>NC_141194.1:92909702-102682202 GCF_055505025.1 Bos grunniens | reverse complement strand
CTTAGCAGGCTGTGAAGATCTGCCTGATTCACATCATCAAATGAGGAGTTTTACTGGCCCTAGAGCCCAGTTTGTCCACACTCAGGCAGGGAACTGAATCAGAGATCCACTCACTATGGAGAGTGTTTTTCAGCCCAATCTGAGAAGAAAGACTGGCAATAACTCCTGGAAGCAGTGTGGTTCAGAGGCACACAGTTGCGGTTCAGGCAAACAGAACTGATTGCCCCCAGATCAAGGTCAGTATCAAGTGTGGAGAATTTCAATGATTTTCACAGGCAAGTCTGGTAGTAGTTGTGAGTTTTCTTAACTGGAGAGACTATTGGGAAATCAAAGGTAGCCTAGAGTGGCCCCATACCCTCCAACTCAATCAAGGGAGCTGAGGCACAGGTCCACCCACTCTACAGGTTGTCATACAGCCTCATTTAATCAGAAGGATGGAGGACAATTCCTAGAAGCTGTAACATTTGACATGAACAGGTAAAGCTGATAGTTTGCAGAACACCTGCCCTAGATATTACCAGTCCAGATATGCCCAGAAGCCCAAACTGAGCTGACTGTTGAAGAATTGTCTCTACCAAAGCAAAACTGTAAAGCCTGAAAGAACACAATTACTCAAATGCACAGATACTCATGTAAGGAATCAAGGATAACAAAAAATATAATACCACCAAAAGAAACTAATAAACTTCCAATAACTGACCCAATGGAAATGAAAATGAACAGGCAAATAATTCAGAATAAACCTCTAAAGGATGTTTAGTGAGCTACAAGAAACTACAGGCAGACAACCAAATAAACTTAGGAAAACAATGCGTGAAGAAAATGAGAGGCTCAACAAGGAAATAGAAAACATACAAAAATGAAATTCTGATACTAAAAAATACAATAACTAAAATGAAGAATTCAATAGAGAGTTTCAAAGGTAGACTTGACCATGCAGAAGAAAAAGTCAACAGCCTGGAGACAGGACATTAGAAATTACCTGACAGAGGGGCCAAAAGCAAAAAAGAATGAAAAGGAGTGAAGCCTATGGGAATTATGGGACACAGTGAACAGAAAAGAATTATAAATGAAAAAGGAGACATTATAACTGAAACTACAGAATAACAAATGATCATAAGAGATTACAATAATCAACTCTATGCCAACAAACTGTACAACTTCAAAGAAAAGTAAAATTTCTTAGAAACACTTTGCTTGCTTGCTAAATCGCGTCAGTCGTGTCCAACTCTGTGCGACCCCATAGACGGCAGCCCAACAGGCTCTTCTGTCCCTGGGTTTCTCCAGGCAAGAATACTGGAGTGGGTTGCCTTTTCCTTCTCCAATGCATAAAAGTGAAGTCGCTCAGTCGTGTCCAACTCTTGGTGACCCCATGGACTGTAGCCTACCAGGCTCCTCCATCCATGGAATTCTCCAGGCAAGAGTACTGGAGTAGATTGTCATTGCCTTCTCCAAGAAACAGTTGATCAAGACTGAATCAGGAAGAAATAGAAAATCTAAAAATGGTAAAGAGAATAAATAAATAATCAAATATACAAGTGAAGAAAAACCCAGGGGCAGATTACTTCATTGGTGAATTTTATCAAACACTTAAAAAAGTTAACACCAATCCCTCTCAAACTCTTCTAAAAAAATGAAGAGGAGGGAGCACTCTCAAATTCATTTTAGAGGCAAGCATTATCCTAATGTCAAAGCCAGAAAAGGACACTACTAGAAAAGAGAACTATAGGCTAATATCTCTGAGCAATATAGATGCAGAAGTGAAGTGAAGTGAAGTGAAGTCGTTCAGTCGTGTCTGACTCTTTGTGACCCCATGGACTGTAGCCCGCCAGGCTCCTCCGCCCATGGGATTCTCCAGGCAAGAATACCGGAGTGGGTTGCCATTTCCTTCTCCAGGAGATCTTCCCGACCCGGGGATTGAACCCACGTCTCCTGCATTGCAGGTAGACGCTTTAACCTCTGAGCCACCAGGGAATAGGCATAGATGCAGAAGTCTCAATAAAATACTAACAAATCAATTCTTCAGCATATTAAGTTGAGAATTCACTATGATCACGTGTGATTTATCTCTGGGATTCAAAGATGATTCAACATATTCAAATGAATCAATATGATATATCACATTGCTAGAATAAAATAATCATATGATCATCTCAATATATGTATAAAAAGCATATTGCATAATTAGAATCTATTCATGATTAAAAAACTCACCAAATATATCATAGAAGAAGCATATCTCAACATAATAATGGCTAAATATGACAAACTGACCACTAACATCATACTTAATAGTGGAAGGTTGAAAGCTAGTCAACTAAGATCAGGAGCAAGACAAGGGTACACATTCTCTACCTCCATTCAACAAAGTACTAGAAGTCCTAGCTAGACCTATCAGGCAAGAACAAGAAATACAAGAGATATGAATTGCAAAGGAACAGGTAAAGTCATCTCTTTTGCAGATGACATGATTTTATATTTACAAGTTCCTAAAGATTTAGTAAAAAAAAATAATTAGATCTAATCAATGAATTCAGTAAAATTGTAAGATAGGAAACTAATGTACAAAAGTCAGTAACTTTTCTATACACAAATGATGAATTTTCTGAAAGAGAAATAAATCCATTGTATATACAAAAGCACCAAAATAACAAAATACTCAGACATAAATTTAGCTTAGGTAGTGAAAGTTCTCTACTCTGAAAACTAGAAGACATTGATGAAATAACTGGAAAAATACACAAATACCAGAAAGGTATCCCTTGTTCATAGATGCGAAGAATTAATGTTGTTAAAATGTCAGTACTACCAAAAGCCATCTGTAGATTCAATGGAATTCCTAGATTCTGAGGGCATTCTGTTGTTCACTCACAAAGTCTTGTCAGACTCTGCAACCCCATGAACTGCAGCACACCTGTCTTCCACTATCTCCTGGAGTTTGCTCAAATTCACATCCTTTGAGTCAGTGATGCTGTCTAACCATTTCATCCTCTGCCCCCACACCCCACTTTTTAGAGAAGTAGAAGTGACATCTCTAAAATCTATACTGAACCACAAAAGACTCAAAATAGCCAAAGAAATCTTGAGAACAAAGCAGTACTTTCTGATTTCAAGGTATACTATAAAGTTGTATTTATCAAAACAATATGATACTGGAAAGAAAACAGAGAAATAGACCATTGACAATTCAGAAATAAACTCAAACATATATCAGTAGTATTTGTTGCTGCTGCTGCTAAGTCACGTCAGTCGTGTCCAACTCTGTGTGACCCCATAGACGGCAGCCCACCAGGCTTCCCTGTCCCTGGGATTCTCCAGGCAAGAACACTGGAGTGGGTTGCCATTTCCTTCTCCAATGCATGAAAGTGAAAAGTGAAAGTGAAAGTTTTTTAAAAAAAAAACTAATAGGATTGTAAAAAATCTTTAATAATTTTTTGAAAATTTAAATGTAATTTTAATTTCAAATTTTTATAATTAAAAACATTATTAAACTATAATTGAATTATGTCTTAATTAATGCTGTGCAGAAAAGTTACTCAGTTTGAATAAAGCTAGAGAATGACAAAACAAGTCAGGAAAATTTTGATTTTAATCATGGATAGAACTGAGAACAACCTGGTTTTTCTTATGATACTGCATAAGAAATGGCTTGTAAATGCAGTGAGACTCAAGAGATTTCTATTCCATTTAGTTAAATCATGGAAGAAATTTTAAGTTAAAATATGATCGTTGCAAACTTACTTAAATTTATATTTAAAATATTCTGTACATAATTTCTCACTCAGCTCTTTAATATTCCTGTAGTACACATCTCATTATTGTCCTGATTCCCTCTCTTTTTATCTCATCACAAATTTAAAAAGAAAAAATTCTCTAATATCAGATGATTTCCTATTTTCAGTCAGTATCATATGAGAATGAGAGAGCAGTG
The DNA here is from genome assembly GCF_055505025.1 of Bos grunniens. Taxonomy (NCBI): domain Eukaryota; kingdom Metazoa; phylum Chordata; class Mammalia; order Artiodactyla; family Bovidae; genus Bos; species Bos grunniens. The sequence goes on along the minus strand of NC_141194.1, from coordinate 102,678,271 downwards.
GTAATTTAGAACAACCAGATGGTATTATTAAAAATAGCATGTGAGATTATTTTAAGCTGATATATTGTGGTTAAAGAGAAAATATGAATTAGGTTGATTACATGAACATTTTATAATTTGTTTTACTATTATATTTTCAGGAATTTTTTTTCAAATATGTATTTGCTAGGTTAAATTCAATTATTACTAATAATTAAGGCCAAGGATAATTAAGAATCTTTAAAAAAAAAAAAAGTATGGACCCAAAATATTTATTGGATTTTGTTCTGGTGTTCTGAAATCCTAGGAATGTTATGAATATCTATTTAGGAAATTTAAGGGAAGGTTCTAAAAAAATATATATCAAGATATTGCTTTACAACATTGTGCTGATTTCTGCCATGCATTAACATGAATCTCAATTTAATTCTCAACATGATAATCTTTTTAAAGAAACCATATTTCATAGTATTAATCAGTTACTTGACAATGGATTTTCATTAGTTTCTATTATGATGCAAGATAACCTAAAAAATTAATATAAAACATACAAATCCTAAGGATGTGTGCACATGTGTGTGTGTATGTGCTTTGAAATAAAACTTTTTTCCTTTTGGTGAAGCAGTTGCCACTTGCATTTATTTATAAAAATAAATTCTACCTGCTATCAGCTTTACCAAGGTAATATTTATCTATCCTGTTAAACTTTCAACATAAATAATCAATATACAATCTATAAGTACAGAAAGAGTTTTGAAGAAGAATGCTCTGGGCTGGTGCACTGGGATGACCCAGAGGGATGGTATGGGGAGGGAGGTGGGAGGGGGTTTTCAGGATGTGTAACACGTGTACACCCGTGGTGGATTCATATTGATGTATGGCAAAACCAATACAATATTGTAAAGTAATTAGCCTCCAATTAAAATAAATTTATATTAAAAAAAAGAAAAAGAAACTACTCTTGAAATGGTGTAAAACCTTACTGGTATAATGATTTCCATTTCTTGTTAATATAATAGAAGCACATTACATATAGATTTGTTCTTCAGTTTACCCTAATGTGCATCTTGTGTCTATGTCATGAAGGCATAAGTTTCAGTGGGCACAACTATTTTAGAAGTGAGATACACTAAGAGATATTTGAATTAATCTTAAGAGACTAGATTTTTGAAGGAATTAGATACAACTGTATGAACTTCTGATTCTTATAGCTTGTATGGACTTACGTTTCTTGATATATTTATATTATGTGTTTTCATGTGACCAAAATAACGATTAAGTATTCAATAACTGTTTTGATTCATCTAGTTAAAGAATATTCAGTTATGATATAAATTTTAAAATTGTAATGACATCTAAATGTGCGGCATTTTCTCCCTTATATTTTTTCAATTAGCTGAAAATAATATAATTTTTAATAATTTATCCATAGCCAGTGACACTCAAAGTTTAGGGAACAGAAGAGTCATGAAGGGTTCAAGTAAAAAGGCAAATTTCTAGACCATGACACTTGAGACTGATTCTGAATATTTATTTGATCTTGTCAATCACTACCACCACTACTACCGCCACTATTCTTAGATCAAGTATAGAGAAATATTGGTTTAAATTACACAAATTTAATTCTACTATGGGGGGGGGGAACTCAGTTTGAGTTTATTCATATAATGATTTTTAAATGCATTCTTTTCTTCAAAGATTAAAGCAGATGTGTCATGTACTTGTAATAGGCCACAAGCAGGCAGTTTTAGTTACCATAAAATTCAAGTTATGAATAAGCCAGAATGTGTTCCCCATACCTCAATATGTGAAAATTTATTGCATCAATTGGATTTTCAAAGCCTGAATTTTATATTTGCATATTTTTCTTCTGAAATGTATCACAGGAAATGAGAATATAAGTTCTTGTTTGGAGATCCGAAGAATGAATTTCACAAACATTCAAACACTTATGGTAGCAAGCAAATGGGGTTTATTTATTTATTTATTTATTTTTGGCTTTGCTTTTTTTTAATTTATTTATTTTTAATTTTATTTTTTAACTTTACAATATTGTTTGGTTTTGCCATATATCAACATGAATCTGCCACAGGTATGAACGTGTTCCCCATCCTGAACCCTCCTCCCTCCTGCCTCCCCGTACCATCCCTCTGGGTCATCCCAGTGCCCCAGCCCCAAGCATCCAGTATCGTGCATTGAACCTGGACTGGCGACTTGTTTCATATATGATATTATACATGTTTCAATGCAATTCTCCTAAATCATTCCACCCTCTCCTTCTCCCAGAGTCCAAAAGACTGTTCTATACATCAGTGTCTCTTTTGCTGTCTCGTACACAGGGTTATTGTTATCATCTTTCTAAATTCCATATATATGCGTTAGTATACTATATTGGTGTTTTTCTTTCTGGCTTACTTCACTCTGTCTAATAGGCTCCAGTTTCATCCACCTCATTAGAACTGATTCAAATGCATTCTTTTTAATGGCTGAATAATACTCCATTGTGTATATGTACCACAGCTTTCTTATCCATTCATCTGCTGATGGACATCTAGGTTGCTTCCATGTCCTTGCTATTATAAAGAGTGCTGCGATGAACATTGGGGTACACATGTCTCTCTCAATTCTGATTTCCTCGGTGTATATGCCCAGCAGTGGGATTGCCGGATCATAAGGCAGTTCTATTTCCAGTTTTTTAAGGAATCTCCTCACTGTTCTCCATAGTGGCTGTACTAGTTTGCATTCCCACCAACAGTGTAAGAGGGTTCCCTTTTCTCCACACCCTCTCCAGCATTTACTGCTTGAAGACTTTTGGATTGCAGCCATTCGAACTGGCGTGAAATGGTACCTTATAGTGGTTTTGATTTTCATTTCTCTGATAATGAGTGATGTTGAGCATCTTTTCATGTGTTTCTTAGCCATCTGTATGTATTCTTTGGAAAAATGTCTATTTAGTTCTTTAGCCCATTTTTTGATTGGGTCTGGAATTGAGCTGTAGGAGTTGCCTGTATATTTCTGAGATTAGTCGTATGTCAGTTGCTTCATTTGTTACTATTTTCTCCCATTCTGAAGGCTGTCTTTTCACCTTGCTTATAGTTTCCTTTGTTGTGCAGAAGCTTTTAAGTTTAATTAGAGGAAAGAAAAGTACAAAGCTCTAAGCATAGATACTGAGAGGAGGTAGCTGCTGCTGCTGCTGCTAAGCCGCTTCAGTTGTCCGACTCTGTGCGACCCCAGAGAGGGCAGCCCACCAGGTTCCTCCATCCCTGGGATTCTCCAGGCAAGAACACTGGAGTGGGTTGCCATTTCCTTCTTCAATGCATGAAAGTGAAAATTGAAAGTGAAGTCGCTTAATCGTGTCCAACTCTTAGAGACCCCATGGACTGCAGCCTACCAGGCTCCTCCATCCATGGGATTTTCCAGGCAAGAGTACTGGAGTGGGGTGTCATTGTCTTCTCCAAGAGTGGGTACAGTGTTCCCCAAATGGTGGGACTTACAGCAGTTTATATCTTTACTAGTATCGATCTGTAAATTTTTGGTTGGATCCTGTCCTTAAGTATTTTTAACCAATCAGTCTAAAGGTCACAATGTTTAACTTAACATTTTATGGCTTCTCTTGATCCTCGGATTAAGTCCCCATAATTTTTCACATCCCCTGGTCATTTTAAAATGGACCAAATGTGTGGATTAAAGATTAATGTTCACCAGTTGTTTTTCCCTCAGGCATATGAAAAAGAAACTAATTACTGCCCTTTCCTGGATTTGAACACTGATAATTTATCAGACAAAGGACACATTCCAGGAATTCGGGACAAAGTGTATAGTTTTAGGTTAATGGGGTGAGATCTTTATTGAAAACAATACTGAAGTCTCAGAGTCTTACACTGACTTCCTAACAATTTCTTCCTCAACAGACTGTACATTTTCTTCACTCTTTCTATTGTATAAATTTTAAAAATCCAGTAAACTCAATTGTTTTAAAAATACATGTACCAAATTCTAGATTTCTGAATATTATTACCAATCAATTTATTTGTAAGTCATATATTATCCATTTCCCCTACTTCAAACAAACCCTGAGATTTACTGCCTCAGATTTCCATAACACAGGACATTTATCTTAATCTTTCTCTTTTGTCCAAAGATTGTTTATCCCTTTTGTCCCAGAGAACATTCACTTTGTCTAGATATTTAATTCTAACATTTTAACAATAAGAAAGGCATTAACTAACACTTTAGAGTATCAATGAGAAGTTCTTTTTTCTACTTTCAGAAATGTCTATTAGGTGTGCAAAATTCATGTTATATTATCTTTCTTATTTGATAATTGATTTAACTTGTTTGAAGAATAATTCTCTGGGAAATTTAACATTTTGTAGGCTTATTTGAGAATAATAGAAAGTTCAATGATTCATCATCTGGATATGAGTTTTTTCAAGTATAAAAACTGTATCTGAGCAACTTCACCATGAAGTGTGGACTTCTATAAAGATTTGATGATCAGAAACTATATTTTATTAATGTTTCTGTCCCTTGTACTTAGCACAGTATCTATTACATTGTTGACATTTAACAAATGCTTTTGGAATTTAATTAAATGGGATGTTTACAATGATACTTCATATCACTATGTATACACAGTGATTCAGATCTTATTTATCCATATTTAATGGCAACCCACTCCAGTACTCTTGCCTGGAAAATCCCATGGATGGAGGAGCCTGGTAGGCTGCAGTTCATGGGGTCTCTAAGAGTTGGACACGACTGAGCGACTTCATTTTCACTTTTCACTTTCATGCATTGGAGAAGGAAATGGCAACCCACTTCTGTGTTCTTGCCTAGAGAATCCCAGGGACAGGGGAGCCTTGTGGGCTGCCGTCTATGAGGTCGCACAGAGTCGGACATGAGTGAAGTGAATTAGCAGCAGCAGCAGCAGCAAAGTGTGTATGAAAATAAACTATTTTCCAAAGGGCTATCAAAATGAATTATCAGTAACCATCTTGTAATTATAATATTTTTTTTTGCTGTTAAAATTAAACCACTGGGAAAAAAAAAGTTAGATGTGATTTCTTCATAAAATCATGGCATCACAAAATTTTTAAAAAGAGATTTAAAAAAGAAAGTTTCTAAATATAGCTTTGTCTATATGGACCTTTGTCAGTAAAATGATGTCTGCTTTTTAATAAGCTATCTAGATTTGTCAGAGTTTTTCTTCCAAGGAGCAAGTGTCTTTTAATTTCATGGCTAAGTCACCATCCACATTGATTTCGGAGCCCAAGAAAATTAAATCTGTCACTGTTTCCACTTTTTCCTCATCTATTTTTCATGAAGTGATGGGACCAGATGCCATGATCTTTGATTTTTAATGCTGAGGTGTAAGCCAGCTTTTTCACTCTTCTCTTTCACTCTTATCAAGAGTCTCTTTTAGTTCTTCTTTGCTTTCTGCCATTCAAGTTGTATCATCTGCATATCTGAGGTTATTGATATTTCTCCTGGCAATTTTGATTCCAGCTTGTGCTTCATCCAGCCTGGCATTTCGAATGATGCTCTCTGCATGTAAGTTAAATAAGCAAGGTGACAATATACAGCCAGATATACTCCTTTCCCAATTTTTTTTTTTCTTTCCCAATTTTGAACCAGTCCGTTGTTCCGTGTCTGATTCTCCAGCTCTTGCTTCCTGACCTGCATACACGTTTCTAGGAGAGAGGTAAGGTGGTCTTGTGTTCCCATCTCATTCAGTCATTGAACTCTGCATTAGTAAGCATGTCTAAGGATTTAGTTATCTTTCTTTTCCAGGTACAGGAGGGAGATGCCCTTACAAATGGATGTTTTCCCTACAAATGTAAATATTTCCTATAAAAGGGTAACTGCTACTTGGTTTTCAGAGTTTTTCCCATATCTGCTGTTTCTTAGAAAATGATCAGCTGAAAATAATTAATTTGCCAAGGAGAAAAAATCTGCTTCTCTATAGATACCAAACTAAGTTGGAGAATTTAGCATGGAATAGGAATATTAGCACATGATGATTAGCTATATTTAGAACACTGGAAGGTTTGTCATGTACATGAATCACACTTATTCTATATATGTACAGAAGATGGGTATAGTAATAATTGATGGGAATTTCTCCTTTTGTCAATATTTTTATTTCCAGCAGCTACCAAGAATTCTATTACATTCTGAGCTGAGGAATCAAATAATAAAATATGTTAAAGTTAAATATGAAAACAGAGTAAAGTAAATATGATTCTGAGCAGTAACTTAGTGTTAAATGTTTTAGCACATGCTTTTTGTTTTCTTTCTTACTTCCTGGCATAACTGGTTTTTGAATAGCTTGAGGTAACCAGAATGCAGCTTTTGGATAATGAATGTCCTATAATGATTTATATATTTAAGTGTAAGTTGCTAAATCTACATGAGGTTAGCACCAAAAATAAATTAGAGATATTGCATCTATTTTTAAAAATCGATACTTGGGTTTTGTCTGTGACACCATTGCAGTGATCATATTTCAACTTTCATACCTGGTCTTAATTTTTATACACATGACAGTTTCAAATCATATTAGGTTTCAGTTGTATTCCATTGGTATTTTCATTGTTAGTCACACAATTGTAGCTTCTGAAACATTTGTAAATTTAAACTCACAAAACTCCACCAATTGCCAATTTAACAGTTTTTCATGGTACCTATGAACAAATGGATTATTTCCATTTTGATTGAGTTGAAATGAATCATGACTCAAGGGCAGATGCCCTCATGAAATTCCATGTAGTCTTCTAACCATCAAATGAAAGTCTGACCCATTTGCCAAAAAATTAAATAAGTAAAATAAATTTTAAAAAAAGCAAACGTCATAAAAAATTCATGACAAAATGGAGCTAAGAGAAGATCTGATTCTGGAGAAGATCATGAACTTTCTTCATATGCTGGTAATAAGTTATGGTATTGAAAAACTAAAAGTTTTGTAAGGTAATAATTTCAGGAAAACAATATGAAAGGGAAGATGAGAAATGAGACAGGTCTTTCAAATTTTAGGAAATGGAACAGTGTAAATATAATCAGAGGAACTGATCTATCCTGCAAGACAACTTTTGTTGGAAAAGTAGGAGGTTTATGACTACAAGTATAGGGTCAAATAGTAAGTGTCTACTAGAAATTATGTCTTCTGGGGTTTTTCACACTGAGAATTATGAGCTACAAGTGGGATATGTGTTCTGACCATGTAATGTTGGTGAAAATTCCAAGTTGAATTTCTAACTAAGACATTTTCACATTTAAATTTATAATATATTGAGTAATTATAAATTCTTTTGCAAAGAGACAGGACCCATGGGAAAATGCAGACAACCTCTGACATCCAGATTTAAGCTGTTGAATATTATAGAATATGGGAACTCAGAAGCTTGAAATATGTTAAATAGTTTGATACCAAGAATATTTTATAAGGGAATCAAATCACCCCTACATATGGTAATCCTTAAAAAATAATAACCCTATCTATGATTAGGTTCTGGTGATGGCAGTGAATCTAAGGTAGAGTGGGTCATGGTATATTACAATTGGAGTCAGGGGGAATGCAAGGTTGTATGATTAGTTTGAAAACTTTGACAGGCAATTATGATAAGCCCTCTAGAACAGGATACTCAAGTGTTCAATAATGAGAGTCACAAGGTGGCCTATCTGTATGCAGTCTCTCTGCTGCCAGATTAACTTTCCTAAAATGCCATTTACACCATGTTATGAAGATGTAACAATGTTCACCTGATGTTTGATATGAAATTATGCCTTCATGAAGTATAATCGACATAAGAATGTTGGGAATTTGATAGTTTGCCTGTAAATGATTCATCTAGGTGACACCAGTATTATTTCATACATTCTGGAATTTTGATTGATTAAAGCTAAAAGCAAGGCATGTAGATTATAGATTAGATGGAGAGGCACTTTGGATTTTTTTCTTACTGGCAGAAAAATAATTAGCCTTTCATTACAGACATTTATTCATGAATAGTACAATATTTATTTCCACCCCATAAAGTCATGATTGCAGTCAAAAGATTGTTTTAATTTGAATGACACAGCTTCCTAGAAGGGTGGCAGAGAGACAAATTATGACATGGTCATTAATGTAATAGCTCTGTTATATTGCATAGCAATCTTTGTCAACACTTGACAAAGGGGGATTATTTATTCTTTTCTTTGACAGACCTAAGGGATGATTTTCCGGAAATAGTATTTCTAAATATATTGAATAAGAAAAAAAAAATGCCTCTGTATTTTAAACACATCTATCTATATTACAAATCTAAGCAGAAAAGTGCCATCAGAGATTAAGGATTCATCCATTAAAAAGTAAAGGGCATAGAACAGGCTTATGGACTCTGTGGGAGAGGGAGAGGGTGGGAAGATTTGGGAGAATGGCATTGAAACATGTGAAATGTCATGTATGAAACGAGATGCCAGTCCAGGTTCAATGCAAGATGCTGGATGCTTGGGGCTGGTGCACTGGGACGACCCAGAGGGATGGTATGGGGAGGGAGGAGGGAGGAGGGTTCAGGATGGGGAACACATGAGAAATAAAGGAATAAAAAATTTAAAAATTATATATAAAAAAAAAAAGTAAAGGGCAAATGAGCTAAACCCAGTTGCCACAATTTACTACAAAGGGTTCATAAATTTGTGTGTGTTAGTCGCTCAGTCGTGTCCGACTCTTTGTGCCCCACGAACTGTAGCCTGCCAGGCTTCTCTGTCCATGGAATTCTCCAAGCAAGAATACTGGAGTGGATTGCTATTCCCTTCCCAGAGGATCTTCCTGACCTAGGGATCGAACCTTGGTCTGCTGCATCACAGGTAGATTCTTTACCATTTGAGCTACAGGAAAGTTCTAAATTCATATAATTATTTTATGTTCAGTTCTATCTAGAAGTGTCACAAATTGCAAAATGCAAGCTTAAGTAGAAATCATTAAAGTAACCCTAGAAAAAAAGTAGGTAACTGTTCTTTTCCCATTAAAAGCTAAATTTTCAGAAGCTTTTTGAAAACAATTCTTTAAAAGTTAAATTCAACCATTTCACTTAAGGAAATATTTCATGAAAATTTAATACAAAGATGGACAACTTAATCACACATGTGCCAATAAAGAGCCTCTTGTGAATTCACTAAATAAAGAAATAAAACATCACATTTAATCAAAGCTATATGAATGCTTTATACAGATTATAGAAATAAGTAAAAAAAAAATCTTTTAGACTGTAAACTTTGTAACTGTGAACTGAGAGAAAAATAATCAAATCCTCAATATGCTTTTGAACTTCAGACTATTTTTAAAATAACATGGCATCATTATTGACCAAAACAACGTATATTGGTCTACACTTGAGGCATTCCAATACTGGTTAAAATTAATATAGACAAGGGAGTTTATTTACATGATTGTTTGAAATATCAAAGGTGTATATGTAATAGTGTCACATATAAAAATTTCATTTCAGGATGCTACTGTTTGCATTTTATGAGCATTCAGGAAGGGGCAAAAAACAGTTGGATTCACTAAAGGGAGTCCGTACCAACCCATTTAGTCCCCTATATTTACCCTTCCAGTCCTCATATGTTCAGTTGTGTCTGACTCATTGCTATGTTATGGACTGTAGCCTTAGAGGGATTCAATTTATGAGCATCAAGAGCACTAGAGATCAGTATCTGACACGGGTAATTACAGATTCACTCTAGAGCATTCCTTTGCGAGGGATTTTAGTTAAGTTACTAGTTACAGGTGTCATAGAATGAGATATCTTTTTGACTTAAATTATCTTTTTTTCTCTGAAGATAAGCAAGAGAAAACAAAATTATATTTCTCTTACATCAGGAAGTAATATATAAACTCTACTTTTATCATTTGATAGAAATTTGCCTTCTATTCACTGGCAATTTTGACTAAAAGATGATGCATAATCTGAGAACTGTGAATTAAGTTTTATTTGGGTCAAATGAGTACTGAAGCCCAGGAGACAGCACCTCAAAGCTCTGAGAGACTGCTCCAAAGAAGTAGTGGGAGAAGGTCAATATATAATATTTTGGTGAAGGGGGAGTTCAGTGAAATCAAGCACTTATTTTACAAAACCTTTTCAGCAGTCACCAGGAGCTGATGTCATCATGAAGGAATTTACTGATGTTTTTAGATCTGAAGAGATACAAGGATTGGGAAAAAAAGCATGTACTTCTGCATCACTGACTACACTAAAGCCCTTGGCTATGTTGGATTTGGAGTTCAGTCGCTCAGTCATGTCTGACTCTTTGAGACCCCATGGACTGCAGCACCCCAGGCTTCCCTGTCCATCACCAACTCCTGGAGCATACTCAGACTCATGTCCATTGAGCCAGTGATGCCATCCAACAATCTTATCCTCTGTTGTCCCCTTCTCCTCCTGTCTTCAATCTTTCCCATCATCAAGGTCTTTTCTAGTGAGTCAGTTATTCACATCAAGTGGCCAAAATATTGGAGTTTCAGCTTCAGTATCAGACCTTCCAATTAATATCATGACTGATTTCCTTTAGGATTGATTGATTGGATCTCCTTGCATGCCAAGGAACTCTCAAGAGTCTTCTCCAACACCACAGTTCAAAAAGTGTCAATTTTTCAATGCTCAGCTTTATTTATAATCTAACCCTCACATCCATACACGACTACTGGAAAAACCATAGCTTTGACTAGATGGACTGTTGTTGGCAAAGTAATGTCTTTGCTTTTTAATATGCTGTCTAGGTTTGTCATAGCTTTTCTTCCAAGGAGCAAGCATCTTTTAATTTCATGGCTGCAATCACCATCTGCAGTGATTTTGGAGCCCCCCAAAATAGTCTGTCACTGTTTCCATTGTTTCCACATCTAATTGCCATGAAGTGATGGGACTAGATGCCATGAACTTCATTTGTTGAATGTTGAGATTTAAGCCAGCTTTTTAATTCTCCTCTTTCACATTCATCAAGAGGATCTTTAGTTCCTCTTCACTTTCTGCCATAAGAGTGGTATCATCTGTATATCTGAGGTTGTTGATATTTCTCCCAGCAATCTTGATTCCAGCTAGTGCTTCATCCAGTCTGGCATTTCACATGATGTCCTCTGCATACAAGTTAAACAAGCAGGGTGACAATATACAGCCTTGATGTACTCCTTTCCTGATTTGGAATCAGTCTGTTATTCCATGTCCAGTTCTAACTGTTGCTTCTTGATATGCATATGTTGCTTCTTGACCTCACAATGTGGATCACAACAAACTGGAAAATTCTTACAGTGATGGGAAAACCAGACCACCTTACCTGCCTGCTGTGAAACCTGTATGCAGGTCAAGAAGCAATACCTAGAACCAGACATGGTACAACCTACTGGTTCAAAATTTGGAAAGGAGTACGTCAAGGCTATATATTGTGACTCTGCTTATTTAACTTGTATGCCGAGTATATCATGGGAACTGGTGGGCTTGACAAAGCACAAGCTGGAATCAAGATTGCTGGGAGAAATATCAATAACCTCAGATATGCAGATGGCACCATCCTTAGGGTAGAAATTGAAGAGGAACTAAAGATCCTCTTGGTGAAGGTGAAAGAGGAGAATGAAAAGCTGGCTTAAATCTCAACATTCAACAAATGAAGATCGTGGCATCTGGTCCCTTCACTTCATGGCAAATAGATGTGGAAACAATGGAAATGGTGACAGGTTTTATTTTCTTGGGCTCCAAAATTACTGCAGATGATGACTGCAAACATGAAGTTAGAAGGCACTTGCTCCTTGAAAGGGAAGCTATGACAAACCTAGACAGCATAATAAAAAGCAGACACATTACATTATTGACAAAGGTCCATCTAGTCAAAGCTATGGTTTTTCCAGAAGTCATGTATGGATGTGAGAGTTGGACCATTATGAAGGCTGAGCAGTGAAGAATTGATGCTTTTGCACTGTGGTGCTGGAGGAGACTCCTGAGAGTCCCTTGGACTGTAAAGAGATCAAATCAGTCAATTCTAAAGGAAATTAGTCGTGAATATTCATTGGAAGGACTGATGCTGAGATGAAGCTCCAATGCTTTGGCCATCTGATGTGAAGAGCTAACTCATTAGAAAAGACCCTGGTACTGGGAAAGATTGAAGGCAGAGGAGACAGGGATGACAGTGGATGAGATGGTTGGATGGCATCACCAACTCAATGGACATGAGTTTGAGCAAGCTTCAGGGCATGTTGAAGGACAGGGAACCCTGGCATGCTACAGTCCATGGGATGGTAAAGAGTCAGACATGACTGAGTGACTCAACAACAGCAACAAGGATTGGGATCATAAAATCAATTCCTGAAAATATCTAACTACCTAAAGACCTCTTCCACCAGATTTCCTGGAGCACAGAGTGCCTCACTCTACACCCAGGGGGTATTGAAGGTCCACAGCTGAAGCAGCACAGGTTCAATCTCCACAGAGGCAGATGTCAAATGCCTTTGTGGTGGTTGTTCATTTTTTGACAAATGCTCTTGGCAAGGGCCAATTTGTAGTTGACAGGGAAGTGACAATTTGTAGCTGACACATTTTTAATTATGTTAGGGTATATGACTCCATGGGGTTCCCTGGTAGCTCAGTGGTAAATAATCCACTTACCAATGAAGGAGACTTAAGTTCAATCCCTGGGTTAGGAAGATCTCCTGGAGAAGGAAATGGCAACCCACTCTATATTATTGCTTGGTAAATTCCACGGACAGATAAACCTGGTGGGCTAGAATACTGGTTTCACAAGAGTTGGACATGACTTAGTGACTAAACATTATGACTCCATGCTTAACTAATGCATATTAAAGCTCTAGATTCATTTATTTTTGTCAGCAGTAATTATTTTCCTTTATAAATTATATTACATAGGTCTAATGCTTTTAAAAGTTAAATGAAAAACTTGAAATATAAGACATACTTGAAATATATGGCCCAGTCTTAATAGAAAATTGAAATATCTCTTAACAGTTATGAATTATGGTGATATATGCATGTTAAGTGATTCAGTTGTGTCCGACTCTTTGAGACCCTATGTACTGTAATCACCACCAAGCTCCTCAGTCCATTGGATTCTCCAGGCAAGAACACTGGAGTGGGTTGCCATGCCTTCTTCCAGGGGATCTTCCTGACCCAGGGATCAAACCCACGTCTCTCTCATCTCCTGCATTGGGACGTGGGTTCTTTTCCACTAGCACCACTAGCTGTAAATTAGTCTCATGCTAAACTGGTTTATTTTATATACAGTGACTTTTTAATTTATGTCTTAAGTATTATTTTGACATTAAATTATATACAATAACTAATTGTAGATAAATGTCTACAATATAAAGTTGCAAGCTTTTTAAAATCCTGTTTTTCCAGGTCTTGCCTTTTAAAAATGGTTTATGAACATAAATGCTTATATTTTACTTGAAGTAACTGAAATATGTTAACAACTATAAATAATTTTTGGAATTAAATGCAGTTTAATCTATAACTAAATGAGCTTTTGGCTTGTTAGAGAATAGTCAAATGCAGCTTTGCTGGACTGACAAAATTACCTCACTGTATCCTCACATGGAAGAAGGGGAGAGGGAGGTATCTAGGGTTGGTTTTATAAGTACACTAATCCCATTAATGAGGGCTTCATCGTCATAACCTAATCACTTTGCGAAGATCCCACCTCCAAATGCAATTATGCTGGGAATTAGTTTTTAACGTGTGACTTTTAAAAGGGAACAAGCCTATAGTCTATAGCAATATCAGCATCTGAAGAAATGGTTGAATATCAAGCCTGAACTTGTGAAAGTATATGCATTACTTCATGGGAATTCCTACTACCTGATTACATGTACCCTTTGAGATGCATACATTTCTTAAATAATTATCTCTAAATTGCATCTTTCATGCTACTAGTAATTAAATGTTTTGGTTAATCTATTGTTACATAACAAATTGCCCCTGATCTTTGGAGCATAAAACAAAAACCAGTTGTACTTGACATTTTTTAGGTCAGGAATTTAGGTGGTACACAGCAGAGATTGCTATCTCTGCTTCACAATGACTGGTATCTCAAACATGTGGCTCAAATATCTGGAGATGGCTGGGATGAATGGTTCAAATGAGGCCATAAACTAAAAAGTCCAGAATGGATTCTTCATATATATATTTGGCACCTGAACTTGAGTGGCTGGAACTGCTTTGTCTCTCTGGGTATTTTATTTACAACCTTTGTTTCCACATGGGCAGCTTGAACTTCCTCATGGTATGGCAGTCTCCCATTAGTCAGACTTCTTTCAATTCAGCTGATTTTCTTGAATGAGTATTCTGAGAGAGCAAGGCAGAAGCTAGGAAGTTTGGTTACATAGGACTTATCCATATTCATTGTGGTAGAGGACTCCATAAGGATTTGAAAGCTAAGAGGTGAAGTTTATTGTCAGGGCTATCTTTGGAGAGTAACTACTACATATAGCAATGCTGCAAACAAAATCACTGCTACATCTGGTGAAGTTATTACACTACTGGATGTCATGAACCAAATGCTTCATCTTTATATGTTGGCATGTGTATGTTTTTAATATTCTGCTATATTTACCATCAGAGATGCTACCTATAGTTTGCTTTTATAATTATCACCTGTTATTCATACCATGTAATTATTTTTATTTTTAGAGTGTAGAATCAATTTAAATAAATTCCAAATCAAAATATATCCCCTAAGACTCTTTGAAAAGATGGTTTGTAATTTTAATTTGTAAGTCTACATGATTGAATAAATTTTTATTATTATTTACTGTTTCAGCCAGACAGAATCTCACAGAAACAGCAATGAAATTTTGTTATATCCATTCAGGCTTATTGTTCAAAAAATGAAATCTTGTCAAATTATAATTAAATAAATCCATGTTCAAATGACTATCAAAATTTCCAATGTGCTTGAGTTTCTACATGGGTGACAGCCTCTAGCTTTAGAACAAGTTGACTTTTATCCTGTAACTGGATAAGCCCTGTTTAAAAATATAATGAAAGCAATTCTGCTGCCAGGTGAAAAAGGTTTGAACACAGACAGAACTGTCTACAAAAGCCTGAAATTGTTCACAACTCAAGATAATGTTAATGTGACTTCACTAGACAGCTGAAATAATACATTTTCTAAATTGGATGCATTAAGGAATTATTCAGATCATAGCTGAAACCCTGTAATTTTCTGTCTTCCTTTTAGTCCCAGCGGCGTGTCACGTTTCACCTACCAGAAGGCTCTCAAGAAAGCAGCAGTGACGGTAGACTGGGAGACCATGATGCAGGCAGCCTTTCCAGCACATCCCATGCCCTGCCCCTTGGCTATCCTCAGGAGGAGTACTTTGACCATGCTGCAAACAACAACCGCACTGAAGGGGATGGCAACTCTGATCCTGAATCCAGTAAGTTGATAACTCCCGAGTCCTGAAGTTAAAAGGCTTATTGTGTTTGCAAGTAAAACAACTGGAACCATAATAACATCAGCCAATTTAAATGGGTTAGTAACACATTTTTAAAAGGTAGCAATACAAAATTAGGTGGAAGGCATATATGCAGCAGTTTATAATTTTTGAAATATGTGATCATATCTACTTTGAAATTTGCTATGAAATCTAATAGTCATATTGTCTAGGCATAGATAGAATTTTCTATTTACCTATGCGTATATCTGCATGTGTGTGTGTATATATATATAAAACCAGCCACTTTATTTTTATTTATTTGTGTACATAAATAATTTTATAATTCATATAAAGTATTTTCTAAATTTAATTTTTAAATTTTAATAATGATAAGAATCATAGACAATTAATTCTTTTGAGGAAATGAGTGATCCTGACTCCAAGGCAGAAAAACTGGTCTGAGGTTTTCAATAATGTATTGAAACCACATGCCTTACGCCACATTACTGTTTAGAAAGATGTTCAGATTTGGTCTTCAGATTGAAGGCATTAAAGGCTATATTTCACACAGTTCAGAAATGTTGAACTCTTATAAAGGATCATGAAGTTCATTAAATTATCTTAAACATGTATCTTGAAAATCCCTATGTTTTCATAATTTTGGGAAATACAAAATTTTGTAAGATTATACATATCTCAGGAGATTCTTGTATTTGCAGAATTATAATTTGCCTCAGTATGTTTTATATACATAAAGCTGTATAGGTACAAAAAAAGTATACCATATACGTGATGGAGAAAGAAGAAAAAAGAGACCAAGTAACATATAAGATAAATAAACATTAAATAGAAATTTTGAAAGGTATTTTTTTCGAGACTGGCTCAACAAGCAGGGTTTCCAAAAGCATGATATGGTGAGAGAATGAGAAAGAAGACACAAGAATTCAGTGAAAAGAGAGGATCAGGGGACCAATACCTCTCTAAGGTGAAGGTGCCAAAACTGAATCCAAGCTAGCTTTATTATACTTTCAGCCATTAAGACAAGAATATGCGGGGAGTTAAGCTATAACTCATGTGGCCTTCAGGACCAAAGAACAAAGTGATCATTAACCATTGAGCAACTAAAAAAAAGTAATCAATAACAAATCAGTAACTCAGACTAATATTCTTATCTATAGATTTCCACCAGATACGTAAAACATGTGACTCTGAGACTCTAATTGAAAAACAGTCTGGTGTCAGTTTTCCAACCCCAGGATCATATTTTGTTTTCAAGACTATGAACTGTTCCTTCTGGACTTGTTCCAAGCGTCTCATGCCTTATAGTATCCAGTTTATCCATAATTATAAATCTCTTTTGTGGCCTTTGCTGGGGCCTGCTTTTCTTTTATTCTTCCTGTCTCCTACAATTTTGAACATTATGGATTGTATGGATATATAATCTAAGTAAACCTCTAGTTTTGAGAATAAAATGGTCTCCCCATCATTGTGTTTTAATCCATATTTTCTAAACTAAAAAAAAAAAAAGGAAATTATTGGTTAAACATCAGGATATAATCTAAGACTAAACATACATACTAGGAACCAGTGACAGCATATCAGACTTTTTTGCACTACAAAAATGGACTGTAGCCCACCAGACTCCTCCATCCATGGAATTTTCTAGGAAAGAATACGTGAGTGGGTTGCCATTTCCTTCTCAAGGGGATCTTCCAGACCCAGGGATTAAATCCCAGTCTCCTGCATTGCAGGCATACTCTTTACTGTATGAGCCACCAGGGAAGCTCCAACAAAAGTAGACACTGACTATTAAAGATGTTTTTAATATGAACATTTTAGAGACTTTTTAGACACAAAATTCAGAAAGTACTAAACATCTATCTCTATATTCAATTTTATGCTTAAAACAATTTATCAGCATTCAAAGGATGAAAACTTCTTCTGTAATATACAATGCCAATCTACCTTTCATTTATTTATGTGTAACATGACATAATGACTTCTGGAGGAAATACATGGCTGTGACTGTATCTTCTGCTATAATGAACTCAGAGTCAATTTCTAATAAGAATATAATCATATGTAACAAATATGCATTAAGCAAAGGCTGTTCTTTATTACTTCATAGACTACTGCTTTAACTGTAAACCTACCACTACCTTGTAACAGAAGTATATAGATGAAATAAGCATCATTTTTATAAAATAGAACTGACTCTTTTGCATATTACCTGCATTACTAAACACTTTTCTTAGAAGATTGTATACCAGTCATTAAAGAGTAAACTCAGAGGAAGCACCCACAATGTGGACCTAACTCTGAAAAACATTTTCAAGCTGAATAAGACTAAGATTTTATATTATTGATAGTTAAAGGAGCATACCACATTGGTATGGGTTAGAATTTTTTATAAGACATTTAAAATTAAGCACAGCTGTATTTATCTCAATTATACATATTAATAGGCAGTTGTTTAAAAACATTTCAATGAAGAGTTATTTGCAGGGATTGATTTTATTAGTAGAGTACAAGTATATACCTGAAACTGATATAATACTGTAAATCAACCATACTTTAAAAAAAAAAAAAAGAGAGTGTAAGTGTTAGTAAAAATCTATGAACTGACATACTTGAGAGCTTTATTTTTAAAGCTTGCTATTACCAGGGATTAAACATTTCTCTTCTTTGATCATATTGACACTATAATAATTTTGACTACTAAATATTTTGTTCACATTTACTGTACAGGATTAAGCAATGGAAAATTTAAGTCAGTGAAGTAATTTATTATGCTTTATTTTAAAATTGAAATGGCTATATGCAATAATAATGATACTGCAAATAATATATTTTTGCTACCTATTATTTTAATAAGCTATGTAATGGGTATAGATAATTAAAAATAAATACTCATTTCTGTATAAGTGTGACAATATTTATGATTTAATGTTTAAAATCTATTTTTGCTATGAGTCATATTAGCTACCTAGTCTACCAATGAAACAGAAACTTCCCTCTAAATCATGTTCTAAGAGAATGTTGTCCATTTTGGACAATAAAGGACCATAATATAAGTGCAGAAGCATATTTCACTTTAAATGAACTTTATTATCTTAATATGGCATACTAGTGAGATTTTTAGCATATACATGTATGTTTTGCTTTGATTTAAGGGAAAAAAACAGCTGATGATAAAATTGGTCATAGCAAAATCGTCTCTTTAGGCTAATACAGATGATAAGGTACTTTCAAAAAGAAGCTCTATAGCTCTGAAATAGTGCATAATAGTGTCTGGGCTACTTCTCTGTTGGGAGTTGCCCTTAGGCACTAATTATGTTTTTTTTTTTTTTCTTCCCTCCTGGTTATGTTGCCCTCTGAGATTCCAAAACTCCCCACAGACCCGCCTGTAAGAGGGTTTCCTGGTGTTTGGAAACTTCTCCTCCTTCACGACTCCCTGCCTGGGACAGGTCTCCATACCTAACTCCTTCGTTTCTCTTTTTGTCTTTTATATTTTGTCCTACCGCCTTTCAAAGACAATGGGCTGCCTTTCTGGGTGCCTGGTGTCCTCTGCCAGTTTTCAGAAGTTGTTTTTTGGAAGTTGCTCAGCATTCAAATGATCTTTTGGTGAATTTGTGGGGGAGAAAGTGGTCTCCCCATCCTATTCGCCCACCATCTTAGGACTGTCCCCTTAACTTCCCTTTTTAAGATAAAGAAGGAACAAGAAGACTCAGTCCAATCATTTCTCTCTCAGGAGACAAGTTTAATAAAATATTCTGTCTCATTCCACTTGAAGGTTTTTTAGTTTTTAAATTTCACAATTGCTATTTCCTGACTTTAGCTTTTGGTATGAGAGTTGCTTAATGACACTCTATGAAGTTTTTTCTTCCTTGGCTGACAGCCAATGTCACAGAGCTTTTCTCTCATCATAACCCCACCAAATAGACCCTGCTCTTTGAAGTTAGCTAATTAGTAAAAATATAAGCAAACAAAAATCCAGCCTATATAAAGTATTATTAGTTGCTTCTGGGTTACTGTGAATACTGTGACAGATTATATCTTTTCATTTTCAAATAATCTTGTGGAGACTTACAAGACCATGGCCGTAGTAGACAACAGAATATGACCATATATTGCAGAGAATTGTATATGTCAAGATATAGCATTAAGAGACTTGAGGACAGTGTGATCTTCTTGGGACTACTCTAAACACACTAGATTACATATGGCCCTATGTTCATAGGGCTTCCCTTGTGGCTCAGCTGGTAAAGAATCTGCCTGCAATGTGGGAGACCTGGCTTCAATCCCTGGGTTGGGAAGATCCTCTCGAGAAGGGAAAGGCTACCCAATCCAGTATTCTGGCCTGGAGAATTCCAAAGACGTATAGTCCATGAGGTTGCAAAGTGTCGGACATGACTGAGTGACTTTCACTTCACTATTTCATATGGTTTCCTTGGTGGCTCAGATGATAAAGAATCTGCCTGCAATGCAGGATACCTGGGTTTGATCCCTTGGTCAGGAAGATCTCCTGGAGAAGGAAATGGCTAACCACTCCAGTATTCTTGCCTGGAAAATTCTATGGACAGAGGAGCCTGTTGGGCTACAGTCCATGTGGTCACAAAGAGACACGACTGAGCAAGTAACACTTTCATTTTCACTTTATGTTCATATATTGAATATATATTTATTTGCAAGTAGCATCAGGTAAAATATAATTTATGAAGAGAAGACTTAAAAATACTTTCTGACATTCTTTTGTAAAGCATTGTTCTGATATTATAATTTAGAATAAGTTCTGAGACACATGGAAATATTAATGAAGGTCTATCATGTTAAACTTTAGATATTCCTGAGTGGTTCATACACATGTAGCCAACATGTGTGTGTGTGTGAATGTGTGTGTGTGTGTGTTGCCCTTAAATAGAGGATGTTTTGCTACTCTCTCACTATGGGTGAGCTGGAATGAAAAGATTAACAATTAATACTTCCAAATGTCTAATGATCTGCTGGTATGTTATAGTTTAACTGATCATAGAAAACATCCATGTTTCTTTCTAAGAAATAGTGAAAAAAATGTTACTAAAGATATTCTTCAGTCTTCAGTTTACCAGTTGTAACAGTTCATTTTCAGAAAAAAAAAAAAATCCTCCTAAATAAAGGGAAAAAAAAGATTTCCACATTTTTATGATTTTCAATTGCCAAAGTTATGTCATCTGCATTTTTTAAAGCCTTTTATTTTATGTGGTCATTTCACACATGAAGTCTCTCTACCTGAAAATTTTGGTCTATTGTCAAAAATTTGGATTTAAAGTAACAAAATATGTGTAAAATTTTATCAGTTAAAAAAAAGTGCTTTATAATGCTCTCCTTTCTCCTTTCTGTCATGCAAAAGAAAAAAAAAAAAAATATATATATATATATATATAATTCCAAGAACATTTAGAGCTAAAGAAATTCTGCTGCTGCTGCTGCTGCTGCTGCTAAGTCGCTTCAGCTGTGTCCGACTCTGTGCGACCGCATAGACGGCAGCCCACCAGGCTCCGCCGTCCCTGGGATTCTCCAGGCAAGAATACTGGAATGAGTTGCCATTTCCTTCTCCAATGCATGAAAGAGAAAAGTGAAAGTGAAGTCGCTCAGTCGTGTCCGACTCTTAGCGACCCCAGGGACTGCAGCCTACTAGGCTCCTCTGTCCATGGATTTTCCAGGCAAGAGTACTGGAGTGGGGTGCCATTGCCTACTCCAAAAGAAATTCTACATTAAAATAAAGAGGAATATATTTTTCATTAATTAAAAAAAAAATGATAAATTTCCCTACCAGAGTATATCTCAGGTTGAAACATCTCTATGACTTTCATTTTTCTTTCACTGGATCAGGTTTACTTAGCACTCTTAACATGGTACTAGTTAGTTCACAAAAAATTGAAGTAATTAATCATTCCCTGGAACACATTTTGATTGATCCTCTACAAGTAATATAATTAATTGACACAGAAGAATTTGATTGACTAGAATACTACTCAGAGGAATGCAAAATTTTGTCTTGTTCTCCAGAGACTGTTGACATGAATAACACCACAGTAATTATTAATTGAATGTTTGATTAGTTGAATATCTAATTCTAAATGTAGAAATTGGTAAAAAAAAAAAAAATGGTAACTTTAAAAAGCTCACCTAATAATGGACCATTAAAACTCCGCCCTTCATAATTAAGAACATTAGGAGTCAGACAACTAAAGGCAAAATAAAACTATCCATATATTCTTTCAGGCAAATTTGATATGCTAGCACTGTGTTAATTACTCATCTGAAAAATTCAGTTTGTTATAAATAGAAAGAAGAACAATAACTGGTTTATATATTTAAGGGGACAGTAGCCATTGCTTTTCCAGAATTTGTCAGAAAAAATCATCTAAATCTACAATTTAGCAAATATTACTCATATAAATTTTAATTAGATACTTTTTCTTGTTGCCAAATACCCAGGAAATTTGACTTCATAAGTCCTCCAATATTTTTAAATGCATTTTTGAACAAAGTCACACATTAATTTCCATATCATAACAAGAATAAAAGTGAATGAAATAATTAAGTTAATGTTGTAATGTGAACAAATAGAAAATGCATTCAAACTAAGAAAGCAAAGTTACACTCTTTTTAAAGGTTAATTATCCACCTAGGCGAATTCTATTTCAGCTGGCTACGTATATGAAGAGTTTCCTAAAACTGTGTTCATTCTTAGCCTGTATAGTAGTGTCAGTCCAGGAAGGGAAAAGTATAATAAATAAATAATTTGAATTAGCTCAACAAATCTGAAGTCACAGATTTTGAAAGATAAATCAATCAGTGTTTCTAAGGAGTACATTCTGTTCAGTTCAGTCGCTCAGTCGTGTCCGACTCTTTGAGACCCCATGAATCGCAGCACGCCAGGCCTCCCTGTCCATCACCAACACCCGGAGGTCACTCAGACTCACGTCCATCGAGTCAGTAATGCCATCCAGCCATCTGATCCTCTGTCATCCCCTTTTCCTCCTGCCCCCAATCCCTCCCAGCATCAGTCTTTTCCAATGAGTCAACACTTGGCATGAGGTGGCCAAAGTACTGGAGTTTCAGCTTTAGCATCATTCCTTCCAAAGAAATCCCAGGGCTGATCTCCTTCAGAATGGACTGGTTGGATCTCCTTGAAGTCCAAGGGACTTTCAAGAGTCTTCTCCAACACCACATTTCAAAAGCATCAATTCTTTGACGCTCAGTTTTCCTCACAGTCTAACTCTCACATCCATACATGACCACTGGAAAAAACATAGCCTTGACTAGACAGACCTTTGTTGGCAAAGTAATGTCCCTGCTTTTCAATATGCTATCTAGATTGGTCATAACTTTCCTTCCAAGAAGTAAGCCTCTTTTAATTTCATGGCTGCATTATCAAATATCAATTGTTAGTTTTGTCCCACTTGAAGAAATGGACTAAACTCAATGTTCCTGGATTCTGAAAGTGTAAGAAAGACAAATGCCTGATAATTTTCATTGTGTTGCCAATCGAGAACAGCTTTAGTTTTATCTATCTATTGAAAAAAAATTCTTCAGAGAGTAAAAATTTTTAAGCTAACAATAATATAAAAGTCACTTTTATGCATTCTTACAGGAAAATCATTGCAGTCATGAATACTGTTTGTGACTTCCAGCTTATTTTAGTCCCTGGTGTGTTATATAAATAACAGTGTATAGAAATAGATTAGAAAGAATGATTCCACCCAAGAATTCAGCTATCTGCCATTGCTTGGGAAAGAATAAGGTTTACTTGATAGCAGTTTGTATACTAAATGAGTTTAGGCAGATATGAACAATGATCTAGTGGAATTATTAATTTTATCACTTAAACTGACATGCTTTTGAAAACCCAATTTTTTTTATTCAAATTTAGGAAAGTTAAAATATATATCATAATAAGAAAGTGGGTGAAACAAAACTTACTATACCATCCTATCATACCCAACTTTTCTATGCAGGAATCGCAACCACCTTACAAGCCAATCGAAATATCTAGGCTTTGTAATGGCAATGAAGGATTTATACTAGAGATAATCCAAAAAAAAAAAAAAAATTCACAAGTCATGGATAAAAATGAAAAGTAAATCCTAAAGTTGGAAACTTGAAGACATTTACAGGATTCCATTTGCCTAACAGCCTCTAAGATGAGTATATCGTTAGTATCTTAAATCTAATATGGATTAGATGGAGGTTTATCAATCAATAGCAGGCCATTCTAAGTAAAGCAATCTCTTATCATGTCTTTTCTGTTTGAAAATGACAAGTACTAGGAGCTTGGCACAAGCTGCCATTTGAAAGCCAATGCTGTAAGGTCTGGAATGTCAGTAAGCTTAAAAAATCGCCTTTAGTGACAGAGAATAGGTGGTCTTATCTTCACAAAAAGCCATCCTCTGCATCTAAATTTTTATTCGCCTACCTATACTATATAACAAAGTTAATTTGACATGTATATTTCTATTATTTATAAGCCATGAGGCAGTATGTTTCATGACCTTCTTCTGTCTTTATTCTACTTACTTTATGTCCCGCTTCTCACTTTACTTAGCCTATAAGAGAAGAATGTATGCCAATTTGTACTTTATGTAGTTTTTTGAAAGATAATACAATCAGTCATGCAGGATGAAACTCTTAGGGGACATGAACTATTTAATTTTAGGCACGAGCCAATATCTTGTCTTAAAATAATTTATACATTTTAATAAATGAGAAGCATTATAGCAGTATATTTTGCCCCATGACACTTTTAAATTGTACAGTAAATTGCAACTGTCATAACTGATTGTGTCAATAGAACACTCAACAACTAGCGAGTATATCAAGGAAATCACTAAATAATGAATAATTATAGACAATCTGTCTTACCATGATTTCTGCAATTTGTTTATTTGCATCTTCATTGAATACTGAAGATTCCAAATAGAGAATAGAATAGAAGTGACAGTGTTTGCTGAATCAGTTTTTTCCCTATTTTAATCAATAATCATAGTAATTATTGTCTCAGTTCCACTAAAATAAAAATAAAGCACATGATCATCTGACAGCTTATTTTTATCTTTCTTACATTGGAAAAATTTATAGGTTACATTAAAAGTTCTTCTAAGTAATATATATGAAATTAGCCTTTATAAGTTTCTTTTTTTTCCTTAGAAACTTCTCCTATTATGGGTATAGCTCTCAGAAGCAATGAGAAAAGAGATGATTTGAAATATTACTTTGAGGTATTCCATGTAAATCATACTTTTTAAAAATTTGGGTATTGACTAATAGTTCTATTATAATACTTCATTTTGTAATTACTAGTAATGAAATATTTTTACCACAGACCACAGCAGATAATCTCATTTATGCCATCATTTTGCATACTACAGGGTTCTAACTCAGGTGCTGCAATTAATTAGCAATGTGGCCTTGGACAGGCCTTTTAACCTTATTGTGTCTTTTTTTCCTTAGCTATAAAATCAGAGGATTATACTGATCCCTAATTCCTCTTCTATGGTCATAGTTTTGTATCTATTAAAATAGCAAAATGTACATGTTCAGATGTTTCCATTTATATAGTCTTTGAATTTCAGAGCTCTAAGGGACCTTAAGACCATTTAGTCCAACTCCCTCATTAGGCCAATGGGAGAACCGAGATTTAAACCTTTTGATCGATAGCTTAATGTTAAACCAAGATTTAAGGTTTATCAAGTTCTAAACTAGAAGAGTCACTTATGTTGGTAAGCAGCTACATTTTGTAATTTAAATGAAGTATTTTTCTGAGAATAGACAAGTATAAAATTTAAATATTTACCATTCATCAAGGGGAATGTTATAATATATCCATATGGAACATTTTTTTATATATGTGACAAGGCCCTGTATTAAAAATTTTTAAACGGTTCCCATTTAGCATTTTAGACAACTTAAAGGCAACTGAGCAATATAGACAGATAATTTCCAAAATTACTATTTGTGCTAACCAGGGAAAGTTTCATAGGGGAAATTGTAAATATGCTGAATGTTAATGATTACTGTATCATAAAAGCTATCTAATCTTTACTATGAATATCTAATATACATACATTTTTTATTGTGTGCATGTGTGTATGTGTGTGTACTACATAGAGGGAAAATTTGTATTAAAATGAATTTTTGAAGGTTAATTTCCTCTGAACATGGTGAAAAGTACATAAAAAGAACTTCAAGGGATTGAAATACAGGATGAATATATGAACATATTCTTCCTTTCTGCTGGAAACAAATCTTTCTCTATTCTGCAATTCCTGTCATTCTATCCAACTTCAATTTTGTAGCAGAATGCTGAAGTTATAATTAACAGAGAAATGATTTTGATAGACTCAAGTCCATTGAGTTAGTAGTGTGCCATGTAGTAAAATGTTTGGAAAAATCGCAACAGTCTTTCATGGGTGATGACTTGAACTAAAGATAAAGCAGCATAACTTTTAGGAAATAAAAACAGCTGCACTTTGCTCAAACTTTTTAATTTTGTGAAGGAGTTTGTCTTAGCTAGGAAGTGACTTTGTTTTTATTTATACTAGGTTGATGACATAGAAGTTAAGTCTCGGGATTGAGAAAGTCATGTTGCAATTTAAAAAGATATTTTGAGAAAAATACATTTTAGTCTCACAAATAGCAGTGTTTTTACAGCTCAAAGTTATCTAATCAAGTACACACACACACACACACAAATTATGATTTAACTTGTTTTATTGAAGATTCTACTTCTATTCTTTGGCTCGTTAGTGATCTAGGCACATTATCATAGGCTCGTAGGCACACTATCATTTTTGTTTTAATAGCCTAGTTTTCCAGGACTGGGGTCAGATCAGATTAGATTAACTTCTTTGTAGATCTATGTATATAAATTAATCCAGAACTGAATTAAACAATTCGTTCCTAAGTGATAGCTCTATTTAACTACACCCTACTTATCTCTGCAAAATGTGTATCCTCATAATACATAAATACTTCTTGATTTTGATTTGAAGTTGGAACAAATTTTACAGAGGTGTATACATATCTAAGTCTTTTTAAAGAGTGCAGCAAGTTAATCTTTCAGTTCAGTTCAGTTCTGTTCAGTGGGTCAGTCGTGTCCGACTCTTTGTGACCCCATGAATCACAGCACGCCAGGCCTCCCTGTCCATCACCAACTCACGGAGTCCACTCAGACTCACGTCCATCGAGTCAGTGATGCCATCCAGCCATCTCATCCTCTGTCATCCCCTTCTCCTCCTGCCCCGAATCCCTCCCACCATCAGCATCTTTTCCAATGAGTCAACTCTTCGCATGAGGTGGCCAAAGTACTGGAGTCTCAGCTTTAGCGTCATTTCTTTCAAAGAAATCCCAGGGCTGATCTCCTTCAGAATGGACTGGTTGGATCTCCTTGTAGTCCAAGGGACTCTCAAGAGTCTTCTCAATTCTTTGGCACTCAGCCTTTTTCACGGTCCAACTCTCACATCCATACATGACCACAGGAAAAACCATAGCCTTGACTAGACAGACCTTTGTTGGCAAAGTAATGTCTCTGTTTTTGAATATGCTATCTAGGTTGGTCATAACTTTCCTTCCAAAGAGTAAGAGTCTTTTAATTTCATGGCTGCAGGCACCAGCTGCAGTGATTTTGGAGCCCAGAAAAGTAAAGTCTGACACTGTTTCCACTGTTTCCCCATGTATTTCCCATGAAGTGATGGGACCGGATGCCGTGATTTTCGTTTTCTGAATGTTGAGCTTTAAGCCAACTTTTTCACTCTCCTCTTTCACTTTCATCAAGAGGCTTTTTAGTTCCTCTTCACTTTCTGCCACAAGGGTGGTGTCATCTGCATATCTGAGGTTATTGGTATTTCTCCCGGCAATCTTGATTCCAGCTTGTGCTTCTTCCAGTCCAGCATTTCTCATGATGTACTCTGCATATAAGTTAAATAAGCAGGGTGACAATATACAGCCTTGACGTACTCCTTTTCCTATTTGGAACCAGTCTGTTGTTCCATGTCCAGTTCTAACTGTTGCTTCCTGACCTGCATACAGATTTCTCAAGAAGCAGGTCAGGTGTTCTGGTATTCCCATCTCTTTCAAAGTTTCCACAGTTTATTGTGATCCACACAGTCAAAGGCTTTGGCATAGTCAATAAAGCAGAAATAAATGTTTTTCTGGAACTCTCTTGCTTTTTCCATGATCCAGCGGATGTTGGCAATTTGATCTCTGGTTCCTCTGCCTTTGCTAAAACCAGCTTGAAGATCAGGAAATGCATGGTTCACATATTACTGAAGCCTGGCTTGGAGAATTTTGAGCATTACTTTACTAGCATGTGAAATGCATGCAATTGTGTGGTAGTCTGAGCATTCTTTGGCATTGCCTTTCTTTGGGATTGGAATAAAAACTGCCCCTTTCCAGTCCTGTGGCCACTGCTGAGTTTTCCAAATTTGCTGGTATATTTAGTGCAGCACTTTCACAGCATCATCTTTCAGGATTTGAAATAGCTCAACTGGAATTCCATCACCTCTACTAGCTTTGTTCGTAGTGATGCTTTCTAAGGCCCACTTGACTTCACATTCCAGGATGTCTGGCTCTAGGTGACTGATCACACCTTTGTTATTTTCTGGGTCATGAAGATCTTTTTTGTACAGTTCTGTGTATTCTTGTCACATCTTCTTAATATCTTCTGCTTCTGTTAAGTCTATACCATTTCTTTTTTTTTTAATTTTTTTTAATTTTATTTTTAAACTTTACATAATTGTATTAGTTTTGCCAAATATCAAAATGAATCCAACACAGGTATACATGTGCTCCCCATCCTGAACCTTCTTCCCTCCTCCCTCCCCATAGCATCCCTCTGGGTCGTCCCAGTGCACTAGCCCCAAGCATCCAGTATCGTGCATTGAACCTGGACTGGCATCTCGTTGCATACATGATATTTTACATGTTTCAATGCCATTCTCCCAAATCTTCCCACCCTCTCCCTCTCCCACAGAGTCCATAAGACTGTTCCATGCATCAGTGTCTCTTTTGCTGTCTCGAACACGGGGTTATTGTTATCATCTTTCTAAATTCCATATATATGCGTTAGTATACTGTATTGGTGTTTTTCCTTCTGGCTTACTTCACTCTGTATAATAGGCTCCAGTTTCATCCACCTCATTAGAACTGATTCAAATGAATACACACTGAGGAAACCAGAAGGGAAAGAGACACGTGTACCCCAATGTTCATCGCAGCACTGTTTATAATAGCCAGGACATGGAAGCAACCTAGATGTCTATCAGCAGATGAATGGATAAGAAAGCTGTGGTACATATACACAATGGAGTATTACTCAGCCATTAAAAAGTCTATACCATTTCTGTCCTTTATCGAGCCCATCTTTGCATGAAATGTTCCCTCGGTATCTCCAATTTTCTTGAAGAGATCTCTAGTCTTTCCCATTCTGTTGTTTTCCTCTATTTCTTTGCATTGATCACTGAGGAAGGCTTTCTTATCTCTTCTTGCTATTCTTTGGAACTCTGCATCCGATGCTTATATCTTTCCTTTTCTCCTTTACTTTTCCCTTCTCTTCTTTTCACAGCTATTTGTAAGGCCTTCCCAGATAGCCATTTTGCTTTTTTGCATTTCTTTTCCATGGGGATGGTCTTGATCCCTGTCTCCTGTACAATGTCATGAACCTCATTCCATAGTTCATCAGGCACTCTATCTGTCAGATCTAGGCCCTTAAATCTATTTCTCACTTCCACTGTATAATCATAAGGGATTTGATTTAGGTCATACCTGAATGGTCTAGTGGTTTTCCCTACTTTCTTCAATTTAAGTCTGAATTTGGCAATAAGGAGTTCATGATCTGAGCCACAGTCCACTCCTGGTCTTGTTTTTGTGGACTGTATAGAGCTTCTCCATCTTCGGCTGCAAAGAATATAATAAATCTGATTTCGGTGTTGACCATCTGGTGATGTCCATGTGTAGTCTTTTCTTGTGATGTTGGAAGAGGGTGTTTGTTGTGACCAGTGCATTTATTTAAGGCTAAGTTAAATATTAACAAGAAATTCAGGGATTCTTTGCTTAATTCAGACTCTAGTTACAAGAATGTGGTACTCATCAGAGATGTTTTTGGACTATGAATGCACCAAAGGCCTTTTCAATTGTTCAGTCATCATGCTTTTTATTCAGCTGTTTCTGTTTAATTGTTTGTTTGTTTGTTTGTTTCCCTAGAGTTCATTTTCTATAAAAGGTACTTTTACATGTTTAGAACTACTGCAAACTTGCAATATTAATGTTTTTTAATGTTCTGTCCTCTCCTCTCAGCTTTGATTCTGAGCTGAATTGGACAGGAAAGCAGTGTATATCAAAAACTTCGTGTAAACATCTGTTTTTATTCAAGTATAAAATTGGAGTATTGGAATTCAACCAGAATTAAGTCCAAATATTAAAATTCCAATTAAAAGTACCATCATATTTTACCATAAGACTTCCCTTCTGAAAGAACTAACCATTACTTTTTGCAGAACAGCTTAGCTTCTAAAATATAATACCTGAAATCCAAATATAATGAGGAAAGATCTTAAATACAGTGAACCCAATTCAATACCCATGTAACTCTTTGAAATATCCCCTCAGAGTTTCAAAGGATATAAACTGTGGCTAAGTAAAACACACACACACACACACACACACACAAAGAACTTTCACCTAGAAAGATTCTGTAATACCCAATAGTATGAAGTAAATCTGTCTGTACTTTATCACTCAATATAGGAAAAATAGCAAATTGCTTTCAGGACAGAGTGTGAAAGACCAATGCATAGGTAAAATTAATTATACATTTTAAACTGAGTTTTCTGAGCTGCTTCAGCAGTACTAGTTTTGCAAAAAGAAATAAATATTGGAGCATATTCAAGCTAAGACCTTAAGATACCTTGATTTTAAAAGACATTGATTTTCTTTGTTTGCCCACTCCCAGATAGGTTTAGTTTGTTTGTTTTTTTCCAAAATTGAAGAATTTTAACTCTCAGAAGATGAAAAAAATACATTAAGATGAAGTGCAGATACGTTTTATCTTCTCCTATTTCTGTGTTAGTCTCATGTCTATAAGTGAGCCTAGTTGCTGTTGTAATATGTAAGATTAAATAATGAATTGTGAAGAGAACGATTCTAATGGGAAGGGCCAGACTGCTTAGTTAGACTTTCAGTCCTGCAACTCACTAGTGATATAACATTGGCAAGACATTTAAGATCCTCATGCCTCATTTTTTCTCATCATTAAAATGGCAATGATAACAGCTGTCTCACAGTATTGTTGCATTAAAAGAGTGTGTGCACAGGTATCTGAGTATATATACATATAGAGTTAAAACATTTTACAGGATTTTTTCCTGTGGTAATGCATATTCTCACAAAGTTTATGAGTACACACACCACCTAGAAATCTTGCTAAAATGTAGACACAGTAGTCTGGTGTGGGAAACTGAGTTTCTGCATTTCTAACAAGCCCTCAGGTCATGGCCATCATGCTAGTCTGGGAACCACATTGGGACTAGCAAAGTTCTCTTTAAGAAAATTAGAGGTACCAAAGGAACATTTCATGCAAAGATAGGCACAATAGTGGACAAAAATGGCAAGGACCTAAAAGAAGTAGAAGAGATTGAGAAAAGGTGGCAAGAATACACAGAAGACTGCACAAAAAAGCTCTGAATGACCCAGATAACCATGATGGTGTGGCCACTCACCTAGAACAAGATATCCTGGACTGTGAAGTCAAGTGAGCCTTAGAAAGCATTACTATGAACTAAGCTAGTGGAGGTGATGGAATTCCAGCTAAGCTATTTCAGTTCCTAAAAGTTGATGCTGTTAGTGCTACACTCATTATGCCAGCAAATTTGGAAAACTCAGCAGTGGCCGTAGGACTGGAAAAGTCAGTTTTCATTCCAATCCCAAAGAAAAGCAATGCCAAAGAATGTTCAAATTACTGTGCAATTGCACTCACTTCACATGCCAGCAAAATTATGCTGTAAATCCTTCAAACTAGACTTTAGCAGTAAGTGAACCAAGAACTTCCAGATGTACAAGCTGGATATTAATAAGGCAGAGGAACCAGAGATCAAATTGCCAACAATTTCCACCCCCCCCCCAAAAAAATCTACTTCTGCTTCACTGAATATGCTAAAGCCTTCGACTGAAAAGTCTTAAAGAAATGGGAATACCAGGCCACATTATCTGCCTCCTGTGAAACCTGTATGCAGGCAAAGAAGCAACAGTTAGAACAACGGACTGGTTCAAAACTGAGAAAGGAGTATATAAAGGCTGTATACTCTCACTCTGCTTATTTTACTTATATGCAGAGTTCATCAAGCGAAATGCCAGACTGGATGAAGCACAAGCTGGGAATCAAGATTGACAGGAGACATATCAACAACCTCAGATATGCAGATGATACCACTTTAATGGCAGAAAGTGAAGAGGAACTAAAGAGCCTCTTGATGAAGGTGAAAAAGGAGAGTGAAAAAGCTGGCTTAAAACTCAGCATTTAAAATACTAAAATCATGGTATCCGGCTTCATCACTTCAGGGCAAATAGATGGGAAAAATGTGTAAACAGTGTCAGATTTCACTTTCTTAATCTCCAAAATCACCACATAGGATGAGATGGTTGGATGGCATCACTGACTCAATGGATACAAGTTTAAGCAAACTCTGGGAGATAGTGAAGGAGAGGGAAGCTTGGCATGCTGCAGTTCATGGGATTGCAACCCCACATTTTTGCTCCATTACAAAATCATTTCTTTGTAAATTATATTTCTTAAATGCCCTGTACATTGCCTATATTATTATATATAAGACAAAGCCATTTTATTGGAATATTTTAAGGTGACTTATTGCAAATAAACACATGACAAAAAGCTATTTCTTAAAAAAAAGTCATAGGTGAACACAAAATATGCTTTTAATTAATTAATGAAATTTCTTTTAAAGTATTTTATCTTGATATAAGTAAAGAAACTGCTATGTATCTGGAATGTTGAATGCCCTTTCAGACTTCAGTCTGTGCTGATTTATTTTTTATTTTTTTTTTTTATGTAAAATTTCATTTTTTTTTAATTAAATTAAATTTTATTTAAAAAAATCACATGCTGATTTATAACAAGTAATTATCTAATGAAGACAGTGTTAGGCATGTATGAGAGTTCTTGAAGCAATGATTTGCAGTTTTGACAAATTACTATAGATCAAATGATGATGCCTCATTTATATTCTTTTTCCTCTTTATTGAATCTACATCCTTAAGCAAATAGAGAAATGACTTTTAAGAGAAATACTCATTTGTATGGAAAAGTAAATGACCCTTAGATGGATGCATGAATTAATCCTTAGTGTCCTCTTTAAGTTTCCCCTTCCTGTTTTTGAAGGAAAGAATAATTTTGTTATCAACTGAATAGATACATATCTACTTATATTATATAGATATAGAAAGAACAAGGTTAGAGATAAGGGAATCTGAGATATAATCTAGATTCTGTAAATAACTCTTCATGTCCTTAAAGAAGTCAGTTATTCTATTTATGCCCATGTCACATGTTTATAAAATGACAGACTTGGAATGGTTCCATGATTTTGTGGTTCAATTTTCCCATACAAAATATTATATTACACTTAAATGACCATTTAAAAATTTTCTTCTTTTTCCTGTTACATTTTCTTAATTTGTTAATGCTGAATAATATCTATCACTAATACTTGTTATTAATCCTAAAGGATTGAATTTGAATTTTCTGTTTTAGCTAACAAAATACTGTGCAGTGCTAAAAATATAATGACTTCAAGGTGAAGGTGGAAAACTTAAATCTCAAAAAAAATAACCAGCTAAATTCTGAGGAAAATATGTTACTGAGGTTAAGCCTTAAGGGAAATTCTAGTAGACGAATAGGTATGACATAACTTTAGGAAATATTAGAGAAAATAAAGAAAATATATTCAGTGATCACAGTCAGCAAGAAAATATTTTTTAACATATCATTAAAGTATTTTACTATACATGTTGATTTACTGTCAGTGATTCATAGGCACTGAATCAATCACATATAATTTATGGAGATAGAAAACTTCCTAGGGAATTCTGATAAAACGTAAAGTTCTTGCAGTAAAAAGTATTACCTAAGGAGGATCACTAGAACTTGAAAAATATTTATTTTCTCATTTTAGCAATTTAAAGCATGACTTAATTAAAAAACAAAAACTATTACTTTTCATGTACTATTTGGTTTATTTGCAGATGTAGGTGACACTTTGATGTTACTTTAAAAATAGAAAGAAGAGTCTATTATCTACCATATAGATTTGGTTCATGAAGCATACCATTTCACCACTGCCCACTATCTTATCAGAAATACCTAAGGCTTTTGTGGCTTGTGTGTGTGTGTGTGCATGTGTGTGTGTGTATTTTGACTACATAGCTTTCCTTAGGTCTTCACTTAACAACACCAAATTTCTCAATTGCTTCTTAGGTAAATACGGGATGAACAATTAACATTGTCTTTTCAACTGATTCTGCTGCATTTCTTCTTTTATATGTATTTACAGTTCCATACACTTGCCAAAACTATATGCAGACACATACATATGATCAGTCATCATTTTTTTCCATTGGTTAGAGAAAGTACCATCTAAACAAATGTTGAGATGAAAAATACTTTTTCTTCCTGTAAACCTGCTGAGGGCTTATGCTTTTTATAGGTTAATGATAAGCCTTATCTCCCACCTGTGGGTTGGTGAATAGAGATTATTATTTCATTAGATTTCATTTGGGTGGGAAGGGAGGATGTATGTAGTTAAAGACAAAGTTAATTACACACTGCTTTCTTTTTAATATACTATGAAAAGACTTGCTTCATTAGGCACAGGCCTAGTAATAATGTTTAATTATTACATTTTTGTTGAAAGATATAGTAAAGGTAAGAGAAAATAAAGAATACCCTTATGTGAACATGGTCTCTCACTGGGAGTAATTAAGTATTTTTACAAATACACACAAACACACACACATACATATATACATATATACATGAAAGTGAACGTGATAGTTCAGTTTTGTCTGACTCTTTGGGCTATACATTCCATGGAATTCTCCAGGCCAGAATACTGGAGTAGGTAGCCTTTCCCTTCTCCAGGGGATCTTCCCAACCCAGGGATCAAACCCAGGTCTCCCTCATTGCAGGCAGATTCTTTACCAACTGAGCAATCAGAGAAGCCATATACACACATATACAAATATATATTCAATTATGTTGTATATTTTGTGTTATTTTTAGATCAATTCATAAAGTTCTTAAGAGCCCATGGAAATATTATATTAAAGACTTGTTTTATATATCTGACATAACCCTGAAGCCAAATCACTTTAAAATCAAAATATCTTAAAAATCATTAAAATGCAATTTCTAAGAAAAGTAACACATGTAATATGTTCCAAAGTACTTGTGTTTTGTTCTCAGACCATTAATATGATGAAGATATGGTGAATTCTTGATAAAGTTTTAAACAAAATTTCCGACAATGATTACCATCTGAAGATTAATACTCTATTGTTGTCACTTCGGTTTTATGGATTATGTGTAAATTATGTACTAAAAAATCTTGGAACTTTAATCCAAGTTAGGCTATTTGTCATGTTTAAAACCCAAGGCACTCTGAAATTTTCTATAGAAACAATGGTAGGTTCTTTAAATCTGTGAAGGAATTTTAGTTTGATATTATATTGTCCATTTTAAAATTTGCATTGCAGAATGATAACTTGGCTATCATTGTGAGTGCTCAGTCGCTTCAGTTGGGTTCAACTCTTAGCAACCCCATGGACTGTAGCCAGAGAGGCCCCTCTGTCCATAGGATTCTCAAGGCAAGAATACTGGAGTGGATTGCCATACTCTCCTCCAGAGGATCTTCCTGACCCAGGGATAGAACCCAAGTCTCTTGTGTCTCCTCTGTTCCAGGCGGGTTCTTTACTACTAGTGCCACTTGATAACTCAATATTAAATAAGAAAGTCACTTTTACTCTGAGATTATGGCTTACTTCCAGTGTCATCATTACTCATAGGGATGATCACTAAGTGATATCTCATATGATTTTCAAAAAATATTAATAATGCCTTAAATGTCATTGTCTGCAAATTTCATTTCTCTTCTGTTTATTTAATAATTCAATCAAAAACTATCAGCAGATTTTGCATTAAAACCTACCTGACAAAAATCACTCATTAATAATGTAAGCAATAGATACCTTGGGTAGGAAGCTTATTTTTAAAAGGAGGGATAAATAAAGGAAAGACAAATCATGGCTAAAATACTCCATAAGAAGATCAAGGAACTTCCCTGGTGAGCCAGTGGTTAAGACTCCGTACTTTCATTGTAGGGCACATGGGTTTGATACTCAGTCTAGTAACTAAGAGACTGCATGTCCCATGGTGTAACCAAAAAAAAAAAAATATATGGTATTGACTTCTATTTTTTGAACATTGTATAAAATCTAATTTCCTTCTGAGTTTCTAGATTCCTTTTTCCAATCTAAGCATTTATTGAAGGCAATGATATAATGATGGTGAATTATTTTATTTTATACATATAATAGCAAAACAAAATAGCAGGTTGAAAAATAAATGTACTAGATTTTTACAGATTATAATTAAAGGTGAATAGTGCATTTAAATCCAGGACATCTTACTGCAATGGCTTTGAGTTACTGATAGTAGATTCTAAAGCAAAGTAATACATTGAAGAAATGATAAACCATAAATTGCTAATAAAATATTACAAGTCCATTTTTATCCAATTTAAGATAAAGATGATCTAGACATTTAGGCAGAGGATTACTCTCTTGAGATAATGATGATTCCTCATACCTTAGAAATTTCCCTGGGTTTCATATAAACTCAAATCAGTCTGAATTATTAATTTGCATCTAGATCTTCAACTTTAAAATCTACAGACCTCCTATTTATTTTAGTTCAAAGCATCATGAGTTGTGTGTATTTGAGTACCTACCTGAGTACCTGTTATATGTGCATTCAGAGATATGGGTGGGATATGCTTGCTATTTATTTTGTAGAATGTAAATTTGTAAGTCACTTCATGCATTCCTCCCATGAATTTAAAAATAAATGTCTTCTGCTTGCTAAATCAAGTTGTAAATACCTCATTTAGTCTTCTACTATAGTAACCCATAAGAAGAGAAAGGTTTCTTTTCCATATTTTAACTCTGGCCTCGTCATATGCCAGTGACTGCTGATTATAAGTACTATTAGAGAAACTGAAATCAGTATGGAGCACTCAAGTTGTTTTTCAAATGAAGTTCTTGTTTCAGCGTTTATTTTACCAAAAGGCTTTTTTAAAATATAAATTTATTTGTTTTAATTGGAGATTAATTACTTTACAATATTGTATTAGTTCTGCCACACAGGAACATGAATCTGAGGCTTTTAATCAAGGTTATGGGAAAGTCTATAAACTTTCTGCTGAATACTTAACAAGCTGGAGGTCACTGCACACATGTCTTATCAAGGGCAAGTGAAATGAGATTGAAATCAGGAAAATAGAAGTCTTGATGATAAGCAAAGCTTTGTCTCTTAGATAAAATCTAACAAAAAAAAAGAACAAAGTGACTCACATTTTCACCTTTCTTTTGTAGGATTTAATTTTCCTGGTTGGAGCCATAATTTTAAAAAATGGTAAATAGTACTGAGTAATTCATTTGATTTGAATCAAAAGCTTATCTTTAACATGATGATAGTAATTAATTCTTCATGATAGAAAGACTGGCAGAATTTAACTAAGAAGGCTTCACTGGAGTTTCACAGTTTAATATTAAAAGCATATTCTTTTTGATAAAAATAAATTTACAAATGCCATATGATATTGTACACTTTCTAACTGATCTAACTTATTACTTATATCAAAATCCTAACAAACTTATGCTTCTATCCTCAGAGGAATCAATGTTATGAAAGAAAATTGAACCAGATTTTAAAACATATATTTTACTATCTATCCTCAGAAATAAATGAGTGAATGAATTGACTTTCAATCTACCCTCATTTATGTTCAAATTACCTATATAGAGAATTTGTCTTTAGCTAGATCATGTGGAAATGTAGAATTAAAATTTCAATTGTATACATTCTCCTAGCTAATATATATATATATATATATATATATATATATATATATATATATATATATAGCTAATATAACATATATGTATGTATGAAATTTAGGCTCACTAGACCTAATCTATAGTAAAAATACAATACCATTTTTATCTTATAATTGTAGGTATAGGCATAACCTTAATCCTTTCTAAAGAGAAAAGGGAAAAATAAATAGCAGAGCTACAAATGGATTACAGCTTCTGGTCTTCCTGCTTACATTTCTTTGGAACAATTTCTTTACCAGAATTTAAGTAGAATGGTTAGTGGCTAGGCCATAGGTGGATCTTGAAGATTAATCACTATATTCCACCACTCCATCCAGTGGTTGGGAGAGGTAGGCAGATATTGGAGAATGGACTTAATTACATATAGTATAGCCAGGTCTGGCCTCTGCTATTTTGTCTAAGCAAGCACAAAATTGAAGAATTCTTGAATGTGAAGTCACTACCAACAAAGCTAATGGAGGTAATGGAATTCCAGTTGAGCTATTTCAGTCCTAAAAGATGATGCTGTTAAAGTGCTGCACTCAATAAGCCAGCAAATTTGGAAAACTCAATAGTGGCCACAGGACTGGAAAAGGTCAGTTTTTATTCCAATCCCAAAGAAAGGTAATGGCAAAGAATGTTCAAACTACTGCACAATTGCACTCATCTCACATGTTAGCTAAGGAATGCTCAAAATTCTCCAAGCCAGGCTTCAACAATACGTGAACCGTGAACTTCTAGATGTTCAAGCTGGATTTAGAAAAGGCAGAGGAGCCAGAGATCAAATTGCCAACATCTGTTGGATGATTGAAAAATCAAGAGAATACCAGAAAAATAACTACTTCTGCTTTATGGATTACGCCAAAGCCTTTGGCTGTGTAAATCACAACAAACTGTGGAAAATTCTTCAAGACATGGGAACACCATACCACTTGACCTGCCTCTTGAGAAATATGTATACAGGTCAAGAAGCAACAGTTAGAACTGGACATGGAACAACAGACTGGTTCCAACTAGGAAAAGGATTATGTCAAGTCTGTATATTGTCACCCTGCTTTTTTAACTTATATGCAGAGTACATCATGAGAAATAGCAGGCTGGATGAAGCATAAGCTGGAATCAAGATTGCTAGGAGAAATATCAATAACCTCAGATACACAGATGACACCACTCTTATGACAGGACACAAAGAAGAAATAAAAAAAAATCTTGATGAAAGTGAAAGAGGAGAGTGCAAAAGCTGGCTTGAAACTCAACATTTAAAAAATGAAGATCATGGCATCTGATCCCATCACTTCATGGCAAATAGATGGGGAAACAATGGAAACAGTTACAAATTTTATTTATTTTGCCTCAAAATTACTGCAGATGGTGGCTGTAGCCATGCAATTAAAAGACATTTGCTCCTTGGAAGAAAAGCTATGACCAACCTAGATGGCATATTAAAAAGCAGAGACATTACTTTGCAGACAAAGGTTCATCTAGTCAAAACTATGGCTTTTCCAGTAGTCATGTATGGGTGTGAAGGCTGGGCTATAAAGAAAGCTGGGTGCCAAAAAATTGATGCTTTGGAAACTGTGGTCTTGCAGAAAACTCTTGAGAATCCCTTGGACTGCAAGGAGATCAAACCACCCAATCTTAATGGAAATCAGTCCTGAATGTTCATTGGAAAGTCTGATGCTGTAACTGAAATCCAATACTTTGGCCACCTGATTTGAAGACCTGACTCATTAGAAAAGACCCTGATTCTGGGCAATATTGAAGGCAGAAGGAGATGGGGATGACAGAGGATTAGATATTTGGATGGAATCACTGACTCGATGGACATGAGTTTGAGCAAGCTCCAGGAGTTGGTGATGGACAAGGAAGCCTAGCGTGCTGCAGTCCATAGGGTTGCAAAGAGTTGGACATGACTGAACTGAACTGAAAAGGACACAAATTACTTGCTTGTTAGAGGAACTCTCCATGCATGCTATGTTCTGTTATTGCCCGAACACTCATTATGAAGAATAAAGGTGCACGTTATTGGATGGTGTTTGCTTGTGACGTTGAGGAAGTTACATGGTCATTCTCCATCAAGTTATCTCTTTGTATGGAAACGGGGGATAATGGCTAATGTTAATGTGGATAATGTTAACCCCTACCCTAATGGATTGTTTTCAGGATCAAATGACATAAGCTCTGGGAAACATTTACAAACTAAGTGTGCTTGAGTTTCCTTTTTCCCTGTTAACCATATAACTCAGATTGGGACTTGAATCCACGTGCCAAGACTTGAACCCTACCTGAACTCTGATTGGGACTTGAGCCTACAGTCTTTTAATTAGAATCATTCACCTGGTGTCTGGACTTACTGAGGATCAGGTTCTTTGCATCTTAGTGCAGGAGGAATTCAGTGAGAGGCAAAGCAATAAATAAGTAACTTTATGATAAAGAAGTAGGACACTTGTGAGAGTCGCAAGCAAGTGAGGGGGCTCTGCACCAAGGATTAAGTGTGCTACGATTTTATAATTAAAGGAAAGTGGGGGAGGGGGAAAAGACCACTTTCTTCCTTATTCTTCTAGTAGACATCAGGCTTACATCACTAGCTCTTCCTTTGTATCAGGCTGGAGAGTGTCCGACTCTATGAGGCCAAACCAGGATTGTCATAGCATTTATTCAAATTAGCAAAAGGGTGGTAACATTTTTTTCTTCTACTCAGTGGCCTGGGACATATCTCATGCTTTTATTTGTAGCTTTGTAATTAAGCAAACCTGCTTTGTTACATGACATTCAGGTAGTTTTCTTGAGGTATCATTCCTTAGCCTTCCCTCTATCTATACTCTCTTATTGGGACTTCTACTATACAACTACCTGCATAACTTATTCTTTCCCTATCACCTACAGTCTTACAGACACTGAATATTGTTATAATTTTGCCTAAATGATATATGAAAAATGTTTCTTGTTGATGTCTGTATATAATTTTCAATACTTATGAGTGAGACAGAACATCTTAGCATGTTTCAACACGTGTTCACCAGAATATTAATTCCAGCTATAAAAATTTCCCTTTATCATTATTGCTTTGCAACATATTGGACTTTTGTCAATTACTGCAGTTTTTTGAAAGTAAATTCTCGAGTTTCTCAATTACATAAAGCTGTATGCACAGAAATTAATCTGCATTGTTTAACTCATACAGAAGGCAGATGAAACACCCAAAATGTTAGTGTTTGTTATAGTTTACTAGAATGCATATAATTATGAGAAATGCCTTTTTGTCACTATTCTTTATAGGATTGTACATTACAGAAGTTTATATAGATTCTATCTGTATAAAAGGATGTTAGCATTAAAATATTTTTTAAAAGTTACCTGGCTAATTATATTTAATGTTGACATTTCCCAACTTACATTGACATGTTGTATGTTATATACTTCCAGAGGGCTAGGGAGGAAAGATATCATTTGCTAATTTGAAATGTTTTAAAGTACTTTGGTAGAATTTATTTTGCTAGCATGACTTTCTTTAATTATAAGTGACTGTACTTATGATAATCATGCAGGACCAATTTGAGATGCTATTTACAATACCAAATTCAATTTTAGAATTAAATTGTGTGTCATCCAGTAATACTCCCAATGCTGTCATAGTTCAGCAGAGGACAATTTGAAATAGTAGTTATCATATAGACACAAGCATACCACGTAATACTTAATTTTAAAGAACATATCAAAATGGTAAACTTGCCATGCTCTTCATTGTTTTGAGTTCAAGAGGTATACAAATTATAAAGTACTGTCTTGTTGCTATGATTAATTCATTCTATGAATAAATTCTACATTGATGAATAAGTCATCCAAATTACGTATATTAGTGAAAGTATAATGTATATACAGCGAGTAGCAAGTAGATGGTAATGAGAGAGAATTCCATTTGGCTGAAATGATAGAGCTAGGCAGTATTTTTCTCCCCTAGCTCTGAAAAAGGCAAAAAAAAAAAAAAATCAAATTTTGTGATCACAAAATAGTGTTGTATTGAAATTATGCTTTGTTAAAAACTGGGTTAAAAAGTAACAATGGCTAAACTCAAGTGCAGATTTGGTCCTTAAGTATTTTTGATTCACAGTACTCTTAGTTAATTGTTTTACTGTACCTCAGTTTGCTTGTGCTTATTCTATTTCAGTTAGTGGACTCAAAATTTGTATTTACTGAAAATAAATGCCATGAAATTGCTTATTCAAACTTATGCCTTGAAGTTTGAAATATTTATCTTTCCCCAGCACATTAAAGGCCTATCTTTTTAACATTTTAAAATAAACATACATTTACACATTGGACTGGTGGAAGAAGAATTTAAACTAGAAATGTGACTGTAGTAATAGGTTTAATTAGTTTGTGAGGAATTCAGACGGATGTATCCATGTGTGAATAAAGACTCCCCTCCCTCCAGTGACCTCAATATAATTTATTTTTAAAGAAACTATCCTTTATGCATTTCAGGGTTGCCTCCACCCTGCATAATTGTTATTGGGAAAATTGGTAGGAAGGAATGTGATTAAGGAAGGAAAATCACACTTAGGAATTACCAAGCATGATTTTCTCTTCTCCTTCCATTGCTTGCTGGTAGGTCTCCCTTCAGGTGTTTAGCTAGAGATAGAGTGGGTCATTTTCTTGGTACATATAGTGAGCGACTTGCTTGGCAATGTACTGTAAATATTGATAATTGGTTGCACAGAAACATATGTTCTTTTATTTTCAAGGTGAAATTGGTACTTGAGTAGCATCCTTCATGCAGATTTGCCCCTGCAGTACCAAGAGAATTTTAATGCTATACCTGA
Source organism: Bos grunniens (assembly GCF_055505025.1). Classification (NCBI taxonomy): domain Eukaryota; kingdom Metazoa; phylum Chordata; class Mammalia; order Artiodactyla; family Bovidae; genus Bos; species Bos grunniens. The sequence goes on along the minus strand of NC_141194.1, from coordinate 102,635,839 downwards.
ATGGAAAGGGGAATAAGAAAGGGGGTGACAAAAAGATAGCTTTGAAGAGAGATAGTTGATTCCTTCAAGATATAAAGGAAAATATAACTTGTGATTATCATTAACTTTTACCAGTTTGGCTTAAAATACTTAATATAGCTTGTATATCCAGAAGCCCTAGCATAATATGCATTATTGTAAAAATAGTAGGGCATATTAAGATTTTAGAAGTCATATTTGGCTCAACAATGCCAAAAAGTTACAAGGGACAATGGGAATAAGATAAGGGAATCTGAATAAGTGGTAAGGGCTACTTTCTTGAGGGACTTCAGAAGGGTCAGCTAGTATTTGATAACATCAAAGGATACTAGTCTTCTATTAAGAAATTTATGTCTTGAGAGTAACAAAGAGGTATCTGCAAACACTCTAAAAAGCAATGTAGTTCTATGTGGTATCAGGAAGAAAAAGACAATTCAAGAAAACCATTTATATTTCAGTATTATCTTTGAAAGTGATAAAATCAGCAGATTACAGTTCAAATAGCCTCAGTGTTTTCTTTATTTCAGGCTGTTTTGTATCACTAAGTTTTAAAAACTAACAAAAATATAAGGCAGAAAGATTTTAAAATCCAATACATTGCAAAAAAATTTTTGCCAGAAAACGTTTGAGTAATTCAGTGCTATGAAGACACATTAGACATATATTTACCTTCAGGTTGAAGAAATTGGCAAAATTATGTGGTTGCACTTATTTTTCAAGACAATTAAGAGTTAACAGGAAAGGACAATCAAGCATGATATTTCAGAGAGGGTTAATCAGATAAACAGAGGTGAACTTTCATTGTCATCACATCATTATCAAGATTATACATCATACATGACACATCACTGAGGACGTTAATGTTGATCACTTGACTGAGGTAGTGTTCCTCAGGTTTATCCACTATAGTTACTCCTTTTTTCTCCCTTTCCATGCTCTGCACAGCCCACACTTCAGGCTTGGGGAGTTAAAACTCTACTTCCATGAGGGCAAGAGTGTTTATATAAATTATTTGGAATTCTATATGAGAGATTTCTTTCATTCACCTCTATCTATTTATATTGAATCCATTACTAACAGCAGTATGAACCCATGGATATTTATTTTATACTTTGGGTTATAAATAAATACAACTTTTATTTTGTTGCTCAAATTATTCCAACTTTGGGTATTGGGAGCTCATTCAAGGTAGCTTTTGCATCCTTTTTACAACACATTTATCATTGTTATTTTGAGCCACAATTTTTTTTAACGTTACAATATTGTATTGATTTTGCCATATATCAATATGAATCCACCACAGGTATACACATGTTTGCCATCCTGAACCCTCCTCCCTCTTCCCTCCCCATACCATCCCTCTGAGTCATCCCAGTGCACCAGCCCCAAGCATCCAGTATGATGCATAGAAGCTGGACTGGTGACTCCTTTGATATATGATATTATTCATATTTCAATGCCATTCTCCCAAATCACCCCACCCTCTCCCTCTCCCACAGAGTCCACAAGACTGTTCTATATATCAGTGTATCTTTTGCTATCTCGTATAGAGGGTTATTGTTACCATCTTTCTATATTCCATATATATGCGTTAGTATACTGTGTTGGTGTTTTTCTTTCTGGCTTACTCACTCTGTATAATAGGCTCCAGTTTCATCCACCTCATTAGAACTGATTCAAATGCATTCTTTTTAATGGCTGAGTAATACTCCATTGTGTATATGTACTACTACTTTCTTATCCATTCATCTGTTGATGGACATCTAGGTTGCTTCCATGTCCTGGTTATTACAAACAGTGCTGCGATTAACAATGGGGTAAATGTGTCTCATTTCTGGTTTTCTCAGTGTGTATGCCCAGCAGTGAGATTGCTGGATCATAAGGCAGTTCTATTTCCAGTTTTTTAAGGAATCTCCACACTGTTCTCCATAGTGGCTGTACTAGTTTGCATTCCCACCAACAGTGTAAGAGGGTTCCCTTTTCTCCACACCCTCTCCACCATTTATTGCTTGTAGACTTTTGGATCGCAGCCATTCTGACTGGCATGAAATGGTACCTCATAGTGGTTTTGATTTGCATTTCTCTGATAATGAGTGATGTTGAGCATCTTTTCATGTGTTTGTTAGCCATCTGTATGTCTTCTTTGGAGAAATGTCTGTTTAGTTCTTTGGCCCATTTTTTGATCTGGTCGTTTATTTTTCTGGAATTGAGCTGCAGGAGTTGCTTGTATATTTTTAAGATTAGTTGTTTGTAATTTGCTTCATTTGCTATTATTTTGTCCCATTCTGAAGGCTGTCTTTTCACCTTGCTTATAGTTTCCTTTGTTGTGCAGAAGCTTTTAAGTTTAACTAGGTCCCATTTGTTTCTTTTTGCTTTTATTTCCAATATTCTGGGAGGTGGGTCATAGAGGATCCTGCTGTGATGTATGTCAGAGAGTGTTTTGCCTATGTTCTCCTCTAGTTTTATAGTTTCTGGGTTTACGTTTAGATCTTTAATCCATTTTGAGTTTATTTTTGTGTATGGTGTTAGAAAGTGTTCTAGTTTCATTCTTTTACAAGTGGTTGACCAGTTTTCCAAGCACCACTTGCTGAAGAGATTGTCTTTAATCCATTGTATATTCTTGCCTCCTTTGTCAAAGATAAGGTGTTCATAGGTGCGTGGATTTATCTCTGGGCTTTCTATTTTGTTCCATTGATCTATATTTCTGTCTTTGTGCCAGTACCATACTGTCTTGATGACTGTGGCTTTGTAGTAGAGCCTGAAGTCAGGCAGGTTGATTCTTCCAGCTCCATTCTTTCTCAAGATTGCTTTGGCTATTCGAGGTTTTTTGTATTTCCATAAAAATTCTGAAATTATTTGTTTTAGTTCTGTGAAGAATACCATTTGTAGCTTGATAGAGATTGCATGGAATCTATAAATTCCTTTGGGTATATACTCATTTTCACTATATTGATTCTTCCAATCCATGAATATGGTGTATTTCTCCAGCTATTAGTGTCCTCTTTGATTTCTTTCACCAGTGTTTTATAGTTTTCTGTATATAGGTCTTTAGTTTCTTTAGGTACATATATTCCTAAGTATTTTATTCTGTTCTTTGCAATGGTGAATGTTTCCTTAATTTCTCTTTCTATTTTCTCATTATTAGTGTATAGGAATGCAAGGGATTTCTGTGTGTTGATTTTATATCCTGCAACTTTACCAAATTCATTGATTAGTTCTAGTAATTTTCTGGTGGAGTCTTTAGGGTTTTCTATGTAGAGGATCATGTCATCTGCAAACAGTGAGAGTTCTACCTCTTCTTTTCCAATTTGGATTCCTTTTATTTCTTTTTCTGCTCTGATTGCTGTGGCCAAAACTTCCAAAACTATGTTGAATAGTAGTGGTGAGCATGGGCACCCTTGTTTTGTTCCTGACTTTAGGGGAAATACTTTCAATTTTTCACCATTGAGGATAATGTTTGCTGTGGGTTTGTCATATATAGCTTTTATTATGTTGAGGTATGTTCCTTATATTCCTGCTTTCTGGAGAGTTTTTATCATAAATGGATGTTGAATTTTGTCAAGGGCTTTCTCTGCATCTACTGAGATAATCATATGGTTTTTATTTTTCAATTTGTTAATGTGGTGTAATACATTGATTCATTTGCGGATATTAAAGAATCCTTGCATCCCTGGGATAAAGCCCACTTGGTCATGGTGTATGATCTTTTTAATGTGTTGTTGGATTCTGATTGCTAGAATTTTGTTAAGGATTTTTGCATCTATGTTCATCAGGGATATTGGCCTGTAGTTTTATTTTTTTCATGGGATCTTTTTCAGGTTTTGGTATTAGGGTGATGGTGCCCTCATAGAATGAGTTTGGAAGTTTACCTTCCTCTGCAATTTTCTGGAAGAGTTTGAGTTGGATAGGTGTTAGCTCTTCTCTAAAGTTTTGGTAGAATTCAGCTGTGAAGCCGTCTGGACCTGGGCTTTTGTTTGCTGGAAGATTTCTGATTACAGTTTCAATTTCCGTGCTTGTGATGGGTCTGTTAAGATTTTCTATTTCTTCCTGGTCCAGTTTTGGAAAGTTGTACTTTTCTAAGAATTTGTCCATTTCTTCTACATTGTCTATTTTATTGGCATATAATTGTTGATAGTAGTCTCTTATGATCCTTTGTATTTCTGTGTTGTCTGTTGTGATCTCTCCATTTTCATTTCTAATTTTATTGATTCAGTTCTTCTCCCTTTGTTTCTTGATGAGTCTGGCTAATGGTTTGTCAATTTCATTTATCCTTTCTAAGAACCAGCTTTTGGTCTTGTTGATTTTTGCTATGGTCTCTTTTGTTTCTTTTGCATTTATTTCTGCCCTAATTTTTAAGATTTCTTTCCTTCTACTAACCCTGGGGTTCTTCATTTCTTCCTTTTCTAGTTGCTTTAGGTGTAGAGTTAGGGTATTTATTTGACTTCTTTCTTGTTTCTTGAGGTATGCCTGTATTGCTATGAACTTTCCCCTTAGGACTGCTTTTACAGTGTCCCACAGGTTTTGGGTTGTTGTGTTTTCATTTTCATTCGTTTCTATGCCAATTTTGATTTCCTTTTTGATTTCTTCTGTGATTTGTTGCTTATTCAGCACCGTGTTGTTCAGCCTCCATATGTTGGAATTTTTAATAGTTTTTTTCCTGTAATTGAGATCTAATCTTACTGTATTGTGGTTAGAAAAGATGCTTGGAATGATTTCATTTTTTTTTTTTAAATTTACCAAGCCTAGATTTATGGCTCAGGATGTGATCTATCCTGGAGAAGGTTCCGTGTGTGCTTGATAAAAAGGTGAAATTCATTGTTTTGGGATGAAATGTCGTATAGATATCAATTAGGTCTAACTGGTGTATTGTATTGTTTAAAGTTTGTGTTTCCTTGTTAATTTTCTGTTTAGTTGATCTATCCATAGGTGTGAGTGGGGTATTAAAGTCTCCCACTGTTACTGTGTTATTGTTAATTTCCCCTTTTATACTTATTAGCATTTGTCTTACATATTGCAGTGCTCCTATGTTGGGTGCATATATATTTAAAATTGTTATATCTTCTTCTTGGATTGATCCTTTGATCATTATGTAGTGACTTTCTTTGTCTCTTTTCACAGCGATTTTTTTTAAGTCTATTTTATCTGATAATAAGTATTGCTACTCCTGCTTTCTTTTGGTCCCTATTTGCATGGAAAATCTTTTTCCAGCCCTTCACGTTCAGTCTGTATGTGTCCCCTGTTTTGAGGTGGGTCTCTTGTAGATAACATATATAGGGGTCTTGTTTTTGTATCCATTCAGCCAGGCTTTGTCTTTTGGTTGGGGCATTCAACCCATTTACGTTTAAGGTAATTACTGATAAGTATGATCCCGTTGCCATTTACTTTATTGTTTTGGGTTCGAATTTATACACCGTTTTTGTGTTTCCTGTCTAGAGAATATCCTTTAGTATTTGTGGGGAGCTGGTTTGGTGGTGCAGAATTCTCTCAGCTTTTGCTTGTCTGAAAAGCTTTTGATTTCTCCTTCATACTTGAATGAGATCCTTGCTGGGTACAATAATCTGGGCTGTAGGTTATTTTCTTTCATCATTTTAAGTATGTCTTGCCATTCCCTCCTGGCTTGAAGAGTTTCTATTGAAAGATCAGCTGTTATCCTTATGGGAATTCCCTTGTGTGTTATTTGTTGTTTTTCCCCTGCTGCTTTTAATATTTGTTCTTTGTGTTTGATCTTTGTTAATTTGATTAATATGTGTCTTGGGGTGTTTCGCCTTGGGTTTATCCTGTTTGGGACTCTCTGGGTTTCTTGGACTTGGGTGATTATTTCCTTCCCCATTTTAGGGAAGTTTTCAACTATTATCTCCTCAAGTATTATCTCATGGTCTTTCTTTTTGTCTTCTTCTCCTGGGAGCCCTATGATTCAAATGTTGTAGCGTTTAATATTGTCCTCGAGGTCTCTGAGATTGTCCTCATTTCTTTTAATTAGTTTTTCTTTTTTCCTCTCTGATTCATTTATTTCTACCATTCTATTTTCTAATTCACTAATCCTTTCTTCTGCCTCTGTAATTCTACTATTTGTTGCCTCCAGAGTGTTTTTAATTTCATTTATTGCATTATTCATTATATATTGACTCTTTTTTATTTCTTCTAGGTCCTTGTTAAACCTTTCTTGCATCTTCTCAATCCTTGTCTCCAGGCTATTTATCTGTGATTCCATTTTGCTTTCAAGATTTCAGGTCATTTTCACTACCATTATTTGGAATTCTTTATCAGGTAGATTCCCTATCTCTTCCTCTTTTGTTTGGTTTGGTGGGCATTTATCCTGTTCCTTTATCTGCTGGGTATTCCTCTGTCTCTTCATCTTGTTTAAATTGCTGATTTTGGGGTGTCCTTTCTGTATTCTGGCAGTTTGTGAAGTTCTCTTTATTGTGGCATTTCCTCACTGTATGTGGGTTGTACAGGTGGCTTGTCAAGGTTTCCTGGTTAGGGAAGCTTGTTTTGGTGTTCTGGTGGGTGGAGCTGGATTTCTTCTCTCTGGAGTGCAATGAAGTGTCCAGTAATGAGTTATGAGATGTCTATGGTTTTGGGGTGACTTTGGGCAGCCTGTATCTTGGAGCTCAGGGCTGTGTTCCTGTGTTGCTGGAGAATTTGCTTGGTATGTCTTGCCCTGGAACTTGTTGGCCCTTGTGTGGTGTTTGGTTTCAGTGTAGGTATGGAGGCGTTTGATGAGCTCCTTTCAATTAATGTTCCCTGGAGTCAGGAGTTCCCTGGCGTCAGGGTTTGGATTTAAGCCTCCTGCTTCCAGTTATCGGTCTTATTTTTCAGTAGTTTCAAAACGTCTCCTCTATACAGCACCATTGAAAAAACATCTACTTTAAAGATGAAAAGTTTCTCTACCGTGAGGGTCACCCAGAGAGGTTCACAGTGTTACATGGAGAAGAGAAGAGGGAGGAGGGAGTTAGAGGTGACCCAAATGAGATGAGGTGGAATCAATAGTGGAGGGAGTGGGCTAGCCAATAATCTTCCTTATGTGCACTCCACAACTGGACCGCTCAGAGATGTTCATGGAGTTATACAGAGAAGAGAAGACAGTGGAAGGAGACAGAGGTGGCCAGAAGGATAAAAGGGGGGAATGAAAAGGAGGGAGACAGATCCAGCCAGTAATCAGTTCCCTAAGTGTTCTCCACCGTCTGGAACACACAGAAATTCACAGTGTTGGGTAGAGTAGAGAGGGGTTGGGGAGGAGACACAGGCGACCTGGTGGAGAAAAAGGAGAGTCCAAAGGGAGAGAGAGCAGTTAAGCCAGTAATCTTGTTCCCTAGTGAAAAATGGGTACTGAAGATTGGGTTCTTAAAGGTACAAAATTGGTAACAAATACATAAAAGCAAAAATTAAAAATCTAGAGTAGAGTTTGGAATTTTAAAAGTACGATGTTAAAGAAAAGAAGAAGGAAAAGAAAGAGAGAAAAAACGAACAAACAAAAACAAACAAGGTCATGAAAATTATAAAGAAAATATAGGTACAAAATTGATATCTAATACCAAAAAGCAAAAGTTAAAAATCTAGAGTAGAGTTTGGAATTTCGAAAATACAATGTTAAAAAAAAGAAGAAGAAAAAGAAAGAGAGAGAAAAACAAAAACAAACAATGTCGCAAAAATTATAAAGAAAATATAGGTACAAAATTGATATCGAATACCAAAAGCATAAATTAAAAATCTAGAGTAGAGTTTGGAATTTCAGATATACAATGTTATATAAAAGAAGAAGAGAAAGAGTCAAAGAAAAGAAAAAAAAAGTCACAGAAGTTATAAAAAAACTATAGGTACAAAATTGATAACAAATACCAAAAAGCTAAAATTAAAAATCTAGAGTAGAGTTTGGAATTTCAAAAATACAATGTTAAAGAAAAGAAGAAAAAAAAAAAAGGTCAAAAAATTATAAAAAATATATATGTGATGTTTGCTGAAGAAAAAAAAATAGGGTCTTTTTTTTTTTTTGCAAAGTAATAGGTTATAAAAGTGAAAATTAAAGGAATAATAGAGGACTTAAAATTTTTTTTTAATTAAAAAAAAAAGAAAGAATGATCGTAAAAATATATCGAGGACTTTGGTTTTGTTGTTAGTATTGTGGGTTCAGCTCATTTTTGGATAGTTCCTTGGTCCGACTTTTATTTCTCAAGATCTTTAGGCCCCTTCCTATGTAGACGGTACTAACCACAGAGTTTTAATCTATTGCTTGTAGCTTCCAAGGCGGTTCCCTTTGTTATAGCTTCTTCTGTTTGGTGGTCTCTTCAGTGTCTGGTTTCCGCCCTGACACAAAGGGGACGGTGGAGGTCACTTTTTTTTTTTTATTAGCCTCACTTGTTCAGTCGCACTGTGGGGAGGGAGGGAGGGATGCTGCAAACAAGTAACACTGGCGTGTGCTCATAGTGCCTCAGCCACACTGGGTCTGCCCTCGCTCACGGCACGTGTAGCCTCCCTGCCCACACTACTCAGGCTCTAGGTTGTTCCGCTGGGAACTATCCGTGGCTGGCCCTGAGCTGCTTTCACCTCCCAGGTCCAAGCCTCCCCGCCGCTTGGTTATCTAGGTGTACAACCGGCGCACCTTCTCAGGGAGATGTTGACTGTCCAGACCCCCAAGAAGTTTTAGTTAGCAAAGAAGCCTGCTTACAGTTTTATAGATAATGTCTCTCTGGGGCTGTGATTGTCCCCTTCCGGCTCTGGCTGCATGTCACCGGAGGGGGGAGGTCTGCAGCCGGCTATCTCTGTTCAGTCCTTTGTTCTGTGTGCAGGCCTGGCGGTGTCTCAGTTTAGCGCTGGCTTTTCGCGTGATAGATATCCCACAGTCTGGTTTGCTAGCCCAGATTATTTCACTCAGATAGCTCTCAGGGTATTCAGGCCAGGTCCTTACTCTAAGCGATGCAGCCTGCGCCGTGCCTCCCTGCCCAGCCCCCGCTTGCTAATGGCGTGTGCAGGCGTCTGCGCTGCTTCTCCGCTGGGGGAGTTACCGTAGGGCTCGCAATCTGTGAGTTTTAATTATTTATTTTTTTCTCCCTGTTATGTTGCCCTCTGTGCTTCCAAAGCTCGGCACAGATTCGGCAGTGAGAAGGTTTCCTGATGTTTGGAAACGTCTCTCTTTTTAAGACTCCCTCCCTTCCTGGGACTGAACTCCGTCCCTCCCTCTTTTGTCTCTTTTTTTGTCTTTTATATTTTTTCCTACCTCCTTTAGAAGACCTGGGTTGCTTTTCTGGGTGCCTGATGTCCTCTGCCGGCATTCATAAGTTGTTTTGTGGAATTTACTCGGCTTTTAAATGCTCTTTTGATGAATTTGTGGGGGAGAAAGTGTTCTCCCCGTCCTACTCCTCCACCATCTTGGCTCCTCCCCTGTGGGTTTTAGTTGTTTATTTATCTTTCCTCCCTGTTATGTTGCCCTCTGTGCTTCCAAGGCTCAGCACAGACTCTGCAGTGAGAGTGTTTCTGGTGTTTGGAAACTTCTTTCTTTTTAAGACTCCCTTCCCGGGACAGAGCTCCATCCCTCCCTTTTTTGTCTCCTTTTTTGTCTTTTAAATTTTTTCCTACCTCCTTTCACAGACCATGGGCTGCTTTTCTGGGTGCCTGATGTCCTCTGCTGGCATTCAGTAGTTGTTTTGTGGAACTTGCTTGGCATTTAAATGTTCTTTTGATGAATTTGTGGGGGAGAAAGTGGTCTCCCTGTCCTATTCCTCCACCATCTTAGCTCCTCCCCACTGAGCCACAAATTTCTTTGTGACACTAAAGAGGCTTCAAGAATATGTATTTTTTATTTGTGTTTTGCAGTTATGGATGTTTCCACTGATAAATCTTCATCAGTTCTTTCCTCAGCCACATCCGGGTTACTCATCCATCAGAGACGTACTTCTTTTCTGTTACAGTGCTTCTGATATCTGTCAATCCCTTTTGATTTTTCTTTCAGTTTGCATCTCCATGTTTTATATACCCATTTTTTTTGCATATCATCTACTTTTTCCCTATGCTGCTGCTGCTGCTAAGTCGCTTCAGTCGTGTCTGACTCTGTGCGACCCCACAGACGGCAGCCCACCAGGCTCCCCCATCCCTCGGATTCTCCAGGCAAGAACAATGGAGTGGGTTGCCATTTCCTTCTCCAATGCATGAAAGTGAAAAGTGAAAATGAAGTTGCTCAGTCGTGTCTGACTCTTCAGGATCCCATGGACTGCAGCCTACCAGGCTCTTCCATCCATGGGATTTTCCAGGCAAGAGTACTGGAGTGGGGTGCCATTCCTTAAAATATTAACCATAGTTGCTTTTCTGATACTTTTAATATTTGTATCATATTCGAGTCTAGTTCTGGTGATTTTCTTGTCTTTGCTACTGCTACTGCTAAGTCGCTTCAGTCGTGTCTGACTCTGTGTGACCCCATAGATGGCAGCCCACCAGGCTCCCCCATCCCTGGGATTCTCCAGGCAAGAACACCCGAGTGGGTTGCCATTTCCCTCTCCAGGGCATGAAAGTGAAAAGTGAAAGTGAAGTCGCTCAGTCGTGTCCGACTCTTAGCGACCCCATGGACTGCAGCCCACCAGGCTCTTCCATCCATGGGATTTTCCAGGCAAGAGTACTGGAGTTAGGGTGCCACTGCCTTCTCCCTTTCTTGTCTCTACAGATTGTTTTTGCTTGCCTTTTTATGTTTTGCTTAAAGTTGGACATACTGTATTGGGTAATAGGAAGTGATTGATGTAGACAAGCCTCTTTCATAAGGATTTATATTAATCGGCCTAGTTTTGTACTGTGTTTAAAATTATTGCATCTGTAGGCTTCAGAGGTTTTTAATTTCATTATTGTCCTTGTTTTTATCTACCCTCTTGATACTGGGCTTGCAGAAGTACTCCTCCTCAGAAAGTCTATCTTGCAATTTCTTTGGCTATAATCCAATACTATTTTACTGGAACATTCCCAATATTATTGGCTGTGGTGGTAAGATAAGGGGGAGTAGAATCATTTGATAATTTTTTGTTTATATTTTAGTCTCTTAGAGAGTCTGCATCTCAGAGCTGTGACTTCACAAATGTTTCTCAAGTGGTATAGCTTCTCCATTAACCTCCTGAGTAATACAGGAAGGCTGTAGAGGGGACTGGACTGGAAGAAATGTTCTTCCTCCATCAAAAATAAGACTTTGTTAGTCTTTTCCTCTTGAGAGTAAGCCTTTGTTCTGGGGAAGAATCTGGAGTATTTCACAATGTTAATTAACTCCTTTTATCCCCAGCCAGAGTCAGATCTTCCTAGATCTTTACCATGAGAACCTGGTAGTCTTCATGGTGGTAAAGTTCATTAAATTGTGGGATCCTTTTCAGAAATGAGGGTCTTCAATAGTTGTTTTTTTTTACCCTCAGCATAGTCCATAGCCTCCTGTATTTCATCAGAATTACCATTTAAGGATTGATACCTGTTTATGGCTCTAGAGGCTTTTGTTCCAGATATGCAGGGGTCACCCGTGACTGATTTTTGTCTATCTCTCCAGATTTTGGTCCATCAGTTTGCCTTGAAAGTTTATTTCTCTGATAGGTCCAATGAAAGCATGTGATTTTCAGCTTTTTCAGATTTTTTCTTGTAACAAAGCGTGCATGTGTGCTACGTTGCTTCAGTCATGTCCGACTCTTTGCAACCCTATGGCCTGTAGCTCACAAGGATTCTTTGCCCATGGGATTCTCCAGGCAAGAATGCTAGAGTGGGTTGCCATGCCCTCCGCCAGGGCATCTTCCCAACCCAGGGATCGAACCTACATCTTTTACATCTCCTGCACTGGTAGGCAAGTTCTTTACCACAAGCACTACCTGGGAAGCCCAAGCTCTTTACATATCAAAGTTGAAACTGGAAATTGTCTTATAGCATTATATGTTCAATGAAATATGTTCAATGAAAATACATTTTTCAAATTTTACATTCAATCACATTAAATGTTATCATATTCATTGTCCCACTTATTTCCATCTTCTTCTTGGATAACTTTTGTATTTCTGAAAAGTAACGTAATACTGGAACTAACTAAACAACAATTTAAAGCATATTTTGGACAATAGTTTCTCTCCTATAAAAATACCAAAGACCAACATTTTAAAATGAAATTTTAATTAAGCTATCACTATGTATTCAATATAGTTACTTTTTCTCATTTAATAAATCATTTATTTTTGTTTGGAATAGATATGATGTGAAAAGCTTAAAACAGAATTAGGGATATTGACTGAAAATCTTTACCTAAATCTCAATGTTTTAAAAAATAGTCTTTGTGCCTACAAGAGTTTAACCAACCAATGTCATTTTCATTTGTCCTTCTTATTTATAGATGACCTAGTTAAGAGGTGTTCAATATAAACTGCCAGTTGTAAGTAATCATATATTCGGTTTGATCATTCTTTTTACCCCTGGATTGGTTCTTTGTTAGTGTTGGAATAAAATTTTATTTTTCCTTATTCAGGTCCCCATGTTAATTTATTATTGTTTCAGAAAAAAATTCATAAAAGCTAGAATAAATAATCTTTGATTATTTCCTACATCATAAACAACCCAGATTTTATTAAGAAGAACGTGGCAACCTTTGGATCTATATCTATATATATATATGTGTGTGTGTGTGTGTGTGTGTGTGTGTGTGTGTGTATTCTCAAGAACAAAACAAATTCTATTGCTGTCTCTTAGAAAAAATCAAACACTGATGCACATATTTTTCCAAGAAAGTTTTACTACCAAGTAAGTCTGGTGGCCTTTGTTATTTATGGTCTCTCAATTCATATTCTCCTACTATACCATTATAGAATGGATCAAGAGGTAATAACAGTGGAAAATTTAGAAATATGACATTGTTTAAATATTGCTACTAATTACTAATATCAATGCCTTTTATCATGTGTTTGCTGAGTTCAAGGCACTAAGATTTTATTTTCAGAATCAAACATATGGGATAAAATTTAATATCTCAAATTTAAAAGCTAAGTTAAACAGGTTGCCAGTTTATATCATTAGAACATAAAGGGACCAGTAATACATTTGATTCCAATATCTTTATCATTAACTATTAAGTGGACCTGACACAAACGGTTGTTTATAGATTCATAGTATCTTCACATAAACATTGATTATGAATTGAGCAAGAAGATATCACCAACTGTTTTGCAGAATCACTATTATTATTTTATTTTTGAAAAGTTTACAGCTTTCTAAGACAATCAACCAGTATTAACCAACAAAAGTCACATGGCTTCACCAGTGTCTCCTCACGTCCTAAGTCCTAGCATGAAATACTATTCCAAAGAACGACACAAGAGATCATACTGGAATTTTTATTCTCAGCCAAATCCAGTGGCATCTAACTTGAAAAATTGATTTCCAGAAAGCAATTGTATTATATTTCTCAGCATTTATCTTTGGGTACAGTGTATAATTTATTTTCATTTATTTTAGTATAAATTCTTAGTTCTGGTCAATAATACTAGATTAAAGAGGAAAGGTTTTCTTCACAAGCATGGGGCTTTGAATGAAATGTAGTACTCTTCAGAACTTTGCCTTGTAAAGTAAAAATAGTAAACTATTTTTGCTTTTGTATTGTTCTCTGAAGCAGATGGCATTGAGTAAAAGTTCTGAAACTCACTAATAACTATCCATTCACACTGCATCTTCATTAAAGGAGAGTGCTCTACACTGAGTTACACTACTGCTTTCAGGAGGACCACTTAACTTCCACATATGAGGGAACATATATATATCTATCATTTTGCCTTTTTAAATAATTTCCAAGAGATCATGGACTTTACTTTATTACATTAATGTACCTGTATGTCAATAGAGTTTTGCCAAGAGAACACACTGGTCATAGCAAACACCCTCTTCCAACAACAAAATAGATGACTCTACACATGGATATCACCAGGTATTCAAAACGGAAATCAAATTGATTATATTCTTTGCAGCCAAAGATGGAAAAGCTATATACAGTGAAAAAAAAAAAAAAATCAGCAACTGACTGTGGCTCAGATCATGAAATCCTTATTGAAAAATTCAGACTTAAATTGAAGAAAGTGGGGAAAACCATTAGACCATCCAGGTATGACCTAAATCAAATCCCTTATGATTAAAAAGTGGAAGTGAAAAATAGATCCAAGAGATTAGATCTGATAGATAGAGGACCTGAAACTATGGATGGAGGTTCATAATGTATAGGAGGCAGTGATCAAAACCATCCCCAAGAAAAAGAAATGCAACAAAGCAAAAGGTTGTCTGAGGAGGCCTTACAATGAAATAAGTAAAGAAGAGAAACAGAAGGCAAAGAGAAAAGGAAAGATATAACCATCTGAATGCAGAGTTCCAAAGAATAGCAAGGAGAGATAAGCAAACCTTACTAAGTGAACAGTGTAAGGAAATAGAGGGAAAAAAAGTAAAATAAGAAAGACTAGAGATCTCTTCAAAAAAATCAGAGATACCAGGAGACATTTCAAGGATTGATAGGCACAATAAAGGACAACTGGTAAAGAATGAACAGAAGCAGAAAATATTCAGAAGAGGTGGTAAGAGTACACAGATCAGTGTTGTATAGTGTTGAAAAAAAGATCTTAGACCTGCATAACCACAATGGTGTGATCACTCACCTAAAGACAGACAATCTGGAGTGTGAAATCAAGTGGGCCTTAGGAAGCATCACTACGAACAAAGCTAGTGGAAGTGATGGAATTCCAGTTGACCTATTTCAAATCCTAAAAGATGATGCTGTGAAAGTGCTGCACTCAATATGCTAGCAAGTTTGAAAACTCAACAGTGGCACAGGACTGGAAAAAGTCAGTTTTCATTCCAATCACAAAGAAAGTCAATGCCAAAGAATGTTCAAACTACTGCACAATTGCACTTATCTCACACACTTGCAAAGTAATGCTCAAACTCCTCCAAGCTAATCTTCAACAGTACCTGAACCAGGAACTTTCAGAGGTGCAGGCTGGATTTAGAAACATCAGAGGAACCAGAGATCAAATTGCTAACACCCATTGAATCATAAATAAAACACTAAAATTCTAGAAAAACCATCTACTTCTGCTTCACTGACTACTTAGTTGGGAATACTAGACTACCTTATCTGTCTCCTGAGAAACCTGTATGCAGGTCCAGAAGCAACAGTTAGAACCGGACATGGAACAACCTACTGGTTCAAAATTGGGAAAGGAGAACATCAAGGCTCTATATTGTCATACTGCTTATTTAATTTATATGTGGAGTACATCATGCAAAATGCTGGGTGGATGAAGCACAAGCTGGAATCAAGAGTGCTGGGAGAAATATCAACAATCTCAGATACGCAGATGACACCACCCTTATAGCAGAAAGCAAAGAGGAACTAAAAAGCCTCTTGATGAAAGTGAAAGAGGAGAGTGAAAAAGCTGGCTTAAAACTTAACATTCAAAAACTAAGATGATGGCATCCAGTCCCATCACTTCATGACAAATAGATGTGGAAAAAGTGGAAACAGTTACAGACTTTATTTTCTTGGCTTCCAAAATTACTGTGAATTGTGACTGCAGCCATGCTATGACAAACCTGGACAGCAAGTTAAAAAGCAGAGACAGTATTTTGCCAACAAAGGACCGTATAGTCAATGTTATGGTTTTTTCCTGAAGTCATGTATGAATGTGAGAATCAGACCATAAAGAAGGCTGAATGCCAAATAATTAATGCTTTTGAACTGTGGTGTTGGACAAGACTCTTGAGAGTCCCTTGGACTGCAAGGAGGTCAAAACAGTCAATCATAAAGGAAATGAATCCTAAATCTTCATTGGGAGGACTGGTGCTGAAGTTGAAGCTCCAGTACTTTGGCCACTTGTTGGAAAGATCTGACTCACTGGAAAAGACCTTGATGTTGGGAAAGATTGAAAGCAGGAGAAGGGGATGATAGAGGACAAGATGGTTTGATGGCATCACCAACTCAATGGACATGAATCTGAGCAAGCTCTGGGAGATGGTGAAGGACAGGGAAGCCTGGCATGCTGCAGTCAAAGGGGTTTAATGAGTTAGACATGAGTGAGAGACCAAACAACTACAAAGACATGTCATTGACTAACAAAACCGAATTTCTACTTCTTAATATGTATATGATGACTAGTCCTCGAATGAAAAATAAAGTGCATCAGTTGTCCTATCTGAATATTAAATATATTTTATGAAAAGAAAGAATTGTATTTTATTGACTAAAAAAACATGACATTTTTTGAGATATTCTAAAATACAAATCAGCATTTATTTGCACTAAAATAATCAAAAAATATAGTAGAAACAATTTGAAAACATTTCCAATAGAAACTATTTTAGTGACTTTAAAGCTGAATTGTCTGGAATTTTAGAAAAGAGAAAGAATGTGTTATAAATACAGTGAGAGGTATGTTTGGCTTATTTAAATACTTCACTGAATAGAAATCTTGCAAATGTGAATTATAGGACACAATTTATGCTGAATATTTGTTTTAATTAGTAGGTGAAATGGCATAAATTCCAAATTCCACAATTAGTTATTGATATTCTACAATTTACTTACTAGTAAAAAAATATTTCCAAAGCTCTATATTATTAGGGAAGGCTAAGTATCCATAGTTATTTTTTACTCTGTTTATTTGGAATAATTGCTTTAATATGTGCTCATAGGAAAGTAAACATTGTCTTAGTTTTTATTTCTTACTGTGCTGTATTGAGTGTACGTATAATGAAGCTTCTAAGTGACTTGAATTCAAAATATATCTCATGTTTTCTAACCAATTAAAAGCCACAGATAGGCTGTTGTTGTGTTTGTGAGTTTTCTTAAGTAAACATCAATATTTAGTGTATAAAACTCCTGTATATTCAATTGAAAAGAAAAATAAGGCATATGTTTAAAAAGAAGATCTGGGCTTAATTGAGAATGGAAAGTAGAAAGTTGATTTCACCTTTATTTTTTAAGTGCTTATTTGTCTTTTAGAACATTAAGCCTGGTGCCTCTCTTTATTCTGGTAACAGAATATTTGTTAAATATAAATAAATGTTGGACATAATTTATTGAGGTTTCAGGCTACAAACCACTTTAGTGGCTTTTTTTTTTTTTTGTAGATTTAACATCATCTCACAATTATAGCTTTAGTATACACGACTATTGCTTCACTTCACATAAATGCATCTCATTGATTTTAGCAATGACAGAGATGGGTGGCTGTTAGTCAGAGGTATTTTGTTTTTATCTGTTATAGCCTTTTTCTGAGTAATGGTGTATTGTCCATTATGCATGAGATAAATGCCATCTATTGACAAATTAATAATTTGTTGAAAAAAAGGTAACAATAAACAAACTCCTAGTAGAATTTAACAAGTAGGGTTAGTTGAATTGTAAAAAGCAAGTAAATATTAGTTTTTGCATTTTGTAGAAGTTGGTATTTCTGAAGTATTAATAATTTTGTGTGATTTTTTTCTATTATCTTGCTAATGTCATAACAGGCACATAGGTGCCAAATTGACATTATTCTTTTAGATTTTTAGAAATGTAGTCAGCATTAGAACAAAAAATATGTGCTCTACATTGGGCACAGTTGACTTGGCTCCCAAATGTGTCAGTATTGAATTATGGATTTTCTATACTAGCTTTCAAACAGACCTTTTATTAATTGCCATATTGAAATAGAATGTTCATCTAACTTTCTTTCAGGAAAGACACATAGGGAATACTCAATATGAATTTGAAAAATATATTTCAATGTTTAGGGAATTCTAATTTATACATGTAATTTTTGTTAAACTTTGTTTCTGCTCCTTGCTCATACTAAATTTAAAGACAATAATGACTGGTTAAGGAGACTATGAAAATATTATAGGCTATGGATATTGCAGTGGTTTAACTCGTTGCCTAATGTGTTTAATTAGTATTGAAAAAACACCAAATCACTTTGACTTACAGCCCTGGTCACATGCTTTTCCTTTCTTCTTTTCTTCCGTTCTTTGTTTCTGTTTCTTTCACCTCTTATGAAAAGCTTGTTCTTTTTTCACAAAGTAGAAAACTAAGGTTTGAACAACCCACTCTTGACAGACTGGTTTACTACTTGAAATGTGTTCTGTTTACTCATTTTTAATATAATAACCTTTGACCTATTTAAATATTAACTTTCGTGATTTGAATATAATGTGAATAACATTCAACTATCCTTCTGCTGAGGTATATTTCATGTGCCTGAACAACTTCTCACCACTTCCAACATTATTCTATCACCTAAACCCAGATCTTTTCCCTACCTACCAGTTTTTCATTTTTTTTTCTCTTTTTAGTTATTCTGGTTTAACACATTTGATAGTGCTAGTACTTCCAACTAGTTTAGAAGTGCGGAACAATTACTACTAAATTGTGTTGCTTGCTAAGACAAATGTATCAAAATATAGCAAACTCTTGATTATCCATAAAGACAGATACTCATAAAGTAAAAATGGCCAGAAAATCACAAAAGTGTATATGCATTACAAATGTATTATATTATTTTTTCCCCTAGAGGTGAAGGTACATATAATATACCGATTTTTAATCAATGTTTTATTTTAGAGGTTTGCTGTGATACATAAATGTTAGGTAATCCATATCTTGGGGCTTTAATAACAAACTTTAGTTGTCTCCTATCCTTTGATAATGATGAATTATTCATTTAGAAATAAAAAGTTAGTAAAGTAAGGCAACGTTTAGGAATTTGTTAAACATTTCTGCACATTTAGGGCATTCTAAAATACTTTATCCTCACTTCTTGTTTGCATTTTCAGAACATAATACAAACCAGTGTTGTCAGAAAAGGAAATAATTCTTCTAGTATACAACTTGCATTCAAGTGATAGAATGTTTACAAGATCTGGCTTTTGTTAATATTTTTTTTTTGTTTTGTTTTGTTTTTTTGGTAATACAATGCCATGTATTTGAAATGCCTAGAATCAGTCAGTCAGTCAGTCACTCAGTTCAGTTGCTCAGTCGTGTCTGACTCTTTGAGACCCCATGAATCGCAGCACGCCAGGCGTCCCTGTCCATCACCAACTCCCGGAGTTCACTCAGACTCACGTCCATCGAGTCAGTGATGCCATCCAGCCATCTCATCCTCTGTTGTCCCCTTCTCCTCCTGCCCCCAATCCCTCCCAGCATCAGAGTCTTTTCCAATGAGTCAACTCTTAGCAGGAGGTGGCCAAAGTACTGGAGTTTCAGCTTCAGCATCATTCCCTCCAAAGAAATCCCAGGGCTGATCTTTAGAATGGACTGGTTGGATCTCCTTGCAGTCCAAGGGACTCTCAAGAGTCTTCTCCAACACCATAGTTCAAAAGCATCAATTCTTCGGCACTCAGCCTTCTTCACAGTCCAACTCTCACATCCATACATGACCACTGGAAAAACCATAGCCTTGACTAGACTAACCTTTGTTGGCAAAGTAATGTCTCTGCTTTTGAATATGCTATCCAGGTTGGTCATAACTTTCCTTCCAAGGAGTAAGGGTCTTATAATTTCATGGCTGCAGTCAGCATCTGCAGTGACTTTGGAGCCCCCCAAAATAAAGTCTGACACTGTTTCCACTGTTTCCCCATTTATTTCCCATGAAGTGATGGGACCGGATGCCATGATCTTCGTTTTCTGAATGTTGAGCTTTAAGCCAACTTTTTCACTTTCCTCTTTCACCTTCATCAAGAGGCTTTTCAGTTGCTCAGTTGCGTCCAACTCTTTGCAACCCCATGGACTGCAGCACTCCAGGCTTCCCTGTCCATCATCAACTCCTGGAGTTTACTCAAATTCATGTTCATCGAGTTGGTGATGCCATATTTTTAATAGCAATTTCTGAAATAATGACAGATGTTCCTATTTTTGTAGTAGTCAGTAAGATCAAAAGGTTCTTTAGATAATCAAGCCAATAAACCTGGAAGTAAGGGAGAAAGTAATTCTTAACCTTGAATAAGACAAGATTAGTTCCCATGAGATTTGTCATAAATTATTCATATTATCCACCTAGAATGGCATCAAATTACCTTGTGCTGTTTGCATAGCATAAGGGAATGCTATCCAGAAATGATAGCTATGTAAATTTCATTTATTTAGTACAATGTGACATATTTTGAATAGTGAGAAAATGGCACCAGAGGACAATATTTTATGATCTGTTTAGCGGGAGTTTCATAGATTTCCACTTGCATTCCCACTGTTGTTTCTCTACATTCACTTACTGTCAGAATTCATTTAATAATTAGTTTACTTGGGGGGCAATTGACAGACAAGTATATTTTCACAGATGTGGTTCCTAGAGCAACAAGCCAGATTCTAATCATTACAAACATCCAACTTTCTACAAAGCCTGATAAATTTAATTGGAGTTCTATTATTGCAGTGTGAATATTTATAGACATATCCAGAGTTAATTCCATTGAAGATTTGGGAGAATGGCATTGAAACATGTGAAATGTCATGTATGAAACGAGATGCCAGTCCAGGTTCAATGCACGATGCTGGATGCTTGGGGCTGGTGCACTGGGACGACCCAGAGGGATGGTATGGGGAGGGAAGAGGGAGGAGGGTTCAGGATGGGGAACACATGTATACCTGTGGTGGATTCATTTTGATATTTGGCAAAACTAATACAATTATGTAAGGTTTAAAAATAAAATAAAATTAATTTAAAAAATGAAAGTTTATATTGAAAAGACACACAGTGCAATGGTGAGAGGAATAAAACAAACAAAATATTCTAAATAAATAAAATGTTTTCCCTGATGAAATATATATGACATTATTTTTTTATCCCACTAACTTTTGAGACTTTTTGTGAAATGATTCTATTATGGTTGCAGCAGGACAGTTTAATCATCATTTAAGTCACCAAACCATGTATGATGAAGGCTTTCACAGCTATCATATATTTATTCAATCTTAAATTGTATTTATTTACAATGGCTTTCCAGACATTTTTAACAGTTTCAGATCTATAATTTATTTGTGAATATTATATTCATATTACCCTATTATTTAGAAAAAAGTGAAGACCAAAAATATCATCTGACTATAGTATATATAGACTTGTAGACTGTGTAGTTCTATCCTTAACACAATCTGAATTTTTCAACGAGCTCATATTAGGCCTCTGAGAATTCCATCTCCATATTAGGAAAGCCATACTAATACTTATTTTCCTAACCAAATATGGTTTAAGATATTTTTAAAAAATCTTATGTAATGAGACCCTATAATTTTCAAATTTTGTTTCTAATTATCTTCTATATAGTGCTAGAACATAAAGTTTTGAAAAACAATAGCTTCCATGATGATGCCTCATCTATCACTTGACTTATATAAGCATATAGAGATTTTCATAATTTCTACAGATATAGAATGAACTTAAACTGTCCAGGTGAAAACAGAATATAGCTCAAACTCTGATCATCTTGTCCATAGATTTACTTCACCAGAAGCAGAAGTATCTCTACAAGATAATGTAACATTTACTATATCCTGTGTATTGTTCCCCCCACCCCCCGACCACTAGCTTTGGACTTTGCAAATAACCAGCTTTTGGTTTATTTGTACTTTACTGTTATTTTTGTTCTCGATTTTTGATCTCCTTTCTTTGTTATTTCTTTCTTTTTGTTTGTTTCAGGTGTAACTTGATCTTCTCATTTCTTAAGGTGGAAATTTAGAACATGGAATTGAGAACTGTTATTTTGAATTTAATTTGTTATTAATTGGAGCATAATTGCTTTACACTATTGTGTTGATTTCTGCCATATATCAACACGAATCAGCCATAAGTATATATATGTGCCCCCCCACCTCCCATCCCATCCCATGCGTTAGGTTATCACAGATCACTGGTTTTTAGCTCCTTGCAACATATAGTAAATTTCCACTGGCTATTTAATTTTACATATGGACCACCCCGTCGGCGACCTATTCAAATGGTAATTAGAGATATAAAGAGTAATAGAATGAGGATAGCTCAGTAGGAAAATTCAGTGGAGAAAAGAGGCTGAGTAGCTTGGTTTACGTGGAAAATCAATATAACCCATGACACCAGGTTAGCTCTGACCACGGAGGCCGCAGGCGCCTTCTCGATTAGCGGAAGGTGCCCCACCTTAGACACCTTCTCAAGTGGGTCTTAGAAGCCCAGGCAAATAAGTGGTCGCAGAGGATATCCACGCTCCAGATGGAGACTTCAGCCGGAAGTTAAGGGGAAGAATGACATGGGGAGATCAAGCATTGGTGAGCAAGGCCCGTAGCTTTATTTTTAACAGGGGCTTATATACCCTAAGTTACACATAGAGGATAATAGGGGATGCAAAGTCAGCAGTCTTTGATTCTTATCAAAAACCAGGGTTTCTTTCCTGCAAATTTATCATATACAAATGGTTTAGGTGAGTTACATCATCTTCTGGTCAGAAGGCCTACTAACATTTTATGACTCTTGACAAGGACTTATCAACAAAGACTTATTTTCTCTAAGAGTAATTATTTTAAGGTTTGGCGCCATCTTCCGAAGATAAAATTGCATTCCTATAGGGCGGATGTGTAATGGGTTTACAACAAAGAAAAGAATTTATTACCTTAAGGGTCTAAAGTTACTAACACCAAGGCCACTACTTATTTTTTCTACATACCAACTATTAATTAACACATATTCAAGGATACAATTCAGGGGATGTGAAAACTTGGCAACAATCATTGGCTCATCAATGAAATCCTGTACTAGTTTATTCTGACAGTTTCTAACTCTCTGAGAGGCTCTAAACTATTTGAATATCTTAAGCTTCCCGTGCCTCTCAAGGCTGGGAGACTGTAAACAATCTTATGCATAGCTGTAGGAGTCCGAGTAAACTTGTCAGGCCAGTTAGAGAGCCATCTGAGGGGTTTGGATTTAAACACTCCTAATTGCCCAGGAACTTTATTAATTGGAGCTGTAAGTTAACTCTTTGACAGAGAGAGTGAGATGGTGGTGGGGGACAGCCCCCAGTAAAGTCAGAGGTGAGAGCACAAAGCAATAAAGTAGGCAGACTCTGGTTTTTTGGGGGAAGATGCTCGAGAATATTTGGGGAGACTCCCGAGGCTTGATCCCTCCTTTGCGTATGCCGAGCCCCCTTCCTCATGACCTTTGTCACGAGTGGAATGTTTCTCACCGGCTCCCAGCACCACCCTTATGGCAGAAAGTGAAGAGGAACTGAAAAGCCTCTTGATAAAAGTGAAAGAGGAGAGTGAAAAATTTGGCTTGAAGCTCAACATTCAGAAAACGAAGATCATGGCATCTGGTCCCATCACTTCATGGGAAATAGATGGGGAAACAGTGTCAGACTTTGTTTTTTGGGGGCTCCAAAATCACTGCAGATGGTGATTGCAGCCACGAAATTAAAAGACACTTACTCTTTGGCAGGAAAGTTATGAGCAACCTAGACAGCATATTCAAAAGCAGAGACATTACTTTGCCAACAAAGGTCCATCTAGTCAAGGCTATGGTTTTTCCAGTGGTCATGTATGGATGTGAAAGTTGGACTGTGAAGAAAGCTGAGCAATGAAGAATTGATGTTTTTGAACTGTGGTGTTGGAGAAGACTCTTGAGAGTCCCTTGGACTGCAAGGTGATCCAACCAGTCCATTCTAAAGGAGATCAGTCCTGGGTGTTCATTGGAAGGACTGATGCTGAAGATGAAACTCCAATACTTGGCCACCTCATGCGAAGAGTTGACTCATTGAAAAAGACTCTGATTCTGGGAGGGATTGGGGGCAGGAGGAGAAGGGGATGACAGAGGATGAGATGGATGGATTGTGTTACCAGCTCGATGGACATGAGTTTGAGTGAACTCCGGGAGTTGGTGCTGGACAGAGAGGCCTGGTGTGCTGCAATTCATGGGGTCGCAAAGAATTGGACACAACTGAGCGACTGAACTGAACTGAACTGAATATATATATTTCAGTGCTACTCTCTCAATTTGTCCCTCCCTCTCCTTCCCTTCCTGGGTACATAAATCTGTTCTCTATGTCTGCATCTCCATTGCTGCCCTGCAGATTTGTTCATCAGTACCATCTTTCTAGATTCCACATATATGCATTACTATATGATATTTGTCTTTCTGTTTCTGACTTACCTCACTCTCTATGATAGGCTCTAGATTTATCTACCTTACTAGAACTGAGTCAAATGTGTTCCTTTTAATGGCTGAGTAATATTCCACTGTGTATATATACTACAACTTCTTTATCCATTCATTTGTTGATGGACATCTAGGTTGCTTCTATATTATATCTATTATAAACAGTGTTCTGATGAACATTAGGGTGCATGTGTATTTTTAAATTATGGTCTGTTTAGTGTATATGCCCAGTAGTGGAATTGTTGGGTCATATGATAGTTTTATTTCTAGTTTTTAAAGGAATCTCCATAATATTCTCCATAGTACTCTACCAATTTGGATTCCCACCAACAATGCAAGGTGATTCCCTTTTCTCCACACACTTTTTTCATTTATTGATTGTAGATTTTTTGATGATGCCCATACTGAGGACATGAGAGCAATATGGGGGGGGGGGGGGAAGGGAAAAATAAAGGGGGGAAAAAAAGGAGTAAAAAGGTATATAGAGTGGTAGTTCCACCTCTGCCTCCCTAGGAGGGCCTCCGATATTGGACCATTCTCTGAACCTGCTGCATGGACAGCTCAGACTGTAATCTGGCTCTACTCTGGCATGTACTTGCCTCCAACGTCCATGGTTGCCAGAGCTAGGGCTTTTTCTTTTGTGTGAACACTCATTGTCCTTTTATATATCCCCTAGACACAAAGTCAACCTAGTGTATCTTGAGGATTTAATCTGCATCTTGTACAGCTTGTGGAAAGATTTTGATTCTTTTCCTTAACCCCTTTGCCCCTGGAGCTCTATTGTGGTTTTATCCCCCCTCTGCACCGAGGTTATCCACAAGAGTTTGCTCCTAAGGCTGCCTTGAAGGACTTGGGTCTGCCCCAGTGACGGCCAGGTATGGAGGTGGCACAGCTGCTTGGATTGTGAGGACCCTGGTAGCACCAGGTAGGCAAGGGACCCAGCAGCCACAGGCACAGAAGATATGGTTATTATTATTATTTTTAGTAGCTTCTGGCAGCTCTGCCTCAGTGAGGACCAGGGATTGAGGGGGCATGGCTGTTTGGATTGTGGGGAACCTGCTGACACCAGATGTACAGGGAAGCCGTTGGCCATGGGCACAAGAGATAAGATGCTATTAGAGTATTTTTCTATCCTCTTGTAGCTGGCATTCAAAAGGCTTCCCAGTCTGATCCTTCTTTGCAGCTTGGCACAACAGGCACTCAAAAGGCCCCCTGATTGGGGTCCTTCTCTATTGCTCAGCCTGTCAGGCACTCAAAAGGCCACCCTCTCTGGAGTTTTTCTCTATTGGTCAGCTGCCCATCCTCAGTGTATGGGGAAAGAGAGAGGCTACAGTAATGGTTCCACCCCCTGTGCATGACTCAGCAGTATCACTCTGCCTACATGGCTGCCTGGCTTTCTCCAAGGACATTCCCTGCTGTGAGTTCCTCCCTCAGTCAACAGCAGTCCTTGCCCTGGGATTTCTCTCCAATCCCTATTCTCCAGTCTCTGGCTACCATGCATACCAGAGGACTCATGTCTCTGTATTAAGTACATAGGGCTGAAGTATGAAATGTCTGTGTGGTTCTCACTTCATTCATACCATCATAGATCAGCTGCTTTATTCTCCAACAGGCTCAAATGCCTCTCCTCTGTCCCATACTACTGCTCTGATGTGGGAAGTTGCTTCAGTTTCTCCATACCCCAGGTACTGGTCCAGTCCCACTCACTCTCCTCCTTTTTTTCTCTTCCTTCCTTCATCCTACCAAGTTTTTCATGTATCCGTATATTCCTTTCCACTGGTCAAGGACTCTTGCCAGCTCTCAGCTAGTGCTCTGTGAGATCCTCTTCATCTGAAGATGTATTCCTGATGTATCTGTGGAGAGAGAAGTACTCCATATCCACCTGTTCCTCCACCATCTTGTCATCACTGAGACCTTAGTTTCTAAACTGAAGTATTTAATGTAATCTTCTGTAACCACTGTTTTAGCTACATCTTACAAATTGAAGCATGTTGTAGTTTTATTTTCATTCAACAGATTTTTTTTTTCTAATTTCCCTTGAAACTTCCTTTTTAGACCCACGTATTGTTTAGAAGTGTTGTTTTTTTTTTTTTCTTTTTAATTTCTCTCTGCAGTTCTATTTCTTTTTGTTTCATGCACTTCAAAGTTCTGTAACATGAAGCATATACTTGTGAGCTTGTTCAGTCTGCTTGGTGAACTGATCCTTTTATCATTATATAATTTATCTCTTTATCCATGGTTGTATTCCTGGTTCTAAAGTCTGCCTTTTCTGATATTAATGTGGTTGTTACAATTTCCTTTTGATTGTTGTTTGCATGGCATATCATTTTTTTGCCCTCCAACTTTTAACTTATTTATATCCTTATGGTTAAAGTAGGTTTCTTGTTGACAGAATATAGGTGAGTCTTTTTTTTGTTTTTAATCCAACCTGGCAATTTCTTAATAAATCTGTCACAGCTATTTATTTTGATGTATTTATTTGATAGAGTTGTATTTTATTCTACCATTATATTACTTAGTTTCAGTTTGTCTTTCTCTTTTGTGTTCCTTGAATTCTTTGAGTATTTTTCTCATATTTAGTTTAATTGCCTATTAACTTTTGCCCTTGTCTTTTGTATTATTTCTTAGTGTTTGCTCTAGGCTTTATAATATACATACCTAAACTTCCCTAGTATACTCAGTTATATTTTACCACTTCATTAACAATTTAGAAGCTTTACAACCATACAGGTTCCTTTTATTCTCTCCCATTAAACTTTTCATTACAGTTGTCATATGGGTTAAATCCGTATAAATTGATTTCAGTAAGCATGCATAAGAGAAAATATAATTTTTTATTTACCTGTATAATCACTATTTTTTTTGCTCTTCCTTCATTCCTGAAAATACTGTTTACTGGACTTTTATTGTAATGAAACAATATTTAAAAATCTGGTGCACTGGGATGACCCTGAGAGATGGGATAGGGAGGGAGGTGGGAGGTAGGCTCAGGATGAGGAACACATGTACACCCATGGCTGATTCATGTGCATATATGGCAAAACCACCACAATATTGTAAAGTAATTAGCCTCCAATTACAATTAAAAAAAAAACTAAAAAAAAATTATCCTTCCAATAGATTTAATAAATTTAAGTTTATATCATTTTCTTTTAGCTGAAAGACTTATTTTAGCATTTTTAAAGAACAGGTCTAACAGCAACGGCTTTTCTGAGGTTTCTTTTTTCTGATAATATCTTTGCTTATCCTTTATCCTGAAAGAGATTTTCCATGTTACTTAAAATTTTGGATTAGTGGTTATTTTCTTTCATCCCCTTAAGATGCTGCCCTATTGTCTTCTGTTTTCCATGATTTTCAATCAAAAATCAGTGGTAATTTGAATAATTGTACCCTTGATTGTAATGCATTGTTTTACTCTAGTTGTTTTCAAAAGTGTTTATTCTAGTCTGTTGTTTTCAGTAGTTTGATTATGATGTACCTGGGCATTGTTGTTTTTCAATTTATTTTGATTAAAGTTCTGCAGAGCTCCTTGAATTTATAATTTTATGTCCTTCATCAAATGTGGACGTTTTTGGCCCTCATTTTTTTAAAATATTTTTTCTGCATTTATTTTTTTATCATCTTCTTTTTAGACTCCAATGGCATATATTTTAGAACCTCTGAGACTGTCCCTTTGTTGCCTGAAATTTTATTTATCCTTTTTATATATTTTTTTTCTCTCTGTTCTTCAGAATGGATGATTTCCATTGATTTACCTTCAAGTCTATTGACTCTTCTGTCATCTCAATTCTATCACTGATCACATTAAATGAATTGTTTTTTTGTTTATTTTAGATATTTCATTTTCTGTCCTATAATTTTCATTTGGATTTTTTTTTTTTTTTAGTTTCTACTTCTATGAAAAAAATAGAAACTGTACCTTTTCATTTGTGTCATGAAGCTAGTATACAGTTGCATTAACTGCTTTAAAATCTTTGATAATTCCAGTACCTACGTGATCTCAGTATTGGCATCTCCCCTCTTACCCCCTAAGTCTTTAGAATTGGCCATATTTTCTGAAGTCTTTTTAATGTCAATTTTATGTGGTAGAGACTTTGGGTCTTATTTCAATTGTCTGAATAATGTTGATTTTTCATTTGTTTATTTAGCAGAAAGTTGTTGAATCTTAGTTTGTTAAAAAAAGAAAGAAAGGAAGAAAGAAATCACAATTTTGAAAGGCTTTGCTATGATGTTTTTGTTAATCCAGTACAGTATGCCTCAAGAGTTAATTGAGGCTTAGGTTGTAGTTTGCAGAGGTACTTCTTTTTATTGTGCTTTACTTTATTTTGTTTCAGATACTGATTTTTTTTTTTTACATAAATTGATGGTTTGTGGCAACCCTGTATCAAGCAAGTCCATTGGCAGTATTTTTTCAATATCATTTGCTCACTTTGTATCTCTATGTCACATTTTGTGTTTTGTAATATTTAAAACTTTTTCATTATTATTATATTTTTAATGATGATCTGTGATCAGTGATCTCTTATGTTATTGGTGAATTTCAGTTGGTGCTTATGTCTATGAGCACAGAAGGTTTTTGTATTGAGACTTTGACCTTGAGACAGTGATGTTGACCAACTGGTACAGGCATCAGGGAGAAGGTGGTGTGAGGTGATTGCTTCTTTAAGTGTTGACAGAACTGCAGGCTGGCTAGGATAGTTCCTAAAAGAAGATCTTGAGCAGATAAGTGGCATGATCTCATGTCTGATTTAGGATGATCACTGATTACTCTTTGGAGAACATACCGAATGGTACTAGAGCAAAAACAGATTAGTTATAAAGCGTTACAATAATTCAGGTCAATTATTATTTATACAAGGATAGTAGCAGTATATGTGGAGAATAGTGATCAGATTGTAGGTGTATTTTAAAGATAAAGCCAACAAGATTTCCTAAAATGTGAGATATGGAATTTTAAAAATAATGGAGGAATCAATGGCAGTCCAGTTTTTTGATCTAAGGAAATACAAACCTAAGTTTATTTATTTATTTTTTTCAATTGAAATGGTAAAATGTGGAAGAAGTAAGTTTTGGGTTAAAAGAAATTTCCAAGAGAGGGAGGGCATATTGGCTTCTTTCACATGCAGATTAAGATGTTAAATAGGTTCTTAGATACACCAGGCTGGATTTTAGGCAATTTGCCTTGGCTTGGAATCTTTAGTGTATATAGATAAAATTTAAAGCCATGAAGATAGATGACATCACCTAGGGAGTAAGTGAAGATGGAGAAGAGAAAAGTTCTGAGAACTAGTTCCAAGGACATTCCAACATTTAGAGGTAGAAAAGCTGAGAAGAAGTCAACAAAGTAGACTGAGAAAGAGCAGTATGATATAAGAGAAAAATTGAGTCAATGGGAGACTGGAAACAATGGAAACAATATCAAACATAAATCAAGAAAATGAGATCTGTCAAGTAAAATTAGATCTGAGAATTAACTATTTGATTTTAGTACCATGGAAGTTGCTCATACCTCGGTAAGAAAATTTTCAGAGTAGTATTGAAAGTGAAAGTCTGGATCAAGTGGGTTCAAGACAGATGAGAGGAGAGAAATTGGACATAACTGATGTAGACAATTATTTTGAAGAGTTTGCTAAAAGAAAAGCAGAGAAATTGCATGAGTTCAAAGAAAACATTTTCAAAGAACAGAAATCTAGAGTGTATTTTGACAAAAGATTATGGTTTTATTAATATGTTGCTTCTTTCAGCTGTTGTATATATTTTTCTATTGTTATCATTAAGTTATTAAATAGTCAGTAGATACCTATTGACCACAAAGTATAGTGGAACTAACCAAAAAATTCTACTCTTAGTAAATAGAGCATAAATAATATTTATAGAGCTAAAAAGACATTTCAACAGTTCTAGACTTCAGGCATTGCTGTAAGCAATTTGGAATATTAGTGTCCTGTCTGCAAAGGGTGATGCAATTTAGGGAAACCTAAAATGAGTAACCTAAAATGAGCAACCTAAAATGAGTAAGAAGTGTATTCTCATCAGTTTTGTGAATATTGTATTAACAGTTTGGCCCACATTATTTTGAGATTACATATTTAGGACTGACATATACTTTAAAATAATGAAAAATTTGCATCAAACTATATTCTGTGAAAGTACACAGAAATGCTGAAAACTATTAGAAGAAATAATATAAAGGCTCAATTTTAATAATATCATGCATAATATCAATGCTTACATATTGTTACATAAGTTATATTATTTTGGGAAATTATTAACCATCATATGTCTATATTTATGAAGTTGAAAATGTTGAAATAATGAAAACATTATATTGCTTATCTTTAGTATACTCTTTTAAAATAGTATTTTATCTTATAACTTAAGGTGAAAATATTAGATAGAATAATGTAATTTTATTTGGAAGGGACCCATTAGATGATCTGATCCAAGTTTATGTATTTATAAATGTAGAAATTTAAATACAGTGTATAGAATGACTCACCCAAAGTAATAGGACTAATTTTAATGAAGTTTGCTATCTGATGATTTTCAGTACTCTTATCACTTTATTTTTCAGAATCATATTAGAGAAGAAAATTAAACATATTAGAAAAATGTATTTTCTTCATTTCTTTCTCTTCACTATCTGACTTTTTCTTTTTCTTTTCTCCCTTCTTTTCTCCCTACTCCCTTTTAACTTTTTGCTTCTTCTTCTCCTTTAAGAAAGGAAGACTTACGTGTTAATGAAATGGGAGAAGGTTAAAAAAGAAGAATTATCCTAGTACTTTCCCCTATAATTCTTTCCTTACACATACAGACACACACCTAAAGCCGTTTGGAAGACATAAAGAACTCGAATGTTCTTAATTCTTTGTAGTTTAAAAAAATAATCTCTACTCTTTCTGAGAACAAACTAGCCCATATATCCTGGGATAGAAAGAGGTAACAGTAACCCTAGACATTTATTTCATGAACTTCAAATCAATCATGTTTCAAGGTTTCTCTTTTCTCTGGACTATTGACAAATATACTTAAATTTTACTGGTTTAAGTGTGCAGATACTCATAGTATTGAATTTTACTTTTCATAGTTATTTATTTTGACATTTGCAAATGATTTACTATCTCAGATCCTCAGTTTGTTAGTCTAGAAAATAAGGATAATTATGTTTAGTTTATAATGCCATTGCTAGCTTTAAACGGTATGCATGATGCAGTATAAATACTCATGTGTTATTTTTTATTATTATCAATTTTATTATCATAAACAGCTCTCCTCAAATAAGAAGTACCTTTCTGAAAACTTATGAATGCATTCATAGTCACTGTTTCAAAGAAGAGACATAGTAGAACCTGTGAACTGTTATGGAGTTGGTCTACTTAAAATTCAGTTAGTGACATCATAAATTAGTGGAGGCATAAAAAAACCATAATCTAAAGAAATATTATCTTTGCTTTAAGATTTTGGCATGTTTCTATATACCATCCTAAGAAGTCCAATTATTTTAATAATTATAATCAAATCGAGGTTGTTGTTAGAGTATTTGTTCTATTGAAGGGGTTAGAGAGCGATATAGAGAATTTTATTTATGAGCTTCAGATGAGCAATTGCTGATGTCCTTGCAATTTCTTATACAAGTATACAGATGGTATAGCAACATTTCTTGCAGTGCTTCCTTCTGTGTTGTAATAAAATTCTTGCAGAACATGTGTGTGCATCATAAAGGAAAAGGCAATGATTTTTCTCTGGGAACTGATGGCCCTTATTAGCATGAACTGAACTGTGCATCTGTGTTCATAAAGGGCTGAATAATGTGGTGGTGGATTTCTTTGTACATATTACTGTGCTTTCCCTTCTGTTTGCCTCGCTGTTTGTTTTCTCATCCAGCCCACCCAGGCAAGACTGACATTTTCCCTTCATGGCTTTATTATCTAGAGATAATGGAGGAAGGCAGGAGCATGTGTAAGCAAATGTATTGGTTGTTACAGGCTCCCTTTGCTGGTGTCCCTCTTGATTTCCTTTTCTCCCTTTGACATTTTAGGTAAAGTCCTCTATAACATATCATGATACAGCCCCTCCAACCTACCCAAATAGAAAAGGTGGTTGAATGCTTCACACATCATGGCCTTTATTCATGTATATTTATAAAAATGCCTTGTCTTTTTTTTTTTTTTTTTTTAGTGTTGCCAGCTCTCATACATTTACTTATTTATCTCTTTCAGTGATCATGCTGGTACTGTTGTGCCATCTGAAAATTTAGCCTTTTAGCTTCTTTGATGGCACAATTAACACGAACTAAATAAATCCAGCTTGTGCCACAGCTGTCAAGGCACCTGGGTATTTATAGTTTCACCCTCTCTTCTGAGGCAGGAGAGCTTTCATAATACATATGGCAGGGTGGATCTGGAGCAGATGGGCTCATATAATCTGGCTTTCAATAAGGCAAGAGGGGATAACACTGCATAAAGCCCAGTCACAAATCTATCAAAGGTACTTAATTGATTATATCCTGCACCAGACAATGCCTGTGTCCAGATGAATGCATTCTAGATGTCTCAATGCTGAGATTTTTGGTGCTGAATTTTAAAATAAAAAAGTTTAGCTTCTACAGAAAATAGCAAATAATTTTCTTCTTAGTAGCCAATGACTTGAACTATCCTTTTGCATTTATTCAGGAGAAGATAACACAGG
Source organism: Bos grunniens (assembly GCF_055505025.1). NCBI lineage: Eukaryota > Metazoa > Chordata > Mammalia > Artiodactyla > Bovidae > Bos > Bos grunniens. The sequence continues at coordinate 102,603,011 of NC_141194.1, read as the reverse complement.
ATGCTAAGTGGCTTTCCCTTTTCACCTTTGTGACAACAATTACCTCGACCAATGGAAAATACAATAGTATCTGAAAAGAAACTCCCAGGGGCATAGGAAGCAAAATAAATCCTGAAAGTGACAACTGGAATATAAAAAAGAAAAAACTCAAGGAGTTTCTCAACCCCAGGAAGGCATAGAGACCCTCCTACAGAATCATCCTGCCCAGAAAGCACAGGTGGCAGCTAGCAGCCTGATGATGAAAGTCATAGATAATTCTGTTGTCTGTTAATAGTATCTGCCATACACACCTTCAGGAGTTAAATAGGCCAATGGAAAGCCAATGTAAGGGAGTTAGTGAAATTAAAAAAAAATACACTTCCACACTTAGGGAAAAACTGAGATAGATCTAGTTTTAGATGTTTTTATATACAAGCCCTTGTTTGTAGTATTCTGTACCTCATGGGGGAAGAGAGATCCGTGATTTTCAGAGAGCATGTAGTGCTAGTCACGAAGTTGTGTCTGACTCTTTGCAATTCCATGAACTGTAGGAATGCCAGGCTCCTCTGTCCATGGGATTCTCCAGGTAAGAATACTGGACTGGGTTGCCATTCCCTTCTCCAGAGGATCTTCTCCACCCAGGGATCAAACCCAGGACTCCTGAATTCTGGGAAGATTCTTTACTGTTTGAGCTCTAGGGAAGACCTCAGAAAGCATGAGTGAGTGGTAATGCACCTCTAGGGGACATAGATCATGATAACTGATGGGCTTTTTCAAATTACACCTCCTCACTACCCAGATTCTCTGAACATCCTAGAGGTGTGTGCATGCCAGTCACTTTAGTCATGTCTCACTCTTTGCAACCCTATGGACTATAACCCACCAGGCTCCTCTGTCCATGGGATTCTCCAAGCATGAATACTGAAATAGGTTGCTATTCCCTCCTTCAGGGGATCTTCCCAACCCAGGGATCAAACCCACCTCTCCTGAGGCTCCTGCATTGCAGGTGGATTCTTTACCACTGAGCCACTAGATAAGATCCCTAGAGGTACATAGTCTTGTGAGAGTGACTGCCTGATGAGTTTCACTGACAGATAATATCACACTCAAGTTTGTCGATGTGGAATAAAAGTAAGTGATGACTTTCTTCTTTCATAATAAAGTTTTCTTTAAAACTTCCAATACATTGTTAAGCAAGAGAAAGGATCTTTCAGTTTTAGCATTTTTGTCTGTACAGAGGCATGAATTATGCTTCACCAGAAGGTCAACACCAAAATCAGATTGATTATATTCTTTGCAGCCAAAGATGGAGACACTCTATACAGTCAGAAAAACAAGACCAGGAGCTGACTGTTTTTCAGATCATGAGCTCCTTATTGCCAAATTCAGACTTAAATTGAAGAAAGTAGGGAAAACCACTAGACCATTCAGGTATGACCTAAATCAAATCCCTTATGATTATACAGTGGAAGTGAGAAATAGATTTAAGGGACTAGATCTGATAGATAGAGTGCCTGATGAACTATGGACTAAGGTTCGTGATATTGTACAGGAGAAAGGGATCAAGACTATCCCCATAGAAAAGAAATGCAAAAAAAGCAAAATGGCTGTCTGAGGAGGCCTTACAAATAGCTGTGAAAAGAAGAGAAGCGAAAAGCAAAGGAGAAAAGGAAAGATATAAGCATCTGAATGCAGAGTTCCAAAGAATAGCAAGAAGAGATAAGAAAGCCTTCCTCAGTGATCAATGCAAAGAAATAGAGGAAAACAACAGAATGGGAAAGACTAGAGATCTCTCCAAGAAAATTAGAGATACCGAGGGAACATTTCATGCAAAGATGAGCTCGATAAAGGACAGAAATGGTATGGACTTAACAGAAGCAGAAGATATTAAGAAGAGGTGGCAAGAATACACAGAAGAACTGTACAAAAAAGATCTTCAAGTCCAAAATAATCACGATGGTGTGATCACTCATCTAGAGCCAGACATCCTGGAATGTGAAGTCAAGTGGGCCTTAGAAAGCATCACTATGAACAAAGCTAGTGGAGGTGATAGAATTCCAGTTGAGCTATTTCAAATCCTGAAAGATGATGCTGTGAAAGTGTTGCACTCAATATGCCAGCAAATTTGGAAAGCTCAGCAGTGGCCACAAGACTGGAAGTCAGTTCTCATTCCAATCCCAAAGAAAGGCAATGCCAAGGAATGCTCAAACTACCGCACAATTGCACTCATCTCGCATGCTAGTAAAGTAATGCTCAAAATTCTTCAAGCCAGGCTTCAGCAATACATGAACTGTGAAATTCTGGATGTTCAAGCTGGTTTTAGAAAAGGCAGAGGAACCAGAGATCAAACTGCCAATATCCACTGGATTATGGAAAAAACAAGACTTCCAGAAAAAAACATCTATTTCTGCTTTATTGACTATGCCAAAGCCTTTGGCTTTGTGGTTCACAGTAAACTCTGGAAAATTCTGAAAGAGATGTGAATACCAGACCACCTGACCTGCCTCTTGAGAAACCTGTATGCAGGTCAGGAAGCAACAGTTAGAACTGGACATGGAAAAACAGACTGGTTCCAAATAAGAAAAGGAGTACGTCAAGGCTGTATATTGTCACCCTGCTTATTTAACTTGTATGCAGTGTACATCAGGAGCAACTCTGGGCTGGAAAAAGCACAAGCTGGAATCAAGATTGCTGGGAGAAATATCAATAACCTCAGATATGCAGATGACACCACCCTTACGGCAGAAAGTGAAGAGGAACTAAAACGCCTCTTGATGAAGGTGAATGAGGAAAGTGAACAAGTTGACTTAAAGCTCAACATTCAGAAAACTAAGATCATGGCATGTGGCCCCATCACTTCATGGGAAATAGATGGGGAAACAGTGGAAACAGTGTCAGATTTTATTTTTGGGGGGGGCTCCAAAATCACTGCAGATGGTGACTGCAGACATGAAATAAAAAGACACTTACTGCTTGGAAGGAAAATTATGACCAACCTAGATAGCATATTCAAAATCAAAGCCATTACTTTGCCAACAAATGTCTGTCTAGTCATGGTTATGGTTTTTCCAGTGGTCATGTATGGATGTGAGAGTTGGACTGTGAAGAAAGCTGAGCACCGAAGTATTGGTGCTTTTGAACTGTGGTATTGGAGAAGATTCTTGAGAGTTCCTTTAACAGTAAGGAGATCCAACTAGTCCATTCTAAAGGAGATGAGCCCTGCGTGTTCTTGGGAGGGAATGATGCTAAAGCTGAAGCTCCAGTACTTTGGCCACTTCATGCGAAGAGTTGACTCATTGGAAAAGACCCTGATTCTGCGATCGATTGGGGGCAGGAGGAAAAGGGGACAACAGAGGATGAGATGGCTGGATGGCATCACCAACTCGATGGATGTGAGTTTGAGTGAACTCTGGGAGATGGTGATGGACAGGGAGGCCTGGTGTGCTGCAATTCATGGGGTCGCAGAGAGTCGGACACGACTGAGCGACTGAACTGAACTGAACTGAACTGAGAATATGAGACTTACCATCTGCCTTAATGTCTTCAGAGAACAGTTATCAATGACTTCTTTCCAGGCTTAAAATTAATAGACTTGAGCTCAATGTACTGTGACCATATTTAGAATTTTATCCATTGTGAAAATATCCTCTAAGTGATATCTTACCAAATATTAGGGCTTCTTGTGGAAGTTCATAATTTCTGACAGTTCATCCTAAAATGCATACTTTTCCATTTTGAACTTCTGTGTTCTATTTTTATTTGAGGTTGGAAATAAGGCTAAATAAGATTCAGAATAAAAATATTAAATTTGAAAAATAGCTGTTAAGAATTAATTTCCCATGGCAATCGATTGGATGTTTGTTCAGTAGTTTGGCACAGTTGTTTGACTAGACTTTTTATTTCCACTATCAACTGAGCACTTTGTCCATTTTACTTTAGAGTGTTCATTTTTTTGTGATAATTTCAACGTTTTTTCACCAATTAAGTCTGAGGAGGGGCTTTCCTGCTGGCTCAGAGAGTAAAGAATCTGCCTGAATTGCAGGATACCTGAGTTTGATCCCTAGGTTGGCAAGATGCCCTGGAGAAGGGAACGTCTACCCACTACAGTATTCTTGCCAGATAGTCTCCATGGAAAGTGGAGCCTGGAGGGCTACAGTCCATGGGATCACAAAGAGACAGGCAAGACCAAGTGACTTTTATTTTATTTATTTTTTATTATTTATCCGAGGAAGAGGTAACTTGCTCATAGACTAGCTTAATTTCAAGGAGTGTGGTCCTCTCAGTGGCTGTTTTGTCTTGGCTATGTGGTTGAACTTCCAACATATCTGCTCTAAAAACAATTTGCAACCTCCATTGCCATCAATCTTAAATCCATATTCATTAATTAAGTTAGAAATATATCTAAAAATCAGAGGAAAGAAATTGTGTTATTTTCGCTGTGGAAGACTGGTTTAAAATACTTGTTAGAAACAGTCTGAAAGTACAACCTATTGTAATTGTAGTTTGTCATATGTTGTTAATTGTCATTAGTAAAAGGCAGCACCTTACATAATACATAAAATAAAATAAGTCAGGTTTACAACTCTGTTTGCATCCATCTGTAATGCATGATAGCATGTGTTTTATAGTACTGACTATTAAGATAATATATCTTTGTATTCTCAAAACTTCAACTTCGAAATTTCTTCACTGATAAATTAATGCTTAAGAATTACAAGCTAAAGTGAATTCCATTGTCCTTATACTTCTACTGATTTTACAGAATATAGATTAACCTGCAGAAGATGCTTTCTTTTATTTTTCAAAGATAAAAAATCTGTCATCATCTTATATTATATAATAATACTGTTTTTTGGAAATAAAATGAAAAGTATAGGATATCTAACACTCCCCCTCAAAATGTAACTGAAAACTGACTTTCCCCCATTTTTTCATTCATATGTATACTTTAAGTCTCCACACTTGTGAAGAAAATGCTTTGTTGATGTTTTGTGTGATAGAAGTAATGAATTTCTAAAAATTTGTTTATACACAGGTACTTTCCACCAAAGGCATCTAACTTTTAGATAATTGTATTTTAAAGGGACATTTTTGCCCCCTAGATGACAATACCATCATTGAATTAGCACTATAATAAAAGGAAACACTTAGGATTTGGCAGAATTTCATCAAATGAAAGACTTACAAGAAAACTCAGTCTCCATTTTTGGCAGGCTTACTGACACCTTTAAAAGGTAAGGGGAAAAACCTAGTTACAAGTAACCAAAGTATTTGTAAATCCACAGAACTTAAAGACGTATATTTTAGGGGGTGATGAATAATAAGCAGGAAGCATTATTATCCAGCTATTATTATCTATCATATGTGATATATTTATTAATTCAAGCCTCAGCCATCTTAATCACATTATCTTGAAGGTGTGTGAGAAGAAATCCTGTCTGCCTATATCTGTTTCAGCCTGAAAATCACCAACTTATAATATATATTCAGGCTGGTCACTTGGGAAGTTGCATGTTGCTTCTGAATTATCTCACTCTGTGTCACCTTTATAGAAATTAATTAGGTTATGTCTAGGAATGCATCTGTTTTCACTCCTCTGAAAATTATATAAGATTAAAATCCTAAATAATTAAAAAAATTTCCTTTAAAGAAATGCTAAAGGAAATACTACTTCTAACTCTTCAATTAAATTGCATTACCCTAGTAATTAATTAGATTTATTTTACATATTTTAATATAAATAAAAAATGTTTTGAAAAATTTTATTAACATATGATTGACCCAGAAAGGCACCACTTAACAAATATGAATAAAAGCATGAATAATCACATAATCATTTCGGTAAAATTTCATATTTTTTATACAAGTGTTGGTAAAATTTTGTAGTGAATCTCTTGGGTAAATATCTACCCAGAAAATCAATAAATTTGAAAGGTAAATATAAGTTTGGAAAATTAAATACTGATAAAGAAGGAAAAATCACCTTACATAACTGACCTTAAAAAACAGAGATATAAATATGGATATGAATAATTTGCTGATTGATAATGTGTGCCATCTATCATTTCCTCTTTAAACTTAATATCTGCTCATTAATTAACTTCATTGGCTTTGCTAATTATATCATTTGCTCTGACAATGTGTTATTATTGCCTTTGAGGCTTTTAAAGAAGCAGAAGAGATTTATCACATGGAATGGCCCACAGTTTTAAATGGAAACAGAAATCCTGAAACATGTGCACAAAGGCAATACCAAAGAATGCTCAAACTACTGCACAACTGCATTCATCTCACACGCTAGTAAAGTAATGCTCAAAATTCTCCAGGCCAGACCTCAGCAATACATGAACCGTGAAATCCCAGTTGTTCAAGCTGGCTTTAGAAAAGGCAGAGGAACCAGAGACCAAATTGCCAACATCCGCTGGATCATAGAAAAAGCAAAAGAGTTCCAGAAAAACATCTATTTCTGCTTTATTTGCTATGCAAAAGCCTTTAACTGTGTGGAACACAATAAACTGTGAAAATTCTGAAAGAAATAGGAATACCAGAACACCTCACCTGCCTCTTGAGAAATTTGTATACAGGTCAGGAAGTAACAGTTAGGACTGGACATGGAACAACAGACTGGTTCCAAATAGGAAAAGGAGTACGTCAAGGCTGTATACTGCCACCCTGCTTATTTAACTTGTATGCAGAGTACATCATGAGAAATGCTGGGCTGGAAGAAGCAGAAGCTGGAATCAAGACTACCAGGAGAAATATCAATAACCTCAGATATGCAGATGACACCACCCTTATGGCAGAAAGTGAAGAGGAACTAAAAAGCCTCTTGATGAAGGTGAAAGAGGAGAGTGAAAAAGTTGGCTTGAAACTCAACATCCAGAAAACGAAGATCATGGCATGTGGTCCCATCACTTCATGGGAAATAGATGGGGAAAGAGTGGAAACAGTGGAAACAGTGACAGACTTTATTTTTTTGGGCTCCAAAATCATTGCAGATGGTGACTGCAGCCATGAAATTAAAAGACGTTTACTCCTTGGAATAAAAGTTATGCCCAACCTAGATAGTATATTGAAAAGCAGAGACATTACTTTGCCAATAAAGGTCCGTCTAGTCAAGGCTATGGTTTTTCCTGTGGTCATGTATGCATGTGAGAGTTGGACTGTGAAGAAAGCTGAGCACTGAAGAATTGATGCTTTTGAACTGTGGTGTTGGAGAAGACTCTTGAGAGTCCCTTGGACTGCAAGGAGATCCAACCAGTCCATTCTGAAGGAGATCAGCCCTGGATTTCTTTGGAAGGAATGATGCTAAAGCTGAAACTCCAGTACTTTGGCCACCTCACACAAAGTGTTGACTCATTGGAAAAGACTCTGATTCTGGGAGGGATTGGGGGCAGGAGGAGAAGGGGACGACAGAGGATGAGATGGCTTGATGGCATCACTGATTCGATGAATATGAGTCTGAGTGAACTCCAGGAGTTGGTGATGGACAGGGAGGCCTGGCGTGCTGTGATTCATGGAGTCTCAAAGAGTCGGACATGATTGAGCGACTGAACTGAACTGAACTGATGTAATATAGACAATTTGTTACACATGCAATGTTCCTATAAGAAACCTAGAGTTAGTCTGAAAGAACTCAAAGGTTGAAAATGATGCTGCTTATAAGCCTTGATAAAATACAGCTTGTAAAAAGATGGATGGAAAGGTAAATAAAATTATAGGTAATAGATTGATACCAAGAGAATATTTCATGCAAAGATGGGCACACTAAAGGACAGAAATGAAACAGACTTAACAGAAACAGAGGATATTAAGAAGAGGTAGCAAGAATACACAGAAGAACTATACAAAAAAGATCTTAATGACCCAAGTAACCATCATGGTGTGATCACCCACCTAGAACCAGACATCCTGGAATGCAAAGTGGAGTGGGCCTTAGTACACATCACTAAGAACAAAGCTAGTGGAGATGATAGAATTCCAGTTGAGCTATTTCAAACCCTAAAAGATCATGCTGTTGAAGTGATGCACTCAATATGTTAGCAAATTTGGAAAACTCAGCAATGACTACAGGACTGGAAAAGGTCAGTTTTCATTCTAATCTCAAAGAAAAGCAATGACAAAGAATGATCAAACTACTGCACAATTGCATTCATCTCACATGCTAGCAAAATAACGTTCAATATTCTCCAACCCAGGCTTAAATAGTACGTGAATTGTGAACTTTCAGATTCTGGATTTAGAAAAGGCAGAGGAACTAAAGATCAAATTGCCAGTATACATTGGATCATTGCAAACGCAAGAGATTTCCAGAAAAATATCTACTTCTGCTTGACTGACTTCATCAAAGCCTTTGACTGTGTGGATTACAACAAACTGTGGAAAATTCTTGAACAGATGGGAATACCAGACTACCTGAACTTTCTCCTGATAAATCTGTATGAAGGTCAGGAAGCAACAGTTAGAACTGGACATGGAACAGCAGACTGGTTCCTAATCGGGAAAGGAGTATATCAAGACTGTATATTGTCACTCTGCTTATTTAACTTATATGCAGAGTACATCATGTGAAATGCAAGGCTGGATGAAGCACAAACTAGAATCAAAATTGCCAGGAAAAATATCAATAACCTCAGATATGCAGATAACACAACCCTTATGGCAGAAAGTGAATAAGAAATAAGGAGCCTCTTATTGAAAGTGAAAGAGGAGAGCCAAAAAGATGGCTTAAAACTGAACATTCAGAAAACTAAGATCATGGCATCTGGTCCCATCTCTTAATGCCAAATAGATGGGGAAACAATGAAAACAGTGACAGACTTTATTTTGAGGGGCTCCAAAATCACTGCAGATGGTGACTGCAGCCATGACATTAAAAGATCCTTGCTCTTTGGAAGAAAACTTAAGACCAATTTTGACATCATATTAAAAATCAGAGACATTACTTTGACAACAAAGTCCATCTAATCATAGGTATTCAGGCTATACTACAAGGTTACAGTCATCAAAACAGTATGGTACTGGCACAAAGACAGAAACATAAATCAATGGAACAAAAAAGAAAGCCCAGAGATAAATCCATGCACCTATGGACACCTTATCCTTGACAAAGGAGGCACTAATATACAATGGGAGAAAAGACAATCTCTTTAAAAATTGGTGCTGGGAATACTGGTCAAGTACTTGCAAAAGAATGAAACTAGAACACTTTCTAACACCATACACAGAAATAAACTCAAAATGGATTAAATATCTAAATGTAATACTGGAAACAAAAAAACTCCTAAGGAAAATATAGGCGAAACACTCTCTGACATAAATCACAGCAGTATCCTCTATGACCCACCTCCCAGAGTAGTGTAAATAAAAGCAAAAATGAACAAATGGGACCTAATTAAACTTAAAAGCTTTTGCACAATGAAGGAAACTATAAGCAAGATGAAAAGACAGCCTTCAGAATTGCAGAAAATACTAGCAAAGGAATCAACTGACAAAGAATTAATCTCAAAAACATACAAGCAGCTCATGCAGCTCAATTCAAGAAAAATAAATGACACAATAAAAAAAATGTGCCAAAGACCTAAATAGACATTTCTCCAAAGGAGACATAAAGATGGTTAACAAACACATGTAAAGATGCTCAATATCAGTCATTATCAGAGAAATTCAAATCAAAACCACAATGAGGTACTATCTCATGCCAATCAGAATGGTTGCAATCAAAATGTTTACAAACAATAAATGCTGGAGAGGGTGCGGAGAAAAGGGAACCCTTTTATACTTTTGGTAGGAATGCAAACTAATAAAGCCACTATGGAGAAGAGTGTGGAGATTCCTTAAAAGCCTGGAAACAGAACTTCCATATGACCCAGCGATACCACTGGTAGGCATACACACTGAGGAAACTAGAATTGAAAGAGACACGAGTACCCCAATGTTCTTTGCAGCACTGTTCACAATAGCCAGGACATGGAAGCAACCTTTCATGTCCATCGGCAGACAAATGGATAAGAAAGTAGTGGTACATATAAACAATGGAATATTACTCAGCTATTAAAAAGAATGCATTTATATCAGATCTAATGAGGTGGATGAAACTGGAGCTTATTATACAGAATGAAGTAAGTCAGAAAGAAAACACCAATACAGTATATTAATGCATATATAAGGGATTTAGGAAGATGGTAACAATGACCCTATATGCAAGACAGCAAAAGAGACACAGATGTAAAGAACAGATTATTGGACTCTGTGGGAGAAGGCGAGGGTGGGATGATTTGAGAGAATAGCATTGAAACATGTATATTATCATATGTGAAATAGATCGCCAGTCCAGGATTGATGCATGAGACAGGGTGCTCAGGGCTGGTGTACTGAGATGATGCTGAGGGATGGGATGGGGAGGGAGGTGGGAGGGGGGTTCAGGATGGGGAACACATGTACACTCATTGCTGATTCATGTGAATGTATGGCAAATACCACCACAACAATATAAAGTAATTAGCCTCTGATTAAAATAAATACATAAAAAAAAAAAGTTATGGTGTTTCCAGTAGTCACGTATAGATGTGAGTTGGACTATAAAGAAAGCCAAGCACTGAAGAATTGATGCTTTTGAACTGTGGTGTTGGAGGAGACTCTTGAGGGTCTTTTGGACTGTGAGGAGATCCAACCAGTCCTTCCTAAAGGAACTCAGTCCTGAATATTCATTGGAAGGACTGAAGCTGAAGCTGAAACTCCAATATTTGTCCACCAGATGTGAAGTACTGACTCATTTGAAAAGACCCTGCTGCTGGAAAGATTGAAGGCTGGAGGATAAGGGGACGACAGAGGATGGGATGGGTGGATGGCATCACTGATTGATGGATATGAGATTGAGTAAGCTCCAAGAGTTGGTGATGGACAGGGAAGCTTGGCCTGCTGCAGTCCATGGGTTCGCAAAGAGTCAGACATGACTGAGTGACTGAACTGAACTGAACTGAACAGGTTGAATGGGAGTATGATTAGGAGCACTAGAAATAATAAGGGAAGCATTGCTGATTAATGGAAGATTATATTGAACAGAAAGTTGAGTTCTGCCTAAAATGCAGATTGCATGGTTTGAACATAATCTGATAGGTAGTAAGATCTGCAGCCTACCAGGCTCCTCCGTCCATGGGATTTTCCAGGCAAAAGTACTGGAGTGGGGCGCCATTGCTTTCTCCAAGGTAGTAAGATAGACATTAGCAAACAGCAATATTTTAGAATCTATAATAATTTAGTGCTGTAAGGAAATTTATATAAATCATATATTGCTTCTCATTATTCAAACAAATTATTCCACATATCCTCCTTTCTATGTCTGACTCTTTGCGACCCCATGGACTGTAGCCTACCAGGCTCCTCTGTCCATGAGATTCTCCAGGTAAGAATACTGGAGTGGGTTGCCATTTCCTTCTCCAATTCTAATTACAAAACTAGTCAATTCATAACCTGAAGGATTCTTTACATTGTGTTAAAAATTGTATGTGTAATCCTTTAGCAAACATGACACATATAATAATAATAATAAGCTACCTGTGTGCTGTTGAGTTTACTCAATGCAATATTAGTTAAAGGAATTGATGATTTTGTCGTATTTAATTTTAAAAAGTGATTTATGGATCAAATGCTCATTGAGGGAAATCTGATGCACTTGAGCATATATGCCATGATGTGGAAAGTACATATATATGGAATTTTTTAATTCTGTATTTTTTTTGTTAACGAAACACACAGGAGAAACCTGGTCTTTCAATGAATATCAGAATGAGCATAAATATATAACTCAGATTCGATTTGGACTAATTAGGTGTTATTGTGGATTAATGGCATTTACACAATTAAGCTGAGGTTATAAACTGTCATAAAAATGAAGAAGGAAAGAAGAGTGTCTCTAGGATCACATCTCTGAAGGCAATAGCACTGAATGGACTGCAATAATAAAAATAATTTAGCTCTTGTGTTCTCCTAGCAATTACCTTGGATTGTGACACTTTATAGTATACTGAAATGAGAACAGAGTTTAAAAGGACAATATGTGACTTAAATCTGGAAGAATATAGACAGACTACAACTGAATCAGAGCCACAGGATCTTCCTCCATATGATATTTTAAAAATGCTGCTTTTTTGATTGACTGTTGATCAAATCACCTAGTGCTAAAAACATTATTATTTAGAAGGACATGCTAATATTCACAAGAGGATGGGTTTAAGGATGAAAAGCTTGCTAAAAGAGTCTTATATCTACATTTAAAGACACATGACACTTAAGTAATCATTGCTGGAAGCATTTTAAACAGACATTTTGTAAACTTCTTGAAAGTGTAAGTTTAAGTGTGTAAAAATATATCAGCATAGAAAGTTCATATTTCTCTTCCCTTTCCTTCTACCCTTTCTTACTCCTTCTTTGCATATACTTATGCATTCAGTTCAGTTCAGTCACTCAGTCGTGTCTGTCTCTTTGTGATCCCATGGACTGCAGCACGCCAGGTTTCTGTGTCCATCACCAACTCCCAGAGCTTGCTCAAACTCCTGTGCATTGAGTCGGTGATGCTATAAAACCTTCTCACCCTCTGTAGTCCCCTTCTCCTCCTGCCTTCAGCTTTTCCCAGCATCATGGTCTTTTCCAGTGAGTTGGTTCTTCACATCAGGTGGCCAAAGTATTGGAGTTTCAGCTTCAGTATCAGTCCTTCCAAAGAATATTCAGGGCTGATTTCTTTAGAATTGACTGGTTGAATCTCCTTGCAGTCCAAGGGACTCTCAAGAGACCTCTCCAACACCACAGTTCAAAAGCATCAATTCTTCAGCACCCAGCTTTCTTTATAGTCCAACTCTCATTTCTATACACAATTACTGGAAAAACCATAGCTTTGACTAGACAGACATTTGATGGCAAAGTAACGTCTCTGCTTTTTTTTCTCTTTTTTTGTTTTAATTTATTTATTTTAATTAGAGGCTAATTACTTTACAATATTGTATTGGTTTTGCCATATATCAACATGAATCCGCCATGGGGGTACATGTGTTCCCGTCTCTGCTTTTTAATATGCTAAGTTGGTAACAGCTTTTCTTAAAAGGAGCAAGTGTCTTTTAATTTCATGGTTGCATTCATCATCTGCAGTGATTCTGGAACCCCCAAAATTAAAATCTCTCATTATTTCCACATCTATTTGCCAAGAAATTATGTCATGCTCTTAGTTTTCTGAATGTGGAGTTTTAAGCCAACATTTTCACTCTCCTCTTTCACTTTCAATAAGATGCTCTTCATTTCTTCTTTACTTTCTGCCATAAGGGTGGTGTCATTTGCATATCTGAGGTTACTGATATTTCTCCCATAAATTTTGATTCCACCTCGTGCTTCGTCCAGCCAGCATTTCATATGATGTACTCTGCATATAAGTTAAATAAGCAGGATGACAATATACAGGCTTGAGGTACCCCTTTCCCGATTTGGAACCATTCTGTTGTTCCAAGTTCAGTTCTAACTGTTGTTTCTTGACCTGCATACAGATTTCTCAGGAGGAAGGTAAGGTGGTCTGGTATTTCCATCTCATGAAGAATTTTCCAGTTTGTTGTAATCCACAAGGTCAAAGGTTTTATCATAGTCAATAAAGCAGAAGTAGATGTTTTTCTGGAACTCTCGCTTTTTTGATGATCCAAAGATGTTGGCAATTTGGTTTCTGGGTCCTCTGCCCTTTCTACATCCAGCTTGAACATCTGGAAGTTCTTGGTGCATGTACTGTTGAAGTCTGGCTTGGAGAATATTTAGGACTACTTTGCTATCATGAGAAATGAGTGCAGTTATGTGGTAGTTTGAACATTCTTTGACATTGCCTTTCTTTGGGATCGGAATAAAAACTGACCTTTTGCAGTCATGTGGCCACTCCTGAGTTTTCTAAATTTAGTAGCATGCTGAGTGCAGCACTTTCACAGTATCATAATTTAAGACTTGAAATAGTTCAGCTGGATTCCATCATTTCCACTAGCTTTGTTCATAAGATGCTTCCTAAGGTCCACCTGACTTTGAACTCCAGTATGCCTGGCTCTAGTTCAGTGATCACACCATTGTGGTTATCTAGGTTATGGATATCTTTTTTTGTATTGTTCTTCTGTGTATTCTTGCCACCTCTTCTTAATAACTTCTGTTTCTGTTAGGTCCATACAATTTCTGTCTTTACGTGCACATCTTGGCATGAAATGTTCCCTTTGTATCTCTAATTTTCTTGAAGAGATCTCCAGTTTTTTTCCTATTGTGTTGTCTTCTTCTATTTCTTTCATTGACACAAAGGAAGGCTTCTTTTTATCTCTTCTTGCTATTCATTGGAACTCTGCATTCAAATGGGTATATCTTTTCTTTTCTCCTTTGCCTTTAGCTTCCCTTCTTTGCTCAGCTATTTATAGAGCTCCTAAGACAACCACTTTGCCTTTTTGCATTTCTTTTACTTGGGGATGATCTTGTTCACTTCCTCATTTACAATGTCATGAACCTCCGTCTATAGTTCTTCAGGCACTCTATCAGATCTAATCCATTGAATCTATTTGTAACTTCCACTATAGAATCATAAGTGATTTGATTTAGGACATACCTCAATGGTCTAGTGATTTCCCTCCTTTCTTCAATTTAAGTGTTAATTTGTCAATAAGCAGTTCATGATCTGAGCCACAGTCCCCTCCCATTCTTGTTTTTGCTGACTGTATAGAGCTTCTCCATATTTGGCTGCAAAGAATATAATCAATCTGATTTCGGTATTGGCCATCTGGTGATGCCCAAGTGTAGTGTCTTCTCTTGTGTTGTAGGAAGAGGGTGTTTCTATGACCAGTGTGTCCTCTTGGCAAAATCTGTTAGCCTTTGCCCTACTTCATTTTGTACTCCAAGGCCAAATTTGCCTTTTACTCCAGGTATCTCTTGATTTCCTATTTATACATTTCAGTCCTCTATGACTAGTGGGGGTGATGGAATCCAGTTAGTAGAGGTGATGGAAGTCCAGTTGAGCTATTTCAAATCCTGAAATATGATACTGTGAAAGTGCTGCACTCAATATGCCAGCATATTTGGAAAACTCGGCAATGACCACAGGACTGGAAAAGGTCAGTTTTCATTCCAATCCCAAAGAAAGGTAATGCCAAAGAATGCTCAAACTACTGCACAATTGCACTCATCTCACATGCTAGTAATGTTCAAAATTCTCCAAGACAGAGTTCAGCAATACATGAACCGTGAACTTCCAGATGTTCAAGCTGGTTTTAGAGAAGGTGGAGGAAACAGAGATCAAATTGCCAACTTCTGCTGGATCATAGAAAAATCACGAGAGTTCCAGAAAAACATCTATTCCTGCCTTATTGACTATGCCAAAATCTTTGACTGTGTGGATCACAAAAATCTGTGGGAAATTCTGAAAGAGTTGGGAATACCCTATCACCTGACCTGCCTCTTGAGAAGTCTGTATGCAGGTCAGGAAGCAACAGTTAGAACTGGACATGGAACAACAGACTGGTTCCAAATAGGAAAAGGAGTACGTCAAGGCTGTATATTGTCACCCTGCTTATTTAACTTATATTCAGAGTACATCATGAGAAACACAGGACTGGATAAAGCACAAGTTGGAATCAAGATTGCTGAGAGAAATATCAGTAAATCAGATATGCAGATGACACCACCGTTATGGCAGAAAGTGAATAAGAACTACATAGTGTCTTAATGAAAGTGAAAGAGGAGAGTGAAAAAGTTGGCTTAAAACTCAACATTCAGAAAACTAAGATCATGGAAACTGGTCCCATCACTTCATGGCAAATAGATGGGGAAATAGGAGCAGACTTGATTTTTTGGGCTCCAAAATCACTACAGATGGTGACTACAGCCATGAAATTAAAAGATGCTTACTTGTTGGAAGGAAAGTTATGAGCAACCTAGACAGCATATTAACAAGCAGAGACATTAACTTTCCAACAAAGGTTTGTCTAGTCAAGGGTATGGTTTTTCCAGTAGTCATGTATTGAAGTGAAAGTTGGACTATAAAGAAAGCTGAGCACCACAGAATTGATCCTTTTGAACAGTGGTGTTGGAGAAGTCTCTTGAGAGTCCCTTGAACTGCAAGGATATCCAACCAGTCTATCCTAAAGGAGATCAGTCCTGGGTGTTCACTGGATGGGCTGATGTTGAAGCTGAAACTCAATTCTTTGGCCACCTGATGTGAAGTGCTGACTCATTTTAAAAGACTCTGATTCTGGGAAAGATTGAGGGCTGGAGAAGAAGGGGACGATGGAGGATGAGATGGTTGGATGACATCACTGACTCAATGGACATGGAAGAGTAATCTCCAGGAGTTGGTGATGGACACAGAGGTCTGATGTACAGGCCTGTTCGTGGGGTTGCAAAGAATCGGACACAACTGAGCGACTGAACTGAATTGAACCCCTATGATGAAAAAGGCATTTTTTTTTTGGGGGGGGGTGTTCCTTCTAGAAGGTCTTCTAGGTCTTCATAGAACAATTCAACTTCAGCTTCTTCAGCATTAGTGGTTGGGGCATAGACTTGGATTACTGTGATATTGAATGGTTTGCCTTGGAAATGAACAGAGAACTTTCTGTCATATTTTAGATTGTACACAACAATAGCATTTAGGACTCTTTCATTGACTATGAGGGCAACTCCATTTCTTCTCAGTGCTTCTTGCCCACAGAAGTGTATATAATAGTCATCTGAGTTAAAATCACCCACTCCAGTCCATTTTAGTTCACTGATTCCTAAAATTCAATGTTCACTCTTGGTTCTCTTGTTGGACCACTTTCAATTTACCTTGATTCATGGACCTAATATTCCAGATTCCTTTACAATATTGCTCTTTACAGCATTGGACCTTGCTTCAATCAACAGTCACATCCACAACTGGGCATTGCTTTTTCTTTGCCTCTGTCTTTTTATTCTTTCTGGAGTTATTTCCCCACTCTTCTCCAGTAGCATATTGGGCACCTACTCATCTGGGGAGTTCATCTCTCAGAGTCATATCTTTTTGCCTTTTCATACTGTTCATGATATTCTCAAGGCAAGAGTACTGAAGTGGTTTGCCATTCCCTTCTCTAGTGGACCACATTTTCTCAGAACTCTCCACCATGACCTATCCATCCTGGGTGACCCTACATGGTATGGCTCATAGTTTCACTGAGTTAGACAGAGCACTGTTCCACATGATCAGTTTGATTAGATTTTTGTGATTGTGGTTTTCATTCTGTCTGTCCTCTGTCCGATAAGGATAAGAGGCTTATGGATGCTTCTTGATGGGAGTCTCTCCCATCACTTTCATCAAGAGGCTCTTTAGTTTTTCTTCTCTTTCTGCCATAGAGGTGGTGTCATCTGTGTATCTATGGTTATTGATATTTCTCCTTGCAGTCTTGATTCCAGGTTTTGCTCCATCCAGCCTCACATTTCACAGGCGGTACCCTGCATATAAGTTAAATAAGCAGGGTGACAATATACAGCCTTGATGTACTCCGTTCCTGATTTGGAATTAGTTTGTTGTTCCATATTCCATTCTAACTGTTGCTTTTTGACATGCATACAGATTTCTCAGGAGGCAGGTCAGGTGGTCTGGTATTCCCATTTCTTGAAGACTTTTCCAGTGTTTTTTGTAATTCACACAGTCAAAGGCTTTTGCATAGTCAATAAATCAGAAGTAGATTTTCTTCTTTTCTGAAACTCTCATGCTTTTTTGATGATCCAATGGATTTTGGCATTTGATCTCTGGTTCCTCTGGTTTTTCTAAATCCAGCTTAAACATATGGATGTTCTCAGTTTGTGTACTGTTGAAGCCTGGCTTGGAGAATTTTGCCCATTAGTTTGTTAATGGTTGATATGAGTGCAATTGTGCGGTAGTTTGAACATCTTTTTCACTGTCTTTCTTTGGGATTGGAATGAAACTGATGTTTTCCAGTCCTGTGGCCACTGCTGAGTTTTCCAAATTTTATGGCATATTGAGAGCAGCACTTTCACAGCATCGTCTTTTAGGATTTGAAATAGCTCAGCTGGAATTCCATTGCTTCTGCTAGCTTTGTTCCTGATGATGCTTCCTAAGGCCCACTTGATTTTGCACTCCAGGTTGTCTGGCTCTATGTGAGTGATCACACCATAGTGGTTATTTGGTTCATTAAGATCTTTTATGTATATTTGTGTGTATTCTTGCCACCTCTTCTTAATATCTTCTGCTTCTGTTAGGTCCATATCATTTCTGACCTTTACTGTGTCCATCTTTGCATGAAATGTTCCCTTGGTATCTCTAATTTTCTTGATGAGATCTCTAGTCTTTCCCATTCTATTGTTTTCCTCTATTTATTTGCATTGATCACTGAGGAAGGCTTTCTGATCTCTCCTTGCTCTTCTTTGGAACTCTGGATTCAAATGGGTATATCTTCCCTTTTCTCCTTTGCCTTTAGTTTATGCATTAGAAATATTTAAAACAAAATGATTTCAAAGAGATCACTATACTCACAACCTTTGGAAGACTAAAGACTTCTTATATCAACAAGCAGAAAAGTATTGTAAATTTTAGGATTTAAAAGTATGGGGTATAAAATATTACTTTTAAAATTATTTCTAATTGATAATTATACTTATTTTAAAGCTGGGATGACTAGTTTTTAAATTTAATTTTGTCCACTTTTATTATGATGTGGTAATTTTTCCTTTAGATTCTCAAGTACAATCTCAATTTTAAAACTATTAAGTAATGTTAAATGCTAACTATTCTTTTATAAACTATGCTTCCGATGGTCTTATAATTTGTGAGATTTCATACCTTTAAATACCACAGATTACTTTAAAATTCTTCAGATACAAATTAATGGCGACATGGATATCAACAGTTCATACCAAATGAGATTGA
Organism: Bos grunniens; assembly: GCF_055505025.1. Classification (NCBI taxonomy): domain Eukaryota; kingdom Metazoa; phylum Chordata; class Mammalia; order Artiodactyla; family Bovidae; genus Bos; species Bos grunniens. The sequence continues at coordinate 102,584,134 of NC_141194.1, read as the reverse complement.
GATTTAGTTTTAAGATGCATCAATGAAAGAATTGTTTGAAAGTCACTTTTTAAAGTGGATTAAATACATCCTAAAGAAATCAATGTTATAGTGGTAAATTCATGAACTAGCATGTTAGAGAATTTGAAGATGAAAAGTGCCATATTCAGATCTTGAATATAGTTACTCAAAGTGCTTATCACTTAGGTTGACCTTAATCTAAATACTATTCAGGAAAACAGATAACTGAAGAAAAAAATTGAAGTTAGATCTAATAGGATAAAGGGTAATTTTTATTTGTTTAGTTTTTTGTACACAACATGAGGTATAGAAGCTAAGGTAATTTTCTGATTCACTAGTCATTTGTTATTAATCTATTTTTATTTATTATGTGATAAAATGAACAATTTTTTAGGTAAAATAATTTAAATATCATCAAATTACAGCACAGATTTTAATGATGCCTAAAGTTAAATTTTCAACCAAGTAGGATCACATATTTGGATCTTTAGAAAAATATAAATCTTATAAGTAACAGTCTACCTGAAACAAAAGAACTTTGATATCATTCCTTTACCAATGAGAGACTGTTAGGGTTTTGGGCACCATGAACCTATGAGGCTTGTTTGAAAACAACAACAAAAGTATTCAGAGTAGAGCAAAAAAAAAAAAAATAAAAAATCATGGTAAGAAAACATAACCCATGAGAAAAGTATAAAGGAGGAATTGGGAGCAGGAAAGGTTGAAAAGTAATTTTAAAGTTGTTTTCAAGTATTTTAAGTATTTACTGAAAGCAGAGTATTTGAAGATTGAAAGTTCTTTTTTTTTCATTAAGTATGGAAAAGGATTTTGAATTAAATTTAGAGATTGTACTAGCGCTGAGGAATTGTTTCTTTAGAGTAAGATAGCCACTGTATATAGTCTCTGAGAAATTGTGGAGTCATCTCTCTTGAGAATAATTAACAGTAGCACAGATAACTAAAATTAGTTGGAATGAGGTAGCAGACTAGATTAGGAAAATTATCATTTTGTCCCTACCCTTTGATTCCTTGACAATCCCAAAGGATTAAAACATGCTATGAAATGCCTTCAACTTCAATGAGGTTTCTTAATTTAACCTCATACTATTTGTTTTTGTCACGGCTCAACATTTCGCTAAAGCCTGATCAGATTTTAAATTCTGTATACGTATTTAACAGCACCTAAATTTTTAATCTTAGAAAGTCATTTTCAATGGGTTATGAAGCAGAATTAACAAAAGAAAAAACAAGAATATTTTTTACTTCCTGAATGTGACCTCATATTTGATTCTAGATCACTTTTAGCCTCTGTTTTCCTATGTAGTGTACAAATAATGCTTTTTTTTTCCCAAATTAAATAAACCCAAAAGAGAGCACTGCAAAATAGAATATTACAAACAATTGTCCTGAATCGACCATATGTAATTTCCAGTATCTTTTAAAATGAGAACTGAAGAGAATGAACCCATAGAGGAAAAATTGCACAGGATAGGGAGCAGGGTTTGACCATTCCAAATTTAAGAATTTTGAAAGGAAAATTCTGTGCACAGTTTATATAAGTAATTACATAGTTAATTCATTTTCAGTAATTTCTTAATTTCTTATAGCCTGAATTTTATTGTTCATTAGCTGGCAAAAGCATTACATTTTAAAACATATAGCAATTTTGGGGGAGAGGGGCAGTCCTAAGATGGCAGAGGAATAGGACGGGGAGACCACTTTCTCTCCCACAAATTCATCAAAAGATCATTTGAATGCTGAAAAAATTCCACAAAACAACTTCTGAACGCTGGCAGAGGACACCAGGCACCCAGAAAGGCAGCCCACTGTCTTCAAAAGGAGGTAGGAGAGAATATAAAAGATTAAAAGAGAGACAAAAGAGTTAGGGATGGAGACCATCCTGGGGAGGGAGTCGTGAAAGAGGAGAAATTTCCAAACAGCAGGAAACCCTCTCACCAGCGGGTCTGTGGGAAGTTTTAGAATCTCAGAGGGTAACATAACCGGAAGGAAAAAAATAACTAAATAAAACCCACAGATTATGCACCTAACTGCAACTCCCAGCAGGGAAGTAGCCCAGATGCTCGTGTCCGCCACCAGCAAGTGGAGGCTGAACAGGGAGGCGTGGGCTGCATTGCTTAGGGTAAGGACCGGGCCTGAATGCCCTGAGGACAATCTGAGGGAGCTAATGTGAGACAGCAACACAAACTGTGGGATAGTCAGTGAGAAAAAAAAAGAGAGAGAGAGAGAGAGTTTTCCCGTGAAAAACTCCAACCTAAGTCACTACCAGGCCCGTTCACAGAACAAACGGTTGAGCCATTACCAGAGGAGAACTAGCTGGCTGCAGACCAGCCCACTGGAGGCAGAGGCAGGGGGGCAATAGCCAGAGCTTGAGGGAAAAGGGCAATCTTGGCCCCAGAGACAGCATCCTCCACCAAACTGTGAGCAGGCCCCCAGTTGCTAACCAAGTCTTCCTGGCATCCTGACATCCACCAGGAGGGTCGCAGCCAGAGATCAGCTCTCCAGAGGAGACACCACACACCTGAGACAGCATTCTCACTGCACACTAAGGAAACCTAGTAGCTGGGATGGGGGAGGTGATAAAATGCACCACCCCATCTGGGGACAGTGTGTTCGCCAAGCACCTGGTCACCTGAGCTGCTTGGACCTGGGAAGGGCACAAAAAGCAGGCCCAACTGAGTGCCTTTGTGGAGTATCTGAGAACATGAACCTGAGAGGCTTAGACCTGGGAAATGCATGCAATGCAGGGCCCACTTTAGACAGTTCTCCTGCAGAGCAACCTGGAGCCTGAGTATTATAGACTGGGAAAGCACACACGCCGTGAGCAGGGGAAAACCTAGTGTGGCCCAGACACTGCGAGCACTTCTCCCACACACTAGTGCTGTTTGTTTGCAGTACTCTTCCCTCCCCACAGCACAAATGAACAAGTGAACCTAAATAAGTGACCACTTCCGACCTCTTGTGTCAGGGTGGAAATTAGACACTAAAGAGACTTGCAAACAGAAGAAGCCAAAACAAACAGAAGGAACCGCTTTGGAAGTGACAGGTACAACAGATTAAAACCCTGTAGTTAGCACCAGATACATTGGAAGGGGGCTATAGAACTCGAGAAGAAGTACAAGCTGGAACAAGGAACTATCTGAAACTGAACGGACTTCACACTGCCCTCAACAGCTGCAGAGAAATTCCTAGATATATTTTACTATTATCAATTTTTAAATTAAAAAAATATTTTAAGTCCTTTAGTACTTCTTTAATTATCATTTTTAGAACCCACTATTACCTTGGGGGGGAAAAGACCCTATTATTAAAGTAAATTTCATATATTTTAAAAATAATTTTTGTGATTTTATTTTTTTATTTTTATTTTTTTCATATTGTATTTTTGAGAGTTTAACCTCTACTCTAGATTTCTAATCTTTGCTTTTTGATATTTGTTATCAATTTTGTACCTTTAAGAATCCAATCTTCAGTACCCGTTTTTACTTAGGAGTGTGATTACTGGCTTGATTGCCCTCTCCCCATTTTGACTCTCTTTTTTCTCCCTCAGGTCACCTCTATCTCCTCCCGCCCCCTTCTCTTCTCTACCCAACTTTGAATCTCTTTGGGTATACTGGGCTGTGGAGAACACTTAGGGATCTGATTACTGGCTAGATCTGTCTCTCTCCTTTTGGCTTTCCCTCTTCTCTTCCTGGTAACCTCTATCTCCTTCCATCCTCTTCTCCTCTCTGTGTAAATTTGTGAACCTCTCTGTGTGTTCCAGGCTGTAGAGAGCACATAGGGAATTGATTACTGGCTAGATTGCACTCTCCCCTTTTGATTCCCCCTCTTCTCCTCCTGGTCACCTCTATCTCCCTCCTCCCTCTTCTCTTCTCTGTGTAACTCTGCAAACCTCTCTGGGTGTACCTCACTGTGGAGAATCTTTTCACCATTAAGCTAGATGTTTTATCATTGGTGCAGTATGGATGGAGAATTCTTCAGGCTACTATAAGAATAAGACTGAAAACCAGAGGCAAGAGGCTTAAATCCCAAACTTGAGAACAGCAGGAAACTCCTGACTCCAGGGACGATTAAACAGCAACAGCTCATCCAAAAGTTTCCATACCTACACTGAAACCAAGCTCCATTCAATAGCCATCAAGTTCCACACTAATTATCCAGGAACACAGGAATATAGCCCTGAGCATTAATATACATGCTGGCCAAAGTCACACCAAATCCATAGACAACTCAAAACTCACTACTGGAAACTTCATTGCACTACAGAGAGAAGAGATCCAGCTCCACCCACCAGAACACCAACACAAACTTCCCTAATCAGGAAACCTCAACAAGTCACTTGTCCAACGCCACCCACAGGGAGGAACCTCCACAATAAAGAGGAACCACAAACTTCCAGCTACAGAAAGGCCACCCCAAACACAGCAATCTAAACAAGAGGAAAAGACAGAGAAATACTCAGCAGATAAAGGAACATGATAAATGCTCACTAAACCAAACAAAAGAGGAGGAGATAGGGAGTCTACCTGAAATAGAATTCAGAATAATGATAGTAAAAATGATCCAACATCTTGAAAACAAAATGAAGTTACAGATAAATAGTCTGGAGCCAAGGACTGAAAAGGTGCAAGAAATGTTTAACAAGGACCTAGAAGACATGATAAGGAATCAATCAATAATGAATAATTCATTAGCATTCTGGAGGAAGCCAACAGTAGAATAAATGAGGCAGAAGATTCGGTAAGTGAGGTGGAAGATAGAATGGTGGAAATAAATGAAGTAGAGAGGAAAAAATGAATTAAAAGAAACGAGTACAACCTCAGAGACCTCTGGGACAATGTCAAATGCCCTAATATTCAAATCATAGGAGTCACAGAAAAAGAAAACAAAAAGAAAGGCCATGAGAAAATGCTTGAGGAGATAACAGTTGAAAACTTCCCTAAAATGGGGCGGGAAATAGCCACCCAAGTCCAAGAAACCCAGAGAGTGCCAAACATGATAAACCCAAGGTGAAACACCCCAAGTCACATATTAATCAAATTAACAAAGATAAAACACAAAGAATACATATTAAAACCAGCAAGGGAAAAGCAACAAATAACACACAAGGGAAATCCCTTAAGGATAACAGCTGATCTTTCAATAGAAACTCTTCAGGACAGAAGGGAATGGCAAGACATACCTTAAATGATGAAAGAGAAAAACCTTCAACCCAGATTAATGTACACAGCAAGGATCTCATTCAAATATGAAGGAGAAATCAAAAACTTAACAGACAAGCAAAAGCTGAGAGAATTCAGCACCACCAAACCAGCTCTTTAACAAATGCTAAAGGATATTTCCTAGACAGGAAACACAGAAAAAGTGTATAAACTTGAACCCAAAACAACAAAATAAATGGCAACAGGATCATACTTATCAAGAATTAAATGGGTTGAATGCCCCAACCAAAAGACAAAGACTGGCTGACTAGATACAAAAAAGACCCCTAAATATGCTGTCTACAAGAGACCCACCTCAAAACAAGGGGCACAGACAGACTGAAAGTGAAGGGCTGGAAAAAGATATTCTATGTAAATGGAGACCAAAAGAAACCTAGAGTAGCAATACTCATATTAGGTAATAGACACTGAAATAAAGGCTGTGAAAAGAGACAAACAAGAACATTACATAATGATCAAAGGGTCAATAAAAGAAGATATAACAATTATAAATACATATGCACCCAACATAGGAGCACCACAATATGTAAGGCAAACGCTAACAAGTATCAAAGGGGAAATTAACAATAACATAATAATATTGGGAGAATTTAATATCCCAACTCACACCTATGGATAGATAAACTAAGCTGAAAAATAGCAAGGGAGCACAAACTTTAAATGGTACAAAGGACCAATTAGACCTAATAGATATCTATAGGACATTTCACCCCAAAACAAGGAATTTCACCTTTTTCTCAAGTGTACATAGAACCTTCCCCAGGATAGTTCACAACCTGGGCCATAAATCTAGCCTTCAGTTCAGTTCAGTTCAGTTGCCTAGTCGTGTGTGACTCTTTTTGACCCCATGAACCACAGCACGCCAGGCCTCCCTATCCATCACCAACTGCTGGGTCTACCCAAACCCATGTGCATTGAGTCGGTGATGCCATCGAACCATCTCATCCACGGTCATCCCCTTCTCCTCCAGCCCTCAGTGTTTCACAGCATCAGGGTCTTCTCAAATAAGTCAGCTCTTCACATCAGGTGGCCAAAGTATTGGTATTTCAGCTTCAACATCAGTCCTTCCAATGAACACCCATGACTGATTTCCTTAGGATGGACTGGTTGGATCTCCTTGCAGTCCAAGGGACTCTCAAGAGTCTTCTTCAACACCACAGTTCAAAAGTACCAATTCTTTGGCACTCAGCCTTCTTCACAGTCCAACTCTCACATTCATACATGATCACTGGAAAAACCATAGCCTTAACTAGATGGACCTTTGTTTACAAAGTAATGTATCTGCTTTTTAATATGCTGTCTAGGTTGATCAAAACTTTCCTTCCAAGGAGTAAGCGTCTTTTAATTTCATGGCTGCAATCACCATCTGCAGTGATTTTGAAGCCCAGAAAAATAAAGTCAGCCACGGTATCCACTTTTTCCCCATATACTTGCTAAGAAGTGTTGAGACAAGATCCATGATGTTAGTTTTCTGAGTGTTGAGCTATAAACTAACTTTTTCACTCTCCTCTTTCACTGTCATCAAGAGGCTGTTAAGTTCTTCACTTTCTGCCATAAATGTGGTGTCATCTGCATATCTGAGGTTATCGATATGTCTCCCAGCCATCTTGATTCCAGCTTGTGCTTCCTCCAGACCAGCATTTATCATAATGTACTCTGAATATAAGTTAAACAAGCAGGGTGACAATATACAGCCTTGACGTACTCCTAGTCTTATTTGGAACCAGTCTGGTTGTGTCATGCCAAATTCTAACTGTTGCTTCCTGACCTGCATACAGATTTCTCAAGAGGCAGGTCAGGTGGTCTGGTATTCCCATCTCCTTCAAAATTTTCCACAGTTTATTGTCATCCACACAGTCAAAGGCTTTGGCATAGTCAATAAAGCAGAAATATATGTTTTTCTGAAACTCTCTTGTTTTTGCAATCGTCCACCAGATGTTGGCGATTTGATCTCTGTCTTTTCTAAAACAAGCTTCAGCATCTGGAAGACCATGGTTCACGTACTGTTGAAGCCTGGCTTGGAGAATTTTGAGCATCACTTTACTAGCATATGAGATGAGTGCTATTGTGTGGTAGTTTGTGCATTCTTTGACATTGCCTTTCTTTGGAATTGGAATGAACACTGACATTTCCCAGTCCTGTGGCCACTGCTGAGTTTTCCAGTTTTGCTGATGTATTGAGTGCAGAAGTTTGACAGCCTTGCCTTGGTAAATTAAAAAAATAAAAATAAAAAATGAAATCATTCCAAGCATCTTTTCTGATCACCATCCAGTAAGATTAGATGCCAACTACAGGACAAAACTATTAAAAATACAAACATATGGAGGCTAAACAACATGCCTCTGAATAACCAACAAATCACAGGTGAAATCAAAAAAGAAATCAAAATATGCATAGAAACTAATGAAAATGAAACACAACAATCCAAACCTATGGGACTCAGTAAATGCAGTGCTAAGGAGAAGGTTCATAACAATACAGTCTTACCTAAATAAACAAGAGAAAAATCAGATAACCTAACTCTATACCTAAAGCAACTAGAAAAGGAACAAATGAAGAACCCCAGGGTAGAAGGAAAGTAATCATAAAAATTAGGGCAGAGATAAATGCAAAAGAAACAAAGGAGGCCATAGCAAAAGTCAACAAAGCTAAAAGCTGGCTCTTTGAGAAGATAAATAAAATTGACAAACCATTAGCCATACTTGTCAAGAAAAAATGGGAGAAGAATCAAATCAACAAAATTACAAATGATAATAGGAATATCTGGACAGAAAACACAGAAATACAAAGGATCATAAGAGACTACTATCAACAACTATACACCAATAAAATGGACAGCTTGGAAGAAATGGACAAATTCTTACAGAAGTATAACTTTCCAAAACTGAACCAGGAAGAAATAGAAAATCTTAAGACCCATCACAAGCACGAAAATCGAAATTGTAATCAGATATTCCAGCAAACAAAACCCCAGGTCCAGACGGCTTCACAGCTGAATTCTACAAAAAATTTGGAGAAAAGCTAACACCTATCCTACTCAAACTCTTCCAGAAAATTGCAGAGAAGGTAAACTTCCAAACTAATTTATGAGGCCACCATCACCCTAATACCCAAACCAGGCAATGATGCCACAAAAAAAAAAAAAAAAAAAAAAAAAAAAAACTACAGGCCAATATCAGTGATAAACATAGATGTAGAAATCCTTAACAAAATTCTAGCAAACAGAATCCAAGAACATATTAAAAAGATCATACATCATGACCAAGTGGGCTTTATCCCAGGGATACAAGGATTCTTTAATATCCACAAATCAATCAATGTGGTACACCACAGTAACAAATTGAAAAATAAAAACCATACAATAATCTCAATGATGCAGAGAAAGCCTTTGACAAAATTCAACATTCATTTATGATAAAAACCCTCCAAAAAGCAGGAATAGAAGGAACATACCTCAACATAATAAAAGCCATATATGATAAACCCACATCAAACATTATCCTCAATGGTGAAAAATTGAAAGCATTTCCCCTAAAGTCAGGAGCAAGACAAGGGTGTCCACTTTCACCACTACTATTCAACATAGTTTTGGAAGTTTTAGCCACATAAATGAGAGAAGAAAAAGAAATAAAAGAATCCAGATTGAAAAAAGAAGTAAAACTCTCACTGTTTGCAGATGACATGATCCTCTGCATAGAAAACCTTAAAGACTCCACCAGAAATTTATTAGAGCTGCTGCTGCTAAGTCGCTTCAGTTGTGTCTGACTCTGTGTGACCCCATAGATGGCAGCCCACTAGGCTCCTCTGTCCCTGGGATTTTCCAGGTAAGAACACTTGAGTGGGTTGCCATTTCTTTCTCCAATGCTAATCAATGAATATATTAAAGTTGCAGGATATAAAATTAACACAAGAAATCCCTTGCATTCCTATGCACCAACAATGAGAAAAGAGAAGGAGAAATTAATGAAACAATTCCACTCACCATTGCAATTAAAAGAATAAAATACTTAGGAATAGACCTATCTAATGAAACAAAAGACGTATATATAGAAAACTATAAAACACTGATGAAAGATATCAAAGATGACACAAATAGATGGAGAAACAAACCATCTTCATGGATTGAAAGAATCAATATAATGAAAATGAGTATACTACCCATAGAAATCTATAAATTCAATGCAATCTCTATCAAGCTACCAATGGTATTTTTCAGAGAACTAGAACAAATAATTTCACAATTTATATGGAAATACAAAAAACCTCTAATAGCCAAAGCATTCTTGAGAAAAAAGAATGGAACTGGAGGAATCAATCTGCCTGATTTCAAAATATACTACAAAGCCACATTCATCAAGACAGTATGGTACTGGTACAAAGACAGAAATATAGATCAATGGAACAAAATAGAAAGCCCAGAGATTAATCCATGCACCTAGGGACACCTTATCTTTGACAAAGTAGACAAGAATATACAATGGTGAAGGGACAAGCTCTTTAACAAGTGGTGCTGGGAAAACTGGTCAAACACTTGTAAAAAAATGAAACTAGAACACTTTTTAAAACCATACACAAACATAAAGTCAAAATGGATTAAAGATCTAAACGTAAGAGCAGAAACTATAAAACTCCTGGAGAAAAACGTAGGAAAAGGAGTTTCTGACATAAATCACAGCAGGATCCTCTATGACCCACCTCCCAGATTAGTAGAAATAAAAGCAAAAATAAACAAATGGGACCTAATTAAACTTGAAAGCTTTTGCACAATGAAGGAAACTCTACGCAAGGTGAAAAGACAGCCTTCAGAATGGGAGAAAATAGTAGCAAATGAAGCAACTGACAAAGAATTAATCACAAAAATATACAAGCAACTTCTGCAGCTCAATTCCAGAAAAATAAGCGACCAAATCAAAAAATGAGCCAAAGACCTAAACAGAAATTTCCCCAAGAAGATATACAGATGGCTAAGAAACATATGAAAAAATGCTCAACATCACTCATTATTAGAGAAATGCAAATCAAAACCACAATGAGGTACCATCTCATGCCAATTAGAATGGCTGCTATCCAAAAGTCTACAAACAATAAATGCTGGAGAGGGTACGGAGAAAAGGGAACCCTCTTACAGTGTTGGTGGCAATTCAAATTAGTACAGCTATTATGGAGAACAGTATGGAAATTTCTTTTAAAAAATGGAAATAGAACTGTCATATGACCCAGCAATCCCAATTCTGGGCATACACACCGAGGAAACCAGAATTGAAAGAGACACGTGTATCCCAATGATCATCATAGCACTGTTCACAATAGCTAGGACATGGAAGCAACCTAGATATCCATCGGCAGACAAATGGATAAGAAAGCTGTGGTACGTATACACAATGGAATATTAATCAGCTATTAAAAAGAATGTATTTGAATCAGTTCTAATGAGGTGGATGAAAGCAGAGCCTATTATACAGAGTGAAGTAAGTTAGAAACAAAAGCACCAGTATAGTATAGTAACACATATGTATGGAATTTAGAAAGATGGTAACGATGACCCTATATGCTAGACAGAGAAAGAGATACAGATGTAAAGAATGGTCTTTTGGACTCTGTGGGAGAAGGCGAGAGTGGGATGATTTGAGAGGGTAGCACTGATATATGTACATTATTATATATGAAGTGGATCGCTGGTCCAGGTTTGATGCATGAGACAGGGTGCTCACACCTGGTGCACTGGTATGACCCTGGGGGATGGGATGTGGAGGGAGGTGGGAGGGGGTTCTGGATTGGGAACACATGTGCGCCTGTGGCTGATTCATGTTGATGTTGGCAAAATCCACTACAATATTGTAAAGTAATTAGCCTCCAGTTAAAATAAATTAATTTTAAAAAATTCAAGGCCTATATGAGCACATAAAAAAATAACAGCAACTGATTTTCATATCATTTTAGAATGAGTCACATAAGTGAATCTGACTTTGACATTCCTCAGATAGACACCTTGATATAGCATATGTGTGCTAGTCACTCAGTCATATCCTACTCTTTGCGAACTCATGGACTCTAGCCTTCCAGGCTCCTCTGCCCATGGAGTTTTCCAGGCAAGAATACTGGAGTGGGTTGTCAGTTCCTTCTCCTGATATAGCATATGGGATTTTGTAAAATCCTTTTCAAATGAAACATGCATTACTTGTATTTGCCAAGTTTAACAAATAAATGTTTGAAATTCATCTGGTAACTAAACTGGTTCAGAACAGAAAGATCAGCAGAGCCATACTCTGAGTGTTTTGCTCATTCATGATGAACTGCAATCATTACTCTACAAGTAAGCTGTAGAATTTTACTTTTAAAGAAAAATATTAGCAAGTAGCCCAGGTATCATACTTAGACATTTCAGGTACAGACAGTATAAACAGTCAACAAGCATAGTCAACTAAACAGAACCAGGACAGAGCAGATTTGAAAATCATAAACACTTATGATTAACTTCTAATATAATAAATTTAATCATTTCTACCACAGATTTCAATTAACTGTTCAACTGAAGTTTTTGTTTGATTTCGTACCATTATCAGAGGGTTATTTTCATGTGAGTTAGAAGAATAAGATAAGATAACAGCCAAGAAAATAAGGAGAAAATGGATCTCTGGTCAACTTGCTAATTAAAAAATGTGTCCCTGATATGAGAATATAAAAAAAAATCTTTCAATAATAAAATTAATATTTAAAATAATATACACAATCACTACACTCCACAGATCTGGAATTTAGGCTGAAGGAAAGGTTATTTGCCCACAGTTACACAAATGAGCACTTGGGCTAAAAACCAGTCTCAAAACTGAATCTTACGTGAGAGCTTGCCCTTTGTTCTGCCCATTCTTTCAGGGAACATTCTGGAAGAATATTGACATGCAGTGATTAAGCCCACAAAGATCCTAAGAGTCAGAAACTTTGTTTGAATCTCAGATCTGTTCCTAATCGTCTTATTTGAATGTCAGTTTTCTTATCCATTAAATAAGAATGAAATAATACTTACAAACTTAGATATTTGTTGAAGAAATACAATGACTGCAAGAAAAACATTCTTCACACATATGTGTAACAAACAAAAGTGCATTGTATTTTTTTCTTTAATTGGAAATATACAGTTGTGTAATTTAATAAAAATACTATTTCATCTCACATTGGATAAATAATTTATGTGGTCTTACATTTAGATCTTTAATCCATTTTGAGTTTTTTTTTTTTTTTTGGTGTGTGTATGGTGTTAGAAACTGGTCTATATTACTCAGCTATAAAAAAAAGAACACATTTAAGTCAGTTGTAATGAGGTGGACGAAACTGGAGACTATTATACAGTGTGAAGTAAGTCATGAAAGAGAAATGTCAATACAGTATCTTAACAAATATATATCGAATTTAGAATGATGGTAATGACGATTCTTGGAGAAGGAAATGGCAACTCACTCCAGTATTCTTGCCTGGAGAATCCCAGGGATGGGGGAGCCTGGTAGGTTGCCATCTCTGGGGTCGCACAGAGTCGGACACAACTGAAGCAACTTAGCAATGACGATCCTGATGATCCAATGAATGATCCATAGCCATTGACGATGACCAATGGCAGCAAAAGAAACACAAATAGATTCCTTTTATTTCTTTTTCTGCTCTGATTGCTGTGGCCAAAACTTCCAAAACTATGTTGAATAGTAATGGTGAAAGTGGGCACCCTTGTCTTGTTCCTGACTTTAGAGGAAATGCTTTCAATTTTTCACCATTGAGGATAATGTTTGCTGTGGGTTTGTCATATATAGCTTTTATTATGTTGAGGTATGTTCCTTCTATTCCTGCTTTCTGGAGAGTTTTTATCATAAATGGATGTTGAATTTTGTCAAAGGCTTTCTCTGCATCTATTGAGATAATCATATGGTTTTTATTTTTCAATTTGTTAATGTGGTGTATTACATTGATTGATTTGCGGATATTGAAGAATCCTTGCATCCCTGGGATAAAGCCCACTTGATCATGGTGTATGATCTTTTTAATGTGTTGTTGGATTCTGATTGCTAGAATTTTGTTAAGGATTTTTGCATCTATGTTCATCAGTGATATTGGCCTGTAGTTTTCTTTTTTTGTGGGATCTTTGTCAGGTTTTGGTATTAGGGTGATGGTGGCCTCATAGAATGAGTTTGGAAGTTTACCTTCCTCTGCAATTTTCTGGAAGAGTTTGAGCAGGATAGGTGTTAGCTCTTCTCTAAAGTTTTGGTAGAATTCAGCTGTGAAGCCGTCTGGACCGGGGCTTTTGTTTGCTGGAAGATTTTTGATTACAGTTTCAATTTCCATGCTTGTGATGGGTCTGTTAAGATTTTCTATTTCTTCCTGGTCCAGTTTTGGAAAGTTGTACTTTTCTAAGAATTTGTCCATTTCTTCCACGTTATCCATTTTATTGGTATATAATTGTTGATAGTAGTCTCTTATGATCCTTTGTATTTCTGTGTTGTCTGTTGTGATCTCTCCATTTTCATTTCTAATTTTGTTGATTTGATTTTTCTCCGTTTGTTTCTTGATGAGTCTGGCTAATGGTTTGTCAATTTTATTTATCCTTTCAAAGAACCAGCTTTTGGTTTTGTTGATTTTTGCTATGGTCTCTTTTGTTTCTTTTGCATTTATTTCTGCTCTAATTTTTAAGATTTCTTTCCTTCTACTAACCCTGGGGTTCTTCATTTCTTCCTTTTCTAGTTGCTTTAGGTGTAGAGTTAGGTTATTTATTTGACTTTTTTCTTGTTTCTTGAGGTGTGCCTGTATTGCTATGAACTTTCCCCTTAGGACTGCTTTTACCGTGTCCCACAGGTTTTGGGTTGTTGTGTTTTCATTTTCATTCGTTTCTATGCAAATTTTGATTTCTTTTTTGATTTCTTCTGTGATTTGTTGGTTATTCAGCAGTGTGTTGTTCAGCCTCCATATGTTGGAATTTTTAATAGTTTTTCTCCTGTAATTGAGATCTAATCTTACTGCATTGTGGTCAGAAAAAATGCTTGGAATGATTTCTATTTTTTTGAATTTACCAAGGCTAGCTTTATGGCCCAGGATGTGATCTATCCTGGAGAAGGTTCCATGTGCGCTTGAGAAAAAGGTGAAATTCATTGTTTTGGGATGAAATGTCCTATAGATATCAATTAGGTCTAACTAGAACAGTCTTTTGGACTCTGTGGGAGAGGGAGAGGGTGGGAAGATTTGGGAGAATGGCAATGAAACATGTAAAATATCATGTAGGAAACGAGTTGCCAGTCCAGGTTCGATGCACAATGCTGGATGCTTGGGGCTGATGCACTGGGACGGCCCAGAGGGATGGTATGGGGAGGGAGGAGGGAGGAGGGCTCGGGATGGGGAACACATGTATACCTGTGGCAGATTCATTTTGATATTTGGCAAAACTAATACAATTATGTAAAGTTTAAAAATAAAATAAAATTAGAAAAAAAAAAAAAGAAACACAAATAGAAAGAACCGACTTTTGGACTCTGTGGGAGAAGGGGAGGGTGGGATGATTTGAGAGAATAGCATTGAAACATGTATATTACCATATGTAAAATAAATGACCAGTGCAAGTTTGATGCATGAAGCAGGGCACTCAAAGTCCGTGCTCTGGGACATCCTAGAAGGAGAGGGTGGGGAGGGAGATGGGAGGCAGTTCAGGATGGGGAGACACATGTGCACCCGTGTGTAATTCATGTCAATATATGGCAAAAAACCATCACAATATTATAAAGAAATTACCCACAAATTAAAATAAATAAATTGATTAAAAAATAAATACAGAAATAAATAACTCCTTATTGAGTTTCTGAAATGGTGAAGATAAATGTATTTTGTGTCCATCTCAGATCATTCGGAAAACTTTCTCCACATACATGTACATTCATGTACACACTGAGAATTAAACTACAAAAACCTGAAATTAGAGCTAAATTTTATTGATAAGATTAACAAATTGTGTTTAGAAGACTTTTATTTATAAGAACATGTGTGTGTGTGTGTGTGTGTGTGTGTGCGCGCGCGCGCGTGCTTAAAGTAGCTTCAGTTGTGTCTGAATCTTTGCAATCCTATGAAATGTAGCCCTCAAGCTCCTCTGTCCATGGGATTTTCCAGGCAAGAATAAGGGAGTGAGTTGCCATTTCCTCCTCCAGGGGATCTTCCTGACCCAAGAATCAAACCCTTGTCTCTTGCATCTCCTGCATTGGTGGACAGATTCTTTAACAGTGGTGCCACCTGGGAAGCCCTACCTTAAATATATGTGATTCATAGATAGTTGAAACAAAGAAGTGCACATTTACCTTCCATTATTTGAAGTACGGCTTTTGCCTTTTCTTTACATATATGTTCACTGGTTAGTCATACACTGGATAGAGTCAAGCATCATCTTTATTACACAAACCACACCCATAATACATACTCTGCAACGTCCAGTTTTGAATCCCATGAAATACAATGTGTATTTAGCAGTCTTGAAACGCTTTAAAATATGAAATTTTATAGTAAATTTTCTGAATCTTCTGCTCTTTTGTTACTTAGACATAATTCTCTGACACATTTTAGTGAACATTGCCCTTTATAACTCTTTCTGAAAAGTTCAATTTGATCTTCTTTGAAGCAATTATTTTATATTCATATTGTACTAGTTAGCATAAAATTTTAATTAAATGAAAAAAATTTAATAGCAAGTGGAGTGATATTAGCATGTCTGTGAACACATATCTAACTTTTCCTAAGCATAAAACACATTTTGGCAGCAAAAAAGTAAATGGAAGTTGCAGCATCCTAATTAGGTACATACAGCTTATAGAGGTCAAAAGTCAATATGTTTTATTCAATGGAAACTAAAAATAAACTTTGTTTGACCAATGAACTGGTTAAGCAGAAATCTGTCAAAAGAGTTTTTAATTCATTAATGTTAGCATACTTGCTATATCAATCAAATTTAACACTATATTTACATATCTAAACTGAAATTTTGATGAAAAGTCATTACATTTCATCAATTTAATGTCTAAAGAAGTTTGTTTGCAGTTTGTGTATATCCATCATAGCTACTTGGCTGCTACCTAACAGCTGCACCAACCTTTAATCGTAGATGAGATCAGATCAGATCAGATCAGTCGCTCAGTCGTGTCCGACTCTTTGTGACCACATGAATGGCAGCACGCCAGGCCTCCCTGTCCATCACCAACTCCCGGAGTTCACTCAGACTCACGTCCATGGAGTCCGTGATGCCATCCAGCCATCTCATCCTCTGTCGTCCCCTTCTCCTCCTGCCCCCAATCCCTCCCAGCATCAGGGTCTTTTCCAATGAGTCAACTCTTCGCACGAGGTGGCCAAAGTACTGGAGTTTCAGCTTTAGCATCATTCCTTCCAAAGAAATTCGAGGGCTGATCTCCTTCAAAATGGACTGGTTGGATCTCCTTGCAGTCCAAGGGACTCTCAAGAGTCTTCAGCTTTTGAACCACAGTTCAAAAGCATCAATTCTTCAGCGCTCAGCCTGCTTCACAGTCCAACTCTCACATCCATACATGACCACAGGAAAAACCATAGCCTTGACTAGACGGACCTTTGTTGGCAAAGTAATGTCTCTGCTTTTGAATATGCTATCTAAGTTGGTCATAACTTTCCTTCCAAGGAGTAAGCATCTTTTAATTTCATGGCTGCAGTCACCATCTGTAGTGATTTTGGAGCCTCCAAAAATAAAGTCTGACACTGTTTCCCCATCTATTTGCCATGAAGTGATGGGACCGGATGCCATGATCTTCATTTTCTGAATGTTGAGCTTTAAGCCAACTTTTTCACTCTCCACTTTCACTTTCATCAAGAGGCTTTTTAGTTCCTCTTCACTTTCTGCCACAAGGGTGGTGTCATCTGCATATCTGAGGTTATTAATATTTCTCCCAGCAATCTTGAGTCCAGCTTATGTTTCTTCCAGTCCAGCATTTCTCATGACATACTCTGTATATAAGTTAAATAAACAGGGTGACAATATACAGCCTTGATGAACTCGTTTTCTTATTTGGAACCAGTCTGTTGTTCCATAAGGCTTTAAATGAAAAAAGTACATATGAATGATTTTTAGAGTAGTTAAAATGAATGCATCTCAAATTCGCATGTGTAGATGGATCACCTATGGGATCTTACTATGGAGATTATTTTTTCAGTAAATTTTCATATAATATATTATACACACACACACACACACACACACACACATGTTACCACCGTTAAAACAAACAAACAAAAAGTTATATTGACACCAGGTACCGCTCCAGGCAAATGTTATCATTTACTCTTGGAATAGAGCCTGAAAGTGGTATTTTTGCTAAATTATCCAGTGGATTAAATGTGTAGGTTAATTGGAGAAACAGGATTTAAACAGAAAAACTTAAAAAATGCCTTCCAATCATTTACCATTTAAGTTCCAAGAGAGTTCCAGAAAAACATCTATTTGTGCTTTATTGATTATGCCAAAGCCTTTTACTGTATGATCACAATAAACTGTGGAAAATTCTGAAAGAGATGGGAATACCAGACCACTTGACCTGCCTCGAGAAACCTATATGCAGGTCAGGAAGCAACAGTTAGAACTGGACATGGAACAACAGACTTGCTCCAAATACGAAAAGGAGTATGTCAAGGCTGTATATTGTGACCCTGCTTATTTAACCTATAAGCAGAATACATCATGAGAAACGCTAGACTGGAAAAAACACATGATGAAATCAGTATTGGTGGGAGAAATATCAGTAACCTCAGATATGCAGATGACATCACCCTTATGGCAGAAAGTGAAGAGAAGCTAAAGAGCCTGTTGATGAAAGTGAAAGAGCAGAGTGAAAAAATTGTCTTAAAACTGAGCATTCAGAAAACGAAGATCATGGCATCTGGTCCCATCACTTAATGGGAAATAGATGGGGAAACAGTGAAAACAGTGTCATACTTTATTTTTGGGGGCTCCAAAATCACTGCAGATGGTGATTGTAGCCATGAAATTAAAGGACGCTTACTCCTTGGAAGGAAAGTTATGACCAACCTAGATAACATATTGAAAAGCAGAGATATTACTTTGTCAGCAAAGGTCCATCTAGTCAACGCTATGGTTTTTCCTGTGGTCATGTATGGATGTGAGAGTTGGACTGTGAAGAAAGCTGAGCACCGAAGAATTAATGCTTTTGAACTGCGGTGTTGGAGAAGACTCTTGAGACTACCTTGGACTGCAAGGCGATCCAACCAGTCCATCCTAAAGGAGACCAGTCCTGGGTGTTCATTGGAAGGACTAATGCTGAAGCTGAAACTCCAATACTTTGGCCACCTCATGCGAAGTGTTGACTCACTGGAAAAGACCCTGATGCTGGGAGGGATTGGAGGCAGGAGGAGAAGGGGACGACAAAGGATGAGATGGCTGGATGGCATCACCGCCTCGATGGACATGGGTTTGAGTGAACTCTGGGTGTTGGTGATGGACAGGGAGGCCTGGCGTGCTACAATTCATGGTGTCGCAAAGAGTCGTACACGACTGAGTGACTGAACTGAACTGAAGAATCCCTTAGAAGAAATGGATTATCCCCCATAGTCAACAGAAGAGTCTGAAAAGTACTTCAGCAGTCTCAAAAACTACAGAATGATTTATGTTCATTTCCAAGGCAAAACATTCAATATCACAGTAACCCAGGTCTATGCCCCAACCACTAATGATGAAGAATCTGGGGTTGAATTGTTCTATCAAGACCTACAAGACCTTCTAACACCAAATAAAGAGGTTTTTTACATCATAAAGGGTTGGAATACAAAAGTAGGAAGTCAAGAGATACCTGGAATAACAGGCAAGTTTGACCTTGGAGAACAAAATGAAACAGGGCAAAGGCTAAAAGAGTTTTGCCAAGAGAACACAGTGGTTATAGAGAACACCCTCTTCCAACAATACAAGTGATAATTCTACACAGGGACATCACCAGATGGTCAATATTGAAATCAGACTGATTATGTTCTTTGCAGCCAAAGATGGAGATGCTCTAAACAGTCTGCAAAATCAAGACTGGGACGTGACTGTGGTTCAGATCATGAACTCCTTATTGCCAAATTCAGACTTAAATTGAAGAAAGGAGGGAAACCTACTAGACCATTCAGGTATGACCTAAATCAAATCTCTTAAGATTGATTATGTAATGGAAGTGACAAATAGATTCAAGAGATTAGATCTCATAGACAGAGTGCCTGAAGAACTATGGACAGAGTTTCCTGACATTGTACAGGAGACAATGATCAAAACATCCCCAATAAAAAGAAATGCAAAAAGGCAAAAGTGTTGTCTGAGAAGGCCTTAAAAATAGCTGAAAAAAGAAGAGAAGTGAAAGGCAAAGGAGAAAAGGAAAGATACACCCATCTGAATGCAGTGTTCCAAGAATAGCAAGGAGAGATAAGAAAGCATTCCTCAATGATCAATGCTAAGAAATAGAGGAAAAGAGTAGAATAGGAAAGACTAGTGATTGCTTCAAGAAAATTAGAGATACTAAGGGAACATTTCATACATCAGTTCAGTTCAGTTCAGTCACTCAGTTGTATCTGACTCTTTATAAGCCCATGAGCTGTAGCACACCAGGCCTCCCTGTCCAGAGCCAACTCCTGGAGTCCACCCAAACCCATATCCATTGTGTCAGTGATGCCATCCAACCATCTCATCCTCTGTCGTCTCCTTATCCTCCTGCCCTCAATCTTTCACAGAATCAGGGTCTTTTCAAATGAGTCAGCTCTCTGCATCAGGTGGCCAAAGTATTGGATTTTCAGCCTCAACATCAGTCCCTCCAATGAACACCCAGGACTGATCTCCTTTAGGATGGACTGGTTGGATCTCCTTGCAGTCCAAGGGACTCTCAAGAGTCTTCTCCAACACCACAGTTCAAAAGCATCAATTATTCAGCACTGAGCTTTCTTTATAATCCAACTCTCTCATCCATACATGACTATTGGAAAAACCATAGCCTTGACTAGGCAGACCTTTGTTGACAAAGTGATGTCTCTGCCTTTTAATATGCTGTCTAGGTTGGTCATAACTGTCTTTCATAGAAGGACACAATAAAAAACAGAAATGATAGACATAACAGAAGCAGAAGGTGTTAAAAAGGGGTGGCAAAAATACACAGAACTATGCAAAAAAGATCATAATGACCCAAATAACCATGATGGTGTGATTACTCACCTAGAGACAGGCATCTTGGAGTGTGAACTCAAGTGGCCCTCAGGTAGCATCACTATGAAGAAACCTAGTGAAGATCATGGAATTCCAGTTGAGCTATTCCAAGTCCTAAAAGATGATGCTGTTAAAGTGCTGCTCTCAACATGCCAGCAAATTTGGAAAACTCAACAGTGGCCACAGGACTGAAAAAGGTCAGTTTTCATTCTGATCCCAAAGACAGGTAATACCAAAGAATGTTCAAACTATGACACAATTACACTCATCTCACATGCTAACAATGTGATGCTCAAAATTCTCCAAGCCAGGCTTCAACAGTACATGAACCAAGAGCTTCCAGATATTCAAGCTGGTTTTAGAGAATGCAGAGGAAGCAGAGATCAAATTTCCAACATCTGTTGCATCATAGAAAAAGCAAAATAATTCCAGAAAAACATTTACTTCTTTTTTATTGACTATGCCAAAGCCTTTGACTGTTTGGATCACAACAAACTGTGGAAATTTCTTCAAGAGATGGGAATATCAGGGCACTTTACCTGCCTCCTGAGATATCTGTATGCAGGTCAAGATGCAATAGTTAGAACATGGAATAAGGGACTGGTTCCCAATCGGGTAAGGAGTATGTCAAGGCTGTATATTGTCACCCTGCTTATTTAACTTATATGCAGTGTACATCCTGTGAAATTCCAGGCTGGATGAAGCACAAGCTGGAATCAAGATTGCTGAGAGAAATATCAGTAACCCCAGATATGCAGATGACACCACCCTTATGGCAGAAAGCAAAGAACTAAAAAGCCTCTTGGTGAAACTGAAAGAGAAGAGTGAAAAAGCTGGCTTAAAACTCAACATTTAGAAAACTAAGATCATGGCATCTGTTCCCAACACTTCATGGCAAATAGATGGGGAAACAATGGAAACATTGACACACATTATTTTCTTGGGCTCCAAAATTATTACGGATGGTGACTGTGGTCATGAAATTAAAAGGTGCTTACTCCTTGGAAGAAAAGTTATGACCAACCTAGACAACATATTAAAAAGCAGAGACATTAATTTTGCTGATGAAGGTCCATATAGTCAAAGCTATAGTTTTTTGAGTAGCAAAGTATGCATGTGAGAGTTTGACCATAAAAAAGCTAAGTGCCAAAGAATTGATGCTTTTGTACTGTGGTGTTGAAGAAAGCTTTTGAGACTCCTTTGGACTGCAAGTAGGTCAAACCAGCCAATCCTAAAGGAAATCAGTCCTGAATAGTCATTGGAAAGACTGATGCTGAAGCTGAACCTCCAGTAATTTGGCCACCTGATGTGAAGAACTGACTCATTAGAAGAGACCCTGATGCTGGGAAAGATTGAAGGCAGTAGGAGAAGTGTACTACAGTGAATGAGATTTTGGGTGGCATCATGAACTCAATGGACATGAGTTTGAGCAAGCCCCAGGAGTTGGTAAAGGACGAGGAGTTGGTAAAGACAGGGACTGCATGCTGCAGTCCATGGGGTTGCAAATAGTTGGACATGACTGGGCAACACAACTGACTGAAAAATGAAGGAGGTGCTTTCCTCGTGGCTCTGGCTGTAAAAAAAAAAAATTCTGCCTGCAATACAATAGACCCAGGTTAGATGCCTGGGTTTGGAAAATTCCCTGGAGAAGAGCACGGTTACCTCCTCCGTTATTCTTGCTTGGAAAATTCCATGGTCAGAGGATCCTGGTGAGCTACAGTCCATGGGGTCACAAATAGTTGGACACAACTAAGAAACTAACATGCACACATACACACACACACACACACACACAAATGAAGCTAAAGTTTTTATCTTTGATTCCATCAGTTCTTTTTGTCATGAGGTAAGAAAATATATTTTCTAAGGAGGCATATTCTCAAAACGTTGTTAAGCTAAATATAACAGAAAAGCCTTCATGATAAGAAAAGCAAAGAAGCTTGATTAACAGTAATTAATTTGATTAAGAGCCGAAAATTTCTGGCACTGTAATTTGTTTTAAAGTGAAGTGAAAATGAGAGTCACTCAGTTGTGTACGACTCTTTGTGACCCCACAAATTATACAGTCAATAGAATTCTTCAGGCCAGAATACCGGAGTGGGTAGCCTTTCCCTTTTGTTTATGGTCATCTGTTTAACATTATTTCTTTGAGAATCATAAAATACTTTACAAGACAAATGAAAAACAAAATTTTCCTTTTAATCATGTCAAATTCTTGGGCTAAATTCAATGATTTTAAAATTCTCAAAATAAAGGAAACAGGGAGGTAATCAGCATTTATTTAAATGGATATTAGAGTTTCATCTGCTAGTTATATCATAACATTTTTATGAATCTGAGAGCATTCATAGAACTGATATGAAAGCTGAAGAACAGGTAAAATTATTTTTATCACACATGAATATGTGAATTCTATTGTATGTTAATATTATCTGTGTATGATATGTATGGGCTTCCCTGGGGGCTCAGTGGTAAAGAATCTCTCTGCCAATGCAGGAGATGTGAGTTAGATCCCTGAATCAAGAAGATCCCCTGGAGAAGGAAATGGCAACTCACTCCAGTATTCCTGTCTGAGAAATTTCGTGGACAGAGGAGCCTAGGGGACTACAGTCTGATTCATGTATAGATACATTTGGTTAAACAAAATATTTAACAAAACAAAGAATATAAACATCAGGATCAGATTGTCTGAATCCAGAAATTAGCAGTTTTGTAAGCTTGGGTAGATTTAATCACTCATTTTGTGAGTTCTTTAACATGCACAGTAGAAACATCCTGTGGGAACAAAGATGATTTCATCCTGACAGAGTGTATAGAAATGCTGTTTGAACACTATGGTTCAAAACTGAGATGATCTAAAAGCAAAGCAAAATATAGATAATATTATGAGATATTACTTGGGGCATTTATATGTCTTCCTTCTTTTACTTCTGTATCCTTGTTTTTGTTATTATCTCTGTCCCGCTTTTATAAGTTCCTTGACTTACTTAGGGAATGACCCATATAGAATTATAATTGTTGAATATTTATAGAGATATCAATATTTATAATTGCATTTGGGGTACAGAAGTTCCTGTTTTAGATCTATCTTAAAAATGTGACCGGTAATGATACATCTTATGCAGTATTAAATATTAAAATGGGGATTATACATTAATGATAAAGACCAAGTGACTTCCTTGATTGCTAAGTCAATGGAAACTAGAGAAATGACTTAGTTTTCTTGCTTTGTAATAAACATCTGATTTGTACTCCTGCATGCCACAAAGATGCAGTATATAGAAGTGATAGAAAATATAGTTATGAAATATATTCTGAATCTGGTCCTAATTAACATTACTTTATGAAAATACAAGATGGTGAACTCTTGTCTCAGTTATTTAAAATATAAATATGTATTGACATTACAAAATACTTTGTCAATAGAGGTTATGTATCAAGTAAGGAGTGTAGTTATAGATATTTGAAAACTGAATCCATGATCTTTCTACTCAGTTGTCAAATTTAGATACTTTAAAACTGCCATCAAATTAAAAAATCATAAAATGGAATCACCCCAACTGTTTAGTCAACAGAAAGAAATACTTTTTCTATTTTGTGGTACTACATATAGCATCTTTTAAACATTTCCCTATTGTATCGTAAATTATTTCTGATACAATCTAGAGTTTAGATGTCCTTGAAAAAAAAGAAGGCATTTCTTTTTTGAAATAGTATTTAATATATTTAGTCTCAAACTTAAGATTTGTAAAGTGATTTCAAGTACGGTAATTCAGGTGAAATTTGCATGGACTGTAGTTTTTTGACCTTTGTAATATTAATATTTTAAATGATTACAACCTACTTGCTATATAGATATAGTTATGTATGGAGACAACGAGTTAGGTGTTTTATCATATTCTAAAATTTAAAGTACCAATAATAGTTCCATTGAGCTGATTTTCTGTGATCTGTAGAGATAATTTGGATCAATCACCTATAGTAAACTGACACCTAGCTTGGTCATTTTAAAGCAACTCACTGTGGTTAAGCCGTTTAGACAGCAAAACAATGCTAGAAGGACAAAACGTTCAACAGTGCTAAATAGAGGCCTGTACATCAGCATATCTTCCATTACATACATATTTTTCAATAGAATATAAGTGCCAGGTGACCTGGGAACATTTCTTTCTTTCTTTTTTTTTTAACAAAAGTTTTCTCAACACATAACAAGACCTGAAACATAATAAACGATAAATTTTTTTGGTCTAAAGAATATTATAGATGTTTTGTTTGGTATTTCAGATTTGGGAATTCAGCCTAAATAGAGTCAGAAAACAGTTTTCTTTCTTCTTTTAAGATTAAAAATCATAGAGGACATAAGGTTCCAGAAGCTTTAGTTGGAGGAGTACCCATGATTTTGTAAACCAAAGTAGTGACACAGAAGGATGTTCATTACAACAGAAATACATTATACAGAAGTCTGACAAAAAGGCCATTTAGAAAATTTGTCAGAAAAATGTGAGAAATGGGTTAGATACAAGCATATACTACAGAATTTTATCTTTCATCCTTAGATTTTGTTTTGTTAATTTTCACTTAGCTAGAATTAGTGTCACAGGGTGATTGTGGCATACTGACATTCAAATGTTTCAACAAGTTTTCATTCACTTGACAAATATTTGTCAAAGATTTAACCATGTCAGACACTATTTTAGGTTACTCTTTGTGTAAGCTTCTCCTAAATAGACAATTGCATGTTAGCCTTAAACAAACAAAAAAAATATTTGACCAAAAGTATTGTGAGAGAATTTATTAATAAATCACTACATGCTCATAAATGTATATGTTTTGCCCCAGAATATGTTTGGATTTTGATTATGCATGGCATGAAAATCATTTCACTTATGTAACGTGTTTGTTCTTTGAGACGTTTTTGGTCAAGAATTTACACATTTATCAATATTTTAAATTTAATGTCACCATGTTTATTTATTAGTGTTAGGATTGCATTCTATTATATGTTTATGACTCCTAAAGTTATTGATTTAGATTATATAGTTAATTTTGAATTATATCTTCTTTCTAATGTATCTCATTTAAATTATTTGAACTAAAGAGTGAAATGATAGCTGGGAATGGCTTGTGTTCATTCTTGAAAGTGCCAATTTTTCAAAATGAAAGAGTTTTATGATGGGTCTTTGGAGTTTATTGATAACCATATATGGTGTAATGTTGAAAATATGTGTGTGTGTGTTGCTCAGTGTGTCCAACTTTGTGTGACCCCATGGACTGTAGCCCAGCCAGGTTCCTCTGTCCATGGAATTCTCCAAGCAAGAATACTGGAGTGCATTGCCATTCCTTTCTCTGGGGATCTTCCCCACCCAGGGATCAAACCTGGGTCTCTGAATGATGGATTAGCTTTGTTTATAGGAAATAAAGTTTAAAAAAATAGAAATGTATGCATATTTAGTTCAAAACCACATATCAAATTCCTATTTAACTTAGTCAATCTGAAGGAAAAATCTGTATTGTAAAAAAAAAAAAAGCAAAACAAAACAACTTTTAGTAGGAAAAGCACTCTATTCTTAGACCTTATTTAGATCAAGTAGTATTTATTATTTAAAATATGAGTATGTTTATCTTTCACTTCACATTTGAAATTCAGATATAATGTTTCAAATTACAGGGAAAAGATCAGATTGCTCTGTTATTAGAAACATACATTGTGGTTTGGATATTTAATTTAATTACAAAATTTCCCTTTAATTTTTACAAACAAAAGTACTTATAAAACTTGAATTTAATTTAATGAAATACAAATACAAATTTAATTTTATTTTGTTTTATTTAAGAAAATACTGTAGAATCACTTTTAGAATTTTTTCAGTGAGTTTTAACTGTGCAAAATGAGTGAACACTGGTTACTTCTCTGCATGATTTGGTACAAGCATAGAAACAAAACAGGAAAATACTGTTAGTTAGGGATCAGGGGCTAGAAAGAATATTGTAGAATGTCCCTTCTTACACATTCTGTGTCATAATGGTTCATCTGAGTGTAATGAGCATTAGAGGATTATAGGATTGGCATACATTTTAAATAAATGGCTTGGTTGGTCATGTTTTAGTTTCTCTTAGACCAAATTTCAGTCAGCTTCTTAGCAATGCTAATTTACATATTTGACACAATTTGTATGTTGGTTCCCTACCCTAACTAGCAGAAACATTATCATTTTGTCTCAAGAAACTTAACTAAGTAAAGGGAGAGATTAATTCTTAGGATCTCATGCAAATACAGAATCAAATGTATATCTGCATGAAAGATATGTTTCCTTTCTTACTATGTAAAAAGTAGATCTTAGGCAATATTTTAATCTTAGGTGACATACTTTTATTTTGAAAATACAAAAATATAATATTCATATTTTCAGTATTCAAAAAGTCATTACTTTGAATCTGTGCCTTCTAATCATGAAGTGCAGATGATTTCTAAGGCAGATAGCATTTGGTTTATTCAAAAACCATTTTATCATGTCTTATGCAGTCAATTAATCTGTCAGACTGGTAACATAAATCCTTCATACTCCTCCTCTTCCTGTGCATGTAAACTTTTATTAAATTCAGTTTGAAATTACTTACTTCTACTTCTTTTCTCTTTTTCATTTTTGTGGCACTGTCTTTTACTTTTTGTTCTTTGTTGCCATAAAATATTTATCAATGTATCATCTAAAAAGATTAGTTCTCCACAATATTTACCCAGGGTTTCATCACATGGAAAATATCTTGCTTACTCCTAAAATCTATAGCCAGATTTCCATATGTCAGGTTTGCTGCTGCTAAGTTGCATCAGTCGTGTCTGACTCTGTGTGACCCCATAGACAGCAGCCCACCAGGCTCTGCCATCCCTGGGATTCTCCAGGCAAAAACACTGATCCTTTGACATTTGAAATATAAAACTAAATAAACTTATGGATATTAATTATGTGTGGATTTGCCATTAAACACTTAATTTTAAAAGGATTTAGATCTAAAAAAATATTTGTTTTAATATTAAACAAACATGAATTTGGATTTTGTTTCCTTTTTTTTTAACTGTCTTAATGGAAATATAGGTCTTCCAATACATTTACGGCTTCCCAAGCGTTTCAGTGGTAAAGATTTCTCCTGCCGATGCAGGCGATACAAATTTGATCCCTGAGTCAGGAAGATCCCCTGGAGTAGGAAATGGCACCCCACTCTAGTATTCCTTCTGGGATAATCCCTTGGACAGAGGAACCTAGGGGGTTACAGTCCATGGGGTCACAAACAGTTGGACACAACTGAATTGCTGAGCACAACACATTTACTTTTCATTTTTTTCTGGCATATAATGTTACAAATAGTTAAAAAATAAAACTACCCTGAGACTATTTTTTTTAGAAATGACCTATTGTTTCAAGGTTAACTCCTTTCTGCAAATATTAATATTCAACATGTGAATAGCCAATTAGTTCCAAGAATGAAAGTTTCTGCCGAAGCTTGTGTTCTGTACTATCATCACAGAGGTCTCAGTAAAATGTAGAGAGAAAGAAATAGAAAATAAACAAAAAATTTCCAATTATTTAAAAATATCAACTTGGTACTATGATTAAACTGGTATTAACTCACTGTGATTACAAGAAATCACAACTTCCTAAGTGCTGACACAGCATATGAGAAGATGAAAACATATTCATAAAGAGAATCATCAAGTCAGATGGCACTTTGAATATCATACTTTTTCTTTCATTTTTGCCTTAAATATGTGATCTGGAGAAGGTAATGGCAAACCACTCCAGTATTCCTGTCTGAAGAATCATGGACAGAGGAGTCTGGTGGGCTACAGTGGGAGTTGCAAATTATGTGATATGTAAATACTGAGATACATTATAAAGTAACCAGTTTATTTCACATTTTCTAAGTAGTACATCCAGATACATCTCTCTAAATTGATGCACTGGGAAAAATAATACCATCAATTGATAATGTTCACTGAATTTCTCATTTTGCAGAGAATTTTAAAGTGAAATTAATAGAACATTGCTTTAGAGAACTATATAATATTTATTGATTGTGAAAGGTAGAATTTTATAGAAATTAGTTCATATTTCTTATGGATTTTTAAAAACCATGCTTCTGTGTATGAAAATGTACCAACCTCTGCCCAAAATAGAATTAAAGCAGATATTTTTGAAATAGTTATTTTATTAACTATATCCTTTCCTGGTTTTCTATTTCATATATTAAATATATATATATGCATATGTAATAAGAAATATCCATAATGTATTTATAATATAAATATAGATGTTCATATAGCATAAATGTTTCTCCAGTGAAATATCTTTGTCTTTAACCTGTACCTTAAATGGTATGCAGAGCCTAATATTTTTAAAAATGCATATATGTATATATACAATGACAAAGTACTCTATAGAATTCACAAAATTGATTTCCACTAATGAAATATGAACTTCAAGTGTTTTAGTAAAAGCCATTCCCTGATATCTTGTACACTTATGCAATATAGAGATTTTAATTACCTACTATTTTCTTCCTACTACAGCAAATTTTTAATTACTTTGTTATCGAACAAACAGGTTGGTGAAAATATGAGAGAAAAGTTTCAAAAGCTTTTTAATCTAAAAAGTAACTTCTTTTTAAAGAAAAATTTTATTATATTATAGCACATGTCTCCAGATGTAATCAAGGTTTATCTCTTATTTTTCTGTGTGCAACTCATATAGGTTGTTGACAAGCCACATAAAGCTTCTAAAATTGGATAAACTGATTAAAAGCAAATTATATTAAATTTTACAAAGAAAAGATTAAAAATTAAATCCTCTAGTACTGTACAAATTGTATAGTATTACACCTTGGAGGCATATATTTTGTATGCATTAAATCAAGCAAAGTGACATGCTTTAAAAATCAGTTTCTCTATGGACCCAAAACCCAGATGCACCATCATGTCCTATTTTAAAATGGTCTTAATTTAGAATTCATTCACTCAAGAACAGATTGAGTGTTGCTGCTTCTGCACTGCTGTCTCTTCAGTCGTGTCCAACTTTGTGCGACCCCAGAGACAGCAACCCACCAGGCTCCTTTGTCCCTGGGATTCTCCAGGAAGAACACTGGAGTGGGTTGCCATTTCCTTTTCCAATGCATAAAAGTGAAAAGTGAAAGTGAAGGCATTCAGTCGTGTCCAACTCTTAGCGACCCCATGGACTACAGCCTACCATGGGATTTTCCAGACAAGAGTACTGGAGTGGGGTGCCATTGCCTTCTCCAGATTGAGTGTTAAAAGGTGTGAAATGTTTGAGAGCTGCAATTGTCTCAAACATTTTGGAGAGCTTAGAAACATATTTCAGAAATATTTATTTTTTTGTATTTTCTTTGCCAGATGAAAAAATAATATATCCAGCCCTCAGGCTTCTGTTTTTGGAATTTCTCAAGATCATTTATATTTGCATTATTTTCAAAACTGCTTCATATATTTCTCAAAATAATGTAACTAGGGCCTTGATAGGACCTTTCAATGAACTATGAAATCATTTATATTCCCACTTTTGCTCTCTTGAAAAGTTCAGAGTTCTTCATGTTTCAGTTTTCTTGAGAGTTTTGTCTGTTTATGTTTTTGAGGTTGGGAAAAGTCTGTACAATTTTTTAAAAAAATTACAGTGATTTTTTTTTCTTTGCCCAAAAGATACATGGATAGAAATTTTAATATACAGAGATGAGAAATGTATATTTGCAATAGTGCTTTTGTTGTAAGTAAGATACACCCTATACTAATCACCTTGCAGCTTTTGCATCTGTGGCCTTAATGTTTCACATGATATGAACAGAAAATGTGATTTGAACTTCTATTTTGTGGTTCAGACATTATGCGATCTACATAAGTACAATAATGCTGTAGCTTATTATAGTTTTGCAATCAAGAGGAGATGCACTGAGGTGATTTGAATTATACATCAAGAAGAATTGGATCTTTTGGCACATCTTGTAGAATGCTTTAAAACTAACATTATTCAAAGAAAACTAGATATTGGCCCATTAATTTGGCATTACAATTTTTAAGTACATTATATATACTGATGCTACTATATTCCATGACCATGTGGCTTGGCATAAGAAAATATAGGAGGAACCTGTCCTCAAAAGATAGTCCATAATAACTTAGAATATATATTACATATTAGGTTTTAGGTGAATTGAATCTTGATATATCAGATTTTTCACTATATTCAGTTCAGTTCAGGCGCTCAGTCATGTCCGATTCTTTGTTACCCCATGAATCACAGCACGCCAGGCCTTCCTATACATCACCAACTCCTGGAGGTCAACCAAACTCATGTGCATCGAGTCGGGGATGCCATTCAGCTATCTCATCCTCTATCATCCCGTTCTCCTCCTGCCCCCAATCCCTCCCAGCATCAGAGTCTTTTTCAGTGAGTCAACTCTT
This sequence comes from Bos grunniens, assembly GCF_055505025.1. Lineage (NCBI taxonomy): Eukaryota > Metazoa > Chordata > Mammalia > Artiodactyla > Bovidae > Bos > Bos grunniens. The sequence goes on along the minus strand of NC_141194.1, from coordinate 102,553,219 downwards.
CGAATGACGTGGCCAAAGTATTGCGGTTTCAGCCTCAGCATCAGTCCTTCCATTGAACACCCAGGACTGGTCTCCATTAGGATGGACTGGTTGAATCTCCTTGCAGTCCATGGGACTTTCAAGAGTCTTCTCCAACACCACAGTTCAAAAGCATCAATTCTTTGGTGCTCAGCTTTCTTCACAGTCCAACTATCATGCTTACATGACCACTGGAAAAAACATAGCTTTGACTAGACAGACCTTTGTTGGCAAAGTAATATCTCTGCTTTTCAATATGTTATCTAGGTTGGTCATAACTTTCCTTCCAAGGAGTAAGCATCTTTTAATTTCATGGCTGCAATCACCATCTGCAGTGATTTTGGAGTCCCCAAAAATAAAGTCTGACACTGTTTCCACTGTTTGCCCATCTACTTGCCATGAAGTGATGGGACCGGATGCCATGTTCTCCGTTTTCTGAATGTTGAGCTTTAAGCCAACTTTTTCACTCTCCTCTTTCACTTTCAGAGGCTCTTTAGTTCCTCTTCACTTTCTGCCATAAGGGTGGTTTCACCTTCATATCTGAGGTCATTGATATTTCTCCTGGCAATCTTGATTCCAGCTTGTGCTTCTTCCAGCCCAGCATTTCTCATGATGTACTCTGCATATAAGTTAAATAAGCAGGGTGACAAATATACAGCCGTGACGTGCTCCTTTTCCTATTTGGAACCAGTCTGTTTTTCCATGTCCAGTTCTAACTGTTGCTTCCTGACCTGCATATAGGTTTCTCAGGAGGCAGTTCAGGTGATCTGGTAGTCCCATCTCTTTCAGAAACACTGTGATGTACTGAGACATAGTGATGTATCCAATAAATAAATATTAAATATTTATTGAAAACAGTATCCTTCAGTTGACTATAGTGCAAAGATATTTGATTACCTCCAAATGAATGTCTTTAAACAAGTTTCCAAACCTTATTTACCTCCAAAATGATGAACTTTTAAGATTTTGATAAAGTAGCTTTATTTTGTGACTTTAAAAAAAGTATACATGATAAAACAACTGCGAGTACTACTCCTTTGTTGAAGTAAATGGCAGTTATAGATTGGTGCTTGATACTTGATCAACAAACATTAAGCCAACACCATCAATTTTGTGGTGAGCTCTGTTGACATTTAAGCTATTCAAGCAGTATCTATTTATCAATATTTTCTCAAATTCAGCTAGACGTGTCTAGTGCATATTGGGTATTTAAACATTTGTGCTAATATTTTGAAGGAACTAATAGAATATGATTGTATAGAGTAAAGAACATGTTTTGGTATTGTTTTCATGATAAATTTTTGTAATGTTTATGTGACAAGGAGGAGCTACAATTTTTACTGTAAACTGCATGTTTACTTAATTTAAACCTTGTAGTGCAAGAATCCTAGTAATTCATATTTTTATTATTTATTTATATTACTTTATGAATTACGATATTTCTTCCAGTAAAAATTTAGAAAATATATTAAAAACTTAACTATATTTCAAAGTAAGCACATCAGATTAGATCAGATCAGTCAATCAGTCATGTCTGACTCTTTGCGACCCCATGAATCGCACCATGCCAGGCCTCCCCGCCCATCACTAACTCCCGGAGTTCACTGAGACTTATGTCCATCGAGTCAGTGATGCCATCCAGCCGTCTTATCCTCTGTTATCCCCTTCTCCTCTTGCCCCCAATCCCTGGCAGCATGAGAGTCTTTTCCAATGAGTCAACGCTTCGCATGAGGTGGCCAAAGTACTGGAGTTTCAGCTTTAGCATCATTCCTTCCAAAGAAATCCCAGGGCTGATCTCCTTCAGAATGGACTGGTTGGACCTCCTTGCAGTCCAAGGGACTCTCAAGAGTCTTCTCCAACACCACAGTTCAAAAGCATCAATTCTTCAGCGCTCAGCCTGCTTCACAGTCCAACTCTCACATCCATACATGACCACAGGAAAAACCAAGCCTTGACTAAACGAACCTTTGTTGGCAAAGTAATGTCTCTGTTTTTGAATATGCTATCTAGGTTGGTCATAACTTTCCTTCCAAGGAGTAAGTATCTTTTAATTTCATGGCTGCAGTCACTATCTGCAGTGATTTTGGAGCCCAGAAAAATAAAGTCTGACACTGTTTTCACTGTTTCCCCATCTATTTGCCATGAAGTGATGGGACCGGATGCCATGATCTTCGTTTTCTGAATGTTGAGCTTTAAGCCATCTTTTTCACTCTCGACTTTCACCTTCATCAAGAGGCTTTTTAGTTCCTCTTCACTTTCTGCCATAAGGGTGGTTTCATCTGCATATCTAAGGTTATTGATATTTCTCCCAGCAATCTTGATCCCAGCTTGTGTTTCTTCCAGTCCAGCGTTTCTCATGATGTACTCTGCATATAAGTTAAATAAACAGGGTGACAATATACAGCCTTGACATACTCCTTTTCCTATTTGGAACCAGTCTGTTGTTCCATGTCCAGTTCTAACTGTTGCTTCCTGACCCGCATGCAAATTTCTCAAGAGGCTGATCAGGTGGCCTGGTATTCCCATCTCTTTCAGAAATTTCCAGTTTATTGTGATCCACACAGTCAAAGGCTTTGGCATAGTCAATAAAGCAGAAATAGATGTTTTTCTGGAACGCTCTTGCTTTTTCCATGATCCAGTGGATGTTGGCAATTTGATCTCTGGTTCCTCTGCCTTTTCTAAAACCACCTTGAGCATCAGGAAGTTCACGGTTCACATATTGCTGAAGCCTGGCTTGGAGAATTTTAAGCATTACTTTACTAACGTGTGAGATGAGTGCAATTGTGCAGTAGTTTTTGGCATTGCCTTTCTTTGGGATTGGAATGAAAACTGACCTTTTCCAGTCCTGTGTCCACTGCTGAGTTTTCCAAAGTTGCTGGCATATTGAGTGCCACACTTTCACAGCATCATCTTTCAGGATTTGCAATAGCTCAACTGGAATTCCATCACCTCCACTAACTTCGTTTGTAGTGATGCTTTCTAAGGCCCACTTGACTTCACATTCCAGGATGTCTGACTCTAGGTCAGTGATCACACCATCGTGATTATCTGGGTCGTGAAGATCTTTTTTGTACAGTTCTTCTGTGTATTCTTGCCATCTCTTCTTAATATCTTCTGCTTCTCTTAGGTCCATATCATTTCTGTCCTTTATCGAGCCCATCTTTGAATGAAATGTTCCCTTGGTATCTCTAATTTTCTTGAAGAGATCTCTAGTCTTTCCCATTCTGTTGTTTCCCTCTATTTCTTTGCATTGATCGCTGAAGAAGGCTTTCTTATCTCTTCTTGCTATTCTTTGGAACTCTGCATTCAGATGTTTATATCTTTCCTTTTCTCCTTTGCTTTTCATTTCTCTTCTTTTCACAGCTTGTAAGGCCTCCCCAGATAGCCATTTTGCTTTTTTGCATTTCTTTTCCATGGGGATGGTCTTGATCCCTGTCTCCTGTACAATGTCACGAACCTTATTCCATAGCTCATCAGGCACTCTATCTATCTGATCTAGGCCCTTAAATCTATTTCTCACTTCCACTGTATAATCATAAAGTATTTGATTTAGGTCATACCTGAATGGTCTCGTGATTTTCCCTACTTTCTTCAATTTAAGTCTGAATTTGACAATAAGGAGTTCATGATCTGAGCCACAGTCCGCTCCTGGTCTTGTTTTTGCTGACTGTATAGAGCGTCTCCATCTTTGGCTGCAAAGAATATAATCAATCTGATTTCGATGTTGACCATCTGGTGATGTCCATGTATAGAGTCTTCTCTTGTGTTGTTGGAAGAGGGTGTTTGTTATATGATTATTGCATTTGTGTAAGAAAAATAATGATACCTAAAATGCATTCAAATGTATTAATACATTTATTAATATATCAATACATTTATTATTAAATACATTGCAGAATATTTAATAATCTGAAAATAATTTTCTTGATGAAGGCAAATTTAGCTTGTTAGATATATTCACTTTATTTATTAGTAAAATTTAATTTTAAGTGACATATAAATGATAAATTAATTCATAATATAACTTTGGTTGGATTAACAAAAATATTCGTTTCAGTCATGGTGATTTGCATTGAGTCTAGTATCTCAAATGGTAAGGACCAAGCTTATATTTTGATCTTTCAAAAATCTCAGTGAATGTGAATACTTCAAAAATATCAATGATAAACTTTTAAGCATTTAGAAGCAATTTAATTTTAAAGATACATTTGGAAATGGACTTTATTCTGTGTTAGACTTTTCATAATTATAATGTATGTATCTATTAATTTCTGTTTTAGCATCTGAGTACTTATATTGCTTTAGAGGGAGAAAATGTTTCCTTTTTTGACTATTTTTTGTGTGATGAATTAAAGTATCTTTACAGAGTTCGTCCTGAAAATTGTATTCAGAATCTGCTTATTGTCCTGAATTTAAAGGAAAATTGATCTATATTTGACTTTCCTGGTTTATAAACCAATTTTCACTTTTCAGCTTGGAAGCTAAATATCTCCTGGAATAGGTTTTAAAAATGTGTTTGTTTTATTTTTCATTATTGTCATGTCACTTGTTTTGCTTCTTTTATTTGTACCTCCTTACCCTTAGAAATTCTGAGTCTAGACGCATCACATTAACATTTTTTCTGATCTTTTCAGTTACCAGGTTGGAAAGGATTTTAATATCTAAGTTCTGGACCACATTTAAATTGCAGTCTTAAAAATGAAAACTAGCACTTTATTACTTCTCTGCTTAAGGCAGCCTTTCCTTATCTCTCCAGTACATTTAAAACTCTATATTTAAATATTAAAGGGATTTTAAAAAAATTTATTATAGGAATTGATTATTAATTCCAATAATAAATAAAAAATATTTTGTGTGTGTGTGAGAGAGGGAGAGGGAAAGAGAGACTTATGATTGAACTATAACTATTATTTGACTGGTTCAGGGTTGGGGGATATTATTTTGAAGATCAATCCTACCTGAAGTGTCTTGTGAAATCACTGCTATATTTTTTTCCTTTCTGTTTCAGCTTGTACTACAATTAAATTACATTGCTTACAGATTAAATACCTTATGATGAAAAATAAATTTACAATATATATGTCAATGACACTTAAAATGTTGTGCAATTCTCTCTAGTCCCTATTAATACATAGAAATATTATTTTCACTTCTATTTTTCTGTCTCTGACATATTCCTTCTCTCCATTTCATATGTATTTTATTTTATAATATTCAAATTTTATTCAAATTGGGTTTTAAACAAGTTCAAAATGTTTAATTTTTTTGTTTTAGATTCATGTTATTGAATGTACTAGAAAATCATTTTTGCTATTAGCTTTAAAATTTTACAAAGAATAAATCTGAGATTTATTTGTTCAGATCATCACATATAGAAGTGTTTATAAATATGTAATTATTTTGTTTAAAAATAGACTATGCTATTTGTTCTTGATCAAGCATGATCTCACAGTGTTTTGAAGGAAGTCACTTAAAAATGCAATCAGAATTTATCTGGATAACAAGTGTTGATATAATGATCTTGAATTCCCCATTTCTAGTTATGAGAAATAAATGAAATTTTAGTAGAGAAAATAGCTATATTGTAGAAAATGTGTCTTAACCAAGAAAAATACTTCTGTCGGGTCATCTAATGTTAGTGTCTGTTGATTTTTTTTTTTTTTTTTTCCGTCATCTATTCCACATCAGATTTGGAGGAAAAGCAACCTGTCAGGTCAATGTTTTCCTTAAAAAGTCAATACTTTTCCTGTAAGAGTTTCCATGAGATAAAAATGAAATTAAAATAAAGGGCCATATTTTTTATCATAGGCAAAGAAGCTAGAAAATCTACTGCGTTCTTGCAAAATGTTAAGTTCAACAATACATTGCCTCTAGGGGAGGAATCAACCATTAATTCATAAGAGGCCAGCATATACCATAGGCTTGGTCAGATTTTAGAAAACATACTACAGGAGACAAATACTTTATGATTTATCAGTATTCCACCTTATATATATCGGTCATCACATTCTATGCAAAATGAAGCTGAAAATATATTGCAATATATTACAATTTTATATTTAGTTAATATAATGTATTGGGAATAAAATAATATATTCAATTGTATATAACTTTTCTAAACTCTCATTTTAGCTTTCATTCCTGGACTAAAGAAAGGTACAGTAAAAATCAAGACAAATCATAACCGTGGTGCATGTCTCATTTTAAAACAAATTTGTTTTAAGAATTTCTGCCTTCTCATTTTTCATAAAACATTGTAATTTCAACTGCTTGCTTCAAACACATTTTTAATATTTTTAAGTGAAATGATATCTTGGAAAGGTATTTAATCATTTGTATGTCTTATATCACTGAATACTTTTTCTGAGTTGTGTATAATTAACCTTTAGATATTAACATGACCCTATAGACATTTATTTGACTTACAATAGTTACTTTCAAATTACCTATGAATTTAATTATTCATTTTTCTCCTCTGAAAATGTAAGCATATTCAGGATGTTGTCTGAGCATACATTAACAATATAATTCCACTTTTCTGTATTTTCATTTAAAAGGATCTGTAAACCATATATGCTGTATACATGCCTAACAAAATAATCCAAGATAACAGTCTTTGTGAGCTTGTAAATAATATGGATTTTCTTTGCCAAATTAAACACACAAATTTATGCTACTTTAAGATATGGTCAACAGAAAAAAAATATCTTTAAATATGGAGTTTAAGCAATCCATTAAAATATATATAATTTTATTATGCTGATAAAATTTTTAAATGCTGAAAGATATTTTGTATGTTCCAAATATATTTGCTTTGTCTGTGTATATGCACTCATTTCTTTATGTACTTCATAATTCAGGATGGATATATTATATTGTTTCATTTTACTGTTTAAGATGATAATTCATTTTACTTCATGCACTTTTATTTTAAAATATAGTTTACAGTCCATTGATATTTTGACCAAGTGGAAATAGTACTCAGAGAATAAATTTTTCTAAAATTAATCATAAAAATTCAAATTATAATGTAAAGAGATTCCCCCTTATTCTTTAATTTTAACAAATATCATCAATATTAACAGCATATGTTATTATTTTTTTGGTATTTTAAATGTATTTTTCAATGTTTACTTTGGCATAGTTCTCATGAACTTATATTGGATTGGCCAAAAAGTTCATTTGGGCTTTTCCATATGATATTACAGAAAAACTCAAATGAACATTTTGTCCAACCGTATATAATTAGTTCTAATATCCATGACAGATTTTTGACTATCATCTAGCTTGAAGAATTTGATTCTAAATATTTTATTCCCCATGGAAGTCTTGAGTATTCAGCACTTACATGTGTTATTCAAGTGAAAGTGGATGCATTGCATGCACTTTTCATTTTTTTTTCTCTTCCTTTCTCATTAGTTTTTAGATATCCTATGATAGATACTGTTTAGCAACTACATCTATATAATAGTTGTGGAAATGGATTTGTGGTTCTGATGTAAAGTCAAGATGTTCTGATCATAACTATACAGAGGCATAGCAGAAAGAGCATTTGAATGTGAGACAGCACATCTTGAGTTCTGATGATAGTTCTGCACCTGACTCGATGTATGCATCATCGAGTGACTTGGCCAAGTCATTTAAACTCAGAGTCTTCATTTTCTTCCTTCCCTCATTAAAAAAAAAAAAAGTAGTAATCATAATTATGCTTAAGCCTTATGAAAAGTCATGCTGCTGAAACATGACAGCAAAAAAAAACATAATAATAAATTTATAAAACAGTATTTGAGTGTACAGTTCTGTACATTGTCCCTAATAATCTACAAAAATTTTTATCTTAATACACCACTTCTATGTGTAAGTTCTATCATTTTTTCTAAGGTAGAAACTGGAACAAAGAAATGTTAAATAATATGGAAATTCATTTGATATTTTTAAAAAAGCACTATAGCTGTATAAAACACTACTATTACTTAGATGATTGAATCTTCATCAATACACTAATGAATAATTATCATTACAATTAAACTCATATTTTAAATTGTGCTCTAATTGACTGATACTTATTTAGTATATTCTTAATGCAACTTGGCTCTGCCAACAATCTGCACTGCCTTTTGCAGTTATGTTTTATGATAATTTTCATACCATATTTTGTATGTCCACTTTCCATCATCAGCTCATTTGAGTAGACTTGCTATTATTTCACTCACATAATGAAATTTATTGGCATATGTAATTAAATATTATAATAGCATATGAGAAAATAGCCCTCTGTGACTCTAATCATAAATTTCTAAAACTAAGATTATTTCATTCAGTTAACTTTTCTACTGAAGGCTGACTGATTACAGGGATAACACTGAGATTTTTTTTCCTTAAATACAAAAATATGTAAGCTTTTTACCTCATAGTAAATTAGATATATATATGCAGATTCTTAGTAGTAAGAGAATTACATTGAATTCTGGTGTTCTTTGCTGCTGTTGCTGCTGCTAAGTCACTTCAGTCGTGTCCCACTCTGTGCGACCCCAGAGACAGCAGCCCACCAGGCTCCCCTATCCCTTGGATTTTCCAGGCAAGAACACTGGAGTGGGTTGCCATTTCCTTTTCCAATTCATGAAAGTGAAAAGTGAAAGTGAACGCGCTCAGTCGTGTTTGACTCCTAGCGACCCCATGGACTGTAGCCTACCAGGCTCCTCCTTCCATGGGATTTTCCAGGCAAGAGTACTGGAGTGGGTTGCCATTGCCTTCTCCCTGGTGTACTTTACTTGTCCCCAAAGAAGAAACTGCAAATATATACTAGTCAATCCATTGAGAGAAAATTCTTTTGTACTCACTTCTGAGAAAAGGCAACATTAATAAATGTATAAATACCTTTCATTGAATTAGCTGGCACGTGTACTTTCTGTCTTTAGGGACATGTTTTAAAGTAAGAGTGAGAGTTTCAACTATATCAATTATATTTTCTGTTTTCACTGAGGACTAGGGTTGGATCAATAGTGTGTCAACTGATTTGTCTCCCTGTAGTCATTTGTTCAGTTATCCTAGCTGATTGTTAGCATATTTTTTGGTGTTTTATTACATTACTTTTAACCTTCTGACCCTCAGAAAATTCTCAGGGATCTGTTTCTGAGCTGGGTTTCCATATTTATTGTTAGTACTCAAGGGTCAGCTGTAATTTAGGAGTTCATTACTTTAGACTTAGAATGTTGAATTTTATTCAGGAGAAACTGTTTAGGGATGGGAGTGTGTGTGGGAAAGCCGGTTTCAGGTGGACACTTATAAGAGAGACGAAGAAAATGAATTATCTCTTGGCCAAATGAATCACCTCACCTATATTTATCCAACTACTTAGTTAATAAGAGTCTGTGAACATAAAATATAATTCACCCTTATGCATGATAGATATGGAGTTTTTCATCTGCCAATTATTAAGAGCATTGATGTCTTTATAAGGTATCTTTGTTTCATGTCCAGGAGTTAATGAAAATGCACGTGTAAGTTTCCAAATGAAAAATTTATGCCACAGGTCATAATATTAAGCACCTCATATTAATTTGGTATCTCCCTAACTTCTCAGAGGAAAGGATAAATCAACATGCAGTTTCATTAGTTTTGCTTTAGATTACTATAGTAGATTCTAGAATGTCATAGAACAATATTCTTGAAAAAAAATAAGATTAAAGAAACACTTGCATATTTTACCATCTAAAATTGCCTTCTTTAAATCATGTATAACAAGCCAATTCCACCATTGTTGTTATTGCAGTTGTTCAGTTAGTAAGTCATGTGTGACTCATTGCAATCCAATGGATTGTAGCACACCAGGCTCCTCTGTCCTCCACTATCCCCTGGAGTTTATCAAATTCATGTCCATTGAGATGGTGATCCCATTTAACCATCTCATTCTCTGCCAACCCCTTCTCCTTTTGACTTCCATCTTTCCCAGCATCAGGATCTTTTCCAATGAGTTGGCTCTTCACATTAGGTAGCCAAAGTACTGGAGCTCCAGCTTTAGCATCAGGCCTTCCACTGAATATTCAGGGTTGATTTTCTTTAGGATTGATAGATCTCCTAGTATTCCAAGGGATTCTCAAGAGTCTTCTTGAAGACCACAGTTCGAAAGCATCCGTTCTTCAATGCTCAGTCTTCTTTATGTTACAACTCTCTTCTCTGTACACGACTAATGGCAAAACCATACTTTTGACTATATGCAACGTTGTCAGCAAAGTAATGTCTTTGCTTTGTAATGGAGTTTCTAGATGTCAGGCAAATTTGGTCTTGGAGTACAGAATGAATCAGGGCAAAAGCTAATAGAGTTCTGCCAAGAGATTGCACTGGTCATAGCAAACATCCTCTTCCAAAAACACAAGAGAAGACTCTACATATGGACATCACCAGATGATCAACACCAATATCTGATTATATTTTTTTTCCAGCCAAAGATGGAGAAGCTCTATACAGTCAGCAAAAATAAGACTGGGACCTGACTGTGGCTGAGATCATGAGCTCCTTATTGCCAAATTCAGACTGAAAATGAAAAAAAGTGGAGAAAACCACTAGACCATTCAGGTATGACATAAATCAAATCCCTTATGACTATACAGTGGAAGTGACAAATAGATTTAAAGGACTAGATCTGATAGAGTGCCTGATGAACTATGGACAGAGGTTCGTGGCATTGTACAGGAGATAGGAAACAAGACCATCCCCAAGAAAAAGAATGCAAAAAAGCAAAATGGCTGTCTGAGGAGGCCTTACAAATAGCTGTGAAAAGAAGGGAAGCAAAAATCAAAGGAGAAAAGGAAAGATATACCCATTTGAATGCAGAGTTCTAAAGAATGGCAAGGAGAGATAAGAAAACATTCCTCAGCAATCAGTGAAAAGAAATAGAGGAAAACAACAGAATGGGAAAGACTAGAGACCTCTTCAAGAAAATCAGAGATACCAAGGGAATATCTCCTGCAAAGATGGGCTCGATAAAGGACAGAAATGGTATGAACATAACAGAAGCAGAAGATATTAAGAAAAGGTGGCAAGAATACACAGAAGAACTGTACAAAAAAGATCTTCACGATCCAGATAATCACGATGGTGTGATCACTCACCTAGAGCCAGACATCCTGGAATGTGAAGTCAAGTGGGCCTTAGGAAGTATCACTATGAACAAAGCTAGTGGAGGTGATGGAATTAGAGTTGAGCTATTTCAAATCCTGAAAGATGATGCTGGGAAAGTGCTGCACTTAATACACCAGCAAAATCGGAAAACTCAGCAGTGGCCACAGGACTGGAAAAGGACAGTTTTCATTCTAATCCCAAAGAAAGACAATGCCAAAGAATGCTCAAAGTACCACACAATTGCACTCATCTAACACGCTAGTAAAGTAATGCTCAAAATTCTCCAAGCCAGGCTGGTTTTAGAAAAGGCAGAGGAACCAGAGATCAAATTGCCAACATCTGCTGGATCATCAAAAAATCTAGAGAGTTCCAGAAAAAACATCTATTTCTGTGTTATTGACTATGCCAAAGCCTTTGACTGTGTGGATCACAATAAACTGTGAAAAATTCTGAAACAGATAGGAATACCAGACCACCTGACCTGCCTCTTGAGAAATCTGTATACAGATCAGGAAGCAACAGTTAGAACTGGACATGGAACAACAGACTGGTTCCAAATAGGAAAAGGAGTACATCAAGGCTGTATATTGTCACCCTCCTTGTTTAAATTATATGCAGAGTACATCATGAGAAACGTTGGACTGGAGGAAGCAAAAGCTGGGATCAAGATTGCTGGGAAAAATATCAATAACCTCAGATATGCAGATGACACCACCCTTATGGCAGAAAGTGAAGAGGAACTCAAAAGCCTCTTGATGAAAGTGAAAGTGGAGAGTGAAAAAGGTGGCTTAAAGCTCAACATTCAGAAAACTATGATCATGGCATTCCATCCCACCATGTCATGGCAAATAGATGGGGAATCAGTGGAAACAGTGGATGACTTTATCTTTCTAGGGTCCAAAATCACTGCATATTGTGATTGCAGCCATGAAATTAAAAGATGCTACTCCTTGGAAGGAAAGTTATGACCAACCTAGTCAGTATATTGAAAAGCAGAGACATTACTTTGTCAACAAAGGTCCGTCTAGTAAAGGCTTTGGTTTTTCCAGTGGTCATGTATGGATGTGATATTTGGACTATAAAGAAAGCTGAACACAGGAGTATTGATGCTTTTGAACTCTGTTGTTGGAGAAGACCCTTGAGAGTCCCTTGGACTGCAAGGAGGTCCAACCAGTCCATCCAAAAGGAGACCAGTCCTGGGTTTTCATTGGAAGGATTGATGTTGAAGCTGAAATTCCAATACTTTGGCCACCTTAATGTGAAGAGCTGACTCATTTGAAAAGACCCTTATACTGGGAAAGATTGAAGGCAGGAGGAGAAGGGGACAAGAGAGGAGGAAATGGTTGGATGGCATCATAGACTCAATGGACATGGGTTTGAGTGGACTCTGGGATTTGGTAATGGACAGGGAGGCCTGGCATGCTGCAGTTCATGGGCTCACAAAGAGTCAGACACGACTGAGTGACTGAACTGACTGACTGACTAGATTGGTCATCGGGCTTCCCTGATGGCTCAGATGGTAAAGAATCCTCTATCAATGTAGGACACCTGAGTTCGATCCCTGGGTAGGGAAGTTCCCCTGGAGGAGGTTATGGCAATTCACTCAAGTATTCTTGCCTGGAGAATCCCTATGGACAGAGGAGTTTGGCGGTCTACAGTCCCTGGGGTCACAAAGAGTTGGGCATGACTGAGAGACTAAGCCCAGCATAGCACAGGTTTGTCATATCTTTCCTTCCAAGGAACAAGTGTCTTTTAACTTCATGGTTGCAGTCACTGTCCAAAGTGATTTTGGAGCCCAAGAAAATAAAATCGGTCACTGCTTCCTCTTTTCCCTCATCTATTTGCTATGAAGTGATGGGACCAGATGCCATAATCTTAGTTTTTTGAATATTTAATTTCATGCCAGCTTTCCCCCCTCTCCTTTTTCACCTTCATCAAAAGCCTTTTCACTTCCTCTTCATTTTCTGCCATTAGAGCGGTTTTATTTGCATATCCGAGGTTGTTGATAATTCTCCTGGCAGTCTTGATTACAGCATGTGATTCATCCAGCTCAGTCTTTCACATGATAGATTTTGCACAAAATAAAATAAGCAGGGTGATAATATACGACCTTGTTGCACTCTTTTTCCAAATTGGAATCAGTCATGTTATATGTCCAATTCTAACTGTTGCTTCCTGATCTGCATACAGGTTTCTCAGGAGATAGGTAGGGTGATTTGTTACTTCCATCATTTTAAGAATTTTCCACAATCAAAAGTTTTAGCATAGTCAATGAAGCAGAAGTTTGTTTTTTTTTTTTTTTTCCTGGAATTCCCTTGCTTTCTCCATGATCCAATGAATGTTGGCAATTTGATCTCTGGTTCCTCTGCCTTTTCTAAGCCCAGCTTGTATATCTTGAAGGTCTTGATTCATGTACTGCTGATGCCTACGTTGAACAATTTTGAGCATAACCTTGCTAGCGTGTCAAATAAGTGCAATGTATGGTAGCTTGAACATTTTTGGCATTTCCCTTCTTTGGAATTGGAATGAAAACTGACCTTTTCCAGTCCTGTGGCAACTGCTGAGTTTTCCAAATTTGCTGGCATATTGAGTTTAGCACTTTAACAGCATGATCTTTTAGGATTTTAAATAGCTCAGCTTGAATTCTGTCACCCCCACCTTCCCCAGCTTTGTTCATAGTAATGTTTCCTAAGACCCACATGAGTTCACTCTCCCCGATGTCTGGCTCTAGGTGAGTGACCATACCATCTTGGTTTACATTCTGCTATATTATATATTATACATTGACACATAGTACTTAAGAATCATGTCTTATGATAAAATTGTTTTGCTTTTGAGTGTTTTTTTTTTGAATAATGAAAAAAGAAACAAATGTGATATTATTTGTCACACAAAAGTAGACAAGGGAGGAAAAATTGGTATCTTTTTGAAGCTGCAAAGTGTATTAAATTTAGAAAATGGGTGCAATACTATAGTGTTGTCATTCTGATAAAAACTATTACATAGTTTTGAAACAGTATATAACTTGTGAATAAAAACATGTATAAACATGTATTCACAAATGTATAACTTGTGAACAAAAACATGCATCATGCATACTTCAATCTTTATGTTCTGGGTTTATACTATTGCCTTTAAAAAAAATCTATGTAGGGACATAAGTAGTATTGCTAAGCAACATATTAGTCAGCTATTTGTTAGCAAATAATGGCAAATCATTAAACAAAAATGTTTAAATTAGCCATAAACATTATTTCTACTACAGCTAATTAGTAGTAGCTCTCGTTTTATAAACCATAATTTTAAAATGCATCATTCTTCTCTTACATTGTCTTGAAATTGATACTATTTGACACAGTGAAATGATAAGATATTATATTACTTTCATTTGCAGATGCTGTATCAACAACTGGGTCTATTATAAGGTAGAATATTTTTATTGAAATACACAACAATTTGTGAAAAGTCACCTTTCTCATTAGGCAAATTCTTTAAAAAATATTTATTTTAATTGAAGTCTAATTACTTTACAATATTGTAGTGGTTTTTGCCATACATTGACATGAATCAACCATGGTTGTACATGTGTTCCCCATCCTGAACCCCCCTCCCACCTCCCTCCCCATCCCATCCCTGTGTCATTCCAGTGCACCAGCCCTGAGCACCCTGTCTCATGCATAGAACCTGGAATGGCAATCTGTTTCACACATGAAAATATACATGTTTCAATGCTACTGTCTCAGATCATCCCACCCTGGCCTTCTTGCACAGAGTCCAAAAGACTGTTCTATACATCTGTGTCTCTTTTGTTGTCTCGCATATAGGGTTATCATTACCATCTTTTCAAATTCCATATATATGCATTAGAATACTGTATTGAGGTTTTTCTTTCTGACTTCACTTTGAATAATAGGGTCCAGTTTCATCCACCTCATTAGAACTGATTCAAATATATTCCTTTTAATGGCTGAGTAATATTCCATTTTGGATATGTACCACAGCTTTCTTATCCATTCATCTGCTGATGGACATCTAGGTTGCTTCCATGTCCTGGCTATTATAAACAATGCTGCGATGAAAATTGGGATACACATGTCTTATTCAATTCTAGTTTCCTTCCTGTGTATGTGCAGCAGTGTGATTGCTGGGTTTTATGGTGGTTTTATTTCCAGTTTTTTAAGGAATCTCCACACTGTTCTCCATAGTGGCTATACTAGTTTGCATTCCCACCAACAGTGTAAGAGGGTTTCCTTTTCTCCACACTGTCTCCAGCATTTATTGTTTGTAGATTTTTGGATAACAGCCATTCTGACCACAGTGAGATGGTACCTCATTTTGGTTTTAGTTTCCATTTCTCTTATAATGAGTCATGTTAAGCATCTTTTCATGTGTTTGTTAGCCATCCGTATGTCTCTTTTGGAGAAATGTCTGTTTAGTTCTTTGGCTCATTTTTTTATTGGATCGTTTACTTTTCTGGAGTTGAGCTACAAGTGTTGCTTGTATATTTTTGAGATTCATTCTTTGTCAGTTGCTCTGTTTGCTATTATTTTCTCCCATTCGGAAGGCTATCTTTTCACCTTTCATATAGTTTCATTCATTGTGCAAAAGATTTTAGGTTTAATTAGGTCCCATTTGTTTATTTTTGCTTTTATTTCCACTACTCTGGGAGGTGGGTCATAGAGGATCCTGCCGTGATTTATGTCAGAGAGTGTTTTGCCTATGTTTTCCTCTAAGAGTTTTATAGTTTCTGGTCTTATGTTTAGATCTTTAATCCATTTTGAGTATATTTTTGTGTATGGTGTTAGAAAGTGTTCTAGTTTCATTCTTTTACAAGTGGTTGACCAGTTTCCCCAGCACCACTTGTTAAAGAGATTGTCTTTTCTCCATTGCATATTTTTGCTTCCTTTGTCAAAGATAAAGTGTCCATAGGTGCATGGATTTATCTCTGGGCTTTCTATTTTGTTCCATTAATCTATATTTCTGTCTTTGTGCGAGTACCAAACTCTCTTGATGACGGTGGCTTTGTAGTAGAGCCTGAAGTCAGGCAGGTTGATTCCCCCAGTTCCATTCTTCTTTCTCAAGATTGCTTTGGCTATTCGAGGTTTTTTTTTCCACACTTTTCCATACAAAGTGTGAAAGTATTTGTTTTATTACTCTGAAAAATACCATTGGTAGATTGATAGGGATTGCATTGAATCTATAGATTGCTTTTGGTAGTATACTCATATTCACTATATTAGCTTTTCTGATCCATGACCATGGTATATTTCTTCATCTATTTCTGTCCTCTTTGATTTCTCATCAGTGTTTTATGGTTTTCCACATGTAAATCTTTTGTTTCTTTAGGTAGATATATTGCAAAGTATTTTATTCCTTTTGTTGCAATGGTGAATGGAATTGTTTCCTTAATTTCTCTTTCTGTTTTCTCACTGTTAGTGTATAGGAATGCAATGAATTTCTGTGGGTTAATTTTATATCCTGCAATTTTACTGTATTCATTGATTAGTTCTAGTAATTTTTTGGTGGAGTCTTCAGTGTTTTCTATGTCATCTGCAAACAGTGAGAGTTTTACTTCTTTTCCAGTCTGGATTCCTTTAATTTCTTTTTCTGCTCTGATTGCTGTGGCTAAAACTTCCAAAACTATGTTGAACAGTAGTGGTGAGAGTGGGCACACTTGTATTGTTTCTGACTTTAGAGGAAATGCTTTCAATTTTTCACCATTGAGGATAATGTCTGCTGTGCCTTTTTCATGTATGGCTTTTATTATGTTGAGGTATGTTCCTTCTATTCCTGCTTTCTGGAGGGTTTTTTATCATAAATGGATGTTGAATTTTGTCAAAGGCTTTCTCTGTATTTTCTAAGATAATCATATCTTTTTTATCTTTCAATTTGTTAAAGTGGTGTATTTGATTGATTCGTGGATATTAAAGAATCCTTGCATCCCTGGGATAATGCTCACGTGGTCATGATGAATGACCTTTTTGTATGTTGTTTTATTGTGTTTGCTAGAATTTTGTTAGGGATTTTTGCACCTACATTCATCAGTGATATTGGCCCGTACTTTTCTTTATTTGTGTCATCTTTGTCTCATTTTGGTATTAGGGTGGTGGTGGCCTCATAGAATGTGTTTGGAAGTTTACCTACCTCTGAAATTTTCTGGAAGAGTTTGAGTAATATATGTGTTAGCTATTCTGTAAATTTTTGGTAGAATTCAGCTGTGAAGCCGTCTGGATTTGGGCTTTTGTTTGGTGGAAGATTTCTGATTACAGTTTCGATTTCCATGCTCGGGATGGGTCTGTTATGATTTTCTATTTCTTCCTGGTTCAGTTTTGGAAAGTTGTACTTTTCTAAGAATGTGTCCATTACTTCCAAGTTGTCCATTTTATTGGCATATAGTTGCTGATAGTAGTCTCTTATGATCCTTTGTATTTCTGTGTTGCCTGTTGTGATTTCTCCATTTTCATTTCTAATCTTATTGATTTGATTCTTCTCCTTTTGTTTCTTGATGAGTCTGGCTAATGGTTTGTCAATTTTATTTATCTTCTCAAAGAACCAGCTTTTGGCTTTGCTAATTTTTGCTGTGGTCTATTTTGTTTCTTTTGCATTTATTTCTGCCCTAATTTTTAAGATTTCTTTCCTTCTAGTAATCTTGGGGTTCTTCATTTCTTCCTTTTCTAGTTGCTTTAGCTCTAGAGTTAGGTTATTTATTTGACTTTTTTCTTGCTTATTGAGGTAGGCTTGTATTGCTGTCAACCTTCCCCTTCACACTGCTTTTATAATGTCCAACAGGTTTCTGTTTGTTGTGTTTTCATTTTCATTCATTTATATGAATATTTTGATTTCTTTTTTGATTTCTTCTGTGATTTGTTGGTTTTTCAGAAGTGTGCTGTTTAGCCTCCATATGTTGGATTTTTTTTTCCTGTGATTGACATCTAATTTTACTGCATTGTTGTCAGAAAAGATGCTTGGGATGATTTCAATTTTTTTTGAATTTACCAAGGCTAGATTTATGGCCCAGAATGTGATCTATCCTGGGGTATTTTCCCTGTGCACTTGAGAAAAAGGTGAAATTCATTGTTTTGTGGTGAAATGTATTTAGACCTCAACTAGGTCTAAGTGGTCCATTATATCATTTAACGTTTGTGTTTCCTTGTTAATTTTCTGTTAGTTGATCTATACATAGGTGGGAGTGTGATATTAAAGTCTCCCACTATTATTGTTAATTTTCCCTTTCATACTTGTTAGCATATGCTTTACATACTGTGGTGGTCCTTTGTTGGGTGTATTTATATTTATAATTGTTATATCTTCTTCTTGGATTGATCCTTAGATCAGTATGTAGTGTCCTTCTTTGTCTCTTTTCACAGCCTTTATTTTAAAGTAAATTTTATCTGATATGAATGTTGCCACTCCTGCTTTCTTTTGGTCTCCATTTGCTTGAAATATCATTTTCCAGCCCTTCACTTCTTTCAGTCTGAACGTGTCCCTTGTTTTGAGGTTGGTCTCTTGTAGACAGTATATATAGAGGCCTTGTTTTGGTATCCATTCAGCCAGTCTTTGGCTTTTGGTTGAGGCATTCAACCCATTTATATTTAAGGTAATTATTAATAAATATGATCCCATTGCCATTTACTTTGTTGCTTTGTGTTGGAGTTTATACACCTTTTCTGTGTTTCCTGTCTATAGAAGATCCTTTAGCATTTGTTGAAGAGATGGTTTGGTGGTGCTGAATTCTCTCAGCTTTTGCTTGTCTGTAAAGCTTTTGATTTCCCCTTCATATTTGCATGAGATTCTTGCTGGGTACAGTAATCTGGGTTGTAGGTTTTTCTCTTTCATCACTTTAAATATGTCCTGCCATTCCCTTCTGGCCTGAAGAGTTTCTATTGAAAGATCAGCTGTTATCCTTAAGGGAATCCTCTTGTGTGTTATTTTTCCCTTGCTGCTTTTAATATTTGTTCTTTGTGTTTGATTTTTTTAACTTGATTAATATGTTTCTTGGGTTGTTTTGCCTTGGGTTCATCCTGTTTGGGACTCTCTGGGTTTCTTGGACTTGGGTGACTATTTTCTTTCCCATTTTAGGGAAGTTTTTAACTGTTATCTCCTCAAGTATTTTTTCATGGCTTTTCTTTTTGTCTTCTTCTTCTGCAACTCCTATGATTCGAATGTTGTGGCATTTCACATTGTCCCAGAGGTCCCTGAAGTTGTCCTCATTTTTTAAAATTCTTTTTTCCTCTCTGCCTCACTTATTTCTGCCATTTTATCTTCTACCTCACTTATCCTATCTTCTGCCTCCATTATTCTACTGTTGGTTCCCTTCAGAGTGTTTTCTATTACCTTTATTGCATTATTCATTATTGATTGACTTTTTTATTTCTTATAGGTCCTTGTTAAACATTTCTTGCTTCTTCTCAGTCTTTGGCTCTAGGCTATTTATCTGTAACTCCATTTTGTTTTCAAGATTTTGGATCATTTTTACTATCATTATTCTATATTCTTTTTCAGGTAGGCCCCCTATCTCCTTCTCTTTTGTTTGGTTTGGTGGGCATTTAACATGTTCCTTTATCTTCTGAGTATTTCTCTGCCTTTTCCTCTTGTTTAGATTGCTTGTTTGTGTGGCCTTCCTGTATTCTGGCAGTTTGTGGTTCCTCTTTATTGTGGAGGTTTCTCCCTTTGAGTGGAGTTGGATAAGTGGCTTTTCCAGGTTTCCTGGTTAGTGAAGCTTGCATCGGTTTTGTAGTGGTTGGAGTTGGATTTCTTCTCTCTGGAGTGTAATGAAGTGTCCAGTAGTGAGTTTTGAGATGTATATGGGTTTGGTGTGACTTTGGGCAGCCTGTATATTGATGCTCCGGGCTATGTTCCTGTGTTGCTGGAGAATTTGCATGGTATGTCTTGCTCTGGAAGTTGTTGGCTCTCGGGTGGTGCTTGGTTTCAGTGTAGGTATGGAGGCATTTGGATGAGTTTTCATTGGTTAATGTTCCCTAGAGTCAGGAATTCTCTGGTGTTCTCAGGTTTTGGGCTTAAGCCTCCTGACTCTGGGTTTCAGTCTTATACTTTCATTAGCCTCAGGACTTCTCCATCCATACAGCACCAATGATAAAACATCTAGTTTAATGGTGAAAAGATTATCCACAGTGAGGGACATCCAGAGATGTTCACAGAATTACATGGAGAAGAGAACAGGGAGGAAGGAGATAGAGGTGACCAGGAAGAGAAGAGGGGGAATCCAAAGGGGAGAGAGCAATCTAGACATTAATCAATTCCCTATGTGCTCTCCATAGTCTGGAACCCTCAGAGAGGTTCATGGAGTTACATAGAGAAGAGAAGAGTGGGGAAGGAGATAGAAGTGAGCAGGAGGAGGAAAAGGAGAATCAAAAGGAGACAGACAGATCTAGGCAGTAATCAGTTCCCTAAGTGTTCTCCACAGCTTGGAATACACAAAGAGATTTACAGAGTTGGGGAGAGAAGATAAGGGAGCAGGAGGAGATAGAGGTGACCTGTGGGAGAAAAAGGAGAATCAAAAGTTGAAGAGAGTAATCAAGCCAGTAATCACACTCCTATGTAAAAATGGGTACTGAAGATTGAATTCTTAAAGGTGCAAAATTGAAAACAAATACCAAAAAGCAAAGATTAAAAATATAGAGTAGAGGCTAGACCCCCAAAAATGTAATATAAAAAAGACAAAACAAAATTGCAAAAAGTATTTTTAAAAATATATGAAGCTTTCTTTGAAAATAGGGTCTTTTTATTTTGTAAGGTAATATTAGGTTATAAAAATGAAAATTAAAGGAGTAATAGAGGACTTAAAATTTAAAAAAATTAAAAAATTGCAATGGCACCCCACTCCAGTACTCTTGCCTGGAAAATCCCATGGATGGAGGAGCCTGGTAGGCTGCAGTTCATGGGGTCATGAAGAGTTGGACACGACTGAGCGACTTTACTTTCACTTTTCACTTTCATGCATTGGAGAAGGAAATGACAACCCACTCCAGTGTTCTTGCCTGGAGAATACCAGGGACAGGGGAGCCTGGTGGGTTGCTGTCTATGGGGTCGCACAGAGTCAGACACAACTGAAGCAACTTAGCAACAGCATCAGTAAAAATATATCTAGGAATTTCACTGGTGCTGTTGCGGGCAGTGTGGGGTCCAGCTTATACTTCTCAAGATCTATAGACCCCTTCCAATGTAGTCAGTATTAACTACAGAATTTTAATCCGTGCACCTGTCACTTCCAAAGCAGTTCCCTCTTTTTATTTTGGCTGCCTCTGACTGCAAGTCTCTTCAGTGTCTAATTTCCACCCTGACACAAGGGGGCAAAGGTGGTCACTTGTTTAGGCTCACTTTTTCAGTCGTGCTGTGGGGAGGGAGGAACACTGCAAACAAATATCACTGGAGTGTATGGGAAGTGCTCACAGTGCCTGGGACACACTGCGTTTGCCCCCAGTCACCGTGTGTATGCTTTCCCTGTATGTACTGCTCAGGCTCCAGGTTGCTCTGCAGGGAAACTGTCTAAAGTGCCCCTGGGTTCCATGAACTTCCCAGGTCTAAGCCACTCAGGTTCAGGTTCTTGGGTCCTCCACAAAGGTGCAGACTAGGTTGGACCTGTGTTTTGTGCCCTTCCCAGGTCTGAGCAGCTCAGGTGACCAGGTGCTTGGTGCGCTCATTCTCCTTAGGTATGGTTCCTCTTATCCCCTCTCCCATCCCAGCTGCTCGGTTTTGCAGGTGTACCATTTCAGGTGTGCTGTGTCTCTTCTGAGGAGCTGATATCTGGCTGCAATGCTCCTGGTGGATGTCATCTGTCCAGGATCCCAGGAAGGCTTGTTTGGCAACTGGGAGCCTGCTCACAATTTGGTGGAGAATGCCGTCTCTGGGCCTGAGTTTGCCCCTTTCCGGCTTTGGCTGCCGCCCGCCTACCTCCTTGACTCCAGTGGGGGATGGGCGAGACCGCAGCCGGCTAGCTCTCCTCTGGTATTTCCTCAGTCCTTTGTTCTGTGAGCAGGTCCAGCAGTGCCTTAGGTTAGGGCTTTTTGTGGGAAAGTTCTCTCTCTCTCTCTATTTTTTTTTTTTTTCTCTCTCTCTGGCTATTCCAAGGTTTGTGTTGCTCTCTCATGTTAGTTCCCTCAGATTGCCCTCTGGGCATTCAGGCCTGGTCCTTACCCTAAGCAATGCAGCCCGCACCTCCCTGTTCAGTCCCCGCTTGCTGGTGGCAGATGCGAGCATCTGGGCTACTTCTCCGCTGGTAATTGCCATTAGGCATGTAATCTGTGGGTTTTATTTATTTATTTATTAATTTTTCCTCCCAGTTATGTTGCCCTCTGATAATCCAAAACTCCCCACAGACCTGCCGGTGAGAGGGTTTCCTGGTGTTTGGAACCTTCTCTTTTATGATTCCCCAGGAATAAAATCATCCCAGGGATGGATTTCCTTCCCTAACTCTTTTGACTCTTTTTTTTTTTAATCTTCTACATTTTGTCCTAACTCCTTTCAAAGACAATGGACTGCCTTTCTGGGTGCCTGGTGTCCTCTGCCAGGGTTCAGAAGGTTTTTTGTGGAATTTGCTCAGCATTCAAATGTTCTTTTGAGGAATTTGTGGGGGAGAAGGTGGTCTCCCCGTCCTATTCCTCCTCCATCTTAGGATCACCCCCTGAAATTTATTTTAGCAATACATTTTATTTAACTCAATATATGCAAACTATCATTATTCCAACAAGTAATCAATAAAACATTTTCAATGAGATACTTTACATTTCTTTTCATAGTAAGTCTTGAAATCTGACATGCATTTTACATGTACAGCACATCTCAATTCTAACTAGCCACATTTTATGTGCTCAGTAGCTGTGTGTGGCTAATGGATACTATATCAAAAGAGCTTTAGATCTCTTTCAGAGACTAAGGATTCAGGATTGGTCTGCAAAGAAAAAAATGGGCTTTGTTATACAATGGTTTGATATTATGCCTAGAACAAAAACAAACAAAAACACTCTTGAAACCCTTGAATTTATGCTTGCTCGTCTGAGAACATTTTCCCCATGTCTGGCCAAAGTTCAAAGAAAAAATGATAACATTTGGGAAAGGTACTCTTGTTGATTTTTGATGCCATGGGGATGAAAAAAATGTTGAATGTGAAACAGTGAAGGACTGCATAGACCAAAGTCAATGCTTCCAGTTGTAGACTTTGTGCCATGTGTTTGAGGCTCTTAAGAACCACAGTTCATTGCAATTTTCTCTCCTTGAAATTCTTGAGTAATTTACAAGAGAAGTCCTTGGTAGAGAACACTGATTGGCCCTTGTTAATCTTGCAGTTTTGCAGCTTCATGCAGCCCTTCCAGCCAGCTTCCTTCCTGTCCTGCCAGGGGCTTACAGCCTGCAGTCTTCATCTCTCAGGCTCCTTGCCAGATGGCTTCTGTTTAGGTCTGCCATTTCTTGGCACAGGCATGGGAATTAGAAGGTTGCTGAAAGCAAAATGCTGCTGGTTTCCCCCCCCCCCCCCCCCACTGGATGGGGCTTGGCAGTGCAGCACTAGTGGAGGATAACCAAGGGCTGCATGGGCAGCAGTGCCAGGGGGAAGAGGCTCAGTCTCTGGAACAGCGGCACCCCTGGCTCAGAGCCAAAGCAGCTTCTCTTTTTTTTTTTTTTTCCCACTTTATGTGCTGCTATGGTATCTTAGTTCCCGGACCAAGGATGAAAGCTGAGACCCCTGCATGGGAAGCATTGCGTCTTAACCACTGGACCGCCAGGGAAGTCCCCCAAAGCAGGATGACTTTAAAACATGTATCGTATAGGGTTCTATAATGATCAGTATGTATCACTACCAAAACTGGAGCCAGAAGCCTGAAAGTTTCCGTCTTCCAGTTCACATAAAATGTGGTACTTCAATTTTAAAATATTAGTAATATGATTTACTTTGATAATGTTCATTTCTAAGAATATTAAATAAGAAATTTTGTTGCTTTTGTTCAGTCACCCATTCATGTCCAACTCTTTGCGACCTCATGGACTGTGGCATGATAGGCCTCCCTGTCCCTCACCATCTCCCAGAGTTTGCCCAAGTTCATGTTCATTACATTGCTGATGCCATCCAGCCATCTCATCTTCTGACACCCTTTTCTCCTTCCGCCCTCAATCTTTCCCAGCATCAGGGACTTTTACAATGAGTCATCTGTTTGCATCAGATGACCAAAATACTGGAGCTTCAGCTTCAGCATTAGTCCTTCCAGTAAATATTCAGGGTTCATTTCCCTTAAGATTGACTGGTTTGATCTTGCTGGCCAACGGACGTTCAGGAGTATTCTCCAGGACCACTGTTTGAAGGCATCAATTCTCTGGCCTTCTACCTGTAATCTCTTAAATCTAAAATATTTATATAATAGATGCCTGCATGTGGTTTTCATAGTGCTCATGCTCACAGAGTGTATTTCTTAGACTCACCAGATATAAAAATGATTCTAAATAGTGCTTTTTGTCAGAGACAATTTAAAGCATTAATTTCTTTACTTGATAATCACTTATCATTGGTCCAAAATATCACCAAACCAAAATAAAAAAACACCTTATAAAATTATGAAATTCAGTGCTCCTTTAGTAAGACAACATTCAAGTCAATCAATAAATGTTTTATATTCTTAACTATAATTGTATCTAAGTATATATTTGCTTATTGGTAAATATATGGATTTCAATATTTACCTATTATTTAGAATTCAAGTGAGATTTATGAAATTTTAACAGTTTATGTTTTGGGGAAATTGAGTGTTGAAGTCTTTACACAGTTTGAATTTACACCAGATTAACAAAAATTGTATTTCCTTTGCTGTCTATATTTGTTGCTGTTCTCCAAATGTAATAATATCCTAAAACATAAAAGGAAATAAATATGGAAATTTAGAAAACTCATATTAAATTTTCTCCAATTATATCGACTCTGGCCTTCTTAAGATTTTTCTAATGTATTTAAAATGCAAAGAATAATGCAAAAATTAAAAAGTGAGGGGAAAGATTTTTATCAGCAAATGTCAGAATATATAAGTCTTTAACAAAAAGCAAGAAGGTAGATGTGTAAAAATTGATACATCAGTGTGGTAAAATAAAAAAAATAAATAAACTGACCATAATGTATACCTGAATTTAATATTTGATTTAAAAATAAAACCAGAGATAAAGGTGTGAATTATCAAATTGTGCTGGGAAATATCAAATTGTGCTGGGAAATTTAGCAAAATATTTGGACAAAAATCATCACACTAAAATACAGATACAAGAAAACTATAATAGGTCAAAGATATAACTGGAAACCTGGAGCCATACAGTTCAGAAGAAAGTATGTGAATATTAACTAATCAAAGCAATAGGCCTTTTGTATAATTTGTGGCAAAACTAGTTCCAAACATTTCTGATAGAAATATTTACTTGAGTTGAAATGCTAATATTGTTTCTCATGGTGCACTATGGAAATTACAGTTACTTCTTGTTAGCTTTACCTAAAGCTTAAATTCTAGAGTTATTTTGTTGGCATTAATTTAGACATAGTTCTTGAAAGAAAAGATGATTGCAGAATATATGGCATTAAGTAATAGCTATTCTATTTTTTAAGGAATAGCTATTCTATTCCAGAAGTCACGTATGGATGTGAGAGTTAGAGAGACCATAGAGAAAGCTGAGGGCCAAATAATTGATGCTTTTGAACTGTGGTGTTGGAGAAGACTCTTGAGAGTACCTTGGACTGCAAGGAGATCAAACCAGTCAATCCTAAAGGAAATCAGTCCTGAATATTCATTGGAAGGACTGATGTTGAAGCTGAAGCCCCAATACTTTGACCACCTGATGCAAAGAACTGACTCATTAGAATAGACTCTGATGCTGGGAAAGACTGAAGGCAGGAGGAGAAGGGGATGACAGAGGACGAGATGTTGGATGGCATCACTGACTCTATGAACATGAATTTGAGCAAGCTCTGGGAGTTGGTGATGGACAGGGAAGCCTGGCATGCTGCAGTCCATAGGGTCACAAAGAGTCGGACATGACTGTGTTACTGAACTGAACTGAATTGATTCTATTTCTTAAAATATTGATTTAGATGATAATGATAATAATAATCACCAAATTTTAAAGAGCAGGTGTAAAACATTACTCACTATTCACATTTCAAAGCAGCAACAGATGAAGTCTGTCACTTTCAAACAATGGGTTATTTTAAAACAATAGTAGCCTTACTATTCCATTCATGCTAATGTACCTTGAAGGTAAAGAGTTTCTTCAAAGCAGGCCTGCTGTTTTCTTCCAACACTGCCCTTCAGAGGCCTCTTGACAGCTCTTTTCCTTTGCTTCCTTTTATTCAACAATCTTTGCTGAGTACCTGGTACATGCCAGGCACTACACTAATAACCTTCTTTCATCCTCTAATCTCTCTCCAATAGGCAAGGGATGACCTGGGAGAAAACTAGTAGTGTAGTTAAAGTTATAGATGGAAGTTAGAGGGAGTGCGTCTTAAGTTGCTTCAGTCGTGTCTGACTCTTTGTGACCCTGTGGACCATAGCCCGCCAGGCTCCTCTGTTCATGGGTTTCTCCAGGCAAAAATGCTGGAATGGGTTGCCATTTTCTTCTCCAGAGGATCTTCCAGAACCAGGGATCTCT
Source organism: Bos grunniens (assembly GCF_055505025.1). Lineage (NCBI taxonomy): Eukaryota > Metazoa > Chordata > Mammalia > Artiodactyla > Bovidae > Bos > Bos grunniens. Next base: position 102,526,450 of record NC_141194.1, on the reverse strand, counting down.
TATGTCTCCTGCATTGGCAAACGTGTTCTTTACCACTGGTGCCATCTGGGCATCTGGGAAGCCCTAGATAGATGGAAGAGGTAGAGTAGTTTATTCATATATAGATGTAATTAAGATTTTAATATTAGTGTTCTTGGTATTTTTGTATGAAGATTTTATATACTGTGACCTTGCTTTAGGATAATATAAAGATAATATATTAGAAGACTATAAAGGTTTAGGATAATACAAAGATAAATTTCAAATGGAGTTGCTAGAAATAAAACTATGTAAAATTTTCCAACATTTTCTCAAAATATTCAGAGGCAGAGGTATAAGCCAAAGAGTCTTTTGCTTATTATGAATAATGTGGCTATGAATATTTGTGTAGAACTTTTTGTGGGGTCATGTTTTCAGTTCTTTTCAGTGTATATTTAAAAGACTAGAACTGGGTGGGGGGCATGTGGTAATATTTTGTTTGATATTTTAAGGAACTGTCAAATGTTTTCCAAAGTGAATATAGCATTTAACATCTCATCAGCACTTATGCAGGTTTCAATTTCTCCAAATCCTTACCACCACCTGTCAATATCTGTCTTTGTAATAGTAACCACAGTTCACTTTTGGCATTGATTTACATTTCACTAATGATTAATGATGCTAAGAAATTTTACAAGGGTTTATTAGCCATTTGTATGTCTTCTTTGGAGAAAAGTTTATTTGAATACTTTTCATTTTTCTTTTGGATTTTTTAAAAAAATTACTGAGTTGTAACAGTTCTTTATGCTCTGGATGTTATTTACATATATGTGTTAGCTGCTCAGTCGTGTCCAACTCTTTGCAACCCCATGGACTGTAGCTCCTCTGTCTATGGAATTCTCCAGGCAAGAATACTGGAGTAGGTAGCCATTCCCTTCTCCAGGGGATCTTCCCAACCCAGAGATCAAACCCGGGTCTCCTGCATTGTGGACAGATTTTTTACCATCTGAGGCACCAGAGAAGCCCATATATCTGCAAATAATTCTTTTCATCCTCTAAGTTGTCTTTTTATTTTCTTGATAGTGTTCTTTGAAGTATAAAAGTTATTTATTTGATTGTTGATCCTTTAGGTTATTGCATTAAGAAACCAATATGTTACACAAGGTCTTCAAGATTTGCATCCATCTTACTGTCTAAAAAAAAAAAAAATACAGTTTTAGCTCTTACATTTAGGCTTTTGATTAATTTTGAGTTAATGTTTGTATATAGTGTGAGGTAAGAATCCAAAAGCATGTTTTGTTTTTTTGTGTTTTTTTTTGTTTGTTTTGTTTTGTATGTGGAAATCAAATTGTTCCAGCAGCATTTGTTGGAAAGAATTCCTTACCCACCGAACTCTCTTGGTATTCATGCCTTCAGTACTCAGCCAAATACTTTATGCCTCTGCCCTTAATCTTTACTTCTACTCTTACCAAGTCTCAATATCAGTCAGAGGCAACATTTGAGGGCTTTCTCAGGTATTTCCTGAAAATGTAATCAAGCCCACTTGTGTGTGTTTGTAATTACCCAAGAATATATTGTGGCTTGTCAAGGCCCTGTTGAAATTTCATTCCCCACCTTTTCTTTTAAGCTTTTTGGTAAGTTTATTGTTTACTCCAACTGTTATTCATTACCTCAGGAAGCTGAAATGTGAAAACACTTGCCTGTAATTGTTTTGAACAACAGCTCTCTGGGAGAAGACTTTAGCACTGGGTGAGCTCTATATCAGACTAAATCTAGGTAATACAAAGACAACACTTTGGGAATGAAGCTTTTCAAACATCTTCATTTCCATTCTGAATCTGGGCTGCTATTTTTCAAGTGAAAGGGTTGAGAATGATTCTAGTGTAAGTTAAAAAAAACACAAACCCAGCTGTTCTTTTAGGGATTCCATTGTGTGTGTGTGTGTGTGTGTGTGTGTGTGTGTGTGTGTATTTCCTTGAATAAACCTTCTCTGGATTGCTTAAACTTTGGGTAGCTTCAAGAGTTCTGGAAAAAAAAATGATTCTGATATTTGACGAGTGTTTTCATTGCTTTCATGGAAGACAGGATTTTGAGAATTTCTTACTCCACAGTGTTAACTGGCACCAGTTCTTGAATCAGTTTTAGGTATTGACTATGCCAAAGCCTTTGACTGTGTGGATCACAATAAACTGTGGAAAATTCTGAAAGAGATGAGAATACCAGACCACCTGACCTGCCTCTTGAGAAACCTGTATGCAGGTCAGAAAGCAACAGTTAGAACTGGACATGGAATTACAGACTGATTCCAAATAGGAAAAGGAGTATGTCAAGGCTGTATATTGTCACCCTGCTTATTTAACTTCTATGCAGAGTACATCATGAGAAATGCTGGGCTGGAAGAAGCACAAGCTGGAATCAAGATTGCTGGGAGAAATATAAATAACCTCAGATATGCAGATGACACCACCCTTATGGCAGAAAGTGAAGAGGAACTCAAAAGCCTCTTGATGAAAGTGACAGAGGAGAGCGAAAAAGTTGGCTTAAAGCTCAACATTCAGAAGACGAAGATCATGGCATCTGGTCCCATCACTTCATGGGAAATAGATGGGGAAACAGTGGAAATAGTGTCAGACTTTATTTTTGGGGGCTCCAAAACCACTGCAGATGGTGATTGCAGCCATGAAATTAGGAGACGCTTACTCCTTGGAAGGAAAGTTATGACCAACCTCGATAGCATATTCAAAAGCAGAGACATTACTTTGCCAACAACGTCCATCTAGCCAAGGCTATGGTTTTTCCAGTAGTCATGTATGGATGTGAGAATTGGACTGTGAAGAAGGCTGAGCACCGAAGAATTGATGCTTTTGAACTGTGGTGTTGGAAAAGACTCTTGAGAATCCCTTGGACTGCAAGGAGATCCAACCAGTCCATTCTGAAGGAGACCAGCCCTGGGATTTCTTTGGAAGGAATGATGCTAAAGCTGAAACTCCAGTACTTTGGCCACCTCATGTGAAGAGTTGACTCATTGGAAAAGACCCTGATGCTGGGAGGGATTGGGGGCAGGAGGAGAAGGGGATGACAGAGGATGAGATGGCTGGATGGCATCACCAACTCGATCGACGTGAGTCTGAGTGAACCCCGGGTGTTGGCAATGGACATGGAGGCCTGGCATGCTGCGATTCATGGGGTCACAAAGAGTCAGACATGACTGAGTGACTGAACTGAACTGAACACTTATTGAATACATTTCATTTGTTATAATATTAAAAATAATAGAGTCTATTTTCCTATTATTTATAGTTAAGCTATACCATTAGAAATAAGAATCTAAAATAACAGCTGCCTTTAACAGAGTGCATGATTCTGTGCTCTTTTAATCTTTATATAGTAGATATTATCTTCAGTTTACAGATGAAGAAACAAAGGTTAAAATACTATATATTGACAATTTTACAGATAGTGTCAAAGCAAGATTTTCAACTGAATTCTGTATACTTTCAATTCCCATTGTTTCAACCATTAAAATGTAATTCTATATCTCAGTACTTAAAGTATTATATATTGTGAAGTACAGTGAAAATATCAAATTTAGCTTCAAACAAAAACATCTGACAGTATGTCAGTTGTTTGGTACTCGGTGCACAGTTTTCGGATTTAAATTGTGAAATGAAACAGTTCAACTACGTTTATATTATATTTAATATATTATATTATTTTATTAGCTAAGAATACCCTTGGGGGCTTCCCAGGTGGCTCAGTAGTAAAGAATTACCCTGCCAGGGCAAGAGATAAGGGAGATGTCAGGAAGATCACTTGGAGGAGGAAATGGCAACCCACTCCAGTATTCTTGCCTAGATAACCCCATGGACAGAGAAGCCTGCTGGGCTACAGTTCCTGAGGAAGCAAAGAGTTGGATATGACTGAGCACGCGTGTAGAGAATACCTTTATTATCATGTTCACTCTTATATCTCTAATGCCTAAAATAGTGTCTGGTTCATAATGAATTCATATTGAGGGCTTCCCTTGTGGCTCAGATGGTAAAAGAATCCACCTGCAATGTGAGAGACCTGGGTTCCATCCCTGGGTTGGAGGACATGGCAATCCACTCCATTATTCTTGCCTGAAGAAGAGCCTGGTGGGCTACAGTCCATGGGATCACAAACAGTCAGATACGACATGACTGAGCGATTAAACACAGCAACTCAAAGATGCTTTTAAATGTTAAATATCTTTTGAAAGCTCTATTCTTATGCTTAAGTATTAATACAATTAGATTTTGCATTTAACTAAACTAACTTCTCTGTCAACTTAATTAGTGTGTAATTCTAAAGGTGATCAGTAAGTAGCAAGGCTAAGTTGCATATTTTGCATACTTTTAATTCTAAGCAAAGTCGATAGAAATTAATAGAAGTATATATATATATATAAATCTATGATTATAGTAACTCTCTCATACCCACATGCCTTTTATTAAAATCATAGGAACTTCCTTCTGAAAGGTTGTTGCTGAACCATGCAAAGACGCTGGGATTCTTTGCCTCTGGAGGAGAATTCAATCCTGGCCAGAGATGAGGCTTGATCGCTCAGAGCTTTTGTGTAATAAAGTTTTATTAATGCATAAAGGAGATAGAGAAAACTTCCGACATAGACATCAGAAGAGGGTAGAAAGAGTACCTGCTTGCTAGTGTTCACAATGGAGTTATATACTCTCCAATGAATCCAAGGAATGTCTGGAGGTTGTAAAGACCTCAACAGACCTACTCACATAATTTATATTTTAAGATTACAGAATGAGCCATAAGGTTTAATCCAGAGACTGTCCTCAGGAAGGATACATTATTGTTATATAATCCTAAGGACTATAGAGGGAAAAAATGTTTATTCTTTCTTCCTCCTTGAGAATTCCAGACCTCTCTCTCCTTGGGGACCTCTAGACCTCTTATCAACCTGCCTAGGAAATGACTCTGTCATTCCTCCCTTTTCTTTTAGGAGAATTATGTTGCCATAACTACTTCCTGCTGTTTAGGGGCATAGTCCAAAAATTGCTGAGGCAACATATTCTCCTAAACCTTATATTGAGGGTCTCTGATCCAGGGGCCTCAATTAATAGTTGGAGGAGGCTGTGGCACTTGTGGGAGCTTGGACAACCATTTGTAACTTAAAAGATTTTATACGGTTATGTAAAGTTTAAAAATAAAATAAAATTAAAAATAAAAAAAAGAAAACCCCATTATACTGTTACAGACGTAAGGCAAAATAGTCATTAAATCAAGTTAAAACCAAAATGAAAAGTCAAATTATGTCCATAGTTACATCTTAAGGTTGTTAGATGTAATCAGTTTAAGAAGAGGCATCACATGCGATTGATGTTGAGGGTATTTTCAGACTTGAAGAAAGTCTTTTCCTTGAAGTGGCATTGTCCACCATGGGAAGCCTTCCACTGATGAAGAGGGGAGTACTCCACAGACCCAGCAGTTAGACTGATTGTGAAATGCTGTGTAGGAGTAAGCCAGGACAGGAAGGCATTGTCTTGAGGATCAAACAGCAGACTCAAGATTTTTGGAGTCAGCAGTAGTAGGCTCACGTAGATTATCAGGCCCATCGTTTGGCTCATCCAGACAGTCCCATTGCAGAAGCAGATCAGGAAGAAAGTGCTCCAGGGGCTTCAGGAAGCATGGAGTAAGTTGCCCCAGTATCTAAAAGGAAATCGACGGATTGGCCTCCCACAGTTATTGATATCTGGGGTCCCTCAGGTGTAATTAGGATGGGAGCTTGAGTGGGGACCCCCGGACACCTTCAGTCCTGATTGTCTTGAAAGTCCGACCCCTGAAACCTATGTCTCTGGGGGCGGTCTCTCTTCCAGTGTGGTACTTTGCAGACTGGGCATGGAGCCAGGGGTGTCTTAGATGCCTGAGGGCAATTCCACTTGAGATGCCCCTCCTTTCCACAGTAATAGCAAGCCCATCCCTTTTCACCTGGGTCCCTCTGGGCGTTTTTCTCAGGCTGTTTAAGAACGGTTCTCAAGCTTCCGCCTGTTCTTTTGTCTTTTTCTGCCTTTCTTTCTTTTCCTCATATTCCGTACCATGATGGACTGAGCCAGTTGTAATAGATTATCTAAAGACTGATTTTGTCCATACACCTGTTTCAATAGCTTACAGCAGATATCTGGAGCCAACCGAGTGAGAAATCTATCCTTTAAGATCACTTTTCCCTCTTCACTTTCGGGATCAATTTCAGTGAATCTCTGAAAGTCTTCTCTCAGTCTATCTAGGAATTTACCAGGAGCTTCCTTCTCCTCCTGTTCTATGTTTGCCAATTTGCCATAGTTTAAGGGCTTAGCACGAACCTGCCTGAGTCCTTCAAGAATACATCTGACAAAATGACTCTGATCCCATCTTCCTTTAGTTGTGCTGTAGTCCCAGTCTGGTTCTGTAACTGGGACCACCTGACTCCTAGTGGTGATTGCAGCCATGAAATTAAAAGATGCTTACTCCTTGGAAGGAAAGATATGACCAACCTTAATCAGATCAGATCAGATCAGTCGCTCAGTCGTGTCCGACTCTTTATGACCCCATGAATCGTAGCGTGCCAGGCCTCCCTGTCCATCACCAACTCCCGGAGTTCACGCAGACTCACGTCAATCGAGTCAGTGATGCCATTCAGCCATCTCATCCTCTGTCGTCCCCTTCTCCTCCTGCCCCCAATCCCTCCCAACATCAGGGTCTTTTCCAATGAGTCAAGTCTTCTCACGAGGTGGCCAAAGTACTGGAGTTTCAGCTTTAGCATCATTCCTTCCAAAGAAATCCCAGGGCTTATCTCCTTCAGAACAGACTGGTTGGATCTCCTTGCAGTCCAAGGGACTCTCAAGAGTCTTCTCCAACACCACAGTTCAAAAGCATCAATTCTTTGGTGTTCAGCCTTCTTCACAGTCCAACTCTCACATCCATACATGACCACAGGAAAAACCATAGGCTTGACTAGACGAACCTTTGTTGGCAAAGTAGTCTCTGCTTTTGAATATGCTATCTAGGTTGGTCATAACTTTCCTTCCAAGGAACAAGCGTCTTTTAATTTCATGGCTGCAGTCACCATTGCAGTGATTTTGGAGCCCAGAAGAATAAAGTCTGACACTGTGTCCACTGTTTCCCCATCTATTTCCCATGAAGTGATGGGACCGGATGCCATGATCTTCGTTTTCAGAATGTTGAGCTTTAAGCCAACTTTTTCACTTTCCACTTGCACTTTCATCAAGAGGCTTTTTAGTTCCTCTTCATTTTCTGCCATAAGGGTGGTGTCATCTGCATATCTGAGGTTATTGATATTTCTCCCCGCAATCTTGATTCCAGTTTGTGTTTCTTCCAGTCCAGCGTTTCTCATGATGTACTCTGCATATAAGTTAAATAAACTGGATGACAATATACAGCCTTGACGAACTCCTTTTCCTATTTGGAACCAGTCTGTTGTTCAACGTCCAGTTCTAACTGTTGCTTCCTGACCTGCATACAAATTTCCCAAGAGGCAGATCAGGTGGTCTTGTATTCCCATCTCTTTCAGAATTTTCCACAGTTTATTGTGATCCACACAGTCAAAGGCTTTGGCATAGTCAATAAAGCAGAAATAGATGTTTTTCTGGAACTCTCTTGCTTTTTCTATGATCCAGCGGATGTTGGCAATTTGATCTCTCATTCCTCTGCCTTTTATAAAACCAGCTTGAACATCAGGAAGTTCACGGTTCACATATTGCTGAAGCCTGGCATGGAGAATTGTGAGCATTACTTTACTAGCATTGAGATGAGTGCAATTGTGCAGTAAAGCAGAGATATTACTTTGCCAACCAAGGTCCATCTAGTCAAGGCTATGGTTTTTCCACTGGCCATGCATGGATGTGAGATTTGGACTGTGAAGAAAGCTGAGTGCTGAAGAATTGATGCTTTTGAACTGTGGTGTTGGAGAAGACTCTTGAGAGTCCCTTGGACTGCAAGGAGATCCAACCAGTCCATTCTACAGGAGATCAGCCCTGGGATTTCTTTGGAAGGAATGATGCTAAAGCTGAAACTCCAGTACTTTGGCCACCTCATGTGAAGAGTTGACTCATTGGAACAGACTCTGATGCTGGGAAGGATTGGGGGCAGGAGGAAAAGGGGACGACAGAGGATGAGATGCCTGGATGGTATCACCGACTCGATGGACGTCAGTTTGAGTGAACTCCGGGACTTGGTGAGGGACAGGGAGACTTGGCGTGCTGCAATTCATGGGGTCCCAAAGAGTTGGACACGACTGAGCCAGTGAACTGAATTGATTCCCAGTGGGGAGGGCGATTATCTCAGCCTCTCTCTTCCCTACTGATTCATTACAAAACCATTCATCTCCATAAGCAACCGCTTTTCCCAAAACTTTTGAGTTTTTAAGTTGGAAGTCAGCATTTGTCCCAAAATATACATCACATCCTTCCAAGTAAGGTCATAAAGCAGAGTAACACCTTTAAAAGCTCTAATATATTTTTTTGGGTCCTCTAAATTGTCTCTCAGATCATCCTTGATTCTTTGTATTTCTTGATAAGAAAAAGGCTTATTAACCTCATAGACTGATTATTTATCCTGGTGGGTGATTAATGAAGAGGCAACATTTTTTGTGGCTGTTCCTCAGTCTCTCTGGCTGCTCTGCACAGATGATCCCAGGGATAGATTTGAGAAAGGTTCTTTTCTTTATCTCTTTGTCTCCTGTCCTCCATCTCATCTGGCAAAGTAGAAGGACTAGAGGGAGCTGAAGGAGTCACACCCAAACCTACACCCTTAGGGCATAAGTCTGGCATATTTCACAGAGAGAAAAAGGGCAACACATGTGCTACTTCTACTCATTTCCCTTGTTTTCTACAGAACCGGTTTAATTATAAAACAGTATCATACTTAAGAGACCCTCCAACCAGCCACCAATTGCCATCCTCCAATGGATACCATGGCCATGCAGTATCACATAGGAAGACCAGGTGTGTCTTCTTTAAGCCCTGGGGATCAAATCTATCCCAGTTTTTCAGGATACAGTTCAAAGGAGTGAGGCTGCAATTGTAAGCTCCCATTGGTAAGAGATTAAAAAAAGCGACCAGCACCATTTTTCTACCGAAGGCTTCCCTCCTTGCTCTAGATGGGGGTGTAGACAGATTTTACACCAAAGCTTTTCTTTCCTGGTTGGACTTAATCTGTCCCTTACCAACACAGGTGCCATACCCGTCCCTCCCACTTCTATCAGTGAGATGGGGTGGGGATGCACCAAGGGTAGACCTGATGTCATCCTTAGCCATATTTGTCCCTCCCGGTTCTACCACCGAGATGGGGTGGGGATGCACTAGGGGTAGACCTGATGGCATCCCTAACTGACGTCCAGCACTTCACTATTGTCTTCGATGCCACCCAAGGTGCAATCAGAGTAACCTTCTGGAATGCCTCCCATGCTAAGACTGCTCGGGATAATGTTCATCACCTGAGTGCCAGTGCATGACCCTGAGTATATTCCGGACCACAATAAGACCAATACGAACATAAAACTGAGATGTTCCTTCCAAGCATCACCACACGAGCATAAAAGTCTACTCTGGTCCACTAAGAGCCAGCAGTACCAAAGGAAAAAACAAAAACAAAAAAACATTGCAGTTCCAATCTGAATAACCTTTAACCTCAGAGAAGCTCTTGTAGCTTGAGCTCCATCTAGCTTCCGAACTTTCGATTCTCAGCGAGGCTAGGCACTTCCTGACTACCAATCTAAGTTTGGGACCTAAGTCATAGTACACAATAACAGCATAGGTCACAAGTCCCTTGAAACTCTATGATCCAATAGATTAGGTTAGCACTTCTAATTTCCAAGGAGTTATGAAATGGTCAAAGAGACCAAAAAGTTTGACCAAGAAAGGAAAGTTCAGCCCGTACGCTTTGCCCATTTATGGTTGGTTCCCGAAGGAGACGTTGGGTGACTTTCGGCATTGGCAGGTTGGTATAAACCCCCGACAAGTTTCTGCTATAAGCTGTTTGAGGTCACCATGGAACCGCAGAGCAGGGCTCCTCACCTGCTTCACACAGGCCATTTCATTTATTCACACAAGCACACTGTAGACTTTGTAAAGTACAGCAGAAAACGTGTTCGCTATGAGAACAAAGAACTAGAGCTCCAAGCATCCTTATCTTGTCCTGAAGGGTCCTGGATGTGCCCCCAAGAAGAAAGGTTGTTGCTGAACCATGCAAAGACGCCAGGATTCTTGGCCTCTGGAGGAGAAGAATTCAATCTGGGACCAGAGACAAGGCTTGATTGCTCATAGCTTTTGTGTAATGAAGTTTTATAAAGTACAAAGGAGATAGAGAAAGCTTCTGACATAGACATCAGGAGAGAGTAGAAAGAGTACCCACTTGCTAGTGTTAGCAATGGAGTTATATACTCTCCAGTGAATCTAAAGAATGTCTGGAGGTTGTAAAGACCTCACCAGACTTACTCCCATAATTTACATTTTAAGATAATAGAATTAGCCAGAAAGTTTAACCCAGAGACTGCCTCAGGAAGGATACATTATTGTTATATAATCCTAAGAAATTTAGAGGGAAAAAATATTTGTCCTTTCTTTCTCCTTGAGAATTCCAGAGCCCTCTCTCCTTGGGGACCCCTACACTTCTTATCAACCTGCCTAGGAAATGACTCTCTCACTGTCTTTACTTGCTTTTCTTAGTCTTAACGTTTGTGTGTAAACTCCTTATAAATAGTCTCAACTTGATTGTTAGTTATAAATAGAAATATCTTTTTAAGAATCAAGCAGCAATATTTGCATTTTAACTTCCATGGGAATTCTATATTGTGCCTGCATGAATAACCTGACATTAAATATTAAGCAGCATTTCCTCTCTTATCTCATCCTTTGATACCTTTTACTGTATGAGGTGTTTCAAGAAAAAATGTAGAACATGTAAATTAATTGTCCTTTTTTACCCTTCAGTGATACTGAGGGTATTTTTTAAATCCCCTGAAGTCAGATGGTACATAGCTAAAATCAAACTAAATTATCTGTCTCTTATAGATTTTATGTATAATAATAATAATAATCCAGATTATATTTAAAAAAATAACAAAAGTGAATTTATAAATTAACACAGACACATGAATTCACATAATTTTAGGAAGACAAAGAGAATTGTTAAAATGTGGCACATGGCTTGTTTAACATTTCTTGCAACTAAATATTTATTGCCTTTTACACAGACTATTGTCAGAGGGCTTCCCTTGTCGCTCAAGTGGTAAAGAATCTGCCTGCAATTTGGGAGACCTGGGTTCGATCCTTGGGTTGGGAAGATCCCCTGGAGAAGAGAAAGTCTACCCACTCCAGTATTCCAGCCTGGATAATTTCATGGACTGTATATATAGTGCATGGGGTTACAAAGAGTTGGAAACGACTGAGCAAAGTTCACTTGAACTTCACCTGATTGTCAAAAGTAGTGAAAGATTGCTGAGAAAATGGAATTTTTTCAATGCTTTGAAGTTAAAATTATTCCTCAAAGGTACAGTTCCTGCAGTGAAGAATGTTACTAAGCTTAGAGAAAAATACTGAATTCAGACTGACTGATTTCTGCGAAGAGAAAGCACTAGTCACAGCGAATACATTTTGCAACAACACAAAAGATGACTTTACACGTAGACATCACCAAATGGTCAATATTGAAACCAAATTAATTACATTTTTTTTATAGCCAAAGATGGAGAATCTGTCAAAAACAAAAACAAGACCTGGAGATGACTGTGGCTGAGATCATCAGCTTCTCATAGCAAGTTCAGTTCAGTTCAGTCACTCAGTCGTGTCCAACACTTTGCGACCCCATGGACTGCATTACACCAGGCTTCCTTGTCCAACACCAACTCCTGGAGCTTACTAAAACTCATGTCCATTGAGTCGGTGATGCCAGCCAACCATCTCATCCTCTGTTATCCCCTTCTCCTCCCACCTTCAATCATTCCCAGCATCAGGGTTTTTTCCAATTAGTCAGCTCTTCATATCAGGTGATCAAAGTATTGGAGTTTCAACTTCAGCTTCAGTCCTTCCAATGAGTATTCAGGACTGATTTCCTCTAAGATTGACTAGTTGAATCGCCTTGCTAGGGATTGACTAGCCACCCCCCCCCCCTCCAAGGGACTCTCAAGAATCTTCTCCAACACCACAGTTCAAAAGCATTAACTCTTCAGCATTCAGCTTTCTTTATAGTCCAACTTTCACATCCATACATGACTACTGGAAAAACCAAAGCTTTGACTAGATGGACATTTGTTGGCCAAGTAATGTCTCCGTTTTTTTTTTTTTTTTTTTTTTTTAATATACAGTCTAAGTTGCTCATAACTTATCTTTCAAGGAACAAGTGTCTTTTAATTTCATGGCTGAAGTCACCATTTGCAGTGATTTTAGAGCCCCCCAAATAAAGCCTGTCATTGTTTCCATTGTTTCTCCATCTATTTGCCATGAAATGATGGGACCAGGTTCCATGATCTTAGTTTTCTGACTACTGAGTTTTAAGCCAACTCTTTCAGGCTTAAACTAAAGAAAACCAGGAAAAACACTAGACCAGTCGGGTATGAGTTAAGTAAAATCCCATATGAATTCACAGTAGAAGTAATGAATAGATTCAGGGGACTAGATCTAGTTAACAATGTGCCTGAAGAACTATGGACAGAGGTCTGTAATAGAGAACCGTTCCAATGAAAAAGAAAAGCAAGAATGCAAAATGGTTATCTGGGAAGGCTTTACAAATACTGGAAGAATGAATGGAATTGAAAAGCAAAGGAAAGAGGGAAAGATACATCCAATTAATTATACAGAGTGAAGTAAGCCAGGAAGGAAAACACCAATACAGTATACTAACACATATATATGGAATGTAGAAAGATGGTAACGATAACCCTATATGTGAGACAGCAAAAGAGACACAGGTGTATAGAACAGTCTTTTGAACTCTGTGGGAGAAGGCAAGGTTGGGATAATCTGAGAGAATAGCATGGAAACGTGTATATTATCATATGGGAACAGATCGTCAGCCCAGGTTCGATGCATGAGACAGGGTGCTCAGGGCTGGTGCACTGGGATAACCCAGAGGGATTGGATGGGGAGGGAGAATGAAAAGGGGTTCAGGCTAGGGAAAAAAATAAAATAAAATAAACACAGAGTTGCAAAGAATAGCTGGGAGAGACAAGAAGGCCTTCTTCAATGAACATTGCTTAATAATAGAAGAAAACAACAAAAGAGGAAAGACTAGAGATCTGTTCACGAATACTGGAAACATCAAGGGAGCATTCCACCCAAAAATGGGCACAATAAAAGATAAAAATGGCAGATACTGAAGAGATCAACAAATGATGAAAAGAATACTTGGAAGAACTGTGTGAAAAAGATCTTAATGAACTGGATTACTATGATGATGTGGCTAGTCATCCAAAGCCAGACATTTTAGAGTGCAAAGTCAAGTGGGCCTTAAGAAACACTGCTGGTAATAAAGCTAGGGGATGCTATAAAATTCCAGCAGAACTATTGAGATCCATAAAGGATGATGCCAGCAAGATTGTGCATTCATTATCTCAGCAAATCTGGAAGACCCAGCAGTGGCCACAAGACTGGAAAAGGTCACTTTTCACCCCAGTTCCCAAGAAGGGGCAATGCCAAAGAATCCATTAACCATCAGACAATTACACTCATCTCTCATGCTAGTGGGTTTCCCTGGTGGCTCAGATGGTAATGCTTCTGCCTACAATGTGGAAGACCTAGGTTCAGTCCCTGGGTTGGGAAAATCTCCTGGAGAAGGAAATGGCAACCCACTCCAGTATTCTTGCCTGAAAAATCCCATGGACGGAGGAGCCTGGTGGGCTACAGTCCATGGAATCAAAGAGTCAGACACGACTGAGCACCTTCACTTTCTTTCTCATGCTAGTAAGGTCATGCTTAAATTTTGCATGCTAGGCTTCACTATTATCCGAACCAAGAACTTCCAGATTTCCAAGCTGGGCTTAGAAAAGGAAGAGAAACTAGAGATCAAATTCCGAATATTTGCTGGAGAAAGACAGTAGATATAGTGGTCATCTGAGTTAAATTCACCCATTCTGGTCGATTTCAGTTCATTGTTTCCTAAAAGGTCAATGTTCAGCCTTGCCATCTCCTGTTTGACCACTTCCAATTTGCCTTGATTCATGGACCTAACATTCCAGGTTCCTATGTAATATTGTTCTTTACAGCATCAGACTTTACTTCCATCACCAGTCACATTCACAACTGGGTGTTGTTTTTGCCTTGGTTCCATCTCTTCATTCTTTCTGGAATTATTTATCCCCTGATCTCCAGTAGCATATTGGGCATGTAACAACCTGGGGAGTTCATCTTTCAGTGTCCTATCATTTTGTCTTTTCATATTCTTAAGGCAAGAATATTGAAGTGGCTTGCCATTCCCTTCTCCAGTGCACCACATTTTGTCAGAACTCTCCACCATGACCCATCCATCTTGGGAGGCGCCACATGGCATGGCTTGTAGTTTCACTGAGTTAGACAAAGCTGTGGTCCAAGTGATCAATTTGATTAATTTTCTGTTTTCTGATAGAATGATCTCTGTTCGTTTCCAAGGCAAACCAATCAATAGTACAGTAATCCAAGTCTATGCCATGACCAGTAATTCCGAGGAAGCTGAAGTTGAAAGGTTTATGAAGACCTACAAGACCTTCTAGAACTAACACCCTCAAAATATATTCTTTTTATTATAGAGGACTGGAATGCAAAAGTAGGATGTCAACTGATACCTGGAGTAACAGGAAAATTTGGCCTTGGAGTACAAAATAAAGCAGGTGAAAGGCTAACAGAGTTTTGCCAAGAGAACGCACTGGTCATAGCAAACACCCTCTACCAATAGTACAAGAGAAGACTCTACACAAGGACATCACACGATGGTATATACCAAAATGATACTGATTTTATTCTTTGCAGCCAAAAATGGAGAAGCTCTATACAGTCAGCAAAAACAAGACTGGGAACTGACTATGGCTCAGATCATAAAATACTTATTCCCAAATTCAGACTTAAATTGAAGAAAATCGGGAAAACCACTAGACCCTTAGGTATGTCCTAAATCAAATACCGTAAATTATACAGTGGAAGAAACAAATAGACTCAAGATATTATATTTGATAGACAGAGTGCCTGAAGATCTATTCATGGAGGTCTGTGACATTCTACAGGACGTAGTGATCAAGATCATCCCCAAGTAAAAGAAATGCAACAAGGCAAAGTGGTTCAAGGAGGCCTTAAAAATAGCTGAGAAAAGAGCAGTGAAAAGCAAAGGAGAAAAGGAAAGATATATGCATCTGAATGCAGAGTTCCAAAGAATAGCAAGGAAAGTTAAGAAAGCCTTCCTCAGTGATCAGTGCAAAGAAACAGAAGAAAACAATAGGTGGGAAAGACTAAAGATCTCTTCAGGAAAATTAGAGATACCAAGGCAAAATTACATGCAAAGATGGGCACAGTAAAGGACAGAAATGGTATGGACCTAACAGAAGCAGAAGGTATTAAGACAAGGTGGCAAGAATACACAGAAGAACTATAGAAAGAAAATATATATATATCTTAATGACCCAGATAACCACAATGGTGTGATCACTCACCTAGAGCCAGACATCCTGCAATGTAATGTCAAGTGGGCCTTAGGAAGCATCACTATGAACAAAGCTAGTGGAGGTCATGGAATTCCAATTGAGCTATTTCAAATCCTAGAAGATGATGCTGTGAAAGTGCTGCATTCAATATCCCAGCAACTTTGTAAAAATCAGCAGTGGCCACAGTACTGGAAATGGTCACTTTTCATTCCAATCCCAAAGAAAGGCAATGAGAAAGAATATTCAAATTACCACACAATTGCAGTCATCTCACACACTAGTAAAGTCATGCTCAAAATTTTCCAAGCCAAGCTTCAATAATACATGAACTGTGAAGTTCCAGATGTTCAGCCTGGATTTAGAAAATGCAGAGGAAACAGAGATCAAATTGCCAACATCTGTTGGATCATCGAAATAGCACAAGAATTCCCAAAATACATCTACTTTCACTTTATTGACTATGCCAAAGCCTTAGGCTGTGTGGATCACAACAAACTATGGGAAATTCTTCAAGAGATGTAAATACCAGACCACCTGACCTGCCTCATGAGAAATCTGTATGCAGGTCAAGAAGTACAGTTAGTACTGGACATGGAACAACAGACTGGTTCCAAATCAGGAAAGGAGTATGTCAAGGCTACATATTGTCACCCTGCTTATTTAACATATATGCAGAGTACATCATGTGAAATGCTGGGTTGGATGATGCACAGGCTGGTATCAAGATTTCCAGGAGAAATATTAATAACCTCAGCTTTGCAGATGACACCACCCTTATGGCATAAAGTTAAGAAGAACTAAAGAGCCTCTTGATGAAAGTGAAAGAGGGAAGTGAAAAAGTTGGCTTAAAATTCAACATTCAGAAAACTAAGATCATGGCATCTGGTCCCATCATTTCATAGCAAATATAAGGGGAAACAATGGAAGCAGTGAGCGACTTTATTTTTGAGGGCTCCAAAATCACTGCAGATGGTGATTGCACTCATGAAATAAAAAAAAACAATAAAAAAACAAAAAACAAAAAAAAACTTGTCCCTTGGAAGAAAACCTAGACAGCACATTAAAAATAGAGACATTACTTTGCCAACAAAAGTGTTTCTAGTCAAAGCTATGGTTTTTCCAGTAGTCATGTATGAATGTGAGAGTTGGACTGTAAAGAAAGCTGAGCACCAAAGAGTCGATGCTTTTGAGCTGTAATGTTGGAGAAGACTCTTGAGAGTCCTTGGACTGCAAGGAGATCCAACCAGTCAATCTTAAAGGAAATCAGTCCTGAATATTCATTGGAAGGACTGATGTTGAAGCTGAAACTCCAATAATTTAGCCAACTTGTGCAAAGAACTGATTCATTGGAAAATATACTGCTGCTTGGAAAAATTGAAGGCAGGAGTAGAAGGGGATGACAGAGAATGAGATGGTTGGATTGTATCATTGACTCAATGGACATGAGTTTGAGCAAGCTCTGGGAGTTGGTGATGAACAGGGAAGCATTGGGTGCTGTAGTCCACGGGGTCACAAAGAGTCAGACACAACTGAGTGAATGAACTGAACTGAACTGAAGAGAAAGCAAGGGAATTTCAGAAAAACATCTACCTCTGTTTCATGGACTATGCTAAAGCCTTTGACTGTTGGGATCATGACAAACTGTGGAAAGCTATTAGAATGATAGGGTTACCAGACCTTCTTACCTGCCTCCTGAGAAACCTGTGTGTGGGTCAAGAAGCAACAGTTAGAATCCTGTATGAAATAACTGATTGGTTCAAGTTCGAGAAAGGTGAACAACAGGGCTGTCTTCTGTCACCCTGTTTATCTAATCTACATGCTGATCACATAATGAGAAATGCTGGGCTGGATGAGTTACAAGTTGGAATCAAGGTAGGTGGGAGAAACTTCAACAACTTCAGGAATGTGGATGATACTGAAAGGTTATCATTATGAGCTGCAAAAGATGCCAGGATTCTTGGCCTTCAGAGGGGAGGAATTTGATCCGGGGTCAGTGACGAGGCTTTATTTGGTCAGAGCATTTGTGTATTAAGTTTTATTAAAATATAAAAGAGATAGAGAAAGCTTTTGACATAGACATCAGAAGGGGACACAAAGAGTGCCGCCTTGCTAGTTTTTAACAAGAAGTTATATACCTATTCAGTTCAATTCAGTTCAGTTGCTCAGTCGTGTCCGACTCTTCACAACCCCATGAATTGCAACACACCAGGAATCCCTGTCCATCACCAACTCCCGGAGTTCACCCAGACCCACGTCCATCGAGTCAGTGATGCCATCCAGCCATCTCATCCTCTGCCGTCCCCTTCTCCTCCTGCCCCCAATCCCTCCCAGCATCAGAGTCTTTTCCAATGAGTCAACTCTTTGCATGAGGTGGCCAAAGTACTGGAGTTTCAGCTTCAGCTTCTTTCTCTCCAAAGAAATCCCAGGGCTGATCTCCTTCAGAATGGACTGGTTGGATCTCCTTGCAGTCCAAGGGACTCTCAAGAGTCTTCTCCAACACCACAGTTCAAAAACATCAATTCTTCGGTGCTCAGCCTTCTTCACAGTCCAACTCTCACATCCATACATGACCACAGGAAAAACCATAGCCTTGACTAGCCGGACCTTTGTTGGCAAAGTAATGTCTTCGCTTTTGAATATGCTATCTAGGTTGGTCATAACTTTCCTGCCAAGGAGCAAGCGTCTTTTAATTTCATGGCTGCAGTCACCATCTGCAGTGATTTTGGAGCCCCCAAAAAGTAAATTCTGACACTGTTTCCACTCTTTCTCCATCTATTTCCCATGAAGTGATGGGACCGGATGCCATGATCTTCGTCTTCTGAATGTTGAGCTTTAAGCCAACTTTTTCACTCTCCACTTTCACTTTCATCAAGAGGCTTTTTAGTTCCTCTTCACTTTCTGCCATAAGGGTGGTGTCATCTGCATATCTGAGGTTATTGATATTTCTCCTGGCGATCTTGATTCCAGTTTGTGTTTCTTCCAGTCCAGCGTTTCTCATGATGTACTCTGCATATAAGTTAAATAAGCAGGGTGACAATATACAGCCTTGACATACTCCTTTTCCTATTTGGAACATTAGCAGTCAGCTAATTAGAGAAAGGAAATGTCTCAAAACTCAGACAGTGGCACCAGGTCTTTCACTCACAATATGCATTTTGAGATAACTTTGGCACAAGGTGAGTCATTCCAGGCCATAAAACAATTGACATGAATCTTGAAGAAAGGTGGATTTTCAAGTAAATACATAATCTCATTAACATAGTTTAAGAAAACATTTCCATGTGTAAAACATAATGGTTTGTTCAGCCGTTGTTGGTTCTGAGTCTTAGAAGGAACCAACTTGAATAAAGACAGAGCCTAAGGTAAATATGTAGTTCACTAACATAGCTTAAGAAAAACATTTTCATAAGAAAAATGCATTGGTTAGCTCAAGATTCCAGAAAAGTTAAGTTTAGGCAGTCATGGCCATACAGAATTCTCAAATAAACTTTTAGTTTTATATAGAGAAGGGGAAAAAAGTCTGACACTTTTAGTTTGTTTCCTCCTGCCTCTTAAGAGGGAGATAAAAAAAGTCTGACCCTTGCAGCCTATTTCCTTCATTTGGAGATCCCTAGCCTTCCTGCCTGTTACCCTGTCAGTACCACACTGATGGCAGAAAGTGAAGTGGAACTAAAGAGCCTCTTGATGAGGGTGAAAGAGAGTGAAAGAGCTGACTTAAGACAAAATATTTAAAAAAGAAAATAAAAGAAAACTAAGATCATGGCATCTGGCCCCATTACTTCATGGCAAGTAGAAGGGGAAAAGATGGAAGTAGTGACAAATTTCCTCTTTTTTGGCTCCAAAATCACTGTGGATGGTGACTGCAGCCATGAAATGAGATGACAATTGCTTCTTTGCAGGAAAACGATGACAAACTTAGACAGTGTGTTGACTGCCAGAGACATTACTCTACTGACAAAGGTCTGTAGAGTCAGGCCATGGTCTTCCCAGTGGTCATGTACAGTAGTGAGAGCAGGACTTTAAAGAAGATGGAGTGCCGAAGATTTGATGCCTTAAAACTGTGGTGCTGGAGAAGACTCCTGAAAGTCCCTTGGCCAGCAAGGAGATCAAACCAGTCAATTTTGAGGGAGATGAATCCTGAATATTCACTGAAAAGACTAGTAATGAAGCTGAAGTTCCAGTATTTTGCTCATCTGATGTGAACAGATGACTCATTGGAAAAGTTCCTGATGCTGGGAAAGATTGAGGGCTGAAGGAAACGAGGGTGTCAGAGGATCGGATGGCTGGATAGCATCACCAATGCAATGAACATGAACTTGGAAAAACTCTGAGAGATGGTGAGGTACAGGGAAGCCTGTCATGTTGCAGTCCATGGGGTGGTAATGAGTCGGACATTACCGGGCAACTGAACAACAAGAGAAAATTACATATGCTGTTGAATGATTTCTAATATTTTATTCTTAACTATTTATGGGTTGTAGTAAGAAATTTGCAATGCATTTACAAAGGCACTTATCTATATTTTTAAACTTTATCATAAAAAATTTTATCAGAGTATAGTTAATTTGCAATGTTAGTTTCAAATGTACAGCAAAATGAATCAGTTACACATATACATATATCCACTCTTTTTCAGATTATTTTCCTATATAAGTCATTATAGAGTATTGAATAGAGTTGCCTGGGCTATACAGTAGGTCCTTATCAGTTATCTATTATATAGTAGAGTGTATATGTAAATCCCAGTCTCCCAATGTATCTCTCCCATCTTCCCTCTGCTGATAATTGTGTTTTTTTTCCTACATCTGATACTTTATTTTTTAATAAGTTAATTTGTACCAGTTTTTTTAGATTCCACATGTAAACAATATCATTTGATATATGTCCTTGTCTTACTTCACTCAGTATGAAAATCTCTAGGTCCATCCATGTTACTGCCAATGGCATATTTTTCTTATTTATGGCTAAGTAATATTCCATTGTATATATGTGTTGCATCTTCTTTATCCAGTCCTCGGTTAATGGACATTGAGGTTGCTTCCTTTTCTTGGCTATTGTAAATTGCAGTGAGCATTGGGGTGTGGGTGTTTTCAAATTATGGTTTTCTCCAGATATATTTGTCTCGTTCTTTTCACATGTGATGTGTATATTACTTTTTAATGATCATATGCATATAAACTGTTTTTCATTTAAGAAGGAATGAGAGTACATAAATAGAAAAGTTTTTCATCAAGATCATAATATGTAGATCTATAGCTCGTTTATGAAGACTCAAAACTCAGAGACGTTAATAACACATGCTGAATAAGTCCTATATTCTTGCAATTATGTAATCTTCCACTTAATTTACATAATTATTTATTTCAGTGTTGTATATTGCACAATATTTTATTCATCATATTGCTAAAATTCATTACCTCTAAATCTAACACAAGTGATAATGTCTTTTTTTTAGATTTTGTACATTAATGATATCACTAATTTAGCATGAATATGTTTCATTTTGGAAAGAGAAGAATATAAGGAAATGTTTTATTGTAGATACATTTTAATATCAAAAGTAATATTCTACTATTTATGTTTGCCACTAAATGACCATTTTATATTTGGTTTTGTTTAATTAAATTGTTCATAAATTGGAAGTTTAATAGTTGGCCTGCCAAAGTAGGAGATATGAGATGCAGGTTCAATCCCTGGGTCAGGAAAATTCCCTGGAGGAAAATTTTATTAATTTGGAATAATTTATTTAAAGGATACATATAAAGATAAAGCAGAGAGTTCCCTTGGAGCTGTTGCACAGGTGCATGGTGCATGTAGTCGCTTCACTCATGTTCAGTTCTTTGTAACTCTATGGACTGTGGCCCTCCAGGCTCCTCTGTCCATGGGATTATCCCAGAAAGAATACTGGAATGGATTGCCATTTCCTACAGGGGATCTTCCCAGCCCAGGTATTGAACTTGTGTTTCTTATGTCTCCTGTACTGGCAGACAAGTTCTTAACCTATAGTGCCACCTGGGAAGTCTGTAACACAGATTACCCTGTTGTTAATATCTTACATAATTGTGGTATATTTATCAAAACTAAGAAATCAGCATTGTTAAAACACAACTATAGACTTTATTCAGATTAAACCAGTGTTTCCAATAATGTTCTATCTTGATTCCGGGATCCAATCAAGGATACCATATTGCATTTATTTGTCAGTTGTTGTTTTTTTTTTTTTTTTTTTCCCTGATCTGTGACAATTTCTCACTAACTTGACACTATTGAAAAGTATTGATCTCTAGAATGTCCTTCAGTTTGGATTTATCTAATTTCTGTCTTATGATTAGAGTGGGGTTATGGATTTGAGGGAGAATAACAGAGGGGTGAAATGTCTTTCACATCACTTTATATTGGAGGTATATAATATCCTTATGGAATCACTGGTAACAGTTTCTCTGCACACTTGTATAAGGTGATTTTATGCCAGGTTTCTTCACTGTAAATTTGTTCTTTCTTTCCTTTCCATGCTCCATTCCTCAGAAGTAAGTACTGAAGTCTGACAGAAGATAGAGAGATGACAGATATTAGCAGCTCCACTGGGATATAATTTGTTGTCATTGTTTAGTTGCTAAGTTGTGTATGACTCTTTGTGACCCCATGTCTTAGACATTAAGTTCTCTT
Source organism: Bos grunniens (assembly GCF_055505025.1). Classification (NCBI taxonomy): domain Eukaryota; kingdom Metazoa; phylum Chordata; class Mammalia; order Artiodactyla; family Bovidae; genus Bos; species Bos grunniens. The sequence goes on along the minus strand of NC_141194.1, from coordinate 102,504,180 downwards.
AGGTGCTATGTGCTCTGTCACTCAGTCATGTCAAACTCTTTGTGACCCTATGGACTGTGGCCCGCTAGGCTCCTCTGTCCATGGGATTTCCCAGGCAAGAATATTAGAGTGGGTTGCCATTTCCTTCTTCAGAGGATCTTCCCCACCCAGGAATCTAACATGCATCTCCTGTGTCTCCTGTGTTGCAGGCAGAGTCTTAACACTGAGCCACCTGGGAAACCAGAATATGATTTAGATACCATAAAATTCCCAATTTAAAATATGCAATCCAATGTGTTTTATATCTTAACAGAGTTGTGCAATCGTAATCACAATCTAACCTTAGAATAGATTGTCACCCCAGAAAGAAACCCTAATTAGCAGTTGCTTGTTTAGTTGCTCAGTAGTGTTGAACTCTTTGTGACTCCAGACTCCATGAACTGTAGCCCACCAGGCTCCTCTGTCCATGGATTTCTGCAGACAAGAATACTGGAGTGGGTAGCCATTCCCTTCTCCAGAGGATCTTCCCAATCCAGGGATTGAACCGAGTCTTCTGCATTGCAGGCAAGTTATTTACCATCTGAGCCACCAGAGAGCAACAATTAATCTACCTTCTGTCCCTATCGATTTGCCTATGCTGGACATTTAACATAAATAAGTTTTTTTGAGGTCTGTCTTCTTTCATACAGCATAATTCTTTTCAAGTTTCATCCCTTTGGTAGCATGTATATTAGTAGTTCAATTCCTGTTTGTTTGTTTAATTGTAGAATAAAAAAACATGACAAAATATACCATCTTAAGCATTTTTAAATGTACAGTTCAGTAGTGTTTTTGTTGGTGAATAATATCTAATAGTTTGGATATTCTACATATTGTTTAGCCAGTTTATCACTTGATGGATATTTGTGTGTTTTTCTTCCCACTTTTTGACTATTATGAATAATGCTGCTATCACAAATTGTGTATACATAACTGTGAAGACATATGTTTAATTTTCTTTGGTACATATCTATAGTTGGAATTACTGGGTTATATGATAACTCTATGCTTGTCTATTTGATGAATTACAAATTGTTTTCCAAAGCATTATTTTACATTCCCATCAGCACTGCATGAAGTTTCTAGTTGCTCCACATCTTCTCCAGCCCATCCTATTATCTGTATTTTTTTTATTATAGCCATCTTAATGGGTATAACATGATATATCCTGATTTTGATTTGAATTTTCCTAATGGATAATGTTGTGTCTTTTTTGTGCTCATTTACCACTTGTATATTTTCTCTGTATAAATGTCTATTCAAATACTTTGTCTATTTTTAATTGGGTGTTTGCTTTTTATTGTTGAGCTGTAAGAGTTAATCTATGTGTTCAAATACATTTCCCTATCAAATATGTGATTTGCAAATACTTTGTCTCAGTATTTAGCCTACTTTTTCATACTTTTAATAGAACTTTTACAAAAGACCAAGTTTTTTTAATTTGATGAAATCTTGTTGTTTGTAATTTTGTTGTTGTTGCTTGTAATTTTGGTGGCATAACTAAGAAACCATTGCCAAACCCAAGATTGCAATTTGCTGCAATGTTTTCTTCTAAGAGATACACACATTTAGATTTTATAGTTAAGTCTTAGAGTTAATTTTGTATCAATACATGGCTCCAGGTAGGGGTCCATTTGCATCCTTTCCATGTAGATACAGAAAAGAATTTGTAAAAAAGGCTTTTCTTTCCCTCGTTGAATTGTATTGCAGTATCGTTATACTTTAAAATAGATTAATAGATTAAATCCCTCTAAAATTTCCTGAATTCTATTACAACTTTTGTTATTGGTCAGTTATACAGTTTTGAAGCTTACAATACTGGACTTGAAGGACAAGTGGGTTGGAAAAAGATGTAAAAATATAGACATGAATAAGTGGAGGCCTTGCTCTAAAAGTGATCAAGAATGAACAATTATCCTATCTGGTTCTCTGTGCTGTTATGAAGGAGAGGATGCAGTGATTTTCATTAAGATATTCGTCTGGTAATCTGTAGTGACACTAAGAGAAATGGAATGCACCCCACAGCCTAACCATCTTCAAAATCAGGAATTGTATTCATTTCCTTTTGCTCTGTTCTTCATTTTTAACTAGAATTCTGTAACATATTCCCAGTTTCTGTGCAGAACTACAATATCTAACATGTATAAATTTATTCTGTCTTCTGGGACTTTGCTCTATGGTTTGCATAATTCCATGTTCTGAATGAATGAATATAATATTTTTAAAAAGTAAAGTAGTATAAACAGAGTATTTAACAGAGATCTATGTAATATTATCTATTAATTTTCACTGTATCAATCATATATTAATAGTAAAAATGTTACAAATCTTACTGTTTGTCATTTGGACAAGTTGCTTAATTTATCTATGCCTCCAGACTTTAAGTAGCAGTCTCACAGTTTAAACCCAGTCAACATTATTATGAATCCCCTCCCCATTCTACTATACCCTCTCCAAAAGACACAATAAATAATAGAATGTAAATAATGTAAAAATTTGTAATGCCATTTTCTAAAACAAAGCAAAATGGATGCGTGGTTTTAAAATAATTCACATAATTTTAATTGTTTTTAAAGTAAGACATTCTGATTTCCATTTCATATCATGCAGGATAAGAAGTACTTTTGAATAAATAGTAATTCATATTCAATGTTCCAAATATATTTCATATTGGTATTTTATGATTGTCTATAGCTTAAGGAACAACAGACTGAGCTATTTTTACTGTTTCTATTTTATAGTTTCTTTTAAACTCATATGCCAAGTATCTATGGAAATTCTGAGTCAGAGTTGGAAGGGTAGGTTAGATGACTGCACACTACACGAATCCATATCCAAGTGGGTGTTAACTTGGACTATGTTTTGAGCTTCAAGTAGCACCACAGTTCTTTGGCCATATAATGAGATTATCTGAAACAAGTATCTTTCAGGAACTGCAATTGATATCTATAAGTGGATGGGTAGAGAAAAGGGAAGGTGTGAAGACATATGGTTAGAAAACTGGTACAGTTAGAAGTTTTGTGTTTTTTTTTTTTTGTCTTCAGAATTTATTGCTAACATTAAAATTTGCATTTAATGGTTTTAGAAATGAATATATTAGTGATTTCATGACAATCTCACCTATAGGTAGATGATTTACAAGATAAAAATTAAGAAATGTTTATAAGTTAAATCCTATTCACATTTTATAACAGCATATTTTGGACAAGAATTTATCACAAAATATTTAGATTCTTCCCCAGTATTTTATCAAACTATGATTTGGTACATATTTGTACACATACATTTATTCATTTCATTCTGTTTTCCCTCAGTAACAAAAATTTTAAACACTCTCTTTTGAAACTCAATATTTATTTTGAAATTTGACTTACATGGAGAAATGGAGCTTTTAGCTTAAGAGATTTTAATTCTATATAATGTTAATTTCATATAGTGTTTAGAAGAAAAGTAGGTTTTGTCCATCATTTAATTGTTACTTATTTTAATTTTTCAGAGTGAAATGAAGTCTTAGAATGCTATTTAGAGTGGATGAATGAGCCTAACAATCTATAGTTTATCTTTGCTTATTGGGAAAATAATCTATTGCTAAAAGTTGGCTGAGTATGTAGATGACCAGTCCTTAATAATGTTTCTTTTCAGTTATAGTCAGGTATATGTCACAATCAATTTAGAAATCATTCCATTTATATGTAAGATCTGTAAAGGAAACTGACATTTAGCCATTTTCATGAAATTGGTCTGCATTGTTTTGTCTGCATTTGTTTTTGCTTATAAAACATCAGTAGATATGATTATAAGGAAACTTTTAATTGATTGGAAATTCAAACTCCTCCCTTAACACTCTTGGTCCTATGTGCATATAAGCACCAGTTAAGTTTAAATCTCTAACCTCAAAAAGAACAAGCTTATCTTTTATTTTATTCTTTTACAATCCACTCTGTAAGAGAAATAGCTTATTTGTAGATAATTAAACACTAAGCAATATTTTGCATTTGACTTATTGCCTCGAAATCAAAGTCTATTCCAGAGTGAGGTTTTTCCTGATTTCATATCAGTTCTGCCAGAGAATGTGAACTACTAAAGAAGCAGTGACACAGCAGTGCAATATGTAACTGTACCTCTCTTAGCATTACTGCTTAACTTAAGGAAGAAGCATGCACTCTTTGCAACTCTTTGGACTGTAGACCACCAGGCTCCTCTGGTGGGATTCTCCAGGCAAGAACACTGGAGTGGGTTGCCATTTCCTCCTCCAGGGGATCTTCCTGATCCAGGGATTTAACCATTTTTTAACAGTAGTGCCAATTGGGAAATCTTTCAGAGATCATGCTGCTGCTGCTGCTAAGTCACTTCAGTCATGTCAAACTCTGTGCGACCCCCTAGACGGCAGCCCACCAGGCTCCCCATCCCTGGGATTCTCCAGGCAAGAACACTGGAATGGGTTGCCTTTTCCTTCTCCAATGCATGAAAGTGAAAAGTGAAAGTGAAGTTGCTCAGTCGTGTCTGACTCTTAGCGACCCCATGGACTGAAGCCTACTAGGCTCCTTCATCCATGGGATTTTCCAGGCAAGAGTACTGGAGTGGGGTTCAGAGATCATAGCTATGTGCAAAATTAAGTAAGCATTTGAACTACCATTCAAGTGATGAATGATAAACTGGTTTTTATAATTGTAAAAAGTAATGTGAAGCCACAAAGCATCATTAAAATATAAACATTTAAGGATGGTTGATTTAAAAGCATTAACCATTTGTTAGACGAGTATCTGTTGTACCCAGGTACCAAAGAGTATCTTGATATTAACTTCTGTTTTGTTTGTTTTGTTTTTCCCCTATGCCCTGCATGGTGATAATCAGTTTTTCTTAAGATGAGAAATATTAGGTCTTTGGAAATGGCCTATATTCGGGAACTTTATCTTCATTCATATGTAGGCTCTGTCTACATGATGTTTTTTTTCTAATATATATTTTATTGAAGTAAGTTGACTTACAATGTTTCAGGTGCACAGCAAGGTGATTCAGTTATACATATACATATATAGTTTTGAAATTATTTTCCATTATAGGTTATTGTAAGATATTGACTGTCATTCCCTGTGCTATATAATAAACCTTTGTTGCTTGTTATATATCAATTTTTTAAAATTAGAAATCTAGCATTCTATTCATACTAAGTCAAACTAGTGGAATCAAAACGTCATAAATTTCTTAGTTATGCAAAAAATCATAAGTTTTCTAAAATTATATATATATATATATATATATATATATATATATATATATGCAAAAGCTTTTCTACTATGCTTGATAGAGGCTTGAGGGAGAACATTCCAAAAAAAAAAAAAAAAGAAGAAGAAGAAGAGATCGAGAAATTGGAAAATATAAATTAAATGAAATGGAAGCATAGAATATGAAATAGAAAAAGTGAAACAATCTAGATAAAAGTAAAAGATTATCATATAGTCCAGGTTTTTTTAAACATGACTTCTTATTAGAAATATATTTGGTACGGGGAGGGAGGAGGGTTCAGGATGGGGAACACATGTATACCTGTGGCGGATTCATGTTGATATATGGCAAAACCAATACAATATTGTAAAGTTAAATAATAAAATAAAAATTAAAAAAAAAAAGAAATGTAATTGTCATTCCTCTGGAACTTATTCTAGTGCATAGGATACAGATTCAACTTAATTGTTTTCTAGATAAGTTGTCCACAAACCAGTTACTGAATAAACTATTTTTCCTCCTTGGAAAAAAAAAGAAAAAGAAATATATTTGGAACTTTGGAGAAAAAAAAAAAATCTGGGCATTATCTTGAAATTTTTTGACAAATACATGATATTATACTACTATTTTATATCATCAGTAACTGGAGTTAAGGTGATAGATCTCAATTTTATTTGGTTTTTCTCATATCTTGGTAGTCACAGTCAAGTTCAAAGAGTAATTTAATAACAATACTATTGCACAATTTTGGACAACCAAATTTATAAGATTAATAAAGATTGAAACTTTGAGTGTGTTACATTGATACAAATAAAAATAATATGTGGCAGAAATTCCATAAGTTTTCATAAATTAGTACTTTAAAAAGAGATTTCCATATAAAATGGAGGTGATTTTGTATAAATAATCAATGTGTGTAATTTAAGACTTATGTTAGATGAGTACACTTGAATTTTATTAAAACTGCCTGATTTACACCAAGGTATGAATTTTCAAATTAAAAATGGTTAATAGATATTTATTTGTAAAATTAAGACAGATTTACCAAATAAACTTTTTTTTACAATTTTATATAATTATTATAATAGTAAAAATAATAAATACTGTATTTGGAGCATTTTTCATTGGTCATAGCACTAAAACCATTAATAATATTTAAAAAGATAAGGACATGAACATATAGCAGTGTATTTACACCAGAAAAATCAGTGATTAATAATAATGATATAGGAAAATATCCCAAAGTCTTCACTTGTTATATCAAACATGCATCTATTTTTTCACATACCATAAGAAGCACATATATAACGAATAACAATTCCATGTTTAATAATAAGAAAAGCAATCATGATGTAACCAAATGACACAATTAGTATATTCAAATGTAGTCTTTTTCTATAAAGATAATAAATTATAAAGTTATTTGAAACCCTGCAAGTAGTTGATTATTTTTAATAAAAATTTCAATTACTTGTGATAATAAAGTTAATATATTCACATAAGATGTAAACTTGCATAATAATAGAAAGATTGATGAAATGTTCAGTAATGTTAAACTTAGAAGAAACACTTATTATGAGAGAAGAAAGTCTTGCTGGGGTTCTTGAATCTCATTTTTTTTCTCTCAACAGAGCAAAAATTGAAAATATGGATAAAGCCTTATTTGTCCTATTAAATGTAGAGCTGAAAGCCTTTTCAGGCTACATATTGAATTAGCAAGTACAGAATTATTTTGATGGATACAATACTGCCAAAGAGTCATCCAAAGAGGATCTGGGTAGCTTTATCAAAACGGGTTTGGATAAAGAAGCTGAGTGCTAATTCTTTATATAGTAGAACATAAGGTCAAAGCTTGCCTTCTGGAACTTTTTCCTTGTACTAGATTACTAGGTTGAAAAGTACTGTTTCAGAATGCAGAGCAAAGCATGAGAGTAAGTGTTTACTATCTAGATGCATTGTCCCAGTTTAACAGCAAGAAGAACGATGTGTTCTAATTGTTATTATGTAAAGTGACATTCAGTTCAGTTCAGTTCAGTCACTGAGTCGTGTCCAACTCTTTGTGACCCCATGAATCGCAGCATACCAGGCCTCCCTGTCCATTGTTCCTCTTTCAGTATCCTATCATTTTGCCTTTTCATTCTATTCATGGAGTTCTCAAGGCAGGAATACTGAAGTGGTTTGCCATTCCCTTCTCCAGTGGACCACACTCTGTCAGACCTCTCCACCATGACCCACCGGTCTTGGGTGGCCCCACATGGCATGGCTTAGTTTCATTGAGTTAGACAAGGCTGTGGTCTGTGACATTAATTCCCCGAAATACTAAGATTATAAGAAAATATAAATTAGCTATTTTACCTGTTAGCTAAGTTGCAGAGGTGGGCAAGATTCAAAGATTAAATTGATATGAAAGGCACTACATTTAACATAGTAAGAATGGAAAATTTATTAATTGTTATTTATAAGTTTCTCTAGTCTTCAAGAACTTCATGAAAATGATGGGCTTCCCTGGTGACTCAGACCATAAAGAATCGGCCTGCAATGCGGGAGACATGGCTTCAATACCTTGGTTGGGAAGATCCCCTGGAGAAGGAAATGGCTACCCACTCCAGTATTCTTGCCTATAGGAGTCTATGGGCAGAGAATCCTGACAGACTAAAGTCCATGGGGTCATAAAGAATCAGACATAATCGAGTGACTAAGTCATTCACTTTCTCTTTATAGATGTATTAAATAATAAGCAGGAAATTTATGAATTTTACCTCTTTAATCTTTATAGTTTGAATCTCTAATATCTTTGATATCTTCATCAGAAAATGTGGGACAATACTATGTTGAAACTAACATTTGCAAAACACCTGTCATGTCATAAATGTTCAGTTAATGCTATCTACTTCTTTTAATATACATATTCAGATTAATAAAAGCTAAAGATCATAGGCATAGAACACAAAGCTATTAAAAACTAAAATGATTTTCACATATCCCAAGTTAGTTCAAATATCTGTATATCCCTACATTCAAATTATACTTTAGAAGAAAATATACAAATTTTAACTAGTATGCCCCAAATCATTATTCTCATAATTCATTTATTTTCTCTGCATTGCCCATTTAATTTTTCATGGGAACTAATCCCCGTCTGCAAATATATTGATAGAGCAAATAAACATAAAATATTTCTGAATCTTTGTCATTGCTCACACAATTATGTGCACAAATTGAGAACAACATTTTTAGCATGTGCTTTTAAGCAGTAGCAATATTATCATACTGTCAAAAGGATTTTAGTATTACCTCTTAGAGATACTGTAATGCAGTTTTCCAACTGTCATATAATCCTATGATAAGTTTTAAATTGAAGTATTATATTGTGAAACTTCAAAACTTCATATGATTGTAAATAAAGAGCTTCCCTTAGGAAAACTTCAGTGACATGACTAATATATAGGTTTTCTTTCTTTCCTTTTTTTTTTTTTGAAATTTTTAAAAATTTATTTTAATTGGAGGCTAATTACTTTACAATACTGTAGTGGTTTATTGCCATACATTCACATGAATCAGCCATGGATGTACATGTGTTGCCCATCCTGACCCTCCCTCCCAACTCTCTCCCCATCCAATCCCTCAGGGTCATCCTAGTGCACCAGCCCTGAGCACCCTGATGCATCAAACCTGGACTGGCAATCTATTTCACATATGACAATATGCATGTTTCAATGCTATTCTCTCAAATCATCCCACCCTCGCCTTCTCCCACAGAGTCCAACAGTGTGTTCTTTACATCTGTGTCTCTTTTGCTGTCACTCATATAGGGTCATTGTTACCATCTTTCTAAATTCCATATATATGAGTTAATATACTGTAATGATATTTTTCTTTTTGACTTACTTCACTCTGTATAATAGGCTCCAGTTTGATACACCTCATTAGACCTGATTCAAATGTATTCTTTTTAATAGCTGAGTAATTTTCCATTGTGGATATGTACCATAGTTTTATTATCCATTCATCTGCCAATGGACATAGAGGTTTATTCCATGTCCTGGCTATTGTAAACAGTGCTGTGATGAACATTGGGTACACATGTCTCTTTCAATTCTGGTGTCCTTGGTGTGTATGCCCAGCAGTGGGATTGCTGGGTCATATGGCAGTGCTATTTCCATTTTTTTTTTAAGGAATCTCCACACTGTTCTCCATAGTGGCTATACTAGCTTGCATTCCCATCAACAGTGTAAGAGGATTCCTTTTTCTCCACACCTTGTCCAGCAATTATTGTTTGTAGACATTTTGATAGCAGCCATTCTGACTGGCATGAGATGGTACCACATTCTGGTTTTGATTTGCATTTCTCTGATATTGAGTGATGTTGAGCTTTTTTTCATGTGTTTGTTAGCCATCAGAAAAGGCAATGGTAACCCACTACACTGTTCTGCCTGGAGAATCCCAAAGATGTGGGAGCCTGGTGGGCTGCCGTCTATGGGGTCGCACAGAGTCGGACACGACTGAAGCAGTTTAGCAGTATCAACAGCAGCAACCATCTGTATGTCTTCTTTGGAGAAATGTCTATTTAGATCTTTGGCCCATTTTTTGACTGGGTCGCTTATTTTTCTGGAATTGAGCTGCATGAGCTGCTTGTTTTTTTTGTTATTGTTGTTTTTGTTTTTGTTTTTGAGATTAATTCTTTGTCACTTTCTTCCTTTGCTATTATTTTCTCCCATTCTAAAGGCTGTCTTTTCACCTTGATTATAGTGAAGTAAGGCAAAGACTAATAGAGTTTTGCCAAGAAAATGCACTGGTCATAGCAAACACCCTCTTCCAATAACATAAGAGAAGACTCTACACATAGACATCACCAGATGGCAAACACCAAAATGAGATTGATTATATTCTTTGCAGCCAAAGATGGAGAAGCTCTATACAGTCAGCAAAAAAAAAGACCAGGAGCTGACTGTGGCTCAGACCATGAACTCCTTATTGCCAAATTCAGAATTAAATTGAAGAAAGTAGGGAAAACCACGACCATTCAGGTATGACCTAAATCAAATCCTTTATGATTATATAGTGGAAGTGATCAATAGATTTAAGGGCCTAGATCTGATAGATAGAGTGCCTGATGAACTATGGATGGAGGTTTGTAACATTGTACAGGAGACAGGGATCAAGACCATCGCCATGGAAAAGAAATGCAAAAAAAGAAAAATGGCTGTCTGGGGAGTCCTTACAAATAGCTGTGAAAAGAAGAGAAGTAAAAAGCAAAGGAGAAAAGGAAAGATATAAGAATCTGAATGCAGAGTTCCAGAGAAGAGCAAGAAGAGATAAGAAAGCCTTCCTCAGCGATCAATGCAAAGAAATAGAGGAAAACAACAGAATGTGAAAGACTAGAGATCTCTTCAAGAAAACTAGAGATACAAAGGGAATATTTCATGTGAAGAAGGGCTTGGTAAAGGACAGAAATGGTATGGTCCTAACAGAAGGAGAAGATATTAAGAAGAGGTGGCAAGAATACACAGAAGAACTGTACAAAAAAGATCTTCATGACCCAGATAGTCACGATGGTGTGATCACTCACCTCGAGCCAGACATCATGGAATGTGAAGTCAAATGGGCCTTAGAAAGCATCACTACAAACAAAGCTAGTAAGGTGATGGAATTCCAGTTGAGCTATTTCAAATCCTGAAAGATGACACTGTGAAAGTGCTGCACTCAATATGCCAGCAAATTTGGAAAACTCAGCAGTGGCCACAGGACTGGAAAAGGTCAGTTTTCATTCCAATCCCAAAGAAAGGCAATGCCAAAGAATGCTCAAACTGCTGCACAATTGCATTCATCTCACATGCTGGTAAAGTACTGCTCAATATTCTCCAAGCCAGGCTTCAGCAATACGTGAACCGTGAACTTTCAGATGTTCAAGCAGGTTTTAGAAAAGGCAGAGGAATGAGAGATCAAATTGCCAACATCCGCTGGATCATGGAAAAAGCAAGAGAGTTCCAGAAAAACATCTATTTCTGCTTTATCGACTATGTCAAAGCCTTTGACTCTCTGTATCACAATAAACTGGGAATATTCTGAAAGAGATGGGAATACCAGACCACCTGACCTGCCTCTTGAGAAATCTGTATGCAGGTCGGGAAGCAAGACTTGGAACTGGACATGGAACAACAGACTGGTTCCAAATAGGAGAAGGAGTACATCAAGGCTGTATATTGTCACCCTGCTTATTTAACTTATATGCAGAGTACATCATGAGAAATCCTGGACTGGAAGAAACACAAGCTGGGATCAAGATGGCTGGGAGAAATATCAGTAACCTCAGATATACAGATGACACCACCCTTATGGCAGAAAGTGAAGAGGAACTCAAAAGCCTCTTGATGAAAGTGAACGTGGAGAGTGAAAAAGTTGGCTTAAAGCTCAACATTCAGAAAACAAAGATCATGGCATATGGTCCCATCACTTCATGGGAAATAGATGGGGAAACAGTGGAAATAGTGTCAGACTTTATTTTTTGGGCTCCGGAATCACTGCAGATGATGACTGCAGCCATGAAATTAAAAGACGCTTACTCCTTGGAAGGAAAGTTATGACCAACTTAGATAGCATATTCAAAAGCAGAGACATTACTTTGCCAACAAAGGTCCAGCTAGTCAAGGCTATGGTTTTTCCTGTGGTCAGGTATGGATGTGAGAGTTGGATTGTGAAGAAGGCTGAGCGTTGAAGAATTGATGCTTTTGAACTGTGGTGTTGGAAAAGATTCTTGAGAGTCCCTTGGACTGCAAGGACATCCAACCAGTCCATTCTACAGGAGATCAGTCCTGGGTGTCCTTTGGAAGGAATGATGCTAAAGCTGAAACTCCAGTACTTTGGCCACCTCATGCGAAGTGTTGACTCATTGGAAAAGACTCTGATGCTAGGAGCGGTTGGGGGCAGGAGGAGAAGGGGACGACAGAGGATGAGATGGCTGGATGGCATCAGTGACTCGATGGACGTGAGTCTTAATGAATCCCGGGAGTTGGTGATGGACATGGAGGCCTGGCATGCTGTGATTCATGGGGTCACAAATAGTCCAAAATGACTGAGCGACTGAACTGGATTGAACTGGTAGTTTTCTTCGTTGTGCAAAAGCTTTCAGGTTTAATTACGTCCCATTTGTTTATTTTTGCTTTTATTTCCATTACTCTTGGAGGTTGGTCATAGAGGATCCTGCTGTGATTTACGTCAGAGACTGTTTTGCCTATATTTTCCTCCAAGAGTTTTGTAATTTCTGGTATTACATTTGAAACTTTAATCCATTTTGAGTTTATTTTTGTGTATGGTATTAGAAAGTGTTCTTGTTTCATTCTTTTACAATTGGTTGACCAGTTTTCCCAGCACCACTTGTTAAAGAGATTTTCTTTTCTCCATTGTATATTCTTGCCTCCTTTGTCGAAGATAAGGTGTCCCTAGGTCTGTGGATTTATCTCTGTGCTTTCTATTTTGTTACATTGATCTATGTTTCTGTCTTTGTGCCAGTACCATACTGTCTTGATGACTGTGGCTTTGTAGTAGAGCCTGAAGTCAGGCAGGTTGATTCCTCCAGTTCCATTCTTCTTTCTCAAGATTGCTTTGGCTATTCGAGGTTTTTTTGTATTTCCATAAAAACTGTGAAATTACTTGCTCTAGTTCTGTGAAAAATAAAGTTTGTAGTTTGATAGGGATTGAATTGAATCTATAGATTGCTTTGGGTAATAAACTCATTTTCACTATACTGATTCTTCCTATCCATGAACATGGTATATTTCTCCAACTATTTGTGTCATCTTTGATTTCATCAGTGTTTTATTGTTTTCAATATATAGGTCTTTTGTTTCTTTAGGTAGATTTACTCCTAAGTATTTTTTTCTTTTTGTTGCAATGGTGAATGGAATTATTTCCTTAATTTCTCTTTCTGTTTTCTCATTGTTAGTTTATAGGAATGCAAGGGATTTCTGTGTGCTAATTCTATATCCTGAACTTTACTATATTCATTGATTGGCTCTAGTAAATTTCGGGTGGAGTCTTCAGGATTTTTTATGCAGAGAATCATGTCATCTGCAAACAGTGAAAGTTTTACTTCTTCTTTTCCAATGTAAATTCCATTTATTTCTTTTTATGCTTTGATTGCTGTGGCTAAAACTTCCAAAACTATGTTGAATAGTAGTAGTAAGATTGGACATCCTTGTCTTGTTCCTGACTTTGGGGGAAATGCTTTCAATTTTTCACAATTGAGGATAATGTTTGCTATGGTTTTCCCATATATAGCTTTTATTATGTTGAGGTATGTTCCTTCTATGCCTGCTTTCTGGAGGGTTTTTACCTTAAATGGATGTTGAATTTTGTCAAAGGCTTTCTCTGTGTCTATTGAGGTAATCATATGGTTTTATCTTTTGATTTTTTAATGTGGTGTATTACATTGTTTGATTTGTGGATATTAAAGAATTCTTGCATTCCTGGGATAAAGTCCACTTGGTCATGATGCATGATCTTTTTAATATGTTGTTGGATTCTGTTTGCTAGAATTTTATTAAGGATATTTTCATCTATGTTTATCGGGGATATTGGCCTGTGCTTTTCTTTATTTGTGGCATCTTTGTCTGGTTTTGGTATTATAGTGATGGTGGCCTCATAGAATCAGCTTTTAAATTTGCCTCCCTCTTCAAATTTCTGGAAGAGTTTGAGTAGGAAAGGTGTTAGCTCTTTTCTCAATATTTGGTAGAATTCAACTGTGAAGCCATCTGGCCCTGGGCTTTTGTTTGCTGGAAGATTTCTGATTAGTTTCATTTCTGTGCTTGTGATGGGTCTGTTACTATTTTCTATTTCTTCCCAGTTCAGTTTTGGAAACATACTTTTTTTTTAAGAATTTGTCCATTTCTTCCAAGTTGTCCATTTTTTGGCATATAGTTGCTGATAGTAGTCTCGTATGATCTTTTGTATTTCTGTGTGTCTGTTGTGATTTCTCCATTTTCATTTCTAATTTTGTTGATTTGATTCTTCTCCCTTTGTTTCTTGATGAGTCTGGCTAATGGTTTGTCAATTTTATTTATCTTCTCAACAAACCAGCTTTTAGTTTTGTTGATTTTTGCTATTATCTCTTTTCCATTTGTTTTTGTTTTTGCATTTTGTTTCTTTTGCCTTTAATCCTGCCCTAATTTTTAAGATTTATTTCCTTCTCTACCAACCCTGTGGTTCTTCATTTCTTCCTTTTCTAGTTTTTTTTTTTTTTTTTTTTTTTTAGGTGTAGAGTTAGTTTTTTTTTATTTGACTTTTTCCTTGTTTCTTGAGGTAAGCCTGTATTGCTATGAGCCTTCCCCTTAGCACTGCTTTTACACTTTCCCATAGGTTTTGGGTTGTTGTATTTTCATTTTCATTCATTCCTATGCATTTTTTAAAAATTTCTTCTGTGATTTGTTGGTTATTCAGCAATGTGTTGTTTAGCCTCCATATATTGGAATTTTTAATATATTTTTTTCTTTGAAATTGACATCTAATCTTACTGCATTGTTTTCAGAAAAGATGATTGGAATTATTTCAATTTTTTGAATTTACCAAAGCTAGATTTATGGCCCAGGATGTGATGTATCCTGGAGAAGGTTCCGTGTGCACTTGAGAAAAAGGTGATATTCATTGTTTTGGGGTGAAATGACCTATAGATATCAGTTAGGTCTAACTGGTCCATTGTGCCATTTCAAGTTTGTGTTTCCTTGTTAATTTTCTGTTTAGTTTATCTATTCATAGGTATGAGTGGGATATTAAGTTCTCCCACTATTATTGTGTTATTGTTAATTTTCCCTTTCATACTTGTTAGCATTTGCCTTAAGTGTTGTGGTGCTCCTGTGTTGAATGCATATTTATTTTGGATTGATCCTTTGATCGTTATGTAGTGTCCTTCTTTGTCTTTTTTCACAGCCTTTACTTTAAAGTCTATTTTATCTGATATGAGTATTGCTACTCCTGTTTTTATTTTTGGTCTCCATTTGCGTGAAATATCTTTTTCCAGCCTTTCACTCTCAGTCTGTTTGTGTCCCTTGTTTCGAGGGGGGTCTCTTTTAGACAGCATATATAGAGGTCTTATTTTTGCATTCATTCCACCACTCTTTGGGTTGGGGTATTCAATCAATTTACATTTAAGTTAATTATTGATAAGTATGGTCCTGTTGCCATTTACTTTGCTGTTTTGAGTTCGAGTTTATATACCCTTTCTGTGTTTCCTGTCTAGAGAAGATCCTTTAGCATTTGTTGAAAAGCTGGTTTGGTGGTGCTGAATTTTCTCAGCTTTTGCTTCTCTGTAAAGCTTTTGATTTCTCCTTCATATTTGAATGAGATCCTTGCTGGGTACATTAATCTGGGTTGTAGGTTTTTCTCTTTCTTCACTTTAAGGATGTCCTGCCATTCCCTTCTGGCCTGAAGAATTTCTATTGAAAGATCAGCTGTTATCCTTAAGGGAATCCAATTGTGTGCTATATTTTGTTTTTTCCTTGTTGGTTTTAATATTTGTTCTTTGTGTTTGATCTTCATTAATTAGATTTATATGTGTTTTGGGGTGTTTCACCTTGGATTTATGCTGTTTGGGATTCTCTGGGTTTTTGGACTTGGGTGACTATTTCCTTCCTCATTTTAGGTAAATTTTAAAGTATTATCTCCTCAAGTATTTTCTCATGGCCTTTCTGTCTTCTTCTGCAACTCCTATGATTCTAATGTTGCGGCATTTCACATTGTCCCAGAGTTCCCTGAAGTTGTCCTCATTTCTTTTAATTCTTTTTTCTTTTGTCCTCTCTGCTTCATTTATTTCTATTCTACCATTCTATCTTCTACCTCAGTTATCCCATCTTCTGCCTCCGTTATTCTACTGTTGGTTCTCTCCAGAGTGTTTTTGATCTCATTTATTGCATTATTCATTATTGATTGACTCTTTTTTATTTTTTCTAGGTCCTTGTTAAACATTTCTTGCACTTCTCAATCCTTGGCTCCAGACTATTTAACTGTAACTCCATTTTGTTTTCTAGAGTTTGGATCGTTTTTACTATCATTATTCTGAATTATTTTTCAGGTAGACTCCCTATCTCCTCCTCTTTGGTTTGGTTTGGTGGGCTTTTATCATGGTCCTTTACCTACTGAATATTTCTCTGTCTTTTCATCTTGTTTAGATTGCTGTATTTCGGATGGCCTTTCTGTATTCTGGCGGTTTGTGGTTCCTCTTAATTGTGGCGGTTCCTCCCTGTGGGTAGGGTTGGACGAGTGGCTTTTCAAGGTTTCCCGCTTAGGGAAGCTTGTGTCGATGATCTGGTGGGTGTAACTGGATCTCTTCCCTCTGGAGTGCAATGAAGTGTCCAGTAGTGAGTTTTGAGATGTCTATGGGTTTGATGTGACTTTGGGTAGCCTATATATTGAAGCTCAGGGCTATGTTCCTGTGTTGCTGGATAATTTGCTTGGTATGTCTTGCTCTGGATCTTGTTAGCTCTTGGGTGGTGCTTGGTTTCAGTGTAGGTAGGGAAGGTTTTGGATGAACTCTCATCTATCAATGTTCCCTGCAGTCAGGAGTTCTCTGGTGTTCTCAGGTTTTGGGCTTAAGCGTCCTGCCTCTGGATTTCAGTCTTATTCTTACAGTAGCCTCAAGACTTCTCCATCCATACAGCACCAATAATATAACTTCTAGGTTAATGGTGAAAAGATTCTCCAAAGTAAGGGACACCCAGAGAGGTTCACAGAGTTACATGGAGAAGAGAACAGGGAGGAGGGAGACAGAGGTGACCAGGAGTAGTAGAGGGGGAATCAAAAGAATCGAGAGCAATCTAGCCAATAAACAATTCCCTTTGTGCTCTCCACAGTCTGGAACCCTCAGAGAAGTTCAGGGAGTTACATAGAGAAGATAAGAGGGAGGAAGAAGATAGAGGTGAGCAGGAGGAGAAAAGAGGGAGCCAAAAGGATAGAGATAGATCTAGGCAGTACTCTGTTCCCTAAGTTTTCTCCACAGCCCAGAACACACAGAGGTATTCACAGAGTTGGGTAAAGAAGAGAAAGGAGAGGGAGGAGATTGAGGTGACCTGGGGGAGAAAAAGGAGAGTCAAAAGGGGGAGACAGTAACCAAGCCAGTAATCCCACTGCTTTTTAAAAATGTGTATTGAAGATTGGATTCTTAAATGTACAAAACTGATAAAAAAATAACCTAAAGAAAAGATTAAAAATCTAGAGTAGAGGTTACACTCTTAAAAATACAATATTAAAAACACAAACAAAATCACAAAAAGTATAAGAAATATATATGAAGTTTTCTTTAAAAATAGGGTCTTTTTTCCCCCAAGGTAATAGTAAGTTATAAAAATGAATATTAAAGGCATAATACAGGACTTTAAAAAAAAGAAAAAATTAAAAAAAAAACATTAAAAAATGATAATAGTAAAAATATATCTAAGAATTTCTCTGGAGCTCTTGTGGGCAGTGTGGGGTCAGTTCAGTTTCAGATAGTTCCTTGCTCCAGCTTATATTTCTCAAGACCTATATGCCCCTTCCAATGTTGTCGATTTTAACTACAGAGATTTTAATCTTTTGCACCTGTCACTTCCAAAGTGGTTCCCTCTGTTTATTTGGATTCTTCTGTTTGCAGGTCTCTTCAGTGTCTAATTTCCACCCTGACACAATGGGGTGAAGGTATTCTCTTTTTTACACTCACTTGTTCAGTCGTGCTGGGGGGAGGGAGGAACACTGCAAACAAATATCACTTGCAGTGTCTTGGCCACACTGGGTTTGCCCCCATTCACAGAGTGTGTGCTTTCTAGTCTACACTGCTCAGGCTCCAGGTTGTTTTTCAGGGAGCGGGCCCTGGGTTGCGTGTACTTTCCAGGTCTAAGTCACTCAGGTTCAGGTGCTCGGGTACTCCACAAAGGTGCAGACGTGGTTGGGCCTGCATTTTGTGCTCTTCCCCAGTCCAAGCAGCTCAGGCGACCAGGTGCTTGTTGAGCACACTCTCCACAGGCAGCAAGTGTGTCATCACCTTCCCGGTCCCAGCTGCTTGGATTTCTGGGTTACAGTGGGTTTGCCTGCTGTGCACCCGCTATGTCTTCAGTGTGCCATATGTCTCTTCTGAGGAGCTGATCTCTGGCTGTGACCATCTTGGTGGATGTCAACCATCTAGAATCCCAGGAAGTCTTGGTTATAAACTAGAAGCCTGTCTGCAGTTTGGTAGCGGATGCCATCTCTGGGGCTGAGTTTGCCCCTTTCCAGCTCTTGCTGGCACCCGCCTGCTCCCTGCCTCCAGTTGGGGATGGGCCAGTCCACAGCCTGCTAGCTCTCCTCTGGTATTCTCTCAGTCTTTTGTTCTGTGAGCGTGCCGGCAGTGCCTTAGGTTAGGGCTTTTCAAGCGATCATTCTCTCTCTGTCTCTCTTTTTTTTTCCCCCTCTCTCTCTCTGGCTATCCCACAGTTTAGGTTGTTATCTAAGTTACCTCCCTCACATTGCCCTCAGGACATTCAGGTCTGGTCCTTACCCTAAGCAATGCAGCCCGTTCCTCCCCGTTCAGCCCCCACTTGCTTGTGGTGGATGTGAGCATCTGGGGTACTTCTCTGCTGGGAGTTGCTTTAGACATGTAATCTGTGGGTTTTATTTATTTATCCTCCTGGTTATGTTGCCTGCCAAGATTCTAAAACTCCCCACAGACCCGCCTGTGAGAGAGTTTCCTGGTGTTTGGAAACTTCTCCTCTTTTAATACTCCCTTCCCGGGATGGATCTCTGTCCCTAACTCTTTTTTTCTCTCTTTTTATCTTTTATATTTTCTCCTACCTCCTTTCAAAGACAATGGGCTGCTTTTCTGGGTGTGTGATGTCCTCTGCCAGCATTCAGAAGTTGTTTTGTCGAATTTGTTCTGTGTTCAAATGTTTTTTTGAGGAATTTGTGGGGAAGAAAGTGGTCTCCCCATCCTATTCCTCCACCATCTAAGGACCACCCTTCCCGTGATCTATTTTAGTAGGTAGTGAAACAGATTTTTGGAAAAGAAGAGAGTGTTGAGCAATGTATGACTGAGTATATATTTTCTACTCAAATTTATTTTAAATTATAACATAAAGTTACTGCCAAAATCCTAATTCAGATTTCATTAAAACAGTTTAATAGGGAAACAGGAAGAGAAAGAGGGGGAAAAAAGAATGTAAAGTACACAATAAATTACACTTTAAAAATTCCAGAATTCCTCTGGTTTAATATAAACAACAAATGAAATAAAGAAAATATTGGGCATTCTTCCAAGTGTTGCATTTCCAGGACTGAGTTATACACTCCAAGTGGCTGAACACAAGAGACTTAGTGACCAAAGTCTTATATTAAGTCTCTATTAATAGTATGATTCATGTGGCAAGTCTTGGCAATATCTATATCCAAATGGCAGGAAACTCCTCAGCTTTGAATTTAGTATAGCAAAATATGCACTAATTGGAAAAAAAAATTCAGTCTTTAGTGGTGACAAGCCATGTTCCTTTTAAGCTTAGGTTTTATCCTCAAACCTACTTTATTTTTGCTGTTGTAAAAATTAAAATTAGCTGTGACATGTTAACTTTTAAATTTGTTTGCATTTATTAACTTTTCTACTAATTGGTTCTGAGCTTCTGGTTACCGCTTAATAGATTAAATGCTACTTATACTTACTTCTACAATAAAATAATAACCCACTTAAACTTTGAGGTAATCTATATCATTAGAAACTAATATTTCTAAATTGTGGTTTACACAAATAAGTTGTTGCAATTCATTTAGTTTGAATTTGCTTTTGCAATCATAGCAACCTTTATTGTGATATTATCTGCAGTACAGAATAGATAAGTACCAAATATACAAATAACTATACAGATATTTCTTCACTTCAGTTAATTATTTTAGTACTTTTCTCTCTCTCTCATGATTTTTCAGAGTGAAATATATTTTCTTTAGATAAACTGCTTTTTCTGTGCATTGGTGAGCTGAAACCAAACTCTTGGAGTTGTGTCTTTGATTAGAAATTCAGGTAGCAAAAATTTCCCCCAAATTGGCACACAATCGGAGGAAAAGGATATTTCAGATCTAAATCTGCCCATAAAAAGCATTTTGTTAAAAAAAAAAAAAAAGGCATTTTGTTCAAATCATGCATGTAAATTATGCAAGCTAACAGTATTATGGATATGTCACACTTTCTTTTACATCCTTCCCACAAAAAACACATAGGACCAGATTAATTAATCAGTGCTTCAGTGCTACTGTGAGCTTTGTTCTTGTTTAACACCCATTTTGAAGTTTGGCCAAAAGTAAACAGATATGTTTTGATGATTGCAAATATGTTATATAATTTAAGCTGATTTATTCTTTTAGCCTTAATAAAAACATCAGCTTTTAGAAACTTCAATGTGCCTAGAGCTGGAAGTGTAGAGAGCTGCTTTCTAGTCCTAGCTCATTTTCTTCCATTTATTTTGAGAAAAATCATGCCCATTGTATA
The DNA here is from genome assembly GCF_055505025.1 of Bos grunniens. Classification (NCBI taxonomy): domain Eukaryota; kingdom Metazoa; phylum Chordata; class Mammalia; order Artiodactyla; family Bovidae; genus Bos; species Bos grunniens. The sequence continues at coordinate 102,483,470 of NC_141194.1, read as the reverse complement.
TAGTTCAGCTGTTCTAGTGTCAGATGGGAAGAATTGGTAATCCTCGTCTTTACTTCCTGGCTTGTCATGAGACTCAGATGGGAGATAGAAGACTCATTATCAAAGTTGAAAGTGCTATGAACATACTAGGCTGTATTTCTCAATGACTCAGCTGTGAGATTAGTGAGACTTCTTCAAACTCTTCAGGTTTGGGGATTTTTAGGCTATTTTTACACACTGACACACCATAGGGCTATGTTTTAACTTTCTTGTAATATAGCTATGCCCTCTGAAAATCATCCACATGCATCAGCCTTGAGGCCTTTTACAACTACTAATAGTTTTCCAGGAGTTGTTTCCCACAAAGCCAGTATGGCTTAGTAAGCTAGGCAAATCATTTAAATATTAAATCCCAGACACTAGAATTTGCCTGTGTCTTCTTCTGTAAAGTCCTTAATCTTACTGAGATTCATCTGGAATATGAGGCTGGTGAATGTCATTAGTTAAGGCACTGACAGTAACATGCTTTTGGGTATGAGTCACAGAAGATGTATTTATCAATGTGTATGTCATTTGTTAAGCTGTACATGTAGAAATTCTGAAAGTACAGATACTTGATGATAAGTTGAATTTTTGAGGCAAGTATTATGGAAATTAATCTTCCAGAGAGGATCAGAAAATAGTTATTTTTTCTGTTTCTGTTTCTTATAATATTCTGTTCTTTCACTTCCTCAAAAAGTTACTAGTATTTTTTTAACTTATCTACCACATTACCAAGTGATAATTTAGAGCTGAGAAAAAGTTCTAGAATTTGCAAACATCTTTAGAAAACACTCTTGATAGAGCAACATTTGATATTAAATAGGGTGATTCCTCTAAATGTTAGCTAATAATTTATTTATAATATTTTCTTCTTTTAAAATCAGAATCATGTGAAGCAAACATACATTTCTAAGTATTTATATAAAATATATTGTTATGTGTCTAAAATACAGTTAAGTGAGATATTCTATTTTTGATTGCAAAGTTACTTTAAAAACAAAACCCTCTAAAATCTTATTTCAGCAAGAACTTCAAAACTGTCATAAATAAATGTTAATGTTAGAATTCCAAGGTAATAAATAGGACAGTTTACACCTCTGTCTATTTTGGTCTCATTAGAAATCAGTAAGGCAGTAGTATGTTCATTTCCCTTACAAAATCCATTTTTACAAACAAAAAAGATGTGGAAACTTTTATTCAATACTTAGATTCTAAATAGCACCTAGTAAACTAAAGCAATAAAACCTACATAAATTTTGTCCCTAGATTTGTATAGCACTGTTTGGCAACATTTTACAAAAAAAAGATTATTTTCTTTCCTTTCACAAGTGTAGGAAATATAATGGGAAAAAAATGAGAAATGTGCTTAAAAGACACACAATCCTATAAAAATATCCCTTTTGCTATTTTACCCATTCATATAGACTAAAGGGAGTTGGAAAGCCACACCTTAAACTCACACAACCCAAAAATTTTCTTAAAGAAAATGAGGGTCAAAGTATTGGACAAGAAATAGTAAAAAGTTATAAATTGTCCAGAACCTGTTATTGTAAAATGACCTGAAGATCATGTAAATATAGTCCTTCTAAATCCTTTTCATGTCATTTGTGATTCAAGATATGTTATTTTGTACTGGCCTTTCAATAGGATATCAGTGCTGGCATGAACTGCCAAGCAGTTTTACAGATCAGAACATCTATCCCCTGTTAGGAGTATTAAGTGTCACTGTCAGTTTATCCCATGAAAAGTGAAGTATATGTTAGTGAGACTGTCATGCCATATGTATAAACAGTTCACCTTTCACTTCATTTCAGTAGAGAGAGGTTGACATTTATTTATTTATTTATTTAACTCACCTTGTTTTCTCTAGTGAATTTTATAGGCTAGCACCACGTAATTCATCCATTCTCATTGACAATACTGAATTTACATAATAAATTGAAGAAAACACATTAGTCTACAGATATGCCCTCTTTCTGGAATAATACTCAGGCCCTGAATAATGGTAGGACCTTTTTTTTCCTGAAGCACGAGTCAATGCATCAGACTTGGGCATGGTTCACCTGTATTGTCACTAAAAATGAACATAATTATTTGCCTTGCTGGGTTCTCATTTTACAATTGTATATATAAACTACAAGGTGTCATTATACAGTTGATGACTCTGCCAGATACATAAATACCATGCAATGGTGTTATGTTCACAAGATCTAAGCAATTTAAGTTGTTTGTGTGTAAACTGAGATTCAAAGATGTTAAATAACTCACCTGTGGTCACATAGTTATTAAATAGAAGGGTTGATATTTAAACTCTGATCTATCATACTCTATCCTAGTCCTTTTCTTATTATACAACACTGTATTTTAATAGTGAGGTTCTTATAATATTTGAGCTTCCCTGGTGGCTCAGATGGTAAAGAATTTACCTACAATGCAGGAGATCTGGGTTTGATCTCTGGGAATATCCCCTGGGGAAAGGAATGACTACCCACTCCAGTATTCTTGCCTGGAGAATTGCACAGAGATAATAGTCTGATAGGCTACAGTCCATGGGATCAAATGAGTTGGACACGACTGAGCAAATAACACTTCACTTCTTGTAATATTTGTATAAGAATTTTATATATTAATGCAGCTTTTTTTTTCTGGTTACTATTCTCTTTAATCAACTAGCACAAATTGCTTAGCCTAACACTTTTTTCTATGATATGAATCTTATCTATTTTTGCATGCTCATTTCTCCACTTAACCTTCAATCCCAATGCTTTATACAATCCGAATAATTTAAAAGTTCACTAAATAATTCATCTGGTTTCCTTGTTGCTTTATAAACCTAGTTGAAATGTCCACTTCAAAACACTTCTCATCTTTCAACCCACAGCTCAAGAGTCAATTCTTTTTATAATGCTTTCCATGACCCTCCCACAATAAAATTAAACACTCTCTCCTCTGTGCCCTCAGTATACCCTCTATGGACTCCTGTCACAGCAGATAAAATAAACTCAGATATTCTTTCCTAAGCTATGTCTAGTCTACTATCAAGCCCATTCTTCAAAGTATTCTTCCTTGCTGCTTCAGTGTTTTTGATTTCTAGTGTTTCTTTTTGATTCCTTCCATCTCTTTGCTTATATTGGTCATCTGTTCTTGAAAGCTGTTTCTAATTTATTCATTAGAGTCCCTCAGTCAGTCAGTCAGTTCAGTCACTCAGTCATGTCTGACTCTTTGCAACCCCATGTACTGCAGCATGCCAGGCCTCCCTGTCCATTACCAACTCCTGGAGTTTACTCAAACTCATGTCCATTGAGTCAGTGATACCATCTAACCATCTCACCCTCTGTTGTCCCCTTCTCCTCCCATCTTCAAACTTTCCCAGCATCAGGGTCTTTTCCAATGAGTATTTCTTCACATCAGGTGGCCAAAGTATTGGAGTTTCAGCTTCAGCATCAGTCCTTCCAATGAATATTCAGAATGAATTTCCTTTAGGATTGACTGGTTGGATCTCATTGCGGTTCAAGGGAGACTGTCAAGAGTCTTCTCCAACACTGCAGTTCAAAAGCATCAATTCCTTGGCACTCAGTTTTCTTTATAGTCCAGCTCTCACATCCACACATGACTACTGGAAAAACCATACCTTTGACTAGATGGACCTTTGTTGGCAAAGTGTTTTTGCATGTGAGTTTCTGCTTTGATAAGTTGCTATTCACTGTATTTGCCTGTCTTTCTAATTTTGAAGGCATTGTTTGTCTTCCTTGCTGAAGAAGGACTAGGGTGATCAGATTAGAGGTTGGAAAATTCTTGCTAAAGTTTAGTTATGCAAACCTGAGGACAAAGCACAAGGGATTAGGACAGATTGAGAAAAGGGTTTACAGGAACCTGACTAAAGTTGGGTTAAGGAGAGTTTTTGTTACTACTACAACATTTATCACACTCAACTGAAATATCATTTTTAAAAAATGTTGCATATCCCTCACTAGACTGGAAGCTTCAGAAAGATAGGGATCATTCTGAATTTAATGTTATATTCTTCATAGATAGCCCAATGCCTTGCATGTAATAGTAGGCAATAAATAAGTGCTTCTTGAATTGATACTAACTTTTAAAGTACAAAGCATAAGGTAACTCTAAACTACCATTTTTAAAAAATATAGCATTAGTGTCAGATATTCATTAGGATTTAGACACTCAGATTCAACACTCAAAAGATGAATCTTTCAAAATACAAACTTTTAATTGAAATGTTTATGTATATTTAGTAATTATAAAAATGGGAAATAATTTAATTAATATTTGATCAATCATTAAAACTTTTGATATTGCCTAGTTTCAGATCATTATTTATCATAATAAAGATCTTGTTTATATTGGAATGAGACAGCTATATATAGATAGAAATAAATATATATCCATAGGGCTAGACGAATGTCTTGTTTTTGTGCAAAATATATCAATATTTCAAGTTGTCAAAATTTTATTTGACATGTTTTGTAAAGATTGCTATGCACTTAGATGTTCCATGCAGATATTAATCACTTAAGAGCAAGGTCTACTTGATGACAAAAGTCTGACTAATTTGTTTTGTGATAAAAAATGTATTTTTTTCATTTTTTAATTTATTATTTTGTCAATGTATAAAGACACATTTCTTGTTGGTTTAAACTGTAGAGTATACCAAGCATTTTTATGGATTATGGTACTTCCATAAATTAGACCATTATCTCAGATGTCCACAATTAGATATGTCCTGAGAGTTTTTCTTTGCTCTCTTTTAAAGTTATTTTTATGAAGGTATGCTCTTTAAAAGAGATAGCTTAGTTTGTTCTAAGTTGAGTAAAATTAGCCCATATACAAAAGTAACAAAAGCATAATACTAAGTTGCAAAGTTTCTATAGCAAAGATTTTATCCTATTGAGACAGCATGGCATCACATATGGTATGCCAAATTACCCAGTCTTTAGAGACACCTGTGGTTCACTAACAGAATGTGGTGGATTATCACTAAAGATACAGACATGATAGTTTAAGACAAATCTGCTACATTATTGCAATAGAGTTTTTTTCCCTCAAATATTCTGCTGCCCAATTTGTTAAAAATATATACCATGACACAAGAATGAAACTTCAAGCCTGTTAGTTACACAGTTAGCCTTATAATGTACTAAAACAATCAAACAATATAGTGATATGAAACTGTTGCAAAATTTAAGTGTATTGTATATTTATGCAATATATAGCATCTTAGTCATAAAATGCATAAAAGTAAACATTACACATATACAATATTACACATATAAAAGTTTCAAATATGAAATGAAATATATAAACATGAAGTGGTGATTGTGAATCCCAGCAGAAGACAAAGATTTTAACTTGAACAGAAGCAGCCTTTTTGTAAAACTAATTATTTCAAGTATATTGTACATCAGCAATAAATGAGATAGTATACCAAAATTCAAAAATATCTTGGCTATATTCTAAAGGTAACTTGAGGAGTGGAAAAGACAGCATTTTTTCTGGGTAATTCTTTTTTAATATTCCTGAAAAGAAGTCCACAAGCACTTATATTGTTTTACTGCCCCCTACATTCTCCCTAAATATACTGTTTCCTTCTAGATTTTTTGATATCTTAACTTCTTTCATTAAGTTTAAATCACTCCAATACAATGAAAAATTATTTTTAAATTCAGAATTTAGAGGCTCTGTGATCTCTCAAAGAGGTCTGTCTCAGTATTTATGGTTATTTACATAGAGGAAAAATTTATTCATTGTCATTGCCAAGTAATTTAAATTTATTTCTCTTTATTGCTCTTTCAGTTCAGTTCAGTCACTCAGTCGTGTCCGACTGTTTGTGAACCCATGAGTCGCAGCACGCCAGGCCTCCCTGTCCATCACCAACTCCCGGAGTTCACTTAAACTCACGTCCAGAGAGTCGGTGATGCCATCCAGCCATCTCATCCTCTGTCATCCCCTTTTCCTTCTGCCCCCAATCCCTCCCAGCATCAGAGTCTTTTCCAATGCATCAACTCTTTGCATGAGGTGGCCAAAGTACTGGAGTTTCAGCTTTAGCATCATTTCTTCCAAAGAACACCCAGGACTGATCTCCCTTAGAATGGACTGGTTGGATCTCCTTGCAGTCCAAGGGACTCTCAAGAATCTTGTCCAAAACCACAGTTCAAAAGCATCAATTCTTCAGCGCTCAGCCTTCTTCACAGTCCAACTCTCACATCCATACATGACTACTGGAAAAAGCATAGCCTTGACTAGCCGGACCTTTGTTGGCAAAGTAATGTCTCTGCTTTTTAATATGCTATCTATGTTGGTCATAACTTTCCTTCCAAGGAGTAAGTGTCTTTTAATTTCATGGCTGCAGTCACCATCTGCAGTGATTTTGGAGCCCCAAAAAACAAAGTCTGACACTGTTTCCACTGTTTCCCCATCTATTTCCCATGAAGTGATGGGACCATATGCCATGATCTTCGTTTTCTGAATGTTGAGCTTTAAGCCAACATTTTCAGTCTCCTCTTTCACTTTCATCAAGAGGCTTTTGAGTTCTTCTTCACTTTCTGCCATAAGGGTGGTGTCATCTGCATATCTGAGGTTATTGATATTTCTCCTGGCAATCTTGATTCCAGCTTGTGCTTCTTCCAGCCCAGCGTTTCTCATGATGTACTCTGCATATAAGTTAAATAAGCAGGGTGACAATATACAGCCTTGACGTACTCCTTTTCCTATTTGGAACCAGTCTGTTCCATGTCCAGTTCTAACTGTTTCTTCCTGACCTGCAAATTGCCCTTTAGGGTATGCAAATAAATATAATAATGCAATCAAATATCTGATTCTACATTTATAAAATTTTTGTTGTAATTTTTGCCCAGATCTAAGCTCTGGATTAGAAAAAGAAAAAAATAAATGAAGGTAGAGAAGAGAAGGGGTAGGAAGGAGAACTAAACAAATATTTCTCCAAAAAAGACATACAGATGACTAATAAACAAAATAAAAGATGCTCAACATCACTCATTATCAGAGAAATGCAAATCAAAACCACAATGGGGTACCATCTTATGTGGGTCAGAATGGCTGCTATCAAAAAAATCTATAAACAATAAATGCTGGAGAGGGTGTGGAGAAAAGGGAACCCTCTTACACTGTTGGTGGGAATGCAAACTAGTATAGACACTATGGAGAACAGTGTGGAGATTACTTAAAAACTAGAAGTAGAACTGCCATATGAATCAGCAATCCTACTGCTGGGCATACACACTGAGAAAACCAGAATTGAAAGAGATATGGGTACCCCAATGTTCATCACAGCACTGTGTACAATAGCTAGGACATGGAAGACACCTAGATGTCCGTTGGAAGACGAATGGGTAAGAAAGTTGAGATACATATACACAATGGACTATTACTCAGCTATTAAAAAAAGAACACATTTGAGTCAGTTCTAAAGAGGTGGATTAAAGTGGACCCTATTATACAGAGTGAAGTAAGACAGAAAGAAAATCACCAATACAGTATATTAACACATATATATGGAATTTAGAAAGTTGGTAATGATTACCCTATGTGTAAGACAGCAAAAGAGACACAGATATAAAGAACAGACTTTTGGACTCTGTGGGAGAAGGTGAGGGTGGGATGATTTTAGAGAATAGCATTGAAACATGTATATTGCCATATGTGAAATAGATGACCTGTCCAAGCTCAATAGATGAAACAGGGCACTCAAAGCCAGTGCACTGGGTTAACTCAGAGGGATGGAAGAGGAGGAAGGTGGGAGGGGAGTTCAGTATCAGGGGACACATGTGCACCCGTGGCTGATCCATGTCAATGTATGGCAAAAACCACCACAATATTGTAAAGTAATTAGACTCCAATTAAAATCAATTAATTAATTAAAAAATAAATAAATGCAGGTATCTTTTCCTCTATAGTGTTTGAAAACCAGTGGATAGTTACTGCCATCACTATGAAAAGTGCGTTTTAGAAATACTATCAGAGAAGAAGTAATTCCAATCTTCCTCTAGCTTTTATAATGGTAGTTCTGGTCACTTTAACATGTATAATTTTTTTCAGTTGTGAATCCAGCTACTCACTGTATTTGCTTTGTAACACATTTCTAATGTAGCTATTGAATTTTTATGGAGGTTATTTATTTATGAAAAATTCTGTGGCTTAAAACACTTTTCTTGTAACTGGTACTTAGAAGGAGAATTAGACTTAAAATCTAACTAAGTTGTAAAATACTTCAAGTGGCTGTATTCCACTTTTTCATATACTTATTCCCCAAATTATCATTCAAGTGATTTCGGTTCCAGGAATCAGGATCCTTTTGTAGATCTCTCTAATTAATAGTGTTTAATTTAAAAAATACCTTAATCTATAAAAAGCATGTTATTTGTTCTTCCTTTTGGTTTCCTTTTTACAATGTCAATTCCTATCCTCCTCTGTAAAGGCAGAAAATATAATGGAGAGGGTAAATATATTTCTCTTCATTTTCCCTTGAGGAAAAATGGCTAAAACCCTTTGTTTTCCATTAGGGCTGAGCTAAAGAGATCCTACAAACTGTCAGAAGTAGTGACAGAAACATGAAACAGTGTAGAAACCCAAGAGATATAGGGAGAATTTCAGCAGAAAATCGAGACTATGAATGTGAGGTAGGATGGAGGACAGTTCTGAATGTGCAAATCAGAGCAGCTTTTCCATTGTTTCAGAGTTGGACTTTTATAACGTCTTTGAATCATTTTGAATAGACTGCTCCTAATCAGAAAATACTCAGTTGCAATACATGTCTTGTCAAAAATGCATTCCAAAATGAAATATAAATTCCTTATGGATTATCCTTGCTACTGTCCTCTGTTGGGCCAGATTGGTGAGAGCTGACTCTAGTTCAGTTTCTTGCAATAAGAAATACAGATTTTTTAAGTGAGACAAATTTCTTTAGAAATTGACATTTTATTCATTTGTAATAAAAATATGTGATGCTAACTTCTGAATCATCTAGGTTTCCATATAGATATTAAATATTTGATTTGCACCTAAAAGAAAAACTTTCATGTGTAAACTGATGTTTTACTGGTTTTGGAGTAGCAGTGAAGAGGCAGGGCTGAAACAACAGCCTTTACTGGAGGAAAGCACTGCTATGAGTTATCATGAGCCCCAAAGCCTGGCAATTCAAAAGATACAAAGGGGGGAAGAGACATTTCAAAAAAATCAAGAATATTAACATTGCATCAAAGGACCTCCAATGCATACAGTCTTCTCAGAATGCATAACATTTTATGTATATTTTGCAAACAGATGTAAAGCTAAGACTAACATAAACCTCATTAAAATAAATCAACATAAGAATAAATACTAAAATGATTGCAAAATTAAAAATGGTATTTGGGACAGAAATTTAGCTATTTAGCTGAAACTTTAACAGGTGCCTGAAAAAAAATAACATTGTATATACAAATAAATTTAAACAGAACATATTTTTAAATTGCCTGAAGAATACCTGATTTTATTCAACATTAAGATCAAACTCCAATTGAAATAAATAAATTTAAATTTAAAAAATCAAAACACTGAACTTTTAAAGCGTTTTTCTTCTGACTCAATAGATCATAAAACCAAAAAAAGTAGTTTTCTCAAGATGAGACAGTGCCCATTTATTCTAACTGATTAGAAAAAAAATGTGTCTGGTGTTAGACACTGCTCTGCTTCCATGATTATGTTGGGCAAAAGTTGATGTACATATTGGAAAAAAAAAAAACTTCACAGCCACCTATTTTTACTACTTTCAGAGCAGTTTCCCAGGAAAATAAGACATATAAAAATTAAAAGAGCAGCAAAGAACTCGTTTACTAAGGTGAAGCTGAGGAAAGTAAAAGTAAAAGCAGTTATAGAAAGTGGGAGTAGCTCTTGAAGTTAAGCTGCTCTGTCACATACCATCAATTGGACCATTATCTGGTGCAGGAGCTCTGTAATACATTGTCAGATTTGCTTCTTAGCTGAAATGATGGGATAGAAATTGTGCTGTGTATATTGAGGGTTGGGTAGGGGTGGGGAGAATGAGTATATCACATTTGCCCACATGTAAGACCTACAGTGATTGACAGTCTAACATTAGACATAGAGTTTCTTCAAATAAACTATAACTTGGGAATCTTGATATTGTGATTCATAAGGACCAAAGTGTCAAATAAAAAGAAAATGCTATTAATAGTGGCAAGAAATATTTACTTTTCCTTTTTTGAGACATAGTCTGAAAAATAATTTCTGCAAAATAGTTTCTGCTTCAGATTCTCCTTTCTTTTAGATAAGTATTATTTGAGAGCAGTTTACATACTTATCTATGACAGTTTCCTAATCATTCATTATAAAAGCAATATTACTTCAGTAATATTTTTCCTGTTTCTATCTTCTGCATTTCAAAAGGGAAAAAACATGGGGCTGAGTTGGAAGTTAGATAACCCGGTTTCTATTCTAGATCGTAGAATACAGGAGATGCTTAATAGCTGTTAGTTTCCATCCCTTCTCCTGGGTAAAGAATTGTTTGGCTAGAAAAATATCAAATTTATAAAAAGCTTTTCTGTGCAACATATGGAAACACTGGTAGAAAAAAAAATAATTATTGATCTTTGAGATAAACCTGTAAATTTTCTTAAGTCACTTTCTCATTCGAGCCTTACAAAGCTCCCCCTTTATTTGAGACTCACTATGAAATATCCCATGATGTAAGAGTGAACAGAGATTTAACAAGAATCTTACTTTAAAAATTAGAGGATATTTAATAATGAAACAGTATGTTTTCTTTCCAGACTTTTCAATTTGTAATGTTGTCATTGTCGTGCTTGTGTGAAAGTAAATGAAGTATATAGAACTTGAGGGCTGGTGAAATTAAATAATTTCTTGCTTCAAAATGAGCTAAATGTTGATGTAATTGGGATTTACAGAGTATTGAGAAGAACATTAAAATATTTAATTAATAACAACCACAACCAGGCTATAACATCTTGTCTATAGAGATGTTTTCAGTTATTTCATTCTTTTAGTGATAGCGAATCAAGCATGTTTTCCCCTGTTCCTGAATAACAACTTGGCTATAAGATAAATACTTGAGGTGTATCAACATGGTTAAAATAATTAAATAAAAAGACATCAATCTTGCAAATGACAGTTTCTGAACCTTTTAAATAGTATATTAACCTCTCAATATAAATTTGGGGAAAGGAATTTTTTTTCTGAATTATCCTGATATAATAATCACCTCAAATTTCTACTTTGCTTAACCATGAAGATGAAACCTGAGGGAATTTAGTGCATTACTGCCAATTTTCGAGGTTCTAAATTGTCCTGAAGAGGCCTTGAAAAGATAACTATGCTGTGATAGCAATCTAACTTATCACCCTGCAGTGATTCAGGGATTGCAGTAAATTGGACTAAATATTTTTAATAATGCCTCCCTGGATTAAGAGACTATCTCTTGGGCAGCTCTGGAAGGTGCAAGTTTTCTTAATAGAATTCTCCCTTTTATGGCTTTTATAATATTGTTAAGAAATTCAGTGCATATTTTCCTAAGTCATCTCTCGATTTTAAAGTACAGCTTCCCAAAACAGATCAGATTCTCTCTGCTTTTCAATTACTGTGCATGAAAGATATTCTTAAATTATGGAAATCCATTCTTAGGCTTTCAATTATCTTAAGTGTTTATCTCTAAGAAGTGCACGTTTAGCAATACCTTTTAAAGTTGCTGAATGTTCAGACTGCAGACAGCAACATGGAATGTGCTGGGAGGTGCTCCAGGCCAGTTTTCCCAGATGCAGTTTAGCATTAGAAAAGGCAAGCCTGTAGCGATTCCAATTTCTCACTGGACGCTGTGTCTTTACATGTGTCCAGTACACATTCCTGTGCCCTCTTCAAGAGAGATGAACATACCTGAAAATTGTTACCATCTGTGATCCAGGCCTGAAAGGCATTCCTTTGGCAACTGTGTGATTCTAGGAATCGCAGTAGCTATACTGACCCCAGGCAGAGACATTTGCAGATCATCATTAGAACGTGTTGCTGGCAGTTACTATTATCAAAAGGGACAACAGAGACTCTTAAAATTCAAAATCCCATTCTTTGTTAGTTAAGGGGTCAAATGTGTGTGTGTGCTCAATCACTCAGTAGCGTTTGACTTTGAAACCCTATGGACTGTAGCCCACCAGGCTCCTCTGTCCATGGGATTTCCCAGGCAAGAATATTGGAAAGGGTTGCCATTTCTTTCTCCAGGGGATCTTCCCAACCCAGGCATCAAGCCTGTTTCCGTGTCTCATGTACTGTCAGGTGGATTCTTTACCACTCTATCACTGGAGCTGGGAGGGGGTGGGGGCAAATAGGCAGCATTAAAATAGGTAATGCAAAGTTGGAAAGGGAAGTGCAGCTTTGGAAGAGTGAGTTATGGTTTGAATATTGTATTCATTAGTTGTTAATCTAATAGATTTAAACTGTGAAGTGGGTGTGATTATACTTACCTTGATGCAAAAATGTGTTTTTAAACAAACAACTAAGCACAGTGCCTGGAATAGTGTTTTCCAAATTTATGTTATCTGCCGTTGATATTGCTGGCTGGTAGCATTATTAGTCCATGGATGGACAAAACGAAGCACAGACAAGTTAACTGAAGGAAATGAGTCTGAAAGTTGGTCTTAATTCAGTGCATTTCTGCCTTGAAGCATCTTAGTAACAGAGAACAGAGACAGGTTAAGATTTCCCTGTATTTTCTAAGAAATAATTTGAAATAGCATTAAAAAAAATCCCTGAAACTCCATATTGTGTTCTTTATTTTTGAGTGTATACATAGTAGAGTCAAAAACTTTCAAGGAACCTCCACGCTCCTGAAAGATGAGGAGGTGCCTAAGGCCATGACCTGTCCAGCTTCTTAATGGAAAACTTAGCAGAAATCCAATAAGGCCTTTATTTATGGCATTGCATTAGTAATATCTATTGCTTGTCTGTGCTTCTCTTTAAGGGTATCCCTTGAAATATGGATTATTATAAAATTTTGTTGTGGGGAACCCCTTCCCTGAGTATAAATTACTTGGTGTTAAAGCAATGGATTACAAATCAGAACCTTTAGAAATTTCATCATCTATGAAGCTGATTTCACATACCATCTGCTAGATGAAGCCATCCTAACATAATTCTCTATTTCTCTGGAGCATCAAAACATTCACGCAGACACTTGTTCATTTACAAGTGCTTTGGAAAGCAAAGAATATTGCCTTTCATTGTGCTTCACTGAGTTGAATCAGTGACTTCTCATGAAAGAAAGAGAGACACATCACTGGAAAGTGCAACAGCCTTTGATTACTACAACACTTCCAAGATAAGTAGATGGTAGTTAGCATGATAATACTAGGAATTATTTTGGGGTTATATATAACTATATTTAATTAATCAGAATGTTGTGCTTCATGTTAAAACATTTTTAGAGAACCAACTAAAATGTCTTGGGGAGACTGGGTTTTTGAAATATGGAATTAAGATGAGTTTCTCCTGAGAACTTATTTAACTAAGATGAAATTATTAGAGGAACTTTAAAAGATGATACATGAAAGAAAGGAGAATGTTAAATTAAAGCTATAGTGAGTATCTTTGTAACTACAGGCCATAAAACTGAGTTATCATCTCACAGTGGGTGTACAGAGTGCTAAAGCACAATGGGAAGAGTGACTTTTTAAGTGCATTTATTAAATCAAATGATTTTGGAATATTTTGAAATGTGAGCTTTAAAATTTAACAAAATGGAAGGCAGCATTATAAAGTGGTTAAGACAATGGTTCTGCAATCAGACTGCTGGATATTATAATCTACTTCTGTCTCTATTGTCTTTTTTTTAATATAAATGGAATCATACAATATGTGGTCTGGCTTGTTTCACTTAGCATAGAGTTTTTAAGGATTATCCATGTTATAGCATGTATCAACGCTCCACTTATTTTATGGCTGAATAATATTTCATTGTATTGAAATACCACCTCCTGTTTATCCTCTGATCAGTTGCAGGCACCTGTGTTGTTTCCACTTTTTGGCTATTATAAGCAAGCTGTTACAAACTTTCTTGTATGCATTTTTATGTGGATATATGTTTTCATTTATATTGGGTATATGCCTATGAGTGGAATTGCTGGGTCTATGGTAACTCTGGTTAGCATTTCAAGGAACTGCCCAACTGTTTTCTAAGCAGTTACACCATTATACATAAGTCCTTGTTGTTGTTGTTCAGTCACTAAGTCATGTCCGACCCTTCATGACCCCATGCACTGCAGCATGCCAGGCTTCCTTGTCCTTCACTATCTCCCAGAGTTTGATCAAACTCATGTCCACTGAGCCAATGTACCACCTAACCATTGTATCCTTTGTCATCCCTTTCTTCTCCCTCAATCTTTCCCAAAATCAGGGTCTTTTCTAACGAGTCGACTCTTCTATCAGGTGTCAAAAGTATTGGCGTTTCAGCTTCAACAACAGTCCTTCCAATGAACACTAAGGACTGATCTCCTTTAGGATGAACTGGTTGGATCTCCTTGCAGTCCAAGACACTCTCAAGAGTCTTCTCCAGCACCACAGTTTGAAAGCATCAAATTTTCAGCACTCAGCCTTCTCCACAGTCCAACTATCACACCCATACATGACTATTGGAAAAACCATGGCTTTGACTATACAGACCTTTGTCTGCAAAATGATGTCTCTGCTTTTTAACACATTGTATAGGTTTGTTATAACTTTTCTTCCAAAGAGCAAGTGTCTTTTGATTTTGTGGCTGCAGTCACCATCCTCAGTGATTTTTGAGTGCTAGAACATTTTCCCTAGCACTTTACAGGTAATGAGCCTGAATAAGATCAGATAAGATTTAGTGCTATCAAAACAGTTTTTGTTATAATGGTTAAAGAACATTTAGTTTAACACTTTTAATGTGATAAACAAAATTGATACTTATCACCCCTATGCTTCAAAAGTGATTTCAATTCTTGCCACAGTTATAGTTTTATCTCATATGAAAAAGCAAATCTTCAAATGACACTATCAAATCAATCCTATCAATTAATGGAGAATTTAGGCATTATGTCAAGTGTTTTCAGAAAAACATGTGATGAACATATCTTTATTTTATTTACTAGCTTAATCCATATTTCTCACTATTTCATAATGAAGATGTTTTGTAGCACCATAAATTAATAAATTGAGAGTTCAATGTCCAGTGCCATAATGTGAATTTAAAGAAAGGGTAATTAGTCAAATTGAAATTTCATTATCTGAGGAAGTTGCTCACCATATTGAAAGGGGTCACAAATTTCTGTAAAATAACAATAATAAGCCATTGGCCAAAGGAAATATTGCACATTTATTTAAAAAGAAAAATACTATGCATCTCCTTACAAGAGCATGGAGTGATATGCCTAATATTTTCTACTGGAGAATTCTTTTCATTTGCAAATATGTCTGGGAAAGCACCAGACCACATGAAAAATAATTTTTTTCTTGTTATGCTATATGGCTCTTCATTCAATAAATGTGTATATATCTTGTTTAGTAAAGAGGAAAGATCCATTGGCCTTTCAGTTCAGTCACTCAGTCGTGTCCGACTCTTTGCAACCACATGCATTGCAGCATGCCAGGCCTTCCTATCCATCACCAACTCCCGGAGTTCACTCAAACTCACGTCCATCAAGTTGGTGATGCCATGCAGCCATCGCATCTTCTGTCATCCCCTTCTCCTCCTGCACCGAATCCCTCTCAGCATCAGAGTCTTTTCCAATGAGCCAACTCTTTGGGTGAGGTGGCCAAAGTACTGGAGTTTCAGCTTTAGCATCATTCCTTCCAAAGAACACCCAGGACTGATCTCCTTTAGAATGGACTGGTTGGATCTGCTTGCAGTCCAAGGGACTCTCAAGAGTCTTTTCCAACACCACAATTCCAAAGCATCAATACTTTGGCACTCAGCCTTCATCACAGTCCAACTGTCACTTCCATACATGACTACTGGAAAAACCATAGCCTTGACTAAACGGACCTTTGTTGGCAAAGTAATGTCTCTGCTTTTGAATATGCTATCTAGGTTGGTCATAGCTTTCCTTCCAAGGAGTAAGCATCTTTTAACTTCATGGCTGCAGTCACCATTCACAGTGATTTTGGAGCCCAAAAAAATAAAGTCTGACACTGTTTCCACTGTTTCCCCATCGATTTCCCATGAAGTGATGGGACCACATGCCATGATCTTAGTTTTCTGAATGTTGGGCTTTAAGCCAACTTCTTCACTCTCCACTTTCACTTTCATCAAGAGGCTTTTGAGTCCCTCTTCACTTTCTGCCATAAGGGTGGTGTCATATTGATATTTCTCCCTGCAATCTTGATTCCAGCTTGTGCTTCTTCCAGCCCTGCGTTTCTCATGGTATACTCTGCATATAAGTTAAATAAGCAGGATGACAATATGCAGTCTTGATGTACTCTTTTTCCTATTTGGAACCAGTCTCTTGTTCCATATCCAGTTCTAACTGTTGCTTCCTGAGCTGCATATAGGTTTCTCAAGAAGCAGGTCAGGTGGTCTGGTATTCCCATCTCTTTCAGAACTTTCCATAGGCCTTTATCCCCCTATAAATTTCCCTTTCGACAAGTGAAGTCTTAAGAATTTCACCAGTCTTGGAGCAAAATTAAAGAACTGTCTGATTAATATCTTCTTGACCGTTTGAACATAATTCTGCCTACTGAATTGAAGGATGACTAAGCCCTCACAGTCATGTTTGTGCCAACTTGATTGCTGAGTTCAAAATATTTCCACTCACAGGAGGTTGAAAAAGCATATGAAGTTTAGAAATGGAACAGGGAGAAGATGGTGATTCTAAATGAAAAAGGAATAGTAATAAATAAAAATGTTTATATAACAAGTTTAGAAAATGAATGACTCTGTGAGATGTCTTGGAATCCCCTGGGGACATAAAGAAATAAAATTGGGATTTTTTTCAGCTTGATTAGAGCTTGATTTATGAGGTTTATTTATTTCACTAACAGAGGTGGACAGGAGGAGAAAAATTTACCTTCTAAGGGAGAAAATCAAGTTGACAAATTTCTAATAGTTCACATAGCTTAACAACAAAAATTTTTTTTTGGTACACAATGCTGAGTTTGGTTAAAAAAATTCCTAATAGAGGAAAGATATTACTGAATCGTGTAATTAATCTATGGTTTATATATAGATTAATACAAATAGTTTAGAATTTCAAATCTAACAAGTGTTTCCTTATACAAAGTATGTATTTGCACTGCACTTTTTCAACTTCTTTATTTACTAATGTTTATTGAGTAGAGATATTTCATTATGCACTTAAAATTAAGTAAAATAAATCCTTATTGAAGAGATAATAAAGAGGGGGAAAACAGATATTCCTCTACCTTTCTTATTAAAGTGAAAGTGTGAAAGTGTTAGTCCATCAGTCATGTCCAACACTTTGCGACTCCATGGACTGTAGCCCACTGGGCTCCTCTGTCTATCGAAATCTCCAGGCAAAAAATACTGGAGTGGGTCGGGAGTTCCTTCTTCAGGGTATCTTTCTGACACTGGGATTGAACACTGGTGTCCTGCATTGCAAGCAGATTCTTTACTGTCTGAGCCACCAGGGAAACTCACTGGTTTTTGTTTGTTTTTCTCCCTGTCTGTATTCTTTCAATCTTATGCTAAGATTTGCTTGATTGGTCCTTTAAGAGACATTAACTGAGGATTTACCTCCAGTCTTTGCCCAATTTTATTCTTTTTTATTTGTCATCACAAGAATATTATCCTACAAAACACAGCAGTTTCTGTCTCCTTGACACCCTCTTTCTCCTTCCATGGGACTTAGTTATCACTTCTCATCTATATGTGAAAGGATTACCCTCTGCACTCTGTCAAAATGTACTTCCTCTAAGGATACTATTATTTTAATAGGGATCAGTATGATGGCATTAGTGATAAAGAACCTGCTTGCCAATGCAGGAGACTTAAGAGATAGTCTCAATCCCTGGGTTGGGAAGATTTCCTGGAGGAGGGCATAGCAATCCACTCCAGTATTCTTGCTTGGAGAATCCCTTGGACAGAGGAACCTGATGGTCCGTAGGGTCACAGTAAGTCTGACACAACTGAAATGTCTTAGCACCCAGCACATCTATCCTAAGGGCTTCCCAGGTGGCGCTAGTGGTAAAGAATCTGTCTGCCAATGCAGGAGATGCAAGAGACGTGGATTCAATCCCTGGGTTGGGAAGATCAGATTCCTTGGAGAAGGAAATGGCAACCCATCCAGTATTCTTGCCTGGAAAATTCCATGGAGAGAGGAGCCTGGCAGGCTACAGTCTATAGGACCACAAAAAGTCAAGCATGACTGAGTGACTGAGCACAACACATCTGTCCTAAAAGCACTTATATTTTCCACTGTTATTTTCCTTCTGTATTACTATATATATATATATATATATGTATGTATTTATGTATGTATGCTGGAGTCCAGGCAATGGCACCCCACTCCATTACTCTTGCCTGGAAAATCCGTGGATGGAGGAGCCTGGTCGGCTGCAGTCCATGGGGTCGCTAAGAGTTGGACATGACTGAGCGACTTCACTTTCCCTTTTTACTTTCATGCACTGGAGAAAGAAATGACAACCCACTCCAGTGTTCTTGCCTGGAGAATCCCAGGGACAGGGGAGCCTGGTGGGCTGCCATCTCTGGGGTCACACAGAGTTGGACATGACTGAAGCAACTTAGCAGCTCCAGCAGCTGGGGATTTAACCTGAAGAGATGGACAGTGTCAGCGATGATGATGTAGCCTCTGATTCATAGTATGGGACTACATGTTTATTTCAAGCTTCAGGTTCTCTTTTATACTTTGACAAAATCATTAGGTCAGAGGTTTGACCTTTTTAGTTTCCCCCACCCAGATTTACTGTACTTAACTTGTGATTACATTGTAACTCATGCCACATTCCTCAGTTTATTTCTTATCTTTCTAAATCCTGTTTGCCCCTAACATCTTAAGATCATTATCTCCTAAAAAGGCTTCTAGCTATTCTTAATTAATCCTAAACCTTAAACTCAGGAAACTTCTTTTGCCATAAACATTCCCCTCACAAACAGGTCTCAGATAATAATCCTTCCCATGGCCTCAAGCTGCGGCCTACCTGCTCATCTTGGGACATTCTTTGTAAAGATCCTTGAACAAATGACAATCATTATTTTAAAAATTATTTTCTGGGCACAGCTGTAGAAGGCTTTGTGCTTTCTCTCAAGCACCTTAATATTCTTTCCAGCCAACTCAACCGAAGAAAGGAAAGAACAAGTCAGAATCACAAGGCCTAACTCCTTCATCCCGGGACCGTGCCTGAGAGATGAGGAGTGGGGGTTGGGGCCGTGCCTCCATTTTGTCAGTCATTCCTAATGCAGCTCCCGACATTTTATATATATATATATATATATATATATATATATATATATATATATATATATATATATAAACCCCAACAGCAACTTGGACCATAAACACGAAAGTCTAAATATGAAAGTTCATTTCAGAAAGTAGTAATTTTCTAACCTTTGTCATCTGCCATCTTCAGGACAGATTGAGAAAAAAGGGATGGATTCTGCAATCTAAGTACAGATAAGGATCAGATTAAGCTTGACTGCTTGTTTTCTGACAATGACTCGCTGAATAAGAGAATGGCCTTTTGTAGAAAGATTGTGAGAAACTAAGCCTGGATTCGTCCAAGCTGTGAATGAACTGAACAATGTGTTAAAGTACTCAAGATCTATTAACTATATTTCCTACTTTAGGTCAAACTGGAGAAATGATACAGATATTTGAATGACTCAAACCCTCCTACGCTCTATCACATAACTTTTCTCCTCCCTACTTTTATTCCATTGCCCTTATATATATATTTTTTTAAAGTTTGAATATTTTTGAGTGTGTGTGTATATGTGTAAACAAATGTATGTGCCAGATCTCAAAAGCGAATTGGAGCATCATCAGAGATCTCTTTGGGGCTCAGGCTATTGAGAAAACTGCTGACAGTTATTCATAGCATCAGAACACCATCCTTTTTATAAAGCTAGTAATGGTATAAACTTTCCTTAGCCTTTATGATAATTCAAACATGAATTACTTTATGTTCCATGTGGGGTGGGAAGCAACTTAGAGATAAGAAAATAAATAATGTAAACTAACTTTCAAGGGAAATTCAGTACAGTACTCCAGAATACCAGTCTCAAATATATAACATTAGGAATGTTGTTGTTGTTCAGTCCCTGAGTCATGTCCAACTCTTTGCAGCCCCATGGACTGCAGAATCCCAGGCTTCCCTGTCCACTTCCTGTCCTGGAGTTGGCTCAACCTCATGTCCATTGTGTCTGTGATGCCATCTAACCATCTCATTCTCTATCTTCTCCTCCTGCTCTCAATCTTTCCCAGCATCAAGGATTTTTCCAATGAGATGTCTCTTTGCATCAGGTAGCCAAAGTATTGGAGCTTCAGCTTCAATACAGTAGGATTACCCTACTGTATAAAGGGGCTTCCCAGGTGGTGCTAGTGGTAAAGAACTCACCTGCCAAAGAAGCAGACATAAGAGACAAGGGTTTGATCTCTGGGTCAGGAAGATTCCCTGGAGGCAGACACAGTAACCCACTCCAGTATTCTTGCCTGGAGAATCCCATGGATGGAAGATACTAGCAGGCTACAGTCAACAGGATCTCAGAGTCTGACACGACTGAAGTGACTTAGCATGCACACACTGTATAAAGAGAATGCTTAATTTAACACGTCAAATGTGGACTGGACTGAAACACATTGAAGTATTAAACACACAAATGAAGTATTAAAAACACTTCATTTGTGTTTTTATAAATTAGATCGTATGGGGTTTATATATATAAACCCCATATATATATATATATATATATATATATATACACACACACACACACACACACACACACACACATATATCTTATATTACTCTAAGTATATGCAAATTTTAAAACTAAGAAATGAATCGCCAATCCAGGTTTGATACAGGATGCTTGGGGCTGGTACACTGGGATGACCTGGAGGGATCGTATGGGGAGGGAGGTGGGAACGGGGTTCAGGATAGGGAAAACGTGTATGCCCGTGGCGGATTCATGTTGATGTGTGGGTGCTGCTGCTAAGTCTCTTCAATTGTGTCCAACTCTGTGTGACCCCATAGATGGCAGGCCATCTGGCTCTCCCGTCCCTGGGATTCTCCAGGCAAGAACACTGGAGTGGGTTACCATTTCCTTCTCCAATGCATGAAAGTGAAAAGTGGAAGTGAAGTCTCTCAGTCGTGTCCAACTCTTCGCGACCCCATGAACTGCAGCCTATCAGGCTCCTCTGTCCATGGGATTTTCCAGGCAAGAGTACTGGAGTGGGGTGCCATCACTTTCTCTGTGATGTGTGGCAGAACCAATACAATATTGTAACGTTAAAAAAATATATATATATACATTCACTTTATAAAGTATTCTCTTAACTCCTTAACTCAGACATTTCTCTGAAGCATGTTCCTCCTTTCCTTTTCTCTTACCAACTCCACTTCCTACCATTTTAAGTTTGAACTGAAATATTTCCAGACACGAAACTTTGGGCAAACTTCTGCTTCTTTAACAATGCTACCTAATTTAATAGTATTCCTTCCCTATGTTGTAAAAAAGTCACCCATAACTTATCATATGTAAAATTTATTAAAATGTTTCCTACAATTTTTTACTAATTTGATGATTTTTTAAAAGATGTTACAGTGTAATGACAGTATTTTTACTTGCTGGGGATCTTACCTCCATTGTCTATTGGTGAAAATTGTCTGAAATAAGATGATAGATTAATCCCATGTTTTCTTTTTTTCTCTTAAACTATAAATTGTTTTAAACAAATTACTGTGTGAATGCTGTCATATAGCTTCAATATTTTTCAAAAAAAAAAAAAAAGTTGGCTTTCTTTTCTACCTGCCCTAAATCTGGATTGGAAGAAACAAAACCTGGAATCAAGATTGCCGGGAGAAATATCAATAACCTCAGATATGCAGATGACACCAGCCTTATGGCAGAAAGTGAAGAGGAACTCAAAAGCCTCTTGATGAAAGTGAAAGTGGAGAGTGAAAAAGTTGGCTTAAAGCTCAACATTCAGAAAACGAAGATAATGGCATCCGGTCCCATCACTTCATGGGAAATAGATGGGGAAACAGTGGAAACAGTGTCAGACTTTATTTTTCTGGGCTCCAAAATCACTGCAGATGGTGACTGCAGCCATGAAATTAAAAGACGCTTACTCCTTGGAAGGAAAGTTATGACCAACCTAGATAGCATATTCAAAAGCAGAAACATTACTTTGCCAACAAAGTACGTCTAGTCAAGGCTATGGTTTTTCCTGTGGTCATGTATGGATGTGAGAGTTGGACAGTGAAGAAGGCTGAGCACCGAAGAATTGATGCTTTTGAACTGTGGTGTTGGAGAAGACTCTTGAGAGTCCCCTGGACTGCAAGCAGATCCAACCAGTCCATTCTCAAGGAGATCAGTCCTGGGTGTCCTTTGGAAGGAATGATGCTAAAGCTGAAACTCCAGTATTTTGGCCACCTCATGTGAACAGTTGACTCATTGGAAAAGACTCTGATGCTGGGAGGGATTGGGGTCAGGAGGAGAAGGTGATGACAGAGGATGAGATGGCTGGATGGCATCACTGACTCGATGGACGTGAGTCTGAGTGAACTCCTTGAGTTGGTGATGGACAGGGAGGGCTGGCGTGCTGCGATTCATGGGATAGCAAAGAGTCGGTCATGACTGAGTGACTGAACTGAACTGAACTAAATCTGTTTAACTAAATTTGTTTTAAGTTAACTGGATTTTAATCTTGAAGATTATTTGTAAACTCATCCAAACTGAGAAGTAAAATTCTGTATATACCATCTTTTTTGATACATCTTTCAGTTTGTTTACATTCTCTCTACTTATCATGTGGATATTATTATTATAATACTTTGCTTAGAAGCAACTATATGTTCATTTTGCTGCTTCATCTTCATGTTCAATAAAGATTGATATTATAAAATATTAATATTTTTATAAAACAATCACAACTGTGTGTGCATATTATATACATGTTCTATAGATTCAGTCCAGTGACTACTATGAAATATGATCTGGAACAATTCATTTGAGCCAATTCTTGGGAGAACATCACTGTATACCCTCCGACACTATGAAGAGGAGATTATGTTTTGCATTCTTCCCTTGGTCTGTGCACCTTTTTAACTTGCTTATATAAGGCCTATATCCTCAGTTTTATGAAAGCTAGAATGATCAGTCCCTGCAGCATTATATCCCAACACAGTCTCACAAAGACCTTCTGTGAACATGTTAGTTAAAGAGGATTGGTACTAGATACAAAATAAATCTTTTAGGAAGCATTCAGTATCACTTACTGATAAAAAGATCTTCCAAGTCCTGCTATTAGTGCTTACTAACTGTGAGAACTTGAACAAGCTCTTTGACACTCTGAACCCCATTTCCTTATTTGTAAAATGAGGATCATTATGTTAACTACATCTTTTTTTGTGAGAATACATAAAATAATACATATCAAGTGCTTCATACAATGCATTGGCAGACTATCTATAGAGAACGTGAGTAACTCATTCAAGCTTATATGAAACTGGATGTTAACTCATTCATAATTAAAGCCAAACAAGTTTATTCTTCTATTGCAGTAGCAAATAGATTTATCATTTCTATCAAAATATGGGCTTCTAAAAAAAAAATATGGCCTTCTCCTCTCCCCTAATACCAGGTAATATGTTCTTTGTCTATATTTTACTTTTTGATTAAG
Source organism: Bos grunniens (assembly GCF_055505025.1). Classification (NCBI taxonomy): domain Eukaryota; kingdom Metazoa; phylum Chordata; class Mammalia; order Artiodactyla; family Bovidae; genus Bos; species Bos grunniens. The sequence continues at coordinate 102,459,567 of NC_141194.1, read as the reverse complement.
CTGGTGCATACTTTCTGTCTCAGAGAGTGCTTAAGTATAATTATTAATCTTTCTTTGTTAGAGATAAAAAAAATCACTAATGACTGTAGACTCATATATCAAAAGGCATATTAACCTATCCATTGTAATTACTTCAATTTATTGTTGGCATCAGAAAGCAGAAATACCTTAATGACATCATATTCTTTGTTTTTTTGACTTCTGACTAGGAAAATGAATCAAAATTATAACTTTATCATTAGTTAACTAACAGTCCCAGTATATTCAAATGATATATTTATTTTTCCAGCATATCAATTTTATAATATTATGTTTTCTCTTTATCCCTTTCACCCTTTCTTTGCCTTCATATGCCCCTTTCAAGTGTATATTAATAGGAAATGCTTGTTTTTTTGCATATTATTTTTGGCTTTTTGAGGATTTGTGACCAGAGATGACAATAATGTCAATAGCTATATCTTTGTAGATTTGAATTTGTACCATGACAGTTTAGAAATGATACTGACAAGAACTAAATGTTTTTCTTTGCCCTGTGGCATAGGATAGAATGAACAGTTGATTGGCTTCTAATTAAATGGATGAGAGATTAATAGATTAATTGGACACCATTGTAAAAATGATTCAGTGTATAGAAAAATTGTTGATAACTACACAAATCTTAGGGGAGGGGAAATACATAGAAAAAATCAATATGAACATTTATTGTATACATAAGTAAATGTTATTTTGTTTATTTTCTAGATCCTCTAAGTGATTCACTCATATCATGTCCAATTTTCTCAACAGTCTTTCTGAAGAATAGGGATTACAAACTCACACTAGACCTTAAGAAAAAGGGGAAAAGGGATTCGGAGAGAGCTAATTAACTTTCCTAAGAACAAAACCTCTTAAGTGCCAAAACGGAGAATCAAGCCCAGGTCTGTCTGACCCTTAACACTTAACCTTTTCCCACAGCTTGACACCAACTTGAATAAAATGCATTCAAGTGTTGTTCTCAGCAGATAAGATTTTGACCATCCAGAAAGTAAAGCTCTCTGACAAATCTGCCATAGATAGGCCAGACAGAAAGTAAGCTAAATATATAGGAAAGGAAATAATGGGTCAAGCCATCTGCACTATTTTAATGATCACTAATTAAATGTCATGTTTGGGGGCAAACTGCTGAAGGTAGCAAAGTAAAACATCTCAGGCTGTTTTAGAAAACTATAAAATTTGGTTGCAGATGATTTGATCCTAAGTATTGTTCAGCTCATGTAGACATTGTATAAATATGCATGTCCCTTAAAGGATGTCTCAGTTTAAAATCTTTTCTTCCAAAATAACATCAGTGCAACAGGCAATCCATTTTGTCATTGCCATCCAATGTCATATCAACTTTTCTCAATGATGCACTGCTTTTTGGCCAAAATGATGATATTTATTAGTTTGGATGAGTCACCTCTTTTGCTTATTAATCTGCCCACAGGCTCTTTTGAAAACCTTTCTAGATATTTAGGGAATTATAACTGGTCTATCTCTAAAATTTCATGTTATTAAATTGGTCCAAAAATGTTTCATCCACTCATCTCCTCATTATTTTTCCCTCATAATGTGCTAGACAGCTGTGAGCTACTTTTCTTTCTATAAATAGTAAGAGTAATGTTAGACATTTCTCACATCTCAGAAAAACAAAAAGACAATGATAAAAATTGAAATTTGACATTAGCTAGTGCTATCATAAACTACACTTTGTACCCTCCAAAGTTAACCTTGGAACTCAGTGGCAAGGTTCTTCTCCAACTCTCTCCATCACTGCTTTGGTCACCCTGCCCACAAAGTTCACATGGCCTCCCTAAGGGAGTGAGCATGTGCCCTAATGAACACAACTTTTTTTTTTTCTTTTTAAGACTTTCAAGGAAAGAGATTTTGTAATAGTGAATCAGTTAGCCTTTCTGGTACTTAATAGCTCACACAAACATAAATGTCTTTCTTTTACTCACTCATCATAATTTTTCACACATCCTGAACCTAACATTTGCTTTTTCTTGTTTGATTTATATTTTCAAAATTGTCCTTTACCTCACAATTCATCATAATTTTTTTAATGTTTTTTTCAGCATTTTCCCCAAATGCCCTATTTTTTCACCCTTTTCTATAGCTTCATTTTGAATTAAGATGAGCTACTTTCAGACACTTCATTTCAGTTCAGTTCAGTCACTCAGTCATGTCCAACTCTTTGTGACCCCATGAATTGCAGCATGCCAGGGCTCCTGGTCCATGACAAACTCCTGGAGTTCACCCAAACTCATGTCCATCGAGTTGGTGATGCCATCCAGCCATCTCATCCTGTCTTCCCCTTCTCCTCCTGCCTCCAATCCCGCCCAGCATCAGAGTCTTTTCCAATGAATCAACTCTTTGGATGAGGTGGCCAAAGTACTGGAGTTTCAGCTTTAGCATCATTCCCAACACCCAGGACTGATCTCCTTTAGGATGGACTGGTTGAATCTCCTTGCAGTCCAAGGGACTCTCAAGAATCTGCTCCAACACCACAGTTCAAAATCATCAATTCTTCGGTGCTCAGGTTTCTTCACAGTCTAACTCTCACATCCATACATGACTACTGGAAAAACCGTAGCCTTGACTAGATGGACATTTGTTGGCAAAGTAATGTCTCTGCTTTTGAATATGCTATCTCAGATCAGATCAGATCAGTCACTCAGTCATGTCCGACTCTTTGCAACCCCATGAATCGCAGCACGCCAGGTCTCCCTGTCCATCACCAACTCCCGGAGTTCACTGAGACTCATGTCCATTGAGTCAGTGATGCCATCGAGCCATCTCATCCTCTGTCGTCCCCTTCTCCTCTTGCCCCCAATCCCTCCCAGCATCAGAGTCTTTTCCAATGAGTAAACCCTTCACATGAGGTGGCCAAAATACTGGAGTTTCAGCCTTAACATCATTCCTTCCAACGACATCCTAGGGCTGATCTCCATCAAAATGGACTGGTTGGATCTTCTTGCAGTACAAGGGAATCTCAAGAGTCTTTTCCAACACCACAGTTCAAAAGCATCAATTCTTCAGCGCTCAGCCTTCTTCACAGTCCAACTCTCACATCCATACATGACCACAGGTAAAACCATAGCCTTGACTAGCTGGACTTTTGTTGGCAAAGTAATGTTTCTGCTTTTGAATATGCTATCTAGGTTGGTCATAACTTTCCTTCCAAGGAGTAAGCATCTTTTAATTTCATGGCTGCAGTCACCATCTGCAGTGATTTTGGAGCCCAGAAAAATAAAGTCTGACACTGTTTCCACTGTTTCCCCATCTATTTCCCATGAAGTGATGGGACCGGATGCCATTATCTTCGTTTTCTGAATGTTGAGCTTTAAGCCAACTTTTTCACTCTCCACTTTCACTTTCATCAAGAGGCTTTTGAGTTCCTCTTCACTTTCTGCCATAAGGCTGGTGTCATCTGCATATCTGAGGTTATTGATATTTCTCCCGGCAATCTTGATTCCAGCTTGTGTTTCTTCCAGTCCAGCGTTTCTCATGATGTACTCTGTATATAAGTTAAATAAACTGGGTGACAATATACAGCCTTGAAGAACTCCTTTTCCTACTTGGAATTAGTCTGTTGTTCCATGTCCAGTTCTAACTGTTGCGTCCTGACCTGCATACAAATTTCTCAAGAGGCAGATCAGGTGTTCTGGTATTCCCATCTTTCAGAATTTTCCACAGTTTACTGTGATCCACACAGTCAAAGGCCTTGGCATAGTCAATAAAGCAGAAATAGATGCTTTTCTGGAACTCTCGCTTTTTCCATGATCCAGCGGATGTTGGCAATTTGATCTCTGTTTCCCCTGTTTTTTTCTAAAACCAGCTTGAACATCAGGAAGTTCATGGTTCACATATTGCTGAAGCCTGGCTTGGAGAATTTTGAGCAATACTTTACTAGTGTGTGAGATTAGTGCAATTGTGTGGTAGTCTTAGCATTCTTTGGCATTGCCTTTCTTTGGGATTGGAAGGAAAACTGACCTTTTCCAGTCCTGTGGCCACTGCTGAGTTTTCCAAAGTTGATGGCATATTGAGTGCAGCACTTTCACAGCATTATCTTTCAGGATTTGGAATGGCTCAACTGGAATTCCATCACCTCCACTATCTTTGTTTGTAGTGATGCTTTCTAAAGCCCACTTGACTTCACATTCAAGGATGTCTGGCTCTAGGTCAGTGATCACACCATCGTGATTATCTGGGTCATGAAGATCTTTTTTGTACAGTTCTTCTGTGTATTCTTGCCACCTTTTCTTAATATCTTCTGCTTCTGTTAGGTCCATACCATTTCTGTCCTTTATCGAGCCCATCTTTGCATGAAATGTTCTTTTGGTATCTCTGATTTTCTTGAAGAGATCCCTAGTCTTTCCCATTCTGTTGTTTTCCTCTATTTCTTTGCATTGATCTCTGAAGAAAGATTTCTTATCTCCTGCTATTCTTTGGAACTCTGCATTCAAATGTTTATATCTTTCCTTTTCTCCTTTGCTTTTCGCTTCTCTTCTTTTCACAGCTATTTGTAAGGCCTCCCCAGACAGCCATTTTGCTTTTTTGCATTTCTTTTCCATGGGGATGGTCTTGATCCCTGTCTCCTGTACAGTGTCACGAACCTCATTCCATAGCTCATCAGGCACTCTATCTATCAGATCTAGGCCCTTAAATCTATTTCTCACTTTCACTGTATAATCATAAGGGATTTGATTTAGGTCATACCTGAATGGTCTAGTGGTTTTCCCTACTTCCTTCAATTTAAGTCTAGTGGTTGGTTAGTCATAACTTTCCTTCTAATAAGTCAGTGTCTTTTAATTTCATGGCTGCAGTCACCATCTGCAGTGATTTTGGGGCCCCAAAAATAAAGTCTGACACTGTTTCCACTGTTTCTCCATCTATTTCCCATGAAGTGATGGGACCACATGCCATGATCTTCATTTTCTGAATGTTGAGCTTTAAGCCACCTTTTTCACTCTCCTCTTTCACTTTCATCAAGAGGCTCTTTAGTTCCTCTTCACTTTCTGACATAAGGGTGGTGTGATCTGCATATCTGAGGTTATTGACATTTCTTCCGGCAATCTTGATTCCAGCTTGTGCTTCTTCCAGCCCAGCATTTCTCATGATGTACTCTGCATATAAGTTAAATAAGCATGGTGACAATATATAGCCTTGATGTACTCCTTTACCTATTTGGAACCAGTCTGTTGCTCCATGACCAGTTCTAACTATTGCTTCCTGACCTGCATATAGGTTTCTCTAGAGGCAGGTCAGGTGGTCAGATACTTAAGTAGGTATTTATCAGTATACTCCAAGAGTGAGGCTAAAAGACATGTAGTAAACAGTTGTTATGGCAACCCACTCCAGTACTCTTCCCTGAAAAATCCCATGGACGGAGGAACCTGTAAGGCTACAGTCCATGGTGTCGCAAAGAGTCGGACATGACAGAGACTTCACTTTCACTTTTCAATTTCATGCATTGGAGAAGGAAATGGCAACCCATTCCAATGTTCTTGCCTGGAAAATCCCAGGGACGGCAGAGCCTGGTGGGCTGCCATCTATTGGGTCTCTCAGAGTGGGACACGACTGAAGCAACTTAGCAGCAGCAAAGGGTTGGTGGTGGTAGCTTAGTTGCTAAGTCATATGTGACTTTTGTGACTGCATGGACTATAGCCCATCAGCTCCTCTGTCCATGGGATTCTCCAGGCAAGAATACTAGAGTGGGTAGTCATTCTCTTCTTCAGGGGATCTTCCTGACACAGGGATCAAACCTGGGTGTCCTGCATTGCAGGTGGATTCTTTACCATCTGAGCCACCAGGGAATCCCAAATGCAAGCATATGTTGGATCAAAATTATATTTTCATTTATTATGTATTATACAGAGTGAAAATATTAATACCAAGGCATCTCACTACCCAGATACTACCTTTATCTCTATTGAGTTTAAGCACTGATCCTCTTGGAAGATATCTTTCCCTTCTTCTCTCTTTAAATTGCTCTGTAGCAGCAAAAAAAAGAGTTTATAATATGAAGCAAACAAATCATGCCATAAATCAGGTAGAGTTAATAGAGGAAGACTCAGATTGATTAACTACCTAGATGGTGTAAGCCTCTCAGATGCCCAACTTTTGCTCTATATCTCTTATCCAAAATCTGAATTCTCTATTTATTCATTTTCCAGAAGGAGCTCTTGTGAATGCATACTATGGTAAAACTAAGGCAATGATATGCATCTGCTGTATTCTCTGATTTCTGACAATATGGATATCCATTCCCACCTATCAGTTATTTCATACTTATTTTTGTACCTCTACAAAATGATCTGTGTTTAATTTTCATTGGAGCAGTAATAGAATTCATTCATTAAGTCATTTCAGGGTCAATTTGACCTTTTCCTTTCTACAACTAAATATTTAGATTAAATTTTTCCTGGCATTCAGTCTCTGTAACAGACACTTTTTCAAACTACTGTCATTTTGTGCCTTACAATTCCCTTGAGGTCTCATAATTGAACAAAAGTTAACTTAATAGCAGGATAGATAGTTAAGAGAATGTCATCTTTAGAATGTGTACTGGCAATACCTAAGTCTAGTACACTGTTTGTGCTCATGTCTTTGACCAAGACCTTGTTGTTTCTGCTATAAGGAACTCTATGACTCTTGATAACTGACTTGCAACCTACCCAAATAAGTAAATCTGACAATGAGAAACAGCTTTGAAAAGTTTTTCCTTACTGAGTTAGTAAGTAATACTACCAGAAAAGAGTCCTTAAATGGAAACTATGTAGACTCTTCAGTAACTACTACATCTTCAACCCATAAACTTAAGCTTAAAGTTAGTTTCCATGTGGTGTTATGATTAATATTATCATATCCTTTTTATCCACTTCGAATTCTCTTTGTGATATCTACTAACTTTTCCTTCTGAGTTGTATTTTCTTCAACTTGGTAAGACACTACTTGCTTTTTCCTTTAGCACAGTCATAGAGTTAATAAAAATATAAAAATAATTAAGCTATTGACAAAAGTGGTGCTGCATAAAATTATAAAAAAATATTTTTAACATGGAATCATTTTATCAGGTATTGGCTAATCAGATACACAATTGCTTATTGAAAAATTAATATAGTCTCTATCAACCTAACCTTAAAAAAGATCCTAAAAAAATCCTAACCATAGCCTCTCTTGAAGTTAATATGTTAAGTTTCAATTGATAACCATTTAAAAGAAAAATATTACAATGATAATGCAGTTTTAGCTAGTGGATAGAATTCATTCATTAGGTCATTTCCAAGTTTTTGCTTTAATTTTTTAAATAAGAAGATAAAACACAGGGTGGTAGAAAATGACCTAAGAATCAATTAGGATACAAAATTAAGAAATGGACCTTGGTACTTCGGCTGTAGATTCCCTCTGTTTCCTGTAGCTAAATATTTCTCAGGTGTCAAAATATAATAAGTCAGCATCTGAACTTTAAAGAGAGTACCTTTCCTTGCAATAAAAGTCATTTTTAATTCATCACAGGCAGTTTATGTCCTTGTAGACTGGCTTTAACATTTCTTGCCTTTTTTTTTTTTTTTACCACCTGTAACATTTGATATATGGTTCCATGTCTATGATCACTAGCAGCTTTTGAAATACTGAAAGTGGTAGGAGGCAAGTGAAGAAAAGAATAAATTCATGCTTTTTCCATGAAGCTGAAACTCTAAATGAATTGAGTTTTTATGAACTCTACTCTACTTGCTTAGCTATTAAATAGCTCATGTTTACATGGGGGAAGTCGTTTAGGTCTACTTCATTTAATTTCATAAAAAACATAGTATCACATTTTAAACTAAACACTGCATTTCTTAAAATTTAAAGGTTTTATGCTATAGAATTGGTTGGAAAGAGAAAGATATTTTTACCGGAAAATACTGATGTCACATGATAAAAATATAAATTGAGTAAACTTTAATCATAGAGATAGCTAATGTACATGTATGTTTATATTCAAAGTAAAAGGAATTTATTCTATTCTGCTGTAAGAAATGCCCTTTTTTTGATTTTCAGTTATGGCTAACTTGACATGAAAATTTTAAAATATTTACAAAATTATTACTGAAATCTTCATATATTTAACTAAATAAGCAGTGTAATATCTGATATAATGTCTTTGATGAGTATGAAGCTTGAACAGAAGTGTATATACTGCCTTATTAGACAGAGGGCTTCCCTGGTGGTGAGACAGTAAAGAATGTGCCTGTTATGCAGGAGACCAAAGCTGAATCTCTGGGTCAGGAAGATATCCTGGAGGAGGGAATGGCAACCCACTCCAGTATTTTTGCCTGGAGAATCCCATGGACAGAGGAGCCTGTTGGGTTACAGTCTGGGGTGGGGGTGGGGGTCACAAAGAGTCAGGCATGACTGAATAGCTAACAGGTATTAGCCAGAATACAAGATTAAAGTATTTGTATCATAAATTATAGAAATGTCCAACAGATCACATGCATAAATGAAGATATTTTTTAATTAATGTAATATATAAAAATTAAATCAGTGTCTTCATTTAACAGTGTTATAATAGGATAATTTCCCATTAAGGATATTTGAATCACTGGACACAATTCTTTCTCTTTTTTAATTACATATGTTATGATTCCCTGGTGGCTTAGTGGTAAAGAATCCGCCTGCCAATGCAAGAGAGGCAGGTTCCATCCCTGGGTCAGGAAGATCCCCAGGAGAAGGAAATGGCAAACCACCTCAGTATTTTTGCCTGGATAATCTTGTGGACAGAGGAGCCTAGGCAGTTATAGTCCATGGGGATGAAAAAAAGTCAGACACGACTTAGCGACTAAACAACAACATGATTCCAATATTTTAAGAAAGCTTATAACCTATTTAAAAATGCTAGCTATTTAGCTCACTCTTTAAAAAAATAAATAAATAAATAAAATAAAATAAATTTAAATTAAAAAAGAACAAAACAAAACAAAAAAGCTTGTTTCCATGTTTGGGACTTTAAAAGTTGGGAAGGATGTGGTTAAAATTTTACCAAGATTGGGAAGACTAGGAGAGGAGTACATTTTGAAAAAAAAAAAAAAAGCTAGCTATTTTGACAAATAGAATAAGGTTATTTAATACAGGTTAAGAAATTATCCCTAAAGCTAATTTGTTAAAAAAAAAATTATCAGACCCTACACTTAAAAAGAAAACACTTTTTAAATTACCACAAAAGTATTCATCTATTCAAAAATCCTGTCCAAGATAAGTTATCTAATACAACTGATATTTATTTGATAGGGCATTCTTTCATTCCTTCAATATGTTAGTAAATTTTTAATCCAAATGTCTAAATTATACTTCAGTTATAAAACTAGCTTCCTTGCTTTCCATCAATAATGCTAAGCATATTTTAAAACTAATCATGATTTATTATGAATGAATATAAGAATGTATGAGTGAGTGAAATGGTCCATAATCTGACAGATTTACTGATAGTTCATTGAGTGTGAAAACCATTCCACATTCCCACATGAATAGATGAAAATGAAAGGAGAGCATGAGAACAACCTCTAAATGTTTTCCTAGTCCTAAATACTAATAAAAAAAGGAATGAGATTAGTAACTGTGAAACGAGTGGTAAAAGCAGCTCTCTTTGTTTAAAGAGATTTGATTATTTTTCTAAGAACAGGAAGTCACATAATGCAGCTAAGAAAATTAAAGAGAAATTTCCTCGTAAGACAAGTAAAATTACACACAGAGAGACACAGATATACACATACATGCACAATGCACATGCATTTAATGTGTTCTAGGTTGTGATAGCTAGAACTGGACATGGAACAAGGGACTGTTTCCAAATTGGGAAAGGTACATCAAAGCTGTATATTGTCACCCTGTTTATGTAACTTATATGCAGAATACATCATGCAAAATGAAGAACAAGTTGGAATCAAGATTGGTGGGAGAAATAACAACCTCAGATATGCAGACGATACCACTCTAAATGCAGAAAATGAAGAGGAACTAAAGAGCCTCTTGATGAAAGTGAAAGAGAAGAGTTAAAATGCTGGCTTAAAACTCAACATTCAAAAAACGAAGACCATGGCATCTGGTCCCATGACCTCATGGCAAACAGATGGGGAAACAATGGAAACAGTGGCAAACTTTATTTATTTATTTATTTATTTTATTTTTTTTTGGGGGGAGGGCCTCAAAATCACTCCAGATAGTGACTGCAGCCATGAAATTAAAAGATGCTTACTCCTTGGAAGGAAAGCTATGAAAAACCTAGACAGCATATTAAAAAGCAGAGACATTGCTTTACCAACACAGGTCTGTCTAGTCAAAGCTATGGTTTTTCTAGTAGTCATGTATGGATACGACAGTTAGACTATAAAAAAAGCTGAGCATCAAAGATTTGATGCTTTTGAACTGTGGTGTTGGCGAAGACTATTGAGAGTCCCTTAGACTGCAAGGAGATCAAACCAGTCAGTCCTAAATAAAATCAGTCCTGAATATTCATAAGTACTGATGCTGAAGCTGAAACTCCAATACTTTGGCCACCTGATGCAAAGAGTTGACTCATTGGAAAAGATCCTTATTCTGGGAAAGACTGATGGCAGGAAGAGAAGGGGCCGACAGAGGATGAGATGGTTGGATGGCATCACCTACTCTATGGACATGAGTTTCAGTAAGCTCCTGGAAATGGTGAAGCACAGGGAAGCCTGGCATGCTGCAGTCCATGGGGGTGCAAAGAGTTGGACATGATTGAGTGACTGAAAAACAACAATGTTTGTGACAGGAATTCTTCGTGAAATTCCAGTTCAATCCCTCTTCATGTATCTCTGAAAAGTCTGTATCACTTATGTTTTAATAAGAATTTGAATTATTGTTAATATCTCTGAGAAAAGAAGAGAGAATATTTGTACAAAAGTTTTGAAAGCCAAAGGAAGAATAGTCAGTGGTCTTTATCCTTTTACCCACTACCTACAAAGTTATATGTAATTGAAGTGAGAAAATAAGAGCATTAGCAGTGAGACAGGAAATTATGTCAAGTTTAAGCCCTAACTTCTGTTACATTATTAATTAATAAAATATTAGTACAGGATTGATAAAGGTCATAGAGGGAATAACTGAATAATATAAAAATCAGATCCATATACCTTAAAAATAAACAACCTTATGTTAGATTTATATTGCTGACTTGATTAAAGGGTAGAGCTCCTTAAAAACACCACTTTTTTTCCTGAAGCATTATACTTAACACTTTGGAAATGTCCCCTTTTTATGTGCTTATCGGATGAATGATTTTTTAAAGCAAATCCAGAGTAAATAATACATTTGGATAGATGTTTACAGAATAGATGGTAATTAGTGTTGCAATTTGTGTTGATATAACTGGTAAAACACCATTGCTTGTTTTTGGATGGGTTATTCATACTAAATGCTTTAGTCAGGGTTTCTAGTGTTAATTTAGATTTATTCCATGCTGTAAATGTTGTTCTAACAGCAGAAAAAGGCTCTGATGCCTTTCAGACAAATGTTAATCACAGTCCACTGAATCTATATGTAATATTATTTAGTGTCATTACCACTCTTAGAACTTTCCAGATTTTTATTTATCTGTTGTTTATTTGTTTTCAGATCTCATTAATGTAGTAGAGCCCTTGTACTCTAATGAGAAAGAACAACTATAAGAACAATTCTCAGTTTAAGCTCTTGCCCAGAGTAGCATTGAGATGGCAATGAATATGCAAATAATTAATGAATGTAAAATCATAAGTGATTACATATGAGAAGCCAAAGCAGATCACACATTCATTCTCTGGGTTTCTTACAGTGGCTGAAGAAAAAGAAAATAGAATTAGATGACTAAAAGTCCTACCAGTAGAGACTGGCATTTTATAAATTATGTTCTATGAAATCCTAATAAAGAGAGAGATGTTTTCAAAAAGTAAAACTAAATAAATACAGGTTCTATGATTTGTTTGTGAATAAAAAATGAAAACTGGAAGTACTTATAACTTGAACCAATAAAGTTTCCCATCATTTTTGATAACTCTCTTTTAGATTTGGTAGAAATAATAATTGAAAATTACATAAGGATTTATTGGGAAAAAAGAGTCAAGAGAACTCTCTATAATACACTTTACTTTAGCAAGGACTGATTTTGTGTGTGTGTGTGAAACAGGGTTTTGTAAATAAAATATTTGTAATAGACATATTGTATTTCAAGTGATTTGAAATACTCTGACAGTATGTTTGCCTCTAAAATTAAAAAAAAAAAATGAACCTGAGAATTAGCTTTCAATTCAGGCAGTCCTCAAAGAGGAAAAAATATTTTTAGAAAATTAAAAAATTTTTGTTTTCCTTATTATTCTTTGAACCCCAAATTCAAGGTACATATTAGATTTTCTAATTAGTCTTCATCTAGGAAGAGGTGGCAAGAATACACTGAAGAATTATACAAAAAAGATCTTCATGACCCAGATAATTGTGATGGTGTGATCACTCAACTACAGCCAGACATTCTGGAGCCCAAAGTTAGGCGGGCCTCAGGAAGCATCACTATGAAGAAAGCTAGTGGAGGTGATGAAATTCTAGCTGAACTATTTCAAGTCCTAAAAAGATGATGCTATTAAAATGCTGCTCTCAATATGCCAGCAAATTTGGAAAACTCAGCAGTAGCCACAGGAATGGAAAAGGTCAGTTTTCATTCCAATCCCAAAGAAAGGCAATGCCAAAGAATGTTCAAACAACCATATAATCTCACATGCTAGGTAATTCCCCAAATTCTCCAATTGAGGCTTCAACAGAACGTGAACCATGAATGTACAGACGTTCAAGCTGGATTTAGAAAAAGTAGAGGAACCAGAGAACAAATTGAGAACATCTATTGGATCATTGAAAAAGCAAGAGAATTCCAGGAAAAAACATCTACTTCTGCTTTGTTAACTACGTCAAAGCCTTTGACTGTGTGGATCACAATAAACTGGAAAATTCTTAAAGAGTTGGGAATACCAGACCACCTGACCTGCCTCCTGAGAAATCTGTATATGGGTCAAGAAGCAACAGTTAGAACTGGACATGGGCCAACAAACTGGTTCCAAATTGGGAAAGGAATACATCAAGGCTGTATATCATCACCCTGCTTATTTAATTTATATGCAGAGTACATCATGCGAAATGCTCTGCTGGAGGAAGCATAAGCTGAAATCAAGATTTCCAGGAGAAATATCAGTAATCTCACATGTACAAATGACATCACCCTTATGGCAGAAAGGGAAGAGGAACTGAAGAGCCTCTTGATGAAAGTGAAAGAGAAGAGTGAAAACTCTGGCTTAAAACTCAACATTAAAAAAACGAAGATCATGGCATCTGGTCCCAGCATTTCATGGCAAATAGATGGGGAAACAGTGACAGATTTTATTTTCTTGGGCTCCAAAATCACTGCAGATGGTGACAGCAGCCATGAAATTAAAAGACGTTTGTTCCTTGGAAGAAAAGTTATGACCAACCTAGATAGCATATTAAAGAGCAGAGACATTACTTTGCTAGCAAAGGTCTGTTTACCCAAGCTATGGTTTTTCCAGTAGTCATGTATGGATGTGAGAATTGGACCATAAAGAAAGCTGAGCTCCAAAGAATTGATGTTTTTGAACTGTGGTATTGGTAAAGACTCTTGAGAGTCCCTTGAACTGCAAGGAGATCAACCTATTCCACTATAAAGGAAATCAGTCCTAAATATTCACTAGAAGGACTAATGCTAAAGCTGAAGCTCCAATATTTTGGCCACCTGATATGAAGAACTGACTCATGGCTAAAGACCCTGATGCTTGGAAAGATTGAAGGCAGGTAGAGAAGGGGATGCCAGGGAATGAGATGGTTGGATGACATCACTGACTTGATGGACAAAAGATTGAACAAGCACCAGGAGTTGGTAGTGGACAGAGAGGCTTGGCGTGCTGTAGTTCATGGGGTCACAAAGAGTCAGACACAATTGAGCAACTGAACTGAGCTGAATTGTGGGGGATGGGGGTGGAGTAGCAGTTGTCCAAATAAGATTCAAAATCATTTGAATATTGACTATTTTGAAAAATTAGCTTGACTTTCCCTTTTATGTAAAATGTGTAGAAATACAAACTTTCTTGAGTAGGCTGGGGGAAAGAATTCAATTTCATCATTGTTGTTGAGGTATACAAACAACATCAAAGAACCTCAGGATACAAACTAGAAAGAACATAAAGCCTTTCCCAGTAACAAGTGCAATCCATAGCTGTCAAGCAGGAGAAATCCCAGACATGGGTGCTGATAGTGCTTCTTTCCTAATACTTTGTCATGCATGTCCTTTCCAAAGTGCTTGTGGTCTCTTTCTAGGTGGCTCATTGTTAAAGAATCCACCTGCGAATGAAGAAGATGCAGGAAACCCAGGGTTCGATCCCTGGGTCAAGAAGATCACCTGGATAAGGAAATGGCAATGCACTCCAGTATTCTTGCCTGGAAAATCCCATGGACAGCACAGCCTGGCAGGCTACAGTCCATGGGGTCCCAAACAGTCTGACACAACTTAGCGACTGAGCACACATGCATGTGGTCTTTAGTACATAAGTTACAATAATGCTTCACAGTGGTTCTGTGCTTAAAGAATAAGATTACAAAACTTTAAAAGGGTGTACAAGGAATGCCTCAGCCTCAAATAATAAAAAGATATAATATGTTATGTGATTCATCATTTATGTGATGAATATCTGAATCAACTCTTTTTAGCTCATTTTTTTCTTCCTTCCTTTCTTTGTTTCTTGGTCTTGCTTGACAACTGAATACCATGGAAACAATTGTATTAGTCACATAGTGATGATGATGGTCACAAGATTCTAAGTAAAGCTTTTAAAATTATCCTTTCATGGATGGAAAGTAGTATGAGTGCTCAGTCATGTCTGACTCTTTGGAACCCCAAGGATAGTAGCCTGCCAGGCTCCTCTGTCTATGGAATTCTCCAGGCAAAAATGCTGGAGTGGGTTGCCATTTCCTTCTCCAGGAAAGTAGTATAGACAGTGCCAATTTTGACTGATATTAAAATATATTGATAACAAATGTAGAATGCATTTTTTAAAAAATTCTCAAATTAATGCATTATCTCCCAAACTCTCTTATATTGGAAGAAACACATCTGAGGCACTCCCACATGTGAGAAAAACAGTAAAAATGGAAAGATTTCTTTGAGCCAAAAAAAAAAAAAAAAAACTATACCTGTAGATAGAGAGATAGATCAATTTAGTAGGAATAAAGTGCCAATTTTAAAATGTGGAGACACATACAGAATCTTAATTCAATTCCTCTGAGGTTTCTTTAAAGGATTTAGAACTAAATGTAGTATCTTAAAATTAACTCTGTAAATAAAACTCTATCCTTGGTATACCAAAAGCAAAGGGTAAGACATCCATAGGTGTTATCACAAATGCCAAAGCTACATCTTTTAGCAGGATGTCAGTGTTCTCATTTTTAAACTGAAGATGTCAAAGTTATTTCCCTTGCAAGTGAATATAATTTTCTGTAATATAAATCATTGACAAAAATATGCTGTTTTCTGAACATCTGAACTCTGTGTGCATAAGTAAGTAAGTAAGTATTAGTCAGTCAGTCGTTCCCGACTCTTTGCGACCCCATGGACTGCAGCCCACTAGGCTCCTCTTTCCATGAGATTTTCCAGGCAAGGATACTGGAGTTGGTTGCCATTTCCTTCTCCAGGGGATCTTCCCAACCCAGGGATCGAACCCAGGTCTCCTGCACTGCAGGCAGATTCTTTACCATCTGTGTGCATACCCTTAGTAAATTTACTTGTTTGATTCATAAATGTGTTCCTACACATTATTTGTTTGAGCCAGCTTATTTGCTATTAACACATTATATATCATGCTCTGAAAATTTGCTCAACCAGATTTTATGAAAAATTGAATTTTTATGAATATCTTAAACAAGCAGGTAAATATTTATACTAAAACTGAAAAAAAATTATGTTGACAATATTTGGTGTATCTTAGAACTTGACTTGGAAACTATTAATATTAAGCCACTGACCCATTTATGTAATCTTTCTTAGCTGTGAGCTTTCCTGAGTTTAGTAAGAGTCTTATATTGTCAAAATAATAAAGTCAGTTATCTTTTTCAGAGAAAAAATCATGAACAATCATGGTCTAACATTGTTCCTGAAGGACTGGAAATGAAAAGATCTTTGAGTTCATTAATTTCAGTAATGTGAATAATATAATACCTATTTTACATCAGTATCCTAAGGATAAATGAGATTTTTCTGTCATGCTGCAGTAATGTATTAGTAATGATACCACAGAGGCACCACAATAATCATGCTAACCTAGTAAAGGGACAAAGTAGGCACTGGGGAAAATAAGGTCTAGTATATGGAATTTCTCAAAAGAAAGACTTATCAATAGAAATGTATTTTAATTGTGGTAGACTCTACAGTACTCTGAGAGTATTTGATCTGTCCTTTTATCTTTCAAGTTTTCATTATTGCTGTCCAGAAAGATTAGCTTTGATAAATATAGTGTTCATTCTTCCAAAGTAGTCAATAAAAGAGAAGTGAGGACATCAATAAGAAAGTCTTTTCAGACAGTTTAAATTAACTGAAATTCAGTTGCACTTGTGTTCTCCTTAAGAAGTTAGACTTAATGTTACCTTTACTATTCAAATATAAGAAGTAGCTCTAACTTGCCTTCATTTTTTAAAGAAAAAAATTATTTACTAAATACAGTATACTAACAAATACTAAACTATCATTATCATCAAGTAAATCTATGCTGCAATTAAGCACATATAAGAGTAAATAGTAGAGACAAGATGTGTTTAGTCAGATTGAGGTGAATAAATTAGGAAACAGTATGGATGAAAGAAAGATACAGATTAAAGTAAGATATAGCAGAGAAACTGAAAAGATCTTCACATTATGATGCAGTGAGATTTAAGGATATATTAAAAAGAACTCAGGATTAGTTGAGGAGTAATGCTCTAGAACTGTGGTACTGGAGAAGATTCTGGAGAGTCCCTTGGACTGCAAGGAGATCCAACCAGTCCCTCCTAAAGGAGATCAGTCCTGGGTGTTCATTTGAAGGACTGATGCTGAGACTGGAATTCCAATACTTTGGCCACCTCATACAAAGAGTTGACTCACTGGAAAAGACCCTGATTCTGGGAGGGATTGGGGGCAAGAGGAGAAGGGGACGACAGAGGATGAGATGGCTGGATGGCATCACCAACTCGATGCACATGAGTTTGGGTGAACTCTGTAAGTTGGTGATGGACAGGGAGGCCTGGCTGCTGTGATTCATGGGCTTGCAAAGAGTCAGACACGAATGAGCGACTGAACTGAACTGAACTGCATGCATTTAGCAAGGAAATGTTTCCTTTTTTAAAATTTGAAACATTTAGAACAGAATGAGAAGTTTGTTTGGAAGCATTGAGAAGGATACAATAGTCAAGAGATAATACTAATATATCTTTGAGAGAGAAAAAATTTTTAAGGTGAATATAATATATTCTAAACTAAATATATAACTAAATATACATATATTGGTATTTAATTACATATAAACTTATGTATAATTATATATAAAATTTATAACTAAAATATAGCCCTAATGATTGTGATGCTATGACAATTTTATATGTATAATACAATTTTATTTAATAAATATTTATTGGGTCCTCTATAACAGGTCCCGTTCTAAGTAGCTCTGTTATATCAGAGGATAAAACAGAAAAAAAAAAAATGCCCTGCCTTCTCTGAATTTATATTTTAGTGGTGAAAGAGAAAAAATAACAATCAACCTGAGGATAAATTTGTAATATGTTAGGAGGTGACAAGCACTATGGAAAATTTTAGTGCAGAGGTAGGAAGTTTGCAAGTTGATTTTTAGGAGCTGGCCAGATCATATTTTAAATAGTCCTGTCTAGGTAGAAATCTTGAAAAGGTGATTTTGTAAGACCTGAAGCAGGTGACAATATTTACTAAGTACATTGCATAAATTTGATATGTCTGTAGTCTATGTAACCTAAGGCTTATTATCTACTGTGAATACTTTTATAGTCTATAATAGGGAAAAGGAAAAATTACAGTTACATATATAAGACTTTTGAAATTATATTAAATTATCAGACTCTGGCTTTAGAATTTTTGGTTGCACAGTGGTAAGGATCCAGGAGAAGCAAGAGACACAACTTCAATCCCTGGGTTGGGAAGATCCCCTGGAGTAGAAATAACATCTCACTTCAGTATTCTTGCCTAGAATACTCCATGCACAGAAGAGCCCGGCAGGCCGCAGTCCATACAGTTACAGAGTCAGACGCGACTGAGCACTCACACACACACACACAACCATTTTTAAATGAAGATATTTATTCTGTACATTTAAGCTTTCCTGAACTTCTTAAAAACTCCTTAAGACATGTAGTGCAATAGTTTCCATAATGTAAGAATAATAATTGTACAAGCTTCTTAGAGGGTATTTTCTAGGGCAGTAATATTTCAAGAATTAAATTTTAGCTAGTACAACTAGATATTTCTTTATAAGAAAGTTATTAATTGCTACTGTGCATCTTTAGTCAAAAGACTATAGCACAGATAAAAACATTAATATTTTGCTTACTATACAGTATAGCAAAGTCAAATAATTGCAAATTTGGAAATTTTAGTGAATAATCCTGTGACTTTGCTATTTTGTGAAGATAAAGATTTATATTATAATAGCTGCCATGGTTTCAAAACACATACCAGATAGATTGTGGGAGAAGTGTGATTTGTTAATATTAACACCAAATCATATTAGGAATCTTTATTAAATAATGTTATGTGAATATTTTTATTTGTTCATGTATTTAAAAAATAAGCATTCTTATTGAGATGAAATAGATGGGGGTACACAAATCCTTTGTTGAAACTACTAAGCCACCATATTCTATTTTTCTGTATTTTAAAAAATGTGGGACATCTACCTTAACTTCAATACCAGTGAGATTCATAGAGATGAAGATTTTTCAGGAAGATTGAAATATTAACATGAAAAAGATTATGGGGAACACAAACTCACTAGAGAAACAGCATATCAAACTCTGTAAAACAAAACACTTTATAATAATTGAATATCAAGTTTAAAGGATGAACCTCAAAAATATTTCTTATCCACCCAGCCAATATGATACCTCTGAGAAGTCAAAGTGTGTGAAAGTGTTAGTTATTTAGTCATGGCTGACTCTGTGAACCTGTGGACTGTAGCCTGCCAGGCTCCTCTACCCATGGAATTCTCCTGGTGAGAATATTGGAGTGGGTAGCCATTCACTTCTTAAGAGAATCTTTCTGACCCAGGGATCGAACCCAGGTCTCCCACATTGCAGGAAGGCTGTTTACAATCTAAGCCACCAAGGAAGCCTTGAGGAAGCAAAATCTTTTGTCAGTTCTGTGCAAACAAGTTATGTAATAGGAAAGATGAGAAGATATTTTTGTTAACCTAAGATTACTTTATATAAAGTCATGTTTTTAAATATATATCCTTATGGATACTATGTTGGATCTGACCACTTGTACTATACAGGATCTTACTTCCATCTTTGCTTCAGTTTCTTATTGAATGGCAAATGTGATTACATGATCTAATCTAATTTAGATCTTTAATTTTTACTTCTAAATTATTTTATGAACCTTATAAATCTATTGAAAATAAAGTATGCAATGTTGTTTGATAACGTTTTACCTACAATAGAACTTGGAGAAGGAAATAGCAACCCACTCAAGTATTCCTGCCTGGAAAATCTTGTGGACAAAAGAGACTGTCAGGCTACAAATCATGCGTTTGCAAAGAATCAGACATGACTGAGTGAACACAGTAGAACTTATTTCAAAATTTTAATCAATCCTCTCAGAATCCGTCTCCCTTTTATCAGCTACACTTATTTAGTACTCAAAATCCTTCTTTCAAACTCCTGTGAATGTTGATTATTTTGACCTCTTCCCATGAATTATGAATATTCTTTTGTGGCATCTAAAATGGCAAACCCTTTCCAGAAAAGTTTCAACCTACTTTGCCCAGATCCATCAGAGGGATCACTATTTATGCAAACTATAGCGTTATGAAATGTATTTATTAAATAATGACTTGGAAGTTGAAATCACTTCTTGACTCATGGGCTGCAAAATGAATATTGGGTTACCAGGCATCAAAAAGAATATTAATCTCATTGTTCATCTCTATCAGAAGTCCTTGGTGACTATGTGCATTGTCAATTAGCAGTATTATTTTGAAAGGAATCTTTTTTTTTTTTTTTTCCCCCTCTGAGCAGTAGATCTCAACAATGGGCTTAAAAAAGAAACATCCCTGGTGGTCAGTGGTTAAAGACCATGCTTCTGCTGCAGGGGGCACGGGTTTTTCACTGATTGGGGAACTAAGACCCCGCATGCCATGTGGCTTGGCCAAAAAAAAAAAAAAAATCAGCTAATTATTTTGTAAACAGATGTGCTGTCATCCAGGCTTTGTTGTTCAATTTATAGAACAAAGGAAGAATAGATTTAGCATAAATTTAAAGTTCCTAAGTTTTTCAGGATGGTAAATGAATACTGTCTTCAACTTAGTCACGAGCTGGATTAACCTCTAAGAAGAGAGTCAGCCTGTCCTTTGAAACTGTGAAGCAGCATTGGCTGCTCCTCTCTAGCTATGAAAGTCTTATATAGTGTCTTCTTCTAGTAGAAGGCTGTTTTGTCTACATTGAAAATCTATTGTTTAGTGTGCTGCTACTGCATGGCACCCCACTCCAGTACTCCTGCTTGGAAAATCCTATGGACGGAGGAGCCTGGCTGCAGTCCATGGGGTCGCTAAGAGTTAGACACGACTGAGTGACTTCATTTTGACTTTTCACTTTCATGCATTGGAGAAGGAAATGGCAACCCACGCCAGTATTCTTGCCTAGAGAATCCCAGGGATGGGGGAGCCTGGTGGGCTGCTATTTATGGGGTCCCACAGAGTCGGACACGACTGAAGCAACTTAGCAGCAGCAGCAATAGCAGCAGCAGCAACAGCAGCAATAGCAGCAGCAGATGGTTTCTTGCCTTAAACCCCATGAACCAATCTTTGTTAGCTTCAAACTTTTTCCTTCAGTTTCCTCACCTCACTTAGCCTCCATAGAATTTGCAAGAGGGTCGTGCTCTAGATTTGTCTTTGGCTTAAGGGGATGTTGTAAAAAATTTGATCTATCCAGACCACTAAAACTTTCTCAATATCAGCAATATGGCTGTTTAGCTTTCTTATCATTAGATCACTGACCTAGAGCCAGACATCCTGGAATGTGAAGTCAAGTGGGCCTTAGAAAGCATCACTACAAACAAAGATAGTGAAGGTGATGGAGTTCCAGTTGAACTATTCCAAATCCTGAAAGATGATGCTGTGAAAGTGCTGCAATCAATATGCCAGCAACTTTGGAAAACTCAGCAGTGGCCACAGGGCTGGAAAAGGTCAGTTTTCACTCCAATCCCAAAGAAAGGCAATGCCAAAGAATGCTAAAACTACCGCACAATTGCACTCATCTCACACACTAGCAAAGTAATGCTCAAAATTCTCCAAGCCAGGCTTCAGCAATATGTGAACCATGAACTTCCTGATGTTCAGCTGGTTTTAGCAAAGGCAGAGGAACCAGAGATCAAATTGCCAGCCTCCGCTGGATCATGGAAAAAGCGGGAGTTCCAGAAAAGCATCTATTTCTGCTTTATTGACTATGCCAAGGCCTTTGACTGTGTGGATCACAGTAAACTGTGGAAAATTCTGAAACAGATGGGAATACCAGAACCACCTGATCTGCCTCTTGAGAAATTTGTATGCAGGTCAGGAAGCAACAGTTAGAACTGGACATGGAACAACAGACTAGTTCCAAATAGGAAAAGGAGTTCGTCAAGGCTGTATATTGTCACCCAGTTTATTTAACTTATATGCAGAGTACATCATGAGAAACGCTGGGCTGGGAGAAACGCTGGACTGGAAGAAACACAAGCTGGAATCAAGATTGCCGGGAGAAATATCAATAACCTCAGATATGCAGATGACACCAGCCTTATGGCAGAAAGTGAAGAGGAACTCAAAAGCCTCTTGATGAAAGTGAAAGCAGAGAGTGAAAATGTTGGCCTAAAGCTCAACATTCCGAAAACGAAGATCATGGCATCCAGTCCCATCACTTCATGGGAAATAGTGGAAACAGTGTCAGACTTTATTTTTCTGGGCTCCAAAATCACTATAGATGGTGACTGCAGCTATGAAATTAAAAGACGCTTACTCCTTGGAAGGAAAGTTATGACCAACCTAGATAGCATATTCAAAATCAGAGACATTACTTTGCCAACAAAGGTTCGTCTAGTCAAGGCTATGGTTTTTCCTGTGGTCATGTATGGATGTGAGAGTTGGACTGTGAAGAAGGCTGAGCACCGAAGAATTGATGCTTTTGAACTGTGGTATTGGAGAAGACTGTTGAGAATCCCTTGGACTGCAAGGAGATCCAACCGGTCCATTCTGAAGGAGATCAGCCCTGGGATTTCTTTGGAAGGAATGATGCTAAAGCTGAAACTCCAGTACTTTGGCCACCTCATGCGAAGAGTTGACTCATTGGAAAAGACGCTGATGCTGGGAGGGATTGGGGGCAGGAGGAGAAGGGGACGACAGAGGATGAGATGGCTGGATGGCATCACTGACTCGATGGACATGAGTCTGAGCGGACTCCGGGCGTTGGTGATGGACAGGGAGGCCTGGCGTGCTGGGATTCATGGGGTCGCAAAGAGTCGGACACGACTGAGTGACTAAACTGAACTGAACTGAACAAAACTACAGCAAAATACTTTGTCCTTGATTTGTTTTCTTGAAATAGTGGAACTAGAAGAGCTGTTGAAGCTATGTTAAACATAGTTAGCCAAGGAAGTACACTGAGAGTTCGGCACAAGACTATTTTGTCCCCCCCCCCCTTTTTTTTTTTGCTTTTATTTTATTTTGTCTTACTTTCTTTGTTCCTTATCTTATATGAACAGTTACCATTGGCAATATCTTAACATTTAATGTCATCATATGATTTTATTTTAGTTCAGAAAATTGGATGCATTATCTAAAATAATTAGATTTTCTTAGACTAATAATAATTAAAGGCCTGATTTAATCAAAACTCTCCTGAACATCAAGTTCTAGAAATGCTTTTAATGAAGAAAATGTATTGGTGTAAATTAACAATGGAAGGACTTTTTTAAAGTAAGGTAAATTTGTAAAATGAAAAATTTTAAATCAATTTAGATGGTGTATATTACCAATAACCCAGACTCCTGCAATTTATTTATCCATACTTATATTTCTCTAGATCCAGGCAAAGTATACTAGCACCTATCCCTTCCTAATACTTGCACCCATGTTGCATGACTCCTAGAAGTAGACAGAAACAATAGTGCATAATATAACATTTTTAATAACATTATTGGAGAGATACTATTGTCCAAAAGCATGTTTCCATGTGGTGAGCTGGACTAAAAAGGCCATAATAACTTTTAATATACTTCCTGGAATAGAGTGCAGAGAAAAGTCATAATGATAAGCATGTGAGGATTGTAACCACCACAGGAGCATTCGATGATCTGTTTTAGCATATACTCAATTTTTTGCCAGAACAATTTATAATTTAGGGGCTTTTTAAAATTTGTTCCAAAGATGAATAATATCATACCAAGTAGGAGATAATTACTCTATCAGATAAAGAGATTTGTAAAATTGCAATTTTTAGAATCATTGACTTTAATCAGTAGTATGAGTTTAGAGGCATGATGACATCTCATCTCAGACATTTTAAGTCAAGAATATTTTCTCTATAATCTCTTTCTCCAAAATTATAAGATGGGAAGTAGAAGAGGTATTATCACTAAACCTCAGGCACTGTTGACAATAATATGCTCTTTTATTTTAAAATTATGTGCCCGGACTTCTCTGGTGGTCCAGTGGTTAAGAGTCAGCCTGTCAATGCAGGGGACATGGGTTCTATTCCTAGTCTTGGAAGATTCAATATGCAGCAAAGCAATTAAACCTGTGCCACAAAAACTGACCCCTTGAGCTGCAACTACTGAAGGCCAGGAGCCACAACTAGTGAAGCTCAGGGACTTAGAGCCCATGCTCTGCAACAAGAGAAGCCACTGCACACTGCAGTTAAAGAATAGCCCTCAATTGTTGCAGCTAGAGAAAGCCTGTGCACAGCAACGAAGACCTAGCACAGACATAAATAAATGTGTGTGTGTGTGTGCTAAGTCTCTTCAGTCATGTCTGACTCTTTGCGTTCCTATGAACTGTAGTGCTCCAGGTTCCTCCGTTCATGGAATTCTCCAGGCAAGAATACTGGAGTGAGTCGCCATGCCATCTTCCAGGGAATCTTCCTGACCCAGGAGTTGAAACTGCTTCTCTTAGATCTCCTGCATTGGCAAGCGGATTCTTTACCACTATTGCCACCTGGAAAGCCTCATAAATAAATTAATTAATTAAAAAAAAAAGCATGTACCCAGTATCAAACTGCGGAATATCTAGTCAAGGTATTATGTGTAGGCTGTGTGTGTGCATACATGCTCAGTCCTTTCGAACTGACCTCATGGACTATAGTCCACCAGGTTCCTCTATCCATGGGGTTCTCCAGGCAAGAATACTGGAATGGGTTACCATGCCCTCCTCCAGGCAATCTTCCTGACCCAGGGATTGAACCAGAGTCTCCTGCATCTTCTGCTTGACAGGCAGATTCTTTACCACTGATCCACCTGGGAAGCTGTGGTGGGCTGAGCCTTAAACAATTGGAAAGCTTTCTTACCTCTTTTTTAAAAAATGACAAAAGGAAAATTATTTTTTATCTGAAAGAACTTTGAGGATCAAGGAGTTCACATGGTTTATTCTATAGATGAGAAAACTGAGTCCTAGTGAGGATGTGAAGTACCTAACATCACACATTTATTTGGTTGTGGAATAAAGAAAAAACTGAAATAAAAATTATTGAACAAATTAATATCTGGGTACCAGAATCTGACTGGAATAACTCTAAAATGAGAAACTATACAGTAGTAGAGAAGACTGCATTGATTTAAAGCCCAAGTATTTTCTTCCCTCAATATATATGAAAAAGAAATCTTAGAAAATTCTGATCTCTACACATGCATGAAAGCTTTTTTCAATAAAATTTCTACATGAATAACTACTAGTTTTATTTTCCTTCTTATCAATTCTTATTTTGAGAGTAGATAGCAGACAATTAAGAAACAATTGTTAGAGTATGTCATTCAAGGAAAAAAGTAAGGTAATGCCAATTCCTCATTTTCCTCTTTGCCAAATTACAGACATTATGTTAGTCTAAATTAAGTTACTATACAGTAATAACCTATAGTTAAGTGGATAAAAAAGCCAAGTTTATGAACCATATAAAATGTGTAGATATCTGAATGAATTTTATATTTCCTTGCAGTATTTCAAGTCCCACAATTATCTTATCACTACCTTCCATTTACACAAGTTATGTTGCTTTTCTATCAAAAAATAAAGAATATCTACAAGTGACGTTTAACTTAATTTTCCTTAATATCCAATCTACAACTTCAGGAGCACATAAACTCCATTTATCTAATAAACATTTAACTACTATATTACAAGGGCATGTTGTCTGAATTGCAAAAATAGATCTGCCGCTCTCTTTCCTGTCTCCTCACAATGTGCCTCAGCACAGTGTCTTTCTGTCCTCCTTGGAGCACTAATGTTGCTCACTAATACAGGGGGAAAATTTTTTTCCTCCTCAAGGTAGACATATTTATTGTACCTTTAGGAGAACCTAGTCAGGGGGAGGGGAAAGCAACTTCTGTATAGTTCTGTTAGAAAGCACTATTGCTACCAGAAATTCAACATAAATTCCCATCAAGATGTGTTAACTCTTTCTATCTGTGAACTAGGGTAGCATCATGGTGATTTGGCTAGCACATTAAAATTTAATGGTAGAAGTCTCCATACATAACAGTCAATTCTTTTATAAACTACTTAGAAAGTGACATAAAGGGTGAGAAAATAGTCATAAAAGGTATTGGTTATAAAATAAAATATGGTGAAATAGCAACAGATATACATTTTTTTAATGTTAAGGCAATATTCGTTATTTGTTAAAAAAAAACACTATTTAAATGCAAATTCTACTGCTCATTCAGAGTCTCTAAACAAAGATTAAGTTGTGATTTCAAGAAATGTGAATACAAACCTCTCTCTTTCTCTGTTGTTGTTGTTTTTTTTTTTTTTCTCTCTGTCTCTCCCTCCTTTCCTTCATTTCTTCTGCCCTCCCCATCTTATCATTTAGATGTTTCTGGTTATTTATCTATATATTATCATGAGAATTTACATATCAGGGTTACTTTTTTCCCTATCAAGGCTTTTAGAAGATACAGTTACCTTTAGAAAAAACAATAGCTGATCATTTTAATTCTAAATGAGTTTTTTCTTGGTATTAAAGTGATTCTCTCATTGCTACATAGTTTTATAAGTTCCATCTGTAAATGAGAAAAAAATTACACTACATTCTGCAAAAATATTCCATTTCATCACTACTGTATACAGTGAATTGCTTGCAAGATTTTTAGCATTCTTTAAAATGTCATGGTGGTAGTACAGAAATTACATTAAAACTCTTAATTCTATTTTTATCTAGTGCCAATAGCTTCAATATATGTAAATGGTGATTAAAACAAAATGCCCTTTTTTCAGAAAAGAACAATCTGGTTTCCTGCTGCCAACACAATTAATCTAGAGAGTATCATGTTAAATGAAATAATCTGCATCACTATCTATAAAATAACTTTAAAGAGAAGAGCTCAGTTCCTTCATGTACTTTCATTTATTTTTTATTCTTGTATCTAGCTTCTGACATCTTATTATCAGCATTCACAATGAAACTTGCTGATCTTGTCAAATCTGTGACAATATGATGAACATCCCGAAATCAATTTCTCCTAAAACTAGTGTCTTCTGGAATGTGAACTAAAATTAACACTGCAATGTCAAGTTTTGCTTTCAGCCATCTTTCCGTTATTTTTCAGAATGCTATCAGAAGTAGTCCTTTTAAAAGATGACAGAGCTAACACCAAAAACCATAGTCTATTTGAAATACTTGTTCATAACATCACAGAAAAAAGTAAATTTTTTCAGGGAGCTGTTTCACCTGTTACTAGAGAATATTGCAAGCATTACTATGGTCATTAAATTAATATTAAATGAAATCAAAATATAAACCAAAAGATCAGAAAATCTCAAATGTCTAATGTGTGGAGAGGGTAATTGTCATTTATTAAAATCAGGTTTAAGGTGTACCACTCAATATTTGATTGAAATATAGCTGATCTTCAACTTTATATTAGTTTCAAGTGTACTACAGAGTGATTTGAATTTGCATAAAATATGAAATGATCAACACCATAAATAGAGTAGCCATCTGTCCCTAAACAAAGTTACTACAGTTTTACTGACCATATTCCACATTCTGTATATTCCCATGACTTATGTATTTTGTAACTGAGGTTTGTACCTCTTAATTCCCTTCACTTATTTCAACAGCCTAGACCCCTAACTTCTTTTAACCACATATTTATTGTCTATATCTATTAGTCTGTTTTGCTTTTCTTTGTTTTGATTTTTAGATTCCTATCAGCAAGATCATATAGTATTTGTCTTTCATTCTCTGACTTATTTCACTTAGCATGATACCCTCTAGATAGATATCTATGTTGTCTCTGTCAGCAAGACTTCATTTATTATGGCTGAGCAATATTCCATTATATATATATATATATATATATATATATATATATATATATATGTATGTATACACACACACACACACACACACATAATAAAATCACATCTTCTTTATCCATTCATCTAAGGATGGACACTTAGTTTGGTCTCATATCTTGGCTATCATGATAAATGCTGCAGTCAACATTGGTGTACTATATCTTTCTGAATTAGTGTTTTCATTTTCTTTGGCCAAATACTCAGAGACAAAATTGTTCTTCATATGGCAGTTCTATTTTTAATTTTTTGAAGAACCTCCATACTCTTTTCCTGAGTGGTTGCATCAATTTACATTCCTACCAACTACACAGGAGGCTTCCCTTTTCTCTACATCCTGACCAACATGTGTTGTTTGTTGTCTTTTCTATGATAACCATTTTAATAGGTGCAGATTGGTATCTCATTGTGGTTTTAATTTGCATTTCCCTGATTACTGATGTTGAGCATCCTTTCACTTATCTGCTGGCCATTTGTATGTTTTCTTTGGAAAAAAACAAGAAAGGATTCAAAGTGAAAGTAAAGTGAAAGCCGTTCAGTCATGTCTGACTCTTTGCAACCCTGTGGCCTATATACAGTCCATGGAATTCTCTAGGCCAGAATACTGGAGTGGCTAGCCTTTCCCTTCTCCAGGGAATCTTCCCAACCCACAGGTCGAACCCAGGTCTCCCATATTGCAAGCGGATTCTTTACCAGCTGAGCCACAAGGGAAGACCAAGAATACTGGAGTGGAGGTAGCCTATCTCTTCTCCAGTGGATCTTCCTCACTCATTAATTGAACTGGAGCCTCCTGCATTGCAGGCAGATTCTTTACCAATTGAGCTATCAGGGAAGCCCAACTCTATTTAAAGTGAAATCACTCAGTCGTGTCTGACTCTTTGCGACCCCATGGACAGTAGCCTAACAGGATCCTCCATCCATGGGATTTTCCAGGCAAGAATACTGGAGAGGGTTGCCATTTCCTTCTCCAGGGGATCTTCCCGACCCAGGGATCAAACCTGGGTCTCCTGCATTGTAGGCAGCCGCTTTACCGTCTGAGCCACCAGGGAAGTATTTAAGTTAAATACAGTTAACTGTTTTAACTGTTTAACTGTATTTAAACTCTCAACTAATTTTTAATTGATTTTTTTGATGTTGAATTGTATGGGTTATTTGTATATTTTGAATATTAACCCCTTATCAGATACATCATTTGTAAATGTTTTCTCCCATTAATTAAGGTGCCTTTTTGTTTGTCACTTAACATTTTATTTTTGTTTTTATTTTTTTTTCACTTTTTTTTTTTTTTTTCACTTAACATTTTAAACAGGCACTAGATACAATAAAACCACCACAGAACTATATACTGGAGTAGGCAATGGCAAACCACTCCAGTACTCTTGCCTGGAAAATCCCATGGACAGAGGAGCCTGGTAGGCTGCAATCCATGGGGTCATGAAGAGTCAGACAGGACTCAGCGACTTCACTTTCACTTTTCACTTTCATGCATTGGAGGAGGAAATTGCAACCCACTCTAGTGTTCTTGCCTCGAGAATCCCAGGGACGGCAAAGCATGGTGGGCTGCCGTCTATGGGATGACACAATCAGACACTACTGAAGTGACTTAGCAGCAGCAGCAGCAGCAGAACAATATACAATAAAACATTGAAAAACTCATACAGTCTCACAAAATACAATGATATAGAGATCCAAATCCTGCCTTCAGTACATTATGAGGAATATTAATTTGTAACTGCCAAATCTAACACTAATGTTCAATTCAGAAATTACACATTTATAATTTGACTTTGCTTTTCTAATTTAAAATTTAAGTTAACATGATGCATTACCTTATTTTAGAGCAGTCTTTTGTAGTTTATAAAGACTTTCATATACATTACTTACATCATTTTGAACTTGAAGTAGATTTTCATGTTAGTTTATTTGCTGCTTAGTAAGGCAAATCACATTGTGATTTAATGTCAAAGTAATAAAATATTGTTTAATCTGAAATTAAGTTTAGTGAGGCAAATCACATTGTGATTTAATGTCAAAGTAATAAAATATTGTTTAATCTGAAATTAAGTTTCTCTCTCCAGTGCTTATTTTGACCCTTGAACTCAGTCTCTAAATGTATGCAAGTTTTTTAGAATGATAGACAAAATGAGAAGCTATGTAAATTGAACATTTTCAAACTTGTGATATCTGAATTCAGATTCCTTAAGTTCCTATATAAAATACTCCTTTAGAAAAAGTGTATTTCTCACACTGAGTAGCACCCATTTTCTGTGGTTTATCTATTGTGAACCTAGCTTTAATGATTTAATCTTTCCCTGACATTCTTCTTATAATGGCAACATTTATGCCATTTATGCCATAAAGAACATTTATGCTTTTGAATAAATACAGCAAAATCGTCTTACTGAAATATCAATGAAAAGAGACCCAAGGATGCTACTAATAGGGCATGATATAATTTTTTTTTTTTTTTTACTTTACAATATTGTATTGGTTTATTTTTAAATGAATTAAATGTACTATTAAATAAAAGAACAACATTTTTTCCTGTAATAAATATTTTTTGAATATCTAGATTTTTTTTCTGTTTTACATAGTTACAAAAAAAAGATACATAAATTGACAAATGTATACATTTTTGGAATTCTAGATAAACTCCCAAAGCAACCTTCTCAGAACTGAGGCTATGGATGAGTTGCAGTAGTAACAATAGAGATTATAGTGTGTGAGTTTGATAAATCCAATATCTCAGTCTATCATTACTAAAAGGTTTCCTTCTTGCTCCAGAATCAATTTTATCCCTGTGTGATGAGTATTGGGCCTCCACTGCTAGACAGCCAAGGAAAGTCCTGCAATCATAGAATAATCTATTTTAGAAGTAGAATGTATCTTGCATGCATGCTCAGTCCCCACTGACTTTGTGACTCCATGGACTGTAGCCCTCCAGGATCCTCTGTACATAGAATTTTCCAGGCAAGAATACTGGAGTGGGTTGTTATTTCCTACTCCTGGGGATCTTTCCAACCCAAGGATAGAACCCATGCTTCCTGCATCTCCTGCATTTGCAGGTGGATTTTTTACCACTGCACCACCTGGGAAGACCCTGATCAGCTATCCTGATTCTTCTCACTTTTTTCCATCAAAGTGGCCCCATCAGCAAAGTAAAGTGAACTGACCATTCTGATGATGTGAGACTTCCTCAAAGCATAATATTTAAAAGAAATATTTGTTGAAATTCAAGAACACTTTGCATTCTAGTCCTCAATGTTTTTATTAAGAAAAATAAAAACAATATTTTTCATGCTGTAAGATTTTATTTATGCTATTGTCCCTAAATTAGAATCAGCTAAAGTCATTGTATTGTGTACATAAAGAAAAATCAACTTTAAGGTGGAAAGACAGACATCATATGATTTCACTTATATGTGAAATCTAAAAGACACAGAAAACAAACAAACATTAAAAACAAAAACAAAAACAGCCTTACAGATACAGAGAACAAATTGGTGGTTACCAGAGAGGAGGGTCATGGGGAGGATGAGTGTAATTGGTAAGGGAAATTAAGACATACAAATTTCCATTTATAAAATAGATACAATTTTACAGGGATATACTGGACAGCAGAGAAAATATAGTCAAAATATTGTAGTAACTTTGCATGGAAACAGATGGTAACTAGATTTACCATGGTGATCATTTTGTAATTTATAAAAGTATTGAATCAATGTATTGTACACCTGAAGCTAATATAATATTGTAAATATTATATTATACTGATTATATATAATACATACTGATTATATTGTAAATCAGTACTTCAACAAATCAGTCAATACTCAAATTTAAACTGGCATTCAAGGCTCTCTAGTACCTGAGTTTAGCCTAGTTAAAATACTATAAAGATTTAGAGTCAGAAGGGACTATATCAATTACAGAGTTCAAACATGTATGTCCAACTATCACCTCTTTAATAATCTTCAGTTTCAGATAAATCAGCTTTCTTTATCCTAAAGCACTTCTCTGCTCTTAATTTTTCAATTTAATATCACTTCTCTGCTTTTAATTTTTCAGTAATTCCTTAATTCTTATAAAAAATGACTGAAATACCTTCATGTATAATTCTTATAATCTATCACCATCTCTTAGTCATCTCTTCATGTCTTTTCTTATGTGCCCTTTTCTCCTTCAACTGTGAACTATGAATGGTCTGACAAAAGGAGCCTTACTTTCATGCCTGTGCAGCAGGCCAGCTCTTCCCACTCACTGCCGATATCCCACTTTCTACCAAACCATCCGTTCTATATTAGACCTTCCTTTGTTTCCTTAGCCGTCAAAATTACCTCAGTGCTTAAACTAGACCTTTGAATGTAATTATTTGTTTATATACTTGTGTTCTCCATTAAAATATCAGAGTCTTAATGGCAGAATTCCTGTGACATTTATCTTTATTTCTGCAGTGCTTAGCACAGTATCTGACACAAGATTTGTAGCTATTTAGTTGTCCAGTCATGTCCGACTCTTTGCAACCCCATGAACTGTAGCCTGCTAGGGTCCTCTGTCCATGGGATTTCCCAGGCAAGAATACTGGAGTGAGCTACCTCATCTTACTCCAGGCCATCTTCCCAACTCAGTGACGGAACTCACTTCTGCATTAAAGGCCGATTCTTTACCTCTAAGCAACCAGGGAAATCAGACACAAGATTGGAGCCTCAAAACTTTTTGAGAACCATGTTAAATAGCATTAGTATTACAAAGGAATGTAAAGATTAGTTCTACATTTACATTTAAAATTTTGTGTTTGTTTGTTTTTTGGCCATGCTGCACAGCATGTGGGATCTCAGTTTCCCAAACAGGGATCGAACCCATGCCCCATGCAGTGGAAATGCAGAATCTCAACCACTGGACCACCAGGGAAGTCCCTTACATTTTTTTTAAAAAGGAAAATTGTGGCCCAAACAGTAGAAGGGATTGGCCAAGTTTATAAGTCTGGGGTTTTGTTTGGGGTGGAAGGGATTATTTAATTCAAGTAGAAAGTCTAAGATGTGAATTTTAGCATCTGTTTTAGATATTTACATAGGATCTATCTTGATGGTGTCTAGGCATGCAGATGAAAACATTAGGTTTAAAATGATAAAATTATTTTTTAACACAACCAATTGCCCAATTGACTTGAAATTTTAGCAGGAAAAAATGCCTAATGTTTTCTTGTATGTTATAGTATTGTGAGTTTGATATAACCAGAAACATGAATTGTACAGATTAAAAAGCTCAATAGAATATTTTAAAATTCACTTTGGAAATATTTGACGTTTGGAGAAGTCTGAAGTCTAAAGTGAAAACTTAATACTTTGGTAAGTAGCACTACTGCATTTCCATAGTCATAGTTTCCCTTATAAAACTGCTACTCATTCGTGGCATAATATTTTCATTGATGCATTGCCATAGCTTTTAGTTAATTTTAGCAAAGTTCTATCTCTGTCATGTTTAAAATAATTTTTGATAAGAAGTCTTAATTCATAAACTATCATATTAGAGGCTCCTAAAAGTCTCTTTGCATAAATAGATATGTATTTCCCAGGTGACTCAGTACATGTTTCTATCACATACTCATTCTATCTTTTCTTACCTGCCTATTTTCCTATGAGGTCTGTGTTCTGTTCCTCAGGCATTTTGTAGAAAATAAATCAACTTGCTGAATGAAGAGACAAACGAATGAATCATCTTTTAAAAGTGCACATGCTCTTAGAAGTGTCAATACACTGTTGAGTGCGTGTGTACTAAGTTGCTTCAGTCGTATCCACCTTCTTGTGACTCTATGAACTGTAGCCCTCCGGACTTCTCTGTCCATGAGATTCTCCAGGCAAGAATACTGGAGTGGGTTACCATTTCCTTCTCCAGGGGATCTTCCCGACCCAGGGATCAAACCTGCATCTCTTGTGTCGCCTGCATTGGCAGGTGGTTTCTTTACCACAAGAACCAACTGGGAAGCCCATGTAAAATATGACTAACACAATAATTTGAAATAATGTGTTTCATTTGTCAAACTATCTGGAAATATAGAGTTCATGGAGAAGGGGCTATTTAAGGCTAAATTAGATTAAGGCTTAAGTACATGAAGTAATGCATGAATGAAAGTGAAAGTTGCTCAGTTGTGGGTTGCCATTCCCTTCTCCAGGAGATCTTCCCAACTCAGGGATCCAACCCAGGTCTCCCACATTTCAGGTGGATTCTTTACCACCTGAGGCACAAGAGAAGCCCTGAAATACTGCATGGAAATAAGAAAATGGATTAATTTCATCTACCATTGCATTCAACTTGTGAGTGACTTGACATGCTTTACTGGACTCGGAAGATAAGATAAATCACTTTTAATATATCAGAAACCATACTGACATTCATGAGAAAAGTGTTATTTTAAAGTGTATGTAAAAAAGATGAGAATTGAATTGAGGGATTACTGAACTGAATTGATAAGTATTACCTTCCTATCAAAACATGTTTACCATCCTAAAGATCTGTGTTTTATTTTTAATATTTGTTTTAGTGATTAAAGAATAACAGATAGCTTCAGAAGTTAATGGTATTTCAACTTGACTAGTAGTTCTTGATTAGTTAGTCACATATACTTCTTAGTTAATTGTCATGTCAAATAGCAGTCAAATATAATAATCCATACTAGGTTTTTAAGCTTATTTACAGTATTAGATTTTTGAGATATTATGAGTCATATAATTAAATTTTTAGAAATATAGGCTATGTGAACACATTATAACTTAATTTTTTTAATTTAAATTTATTTATTTTGATTAGAGGCTAATTACTTTACAATATTGTATTAGATTCATGTTGATGTATAACTTAATTTTTAAGGTAACAACTAAAATAAAAATTGTATCATCTTTGACAAATTTTTCACCCAGAGTGCAATTGATTTTATTTGTCATTAATTCAAAGTGATGAGCAGGTACTTGGAAATATGTGTGACATTTGGATATTTGCAAATAATTCAGAAGTTTTGAATGAAAAAAGAGATGTCAACTAAATGTCTGAAAATTATACTCATATTTATTGTGATAAGTGATAAAATCTATGAAAAATTTATTTGCAGTATTAAAATAATTGAAATACAATACAATAATGTGATCTAGAAATACATGAACCATGAACCTACGGATGTTCAAGCTGGTTTTATAAAAGGCAGAGGAACCAGAGATCAAATTGCCAACATCCACTGAAAAAAGCAAGAGAGTTCCAGAAAAATATCTATTTCTGCTTTATTGATTATGGCAAAGCCTTTGACTGTGTGGATCACAATAAACTGTGGGAAATTCTGAAAGAGCTGGGAATACCAGACCACCTGACCTGCTTCTTGAGAAACCTATATGCAGGTCAGGAAGCAACAGTTAGAACTGGACATGGAACAACAGACTGGTTCCAAATAAGAAAAGGAGTACGTCAAGGCTGTATATTGTCACCCTGCTTATTTAACTTATATACAGAGTACATCATGAGAAATGCTGGACTGGAAGAAGCACAAGCTGGAATCAAGATTGCGGGGAGAAATATCAATAATCTCAGATATGCAGATGAAACCACCCTTATGGCAGAAAGTGAAGAGGAACTAAAAAGCCTCTTGATGAAAGTGAAAGAGGAGAGTGAAGAAGTTGGCTTAAAGCTCAACATTCAGAAAACTAAGATCATGTCATCTGGTCCCCATCACTTCATGGCAAATAGACGGGGAAACAGTGGAAACAGTGTCAGACTTTATTTTTCTGGGCTCCAAAATCACTGCAGATGGTGACTGCAGCCATGAAATTAAAGACGCTTACTCCTTGGAAGGAAAGTTATGACCAACCTAGATAGTATATTCAAAAGCAAAGACATTACTTTGCCAACAAAGGTCCATCTAGTCAAGGCTATGGTTTATCCAGTGGTCATGTATGGATGTGAGAGTTGCACTGTGAAGAAAGCTGAGCACCAAAGAATTGATGCTTGGAAACTGTGGTGTTGGAGAAGACTCTTTATTTATTTATTTTTTTTAACATTGAAAGAATGAATTTATTTTATTTAGTAGTATGCATCAGACACTGTCCTAAGCAGTGCACAAATATTAAGTCATTTAAACCCTGGTAACAACCCTATAAAGAAGGAGTTTTACCTCCAATATACAGAAAAGCAAAGTGAGACACAGTGAGGTTTGTTAACTTGTCCAAAGTAACACAGCTGATACGTGGCTGGGCTCCTCCATGCTTCTGACACATACTCTCCAATGAATGAATGAATGAAACATGGTGGAATCTCTGTTTTCTGCATTTTGTCCTAAACATCCGACTGTAACCACAAGAGTGATCCCAGTGTGTGACAGTGACCTGATCAAGGGACTGTGTTGGAAGGGAATGAGCAGCCCATTGATTGTCCAGGGGCTGGTATCCAGGAGAGAGAGGCAATAGGCTATCTACTGGGGCGGGTCATACAGAGATGTAAAGAAATCAGAACTTGTACATTCATAGCAGGACAGGGGACACAGGGCTGTGGAAATGAGTCTCAAATCATGGGGTCAACTGTAGACCCTCCTTCTTTTTTTTTTTTTTTTAGCACTTTATTTATTTTTTTTTATTTGATAAATTTAACGCCTTTTATTGCCATACCTCAT
This sequence comes from Bos grunniens, assembly GCF_055505025.1. NCBI lineage: Eukaryota > Metazoa > Chordata > Mammalia > Artiodactyla > Bovidae > Bos > Bos grunniens. The sequence goes on along the minus strand of NC_141194.1, from coordinate 102,423,045 downwards.
TTTACTGTGCTTTGCTTTAGTGAGCTTTATAGATACATGTTTTTTTTTTTTCCTTGTTAATTTTCTGTTTAGTTGATCTATCCATAAGTGTGAGTGGGGTATTAAAGTCTCCCACTATTATTGTGTTATTGTTAATTTCTCCTTTCATACTTGTTAGGATTTGTCTTACATACTGCGGTGCTCCCATGTTGGGTGGATATATATTTATAATTGTTATATCTTCTTCTTGGATTGATCCTTTGATCATTATGTAGTGACCTTCTTTGTCTCTTTTCACAGCCTTTGTTTTAAAGTCTAATTTATCTGATACGAGTATTGTGACTCCTGCTTTCTTTTGGTCCCAATTTGCATGGAAAATCTTTTTCCAGCCCTTCACTTTCAGTCTGTATGTGTCCCCTGTTTCGAGGTGAGTCTCTTGTAGACAACATATGTAGGGGTCTTGTTTTTGTATCCATTCAGCCAGTCTTTGTCTTTTGGTTGGGGCATTCAACCCATTTACGTTTAAGGTAGTTACTAATAAGTATGATCCCGTTGCCATTTACTTTATTGTTTTGGGTTCGAGTTTATACACCATTTTTGTGTTTCCTGTCTAGAGAATATCCTTTAGTATTTGTTGGAGAGCTGGTTTGGTGGTGCAGAATTCTCTCAGCTTTTGCTTGTCTGAAAAGCTTTTGATTTCTCCTTCATACTTGAATGAGATCCTTGCTGGGTACAATAATCTGGGCTGTAGGTTATTTTCTTTCATCATTTTAAGTATGTCTTTCCATTCCCTCCTGGCTTGAAGAGTTTCTATTGAAAGATCAGCTGTTATCCTTATGGGAATTCCCTTGTGTGTTATTTGTTGTTTTTCCCTTGCTGCTTTTAATATTTGTTCTTTGTGTTTGATCTTTGTTAATTTGATTAATATGTGTCTTGGGGTGTTTCTCCTTGGGTTTATCCTGTTTGGGACTCTCTGGGTTTCTTGGACTTGGGTGATTATTTCCTTCCCCATTTTAGGGAAGTTTTCAACTATTATCTCCTCAAGTATTTTCTCATGGTCTTTCTTTTTGTCTTCTTCTTCTGGAACCCCTATGATTCGAATGTTGTAGCGTTTAATATTGTCCTGGAGGTCTCTGAGATTGTCCTCATTTCTTTTAATTCGTTTTTCTTTTTTCCTCTCTGATTCATTTATTTCTACCATTCTATCTTCTAATTCACTAATCCTATCTTCTGCCTCTGTTATTCTACTATTTGTTGGCTCCAGAGTGTTTTTAATTTCATTTATTGCATTATTCATTATATATTGACTCTTTTTTATTTCTTCTAGGTCCTTGTTAAACCTTTCTTGCATCTTCTCAATCCTTGTCTCCAGGCTATTTATCTGTGATTCCATTTTAATTTCAAGATTTTGGATCAATTTCACTATCATTATTTGGAATTCTTTATCAGGTAGATTCCCTATCTCTTCCTCTTTTGTTTGGTTTGGTGGGCATTTATCCTGTTCCTTTATCTGCTGGGTATTCCTCTGTCTCTTCATCTTGTTTAAATTGCTGAGTTTGGGAGTCCTTTCTGTATTCTGGCAGTTTGTGGAGTTCTCTTTATTGTGGCGTTTCCTCGCTGTGTGTGGGTATGTAGAGGTGGCTTGTCAAGGTTTCCTGGTTAGGGAAGCTTGTGTCGGTGTTCTGGTGGGTGGAGCTGTATTTCTTCTCTTTGTTCAGTCACGCTATGGGGAGGGAGGGAGGGATGCTGCAAACAAATGACACTGGCGTGCGCTCGCAGTGCCTCAGCCACACTGGGTTTGCCCCCGCTCACGGCGCGTGTAGCCTCCCTGCCCACACTGCTCAGGCTCTAGGTTGTTCCGCCGGGAACAATCCGAGGCTGGCCCTGGGTTGCATGCACCTCCCAGGTCCAAGCCGCTCAGGTTCAGGCACTCAGGTAGTCCTCAGAGGCGCAGACTCAGTTGGGGCTGCGTTTTGTGCTCTTCCCAGGTCCGAGCAGCTCAGGTGATGAGGTGTTTGGCGAGCGCCAATGCTGCGACTTATCGCCTCCCCGCCACTTGGTTATCTGGGTGTAAAACCGGCGCACCTTCTCAGGCAGATGTTGACCGTCCAGACCCCCAATAAGTTTTAGTTAGCAAAGAAGCCAGTTTTATAGATAATGTCTCTCTGGGGCTGCGATTGCCCCCTTCCGGCTCTGGCTGCCTGTCACCGGAGGGGGAAGGTTTGCAGCCGGCTACCTCTGTTTAGTCCTTTGTTCCGTGCGCGGGCTGGCGGTGTCTTAGGTTAGGGCTGGCTTTTCGTATGGTAGATATCCCACAGTCTGGTTTGCTAGCCCAAATTATTTCGCTCAGATAGTGCTCAGGGTATTCAGGCCAGATTCTTACTCTCAGCGATGCAGCCCGCGCCGCGCCTCCCTGCCCAGCCCCCGCTTGCTAATGGCGGATGCAGGCGTCTGCGCTGCTTCTCCGCTGGAGGAGTTACCGTAGGGCTCGCAATCTGCGAGTTTTAATTGTTTATTTATTTTTTCTCCCTGTTATGTTGTCCTCTGTGCTTCCAAAGCTCGGCACGGATTCGGCAGTGAGAAGGTTTCCTGATGTTTGGAAACTTCTGTCTTTTTAAGACTCCCTTCCCGGGACGGAACTCCGTCCCTCCCTCTTTTGTCTCTTTTATTGTCTTTAATATTTTTTCCTACCTCCTTTCGAGGAGTTGGGTTGCTTTTCTGGGTGCCTGATATCCTCTGCCGGCATTCAGAAGTTGTTTTGTGGAATTTACTCGACGTTTAAATGCTCTTTTGATGAATTTGTGGGGGAGAAAGTGTTTTCCCTGTCCTACTCCTCCGCCATCTTGGTGCCTTCCCCGAGAAGACTCTTGAGAGTCCCTTGGAATGCAAGGAGATCCAACTAGTCCATTCTAAAGGAGGTCGGTCCTGGGTGTTCATTGGAGGCACTGATGCTGAAGGGGAAACTCCAATGGTTAATGTGAAACTCTTCACTTAATGTGAAGAGTTGACTCATTGGAAAAGACCCTGATTCTGGGATGGATTGGGGGCAAGAGGAGAAGGGGACGACAGAGGATGAGATGGCTGGATGGCATCACCGATTCGATGGACATGAGTTTAAGTGAACTCCGGGAGTTGGTGATGGACAGGGAGGCCTGGCATGCTGTGATTCATGGGGTCACAAAGAGTCGGATACTACCCAGCGACTGAACTGAACTGAACTGAATGTGATCCATGGTCCTAATTGTTTTTGACTAATCAACGTTGATCGTTGTTAAATGTGCCATTTACAATATACAAACAATACAGTTGCCTCATATTAACTGAGGATAGATCTACATGTTCATACCAGGGATCTTGAAAAGTTATTCTGGCGAATGTGTTAAATGATGAAGTGAAATATATTCGAGAATGTGCAAGGGCCAAGTATGAAAATAAAAACACGACAAATGAATCAGTTCTATTAAAATGTCATTGAAAAAAAGGAATTAACTTGACGTCTTCTAGAATTGTAATTAGCACAAAGATATGAAAAAATTTGAAATAAATGTTGTTATGTAAGCAAGCATTTTTATACACATCTAAGATATTTGCATTAATTAAATTGAAATTTAGAAGTACAAACTCTAAAGAATAACCTGAATTAATATTTTTCTACACTTTAAAATATACACTGTTACCCAGAGAAATGTGGTGAAACTAATGCTTGCTGATACATTAGTTACTCCTTCCATAATGTACCACATTTCAACTATATAAAAATGTTTCATTGTCATGCATTTTTAAAGTAAATATTTTAATGTAATTGAGCACTTAACATCTATTTAACATTAATAGGTAGTTTCTTTTTTTAAACCACTTAAAAATGTTTTCAACTTTCTTTTTGAGTTCTTATGTCCCATTAATATTGATTTTTGATGTTATTCAAAATGCTGTGTAGTTTTAGATTCCAATGATATTTTTAAATTACTGGAATTACAATCAGATATCCTGAAGTGAGACTTGGAAATCAATTTTCACCAGGGCCACAAAATATATATGAGGAATAAGAAACTATAGGTCAGTCTCAAGAAGAACTGGGTCTTTTATGAGTGATATATTAAATCTTATCTCTGAAACTAGGTAAAAACTAGTTTAAAAAGCAAAGTTCTTGAAATAAGATTTCATCATGACCTGCACCATTTTATTATGAATTCTGAATGGAATATACAAGCTAAAACATTATAATTGTATAAAATATTTTCTCACTTCTATGTGAGAAGTTAAGTGAGAAAAGTTAAAAAATTAAATACTTGAAGAAATGTGACCAGTTACAGGACAGATTACCTATGTCTTTTAAATATATTGCTGGCTGGTTTGTGGTTGTTCAGTCTCTAAGTCCTGCCCAAATTTGCAATCCTCTGGACTGCAGTATGCCAGGTTCCTCTGTCCTCCACTATCTCTCAGAGTTTGCTCAAATTCATGTCCATTGAGTCTGTGAAGCTATCTAACCATCTTATCCTCTGCCACCCACTTTTGCTTTTGCATTCCCTCTTTGCATGTCCCCAGGCCACGGGGTGCACATGAGTCCACATCCCGTGTGCCTGGACCTGTTCCTTGCCAGAGCATCCTCAGCAGCTGCCACAGAAGCTGCCACCTCCTCATCATCATCATCAACCTCCTCCTCTATCCCCTCCTTCTATGGTTGCCACCGCAGCTGCTGTGACTCCCATACCCTCTTGTCCTCATTCCTCTCCCAGTTCCTGCTCCTCCTCCCATCCCTGGCACCTGATGGCCATCTCTGAAGGGCAGAACCCTCGGCAGGGTCTCCCTTTTGCTTGGGCCATGAAGACACTGGAACAGCCCAATATTCCAACCCTTTGGAGCATATTTTGAATCTCAGGTTTGTTCTTCAACAAATTTGATATCCCTGCCAGGTTTGGGTCATTTTCAGATGTGAGATCAAGCCCTGAGACTTTGGAGTGGGAGCACTGACTCCAAGACCCTAGGCTACCAGAAAACTTACCCTAGGGAGAATAAAATAGTGAGAACTCACACTAAGGAAACCACTTGAATACAAGACCCAGCATCACCCAATCACCAGTAGCACTCTGTGCAGGATGCCTCATCCAAACAATAAACAAAACAAAAATACAAAACCAATCATCAGCAGACAGGATTACCACCTCATTCAGCCTTGACCATCAGAGGAAAGCAAAACAAAACAAACAAAAAACAGCACAAATCTCACCTTATAGGAAGCTTACACAAACCACTGGACCAAACTTAGGAGGGCAGAAACCAAGAGGAATAAGGAATTCAACCTTGAAAACTGGGGAAAAGAGACCTCAAACACAATAAGTTTAAAAATAATAATGAAAAAACAGAGGAATACTGCACAAATGGAGAAACAAACTAGAAACAGAGAAGTCCAAATAAATGAAAAGGAAATAGGCAAACTACCTGAAAAAGAATTCAGAATAATGACAGTAAAGATGACCAAAAGCCTTGAAAAGAGAATGGAGAAACTGCAAGAATCAATTAACAAAAATCTAGAAGAATTAAAGAATAAACAGAAACAAACAACACAATTACTGAAATTAAAAATGCTCTATAAGGAATCAATAGCAGAATATCTGAAGCAGAAGAACTAATTAGTGAGCTGGAAGACAAAATAGTGGAAATAAAGTTTGAAGAGCAGAATAAAGTAAAAAGAATGAAAAGAACTGAGGATAGCCACAGGGACTTCTGGGACAATATCAAATGCACCAACATTTGAATTACAGGGATCCCTGAAGACGAAGAGGAAAAGAAAGGGCATGAGAAAATTTTGGAAGAGATTATAGTTGAAAATTTCCCCAACATGGAAAAGAAAATAGTCATTCAAGTCCAAGAGGCACAAAGAGTCCCATACAGGATAAACCCAAGGAGAAACATGCCAACACACATACTAATCAAACTAAAAAAGAATAAACACAAATAAACAATATTAAAAAGCAGCAAGGGAAAAGGAACAAGTAACACACAAGGGAAACCCCGTACATTTAACAGCTGATCTTTCAGCAGAAATTCTACAGGCCAGAAGGGAATGGCAGGATACATTTAAAGTACTGAAAGGGAAAAATCTACAACCAAGATTACTGTACCCAGCAAGGATCTCATTCAAAATTTTTTTTGTTTTGTTTTGTTTTTTTAATTTTATTTTATTTTTAAACTTTACATAATTGTATTAGTTTTGCCAAATATCAAAATGAATCCGCCACAGGTATACATGTGTTCCCCATCCTAAAACTGATGGAGAAATCCAAAGCTTTTCAGATAAGCAAAAGTTTGGAGAATTCAGTACCACGATATCAGCTTTAAAGCAAATGTTAAAGGGACTTACATAGCCAAGAAATACAAAAGAAGAAAAAAGAAACACAAAATCAAACCCCAAACAATGAAGAAAATTGTAATAGGAACATATATATCAATAATTACTTTAAATGTAAATGGATTAAATACTCCAACTGAAAGACACAGACTGGCTGAATGGATACAAAAATAAGACCCATATATATGCTGTCTACAAGAAGCCCACTCAGACCTAAAGACACATATAGATTGAAAGTGAGAGGATGGAAAAATGTATTCCACGCAAATAGAAAGCAAAATAATGCTGGAGTAGTAATCCTCACATCAGAAAAAATAGACCCTAAAATAAAGAATATTACAACAGATAAGGAAGGACACTACATAATGATCAGGGATTAATCCAAGAAGAAGGCATAACAATTGCAAATACCTATGCACCCAACATAAGAGCACCTCAATACATAAGACAAACAGTAACACACATAAAAAGAGAAATTGACGGTAGCAGAATAATAGTAGGAGATTTTAACACCCCACTCACACCAATGGAAAGAACATCAAAACAGAAAGTTAATAAAGAAACAAGGGTTAAATGATATATTAGATGAGATGGATCTTATTGATATCTTCAGGATATTCCTTCCAAATGCAGAAGAATACACCTTCTTCTCAAGTGCACATTAGACATTCTCTAGGATTGACCACAAGTTGGGTCACAAACCAAACCTTAGTAAATTTAAGAAAATTGGAATCATAGCAATCATCTATTCCGACCACAACACTATAAGACTAGATATCAATTACAAGAAATAAAATGTAAGAAACACAAACACATGGAGATTAAATAATACTTTTCTAAATAATCAACAGGTTACTGAAGAAATCAAAAGGGAAATTTAAAAAAAAAATGCTAGAAACAAATGACAATGAAAACACAACAGCTCAAAATCTATAGGACACAACAAAAACAGTTATAAGAGGGAAGTTTACAGTAATACAATCCTACTTCAAGAGACAAGGAAAACATTGAATAGGCAACCCAATTTTACACCTAAAACCCCAAAATTAGAAGGAATGAAATATTAGCCAGACTCATCAAGAAAAAAAGAGAGAAGAATCAAATCAACAAAATTAGAAATGAAAAAAGAGAAGTTACAACAGAAAATGCAAATATACAATGAATTATAAGAGACTATTATGAGCAACTATATGTCAATAAAATGGATAACCTGGAAGAAATGGCCAGATTCTTAGAAAAGTGCAATCTTCTAAGACTGAACCAGGAAGAAATAGAAATTATGAACAACCCAGATGCCACAAGAAAAGAAAACTACAGGCCAATATCACTGATGAACATAGATGCAAAAATCCTTTAAAAAATTCTAGCAATCAGACTCCAACAACATATTAAAAAGATCATACACCAGGACCAAGTAGGCTTTATCCCAAGGATGCAAGGATTCTTCAAAATCTGCAAATCAATCAATGTAATACACCACATTAACAAATTGGAAAAATAAAAGCCATATGATTATCTCAATAGATGTAGAGAAAGCCTTTGAAAAAATTCAACATCCATTTATGATAAAAACTCTCCAGAAAGCAGGAATAGAAGGACTATACTTCAACATAATAACAGCTATATATGACAAACCCACAGCAAACAGTATCCTCAATGGTGAAAAACTGAAAGTGTTTCCCCTAATGTCAGGAACAAAACAAGGGTCCCCAGTCTCACCACTACTATTCAACATAGTTTTGGAAGTTTTGGTCACAGCAACCAGAGCAGAACAATAAAAGGAATCCAAATTGGAAAAGAAGTAAACCTCTCACTGTTTGCAGATGACATGATCCTCTACATAGAAAACCCTAAAGACTCCACCAGAAAATTACTAGAACTAATCAATGAATATAGTAAAGTTGCAGTATATAAAATCAACACACAGCAATCCCTTGCATTCCTATACACTAATAATGAGAAAATAGAAAGACAAATTAAGGAAACAATTCCATTCACCTTTGCAACGAAAAGAATAAAATACTTGGGAATATATCTACTTAAAGAAACTAAAGACCTATATATAGAAAACTATAAAACACTGATGAAAAAATCAAAGATGACACTAATAGATGGAGAAATATACTGTGTTCATGGATCGAAAGAATCAATATAGTGAAAATGAGTATACTACCCAAAGCAATCTATAGATTCAATGCAATCCCTATCAAGCTACCAACAGTATTTTTCACAGAACAAGAACAAATAATTTCACAGTTCGTATGGAAATACAAAAAACCTCGAATAGCCAAAACAATCTTGAGAAAGAAGAATGGAACTGGAGGAATCAACCTGCCTGACTTCAGGCTCTACTACAAAGCCACAGTCATCAAAACAGTATGGTACTGGCACAAAGACAGAAATATAGATCAATGGAACAAAATAGAAAGCCCAGAGGTAAACTCACACACCTATGGACACATTATCTTTGACAAAGGAGGCAAGGATATACAATGGAGAAAAGACAATCTCTTTAACAAGTGGTGCTGGGAAAACTGGACAACCACTTGTAAAAGAATGAAACTAGAACACTTTCTAACACCATACACAAAAATAAACTCAAAATGGATTAAAGATCTAAACATAAGACCAGAAACTATAAAACTCTTAGAGGAAAACATAGGCAAAACACTCTCTGACATAAATCACGGCAGGATCCTCTATGACCCACCTCCCAGAGTAGTGGAAATAAAAACAAAAATAAACAAATGGGATCTAATTAAAATTAAAAGCTTCTGCACAACAAAATAAATTATAAGCAAGGTGAAAAGACAGCCTTCAGAATGGGAGAAAACAATAGCAAATTAAGCAACTGACAAACAATTAATCTCAAAAATATACAAGCAACTCCTACAGCTCAATTCCAGAAAAATAAACGACCCAATCAAAAAAAGGGCCAAAGAAATAAACAGACATTTCTCCAAAGAAGACATACAGATGGCTAACAAACACATGAAAAGATGCTCAACATCACTCATTGTCAGATAAATGCAAATCAAAGCTGCAATGAGGTACCATTTCACGCCAGTCCGAATGGCTGTGATCCAAAAGTCTACAAGCAATAAATGCTGGAGAGGGTGTGGAGAAAAGGGAACCCTCTTACACTGTTGGTGGGAATGCAAACTAGTACATCCACTATGGAGAACAGTGTCGAGATTCCTTTAAAAAAAGGAAAATAGAACTGCCAATGACCCAGAAATCCCACTGCTGGACATACACACTGAGGAAACCAGAATTGAAAGGGACACGTGTACCCCAATGTTCATCGCAGCACTGTTTATAATAGCCAGAACATGGAAGCAACCTAGATGTCCATCAGCAGAAGAATGGATAAGAAAGCAGTGGTACATATACACAATGGAGTATTACTCAGCCATTAAAAAGTATACATTTGAATCAGTTCTAATGAGGTGGATGAAACTGGAGCCTATTATACAGAGTGAAGTAAGCCAGAAAGAAAAACACCAATACAGTATACTAATGCATATATATGGAATTTAGAAAGATGGTAACGATAAGCCTGTAAGCGAGACAGCAAAAGAGACACTGATGTATAGAACAGTCTTTTGGACTCTGTGGGAGAGGGCGAGGGTGGGATGATTTGGGACAATGGCATTGAAACATGTATAATATCATATATGAAATGAATCGCCAGTCCAGGTTCGATGCATGATACTGGATGTTTGAGGCTGGTGCACTGGGATGACCCAGAGGGATGGTATGGGGAGGGTGGAGGGAGGGGTGTTCAGGATGGGGAACACGTGTATATCTGTGGCGAATTCATGTTGTTGCATGGCCAAACCAAAACAATATTTTAAAGTAATTAACTTCCAATTAAAATAAATTTATATTAAAAAATTGCAGAGGAAGGAACACTTCCAAGCTTATTCTACAAGGCCATCATCAACCTGATACCAAAATCAGACAAAGACAAGACAAAAAAAGAAAACTACAGGCCAATATCACTGATGAGCATAGATGCAAAAACCCTCAACAAAATTTTAGCAAACAGAATTTAACAACAGATTAAAAAGCTCAAACACCATGATGACTTTGGGTTTATCCCAGGGATGCAAGGATTCTTCAATATATGTAATTCAATCAATGTGATATATTAACAAATTGAAAGATAAAAACCATAAAAGCCTTTGGGGATATTCAGCACCCATTTATGATTAAAAAAACTCTTAAAAAATAGGCATAGAAGGAACCTACTTACACATAGTAAGGGTCATAGATGATAAGCCTACAGCAAACATTATTCTCAATGGTGAAAATCTGAAAGCACTCCACCTAAGATCAGGAACAAGACAAGGGTGTCCACTTTCACCACTATTATTCAGCATAGTTCTGGAAGTCCTAGCTACAGAAATCAAATAAAAGGAATCCAGATTGGAAAATAAGAAGTAAAGTTCTCACTGTTTGCAGATAATATGGTACTCTATATAGAAAACCCTAAAGATAGTATCAGAGAATTACTAGAGCAATCAGTGAATTTAGCAAAGTTACAGGATATGAAATCAATATGGAAAAATCACTTGTATTTATATATACTAACAATTAAAAATCAGAAAGTGAAATTAAGAAATCAATCCCATTCACCACTTCAATAAAAAGAACCATATATCTAAGAATAAACTTACCCAAGAAGACAAAATTACTGTACACAGAAAATTATGACATTGAAGAAAGAAATCAAAGATGACATAAACAGATGGAGAGATATTCTATGTTCCTGTGTAGGAAGAATTAATATTTTAAAAATGACTATACTACCAAATGCAATCCTCATATTCAATGTGATCCCTATCAAATTACCAATGTTATTTTTCATAGAACTAGAACAAAAAAATTCACAATTCATATGGAAACACAAAAGATCCCAAATAATGAAAGTAGTCTTGAGATGGAAGAATGGAGCTGGAGGAATGTCCTGACTTCAGATTATACTACACAGCTACAGTCATCAAGACAGTATGGTACTGGCACAAAAACATAAATACAGACTAATGGAATAAGATAGAAAGCCCAGAAATAAACCCAACACCAATGGGTACCTTATTTTTGACAAAGGAGGCAAGAACATATAATGGGGCAAAGACATCCTCTTCAATAAATGGTGCTGGGAAAACTCGACAGCTACATGTAAAAGAATGAAATTAGAACACTTCCTAACAACATACACAAAGATAAACTGAAAATGGATTACGGGCCTAAATGTAAGATCACTATAAAACTCTTAGAGGAAAACATGGACAGAACACTCAATGACATAAATCAAAGCAAGATCTTCTGTGACCCACCTCCTAGAGTAACGGAAATAAAAACAAAAGCAAACAAGTTGGACCTGATTAAACTTAAAAGTTTTTGCACAGCAAAGGAAACTATAGGCAAAGGGAAAAGACAACCCTCAGAATGGGAGAAAATAATAGTAAATGAAATAACTGACAAAGGATTAATTTCCAAAATATACAAGCGGCCCATACAACTCAATACCAGAAAAACAACCCAATCAAAAAGTGGGGAAAAGACCTAAACAGACATTTCTCCAAAGAAGACATACAGATGGCTAACAAACACATGAAAAGATGCTCAACATCACTCATTATCAGAGAAATGCATATCAAAATTACAATGAGATATCATCCCACACCAGTCAAAATGGTCATCATCAAAATGTCTACAAACAATAAATGCTGGAGAGGGTGTGGAGAAAAGGGAATGCTCTTGCACTGTTGGTCTGCATGTAAATTGATACAGCCACTATGGAAGATGGCATGGGGATTCCTTAAAAAATCTAGGAATAAAACCACCACATGATACAGTAATCTCACTCCTAGGTATATACCCTGAGGAAACCAAAATTGAAAAATACACATGTATCCCATTGTTCATTTAAGCACTATTTACAATAGCTAGAACATGGAGGCAACCTAGATGTCCATTGACAAATGAATGGATAGAGAAATAGTGGTACATATGCACAATGAAATATTAAAGTTAAGTAGCTCAGTCATGTCCAACTCTTTGCGACCCCATGGACTGTAGCCCACCAGGCTCCTCCAGGCTTCTCCAGGCAAGAATACTGGAGTGGATTGCCATTTCCTTCTCCAGGGGATCTTCCCGACCCAGGGATGGAACCCAGGTCTCCCACATTGCAGGAAGACGCTTTAACCTCTGAGCCACCAGGGAAGCCCTATGAAATATTACTCAGCCATAAAAAGAAACACAATTGAGTCAGTTCTAATGAGGTAGATTAATCTAGAGCCTGTTATACTGAGTGAAGTAAGTCAGAAAGAGAAAGATAAATCATGTATTCTAATGCATATATACAGAATCTAGAAAAATGGTACTGGAAAATTTATTTACAGGGCAGCATAGGAGAAACAGACATAGAGAATAGACTTATGGACATAGGGAGAGAGTGAGATGTATGGAGAGAATAATATGGTAACTTACATTACCATATGTAAAATAGATAGCCAAGGGGAATTTGCTCTACGTTTCAGGAAACCCAAAGAGGGGCTCTGTATCAACCTAGGGCAGTGGGATGGAGTGGGAGATGGAAAGGAGGTTCAAAAGGAAAGGGATATATGTATACCTATGGCTGATTCATGTTGAGGTTTGAGAGAAAACAGCCAAAATCCATAAAACAATTAACCTTAAATTTAAAAATAAATAAATCTTAAATAAAGATAACAAATAGAAAAAATACATAGCCTGTAATACTAGTTAGGTTGGCATAGATAGCTTAACTAAATTAGTTATAACGTCTTCATGTTATGCATTCAATTATTGACATGCAAGCATATATCAGTAATCCAAGTCTATGCCCCAAAGAGTAATGCTCAAAAAGCTGAAGTTGAACAGTTATATGAAGACCTACAAGACCTTTTAGAACTAATACCCAAAAAAGATGTCCTTTTCATTATAGGAGACCAGAATGCAAAGGAGGAAGTCAAAAAACACCTGGAGTAACAGGAAAATTTGGCCTTGGGATACAGAATGAAGCAGGGCAAAGACTAATAGAGTTTTGCCAAGAGAACACACTGGTCATAGCAAACACCCTCTTCCAACAACACAAGAGAAGACTCTATACATGGACATCACCAGATGGTCAACACTGAAATCAGATTGATTATATTCTTTGCAGCCGAAGATGGAGAAGCTATATACAGTCAGCAAAAAACAAGACAAGGAGCTGACTGTGGCTCAGACCATGAACTCCTTATTACCAAATTTAGACTTAAATTGAAGAAAGTAGGGAAAACCACTAGACCATTCAGGTATGAACTAAATCAAATCCCTTATGATTATACAGTGGAAGTGAGAAATAGATTTAAGGGTCTAGATCTGATAGATAGAGTGCCTGATGAACTATGGAATAAGGTTCATGACACTGTACAGGAGACAGGGATCAAGACCATTCCCATGGAAAAGAAATGCAAAAAAGCAAAATGGCTGTCTGGGGAAGCCTTACAAATAGCTGTGAAAAGAAGAAAAACAAAAAGCAAAGGAGAAAAGGAAAGATATAAACATCTAAATGCAGAGTTCCAAAGAATAGCAAGAAGAGATAAGAAAGCCTTCTTCAGTGATCGATGCAAAGAAATAGAGGAAAACAATAGAATGAGAAAGACTAGGGATCTCTTCAAGAAAATAACAGATACCAAAGGAACATTTCATACAAAGATGGGCTTGATAAAGGACAGAAATGGTATGGACCTAACAGAAGCAGAAGATATTAAGAAGAGGTGGCAAGAATATACAGAAGAACTGTACAAAAAAGATCTCCACGAACCAGATAATCACGATGGTGTGATCACTGACCTAGAGCCAGACATCCTGGAATGTGAAGTCAAGTGGGCCTTAGAAAGCATCACTACAAACAAAGATAGTGGAGGTGATGAAATTCCAGTTGAGCTATTCCAAATCCTGAAAGATGATGCAATGAAAGTGCTGCACTCAATATGCCAGCAAATTTGGAAAACTCAGCAGTGGACACAGGACTGGAAAAGGTCAGTTTTCACTCCAATCCCAAAGAAAGGCAATAGCAAAGAATGCTCAAACTACGGTACAATTGCACTCATCTCACATGTTAGTAAAGTAATGCTCAAAATTCTCCAAGCCAGGCTTCAGCAATATGTGAACCGTGAACTTCCTGATGTTCAAGCTGGTTTTAGAAAATGCAGAGGAACCAGAGATCAAATTGCCAACATCTAGTGGGATCATGGAAAAAGCAAGAGAGTTCCAGAAAAACATCTATTTCTGCTTTACTGACTATGCCAAGGCCTTTGACTGTGTGGATCACAATAAACTGTGGAAAATTCTGAAAGAGATGGGAATACAAGACCACCTGATCTGCCTCTTGAGAAATTTGTACGCAGGTCAGGAAGCAACAGTTAGAACTGGTCATGGAACAACAGACTGGTTCCAAATAGGAAAAGGAGTTCGTCAAGGCTGTATATTGTCACCCTGCTTATTTAACTTATATACAGAGTACATGATGAGAAACGCTGGACTGGAAGAAACACAAACTGGAATCAAGATTGCCGGGAAAATATCAATAACCTCAGATATGCAGATGACACCACCCTTATGGCAGAAAGTGAAGAGGAACTAAAAAGCCTCTTGATGAAAGTGAAAGTGGAGAGTGAAGAAGTTGGCTTAAAGCTCAACATTCAGAAAACGAAGATCATGGCATCCGGTCCCATCACTTCATGGGAAATAGACGGGGAAACAGTGGAAACAGTGTAAGACTTTATTTTTCTGGGCTCGAAAATCACTACAGATGGTGACTGCAGCTATGAAATTAAAAGATGCTTACTCCTTGGAAGGAAAGTTATGACCAACCTGATAGCATATTCAAAAGCAGAGACATTACTTTGCCAACAAAGGTCCATCTAGTCAAGGCTATGGTTTTACCAGTGGTCATGTATGGACGTGAGATTTGGACTGTGAAGTAGGCTGAGTGCCGAAGAATTGATGCTTTTGAACTGTGGTGTTGGATAAGACTCTTGAGAGTCCCTTGGACTGCAAGGAGATCCAACCAGTCCATTCTGAAGGAGATCAGCCCTGGGATTTCTTTGGAAGGAATGATGCTAAAGCTGAAACTCCAGTACGTTGGCCACCTCATGCGAAGAATTGACTCATTGGAAAAGACTCTGATGCTGGGAGGGATTGGGGGCAACAGGAGCAGGGGATGACAGGGGATGAGATGGCTGGATGGCATCACTGACTCGATGGATGTGAGTCTCAGTGAACTCTGGGAGTTGGTGATGGACAGGGAGGCCTGGCGTGCTGTGATTCATGGGGTCACAAAGAGTCGGACATGACTGAGCGACTGATCTGATTTGATCTGATCTGAAGCATATCTCATTGAATTCTTATAAAATTATTTTCTCATGCACCTATCCAAATTTAAGCAGCTTGAAATATAGATAGATATAATGTTTGATTATTTGTAAATAGAGTAATGTAGGAAGCTAAATAAAATGAACTGTTCAAAAACTGTTAAGTCTACCTTTCTTATATTTTAAGCATTCTGTAATATTTAACTTATCTAAAATATCAAAAAAAATAGACTTTTGCACTTATATGAAAATCATCACTGTGTGCTTGAACACGTTTTCCACAGTATTTTTCCAGTTTTGAAGTAGATATTCATGTTAGCTGGCTCCACCAATCTTCCAAGGGGTAAGAGAAATAACTATCAAACTAAATACTGGATAATTTTTTAGTAACCTTAAAATATAGAAAATCTGCCTATACAGGCATCTAATAGTAAAAGACTCCCTGTCAGAAGTATAAACTTTTGTAAATGTATAAACATTCATTGAAATAATTTAAACAACTGTTAGTTCAGTAGTTAGTAAATCTAATTGCTTCATGCCTATGCACTCGATAGGGAGGAAAGAACAGTTAAGTCAATTAATTTACCAGATGATGATATTTAAAGACTTGTAGGGAATTTCAAGAATTGAAATTAACTGGAAGGTTTCAGATCAGATCAGATCAGATCAGTCGGTCAGTCGTGTCCGACTCTTTGCGACCCCATGAATCGCAGCACGCCAGCCCTCCCTGTCCATTACCAACTCCCAGAGTTCACTGAGACTCAGGTCCATCGAGTCAGTGAAGCCACCCAACCATCTCATCCTCTGTCATCCCCTGCTCCTCTTGCCCCCAATCGCTCCCAGAATCAGAGTCTTTTCCAGTGAGTCAACTCTTCGCATGAGGTGGCCAAAGTACTGGAGTTTCAGCTTTAGCATCATTCCTTCCAAAGAAATCCCAGGGCTGATCTCCTTCAGAATGGACTGGTTGGATCTCCTTGCAGTCCAAGGGACTCTCAAGTGTCTTCTCCAACACCACAGTTCAAAAGCATCAATTCTGCAGTGCTCAGCCTTCTTCACAGTCCAAATCTCACATCCATACATGACCACAGGAAAAACCATAGCCTTGACTAGACGAACCTTTGTTGGCAAAGTAATGTCTCTGCTTTTGAATATGCTATCTAGGTTGGTCATAACTTTCCTTCCAAGGAGTAAGCGTCTTTTAATTTCATGGCTTCAGTCACCATCTGCAGTGATTTTGGAAGTTTTACTATATTAATTTGATTAATTATTAAATGAATTAACAATTTCTTGTCTTCTCTATATTCTATTTATGAGTTGAGGAGAATATAAGAATATCTCAAAAGGGTAATTTGAAGTTTGGTTAAAGATTTCATATTCCTACTCAGTAAAACCCTATGTATCTACCTTAATTATCTCAGCACTTAGGTATCATCAGACTGAGTTAATACATCATGATGAAGGCATTTCACATTTATTGGTCTTTATAAATTGCATATAAATATTCATAGTGAAAAGCTTCTACATTATTGAAAGAAAATGTAACTATTCCTCTTCAACATAACTTGGAGGTAAAGTAGTCAGATACCACCACTCATTAATTTCACTTAAACTTTCAGTACTGAATTTAAGAAAAAAACGTCTTCCTTTTCAACATAACAGGACAGTTAGTAGCATTGAAAATTTACTTCTTAGGGCATGACATGAATGCTTTTAGCACTTAAAAGTGCTGTTTTCTTTCCCAAGAAAATAGAAACCTATTTGCTTTGACTCTTCATATTATGATGCAAATAATTTAGAAGTTATTACTATCCTACAAAGCTGGTATGGATTGCACTGTATTTACTGTATGGGAAAGGATTCTAAATACTATAATTATACCAGGAAGAGACACTCAAAGTCTTAAATGAGATGCACAAATCATACTTAACAGCATTAAAAACTACCTTACTTTGCATGAACCTGTATTAAATTGTACTTTTTCCTTTGACATATGGAAAACTCAATTTTGCCAAAAATAATCTACATAAAAGAGGACTACTTTGTATTCTTGTGACTTTTTCTATTATTCTCCTCTTAAGCACATATTTATAATAATGGAAAGCCTGCCTAATTTTCTTTATATTAGAATCATAAAAATCTTTACCTTATTCTCTTATTACACCTGTTGTTACTATTTCCTAGGAATTGACAAAATTTATAAATCAATTGGGTATGTCTGATATGGTGGTATCTATGTAATGGAATTTACTTAAAGGATCTTGATGAAAATATCTTGGCTTCTTAACAAACGTGAATAAAAACTTCAGTTCATTTTCAACTGGATAGTGGTTCATTGCATGTTGATTGAATACCCTTCCAGAGTTCAGGGATAATCATATCAATTTTTAGTAGACCTTATAGGAGGGGTGAAACTGAATAATAACTCTCTTTGTGTATTACTTTATTTTATTAAAACTATGGATCATTCAACAAATTCCAGGTCAATTCCCTTTCCTTCCAATCTCAATCCCCTTAAAAAATGATTGCTTTTTCTTTTTTTTTTTTTTTGGTAAAAAGTTGAACATACCTTAGAGATTGTATAGTCAAATTGTGGAATAGGAAACCACAGCAAAGAAAAGTTAAGTGAACTGCCAAAAATCACACAGCTAGTTAGTGATAGAGACAGACCTAGAACTTTATTCTGATTAGCCCCAACCCATTGTTTTTATAATTACTGTTAGCCTTTGTGGTACAGTGAGCTCAACATGCAATGAGCAATATTCTATTCAAAAGCATAAAAATTAACATTTAAAAGGTAGAATTTTTTTTTTTTTTTTTTAGGATTCGTGTTATAATACAGTGTTTCAGAAGTACATCACAGGTTGTATTCTTACTTTCTGGAAAATAAAGTGAATTCATTCTCTTAATTCTTGAACTTCCTTTTTAAAAATTGCATTTTACCTTGTTGATTTAATTCTCACTTTTTGATAAAAGATTGCATAACTAAGATACAAACCAAATAGTAATGCAATTTAAATCATTGAAAAAAAAAGGAATTAATCTTATTTCTTGAAGATAAAATCATACAATATTCAACCAGTCTTGAGGTTAAGTCTTGAATACACAAGTCTTGAGTATATCAGTCTTCAATATATCAGTCTTGAGTATATCAGAACATAGAGAGTCATTCAGTTTATCACTTCACTTTGCTCTCCTCTGGGTTTCCCTTGTAGCTCAGCTGGTAAAGAATCCACCTGTACTGCAGGAGAGCTGGGTTCGATCCCTGGGTTGGGAAAATCCCCTGGAGGAGGGCCTGACAACCCACTCCAGTATTATGGCCTGGAGAATTCCATGGACTGTATAGTCCATGGGGTCACGAACAGTCAGACATGACTGAGCAACTTTCACTTTCATTTTCTCTTTGCTCTCTTTAGAACATAAGGCACAATGAGCCAATTATCAGTTCTATTTGATAGTTCTATGCTGCTGTGTCCATTATGTAACAGGTGCTTAATAAGAACTGTTCTCAACTCTCATAAAACAAAAAAAATATGGCAAACATACTTCTGATTTATAATTTGCAATAGGAAGTTTAACTATAAGCAGAATAAGTTTTTAAGCTTCATTTCTACTACCAATCATGGCAATGGTGATCTACTTACCTCATTATAAAGTTGAGGATAACTTTTTAAGTCAAATTTCAAAGACTTATTTACATATCAACTCTAAATTTTATCTGTAATTGGGAAGGATTAATTTTGACCCCATCCTAGGTCTGTTTCTCTGGCTTTCACTCTTGTTTTGCCACTTTTGTTATTATAAGCATACATGATGACCTGCCTCAGAGAACCCTGCAGCCTCTGCCTGACTCTTTTAAGCTCACAGGGAGATAACCTGCCCCTGCCTAACTATGAATGATTGTGACATCCATGAGTTCCTTGCACTTGTCAGCATGGCTCAGAAATTCATATTTGGAGGGTCAGAGTCACAGATATCTGTGACATCTTTGTTACTGATAAGGCAGGAGATATTCCATTTCACACCACCTGTGAAATGGCTGTAAGGAAGTGAAACTAAGACATCTCCCTACCATTCTAGGAGATATTTTCAAGAATTAAATGATCTTTTGACTTTGTTCCCTAACCTCCCCCCACCTCTGATCCATAAATGAACCTGGCATCCAGGCCCTGACAAGATAGTTATTTTGAGATGTTAGTCTGCCATCTTCTCCGTCAGCCAGCTTTCTGAATAAACATATTCCTTGCCTCAACACTTCAACTCTTGGATTTATTAGCCTATCATGTGGCAAGCGGAGCCAGTTTATACTCAATAGCATATCTGCACTTAAATAATTAGGATTAAGTTGAAGTTTTTTTTTTTTAATTTATTTTAATTGGAGGCTAATTTCTTTACAATAGTGTAGTGGTTTTTACCATACATTGACATGAATCAGACATTGGTTTACATGTGTTCCCCATCCTGAACCCCCCTCCCACCTCCCTCCCCATCCCATCCCTCTGGGTCATCACAATGCACCAGCCCTGAGCACCCTGTCTCATGCATTGAACCTGGACTGGTGATCTGTTTCACATATACATGTTTCAATACTATTCTCTCAGATCATCCCATCCTCACCTTCTCCCACACAGTCCAAAAGACTCTTCTATACATTTGTATATCTTAGGCTGTCTCACATATAGAGTTATCGTATCTAAATTTTTTTTTTCACATGGTGTCAAATACCATTTAACTGAGAATTTTGTTGCAATTGTTAATTTGCTTGATATCATGGTTTCCTATTATTTTTTAACACAATCTATTTACATCTATCTACAAATGTAGGTTCCATCCAACATTTGTCATTTGACTTACCTTTATGCTGAGCCTAGTGATAGAGAAAGACTTAGAGGATACAGTAGGTGGTGGTGGTGGATAAGAGTTGAAGCCTTCAAGGAATACAGACAATTTCTCAGTAGGGATTCCAGTTAAAACCTAGCTTAAATCAGATGAATGTACCAGATTATATATAAAATAGTGTTAGTTTTCTTCTAGAATAGTCCTTGCTATGATGCACCAGGAAAATACTTATATCTATGGATTTTCGTAAGACAACAATATTTATAATGCTATATAGATAACTGAGAAAACAAATTGCTTTATTTTCATAAGATTTTGAGTTTTAGTCCAAAAGATTATAGGCAACTTTACAGCATCTTATTATAATACCAAATATCAACTCTATAATTTTCCATCAAATAACTTTCTTTAATACTAACTTAATATAAAATTGCTAATTACTATTTTTGTTTTCATTTATTTTGAAATTATGAATTAATTTTTAATTAACTAAAATATTAATTTAAGTCAGATCATTTCAATCACTCAGTCATGTCTATGCTTTGTAACCCCATGGACCACAGCACGCCAGGCCTCCCTGTCCATCACCAACTCACAGAGTTTACCCAAACTCATGTCCATCGAGTCGGTGATGCCATCCAGCCGTATCATCTTCTGTCGTCCCCTTCTCCTCCTCCCTCAATCTTTCCCAGCATCAGGATCTTTTCAAATAAGTCAACTCTTCGCATCAGGTGGCCAAAGTATTGGAGTTTCAGCTTCAACATCAGTCCCTCCAATGAACACTCAGGACTTATCTCCTTTAGGATGGACTGATTGGATCTCCTTGCAGTCCAAGGGACTCTCAAGAGTCTTCTCCAATACCACAGTTCAAAATTATCAATTATTTGGTGCTCAGGTTTTTTTTATAGTCCAACTCTCTCAACCATACATGACCACTGGTAAAACCATAGCCTTGACTAGATAGACCTTTGTTGGCAAAGTAATGTCTCTGCTTTTTAATATGCTGTTTAGGTTGGTCATAACTTTCCTTCCAAGGAGTAACTGTCATTTAATTTCATGGCTACAGTCATCATTTTCAGTGATTTTGGAATCTTCAAAAATGAAGACAGACACTGTTTCCACTGTTTGCCCATCTCTTTGCATGAAGTGATGGGACCAGATGCCATGATCTCTGTTTTCACAATGTTGACCTTTAAGCCAAATTTTTCACTCTCCTCTTTCACTTTCATCAAGAGACTTTTTAGTTCTTATTCATTTTCTGCCATAAGGATGGTGTCATCTGCATATCTGAGGTTACTGATGTTTCTTTCCAGCTTGTGCTTCATTCAGCCCAGCGTTTTTCATGATGTACACTGCATAGAAAATAAATAAGCAGGGTGACAATATTCAGCTTTGACATACTCCTTTTCCTATTTGGAACCAGTCTGTTGTTCCATGACCAGTTCTAACTGTTGCTTCCTGACCTGCTTATAGGTTTCTCAAGAGGCAGGTCAGGTGGTCTGGTATTCCCATCTCTTTCAGAATTTTCCACAGTTTCTTGTGTTCCACACAGTCAAAGGCTTTGGCATAGTCAATAAAGCAGAAATATATATATTTTTTGGAACTCTCTTGCTTTTTTGATGGCCCAGCAGATGTTGGCAATTTGATCTCTGGTTCCTCTGTCTTTTCTAAAACCAGCTTGAACATCTGGAATTTCACAGTTCATGTATTGCTGAAGCCTGGCTTGCGGAATTTTGAGCATTACTTTACTAGCGTGTGAGATGAGTGCAACTGTGTGGTATTTTGAGCATTCTTTGGCATTGCCTTTCTTTGGGATTGGAATGTAAACTGACCTTTTCCAGTCCTGTGGCCACTGCTGAGTTTTCCAAAGTTGCTGGCATATTGAGTGCAGCACTTTCACAGCATCTTCTTTCAGGATTTGGAATAGCTCCACTGGAATTCCATCACCTCCACTAGCTTTGTTCATAGTGATGCTTTCTAAGGCCCACTTGACTTCACATTCCAGGATGTCTGGCTCGAGGTGCGTAATCACATCATCGTGATTATCGGAGTTGTGAAGCTCTTTTTTCTACAGTTCTTCTGTGTATTCTTGCCGCCTCTTCTTAATATCTTGTGTTTCTGTTAGGTCCATACCATTTCTGTCCTTTATTCAGCTCATCTTTACATGAAATTTTCCCTTGGTATCTCTAATTATGTGGAGGACATCTCGAGTCTTTCCCATTCTATTGTTTTTCTCTATTTCTTTGCAATGATCACTGAGGAAGGCTTTCTTATCTCTCCTTGCTATACTTTGGAACTCTGAATTCAAATGGGCATTTTCTTCCTTCTCTCCTTTGCTTTTTGCTTCTCTTCTTTTCACAGCTATTTGTAAGGCCTCTTCAGACAGCCATTTTCCTTTTTTGCATTTCTTTTTCTTGGGGATGATCTTGATCCCTGTCTCCTGTACAATGTCACGAACCTCTGTCCATAGTTCGTCAGGCACTCTATCAGATCTAGTCCCTTAAATCTATTTGTCACTTCCACTGTTTATCATAAGGGATTTGATTTATATCATACCTGTAAGGTTTAGTGGTTTCCCCCACTTTCTTTAATTTCAGTCTCAATTTGGCAATAAGGAGTTCATGATCTGAGTCACAGTGAGCTCCCGGTTTTGTTTTTGCTGACTCTATAGAGCTTCTCCATCTTTGTCTGCAAAGAATACAATCAATCTGATTTCGATGTTTGTGATCTGGTGATGTCCATGTGTAGAGTCTTCTCTCGTGTTGTTGGAAGAGGGTGTTTGCTATGACCAGTGCATTCTCTTGGCAAAACATTATTAGCCTTTGCCCTGCTTCATTCTGTACTCCAAGGCCAAATTTGCCTGTTACTCCATGTGTCTCTTGACTTCCCACTTTTGCATTCCAGTCTCCTATAATGAAAAACACATTGTTGTTGTTGTTGTTGTTAGTTCTAAAAGGTCTTTAAGTCTTCATAGAACCATTCAATTTCAGCTTCTTCAGCGTTACTGGACAGGGCATAGACTTGGATTACAATGATAATGAGTGTTTTGCCTTGGAAACAAACAGAGATCATTCTGTCGTTTTTGAGATTGTATCCAAGTACTGCATTTTGGACTCTTTTGTTGACTATAATGGCTACTCCATTTCTTCTAAGGGATTCCTGCTCACAGTAGTAGATACAATGGTCATCTGAGTTAAATTTACCCATTTCAGTCCATTTTAGTTTGCTGATTCCTAGAACGTTGACGTTCACTCTTGCCATCTCCTGTTTGACCACTTCCAATTTGCCTTGATTCATGGACCTAACATTCCAGGTTCCTATACAATATTGACCTTTACAGCACCAAGCCTTGTTTCTATCACCAGTCACATCCACAACTGGCTGTTGTTTTTGCTTTGGCTCTGTGCCTTCATTCTTTCTGAAGTTATTTCTCCACTGATTTCCAGTAGCATATTTGGCACTTACTGACCTGGGGAGTTCATCTTTCAGTGTCTTATCTTTTTGCCTTTTCATACTGTTCATGGGGTTCTCAAGGCAAGGATACTGAAGTGGTTTGCCATTCCCTTCTCCAGTGGACCACTGGAGAATATTAATTTAATAGTCATTAAATATTTAATGGAGAATAATAACTAGGTTTATGTATTCTGGCCATAAACCTGAACAGAGCAGCCACACTTTTCTCCTTGTAATACATAAACAGAAATTTTAAGCATCTAATCAAACTCCTCCCAGAAAGAACAGCCATGAGAATAAATAGGAACTAATATAGCACACTCATTCTTCACACCCTATATCTGGAATTAAAAGTAAAAGTGAGTTCTGGTTTTATAAAACGTTGAAATTAACTCTGCCATTAATTTGAAAAATATGAGTGAATTCATAAAAGTTCTGAAAATCTGCCAAAATTTTCTTTATTATCTTTACTATTCAATTAATACATTCAGATTAAAACAGAGAGATCTTGTTAGGAGTAGGAACTAATTACGTATCTATTATTAGTTCTGTTCTCATTTATTTTCTATCCTGTTTTCCCAAGAAAATGCCAATTATATTCTATAGTTAATTATTATAGCCCACTGCTTTCACTGAAGCTCATGTTAGCAGAATATATTCATCAAAAATAATAGACTTGAAAAGATAGATGTAGATTTTTACAGGGAATAATTTATCATGGCCCACCAACTGGACTCTTTGAGTTGGAGAATGAAAATGTAATGTTGGAGTACTCTGTTAGGAATGATTAGAAAATGGAGAAAAATAAAGTTAAAATACACAGATTTCCCAAAATTGACTTTGATTACGTTTTAAGTCTCCCCTCCTGGCTACTATGAGGCAACAATGATCAATAAGGTCATTTAATTACTTTTGCATACAGTGAAGAATCACAGGTTTTTTGTTTTTGTTTTGTTTTGTTTTAATGGCACATCTAAGGAGGACCTTGATTTACAGGGAGCAATATAGCTTTTCAGAAATACCATTGATTCACAGGCAATTACAAGTTATTAATAAATAGACTGACAAAGACATATGTTTTGCATTAGACAATACACATTTTTCTCTCTTGGTATGCTTTTTACAATTGTATTTCATAAAATATAAATTAATATATTTCTAAGATATGACAATGATAACTTTTTTCTAGTAAGCTATGTACATATGAATGTACATATGTCAATGATGAAATATTTTCATTGCTTAAGGTAAAATCTAAACTGCATAAATTAAAAACAACAGAGTGTGCATGTGTCCCACATCCCAAACCCCCATCCCACCTCCCCCCCATCCCATCCCTCAGGGTTGTCCCAGTGCACCAGGTTTGATTGCCCTCTTACATGCATAAAACTTGGATTGGTGATCTATCTCACATATAGTAATATACATATTTCAATGCTATTCTCTCAAATCATCCCACCCTTGACTTCTCCCATAGAGTCCAAAAGTGTGTTCTTTATATCTGTGTCTCTTTTGCTATCTCATATATAGGGTCATGATTATCATCTTTCTAAATTCCATATGCATGTGTTAATATACTGTATTGGTCTTTTTCTTTCTGTCTTACTTAACTCTGTATGATGGGCTCCAGTTTCATCCACCACATTAGAACTGATTCAAATGTGTTCTTTTTAATAACTGAGTAACATTCCATTATGTATATGTTCCACAGCTTTCTTATCCATTCATCTGCCGATGGATATCTAGGTTGCCTCCATGTCCTAGCTATTGTAAACAGTGATGCAATGAACATTGGGGTACACATGTCTCTTTCAATTCTGGTTTCCTTGGTGTGTATACCCATCAGTGGGATTGCTGGGTCATATGGCAGTTCTATTTCCAGTTTTGTAAGGAATCTCCACACTGTGCTCCGTAGTGGCTGTGCTCCTTTGCATTCCCAACAACAGTGTAAAAGTGTTCCCTTTTCTCCACACCCTCTCCAGCATTTCTTGTTTGTAGAATTTTGAGATCATACCACATTGATTTTTAAAGTTTTAATGTGTTTTCTATATGTTTAGCATTTTCTACACATTTATAAGCATTTGTGATACAAGACAAAATAAACACAACTTAAATGCACACACACCTGTGTGTTTTTTTTTTTTTTCTTTTTGCAAAAGTAGTACTCTACTTATAGTTGGATTTTCAGTAAAAGATTAATCAGTTCAGTTCAGTTCAGTTCAGTCACTCAGTCGTGTCTGACTCTTTGTGACCCCAGGGCTCTCTGTCCATCACCAACTCCCAGAGTTCACTTAAACTCATGTGCATCGAGTCGGTGATGCCATCTAGCCATCTCATCCTCTGTTGTCCCTTTTTCCAAGTGCCTCCAATCCCTCTCAGCATCAGAGTCTTTTCCAATGAGTCAACTCTTCGCATGAAGTGGCCACAGTACTGGAGTTTCAGCTTTAGCATCATTACTTCCAAAGAATACCCAGGGCTGATCTCTTTAAAATGGACTGGTTGGATCTCCTTGCACTCCAACAGACTCTCAAGAGTCTTCTCCAACACCACAACTCAAAGCATCAATTCTTCAGCACTTAGCTTTCTTCACAGTCCAACACTCACATCCATACAAGACCACTGGAAAAACCATAGCCTTGACTAGACGAACCTTTGTTGGCAAAGTAATGTCTCTGCTTTTCAATATGCTATCTAGGTTGGTCGTAACTTTCCTTCTAAGGAGTAAGCGTCTTTTAATTTCATGGCTGCAATCACCATCGGCAGTAGTTTTGGAGCCCCCCAAAATAAAGTCTGACACTGTTTCCACTGTTTCCCCATCTATTTCCCATGAATTGATGGGACCAGATGCCATGATCTTCGTTTTCTGAATGTTGAGCTTTAAGCCAACTTCTTCACTCTCCTCTTTCACTTTCATCAAGAGGCTTTTTAGTTCCTCTTCACTTTCTGCCATAAGGGTGGTGTCATCTGCATATCTGAGGCTACTGATATTTCTCCAGGCCATCTTAATTCCAGCTTGTGCTTCTTCTAGCCCAGCGTTTCTCATGATGTACTCTGCATATAAGTTAAATAAGCAGGGTGACAGTATACAGCCTTGAGGTACTCCTTTTCCTATTTGGAACCAGTCTGTTGTTCCATGACCAGTTCTAACTGTTGCTTCCTGACCTGCATACAGATATCTCAAGAGGCAGGTCAGGTGGTCTGTTATTCCCAACTCTTTCAGAATTTTCCACAGAATTTTTATTGTGATCCACACAATAAAGGCTTTGGCATAGGCAATAAAGCAGAAATAGCTGTTTTTCTGGAACTTTCTTGCTTTTTCCATGATCCAGCGGATGTTGGCAATTTGATCTCTGGTTCCTCTGCTTTTTCTAAAACCAGCTTGAGCATCTGAAGTTCACAGTTCATGTATTCTGAACCTGGCTTGCAGAATTTTCAGCATTACTTTACTAGCCTGTGAGATGAGTGCAATTGTGTGGTAGTTTGAGCATTCTTTGGCATTGCCTTTCTTTGGGATTGGAATGAAAACTGACCTCTTCCAGTCCTGTGGCCACTGCTGAGTTTTCCAAAGTTGATGGCATATTGAGTGCAGCACTTTCACAGCATCATCTTTCAGGATTTGAAATAGCTCCACTGGAATTCCATCACCTCCACTATCTTTGTTCGTAGTGATGCTTTCTAAGGCCCACTTGACTTCACATTCCAGGATGTCTGGGTCTAGGTGAGTGATCACACCATTGTGATTATCTGTGTCATGAAACTCTTTTTTGTACAGTTCTTCTGTGTATTCTTGCCACTTCTTCTTAATATCTTCTGCTTCTGTTAGGTCCATACCATTTCTGTCCTTTATCAAGCCCATCTTTGCATGAAATGTTCCCTTTGTATCTCTAATTTTTTTGAAGAGATCTCTAGTCTTTCCCATTCTGTTATTTTCCTTTATTTCTTTGCATTGATCGCTGAAGAAGGCTTTCTTATCTCCCCTTGCTATTCTTTGGAACTCTGAATTCAGATTCTTATATCTTCCCTTTTCTCCTTTGCTTTTCGCTTCTCTTCTTTTCACAGCTATTTGTAAGGCCTCCTCAGGCAACCATTTTGTGTTTTTTTTGCATTTCTTTTCCATTGGGATGGTCTTGATCCCTGTCTCCTGTACAATGTCACGAACCTCAGTCCATAGTTCATCAGGCACTCTATCTATTAGATCTAGTCCCTTAAATCTATTTGTCACTTCCACCGTATAATCATAAGGGATTTGATTTAGGTCATACCTGAATGGTCTAGTGGTTTTCCCTACTTTCTTTAATTTCAGTGTGAATTTGGAAATAAGGGGTTCATGATCTGAGCCACAGTCAGCTCTTGGTCTTATTTTTGTTGACTGTATAGAGTTTCTCCATCTTTGGCTGCAAAGAATATAATCAGTCTGATTTCATTATTGACCATCTAGTGATGTCCCTGTGTAGAGTCTTCTCTTGTGTTGTTGGAAGAGGGTGTTTGCTATGACCAGTGTGTTCTCTTGGCCAAACTCTATTAGCCTTTTCCCTGCTTCATTTTGTATTCCAAGGTCAAATTTCCCTTTTACTCCAGGTTTTTCTTGACTTCCTACTTTTGCATTCCAGTCCTCTATAATGAAAAGGACATCTTTTTTGAGTGTTAGTTCTAAAAGGTCTTGTAGGTCTTCATAGAACTTCAACTTCTTCAGTGTTACTGGCCAGGGCATAGACTTGGATTACTGTGATATTGAATGGTTTGCCTTGGAAATGGACAAAGATCATTCTGTCGTTTTTTAGATTGCATCCAAGT
This sequence comes from Bos grunniens, assembly GCF_055505025.1. NCBI lineage: Eukaryota > Metazoa > Chordata > Mammalia > Artiodactyla > Bovidae > Bos > Bos grunniens. The sequence continues at coordinate 102,394,245 of NC_141194.1, read as the reverse complement.
ACTATATTTCAGACTCTTTTGTTTACCATGAAGGCTACTCCATTTCTTATAAGGTATTCCTGCCCCCAGTAGTAGATACAATGGTCATCTGATTTAAATTCACCTATTCCAGTCCATTTTATTTCACTGATTCCTAGAATGTCAATATTCACTCTTGCCATCTCTTGTTTGACCACTTCCAATTTGCCTTGATTCATGGACCTAACATTCCAGGTTCCTATGCAATATTGCTCTTTACAGCATCAGACGTTGCTTCTATCACCAGTCACATCCACAACTGGGTATTCTTTTTGCTTTGGCTCTGTGCCTGCCTTCATTCTTTCTGGAGTTATTTTTCCACTGATCTCCAGTAGCATATTGGGCACCTATTGACCTGGAGAGTTCCTCTTTCAGTATCCTATCATTTTGTCTTTTCATACTGTTCATGGGGTTTTCAAGGCAAGAATACTGGAGTGGTTTGCCGTTCCCTTCTCCAGTGGACCACATTCTGTCAGACTTCTCCACCATTACCCTCCCATCTTGGGTGGCCCCACAGGGCATGGCTTAGTTTCATTGAGTTAGACAAGGCTGTGGTCCTAGTGTGATTAGATTGACTAGTTTTCTGTGATTATGGTTTTAGTGTATCTGCCCTTTGATGCTCTCTTGCAACACCTACTGTCGTACTTGGGTTTCTCTTACCTTGGACATGGGGTATGTCTTCACAGCTGCTCCAGCAAAGTGCAGCCACTGCTCCTTACCTTGGACGAGGGGTATCTCCTCACTACCACCCCTCCTGACCTTGAACATGGAGTAGCTCCTCTAGGCCCTCCTGCTCCCGCACAGCCACCACTCCTTGGACATGGGGTTGTTCCCCTCGGCTGCTGCCCCTGGCCTCAGGCAGGGGGTAGCTCCACTTGGCTACCGCCCCTGACCTCAGATGTGGGGTAGCTCCTCCTGGCCGACACCCCTGTCGGGCTGGGGTCCTCCTGGCTTCTGCCCTTGACCTAGGATGTGGGATACCTCCTATTGGCCTCGCTTGTGCACCGTTGCAGCCACCTGTGCTTGTGCACCGTTGCAGATCAACTACATGCCAATGCATTGTCTGGTATGTTTTATTTAATTTTTATTGTAACCTTATAAAGTAGGTAATGTTTTTATTGTAACAGATGAGGAAACTGAAAATGAGAATGTTAAATACATGTATAAGGCCAGACAACTAATTAAGTGACTGAAGTAGAATTTAAAATACATTGCTTAAGACTCATAATCCTGTACTTTTTCCATTTTAGCACAATGCCTCCCCAGTGATTACTGAGTAAATGTGTTGGGACTATGTAACATTTCATCACTTATTTTCTTTTAAACTGTGGATCAATAATGAACAGAAGTGATTTTTATTAGTACAATGATTCTTTCAGCATGAGGGGAAGGTTAAAATATTCCATTTTCATTATTTTCTAAACATGAGAGGAAGAATAAACAAATCACCAAAAAATAAATGCAATTCTAAGAGTTATTCAATGATCTTATTATATTGTCATATAAAATGATCAATATGTTATAAATTTTGCTTTATTTCACATCAAGAATTTAGATACTGATGATGTATCACTCATGGAACAAGCCAGCTATTTAAAATCCTAAAAGTTGATGTTGTTAAAATGCTACACTAAATATGTCAGCAAATTTGGAAAACTCAGCAGTGGTCACAGCACTGGAAAAGATCAGTTTTCATTCTAATCCCAAAGAAGAGCAATTTCAAAGTATGTTCTCACTACAAACAATTGCACTTGTTTCATACACTAGCAAAGTTATGCTCAAAATCCTTTAAGCTAGGCTTCAGCAGTATGTGAACCAAGAACTTCCAGATGTTACAAGCTGGGTATTAAGAGGCAGAAGAAGCAGACAGGAAATGACCAACATTTGTTGAATAATGGAGAAAACAAGGGAGTTCCAGAAAAACATTTACTTCCACTTCATTGACTATGCTAAAGGCTTTGACTATATGCAGAATTCTTCAAGATATGGGAGTACCAAAACACCTTACCTATCTCCTGAAAAATCTTTATGCAGGTGTAGAAGGAACAGTAAGAACTGGACATGGAACAATGGACTGGTTCAGAGTTGGTAAAGGAGTATATTGTCACCTCGTTTATTTAAGTTCAAAGCAACATCATGCTGGGTGGTATGAATCACAAGCTGGAATTAAGATTGCTAGGAGAAATATCAACAACCTCAAATATGCAGATGATACCATTCTAATGGCTGAAAGTAAAGAGGATGCTGAAGCTGAAATTCCAATATTTTGGCCACCTGGTGCCAAGAAATGACTCATTTGAAAAGAACCTGATGCTGGGAAAGATTGAAGGTGGGAGGAGAAGGGGACAACAGAGGATGAGATGGCTGGATGTATCACTGATTCAATGGACATGAGTTTGAGTAAACTCTGGGAGTTGGTGATAAACAGGGTGGCTTGACGTGCTGCAGTCCATGGGGTCACAGAATCGGATATGACTGAGCAACTGAAAGAGGAGCTAAAGAGCCTCTTGATAAGGGTGATAGAGAAAAGGCAAAAAGCTGGCTTCAAACTCAGCATTCATAAAACTAAGATCATGGCATCTGTTCCTATTACTTCATGTCAAACAGAAGGGTAAAAAGTGGAAGCAGTGACAGATTTTATATTCTTGTTCTCCAAAATCACTGTGGACGGTGACTGCAGCCATGAAATTAAAAGACGCTTGCTCCTTGAAAGGAAAGCTATGACAAACCTAGACAGCATATTAAAAAGCAGAAACATTATTTTGCCAACAAAGGTCCATAAAGTTAAAGCTACTGTTTTGCCAGTAGTCATGTACAGATGTTAGAGTTTGATCAGAAAGAAGGCTGAGCACCAAAGAACTGATGCTTTCAAATTGAGGTGCTGGAGGTCACTCTTGAGAGTCCCTTGGACTGCAAGGAGATCAATCAAGTCAATCCTAAAAGAAATCAGTCCTGAATATTCATTGGACGGTCTGCTGTTGAAGCTGAAGGTCCAATAGCTTGGCCACCTGGTGCAAAGACCCAAGTAATTGGAAAAGACCCTGATGCTGGGGAAGATTGAAGGCAGGAGCAGAAGGGGACAACAAAGGACAAGATGATTGGATGGAATCACTGACTCAATGCACATGAGTTTGAGCAAGCTCCTGGAGATGGTGAAGGACAGGGATGTCTGGCGTGCTGCAGTTCATGGTGTTGCAAAGAGTTGGACACAAATGAGCAACTGAACAACAAGAAGACAGATTGAGCAATATCAGTAATGATCACAATATTAAATCCCACAGGGACATTACAAGAAAGACACTGTAGTCTTATTGTAGTTAATACAAATATAATAGTTAACAGAGAATATTCCAATACCATATTTTTGTTTTGAATCCAAGTATTTTAAGAGTGCTTCTTGACTAGTGTTGCCAAATTTGACAAATGAAAGTACTAATTGCCCAGTAAATTTGAATGTCATATAAACTATAGGTAATTTGTTAATATAAGTATGCCACATGAAGTATTTAGACCTACTTTTACTAAAAAAAAATTGCTTATCTGAAATTCAAATTTATCAGTATATCTTGTATTTTATGTGGAAGTCTTATTCTTGATATGATGCTTTAATATATTCATGAGTTTCACATAAATGCACAGTAACCACAAAAAACATCAATGATAATTTATTTGGTTTCAATCACATGTTAAAAAAATAACCTAAATAACCTTTGTATACGGATAGTACATGGGGCTTCCCTCGTGGCTCAGTTGGCAAAAAATCTGCCTGCAATGTGGGAGACACAGGTTCAATCCCTCGGCCAGGGAAGATTCCCTGGAGAAGGAAATGACAACACACTCCAGTATTCTTGCCAGGAGAATTCCACTGATGGAAGACCCTGGTGAGTTACAGTCCATGGGGCTCTCAAAAGTGTTGGACACGTCTGAGCAACTAACACAAATGCACACATGCATAGAAGGTAAATATTTTACAGAGTAAACATATGACATATTTCTTATACATGTTCTAATATTATGAACTATATACTTTATGGGACAAGAGAAGAACTACCTTCTTAATATTAAATTTAAATCCCAGGTCTTTAAATTTCTTTAGTTTTAACTTGTTGAATTGGACCAGTTCCTCTCCCTAGTCTCAGAAAAATTCATTTCATTAAAAAATAATAATAATAATAATTTATTTATTTTTTAATTGAAGGATAATTGCTTTACAGAATTTTGTTGTTTTCTGTCAAACCTCAACATGAATCAGCCATAGGTATACATATATCCCCTCCCTTTTGAACCTCCCTCCCATCTCTCTTCCCATCCCACCCCTCTAGGTTGATACAGAGCCCCTGTTTGAGTTTCCTGAGCTATACAGCAAATTCCTGTTGCTATGTATTTTACATATGGTAATGCATAATTCCATGTTACTCTTTCCATATATCTCACCCTCTCCTCTCTTCTCCCCATGTCCATAATTCTATTCTCTATGTCTGTTTCTCCATTGCCACCCTGTAAATAAAATATTCAGTACCTTTTTTCTATATTCCATATATACGCATTAGAATAAGATATTTATCTTTATCTTTCTGAGTTACTTCACTATGTATAATAAGTTCTAGGTTCATCCACCTCATTAGAACTGACTCAAATGTGTACCTTTTTGTGGCTGAATAATATTCCATCGTGTATATGTACCACCACTTCTTTATCCATTCTTCTGTTGATGGCCATTTGGTTGCTTCCTTGTTCTAGCTATTATAAATAGTGCTGCAATGAGCAATGGGATACATGTATGTTTTTCAATTTTGGTTTCCTCAGAGTATATGCCTAGGAGTAGGATTGCTGCATCATATGATGGTTTTATTCTTAGTTTTTTAAAGGAATCTCCATACTGTCTTCCATAGTGGCTATATTAATTTACATTCCCACCAATGATGCAAGAACATTCCTTTTTGTCTACACCCTCTCCAGCATTTATTGTTTGCATTTGATGATGTCCATTTTGATTGGACTGAGGTGATATCTCATAGCTTTGATTTGCATTTCTCTAATAATGAATGATGTTGAGCATCTTTTCATGTGTTTGTTAGCCATCTGTATGCCTTCTTTGGAGAAATGTCTGTTTAGATCTTTTCCCCACTTTCTGATTGGGTTGTTTGTTTTTCTGGTATTGAGTTGTATGAGCTGCTTATATATTTTGGAAATTAATACTTTGTCAGTTGTTTCATTTGCTATTATACAGAAATTCCTTTCTTTTTTAAGGAATATATTCTATTATCTTAGCAAATATATATAGGCAATTAATATTTATTTGTTACTAATTTTTTTGCCATTGATGGAGGCTAGACAGTATAGAAAAAAACCTGGTAAACCTGTTGTTTTTCATTTTCTGGTGCAACAAAGTACATTCAGTTGTTCTGGTCATCTAATATTAACTAATAAATTAGTATTAATTTATGAGTCTTCAGCAGTGCTTGAACTGAGAACTTCCAGATGTACAAGCTGGATTTAGAAAGACAGAGTAAACAGAGAGCAAACGACCAACATTCATTGGATCATAGAGATAGCAAGAGAATTCCAGAAAAACATCTCTTTCTGCTTCATTGACTATGCATTTTGACTGTGTGGATCACAACAAACTGTGGAAAACTCTTAGAGAGATGGAAATACCAGACTATCTTACCTGTCTCCTGAGAAACCTGTATGCAGGTAAAGAAGCAACAGTTGAAGCAGACATGGAACAATGGACTGGTTCAAAATTGGGAAAGGAGTATAGGAAGGCTGTATACCTCCACCCTGTTTATTAATTGTGTTCAGACTACCTCATGTGAAAAAACAGGCTGGATGAATTGCAAGATGAAATAAAGATTACCAGGAGGAATATCAACAACCTCAGATATGCTGATGATATACTTCAATGCAGAAGTAATAGTAGTATTAGTTGCTCAGTCATGTCCAACTCTTTGCAAACCCATAGACTCTAGTGCACCAGGCTCTTCTGTCCATGGGATTCTCCAGGCAAGAATACTGGAGTAGGTTGCTATGCACTTATCCAAGGTAGCTTCCCAACTCAGGGAGTGAACCCGAGTCTCCTGCACTGAAGGCAGATTCTTTACCCTTTGAGCAAGCAAGAAAGACCTTAATGGCAGAAGGTGAAGAAGAACTAAAAAGCCTGTTGATGAAGATGAAAGTGAAGAGTGAAAAATTTGGCTTAAAACTCAACATTCCAAAAACTAGGATCATGGTATCTGATCCCATCACTTCATAGAAAATAGAAGGGAAAAAGTGGAAGCAGTGATAGATTTTATTTTCTTGGGCTCCAAAGTTACTGTGGACAGTGACTGCAGCCTTGAAATTAAAAGACTCTTGCTCCTTGGAAGAAAAGCTATGACAAACCTAGGTATCATATTAAAACGCAGAGAAATCAGTTTGTGAACAAAGTTCTGTGTAGCCAAAGCTACGATTTTTCCAGTGGTCATGTATGGATGTGAGATTTGTACTCTAAAGACGGCTGTAAAAGTGAAAAGTGAGAGTGAAGTCGCTCAGTCGTGTCTGAGTCTCTGAGACCCCATGGACTGTAGCCTGCCAGGCTCCTCCATTAATGGGGTTTTCCAGGCAAGGATACTGGAGTGGGTTGCCATTTCCTTCTCCAGGGGATCTTCCTGACTCAGGGATTTAACCCTGGTCTCCTGCACTGCATGCAGACTCTCTACCATCTGAGTCAATGGCTGAGCACCAAAGAATAGATGCTTTCAAACTGTGGTGCTGTAGAACACTCTTGAAAATTCCCTGGACTGCAAGGAGATCAAACCTGTTCATCCTAAAGGAAATAAACCCTCATTAGAGAACTGATTAATAAACCTTCATTAGAAGAACTGATGCTGAATCTGAAGCTACAATACTTTGGTCACCTGATGCAAAGAGCATTGGAAATGACCTTGATACTGGGAAAGATTCAGAGCAGGAAGAGACGAGGGCTACAGAGGATGAAATAGTCTCCAGGAGATAGTGAAGGGCGGGGAAGCCTGGAATACTGCAGTCCATGGGTTTGCAAAGAGTTGGACAGGACATAGTGACTAAACAACAACAACAAATAAGTATTACTGTACTAAATCAAAGTTAGCAGGGGAGAAGACTTGAGAGTCTTGCTGAAGACAATCATGGATTTATACTGAGATAGCCACACTTACTTGCTTGGCCTTGCTGATGACCAAAGATCCATATTTGTAAGAAAGACAAACCACATGTTAAATTTTTATCATATGAAGTGCAGGAAGATTTTTGATGTACTGTGCCATGTGTTTAAACACAAGTTTAAATATAGGATATACCTATATCTATTTTTATCAAAACTATTTAAAGTACATTTGCATCTAAACAAGTCAGTAAGTATGAACTATGTTGATATTTTGTATTTTTCCTGAAGTGCTGCAATTTCAGCTCAAAAATATATTTTCCCAAAGCTTTAATCATCTGTTGATTTCACAAAGCAATCATTATATAATTGAAATATTGAGATTTTTAAATTAGACATTTCATGATATTGTGTGACTTCATAAGTTGTAAAATGAAACAGTATGAAAACTAGAATGTTTTATCATATCAATTTGACATAGTCAATATAATACTGTAGTACTCTTTTTTGAAAATACGCCTTTTACCTTAATGATTACATATTATAAACTTTATTATAGCTCTGTGGTGATTGTTATTTACTTAGGCAAAATATATATATATTTTCAAAATCTAAATTGCTCTGACAATAATATTACACCTCTAGTAACAGTACAATGCATGCAGTTTTCATTACTCAACTACTGTGTTTATTTCCAGCAGTCTTGCCAACTATTTATAATATCATAGAGTTAGTAAAATATAATTGAAATCTATTTTATGTCCCTTAACTGAGTACATTTTGTATATCATATAATTTAGAAAATTTTATTAGACTCCATTAGTCATGTTCCAAATGCTACAAACACAACTGAAAAGTGAAAGTGAAGCTGCTCAGTCATGTCCAACTCTTTGAGACCCCATGGACTGTAGCCCACCACACTCCTCTATGAGATCATCCCAGCAAGAATACTGGAGTGGGTTGTCATTTCCTTCTCCAGGGGATCTTCCCGACCCAGGGATGGAACCCAGGTCTCTTGCACTGCAAATGAATTCTATACCATCAGATGTGTTTGTTAGCCTTTGGAATAAACACAACTAATATCAAACAAACATATTAGCATTTAAAACACCAGTGCCTAACATTCATACCATTCAAAATAATGATGGAAAAGATGTCATATGTGTACATTTGCATACATGCACATATGTGCCCGCAATTAATTTATATTTTGTAGTTAATATCTTAGTGTCATGGGCTTTTAAAAGTTTGTCTTATATACATTTTAGATGGTAGCTTCATGTTTTATCAAATATAATAATTGCTTCTTTTCATTTAAAGACAAGTGCACTTTGTTTCTCACAGAAAATTTAGATTATTCTCATATAAATTAAATGAAAATCATTAAAGTGATAGAAGATTGCATATATTTACACAAGAATGTAGGTATAAATAGGTGTAATTCAGTTAAGATCAGTCACTCAGTAGTGTCCCACTCTTTGCGACCCCATGAATTGCAGCATGCCAGGCCTCCCTGTCCATCACCAACTCCCAGAGTTCACACAAATTCATGTGCATCGAGTCGTTGATGCCATCCATCCATCTCATCCTCTGTTGTCCTCTTCTCCTCCTGCCCCCAATCCCTCCCAGCATGAAGGTCTTTTCCAATGAGTCAACTCTTCACATGAGGTGCCCAAAGTGTAGGTAGGTACAAATGTTTTAAAATATATGGTAATAACATACAATAAAAAGGGTAAAAAGCAATGACATATTTTGATTATTAGATAGTTGTACCAGAAAGTATAAACATAAAATGAAACATTCTTTGAAGTAACAATTTAGTGTTTTAAACACAGGGAAGTGCCTAGTCAAACACGAATAGAAATAATATGAGCAGTACAATTTTCATGTCAATTTGAGGAAAAAGTGTTTTGAATTAATCATTTTAACCCTGTGTGATAAAGATAATTCTTTCAAATGTAAAATAAATAGTATAATCCAGATTTCACTCTACCCCTATCAAATCTAATAGTGTAAGGGTGTGTTTCTGAGGGGTAGATATCATCTAGCATTTCTGAAAAATAGCTGAAATCCTTTGCATTAGAAAAGTAGATTGGAGGTATTTTTAGTTGGTTGCATCCTTATGTTCAGACTTTGAAGAATAAAAATAACTTTTCATAAGGTAGTCACCACATAACACTCAAATAATTTGCCAGTTATAAAGGGTATAAAAACTTCAGTTCTATGAGTATAAAATACTACATGCACTTGTGAATAATATACATTGAAATATAACAAAATATACAGTAATAATAAACTCATAAGATGAAAATGTTTTAGACATTCTGCAATACATAAAAAGAGATTTTACTTATATATGTAATGGCTGAAGTTGGCCAAAATTTACTGTATGACACCCCAGGCAGTCTACAAAATTTTTATCCAGGATAATTAGTTTATGTCATTGCATACATGCATGCTTAGCCACACAGTCATGTCTGACTCTACGTGACCCCATGGAATATAGTCTTCCAGGTTCCTCAGTCCATGGGATTCTTCCAGCAAGAATACTGGAGTATGTCAGTGCATGATACTTAATAGTCACAGAGATACAGTATGTTAAAATGATGAGTCAAGATTAAAAACTGGGGGCTATTTGATTCTTTATCAGAGATATATTAATCACCCAGAGGATGCTTATTTCTTAATCCTGTACTGAAAATATATTTATAGGAATTTGTTGAGGGGGTTGGGTTATTGAGTGAATATGGTAAAAATTTAAACTATATTTAAGCTCGAAGTACAATATTATTATTAATTTCATTCAACTCTACATAAACATAATAATAGACATCATTTTTGTGAATAGTAATACATCCTTTAGTAATGAACTTATGATAGTATACTCTTCTGTAGTCAATAGTAACCTAAAGTAAAAGAAGAAAATGAAGACTGCAAATGATGTCCACTATTGCACACCACCTTATTCTCAATAAATCATATTTCTTTTATTTTAAAAATAGTTATCAATGAAAAGAAAACCCTGAAGACTGTTACAATATTGTGGTGGTGGCAAGGGTGGAAGTATAAGTTTTGAAAGATAACAAATAGAAGTTCCAACTAGGTCAGAATTGGAATAATTACAGTCAAAATACTCCCAGATGCTCTTACACACCCAGGACCCATGGTTTTTCCAATGAATATTCAGGATTGATTTCCTTAGGATTGACTGTCTAGAAAAGTGATAAAGAGAAAACACAGCCATTTTAAATAATTGATCTAAAGTAAAATAGAATTAATATCTTTTAGAGTTTCCTTATCCGTTTTTACCAGAACAGTTTTATCAAATACTTTTCTTCTTCCCCAATATTAACTTTAATTATTGTAATAAAGAAATAATATGCTTTAAGTGTCTTTAAGAAATCTGTAGAAGATTGACCAAGTGGGTAGGTGAAAAACACCGTTGTGTGAAAAAGTTCTTGCTTAATACTCTTTATCTTGGTATTTATTCTCCGAATAATATGTCATAGTAAACACAGTAAATTATTACATTTTATGTGCAGTAGTACAGACAAAGACTTTTTCCTTCACCAAATTTTAGATAGGCTTCTCTGAGCCCTCTTTTTGACTATATCTTATTCTTCAACACTGTCTCTGGCCTGTCAAATCCTACAAATTAGTTTAGAAAGAATCCCATATCTTCGATATTTGATTACTTTGGCCTGCCTTCAGCAAGAGTTCTGTTGAGTTCATTTATCAACAATCCCCTTACGCTTGATGTCTCCTTAGTAATTTTCCATCTGCCTAACCATCTTCCCTTCACTGTGCTCCTCAAGATCTCCTGGAGAAGAGAAAGGCCACCCACTCCAGTATTCCAGCCTGCAAAATTCCATGAAATATATAGTCCATAAGGTTGCAAAAAGTCAGACACAGCTGAGTGACTTTCATTTCATTTCACTTCTCTCCTCTATTGAAATCATCTTCACACCCGTCAGGAGTATTGAATAAAATCTTCCTTGGAGTTTTAACAAGTGTCAGAATATTTTTTTAACAATACAACATTAATTTTAAGTAGATTATGAAAATTTAAGAAAATATATTCTAATTCCTAGAGAAATCACTAAAATGCAAAGAAATATAGCTAGAAATCCAATAAATAAATTAAAAGAGAAATCTAAAAAATTCAGATAATACAAAAAAGAGGCAGATAAAGAAGAACATGTTTAAAAACGAAGTAGAGGACAAACAGAAAACTAACAATAAAATGGGAAACCAAATTAAACTAATCAATAGCTACATTCAGTATTAACAATAAAACACTCTAAATAAAAGTAGAAAGAAAAATCAAACTTTATGCTGTCTAGAAGTGATGCATTTTAAATTAAAAAAATATAGATAGTTTGAGTATAAATGGATGGGGAAAGATATATCAATTGAACAGTAAACATAAGGAGCCCAAGTGACTATGTTAATGTCAGAAAAACAGATTTCGAGGCAAAAAGTGTTAGCAAAAATAAAGACTATTCCACAATTATAAATGTGCTCCTTCATTAGGAAGATATATTAATTTTAAGTGTCTATGCATTTAGTCTCTTCAAAATATGAGAAGCAAAAATGATGGCATTAAAATGACAAATAAGCAATCCCAAAATAGTAGGGTATTTTTATTTTTTTTCTTTGTTTTTTTTTTTCTAATTTTATTTTATTTTTAAACTTTACATAATTGTATTAGTTTTGCCAAATGTCAAAATGAATCTGCCACAGGTATACATGTGTACCCCATCCTGAACCCTCCTCCCTCCTCCCTCCCCATACCATCCCTCTGGGTCGTCCCAGTGCACTAGCCCCAAGCATCCAGTATCGTGCATCAAACCTGGACCGGCAACTTGTTTCTTACATGATATTTTACATGTTTCAATGCCATTCTCCCAAATCTTCCCACCCTCTCCCTCTCCCACAGAGTCCATAAGACTGTTTTATACATCAGTGTCTCTTTTGCTGTTTCGTACACCGGGTTATTGTTACCATCTTTCTAAATTCCATATATATGCGTTAGTATACTGTATTTATGTTTTTCCTTCTGGCTTACTTCACTCTGTATAATAGGCTCCAGTTTCATCCACCTCATTAGAACTGATTCAAATGTATTCTTAGGGTATTTTTAATATCATCTTCTTTGCAACTACAGAATAAGTGTGTTAGTCACTCAGCCATGTCTGACTCATTGCGACCCCATGGACTGTAGACTGTCAGGCTCCTCTATTCATGAAATTCTCTGGCAAGAATACTGGAGTGGGAAGCCATTCTCTTCTCCAAGGGATTTTCACAATCAAGGGATCATATTGGGGCTTCCTACATTGAAGATAGATTCTTACTGTAAATATAAGTAAGAAATAGAGGATCCAAACAACACAGTCCACCACATTGATACTTACATACAGACCACTACATTCTAAAACTGCAGGAAATTAATTATTTTCCAAGTAAATTCACCAAGGTAGATCATTTGCTGTACTATAAAACAAACAAATCTTATTAAATTTAAAAGGACTGAAAGTACACAGGACTTATTATACATAACAATGAGATACTTAAGAAAAATCACAGTATTTAGAATATAAACAATATACTTCTATGATAAAAAAAGAATAAATAAAAAATCTGAATAAACTATTCCAAACTGAATTGCAATGAAAATATGGTATATCAAAATTAATGAGATTCAAATAACTAAAGGTGTTCTTAGAGAAAAACTTATAGGTTTAAATGCTTATATTAGAAAAGAAGGAAAGTCTAAAATTAATGTCCCAAGATAACAACTTACGAAGTTAGAAAATCAATACAAAATAAGCCTGACAAAATAGAAAAAAAAAAAAAAACATTAAGAAAATGAACAAGTAAAAACTTGTCCTTTGAAAACTTAAAAAAAAAAAAAAACTGATATATCTCTTTTCTAGACAAATGAAAGAACAACAACAACAACAACAAAAAAAAAAGCGAGGAAGAGGGGAAATCAGTCAATATCAGGAACAAAGAGGAGCCATCACCAAAGATCCTAGAGACATTATACAATAAGAGAATAATTAAATACAATTTTTTCCCAACAAACTGGACAACTTAGAAGACATATACAAATTCCTTGAAAGACACAGATTATCAAAACTCTCTCAAGAAGAAAATACATAATCTGAACAGTTCTCTAACTATTAAAGAAATTTACTTTTATTGGTTGCTGTTGAAATTTTTCCCATGAAGAAAACATCATACCCAGGGGGAATCAAAGGCAAATTTTTTAAAAAGGTTAAGGAAGAATTAAAAACAATTCTATATAAACCTATTAAAAAATATAAGAAGAAGGAATATGTTACAACTCATACAGGGACCACCATTATTCTCATGCCTAAAACAAAACAACAACAACAAAAAGATATTGCGAAAGAAAAAAGAAAAGAATACAAGAGCTACAGACAATATTCTCATAAATATAAGCACAAAAGTCCTCTTTTAAAAATTAATTTATTTTAATTAGAGGCTAATTACTTTACAATATTGTGGTGGTTTTTGCCATATATTGACGTGAATGAGCCACAGGTGTACATGTGTTCCCCTCACCCTGAAAACCCCTCCCACCTCCCTCCCAACCACATCCTTCTGGGTTGTCCCAGAGCAGCGACTTTGAGTCCCCTGCTTCATGCATCAAACTTTTACTGGTCATTTATTTTACATATGGTAATATAGATGTTTTAATGCTAGTCTCTCAAATCATTGCACTTTCACCTTTGCCCACTGAGTTAAAAAGTCTGTTCTTTACATCTGTGTCTCTTCTGCTCTCTTGAATAGAGGGTCAGATCATAGGAGATCAAATAATTATGCAAATCAAAACTACAATGGGATATTACCTCACACCAGTCAGAATGGCCATCATCAAAAATTCTACAAACAATAAATGCTGGAGAAGGTGTGGACAAAGGGAATGCTCTTGCACTGTTGATGGGAATGCAAATTGATATAGCCACCATGGAAGATGGTATGGAGATTCCTTAAAAAAACTAGGAATAAAACCATTATACGATGCAGCAATCCCACTCCTAGGCATATACCCTGAGGAAACTAAAATTGAAAAAGACACATGTATCCCATTGCTCACTACAGCACTATTTACAATAACTAGAACATGGAAACAACCTAGATGTCCATTGACAGATGAATGGATAAAGACATTGTGGTGGTACACAGTGAAATATTACTCAGTCATAAAAAAGAAACATATTTGAGTCAGTTCTTGAGTCAGTCACAATAGAGTCAGTCACCTCTAATGAGTTGGATGAACCTAGAACCTATTATACAGAGTGAAGCAAGTCAGAAAGAGAAAGATAAATATCAGATTCTAACACATATATATGGAATCTAGAAAAATGGTACTGAAGAATTTATTTACAGGGCAACAATGGAGAAACAGACATAGAGAATAGACTTATGACATGGGGAGAAGAGAGGAGAGGGTGAGATATATGGAAAGAATAACATGAAAACTTATACTTGGCATTTAAATGTAACTATAAAACTCCTAGAGGAGAACATAGGCAAAACACTCTCTGACATACATCACAGCAGGATCCTCTATGACCCACCTCCCAGAATATTGGAAATAAAAGCAAAAATAAACAAATGGGACCTAATTAAAGTTAAAAGCTTCTGCACAACAAAGGAAACTATTAGCAAGGTGAAAAGACAGCCTTCAGAATGGGAGAAAATAATAGCAAATGAAGCAACGGACAAACAACTAATCTCAAAAATATACAAGCAACTCCTACAGCTCAACTCCAGAAAAATAAATGACCCAATCAAAAAATGGGCCAAAGAACTAAATAGACATTTCTCCAAAGAAGACATACAGATGGCTAACAAACACATGAAAAGATGCTCAACATCACTCATTATCAGAGAAAAGCAAATCAAAACCACTATGAGGTACCATTTCACGCCAGTCAGAATGGCTGCAATCCAAAAGTCTACAAGCAATAAATGCTGGAGAGGGTGTGGAGAAAAGGGAACTCTCTTACACTGTTGGTAGGAATGCAAACTAGTACAGCCACTATGGAGAACAGTGTGGAGATTCCTTAAAAAACTGGAAATAGAACTGCCTTATGATCCAGCAATCCCACTGCTGGGCATATACCCTGAGGAAAACAGAAGGGAAAGAGACACGTGTACCCCAATGTTCATCACAGCACTGTTTATAATAGCCAGGACATGGAAGCAACCTAGATGCCCATCAGCAGATGAATGGATAAGAAAGCTGTGGTACATATACACAATGGAGTATTACTCAGCCATTAAAAAGGATACATTTGAATCAGTTCTAATGAGATGGATGAAACTGGAACCTATTATACAGAGTGAAGTAAGCCAGAAAGAGGAACACCAATACAGTATACTAACGCATATATATGGAATTTAGAAAGATGGTAACAATAACCCTGTGTACGAGACAGCAAAAGAGACACCGATGTATAGATCAGTCTTACGGACTCTGTGGGAGAGGGAGAGGGTGGGGAGATTTGGGAGAATAGCATTGAAATATGTATAATATCATGTATGAAACGAGTCCCCAGTCCAGGTTCGATGCACGGTACTGGATGCTTGGGGCTGGTGCACTGGGACGACCCAGAGGGAGGGTAGGGGAGGAAGGAGGGAGGAGGGTTCAGGATGGGGAACGCGGGTATACCTGTGGCGGATTCATTTCGATATTTGGGAAAACTAACACAATTTTGTAAAGTTTAAAAATAAAATAAAATTTAAAAATAAAAATAAAAGTTAAAAGACAAAAAAAAAAAAAAGAAAACTTATATTACCATATTTAAAATAGGTAGCCAACAGGAATTTGCTGTATGATTCAAAAAACTCAAATGGAGGCACTGTATCAACCTAGGGGGTGGGACTGGGAGGGATATGGGAGAGTGATTCAGAAGGGAGGGGATATATGTATACCTATGGCTGATTCAGGTTGAGCTTCGACAGAAAACATCAAAATTCTGTAAAGCAATTATCCTTCATTAAAAAAATAATTTAAAAATATTCGATCCAGGTTTGATGCATGAGACAGGGTGCTCAGGGCTGGTGCACTGGGACAACCTTGAGGGATGGAATGGGGAGAGAGGTGGGAGGGGGTTCAGGATCAGGGACACATGTACATCCATGGCTGATTCATGTGAATGTATAGCAAAAACCACTACAATATTGCAAACTAATTAGCCTCCAATTAAAATAAATAAATTACTTTTAAAAAAGGAAGAAAAATATTATTTTAAATATAGTTTTTTTAATCATTCATGTATGACCTAAATCAAATCCTTTATGATTCCACAGTGGAAGTGAGAAAAAGATTTAAGGGACTAGATCTGATAGAGTACCTGATGAACTATGGACAGAGGTTTGTGACATTGTACAGGGGACAGGGCTCAAGACCAACCCCATGGAAAAGAAATGCAAAACAGAAAAATGGCTGTCTGAGGAGGCCATACAAATAGCTGTGAAAAGAAGAGAAGTGAAAAGCAAAGAAGAAAAGGAAAGATATAAGCATTTGAATGCAGAGTTCCAAAGAATAGCAAGGAGAGATAAAAAAGCCTTCCTCAGTGATCAATGCAAAGAAATAGAGGAAAACAACAGAATGGGAAAGGCTAGAGATCTCTTCAAGAAAATTAGAGATACCAAGGGAACATTTTTTGCAAAGATGGGCTCGATAAAGGACAGAAATGGTATGGACCTAACAGAAGCAGAGGATATTAAGAAGAGGTGGCAAGAATACACAGAAGAACTGTACAAAGAAGAGCTTCATGACCCAGATAATCACGATGGTGTGATCACTCACCTAGAGCCAGACATCCTGGAATGTGAAGTCAAATGGACCTTAGGAAGCATCACTATGAACAAAGCTAGTGGATGTGATGGAATTCCAGTTGAGTTATTTCAAATCCTGAAAGATGATGCTGGAGAAGTGCAGCACTCAATATGTCAGCAAATTTGGAAAACTCAGCAGTGGCCACAGGGCTGGAAAAGGTCAGTTTTCATTGCAATCCCAAAGAAAGGAAATGTCAAAGAATGCTCAAGCTACCAGACAATTGCACTCATCTCACACTCTAGTAAACTAACACTCAAAATTCTTCAAGACAGACTTCAGCAATATGTGAACCATGAACTTCCAGATATTCAAGCTGGTTTTAGAAAAGGCAGAGAAACCAGAGATCAAATTGCCAACATCCGCTGGATTATGGAAAAAGCTAGAGAGTTCCAGAAAAAAAAAAAAAAAAAAAAAAAACATCGATTTCTCCTTTATTGACTATGCCAAAGCCTTTGACTGTGTGGATCACAATAAACTGTGGAAAATTCTGAAAGAGATGGGAATACCAGACCACCTGATCTGCCTCTTGAGAAACCTATATGCAGGTTAGAAGTAGACATGGAACAACAGACTGGTTCCAAATAGGAAAAGGAGTATGTCAAGGCTGTATATTGCCACCTGCTTATTTAACTTATATGCAGAGTACATCATGAGGAATGCTGGGCTGGAAGAAGCACAAGCTGGAGTCAAGATTGCTGGGAGGTATATCAGTAACCTGACATATGCAGATGACACCACCCTTATGGAAGAAAGTGAAGAGGAATTAAAAAGCCTCTTGATGAAAGTGAAAGAGGAGAGTGAAAAAGTTGGCTTAAAGCTCACCATTCAGAAAACGAAGATCATGGCATCAGGTCCCATCACTTCATGGGAAATAGATGGGGAAACAGTGGAAACAGTGTCAGACTTTATTTTGGGGGGCTCAAAATCACTGAAGGTGGTGACTGCAGCCATGAAATTAAAAGACACCTACTCCTTAGGAGGAATATTATGACCAACCTAGATAGCATATTAAAAAACAGAGACATTACTTTGTCAACAAAGGTCCATCTAGTCAAGGCTGTGGTTTTTCCAGTGGTCATATATGGATGTGAGAATTGGACTATAAAGAAAGCTTAGCACTGCAGAATTGATGCTTTTGAACTGTGGTGTTGGAGAAGCCTCTTGAGAATTCCTTGGGCTGCAAGGAGATCCAACCAGTCCATCCTAAAAGAGATCAGTCCTGAATGTTCATTGGCGGAACTGATGCTGACGCAGAAACTCCAATGCTTTGGCCACCTCGTGAGAAGAGTTGACTCATTGGAAAAGACCCTGATGCTGGGAGGGATTGGGGGCAGGAGGAGAAGGGGATGACAGAGGATGAGATGGCTGGATGGCATCACCGACTCGATGGACATGAGTTTGTGTAAATTCAGGGAGTTGGTAATGTACAGGGAGGCCTGGCATGCTGGGATTCATGGGGTCGCAAAGAGTCAGACACGAATGAGCGACTGAACTGAACTGAACTGATACATTCTCCCTTAATACTATAGACACCATTGAATTAGCTTAGAAAACTTTTCCCTAAAGAGATAGTATGAGTCAGGCACAGATTAACTCAGTGAAATTTCAAAATAACATGCATTGTGTATTAGTGGAGTTCAAATTAATTACAGTTAAATTAACATTCCCTGAGTTTTTCTGTAACTCATTAATAGCATTTAACTTTGAAGAAATAAATATTCTTTCTAGGAAATATATTATGCTGATGCCTAGTCACTTCATTTGTGTCCAACTCTGTGCGATCCCATAGACAGCAGCCCACCAGGCTCCTCTGTCCAAGGGATTCTCCAGGCAAGAATACTGGAGTGGGCTGCCATTGCCTTCTCCAAGTATGTATATATTAGTATGTATTATCTTCACATACTGACTAAGTACTCTGTGGATATTACAGTAGTCTTCTATTGGGAAAATGTGATGTAGTCATATTGTTGATCATTTTATCATATTGAAAAGGCAACTTGATCTAAATATGAGTTATATGGTGGCCCAAAGTTCTTCCTATATGCAGATCAATGAAGTATACTGGGGAAATGGAATATATAACCAGGTAATAAGAGTACCTATCTGTAAAGGATATATTGCAGACAAGATTTACCTAATATCTCTCTTTGGAAATCACTTATGAGAGAGTTGTTACCATCTGCAGTTGTTGAGGAGTGAGGAAAAATGACAGAATATTGAAATATATTTTTTGCACAATGAAATTAAAATCACTGTTAGATTACAGTTAACCTGTGTTGTCTGAGAGAAAAAAAATGTGCTCTTATCAGGTTAAATAAATTCATTTGGATAATATTTTCCTTCATTCTAAATGCTTACACTTATTTCACCTTTAAATTGCTTTTGAGAACTATCTACTAACTCATATCATTTAATTGGCTGATATATGTGTTTCAAGAAATAGAGGGAAAAAATTCCAGCCTTTCAAAATTCAGATGACAAGCTCATAGATGTGATTAAATGTGCTGTAGTGATGCTTCATCTTATTCTCTAACCTTTATCAATGTGAACACAAATGCATGTTTTATAGACATTTTCCTTGCTAAGTCGCATCAGTCGTGTCCGACTCTGTGCGACCCCATAGATGGCACCCACCAGGCTCCGCCATCCCTGGGATTCTCCAGGCAAGAATACTGGAGTGGGTTGCCATTTCCTTCTCCAGACATTTTCCTTAGTGCTATTCAAAAACTGAATTGAATGTTCATTATACAGAAATCTCCTGTCAAATCATTTCATTTAATGTATCTCTTAATCTCTGATAGAAACTTGCACACAACAGAGTTCTTATACCAATCATTTGATTAGTTTCAAAGTTGAACTCTCATGAAAAAGGATGAAATATTGTTATAAATTTGCTTTCCTTGCTCTTTCAGTAGTTTCCCAATAGTACCAAGTAGATTTTCAGTGTCATGCTTTAGGAGAACATCAAATTGTAATCAATACATTTATTTCAGCAAAAAAAAAAAAAAAAATACTGTCCTTAATAGTTCATCATTTAGTCTTCCCAATGAATAACTGTGAAATTTATGACATGCCTAATGGATTGATGGTGCTTCCCAGGTGGCGCTAGTACTAAAGAACCCAGCTGCCAATGCAGGAGACACAAGAGGTGTGGGTTCAATCCCTGGGTCAGGAAGGTCCCCTAGAAGAGGACACAGCAACCCACTCCAGAATTATTGCCTGGAGAATCCCATGGACAGAGAAGCTGGTGGGCTGCAGTCCATAGGATCACAAAGAGTCGGACACAACTGAAACTGAAGTGACTTAGCATGACAGAACACAAAATGGGTTGACAGTTAAGAGTTTGGTTTAGTGTGGTCCAAATGCATAGTAAAAGTTTTTGAAACATTCAATTCGGATTTTCACTTTTTATTTAGAGTTTTGTGTGCTTTTAAGTTCCACTAATATTGTTGAAAATAATCTGTTAAAAATTGGCACTTTCAATCTACTCATGGAAGTAAATTAGTCAGAGTGCCAAAAGGACACAGTAGAAGCAAAAATCATAAGACAAGTGATCCTATTGTCACCTGACACCTCTCTAATATCCACTGAGACTTGCTGGGAACAAATTGGGTGAATTTACCATCACCAAGATAATAATTTGTGATGAGATGAATAAGCAAGCATCTGGAGATTGGTAGGGTTGGAAGGCTTACTGTGAAAATACTAGAGTTGGCTACTTTACAGCTACAAATATAGCTATGCTTCATATGTGTTGTGTGTGTGTGTGTGTGTGTGGTTTTTCCACTAATCATGTATGGTCATGAAAGTTGGACCATAAAGAAGGCTGAATGCTGAAGAATTGACATTTTCAAACTGTGGTGTTGAAGACTCTTGAGAGTCCCTTGTCCAGCAAGGAGATTAAGCCAATTAATCCTAAAGGAAATCAACCCTGGAATATTTATTGGAAAGATGGATGCTGAAGTTGAAGCTCCAATATTTGGCCACCTGATGCAAAAATCTGACTCACTGGAAAAGACCCTGATGCTGGGAAAGATTGAGGGCAGAAGGAGAAGGGGGTGACAGAGAACGAGATGGTTGGATGGCATCACAGACTCAATGCACGTGAGTTTGAGCAAACTCCAGGAGATAGTGAAGAACAGGGAAGCCTGGCTTGCTGCTGTCCATGGGATCACAAAAAGTCGGACATGACTGAGCAACTGAACAACAACAGTACTTTTTTTATACTAATAAATTATTTCTCTACACAAGTCCTTTGATAAATTCATAGTTCCATAATCATACATTAGATCTAAATTTAGACTTGCAAGAATTTTATTCTTTTTTTTATACTTTTATTATTTTTTTTAATATAAATTTATTATTTTAATTGGAGGCTAATTACTTTACAATATTGTATTGGTTTTGCCACACATCAACATAAATCTGCCACAGGTATATGGAGTTTTATTCTTATATAACAAAGTGTAAATTGAAAGTTACCAAACTTAACAAAAAATAATTTTAAATTAAGCAAATTCTTTTTTTTTTAATTTTATTTTATTTTTAAACTTTACATAATTGTATTAGTTTTGCCAAATATCAAAATGAATCCACCACAGGTATACATGTGTTCCCCATCCTGAACCCTCCTCCCTCCTCCCTCCCCATACCATCCGTCTGGGTCCTCCCAGTGCACTAGCCCCAATATCAATGACCTAGGATTGCATTTAGATTAAAATGACTAAAGCAAAATTTTCACACAGTGTAACTGTCCATAATTGCACAGATATTTCTCAGATTTCAAAACACTGCACATACATGCTTACAGCTCACAATACCAACAACCAACAAACAATGAGAAATGACTTCCAGTTGCTACAACATTTCTGATTAATCAACAAGTGTAACAGATTTTTTTATATTATCAGGTTAGTAGGACCTCAGCAAAATAATGGTGACAACATTACACTGGTTCAGTTAACAATGATCATAAAGAAGAGTCTTCCTTTCTTTAAAATTAGTATCTGATGAAAATAAAATTAGTATTTGATGAAAAGAACAGTTCAAACCTAATATAAGAAGAAAATCCTTGGAATTATCACAGTATCCCAAAATAATCGCATGGATCATATGACTGAATATATTTTGTTTCATGTCTATCAGCAATACTTTGAAATAATTAAAACTTATTTGTTAATATTAACTGATATACTTTAATAAAATTAATTTTAATGTCTTTCCTTTAAAAACTCTGTGACATATTCTGCATCATGCGATTGTAAAATATTTTAAACACTCAAATCTCTCTGAAACTAAGACAGAACGCACATATATGCCAAATTTTTAACTACTTTAGTCTTTTACGTTTTACCATATTTTTGAAATAGTGCATACATACTTGATGAAGAAGCAATGACACTTAGGTGAAAAGCATTATCACGCTAGCAGTATTATGATGCAAAGGACACTTCAAAAAGCATTATTTGTATTTGCCTTTTGAAATTAGAAAAGAAAAAAAAATTCTGGGGAGTTGCTGCTGCTGCTGCTGCTAAGTCACTTCAGTCGTGTCCGACTCTATGCAACCCCATAGACGGCAGCCCACCAGGCGTCCCTGTCCCTGGGATTCTCCAGGCAAGAATACTGGGGTGGGTTGCCATTTCCTTCTCCAATGAAAGTGAAAGTGAAAATGAAAGTGAAGTCGCTCAGTCGTGTCCGACTCTTAGCGACCCAATGGACTGTAGCCCACCAGGCTCCTCCATCCATTGGATTTTCCAGGCAAGAGTACTGGAGTGGGGTGCCATTGCCTTCTCCGACTGAGGGGTTAGAAGAGACTATTTTTATTATTCCTTAAAAGTTTGATTTATAGCCTGAACTTAGTATCTACTGAAGTCCAATGCAGAACAAGGTCATTGTCTTCATATGACTTTTAACTTCTTTAGTTTAATAAAGAATCTATCAGACTTTTAGATTCTCCTTTTGGAAGATGGAAAAAGTGACTTTTGGTCTATGGCCAGAGACATTATGAAGATCATACAGAATAATTAATGACCAATAAATGTAGCCAATGCCTTTCATCCCATAATCTTGGCCTGTTTGTACTAATGAAGTGAATTTGGTGATAAATATTGCTGTTCTATAAAGCAGGAAGCCTATGTTTATTTAGAGTGCGAAACTGGGACACAGCTGCCTTGTGTAAGAACTCATTTGGCAAAATCTTCACACTTCAGTTTTAACCCAGTTTTTGAATATATCTTATGAGAAATAGAAATTTGCTCAATCCATTTAAAAATTAATAATTCAATACTATAAACTTCCACTAGTATAAATTCTAGGATACCCTTGCTAGTGTGTTAGATTCTTCAAATAATGAGTTTTTTAAATATATTGAATCATTAATAATAAATGTTGTCCACTGTATTAGTTAAGCAAAGGCTATTGGAGTTAAACATGTTAATACACACTTAAAAAAGTGATAAGTCACTATTAACACAAAATCATTTGTGATATTTTTGGATTACTTGGGGAAATATTTGTGCATAAATTCACTATTAGATACTTATTCAATAACTATATTTTGCAAAAGCAAGAGTTAATATTCTTGCTTCTCAGCCTTTGACTAAGACCAAGTGAAGAGTTAATGATAGTGAGTAAAGAACAATTTATACTTTTAATGTAATTGGTGACTTTTAAAATATTCTATTTAAAGATGCTTTTCAACACAATTACAGTACTGGTGTCTTTGATTTTCACTTGGTCTTAGCCAAAGGCTGGGAAGCAAGAATATTAACTCTTGCTTTTGCAAAAGGATGGTATGGGGCGGGAGGTGGGAGGGCAGTTCAGGATTGGGAACACATGTACACCCGTGGCGGATTCATGTTGATGTATGGCAAAACCAATACAAAAAAAAAAAGAATAGGAAGTACAAAAAAATTCAAAGATATGAAAAAGTATCCTTTCATGCTTATTAAAAAGTAAAAAATACAAACTCAGCCATATATAATTATGTAACATTCATAAAACTTATATCTAGAAAGAAAACTCAGAGATGTGAATTACTTTAGACATTCCATTTAAATAATTGTTTATATAAAATTGAGTTTTTTACTGAAAATATACATAACATATAAAATGGGGAGAGTGTGAGCTATGACTCTATCATTGCTATTTATGACCTGAAGAAGAGAAAGGATTTCTTCCTGTAATGATGCTTTATGACATGGCACTAATAAGAGCAAGGACACTTGTGGCACCAGATATTCCCACTGCTAGGATCACCTCTAGGTTATTCTAGGCTAGGATTTGGAAATGTCAAAGTATATAACGAAACAAATGTGAAAACGCTTATGCTAAAGTAACTTTGAATAAATTGATTCAAATGTGACAGAAACCATGAAAACTTTTTCTAGTGGCAATATTCTTACTCCTGTTACAACATTTGTGAACTATTATCCAAAATATAGGTGGTTATGAATTAACCATTTGGGATTTAGTATTGCATGTTACTTGAATACAATTTTCAATGAATTCTGATTTACCTCAGACAAACATTATGCATGTGAACATTTATCCAGTATTTTGTATTTAATTTTATTTTTTAAATTAATTTTTAAAATAAATTTATTCATTTTAATTGGAGGCTAAATACTTTAAAATATTGTAGTGGTTTTGCCATACATTGACATGAATCAGCCACGGGTGTACATGTGTTCCCCATCCTGAAACCCCCTCCCACCTCCCTCCCCATCCCATCCCTCTGGGTCATCCCAGTGCACCAGACCGGAGCACCCTGTCTCATGCATCGAACCTGGACTGGTGATCCATTTCACATATGATAATATACATGTTTCAATGCCATTCTCCCAAATCATCCCATACTCGACCTCTTCCATAGAGTTCAAAAGACTGTTCTGTACATTGGTGTCTCATTTGGTGTCTCACATATAGGGTTATGATTATTACCTTTCTAAATTCCATATATATGTGTTAGCATACTGTATTGATGTTTTTCTTTCTGGCTTACTTCAATCTGTATATTAGGCTCTAGTTTAATCCACCTCATTAGAACTGATTCAAATGTATTATTTTTAATGGCTGAGTAATATTCCACTGTGTATATGTACCACAGCTTTCTTATACATTCATCTGCCAATGGACATCTAGGTTGCTTCTATGTCCTGCTATTATAAATAATGCTGCAAATAACATTGGGGTACACGTGTCTTATTCAATTCTGGTTTCCTTGGTGAGTATGCCCAGCCGTGGGATTGCTGGGTCATATGGCAGTTCTATTTCCAGTTTTTTATGGAATCTACACACTTTTCTCCATGGTGGATATACTAGTTTGCATTCCCACCAACAGTGTAAGAAAGTTCCCTTTTCTCCACACCCTCTCCAGCATTTATTGCTTGTAGACTTTTGGATTGCAGCCATTCTGACTGGCGTGAAATGGTACCTCATTGTGGTTTTGATTTGCATTTCTCTGATAATGAATGATGTTTAGCATCTTTTCATGTCTTTGTTAGCCATCTGTATGTCTTCTTTGGAGAAATGTCTGTTTAGTTCTTCACCCCATTTTTTGATTGGGTCTTTTATTTTTCTGGAATTGAGCTGCAGGAGTTGCTTATATATTTTTGAGATTAATTCTTTGTCAGTTCCTTTGCTTTCTATTATTTTCTCCCATTCTGA
Source organism: Bos grunniens (assembly GCF_055505025.1). Taxonomy (NCBI): domain Eukaryota; kingdom Metazoa; phylum Chordata; class Mammalia; order Artiodactyla; family Bovidae; genus Bos; species Bos grunniens. Next base: position 102,368,557 of record NC_141194.1, on the reverse strand, counting down.
AGGCTGTCTTTTACCTTGCTTATAGTTTCCTTCATTGTGAAAAAGCTTTTAAGTTTAATTAGGTCCCATTTGTTTATTTTTGCTTTTATTTCCATTATTCTGGGAGATGGGTCATAGAGGATCCTGCTGTGATTTTTGTCAGAGTGTTTTCTCTATGTTTTCCTGTAGGAGTTTTATAGTTTCTAGTCTTATGTTTAGATCTTTAATCCATTTTGAATTTATTTTTCTGTATGTTGTTAGAAAGTCTTCTAGTTTCAATCTTTTACAAGTGGTTGACCAGTTTTCCCTGCACCACTTGTTAAACAGATTGTCTTTTCTCCATTGTATATTCTTGCCTCCTTTGTCAAAGGTATGGTGTCCATATGTGCGTGGATTAATCTCTGGGCTTTCTATTTTGTTCCATTGATCTATATTTCTGTCTTTGTGCCAGTACCACACTGTCTTGATGACTGTTGTATAGCTTGAAGTCAGGCAGGTTGATTCCTCCAGTTCAATTCTTCTTTTCCAAGCTTATTTTGGCTATTCAAGGTTTTTATTTCCATACAAATTGTGAAATTATTTGTTCTAGTTCTGTGAAAAATACTATTGCTAACTTGATAGTGATTGCATTGAATCCATAGATTGCTTCGGGTAGTATACTCGTTTTCACTATATTGAGTCTTCCAATCCAGGAACATGGTATATTTACCCATCTATTTGTATCAATTTTGATTTCTTTCACCAGTGTTTTATAGTTTTCTATATATAGGTCTTTAGTTTCTTTAAGTAGATATATTCCTAAGTATTTTATTCTTTTTGTTGCAATGGTGAACGGAATTGTTTCTTTAATTTCTCTTATTGTTTTCTCAATGTTAGTGTATAGGAGTGCAAGGGATTTCTGCATGTTGATTTAATATCCTGCGACTTTACTATATTCATTGATTAGCTCTAGTAATTTTGTGGTGGAGTCTTTAGGGTTTATCCTCTATGTAGAGGATCATGTCATCTGCAAACAGTGAGAGGTTTACTTCTTTTCCAATCTGGATTCCTTTTATTTCTTTTTCTGCTCCGATTGCTGTGACCAAAACTTCCAAAACTATGTTGAATAGTAGTGGTGAGAGTGGGCACCCTTGCCTTGTTCCTGACTTTAGGGGAAATGCTTTAAGTTTTTCACCATTGAGGATGATGTTTGCTGTGGGTTTGTCATATATAGCTTTTATTATGTCTAGGTATGTTCCCTCTATTCCTACTTTCTGGAGGGTTTTTTATCATAAATGGATGTTGAATTTTGTCAAAGGCTTTCACTGCATCTATTGAGATAATCATATGTTTTGTTTTGTTTTTTTTTCTTTCAATTTGTTATTGTGGTGTATTACGTTGAATGATTTTCAGATATTGAAGAATCCTTGCATCCCTGGGATAAAGCCCACTTGGTCATGGTGTATGATCTTTTTAAAATGTTATTGGATTCTGTTTGCTACAATTTTGTTAAGGATTTTTGCATATATGTTCATCGGTGATATTGGCCTGTAGTTTTCTTTTTTGTGGTGTCTTTGTCTGGTTTTGGTATTAGAGAGATGGTGGCCTTAAGTTTACCTTCCTCTTGTGATGGGTCTGTTAAGATTTTCTATTTCTTCCTGGTTCAGTTTTGGAAAGTTGTACTTTTCTAAGATTTTGTTCATTTCTTCCAAGTTGTCTGTTTTATTGGTATAGAGTTGCTGATTGTATTCTCTTATGATCCTTTATATTTCTGTGTTATCTGTTTTGATTTCTCCATTTTCATTTCTAATTTTGTTGATTTGATTCTTCTCCATTCGTTTCTTCATGAGTCTGGTTAACGGTTTGTCAATTTTATTTATCTTCTCAAAGAACCAGCTTTTAGCTTTGTTATTTTCGCTATGGTCATATTTGTTTCTTTTGCATTTAATTATGCCCTAATTTTTAACATTTCTTTCCTTTTACTCACCCTGGTGTTCTTCATTTCTTCCTTTTCTAGTTGCTTTAGGTGTAGATTTAGGTCATTTTTTAAAATATAAATTTATTTACTTTAATTGGAGGCTAATTACTTTATAATATTTGTATTGGTTTTGCCATACATAAACATGAATCCACCACAGGTGTACACGTGTTCCCCATCCTTAACCCCCCTCTCACCTCCCTCCCCACACCATCCCTCTGGGTCAGAGTTAGGTTATTTATTTGACTTTTTTCTTGTTTCTTTAGGTAAGCTTGTATTGCTATGAACCTTTCCGTTAACACTGCTTTTACAGTGTCCCATGGGTTTGGGGTTGTTGGGCTTTCATTTTCATTCATTTCTATGCATATTTTGATTTCTTTTTTTGATTTCTTCTGTGATTTGTTGATTATTCAGCAGCGTGTTGTTCAGCCTCCATAAGCTGGAATTTTTAATCGTTTTTTTTTTTTTTTTCCCTGTAATTGACATCTAATCTTATTACATTGTGGTCAGAAAAGATACTTGGAATGATTTCATTTTTTTTTTATTTTACCAAGGCTAGATTTATGGTCCAGGATGTGATCTATCCTGGAGAAGGTTCCATGCGCACTTGAGAAAAAAGTGAAATTCATTGTTTTTGGGTGAAATGTCCTATAGATATCAATTAGATCTAACTGGTCTATTGTAGCATGTGAAGTTTGTGTTTCCTTGTTAATTTTCTGTTTAGTTGATCTTTCCATAGGTGTGAGTGGGGTATTAAAGTCTCCCACTATTACTGTGTTATTGTTAATTTCCCCTTTCATACTTGTTAGCATTTGTCTTACATATTGTGGTGCTCCTATGTTGGGTGCATATATATTTATAATTGTTATCTTTTTTTCTTGGACTGATCTTTGATCATTATGTAGTGTCCTTCTTTGTCTCTTTTCACAGCCTTTGTTTTAAAGTCTATTTTATCTGATATGAGTATTGCTACTCCTGTTTTCTTTTGGTCTCTATTTGCTTGGAATATCTTTTTCCAGCCCTTCACTTTCAGTCTGTATGTGTCCATTGTTTCGAGGTTCGTCTCTTGTAGACAACATATATAGGGGTCTTGTTTCTGTATCCATTCAGTCAGTCTTTGTCTTTTGGTTGGGGCATTCAACCCATTTATGTTTAAGGTAATTATTGATAAGTATGATCCCATTGTCATTAACTTTATTGTTTTGGGTTCAACTTTATACATCCTTTCTTTGTTTCCTATCTAGAGAAGATCCTTTAGTATTTGTTGGAGAGCTGGTTTGGTGGTGCTGAATTCTCTCATCTTTTGCTTGTCTGTAAAGCTTTTGATTTCTCCTTCATATTTGAATGAGATCCTTGCTGGGTACAGTAATCTGGGCTGCAGGTTATTTTCTTTCATCACTTTAAGTATGTCTTGCCATTCCCTTCTGGCCTGAAGAGTTTCTATTGAAAGATCAGCTGTTATCCTTATGGGAATCCCCTTGTGTGTTATTTTTTGGTGTTCCCTTGCTTCTTTTAATATTTGTTCTTTGTGTTTGATCTTTGTTACTTTGATTAATATGTGCCTTGGGGTGTTTCCCCTTGGGTTTATCCTGTTTGGAACTCTCTGTGTTTCTTGGACTTGGGTGGCTATTTCTTGCCCCAATTTAGGTAAGTTTTCAACTATTATCACCTCAAGTATTTTCTCATGGTCTTTCTTTTTATCTTCTTCTTCTGGGACTCCTATGATTCAAATGTTGAGTCATTTAACATTGTCCCAAAGGTCTCTCAGCTTGTCCTCATTTCTTTTGACTCTTTTTTTTTTTCTTTTTTACTTTCTGCTTCGTTTATTTCTACTATTCTATCTTCTACCTCACTTATCCTATCTTCTACCTCCATTATTCTACTGTTTGTTCCCTCTAGAGTGTTTTTTTTTTGTCTAATATATTGCATTATTAATTATATATTGACTGTTCTTTATTTATTCTAGGTCCTTGTTAAACATTTCTTGCATCTTCTATATCCTTGTCTCCAGGCTATTTATCTGTAAGTTCATTTTGTTTTCAAGATTTTGGATCATTTTCACTATAATTTTTCTGAATTCTTGTTCAGATAGATTCCCTATCTCTTCCTCTTTTCTTTGGTTTGGTGGGCATTTATCTTGTTCCTTTACCTGCTGAGTATTTCTCTGCCTTTCCATCTTGTTTAGATTGCTGTTTGGCGTGGTCTTTCCGTATTCTGGCAGTTTGTGGTTCCTCCTTATTCTGGAGGTTCCTCACTGTGGGTCCGGTTGGACATGTAGCTTGTCAAGGTTTCCTGGTTAGGGAAGCTTGTGTGGGTGTTCTGGTGGGTGGAGCTGTATTTCTTCTATCTTGAGTGCAATGAAGTGTCCAGTAGTGAGTTTTGAGGTGTCAGTGGGTTTGGTGTGACTTTGGGAAGCTTTTATATTGAAGTTCAGGGCTATGTTCCTGTACTGCTGGAGAATTAGTGTGGTATTTCTTCCTTTGGAACTTGGTGGCCTTTGGAGGGTGCTTGGTTTCATTGTGGTATGGAGGTTTTTGGATGAGCTCTTATTGATTAATGTTCCCTGGAGTCAAGAGTTCTCTGGTGTTTTCAGGTTTTGAACTTAAGCCTCCTGCCTCTGGATTTCAGTGTTATTCTTACAGTAGCCTCAAGTCTTCTCCATTTATACAGCACCAATGATAAAATTTCTAGGTTAATGAGGACAAGTTTCTCCACAGTGAAGGACACCCGGAGAGGTTCACAGAATTACATGGAGAAGAGAAGAAGGAGGAGGGAGATAGATGCGACCAAGTGGAGAAAATGGAGAGTCAAAAGAGGGAGAGAACAATCAAGCCAGTATTCACACTCCCAAGTAAAAATGGGTACTAAAGATTGGTTTCTTAAAGGTACAAAATTGATAACAAATACCAAAAAGCAAAGATTAAAAATATAGAGTAGAAGTTAAACTCTCAAAAATATTAAAAAAAGAAAACAGTCACAAAAATTATATATATATATATATATATATATATATATATATATATATATATATAGTTTGCTTTTAAAATAGGGTCTTTTTTTTTTTTTTTTTTGTGAGGTGATAGTAGATTATAAACAGAGAAGGCAATGGCACCCCACTCCAGTACTCTTGCCTGGAAAATCCCATGGATGGAGGAGCCTGGTGGGCTGCAGTCCATGGGGTCAGACATGACTGAGCGACTTCACTTTTCACTTTCATGCGCTGGAGAAGGAAATGGCAACCCATTCTGGTGTTCTTGCCTTGAGAATCCCAGGGAAGGGGGATCCTGGTGGGCTGCTGTCTATGGGGTTTCACAGAGTTGGACATGACTGAAGTGACTTAGCTTAGCAGTAGATTATAAAAATGAAAATTAAAGGAGTAATAGAGGATTTAAAAATAAAAAATATAAAAATGATAATAATAAAAATATATCTAGGAATTTCTCTGGAGCTGTTGAGGGCAGTGTGGGGTCAGTCCAGTTTCAGATAGTTCCTTGATCCGGCTTATACTTCTTAAGATTTACAGGCCCCTTCCTATGTAGTCAGTGCTAACGACAGGGTTTTAATCTGTTGCTCCTGTCACTTCCAAAGCAGTTCCCTCTGTTTATTTTAGCTTCTTCTGTTTGCTGGTCTCTTCAGTGTTTAATTTCTGCCCTGACACAAGGGGGCGAAGGTGGTTACTTATTTAGGCTCACTTGTTCGGTCGTGATGTGGAGAAGGAGGAACACTGCAAACAAATATCGCTAGTATGTGTGGGGAGTGCCTGCAGTGTCTTCACCACACTGGGTTTGCCCCCACTGATGGTGTGTGTGCTTTCATGGTCTATACTTCTCAGGCTCAAGGTTACTCTGCCAGGAACTGTCTGGGGCAGGCCCTGTGTTACGTGCACTTTCTAGGTCTAAGCCGCTCAGGTTCAGGGTCTTGAGTACTCCACGAAAGCGCAGACTCCATTGGACCTGAGTACTGTGCCCTTCCCAGGTCTGAGCAGCTCACTTGACCAGACGCTTTGCGAGTGCATTCACCTCCAGGTGGGCAGTGCGCCTTATTTTCTTCCCCATCCCAGTCATCGGTTTTCTGGGTGTACAACGGGCGCACCTTCTCAGGTGTGCCATGTGTCTCTTCTGGTGAGCTGATCTCTGGCTGCAATCCTCCCGGCAGATGTCAACCATCCAGAATCGCAAGAACTCTAGGTTAGCAATGCAGCCTGCTTGCTGTTTGGTAGAGGACACCTCTCTGGGACAGCGATTGCCCGTTTCTGGCTCTGGCTGCCCCACCCCCCACCCCCGTCTGCTTGTCTCTGGCGGGGGATGGTCCAGTCCACAACCTGTTAGCTCTCCTCTGGTATTCGCTCAGTCCTTTGTTCTGTGAGTGGGCCTGGCAGTGCCTCAGGTTAGGGCTGTTCATGGAATAGTTCTCTCTCTCTCTCTTTTTTTTTTTTGTCTCTCTCTCTCTCTGGCTATCCCACAGTTTGGGTTGCTATTTCAAGTCAGTTCCCTCAGATTGCCTTCAGGGCATTTGGGCCTAGTCCTTACCCTAAGCAATGCAGCCTGGGCCTCCCTGTTCAACCCCCGCTTGCTGGTGGCAGCTGCAAGTGCTGGGAGTTGCCATTAGGCATGTAATCTGTGGGTTTTAATTATTTATTTATTTATTTATTTTTCTTCCCAGTTATGTTGCCCTCTTAGATTCCAAGATTCCCCACAGACCTGCCAGTGAGAGTGTTTCCTTGCGTTTGGAAACTTCTCCTCTTTTAAGACTCCCTTCCCAGGATGGATCTCTGTCCCTACCTCTTTTGTCTCTCTTTTTATCTTTTCTGTTTTGTCCTACCTCCTTTTGAAGACAATGGGCTGCCTTTCTGGGTGCCTGATGTCCTCTGCCAGCATTCAGAAGTTGTTTTGTGGAATTTGCTCAGTGTTCAAATGTTCTTTCAATGAATTTATGGGGGTGAAATTGGTATCCCAGTACTATTTCTCCACCATCCTAGTACCTCTCCCAGTATTTTTTATTTTAATTAGTCAAATGTATTATGGTCCTAGTATCAAAATACTGATTGCCTTTGAGCAAGAGGAAAAAGAAGTTGCTTTTCTTTTTTGAAGCACAAAATGCGTGGTACTCGCTTTTCTACTAGTGCTTATATTGATTTGCATATACGTTAGAGATAAGTTATTGAACAAGTAATTCTTTATATAACCTTACATTAATAATGCAAGTACATTTTAATTGGTCAAGAGATAACCTAATCGCTTGCTTTTATTAATGCAGACATTATAACTGCACAGTAAATGTCACATGAAGAAGACATGTGACTTGTGACATTGAGGGCACTGAATACACAGTCCTGGGAGTTGTGGCATGCTGATATAAAAAAACAATTCTTTCAAATTTTATTTTTAGGAACAGTGATTGGTGCTCTCATTTTATTAGGCATATTATAGATTCAATCCACTATCTGAAGTCTTTTAATGAGGAGCATTAGAATGTTTGTACAGATGTTTGATGGACAAGCAATTAATCAAAGTTAACCTAATGAACTATAATTTTAATATTTGTATCAAAGGCAACCTGTACTTGAATTACTCATTACAAGATTTCAAAAACAATTGTATGTGCTATAAAAACATAATCACAAAGACATTCTTCATTGAAACAACACATTTTCTTCACAGCAAATTAAAGTTTAATTAATGATGTAGATAGATAAACTGTTTTAATGCAACAGATTAATCATATATTTCTTAAAAAATGGTTGAAAATACAAGGAAAAATGACATTTCTTAAAATGTATGTGATCAAAATATATGTAATTTATGAATGATAATCCACTTACTCCATTAGATGATTACAGAACTTCCACAGGACTGGGTAAACAGACACTTGGAGAGCACAAACAAAACCTTGTGTGCACCAGGACCCAGGAGAAAGGAGCAGTGGCCTCACAAGAGACTGAGCCAGACTTGCCTGTGAGTGTCCAGTAGTCTCTGGCAGAGCCATGGGTCGACAGAGGCCTGCCATGGGGTCAGGAGCACTGAATATTACAGTCCTGGGAGTTCTGACATGCGGGCCTAAATCCTTTTGAAGGAGGTCACCTTACTGCCATTATCCCTACCATAGTTTGGCCTCAAGTCAAAGTACAGGGAGGGAACACAACACCACTCATGAACAGGAAATTGGATTAAAGATTTACTGAGCATGGCCCTGCTCAGAGCAAAACTCAGAATACACCAATCAGTTGCTCCTGTTAGGAAGCTTCCACAAGTCTCATCCTTATTCATCAGAGGGCAGACAGAATGAAAACCACAATTACAGAAAATAAATCAAACTGATCACATGGATCACAGCCTAGTCTAACTCAGAGAAACTATGGTTCATGCTATGTAGAGCTACACAAAACAGACAGGACACGGTGGAGAGTTCTGACAAAACGTGGTCCACTGGAGAAGGGAATGGCAAATCACTTTAATAGTCTTGCCTTGAGAACCCCATGAACAGTATGACAAGGCAAAAATATATGACACTGAATGATGAACTCCCCAGGTCGGTAGGTGCCCAATATGATATTCTATGGAGAAAAATAGAGAAATATCTCCAGAAGAAATGAAGAGGCTGAGCCAAAGGGAAAACAACACCCAGTTGTGGATGTGACTGGTGATAGAAGTAAAGTCTGATATTGTAAAGAACAATATTGCATAGGAACCTAGAATATTAGGTCCATGAATCAAGGTAAATTGGAAGTGGTCAAACAAGAGATAGCAAGACTGAACATCGACATTTTAGAAATCAGTGAACTAAAATGGAAATCAAAACTCATAGGTTTTGAGTTGTGTTTTCATTGTCATTTGTTTCTAGAAATTTGTTGATATTCCTTTTGATTTCTTCAGTAACCTGTTGGTTATTTAGAAATGTGTTGTTTAATCTCCATGTGTTTGTGTTTCTTACTTTTTTTTTTTCTTGTAACTGATATCTCGTCTCATAGGGTTGGGGTCAGAGAAGATGCTTGATATTATTTCAATTTTCTTAAATTCGCTGAGGTTTGATTTGTGACCCAAGATGTGGTCTATCCTGGAGAATGCTCCATGTGTATTGAGAAGAATGTGTATTCCTCTGCATTTGGATACAGTGTCCTGAAGATATTAATGAGATCCATCACATCTAATGTATCATTTAAGACTGGTGTTCCTTATTAATTTTCTGCTTTGATGATCTGCCCATTGGTGGGAGTGGGGTGTTAAAATCTCCTACTATTATTTTGTTACTCTCAATTTCTCCTTTTATGTCTGTTAGTGTTTGTGTTATGTATTGAGGAGCTCCTATGTCCAGTGCATAAGTGAAAGAAAGTGAAGTCACTCAGTCGTGTCTGACTCTTTGTGACCCCATGGACAGTAGCCTGCACCAGGATTCTCTGTCCATGGGATTTTCTAGGCAAGAGTACTGCAGTGGGTTGCCATTATGTCCAGTGCATCAGTTCAGTCGCTCAGTCATGTCCAACTCTTTGTGACCCCATGAATTGCAGCACGCCAGGTATCCGTGTCCATCACCAACTCCTGGAGTTCACCCAAACCCATGTCCATCGAGTTGGCGATGCCATCCAGCCATCTCATCCTCTGCCATCCCCTTTTCCTCCTGCCCCCAATCTCTCCCAGCATCAGAGTCTTTTTCAGTGAGTCAACCCTTTGCAGGAGGTGGCCAAAGTACTGGAGTTTCAGCTTTAGCATCATTCCTTCAAAAAAAAAACCCAGGACTGATCTCCTTTAGAATGGACTGGTTGGATCTCCTTGCAGTCCAAGGGACTCTCAAGAGTCTTCTCCAAAACCACAGTTCAAAAGCATCAATTCTTCGGCGCTCAGCCTTCTTCACAGTCCAACTTTCACACCCATACATGACCACTAGAAAGACCATAGCCTTGACCAGACGGACCTTTGTTGGCAAAGTAATGTCTCTGCTTTTGAATATGTTATCTAGGTTGGTCATAACTTTCCTTCCAAGGAGTAAGCGTCTTTTAATTTCATGGCTGCAGTCACCATCTGCAGTGATTTTGGAGCCCAGAAAAATAAAGTCTGTCACTGTTTCCACTGTTTCCCCATCTATTTCCCATGAAGTGATGGGACCAGATGCCATGATCTTCGTTTTTTGAATGTTGAGCTTTAAGCCAACTTCTTCACTCTCCACTTTCACTTTCATCAAGAGGCTTTTTAGTTCCTCTTCACTTTCTGCCATAAGGGTGGTGTCATCTGCATATCTGAGGTTAATGATATTTCTCCTGGCAATCTTGATTCCACCTTGTGCTTCTTCCAGCCCAGCCTTTCTCATGATGTACTCTGTATATAAGTTAAATAAACAGGGTGACAATATACAGCCTTGACGTACTCCTTTTCCTATTTAGAACCAGTCTGTCGTTCCATGTCCAGTTCTAACTCTTGCTTCCTGACCTGCATATAGGTTTCTAGGTATTTACAGTTGTTATGTCTTCCTCTTGTATTGATCCCTTGATCATTATGTAGTGTCCTTCTTTATCTCTTGTAATATTCTTTATTTTAGGGTCTATTTTGTCTGATATGAGGATTGCTACTCAAACTGTCTTTGCTTTCCATTTGCGTGGAATGTATTTTTCCATCCTCTCCCTTTTAGTCTATATCTTAGGTCCGAAGTGGGTTTCTTGTAGACAGCATGTACATGGGTCTTGTTTTTGTATCCATTCATCCAGTCTGTGTCTTTTGGTTGAGCATTTAATCCATTTGCCTTTAAAGTAATTACAAATATATATAGCTGCTCTTGCCATTTTCTTAACTGTTTGGGGTTGATTTTGTACATATTTTTTCTTATTTTGTATTTTTTGACAATATAAGTTCCTTTAACATTTGTGGTAAAACTGGATTGATGGTATTGAATTCTCTTAACTTGTGCTTGTCTGAAAAGCTTTTGATTTCTCCATCAATTTTCAATGAGATCCTTGCTGGGTACAGTAATCTTGGTTGTAGATTTTTCCCTTTCAGTGCTTTGTATATATCCTGCCATTCCCTTTTGGCCTTCAGAGTTTCTGCTGAAAGATCACCTGTTAAGCATATGGGGTTTCCCTTGTATGTAAAATAAATATAGGAGAGGGAATGAATCATTAGCAATTTCTGAAACTAGCAGGAATTGAGAGACTTTGAACTGAACCAGAGGTGAATCTTGACTCTGAAATTTCTTGGCTTTGTGATTTTGGACAATGCACTCAACCTCTGTGGTCTTTGGTTTCCCCCTTTATGAGCTATTACTGTTTCTTCTACCTTGATCTTGATGGAGTATTTATTCATTTCCATTCATGGTCCCTGATTTGCACTGCCAGATGGATGCCAGAGCAAACAGGCAGAGGCATCCATTTGTAATCTTGCTTCATTTTCGAAAGAACATTTATACTTTGCTCCTTGCTCTTTTACTCCTTTTTTAATAAACTTTTAATTTTATATTGGAATGTAGCTGATTAACAATGTTGTGATAGTTTCAGGTGCACAGCAGATTAACTCAGCCATATATATATGTATTGATTCTCCCTTGAACTCTCCACCCATCCAGGCTGCCACATAACATTGAGTAGATCTTGTATACAGAAAATCTTAAGAAATCCACTAAAAACCTATTAAAACTAATAATCAAGCTGGGGAGTTTACAGGCTTTAAGAGCAATATATAAAAATTAAGTGTAATTCTATATTCTAGCAATAAACATTTCAAAAAAGAAATTAAGGAAACACTTCCATTTACAGTGGAATAAAATACTTAGGCACAAATTCAACAAAGGAAATGTGAAGTTTTTACTCTGAAAAATTTGAAATAACTACTGAAAGAAATTAAAGAATCTGCCTGCAGTGTGGGAGACTCAGGTTCGGTCCCTGGGTCAGGAAGATCCCCTGGAGGAGGAAATGGCTACCCACTCCAGTATTCTTGCCTGGGAAATCCCATGGACAGAGAACCTGGTGGGATAGAGTCCATAGGGTCACAAAGAGTCAGATACAACTTAAGTGACTTAGCACAGCCCAGGGCATAATAGATTGACAGTTAGGAGTTTGGTTTAACGTGGTCAAATGGATAGTAAAAGTATTTGAAACATTCAATTTAGATTTTCACTTTTTATTTAAAGTTTCGGGTGATTAATGCATACATACATACTGAAAGAAATTAAATATATAAATAAATGGAAAGACATTCCATATTCAAAGACAGGAAGATTTAACACTGTTAAAGTCTTAATACTGTTAAAATCACAAACTGATTTTCAGATTCAATACAATCCTATCAAAATATGCAAAATTCAAACTGAAATTTTGCAGACATTGAGTGGAAGAATTGGAACCTTAATATATTTCTGGTGGGAATGTAAAATTGTGCAGTCAGTTTGGAAAATAATTTGGCAGTTCTTCACATTAAATATAGAATTGACCCCATATGATCCAGCAACTCCACACATGGGTATATTCCCAAAAGAAATGAATAACTGTGTCTACACAAAAACTTTTAAACAATATTCATAACAACATTACTCATCACAGCCAAAAAGTAAAAACAACTCAAATATCCACAAATTGATTAATGGATAAACAATATGTGGCATAATCATACAAAGTATAATCGAGCAAAAAAAAAAAAAAAATTTGAAGTACTGACACATGCTACAACATGGAGGAACCTTAAAAACATTATGTTAAATGAATCAAGCCAGTCTCAAAATAATTGATTGAAAGGATTCCGTTAATATTACATGTATAGAATTGGAAAATCTATAGAAGAGAAAGGTAGATTAATGGTTGCTTAAGTCTATGGAGTTTGATATGGTTGCTTAGGGTTTTGGAGTATGGGGAGAAGTGGCCAGTGAATGCTAATGGATACCAGGTTTCTATTTGTAGTGATAAGGATGCCTCAAAATTGATTGTGATGACAGTGGCACAATTATGTGACTAAACACTATTGAATTATTCACTTTAAATGAGTGGATTTTATGGCATGTGAATTATATCTCAATAAAACTCTTAAAAAAGGAATTTCCATAAATCACAGAGTTCATTGAAAATGACTTGGTGTCTATTTCCTCATCAAAAAGAGGCAAATGACTCAATGCTGAAACTATGATGTATTCTTTTATTGTAAAATTTAAGGCTGCCAGGTCAGTTGCTTTTCTGTTGGCAAGGAAATAAAACATAATCATGTGTATGTTTGTATATTTCCTTGCATGCTTTTATGATTTAATATCACTCCAAATACATAAAACTTCACCTTCCCAAATATTTCTAAAATATAACTGTGCAAAAATATAAATTTTTAAAAATGTTAATCTCAAAGGGACTTCTTTAAAGTGTCTTCTAAGTGAAGAAAAAAAATGGTTATCTAATGGAGAAAATTAGTCTTATCTGTGACAATAATTTCTGATGTATTTTATTCCTTGGTTTTAAGTATGATAGCATAATGACAGTACCTGGACTCTATATCCTGTTGAGGATTTACAGGAATATGAATTTCTATTTTTGACTTTTAGGATTGTATGTCTTAAACGACCTTTTAAAAAATTATGATATAATATTCTTCCTTATCGCTAATAGCACTCTGCTCTAAAGTCAATTTTAATATTGATATAGCTACTCTATCTTTCCTTTGCTAATCTTTGCATAGTATACTTATTGAAATTTGATACCTATTGGCATTTTAAAATTTTACAGAAACCTTATAAAGGAGTTTTAAAAAGTTTTATAGTTTAGAGCTAAGTATTTTGGATCTGTAATCCTTTATGTTGCTAAACTCTGATTTGCCACAATTTCAGAAAATTAGGAATACAGAAATCAATTGACTTTGAAATAATTATAGCTATATTTCATTCCTGAAACTGAAAGGCATATCTTAGAGTTCAATAAGCTATTTCCAAATTAACCTAATTTATTCTTAGATCTATTCTCAGATTAATTAATTATATTCTTAACCAAATTGTTAGCTATAATTGGTTAGTTCATTACATGTTTCTGTACTAGTTTTTCCATTCATTTCACTCATGTCAACCTTTTGTGTTAGTCAGGACCATATTTCAACAGATTTGTGTGTATAAATCATTGACCACAGCTTCCATTCACAGTCATAAACACAGTTTAAAATATCTACATTTGGGAGACTAAGCCAAAATATCCTACTTATAAAAATGAAATGCCATCCACCCACTCCTGATTATTTATGTTACTGTAGGAATTACTTTGTGACAAATCGAGTACCAATTATGAAAATATTAGAAGCCTCTGATGCATTTATATATAGATTATTAAGCATTCTTGTAGCAATATGATTTAAGTAGCTAATAAACACATGCTTTTGTGTATATGTACCACAGCTTTCTTATCCATTCATCTGCTGATGGGCATCTAGGTTGCTTCCATGTCCTGGCTATTATAAACAGTGCTGCAATGAACATTGGGGTACACGTGTCTCTTTCCCTTCTGGTTTCCTCAGTGTGTATGCCCAGCAGTGGGATTGCTGGATCATAAGGCAGTTCTATTTCCAGTTTGTTAAGGAATCTCCACACTGTTCTCCATAGTGGCTGTACTAGTTTGCATTCCTACCAACAGTGTAAGAGAGTTCCCTTTTCTCCACACCCTCTCCAGCATTTATTGCTTGTAGACTTTTGGATCGCAGCCATTCTGACTGGTGTGAAATGGTACCTCATAGTGGTTTTGATTTGCATTTCTCTGATAATGAGTGATGTTGAGCATCTTTTCATGTGTTTGTTAGCCATCTGTATGTCTTCTTTGGAGAGAGATTTGGGATAATAGCATTGAAACATGTATAATATCATGTATGAAACGAGTCTCCAGTCCAGGTTCGATGCACAGTACTGGATGCTTGGGGCTGGTGCACTGGGACGACCCAGAGGGAGGGTAGGGGAAGGAGGAGGGAGGAGGGTTCAGGATGGGGAATGCGGGTATACCTGTGGCGGATTCATTTCAATATTTGGCAAAGCTAATACAATATTGTAAAGTTTAAAAATAAAATAAAATTTAAAACCTGTTTAAAAAAATAAAAAATAAACACATGCTTTTGAAACATAAATTTTATCATTTGTTTCCCATCTTAACAGCTGCAGAAATAACTATTCAGCCTACTGTGGAAGAGGCCTCTGACAACTGCACTCAAGAATGTCTCATCTTGGGCCACTCTGATGCCTGCTGGATGCCAGCTTCTCTGACGCATTCCAGCCCTTCACAGGCACAGGCCTCTGCTCTATGCCACAGCCCTCCCCCGACGCAGACAACTCTTCACCGACGCAACCCTCTGGTGACACAGACAGTTGCTCTCTGCCACAGTCCTCCGATGACCCAGGCTATAGCACTATGCCACAGCTCTCCACCAGCACAGACCTCTGCTCTCCACCACAGCCCACCTCTAGCACAGGCTCTTCACCACAGCCCTCTACCAGCACAGGCCTCAGCCCTTTACTACAGCCCTCCTCTGGCACAGGCTGCTTCAATCAACTGCAGTCCTCCTCTGCCACAGCCTGCTGCCCTTCATTGCAGCCCTGTACAACCACCAGTGGGTCTGCAGCAGGGTTGGGGGCAAGGTGTTGGCCCTGAAGGACTACTTTCTCTTGACCAAGGAGCACAAGGTAGTACAAGATCTCATTTTTATGCCATGTCTGAAAGACTTCATCCTAGTGATGATTCAATTAAAGTCATTCCCTTGACAACCTTCACTCCAGGCCAACAGGCTAGACCCTCTAGGGGTGATTCTCCCATTATGGAAGAACATCGCTTATAAAGCTAAAACAGCTACTTCACATTTTCCAACAAGATGTTTATAATCAAAGTTTGAAATCCAATTTCAGTGAGTACTTCAAATTGTTGGATTTGTAAATAGCTATGTAAATAGAAGCCCACGACAGAATAAAGTCTAGAGCTAGACCCTTAGTCAAAAGTTAAAAATAAATTTACAGTTTGATTAATTATATTTCTATGTATCACCAATTGGAAATTGGAACAATTATAAACCAAAATTTAAAAAAAATAGTATGTACAATATCTCCAAAAGTGAAATTATTAAGTATGAATATAAAAAAAACTGAATGCTGAAAAGTGAAAACTGATGAAAAATTAATGATAGCATAAATGAAAAAAATATGTATTTAAAAAGAAAAATTGAAAAAAGTCACATCCCTTTGTACAGAAAGTCTTATCATGACAGATATTACGATAGTATATATTACTTCTGATGCACTGTATTTTTTTTCACCAACATCTTCAATATTACTTTTTCATTCTGTTTTTTCTGGACCCAGTATGTAGCCAATGGAAAACTAGCAAATATCTGATTTTCCAAGAGTACCTTTATTCCATCTAAACTTTTGTTTAGACAACATTAGAAGGTGTAAGTACAGTAACATTTTGCCTTTTAGCTTGATATTTGTTGTTGTCTCCACTTTTTTGTTACTAGTTTTTTTGCAAAAATAAACAGTAGGAAAATGTAAATATCTCATTTTTTGGTCTCTATTTTCATGTTTTCTAGTTTTATTTTAAGAATATATTGTTGATATACTTTTTATATATATTTTCCCAATAAAGGACTTATAAAAACTTTATAGATTTCTGTCAGTAACCTATTTCTCTACTCTTTAGTAGAGTTCGAGACACTAAAGTGCAATAACTGTGCCCAAATTAGGCAATTAACTGCTTTAAGGGCCTCTTTCTTTTTTTGTTAAATTTATCTTTGTAGTTTAGTGTAAAGTGCATCAGAAATCATGTATCTGCCATCTTAAGCCTATATTTCATTATCAATTGGGCCTTATCTTCTGAAATTTGTATATAACAGACTAGAAAATCACAAAGAAGGTGGATGTACTGAACACTTAACCCAAATAAATATAACTGTAGATAAAACAACATACTAAACCTTTAAGACTAAGGGATTTTTATCATTCTAGTGCAACCTACTGAAGCAAAACACTGATAATAAGATGAAAGTCAGGAAGGAACCTTTCAAGAGACATAATTATAAATGTATATCAAATGTGTTACAGTATAGAAGTTTAAGGAGATGTGCAGAGGGAGAAATGAGGTTCATGACTGCTTCTTGGGGTGGAGAAGAAATACCCCCAACACACACACACACACACACACACACACACACACACAAGTCTCATATATGAAACAAAATATGTCATTCTAAGCAAATAATACATGAGTAATCCTAGGGAACATTAGTTTCCTTTTGTTGTATATTCTTTATTTTATTTTTTGTCCTCTTAACTGGTTGTGATCTTCTATGTGCACATTTCATCAATTTACAGAAACATCATCAACTTAATTTTCCTTCATAACAAAACTGAGAAAATGTCTTGTTTCAGTTTTACACTAAATCAAGAGACAATTGATGCTTTAATTGGGATGGGGGGCATGAATATTTCTTCTTGATTAAATTAGATATAGACTTTGTAATGTGTAACTTAAAGATATATAATTTATTATTAAACTGTGTGTAAATGTTGTATTATAAACTGTGGTAAGTGTATAGTTTTATTGGTGAAGGTTTCCAGTGAATGTTGAGAAAGTTTCTCTTAATATGCCCAGCAGGCTACATAGTGTTTTGAGACTATATTATTCCCATTATGAAACTCTTTAAATCTTGTCTGATTTGGTGTGTAGATCTTCTTAACTTTTAACTACTAGAGTTTAATTACTGAAATTTCAAATTAATTAATATTACTGATTTTTCTTCCCCCTTTGTGTTTGTTGATATTCAAAGGGATTTGGAGCATTCTGGTATTCTAGGAGCATGTGAGTCCTGAAGGATTGATGATGTTTGAAAGTTTACTGAAATATGACCACATATATGTGTTGGTATTATTGTTGCTATGGCTGATGAAGATTTTAGACCTGGGGAATACGAAAAAACCCAGAATGGCAAGATCAGTGCTTCCAGTAGATTTTAGAATGTTTTTCTCTCTAAAACTTGCAAAGTTAATGTGAGCGTTTCCTCTTCTATTTTAGTTATTCCTATAGTTTCCTCTCTACATTCTTAGTTAAGATCTATACACACAAATAAATAAATAAAGTGATTAAAAAGGAGAAATTAAAAGACTATTAAATAATGTCAGTAGTATGAATAGTTACTAGCTATGTTGAAAATCAGAATAAAACCAAAGTCAGATTTCTTTTTTCCTTATAGTGTTTCCTTATAGGAACCAAAATAGTTCCTATTTTGCTATATGGGTGGCTCTTAAATCCTCATGTAAAATTTGTGAAGTGTTGATACCTTTCCTAGATATATAGGAATGAACAAATATGCTTTTATTGCCCTTTCTATTTCTGATTATACCATCAGACTTAGATTGTGTTCAGAATATAAAATGACTGGGCACCCTCTTCTGGGTTTGTACCAGAGAGACTTTAAATGGAAGCAGGCTCAAAGTAGCCAAAGAGGCAAGGGGTGTGAGCCCAGTTTTTCTCCCCTGTGTATTCTCTTCCTAAGCTTCCACTAGGTCTGGCCTTGGCAACCTGTTACTGCCAAGGTTTCAGATTCAATGAACTATTTCTCATCATGTTGAAAACTCTTTCTTTGGGTGGATGGACAGAGCTGTAGATTGACAAAACTCACAGATATTTTTAATGCACCAAATTTAGTCCTAGAACTCCAAATAGGCTTATTTTACTAAAAAAAAAAAAAAAAATTTCCCTTGAAAAAGTAAGATTTGATTTACTTATAAGAACTTACAGTTGAATGACAAGGATGGTAATAATATGTTCAATCAAACTTGTTCCTTTCTTTTGGCCATGTACAATCAATGTGATCATTAATTTACTAGCTATAATGTTAATATACCACATTTGTAAGTATGTATTCAAACACTGTGTATCTTATATGCTAAGTGCATACACATTTTTTCTTTGAACTTATCTTCACGTTTTAGCTAATAATGTGTCAATGTATTAGAAACAAACTTACATACAGTACAAATGATGTGATAAATTTAGAGTACATTTTGTGTAGTCTTATTTAATTATTTAACATTTTGTTTTTGGTAATGTAAATTTGGCTAGAAAAATGTCATTGTTAAATGATCAGTGTTATTGTGTATTGGTGACAGTTTATGAAGAGCCTCTGTCTTCTTAAATATTTGCCACACACTTTCATTGAAGTGGAGAAAAATAAACTCAAAATATCACACATTCTGCAATTCTATAAATGCAGTCCTGTCACAAGCAAAAAAAAAAAGATCCTTTGCAGTCATGGGAAAATTAAGTTTTACCCACATGCATATTTCAACATTATTTTTTTGTTGTTTGTATTAAGTCTGAATGTGCATATATCTCCTAATTCACATTTATGAATATGAATATCTTTTTGTTTAAACTTTTTATTCTCTTGTGATATATATTTTCCACTATGGTTATCATCTCTTGTTCTTTACTATTTGGTTTCATATTTTCACATTTGGTTCCAAATCAAATTTATAGTTATATTTATATTACCTTTTCTCACAATCATTAGACACTATTTTGGCTATTTCCAACTGACACAATTGCCCTGGAAAACATGGGAGTAGGAGAAGCTGAACTATATATGAGCAGGAACTTTTTTAAATTAACACACCAATTACCACTCCAGTGGAATTTTATGCAGAGGCCTTAAAATATTAACTCATAGTCACTTTTTTACATTAACCATCCATATTCTTTCAGTAAATATGATTTATAAAAGCAGTGCAAGTTGACATCAATAGAAGTAGTAATGAGAAGGCCACTCAGAAAAATGTGTGTGCAAAAATGAAAAAAAAAAACATGAAGGCAATTGTTTAGTGATTGTATGTAATACTTTTTCAAAAAAAATGTGTAAAATTAATGCTATCCCTGCTTAAAATACTTGGAATTTTATGAAATATGTATTTATGTTTGTATTTTGAGAAGATTCCTCCTCTGTGACATCATACAGCATCTAAAAGTAAAGAGTATCTCAAAGCAGCTCTATCCATGCTTTGGAAGTGAGAGGGTTGCATATTGTATGGTGTAGGAAGGCAGTATGTAGTCCAGTGGAAAATGTGTATTAATTGTTCGATATCAGATTCTGTATTGCATGCTTTCTTATTCATTATTATAGGTATTAATAAAGCTATGAGAAATAAAAATGCATATTTATTATGCATATTTTTTCATTTAAAAGTAAAAGGTTTTATTTTATTTTAAATTGTTCTTAAAATATATCTAGGGTAAAATATACCTTTAGGTGGAACATTTCAATGAGTTAGCTTAATTTTTGTTTACTCAGAGATTCCCTTCAATTTAGTTTTTTGAAATGAACATTATTTCACCCACTTTTCAAAGCTGGTAAGTGATATTGTAGTGTTTTAGAAAATTTATTTTGTATCTTTCAAGACAAACTTAAGATATATTTATTTATTTCATTAGGCCTATTGTCTTATTTAATGTAAATTCCACCTCTGGATTTATGTACACGACCCTTGAGGATCCAAGTGAAACTTCTGGAAAATGCTGATAATATTTGTGGAACAAAGTAACTTCATTCCTGGCTTCACTTTCAACTTGGCTAAATGGAGAGAATCCCAGTACTTTGAAACCTCTTAAGCTACACAAGATCAGTAAATACTTGATTGTACTTGGCATTTTTATTAGTCCTTAAGTTTGAACAGATCACATAATCTAGTGCTTTTTGTCTTCTTTCTTTTCTCACCCATCTTTCTGTAATTGTTATATTAATTTGCTTATTCCTACAAAAGGTTAGGTGGCTTGGAGGTAAAGAATCCGCCTGCAATGCAGGAAACATGGGTTTGATCTCTGGGTCGGAAAGATTTCCTGGAGAAGGAAATGGTAACCCACTCCAGTATTATTTTTCTTTTTTAAAAAATAATTAATTTATTTTAATTGGAGGCTAGTTACTTTACAATATTGTAGTGGCTTTCACCATATATCAGCACGAATCAGCCACAGGTGTTCAAGTGACCCCATCCTGAATCCCTCTCCCACCTCCCTCCCCATCCCATACTTCAGGGTCATCCCAGTACACTGGCCCTGAATGCCCTGTCTCTTGCATCGAACATGGATTGGTGATATAGTTCACATATGGTAATATACATGTTTCAATACTATTCTCTCAAATCATCCCATGCTTGCTTTCTCCCACAGAGTCCAAGAGTTTCTTTTGCTGTCTCACATATAGAGTCATCGTTACCATCTGTCTAAATTACATATATATGCATTAATATACTTTATTTTATTTAGTTTTTTTTTTTGAGTAGGATCACATTTTATTTTATTTTTTAAATTTTATTTTATTTAACTTTACAATATTGTATTTGTTTTGCCATATATCAAAATGAATCTGCCACAGGTATACATGTATTCCTCTTTCTGACTAACTTCACTCTGTATAATAGGCTCCAGCTTCATCCACCTCATTAGAACTGATTCAAATGCATTTTTTTTAAAGCTGAGTAATATTCCACTGTGGATATGTACCACAGCTTTCTTATCCATTCGTCTATCAATGGACAACTAGGTTGCTTCCATGCCCTAGTATTGTAAATAGTCCTGTGATGAACATTAGGGTACACGTGTCTCTTTCAATTCTGATTTCCTTGGTGTGTATGACCAGCAGTGTGATTGCTGGGTGGTATGGCAGTTCTATTTCCAGTTTTTTTTAAGGAATCTCCACACTGTTCTCCATAGTGGCTATACTAGTTTGCATTCCCATGAGCAGTGTAAGAGGGTTCCCTTTTCTCCACAATCTCTCTAGCATTTTTGTTTGTAAACTTTTTGATTGCAGCCATGATGACTGCTGTGAGATGGTACCTCATTGTAGTTTTTATTTGCACTTAACTCCAGTATTCTTGCCTGGGAAATCCCATGGAGAGAGGAGCCTGATAGGCTACAGTTTATGGGTTGCCAAGAGTTAAATAGGACTGAAGCAACTTAGCAGGAACACCTGCACTAAAGGTTAGCTGATGAAGGAATTAAAAACAAACATTTAATTCAAGCAAAACTTTAATCTTGCAAAAGAAGATTGGAATTTTAGAAGTATACTATATGTGTAGGTTAATTTGTGGTATTTCTCAGCTTGACTCCAGCCATTTGGGGGGGTGGGAAACAAGCTGTAGTGAGTAATATGTAGATTAGAGATTACCAGGTTAGAGATATATATTATCATAATAACCTTGGCAAGAACTCTAAAAACCTGAAAAAGTTAATATGGGAATTCATACTCTGTAAATGGGGGGAAAACTGCTCTAAAGGAAAAAAAATACTAAAAATGTATATTTCAACAAATAAAAATATTGTGAGCTAATATTTAGTTTGATTAAAACCACTACTGAACTTGTTGCTTTTATTGCCAGAATTGGCCACATTGATTTATAAAATAAATTTTTAATGGTGTAATGGAAATGGCTCCAACCAAAACAAAACACAACTGTGAAACAGCCAAGTAGGTACAGAGTTTAATTTCTGTAAGTTGAGTTACAAACTCCATAGCCATTTCAAGTATCTGAGATTCTACAGTTTCATAAACACAGCAAAAACTTAACCTGTACACAGGGTTTATTCCATTCTTGTCTATCAAAATATTCTAAAGTTGATTGGGGAAAACAGAAGTTAAAAAATAATAATAATAAATAAAGACAACCATAAATGGAAGCTTAACCCTGTCAACAGCATACGTAACTCAGAGATCTACTAGTAGTACATTTTCTTCATAAACAATTTTGAAGAGTTTCAGATTTACAGAACAATTGCAAAGATAAAACAGTACCCAAATACTCATACCCCAGTTTCTCCTATTATTAACATGATATACTTGTTGCAATTAATGTGCCAATATTAGTGTCAATATTATTATCAACTAAAGGCGACTCAATGGGTGTGAATTTGAGCAAACTCCAGGAGTTAGTGGACTGGGAAGCCTGTCTTGCTGCAGTCCATGGGCTCGCAAGGAGTTGGACATAACTGAGTGAGTGAACAACAACAACAACAAAACCCATAGTTTATTCGATTTTCTTAAGTGTTTTGTTAATGTCCTTTTTCTGTTTCAAAATCCCATCAAAAAGTTTACATTACATTTAGTAGTCATGTCTCTTTAGGCTCCTCTAGACCGTGACAATTTCCCAGACTCTCCTAATTAATGATGACCTTGATAGTTCTGAGGAATACTGGTGTGATATTTTGTATAGAACGTCCCTCAGTTGAGATTTATCTGGTGTTTTTCTTATGATTAGACTGAGGTTATAGTTTTTTGGATGAATGCCATACAGGCAAAGTGCCTGTAATCACATTTTATGAGTTATACATGATGGTACACTATGTGTTTTGCATCATCTCACTTTCTGCTTGGGTTTTACACTTCACCATTGAATCAAAGACATACAATTCTTCAAGTGTTTGTTGCATTCTGGCTCAAGATATACCCACAATGTTCCTTCCATGCTCTAGAAGTCCATGGGACAATTCAGGATATGTTCTTTTCTAAATTCCCACTTTTTGCCAAGATTACTCCCATGACATTTCATTTTAATAGTTTAGTGTCTAATAAGGCAATTTTGAATACAATATTAAGAGAAAATAATAAGTAACCGTGTTCCCCTTCTCACAGTTTCTAAATAATGAGTGTTGTAGTGGTGTTCCACTAATGATGAAAATTTCAGGAATCATGGTATGTTGTGATTTTTAATAAGAAATATATATATATATACATATATATATATATATATATATATTCAAATCTACCCCTGGATCCTGGCACAGAGATCCTAAAACCCTTGCAAATTCCTAAACATAACACTAGAAACATTTTTTTTTGGTTGTGTCAATATTTGGTCTCTGGCCCTGGTTCCTGACACAGAGCTCCTGAAAGCCTTCTAATTTCTTGAGCAGTAAGACTGTCCTTTGTTCTAATGAGGTAACTCTGAGTGGGCTTCTGGATGGCTCTTGAGTGAGATCTTGTCACCCGAAAGACCAAGCTATGATTGGAAGCTTGTAATTTTCAGCCTCACTCCCACCTCCATTCTCTTGAGAAAAGATAAGGGTTGAAAATGGAGTTAATAATCAGTCATGTGTATGTGATGAAGCCTCAATAGAAACTCAAACATGATCAGGTTGGTGAACATGCAGAAGTGCTGGGAGAGTGGTGTGCCTGGGAAGGGCATGGAAGCTCTGTTCTCTTCCTCACATATTTGTTCTTCGCATCTCTTTCAATGGGATGTTCAGAGGATCCTTTATCATATACTTTAATAAACTAGTAAGGGTAAGCAAGTGTGTCATTGAGTTCTGTGAGCTCTTCCAGCAAATTATTGGAGCCTGAGGAGGAAGACCCTCCAATCTGTAGCTGGTCATTCAGAAGAACAGGTAACAACTTGTGCTTACTATTGCTGTCTAAACTTGGGTGTGGGAGATAGTCTTGTAGGACTGAAGACTTAAGAAATCTAATGCTATCCCTGGATAGTTAGTGTCAGAACTGAGCTGAATTGTAGCATATCCAGATGGTGTCTCACACAGAGAATTGTTTAGTCTGGAAAAATACCTTCCAAACATTTTGTGACTAGAAGTACCGGAAGTGAAGTATTCCATGTGAACAGTAAAGAAGACATACAGAAAACAGAAAAAGAGAAGAAGGTAGAAAACTGAGGTTTTGCCTTTTATAATGGCAAGTATAGACATTGAGTGCTTAGACACGCAGGGAGCAAGTACAATACAATAGGTGAATATCTCTCATTTCTGAGGTTGGGAACAAAAATTTCCAGATTCTAATTTGTTTTGGCTTTGTGAAGAAGTGTAGATAAATTGATTATTACTTGATAGATTGGTGCTTTGGAGCTCAATTTTATCTACTATGGGGTATTCACTAGATACTCTCAAGGGAGAAATGTTACTGAAGATTTATCTAGTGAGAGAAAACTGCTGGCTTCTTTCTTAAGTTTTTTGTTGTTGTTGTTGCTGTTTTTTTTTTTTTTTTTTTTTTTTAATTTTACACCTAAAACAATTGGCTCTTTGACACCGTATATCTGGAAGTTACAAAAATTTATTACTAAACAGTGCTCTCAGTGTGGGAGAGGGAAGTGATTTTTCATAAAATAAAAGAAAAAAAATTGCAGCTTTCAGTTTAGAATGCTTTTATAAGAACAGTTCAAATTTATAGAGCAAATAACTCTCCAATAGCCCAAGGTAAATTTTTTTCCACTGCATTCTTTATTCACAGAAAGAAAAAAAAAATTCCTGGATGATATATGTGAGTGCCTTTTAGCACAAAAATGATAATGCGTGTCACTGTATATTTTTCTATGAAAGCATTCATGTGGTCAAATGCAATGAGACTAACAGCCTAAGTCATGCACTACCCATTTCCAGTACTTAACATCATTGCAATTCAGTTATGTGCCTGAAGGGAGCATTTGTTTAGAGGATCAGCCATCAACTCCTCAGAGGTTTAGTCTTACCTAGTTGTGTCTAGTAAGGTGTCAAGAAAGATTTTGTTACACACAAGTCTGTTTCTTAACCAAGAATGACATTGAAAGAAGTTGAACTTTAAATATAAACAGTAAAGATACAAAGTACTTGTTTTGCCAGACATCCAATTGGAGGAAGTATTCAATCATCCTAATATACTTGCCTATAGTGTGCTGCTGAACAAGTGGAAAAATCTAGGAAATGGATTATTTATTTAGAAAATCTTATTGTCTATGTCTCTGGTTAAAATATTTTGCACTAGATTTTATAACAAAGTTGATTCCAGCAAATAGATTTGGTAGGTAATCAAGGCAGAGTACTGAGATTCTGTGATGCTTAATTTTATGTGTTAACTTGGGTAGATCACAGTACCAGATAGTTGGTCAAAGAGCAGTCTAGATGTTGTTGTCAGGTCTTTTTTTTTTTTTAACATGAGATTAACTTTTAAATAGGAAAACTTTGTTAGAACAGATTATCCTCCACTTTGTAGGTGGGCTTGATATAAACAGTTGAAAGCTTTAACAGAAAAACTCCTGACCTCCCTCTGAGGAAGAGGAAATTCTGTAAGCATACCACCTTCAGACTTCAGGTTCAACACCATTGCTTCCCAGGGTCTGCAGGCTGCCAGCATACATTCATATTTTGTTAGCCTCCAGAAGTGTGTGAGCTAATTTCTTAAAATCAACCTCTTTGCTTCTGTCTCTGTCTTTCTCTATATATATACTTATATATATATTTATGTGTTTGTGTGTGTGTATTCTATTGATGCTGCTTTTTCTGGAGAACCCTGTTTAATACATATTTTAATTTAAAAAATGCCTTAACTAAGATCTGTCATACAAGATCAGGCGCAATGAAGTGCTGTTCCATTCAATATTCAGCTTCTGAGAGAAGTATGTTCTATCGACATGTAAGTCGGTTGAACTAGAATTCAATCTGCCTCCAGCAATTACATATGATTTAATTCTAAAATCACACAAATCTAGGCCCAAATATCAGTTCTTTCCCTTGAAAGCTAGATTACCAAGGGGTAATTTTTAAATCTCATTTTTCTTGTTTGTAAAATGGAGTTAATATAGGTATATTGTAAGGAATCATAGCAATATGTGATTTATTAACTTTAGATAAAGAAAGGAGGAACTAAAGTATTTTTTAAAAAGTGAAACAAATTTTCTTCTGGAGTGACAACTATATATAATTCATCTTACTAGGCTATTACCTCTTTTCATTCAATGGTGAAGTAAAATAAAGAGAAATGATCTAGTCAACCCTAGTCTGTCCTTAGAGAGGGTGCCTCAGCGCTGACACTTGAAATCTAACCACCTTATGAAATGAGTATGTTAATCACCCAAAGAAAAAAATGGCCTCTCATTCCATTGACCTTGAGGCATTTTTGAACACATAAGTAGATCATGGTCATCATATTGCAAATAAAGTTTTACACTTAGGACAATATTGGTGAGGAAGAAAGCAGAAAAGGAAAGAATTTAAAGAAATATTTAGATAATGAACTAGTGAGGCAGGGAAGGAAATAAGAAAGGATTGAAAGAGAGAATTTATGATTCAGTGGGTATTTATGAGAGCTTATGACATGGAAGCCACCTTACCAGATGACCCCACCTGCCTGTTGAGAAATGTGTAGGCAGATCAAGAAGTAATGGTTAGAACCAGACATGGAAAAACAGACTAGTTACAGATTGGGAAAGGAGTACGTCAAGGCTGTATATTGTCAATCTGCTTATTTGAATTATATGCAGAGTATATCATGCAAAATGCTGGGCTGGATGAAGCACAAGCTGTAATCAAGATTGCTGGGAGAAGTATCAATAACCTCAGATATGCAGATGACACCACTGTTATGGCAGAAAGTGAAGAACTAAAAAGCCTCTTCATGAAAGTGAAAGAGAAGAGTGAAAAAGCTAACTTAAAACTCAACATTCAAAAAACGAAGATGATGGCATGCGGTCCCATCACTTCATGGCAAATAAATTGGGAAACAATGAAAATAGTGACAGATTTTATTTTATTTGGGCTCCAAAATCACTGCAGACAGTGACTGCAGACATGAAATTAAAAGACACTTGCTCCTTGGAAGAAAAGTTATGACCAACCTAGACAGCATATTAAAAAGCAGAGACATTATTTTACCAACAAAGGTCGATCTAGTCAACACTATGGTGTTTCCCGTAGTCATGTATGGATGTGAAAGTTGGACTATAAAGAAATCTGAGCTCCAAAGAATTGAAGATTTTGAACTGTGGTGATGGAGAAGACTCTTGAGAGACCCTTGGAATGCAAGGAAATCAAAGTAGTTAATCCTAAAGGAAATAAGTCCTGAATACTCATTGGAAGAAATGATGCTGAAGCTGAAAGTCCAATACTTTGGCCACCTGATGGGAAGAACTGACTCATTAGAAAAGACCCTGATGTTGGGAAATATTGCAGGCAGGAGGAAAAGGGGACAACAGAGGATAAGATGGTCAGATGGTATTATCGACTTGGTGGATGTTGAGTTCAGTTCAGTCACTCAGTCATGTCCGACTCTTTGCAACCCCATGAGTTGCAGCACAACAGGCCTCCCTGTCCATCACCAACTCCCAGAGTTCACCCAAACTCATGTCTATAGAGTTGATGATGCCATTCAGCCATCTCATCTTCTGTCGTCCACTTCTCCTCCTGCCCCCAATCTCTCCCAGCATCAGGGCCTTTTCCAATGAGTCAATCCTTCGCATGAGGTGGACAAAGCATTGGAGTTTAAGCATGTATGTGCAAGCAGAGGATTACTTGGGGCACTCTGGTCCCACTGCCTTGCTGAGATGACAGAAACTGGGGTAGGCACAAAATGAGTCTTTGCTGGACTATGTAAGGGCCTCCACCTTGACAAGACAGCTGCAGTTGGAGCAGGCGTTGACAAGGGGTATGCTGGCATGCCTTTAGCAGACCAGCTTGAATGAATGCCACATGCTTTCAACTGCAGCCTCTGCCTTGGGACTCAAATGGGTGCATTTGTGTGCAAGCTATCAGAGTGGAGTCTTGGTTTCCTATAGTCCTCTGTAATTAAGTCCCACTGTTTTTCAAAGCTAATTATGGGGGCTCACCTCTTATACTGGTCACTAAGGCTGAGGTGCCCAATGTGGGGTTGAACCCCTCACTCCTCAGGCACTTGTAACATCCCTCTCAGTTCTGAGTCATCACACAAGGATGTAAGGTATATGTATATACATTGATTTTTTAAATCTAAACATTGAAAATTCATTACAAAAATCTACCTTTCTCTCCTGTTTCTGTTTATAAATCCCTCTTTTCAAAGAAACAACCATTAGTAGCTTTCAAGAGACTATTTTTTTATTCTTTCCAATAGTTTATATTTTGAAATTCTTCAGTGATACAGTAAAGTTGAAGCATAGCACAATGAATAAACCTGTAACCACTCTTGCTCTCTACCTCTCTGTACACACATACACACACACACATTTGGCATGACAGATAAGTATGTTTCATACTTCCTGAAACTTTACCAGGATATACTTCAACATGTAACTCCTAAAACAGATTATACATACTATTAACATATTCCAAATACTTAGAATTTAAACAATAATCACACCTGTTAAAAGTGGGTAAGTTGGATTTTTTTGAACCATTGTAGTAGGAAGAGAGACTTAAATATAGAACTAACAACAACTTCAAAACATCAAGGGCAGCCAGATACAGATTCATAGCTAATGCATAAGGTGAGAGAGTCAAAAAATAAAATTAAAAAAATACCAAATTTAATAGATATTAAGGGTAGAGGAAGAAGAATTTGATTAGATGTTAAGGATGAGGGTATTTTTACTAAATTGTCTTAGTAAAATTCTTGTTGAAACTGGGATTGGAAGAATTCTTTGCCAAAATTGAACAAGCCTCCTAGTTGAGAATTGGGCTGATAGGAGTCAGACTACAGTTTGGTCAAGGCTGGAGTCCTTGGCACCTCTTCCACCCAAGCCAAAATCTAATCATGAAACATGTATTACATTTGGTTGTTATTAAGCTCTGTTTCTCACATATAATTCCCCCACCTTTACCTCTCTTTTATTATATGGATATTTATTTGTAAGAGTCCAAACCAGTGTTATGATTCTGAACATCTTAATTTCCCCCTAAAATATGGATGGCAGTCCTGGGGAATCACTATATATTTGGGGACTTGTATTCCAAATAAAACAACATTTGGAAATGCTTCCTAAACCCCTTGTTACTTAGCAAATGCAACGGCCTTTCAGCCTCCTGAGATACAGTGGCCAAATGGAAAGCATTTCACAAAAGTATCCCTCAGTGCAGACATTATGTCAACTGATGTGACTCTCCTGTTTGGAGGGCCCAAGATGGCTTCAGTCACATGTCACCTTGGATGCAATGGCTAGAAAGCTGCATTTATCTGGGCTTCTCTCTCAATGTAATCTCAGAACTTGTGCACATCACCCTACAGCATACAGCATAGTAGTAGCTCTTTTAACATTATGGTTCAGGGTTCCATGAACAAGGATTCTGCAATACAGGAAATAGAAGCTGCCAGTTCAAAAAAAAAATGGGTCTAGAATCCAGCAAAGTATTGTTTCTACTATATTCTAACGGCCAAAGTAGTGAGGAAAATGAAAGTGAAGTCACTCAGTCATGTCCGACTCTTTGCGACCCCATGGACTGTAGCCTATCAGGCTTCTCCCTCCATGGGATTCTCCAGGCATGAGTAATGGAGTGGGTTGCCATTTCCTTCTCCAGGGTATCTTCCCGACCCTGGGATCGAACCTGGGTGTCCCGCATTCCAGGCGGACGTTTTAACCTCTGAGCCACCAGGGAAGCCCAAAGTAGTCAAGGGATCCATCTAAATTTGTGGCTAGTGTCATAAACCTCCCTCTCAATAGGAATAGTATCAAAGAATGTGTTGGCATATTTAGTCTGCCACATTCCCCTGTATAAATGGCAGCCCACTCCAGTATTCTTGCCTGGGAAATCACATGGACAGAGGAGCCTGATAGGCTACAGTCTATGGGGTTGCAAAAGAGTCAAACATGACTTAGCAACTAAACAATTTCCCTGGATAGATTATACTACTTAAAAAAGTTATTTTCATATTACAATGAGTTGAAAAATTTAGGAAATCAGGAAACAGATATTGGCCAAAGAGTTATATCATTGTGATAGTTCCTTTCAAATGAGCAACACAGCTTTTGTTCTTTCTCTAAAACTAAGAAACAACAGATGTTTAAATGTATCTGTTCTCCATTACTTACTTATAATTTTAGTAGATGACAGAACTCAGACTTTAGCCAAGACTTAGGACTTTGCATGGAATTTCTACAGTATGATCTTCGCAAATGAAGGGACTATTATAATTCTTTATTAAACTATCTTGCTTAATTAAATGATTTTTTCAGGGTTATGTTTCATATTTTTTATCTTCAGTTTTTAAAAGCTCTTTGTATATTAGTGCTATTCTTACTCTGGTATACATTTTGGAAATACTTATTCTCAGTCTGTTCATATTTTGTCATTGTTAATGGTATCTTTTCAAGTGACTTTTTTAGGCAATCAAAATACCCATATTTTGCTTTACTGATTATGGATTCACTTTCTAGCTTAATAAACTTTCTCTCGTCTTATTCTTATACAAAATACTTTACCAAATTTTCTCCTAATATTAATATTTCTATTATTAATTTTATATTTAATTCTATTAAGATATCATCAATTTTATGATGTATCATTATTTTATATACTGCAAAGAGAGAAAATGGCATTGCCAATTGAACTGACACAATACTTCATTATCACATATAACTTTAAAAAATTTCATTGAAAAATGTTATACCTATTTAGATATAAAGTTTACACTATCATTATTGTGTATTTATAAAAAGGGAAATGTAAATGAAGTAAATTGATTAAAACATTTCTTTTTTCTAAAGATCTATCTGCCTTATGATCCAGCAATCCCACTGCTAGGCATACACACTGAGGAAACCAGAAGGGAAAGAGACACGTGTACCCCAATGTTCATCGCAGCACTGTTTATAATAGCCAGGACATGGAAGCAACCTAGATGTCCATCAGCAGATGAATGGATAAGAAAGCTGTGGTACATATACACAATGGAGTATTACTCAGCCATTAAAAAGAATACATTTGAATCAGTTCTAATGAGGTGGATGAAACTGGAGCCTATTATACAGAGTGAAGTAAGCCAGAAGGAAAAACATAAATACAGTATACTAACGCATATATATGGAATTTAGAAAGATGGTAACAATAACTCTGTATACGAGACAGCAAAAGAGACACTGATGTATAGAACAGTCTTATGGACTCTGTGGGAGAGGGAGAGGGTGGGAAGATTTGGGAGAATGGCATTGAAACATGTAAAATATCATGTAGGAAACGAGTTGCCAGTCCAGGTTCGATGCACGATGCTGGATGCTTGGGGCTGGTGCACTGGGACGGCCCAGAGGGATGGTATGGGGAGGGAGGAGGGAGGAGGGTTCGGGATGGGGAACACATGTATGAAAAAAATAAATAAATAAAGATCTAACTGAATTGCTGATATAACTGAAAGATCTAACTGTTCTGAATTGCTTTTCAAATTATAATCATGTATTTACCACATAATATTGACTTCTGTACCATTAGGAGTATTCTATTATCATCTGCTGCATTTTCCCAGTAGCCTCAGGCACCCATTATGTAAGTTTTAATGAGCTCTCTTTTTTGACTTTACCAGTAGATTCCAATGGGCTCATATCCATTCATCAAATTATTTTGATATGACTTATTGAATAAGTCTTCTAGGAGTCCAGCTATGTGGTCTTTTTATCAGAAAAGACAAACTTATACATGTGCAGAGAGTGGCATCTATGTCGTGAGTACCATCTGTCTACAAGCCATTGCAAAACACCATTAATTATAAGGCACATTGTATTTCAAATGTTAGAAAATGAAAAATAAATATGTACCTTAAAATAGATGAAATACTGTATTTTTATAATTAGGTATTTAAACTATTTCCAATGCAATTTTATGTGATGAAAGATTTAGGGGTCATGTTGAGTTTTTGTCCTGATAAACAGTATGGAATTTGAAAAACTGATTACCTAAAATTCCTTTCTGCTTCTCTGAAGGTAGATACAAGATATAGACACCAAGTGATCAAATTATCAGGTTTACTACTGATACAGATATTAAGAAAGGAAAAAATATATATAATTCTTTGGTCAAAAAACCTTCCAAATATTCTCTGCTTACCACTGTCCTTGCCTTGATGTACTCCTTTCCCAATTTGGAACCATTGTCCCATGTCCTGTTCTAACTTTTGCTTTTTGACCTGCATACAGATTTCTCATGAGGCAGATAAGGTGGTCTGGTATTCCCATTTCTTTAATAATTTTCCACAGTTTGTTTTGATCCACATTATCAAAGGCTTTGACATAGTCAATGAAGCAGAAGTGACCACAGGACTGGAAAAAGTCAGTTTTCATTCCAATCCCAAAGAAAGGCAATGCCAAAGAGTGCTCAAACTACCGCACAATTGCACTCATCTCACATGCTAGTAAAGTAATGCTCAAAATTCTGCAACATATTAAAAAGATCATACATAATGACCAAATGGATTATATCCCAAGGATTCAAAGATTCTTCAGTATTTGCAAATCAATCAGTGTGATACAGCTCATTAACAAATTGAAAGATAAAAACCATATGGTTATCTCAATAGATGCAGAGAAAGCCTTTGACAAAATTCAACACCCATTTATGACAAAGACTCCCCAGAAAGCAGGCATATAAGGAAAATACCTCAACATAATAAAAGCCATATATGATCAACCCACAGCAAACATTATCCTCAATAGCAAAAAATTGAAAGCATTTCCCATAAAGCCAGGAAATAGAAAAGGGTGTCTACTGTCAACACTTAGTTTTGGAAGTTTTAGGAACTAGTTTTCCTTTCTCCATTGTATATTTTTGCCTCCTTTGTCAAATACAAGGTGTCCATAGGTATGTGGATTTATCTCTGGGCTTTCTATTTTGTTCCATTGATCTATATTTCTGTCTTTGTGCCAGTACCATATTGTCTTGATGACTGAAGCTTTGTAGCTAGTCTGAAGTCAGGCAGGTTGATTCCTTCATTTCCATTGTTCTTTCTCAAGATTGCTGTGGCTATTGGAGGTTTTTTGGTATTTTCATACAAATTGTGAAATTATTTGTTCTAGTTCTGTGAAAAATACTGTTGGTAGCTTGATAGGGATTGTATTGAATCTAGTTTGGGAAGTTTAACATAGTTTTAAACATAGTTTTGGAAATTTTAGCCACATAAATCAGATAAGAAAAAGAAATAAGAGGAATTCAGATTGGAAAAGAAGAATCAAAACTCTAGCTGATTGCAGATGACATGATCTTTAACAAATAAAACCCTAATGATATCACCAGAAATTACTAAAGCTAATCAAGGAATATAGTAACATTTCAGGGTATAAAACACAGAAATCACTTGCATTTCTATACACTAACAATGAGAAAACAGAAAGAGAAATTAAGGAAACAATCCCATTCACCATTGCAATGATTAGAATAAAACACTTGGGAATAAATATACCTAAAGAAACAAAAGACCTATATATTGAAAACTATAAAACACTGATGAAAGAAATCAAAGATATCACATTTAGATGGAGAAATATACCACATCCATGGATCAGAAGAATCAACATTATGAAAAGGAGTTTACTACCCAAAGCAATCTATAGATTCAAAGCAATCCCTATGAAGCTACCAACTTTATTTTTCACAGAACTAGAACAAATAATTTCACAATTTGTATGGAAATACAAAAACCTCGAATAACCAAAGCAATCTTGAGAAAGAAAAATGTAAATGAAGGAATCAACCTGCCTAACTTCAGACTATACTACAAAGCTACAGCCATCAAGACAGTATGGTACTGGCACAAAGACAGAAATATAGATCAATGGAACAAAATAGAAAGCCCAGAGATAAATCCACATACCTATGGACACCTTATTTTTGACAAAGGAGGCAAAAATTTTTAGTGGAGAAAGGACAATCTCTTTAATAAGTGGTGCTGGGAAAACTGTCCAACCACGTGTTAAAAAAAGAAACTAGAAAACTTTTTAACACCATGCACAAAAATAAACTCAAAATGGATTAAAGATCTAAATGTAAGACCAGAAACTATAAAACTCCTAGAGGAAAACATAGGCAAAACACTCTCTGATTTATATCACAGCATAAACCTCTATGACCCACCTCCCAGAGTAATGGAAATAAAAGTAAAAATAAAATTGGATCTAATTAAACTTAACAGCTTATGCACAATGAAGGAAACTATAAGCAAGGTGAAAAGAAAGCCCTTAGAATAGTAGAAAATAATAGCAAACAAAGCAACCAACAAAGAATTAATCTCAAAAATGTACAAGCAGATCATGAAGTTCAATACCAGAAAAACAAACGACCCAATCAAAAAATGGACCAAACAACTAAACACACATTTCTCCAAAGAAGACATACAGATGGCTAACAAACACATGAAAAAGTGTTCAACATCACTCATTTTCAGAGAAATGCCAATAAAAACCACAATGAGGTACCATCTCACACCGGCCAGAATGGCTGCTATCAAAAAGTCTACAAGCAACAAATGCTGGACAGGGTGTGGGGAAAAGACAACCCTGTTACACTGTTGGTGGGAATGCAAACTAGTACAACCACTATGGAGAACAGTGTGAAGATTCCTTAAAAAACTGGAAATAGAACTCCCATATGATCCAGAAATCACACTGCTGGTCATAAACACTGAGGAAACCAGAACTGAAAGAGACTCATGTACTCCAATGGTGACTGCAGCAGTATTTACAATAGCTAGGACATAGAAGCCTCCTGGATGTCCATTAACAGATGAATGGATAAGAAAGTTGTGGTACATATATATAATGGAATATTGCTTAGCTATTAAAAATAATGCATTTGAATCAGTTCTAATGAGGTGGATGAAACTGGAGCCTATTATACAGAGGGGAGTATGTCAGAAAGAACAACACCAATACAGTATGTTAAGACATGTATATGTAGTTTAGAAAGATGGTAATGACAACTCTGTATGTAAGACAGCAAAACAGACACAAAGAACTGACTTTTGGATTCTGTGTGAGAAGGCGAGGGTAGGATGATTTGAGAGAATAACATTGAAACATGTATATTACCATATGTGAAAATGACAACCAGTCCAAATTTGATGTTTGAAACAGGGCACTCAAAGCTAGTGCACTGGGACAATCCTGAGGGATGGAATGGGGAGGAAGGTAGGAGGGGGATTCAGAATGGGAGACACATGTACACCTGTGTCTGAGTCATGTCAATATATGGTAAAAGCCACCACAGTATTGTAAACTAATTAGCCTCCAATTAAACTAAATAAATTAATTAGAAATAAACCTTTTATTTCCAATATCTTCCTTAAAGAATAGGTAGAATCTTTTTAGAGACTCATGAATCTCCTAGCTGTATTGCTCAGGAAAGCAAGAAAATGAAAATATGTGTTCAGTTTTGATCAGGAAATTCAAAACCCATTTAAAAGTTAGAAGTTTGAGTTACAGAATTATAGAAATTAAAACTATCCAAAAAATCACAAATCGCCAGTAGTAATAAACAATAATTACTACAGTATAACTGTGACTCAGAAGATGTACATATCATCAACATGGATCACTCTATTCACTTCTGTGTTCACTTTAGTTAAATCATTACAGTTTTTTACTGACTTGACTTTACCCTTTTATATACTCATGAGGTAAATTTCAGTAGCATTTTGTGGAAAAAAAAATTTTATCTGACAGCAGCTTGATGTTTGCTACATCTCTTCCTTCTTGTGTTGCATGTCACAATTGCTCAGCTCAGTATTTCTTCTGACAGATTTTTCTGTGAAGTACATATTCTCAGTTGAAACAAAAATAAAATTTACACTTTGCCAAATATTTGGCAACACATTGGGAAGGATTATGGCACACATGACTCATCAAATGTCCATATCTTAGTGATGGAATTCAACACAATTTGTTCATCATAGAATTCCTGTAGTTGTTTACTAAGGTGTCTAAGAGCACCAAATTGGCTACTTTTTCATTTAGCTTGGCTGATTAGTCATACAAGCACAACTATGTGAAAAATATCAGGAAGGCATAGTAACATTGAATTGTTTCTGAGAATACTGAGAAACCATAATCTTGGAGACATTTTACCCAAGTATAGCTACTTAAATAATCCTGGGTAAAGATTCCATTCTAAAATCATAGAAAAGGAGTATTTCTATGTGACTGTGCTCATCAGAACACTAACTTCGCTTATCAAATCCATCAATATTGCTCTTCATATCATGCTGTAGCTACCTGGCATTAGTACATATATAATTTTGAGAATTACTTTCCCCGAATATTTCCTACTGCTTTGCCAAAAGAAAGATTTGTGAGTGAAGTAATAAATTATTAATGCTACATGTCATAAAGTAAAATACATTCTTTTTCAGACCTTAATTCACTAATCAAGAATAAATTAATGCATCTGAATTATTCAAAGAAGCTAAAATTATACAAATTATACTCAAATTAAATGTTTTGGATATTATATTCAAAATGTAACAAAAGATCACTTTTCACATTAATCTATACTTTACAGGTTCTTACATGGGACAGTTGACAGTGCATTCTTTATGAATTAAAATGAAACATATGTCTTATAAATTGGAAATCTTGCATCAAATGCAGAGTAGAAAGTCAGTTATCTTGACATTAAAAGGTTATTGTGCTAGGTTGAACCTCAAGAGGTCAGATTCCAAAGTATCTTGTTCCATACCTTTAGCCACACTTCAAAAAAGATTGTCATTACAATGTGATAACTTTCAGTATTAAGTGATATTTATTATTTTTCAGTGGTTTTCAATGTCTCCTTGAAAAATGGCCTCCTGAAAGTACTACATATTAACAACAATGCTTTGACTTAGTCTGTCACACTTGTGAGAGACCAGAGCTACATTAGTCTATAGGAATCTAGGATTAGAATTAACATACTTTCAAATTGTACTTCTCAGTCTATGGAATGGATATGCTGAATGTATTTTAATCGAGTTTATGTTGTTATTAGTTAATTGCTTAATCTGTTTTAGTTAAAAAAAAGAAAAAAACTAGTTGAATACCACTACAATGAAGACAAAATAACATCAGAATTACAAGCTTTTTGTATTATAGTAAAATTGAGGGATAACTGTGGAGATTAAATTATTTGAGGAATGCAAATCATATTGCTTGACAACAAATAACAGTAGCTAGGGATATTATAATTATAATTCACTCATCTACATTTATACAAAACAGTTCTGTCATCTTTAAAAGATCTATTATCTGTACCTTACAGGACATGCTTATGTTATTCCTTCCATGATAGAAACTCCGTTTCTGTAAAGATTCTCTGTCTCCCTTTTCATTCTTTCTTTCAATTTGTAATCAACCCTGCATTCCATAACAAATTCTGCAAAACTACAAAATTTTAGTGTTATTCAAAATTAGAAAATATATTTGAATGCCAAGGAGCACATCTATAGTTGAAAAAGTTATTGGAGTATGTGTGGGCATAAGCTTCCACTTCTTTGTCAAGTAAACAAGTTCCACATCATCATGTGTACTCTTTCTATGTACTCAACTTCTTTGGAGTTCTGCAGTGCCTATTGTTACCTTTTCTATTAGATAAGAGAGTTTTAGAAAAAAAAAATATTGGGCTGAAAATAAGAAATTGATTGCAAGACTGAATACTGAAGAGTAAATTTCCCATTTGCTCTCCCTCTCCTAAAAAATAAGTGCTATCTCCCAAAGTCTGTCTTCCAGATACAATCAATTTTTCTAATCAAAATAAGTTGAAATACCTCCAAGTGAAATTTTCTGAGTTCTAGCATACGGGCATCCACCAACATAATGACCAAATCTCAGACCAATCAAAGAAAGCTGTCAGTAGGCTCATCAGTTTCAAAATAGTTTTTAGTTCCTGATTCTTACCTTTGGAATACATTTTGACTTTTGAGGAAAATTGGAATATATGTCATCAATTAAAACAGCAAGGGATTGATGTCAGCAAGATGGCAAAATAGTAAGACCCAGTGCTTGTTCCCCAACAGAAATACCAATTTAATAATAACATATGGATCAAAATACCTTTATGAGAGGTCTAAAATTTGGTTAGGAAGCTGTATTCCAGATGAGCACAAAACAAAGAACACATTGAAATGAAAAATAAGAATACTTAGATTTATCCTAGGCTAGTTCTTTCCTCAAGTTGGCACAGCTCAATACCTAGAGAGAGAGAATGTTAGCCTGCAACTTCTCCAATCAGGGAAAAGATAGAATGGAAGATACGTCAAACATCTCAGTATTTGCATGCATTGCTGGAGAAGTTGGTTTCTGTCTTGCCTCATACCTACTGCTACTAATACTGGCATAATTCAGATGACAGGGGGCAGTTTAGAAAAAAAAAAAAGAAATGGGCCAGACAGCCTGCAGTGGTTGTCATTGCTCTGTTAGATTGCAATCAAGTGCAGAACCCGAATATTCTCCGCTTGGAGGGAAGGAGAGGAATGGAGGATGCGTCCGACATCCTGGCCTTTCACTAGGCTGCCCAAGAGATTGTTTTGTCACCCTTCACAGGACCTTAATGGAATCAACCTATTTTCATGGAGGACACTAAAAAGAAGGAAAAGTGAAGAGTAGCTTAGTGTTCCCAGCACTGCTCTGCAAAATTGGGAGAAAGGGCAGATCTTAAGACTTCTCCACAAGGAAGGATAGAGATGAGTAAAGAGCATTCCTCTAATGTCCTGGCCCACAGTATATCAGTCAGATACCAGAAGGACAGAGGAGCAAAAGATTACAGATTCTTAAAACAGATAATCAACAAGTACCTACGGTATAGCACATGGAACTCTGCTCAGTGTTATGTGGCAGCCTGGATAGAAGGGGAGTTTGGGGGAGAATGGATACATGTGTATGCATGGCTGAATCCTTTTGCCTTTCACTTGAAATGATCACAGCAGTGTTAATCGGCCATGCTCCAATACAAAATAACAAGTTTTTTAAAAAAAATCACAGATTCTTCAAAATGAAAGAAACCAGTAAATCATTCTAAGTCCAAACTACATGCACAAATTCAGAGGATATACATTCATATTAATAAAAATGGTTTGAGTGGTTCCCAGAACATCTAGCCAGGTTGATTGGTGAAGGTCTTTCCTTGTCAAAGCCAGTCTGGACTTGACTGAAAGAGGCAGGTGTTTCTTCAAATGTAGAGACATCAAATAAAGCTACAAGGAACACAAAGAATCAGGGAAACATGATACAATAAAGGAACAGCAACAAAAACAAAAATGTCTAGTAATGGAGATCTATGAATTATCTGACAAAGAATTCAAGATAACCCTGTCAAAGTTCAGTGAGTTATAAGAGAACACAGATACACAACTAAACAAAATTAGGAAAGTAATACTAGAATAAAATGAGAATAACAGTGAAGAGAAACTATAAAAAAAGAACTGAACAAACTAAACAGAAATTCTGGAGCTGAAATGTATAACTGAACTGAAAGACTCACTGCTACTGCTAAGTTGCTTCAGTCATGTCTGACTCTGTGAGACCCCACAGACAGTGGCCCACCAGGCTCCCCCGTCCCTGGGACTCTCCAGGCAAGAACACTGGAGTGGTTGCCATTTCCTTCTCCAATGCATGAATGTGAAAAGTGAAAGTGAAGTCGCTCAGTCGTGTCCTACTCCCAGCGACCCCATCGACTGCAGCCCACCAGGTTCCTCCGTCCATGGGATTTTCCAGGCAAGAGTACTGGAGTGGGGTGCT
The DNA here is from genome assembly GCF_055505025.1 of Bos grunniens. NCBI lineage: Eukaryota > Metazoa > Chordata > Mammalia > Artiodactyla > Bovidae > Bos > Bos grunniens. The sequence continues at coordinate 102,328,254 of NC_141194.1, read as the reverse complement.
ATTGCCTTCTCCACTAGAGGGTTTCAACAACAGACTTGATCAAGCATATAAAAAGAACCAGTGAACGTCAGTGCAATCCCACTTCTGGGTATATATCCAAAATAATTATAATCAGGATCTTGAAGACATATCTGTACTCCCATGCTCATTGTAGCATTACTCACAATAGGAAAGATACGGAAGTAATCTTCATGGCCATCAACAGATCAATGGATAAGTAAAACGTGGTGTATGTATACAGTAGAATATTACTCAGCTTTCTGAAACTCCTGGATCAGAGAGAAAGGATAGTTCATTACTCACAGCAATAGCAGTGGCAAGAATATCACATTTTGTATTGCTTTGCTGATTCTCAGTTGCTACCAGAGGGTTCAAAAAAGTCTGAAACGTGAACAGACAATGGGATGTATTATAGACAATGAATCTTCAGTTTATGGAACTCAAATCTTTTACAATGGGCCTTAAGTATGCCTGCTCATTTCTCTGGAGGGAAAGGCTACCTCTGTCTTCCAAGTCTCTTCTATATACAAACATTCTTAAAAAGCTAGTTCAGAACAAGAGACCTTCCTCACAAGAGATACAAAAACTCAAGAGACTCAGTAAAATGTTCTCCCAACAGAGGCTATTTTAAATTAATAAAATGTTAAAATTCAGTTCATAGGTTGCATTCAGTTTAGTTCAGTTCAGTCGCTCAGGGGTGTCCAACTTTTTGCAACCCCAAATCACAGGGCTGATCTTCAGAATGGACTGGTTAGATCTCAATGCAGGCCAAGGGACTCTCAATAGTCTTCTCCAACACCACAGTTCAAAAGCATCAATTCTTCGGTGCTCAGTCTTCTTCACAGTCCAACACTAACATCCGTACATGACCACAGGAAAAACCATAGCCTTGACTAGACGGACCTTTGATGGCAAAGTAACGTCTCTGCTTTTGAATATGCTATCTAAGTTGCTCATAACTTTCCTCCCAAGAAGTAAGCGTCTTTTAATTTCATGGCTGCAGTCACCATCTGTAGTGATTTTGGAGCCCCAAAAAACGAAGTCTGACACTGTTTTCACTGTTTCCCCATCTATTTCCCATGAAGTGATGAGACCAAATGCCATGATCATCGTTTTCTGAATGTTGAGCTTTAAGCCAACTTTTTCACTCTGCACTTTCACTTTCATCAAGGGGCTTTTGAGTTCCTGTTCACTTTCTGCCATAAGGGTTGTGTCATCTGCATATCTGAGGTTATTGATATTTCTCCCGGCAATCTTGATTTCAGCTTGTGTTTCTTCCAGTCCCACATTTCTCATGATGTACTCTACATATAAGTTAAATAAGCAGGGTGACAATATACAGCCTTGGCGTACTCCTTTTCCTATTTGGAGCAAGTCTGTTGTTCCATGTCCAGTTCTAACTGTTGCTTCCTGACCTGCATACAGATTTCTCAAGAGGCAGGTCAAGTTGTCTTGTTTTCCCATCTCTTTCAGAATTTCCCACAGTTTATTGTGATCCACAGAGTCAAAGGCTTTGGTATAGTCAATAAAGCAGAAATAGATGTTTTTCTGGAACTCTCTTGCTTTTTCCATGATCCAGCGGATGTTGGCAATTTGATCTCTGGTTCACCTGCCTTTTCTGAAACCAGCTTGAACATCTGGAAGTTCATGGTTTACGTATTGCTGAAGCCTGGCTTGGAGAATTTTGAGCATTACTTTACTAGCATGTGAGATGAGTGCAATTGTTCAGTAGTTTGAACATTCTTTGGCATTGCCTTTCTTTGGAATTAGAATGAAAACTGACCTTTTCCAGCCCTGTGGCCACTGCTGAGTTTTCCAAATTTACTGGCATATTGAGTGCAGCACTTTCACAGCATCATCTTCCAGGATTTGAAATAGCTCAACTGGAATTCTATCACCTCCACTAGCTTTGTTTGTAGTGATGCTTTCTAAGGCCCACTTGACTTCACATTCCAGGATATCTGGCTCTAGGTCAGTGATCACATCATCATTATTATCTGAGTCGTGATGATCTTTTTTGTACAGTTCTTCTGTGTATTCTTGTCATCTCTTCTTAATATCTTCTGCTTCTGTTAGGTCCATACCATTTATGTCCTTTATAGAGCCCATCTTTGCATGAAATGTCCCCTTGGTATCTCTAATTTTCTTGAAGAGATCGCTAGTCTTTCCCATTCTGTTGTTTTCCTCTATTTCTTTGCATTGATCGCTGAGGAAGGCTTTCTTATCTCTTCTTGCTATTCTTTGGAACTCTGCATTCAGATGCTTATATCTTTCCTTTATCCTTTGCTTTTAACTTCTCTTCTTTTCATAGTTATTTGTAAGGCCTCCCCAGACAGCCATTTTGCTTTTTTGCATTTCTTTTCCATGGGAATGGTCTTGATCCCTGTCTCCTGTACAATGTCACGAACCTCAGTCCGTAGTTCATCAGGCACTCTATCTATCAGATCTAGGCCCTTAAATCTATTTCTCACTTCCACTGTATAATCATAAGGTATTTGATTTAGGTCATACCTGAATGGTCTAGTGGTTTTCCCTACTTTCTTCAACTTAAGTCTGAATTTGGTAATAAGGAGTTCATGATCTGAGCCACAGTCAGCTGCTGGTCTTGTTTTTGTTGACTGTATAGAGCTTCTCCATCTTTGGCTGCCAAGACTATAATCAGTGTCTGATTTCAGTGTTGACCATCTGGTGATGTCCATGTGTAGAGTCTTCTCTTGTGTTATTGGCCAAGAGGAGCTACCCCATGTCCGAGGTCAGGGGTAGCGGCCGGGAGGAGCTACCCCTCGACCGAGGTCAGGGGAGGCAGCCGGGAGGAGCTACCCCACGCCCCCACTCCCAAGGCCAGGGGCAGTGGCTGGGAGGACCAACCCCATGTCCAAGGAATAGTGGCTGCGCAGGTGCAGGAGGGCCTAGAGGAGCTATCCCACTTTGAAGGTCAGGAAGGGTGGCAGTGAGGACATACCCTTCGTCCAAGGTAAGGAGCAGTGGCTGTGCTTTGCTGGTGCAGCCGTGAAGAGATACCCCATGCCCAAGATAAGAGAAACCCAAGTAAGACGGTAGGTGTTGCAAGAGGACATCAGAGGGCAGACACACTGAAACCATACTTACAGAAAACTAGTCAATCTATTCACACTAGGACCACAGCCTTGTCTAACTCAATGAAACTAAGCCATGCCTGTGGGGCAACCCAAGATGGGTGGGTCATGGTGGAGAGATCTGACAGAATATGGTCCACTGGAGAAGGGAATGGCAAACCACTTCAGTATTCTTGCCTTAAGAAACCCATGAACAGTATGAAAAGGAAAAATGATAGGATACTGAGAGAGAAACTCCCCAGGTCAGTAGGTGCCCAATATGCTACTGGAAATCAATGGAGAAATAACTCCAGAAAGAATGAAGGGATGGAGCCAAAGCAAAAAGAATACCCACCACATCACCAGTGGATGTGACTGGTGATAGAAGCAAGGTCTGATGCTGTGAAGAGCAATATTGCATAGGAACCTGGAATGTCAGGTCCATGAATCAAGGCAAATTGGAAGTGGTCAAACAAGAGATGGCAAGAGTGAATGTCAACATTCTAGGAATCAGCGAACTGAAATGGACTGGAATGGGTGAATTTAACTCAGATGACCATTACATCTACTACTGCGGGCAGGAATCCCTCAGAAGAAATGGAGTAGCCATGATGGTCAACAAAAGAGTCCAAAATGCAGTACTTGGATGCAATCTCAAAAACGACAGAATGATCTCTGTTCGTTTCCAAGGCAAACCATTCAATATCACAGTCATCCAAGTCTATGCCCCAACCAGTAATGCTGAAGAAGTTGAAGTGAACGTTTCTATGAAGACCTACAAGACCTTTTAGAACTGACACCCAAAAATGATGTCCTTTTCATTATAGGGGACGGGAATGCAAAAGTAGGAAGTCCAGAAACACCTGGAGTAACAGGCGAATTTGGCCTTGGAATAGGTTGCACTAGTCACCTTTAAAGAGGTCCATAGCCATATGTGGCTAAAAGCTACCAAGTGAACAATGAAAATATGGAACATTTCCAATAATGAAGAAAATTCTATTGGCAGATTGAATGACTCTATGTCATACAATATTAATAATAGTAATAACTAAGCATTAACAACATACCAAGCACTTTAAATGCATTATCCCATTTAACGCTTATGCTAGCCCTATAGATTAGAACTTGTTATCCCCACTTTATAGATGAGGAAACCATCCTTAGAAAGGTAGAATGATTTACCTACTAAGCTCATACATGTGGTAATTGTCAGAGATTGAGCTATCCTTGACTACTCTCTTAAGCTACTTCCCTTGGATTCCTATAGCAGATAGTATTTTCCAATGACTGCAATAATATTTATAGTCCTACACACTCTTTCATATTCTCACAACAACCCTATCAAGAGACAGAACCTATATTCCCTCCTGTTGAACTTGGGTGGGTCTTTGTTACTGGCCTGATGAAGTGATGTTACATATAGTGTAAGTGATGTTATATGAGGTTCAAGAATATGCTATATTCTTGATAAGAGAATAAAATTTCTACTTGTCTTCCTCATGGGACAGTAGCTACTACTGGAAGTCAGCTATCAGTCGATAAGGAAGCCCAAGTCACATTGAGAAGCCTTCTCATAATACTTAAGCTGACAGTCATCATTTAGGTCCCAGGCAGCAGTCAGTATCAACTGCCATTCGTGCGAGTGAGGAAAATTTCAAAATTATTCCAGCCCCAGTCATCAACTGATTGTAAACTGGGATACCCACAAAAAAATTGTCTATCTGATCAAAAACATCCCTCTGAACCATGAGATGATAATAATAACAACAATAATATATTAATGTTTTGTATCATTAAGCTGTTATGTAGTGATAGTGTAAATAATGCACCTTCAAACAAGTTATGTAAAAAGCTTTAGTTTAGCCAATTAATGACTATTTATTTGCTTTGTGAATTGATACTTTGTAGAAGTAAATTAATACATAAGAAGGAATATATTCCTTCTATATTCTGCCTCACTTTTTGTAGGATTAGATTTGAAAAGGAAAAGGGAAATAAAATTTTTACTTATATGAAAAAAATAAAACTATTGACCAAGATGAATTTGTCCAAAGCAAAATTGTTTCTTAAGTGGCTCTACACATTTTTGTTAGATATTGCCATATTTGAATTTCATACCCTATACTTCTGTCTTTCATTTATTTATTCTGGCTGCTACATAAGTTGCCTTTGTTGACATTTTTTTTTTCTAAAAATGTGAAAAAATTAATTAAAGAAAACATATTTAATCCTTTTAGCTGAAAAAACAAAAGCTATTATACAAATATTAGAATTGAAAGGATCATGAAAAATCATCAATGAAGACATACAACTTTACCATATCCTTAAAGTCTAGAATCAATTTTTGCATTGCCATATACTCATTACACATCTAGGAAAGTCGTTATGAATTTTTGTAGAATTTACATTTTGTATATTTTTTATGGCAGTAATAACACAATATGAGATCTACTGTCTTAACAAAATATTAAAAGTAAAATTATATATTCTTAACTATAGACACTATACTGTACTGCAGATCTCTAGAGCATTCATCTTGTATAACTGTAACTTTATACCAATTGAGCAACAAAATTATCCATTTTCCCTGCCCAGCTCCTGCAGTTTTATTTTAAGCAAGCTTAATGTTTTTCAGAGATTATTTTTATCTGGAGGCAAAAATTGCTTACAATCAAACTTTGCAAAATAAAAATCCCCTTTTTCCAGCTGATCAATTCTTGATAAATGGGGCAATACTCGCATACTAAAACAGGTTACAAACAGTTTATATGCTATTGTTTTAAAATCATCTCAAACATTTACAATGTCATTTCTCAGCACCACCATTTGTCCTAAAGCATAAAGGAAGGATGAGAAATCAGGAGCTAACAGGATAGAGGACCCTGGAGCTACATTTACAGATTTTTTTCCTGATGTATTTTATTAACTATGGCTTAAGGAGCAAGTAAGCATTCACCATCCACTATTTCCATATTTTCAAGATTGTTTAGTAGACAATAACAGACAATAACAAATGTTAAGCAAATAAATATTTGAACCATTTAAACATACTTCTGATTTTGTAGGTAACAAAAGCTTACAGAGCTGACCCTAGGTGTTTATTTCTATATCTACATGTATTTTTCTATCTGTATTTACATATAAAACTTGGAAAACACTCATCATGCCTGAGATATTCTCTGAACAAGGGAAAGAAAAGCAAAGATATTTGTTATGAGCAGGGAGTTCCATCTAAGAATTTGAATTGGGTATATTAAGAATAACCACAATCTCAAATTTGCTGCAGCTTTGTAAGGTTTAAGCTTAATATCTCAATAGACAAAACTTTTGTTTTACAGTCTGTATTAATACACTTAGTTTCTTATCTGTAGGCCTCAGAGTCTACTTTTCACTGTGAACAGAAGCTGTAAAAAGTTTTACTCCTGTAGCCAAAAGTAAAGTATGTGAAAATATTTCTGTACACTTATCTTTATCCTGGGAATGAATCAGAATAATTATATGAAAAAGTCACTTAGAGAGCTTGAAAGAGTCCCATTTCTCAGGCTGGCAGTAGCAGCCCTTCTAAATAAGAAAGCCACCGAAACTGCATGATAAGACTTCTCAAAAATGTCTCATTTGAGGAACTTTAATCCCAGTCATGTAGCAAGAGGAGGCCTGTCCACTTCTGACCCTCATTCCTCCCAGAACAGACATGTGACACTTCATGCCAAAGCAATTACATACTTGCTGAAAACTGACTCATCCTGCCCTTTTATTTAGTTAGCCATCTTCAGACATTTATGTTTGTAGAAAAGCCTCCAGGCTTGCAAGGAATAATATGTACTCCCATCACCAACTGACTGAAGGAGATATGCTTGAAGCTTCTACCTACCCTAGTCAGCTCCTTTGCATTATTCCCAAGTGTATAAGGAAATAAATTTCATATACTGATCATCTATTTCAGGGAAAAATATGAAAAATAATTTTATATACACTTGGAAGGAACTTAAACCCACTAACAATGCTGATTCACTTAGGCCAGGTATAGCAAACTCATCAGATAGGAAATGGGAAATGCAAATATGTGAAGTCCTTTAAGTGGAAAATATTAAATGATTATGGGGACTCTGGTGAATGTGAAAGTAAATTCACTCTGAAAAACTATAAGCCCCCAGTTTATGACTTCTAGATCTGGAATATAATACAGAATTAAAATAACTGGATATATGAGTATATTCGTAGCTCAGAAGAGAGAATTAAAATTGTCAAATTAGGTCAAATAGGTAAAGTTATTAAGAAGTCTCATAGAAAAAAAGGAGAAAGCTTTGAAAAAAATTCTTTTGAAATACACTGAAAAATTGAGTGCAGATGCATTTTTTTGAAACATGCAAAATCAAGTGCAGACGTCCACATAAAAAGGATAATTTCTCAGTGTTCTAGGATTATTAATTGCCAAAAATTATATTGAAGAGATTCATTCAGTTGCAAAACTGACCCTAGAAAAAGCTATCTAGCCTTATCTATCTATCTATCTATCTATCTATTTGGTACTTTTTAAACTGAAAATGTACACTCTGTTCAAAAGATTATAGCAAATTTTAAATAGTAATCATCTGTATAAATCACAAAGAAAATTACTTTCTTTCTAAACACTTGCTAAGTGCTTTTCACATATTTAATCCTCAAAAAAACCTGTAAGTTTGATATTATCATTCTCTGTATTTTAAAGATAAGGGAGAAATTCTTTCCCAAGATCACAGAGCTAATAAATAGTAGAGCTGGTTTTGAACTTTGCCCAAGCAGTTAAACATTTGAAAAATTTTCAAACATCTATTCCCCAAACCAGAATTGTGGGGCTAGATTAAAATGAATATAAATTCTTTCCAACTTTCAAGAAACAAATAATATATATATTTATTTAAACCAGTGCATAGGCACTGCATAAACAGTGCATAGACAGAGAAGGAAACTACCCAAATTCATACATAAATCTAGACAAATGCTGATAATTAAACATGATAAATTTAGAAAAAACTTAATAGGCTTATTTAGCTTAAAAATTAAAAAAAAAAGTTCCTTCTTTATTCAATGTGCAAGACCCTATGCTAGGAACAAAATAAAAATTAACTTTTTGCTGTTGTTGTTCAGTGGGTAAGTTGTGTCTGACTCTTTGCTGCCGCATGTACTACAGCAGCCAGTTTCTCCTGTTCTTCACTATCTCCTGGAGTTTGCTCAAACTCATGTCCATTGAGTCAGTGATGCTATCTAACCACCTCATCCTCTGTCACCCCTTCTCCTCCTGCCCTCAATCTTTCCCAGCATCAGGGTCTTTTCCATTGAGTCAACTCTTTGCATCAAGTGACCAAAGTATTAGAGCTTCAGCTTCAGCAACAGTCCTTACAATAAATATCCAGGCTTGACTTCCACTAGGATTTACTGGGTTGATCTCCATGCAGTCCAAAGGACTCTCAAAAGTTTTCTACGGCACCACAATTTGAAAGTATCAATTCTTTGGCACTCAGATTTCTTTTTGGTCCAATTCTCACATCAGTACATGATGATTGGAAAAATTGTACCCTTAGGGTGGTCCTAAGATGGTGGAGGAATAGGACGGGGAGACCACTTTCTACTCCACAAATTCATTGAAAGATAATTTGAACACTGAGCACATACAAAACAGCTTCTGAACACTGGTGGAGGATACCAGGCACCCAGAAAGGCATCCCATTGTCTTCAAAAGGGGGTAGGACAAAAGATAAAAGATAAAAAGAGAGACAAAAGAGTTAGGAATGGATACCCGTCCTGGGGAGGGAGTCTTAAAAGAGATGTTTTCAAACACCAGGAAACCCTCTCACCTGCGGGTCTGTGGGGAGTTTTGGAATCTCAGAGGGCAACATAACCAGTAGGAAAAAATAAATAAATAAAGCTCACAGATTATGCACCTAACGGAAACTTCCAGTGGAGAAATAGCCCAGATGCTTGCCTCAGGCACCAGCAAGCGGGAGCTGAACAGGGAGGCACGGACTACATTGGGACGGAGCCTGAATGTCCTGAGGGCAATCTGAGGGAGCTAACGTGAGATAGCAACCCAAACCGTGGGATAGCCAGAGCGGGGCACGGGCGGGGTCGGAGAGGAAAGAGACATAATTTTTCCCTTGAAAAGCTCTAACCTAAGGCACTGCTGGGCTTGCTCACAGAACAAAGGACTGAGCGAATACCAGAAGACAGCTAGCCAGCTGTGGACTGGCCCATCCCCCACAGGAGGCAGGAAGGCAGGTGGACTGCAGCCAGAGCCGGAAACCTGAAAACTCAGCCCCAGATACGGCATCCCCTACCAAACTGCAAACAGGTTTCCAGTTGCTAACCAAGTCTTCCTGGGATCCTGGACAGTTGACATACCCCAGGAGGGTTACAGCCAGAGATCAGCTCTCCAGAGAAGACACATGGTACACCTGAGATGACGCTCACACAGTGTACCCAGGAAACCGAGTGGCTGGGACCAGGGAGGTGATAAGATGCCCCGTAACTGTGGAGAGTGTGCTCACCAAACACCTGGTTGCCTGAGCTGCTCAGACCTGGGAAAGGCACAAAACACAGGTCCAACTGAGTTTGTGCCTTTGTGGAGTACCCAAGAACCTGAACCTGAGTGGGGTAGAACTGGGAAGTGCACGAAATGCAGGGCCCACCTTAGACGGTTTGCCTGCAGAGCAACTTGGAGCCTGAGCAGTGCAGACCAAGAAAGCACACACACCGTGAGTGGAAGCAAACCCAGTGTGGCCCAGACACTGCAAGCACTCCATACACATGACAGTGATATTTGTTTGCAGTGTTCATCCCTCCCTGCAGCACAATTGAACAAGTGAGCCTAAATAAATGACCACCTTTGCCCCCTTATGTCAGGGCGGAAGTTAGATACTGAAGAGACTTGCAAACAGAGGAAGCCAAAATAAACAAAGAAGAGGCTTTGTAAGTGACAGGTGCAACAGATTAAAACCCTGTAGTTAGCACTGGCTACATTGGAAGGGACCTATAGACCTTGAGCAGAAGTATAAGGTGGAAAAAAGAAATATCTGAAACTGAACTGACCCCACACTGCCCTCAAAAGCTCCAGAGAAATTCCTAGATATATTTTACTATAATCATTTTTTACTTTCTAATTTTTTAAGTTCTTTATTACGCCTTTTTCATTTTTAAAACCTAGTATTATCTTGGAAAAAAACACTCTATTTTTAAAGCAAATTCCATATTTTTTATATAACTTTGAGATTTTGTTTTGTTTTGTTAATATTGTATTTTTGAGTGTCTGTCCTCTACCCTAGATCTTTAATCTTTCCTTTTTGGTATTTGTTATCAATTCTGTACCTTTAATAATCCAATCTTCAGTACCCATTTTTAATTAAGAGTGTGATTACTGGCTTGATTGTTCTCTCCCTTTTGACCCTCCTTTTTCTCCCCTAGATAATCTCCCTTCTCTTCTCTACTTAACTCTGTGAATCTCTCCAGGTGTTCTGGGCTGTGGAGAAAACTTAGGGAACTGATCACAGGCTAGATTGGTCCCTCTCCTTTTGATTCCCCCTCCTCTACTCCTGGTTACTTCTGTCTCTTTCCTCCCTCTTTTCTTTATGAAACTCTGAGCCTCTGTGAGTGGTCCAGACTGTGGAGAGCAAATAAGGAATTGGTTACTGGCTAGACTGCTCTCTCCCCTTTTGATTCCCCCTCTTCTCCACCTGGTCACCTCTATCTACTACCTCCCTCTTTCCTTCTTCATGTAACTCTGTGAACCTCTCTGGGTGTCCCTCACTGTGGAGAATCCTTTCACCAGTAACCTAGATGTTTTATCATTGGTGCTGTATGGATGGAGAAGTCTTGAGGCTACTATAAGAATAAGACTGAAAGCCAGAGGCAGCAGGCCTAAATCCAAAACTTGAAAACACCAGAAAACTCCTTACTCCAGGGAACATTAATCAACAAAGTTCAGTTCATTTCAGTCGCTCATTCATGTACAACTCTTTGCAACTCCATGAACCGCAGCACGCTAAGCCTCCCTGTCCATCACCAACTCCAAAAGCACATCGAAAAGCCTGCATACCTACACTGAAACCAAGCTCCACCCAAGAGCAAACAAGTTTCAGAGCCAGACATACCAAGCTAATTCTCTAACAAAGCAGAAACATAACCCTGAGCACAAAAATACAGGAGGCCAAAAGTCGCACCAAACCTATAGGCACCTCAAAACTCACTACTGGACACTTCATTGCACACCAGAGAGAAGAGATCCAGCTCCACCCACCAGAACACTGACACAAGCTTCCCTAACCAGGAAACCTTGACAAGCCACCCATACAACTTCACCCACAGTGAGGAACCTCCACAATAAAGCGGAATCACAAACTGCCAGAATAGAGAAAGGCCACCCGAAACACAGCAATATAAACAAGATGAAAAGGCAGAGAAATACTCAGCTGGTAAAGAACACGATAAAAGCCCAACAAAGGAAACAAAAGAGGAGGAGATAGGGAGTCTACCTGAAAAAGAATTCAGAATAATGATGTTAAAAAATGATTCAAAATTTTGAAAACAAAATGGAGTTACAAGGATTGAGAAGATGCAAGAAAAGTTTAACAAGGACCTAGAAGAAACAAAAAAGAGTCAATCAATAATGGATAATGCAGTAAATGAGATCAAAAACACTCTGGAGGGAACCAACAGTAGAATAACTGAGGCAGAAGATAGGAAAAGTGAGGTGGAAAAAAGAATGGTGGAAATAAATGAAGCAGAGAAGAAAAAAGAAAAGAATTAAAAGAAATGAGAACAATCTCAGAGACCTCTGGGACAATGTTAAATGCCCAAACATTCGAATCATAGGAGTCCCAGAAGAAGAAGACAAAAAGAAAGGTCATGAGAAAATACTTGAGGAGATAATAGTTGATAACTTCCCTAAAATGAGGAAGAAAATAGCTACCCAAGTCCAAGAAACCCAGAGAGCCCCAAACAGGATAAACCCAAGACAAAATACCCCAAGACACATATTAATCATATTAACGAAAAGCAAACACAAAGACCAAAGATTAAAAGCAGCAAGGGAAAAACAACAAATACTACACAAGAGGATCCACATAAAGATAACAGCTGATATTTCAATAGAAACTTTTCAGGCCAGAAGGGAAGGGCAGGACATACTTAAAGTGATGAAAGAGAAAAACCTACAACCAGATTACTGTACCCAGCAAGGATCTCATTCAAATATGAAGGAGAAATCAAAAACTTTACAGACAAACAAAAGATGAGAGAATTCAGCACCAGCAAGCCAGCTCTCCAACAAATGCTAAAGGATCTTTTCTAGACAGGAAACACAGAAAACGTTTATAAACTCAAACCTGAAACAACAAAGTAAATGATAACAGGATCATATTTATCAATAATTACCTTAAATATAAATGGGTTGAATGCCCCAACCAAAACACAAAGACTGGCTGAATGGATACCAAAACAAGACCCCTATATATGCTGTCTACAAGAGACCCACCTCAAACCTAAGGACACATATAGAATGAAAGTGAAGGGCTGGAAAAAGATATTTCATGCAAATAGAGACCAAAAGAAAGCAGGAGTAGCAATACTCATATCATATAAAATAAACATTGAAACAAAGGCTGTGAAAAGAGACAAAGAAGGACACTACGTAAAGATGAAAGGATCAATCCAAGAAGAAGATATAACAATTATAAATATATATGTACCCAATATAGGAGCACTGCAATATGTAAGGCAAATGCTAACAAATATGAAAGGGGAAATTAATAGTAACACAATAATAGTGGGGACTTTAATACCCCACTTGCACCTATGAATAGATCAACTAAGCAGAAAAATAGCAACGAAACACAAACTTTAAATGATACAATGGACCAGTTAGACCTAATTGATATCCATAGGACATTTCACCCTGAAACAATGAATTTCACCTTTTTCTCAAGTGCACACGGAACCTTCTCTGGGATAGATCACATCCTGGGCCATAAATCTAGCCTTGGTAAATTCAAAAAAATTAAAATAATTTCAAGCGTCTTTTCTGATCACAATGTGGTAAGATTAGATGTCAACTACAGGGAAAAAACAAAACTATTAACAATACAAACATATGGAAGCTAAATAACACATTTCTGATTAAACAACAAATCATAGAAGAAATAAAAATATGCATAGAAAGGAATGAAAATGAAAAGAAAACAACCCAAAACTTATGGGTTTCAGTAAAAGCACTGCTAAAGGGAAGGTTCATCGCAATACAAGCCTCCTCAAGAAACAGGAGAGAAATCAAATAATTAACCTAATTCTACATCTAAAGCAACTAGAAAAGGAAGAAATGAAGAACCCCAGGGTTAGTAGAAGGAGAGAAATCACAAAGTTAGGGCAGAAATAAATGGAAAAGAAACAAAAAACACCATAGCAAAAATCAACAAAGCTAAAAGTTGTTTCTTCAAGAAGATAAATACAGTAGACCAACCATTAGCCACACTCATCAATAAACAAAGGGAGAAGAATCAAATCAACAAAATTAGAAATGTAAATGGAAAATCACAACAGACAACACAGAAATCATAAGAGGATCATAAGAGACTACTATCAGCAACTATATGCCAATAAAATAGACAACTTGGAAGAAATGGACAAATTCTTAGTCAGAAATCTTCTAACTAATAAAAGCCCAGGATCAGATGGCTTCACAGATGAATTATACGAAAAATTTAGAAAAGAGCTAACACCTATCCTACTCAAACTCTTCCAGAAAATTGCGGAGGAAGGTAAACTTACAAACTCATTCTATGAGGCCATCATCACCCTAACACCAAAACCAGACAAAGATGACACACAAAAATGAAAACTACAGGCCAATACCATTGATGAACATAGATGCAAAAATCCTCAACATAATTCCAGCAAATAGAATCCAACAACATATTAAAAATATCATACATCATGACCAAGTGGGCTTTATCCCATGGATGCAAAGATTCTTCAATATTTGCAAATCAATCAATGATACACCATATTCACAAATTGAAAAATAAAAACCATATGATTCTCTCAATAGATGCAGAGAAAGCCTTTGACAAAATCTAGCATCCATTTAATCTCTAACCCTTGTGGCTCAGATGGTAAAGCGTATGTCTCTAATGCGTGAGACCTGGGTTCGATCCTTGGGTCAGGAAGATTCCCTGATAAAAACGTTCCAGAAAGCAGGCACTGAAGGAACATACCTCAACATAATAAAAGCCATATATGATAAACCCACAGCAAACATTATCCTCAATAGTGAAAAATTGAAAGCATTTCTGTTAAAGTCATGAACAAGACTAGGATGCCCACTCTCACCACTGCTGTTCAACATAGTTTTGGAAGTTTTGGCCACAGCAATCAGAGAATAAAAAGAAATAAAAGGAATCGAGATTGGAAAAGAAGAATCAAAACTCTCACTGTTTGCAGATGGCATGATCCTCTACATCGGAAATGCTAAAGACACCACCAGAAAACTACTAGAGCTAATCAATGAATATAGTAAAGTTTATAGATATAAAATTAGCACACATAAATCCCTTGCATTCCTATACACAAAAAATTAGGAAACAGAAATAAAAATTAAGGAAACAATTCTATTCACCATTGCAAGGAAAAGAATAAAATACTTAGGAATAAATCTACCTAAAGAAAGAAAATATCTATATATAAAAAATATAAAATACTGATGAAAGAAGTCAAAGATGACACAAAAAATGGAGAAATATACCATGTTCATGGATCAGAAGACTCTATAATACAGTGAAAATGAGTATACTCCCAAGGTAATCTATAGATTCAATGTCATCCTTATCAAGCTACCAATGGTATTTTTCAGAGAATTAGAACAATAATTTCACAATTTGTATGGAATTACAAAAAGCCTCGAATAGCAAAAGCAATCTAAGAAGAATAGAACTAGATTAGTCAACCTGCCTGACTTCAGGCTATACTAAAAAGCTACAGTCATCAAGACAGTATGATATTGGCAAAAAGACAGAAACATAGATCAATGGAAAAAAAATAGAAAACCCAGAGGTAAATTCAAGCACCTATGGACACCTTATCCTTGACAAAGAAGGTAAGACTATATAATGGAAAAAAGACAATCTCTTTAATAAGTGGTTATGGGAAAACTGGTCAACCACTTGTAAAAGAATGAAACTAGAACACTTTCTAATACCATACACAAAAATAAACTCAAAATGGATTAAAGATCTAAATGTAAGACCAGAAAATATACAACTCCTACAGGAAAACATAGGCAAAACAGTCTCTGATGTAAATCATAGCAGGATTCTCTATGACCCACCTCCCAGAGTAATGCAAATAAAAGTAAAAATAAACAAATGGGACCTAATTAAACTTAAAAAATTTTGCACAATGAAGGAAACTATAAGCAATGTGAAAAGACAGCCTTCAGAATGGGGAAAAAATAACAAATGAAGCAATTGACAACAAATTTATCTCGAGACTATACAAGCATCTCCTGAAGCTCAATTCCAGAAAAATAAATGACTGAATCAAAAAATGGGCCAAAAAACCAAAAAGACATTTCTCCAAAGAAGATGTACAGATGGCTAACAAACACTTGAAAAAGTGCTCAATATCACTCATTATCAGAGAAATGCAAATCAAACCACAATGAGGTACAATCTCACCGGTCAGAATGGCTGCTATCAAAATGTCTATAAACAATAAATGCTGGAGAAGGTGCAGAGAAAAAGAAATCCTCTTTCACTGTTGGTGGGAATGCAAACTAGTATAGCCACTATGGAGAACAGTGTGGAGATTCCTTAAAAAACTGGAAATAGAACTGCCATACAATCCAGCAATCCCACTGTGGGGCATACACACCGAGGAAACCAAAATTGAAAGAGACATGTGTACCCCAATGTTCATTGCATCACTGTTTACAATAACCAGGACACAGAAGCAACTTAGATGCACATTGGCAGATGAATGAATAAGAAAGTTGTGGTACATATACACAATGGAATATTACTCAGCCATTAAAAGGAATAATTTTGAATCAGTTCTAATGAGATGGATGAAACTAGAGCCTATTAAACAGAGTGAAGTCAGAAAGAAAAACCCCAATACAGTATATTAATGCATATATATGGAATTTAGAAAGATGGTAAGGATGACCCTATATGCGAGACAGCAAAAGAGACACAGATGTAAAGAACAGACTGTTGGACTCCGTGGGAGAAGGCAAGGGTGGGATGATTTGAGAGAATAGCATTGAAACATGCATATTATCATATGTGAAATAGATTGCCAGTCCAGGTTCGAGGTATAAGGCAGGGTGCTCAGGGCTGGTGCATTGGGATGACCCTGAGGGAAGGGATGTGGAGGGAGGTGTGAGGGAGGGTCAGGATGGGGAAACACATGTGCATCCATGGCTGATTCATGTGAATGTATGGCAAAACCCACCACAATATTGTAAAGTAGCCTCCAATTAAAATTTTAAAAAATAGCTTTGACTGCATAGACCTTTGTAGGCAAAGTGACCTCTCTGCTTTATAATATGTCGTTTAAGTCATTGGTTAAATAATCTGCCTACAATGCAGGAGACGAGACACAGGTGACGTGGTTTCAGTCCTTGGGTTGGGAAGATCACTTGGAGAAGGAAATGGCAACCCACTCCAGTACTCTTGCCTGAAAAATCCCATAGACAGAGGAGCCTAGTGGGCTGCAGTCAAAGGGTCACAAAGAATCCAACACGACTAAGTGACTAAATACACACAGACTAGGTTTTTCAAGGTTTTCCTTCTAAGGAGAAAACATCTTTTAATTTCATGGCTATGGGCACCTTTCACAGTGATTTTGGAGCAAACAAAAATAAAATTTGTCATTTCTCCCAATTTTTACCCTTCTATTTGCCATGAAGTGATGGGACTAGATGTCATGATCTTAGTATTTGGAAAGTTGAGTTTTAAGCCAGCTTTGCACTCTTTTCTTTTACCTTCAGCAAGCAGTTCTTTAGTTACTCTTCAATTTCTGCCATTAGAATGGTATCATATGCATATCTGAGGTTATTGATATTTCTCCTGGAAATCTTGCTTTTAGCTTGTGGTTCCTTCAGCCTGGCTTTTCTCGTGATGCATTGTGTACAGAAGTTAAATAATCAGGGTGACAATATACAACCTTAATGTATTCCTTTCCCAATATTGAACCAGTCCATTGTTCCATGTCTAGTTCTAACTGTTACTTTTTGACCTGCATACAGGTTTCTCAGGAGACAGGTAAGGGATCTGGTATTCCCATCTTTTTAAGAATTTTCCACAGTTTTTTTTTTTTGTGATTCACATAGTCAAAGGTTTTACCATAGTATATGAAGAAGTAGATGTTTTTCTGGAATTCCCTTGATTTTTCTATGATCTGATGAATGTTGTCAATTTGATCTCTAGTTTCTCTGCCTATCCAAAACCAGCTTGTACATTGGAAAGATTTTGGTTCACATACTGCTGAAGCCTAGTTTGAACAATTTTGAGTATTACCTTGATATCATGTGAAATGAACACAATTGTGTGGTAGCTTGAACATTTTTTGGCATTGCCCTTCTTTGGGATTGGAATGGAAACACATTCTTCCAGTCTGATATCCACTGCTGAGTTTTCCAAATTTGCTGACATATTGAGTGCAGCACTTTAACAGCATCATCTTTTAGGATTTGAAGTAGCTCAGCCTTAATTCCATCTCCTCCAATAAATTTGTTCTTAGTGATGCTTACTAAGGCCCACTTGAGTTCTCACTCCAGGATATCTAGCTCTAGGTGAGTGATCACACCATCGTGGTTATCTGGGTGATTAGGACCTTTTTTGTATAGTTCTGTGTATTCTTGCCATGCTTTCTTAATCTCTTCTCCTTTTATTAGGTCCTTAATATTTCTCTCCTGTATTGTGCCTATCCTTACACGAAATGTTCCCTTGATATCTCCCATTTTCTTGGGGAGGTCTCTAGTCTTTCCCACTTTATTGTTTTTCTCTTTCTTTGCATTGTTCATTTAAGAAGGCCTTCTTATCTCTCCTTGCTATTCTTTCAAACTCTGCCTTCAGTTGGGTATATTTTCACTTTCCCCCTTATTTTTGCTTCTCTGCTCTCCTCAGCTATTTGTAAAGCCTCCTCAGACAAACACTTGACTTCTTGAATTTCTTTTTCTTGGGGATGGTATTGGTCACTGACTCCTATTCAATGTCACAAACCTCTGTCCATAATTTTTCATGCACCCTGTCTACCAGATCTAATCCCTTTTATGCACTGTACAGTCACAAAGGATTTGATTTATGTCATACAGACGGGTGACAGCAGACAGCCCTGTCATATTCCTTTCTCAATCTTGAACCAATCAGTTGTTCCATACAGGATTCTAGCTGTTGTTCTTGTCCCGCATACAGGTTTTTAAGGAGACAGGTAAAATGGTCTGGTATTCCCATTTCTTTAAGAACTGTCCACAGTTTGTTATGATCCACACTGTCAAAGGCTTTAGCATAGTTGATGAAACAGAGGTAGATGCTTTTCTGGAATCCCCTTGCTTTCTCCATGATACAGTGAATTTTGGGAATTTGATCTCTGGTTACTCTGCCTTTTCTAAATCCAGCTTGGACATCTGGAAGTTCTTGGTTTGCATAATACTAAAGCCTAGCATGCAAGATTTTAAGCATGACCTCACTAGAATGGGAGATGAGTGCAATTGTCCGATGACTCGAACATTCTTTACTACTACACTTCTTGTGAATTAGGATGAGGATTGAACTTTTCCAGTCCTGTGGCCACTGCCAGGTCTTCCAGATTTGCTGACATATTGAAAGCAACACTTTGATAGCATTATTTTTTAGGGTTTTGAATAGCTCTCCTGTGGGATTAGATGATACCCACCCACAGTTGGTGAGGGCACTCTTCTTTACTCAGCCTACTGATTCAAATGCTAATCTCTTACAGAAACACAATGACAAATAATATTTTATCCACTATCTTAGCAACTCATAGTTCACTCATATTAGCATATAAAATTAACTGTCACACCCTCCTATATTTCCTGACACATGGGCTTCCTAAGAGGGTAGCTCACAACACAGAAACTGATTTCCACTGGAGCTACCAATGAAGAAAGCAAGAGAGAGAAAGATCAAATTGGAGTCCTTTCTGTTCATCAGAAATAAGTTGTTAGGTTCAGTCCACACTCATGAGGAGAGGACTACACAAGGGCATAGATAGCAGGAGGTGGAAATTGTTAGAGGTGATCTCAGTGGCTGCCTACCACCAGTTACCATAAAAGGCAAACTTTCCTGAAACATATGTTGATTATCATGCTTTGTAGATTTATCCATGTGAATTCATCATTTAATCATTTTAAGTATTGCATAGTACAGTTAATGTAACCATTTTCATCATGTTAAGAGGCTAATACAATTTTAACATTTGCCACTTCTATCAGAATTGTATGAGTATATATATTTACTTCAAATTTGATTTTTTACATTTCTGTATTATTTTCATTTAGTAGAATGAGAAAGTATGACTTCCACACTTTAAAATATATAAAAAACTATAACAAAATTAAAATACACATAATCAAAATCTGTGTGAGTTACTGTGGTCAATTCTATCATGTGGCTTTAGACAGAAACCCAATGTCAATGATTACAAAGTACTGAAAAACAATTTAAATAATCGATGGATAATTTCAGAGGAATCCATGTGCATGACCCACATCTAAATGTGCTAAAGTTACTCATCTCTCATCTCAATGTCTAACTGTTCAAAATGCCATTTTCCAAGCTCCTCTATATCCACTACCA
Organism: Bos grunniens; assembly: GCF_055505025.1. Taxonomy (NCBI): domain Eukaryota; kingdom Metazoa; phylum Chordata; class Mammalia; order Artiodactyla; family Bovidae; genus Bos; species Bos grunniens. The sequence goes on along the minus strand of NC_141194.1, from coordinate 102,308,336 downwards.
TCCCAACTTTCACAAGAATTACTATATATTGTTATATTTTAATCTACTCCTCTTCCTCTCAATTCTACTTCAATATATCATTTCATAAGCCATTGTAGTACTTCTGCATTTCACTCATGTGTTTTCTTCACCCATTTGCCTGTTTGTACAAAGAGTCTCAAAACTTAACATTATAGACATACACAGCGATTATCCTGGGGGAGGGATGGGTTTGGTATGAATAAGGGAAAAGGAAAGGGAAAATCTAAATGCATCAATGATTCTTTAATTGTTGCACAAAAACAAAATTTACCTTAAGAAAGAAAAGGAAGACTATATAAAGAATAAACTTAGTTTAGTACATCAAATTGGTAGTTTTTGGTAGTGTGAAAATTTAAATTAGTTGCTATGATAAAACTAATTCTACCCAATGCATGGCTTTCCTCGTGGTTCAGAGGGTAAAGAATATACCTGCAATACAGGAGACCCGAATTCTACCCCTGTATTGGGAAGATTCCCTGGAGAAGATAATTGCAACTCACTCAAGTATTCTTGCCTTGAGAATTCCATGTACAGAGGAGACTGGTGAGTTATACTCCATAGGGTTGCATAGAGTCAGGCACAACTGAGTGACTAACATACACACAGTGTATGTTAATAACACAATATCAGGACAATTGTGAATTTCAAAGTCCTCTTGAATTATCTGATCCATCTGAACCTGTGTTTTCCATTTTTTTCAAAGTAACCTTATATTAGTATGTTTATCTTTGTAGATGTACTAAACTCATTACATTTTAGTCAAAGACAATTTATCTCCTCAAACAAAATATATTCATATATATATGAATCATTCCTGCCCTAAGAGAGGTTATACATAATGTTGATTAGTGACCATTCAGGTTGGCTTTACTATTATTTAGAAGTACTAAGGGGAGAAGTAATCAGTCATTTCTAACTAATCTACATGAGATATCAAAAAAAAAAAAAAAAAAGGCATGCATGCCAGACTCAAAAAACTAAGGTAATCTATGTAATTTAAACAAAGAAAGACAACAGTGTGCCAAAATTATCTGCCCCTTATTCTCCCACCTTCAAACCCAGGAAGGATTCTAAGTTCATATCTATCCAATCCATTCTCACATTGAATTGATGTGTCTAGCCACTGTTGCTGTGATGTTATGTTATCTTGGAGCACAACTTAGATGCAGCTGGGCCCATGTCATTAGTTTCTCAAACAAAATGAAGAATCTGAGAGTTTTGGTTAAGTTAGGTCTCAAGGTACCTGGCATACTAGCAGGATATGATTCTTAAAATTGTCAGTGTTTTTGGCTACCTACACAAGCTAGAATAAAGATTGCCAGGAGAAATATCAATAACCTCAGATATACAGATGACATCACTCTTATAGCAGAAAGCAAAGAGGAACTGAAGAGCCTCTTGAAGAAAATGAAAGAGGAGAGTGAAAAAGCTGGCTTGAAACTCAACATTCAAAAAAACTAAGATCATGGCATCTGGTCCCATCACTTCATGGCAAATAAATGGGGAAACAATGGAAACGGTGGCAGACTTTATTTTTCTGGGCTCCAAAATCACTGCAGATGGTGACTGCAGCCATGAAATTAAAATATACTTGCTCCTTGGAAGAAAACCTATGATCAACCTAGAAAGCATATTCAAAAGCAGAGAAATTACTTTGCCAACAAAGGTCTGTCTAGTCAAAGCTATGGTTTTCCAGTAATCATGTACAGATATGAGAGTTGAACCATAAAGAAAACTGAGCACTGAAGAATTGATGCTTTTGTACTGTGGTGTTGGAGAAGACTCTTGAGAGTCCCTTGGATTGTATGGAGATTCAACTAGTCAATCCTAAAGGAAATCAGTCCTGAATATTCATTAGAAGGACTGATGCTGGAGCTGAAGCTCCAATACTTTGGCCACCTCATGTGAAGAAATGACTCATGGGAAAAGACCCTGATATTGGGAAAGATTGAAGGAAGGAGGAGAAGGGGCCGACAGAGGATGAGATGGTTGGATGGCATCACCGAATTGATGGACATGAGTTTGCATAAACTCTGGGAGTTGGTGATTGACAGGGAAGCCTGGCTTACTGTAGTCCATAGCTTCGCAAAGAGTTGGCTACGACTTAGCAACTGAACTTAGGCTTCCTATCCTCTCTCCCTCTATTCCTTTTGCTAGATTTAGGGCGTCCTTCTCTTTGATCCATAACTCCCAACACATATATCAGAATCAAGGGCCAGGCTCCTCCGTCCATGGGGTTTTCCAGGCAAGAGTACTGGAGTGGGTTGCCATTGCTTTCTCCATTAGTTTTATTAGAAACTGCCAAATATTTCCTAGAGTGACTCTATTATTTCATATTAGCAATATATGAATGCTTCAGTTTCTCTGGACCTGGATGTGTTAGAATTTTTAATTGTCAGTATTTTTTATTTCAGCTATTTTAATAAATGTTTATGATATTTTATTGTAGTATTTGACATGCATTACCTTGATGGCCAATGTTATGGAACATATTTTAATCTGCTTATTTTACATTTACATACACTTTCTAGTTCTGACAAAACGTGGTCTAGTGGAGAAGGGAATGGCAAAACACTTTTGTATCCTTGCCTTGAGAATCCCATAAACAGTATGAAAAGGCAAAAAGATAGGACACTGAAAGATGAGCTTCCCAGGTCAGTAGGTGCCCAGTATGCTACTGCAGATCAGTGGAGAAATAACTCCAGAAAGAATGAAGAGATGGTGCCAAAGCACAAACAACACCTGGTGGTGGATGTGACTGGTGATAGAAGTAAAGTCTGATGCTGTAAAGACCAATACTGTATAGGAACCTGGAATGTTAGGTCCATGAATCAAGGTAAATTGGAATTGGTCAAACAGGAGATGGCAAGAGTGAACATTGACATTTTAGGACTCAGCGAACTAAAATGGATTGGAATGGGTGAATTTAATTCAGATGAAAATTATATCTACTACTGTGGGCAAGAATCCCCCTGAAGAAATGGAGTAGTCATCACAGTCAACAAAAGAGTTCAAAAGGCAATACTTGGATGCAATCTCAAAAACAACAGAATGATCTCTGTTTGTTTCCAAGGCAAATCATTCAATGCCAAAGTAACCCAAATCTATGCCCCAAACAGTAATGCTGAAGAAGCTGAAGTTGAATGGTTCTATGAAGACCTACGAGACCTTCTAGAACTAACACCCCAAAAAGATGTCCTTTTCATTATAGGGGACTGGAATGCAAAAGCAGGAAGTCAAGAGACACCTGAAATAACAGGCTAATTTGGCCTTGAAGTACAAAACGAAGCAGGTGAAAGGATAACAGAGTTTTGCCAAGAGAATGCACTAGTCATAGAAAGCACCTTCTTCCAACAACACAAGAAAAGATTCTACACATTGACATCACCAGATGGTCAATACTGAAATCAGATTGTTTATATTCTTTGTAGACAAAGATGGCGAAGCTCTATACAGTCAACAAAAACAAGACCAGGAGCTGACTGTGGTTCATATCATGAACTCCTTATTGCCAAATACAGACTTAAAGAAAGTAGGGAAAACCACTAGACCATTAAGGTATGACCTAAATCAAGTCCTTTATGATTATGCAGTGGAAGTGACAAATCGATTTAAAGGACCAGATCTGATAGTCAGAGTGCCTGAAGAACTATGGACGGAGGTTCATGACACTGTACAAGAGACAGGGATCAAGACCATCCCCAGGGGAAAAAAAATACAAAAAGGCAAAATGGTTGTCTGAGGAGTTCTTACAAATAGATGAAAAAAGAAAAGGTGGAAAAAGCAAGGGAGAAAAGGAAGATATACCCATTTGAATGCAGAGTTCAAAAGAATCGCAAGGAGAGATAAGAAAGCCTTCCTTTCTGATGAATGCAAAGAAATAGAGGAAAACACTAGAATGGGAAATACTACAGATCTCTTTGAGAAAATTAGAGATACAAAGGGAACATTTCATGAAAAGATGGGGACAATAAACAACAGAAATATTATGGACCTAACAGAAGCAGAAGATATTAAGAAGAGATGGCAAGAATACACAGAAAAACTATACCAAAAAAAAAAAAGTCTTTATGACTGAGATAACCACAATGGTGTGAACACTCACATAGATCCAGACATCCTGGAATGCAAAGTCAAATGGGCTTTGACTTCATAGTGATGTAGGAAGCATCACTACAAACAAAGCTAGTGGAGGTGATGGAATTCCAGTTGAGCTATTTGAAATTCTAAATGATTGTGCTGTGAAAGTGCTGCACTCAGTATGCTAGTAAATCTGGAAAACTCAGCAGTGGCCACAGGACTGGAAAAGGTCAGTTTTCATTCCAATCCCAAAGAAAGGCAATGCCAAAGAATGCTCAAACTATCACACAATTACGCTCATCTCACACGCTAGTAAAGTAATGCTCAAAATTCTCCAAGCCAGGCTTCAGCAATACGTGAACCATGAACTGCCAGATGTTCAAGCTGGTTTTAGAAAAAGCAGAGGCACCAGAGATCAAATTGCCAACATACATTGGATCAGCAAAAAAGCAAGAGAGTTCCAGAAAAACATCTACTTATGGAAAATTTTTCAAAAGATGGGAATACCCGACCACCTGACCTGCCTCCTGGGAAATCTGTATGCAGGTCAAGAAGCAAGAGTTAGAGCTGGACATGGAACAACAGACTGGTTCCAAATCAGGAAAGGAGTATGTCAAGGCTGTATATTATCACCCTGCTTATTTAACTTGTATGCAGAATACATCATGCAAGATGCCGGGCTGGATGAAGTACAAGCCAGAATCAAGATTGCTGGCAGAAATATCAACAACCACAGATATGCAGATGTCACCACCTATATGGCAGAAAACAAAGAAGAAATAAAGAGCTTCTTGATGAAAGTGACAGAGGAGAGTGAAAAAGTTGGCTTAAAACTCAACATTCAGAAAACTAAGATCATGGCATCTGGTCCCATCACTTCATGGCAAATAGATGGAGAATAGAAACAGTGAGAGAGTTTATTTTTGGGGCTCCAAAATCTCTGCAGATGGTGACTACAGCCATAAAATTAAGATACTTGCTCCTCGGTAGAAAAGCTATGACCAACCTAGACAGCATATTAAAAAACAGAGACATTACTTTATCAACAAAGATCCAACTAGTCAAAGGTATGGTGTTTCCAGTAGTCATGTATGGATGTGAGAGTTAGACTATAAAGAAAACTGAGCTCCGACGAATCGATGCTTTTGAACTGTGTTGTTGGAGAAGACTCTTAAGAGTCCCTTGGACTGCAAGGGGATCCAACCAGTCCATCCTAAAGGAAATTAGTTCTGGATATTCATTGGAGGGACTGATGCTGAAGTTGAAACTCTGATATCTACCTGATGTGAAGAACTGACTCACTGGAAAAGACCCTGATGTTGGGAAAGATTGAAGGCAAGAGGAGAAGGAGATGACAGCAGATGAGGTGATTGGATGGCATCACCGACTCTATGGACATGAATTTGAGTAAGCTCCAGGAGTTGGTGATGGACAGGGAAGCCTGGTGTATTGCAGTCTGTGGGATTACAAAGAGTCGGACATAACTAAGTGACTGAACTGAACTGATCCTTTTTAATGAAATGTCTGTTCATATAATTTGCTCATTTTTAATACAGTTCTTGTAAATATTAGTTTCAAGAATTTTCTTGTGCAGTAGTATTAGTCTTTTGTAGGATATGTAGATTGCAAACGTTTTCCTCAAACCTGTGATGTGTCTTTTTATCCTCTTCACATGGGCTTTCAAAAGGGAAAAGTATGTTAATAAAATATGCTTAATATATATTTTTTAAATTAATGACATCTAAGTAATCAACTTATCTTTTTATGGATCACATGTTTGTTGTCAAATCTAAAGCCTTTTTGCCTATGTCTAAATCATAAAGGTCTTCTATAATTTTCCTAAAATTTTGTAGTTTTACATTTTGCATTTAAGTCTGTAATCCATTTTGAATTCTTTAAAAATTTTGTGTGTGTGTTTAGATGTCTAATTCCTCCATGACCTTTTGTAGAAAAGGTTATTTTTCCTCAGTAAATCATTTTTTTCATTCTTATGAAACATCAACTTGGTGTATTTGCATAGGTCAATATCTGAGTTATTCTTCTGTCCCATTGATCTTGTATCTGTCCCTCCATTTCAATTTTACACTGTAAGGCTTAATATCACTACATACTGGGCTTTAATATAGAGTGAAAAATACCTCCCACTTCATTTTTCTTTTCAAAATTATTTTAGTTTCTAGGTCCTGTGCCTTTCTCTATATATTCTAGAATAAGCTTGCTTATGTCTTCAAAAATCCTTGCTCTGATTTTGATAAGGATTGCATTAAACCTACAGATCCATTTGGGGAGAATTTACACTTTGACTATGGTGAATCTTCCAATTTATGGATATGGTATATCTTCATATTTATTTAATCCTTCTTTTATTTCTTTCATTAAGGTGTTTTTTTTTTTTTAATTTTCAAAACCAATATTTGTTTTTTTTTTTTTTTTTTTGCAGTATATACTTAAGCATCGGATTTTCTTTGGAATGATTATAAATAATTTTTTTATATAATTTTATTTCTTTATGCATTTATTATTTAATTTTTGGTTGTGCTGGGCCTTCATTTCTGCACAGGCTTTTCTCTAATCATGGCAAGCAGGGGCTACTCTCTAGTTGTGGTGCGTGAGCTTCTCATTGCAGTGGCTTCTCTTGTTGCAGAGCACCCACTCTAGGGTGCTCGGGCTTCAGTAGTTGCAGTACATGGTCTCAGTAGTCCCAGCTCCCAGGCTTTAGAGCATAAGCCCAATAGTTGTGGAGCACAGGTTTAGTAGTTCCTTGTCATGTGGAATCTTCCCAGATCAGGGATTGTACCAGTGTCTCCCACGTTGTGAGGCAGATTCTTTAAAAAAGAGCCACCAGGGAAACTTATATTTTGGTTTTAATATTAGTTTCCAAATGTTCATTGTTAGTATACAGAAATGTAATTTATTTTATTTTTTTTAATTTAATTTAATTTTATTTTTTTAACTTTACAACATTGTATTGGTTTTGCCATATATAAAAATGAATCCTCCACAGGTATACATGTAATTTATTTTAAATTTTGTCATTTGTAACCTGGCTAAACTGACTAAGTTTTGGAAGGTTCTAGTAGATTGCTTGGAATTTTCTAAATACACTATCATGTCATCAGGAAATACTGTCAGTTTTATTTCTTTCCTTCCAAACCGTATAATTTTTGTTTAATTTTCTTGCCTATTGCAAGAAATATTTGTAGTATTCAGAATAAGAGTGGTGAGAGTGGATATCCCGATCTTAAGGGAAGAGTATATAGTATTTAACCTTTAAGTATAAAGATAGTGGTATTTTCCTTGTAGATACCCTTTATCAAGATCCCTCTATTACTATTTTTCTGAAAGCTGTTATCAGGAAGAGGTGTTGGATTTATCAAATAATTTCTTTATGATGTTATTTGTAGGATTCTTTTAACTGTACTTTATCATGTAGAGATGATTTTTCAGCTATTTCAACTTCTTGAAAGCTTCTTTTATCATGAGTGAATTTTAAATTTTTTCAGTGTTTTTCTAAATCAAATTTCTCAAACGTGTTTTTTTTTTCCCCCTCTGTATTCATTTTGGATAGCTTTATTGATATGTCTTAAACTTCAATAATCTCTTCTCTTGCATTGTTTAATCTATTTTTTAATCTTAAACAGTGTATTTTTCAACTTCAACAGTTTAACTTTTTATTTGCAGAAGTTCATTCTGTATATTTTTAAAATATCTTACACATAATTATTTATATTCTTATTACTTCCTCTTATTTCCTAAACATATGAAATATGTTATAATATTTATTAAATCTTCTCCTATACTAATTTTATCATAATTTTTTAGTCTATTTCTATTATTTACTTTTTTCAAAATATGCATCAAATGTTCTTGCTTCTTCCATGCCTGGGAATTTTGTTACTGAATGCCAAACATTGTGAATTTTATATTGTTGAATGCTTATGCTTTATTTAAAATTCATTTCAATAATTTTGGTGTTTGTTCTGAGATGAATTTAAGTTACTTGAAGATAGTTTAATCCTTTTGAGTCTGTCTTGTAAACTTTGTTACGTGAAGCCAGAACTGTATTTAGGGCTAGTTTGGCATCATTGCTGATGCAAAATTCTTTGGGTAAATCTATCCTTTGTGTGTATGAAACAGTTTCTCCTTCCTCTGAGGAGCAAGAACTATTCCCAGTCCTATGTGTTCTTCAGTAGTTGCTCTTTTTGCTAATTACTTGATAGTTCACTCTGTCCTGTAGTAATTTAGAAATTCATTTTGCACTAATAAATGTAAACAGCAAACTCAAGGGGATCTTCTGCAACTCTCTAGAACTCCTTCTCTGTGAAGCTCCCTTGGTAGATTTTATTATTATTTCTACCTGGTTGCTTTTCTTGTTTTCTCAACTCTGTTTCTTCAAGTCAGGGAGACCAGTGTGCTGTCTCTAGGGCTGCTCTCAATGTGCTTCAGCCTGGAAACTGGGTCAGTGATAAGGCTCATCTCATTTGTTTGTCTTCCCCCAGTAATCACTCCTCTGCACTGTTTATTGCCCAATGCTGTACAGCATTGTTTAATTTAATTACTGTATATTTTTATTGTATAAATTGGAAAGATGAATTATATTTTTGTCAGTTGTCACTGGAAACAGAATTCTTAAGTTCTAAATTTGATTACTGATGAAAATACTTAATAAAAAAATCAATGGACAGTTTTTTACAGCATGGTAATTCATGTATGTGTGTGTGTGTGTGTGTGTTTCTCAAACAAATGTCTTAATCAATATAAAACACCAGAGTCATTTTCAGTCTTGGATAGAAGCAAGGTAAAAAAGCTCATTATCTCCAATACTATTTATTACTGTGTTTGAAGTATAAGGAACTGCAATTAGATAACAGTAAAAACCACTGGAGGCTTAAGAATTAGAAAGAAATAATTTAAACTATCTTTATATGTAGCAATTTTGTATCTGAAAAAAAGGAGAATCAATATTTTTTTTAATCTCCCTCAAAATACAAAGAATTTGAACGGCATAGGAACATAAAACATCAACACACAAAAGCAATGAACAATAGATGTCTCAGTAGCTGAAGATGCTGCTGAGATCCGCATCTCCAATAGGTCTTCTAGAAACAACATGAAAATAAAAGTAGCTTTCATGATCTTGCCATAGGCAATGATCTCCTAGATAGAATATGCAAAAGTAAAAATTAATTAAAAGTAAGAATTTGCAACTTTTACTTTGTAAGAAGTAACAGGTTTTGCTCTTCATTAGACACTGTTAAAATAAAACAAAAGCAATGGACTAGAAGAAAATATAATATGTATATATGTTAAATAAATTAGACTCTATGAAGAACTACAATGAAAGACATACCATCCAATAAAAAATGGGTGAAATATTTAAATACATCATAGAAGAAGATATACAAATGGCCAATAAGCACATGAAAAGGTAATCAAATCATTAAACATCAGAAAAATTAAAATGGCAATAAGATACTATTATATTCTAGACTGATTAAAATAGTAATGCTGATTTTATCAAGTGTTTGTTAGGTTGTGGAATTACTGGAGTTCTCATGTTATAGTGACACAAAATTATACAGACATCTTGGAAAACAGTTTGACTGTTTCTTACAAAGCTAAGACTTTGTTAGCTGTACCAGCCAGCATTTTCCATTCTTTGGTATTTACGCAAGAGAAATGGGGAAATCCATCCACTCAAAGAGCTGTAGGAAAAATTTCATAGCGGCTGTATTCATAGTACAAACAACAAAAAAATTAAAAAATCAATAAATGGGAAAATAGATCAATAAATTGCAAAAAAAATTGCAATACATCTGTTCAATTGAATAAATTTGAAAATTAAAAGGAATGCTCATCCATGCAATAACATGGATGAATCTCAGAAAGAGTATGCAGACAAAAAAAAGAGACACAAAAAATTGCGAACTATATTTATGATTCTATTTATATGAAATTTAAAAATGGGTAAAACTAAGGACAGGGAAGCCTGGCATGTTACAGTCCATGGGGTAGCAAAGAGTCAGACTCGTCTTAGTGACTGAACAACAACAATAAATCTATACTGAAAAAAAATAGATTACTTGTTGCTAGGACCAAAAGTTGATGGCAAAGGACACAGCTAAACATTTTATGTTAGATACATATAATTGGAAATTAAAAGACGTTTACTCCTTGGAAGAAAAGCTATGACAAACCTAGACAGTGTATTAAAAAGCAGACATATTACTTTGTCAACAAAGATCTGTCTAGTCCAAGCTGTGGTTTTCCAATAGTAATGGATGTGAAAGTTGGACCAAAAAGAAAGCTTAGCACCAAAGAACTGATGGTTTTGAAATGTGGTGTTGGAGAAGACTCTTGAGAGTCCCTTGGACTGAAAAGAGATTAAACCTGTCCATCCTAAAGGAAGTCAGTCCTGAGTATTCATTGGAAAGACTGATGATGAAGCAGAAGCTCCAATACTTTGGCCACCTGATGTGAAGTCCCAGCTCATTGGAAAAGTCACTGATGCTGGGAAAGATTGAAAGCAGGAGGAGAAGTGGATGGCAGAGGATGAGATGGTTGGGTGACATCACCAACTCAACGGGTATGAGTTTGAACAAGCTCTGGGTGATGGGAAAGGACAGGGAAGCCTGCTGTACAGCAGTACATGAGGTGGCAAAGAGTCCGACATGACTTAGCTACTGAACATCAACAAATAATCTGTAGCCTATTTTGAATAGTGGGTACACAGCTTTATACACAATTGCCAAAAAAATAAAAATTGAAATCCTAAGATTTGTATTTTTTTTGTAAAGTAAATTATATCTCAATAATGTTGATTTAATCTTTAAAATAATTATGCCAATTTTGGAGTCTCAGCACTGGTCACCATCCTCTATGTTTACTGAATTATTTACTTGGGAAATTATGATTGGAGCTACTCAAGAATCCTTTATTATTTTTCTGTTTCAGTCTTCCATCTATCTCCCGCAGCAAGTTCTTTCTTATGAATGTATCGTGTACTCTCACTGATGCCTCTCTTTCTGGCAGTTTAGATGCTTTAAATGAATTATTTAACTTCTCAGCTCATTGTAGTTTAGGTGTGGTTGCTGGAGTATTCTAACCTCTGGCTTTTGTACAGAAAGGGAAGGAAAAAGTATCCTAAGATGTATCCCCTCGAGTTGGCAATTTAGAAGCAGGCAGGCTGCTAGTCCTCCACTGAAGTTGCTCTGATTTCCACATCTCTCATAACATCAAGAAAAATGAAAACTTAACAAACTGTCAAGTGACAAAAGTAAAACTATATAATATCAAGCTTAATGTCTTTATTCTAGGGGAAGAAGTCCATCGAATGGGGGAGTACAGCTTCACAAGCAGCAGTGCACTCTTCCCAAGGGATTTTGGGCAAAATTTTCTACCAGCATTAGAAATGGCAACATGGAACCAGGGCATGATTTCCTGGGGTTGCATATCTGACTTATTTAGAAAGATTAAGGACCAAGGAAGTAAGTATGAGCCCCAGAGTTGGTTTGGCATTTTGCAGTTGGTTGACAGGACATACAGTTGACTCCTGAACAGGGCAGGTGTTAAGGGCACAATCCAAGTACACATTTACTGTCCTGTATTCACATTTTCACATCCACACATTCAATCAACCTCATATCATGTAGAATTACAATATATATTTATTGAAAAAAATCCACATATAAGTGAACCAACATAGTTCAAAACCACCTTGTTCAAGGGTCAACTGTACCACATCTCTGATCAACTGCATTTCCAGTCAAGTGGAGCATTTATAGAAATACAAAAGTTTGGTTTGCTGACATGACACCTGGGGCAGGAGTGGCTCCATTCTGGGCCTAGAAATTTATTTCAAATTTATTTCAACCCCTTTTGCCATTTGGTGGCCTTATTGACTAGGGAAATGATAGGGCTCACATGAGGTCCCATTGATAAAATGACACATTATGTTGACCTCTCAAGCAAAGAATAAATCACAGTGATCTGTGAGACTGACCAAATTGCCCAAATGGTATCCTGTTATCTCACTGGTGCCTATCTTCTCAAAGCTGCAAAACCACTGGATTCCAGACCTCCGACTACGTGACCATCCCTTCAGAGAATTTTTCATTGGTGGGGTATAAGCAGGACTTCATCAGAAAGGAAGAACGCTGGTTCTCCTTAAGGGCCAGTCACCCTCTCTTTTCCCCCTAATAAATTTCCTTTTCTTGCCTGACTGCCCAACTCACTTTCTTTTCCTCTGCACTTGCCTTGTAGAAAACATTTTTAACTGATGGTTACCTGCTCCTTGAGAATCAACAGATCACTGTGAGGCGAGCCCTTTCCAAGATTGTTAATATGCTTTAAGGAGAGTTAATATGCATAATCCTGAAAAAAAAAAACAAGAAACGAAAGAAGAAAGTATAAATTAAAAGACAAACATAAGGGATATAAAATACAATTTAATGTGTAATAATTATTTTATTTTTTTATATGAATAATCTGTAAGATACAAATCAGTGGGGGAATATGGACTGACAGGATAGTAATTTTTATTATTTGTTTTTATATGTTACAGTGTTATTGTGATTATAATTTAAAAGAGTTCTTATCTTTAGATATGGTGGATGCATGTTGATGTATGGCAAAACCAATACAATATTGTAAAGTATAAATAAATAAATAAAATATTAAATAAAAAAATAAAAATATCCTGGCCAGAAACTTCAGATTAATTAGTTAAAAAATTTCCCAAGAAAATTAAATATTTTTGGTTGTAACCCAAGAGAACACAAACCTTATAAAATAGTCTTGTGTTCCACATAGATTCTAAACATTGAGTAGTGTGGCAGATACTGAAGAATGACTATTCAAACTCATTTAGAACTCATGTTTACTTTACTTTATTGACTAGAAAGCTAAAATATTCACCTTCTCAAATTTCTTCTTTGCAGATAAGGATGGTCATATATCCTAGTTGTGGCTGATAGAAGGTAAAAGTAAGAAACTTAGGAATGTCTCTTGGAATTCTTTTAAAAGGGACAAAATCAATGGCTATGTGAAAATAAACAAAAAAACACCCAAATGAGAACAAGTAAAGGCTATTTATTCAGAGCTTGCTATAGCAAGTCAGGCAACATTTGATTTTAGCAGAAACTCAAAGACAGTTGAGTTGCTCAGTCGCTTTAGCTGTGTCCAACTCTGTGACCCCAAGGACTGTAACCTACTAGACTCCTCTGTCCATGGAATTCTTCAGGCAAGAATATTGGAGTGAGTTGCCATGCCCTCCTCCAGGGATCTTCTGGATCCAGGGATAAAATCCCTGTCTCTTGTGTCTTCTGCAATGGCAGGCAGATTCTTTACCACTAGCACCACATAGTGGTAAAAAAAAAGAAAGCTTCAGGTATGCTCTAATTGGCAAGGGGGAAGCAGGCTAAGTAAAAGTGGGAAGTCCTGTATGATTGGTTAAGGGTATTTATTTAACTTCCCCCTGTTGGAAAAGGGAGCAAAAATTAGAGTATTTGTCAGTCATTAACTAAGTCCTGACCATTTGGGACCTATTGTTTCAGGAGTTATTATTTGGCTTCCTGAATTTGAATTTGTTGCTTTGGTAGAAATAATGGACTGACTTCCTGCAGTGGTTAACATAGATATTGAGTTGGCTTTCCAGGCTTGTTGCTGAAGATTTTGGGTCATAGTCCTATTTTTATATATGGTCTGGTCATTCTCAACTTGTATATTCAGTCTCTCAGCTGTTTCATTGATGTTTTGCCCTTTGCTCTTCACCTTTCTTCCTTTTTGGAGGCACATTAGTTACATTGAAAACACAAGGACAAAAACCACATGCTGAAGACGGTAAAAAATAAAATAGAGAGACTGGGCCCTTGATGACACTTTTTGTGAATTTCAAAGGTCCTATACAGCCTAATTAAAGACTTCTTGTTACATAAGAAAGTCTCTTCTTACTTGAGGCACAATTAGTGTGGCTACCTGTTGTTTGTAGCTAAGTGAATTCTTAACTGGCAAGGTGAGTCACTGACAGTGAGTGAGGAGAGAGAGTCTGAGTAGATGGAGCTAATAGCAACCTAAAGGAATCCCAAATACTCTTCCTGTGATATAGGATAAATAATCAAGATGTTCTGGCTCCCTGTTAAAGTGTTGTAGAAGTGGCTGGGAGCATATTGACAGTTAAATTATATTTATATATAGAGAGTTGAGTTTATTGCCAAACTTACTTCACTACCTATATTTGTTGATGAAGTTATATACATAAATAATAATATGCAAATTTGGGAAATATAAGTGCAAAACAAGAAGTGTTTCTATAAAAACTAGATTGAGTCCTTTGGCAAGACTTAATACTAAAGAGATGCTAAACATAACTATTATATAATTAAGTGCACTTAACCTTAAAAGACTGGAGAACAAGTCATAAAGTTAGGTAGGAAGTTAAGCATGAACAACAAGGGGTGGCCTATCTGGAAAGGATGCAAGCTGATCTCTAAATCCCTCCCTAGACACCCAAGGAGAGCTCACATATATGCTACAAAATTAACCACAGAGGCTTTTCAACTCCTGCACATGCAACCCTAGGCACAGACTGGATACAAACTAACCATAGTGGCTTATTCAACTCCAGTACATGTGCCTTTGATGCACAGCTGTGTCCTCAAGTAACCTTAGGCAGCTAGGAGCTTATGAAGGGTTCATAAATATTCTATACATACATACCTCTGATTATAACAGGCTGAATTTTGGGAAAGACAAGTGCAATTAAGCCTGTTGTTATGTAACTTGCAACTGTTGATCAAAATTCTCAGTCTATGCCCACTTAGATGAATATGTAAAAGCCCTGTTTTGAATGTGCCCAGACATGCCTCCTTCCCTGATTGGTCTTGAGCTTATACGTATTTGCATTTTGCACTGGGCAGAACCAAAAGAAGGAGACAAGGAATATAAAAAGGGAAGCCAAGTGGGATCATGGCCATTCCATGGTCAGCCTGTTCCCACGTCTCAGAGATGTACTGTCTGCTGTCTGTTGAATAAAAGTTCTGTCTGCTTGATTTGTAACTGAGCTGTAACCAGTCTGTTGTTTTGAATCCTTGCTACAATGAGATGGGAGTGGAGAAATCCTGCCTGCTTGAGCATAATTAGTCTGTCATTCCAAATCTTTATATGACTAGACAGGAACCAAGGGAGAGAATTAAACTGACCTGACAATGAAAATTTTAAAGTTTTCATATTCAGATTGATTCACAAGGACATATAAATTATTGAGCCAACTTAAAAAAAATAAACAGGAAATTGTAGAAGTTGCAGTATGGATACTATTTAGATAGGAGAGGTGATGTGAGAGGAATCCCAATTACTGCTCCATTTCTAAGATACAACAAAATAAGCTTGACAGTATAGCAACTGGATGGTGAATAAATGTGTATCAGATTAATCAAACAACTCTTGTTTTCAGTTGTCTTATTTACAAATGTGTTTTGTTGGTGTATTAAGATTTAATTTCTGAGGCTAAAAAGCTAAAATAATTAAATAATTTGATTATTTTTAAATTATTTTCAATCTAAAAAGTTTATGTGTAAAACTCTCATTAAAAAAATAAAAAAGCCTAATGACAGCCTCTAATGACAGCTTGCTGCATCATTTCACTAAAATACATAGATATGTTTTACAGGATATATAGGTTATTTTTCCATTTAGTGCACAACTCAAATCTGTTTCCTATTTATTAGTTATCCTTTTAATCTTAGAATGGGATTCCCTGGCTCAGACGGTAGAGAGTCTTCCTACAATGTGGGAGAACTGAGTTTGAACCCTGGGTCTGGAAGATCCCCTGGAGAAGAAAATGGTGTTCTTGCTTGGAAGAATCCAAGTATTCTTGCTTGGAAAATCCCATGGATGGAGGAGCCTGGCGAGCTACAGTCCTTAGGGTCGCAAAGAGTTGGACATGACTAAGTGACTTCACTTTTATCTTAGTATATTTTTAGCTAATTAGTACTATATGAGAAAGGCAGTGGCTATTATATTTCTAGACAAATGGAGATCAAATATCACTTGATAGTGTTGACTAATATTTACATAATAACATTAAGAAAATTCATTGCAAAGGAAAATTTAAAAAGTATTCAATTCTCTTATATCTATCTATCTATCTATCTACTTTACTGTCTTTGTTCATTGGCCTACAATATATAAAATTACTATTTAAACAAGTCAAAATAATTTTTTAAACTTGCTGTCTTATATTTCTTTCATTTATCTAAGACTATTGAGATATAATCATTGACATATCACAGAAAGTTCCAGGAACAAAGTATTCTAATTTTTCATATATTACTTTGCATAAAAATAGCCTCGAGTGCATGCATGCATGTTAAGTTGCTTCAGTTATGTCCTACTCTATGCGACCCTATGGACTGCAGCCTGCTAACCTCCTCTGTCTATGGGATTCTCCAGGCAATAATACTGGAGTAGGTTGCCATTTTCTCCTCCAAGGGATGTTCCCAATCCATATAATGAACCCACGTCTCTTGAGTCCCCTGTATTAGCAGATGTGTTTTTTTTTTTTTTTTTTTTTTTTTTTTACCACTAGGGACACCTCTTGAGTAATTCTACATAAATCAAAATTACAATTTGCAACTCAGAATAAAAACTATTAAATATACTTATTCTTTCTCTGAAAGAAAATCTCATTGAAAAGAAACATTGAAAAAAAAAAAAAAAGTAATCTTTCCTGGTTTTTCCATAAAATGTAGACACACAAAGTTTAATTGAAGAAAATAGGGAAAACCACTAGACCATTCAGGTATGATGTAAATCAAATCCTTTATGATTATACAGTGGAAGTGAGAAATAGATTTAAGGGACTAGATCTAATAGACAGAGTGCTTGATGAACTATGGATGGAGGTCCGTGACATTGTACAGGAGACAGGGATCAAGACGATCCGCATGGAAAAGAAATGCAAAAAAGCAAAATGGCTGTCTGAGGAGGCCTTACAAATAGCTATGAAAAGAAAAGAAGTAAAAAGAAAAGGAGAGAATGAAAGATATAAGCATCTGAATGCAAAAAAAAAAAAAAAAAAGCCTTCCTCAGTGATCAATGCAAAGAAATAAAGGAAAACAACATAATGGGAAAGACTAGAGATCTGTTCAAGAAAATTAGAGATACCAAGGGAACATTTCATGCAAAGATGAGCTGAATAAAGGACAGAAAAGGTAGGGACCTAAGAGAAGCAGAAGATATTAAGAAGAGATGGCAAGAATACACAGAAGAACTGTACAAAAAAGTCTTCATGACCCAGATAATCACGATGGTGTGATCACTCACCTAGAGCCAGACATCCTGGAACATGAAGTCAAGTGGGCCTTAGAAAGCATCACTACAAACAAAGCTAGTGGAGGTGATGGAATTCCAGTTGAGCTATTTCAAACCCTGGAAGATGATGCTGTGATATGCTGCATTCAATATGCCAGCAAATTTGGAAACCTCAGCAATGGCCACAGGACTGGAAAACGTCAGTTTTCACTCCAATCCCAAAGAAAGGCAATGTCAAAGAATGTTACAACTACCACACAATTGCATTCATCTCACACGCTAGTAAAGTAATGCTCAAAATTCTCCAAGCCAGGCTTCAACAATACATGAACCATGAACTTCCAGATGTTCAAGCTGGTTTTAGAAAAGGCAGAAGAACCAGAGATCAAATTGTTGACATCCTTTGGATCATGAAAAAAGCAAGAGAGTTCCAGAAAAATATCTATTTCTGGTTTATTGACTATGCCAAAGCCTTTGACCGTGTGGATCACAATAAACTCTGGAATATTATGAAAGAGATGGGAATACCAGACCACTTGACCTGCCTGTTGAGAAACTTATATTCGGGTCAGGAAGCAACAGTTAGAACTGGACATGGAACAACAGACTGGTTCTGGATAAGAAAAGGAGTATGTCAAGGATGTACATTGTCGCCCTGCTTATTTAACTTATATGCAGAGTACATCATGAGAAACGTTGGGCTAGAAGAAGCACAAACTGGGATCAAGATTGCTGGGAGGAATGTCAAAACCTCAGATATGCAGATGACACCACCCTTATGACAGAAAGTGAAGAGGAACTAAAAAGCCTCTTGATGAAAGTGAAAGTGGAGAGTGAAAAAGTTGGCTTAAAGCTCAACATTCAGAAAACAAAGATCATGGCATCTGGTCCCATCACTTCATGGGAAATAGATGGGGAAACAGTGTCAGATTTATTTTTCTGGACTCCAAAATCACTGCAGATGGTGACTGCAGCCATGAAAGTAAAAGAAGCTTACTCCTTGGAAAGAAAGTTATGACTAACCTAGATAGCATATTCAAAAGCAGAGACATTACTTTGCCAACAAAGTACGTCTAGTCAAGGCTATAGTTTTTCCAGTGGTCATGTATGGATGTGAGAGTTGGACTGTGAAGAAAGCTGAGGACTGAAGAATTGATGCTTTTGAACTGTGGTGTTGGAGAAGACTCTTGAGAGTCCCTTGGACTGTAAGGAGATCCAACAAGTCCATTCTAAAGGAGATTGGTCCTGGGTGTTTTTTGGAAGGATCATGATGCTAAAGCTGAAACTCCAGTCCTTTGACCACCTCATGCGAAGAGTTGACTCATTGGAAAAGATGCTGATGCTGGGAGGGATTGAGGGCAGGAGGAGAAGTGGATGACAGAGGATGAGATGGCTGGATGGCATCACTGACTCGATGGACATGAGTTTCAGTGAACTTCGGGATTGGTGATGGACAGGGAGGCCTGCTGCTGCTGCTGCTGCTGCTGCTGCTAAGTCTCGTCAGTCGTGTCCGACTCTGTGCGACCCCATAGACATGCTGCAATTCATGGTATCGCAAAGAGTTGGACACGACTGAGTGACTGAACTTAACTGAACTATATCTGATTGAAATATTGCTTTCATTCTTTTCTCCATGCATTTTTATCAAATTTTCCATGTATATAGTTTGAATTGTCTCATAAATATATACTCAAATTAAAAAAAAATTATTATGGATGTTACCTTTGTGCCTCTTGAATTGGGTTTCCTTATTTACAGCCCTCTTTAGGCATCATAATTTTTATCTATGTTTTCCTTGGTATTTAAAAACCCATCTTTTATTCTGCTTTATATTTTTCTAAAAGTGGTGGCTCTTTCAGTGCCACTCTATTGCTAGATTTGTTACTTATCTCAATCTTCTCTTGATACAGGAAGTGAATATTCTGTTATTATTGTTATATTTGGAATTTCCATTTTCTTATTTATTATCTTATTTTTTGGAGCTTGTGGTTTGTTTTCTCTTTTCTCTTATGCCTGTTTAAATAATGAACTGTATACTGATTGACATAAAGCTGAAATCTACTGGAACATGGACTAGATTTGACATTGTAGGAGGCATATATCTATTGCTCTAGGTTCCAAAGGGATGTGCTATAAATAACATGTACTTCATGAAGGCAAACCTGGAAATTATAGATTGCTAGGTGTGTTGAAGACTACAGGTTTTAAAAATAATTTCCTCTCAAAAGTTATATATTCTGTGAAAAAAAATCATTGAGAAAGAATCAAGTATTATAACTATCTAGGATATGTAGATTACCTTGAAAGAAAAAAAAAAACTTTAAATGAAGCTATTTCTTTCATTATCTTTTATATTAGTTTCAGCCAAAAGGAACTTAAGTCAACTGATGGTACATCTTTATGACTGTGTAACATCTAAGCATGTGAATAAAACTTATTTACTCAATTCCATCATCACAACAATTCTACAAAGTAGAGTCTATTAATCACAGTAAGGAAAAAAAAAGCTTAAAAATTTAAATCACATTCCCCAAATTGTTTGGTAATGTTTAGATAACATTCTTAATGACCTAGAAAGTGGAGAACCAGGGATTTAGACATAGTGCACTCTAACTCAGGAGCTCTCTCTCAAAACAAACAATCAATCAAACAAAAAATACCATCCCAAAATATAATTTCAGGTATTAACAATAAAACCTGGGAAAAAAAAGAAATGCTCTTTAGAGAACAGATTTGTAACTGCTAAGGGGGAAGAGATAGAGGAGGGATAGAGTGGGAGTTTGGGGTTAGCAGATGCAAACTATTACATATAGAATGAATAAACAACAAGATCCTACTGTATAGCACAGGGAACTATATTCAATATCCTGTGATAAACCATAATGAAAAATATTATGAAAAAGAATATGTGTATATGTATATATATATACATATATATATAAATGAATCATTTTACTGTACAGCAGAAATTAACACAGCATTGTAAATCAACTATAGTTCAATAACCCTGTATACGAGACAGCAAAAGAGACACTAATGTATAGAACAGTCTTTTGGACTCTGTGGGAAAGGGAGAGGCTGGGATGATTTGGGAGAATGGCATTGAAACATGTATAATATCATATATGAAACGAGTCGCCAGTCCAGGTTCAATGCACGATACTGGATGCTTGGGGCTTGTGCACTGGGACGACCCAGAGGGATGGTACTGGGAGGGAGGAGGGAGGAGGGTTCAGGCTGGGGAACACGTGTATACCTGTGGAGGATTCATGTTGATATATGGCAAAACCAATACAATATTGTAAAGTTAAAAAATAAAATAAAATATAAAAAAATAAAATAAAATAAAAAGAGTGAAGAAAGAGTTATCTTTCAAAAGAAAGGCACAGTACTTTTATCAAGTTAAAGGGAAGTGATTTTTTACAAAAAAAAGAAAGGAAATGTTCTTAAAATGTATTAGAATTTTATAGTAGCAAGCTGTAAAGAATTTCAGATTCTGAGACAATCTAAATGTCATTTCATTCCTGTGTTTCCTCATCTCAGTTGCAATGGATATCTATATTAGAGCCATTTTCATATTCTTTCTTTTGGTCAGAATCTCATTGGGTACATGTATTCATAGATGTTTATTTTCATGTGTAATGGCAAAGATAATCTTGGCAATTTCATTGTTACACAGGCACATACCACAGAAAAAAATTTTCCTACAGGTTTTTTTTGTTAATTCTGATAATCTCAACCTGTGATAAAACATAAAAATTTACCTTTCATAACTTATATGACATTGTATATTTCTGACATTGTATTTGTGTCCTCTGTAGAAAAAATACATTGATTTATCTAGGTCCTTTATCTGCGTTATTTGAAAAATAAATTTTAGAGATGCCAAGTTTATTAAAATATACAGCATTACTCATTTCATTTGGAAGGGCTAAAGCTTAAGCAACACTGAAAACTCTAAGTGGTCTAAGGCAGACATCCTGTTTTGTCTCTAGTTTAGCAGTTTCTATTGATTTCCTCTTTGATGTTTGCTGATCTCCCTCCATTTTTTAAAATAAATTTTATTTTTAGAGCAGTTTTAGGTTCCCAGCAACATTGAGAGGAAGATACTGAAACTTCCCATGTACCCCTGCCCGTACACACTTATACCTTCTTCCATTGTCAACATCCCCAATCAGAGTGGTACACTTGTTACAACTGATGATCAAGTGACACATCATTATTAAACAAGGTCCACTGTTTACATTAAGGTTCATTCCTGCTGTACATTGAATGAGTTAGGACAAATTTATAATGACATATGGGCTTGCCAGGTGGTGCTAGTGGTAAATAACCTGCCTGCCAATGCAGGAGACATAAGAGATGCAGTTTTGATCCCTGGGTTGGGACAATCCTCTGGAGGAGGGCATGGAAACTCACTCCAGTATTCTTGCCTGGAGAATTCCATGGACAGAGGAACCTGGCAGGCTATATAGTCCATAGGGTCACAAAGAGTCAGACACAACTGAAGTAACTTAGCATGCACACACACATAATGACATAAATCTACCAAAGGGAAAGGCGTGGGAGAGGGAATGGAAGAAGTGGGAGTTAGAAAATGCATACTATTATATATATATATATATATATATATATATACACACACATATACACACACATAGAGAGAGAGAGAGAGAATGGATAAACAACAAGGTCCTATTGTACACTTGTATTACTTTTACTTATTTGTCAAAGATCATTTGATTATATTTATGTGAGTCTATTTCCTGGTTTTCTATTTTCTTCCATTGATCTGAGGGTAATTCATCATACAGAGTAACTTCACTGCTCCAAAAATCCTCTGTGCCCTGCCTCTTCATCCCTTCCTCCCTACTAACTCCTGGCAACCACAGATTTTTTTACTATCTTGTTTTTTTGCCCAGAATGTCCTATAGTTGGAGTTACAGAATATAAAGCCTTTTAAGAATATCTTCTTCCTTATGCATTTGTGTCCTCCATGTCTTTTTAGAGCCAAATAATAGTTCCATTGTCTGCAGGTACCATAGTGTATTTATTCACCTACTGAAGCACATCTTGGTTGCTTCCAATTTTGACAATCATGAATAAAGGTGCTATAAACATCTGTGCAAGTTTTTCTGTGGACATGTTTTCAACCCCTTTGTGTAAATATCAAGGAGCATGATTATTGGATCATATGGTATGAGTATGCATTGTTTCCTAAGAAGCAGCCAAACTGTTTTCCAATGCAGTTTTTAGCATTTTGCATTTCCACAGCAATGAATAAGAGTACTTGTTACTTCACATGCTCTTCTGTATTTGAATTTTTCAGTGTTCTGGATTTTGGCCTTACTAATAGTTGTGTGAAAGTGAAGTCACTCAGTCGTGTCTGACTATTTGTAACCCCATGGACTGTAGCCTACCAGGCTCCTCCATCCATGGGATTTTCCAGGCAGGAGTACTGGAGTGGGATGCCATTTCCTTCTCCAGGAGATCTTCCTGACCCAGGGATTGAACCCAGGTCTCTCCCATTATGTGGACATACATTTTCAGCCCCTTTGTGTAAGTATCAAGGAGCATGATTATTGGGTCATATGGTAGGAGTATGTGTTGTTTTCTAAGAAACATCCAAACTGTTTTCCATGTGGCTGTTAGTATTTTGCATTTCCATCAGCAATGAATAAAAATACTTGTTACTTCACATCCTCTTCAGTATTTGAATTTTTCAGTGTTCTGGATTTTGGCCTTACTAATAGTTGTGTAGTGGTATCTTATTGTTATTTTAATTTGCATTTCCCTGATGACAAATGATTTGAAGTGCCTTTTAATATGCTTTTTATCATCTATATGTCTTCTTTGGTGAGGAGTCTGTTAAGACCTTGAGCCATTGGTTAAGTTGTTCCCTTTTAAAACTGTTTTAGTAGTTCTTTGAAAGTTTGAATAACAACAATTTATGTGATATATCTTTCCATGTGAAATTCCAGGTTGGATGAAGCACAAACTGGAATCAAGTTTGCCAGGAGAAATATCAATAACTTCAGATACGCAGATGACACCAACCTAATGGCAGAAAGTAAAGATGAATTAAAGGGCCTCTTGATGAAGGTGAAAGAGGAGAGTGGAAAAGCTGGCTTAAAACTCAACATTCAATAAACAAAGATCATGGCATCTGGTCCTATCACTTCATGGTATGTAGACAGGGAAACAATAGAAAGAGTGACACTTTATATTCTTGGGCTCCAAAATCACTGTGGATGGTGACTGCAGCCATGAAATTAAAAGACACTCCTTGGGAAGAAAAGCTATTGACAAACCCAGAGAGTGTATTAAAAAGCAGAGACATTACTTTGTTGACAATGGTCTGTATAGTCAAATCTATGATTTTTCCAGTACTCATGTATGGATGTGAGAGCTGGACAATAAAAAAGAGCTCCAAAGAATTGATGCCTTCAAACTGTGGTTCTGGAGAAGACTCTTGAAAAACCAGTCAATCCTAAAAGAAATCAACTCTGAATATTCATTGGAAGGACTGATGCCGAAACTGAAGCCCCAATACTTTGGCTTCTTGGTGCAGAGAGCCAACTCATTGGAAAAGACCCTGATGTTGGGAAAGATTGAAGGTAGACTGAGAAAGGGATGACAGAAGACAAGATCGTTGGATGGCACCACTGACTCAATGGACCTGAATTTGAGCAAACTCTGGGAGATGGTGAAGGACGGAGAAGCCTGGTGTGCTATAGTCCATGGAGTCACAGAGAGTCAGACACCGACTGAGCAACTGAACAACATCAAAATATTTTCTAAATATTTTATCCCAGTATGTGGCTTGTCTTTTCATTCTGTTGACAGTGTCTTTTTCAGAGAAGAAAATTTTTATATTTTAATGAAGTCCAACTTAGCATTGCTTTCGTTTACAGATTGTATCTTTGGTGGTGTATCTGAAATGTCATCAATAAACCCAAGGTCATGCAGATTTTCTCCTATGGTATTTTCTAGAATTTATTTTCTAGTTATAGTTTTGCATTTTACATTCATATGTGTTTAGTTTATTTTTGTGAAAATTGTGAAGTCTGTGTTTAGATTCATTTCTTTGCATGAGAATGTCATGCATGTTCCAAAACTATTTGTTGAAAAAACTGTCTTTTCTCCTTTGTATTACTTTTACTCCTTTGTCAAAATCAGTTAACTCTATTTATGTGGGTCTATTTCTTGGCTTTCTGTTTTCTTCTATTTATCTGATTGTCTTTGGCTAATATTACACGTTCCTGATTACTGTACTTTTAGAGTAAGTCTTGAAGTCAAGTAGTGTTAGTCTTCCTGTTTCATTCTTCACCTTTTTGTGTTGGCTATTCTGTGTCTTTTGTCTCTTATTAAAAATTTTAGCATCTGTTTGTTGATATCCATAAAATGGCTTGGTGCAATTTTAGTGGGATTTCATTGGGTCTATAAATCAAGTTTAGGATAACTGACAACTAGACTATACTGGATCTTACTATTCACAAATATGGAATATCTCTACATTTATTTAGTTCTTTGATCTCTTTCTTCAGAGTTTTGTAGTTTTCCTCATATAAATAAATCTTGCCAATATGTTGTTAGATTTATACTTCAGTGTATGTAGTTGGAGCTGTTAGAACAGAACACCATATATTGAGTGGACTAAATAACAAATGTTCTTTCTCAAAGTTCTGAAAACACAGAGGTCCAAGACAAAGGCACTGGAAGACTGAGTGCCTGGTGAGAGTGTTCTTCCTGGCTTGGAGATGGCCATCTTTTTTGCTGTATTCTTGGACTGTGAATAGACAGAGATCAAACTGTCTGGCCTTTTCTTATAAGGACACTAATTCCATTATGAGGACTCATGACTGTATCAAAACCTAAATACCTTTCAAAACTCAACCTCTAAAAACCATCACACTGGCACTTGGATCCTCAACATATGAATCTCAGCAGTACATATTTAGTATATAGCACTCCTCCCTTTGTCTCTCAAAATGTACTTCTTTCTCATATATAAAATGCATGCATTCCATCACAATAGTCTCAAAATGGTAAATTCATTCCAGCATCAGCTCTAAAGTCTAAAGTTCGAAGTCCCATATAAATGACTTGAGATATGGATGAGACTTGAGATGGGCTTCATCTGCAGCAGTGAACCTCTGAAAGAAAACAAGTTAAATGCTTCTAGAATACAATGGTAGAATAGACATAAGATTGCAAAGTCAAACTCAGCAGGACAAATTCCATTAGATCTTAAGGAGTGAGTAAACCTTTTTGTTTTGATGTTTTACCTTCCAGTCCCACTGGGGTATCAATGTCACTCCCGTAGCTGGGTAGGATGCATCTCCTCCTTTATATGGCAGAACTGTGGTATGAAAAATGTCCCCAAAGAGAGACAAGGCAGACTCTATAGAATAGGGTTCCCACCCACAGGACTATGCTAGGTGGGAGTCTCATTCCCAGGGCTCTGTGTAGCCCAGCTTCCATGGCTTCAAATGGATGACATATTGCCTTTTGAAATTGAGGCAATGGTCCTGATGATCTCTGAATTGCCTTTGGGGCTACCCTTTCTTGTTTTTGAAGAACAGCACAAATTCACAGCCAAAGTTATCATCCTTTCCTGTGCTATCTAAGTTCAAAAGTCTTTCTTCATTCTGTCCCATTTACATTACCTTTAAAGTGTTCCTACTTGAGTGGTTGTTTAGCTCCATGACTCACACCTGTATTAATCTACTTATCAAAAGCCAAGCACCATTCTTATCCTTTATGAACAAACACACTTTCTATTTTTTTTTTCAATAAACAGCTTATTTTTGTTTAACAATTATTTCTTCATTTCTTTCTTCTCATAGTTTACCTCAAGCAGTCAGGAGGAACCAAGATATTCTTCAACACATTGTTCAGAAATATTGTCAGCTAAATATCCAATTTTAATCATTCTCAAGTTCTACCTCCCACAAAACACAAGGAGAAACAATTGAGTCAAGTTATTTGCTAATTTGGAATAAGAATTGCCTTTTCTCCATTGCTCAATCATGTTTCTAATCTTTATCTGAGCCTTCATTAGAATGCCCTTAAGTGTCCATATTTCTATTATTCTCTATGTAATTATTTATGTATTCTCTAAGAGGATGAATGTTTTCTCTACACCTTTTCTCTTTTCTTTCTGAGTCCTCACCATTATCACCTTTAACAATTCTTTCACAGCAATATCAATAGTTACAGACTTGGTCTCTGGCTAGGATCTTCTGTCTGGCTTGCAGATAGCCATCTTCTTTCTGTGTCCATCACATGTCTGAGAGAGAGAGAGAGAGAGAGAGAGAGAGAGAGAGAGAGAGAGAGAAAGTTCTTTTATTTCCTCTTAAGAGCACTAATCCCATAATGAGGATGATATTCTCAAGACCTCATATAACCTTTAAAGTGAAAGAAAGTGAAAGTCGCTCAGTTGAGTCCGACTTTTTGTGACCCTGTGGACTATACAGTCCATGGAATTCTCCATACCAGAATACTTGAGTGGGTAGCCTTTCCCTTCTCCTGGGGATCTTCCCAATCCAGGGATTGAACCCAGGTCTCCCACATGGCAGGCAGATTCCTTACCAGCTGAATCACAAGGAAAGCCCAAGAATACTGGAGTGGGTAGCCTTTCCCTTCTCCAGTGGATCTTCCCGTCGCAGAAATTGAACCAGGGTCTCCTGCATTGCAGGTGGATTCTTTACCAACTGAGCTATCAGGCAACCTTAACTATCTTCAGATACTGTTATCAGGGGTTAAAGGCTTCAAGATATGAATTTTACACAGATATAAATTCAGTTCATAAAACTAAATATTCATCTTTTCCTGGATGCTAATAAAAATGGAAATGTGGTTTTTTATTTTACATTTTAATAATTCATTGCTTGTGTATAGGGAAGCAATTGAGTTTTGTGTTTTGACATTATTTCTTAAAAACCTGCTATAATGACCATCAATTCTAAGAGTTCTTTTCTCAGTTCTTTGGGATTTTCTGCATAGAGAATCACGTCTTCTGGAAAAAAATACATTTTTTTTCTTCCTTCCTTATCAGTATATATTTTGTTTTATTTTCTTGTCTTATTACATTCCTATAACTTCTGGTATGATATTGAAAAGCAGTGTTTAGAGGGGAAATTTGTCTTACTTCTATTCTTAGCATAATTGTCAATTTTCTCACCATTAAATGTTATGTTATTTGTAGGATTTGTGAATATTTTATATCATATTGAGGAACTCTCCTCTATTCCTAGTGAACTGAAAGATTTTATTATAGATTGGTATTAGATTGTGTCAAAAGCTTTTTCTGCATATACTGATGTGATCATGTGATTTTTTTCTTTAGCCTCTTGATATGATGGATGACATTAATTGATTCCCAAATGTTAAAATATATATATAATGTAGTTACTCCTGCTTTATTTTGATTGTTATTAGCATGGTATACCTTTCTCAATCTATTTACTTTAAATGTATATATGTCTTTATATTTTAAAGAGGATTTCTTATAGACAACATATAGTTGGTGTTATAGACTGAATACTTATGAACACCTAAATTTCATGGTGAAATCATACCCCCAATGTAACGGTATTAGAAATGGACGTTTTGGAAAATAAGATTAGATAAAGTCATAAGGATGGAGCTCTCATAAATGTGATTATAAAGGAAGAAACCTGAAAGAGCTTGCTTCCTCTCTTACCTACCATGTGATAATACAATGAGAATATGGCCCTCTGAAAACCAGGAGGCAAAGACCAGATCTGCCAACATCTTGATATTAAACTTTCCAGCTTCCTGAACTGTCAGTGGTATTGTTTTATCAGTCATGATTGATTAAGATAGTTGGGTCTTATTTCCTTATCACTCTGACAATCTGTTTTTTAATTGGTACATTGAATCAATAACATTGAAATAATTATTGGCATAATTGGATTAATATCTACTTTTCTGTTACTCCTTTCTAATTGTTTCCTTTCTTATTTGTTCTTATTTCTGTCTTCTACATTTTTTCTGTCTTTTGTGGTTTTATTAACATTAGAACACTTTATGTAATTTCGTTTTATTTTTTCTCTTAGCATTTAAGCTGCACTACTTCTATTATTACTTTTTTTTCATAGTGATCGCCCTAAAGTTTGCAATATACATTTACAATTAATCTAAGTTCACTTTCAAGTGACACTATACCACTTTATACAAGTGTAATGTATGTACACTTGTATGTACAAGGTAATAAAATACGATATAATAACAAATTAACCCTAGTTTTTCTCTCACTTTCCTTTTGTCATAACTTCCATTGATTCCACTAATACATAAGCATATGCATGAATGCATGCTAAGTCACTTTGTCTGACACTATGACCCTAAGGACTGTAGCCTTCCAGGCTCCTCTTTCTATGAGATTCTCCAGTCAAGAATACTAAAGTGGATTGCCATGCCCTTCTCCAGAATATCTTCCTGGCCCAGGGATTGAACCTGCATTTCTTATGTCTCTTGCATTGATATGTGGGGTCTTTACCACTAGAGCCACCTGGAAAGCCCAAGCATATACATACTCACATATATAGATGAACATATAATTGAATATGTTATATTATTGATGCTATTGTTTTAAAAAAATATAGGCAATAATTTATACATTAAGAATTTTTTTAAAGTTTCTATTTTATCTTCAGTTATTCATTCTCCAATGCTTTCCCTTTCTTTATGTAGATCTGAATTTACAATCTATATTATTTTCCTTCTTACTAAACTACTTTAAACATATCTTGTAAGGCAGATCTACTAGCAACGAATTCCCTCAATGTTTCTTTCCCTGAGAAAATCTTTATTCTCCACTTTTGAAGGATAATTTTGCAGGGTACCAAATTTTAAGTTGGTGAGTTTTTCCTCTCAAAATTTTAAAATATTTTATTCTATACCTTCTCACTTACATAATTTCTGAGGATGTAACTCTTATCCTTACTCCTCTACAGGTGTACCATTTTTACTCTCTGATTTTTCTATGGATTCTTTCTTTATCTTTGACTTTCTGAAATTAGAATAGTACATGCCTCAGTATAGGGTTGCTTGTTTGTTTGTTTTGCATTTATCTTGTTTGCTGTTCTCTGATTTTCCTAAATCTGTGATTTAGTGTCTGACATTAATTTGGGGAATTTTTCAGTAATCATTTTTTTTTCCTGTTTTTAC
Organism: Bos grunniens; assembly: GCF_055505025.1. Classification (NCBI taxonomy): domain Eukaryota; kingdom Metazoa; phylum Chordata; class Mammalia; order Artiodactyla; family Bovidae; genus Bos; species Bos grunniens. The sequence continues at coordinate 102,278,726 of NC_141194.1, read as the reverse complement.
TTTTGGTTTGGTCCATTATGCATTTGCTACATCTTTTATAGTTGTTGAACAGACCTTTGTATTCTGTTCTGTTTCCTTTTTTTTCCCCAGGCTTTTTCTCTGAGCTTTTTAGTTTTGGAAGTTTTGATTGAGGTGTACTCAAATGCAGAGATTTTTTTCCTCAGCTATGTCCAGTCTGCAAATAAATAGATCAGGGTATTCAGAATTTCTGCTACAGTTTTTATGAACATTGACATTTATTTTTGATTCTTTCTTAAAATTTTCATCTCTTTGCTTATATTGTTCATCTGTACTTGTATGCTCTCTACTTTATTAGAAGCCTTAGCTTACTAATTATAGTAGTCTGATGATTCCAACATTTCTGTCATAACTGAGTCTAGATCTGATGCTAGTTCTGTCTCTTCAAACTGTGCTTTTTTGCCTTTTATTATGCCTTCTATATTTTTTTCTTGATATCTGGACATGATGTACTGGGTAACAAAGAAGGCAATGGCAACCCACTCCAGTACTCTTGCCTGGAAAATCCCATGGAAGGAGGAGCCTGGTCGCCTACAGTCCATGAGGGTTGCTAAGAGTTGGACAGGACTGAGGGACTTCACTTTCACTTTTCACTTTCATGCATTAGAGAAGGAAATGGCAACCCACTCCAGTATTCTTGCCTGGAGAATCCCAGGGATGGGGCAGTCTTTTGGGCTGTCATCTATGGGGTCGCAGAGTCAGACACAACTGAAGCGACTTAGCAGCAGCAGCAGTAGTACTGGGTAAAACAAACAAACAAACAAACAAAAATAACAAACTATTAATAGTTCTCTAATAATGTAATGTTATGGTGTGTGGGGAAAGGAATCATTCTATAGTCCTATGATTAGATCTCTGTCTTTTAGTGAGTGTGTCCCTCTGGACTGTGAATTTCACAAGTGCTTTTCAACTATCCCTCCTTTAGGTGGAAAGAATGATTAGAGTGGGCTTGAATTGAATATTTGCCTTTCTTTTCATGAAGAGATAGAGAGTACTGGAGTTGGATATTTCCTTTTCCTCAAATCAGTTAGATTCTGGTAAAACCCCAGTAAGTTAGGCACTGGCTAAATAGCTTTTCCTAAGTGCAGGCCTTGTTAAGAAGAGTTGATTGCTCTGGTGTATTTCAAAATGGCTACCTTTTCTCCGCCTTCTGCCTGAAACAATTTTTCCTTTTAAATATTCATTGTGATATTCTGTGAGCTCCTAGAGGTAAAACTCACTTCCCAGTGACTGGGTCCCCCTGGAGTTATTTACTCTCAAACTTGTCCACACTAAGCCTATAGCAATTCATCAGTTACAGTTCAGGGTTTCCTACCCCAGCACAGGAGGTTTATTTTCATAGGTTTCTGGTCTGATAAGTTGTGATACTCTGTATTTACCTGTCTCTCTCTCCAATTTTGAGGAAAGTGGCTTGCCCTGTGACATCACTTCTCTTATGGATCTAAGTAAAGTTGTTGACTTTTCAGTTTTTTTCAGCTTTTTCCTTGTAATTAAGACAGAGTGGTAATTTCCAAGCTCCTTCCATGATGGACAAGAAACTAGCAGGTCTGTTCTCTTTCTCTGTTTTACTGCATTTGATAAAATGACAAATTTCAAATATGCACATTTATAAATTTGTAATAGACATTAGAACAATTTTATATTTAGCTAGAGAGTTTATTTGAATAGGGATTACTAAGCATAGCATATCAGTAAAGTTTAAAGTTCTCATAATCAGTATGTTTAAAGTTACCTTATGGCTTCTTTTACTGCTGTCTCTTCAGATGTCCCTACCCTAGTTTAACCTCTCAACTAAGTTAAGAACATTTAAACATTGACAAAGGAAACAACCCCCTCATGATATTTTCCCACTTCCATCATTCAATTTTTTAATTTCTTTTATATATCCATTCCATAAATTTGTGAGTTGCATTATGCATCAAAGAGGCTACTATTCATGGAGAATAGAATGATAAGGAAAGTAAAGACATTTGCTGCCCTCAGGGACTTCACAAGCTGTTCTAGATTTTTGAGTGTTCATTTTTTCACAGCTGGTAACTTATGTGTAATCAGGATCTCTGATGAGTTTTGGAGGGCACTTTGAAATTATTAGGGGTCAGTCTTTGGTTTAGCTATATTTGTTATCACCCTAGCCCTTCTCAAGAAATTAGCAAACTTTCTTCTCTTTCTATGAGCACTGACAGATGTTTTGTATTCCAACTGCATACATTAAGAATTCTGACCTTTTTGAAATTTAATTCAACTAAATGATTTTTACTGAGTACTTTCTTTGTGTAAGCAATCTGTTAATCACCACAGGGAAAACAAATATGAAAAAAAGTATTATCCATTCTCTTAAATTGCTTAGATACCAGTTAGGATGAAGTTGGGAGTGAGGTAATAAGGTGGAGATGGGAGATATGTAAGAAATAGCTAAATTAATCAGGATGTGAAACGTACACTAAAATAAGTATAAAATGGTGTGGGGAAAAATGAATGTATGATCACATCTAATTAGAGAGATCAAAAGATGTTTCACTAAAGAGATGGTGAGATAAAGTTGCAGAATTTTAAAATATGTACTCCAGGCCAGGGTGGGTATAGAAGACATTCAAAAAATATGGATTAAAATAGACATAGAAGAAGCAAGGCATGAGTAAATGTGCATCACTCCATGTCTGTGGAGTGATAATTTGTAGATTATCTAGCAGGTTAAACAGCCAAAAGCCTGAAAAGGTAATTTGAAATAAAATAATGAGTCTTGGATGCAAAATAATGTAGTTTCAAGTTAATTTAATAGTTAACTAAGGAGGAGAAATGAATATTCTTAAGTGGGAAACTAAAATATATAAAGCTTTACTGAAATAAGATTTTTCTGATAGGAAAGTAACTGAAATAAGATTTTTCTGATAGGAAAGTAAGGTAATTCAGAAGTGAAGAAGCTGAGTCAATCAAGCCTGAATTATGCAGTGTCAGAGGAAACAGGAAAGAATGGATAAAAGTTAGACCATGGAAACTAAAATTAATACAGTTCAGCCACTGATTGGCCATAGGTAATAGAAGAAAAGAAGACATTAAATAGCGATACAGAGAATTCAAGCCTAAGTAGAACTGTTGGAATAAATTAAATGTGAGGAAAATAAATTGTCTTAAACAAGAAAACGAGGAGTTCAATTCTGAAATTGTTGAATTTCTGGTACCAGTGAGATCAAAATATCAGTGAAGCAGTTAGGGTTGCAAGTCTTCTGTTCTAGAGAGATATTAGGACTAAAGATATGGATGTAATGGTTGTTTACATAGACTTGAAGGTTGAATCTATAGAAGCATATACATTTTTTCAGAAATGGATTCCAAAGAACAAATGACCAGAAGAATAGAATAGAATGAATAAAATTTTAAGCACTATATAAAAGTAGGAAGATGCAACTTAAGGATTAAAGTGATTAAGGAAGATCTGAAAATAGCTGTATAACTCCTGTGATGGGCCCACAATGTAAATTATGTGAGGATTTTTTTTCTTTTTTTAATAATTCAGGTAGGCATGTCCAGAAAACTAGTTCACTCTTCTAACAAAGGTCTCCTGGTAGGAAGGTTTAAAATCCTGGCTGACACAATAATGAGATTTTGTTAGTCTAAGAAAGGATAATCTAAGAAAAACATTGTGTCCACAGCATGAATTTGAAAGATGGTAGGGCCTAGAGGTTAAGAATAGAGCCTGTAGAGCCAAAGTGTGTGTGTTTGAGTTCCTGCCCTTCCACTTACTAGCTGTGTGGTTTTTGGCAATTGTCTAAACTTCTCTGTGCCTCAATACCTTAAAATGCATTACTGAGAAAATAATACTACCCCATAAGTTTATTGTAATGGTAAAATAATTTTTTTTCTTATTTATAAAAGTAATATCTTTTCTTTTTTTTAATTAATTTTATTTTATTTTTAAACCTTACATAATTGTATTAGTTTTGCCAAATATCAAAATGAATCCACCACAGGTATACCCGCGTTCCCCATCCTGAACCCTCCTCCCTCCTCCCTCCCCATACCATCCCTCTGGGTCGTCCCAGTGCACCAGCCCCAAGCATCCAGCATCCTGCATTGAACCTGGACTGGCATCTCGTTTCATACATGACATTTCACATGTTTCAATGCCATTCTCCCAAATCTTCCCACCCTCTCCCTCTCCCACAGAGTCCATAAGACTGTTCTATACATCAGTGTCTCTTTTGCTGTCTCGTATACAGGGTTATCGTTACCATCTTTCTAAATTCCATATATATGCGTTAGTATACTGTATTGGTGTTTTTACTTCTGGCTTACTTCACTCTGTATAATAGGCTCCAGTTTCATCCACCTCATTAGAACTGATTCAAATGTATTCTTTTTAATGGCTGAGTAATACTCCATTGTGAATGCAAACTAGTACAGCCACTATGGAGAACAGTGTGGAGATTCCTTAACAAACTGGAAATAGAACTGCCTTATGATCCAGCAATCCCACTGCTGGGCATACACACTGAGGAAACCAGAAGGGAAAGAGACACGTGTACCCCAATGTTCATCGCAGCACTGTTTATAATAGCCAGGACATGGAAGCAACCTAGATGTCCATCAGCAGATGAATGGATAAGAAAGCTGTGGTACATATACACAATGGAGTATTACTCAGCCATTAATGGTAAAATAATTTAAAATACATTCTGGTATAGAATAGTTCTTGATACTTAGTAATTGTTCAACAAATATTAATCATTATGTTTAGTTTCTTGACTCATCCTCGATTAGATTGCCTGAAACATATGGAAAGATATTTCATTAAATATTCTTTAAGGTATGGAGGTAAGAGCACTCCTTTGGGATTCTTTTAACAAATTGGAAAATAAAGGAGACAGAGTTACACTCCATTACACTGTCATGTAAACCCTGTCAGCTTTGACAACAGGAAGAGATAAATGTTGTGCTAAGCAAATCAAGTAGAAAACTACAGTATCCACAAAAGTATGAAAAGATTAATGGCAACATATTGACTATAACATTGTATCAATGCGTGTTGTCCTAGGCAGAGCAATAGCAAACAAATGAGAAAACTATACCTAGCTGGACAACAAGGCTTACCATAGCAACTGATAGTACAATCCTGATACACTGAGAGTGGAGCACTTAAACATTTTCCCCCAAGGTGAGAAATGATAAGTGCATGCACTGTACAGGGACTGACATAAAATACATCAGCAGTGGGATAATAAGATAACAAAATTTGGACTGTATGTGTTTTGCAGACTGGAAGAATAAGTTCAGTTTAGCTCCGTCACTCAGTCATGTCCGATTCTTTGTGACCCCATGAACTGCAGCACGCCAGGCTCTGACAAAGGATACAGAAGTACTTATGTAGAAAAGAGGAGGGTATAGTTTTACAGAAGCAAAAAAAAAGGAAGAATTCTTAGAACTATGGAGTCAAATACTGCAGAAATGCCAAGAAAAAGGTATATTGATGTAGGTGAATGGATTTGGAAACCAGAAAGTCACTTTTAATATCTGGTAAAGCAGTTTCAGTAGAATGGTGGTGTTAAGAGACTAATTTTAAGAACTAAAACTGTGAATGGGTGGCAAAGAAGTGAAGGCAATTGTGAAGTCTCTGAAGGAAATGTGAGAGTAAGAAAAATAGACAAGGCAGTACCTTAAAGAGGTGACAGGAAGCAGTAAATAAAGTTTTGATTTGAGAGCTGAGCTATGTTTGCAGACACAGGAGGAAAACCCAATACTAGAAGATATTAAGAATTCAAGCAATAGAGAAATTAACAAATGGAGCATCATACAAAGAACAAACAGGTAAGAGCTGCCTTACTTAAGTATCTCTCTTTTCTAGTTGCAAGGATCGTGGTCTTTATTGGAAGAGTTCAAGTTATGGGCTTTAATATGAGGAGAAATATGAAAAAAAAAAAAGTGATAGGGCTTCTATGGAAATTCCAAAACATTAGAAGAACAGTATTCAGATTTCAGATTGAACTATAGCATAGTTCTGAAACTATGCTAGACTATGTCAAGACTTTAGGAATCCACATAGCAGTTGTTCTTGGATTTTCACTTGGAGTTCTACCATTAATATGACATAGCTACTCTTTTGGTTTTTGATGTTCTTATTTCCCCTCCTCTGCATTGACTAGTTTAACCTTTGTTCAGTATATTTTCTCTCTTCCCTAATGTTAATCATGTTTGCTATGCATAACTCAGCACATTTCAATAGTCTAAATTTATTTTATAAAAAAATTTTTAAATGTTTGTGTAACTCCTATAGAACAATCTCCAAATTACACACATTTTCTGCTTGCTTATAATTTTGACCAACCCATGAAGTTCAATTCATTTTTCTCATGATCCTTCTTGCCTTTTCATTCTTCTATATATGCTTTTAGACTGAGCTATCCCTATTAACTACATCATTCTCTTGGGATTCTCACTTTATATTTCTTAAAAAGAGAATGTTATTTGTTCAGTTTATCCTTATTTGTTCAGAATTGTTAATTTTGCCACTTCATGCCCTTCTGGTAAGTTTAGAAAATGACTTGACACAATCAAGTGACATTTTATAGTCTAATACCCTATAGCTAAGTGTTGATTTTGGAGAAGTATAAAGTGGGACATCACACGAGCAGAACATAATTGAGAAACAACCAGTGGTCACTTCCCATAGCAGAGAAATGTGTTTGATCTATTAGGTATTGTGATTGACCAGTTAAGGAAACCTGTGAATTTAATAAACTAACACAGGTAACCCAAACCTATTTCTGAAATGATTCTCAGTTGTCCTTTTACTTTTTATTCTGATTAACAGTGTCTTAGTTTGCACCATCTTATCATTTCTTATCTTTATCTTTGCTAAACTGTTTAACTGCCTCTGGTCTCTTCTCCATTTTAAACTATGTTTTACATTTATTTGGAGGTTTTCTTTCTAAAACACATATTAAATCATTTCGCTATCCTATGCAATACATTTAATTACAATGAAAACTAGCATTTTTAAAGTACTATTTATATCTTATTCACTTAACATGTATAGTCTTTTTTTTATGCTTTTAGAATAATATGCTACTATTATTATCCTCATCTATATACAAAGACATCGATGCTCAGAAATGTCAAGTAATTTGCCCAAGAAAATAAAATTCATTAATGGTGAAATAAGGATATAGATCAGTATTTATTAATCTCAATATCATTTCATTATTTATAACAAATTTCATTTCATACAAATTCTCATCACCATAAGAAATAAATTTAAAGTCCTTATATATTTATACATGATTCTTCACAATTTTCCCCAATCCACATTGAGAGGCTCATTTCTTGCCTCTTTCATCATGTACCTACTCTGCAATTTAACCACACTGAACTTCTTGCAGTTTCCTATACATGTTACTTTTTAAAATCTGCCTATTTATTACCAGTATCCTGGGCTTGATGTGTTTAAATAATACAATTCTAAGTTCTTCCTAGAATGATTTTTAATACTAGCTAGAAAATAAATATCCAGAAATTTCTTGTGACTGGAGTTATGGAGACTGATAAACAAGATTCTAACTCAGCCCTTCAGCCCTAATATTTGCATATTCTAGTTATTCAATTAAATATCATTCTGTGAAGGAATGTTATGGATGTAATTGAAGTCCCAAGTCAGTTAATATTAGTAAACAGAAGTTATCTGGGTGGAACTGACTCAATTGAGTACTTTAAAGGTAGAACATTTTCTGAGGCTGATGGCAGAAAGAGATCTCACAGTTTTCAAGCAGAAGAAGGATTTAATGGGTCTTCTGTTGCTGGCTTAGAGGATGAAAGGAACCATGTACAAGGAACAGAGAGTGGTTTCTAGGAATAAAGTATGACCCCTGGCTAACAGCCTTTAAGAAAATGGGAACCTCAGTCCTACAACTCCATGTAACTAAATTTTGCCAACAACTTTAACGAACTAGAAGTAGATATTTTCCTAGACCTTCTAGACTATAATTCAGCATGGCTTATACTTTGCTTCCAGCCTTGTGATATACTGAGCAGAGAACTCAGTGGTGTCACTTTAAACTTCAGAAATAGATAACTAGATAAAGAGGATGTTGTTCTGAACTGCTAAGTTTTTGATAACTTGTTATGCAGCATTAAAAAACACCTACATAGTCTAAATTTTGCTAATGAGTTGTACTTGCATAAGACTTAGAAGGCAAAAGTCAGGCATAGGCCTTCTAAAATGGCTTTTTAGTTTCCTGGATGGCAAAAATTGACTGTAGAGATGTCATTACTCAATTTCCAGTTTCGTGAAAGTGACATTTGCAGCAATAATAGTGGCCAGGATCAACATTTCACAACCCAGTTACTAGCATTGTTGGTATTGAAAAAAAAAAAAAGAAAAGAAACCTGATAGCTAGTTTCTAGATTCCATATTTCAGCATCCAATAACACAGTGTTTTTAATAGCAGTCATGCTTCCTGAACAGTCTTCCTAAACCATGGATTATGGCTGCAATGACTTTATATTAAAGGTCACAACGTATAGGGTCACCTTCTGATTCCCCACCTTCCTAATTATAATGGAAAATATTAGCACTTTTAATATATCTGTTCTGAGGAGTACTGGGTGCCAGTATTAGAGGTCTAATAAAGTCGTGAGCTTCATCCTACAACTCTAGGTTTATTTCAAACCTTTTAAATACTGAATTTACTATATTAAGTCCCTTTTTACTTAAAATATTTGGAACAGTTTTTATTTCCTAAATCAAGCCCTGACAAAGTGAAGCTAGAAGAAATTCAGGCAATAAAGCTTCAAGATTGGGAATCTGGGATTGGTTATCTGACCTGATTGTGTATAAAAGTAGTACAAATCTTGTTACTATTGGAGAATGTTACTATTGGAGAATCTTGTTACTATTGGAGAATGTTAGTTCATAGCAAGCAGTGACATATAGTTACTTAAATTTTCACTGGTGACTGTAATGAAGAACACAAGGTTTTATGATGTTGGGAGAAATGTCAATAACCTCAGATATGCAGATGACACCACCCTTATGGCAGAAAGTGAAGAGGAACTAAAAAGCCTTTTGATGAAAGTGAAAGTGGAGAGTGAAAAAAAAACAAAGAGAGAGAGCTACTCAGACAGAAAGAATGATTACAAGTAAAAAAAAAAAGAAAAAGTTGGCTTAAAGCTCAACATTCAGAAAACGAAGATCATGGCATCTGGTCTCACCACTTCATGGGAAATAGATGGGGAAACAGTGGAAACAGTGTCAGACTTTATTTTTCTGGGCTCCAAAATCACTACAGATGGTGACTGCAGCCATGAAATTAAAAGACGCTTCCTCCTTGGAAGGAAAGTTATGACCAACCAAGATAGCATATTCAAAAGCAAAGACATTACTTGGCCAACAAAGGTTTGTCTGGTCAAGGCTATGGTTTTTCCTGTGGTCATGTATGGATGTGAGAGTTGAACTGTGAAGAAGGCTGAGCACCAAAGAATTGATGCTTTTGAACTGTGGTGTTGGAGAAGACTCTTAAGAGTCCCTTGGACTGCAAGGAGATCCAACCAGTCCATTCTGAAGGAGATCAGCCCTGGGATTTCTTTGGAAGGAATGATGCTAAAGCTGAAACTCCAGTACTTTGGCTACCTCATGCGAAGAGTTGACTCATTGGAAAAGACTCTGATGCTGGGAGGGATTGGGGGCAGGAGGAGAAGGGGACAACAGAGGATGAGATGGCTGGATGGCATCACTGACTAGATGGACATGAGTCTGAGTGAACTCCGGGAGTTGGTGATGGACAGGGAGGCCTGGCGTGTTGCGATTCATGGGGTGGCAAAGAGTCAGACATGACTGAGAGACTGATCTGATCTGATTGGAATGAGGAACACAATGTTTGTGGGTTGGATGTCTATTTCTGACTGCACTTGAGAGCTTAAGGAAATAAAATGTTATACTCAGGCTGACAAATTATTAGTTGGGATTTCTCCATTCAGCTAAAACCACTATAGGTAACTGAGATATCATAGGATAAAGGATTCCCACTGGCTACTGGCAGAAAGCTACATAAATTCTAATATTTATATTAAAGCTTTCCCAAGTTATAACCACAAAGGAAGTTCAGATTTACAGTAAGCATGTATATAAAAGAAATCCACTTTAAATATAAGGAAATGTACAAATTAAAATTATTAATAAATGGATGGAGAAAAATATGATACTAAACCCTATCGAAATAAAATGGAATAGCTAAATTAATTTCAGACAGAGATTTCACAGCAAGGAAAACTATAAGGGAAAAAGTGCATTAAATCATATTTAAGGGGTGGATTTTCCAAGAAGACATAATAACCCTTAGAATATATGCACCTATGTTAGGGTTGCCTAACAGAAACAATAATATATATTAAGAATTCTGTCACATGATTATGAAGGATGAAGAGACCCACTATCTGGTGTCTGCAAGTTGGAGACACAGGAAAGCCAGTGGTGTAATACCAGTCTGAGTTTGAAGCTCTGAGAACTAGAGGAGCTGATGGTATAAATCCCAATCCAAGAACCTGAGAAAATCGGTATCCCAGCTAGAGCAGTCAGGCAGAAAAACATGGAATGAATTATTCTTTTACCTTTTTGTTTTATTCAGGCTCTCAATGAATTGAATGATGCCCACCCACATTGTGGAAGGACATTCTACTTCATCCAGTTCGCCATTCAAAATGCTAATCTCATGCGAAAAAGCCCTCACAATCACACCTATAAATAATGTTTAATTTGGGCATTTCTTGGCCCAGTTCAGTTGACACATCAAATTAACCATCACAAGCCCATACATTGTCAACTTGGCACCCATATGCATCTTTTTAAACCATATTCAATCTCCAAATGAAGACAGTAACAAGGTCATAATTCCACCTACCATGACACAACTGTCCTATGTTCAATAAAAATGCAATAATTCTGTCCCCAGAAGAGGAAGTACAGTCTTCGAGTGATATTCATTCTTCTCCTTGATATCCTGTAACAAAATCTTCTCCTTGATATCCTGTAACAAAAATGCTATCATGTAAAGTTAAAAGTACTTAAATAATATTATAGAAAATCAATATGCCTTAAGTTACATAATAAGGGATTAAAAGAGGGAAGAACAGAAAAATATTTGTTATATAAGCATATTAATAACAAAAGCATAGCAAGAACTTTTTTGGGCTAAAATAGAATGAAAAAATCCAAAAGTATGACAAATTTAAGTAACATAGTTCCAAACAACCAAAGGATCAAAGAAGAAACCAAAGGAACATCAGAAAATAGAATTACACAAAATAATCAAAATGAAACATTGCAAAATTTATTTGTTGTTTGCTATTCAGTCACTCAGTCATGTCTGACTGTTTGCGACCTCATGGACTTCAGCATGCCAGGCTTCCCTGTCCTTCACTATCTCCCAGAGTTTGCTCAAACTTACATCCATTGTGTTGGTGATACCATCTAACCATCTCATCCTCTGTTACCCTCTTCTCCTCATGCCCTCAATCTCCCCCAGATTCAGGTCTTTTCCAATGAGTCAGCTCTTCACATCAGGTGGCCAAAGTATTGGAATTTCAGTTTCAGCATCAGTCCTTCCAATGAATATTCAGAGTTGATTTCCTTTAGGATTGACTGGTTTGGTCTCTTTGCTGTCCAAGGGACTCACAAGAGACTTCTCCAGCACTGCAGTTTGAAAGTATTAATTCTTCTGTGCTCAGCCTTCTTCATGGTCCAGTTCTCACATCTGTATACAATTAGGAAGAACCATAACTTTGACTATACAGACCTTTGTCAGCAAAGTGATGTCTCTGTTTTTTTAATATGCTGTATAGGTTACTCATAGCTCTTATTTCAAGGAATAAGCATCTTTTAATTTCATGACAGCAGTCATGGTCCATAGAGATTTTGGAACCCAAGAAAATAAAGTCTGTCACTGCTTCCATTTTTTTTCCTGATCTATTTGCCCTGAAATGATTGGACCAGATGCCATGATTTTAGTTGTCTAAATGTTGAGCTTTAAGCCAGCTATTTCACTGTCTTCTTTCACCTTCATTAAGAGGTTCTTTAGTTTCTCTTTGCTTTCTTCCATAATTGTGGTGCCAACTGCCTATCTGAGGTTATTGATATTTCTCCCAGCAATCTTTATTCTAGTTTGTGTTTCACCAAGCATGGGATTAATAGGTGGGGTTAATTAAACATGACTTTATATCTCAAAACAGCAGCATACACATTCTTTTCAAGTACACATGAAATGTTCTCCATGATAGATCACATGCTAGGCCACAAAACAAGTCTTAACAAATTTAAGAGGATTGGATAGATATCAATCTCCCCTCCCCCCCCGAGCATAAGACCATGAAAGTAAAAATAATTTACATTAAATAAAGAACAACAAACATGTGGAGACTAAACAATATACTACAAAAAATCCAATTGGTCAATACAGAAAACAAAGAGGAAATCAGAAAATGCTTTGAGACAAATGACAATGGAAAAACAACACTTCAAAATCTACAAAATAGAGCAAAAGCAGTACTATGGAAACAGTATAGAGCAATACAAGAATTCTTCAAAAATAAAGATAAATCTCAAATAAACACCCTAGGATTTTACCTATAGGAATTAGAAAAAGGAGTACAGAGAAAGAAAGCCCAAAATAAACAAGGAGAAGGAAATAAATATCAGTGAGGAAATGAATAGAGATAAAAGACAATAGAAAATATCAATAAACCAAGTGCTAATTCTTTGAAAAAGAGAAACTAAGTTGATAAACCTTTAGTTTGATTCATCAAGAAAAGAGAAACCTCAAATAAACAAAATAAGAAATGAAAGAAGATAAATAACATCTGATACCACAGAGATACAAAAGATCATAAAAGAATATTGTTGTTAAGTCACCCAGTCATGTCTGATTCTTTGCGACCCTATGGACTGCAGCATGCCAGTCCTCCTGTCCCTCACCATCTCTCAGAGCTTGCCCAAGTTTATGTCAATTGCATCAATGATGCCACCCAGCTATCTCATCCTCTGATTCCCTCTTCTCCTTTTGCCCTCAATCTTTCCCAGCATCAGGGACATTTCCAGTGAGTACCAAGCATTCAAGGTTCCTAGGCAATGCAATGCTTTTCTGTGCAGCTTCAGATTTTACTTTCATCACCAGACACATCCACAGTTGCCTGTCTTTTCTGCTTTGGCCCAGTTAGCTTCATTCTTTCTGGGACTATTAGTAACTGTCCTCCACTCTTACCCAGTAGGATTATTGGACCACTTTTGACCTGGAGGACTCATCTTTCAGTGTCATATCTTTGTGTCTTTTTATACAGTTCATGAGGTTCTCACAGCAAGTATACTGGGATGCCTTGCCATTCCCTCCTCTATTGGATCATGTTTTATCATAATTCTCAACTATGATCAATCTGAATATTACAAACAGCTGAATATCAACAAACTGGACAATCTGGAAGAAATGAACATATTTCTTAAAAAATACAATAACACTCCAAGACTTAATCAAGAAGAAACAGGCAATTTGATAAAACCAATTATTAGTAGTCAAATTGAAATTTTAATTTAAAAACTTCTAGCAAACAAAAGTCCTGGACAAGACAGTGCTTCACAGAGGAAGTATGCCAATCATAGAGAAAAAAAAAAAACAACAACAACCTAGTAAATATCCTTTTTAAATTACTCCAAAAAGAAGAAGAGGTGGAACACTCTGAAACTCATTCTACAAGGACACCATTACTTTGACATCAAAAGTAAATAAAGATAATACAAAAAAGAGAAACATACAGGACCATTACATTGCTGAATATAGATGCAAAAATTCTCAACAAAATGTTAGCAAACCAAATCCAGTAATACATAAAAAGGATTATGCATCATGATCAAGTTGGATTTATTCCAGGGATGCAAGGCTGCTTTGATATTCTCAAAAAATTCAATTCAAATAAATAATTCCTACTTTTCATGTAGCTATAACTGTCATCATATGTGCTCACTAAGCTATGAGGAAATCAATATATTTTTGTAACTTCATACTAAAATTATGCTTATTTCCTCTGCTTAGCATGATGTGGTTTGTTAAGGTTGTTCCATAGAAATAGAATTTATATACCTTGATTTATATCAGCATGAGTTAATTATTTTCCTTTTAAAATTGGAAACACATTTTGTTAAATGTTTCTTGTTTTCTGAGTACCAGGAAAAAAGGAGAGTATAGCACAGCAATATGAAATTGTATATCAGAGCAAGATAAAAAGCATCATTGTGCTTAAAAAACATCTTCTTAGTAGCCAAGTATTGTCTGTATGGTCGGGGTATGACATTAACAATAAGAAAGGGCAACTAAAATATACAGTTAATTAATAAAACATGATAAAATAACATTAAAAAATAATGAGGCTACATGCAAAATCTGCCTAAGAATTTAAGAGACAGAAACCTTACACCATGCCACTTTGTTCCTGAGGTATAAAGAACACAAAACTGATGAAAACATCAACCTGTGTAACTTGATAATTATGCTGTTACCATCCCTCTCGGTCATCCCAGTACACCAGCCTTGAGCAGCCTGTATCATACATAAAATCCTATGGGGAGGGAGATGGGAGGGGGGTTCAGGATAGGGAACACGTGTACACCCGTGGTGGATTCATGTTGATGTATGGCAAAACCAATACAATATTGGAAAGTAATTAGCCTCCAATTAAAATAAATTTATATTAAAAAAATAATTATGCTGTTAGTGTCCTCTCTTGAAATAGTGGGAGATCTGACAAACTTGGCCTTAAGTTTTTGAATGTGAATAATTGGCATGTTGTATTGTCAAAGTGAAACGTGCTCTTTAGTTTACCATAATCTTTACAATTACTTGCATTTCTTATATTGAGGGTAAGATTTTAAGTTACCTTTGTCATACTGCCTTGAATAAATAAGTAAAAGCATGCTACTGATAAGTTAAAATCATTTGGGGAGTGAACTAATTATCAGGAAAATGATCAATATGAAGTTTAAATAAGTGTAAAATAATGTGTAAGAAGTAGTAACTGATTTCCAAGGTAGTGATACTATACATTTTGCAACAATAAAGTTTAAATTGTCTTTCCATTCATAATTTGTAATCTATTCATTTCCAAACCCTCAGAAGTCAATGATAATTTCAAGTAATGTTTCTAGACTAAAGAAATATCAAGGATACATACATCAAGTGTATTCATAAAAGATTTGCATCCTTCCATTGGGGTAAAATTTACAGAAATGTTTAACTATGTGCCCACTGAGTGGGCTGACCACTTCTGCTTGGGTTCCTCTCTGTATCTCAAACAAAGACTTTTCAATAATTTTTATCTCTTTTGATCTATATATAAATCATGTTTCTCAATTGAGAGGCATGACAAATTCTACATTGTACAGGAAATCAATTTAGGTTTTGGAATATTGAGTTGTTAATAACTCACCCTTGTTATGTAACATTGACTATCTCTTTTTATGATCCTGGGGAGGATAGCCAGAGTAATAGTGAAATAAAAATTGGCTACTTACCAATAGTTTAGATGGTTGAAACTCATAGTTAAAATGATTATCTGTGGAGTATAATTTTGTGCTCTCCCTGGACCCCATTACTGTAGGTAATCGACAGTCTGGTGTGTGATTTTCTTAGCATAAATATTATATATACATTTTTAATCATGCTGTCAACTTCAATTTCTTTATTGCTCTTAGGGGGCAAAAATAAGCTCCTAGAAAAGCTTTACTATAATGTAATACCCCAATTCAGTTGTCTCAAACTGTTTTTCAGATGTAAATTTTTTCAGATGATTTCTGAAACTAGGTAACTCAGAAGTTGCTCAGTTGCTCAGTTGCTCAGTTGTATCCGACTCTGTGAACCCATGGACTGCAGCACTCGAGTCTTCTCTTACCTTCACTATCTCCTGGAGTTTGCTCATAATCATGTGCATTGAGTTGGTGATGCCATCCAACCATCTGATCCTCTGTCACCCTATTCTCCTCCTGCCCTCAATCTTTCCCAGCAAAACAGTCTTTTTCATTGATTAGGCTCTTCGAATTGAGTGGTCAAAGTATTGGAGCATCAGTTTCAGCATCAATCCTTCCAATGATCATTCTCATAATATTTCAGTTTTCCATTATTATTGTATTTGTCATGATAAATGATCTTTGATGATTATTTTTTAAAATTTGTATTATTTATTTTTAGTTAGGGATAATTGTTTTGCAATATTA
Source organism: Bos grunniens (assembly GCF_055505025.1). Taxonomy (NCBI): domain Eukaryota; kingdom Metazoa; phylum Chordata; class Mammalia; order Artiodactyla; family Bovidae; genus Bos; species Bos grunniens. The sequence continues at coordinate 102,262,471 of NC_141194.1, read as the reverse complement.
TGTTGGTTTCTGCCTTATAGCAACGTGAATCAGGTATAGGTATACACACGTCCCTCTTGAACCTTCCTCTCATCTCCCACCTCATCCCACCCCTCTAGGTGGTCACAGAACATCAGATATGAGCTCCCTGCATCACACGGAAAATTTCCACTGGCTATCTAATTTTACACATGGAAATGCATATGTTTCAATGCTATGCTCTCATTTGCTTTCTTTGTATCTCTGTGTCACATTTTTATAATTACATACATTTTCAAAAAATTTTTATTATTGTTATACTTACTGAAGGCTCAGATGATGGCTAACATTCTTTAGCAATAAGGAATGTTTTATTAAGATATGTATATTGCTTGAACTGCAAGGAGATCAAACCAGTCAATCCTAAAAGAAGTCAGTCAGTCCTGAGTATTCATTGGAAGGACTGATGCTGCAGCTGAAACTCCAGTACTTTGGCCACCTGATGCGAAGAACTAACTCATTGGAAAAGACCCTTATGATGGGAAAGAATCAAGGCAGGAGGAGAAGGGGATGACAGAGGATGAGATGGTTGGATGGTATCACAGACTCAATGGACATGAGTTTGAGCAAGCTCCAAGAGTTGGTGATGGACAGGGAAGCCTGGAGTGCTAAAGTCTATGGGGTGACAAAGAGTCAGACATGACTGAGCAACCGAACTGAACTGATTGCTTTTTTGACATAATGCACACTGTTGAACACTTTAATAGCAATAAGTATTTCCATGGAATAAGAATGAAATTAATGAAATACATACAAGAGTCATTGCTACATAGAAATTCTGAAATGGGATAGAGCTGACTTGAGGTTGGAAAATCCTTCTTGGATTATGCTCATCTTCTATTATTTTGTCCATCATTCATCATAGTGCTGGCACTAAACTCTGGAATATTCTCAATTTTCAGTTTCCTTCTTGGTTCTATGTGAAGTGAGTGCAGGGAAATATGTTCTTTCCAGTCTTCTTTCTGATATAGATGCTTCAAAGTTATATTTTAAATTAAAAAAAAAGATATTCTTAGTGGTAATTTATGATAGCTTTAGTATTAGACCTCTTTTTTTTTTTTAATTGGTAGGGTCCCTGTTCTTAAAAAGGAAGTATCTGTATCATAAATGTCAATTTTCCCTGAGTTATTTTCATTAAGTGTCTCAATAAAACCATTATTAGGCATTTTTCTGACCCTAGAGTTTAGCATTCATTTGGTAAAACCAGCAAGTTAGAATACCTAGAAGAACAGAAAAGAGAAAAAAAAAATGTTGGCAGGTGGGCAAATTTTACCAAACATAAAATGATAATGTTTCTTTCATTAAATCAGTGTGGCATATGTATCACAGTTTATTTATACATCTACTTACTGAAGTACATCTTGATTGCCTCCAAGTTTTGGCAATGATAAATAGAACTACTATATATATCTGTGTGCATGATTTTGAATAGATAAGTTTTCATAGTCTTTGTTAGATACCAAGGAGTGTGATTAATAAATGGTAAGGGTATACTTATTTTTGTAAGAACCTGTCAAATTTTCTTCCAAAGTTGCTTATCATTTTGCATTTCCACCAGTCATCTGCATTTGGTGGTGTCAGTGGTCTGGATTTTGACCATTCTAATAAGTGTGTAATAGTATCTAATTATTTTAATTTGCATTTCTTTGACTACATATGATGCAGAGCATTCTGTAATGTTTATTTGCCATCTGAATGTCTTCTTTGTGAGGTTTCTATTAAGATATTTAGCTCATTTCATAATGAAGTTGTTTGTTTTCTTATTGTTGAATTTGGAGTATTATTTGAATACTTTGGATATTTCTTTATCACATCGCCCTTTATTGCATATGCCTTTTGCAAATATTTTCTCCATCTTTAACTTATTTTATTTTCTTGACAGTGTAACTTGTAGAGCAAAAGATTAGATGTTTAATAAAGTCTTTCTTATCAATTATTTCTTTCAAGGACCATGCTTTTGGTGTTTCTTCTAAAAAGTCATTTCTAAGCTCAAGGTCACTGAGATATTGTTGCTCTTCCAATGACTTTAAAAGTGATCTGACATAAGACAGAATATAGTATCAGAAATATGTCATCTTTTCTGTCATCAAAATAAAGAAATAATATAGTGCCATCTGGAGTCTTCAGAAGATTAGACAGTAAATATCATAAGATTATGGAGTAAAAAAAATGCATTTTCACAAAACATTAAAGTGTCTTGTGTTAAGCAATGAATTTCAAACAAATATTCTAAGCACAAAATGGTCCTGTTCTATCTCATAGAATGGTAGAGATTAAGGTAAATGTATTTTGGAAACTTGTCAAAGTTATATTTTAAAGCTAATAAAATTCATTGTTGAACTTTTAAAATAGGTTTTCTAATATTATCCTGAATCATATTATTATTCCAAAATAATTCTGAAATGACATCTACTTACTCATTTTAGTCAATTATTGTAAAGCAATACAGCAAGAGTCAACAGAAGGCCGTTTAAAAAATATTCCATTAACTGTAATTAATTTTACTCATTGTATAAATTTATTTCTAAGTTAAATAATAATTTTAAAAGAAAAAATATAAAATGCATGTTTTTGAAGCCAAACGTTTCTATGAGTTTCTATATTGCTGGTACCTAAGCACTGAAAATATTTCTTTTATATAGAATCTTTTCTTAGTAAATTTGTGCTGTACTCCTTATATTTAGAATGTTAAGCTGCAACTTAAGATAAGACATGGTATTTTAATTGTTTTTATTTTCAATAGAGAATCAATATTTTTTTAAAAACTGATATGTTTCACTGTTTGTGACCACACATTTCCTTTTAAGAAATATTTGTGGTAGATTTTATTTTATAGAAATAGCCACATGAGTATGCTCTGACTTACATGTTTTTCCAGAATTTTGCCAGTCCCAACAAAGTGGTGGATTTATTCTCCTACCCACTGGGATCCTAGAGATCTTGTGACTGCTTCAACCAGTACAGTATAGCAGAAGTGATGTTACTTGACTTCTGTACCAGGTCATAGAAAAGTTAGAGCTTTCACTTCATTCCATTTCTATCTTTTTCTCCCAGGACACTTGCTTTTGGAACCCGGTCACCACATGGGAAAGTTATATGTGGTAATTCTGTACAACAACCTCAGCTAAGGCCTCAGCTGTGAGACAGGATGGACTTCCAGATATGTGAATGAATGAACCACCAGATTATTCCAATGCCCAACTTTCCAGCTGTTTTATCTATGGTTGGGTAATACATTACCCCATGACCTACTGACTTAAAGCAACATTTTATTATATCTTGTGATTTTACTAGTTACCCATGCTCAGCTTGGGTTTCCTCTATTCCCTCAGATATTGAATGGGGTTGCGAATATTTGTGGGCTCTACCATGATTGAAAATTAAAGATTGTTCACTTGTATGATTGTTAGTTGGGGGTAGCTGCTGACTCTAATCTATGTGTGACTGGTGATCACCTTTGTTCTACTTGGTGTGGTCTCTCCATTAAGCTTGGACTTATTATAGCAGGGTGGTTGGATTCTAAGCAGAACTCTAAGACAAGACTTGCCAAAGGAAAGAAATAGGAACTGCCAATTCTATTTAAGTATAGGCTCAGTTGTTTCAACAAATCCTTTCTGCTGTATTTTATTGGTTAAAGCAATCATAGGACCAGCCAAGACTCAAAGGAAATGAAAGCAAGCTACTTACTCAGTAGCCTGTGCACACAGGGATGATTGCCATCTGCAAAATTTGGTGCAGCCACTGTGAAAATCAGTATAGAAGTTGTTAAAAAAAAATAAAAATAGAGTTACCATGTGATCCAGCAATTTCACTTCTATGTTTTTATCTGAAGAAAAGGAAAGCACCAACTTGAAAAGTTCTATGCACCCCCATATTCATTGCAACATTATTTACAATAGCTGAGATATTTATCCAAAAAAGCAAAAATATCTTTATTTCACTTTCTCATTTTAATGGTAATTTTAAAGGAATTCTGTTGTTGAATTTGCAGTTTCAGTTTTATGAAATTTAAAAACAAAATTTTCTGCATTGTCTTCTTGAATACAGTATTTATCTTTAGAAGTCATGTCTATCTGGCTTTATTTATTTTGTAAGAGTTTTTCTTGTTTTATTCCTTTCCCTCTAGAAATTTCTCATGATGCTTCCTGGGTAAATATTTCAACTTGATCCAGCTCACTAATTTTTATTCTGTTTGAATCTATTCTGCTCTTCAACTCACCCACTGAGTTCTGTTTGTTTGTTTTAATTTAAATTTATTTATTTTAATTAAAGGCTAATTACTTTACAATATTTTATTGGTTTTGCCATACATCAACATGAATCTGCCTTTTTTAACTATTATATTTTCATATACAACTTTTCTTCTTGGTTCTTCTTTATTGAGGCTTATTCCAGCTTAAAGTTGCCATTATCACCCTTTATTCCTTTAAGGATATTTACAATGGCTAGCTTAAATTATTGCTTGGACTGGTCTATTAATTCTGTTGCTTGGTTGTGTGTTGTTGAACTTTTTCTTTTTTTACAGAACTTTAATTCCTCAGATGTTTAACATTATCATATATCTTTACCCAGGAGAGATATGAAAGCAGAATCCATAAACTATGATGTTTTTAGTGTAAGTGTGAGCATGTGTGTGTGTATGTGTGTGTGTGTATAGGTCAACGCAAGTCAGGATGAGAGTCAGGATGAGACACCTCTGTCATTAAAATCTGGGCTTGATTACTGAATACTTCATTTGTTGATTAATCCTCAAAGAATCTCCCACTACATACAAACTAGGTGAATTCTCTTGTAAAAAACTGTCTTGTTGGGTTACAGTACTCAATTCCTTAATGGGGGGCCTTCCCTGGTAACTCAGCTGGTAAAGAATCCACTTGCAATGCAGGAGACCCTGGTTCAATTCCTGGGTTGGAAAGATTCCCTGGAGAAGGGGTAGGCTACCAACTACAGTAATCACGGGCTTCTGTGGTGACTCAGATGGTAAAGAACCCACCTGAAATGCGGGAGACCTACATTTGATCCCAGGGTAGGGAAGATCCCACAGAAGAGGGCATGACAAGCCATTCCAGTATTCTTGCCTGGAGAATCCCTATGGGCAGAGGAGCCTGGTGGGCTATAGTCCAAGAAATCTCAAAGGGTCAAATATGATTGAATGACCAAGCACAGCACAGCAGCATTACATAAACTGAGTGTGTCTGGAGGGAAATGAGTGGTCAAGAAGATAAAGTTTTTGGGTGAAGCTTGGTCCAATTCAGTTGTTGTTTCTTCCTCACCCAGGCTGGAATCTTAATAGCCTTGATTGGCCAAGCTGATATTTTCCTGCTCTGTGGTGTCAAGGTTGTGAGAATCATTTCAGGGCAATGCTATAACAACAACAACAACAACAACAACAACAAAAACATAACTCAAAGCTGTCTGAAATCGATTCCCCTTCCATAGTATCAAGTCACTGTATGCGTTCCCAAGGATTTCTAATGATTGAAGTGTTGACTTTTTAAATTTAATTTCTCTTGATTCTATTACATGTTGCCATTTGGTAAAGGAACTAATAATTGAGATAGTTCACAATATTTCTAAGATTTAAGTAATCTCCCCTTTTATCTAATCCATTTTATGAAATATGTTAATGTCCATTTGAATTCCCAAGACTTATAGCCTGGAGCCATGTATTGCTTTTGAAAAAAAAAAATTAAATATCCCTGCACTAATAAATAATTATCCAGTCAACAAATATCTAGTGAATATATATTGTGTAAAGTATTTAAGAATACAGTATGGAACAAGACAATCACAGTCTTTCTTAGGGAACTTAAAGTGCTTATTTCCTGAATTTATAATCTATTTTAAGGCATATATTGCTTCCACATTCATACAAGCATTCATATATAGTTTATAAGAAATTCCACATTTGCAAACATTTTAAGTTGGATTTACATGAAATCTCACGGTTTAAACAGGCTTCAACAGTGCATGAATTGAGAACCTCCAGATGTTCAATTTGGATTTAGAGAAGGCAGAGGAACCAGAGATCAAATTGCCAACATCCCTTAAATCATAGAAAAATCAAGGGAATTCCAGGAAAACATCCACTTCTGCTTCATTGACTATGCTAAAGATTTTGACTGTGAGGTTCACAGCAAACCATGGAAAATTCTTAAAGAGACAGGAATACCAGACGAGCTGACCTGCCTTCTGGGAAATCTGTATGAAGGTCAAGAAGCAACAAGTAGAATTAGACATGAAACAATTAACTGGTTCAAAATTGAGAAAGGGGTACATCAAGGCTGTATATTGTCACCTTGCTTATTTAACTTATATGCAGGGTACATCATGTGAAATGTCAGACTGGATGAAGGACAAGTTGGAATAAAGATTACAGGCAGAAATTTCAGTAACCTCAGATACACAGATGACACCACCCTTATGGAAGAAAGTGAAGAACTAAAGAGGCTCTTGATGAAAGTGAAAGAGGAGAGTGAAAAAGTTGGCTTAAACTTTAGTTGGCTGTAAGTTGCCTTTAAGTTGGATTAAAACTCAACATTCAAAAAGATAAGATCATAGCATCCAGTCCCATTACTTCATGGCAAATAGATGGGGAAACAATGGAAACAGTGAGAGACTATTTTGGGGGACTCCAAAATCACTGCAGATGGTGACTGCAACCATGAAATTAAAAGACACTTGCTCCCTGGAAGAAAAGCTATGACCAACCTAGACAGCATATTCAAAAGCAGAGATACTACTTTGCTGACAAAAGTCCATCTAGTCAAAGTTGTGGTTTTTCCAGTAGTCATTTACAGATGTGAGTTGGCCTATAAAGAAAGAAGAGCACCAAAGAATTGATGCTTTTGAACTGTGGTGTTGGAGAAGACTCTTGAGAGTCCCTTGGAGTGCAAGGAGACCCAACCTGTCAATCCTAAAGAAAATCAGTCCTGAATATTCATTGGAATGACCGATACTGAAGCTGAAGCTCCAATACATCTGACTCATGGAAACAGACCCAGATTATGGGAAAAATTGCAGGCAGGAGGAGAAGGGGACGACAGAGGATAAGATGGTTGGACGGTATCATCAACTTGATGGACATAAGTTTGAGCAAACTCTGGGAACTGGTAATGAACAGCAAAGCCTGGTGTGCTGAAGTCCATCAGGTCACAGTGTTGGACACGATTCAGCAACTGAAAAACAAAAATGCCTTGTAGGATCCTGGTTCATGGGCCAAAGATCAAGCATAATCTCCTATGATGGGAGTGCTGAGTCTGAACTACTGGACTAAGAGAGAATGTCAGGACCTAGGGAATATTAATTGGAGTGAGGTCTCCTGGGGTTTTCCATCTCAATACTAACACCTGGCTCTCCCCAACTGACTGCAAACTCCAGTGTTGGATACCTCAGGCCAAACAAGCAGTAAGACAGAAACAGTTCCACTCATTGAAAAAAAAGAGAAAGAATATGTTACAGACCAAGTAGTGGTAAAAATCTGCAATACCAAATAAATGAAGAGGAAACAGGCAACTTGAAAAAGAATTTTGTGTAATGATAATAAAGATGATCCAAAAATCTCTAAAATAGAATGGAAGCACAGATGGAGAAAATGCAAGAAATATTCAAAAAAGGCCTAGAAGAACTGAAGAACAACAGAGGTGAACAACACAAAAACTGAAATGAAAAATACACTAGAAGGAATCAATAGCAGAATAACCAAGGCAGAAGAATGGATAAGTGAGCTGAAAGAGAGAATGCTGGAAATAATTGCAAAGAAGCAGAATGAAGAAAAAAGAATGAAGAAAAATGAAGACAATCTCAAAGACTTCTGGGACACTAAACACACTAACCTTTGAATAAAAGTGACCCATAAGAAGATGATAAAAGGAACATATCTGAGAACATATTTGAAGAGATTATAGTCAAAAACTTCCCTAATATGGGGCCTTTCCCATATTAGGGAAGTTTTTGACTATAATAGCCACCCAAGTCCATAATAGCCACCCAAGTCCATAAAGTGCAGAGAGTCCTATACAGTCTAAACCCTAGGAGAAACACACCAAGGAATATATTAATCAAACTAATAAAAATTAAATACAGAGGAAAAAATATGAAAAGCAACAAGGGAAAAGCAAAAAATAACATAAAAGGGAATCCCCATAAGGCTTAATTTTCAGCAGAAACACTTCAGGCCAGAAGGAAGTGGCAGGATATATTTACAATGATGAGAGAGAAAAACCTACAATCAAGATTACACTACTCAGAAAGGATCTCATTCAGACTAGACAGAGAAATCAAAAGCTTTACTGACAAGGAAAAACTAAGAGAACCACCTAAACAGTCTTACAACAAGCGCTAAAGGAACTTCTCTAGGCAAGAAACACAAAAGAAAACTCAGAAACATAAACCCAAAACAATTAAAAAAAATGGTCATAGAAATGTACTTATTGATCATTACCTTCTCTTGCCTGGAAAATCCCATGGACGGAGGAGCCTGGTAGGCTGCAGTCCATGGGGTTGCTAAGAGTCGGACACGACTGAACGACTTCACTTTCACTTTTCACTTTCATGTATTGGAGAAGGAAATGGCAACCCACTCCAGTGTTCTTGCCTGGAGAATCCCAGGGACAGGGGAGCCTTGTGGGATGCTGTCTATGGGGTCACACAGAGTCGGACACGACTGAAGTGACTTAGCATAGCATAGCATAGCAAATGGATTAAATGCCCCAATCAAAAAGCAGACTGACTGAATGGATAAAAAAGAAGACCCACTTCAGACCCAAGGACACATTCACATTGAAAATGAGGGAATGGAAAAAGATATTCCATGTAAACAGAAATCAAAATAAAGCTGGAGTAGCAATATTCATATCAGACAAAATAAACTTTAAAATAAAGATGGTTACAAGAGATAAGGAAAGACACTACATAATGATCAAAGGATCAATCCGAGAAGAAGATATAACAATTATAAATATTTATGTACCCAAATAGTACTACCTAAACAGTAACACAGTATTAGTGAAGGACTTTAATACCACATTGCTATTCTGCTCAGTCATGTCCAACTCTTTGAGATCCCATGAACTGTAGCCTGACAGGCTCCTCTGTCCATGGAATTCTCCAGGCAAGTATACTGGAGTGGGTAACCATTCCCTTCTCCAGCAGGTCTTCCCAACCCAGGGATTGAACCCAGGTTTCCTGCATTGCAGGCAGATTCTTTACCATCAGAATACAGTTTCCTCTCAAGGGCACATGAAACATTCTCCAGGACAGACAACATCTTGGGTCACAAATCAAGCCATGGAAAATTTAAGAAAATTTAAATTATATGAAGCATCTTTTCTGAACACTATGAGATTAGAAATCAATTCCAAGAAAAAAAAAAAAAAACACTAAAAACACAAACAAAAGGAGACTAAACTGTGATGCTAAATAACTAAGAGATTACCAAATAAATCAAAGAGGAAATTTTTTTTAAATAGCTAAAAACAAATGATGATGAAAACATTTTCTATTTTTTGACATTTTTGTCTGTTTTTGGTATCAAGTTAATCGTGTCCTTATACATTTGTATGTATGGGATGCAGAAAAAGCATTTCTAAGAGGGAAGTTTAGAGTAATTCAGTCTCACCTCAAGGAACAAGAAAAATCTCAAATAACTAACTTAATCTTACACATAAAGCAACTAGAAAAAGAACAACAAAAAAATGAAGTTAGTATAAAGCAAGCAATAATAAAGATTAGAGAAGAAATAAATGAAATAAAAGCAAAGAAAGCAATAGCAAAAATCAATAAAAGTTGAGAAGATAAATAAAATTGATACACCATTAGCCAGATTCCTCAAGAAAAAAAAGAAGACTCAGTAAAATTAGAAATAAAAAAGCAGAAATTACAACTGACATTGCAGAAAGAAGGATAATAAGTTGATCACGATCAATTATATGACAATAAAATAGACGACTTGGAAAAAATGGACAAAGTTTTGGAAAGGTACAGGTGTCCAAGGCTAAACCAGGAAGAATTAAAAAAAAAAAAAAACATGAAAGGACCAATCACAAGCACTGAAATTGAAACTGTGATTAAAAATCATCCAGCAACAAAAGTCCACAACCAGATAGCTTCACAGGCAAATGCTATCAAACATTTAGAGAAGAGCTAATACCTATCCTTCTCAAACTATTCCAAAATGTTGCATACAGAAGAGCTAGTCCAAGTTCATTCTATAAGGACACGATCAACTTGATACCAAAAACAGACAAAAATGTCAAAAAATAGAAAATTATATGCTAATATCATCGATAAATATTGATGCAAAAATCTTCAACAAAATACTACCAAACAAAATCCAACATACAGGGGTCATACGAGATGATCAAGAGAGATTTATCCTAGGAATGCAAGGATTCTACAATATGTGCAAATCAATCAATGTGATACACTGTATTAACAAATTAAAAAATAAAAGCCATATGATTATCTCAATTGATGCAGAAAATTTTTTACAAAATTCAACATCCATTTATGATAAAAATTCACAAGAAAGTGGGCATAGAGGGAATTTATCGCTACATAATAAAGGCCATATATGACAGACTCACAGCCAAAATCATTATCAATGGTGAAAAACTGAAAGCATTTCCCCTGAAATTAGGAATAAGACATAGATGTCCACTCTTGCCACTCATATTTAACATAGTTTTGGAAGTCCTAGCTATGGCAACGAGAGAAGAAATAGAAATAAAATGAATCCAAAATGGAAAAAAAAAATATCATTGTTTGCAGATGACATGATATTATGTTGTGGTTGTTCAGACGCCCAGTCGTGTCTGACTTTTTGTGACCCCATGGACTACAGTGGAAAGAGTGTCAGACTTTAATTTTGGGGGCTCCAAAATCATTGCAGATGGTGAATGCAGCCATGAAATTAAAAGACGCTTACTCCTTGGAAGAAAAGTTATGACCAACCTAGATAGCATATTGAAAAGCAGAGACATTACTTTGCCAACAAAGGTCTGTCTAGTCAAGGCTATGGTTTTCCAGTGGTCATATATGGATGTGAGAGTTGGACTGTGAAGAAAGCTGAGTGCTTAAGAATTGATGCTTTTGAACTGTGGTGCTGGAGAAGACTCTTGAGAGTCCCTTGGACTGCAAGGAGATCCAACCAGTCCATTTTGAAGGAGATCAGCCCTGGGATTTCTTTGGAAGGAATGATGCTAAAGCTGAAACTCCAGTACTTTGGCCATCTCATGTGAAGAGTTGACTCGTTGGAAAAGAATCTGATGCTGGGAGGGATTGGGGGCAGGAGGAGCAGGGGACGACGGAGGATGAGATGGCTGGATGTCATCACTGACTCAATGAACATGAGTCTGGGTGAACTCCGGGAGTTGGTGATGGACAGGGAGGCCTGGCGTGCTGCAACTCATGGGGTCAAAAAGATTAAGACACAACTGAGCAACTGAACTGAACTGAACTACAGTACACCAGACCTCTCTGTCCCTCACCATCTCCCAAAGTTTTCCCAAAGTCATGTCTGTTGCATAGGTGACGCCACCTATCCATCTAATCCTCTAACGCCCTCTTCCACTTCTACCCTAAATCTTTCCCAACATCAGAAACTTTTCCAATGAGTCAGTTGTTCACATAAAAACTGTTATATATAGAAAATTTTAAAGATTTCTATACATAGACAATTTGTACAGAAGTTTAAAATTTCTATACACATAAAATTTTAAAGATGCCAGTAGAAAAATACTGGAGATAATCAATGAATGTGGTTAAGCTGCAGAATACAAAATTAATGGACAGAAATCTCTTGCATTCCTGTACACTAACAACAAAAAGCAGAAAGAGAAATTAAGGAAACAATTTATTTTCCTATTGATAATGTATATCTAAGTATTTCCTTTTGCTACTAAAGTGCATGGTGCTGTGGTTTTAAAGTTAAATTCCAATATTTATTGCTATTATTTTAGGAAAGCAATTGACTATTTTATATTAGCCTTCTATCATATAAACTTGCTGTAATTGAGTATTAGTTCCAGAACTTTCATGTTGATTCTTTAAGATTTTCTACAAAGACTGTCATGTTATCTGTAAGCAACCATGGCTTTTTATCAATTTTATTGATCTTTTCAAAAACCTAATTTTTAATTTCAATGATTTTCTTTCTTGATCCCCAGTTTCAATTTTACTGATTTCTGTCTGATTTCTATTATTTCTTTTCTTCTGCTTACTTTGGATTAAATTTACCCTTTTTCTATAGTTTCCTAATTTGAAAGTTTGATTATTTTTTTATTTTTATTTTTCTAATATATGCCTTTAATACTATCAATTTCTATCTAAGCACTGTTTTGTTGCATCCTACAAATTTTAATTAGCTGTGTTTTTATATTAATTTCTTTCAAAATAATTTTAAAATGTTTCTTCAGCTCTCTTCTTCTATCCATATGTTATTTCAGAGTGTGTTGTTTAGTCTTCAAATATTTTGAAGTCTTTGATCTGTTTTTTGCTTATTGATTACTATTTTAGTTGTTATGTGACATGTAAGCATATTTTATATGCATTCTATTCTTTTAAATTTAACAAAGGTGTGTTTTATGATGCAGAATATTGTGTATCTTGGTGAATATCCTATACAAATTTTAGAAATTATTAATTCTGCTGTTGTTGGATGAAGTAGTCTATAAATATCAATTAAATCTGGTTGATTAATGATATTATTCAATTCAATTATACTTTTACTGATTATCTGCCTGCTGGATCTGTACATTAATGATAGTGGGATGTGTTGAAATCTCCAGCTACAGTAGTGGATTTTTAAATTTCTCTTTGCAGTTCTGTTAGTTTTTACCTCAAATATGCTATGCTCTTTGTTAAGCACATACATAATAAGAATTGTTATATCTTCTTGGAAATTTGGCTTCTTTGTTTTAATATAATGCCCCTTTTAATCTCTGATTGTATCTCTTGTTTTGAAATCTATTTTGTCTGAAATTAATGTAGTTACTGAAGATTTCTTTTGATTAATGTGGATAATGAATCTTTCTTCATCCCTTTAATTTTAATGTACCTGTGTCTTCATATTTAATGAGGTTCTTGTAGGCAACATATAGCTGAATTCTTTTTTTTAAATCTACTCCGACAATCTCTGTATTTTAACTGTTGCATTTAGACTATTCATACTTAAGGTGATTGTTGATATAATTTAATTAATATATACAATATTTATAAATCTTCCTCATTGTGCATTTTCTTTTGTTGTTCCAATATTTTTCTCTTTTCTCTTCTTACTGATCATTCTAGGTGATCCTCTTTCCTCTCTTTGATAGTGTATCAATTATAATTCTTTTAAAGGAATGTTCAGTTGTTGCCCTAGAGTTTGCCGTATATAACTAATCTAAATCCACTTTCAAATAACATGGGCAATTCAGGTCCTTTACAACAAATTATTCTCAATTCTTCCCTATTATCTCTTATTGCCTGTATGCTAAGTTACTTCCATCTTGTACAACTCATCATGATCCTATGGACTGTAGCCCACTAGGCTCCTTTGTCCATGGGATTTCCCAGGCAAGAATGCTGCAGTAGGTAGTCATTACCTTCTCCAAGGGATCTTGACTCAGTGATCAAAACAGAGTCTCTTACATCTGCTACATTGATATGTGGATACTTTATCACTAACACCACCTTGGAAGCCCCTGCTGTTGTTGCTCAGTTGCCCAGGCATGTCTGACTCTTTGCAGCCCTATGGACTGTAGCACACCAGGCCTCCCTGGACCTCACCATCTCCCAAAGTTTGCCCAAGTTGATGTCCATTTCATTGGTGGTGCCATCCACTCATCTCATCCTCTGATGCCTTTTCCTCTTTCCGACCTTAATCTTCCCCAGCATCAGGGGCTTTTCCAATGAGTGTTCTCTTCTCATCAGGTGACCAAAACACTGGAGCTTAAGCTTCAATATTTGTCCTTCCACTGAATATTCAGAGTTGATTTCCTTTAAGATTGACTGATCTCCTTTTTGCTCAAGGGACTCTCAGGAGTCTTTTCCAGCACCACAGTTTGAAGGTAACAATTCTTTGGCACTCTGCCTTCTTTACCATCCAACCCTCACAATAGTACGTGACCACTGGGAAGACCATAGCCCTGACTATGCAGACTTTTGTCAGCAGAAAGAGGCTTCTGCTTTTCAACACATTGTCTAGGATTGTCATAACTTTCCTGTCAAAAAGTAATCATCTTCTGATTTCATGGCTGCAGCCCAAGAAGAGGAAATTTATCACTGCTTCCACATTTTCCCCTTCTATTTGTCATGAAGCAATGGGGCTGGATGCCATGATCAAAGTTTTTTCTTTAATATTTAGTTAAGCTACCTTTTTCACTCTCCTCATTCACCCTCATTAAGAGGTTCATTAATTCCTCTTTGCTTTCTGCCATCAGAGTGGTATCATCCACATATCTGAGGTTGTTCATGTTTTTTTCAGCCTATCTTGATACTAGATTGTAACTCATCTAGCCTGGCATTTCTCATGATGAGCTCAGCATATAAGTTAAATAAACAGGGTGACAACAGATGGCTCTGTCGTACTCCTTTCTCAATCCTGAACCACTCAGTTGCTCCATACAGGGTTCTAACTGTTGCATCTTGACCCACATACAGGTTTCTCAGGAGACAGGTGAACGTGAACGTGAATGTGACGTCGCTCAGTCGTGTCTGACTCTATGCGACCCCATGGACTGTAGCCTACCAAGCTCCTCTGTCCATGGGCTTTTCCAGGCAATACTACTGAAGTGGATTGCCATTTCCTTCTCCAAGGGATGTTCCCAACCCAGGGATCGAACCTGGGTCTCCCGCATCAGAGACAGACGCTTTACCATCCGAGCCACCAAGATGGTCTGCTATTCTCATCTCTTCAAGAGCTTTCCACAGTTTGTTTTGATCCGCATAGTCAAAGGCTTTAACATAGTCGGTGAAACAGAGGTAGATGTTTTTCTGGAATTCCCTTGCTTTCTCTATGAGCCAGCGAATGCTGGCAACTTGATCTCTGGTTCCTCTGCCTTTTCTAAGTCCAGCTTGGGTGTCTGGAAGTTCTTGGTTTATGTAATGCTGAAGCCTAGTATGCAAGGTTTTCAGCATGACCTTACTAGCATGGGAGATGAGGGCAATTGTCTAATGGTTTGAACATTCTTTAGTACTGCCCTTCTTGATAATTGGGATAAGGGTTGACCTTTTCCAATCCTGTGTCCACTGCTGGGTCTTCTAGATTTGTTAACATATAGAGTGCAACACTTTGATAGTATCATCTTTTAGGGTTTTGAGTAACTCTACTGGAATTGCATCACATCAACTAGCTTTATTGACAGAAGTGCTTCCTAAGGCCCACTTGATTTCACACACTAGAAAGCCTAGCTCTGAGTGACTGACCACATACATCATCATGGTTATCTAGTTCGTTAAAATATTTTTTTTACAGTTGTTCTGTGTATTCTTTCTATCTCTTCTTCATTTCTGCTTCTACTAGGTCTCTACCATTTCTGTCCTTTATTGTGAGCATTTTTTGGGTGAAATATTCCCTTGATATTGCCTATTTTCCTGAAGAGATCTCTAGTCTTCCCCTTCTGTCACTTTCCTCTATTTTTATGCATTGTTCATTGAAGAAGGCCTTCTTGTCTCTCCTTCTCATCTTTGGAACTCTGCATTTAGTTGGGTGTACCTTTCCCTTTCTCCCTTGCTTTTTGCTTCTCTTCCTTCTTCAGATATTTGTAAAGCCTCCTCAGATAACCACTTTGACTTCTTCCTTTTTTTCTTCCCCCTTTGGGATGTTTCTGTTCACTGCCTCCTGTAAAATATTACAGACCTCACTCCATAGTTTCTCAGACATACTGTTTACTAGATCTAATCCCTTGAATCTATTTGTCTCCTCCACTGAAAATTTATGTGGGATTTGATGTAAGTCATATCTAGCTGGCCTCATGATTTTCTGCCCTTTCTTTTGTTTAAGCCTGAATTTTGCTATGAGACCCTGATGATCTGAGCCACAGTCAGCTCCTGGCCTTGTTTTTTGCTGACTGTATACAGCTTATCCATCTTCGGTTACAAAGAATATAATCAATCTGATTTCGGTATTATCCATCTGGTGATGTCCGTGTGTAAAGTCATCTCATGTTGTTGTGAAAGGGTATTTGCTATGACTAGTGCATTCTCTTGGCAGAATTCAGTTAGCCTTTGCCCTGCTTTATTTTATACTCCAAGGCCAAATTTGACTGTTACTCTAGGTATTTGTTGACTTCCTACTTTCACATTCCAAACCCAATTAATGATTAGAACATCTTCATAGAACTGATCAACTTCAGTTTCTTCAGCATTGGTGGTAGGGTCATAGGCTTGAATTATGTGATGTTCAATGGCTTGCTTTAGAAATGAACCAAGATCATTCTGTTATTTTTGAGGTTTCACCCAAGTAGTGCATTTTGGACTCTTTTGTTGACTATGAGGGCTATTCCATTTCTCCTATGAGATTCTTGCCCACAGTAATTCATTTTATTCTTTCATAAGCTATAGTCACTCAATAGTTTGTTGCAGTTTTTATTCTGAACTAACTGTTGGATCAATTAAGGGTAAGAAAAGGGAATTCCCTAGTGGTCCACTGGCTAAGACTCTGCACTCTCATTGCAGGGGGCTCAGGTTCAGTCCTGGTCAAGGAAGTAGATCCCACATACTGCAACTAATAATTTGCATGTCACAAGTAAAGATTTCACATGCCATAAGAAAGATTGAACATCCTACTTCTCGCAACTAAGACCTAGCTCATTTTCCTTTCCTGCAAAGAACTTTTAACCTTTCTTGAAAGTTATGTCTATGATGAAAATTCATCCAATTTTTATTTGCCTGAGGATGTCTTTATAGTTCCTGTACTTTGGAAAGATATTTTTAAATGTTCCTAGCAGGCTTCAGCAGGAGTTTATGATTCTGATGAGCTGTGATTTTCTGTAGTTGCATTCTCTCCAGTTAATCATTTATTTCCTCAAGTTTTCTAATTGTCTCTGAAAAGGGATGGTAAGTCCAGTACCAGTTATTCTATCAAAGTAAGAAGAACATTTTATCCTGAGTTTTTAATACACCAAATTTAGCATATGTTGTAAGTAAAACACTTACTCATAGTAATTCATATTTTTTTCTGTATTAGTAATCACTTTTCTTGTTTCCTTTAACTCTAAGCTACAAATTAATGTTTCATTTAGACTTATTTTTGTTGAGATCTTATATACATATTTACAAAACATTCATGCATATGAATATATGCATATATATGTATGTGTGCATACATATCCCATTAATTATATCATGTTTATTCTAACAAAATTTTAATTAAAATGTATATTAAAAATAAGTAATGACAAAGAAATCTCATGTATATTTATTCTCTCTCATATATTTTGCCAAAGTGGGTAGTGAGTCATCCAATGGAGTGTACAACTTAAAAGAATTGATTAAAAAGTAGAAATAAAATAGAAAACCTGAAATAAGTATTTGTGGCTTGTAGAAGGAAAATAATATCTTAAAAGGAAGCAACCCAATCTTTTTTACCATACTAATTTTTTTTTGGTCGTTCTAGTAGATTTAATGTTTTAACTTTTGCATGGGTGAAATGCTTGTGACTACCTGATTTCTTGTAATTTTCACAGAAAATATTATCAAATTATATATATTTGAAAGTAATTTACAAGGGTGTGAGATAAAAATTACAAAATTGTGATATTTAGTTTATTTTAGTCAAAAAGTTTGTCACTCAGATTACCTCAAGGGATAAATAATGAATGCTCTATGTGGAAGTAAAAGAAACAGCAGTTTTACAGGACTGCAGAAACTATTGTATAACTATACAACTGGAAATGAGATGCAGTTTAAAAATTGAGAGTTCCCAGTTCTCTGGGGTCCAGATGATCATATTAGACTGTTAACATAATAGATTCATTAAGCCTTCTTCATTGCAGCAGCAGTTCCAATGCCTCTTGTCTATTTCTCTTGTACTCGCTGTGCTTAGTTGCACAGTCATGTCCAACTCTTTGTGACCCCATGGACTCTAGCCTTCCAGGTGCTTCTGTCCATATGGATTTTCCAAGAAAGAATACTGGAGTGGGTTGCCATGCCCTCTTCCAAGGGATCTTCCCAACACAGGGATCAGACCCAGGTCTGCTGCATTGCAGGTAGATTCTTTACTGTCTGAGCCACCAGGGAAGCCCTGTAATTGTTATTACTAACAAACTGCCTCAGTCTTTACATTGTTGACCTTTTCTGTTTATGAATATTTTATGTACTGTTTATGAATATATATACGTATATATATATATATACATATATATATTCTGTTCACTTCAGTTCAGTTGCTCAGTCATGCCCAATTCTTTGCAAACCCATGGACTGCAGCACTCCAGGCTTCCCTGTCAAACACCAACTCCCAGAGCTTACTCAAATTCGTGTCCATCGAGTCAGTGATGCCATCCAACCATCTCATCCTCTGTCGTCCCCTTCTCCTCCTGCCCCCAATCCCTCCCAGCATCAGAGTCTTTTCCAGTGAGTCAGTTCTTTGCATCAGGTGGCCAAAGTATTGGAGTTTCAGCTTCAGCATCAGTCCTACCAATTATCATTCAGTACTGATTTCTTTTAAGATATTTTGTTCATGAATATATATATTCTGTTTAAGAATATATATTCCTTTTATGAATATATATTCTTTTATGAATACATATTCTTTTATGAATAATATATATTATATATAATATATAAAATCTAAGTACTTATGTTTAATATATAAAATTTAATATATTTAAAACATAGTGTGTGTGTGTGTATATATATATATATATATATATATATATATATATATATATAGGTTTTCCCAGATGTCTCAGTGGGTGAAGAATCTGCCTGCAATGCAGAAGATTCAGGAGACATAAATTCAGTCCTTGGGTTGGGAAGATCCCCTGAAGCAGGGCATGGCAGCCTACTCCAGTATTCTTGCCTGAAGAATCCCATGGATTGAGGAGCCTAGTGGGCTACAGTCCATAGGGTTGCAAAGAGTCAAACACGACTAAAGTGACTGAACAGGTGCACATGTAATATTCATTTTTTTATTTGTTGTTTCTGCTTACTCACAGTTTGACCTATGAGTCACTTGCAGCTTCTAAAAACCTCAGAGAAAGTCTGGATGTAGTGTAAAAACATACTCCTTCAGAAAGACTTGTGTTGATGGTAGGAACTGACTTAAATGCTCTTCAAATTTGCTCTTCCTAAAGATATTTCCAGATATGTTCAAGAGCAAGAATCTATATTAGTTAAGCAGATTAGTTTGTAAGTAGCAGAAAACGAACTAGAATAACTTAAGCAAAAAGTAGAAGAAAAAGAGATTAAGTAGATAAAAACTACAGTGGCTCAGATTCCAGACCCAAATAAAAGCCTGAACAACAAATAACATTAAGAAATGCAAGAAAATCTAGAACCATGGTCTCTGACACTGACAGAACTGTCTCTTCAGCTTTAATCTCTTCTTTCTTTACTGTGCTTTATTTCCTAAGACTGACTTTCTCTTATAGATGAGGTACATATTCAACAACTCTAGACTTATATCATTATGTCCTTGTGAATGGAAAGGAAAAGGCTGTTAACTGATATCTTTAGTTAAAAAAAATTTTTAAAAAGGCTGTCTCAGCTTAGTTTAAGTGTCTTTCCCTTGACTATCAATGGCATCCATTATGGTAGGGTAACATGAAAGAATAGCAGTTCCTACTCAGTTTATATGGCTAAATTGGAAGAAGTAGAGACAATGCATAGAAAGAAGTGTGGGAAAGAAGATCATAGGAATGACAGTGAATATAATCTAAAATTGCCATAGTGACTGGTGCATGAAACTGGAGCCTATTATACAGAGTGAAGTAAGCCAGAAAGAAAAACACCAATAAAATATACTAACGCATATATATGGAATTTAGAAAGATGGTAACAATAACCCTGTATACGAGACAGCAGAAGAGACACTGATGTATAGAACAGTTCTTTGGACTCTGTGGGAGAGGAAGAGGGTGGGATGATTTGGGAGAATGGCATTGAAACATGTATAATATCATATATGAAATGAGTTGCCAGTCCAGGCTCAATGCATGATACTGGATGCTTGGGGCTGGTGCACTGGGATGACCCAGAGGGATGGTATGGGGAGGAGGGTTCAGGATGGGGAACACATGTATACCTGTGGCAGATTCATTTTGATATATGGCAAAACCAATACAATATTGTAAATTTAAAAAATAAAATAAATAAAAATAGAATTTATAATAAAAATAGATGAATGTATTCAAAGTCAGATCACTACTTCAGTTAAGTTCAGTTTAGTCACTCAGTCATGTCCAGCTCTTTGGGACTGCATGAACCACAGCACTCCAGGCCTCCCTGTCCATCACTAACTTCCAGAGTCCACCAAAACCCATGTCCACAGGGTCGGTGTTGCCATCCAACCATCTCATCCTCTGTCGTCCCCATCTCCTCCTGACTTCAATCTTTGCCAGGATCAGGGTCCTTTCCAATGAGTCAGCTCTTCACATCAGGTGGCCAAAGTATTGGAGTTTCAGCTTCAACATCAGTCCTTCCAATGAACACCCAGGACTGATCTCCTTTAGGATGTATTTATTGGATCTCCTTGCTGTCCAAGGGACTCTCAAGAGTCTTCTCCAATACCACAGTTCAAAAACATCAATTCTTCAGTGCTTAGCTTTCTTCATAGTCCAACTCTCACATCCATACATGACCAGTGGAAAAACCATAGCCTTGACTAGATGGACCTTTGTTGGCAAAGTAATGTCTCTGCTTTTAAATATGCTGTCTAGTTTGATCATAACTTTCCTTCAAGGAGTAAGCATCTTTTAATTTCATGGCTGCAATACTATGACTATGCATAATTTCAAATAACAGAATTGCAAAAACATGCAGTAAATTCCTTAATTGTTTGCAAATATATTCTAGATGTAGTATGGTAAAACAACATCAATGTGTAACTTAAATTAATAATTTGAATTAATAAAATAAATTTTCAGTAGTCATAGTTTCCTGAATTTAAATATCTTCAAATGCATATGTATGTATCATAAATAATGTCTCTGAAATTGAAAACTACATAATGTTTAAAATTAACTTCTTAAGATTTAAAATATTACTATGCTGTGGAATAATCTTTCCTCTAAATTTTCATAAAATAACTCTAGAGTAAGTCTCAAGTCAACATTTAAGATGTAACTCTATTATTTATGCTATGGTTTATTTCTAAATAAACTGAATATTTGCTGCTGTTCAGTCACTAAGCAGTGTCCAACTCTTTGCAAATGTTTACTTAATGTTTATGACACTATAATATTAAGCTTCCTTCTTGTCTCAGAAAAATACTAAGCAACATTTGTGATTTAGTAATCTGGGACTGATATACAAGATGAAATTATATTAACATAATTTCTCATTAGTCATAGCATGTAATTTCAAAATTTCATCTATAAAATAGTATGTCCTTTGAATATAACATAGAATCATATCTCTGAATAAGAAATGTAATCTTCTAATAAGATGAATATCATGATTATATTACAATTAATAAAGGCTAAGATATTGTATCATTTCTATTAACATTACTAATAACAACAAAATAGGAACTACATTTAGGGAGAGAGAGAGGGAGAGAGAAAAAAGGGAGGATAGAAGAAAGGAAAGAAAGGAGAGATAGAAGTAAATCTAAACTCAAAGAGCCAGTCATTAAAAAGAAAACTTGACTGAATTTTGAACCAAAATAATTTAAAAATTGAATTTTTATACCAAAAGCACATACAAGATTTCAGAAAGTGTATTCAAGAAGAACCACATCTAGACATGTGATGGCAAAACTTTTAAATTACAGGGAAAAAAGGAAACTCTGTTAATCTCCTATAAAGAGAAAAAACACAATAACTATGAAGGAGAATCATACTGTCATTTAATTTCTCATCTATGTAAGTTATAATATGGGAGAATATTTAAAGAATAGGAAGAAAATGATTGTAAGGGAAGACACTTATGCTCAAGCAAGATAGCATTTATATGGGAAGACAAAAATGTAGTATTTTCAGCTGTATGAGTTATATTAAACAGGACTTTCTTGGTTATAAGTGATAGAAATCCATTCAGGATAGTTTATATAAATGAAAAAATCCAAAGATAGACGTAAAATATATGGAAATACAAAAAACCTCGAATAGCCAAAGCAATATTGAGAAAGAAGAATGGAACTGGAGGAATCAACCTGCCTGACTTCAGGCTCTACCACAAAGCCACAGTCATCAAGACAGTATGGTACTGGCACAAAGACAAAAATATAGATCAATGGAACAAAATAGAAAGCCCAGAGATAAACCCATGCACCTATGGACACCTTATCTTCGACAAAGGAGGCAAGAATATACAGTGGAGAAAAGATGATCTCTTTAACAAGTGGTGCTGGGGAAACTGGTCAACCACTTGTAAAAGAATGAAACTAGAACACTTTCTAACACCATACACAAAAGTAAACTCAAAATGGATTAAAGATCTAAACATAAGACCAGAAACTATAAAACTCCTAGGGGAGAAAATAGGCAAAACACTCTCCGACATAAATCACAGCAGGATCCTCTATGACCCACCTCCCAGAATATTGGAAATAAAAGCAAAAATAAACAAATGGGATAGAATTAAAATTAAAAGCTTCTGCACAACAAAAGAAACTATAAGCAAGGTGAAAAGAAAACCTTCAGAATGGGAGAAAATAATAGCAAATGAAGCAACGGACAAACAACTAATCTCAAAAATATACAAGCAACTCCTGCAGCTCAATTTCAGAAAAATAAACAACCCAATCAAAAAAGTCCAAAGAACTAAATAGACATTTCTTCAAAGAAAACTTACAGATGGCTAACAAACACATGAAAAGATGCTCAACATCACTCATTATCAGAGAAATGCAAATCAAAACCACAATGAGGTACCATTTCATGCTAGTCAGAATGGCTGCGATCCAAAAGTCTACAAGCAATAAATGCTGGAGAGGATGTGGAGTAAAGGGAACCCTCTTACACTGTTGGTGGGAATGCAAACTAGTACAGCCACTATGGAGAACAGTATGGAGATTCCTTTAAAAACTGGAAATAGAACTGCCATACGACCCAGCAATCCCACTGCTGGGCATACACACCAAGGAAACCAGAATTGAAAGAGGCACGTGTACCCCAATGTTCATTGCAGCACTGTTTATAATAGCCAGGACATGAAAACAACCTAGATGTCCATCAGCAGATGAATGGATAAGAAAGCAGTGGTACATATACACAATGGAGTATTACTCAGCCATTAAGAAGAATACATTTGAATCAGTTCTAATGAGGTGGATGAAACTGGAGCCTATTATACAGAGTGAAGTAAGTCAGAAAGAAAAACACCAATACAGTATACTAACGCATACATATGGAATTTAGAAAGATGGTAATGATAACCCTGTACGTGAGAAAGCAAAAGAGACGCAGATGCATAGAACAGTCTTTTGGACTCTGTGGGAGAGGAGAGGGGGATTATTTGGGAGAATGGCATTGAAACATGTATATTATCATATGTGAAACGAATCTCCAGTCCAGGTTCGATGCAGGATACAGGACGCTTGGGGCTGGTGCACTGGGATGACCCAGAGGGATGGTATGGGGAGGGAGGTGGGAGGGGGGTTCAGGATTGGGAACACATGTACACCCGTGGTGGATTCATGTTGATGTATGGCAAAATCAATACAATATTGTAAAGTAATTAGCCTCTAATTAAATTAAATAAATTTAAATTTAAAAATATTAATAAATAAATATATAATATAGCTAGATTGAGAAACTCAAAATTTTTCATTAAAAATTTAATTATCTCCATATTTTGCTTTTGTGTTTCTATCATTCTCAGAGAGCCTTTTCTCTTATAGCTGCAAGGTAACAACAACAGCTAGAAATGAGCACTTCAGTGGAAAGAGACTCACTGGTTTTTTCACTCTTTCTAAAAATAGTTTCAGACATGACTATGCCCAGTCCAAACTGGGTCATGTTCTCATTCCCGAATTAATTATTGTGAGTAATTAATTACGTGAAGAATTAGGTGAATTCTGATTAGGTGAAGCCAGTGGGAGAAGTTGTCTTGATCACATAATTTAAATGAAAGAAAGAGAAGGGTGATCATTGAAAGACAATTTTAAATCCCATTAGAAAAATAGGATAAAATAGACCATGGATAGTTAGAAAACAAAACAGCCCCTCAATTAGATTTTTCCTAAGTAATAAGACAAACTATATATAGTTCTACTTTATATATTAATATTAAAAGAATTGTCCTTCACAGTTATGGAGGCAGACAAATCCCTAGGATCTGGACCTACATTGAAATGCTATGATTTTTAATTGGTCTTGTTTTGAATTGGTCTTAATCAAGTAGTCCTAAGAGATGTGTTAAGAGGTCTCCTGTATTGGAAATGCAGTCTCCTTTCCTCCATGTTGAGTGGTAATCAGGGTCAGTCACTGAAGCCAACAATGTAGCTTCCTACTTTATCTGTTGATTCAGAGGAATAAGGAACCCAAAGAGGCTTGATGCTGTTTTTAACTTTCAGTTAAATAGAATAATCGATGAATTTCATGATGGAAACATGTCTCTCTTTGGAACTAAAATCACTAGACCTAAAAAGCATAAGATAATAGGCATAGGGACAAAAAAAATTTGTAAGTCATTAAGGGTGACAGTGAGTGGGGTTATTCTCATCTCTTTACTCCTGGATCCATGACTCTTGGTTTTGAGAGAAACAGTACTATATATTGCATGCAGTCTATGAGCTTTCTAGAGAACCTTGCCCAGACCTGAAAAGTATTTCCACTTGGCTAGTACTGCAAATGAGTCTTCAAAAGGCCATTCCACTACTCTATCAAGTTAACTCCTTCAGAAAAGTGAAGAATACGGTAACAACAGTGGATTCATGTGCATGGGCTCATCATCACACATTATGTACTGTAAAATGAGTTCCTTGATCAGAAGCAATGCTGTGTAGAATGCTCTGAAGACAAGGCATTCTGAGAGTCCATAGATGGAAGTTTTGGCAAAAATATTGTGTGCAAGGAAGGCAAATCCATATTCAGAGTATCTATTCCAGTAAGTGAAAGAGGAGAGTGAAAAAGTTGGCTTAAAGCTCAACATTCAGAAAACTAAGATCATGGCATCTGGTCCCATCACTTCATGTCAAATAGATGGGGAAACAGTGGAATCAGTGGCTGACTTTATTTTTGTGGGCTCCCAAATCACTGCAGATGGAAATTGCAGCCATGCAAGTAAAAGACGTTTAGTCCTTGGAAGGAAAGTTATGACCAATCTAGACAGCATATTAAAAAGCAGAGATATTACTTTGTAAACAAAGGTCCATCTAGTCAAGGCTATGGTTTTTTCAGTGGTCATGTATGGATGTGACAGTTGAACTATAAAGAAAGCTGAGGGATGAAGAATTGATGCTTTTGAACTGTGGTATTGGAGAAAACTCTTAAAAGTCCCTTGGACTGCAAGGAGCTCCAACCAGTCCATCCTAAAGGAGATCAGTCCTGGGTGTTCATTGGAAGGACTGACGTTGAAGCTGAAACTCCAATAGTTTGGTCACCTTATGTGAAGAGCTGACTCATTGGAAAAGACCCTGATGATGGGAAAGATTGAGGGCAGGAAAAGGGGACGACAGAGGATGAGATGGTTGGATGGCATCACCGACTCAATGGACATGGGTTTGTGTGGACTACTGGAGTTGGTGGTGGACAGGGAGGCCTTGTGTGTTGCAGTTCATGGGGTTGCAAAGAGTCGGAAATGACTGAACAGCTGAACTGAACTGATTCCAGTAAGATATGCAGATATGCAGTAAGATAAACTCAGATATGGTGATGACACCACACTTATGGCAGAAAGTGAAAAAGAACTAAAGAGCCTCTTGATGAAAGTGAAAGAGGAGAGTGAAAAAGTTGGCTTAAAACTCAACACTCAGAAAACTAAGATCATGTCATCTGGTCCCATCACTTCATGGCAAATAGTTGAGGAAACAATGGACACAGTGGTTGACTTTATTTTTAGGGGCTACAAAATCACTGCAGATGGTGGCTGTAGCCATGAAATTAAAAGATGCTTGTTTCTTGGAAGAAAAGTTATGACCAACCTAAAGAGCATATTAAAAAGCAGACATTATTTTGCAGACAAAGGTCCATCTAGTCAAAGCTTTGGTTTTTCCAGTAGTCACATACAGATGTGAGAGTTGGACTATAAAGAAAGCTGAGCACTTAAGAATTGATGCTTTTGAACTGTGGTGTTGGAGAAGACTCTTGAGAGTCCCTTAGACAGCAAAGGTATCAAACCAGTCCATCCTAAAGGAAATCAATCCTGAAAACTCATTGGAAGGGCTGATGCTGAAGCTGAGACTCTAATACTTTGCCCACCTGAAGTGAAGACCCAACTCATTGGAAAAGACCCTGATTCTGGGAAAGATTGAAGGCAGGAGGAGAAGGGGATGACAGAGGATGAGATGGTTGGATGGAATCACCGACTGATGGACATGAGTTTGAGTAAACTGAGGAATTTGGTGACGGACAGCGAAGCCTAGCATGCTGCAGTCCATGGGATCACAAAGAGTCGGACACGAGTGAGCAACTGAACTGAATTGGACTGATTCCAGTAAGAACAAAACACTGTCCTTTTCATGGCAGAAGTGGTGCAATGAAATCAAGCTGGCCCAAGTAGCTGGCTGGTTGATTACCCAGGGATTGGTGTCATACAAGAGACTTGTTGTTGAACTGGCAGATTAGACATTTAGCAGTGGCTGTAGCCCAGTCAGCCTCACTGAGTTGAAGTTCATGTTGCTGAGTCCATGCATAACCTCCATTTCTGCCACCACTTTGTTCAAGAGCCCATTGGGAGATGACAAGAGTGACTAAAGAGGCTGGCTGTTACCCACAGAACAAGTCATTCTATCCACTTGATTATTAAAATTATTCTATACTCAGGTTACCTTTTGATGACCATTCACAAGGGACACAATTATCTTCACATGGTTTGCTCACTCAGAGATATCTATCCACTTACCTTTTTTTCAAATTTCTTTGTCACCAATTTTCCAAGTCCCTGACCATTCAGCCAAATCATTGACCACAGTTCATGAATCAGTATATAATTACATATCTAATCATTTATCCTTTCAAGAAAAATAAACAGATGCATTACTCAGAGGTCTGTCCACTGGGATGATTTCCTTTCATCACTCTCTTTTGTGAATGTCCCAGAAAGGAGCTGTTCACTTGCTGAAGGTATCTGAATTTCACACAAAACCAGACCTGAGTCTTCTCTTCCTCTGTCAACTGATGATAGGGAACTCAAAATAAGGCAATAGATGTAGGCTGGGAGAGAAGCAGTAGTGTGGTTAGAGTGGGGCAAGAGGCATTTGGCCTACATCTTCATGTAACTTATACTTTCAAGGCCTGCTCTGATCCAGTTATTTACAAACCAGTTTCATTTGATGATGGAGTCCTGCTATGTATGCACAGCAGTGTAACTTGGTGGCTCAGATAACACCCAGTTCAAGATAGAAAGCTCAGATGGGACAGTAGCTTGGTGGCTCAGGGTTGTATTGTTTCTTTTAAGACCCAGTAGCAGGAAAAAAGTTTCTCAAAAGGAGACATGTTACCACCAGAGGATGGCACAGGTTTGTTTCAGAATCCTAAGGGCCTGACTAAGATTGGCCTGTAGGGGCCTTCCAATGGCTCTAAACGGCATCCTTATCTGCCACTAATATTTCAAGTACCAGTGGGTCTGCTGGATCGTATAGCCCAAGTGGTGTAGTTGTTTGTACAACAACCTGGACCTGCTGCAGAGCTTTCTTTTGTTTTGGGCCCCACTAAAAACTAGCAACTTTTTGGGGCACCTAGTACATGGGGGAAAGTAACTCCCTCAAATGAGGAATATTCACTGAAGTAGACAGCCTCTAAATTTTTGTTAGATTTATTTCACTTCCATTGATAATCAAATGCATTGCCAATAAGTAGGCTGTTACTTCTTGTTTACTAAGTTCAATTAGCATAATTTTATCAATGTAATAGAACAGTGTCATAACTTGCAAAGGAAAAAGGCAACTAAGATTCATACGAACTAAATAATAGCATAGGGCCAGAGAGTTGATATATCTCTGAAATAGGGCAGAGATATTCATATTAAATTAATATTTTCACCTTGCCAGCTGAAAGCAAACTGCTTCTGAGCATCTTTATTAAGAGATATGGAGAAAAAGCCTTTGGCAGATCAATAGCTGCATATCAGATATGAGAGGATGTGTTCAATTAGTGAAACTGTATCTGGTATGGCACCTGTACTGTGAAATACTACCTGGTTAAATTTATGATAATTTACTCTCATTTTCCAAGAACTATCTGTCTTCTCTACAGGACAAATAGGTGAGTTGAATGGGAATATGGTGAAAATCACCAACTCTGTATCATTCAAGTTCTTAAGAATGACAATGATCTTTGCAATCCTTCCGAAAATGCAGTTTTGGTTTTGGTTTACTAATTTTCTAGGTAGAAGCAATTCTAGTGGCTTCCAGTTGATCTTTCACAACATAGTAGCCTTCATTTCACAGGTCAGGGAGCCATTCTGGGGATTCTGCAAATTATAAAGTCCATTCCAATTATGGATTCCAGAACTGAGGAAATAATCACAAGACTGATGCAGGGGTCCATTGGGCCCACAGTGGGATGGGCCTGAGCTAAGACTACAATTATCAGCTCCATAAACCCCTACCCTAACTGGTGAACCACAATGATGTTGACTTCCTAGAATTAGTGTCAGTTCAGAGTCAGCATTTAATAGGCTCTGAAAGGTCTGATTATTTTTCCCCAATATGCAGCACCCTGAGGAATGGCTGAGAGAAAGTTTAACAGTGTTGACAATGCACCTAGGTCCTTCCCCAATGGAACATGACCTCCACTTCATTCAAGGGGTTATAAGTGACTCAAGCCTGAGAATTAACTTATAAGCCATGACTCTCTTTCTGTGATGTTAGTCTTTTGTTCACTTGATTTACAATTTTTCTGTTTATACAGGTCAAGTAAGAATTTATCAGGTTTCCTATCTATTTAACTTCCAATACACCATTACCAATTAGCCAAAACCATGTCTACATGAATAGGACTATTCCAATTGCTGCCTTGACTCTGCTGTCCACTATGGTAACCATGTCCACCTTGACTTTAGCAGTTGAGTGCTTCCACTTAGCCTCTGCCAACCCAAATTTGTATTACTTCCATTGCATTTAGTTTTCTCAGTTAAGTGACCACAATTCTCTCTGTAAGTTCTGGCCTGCAGAGAAGAATGATTGTGAAGCTCATCAAGAGTTCCAGAGCTCCTGACATAATTTTATTTTTCACAGTGGTGGTGGTGAATTGTATGTCTTCTGGACTTTCCCAGAGGGGTGAACAGGTTTTAAATGAGAAATCCACTCTAACATTCCAATCTCCCTAAGTATCTGAACTCCTCCCTCTACATTAAATTAAAGGAGATAGCATTTCCAACTCACTGTGTGCCAGTTTTTGGTCCATGTTTTAGCCAAATAACCAAACTATTAGAGCCCATTCTAACTCCCCAAGCTACAATATTAAATGTTGTATCTCTGGCTAGTGAATCCATATCCATAAACTTAGTCTCATGTAACATTGTTTTCCTTTCACAATTATGTCATACTCTTAATATCTATTTCCATATAACCTCCCAGGGTTTATGCCTGTATAAATTATAAAACTCAAGTAGTTCTTTTGGAGTATAGTGCACCTCTTCATGGGTCACACTTTGTGCCTCACATTTACGGGTCTGCTGGAGTTTGAATCTAGAAGCAGAGTGGTGGTGGTGGTAGCAGTGATGGTGGATTCTAAGGAGAATCAGCAATGTCTTGCGTGGCAACTGCTGCAGGTGAGACTATTAAAGCTTCCTCAGGCAATGCATGGTCAATTCCCTTAGACAATGTTGGGAAAGCTGTTTCCACTGGAGGTGGAATAAGTGCTTACACTATGGGTATACAGGCCTCTTTCATGGGGGGTTCAGAGGGTGATTTAATTGGCAAAGAAGACTCATCAGAATTTAGGTGCCCAATGTCTCCAGTTTCATCAGGGCCTTTATGCACATCCCCTTCCAACTTTTAGGATCCTATTCCTTCCCTTTAACAGCAGATACTCTGTGAGGCTGGGAGTTCAATTTGTGTTGTAATTCAGCCATTAAAAGAATGTATTTCTGCATTTGATTTTTGTCACTCTCAGCATGGATATTAAGTACATACAAAATCTCTTATCCCATTACCCATTGTGTATGTGTGTGTGTGTGTGTGTGTGCATGTGTGTGTGTGTGATTTGAGGATAGAGATGTAATAATTTAGCAAAGGCTTTCTATAGTGATGTTATATGAAACTCAAAATATTTGGTCATCTAAGATTTTAGGATCACATCATTGCAAAGTTAAATAAATTATTTGGGTACATTGTTCAACTAATATAGAAATCTGGAGTTCCAGCTTTAAGGTCCAAGTCCATCCAGGTGACAGTCCCACCTGTTCATTTTTGCCTGGGTTAATTGTCTAAGAGGACGATTCTGGGCTGTGGATAGCTAGAACTTGTAGAACAGTGGCAGCATATGTTTCCTCCCACTGGGTAAATTATCTAAAAATTTTAACAATCTTAAAATATGTTCCCCATCCTGAACCCTCCTCCCTCCTCCCTCCCCATACCATCCCTCTGGGTCATCCCAGTGCACTAGCCCCAAGCATCCAGTATCGTGCATTGAACCTGGACGGCATCTCGTTTCATACATGATATTTTACGTGATGGATTCATTTTTATATTTGGCAAAACTAATACAATTATGTAAAGTTTAAAAATAAAATAAAATTTAAAAAAGATTTTTTAGTTGGGAAAAAAATGAATGAACAAAGTTATGATATCTGTTAATGGTTCATCCTGGGAATCTGAACTCTTCTTAAATATAGATATTAAGTATGTATTATGAGACTTTGAAAAAATCAAAATAAAGATATTAACATTAAAAAAATATGTTAAGTGTCTCCTAAGATTTTGCTGGAAATCCATTATGTAAAACACCATTGCAAGACATGATTCAAATGTGGAAGTAGCCAAGGAATGGCTTTTTTTTTTCTTTTTTTTAAGGGCGTGCTCTCTGCCACTGACCAATAAAGCAGGCTCTATTCATCCACTTGGCCCTACTTCCAAGTTTCCTGCTGCTTTTCAGTCACAAAGTCATGTCTGATTCTGTGTGACCCCATGGACTGCAGCACACCAGGCTTCCCTGTCCCTCACAATCTCCCAGAGTTTGCTCAAACACATGTCCACTGAATCGGTGATATCATCCCACCATCTCATTCTCTGTTGTCCCTTTCTCCTTTTCCATTCAAACTTTCCCAGCATCAGGATCTTTTCCAATGGGTCAACTCTTCCAAGCTTTCTCTACTTTACATAAAACCTTATAAATGCTTCTGTCCAACAACCTTGGAAAATATGATCTTACTCTAAAAGTTCTTATAGGAGTTTTACACACCATGATACAGATATTTCATCTCTATACTGTTTATTCTATTCAAAATTTGACTATCATGATGATAGCCCCATATCTCTTATCATCCCTATCATTCATGATTTTCTCCTTCTCATATCTTCTTCCCATTCACTTTCTTCTCCTGCTCCATATCATTCAGCCTCAGCACCACCCAGCTTTCAGTGCCCACAGAAGATTCCTCTCTGCTCATTCGTCACTGTGAATATTCTAATATAGTTGAAGAATCTGATGATTCCATGGCTGTGAGATTATTTCTATAATTAAAACACTTTAGATTATCATACTTAATATGAATTGTAAAACTTTACAGGCTAAGCAGCCTCAAATTTTTGTTATCCCATCTGTCCAATAAAGGATCCTTGCATTTGTGCCTAACCAGTAACAAAATTTGAGGAAGTATTAGCCAGCTTTTATAATTTTAATAAACTTTTCCTAACTTTCTAGATGGTGACTGCAGCCATGAAATTAAAAGGCCCTTACTCCTTGGAAGAAAAGTTACAGCCAACCTAGATAGTATATTCAAAAGAAGAGATATTACTTTGCCAACTAAGGTCCGTCCAGTCAAGACTATGGTTTTTCCAGTGGTCATGTATGGATGTGAGAGTTGGACTGTGAAGAAGGCTGAGCACTGAAGAATTGATGCTTTTGAACTGTGATGTTGAAGACTCTTGAGAGTCCCTTGGACTGCAAGGGGATCTAACCAGTCCATTTTGAAGGAGATCAGCCCTGGGATTTCCTTGGAAGGAATGATGTTAAAGCTGAAATTCCAGTACTTTGGCCACCTCATGTGAAGAGTTGACTCATTGAAAAAGACTATGATGCTGGGAGGGATTGAGGGCAGGAGGAGAAGGGGACGACAGAGGATGAAATGGCTGGATGGCATCACTGACTCAATGGACGTGACTGAGTGAACTCTGGGAGTTGGTAATGGACAGGGAGGCCTGGTGTGCTGTGATTCATGGGGTCGCAAAGAGTCGGACATGACTGAGCGACTGAACTGAACTGAACTGAACTTTCTAGTCAAAGTTATAGTAATGGCATATCTGGCAGTGTAGAATTATAGCTTGGGAGAAAGGCATTGAAACATGTATAATATCATATATGAAATGAATCGCCATTCCAAGTTCAATGCATGATACTGATTGCTTGGGACTGGTGCACTGGTACCAGAGGGATGGTATGGGGAGGGAGGAGGGAGGAATGAGGGGGTTTCGGGATGGGGAACACATGTATACCTGTGGCGGATTCATGTTGAGGTATGGCAAAACCAATACAATATTGTAAAGTAATTATCCTCCAATTAAAATAAATTTATATTAAAAAAGAGAACAGTAGCACTACTGCTGGATGTCATGATATTTAACAAATCTGTCCTAGAATGTGATTTATTTCAAGTTTTGTCTAAACTGTTCTATACATCAGTGCACTTATATAATACTTATTCTCATAATTGTTCTAAATAGCAACCCTCAAAGATGATATCAAAATTCCTGTTGTTTTCTCTGGTTTATACACCACTGTCACCTTGATCCCCTCCCTAACAGGCTTTTTCTCCAAATGCCCTTCAGTGCTTAGTTAATCCTAAATCTTCCGGTGAATAGTTTTACTTCACAGTAATACATGCAATATGGAATCTACCCAGACATATTTAAGAGAATACCTAGACATATTTAAGATAATTCAGATTGTCCCTTTTAAGTTTTATATCTTTATTTCCAGGTTTTTTTTTTCTTTTGTTAGCTGAATTTTAAGAGTCTACTACTGGTATTGGTGCCATTTGTGAATCCCACACTTGCTTCTTTCATCAAATGAAATAGTCTGTGGAGTCTATATAGATATAAGATAAGCATGCAGTTGATATTCAATTTAAACCAAAGGACAAGCCGAGCTAGCTCTTTGCACAGTGCATTT
The DNA here is from genome assembly GCF_055505025.1 of Bos grunniens. Taxonomy (NCBI): domain Eukaryota; kingdom Metazoa; phylum Chordata; class Mammalia; order Artiodactyla; family Bovidae; genus Bos; species Bos grunniens. The sequence goes on along the minus strand of NC_141194.1, from coordinate 102,228,869 downwards.
TATTTACATTTACTTAGTCCTTGATTTACTGTGAAAACTATATTTTAATGCCTTAAATTTTAAATCATTCTCATGTGCTTTGGAGCTGATTTGTCAGCATCAGCAATGGTTTGTCAAGATTATATTTAAGTTAATCTATATGTAATATTTGAAAATAAATGATGGCAATAAAATTGTCAAATTCTACTAGGAAATCAGAGAGTTAATTTATGTATCATGTATTCTTACAGATGTCACTGCTTCAATTGTAGCTTGTGCTCACTATGATCATTTATTCCCTGCTCCAAACTGTGTATATGAACACGTGGATACATTTACTTTGTGGCAACAGGGAAACAGAAGTCAGATTTCTACAGATGGACTCTCAAGTAAGAAAGGAATGAATGTGGCAAAGTTGCACACAGGCAACTGAAACTAGCAAAGGATATTATTGAGATATGTTTTATTAAGTTTAAAGTTAATCCTTGGATCATACAGTTTTGAAAAACTGCATTCCTTTTTTTCTATTGAAAAAGGTACTATTTTAGTGAGACTCTAAATTAATGTTAGTATTATTTTAGTAACATAAGAAATTACAGTCACTATTTGATAGAGAACTATATAATAAAGTTCTTCTGCTAAATTGTGACAAAATATTGAGTAGATTTGATACTTGAGGAATCAAGTTATTGTGCTATTGTGCAAGACATCAGTTCTTTATAATCAGTCCAATGGTATGACCTGAGTTTTTCTCATCCAGTGTACTACACAGCTAAAAAGGCAATACAGTATAGAAATTAAAAGCATACACTTTGGAGTCTAATTCTACCACTTTCTAGCTGAAAGATATATAAAGTTTACATAACCTCTCTGCTTCAATTTTTTTTTAATTTGTAAAATGAGGATAATTATATATGCCTCATAAATATTCAAGGAGGGATTAAACACACTATGGGACTTCCCTGGTAGCTCAGTGTAAAGAATCTGTCTGTCAGTGTAGCAGATGTGGGTTCCATCTCTGGGTTGCGAAGATCCCCTGGAGAAGGAAACAGCAACCCACTCCAGTATTTTTACCTGGAAAATCCCACGGACAGAAGACCATGGTGGGCTACAGTCCATAGGGTCACTAAAGAGTCAGGCATGACTTAGCAACTAAACAACAACAGCGAATATTTGAAAATGCTTATCATTTTGTCTGGCAGTAGTAAATGGTAATTCATCACTATTATTGGCCATACAAGAGGTATCTCTTTTTAGATTAGTTCTCAGATTTAAATTATCATCATACCTATATGATATGGAGACAGTTTTTAATCATTTCAATAGTTTTACTTCATCTTTAAGACACATGTGATTATGCTTACATGGCAGAGAATGCTTTTTATGTATCACAAAGTGATTTACTTTTCTTTAGTGAAAAAACAATTGCAGGAGGAGAAGGGGACGACAGAGTATGAGATGGTTGGGTGGTGTCACTGACTCAATGGACATGGGTTTGGGTAGACTCTGGGATTTGGTGATGGACAGGAAGGCCTGGCATGCTGCTGTTCATGGGGTTGCAATAAACGGAGTGACTGATCTGAACTGAAATTGCAATGCTTTTATTTTTTTGGAGAAACTAATAAACTACATGTTTTTTCCCAGTGATAATTAGGGAAGGCAAGTAAAAAACATGGTTCTTGCTTTCAAGTTTTAATTTTGGGAGAGAAATATGATATATATGATACAGCAAATTTAGGTATCAATTAAAGATAGTGTCCCAATTTTGAAACAATATTCTCCAATGTAATAATAGATTTACATGGAAGAGAATCACCACATTCTATACTATTCTCTGCTTCTGGATTTACAGAGTTTTGGAAACACATCAAAAGTTTTAGAAAATGAAAATGAATCCAACCAGTAGTGTTTTCCTTACTTCCAGGAATCGAAAGTGGCTGATAACATACATTTTCTGCTGAATAGCATTAATGATAGCCATATACTGTTGTATGTTTAAATAGTGGGTCTGGGATAACCTACAGCAATTATTATTTATATGATTAAAGGAGAACTGTCTTCTAAATGTGAGTGATCTTATGGAAAAGTTAGATCCTGATTATTTGGAGTATGTATGTAGCTGATGATGGAAAGTCATCTCTATGATAAAATCTTTAACTGCTTCTACAACCAAACTAATATTGTATGCCTCTTCATTTCAGTTCAGTTCAGTCACTCAGTCATGTCTGACTCTTTGTGACTCAATGAACTGCAGCATGCCAGGCCTCCTTGTCCATCACCAACTCTCAGAGTCCACACAAACACATGTCCATTGAGTCAGTGATGCCACCCAACCATCTCATCCTCTGTCGTCCCCTTCTCCTCCTGCCCTCAATCTTTCCCAGCATCAGGGTCTTTTCAAATGAGTCAGCTGTTTGCATCAGGTACACAAAGTATTAGAGTTTCATCTTCAACCTCAGTCCCTCCAATGAACATCCAGGACTAATCTTATTTAGGATGGATTGGTTGGATCTCCTTGCAGTCCTAGGGACTCTCAAGAGTCTTCTTCAACACCACAGTTAAAAAGCATAATTCTTTGGCACTCAGCCTTCTTTACAGTCCAACTCTCACACCCATATATTACCACTGGAAAAAAACATAGCCTTAACTAGATGGACCTTTGTTAGCAAAGTAATGTCTCTGCTTTTTAATATGCTATCTAGGTTTGTCATAACTTTCCTTCAAAGGAGCAAGCGTCTTTTAATTTCATGGCTGCAATCACAATCTGAAGTGACTTTGGAGCCCAGAAAAATAAAGTCTGACACTGTGTCCACTGTTTCCCCATCTATTTCCCATGAAGTGATGGGACCAGATGCCATGATCTTAGTTTTCTGAATGTTGAGCTTTAAGCCAACTTTTTCACTCTCCTCTTTCACTTTCATCAAGGGGCTCTTTAGTTCTTCACATTCTGCATAATGGTGGTGTCATCTGCATATCTGAGGTTATTGATATTTCTCCCCGAAGTCTTGATTCCTGCTTGTGCTTCTTCCAGCCCAGTGTTCCTCATGATGTACTCTGCATAGAAGTTAAATAAGCATGGTGACAATATATAACCTTGACGTACTCCTTTTCCTATTTGGAACCAGTCTGTTGTTCCATGTTCAGTTCTAACTGTTGCTTCCTGACGGTGTCTTAGGTTAGCGCTTTTCCGTGGGAGCTATCTCACAGTCTGGTTGGTATCCCAAGTTAGTTCCCTCAGATTTCCCTCGGGGCATTCAGACCCGGTCCTTACTCTAAGCAATGCAGCCTGCAACTCCCTGTCCAGCCTCCACTTATTAGTGGTGGATGCAGGCGTCCGCACTGCTTCTCTGCTTGGGGCATTACCATTGGGCATGTAATCTGTGGGTTTTAATTATTTATTTATTTTTCCTCCCGATTATGTTGCCCTCTGTGGTTCCAAGGCTCACAACAGACTTGGCAGTGAGAGTGCTTCCTGGTGTTTGGAAACTTCTCTCTTTTTCAAGATTCCCTTCCCGGGATGGAGCTCCATCCCTATCTCCTTTGCCTCTCTTTTTGTCTTTTATTTTTTTTCCTACCTCCTTTCAAAGACAATGGGCTGCTTTTCTGGGTGCCTGATGTCCTCTGCCAGCATTCAGAAGTTGTTTTGTGAAATTTACTCAGCGTTCAAATGTTCTTTTGATGAATTTGTGGGGGAGTAAGTGTTCTCCCCATCCTATTCCTCTGCCATCTTAGGACCACCCCCCTCTCCTTTACTTTCTTATTGTTGACTCCAGACCACCAGTTTCTGGTCCATTAATGTACCTCAACATAGTTTCATGTTTAATTTGAATTAAATATATTCTGTGTTTTATATGAAAACAAACAAAAAAAAGACCAATGAAACATACATTTCGTTTACACCTGAAAAAATATGTTTTATTATCTTTGTGACAGTAAACACGCAACTTTATGGTACCTTTTTTAAAACAGGAAAATCCTTTATTCATTACATTTTAATAAAGTATAAATCATGTTGTTAAATCATGTGAACATGAGACGATGTTTCTCAAGGCTTTGTATTTTGATATACAACAACACATTTGCTTAAACATCTTTGGAACAATCTTAATTTGATAATTACTAACCTATAATAAAATGTAAAACATGTGATATAGACACTTTAAAGTAACACACAAAAGAGAAAAATAAAATGTTCACCAAGATTTTAGAACACCTGCCTTCAATTTGTTAAAATGTTAATAAATTTGAAATGAGGTCTATAACAGTGAGGTAGAGTGTATGTCTTTTTCCATTTGGAAGGTTTTATTTAGAAGGATTTAGAGGCATATGCAGGTCATGAAGCAACAGTTAGAACTGGACATGGAACAACAGACTGGTTCCAAATAGGAAAAGGAGTACGCCAAGGCTGTATATTGTCACCCTGCTTATTTAACTTCTATGCAGAGTACATCATGAGAAATGCTGGACTGGAAGAAACACAAGCTGGAATCAAGATTGCCAGGAGAAATGTCAATAACCTCAGATATGCAGATGACACCACCATTATGGCAGAAAGTGAAGAGGAACTAAAAAGCCTCTTCATGAAAGTGTAAATGGAGAGTGAAAAATTTGGCTTAAAGCTCAACATTCAGAAAACGAAAATCATGGCATCCGGTCCCACCACTTCATAGGAAATAGATGGGGAAACAGTGGAAACTGTGTCAGACTTTATTTTGGGGGGCTCCAAAATCACTGCAGATGGTGACTGCAGCCATGAAATTAAAAGATGCTTACTCCTTGGAAGGAAAGTTATGACCAACCTAAAAAGCATATTCAAAAGCAAAGGCATTACTTTGCCAACAAAGGTCCGTCTAGTCAAGGCTATGGTTTTACCAGTGGTCATGTATGGGTGTGAGAGTTGGACTGTGGAGAAGGCTATACACTGAAGAATTGATGCTTTTGAACTGTAGTGTTGGAGAAGACTCTTGAGAGTCCCTTGGACTGCAAGGAGATCCAAGCAGTCCATTCTGAAGGAGATCAGCCCTGGGATTTCTTTGGAAGGAATGATGCTAAAGCTGAAACTCCAATACTTCGGCCACCTCATGCGAAGAGTTGACTCATTGGAAAAGACTTTGATTCTGGGAGGGATTGGGAGCAGGAAGAGAAGGGGACGACAGAGGATGAGATGGCTGAATGGCATCACTGACTCAATGGACGTGACTCTCAGTGAACTCCGGGAGTTGATGATGGACAGGGAGGCCTGGCATGCTGCAGTTCATGGAGTCGCAAAGAGTCGGACACGACTGAGCGACTGAACTGAACTGAACTGAACTGAAGACACCGTCAGGCCCTCTCACAGAACAAAAGACTGAGCAGAGCTAGCGGGCTGTAGACCGGCGTATCCCCCTCTGGTAATAGGCAGGCGAGGTCACCCAGACCCAGAAGGGGGCAACCACGGCCCCAGAGAGGCATTATCTACCAAACTGCAAGCAGGCTTCATTGCTAACTAAGACTTCTTGGGATTCTGGACGGTCAACATCTGCCTGAGAAGGTGTGCTGGTTGTACATCCAGAAAACCGAGCGGCAGGGACAGGGGAGGCAATAGGTCCCAGAGACCATGCTCACCAAACACCTGGTCACATGAGCTTTTCGGACCTGGGATGGGCCCAAAACGCAGGCCTAACCAAGTCTGCACCTCTGAGGACTACCTGAGTACCAGAACTTGAGTGGCTTAGACCTGAGAAGTGCATACAACCCAGGGCCAGCCTCAGACAGTTCCCAGCAGAGCAACCTAGAGCCTAAGCAGGGTAGACAGGGAAAGCACACACCCCGTGAGCATGGGCAAACCCAGTGTGGCTGAGACGCTGCAAACACATGTCAGTATTATTTGTTTGCAGCGTCCCTCCCTCCCCACAGCATGACTGAACAAGTGAGCCTAAAAAAGTTTCCACCACTGCCCCCTTGTGTCATGGGACACTGAAGAGACCAGCAAACAGAAGAAGCTAAAACAGAGGGAACCGCCTTGGAAGTGACAGGTGCAATAGATTAAAATCCTGTAGGTAGTACCGACAACATAGGAAGGGGCCTATAGATCTTGAAAAATATAAGCCAGATCAAGGTACTATCTGAAAATGAGCTGACCCCACACTGCCCACAACAAAACCAGAGAAAGTCCTAGATATATTTTTATAATCATTTTTTTAACTTTTTAATTTTTTTTGAATTTTTAATTCCTCTATTACTCCTTTAGTTTTCATTTTTCTAACCTTTTATTTTGCAAAAAAAAAAAAAAAAAAAAGAGAGAGAGAGAGAGACCCTATTTTTTAAAGCAAACTTCATATATATGTATTGTAATTTTTTGAATCTTTATTCTTTAATATTGTATTTTTGAAAATCCAACCTCTACTCTAGATTTTTAATCTTTGCTTTTTAGTATTTGTTATCAATTTTGTACCTTTAAGAACCCAATCTTCAAACCAATTTTTACTTGGGAGCGAGATTACTGGCTTAACTGCTCTCTCCCCCTTTGGACTCTCCTTTTTCTCCACCAGGTCACCTCTATTGCCGCCCTCCCCCTTCTCTTCTCTATTCAACTCTGTGAATCTCTTTGTGTGTTCCAGATGCTGGAGAACACCTAGGGAACTGATTACTGGCTGAATCTGTCTCTCTCCTTTTGATTCCCTCCTTTATCCTCCTGGCCACCTGTCTCCTTCCTTCCTCTTCTCTTCTCTGTATAACACTGTGAACATTTCTGAGTGGTCCATACTGTGGAGAACACATAAGGATGTGATTACTGGCTAGCTTGCTCTCTCCTCTTTGGATTCTACCTCATCTCATTCTGGTCACCTCTATCTCCCTCCTCCCTCTTCTCTTCTCCATGTAGTACTGTGAACCTCTCTGGGTGTCCCTCACTGTGGAGAAACTTTTCATCTTTAACCTAGATATTTTACCAACAGTGCTGTATAGATGGAGAACCCTTGAGGCTAAAGTAAAAATAAGACTTAAAACCAGAAGCAGGAGGCTTAAGTCCAAATTCTGAGAACACCAGAGAACTCCTGACTCCAGGGAACATTGATCGACAGGAAATCATCAAACACTTCCATACCTACACTGAAACCAAGCACCACCCAAGCGCAAACAAGTTCCAGAGCAAGACATACCACACAAATTCTCCAGCAACACAGGAACACAGCCCTGAGCTTCAATATACAGGCTGCAAAAGTCACACAAAACCCATTGACATCTCATAATTCATTACTGGACACTTCATTGCACTCCAGAGACAAGAAATCCAGCCCCACCCACCAGAACACAGACACAAGCTTCCCTAACTGGGAAACCTAGACAAGCCACCCGTCCAATCCCACCCCCTCTACAATAAAGAGTAGGACTCTACAGTAAAGAGAACTCCACAAACCGCTACAATACAGAAAGGCCACCCCAAACACAGCAATATAAACAAGATGAAGAGACAGAGGAATACCCAGCAGGTAAAAGAACAGGATAAATGTCCACCAAACCAAACAAAAGAGGAAGAGATAGGGAATCTACCTGATAAAGAATTCCGAAAAATGATAGTGAAAATGATCCAACATCTTGAAATCAAAATGGAATCACAGATAAACAGCCTGGAGATAAGGATTGAGAAGATGCAAGGAAGGTTTAACAAGAACCTAGAAGAAATAAAAGAGTCAATATATAGTGAATAATGCAATAAGTGAGATCAAAAACACTCTGGAGGGAACAAATAGTAGAATAACGGAGGCAGAAGATAGGATTAGTGAGGTAGAGACAGAATGGTAGAAATAAATGAATCAGAGAGGAAAAAAGAAAAACGAATTAAAAGAAATGAGGACAATCTCAGAGACCTCTGGGACAATGTTAAACACCCCAACATTTCAATCATATGAGTCCCAGAAGAAGATAAAAAGAAAGACCATGAGAAAATACTTGAGGAGATAATAGTTGAAAACTTCCCTAAAATGAGGAAGGAAATAATCACCCAAGTCCAAGAAACCCAGAGAGGCCCAAATAGGATAAACCCAAGGAGAAACACCCCAAGACACATAATCAAATTTTTAATCAAATCTTTAATCATAATCAAATCTTTGTTAATCAAATTAACAAAGATCAAGCACAAATAACAAATATTAAAAGCAGCAAGGGAAAAACAACAAATAACACACAAGGGGATTCCCATAAGGATAACAGCTGATCTTTCAATAGAAACTCTTCAGGCCAGGAGGGAATGACAGGACATACTTAAAGTGATGAAAGAAAAAACCTACAGCCCAGATTACTGTACCCAGCAAGGATCTCATTCAAATATGAAGGGGAAATCAAAAGCTTTACAGACAAGTAAAAGCTAAGAGAATTCAGCACCACCAAACCAGCTCTCCAACAAATGCTAAAGGATCTTCTCTAGACAGGAAACACAAAAAGGGTGTTTAAACTAGAACCCAAAACAATAAAGTAAATGGCAACGGGATCATACTTATCAGTAATTACCTTAAACGTAAATGGGTTGAATGCCCCAACAAAAAGACAAAGACTGGCTGAATGGATACAAAAACAAAACCCATATATATGTTACCTACAAGAGACCCACCTCAAAACAAGGGACACATACAGACTGAAAGTGAAGGGTTGGAAAATAATATTCCACACAAATAGAGACAAAAAGAAAGCAGGAGTAGCAATACTCATATCAGATGAAATAGACTTTAAAACAAAGGCTGTGAAAAGAGACAAAGAAGGACACTACATAATGATCAAAAGATCAATCCAAGAAGAAGATATAACAATTATAAACATACATGCACCCAACATAGGAGCACTGCAATATGTAAGACAAATGCTAACAAGTATGAAAGGCGAAATTAACAATAACGCAATAATAGTGGGATACTTTAACACCCCACTCACACCTATGGATAGATCAACTAAACAGAAAATTAACAAGGAAACATAAACTGTATCATACAATAGACCAGTTAGACTTAACTGATACCTATAGGACATTTCACCCCAAAACAATGAAGTTCACCTTTTTCTCAAGTGCACATGGAACCTTCTCCAGGATAGATAACATCCTGGGCCATAAATCTAGCCTTGGTAAATTCAAAAAAATTGAAATCATTCTAAGCATATTTCTAAGCACAGTGCAGTAAAATTAGATCTTAATTAACAGAAGAAAAAACTATTAAAAATTCCAACATATGGAAGCTGAACAACACGCTACTGAATAACCAACAAATCACAGAAGAAGTCATAAAAGAAATCAACATATGCATAGAAACAAATGAGAAAGAAAACACAACAACCAAAACCTGTGGGACACTGTAAAAGCAGTGCTAAGGGAAAGGTTCATAGCAATACAGGCATACCTCAAGAAATAAGAAAAAAGTCAAATAAATAACCTAACTCTACACCTAAAACAAGTAGAAAAGGAAGAAATGAAGAACCCCAGGGTTAGTAGCAGGAAGGAAATCTTAAAAATTAGGGCAGAAATAAATGCAAAAGAATCAAAAGAGGCTATAGCAAAAATCAACAAAGCAAAAAGCTGGTTCTTTGATAGAATAAATAAAAATGGACAAACCATTAGCAAGACTCATCAAGAAACAAAGGGAGAAGAATAAAATCAATAAAATAAGAAGTGAAAATGGAGAGATCACAACAGACAACACAGAAATAAAAAGGATCTTAAGAGACTACTATCAGCAATTATATGCCAAAAAAATGGAAAACCTGGAAGAAATGCACAAATTCTTAGAAAAGTACAACTTTCCAAAACTGAACCAGGAAGAAATGGAAAATATTAACAGACCCATCACAAGCACAGAAGTTGAAACTGTAATCAGAAATCTTGCCTCAAATAAAAGCCCAGGTCCAGACAGCTTCACAGCTGAATTCTACTAAAAAGTGAGAGAAGAGCTAATACCTATCCTATTCAAACTCTTCCAGAAAATTGCAGATGAAGGTAAACTTCCAAACTCATTCTGTGAGGCCACCATCATCCTAATAGCAAAACCTGACAAAGATGCCACCAAAAAAGAAAACTACAGGCCAATATCACTGATGAACATAGATGTAAAAATCTTTAACAAAATTCTAGCAAATAGAATTCAACAACATATTAAAAAAGATCATATATCATGACCAAGTGAGCTTTATCCCAGGGATGCAAGGATTCTTCAATGTTTGCAAATCAATCAATGTGATACACCACATTAACAAATTGAAAGAGAAAAACCATATGATTATATCAATAGATGCAGAGAAAGCCTTTGCCAAAATTCAACATTAATTTATGACAAAAACTCTCCAGAAAGCAGGAATAGAAGGAACATACCTCAACATAATAAAAGCTATATATGACAAACCCACAGCAAACATTATCCTCAATGGTGAAAAACTGAAAGCATTTCCCCTAAAGATAGGAACAAGACAAGGATGCCCACTTTCAACACTACTATTCAACATAGTTTTGGAAGTTTTGGCCACAACAATAAGAGCAGAAAAAGAAATAAAAAGAATCCAAATTGGAAAGGAATAAGTAAAACTCTCACTGTTTGCAGATGACATGATCCTCTATATAGAAAACCTTAAAGACTCCTCCAGAAAATTACTAAAGCTAATCATTGGAAAAGACTCTGATGCTGGGAGGGATTGGGGGCAGGAGGAAAAGGGGATGATGACAGAGGATGAGTTGGCTGGATGGCATCACCAACTCGGTGGACGTGAGTTTGAGTGAACTCTGGGAGATGGCGATGGACAGGGAAGCCTGGCGTGCTGCGATTCATGGGGTCACAGAGTCGGACATGACTGAGCGACTGAACTGAACTGAACTGAACTTAATCAATGAATAGAATAAAGTTGAAGGATATGAAATAGACACACAGAAATCACTTGCATTCCTATACACTAATAATGAGAAAATAGAGAAATTAAGGAAACAATTCCATTCACCATTGCAACAAAAATAATAAAATACTTTTGAATATATCTACCTAAAGAAACAAAAGACCTATATATAGAAAATTATAAAACACTGGTGAAAGAAATCAATGAGGACACTAATAGATGGAGAAATAAACCATAAATCAATGTAGTGAAAATGCATATACTACCCAAAGCAATCTATAGATTCAATGCAATCCCTATCAAGCTACCAACGGTATTTTTCACATAGCTGGAACAAATACTTTCACAGTTTATATGTAAATACAAAAAACCTCAAAGAGCCAAAGCAATCTTGAGAAAGAAGAATGGAACTGGAGGAATCAAACTGTCTGACTTCAGGCTCTACTACAAAGCCACAGTCATCAAGACAGTATGGTTCTGCCACAAAGACAGAAATATAGATCAATGGAACAAAATAGAAAGCCCAGAGATAAATCCATGCACCTATGGACACCTTATAGTTGAAAAACGAGGCAAAAATATACAATGGAGAAAAGACAATCTCTTTAACAAGTGGTGCTGGGAAAACTGGTCAACCACTTGTAAAAGAATGAATCTAGAACACTTTCTAACATTATTCAGTCATTTGGGGAAAGACTGTAGTAATTTCTTTAAAGCTATGCATGTACCTAGGCAACCCACTCCAATACATTTTCCTGGAAAATCCCATGGATGGAAAAGCCTTGTAGGCTGCAGTCCATGGGGTCGCTAAAAGTTGGACACGACTGAGCGACTTCACTTTCACTTTTCACTTTCATGTATTGGAGAAGGAAATGCCAACCCATTCCAGTGTTTTAGCCTGGAGAATCCCAGGGATGGGGGAGCCTGGTGGGCTGCCATCTATGGGGTCGCACACAGTCGGACACAACTGAAGTGACTTAGCAGCAGCATCAGAACACTTTGTCACACCATGCACAAAAATAAACTCAAAATGGATTAAAGATCTAAATATAAGACCAGAAACTATAAAACACCTAGAGGAGAACATAGGTAAAACACTCTCTGATATAAATCACAGCAGGATCCTCTGTGACTCACCTCCAAGAATTTTGGAAATAAAACCAAAAATAAACAAATGGAACCCAATTAAAATTAAAAACTTCTACACAACAAAGGAAACTATAAACAAGGTGAAAAAACAGCCTTCAGAATGGGAGAAAATAATAGCAAATGAAGAAAATGAGAAATAATTAATTTCAAAAATAAACAAGCAACTCCTACAGCTCAATTCCAGAAAAATAAACCACAAAATCAAAAAATGGGCCAAAGAACTAAACAGACATTTCTCCAAAGAAGACATACAGATGGCTAACAAACATGAAAAGATGCTCAACATCAGTCATTATCAGAGAAATGCAAATCAAAACCAAAATAGGTACCATTTTACACCAGTCAAAATGGCTGCTATCCAAAGTCTGCAAGCAATAAATGCTGGAGAGGGTGGGGAGAAAAGGGAACCCTCTTACACTGTTGGTGGGAATGCAAACTACCACAGCCACTATGGAGAACAGTATGGAGTTTCCTTAAAAAACTGAAAATAGAACTGCCATAAGATCCAGCAATCCCACTGCTGGGCATGGACACCAAGGAAACCAGAATTGAAAGAGACACATGTGCCCCAATGTTCATTACAGCACTGTTTATAACAGCCAGAACATGGAAGCAACCTAGATGTCCATCAGCAGATGATTGGATAAGAAAGATGTGGTACATATACACAATGGAGTGTTACTCAGCCATTAAAAAGAGTACATTTCAATCAGTTCTAATGAGGTGGATGAAACTGGAGCCTATTATACAGAGTGAAGTAAGCCAGAAAGAAGAGCACCAATAGAGTATACTAACAAATAGCTGTGAAAAGAAGAGAAGCAAAAAGCAAAGGAGAAAAGGAAAGATATAAGTATCTGAATGCAGAGTTCCAAAGAATAGCAAGAAGAGATAAGAAAGCCTTCCTCAGCGATCAATGCAAAGAAATAGAGGACAACAACAGAATGGGAAAGACTAGAGATCTCTTCAAGAAAAGTAGAGATACCAATGGAACATTTCATGCAAAGATGGGCTCGATAAAGGACAGAAATGGTATGGACCTAACAGAAGCATAAGATATTAAGAAGAGGTGGCAGGAATATACAGAAGAACTGAACCAAAAAGATCTTCATGACCCAGATAATCATGATGGTGTGATCACTGACCTAGAGCCAGATATCCTGGAATGTGAAGTCAAGTGGACCTTAGGAAGCATCACTATGAACAAAGCTAGTGGAGGTGATGGAATTCCAGTTGAGCTATTTCAAATCCTGAAAGATGATGCTGTGAAAGTGCTGCACTAAAAATGCCAGCAAATTTGGAAAACTCAGCACTGGCCACAGGACTGGAAAAGGTCAGTTTTCATTCCAATCCCAAAGGAAGGCAATGCCAAAGAATGCTCCAATTACCACACAATTGCACTCATCTCACACTCTAGTAAGTAATGCTCAAAATTCTCCAAGCCAGGCTTCAGCAATACATGAACCGTCAACTTTCAGATATTCAAGCTGGTTTTAGAAAAAGCAGAGGAACCAGAGATCAATTTGCCAACATCCACTGGATGATCGAAAAATCAAGAGAATTCCAGAAAAACATCTATTTCTGCTTTTTGACTATGCCAATATCTTTGACTGTGTGGATCACAATAAACTGTGGAAAATTCTGAAAGAGATGGAAATACCAGACCACCTGACCTGCCTCTTGAGAAACCTATATGCAGGTCAGGAAGCAACAGTTAGAACTGGGCATGGAACAACAGCCTGGTTCCAAATAGGAAAAGGAGTACGTCAAGGCTGTATATTGTCACCCTGCTTATTTAACTTCTATGCAGAGTACATCATGAGAAACGCTGGACTGGAAGAAGCACAAGCTGGAATCAAGATTGCAGGGAGAAACGTCAGCAACCTCAGATATGCAGATGACACCACCATTATGGCAGAAAGTGAAGAGGAACAAAAAAGCCTCTTGATGAAGGTGAAAGAGGAGAGTGAAAAAGTTGGCTTCAAACTCAACATTCAGAAAACGAAGATCATGGCTTATGGTCCCATCAGTTCATGGGAAATAGATGGGGAAACAGTGGAAATAATGTCAGATTTTGTTTTTTTGGGGGGGCTCCAAAATCACTGCAGATGGTGATGGCAGCCATGAAACTAAAAGACGCTTACTCCTTGGAAGTAAAGTTATGACCAACCTAGATAGCATATTGAAAAAACAGAGACATTACTTTGCTAACAAAGGTCCGTCTAGTCAAGGCTATGGTTTTTCCTGTGGTCATGTATGGATGTGAGAGTTGGACTGTGAAGAAAGCTGAGGGCTGAAGAATTGATGCTTTTGAACTGTGGTGTTGGAGAAGACTCTTGAGAGTCCATTAGACTGCAAGGAGATCCAACCAGTCCATTCTGAAGGAGATCAGCCCTGTGATTTCTTTGGAAGGAATGATGCTAAAGCTGAAACTACAATACTTTTGCCACCTCATGCGAAGTGTTGACTCATTGGAAAAGACTTTGATGCTGGGAGGGATTGGGGGCAGGAGGAGAAGGGGACGACAGAAGATGAGATGGCTGGATGGCATCACTGACTCGATGGACGTGTGTCTGAGTGGACTCCAGGAGTTGTTGATGGACAGGGAGGCCTAGTGTGCTGCAGTTCATGGGGTCGCAAGGATTCAGACATGACTGAGCGACTGAATAAACTGAACTGAACTGATTGCATATATGTTGCATTTATAAAGGTGGCAACAATAACCCTGTACACGAGACAGCAAATGAGACACAGATGTATAGAAGAGTCTTTTGGACTTTGTGGGAGAGGGCGAGGGTGGGATGATTTTGGAGAATGGCATTGTAACATGTAAATTATCACGTGTGAAATGAATCGCCAGTCCAGATGTGAGGCATGATACAGGATGCTCATGAATGGTGCCCTGGGATGACCCAAAGTGATGGTATGGGGAGGGAGGTGGGAGGGGTGTTCAGGATGGGGAACACGTATACACTCATGGTGGATTCATGTTGATGTATGGCAAAACCAATACAGTATTGTAAATTTAAAAAAAAATAGAAAAAGAAAATAAAAAAGAATAAATAACCCCATTGAGCAATAATAATAATTAAAAAAATAAGTAAAGGAGAGAGAAAGAGGCTGATATTCCTTGGTTTATGCAGAAAGCCAATAAAGTCCCTGGTACAGGGCTTGCACTGCTCAGGAAGGCACCAGGCACCCTCTTGAAGGGGTGAAGGGACAGAACACCTTCTAGAGAGGGTCTTAGAAATCTGCGCAAGAAAATGAGCCCAGTGAGCCTCTGCGCTTTAGAGAATTAGCCTGAGACAGAGAGAGAGAGAGAGAGAGAGAGAGAGACACGGGGACCACAGCTCTGATGGAGCAAAGGTGCTTTATTCAAAATTGTGTGGGTATTTATACTGTCTTATAAGGAACCTCCAATACTTTGCCCACCTTATGCTAAGAGTTAACTCACTGGAAAAGACTCTGATGCTGGGAGGGATTGGGGACAGGAGGAGAAGGGGATGACAGAAGAAGAGGTGGCTGGATGGCATCACCGAATCGATGGACATGAGTTTGAGTGAACTTTGGGAGTTGGTGAAGGACAGGGAGGCCTGATGTGCTGCAATTCATGGGGTCGCAAATAGTTGGACACGACTGAGTGACTGGACTGAACTGAGCAAGGTAGCTATTTTCAGCAGAAATAAAATTGAAGCTTACAAATTATCAAGGAAACATGAGGTCATCCATATGAAAGAGAGTGAAATAATCACTTTTACCATATGTTTCATAAAAAGGAAGAGGGTCATATATAGTTACTTATCACAGTATGGAAAAACTAACGAAGGAAATGCATGCATTCCTAAGCCCCCAGGAGTAGTTTGCTACTGCACTTTATTCCTGAATATTCAGTAATTAATAAGGGACAGAGGATTCATGACGGATCCAAAACATCACACAGGAAGCCTCCTATTAAATGCTTCCTGACAAAACTAGAATAATATTCAGTCCTTATAAAGTAGAAATTACATCTTTTTTTAAATAACTACATTTCTGTCTACATTCTGGCAATCCAATGAAGCATAAGGCAATCCAGTTTGCTGAGGTGACGGATCCAGTGGTCACCTCAAATCCTTGTGGTTCTGAGGGGTCAGGGAGGCACAGACCATGCTTCATACAAAATGATTCTGCAGCACGTTTGAAGGAGACAAAACTCCCTTGTGATCAGGAGAATGAAAGTGCAAGTAGCAGGAAGCAGTTGAGTGTAATGGATGGACTTTGTTAGTCTTCTTTCTTCTTCACTGTTCGTCTTTCATTCCAAGTTGCCAATGGTGCCACCTGCATGAACAGCAGTGACAAAAGCATGTTTCAGCAATGATACTCTTTCTGCTATAAGTATCTCTTAAAAAAAATGGGGGGGGGCACATTCTTTCCCATGTAAAGAAAGGCAGCTTCTTCAAGACAGATCACCCAGCTTTAAGTGTCAGCCTCTGCTCTCTCTTATAGCTGTGAAAGGCCAAATCTTGCATGGTGGGGTCTTTTTTTCTCCTTCACTGAAAGCTTCTCAGTTTTTTTTTTTTCCTTTTTCAGTTTTAATTGTTTATTTATTTTACTTTACAATACTGTGTTGGTTTTGCCATACATTGATATGAATCCACCATGGGGGTACATGTGTTCCCCATCCTGAACCCCCCTTCCACCTCCCTCCCCAAAGCAAACCGGTGCACCAGCCCCGAGCACCCTGTCTCATGCATCAAACCTGGACTGGCGATTTGTTTCACATATGATAATTTACATGTTTTAATGCCATTCTTCAATATCATCCCTCCCTTGCCCTCTTTCACAGAGTCCAGAAGACTCTTCTATACATCTGTGTCTCTTTTGCTGTCTCGCATACAGGGTTATCATTACCATCTTTCCACATTCCGTATATATGCATTAGTATACTGTATTGGTGTTTTTCTTTCTGGCTTACTTCACTCTGTATAATAGGCTCCAGTTTCATCCACCTCATTAGAACTGATTCAAATGTATTCTTTTTAATGGCTGAGTAATATTCCATTGTGTATATGTACCACAGCTTTCTTATCCATTCATCTGCTGATGGACATCTAGGTTGCTTCCATGTCCTGGCTATTATAAACAGTGCTGTGATGAACACTGGGGTACACGTGTCTCTTTCAATTCTGGTTTCCTCGGTGTGTATGCTCAGCAATGGGATTTCTGGGTCATATGGCAGTTTTATTTCCTGTTTTGTAAGGAATCTCCACTCTCTTCTCCACAGTAGCTGTACTAGTTTGCATTCCCACCAACAGTGTAAGAAGGTTCTGGCAAGATGCTGCAAAATGGTTCTGAAAACCTGGAATTGGCATCATTAAGTATTCCAATTTCAGTTCTTATGGAATATGGCAGGTCATACACCTGTGATTATTTTTGGAGGTGGTGAGAGCTGCGATGATGAGGTTGCCATCCCAGATGGGATGGACGGCAGGAGGATGAGGGGGCGGGGCTGGGGACGTTGGGCCAGTTCCCCAGCTTTGGTAGCGGTTTAGGTCTCGGTAAGGTTCTAGCATGTTGCTGTGCAGTCTCAGAGTTACTCACTGCCTGGCTGGGATTCTGTTTTCCGAGGGGCAGGGTGCTGTGTGTTGGTATCTGGGGAGGGGTGTGGGACAACTGCTGGAGTCCAGGTTCACTGGGCACCCCCGGGATGGGTGGGCACTGCTGCTGGATTTGGTGAGCACAGCAAGCAGTGTGGTCTGTGTGGGGGCCTGTGGCAGCGGGTGATTGGGGGCTTGGATCAGAGACAGGCTGCTGGAGTACCTCAGAGGTGCAGAGAGCTGTGAGGTGGCACAGACCTGGCCTGGGGCCTGGCCCGGGGGCTGAGTAGGGGGAGAAGAGCTTCAGGTAGATGGCTTTGGTGACTGGCTGGGTGGATGCTGAGATGTTTCTGGAGAACTCTGCCCCCCAGGATGGCTGGGAGGCCAGTTTCCTGGTTTCAGGAGCAGTTTTTTTTAACAGTTTGCTTCACACTGTGTGGGCTTGGGCTGGTGGAATTTGTGTGCATGGGGAGGGGGGCACAGAGAGCTGATGGGAGCCAGCAACTGACTGGGCCTGGGGTGGAGGGTGGAGGGGGAATGGGGTCTTACTGTTGTTTCTGCTGGGTGCAGGTGCATCTACAGATTCCTTGGGCTTTGGAGGACTGCTGTTGCCTGGGCTGGGCCCCTGCCCCAGTATGCCCTCAGAAGAGGGGCCAGTCCCATCCCCTGTGCTGCTTTAGGCCCTAGAGCTCTGGGGAGGAGGCTCTGGGCCCACTGGAGCCAAAGTGCTTCCATCTGTGGGCCAGAGTGGCAGCTGAAAAGAAGGGAATAAATGCTTTATAACTAGGCTTCTACCCTGCCAGTGGGCCTGGAAGTCCATAAGCTTCACACCAAAGCTCTCTTTCTTCATCAGGTACCCCTCCATCACCACCACACTGGCAGGCTGCTTTCTTTCCAGGGTCCCTGAGTCAACAGGGTCATTTCCAGCGTGGGATGAGTGACTGGAATTTGAGTGGGATGAGTGACTGGTGAGAGGTATGAACATTTCTGACAGGTTAAATTCCACCTCTTTGGGGAATAGCCAGGTGACACACTGAATGTTGGGTTTGATGACCCCAACCACATGGATGGATGTGGCTGCTGCCATCTTGGCAAGCATTTCTTCATTTTTGGCCCATGAGAAGTTAGAGCCTAAAATGATTGCAAGGTTGCTGAGAGTCATTTTATTAATGTCACTGGTCTAAGTAAGTTTTTCAAGGAACTTGATTAAATGCCTAAAGTTAACAAAATTTTGTGGTGGAAACTTCTGACATGTTCTCCACAAATCCTGAAGTTTTTGTCTTGAACCTGTACACTTGCAACTTGTGTCCATTCTTCATACAGATTAAAAGTCATCAAAGGTTCAGGCATTTCCTGTAAATAGAACTTTAAAACACATGTTGCTGTGTGTGTGGAGGTGGGGGGGGGGGGGAGGAGTTGAACTCATCCAGGCAAGAAGTAGAACAGTTTACAGCAGATTTCAGTTTCCTTAACTTTGAGGCCCCAGCCTCAGTTCAGAAAAGGTCCTCCTACTTCTCGCCTGTCTCCAGCAATAGCAAGCCTGTCTCCAGCAAGCCTCAAGACACAGCGCATCTCACCACTGCCATGCTTCAGGTGTTCTTCCAAACGCATCCCAAAGGTGGACTTCTCCACCCATTTATCTTGATGGGTTTGCAACTATAGGAGGGACTTTTCTAAGACATTTATATTTATCTCTCTGACTTACTTCACTCAGTTATAATAGGCTCTAGGTTCGTCCACAGGTACATGCAAAAGAATGAAATGAGAACACTTGCTAACGCCATTCAGTTAAGTCACTCAGTCATGTCAGAGTCTTTGTGACCCCATGAATCTCAGGATGCAAAGCCTCGCTGTCCAACACCAATGCCTGGAGTTCACACAAACTCATGTGCATAGAGTCAGTGATACGATCCAGCCATCTCATCCTCTGCCGTCCCCTTCTCCTCCTACTCCCAGTCCCTCCAGCATCAGGGTCTTTTCCAATGAGTTAAATCTTTGCATGAGGTGGCCAAAGTATTGTAGTTTCAGCCTTAGCATCAGTCCTTCCAAAGAACACCCACAACTGGTCTCCTTTAGGATGGACTGGTTGGATCTCCTTGCAGTCCAAGGGACTCTCAAGAGTCTTCTCCAGCACCACAGTTCAAGAGCATCAATTCTTCAGCATTCAGCTTTCTTCACAGTCCAACTCTCACATCCATACACGACCACTGGAAAAACCATAGCCTTGACTAGACGGACCTTTGTTGGCAAAATTATGTCTCTGCTTTTGAATATGCTATCTCAGTTGGTCATAACTTTCTTTCCAAGGAGTAAGTGTCTTTTAATTTCATGGCTACAATCACCATCTGCAGTGATTTTGGAGATGCAAAAAATAAAGTCAGCCACTGATTCCACTGTTTCCCCGTGTATCTGCCATGAAGGTATTGGACCAGATGACATGATCTTAGTTTTCTGAATGTTGAGCTTTACGCCAACTTTTTCACTCTCCACTTTCATTTCATCAAGAAGCTTTTTAGTTCCTCTCCACTTTCTGCCATAAGGGTGGTGTGATCTGCCTATCTTGAGGTTATTGATATTTCTCCCGGAAATCTGGATTCCAGCTTGTGCTTCTTCCAGCCTAGCATTTCTCATGATGTACTCTGCATAGAAGTTAAATAAGCAGGGTGACGATATACAGCCTTGAAGTACTCCTTTTCCTATTTGGATCCAGTCTGTTGTTCCATGTTCAGTTATAACTGTTGCTTCCTGACCTGCATATAGGTTTCTCAAGAGGCAGGTCAGGTGGTCTCGTATTCCCACCTCTTTCAGCATTTTCCACAGTTTATTGTGATCCACACAGTTAAAGGGTTTGGCATAGTCAATAAAGCAGAAATAGATGTTTTTCTGGAACTCTCTTGCGTTTTTGATGATCCAGCACATGTTGGCAATTTGATCTCTGGTTCCTCTGCCTTTTCTAAAACCAACTTGAACATCTGGAAGTGCATGGTTCATGTATTGCTGAAGCCTGGCTTGGAGAATTTTGGGTACTACTTTACTGGCGTGTGAGATGAGTGCAATTGTGTGGTAGTCTGAGCATTCTTTGCAATTGCTTTTCTTTGGGATTGGAATGAAAACTGATATTTTCCAATCCTATGGCCACTGCTGAGTATTCCCAACTTGCTGGCATATTGAGTGTAGCACTTTCACAGCATCATCTTTCAGGATTTGAAACAGCTCAACTGGAGTTCCATCACCTCCACTAGCTTTGTTTGTACTGATGCTTCCTAAGGTCCACTTGACTTCACATTCCAGGATGTCTGGCTCTATGTGAGTGATCACACCATTGTGATTATCTGGGTTGTGAAGATCATTTTTGTACAGGTCTTATGTGGATTTTTGCTTCCTCTTCTTAATATCTTCTGCTTCTGTTAGGTCCCTGTCATTTCTATCTTTTATTGTGCCCATCTTTGCATGCAATGTTCCCTTGATGTCTCTAATTTTCTTGAAGAGATCTCTAGTCTTTCCCATTCTGTTGTTTTCCTCTATTTCTTTGCATTGATCACTGAGGAAGGCTTTCTGATCTCTTCTTGCTATTCTTTGGAACTCTGCATTCAGATGCTTATATCTTTCCTTTTCTCCTTTGCTTTTCACTTTTATTCTTTTCACAGCTATTTGTAAGGCCTCCCCAGACAGCCATTTTGCTTTTTGCATTTCTTTTCCATGGGGATGGTCTTGATCCCTGTCTCCTGTACAATGTCACAAACCTCTGTCCATAGTCCATCAGGTACTCTATCTATCAGGTCTAGTCCTTTAAATCTATTTCTCCCTTCCACTGTATAATCATAAGGGATTTGATTTAGGTCATACCTGAATAGTCTAGTGGTTTTCCCTACTTTCTTCAATTTTAGTCTGAATTTGGCAATAAGGAGTTCCTGATCTGAGCCAAAGTCAGCTCCTGGTCTTGTTTTTGTTGACTGTATAGAGCTTCTCCATCTTTGGCTTCAAAGAATATAATCAATCTGATTTCAGTGTTGACCATCTGGTGATATCCATGTGTAGAGTCTTCTCTTGTGTTGTTGGAAGAGGGTATTTCCTATGACCAGTGCATTTTCTTGGGAAAACTCTATTAGTCTTTGCCCTGCTTCATTCCATATTCCAAGGCCAAATTTGCCTATTACTCCATGTGTTTTTTGACTTCCTACTTTTGCATTCCAGTCCCCTATAATGAAAAGGTCATCTTTTTTGGGTGTTAGCTCTAAAAGGTTTTGTTGGTCTTTATAGAACCATTCAACTTCAGCTTCTTCAGCATTACTGGTTGGGGCATAGGCTTGGATTACTGTGATATTGAATGATTTGCCTTGGAAACAAAAAGAGACGATTCTGTCATTTTTGAGATGTACTTTGCATCCAAGTACTGCATTTTGAATTCTTTTGCTGACCATGATGGCTATTCCATTTCTTCCGACCTAAATGTAAGACCAGAAACTACAAAACTACTTGAGGAAAACTTTTGCAGAACACTCAATGACATAAAGCAAGATCTTCTATTAACCACCTCCTAGAGTAATGGAAATAAAAATAAACAAGTGGGACCTAATTAAACTTAAGAGTTTTTGCATAACAAAGGAAACTACAAACAAGGTGAAAAAACAGCCCTCAGAATGGGAGAGAATAATAGTAAATGAAACATGCAAGCAGCTCATACAACTCAATACCAGAAAAACAAACAACCTAATCAAAAAGTGTGAAAAAGACCTAAACAGACATTTTTCCAAAGAAGACATACAGGTGGCTAACAAAACCATGAAGAGGTTTTCAACATCGCTCATTATTAGAGGAATTCAAATCAAAACTACAATGAAATACCACCTCACACAAGTCAGAATGGCCATCATCAAAAAGTCTACAAACAATTAATGCTGGAGAGGATGTAGAGAGAAGGGAACCCTCTTACTTTGCTGGTGGGAATGTAAATTGACACAGCCACTATGGAAGACAGTATGGAGATTCCTTTAAAAAACTAAGAATAAAATCACCATATAACCCAGCAATCCCATTCTTAGGCATAGACCCTGAGGAAACACAAATTGAAAAAGAAACATATACCACAGTGTTTATTGAACCACTATTTACAATAGCTAAGACATGGAAGCAGCCTAGATGTCCATGGGCAGAAGAATGAATAAAGAAGCTGTGGTACAAATATGCAATGAAATACTGCTGCTAAGTCGCTTCAGTCATGTCCCACTCTGTGTGACTCCATAGATGGAAGCCCACCAGGCTCCCCCGTCCCTGGGATTCTCCAGGCAAGAACAATGGAGTGGGTTGCCATTTCCTTCTCCAAGGCATGAAAGTGAAAAGTGAAAGTGAAGTCGCTCAGTCGTGTCTGACTGTTAGCGACCCCATGGACTGCAGCCTACCAGGCTCCTCCGTCCATGGGATTTTCCAGGCAAGAATACTGGATTGGGGTGCCATTGCCTTCTCCAACAATGAAATACTACTCAGCCATAAAAAGGAACACATATAAACTGCTTCTTCATGGTGCAGCCTACATCCTTTCCTCACTGCTTCCCAGGCCCATGGCCCCACCCTCACTGTGTTAGTTCCAGCAGCTCTGCCCTTGGCGTTGGTAGGTTGGGGCTGGCTAGGAGAACCAGGCCCCTGGTGGTGTGCTCTTTGGACTTTCTGTAATGCCCAATTATTACATATCTGGCCACTTGCCCAATCTCCATCTCTTCAAGAGAGATAAGCTTCATCTAAATTATTTCGTCTGATTGTCATTTAAAAAGTTATTGTTTCTTCTGTCTTGGATATTCCTTTGGAAAAGGTATATAGATTCATTGCAATTTCTAATTCATTGTCTATAGATTATAAGATAAAATCAAGCATGTATCTGCTGATACTTTTTTAAGTTAACGTGTCTTTATACTTAGAAATGTCTCTTAATAGTAGACTTTCTTGGTGGCTCAGGTGATAGAGAATCTGCCTGAAGTACAGGAGACTCATGTTTAGTCCATTTGTCAGGAAGATCCCCTGGATAAGGAAATGGCAACCCACTCCAGTATTTTTGCCTGGAGAATTCCATGGACAGAGGAGGCTGTCAGGCTACAGTTCATGGGGTCACAAAGAGTTGGACATGACTGAGCAACAATCACTCACTCACTACATATCAGAAACATAACTTAGTTCCCCTATATAATATTAATAACTTATTAGTATCTACAATATTTTTTAATCTTTGTTTTTAAATTTTTGGTGTTTTTTGTTTGTTTGCTTGCTTGCTTTACTTTTTCACATGCATAGAAACTTCATTACATATGCATTTTCAGAGGTGACTGCAAAGAGATCACAGTTAGAAGATGGAGCAGGAGGGTCATATCCTCCATGAACTATCAAAACTAACTGAAAAAAATCTCCCTTGTAAGCTATGCTGTGAATATATGCTAAGTTGTGCCCAACCCTTTGTGACCCTATAGACTGTAGCCTGCCAGGCTCCACTGTCCATGGGATTTTTCAGGCAAGAATACTTGTTGTTTCCTCCTCCACTCCCTTGTAAGACAAAGCCTCAAAGTGAAAGAGCTAGTGAGATTCAGCAGAAGTCAGAAATTACAGACCCATATTTTAAATACATCATGAACACCATACAGGACCAATTAAAATTCTCATATATTTCTAGTAGAAATGTATAATAGTAGAATCAACTTGGAAAACAGTCTCATAAACGATTTGCTCAAAGAAATTTAGACATTTTCTAATATAGTCTTAAAAATCATCTAGCCCCTGCTCAAATCTTAATTACAAAGCTGATCTCACATATTTAATTATTTTTAATAATATAATGCCCTCTTGATACGAGGATATATATTTGTTTCTTATTGCTACTGGTATAACACAGGGATCCTCTGTCTCTGATTTTAGCCATGTAAGACCATGAAATAATAATAATAAAAAAAAGACACCACCACCACCCACCAAAAATAACAGCAAATAAATAAATAAATAAATAAATAAAATCCACCATGAATTGTGATCTAATGTGATCGTAAATAATAAATTTCTGTGATTTTAAGATGCCATGTTTGTAGTAATTTTGTGACAGTTTCTTAGTCTATTTAGGCTGTCATAAAAAAAAATCACAGTCTTCATGGCTTAAACAGTAGTAGTTAATTTTCTCACAGTTCTGAAGGCTAGAAAATCCAAGGTCAAGGTGCTATACTGTTTAGTTACTTGTGAGGGCTCTTTCTGTCTTCTAAGCTCCCGTCTCACTGTGTTCATATCACTTTTTTGTGCTTGTGAGAAAGACAGCAAGCTCTCTGGTGCTTCTATTTATAAAGTCGCTAATCCTATTACAAAAACACAAGAGACAACTCTATACATGGACATCACCAGATGGTCAATACCAAAATCAGATAGACTTATTCTTTGCATCCAAAGATGAAGAGGCAGCAAAAACAGGCAGTACAAACAAGACCTGGAGCTGACTGTGGCTAGGATTATCAACTTCTTATTGAAAAATTCAAGTTTAAAAAGAAAGTAGGGAAAAACACTAGACCATTCAATTATTGCCAAAACCATTGTGGAGGTGATGAATAGATTCAAGGAATTAGCTCTGGTAGACAGAGTGCCTGAAGAACTATGAACAGCGATTTGTAACATTGTACAGGAGACAGTGACCAAAACCATCTCAAAGAAAAAGAAATGCAAGAAGGTAAAATGGTTGTCTGCAGAAGTTTTATAAATAGCTGATAAAAGAAGAGTAGCCAAAGGCAAATGAAAAAGGGAAGGATATAACCAGTGAATGCAAGTTTCCAAAAAATAGTGGGGGGAGATAAGAAAAAGCCTTCCTAAGTGAACAATGCAAAGAACTAGACGGGGAAAAAATAGAATATCAAGAAAACATTTCATGCAAGGATGTGTGCAATAAAGGACAGTAACAATAAGGACCTAAAAGAAGCAGAAGAGATTAAGAAGAGGTGGCAGAAATACACAGAAGAACTGTACAAAAAAAAGGGCTCAATGATGTGGATAATAATGATGGTGTGGTCACTCACCTAGAGCCAGACATCCTGGAGTGTGAACTCAGAAGGCCTGTAGGAAGCATTACTATGAGCAAAGCTAGAGGAGGTGACAGAATTCCCGCTGAGCTATTTAAAACCCTAAAAGGCAATACTGCTAAAGTGCTACACAAAATATGTTCAGCAGACTTGGAAATCTCAGAACTGGCCAGAGAACTGGAAAATGTCAGTTTTCATTCCAATCCCAAAGAAAGAATGCCAAAGAATGTTGATGCTATCATACAATTGCACTTATTTCACATGCTAGCAAGGTTATGATAAAAAAAAAAAATCTTCAAGCTAGATTTCAGCAGTACATGAACCAAGAATTTGCAGATGTACAAGTTGTGTTTAGAAAAGGCAGAGGAACCAGAGATCAAATTGCCAATATCCAATGGATCATAAAGAAAGCAAAGCAACTTTACAAAATCATCTACTTCTGCTTCACTGACTATGCTAAAGCCTTAGAAAGTATGGAGCACAATAAACTGTGGAAAATTCTTAAAAAATGAGAATATCAGACTACTTTAATTGTCTCCTAATAAACCTGTATGCAAGACAAGAATCAACAGTTAGAACTGGACATGGAACAATGAACTGGTTCAAAATTTGGAAAGAACTATGTCAAGGTTGTATAATGTGACTCTACTTATTTAACTTTTATGTTGAGTACATCATGTGAAATGCCAGCCTGGATTAATCACAATGTGGAATCACGATTGCCAGGAGAAACATCAACAACTTCAGATATGCAGATGATACCACTCTAATGGCAGAAAGCAAACAGGAATTAAAGAGCTTCTTGATGAGGTTGAAAGAGGAGAGTGAAAAAGCTGGCTTAAAACTCAACATTCAAAAACTAAGATCATGGCATCTGGTCCCATCACTTCATGGCAATACATGGGGGAAAAGTGGAAGGAGTGACATATTTTGTTTTCTTGGGCTCTAAAATCACCTCAGGTGGTGACTGCAGCCACGGAATTAAAAGATACTTGCTTTTGGAAGGAAAGTTATGACAAACTTAGATAGCACATTAAAGCAGAAACATCACTTTACTGACAAAGTCTGCTTAGCCAAAGCTATGGTTTTTCCCATAGTCATGTATGGATGTGAAAATTGGACCATAAAGAAGGCTGAGCACCAAAGCATTGATGCCTTCAAATTGTGGTCCTGGAGAAGACTCTTGAGAGTCCCTTGGACTGTAAGGAGATAAAACCAGTCAATCCAAAAGGAAATCAACCCTGAACGTTCATTGGGAGGCTGATGTTGAAACTAAAGCTCCATGAACTGACTTATTGGAAAATACCATGATGCTGGGAAAGATTGAGGGCAGGAGGAGTGGGGGTGACAGAGGATGAGATAGTTGGATGGCATCACGTTCTCGATGGACATGAGTTTGAACAAACTCTGGGAGATAGTGAAAGACAGGGAAGCCTGGTGTTTGGCAGTCCACTGGGTTGCTAAGATTTCGACATGACTTATTGACTGAATGACAACAACAACAATCCTACTGTACGGATGCCCTATTTTTATTACTTCATTTAATCTTAAATATTTCCTTAGAAGCCCTGTCTCCAGATACAGAAACACTGTCGATTAATACGTCAATATATGTATGTAGGGCAGGGATACATATATTCAGTACATAACAGATAACAAAACAACACTAAACAATGCTAAAAAAAATTGATAGTCATACGTATTCCTTAAAACAGTTAAAAATTGCAAATATAATGACTGAAATGAAGCATCACTAAAGATCCTACAAATTCAATAAGATGTGAACAGTTTTACAAAATAAAACTTAATCTGATAAAAATATAGAAAATCCCAGAAGCCCCATATTTACTAAAAGGAATTATTTACATTATTCAAACTTTCTTGAACAGTAAATTTCAGATCCAGATCATTAACTTTTAAGTTCAGTTTAGATGCTCAGTTGTGTCCGATTCTTTGCGACCCCATGAACTGCAGCACACCAGGCCTCCCTGTCCAAGAGCAACTCCCAGAACCTACCCAGACTCATGTCCATTCAGTCGGTGATGCCATCCAACCATCTCATCCTCTGTCATCCCCTTCTCCTGCCCTCAATCTTTCCCAGCATCAGGGTCTTTTCAAATGAGTTAGCTCTTCGCATCATGGCTCAGCTGGTAAAGAATCTGCCTGCAATGTGGGAGACCTGGGTTCAATCCCTGGATTGGGAAGATCCCCTGGAGAAGAGAACGGCTACTCACTCCAGTATTCTGGCCTGAAGAATTCCACAGACTGTATAGTCCATGAGGACTCAAAGAGTCAGACATGATTGAGTGACTTCCACTTTCAAGCTCTGCTATAAATTAAATTGTAAAAGTGCTATCAGTTTTTAAGAGCAAAGTTACAGTATAGACATAAATTCTTCCATGAAATATTAAAAAGGAGACAGCATTGTTTTACCAATTTTTAAGTAGTCAAAATACCCCATATACTAAAACATGTCAAGAAGATTTTCAAAAAACAAGAAGTATATGCCAATCTTTGCTAAGAATAGTGATTAAAACATCTATAATAAAATGTTAGAATATTGAATACAAAATATATTAAAATGATGCTAATATAAAGCCACATAAAGTTTATTCATAATGTCAGCTAGCTTAACATTTGAAATAACCAGTAAAGGTCCTTTACCAGATTAATAGAATTAAAGGTCAAATAACACATAAAAATATCAATAGATTAAAAAAAATCCTTCTAGAAAGATAGACTAGACATACTTTTCCTTAGCCCTTTCAGTAAGTGCAAATATACTACAGATATTATACATAATATAATACAAGGAAATATTTTTTAAAAATAGAGAAAAGAAGAAAGACTGGCTGGGGATCTTAAAACCCCCCAAAAGACATAATGGTCAGTTCTTGGATTTCTTTTTGCCTTTTATAGTCAAGATTTGGAGTTTAAGAAGTCTGGAACTCAGAAACATCAATGGATGCAGGAAAAAAAAAAAAAGGCACTTCTACTGGAGCGATATCATAGTAGTCTTATTAGAGAGTCAGGACACTGGCATTGGCTCAAAGTTAACAAATCCATCCCCTCACCTGTAGTGTCAATAGACATGACTGCTCCATGTGGGAAGCAGTAACAAAGCACTTCTGCCTTTTACATGGGGAGATATATTAGTGGAGCTGATCTGAGTAGCCAGAATACCAACCCCTGCCCAGCTATAACAGGGAGACTCTTCCCCTCTTGGCTGTCAGTGGAGATAAAATAAGGAAACGGGACTTCTATTTTCAAGAGCTAGCTCTTCTTCTCCTTTAATTTTCATTTTTATAACCTATTACTTTGCAAAAAAAAAAAAAAGAGAGACCCTATTTTTAAAGCAAACTTCATAAATATATATTTTATAATTTTTGTGAATTTTTTTTCCCCTCTTTTTCTTTAATATTGTATTTTTGAAAATCCAACCTCTACTCTAGATTTTTAATTTTTGATTTTTGGTGTTTGTTATCAACTGTGTACCTTTAAGAACCCAATCATTAGTACCCATTTTTAATTGGGAGCGAGATTACTGGCTTGACTGCTCTCTCCCACTTTGGACTCTCCTTTTTCTCCACCAAGTCACCTCTATCTCCTCCCTCCCCCTTCTCTTCTCTACCCAACTCTGTGAATCTCTTTGTGTGTTCCTGATGTGGAGAACACTTAGGGAACTGATTATTGGCTAGATCTGTCTCTCTCCTTTTGATTCCCCTCTTTATCCTCCTGGCCACCTATGTCTCCTTCCTTCCTCTTCTCTTCTCTGTATAACTCCATGAACATCTCTGAGCGATCCAGACTGTGGAGCACACATAAGGAAGTGATTACTGGATATCTTGCTCTCTCCTCTTTTGATTCCACCTCATCTCACCCTGGTCACCTCTATCTCCCTGCTCCTTCTTCTCTTCTCCATGTAACTCTGTACATCTTTGGGTGCTCCTCATTGTGGAGAAACTTTTCATCTTTAACCTAGATATTTTATCATTGGTGCTGTATAGATGGATAAATCTTGATGATAGTGTAAAAATAATACTGAAAACCAGAAGCAGGAGGCTTAAGTCCAAATCCTGAAATACCAGAGAACTCCTGACTCCAGGGAACGTTAACTGACAGGATCTCATCAAACACCTACACTGAAACCAAGCACCACCCAAGCACAAACAAGTTCCAGAGAAGGACATACCACACAAATTCTCCAGCAACACAGGAACACAGCCCTGAGCTTCAATATACAGGCTGCCCAAAGTCACACCAAACCCACTGACATCTCATAACTCATTACTGGACACTTGACTGCACTACAGAGAGAAGAAATCCAGCCCCACCCACCAGAATACAGACACAAGCTTCCTTAACCAGGAAACCTAGACAAGCCACCCGTTCAACCCCATCCACAATGAGGAAACTCCAAAATAAAGAGAAATCCACAGAATGCAGAAAGGCCAACCCAAACACAGCAATATAAAAAAGATGAAGAAACAGAGGAATACCCAGCAGGTAAAGGAACAGGATAAATACCCACCAAACCAAAGAGGAAGAGATAGGGAATCTACCTAATAAACAATTCCGAAAAATGATAGTGAAAATGATCCAAAATCTTGAAATTGAAATGGAATCACAGATAAATAGCCTGGAGACAGGGATTGAGAAGATGCAAGAAAGGTTTAACAAGAACCTAGAAGAAATAAAAATGAGTCAATATATAGTGAATAATGCAATAAGTGAGATCAAAAACACTCTGGAGGGAACAAATAGTAGAATAACAGAGGCATAAGATAGGATTAGTGAGGTAGGATATAGAATGCTAGAAATAAATGAATCAGAGAGGAAAAAAGAAAAACGAATTAAAATAAATGAGGACAATCTCAGAGACCTCTGGGACAATGTTAAATGCCCCAACGTTCGAATCATAGGAGTCCCAGAAGACCAAAACAAAGACCATGAGAAAATACTTGAGCAGATAACACTTGAAAACTTCCTTAAAATGGGGAAGGAAATTATAACCCAAGTCCAAGAAACCCAGAGAATCCCAAACACGATAGACCCAAGGCAAAACACCCCAAGACACATATTAATCAAATTAACAAAGATCAAACACAAAGAACAAATATTAAAAGCAGCAAGGGAAAAACAGCAAACGACACACAAGGGGATTCCCATAAGGATAACAGCTGATCTTTCGATAGAAATTCTTCAGGCCAGGAGGAAATGACAGGATATACTTAAAGTGATGAAAAAAAATAACCTACAGCCCAGATTACTGTACTCAGCAAGGATTTCATTAAATATGAAGGAGAAATCAAAAGCTTAACAGACAAGCAAAAGCTGAGAGAATTCAGCACCACCAAACCAGCTCTCCAACAAATGCTAAAGGATCTTATTTAGATAGAAAACACAGAAAGGGTGTATAAACTTCATCCCCAAACAATAAAATAAATGGCAATGGGATCATACTTATCAATAATTACCTTAAACTTAAATGGGTTGAATGCTCCAACCAAAAGACCAAGAATGGCTGAATGAATACAAAAACAAGATATATATATATATAAT
This sequence comes from Bos grunniens, assembly GCF_055505025.1. Classification (NCBI taxonomy): domain Eukaryota; kingdom Metazoa; phylum Chordata; class Mammalia; order Artiodactyla; family Bovidae; genus Bos; species Bos grunniens. The sequence goes on along the minus strand of NC_141194.1, from coordinate 102,197,731 downwards.
AGATATATATATAGATATATATATATATAATAGATATATATATATATAATGTTGTCCATATATATATATATGTTGTCCATATATATATATATGTTGTCCTATATATATATATATATAGATATATATATATAGATATATATATATATATATAATGTTGTCCACAGGAGACCCACCTCGAAACAGGGGGCACATACAGACTGAAAGTAAAGGGCTGGAAAAAGATATTCCACACAAATAGAGACCAAAAGAAAGCAGGAATAGCAATACTCATATCAGATAAAATAGACTTTAAAACAAAGGCTGTGAGAAGAGACAAAGAAGGACACTACATAATGATCAAAGGATCAATCCAAGAAGAAGATATAACAATTATAAATATATGTGCATCCAACATAGGAGCACCGCAATATGTAAGGGAAATGCTAACAAGTATGAAAAGGGAAACTATCAATAACACAATAATAGTGGGAGACTTTAATACCCCACTCACACCTATAGATAGATCAACTAAACAGAAAATTAACAAGGAAACACAAACTTTAAATGATACAATAGACCAGTTAGACCTAATTGATATGTATAAGACATTTCACATCAAAACAATGAAGTTCACCTTTTTCTCAAGTGCACACAGAACCTTCTCCAGGATAGATCACATCCTAGGCCATAAATCTAGCCTTGGTAAATTTAAAAAAAAAAAAATTGAAATCATTCCAAGCGTCTTTTCTGACCACAATGCAGTAAGAATAGGTCTCAATTACAGGAGAAAAACTATTAAAAATTTCAACTTATGGAGGCTGAACAACCAACAAATCACAGAAGAAATCAGAAAAGAAATCAAAATATGCATAGAAATGAAAGAAAATGAAAACACAACAACCCAAAACCTTTGGGACACTGTAAAAGCAGTGCTAAGGGGAAGGTTCATAGCAATACAGGCTTACCTCAAGAAACAAGAAAAAAAGTAAATAAATAAATAACCTAAGTTTAAACCTAAAGCAAGTAGAAAAGGAAGAAATGAAGAACCCCAGGTTTAGTAGCATGAACAAAATCTTAAAAATTAGGGCAGAAATAAATGCAAAAGAAACAAAAGAGACCATGGCAAAAATGAACAAAGCCAAAGCTTGTTCTCTGAGAGAATAAATAAAATTGACACAGCATTAGCCAAACTCATCAAGAAACAAAGGAATAAAAATCAAATCAACAAAATTAGAAATGAAAATGGAGAGATCACAACTGACAACACAGAAATACAAAGGATCATAAGAGACTACTATCAGCAATTATATGCCAATAAATTGGACAACTTGGAAGAAATGGAAAAATTCTTAGAAAAGGACAACTTTCCAAAACTGAACCAGGAAGAAAGAGAAAATCTTAACAGACCCATCACAAGCATGGAAATTGAAACTAATTGGAAATCTTCCAGCAAATAAACACCCAGGTTCAGACGGCTTCAGAGCTGAATTCTACCAAAAATTTAGAGAAGAGCTAACACCTATACTACTCAAAATCTTCCAGAAAATTGAAGAAGAAGATAAACTTCCAAAATCGTTCTATGAGGCCACCATCACCCTAATACCAAAACCTGACAAAGATACCACAAAAAAAGAAAACTACAGGCCAATTATACTGATGAACATAGATGCAAAGATCCTTAACAAAATTCTAGCAATTGAATCCAACAACAAATTAAGAAGATCATATATCATGACCAAGTGGGCTTTATCCCAGGGATGGGAGGATTCTTCAATATCCACAAATCAATCAATGTAATTCATCACAAATTGTAAAATAAAAGCCATATGATTATCTCAATAGATGCAGAGAAAGCGTTTGAAAAATTCAACATTCATTTATGATAAAAACTCTCCAGAAAGCAGGAATAGAAAGAACATATCTCAACATAATAAAAGCTATATATGACAAACCTACAGCAAACATTATCTTCAATGGTGAAAAATTGAAAGCAGTCCCCCTAAAGTCAGGAACAAGACAAAACTGCCTACTCTCACTACTACTATTCAGCATAGTTTTGGAAGTTTTGGCCACGGCAAACAGAGAAGAAAAAGAAATAAAAGGAATACAAATTGGAAAAGAAGTAAAACTCTCACTGTTTGCAGATGACATGATCCTCTACCTAGAAAACCCTAGAGACTCCACCAGAAAATTACTAGAGCTAGTCAATGAATACAGGAAAGTTTCAGGATATAAAATAAAAACACGGAAATCCCTTGCATTCCTATACACTAATAATGAGAAAAGAGAAATTAAGGAAACAATTCCATTCACCATTGCAACAAAAAGAATAAAATACTTAGGAATATATCTACCTAAAGAAACAAAAGACTTTTATATATAGAAAACTATAAAACACTGGTGAAAGAAATCAAACAGAACACAAATACGTGGAGAAATATACTGTGTTTATGGATCGGAAGAATCAATATAGTGAAAATGAGTATATTACCCAAAGCAATCTATAGATTCATTGCAATCCCTATCAAGCTACCAATGGTATTATTCACAGAGCTAGAACAAATAATTTCACAATTTGTATGGAAATACAAAAATCCTGGAATAGTCAAAGCAATCTTGAGAAAGAAGAATGGAACTGGAGAAATCAACCTGCCTGACTTCAGGCTCTACTACAAAGCCACAGTCATCAAGACAGTATAGTACTTGCACAAAGACAAAAATATAGATCAATGGAACAAAATAGAAAGCTGAGATATAAATTCACGAACGTATGCACACCTTATCTTTGACAAAGGAGACAAGAATATACAATGGAGAAAGGACGATCTCTTTAACAAGTGGTGCTGGGAAAACTGGTCAACCGCTTGTAAAGGAATGAAACTAAAACAGTTTCTAACACCATACACAAAAATAAACTCAAAACGGATTAAAGATCTAAATGTAAGACCAGAAACTATAAAATTCCTAGAGGAGAACATAGGCAAAACACTCTCTGACATAAATAACAGTAGGATCCTCTATGACCCACTTCCCAGAATATTGGAATTAAAAGCAAAAATAAACAAATGGGATCTAATTAAAACTAAAAGCTTCTGCATAATAAAGGAAACTATAAGCAAGGTGAAAAGACAGCATTCAGAATGGGACAAAATAATAGCAAATGAAGCAACTGATAAAGAATTAATCTCAAAAATGTACAAGCAACTCCTGCAGCAGCTCAATTCCAGAAAAATAAATGACCCAATCAAAAAATGGGCCAAAGAAGTAAAAAACATTTCTCCAAAGAAGACATACAGATGGCTAACAAACGCATGAAAAGATGCTCAACATCACTCATTCTTCAGTTCAGTTCAGTCGCTCAGTCGTGTCCAACTCTTTGCGACCCCATGAATCCCACCACACGAGGCCTCCCTGTCCATCACCAACTCCCAGAGTTCACTCAATCTCAGGTCCATCGAGTCAGTGATGCCGTCCAGCCATCTCATCCTCTGTCGTCCCCTTCTCCTCCTGCCCCCAATCCCTCCCAGCATCAGAGTCTTTTCCAATGAGTCAACTCTTTGCATGAGGTGGCCAAAGTACTGGAGTTTCAGCTTTAGCATCATTCCTTCCAAAGTAATCACAGGGCTGATCTTCAGAATGGACTGGTTGGATTTCCTTGCAGTCCAAGGGACTCTCAAGAGTCTTCTCCAACACCACACTTCAAAAGCATCAATTCTTCAGTTCTCAGACTTCTTCACAGTCCAACTCTCACATCCATACATGACCACTAGAAAAACCATAGCCTGGACTAGACGAACCTTTGTTGGCAAAGTAATGTCTCTGCTTTTGAATATGCTATCTAGGTTGGTCATAACTTTCCTTCCAAGGAGTAAGCCTCTTTTATTTCATGGCGGCAGTCACCATCTGCAGTGATTTTGGAGCCCAAAAAAATAAAGTCTGACACTGTTTCCACTGTTTCCCCATCTATTTCCCATGAAGTGATGGGACCGGAGGCCATGATCTTCGTTTTCTGAATGTTGAGCTTTAAGCCAACTTTTTCACTCTCCACTTTCACTTTCATCAAGAGGCTTTTGAGTTCCTCTTCACTTTCTGCCATAAGAGTGGTGTCATCTGCATATCTGAGGTTATTGATATTTCTCCTGGCAACCTTGATTCCAGCTTGTGTTTCTTCCAGTCCAGCATTTCTCATTATGTACACTGCATATAAGTTAAATAAACAGGGTGACAATATGCAGCCTTGACGTACTCCTTTTCCTATTTGGAACCAGTCTGTTGTTCCATGTCCAGTTCTAACTGTTGCTTCCTGACCTGCATACAAATTTCTCAAGAGGCAGATCAGGTGATCTGATATTCCCATCTCTTTCAGAATTTTCCACAATTTATTGTGATCCACACAGTCAAAGGCTTTGGCATAGTCAGTAAAGCAGAAATAGATGTTTTTCTGGAAGTCTCTTGCTTTTTTGATGATCCAGTGGATGTTGGCAATTTGATCTCTGGTTCTTCTGCCTTTTCTAAAACTTTAAACATCTGGAAGTTCACAGTTCACATACTACTGAAGCCTGGCTTGGAGAATTTTGAGCATTACTTTACTAGCATGTGAGATGAGTGCAGTTATTGCTGCTGCTGCTAAGTCGCTTCAGTTGTGTCCGACTGTGTGCGACCCCATAGACGGCAGCCCACCAGGCTCCCCCATCCCTGGGATTCTCCAGGCAAGGACACTGGAGTGGTTTGCCATTTCCTTCTCCAAATCAAAACCACAATGACCTACCATTTCATGCCAGTCCGAATGGCTGCTATCCAAAAGTCTACAAGCAATTAATGCTGGAGAGGGTGTGGAGAAAAGGGAGCCCTCTTTCACTGTTGGTGGGAATGCAAACTAGTACAGCCCCTATGGAGAACAGTGTGGAGATTCCTTACAGAACTGGAAATAGAACTGTCATACGACCCAGGAATCCCACTGCTGGGCATACACACTGAACAAACTAGAATTGAAAGAGACACATGTACCCCAATGTTCATCACAGCACTGTTTATAATAGCCAGGACATGGAAGCAACCTAGATGTGCACCAGCAGATGAATGGATAAGAAAGATGTGGTACATATACACAATAGAATATTACTCAGCCATTAAAAAGAATACATTTGAATCAGTTCTAATGAGGTGGATGAAACTGGAGCCTATTATACAGAGTGAAGTAAGCCAGAAAGAAAAACACGAATACAGTATAGTAATGCATATATATGGAATTTAGAAAGATGGTAACAATAACCCCTGTATACGAGATAGCAAAAGAGACACTGATGTATAGAACAGTCTTATGGACTCTGTGGGAGAGAGAGAGGGTGGGATGATTTGGGAGAATGGCATTGAAATATGTATAATATATATGAAACTAGTCACCAGTTCAGGTTCGATACACGATACTGGATGCTTGGGGCTGGTGCACTGGAACGACCCAGAGGGATGGTATGGGGAGGGAGGAGGGAGGAGGATTCAGGATGGGGAACACATGTATACCTGTGGCAGATTCATTTAGATATATGACAAAACCAATACAATATTGTAAAGTTAAATAAAATACAATTAAAAAAAGAAAGAAAGAAAGATGGTAATGATGATCCCATATGCGAGACAGCAAAAGATATACAGATGTATAGAACAGTCTTATGGACTCTGCGGGAGAGGGCGAGGGTGGGATGATTTGGGAGAATGGCATTCAAACATTTACAATATCTTTTGTGAAATGAATCGCCAGTCCAGGTTCCATGCATGATACATCATGCTTGGGCTGGTGCACTGGGATGACCCAGTGGGATGGTATGGGGAGCGAGGTAGGAGCGGCATTCTGGATGGGGAACACATGTACACCAGTGGCAGATTCATGTTGATGTATGGAAATATCAATACAATATTGTAAAGTAATTAGCCTCCAATTAAAATAAATAAATTTATATTAAAAAATAAAAAAAATAAATTAATATTTTTACAAAACAGTGTCCACCTGCTTACTTTGAAAATTGTTGCCTTCAAGTCAGATTCCTAATTTAGCACACATCTAAGGACTAGTTGCAGTCCTCCCCAAAGACTAAGGAAATTGTCTGTCACCATGCCATCTCCTACATAGCTGACTCCATGTCATCAGTATCTTCCTTAAAGGAACTTTTATGCATTTCTGTACCTTGCTTTTTTTCTGCTGCCTTAGGACAAATTCTTTGAATGCCTAGCTGTGTTGTCCAACAGGGCTTCCATTCATGAGTCCCACAAGAATGTAGCAAACAAAGTAACTCTTAACCAGCTATCTCCTCAGCACCGAGGGATCAGGCAAAAATGACCATTTCCCAAGTCTTTTCCTAAAAGAGGTATACCTACATGCTCAAAAAACTGCTGCTTGAAGTTCAAGCTTCTAATTTAGCACACATCTAGAAGCTGGTGTTGATCCTCCCCAGAGGCAGAAGCTGCTGGACATTTCTTTCATCTCCCTCCAGGCCCCTCAGAATTCCTAGTATCTCCCTGGCAGGAACTTACACACATGGTGGCCCAATTTTTGTGGCTGCTGCCTGAGGGATTGGCCCCTGAATCACCTGGCTCTAACAGACAATGGAGCTTGGACTCATGATCCCCACAGACTGTAGCAAAACAGAAGCATCTCTTAATGGATGCAGACGCACTTCCCCTATAGCTATATTTCCAGGACCAGCATACAAAGAATAAGCAAAGATGCCCATCACACAGTTTCTCAGTTTCTTCCTGGAAGGAGCTTAGCCACATCCTTTCCTAGCTATTTCATGGTGATACAACTTTCTATCAGTGTGTATCTAGGTGTAAACTGTGATCCTCCTCTTTGGAGCACTAGCAGGCCTTAGCACACTCTCAACTACTGATGGCCATTAAAAACAAACTGGCTTGAACAATCAAAGGTTTGAGAGACAATCAGAAGCTTGGTAGTCTGACTGATGGAGTCAATCTCCTATAAGATACCAGTCAAGATTGAGTGAGGTGACTGTTTTTATCTAATTCATAGAAACTAACATAGTAAAAATAAAATGAAGAAATAAAATAATATGTTCCAAATAAAAGAACAAGATAAAACTCCAGAAAAAGACCTCAATGAAAATGATAATTGATTTACTTGATAGAAAGTTCAAAATAAAGGTCATAAAGCTGTTAACCAAGATCAGGAGAATGATTCATAAACAGAGTGATATTTTCAACAAAAAGGTAGAAAATGTTAAAAAGTACCAAACAGAAATCACTGAATTGAAAAATTCAATGGAGAGGTTAAACATCAGACTAAATCAAGCAGAGGAAAATCAGTGAAACTGAAGACAGGCAGTGGAATCCATTTGAATAGGGGAAGAAATAAGAAAAAAAAATGAAGAAAAGAAACAGATAAAGAAAGTTAGTGAATTTAGCTTAAGGGATTTATAGAACTAATGAAAGCAGCCAATATACGCAGAGTAGGAGTCACAGAAAGAGAAGAGAGAGATAAAGGGGCAAAAAGCTCAGTCAAATAAATAATAGGTAAAACTTCTTAACTTGGAGTCAGAAACAGACAGCCAGATATATAGGAAAAACTGGAAAATTCACAGGCAGGTGTATATTAAACAACATGCTCTTAAACAATAAATGTGTCAAATAACAAGTCAAAATCTAAATTTAAAATATCTTGAGACAAATGAAGTACCATATACCAAAATTTATCGGGTCCTATGAGAGCAGTTATGAGGGAAGATCATTTTAATAAAGGCCTGCATTAAAAAAAGAGTTCAAATAAAGTTAATTTTATGCATCAGGGAACCAGAAAAAGAACAAACTAAGCCCAAAATTAACAGAAGGAAGAAAATAAATATCAGAATGGAAATAAATTAGAGACTAAAATGAGAATAGAAAAGATCAATCATACTGAGTTAGTTTTTGAAAACAAATAGACAAACTATTAGCTATATTACCAAGAAAAAAGAGAAGACTCAAATAAACAATATAAATGAAAGAGGAGACATTACAGCTGATATTGCATAAACACAAAAGATTGTAACAGCCCTCTTTGAATAATTATCTGCCAACAAATTATACACTCTGAAAGAAATGAATAAATTCCTAGAAACATAAAAAGACTGAAGCATGAAAAAATAGAAAATATGAACAGACAAATTACCAGTAAATAAATTGAATCAATAATTAAAAACCTTCCAGAAAAAGGCCAGGGTCAATGGCTTCACTGGTGAATTCTAACATTTAGAATTGGGAAATTGCTGTGGGTTCTAGAAGGAGGCCCAACAATGAAAGGGAGAGTAGGGGGTTGTCTTGTGCTGAAGAGGACTAGGTGAGCACTGCCTGGCAAGTTTCCACAGCATCCTCTGGCTCTGTGACTGTCTCAGAAGTCACCATCCCTTCTCTCTGCATGCCTTCGGGCCCTCTCTTTGCTCCCTGTTTCATGTGGTGACTGACTGACAGGGATGTGGAATGATGTATGGAAGGCAGCAAGAAGTGATGTTGGCTGCAATCCTCCCCTAGGCCTGCTCCTTGTCATCTCTTGGCCCTATCTGGTGGCAAATTCAACCAAGATGCTAGACCCCTCCACTTGGACAGATGTATCCTTCTACCCAGAAATCAGGTGTGGAAACCACTGGCAAACAGAAGACATCCAGGAGAAAGATATCTGCCTCTTCTCCAGATAATGAGAAACTTTGCTGATACAATCATAAAAGCTATTACTGTGGATGAAAATGGGAAATCATTTGTATTTTCTTGTATTCAAATTTTCAAGAAAGTACATTTTAAGACTTCAAGAAGCAAAACCTGTTAAAGATTGCTTCAAGAATATTATATTTGATGATAAAAATTTGGAAAAATCTCATCCTAGACTGAAATTTTCCAACATCTGCTGTTGCTTTTCACTTATCTGAAGACTGAGGCTCCATTCCTTATACTATTAATAGGAATTTGTTCTTGCCGTTTGGTCACTAAGCCCTGTCTGACTCTTTATGAACCCATGGACTGCAGCATACCAGACTTCCCTGCCTTTCACTGTCACCTGGAATTTGATCAAACTCATGTCCATTGAGCAGGTGATGCCATTCAACCATCTCTTCCTCTGTCAACCCCTTCTCCTCCTGCCCTCAATCTTTCCCAGCATCAGGGTCTTTTACAATGAGTCAGCTCTTCCCATCAGGTAGCCAAAATATTGGAGCTTCAGCTCCAACCTCAGGGCTTCCAATGAATATTAAGTGATGATTTTCTTTAAAATTGACTGGTTTGATCTCTTTGCTCTCCAAAGGACTCTCCAAAGGACTCTCCAGAGTTTTCTCCAGCACCACAATTTCAAAGTATCAGTTCTTTGGTGCTCAGCCTTCTTTATGATCCAATTCTCACATCCATACATGACTACTGAAAAAACCATAGCATTGACTGTACAGACCTTTGTTGGCAGAGTGATGTCTCTGATTTTTAATATGCTGTCTAGTTTTATCATAATTTTCCTTCCAAGGTGCAAGCATCTTTTAATTTCATGGCTGCAGTCACCATCTACAGTGATTTTGGAGCCCAAGAACATGAAATCTGTCACTGCGTCCACTTTTTCCCATTCTATTCGCCATGAAGTGATGGGACTGGATACCACAGTCTTAGTTTTCTGAATGTTGAGTTTCAAGTTTTTCCCTCTCATTAAAAGGTGCTTTAGTTCTTCTTTGCTTTCTTCCATTAGTGATATCACCTGCATTTCTGAGATTATTGATATTTATCCCAGAAATCTTGATTCAAGCTTGGGATTCATCCAGCTTAGCATTTCACATGATGTATTCTGCATATAAGTTAAATAAGCAGGGTGACAATATACAGCTTTGACATACTCTTGTCCCAATTTTGAACCAATCCATTATTCCATGTTCAGATCTAACTGTTGCTTCTTTACCTGCATACAGGTTTCTCAGAAAACAAGTGAGGTCATCTGGTACTCCCATCTCTTTAAGAGTTTTCCACAGTTTGTTGTGATCCACACAGTCAAAGGCTTTAGCATAGTCAATGAAACAAAATAGATTTTTTTAAAATTCATTTTCTGGAATTTCCTTGCTTTTTATATGATCCAGTGTATGTTGGAAGTTTGATCTCTGGTTCATCTTCCTTTTCTATATCCAGCCTGTATATCTGGAAGTTCTCAATTCATGTAATGTTGAAACCTAGCTTGAAGAATTTTGATTATAACCTTGCTACCATGTGAAGTGAGTGCAACTGTATGGTAGTTTGCACATTCTTTGGCAGTACCTTTCTTTGGGATTGGAATGAAAACTGACTTTTTTCCAGTCCAGTGGCCACTGCTGAGTTTTCCATATTTGTTGACATATTGAGTGTAGCACTTTAAAGCATCATCTTTTAGGATTTTAAATATCTCAGCTGAAATCCCATCACCTCCACTAGTTTTGTATACAGCAATACTTCCTAAGACCTATTTGACTTCACACTCTAGTATGTCTGGCTCAAGGTGAGTGATCACACCACTGCAGTTATCCAGGTCATTAAGACCTCTTTTGTGCAGTCTTGTGTATTCTTGCAAACTCTTCGTTAGGTCCTTACAGTTTCTGTCCTTTATTGTGCCTGTCTTTGCATGTAATGTTCCCTTACTATCTTTAATTGTTTTAAGGAGATCACTAGTTTTTCCCATTCTATCGTTTTCCTCTAGGTCTTTGCATTGTTTACTTAAGAAGGCTTTCTTATTTCTACTTGCTATTCTTTGGAAATCTGCATTCAGTTGGGTATATATTTTCCTTTATCCTTTGCCTGTCACTTCTCTTCTTTTCTCAGCAATTTGTAAGGTCTCTTCAGACAACCACTTTGCTTTCTTGCATTTTCCCCCCATTGGGGATGGTTTTAATCACTGTCTCCTGTACAACATTATCAACTTTTGTTCGTAATTCTTCAGGCACTCTGTCTACAAGATTGCATCCCTTGAATCTATTCATCACATCCACTTTATAGTCATAAGGGATGCAATTTAGGTCAAACTTGAATAGTCCAGTGGTTTCCCCTACTTTCTTCAATTTAAGCCTCAGTGTTGCAATAAGGAGCTGATGATCTGAGCCACAGTCAGCTCCATATCTTGTTTTCATTGACTGTATATAGCTTCTCCATCTATGGCTTCAAATAATATTATCAATCTGATTTCAATATTTGACAGATTACCAAAGGGGAAGAGGGCTTCCCTGGTGGCTCAGCTTGGCTTATCTACAGACACTTCATTCAAGGAAGAGAGAGTATTCTTTTAGATGACATAGAGTTTGGAAAAACAGTACAGGCTTTTTCATTTTTGAAAGCTGTTTTGCAGAAAAAGAGAATTCATGGAGGTATTGAGAATAAAATGCCAGAGGTTTTACTATGAAGTATAAAAAATGATCCCCTTTTCCTCTATAGCAAAAAGAAAAAACAAAAAACAAAAAACTTAATAGTTATTCCTCTTTCTATCCTCTACAACTGGAAGAATGAATTGGACATGAGATATTTTAGACCCACTATTTTACATGGTATAAAAATGAATTGATTCATTATAGCAGAAGAAATGTGAAACTGATGCATGTGTGTGTTAGTCTCTCAGTCTTGTCTGACTCTTTGTGATTCCATGGTAATTAGCCTGCCAGGCTCCTCTGTCCATGGAATTCTCCTTGCAAGAATTTGCCATTCCCTTCTCCAGGAGATCTTTCTGACCCAGGGATCGAACCTGGGTCTCCTGCATTGCAGGCAGATTCTTTACCATCTGAGCCACTAGGGAAGTCCTTAATAAAGACTTAATAAGGAAATCGATGTAACAACTTATGAAACACTGTGCTTGTGTCTGGATGAACACAACAGTTTGGGATAATCAGTTTTCACTGCAGGTGAAGCTCATGGAATCAAGAATCCAAAGGACAAAGTAATAAAATTTATGAAATTTTTAAAATGTAATGTTCACATTGGCCTTCCTGGATCCATTCTTCAAAACAACATGAAGGAACTGGTTAATTATGGACTGAGGTGTTCCAGGACTTTTAGGTAGCAAGATCCAATTAAAGAAGCAGTTTTCTGATCTGGTAGAACATGGTCAGAGACACACAACAACAAAAGAGCACTAGCAGAAAACTGTCTATCAAACAGTATTGGAAACAGAAAGTAGCAGAAAGCTTAGATCAATGGCAAATATATATATATGTAGAGAGAGAGACAGAGAGCGAGTGAGCGAGAGAGAGCCTAGAGATAAACCCAGCCACCCATGGTCAATTAATATTTGAGAAAAGAAGGCAAGAATATACAACGGAGAAAAAACAGTCTTTTAATAATTGATAGTGAGAAAACAAGACAGTTACAAGTTAAACATGAAATTGGAACATTCCCTCAAATCGTATATAAAAATAAAATCAAAACGGATTAAAGACCTAAATGTAAAATCTGACACCATAAAATTCCTAGAAAAGAGCTTAGACAGAGCACTCTTTTTTACAATTTTGGTAATATTTTGGATATGTCTCTTAAACAAAAGAAATTAATGCAAAACTAGACAAATGGGACTTAATTAAACATAAAAACTTTTGCATAGCAAAGGAAATCTTGAACAAAATTAAAGGAAAAATCTACAAAATGGAAGAAAGTATTTGCAAATGATTCTACTGATAAGGACTTAATATCCAAAAATATATGAACAGGTCATCCAACTCAACATACAAAAACAAACAATCCAATTTGAAAATGGGCAGAAGGTCTGATAGACATTTTCTCAATGAAGGTAAACAAATAGATAATAGGAATATGAAGACACTCAGCACCTCTAACCATTAGACAAATGCAAATCAAAACCACAATGAGATATCAGCTCATATCTATCAGAATGACTTTCATCAGAAGTCTATAAATAACAAATATTGGTGAGGATGTGAAGAAAAGGGAACCTTTGTACACTTTTGATGGGAATGTAAATTGATACAGCAACTATGGAAAACAGTATGGAAGATCTTTTTAAAACTAAAAATTGAACTACATATTATCCTTAAATTCTATTCCTGGGTAAATATTCAAAGAAAATGGAAACAGTAATTTGAAAAGATACATTATTTACAATAGCCAATATATATAAGCAACTTAAGTGTCCATCAACATATGGATGGATAAATAAAATGTGATATATATACACTCAGTCATTTAAAATAATGAAATTATGCCTTTTGCAACAACATGGCAACCCCAAGTGTATTATGATTACTGGAATAAACAAGATGGAGAGAGGCAAATATGCTGTTATCATTTACATGTGGGATCTAAAAAATAAATCAAATAAATGTATGTAACAAAACATAAACAGACTCACATATATAGAGAGCAAACTAGTGGTTACCAGTGTGGGGAGAAAAGGTAAAAGAGGCAAGATAGAATAAAGGGATTAAGAGATACAAACTACTGTGTATAAGATAGATAAGCAGCAAGAATATATAATACAATAAAGGGAAGTGGAGCCCTTGTTTTGTAATGTTTACATTGAATATAATCTATAAAATATTTAATCATTATTTTTGTATTGGTGTTCAGTTGCTCAGTCATGTCTGATACTTTGTGACTCCATGAACTGCCGCACACCAATATTTTCTCTCATTTACTATCTCTTGGAGCTTACTCACACTCATATCCATTGAGTCAGTGATGCCATCAAACCATATCATCCTCTGTCATCCCCTTCTCCTCCTGCCTTCAATCTTTCCCATCATCAGGGTCTCTTCCAATGATTCAGTTCTTCACATCGGGTGGCCAAAGTATTAGAGCTTCAGCTTCACCATCAATCTTTCTAATGAATATTCAGGACTGATTTCTTTTATGACTGACGGGTTTGATTTCCTTGAAGTCCAAAGGACCCTCAAGAGCCTTCTCCAACACCACAGTTCAAAAGCATCATTTCTTCGGTGTTCAGCTTTTTTTATGATCCAACTCTCACATCCATACGTAACTACTAGAAAAAACATAGCTTTGACTAGACAGACTGTTGGCAAAGTAATGTCTCTGGTTTTCAATACACTGTAGGTTTGTCATAACTTTTCTTCCAAGGAGCAAGTATCTTTTAATTTCAGAGGAACAAAAAGTGAGATTACCAACGAGACCTATGCTAAATTAACTTCTTAAGAATGAACAAATGATGTCAGAAGAAGAGTCTGAGATATATAATAGTAAGCAAATAAGTAAAATGTTAAACAGATGTATATATATATATGTATATATTTATAAATCAATAAAAAATAACATAATGTATGGTGATAGAACAACAGAAATAAAATCATAAACAAAAGTATCATGTGAATCAGAATGCAGATGTTTGAGATCAAATAGCATCACAAAGAGTCAGACACAACTGAGTGACTGAACTGAACTGAACTGATTCATCTGAAAGTGTCTTTTTTCCAGTCTAATTTTTCATACTTTATTTTGTCAGGCTGTGTGTATCAGTTATCCATTAATGTATAGCAAAACACAATTTATTTTATTTGGTGTTGATTTTGAGTTTTCAATTTAGTCTGTGTTCAGTTGAATGGCTCTTCTGCTGGTCCTATTTGGGGTTCATTCAGTTTGTGGATCAACATGAGCTTGTTGGTTTACGGTAGGGTTAATAAACTTCAACTATATTATATTTCATGGGGCTTTTCTATGTATTATAAGATATTTTGCAGTATCCATTGTTTATATCTTTTCAATGACATAAGAACACCCAAAATTGTGACAAGCAAAAATATCTCAAGATAGATGTCTCTTGGGAAGCAAAATTATCTCTCTCTGGTTGAGAAATACTTATGTATTAGTTTTCCATTGTAGCTGGAAAAACCAATACAAATAATAATTGTAAATAACCCCAATTTATTATATCATAATAACTCCAAAATGAATGTATTACACAAAACCAATGTGTTAGTAGAGATGAAATCCTTCTGGAGGTTCTAGGGAAGAATCTTTTTTTTTTTTTTTACATTTTCTAGCTTCTAGATGTTGAATGCATTCCTTGGCTTGTGGCTCTTTTCTCTCTTCAAAGCCAGCAGTATGGCAGTGTAGTATCTTCAAATCTATCTTCTCCTCACCCCCTTTCTGTCTCTATCTCTCATGTCTGCTTTTATTGTCATCTCTTGCTTTGACTCTTTTAAAGATCCTGTAATGACATTAGGCTCACTCAGATAATCCATATAACATCTGAGTTTCTGATTTATTGACTATGACAAAGCCTTTGACTGTGTGAATCACAACAAACTGCAGAATTCTTAAGGAGATAGGAATACCAGACCATCTGACCTGCCTCCTGAGAAATCTGCATGCAAGTCAAAAAGCAACAGTTAGAACTGATCATGGAACAGACTGCTTCCAAATAGGGAAAGGAGTATGTCAAGGCCCTGCTTATTTAACTTATATGCAGAGTACATCATGAAAAAAGCTGGGGTGAATGAAGCACAAGCTGAAATCAAGATTGTTGGTAGAAATATCAACAAACTGAGATATGCAGATGACACCACCCTTATGGCAGAAAGCAAAGAAGAACAAAAGAGCCTCTTGATGAAAGTGAAAGAGGAGAGTGAAAAACTTGGCTTAAAGCTCAATATTCAGGAAACTAAGTTCATGTTATCTGGTCCCATCACCTCATGGTAAATAGATGGGAAAACAGTGGAAACGGTGACAAGACTATATTTTTCTGGGCTCCAAAATCACTGCAGATGGTGATTGCAGCCATGAAATTAAAAGACGCTTGCTCTTTGAAAGGAAAGCTATGACCAATCTAGACAATATATTCAAAAGCAGAGACATTACTTTGCCAACAAAATTCTGTCTAGTCAAAGCTATGGTTTTTCAGTAGTCATGTATGGCTGTGAGAGTTGGACTGTGAAGAAAGCTGAGTGCTGAAGAATTGATGCTTTTGAATTGTGGTGTTGGAGAAGACAAGCAGATCCAATCAGTCCATCAAAAAAAAAAAAAACAAAAAAAAAAAACCTCAGTCCTGAGTATTAATTGGAAGGACTGATGCTGAAGCTGAAGCTCCAATATTTTGGCCAACTGATGCAAAGAACTGACTCATTGGAAAAGACACTGTTGGTGGGAAAGATTGAAGGCAAGAGGAGAAGGGGATGACAGAGGATGAGATAGTTGGATGGCATCACTGACTCAATGGATATGAGTTTGAGTAAAGTTCAGGAATTCGCAATGGACAGGGAGGCCTATCATGCTGCAGTCCATGGAGTCGCAAAGAGTCGGTCAGTACTGAGCGACTGAAATGAACTAGACTTGCTTTGACTGTTTTAAAGATCCTTTGATGACATTAGGCTCACTCAAATAATCCAGGATAACATCTACATTTCAAGGCCTTAATTTAATCACATCTGAATGCAAGGTCCCTTTTTCTTAGTAATGTAATATACCCACACATTCCATAGATTATGATGTGGACATCTTTGGTAGGGTTGTAAGGATACTATTTTGTAAGGGTACTAATTGATCTGGGAGGATCTCACTTGGAATGAGTTCACATGCTTTCATCCTTCAGTGAGCTATCCTAGACTTCTTCATATTATAGAGGTTGAGTTCCCAGAAGCAGGAAGTTATGTTTCAATTCCCAAGGGCTTTTAAGCTTCAAATTTGATAATATCATATTAATCAAAGCACAAGAACAACCTTAGAGTTAATGTGGGAGAGGACTATATAAGAAAATGGTTAAAAGAAGAAAATGCTTATTTATAACAGTTACTGAAAATCTAACATCATATGGTAATCTAGACTATTTTGTCTCAGAACTTTGAAGACATGATTTCACTGTATTTTAAGGTGCTATAATTATAATTATTGTTTCTTTTTAAATGTCTTGGCCTTCTTTCTGGATGCTTGGATATGGTTTCTTCACCTGTAATACAATAACTGAAGCCCTTAGAGCTCTAAATTTATTAGCTTTTGTCCCCCTCTACTTACTTTCTGTAATTCAGTTTAGTTCAGTTCAGTTCAGTCGCTCAGTCATGTCTGACTCTTTGCAACCCCATGGACTGCATTACACTATGCTTCCCTGTCCATCACCAACTCCCAGAGCTTACTAAAACTCATGTCCATCCAGTCAGTGATGTCATCCAACCATCTCACCCTCTGTCATCCCCTTCTCTTCCCACCTCCAATTTTTCCCACCATCATGGTCTTTTCCAATGAGTCAATTCTTCACATCAGGTGGCCAAAGTATTGGAGCTTCGGCCTCAGCATCAGACCTTCTAATGAATATTCAGGACTAATTTCCTTTGGGATTAACTGATTGTATCTCCTTGCAGTGCAAAGGACTCTCAAGAATCTTCTCCAAGACCATGGTTCAAAAACACCAATTCTTTAGTGCTCAGCCTTCTTTATAGTTCAACTCTCACGTCCATACATGGCTACTGAAAAACCATAGCTTTGACTAGACAGAATTTTGCTGGCAAATTAATGGCTTTGCTTTTAATATGCTGTCTAGGATGGTCATACCTTTCCTTCAAGGAGCAAGTGTCTTTTAATTTCATAGCTGCAGTCACCTGATGCAGATAACTGACACGTTTGAGAAAAGGATGAGATGGTTGGATGGAATCACCGACACAATGGACATGGGTTTGTGTGTACTCTGGGAGTTGGTGATGGATAGGGAGGTCTGGCATGCTGTGGTTCATGAGGTTGCAAAGAGTTGGACACGACTGAGCGACTGAACTGAACTGAACTAGGTTGGTCATAGTTTTTCTTCCAAGGAGCAAGCGTCTTTTAATTTCATGGCTACAGTCACCATCTGCAGTGATTTTGGAGCCCAGAACAAAAGTCTCTCACTGTTTCCTTTCTTTCCCCATCTATTTGCCATGAAGTGATGGGACCAGATGCCATGATCTTAGTTTTCTGAATGTTGAGCTTTAAGCCAACTTTTTCAATCCTCTTTCACTTTCATCAATAGGCTTGTTAGTTCTTCACTTTCTGCCATAAGGGTGGTGTCATCTGCATATCTGAGGTTATTGATATTTCTCCCAGTAATCTTGATTCTAGCTTGTGCTTCATCCAGCCCAGCATTTCTCATGATGTACTCTGCATATAAGTTAAATAAGCACAGTGACAGCATGCAGCCTTGACGTACTGCTTTCCTGATTTGGAACCAGTCTATTGTTCCATGTCCAGTTCTAACTGTTGCTTCTTTACCTGCACACAGATTTCTCATGAGGCAGTTCAGATGGTCTGGTATTTCCATCTCTTGAAGAATTTTCCACAGTTTGTTGTGATGCCCACAGTCAAAGTCTTTAGCATAATCAATAAAACAGAACTAGATGTTTTTCCTGGAACTCTATTTATTTTTCAATCACCCAACAGATGTTGGCAATTTGATCTCTGGTTCAAATTGCCAAAATTATTTCTTTCTGTAATAATGGCTTTTAAAAAATATTATGATCTTTGATGGATAGGACTTTACTACCTGTTAATTATTTGGAGTTTTAAATGGAAATGGGGAACACTTCCTACAAAAATGATTTGCTTCTTTCATTTCTAGCAGTTATCTAAACCATTGAGCTAGAATTAATAAGTGTTCCCTATAGAGTCTCACTTCAGAGCTTAAAACCAATTTTACCTTTACCATACAGCCGAGAGATCAATTTTCAGATAGCAACTCTTCCTCAGGCATGTATGACCTTTCCACATCCTTTTTTTTGTTTGTTTTTAATTTAGCTGGACCACAGATTTTATTGTTTCTTTCTTAACTGATCTCCTTTTTTTCTTATTTTCTTTAAGGGTGAAGATTACTTTGGACTTTCTATACCTTTTGTGAGACCTTCAATGTTTCATAACTAATATCTTGCAAAGTTTTAGTTGTTATAGAACTGAATGGTCACTTGAAGAATCTAAGTATCTATAATAATAAAAAAATACAGTATACTAACGCATATATATGGAATTTAGAAAGAGGGTAACAATAACCCTGTGTACGAGATAGCAAAAAAGACACTGATGTATAGAACAGTCTTATGGACTCTGTGGGAGAGGGAGAGGGTGGGAAAATTTGGGAGAATGGCATTGAAACATGTAAAATATCATGTATGAAACGAGATGCCAGTCCAGGTTCAATGCATGATACTGGATGCTTGGGGCTGGTGCACTGGGACGACCCAGAGGGATGGTATGGGGAGGGAGGAGGGAGGAGGGTTCAGGATGGGGAACACATGTATACCTGTGGTGGATTCATTTTTTTTTTTTTTTAATTCTGTTCAGTGTCATTGACAACGCCATGGCCGGTTCGGCTGGGCTTGTTTCTGCTCCGGGACTGCTCTGGCTACGGGCTCCCACCGCGCTGCAGCTCCCTGGACTGTCCTGGCATCTAGTTTGCCTCAGCCTCCACGCCTCAGGCTCGTCTGCTCAGCACCGCCCAATGCCCCACACACGCGACTGGATTCATTTTGATATTTGGGAAAACTAATACAATATTGTAAAGTTTAAAAATAAAATAAAATTTTAGGTAGATATATTCCTAAGTATTTTATTCTTTCCGTTGCAATGGTGAATGGAATTGTTTCCTTAATTTCTCTTTCTGTTTTCTCATTATTAGTGTATAGGAATGCAAGGGATTTCTGTGTGTTGATTTTATATCCTGCAACTTTACTGTAGTCATTGATTATTTCTAGTAATTTTCTGGTGGACTCTTTAGGGTTTTCTATGTAGAGGATCATGTCATCTGCAAATAGTGAGAGTTTTACTTCTTCTTTTCCAATTTGGGAATGCAAACTAGTACAGCCACTATGGAGAACAGTGTGGAGATTCCTTAAAAAACTGGAAATAGAACTGCCTTATGATCCAGCAACCCCACTGCTAGGCATACACACTGAGGAAACCAGAAGGGAAAGAGACACGTGTACCCCAATGTTCATCGCAGCACTGTTTATAATAGCCAAGACATGGAAGCAACCTAGATGTCCATCAGCAGATGAATGGATAAGAAAGCTGTGGTACATATACACAATGGAGTATTACTCAGCCATTAAAAAGAATACATTTGAATCAGTTCTAATGAGGTGGATGAAACTGGAGCCTATTATACAGAGTGAAGTAAGCCAGAAGGAAAAACATAAATACAGTATACTAACGCATATATATGGAATTTAGAAAGATGGTAACAATAACCAGGTGTACGAGACAGCAAAAGAGACACTGATGTATAGAACAGTCTTATGGACTCTGTGGGAGAGGGAGAGGGTGGGAAGATTTGGGAGAATGGCAATGAAACATGTAAAATATCATGTAGGAAACGAGTTGCCAGTCCAGGTTCGATGCATGATGCTGGATGCTTGGGGCTGGTGCACTGGGACGGCCCAGAGGGATGGTATGGGGAGGGAGGAGGGAGGAGGGTTCGGGATGGGGAACACATGTATACCTGTGGCGGATTCATTTTGATATTTGGCAAAACTAATACAATTATGTAAAAAAAAAATAAAATAAAATAAAATAAAATTTTAAATAAATAAATAAAAAGAAAGAAAGAAAGATAAACATTGGATTGAGCCATGTGGAGGCCAGGGATGACCTTGGCAGAAAAAAAACAAAAGAGGTGTTACATGAATTTTTTAGTTATTAAGGGTAAAGAAGAAATTTCTCAAGTAGAGAAAACAGTGAGAATAAAACCACAAGCATAAGTCTAAATGTGCTTTATGTAATTCTGAGTTATGTAAGTTCTTCTGAAGTAGGTGTTAAGAGATACAAATGCCTAGATGAAAGGAAATGCTTCTCTTCCACAAAGATATGTATGTTCTTCAATTTCTCTTAAAACACATTACAATCCTTGTGTATTTTGTTTATCACAGCCAAGGCTGGCGAGAAATATCAATTAACACTTGGCCTTAGAATTAAAGAGATAAAAGAGAGAGGTTGAAAATTTGATGACCTGAAGGGGGCGGTCCTAAGATGACAGAGGAATAGGACCGGGAGATCACTTTCTCCCCCACAAATTCATCGAAAGAACATCTGAACGCTGATCAAATTCCAGAAAACAACTTCTGAATGCTGGCAGAGGACATCAGCACCCAGTAAGGCAGCCCATTGTCTTTGAAAGGAGGTAGGAAAAAAATGCAAAAGATATAAAGAGAGACGAAAGAGGGAGGGACAGAGATCCATCCTGGGAAGGGAGTCTTAAAAAAGAGAGAAGTTTCCAAACAACAGGAAACACTCTCACCAGTGAATCTGTGGAAAGCCTTTGAACCTCAGAGGGCAACATAACCAGGAGGAAAAATAAATAAATAATTAAAACCCACAGATACATGCCTAAGGCAACTTCCAGCAGAGAAGCAGCACAGACGCTTGCATCAGCCACTAGCAAGCAGCCGCTGGGCAAGGAGGCGAGTGCTGCATTGCTTAGAATAAGGATCAGGCCTGAATGCCCCGAGGGCAATCTGAGGGAACTAACTTGAGATAGCAAACCAGACTGTGGGATAGCTATCCCGCAAAAAACCCTAACCTAAAACACCGCTTCCAAATAGGTTCCAAATAGGAAAAGGAGTACGTCAAGGCTGTATATTGTCACCGTGCTTATTTAACTTATATGCAGAGTACATCATGTGAAACACTGGGCTGGAAGATGCACAAGTTGGAATCAAGATTGCCAGGAGAAATATCAATAACCTCAGATATGCAGATGACACCACCCTTATAGTAGAAAGTGAGGAGGAACTAAAAAGCCTCTTGATGAAAGTGAAAGACGAAAGTGAAAAAGTTGGCTTATAGCTCAACATTCAGAAAACTAAGATCATGGCATCTGGTCCCATCACTTCATGGGAAATAGATAGGGAAACAGTGGAAACAGTGTCAGAGCCAGAAATGGGCAATTGCCACCCCAGAGAGGCATCTTATACCAAACTGCAAGTGGGCTTAATTGCTAACCAAGACTCCTTGGGATTCTGGATGGCCAACATACTTTGGGAGGGTCGCAGCCAGAGATCAGCTCTCTAGAGGAGACACACGGCACAACTGAGAAGGTGCACCCGTTGTACACCCTGAAAACCAAGCTCCTGGGACTGGGGAGGCAATGAGTCACAGCTTGCCAAGCACCTGGTCACCTGAGCTCCTCAGAATGGGGAAGGGCACAAAACGCAGGCCCAATCAAGTTTGTGCCTTTTTGAAGTACCTGAGAAGCTGAACCTGAGCGGCTTTGACCTGGGAAGTGCATTCAACCCAGGACCGCCTCAGATAGTTCCTGGCAGAGCAACCTAGAGCCTGAGCAGTGTAGACTGAGAAAGCACATGCTGTGAGTGGGGGCAAACCCAGTATGGCCGAGACACTGGGAGCACTTCCTACAGACGCCAGTGATATTTGTTTGCAGTTTTCCTCCCTCCCCACCAGACAACTGAATAAGTGAGGCTAAGAAAAGTGACCACCACTGAGCCTTTGTGTCAGGGTGGAAATTAGACAATGAAGAGGCCAGCAAACAGAAGCTAAAATAAACAGAGGGAACCGCTTTGGAAGTGACAATTGCAATAGATTTAAACCCTGCAGTTAGCACCAGCTACATAGGAATGGGCCTATAGATCTTGAGAAGTGTAAGCTGGATCAAGGAACTATCTGAAAATGAACTAACCCCACACTGTCCACAACAATACCAGAGAAAGTCCTAGATATATTTTTGCTATTATCATTTTTAAATTTTTTTAATTAAAAAAAATTTTTAAGTCCTCTATTACTCCTTTAATTTTCATTTTTATAACCTACTATTACATTGCAAAAAAAAAAAAGAAACTATTTTTAAAGCAAACTTCATATAAGTATTTTATAATTTTTCTGACTCTGTTTTTTTCTTTAATATTCTATTTTTGAGAATCTAACCTCTACTCTAGATTTTTCATATTTGATTTTTGGTATTTGTTATCAATTTTGTACCTTTAAGAACCCAATCTTCAGTACCCATTTTTACCTGGGAGCTAGATTACCAGCTGAATTGCTCTCTCCCTCTTTGGACTCTCCTTTTTCTCCAACAGGTCACCTTTATCTCCTCCCTCCCCTTTCTCTTCTCTACCCAAATCTGAGAATCTCTTTGTGTGTTCCAGGCTGTGGAGAACACTTGGGGAACTGATTACTGGCTGGATCTGTCTCTCTCCTTTTGATTTCCACTTTTATCCTCCTGGCCACCTCTGTCTCCTTCCTCCATTTTCTCTTCTCTGTGTAACTCCCTGAACATCTCTGAGGGGTCCAGACTGTGGAGAGCACATAGGGAAGTGATTACTGGCTAGCTTGTTCTCTCTTCATCTGATTCCCCCTCTTCTCCTCCTGGTCACCTCTATCTCCCTCCTCCCTCTTTTCTTCTCCATGTAACTCTGTGTACCTCTCCAGGTGTCCCTCACTGTGGAAAAACTTTACAACATTAACCTAGATGTTTTATCATTGGTGCTGTAGAGATGGAGAAGTCTTGAGACTACTGTAAGAATATAACTGAAAACCAGAGGCAGGAGGCTTAAGTCCAAATTCTGAGAACACCAGAGAATTCCTGATTCCAGGGAACATTAATCGATAGGAGCTCATCAAACGCCTCCATACCTACACTGAAACCAAGCACCACTCAAGGACCAACAAGTTCCAGAAAAAGACATACCACACAAATTCTCCAGCAATACAGGAACATAGCCTTGAGCTTCAATATTTAGGCTGCCTAAAGTCACTCCAAACCCATTGACATCTCAAAACTCATTACTGGACACTTCATTGCACTCCAGAGAGAAGAAATCCAGCTCCACCCACCAGAACACCAACACAAGCTTCCCTAACCAACAAACCTAGACAAGCCAAACATCCAACGCCACCAGAGTGAGGAACCTCCACAATAAAGAGGAACCACAAACTGCCAGAATATGGAAAGCCCACCCCCAAACACAGCAATATAAACAAGATGAAAAGGCAGAGAAATACACAGCAGGTAAAGGAACAGGATAAATGTCCATCAAACCAAACTAAAGAGGAAGAGATAGGGGATCTACCTATAAGGAATTTTGAATAATGATAGTGAAAATGGTCCAAAATCTTGAAAACAAAAAGGAGTTACAGATAAATAGCCTGGATAGGAAGATCGAGAAGATGCAGGAAATGTTCAACAAGGACCTAAAAGAAATAAAAAAGAGTCAATATATAATTAATAATGCAATAAATGAGATCAAAAACACTCTGGAAGAACCAACAGTAGAATAACAGAGGCAGAAGTTAGGTTTAGTGAGGTAGAAGATAGATTGGCAGAAATAAATGAATCAGAGAGGAAAAAAGAAAAATGAATTAAAAGAAATGAGGACAATCTCAGAGACCTCTGGGACAATGTTAAACACCCCAACATTCGAATCATAGGAGTCCCAGAAGGAGAAGACTAAAAGAAAGGCCATGAGAAAATACTTGAGGAGATAATAGTTGAAAACTTCCCTAAAATGGGGAAAGAAATAATCACCAAAGTCTGAGAAACCCAGAGAGCCCCAAACAGGATAAACCCAAGGCAAAACACACTAAGACACATATTAATAAAATTAACAAAGACCAAACACAAAGAACAAATATTAAAAACAACAAGGGAAAAACAACAAATAACACACAAGGGTATTCCCATGACAACAGCTGATCTTTCAATAGAAACTCTTCAGGCCAGGAGGGAATGGCAGGACATACTTAAAGTGATGAAAGAGAAGAACCTACAGCCCAGATTACTATACCCAGCAAGGATCTCATCCAAATATGAAGGAGAAATCAAAAGCTTTACAGAAAAGCAAAAGTTGAGAGAATTCACACCACCAAACGAGCTCTCCAACAAATGCTAAAGGATCTTTTCTAGACAGGAAACACAAAAAGGGGGTACAAACTCTACCCCAAAACAATAGAGTAAATGGCAACAGGATCATACTTATCAATAATTACCTTAAATGTAAATGGGTTGAATGTCCCAACCAAAAGACGAAGACTGGCTGAATGGATACAAAAACAAGACCCCTATATATGTTATCTACAAGAGACCCACCTCAAAATAAGGAACACATACAGACTGAAAGTGAAGGGCTGGAAAATGATATTCCACACAAATAGAGACCAAAAGAAAGCAGTAGTAGCAATACTCTTACGAGATAAAATAGACTTTAAAACAAAGGCTGTGAAAAGAGACAAAGGAGGACACTACATAATGATTAAAGGGTCAATCGAAGAAGAAGATATAACAATTATAAATATATATGCACCCAACATAGGAGCACTGCAATATGTAATACAAGTATGAAAGGGGATATTAACAATAACACAATAATAGTGGGAGACTTTAACACCCCATTCACACCTATGGATAGATCAAATAAATAGAAAAGTAACAAGGAAACACAAACTTTAAATGATACAATACACCAGTTAGACCTAACTGATATCTATAGGATTTTTCACCCCAAAACAATGAAGTTCAGCTTTTTCTCAAGTGCACACGGAACCTTCTCCAGTATAGATCACATCCTAGGCCATAAATCTAACCTTGGTAAATTCAAAAAAAATGAAATAATTCCAAGCATCTTTTCTGACCACAATGCAGTAAGATTAGGTCTCAATTGCAGGAGAAAAAACTATTAAAAATTCCAACATATAGAGGCTAAACAATACACTGCTGAATAACCAGCAAATCACAGAAGTAAAAAAATAAATCAAATTATGCAAAGAAACAAAAGAAAATGAAAACACAACAACCCAAAACCTGTGGGACACTGTAGAAGCAGTGCTAAGGGGAAGGTTCATAGCAATACAGTCTTACCTCAAGAAACAAGACAAAAGTCAAAAAAATAACCTAACTCTACACCTAATGCAAGTAGAAAAAGAAGAAATGAAGAACCACAGGGTTAGTAGCAGGAACAAATCTTAAAAATTAGGGTAGAAATAAACGCAAAAGAAACAAAAGAGACCATAGCAAAAATAAGCAAAGCCAAAAGCTGGTTCTTTGAGAAATAAATAAAATTGACAAAGCATCAGCCAAAATCATCAAGAAACAAAGGGAGAAAAATCAAATCAATAAAATTAGAATTGAAAATGGAGAGATAACAACAACCAACACAGAAATACAAAGGATCATAAGAGACTACTATCAGCAACTATATGTCAATAAAATGGACAACTTGGAAGAAATGGACAAAGTTTTAGAAAACCACAACATTCCAAAACTGAACCAGGAAGAAACAGAAAATCTTAACAGGCCCAACACAAGTACAGAAATTGAAACTGTAATCAGAAATCTTCCAACAAACAAAAGCCCAGGACGAGATAGCTTCAGAGCTGAATTCTACCAAAAATTTAGAGAAGAGCTTTTTAGCTCTAGACTACTCAACCTCTTCCAGAAAATTGCAGAGGAAGGTAAACTTCCAAATTCATTCTATGAGGCCACCATCACCTTAATACCAAAACTTGACAAAGATGCCACAATAAAAGCAAACTACAGGCCAATATCACTAATGAACACAGATGCAAAAATCCTTAACAAAATTCTAGCAAACAGAATCCAACAACACATTAAAAAGATCATACTTCATTATCAGTTGGGCCTTATTCCAGGGATGCAAGGATTCTTCAATATCCGCAAATCAATCAATGTAATACACCACATTAACAAATTAAAAAATAAAAACCATATGATTATCTCAATAGATGCAGAGAAAGCCTTTGACAAAATTCAATATCCATTTATGATACAAACCCTCAAAAAAGCAGGGATAGAAGGAACATACATGAACATAATAAAAGCTACATATGACAAACCCACAGCAAACATTATCCTCAATGGTGAAAAATTTAAAGCATTCCCCCTAAAGTCAGGAACAAGATAAGGGTGCCCACTCTCACCACTACTATTCAGCATAATTTTGGAAGTTTCGGCCACAGCAATCATAGCAGAAAAAGAAAGAAAAGGAATCCAAATTGGGAAATAGGAAGTAAAACACTCACTGTTTGCAGATGACATGATCCTTAAATAGAAAACCCTAAAGACTCCACCAGAAAATTACTAGAGCTAATCAATGACTATAGTAAAGTTGCAGGATATAAAATCAACACACAGAAATCCCTTGCATTCCTATACACTAACAATGAGAAAACAGAAAGAGATATTAAGGAAATAATTCCATTCACCATTGCAATGAAAAGAATAAAATTCTTAGGAATATATCTATCTAAAGAAACAAAAGACCTATATATAGAAACATATTTTAAAAATGGTGAAAGAAATCAAAGAGGACACCAGTAGTTGCAGAAATATACCGTGTTCATAGATCAGAAGAATCAGTATAGTGAAAATGACTATACAACACAAAGCAATCTATAGATTTGATTCAATCCCTATCAAGCTACCAACAGTATTTTTCACAGAACTAGATCATAAAACCTCAAATAACAAAAGCAATGTTGTAAAAGAAGAATGGAACTGGAGGAATCAACCTGCCTGACTTCGGACTTCACTACAAAGCCACAGTCATCAAGACAGTATGGTACTGGCAAAAAGACAGAAATATACATCAATGGAACAAAATAGAAAGCCCAGAGATAAATCCATGCACCTATGGTGACCTTATCTTTAACAAAGAAGGCAAGAATATACAATGGAGAAAAGACAGTCTCTTTAAAAAGTGGTGCTGAGAAAACTGGTCAACCACTTGTAAAAAAATGAAACTAAAACACTTTCTAACACCATATACAAAAGTAAACTCAAAATGGATTAAAGATCTAAACATAAGACCAGAAAATATACAACTCCTAGAGGAAGACATAGGCAAAACACTCTTCGACATAAGTCACAGCAGGATCCTCTATGACCCACCTCCCAAAATATTAGAAATAAAAGCAAAAAGAAACAAAATGGGAGCTAATTAAAATTAAAAGCTTTTCCACAGCAAAGGAAACTATAAGCAAGGTGAAAAGACAGCCTTCAGAATGGGAGAAAATAACAGCGAACGGAGCAACTGACAATGAATGAATCTCAAAAATATACAAGCAACTCCTGCAGCTCAATTCCAGAAAAATAAACCACCCAATAAAAAAATGGGCCAAAGAACTAAACAGATATTTCTCCAAAGAAGACGTACAGATGGCTAATAAACACATGAAAAGATGCTCAGCATCACTCATTGTCAGAGAAATGCAAATCAAAACCACAATGAGGTACCATTTCACACCAGTCAGAATGGCTGCGATCCAAAAGTCTACAAGCAATAATGCTGGAGAGGGTGTGGGGAAAGGGAACCCTCTTACATTTTTGGTGGGAATGCAAACTAGTTCAGCCACTATGCAGAACAGTGTGGAGATTCCTTACAAAACTGGAAATAGAACTGCGATACGACCCAGCAATCCCACTGCTGGGCATCCACACCAAGGAAACCAGAATTGAAAGAGACACGTGTACCCCAATGTTCATCGCAGCAGTTTATAATAGCCAGGACATGGAAACAACCTAGATGTCCATCAGCAGATGAATGGATAAGAAAGCTGTGGTACGTATACACAATGGAGTATTACTCAGCCATTAAAAAGAATACATTTGAATCAGTCCTGATGAGGTGGATGAAACTGGGGCCAATTATACAGAGTGAAGTAAACCAGAAAGAAAAACACCAATACAGTATATTAATGCATATATACGGAATTCAGAAAAATGGTAATAATAACCCTGTATGTGAGACAGAAAAAGAGACACAGGTGTATAGAACAGTATTATGGACTCTTTGGGAGAGGTCGAGGGTGGGGTGGTTTGGGAGAATGACATTGAAACCTGCATATCATCATATGTGAAATGGATTGCCATTCTAGGTTTGATGCATGATACAGGGTGCTCAGGGCTTGGTGCACTGGGATAATCCAGAGGGATTGTATGGGGAGGGAGGTGGGAGGGGGTTCATGATGGGGACCACATGTACACCCATGGCAAATTCATGTCAATGTATGACAAAACCAGTACAATATCATAAAGTAATTCACCGCCAATAAATAAATAAATAAATTTAAATTTTAAAAAAAGCGAGAGAAAATTTGATGACCTGGAGAATACACGTTTAGTTCGAAAGGAATATCTGTTACCCAGCTCTATCTTCCTGTTGCCATTCAAGAGCAAAAGCTCAGTGTTGGCACATTTTTGATATTTAAAACAAACCAAAAATTCAGATGTTTCTGAGAAATATGACTTTTTGACAGTGGGATAAATGATTTTAATAATCCTATGCATTTTAATAGTTTCCACATCAAATTTGCAAAGTCTTTGGTGGCAGAACTAGCTTAATAATTGGTGATTGATGGAAAATGGCAAAAAAAAAAAAGTGAAAATATTAGCTGGAACTACACACTAGAAGCCTTGCTAAAGTCTTTCTTATACTTCATTCAGTAATAATGAGGAAGTTATGGAGACTTTTAACATGGAAGTGGCAGGACTTATATAGCATTTCATAAAGAATAATCAACATGATGCAAAAGATGTACTAGAATAATGGTCTCTTTTTGTTCATACACTCATCAATAAAAACTATTTGATTATATACTTTCTAATATACAGAAAATTATTTGGTTAAAAGTATACACATTTCCTGTTGTGCTATATATGCATATTATAACGTATATTCAAAAACAAAAATTTAAGAAGGATGAAATTTAAATGACATAAAAATTATTTTACAATGTATTTCTTATTGTGATACTTTGCATTAGCACTAGCCACAATCTCTAGGCAAATACACATCATCATTAATAGTAGTGGATATAAATATATATTCAAATATTTTGGCTAGTGTTAGTAACATTTGGTAAATTTATTATATCTGATCTAATGTCATTTTTGTTTAGTAATGAGACTGAGGAAGTGCTACTTTTAGAAGTGTATGCTGAATTTTCATAAAGTCCATTTGTATTTACAATATTAATAAAATTTTCCATCTTTAATTTCATCCCCATGAGAAAAGGAATAATTCCTGCCATATCAGTAAACAAGGATGTCACAGTCATCAGCAATTGCAGCCCTCCAATATCACCAGGTGAACCTTAAGGGAACTCAGGAAGGAGAATATCGTCTATCTAGCAGTATCAGACTACAGCCATTCCCTACTGTGATTTCTGAGGAACTCAGAATATGAAAACAAGATACTGGCCCAGGATAGCTGAGGTGCAAATCAAAGGAATGATTTAAGTAGGCCCAGACACTTACATCTCCCCATACATAGATTAACTTGGGATATCTGGTTTTCTTTTCTTTTTTTTTTCCTATTCCTGTTTTCTTCTTTTTTTTAACTTTACAATATTGTATTGGTTTTGCCATATATCAACATGCACCCAACATAGGTATACACGTGTTCCCCATCCTGAACCCTCCTCCCTCCTCCCTCCCCGTACCATCCCTCTGGGTCATCCCAGGGCACCAGCCCCAAGCACCCAGTATCGTGCATCAAATCTGGACTGGCGACTCATTTCATATATGATATTATACATGTTTCAATGCCATTCTCCCAAATCATCCCACCCTCTCTCTATCCCACAGAGTCCAAAAGACTGTTCTATACATCAGTGTCTCTTTTGCTGTCTCGTATACAGGGTTATTGTTACCATCTTTCTAAATTCCATATATATGTGTTAGTATACTATATTGGTGTTTTTCTTTCTGGCTTACTTCACTCGGTATAATAGGCTCCAGTTTCATCCACCTCATTAGAATTGATTCAAATCTTTCTTTTTAATGGCTGAGTAATACTCCATTGTGTATATGTACCACTGCTTTCTTATCCATTCGTCTGCTGATGGACATCTAAGTTGCTTCCATGTCCTGGCTATTAGAAACAGTGCTGCCATGAACATTGGGGTACACATGTCTCTTTCATTTCTGGTTTCCTGGGTGTGTATGCCCAGCAGTGGGATTGCTGGGTCATAAGGCAGTTCTATTTCCAGTTTTGTAAGGAATCTCCACACTGTTCTCCATAGTGGCTGTACTAGTTTGCATTCCCACCAACAGTGTAAGAGGGTTCCCTTTTCTCCACACCCTCTCCAACATTTATTGCTTGTAGACTTTTGGATCACAGACATTCGGACTGGCGTGAAATGGTACCTCATAGTGGTTTTGATTTTCATTTCTCTGACAATGAGTGATGTTGAGCATCTTTTCATGTGTTTGTTAGCCATCTGTATGTCTTCTTAGGAGAAATGTCTATTTAGTTCTTTGGCCCATTTTTTGATTGGGTCATTTATTTTTCTGGAATTGAGCTGTAGGAGTTGCTTGTATATTACTGAGATTAGTTGTTTGTCAGCTGCTTCATTTGCTATTATTTTCTCCCATTCTGAAGGCTGTCTTTTCACCTTGCTTATAGTTTCCTTTGTTGTGAAAAAGCTTTTAAGTTTAATTAGGTCCCGTGTGTTTATTTTTGCTTTTATTCCCAATATTCTGGGTGGTGGGTCTTAGAGGATCCTGCTGTGATATATGTCGGAGACTGTTTTTCCTATCTTCTCTTCTAGGAGTTTTATAGTTTCTGGTCTTATGTTTAGATCTTTAATCCATTTTGAGTGTATTTTTGTGTATGGTGTTAGAAAGTGTTCTAGTTTCATTCTTTTACAAGTGGTTGACCAGTTTTCCCAGCACCACTTTTTGAAGAGATTGTCTTTTCTCCATTGTATATTCTTGCCTCCTTTGTCAAAGATAAGGTGCCCATAGTTGTGTGGATTTATCTCTGGGCTTTCTATTTGGTTCCATTGATCTATATTTCTGTCTTTGTGCCAGTACCATACTGTCTTGATGACGGTGTCTTTGTAGTAGAGCCTGAAGTCAGGCAGGTTGATTCCTTCAGTTCCATTCTTCTTTCTCAAGAATGCTTTGGCTATTAGAGGTTTTTTGTATTTCCATACGAATTGTGAAATTATTTGTTCTAGCTCTGTGAAGAGCACCGTTGGTAGCTTGATAGGGATTGCATTGAGTCTATAAATTGCTTTGGGTAGTATACTCATTTTCACTATGTTGATTCTTCCAATCCATGAACATAGTATATTTCTCCATCTATTAGTGTCCTCTTTGATTTCTTTCACCAGTGTTTTATAGTTTTCTATATATAGGTCTTTAGTTTCTTTAGGTAGATATATTCCTAAGTATTTTATTCTTTCCATTGCAATGGTGAATGGAATTGTTTCCTTAATTTCTCTTTCTATTTTCTCATTATTAATGTATAGGAATGCAAGGGATTTCTACATGTTGATTTTATATCCTGCAGCTTTACTATATTCATTGATTAGTTCTAGTAATTTTCTGGTGGAGCCTTTAGGATTTGTATGTAGAGGATCATGTCATCTGCAAACAGTGTGAGTTTTACTTCTTCTTTTCCAATTTGGATTTCTTTTATGTCTTTTTCTGCTCAGGCAGACTAGCTACTCTTTGTTGAAAATTTTCTATATAACGTGGCTCTTCCCCCTGCCTCCTCAGAGAAATGCTTTCAGGGTTATTTGAGGTGTTGTCTCCTGGACTAAGATTTCTTACTGAATAAAACACAACTCTCAGCTTTTAGATTGTGAATATTTGTAAGTCAACATCTAACATATTTTATGGACTTTGGTCAATACTGATCATTCATTTCCTTAAAAATAGAAAATATAGTCTCTAAATCCACTTAACTGGAATGAATAAACTACAATATCTAATGCAAGCTGAAGAAAAAATAAGAGTGAAGGCTCCAACTTCTCCATATTGTGGCTTTTCCTCTCTTTCAAGATAACATGTCTCCCATTGTCAGGGGACGTTCAACTTTAAGGGATCCAATAGGTGTGGAGAGTTCCAAAGAATAGCAAGGAGAAATAAGAAAGCCTTCCTCAGCGATCAATGCAAAGAAATAGAGGAAAACAACAGAATGGGAAAGACTAGAGATCTCTTCAAGAAAATTAGAGATACAAAGGCAACATTTCAGGCAAAGATGGGCACAATAAAGGACAGAAATGGTAGGGACAGAACAGAAGCAGAAGATATTAAGAAGAGGTGGCAAGAATACACAGAAGAACTGTACAAAAAAGATCTTCATGACCCAGATAATCACGATGGTGTGATCAGTCACCTAGAGCCAGTCATGATGGAATGTGAAGTCAAGTGGGCCTTAGAAAGCATCACTACGAACAAAGCTAGTGGAGGTGATGGAATTCCAGTTGAGCTATTTCAAATCCTGAAAATGATGTGAAAGTGTTGCACTCAATATGCCAATAAATTTGGAAAACTCAGCAGTGGCCACAGGAGTGAAAAAGGTCAGTTTTCATTCCAATCCCAAAGAAAGGCAATGCCAAAAAATGCTCAAACTACTGCACAGTTGCACTCATCTCACACGCTAGTAAAGTAATGCTCAAAATACGCCAAGCCAGGCTTCAGCAATATGTGAACCTTGAACTTCCAGATGTTGAAGCTACAAAACCAATACAATATTGTAAAGTTAAAAAATAAAATAAAATAAAAATAAATAAATAAATGCAAAAAAAAAGAACAAGAAAGGAAAAAAAAGAGAGAGAGAGAGAGAAAGAAAGAGAAAGAAAGAAAAGGCAGAGGAGCCAGAGATCAAATTGCCAACATCCGCTGGATCATGGAAAAAGCAAGAGAGTTCCAGAAAAATATGTATTTCTGCTTTATTGGCTATTCCAAAGCCTTTAACTGTGTGGATCACAATAAACTGTGGCAAATTCTTCAAGAGATGGGAATCCCAGACCATCTGACCTGCCTCTTGAGAAACCTGTATGCAGGTCCCGAAGCAACAGTTAGATCTGGACATGGAACAACAGACTGGTTCCAAATAGGAAAAGGAGTACATCAAGGCTGTATATTGTCACCCTGCTTATTTAACTTATATGAAGAGTATATCCTCCAGCTGAGCTGGAGGAAGCACAAGCTGGAATCAAAACTGCAGGGAGAAGTATCAATAACCTCAGATATGCAGATGACACCACCTTTATGGCAGAAAGTGAAGAAGAACTAAAGAGCCTGTTGATGAAAGTGAAAGAGGAGAGTGAAAAAGTTGGCTTAAAGCTCAATATTCAGAAAACTAAGATCATGGCATCCGGTCCCATCACTTCATGTCAAATAAATGGGTTAACAGTGACTGACTATTTTTCTGGGCTCCAAAATCACTGCAGATGGTGACTGCAGCCATGAAATTAAAAAACGCTTAGTCCTTGGAAGGAAAGTTATGACCAACCTAGACAGCATATTGAAAAGCAGAGACATTACTTTTCCAATAAACGTCCATCTAATCAAGGCTATGGTTTTCCCAGTGGTCATGTATGGATGTGAGTTGGACTATAAAGAAAGCTAAGCGCTGAAGAATTTATGCTTCTGTACTGTGGTGTTGGAGAATACTCCTGAGAGTCCCTTGGACTGCAGGATGATCCAACCAGTCCATCCTAAAGGAGATCAGTCCTGGGTGTTCATTGGTAGGACTGATGTTGAAGCTAAACTCCAATACTTTGGCCACCTTATGCAAAGAGCTGTCTCATTTGAAAAGACCCTGATGCTGGGAATGATTGAGGGCGGGAGAAGGGGACAACAGAGGATGAGATGGTTCGATGGTATCATGTTTGGTTGGACCCCGGGAGTTAGTGATGCACAGAAAGACCTGGCATGCTGTGATTCATGGGGTCACAAAGAGGCAGACACGACTGAGCTACTGAACTGAACTGATGTTGTTATCTTCGTCTGTGTGCCGTTTCTCAAGGACTCTCTGTTCCTTATCAGTTCCTCATAAACAGGAACAAGCAGAGCTGCATCCAGTCTCAGGACCGAGATCATGCAAAAGAGCACCTGCTGGGATTCCCTTCAGTGACTCCCTTCAGTGACTCTCTTCAGTGACCTTTTCCTTAATGGACTCTCCATTTTCTTGAAACTGGTGGAATTTCATTCTTTTTAATGGCTGAGTTATCATTTTATTGAAGATATAGAAGTATGCATTTCTGCAAATTAAGTACCCTTGTTTCACTCGAGACTTGGGTCCCCTGCTTCCTCCTTCTCATTGTCTCCAGTTACTAGGTCCCGGTCTACAAAGACCATGATATCCCACCATTGTCAAGTAAACATATATTTATAAATTGAGTTGGAGGCCAGCATCAACATATATGTTAAATATTTATAAAAATAAGCTTCTAAAAAAAAAAAAAAATAAGCTTCTTTCTGATTTTCAACAGTTATAACTGGACATGAAACAACAGACTGGTTCCAAATAGGAAAAGGAGTTCGTCAAGGCTGTATATTGTCACCCTGTTTATTTAACTTTTATGCAGAGTACATCATGAGAAATGCTGGACTGGAAGAAACACAAGCTGGGATCAAGATTGCCGGGAGAAATCTCAATAACCTCAGATATGCAGATGACACCACCCTTATGGCAGAAAGTGAAGAGGAACTAAAAAGCCTCTTGATGAAAGTGAAAGTGGAGAGAGAAAAAGTTGGCTTAAAGCTCAACATTCAGAAAACGAAGATCATGGCAACCGGTACCACCACTTCATGGGAAATAGATGGGGAAACAGTGGAAACAGTGTCAGACTTTATTTTTCTGGGCTCCAAAATCACTACAGATGGTGACTGCAGCCATGAAATTAAAAGACTATTACTCCTTGGAAGGAAAGTTATGACCAACCTAGATAGCATATTCAAAAGCAGAGACATTACTTTGCCAACAAAGGTTCGTGTAGTCAAGGCTATGGTTTTTCCAGTGGTCATGTATGGATGTGAGAGTTGGACTGTGAAGAAGGCTGAGCGCCAGAGAATTGATACTTTTGAACTGTGGTGTTGGAGAAGACTCTTGAGAGTCCCTTGGACTGCAAGGAGATCCAATCAGTCCATTCTGAAGGAGATCAGCCCTGTGATTTCTTTGGAAGGAATGATGCTAAAGCTGAAACTCCAGTACTTTGGCCACCTCATGAGAAGAGTTGACTCATTGGAAAAGACTCTGACGCTGGGAGGGATTGGGGGCAGCAGGAGAAGGGGACGACAGAAGATGAGATGGCTAGATGGCATCGCTGACTCGATGGACATGAGTCTGAGTGAACTCCAGGAGTTGGTGATGGACAGGGAAGCCTGGTGTGCTGCGATTCATGGGGTCCCAAAGAGTCGGACATGACTGAGTGACTGATCTGATCTGATCTGATTTTTAAGACATCAAATTAATGTAAAACATATCTATGAATTTCTGTCTTGAAATCTAGAGGACCATTTTGAGTACTTTGAGTACTTTAGAGGGTTTATTTATTTATTTATTTATTTTAATTGCAGGCTAATTACTTTACAATATTGTATTGGTTTTGCCATACATCAACATGCATCTGCCACGGGTATACATGTGTTCCCCATCCTGAACCCCCGCTCCCTCCTCCTTCCCTGTACCACCCCTCTGGGTCATCCCAGTGCACGAGCCCCAAGCATCTTATATCCTGCATCAAACCTGAACTGGCGATTCATTTATTATATGATATTATATATGTTTCAATGCCATGCTCCCAAATCATCACACCTTCTCCCTCTCCCACAGAGTCCAAAAGACTATTCTATACATCTGTGTCTCTTTTGCTGTCTCTCATACAGGGTTATCATTACCATCTTTCTAAATTCCATATATATTTGTTAGTATACTGTATTGGTGTTTTTCTTTCTGGCTTACTTTACTCTGTATAATAGGCTCCAGTTTCATCCACCTCATTAGAACTGATTCAAATGTATTCTTTTTAATGGCTGAGTAATACTCCATTGTGTATATGTACCACGGCTTTCTTATCCATTCATCTGTTGATGGACATCTAGGTTTCCCATGCTTCCCTGCCCAGCCCCCACTTGCTAGTGGCAGATGTCCATCTGCTGATAGACACTTTAGAGTTATTTCTATATGAAAATGACTGACCTAGAGCAAATATTACTTGAAATGAAGGAAACAATTAAAGAGAGAGCTTTATAGTTCATGCATGTGTCATGAAAGTTTGAACTAGGTTTCTGGAATGTATTCTGGATATAGAGTCCTATGTGAGAAACATTGTAATGGAAAAATTGATAATACTTATTGAATAGTTAAATATAGGGAGCAATGTAGAAAGACATAAAAATAATTCTGAAGTTTCACACTGAAAATAAGAACAGTAATTACTGGGCTGGCCAAAAGTTCATAAAATCCGAATGAACATTTTGTTCAACCCAATATTAAAAGAAATCAGATTTTGGGCTTTGATTATGGTCTTGGCTTTTTGTCATTTTGAAAATGAGGATTTGGTGGAGCATCAAAATATGAACAGTCAGCTATCAAAAAGAAATATGAGAAGAATAACCCAGAGAGTTTTTTTTTCCCCTTTATGTTTTTTTTTTAATTTATTTTTTTTTATTGAAGGATAATTGCTTTACAGAATTTTCTGTTTTCTGTCAAACCTCAACATGGTATTAGCCATAGGTATACATATATCCCTTCCCTTTTGAAACTCCCTCCCATCTCCCTCCCCATCCCACCCCTCTAGGTTTGAGTTGCCTGAGTGAATGAGTGAGTGAAGTCTCTCAGTCATGTGCAACTCTTTTCAACCCTGTAGACTGTAGCCTACCAGGCTCCTCCGTCCTTGGGATTCGCCAGGCAAGAGTAGTGGAGTGGGTTGCCATTTCCTTCTCCAAGGGATCTTCCTGACCCAGGGATCGAACCCGGGTCTCCTGCATTTCAGGCACACGCTTTAATCTCTGAACCACCAGAGCCATACAGAAAATTTGCCTTGGCTATCTATTTTACATACAGTATTGTAAGTTTCCATGTTACTGTTTCCATGTATCTCACCCTTTTCTCTCCTATCTCCATGCCCATAAGTCTATTCTCTATGTCTGTTTCTCCATTCAGTTCAGTTTACTGCCCTGAAAATAAATTCTTCAATACCATTTCCCTAGATTCCGTATATGTGCATTAGAATACTATATTCATCTTTCTCTTTCTCACTCACTTCACTCTGTATAATAGGGTCTAGGTTCATCCACCTCATCAGAAGTAACACAAATGTGTTCCTTTTTATGGCTGACTAATATTACATTGTGTATATGTACCACATTTCTTTATGGATATCTAGGTTGCTTCCATGTTCTAGCTATTGTAAATAATGCTACAATGAACAATGGGATACATGTGTCTTTTTCAATTTTGGTTTCCTCTGGGTATACGCCTAAGAGTGGGATTGCTGGGTCATATGGTGGTTTTATTCCTAATTTTTAAAGGAATCTCCATATCGTCTTCCATAGTGGCTGTATCAATTTACATTCCAACCAACAGCGCAAGAATATTCCCTTTTCTCCACACCCTCTCCAGCATTTATTGTTTGTAGACTTTTTGATGATGGCCATTCTGACAGGTGTGAGGTGACATCTCATTGTGGTTTTGATTTGCATTTCTCTAATAATGAGCAATGTTGAGCATCTTTTCATGTGTTTGTTAGTCATCTGTATGTCTTCTTTGAAGAAATGTCTGTTGAAGACTTTTTCCCACTTTTTGATCGGGCTGTCTGCTTTTTGTCATTGAGTTGTATGAGCTGCTTGTATATTTTGGAAATTAATCTTTTGTCAATTGTTTCATTTGCTATTATTTTCTCCCATGCTGAGGGTTGTCTTTTCACCTTGCTTTTATTTTACTTTGCTGTGCACAGCTTTTAAGTTTAATCAGGCCCCACTTGTTTACTTTTGTTTTTATTTCTGTTAATCTAGGACGTGGGTCATAGAGGTTCTTGCTTTAATTTATGTCATCGATTGTTCTGCCTATGGTTTCCTCTAAGAGTTTTATAGTTTCTGGTCTTACATTTAAGTTTTTTATTCATTTTGAGTTTATTTTTGTGTGTGGTGTTAAGTGGTGTTCTAATTTCATTCTTTTACATGTAGCTGTCCAGTTTTCCAAGCACCATTTATTGAAGAGGCTGTCTTTGTCCCCATTGTATATTCTTGCCTCCTTTGTCAAAAATAATGTACCCATAAGTGCATGGGTTTATTTCTGGGCTTTCTATCTTGTTCCATTGATCTATACTTCTGTTTTTGTGCCAGTACCATACTGTCTTGATGATTGTAGCTTTGTAGTATAATCTGAAGTCAGGAAGGTTGATTCCTCCAGCTCCATTCTTCTTTCTCAAGACTACTTTGGCTATTCGGGGTCTTTTGCTCTTCCATATGAATTGTGAATTTTTTTTCTTCTAGTTCTGTGAAAAATGTCATTGGTAATTTGATAGGGTTCACATTGAACCTGTAGATTGCATTTGGTAGTATTGTCCCTTTCACAATATTGGTTCTTCCTACCCAAGAACATGGAATATCTCTCCATCTGTTTATATGTCATCTTTGATTTCTTTCATTTGTGTCTCATAATTTTCTGTGTACAGTTCTTTTGTCTCCTTAGGTAAGTTTATTCCTAGATTTTAATTATTTGGGTTGCAATGGTGAATAGGATTGATTCCTTAATTTCTCTTTCTGATTTTTCATTGTTAGTATATAGAAATGCAAGTGATTTCTGTATATTGATTTTTTATCCTGCAACTTTGCTAAATTCACTGATTAGCTCATAATTTTTTGACACTATTTTTAGGGATTTCTATTTACAATATCATATCTGCAAACAATGAGAGTTTTACTTCGTGGCTTTGATTCTGGGTTCCTTTTATTTATTTTTCTTCTCTGATTGCTGAAGCTACTACTTCCAGAAATGTATTCAATAATAGTGGTGAAAGTGGACACCCTTGTCTTGTTCCTGATCTTAGGGGGAATGCTTTCAGTTTTTCACCATTGAGGATAATGTTTGCTGTAAGCTTATAATATACAGCCTTTACTATGTTGAGGTAGGTTAATTCTATGCCCAATTTTTGGAGAGCTTTCATCATAAACGAGTGTTGAATTTTGTCAGAGGCTTTTTTTTTTTTTGCATCTATTGAGATTATCATATGATTTTTATCTTTCAATTTGTTAATATGGTGTATCACATTGATTGATTTGTGTATATTGAAGAATCCTTGCATTCTTGGAATAAACCCAACTTGATCATGGTGCATGAGCTTCTTGATGTATTGCTGAATTCTGTTAGCTAAAATTTTGTTGAAGATTTTTGCATCTATGTTCATCAGTGATATTGGCCTGTAGTTTGTGTGTGTGTGTGTGTGTGTTGTCTTCTTCTGTTTTGGTATCAGGGTAATGGTGGCCTTGTAGAATGAGTTTGGAAGTGTTCAAAAGTATTTTAGAAGGATAGGCATTAGCTCTTCTCTAAATGTTTGATAGAATTATCCTGTGAAGCCATCTGGTCCTGGGCTTTTGTTTTTTGAGAGATTTTTGACCACAGCTCCATTTTCAGGGCTTATAATTGGGTTTTTCTTAACTTCTATTTCTTCTGGTTCACTCTTGGAAGGTTGAGATTTCCTAAGAAGCTGTCCATTTCTTCTAGGTTATCCATTTTATTGCCATAGAATTGTTCATAATAGTCTCTTATAATCCTTTGTATTTCTGCATTGTCTGTTGTAACCTCTCCTTTTTCATTTCTAATTTTGTTGATTGATTCTTCTCTCTTTTTTTCTTGATATGTCTGGCTAAGGTCTGTCAATTTTGCTTATTTACTCGAAGAACCAGCTTTTAGTCTTATTAACCTTTACTATTGTGTCTTTCATCTCGTTTTCATTTATTTCTGCTCAGATCTTTATGATTTCTTTTCTTCTACTAATCTTGGGTTTTGTGTGTGTGTGTGTGTGTGTGTGTGTTTGTTGTTCTTCTTCTTCTAATTTTTCTACTTGTTATAGATGTAAAGTTAGGTTGTCTATTTGATCTTTTTCTTATTTCTTTTTTAAATATAAATTTATTTATTTTAAATGGAGGCTAATTAGTTTACAATATTGTAATGATTTTGCCAAACATTGACATGAATTGGCCATGGGTGTAGGATTGTATTGCTATAAACTTCCCTCTTAGAACTGCTTTTGCCGCATCACATAGGATTTGAGTGGTCGTGTTTTCATTGTCATTTGTTTCCAGAAAATTTTTGTTTGGCCTTTTGATTTCTTTAGTAACCTGTTGGTTATTTAATAAAGTGTTGTTTAATCTCCATGTGTTTCTGTTTCTTACAGTTTTTTTTTTTTTTTTTTTTGCTTTCTTTTAACTGATATCTAGTCTCATAGCGTTGTGGTCAGAGAAGATGCTTGATATGATTTCAATTTTCTTAAATTTACTGAGGTTTTATTTATGACCCAAGATGTGGTCTATCCTGGAGAATGTTCCATGTACACTTGAGAAGAATGTGTATTCTTCTGCATTTGGATGGAGTGTCCTGAAGATATCAATGAGATACATCTCATCTAATATACTATTTAAGACTTGTGTTGACTTATTAATTTTCTGTTTTGATGATCTGTCCATTGGTGTGAGTGGGGTGTTAAAGTCTTCTACTATTATTGTGTTACTGTCAATTTCTCCTTTTATGTCTTTTAGTGTTTGGCTTATGTACTGAGGTGCTCTTATGTTGGGTGCATAAATAATTTAAATTGTTATGTCTCCCTCTTGGATTGATCACTTGATCATTATGTCATATCCTTCCTTATCTTTTATAATCTTTATTTTAAGGTCTATTTAG
This sequence comes from Bos grunniens, assembly GCF_055505025.1. NCBI lineage: Eukaryota > Metazoa > Chordata > Mammalia > Artiodactyla > Bovidae > Bos > Bos grunniens. The sequence continues at coordinate 102,156,197 of NC_141194.1, read as the reverse complement.
TTTTATATGAAGAGTGCTAGATTCCAACTTTCTTTTGCTTCCCCTTTGCACAGAATATATTTTTCCATCCATTCACTTTTGGTCTATATGTGTCTTTCGGTCTGAAGTGTAGACAGCACATATATGGGTCATGTTTTTGTATCCATTCACACAGTCTGGGTTTTTTGGTTCTAGCATTTAATCCATTTACATTTAACCTAATTATTGATATATATGTTCCTATTGTCATGTTTTTAATTGTTTGGAGTTTATTTTGTAGATCCTTTTTCTTCTCTTGTATTTCTTGACTATGTAAGTCCCTTTAACATTTGTTGTAAAGCTTGTTTGGTGATACGGAATTCTCTTAACTTCTGCTTGTCTGAAAAGCTTTTGATTTCTCCATCAGTTTTGACTGAGATCCTTGCCAGGTACAGTAATCTTGGTTGTAGATTTTTCCCTTTTAGTACTTTGAATATATCCTGCCATTCTATTCTCTCCTGCAGAGTTTCTGCTGAAAGATCAGCTGTTAAGTGTACTGGGTTTCCCTTGTATAATACTTATTGCTTTTAATATTCTTTGTTTGTATTTAGTCTTTGTTAGTTTGATTAGTATGTATCTTGGTGTTTCTCCTTGGGTTTATCCTGTATGGGACTCTTTGGAGTCCAAATCCTCTTGGATTTGATTGATTGACTATTTCCTTTTCCATGTTGGGGAAATTTTCAACTATAATCTTTTCAAAATTTTTCTCATACACTTTCTTTTTCTCTTCTTCTTCTGGGACCCCTATAATTCGAATGTTGGTGCATCTGATATTGTCCCAGGTGTCTCTGAGACTATCCTTAGTTCTTTCCATCGTTTTTACTTTATTCTGCTCTTCAAAATTATTTCCACCATTTTATCTTCCAGCTCACTGAATCATTCTTCTATTTCAGATATTCTGCTATTGATTCCTTCTGGAGTATTTTTAATTTCAGTAATTGTGTTGTTTGTCTCTGTATGTTTATTCTTTAATTCTTCTAGGTCTTTGTTAATTGATTCTTGCATTTTCTCCATTTTGTTTTTAAGGATTTTTAGCATACTATCATTATTCTGAATTCTTTTTCAGGGAGTTTGTCTATTTCCTCTTCGTTTATTTAGAGTTCTATGTTTCTAATTTGGTCTTTCATTTGTGTAGCATTTATCTGCCTTTTGATTATTTGTTTTTTTTAATTTACTGTGTTTGAGGTCTCCTTTTCCCAGACATTAAGGTTGAATTCTTTCTTCCTTTTGGTTTCTGCCCTCTTAAGTTTTGTCCAGTGGTTTGTGTAAGCTTCATATAGGGTGAGATGTTTGCTGAGTTTTTGTTTGTTTGTTTTTGTTTGTTTTTCCTCTAATGGGCAAGATTGAGTGAGGTGGTAATCCTGATGCTAATGATTTGGCTTGTATTTTTGTTTTGTTTGTTTTTTAGATGAGGCATCCTGCACAGGGTGCTACTGGTGTTTGGATGATGCTGGATCTTGTATTGGAGTTGTTTCCTTTGTGTGCATTCTCACTATTTGATACTCCCTAGGGTTAGCTCTTGGTAGTCTACGGTCTTGGAGTCAGTGCTCCCACTCCAAAGGCTCAGGGCTTGATCTATGGTTAGGAATGAAGATTCCACAAGTGGTTTGTTATGGCATTAAGTGAAATTAAAATAAATATCCAAAAACGAGAAACCAAAGACGAACTCCAGACAAATGGCAGTTAGAAAATCAGGCAAATAGTAATTAAAATATTGGAATAACATATACACCCATGAGCAAATTCAAAACAGTCCAACAAAAATAAAGTACAATAGATTGACCTGGAGAACAAAGTAAATCAAAAATTATATTTACCATTAATAACAAAACTAACTAAAGCACAAAGTGGAAAACAAGCCTAAAGCAAAATGTCAGGTAGGGAATAAAGCAATGGAAAAAAAAAAAAAACTCTCAAATATGTTGAGAGGAAAGGATAAAATAATAGATGTGAAAAGGTAAATAAAGGTAAATAAAGAAGATTTACATACATTAAAGATTAACTGCTAGGGGAAACGAACAGCAGGAAAGGCAAACGAAGGAATAAATATAGAAAAAATAATGATAGGTTTAAAAAATTAAAATTAAAAAAAAAAATAGAGAGAGAGAGAAAGGAAAACACCCCCAGAACTACAAAAGCCAAACATAGAAGCAGAAGTTTTAACAACGATAAAAATGTGACTGAGAGAGAAAAAAATAAATAAATAAAAGCTCAAAAATTTAATTAAATTTCATAATGCCAATACAACAACTACAACAGAGGGGTGAGGGGGAAAGAAAAAAGAAAAAAACAATCCAAAAGAATCTACAGAATAAGTCAAAACATAAGAATAGTAAATGTTTTTCTTGAGTCACTGCTGTCAGAGTCCTTTCCCTCACTGGGAGTCATAGTCCATCTCACCTCTCTAGGATGCCCTTCAACACTGTGCAGATCTCTGGACCAGATTCTAATCTGGTCCTACTCTTCTGTATTCTTTCCTCCAATATTCACAGCTATCAGAACAAGTGTGTTTTCTTTTGTGGGAGCTCTCAATGACCTTTTATATATTCTATAGACACAGAGTCTGCCTAGTTGATTATGTGGATTTAATCTGTGGCTTGTACAGCTGGTGGGAAGGTTTTGGGTCTTCTTCCTTAGTCACACTGTCCTTGGGTTTCAATTGTGGTTTTAGCTTCACCTCTGCATGTCAGTCGTCCACTGGGGTTTGCTCCTAAGGCTGCCCTGGGGGACTTGGGTTTGGCCCTGTGAGGGTCATGTGTGGAGGTGGTGCAGCTGCTAGGGTTGCAGGGGTTCTGGTGGTACCAGGTACTCAAAGGAGTTGGTGGCTAGGGCATCAGGAACTACAGTGCTCTAGAAAGGTATGGTAACCAGTTGTGGCCAATACTCTCCAGTATTCTTGCCTGGAGAACCTCCCCCCCCCCCAACCCCGCAACAGAGAAGCCTGGCATGCCACTTTACAAGGTTGCAAAGAGTTGCACAGTACTTAAGTGACCCTGCACACATAGACACAAGACAGTTTTTGCCCTGTGGAAGCTCTGTCCCAGTAAGAGTTGAGTATGCAGGTGATGCAGTTGCTTGGCTTGCAGGGACCCTGGTGGCACCAAGTGTGCAGGAACACGGATTGCCTCTGGTGCAGGAGTTATGGCCCTATCAGTGTCTTTTTTCAAGCCTCTTGTAGCTGGCGATCAGAAACCCTCTTTGACCAGTCTTCCTCCATAGCTCTGCCAGTTCAGGCATTTAGAGGGCTCTCTTGCCTGGGGTCCTTCTCTGTTGTTCAGCATGTCATGCACATAGAGGGGTCCCCCTGGCTGGGGTCCTACTCTGTATATTGGCGTGTCAGGCACTTAAAGGGGTACCCTGGGTGGGGTCCTAATCTGTAGTTCAGTGTATCAGGTGATTGATGAGCCAGCTTATCTTTTGTTCAACTGCCAATGCTAGCATGTGGGGGGAGAGAGGCTATGGTGATGCCTCCTCCCCCTACGTGTGACTCAGCAGAATTGCCTTGCTTCCATGGCTGCCCGGCTTTCCTCTACAGGCATTTCCCACCACAGTCTCTTCCCTCACTTCCCCTCAATCTGTCTCTCTGCAGTCAACATCAGCCCTCGCCCTGGGATTGCTCCACAACCCCTAAACTCCAGCTCCCAGCCTCTGCACCTTCCAAGGGGTCTACCTCCCTGTCTGGGCTGTGTATGGCTGTGGCAAAGGCTGTTTGATTCTCATTCCATTTAGGCTGCCATAGATTAGCTGTTCCCTTCTCAGCCTAAAATGTTTCTCCTTTGACTCAGACAGTTGCCCTGATATGGGGATCGGACCCCTGCTTCAGTTCCCCCACCCACCAAGGGCAAATCCAGTCCTACTAATGCTCCTGTTTTTCCCCCTAGTTCGTTTGTCCCGCCGAGTTTTGTGTCGGCCTATATATTCTTTTACACTGGTCAGGTACTCCTGTCTGCTCTCATCTGGTGTTCTGCATGCACTTCTGTGTCTGAAGGTGTATTCCTGAGGTATCCATGGAGAGAGATGTACTTCACATTCACCTACTCTTCCACCATCTTGTTCTCCCTGAGAGGTTTTTTTGTTTGTTTGTTTGTTTTCATTTTTTTTATTTATTTATTTTTGCATTGATTGATTTTATTTTTAAACTTTACATAATTGTATTAGTTTTGCCAAATATCAAAATGAATCCGCCACAGATATACACGTGTTCCCCATCCTGAACCCTCCTCCCTCCTCCCTCCCCATACCATCCCTCTGGGTCGTCCCAGTGCACTAGCCCCAAGCATCCAGTATCGTGCATCGAACTTGGACTGGCAACTCGTTTCTTACATGATATTTTACAGGTTTCAATGCCATTCTCCCAAATATTCCCACCCTCTCCCTCTCCCACAGAGTCCATAGAATGTTCTATACATCAGTGTCTCTTTTGCTGTCTCGTACACCAGGTTATTGTTACCATCTTTCTAAATTCCATATATATGCGTTAGTATACTGTATTGGTGTTTTTCCTTCTGGCTTACTTCACTCTGTATAATAGGCTCCAGTTTCATCCACCTCATTAGAATTGATTCAAATGTATTCTTTTTAATGGCTGAGTAATACTCCATTGTGTATATGTATCATAGCTTTCTTTTTTTTTTAATTTTATTTTATTTTTAAACTTTACATAATTGTATTAGTTTTGCCAAATATCAAAATGAATCCGCCACAGGCATACATGTGTTCCCCATCCTAAACCCTCCTCGCTCCTCCCTCCCCACACCATCTCTCTGGGTCGTCCCAGTGCACCAGCCCCAAGCATCCAGTATCGCGCATCGAACCTGGACTGGCAACTCGTTTCTTACATGATATTCTACATGTTTGAATGTCACTCTCCCAAATCTTCCCACCCTCTCCCTCTCCCACAGAGTCCATAAGACTGTTCTATACATCAGTGTCTCTTTTGCTGTCTCGTACACAGGGTTATTGTTACCATCTTTCTAAATTACATATATATGCGTTAGTATACTGTATTGGTGTTTTTCCTTCTGGCTTACTTCACTCTGTATAATAGGCTCCAGTTTCATCCACCTCATTAGAACTGATTCAAATGTATTCTTTTTAATGGCTGAGTAATACTCCATTGTGTATATGTACCACTGCATTCTTATCCATTCATCTGCTGATGGACATCTAGGTTGCTTCCATGTCCTGGCTACTATAAACAGTGCTGCAATGAACATTGGGGTACACATGTCTCTTTCCCTTCTGATTTCCTCAGTGTGTATGCCCAGCAGTGGGATTGCTGGATCATAAGGCAGTTCTATTTCCAGTTTTTTAAGGAATCTCCACACTGTTCTCCAGAGTGGCTGTACTAGTTTGCATTCCCACCAACAGTGTAAGAGGGTTCCCTTTTCTCCACACCCTCTCCAGCATTTATTATTTGTAGACTTTTGGATCGCAGCCATTCTGACTGGTGTGAAATGGTACCTCATAGTGGTTTTGATTTGCATTTCTCTGATAATGAGTGATGTTGAGCATCTTTTCATGTGTTTCTTAGCCATCTGTATGTCTTCTTTGGAGAAATGTCTATTTAGTTCTTTGGCCCATTTTTTGATTGGGTCATTTATTTTTCTGGAGTTGAGCTGTAGGAGTTGCTTGTATATTTTTGAGATTAGTTGTTTGTCAGTTGCTTCATTTGCTATTATTTTCTCCCATTCTGAAGGCTGTCTTTTCACCTTGCTAAGAGTTTCCTTTGATGTGCAGAAGCTTTTAAGGTTAATTAGGTCCCATTTGTTTATTCTTGCTTTTATTTCCAATATTCTGGGAGGTGGGTCATAGAGGATCCTGCTGTGATGTATGTCAGAGAGTGTTTTGCCTATGTTCTCCTCTAGGAGTTTTATAGTTTCTGGTCTTACGTTTAGATCTGTAATCCATTTTGAGTTTATTTTTGTGTATGGTGTTAGAAAGTGTTCTAGTTTCATTCTTTTACAAGTGGTTGACCAGATTTCCAGCACCACTTGTTAAAGAGATTGTCTTTAATCCATTGTATATTCTTGCCTCCTTTGTCAAAGATAAGGTGTCCATATGTGCGTGGATTTATCTCTGGGCTTTCTATTTTGTTCCATTGATCTATATTTCTGTCTTTGTGCCAGTACCATACTGGCTTGATAACTGTGGCTTTGTAGTAGAGCCTGAAGTCAGGTAGGTTGATTCCTCCAGTTCCATTCTTCTTTCTCAAGATCACTTTGGCTAGTCGAGGTTTTTTGTATTTCCATACAAATTGTGAAATTATTTGTTCTAGCTCTGTGAAGAATACTGTTGGTAGCTTGATAGGGATTGCATTGAACCTATAAATTGCTTTGGGTAGTATACTCATTTTCACTATATTGATTCTTCCAATCCATGAACATGGTATATTTCTCCATCTATTAGTGTCCTCTTTGATTTCTTTCACCAGTGTTTTATAATTTTCTATACATAGGTCTTTAGTTTCTTTAGGTAGATATATTCCTAAGTATTTTATTCTTTCCGTTGCAATGGTGAATGGAATTGTTTCCTTAATTTGTCTTTTTGTATTCTCATTATTAGTGTATAGGAATGCAAGGGATTTCTGTGTGTTGATTTTATATCCTGCGACTTTACTAAAGTCATTGATTAGCTCTAGTAATTTTCTGGTGGAGTCTTTAGGGTTTTCTATGTAGAGGATCATGTCATCTGCAAACAGTGAGAGTTTTACTTCTTCTTTTCCAATTTGGATTCCTTTTATTTCTTTTTCTGCTCTGATTGCTGTGGCCAAAACTTCCAAAACTATGTTGAATAGTAATGGTGAAAGTGGGCACCCTTGTCTTGTTCCTGACTTTAGAGGAAATGCTTTCAATTTTTCACCGTTGAGGATAATGTTTGCTGTGGGTTTGTCATATATAGCTTTTATTATGTTGAGGTATGTTCCTTCTTTTCCTGCTTTCTGGAGAGTTTTTATCATAAATGGGTGTGGAATTTTGTCAAAGGCTTTCTCTGCATCTTTTGAGATAATCATATGGTTTTTATTTTTCAATTTGTTAATGTGGTGTATTACATTGATTGATTTGCGGATATTGAAGAATTCTTGCATCCCTGGGATAAATCCCACTTGGTCATGGTGTATGATCTTTTTAATGTGTTTTTGGATTCTGATTGCTAGAATTTTGTTAAGGATTTTTGCATCTATATTCATCAGTGATATTGGCCTGTAGTTTTCTTTTTTTGTGGGATCTTTGTCAGGTTTTGGTATTAGGGTGATGGTGGCCTCATAGAATGAGTTTGGAAGTTTACCTTCCTCTGCAATTTTCTGGAAGAGTTTGAGCAGGATAGGTGTTAGCTCTTCTCTAAATTTTTGGTAGAATTCAGCTGTGAAGCCACCTGGACCTGGGCTTTTGTTTGCTGGAAGATTTTTGATTACAGTTTCAATTTCTGTGCTTATGATGGGTCTGTTAAGATTTTCTATTTCTTCCTGATCGAGTTTTGGAAAGTTGTACTTTTCTAAGAATTTGTCCATTTCTTCCTCGTTGTCCATTTTATTGGCATATAATTGTTGATAGTAGTCTCTTATGATCCTTTGTATTTCTGTGTTGTCTGTTGTGATCTCTCCATTTTCGTTTCTAATTTTGTTGATTTGATTTTTCTCCCTTTGTTTCTTGATGAGTCTGGCTAATGGTTTGTCAATTTTATTTATCCTTTCAAAGAACCAGCTTTTGGTTTTGTTGATTTTTGCTATGGTCTCTTTTGTTTCTTTTGCATTTATTTCTGCTCTAATTTTTAAGATTTCTTTCCTTCTACTAACCCTGGGTTCTTCACTTCTTCCTTTTCTAGTTGCTTTAGGTGTGGAGTTAGGTTATTTATTTGACTTTTTTCTTGTTTCTTGAGGTGTGCCTGTATTGCTATGAACTTTCCTCTTAGGACTGCTTTTACCGTGTCCCACAGGTTTTGGGTTGTTGTGTTTTCATTTTCATTCGTTTCTATGCAAATTTTGATTTCTTTTTTGATTTCTTCTGTGATTTGTTGGTTATTCAGCAGCGAGTTGTTCAGCCTCCATATGTTGGAATTTTTAATAGTTTTTCTCCTGTAATTGAGATCTAATCTTACTGCATTGTGGTCAGAAAAGATGCTTGGAATGATTTCTATTTTTTTGAATTTACCAAGGCTAGCTTTATGGGCCAGGATGTGATCTATCCTGGAGAAGGTTCCATGTGCACTTGAGAAAAAGGTGAAATTCATTGTTTTGGGATGAAATGTCCTATAGATATCAATTAGGTCTAACTGGTCTATTGTATCATTTAAAGTTTGTGTTTCCTTGTTAATTTTCTGTTTAGTTGATCTATCCACAGGTGTGAATGGGGTATTAATGTCTCCCACTATTATTGTGTTAGTGTTAATTTCTCCTTTCATACTTGTTAGCATTTGTCTTCCATACTGCGGTGCTCCTGTGTTGGGTGCATATATATTTATAATTGTTATATCTTCTTCTTGGATTGATCCTTTGATCATTATGTAGTGACCTTCTTTGTCTCTTTTCACAGCCTTTGTTTTAAAGTCTATTTTATCTGATATGAGTATTGCTACTCCTGCTTTCTTTTGGTCCCTATTTGCATGGAAAATCTTTTTCCAGCCCTTCACTTTCAGTCTGTATGTGTCCCCTGTTTTGAGGTGGGTCTCCTGTAGACAACATATGTAGGGGTCTTGTTTTTGTATCCATTCAGCCAGTCTTTGTCTTTTGGTTGGGGCATTCAACCCATTTACATTTAAGGTAATTACTGATAAGTATGATCCCGTTGCCATTTACTTTGTTGTTTTGGGTTTGAGTTTATACACCGTTTTTGTGTTTCCTGTCTAGAGAATATCCTTTAGTATTTGTTGGAGACCTGGTTTGGTGGTGCAGAATTCTCTCAGCTTTTGCTTGTCTGAAAAGCTTTTGATTTCTCCTTCATACTTGAATGAGATCCTTGCTGGGTACAATAATCTGGGCTGTAGGTTATTTTCTTTCATCACTTTAAATATGTAGTGCCATTCCCTCCTGGCTTGAAGAGTTTCTATTGAAAGATCAGCTGTTATTATTATGGGAATTCCCTTGTGTGTTATTTGTTGTTTTACCCTTGCTGCTTTTAATATTTGTTCTTTGTGTTTGATCTTTGTTAATTTGATTATTATGTGTCTTGGGGTGTTTCTCCTTGGGTTTATCCTGTTTGGGACTCTCTGGGTTTCTTGGACTTGGGTGATTATTTCCTTCCCCATTTTATGGAAGTTTTCAACTATTATCTCCTCAAGTATTTTCTCATGGTCTTTCTTTTTGTCTTCTTCTTCTGGAACTCCTATGATTCGAATGTTGTAGCGTTTAATATTGTCCTGGAGGTCTCTGAGATTGTCCTCATTTCTTTTAATTCGTTTTTCTTTTATCCTCTCTGCTTCATTTATTTCTACCATTCTATCTTCTAATTCACTAATCCTATCTTCTGCCTCTGTTATTCTACTATTTGTTGCCTCCAGAGTGTTTTTAATTTCATTTATTGCATTATTCATTATATATGGACTCTTTTTTATTTCTTCTAGGTCCTTGTTAAACCTTTCTTGCATCTTCTCAATCCTTGTCTCCAGGCTATTTATCTGTGTTTCCATTTTGATTTCAAGATTTTGGATCAATTTCACTATCATTATTCGGAATTCTTTATCAGGTAGATTCCCTATCTCTTCCTCTTTTGTTTGGTTTGGTGGGCATTTATCCTGTTCCTTTATCTGCTGGGTATTCCTCTGTCTCTTCATCTTCTTTAAATTGCTGAATTTGGGGTGTCCTTTCTGTATTCTGGCAGTTTGTAGAGTTCTCTTTATTGTTTCCTCACTGTTTGTGGGTTTGTACAGGTGGCTTGTTAAGGTTTCCTGGTTAGGGAAGCTTGTGTCGGTGTTCTGGTGTGTGGAGCTGTATTTCTTCTCTCTGGAGTGCAATGAAATGTCCAGTAATGAGTTATGAGATGTCTATAGTTTTGGGGTGACTTTGGGCAGCCTGTATCTTGAAGCTCAGGGCTGTGTTCCTTTGTAGCTGTAGGATTTGCTTGGTATGTCTTGCCCTGGAACTTATTGGCCCTTGTGTGGTGCTTGGTTTCAGTGTCGGTATGGAGGCATTTGATGAGCTCCTGTCAATTAATGTCCCTTGGAGTCAGGAGTTTCCTGGAGTCAGGGTTTGGACTTAAGCCTCCTGCTTCCGGTTATCAGTCTTATTTTTACAGTAGTTTCAAAACTTCTTCTATACAGCACCATTGATAAAACATCTACGTTAAAGATGAAAAGTTTCTCTACTGTGAGGGTCACTCAGAGAGTTTCACAGGATTACATGGAGGAGAGAAGAGGGAGGAGGGAGTTAGAGGTGACCCAAATGAGATGAGGTGGAATCAATAGTGGAGAGAGTGGGCTAGCTAGTAGTCACTTCCTTATGTGCACTCCACAATTAGACCACTCAGAGATGTTCACAGAGTTATACAGAGAAGAGAAGAAGGAAGGAGACAGAGGTGGCCAGAAGGATAAAAGGGGGGAATGAAAAGGAGGGAGACAGATCCAGCCAGTAATCAGTTCCCTAAGTGTTCTCCACCGTCTGGAACACACAGAAATTCACAGAGTTGGGTAGAGTAGAGAGGGGTTAGGGAGGAGACACAGGCGACCTGGTGGAGAAAAAGGAGAGTCCAAAGGGAGAGAGAGCAGTCAAGCCAATAATCTCGCTTCCTAGTGAAAAATGGGTCCTGAAGATTGGGTTCTTAAAGGTACAAAATTGGTAACAAATACATAGAAGCAAAAATTAAAAATCTAGAGTAGAGTTTGGAATTTCAAAAATATGATGTTTAAGAAAAGAAGAAGGAAAAGAAAGAGAGAAAAAACGAACAAACAAAAACAAACAAGGTCGCAAAAATTATAAAGAAAGTACAGGTACAAAATTGATAACTAATACCAAAAAGCAAAAATTAAAAATCTAGAGTAGAATTTGGAATTTCAAAAATACAATGTAAAAAAAAAAGAAGAAAAATAAAGAGAGAAAACAAACAAACAAAAACAAACAATGTCGCAAAAATTATAAAGAAAATACAGGTACAAAATTGATATCAAATACCAAAAAGCATAAATTAAAAATGTAGAGTAGAGTTTGGAATTTCAGATATACAATGTTATATAAAAGAAGAAGAGAAAGAAACAGAGAAGAAGAAAAAAAAGTCACAGAAATTATATAAAAAAAACTATAGGTACAAAATTGATAACATATACCAAAAGGCTAAAATTAAAAATCTAGAGTAGAGTTTGGAATTTCAAAAATACAACGTTAAAGAATAGAAGAAAAAAAAAAGGTCAAAAAATTATAAAATATATATATATGAAGTTTGCTGAAGAAGAAAAAAATAGGGTCTTTTTTTTTGCAAAGTAATAGGTTATAAAAGTGAAAATTAAAGGAACAATAGAGGACTTAAAATTAAAAAAAAAAAAAAAGAAAGACTGATCGTAAACATAATAAAAATATATCTAGGACTTTCTTGGTTTTGTTGTGGGAATTGTGGGTTCAGTTCATTTTTGGCTAGTTCCTTGGTCTGACTTATATTTCTCAAGATCTATAGGCCCCTTCCTATGTAGTCCGTAGTAACCACAGGGTTTTCATCTATTGCCTGTAGCTTCCAAGGCGTTTCCCTCTGTTATATCTTCTTCTGTTTGCTAGTCTCTTCAGTATCTGGTTTCTGTCCCTACACAAAGGGGACGGTGGAGGAAACTTTTTTTTTTTTTTTTTAGGCTTACTTGTTCAGTCGCGCTGTGGGGGAGGAGGGAGGGATGCAGCAAACAAATAACACTGGCATGAGCTCGCAGTGCCTCAGCCACACTGGGTCTGCCCCCGCTCACGGCGTGTGTAGCCTCCCTGCCCACACTCCTCGGGCTCTAGGTTGTTCCACCGGGAACAATCCGAGGCCGGCCCTGGGTTGCATGCACCTCCCAGGTCCAAGCCACTCAGGTTCAGGCACTCGGGTAGTCCTCAGAGTCGCAGACTCAGTTGGGCCTGCGTTTTGTGCTCTTCCCAGGTCCGAGCAACTCAGGTGATGAGGTGTTTGGCGAGCGCCACTGCTGCGACTTATCGCCTCCCCGCCTCTCGGTTATCTGGGTGTAAAACCGGCGCACATTCTCAGGCAGATGTTAACCGTCCAGACCCCCAATAAGTTTTAGTTAGCAAAGAAGCCTGCTTACAGTTTTATAGATAATGTCTCTCTGGGGCTGCGATTGCCCCCTTCCGGCTCTGGCTGCCTGTCACCGGAGGGGGAAGGTCTGCAGCCGGCTATCTCTGTTCAGTCCTTTGTTCCGTGAGCGGGTCTGGCGGTGTCTTAGGTTGGGGCTGGCTTTTCGCGTGGTAGATATCCCACAGTCTGGTTTGCTAGCCCAAATTATTTCGCTCAGATAGTGCTCAGGGTATTCAGGCCAGATTCTTACTCTCAGCGATGCAGCCCGCACCGCGCCTCCCTGCCCAGCCCCCCCTTGCTAATGGCATTGCAGGTGTCTGCACTGCTTCTCTGCTGGGGGAGTTACTGTAGGGCTCGCAATCTGTGAGTTTTAATTGTTTATTTATTTTTTTCTCCCTGTTATGTTGCCCTCTGTGCTTCCAAAGCTCGGCACAGATTCAGCAGTGAGAAGGTTTCCTGGTGTTTGGAAACTTCTCTCTTTTTAAGACTCCCTTCCCGGGATGGAACTCCGTCCCTCCCTCTTTTGTCTCTTTTTTTGTCTTTAATATTTTTTCCTACCTCCTTTCAAAGAGTTGGGTTGCTTTTCTGGGTGCCTGATGTCCTCTGCCAGCATTCAGAAGTTGTTTTGTGGAATTTACTCGACGTTTAAATGCTCTTTTGATGAATTTGTGGGGGAGAAAGTGTTCTCCCCATCCTACTCCTCCGCCATCTTCCCTGAGAGGTTTTTAACCAAGTACATAAACTTCACATAGATGTGACAAATAAGATGTTGAGATGAATTAATTCTCTAAGGAACAAGTGAAATAAAATCAAGGATACAACCTTATATTTAAGGAACAGGTGAAAAAAAAAAAGAGTTATTAGAAAAACAACAAAAAGCTCAGTTGAAAAGATGAGAGGAAAAAACAGTAATGAATGGTTACAAATAAAATTAAGAGCATTTCAATAAAAGCAGGTTGGTTAGTGAACTTCTGCAGGGAAATCAATTTTAATGAGAACTAAGGTATTGGTTTTGTCATTTGGAGGTCATTCCAGATAATAGTTTCAGTACTGAGGTAAAGGAAGGAAACAGATTACAAATAATTTGGGTGGACTGATGTTGCCAAAATATAGAGAATGATTGCATACTATTTTAAAGAACTTTAGGTGAACAAGAAGCCAGAGGCAGGCTGGACTTTATGAGAACAGGATTAGGTGGTGAAGTTAATTGTACTACCAACTGGAATCTCAATAATATTTTTGAAACAACTGTTCCTGAGGAAATCACTCAAACCAAGGTATCTCAACTGTAGGACATTTAAGGAGTGGTCAGCCCTTATCCTTGGGCATTTTCCATGAAAAGAAAAGGACAAAATTCTCATTCTCTGGGCCTCAGCCTGAGCAAATGGCTCTAGTTCTAGTAAAGGTAGGGTACAGGTACAAGTAAGTAGAAATAGCAGGGAGAATAGTCAGTGAGTTAAGATGTGGCAGGACCCCAGTACTAGAATAGGAATTTGACAGAAAAAAAAAAAGTCATCTGTGAGAATTAACAAACATGGATCGAGACAGAAACACAATTTTACTGAAGGAAGTAACTTGGATATGGACAGTATAACTGTGATTTAAGGGAAATACATGAATCTGAGGGTATCCATCAGTGAGTCAGATTCTAGGTTGTTTGGCAGTACAACATGGATTGGGGGAAATAAACATATTTATGCATAGCTGTGCATGTGTGTGTGCTAAGTTGTTTCAGTCATCTCTATTTATTTGCGACCTTATGGACTGTAGCCTGCTAGGCTCCTCTGTCCATGAAATTCTCCAAGCAAGAATACTGGAGTGGGTTGCCATTCCCTCCTCCAGAAGTTCTTCCCAACCAAAGGATTGAACTCCTTTGTCCTGTGGCTCCTGCATTTCAGGCGGATTCTTTACCACTGAGCCACCAAGGAAGCCCTTAACTATTACTATTCATATCACTAGAAACTGAGCTAAGGCCATTGATATCAAACTTGCAGGTCAGAAGTATGCATCTGGGAACAGCAAGCAAAGCAGAAGCTGAGAAAAAAAAGTATCTCTTGACAAGAAGGGGTAAGGTTTAAATTTTGTGTTGTTAAACGAAACCTGAGCCTGTACATGACAGAGGGGAAAGAAGATAATTAAACATTCGAGAGAAGGTTTAGCATTTATGGAAGGAAGTAATGAAATAAGTGGTAGGAAATAAAGTTAAGATGACATTTCTCTTTTCATTAACAAAATAAAAGTTATTTAAATAGTGGAAAATTTTTTCAAAGCATATACCTATGTGCATATAGAGTAATGATTAATAAATATAGGGTTTTGTCTCTGTGGAGCATACAATTTAGTAGGAGATGAATAAATAAATGAATATTGTCATAAGACATCTATGGAAAAGAACAGGAGGCTGTTGAAAAAAGAATAACATGGGGGAGAGATGGATAAGGAGATCAATTTAGATCAGGTTGTCAAGGAAGTTCTGCTTTAGGAGGTTTCCTTAGAGCTAAGCCTTTAATGAATGGGTTGAACAAAGAGTTTACCTAGCAGGAAAGCATCTCAAGTAGAAAAATAAGAATGGAAAAGGCTCTGAAAAGAGAATGAGTTTGGGATGTTGAGAATCAGAAAGGGAATTGGTGGAGCTGGAGCATTTAGTGTGAGAGAGGAAGTAGTCAGAGAAGACATGAGAAAATCAGTAGAGGTTCAGATCACGCAGAGTCTTATAGGTTGTAGTAAGGAGTTTGGATGTTAAATTCCAAGTGTGAAGGGGAAAGGCAGTGGAGGATTAAACAGGAGAATGGAATCACCTGATTTACATTTTAAAAGATTATGTGCTGTGTGGAGAATGGAATTAGGACGGAAGGGAGTTTGGATACATGGAGACCAAATTTGAGGCTATTTAAAATCTAGCCAAAAGATGAGAATGGCCTATACTAGGCTGGTGGCCATGGAGAGGGAGATAAATTGGCATGTGGGATATATTTTGGAAGTAACAATAGAAATTGCAGGACTTGCTGATAGAATAGGTGGGAGTTAAGAATGAAAGAGGTGTCCAGAAAGACTAGATTTCTGCTTCAAGCAGTTACTTGATGTGCCAAATAAGCACATGAAAAAATAGGGTTAAAAAGGAATACCAATTTAATCAATTTGGCAGGCAAAAATCAAATGATCAAAGTGGCAATGTATTTCATTTATTGACTGACATTCTTTTATGATGAGGTTGAAATTGAGTAGTGGATTAGAATGACCTGTGCTTGGATCATTTCCTGCTCATCATTTTTCAAAAATGACTAAAAAATAAAGGCACCTGTGAAACTGAGGATTTTAGCTTTGAATTTCTGTCCTTAAATATCAGAATGAAACTGTTGAAACTGTTGAAATTGTATTGAAGTAGGTAGGAAGACTTTAAAATAATATCTACTACAAAATTCTTCAAAATGCAGACATATTTTAGTAAATCCCTTCAAACTCTGTATTACTTTCCATGAGGCAACTTGGAAAGATGGAATGAAAGTAACAATCAAAATAAGGCATGCTAATATGTATGTCTAAAACTATAAAATATATATGTAGACCAAATATAAGAATTTTACTCGGTTGACCTCCTGAAATTCAAATCTTTGTTGCAATAAGAACATGTCTCTAGGTATTATCCTTACTATAATGATTTTGATTAAACAAGATCTTTCCTTTCTGCTATAATTAAAGCTGGCTACTGGATAACTTGTGAAGTATGAAAACCTGGCCTTTCAAATTCCTTTAGTCTATTGTTCATTTTTTTACTCCTTGTTTTATGTATACTTTTAAGGAGACTAATATTTTATTTTTGCTTTCTTGATCCCCTTCTTCTGCTCTAATTGTGGCATCCTACATAAGACTAACATTTTCTTTACCCTGATTTTGTTAGTGTTTTTTCCCTGTTTTGCTTCTTCAGGCTCTTCTAAATATAAAAACTTAATAGATTTACATATAATGTGGTGTTATAACTAAAATCCTATTAGATCCACAAAAAAAGTACTAGAGCTAATAATGAATTCAGCAAAGATCCTGGACACAAGGTCAACATGGAAAAACCATTTATGCTTTTATACAACAACAAGGAATGAACAGTCTGAAAAATGTAGAAAATAATTTTATTTGTAATACCATCCAAAAAATTAAAATACCTCAGAATAAATTCAACTAATGAATTGAAAGACTTAAGCATCGAAAATTCCAAAATATTGCTTTAAGAAATTAAACAAGATAAAAATAAGTGGAAAAACATCCCGTGTTTATAGGTTATAAGATTTAATGACGTTAGATGGCAATACAACCCAAAGTGATCTGAAGATTCAATATAGTCCCTATCAATGTCCTAAAATCCTTTTTGCCAGAAATGGAAAAGCCAATTCTCAAATTCATATGGTAGTAAAAGAGATCTCAAATACAATAATAATAATAAGTCATGAAAAAGAAGAACAAAGTTGGAGAATCCACACTTTCTGATTTCAAAAACTTACTACAAAGCCACAGTAATAAAATCAGTGTCTAAAGATACACATAGAGACCAATAGAATAGGGTCCAGAAGTCAGAAATAATCATATATATTCGTGGTAAATTGATTTCCAACAAGGATGCCAAGATCATTCGATGAAGAAAGTATAGTCTCTTCAACAAATGGTACTCAGACAACTTGATATTCACATGCAAAACAATGAAGCTGGAGTGGTATGAAAGTGAAAATGTTATTTGCCCAGTCATGTCCGACTCTATGTGAACCCATGGACTATAACCCTCCAGGCTCCTCTGTCCACGGAATTCTCCAGGGAAGAATACTGGAGTGCATTGCCATTTCCTTCTCAAAGGAATCTTCCCAACCCAGGGATTGAACCTGGGACTTCCATATTACAGGTAGATTTTTTTTTACCATCTGTGCTACCAGTAAATATTGGAGTGGTATCCCTTGTCATAAACAAAAATTAACTCAAAATTCATTAAAGACCTAAATATAAGACCTGAAACTCTAATACTTATAGAATAAAATTGAGATTTTTATGCTCTTTTTGACCTTGGATTTGGCAATAAATTGTTAGACATGACATCAAAAACTTCATCAAAATTAAAAATATTTTGTGCACCAAAGGACATTATCAAGAAAGTGGAAGACAACTTACAGAATGGGGAAAGCCTTTGTAAATTTGTAGAGGAAGGGGTAATAACTGTTTTTTTATTTTATTTTTTAACTTTACAATATTGTATTGGTTTTGCCGTATATCAACATGAATCTGCCACAGGTATACACGTGTTCCCTATCCTGAACCCTCCTCCCTCCTCCCTCCCCATACCATCCCTCTGGGTCATCCCAGTACACCAGCCCCAAGCATCTTAACCTAAAGAATTGGAAGGTGGAAATCTCTGGCAGGGCCAGTTTGATAAATATTATTGGCTATGAAGGTTTTCTGACCTCCTTATTTAATACAAGTATAAGTGGACCTTTCCTTACTGGACAATTTTAGTGTACTGGTAATGGTAGTACTTCATTATTTTTGCCATTTTTGATGGTTTTAAATCCTAAATATATTCAGAGCTGAAATATAGTGCTCAGAGGATGCTCAAGAAAGGCTTTATTTCTGAAATCAAGTGTTCTTAAGTGGCAGCAGTTTTGAACCCCACGTTTTTAGAGATATTATAATGTGTATACATTGTAAAAGGCTTTGTCTTTTATAATGGGAGAGCACCTAGGGCTTCTGAAGCAGGCTCATTGATAAGTAATCAGTCTGTCACCCTACCATTTAAAAGCCTTCTTTGTTTTTGTGCTTCTATAAATGGACTGCTTATTTTGAAACATCTGTGTCTGGCTTAAAGTGATACTATTTTATGTAACTGTAAAATTATTTCTCCTTTATGACTATTTAGAGTAAGTACTATTGAAATAGATGAAACTCTCTTTTAGAGGAACTTCTCCCTTCCTCAGAGCTAAATAAAGATACCTTCCATTTCTCTCCAAGCAGGTGCAAAAGATACAGTTACAACAGTCTTTGAGTTTGAGGGAACTAAATTTTGTAATAAGACTTCATATTATGCTAGATGTGCCATAAACTTAAAATGGGTGCTACAACACATTATAAAACTCAGGAATGAAATGCCAAGCAAGAAGCAAAAGCAAAAATCAAAATTGATACTTCAGAATATTTCAACAGCCAAAGAATACAGTTTTGGAAGAACATTTGCTTCAGATTATATTCCCAGAAAAAGAAAAAAAAAAAAAGCAATAGGGAAAAAAAGATTCAAAGCCAGTTTCTTCAGAAGCTGTGGTTAATATATGAAAGTTTTATAGTTGAGTTGCCTAGTCTCTCTCTGCTCTCAAAATGAGTGGGCAGTATTTCAAGAAAATTGACTAAATCTGAAAAGAAGTGTTTAATAAACTGATCTTTACTTGCTACAAAACAAAACAATAACTGAAAACAATTTCCCCAAAAGTATTTTACATTCTGCTTCCCCACATATATAACTTTATATGTAATATTTTTATATTTGCCAATGGATACCTTCATAAGGTCTTCCCTGGTGGCTCAAGTGGTAAATATCTGTCTGCAATGCAAGAGACACAAGTTCAACCCTTGGGTTGAGAAGATCCCCTGGAAGAGGAAATGACAATGTCCTCCAGTAGTTTTGCCTTGAGAATCCCATGGACAGAAAAGCCTGGTGGACTAGAGTCCATGAGTTCACAAAGAGTCGGACACAACTTAGCAACTAATCACACCTTCAGTGAGGTTAAGAAACTTTTATTAGATATCGGTATATTTGGACAATTTCTATTACTATCACTTCCACTATAAATTTTCCACTGATTTTGGAAGGTATTTCAGGAAATTGATGACAGTTTGATAGCTTTTTTGTTAGGTTCATGATTACTTACAGGAACAACTAAATTACATTTGAGAAGGATAGGGAAATTAATGTTTTAAAAGTTAAGAAATCTCATCTAGAATCTCCATAAAAAATTGGTTTTATCAATATTTTTGTTTGCATAGGGTCTAAGATATTGTGAGGAGCTAATAACAATGCACCTCTATTTATGTAACCTAAAGGCAAATTTATAAAATCTTTGTGAGAGCATTCATTCTTGAGAACAAATGTTAAAGAAATTTATTAGGATTTCAGAAACTAAATTTCCAAGAAAAACTGTCACAACAGAGTCTCACTCATCACCAGAATTATGGCCTAGCCTGGACTACCACACCATCTATTGGGTCATCTTCCTTTATTCAACACCTTTTCCCACTTCTTAAAGGTGAGATATCTCTTCAAGAAAATTGGAGCTATCAAGGGAACATTTCATGCAAGGATGGGCACAATAAAGGACAGAAAGAGTAAGGACCTAACATATACAGTAGAGATTAAGAAGAGGTGGCAAAAGTACACAGAAGAACTATACTAAAAAGGGCTTAATGATCCAGATAATAATCATGATGGTGTGATCACTCACCTTGAGCCAGACATCTTGGAGTGTGAAGTCAAGTGGGCCTTAGGAAGCATTACTACAAGCAAAGCTAGTGGAGGTGGTGGAATTCCAGCTGAGTTATTTAAAATCCTAAGAAGATGAGGCCATTAAAGTGTTGCACTTAATATGTCAGCAAATTTGGAAAACTCAGCAGTGGCCACAGGACTAGAAATGGTCAGTTTTCATTCCAATCCCAAAGAAAAGCTATGCCAAAGAATGCTCAAACTACCATACAACTGGACTCATTTCATATGCTAGCAAGGATATTCTCAAAATCCTTCGAGCTAGGTTTTAGCAGTAAGTGAACTGAGAACTTCCAGGTGTGCCAAATGGATTTAGAAAAGGCAGAGTAGGAACCAGAGATCAAATTGCGAGCATTCATCGGATCATGGAGAAAGCAAAGGAATTCCAGAAAAACATCTATTTCTGTTTGTTGACTATGCTAAAGTATTTGACTATGTGGATCACAACAAATTGTGGAAAATTCTTCAAAGATTAGAGTATCAGATCACCCTACCTATCTCCTGAGAAATCTGTATGCAGGTCAGGAAGCAACAGTTAAAATTGGGCACGGGGCAATGGACTGCTTCCATATTAGGAGAGTATGAAAAGGCTGTATATTATCGTCTTGCTTATTTAACTTCTATGTGGAGTACATCATGTGAAATGCTGAACTGGATAAATTACAAGCTGGAATCAAGACTGCCAGCAGACATATCAACAACCTTAGATGTGCAGATGATACCACTCTAACCACAGAAAATGAAGAGGAACTAAAGATCTTCTTTTTTTAGTTTTTGATGTATTTATTTTAATTGGAGGCTAATTACTTTACAATATTATGGTGGTTTAAAGAACTTCTGTGGAAAATTCTGTAAGAGATGGGAATACCAGACCACCTGATCTGCATCTTGAGAAATTTGTATGCAGGTCAGGAAGCAACAGTTAGAATTGGACATGGAAAGACAGACTGGTTCCAAATAGGAAAAGGAGTTCGTCAAGGCTGTATATTGTCACCCTGCTTATTTAACTTATATGCAGGGTACATCATGAGAAACGCTGGACTGGAAGAAACACAAACTGGAATCAAGATTGCCAGGAGAAATATCAGTAACCTCAGATATGCAGATGACACCACCCTTATGGCAGAAAGTGAAGAGGAACTCAAAAGCCTCTTGATGAAAGTGAAAGTGGAGAGTGCAAAAGTTGGCTTAAAGCTCAACATTCAGAAAACGAAGATCATGGCATCCAGTCCCACCACTTCATGGGAAATAGATGGGGAAACAGTGGAAACAGTGTCAGACTTTATTTTTCTGGGCTCCAAAATCACTACAGATGGTGATTGCAGCCATGAAATTAAAAGACTATTACTCCTTGGAAGGAAAGTTATGACCAGCCTAAATAGCCTATTCAAAAGCAGAGACATTACTTTGCCAACAAAAGTCCGTCTAGTCAAGGCTATGGTTTTTCCTGTGGTCATGTATGGATGTGAGAGTTGGACTGTGAAGAAGGCTGAGTGCGAAGAATTGATGCTTTTGAACTGTGGTGTTGGAGAAGACTCTTGAGAGTCCCTTGGACTGCAAGGAGATCCAACCCGTCCATTCTGAAGGAGATCAGCCCTGGAATTTCTTTGGAAGGAATGATGCTAAAGCTGAAACTCCAGTACTTTGGCCACCTCATGCAAAGAGTTGACTCATTGGAAAAGACTCTGATGCTGGGAGGGATTGGGGGCAGGATGAGAAGGGGACAACAGAAGATGAGATGGCTGGATGGCATTGCTGACTCGATGGACGTGAGTCTGAGTGAACTCCGGGAGTTGGTGATGGACAGGGAGGCCTGGCGTGCTGCGATTCATGGGGTCACAAAGAGTCAGGCACGACTGAGTGACTGATCTGATCTGAAAGAACTTGGTGAGAGTAAAGGACGAGAATGAAAAAGTTGACTTGAAACTCAACATTCAATAAACTAAGATCATAGCCTATCATTCTATCACTTCATGGCAAATACAAGGGGAAAAAGTGGAAGCAGTGACAGATTTTATTTTAGGGGGCTGCAAAATCACTGTCGACAGTGAGGGCAACAGCAAAATTAAAAGACACTTGTTCCTTGGAAGGAAAGCTATAATAAAAATCAGACAGTGTTTTAGAAAACAGAGATATCACTTTGCCAAGAATGGTCCATATAGTCGAAGCTAAGATTTTTCCAGTGGTTGTGTAGAGATGTGAGATTTGAACCATAAAGAAGGCTAAGTGTTCAAGAATTTATGCTTTCTAATTGTTGTGCTGGAGAAAACTCTTGAGAGTCCCTCAGACTGAAAGGAGATCAAACCAGTCAATACTAAAGGAAATCAAGAGCGAATATTCATTGGAAGGACAGATGCTGCAGCTCCAATACTTTGGCCACCTGATGCAAAGACCTGACTCATTCGAAAAGACTCTGATGCTGGGAAAGCTTGAAGGAAAAAGACAAGGGTGCGGCAGTAGATGAGATGACTAGATTGCATTACTGGCTCATTGGACATGAATTTGAGCAAACTTTGGGAGACAGAGGAACCTACAGTGTGCTGCAGTCCATGGGGTTGCAAAGAGTTGGACAGGGCTTAGCAACTGAACAGAAACAGAAGTGAAAAAAAAAAAAAAAAAAGAACTCCTTTAACTATAGGATACAATTCCTAGAAACTTTCTGTCTTTGACTATCCATCAGCCTTTATTTCCTTCAAGTAACAGAATGTTGACTTCCTTTTATAGGATTACCTTTTCCCCATTGTGATTAGTCTTCATGAGAACATTGATATGGGTGTCCATGTTTTCCTTAGGCAAATTATGGTTAAAAATCCAAAAGTAACTAACTGGAGCCTCTCTTGGGAAAACGATAAAAGAGTTAAAAAAAAAAAAATGATTGGGTGGGATTTGCCCCAGCAGAAGCAGCATGGTACACCTGCTATGATGATCACTGGAATCATCCCAGTTCCTACCCTTTATTTAGGTGTGTATGTTAATCAAAGTCAATTTTTTTTAGGTT
The DNA here is from genome assembly GCF_055505025.1 of Bos grunniens. Lineage (NCBI taxonomy): Eukaryota > Metazoa > Chordata > Mammalia > Artiodactyla > Bovidae > Bos > Bos grunniens. The sequence continues at coordinate 102,133,477 of NC_141194.1, read as the reverse complement.
GCCAGCAAAGGAACTAACTATTTGGCAAAGCAATGAATAATATTGTCCTGACAATATAATATAAAAATAAGAGAGGAGGAGCCAAGATGGCAGAGGAGTAGGACGGGGAGAACACTTTCTCCCCCACAAATTCATCAAAAGAGCATTTAAACGTCGAGTAAATTCCACAAAACAACTTCTGAATGCCGGCAGAGGACATCAGGCACCCAGAAAAGCAACCCAACTCTTTGAAAGGAGGTAGGAAAAAATATTAAAGACAAAAAAAGAGACAAAAGAGGGAGGGATGGAGTTCCATCCCAGGAAGGGAGTCTTAAAAAGAGAGAAGTTTCCAAACACTAGGAAACCTTCTCACTGCCGAATCTGTGCCGAGCTTTGGAAACACAGAGGGCAACATAACAGGGAGAAAAAATAAATAAACAATTAAAACTCGCAGATTGTGAGCCCTACGGTAACTCCCCCAGCGGAGAAGCAGCGCAGACGCCTGCACACGCCATTAGCTGGGCAGGGAGGCGTGGCGTGGGCTGCATCGCTTAGAGTAAGAATCTGGCCTGAATACCCTGAGCGCTATCCGAGCGAAATAATTTGGGCTAGCAAACCAGACTGTGGAACATCTACCACGCGAAAAGCCAGCCCCAACCTAAGACACCGCCAGGCCAGCTCACAGAACAAAGGACTGAACAGAGATAGCCGGCTGCAGACCTTCCCCCTCCGGAGACAGGCAGCCAGACCCGGAAGGGGGCAATCGCAGCCGCAGAGAGACATTACCTATAAAACTGTAAGCAGGCTTCTTTGCTAACTAAAACTTCTTGGGGCTCGGGACGGTTAACATCTGCCTGAGAAGGTGCGCCGGTTTTACACCCAGATAACCGAGTGGCGGGGAGGGGATAAGTCGTAGCTTTGGCGCTCGCCAAACACCTCATCACCTGAGCTGCTCAGACCTGGGAAGAGCACAAAACGCAGGCCCAACTGAGTCTGCGACTCTGAGGACCACCCAAGTGCCTGAACCTGAGTGGCTTGGACCTGGGAGGTACACGCAACCCAGGGCCGGCCTCGGATTGTTCCCGGTGGAACAACCTAGAGCCCGAGAAGCGTGGGCAGGGAGGCTACACAAGCCGTGAGCGGGGGCAGACCCAGTGTGGCTGAGGCACTGCGAGTGCACGCCAGTGTTATTTGTTTGCAGCATCCCTCCCTCCCTTCCCACAGCACGACTGAACAAGTGAGCCTAAAAAAAAAAAAAAAAAAGTTTCCTCCACTGTCCCCTTGGTGTCTGGGAGGAAACCAGACACTGAAGAGACCAGCAAACAGAAGAAGCTATAACAGAGGGAAACGCCCTGGAAGCTACAGGCAATAGATGAAAACCCTGTGGTTACCACGGACTACATAGGAAGGGGCCTATAGATCTTGAGAAATATAAGTTGGACCAAGGAACTAGCCAAAAATGAACTGAACCCACAATACTCACAACAGAACCAGAAAAAGTCCTAGATATATTTTTACTATTTTTACGATCATTCTTTCTTTTTTTTTTATTAAAAAATTTTTTTAAGTCCTCTATTGATCCTTTAATTTTCACTTTTATAACCTATTACTTTGCAAAAAAAAAAAGACCCTATTTTTTCTTCTTCAGCAAACTTCATATATATATGTTTTATAATTTTTTGACCATGTTTTTTTTTTTTCTTCTTTTCTTTAACATTGTATTTTTGAAATTTCAAACTCTACTCTAGTTTTTCAATTTTAGCTTTTTGGTATATGTTACCAATTTTGTACCTATAGTTTTTTTTATAATTTCTGTGACTTTTTTTTTTTTTCTGTTTCTTTCTCTTCTTCTTTTATATAACATTGTATATCTGAAATTCCAAACTCTACTCTAGATTTTTAATTTATGCTTTTTGGTATTTGATATCAATTATGTACCTGTATTTTCTTTATGATTTTTGCGACATTGTTTGTTTTTGTTTGTTTGTTTGTTTTCTCTCTTTATGCTTCTTTTTCCTTTTTTTTAATATTGCATTTCTGAAATTTTAAACTCTACTCTAGATTTTTAATTTTTGCTTTTTGGTATTAGTTATCAATTTTGTACCTGTACTTTCTTTATAATTTTCGCGACCTTGTTTGTTTTTCTTTGTTCTTTTTTTCTCTCTTTCTTTTCCTTCTTCTTTTCTTTACCATCGTAATTTTGAAATTCCAAACTCTACTTTAGATTTTTAATTTTTGCTTTTATGTATTTGTTACCAATTTTGTACCTTTAAGAACCCAATCTTCAGGACCCATTTTTCACTAGGGAGCGAGATTACTGGCTTGACTGCTTTCTCTCCCTTTGGACTCTCCTTTTTCTCCACCAGGTCGCCTGTGTCTCCTCCCTAACCCCTCTCTACTCTACCCAACTCTGTGAATTTCTGTGTGTTCCAGACGGTGGAGAACACTTAGGGAACTGATTACTGGTTGGATCTGTCTCCCTCCTTTTCATTCCCCCCTTTTATCCTTCTGGCCACCTCTGTCTCCTTCCTCCTTCTTCTCTTCTCTGTATAACTCCATGAACATCTCTGAGTGGTCCAGCTGTGGAGTGCACGTAAGGAAGTGACTACTGGCTAGCCCACTCTCTCCACTATTGATTCCACCTCATCTCATTTGGGTCACCTCTAACTCCCTCCTCCCTCTTCTCTCCTCCATGTAATCCTGTGAAACTCTCTGAGTGACCCTCACAGTAGAGAAACTTTTCATCTTTAACGTAGATGTTTTATCAATGGTGCTGTATAGAAGGAGAAGTTTTGAAACTTCTGTAAAAATAAGACCGATAACTGGAAGCAGGAGGCTTAAGTCCAAACCCTGACTCCAGGGAACTCCTGACTCCAAGGAACATTAATTGACAGGAGCTCATCAAACGCCTCCATACCGACACTGAAACCAAGCACCACACAAGGGCCAACAAGTTCCAGGGCAAGACATACCAAGCAAATTCTCTAGCTACAAAGGAACACAGCCCTGAGCTTCAAGATACAGGCTGCCCAAAGTCACCCCAAAACCATAGACATCTCATAACTCATTACTGGACATTTCATTGCACTCCAGAGAGAAGAAATACAGCTCCACCCACCAGAACACTGACACAAGCTTCCCTAACCAGGAAACCTTGACAAGCCACCTGTACAAACCCACACACAGCAAGGAAAAGCCACAATAAAGAGAACTCCACAAACTGCCAAAATACAGAAAGGACACCCCAAACTCAGCAATTTAAACAAGATGAAGAGACAGAGGAATACCCAGCAGATAAAGGAACAGGATAAATGCCCACCAAACCAAACAAAAGAGGAAGAGATAGGGAATCTACCTGATAAAGAATTCCAAATGATAGTGAAAATGACCTGAAATCTTGAAAGCAAAATGGAATCACAGATAAAAAGTGTGGAGACAAGGATTGAGAAGATGCAAGAAAGGTTTAACAAGGACCTAGAAGAAATAAAAAAGAGTCCATATATAATGAATAATGCAATAAATGAAATTAAAAACACTCTGGAGGCAACAAATAGTAGAATAACAGAGGCAGAAGATAGGATTAGTGAATTAGAAGATAGAATGGTAGAAATAAATGAAGCAGAGAGGATAAAAGAAAAACGAATTAAAAGAAATGAGGACAATCTCAGAGACCTCCAGGACAATATTAAACGCTACAACATTCGAATCATAGGAGTTCCAGAAGAAGACAAAAAGAAAGACCATGAGAAAATACTTGAGGAGATAATAGTTGAAAACTTCCCTAAACTGGGGAAGGAAATAATCACCCAAGTCCAAGAAACCCAGAGAGTCCCAAACAGGATAAACCCAAGGAGAAACACCCCAAGACACATATTAATCAAATTAACAAAGATCAAACACAAAGAACAAATATTAAAAGCAGCAAGGGTAAAACAACAAATAACACACAAGGGAATTCCCATTAGGATAACAGCTGACCTTTCAATAGAAACTCTTCAAGCCAGGAGGGAATGGCAAGACATACTAAAAATGATGAAAGAAAATAACCTACAGCCCAGATTATTGTACCCAGCAAGGATCTCATTCAAGTATGAAGGAGAAATCAAAAGCTTTTCAGACAAGCAAAAGCTGAGAGAATTCTGCACCACCAAACCAGGTCTCCAACAAATACTAAAGGATATTCTCTAGACAGGAAACACAAAAACGGTGTATAAACTCAAACCCAAAACAACAAAGTAAATGGCAACAGGATCATACTTATCAGTAATTACCTTAAATGTTAATGGGTTGAATGCCCCAACCAAAAGACAAAGACTGGCTGAATGGATACAAAAACAAGACCCCTACATATGTTGTCTACAGGAGACCCACCTCAAAACAGGGGACACATACAGACTGAAAGTGAAGGGCTGGAAAAAGATTTTCCATGCAAATAGGGACCAAAAGAAAGCAGGAGTAGCAATACTCATATCAGATAAAATAGACTTTAAAACAAAGGCTGTGAAAAGAGACAAAGAAGGTCACTACATAATGATCAAAGGATCAATCCAAGAAGAAGATATAACAATTATAAATATATATGCACCCAACACAGGAGCACCGCAGTATGGAAGACAAATGCTAACAAGTATGAAAGGAGAAATTAACACTAACACAATAATAGTGGGAGACTTTAATACCCCACTCACACCTATGGATAGATCAACTAAACAGAAAATTAACAAGGAAACACAAACTTTAAATGATACAATAGACCAGTTAGACCTAATTCATATCTATAGGACATTTCATCCCAAAACAATGAATTTCACCTTTTTCTCAAGCGCACATGGAACCTTCTCCAGGATAGATCACATCCTGGGCCATAAAGCTAGCCTTGGTAAATTCAAAAAAATAGAAATCATTCCAAGCATCTTTTCTGACCACAATGCAGTAAGATTAGATCTCAATTACAGGAGAAAAACTATTAAAAATTCCAACATATGGAGGCTGAACAACACACTGCTGAATAACCAACAAATCACAGAAGAAATCAAAAAAGAAATCAAAATTTGCATAGAAACGAATGAAAATGAAAACACAACAACCCAAAACCTGTGGGACACGGTAAAAGCAGTCCTAAGGGGAAAGTTCATAGCAATACAGGCACACCTCAAGAAACAAGAAAAAAGTCAAATAAATAACCTAACTCCACACCTAAAGCAACTAGAAAAGGAAGAAATGAAGAACCCCAGGGTTAGTAGAAGGAAAGAAATCTTAAAAATTAGAGCAGAAATAAATGCAAAAGAAACAAAAGAGACCATAGCAAAAATCAACAAAACCAAAAGCTGGTTCTTTGAAAGGATAAATAAAATTGACAAACCATTAGCCAGACTCATCAAGAAACAAAGGGAGAAAAATCAAATCAACAAAATTAGAAACGAAAATGGAGAGATCACAACAGACAACACAGAAATACAAAGGATCATGAGAGACTACTATCAACAATTATATGCCAATAAAATGGCCAATGTGGAAGAAATGGACAAATTCTTAGAAAAGTACAACTTTCCAAAACTGGACCAGGAAGAAACAGAAAATCTTAACAGACCCATCATAAACACAGAAATTGAAACTGTAATCAAAAATTTTCCAGCAAACAAAAGCCCAGGTCCAGACGGCTTCACAGCTGAATTCTACCAAAAATTTAGAGAAGAGCTGACACCTATCCTGCTCAAACTCTTCCAGAAAATTGCAGAGGAAGGTAAACTTCCAAACTCATTCTATGAGGCCACCATCACCCTAATACCAAAACCTGACAAAGATCCCACAAAAAAAGAAAACTACAGGCCAATATCACTGATGAATATAGATGCAAAAATCCTTAACAAAATTCTAGCAATCAGAATCCAAAAACACATTAAAAAGATCATACACCATGACCAAGTGGGATTTATCCCAGGGATGCAAGAATTCTTCAATATCCGCAAATCAATCAATGTAATACACCACATTAACAAATTGAAAAATAAAAACTATATGATTCTCTCAATAGATGCAGAGAAAGCCTTTGACAAAATTCCACACCCATTTATGATAAAAACTCTCCAGAAAGCAGGAATAGAAGGAACATACCTCAACATAATAAAAGCTATATATGACAAACCCACAGCAAACATTATCCTCAATGGTGAAAAATTGAAAGCATTTCCTCTAAAGTCAGGAACAAGACAAGGGTGCCCACTTTCACCATTACTATTCAACATAGTTTTGGAAGTTTTGGCCACAGCAATCAGAGCAGAAAAAGAAATAAAAGGAATCCAAACTGGAAAAGAAGAAGTAAAACTCTCACTATTTGCAGATGACATGATCCTCTACATAGAAAACCCTAAAGACTCCACCAGAAAATTACTAGAGCTAATCAGTGACTTTAGTAAAGTTGCAGGATATAAAATCAACACACAGAAATCCCTTGCATTCCTATACACTAATAATGAGAATACAAAAAGACAAATTAAGGAAACAATTCCATTCACCATTGCAACGGAAAGAATAAAATACTTAGGAATATATCTACCTAAAGAAACTAAAGACCTATGTATAGAAAACTATAAAACACTGGTGAAAGAAATCAAAGAGGACACTAATAGATGGAGAAATATACCATGTTCATGGATTGGAAGAATCAATATAGTGAAAATGAGTATACTACCCAAAGCAATTTATAGGTTCAATGCAATCCCTATCAAGCTACCAACAGTATTCTTCACAGAGCTAGAACAAATAATTTCACAATTTGTATGGAAATACAAAAAACCTCGACTAGCCAAAGTGATCTTGAGAAAGAAGAATGGAACTGGAGGAATCAACCTACCTGACTTCAGGCTCTACTACAAAGCCACAGTTATCAAGCCAGTATGGTACTGGCACAAAGACAGAAATATAGATCAATGGAACAAAATAGAAAGCCCAGAGATAAATCCACGCACATATGGACACCTTATCTTTGACAAAGGAGGCAAGAATATACAATGGATTAAAGACAATCTCTTTAACAAGTGGTGCTGGAAATCTGGTCAACCACTTGTAAAAGAATGAAACTAGAACACTTTCTAACACCATACACAAAAATAAACTCAAAATGGATTACAGATCTAAACGTAAGACCAGAAACTATAAAACTCCTAGAGGAGAACATAGGCAAAACACTCTCTGACATACATCACAGCAGGATCCTCTATGACCCACCTCCCAGAATATTGGAAATAAAAGCAAGAATAAACAAATGGGACCTAATTAACCTTAAAAGCTTCTGCACATCAAAGGAAACTCTTAGCAAGGTGAAAAGACAGCCTTCAGAATGGGAGAAAATAATAGCAAATGAAGCAACTGACAAACAACTAATCTCAAAAATATACAAGCAACTCCTACAGCTCAACTCCAGAAAAATAAATGACCCAATCAAAAAATGGGCCAAAGAACTAAATAGACATTTCTCCAAAGAAGACATACAGATGGCTAACAAACACATGAAAAGATGCTCAACATCACTCATTATCAGAGAAATGCAAATCAAAACCACTATGAGGTACCATTTCACACCAGTCAGAATGGCTGTGATCCAAAAGTCTACAAATAATAAATGCTGGAGAGGGTGTGGAGAAAAGGGAACCCTCTTACACTGTTGGTGGGAATGCAATCTAGTACAGCCACTATGGAGAACAGTGTGGAGATTCCTTAAAAAACTGGAAATACAACTTCCTTATGATCCAGCAATCCCACTGCTGGGCACACACACTGAGGAAACCAGAAGGGAAAGAGACACGTGTACCCCATTGTTCATCGCAGCACTGTTTATAGTAGCCAGGACATGGAAGCAACCTAGATGTCCATCAGCAGATGAATGGATAAGAATGCAGTGGTACATATACACAATGGAGTATTACTCAGCCATTAAAAAGAATACATTTGAATCAGTTCTAATGAGGTGGATGAAACTGGAGCCTATTATACAGTGAAGTAAGCCAGAAGGAAAAACACCAATACAGTATACTAACGCATATATATGTAATTTAGAAAGATGGTAACAATAACCCTGTGTACGAGACAGCAAAAGAGACACTGATGTATAGAACAGACTTATGGACTCTGTGGGAGAGGGAGAGGGTGGGGAGATTTGGGAGAATGGCATTGAAACATGTAAAATATCATGTATGAAACGAGATGCCAGTCCAGGTTCGATGCACGATACTGGGTGCTTGGGGCTAGAGCACTGGGACGACCCAGAGGGATGGTATGGGGAGGGAGGAGGGAGGAGGGTTCAGGATGGGGAACACGTGTATATCTGTGGCGGATTCATTTTGATATTTGGCAAAACTAATACAATTATGTAAAGTTTAAAAATAAAATAAAATTTAAAAAAAAGAAATGTAAAATAGCTAGCATGATGTTTAGCACATTGGTGCTTAATATCACTACTACTAAAAATAATACTAAAGTTTACATGAATTGAGCCTCACAGTGCAGAGAACTTCACATGCATTATCCCGCTTAGATCTTACTATGGATCCATGAAATTGATTCTAATTTTATTTCAAATTATAATGGAGGAATTGAGACAATGAGAGGCCCAAACTTATTAATATGTGGCTGTTAAGTAGTAAGGTCAGGATTTGAAATTTGACAGTCCTCAGATACATGCATTTAAATGCTACATTCTAAATCTCTTCCTCACTTTTCTTGTGTGGCAGTGAAGAAGCCATAATTCGTGAAATTGTTTGTCCATAGTGTAGTATTGTCAAGAAATGCCATATTGAAAAGCTGTTTCTAAAAAAATGGCATTGCCGAGTATTGAAACATCACTCTATTAATTATCACAGTTGTCTGTTAGGAGTGGAATTTCTTGATGGTCATTTCTTGACTAGCCTGACCCATATTAACATTAACAACAAAGATTATTCGCAAAAATGGATATTTTCCTCTCCTATGTGCAATATGGAAGAGAGTTCATTAACTAGATGTAACTGTGTCTTCAATGCCATATACATAATACATCTGTGAAGTAAAACAGTCAGTATTTGATCTTTGGAACCATTTTTTTTTCATATAAATGGAATATTATGACCTTTGTAAAAGCAACATCTGCTGTATTCTTGCTTAAGATTCTTCAAGGTTTTTGCCATAGCTACAGGCCTGTAATAAATGTTCCAAGTTTTCTTGGCACTTCCTGCATAATGAAAACTTTTCAGGCCAGAAGCTGAAGTAAAGCAAATGCTGTATTATGAAAATAGTAAGCAAGAAATCTTCCAGTTGTTACTACTAGCTTTTCTATCTGTTTGTAGGCTATGATTCAGTGCTAACCAAGCAAGACTAGTGTTTTTTGAGATAACCTTTGTTCAGCCCATGCTCACAAAAAAATAATCCACCAGGAAAAGATACTGGCAAATTCACTGTGGAAGAGAGTTAAGGATAACTGAATTTTATTATTCATAATGTTTTCAGTTACACATAGCCATTTTTTCCTCCACTGTTCTTAGAAAATTGTGTGACCAGGTGATCCTTAAAATATACTTGAAGCACACCGCATAAAGCTTGACTTGAAGTCAATAATAGAATTACCTCCAGAGTACGACAAATGAGGTTTCAGAATTCCTCCAGGTCTCTCTTTGGCATCAGACATAATAAGGACATACTTAAATTTTCAAACAGCAGTTCATTATTGTAAATGTGCCTGTCACCCTTGGGCAAAGCATTCTTCATCTCTCCAATTTTGGATAAATTTATATATCTCATTTTTTTTTTTGATAAACCTTATGTATCACATGGATGAAATAAGGGATAAGGATTGAGAAAGAATGTATGTGCTGATGCCTCAAAATCCTGTGCACCTTCTTTTGCATTTGAATTTTTTAAAATGTTTTAAGCAGGTTTATTTCCAAAATGACACATTTACTTAAAATAGCTTCAGAAGTCCTATTTAATTGGCAAAGTCTGCCTCATGTTCTGAGGACCCTGAGTCTTTTATAATGTATACATATGCATATATTTTTAATTCTAATTTATCTTTCAGAATTTTTATGCTGTCTTTATTGAGTTAGTTGTTAGCATTATACAATTTCAAGTTAATTTTTTGGGAACTTTAATATCTACATAAATAAGGATTATCTTGTTTTCCTTTTGTGACTATGTATTGAACACCTAGTATGTTCAAGGCTATGTACTCACTTCTGGAGATAAAACAGTTGAATAGAAACATGATTTCTATTTTGGCAAAGTTTATCAGTTAGTCATTATCCTGGCTCAGTGGTTTTTCTCAGGCTGTTTATATCCTGCCACTGGAAATTATACTCCGAGGATCATGTTATACCTCATCTACACAATGGAGATAAATTCTGTCCTTCTGTTCTTTGTTTGATTTTGTTTTGTTCCCCTCCATACATTAAGCGTCAACGTCTGGGTTAAAAAAAGTGACAATGAGAAAACTCAGGCTCTAGTTAGTTTTCTAAAATACTATAAGAGCTTGGGCATGTCTCAGCTATTCAGTTTCTTCATCTCTAATATTGATCATTCAAAATATTTACTCCATTGGTAAACTGAAGCCAACACAGTATATATTTATTTAATTTGGTATCTTCAGCCTCTAACTTGAAAATTCTCCATAACAAATATCTCAGTCTCATGAAGTATATCAGAGAACCAGTCAAAAATTAGCCATCCTAAAGCTTCTAAACATATGTTGAATGAATCCTATAATGGTCTCTGTCAAATTAATGATGCTTTATACCCATCATATACATATATATAATTTTATTTACTTCATCCTCTGTTTTTCCTTTATTTATTTATTTCAAATCATCACTCATTCTTTACCCTTTCTTCTGTTCTATTTCTCTCCTGGTTTTTATTCATCTTAAACTTGTCACTGATACTGCTTAATCTTTTAGAAACACTCACAAATTTAATACTCAGGTGTTTCTAGATTAAAATGCAAGTTGCCAAGTTACATTTGAGGTTTTTAAGCAATGAATTACTATCAGTATAAATATATCTTACAATATAAGTAAATGTATGTCCCATACTGGAAGAATTTTTCATTGTTTGATTCTCTAATTGATAATCATGGATTTTATTTGCTAAATCTGGTAACTCGATCCTCATTAGTTTTTTTTTTTTTAATTAAGAGAAAGTTGTTATGTAACATTGTGTAAGATTAAGGTGTACAATGAGTTGACTGTACACTTATATATTGCAATATGATTATCATCATATGCTAAGTTGCTTCAGTCATGTCTGACTCTTTGTGGCACTTTGGCTGGATTTTCCAGGCAAGAATATTGGAGTGGGTTGTCATTTCCTTCTCCAGGGGATCTTCCTGACCCAGGGATCAAACCAGCATCTCTTATGTCTCCTGAACTGGCAGGCAGGTTCCCCACCACTAGCACCATGTGGGAAGCCCAAGTACATGAGGCCCTTTAATTATATCTCCTTATATTTTTATAAATTTTGATCTTGCTCCCATTCAACAAGGGCTAGAGGCAAGATGGAGCATGCATACAATCCTGAGACCCTTTATTCATAGACTGTCACATGGACTCACTAGCTACTCATTTGATAGGGGACTCATTTGAGTTAAAAATCTATCATGCCACACAATTATACTTCTTTTTTATGATGAGTGCATTTAAAATCATGTCTGACTCTTTGCAACCAACTGGACTGTAGCCCGCCAGGCCACTCTGTCCATGGAATTCTCTAGGCAAGGATACTTGAGTGGCTTGTCATTCCCTTCTCCAGAGGATCTTCTTGATCCAGGGATCAAACCTGGGTATCCCACATTGCAGGCAGGTTCTTTACTGTCTGAGCCACCAGGGAAGCCCCAATTTAAAACCTAATCTCTTAGAAATTTAGTAGCACATACTGCAGTATTGTTAATTATAATCACAATGCTGTACATTCAGTTCAGTTCAGTCGCTCAGTCATGTCCGACTCTTTGCGACCCCATGAATTGCAGCATGCCAGGCCTCCCTGTCCATCACCAACTCCTGGAGTTCGCTCAAACTCATGTCCATCGAGTTGGTGATGCCATCCAGCCATCTTATCCTCTGTCGTCCCCTTCTCCTCTTGTTTCCAACCCCTCCCAGCATCAGAATCTTTTCCAATGAGTCAACTCTTCGCATGAGGTGGCCAAAGGACTGGAGTTTCAGCTTTAGCATCATTCCTTCCAAAGAACACCCAGGGCTGATCTCCTTCAGAATGGACTGCTTGGATCTCCTTGCAGTCCAAGGGACTCTCAGGAGTCTTCTCCAACACCACAGTTCAAAAGCATCAATTCTTCGGCGCTCAGCTTTCTTCACAGTCCAACTCTCACATCCATACATGACCACTGGAAAAACCATATCCTTGATTAGACGGACCTTTGTTGGCAAAGTAATGTCTCTGCTTTTTAATATGCTATCTAGGTTGGTCATAACTTTTCTTCCAAGGAGTAATAGTCTTTTAATTTCATGGCTGCAGTCACCATCTGTAGTGATTTTGGAGCCCAAAAAAATAAAATCTGACACTATTTCCACTATTTCCCCATCTATTTCCCATGAAGTGATGGGACCAGATGCCATGATCTTCGTTTTCTGAATGTTGAGCTTTAAGCCAACTTTTTCACTCTCCTCTTTCACTTTCATCAAGAGGCTTTTGAGTTCCTCTTCACTTTCTGCCATAAGGGTGGTGTCATCTGCATATCTGAGGTTATTGATATTTCTCCTGGCAATCTTGATTCCAGCTTGTGCTTCTTGCAGGCCAGCGTTTCTCATGATGTACTCTGCATAGAAGTTAAATAAGCAGGTGACAATATATAGCCTTGATGTACTCCTTTTCCTTTTTGGAACCAGTCTGTTGTTCCATGTCCAGTTCTAATTTTTGCTTCATGACCTGCATATATATAAGGTTTTCACAAAAACGGTTGGGGTCCTTGGCTAAAAGGAGATTCTGCCTTGGGCCCGCCAGTGTAATAAACTGCACTCCACTATCTGCATTGTCCTTCTGAGTTTGTTTCCTGGAACGCATGGCTACAACAGCCTCTCAAATACATAGTCTCAGCATTAACTTAACTGCACGGGTTTAATCTGTTGCACCTGTCACTTTCAGAGTGGTTCCCCCTTCTTTATTTAGGCTTTCTCTGTTTGCAAGTCTCTTCAGTGTCTAATTTCTGCGCTGACAAAAGGGGCCAAATGTGCCTACTTATTTAGGCTCACTTGTTCAATTTTGCTGTGGAGAGGGAGGGATACTGAAAAGAAATACCACTGGCATGTGTGGGGAGTGCTCACAGTGGATGAACCACACTGGGTTTGCCACCACCCAATGTAGTGTGTACATGCAGGGTCCACAGTGCTCAAGTTCCAGGGTGCTCTACAAGGGCACGGACCCAAGTGGGCCTTACATTTCCTCCACTTCCCACGTCTAAAGGACTCAGGTTGTTGGGTGTTCTGCAAGGACACAGATCCTGATGTGCTGTGTGTTTTGTGCCCTTCCCAGGTCCAAGGCACTCATCTGACTGGGTGCTTGGTGAGCACACTTCCTAGGTGGGCCATGCATCTTATGCACCTCCCTAGTACCAGCCACTCAGTTTCTTGGGTGTGCCGTAAGGACACAGTCCCAGGTGTGCTGTGTGTCTCTTCTGCAGAGCTATTCTCAGTCTGTGTCACCCCTGGCAGATATGAACTATCCAGGACCCCAGACATGGTTATCAACTGGCAGCCTGCTCACAGTTTGGGAGAAGATGTGATCTCTGGGGCTGAGACTGCAGCAGCCATTTTACCTTTTGGTTCTGGCTGCCACACACCTGCCTCTCTGCCTCTGGGGAGTCAGGCCTCTAAACAGCACCCAGCTTGCTCTCCTTTGGTATTCACTACAATCTTTTATTCTATGAGCGTGCCAAGGGTCACCATGAGGCATTAAAGTCTTGTGGGAAAGGTTTTTTTTTTTTTTTTCTTTGTCTCTCTGGCTATCCCACAGTTCGGGTTGGTATGTCACCTTAGCTCCCTGAGATTGTTCTTAGGTCATTCAAGCCCAGTCCTTACCTCAAGGACCAAAGATGCAGCCTGCAGACATGAGTGTCTGAGCCAGTTCTCTGCTGGTGATTGCAGTTAGGTGCAGATTCTGTGCAGAGAAGGCAATGGCAACCCACTCCAGTACTCTTGCCTGGAAAATCCCATGGACAGAGGAGCCTGGTAAGCTGCAGTCTATGGGGTCGCTAAGAGTTGGACACGACTGAAGTGACTTAGCAGCAGCAGCAGCAGCGGATTCTGTGGGATTATTTTTTCCCTTGGTTATGTTGCCCTCTGAGATTCCAAAGCTCCCCACAGACACGACTGTGAGAGGGCTTCCTATTGTGCAGAAGCTTCTTCTTCATGACTCCTTCCCCAGGATTGGTCTCTGTCCCTAAATCTTTTGTTTCTGTTTTTGTTTTTTATATTTGTCCTACCCAGTTTCAAAGAGTATGGGCTGCCTTTTTGGGTGCCTGATGTCTTCCACCAGTGTTCAGAAGTTGTTTTGTGGAAATTGCTCAATATTCAAATGATCTTTTGATCAATTTGTTGGGGTGAAAGTGGTCTCCCAGTCCTATTCCTCTGCCATCTTGGGACTGCTCCAGATATCATCCCTAATATCATCCCTATATCATAAATATCATCTCTAATGTTAGCACGTAGAGATATGCATTTTCTCTATTTCTCCAGCTGCATCCTGCACATTTTGATACATAGTTTTCAGTATCATTTAATTAAAAACGTTTTCTAACTTCTCCTGTAATTTCATCTTTGATAAATGAGCTATTTGAAAGTATGTTTCTTAATTTAAAAATATTCATACTTTGAGCTTATTTTTTGCTGTGATTTCTAATTTGGTTGCATTTTGGTCAGGGGATATAATCTGCATGTTTTCAATCCCTTAAAATGATATTTACTTATAGCAAATGATATGATCCACCTTAGTGAATCATCCATGAGCTCTTGCAAAGAATGTATATCTTCTTCTATTTGGTTTATTATTCTATCAATGGGAATTAGTTTAAAATGGCTGACAGTGTTGTTCAAGTATTCTATATCCTTATGATTTTCAGTTTACTTGTTCTATCAGTCCCTGAAAGAGGAATGTGGGAATCTTCAAATATAATTATGGGTTATGTCTATTTCTCTATTTACTTCAATTATATTTCATGGCATGTTTAAAACTGTTATTTGTTGAATATAAATGTTAAATATATATTAAGGATATCTTACTAATGAATTGGGGCTTCCCTGGTGGCTCAGATGGTAAAGAATCCATTGCAATGAATTGGCTCTTTTGTTATTGTGATGTATTCCTTTTTCTCTAATTTAATATATATTGTCAAGTAATCTACTTTCTCAGATATCAATATATCTACTCCAGCTTTCTTATGATTAGAGTTTCTGATCCTTATCTAGTTTTCAATGCCATAATCTCTCTCTATTTTGATAATGCTTCTTTGACAATCTTCAGGATATGTCAATGTCTTCCAGGACAATCTTTATAAAATATCACTTTCATAAAACCCTTATAGTGCTCATTAATCTTTACTGGTTTACCATTACTTATATGATGCAAATTTTTCAGCTTGCTATCCATTGATTTCCACTGTGTGGTCCCAATTTATAATTAAAAATGATTTTCCCCCCTATAAGAATCTTCTGCATCATTCAAAGTGGCCTTAAAAACAGAGACCACAAAATGGCTAGTGAATTATTATCTGTAGTAGATTGAATAATTGTCTTTAATGTTCATTTATCTTGAATCCATACTCCTTTAACGTGTAAATTTGCAGTTCCTCATACTACATTCGGAGAAGGCGATGACACCCCACTCCAGTACTCTTGGCTGGAAAATCCCAACGACGGAGGAGCCTGGTAGGCTACAGCCCATGGCGTCGCAAAGAGTCGGACACGACTGAGCAACTTCACTTTCACTTTTCACTTTCATGCATTGGAGAAGAAAATGGCAACCCACTCCAGGGTTTTTGCCTGGAGAATCCCAGGGACGGGGGAGCCTGATGGGCTGCCGTCTATGGGGTCACACAGAGTCGGACACGACTGAAGCGACTTAGCAGCAGTAGCAGCAGCAGCATACTACATTTAGTGTGTGTTTGCTTGTCAATTGACTTTGGACTTGGCCATATAACCTACATTGTGCAAGAGAGTTAGAAGATGTGACACAAGCAGATACTACATGCGCAAAGGCTTTAAATGTGCTCATAAAGTTGGACTTATATTTTTGCTATCACCCTGATATTTTGGTTCTCCTGCTTGTGAAAGGAAGATGCAACTTATGGCCAAGGCTAGTTAGGCTCAGGTGAAAACAGTCAATTTCTATTTGACCCACAAATGCATGAGTGAGAAGAAATGATTGCTGTTTTAGGCCATTAGGTTTTGAAGTGCTTTGTTGTTGTTTAGTTGCTAAGTCATGCCTGACACTTTTGAAACTGTGGACTATTGCTATGGTTTTTCCAGTAGTCATGTATGGATGTGAAAGTTGGACCATAATGAAGACTGAGCACCAAAGATTTAATGCTTTTGAACTGTAGTGTTGGAGAAAACTCTTGAGAGTCCCTTGGACTGCAGTGAGGTCAAATCAGTCAATCCTCAAAGAAATCAGTCCTGAATATGCATTGGAAGGACTGATGCTGAAGATGAAGCTCCAATATTTTGACCACCTGATGCAAAGAACTGACTCCTGAGAAAAGACCCTGATGCTGGGAAATATTGAAGACAGGAGGAGACAAGGATGACAGCGATAGGTGGATGGCATCACTGACTTGATGGACATGAGTTAATGATACAAAATTATGCAGTCACACAAACTAATATAATTGCATTTGATTTCATCCAGTGAGACATACAAACATGTAGGCAGAACCATTGCATTTTTCCATCCATTATCCCAGTTACCTTAAACTTCCATTTATTTCTCAAGTTTTACTTCTCCAAAGAATTTGGGCATATTTGCAACTAAAATACAACTACTTCATTTCTCCTCTGTTTTCATTTTATCATTCATTTTATGCTGCTATAAACTGGGGAAAAGTTATAAGCAACGATATCTGTAATGTTTTTAATTTGAGTTGTTGATGGTGATGGTAAAAAAATAGCACCTTAAAATCTAATAAAATTCATGCACACACACAAACACATACACACACACACACATACACACACACACACACATATATATATACATACATATAGTAGCTCTTCATCATGATTGTATGTATAAATATTATCAATATATGTATCTATTCAAGGAATTCATGCAAGACTGAAATAGGTTACCTTCAAAAGACTTAGAGTCTTATTGGTATAAACCTTGTGAAGCCTTCTGGAGAAATAATGAAGGGTGTATTATTAAGTACTAAGAATCGATAGCTTCAAAAGGTCTTCTATTATGAAATTGCAGAAATTTTATAAAATACACATTTTAATGCATTTCTCATCTACTAGATAAAAAGAAACTTCAAACACCAGCACCTCCTCCCCCAACCAACAACAAAGAAATAAGCTCTAAATAGAACGAGAACAGAGAATTGTGAGTATCCATAAAAACAAAAAGTAAAATCAACTTCCAAAATTTGCACTGAAGTCTATAGATTAAGACATGAGAAAAAAAAAAAAAAAGCAAATGAAGGGTATGAACTTGAGATCACTACATTTTATAACGGAGATTGCAAGTAGCTTAAAATGGCTCCAGGCCATTAGTGTCTCGTGAATTCAGTCACAGGAATCCACAAATCAAAGCATGCCTTTATAGGCCTTTATATTACCACAGAGAAAGATCAAAGAGATATGAACTCAATATTAAAGTTTATTAAACACTGAAGGAAATATATTGACATGAGTGAAATCCAGCAGGAATTTTTTTTTAATGCAAGCAATTTACATATCACTTTACATCTACTGGAATTACCATAAAGAGATTACAAATTATTTAGTATGCATTAAACAAAATAGAAGCTTTATATATAGTCAGACAAAACAAGAGCAGGAGCTGGCTGGCTCAGAACATGAACTTATTATTGTCAAATCGAAACTTAAATTGAAGAAAGTAGGAAAACCACTAGACCATTTAGGTATGACCTAAATCAAATCCATTATGATTATACAGTGGAAGTGACAAACAGATTCAAGGGATTAGATCTGAAGACGGAGTGACTGAAGAACTATGCACAGAGATTTGTGACACTGTACACGAGGGAGAGATCAAGATTATCCCCAAGACAAAGAAATGGAAAAAGACAAAATAGTTGTCAAAGGAGGCCTTACAAATAGCTGAGAAAAGATAAGTGAAAGACAAAGGAGAAAAGGAAAGATATACCAATCTCAATGCAGAGTTCCAAAGAATAGCAAGAAGAGATAAGAAAACCTTCCTCAGTGATCAATGCAAAGAAATAGAGGAAATACTAGAGAAACAAGAGATACCAAAGGATCATTTAATGAAAACATGGGCACAATAAAGAACAGAAATGGTATGGACCTAACAGGAACAGAAGATATTAAGAGGTGGCAAGAATACACAGAACTATGCAAAAAAGATCTTAAAGACCCAGAAAACCACAATGGTGTGATCAACACCTGAAGTCAATATCCTGGAATGTGAAGTCGAATGGTCCTTAGGAAGCATCAATACAAACAAAGCTAGTAGAGGTGACGGAAATCCAGTTGAGCTATTTCAAATCCTAAAAGATGAAGATATTAAAGAGTTGCACTCAATATGCCAGCAAATTTGGAAAACTCAGCAGTGGCCACATGACTGGAAAATGTCAGTTTTCATTCCAATCCCAAAGAAAGGCAATGATAAAGAATTTTTGAATTACTGCACAATTGCACTCATTTCATATGGTAGTAAAGGAATGCTCAAAATTATGCAAACTAGACTTCAACAGAACGTGAACTGAGAACTTCCAGATGTTTGATTTGGATTTACAAAAGGCAGAGGAATAGGAGAACAAATTGCCAACAACCGTTGGATCATAGAAAAAGCAAGAGAGTTCCAGAAAAACAACAACTTCTGCTTGATTGACTATGAAAAAGCCTTTGACTGTGTGGATCACAAAAACACTGTGAAAAATTCTTCAATAGATGGGAATACCAGACCACCTTACCTGTCTCCTGATAAATCTGTATTCAGGTAAAGAAGAAGCAGTTAGAACCAGACATAGAGAAACAGACTGGTTCCAAAGCAGAAAAGGGGTACATAAAAGCTGTATTTTGTGTACCTGCTTATTTAACTTATATGCAGAGTACATCATGAGAAATGCTGGGCTGGATGAAGCACAAACTGGAATCAAGATTGCTGGGAGAAATATCCATAACCTCAAATATGCAAATGACACTTTTACAGCAAAAAGTGAAGAGGAACTGAAGAGCCTATGGTGAAAGAGAAAGTGGGGAGTGAAAATGGTGGCTCAAAATATAACATTCAAAAAAAGAAAAAAAAAAAGAAGAAGAAGAAGATCATGGCATCCAGTCCCATAACTTAATGGAAAATAGATAGGGAAACAGTGACAGAGTTTATTTTATTGGGCTCCAAAATCACTGTAGATGGTGACTTCAGTCATGAAATTAAAAGACACTTGTTCCTTGGAAAAAAAGTTATAACCAACCTAGACAGCATATTAAAAAGCAGAGACATTATTTTCTGACAAAGGTTCAATTCACTTTGGTTGCTTAGTTGGTGTCTGATTCTTTGCATCCCCATGGACTGCATCATGCCAAGCTTCCCTGTCCATCACCAAATCCCAGAGCTTATTCAAACTCTTGTCCATTGAGTCAATGATGCCATCCAACCACCTTGCCCTCTGTTGTCCCCAGCTCCTGCTGCCTTCAATCTTTCCCAGAATCAGGATTTTTTTCGAATGACTCAGTTCTTTACACCAGGTGGCCAACGTATTGGAGTTTCACCTTTAGCATTAATCCTTCCAATGAATATTCAGGACTGTTTGGATCTCCTTTCAGTCTAAGGAACTCTCTAGAGTCTTCTCCAACACCACAGTTCAAAAGGATTAATTATTTAGTTCTCAGCTTTGTTTATGGTCCAACTCTCAAATTCATACATGACTACTGGAAAAACTGGAGCCGTGACTAGATGGACATTTGTTGGCAAAGGAATGTCTCTGCGTTTTAATATGCTGTCTAAGTTGGTCATAACTTTTCTTCCAAGGAGCAAGTGTCTTTTAATTTCATGGCTGCAGTCACCATATGCAGTGATTTTGGAGCCCCCCCAAAATAAAGTCTTTCACTGTTTTCACTGTTTCCCCATCTATTTGCCATGAAGTGATGGGACCAGATACCATGATCTTAGTTTTCTGGATGTTGAGTTTTAAACCAACTTTTCCACTCTCTTCTTTTGCTTTCATCAAGAGGCTCTTCAGTTCTTCTTTGCTTTCTTCCATAAAGGTGTTATTGCCTGCATATCTGAGGTTATTTTATTTCTCCTGGCAACCATGATTCCAGCTTGTGCTTCACCCAGCTGGGCATTTCATATCATGCATTCTGCATATTAGTTAAGAAAGCAGGGTGCAACTATACAGCCTTGTTGTAATCCTTTCCAAGTTTTGAACCAGGGTGTTGTTCCATGTCCAGTTAGAACTGTTTCTTCTTGACCAGCACACAAATTTCTCAGGAGGCAGATCAGGTGGTCTGGTATTCACTTCTTTTGTTCTGATCCACACAGTCAAAGGCTTTTGCATAGTCAATCAAGCAGAAATAGATGTTTTTCTGGAACTCCCTTGTTTTTTTGATGATCCAAAAGATGTTGGCAGTCATCTCCAGTTCCTCTGCTTTTTCTAAATCCAGCTGAACACCTGGAGGTTCACAGTTGACATATTGTTGAAGACTGGCTTGGAGAATTTTGAGCATTACTTTGCTGACATGTGAGATTAGTGCAACTGTGCAGTAGTTTGAACATTCTTTAGCACTGCCTTTCTTTGGGATTGGAATGAAGACTGACCTTTTCCAGTTTTTTGGCCACTGCTGAGTTTTCCAGATTTGCTTACATATTGTGTGCAGCATCATCTTTAAGGACTTGAAATAGCTCAACTGGATTTCCATCATCTCCACTAGCTTTGTTTGTAGTGATGCTTTTTAAGGCCCACTTGTCTTCACATTACAGGATGTCAGGTTCTATGTAAGTGATCACACAAGCATGGTTATCTGGATCATGAACATCATTTTTATATAGCTCTTCTATGTATTCATGCCACTTCTTCTTAAAGTCTTCTGCTTATGTTAGGTCCATGCCATTTCTATCCTTTATTGTGTCGATTTGTGCATGAAATGTTCCCTTGACACCACTGATTTTCCTGAAACAAACTTTAGTCTTTCCCATTATATTGTTTTCCTGTTTCCTTCACATTGATCACTGAGCAAGGCTTTCTTCTTTCTCCTTGCTCTTCATTGGAACTCTGCATTCAAATGGGTATAGCTTTCCATTTCTCCTTTGCCTTTAGCTTCTCTTCTTTTCTCAGCTATTTAGAAGGCCTCCTCAGACAGCCATTTTGCCTTTTTACATTTCTTTTAGTAGGGGAAAATCTTGATCCCAGCCTCGTGTACAATGTCATGAATCTCCACCCATAGTTCTTCAGGCACTCTGTCAGATCTAATCCCTTGAACCTATTTGTCACTTCCATTGTGTAATCGTAAGGGATTTGATTTAGGTCATACCTGAATGGTCTAGTGGTTTTCCCTACTTTCTTCAGTTAAGTCTGAATTTGGTAATAAGGCAGGCAAAATGGTCCATCCTATCAAAGCTATGGTTTTTCCAGTAGTCAGGTATGCAAGTGAGAATTGAACTATAAAGAAAGGTGAGCACTGATGAATTGATGCTTTTGAATGAATTTTTGTTCTGGAGAAGATTCTTGGGAGTCCCTTGGACTGCAAGGAAATCAAACCTATCAATCATAAAGGAAATCAGTCCTTAATATTCATTGGAAGGACTGATGCTGAAGCTGAAGCTCTAATACTTTAACCACCTAATGTGAAGACCTGACTCCTTGGAAAAGATCTTGATGCTGGGAAAGTTTGAAGGCAAAGGGAGAAGGGATGACAGAGGAAGAGATGGTTGGATGGCAACACTGACATGTGGAACATGAGTTTGAGCAATCTTTAGAAGTTGATGACGGACAGGGAGGCCTGGCATAGTTCAGTCCATGGGTTCACAAAGATTCAGACATGACTAAGCAAATCAAATGAATTGAAACAAAGTAATATAGGGATTCTAGAATATGAATAAGCAATATAGGGCAATCCAAAATAATCTACTTTTTTTTTTTTTAAAAAAAAGCAAATAAATCTTTTGGAAATTTGTATGTACAAATACAGGCAACTATTTTTATTTGTTGAAATTTAAAACTCAGTTCCAACAACACAAGAGAAGACTCTACACATGAACATCACCAGGTGGTCAATACAGAAATCAGATTGATTATATTCTTTGCAGCCAAAGATAGGGAAGTTTTATACAGTCAGCAAAATCAAGATTGGGAGATGACTGTGGAACAGACCATGAACTCCTTATTGCCAAATTCAGACTTAAATTGAAGAAAGTAGGGAAAACCACTAGACCATTCAGGTATGACCTAAATCAAAACCCTTATGGTTATACAGTGGAAATGACAAATAGAATCAAGGGATTAAACCTGTTAGACAGAGTGCCTAAAGAACTGTGGATGGAGGTTCATGACATTGTACAGGCGACAGGGATCCAGACCATACCCATGAAAATAAAAGAAAAAAGGCAAAATGGTTGTCTGAGGAGACCTTACAAACATTTGTGAATAGAAGAGAAGCGAAAGGCAAAGGAGAAAAGGAAAGATACCCATTTGAATGCAGAGTTCTAAAGAAGAGCAAGAAGAGATAAGAAAGGCTTCCTCACTGATCAGTGCAAAGAAATAGAGGGAAAAAAATAGAATGTGAAAGTCTAGAGATCTCTTCTGTCTACCAAGGGAACATTTCATGCAAATATGGGTACAATACAGGACAGATATGGTATGGACCTGACAGAAGTAGAGGATATTAAGAAGAGGCAGCAAGAATACACAGAAGAACTATACAAAAAAGATCTTCACGACCAAGATAATCATGATGGTGTGACCAGAAACCTAGAGCCAGACATTCTGGAATGTACAGTCAAGTGGGCCCTCAGAAGCATGACTACAAACGAAGCTAGTGGATGTGATGAAATTCCAGGTGAGCTATTTCAAATACTAAAAGATGATGCTGTGAAAGTGCTGCACTAAATATGCCAGCAATTTTGGAAAATTCTGCACTCGCCACAGGACTGGAAAAGATCAGTTTTCATTCCAATCCCAAAGAAAGGCAATGCCAAAAAATGTTCAAACTACAGCACAATTGCACTCATCTCACATGGTAGTAAACTAATGATCAAAAATCTCCAAGGCAGGCTTCAACAGTACATGACCTGAGAATTTCCAGATGTTAAAGCTTGATTTAGAAAAGGCAGAGGAACCAGAGATCAAATTGCAACATCCGTTGGATCATTGGAAAATACAAGAGAGTTCCATAAAAACATGTACTTCTGCCTTATTGACTATGCCCAAGCCTTTGACTGTGTGGACCACAAAAAAATCTGGAAAATTCTTAAAAAGATAGGGTTAGCAGACCACCTTACATGCCTCTTGTGAAATGTGTATGCTGGTCAGGAAATAACAGGTAAAACTGGACATGGAACAACAGACTGGTTCCAAATAGGGAAAGGTGTACTTCAAGGCTGTATTTTATTACCCTGCTTATTCAACTTTTATGCAGAGTACATCATAAAAAAAGCTGGGCTGGATGAAGCACAAACTGGAATCAAGATTGCCAGGAGAAATATCAATAACCTCACATATGCAGATGACATCACCCTATGGCAGAAAGTGAAGAAGAATTAAATTTCCTCTTGGTGAAAGTGAAAACAGAGAGTGAAAATGTTGGCTTAAAACTAAACATTCAGAAAACTACGATCATGGCATCCAGTCCCATCACTTTATGACAAAAAGATGGGGAAATAATTGGAAAAAATGACATTTTATTTTGGGGGGCTTCAAAATCACTACTGCTGGTGACTGCAGCCATGAAATTAAAAGATGCTTACTCCTTGGAAGAAAAGTTATGACCAACCTAGATAGCATATTTGGAGAAGGAAATGGCAACCCACTCCAGTGTTCTTGCCTGGAGAATCCCAGGGACGGGGGAGCCTGGTGGGCTGCCATCTATGGGATCACACAGAGTCGGACACAACTGAAGTGACTTAGCAGTAGCAGTAGCAGATAGCATATTAAAAAGCAGAGACATTACTTTGCCAACAAAAGTCTGTCTATTCAAAGCTATGGTTTTTCCAGTAGTCATGTATGTATGTGAGAGAATGCTGAGAAAGAAAACTGAAAGGTGAAGAATTGATGCTTTTGAACTGTCATGTTGGAGAAGACTCTTGAGAGTCCCTTGGACTGTAAGGAGATCCAACCAGTCCATTCTAAAGGAGGTCAGTCCTGGTTGTTCATTGGAAGGAATGGTGCTGAAGCTGAAACTCCAATATTTTGACAAACTGATGTGAAGAACTGACTCATTGGAAAAACCCTGATGCTAGGAATGATTGAAGGTAGGAGAAAAAGGGGACGAGAGAGGATGAGATGGTTGGATGGCATCATCGACTCAATGGACATGTGTTTGAGTAAACTCTGGGAGTTGACAATGGACAGGGAGGCCTGGCATGCTGCAGTCTGTGTGGTCACAAAGAGTCAGACAGGACTTAACAACTGAACTGGCTGAAAAGTCAGTGGATTCTTCTACTTCTTTTACTATTAGAATGTTAAAAAGTAATATGTCCCAGGAAACAATGAGAATAATCCAGGTTAGTTACAAAGTTAAGGTTTTATTTTTTTGACCTAACAGATTGCTAAGGAAATAAAGAAACCTAGATAAACTCCAAGAAGTTGAAGAATCTACATATATGGGGAGGTGTACCATGTTCATAGATATGAAGATGTAATCTTTCTAATAATAACAGTCATCTGCATATTGAATGATACATCTAATGCAATTCCAGTCAAAGTCTCAGAAAATGTTTTAATTAGCAAGATGAATTAAAAATTTATATGAAAATTCAAAATATAAGAAGAACAAAATCAATTTTGAAAAAAAATCACAAATTTGGAAGGTTTAGAATAAGCAGTTTTAAGACACACTATAAATCTGTGGTAATCACAGTGATGTGGTACTGACTTAAGGATGGACACATATTTCAATAAAACAAAATAAAAAATCCTGCGATGAACATTGGGGTACACCTGTCTCTTTCCCTTCTGGTTTCCTCAGTGTGTATGCCCAGCAGTGGGATTGCTGGATCATAAGGCAGTTCTATTTCCAGTTTTTTAAGGAATCTCCACACTGTTCTCCATAGTGGCTGTACTAGTTTGCATTCCCACCAACAGTGTAAGAGGGTTCCCTTTTCTCCACACCCTCTCCAGCATTTATTATTTGTAGACTTTTGGATCACAGCCACTCTGACTGGCGTGAAATGGTACCTCATAGTGGTTTTGATTTGCATTTCTCTGATAATGAGTGATGTTGAGCATCTTTTCATGTGTTTGTTAGCCATCTGTATGTCTTCTTTGGAGAAATGTCTATTTAGTTCTTTGGCCCATTTTTTGATTGGGTCATTTATTTTTCTGGAGTTGAGCTGTAGGAGTTGCTTGTATATTTTTGAGATTAGTTGTTTGTCCGTTGCTTCATTTGCTATTATTTTCTCCCATTCTGAAGGCTGCCTTTTCACCTTGCTAATAGTTTCCTTTGATGTGCAGAAGCTTTTAAGTTTAATTAGGTCCCATTTGTTTACTTTTGCTTTTATTTCCAATATTCTGGGAGGTGGGTCATAGAGGATCCCGCCGTGATGTATGTCAGAGAGTGTTTTGCCTATGTTCTCCTCTAGGAGTTTTATCGTTTCTGGTCTTACGTTTAGATCTTTAGGCCATTTTGAGTTTATTTTTGTGTATGGTGTTAGAAAGTGTTCTAGTTTCATTCTTTTACAAGTGGTTAACCAGTTTTCCCAGCACCACTTGTTTGCAGCACTGTTTATAATAGCCAGGACATGGAAGCAACCTAGATGCCCATCAGCAGATGAATGGATAAGAAAGTTGTGGTACATATACACAATGGAGTATTACTCAGCCATTAAAAAGAATACATTTGAATCAGTTCTAATGAGATGGATGAAACTGGAACCTATTATACAGAGTGAAGTAAGCCAGAAAGAAAAACACCAATACAGTATACTAACGCATATATATGGAATTTAGAAAGATGATAACAATAACCCTGTGTACGAGACTTCAAAAGAGACACTGATGTATAGATCAGTCTTATGGACTCTGTGGGAGAGGGAGAGGGTGGGGAGATTTGGGAGAATAGCACTGAAACATGTATATTATCATGTATGAAACGAGTCGCCCGTCCAGGTTCGATACACGGTACTGGATGCTTGGGCCTGGTACACTGGGAGGACCCAGAGGGAGGGTAGGTGAGGGAGGAGGGAGGAGGGTTCAGGATGGGGAACGCGGGTACACCTGTGGCAGATTCATTTCGATATTTGGCAAAACTAATACAATATTGTAAAGTTTAAAAATAAAATAAAATTTTAAAAAATCCTAAAATAAGTTCATTTTCAAAAAAAAATAATGTATTTCATTTTCAGAGTTTATGCTTACCTAAAAATTGAGCAGGAAGTCAAGAGTACCCATTTACTTCCTTAACCACCCCATCATACATGATTTCCTCTATTATTTACATGTCATATTACATTAATACACTTGTTACAATTGATGAACTAATATTGATACAGTATAATTATGTACAGTTTCTCCATTAGAGTTCACTCTATGTTGTATATATGAGTTTTGACAAATGTATAATATATTCTTTTTAAATGTACCTCATTATTTTTTGGGTAAGGTGAGGTTGATAGATCAGGAGGCAACTTTCATTGAAAAGACAGTTTGTTACTCATAGCGCTCAAGAAGAGGAACCACACAGTGAAGGACCAGGGTCAGGCAGAAGGCAAAAGGAGTAGGGAAAGGCATGGAAAATAGCCTTCTTCATGCTTCCCCTCTGCCACAACTCAAAGTGCCAGTACCTGCCAGAGGCAATCTCCTACATATATTTGGCGCCCTGATTTTTATATATGGTGACCTGGTTTTTGTGGCTACCACCCAAGGGGTGATTTTTGATCACCTGGTTCTAGAGGCCAAGAAGGGCTTTTGTTTCTGGGTTCAATGGAACTATAACAATAGGAAATATAGTTCTTGGCAGACTACCACTCCCAGGGTACTTCAGGTAGCAGACGTAAACACAACTCCAGTCTTTTAGAAAAGAAGCTTATTTGATTTTCACAGAACTCTGGCCTGAGATAGAGGCTTTTGGTTTGGCAAACTTATACAGGCTTAGGGAGGTGCTCTCAGGGATTAGAGTCTAATAGACACATTTTTTTGTGTTTTTCTTCTGCCTCATTCCAGTTCTATGCTATCATCCAAAAATGAAGCTTAAAACTTTCTTTGATGTCTTGACTTTTTTTGTTGCTACCAGGGGACATTTCTACATTACCTGAATCTGGTAGTAAGTGGGGCTTATGCTTACAGCTCCTGCAGCACTGTAACAAATGGAGAAAGAGTTCTTAAACAGCTAACCAGGGCGCAACAAGACACAGCAGACCTAGGAGTTCAGTATTTCTGTAAAAGAGGCCTATTAGTCTATCATCATGGCTACAGCCTGAAATACAGGGTTCTAAATACACATACATCCAAAGGGTGACTGTAGACTTTGAAGACTGTAGACTTTTCTGAGACTTTGGAGAATGGACATTCTTTTACACTCCCATCTGCCATGCTTCAGAGCACCAGATTTCTCAAGGAGAGTCTTATACGTGTCTGGTGCCACAATTGGGTGCCTTACTTTTTGAAATTCCTGTTTAGCGGATATTGCCTTGATCACATGGCTATGATGAACTAAGCTGAAAATACACTAGAAGGGTTTAGTAGCTGACTAGATGAAGCAGAGGAAAGGAATAGTGAACTTGAAGACAGGGCAGATGAATTTACAATATTAGACCAGTAAAATCAGAAAAAGAAAGAAGAGAAGTGAAGATAGCTTAAGGGAGTTATATGCAAGATCAAGCAGTCACATTATAGGTGTCTCATAAAGAGAAAAGAGAAATAAAGGAGCAGAAAACCTGTTTGAAAAAATAATAGCTGAAAACTTTCCTAATCTAGAGAAGGAAACAGACATACATATCCAGGAAGTCCTAAAAAAATAAACTCCAAAGACTCACACAAAGACACATTATAATTAAAATATCAAAAGTTAAAGAGAAGGAAAGAATTTTTAAAACAGCAATAATAAAACAACTTCTTAAGCAAAGGGGAACCCTCTTAAGAAAATGAGCAGATTTTTCAGGAGAAAATTTGCAGGCCAGAAAGTGATAGCACAATATAGTCAAAGTGCAGCAAGAAAATAATTTCCAATCAAGAATAGTCTACCCAGCAAAGTTATTGTTTAGAATTGAAGGTGATATAAAAAGTTTTCCAGACAAGCAAAAGCTAAAGGAATTCATTACCACTAAACTGGCTTGCATGGTATGTTAAACAAACTTCTTTAAATAGAAAAAAAGGCAATGATTAGTAACAAGAAAACATGAAAATGTAAATCTCACTGGTAAAAGTAAACATATGGTAAAAGTACTTGATTAATCACTTAAAAATCTAGTATGAAACTTATTCTTACTACTGTGTCAGTGGTATACTATTACCACTTTTATTTAACATAAAACTTGAAGTCTTAGCTGAGCAACTAGGCAAGAAAAAGAGACAGAATGCATCCATATTGCACAGGAAGAACTAAAACTGTCATTATTTGGAGATGTCATGATATTACATAGAGAGAACCTTTTAAAGATGCCAACAAAAAATTATTAGAACTATTCAATGAATTCAGTACAGTTGTAGGGTACAAGATCAGTATAAGTAAATCTGCTGTGATTCTGTATACTAAATGCAAATTCTGAGAAAAGAAATTAAGAAAACAATTCCATTTACGATTACATAAAAAGGAATAAAATACCAAGGCATACATTCAACTAAGGAGGTGAAAAACCTATATACTCAAATTATATGTCATTGATGAAAGTAATTAAAGAAGAGAAAAATAAATGAAATTATAATCTATGCTCAAGGATTGGAAGAATTAATGTTATTAAAATGCCCATAATATCCAAAGTAATCTGCAGATTCAGTGCAATCTCTATCAAAATTTTAGTGGCATTTTTCACAGAAATAGGAAAAGATTCTAAAATTTATATAAAACTGCAAAAGAACTTGTATGTAGGAAACTATAGACTCTGATGAAAGAAATCAAAGATGACACAGATGGAGAAATATGCCATGTTCTTGGATTGGAAGAATCAATATTGTGAAAATGACTATACTGTCCAAAGTAATCTACAGATTCAATGTGATCCTTATCAAACTACCAATGACAGTTTTCAAAATTTTTCACAATTTGTATGGAAACAAAAAAGACCGTGAGTAGCTAAAGCAATCTTGAGAAAGAAAAATGAAGTTGAAGAGATCAACCTCCCTGACTTCAGACTATATTACAAAGCTACAGTCATCAAGACAGTATGGGACTGGTACAAAAACAGACATATAGACCAATGGAATAAGACAGAAAGCCCAGAGATAAACCTATGCACATATGGGCACCTTATTTTTGACAAAGAGAACAAGAATATACAATGTAGAAAAAACAGCCTCTTCAATAAGTGGTGCTTGGAAAATTAAACAGTGACATGTAAAAGAATTAAATTAGAACACTTCCTAACATCATACACAAAAATAAAGTCAAAATGGATTAATGATTTAATGTAAGGCCATAACCCACAAAGCTCTTAGAGAAAAACACAGACAGTACACTCTTTGACAAAATGACAGCAATATTCTCTCTGATTTACCTCCTAGATTAATGGACATAAAAACAAAAATAAACAAATGAGACCTAATAAAACTTAAAAGCTTTTGCACAATAAAGGAAACTAAACAAAATGAAAAGACAACCCTCAGAATGGGAGAACATAATTGTGAATGAAGCAACTAACAAATGATTAATCTTCAAAATATAAAAGCAGCTCATTGTTGTTTAGTTGCTAAGTCATGTCCAACTTTTGTGACCTCATGGACTGTAGACCACCAGGATCCTTTGTCCATGGGATTTCCAGTCAAGAATATTGAAATGGGTTGCCGTTTTATTCTTTAAGGGATTTTCCTTACCCATGGATTAAACCCATGTCTCCTGCATTAGCAGGCAGCTTCTTTACCACTGAGCCACAAGTGAATCCCTATAAGCAGTTCATACAGCTCAATATCAGAAAAACAAACAGCCCAATCAAAAAAAAAAAAAAGGAGGGCGGGAAGGGGGGAGGTCAGATCTAAACAGATATTTTTCCAAAGAAGACATACAGATGGGCAATAAACAAATAAAACAATGCTCAACAACACTTATTATTAGAGAAAGTGAAAGTGAAGTAGCTCAGTCATTTCCGACTCTTTGCAACCCCGTGGACTGTAGCCTACCAGGCTCCTCCTTCCATGGGATTCTCCAGGCAAGAATCTTGGAGTGGGTTGCCATTTCCTTCTCCAGGGTATCTTCCCGACCCAGGGATCAAACCCGGGTCTCCTGCATTGCAGGCAGACGCTTTAACCTCTGAGCCACCAGGGAAGCCCCTATTATTAGAGAAATGCAAATCAAAAGAACGATGAAGTGTCACCTCACACCAGTCAAAACGGTCATCATTAAAAAGTCTTCAAACAGTATAAATGCTGGAGAGGATGTGGAAAAAAGGGAACCGTTCTGCACTGCTTGTGGGAATGTAAATTGATACAGCCATTAGGGAAAACAATATGGAGAGTCCTTAAAGAAAATAAATAAATAAATACATCTACCTTGAATAAAAGTTAAAGTGTTAGTTGTTTAGTTGTGTCCAACTCTTTGCATCCCCATGAACTGTATCCAATCAGGCTCCTTTGTCCACAGATTTCTCCATGCAAGAATACTGGATTGAGTAGCCATTCTCTTCTCTAGAGGATCTTTCTGACCCAGGGATGGAACCCAAGTCTCCTGTATTGCAGGCACATTCTTCACATTTGAGCCACCAGGGAAGCTCCTTAAATCTACCATATGGCCCAGGAATCCCACTACTGGATATATACTCTGAGAAAATCACAATTCTAAAAGTCACATATACTGCAATTTTCATTACAGCAATATTTACAATAGCCAGGGCCTGGAAGCAACCTAGATATCCACCATCAGATAAATAGATAAAGAAGATGTGGTACATACATACAATGGAATATTACTCACCCATAAAAAGACACAAATTGGAGTCAGTTGTAGTGAATTGGATGAATCTAGAGCCTCTTATATAGAATGAAACAAGCCATAAAGAACAAAACCAAGTATCATATATTAAAGCATACATATGAGAATCCATGGACAGAGGAGCCTGGCTACAGTCCATGGGATTGCAAAGAGGTGGACATGACTGACTGATTAACATACATGTACATATGGAATCTAGAAAAACTGTACTGATGAATACAGTAAAGGATGGATCTGTGGACTCAGCAAGGGAAGGTGAGGGTGGGACAGATTGAGAAAAAGTAGCATTGACATATATGCAGTATCATGTAAAATAGATTGTCAGTGGGAAGTTGCTATATAACAAAGGGAGCCTATGACCTAGAGGAGTGGGATAGGGGGAGGGGAGAATGCCTAAAGAGGGTGGAGATATATATATATATATATATATATATATATATATATATATATATATCACTGACTCATGTTGTAGTACAGCAGAAACCAATGCAATATAAAACAAATTTCCACTGATTAAAAAATAGGAATTAAACTTAAAAACTATATTACACAATTATGTTAACCAAAAAGGTATATTGGCATTAAAAATAGATATATAGAAATACGGTACAGAATATAGAAGCCATGGGTAAACCAATACAAATACGTCAATTAATTTATGACAAGGAAGCAAGAAACTACAATGTAGAATGGATAGTCTCTTTGACACATGGTGTTGGGAAAACCAGACAGTCACATGCAAAAGAATATAACTGAACCATTGTCAACAGTATACACAAAAATTAACTGAAATGAATTTAATACTTGAATGATACCCCTTAAGCCTTAAAATTCTTAGAAAATAGCTTAGGCAGTAGGTTTCTTGGCATTGATATTGACAATTTTTTTTTGATCTGAAACCAAGAGAAAAGGCAACAAAAGCCAAGATATACAAAGAGAACTACATCAAATTATAAGCTTCTGTAGAGCAAAATAAATCATCAGCAGAATTAAAAGCCAGTCACTTGAATGGGAGAAAATATTTTCAAATTCTATGTCTATAAGAAATTAGTATATAAGATAAATGAGTAATACATACAGTTCAGTTCAGTCGCTCAGTCATGTCCAACAATTTGTGACCCCATGAACCACAGCACGCCAGGCCTCCTTGTCCATCACCAACTCCTGGAGTCCACACAAACCCATGTCCATTGTGTTGGTAATGTCATCCAACCATCTCATCCTCTATCATCCCCCTCTCCTCCTGCCCTCAATCTTTTCCATCATCAGGATCTTTTCCAATGAGTCAGCTCTCCGCACCAGATGGCCAAAGTACTGGAGTTTCAGCTTCAACACCAGTCCCTCCGATGAACACCCAGGACTGATCTCCTTTAGGATGGACTGGTTGGATCTTATTGCAGTCCAAGGGACTCTCAAGAGTCTTCTCCAACACCACAGTTCAACAATACATATAACTTAATAACAATAAAGCAAAAAGTCAAATTTAAACAAATGAAGAAAGGATCTGAATAGACACTTTTCCAAAGAAGACATGCACATTGCTAACAGGTACATGAAAAGGAGTTCAACATCACTAATTATCAGGAAAATACAAGTCAAAAGAACAATGAGGTATCCCTAAAGGAATTAGGAAAAGAAGAACAACAAAACCAAAGTTTAGTAGAAAGAACAAAATTATAAATATTAAATCAGAAACAAAATAGAAGCTAAAAACAATGGAAAAGACAAATAAAACTAAAAGCTGTTTGTTTTTTTTAAAGATCAACAAAATTGGTCAACCTTTAGTCAGACTAATCATTGAAAAAAAGAGATGGCCCATGTCAAAAGAATCAGAAATAAAAATTGGAAAAGTTACAACTGACACCATGGAAATACAGAGGGTCAAAAAAGATTACTATGAATAGTTATAGGCTCATAAAATGAACAATATAGAGGAAATGAACAAATTCCTAGAAGTATATAGTCTTCTAGTACTGAACCAGGGAAAAAGTAAAAAATATGAATAAATCAATTACCAGTAATGAATTACATCAGTGATTTTAAAACTCCCAATAAGCAAAAGTCAAGGACCAGATGGCTTCATATGTGAATTCTACCAAACATTTAGAGAAGAGTTAACATGCATTCTTTACAAACTGTTCCAAAAAAACTGCAAAGGATGGAGTGCTTACAAAATCATTGAGGCCACCATCACCCTGATACCAAAGCCAAAGATCCCATTAAAAGAAAGAAAGAAAGAAAGAAAGAAAGAAAGAAAGAAAGAAAGAAAATCACAATTCACTTTCACTGATGAACATATATGCAAAAATCCTCAAAAAATATTAGGAAAGTAAACTCAACAATACATTCAAAGGGTCATGTTCCATGATTTCAGAGATCTTAAATCAACCAATGTGATAATATCACATTAAAAATTGAAACATAAAAATCTTATCATTGGGCTTCCCTGGTGGCTCAGTAGTATAGAATCTTCCTGCCAATACAGAAAACACAGGTTTAATCCTTGATCCAGGAAGATCCCACATGCCACAAAGAATCTAAGCTTGTGTGCCACAACTACTGAAGCCCATGAGCTCTAGAGCCCATGCTCCACAACAGGATAAGCCACCTCAATAAGCAACCCTCTCATAGGAACTAGAGAGTAGCCACCACTCATTGCAACTAGAGAAAAGCCCATGCAGCAATGAAGCCATATATTATTTAATTAATTAGTTGGTATAATAAAATTAATTAATTAAAAAATCTTATGATTACCTCAATAAATTCAGAAAGTTTTGAAAAATTCAACACCATTTCTGATAAATAGTCTCAACAAAAAGGGTATAGACAAATAATACCTCAATATAATCATAAGGGATTTTATTTAGGTCATACCTAAATGGCCTACTGCTTTTCCCTAGTTTCTTCAGTTTAAGCTTGATTTTTGCAATAAGGAGCTCATAAGAAGGCAAAGTGGTTGTCTGAGGAGGCTTTACAAATAACCGAGAAAAGAAGAGAAGTAAAAGACAAGGGAGAAAGGAAAAGATATACCCAACTGACTGCAGAGTTCCAGAGAATAGCAAGAAGAGATAAGAAGGCCTTCTTAAATGAACAATGAAAATAAATACAGGAAAGCGATAGAGTGGGAAAGACTAGAGATCTCTTCAAGAAAACTGGATATACCAAGGGAATATTTTATGCAAGGTTGGCCATCATAAAGGACAGAAATGGTATAGAATGAATAGAAATAGAAGAAATTAAGAAGTGGTGGCATGAATACACAGAAGAACTACACAAAAAAGGTCTTAGTTACCCAGATACCCATGATATTGGGTCACTCTAGATCCACTATCTATGTGTGGGTCACTCACCTAGAGCCAGGTATCCTGGAATGTGAAGTAAAGTGGATCTAAGGAAGCATTTCTATGAACAAAGCTAGTAGAGGTGATGGAATTCCAGCTGAGCTAGTTAAAAATCCTAAAATATGATGCTGTTAAATGCAGCACTCAATATGTCAGAAAATTTAGAAAACTCAGGAGTGGCCACAGGATTGGAAAATGTCAATTTTCATTCTAGTCCCAATGAAGAGTAATGACAAATAACATTCTAGCTACTGTATAATTGCACACACTCCTCATGTTAAGATATGCACAAGATTCTTCAAGCTAGGCTTCAGCATTGTATGGACTGAGAACCAGCAGATGTACACAATGGATTTTAAAAATGCAGAGGAACCTGAGATCAAATTGCCAACACTCGTTGGATCATAGAGAAAGCAAGGGAGTTCCAGAGAAACAACATCTACTTCAGCTTCATTATCTAAGCTAAAGTCTTTGACTGTGTGGATGACAATAAACTGTGGAAAATTCGTCAAGAGATGGGAGTACCAGGCCACCTTACCTGTCTCCAGAGAAACGTTTATGCGAATCAAGAAGCAACTGTTAGAACCTGTCATGGAACAACTGACTGGTTCAAAATTAGAAAATGAGTATGACAAGGCTGTATATTATCACTTTGCTTATTTAACCTCTATGCAGAGTATATTATGTGAGATGCCAGGCTGGAGGAACCACAAGTTGGAATCAAGATTGCTGGAAGAAATATCAACAACCTCAGATACGCAGATGATATCAGTCTAATGGCAGCAAGTGAAGAGGAACTAAAAAGCCTCTTGATGAGGGTGAAGGAGAGTGAAAAATCTTGCTTGAAACTTAACATTGAAAAAAGCGAGATCATAGCATTTGACACCATTATTTCATTGTAAAGAGAAGGGGGGATAAAGGAAGCAGTAACACTTGATTTTCTTAGGCTCCAAAATCACTGCAGATAGCAACTGCAGCCATGAAATAAAAAATAAAAAAATTTGTTCCTTGGAATGAAAGCTGTAGCAAACCTAGACAGCCTATTAAAAAGCAGAGACATCATTTTGCTGACAAAGGTCCATATAGTGAAAGCTATAGTTTTTCCAGTAGTCATAGATGGATGTGAAAGTTGGACAACAAAAAACACCAAGCACCAAAGAATTGATGCTTTTGAATTTTGGTGCTGGAGAAGACTCTTGAGAGACCCTTGATAGCAAGGAGATAAAACTAGTCAATCCTAATGGCTATTAGCCCTGAATATTCATTGTAAGGATGGATGCTGAAGCTGAGGCTCTAATACTTTGGCCACCTCTTACAAGGAGTCGACTCATTGGAAAAAATCTCAATACTGGGAAAGATTGAAGGCCAAAAGAGAAGGGGGCAAGAGAGGATGAAATGGTTAGACAGCATCACTGACTCAATAGATGTGAATCTGAGCAAACTCCAGGACATAGTGAAGGACAGGGGAGCCTGGAATGCTGCATCCCATGGGGTCACAAGAATTGAACATGACTTAGCAAATGAACAGCAACAACAACATAAATATTAAAAAGGCCATGTAAGAAAAGCTCATTTGACTCATTTGAAAAGACCCTGATGTTGGGAAAGATTGAAGGTGGGAGGAGAAGGGGACAACAGAGAATGAGATGGTTGGATGGCATCACTGACTCAATGGACATGAGTTTGAGTAAACTGTGGGAGTTGGTGATGAATAGGGAGGCCTGGCGTGCTGCAGTCCATGGGGTCACAAAGAGTTGAATATGACTGAGCAACTGAATTGAACTGAACTGAACTGAAGACAAGCTTACCATTAACAACATATTTAATGGTGAAAAGTTGAAATCATTTCCTTTAAGAACAGGACTAAAATAAAGATGCCTATATTTGCCATTTTTATTCAACATAGTATTTGATATCCTGACTACAGCAGTCAGACAAGAAAAAGAAATAAAACTAATCCAAATTAGAAAGAAAGAAAACTCTCACTTTTGCAGATAACGTAACATTATCTATACTATTAGGCCTTCCCTGGTGGCTCAGAGGTTAAGCGTCTGCCTGCAATGCAGGAGACCCAGGTTTGATCCCTGGGTTGGGAAGCTCCCCTGGAGAAGGAAATGGCAACCCACTCCAGTATTCTTGCCTGGAGAATCCCATGGAGAGAGAAACCTAGTAGGCTGCAGTCCATGGGGTCACTAAGAGTCGGACACGACTGAGTGACTTCACTTTCACTTTTCACTTTCATGCATTGGAGAAGGAAATGGCAACCCACTCCAGTGTTCTTGCCTGGAGAATCCCAGTGACGGGGGAGCCTGGTGGGCTGCCACCTATTGGGTCGCACAGAGTCGAACATGATTGAAGTGACACAGCAGCAGCAGCAGCATACAATACTATAATATAAATGACTCATAGTATACTGTAGTATAACTGATACTATAAAGATGTTATACTACACTAAAGATGTCACCAAAAAACTCTAAACTCATAATAAATTCAGTAAAGTTATAGCATACAAAATTAATATCCAGAAACTTTGCATTTCTATATGCTAACAACAAACTGCCAGAAAGCAAGATTATGAAAACAATCTCATTTACAATAGCATCAAAAGTATAAAATTTGTGTGTGCTAAGTCACTTCAGTCGTGTCCCACTCTTTGTGACCCCATGGACTGTAGCACACCAGACTCCTCTGTCCATGTTTTTTTCAAGGCAATAATAATGGAGTGGGTTGCCATTTTCCTTCTCCAGGATATCTTCCCGACCCAGGGATTAAACCCATGTCTCTTATGTCTCAAAAAGTATAAAATAGCTAATTATATGTCTAAGGAATTAAAACCTGTACTCAGAAAACTATGACATTGATGAAGGAAATTGAAGAGGATACAAAGAGATGGAAATATATACTGTGTTGATGGATTGGAAGAAATAATATGACCATATGATTCAAGGCAATATTCAGATTCAATGCAATTCATATCAGAATACCAATGGCATTTTTCACTGAACTAGAGCAATTCTGAAATTTGTATGGAAACACAAAAGATTTACACCTGTAAGAATGGCTATTATTAACAAGACAAATGATGAGTGTTGGCAAAGATGAGAAGAAAAGAGTACACTCGTGCACTATTGGTAGAAATGTAAATTGCTGTCACCATGAAGGAAAACAATATGGAGTTTCCTCAAAAAACTAAAACCAACATATGATCCTGAAACTCTACTCCTGGTTATTTATGCAAAGAAAACGAAAACATTTATTTGAAAATATATATGCACCCCTATGTTCATCACAACAATATTAAAAATAGCCAAGATGTGAAAACAACCCAAGTATCAATCAGCAGATAAATGAATAAAGATGTGATACGCACGTGTGCACACACACACACACACACATTACTCAGCCATTAAGAATGAAATTTTGCATTTGCAACCACATAGATGGACCCAGAGGATATTTTGATAATTGAAATAAGTTAGACAGAAAGAAAAATACTATATGATTTCACTTATATGTGGAATCTAAGAACAAAGAAACAAACAAAACAGAAACAGAATTATTGATAGAGAGCATATATGTAGTTGAAAGAAAGAAAAGTAGGAACAAGAAATAAATAGGTGAGAAACATTCAGAGAGACAAACTTCCTGTTGCAAAATAAATGTCACAGTTATGAAATGTACAGTGTGGGAGAATATAGTCAAAAAGTATATGATAACTTTATATGGTGACAGATCATAACTAGACTTACTAAGGTGATCATTTAGAAAGGTATGGAAGGGACTTCTCTAGTTGTCAAGTGGTTAGGACTACATGTTTTCATTCCTGAGGGCCCAGATTCAATCCCTGACCAGGGGACTAAGATCCTGAAAGAAGTACAACACAACTGAAAGAACAAAATGTATAGAAATATCAAATCACTATGTTGTGTAGCACAAAGTAACAAAGTGTTTTGGTTAGTTATAATTCAAAAATAAACAACCAATCAAACAAACTCATAGAAAAAGAGTTCAGATTTGTGATTACCAGAGGCAGGATCTGGGAAGAATGGGGACTGCATGAAGGCAGTAAAAAGGAACAAACTTCCTCTTATAAGACAAATAAGTACTGAGGATATAATGTGCAACATGATAAATAGAATTAACACTGCTGTGTATTTTATATGAAAGTTGTTATGCCTGTAAATCCTAAGAATACTCATCACAAGGAAATGTTTTTTTCTATTTCTTTAATTTTGTATCTATATAAGATGATGGATATTCATTAAACTTATTGTGGTGATCATTCCATGATATATATATCAAATCATTATGCCATGCACCTTAAACTTATACAGTGCTGTATGTCAATTATATTTCAGTAAAACTGGAATAATAAAAAAAAAAACAGCGAGATACTTCCTCACACATGTTAGAATGGGTATTATCAAAAAGATAACAGAGATTTCTAAGTAAGGAGAGTCTTAATTTTATCAGCCTTGACTTTTCTGAGCATGGAGAGCACAAACAAGGAGGACAGCACCACAGAGAAGTCTGGAGAATATAGGAGTAGAAGTAGAAGCTGAAGAGGGGGAGGGAACTTCTGGTGAAGCAGAGATAGCAAAAAATTCTGCACAGGGGACCAAAAGAAAAAGAGATAAAAAATAGCACAGCTTGAAATCCAGGGATACATCACAATTTCCAAAGACACCAACTCCAATCCCCATCTCCCCTCTACCTTCTGTCCTGCAGCCTGTCAACCTGGTCTATAGGGATGTCAATTGTGCTTGGTGCCAGCAGTTAAAACTGAGCATCAAAGGCTGGAAACTAGATGGATATAAACGACCCTGTGAATAAGCCTATCCTCATCAAAAAATATTCCTGCCAGAGCTCAGGATGCCAGGATCCTGTTCCTATCGAAAAGAATAAAGATAGAAAAGGGGGAAATACCACTGGAATGCTCTGTTGAGAGAATGATGTCTTCTGAAGGGGCTGCTCTTCCTGCAGAGGGGCCACCTGCCCTTGAGGGAGCTCCTCTGCCTCTTGAGGGAGTTGTGTCAACTTCTGCCCCTGACCCAGAGGCTGTGTTTGCTGCCTAGAGCAGAATGACAGCCAGGGCCCTGAAGACGTAGTCAGTACAATCACAAGAGACTTGTGAGGTCTGGTGGTATGTGGGCCATGGGGAAAGTCTCCCTGCTAACACAGAAGGCTGAGTTCGTTTACAGTTTCACACTGGGCAGGCCTGGGTGCCTGGAAAATGGAGGGCACTTTTCCTAATACTGGCTGGTGATTTTCAACTCCCATATCTGGAGGACAATATGCTCTGCACTGAGTGTGTACACAGAAAAACAGTATTACCAAAAAAAAAAAACTGCAGTGAAATCATAATACCTGTAAAAGAGTACAGCTATGTTTATAATTAATGATAGAGAAGTGACTATAATAAACTCCATGGTGACTTTAGACAGCAGAACTCTGGGCCACTCCACTCTCTTCCTGCTTCCTGCTTCCAGGATGCACAGCCTACTTACAAGACTACATGAAAAAAGAAAGCCTGTGAACTGAGGGAAAACAGAAGCAGAAGTGACTGTCTCTCCAAAGATGCCCAGCTCTAAAGGAGCAGAGGAGAAAGGAAATGGGGACATTTTGAAAATACTAATTCATTGAATGGAATTAATTTGCTTGAAAGTGCCTCAAGTAAATTGATACATTGGACAAGAAGGCATTTATAGACAAAAGTTGAAATTTGGTCATGTACACCTTAACCAGGAATTCAATTTTTTTTTATTTTTTATTTTAATTGGAGGCTAATTACTTTGTAATATTGTGGTGGTTTTTCCATACATTCACATGAATCAGCCATGGGTGTACATGTGTTTCCCATCCTGACCCTCCCTCCCACCTCCCTCCCCATCCCATCCATAAGGGTCATCCCAGTGCACCAGCCCTGAGCACCTTGCCTCATGCATAAAACCTGGACTGGTGATCTGTTTCACATATGATAATATACATGTTTCAATGCTATTTTCTCAAATCATCCCACCCTCGCCTACTCCCACAGAGTCCAACAGTCTGTTCTTTACATATGTGTCTCTTTTGTTGTCTTGCATATAGGGTCATCATTACCATCTTTCTAAATTCCATATATATGTGTTAATATACTGTATTGGTGTTTTTCTTTCCAAAGTACTTCACTCTGTATAATAGGCTCAAGTTTCATCCACCTCATTAGAACTGATTCAAATGCACTATTTTTAATAGCTGAGTAATATTCCATTGTGTATATGTATCACAGATTTCTGATCCATTTGTCTGCTGATGAACATCTAAGTTGCTTCCATGTCCTGACTATTGGAAACAGTGCTCCTATGAACATTGGAGTACATGTGTCTCTTTCAATTCTGGTTTCCTCAGTGTGTATGCCCAGCAGTGGGATTGCTGGGTCGTATGGCAGTTCTATTTCCAATTTTTTAAGGAATCTCCACACTGTTCTCCATAGTGGCTGTACTAATTTGCATTCCCACCAACAGTGTAAGAGGGTTTCTTTTTCTCCATACCCTCTCCAGCATTTATCATTTGTAGACTTTTTGATAGCAGCCATTCTGACTGGCGTGAAATGGTACCTCATTGTAGTTTTGATTTTCATTTCTCTGATAATGAGTGATGTTGAGCATCTTTTCGTGTGTTTGTGAGCCATTTG
Source organism: Bos grunniens (assembly GCF_055505025.1). Classification (NCBI taxonomy): domain Eukaryota; kingdom Metazoa; phylum Chordata; class Mammalia; order Artiodactyla; family Bovidae; genus Bos; species Bos grunniens. The sequence continues at coordinate 102,092,021 of NC_141194.1, read as the reverse complement.
TATGTCTTCTTTGGAGAAATGTCTGTTTAGTTCTTTGGCCTATTTTTTGATTGGGTGGTTTATTTTTCTGGAATTGAGCTGCAGGAGTTGCTTGTATATTTTTGAGATTAATTCTTTGTCAGTTGCTTTGTTTGATATTATTTTCTTCCATTCTGAAGGCTGTATTTTCACCTTGCTTATAGTTTCCTTTGTTGTGCAAAAGCTTTTAAGTTTAATTAGGTCCCATTTGTTTATTGCTTTTATTGCCATTACTCTAGGAGGTGGCTCATAGAGGATCCTGCTGTGGTTTATGTCAGAGAGTGTTTTGCTTATGTTTTCCTCTAGGAGTTTTATAGTTTCTGGTCTTACATGTAGGTCTTTAATCCATTTTGAGTTTATTTTTGTGTATGGTGTTAGAAAGTGTTCTAGTTTAATTCTTTTACAAGTGGTTAACCAGTTTTCCCAGCACTACTTGTTAAAGAGATTGTCTTTTTTCCATTATATCTTCTTGACTCCTTTGTCAAAGATAAGGTGTCCTTAGGTGCGTGGATTTATCTCTGGGCTTTCTATTTTGTTTCATTGATCTATGTTTCTCTTCGTGCCAGTACTATACTGGCTTGATTACAGTTGCTATGTAGTATAGCCTGAAGTCAGGCAGGTTAATTCCTCCAGTTCCATTCTTCTTTCTCAAGATTGCTTTGGCTATTCAAGGTTTTTTGTATTTCCATACAAATTGTGAAATTATTTGTTCTAATTTTCTGAAAAATACCGTTGATAGCTTGATAGGGATTGCATTGAATCTATAGATTGCTTTGGGTAGTATACTCATTTTCACTATATTGATTCTTCCAATCCATGAACATCAGGTATTCAATCTTAACATCACCAGGCATGGTACAAGAAGAAATGTGTTTCCTGATGTGATACAATCTAGCACTAATAATTTACAGGGAAACAGTCAGTCCTGATTATGCCTTCTGTCTCAGCACAATTAGGTGAGCTTTGATGCTTTTGAACTGTGGTGCTGGAGAAGACTCTTGAGAGTCCCTTGGACTTCAAGGAGGTCCAACCAGTCCATCCTAAAGGAGATCAGTCCTGGGTGTTCATTGGAAGGATTGATGTTGAAGCTGAAACTCCAATACTTTGTCCACTTGACACGAAGAGCTGCCTCTTTGAAAAGACCCTGATGCTGGGAACGATTGATGGAGGGAGGAAAAGGGGATGACAGAGGATGAGATGGTTGGATGGCATTACCGACTCAATGGACACGAGTTTGTGTAAACTCCGGGAGTTGGTGATGGACAGGGAGGCCTGGTGTGCTGCAGTTCATGGGGTCACAAAGAATCGGACACAACTGAGCAACTGAAGTGAACTGAACTGAACCTTCTTTTGTGTGTCAGTTACTTAGATGCACCTAGATATATGTAAATATTCACAACCTATGCACTTAAGATGCCTATATTAAATATGTGTGTGTGTTTGTTTGAGTTATATATAATTTTTAAGTGTTCTGGATTGAATGATACATTATAGTGCCTCTAGTAAAAAGGCAATTAGCAAATTTTGAAATCAACACTTTTATTTTAAAATAAAATACTTTAGTCCTGAGTTAGAATGAGGTTGGACACGGGGCTGACTCAGCCCACACCCTTCCTTCCCGCCTCAGTGGGTCATGCCCAGAGTATGGCTGCAGTAGCAGACTAGGGGGACAGGGTATGACTGGGTGCCAGTGCAGGAGTCAGTGGCCTTCCCAGTTTCTAATCCCTTCAGATTAGCAGCCCCCAAGGAGACTGACTGCCTACTTACACAGAAACTAGTAGAGATTCTGAAGACTTTTCAGATTTTTGAAGAATAAGAGGAACTTCAGTGCAGGATTTTTATTTTGGGAAAGTTAACCTGGTAAGAGTGGATAAGAGAAATCAGTAAAAGCAAGAATCTTCCACAATCTGTAATTGAACATGTTGGTGGGAAAATGTTTATATCTGGATCTTACAGAACAGGAGTACATAGAAAAGACACCAATATTGATGCATTGTGTGTTACACCAACACATGTTGATCAAAGTGACTTTTTCTCCTCATTCTATGTTAAGTTGAAATTACAGGGAGAAATAAAAGATTTAAGAGCTGTTGAAGAGGCATTTGTACCAGTTATCAAACTGTTTGATGGGATAGAGACTGATATTTTGTTTGCAAGATTAGCACTTCAGACTATTCCAGAAGACTTGGACTTAAAATATGACAGTCTGCTTAAAAATTTAGATATGTATAAGAAGTCTTAATGATTGCAGAGTAACCAATGAAATTTTACATCTAGTGCCAAACACTGACAACTTCAGGTTAACCCTGAGAGCTATCAAACTGTGGGCCAAAAGCCACAACATTTATTCCAATATATTAGGTCACCTTAGTGTTGCCTTCTGAGCTATGCTAGTAGCAGGAACTTGCCAGCTTTGTCCAAATGTAATGGCATCAACTCTAGTACATACATTTTTCTTGTTATTTTCTAAATGATATGTGCTTAAATTATATTAAAATAAAATTAACTATAGACACTGAAAAAAACATAAGTGACAATAAGTATTGGCAAAGGTGTGGAGAAAAGGGAAAACTTGTGCACTGTGGGTAGGAATAAAACAAAGCAGTTATGGGAAACCAGTATAGAAGTTCCTCAAAAATTAAAAATGTAGCTTCCATGTGATCCGGCAATTTTATTTCTCGGTATTAAAAAAAAATAAACACTATCAAAAAGTTATAATACCCCAATGTTTATTGCTACATTATTTCTAATAGCCAGGGTATGGAAAAATTTATATCAATTAAAGATGAATGAATATAAAAATATGGTGTACACACACACACACACACAGACAATGGAATATTATTTAGCCATTGAAAGAAGGACATCACAACAATGTAAATGGACTTTGAGGGCATTATGTTAAGTTAAATGTTAGGCTGATAAAGGCATACATCACGTCCTCAGTTGCATGTAAACTCTGATAATTTCTTTAAAAATGTTCTTATATACAGAGAATAGATTGTGTGGCAGCAGGGCTGAGGGCTGGGAGAATTGTGTGAATGGAGTCAAATGTTTTAAACTTTCAGTTATAAAATAAAGAAATCATAGAAATGCAATGTACATCATGGTGACTAAAGTTAATAGTGAAAGTTGCTCAGTCGTGTCTGACTCTTTATGACCCCATGAACTATACAGTACATGGAATTCTCTAGGCTAGAATATTGGCATGGTTAGCCTTTCCCTTCTCCAGGGAATATTCCCAACCCAGGGATCGAACCCAGGTCTCCCTCATCACAGGTGGATTCTTTACAAGTTGAACCATGAAAGAGGAGAGTGAAAATGCTGGCTTAAAACTCAACAATCAGATCTTGAAGATGGCGGAGGAGTAGGACGGGGAGAACACTTTCTCCCCCACAAATTCATCAAAAGAACATTTAAACGTCGAGTAAATTCCACAAAACAACTTCTGAATGCCGGCAGAGGACATCAGGCACCCAGAAAAGCAACCCAACTCTTCGAAAGGAGGTAGGAAAAAATATTAAAAACAAACAAACAAAAAGAGACAAAAGAGGGAGGGACGGAGTTCCGTCCCGGGAAGGGAATCTTAAAAAGAGAGAAGTTTCCAAACATCAGGAAACCTTCTCACTGCCGAATCTGTGCCGAGCTTTGGAAGCACAGAGGGCAACATAACAGGGAGAAAAAATAAATAAACAATTTAAAACTCGCAGATTGCGAGCCCTACGGTAACTCCCCCAGCAGAGAAGCAGCGCAGACGCCTGCATCCGCCATTAGCAAACCGGGGCTGGGCAGGGAGGCGCGGCGTGGGCTGCATCGCTGAGAGTAAGAATCTGGCCTGAATACCCTGAGCGCTATCTGAGCGAAATAATTTGGGCTAGCAAACCAGACTGTGGGATACCTACCACGCGAAAAGCCAGCCCTAACCTAAGACCGCCAGGCCCGCACACAGAACAAAGGACTGAACAGAGATAGCCGGCTGCAGACCTTCCCCCTCCAGTGACAGGCAGCCAGAGCCGGAAGGGGGCAATCGCAGCCCCAGAGAGACATTATCTATAAAATTGTAAGCAGGCTTCTTTGCTAACTAAAACTTCTTGGGGGTCTGGACGGTCAACATCTGCCTGAGAAGGTGCGCCGGTTTTACATCCAGATAACCGAGTGGCGGGGAGGCGATAAGTCGCAGCATTGGCGCTTGCCTGGGAAGAGCAAATTGGCGCTCGGACCTGGGAAGAGCACAAAACGCAGGCCCAACTGAGTCTGCGCCTCTGAGGACTACCCGAGTGCCTGAACCTGAGCGGCTTGGACCTGGGAGGTGCATGCAGCCCAGGGCCAGCCTCGGATTGTTCCCGGCAGAACAACCTAGAGTCCGAGCAGTGTGGACAGGGAGGCTACACGCGCCGTGAGCGGGGGCAGACCCAGGGTGGCTGAGGCACTGCGAGCCCACGCCAGTGTTATTTGTTTGCAGCATCCCTCCCTCCATCCCCACAGCGCGACTGAACAAGTAAGCCTAAAAAAAAAAAAAAAAAAGTGTCCTCCACCATGCCCTTTGAGTCAGGGCGGAAACCAGATACTGAAGAGACTAGCAAACAGAAGAAGACATAACAGAGGGAAACGCCTTGGAAGCTACAGGCAATAGATCAAAACCCTGTGGTTACTACGGACTACATAGGAAGGGGCCTATAGATCTTGAGAAATATAAATCTGACCAAGGAACTAGCCAAAAATGAACTGAACCCACAACACCCACAAAAAAAAAAACAAAAAAGTCCTAGATATATTTTTATTATTTTTACGATCATTCTTTCTTTTTTTTTTTTTTAACTAAAAAAAAAAAAAAAATTTAAGTCCTCTATTGTTCCTTTAATTTTCACTTTTATAACCTATTACTTTGCAAAAAAAAAAAAAAAAGACCCTATTTTCTTCTTCTTCAGCAAACTTCACATATATATATTTTATAATTTTTTGACCTTGTTTTTTTTTGTTTGTTTGTTTTTGTTTTTGTTTTTTTCTTCTTTTCTTTAACATTGTATTTTTGAAATTCCAAACTCTACTCTAGATTTTTAATTTTCGCTTTTTGGTATATGTTATCAATTTTGTACCTATAGTTTTTTTTTATATAATTTCTGTGACTTTTTTTTTTCTTTTTTTTTTTCTTTTTCTTTTTCTTCTTCTCTGTTTCTTTCTCTTCTTCTTTTATATAACATTGTATATCTGAAATTCCAAACTTTACTCTAGATTTTTAATTTATGCTTTTTGGTATTTGATATCAATTTTGTACCTGTATTTTCTTTATAATTTTTGTGACATTGTTTGTATTTGTTTGTTTGTTTTCTCTCTTTATTTTTCTTCTTCTTCTTTTTTTTTTTTTTTTTTTTAACATTGTGTTTTTGAAATTCCAAACTCTACTCTAGATTTTTAATTTTTGCTTTCTGGTATTAGTTATCAATTTTGTACCTGTACTTTCTTTATAATTTTCGCGACCTTGTTTGTTTTTGTTTGTTCGTTTTTTCTCTCTTTCTTTTCCTTCTTCTTTTCTTTAACATCGTATTTTTGAAATTCCAAACTCTACTCTAGATTTTTAATTTTCGCTTTCTGGTATTAGTTATCAATTTTGTACCTGTACTTTCTTTATAATTTTCGCGACCTTGTTTGTTTTTGTTTGTTCGTTCTTTCTCTCTTTCTTTTCCTTCTTCTTTTCTTTAACATCGTATTTTTGAAATTCCAAACTCTACTCTAGATTTTTGATTTTTGCTTTTATGTATTTGTTACCAATTTTGTACCTTTAAGGACCCAATCTTCAGGACCCATTTTTCACTAGGGAGTGAGATTACTGGCTTGACTGCTCTCTCTCCCTTTGGACCCTCCTTTTTCTCCACCAGGTCGCCTGTGTCTCCTCCCTAACCCCTCTCTACTCTACCCAACTCTGTGAATTTCTGTGTGTTCCAGATGGTGGAGAACACTTAGAGAACTGATTACTGGTTGGATCTGTCTCCCTCCTTTTCATTCCCCCCTTTTATCCTTCTGGCCACCTCTGTTACCTTCCTCCTTCTTCTCTTCTCTGTATAACCCCGTGAACATCTCTGAGTGGTCCAGTTGTGGAGTGCACATAAGGAAGTGACTACTGGCTAGCCCACTCTCTCCACTATTGATTCACCTCATCTCATTTGGGTCACCTCTAACTCCCTCCTCCCTCTTCTCTTCTCCATGTAACCCTGTGAACCTCTCTGAGTGACCCTCACTGTAGAGAAACTTATCATCTTTAATGTAGATGTTTTATCAATGGTGCTGTATAGAAGGAGAAGTTTTGAAACTACTGTAAAAATAAGACCGATAATCGGAAGCAGGAGACTTAAGTCCAAACCCTGACTCCAGGGAACTCCTGACTCCAAGGAACATTCATTGACAGGAGCTCATCAAATGCCTCCATACCAACACTGAAACCAAGCACCACACAAGGGCCAATAAGTTCAGGGCAAGACATACCAAGCAAATTCTCCAGCAACAAAGGAACACAGCCCTGAGCTTCAAGATACAGGCTGCCCAAAGTCACCCCAAAACTATAGACATCTCATAACTCATTACTGGACATTTCATTGCACTCCAGAGAGAAGAAATACAGCTCCACCCACCAAAACACCGACACAAGCTTCCCTAACCAGGAAACCTTGACAAGCCACCTGTACAAACCCACACACAGTGAGGAAACGCCATAATAAAGAGAACTCCACAAACTCCCAGAATACAGAAAGGACACCCCAAACTCAGCAATTTAAACAAGATGAAGAGACAGAGGAATACTCAGCAGATAAAGGAACAGGATAAATGCCCACCAAACCAAACAAAAGAGGAAGAGATAGGGAATCTACCTGATAAAGAATTCCAAATAATGATAGTGAAATTGATCCAAAATCTTGAAACTAAAATGGAATCACAGATAAATAGCCTGGAGACAAGGATTGAGAAGATGCAAGAAAGGTTTAACAAGGACCTAGAAGAAATAAAAAAGAGTCAATATATAATGAATAATGCAATAAGTGAAATTAAAAACACTCTGGAGGCAACAAAGAGTAGAATTACAGAGGCAGAAGAAAGGATTAGTGAATTAGAAGATAGAATGGTAGAAATAAATGAATCAGAGAGGATAAAAGAAAAACGAATTAAAAGAAATGAGGACAATCTCAGAGACCTCCAGGACAATATTAAACGCTACAACATTCGAATCATAGGGGTTCCAGAAGAAGAAGACAAAAAGAAAGACCATGAGAAAATACTTGAGGAGATAATAGTGGAAAACTTCCCTAAAATGGGGAAGGAAATAATCACCCAAGTCCAAGAAACCCAGAGAGTACCAAACAGGATAAACCCAAGGAGAAACACCCCAAGACACATATTAATCAAATTAACAAAGATCAAACACAAAGAACAAATATTAAAAGCAGCAAGGGAAAAACAACAAATAACACACAAGGGAATTCCCATAAGGATAACAGCTGATCTTTCAATAGAAACTCTTCAAGCCAGGAGGGAATGGCAAGACATACTTAAAATGATGAAAGAAAATAACCTACAGCCCAGATTATTGTACCCAGCAAGGATCTCATTCAAGTATGAAGGAGAAATCAAAAGCTTTTCAGACAAGCAAAAGCTGAGAGAATTCTGCACCACCAAACCAGGTCTCCAACAAATACTAAAGGATATTCTCTAGACAGGAAACACAAAAACGGTGTATAAATTCAAACCCAAAACAATAAAGTAAATGGCAACGGGATCATACTTATCAGTAATTACCTTAAATGTAAATGGGTTGAATGCCCCAACCAAAAGACAAAGACTGGCTGAATGGATACAAAAACAAGACCCCTACATATGTTGTCTACAGGAGACCCACCTCAAAACAGGGGACACATACAGACTGAAAGTGAAGGCCTGGAAAAAGATTTTCCATGCAAATAGGGACCAAAAGAAAGCACGAGTAGCAATACTCATATCAGATAAAATAGACTTTAAAACAAAGGCTGTGAAAAGAGACAAAGAAGGTCACTACATAATGATCAAAGGATCAATCCAAGAAGAAGATATAACAATTATAAATATATATGCACCCAACATGGGAGCACCACAGTACGTAAGACAAATGCTAACAAGTATGAAAGGAGAAATTAACAATAACACAATAATAGTGGGAGACTTTAATACCCCACTCACACCTATGGATAGATCAACTAAACAGAAAATTAACAAGGAAACACAAACTTTAAACGATACAATAGACCAGTTAGACCTAATTGATATCTATAGGTCATTTCATCCCAAAACAATGAATTTCACCTTTTTCTCAAGCGCACATGGAACCTTCTCCAGGATAGATCACATCCTGGGCCATAAAGCTAGCCTTGGTAAATTCAAAAAAATAGAAATCATTCCAAGCATTTTTTCTGACCACAATGCAGTAAGATTAGATCTCAATTACAGGAGAAAAACTATTAAAAATTCCAACATATGGAGGCTGAACAACACGATGCTGAATAACCAACAAATCACAGAAGAAATCAAAAAAGAAATCAAAATTTGCATAGAAACGAATGAAAATGAAAACACAACAACCCAAAACCTGTGGGACACGGTAAAAGCAGTCCTAAGGGGAAAGTTCATAGCAATACAGGCACACCTCAAGAAACAAGAAAAAAGTCAAATAAATAACCTAACTCTACACCTAAAGCAACTAGAAAAGGAAGAAATGAAGAACCCCAGGGTTAGTAGAAGGAAAGAAATCTTAAAAATTAGAGCAGAAATAAATGCAAAAGAAACAAAAGAGACCATAGCAAAAATCAACAAAACCAAAAGCTGGTTCTTTGAAAGGATAAATAAAATTGACAAACCATTAGCCAGACTCATCAAGAAACAAAGGGAGAAAAATCAAATCAACAAAATTAGAAATGAAAATGGAGAGATCACAACAGACAACACAGAAATACAAAGGATCATAAGAGACTACTATCAACAATTATATGCGAATAAAATGGACAACGTGGAAGAAATGGACAAATTCTTAGAAAAGTACAACTTTCCAAAACTGGACCAGGAAGAAATAGAAAATCTTAACAGACCCATCACAAGCATGGAAATTGAAACTGTAATCAAAAATCTTCCAGCAAACAAAAGCCCCAGTCCAGACGGCTTCACAGCTGAATTCTACCAAAAATTTAGAGAAGAGCTAACACCTATCCTGCTCAAACTCTTCCAGAAAATTGCAGAGGAAGGTAAACTTCCAAACTCATTCTATGAGGCCACCATCACCCTAATACCAAAACCTGACAAAGATCCCACAAAAAAAGAAAACTACAGGCCAATATCAGTGATGAACATAGATGCAAAAATCCTTAACAAAATTCTAGCAATCAGAATCCAACAACACATTAAAAAGATCATACACCATGATCAAGTGGGCTTTATCCCAGGGATGCAAGGATTCTTCAATATCCGCAAATCAATCAATGTAATACACCACATTAACAAACTGAAAAATAAAAACCATATGATTATCTCAATAGATGCAGAGAAAGCCTTTGACAAAATTCAACATCCATTTATGATAAAAACTCTCCAGAAAGCAGGAATAGAAGGAACATACCTCAACATAATAAAAGCTATATATGACAAACCCACAGCAAACATTATCCTCAATGGTGAAAAATTGAAAGCATTTCCTCTAAAGTCAGGAACAAGACAAGGGTGCCCACTTTCGCCATTACTATTCAACATAGTTTTGGAAGTTTTGGCCACAGCAATCAGAGCAGAAAAAGAAATAAAAGGAATCCAAATTGGAAAAGAAGAAGTAAAACTCTCACTATTTGCAGATGACATGATCCTCTACATAGAAAACCCTAAAGAGTCCACCAGAAAATTACTAGAAATAATCAATGACTACAGTAAAGTTGCAGGATATAAAATCAACACAGAGAAATCCCTGGCATTCCTATACACTAATAATGAGAAAACAGAAAGAGAAATTAAGGAAACAATTCCATTCACCATTGCAATGGAAAGAATAAAATACTTAGGAATATATCTACCTAAAGAAACTAAAGACCTATATATAGAAAACTATAAAACACTGGTGAAAGAAATCAAAGAGGACACTAATAGATGGAGAAATATACCATGTTCATGGATTGGAAGAATCAATATAGTGAAAATGAGTATACTACCCAAAGCAATTTATAGATTCAACGCAATCCCTATCAAGCTACCAACAGTATTCTTCACAGAGCTAGAACAAATAATTTCACAATTTGTATGGAAATACAAAAAACCTCGAATAGCCAAAGCCATCTTGAGAAAGAAAAATGGAACTGGAGGAATCAACCTACCTGACTTCAGGCTCTACTACAAAGCCACAGTTATCAAGACAGTATGGTACTGGCACAAAGACAGAAATATTGATCAATGGAATAAAATAGAAAGCCCAGAGATAAATCCACGCACATATGGACACCTTATCTTTGACAAAGGAGGCAAGAATATACAATGGATTAAAGACAATCTCTTTAACAAGTGGTGCTGGGAAATCTGGTCAACCACTTGTAAAAGAATGAAACTGGACCACTTTCTAACACCATACACAAAAATAAACTCAAAATGGATTAAAGATCTAAACGTAAGACCAGAAACTATAAAACTCCTAGAGGAGAACATAGGCAAAACACTCTCCGACATACATCACAGCAGGATCCTCTATGACCCACCTCCCAGAATATTGGAAATAAAAGCAAAAATAAACAAATGGGACCTAATTAACCTTAAAAGCTTCTGCACATCAAAGGAAACTCTTAGCAAGGTGAAAAGACAGCCTTCAGAATGGGAGAAAATAATAGCAAATGAAGCAACCGACAAACAACTAATCTCAAAAATATACAAGCAACTCCTACAGCTCAACTCCAGAAAAATAAACGACCCAATCAAAAAATGGGCCAAAGAACTAAATAGACATTTCTCCAAAAAAGACATACAGATGGCTAACAAACACATGAAAAGATGCTCAACATCACTCATTATCAGAGAAATGCAAATCAAAACCACTATGAGGTACCATTTCACACCAGTCAGAATGGCTGCGATCCAAAAGTCTACAAATAATAAATGCTGGAGAGGGTGTGGAGAAAAGGGAACCCTCTTACACTGTTGGTGGGAATGCAAACTAGTACAGCCACTATGGGAAACAGTGTGGAGATTCCTTAAAAAACTGGAAATAGAACTGCCTTATGATCCAGCAACCCCACTGCTGGGCATACACACTGAGGAAACCAGAAGGGAAAGAGACACGTGTACCCCAATGTTCATCGCAGCACTGTTTATAATAGCCAAGACATGGAAGCAACCTAGATGTCCATCAGCAGATGAATGGATAAGAAAGCTGTGGTACCTATACACAATGGAGTATTACTCAGCCATTAAAAAGAATACATTTGAATCAGTTCTAATGAGGTGGATGAAACTGGAGCCTATTATACAGAGTGAAGTAAGCCAGAAGGAAAAACACAAATACAGTATACTAACGCACATATATGGAATTTAGAAAGATGGTAACAATAACCCGGTGTACAAGACAGCAAAAGAGACACTGATGTATAGAACAGTCTTATGGACTCTGTGGGAGAGGGAGAGGGTGGGAAGATTTGGGAGAATGGCAATGAAACATGTAAAATATCATGTAGGAAACGAGTTGCCAGTCCAGGTTCGATGCATGATGCTGGATGCTTGGGGCTGGTGCACTGGGACGGCCCAGAGGGATGGTATGGGGAGAGAGGAGGGAGGAGGGTTCGGGATGGGGAACACATGTATACCTGTGGCGGATTCATTTTGATATTTGGCAAAACTAATACAATTATGTAAAGTTTAAAAATAAAATAAAATTGGAAGAATAAAAAAAAAAAAAAACTCAACAATCAAAAACTAAGATCATGGCATCCGGTCCCATCACTTTATGGCAAATAGTGCAATGATGGAAATGGTGACAGACTTTATTTTCTTTGATTCTAAAATCACTGCAGATGGTCACTGCAGATGGTGACTGCAGCCATGGAATTAAAAGATGTTTGCTCCTTGGAAGAAGAGTTATGACCAACCTAGATAGCATATTAAAAAGCAGAGACATTACTTTGCTGACAAATGTCCATCTAGTCAAAGCTACGGTTTTTGCAGTAGTCAAGTATGGATGTGAGAGTTGAACTATAAAGAAAGCTGAGCACCGAGGGGTTGACACTTTTGAACTGTGGTGTTGGAGAAGACTCTTGAGAGTTGGACTGCAAGGAGATCAAACCAATCCATCCTAAAGGAAATTAGTCCTAAATATTCATAAGAAGTACTGATGCTGAACTCCAATATGTTGGCCACCTGCTGCAAAGAACCAACTCATTGGAAAAGACCCTGATGTTAGGAAAGATTGAAGGTAGGAGGAGAAGGGGATGACAGAAGATGAGATGGTTGGATAGCATCACTGTCTCGATGGACATGAGTTTGAGCAAGCTCCAGGAGTTGGTGATGGACAGGAAAGCCTGGTGTGCTGAAGTTCATGGGATTGCAAAGAGTAGGGCACAACTGACTGACTGAACTGAACTGATTGTGGTAGTCATTTAACAATATATACAAATATTGAGTCACATTTTATATTTTAAATTAATATAATATGTCAATTATACCTCAATAATGTTTTAAAAAGTCTACTCCTTGAATGACGGCATTTTAAAATGGAAAAAGAAATCATCGATTGAGAGGAAGTCTTTGCAATACATCCTTGTGATTGGCAATGTTCTGAAATGCTGCCCCTTTCATTCTCATCCCCTGCTGTACTCCCTTGTATAATCAACTTCCTTTATGTGTAGGATAAACAAATATATATCAATGGGTATCATTTCCATAGGTAAGTTACTGATTAATTCATTCTGAGTTAAACCAAAGGAAGGCTATCCTGGGTTGGTCAGATATAATAAGTTGGTTAAATCTTTAAAAGAAACAAAAAGCAACAGTAGACCTGCTCTTACTTACCTGAAAGAAATAAAATGTATATGTTTTAAACTGCCTAATAGGGAAGCTACATGACAAAGAACAATGAATATTTTATAAGCACAGAAAGTGGTCCCTGGAAGATAGCTAGCAAGGAAATAGGAACCTCAGTCAGGAAATAAATTCTTCCAACAACCAACACTCTGATGGAAATCACAGTTCCATTCAGCACCTTAATTATAGCCTGAAAGAAGACCCAGTTAAACCATCCACAGACTCCTGTCCTGTGAACATTGTGAGGTAATAAATTTTTATAAATTTAAGTGTGTGATAATTTATTCACCAACAGGAAACAAATGCCATATGTTTGACAAATAACTTGTGTCTAGTAATTACACAATTCAATTATAAAAATTCAAACAATCTAGTATTTGAATAAAATATTTGAATAGACACCTAATCAAAGATCTATGGATAGCAAATAAGCACAGTAAAACATGTTTGCATTAGTTTTCTATTACTGCTATATGAAATGACCAGAAATTTAGTGGTTTAAAGCAACATATTTATTATCTTACAAATTTGTAGGTTTAGAAGCTGACATGGGTCTCCTTGGGCTGAAATTAATATGTATACACAGGGCTGCACTCCTTTCTAGAGACTCTAGGAAAGACTCCCCCACCCATTTTTTCAGCATTTAAAGACTCCCACATTAATTGATGCATAGCCCACTTCTACATCTTCAAAGTCAACAGCCTTCATATCTCCCTCTAACCCTGACCTCAGCTGGGAAAGATTCTACAATTTTAAGGACTCAGCAATTAAATTGGACTCACCTAACTAATCCAAAATAATCTCATATCAAGGTCCTTAATCGATAATCACACCTGTTCCATCCCCTTTGCCATGTAAGGTAGCATAAATTCCAGGGATTAGGATGTGGATATTTTTGGGATATCATTATTCTGCCTTCCACAGTGGTTAGCATTATTAGTCATCAGGGAAACATAAAACTAAAATGACATGACCCTAGTACACACTAGAAAAGTTGAAATAAAAAATACTAGAAAAAAGCATCTGATAACAAGTATATGGAGCAACTGAGTCTCTCATGATAATGTTTATGATAATAAAATATAGTGCAACTATTTTGGAAATTCATCCATTCATCTCTTAGTCTAAACATACATTTACCTATGACTTAGCAATTCAATTCTTAGGTACTTATCCAAGATGTATGAAACATAAATCCACAGTAAACTTGCTCATGACTGTTAATAGTAGTTTTAATCCTAATAGGGAAAAACAGAAAACTACCCAAATATCCATCAACAAGAGAGTAGATAAATTGTGGTATATCCACACAAAGGAACACTACTCAGTAATACAAATTAAAGACTTCTGACATACACAATAACATGTATGACCTTTAGAATCACTATTTACCAAGCACAAAAGAGAATATGCTCTAAGATATCACTTATATAAAACTCTAGGAAAGATGATTGTAATCTATTCATAGAAAGTAAATTAGTGTTGCCTGCTTCCTGGGATGTGAAGCAGAGATTTAATGGAAAGGGGTATGTGGAAAATTTTGGCATGATGAAAAAGTATTATACCTTGCTTAAGGCGTTATATGCATGGCTGTATACATATGTTAAAATAATTAAACTATAAAATTAAATAGATCCATTTTATTGTATAAAATTATAATTCAGTAGTTATTTTTTAATGAAAGAAGATAAAGACATTTTGAGACAGATGAAATATAAAACAATTTGTCTCCAGTAGATATAAGTAAGTAAATAAGTGTTAGTTGCTCAGTCGTGCCCGACTCTCTGTGACCCCATGGACTACAGCCCACCAGACTCCTCTGTCCATGAGATTTTCCAGGCAAGGATAATGGAGTGGGTTGCCATTTCCTTCTCCAGGAGATCTTCCCAACCCAGGGATCGAACCCGGGTCTCCTGCACCGCAGGCAGATTCTTTACCAACTGAGCTACATACCCTATAGTAAGTAAGTAAGAGTCCCTCAGTCGTGCTCAACTCTTTGCGACCCCATGGACTGCAGCTCACCAGGCTCCTGAGATTTTCCAGGCAAGGATACTGGAGTGGGTTGCCATTTCCTTCTCCAGGAGATCTTCATACCCTATAAGAAATGCTAAAAGAAGTTTTTCAAGCTGAAGACACCAGATGGAATTCCAGATGGGCATGAAGGAAAGAAAAAGAAGAGAAAGATTAAATAGCTGGATAAATGCAGAAAACTTAAAAAAAAAAAAAAAAACTGAACTAAGTCTATGTTTATCTGAATATCAGTCCTATATTGCTATGGACCAAACTACTCCTCTACTTCAAAGCCAGGGAGTCTCTTTTTTCACTTAACTAAGACAGACTAATGTATAATAGTGTAACAGAAAGTGGGGTCCAACTGCTCACCACACAAAAAACAATAAAGAGGCCAGGTTGTTGGAAAGGAAACTTGCTTTATTTTGAATGCCAGCCACTAGAGGTGGGAGGGACTCATCCAGAAGTTGGCTCTTCCCATTGACTATCAGTGGACAAGAGCTTTTATAGCCTGAGGGAGGGGGCTATATGTAGAAAGAGTATAGTCAGCTCTGACAATAATCTTGAAATTGGTCATTGGCAATCTGACCAGCCTCATGTTAACTGCTTTAAGTACAATTAATCTTCAGTTCCATAGTTGTTTTATTCCCATTTTATTGAGGCCAGTTCTCAGAATTGTGGCCAGCTTATGTCATGGCTACAGTCTGGTCATCATGTAGTTAACTTCTTCCACCTAGAGGGGGGTTTCAATATCTAAAGGACAGATCCCAAGATATGGCTTACAATATTATCTATAGTTCTTGACAAGAACTAAATGTTCTTGACTATAAGTGACTACATTATTATTATTTGGTCTCCTTTGATTGTTTTCCTTTGTTTATATATTTTTCTCAGTTCTCTGATTAAACTCATTCTTTGGCTAAAGCTTTTCCACAGACAAAAGGCAAGTGAAGGACATGAGAGGCAAGGACCATAGGATCCTGCTCTATTTCAGTGTGACCTTTTCCAGAATGACCAATAAGTGAAGCTATATGTTATGTAGTTATTTTTGTGTGGCTTCTTTCACTTTGCATAACACTTTTGACATTCAGTTCAGTTCAGTTCAGTCGCTCAGTCATGTCCGACTCTTTGTGACCCCATGAATTGCAGCACACAAGGCCTCCCTGTCCATCACCAACTCCCGGAGTTTACTCAAACTCATGTCCATCGAGTCGGTGATGCCATCCAACCATCTCATCCTCTGTCATGCCTTTCTCCGCCTGCCCCCAATCCCTCCCAGCATGAGGGTCTTTTCCAGTGAGTCAACTCTTCACATGAGGTGGCCAAAGTTTTGGAGTTTCAGCTTTAGCATCAGTGCTTCCAATGAACACCCAGGACTGATCTCCTTTAGAATGGACTGGTTGGATCTCCTTGCAGTCCCAGGGACTCTCAAGAGTCTTCTCCAACACCACAGTTCAAAAGCATCAATTCTTCAGTGCTTAGCTTTCTTCACAGTCCAACTCTCACATCCATACACGACCACTGGAAAAACCATAGCCTTGACTAGATGGACCTTTGTTGGCAAAGTACTTTTGACATTAATTCATGTTATTTTGCTTAACAATTGGTCATTTATTTTATTACTGAGTTTTTTTTTTCTATTTGTAGATATATCATACTTTGTTTCACTCTTAACCACATATATTAATCTGTTCAGGCTGCTATAACCAAATAACACAGGCTAGGTGTTTAGATATTTATTTTTCACTATTCTGGAGGCTGGAGATCTAATATTATGGTGATAGCATGGTCAAGTTCTGGTGAAGCTCCTCTTTCAGTTTGCAGACTGCCATATTATTAGTGTGATCTCATATAGTGGAAGCAGCTAGAGAGTTGTGTGGGATCTCTTGTGTGTGTGCATGCTAATTTGCTTCAGTTGTGTCTGACTCTTTGTGACCTCATGGACTGTAGCCCGCCAGGCTCCTCTGTCCATGGGATTCTCCAGGCAAGAATATGGGTGTGGATTGCCATGCCCTCCTCCAGGGAATCTTCCAGACCCAGGGATCAAACCCATGTCTCTTATGTCTCCTGCATTGGCAGATGAGTTCTTTACTGATAGCACCACATGTGCTAATGGTAAAGCCCATAGGATCACTTATATGAGAATTAATCCCATTCAAAGGGCTCTATATTCCTGACCTGTGCACTTTCAAAGTGTCTCATGTCCTAATTTCATCACTTTCGGCACTAGGATTTCAATATATGAATTTGAGAATAGAGGTCACATATAGATCATAGCAGAACATATCAAAATTATTTCCTTTTGTTTTTCACTACAGTGAATAAAACTACTATAAACATTCATGTGCAGGCCATTGTGTAAATGCGTCTCTTTTTCTTTTACTTAAATGCCTGCTGCTGCTGCTGCTGCTAAGTCGCTTCAGTCGTGTCTGACTCTGTGCGACCCCACAGACGGCAGCCCACCAGGCTCCACCATCCCTGGGATTCTCCAGTCAAGAACACTGGAGTGGGTTGCCATTTCCTTCTCCAATGCATAAAAGTGAAAAGTGAAAGTTAAGTCACTCAGTAAGTGTCTGACTCTTCATGACCCCATGGACTGCAGCCTACCAGGCTCCTCCATCCATGGGATTTTCCAGGCAAGATTACTGGAGTGAGTTGCCTAGGTACATGTGTAGCTTTAAAGAAATTACCACAGTCTTTCCCCAAATGACTGAATATTTTACATTCCCACCAAAGTCCATACGAAATTTTCAATGGTCCACATACACCTGTGATGGTTAATTGTGTGTGTGACCTTAACTGAACCTATATATATATATATATATATATATATATATATATATATATATATATATATATTCATATAGATAGAGGCATTGATATGCCATATATATATATATATATATATATATATATATATATATATATATGCTGTGTGCTATTCTTAGCGGCTCAGTCATGTCAGACTCTTTGTGACCCCATGGACTGTAGTCTGCCTCTGTTGATGGGATTCCCCAGGCAAGAATACTGGAGTGGGTAGCCATTTCCTTCTTCAGGGGATCTTACCAACCCAGGGATCAAACCTAGGTCTCCCACACTGTAGTCATATTCTTTACTATCTTAACCACCATGGATATATATATATATATATATACACACACACACATAAAGCAAATATATATCAACTAAAATATATATAAATACTAATATATATACTAAAATATATATGATATTAAAATATGTTTATATATAAAATACAAATATATATATATATATATATATATATATATATATAATCAGTCAGTTAGTCAGCGGTTCAGTCAGTCAGTTGTGGCAGACTCCTTGTGACTCCATTGACTGAAACACGCCAGGCCTCCCTGTCCATCACTAACACCCAGAGTCTACTCAAACACATGTCCATTGCATCAGTGATGCAAACCAACCATCTTATCCTCTGTCATCGCCTTTTCCTCCTGCCTTCAATCTTTCCCAGCATCAGGGTCTTTTCAAATGAGTTAATTCTTTGCATGAGGTGGCCAGAGTATTGGAACTTAAGCTTCAGCATCAGTCCTTTCAATGAATATTCAGGACTGATTTCCTTTAGGATGGACTGGTTGGATCTCCTTGCAGTCCAAGGGACTCTCAAGAGTCTTCTCCAACACCACAGTTCAAAAGCATCAGTTCTTCAGCACTCAGCTTTCTTTACATCCACACATGACTACTGGAAAAGCCATAGCTTTGAATAGATGGGCTTTTGTTGGTAAAATAATGCCTCTGCTGTTTAATATGCTGTCTAGGTTGGTCATAGTTTTTCTTCCAAGGAGCAAGTGTTTTATTAATTTCATGGTAGCAGTTACCATCTGCAGTAATATTGGAGCCCCCAAAAGTAAAGTCTGTCACTGTTTCCACTGTTTCTCCATCTATTTGCCATAAAGTGATGGAACAGGATGCCATGATCCTAGTTTTCTGAATGTTGAGTATTAAGCCAACTTTTTTACCCTCCTGTTTCACTTTCATCAAGAGGCTCTTTAGTTTTTCACTTTCTGGTGTCATCTGATATTTCCCCCGGCAATTTTGATTTCAGCTTGCATTTCATCCAGTCCAGCGTTTCTCATGATGTACTCTGCATATAAGTTAAATAAACAGGGTGCAATATACAGCCTTGGCGTACTCCCTCCCTGATTTGGAAACAGTCTGTTGTTCCATGTCCAGTTCTAACTGTTCCATCTTGACCTGCATACAGATTTCTCAAGAGGCAGGTAAGATGGTCTGGTATTCTCAATTTTTTAAGAATTTTCCACAGTTTGTTGTGATCTACACAGTCAAAGGCTTTGGCATAGTCAATAAAGCAGAAGTAGCTGTTTTTCTGGAACTCTCTTGCTTTCTCAATGATCCAACAGATGCTGACAATTTGATCTCTGGTTCCTCTGCCTTTTCTAAATCCAGCTTGAACATCTGGAAGTTCATGGTTCACATACTGTTGAAGCCTGACTTGGATAATTTTGAGCATTACTTTGCTAGCATGTGAGATGAGTGCAATTTTGCTATTGTTTGAACATTCTTTGACTTTTTTTTTTTTTCCTTTGGGATTGGAATGAAAGCTAACCTTAAATTTAGAATTAAATTGAAGAAAATCCCTTATGATTATACAGTGGAAGTGATAGATAGATTCAAGGGATTAGATCTGATAGACAGGGTGCCAATTTACAGGAGGCAGCAATCAAGACCATCCACAAGAAAAAGAAATGCACAACGGCAAAATTGTTGTCTGAAGAGAGCTTAGAAATAGCTGAGAAAAGAAGAGACACTAAAGCAAAGGCGAAGAGGAAAGATATGCCCATTTTAATGCAGAGTTCCAAAGAATATCAAGAAGAGATAAGAGAGCCTTCCTCAACTATCAATGCAGAGAAACAGAGGAAAACATTTGCATGGGAAAGTTAGAGATCTCTTCAAGAAAATTAGAGATTAAGGAAACATTTCATGCAAAGATGAGCATAATAAAGGACAGAAATATTATGGAGCTAACAGAAGCAGGAGATATTAAGAAGAGGTGGGAAGAATACACAGAAGAAGTAAACAAAAAGGATCTTCATGACCTAGATAACCATGATGGTGTGATCACTCACCTATAGCCAGATATTCTGGAATGCAAAGTCAAGTGGGCCTTAGGAAGCATGACTACAAACATAGCTAGTGGAGGTGATGATATTCCAGTTGAGCTACTTCAAATCCTAAAATATAATGCTGTGAAAGTACTGCACTCAATATGCCAGCAAATCTGGAAAACTCATCAGTGGCCACATGGACTGGAAAATGTCAGTTTTCAGTTCAATCCCAAAGAAAGGCCTTGTTAAAGAATGTTCAAATACTGTATATAATATAATATATATTATATATATGTATATATTGAATACCACATTGTACTGGTTCTGTTTTATATTTGGAGAATCCTGACTAATACAATGGGCTTCCCAGCTGGCGTTATTGGTAAAGAACTTGCGTGCCAAAGCAGGAAACATAAGAGATGAGGGTTCAATCACTGGGTCGGGAAGACTAATACAACACCCAATATACAATGATGGGAAAAGCATAAGATAACAGCAATAGACATCTCAGTTTAAATGAGGGGGAATAAAAAAAATAAAAAAATAAAAATAAATGAGGAGGAATAGAAGCTGAAAACAGTTACTGCTTCAAGGCAGTTATGTAATCCAGACAGGCAAACTCCAGCCAAAATCCCTTGGTCAGTTTCAAGGACTTGGGGTAATTCTGCCTGCCTCTTGGCTCTGTCCTTGCAGGAGTTTTATTTCTGCTTCTGATTCATCCTTCCTTTTTCATGTAAAGTAGCATTTATTTGCAGCTCAGACTGCTTTCTGCCAGTAGAATTTTCGGGGTCTAAGAGATACTTTTTATTTTTAATTGTGTCTGTCTCTTTTATTCTAAGCTGGCAGTGTTTCTACTATATTAATTTCTTAAGAACTTTGTGAGCATACTATGCATTTCAGAGGGATTCATTCCTTTACACAAAGGACAAACTCACTGCTCTTTTCAGGATAATCCCTTCTGTAATTCTGGCTCCAGCTAAGATGGATGAGAGAGAATGACTTTAAACTTCCAAGTGGTCCTCTGATACAATTTAAAGGATCTGTGAGGCACACTCTTAATCTTTTTAAAGACCCTTTTATGTGACTAAATACTTTGATATTTGATCTTTCTGGGGCTTCAGGAAGGTAGTCACCCTCAGCCTTTTCTCTGGAGCACATTTTCCTTACAGTAAATCTCTTAATTTATTGTCTTTTGACATTCCCATAGGTTATTTCCAAAATCATCAGATCCTGCTTCTTTTTGATCTAACACTTCTTCCCTCAATTTTCTCTTTCTTTTGCATTTTACTATAAGTTACAAGAAAAACCATGCTGTGCCTTGAACAGTTTGTTTGAAAATCTTCTTAACTATGTGGACAACAAACCCCTAAAATGTTGCATGCCATTCATGTAAACAATGCTGCCTGCCATCAGTTACTGCAGCACCCTGAGGGGAATTCAGTTTGGAGAAAAACAAGATACTGGCCCTAGGTAAGTTAAACGACATATCAAGGAATGATTTCAATGAGCCCAGACTCCTGCATCTTCCCATACATAGAAAATCACTAATATCCTTAACTTGAGATGTCTGTATTTTTTGTGATTAGCAACAATATTTTGATGTTCAACTACTTTTTTTTTTCCCCAGCAAAAACTCCTATATTTCCTGGCTCCTCCACTACGTCTTTGGAACACTTCCTCAAAGCTATTTGAGAGGCTGTCTTCTGAACTCTATTTCTCAGTAAGGGTCCTGAATAAAACATAACTTTCTTTTTTTTTTAGTCAATAGCTAAATATTTATCACTTGAAAGTACTTTCTACATAATTGCAAGTGTCAATTCTGCTAAGCTCTCTGCAGCTATAAAACAATGACTTCCCCTTCCTCTATTTTCCAATAATATTTTCCTAACCTTCTTCTGAGCCCTTACCAGCAGTGTCCTCCAAATCCACATTTCTACCGGTCTGTTTAGGGTGATTTAGACTTTATTATGTTCTTAAAAGGTCTTCCACCTATCCCTGGGTTCAAAACTATTCTCACATTTTTAAGTACTTATTACAGCAGCACCCCACTACAAAAACAAAAACCCATATTAGCTATCTGCTGTGCTGTGCTGTGCTAAGTTGCTTCAGTCATGTCTGACTCTTTGTGACCTTATGGACTGTAGCCCACAAGGCTCCTCTGTTCATGGGATTCTCCAAGCAAGAATAGTGGAGTGTGTTGGTATGCCCTCATCCAGGGGATCTTCCCAACCCAGGGATCAAACCTGTGTCTCTTAATGTCTCCTGCATTGGCAGGAGAGTTCTTTACCACTAGCACCAGTTGGGAAGCCCCATATTAGCTATCTATTGCTGCCTAAATACTGTATCAGCCAGGTTTCAACAAGAGAAGGAGAACTAGTAAGAAATCATATATACATCTTTATTTATTTGTTACAAGGAATCTCATGCAATTGTGGAGATTGGCTAAGCAAATCTGATTCTAAAATATTGGCTCTTTGTGCGCAGATACTAAAAAGAAATACAGAGACAGAATTTTGAAGGAACAAGAAAGAGTAGCTTTGGTTTTTGCCAGGCAAAGAGGAAACACAGCAGGCTAGAACCTTAAGAACTGTGCCCCTTTCTCTGGGGAACAGGGAGAGGTTTTATATCCAGGGGCTGGTGGTCTAGATTAGATGATAAGACTCAGACTAATGAAGGTCTTAACATTTTTCTTTGCTTCTGCAAATTTACTGCCAAAGATACCATCAGGTGGCTCAACAACAAGGTCTGGTGTTTCTGAGGTTATCAGCCCCTGATCTTTTTGAAATGCAGAATGCTACAAGGGCGAGTAGGGGGAGGAGAATACCAGGTGCAGAGTATAATTCATATGGAGTCATAAAGTAAATAGCTTTGTTTAGCTTTGTGGAGGACAAGTCTAGCTACAGGTGTTTTTTAGGTGTAACAGCTAAAGAGTAATCAAGATTTCTGAACTATTTCAGGCCTGTCTATGTTGTTTCCCTAGCCTGTTCATTGTTTCCTTATCTTCCTTGTTTATCAGAAAAGGAAAGACTTATTTCTACTTAAGAAAAACCTCATGTCTATTTTTGCTGCAACAGATTCCCCAATGCCAGTTTATTCCGTCCATATCAGTGGAGAAAGTAATGGGATATTGTTCTTGTCTGGCTAAGGACAAAGCTTCAGTTTTACTCCACTTGACAAACTCCAGCTATCTGGCACAAGGGTCCATCTATCTCCTACTTTGAGTCCAGATTCCATTGGACAGGTCCTCCAGAGGGGACAATAGTGCTAAGGATGAAAGTCCATTGGCATTGTATGGAGCTTTCTGTCCACAGGTGGCAGTCAGAAAGGAAAGCCTAAGGGAAAGAGAGCAATTGCACACTCAGGTCTGGAATCTCCCTCACACAGGAGGCATATAACCATTTTTAAATGAGTTTTAACTTATTTAGTCAATTCTAGCCATGGTAGTCTCCCTTTTGATTAATTTAAACTCTGGGTAGATTATAGTTCGAATCATCTCTGAAAAATACCTTGATGGCAACACATAGATTAATGTTTGATGAAATAACTGGGTGAAGGTGTATATATGCAAATAAATGGCCACTACATTCCTTCCCACAATGGCACCCCACTCCAGTACTCTTGCTTGGAAAATTCCATGGACGGAGGAGCCTGGTGGGCTGCAGTCCCATGGGGTCACTGAGTTGGACACGACTGAGCAACTTCACTTTCACTTTTCACTTTCATGCACTGGAGAAGGAAATGGTAACCTACTCCAGTGTTCTTGCCTGGAGAATCCCAGGGATGGGGGATCCTGGTGGGCTGCCATCTATGGGGTCTCACAGAGTCGGACACGACTGAAGCGACTTAGCAGCAGCAGCAGCACATTCCTTCCCATTCCCTTTAATACATCAGAAAGCCAATGCAACTCTATCATTTGTCTCTGAAAACATGCAATTTCTTTTCTGTTGCACTGTATTAGCCAAGTAAGTTGCAGGGCTGGACTATATTGAGGTAGAGAAGGTTTCATCTCATGATGGAAGGAGTGAAAAAGTGTCTGTGGACATTTTTAATTACCATATTCTGCTTTCCAGTCACAAATTATTTACACTTAAACTACACTCACAGAATATTCACCCCTTCAATCTACTTTCCCCAACTATTTATACAAAGTACAACAACAGATAAGACGAATCTACTGTGATGCTTTCAGGGATCTATGGTAACTAAAAAAGAATTTAAAGGAATGTTATGAGTGAGACATGGGAATTTTCTGCAGTTTAACTTGGGAGAGGATTACAAAGATGAATTCAATTGCCAAAGTTTATACAAATACAAAATTAAGAGCTATGCATTATAGTATGCAAATTTTATTTCAATAAAATAATAAACATTTAAAATAAAAGTATCAAACTGAAAGGAGCTGTTAAAAGTAGATTAGTTGAATAGTATATTCATGAAAGATTGAAGGCAGGGGGAGAAGCAGATGAAAGAGGATGAGATGGTTGGATGGCAACACTGACTCAATGGACATGAGTTTGGGTAAACTCTGGGAGTTGGTGATGGACAGGGAAGACTGGCGTGCTGCAGTCCATGGGGTCACAAAGAGTCGGACACGACTGAGACTGAACTGAACTGAACTGAATATCTTGTAAGATAGATCTTAATAAAATACATAGAGTCAAAAAATGATAAAATATTAAAAAGAAGATAATACATGTGAAAAAATGAAAAGGTTTAAAATATTTTTAATCAGAGACTCAAAAAAGCAGTTCTGAGAGAATGGATGACGGTCCGTTTTTGAAAATAGCACCACTAAAATTTTTCTAGAAATGATCAAATACAGGAAGAAGTAAAACTCCATAAGAGTAGTGTGTTTTTATCTGTTTTGGTTATCACTGTATCATCGGAATGTAGAACTCTACCTGGCGAGGATTAGGTATGCAGTTAATGTTAATAAGTGTTTGTTAAATAAATGAATATATCTTTAGAAATGAGAAGTAACTTATAATGAAAAATAACTATAACTCACTTAAAATTATTGTAGTGATTATATATTATAAAAGTGCAAAGATAAATACAAGACCTTAAAAGCAGTCATACCGAAAAGAGAGATCAACTACAAGTGAAATACTATTATATAGTATTCCTATAAGAATCTGAAAAAAGATTTCAAAAATACTAAAGTAGTAGCCTGAAAGATTTCTTCCTGGTTACCATTCTCTAACAGAATGGATAGAATTTTTTTCTTTTCTAATACTATATATTTTTGGACACATAGAATACATGGAGCTATATAATACATTTTTCATAATGCATATATAAAAATTTACAGTTTAACATCTCTCAATTACAACATATATTAAAAAGAATCATACATTAGAGAATGTCAAATGATAAATCTAAATATAGTTGGAGGAATGTCAGAGTGTGTTTTAAGCAATAAGAGGTACCATGTTATTACAAACAAAGCAACTGCTGCTTTTAAAAAACATTACTTATTTGGTAAAAAGCAAGTGCTATTTAAGGCATTTTACATCTTAACATGACAGATTTTAATTTCTTTAATAAGTATTTCACTAAATTTATGCTTTGAAATAGATTTGTAATGCACTATAATATTTATGATATTAAAGAATGGTTACCAGTTAACATTTTTTATACAGAAATCTGATTTGCAAGGTCAAGTCATGATATTAATGAGAAGATATTTATTTTTGAAAAAAAATCAATGATGTATACTTACAGTGAAACAACATGATCAAGCTGAGTTAATATCAAGAAATCAAATGAAATCTGGAAAAGGTGTTCAATTTAATTGTTAACCAAAAGATTTGTATTACAATTGCAATGTGACCCCATTTTACACCCATTATTTGACAAGCATTAAAGAAATGCTAACAAAGATGTGGATCCATGCAAACTCACATAATCTGTTGGTAGGAATATAAATGAGCAAATTTACATTGAAAAATAATTGGCCATTATCTTCTAAAGCTGAATATTGACATTATATTTTACCCTAGAATTCTATTATAAAGTATTCATAATACAAAAAACTAAACTAGGAAACATTTCCTTGATAGGATAGCAGGAAAGTTTGAAGTAGTAAGAACATGGACTAACATACATTTTGTAATAGTTTGATGAATACATGTGTGTTGATATGTTTACCCTGTAAAATATTAGCTAATAGTAACAATTAATAAAATATAACTACAACCAAAAACTACTGGAGAGTTTTAGAGACATTATTTTTAATTTAAAAAGAAAAACACAGAAGAAAAATTCAATTATTTTGCCATTTTTTAATAACACAAGAATGAGTGCAAGTAAGCGATATCAGCAAGATAGTGGAGCTAGGAAGATCCCCATGTTCACTGTCCTGTGGATACACCAAGCAATCAACAATATACAGACCAGAGTAGCTTTGTGGGAACTCCAGAAACCAGTTAAGGAGTTGCACCAACCAAGAAATCCCTCCTCTTCCCAAAAAAAACTACAATAAGGAAATTGTGTGACATTTGTGCTTGCCCATGCACCATACCATTCTTGACATAGTGCAGTCTGGTTGGTAACAAGTCCTCCAGTTCTTGCTTCCTCCCTCAGGACTAAAGAAAAATAGAATGGAGCTTCTTTGCAAATATCTGGTTTGTCTTGGAGCTGCCCAAAGGACTGGTTTCTGTTTCACCTGATATGGAGCATTTATGGAAACAGTGACATAGTTTAAATATCAGGTTGGAGGCCACAAAAATATAGTGATGGGAAGACTGATGCATGAGGCCTGCAGGAGGACTATAGAACCTTTAGGCATCTAGGGACAGAGTAGAGGGAGAGGAATACATAGAACATCTATGAACCACAGAAAAAAACAAAGATGTCTCATATGGGAAATGATGACTTTAGAAACCATGTGTGTAAATGGGGACTTAAGCAACAGGGTATATTCACAGGCCTAGGGATACCTATCTCAAGAAAAGTCCAGAGGACACCTTGAACATTCATGCAGGGGTGATTGCTGAAGATGCTCCTTTATTGGGAGAGGTGGTTATTATTTCAAAAGCCCAGTTTGAAATAAAAGATGACAAAGGATACAAAGAAATAGAAAATCTGAGTTCATTTCAGGAAACTAATTTCCAGAAATCAATGATAAGAAAGACAGGCCTTGAATTTGATGAATATTTAAAGCAATGTTTCTTAAATATGCTCAAAAGGAAAGGAGAACTTTGACAGAAACCTAAAGCAAATCAGCAAAATGAAACATGAACAAAGTGTGAATATCAACAAAGAGATACAGCTGAAAAGAAAGAACAAAACAAATTCTAAACATAAAAAAAAAAAAAAAAATTGAAAAAACCTCACTGGACGATTTCAACAGCAGACTTGAACAAGCAGAAGAAATAATTCATAACATCTTACAGAAAATACTGAATGAACCTTTTGACCAACCCAATAGTATACTTGAAGACAACCCATATGGAATTATTGAGTTTGAAATATTAAAAAAAGCAATGACAAAGAGTGAACAGTTTAAGAGACTTATGGAAAACTATCACACAGAATATTATGTACATTATGGGAGTTCCAGAAAAAGACAAGGAAAGGGGCAGAGAGTTTATTTGAAAGCATATTGGTCAAAAATGTTCAAAGTTTGAGGGAAAATATGGATATACAAATACAAGAAACTCAACAAACTCTAAGCAGGAGAAAAACTCAAAGAAAACCACACCAAGACACACAATCAGTCCAAAGACAAAGATAAAGGCAGAATCTTGAAAGCAACAAATTTTTTTCCCACATATGAGAGATTTAATATAGATTATTATTATTCTAATAACATAGAATAAGATCTATGTTAATGGGTATGAAATATTAAAAGATATATTTTGTGAATCAATAACAAAAAGGGAAACAATTTAAAAAGAGCAGAAATTTTATTAGCAATTGAAGTTAATGCCAGTTTAAAATAGATTGAACTAAAAAAAATAATAAATAAAATAGATTGAACTGTTTTAATTTTAGGATGTTTTATATAGTCCTCATTGTAATCACAAAAAGAATATATACATAAATATACACAAAAGGAAAAAAAGAAGAGAATCAAATGCTCCACAATTTAAAAAAAAACAAACAAACAAACCAACAACAACTAAACACAAAATAAGAGACTAAGGAAGAAAATGATAGACAAAAACTCTATTGCGGGGCGGGGGGGGGGGGGAGGTTGCTGTCCTAAGATGGTGGAGGAAAGGAACGAAGAGATCATGTTCTCCCCCACAAGTTCATCAAAAGATCATTTCAACGCTGAGCAAATTTCACAGAACAACTTCTGAATGCTGGCAGAGGACGCCAGGCCCCCAGAAAGGCAGCCCATTCCCTTCAAAAGGAGGTAGGACAAAATATAAAAGATAGAAAGAGAGACGAAAGAGTTAAGGATGGAGACTCATCCCAGGGAGGGAGTTGTGAAGGAGGAGAAGTTTCAAAACACCAGGAAACCCTCTCACCAGCAGGTCTGTGTGTAGTTTTGGAATCTCAGAGGGCAACATAAGCAGGAGGAAAAAAAAAAAACAAAAAAAAACAAAACAACAACAACAAAAAGCAGATTACATGCCTAACTGTAACTCACAGTGGAGAAGTAGCCCAGACGCTGATGTTCACCAGCAGCCAGCAGGGGCTGAACAGGGAGGCGCGGGCTGCATGCTTAGGGTAAGGACCAGGCCTGAATACCCTAAGGACAGTCTGAGGGAGCTAACGTGAGATAGCAACCCAAACTGTGGGATAGCCAGAGAGAGAAAAAAAGAGAGAGAGAGAGAACTTTCCCACAAAAAGCTCTAACCTAAGGCATTGCTGGGCCTGCTCACAGAACAAAGGACTGAGCGAATACCAGAGGAGAGTTAGCCAGCTGTGGACTGGCACTTCCTCCTGCTGGAGGCAGAGAGGCAGGGGGGTGAAAGCCAGAGCCGGAGGGTGAGGGGCAATCTCTGCACCAGAGAGAGCATCCTCCACCAAACTGTAAGCATGCTCCCATTTGCATACCAAGTCTTCCAGGGTTCCTGGACGGTTGACATCCATGAGGGTCAGTCAGAGATCAGCTTTCCAGAGGAGACACGTGCTGTGCACCCAGGAAACTTAGGGGCTGGGATCGGGGAGGTGATAAGACACACCACCCACCTGGGAGAGTGCGCGTGCCAGGCACCTAGTTGTCTAAGCTGCTCGGACCTGGGAAGGGCACAAAACAGAGACCAAACTGAGTCTGTTCCTCTGTGGAGTACCCGAGATTCTGAACCTGAGTGGCTTAGACCTGGGAAGTGCACAAAACCCAGGGCCTACTTTAGACAGTTTCCCTGCAGAGCAGCCTGGAGTCTGACCAGTGTAGAGTGGGAAAGCACACACGCATGAACAGGGGCAAACCCAGTGTGTCCCAGACACTGCAAGCACTCCCCACACACGCCAGTGATATTTGTTTGCATTTTTCCTCCCTTCCCACAGCACAACTGAGCATGTGAAACTAAATAAGTGACCAACTTCACCCTCTTGTATGAGGCAGAAATTTAGACACTAAAGAGACTTTCAAACAGAGGAAACCAAAATAAACAAGAAGAAACCACTTTGGAAGTGACAGGTGCCACAGATTAAAACCCCTGAGTTAGACTGACTACATTGGAAGGGGCCTATAGACCTTGAGACGAAGTATAAGCTGTAGCAAGGAACTATCTGAAACTGACCCTACAATGCCCTCAACATCTCCAGAGAAATTCCTAAATATATTTTACTATTATCATTTTTTAATTTTTAAGTTATGTATTACTGCTTTCAATTTCATTTTGTAACCTACTATTACTTTGCAAAAAAAAAAAAAAACTTATTTTTAAAGCAAATTTCATATATATACATTTTTTATAATTTTTGTGATTTTGTTTTGCTTTTTTAATATTAATATTTGTTTTTTTTAATTTTTGAGAGTCTACATTCTACTCTAGATTTGTAATTTCTGCTTTTGGTATTTGTTATCAATTCTGTACCTTTAATAATCCAATCTTCATTACTTATTTTTACTTAGGAGTATGATTATTGGCTTGATTGCTCTCTCCCCTTTTGACTCTCGATTTATTACCTCAGGTCACGTCTATATCCTCCCTCCCCCTTATCTTCTCTATCCAAATCTGTGAATCTCTTTGGGTGTTCTGGGGTGTGGAGAGCACTTTGGGAATTGATTTCTGGCTAGAACTGTCTTTCTCCTTTTGACGCCACCTCTGCCAAAGCCTTTGACTGTGTGGATCACAATAAACTGAGGAAAATTCTGAAAGAGATGGGAATACCAGACCACTTGACCTGCCTCTTGAGAAACCTATATGCAGGTCAGGAAGCAACAGTTAGAACTGGACATGGAACAACAGACTGGTTCCAAATAGGAAAAGGAGTATGTCAAGAATGTATATTGTCAGCTGGCTTATTTAACTTATATGCAGAATACATAATGAGAAACGCTGGGCTGGAAGAAGCACAAGCTGGAATCAAGATTGCCAGGAGAAATATCAATAACCTCAGATATGCAGATGACACCACCTTTATGGCAGAAAGTGAAGAGGAACTCAAAAGCCTCTTGATGAAAGTGAAAGAGGAAAGTGAAAATGTTGGCTTAAAGCTCAACATTCAGAAAACTAAGATCATGGCATTTGGTCCCATGACTTCATGGGAAATAGATGGGGAAACAGTGTCAGACTATTTTTTCGGGCTCCAAAATCACTGCAGATGGTGATTGCAGCCATGAAATTAAAAGACGCTTACTCCTTGGAAGGAAAGTTATGACCAACCTAGATAACATATTCAAAAGCAGAGACATTACTTTGCCAACAATGGTCCATTTTGTCAAGGCTATTGGTTTTCCAGTAGTCATATATTGATGTGAGAGTTGCACTGTGAAGAAAGCTAAGCACCGAAGAATTGATGTTGTTGAACTGTGGTGTTGGAGAACAGTCTTCAGAGTCCCTTGGACTGCAAGGAGATCCAACCAATCCATTCTAAAGGAGATCAGCCCTGGGTGTTCTTTGGAAGGAATGATACTAAAGCTGAAACTCCAGTACTTGGGCCACCTCATGCAAAGAGTTGACTCATTGGAAAAGACGCTGATGGTGGGAGGGATTGGGGGCAGGAGGAGAAGGGGATGACAGAGTTTGAGATGGCTGGATGGCATCACCGACTCAATGGACTTGAGTTTGAGTGAACTCCAGGAGTTGGTGATGGACAGGGAGGCCTGGCGTATTGCGGTTCATGGGGGTCACAAAGAGTCAGACACGACTGAGCAACTGAACTGAACTGAATTGAACTGAACTCCTCCTGGTCACCTCTATCTCCTTCCTCCCTTTCTCTTCTCTATGTAACTCTGTGAACCTCTCTGAGTGTTCCAGGCTGTCAAGAGCACATAGGGAATTGATTACTGGCTAGATTGCTCTCTCCCCTTTTGGTTCCCCCTCTTCTCCTCCTGGTCACCTCTGTTTCCCTCCTCCCTCTTCTCTTCTCCATGTAACTCTGTGAACCTCTCTGTGTTTCCCTCACTGTTCAGAATCTTTTCACCATTAACCTAGGTGTTTTATCATCAGTGTTGTATAGATGGAGAAGTCTTGAGGCTACTATAAGAATAACACTGAAAGCCAGAGGCAGTAGGCTTAACTACAAAACTTTAGAACACCAGAAAACTCTTGACTCCAAGGAATATTAATCGACAAGATCTCATCCAAAAGCCTCCATACCTACAGTGAAACTAAATTCCACCCAAAAGCCAGCAAGTTTCAGAGCAAGACATACCAAGCTAATTATCCAACAATACATTAAAATCAAGGCAGCAAAAAGAAAAACAAAACACATAGACACCTCAAAACACACTACTGGACATTTCATTGCACTCCAGAGAGAAGAGCTGAAGCCCCACCCACCAGCACACCGAGGCAGGCTTCCCTAACCAGGAAACCTCGACAAGTCACTGGTCCAACCACACCCACTGGGAGGAACCTCCACAATAAACAGGAACACAAACTTCCAGCCTACAGAAAGGCCAACACAAACACAGCAATCTAAACAAGATGAGAAGGCAGAGAAATATTCAGAAGGTAAAGGAACATGATAAATGCCCACCAAACCAAACAAAAGAGGAAGAGATAGGGAGCCTACTTGAAAAAGAATTCAGGATAGTGATAGTAAAAATGATCCAAAACCTTTAAAACAAAATGGAGTTACAGATAAATAGTCTGGAGACAAGGATTGAGAAGAAGCAAGAAATTTTAACAAGGACCTATAAGAAATAAAAAGGAGTCAATCAATAAAGAATAATACAATACTGAAATAAAAAGCAGTCTGGAGGGAAGCAACAGTAGAATAACTGATGCAGAAGATAGGATAAATGAGGTGGAAGATATAATGGTGGAAATAAATTAAGCAGAGAGGAAAAAAGAAAAAAATAAAAGAAATGAGGACAAACTGAGAGATCACTGGGACAGTGTTAAATGCCCCAATATTCTAATCATAAGAGTCCCAGAAGAAGAAGACAAAAAGAAAGACCATGAAAAAATACTTGAGGAGATAATAATTGAAAACTTCCCTAAAATGGGGAAGGAAATAGTCACCCAAGTCTAAGAAACCCAGACAGTGCTAAACAGGATAAAGCCAAGGCAAAACACCCCAAGACACATATTAATCAAATTAACAAATATCAAACACAAAGAACAAATATTAAAAACAGCAAGGGATGAACAACAAATAACACATAAGGGGATAACCATAAGGATAACAGCTGATCTTTCAATAGAAGCTCTTCAGGCCAGGAGGGAATGCCAGGACATGCTTAAAGTGATTCAAGAGAAAAGCCTATAACCCAGATTGCTGTACCCAGCAAGGATCTTATTCATATATGAAGGAGAAATCAAAAGCTTAACAGAAAAGCACATGTTGAAAGAATTCAGCACTGCCAAACCAGCTCTTCAACAAATGCTAAAGGATCTTCTCTAGACAGGAAACACAGAAAGATTGCATAAACTCGAACCCAAAACAACAAAGTAAATGGCAATGTGATCATACATATCAATAATTACCCTAAATGTAAATCGGTTAAACGCCCTAAGCAAAAGACGAAGACTGGATGAATGGATACAAAAACAAGACCCCTGCATATACTATCTAAAACAGACCCACCTCAATACTAGGGACATGTACAGACTGAAAGTCAAGGGCTGAAAAAAGATATTTCATGCAAATGGAGACTAAAAGAAAGCAGGAGTAGCATTACTCATATCAAACAAAATAGACTTTGAAATAAAGGCCCTGAAAAGAGACAAAGGGCACTACATAATGATCAAAGGATCAATGCAAGAAGAAGATATAACAATTATAAGTATATATGCACCCAACATAGGAGCACCACAATATGTAAGGCAAATGCTAACAAGTGTGAAAGGGGAAATTAACAACACAATAATAGTGGGAGACTTTAATACTCCACTCACATCTATGGCTAGATCAACTAAGCAGAAAATTAGCAAGGAAACACAAACTTTAAATGATATAATGGACTGGTTAGACCTAATTGATATCTATAGGACATTTCACCCCAAAACAATGAAATTCACCTTTTTTCTCAAGTGCACACAGAACCTTCTCCAGGATAGATCACATCCTGGGCCATAAATCTAGCCTTGGTAAATTCAAAAACATTGAAAACATTTCAAGTCTCTTTTCTGATCACAATGCAGTAGGATTAGATGTCAACTAGAGGAAAAGAGCTATTAAAAATACAAACACATGGAGGCTAAATAACACACTTCTGAATAACCAACAAATCACAGAAGAAATCAAAATATGCATAGAAATGAATGAAAATGAAAACACAACAACCCAAACCCTATGGGATTCAGTAAAAGCAATGCTAAGGGAAAGGTTCATAGGAATACACACTTACCTCAGGCAACAAGGGAAAAATCAAATAAATAACCTAACTCTACACCTAAAGAAGCTAGGGGAAAAAAAATAAAGAAATGAAGAATCCCAGGGTTAGTAGAAGACAAGATAACATAAAACGTAGGGCAGAAAGAAATGAAAAAGGAACAAAGTAGACCATAGCAAAAATCAATAAAGCTAAAAGCTGGTTCTAAGAGAAGATAAATAAAGTAGACAAAGAATAACCCAGACTTATCAACAAAAAAGGGAGAAGAATCAAATCAACAAAATTAGAAATGAAAATGGAGAAATCACAACAGACAACACAGAAATACAAAGGATCCTGTGGCGGATTCATTTTGATATTTGGCAAAACTAATACAATTATGTAAAGTTTAAAAATAAAATAAAATTAGAAAAAAATAATAAAAATTAAAAAAAAAAAGAAATACAAAGGATCATAAGAGACTACTATCAGCAACTATATGCCAATAAAATGGACAACTTGGAAGAAATGGACAAATTCTTAGAAATGTATAACCTTCCAAAACTAAACCAGGAAGAAATAGAAACTTTTAATAGACCCATCACAAGCACAGAAATCATAACTCTCATCAGAAGTCTTCTAAAAATTGAGAGAAGAGCTAACACCTATCCTACTCAAACTCTTTCAAAAAATTGACGAGGAAGGTAAACTGCCAAACTCATTCTATGAGGCTAACATGACTCTAATACCAAAAGCAGACAAAGATGCCACAAAAAATAAAACTACAGGCCAATATCACTGATAAACATAGATTTAAAAATCCTTAACAAAATTCTAACAAGCAGAATCCAACATACTAAAAAGATCATACATCATGACCAAGTGGGCTTTATCCCAGGGATGCAAAGATTCTTCAATATTTGTACATCAATCAATGTGATACACCACATTAACAAATTGAAAGATAAAAATCATATGATTATCTCAATAGATGCAGAGAAAGCCTCTGACAAAATTCAACATTCATTTATGATAAAAACCCTCCAGAAAGAAGACATAGAGGGAATGTACCTCAACATAATAAAAGCTATATATGACAAACCCACAGCAAACATTATCCTCAATGGTGAAAAATTGAAAGCATTTCCCCTAAAGTCAGGAACAACACAAGGGTGCTCACTCTTACCACTACTACCACTACTATTCAACATAGTTTTGGAAGTTTTAGCCACAGCAGTCAGAGAAGGAAAAGAAATAAAGGGAATCCAGAATAGAAAAAAAAGAAAGAAAGAAAACTGTCACTGTTTGCAGATGACATGATACTCTACATAGAAAACCTTAAAGACACCACCAGAAAATTACTAGAACTAATCAATGAATATAGTAAAGTTTCAGAATATGAAATTAACATACAGAAATCCCTTGCATTCCTATACACTAACAATGAGAAAATGGAAAGAGGTATTAAGGAAACAATTCCAATCACCATTGCAATGAAAAGAATATAACACTTAGGAATAAATCTACCTAAAGAAACAAAAGAGCTATATATATAAAACTACAAAACACTGATGACAGAAATCAAAGATGACACAAATAGATGGAGAAATGTACCATATTTATGGATTGGAAGAATCAATATAGTGAAAATGAGTATACTACCCAAAGCAATCTATAGATTCAATGCAATCCCTATCAAGCTACCAATGGTATTTTTCTGAGAACTAGAACAAATAATTTCACAATTTGTATGGAAATACAAAAAACCTCAAATAACCAAAGCAATGTTGAGAAAGAAGAATGCAACTCGAAGAATCAACCTGCCTGACTTCAGACTATGCTACAAAACTACAGTCATTAAGAGAGTATAGTACTGGCACAAAGACAGAAATATAGATCAATGGAACAATATATAAAACCCAGAGATAAATCCACACACCTATGGACACCTTATCTTTGACAAAGAAAACAAGAATATACAGTGGAGAAAAGACAATCTCTTTAACAAGTGGTCAACCATTTGTAAAAGAATTAAACTAGAACACTTTCTAAAACAATACACAAAAATAAATTCAAAATGGATTAAAGATCTAAATGTAAGACCAGAAACTGTAAAGGTCCTAGAGAAAAACGTAGGCAAAACACTGTATATGCTAGGCAGCAAAAGAGACACAGATGTAAAGAACAGACTTTTGGACTCTGTGGGAGAAGGCGAGGGTGGGATGATTTGAGAGAATAGCATTGAAACATGTATATTATCAAATGTGAAACAGATCACCAGTCCAGGTTCGATGAGTGAGACAGGGTGCTCAGGGCTGGTGCACTGGGATGACCCTGAGGGATGGCATAGGGAGGGAGATGGGAAGGGATTCAGGATAGGAAACACATGTATACCCATGGCTGAATCATAGCAATGTATTGCAAAACCACTACAATATTGTAAAGTAATTAGCCTCCAATTAAAATAAATAAATAAATTTTAAAAAAGAAAAAAAAACTCTATAAGAAATATAGAAAACAATTAACAAAGTAAATCTTTCTCTATCAGTAATTGTTTTATAATTAAAAATATATACAATGCAACACTTTTGTTGACAATGGAAGTAAAGGAAGATATTCCATGTCAAGAGTAAACAAAAGAGAAGAGGAGTGATTATTGTTATATAACATAAAGTAAACTTTATGAAGGACATTATATAAAAATTAAAGGGTCAATTCACTAAGAAGATATGTAGATTAAAGTGTGTATGAACCAAACAACAGAGCACCGGAATACATGAAGCCAAATATTGATGGTTTTGAAGAGAGAAATAAATAGCACTGCAATAATACTAGAAGACTTCAATATTCTACATTCAGTTAGGATATATGAATATACCAGACATCATATGAATAAAGAAATAGGGGATTTGAACAATCCTACATCAAATGGCATCAGTTTTCATTCCAATACAAAAGCAAGGCATTGCCAAAGAATGCTCAAACTACCACACAATTGCGCTCATCTCACCCACTAGCAAAGCAATGTTCAAAATTTTCCATGCGAGACTTAAACAGTACATGAACTGAGAAGTCCAAGATGTTCAAGCTGGGTTTAGAAAAGACAGAGAAACCAGAGATTAAACTGCCAATATCCGTTGGATTATAGAACAAGTAAGAGAATTTCAGAAAAAAAAAAACAAAACACATGTACTTCCTTTTCATTGACTACACTAAAGGCTTTGACTCTGTGGATCACAACAAACTGTGAAAAATTCTTAAAGTTATGGGAACACCAGACCACCTTATCTGCCTCCTGAGAAATCTGTGTGCAGGTCAAGAAGCAACAGTTAAAACCAGACATGGAACAGCAGACCACTTCCAAATTGGGAAAGGCGTACATCAAGACTGTATATGTTCACCCTACTTATTTAACTTATATGCAGAGCACATCATGAGAAATGCCAGGCTGGATGAAGCACAAGCTGCAATCAAGATTGCTTGGAGAAATAACAATGTCAGATATGAAGATGATATCACCCTTATGGCAAAATGCAAAGAGGAACTAAAAAGCCTCTTGATGAAAGTGGAAGAGGAGAGTGAAAAAGCTGGCTTAAAACTCAGCTTTCAAAAAACAAAGATCATGGCATCCAGTCCCAGCACTTCATGGTAAATAGATGGGGAAACAATGGAAACAGTGAAAGAGTTTATTTTTCTGAGCTCCTAAATCACTGCAGATGGTGACTGAAGTCATGAAATTAAAAGATGCTTGCTCCTTGGAAGAAAAGCTATGACTAACCTAGACAGCATATTAAAAAGCAGAGACATTACTTTGCTGACAAAGGTCTATGTAGTCAAAGCTGTGGTTTTTCCAGTAGTCATGTATGCATGTGAGAGTAGGACTATAAAGAAAGGTGAGCACAGAAAATTGATATTTTTGAACTGTGGTGTTGGATAAGAGTCTTGAGAGTCCCTTGGAACTCAAGAAGATCAAACCAGTCTATCCTAAAGAAAATCAGCCCTGAGTATTCATTGGAAGGACTGATACTGAAGCTGAAGGTCCAATACTATGACTACCTGATGTGAAGAACTGACTCGTTTGAAAAGACCCTGATGTTGGGAAAGATCAAAGGCAGGAAGAGAAGGGGATGACAGAGGATGATATGATTGGATGGCATCATCGCCTCAATGGGCATGAGTTTGAGCAAGCTCCAGGTGTTGGTGATGGACAGCAAAGCCTAGCATGCTGCAGTTCATGGGGTCACCAAGAATCAGACACTACTGAGCGACTGAACTGATTGACACCAATTGGATATATTTAGTAACATAAGCAAAATGCGTATTTTTCTCAAGAGCTCATGGAACATTCTTCAAAATAGACAGCATGTTAGTGGACAAAATAAGTCTCAACAAATTTTAAAACACTGAAATCATAGAAGATATTTTTCTGATCATGAAGGAATGAAATTAGAAATCAATAGTTGAAGGAAAATGGGAAAATCCACAAATATGTGGAAGTCAAGCACCACACTCATAAATAATCATTGAGCTAATGTGCTTAGTTGCCCAGTCACGTCTGACTGTTTGTGACACCATGGACTATACTCCTCCAGGTTCTTCTGTCCACAAAATTCTCCAAGCAAGAATACTGGAGTGGGTAGCCATTTCCTACTTCACGGGATCTTCCCGACCCAGAGTCTCCTTAATTGCAGGTGAATTGTTTACCATCTGAGCCACCAGGGAAGCCAAAAAGGCCTAAGAAAAATATCACCAGAACGTTAGAAAATATCTTGAGACAAATGAATGAAAACACAATGGATTAAAGCTTAAGAGATTCAGCAAAAGAACACCACAGGTAAATACTTATATCAAAAAAAGAAGAAATATCTCAAGTAATTTTAAACCTTAACAGAGTGAAAAAAAGAAGAAAGAGTAAACCTAAATTTAACAGAAGGAAATAATAAAGATTTGAGCAGAGATTAATGAAAATTAGAATAGAAAAATGAAACAAAACCCAAAGCCAAGAGTTGATTCTTCCAAAAGTCAACAAAATTAACAAATGTTAGCTCTATTAACTTAGAGAGAGAAAAGTCTTAAATTACTAAAATCAGAAATGAAAGGATATTTCAACTGCTTTTATAGAAATAAAAAGAATTCTAAGACAACAATATGAACAACTTTACAATGACAAAATGGATAAGCTAGGTGAAATGCACAAATTTCTAGAAATGCACAATGGACCAAGACTGAATCACGAACAAATTTCTTCTGTATAGATCTATAACTATCAAGGATATAGAAGTAAAAAACAAAAAACAAACAAACAAACAAAAACAGACCTCCAAGAAAAGTAAAACACAGGGCCAGATGGCTTACTGGTGAATTCTACCAAATATTAAAGGAATTAATAAAATTTCTTCAAAACTCTTCCAAAAATTGATGAGAAGGGAACCTTTTCAACCTCATTCTATGAGACCAATATTACCTTAATGATAATAAAATCAAATAAAGACATCTCAAGGAAAGAAACCATTGACCATCATTTCTCTTGAATATTGATACAAATTTTAAAAGTACTAGAAAAAAAAATCAACAGTACATCAAAATGATTGTACATTATTACCAAGTAGGATTTATTCTGGTTATGCAAGGATGATTCAACATAGAAAATAAACAATGGAATAAACCAGATTAACAAAATGAAAGGAAAAGAAAAAAACGTAATCATCTCATTTGATGTAAGAAATAGCCTTCGACAAATTTCAACACTTTGTCACTATAAAGCACTCAGTGGCTGTAAATAGAAGGACTTACCTCAACAACACAATAAAAGAATGTATATGAAAAATTCACATTTAATACCGTACTGAACAGTGAAAGACATTTTTTTTTTTCCCCCCTGAGATCAGGAAACAAAAACAAACAAACAATTGCCTGTCTTTGCAAGGGAGATCCAACCAGTCCATTCTGAAGGAGATCAACCCTGGGATTTCCTTGGAAGGAATGATGCTGAAGCTGAAACTCCAGTACTTTGGCCACCTCATGCGAAGAGTTGACTCATTGGAAAAGACTCTGATGCTGGGAAGGATTGGGGGCAGGAGGAGAAGGGGACGACAGAGGATGAGATGGCTGGATGGCATCACTGACTCGATGGACGTGAGTCTGAGTGAACTCCGGGAGTTGGTGATGGACAGGGAGGCCTGGCCTGCTGCGATTAATGGGGTCGCAAAGAGTCGGACATGACTGAGTGACTGGTCTGATCTGATCATTTTGATTCAACAGAGTACTGGAATTACTAGCCAAGACAATTAAGAAAGAAACATAAATAAAAGGCATCTAAATTGGAAAAGAAGAAGTAAGATTATCTCTGTTTACAGATGACATGATCTTAAATATAGAAAATCTTAAAGATTCCACAAAAAGTTACCAATGTGATAGAACTAATAAATAAATTCAGATAAGATAAGACACAAAAATAAGTAGTGTCCTAGAAACTAACAATAAACTGTGCAAAGTGAAATTAGAAGAACATTTCCATTTACATTAGTATTAAAAACAAATCAGGAATAGACCTACCCAAGAGACAAAGCTATGTTTTTTTCCAATAATCATGTACAAATGTAAGAGCTGAACCATAAAAAATGCTGAACAATCATCCTCTACAGCTTCCTTCACCTTTTACCTCCAACCTTTCCCAGCATCAAGGTCTTCTAAAGTGAGTTGGCTCTTTGTATCATGAGAACAAAGTATTGGAACTTCAGCATTAGTCCTTCCAATGAATATTCAGGATTGATCACCTTTAGGAATGACTGGTTTGAACCTCTTGCTGTCCAAGGGACTCTGAAGACTCTTCTACAACACCACAATTCAAAAATGTCAATTCTTTGGCACTCAGCCTTCGTTCTGTTCCAAATCACATCTGTACGTGGTTATAGGACAAATCATAGCTTTGATTGTATCCATATTTGTCAGCAAAGTGATGTCTCTACTTTTTAATACACTGTCTAGGTTTGTTATAACTTTCTTTCCAAGGAGCAAGCATCTTTAATTTCATGGCTGCAGTCATTGTCTGCAGTGATTTTGGAACCCAAGAAAATAAAATCTGTCCCTGCTTCCACTTTTTCTCTTTGTATCTACCATGAAGTCATGGAACTGTGCCTGGGACCAGCCCCGGCTGATCCAGAGTATTCGAAGGAGAGACGGCGTAGGCGAAGATCAGGAAAGAATTGCTTAATTAAATGTTAATTAAGGATATAAAGAGTAATAGAATGAGGATAGCTCAGTGAGGAAATTCAGTGGAGAAAAGAGGCTGAATAATTCAGCCAGAAGGTAAGAGAAAGAACGACATGGTGAGACCAAGTTTCGGTGAACAAGGCCCGCACTTTATTTTCCAAAGTAGTTTTTATACCTTAAGTTATGCATAGAGGATAATGGGGGAAGGGGTAGAGTCAGGCAGCAAGCCAGGCTTTCTTCCTGCAAACTTATCATATGCAAAAGCTTAGGTGATTTGCATCATCTTCTGGCCCGGAGGCCTGTTAACATTTTAAGACCTTTTCTTCAGAAAACTTATTTTTCTCTAAAGGTGATTGGTCAGGAGCCACCCTCCAAAAGCATTAGATAAAGTTGCATTCCTACAGAGCAAAGGTGTGGTGGGCTATAACAAGAAAAAGAATTAACTCAAGGGTCCCAGGTTACAAACATTAAAGCTACTATTTACACCAACTATATTAATCAATACACTGCCAGGGACACAGCAGGTAGGGGATATGGAGACTTAGCAGCAAACATTGGCCCAACAAGTGAAAATCCCTTCACCAATACAATTTCTAATCAATCTTTTAACTACTCAAAAGAATCTGTGTTTACACAGTTTAGAACATCTCCTGCCTCTCACAGTTGGGAGGCTCTGAGCAATCACATGTGGCCGGAAAAACCTATTCAGGCAGGCTAGAGGATTTCCAAAGGAGTTTGTAGGTTAAACACTGTCACACCCAGGAATTATTAACTGGAGCTGTAAGCTAACTCTTTTCAGAGAGGTAGTGGGGGACAGCCCCCCGTAAAGTCAGAGGTGTAGGTGAAAGCACAAAGCAGAAAGTAGGCAGACTCTGGTTTTAGGTGTAAATGCTCGAGAATTTCCAGGGGGACTCCTGAGGCTCGATCCCGCCTTTGCGTGTGCCGAGCCTCTTTCCTCATGACCTTTGTCATGGGCGGAGTTCCTCACTGGCTCCCAGCAGTGATAGAATTCCAGTTGAGCTATTCCAGATCCTGAAAGATGATGCTGTGGAAAGTGCTGCACTCAATATGCAATATGCACTATGCACTCAATATGCAATATGCAATATGCCGGCTCCTGGCAGAACTGGATGCCATGAACTTAGTTTTTAGAATCTTGAGTTTCAAGCCAGTTTTATCCACTCTTCTCTTTCACCCTCATCAAGAGGCTCTTTAGTTCCTCTTTACTTTCTGCCATTAGAGTTGTATCTTCTGCATATCTGAGGTTGTTGATATTTCTCCCCACAACTTGGATTCCAGCTTGTGATACACTGAGCCTGACATTTCACATAATGTACTCTGCATATGAGTTAGGTAAGCAGGGTAACAATATACAGCCTTGTCCTGCTTCTTTCCTAATTTGGAACCAGCCAGTTGATTTTGTCTGGTTCTAATTGTTGCTTCTTGAGCTGCATAAAAGTTACTCAGGGAACAGGTAAGGTGGTCTAGTACTCTCATCTCTTTAAGAATTTTCCACAGATTTTGTGATCCACACAGTCAATCACTTTAGTGTAGTCAATGAAGTAAAAGTAGATGTTTTTCTAGAATTATCTTCCTTTTCCATGATCTAGTGGATGTTGGCAACTCGATTTCTGTTTCCTCTGCCTTTTCTAAATTCAGGTTGTACAACTGGAAGCTCTCGGTTCATGTACTGTGGAAGCCTAGCTTGAAGGATTTTGAGCATTACCTTGCTGGCATACAAAATGAGTGCAATTGTGCTGTAGTTGGAACATTCTTTGGCATTGCCCATCTTTGTTATTGAAATGAAAGCTAAACTTTTCTTGTCCTGTGGCCACTGCTGAGTTTTCCAAATTTGCTGACATAGTGAGTGTAACACTTTAACAGCTTCAACTTTTAGGATTTTTAAATAGCTCAGCTGGAATTACGTCACTCCCACTAGCATTGTTCTTAGTAATGTTTCCTAAGGCCCACTTGACTTCACACTCCAAGACATCTGTCTCTAGTTAAGTGACCACATCATCATGTTTATCTGTGTCATTAACACCTTTTTTTAATAGTTTTTTTTTTTATATATATACTTCTTCTGTGTATTCTGTGGAGAAGGAAATGGCAACCCACTCCAGTATTCATGCCTGGAAAATCCCATGGACCGAGGAGCCTGGTGGGCTACAGTACATGGGGTCCCAAAGAGTCGGACACGACTGAGCGACTTCTGTGTTTGTGTGTGTGTCTGTGTATTCTTTCTACCTCTTCTTAATCTCTTCTGCATCCTAACCATTTAGGTCCTTTATTATGCACATCCTTGCATGAAACATTCCCTTGATATCTCCAGTTTTCTTTAAGAGATCTCTCGTCTTTCCCATTCTATTGTTTTCCTCTATTTCTTTGCACTGTTCATATGAGAAGGCCTTCTTATCTATTTCTTTGTGCTGTTCATATAAGAAGGCCTTTTTATCTCTCCTTGCTATTCTCTGGAGCTCTACATTCTGTTGGTTATGTCTTTTCTTTTCTCCCTTGTTTTTCACTTCCCTTCTTTCTTCAGCTATTTGTAAAGGCTCCTCAGACAATCATTTTGCCTTCTTGCATTTCTTATTCTTTGGGATGATTTTGTTCACTTCCTCCTATACAATGTTACAGACCTTTGTCCATAGTTCTTCAGGCTCTCTGTCTACCAGATATAATCCTTTGAATCTATTTGTCACATCCACTGTATAATCATAAAGCATTTGATTTAGGTCATACCTGAATGGCCTAGTGGTTTTCCTGACCTTCTTCAATTTAACCCTCTCTTTGGTTGCTGGAAAAAGGTGTTTGGTATGACAAGGGTGTTCTCTTGACAAAACTCTGTGAGTCTTTGTACTCCAAGGCCAAACTTGCCTGTTGCTCCAGGTATCTCTTGACTTCCTACATTTGCATTCCAATCCCCTATGATGAAAAGGACTTTTTTTTTTTCTTTCTATTTTGGTGTTAGTTCTAGAAGGTTTTGTAGGTCTTTATAGAACCAGTCAACTTCAGTTTCTTCATGAGTAGTGCTTGGGGCATAGACTTGGACAGCTGTAATACTGAATAGTTTGCCTTGGAAACAAAGCAAGTTCATTTTGTTATTTTTGAGGTTGCACACAAGTACTACATTTTGAATTTTTGCTGACTATGCAGTCTACTCCACTTGTTCTAAGGGATTCTTGCCCATAGTACTAGATACAATGGTCATCTGAATTAAATTTGTGTGGTCCCATCCATTTTAGTTCACTGATTTCTAAGATATCTCAGTTCAATATTGCTGTCTCCTGCTTGACCACATCCAATTCACCTTGATTCTTGGACTTAACGTTACAAGTTCCTGTGCAATACTGTTCTATACAGCATCAGACTTCATTTTTACACCAGACGCATCCACAACTTAATGTCGTTTCCTCTTTGGCCCAGCCACTTCATGGAGTTCTCCAGGCAAGAATACTGAAATGTGTTGCCATTTTCTCCTCCAGTGTACCACATTTTGTCAGAACTCTTCACTCTGACCTGTCTGTCTTGAGTGGTCCTGCACAGCATGGCTCATAACTTCATTGAGTTACACACTTCCCTTCATCATGACAAGGTTGTGGTCCATGAAGGGGATTATATTTATAT
Organism: Bos grunniens; assembly: GCF_055505025.1. Classification (NCBI taxonomy): domain Eukaryota; kingdom Metazoa; phylum Chordata; class Mammalia; order Artiodactyla; family Bovidae; genus Bos; species Bos grunniens. The sequence goes on along the minus strand of NC_141194.1, from coordinate 102,047,108 downwards.
TAGGTACATAAAGTAGTCATATTTATAGACACAAAGTATAAAAGTTGTCACCAGGACATAGGGAGTGGAGACTGTGCAAAATAGTGTTTAATGTGTACAGAGTTTCAGTTTTGCAAGATGATTAGAGTTCTGGAGATGGATAGTGGTGATGGTTGCACAACAATGTAAAAGTATTCAGAAGTATTGAGTTGTGCATTTAAATAATGATTTAGATGGTAATTTTAATGTTATATGTTTTACCAAAATTAAAAATAAAAACAGTAATACAAAAAAGCACAAGCAAATAATACATTGAATTATGTTAAATATTTTTTTAAAGACAGTGATCAATTACTTAAAAAGTTCTACAAAATGAAGGCATTGATATGCACCAAATTTAGGAGAGCAAATTTATTTGTAAAAAAGGAAAACACAGATAAACAAAAAATCACAGGAAGGTACATTGATACTGAGAATGTTTTCTACCCCTAATTGAGTATTTTATAAAATACCCTTGTTAAGCTTGTTTGTTTGTATATATCAGGTATTACAATAAGAAACAGGTCCTTAAAAGTAGCTCACTAAGGAAAGTCAAATTAAAACCAAATGAGGTACAACTGCACAGCTAATGGAATGAAAAAAAAAAAAAAAAGATCTGGCAGCACCTACTGCTGACAATGCCACAAAGACAGAAAGAAATTGTAACTCTCATATATTTCTGGTTGGAAAGCAAAGTAACAGCCATTCCAGAAAATAGTTTGGCCATTTTTGATAAAGATAGACATTATGCCCCCAGAATCTGACTCTTTGGGAATTTACACAAGGGAAGTAAAAATATATTCACACAAGAAAGTGATGCAATGGCTTTTCTAGCATGCTTGTTGTTGTTCAGTTGCTAAGTTGTGTCTGACTCTGCAACCACATGGACTGCAGCACACCAGGCTTCCCTGTCCTTCACCATTTCCTGGAGTTTGCTCAAACTCATGTCCATTGAGTCGATGATGCCATCCAACAATCTGATTCTCTATCACCCCCTTTCCTCCTGCCCTCAGTTTTTCCCAGCATCAGAGTCTTTTCCAATGTGTAGGCTTTTTGCATTAGATGGCCAAAGTATCAGAGCTTCGGCTTCAGCATCAGTCTTTCCAATGTATATTCAGAGTTCATTTCCTTTAGGATTGACTGGTTTGGTCTCCTTGCTTTGCATGGGACTGTCAAAAGTCTTCTACAGCACTACAGTTTGAAACCATTAATTATTTGGTCCTCAGCCTTCTTTACAGTCCAGCTCTCTCACATGGGTACATGACTACTGGAAAACTATAGCTTTGACTATACAGAACTTTGTTGGCAAGGTGATGTCTCTGCTTTTTAATATGCTGTCTAGGTTTGTCATAGCTTTTCTTCCAAGGAGCAAGTATCTTTTAATTTCCTGGTTGAAGAAACTGTCCACAGAAATTCTGGAGCCTAAGAAGACAAAATTTACCAGTGTTTCCATTTTATCCCCATCTATTTGATAAGAAGTGATGAGACCAGATGCCATGATCATAGTTTTGAATGCTGAGTTTCAAGCCAGCTTTTTCACTCTCTTCATTCAGTTTCATCAAGAGGCTCTTTACTTCCTCTTTGATTTCTGCCATTAGGGTGTTGTCATCTTCATATCTGAGGTTACTGACATTTCTCCCCACAATCTCAATTCCAGCTTCTGATTCATTGATCCTGGCATTTCACATGATGTACTCTGCATATAAGTTAAATAAGCAGGGTGACAATATGCAGCCTATAGCTTTGACATACTTATTTTTCATTTTTGAACAAATCCATTGTTCCATACCTGGTTCTAACTGTTGCTTCTTGACCTGCATACAGATTTCTTAGGAGGCAGGTAAAGTGACCTGGTATCACCATCTCTTGAAGGATTTTTCACAGTTTATTGTGATCCACACAGTCAGAGGCTTTAGTGTAGTCAATGTAGCAGAGGTATATGTTTTTCTGGAATTTTCTTGCTTTTTCCGTGATCCAAGGAATGTTGGTAATTTGATCTCTGTTTCCTCTTCCCTTTCTAAATCTAGATTGAACATCTGGAAGTTTTCATTTCTCATACTTCTGAAGCCTAGCTTTAAGGATTTTGAGTATTACCTTGCTAGCCTGTGAGATAAATGCAATAGTTCAGTAGTTTGAGCATTCTCTGAGATCCCTTTTCTTTGAGATTAGAACAAAAACTAACCTTTTCTAGTTCTGTGGTAGCCATTGAGTTTTCTAAGTTTGCTGGCATATTGAGTGAAACATTTTAATAGCATTACATTTTAGGATTTGAAATAGCTCAGCTGGAATTCCATTACATCCATTAGCTTTGTTCACAATAATGCTTCCTAAGATCCACTTGATTTCATAGGTCAGGATGTCTAATTCTAGGTGACTGACCATGCCATCATGGTTATCTGATTCCTTTAGTCAGTTCAGTTCAGTCGCTCTTTGCGACCCCATGAAGTGCAGGATGCCAGGCCTCCCTGTCCATCACCAACTGCCAGAGTCTACCCAAACCCATGTCCATTGAGTCGGCGATGCCATCCAACCATCTCATCCTCTGTCGTTCCCTTCTTCTCCTGCCCTCAATCTTTAGCAGCAACAGGGTCTTTCAAATGAGTCAGCTCTTCACATCAGGTGGCCAAAGTATTGGAGTTTCAGCTTCAACATCAGTCCTACCAATGAACACCCAAGATTGATCTCCATTAGGATGGACTGACTGGATCTCCTTACAAGGGACTCTCAAGAGGCTTCTCCAACACCACAGTTCACAAGCATCAATTCTTTTGACACTCAGCTTTCTTTATAGTCCAACTTTCACATCCATACATGACCACTGGAAAAACCATAGCCTTGACTAGACAGACCTTTGTTGGCAAAGTAATGTCTCTCCTTTTGAATATGCTGTCTAGGTTGGTCATAACTTTCCTTCCAAGGAGTAAGCGTCTTTTAATTTCATGGCTGCAGTCACCATCTGCAGTGATTTTGGAGCCCAGAAAAATAAAGTCAGCCACTGCTTCCACTGTTTTCCCATCTATTTCCCATGAAGTGATGGGACTGGATGCCATGCTCTTAATTTTCTGAATGTTGAGCTTTAAGCCAACTTTTTCACTCTCCACTTTCACTTTCATCAAGAGGCTCTTTAGTTCTTAGCTTTCTACCATAAGGGTGGGGTGTCATTTGCATATCTGAGGTTATTGATATTTCTCCTGCCAATCTTGATTCCAGCTTGTGTTTTCTTCCAGCCCAACGTTTCTCATCATGTACTCTGCGTATAAGTTAAATAAGTAAGGTGTCAATATACAGCCTTGATGTACTACTTTTCCTATTTGAAGCCAGTCTGTTGTTCCATGTCCAGTTCTAACTTTTGCTTCCTGATCTGCATACACATTTCCCAAGAGGCAGGTCAGATGGTCTTGTATTCCCATCTCTTTCAGAATTTTCCACAGTTTATTGTGATCCACACAGTCAAAGGCTTTGGCATAGTCAATAAAGCAGAAACAGATGTTTTTCTGGAACTCTCTTGCTTTTTTGCTGATCCAATGGATGTTGGCAATTTGATGTCTGGTTCCTCTGCCTTTTCTAAAACCAGCTTGAACATCTGGAAGTTCACAGTTCATGTATGGCTGAAGCCCGGCTTGGAGAATTTTAAGCATTACTTTACTAGCATATGAAATGAGTGCACTTGTGCGGTAGTTTGAGCATTTTTTTGGCATCTCCTTTTTTGGGGATTGGAATGAGAACTGACCTTTTCCAGTCCTGTGGCCACTGCTGAGTTTTCTAGATTTGCTGGCATATTCAGTACAGCACTTGCACAGCATCGGCTTTCAGAATTTGAAATAGCTCAACTGAAATTTCGTCACCTCCATTAGCTTTGTTTGTAGTGATGCTTTCTGAGGCCCTCTTGATTTCACATTCCAGGATGTCTGGCTCTGGGTGAGTGATCACACCATTGTGTTTATCCGGGTCGTGAGTCATTAACATCATTTTTTGTATAGTTCTTCTGTGTATTCTTGCCACTTCCAATTAATCTCCAATGCTTCTGTTAGGTCCTTGCCATTTCTGTCCTGTATTGTGCCCATCTTTGCATGATATATTCCCTTGGTATCAGCTTTATCACATAGCTATCAGAAATTAGATGCAACTCGATGTACGACAATTGTGAATTATTGATTCACAGAACAATATAGATAAATCTCAAAAGCCTTGGCAAAAAGAAGAAAACTAGTCTCAAAAAGCTATCTATAAAGGTACAGCAGATATTAACATAACAATGTAAAGTAACTATACTTGAATAAAAAGCAAAGCAAAACAGAAAGTCATAGCTACCTATGGTTTGGTTTCATTTGTATGTATTCAGGGTAAGGCAACACTAGAGAGAGAACAAGTTAGAGGTTACCATGGGCTAGGGGTGGGAGAAGGCAGTGTTTGATTACAAAGTAACAGCAAAAGAAACTTGTTTCAAGGGAAGGAACTGCTGCATACTTTGATTGTGGTACTGATTACATGACTCTAAGGATTTTTAAAAGCATATAACTATAGACCTAAAAAATGAATTTTACTATATGTAAATAAAATATAAATAAAACAAAAATGGGGATTAAAGTCATACATTACTTAAAAAATAAAGTTGTGAAATGGAAAAAAAAATAATGGCAATTTAGTTAACATATTAGCCACAGCTAAAGAGAAATTCACAAAAAGAAAGGCAACTTTGAAAAAAAAATATCCATAATGTAAGACAGAGAAATTAAAAGACCAGTTAATAAAAGACAGTATAATAAGTAGGTCTGATACTTGTATAATAGCTTAAGAAAGAGAGAATGACTAAGGTTTAAAGACATAACAGCTGAGAACTTTTAAAGATTTGATGATGGACATAAAACTTGTGAACACAAAGGTGTAAATTTTCTTAGCAGGAGAAAAAAATAAAAACCATATCATGTGATGCAACAGTGAAACTATAGAACATCAGAGATTAAAGGAAATCATAGATGCATCACATGATATGATTTTTATTTTTTTTCTCCTGCTAAGAAATTTTACACCATTGTGTTCACAAGTTTTATGTCCATTATCAAATCTTTAAAAGTTCTCAGCTGTTATGTCATTAAACCTTAGATATTTGGCAAAACTAATACAATTATGTAAAGTTTAAAAGTAAAATAAAATTAAAAAAAAAAAAAGACAGATTGTCCACACAGGAAAAACTAAGTGAGAAGAAACTTTTCAGCTGCAGCACTAGAGTCTACACAAAAATAAAATTATATCACGAAGAAAAATCACTATGGACAAAGCTGGAGGAGGTGAAGAAATTCCAGTTGATCTATTTCAAACCCTAAAAGATGATGCTCTTAAAGTGTTGCACTCAATATACCAGGAAATTTAGAAAACTCAGAGGTGGCCACAGGACTGGGAAAGGTCAGTGTTCATTGCAATTCCAAAGAAAGGCAATGCTTAAGAAAGTTCAGACTACCACACAGTTGAACTCATCTCACATGCTAGCAAAGTGATGCTCAAAATTCTCCAAGCCAGGCTTCAATAGTATGTGAACTGTGAACTTCCAGATGTTCAAGCTGGATTTAGCAAAGGTAGAGGAACTAGAGATCAAATTGCCAACACCCATTGGATCATAGAAAAAGCAAGAGAGTTCCAGAAAAACATCTACTTCTGCTTTATTGGCTACACCAAAGCTTTTGACTGTGTAGATCACAACAAGCTGGAAAATTCTTCAAGAGATGGGAATATCAGACCACCTGACCTGCCTCCTGAGAAATCTGTGTGCAGGTCAAAAGCAACAGTTAGAACCGGACATGGAACAACAGACTGGTTACAATTTGGGAAAGGACTACATCAAGGCTGTATATGGTCACCCTACTTATTTAGCTTATATGCAGAGTACAACATGCAAAATGTCGGGCTGGATGAAGCACAAGCTGGAATCAAGATTGCCGGGAGAAATATCAGTAACTTCAGATACACAGATGGCACTAGCCTTATGGCAGAAAGCAAAGAAGAGATAAAGATCATCTTAATGAAAGTGAAAGAGGAGAGTGAAAATGTTGGCTTAAAACTCAATATTCAAAAAACTAAGTTCATGGCATTTGATCCATCACTTCTTGGAAAATAGATTGGGAAACAATGGAAACAGTGACAGACTTTATTTTCTTGGGCTCCAAGATCACTGCAGACAGTGACTGCGACCATGAAATTAAGATGCTTGCTCCTTGGAAGAAAAGCCATGATCGACCTAGACAGCATATTAAAAAGCAGAAACATTACTTTGCCAACAAAAGTCCATCCAGTAAAAGCTCTGGGTTTTCCAGTAGTTGTGTATGGATGTTAGAGTTGGACTATTGAGAAAACTGAGCACTGAAGGACTGATTCTGTTGAACTGTGGTGTTGAAGACTCTTGAGAGTCCCTTGCAAGGAGATCAAACTGCAAGGAGATCAAACCAGTCAATCCGAAATGAAATCAGTCCTGAATATTCATTGGGAGGACTGATGCTAAAGCTCCAATACTTCGGCCACCTGATGTGAAGAACTAACTGATTTGAAAAGACCCTGATGCTGGGAAAGATTGAAGGCAGGAGGAGAAAGGGATGACAGAGGATGAGATGGTTGGATGGCATCACTGACTTGATCTACATGAGTTTGAATAAGCTTTGGGCATTGTCGATGGACAGGCAAGCCTACGTGCTGCAGTCCATGGGGTCAGAAAGAGTCGGACATGACTGAGCAGCTGAACTCAACTTAACTGAACAAGAAAAATAAGTTTAAGTTAGAATTCTAAGACTACCTAAACAATAACTGAAAGTTTGCTGCTCATAGACCTTTAGTTAATGACTTACTGACAGATATACATCAGGAATAGGGAAGTTAGATTCAGAAGGAAGATGAAAGGTAATGTTGACGACACCAAAAAGTAAATATTATTGGTCCACGTAAATAACAGTTCACTGAAATAAACAAAAAGAAGTAGTAATTTTGTAGAGCGGTCATATATAAAATAAAGATACTTTTATAATAACCTGTAATGTGAATGGAAATGCTGATCAGAGGTAAACATTTTTAAGGGCCTATTGCTTTTTATCTCTATTCCCTCTGCCTAGGTTGTTTTTTTTTTTTTTTTTTGACTACTGAGTTTTACAGTTTATGTGGATGTAGTTTTGTCCTTTAAGTTCATAAGCTTCACACTGTGTTAATGTTAAAAATGAATCTGTTACTCAGCATAAAGAACTTTGAACAGGAACCAGAGTTTACAGTACTGGTTTCCACAAGGCCAATACAGCATATCTTCCAGTCCTTAAAAGGTAAAGAGTTTGTAGGACTGAATTGGATACTTATAAAACTATTTTACATAAATACAGGAGACATATAGTATTGTCAAATTATAAAGTGGATAATTTTAGTAGGAAGGAAATCCCCCAGGATGTAGAAAAGAGCCAGGAGTTTTGTAACCAACCCTGAGTCACTGAGAAAACAGTAAAGAAGGAACTTATGCTAAATGATATATTACTCTTCAAAGACAGTTTATTCAAATGTTCCTCAAAGTGTGGCCTACAGTCTAGTTGAATCAGAATCAGTTTCAGAATCACTAGCTAAAGTCCCATTCCAAGCTGTCTTGTTAAAGTCTTAAAGTCCTCTTACGTTTGTAAAGCTAAAAAGATGTGTTCACTTTTGAGAGAACATTAAAAATGCTAATCTCTGAGGGACAATTCCAACTTGAATAATCTCTGTGGTAGTAGTGAAAAAGGTATAGGAGAAATGGTGATGAACTATCATTAAATCAATAGTGAGACAAGACTGCATGTGTCATGCAATCACAATGACAATGTGGGCAGGAGAGATGAAGAGGAATACATTCAGTGATAGGAACACTAGGATATTTTCAGTCATAGCAAAGGCAAGTATTACACAAAATTATGAAAAAAGGTAGCAAAAATTGAGAAATATCAGGGAAAATAATTACTTCAGAGTCCATAATCATACTGGATTTCAGAAAAACTCCATCTTCTAGCCAAACCACTACTTATCCAAAGTATGATGCACCTAGAGGAGCAAGAATAGTGTGTGTGATGTATGCATTTCTATGAAGCAACAATTTAATTTGGATCAATGGGTTTTTAGCATTCGGAAGATTTTCAATTCATATTCATAAAATTAATCTACAAGACTATTGTGGAACTTGTTATAATTTTTATTGTGTGTCTATATTACCATGCTCTCACAGGTATAACATCCACTCCTGTATTTCTCATAACAAAACTCGGCCCCATTAGTTAAGGGCAGTTAGCCATGAAGAAAAATTTAAGAAATCTCTTTAAAAGGATATTATAAATGATAATGGTACTCACAGGAAGATGAGTAAATGTCATAGGATGCATCCCTTTCCAATATCAATGTCTTCTTTATTTCTGTCAATTTGCTAGTTAGAGCAAGATGTTATAAAATTTACAATTGAAATGCTTCATCGTGTTAATATAATCAGTCCATTTATTTTGCTAACAAACTTGGGAAATCATCAAATATGTAAAGTATGTAGAACTCAGCAAAATTCCCACCTGCATTGGCAATAACCTGCATGCAAAATCGCTCAGAATATTTTTACAGATTATCTATATTTACTTATAAATAATCTAAAAGAATAAAATTTGCTAATTCTGTTCATGTCAATAATCTTTCATTTCCATGGTCTTACTTTCAGCTTTACAAACTGCAGCCATGAAATTAAAAGACGCTTACTCCTTGGAAGGAAAGTTATGACCAACCTAGATAGCATATTCAAAAGCAGAGACATTACTTTGCCAACAAATGTTCGTCTAGTCAAGGCTATGGTTTTTCCTGTGGTCATGTATGGATGTGAGAGTTTGACTGTGAAGAAGGCTGAGTGCCAAATAATTGAAGCTTTTGAACTGTGGTGTTGGAGAAGACTCTTGAGAGTCCCCTGGACTGCAAGGAGGTCCAACCAGTCCATTCTGAAGGAGATCAGCCCTGGGATTTCTTTGGAAGGAATGATGCTAAAGCTGAAACTCCAGTACTTTGGCCACCTCATGTGAAGAGTTGACTCATTGGAAAAGACTTTGATGCTGGGAGGGATTGGGGGCAGGAGGAGAAGGGGATGACAGAGGATGAGATGGCTGGATGGCATCACTGACTTGATGGACGTGAGTCTGAGTGAACTCCGGGAGCTGGTGATGGACAGAGAGGCTTGGCATGCTGCAATTTATGGGGTTGCAAAGAGTTGGACACGACTGAGTGACTGAACTGAACTGAACTGAATGATACATTTGGCTTTATTTCTTTTTTTTCCCCCCAAATGGGTCAATATAAACACTTTATAAAATTTTAAGTATATAGTTTTATGTTTAATATTTCCAGCTTGAAAAATTGCTTCAAAAATTGCTTTATTGTTTTTGTCAAGCAGACAAATATAGATGGATGGAAAACTCATTTCAATTTTTGTCTAAGTTACAATAAAAATACTACCACACATATTTGAATGTCATTGGAAGCTTTATTCATAGTAGCTTTTAGTACTTATCTAGGATGATTTTTATATTTGCACATTTTAAGGTAATAAAGTATAGGAAAACATCTGCTTAGGGCTCCAATGTGAACCACTGAAACATCTATGAAACCCATCTAGTAACATGGATTAAAAAAAAATAATGAACTAACTTACAAATCTGATAACTGTAGGACATATAGATCCTTAAACATTTTTCTCATGCCATTGGTAAGGATGAAGCAGATATTTTAGTTCTGAACTTGCTAGATATTGAGACTCTGAGACGAAAAAGAAATATACTATACTCTAGACGTGCTGGATAAATTGTATTACTCAAATCTGTTTGCATATAACTGATTTGGACAAGTGGGAAAGTTAATTTTTTACATTTACTTGACATTTCCAATGTAATTAGATAATGTATCTTGGTATAAATATGCTTCAGTTTTAAGCATACTGTACATAATAATTTTTGAAGAAAAGACCTAATGCTATCATTCAGAAATCAGAAGTAAATAAAAATTGGTACACTTCCCCATCAAACCTCAGCTTATGGGTCCCAGGACACTTCTGGGAAAGAATTCTTCCACAGGAAGGGTTGGTGAATCATAAAGCTGGAGCCAACTCTGAGTCCTAAGTCTCAGAGTTGCAAACAAAGGATGAAAATCAAACCAATAAATCTAATTTATGCAGGGGACTTTCAAGATAGCTGAGGAGTAAGATGGGGAGAGCCTCCCTATATATACATCAAAAATATATCTGCATGTGGAACATCTCCTACAGAACACCTTCTGAATGCTGGTAGGTGACTTCAGACTTAAAAAAAAAAAAAAAATTCCCTCAGAATGAGATAGAGCAAAAGATAAAGATAAAAAAAGAGAGAAAATATTTGGGGATAGAAATATATGCCCCAGGAGGGAGAAATGAAGGACGAAATGTCTCTGCACATTATCAGAAAGATTTCATGAGAGCTACATCAATTCAACAAAATAACCTAGGACTTCAAGTTCCATATTTAATTACAGACTAAACAAATCACTAATTCATATCTTCATAAATTGCAATAAAAATATAAAATTTTCAGTTATTTTTTATGTGTGTGATGATGAAGAAAAATAAACTCTGATCATTATTATTATTGTGGCTTAGGACTTTAACATTTCCAAGATTATTGGCCACATGGAGGTGAGAGGTAAGAGGAAAGCTCAAAGATATTACCATTTCTTCTACATAATATCTGAAGAAGTCTTTGACTATGTGGATCACAATAAACTGTGGAAAATTCTGAAAGAGATGAGAATACCAGACCACTTGACCTGCCTCTTGAGAAACCTATATGCAGGTCAGGAAGCAACAGTTAGAACTGGACATGGAACAAAAGACTGGTTCCAAATAGGAAAAGGAGTACATCAAGGCTGTATATTGTCACCTTGCTTATTTAACTTATATGCAGCCTACATCATGAGAAATGCTGGACTGGATGAAGCACAAGCTGGAATCATGATTGCTGGGAGAAATATCAATAACCTCAGATATGCAGATGACACCACCCTTATGGCAGAAAGTGAAGAGGAACTAAAAAGCCTCTTGATGAAAGTGAAAGAGGAGAGTGAAAAAAGTTGGCTTAAAGCTCAACATTCAGAAAACTGAGATCATGGCATCTGGTCCCATCACTTCATGGGAAATAGATGGGGTAACAGTGGACACAGTGGCTGACTTTATTTTTGAGGGCTCCAAAACCACTGCAGATGGTGATTGCAGCCATGAAATCAAAAGACACTCCTTGGAAGGAAAGTTATGACCAACCTAGATAGCATATTCAAAAGCAGAGACATTATTTTGCCAACAAAGGTCCGTCTAGTCGAGTTTTTCCAGTGCTCATGTATGGATGTGAGAGTTGGACTGTGAAGAAGGCTGAGCGCCGAAGAATTGATGCTTTTGAACTGTGGTGTTGGAGAAGACTCTTGAGAGTCCCTTGGACTGCAAGGAGATCCAACCAGTCCATTCTAAAGGAGATCAGTCCTGAGTGTTCATTGGAAGGACTGATGCTGAAGCTGAAACTCCAATACTTTGGCCACCTCATGCAAAGAGTTGACTCATTGGAAAAGACCCTGATGCTGGGAGGGATTGGAGGCAGGAGGAGAAGGGGACCACAGAGAATGAGATGGCTGGATGGCATCACTGACTCGATAGACATGAGTTTGGGTAAACTCCTGGAGTTGGTGATGGGCAGGAAGGCCTGGCGTGCTGTGATTCATGGGGTCGCAAAGGGTCAGACACGACTGAGTGACTGAACTGAACTAAACAGAACTGAACTGAAAAAAGATGGTTATTACAAATTTGCCCCCAAAGAAGAAAGTAGTTCTGTCTACACAAATCTGTATTTGTTTTTACTTTCAATTAAAACACTTATACTTCAACTTAATATGAAGTCTGGATATTCAGAACAGTTCTATCAGTGAATTTGTAAGCCACTCTCAGGATTATCCAATAAAATGTATCTTTTCTGCTGACATGTAAAAAAAATGTTATCCTGTAGAATTTAATTAGATCTTGGATCATAATAAGCTTCAAGTTTATGACCTGACATAAAACAATGGCCATGAGTTTAAGTATAGCATGTTCAATGTTACTTTTTCCATCTTCTTTGGTACCAAGTTAATCAAGAAATATTAAATAAGTGGATGAATAGTTACTAAGTTCCATCTATCCATCAGACAGTTTTAATAGTTCTCAAATTTTATCACTGGACCATTTTGACTGGACAAAAGGGTATATCTACACATTTATGTTATCACTATATTTCTTTAATAACATAAAATTTACCACTTTAATCATTTTTAGGTATTCAGTTCAGTGGCAATAAGACCATTTACATTGTTCTACAGTCACGACCATCTTCTATCTCCAGAAATTTTCATCACTCACAAATTTATACTCTGTACCCATAAAAATCCTCACCTTTTCACCTCTACCTGGCTCTTGGTAACCACCATTCTATTTCCTGTTTCTATGTATTTGAATATTCTAAATATCCCATATAATTTGAATCAAACAATATTTAACCTTTGCATTTTATTTATGTCACTTAGCATAACATAAGCTTCAATCTTCATCCATGTTGTAGCATATATCATAATTCCATTCATTTTTGAGGTCAAAAAATATTCCTTTGCATGTATATACCAGATTTAGTTCATCTATTCATTTGTTAATGGACACTTAGGCTGTTTCTACATTTTGACTATTGTGAATACTAATGTCATGAATATTGTTGCACAGATATCTATTCTCATGCTTGCTTTCATTTTTTTGAAAATTTCTTCTACACGTATTTTTTAAGAGTTTTAATCATAAATGGGTGCTGAATTTTGTCAAGGGCTTTTTCTGCATCTGTTGAGATTATCATATGATTTTTATCTTTCAATTTGTTAATATGGTGTATCACATTGATTGATTTGTGTATATTGAAGAATCCTTGCATCCCTGGAATAAAACAAAGTTGAAAATGGTGCATAAGCTCTTTAATGTGTTGTTGAATTCTGTTTGCTAGAAATCTGTTAAGGATTTTTGCATCTATGTTCATCAGTGATATTGGACTGAGGGTTTCTTTTTGTGTGTTGTTTTGGTCTGATTTTGGTATCAGGGTGATGGTAGCCTAATAGAATAAGTTTAGGAGTGTTCCTTCCTCTGCAATTTTTTGAAAGACTTGTAGGATAAGTACTAGCTCTTCTGTAAATGGTTGATAGAATTCACCTGTGAAGCCATCTGGTCCTGGGCTTTTGTTTTATGGGAGACTTTTTTTTTTTTGTATCACAATTTCAATTTTAGTGCTTGTAATTGGGTTGTTCTTAATTTTGATTTCTTCCTGGCTTACTCTTGGAAGATTGAACTTTTCTTAGAACCTCTCCTTTTCTTCTGTTTTATCCATTTTATTAACATATAGTTTCTCATAAAAGTCTCTTATAATCCTTTGCATTTCTTCACTGTCTGTTGTAACCTCTCCTTTTTCATTCCTAATTCTGTTCATTTGATTCTTCTCTCTTTTTTTCTTGATGAGTCTGGCTAAAGTTTTGTCAATTTTGTTTATGCTCTCAAAGTACTAGCTTTTAGTTTTCTTAATCTTTACTATTGTTTCTTTCATTTCTTTTTCATTTATTTCTGCTCTGATATTTATGATTTCTTTCCTTCTGCTAATTTTTAGTTTTCTGGTTCTTTTTTTTCTAGTCGATTTAGGTGTAAAGTTAGGTTGTCTAGTCGATGTTTTTTCTTGTTTCTTGAGGTAGAATTATATTGCTATAAACTTCCCTCTTAAAACTGTTTTTGCTGCATCCCATAGGTTTTAAGTTGTTGTGTTTTCATTGTCATTTGTTTTTAGGAATTTTTTTTATTTCCCTTTTGATTTCCTCAGTGACGCATTCATTATTTAGAAAGGTATTGTTTAATCTCTATGTGTTTGTGATTTTTATTTTTATTTTTTTCTTGTAATTGATATCTAGTTCATAGAGTTGTGGTCAGAAATGATGCTTGGTATGATTTCATTTTTAAAAATTTCTTAAATTTTCTTAAATTTGTGACCCTAGATGTGGTTTATCCTTTAATAACTTCCATGTGAACTTGAGAAGAAGGTGTATCCATCTGCATTTGGATGGAATGTCCTGAAGATATGAATTGTATCCATCTCGTCTAATGTATCATTTAAGATGGGTTTCCTTATTGACTTTCTGTTTTGATAATCTGTCCATTGGTGTAAGTGGGTGTTAAAATCTCCTGATATTATGGTATTACTGTCAATTTCTCCTTTTATGTCTGTTACTGTTTGTCTTATGTATTGAGTTGCTTCTATGGTGGATGCATAGATATTTACAATTGTTATGTTTTCCTCTTGGATTGACCCCTTGATCATGATGTAGTGTTCTTCCTTATTTATTGTAATATTCTTTAAGGTCTATTTTGTCTAATATGAGAATTGCTACTCCAGGTTTCTTTTGATTTCAATTTGCATGGAATCCATTTATCCATCCTCTCACTTTCAGTCTATATGTGTCTTTAAGTCTGAAGTGGGTTTCTTGTAGACAGCATATATATAGTTTTTTTTAATCAATTTAGCCAGTCTGTGTTATTTGATTGGAGCAGTTAATCCATCTACATTTAAAGTAATTATTCATATATACATTCCTATTGCTATTTTCATAATTGTTTGTGGTTTGTTTTTGTAGATCTTTCCTTCTCTTGCATTTCCTGACTATATAAGTCCCTTTGACATTTATTATAAAGATGATTTGGTGATACTAAATTCTCTTAACTTTGCTTGTCTGTAAAGGTTTTGATTTGGCCATAAATTTTGAATGAGATCCATGCCAGGTAAAGTAATTTTTATTGTAGATTTTTCCCTTTCAGTACTTTAAATATATTCTGCCATTCTCTTCTGGCCTGCAGAGTTTCTTCTGAAAGATCAGCTGTTAAATGTATGAGGTTTCCCTTTTATGTTATTTGTTGCTTTCCCTTGCTCCTTTTAATATTCTTTCTTTGTGTTTAATCTTTGTTAGTTTGACTAGTATGCTACTTGGCATTTTTATCCCTGGGTTTATCCTGTATGGGATTCTTTGCACCTCTTGGACTTGATTGACCATTTCCGTTTCCATGTTGTAGAAATTTTCAACTATAATCTCTTCAAAAATTTTATCATACCTTTATTTTTCTTTTCTTCTTTTTGGACCCTTAGAATTCTAATGTTGTTGTGTTGAATATTCTCCCAGAGGTCTCTGAGACAATCTTCAGTTCTTTTCATTCTTTTTACTTTATTCTGCTCTTCAGCAGTTATTTCCACCATTTTATCTTCCAGCTCACTGATTCGTTTTTCAGCTTCAGATATTCTGCTATGGATTGGTTCTAGAATATTCTTAATTTCAGTAATTGTGTTTCTTGTCTTTTTATGTTTATTTTTCAATTCTTCTAGGTCTTTGTTAATCGATTCTTGCATTTTCTCCATTATATTCTTAAGGTTTGTGGTCAACTTTACTATCACTATTCTGAATTATTTTTCAGGTAGTTTGCCTATTTCCTCTTTATTTATTTGCACTTTTGTGTTTCTAGATTATTTATTAATTTATGTAGTATTTCTCAGTCTTTTAATTATTTTTTTAAAACATTGTGTTTGAGGCCTCCTTTTCCTCGACTTTAAAGTTGAATTTTTCTTTCTCTTGGTTTCTGCCCTTGTAAGGGTAGATTGTAAGGTTGGAATGTTATTGTCAAATTCTGACTTAAATTGAAGAATGTAGGTAAAAGCACTAGACCATTCAGCTATAATCTAAATCACATGCCTTAAGATTATACAGTGGATGTGACAAATAGATTCAAGGGATTATATCTGATAGACAGAGTGCCTGAAGAACTATGGACAGAGGTTCATGACATTGTACAGGAGGCAGTGGTCAAGACTATCCCCAAGAAAAAGAAATGCAAAAAGGAAAAATGGTTGTCTGAGAAGGCCTTTCAAATAGCTGAGAGAAGAATAAAAACTAAAGGCAAAGGAGAAGGGGAAAGATATAGCCATTTGAATGCAGAGTTCCAAAGAATAGCAAGGAGAGATAAGAAAGCTTTCCTCAGTTATCAATGCAAAGAAATAGAGGAAAATAGTAGAATGGGAAAGACTAGAGATCTCTTCAAGAAAATTAGAGATACCAAGGGAACATTTCATGCAAAGATGGGCTTAATAAAGGACAGAAATTGTATGGGCCTAGCAGAAGCAGAAGATATTAAGACGAGGTGACAAGAATACACAGAAAAACTATACAAACTAGATCTTCATGACCCAGATAACCACGATGGTGTGATCACTTACCTGGAGTCAGACATCCTGGAATGTGAAGTCAAGTGAGACTTAGGAAGCATCACTTTAAAAAAAAAAAAAAAAAAAAAAAGCTAGTGGAGGTGATAGAATTCCAGCTAAGTTATTTCAAATCCTAAAAGATGGTGCTGTTAAAGTTCTGCACACAGTATGCCAGCAAATCTGGAAAACTCAGCGGTAGTCACGGGACTTAAAAAGGTCAGTTTTCATTGAAATCCCAAGGAAGGGCAATGCCAAAGAATGTTTAAACTACTGTACAATTAAACTCATCTCACACACTAGCAAAGTGATGCTCAAAATTCTCCAAGCCAGACTTCCTAAAATGTTCAGGCTGGATTTAGAAAAGGAGGAGGAACTAGAGATCAAATTTCCAACATCCGTTGGATCTCAGAAAAAGTAATAGAATTCCAGAAGAAGCATATTCTTCTGCTTCACTGACTACTCTAAAGCCTTTGACTATGTGGATCACAACAAACCGCAAAAATTACTTAAGGGATGGGAATACCAGAACACCTTACCTGCCCTCTGAAAAATCTGTATGCAGGTCAAGAACCAATAGTTAGAACTGGACGTAGAACTACAGACTGTTTCTAAATTGGGAAAGGAGTATATCAAGGCTGTATATTGTCACCCTGCTTATTTAAGTTATATGCAGAGTACATCATGCGAAATGCCAGGCTGCATGAAGCACAAGCTGAAATAAAGATTGCCAGGAGAAATATCAACAACCTAAGATATGCAGATGACAAGACCCTTATGGCAGAAAGCTAAGAAGAAGAGCCTCTTGATGAAAGTGAAAGAGGACAGTGAAAAAGATACCTTAAAACTCAACATTCAAATTACTAAGATCATGGTATTCTGTCCCACCACTTAATGGCAAATAGATCGAGAAACATTGAGAGACTTTGCTTTCTTGGGCTCCAAAATAACTGCATTTAATGACTGCAGTCATGAAATTAAAAGATGCTTGTTCCTTGAAATAAAAGCTATGACCAACCTAGACAGCATATTAAAAATGGACATTATTTTGCTGATAAAGGTCTGTCTAGCCAAAGCTATGGTTTTTTCAGGTAGTCATGTATGGATGTGAGTGGTGGACTATAAAGAAAGCTGAGCACAGAAGAATTAATGCTTTTGAACTGTGGTGTTAGAGAAGACTCTGTAGAGTCCCTTGGACTGCAAGGAGATCAAACCAGTCAACCTTAAATGAAATCAGTCCTGAATATTAATTTGAAGGACCGATGCTGAAGCTCCAGTATTTTGACCACCTGATGCAAAGGACTGACACATTGGAAAAGACTTGATGCTTGGAAAGATTGAAGGCAGGATGAGAAGTGGATGACAGAGGATGAGATGGTCAGATGGACATTACTTTGAGCAAGCTCCAGGAGTTGGTGATGGACAGGAAAGCCTGGCATGCTGCAATCCATGGGATCACAAAGAGTGGGATACAACCGAGTGACTGAATTGAACTAATTGACGTTTGGTCAAGTGGTTTGTGTTAGCTTCATGTAAGGTGTGACTTGTGCTTGCATTCTGGTAGGAGGAGGTGCAATTTTTTTTTTTTTTCCCTTTGATGGGCAGAGCTGAGTGAGGTGGTAATCCTGTCTGCTGATGACTGGGTTTGTAGTTTTGTCTCATTTTTTGTTTGGATGAGGCGTCCCGCACAGGTTGCTACTAGTAGTTGGGTGATGCTGTGTTTTGTATACAAGTGGTTGCCTTTGTGGGAGTTCTCACTATTGATACTCCCTAGAGTTATGAGTTGCTTGGTAGTCTTATGGTCTTGGAGTCAGTTCTCCCATTCCAAAGGCTCAGGGTTTGATCTTTGGCCCTAAACGGAGATTCCACAGGTGTTTTTATGGCATTAAAGTGAAAGTGAAGTTGCTCAGTCACGTCCGACTCTTAGCAACCCCATGGACTGCAGCCTACCAGGCTCTTCCATCCATGGGATTTTCCAGGCAAGAGTACTGGAGTGGGATGCCATTGCCTTCTCTGGTGCCCAGAGAAGACATTAAATGGGATTAAATGGATTTATGGCATTAAATTGGATTAAAAAATGGCAATTACAAAATTAGGCAAATTGTAATTATAATCATGGAATATACACACATACATACACACCCATAAACAAAAGCAAAATCCAACAAAAATAAAGTACAATAGATTGACCCAGAAAAGAAAAAAAAAAAAAAAAACAGAAATGTTATCCACCAGTTAAGAACAATACTAACTAATGCACAAACTGGAAAACAAAGCTAAAGCAAGGCATCAATTGGGAAATCAAGCAACAAAAACGAAACTAACAAATATGGTGAGAAAAAGAAAAGAAAGAAATAATAGAAATGCAAAGTTAAATCGAAGTAGATAAAGAAGATTTATATATATTAAAGATAAACTGCAAGGGGAAAAGACCAGTAGAAAAACAACCAAAGGATTAAATGTAGAAAAATAATAATAAGCTTAAAAAATTAAAATTAAAAAAAGAAAAAATAAATGAAAGCTCCACAGAACTGCAAAAGGCCAAGGTAGAGGCAGAAGTTTATAACAGAAATAAAAAGTGTGATTGAAAAAACATCTCAAAAGCTTAAGTACATTTCATAGTGCTAATAAAATTGACAACTTCAATGGTGGGGGCGGGGGAGAAGAAACAAAACAAACAAAAAAGTCCAAAAGAAACTACAGAAGAGTGAAAATATGTAAATAATAACTGTTTCTCTTGAGTCTGCTGTCAGCATCCTTTCTCTCACTGGGAGTCACAGTCCCCTTCCCCTCCCTAGGATGACCTCCAACACTACGCTGGTATCTGTACCTGCTGTGACTAATCTGGTCCTAATCCTGTGTGTTCTTACCTACATTGTCCATAGCTGTCAGAGTGCGTTTTCTTTTGTGGGAGCTCTCAATGTTCTTTTATATATTCCATAGACACAGTCTGCCTAGCTGATCATGTGGTTTTCATCTGCAGCTTGTACAGCTCTGGGAAGGTTTTACATCCCCTTCCTTAGGCACACTGCCCCTGGGTTTCTATTGTGGTTTTATCTCCACTTCTGGATGTGGGTTGTCCACTGGAGTTTTCTTCTGAGGCTGCCCTGGAGAACTTGAGTCTGCCCCAGTGAGTCCCAAGTGTGAAGGTGGTAAAGCTGCTTGGTTTGGAGGGGCTCTGGCAGCACCAGGTACTCAATGGGAGTTTGCAGCTAGGGCAGTAGGAAATACAGTGCTCTAGAAGGGTATGGCAACACATTCCAGTATTCTTGCCTAGAGAACGTCCCCCCCCCCCCATCCCTCACAGAAAAGCTTGGCAGGCCACAGTTCATAGGACAACAAAGAGTTGGACATGACTGAAGTGACCCTGCGTGCATAGATGCAAGACTTTTTTTTTTTGCCTGTGGCAGCTCTGATCCAGTGAGTGTTGAGCATGAAGGTGGTGCAGTTGCTTGGGTCTCAGGGATCCTGGTGGCACCAAGTGTGCAGGGACATGGACTGTCCCAGCCGCAGGAGTTATGGCCCTATCAGAGTGTTTTTTTTTAAGCCTCTGGCAGCTGGTAATCAGAAGGCCTCTTTGACTAGTCTTTTTCTGTAGCTCTGCGCATTCTGACACTTAGAGGGCTCCCTTGTCTCGGGTCCTTCTCTGCTGTTCAGGCATTTAAAGGGTCACCCCGGATGGGATTCTACTTTGTTGTTCCATACATCAGGCATTTGATGGGCCAGCCTCTCTGTTGTTCAGCTGCTGATGCTGGCATGTCTGGAGAGAGGCAACAGTGATGGCTCCACTCCCTATGCATGACTCAGCACTCAGCAGTATCATTTTACGTCCATGGCTGCGTGGCTTTCCTTCACAGGCATTTCCCACCACAGTCTCCTCCCTCACATCCCCTTGGTCTCTCTCCCAGCAGTCAATGGCAGCCCTAACCCTGGGATTGCTCCACAATCCCTATACTCCAGCTCCCAGTCACTGCACCTTCTAGGGAACCTGCGTTCCTGTCCTGGGTACGTATGATTGTGGCAAAGATTGTCTGATTCTCCTGCCTGCTCCCAGCTGGTGTTCTGCAAGCACTTCTATGTCTGAAGGTGTATTCTTGATGTATCCACGGAGAAAGATGTGCTCCACCTACTCCTCTTCCATCTTGTTCCTTATATACTCTGGATATAAACATCTTATCAAAATATGATTTGCATATATTTTCCCCATTTTGTGGGTTGTCTTTCCATTCTGTTGATAAAAGAATGTGGAAAAACTTTTTTTTTTTATTTTGCTGGACATCAGTTTATCTATTTTTACTTTTGTTGCCTAAGCTCTTGGTGTCATAGCCAATAAATCATTGCCAAATTCAATGTTATGACTTAGGAATCTAAGTATTTTTACAAAGTTCTTGAGGTTTTTCTGCTGATATATTGGCTTTAATGTTTATTGGTGATATATTAAGAAACATTATAATTTTAAGTTCTGCTCTCATAAGATTAAAAACATTGTCTGTAAAAAATTTTATAATGTTCATATCAGAAGCAACAGAGACCTGTCTATGACTCTCATAGAAAACATCAACTTTTATCTTATTTTCAGCATACATGAATTTCTTCTTATAATAATATCATAATATTCAAGACAGATATGGTCTTAACCTCACAAATATTCATCTAGTTATTGATTAATTTATAAAACATTGTTGGTGGTCTGCTATGTACTAATATCAATAATGTGTTGGTGATAAAAATGACAAAACTCTTACCCTTATATTTTAGAAGGGAAGATAGACAAGTATAGCAGTGTAGGAAAGTTATCAAAAACATAGACTCTGACTGCAGGCTCTTTGGGTCCAATTGGAGTTCTGGCACTAACCAGTTCTCTTATCCTGGAAAAGTTACTTAAACTGTCTATGCTACAGCTTCTTTATGTAAAAAAGAATTAAGCAAAAAGAAAGTATCTAGTTCACTGTGGATTTAGGAAGATCAATGAATTAGTATGTATAAGTTTTTTAGAGTAGTGCCTGGTGCATTAGCAGTAAGTCTTAGACATCATTAATATTTATTTATTTTATTTTTTAATATAAATTTATTTATTTTAATTGGAGGCTAATTACTTTACAATATTGTATTGGTTTTGCCATACATCAACATGAATCTGCCATGGGTGTACACGTGTTCCCCATCTTGAACCCCCCTCCCACCTCCCTCCCATTTCTCTCAGTACCATTTCTCTGGGTCATCCCAGTGCACCAGCCCCAAGTATGTGAATTGATTAGTGCTATGAAATATGAGAACATCACAATAAGATACACTCCAACTTTGACTCGGTAGCTGGGGCCTGGTCAAAGGGAGCTTTATGGAGGATGCAAAGTTAGAATACAGGTTTGGGGGATGACTAGGAATTTCATGAGGAGGGAAGGAAAGTAGAAAACAATACTTTCAACAGTGGAAGAGTATAAAAGAGCTTTTGTGGGAGCAAAAACTGCAAATAACTGTGAATGCCTAGAATATAAGATTGTTAGTGAGACAGTAATAATGAAGGAGTGAGGTTAATCCAGAGTATGTCATATCTTTAGAAGTAGAATACCAGGCAATAAGAAAAACTGTAACACACATGAGACAAACATTAGTTGAGAATTGGAGCATGAATTTCAGAACCCCTTTGTGCTTTCTTTACTGATAATTGGAGGATAGGTGAACTATGGCCTCCTACGTCTTCATATAGAACAAGTTTCAGTGGTTAATTATTTTAAAAAGAACAAAGAATACAGGAACTAACAATTGTCATCAGGCACGAGGAGTAGCCATAGCAAAGACAATGATTCATCATGAAGTCTCCCAGTTCTGTTTCAAAGGTAAAAATCTAAACTATGTTGAATAGTAGTGGTGAAAGTGGGCACCCTTGACTTGTTCCTGACTTTAGGGGAAATGCTTTCAATTTTTCACCATTGAGGATAATGTTTGCTGTGGGTTTGTCATATATGCTGCTGCTGCTGCTGCTGCTAAGTCGCTTCAGTCGTGTCCAACTCTGTGCGACCCCATAGATAGCAGCCCACCAGGCTCTGCTGTCCATGGGATTCTCCAGGCAAGAACACTGGAGTGGGTTGCCATTTCCTTCTCCAATGCATGAAAGTGAAAAGTGAAAGTGAAGTCGCTCAGTCATGCGCGACTCTTAGCGACCCCATGGACTTTAGCCAGCCAGACTCCTCCATCCATAGGATTTTCCAGGCAAGAGTACGGGAGTGGGGTGCCATTGCCTTATAGCTTTTAATATATTGAGGTATGTTCTTCTATTCCTGCTTTCTGGAGAGTTTTTATCATAAATGGATGTTGAATTTTGTCAAAGGCTTTCTCTGCATCTATTGAGATAATCATATGGCTTTTATTTTTCAATTTGTTGATGTGATATATTACATTGATTGATTTGTGGATATTGAAGAACACTTGCATCCCTGGAATAAAGCCCACTTGGTCATGGTGTATGATCTTTTTAATGTGTTGTTGGATTCTGATTGCTAGAATTTTGTTAAGGATTTTTGCATCTATGTTCATCACTGATATTGGCCTGTAGTTTCCTTTTTTCTTGTGGCATCTTTGTCGGGTTTTGGTATTAGGGTGATGGTGGCCTCATAGAATGAGTTTGGAAGTTTACCTTCCTCTGCAATTTTCTGGAAGAGTTTGAGTAGGATAGGTGTTAGCTCTTCTCTAAATTTTTGGTAGAATTCAGCTGTGAAGCTATCTTGTCCTGGGCTTTTATTAGTTGGAAGATATCTGATTACAGTTTTGATTTCTGTGCTTGTGATGGGTCTGTTAAGATTTTCTATTTCTTCCTGGCTCAGTTTTTGAAAGTTGTACTTTTCTAAGAATTTGTCCATTTCTTCCAAGTTGTCCATTTTATTGGCATATAACTGCTGATAGTAGTCTCTTATGATCCTTTGTATTTCTGTGTTGTCTGTTGTGATCTCTCCATTTTAATTTCTAATTTTATTGAATTGATTTTTCTCCCTTTGTTTCTTGATGAGTCTGGCTAATGGTTTGTCAATTTTATTTAACCTTTCAAAGAACCAGCTTTTGGTTTGTTGATTTTTGCTATGGTCTCTTTTGTTTCTTTTGCATTTATTTGTGCCCTAATTTTTACGATTTCTTTCCTTCTACTAACCCTGGGGTTCTTCATTTCTTCCTTTTCTAGTTGCTTTAGGTGTAGAGTTTGGTTATTAACTTGACTTTTCTCTTGTTTCTTGAGGTATGCCTGTATTGCTATGAGCCTTCCCCTTAGCACTGCTTTTACAGTGTCCCACAGGTTTTGGGTTGTTGTGTTTTCATTTTCATTCATTTCTATGCATATTTTGATTTCTTTTTTGATTTCTTCTGTGATTTATTGGTTATTCAGCAGCATGTTTTTCAGCCTTCATATGTTGGAATTTTTAATAGTTTTTCTCCTGTAATTGACATCTAATTTAATACATTGTGGTCAGAAAAGATGCGTGGGATGATTTCAATTTTTTTTGAATTTACCAAGGCTAGATTTATGGCCCAGGATGTGATCTATCCTGGAGAAAGTTCCGTGTGCACTTGAGAAAAAGGTGAAATTGATTGTTTTGTGGTGAAATGTCTTATAGATATCAATTAGGTCTAACTGGTCTATTGTATCATTTACAGTTTGTGTTTCCTTGTTAATTATTTGCTTAGTTGATCTATCCATAGGTGTGAGTAGGGTATAAAAGTCTCCCATTATTATTGTGTTATTGTTAATTTCCCCTTTCATACTTGTTACCATTTCCCTTACATATTGCAGTGCTCCTATGTTGGGTGCATATATATTTATAATTGTTATATATTCTTCTTGTATTTATCCTTTAATCATTATGTAGTGTCCATCTTTGTCTCTTTTCACAGCATTTGTTTTAAAGTCTATTTTATCGGATATGAGTATTGCTACTCCTGCTTTCTTTTAGGTGCCCACTTTCACCATTACTATTCAACATAGTTTTGGAAGTTTTGGACACAGCAATCAGAGAAGAAAAACAAATAAAAGGAATCCAAATTGGAAAAGAAGAATGAAAACTCTCACTGTTTGCAGATGACATGATCTTCTACATAGAAAACCCTAAAGACTCCACCAGAAAATTGCTAGAACTAATCAATGAATATAGTAAAGTTGCAGAATATAAAATCAACACACAGAAATCCCTTGCATTCCCATACACTAATGATGAGAAAATAGAAAGAGAAATTAAGGAAACAATTCCATTCACCATTGCAACGGAAAGAATAAAATACTTAGAAATATATATACCTAAAGAAACTAAAGACCTACATATAGACAACTACACTGCTGAAAGAAATCAAAGTGGACACTAATAGATGGAGAAATATACCATGTTCATGGATTGGTAGAAGCAATATAGTGAAAATGAGAATACTACCCAAAGCAATCTATAGATTCAATGCAATTCTTATCAAGCTACCAACAGTATTTCTCACAGAGCTAGAACAAATAATTTCACAATTTGTATGGAAATACAAAAAACCTTGAACAACCAAAGCAATCTTGAGAAAGAAGAACGGAACTGGAGGAATCAACCTGCCTGACTTCAGGCTCTACTACAAAGACACCGTCATCAAGACAGTATGGTACTGGCACAAAGACAGAAATATAGATCAATGGCACAAAATAGAAAGGCAAGAGATAAATCCTCGCACCTACTGACACCTTGTCTTTGACAAAGGAGGCAAGACTATACAATGGAGAAAAGACAATCTCTTTAACAAGTGGTGCTGGGAAAACTGGTCAACCACTTGTAAAAGAATGAAAGTAGAACACTTTCTAACACCATATACAAAAATAAACTCAAAATGGTTTAAAGATCTAAACACAAGACCAGAAAATATAAAACTCCTAAAGGAGAACATAGGCAAAACAGTCTCTGACATAAATCACAGCAGGACCCTCTATGACCCACCTCCCAGAATACTGGAAATAAAGGCAAAAATAAGAAAATAGGACCTAATTAAAATTAAAAGCTTCTGCACAACAAAGGAAACTACAAGCAAGGTGAAAAGACAGCCTTCAGAATGGGAGAAAATAATAGCAAATGAAGCAACTGACAAACAACTAATCTCAAAAATATACAAGCAACTCCTACAGCTCAACTCCAGAAAAATAAATGACCCAATCAAAAAATGGGCCAAAGAACTAAACAGGCATTTCTCCAAAAAAGACATGCAAATGGCTAGCAAACACATGAAAAGATGCTCAACATCACTCATTATCGGAAAAATGCAAATCAAAACCACAGTGAGGTACCATTTCACGCTAGTCAGAATGGCTGTGATCCAAAAGTCTACAAGCAATAAATGCTGGAGAGGGTGTGGAGAAAAGGGAACCCTCTTACACTGTTGGTGGGAATGCAAATTAGTACAGCCACTATGGGGAACAGTGTGGAGATTCCTTAAAAAACTGGAAATAGAACTGCCTTATGACCCAGCAATCCCAATGCTGGGCATACACACCGAGGAAACCAGAATTGAAAGAGACATGTGTAGCCCAATGTTCATTGTAGCACTGTTTATAGTAGCCAGGACATGGAAGCAACCTAGATGTCCATCAGCAGATGAATGTATAAGAAAGCCATGATACATATACAGAATGCAGTATTACTCAGCCATTAAAAAGAATACATTTTAATCCATTCTAATGAGGTGGATGAAACTGGAGCCTATTATACACAGTGAATTAAGCCAGAAAGAAAAACACCAATACAGTATACTAACACATATATATGGAATTTAGAAAGATGGTAACAGTAACCCTGTATGTGACAAAGCAAAAGAGACACAGATGTACAGAACAGTCTTTTGGACTTGGTGGGAGACGGAGAGGGTGGGATGATTTGGGAGAAGGGCATTTAAACATGTATAATGTCATATATGAAATGAATCGCCAATCCAGGTTCAATGCATGATACAGGATACTTGGGGCTGGTGCACTGGGATAACTCAGAGGGATGATACAAGGAGGGAAGTGGGAGGAGGTTTCAGGATGGGGAACACATGTGCACCCGTGGTGGATTCACGTTGATGTATGGCAAAACCAATACAATACTGTAAAGTAATTAGCCTCCAATTAAAATAAATAAATTTATTACAAAAAATTAAAAAGAAGGTAAGATCATGTCGGACAAACAGCTTTCTGAAGGATGTTTTATATTCCAGAATTATTTAAAAATAAAATCCAAACCATTGGAAAAAAAAAAAAAGGTAAAAATTACCCTGAAGCACTTGAAGTACTTCTTGAACTGTTTTGCAGGATATAAACTCCCTTGAGCACTCAATCATCTTACTTTTAAATGGAGCCCAAGAAATGGTGATGCTGACCTTTGCTGACCCTGTTACTTCATTCAACTAGGTGCCTGGATTTTGTTAACCTAGAGTAATCTTTGCCTCATTTAAGGTTAAATCTTTGCCCTCAGGGTGAGGATTGCTGCTATTTTTGAACATACAATGTATATTTGAGCATACTGTCACATGGAGTAAGCACATCTAGATCTCCACCTTTACCTGGAAGATGCACACATCTTTAGCTTAAAACTTCCCTGATCTTGCTGTTCAGGGAAACAGTACTTTGAGAGCTACCTCCCTGTCTCCATACTCATTACAAGTAATAAACACTTCTATTTTAATTGAAAGTACTTGTGTTCATTAGCTAAGAAACCCAAATGACAGACTC
Source organism: Bos grunniens (assembly GCF_055505025.1). Lineage (NCBI taxonomy): Eukaryota > Metazoa > Chordata > Mammalia > Artiodactyla > Bovidae > Bos > Bos grunniens. The sequence goes on along the minus strand of NC_141194.1, from coordinate 102,020,057 downwards.
ACTGAATCCAGTAGTAATTTTTACATGAGAGTGGTAGGAACTGGTGATAAAATGTTGACCAAAACATTAAGACCTAGGCCTTACATTTTTTTAATAAGAAAGTTAAAACTTCTAAAACCAAAGGTTATTTAGAGAGGTAAATTCCACACACAATTTTCGCTGAATATGTTTTAAAAGATAAGCATGGGTTCTTAGAACAAATTTCGGACAAGCATGGGAAGGCATCAAAATATGCATAATTACAACCAAAGAAAATATGTATATTTTGGTGTTTGGTTTAGAGAAGATAATTAAAAATGACAATCTAATTAAAGTCAAAATGATAAAAGAGGAAAACAAGAAATTGGTATTAGAAAAAACTTTGATATGGACCCACGGCATTTCAACAAATGGCTGAAAGAATTATTTGAGTTATTTCTGAAAAGGCTATGAAAGTTGATAAAATATTGAATTTTTGTATAAATTCTAAACTTGAGGCTCATAGGAATGCTAGAGCAACAAACAATACTGTTTAGACCAACTTATAATATTTTCTACAGTTACTTTTTTTAGTTATCAACTCACACAGGTAAGTTTTCTTTTTTTTTCTTTCTTTTTTTTTTTTATTTTTTAACTTTACAATATTGTATTGGTTTTGCCATATATCAACATGAATCCGCCACAGGTATATACGTGTTCTCCATCCTGAACCCTCCTCCCTCCTCCCTCCCCATACCATCCCTCTGGGTCATGCCAGTGCACCAGCCCCAAGCATCCAGTATCATGCATCAAACCTGGACTGGCGACTCATTTCATATACGATATTATACATGTTTCAATGCCATTCTCCCAAATCACCCCCTCCCCTTCTCCCAAAGAGTCCAAAAGACTGTTCTATATGTCAATGTCTCTTTTGCTGTCTCATATAAAGGGTTATTGTTGCCATCTTTCTAAATTCCATATATATGCGCTATGCCCGTGGGGCAACCCAAGACGGGCGGGTCATGGTGGAGAGATTTGACAGAATGTGGCCCACTGGAGAAGGGAATGGCAAACCACTTCAGTATTCTTGCCTTGAGAACCCCATGAACAGTATGAAAAGGCGAAATGATAGGATACTGAAAGAGAAACTCCCCAGGTCAGTAGGTGCCCAATATGCTACTGGAGATCAGTGGAGAAAGAACTCCAGAAAGAATGAAGGGATGGAGCCAAAGCAAAAACAATATCCAGCTGTGGATGTGACTGGTGATAGAAGCAAGGTCCGATGCTGTAAAGAGCAATATTGCATAGGAACCTGGAATGTCAGGTCCATGAATCAAGGCAAATTGGAAGTGGTCAAACAAGAGATGGCAAGAGTGAATGTCGACATTCTAGGAATCAGCGAACTGAAATGGACTGGAATGGGTGAATTTAACTCAGATGACCATTATATCTACTACTGTGGGCAGGAATCCCTCAGAAGAAATGGAGTGGCCATCATGGTCAACAAAAGAGTCCGAAATGCAGTACTTGGATGCAATCTCAAAAACGACAGAATGCTCTCTGTTCATTTCCAAGGCAAACCATTCAATATCACAGTAATCCAAGTCTATGCCACAACCAGTAACGCTGAAGAAGCTGAAGTTGAACTGTTGTATGAAGACCTACAAGACCTTTTAGAACTAACACCCAAAAAAGATGTCCTTTTCATTATAGGGGACTGGAATGCAAAACTAGGAAGTCAAGAAACATCTGGAGTAACAGGCAAATTTGGCCTTGGAATACGGAATGAAGCAGGGCAAAGACTAATAGAGTTTTGCCAAGAAAATGCACTGGTCATAACAAACACCCTCTTCCAACAACACAAGTGAAGACTCTATACATGGACATCACCAGATGGTCAATACTGAAATCAGATTGATTATATTCGTTGAAGCCAAAGATGGAGAAGCTGTATACAGTCAGCAAAAACAAGACTAGGAGCTGACTGTGGCTCAGACCATGAACTCCTTATTGCCAAATTCAGACTTAAATTGAAGAAAGTAGAGAAAACCACTAGACCATTCAGGTATGACCTAAATCAAATCCCTTATGATTATACAGTGGAAGTGAGAAATAGATTTAAGGGCCTAGATCTGATGGATAGAGTGTGTGATGAACTATGGAATGAGGTTCGTGACATTGTACAGGAGACAGGGATCAAGATCATTCCCATAGAAAAGAAATGCAAAAAAGCAAAATGGCTGTCTGGGGAGGCCTTACAAATAGCTGTGAAAAGAAGAGAAGCGAAAAGCAAAGGAGAAAAGGAAAGATATAAACATCTGAATGCAGAGATCCAAAGAATAGCAAGAAGAGATAAGGAAGCCTTCTTCAGCGATCAATGCAAAGAAATAGAGGAAAACAACAGAATGGGAAAAACTAGGGATATCTTCAAGAAAATCAGAGATACCAAAGGAACATTTCATGCAAAGATGAGCTTGATAAAGGACAGAAATGGTATGGACCTAACAGAAGCAGAAGATATTAAGAAGAGATGGAAAGAATACACAGAAGAACTGTACAAAAAAGATCTTCACGACCCAGATAATCACAATGGTGTGATCACTGACCTAGAGCCAGACATCCTGGAATGTGAAGTCAAGTGGCCTTAGAAAGCATCACTACGAACAAAGCTAGTGGAGGTGATGGAATTCCAGTTCAGCTATTCCAAATCCTGAAAGATGATGCTGTGAAAGTGCTGCACTCAATATGCCAGCAAATTTGGAAAACTCAGCAGTGGCCACAGGACTGGAAAAGGTCAGTTTTCATTCCAATCTCAAAGAAAGGCAATGCCAAAGAATGCTCAAACTACCACACAATTGCACTCATCTCACATGCTAGTAAAGTAATGCTCAAAATTCTCCAAGCCAGGCTCCAGCAATATGTGAACCATAAACTTCCTGATATTCAAGGTGGTTTTAGAAAAGACAGAGGAACCAGAGATCAAATTGCCAACATCCAGTGGATCATAGAAAAGGCAAGAGAGTTTCAGAAAAACATCTATTTCTGCTTTATTGACTATGCCAAAGCCTTTGACTGTGTGGATCACAATAAACTGTGGAAAATTATGAGAGAGACGGGAATACCAGACCACTTGATCTGCCTCTTGAGAAATTTGTATGCAGGTCAGGAAGCAACAGTTAGAACTGGACATGGAACAACAGACTGTTTCCAAATAGGAAAAGGAGTTCGTCAAGGCTGTATATTGTCACCCTGTTTATTTAACTTATATGCAGAGTACATCATGAGAAACCCTTGACTGGAGGAAACACAAGCTGGAATCAAGATTGCCAGGAGAAATATCAATAACCTCAGATATGCATATGACACCACCCTTATGGCAGAAAGTGAAGAGGAACTCAAAAGCCTCTTGATGAAAGTGAAAGTGGAGAGTGCAAAAGTTGGCTTAAAGTTCAACATTCAGAAAATGAAGATCATGGCATCCGGTCCCATCACTTCATGGCAAATAGATAGGAAAACAATGGAAACAGTGTCAGACTTCATTTTTCTGGGCTCCAAAATCACTACAGATGGTGACTGCAGCCATGAAATTAAAAGACTATTACTCCTTGGAACGAAGGTTATGACCAACCTAGATAGCATATTGAAAAGCAGAGACGTCACTTTGCCAGCAAAGGTTCGTCTAGTCAAGGCTATGGTTTTTCCTGTGGTCATGTAGGGATGTGAGAGTTGGACTGTGAAGAAGGCTGAGCGCAGAAGAATTGATGCTTTTGAACTGTGGTGTTGGAGAAGACTCTTGAGAGTCCCTTGGACTGCAAGGAGATCCAACCAGTCCATTCTGAAGGAGATCAGCCCTGGGATTTCTTTGGAAGGAATGATGCTAAAGCTGAAACTCCAGTACTTTGGCCACCTCATGCGAAGAGTTGACTCATTGGAAAAGACTCTGATGCTGGGAGGGATTGGGAGCAGGAGGAGAAGGGAACGACAGAGGATGAGATGGCTGGAAGGCATCACTGTCTCGATGGATGTGAATCTGAGTGAACTCTGGGAGTTAATGATGGACAGGGAAGCCTGGCGTGCTGCGATTCATGGGGTCACAAAGAGTCGGACACGACTTAGTGACTGATCTGATTTGATCTGACTGCATTGGTAATTTTCTTTCTGGCTTACTTCACTCTGTATAATAGGCTCCAGTTTCATCCACCTCATTAGAACTGATTCAAATGTATTCTTTTTAATGGCTGAGTAATACTCCATTCTGTATTTGTACCACTGCTTTCTTATCCATTCATCTACTGATGGACATCTAGGTTGCTTCCATGTCCTGGCTACTATAAACAGTGCTGCAATGAACATTGGGGTACACGTGTCTCTTTCAATTCTGGTTTCTTCAGTGTGTATGCCCAGCTTTGGGATTGCTGGGTCATAAGGCAGTTCTATTTCCAGTTTTTTAAGGAATCTCCACACTGTTCCCCATAGTGGCTGTACTAGTTTGCATTCCCACCAACAGTGTAAGAGGGTTGCCTTTTCTCCACACCCGCTCCAGCATTTATTGCTTGTAGACTTTTGGATTGCAGCCATTCTGACTGGCATGAAATGGTACCTCATAGTGGTTTTGATTTGCATTTCTCTGATAATGAATGATGTTGAGCATCTTTTCATGTGTTTGGTAGCCACCTGTATGTCTTCTTTGGAGAAATATCTATTTAGTTCTTTGACCCATTTTTTGATTGGGTCATTTATTTTTCTGGAATTGAGCTGTAGGAGTTGCTTGTATATTATTGAGATTAGTTGTTTGTCAGTTGTTTCATTTACTATTATTTTCTCCCATTCTGAAGGCTGTCTTTTCACCTGTATACAGGTTAAGAAGCAGCAGTTAGATTCTGAACGAGGAAAAATGGACTACTTCAAAACTGGGAAATGAGTAAAACAATTTTTCACGTTGTCACTCTGCCTATTTAATTTGTATGCAGAGTGCATTATGCAAAATGCCAGGCTCGATGAATCACAAGCTCTGAATCAAGACTGTCAGGAGAAATATCAACAACCTCAGATATGCAAATGATACCATTCTAATGGTAGAAAGTGAAGAGGAACTAAAGAGCCGCTTGATAAGGGTGAAAGATGAGAGTGAAAAAGCTTGTTTAAAACTCTACATTCAAAAATTTAAGATCATGGCATCTGGTTCCATCACTTCATGACAAATAGAAGGAAAAGAAGTGTAAAAGTGACATTTTATTTTCTTGGGCTCCAAATCACTGTAGATGATGACTGCAACCATAAAATTAAAAGATACTTGCTCCTTGAACGAAAAGCTATGACAAACTTAGGCACCACGTTATAAATCAGAGACATCACTTTGCTGACAGAGTTGCGAATAGTTAAAGCTATGTTTTTTCCAGTAGTCATGTACAGATATGAGAGTTGGACCATAAAGAATACTGAACACCAGAAAATTGGTGCTTTTGAACTGTGGTGTTGGAGAAGACTCTTGAGTGTCTCTTGGACTGCAAGGAGAGCGAACCAGTCAATACTAAAGGAAATCAACCCTGAATATTCATTGGAATGACTGATGCTAAAGCTTAATCTCCAACACTTTGCCTACCTTATGCAAAAAGCTGATTCATTGGAAAAGACCTTGATGCTGGGAAAGGTTGAAGGCAGGAGGAGAAGAGGGCGGTAGAGGATGAGATGGTTAGGTAGAATCATTGACTCAATGGACATGAATTTGAGCAAACTGCCAGAGATAGTAAAGGACAGGAAAGCCTGGCATGCTGCAGTTCATGGGGTCACAAAGAGTCAGACACAATTTAGTAACTGAACAACAACAAATTCATGATATGGATACCATACTACATTTCTCAAGGAATATAAGGATTTCAATGAATCCATAAGTTTGAAGAAAATTTCTAGAAAATGAGATTAAGTTATGGTAAAATTACAGTTGAACTATGAAATTAATTCATGAGATAATGAAGGCAAATTCATTATTGGCACACTTATAGAGAAATAAACTAAGTGGAATATCTTTTAAAGGGCATAAAACATGATAAAGTAATAAAAGTGTTTGTCTTTAAAAAATAGGAATGATTTATTTTTAACTTTTTAAATGCAAATCATATATGAGGATTTTTTAACAGATCAAACTTACTGAAGATATTTCCAATTTAATACATGAAAATGCATCTCTATCTTTTTTTCTTCTACAAAATGGAAGAGATAACACCAGACTCTCCTATCTTAACTCACAAAAATCCATGAGAAGCAGCTAAGCTACTAAGTATAAACATGCAAAGCTTTAATGCTTCAAATTAACCTCAGATTGTGATGCTTGCTAAAATGGCTTCAGGAACATTTTCAGTGTATGTATTTTAATAGGAGATATTTGAGTAATGACAATGGTAATCTTTGAGTCATGAGATTTTTTATGATTTAATACTAAAGTGATTTATTTGTATTTTTAATATTTCTAGAAAAATAATTTATGGTACAAATGAAAAGGGAATATACTATGGTGAAATCATTTACTCACTTTAAAAATCCTTTTTCATCATACATTTTTTTCATGTTTCCTGTTTAAAAAAAATGTTTCAAAGTCAACTCTAAATTTCAAAAAATAAGATAACCCTAGATTTTTGACATAAAAAATGTTTTAAAATAGTTCAAAAAGCAAATAATTAAATATTGATGATAATGTAATAATTATCAGCAGGTGACATGTTTCAGAAAATATTTGATATAATCATTTTATTTAAATATACTAACTCATTCTTATACACTACCAAAAATCACACAAGAATATAGGATTCTACTGAGATTTATGCTAGGCCTAGGTAGTCTATATAGTTGGAAGACTATTAAGCATGATATACAGATGCCAGTAGATATAGTGTATAGATTATATTCTAGTCAAATGGAGTAAATCTGAATTTACAATCATTGTTGCTCAGTCGCCAAGCCATATCTGATTTGTGATGCCATGGACTGCAGCATGCCAGGCTTCTCTGTCCCTCACCATCTCCTGGAGTTTGCCCAAGTTCATGTCCATTGAATCAGTGATGCCATCCAACCATGTCATCCTCTGTCACCCTCTTCTCCTTCTGCCTTCAATCTTTCCCAGTATCAGGGTCTTTTCCAATCAGTCAGCTGTTCACATCAGGTGGCCAAAGTATTGGAGCTTCAGTTTCAGCATCCGTCCTTCCAATGAGTATTCAGGGTTAATTTCTTATATGATTTTCAACACAACAAAAATACCCACATATTCAAATATATTGATCAAATAGTAATTCTTATTCTATCTGTTTCAAACCATTAACAACCCTCCCTAGATGATCTTTATAAACTACTAAAATATCACTAGTTTAAATAGGCGTCATTTGATAGGTACCATTTCTGCTCACTTTCTACACTTTAGATATGGTCATTTCATAACACAGAAGTAGCAACAGTAAATATAACTTCCTAAATATTGTATTTGTTTAGATTTCTTAGCTAAAAATATATATTTCCATAATTCATGTAGAGATATACCTCCTCTTTCTTTACATAACTGGTGGCCTTAAATATACTAAGTAGAAGAAAACTGTTCAAACTCTTAAAGCATTAAAACAAAATAAAATCTCTAGGAATTTCCTCAAGAAAATCTGAGATAAGAATGATGTAGGGTATGCACTAGTCCTTTAAATATGTATGTAACTTGAGAATAGATGTATATCAATACTCATTAATTAATGGGTGGTAACTTTGATTTAGTGCACTATATATTAGACTCAGCAAGTTACGTATCTAATTTTTTTTAAGAATGATTTTTACGTATTTATTTGTTTATTTTACTTTACAATATTGTATTGGCTTTGCCATACATCAACACGAATCCTCCACGGGTGTACACGTGTTCCCCATCCTGAACACCCCTCCCACCTCCTTCCTCACATCATCCATATGTATCTAACTTTGAAGGTTAATTTATGTTTCAAGGGGTGATTTATCAGATTCAAGCAGAATATATAATTTAGCAGACTATATACTTTAATACATGGTATATCTGATACAGAAGGTGATATATTTAATTCAGCAGCTAATATATCAGATTTAAAACATGATGTATTTTTTAGTAAGGAATTAACTTTACTAATAACTGATTTAGCCATGCCATGTTCTATAAGTTATTTTGTGTATTGACTATAAGTTTTATTATTAATATAGATTTTCCCTGCAAAATAATTCAAAATTTCTTGGATGACTTTGAAGCTAGTTACTCTATTTCATTCATTTATAAATGGGATTTGCATAGAACACTCATTTCAGAATAATCAGGAATGGTTATTAAAAGTGTATATCCCTACGACCCACCACAGCACTAATAAGGAGTAAGACCCAATAGCTGCATACATAACAAGGATCTGAGGTCATTTTTATGCACAGTGTTATGTTTTATAAAGTTTGAAAATTCTGAAATCTAAATAAAATATATTAAATCAAAAAAGAGAAAAATATGAATATCTTCTAAACATGAAAAATAAATTTATGATATGCTCTAAGCTTGACATTCATTTTGTTCTAATTATCACAACTCCTTGTCTTTTGTGTATACTAACTCTAATATAAGATATAAAAATGTTGTGCAAAAGTCACCTGCAATTGGCCTTATGAAGTTAACTTGTCATCTTTCCTTGTGGTCTGATTATAAGTTTCGATGTACTAGAGGTCTGACAAGTGAGGTGTGCATTTCAGGGAATAGGTAAAAAATCAGTCATGGAGACTTTTTTTTCTTTACTTTGATGTGGTCTCAGATATTCTTGTACATGGTATATAGAAATCATTAAAGTTATATGTTACCTATTTCAGACTCCCTTACTTTCAGGGTCTCCTTAAAATGGCATTTTCTCAAAGTTGTTGTTATATATATATCCACTTCTAGGTGGAAGCTTTAACAATCATCGTGTGTATGTTTCCCATCCATCCCTTCTCCTAATGAAAATGTTTATTGGTATTATCTTTTCAATCACCATAAATTGAGTAAGCATGGGAAGCAGATACTTTTTCTCTATATTTTAATTTTCTTCGCATAAGGAAGAGTCACATCTATACCTAATACAGATACTGTGTGCTCAATTCAGAGATCTTGGATTTAGAGTCACTAGATAAGGTTTTTTGTTATTATTGCCCTTCCTGAGACTGTCGTAAAAATATTTTGTGTGGAGAAAGGGAATGAGCTGAATATTTTCAGAATAGCCACTGTGGAGAACAGTATGGAGGTTCCTTAAAAAAATAAAAATAGTGTTGCCATATGATACAGCAATCCCACTCTGGGCATATTCGTGGAGAAAACTATAAGTTGAAAAAATATGTGCACCCCAATACTCATAGCAACAATATTTACAATAGCCAAGACATGGAAACAATCTAAATGTCTGTGACAGATGAATAGATAAATAAAATGTGATGTGTATATACAATGGAATATTACTCAGCCATTGAAAAAGAAAGAAATAATGTCATCTGAAGCAAAGTATTAGACCTATAAATTATCATACTAAGGGAAGTAAGTCAGACAGAGACAGACTTATCACTTATATGTAAAATAAAAAATATATTATAAATGAACTTACTTAAAAACAGAAACAGACTCACAGACATAGAAAACAAACTTATGGTTATCAGAGGGGGAAAGATTGGGGGAAGGGATAAATTAGGAATTTGGGATTAGTAGGTACAAGGTGTGGAGAAGGCAATGGCAATCCACTCCAGTACTCTTGCCTGGAAAATCCCATGGATGGAGGAGCCTGGTAGGTTGCAGTCCATGGGGTTGCTAAGAGTTGGACAAGACTAATTGACTTCACTTTCAATTTTCACTTTCATGCATTGGAGAAGGAAATGGCAACCCACTTCAGTGTCCTGGAGAATCCCAGGGACAGTGGAGCCTGGTGGGCTGCCATCTATGGGGTTGCACAGAGTCAGACACGACTGATGCAAGTTAGCAGCAGCAGCAGCAGCAGATACAAGCTGTGCTGTTCTGTGATAAGTTATCTCAGTCATGTCTGACTTTGCAATCATGGGCTATAGCCTGCCAGGCTTCTCTGTCCATGAGATTCTCCAGGCAAGAATACTGGAGTGGGTTGCCATTTCCTACTCCAAGATACAACTACTATATATAAAATGATAAGCAGCAAAATCCTACTGCATAGCATAGGGAACTAAACTCAATGTCATGTAATAATCTATAAAGGAAAGAAATGTACTTATATAACTGAATTACTTTGTTGTACACTTGAAATACTCAGCAATTTACAAAATGAAATAATGCCATTTGGAGCAACATGGCGGGAACTGGAGATTATAACATTAAGTGAAGAAAGTCAGAGAAAAACAATTATCATATGCTGTCACTTATATAAGAATCTTCAAAAAATGAGAAATAACATTGCTATTGATATTGGGTGTTGTGGGAAACATTTCCAAATAATAAAGTAAGTGCTACAGTAGCAGTATAAATATATTTAGATTTCTCCATTGATCATTTTCATTATTAAAAAATGGGAGGGCAGTCCCAAGATGGCAGAGGAATACTTTCTCCCTCACAATTCATCAAAAGATCATTTGAATGTTGAGCAACTTCCACATAACATCTGAACGCTGGTGGAGAACACCAGGCTGCCAAGCAGCCTGGTCTCTTCAAAAAGAGGTAGGACAAAATATAAAAGACAAAAACTGAGACAAAAGATTTAGAGCAGGAGACCCATCCTGGGGAGGGAGTCATGAAGGAGGAGAAGTCTCCACACAGTAGGAAACTCTCACAGGTATATCTGTGGGGAATTTTAGAGTCTCAGAGGGCAACAAAATCTGGAGAGGGGAAAAAAAGAAAAAAAAGACACCACTAACCGCAACTACAGAGAAGTGGCCCAGAGTCTCACATCCACTACCAGTGAGTGGGGGCTGGGCAGGGAGGCGTGGACTGCATCACTGGTCCTTAGGGTAAGGACTGCACCTGAAGACATGCATGTACCCCAATGTTCATTGCAGCACTGTGTACAACAGCTAGGACATGGAAGCAACCTATATGTCCATCAGCAGATGAATGGATAAGGAAGTTGAGGTACATATACACATGGGATATTACTCAGCTATAAAAAAGACTACATTTGAGTCAGTTCTAATGAGGTGGATGAAACTGGAGCCTATTATAAAGAGTGAAATAAGCCAGAAAGAGAAACACCAATACAACATACTAACACATATATATGGAATTTATAAAGATGGTAACAATGACCCTACATGCAAGACAGCAAAAGAGACACAGATGTAAAGAACAGACTTTTAGACTATGTGGGACAAGGCGAGGGTGGGACAATTTGAGAGAATAACATTGAAACATGTATGCTACCATATGTAAAATAGATGACCAGTGCAAGTTCAGTGCATGAAGTAGGTCACGCAGAGCTAGTGCTCTGGGACAACCCAGAGGGATGGCGTGGGGAGGGAGATGGGAGTGGGGTTCAGGATGGAGAGCACATGTACATCTGTGGCTGATTCATGTCAATTTATGGCAGAAACAACTACAATATTGTAAGGTAATTAGCCTCCAATTTAAATAAATGAATTAATTAAAAAGGAAAAAATATATAATACGTATCACATAGAATATATTCAATGAATTATCACTTATTATTGTTAGCTGACTATTATCACTTGTATCGTTGTGTTTAATCACAGTCTGCCATGTATCAGGTACATTATTTATATTGCCTACCACCTACCACACTGCCTGGCAGAAAAAAGATTTAATAAATACTTGTTGGGTGAAAGAACAAGTCCTCAAAATAAATATTGAAATGAAAGTTTTATTTCCCCAATTTACAGAATAGAAAAGTAAGGCTCATAATCACACAGTTTATAGTGACAAAACACTTTATGGCCCTGCTATGTCTCACTGCAGGTAAGAGGTCAAGTTAGTACTCTTCTCCTTATGTCTTTTTTTTTTTAATTATTTTTATTTTATTTTTAAACTTTACATAATTGTATTAGTTTTGCCAAATATCAAAATGAATCCACCACAGGTATACATGTGTTCCCCATCCCCATGATGTGTTCCCATCATTAGCTGTTTACATATCTTCCTCTACTAAACCTGTGCCTATCTTGAGAGCATTAACAATATTTTATGTTAGCCACAAATGATGCAGTCATGATGCAGAGTATATATTAGATAAATTGTTATCAAATGAATGATCAAGAATCTAAACCTGAACCAAGAAGGCTAGCATGTGGCTTAAACATTAGCAGAATTCTGACACAGTCAATTTATATGAAAAATTCAAATACATAAAATTAAGGGAATTTTGCTTTAGGGTCTGAGTTGTGGTAGTCAAAGTCTTCGTTTTATAAAGTTTCAATAGTTCATGAATACACTTTTAGCTATGGAAAGTAAAGTTCAAATGATTAATGACCCAACAGGACTATGAAATTTAGGTACATTCTCAAGTTTCCATTGGGGTTGTTTTGTTTTAGTTTGATTAACATTTACTGAGTCCTAATTATTCACCCCGGAGAAGGCAATGGCAATCCACTCCAGTGTTCTTGCCTGGAGAATCCCAGGGACAGGGGAGCCTGGTGGGCTGCCGTCTATGGGGTCGCACAGAGTCAGATACGAATGAAGCGACTTAGCAGCAGCAGCAACTATTCACCCAGCACTTTATATACATTATTTTATTTAACCCTCCTATGAAATTGTGTGTTAAAAGATTTGTTAAGCATCATACCTCTAAGGACAAGTGATATACAGACATACATCATTTTCTTGTACCTTCCTTTATTGCACTTCAAAGATGCTGTTTTTTGTTGTTGTTGTTTTTGTTTGTTTGTTTGTTTACAAATTGAAGGTTGATAGCAACCCTCCATCTAGCAAATCTATTGGCATCATTTTTTTCAACAGTATTTTCTCATTTCATGATATGTGCCATATTTTGGTAATGTTCACAATATTTCAAACTTTCTTATTTCTTGTATATATTAAACTTTAATGGATGAGGAATTACTTCTTATGGAGCAAAAAAAGTTGTTTCTGGAAATGGGATCTACTACTGAAGTTGTCATGAAGATTGTTGAAATGACAACAAAGGATTTAGAATATCACATAAGCCTAGTTGAAAGTAGTGGCAGGGTTGGAGAGGATTGACTCTGATTTTGAAAGAAGTTCTACTATATGTAAAATTTTACCAAACAGCATTGCATTTCACAAATGGATAAATCATTTGCAAAAGGAAATTGTTGATCAGGGCAGAAAACGTCAATGTTGTTTTAATTTAAGAAATTGCCACAGCCACCCCAACCTCAGCAATCACCTCCCTATTCAGTCAACAACCATCAACACTGAGACAAGATGCTTCACAGGCAAAAAGATTATGGTTTGCTAAAGGCTCGGTGATTATTAACATATTTTAGCTACAAATTATTTTTTAGTTATTGTCCGTACATTGTTTTTTTAGACATAATATTACTGCACAGTTAGATTACAGTATAATGTAAACATTTATCTTGTGTGTACTGAAAAGTTAAAAAAAAAAAAAGTAGGACTCATGTTATTGCAATATTTCTTTTATAGTAGTAGTTTGGAACTGAACATACAATATCTCTGAGATATGCTTGCACTTTTAATCTGGATCTAATTTCAATACCCAAGACTGTACCCACTAATTTAGACTGTATCTAAAATTCCCAGTCTCCTCAACAGTTTTCTGCACCTTAATGAGCAAACAGTAATAATATAGGCTCATCAATAGTGAATACCTATAATACATATTCACCCATTAATCCTGAAACAGAGCTATTCTGTTCCGCTGACCTAAAACTAATAGACTGCCATATATTTCCCCAACAAAAATAAGTTTATTTGGGATTAGCTAAGAATTGCATTTCAGCGTCTGTAAGCATGGTGAGCCATGTGCATGTCCCCATACAGCCAGGGGAGGAGAACTATAAATGGTTATCAACCTAAAGGTCCATTGACAAAGAAATAGGTACAGAAGATGTAGGCAATGGAATATTACTACTCAACCATAAAAAAGAATGAAATAATGCCATTTTCAGAAACATCGATGGATCTAGAGATTATCATACTAAGTGAAGTAAGTCAGATAAAGACAAATATCATATAATATCATTTATATGTGAAATCTAGTAAAAAAAATAAAGACTCATAGATCTTGAAGTCAAATGTAAGGTTATCAAAGGGTAAACATGTGGGGAAGTAATAAATTAGGACATTGAGATAAATATATACACACTATGATATATAAAATAGATAATCAACAAGGGCCCACTGTATAGCACAGAGAGAACTTTACTCAGTATTCAGTAATAACCTATATGGGATAAGAATCTCAAAAAGAATAGATACATACATATACCTATAACTGATACACTTTGTTGTACATCTGAAACTAACACAAATTTATAAATCAACTATACTCCGACGAATTTTGCTTAAAAAAAAAAAAGAACTTATAAAGGGTAAAGGAAGTTGAGAGAGAGTTATAGTAGACAGATGTCCATGGTTCTTCACTGGTTGAGTTGTCAGGAAAGAAGAGGAGTCTTTCTTCTTCCTGTTGGGCTCTACTATCCTCCCCCTTTTCAGCTCCTGATTCGATATAATTGATGTTTCTGTTTATTACTTTGTTACAGTTCCTAGAAGAGAGAGATTGTGTGTGGATCTGATAGTGGAAGGCAAATCAAATGTGATCAAATATGAAGCACTATACACAAGGTCCTTGGTGTGGTGTTAGTCACTATAGTCGTGTCTGACTCTGTGTGACGTGATGAACCAGCCTCCTCTGTCCATGGGATTCTCTAGGCCAGAATACTGGAGTGGGTAACCATTCCCTTCCCTAGAGGGTCTTCCTGACGGAGGGATCAAATCCATGCATCCTGTGGATTCTACACTGCAGGCAGATTCTTAATTTTCTGAGCCACCTGGGGAGCCCATAAGCAAAGTACAGAAAGAAAAATTTTATGTATTTATTTTTAATATATTTATTTATTTTAATTGGAGGCTAATTACTTTACAATATTGTATTGGTTTTGCCTGACATTGACATGAATCTGCCACAGGTGTACACGTGTTCCCCATCCTGAACCCCCCTCCCACCACCCTCCCCATACCATCCCTCTGGGTCATCCCAGTGCACCAGCCCTGAGCATCCTGTATCATGCATCGAACCTGGACTAGCTATTCATTTCACATATGATATTATACATGTTTCAATGCCATTCTCCCAAATCATCCCACCCTTGCCCTCTCCCACGGAGTCCAAAAGACTGTGCTATACATCTCCCAAGGAGTCAAAAAGACTGTTTTATACATCTGTGTCTCTTTTGCTGTCTTGCATACAGGGTTACCATTACCATCCAAATTTAAAGGCAACCTAAGATGCTATGGTCTATTTTGAGGGGATGGTCTTTCCAGGAAACTTTGTAAGTGATGCCTTTGAATGATATAATTCAAAGGTCAAGAAAAAGATCAATAATTATAGGGAGGCTAATGCTTGAAATTCCATATTTTTCCTCTAAATATTGGGCTTTGATTTTTATTGCCATACAAATTTTCTTTAATTGGTAACATGTCAAAAAGTTTAGTAATCTAAAACATATTGTCAAAGGTCAGAGGTCTTATTTGTTTAAGAATAATAGTGATGGGTAAAACACATACAATGTTAATGGGTAAGTAGGTTCTTAAACTCAAGAAATCACATACAAGTCAAATCCAGTGTGAAAAATCCTCACACAAAGCTTATTTGTTGTCATCATTCAGTTGCTTAGTCATGTCCAACTCTTTGCAACCCCATGTACTGCAGCACACAAGGTTTCCCTGTCCTTCACAATCTCCCCAAGTTTGCTCAAATGCATGCCCATTGATTCAGTAATGCCATCCAGCCATCTCATATTCTGTCGTCCCCTTCTCCTCTGGCCTTCAATCTTTCCCAGTATTTGGGTCTTTTCTAATGAGTCAGTTCTTTGCATCAGGTAGCCAAAGTACTGGAGCTTCAGCTTCAGCCCTTCCAATGAATATTCAGGACTGATTTCCTTTAGGACTGATTGGTTAGATCGCCTCACAGTCCAAGAGTGAGGAGACTCTCTCAAGAGTCGTCTCTAACACCATGGTTTGAAAGCATCGATTCTTTGGCACTCAGCCTTCTTTATGGTCCAACTCTCACATCCATACATGACTACTAGAAAAACCATAGCTTTGACTAGATGGACTTTTGTCAGCAAAGTAACGTCTCTGCTTTTTAATATGCTGTCTAGGTTTGTCATAGCTTTTCTTCCAAGGAAGAAGCTTCCTTTAATTTCATGGCTTCACTCACAGTCCACAATGATTTTTGAGCCCAAGAGAATAAAGTCTGTCAGTGTTCCCGTTGTTTCCCCGTCTATTTGCTGTGAAGTGATGGGACAGGATACCATGATCTTAGTTTTTTCAATGTTGAGTTTTAAGCCAGCTATTTCACTCTTCTTTTACCTTCGTCAAGAGACTCTTTAGTTCCTCTTGTCTTTCTGCCACAAGGGTGCTATCATCTGCATATCTGAGGTTATTGATATTTCTTCTGGTAATCTTTATTCCAGCTTGTGCTTCATCCAGCCTGGAATTTCACATGATGTACTCTGCTTATATGTTAAATAAGCAGGGTGACAATATACAGCCTTGAAGTAGTCCTTTCCCAATGTGAAACCAGTCCGTCGTTCCATGTCTGAGTCTGAAAGTTTCACAGGAGACAGTTAAGGAGGTCTGGCACTCCCATATCTTGAAAAGTTTTCAACAGTTTGTTGTGATCCACACAGTCAAACTCATTAGTGTATTCAATGTAGCAGAAGATATTTTTCTGGAATTTTCTTGCTTTCTCTATGAGGAAATGGGTATTGGTAATTTGATCTCTGGTTCCTCTGCCTTTGCTAAATCCAGCTTGTACATCTGGAATTTCTTGACTCACATACTGTTGAAGTTTTGCTTGAAGGACTTTGAGCATTATCTTGCTAGTATGTGAAATGAATGCAATTTTAATGTAGTTTGAACATTCTTTGGCATTGACCTTCTTTGACATTGGAATGAAAATTGAACTTTTCCAGTCCTGTGGCCACTTCTGAGCTTTCCAAATTTGCTGGCACTTTGAGTACAGAACTTTAACAGCATCATCTTTTAAGATTTGAAATAGGTCAGCTGGAATTCCATCACCTCCACTAGTTTTGTTCTCAGTGATGCTTCCTATGGCTCATTTGACTTCACACTCCAGGATGTCTGCCTCTAGGTCACTGATCACACCATTGTGGTTATCTGGATCATTAAGTCTTTTTTGTATAGTTCTTCTGTGTATGCTTGACATCTCTTCTTAATATATTGTGCTTCTGTTAGGTCCATACTGTTTCTGTCCTTTATTGTGCCCATCTTTGCATGAAATGTTCACTTGGTATCTCTGGTTTTCTTGAGGAGATCTCTATTCTTTCCCATTCTATACTTTTCCTCTATTTCTTTGTGATGTTCACTTAGGAAGGCTTTCTTACCTCTCCTTGCTTTTCTTTGGAACTCTGAGTTCGATGGGTATATCTTTTCTTTTCTCCATTTCCATTCACTTCTCTTCCTTTCTCAGCTGTTTGTAAGGCATCTTCAGACAACCATTTTGCCTTTCTGCATTTTTTTTTCCTTAGGGATAGTTTTAATTACTGCCTCCTGTACAATGTTATAAACATCCATCCATAGGTTTTCAGGCACTTTGTATACAAGATCTAATCTCTTGAATCTATTTGTCACTTCCAAGGTATAATCATGAGGGATTTGATTTAGGTCATACGTGATCGGCCTAGTGGTTTTCCCTACACTCTTCAATTTATGTCTGAATTTTGCAATGAGTTCATGATCTGAGAAACAGTCAGCTTTTGGTCTTCTTTTGATGACTGTATGGAGCTTTAATGATCCAGATATTTTGTGGTAAGATTTTTTACTCCCTGCTTTGATGAGGCCCATTCTAAGTTTAGGGTTATCCACAGTGATATATTTTGGGATCTTATTTTTTGCCTAGATTGTGGAAGAATTATTTTTCTACCCCAAGGGGGAAAAGTAATTTCTTATTTGGGATTACTTACAGAAGTACAGATAAACACTTTGAAACAAACTCTTTACTTGTAACTTTGTTTTCTGCTTATGTTGTAACTTTCGGCCATCATCCTCAGTTTCATATGAACCCAGTAGATGGGGAAACAATGGAAACAGTGAAAGACTTTATTTTCTTGGGTTCCAAGATCACTCTGTACAGTGACTGCAGACATGAAATTAAAAGATGCTTGCTCCTTGGAAGAAAAACTATGAAAAATCCAGACAGAATATTAAAAAGCAGAGATATGACTTGCCAACAAAGGTCCATATAGTCAAAGATTTTTTTTTTCCAGTAGTCATGTATGAATATGAGACTTGGACAATAAATAAGGTTGAATGCCAAAGAATTGATGCTTTCAAACCATGGTGGTGGGGAACACTCTTGAGAGTCCCTTGGACAGCAAGGAGATAAAATCAATCAGTCCTAAAGGAAATCAACCCTGAATATTCATTGGAAGGACTGATACTGAAGCTGAAATTCCAACACTTTGCCCCCCTGATGCAAAGAGTTGACTCATTGGAAAAGACCCTGATGCTAAGAAAGACTGAGGGAAGGAGGAGAAGGGGACAACAGAGGATGAGATGGTTGCATGACATCACTGAGTCAATGGACATGAGTTTGAGCAATCTCTGGAGATAATGAATGACAGGGAAATCTGGCATGCTGCAGTCTATGGCATTGCAAAGGGTTGAACATTACTGAGGGACTGAACAACAACAATGAGGTGCCTGTGGCCTGAAGGAAACTTCTAGATAGGCAGAGTGATGGAACTTGAAAAACTGCAGTCTCTGCAGTTTTACCTCTGTGTCCAGTCATACAAGGAAAGCATAACTTGAACAGTTTACCCTGGTTTGTGTGAATCAGACTCAGGTATTGGGATAGAAGAAAGGAAAGGTATCTGTGGCTGGAAAAGACAGTAATAAATACAGACAAAGCACTATAGCTATAAATGGATAGATGATCTTTGTGGGGAAATGTGGAAACCCAAGTTTGTTATGCATTACATTATAGAGAATAGAGGACTTCTCCAGTAGCTAAGATGATAAAGTGTCTGCCTACCATACGGGAGACCCAGGTTCAATCCCTGGGTTGGGAATATCTCCTGGAAAAGGAAAGGGCAACTCACTCCAGTATTCTTGCCTGGAAAATCCCATGGATGGAGGAACCTGGTAGGCTACAGTCTATGGGGTCGCAAAGAGTCAGACATGACTGAGGGACTTCACTTCACTTAGTAGAGAATAGAAGCAAATAGCAAAGACTTTAAAATCAGACAGAGTTGCTCACAATACCAGCTCTGGTACATTAAGTTATTTGATTTAGAATATGTTACCTAGCCCATTGGAGCTTCCCAGGTGGCGCTAGTGGTAAAGACCCTGCCTGCCAATGTAGGAGATGTAAGAGATGTGGGTTCAGTCCCTGGGTTGAGAAGATACCATGGAGGAAGGCACAGCAACCCACTCCAGTATTCTTGCTTAGGGAATCCCATGGACAGAGGAGCCTGCTGGGCTACAGTCCATAGGGTCACAAAGAGCTGGACGTAACTGAAGTAACTTAGCATGGCATGGCATACAGCCCATTACGTGTAGTTTCCTGATCTACAAATGGCAGCTGTCTTAGTAGCTTTTTCAGACGGCTTTCATGTGGAATCAATAGTGTATATAAAGTTTCCAGTACAATGTCTACCATAATAAAACTCAATAAAATATATCAATAATCATGATGGTAATCATGTCAATGATTATGATAACAGTTATAAGAATAATGATTGATACTGCAATTATTCTTAGTATAAGCTTTAGACAAAAAAAAATTTAAGTGTATATCATATTCACCAATTACCTATTTCTTTCCTGATCTTTGAAGAACTTTTCTTAAGTAAGTAAATCTCCTTTAGTATTATTTTCTTTAGGTACAGAAATATTATTCCTACCTGGAAATTTTTTAATATGATAGTTGAAACAAAAACTTTCAAAATTAGTACAGATATGAAACATTGGAACAAAAAACTTAAGCTTGATCTAAAACATACATATACATACACATCATGTTTCTCTGCATGCTCAGTCCTTTCAGTTATGTCAAACTTTGCAATCCCATGGACCATAGCCTGCCAGTATCCTCTGGCCATGGGGTTTTTCTAGCAAGAATACTGGAGTGGATTGCCATGCCCTCCTCCAGGGGATATTCTTAACCCAGGGATCGACCCCAAGTCTCCTGTGTCTCCTGCATTGAAGGCGGAATGTATACCACTGGGTCACCGAGGAAGCCTCATGCACATCATACACACATATATGAATATATATGTACATACATTTTTATATACAAATATATGTGCATGTGTATTTTGTTGTTCAGTCTCTAAGTAGTGTTCAACTCTTTGCGACCCCATGGACTTCAGCACACCAGGCTCTCCTGTCTTTCACTCTCTCTCGGACTTTGTTCAGATTCATGTCCATTACATTTCTCCTTTTGCCTTCAGTCTTTTTCAGCCTCAAGGTTTTTTCCAAGGATTTGGCTCTTTGCATCAGGTGGCCAAAGTATTGAAGCTCCGACTTCAGCATTAGTCCTTACAATGAGTATTCAGGGTTGATTTCCTTTAGGATTGACTGGTTTGATCTCCTTACTGGCCAAGGGACTCTCAAAAATTTTCTATAGCACCAGAATCCAAAAGTCTCAGTTCTTTAGTTCTCAGCCTTCTTTATGGCCTATCTCTCACATCTGTATATGACTACCAGAAAATCCATACCTTTAACAATGTGGACCTTTGTTGGAAAAGTGATGTCTCTGCTTTTTCATATGCTTTCTGGGTTTGTCACAGCTTTTCTTCCAAGGAGAAAGTATCTTTTATTTTCATGTCTGTAGCCACCGTCCACAGTGATTTTGGAACCCAAGAAAACAAAATGTGGCACTATTTTCACTTTTCCCCCATCTGTTTGCCATGAAGTGATGTGATTGTATGTTATGATTTTTTTTGAATGTTGATTTTTAAAGCAGCTCTTTCACCTTCATCAAGTGGCTCTTTAGCTCTTCTTCACTTTCTGCCATTAGAGTGGTATCATCTGCACATCTGAGGTTGTTGATATTTCTCCCAGCAGTCTTGATTCCATCTTGTGATTCATCCAGTTCAGCCTTTACCATGATGTATTCTGAACAGAAGTTAAATAAGCAGGGTGATAATATACAGCCTTGTCATACTCCTTTCCCAATTTGGAACCAGTTCATTGTTCCATGTCCAGTTCTAACTGCTGCTTCTTGATTCACATATGGGTTTCTCAGGAGACAGGTAATGTGGTCTGGTATTCTCATCTCTTTAGGAATTTTTTGAAGTTTGTTGTGATCCACACAGTTAAAGGCTTTAGTATAGTCAATGAAGAATGTGCTAAGTGCTAAGTCACTTCAGTAGTGTCCAACTCTGCGACCCCATAGACGGCAGCCCACCAGGCTCCCCCGTCCCTGGAATTCTCCAGGCAAGAACACCGGAGTGGGTTGCCATTTCCTTCTCCAGTGCATGAAAGTGAAAAGTGAAAGTGAAGTCGCTCAGTCGTGTCTGACTCTTAGCGACCCCATGGACTGCAGCCCACCAGGCTCCTCCATCCATGGGATTCAATGAAGAATAAGTAGATATTTTTCTGGAATTCCTTTGCTTTCTCTATGGTCCAACGAATTTGGCAATTAATTTGATCTCTGATTCCTCTGCTTTTTCTAAATTCAAATTGTATATCTGGAAGTTCTTATTTCATGTACTTCTGAAGCTTAGCTTGAAGAGTGTATATATATATATGTATATATACATATACATATATATATATATAGAGAGAGAGAGAGAGAATAAAACTTGAATTCCAAATACAGAATATATAAATATTGCAAGAACAGTATGCAGGGAATATGAATAAAAAATAAACACATAATGATCAAAAGGAAGTACAAAAGTCACAAAACTTACATAATACAAATAACATCCTTAGAGCAAAATACAAATAAATAAAATATCACAATACAAATATAACTGAAAATATTCACCACTATGGAGAATAGTGTGGAGATTCCTTAAAAAACTGGAAATAGAACTGCCTTATGATCCAGCAATCCCACTGCTGGGCATACACACTGAGGAAACCAGAAGGGAAAGAGACACGTGTACCCCAATGTTCATCGCAGCACTGTTTATAATAGCCAGGACATGGAAGCAACCTAGATGTCCATCAGCAGATGAATGGATAAGAAAGCTGTGGTACATATACACAATGGAGTATTACTCAGCCATTAAAAAGAATTCATTTGAATCAGTTCTAATGAGGTGGATGAAACTGGAGCCTATTATACAGAGTGAAGTAAGCCAGAAGGAAAAGCACCAATACAGTATACTAATGCATATATATGGAATTTAGAAAGATGATAACAATAACCCTGTGTATGAGACAGCACAAGAGACACTGATGTATGGAACAGTCTTATGGACTCTGTGGGAGAGGGAGAGGGTGGGAAGATTTGGGAGAATGGCATTGAAACATGTGAAATGTCATGTATGAAACGAGATGCCAGTCCAGGTTCAATGCACAATACTGGATGCTTGGGGCTAGTGCACTGGGACGACCCAGAGGGATGGTATGGGGAGGGAGGAGGGAGGAGGGTTCAGGATGGGGAGCACATGTATAACTGTGATGGATTCATTTTGATATTTGGCAAAACTAATACAATTATGTAAAGTTTAAAAATAAAATAAAATTAAAAAAATAATTAAAAAATGAAAATATTCAGAAACTTTAAAATGTCCTCAATAAATCATGATTTAAAGAGGAAATTATATTAAAACTAGAAATTACACAATATTTAGATCTGAATGCTAATGAGCATTATAAAACATCTATGGGATGTAGCTAAATTGTTATTTACAATTCAGTTTATAGACAAATTAATTTCTTCAGGAATTTTTGAAAATGCATCACTAAAACACTTAACTTAGAGTCATAAAGATGGAAAATAATCCTAAATATAAAAGAAATGTAAAAATTATAAATACAAAAGCAAATAATTAAAAATAAAGAAAGCAAAACTTTATTCTTTGAAGAGACATAAATATAAATACTAAAAAATATGCATATATAAATAGAGGACAAAATAGGAATGTAATTAGCGAGATAATACAGATATTAAAATTTCATGAAAGAGTACTATGAACAAATTTATCCAATATTTGAAAGTGCTGCTGCTGCTAAGTTTCTTCAGTCGTGTCTGACTCTGTGCGACCCCATAGATGGCAGCCCACCAGGCTCCGCCGTCCTTGGGATTCTCCAGGCAAGAACAGTGGAGTGGGTATATTTGAAACTGCTGCTGCTGCTGCTAAGTTGCTCCAGTCGTGTCCGACTCTGTGCGACCCCATAGATGGCAGCCCACCAGGCTCCCGCATCCCTGGGATTCTCCAGGCAAGAACACTGGAGTGGGTTGCCATTTCCTTCTCCAATGCATGAAAGTGAAAAGTGAAAGTGAAGTTGCTCAGTCGTGTCTGACTCTTAGTGACTTCATGGACTGCATCCTTCCAGGCTCCTCCGTCCATGGGATTTTCCAGGCAAGAGTACTGGAGTGGGGTGCCATTGCCTTCTCCATATTTGAAACTAGATGAGATAAATACCTCAAATTATGAATTAGTAAAATTTGCCAAAAATTAAACAGAAAATCAGTGAAATTTAATCAGTAATTGAAAGAGCACACAAAAAAGTTCCAGATTATTTTTTATCAGACAAAAAAAAAAAAATCCCAATAATTAACCCAAAAAGTAATGTAAACTTTTTCATAGGGTAGAAAAACATATCCCTAATTTATTCAGGAGGAAATATAACAATACAAGAAGGACAACTAGAGACCAATATCAATTATGAATGTAAATATAAAAATCCCAAAAAAGGGTCAGTCCTAAGATGGCAAAGGAATAGGACAGGGAGACCACTTTGTCCCCCACAAATTCATCAGAAGATCATTTGAATGCTGTGCAACTTCCACAAAATAACTTCTGAACACTGGTGGAGATGACCATGCACCAAGAAAGGCAGCCCATTCTCTTCAAAAGGATGTAGGAGGTAGGACAAAATATAAAAGACAAGAAAAAAGAGACAAAAGAGTTAGGGATGGAGACCCGTTCTGGGAAGGGAGTCATGAAGGAGAAGTTTTCAAATAGTAGGAAACCCTCTCACAGGAGGGTCTGTAGGGAGTTTTGAAATCTCAGAGGGCAATATAACTGGGAGGGAAACACACACACACACACACAGAATACACGCCAAACTGCAAATGCCATCGGAGAAGTAGCCCAGATGCTTGCATTTGCCACCAGTGAGTGGGGCCTGCATCATCAGTCCTTAGTGTAACGACACGGCCTGAATGCCCTTAAGACAATCTGAGGGAACTAATGTGAGATAGCAACCCAAACGGTGGGATTACCAGAGAGGGAAAAAGAAAAATCCACAAAAATACAAAAGAATTTCCATCACATTAAAATGCACATTTATCATGACCAGCTAAAGTTTATTTCCAAAAAGCAAAGACTTTTTAGGCCAGAAAATATGTTAATCCAGTATATCATATACAGTGATTTCAGAAGAACCTATATGATTATAATAGATGTAAACATTCAATTAAATTTCAATAAACATTTTTGTTCAAGAAACTTTTTTTAGAACATAGTGACTTCACCTAACCTGTGAAAGGTTATCTACCAATGTATGTAAATAAGAAAACTTCATTAATCTGATTAAAGTAACCTATTATAAATATGCAGAAGCCTTTATCCTTAATGCTACAATTTTAGAAACATTGTCATTAAAGTTAGAGACAAGATAAAGTTCATCATTTTCTAGAGCTTTTATTTTATTCTGTATAAAGGTGTTAGATAATAAAATAAGACTAACAGCCAACCCAGTTTCAAAGAGCATTTCTAGGATCCAGAGTGGTCTATAAATACCATGTTATACTAAAAGAAGGAATTCTTAGAGAAATAGCCAATTCCAATATAAATTAAGAAATGTACAGAATAAGTTTAGAATATCTTGTCATGTCTGAAAGCTAGTAAGCTGTAAAAAAAAAAAAAACTATTAAGATCATGATAAAAAAAAACCCCACAAAAGTCAATTTGAAGGGTCCCACGTTAGCTAAAACTAGGATAATTTGTTTATTAAAAAGGATAATAACAATGAGAGTAAGAATAGTCAGCAACCAATAATGAAGAAACTCCCTTAAGAGAAATGGGATTAGAAATCCGTTCACTAAAGCTTTTCCATATGCCCCTCTCCTGAATAAGCTACAATGAGATGATTATTACAGATAAATATGCAGAACAATGGTGTATAAAGTTCAATGATGCAGTGATCAGATGTTCTTACCGGGTCATTTTGTTAAATGAAGTTACCTTAGTTATGGGAAATCTATAACAACCATGTTGTTGTTGCTGTTTATTTGCCAAATTGTATCTAACTCTTTGCGACCACATGGACTGCAGCCTGCCGGAATCCTCTGTTCATGGATTTCCCAGGCAAGAATATGGGAGTGGGTTGCTCTTTCCTTCTCCAGGGGATCTTCCCACCTCAGGGATCTAACTCGTATCTCCTGCTTGGCAGGTGAATTCTTTACCACTGAGCCACTTCAGTTCAGTTCAGTTCCGTCACTCAGTCGTGTCCGACTCTTTGTGACCCCATGAATCGTAGCACGCCAGGCCTCCCTATCCATCACCAACTCCCGGAGTTCACTCAAACTCACGTCCATCCAGTTGGTGATGCCATCCAGCCATCTTATCCTATGTTGTCCCCTTCTCCTCCTGCCCCCAATCCCTCCCAGCATCAGAGTCTTTTCCAATGAGTCAGCTCTTCACACGAGTTGGCCAAAGTACTGGAGTTTCAGCATCATTCCCTCCAAAGAAATCCCAGGGCTGATCTCCTTCAGAATGGACTGGTTGGATCTCCTTGCAGTCCAAGGGACTCTCAAGAGTCTTCTCCAACACCACAGTTCAAAAGCATCAATTCTTCAGCGGTCAGCCTTCTTCACAGTCCAACTCTCACATCCATACATGGCCACAGGAAAAACCATAGCCTTGACTAGACAGACCTTTGTTGGCAAAGTAATGTCTCTCCTTTTGAATATGCTGTCTAGGTTGGTCATAACTTTCCTTCCAAGGAGTAAGCGTCTTTTAATTTCATGGCTGCAGTCACCATCTGCAGTGATTCTGGAGCTCAGAAAAATAAAGTCTGACGTGTTTCCACTGTTTCCCCATCTATTTCCCATGAAGTGATGGGACTGGATGTCATGATCTTTGTTCATGATATTAATAATAGCCAAAAAATGAAAACAACCCCAAAATCTATCAACTAATGAATGGATAATCAAATGTTCCAAACTGGGAAAGAAGTACGTCAAGGCTGTATATTGTCACTCTAATTATTTAAATTTTATGCAGAACACATCATGTGAAATGCTGGACTGGATGAAGCACAAGCTGGAATCAAGATTGCAGGGAGAAATATCAATAACCTCAGATATGCAGATGGCACCACCCTTATGGTAGAAAGTGAATAGGAACTAAAGAACCTCTTAATGAAAGTAAAAGGAGTGAGCATTTCATTTACAAAGGAGTGAAAATCGCTCAGTTGTGTTTGAATCTTTGAGACCCCATGAACTAAACAGTCAATGTAATTCTCCAGACCAGAATACTGGAATGGGTAGCCTTTCTCTTCTCCAGGGAATCTTCCCAACCCAGGACTCGATCCCAGGTCTCCAGCATTACAGGCAGATTCTTTGTCTGAGCCATAAGGGAAGCCCAAGGATACTGGAGTGGGTAGCCTTCTCCAAGGAATCTTCCTGACCCAGCAATTGAACCAGGATCTCCCTCATTGCAGGTGGATTCTTTACCAACTGAGCTATTAGGTAACCCCTAGAAAGTCAAAGAGGAGAGTGAAAAAGCTGGCTTAAAACTCACCATTCAAAAAAACAAAAATCATGGCATCTGGTCCCATCACTTCATGGCAAATAGATGGGGAAACAATGGAAAGAGTGACAGACTTTATTTTCTTGGGCTCCAAAATCACTGCAGATGCTGATTTCAGTCATGAAATTAAAAGACACTTGCTCCTTGGAAGAAAAGCTATGACAAACCTAGACAGCACATTAAAAAGCAGAAACATTACTTTGCCAACAAAGGTCCATCTAGTCAAAACTATCGTTTTCCCAGTAGTCATGTATGGATGTGAGATTTGGACTATAAAGAAGGCTGAGCACTGAAGAATTGATGCTTTTGAACTGTGGTGTTGGAGAAGACTCTTGATAGTTCCTTGGACTGCAAGGAGATCAAACCAGTCAATCCTAAAGGAAATCAGTCCTGAATATTCATTGGAAGGATTGATGCTGAAGCTGAAGCTCCAATATTTTCACCACCTGATGTTAAGAACTGACTCATTCGAATAGATCCTGATGCTGGGAAAGATTAAAGGCAGGATGAGAAGAGGATGACAGAGGATGAGATGATTGGATGGCATCACCGACATGATGGACATGAGTATGAGCAAGCTCTGGGAGTTGGTGATGGACAGGGAAGCCTGGTGTGCTGAAGTCCATAGGGTTGCAAAAAATCGGACATGACTCAGAGACTGAAGTGAACTGATGTCCATAAATGAAATATTCAACAATAAAAATCAATAAAATACTTCTACATGCTACAACTCATATGAACCTTACTTAAAAACATTATATTAAGGGGATGAAGTCAGCCGCAAAAGTCTGCACATTATTCCATTTATACTGAATCCACAATTGGCAAATCCATAGAGACAGAGAGTATTAATGGTTCCCTTAGGCTAGGGTAAGTGGGGACGATTGCAGGAAGATAGTTCAAGTTTATAATGTTCTTTGAGGGATAATGAAAATATTCTAAAATTGATTGTGATGATTGTTGCACACCTCTGTGAATATACTAAAAGTCATTAAATCATACACTTGAATGGGTAAGTTGTGTTATATGTGAATCATATCTTGATAAAACTATTACCAAAACATTAAATTGAAGAACATAAAATCATATCAGAAAAAGTCAAAAAGTGTCATGTTTTTTAGAAAAGAAAGAAATACTATGAAATTATTCTGACAAAATTAATTTATTAATTTAATGCAGTTTCATTTAGAAGGCAAATGTTTGGGGCTGGAATTTTTTAAATTGGTTTAAAATAATTTAAGTGATTATGTAAAATAATAATTGTGTGAGCATCAAAGGTCTGTTTAGTTAAAGCTAACATTTTTCCAGGAGTCATGTACAGACTCCTTGGGCTTCCCTGATGGCTCAGATGGTAAAGAATTTCCTCCAATGAAGGAGACCAGTGTTCAATCCCTGGGTCAGGAAAATCCCCTGGAGAAGGAAATGGCATCCCACTCCAGTATTCTTGCCTGGAGAATTCCATGAACAGAGGAGCCTGACAGACTACAGTCCATGGGGTTGCAAAGACTTGGACATGACTGAGTGACTAACACATTTTTGGGCTTCCCCGGCAGTTCAGCTGGTAAAGAATCTGCATGCAATGTAGGACCCTGGTTCAATTCCTGTGTTGGAAAGATCTCCTGGAGAAGGGCTATGTTACCCACTGCGGTATTCATGGGCTTCCCTTGTGCCTCAGACAGTGAAGAATCCGTCTGAAATGTGGAAGACCTGTGTTCAATCCCAGGTTGGGGTGATCCCTTGGAGGAGGGCATGGCAATCTACTCCAGTATTGTTGCCTGGAGAATCCCCATGGACAGAGGAGCCTGGTGTGCTACAGTGCATGGGGTCACAAAGAGTTGGACATGACTGAGTGACTAAGTATGCAGATGTGAGCACTGAACCATAAAGAAGGTTGAGCACTGAAGAATTGATGATTTTGAACTGTGGTACTGGAGAGGATTTTTGTGAGTCCTTTGGACTGTAAGGAGATCAAACCAGTCAATCCTAAAGGAAGTAAAGACATTACTTTGTCAACTAATGTCCATCTAGTCAAGGCTATGGTTTTTCCAGTTGTCATGTATGGATGTGAGAGTATAAAAAAAGCTGAGCACAGAAGAATTGATGCTTTTGAACTGTGGTGTTGAAGACTCTTGAGAGTCCCTTGGACTGCAAGGAGATCCAACCAGTCCATCCTAAAGGAGATCAGTCCCGGGTGTTCATTGGAGGACTGATGCTGAAGCTGAAACTCCAATACTTTGGCCATCTCATGTGAAGAGTTTACTCATTGCAAAAGACCCTCATGCTGGGAGGGATTGGGGGCAGGAGGA
This sequence comes from Bos grunniens, assembly GCF_055505025.1. Classification (NCBI taxonomy): domain Eukaryota; kingdom Metazoa; phylum Chordata; class Mammalia; order Artiodactyla; family Bovidae; genus Bos; species Bos grunniens. The sequence continues at coordinate 101,990,688 of NC_141194.1, read as the reverse complement.
GAAGGGGACAACAGAGGATGAGATGGTCGGATGGCATCACCAACTCAATGGACATGGGTTTGGGTGGACTCTGGGAGTTGGTGATGGACAGGGAGGCCTGGCATGCTGTGGTTCATGGGGTTGCAAAGAGTCGTACACTACTGAGTGACTGAACTGAACTGAAAGGAAGTAAAACTTGAATATTCATTTGAAGGACTGATGCTGAAGCTGAAGCTCCGAAACTTTGGCCACCTGATGTGAAGAGCTGTTGGAAAAGACCCTGGTGCTGGGAAATATTGAGGGCATGAGGAGAAGGGGGTGACAGAGGATGAGATGGTTGGATGGTATCACAGACACAATGAATAAGAGTTTCAAAAAATTCTGAGAGATAGTGAGGACAGGGAAGCATGGTATGCTGCAGATCATGTGGTCACAATGAGTCAGACATGACTTAGCAACTGAACAAAAATATCTAAAACAATATTGAAAAATGCAAATAATGAGGACAAACTTCACTAGCTATTAGAATGTATCATAAAGCCACTATCATCAAAATGGTATATGTTGTTTTAAAAATAGACAAATAGTTTATTTAAAATAATAAAGGTATTTGATATATCAAACAAGGTTTACAAAAAGTGAAAGTTGTTATCCATCTGTTTTATACCCTTTTAAGTTTTCATTCAGGTGTGAAGATATCCAAAAGGACTTATTGAAAACACAAAGATTGTTTAACCCATGTACTCATTGTGAAAAAATATATTCTTGACATGTTTATCTTATTGAAAAGATGCATTTATAAAATAAGTTTTTATCTTATTAAAAACTCACATATGAAGATATTTGAATATAAAGCAATTGGAGTGAATTTTAAAAAAACTTCTAGAGACTTCCAATCTCTAGTCCTACATGTAAGGAACTTGGAAGTTTACACTCCACACTAACAAGTGAAACATTGAACAGACTGAAAAATGAACAACTCTTATTAGATCTAGAAGACTAGGAAGGACACAGGACAAACTGCTGCCTCCTAAATTGAAGAAACAGTCAAGTGAATACAAGGAGTCAGAGCTTTCCAGAGAAGAGACACATGAGCAGAAGCCAATTAGGGAACCAGTGTTGAAATAGTAAAAACTGTACAGTAATTGATGAATTGCAATTCCAGCACACTCTAACCATCCTGTCCCACCTAAGTTGGGAGAAAAACACAGATAGACTATGAAGTTTATAGTCCAGAGGCATAGACTCATTAAAAGACTGTTACCTAATCATAGTACTATAGTATGTTAGCCCCCCAACCACCACACACACCTTACTGCCACACTTCTGAAGTCCTATTTATAGCAGTTCCTCTTACCCAATTCATCATTTCCAGTCATTAAGAAAAAATTAAAACACATAAATGCAAACAAGGCAAAAAACATAACTTGAACAGACAGAGCAAGCATCAGAACCAGATATGGCAGGGATGTTGAACTGTTAAAGTAGGTATTTAAAACAATTATAATTAACATGGTAACAGCTCTAATGAATAAGGCAGACAACGTGCAAGAACAGATGGCAATGCAAGCAGAAAGATGAAAATTCTAGGAAAAAAAACAAAAGAAATTCTAAAGATTAAAAACACTGTTACAGAAATGAAGAATTATCTCTGCTTGGCTTATTAGTATATTGGATATGACTGAGAAAAGAATCTCTGAGATTAAGAATATCTCAAAAGAAACCTTCAAAGCTGAAAAGCAAAGAGAACAAAGACTGAAATAACCAGAAGAGAATACCCAAGGTCTGTGGTACAATTACAAAACATGTAACATACACATAATGGGAATACAAGGAGGAGAAAATAAGAGAAACAGAAAAATAGTTGAACAATAATGACTAAGAATTTACCCTAAATTAATGTCCGACACAAAACCACAGATACAGAAATCTCAGAGACAACCATAAAAGATAAATACCAAAAGAAAACTTCAAAATCTTACATTGAGGTACACCAACAACAGCTTTCATAATGACAATATGCATAAAAGCCTCAAAGTCAAAGGCATGCAGTAACAAAAGTAGTTAGGAAGAGATCATTTCTTAATCATGTGCTTCCAAAAACATAAGAGAAACACATTTATGTTATTTATATATCCTGAAAAAGAAGAAAAAGCACAGAAATTCTTATAAAATACATAAAAAATAAATGCATATAAACATACAATTTCATATACAATATCTGAAATGCACATAATTTATTTCAGGTACTGGTGAGTTTAATGAGGAAAAATAAAGTAAAGTAAGGAGACAGAGAACATAGGGAAAATGGTGTTATTTGATAGAGGGAGGTCACAGAAATCCATTGGGTTATATGATATTTGAGCATAAACCTAAGTGAAATGAAATTGAGCCATATAGATGTCTTTATGAAAAATGTTATAGGCAAAAGAATCAGTGAGTATAAAGGTCCTGTTTTTTGAACATGATTGGTAATTGAAAGCAAAAGCATTCAGGGTATTAATGGCTGGAGTGGAGTGACTGAGACTGAAAAGCAATAGAAAATGAGATCAGAGAAGCACCTGAAGGTCACATTTTTCTAGGGATTCATAAGCAACTGTGAGGAATTAAATTTTATTCTGAAAGAAAGAATATCTTTAGAAGGTGACTGATATATATTTGTAAAGGATAATTCTGGCTGTTCTATGGTGAATGGGCAAGTATGGATGCAGGGAAAATATTTAGAGGCTATTAAAATTTAAGTGAGAGCTAATGGTGGCTTGGACCAGGTAATATTTGGAGATGGTGAGAATGGTTAGATTATTACAAATATAGAGCTGATTAATGGAATGTTGTATATGACAGAAAAAAAAAAAAAAGTAAATACTTACCCCAAGGGTTTTGACTTGAGCAACTGGAAGAATGAAGTTGCCTTTTTCTGAGATATGTTGCATTTATAAAGGAAAATGCTATAGTATATATAATGTTATGGTAGTTATTTCTGAATATGGGATTAAAGATGATTTTTTATGTGCATGTCTATACTTTGAATTTGTATTCAACAAATGTATTTGTTTTCTATTGAAGCCATAGCAAATTGCCACAAAAGAACACAAATTATTACCTTATACTTCTGTGGATTCATAAATCTAACATGGGTCTCACTGAACTAAAATCAAGCTGTCAGCAAGGTTAAATTCCTTTACTGGAGATTCTAGGAGAGAATTTTTCTAAAGATCACCCACATCCCTTGGCTTGTGTCTTCTTTCCTCCGTTTTTAAACCATTAATGTCAAATCTCTCTGACACATTGATACAAATCTCTCTTTGATCACAGCTGAGAAACATTCTTTTGTTTTTAGATTCTTTTGATAAGGTGGGCCCACCTCCATAACCTGGAGTAATCTCCATATCTTAATGTCCTTAATCTTAATCATACTTGTATAGTCCCTTTTACCAGGCAGGTGGCATATTAACAAGTTCTGGGAATTAGGACATGGACATATTTGTTGTTGTTCAGTCCCTCAGTCATGTCCGACTCTTTGCAACCCCATGGACTGAAGCACACTAGGCTTCCCTGTCCTTCACTATCTCCTGGAGTTTGCTCAAATTCATGTCCATTGAGTTGATGATGCCTTCCTACCATGTCATACCCTGTTGCCTCCTTTTCCTCATGCCCTCAATCTTTCCCAGCATCAGGATCTTTTCCAGTGAGTCAGCTCTTTGAATCAGATGGCCAAAGTATTGGAGTTTCAGCTTCTGCATCAGTCCTTCCAATGAATATTCAGGAGTGATTTCCTTTAGGATTGGCTGGTTTGATCTCCTTGCTGTCCAAGGGACTCTCAAGACTCTTTTTGAACACTTCGAAAGTATCAGTTCTTTGGCACCCAGCCTTCTTTATGGTCCAACTTTCACATCTATACATGACTACTGAAAAAACCAAAGCTTTGACTATATGGACCTTTGCCTGCAAAGTGATGTCTCTGCTTTTTAATAAGTTTGTCATGGCTTTTTTGGGGGACTGCTATTCTTTTTACTACAACAAATCATCATTTGTGGAAAAAATATGTGTATGGATAATAGTTAAAATATTCTTATGCTCATAATCCATCAATAATCATTTTCATCAACTTACTTCTAAACTCTGAACATGCATGCTATCTTTTATTTTTCCAATTAATACTATAATATACACACATGCATTCCTTAAAAATTGATTTGTTAGTATCAGGCCCTGTGTTTGACGTTGGAGATATAAACTATAACTTTATTTATATTATATTATAAATATTTAGGCATGGTTTTCAAAGCACAATATTGGCATACCAAAATTTATTTAATATTACACTAATATTGGACCTTAGAATTATAATTACATTATAATTCACATATAAATTTATATTCATTTTTGTGTTTTTTCTGATTATCTACCCAAAACATTTTTCTAGAATAAGATAAACTACAACAAATAATATAAGCATTTTAAAACATAAAATTTTAATATTACAAGAGGTTTTTGGTATATTTATTTGACAATAAATGTAATCATGAGGGCATCAGAGGATGAGATGGTTGATGGCATCACTGATGTAATGGACATGATCTTGGGCAAACTTTGGGAGATGACGAGGGACAGGGAGGCCTGGCATGCTGCAGTCCATGGGGTTGCAAAGAGTCAGACATGAGTGAGTGACTAACAACAAAATGTCATCATAATAATACAGAGTATTAGGTATTTTATCTGTATATGTTGATACAAATATAGTGCTCGTCATTCTGCAACCTTTCCTTTACAATTGGCAGTATCCCTTAAAGACCCTTCTAATCTCAGTGCATATAAATATGAATACTTCAATAGAGTAGATACTCCATATTTAAATTAGTGATTATTATTATTAATATTTAATTTTTAATTTGCTTTTTATTATAGGCTGTTGTTTTAAATTGATCAATTGCTTTTTCCAGAGGTAATCCCAATTTAAATTTCCTTCATAGAAGGTCAGCTGTGCAGGCAACAGTGTTGGCAGTGGCAGGTGGGAAATGGAAGGCTACTTGGTCTCCATCCTTGGCACCAAGAAAGACAAAGTCAACTGTTCATTTTATTTCAAAATTAGAGTGCATCCTCATGGAAAGAGAGGCACTCAGTCATGCAATAAATTTACCAGACCACTCTCTGCTTGAACATGTACCATAACCTTCAAAGCTCTTCATTGCCTGCTGACAGTTTGTGTTGTGCTATGAGTGGTGTCAAAAGGTAAGTATATTATGATGAATTTTTTGAGGAGGTTTTTACAAAACAGAAAAATAGAAATAAGTTGAAGAGAAGAACATCTGTGATAAACTTGGAGATCACCAATTGTAAAGGTGTTTGTCAAATTTCATCCAGAAAAATATACAGAAAAGGCTGTGATTGACTTGCATAACTGTTGGCTTAACATACAGTGCATGCTGCTGAGCTCTCCCCTGGAACAGAGAAGCCTGCTACCACCAGTATGAAAAGGGAGTGTGTAGTGCAGGGGAAGGCTTTTGGAACTTCATGCATTTGAAGCACATTTCTAGAGAATTGTGGTGAGAGTTATACTGACACCATCACAAGAAACATAGATGGAGGTCAAGGTCTATGTGTAGGGACTAGAGTGCCTACAGAAGGTGGTTAAGAGACCATGAAAGATGTGGGCAATTCTAAGCCATACCGTTTTTACTCTATGTCTGCTAGAAAGCATAGTTGATTAAACAAACTGGTTCATAATGGTAATTTTTTAAACAGAAAGAGCAAAACCAATAAAGATGGATTTCTGAATAAAATTTTTAGTGGTATAGTGAAAAAATAAATAATTCTCATCACAAGTTTTGAGCCTGACCATCTCACATAATGTTGGCTATCATTTTAATATTGATTTTTAAAGTTTAAAACAATATTGAAAATCTATTAATGACATTTATATTTCTTTTACAAGTTATTTATTGTCTGCTTATATTTTTAACCACAAAATAACATTTTTAATATATCAGTAGGATTGTTTGGCTCTGGCCCCTAAAATGGAAAGGACTGAGCCTATATATTGGAGGTGAATAGTGTTATCTGCTGAGTTGTAACTAGGAAAGGCAGAGACTAACAGACAGTTTATATTTGTAGTGCATAAAGACTATAAAATGAATAACTATGAAATTAGGGATAGAATTAGATGAGGAGATTATAAAAGACAGGAACAAGCAGTTCAAAATGACTGAGGAATCGATCTCATGTATTAGAAATGTAATAAATAAGCTTAGAAAAGTATGTTGGAGCCATATATTGTGGAGAAACATGGATTTCAGTTTGAAGAGTCTGTTTTGTTTTTGTTTCTCTGTAAGTAGAAAGAAACTTGTTAGAAATTCCATTAGAGCTGTGCTATAGTAAAATTAATCTCCCCACTCCTGAGTTAGTAAAGAAAGATGCTGGAGTCAGGAAAGCAAATTGAATCTACTTGCTCACAAAAGGTAAAAACAAACCTGAAATGGTAGAAATGCAAGACTTGTTAACTCGGCAACTGATCTCATGTGGGAAGAGGAGTGGGGAATAACAAAGAAAAGGTTAAAAAAAAAAGATTATAAAGGTTGATGTGAGAGGAATAGAGGTAAAGTCAATAGAAAATATTATTAATTTTAACTGAAAATATGCAGCAAAACAAAGTAGTTAAGAACAAAGACCCTAGTGCTAGATTTTCCAGTTCAAATCTTGGCTCTACTATTTACCAGCTGTATGACCACTGACATTCATTGAAACTTTCTGTTCCTCAGTTTCCTTATCTATAAAATGGGAATGATGGTGAAAATAGTACCTACATCAAAAGGTTGTTCTCAGAATTTAATGCCTTATTTTATGGAAAGCACTTAGAACAATCCCTGAAAATTTATCATTATTTACTCAAGATTGCCAGGAGAAATATCAATAACCTGAGATATGCAGATGACACCACTTTTATGGCAGAAAGTGAAGAGGAACTAAGAAGCCTCTTGATGAAATTGAAAGAGGAGAGTGAAAAAGTTGTCTAAAGCTCAACATTCAGAAAACTAAGATCATGGCATCTGGTCCCATCACTTCATGGCAAATAGATGGCGAAAGAGTGGAAACAGTGTCAGACTTTATTTTTCTGGGTTCCGAAATCACTGAAGATGGTGACTGCAGCCATGAAATTAAAAGACACTTACTCCTTGGAAGGAAAGTTATGACCAACCTAGATAGCATATTCAAAAGCAGAGGCATTACTTTGCCAACAAAGGTCCGTCGAGTCAAGGCCATGGTTTTTCCAGTAGTCATGTATGGATGTGAGAGTTGGACTGTGAAGAAAGCTGAGCACTGAAAAATTGATGGTTTTGAACTGTGGTGTTGGAGAAGACTCTTGAGAGTCCCTTGGACTGCAAGGAGATCCAACCAGTCCATTCTGAAGGAGATCATCCCTGGGATTTCTTTGGAAGGAATGATGCTAAAGCTGAAACTCCAGTACTTTGGCCACCTCATGCGAAGAGTTGACTCATTGGAAAAGACTCTGATTCTGGGAGGGATTGGGGGAAGGAGGAAGAGGGGAACTTTTTTACTTGATATTATGGAGATTTTAAGAGTTTCTATACATGTGCAACAATCTCCTCTGGAGACCTGATTCAATCATTTTAAACTGGGTTGCCTTTTCAATGAATTCCACTGTGAAGATAGTTTTTTTTTTTTTTTCTTTTTGTTTTGTTTTGTTTTCTCTACTGAAGGTTAGAAAGAGCAACTGATATGATCTGTATTTGCTTAGAAAAATGAGAAAGAAATAAAGGTACCCTTGAATTATTTAGAGTATAAAAAATGTTGTGATGTACTTGCATGGAAAATGGTTCTTCAAGTTAAGAGACACTCCATGCCTCCTCTTGGTCCTGGGGAATAGATTGCTATTAGAATGTACTTAGAAAGTTACCAGAAGAAATGACAGATGCAAACATAAAAGTGAAGGGGAAAGGTTGAAATAAAACTTTTGCCAAAATAATTCAATTAAAAGGTCAGTTCCTTCACGTCTAACTTGTAGTCTGGCATGAACTTGGTAGTGGGTTAATTCAGGCAAGATATTTAGTGTAGGAAATTCTTAGTATAAACAAGTTCATTAAAATTTCAGGGGCCTTTAACACCTCAGTAACAGTCTGCCCGAAGGGTAACATTTATTGTTTTGAACTGCCAACATCTTGCTTTTATGGGACACATTTATATGCTAAATTGCCTATTATGTTAAGCTGTAAGTTCCCATTTAGCAGCATCAGAAATAAGATCTGACTATAAATGTTTGTATTTTATTAGTGCAATGCCAGACTTCCTAATAGCTCAAAATTCCTAAAGGCTGAAATTCATTGCATCTCCTTCAGAAGTTGCTTGCCTAAAATAATTTGTTATAAATACTATATTTGCATAGACTTGAAGTTTTCAGACTTGGATTGTCAGGAAAAGTGGAAAAAATTACTTCATTTGATTTTACCCTTAAGCAAATCATAAGTGACACAACTAATGACTATTCTTTTCTTAATGATTTCAGAGTAAATCAGCAGGAAATTCCAGGGAAATGGATATTGAGTAACGATACAGTTTTATAAATATTCTCACATATAACATCGAGTTTCCAGGCATTTGTATGGTGTGTGAGAGTTCAGTTGACTCTAATGACCATGATTCAATATTATAAAGTATTTAACACAGGACCTTCAAGATGCCAAACCTCAATTTGAGGATAAAAAGTATTGGATAAGGGCACAGATTAAAAAGGAAAATGAAAAAAACCTACTCAGAAAAAGACTTTCTTAACTGGTGGAGAGCAGAGATTAAAAATATATTTCATTTGGGAAATTCCATGCCACCCTCCCTTTTTCACCTATTTTTAGAATATTTTTCTCCTAGACTTGATATACATTGGAATCAAAACACAAGGAGAAGACTAGGTTTATAAATCAAGTCACATAAATTTTAATGGATAATTTGCAGGACTGTATAATTATAAAGGATTTTATTCCCTTTGAAAACCCATGAATGAGTTTTATTTTTCTCCTTAGTGTTGAAAGAATTCGATATGTAAGGGAAATAAAATAAAGTAAAACAAATCTGTTGTGTAGTTATCATAGTATGTATACTTCCTTGGTGGCTCAGTGATAAAGAATTCACCTGCCAATAGAGGAGATTCGAGTTCAATCCCTGGGTCAGGAAGATCCCCTGGAGAAGGAAATGACAACCCATTCAAGTATTATTGCCTTGAGAATCCCATGGATAGAGGAGCCTGGTGAGCTACAGTCCATGGGGTTGCAAAGAGTCAGACACGATTGAGTGACTAATACTATTATAGTATGTATCAGATACTATGTCACTTTGTATTAAGCAGATTGCTTACCACTTTAACATGATTTTATCCCTTTTCATTTTGTCACAGCTTTTTTTTTCCTTTTTGAAGGATAATTGCTTTACAGAATTTTCTTGCTTTCTGTCAAGTATCGACATAAATTAGCCATAGATATACATATATCTCCTCCCTCTTGAACCTCCCTCCCATCTCCTTCCCCATCCCACCCCATCTAGATTGTTACAGAACCGCTGTTTGAGTTCCCTGATTCATACAGAAAATTTCCATTGGCTATCTATTTTACATATGGTATTGTAAGTTTCCTTGTTACTTTCTCCATACCTCTCAGCCTCTCCTTCCTCCCGTCCTCGCCATGTCCATAAGTCTGTTCTCTATGTCTGTTTCTCCATTGCTGCCCTGCTAATAAATTAATCTTTCTAGATTCCATATATATGTGTTAGTATACCTTATTTATTTTGTCTTTCTGACTTATTTCACTCTATAATAGGCTCTAGGTTTGTCCATGTCATTAGAACTGACTCAAATGTGTTCTTTTTTATGGTTAAGTAGTATTTCATTGTATATGTGTACCACAGCTTCTTTATCCATTCACCTATTGATGGACATCTAGGTTGCTTCCATGTTCTATCTACTGTAAATAGTGCTGCAATGAATATTGGGGTACATGTGTCTTTTTCTTGTTTGGTTTCCTCAAGGTATATGCCTACTGGTGGGATTGCTGGGTCATTGCTGGTGGTTTTATTCCCTTTTTTTTTTTAAGGAATCTCCATACCTCTTCCATAGTGACTGTATGAATTTACATTCCCACCAACAATACAAGAGGGCTCCTTTTTTTCCACACCCTCTCTAGCATTTATTCTTTGTAGTTTTTTTTTTTCTTTTTCTTTTTGATGACTGCTACTCTGATGTGACGTGATATCTCGTCGTAGTTTTCATTTGCATTTCTCTAATAATAAGTGACGTTGAGCATCTTTTCATGTGCTTGTTAGCTGTCACAACTTTTTGATTTAGGTAGGATTAACACTACACCTCGGAGAAGGCAATGGCACCCCTCTCCAGTACTCTTGCCTGGAAAACCCCGTGGATGGAGGAGCCTGTTTATTTTTCCAATTTCAGCACAGGCCCTTGCTTAAAGGGTCACTCTGCCGCTGCTGCTAAGTTGCTTCAGTCGTGTCCGACTCTGTGCGACCCCATAGACGGCAGCCCACCAGGCTCCCCCGTCCCTGGGATTCTCCAAGCAAGAACACTGGAGTGGGTTGTCATTTCCTTCTCCAATGCATGAAAGTGAGAAGGGAAAGTGAAGTCGCTCAGTCGTGTCTGACTCTTAGTGACCCCATGGACTGCAGCCCACCAGGCTCCTCTATCCATGGGATTTTCCAGGCAAGAGTACTGGAGTGGGATGCCATTGTAGTTGCTACATTTGATCAATGTTGGCACATGGCAGAGAAAGTCTCATCAGTGGCAAGTCTAGAACTTTTGTTAAATATTTTGAAGAGACATTCTCCTTTCTTTCCCCTTGATGAGAATAAGAAAGTATATAAATTTTGGAACCGCTGTCAGCCATCCAACTATGAGAGTAGTCAGCCCCAAAATAAAGCCAACCTGTGAGAAGGGAAGAGCCAAGATACTTTTAGAAAAAACATAACTACAGTCTGCAGGCATTGATTTCAGGTGGCCTTGGACTCCAACAGCTTGAAGTGTGACTTGGGTTCCCAAGCAGAGATTGAGGTTGGGGAATGGTGATGAGAACACCAAATCCTAGCCACTAGACCAGTGGTCAGTGACAAAGTCCCTGACTCTGGCTTTCTGGGAAAGAATTCCCTCAAAGACAGAAATAGAGAAACAAGTAAAGTCTTTATTAGGAGAAAAAGAGTGACTATCCATTACTTGTGGATAGTCACACAAGCAGACTCAGAGAGAGAGAGAGATTCACACCCTCATGGTAGTTTAAATCACTTATCTGGGGCATCTGTTCCAGGTTTCCTTTAGCCAATCATTTTGATTTGCCTTTTTCTGAGTCCATGTTTAGTATATCTCAGGATCCTCCCATGTGTGCACAAGCATCTTTTTGCCACGATGTATTCCAGAGAAGAGGCTTATGGGTAGGCTGACATCACTTACTATAAGGTGGTGTGTGTGTGTGTGTGTGTGTGTGTGTGTAAAGTCGCTCAGTCCTACCTGACTCTTTGCAACCCCATAGGCTGTATCCCACCAGGCTTCTCTGTCACGAAGTTTTCCAGGCAATGTTACAGGAGTGGATAGCCATTCCTTCTCCAAGGGATTATTCTCGACCCAGGGATTGAATTCACGTCTCTTGTGTCTCCTATATTGGCAGGAGAGTTCTTAACCACTGCACCACCTGGGAAGCCCACTATGAGGTGGTACCTCCTCCCTTCTTGGTCTCCAAGGGGCTTTCTATCAGGAAGGTTTTCTTGACTTCTTGAATGAAAAATATATGGTATCTTATTTTTTATCTGGGCAGGACCCAGCTTCCTCTCTTAATTGTCCTTATATTGATATTTTGGGGCTTTCTGTCTATAGGGAATGAACTACAGTTGCTTTCCCTGGGGAACCCCATTTGCTTCCTGCCTCAGCATCATCCAATGAAATGTTAGTTACTCAGTTGTGTTTCACTCTTTGTGACCATATGGACTGTAGCATGCCAAGCTCCTCATTCCATGGGATACTCCAGACAAAAATACTGGAGTGGGCTGCCATTTCCTCCTCCAGGGGATCTTCCCAGGGATTAACCTAGGGATCAAACCTGGGTCTCTCATATCTCCTACATTGGCAAGTGGGTTCTTTGCCACTAGTGCCACCTGGGAAACTTCAGTATCATAAATCTCTAAATCTAACCAACCATGCAACCCACCCTCTCTAAATCTGAAAGCAATCAGGGCCCTGTGGGGCCCTCCTAGGCACAAAAGCCTTTCCATGCTCCCTTCCCCACCCTCCCTCCACCCCACCAGTTCTTGTTTGTAGAAAAAAATATTTCAGTCTTGGAGACGTTACCTGAGTTCCAAAGGGCAGATTCAAACAGTTGCTAAACAAGGAAGGAAGGGAATGCAGAAAGAAACATTAGTGTATCAAGGGGCCTGAGTCTAGTTCTTCCTTGGAAATGTGCATAACAATTTGATACATATCTTAGTTCTAAAAAAACTAAAGGCCCATTCCAGATGGAGGATAGTAACTTCAGGCTGACACAAGTAAGTTGACCCCAGACTGATTAGAACCAGAAGGCTGATGATTGAGATTCCTGAAACACCACCCTGTTATTTCACCACCAACAAATCAGAAGAGGGTTACAAACCCTGCAACTCTTCCCCCAAATTTTGCCTAGAATAACTTATTCCTTGAAACCCATCAGGGAGTTCTTCTCTTTTGGGCACAAGTCACCCATTCTTTGTGCATGGTTCTTCAATAAATCTTTCTCTACTCCAAACTTCAACGTTCTGGTTTGTTTAGCCTCATTGAACTTCAGGAACATGAACCTGAGTTTGACAACAGCCCCATATATACCATTTACTTTTTAAAGTCATTTTCTATTGAGTTTCTTGTTACTTATAAAAAACCTCTTGATATAAAAGTGTCTTTTTTTGTGTGTCTGTTTTTTGGTTGTATTAGTGTAACAGTATCTTTATGCCATTTCATGGGAAATATTAGTGGAAAGAAAATAAATATTTTTAATAAATACAAATAGAGAGTCATATTCATCTATAGTAATTACAGAATAGTGGAGAACAAGGAATTAATTCAACTTTAAAATTATGAAGTGAATTAGAATCGTCTCAGGTTACAAAACAGATTTATTGATTCATACACTCACAGAACTGTTAAGACAAGAGACATTTCAAATAATTTCTCTGCCAGAAACATGCAATGACAGACACACTAAATAACAGAATCACATGTATTCAGAAACATGCTATGTGAGTATCTTTGCTCTTTTTTCTTTTGTTCCAGTAATACTTAGTCCTATTTCTATTCTGGCATTCAACCCATTTTAGTTGTTTCTCCTCCACTGATGTTTTTGAAAGGTTAAATGAATAAAAGTACTTTGAAAGAGTAATGGGAACATTCAGAAGATTGAGAACTCCTTAAGTTCTAGGTTGTACCTAGAAGGGACCTTGCTCCTCATTATCACTGAGCACTATGCCTAAAAAAGAACTGGTTTAAACAACAAATTTTGAGAAGGTTTTATGGCAAATATTGAATCTCTCTCTGAATAATGCAGGGAATTTAACATCTAAGAATTATTTTCCATTTTTAAAAGGTAATTCCTTGTTTTGATTTAAAAGAAACATATTTGAGTAATAGAAATAAAATTTCATTAGAAGGAATTTGAGAAACAAGAGAAGAATACTCATAATAACTCACCTACACATAGTCACCAATATCTGGAAAAGAGAGTGTACTTGTAATTTTGTATGCTGATTTTTTCACTTCACTTTGAGCAATAAGCATCATCCCATTTTGCAATCTAATCTACACAACTGCATTATTCAATGGTTGAAAACAGTCTGCAGAAAATGTACAAAACATTTATTTAGCGATTCTGTTGTGGTTGAAAATAAACTGCTTTTCAATTTAGGTTATATAAGCAATACTGTGATAAACCATCACATGCACATTGCCTTTTCTATATTTTAGATTATTAAGGCCAATAATACCAAAAGTGAAATTATTAGGATGAAAGTTTAAAAATTTTAAGGTTCTCAACATATACTGTTCTAAAATGTTGCTAATAATTTAAGACAATGTCAGTAATACATGACTGCACCTGCTTTGCCACGTTTCAGTAATGCAAATCATTTTAAAATGTATGTTAATATAATTGGTAAAAAGTGGAGATACTGTATTATCATTTCAATTCCTTTTTTTTTTTCCTCTTTTGTTGTACAGTTAAACATATTTTAGTATATTTTTCCCTTTACTGAATTATCTCTAGCTTTTGTAGCAGATTTTGTTGATGGCCTGGGCATCTCTATTACCATCTGTTGCCTGAGCTAACAGCTCTTACCTAAAACCTTAACCAGAAGATTGCCCTTGAAAGATTGGAGCCAGCTCTAGGAGTCTATACCCTCCACCCAGGTCAACCCTTAATTAACAGCACAGGCCTGCAAAAGCTTCACTCCCTTGAGTCAAGCAGGAGTGGCATGACTGAGGTGAAATTTCATTCCAGATCACCCTATCACATCAGATTTAAACTTCATTTAAAAGGACATCTTCGTTTAGCTCATTTCTTTCCTTATCCTGCTTACCTCACTACCCTAAAGGTAACCTGTACATGAAATCTTTAGGAAAGAAAAGAAAATAATCTGGCATTTGAGGGTGTGCTTTAAAGGCCCCAATCTAAAATAAATACACTGTGCATATTTACATTATGTTTCCTTAATGTATGTTTTGGTGCTTTTTCTTTGTTTTTAGTGTCTATTTCAGAATTTGGAGAATATGGAGATATGTTTTCATATAATATTATTGTAAGAAAACAGATCAATATGATTCTCTTTACACTCCTACAGTAAAAAATAGAGTCAAGTTTCTTTTATATTAGCAATCAATTGCTTTAAATCTCACTTGCCCAAGAACAGTATGAACTGAATCTAAAGGGGCTTTCATGATTTTAAACTCTAAATGGAAAGAGAAAAACAAAGTTTAACAAATACACTAACTAGGATAGATTTTCTTTTTTAATCAACTGCCAGAAACTTTCTTAACCAGGTATCATAATGAGGGAGAAATTGCTAGGCAGTCAGTGTAGGACTTCTGAGACCTCAGTCTTGTTTTCAATAAATGTCTTGATACATTAACCTAAAACTATATCTTTTGTCCTGAATTCCTGGAATGTGTCCTTGGTCTGATAAATTATCAGTACTCAGATCCAGGCCAGGGCAGTAATTAACTTCTGTTCCACATGCCTGAGGGAAAAACAACTGGTAAACCCATACATCTAGTCCATTGTAAAATGTCCAGGCAGCATGAAAAAGTGTGGCAACTTTATCCAAGGATCAAAAGAAGCCATAAAGATGTTAAGTTAAACATTTTGACCTTTAAACTGGATTGGTTAGAAATGACATATTTTAAGGAGAGGATCCAACCAAAAATATACAGATTAATACTGGTAAGGATTAAGTCCCACCTTTGGGGCAGTCTTTACCCCCTCAGAGCTTTCTACTTTCATTATCTTTAGTAAAAGTCATTCATGTGCTACCAAGAGTGTTCTTGAAATTCATTCTTCAGGTCCATATACGAGAACTCAAATTCCCATTTCAAGAATGCAAACATGTTTGATATTGAAGATTAAAAAGTTTAAATACATATTCATCTATAAGTGAGAATATTAACTAATTTTGATTTTATTTCAAGTTAAAATCCTGACATTTTAAATTTCATATCATAAAATGTAGTATGGGCTTCTCGGTGCTCATTGGTAAAGAATCTACCTGCCAATGCAGGAGATGTGGGTTCAGTCTCTGGGTCAGGAAGATCCCCTGGTGAAGGAAATGGCAACCAACTCTGTATTCCGGCCTGGAAAATCCTATGGACAGAGAAGTCTGGTAGGCTACGGTTCAAGGAGTCACAAAAAGAGTTGAACATGACTTAGAGACTAAACAACAACAATGTGTAGTATGGAATTCAAATTTGAATCACTTATTTGGGACTGGGGACAATAATTTTATTCTTCTGTTTTGTGAATTTATTCTCTTGTATTATATTTTTTTCTTCCATTTTTGTAGGTTTACTCAATTGTCCTATTTCTAACTTCTTGAGTCAGATGATTAAGTCACTAATTTTCCAATTTTCTTTCTTTTTGTAATGTAAAAATGTGAAGACACTAATTCTCTTACATGCTGCATTAGTTGCATTCCATCAGGGAAATTTTTTTAATATACTTATTCAATATAGGTTTCTAATTTGCATTGAGATTTTTCTTACGACCTATAAGCTCAATTCAGCTCAGTCACTCAGTAGTGTCCTACTATTTGTGGCTCCATGGACTGCAGCAAGCCAGGTTTCCCTGTCCATCACCAGCTCCTGACGCTTGCTCAAACTCATGTCCATCAAGTTGGTGATGCCATCCAACCATCTCATCCTCCGTCATCCCCTTCTCCTCCTGCCTTCAACCTTTTGCAGTATCAGAGTCTTTTCCAATGAGCCAGTTCTCCACATCAGGCGGCCAAAGTAATGGAGTTTTAGCTTCAGCATCAGGCTTTCCAATGAATATTTAGGACTGAGTTCCTTTAGAATTGACAGGTTGGATTTTCTTGTAGTCCAAAGGACTCTCAAGAGTCTCCTCCAACACCACAGTTCAAAAGCATCAATTCTTAGGAGCTCACCTTTCTTTATAGTCCAAATCTTACATCCATATGTGACCTCTGGAAATTGTTTTGACTAGATGGACCTTTATCAGCAAAGTAATGCCTCTGCTTTTTAATATGCTGTCTAAGTTGGTCATTGGAGAAGGCAATGACACCCCACTCCAGTACTCTTGCCTGGAAAATCCCATGGACGGAGGAGCCTGGTAGGCTGCAGTCCATGGGGTCGCTAGGAGTCAGACACAACTGAGCGACTTCACTTTCACTTTTCACTTTCATGCATTGGAGAAGGAAATGGCAACCCACTCCAGTGATCTTACCTGGAGAATCCCAGGGACGGGGGAGCCTTGTGGGCTGCCGTCTATGGGGTCACATAGAGTCGGACACGACTGAAGTGACTTAGCTTAGCTTAGCTTAAGTTGGTCACAACTTTCCTTCCAAGGAGTAAGCATCTTTTAATTTCATGGCTGCAGTCACCATCTGAAGTGATTTTGGAGCCCCAAAAAAACAGTCTCTCACTGTTTGCATTGTTTTCCCATCTATTTTCGATGAAGTGATGGGACCAAATGCCATGATCTTAGTTTTCTGAATGTTGAGCTTTAAGCTAACTTTTTCACTCTTTTCTTTCACTTTCATCAAGAGGCTCTTTAGTTCTTCTTTGTTTTTTTGTCATAAGGGTGGTGTCATTTGCATATCTGAGATTATTGATATTTCTCCTGGCAATCCTAATTCCAGCTTGTGCTTCATCCAGCCCAGCATTTCTCATGATGCACTCTGCATGTAAATTAAATAAGCAAGATGACAATGCACAGCCTTGGCATACTCCTTTTCCTATTTGAAACCAGTCTGTTGTTCCATGCCCATTTCTAACTGTTGCTTCCTGACCTACTTACAGGTTTCTCAAGAGGCAGATTAAGTGGTCTAGTATTCCCATCTCTTTCAGAATTTTCCACAGTTTATTGTGATCCACACAGTCAAAGGCTTTGGCATAGTCCATAAAGCAGCAATAAATATTGTTATGGAATTCTCTTGCTTTTTCGATGATCCAGCGGATGTTGGTAATTTGATCTCTGGTTCCTTTGCCTTTTCTAAATCCAGTTTGAACATCTGGAAGTTCATGGTTCACGTATTGCTGAAGTCTGGCTTGGAGAATTTTGAGCATTACTTTACTAGCGTGTGAGATGAGTGCAATTGTTTGAGCATTCTTTGGCATTGCTTTACTTTGGGACTGGAATGAAAACTGAATGATCGACATAGACAGTATATTAAAAAGCAGAGACATTACTTTGCTGATAAAGGTCCATCTATAATATAGTGTTTATCTTACAATCATAGGGAAATTTTACATTTAGCTTCTTGTTATAAATTTGTAGCTTAAATTTATTATGGTCCAGAAACATTCCTATAATATTTGAATCTTTGAAAATTATTGAAACTTGCTTTATTATTTGGAATATAGTCAATTTGTATAAATGTTGTGTATAATCAGAAAAATATATTTAATAGCTGACACATTTATTAACTGAAAAAGTATATTTTATTATATTTGAAATATTATATACTTCAAATTATATTTGAAATAATATTTGAAATAATTATATACTTATTTTATATTAGCCATATTAAAATATTTTATTATATTGTTGTAGTATAATTTTATTATATTGAATAAGTTAAGAAAAGGAATGGGGTTTAAATCCTAACTCTGCCATTAACTTGATATATGGCCATTGCAAAGCTGCTTACACATTTTGTGCTTCAGTTTCTGTTTCTGAAAAGTGAGAAGAACAATAGCAATTAACTCATAGATATTGGTAAGAATCAAAAGAGTTACCTGGAAGGTGCTTACATTGGTGAATATCACATGATAAAATGTTATAAATGAACATGAAAAGGAGAGAGGCAAGGTAGGTAGATGGTTCAAGGTTGTGATATATGCAGAGTGAAGTATGCAGACAATAGTCCTTGTAATAGATTGGTCAAAGACATTTACTTTTTAAATACTTAATGAAAAAGTTCTATGCAGTGTTGAAACACCATGCATCATTCAGTTCTCATAGATCTAAATGTAAAATGCAATCCCATAAAGCTTCTAGATGAAAATATATGAGAAAATCTGCATGACCTTGAATTTAGTGATGAGTGGTTATATATAACAGCAAAAGTATGATATGTAAAAGAACAAATTGATAAATTTGACTTTATTAAAATTAAAAATTCTGCTTTGAGAAAAAATCTGTTACAGAATGAAAACACACAGCCTGAGAGAAGTGAATTGTAAAATGTAGGTCTGATAATGAATTTATATGCAAAATATATAAACAACTCTTAAAACTTAACAATACAAAACAAATAAACTAGTTCAAAATGTTGAGATACCTGAACAGCTCAGAAAAGAAGATATATAGATGACAATTAAACACATGAAAAGTTGCTCAACATCATTTTCCATTAGGAAAATATAAAGCAAGTAGACACTGCTACACACCTATTAAAATCATTTAATACAAAATATCTGAAAATACCAATTGTTGGCAAGGATGTGGAGCAACAGGAACTCTTACTCATTTCTGGTATGAATGCAAAATAGTACAGATACTTTAGAAGACAGTTGGGAAATTTTCACAAAGCTAAGCATAGTCATCATGCAATCCAGTAAGCAAAACCTAGGTACATATGCAACTGACATGATCTGTATTTGCTTAGAAAAATGATCAACTGATTTGATAACCAGACTATACCCATGACATAGTTGTTCCATCTTGTGTTAGTTGCTCAGTTGTGTCCAACTCTTTGCTTGTGTCCACAAAGCTCCTATGTCCATGGAATTTTCCAGGGAAAGATACTGGAGTGGATTTCCATACCCTTCTTCTCAACCCAGGGATCGAACCTGGGTCTCCTGCATTGTGGGCAGATTCTTTACTGTCTGAGCCATAAGAAAGCCCATGTATGTTCCTCCTTGAGCAGTAGTAAATTTATGGCTAGAGCAATTTCAAAAACTGACCTCAAGAGAATGAGATTAACATTATTGTCCATAAAAATCTATTTATGTGTGTGTGCATCAAAATATTGGCAGCTTACTCTGCCTATATACATAAACAAGCAATTCAAATTGTCAGACCAATGTTGACATCTTCCATTCTGAGAATATAGCACCCATGTCAGCATTCATCTCACACGCTAGTAAAGTAATGCTCAAAATTCTCCAAGCCAGGCTTCAGCAATATGTGAACCATGAACTTCCTGATGTTCAAGCTGATTTTAGAAAAGGCAGAGGAACCAGAGATCAAATTGCCAACATCTGCTGGATCATGGAAAAAGCAAGAGAGTTCCAGAAAAATATCTATTTCTGCTTTATTGACTATGCCAAAGCCTTTGACTGTGTGGATAACAATAAAATGTGGAAAATTCTGAAAGAGATTGGAATACGAGAACACCTGATCTGCCTCTTGAGAAATCTATATGCAGGTGAGGAAGCAACAGTTAGAACTGGACATGGAACAATAGACTGGTTCCAAATAGGAAAAGGAGTTCGTCAAGGCTGTATATTGTCACCCTGTTTATTTAACTAATATGCAGAGTACATCATGAGAAATGCTGGACTGAAAGTGAGGAGGAACTTAAAAGCCTTTTGATGAAAGTGAAAGTGGAGAGTGAAAAAGTTGGCTTAAAGCTCAACATTCAGAAAACGAAGATCATGGCATCCAGTCCCATCACTTCACGGCAAAAAGATGGGGAAAGAGTGGAAACAGTGTCAGACTTTATTTTTCTGGGCTCCAAAATCACTGCAGATGGTGACTGCAGCCATGAAATTAAAAGACGCTTACTCCTTGGAAGGAAAGTTATAACCAACCTAGATAGCATATTCAAAAGCAGAGACATTACTTTGCCAACAAAGGTTCATCTAGTCAAGGCTATGGTTTTTCCTGTGGTCATGTATGGATGTGAGAGTTTGACTGTGAAGAAAGCTGAGCACCGAAGAATTGATGCTTGTTGGAGAAGACTCTTGAGAGTCCCTTGGACTGCAAGGAGATCCAACCAGTCCATTCTGAAGGAGATCAGGCCTGGGATTTCTTTGCAAGGAATGATGCTAAAGCTGAAACTCCAGTACTTTGGCCAACTCATGCCAAGAGTTGACTCATTGGAAAAGACTGTGATGCTGGGAGGGATTGGGGGCAGGAGGAGAAGGGGACGACAGAGGATGAGATGGCTGGATGGCATCACTGACTCGATGGATGTGAGTCTGGATGAACTCCGGGAGTTGGTGATGGACAGGGAGGCCTGGCGTGCTGCGATTCATGGGGTCGCAAAGAGTCGGACATGACTGAGCGACTGATCTGATTTGATCTGATGTCAGCATGAAGAAGTTACAGAAGATGGACCTTTGTCCCTAATATTGCAGAAATGAAATAATGTCTGAGAAGCAGGGATTTGTGAGCAAATTTTTTGGCCCTTTCCTGTTTATCTCTGTTCCCCTTAAACCTTAATTAAAAATGAGATCACTAGGTAGCTTTTAACCTAACTCCTGACTTTAGCTCTACTGAATGCACACCATGTCTTGCCTAAACTGTTTATTCCTTTCCTGGATTTGAAGACCTAAGAATGAAGAATTAAGCAGTTAGAGAATGACAGACTCTCTACCTCCAGCTTTCCTCTTAGCAAATTTTCAGAATAACATCCAAAGGAAGATTAGTAGAAGTCAGAAGCTCTGCAAACAGTGGAAAAGTGATGGATGAAGAATCTCCCACCTTTATGACGAACTACAATTGCTTTCCCTTTTTCCCTTTAAAAACTCTCATGGCTAAGCAGAAACTTTGGAGTTGATCTTGGGACATGAGTACACCTTTCCCCTATGTTTTACTTTGCTGAATAAATATCTTTCCTTTCTACTGACACTTGCCCCTTGATTATTGTCTTTTTGAGCGGGGAAGGAACCTAACCTCAGTTTGGTAACATATATAACATATATAGATGCTGCCACCTCAATAAGGTGGAGCAGACCTCCTTCTCAGCTTTAAAATGTGGGCATGGCTTTCTTATTGGAAAATGAAGGAAAGAGAAGCAAAAATAGAGTGGCAAAATCAACTTCAACAAGGTTATTACCATTATGTGTGTGATAAATTACTTCAGTTGTGTCCAACTCTCTGTGACCTCATGGACTCTAGCCTATCAGGCTCCTCTATCCATGGGATTCTCCAGGCAAGAATACTGGAGTGGGTTGTCATGCCCTTTCCAGGGAATCTCCCCGACCCAGGGATTAACATCGTGTCTCTTACATCTGCTGTATTGGCAGGTAGTTTCTTTACTGCTAGAGCCATTTTGGAAACCATTATTGGTGTCATTTTGATAGCATGTATTTTTAAATTAATGTGTTAAGAATGGTAGTTTAGCTCCAAAATTCCATAACCCCAGTCTAACCATAAGAAAACAGCTGATATGTCCCAATCAAGGGGTATTCTATAAAATATCTGGTCAGTACTCCTCAAAACTTTCAAAAAATTAATATAGTCTAAAAAATTATCACAGTCCAGGGGAGTCTAAGTAGACATGAAAACTAAATAAAGGTTGTACAGGATAGGACCCTAATATAAGAATGATCAACTTAAAAAAAAAAAAAAACTATAAGAATATGAATAAAGTATGAAGTTTAGTAAATATTAAAAGTTATTTGCAACATTGCAATCCACCAAAAGAAACAATTTTCCATAAAACCATTATTGAAACTCACTATTCTCACAAGGATTGTTTCTTTCTTTTTTTTTTTTTTTTGTGGTACACCATTTATTGAGAAACATACAGATAAAACTCAAAGTGAGCGTAAAAGGAGAAAGCATGATACAAGAACTATGAGGATAGCAAAAGAGAACATATGATTATAAAGATTATGATAGGCTGTAGAAACCTATAGAAACATTCTGAAATTTTCTTTTTTTTTTTTTTTCCATGAACATGGTATATTTCTCCATCTATTAGTGTCCTCTTTGATTTCTTTCACCAGTGTTTTATAGTTTTCTATATATAGGTCTTTAGTTTCTTTAGGTAGATATATTCCTAAGTATTTTATTCTTTTCGTTGCAATGGTGAATGGAATTGTTTCCTTAATTTCTCTTTCTGTTTTCTCATTATTAGTGTATAGGAATGCAAGGGATTTCTGTGTGTTGATTTTATATCCTGCAACTTTACTATAATCATTGATTAGTTCTAGTAATTTTCTGGTGGAGTCTTTAGGGTTTTCTATGTAGAGGATCATGTCATCTGCAAATAGTGAGAGTTTTACTTCTTCTTTTCCAATTTGGATTCCTTTTATTTCTTTTTCTGCTCTGACTGCTGTAGCCAAAACTTCCAAAACTATGTTGAATAGTAATGGTGAAAGTGGGCACCCTTGTCTTGTTCCTGACTTTAGAGGAAATGCTTTCAATTTTTCACCATTGAGGATAATGTTTGCTGTGGGTTTGTCATATATAGCTTTTATTATGTTGAGGTATGTTCCTTCTATTCCTGCTTTCTGGAGAGTTTTTATCATAAATGGGTGTTGAATTTTGTCAAAGGCTTTCTCTGCATCTATTGAGATAATCATATGGTTTTTGTTTCTCAATTTGTTAATGTGGTGTATTACATTGATTGATTTGCGGATATTGAAGAATCCTTGCATCCCTGAGATAAAGCCCACTTGGTCATGGTGTATGATCTTTTTAATGTGTTGTTGGATTCTGATTGCTAGAATTTTGTTTAGGATTTTTGCATCTATGTTCATCAGTGATATTGGCCTATAGTTTTCTTTTTTTGTGGCATCTTTGTCAGGTTTTGGTATTAGGGTGATGGTGGCCTCATAGAATGAGTTTGGAAGTTTACCTTCCTCTGCAATTTTCTGGAAGAGTTTGAGCAGGATAGGTGTTAGCTCTTCTCTAAATTTTTGGTAGAATTCAGCTGTGAAGCCGTCTGGACCTGGGCTTTTGTTTGCTGGAAGATTTTTGATTACAGTTTCAATTTCCATGCTTGTGATGGGTCTGTTAAGGTTTTCTATTTCTTCCTGGTCGAGTTTTGGAAAGTTGTACTTTTCTAAGAATTTGTCCATTTCTTCCTCGTTGTCCATTTTATTGGCATATAATTGTTGATAATAGTCTCTTATGATCCTTTGTATTTCTATGTTGTCTGTTGTGATCTCTCCACTGTCATTTCTAATTTTATTGATTTGATTTTTCTCCCTTTGTTTCTTGATGAGTCTGGCTAATGGTTTGTCAATTTTATTTATCCTTTCAAAGAACCAGCTTTTGGCTTTGTTGATTTTTGCTATGGTCTCTTTTGTTTCTTTTGCATTTATTTCTGCTCTAATTTTTAAGATTTCTTTCCTTCTACTAACCCTGGGGTTCTTCATTTCTTCCTTTTCTAGTTGCTTTAAGTGTAGAGTTAGGTTATTTATTTGACTTTTTTCTTGTTTCTTGAGGTGTGCCTGTATTGCTATGAACTTTCCCCTTAGGACTGCTTTTACTGTGTCCCACAGGTTTTGGGTTGTTGTGTTTTCATTTTCATTCGTTTCTATG
This sequence comes from Bos grunniens, assembly GCF_055505025.1. NCBI lineage: Eukaryota > Metazoa > Chordata > Mammalia > Artiodactyla > Bovidae > Bos > Bos grunniens. Next base: position 101,966,518 of record NC_141194.1, on the reverse strand, counting down.
CAAATTTTGATTTCTTTTTTGATTTCTTCTGTGATTTGTTGGTTATTCAGCAGCGTGTTGTTCAGCCTCCATATGTTGGAATTTTTAATAGTTTTTCTCCTGTAATTGAGATCTAATCTTACTGCATTGTGGTCAGAAAAGATGCTTGGAATGATTTCTATTTTTTTGAATTTACCAAGGCTAGCTTTATGGCCCAGGATGTGATCTATTCTGGAGAAGGTTCCATGTGCACTTGAGAAAAAGGTGAAATTCATTGTTTTGGGATGAAATGTCCTATAGATATCAATTAGGTCTAACTGGTCTATTGTATCGTTTAAAGTTTGTGTTTCCTTGTTAATTTTCTGTTTAGTTGATCTATCCATAGGTGTGAGTGGGTATTAAAGTCTCCCACTATTATTGTGTTATTGTTAATTTCTCCTTTCATACTTGTTAGCATTTGTCTTACATACTGCGGTGCTCCCGTGTTGGGTGCATATATATTTATAATTGTTATATCTTCTTCTTGGATTGATCCTTTGATCATTATGTGGTGACCTTCTTTGTCTCTTTTCACAGCCTTTGCTTTAAAGTCTATTTTATCTGATATGAGTATTGCTACTCCTGCTTTCTTTTGGTCCCTATTTGCATGGAAAATCTTTTTCCAGCCCTTCACTTTCAGTCTGTATGTGTCCCCTGTTTTGAGGTGGGTCTCCTGTAGACAACATATGTAGGGGTCTTGTTTTTGTATCCATTCAGCCAGTCTTTGTCTTTTGGTTGGGGCATTCAACCCATTTACGTTTAAGGTAATTACTGATAAGTATGATCCCGTTGCCATTTACTTTATTGTTTGGGATTCGAATTTATACACCATTTTTGTGTTTCCTGTCTAGAGAATATCCTTTAGTATTTGTTGTAGAGCTGGTTTGGTGGTGCAGAATTCTCTCAGCTTTTGCTTGTCTGAGAAGCTTTTGATTTCTCCTTCATACTTGAATGAAATCCTTGCTGGGTACAATAATCTGGGCTGTAGGTTATTTTCTTTCATCATTTTAAGTATGTCTTGCCATTCCCTCCTGGCTTGAAGAGTTTCTATTGAAAGATCAGCTGTTATCCTTATGGGAATTCCCTTGTGTGTTATTTGTTGTTTTTCCCTTGCTGCTTTTAATATTTGTTCTTTGTGTTTGATCTTCGTTAATTTGAGTAATATGTGTCTTGGGGTGTTTCGCCTTGGGTTTATCCTGTTTGGGATTCTCTGGGTTTCTTGGACTTGGGTGATTATTTCCTTCCCCAGTTTAGGGAAGTTTTCAACTATTATCTCCTCAAGTATTTTCTCATGATCTTTCTTTTTGTCTTCTTCTTCTGGAACCCCTATGATTCGAATGTTGTAGCGTTTAATATTGTCCTGGAGGTCTCTGAGATTGTCCTCATTTCTTTTAATTCGTTTTTCTTTTATTCTCTCTGATTCATTTATTTCTACCAATCTATCTTCTAATTCACTAATCCTATCTTCTGCCTCTGTTATTCTACTATTTGTTGCCTCCAGAGTGTTTTTAATTTCATTTATTGCATTATTCATTGTATATTGACTCTTTTTTATTTCTTCTAGGTCCTTGTTAAACCTTTCTTGCATCTTCTCAATCCTTGTCTCCAAGCTATTTATCTGTGATTCCATTTTAATTTCAAGATTTTGGATCAATTTCACTATCATTATTCGGAATTCTTTATCAGGTAGATTCCCTATCTCTTCCTCTTTTGTTTGGTTTGGTGGGCATTTATCCTGTTCCTTTATCTGCTGGCTATTCCTCTGTCTCTTCATCTTGTTTAAATTGCTGAGTTTGGGGTGTCCTTTCTGTATTCTGGCAGTTTGTGGAGTTCTCTTTATTGTGGCTATTCCTCGCTGTGTGTGGGTTTGTACAGGTGGCTTGTCAAGGTTTCCTGGTTAGGGAAGCTTGTGTCAGTGTTCTGATGGGTGGAACTGTATTTCTTCTCTTTGTTCAGTCGCGCTGTGGGGAGGGAGGGAGGGATGCTGCAAGCAAATAACACTGGCGAGCGCTCGCAGTGCCTCAGCCACACTGGGTCTGCCCCCGCTCACTGCGCGTGTAGCCTCCCTGCCCACACTGCTCGGGCTCTAGGTTGTTCCGCCAGGAACAATCCGAGGCTGGCCCTGGGTTGTATGTACCTCCCAGGTCCAAGCCGCTCAGGTTCAGGCACTCGGGTAGTCCTCAGAGGCGCAGACTCAGTTGGGCCTGAGTATTGTGCTCTTCCCAGGTCCGAGCAGCTCAAGTGATGAGGTGTTTGGCGAGCGCCAATGCTGCGACTTATCGCCTCCCCGCCACTCGGTTATCTGGGCGCAAAACCGGGGCACCTTCTTAGGCAGATGTTAACCGTCGAGACCCCCAAGAAGTTTTAGTTAGCAAAGAAGCCTGCTTACAGTTTTATAGATAATGTCTCTCTGGGGCTGCGATTGCCCCCTTCCAGCTCTGGCTGCCTGTCACCGGAGGGGGAAGGTCTGCAGCCGGCTATCTCTGTTCAATTCTTTGTTCCGTGCGCGGGCCTGGCGGTCTTAGGTTGGGGCTGGCTTTTCGCGTGGTAGATATCCCACAGTCTGGTTTGTTAGCCCAAATTATTTCGCTCAGATAGTGCTTAGGGTATTCAGGCCAGATTCTTACTCTAAGCGATGCAGCCCGCGCTGCGCCTCCCTGCCCAGCCCCCGCTTGTTAATGGCGCCTGCAGGCGTCTGCGCTGCTTCTCCGCTGGGGGAGTTATCGTTGTACAGGATAGGACCCTAATATAAGAATGATCAACTTAAAAAAAAAAAAACTATAAGAATATGAATAAAGTATGAAGTTTAGTAAATATTAAAAGTTATTTGCAACATTGCAATCCACCAAAAGAAACAATTTTCCATAAAACCATTATTGAAACTCACTATTCTCACAAGGATTGTTTCTTTTTTTTTTTTTTTGTGGTACACCATTTATTGAGAAACATACAGATAAAACTCAAAGTGAGCGTAAAAGGAGAAAGCATGATACAAGAACTATGAGGATAGCAAAAGAGAACATATGATTATAAAGATTATGATAGGCTGTAGAAACCTATAGAAACATTCTGAAATTTTCTTAAGTTACTCAGAAGAACTAGATGGTCAATCCTATTTTCAAAGTCAAAACCAAGACATACTTCCTTATCACAGATGCAGGAATTGGCACCTGGTCCTCCTACACCATCTTTATCTATATAAAGTAATGCATAATAGGCATAGAAAGAATATCACTTTGAGAGATAATTTATAAATGTAAGTATTTCAGCAGAAGTAGAATCCTGGAGCTAATGGTAGCTCTTGAAACCTAGATCCTCTAGGAATTCGTTGAACTCTGAGATAGTTTGGGACTTCCGTAAGATGTAGATAGGGATTCAATTCTAATTAGCTCTTACTGGACAATGAGAACTTAGTTAATATTTGGGTTATAATTGGTTAGGGTATAAGAATATATGACTCAGCAATCTCAGGATCTTTGTAAACCAGAGATTACAGGCAGGTTCTTTACCATCTGTGCCACCAGGGAAGCCCACTAGGCACATACTTTATGGAAACCAAAATAGAAAAAGGCACATGTACCCCAGTGTTCATTGCAACACTGTTTGCAATAGTTAGGACATGGAAGCAACCTGGATATCCATTGACAGATGAATGGATAAAGAAGCTGTGATACATACATACAGTTGAATATTACTCAGTCATAAAAAGGAATGCATTTGAGTCAGTTCTAATCAAGTGGATGAACCTAGAGCCTGTTATACAGAGTGAAGTAAGTCAGAAAGAGAAAAATAAATATCATACACTAATATATATATATATATATATATGTGTGTGTGTGTGTGTGTGTGTGTATGTATGTGTGTGTGTGTGTATATATATATATATATATATATATATATATATATTGATGGAATCTAGAATCTAGAAAGGTGGAATCTAGAAAGAGGGTACTGATGAAACTATTCATAGGGCAGCAATGGAGATACAGACATAGAGAACAGACTTAGGGCACGGGGGCAGGGAGGAGGAAGGAGAGGGCAGGATGTATGGAGAGTACATCCATGTATGGAGATGTATGGAGAGTAGCATGGAAATAAACATTACCATGTGTAAAACAGATAGCTAAAATGAATTTACTCAATGACTCAGGGAACACAAACGGGGCGTCTGTAACAACCTAGAACCTCTAGGTAACAACCCAGGAACTTCTGATTCATGTTGATGTTTGGTAGAAACCAGCACAATGCCATAAAGCAATCATCCCTCAGTTAAAAATAAATAGACTAATTAAAAATACATATATATATTTGGAAGAATTTTCATACCTTTCATTAAATAGATTTAAAGGAGTGGATTACCATTTTATTAATAAAATTAAAATTTATACAGTAAGGTATATTAAACAATGACTGAAAATCTGAGATATTGATTATTTTTATTAGTGCTATTGTGAATTTTAAGGAGATGCTTTAAAATGTTATAAGTATCTGGTATTAACAGTCACTTACTTTGAGGGATATTAAGGAGAAAGACCTACAAGACCTTCTAGAACTAACACCCAAAAGGATGTCCTTTTTCATTATAAGGGACTGGAATGCAAAAGTAGCAAGTCAAGAAACACCTGGAGTAATAGGCTAATTTGGCCTTGGAGTACAGAATGAAGCAGGGCAAAGGCTAATAGAGTTTTGCCAAGAGAACACACTGGTCATAGCAAACACCCTCTTCCAATAGCACAAGAGAAGACTCTACACATGGACATCACCAGATGGCCAACACCAAAATCAGATTGATTATATTCTTTACAGCCAAAGATGGAGATGATCTATACAGTCATTGAAAACAAGACCGGGAGCTGACTGTAGCTCAGATCATGAACATCTTATTGCCAAATTCAGACTGAAAGTGAATAAAGTAGGGAAAACCACTAGACCATTCAGATATGACCTAAATCAAATCCCTTATGATTATACAGTAGAAGTGAGAAATAGACTTAAGGGACTAGATTTGATATACAGAGTGCCTGATGAATTATGGGTGAAGGTTCATGACACTGTGCAGGAGGCAGGAATCAAGACCATCCCCAAGAAAAATAAATGCAAAAAAGTAAAATGACTGTCTGAGGAGGCCTTATAAATAACTGTGAAAAGAAGAGAAATGAAAAGCAAATGAGAAAAGGAAAGATATACCCGTTTGAATGCAGAGTTCCAAAGAAGAGTAAGGAGAGATAAGAAAGCCTTCCTCAGTAATTATTGCAAAGAAATAGAGGAAAACAATAGAATGGGAAAGAGTAGAGATCTCTTCAAGAAAATTAGAGATACCACCGGAACATTTCAAGCAAAGATGGGCTCAATAAAGGACAGAAATTGTATGGACCATCAGTCCTGGGTGTTCATTGGAAGGACTGATGCTGAAGCTGAAACTCCAATATTTTGGCCCCCTAATGCGAAGAACTGACTCATTTGAAAAGGCCCTGATGCTGGGAAAGATTGAATGCAGAAGGAGAAGGGGATGACAGTGGATGAGATTATTGGATGGCATCACTGACTCAATGGACATGAATTTGAGTAAACCCTTAGAGTTGGTGATGGACAGGGAAGCCTGGAATGATACAGTCCATGGGGTCACAAAGAGTCTGACATGACTGAGATACTGAACTGGACTGAACTGAAGGAGGAAGAGGCCACAAAATACCAATTTCTCCAAGGTATATGTGCAAGGACATCTGTAAAAAGCAATTGGAGCTGCTCCAAATTATGAAGAATTTTCTGAAAATGATGTCAGTCAGGATTAATAGTATGACTTCTCAAAGGGAGTGTCATCCCTGGCTGAAAGTTTTGATATATTACCATATATATATATATATATATATATAAAATATATAAATTTTAATAATTTAATATAAGCAATGGCCAAGACACACCATATGTTTTGTGTAAGCAAGGCTTACTAGTACAGAGGGCCTCTTCCCACTTGCAGAAGTTCCTTTTCACTGGGATAAAAGATGTATGTGAGAATCTCAGAAATTCATCCTCACAATATCCTTTCCAGCGTTCACTGTTCTAAATATGATATGGTGAAAACTGCTCAAAAATAGAAATTATATATACATGTTTTTGATAGTACTTCTCAATAAGAAGTGACCAGGTATACACATACATACGCAGTAAAGATTCTGACCATTTTGATGTTTGACTGTGAGAACTTTAAAGCCCAACCGCTCCCTATTTGTCTTTCACCAAATCTGGGAATGTGGATAAAAAAATCATGCACATTCTCTCCTTTGGTGCTGGAAAGAAGTGCAAACTTCTCTCACTCTAGCCCCATCCCCAAATCACAATAAGAAACAAAGCTACTTGCCCCTCCCTTCACTCAAGCCATTTGGTCCACATGGGTACCCACTCTACTTTTCACAGAAAGCCTCTCTATGTGAATATTAAGCCTTGTCACATACCCTCTTGGAGTTTCAACATTTGAACCATTTCTTTTTTCCTAGATAAAGATTGATCATACACTCTGGCAGGCCAAAACACATTTATATAACTGAAATAGCATTTTCACACAGCATGTACACTGATTATGTGTGAGACATTTAAACATTTTCTGCTTTGCATTCTTATGTATGTCTTCAAAAATGTTATGATCCATTTAATTCATTTAATGTGGCACTGTAAGTCCCAAATTTCTTCAGTTTCCTATGCTGATTTACCACAGATCACACATATAGAATGATGAAAAAGTTTAAACTGCAACTCAGGCCTTCTCACTCCCAATCCTATGTATTTTCAGTTATACCATGAGTATTTTGTATGGTAATAGAAAATCTCTTCTGCAAAATGTGGGCCATATGTTCATGTGATATAATGTCTACAGGAAAAGAGCATCATTCTGATGCTCATATTAAATATTTTAGTGCTAACATTAATATTCTTTTCATGTTTGGGCATAAGTGAGTCTTCAGTAGCTTAAATATATTTTAGTTAAATATACTAGGATATTACAGGTTTGGAAAGATACTGGCTAGCACTTTCCAACTTACCATTTTTAATAATAGCCAGTTTGTATGCAGTAGAATGAAATATTGACTTGAATTTTCATTCTGATTTTTCCTTTCTTTTAAATAAGTGTACACACTGTTTTAGAATTGTTAAGCTGCTCATCAAAGATGGGTTGCTGACATTTAAAATACCAAAGTGTAAGTGCTATTCTAGCAGGTTCAATATATAAAGTTGGCATTTGGAATTATACGTGCTTTGAGAAAAGCCATAAAACAAATAATTTATAAGTAGAATTATATGCTAAAATATAATTTGCTCTAATGTGTGTAAATAACAGTGAACAAAGAAGCTTATTTAATTAATCACCATTTTTAAAAGACCTTTACCACATTATTATATGTATATTTAAGGAAATATCTTCTTTTTCTTCTTTTTTTAATTTTTCAAAAAATATAAATTTATTTATTTTAATTGGAGGCTAATTACTTTACAATATTGTATTGGTTTTGCCATACATCCACTGTTTGAATTCAATACATGAATTGAATCCGAGTAATATAAAGATATGACATCTTTAATTAAATTAAAATTTTAAATGTATCATTTGTTTCTTATCACAATCACTTCATTTATCTATGCATCCTTCATTCATAGTTAATGAGTTATTTCATTCCCTAAGAAAAGATCAGCACACGCAGAAGAGGGTGTGCTGGTCAGTTTTGAGAAATCAGTGGTGTATGGAATCAAGATTTGTCTTCATTTTTTTAAGTGTTAAGTCAACATGAATAGAATCATCGCATGCTTTATGAAGCTTTTCATGGATAAAGCCCCCATGTGAATCCTGATCCCTTAGATTTTCATCTAATTTGCCACATAGAAACTCCAAGTTTTGAAAGATAAATTAAATCTTAGCACCATAACTTACTGAATTTTAAGAACCCAGTTGTCTTGCATGGGCAATAGAAATAGTAATTTCTGTGACAGAGGATTGTGAAAGTTAAAATGAAATGTTATTATTTATATATATATAAAAGTAAAAGAGAGTGAAATTTGCTCAGTCGTGTTTGACTCTTTGCGACCCCATGGACTATATGGTCCATAGAATCCTCCAAGCCAGAATACTGGAGTGGGTAGCCTTTCCCCTTCTCCAGGGGATCTTCCCAACCCAGGAATCGAACCTATGTCTTCCACATTGCAGGAGGATTCTTTACCAGTTGAGCCACAAGGGAAGCCCAAGAATACTGGGGTAGGTAGCCTATTCATTCTCCAGCAGATCTTCCAGACCCAGGAATCAAACTGGAGTCTCTGGCACTGCAGGTGGATTCTTTACAACTGAGCTATGAGGGAAGCCCTTATATTATATATATATATATATATGTTACACACATATAGATAGATATAGTTATATTTCCCCCAGCTCCTAGATCCCAATATAGGGCCCAGTGTTCTACAAGTGTTGATTCTGTTATTCTTACTATGTGATTGTTATGCAGGCTAAATTTTCAAAATGTCAGATGGATTTTGGTAAGCCACATTTCTTAAAAATAAATAAATAAATAAAAATTTTGACCAAGAATGTGCAATTAGCTTTTGTATGTTCTTGGTGCTGATTATTCTAGATAATAAAATCCAAAGTAAGTTACCAGTGTGTTTGCCACCAGAAAGGACATGTATTGTCAGCATGGGTGATTTTAGTTGGAAATTACCAACATTAATTGAGTTTAAGATATAATCATTCTACACAGTAAACTTGTTCATTATGTACAGTGAGAAGGTAGTTTATATATATTTCACAAGTGGATAATCACAAGATATCACAGCCAAATCTCTCTATTTAGATTCCACAAGAAGTTTTGGGTATTTGTTGACCTATTGCTATTTTTTTCTCTTCTTTTATTTTGGGCTTTAATTGAATCTTGACTAGACTCTGATAGTCAATAAGAAAAGAAAAAGTATAGCAATTTATTAGTTTGATTATCCTATGCTTGGTATTTTTCCTGTGATATAGAAGTTACTGTTCTCTGTTAAACAAACAAGGAAGTCAGTACTCAGGTTGAAAAGAAAGCTCAGTATTTTACCTTATAAACAAGGTTCTTTTTTAACATCAGGAAGAAAAATTCTAATAGAAATCATCAGAATGCCTAGTTTTAATTACTGGAAAGCAAACAAAGCAATATTGGCTTGACAGCTGCTAAATTAGTTAGCACCAAATGTTTTCATCTATTTTAGTAGAAAACTATTTCTAAAAGGGTAATAAAGACATAATATTCCTACATTAACATTTTAACAGTTTTATACATTCTGTGAAGAAAATGAGTTATATTTCTTTTAACACTGATTTTTGCTAGCTACTTTTTTTTTTTTTTTTACCTACTGCACTGGATCTCCTAGGGTTAAGGTATTTAGAGAAAGTTATGCTTTTCTCTAACTTGGTAAGATAATTGCATCAGTTGTTGAAACTTTTTGTGTATGTTCCCTGAATGTATTCCCTCAGTTTTTTCAATTGGGTATTCCAAAGGTAATGAATTTTTAAATTTATATCTCTCTCAGAAATCAGAGATAAATTTGAAATCCTATGACTTTTTCTCAAATATTAGAAACTAGTCATAAAAGATGTATTTTCATAAGTTGCTTCAAAAATATGATTTTAAAATTAAAAAGGTACTCTGCTAGAGAATGTGTTCTAAATAAACTTCTATTTCTTCTGTGGAGCAAAATAATTACATTTGTGTCTATCATATTAATTTACCAATTGTAGTATTTCTTAGATATTTTTCATCTTAATCTTTTCAAGAATCTTTATTTGTATTACTGCAGTGAATATCAAGTAATTATTATGCAATAAGCTTTCACTATTACTACTAATGGGACTTTGTTAAATCACAAATGATCACAAATTAAGTTCATCTCCTTCTATCAAAAAATGGAATCTAGTTCTAAACTCTGTGGATCTTGATTGACTTTATGACTTGCTTTGACTAATCGAATGAAACAGAAATGATGTGGTACACATTCTAAGCTTAGGCCTCAGAAGGCCTTAGAGCTGCCATTCTCTTGCTGTAGGAATGCTATTTCCATTTGACCAAGGCCAGGCTAGTCTGTTGGATGATGAGATGATTTAGGAAGAGAAAGCCAGTAAAATCAGACATTCCAATTATACCACTTGTGGTCCTACACTTAATATTGTGTTCAACTAACACCTCATAGGGGCTTCCCAGGTGGCTTAGTGGTAAAGAATCTTCCTGTCTATGTAGGAGATGCAGGAGATGTGGGTTCTATCCCTGTGTCAGGAAGATTCCCTGGAGAATTAAATGGCAACCCACTCCAGTATTCTTGCCTGGAGAATCCCATGGACAGAGAAGCTTGGCAGGCTACAGTCCATGGGTTGGAAAGAGTCAGACATGACTCAGAAAGCAGCTCACTTACTCAATACCTCATGGAGCAGAGATGAGCTATCATGGCTGAGCCTAATCCAAACTACTGATCCACAGAATTGTGAACAAATAAATTATTTTTAAAGCTGCCACTAAGTTTTGAAATGTTTTCAATTTAAAAGCAGTGGTTAGCTGGTATTGTGGTGCTGGAGAAGAGTCTTGAGAGTCCCATGGACAGCAAGGAATTCAAACCAGTTCATCTTCAAAGTAAAAAAAAAAATTGGGCCTAAATATATTATACAATAATTTGAAGATTTTCACTGATTTTGAGTCAGTAACTATGAGTCAGACACATACTTCAGTTCTTTATATATCACTGTATTAACTTTAATAAGTTATTGTTCTGTCTTCTCATTCTTGGTAACCAAACCTGACCTCCTTTTTACTGTAACTATTTTGATTTTAACTAATTTGATTAACCATTTATAATGGTGCCTTATTAACCCATCTGCATTCACAGAGTTCTCATGATTTTACATTATACATAATTGATTGAAGATAAATTATTTACTGATTTAAAAAGATTAGGTTTGCCACTGTAACACCAATCTCCTTCAGACAGAAAAACCTCTTTAAAAAGCCTGGAAGGGTTATAGGAGTAAATCCATATGACAACATGGTTGCATTTTCAAGATATTACAGTAATGAAATATGTCAGACAGAGAAAGATAAATATTAAATACTTCATAACTTCACTTATAATGGAACCTTTAAAATAGAAACAGAAGCAAAAACCTTAACTCATAGATATAGAGAAAAGATTCTTTATTGCAGGGGGCACGAAATGGGTGAAAGTAGTCCAAGAGAACAAACTTCCAGTTATAAAATAAGTCCTGATGATGTAATGTACACAATATGATGACTATAGTTATAATATTGCATTGTATATTTAAAAATTACTAAGAGTACATCTTAAAATTTATCATCACAAGAAAGATTATAATTATTTGTAGTGATGGATGTTAACTAAACTTTTTGGGGTGATCATTTTCCAATGTATACATATATCAAATGATTATGTTTTACACCTGAAACTAATATAACATTATATGTTAACTATATAAATTTTAAAAAATTAAATATTTTTCTAGGTGATTGTGTTTGTTTGTTTGTTTAGCCAAAGAACAGCACTGCTATTTTTCAGCTAGCCAAAGAAAAACAAGCAAAACAAACAACCCCCCAAAAAAAACACAGTAAATAAAGAGATAAAGAATTTTACTATTTTATTTTTCTTAGAAATGGATGTTTAAATAATTGTATATTTTGCTTACTCAGTTATTCTAACTAAGCCTTTTGAACAGAAGTTTCTAAATTTCATAGATGAGATATAGGAGATGCTACCCCAAGAAAATTGTATGCAATAATTTATATAAAGATGCAAAATTGCATTTATTTCATGAGGCATGATAGACCAGACAAGAACTTTATCATATTTACACAGAGTTCCATGACCCAATAAAGTTTAAGAAGCACTATGTTAGAGGTTCATGACTAAAAATTCTAAAAGTGGTGGAGAGAAGGTAGATAGGACAAAAGAACAGTTTAGAGGCTGTTGAAATAAACCAAGTGTGAAGTAGTAAAGCTTAGACTAGATGCAAGTCGAGATGGAGAAGCAAGATTTAAAAAACTATTTCTGAAGTAACTGTCTTCTGTCAAGTGCTCTATGAAAACAGACTCTGAGACAGAGAATTATATTTAAGAGATTAATTTGGAAATGCTTTTGGAAACAACCTTCTAACAGAATGAAAGAAGCAGGACTGAGTAGAAGGAGGAGTAAAACCATAATACAGTAGCAACAGAGGCCCCATCCAATCTTGGCAAGAATGCTGAGCTTGGTATGACCTCTCAGAAATGTGCTCGGAGGCAAAGGGGCCCGGTCTTTTTAATCCTGCATTGACCCATGAGAAGATGCAGGCTATCTTTAGGGAAGAGACATGACCTTGGTGAGTCCATTACCCTTCAGTTCAGTTCAGATTAGTCACTCACTCCTGTCCAGATCTCTGCGACCCCATGGACTGCAGCACACCAGGGGTCCCTGTCCATCACCAACTCCCAGAGTCTGCTGAAACTCATGTCCATTGAGTCAGTGATGGCGTCCAACCGTCTCATCCTCTGTCATCCCCTTCTCGTCCTGCCCTCAATCTTTCCCATAATCAGGGTTTTTTTTTTTTTTTTCAAATGAGTCAGCTCTTCACATGAGGTGGCCAAAGTGTTGGAGTTTCAGCTTCAACATCAGTCCCTCCAATGAACACCCATGACTGATCTCCTTTAGCATGGACTGGTTGGATCTCCTTGCAGTCCAAGGGCCTCTCAAGAGTCTTCTCCAACACAACAGTTCAAAAGCATCAATTCTTTAGTGCTCAGCTTTCTTTAGAGTCCAACTCTCACATCTCTACATGGGTACTGGAAAAAGCATAGCCTTGACTAGATGGAACGTTGTTGCAAAATAATGTCTCTGTTTTTTAATATGTTGTCTAGGTTGGTCATAACTTTCCTTCCAAGGAGTAAGCGTCGTTTAATTTCATTGCTGCAATCACGATCTGCAGTGATTTTGGAGACCCCCAAAAATAAACTCAACAACTCTTTCTACTGTTTCCCCATCTATTTGCCATGAATAGTCCCTTGGACTGCAAGGAGATCCAATCAGTCCATCCTAAAGGAGATCAGTGCTGGGTGTTCATTGGAAGGACTGATGTTGAAGCTGAAACTCCAATACTTTGGCCACCTGATGTGAAGAACTGACTCATTTGAAAAGACCCTGATGCTGGGAAGGATGCTGGGACCGTATTCCATGATCTTAGAGTTCTTAATGTTGAGCTTTAAGTCAACATTTCACTCTCCTCTTTCACTTTCATCAAGAGGCTCTTTAGTTCTTCAATTTCTGCCATAAGGGTGGTATCATCTGCATATCTGAGGTTATTGACATTTCTCCTGGCAATCTTGATTCCAGCTTATGCTTCCTCCAGCTCAGCATTTCTCATGATGTACTCTGCATATAAGTTAAATAAGCAGGGTGACAATATACAGCCTTGACGTACTCCTTTTCCTTTTTGGAACCAGTCAATTGTACCATGTCCAGTTCTAACTGTTGCTTCCTGACCTGCATACAGATTTCTCAAGAAGCAGGTCAGGTGGTCTGGTATTTCCATCTCTTTCAGAATTTCCCACAGCATTGTTAATCAAAATATAATTCAATTTTTAAAAATTTAAAAATAATAAAAAATTTAAAAGCTTAAACAAATTTTAAAAGGAAGTTTTTCTCATAATATAGTCTGCTTTCTTGTTTACTTTTTTTTAAAAATCTTTTCCTATAAGTCTTTCAAGAATTAATGTTATCCTTAAGTACAATTTATAACTGGGCAAATGCTTTATTTTGCCTGCTAGTTCTATGGTAGATAATAAGAATAAACTAACTAAAAAATATAGCTGTCAGAGGTGAAAAAAAGTGAAAAGGAAGCAATAATTAAAATAGAACTCATTATAAAGAGAATAAGCAAAATGCAATAAAGATTGTCCAGTAAAATATTAATAAATTATTGACATGAAAATCTGAGAAAAGCATGGGAGTTCATGAGATCTGGGAGAAAACAAGCTTGAAATTTTATGTCTAGGTGATATTAGAGACTATATAATAAAAAGTTTTATGTCAAAAAAGAAAAAGAATAAGATCACATCAATTGATGCACACAAATAGTTTGTCAAAGCCCATTCTCATTTATAACAATAACTCTCACAAAACTAGGTCTACAAGAGGGAACTTCCTCAACTTAATAAAGAACATCTATAGCTCAGTTGGTAAAGAATCTGCCTGCAATGCAGGAGACTTGGGTTTGATCCTTGAGTTGAGAGGACCCCTTGGAGAATGGAAAGGCTACCCACTCCAGTATTCTGGCTAGCAGAATTCCATGGACTGTATAGTCCATAGGGTCACAAAGAGTTGGACATGACTGAGCAACTTTCACTTTTCAGGAAACATCTGTAATTATCACCATAGTTAATGATGAAAATTTTAATGCTTTTCCCCTAAAATTAGGAAAAAGAGAAAAATGTTTACAATTTTTATTCACTATTACAATTTTTGTTCAGAATAGTACAGGAAGTCCTAACTACTGCTTATCTGTAAAGTTTTTGATTTCTCCTTCATATCTGAAAGTGTACCTTTCTGGGTAAAGTAACCTTGGATATAGGCTTTTCTCTTTCATGACTTTAAGTATGTCCTGCAATTCCTTTCTGGCCTGAAGAATTTATATAGAAATATCAGATGTTATCCTTATGGGAATCCCCTTGTGTGTTATTTATTGCTTTTCCCTTACTGCTTTTAATATTTTCTCTTTGTGTTTGACATTTGTTAGTTTGATTACTAAGTGTCCTGGGGTGTTTCACCTTGGGTTTATCCTGTTTAGGACTCTCTGGGTTTCTTGGACTTGGGTGGCTATTTCCTTCCCCATTTTAGGGAAGTTTTTGACTATTATCTCCTCAAGTATTTTCTAATGCCCTTTCTTTTTGTCTTCTTCTTCTGGGACACCCATGTTTCAAATGTTAGGGCCTTTAACATTGTCCTGGAGGTCTCTGAGGTTGTCCTCATTTCTTTTAATTCTTTTTTCTATTTCCCTTTCTGCTTCATTTATTTCTATCATTCCATCTTCCACCTCACTTATCCTCTCTTCTGCTCCAGTTATTCTACTGTTAGTTCCCTCCAGAGTTCTTTTGATCTCAGTTATTGCATTATTAATTATTGATTGATTCTTCTTTATTTCTTCTAGGTCTTTGTTAAACATTTCTTGCATCTTCTCAGTCCTCATCTCTAGTCTATTTATCTGTAACTCCAATTTGATTTCAAGATTTTATATCATCTTTACTATCATTATACTCAATTCTTTTTCAGGTAGGCTCCCTATCATCTCCTCTTTTGTTTGGTTTGGTGGGTTATTATCATGTTATTTCACCTTTTGAATATTTCTCTGCCTTTTCATTTTTTTTTATATTGCTGTGTTTGGGGTGCCCTTTCTGCAGGCTGCAAGTTCATGGTCCCTCTTAATTGTGGAGTTTTCCCCCCACTGTGGGTGGGTTTGGACTAATGTCTTGTCAAGGTTTCCTGGTTGGGGGAACTTGCATTGGTGTTCTGGTGGATGGAGCTGTATCTCTTCTCTCTGGAGTGCAATGAAGTGTCCAGTAGTGAGTTTTGGGCTGTCTGTAGGTTTGGAATGGCTTAGGACAGCTCTCTTTTAATATTCAGTGTTGTGTTCCTGTTTTACTTGATAGTTATGTAGTGTGTCTTGCACTGGAACTTGTTGGCTCTTCGGTGGAGCTCGGTTTTAGTGTAGTTATGGAGGCTTTTGGGAGAGGTCTTGTCTATCAATGTTCCATGGAATCAGCAGTTTCTGATGTTCTCAGGTTTTGGAGTTAAGCCTCCTGTCTCTGGCTTTCAGTCCTTCTCTTACAGTAGCCTCACCACTTCTCCATCCATACAGCATAAAATATAAAACACCTAGGTTATTGGTGAAACAGTTCTCCACAGCCGGGAACATCCAGAGAGATTCACAGAGTTATACAGAGAAGAAGAGAGGGAGGAGGGAGATATAGGTGACGAGGAGGAGAAAAGGGAGAGTCAAAGGGGAGAGAGAAATCTAGCCTGTAATCAAATAGCTTAGTCATATCCGTAGCCTGAAACACTCAGAGAGATTCACAGAGTTATGCAGAGAAGAGAGAGGAAGGAGATAGAAGCGACCTGGAGAAGAAATGAGCAAATCTACACGGGAGAGAGCAATCAGCCGGTAATCAAATCAATAAGTGAAAATAGATACTGAATGTTGAGGTCCTTTAATGGACTGGAACCTGGTGGTCCGGTGCTGACTGATAAGAAAGTAAAAGAGAGAGAAAGAGGCTGATATTCCTTGGTTTATGCAGAAGCCAATAAAGCCCCTGGCATGGGGCTTGCTCTGTTCACAGAGGCCTCAGGCGCCCTCTAGATGGGGTGAAGGCACAGGGTGCCATCTCAAGAGGGTCTTAGAAGCCCAGGCAGGAAAGTGAATTCAGAGAGCCTCTGTGCTCCAGGGGATCAGCCTGAAAGAGAGAGAGAGAGAGAGAGAGAGAGAGAGAGTGAGCAAGACACGGGGACCAAAGCTCTGATGGAGCAGAGGTGTTTTATTTAACATTGTGTAGGTATTTATACTGTCTTACAAGATAGCTGTTTTCAGCAGAGATAAAATCAAAACTTACAAGGAAACATGAGGTCATCTTTTTGAAAGAGAGTGACATATGGTTCATAAAAAGGAAGAGGGTACTTATCACTGTATAGAAAAGCTAATGAAGGAGATGCCTGGATTCCTCAGCCCCCGGGAGAGGCTTGCCTCTCCTCTTAACTCCTGAATTAATAAGGAATTAATAAGGAACAGAGAATTCCTGACAGATCCAAAACAGCACATAGGAAGCCTCCTGTTAAATTCTTCCTGACAATTCCCTCTATTTTATTATATTTGTTAAAAAAAAAAGTCCTGACCAAATGAGTTTGGTTAGTATTAACCAACCTTATAGAAAGGCGATGGTAAACAACTAATATAATTATCAAGACAATCATCAAAGTTACAGTTCCAGACCCAATACTTTGGATAATACTTTGAAACCATCTTTGTGGGTCTAGCCTGGATAATTTGTTTAGCTAAATTTTCCAAATTAGGGGAAGAGGGCAGATTTTTAGAAAAAGTTTTAAAGATTTCTCTTTGTAGTAATTGTGCATTCAGAGAAGCATTATCATGTATATTTTGTAAATGAAATTTGATTTGTTCCCAGTAGTAGGCACTATGATTGAATTGAACAGGAGTAACAAAAATTGAGTAGCTTAAAGAAATAGAGAAGTTAAGACAAGTATATAGTTTGCAATTGTATAATACAAGTTACAGAATGTAAAAGTCTTATTAAATTGTTCTACAAAGGTAGTGGGGCACAGGCCTGTATAAAATATGACTGATTATAGCGAAAGAAATAGTTACTATGACAACGACTGGTCCCTATGAAATGTCTGGTCCAAGTTCCAAGTTCTTCGGTGCTCTGGTGTTCACAGCAAGTTTCCAAATGTTCCATTTTTCAGGCCCACTCTGTTTATCAAGGACGATCCTAGGACGAGGTGGGACTAATCCACAGTCAAGCCACTCAAGAAGTCCTTTGTCATAATAACATTCCATCATAGTGTCAATGGCCCTCCATATCACACAGTGTTGTTAATATCATCTGAGCTGTCAGATAACCACATACCATGGGGTCCCCAATCAACAATTGTATGATTAGCCACAAACATGGATTTTCTTGATTTGGTTTGAAATTTGTCCCAACAAACAGGAGTATAAGTAAAGTTTTGTAAGTAAACCCTTTGTATGTTTTCTTTTTTTGTTTTTCCCCTAACTCTTTCCCTAACCCTTTGCCTAAAGTCTCAGTAGTATAAACATGGTTTACAGACAAAGAAAGGGCAGTGAATAGTCTAAGCAATGTCTGAAAATCCTTTTTTGGGAGACAGGGTGCAAGCTCAAGTTTGTCGGCTGATGTTTATGCACAATTTTGCTGGGCCCATACACAAGGGAAGGACTTCATAGCCTAAGGAAATGTTAATTAGTTTTCTTTCCTCCCCAGGGTGTGAGGGCCATTTAATGTACTAGGGAGAAGGCATATGTATAGAGTCATTAGTTGAAATGATTGGTCCTCTCTCTGTCCATTCAACCATCTGTAATAGAGGGTGTTCGGTATTAGTCCAAACTTGAGTGGGGTGGGGTGGGGCGGTGGAGAGGTACAGGCCAAAAGACTGAGCATTGCCAGGAGAATGTATTCAGGACTCTGACGCAATCCCTGTTGAGAGACCAAATTTTCAGCTCAATTAGTAAGGGTTTTTCTTTGTCCCCAAGTAGGGAGATCAAAGGGGTGATCCCCCTGAGGGTGGTGCTTTCTGTAGATCTTTAGAGCAGACATAGCCTGTATTGGAATTTCTTCTTCCTGGGGTTCTTGTTGTTTCATCTCCATTTTGAATGCCGGGGACCCCATTGGGTCAAATTTAAAGATTTGAAGAGATTTAAAAAAATTAAAACAAAACTGTATTAACAATAGTTATAGGTTAGAAAATATCTTATGTTGGAATCTAGTAAAGTCTGCTTTAGATAAGGAAGACAGTGGTGTACCTGTGTATTCCCCCTTTTTTAATTTTTTTTATGCGTAACTTAGTGTGTGATGTGTTTGTTTGACTATGCCTTGTGTCTGTGGATTACAAGGAATACCTGTAATATGTTTAATAGAAAAAGATTGTAAAATTTGTTTAAAGTATTTAGAAATATAGGCAGGGTATAACATGTAGTGTAGCCTCACCGCAAAGAGGTGTGGCCCAGATAAAAGAGGAATTTGTGTCTATACAGACGTATAGGAAAGAAAATGGACAAAGTTCAGGGCAGGCAATGAGATACATCCATTTGTCATAGTTCATTAGGTTGTAAATTGTGAGGATTAATACCTTGTGTGATGGGTAGAGGTCTACAAGTAGAGCAATTACTAATAATTTCAAAGCCAATTCAAAGCCAATTAGTCTTTTTTTATTGATAATGATTAGAGCATTAAATCAAGATAGGGTGTAAGTGACTTTATTTTCCTAAAATGGGTATAGACCCATAGTACTGGGTGTTCTTGTTGGGAAAGAAGTCTTGTGAGAGAATGAGGAGAGGGAAGTACAAACAATTCTAGAGGTAAATCTAGTTTGACGTGAGTAAGAAATTGTTTTTGTAATTTATTTTGTACCAAATAGAGTTCTTTTACTGTCTCTTGGGAAAGTGAACGAGGGCTATTTAAGTCAGGATCTCCTTTTAAAGTATTAAATAGGTTGTTCGGTTGATAATTAGCAATGTCTAAAGAAGATCTAATCCAGTTAATATCACCTAAGAGCTTTGTGAACCGTGGACTTCCAGATGTTCAAGCTGATTTTAGAAAAGGCAGAGGAACCAGAGATCAAACTGCCAACCTCCGCTGGATCATCAAAAAAGCAAGAGAGTTCCAAAAAAAAAAAAAAATCTATTTATGCTTTATTGACTATGTCAAAGCCTTTGACTGTATGGATCACAATAAACTGTGGAAAATTCTGAAAGGTATGAACATACCAGATCACCTGACCTGCCTCTTGAGAAACCTGTATGCAGGTCAGGAAGCAACAGCTAGAACTGAACATGGAACAACAGACTGGTTCCAAATAGGAAAAGGAGCACATCAAGGCTGTATATTGTCACCCTGCATATTTAACTTCTATGCGGAGTACATCATGAGAAATGCTGGGCTGGAAGAAGCAAAAGCTGGAATCAAGTTTGCCGGGAGAAATATCAACAACCTCAGATAATGCAGATGACACCCACCCTTATGGCAGAAAGTGAAGAGGAACTAAAAAGACTCTTGATGAAAGGGAAAAAGGAGAGTGAAAAAGTTGGCTTAAAGCTCAACATTCAGAAAACGAAGATCATGGCATCTGGTCCCATCACTTCATGGGAAATAGATGGGGAAACAGTGGAAACAGTGTCAGACTTTATTTTGGGGGACTCCAAAATCACTGCAGATCATGGGTGATTGCAGCCATGAGATTCAAAGACGCTTACTCCTTGGAAGGAAAGTTATGACCAACCTAGATAGCATATTCAAAAGTAGAGACATTACTTTGCCAACAAAGGTCCGTTGAGTCAAGGCTATTGTTTTTCCAGTAGTCATGTATGGATGTGAGAGTTGGACTGTGAAGAAAGCTGAGGGCAGAAGAATTGATGCTTTTGAACTGTGGTGTTGGAGAAGACTCTAGAGATTGCAAGGAGGTCCAACCAGTCCATTCCAAAGATCAGTCCTGGGTGTTCTTTGGAAGGAATGATGCTAAAGCGGAAACTTCAGTACTTTGGCCACCTCATGCGAAGAGTTGACTCATTGGAAAAGACTCTGATGCTGGGAGGGATTGGCGGCAGGAGGAGAAGGGGACAACAGGGTGAGATGGCTGGTTGGCATCACCGACTCGATTGACGTGAGTCTGAGAGAACTCCGGGAGTTGGTGATGGACAGGGAGGCCTGGCATGCTGCAATTCATGGGGTCACAAAGAGTCAGACACGACTGAGATACTGAACTAAAGAGCTTTTGAACATCATTTAAGGTTGATAATTTATCAGTACGGATCTCAGTTAGTTGGGGAGTAATGCGTTGCCTGTTAACAACAAACCCCAGCTAATGGTAAGGTGTAGAGGTTTGAATTCTTTCAGGGGCAATGATTAATCCAGAGTTTTTTAAGCATAGTAGAGCTATATCAAACATGTATTGAGTTTCTAAGATAGATGGAGCCAGAAGCAATATATCATCCATACAGTGAATAGCAAGAAAGTTAGGAAATTGCTTTCTCACAGGCTCAAGGGCTTTGGCTACGTAGTACTGACACATGGTGGGAGAATTCATTATCCCTTGTGGCAGTACAGTCCATTGGTACCATTTATGAGGTCCAATATGATTAGGATAAGAGAGAGAGAAAGCAAATCTCTCTCAGTCTAAAGGGTGCAAAGGCATATTTAAAAAGCAATCTTGTAAATCAATAATAATAATATGCCAATTTTCAGTAATAGTGGTAGGTGATGTAGGAGTTGTAGTGCACGCATAGGTTTCATAGGTGCATTAAGTTTTCTAAGGTCTGTTCGGAGACACCATTTGTTGGATTTCTTTTTTATAAAAAAAAAAAAAAATAGGAGAGTTCCAAGGAGAACAATATTTTTCAATATGCTTTAATTCTAGTTGTGTATATGTAAGTTCCTTAGCTGTCTGTAATTTCTCTTTTGTGAAGGGCCGTTGTTCTGTCCAAGTTGGCTCGTCATTCTTCCAAGTTATTTTAATAATTGTATTGTTTGTTAAATGAGCAGTGGCCCTTAGGAAAAATGTGGAATGTATTTCTGAGTTTGCCATATCGTATATCTTTTTATTAAAAGCATATATCTTACTTTTTTGTATAATAGTATTTTATCAATTGGTTAATATATTTATTATATCATATTATAATATGTATTTATTATATATATATATTTATATATTATACATTATATACTATATTTATTAATAGATTAAAATTTCTTTACTTTTTCTGTAAGAAAAACTTTGTAAGAGGAAGTTAATGTTCAGTAATTGATGTTTTAAAATCTTATTTTATTTGGAAATGACCTAGCTATTTAATAAACTTTTATTATTTAGTTTAGTACAACTCCAGAAATTTAAATTATCCCAATCCTAAGAGATTACTTTAGATTATAACAATAGATTATTCTATTAAAATATAATTATTTTATTAGAGTTTAAAAGTTTTTATCTCATTTATATACATATATATATGTATATATATATATATAAAGAGTTACCTTTTTGTTGACAAATTTAGTTTACCTAAAACCTAGCATAAAAGTATTATATAATGTTGATGACTTAAGACATACCTTAATTAGGTAAGCAAACAATTGTATTTAAATTATATTTATATTTAAATAAACATTATATTTAATATTGAATATTTTTTAGTTCACATGAATTTGAATTTAAATAGAGCTCATTAACTTCATATTATCTAAGAACAAAGCTGGTATATCAATGGCAGCACTGCCAGATGTTAAGGGTTTGAGGGAAAAGATGGAATCTGCCCCTGGTTTTTGTTGAAGGGGATCTGGGGGGTCCCCTGCTTGGAGTTTCCTGGAATAGGTTTTCTTTCAGTGTCAAATTTAGACTTCCAATATTTGGCCCTCTGTGGTAGCGAGGGCAGATTTTTGGAGGTTTTTTATTTTTATTTTTTATTATTATTTTTTTTTAGCTTTCTTAAGGCAGTCCCTTTTAAAATGGTTCTTATTTCCACATGCAAAGTATGTTTCATTTCCCTTTCCTAAGGCAGCAACCATTGTTTCAGCTAGCATTTGCATCTTTTGAGTTTCAAATCCTAGATTGTGACAAGCCTTCAAATAATAGTCTCTGTCTCACGAATTGCAGCTATAGCTTTTTGACATTCCTGATTTGCATTTTCATAAGCAAGTAATTTCTCTAGTTGCCTTTTGACTTCTTCTCCAATTACAGTATGGGAAATAGCAGTTTGTAATCTAGCTAAAAATCAGCATACCTATTATTAAGTCCCTGATCTTTAAATAAGTGATGAAGTAAAGTACAAAAGTGATGGGGCTTTCCAGCCATTTTACCCATGTCTTAGTACTTTCTGGCCTCAATAGGCCCTGGGGTCACTCTGTCCGAATCTGCCTACGTGTACCAGGTTCCTGTTCTGGGCGCCACTTGTTGAGGTCCTTTAATGGACTGGAACCTGGTGGTCTGGAGTTGACGGATAAGAAAGTAAAGGAGAAAGAGGCTGATATTCCTTGGTTTATGCAGAAAGCCAGTAAAGCCCCTGGTATGGGGCTTGCTCTGTTCACAGAGGCCTCAGGCGCCCTCTCAATGGGGTGAAGGCACAGAGCACCTTCTCAAGAGGGTGTTAGAAGCCCAGGCAGGAAAGTGAACTCAGAGAGCCACTGTGCTCCAGGGGATCAGCCTGAAGGAGAGAGAGAGAGAGAGAGAGAGAGAGTGAGAGAGCAAGACATGAGGACCAAAGCTCTGATGGAGCAGAGGTGTTTTATTTAACATTGTGTAGGTATTTATACTGTCTTATAAGATGACTATTTGCAGCAGAGACAAAATCAAAACTTACAAGGAAAGTTTTGAGGTCATCCATATGAAAGAGAGAGAGTTGTAAATGATCACTTTTACCATATGGTTCATAAAAAGGAAGAGGGTACTTATCACTGTATAGAAAAATTAATGAAGGAAATGCCTGGATTCCTCAGCCCCTGGGAGAGACTTTCCTCTCCTCTTAATTCCTGAATATTCAGGAATTAGTAAGGAATAGGTAATTTCTGACAGATCCAAAACAGCACACAAGAAGTCTCCTGTTAAGTGCTTCCTGACAACTGAAGATTAGATTTTTAGAGGTACAAAGTTGATAAGGAATATCAAAAAGCAAAGATTAAAAACCTAGAATAGAGGTTAGACTCTCAAAAATGCAATATGTAAAAATGCGAAATGTGAACAATCACAAAAATTAAAATATATATATATATGGAATTTGTTTTCAAAAAGTTTTTTTAATGTAATAGAAGGATATAAAAATTAAATTTAAAGGATTAATAACAAACTAAATTTTAAAAAAAAGTGGTAATAGCAAAAATATATCTCGAAATTTCCTGGAGCTATTGTGGGCAGTGTGGGGTCAGTTCAGTGTCATATAGTCCCTTGTTCTGGTTTTACTTGTTCTCAAGGTCTACAAGTGTCTCTCAAACACACAGTCTCCAGTATTAAATACAGGGTTTTAATCTGTTGCACCTGTCACTTCCAGAGCTGTTCCCCCTTCTTTGTTTATTTTGGCTTCCTCTTTTTGCAAGTCTCTTCAGTGTCTAATTTCCACTCTGATACAAGGGGGCAAAGGTGGCCACTTGTTTAGCTCACTTGTTCAGTTGTGTTATGGGGAGGGAGGGACACTGCAAAGAAATACCACTGACATGTGTGGGGAGTGTTCACAGTGGATGGACCACACTGGGTTTGCCACAGCCCAAGATGGACTGTATTTCCTGGGTCTACACTGCTCAGGCTCCAGGGTGCTCTGCATGGGCATTGTTCCAAGTGGGCCCTGAGTTTCATGCAGTTCCCAGGACTAAGGCATTCTTGTTCTAGGGTGCTCTCAGCAGAGGCACAGACCCAGATGTGCTATTCATTTTGTACCCTTCTCAAGTCCAAGCAGCTCAGGTGACCAGGTGCTTGGAGAGCACACTCTCCCAGGTGGGCCATGTGTCTTATTCACCTCCCCAGTCCTGGCTGCTCAGTTTCCCAGGTGCACTATGAGAACCCAGTCACAGGTGTGCCATGTGTTTCCTCTGGGGAGCTGATCTCAGGTTGTGACACTCCTGACAGATGTCAATTGTCCAGGATCCCAGGAAGACCTGGTTAGCAACTGGGAACCTGCTCACAGTTTGGTGGGAGATACAATCTCTGGGGCTTAGATTACAGCAACCCTTTGCCTTCTGGCTCTGGGTGTTGTCTGCCTGACTCTCTGCCTCCAGGGAGGAAGGGCCCTATATGGCAGCTAGCTTGCTCTCCTTTGGTATTAGCTGAATCCTTGTTCTGTGAGCATGCCAGGGGTCACTGTGAGGCCTTAGAGCCTTTCACAGGAAAGTTTTTTTTTTTTTTTTTTTAATCTCTCTGACGATCCCACGGTTTGGGTTGCTATCTCACATTAGTTCCCTCAGATTGTTCTCTCGGTATTCAGGCCTGGTCCTTACCCTAAGGACCGATGATGCAGCCCACACCTCCCTGCCCAGCCCCCACTCGCTCGTGGTGGACACGAGCATCTGGGCTAATTCTCTGCTTGCAATTGTGGTTGGGTCCATATTCTGTGGGGTTTTATTTATTTTGTATTACTGGTTATGTTGCCTTCTGAGATTCCAAAACTACACACAGACACACTTGTGAGAGGTGTTCTTACTATTAGAAATCTTCTCCACCTTCCCGACTCCCTCCCCAGCACAAGTCTCAGTCCCTAAATATTTTGTCTCTGTTTTTATGTTTTATATTTTGTCCTACCTCCTTTTGAAGAGAAAGGGTTGCCTTTCTGGGTGCCTGTTTTCCTCTGCCAGAGTTCAGAATTTTTTTTGTGTGTGTGGAAGTTACTCAACATTCAAATGATCCTGTGATGAATTTGTGGGGGATAAATTGGTCTCTTTATGCTATTTCTTTACCATCTTGGGACTGTCCCCCTCTCCTTGCTGTTTTGATGGGAATTTCCCTAATGACTAGTGGTATTTAGTAACTTTTCATGTGCTTATTGATCACTTATATTTCTTCTTTGGAGAAATTAGGTTGTTTTGTTTATGCTAAGTGTTAGAAGTTCTTTACATATATTGACTAATAATTATTTTAATTATTTTTTTTTTGGATGCAGCTTGTGAAATATTAGTTCCCTGACCAGGGAACAAACCTGGGGTCCCCTACAGTGGAATTCTCAATTTGTTATGAGTTACAATTATTTTCTCCCATTTTTGGGTTGCCTTGCCATTTCCTTGATATCATCCTTTGGTGTAGTCTGTTATTAGTTTGATGATGTCTATTTTTTCTTTCTTTTGTTGTTTGTGCTTTCAGTGTCATAATCAAGAAATCTTGCCAAATCCATTGTCATAAAGCATTCCTCCTATATTATTGTGAAGAGTTTATACTTTTAGCTCTTATGTTTAGATATTTGATCCACTTTGAGTTAAATTTTATATATAGTGTAATGTAAAGTTCTAGGGTCTTCCCAGGTGGCACTAGTGGTAAAGAACCCACCTGCCAATTCAGGAGACACAAGAAACTCTTCTTCAATCCCTGTGTCAGGGAGATGTCTTGGAGAAGGGCATGGCAACCCACTTCAGTATTCTTGCTTGGAGAATCCCATGGACAGAAGAGCCTGACAGGCTATCATCCATAGGATCTCAAAGAGTCAAACACAACCGAAGTGACAGCACACACAAAGTAAGGGTCAAATTCATTCTTTTCATGTGGACATGCAGTTTTCCAAGCAAAATTTCTTGAAAAGATTGTTCTTTTCCTCACTGAATGATTTTGACATGTCATATATGTGAGTATCTATTTCTGGGCTTTCTATTCCATCCCATGGATATGTGTGTCTGTTTTATTTTAGTATCATACTGAAAGAGGCAATTTCTAGGTAGGTTGATAAGAAGCCCGGGGGTCCCTGGGGAGGAGAGAAGGGATTGAAGTTCTCAAGGAAGAGAAAAGGACAAACTTTTTTCTACATTCCTTAGTCTTAGTCACATAAAATTATTTTTTCTTTAAGCTGGAGATGATGATTACATAACAAAAAAAGACTCAGCTTAAACTCTGTATTAAGGATTATATAACAACAATGTATCCTGCTTGAGGACAGTTTCTCCTTCTTGAGAATATTCTGATTAATCCTGTTATCTTAAAATGTATATTATGGAAATGGATCTGGTACACCACACTCCAGTTAAACTAAACAATGTCATTTTATGCCTTTATCCTCTATATTTTCACCTTTTACTTTTCAGATGGTCTTGATAATATATGTGGGCCTGCTTCTGCTGACTCCAAAAGTCCTTAGTCTTCTGTTTGACTCTCAAGACAATATCTTCCTGTCCTGGGCTCATTCTTATGCTTCATTCTACAATTGGTCTAATTTCTGGGTCTGCAATCTGTTGAAGGCTTCCTATGATGGGTTTCTCCATTTAAAGGAAAAGACTTTCTTCAACTCTGTGAATATCTTCACCAACAACAATCATGTGTGATGCCTCTCTTTCACTTGATGACATCTAGCAATCCTAAAATGGAGTGGTGTAACATTTTGTACTGTAAATATGGACATAATGTGACTTTCAACTTTGATTATACATTATCTTGATTTAATGGCTATTTTGCTGAACATAGGAAGGTAAATGGGTATAGATCTGGTGGTTTCCTACCTGATGTTTATCTAATATGGGATGAAGTCATATGGCTAACTCCTGAAAAGGGATGCCTACTATCTACTGCTCCCATATGCTGGGAAGAAATAGAGCCATCCCCAAAAGTTAGCCAACACTTAATTATAGTGACTGGAAATAATTGGGAATTTTGCCTCAAGAAATATGCAATGTAATCATTCCTGTATTTCCCAATCCCACTTCAGGTTCTCCTTTTACCTGGCCAGAAACTCTTTGGGACTGGATTCCTCAGTCATGCTGTTTTGCTCCAAACAAAACCTATTGAATATGTGGCTCTTATGTATGGATGTGATTTCCTCCTGGCTGGATAGTGAGACACACCCTATGTTTACATTTTACTCATGGTTTCATATTTTCAGACCTTCCAGGGAAGCCTGCTAATCTGCCACACCATAAAACTTGCTGGGCAAGGTCTGTATGTCACTGCTATGATTATCTGGCTGCAATATTCCTTCCCTCTCTGAGAGCTACAGATGTTATGCTATGAGCTGACGCTCTGACTAACTTTACTCAGCAGGCTTTACAAGATTCTCAAAAAGCTATTTTAGCCCTTAGTGCTGAACAAATACAAATTAAAAGGGTGGTTTCACAGAACAGATTGGCCTGATATATTCTAACGGCTGCACAAGGAAGAATTCGTGCCTTTATTCATATCCAGTGTTGTACATATATACGAAATACGAGTACTAATGTACTCACTTTATTGAAAAGATGAACAAAATGACTCATGCTATGGTTTCCTCTGAAGCCTCAGTCACCTCACTTTGGGAAACATTAATTAGCTCCCCATGGTGGAAGACTATCTTAATGGTAATAATTTTAATTGTTCTGTTTTTGCTGTTTGTTCCCTGCATTTGTAACTGTGTAACTGGATTTATTTTCCACTGTATTAAAGCTAAAAAGTTACAGATGGTTGTTCAGGCTCCTATGAGTGCCAGAGCCTCCTCCAACTATTACTTGGGGCCCCTGGATCAGACACTCTCAATATGAGGGTTAGAAGAATACGTTGCCTCAACAATTTAGGGATGATACCCCTCAACAGCATGAAGTAGTTATGGAATGAAAATGACACCCATTTCCCTTGGCAGCATAGTTCTCCTAAAGGAAAAGAGGGGAATGAGAGACTCAGTTTTTAGGTAGGATAATAAGAAGTCAGGGTCGCCAAGGAAGAGAGAAGGGTTTGGAGTTCTCAAGGAGGAGAAAAGGATTTTTTTTTTTGTCTTAGTCACATAAAACATTTTTTTTTCCTTTAAGCTGGAAATGATGATTACACAACAAAACACCACAAACTGTGGAACATTCTTAAAGAGATGGGAATACCAAACTATCTGACCTGCCTCTTGAGAAATCTGTATGCAGGTCAGGAAACAACAGTTAGAACTGGCCATGGAACAACAGACTGGTTCCAAATAAGGAAAAGAGTATGTCAAGGCTGTATATTGTCACCTTGCATATTTAACTTCTGTGCAGAGTACATCATGAAAAACGCTGGGCTGGAAGAAACACAAGCTGGAATCAAGATTGCTGGGAGAAATATCAATAACCTGAGATATGCAGATGACACCATCCTTATGGAAGAAAGTGAAAAAGAACTAAAGAGCCTCTTGATGAAAGTGAAAGTGGAGAGTGAAAAAGTTGGCTTAAAGCTCAACATTCAGAAAACTAATATCATGGCATCTGGTCCCATCACTTCACGGGAAGTAGATGGAGAAACAGTGGAAACAGTGTCAGACTTTATTTTTTGGGGCTCCAAAATCACTGCATATGGTGATTGAAGCCATGAAATTAAAAGATGCTTGCTCCTTGGAAGAAAAGTTGTGACCAACCTAGATAGCATATTAAAAAGCAGAGATATTACTTTGCAAAACAAAGGTCAATCTAGTCAAGGCTATGGTTTTTCCAGTAGTCATGTATGGATGTGAGAGTTAGACTATAAAGAAAGCTGAGGCTTGAAGTATTGATGCTTTTGAACTGTGGTGTTGGAAAAGACTCTTGAGAGTCCCTTGGACTTCAAGAAGGTCCAACCAGTCCATCCTAAAGGAAATCATTCCTGGGTGTTCATTGGAGGGACTGATGTTGAACCTGAAACTTCAATACTTTGGCCACCTGATGCGAAGAACTGACTCACTGGAAAAGACCCTGATGCTGGGAAAGATTGAAGGCGGGAGAAGGAGACGACAGAGGATGAGATGGTTGTTTGGCATCACTGACTCAACTGACATGACTTTAAGTAAACTCTGGGAGTTGATAATGGACAGGGAGGCCTGCGTGCTGCAATCCATGGGGTTGCAAAGTGCTAGACATGACTGAGTGACTGAACTGAACCTGTAAAATCTTTCTATTGTTTGTTTTAATTCAGTCATCTTAAAATGTAAATTATGGGAATGGGTCTAGTAATATCTTTACAATCTTAAGACATTCTTTTGATTTATTGTAATAAGCAATTAAAAAATGTATACAGCTCTCTTGCTAAGACTAGTGAGTGGGGGCACTTCCAGCCCTCTTCTGATGTCTACGTCATAAACTTTCTCTGTCTCTTTTCACTGTAATAAAACTTCTGCCACACAAGAGCTCTGAATGGTCAAGCCTAGTCTCTGGTCCTGAAGCTAAATCTTTTTCTTCGGAGATCATGCATCCGACATCTTCTACCATAAGCTATCAAAAGCGTTTTGATTACTTAAGCCTTGTAGCAAGTTTTGAAATTAGGAAATGTAAGTCCTGCAAATCTGTCCTTATTTAATATGATTGTTTTAATATTTTTTTTCTGATTTCTTTGAGATTTCCTATAAATTGTTGGATAGACTGTTTTCTATTTCTGCAAAAAAAAAAAAAAAAAAGAAAAAAGTTATTTTAATAGGTTTTTCATTGGAATGAGTATGTAGATTCCTTTGGAGGAGTATTAATATCTTAAGGAAATTAAGTGTTCCAAAAGATGAACATGGGACATCTCTCCCTGTATTTATATCTTTTCAATTTACTTTCAACAGTGTTCTGTAGTTTTCAGTGCACAAGTCTTTTGCCTTCTTGGTTAAGTTTATTTCTAGTTTACTATTGTTGGTGCTTTATAAATAGAAATATTTTATTCGTTTTCAAAAGAAAATTAATTTTCAAAACATTCTCTACTGTTATTAATGTATAGAAACATGATTTACTTTTTTGTGTTGACTTTGTATCCAGAAAGTTTGCTGAATTCATTATTGAATCAATTATTTTGGCAATGTTGAAGTTAATCCACAGAAAGTTAATCTACAAAGTTAATCCACAGACATCTCTTTCATTCCTGTATACAACAAAGAAAAGTCAGAAAAAGAAATCAAGGAAACATTTCCATTTATTATTGGATCAAAAATATTAAAGTATGTAGGAATAAAGCTACCTAAGTAGGCAAAAGATTTGTAGTCAGAAAACTATAAGATACTGATGAAAGAAATCAAAGACAACACAAACAGATGGAAGGATATGCCATGTTCTTGGATTGGAAGAATCAATATTATGAAAATGACTATACTACTCAAAGCAACCTACAGATTCAATACAATCCCTATCAAATTACCAATGACATTTTTTCAGAATTGGAACAAAAAAATTACAATTTGTGGTTAAAAACAAAAGACCACAAATAGCCAGAGAAACCTTGAGAAAGAAATACAGAACTGGAGGAATCATGTTTCTTGACTTTAGACTATACTACAAAACCACAGTCATCAAACCAGTAGAGTACTGGCAAAAAAACTGAAATATATATATCAATGGAAAAGGATAGACAGTGTGGAGATAAATCCACACACTTATGATCATCTAATCTATGACAAAGGAGAAAAGAATATTCAATGGAGAACAAACAGTCTCTTCAATAAGTGGTGCTGGAAAAACTGGACAACTACATGTAAATCAATGAAATTAGAACACATACTAACTCTACACATAAAAATAACCTCAAAATGGATTAAAAACTAAATGTAAGACCAGATACTATGAAAGTCTGAAAGGAAAACATAGACAAGAACACACTCTGACATAACATGAAAAAATCTTTTTGATCCACCTAATAGATTAATAAAAATAAAAACAGAAATGAAAAAAGGACCTGAGTGTGTTAGCTGCTTAGTGATATCTGACTATTTGCAACCCCATGGATTAAGGCCTGCCAGGCTCCTCTGTTCATAGGATTTCCCAGGCAAGAATACTGGAATGGGTTGCTCTTCCCTTCTCCAGGGGATCTTCTCAACCCAGGGACCAAACCCAGGTCTCCTGCACTGTAGGCAGACTTTTTATTGTCTGAACCACTGTGCTGTGCTTAGTCACTCAGTTATCTCTGACTTTTTGTGACTTCATGGATTGCCCATCAGATTCCTCTTTCCATGGGGGTTCTCCAGGCAAGAATACTGGAGAGGGTTGCTATGCCCTCATCCAGGCTGAACCACTGGAAAAGACTTAAAAAAAAAAAAAAAAACAACTAAGGAAGATTAATAAAAATAAAAACAAAAATAAACAACAGGGAAACAATGGAAACACTAAGACACTTTATTGGGGGTGGGGGGGGGGCCTCCAAAAATCACTGTAGATGGTGACTGCAGCCATGAAATTAAAAGACGCTTGCTCCTTTGAAGAAAAGTTATGAAAAACCTAGACAGCATATTAAAAAGCAGAGACATTACTTTACCAAAAAAGGTCCATCTAGTCAAAGCTATAATTTTTCTAGTAGTCATGTATGGAGGTGAGAGTTGGACCATAAAGAAAGCTGAGCACCAAAGAAATGATGCTTTTGAACTGTGGTGTTGGAGAAGACTCGAGAGTCCCTTGGACTGCCAGGAGAGCAAACCAGTTAATCCTAAAGAAATTCAAGCCTGAATATTCATTGGAAGGACTGATGTTGAAACGGAAACTCCAACACTCTGACCACCTAATGTGAAGAACTGACTCATTGGAAAAGACCTTGATTCTGGGAAAGACTGAAGGCAGGAGGAGAAGGGGACGACAAAGGATGAGATGGTTGGATGGCATCACTGACTGATGGACATGAGTTTGAGCAAGTTCTGAGAGTTAGTGTAGGACAGGGAAACCTGGCGTTCTGCAGTCCATGGGGTCGCAAAGAGTAGGACATGGCTGAGCAACTGAACTGAACTGAAAGTAAACTTAAAATCTTTTGTACAGCCAAAGGAAACTATGAACAAAATGAAAGGTAACCCTCAGAATGGGAGAAAGTGTTTGCAAATGAATCAACTGTCAAAGGATTAATCTTGAAAAATATAGAAGCAAATCAACATCAAGAAACAATCTAATCAAAAAGTGTGTGTAAGATATAAATGAACATTTCTCCAAAGAAGACATACAGATGGCTGAAAAGCACAGAAAAAGATGCTCAGCAGCACTAATTATTAGAGAGATGAAATCAAAACTTCAGTGAAGTATCATTGCCCATCAGTCAGAATTGCCATCATCAAAAAATGTTCAAACTATAAAAACCCTGATGCTAGGAAAAATTGAAGGCAGGAGGAGAAGGGGACAACAGAGGATGAGATGGTTGGATGGTATCACAAACTCAATGGACATGAGTTTGAGCAAACTCCCAGAAGTGGTGAAAGATATAGCAACATGGTGTACTGCAAAGTTTATGAGGTCGCAAAGAGTCGGACATGATTGAGTGACTGAACAACAACAGCATAAATGCTGGAGAGAGTGCTGAGGAAAGGGGATCCTCCTACACTTTGGTGGAAATGTAAACTGGTACAGCTCTGAATGTAGAGTTCCAAAGAATAGCAAGAAAAGATAAGAAAGCCTACTTTAGCAATCAATGCAAAGAAATAGAGTAAAACAACACAATGGGAAAGACTAGAAATCTCTGCAAGAAAATTAGAGATACCAAGGGAACATTTCATGTAAAGATGGGCTCGATAAAGGACAGAAATGGTATGGACCTAACAGAAACAGAAGATATTAAGAAGAGGTGGCAAGAATACACAGAAGAACTGTACAAAAAAGATCTTCATGACCAAGATAATCACAATTGTGTGATCACTCACCTAGAGCCAGAAATCCTGGAATGTGAAGTCAAGTGGGCCTTAGAAAGCATCACTACAAACAAAGCTAGTGGAGTGATGGAATTCCAGTTGAGCTATTCCAAATCCTGAAAGATGATGCTGTTAAAGTGCTGCACTCAATATGCCAGCAAATTTGGAACACTCAGCAGTGGCCACAGGACTGAAAAAGGTCAGTTTTAATTCCAATCCCAAAGAAAGGCAATGCCAAAAGATGCTCAAACTACCACAGAGTTGCACTCATCTCACACTCTAGTAAAGTAATGCTCAAAATTCTCCAAGCCAAGCTTCAGCAGTAAATAAACCGTGAACTTCCAGATGTTCAAGTTGGTTTTAGAAAAGGCAAAGGAACCACAGATCAAATTGCCAACATCCACCGGATCATTGAAAAAGCAAGAGAGTTCCAGAAAAACATCTACTTCTGTTTATTGACTATGCCAAAGCCTTTGACTGTGTGGATCACAATAAATTGCAAAAAAAATTCTTCAAGAGATGGGAATACCAGACCACTTGACCTGCCTCTTGAGAAATTTGTATGCAGATCAGGAAGCAACAGCCAGAACTGTACATGGAACAACAGACTGGTTCCAAATAGGAAAAGGAGTACATCAAGGCTGTATATTGTCACCCTGCTTATTTAACTTATATGCAGAGTACATCATGAGAAACGCTGGGCTGGAAGAAACACAAGCTGGAATCAAGATTGCCAGGAGAAATATCAATAACCTCAGATATGCAGATGACACCACCCTTATGGCAGAACGTGAAGAGGAACTCAAAAGCCTCTTGATGAAAGTGAAAGTGGAGAGTGAAAAAGTTGGCTTAAAGCTCAACATTCAGAAAACGAAGATCATGACATCTGGTCCCATCTCTTCATGGCAAATAGATGGGGAAAGAGTGGAAACAGTATCATACTTTATTTTCTGGAGCTCCAAAATCACTGCAGATGGTGATTGCAGCCATGAAATTAAAACATTCTTACTCCTTGGAAGGAAAGTTATGACCAACCTAGAAAGCATATTCAAAAGCAGAGACATTACTTTGCCAACAAAGGTCCATCTAGTCAAGTCTATGGTTTTTCCAGTAGTCATGTGCGGGGAGCTGCCCGTGAGAACGGGGTCCTTTGTCTGAAGGACACAGCTCTGGGAGCTGCCTCAGTCCTTGAGGGTTTGCTTGCAAACATAGCTCTCTGTCCCGCCACCCCAGAGATTAGGTGCTTATTTACTGCAGGCACCTGGAGTTCTGTGCAAACTTCTCACGCACAGAGAAATGTTATCTGGTGTAAGAAATAATAACAGGGAGCCATTCCCATGCTCTCAAGATTTCTTGTGACTGTTTGTAAGATGTATAGGCCAACCAAGAAAAAATGTCAACTGTCTTGTCTTTCTCACGCTTTTCTGTATAAATATGAGATGTTGAATAAAGTTGGTGTCAGACTGCGTCCCTTCGTGGTGACATGTCTGAACCTCTCGACCCCATCTTTGTAGTCTCTTGCTTTAGTTTCTTTCTTAGCCCTGCCGTGCACGTTCTCGGGACCTGACCGACTTTGCCGGCTGGCTCCGGCAGTCATGTATGGACGTGAGAGCTGGACTGTGAAGAAAGCTGAGTGCTGAAGAATTTATGCTTTTGAACTGTGGTTTTGGAGAAGACTCTTGAACGTACCATGAACTGCAAGGAGATCCAACCAGTCCATTCTAAAGAAGATCAGTCCTAGTTGTTCTTTGGAAGGAATGATGCTAAAGCTGAAACTCCAGTACTTTGGCCACCTCATGCGAAGAGTTGACTCGTTGGAAAAGACCCTGATGCTGGGAGGGATTGGGGGCAGGAGGAAAAGTTGATGACAGAGGATGAGATGGCCCAATGTCATCACCGACTCAATGGACATGAGTTTGAGAGAACTCCGGGAGTTGGTGATGGACAGGGAGGCCTGGAGTGCTGCAATTCATGGGGTCGCAAAAAGTCGGACACGACTGAGAGACTGAACTGAACTGAACTGAACAGCTCTTATGGAGAACAGTATGGAGGGTCTTTGAAAACTAAAAATAGAGCTACCATATGATCCAGCAATCTAACTCCTGGGCATATAGCCAGAGAAAACCATCAGTTGAAAAGATGCATGCATCCAATGTTCATTACAGCATTGTTTATAATAACCAGGGCATGGAAGGAACTTAAATGTCTATTGACAGAGGAATGGATAAAGAAGATATGGTATATATACACAGTGGAATATTATTGTTGTTGTTTTAGTCTCCAAGTCATCTTTGACTCTTCTGCAACTTCGTGTACTATAGCTGGCCAGACTCCTCTGTCCATGAAATTTCCCAGGCAAAAATACTGGAGTGGGTTGCCACTTCCTTTTCCAGGAGATCTTCCTGACCCAGGGATCAAACCTGCATCTCCTGCATTGGCAGGTAGATTCTTTACCACTGAGTTACCAGGGATAACCCATTAGTACTAAGCCATAAAAAAGAATGAAATAATGCCATTTTTAGTAGCATGTATGGACCTAGAGATTGTCATACTGAGTGAAGTAATTCAGACAGAGAATGATAAATATCACATTGCTTATATTTGTAATCTAAGATGATGGCTTCCCAGGTGGCACAGTGGTAAAGAATCCACCTGCCAATGCAGGAGACACAAGAGATGCAATTAACAAATAAAAAACATAAAATAAGTTCAGAATATCTCTACTTCAATTATTTTTAGAAAAGAATCAATACTTGTAGTGAGTTAACAAAAAAAGATAAACTTCATATTACTTGATTGAATGAGAAGACAGATAATCAGCAAGGAGACTGTAGACTTCAGCAATATTAACAACTAATTTGATATAGCTGGCATTTGACATATTTTCCATGTGACATAAACAGAACACATTCATGGAACATTTACCAAGATAGATCATATTAAGGGCCATAAATTAAATTTAAACAAATATAAAGGGCTCCAAGTCATGGAGAGGATCTTTTCTGAGTGTGATCAATAGTACATAGCAACATGGATGACTGCCAAGTTATGCTGAATGGAATAAATCCGACAAAAAAATAATATATCCTATGTAATTTAACTTATGTAAAATACTGGTAAATTTAAAATAATCTTTAGTGATAAAAAACAAATGAGTGGTTATCTTGGGTAGGAGTAGATGAGCAGGGGTAGAAGGAAAGGATTTTACAGGGACATGAGGCAAATTGTGGGTGATATATTCAGTATACATTCACTAAGTTGACTGTGGTAATAGTTCACAGGGATATTCACATGTTGGAATGCCAGATTGTATACTTTAAATATGTACAATTTCTAGTTTTACAAAGCAAGCTCTGAACCAGCAAATAAATCAAAGTAGATTGCTTCATCAACAGATAGCATATATCTATTCAATAGGACATTTGGTAACATTAACTGTCAAATTCTTTTAGATATGAAATTGGAGGTAAACTTGCATACACATCTGGGTAACAGCTTGCCTGGCACATAGGAGCCTTTCACCAAAGGATATTTTATTCTTCCAGTGTAGATATAAGATCTTCATCAAATGCTTCAGCTATTGCAGAAATATATTTCAAGGCAGATAGTGGTGGGATACACAAAACAGGTACCTAGATAATTAGATCCTTATTTGGATAGCAAAGTTGTCCGAGTTATTTGCTGCTGAGTGAGAAAGTAAGTTTCAGATTACATTAGAGGGCTTGACTTTTTTTTTAAATTTTATTTTATTTTTAAACTTTACATAATTGTATTAGTTTTGCCAAATATCAAAATGAATCTGCCACAGGTATACATGTGTTCCCCATCCTGAACCCTCCTCCCTCCTCCCTCCCCATACCATACCTCTGGGTCGTTCCAGTGCACTAGCCCCAAGCATCCAGTATCGTGCATCGAACCTGGACTGGCAACTCGTTCCTTACATGATATTTTACATGTTTCAATGTCATTCTCCCAAATCTTCCCACCCTCTCCCTCTCCCACAGAGTCCATAAGACTGTTCTATACATCAGTGTCTCTTTTGCTGTCTTGTACACCAGGTTATTGTTACCATCTTTCTAAATTCCATATATATGTGTTAGTATACTGTATTTATGTTTTTCCTTCTGGCTTACTTCACTCTGTATAATAG
Organism: Bos grunniens; assembly: GCF_055505025.1. NCBI lineage: Eukaryota > Metazoa > Chordata > Mammalia > Artiodactyla > Bovidae > Bos > Bos grunniens. The sequence continues at coordinate 101,929,364 of NC_141194.1, read as the reverse complement.
GCTCCAGTTTCATCCACCTCATTAGAACTGATTCAAATGTATTCTTTTTAATGGCTGAGTAATACTCCATTGTGTATATGTACCACTGCTTTCTTATCCATTCATCTGCTGATGGACATCTAGGTTGCTTCCATGTCCTGGCTATTATAAACAGTGCTGCGATGAACATTGGGGTACATGTGTCTCTTTCCCTTCTGGTTTCCTCAGTGTGTATGCCCAGCAGTGGGATTGCTGGATCATAAGGCAGTTCTATTTCCAGTTTTTTAAGGAATCTCCACACTTTTCTCCATAGTGGCTGTACTAGTTTGCATTCCCACCAACAGTGTAAGAGGGTTCCCTTTTCTCCACACCCTCTCCAGCATTTATTATTTGTAGACTTTTGGATCACAGCCATTCTGACTGGTGTGAAATGGTACCTCATAGTGGTTTTGATTTGCATTTCTCTGATAATGAAGGATGTTGAGCATCTTTTCATGTGTTTGTTAGCCATCTGTATATCTTCTTTGGAGAAATGTCTATTTAGTTCTTTGGCCCATTTTTTGATTAGGTCGTTTATTTTTCTGGAGTTGAGCTGTAGGAGTTGCTTGTATATTTTTGAGATTAGTTGTTTGTCAGTTGCTTCATTTGCTATTATTTTCTCCCATTCTGAAGGCTGTCTTTTCACCTTGCTAATAGTTTCCCTTGATGTGCAGAAGCTTTTAAGGTTAACTAGATCCCATTTGTTTATTTTTGCTTTTATTTCCAATATTCTGGGAGGTGGGTCATAGAGGATCCTGCTGTGATGTATGTCAGAGAGTGTTTTGCCTATGTTCTCCTCTAGGAGTTTTATAGTTTCTGGTCTTACGTTTAGATCTTTAATCCATTTTGACTTTTTAAAAAATGAAACATTTACTGTGATTGGGTGCATTTAAAAGAATATCTTATGTGATGCATGTACCTGATAGAAAATCTGAAGAATATATATGAATGTAAGGAAGAAAACTAAATTTACCTATAATATTACCTCCCATTGATAGCTTCTGTTAATAATCAAAAATATATTCTTCAAACGAGAAATTTTACTGAATATTTAAGATTAAAAATACATTTCTGGTCAAATCAACTCATATCACTTGCACAGAAAATGTGGCAGGCCACTATCACACAAGCCAGAGTGGATGGTAAAATTTCACCAAAGTACATATTCCAAGGAATAATGGCCAAGTGATAATGAAAAAGCAAACAGTTTCATGGTATTTTAAATTAGTTTTTTGTATGAAGGTTGTATTATAAACTTTGAGTATTTTTTGAGGTCTTTTTAAAACTCATTTAAAACTGACAGTTTAATAGGATGAACTGGTTACTGGTTTGCTTCTCGGTGAACTTTATAGCATAGCTTACAGCAAAAAAAGTGTATGTTATTTTGATTTTTATAACTCAAGAAGGACCTTACTGTGCTACACAATTTTCTCAATAGAAAGATAAATTGACAGTAACTAAAAACAAACAGAAAATACTTCCTATAGTTTAATTTTTCAAGACATGAAACTCAAATCCAATGCTATAGTAAAACCAAATACATTTTTAAATGGAAGAATGGGTAAACTTAAGTGTGAATTTAAAAAAAAAAACATTGTGGAAATACCCATTTCTAGATAAAAATAAACATTTAAAGCAAAAGAGCACTAAACATAGAGTAATTTAAATTAAACAAAGGAAAGGTAAAATAACTGGTGGAAATCTCTCCATCAACTGACATATGCTGTAAATGAAAAATCTCTCTTGATCTTTTTCTCTCCCTCTCTTTCTGTACACAAACCCACATCCAGACACACACACACACACACACACATATACACACACAATGGAGGTCTGAAAATTTAATAGAGGAGCCAGATAGAATGGAAAGGTACAGGTGGATCTGATTGGCACAAAGGTAGACACAACTGGACATGTGTGCTCAATCAGTCATATCAGACTCTGTGATCCTATGCACTGTAGCCAGTCAGGTTCCTCTGTCCATGGGATTTTCTAGGCAACAACACTGGAGTTGGTTGCTATTTCCTCCTCCAGGAGATATTCCTGAACCAGGAATCAAACCCATGTCTCATGTCTTCTGCATTGGCAGGCAAGTTCACTACCACTGGCACCACCTAGGAATGGCTTATTTATATTTTCATTTTTTCTTGGTCTGATGTGTCTCCTGGATTCTTAGCAGTTTGTCTTGCCTTGGCTGCCACCAGAGAAACCCAGTTCCTCTTAGAGCCTATGTAGATATATTGTCTAAGGACAACCAGCCATTAGCCTGGAGTTTCTAGTTCTACTTGCCCTTTCTGGATTCAGATGAAATGCAATACCACAGGGCATAGGATTTATTGTCCTGAATGGCTTCTGAAGGAGCTGGATGATGTAAATCAGGAGTTTAGAAAAATTAATAGGGGTGGACTTTCACTAATGGGAAATAGAATTTTGGGAAATGTCTGGTAAATAAATCCCTTCTCTCTTTCTCATTCTGATGGACTTAAGTATAATTTCTCTCTACAGATTGTTGGGCCAATTGGGGGTAATTGTTCTGGTTTACAGTCTTTTGGAAAGTAGTGGCCTGTGTAGGAATTAATCACCATGCATTACTTTTCATCCTTCCTGCCCCTATTTTCATTTTTCCCCTACTCACAGTGTCCTAGTATTAGACCTTCCAAGTAAAGTTTTAGCAATTTATTCTTGCCTCACTCTGCTTTTTAGGGAACTTAGCCTGAAAAAAGTATATATGCCTTTGTATAGAAATAGTGTTATCACTGATAGATGAAATAAAACTGCTGTCCACAGAGGTTGTGACAATTACAGTTCCCACTGACAACGTATGAGACTGCTTACTTTTCAAAACCTTAAGAAAATATATGATCAAAACTTTAAATTGTATATTTCCATCTTACTTGCAAAAAGTAGTATGTTATTATATTTCTCATTTGGATATATCAAAAATGATATATACTAAGATTATTCATCACATCACAGTTTTTATTTATATTTTTTTAATTCATACATTTATTGTGGAACACCCTTAGTTTCATGGTATCATTAGCAATTAATTGAGGAGTTCCAGAAAAACATCTATTTCTGCTTTATTGACTATGCCAAAGCCTTTGACTGTGTGGATCACAATAAACAGTGGCAAATTCTTCAAGAGATGGAAATACCAGACCACCTGATCTGCCTCTTGAGAAATCTATATGCAGGTCAGGAAGCAACAGTTAGAACTGGACATGGAACAACAGACTGGTTCCAAATAGGAAAAGGAGAACATCAAGGCTGTATATTGTCACCCTGTTTATTTAACTTATATGCAGTGTACATCATGAGAAATGCTGGAATGGAAGAAACACAAGCTGGAATCAAGATTGCCAGGAGAAATATCAATAACCTCAGATATGCAGATGACACCACCCTTATGGCAGAACGTGAAGAGGAACTCAAAAGCCTCTTGATGAAAGTGAAAGTGGAGAGTGCAAAAGTTGGCTTAAAGCTCAACATTCAGAAAACGAAGACCATGGCATCCAGTCCCATCACTTCATGGGAAATAGATGGGGAAACAGTGGAAACAATGTCAGACTTTATTTTTTTGGGCTCCAAAATCACTGCAGATGGTGAATGCAGCCATGAAATTAAAAGACGCTTACTCCTTGGAAGGAAAGTTATGACCAACCTAGATAGCCTATTCAAAAGCAGAGATATTACTTTGCCAACAAAGGTTCGTCTAGTCAAGGCTATGGTTTTTCCTGTGGTCAGGTATTGATGTGAGAGTTGGACTGTGAAGAAGGCTGAGCCCCGAAGAATTGATGCTTTTGAACTGTGGTGTTGGAGAAGACTCTTGAGAGTCCCTTGGACTGCAAGGAAATCCAACCAGTCCATCCTGAAGGAGATCAGGCCTGGGATTTCTTTGGAAGGAATGATACTAAAGCTGAAACTCCAGTACTTTGGCCACCTCATGCGAAGGGTTGACACATTGGAAAAGACTCTGATGCTGGGAGAGATTGGGGGCAGGAGGAGAAGGGGACAACAGAGGATGAGATGGCTGGATGGCATCACTGACTCGATGGACGTGAGTCTGGATGAACTCCGGGAGTTGGTGATAGACTGGGAGGCCTGGCGTGCTGCGATTCATAGGGTCGCAAATAGTTGGACACGACTGAGCGACTGATCTGATCTACGAGCATCTGCCTGCAATGCAGGAGACCTTGGTTCGATCCCTGGGTTGGGAAGATCCCCTGGAGAAGGAAATGGCAACCCACTCCAGCATTCCTGCCTGGAGAATCTCATGGATGGAGAAGCCTGGTGGGCTACAGTCCATGGGGTCGCAAAGAGTCGGACAGGACCCAGCGACTTCACTTTCACTTTTCACTTTCACTAACAGATTATTGCTATCCCAGGAGAAATTTTGAATTCGAGAAAGACCCCTTACAGCAATAACCAGGGACATGATCCAACTTACAAAATACAAAGAAAAAGGAAGAAGTTCCCAAAACATAAACCTTGGTTCTGGATTCTTTCTGGTCAGATGATATAAGCTTATGCATCATGGTCCAAGAGAAACAGTCTTAGGAAACTAACCAAAATTTATGCTTTTGTGCATTTCGTTCAATTGATGGATCATTACTGTCTTATTACCAACTGCTGTAGTCAGAGTTGGACTGTGAAGAAAGCTGAGCATCAAAGAATTGATGCTTTTTAACTGTGGTGTTGGAGAAGACTCTTGAGAATCCCTTGGACTGCAAGGAGACCCAACCAGTCCATTCTAAAGGAGATCAGTCCTGGGTGTTCTTTGGAAGCACTGACGCTAAAGCTGAAACTCCAATACTTTGGCCACCTCATGCAAAGAGTTGACTCATTAGAAAAGACTCTGATGCTGGGAGGGATTGGAGGCACGAAGAGAAAGGGACGACAGAGGATGAGATGGCTGAATGGTATCACTGACTTGATGGACATGAGTTTGAGTCAACTCTGGGAGTTGGTGATGGACAGGGAGGCCTGGTGTGCTGCAATTCATGGGGTCACAAAGAGTCGGACACGACTGAGCAACTGAACTAAACTGAAGTGCCAGAACCTGGTCTTGAGCTAAAATCTGCCAATATTAAGTTTGCTGCTCCTTTCTTTAGCATTTCACACGGATTATTTCTTGTCTCTCTAAAAGTCAAAAAGCTACAGTCTATTTTGAAATGTGTTATATTCCAGGAAAAGGTAGATCATAAAATTGAAACTTTATCTTCCCTGTGTTCGACATTAAACAATATATTTTCCAGTTATGTGAAACTTTCATTTAATATCCAAAACTTAATTTTATATAAGTCCACAGCCTATCCACATCCATCTTATCCCTTAATACGTGCTGCAATTCCATCTCTATTAAATATCCTTTTTTAACAACTTAAGTTCACCATAGGCTCTTCTTTTTTATAAGCCTTAGATTAAAGGTAATTTTTATTTTTTAGTTGGCACTAAATAATAAATTATCTTGTACTGCTTTGTTTTGAACACAAGTTTTACACACCAATAGGACTATAAGCTTCTTAATAGCTGGAGCACAGTAAGGTAGTATTGTGGCAATAGTCCATTTCCAATGAAGGCAATAAGGATGCTCATTTTCTTTTTCAAAATTAATTTTTATTGGAATGTAGTTACTTTACAATATTGTGTTCATTTCTGCTGTATAGAAAATTGAGTCAGTCATACATATACACATATCTCTCTCCTTTTGTATTTCCATCTCATTCAGGTCACCACAGTGCATTAAGTAGAGTTCATTAATGAAGTGAATTAATGAGGTCAATAATACTGACTTCATTGTTCTGTCATTTAAAAAAGGATGGGAGGAAATGGGATTGACACATATACACCATTAACACTACATATAAAATAGATAACTAATTAGAACATACTGTATAGCACAGGGAACTCTACTAAGAAATACTTCAGTCAGTTCACTTCAGTCACTCAGTCGTGTTTGAAATTTTGCTACCCCATGAATCGCAGCATGCCAGGACTCCCTGTCCAACACCAACTCCCGGAGTTCACTCAAACTCATGTCCATCAAGTCGGTGATGCCATGAAGCCATCTCATCCTCTGTCGTCCCCTTTTCTTCCTGCCCCCAATCCCTCCCAGCATCAGAGTCTTTTCCAGTGAGTGAATTCTGCATGAGGTGGCCAAAGTACTGGAGTTTCAGCTTTAGCATTATTCCTTCCAAAGAACACCCGGGGCTGATCTCCTGTAGAATGGACTGGTTGGATCTCCTTGCAGTACAAGGGACTCTCAAGAGTCTTCTGCAACACCACAGCTTTGGCACTCAGCTTTCTTCGCAGCCCAACTCTCACAGCCATACATGACTATTGGAAAAACCATAGACTTGACTAACCAGACCTTTGTTGGCAAAGTAATGTCTCTGCTTTTGAATATGCTATGTAGGTTGGTCATAACTTTCCTTCCAAGGAGTAAGCGTCTTTTAATTTCATGGCTGCAATCACCATCTGCAGTGATTTTGGAGCCCAAAATAATAAAATCTGACACTGTTTCCACTGTTTCCCCATCTATTTCCCATGAAGTGATGGGACCAGATGCCATGATCTTCGTTTTCTGAATGTTGAGCTTTAAGCCAACTTTTTTACTCTCCTCTTTCACTTTCATCAAGAGGCTTTTTAGTTCCTCTTTACTTTCTGCCTTAAGGGTGGTGTTATCTGCATATCCGAGTTTACTGATATTTCTCCTGGCTATCTTGATTCCAGCTTTTGCTTCTTCCAGCCCCGGGTTTCTCATGATGTACTCTGCATATAAGTTAAATAAGCAAGGTGACAATATACAGCCTTGACGTACTCCTTTTCCTATTTGGAACCAGTCTGTTGTTCCATGTCCAGTTCTAACTGTTGCTTCCTGACCTACATACAGGTTTCTCAAGAGACAGGTCATGTGGTCTGCTATTCCCATCTCTTGAAGAATTTTCCACAGTTTATTGTGATCCACACAAAGGCTTTGACATAGTCAATAAAGCAGAAATAGATGTTTTTCTGAAACTCTCTTGCTTTTTTGATGATCCAGTGGATGTTGTCAGTTTGATCTCTGGTTCCTCTGCCTTTTCTAAAACTAGCTTGAACATATGGAAGTTCACAGTTTAATTACTACTGAAGTCTGGCTTGGAGAATTTTGAGCATTACTTTACTAGTGTGTGAGATGAGTGCAATTGTGTGGTAGTGAGAATTCTTTGGCATTTACTTTCTTTGGGATTGGAATTAAAACTGACTTTTTCCAGTCCTGTGGCCACTGCTGAGTTTTCCAAATTTGCTGACATATTGAGTGCAGCACTTTCACAGCATCATCTTTTAGGATTTGAAATAGCTCACTGTCCCATCACTCATGGCAAATAGATGGAGAAATAATGGAAACAGTGACAGACTTTATTTTTGGTGGAAGGGCTCCAAAATCACTGCAGATGGTGAATGCAGCCATGAAATTAAAAGGTGCTTACATTTTGGAAGAAAAGCTATGACCAACCTAGACAGCATATTAAAAAGCAGAGACATTACTTTACTAACAAAGGTACATCTATTCAAATGTGGTTTTTCCAGTAGTGAGAGTTGGACTACAAAGAAAGCTGAGCACCAGAGAATTGATGCTTTTGAACTATGGTGTTGTAGAAATCTCTTGAGAGTCCCTTGGACTGACAGGAAAGCAAACCCATCAATCCTAAAGAGATCAGTCCTGAATAATCATTGAAAGGACTGATGCTAAAGCTGAAACTTGAATACTTTGGCCACCTGATGCAAACTGACTCATTTGAAAAGACCCTGATGCTGTGAAAGATCAAAAGCAGGAGGAGAAGGGGTTGACAGAGCATGAGATGTTTGGATGGCATCACTGACTTGATGGACATGAGTTTGAGCAAGCTCCGGGAGTTGGTGATGGACAGGGAAGTCTGGCGTGCTGCAGTTTCATGTGGTGACAAAGAGTCAGACATGGCTGTGTGACTGAACTGAACAATGAAGTCAATTATTTATTATTAATGACCTCCCAATTGCTCCGTGCATATCATGTCATATCAATTTTGCTTGTATTCTGAGGCATATAGGATTTATATCAGGTCATTGCTCAGGTAGAAAGTAGGATGCTGATCAAGCCTATAATAAAATAATGAGCTTTTTGAGTTGATTTATAGTCTTTTTGTTCAATTCCTAGTGAAATTGTGGGATCTATTTTTTTTTTAATTTAAGTTTCAGTAATACTGGAGAGCTTCCTTTCCTCACAAACTACTTAGGATTGCTCAAGCTAACATAATATTGAATAAAAGTTATTATGCTTATTATCTTCATTATAATTATATCTATAATCTATTGAATGCTTTCTCTACATCTTGTATATTATGTCTGCAACAAAGAGCTACTATTATTATCCACATACTGAAAATGAGAAAACTAAGGCTCAGAGAGCTTAAATAATATGTTCAAGGTAACATTGTCAGTAAGGATTAAAGCAGAGTTTGGACCCAAGAAATCTGATGCAAGACCCTATTAGTTAGCCCCTATACTGCTTCTCTTCCATTGCACCTGCTCTTTCACCATCAAATCCTACAATTTTTACTTCAAACATGTTTAGTTCATACCAGTATTTTTTATGCCCTTGCAATTATAAAGAAATGTTTATTGCATCTTTAAAAAGTTTTAACTTTATCAATATTGTGAACTCTCATATTTTTCAGTTTATGAAATCTTGTGCAACATCCACTCTTGTTTCACTTGTACATATAATTACAATGATCTTACTATTGAAGCAATGCTGTATTGGTCAGAGTTTGATCATAGAAACTTAACCACACCAGGAAGTATGTGTGTGTGTATATATATGTGTGTGTGTATATATATGTGTGTGTGTATATATATATATATATATATATATATATATATATAATTATGGCACCCAAGATGGATGTTCTCTTGTTCTCTGTACATCCTGTGCTCCAGCAGTCCCTGCTTCAAATACACCCTGCTCTCTTGACTGACTTTCCCCTTTAATCACAGAGCCTAATCAGTAATTACATATATACTTGTCTTACTCCATCCTGCCCCAGCTAGTGATTGTTCTAGAATGGTTCCCCTTTGATAGTTTAACAAAGGGAAGACCTCTACCTCCAGGAAGGTACTTATCCCAAGGGGCCAAGAAGGGCTGAGAGAGACAAAACCAATGAACCAATCTGACATCAATTCTCCCTATAAACTGGTAGTCTCCCTATTCTCCCCAAGAGTGAAGGGTACTGCCATGTCCTGCCCACACCAGGGTAGGGTGTCACTCTGAGACCTTGCTTCAGATGTGTAAGCTCCCCCATCCATTAAACAAATAATGTGTCTTCTGCTGACTCTAGGCTCTTTCTTTGATCTTGAACCTGGGCAAGTATAGGCCTCATAGGCCTGTGAATGCAACTCCCAAATATATATATTTGACCTTGTGTGTGCATGTGTGCTTTGTCACTCAGCCATGTCTGACTCTTTGTGACCCCATGAACTGTGGTCCAACAGGTTCCTCTGCCCATGGGATTCTCTAGGCAAGAATACTGGAGCAGGTTACCATTTCCTACTCCAGGGGATCTTCCCCACCCAAGGACCAAACCTGCCTCTCTTGCATCTCTTTCACTGGCAGGTGGGTTCTTTATCACTGAGCCACCTAGCAAGCCCATATTTGACCTTAAGCTTATGCAATTGTGGAACCTTAATAAATAGTCTCTTTAAGTCTGTTGATTTTATATTTAGTGATCTTGAAATCTGCAGGGAAGGCAGCTGAGGAAGGGATGAATATGAAGTAAGAGAGAGTAAGGGGAGGCTGGAACCCATGGAAATGAACCTGATCTCATGTTGGTTTCTCAGTTGTTTCCAATTTCAAAGATGTGGCTGTTATGCATATGAATTTGGTATCTGTATTACTGATCCTGTTTGTGATACCAGTTGTCTTGCTGTATCTCACTGTGTGCACTGTTTGTTGAATCCACGGTAGACAAGACATGAGTGGGGAAGCTGGAAGAAGACTCAAGCAGCTGAGGAGCAATAGGAACCACAGACACATTTATTCTCTGCTGGCTGACAGAGTAGCCGTAGCAGCAGTCATAGCATAACCTAACACAACACAACCTCTCTCCTGACTGGCACAATGGCCATAAAAGTAGGCATGCTATAATCTCTCCTTTCATGGCTGACCCAACAGACACAGCCGTGAAATAGCAGTAAGGCCACCAATTTGTGGGTGGTGCTCATACAGCCATACCACACACAACCTGGGACCAAGTGAGTACCTCGTGATGTGTATGTGCAGTGCTATAAATGATCTCAGCTGTTACATAGTCATTATTTACAAGACATGGAGTGAGAGAGCCTGAACACAGTATCTTGGCTAGTTTGCTCTCTCTCCACAGTATCCTTGATCGAGGAACTAAATACTCATATGGTCCAGTAGTCACAGAACGTTGAGAATCCAGGGAGAGGACAAATAGTTGAAGGCCTGCTCCTGCCTTTTGCCAAAATGACTAGTCAGTAGATAAGCAACAACATGTGTGAACTGCAACAACACCTGGTACACATGCATCAATCTTCTAAACATAAAAATACTTTGGCTGCTACTTTATTTCTACCTTCCAAAACTCACACAAAATGATTTGTGACTCTTGCTAACTCTAACTATGCAGGGAAGGAAATTCTGGGACATGTGATTTCAACTTAGATAAGTTGACACAATACTACTCCACTACAAATGCTGTTCATAATTTAACAAAGCCAAAAGAGAGTTAAAACCTGGATCCCTGATAGGAACCTTGAGCACACCCTGAAGTCTTCCTGTCTCTGAACCTCTGGCTATGAGAGAATATTATTTAAGCTGGATTGTCTGTTCTTATTATTGTATGCATCCTGATACACAATGCATCATATCAGCAGAAACTAACATTCACTGTCGTGTAGTAAGATGTAAGAGAATTGAGCATAGGGAAAGCAAATTTTATGAAAGATAATGGAAAACAGAAGAGAAATTAGGGTAAAGTCCAGAGTATGAAGATTTTTTTTGAAAGTTCTGAAATGTCAGTAGGCATCTTCAGATAGGACTGCATTAAGGATAAGTTACCTATTTCCTGTTTTGGTAAGAGGTCAGATCAGATGGCAGAAAAGAAATGTTTTAAATTTAACAATTTAATTAGGTCCCATTTGTTTATTTTTGCTTTTATTTCCAATATTCTGGGAGGTGGGTCATAGAGGATCCTGCTGTGATGTACGTCGGAGAGTGTTTTGCCTCTGTTCTCCTCTAGGAGTTTTATAGTTTCTGGTCTTACATTTAGATCTTTAATCCATTTTGAGTGTATTTTTGTGTATGGTGCTAGAAAGTGGTCTAGTTTCATTCTTTTACAAGTTGTTGACCAGTTTTCCCAGCACAACTTGTTAAAGATATTATCTTTAATCCATTGTATATTCTTGCCTCCTTTGTCAAACATAAGGTGTCCATAGGTGCGTGGATTTATCCCTGGGCTTTCTATTTTGTTCTATTGATCTATATTTCTGTCTTTGTGCCAGTACCATACTGTCTTGATGACTGTGGCTTTGTCAGGCACAGATGACTGTGCCTGAAGTCAGGCAGGTTGATTCCTCCAGTTCCATTCTTCTTTCTCAAGATTGCTTTGGCTAGTCGAGGTTTTTTGTATTTCCATACAAATTGTGAAATTATTTGTTCTAGCTCTGTGAAGAATATCGTTGGTAGCTTGTTAGGGATTGCATTGAATCTATAGATTGCTTTGGGTAGTATCCTCATTTTCACTATATTGATTCTTCCAATCCATGAACATGGTATATTTCTCCATCTATTAGTGTCCTCTTTGATTTCTTTCACCAGTGTTTTATAGTTTTCTATATATATGACCGTCAATGGGATCGAACAGATTCAGACATGGCTGAAGCAACTTAGCAGCAGCAGCAGCATATATATGACCCAGCAATCCCACTGCTGGGCATACACACTGAGGAAACCAGAACTGAATGTACCCCAATATTCATCACAGCAGTGTTTACAATAGCCAGGACATGGAAGCAACCTAGATGTCCATCAGCAGATGAATGGATAAGAAAGCTGTGGTACCTATATACAATGGAGTATTACACAGCCATTAAAAAGAATACATTTGAATCAGTTCTAATGAGGTGGATGAAACTGGAGCCTATTATAAAGAGTAAAGTAAGCCAGAAAGAAAAACACCAATACAGTATACTAATACATATATATGGAATTTAGAAACATGATAACAATAACCCTGTATACGAGACATCAAAAGAGACACTGATGTGTAGAACAGTCTTTTGGACTCTGTGGGAGAGGGAGAGGGTGGGATGATTTGGGAGAATGGCATTGAAACATGTATAATATCATGTATGAAACGAGTCGCCAGTCCAGGTTCGGTGCACGATACTGGATGCTCGGGGCTGGTACACTGGGATGACCCAGAGGGATGGTACAGGGAGGGAGGAGGGAGGAGGGTTCAGGATGGGGAACACGTGTATACCTGTTGCGGATTTATGTTGATAGATGGCAAAACAAATACAATATTGTAAAGTTAAAAAATAAAATTAAATTTAAAAAAGGGTTAAAAATAAATTTAACAATTTAAAATAAAACAATTTAAATTGTTTTCCTTGCACACATTTGTTTCAGAGCAGATATTCTTTGCAGCCTGTTTTTTGTTTGTTTGTTTGTTTGTTTTGTTTTTTTTTGTTTTTTTTTAATGACCTTCACTAGCTCACATTGTGAAACTAGAAAATAAGCACCAAGGAGGGGGGGAAACATTTTATGGATGACTTCCCAGGGAAGAGTAAATAAAACACTGGAATCCACTTTAGTGCAGTCATGAGACACAAACTGAAGTGTTTTACTGAAGTAAAAGAAGAACAAGGGACTTTGTTTTTCCTAAATGTACCAGAGTGCAAGACAATCTTCTTTATTACAAAATCTTGTCTCTAATATCCAGCCTCCCTTTGGGCTTCCAGTGACCTAATTATTCAAATCTGTACAATAGCACATTCTATGAGATGACATTGGAAAGTACCAAGGAAAATATATATACCAAATTATATCTGGGGAGTGTAAGCCTAGAGGAACTGTTTGTATAACTTAATTGTATCTTTTGGAACCATATACATTGTATTATCTTATTTCCAATGATCTAAGTATTTAATTACAACATGTTCATTCTAGATACATGGTTATATTTCAAAAAGAATACTCTGATGAATACTAATCCCGCAAATACATAGTTGGTAAGAATTTAATAATGGCAGAAGAGCTCACTTAAGCTCTTTTTCAAAAACTGAAGTCAATAGTTCTGTATAAATAGATATTTTGGTTGTTAAAGTGTTTATAAAAGTGGTACTTCTATTCTCAGGCATGCATATTATTCTTCGAGGCAAAGAAAAAAATTGAGATTCATTGTTTTCCATAAATTGTTTCACAACAATTTAATCAAAATACACAAAAAATGATGTTAAAGCTTTTTCATAAGAAATTACCAGAGTTTGTATTGTGAATTCACCTCTGGATAATTATTGCCAGTGATTTTCATGTCCCATGGACTGGTTGTAAAGTGACAAGCAACACTGAATTGAAGGGTAGTTTGTGTTATGCAATCATTAATTATGACTGACTGTCTCTAACTGACCTGACGTTTTAAATTACCTTTAAGCATTACATTTTTGTAGTTTCACAAGGTTAGAAATATATGGAAACTGAGTAAGGAGTAAAGGTGGAGAAGTGGGGGATCAATAGACGGGAGTCTTTGCTAAACATTGAAAAATGGTTAGATTTGAACCAACAACCCACATATGATTGTTATATATTTCCATGTAACGTGTTTCAAGATATGTTTATTATTTTAAAGTAAAATGAGAATATAAAAACTAATCAAACCTAATGTGTTTGCCCGGACACAAAATAACCCATAGCTATTTTCTAATTCTTAAATAATTCAGCTAAGACATTGAAACATCTGTAGTAAACTTCACTTTTGAATATGAGCCTCCTCCTTTTTCCGTCGTTGCAAAAGCTAAGGTCTGATTTGAAAGTCAAATTGCTATACCCAAGAGTAAAACTAATACTTTAAACAAGAACAACACAATCCTGGTACACTTGGAGGGAAAAGCATGAATGTTGTACTTTGTTGTACTTTACAAAGCTTCATTATAAATCAGGTATGCTGAAGTAAAATTTTAAATCTTGAGTATTCTTTTGTCTATTTAGTTTCATAAGAAGCTTTTAATAATTTTGATGGTTCTGTTTTGTTTATATGATAAACTCCAAGTTCCCTAGCAAGATCTTGTTGTTGTTGTTGTTGTTGTTTTTAAAGTGAAATAAAGTGTTTATTAGGAGAAAAAAGAGCACGTGTGAATAGACTCACACACACGGAATCAGAGAGAGTCGCACTCTCATGGTATTTTGAATCACTTATATGGGACATTTCTTTCTGGTTTCCTTTGGCCACTAATCTTGCTTTGCTTGGTTCTGTTTATTTCAGGGTCCTCCCATGTGTGTGCATGTGCATCTCTTAGCCAAGATGGATTCTAGTGAAGAAGCCTATATGTAGGTTGATATCACCTGCTATAGGATGCTGTTCCTCCATTTTTGACCCCCAGGAGTCTTTATGTGCATGTGTAGTCAAGAAGGTTTCCTTGACCTCGAGAATAAGAAATATATGGTCTTATTATGTCTTACCTGGACAGGGCTCAGCTCCTCTCTACCACTGCCCTACTGTTATCTTTAAGTGTTCACTGGGAGGCAAAGTCCAGTACAAAGACCTTTTGAAACTTGACTTAGACGCCTTTTTATTTTATTTATTTATTTTTTTGTTGTTGTTGCTTTAAGTCAACTTTGTTATCGAATGCTTCCCACATATAGGTTTTTTTTAATATTTATTTATTTTTTCTCTCCTTTTTAAAATTTTATTTTATTTTTAAACTTTACAATATTGTATTAGTTTTGCCAAATATTGAAATGAATCCTCCACATAAACATCCTTCAAACTCAACTTTTTTCCCCATCACCTGATCCTCATTGAACACTGGGTCATGACCCTACTTTTGTTCATTCCATTCACTTGGCAGAGAATATATCCCTTCTCCACCAAGGAATTAGTATATGAGACACTGCCTTCTCTAGGAAAATGTTCTATGTACTCACCACCCAAGAAGAATCTATCCTTATTTCTCTTCCATCTGTATTTCCACAGTACTCTATCTAACAGTTTTAACAGTTACCAAACATTATTTTATTAAATTGCCTATATTTTTGTTCTTCTTGAAAATTGTGATCAGATCTATATGAACTCGCAGTTTGTCTTCTTTTGACAAGTATTACTATACTCTCAAAATTCAAAAATGAACATAACACTGTATAAGTGTATATATAAGGTGTCACAGAGACTCCAAAGATTGAAACGTTATTATTTAATTTCATCTGCGAGAGTGAGAACCCTCTGAAGTTTACAAAGATCTTGAAAAATAAGTAAGAGTTCTCTGTACAGACATAGAGGAAGTGTGAAAGTGTAGAAAACATGAGTCAGAAGAGATAGAACTGGGAACCACATAATATCCATCCTTATTTTCCTGGCACAAGTTAGTATCTCTCTATATATATATATTTAAATGACTGAATAAAGCAACAACAACATCAAAAATCTCAGCATATTCCAAAAAATAAAATATTTTACAGATTACATTCCCTGATCAGTCAGTTCAGTCGCTCAGTCGTGTCCAACTCTTTGTGACCCCATGGACTACAGCATACCAGGACTCCCCATCCATCACCAACTACTGGAGTTCATTCAAACTCATGTCCATTGAGTTGGTAGTGCCATCCAGCCATCTCATCCTCTGTCGTCCACTTCTCTTCCCGCTTTCAATCTTTCCCAGCATCAGGGTCTTTTCCAATGAGTCAGTTCTTCACATCAGGTGGCCAAAATATTGGAGTTTCAGCTTTAGCATCAGTCCTTCCAAAGAACACCCAGGACTGATCTCCTTTATAATGGACTGGTTGGATCTCCTTGCAGTCCAAGGGACTCTCAAGAGTCTTCTCCAACACCACAGTTCAAAAGCATCAATTCTTCAGCACTCAGCTTTCTTCACAGTCCATCTCACAGCCATACATGACCACTGGAAAAACCATATCCTTGACTAGACAGACCTTTGTTGGCAAAGTAATGTCTCTGCTTTTTAATATGCTGTCAAGGTCCGTCATAACTTTCCTTCCAAGGAGTAAGCGTCTTTTAATTTCATGGCTGCAATCACCATCTGCAGTGATTTTGGAGCCCCCAAAAATAAAGTCTGACACTGTTTCCACTGTTTCCCCTTCTATTTCCCATGAAGTGATGGGACCAGATGCCATGATCTTCGTTTTCTAAATGTTGAGCTTTAAGCCAACTTTTTCACTCTCTTCTTTCACTTTCATCAAGAGGCTTTTGAGTTCCTCTTCACTTTCTGCCATAAGGGTGGTGTCATCTGCATACTTTAATGAGATATATTGATCAAGTACTGGTCTAGATAATTGCTCTCATGGTAGTACTTTCCTCATGAAGATAAGTAGGGAGGTGTTCCATTCTCTTCAATACTCTGCAAGAGACTGTGTGAATATTACTCATCTATAAAAAAGAATGCGTTTGGGTTAGTTCTAGTGAGATGGATGAAACTGGAGCCTATTATACAGATTGAAGTAAACCAGAAAGAGAAACATCAATACACTATATTAATGCATATATATGGAATTTAGAAAGGTGGTAATGACGACACTATATTCAAGACAGCAAAAGAGACACACATGTAAAGAGGAGACTTTTAGTCTTTGTGGAAGAAGGTGAGGGAGAGACTATATGAGAGAATAGCATTGAAACATACATATTACTACATGTAAAATAGATGGCCAGTGAAAGTTCAATGCATGAAGCAGGGCACTCAAAGCTGGTGCTCTGGGACAACCCAGAGGGACGGGGTGGGGTTGGAGGTGCGAGGGGGTGCAGGATGGGCAGACACATATGCACCCATGGCTGATTAATGTAAATGTATGGCAAAAACAACCACAGTATTGTAAAGTGATTAACCTTCAATTAAAATAAATTAATTAATTTAAAAAATAAGTAAGGAAGTGTTCCATTCTCTTAAATACTTTGCAAGAGATTATATAATATTGATATTAATTATACTTTACATATTTGGTAGTATTCTCAGTGAAACCATCTAAGCCTGAAAATCATTCCAGGGGAGGGGAATTTTATAATCTCCAATTTCATTCTTTAAATGTTATAGAACTATTTATGCTATCTGTTCGATCTTGATTGAGTTTTTGCAGTTTGTAGTTTTTGAGAAAAAAGAGTATATCTTCTGTGTTATTGACTTTATTATTATGAATTTTTAATAGTATTCGCTTTTTTATCCATTTAGCAATTGCTGGATTGCTAATGAAATACCATATGACACTGATGATATTAGTTATTCATGTCTTGTCTCACTTATTTTTGTCAGTCTTTGCAAGACATTCATCAAATTTACCATTTTTTTTCAAAGACTCACCTTTTCATTTAATTAATTTCTTCTATTGCTTTTCTTTTTTCAAATTAATTGATAATCATGCTTATTTTTTAATATAGCCATCTTATTACTTGATCTGATTTTATTTTGCTATTAAATAGGAATTCATTAGTACCATCCAACATATTTTAAATATTGTTATTTTCAGTAATTACACTTAATATAAGTGGGCAACTCCAACCAAAGTGTAGTAATTGAAAGAATGGTTATAAAAACATGATCCAGTAGATGGGAGTAAGATGGTGGAGGAATAGGACAGGGAGACAACTTTATACCTCACAAATTCATTGAAAGAACATTTGAACGCTGAGCAAATTCCACAAAACAACTTCTGAAAGCTGGCAGAGGACATCAGGCACTCAGAAAGGCCTCATTGTCTTCGAAAGGTAGTAGAACTAAATATAGAAGATAAAAAGAGAGACAAAAGAGTTAGAGACAGAGACCGGTCCCGGGAAGGGAGTCTTAAAAGAGGAGAAGTTTCCAAACACCAGGGAACCCTCTCACTGGCAGGCCTGTGGAGAGTTTTGGAATCTCAGAGGGCAACATAACTGGGAGTAAAAAATAAATAAATGAATGAATGAATAAATAAAATCCACAGATTACATGTCTAATGGCAACTCCCAGCAAAGAAGTAGCCTGGATGCTCGTGTCCACCACCAGCGAGCAGGGGCTGGACAGGGAGGTGTGGACTGCATTGCTTAGGGTAAGGACCAGGCCTGAATGCCCTGAGAGCAATCTGAGGGAGCTAACGTGAGATAGCAACCCAAACTGTGGGATAGCCAGAGAGAGAAAAAAAAAAAAGAGAGAGAGAGAGAGAGAGAGAGAGAACTATCCCGTGAAAAGCCTTAACTTAGAGCACCTCTGGGCTGCTCTCAGAACAAAGAACTGAGTGAATACCAGAGGAGAGCTAGCTGGCTGCACACTGACCCATCCCCCAGTGGAGGCAGGGAGGCAGGTGGGGGCAGCCAGAGCCAGAAAGGGGTAATCTTAGTCCCAGAGATGGAATCTTCTACCAAACTGTGAGCAGGCTCCCAGTTGCTAACCAAGACCTAGGATTCCAGACAGTTGACATCCATCGGGAGGGTTGCAGCCAAAGATCAACACCCCAGAAGATACACATGGCACGCCTGAGAAGGCACACCTGCTGCACACCCAGAAAATCGAGCAGCTGGAACGGGGGAGGTGATAAGACACACTCCTCACCCGGGGAAGGGTGCACTCGCCAAGCAGCTTGTTGTGAGTTGCTCGGACCTGGAAAGGACACAAAATGCAGTCCCAACTGAGTCTGTGCCTTTGTGGAGTACCCAAGAACCTGAACCTGAGCAGGTTAGAACTGGGAAGTACACAAAACCCAGGGTCTGCCTCAGAAATTTCCCCTGCAGAGAAACCTGGAGCCTGAGCAGTGAAGACAGGGAAAGCACACATGCCGTGAGTGGGGGAAAACCCAGTGTGGTCCATACGCTGCGAGCACTCCCCACACAAGCCAGTGGTATTTATTTTCAGTGTTCCTCCCTCCCGTAGCACACCTGAAGAAGTGATCCTAAATAAATGACCACCTTCACCCCCTTTTGTCAGGGTGGAAATTAGACACTGAAGAGACCTGCAAACAGAAGAAGCCAAAATAAACAGAGGGAACTGCTTTGGAAATGTCAAGTGCAACAGATTAAAACCCTGTAGTTAATACCGAATACATTGGAAGAGGCCTATAGATCTTGAGAAGTATAAGAAGAACAAAGAACTATCTGAAACTGAAGTGACCCCACACTGCCCACAACAACTCCAGAGAAATTCTGAGATATATTTACTATTATCATTTTTAAATTTTTAATTTTTTTTTATTTTTAAGTCCTCTATGAATACTTTAATTTTCATTTTTATAACCTACTATTACCTTGCAAAAAAACCCCCTATTTTTAAAGCAAACTTTATATTTTTTATAAGTTTTGCAATTTTGTTTTTTAAATAGTGTGTTTTTTGAAAGTCTAGCCTCTACTGTAGATTTTTAATCTTTGCTTTTTTGTATTTGTTATCAATTTTGTAACTTAAATAATTCAATCTTCAGAACCTATTTTTACTTAGGAGTGTGATTACTGGCTTGATTTCTCTCTCTCCCTTTTGACTCTTCTTTTTCTCCCCCAGGTCACCTCTATCTCCTCCCTTCCCATTCTCTTCTCTACCCAACTCTGTGAATCTCTTTTGGTGTTCTGGGCTGTGGAGAACACTTAGGGAACTGATTACTGGCTAGAACAATCTCTCTCCTTTTGATTCCCCCTCTTCTCTTCCTGGTCACCTCTATCTCCTTCCTCCCTCTTCTCTTCGCTATGTAACTCCATGAACCTCTCTAAGGGTTCCAGACTGTGGAGAGCACATAGGGAATTGATTACTGGCTAGATCGTGCTCCCATCTTTTGATTCCCCCTCTTCTCCTCCTGGTCACCTCTATCTCCCACCTCCTCTTCTCTTCTCCATGTAACTTTGTGAACCTCTCTGGGTGTCCCTCACTGTGGAGAATCTTTTAGCCATTAACATATGTTTTATCATTTGTGCTGTATGGGTGGAGAAGTCTTGAGGCTACTGTAAGAATAAGACTGAAAACCAGAGGCAGGAGGCTCACATCCAAAACCTAAGAAGACCAGATAACTCCTGACTCCAGGGAATAGTAATCAATATGAACTCATCCAAAAGCCTCCATATGTACACAGATACCAAGCATCACCCAAGAGCCAATAAGTTCCAGAGCAAAACATAGCATGCAAATTCTCCAGCAACACAAGAACATAGCCCTGAGCTTCAATAAAGAGGCTTCCCAAAGTCACTCCAAAACCACAGACATCACAAAACTCACTACTGGACACTTCATTGTACTCTGAAGAGAAGAAATCCAGCTCCACCCACCAGAAAATCGACACAAGCTTCCCTAACCAGGAAACCTTGACAAGACACTTGTCCAACCTCAATCACAGAGAGGAATATCCACATTAAAGATGAATAAAGAACTGCCAGAATAGAGAAATGCCACCCCAAACACATCAATCTCAATAAGATGAAAAGGCAGAGAAATACTCAGCAGGTAAAGACACATGATAAATGCCCACCAAACCAAACAAAAGAGGCGGATATAGGGAGTTTACCTGAAAAATAATTCAGAATAATGATAGTAAAAATATCCAAAATCTTGAAAACAAAATGGAGTTACACATAAATAGCCTGAGACAAGGATTGAGAAGATGAAAATAATATTTAACAAAGAACTAGAAGAAATAAAAGTCAATCAATGATCAATAATGCAATAAATGAGATCAAAAATCTCTGGAGGGAACCAACAGTGGAATAACAGAGGCAGAAGATAGGATAAGTGTATTACAAGATAGACTGACAGAAATGAAGCAGAGAGGAAAAAAGAAAAAAAGAATTAAAACAAATGAGGACAATCTCAGATACCTCTGGGACAATGCTAAATGCCCCAACATTAGAATCATAGGAGTCCTAGAAGAAGAAGACAAAAAGAAAGGCCATGAGAAAATACTTGAGGAGATAATAGTTGAAAACTTCCCTAAAATGGGGAAGGAAATAGTCACCCAAGTCCAAGAAACCCAGAGAGTCTCAAACAGGATAAACCCAAGGCAAAACACACCAAGACACATATTAATCAAATTAACAAAGATCAAACACAAAGAATAAATATTAAAAGCAGCAAGGAAAAAACAACAAATAACACACAAGGGGATCCCATAAGGATAACAGCTGATCTTTCAGTAGAAACTCTTCAGCCCAGAAGGGAATGGCAGGACATACTTAAAGTGATGAAAGAGAAAAGTCTACAACTCAGATTACTGCACCAAGCAAGAATCTCATTCAAATATGAAGGGGAAATCAAAAGCTTTACAGACAAGCAAAAGCTGAGAGAATTCAGTACCACCAAACCAGCTCTCCAACAAATGCTAAAGGATCTTCTCTAGACAGGAAACACAGAAAGGGTGCATAAACTCGAACCCAAAACAACAAAGTAAATGGCAACAGGATCATACTTATCAATAATTACCTTAAATGTAAATGGGTCGAATGCCTCAACCAAAAGACAAAGACTGGCTAAATGGATACAAAAACCAGACCCCTATATATGCTGCTTACAAAAGACCCCCCCTCAAAACAAGGGACACATACAGACTGAAAGTGAAGGGCTGGAAAGAGATATTTCATGCAAATGGAGACTAAAAGAAAGCAGGAGTAGCAATACTCATATCAGATAAAATAGACTTTAAAATAAAGGCTGCGAAAAGAGACAAGTAAGCACTCTACATAATGATCATAAGATCAATCCAAGAATAAGATATAACAATTATAAATATATATGCACCCAACATAGGAGCACCACAATATGTAAGGGAAATACTAAAAAGTATGAAAGGGGAAATTAGCAATAACACAATAATAGTGAGATAATTTAATACCCCTCTCACACCTATGGATAGATCAACTAAACAGAAAATTTACAAGAAACACAGACTTTAAATGATACAATGGACCAGTTAGACCTAATTGATATCTATAGGACATTTCACCCCAAAACAATGAATGTCAAAATGAATTTTTCTCATGTGCATACGAAACGTTCTCTAGGATAGATGATACCTGGGCCTTAAATCTAGCCTTGATAAATTAAAAAAAAAACTGAAATCATACCAAGCATCTTTTCTGACCACAACACTGTAAGATTAGATGTCAATTACACTGACTCGATGGACATGAGTTTGAGTGAACTCCAGGAGGAAGTGATGGACAGGGAGGCCTGGCATGCTGTGATTCACGGGGTCGCAAACAGTCGGACACTACTGAGTGGCTGAACTGAACTGAACTGAACAGGGGAAAAAAAAGAACTATTAAAAATTCCAACATATGGAGGCTAAAAAATATGCTTCTGAATAACCAAGATATCACAGAAGAAATCAAAAGATAAATCAAAATATGCATAGAAATGAATGAAAATGAAAACACAATAGCCCAAATGCTATTGGGACACTGTAAAAGCAGTGCTAAGGGGAAGGTTCATAGCTATAGAGGCTTACCTCAAGAAAAAAGAAAAAAGTCAAATAAATAACCCAACTCTACACCCAAAGCAACCAGAAGAGGAAGAAATGAAGAACCTCAGGGTTAGGAGAAGGAAAGAAATTTTTAAATTTAGGGCAGAAATAAATGCAAAAGAAACCATAGCAAAAATCAAGAAAGCTAAAAGCTGGTTCTTTGAGAAAATAAATAAAATTGACAAACCATTAGCCAAGAAGAAACAAAGGGAACAGAATCAAATCAACAAAATTAGAAATGAAAATGGAGAGATCACAACAGACAGCACAGAAATACAAAGGATCATAAGAGACTACTATCAGCAAATATATGCCAATAAAATGGATAACTTGGAAGAAATAGACAAATACTTAGAAAAGGACAACTTTCCAAACTGAACCAGGAAGAAATAGAAAATCTTAACAGACCCATCACAAGCACAGAAATCAAAACTATAATCAGGAATCTTCCAGCAGACAAAAGCCCAGGACCAGATGGCCTCACAGCTGAATTTTACCAAAAATTTAGAGAAGAGCTAACACCTATCTTACTCAAACTCTTCCAGAAAATTGCAGAGGAAGGTAAACTTCCAAACTCATTCTATGAGGCCACCAGCACCCTAATACCAAAACCTGACACAGATGAAAAAAAAAAAAAAAACAACTACAGACCAATATCACTGATGACCATAGATGCAAAACTCCTTAACAAAGTTCTAGCAAAGAGAATCCAACAACATATTAAAAAGATCATACATCATGACCAAGTGGGCTTTATCCCAGGGATGCAAGGATTCTTTAATATCCACAAATCAATCTGTGTAATACACCACATTAACAAATTGAAAGATAAAAACCATATGATTATCTCAATAGATGCAGAGAAAGCCTTTGACAAAATGCAGCATCCATTTATGATAAAAAACCCTCCAAAAAACAGACATAGAAGGAACATGCGTCAACATAATAAAAGCTTTATATGACAAACCTACAGCAAACATTATCCTCAATGGTGAAAAATTGAAAGCATTTCCCTTAAAGTCAGGTACAAGACAAGGGTGCCCGTTCTCACCACTATTGTTCAACATAGTTTTGGAAGTTTTCACCACAGCAAAGAGCAGAAAAACAAATGACAGGAATCCAGATTCAAAAAGAAGAAGTAACACTCTCACTGTTTGTAGATGGCATGATCCTCTACATAGAAAATCCTAAAGACTCCACCAGAAAATTACCAGAGCTAATCAATGAATATAGTAAAGTTGCAGGATATAACATTAACACACAGAAATCCCTTGCATTCCTATACACTAAAAATGAGATAACAGAAAGAGAAATTAAGGAAACAATTCCATACCTCATTGCAACAAAAAGAATAAAATACTTAGGAATGTATCTAACTAAAGAAACAAAAGACCTATTATAGAAAACAATAAAACAGTGATGAAAGAAATCAAAGAGGACACAAATAAATGGACAAATACACCATGTTCATGGATTGGAAGAATCAATATAGTGAAAATGAATATACTACCCAAAGCAATCTATAGATTCAATGTTACCAACGGGATTTTTCAGAGAACTAGAACAAATAATTTCACAATTTGTATGGATATACAAAAAAATCTCTAATAGCCAAAGCAATCTTGGTAAAGAATAATGGAACTGGACGAATCAACCTGCCTGACTTCAGGCTATATTACAAAGCTACAGTCATCAAGACAGTATGGTACTGGCACAAAGACAGAAATATAGATCAATGGAACAAAATAGAAAGCCCAGAGATAAATCCATGCACCTATGGACACCTTATATTTGACAAAGGAGGCAATGGAGAAAAGACAATCTCTTTAACAAATAGTGCTGGGAAAACTGGTCAACCGCTTGTAAAGAATGAAACTAGAACACTTTCTAACACCATACACAAAAATAAACTCAAAATGGATTACAGATCTAAATGTAAGACCAGAAGGTATAAAACCCCTACAGGAAAACATAGGCAAAACACTCTCTGACATAAACCACAGCAGGATCCTCTATGACCCTCCTCTCAGAGTAATGGAAACACAAGCAAAAATAAACAAATGAAACCTAATTAGACTTAAAAGCTTTTGCACAACGAAGGAAACTATAATCACGGTGAAAAGACAGTCTTCAGAATGGGATAAAATAATAGCAAATTAAGCAATTGACAAAGAATTAACCTCACAAACATACAAGCAACACCTGTAGCTCAGTTCCAGAAAAATAAACGACCCAATCAAAAAAATGTGCCAAAGACCTAAACAGACATTTCTCCAAAGAAGACATACAGATGGCTAACAAACGCATGAAAAGATGCTCAACTCATTATCAGAGAAATGCAAATCAAAACCGCAGTGAGGTACCATCTCACATCAGTCAGAATGGCTGCTATTCAAAAGTCTACAAACAATAAATGCTGGAGAGGGTGCAGAGAAAAGGGAACCCTGTTACACTGTTGGTGGGAATGCAAACTAGTACAGCCACTATGGAGAATAGTGTGGAGATTCTTTAAAAAAACTGAAAATATAACTGCCATATGACCCAGCAATTCCACTGCTGGGCATACACACTGAGGAAACCAGAATTGAAAGGGACACATGTACCCCAATATTCATCACAGCAATGTTATAATAGCCAAGACATGGAAGCAACCTAGATGTCCATCAACAGACAAATGGATAAGAAAGCTCTGGTACATATGCACAATGGAATATTACTCAGCAATTAAAGATAATACATTTGAATCAGTTCTCATGAGGTGGATGAAACTGGAGCCTATTATACAGAGTGAAGTAAGCCAGAAGAATTTAGAAAAATGTTAACAATAGCCCTATATGTGGGACAGCAATAGAGACACAGATGTATAGAACAGTCTTCAATTAAAATAAATAAATGAAATTAAAAAAAAACATGATCCAGCTATATCCTGTGTACAAAAGCACTTTAGAAGCAAGAATGCAATTAGCTTGAATATAAAAGGATCAAAATAGATACAATATTCACACTGTTAGCAAAAAAAAAAAAAAAAGTGCTGTGGCTAAACTGATACTGTCAAAATCATCTTTAAGACAAACATTGTTATTGGAGAAAAAGGAAGACACTTTATATGAATTAAAGAATCCATTGATCAGAAATATGGGTGATTTAAATAATATTTGTACCCAAGAAGAGAGGCTCCAAATACTTGAAGCAACAACTGATATAATTAGAGGGGAAAATGTGCAATTTAAAAATAATATTTGAAAGCTTTAATACCCTACTTCCAATAATGGGTCAAAGATCTAGACATAAGTGCAACAAGTAGACTTGATCAATATTATAAACCACCTAGATGTAATAGACATTTATCGAACACTCTACCAAACAAAAGGAGAACACAAATTCCATGGAACAATCTCTGGTAGGGTTAATATGGTAAGCCACACACACACATAAAAAAGTATTAATTAAAAATTATTTCAGTTATTAAAAAAAACAAAACATATTCTCTGACTACAGTGGAATAAAATTTGAAGTCTACAAGAGAATGAAAGGAAGGAAATTCACAAGTATGTCAAAATTAAACAACATAAACTACATCACAATTGCACTCATCTCAAAAGCTAGTAAAGTAATGCTCATAATTCTCCAAGCCAGGCTTCAGCAATATGTGAACCATGAAATTCCAGATGTTCAAGCTAGTTTTAGAAAAGGCAGAGGAACTAGAGATCAAATTGCCAACATCCGCTGGATCATCAAAAAAGCGAGAGTTCCAGAAAAACATCTATTTCTGCTTTATTGACTATGCCAAAGCCTGTAGACTGTGTAGATCAAAATCAACTGTGGAAAATTCTGAAAGAGAAGGGAATACCAGACCACCTGGCCTGCCTCTTGAGAAACCTATACGCAGGTCAGGAAGCAACAGTTAGAACTGGACATGGAACAACAGACTGGTTCCAAATAGGAAAAGGAGGGCGTCAAGGCTGTATATTGTCACCCTGCTTATTTAACTTACATGCAGAGTACATCATGAGAAACGCTGGGCTGGAAGAAGCACAAGCTGGAATCAAGATTGCCGAAATATCAATAACCTCAAATATGCAGATGACACCACGCTTATGGCAGAAAGTGAAGAGGAACTAAAAAGCCTCTTGATGAAAGTGAAAGAGAAGAGTAAAAAAGTTGGCTTAAAGCTCAACATTCAGAAAACGAAGATCATGGCATCTGGTCCCATCATTTCATTGGAAATAGATGGGGAAATAGTGGACACAGTGACTGACTTTATTTTTCTGGGCTCCAACATGACAGCAGATGGTGACTGCAGCTATGAAATTAAAAGACACTTACTCCTTGGAAGGAAAGTTATGACCAACCTAGACAGCATATTAAAAAACAGAGACATTACTTTCCCAACAAAGGTCCATCTAGTCAAGGGTATGGTTTTTCCAGTAGTCATGTATGGCTGTGAGAGTTGGACTGTGAAGAAAGCTGAGTGCTGAAGAATTGATGCTTTTGAACATGGTGTTGGAGAAGACTCTTGAGAGTCCCTTGGACTGCAAGGAGATCCAACCAGTCCATTCTAAAGGAGATCAGTCCTGGGTGTTCTTTGGAAGGACTGATGCTAAATCTGAAACTCCAATACTTTGGCCACCTCATGCGAAGAGTTGACTCATTGGAAAAGACTCTGATGCCGGGAGGGATTGGGGGCAGGAGAAGAAAGGGACAACAGAGGATGAGATTGACTGGATGGCATCAAAGACTCGATGGACATGAGTCTGAGTGAACCCAGTGAATTGGTGATGGAGAAGAAGGCCTGGCATGCTGCAAATTCATGGGGTCGCAAAGAGTCAGACACGACTGAGCGACTGATCTGAACTGAACTGAACTGACACTTTCCCAGTGGCTTGTTCGTAAAGAATCTGCCTGCAATTCAGGAGATGTAAGAGATATGGTTTCAATCCATGGACTGGAGTGATCCCCTGGAGGGAGAAATGGCAAGCTAATCTAATATTCTTACTGGGAAAATTCCATGGACAGAGGAGTCTGGTGGGCTACAGCCCACAGGGTCACAAAGAGTCGGACACTACTGAGCACACACACACATGCACATGCTCCTAAGCAATCACTGAGTCGAGAAGAAACCATAAGGAAAATTAGAAGTTACTTTAAAGTGAGTGGAAAAATAACAAAACATCCCAAAATTTATAGAATGCTGCTGAAGCAGTGCTTAGAAGGAAATTTTGAGGTGTAAAGAAATGCTGCTGATGCTGCTAAGTCACTTCAGTTATGTCCGACT
Source organism: Bos grunniens (assembly GCF_055505025.1). NCBI lineage: Eukaryota > Metazoa > Chordata > Mammalia > Artiodactyla > Bovidae > Bos > Bos grunniens. The sequence continues at coordinate 101,901,405 of NC_141194.1, read as the reverse complement.
CTGTGCGACCCCATAGACGGCAGCCCACCAGGCTCCCCCGTCTCTGGGATTCTCCAGGCAAGTACACTGGAGTTGGTTTCCACTTCCTTCTCCAATGCCTAAAAGTGCAAAGTGAATGTGAAGTCACTCAGTCGTGTCTGACTTTTACCGACCCCATGGACTGCAGCCTAACAGGCTCTTCCGCGCATGGGATTTTCCATGCAAGAGTACTGGAGTGGGTTGCCATTGCTTTCTCTGGTAAATAAATGACTATATTATAAAGCCAAAGACCCAGGAATAATAATCTAACAAAAGCAAGCAGAAAGAATAAAAATTTTAAAATAGAGCAGAACATAAAAAAATAAACAAAATAGTGAAGTTGAAAGTTGTTTTTTTGAAAACATCAACAAAATTGACAAAACTTAAGTAGACTGACCAAGAAAATAGAATAAAATAATAAAATCAATTATGAAAGAAGGGATATAAACTGCATAACCTTATAAGAATTTAGAAGGGGTTATATGGGAATTCTATGAATGACCGTATACTAACATAAGATGAACAAATTCCTAGAAACATTTAAAATAGAATGGAAAAGAAATAGAAAGAAATAAATTACTGATTTTTTAAAGTCCCATAAAGAAAAGCCTGAAAAAAAAAATAAAAAAGACTTCATTGGTGAATTCTAAACATTAAAAACAAGGAACACTAATTCTTCACAAATTGTTCCAAAAAAAAGTAGAGATGGATGGAATAGCTTTCAGTACTTTCTCTGAGGCTGGTAATCCCTAATACCTGGAGAAAATGCTAGTAAAACAAATATAGCCGCATATAAAAATAGAATATATGCAATTATCAAGTGAAATTTACCCCAGGAATGGAAAGACAGTTTAACATCTCCAGTCAATCAACAGAATATACCAAATTAATAAAGGATAAGAACCACATGATCATCTCAATACATGCAAAAACAAGTATTTAACAAAACTCAAAACCCATTCAATTAAAAAAAATCAAAACATGATATGGCATAGAATGTAAAAAGAAATTTTATAATCAGATAAAGGACATCTATGAATTACTGAGTCATTAAGTAATCTCACATTTGATTATTTAAGAAACTGCTTTTCAGTGTTCACACTACTTTACTTTCCCATCAATAAATGTATGAGGTTTCCATTTTCTTCACATCTTTTTCACTGTTTGTTATTCTAATTTTTTAAAAATTATATCTACCCTGGGTGCATGTGTGCTCAGTCACATCAATTTGTCTGACTCTTTGCGACCCTGTAGACTGTAGCCCTCCAGGCTCCTCTGTCCATGGGATTCTCCAAGCAAGAATACTGGAGTGGATTGCCATGCTCACCCCCAGGGGATCTTTCCAACTCAGGGATTGAAACTGCATCTCCTGCATTGTAGGCAGATTTTTTACCAACTGAGCCACATGGGAAGCTTACACCTACCCTAGTGAGTGTGAAATAATAACTCATGGTTTGATTTGCATTACAGAGATGTTGGTCATGTTTTCATGCATTTATTTACACATATATTGGATAAATATCTGTTCAAAAATTTTTTCCCATTTATTAATTTGGTTGTCTTTCATTATTGAGCTAAAAGAATCTTATGTATATTCTGGACACCCAACCTTTACTACATATATGATTTCAAATATAAACTCCATTTTCTGGGAAACCTTTTCTCTTTCTTTTTAGTGTCATTTGAAGCACACTTTCTTTTTTTAAAATTTTAATGAGGTTCAATGTACCTATTTTTCCTTTTTCTTTTTCAGGCTTTAGATATTTTATCTCGGAAACCATTGCCTAATATAAGATCACAAAAATTTACTCCTTCTGCAAGTTTTGTAGTTACAGCCCTCACATTTAGGTCCTTGATACAATTTGAGTTAATTTCTGTATAGGGTGTAAGCTAGGCATTCAAAGTCATTATTTTTCTTGAGAACATTTAGTTGTCTTAGCACCATGATTTGGAAAAAGACTGTTATTCCTTTTTATTGAATGGTCTCAGTACCTTGTCAAAAATTAGTTTATTATAGATGTATAATTTGTTTCTGGACTTTCAATTCTAGTCCATTCATATGTTTATCCTTATGCCAGTGTCACATTGTCTTGATTACTGTGGCTTCACATTAAGTGTTGACATTGGGAATTGTGAGTCTTCCAAGTTTGCTCCTTTTTTGAAGATTGTTTCAGATATTTTGAGTCCTTTGTATTTCCATATGAATTTCAGAATAAGCATATCAATTTCTGCAAAAAAAATTTCAGATTTTGAAAAGGGTTATGGTGAGTATGTAGAAGTACATTGCTATCTCTGTTTTACTTTTTTAATATTTATTTATTTATTTAACTGCATTGGGTTTTAGTTGGAGCACACGGAATCTTTGTTGTGTCCAGCAAATCATTTGTTGTGGCACTTGGGCTCAAGACTGTGTGCTCAGTAGTTGTGGTGCTCAGTGTTAGTTGCTCTGTGGCATGTGGGACCTTATCCCTCAACCAGGGATCAAACCTGAGTCCCCTGCATTGCAAGGCAGATTCTTAGCCACTAGACCACCAGGGAAGTGTAAGCATTGTCTCTAAATACTGAAACTTCAAATTCATGAACACCAAATATCTTCCCCTTTATTTAGATCTTTGATTTCTTATGCTTTATAGTTTCCTGTCTATAAATCATGCAACTCTTTGGATACATTTATTCCTAAATAATTTATTATTTTTATGATATTGTAAATGTAATTAGTTTTCTTTATTTAATCTTCTGGTGCAATGCTTGTTTACAGAAATACAGTAGATTTTTTTTTATGATTTATCCTGAAATCTCACTGTACATATTTAGCATTAGTTCTGTTTTTTTCTGCATGTATTTTTTAGTGTTTTCTACATATGCAATCATGTCCTCTGCAAATAAAGGTGGTTTTATTTCTTTCTTTTAAATTTAGTGCTTTTTCTTTCATTTTCTTGCCTGATTGCTCTGGCTAGAACCTTCAGGGCAGTATTGAACAGAAGTTGCAAGAATGAAGAGTCTTGTCTTCTTCCTGGTCTTAGGCAACAGCTTTTAGTCTTTTATCATTATGTCTGATGTTAGCTATAGATTTTTTAATGGATGTCTTTTATCAGATTGAAGAAGTTCTATTCTATTCCTAGATTATTAAAAATTTGCATAATGAATAAGGGATTGGTTTTGCTTGAATGCTTTTTCTGGATCTATTGTGAAGGTTATGTGATTTTTTTTTTTCCTTTTTCTCTCTCTTAATATATTGCATTATATTGACTAGTTGCTCTATATTGAACAAGTCTTGTATCCCTGGGATAAATTACCATTAGTCATTGTTTACATTGTTTCAATACAATGCAAGATTTGACTTGTATCAAATATTGCATCAAATTTGTATAAATTCTGTAAGATACATTCAGTTCAGTTCATTTCAATCACTCAGTCGTGTCCGACTCTTTGCATTGCTCTACATTAAATAATTCTTTAAGGTGCCATTCTGTATATTTTTGTCTATTCTGATCATGTTCTTAAAGACATCAGTCTTATTATTTATTGCCTTCCTCATGAGAACTTTCAGCATAAATTTCTTCTTATCCTTAATGTCAAGAGTAATTGTGCATTTTCCTGAACCACTACTTTATTTTTATCTTATAAACAGTGTGAACTATGATTTGGTTTTCCCAGCAAGTACATGGTATCTAATGGCATGTAACTTTTCATATTAGCTTATTTTCTAGGTGTATTTTACTTTCTATCCTTGTTTAGCTTTTTCTTTGACATATACGAATAATTTGTTATCTTGCTCTATTTTTTATTATCTTATAAGTGGCCCAAAGTCCTTTTTTGGTGCGATATAAAAAATAATATATACTATTTGTGAAATGCCTATTCTCTATCTCTTCTTATGTCTCAAAGACACCTAAATTCATTATGTCCAAAACTGAGCTTATGATCTATCTCTATGTAATTCAAATATAATTTTTATCTCAGTGCACTGTACTTTCATTGGGAAAAATTTTAAAACATGGGTCATCCCTGAAAACTTTCCTTTTTCCTCATTTTCTCTCTTTAAGTTATCATCAAGTTCTGCAGATTTTGCATTCTAATTATCTCAAATAAGCCCAACTTTATCCATCTTTAATTATCAATATAAAATATTTCTGAATTATTTTCTTTTCACATCTGGACTGCTGCATTAGTCCATTAACTGATATAATTGCATCTACTCTTTTACCTCACCAATCTATTTTCTACTCTGTATTTAAGATTGCTACAAAATGCAAATTATATTGTTAATCAGTTGCTGAAAACCTTGCAATAACTCCTAATTCCCTTAAAAATAAAACAAGTTAACACTGGCCTACAGATCCTAGGTAGTCTAGCCCTTATCTCTCATTGTACCACATTCTGACCTGTTTTCCTTGCTAGGGTCATGCTGGTTTTCTTTTAGTTTTTCATATATGTTACAGGCCTTCACACAAGCTTTTATCTCTGTCTAGTAGCCTCCCAAACCACCCATCCACACTGACATGCAAACTCACTCTATTTAATCATCAGCTCCTCCTTGAAATCTTCCTTGACCTATTGACTAGATTAAGTCATTTTTATGTGATTTCATATTAACATGTATTTCTCCTTTATGGCACTTGATACAGTTTATTTTAACTTTGTTTGTGTGGTTATTTGATGAAGGCTTCTCTTCCCTCTCTGCAACTAGCTGAGAGAGATAGAAAGAGAGATTCTATAACTGTGTAACTGTTCTTATATTTAATCCATGTGACACATTTAATATTGATTTTCCTTATTCTAGATTCTATGTGATAATTTATTTGTAATAGCCAAGAGGATTTTAGGGTTGTTTCTAGGACCACACTGCTAATCAGAGCAATGCTGTCCAATAAAACTTTCTGCAATGATGGGAATGGTATATATCTGTGTCAACCAAGAGTAGCTGCTAGCTACATACAGTTTCTGAGCAAATAAAATGCAAATTATGTAATTGAGGAACTGAATTTTAAATTTTATTTCATTTTCATTAGTTTATATTTAAATAGATACATGTGGCTAATGGTCATTGGTTAGACAGAGCAGTTCTGTACAGAGACCAATTTTGAGGGGAAAAAATGTTAAATAAGTCTAATGTGTGTCCTTATGGTTACATAAATTATCCTCTAAGCTCTCAGACTCATCTAGTTAAACAGAATATTATTAAATTCTAAAGGTTTCTGGAAATGGTCACTCGATCTGAGGAGCAGGGTTAAACTAGAAGCTGAGTGACTGGGAGTCTGAATTATCTCCCACTTTCCCATATTTATACCTTTAACAAAACAGAATAATTTTATGTGTGTTCTAAATTAATCTTCTACTTAACTTTTTACTTGAACAAAGATTGGGTCCAATTGAAAGCTTTTAGAAACAACTGCCTTGGCCAATAGATTTTATCTTTATTCAGGAACAGTATGCAATATCTACCCAGTATGAGCATGTGTGTATTTATAGGAAGAGAAAGTTGTTGTCCATGTAGAGTGAATGAGAGACATAAGAAAGTCTCTCTACCTTCAATTGTTTCTCTCACTCTTCTACTATAGTACATAATAATATTAATATATGTATATAATACATATTAATTTATGTATATAGAATGTGAAAGAGGTATACAACAGTTCTAGGAATTATCTTATTGAATTTTGACCCCTAACAAGGAATTCTTCCACAGAATATCTGACAAGAGCTTATTAACAGTTGCAGAGCAATGCTTTAGATGAAGAAGAAAATACTGAAAGTAATAGTTTATAAATCCACAGATGCAATAGTGGGCCAACTTGCCAAGAATAATGGGAGCTGGGGCAAGATCAACTAAGTAGAGTTTGACAGAAAAAAGTCAAACTCCAAAGAAGAAAAATGGCTAAGAGACAACTGAAGCAGGAAGTGATGGCAGAACAAAGTGACCTTGGAGAGCACATGGAACTACTTCAGTCAGAACTGTGAACTGTGGCAGTAGTCAGAATGCTGAGATTACATATCATGAAAACTGAAGAAATCATTGAGGGTAGCACCAAACAAGTCTAGCACTGTTATACTAGAGTGGTGAGTTCTTCTGATGGGCGTGTAGGCTATTACCAATCTGTTAACTAAGGTGACCCTGAGCATCTTTCCTTGATAGTGGGCTCTTGTATTTATTAAAGAAGTCTAAATTTCCCCTATGGTCTTTGTCTACTTGAAAAGTCTTAAAAGCCATTAAACTTTTTACTGAACATTTTCAGTGATGTGGAAAAGAAAACTAAGAGAATTTAATACCTACTACTTGTGAGACACTGGAGAAGGAAATGGCAACCCACTCCAGTATTCTTGCCTGGAGAATTCCATGGACAGAGGAACTTGGCGGGTTACAGTCCATGGAGTCACAAGAGTTGGACATGACTTAGTGACTAAACCACGATGACCATTTGTGAGACACAGTAGCAGAAGATAGTTAAATCAATGTTCTCATGCAATCCTTACCGACAACTTGATTAAGTACTATTATTAATAATATTTTGCAGAAAGAAAATGCAAAGAAGTAAATTACCTAAGTTCACATAACTAGTTTGTACTGGAGTCAGATATTAAATCTAGTTTTGTTATCCTCCCTTGCCCTCTTTTATGTATTTTATAAATTTCTAAGTTTCCTCTTAATACGTGGGGCTGAAAACTGCTCTGATCAGTCCAGAATACAACAAAAATTTGCCAGGCCTCTGTGATTAAGTTACTATTTTCAGAAGATCTCTTTTAAAAAATGTGTATTATTTAATAGTATATTAATTAATCCATCTAACACATTAAAATATACACACTAGTTTTATCATATAAACCACATAAGGACAGAAGCCTGAGGAATCAGAACAAAGGTCAGGTCTAGACTCGGGATAACATAGGGGATAGAGATATTGGAGAGGATGGAGACAAAGAAATAAGATAACAGGACAAGTCATATAAGACCAATTTATATTACAGGCTATCTTATTATATTGTTTGAATATTCTTTCCTTTAACAGCCAAGAGAAATTTCTGGGTAAAGTATTTTGCCAGTGACAGTGACAGTCTTTATTAGGTCACAATATGCTGTGAGTTCTTCCTGGATTTTTAAAAAAAATGCCCTGTGGTTATTAAGAGGTGATTGTGAGAAACTTCTCTGAATGACAGCTTCCAGCTATAATGAGCCACATTTAATGAGTAGCACAGCTATAATTAAGTCTTTGATCACTATCAGCAAACACCTTGGGTTGGCCAGGAGCTATATGCTGCACTGATATTCTCACAGGAGTCTCACAATTTCTTTTTCTTTTATGTTATTTTCTAGTAAAAGAATCATTCTGTGTTTCATACCTGGTATAATTTAAAAACGTCTGTTATGAGGACTTCCCTGGTGGCTCAGACAGTAAAGCGTCTGCTTACAATGTGGGAGACCCGGTTTGATCTCTGAGTCAGGAAGATCCCCTGGAGAAGCAAGTGGCAACTCACTCCAGTATTCTTGCCTGGAAAATCCCATGGACAGAGGAGCCTGGTAGGCTACAGTCCACGGGGTCACAAACAGTCAGACATGACTGAGCGACTTCACTTTTCACTTTATGACTGTATATCTAACCAAATTTGACTGCATAGCTAGTCTTAGGCAATAATTTCTCCAGCTACTGCTGGGATTTTGCACTCAAAGCTGTCATTAAAGACTTCTTTTGTGTAAATCCATGAAAAGTGGTAGAGTTTTAATCATGTAAAGATTTTTCAGGATATGGGAGAAAGATCTGATAGGCTGTTTATTGTGATGTTATACTGAGAATTGCTTTGGTTAGAATGATTCTGCAGTTCATCCGTTTTGATCCCTAGTTTTGTATCTTTGGATAGTTGAAGGTCAATGACATTACCAAATACATTTTGTCTTAGATGTTCTTTAATACATTTTATGTCAAAGCATTCAGAGAATTTTGTTATAATCTGGTCTAGATCTTATGATTTATGTAAAGAGGACATTTGACAAACATTTTATATTTTTCCATTTTTGATTTTTAATAGTTTGTTTCTATAAGAAAAATGTTTCAGAAGCATAGGTTAAAGATGTATATTCCAAAAATGATCCTGCACTTTCCAGGGCTACTGAAATTGTGATTACAAAATGAGATCTATGCCATTAACTTTATTAAAGAGATTGCGATTATTTCTAAGTGATTCTTTGGATTTGAGCCCAAATATAAGTTTCAACTTCCTTTGAAAAGTGCAGCACAATGTCATGATTTGCTTATTGTTTTCTTCTTGTTTTGTTCATGTATAAGAAATCTTAGAGGACTGACTAGTTCTGAGAAACAGGGAGACTATGAACTGTCTAAGATTATTATTCATGGCAGGATACTGCCTTGTATAATCAAAGCAGACTTGGGCAGTGTACAATAAACTGAGCTATGGTAGAAGGGTAGAGGTGAGTTAATAAATTAATATAAGAAAAAAATAATGAGTTCAGAACCAACTGACCACATAGTGCATGGCATGGCAGATGGTCATGAAGTAGTCATAGGCCATCACAATCAAGAAAAAGTCATCTACATGACTGAGCGACTGAACTGAACTGAACTGAAAGGAACTGGGATAGGTAAAGGATTAGGCAAGAAGGAAATGGGAAGGGAGGAAGAACAGAAAGGGATAAGGCAACGATATACGGTCTTTATTATAACTTGTCTAACATTTTGTTATGTGTTGTTCCAGGATTCAGTCTCTTAACTGGTAGATGTAAACTGTTCCTAGGTGGAGGGAAGAAGCTAAGGTCCACAATTCAGCGAGTGGGCCTGAAATCTTCACTTCCCTCACAGAGAGCCAGACCCACATCTACTTCCCCAACTCATCTATTTTGCCCCTGCAGCAGTTATCTACCACTGCCAGGATGAAGAATGCAAAGATGAGGACACCCACTCAGTTTGTAACTCTGAGATCTGGTTGTATTACTGAGTTTTACTTAAGTTCTGTTGGTTTACTAGTATGGTTCTAGGATGCTGATACAAAATTAGGCACTATTTCTATTGATTTTCTATTTTATGAGAATCTTATGATTCTAATAATTCACTTGAGGAAGATACACTTGAGGACTAACAACTATGATAGGTTCAGAATCTGAGTATTTTCAGAGACACGTATTTCCTTGCTGCTGCTGTTGCTGCTAAGTCGCTTTAGTCGTGTCCGACTCTGTGCGACCCATAGATGGAAGCCCACCAGGCTCCCCCATCCCTGGGAATCTCCAGGCAAGAACAGTGGAGTGGGTTGCCATGATAGGTTCAGACTCTGAGTATTTTCAGAGACACGTATTTCCTTACTTTGTGAGGAAAACCTACAAAAAATTATTCTCTATGTTAATATTTTCCTTTTCAAAATTTCCCTCTGAAACAATGAATAATAGATATATTTCTTTTTACAGAGGGTCAGATTTAAATATAAAGACAGCTATATACTCTTTTTTCGCCCAGGCATTATAGATATTTCCAATAACATTATATGTTCTTGGAATTTAACAGTTCATAAACATCATCCAGGCAATTTCATCAACTGGTAATTGAAGCCCCTACCCGTTGATAAGGGAACACTCTACTTTAAATGCCAGCTAACAAATGTAGAAGGGATTATAGAATTAGTAAAACTTCATTTTATAAACTTTAGCTAATTTATCAATTCAGACAAGGTGTATCAAGGTTAAAATCCTTAGATAAATAGTTGATAGGAGCCCAGACATTAATTTGGTGCCAAACTAATATCACACAGAGTATGTTCTAGTCAAAAGAAGTTAAATAAAAGTATACAATAGAGAGTTCAGACTGCCCTCATTCCAGTGCAGGCCAATTATAGCAAATTAATGGTAGATGAACTAGAAGTTTCAGGTCTTCTGATGTGACACAATAAGCATGAAGTATATAAATCACTTATGATATTCTATCCATAGTGTTCTGCTTGAATCCATCAAGCCTTTAAAATCACTTGCACAGGGGATACAGTAAAAAAGAATATAACCAGACAAAACCCAAAAGGTGGGATATTCTGGAGGCCAATTTAGCTTCAGTCTTCAGTCATAAAAAAGGGACTATTCTATATTTTAAAAGACTTAAGAGATACATGTGTATTTTAAAGATATACATGTGCATGTGTGCTCAGTCCTGTCCATCTCTTTGCAACTCCATCAACTGTAGCTCGCCAGGCTCCTCTGTCCATGGAATTTTCAGGCAAGAATACTGGAGTGGGTTGGCATTTGCTATTCCAGGGGACCTCCCTGACCCAGGGATCAAACCTGGGTCTCCTGGGGTCTCCTGCATTGGCAGGCAGATTCTTTGTTACTGCGCCACCTGGGAAGCCCTTACTAAGATGTTAATAGTGTCAGTTACTGGATGGTGGGATGTGAGATTCTTTTCTTTGTATTCTCTATTCTTCTACAATGAACCAATTGTGTATTCTCTCTATAATAATAAAACATCATTTAAAAAATGGATCATCAACCTAAAAAAAAAAAAAAAGAAAGAAAAAGTCATCTAATCCTGCAATTTAAGTTCAGTTCAGTTCAGTGGCTCAGTCGTGTCCAACTCTTTGTGACCCCATGAACCACAGCACACCAGGCCTCCCTGTCCATAATCAACTCCTGGAGTCCACCCAAACCCATGTCCATCGAGTCGATGATGCCATCCAACCATCTTATCCTCTGTTGTCCCCTTCTCCTCCTGCCCTCAATCCTTCCCAGCATCGGGGTCTTTTCCAATGGATCAGTTCTTTGCATCAGGTGGCCAAAGTACTGGAGTTTCAGCTTCAACATCAGTCCTTCCAATGAACACCCAGGACAGATCTCCCTTAGAATGGACTGGTTGGATCTCCTTGCAGTCCAAGGGACTCTCAAGAGTCTTCTCCAACAACACAGTTCAAAAGCATCAATTCTTCAGTGCTCAGCTTTCTTCACAGTCCAATTCTCACATCCATATATGGCTACTGGAAAAACCATAGTCTTGACTAGACAGACTTCTATTGGCAAAGTAATATCTCTGCTTTCTAATATGCTGTCTAGGCTCGTCATAACTTTCCTTCCAAGGAGTAAGCATCTTTTAATTTCATGGCTGCAATCACCATCTGCAGTGATTTTGGAGCCCAGAAAAATAAAGTCAGCCACTGTTTCCCCATCTATCTGCCATAAAATGATGGGACCAGATGCCATAATCTTAGTTTTCTGAATGTTGAGTGAATAGACTATTAAGGATATGAGGTGGTTAAATAGCTACTATTTACTGAAGGTTTACCATGCCCCAGGTACTGTTTCCCAGGTGGTGCTATTGGTAAAGATTCCAGCTACCAATCCAGGAGATATAGGATTTGTGGGTTCGATTCCTGGATTGGGAAGACTCCCTGTAGGAGGGCATGGCAACCCACTCCAGTATTCTTTCCTGGAGAATACCATGGAGAGGAGTTTGGTGGGGTATGTATGGTCCACAGTGTAGCAAAGAGTTGGACATGACTGAAGCAACTTACAACCACACAGGTCCTGTTTAGCTATCACATCGATAGTCAAACAACTCTAAAAGGTTTCAGTGATCAATTTAAAACTTTTATTTTTTTTCAGTTCAGTTCAGTTCAGTTGCTCAGTCATGTCCGACTCTTTGCGACACCATGAATTGCAGCACGCTAGGCCTCCCTGTCCATCACCAACTCCCGGAGTTCACTCAAACTCACATCCATAGAGTCAGTGATGCCATCCAGCCATCTCATCCTCTGTCGTAAGAGTATGACAAAAATACACCTGGGTGATGCTGCCAGCATAGTTACAACTTTTCTCTATGTCTAGATGTTCAGCAGAATCTTTGAGAGTGTGGGGTAGGTCAAACAGGTGTCTGTGTGTTAAGTCACTTCAGCCGTGTCCAATGCCCGCCAGTCTCCTCATTCCATGGGATTTTCCAGGCAAGAATACTGGAATTGGTTGCCATGCCCTCCTCCAGGGGATCTTCCTGATCCATGGATTGAACTCACATCTCTTATGTCTCCTGTATTGGCAGGCGAGTTCTTTACCACTAGTGTCACCTGAGAAGCCCCAAACAGTGTCTACAAAGGACTAATTGGAAAGCAAGAAGTGCAAGTGCATGTGGACATGAGAGTCAGAGATAATAGCTATAATGATGAACAGGTTTCAAAAGACAGTGATCAGGTACATGGAGAGAAACAGCTAAAATATGAGGGACTGCAGTTCTGGTTTGGAGAAGGCACTGGCACCCCGCTCCAGTATTCTTGCCTGGAAAATCCCATGGATGGAGGAGCCTGGTGGGCTGCAGTCCATGGGGTCGCTAAGAGTCGGACACGACTGAGTGACTTCACTTCACTTTTCACTTTCATGCATTGGAGAAGGAAATGGCAACCCACTCTAGTGTTCTTGCCTGGAGAATCCCAGGGATGGGGAGCCTGGTGGGCTGCTGTCTACGGGGTCGCACAGAGTCGGACACAAATGAAGCGACTTAGCAGCAGCAGCAGTTCTTGTTCCTCTGAAACTTGCAGAAGAAGTAATTTTGTAATTCTTGCAAGTTTCCCTACATTTGTGTGGTGGAGGTGACTATGAGATAGAGAAGAATGTGATTAATTTTCACACAAATTGTTTTACTCAAGTAGTTGAAATGTTACAATTACATTTTGAAGTCAAGTAACTAATTTCAAGGACTTCTATGGTGGCTCAGCTGTAAAGAATCTCCCTGCAATGCAGGATACCCGAGTTTGATCCCTGGGTCAAGCAGATCTCTTGGAGAAGGGAATGGCAACTTACTCCAATATTCTTGCTTGGAGAATTCCATGGACAGAGGAGCTTGATAGGTTCCATGAAAACACAAATAGTCAGATACAACTGAGCAACTAACACACACACACACAATTTATTTCAAAATTTTATGTTTCAATCTGGTCTTCTTTAGGGGATTCCCCCTTGCTCTCTCTCATTAAGAATTCCTGTCCCACATTCAGCCTTTTCTCAAAGAGGTCACGTATTTTACAATTTTGATGAAAAATTCTTTCAAGCATTTGAGAATATATGTTGAGTGTTGACCATGTTCTAAAGCACTGTAGAGCAAACAGTATGAGTGCTGAAAAACAAAAATTCCCACAATCCCATGGTGAATAAATTATATAAACAAAGAAAGAATTAATCTATAGCATGTGAGATTGTAACAGTTGTTATAAAGAAAAATGAACATATAAAGGAGAGAGTGGATAGTGGGGTGCTATTTTTTACAGGATGATCATGCAAAACCAGCAAAGAAGGTAATATTTGCACAGAGATCTCAAAGTTAAGATATAAAAAATATTTAATTAAAAATAACTTTTGTATCTTCATTTATATTATCTGGTTGATGAAGCATTGTGATCATACATTGCTTTTCTTCTTCAAGCATGATTTCCTTTAATTCTTTGAACATGTTTATGACTACCTTGAAATAATACTCTGTGAAAGTAGGATCTAGTTACTTTCACAGGAAGTTTCTGTCATCGCTTAGTTTCCCTCATGTTTAAGTCAGACTTTCCTGATTTTTTGCATGTCTCAACTTCTTTTAGGAAACTGGGAATTTGGGGTAGTATATTGTGGTAACTCTAGGTTATTACACTCTCCCCACTTCCAGGGTTTGGTGTTGCTAGTTGATTATTTATTTGTTGAGTTACTGAATGAATTGTTTTCATGAAGTCTATGCTCCCCTTGGTGTGAAGCCATTTATGTCTCCCTTCAGAAGGCACAGCCTTGGATTTGTGCACAGTAACCTTAGGATCACAATGGTTTGGACAGAACATTTTATTTCTAAATGGCATTCCTGCTCTTAGAGGTAAGTACTCAGAAGAGGGAGTTGGCTGTAGCTTCTATTCTCAGGTTACCTCTCCAGGTGAAGAAACTCCACTTTGTGAATGAGCTGGGCAATGTCAATTGCTGCTGCTGCTCCTGCTGCTAAGTCTCTTCAGTCATGTTCAGTTCTGTGCAACCCATAGACAGCAGCCCACCAGGCTCTCCCATCCCTGGGATTCTCCAGGAAAGAACACTGGAATGGGTTGCCATTTCCTTTTCCAATGCATGGAAGTTAAAAGGGAAGGTAAAGTCACTCAGTTTTGTCCGACTCTTAGTAACCCCATGGAATGCAGCCCACCACCACCTCCGTCCATAGGATTTTCCAGGCAAGAGTACTGGAGTGGGGTGTCAGTGCCTTCTCTGAATGTCAGTTGAAGCTCCAGTATTTTAAGTACACTGTGCTCAGTATAGAGCTTCTTCTCCATAAGAGGGAAATGAAGAGAAGAAGAAAATCCTCACTTCTCAGCCCTACTACCCAAAACCTTAGTCTCTGCAACAGGTAACTGGAGAGTAGGATGGGGAATGTTAATGACCTGTCCCTCCTGGGAAGGTATTGTAGTTCTCTAGCTGGTATCTGAGAGTGTAATCAAGTCCTGTTCTGGGTTATACACGCCTTGAGTGAGTTCTTGCTATACTGAGTTGAGAGGGAGTGGGTCATGTTTGAAATAACACAGACATTAGCTCTTCCTACTATGCTTTAGTAAGTTTTCTTTGAATTATTGTTTTTTTCATTTGCTGTTTGCCCTTAAGACCATTTCTCAAGGTTAAAAAAAAAAAGTCTATGTGCTTTGCACTAGCTTCACTGGGAAACAGGTCCATACTGCTGACAATGAAGCCTTAATAAGAGACTTTTTAATCTCAGAAGAGGCTGTGGCTCCCTTGGTGGTTTAGTCCTGCAATATAACCTTTGAAATTGTTCCTGAACATTTACTCTAGAGTCTAGTTATTCAACTTCCCCAGTAAGTATGTAAGTCACACCCTTTAGTAAATCCTTTTTTTGCCTAAACGGGGTAAGTTGATTTCATTCTCTGTAGTTGAACTCTCACCAGTACACTTTAAGATAATCAGAGTATGTTTTTAATATAATGATTTAGGATGGTTGTTTCAAGTCTTAGTGCCACATTGACACACAGACATCTTAGCCTTTTGTTTGTACATACTTCTGCATCTATACATTCTCCTTTGCATAGCCAGGACACCTCAGAGAAATTATTATACTTCCTAAAATCATAGATAGAGGGGATGTTTCTGTATGAAAGCAAAAGGAAGGGTTTCTGTCTAAAATATTAAAGTTGGTGCCAAATAATTGAGGTTTTTGCATTGTGAAAATTTACTGTGTGATATTGGAATACATTCTTAAATAAATGTGGCTATGTTATACATCATTTTAATGTGCATTTCTCACTTTATGTTTTTCTGCTAATGACATTACTTGCAGTGTATATAATTTTTATTTTAGACTATGGAAATGATGTTAGACATAGAGCAAATTCGAGCAATTTTCTTATTCAAGTTCAAAACAGGTCATAAAGCAGCAGCGATAACTCACAACATCAACAGTGCATTTGGCCCAGGAATTGCTAATGAAAGTATAGTAGTGCAGTGGTGGTTCAAGAAGTTTTGCAAAGGAGACAAGAGCCTTGGAGATGAGGAGTGGTGGCATAATGGCCAACCATCAGAAATTGACAATGACCAACTGAGAGAATCATTGAAGCCGATCCTCTTACAACTATATGAGAAGTAGCTGAAGAACACAATTTCAAACATTCTACAGTCATTTGGCACTTGAAGCAAATTGGAAAGGTGTAAAAACTTGATAAATGAGTTCCTCATGAACTGAAAATCAACGACAATAATCATTTTGAAGTGTCATCTTCTCTTATTGTATGCAACAAAAATAAACCATTTCTTGATCGATTTTGACATCAGAGGAAAAGTAGATTTTATATGACAACTAGTGATAAGCATCTCAGTGGTTGGACTGAGTAGCTCCAAAGTACTTCACAAAGCCAAACTTGCATGGAAAAAAAAAAAAGTCATGGTCACTGTTTGATGGTCTGCTGCCCATCTGTTCCACCACAGTTTTCTATATCCCAGCAAAATCATTACATCTGAGAAGTATGTTCAGCAAATCGATGAGATGCACTGAAAACTGCAACACCTGCAGGCGACATTGGTCAATAAAAAGGGCCCAGTTCTTCTCTACGACATTGCCTGACTGCATGTTGCACAACCAATGCTTCAAAAATTGAAAGAATTGGGCTACAGAATTTTGCCTCATCTGCCATATTCACCTGTCCTCTTGCCCAACAACTATCACTTTTTCAAGCACCTGGACAACTTTTTGCAGGGAAAATGCTTCCACAAGCAGCAGAAGGCAGAAAATGCCTTCCAAGAGTTCCTCAAATCCTAAAGAAATAAACATTTCTCATTGGAAAAAAAAAGTGTTGGTTGTAATGGTTCTTATTTTGATTAATAAAGATGCGTTTGAGCCTAGTTATAATGATTTAAAATTTGTAGTCTGAAACCACAATTACATTTGCACCAACCTAATAACTCTCTTGCTAGCTCATGTTTCTATGTGTATCTTGAATCTTTATTATATTTTTGCAATTTTTTGGTTGAGGTAAGAGATGGTTCCCTGGTGTTTCAGCAGTGAGGAATCCACTTGCCAGTGTAGGAGATGGGTGTTCAACTACTAGGTCAATGTGGGGAAATTAACAAGATGTTGCTAGTCAGGTTCTCTTGCCCCAGGTCTCTCACCCCATGTTCTGTGAACAATAGCTTTGCATGGTATTAACAACTGAGATCACTTATAGCACTGTGCATGTGCCTCATAAGGTACTCACTTGACCATGAGCTATTTTTGTTTTGTAAGTATATATAAACTTCACCTGGAAAAGTCATGAGGGGTTGTGTGTGGTTATGTTATGCTATGTCTGCTGCTGTGGCTGCTGTGCCAGCCAGGACAGAATAAACATTTCTGCAATTTCTACAGCTCTTCACATTTTCTTCAGCCTCTTAGTTCGTGCCTTGCCTACCATGAGTTCAGCAAACAATATGCACAGTGAGACACAGAGAGACAACTGGCATCAGGAACAGGATCAGCAATACAATTGGCATAGTAGGCAGGATACCTAACAGGTTGGCTGGCCTGAGGCTCCACTGGATGAAGGAAATCAGTGGCATCATAGAGCATGTGGTACCATGTGGCTGCAATCCTCTTGGCGTGAGCTCTGGTGAAAGACTGGGAAGAACTGGATGGGTCACCAGAGAGCATTGAAAAGCCATTATAAGTGGTGAGTTCCCATTTGACAAACAAGATGGCATAGACTGCTGCTGTCACCAAGGGTTGGATTTTCCTGACTGCCCTGGAGGCAAATATGGATTTGTCTGTGTGATACCATGCTGCTGTGCAATGTGAAGAGATGCTTGGAAGAACTAGAACAATGTATATTGGCATTAGAGCCCGTGGCCCTGAAGAACGCAGCATCTCTGAAAGCCAGATTGTAAGTGACATTGATGATGAATATTATGAGACCATCTGTCCCCACTTGGAAGAAAGGCCTGTTGTACAGCATAAAGTGAAGCATGAGCAGCCTATGGCCCACAGGAGGCATCCCCAAGGGGCCCCAATGTGACTGAGTTCACAACATATTGACCATACACTCAAGTGGAGTTGGTCAACTGGGATAAGCAGTTTTGGCAAAAGCAAACAGAACCCTTGGCAGCATGGCTTTTGCGACTCTGGAATACAGGGTGAATGGTATCCTGTGTTCTAGGGATGAGATAGAACAGCTGCCATTTATAACCACTCACCCATTATTGAGAAAAAGGCTGCAGAATGCTAGGTGACTCATATAGGGTGTGCCTAACCACACACCCTGATGGAATGGATTAATACTGCCATCCACACTATGTGGTCAAATGCAATGTGGGAGAGCTCCCAGATGCTGTGAGTACATGGTATACCTAAGCCGAGTTGACCCAACCGCTGAGAGAACTGGACATGAAGCTGTCAGTATTTAACCCAAATATCCAAGGCCCACATGATAAGCATTTTACTGGCAGCATGCGAGATGCCATTTTGAACAATACCCCATCCACCTCTTGGATCCTTGACTGCTATTCTTGTGCCCTATGTGGGGCGCCCGATTTATGAGATGACCTTGATGGTGGCTAGCTCGGGAGAAATAGAGGGACAACAGCAGTCAGTGGGGTTTAGAAGTGTGAAGACCCCGAAGGCACCTTAACTGGTAAAGACCCAATCCAGGTGATGAGAATGCAAATGTGGGATGATTTACTGGCAGCAGGAGTTTACAGAAATTAAATTGATAGCCCAGTGTTCTCATAGAGCTATGGAGGCGACTGAGACTGGAGCAGCACTTTACTAAGTTTGGGAAGCACACACAAGAGATTTGGGCAGTTCAGTTAGAACTTTGAATAGAGTTCAGACCAAGGTACCCTCCTGAAGAGCCCAAGCAGGGACAAGAGGCCCTAAGTAGAACTTGCAATTCACTGGTCACTAGCTAATGTACAGAGAGTAATGGCCCTGGTTAACATTGGTGCTGAATTCAGTCTTGTTTATGGCAAGCCAGAGCAGTTTCCCAGTCCTAGTGCATACATTGGTGGCTATGGCAGACAAATGATGTAGATTTAGACTGGAAAGATTTAGGTTGTGTCCTCTGATGTAAATTTAGTAGAAAAGTATACTGTACGGCTGTGTCCTATGATCTGCTACTACCCTCTTATTCTCTTGCAGATTTAGAACAGTGTGAAAGCATTTGGAATAATGTGGGTGGGCTGAGAATGCCACAGTGCCTGGGGGAAGGGGGTTTTGCAGGTCTGTACTAAAAAAAAAAAAAAAAACCTGCAGGGGTAGAGTTGCCCCTATGGAGGCTTTCCTGCAATTTCTCAAGGACAGATGGTGGACTGGACTTGGCCATGAAAGATAAAGGTGCTCCACGTGCAGTGGTCGGCTCTTCTAGCCCCATGAGGACAAGGACTGCAACATGAGTTCCAGGTGATATCTGGTGTTGAGTTTTGCTTTGTACTGGGCATATAGCTTGCACCCTAGTAGTTTGTTTTTGTAGTCTCTACTGTTGTTTCAGGATGTGGATTCAAGTGGTGGCACTGTGCACTAGGAAGGTGCCACAGAAGGCATAATCTGTGGGACGAGAGACCCCAAAGGGGTGGAATGTGGGGAAGTTAACAAGATGGCACCAGTCAGTCTCTCTTGCTGCACCTTTCACACCCTATCACCCCATATTCTGTAAACAATGAGTTTGCATGATTGTGTAACAGCTGAGATCACCTATAGCAATGCACATGCATGTCACAAGGTACTCACTTGGTCACGGGCACCTTTTGTGCTGCAAGTATATGTAAGGTTCACCTGGATAAGCTCTGAGGGGTTATGTGCAGTTAAGTTATGTCTGCTGCTATGGCTCCTGAACCAGCCAGGAGAGAACAAACACATTGGCAGTTCCTACAGCTCTGTGCATTTTCTTCCAGCCTCTTAGCTCGTGCCTTGCCTATCATCTGTTCAGCAAACAGTGCACACAGTGAGACAAGGTGAAACAAGTGGCGTCACAAGCAGGATCACCAATAGAGTCGGGAAGATCCCTTGGAGAAGGGAATGGCAACCCACTCCAGTACTCTTGCCTGGGAAATCCCATGGACAGGGGAGCCTGGTAGGCTACAGTCCATAGTGGTCACAAAGAGTCAGACGCGACTGAGTGACTAAGCACACACACACACACACACACACACACACGATTAAACTGAATCTGAATTATTCTTGTTTTTGATTTCTGACTTCACCTCAAGTCCAACCATTTGCTGATTATACTACATGATTCCTCTTGCTAACAATCAGAGGAGCAGAATCTCCACATGCCACTTAATTCAAAGGCAATGATCATTTTGAATAGTAGGTACTAGCATTGCCTGAACAATAAAAGGGACATAAAATTTCCTTTGGGGTCATAGAAGCACTTATCATTCAAGTGTCCCATACAATCTAGGCTTCAATTACTGAGTCTTTGATTGGCCAAGTCTTAGAGAATGAATTATGAATCTGAAAGTTGGTGGATAAATCATGATCAGGCTAGCTGACAGGCAGAGTTTTAATTACAACATACATAACAAGATTAGTGCTATAAACATGTCATTTTCCAATAAATGTAATAATTTTATCTCCTCTTGTTTTAGAAACAAGAAATTGAGGTTGACTTATTTGCCACTGATACTTTTTTTTTCAATAAACTCTTTTTATAGAGCAGTTTTAGATTCACAGAATAATTGAGCAGAAAGAACAGAGAGTTCTCAATCCTTCCCTGTGCCTACACATGCACAATCTCTCCCACTGTAAACATTTCACACCAGAGTGGTGCATTAGCTACAATCAATGAAACTATACTGACATGTTATTATCTTAATGTAAGTTCATAACTTACATTAAGATTCACTGTTGGTGTTGTACATTCTATGGGTTTTGGCAAATGTATAAGGACATGCATTCATCATTATAGTATCATACAAAACGTTAATATTTTCACTGACCTAAAAATGGAGAAACAGACATAGAGAATAGAGTTAGGGACACAGGGAGAAGGCAAGAGAGGGTGAGATATATGGAAAGAGTAACATGGAAACTTATATTACCATATGTAAAATATGGGAATTTGCTGTATGGCTCAGGAAACTCAAACAGGGGCTCTGTATCAACCTAGAGGTGTGGGAAGGGGAAGGAGATGGGAGAGAGGTTCAAAATAGAGGGGATATATGTATATCTATGGATGATTCATGTTGAGGTTTGACAGAAAACAACAAAATTCTGTAAAACAATTATCCTTCAATAAAAAATATAAATTAAAAAATTAAATTATCTGCCTCTTCATCCTTTGAGTCTCCCTAATCCCTGACAACAAATGATTTTTTTTTTTTTTACTCTCTCCATGCTTAGTCACTAAGTCGAGTCTCACTCTTTGCAGTCCCATGAACTATATAGTCCACCAGGCTCCTCTGTCCATAGGATTTCAAAGGCAAGGATATTGGAGTGGGTATCCATTTCCTTCTTCAGGGGATCTTTCCAACCCAGAGATTGAACCTGCATCTCCTGCACTGGCAGGTGGGTCCTTTACCACTGAGCCACCAGGGAAGCTCAAGTTCGCCTCTTCCAGAAAGTCATATAATTGAAATCACACAGTATGTAGCCTTTTCAGATTGGCTTCTTTCAATTAGTAATGTGCATTTAAGTTTCCACTATGGCTTTTCATGGCTTGATAATCCATTTCTATTAGCAAGGAAAATGTTACATGGTCTAGATGTACAACAGTTTATCAATCCACTCACCTACTAAAGAACATCATCATTATATCTAAGATTTGGGAATTATGAATAAAGCTGCATAATATGCATGTCACATAAATATACATTGTGTCTTACTTATCCTGTTAACAGCACCTATTGTCTTGCTGTTCACACTGATTCACTGTTCACTGAACCCAGCATAGGTAAGGTGCAATCTAAGAGGCTGAAAATAGACTTGAGGAGCCACAGGAAGTGCAGACATGCTTCTCCTCTCCTGGCTGTCATGGTAGCCATAACACAACCTTTCTGCTGGCTGACACAGCCACCATAGCAGAAGCCATAACATAACCATAATCTAGCTATATGTAGCCAAAACATAACCTCATATAACATAATGGTGATGTTGCTCCAATGTAGCTCCAATGCAGCAGCAGCCAGGGCTTTCATGGTGAAGCTGCTACAGGCGAATCACACAAAGTCACCTGCCACCAAGCTAGTACCTTGTGACATGCATGAACAGCGCTATATGTTATCTCAGCCATTACATAGCCAGGGAATGTCATTGTTTCCAGAACATGGGACAGGAGGGCATGAGAGTGTGGGGCAAGAGAGGGTGACTGGTTCCAATTTGTTAATTTTCCCACACATGAGCATAGTTTTCTAATGTGATTTTCAGCTCATTTGAGTAAACACCGAAAAGCATGACTGCTGGATCATACAGTAAGAGTTCTTTTGGTTTTGTAAGAATCTGTCAAACTGTCTTTGAAATAGCTGAACCATTTTGCATCCCTACCAACAATGAATGAGAGTACCTGTTGCTCCACATTCTTGTCAGTATTCAGTGTTGTCAGTGTTTTAGATTTTAGCCATTCTAATAAGTGGGATCTCATTGGTTTTGGATTTTTTTTTTTTATACTGAAGTTTTTCTTTAATAAACTTTTATTAAATAGGTCAGTGTTACTTCAGGGCTTGAAATATTTGAGGGTATTTCTTTAAACAAGGAATGCATAAATTTAATTTGAATACAATCTTTTATTCCCAGTGAGAAAATTTTAATTTCTGCATTTAACACAGGGTGGATATTAGATATGGGGTGTGCTGGCAGTCAGGATGGTTCAGTTTCATGTTATATAAATGCTGTGTTAATGGTGTCTAGTTTGCAGCACATTGTAAGAAAATGTTACTGGAAGTTTTAAAGGCCAATTAGAATCCCACTTCCATCTTTTTAGAATGTTTTAAAATCTCTGCTTCCCTGGTAGCTCAGCTTGTAAAAAACCCACCTGCAATGTAGGAGACCCCAGTTTGATTCCTGGGTCGGGAAGATCCACTGGAGAAGGGATAGGCTACCTACTCCAGTATTCTTGGGCTTCCCTTGTGGCTCAGCTGGTAAAGAATCTGCCTGCAATGAGGGAGACCTAGGTTCAATCCTTGGGTTAGGAAGACCCCCTGGAGAAAGGAAAGACTACCCACTCCAGTATTCTGGCCTGGAGAATTCCATGGACTGTATAGTCCATAGAGTCGCAAAGAGTTGGACACGATTGAGCCACTTTCACTTTCAAATCTCTGGGAAGATTTGAATAATTACTTACAACTAATCCATTACTTCCAGAGCCCTGTTTCAGTGCTTGTTTAAAAAAGTGTGTTTCTAGGAAACAAAAGCCAAAATTAAAAAGGTAAAACAATTAAATGAAGCACAGGTGAGATGTCTTTACAAATATTTTCATGCTGATCTCTGGTTCATTTAAAGTTTGAAATGTGACATATTCCACTCCCCACAGCAGCGGATGAGGTGCTTTTCTGTTCACACTGAAACAGATATTCTTTATGGAATATGAACTAAACTCAGGTTGAAATTGAAATTCTGTCTTGACGTTTCTTGTTATTGCAGATGGTTTAAATGGTTTATCTGTGGATTAAAAGGTTTTTAAGTAGTGAAAATAACCAGTTGGACCAAAACTTGTAAACTTTCACTGGGTAGGTAATTTGAGGCTTTAAATATAATTTAATTACATTTTAAATATATGTATTTTTGTCTTGTCATTTAAAAAACATATTTTCATTGGTGTTCTCAATGTTTAATATTTTAGCCATTTCAATAGCTGTGTAGTGGGATGTCACTGTTTTGCTTTGCTTTTTTAAATTTTCAATTCTCTAATGATATATGATGTTGAATATCCTTTCATATGTTTATCTAATGTGTATATCATCTTTGGCAAAATTTCTGTTAAGGTCTTTTGCACATAAACTTTCCCTCTGTGGCATGTCTTCTCAATCTTTTCGTATTGTCCTTCACAGATCAGAAATTTTTAATTTCAATGAAGTCCAGCTGATCAATTATTTATATAATGGATCTATCCTTTGCTGTTATATCTAAAAAGTCATCACCATGCCCAAGGTCATCTAGGTTTTTTCCTATGGTGTCTTATAGGAATTTTATAGCTTTGCATTTTGCATTTAGGTCTGTAAAGTCTTTTGAGTCATTTTTTGTGAAGTGTTTAAGGTCTATATCTAGATACTTTTACTGCGGGGTTTTGGGGAAGCATATGGATCATATCAATGCTAATTTTTCCAGCACAATTTTTTGAAAAGGCTGTCTTTCCTTTGTTGTACTTCTTTTGCTCATTTGTCAAAAATTAGCTGACTACATTTACATGGATCTATTCTGGGCTCTCTATTCTGTTATATTAACATATTTGTCTATTTATTCATCAATACCACATTGTCCTGATAAGTCTTGAAGTCAGGTACCATCAGTCCTCTGAGTTTCTTATCTTTCTTCAGTACTGAACTGACTATTCTGAGTCTTTTCATCTCTGTATGAAGTTTAGCATCAGTTTGTCAATATGCACTAAATAACTTGCTGGGATTTTTCATTAATTTAGTTCAAAATATTTTCAAATTTTAGATATGTGCTTTGACCCATGTGTCATTTAGAAGTGTGTTGTTTAATCTCCAAGTATTTGGGTTTTTTCCAGCTCTCTTTATGTTAATTTCACTGTGGTCTGAGAGAATGCATTTATATGATTTCTATTGTTTTAAATTCTGTAGGGTTTGTTTTGTGGCTCAGAATGTGGTCCATCTTGATGAATGCTCCATAATGGTTTGAAAAGAACATAGTGTGCTGTTGTTTAATGATGTGATCTATAGATGTCAATTACATTCAGTTGAATATGCTGCTAAGTTCTGCTTGCTGGATCTGTCTATTTCTAATAGAGGACTGCTGAAGTTTTCAACTATGATAGTGAGTTTATTTTTTTTCTCCTTGCAATTCTATCAGTTTTTCCCTCCAGTGCTTTGACACTCTGTTATTTGGTGGATACACATTAAGAATTGTATCTTCTTAAAGTAATGACCCCCTTATCATTATGCAATACCCTTCTTTACCCCTGATAATTTCCCTTGCTCTGGAATATGTTCTAAATTTAATATATTACTTTATTTTGATTAATTCATCTTTCTTCATCTCTTTAATTTCAACCTATATGCATCTTCATATTTAAAGGGAACTTTTTGCTTATTTGGTTTAGGTCTACTCTTGGTCTACTCTGATGATTTCTGTCTTTTGCCTGGTGTATTTAGAATTTGACATTTAAAGAGATCACTGATAAAGATGGATTAATATTTACCATATTTAGAAGGACAGTCCCAAGATGGTGAAGGAATAGGATGGGGAGGTCAGTTTCTCCCCAAAAAATTCATCAAAAAGATAATTTGAATGTTGAGCAACTTCCATAAAACAACTTCTGAACACAGGAGGGGAAATCAGGCACCCAGAAAGGCAACCCATTCTCTTCAAAAGGAGGTAGGACAAAATATAAAAGACAAAATCAGAGACAACAGATTTAGGGATGGAGACTCATCCTGGGGAGTGAATCATGAAGGAGGAAAAATTTCCACATAATAGGAAACCCTCTGACAGGCAGATCTGTCTGGAGTTATGGAATCTCCAAGGGGAAATATAACTAGGAGAAAAAAAAAAAAAAACAGAATACTTGCCTAACCACAACTCCTAGCAGAGAAGTAGCCCAGGTGCTCGCATTTGTCACCAGTGAGTGGGGACTGGGCAGGGAGGCATGGGCTGCATCATCGGTTCTTAGGGTGAGGACTGGGCCTGAATGCCCTGAGGACAATCTGAGGGAGCTAATGCAAGACAAAAATCCAAACTGTGGGGTCTCCAGAGGGACAAAAAAAAAATCTTTCCTGCAAAAGGCTCTAATGCATCACAGTGGCCCCTGGCATGATCACAGAACAAAAGATTGAGCACATACCAAAGAATACCAAAGGAGAGCTAGTCGGCTACTGTATAGGCCCCTCCTGATGGAAATAGAGAGGCAGACATGTGATAGCCAGAGCTGGAAGACAAGGAGGTGCTGTAATCTCAGCCCCAGAGACAGCATCTTCCACCAAACTGTGAGCAGGCTCCCAGTTGCTGTCCATGTCTTCCTGGGATCCTGGTTGGTTTACAATTGCCAGGAGTGTCATAGGCCAAGAGCAGCTCCTCAGAGAGGACACACAGCACACCTGAAATGGTGCTCTTGTGGTGCAACCGGGAAAGCAAGTGGCTGGGACAGGGGAGATGGTTAAGACACATGCCCTTCCTGGGACAGTGTATTTACCAAGCACCTGGTCACCTGAGTTGCTCAGGCCTGGGAGGGAACAAAACACACAGAACATCCAGGACTGTGTCTTTGCAGAGTACCCAATAACCTGCGAGGCATAGACTGGGAAGTGCACGAAATGCAGGGTCCACTTGGGACAGTGCCCTTGAAGAACACCCTGGAGCCTGAGCAGTGTAGACCCAGGAAGCACATGCCACCTTAAGCTGTAGCAGACCAGTGTGGTCCATACACTGCAAGCGCACCCCACACATACCAGTGGTACTTGTTTGAAGTGTTCCTCCTTCCCTACAACCCAACTGAACAAGTGAGCCTAAATAAGTGGGCACATTCACCCCCTTGTGTCAAGGCAGAAATTAGGCACTGAAGAAACTTACAAACAGAGGAAGCCAAAATAAACAAAGAAGAGGAAATGGCTCTGGAAAAGGGCAAGTGCATCAGATTAAAACCATGGAATTAATACTGACTGTGCATTGGAGAGGGACCTATAGACCTTGAGAACAAGTACAAGCTGGAACAAGGAACTATCTGACACTGAATTGACCCTACACCGCCCACAACAACCCCAGATAAATTTCTAGTACCATGCTAATTCTCCAGCAAAACAGGAACACAACCCTGAGCATTAAAAGACAGGCTACCCAAAGCCATGTTAAACCCATAGACACTACAAAACTCACTACTGGACACTACATTGCATTCCTGAGAGAAGAAATCCAGCTTCACCCACCAGAACCAGAAGCACAAGCTCCCCTAACCAGGAAACCCTGACTAGCCACTAGTGCAACCCAACCCACAATAAAGAGGAACCATGGACTTCCAGACTACAAAAAAGGCACCCCAAACACAACAATCTAAACAAAATGAAATGGCAGAGAAATATTTAGCATGTGAAGATGCATGATAATAATCCACCAAAACAAACCAAAAAAGGAGGTGATAGGGAGTCTACCTGAAAAAGAACTCAGAATAATGATAGTAAAGATGATATAAGACCTTGAAAACAAAATGGAGTTACAAATACACAGACTAGAGACAAGGATTGAGAAGATGTAAGAAATGTTTAACAAGGACTGAGAATAAATAAAGAAGAATCAGTCAATAATTAATCATGAAGTAACAGAGATCAAAAGCACTCTGGAGGGAACCAAGAGTAGAATAACTGAGGCAGAAGAAAGTATAAGTGAGGTGGAATATAGAATGGTGGAAATAAATGAATCAGAAAGGGAAAAATAAAAAAGAATTAAAAGAAATGAGGACAACCTCAGAGGCCACTGGGGCAATGTTAAATGCTCCAACATTCGAATCATAGCTGTCCCAGAAGAAGATGAAGACAGAAAGAAAGGGCATGAGAAAATATTTGAGGAGATAATAGTTGAAAACTTCCCTAAAATGGGGAAGGAAGTAGCCAACCAAGTCCAAGAAACCCAGAGAGTCCCAAACAGAATAAACCCAAGGCAAAACACCCCAAGACACATAATGATCAAACTAACAAAAATTAAACACAAAGAGCAGATATGAAAAGCAGCAAAGGGAAAAGCAACAAATAACACACAAGGGGATCACCATAAGAATAAGAGCTGAATTTTCAACAGGAAATATTCAGGCCAGAAGGGAATGGCAGGACATACTTAAAGTGATGAAAGAGAAAAACCTACAACCAAGATTACTATACCCAGCAGGATCCCATTCGGATATGAAATAGAAATCAAAATATTACAGACAAGCAAACGCTGAAAGAATTCAGCACCACCAAACCAGCTCAACAAACGCTAAATGGTCTTCTCTAGACATGGAACATAGAAAGGTTTATAAAATCGAACCCAAAATGACAAAGTAAATGGTAACAGGATCATACTTCTCAAAAATGTCCTTAAATGTAAATGGGTTGAATGCCCCAACCAAAATACAAAGACTGGCTGAATGGATAAAATAAAACAAGAGCACTATACCTGCTGTCTACAAGAGATCCACCTCAGACCAAGGGACAAATACAGACTGAAAGTGAAGGGCTAAAAAAGATATTTCATACAAACGGAGACCAAAAGAAAGCAGGCGTAGCAGTACTCATATCAGATAAAACAGACTTTGAAATAAAGACCTTGAAAAGAGACAGAGAAGGACAGTCCATAATGATCAAAGGATCAATCCAAGAAGAAGATATAACAATTATTAATATATATGCACCCAACATAGGAGCACCTCAGTACATAAGGAAAATGCCAAAAAGTATGAAAGGGGAAGTTAACAATAACACAATAATAGTGGGAGACTTTAATACCCCACTCACACCTATAAATAGATAAACAGAAAATTAGCAAGGCAACACAAGCTCTAAATAATACAATGGACCTGTTAGTCCTAATAGATATCTCTAGAGCATTTCACCAAAGCACGTTGGCTGAGATGGACCATGCAGAAGCATGGCCGAGAGGAGCTACCCCTCGCCCAAAGTCAGGGGCTGAGACTGAGAGTGCCAGGCTGCATCAGCACAGGAGCGGCTGAGAGGGGCTACCCCACGTCCAAGGTCAAGGGTGGCAGCCAAGAGGAGCTACTCCATGCCCGAAGTCAGGGCGGTGGCCGGGAGGAGCTACTCCATGCCCGATGTCAGGTGAGGTGGCCGAGAGGAGCAAGCCCATGTCCATGGAGTGGTGGCTGTGCAGGCAAAGGAGGGCCGAGAGGAGTTACTCCACAGTCAAAGTCAGGAGGGGAGGCCATGAGGAGATACCCCTCGTCCAAGGTAAGGAGAAGTGGCTGCGCTTTGCCGCAGTAGCCATGAAGAAATACCCCACGTCCAAGGTAAGAGAAACCCAATTAAGAAGGTAGGTGTTGGAGAGGGCATCAGAGGGCAGATACACTGAAACCATAATCACAGAAAACTAGTCAATCTAATCACATGGACAACAGCCTTGTCTGAAACTAAGCCATGCTGCTGTGTGGGGCCACCTAAGATGGGTGGGTCATGGTGGAGAGGTCTGACAGAATGTGTTCCATGGGAGAAGGGAATGGCAAACCACTTCAGTGTTCTTTCCTTGAGAACCGCATGAACAGGATGAAAAGGCAAAATGATAGGATACTGAAAGGGGAACTCCCCGGGTCGGTAGGTGCCCAATATGCTACTGGAGATCAGTGGAGAAATAACTTCAGAAAGAATGAAGGGATGGAGCCAAAGCAAAACCAATACCCAGTTGTGGATGTGACTGGTGATATAAGCAAGGTCCAATGCTGTAAAGAGCAATATTGCATAGGAACCTGGAATGTCAGGTCCATGAATTAAGGCGAATTGGAGGTGGCCAAACAGGAGATGGCAAGAGTGAATGTTGACTTTCTAGGAATCAGCAAACTAAAATGGACTGACTAAAATGGGTAAATTTAACTCAGATGACCATTATATCTACTACTGCAGGCAGGAATCTCTCAGAAGAAATGGAGCAGCCATCGTGGTCAACGAGAGAGTCCGAAATGCAGTACTTGGATGCAATCTCAAAAGTGACAGAATGATCTCCATTTGTTTCCAAGGCAAACCATTCAATATCACAGTAATTCAAGCCTATGCCCCGACCAGTAATGCTGAAAAGGCTGAAGTTGAATGGCTCTATGAAGACCTACAACCAAAAAAAAAAAAAAAAAAAAAAGTCCTTTTCATTATAGAGGACTGGAATGCAAAAGTAAGAAGTCAAGAAACACCTGGAGTGACAGGCAAATTTGGCCTTGGAGGACGGAATGAAGCAGGGAAAAGGCAAATAGAGATTGGTGAAGAGAATAGACTGGTCATAGCACACACCCTCTTCCAAAAACACAAAAGAAGATTCTACACATGGACATCACAAGATGGTCAACACTGAAATCAGACTGATTATATTCATTGCAGCCAAAGATAGAGAAGCTCTATACAGTCAGCTAAAACAAAACTGGGAGCTGACTGTGGCTCAGATCATGAACTCCTTATTGCCAAATTCAGACTTAAATTGAGGAAAGTGGGGAAAACCACTAGACCATTCAGGTATGACCTAAATCAAATCCCTTATGATTATACAGTGGAAGTGAGAAATAGATTTAAGGGACTAGATCTGATAGAGAGAGTGCCTGATGAACTATGGACAGAGGTACAAACAGGAGACAGGGATCAAGACCATCCTCTTGGAAAAGAAACGCAAAAAAGCAAAATTGCTGTCTGAGGAGGCCTTACAAATAGCTGTGAAAAGAAGAGAAGTGAAAAGCAAAGGAGAAAAGGAAAGATGTAAGCATGTGAATGCAGAGTTCCAAAGAATAGCAAGAAGAGATAACAAAGCCTTCCTCAGCGATCAATGCAAAAAAATAGAGGAAAACAACAGAATGGGAAAGACTAGAGATCTCTTCAAAAAAATTAGAGACACCAAGGGAACATTTCATGCCAAGATGGGCTCAATAAAGGAAAGAAATGGTATGGACCTAACAGAAGCAGAAGATATTAAGAAGAAGTGGCAAGAATACACAGAAGAACTGTACAAAAAAAGAGCTTCATGACCCAGATGATCACGATGGTATGGTCACTCACCTAGAGCCAGACATTCTGGAATGTGAAGTCAAGTGGGCATTAGGAAGCATCACTACGAACAAAGCTAGTGGAGGTGATGGAAGTCCAGTTGAGCTATGTCAAATCCTGAAAGATGATGCTGTGAAAGTGCTGCACTCAACATGACAGCAAAATTGGAAAACTCAGCAGTGGCCACAGGACTGAAAAAGGTCAGTTTTCATTCCAATCCCAAAGAAAGCCAATTCCAAAGAATTCTCAAAATATCTCACCTTTACATCATCTCACATGCTAGTAAAATAATGCTCAAAATTCTGCAACTCAGGCTTCAGCAGTAAGTGAACCATGAACTTCCAGATGTTCAAATTGGTTTTAGAAAAGGCAGAGGAACCAGAGACCAAATTGCTGACATCTGCTGGATCATCGAAAAAGCAAGAGAATTTCAGAAAAACATCTATTTCTGCTTTATTGACTATGCCAAAGCCTTTGCATGTGTGGACCACAATAAACTGTGGAAAATTCTGAAAGAGAGGGGAATACCAGACCACCTTACCTGCCTCTTGAGAAACCTACATGCAGGTCAGAAAGCAACAGTTAGAAATGGACATGGAACAGACTGGTTACAAATAGGAAAAGGAGTACGTCAAGGCTGTGTATTGTCACTCTGCTTATTTAACTTATGTGCAGAGTACATCATGAGAAACACTGGGCTGGAAAAAGCAAAATCTGGAATCAAGATTGCCAGGAGAAATATCAGTAACCTCAGATATGCAGATGACACCACCCTTTTGGCAGAAAGAAGAGAAACTAAAAGGTCTCTTGATGAAAGTGAAAGAGGAGAGTGAAAAAGTTGGCTTAAAGTTCAACATTCAGAAAACTAAGATCATGGCATCTGTTCCCATCACTTCATTATAGATAGATGGGGAAAGAGTGGAAACAGTGTTAGACTTTATTTTTGGGGGCTCCAAAATCACTGCAGATGGTTATTGCAGCCATGAAATTAAAAGATGCTTACTCCTTGGAAGGAAAGTTATAACCAACCTAGATAGCATATTCAAAAGCAGAGACATTACTTTGCCAACAAAGGTCCATCTAGTCAAGGCTATGGTTTTTCCTGTGGTCATGTATGGATGTGAGAGTTGGACTGTGAAGAAGGCTGAATGCCAAAGAATTGATGTTTTTGAACTGTGGTGTTGGAGAAGACTCTTGAGAGTCCCTTGGACTGCAAGGAGATCCAACCAGTCCATCCTAAAGGAGATCAGTCCTGGGTGTTCGTTGGAGGGAATGATGCTAAAGCTGAAACTCCAGTACTTTGGCCACCTCATGTGAAGAGTTGACTCATTGGAAAAGACCCTGATGCTGAGAAGGATTGGGGGCAAGAGGAGAAGGGGATGACAGAGGATGAGTTGGTGGATGGCCTCACCGACTTGATGGACATGAGTTTGAATGAAGTCCGGGAGTTAGAAATGGACAGGAGGCCTGGCATTCCTCAATTTATGGGATCGCAAAGAGTCGGACACAACTGAGCGACTGAACTGAACTGAACTGAGAGCATTTCACCCTTAAACAATGGAGTTCACATATTTCTCCAGTG
Source organism: Bos grunniens (assembly GCF_055505025.1). Lineage (NCBI taxonomy): Eukaryota > Metazoa > Chordata > Mammalia > Artiodactyla > Bovidae > Bos > Bos grunniens. The sequence goes on along the minus strand of NC_141194.1, from coordinate 101,869,522 downwards.
CACATGGAACCTTCTTCAAGATAGATCACATCCTGGACCATAAATCTAGACTCGGTAAATTTTTTAAAAATGAAAACATTTCAAGCACCTTTTCTGATCACAGTGTGTTAAGATTAGATAGCAATGAAAGGGAAAAAAACTATTAAAAATACAAACATATGGAGACTGAACAACAAATTTCTGAATAACCAACAGATCACAGATGAAATAAAAAAGGAATCAACATATGCAAAGAAACAAATGTAAAAGAAAACACGACAACCCAAAACTTATGGGATTCAGTAAAAGCAGTATTAAGAGAAAGGTTCATAGCAATACAAGCTTACTTCAAAAAACAGGAGAAACATCAAAGAAATAATCTAAGTTTACACCAAAATCAACTAGAAACAGAAGAAAAGAAGAATCTCAAAGTTAGTAATGGAGAATAAATCATTAAGAGGAGCAGGAAAAAAAAAATGAAAAGGAAATGAAGGAGACTATAGAAAAAAATCAACAAAACTTAAAGCTTGTTCTTTGGAAGAACAATAGAATTGACAAAACATTAGCCAGACTCATCAAGAAACAAAGGGAGAAGAATCAAATCAATAAAAATATAAATGAAAATGGAGAAATCAAAACAGACAACACAGAAATACAAAATATCATGAGACTACTATCACACTCTATATGCCAATAAAATGGAAAACTTGGAAGAAGTGGACGAATTCTTAGAAAAGTATAACCTTCCAAAACTGAACCAGGAAGAAATAGAAACTCTTAAGAGACCCATCACAAGCATGGAAATTAAAACTCTAATCAGAAATCTTCCAACAGACAAAAGCCCAGGACCAGATGGCTTCACAGCTGAATTCTACCAAAAATTTAGAGAGGAGCTAAGACCTATTCTACTCAAATCATCCAGAAAATTACAGAGGAAGGTAAACTCCCAAACTCATTCTATGAGGCCATCATCACCCTAATACCAAAACCAGAAAAAGATGCCACCAAAAAAGAAAACTATAGGTCAATATGACTGGTGAACATAGATGCAGAAATCCTCAACAAAATTCTAGCAAACAGAATCCAGCAGTGTATTAAAAAGATCATACATTGTGACCAAGTGGGCTTTACTGAAGGGATGCAACTATTCTTCAATATTCACAAATAAATCATTGTGATATACCATATTAACATATTGAAAGATAAAAGCCATATGGTTATCTCAATAGATGCAGAGAAAGACTTTGAAAAACTTCAACATCATTTATGATAAAAAAAAAAAAAGTCTCCAGAAAGCAGGCATAGAAGGAAACTACTTCAACATAATAAAAACCATCTAGAATAAACCCACAGCAAACATTATCCTCAATGGATAAAAATTGAAAGCATTTCCTCTAAAATCAGGAAGAAGACAAGGGTGCCCACTCACCATTACTATTCAACATAGTTTTGGAGGTCCTAGACATAGCAATCAGTGAAGAAACAGAAATAAAAGGAATGCAGAATGAAAAAGAAGAAATAAAACTCTCACTGTTTGCAGATGACATGATCCTTAAATAGAAAACCCTAAAGACACCACCAGAAAATTACTATAGCTAATCAGTGAATATAGCAAAGGTTCAGGATATAAAATTAACACACAGAAATCCCTTGCATTCCTATACACTAACAATGAGAAAACAGAAAGAGGAATTAGGAAAAAATCCCAGTCACCATTGCAATGAAAAGAATAAAATACTTCACATCAAATTTTCAAAATAAACAAAAGACCTATATATAGAAAACTATAAAACACTGATGAAAGAAATCAAAGATGACACAATAAGATGGAGAAATATACCATGTTAATGGATCAGAAGAATCAATATAGTGAAAATGAGTGAAAATACTACCCAATATAGTGAAAATACAACCCAAAGCAATCTATAGACTCAATGCAATCTCCATGAAGCTATAAAAATTATTTTCTCACAGAACTAGAACAAATAATTTCACAATTTGTATGTAAACACACACACACACACAACAACAACAACAAAAACCTCAAATAGCCAAAGCAATCTTGAGAAAGAAAAATGGAACTGGAAGAATCAAGCTGCCTGACTTCAGACTATACTACAAAGCAGTAGTCATCAACACTGTATGGTACTGGCACAAAGACAAAAATATAGATCAATGGAAAAAAATAGAAACCCCAAAGATGAATCCATGCTCCTATGGACTCCTTATCTTTCACAAATGTGGCAAAAATATACAATGGACAAAAGACAATCTCTTTAACAATTGGTGCTGGCCAAACTGATCAACCACTTGTAAAAGAATGAAATTAGATCACTTTCTAACATCATACACAAAAATAAACTCAAAATGGATTAAAGATCTAAATGTAAGACTAGAAACCATAGAACTCCTAGAGGAAAACATAGGCAGAACACTCTCTGACATAAATCGCAGCAAGATCCACTGGAACCCACTTCCAATAGTGAGGTGAGGTGAAAGTTGCTCAGTCGTGTCCGACTCTTTGTGACCCCATGGACTATGCAGTCCATGGAATTCTCTAGGCCAGAATACTAGACTGGGTAGCCTTTGCCTTCTCCAGGGCATCATTATTTCCAAGAGTAATGGAATACAAATGGGACCTAATTAAACTTAAAAGCTTTTGCACAATGAAGGAAACTATAAGCAAGGCAAAAAGTCAGCCTTCGGAAAGGGAGAACATAATAGCAAATGAAACAACTGACAAAACATTTAATCGCAAAAATATACAAGCAGCTCATATAGCTCAAATCCAGAAAAAATAAATGACCCAATCAAAAAATGGGCCAAAGCCCTAAAAAGACATTTCTCCAAAGAAGACATACCATTGGCTAACAAACACATGAAAAGATGCTCAACATCACTCATTATCAGTTCAGTTCAGTTGCTCAGTCGTGTCCGACTCGTTGCAACCCCATGAATTGCAGCACGCCAGGCTTCCCTGTCCATCACCAACTCCCGGAGTTCACTCACACTCACGTCCATCAAGTCAGTGATGCCATCCAGCCATCTCATCCTCTGTCGTCCCCTTCTCCTCCTGCCCCCAATCCCTCCCAGCGTCAGAGTCTTTTCCAATGAGTCAACTCTTCGAATGAGGTGGCCAAAGTACTGGAGTTTCAGCTTCAGCATCATTCCCTCCAACGAACACCCAGGACTGATCTCCTTTAGGATGGACTGGTTGGATCTCCTTGCAGTCCAAGGGACTCTCAAGAGTCTTCTCCAACACAACAGTTCAAAACCATCAATTCTTCGGCATTCAGCCTTCTTCACAGTCCAACTCTCACATCCATACATGACCACAGGAGAAACCATAACCTTGACTAGATGGACCTTTGTTGGCAAAGTAATGTCTCTGCTTCTGAATATGCTATCTAGGTTGGTCATAAGTTTCCTTCCAAGGAGTAAGCGTCTTTTAATTTCATGGCTGCAATAACCATCTGCAGTGATTTGGAGCCCCAAAAAATAAAGTCTGACACTGTTTCCACTGTTTCCCCATCTATTTGCCATGAAGTGATGGGACCAGATTCCATGATCTTCGTTTTCTGAATGTTGAGCTTTAAGCCAACTTTTTCACTCTCCTCTTTCACTTTCATCAAGAGGCTTTTGAGTTCCTCTTCACTTTCTGCCATAAGGGTGGTGTCATCTGCATATCTGAGGTTATTGATATTTCTCCCGGAAATGTTGATTCCAGCTTGTGTTTCTTCCAGTCCAGTGTTTCTCATGATGTACTCTGCATATAAGTTAAATAAGCAGGGTGACAATATACAGCCTTGATATACTCCTTTTCCTATTTGGAACCAGCCTGTTGTTCTATGTCCATTCTAACTGTTGCTTCCTGACCTGCATATAGGTTTCTCAAGAGCAGAGAAATGCAAATAAAAACAACAGTGAGGTATTATTTCATGCAAGTCACAATGGCCACCAACAAAAAGTCTATAAACAATAAATGCTGGAGAGGGTGTGGAGTAGAGGGAACCCTCTTATAGTCTTGGTGGGAATGCAAACTTGTACAGCCACTATGGAGAACAGTATTAAGATTCCTTACAAAACTCGAAATAGAACTGCCTTATGATCCAGCAATCCCACTGCTGGGCATACACACCAAGGAAACCATAATTGAAAGAGACACAGGTACCCCAGTGTTCATTGCAGCACTGTTTACAGTAGACCGGACATGGAAGCAACCTAAATGTCCATCAGCAGACAAATAGGTAAGAAAGTTGTGGTACATATCCCCAATGGAATATTACTCAGCTATTTAAAAGAACAAATTTGAGTCAGTTCTAATGAAGTGGATGAACCTGGAGCCTATTATACAGAGTGAAGTAAGTCAGAAAGAAAAACACCAATACACTATGGTAGCACATATATATGGAATTTAAAAAGATGTTAATGATGACCCTATATACGAGACAGCAAAAGAGACACAGATGTAAAGAACAGGCTTTTGGACACTGTGGCAGAAGGCAAAGGTGGGATGATTTGAGAGAATAGCATTGAAACCTTTATATTACCATACGTGAAATAGATTACCAGTCCACGTTTGATGCATGAAGCAGGGCACTCAAAGCCGGTGCACTGGGACAACCCAGAGGGATTGGATGGGGATGGAGGTGGGAGGGGGGTTCAAGATGGGGTACATATGTACACCAGTGGCTGATTTGTGTCAAAGTATGGCAATATTTACAATATTGTAAAGTAATTAGCCTCCAATTAAAATAAATAATTTTATATTAAAAGATAAATAAATATGCATTCTGATGAAACATTACTAAAATAAAATAAATATTTACCATATGTATTACAATTTTCTATTTTTTGCCTTTGTCCTCTGATCCATTTTTATCTTCCACAGATTTTCTCCCTTTTCTGGTTTTATTTGACTTTTTTATTTGGTTCCATTTTTCTCTCATTTCTTACTATTTCAAATACTACTTTTCAAAAGTTTTTTTTTTTTCCCCAATTTTATTGAGATGTAATTGACATATATCACGGTACCTGTTTAAGGTATAAAATCATAACGGTTTGACTTATACATATTGTGAAACATTACTGTAATATGTTTAGTTAATATTCATCATCGCATATAGGTACATTAAGAAGAAAAAGGCAAGCAAAAAAAAGAAACTGCTTCCTTGTGAGGAGAAGTCATGATTTACCCTCTTAATTACTCTATATTCCTAGTAGTTCTTTATCTTATAACTTGAAGTTTGTACCTTTTGACCACCTTTCTCCAATTCCCTTTATTCTTAACACTCACCTCTAGTAATCACAATCCTGATCAGCTTTTCTATGAGTTTGGAGTTTTTGATTTTGTTTTCTTTTATTTTAGAATCCACATGTAAGTAAGCTCAAGCAGTATTTGTTTTACTCTGTCTGACTTAGCATAATACCCTCAAGTTCCCTTCACATAACAGAATTACCTTGTTTTTAAGGTTAAATAATACTCCCTTTTGGTATATATATAATCTCATACAGTCATCAAAAACAAGACCAGGAGCTAACTGTGGCTCAGATCATTAACTCATTACAAAATTAAAACTTAAATTAAGGTGCGTAGGGAAAACCACTAGGCAATTAAGGTATGACATAAACTATATCCCTTACAACTATATAATGGAAGTGACAAATAGATTCAAGGCATTAGATCTGATAGACACAGCATCTGAAAAACTATGGATAGAGGTTCACAACATTGTACAGGAGGCAGTGATCAAAAATATCCTGAAGAAAAATAAATGCAAGAAGGCAAAATTATTGTCTGAGGTCACATTACAAATAGCTGAGAAAAGAAGAGAAGCAAAAGGCAAAGGAGAAAAGGAAAGACATAGCCAACTGAGTGCAGAGTTCCAAAGAATAACGAGGAGCAATATCTTCCTAAGTGAACAATGCAAAAATTAGAGGAAAACAATAGAATGGTAAAGACTAAAAATCTCTTCAAGAAAATTAGAGATACCAAGGGAACATTTCGTGGAAAGATAGGCACAAAAAAGGATTAAATGGTATGGACCAAACAAAAGCAGAAGATATTAAGAAGAGGTGCCATTATCTGTTAGATCATAGAAAAAGTAAGATAATTCCAGAAACAAAACAAAACAAAACAACAACAAAAAACCCATCTACTTCTGCTTCATTGACTACACTAAAACCTTTGTCTATGTGGGTCATATAAAACTGCGGAAAATTCTTAAAGAGTTGGGAATACTAGACCGTCTTACCTATTTACTGAGAAATCTATGCAGGCCAAGAATCAACAGTTAGAACCAGTCATGGAACAGCAGACTGGTTCCAAATCGGGAAAGGAGTATGTCAAAATTGGTCAAAGAGTATGTCAAGGCTATATATTGTCACCTTGTTTATTTAACTTCTATGCAGAGTACATCATGTGAAATGCTAGGCTGGATGAAAAAAAAAAAAATGGGAGTCAAGATTGCCTGAAGGAATATTGATAATCACAGACATGCAGATGACACTTCCTTTATGGCAGAAAACAAAGAGGAAGTAAAGAGCCTCTTGATGAAGGTGGAAGAGGAGAGTGAAAAAGCTGGCTTAAAACTCAACATTCATAAAGCTAAGATCATGGCATCCAGTCCCATCACTTCATGGCAAATAGATGGGGAAACAATGGAAACAGTGACACACTTTATTTTCTTGGGCTCCAAAATCACTGCAGATGGTGACAGCAGTCATGAAATTAGAAAACACTTGCTCCTTGGAAGAAAAGCTATGATAAAATTAGACAGCATATTAAAAAGCAGACACAGTACTTTGCCAATATAGTCTGTATAGTCCAAGCTATGGTTTTTCCAGTAATCATGTATGGATGTGAGAATTAGACCATAAAGAAGGCTGAGCACTGAAGAAATGGTGTTTTTGAAATGTGGTGTTGGAGGAGACTCTTGAGAGTCCCTGGGACAGCAAGGAGGTCCAACCAGTCAATCCTAAAGAAAATCATCCCTGAATATTCATTAAAGGGGCTGATTCTGAGGCTGAAACTCCAATACTTTGGCCACCTGCTTCAAAGAACTGACTCGGTGGAAAAGACTCTGATGTTGGGCAAGACTGAAGGCAGAAGGAGAAGGGGACAATAAAGGATGAGATATTTGGATGGCATCACCGACTCGATGGACATGAGTTTGAGCATGCTTTTGGAGATGGTGATGGGCAGGAAAGCCTAGCTTGCTGCAGTCCACTAGGTCACAAAGTGTCAGATACGACTGAGTGACTGAACAACAACAAATATATGGATAAACAACAAGTTTATCCATTCATCTGTCAATGGGCACTAAAGTTGTTTCCATGTCTTAACTATTGTAAATAATGCTGTTATATGAGGATGAGCATCTTTCTTAGTTAGAATTTTTGTTCCTCTGAAATGTTTTCTGAAATGGAGTTGCTGAATCATATGGTAGTTTTATTTTTTAATTTTTAAAATGATACTTCATACTATTTTCCGTAGTGACTACCAGTTGACAATCCCACCAGAATTTCACATGGATTCCCTTTTCTCCAGATCCATGCATCTTGCCTTTTTGATGATGACCATTCTAACAGGTGTGAAGTGATATTTCATTGTGGTTTTGATTTGCAGTTTCCTAAATACTAGTGATTTTAAGCATATTTTCATGTACTTTCTGGCCACTTGTATATAGCCTTTGAAAGAAATGTCCATTCAGATCATTTGCCCATTTTAAATTGAATTATTGGGGCTGTTTTGCTATTGAGATGTATTAGTTAGCTATATGTTTTGGACATTTACAACTTATCAAATATATGCTTTGCAATTTTTTTTATTCTTTGATTTTTTTAATAGTATAAATTTAAGGATATTTAGTGCATGCATTCACAATGTTGTACAACAGTCTCCTTTCTTCAGTTTCAGAAATGTTTCAGCACCCCAGAAGAACACCATATTCTTTTTAAGTAATAACACACACACACACCATTCTCTCCTAACCTCAGCCCCTGTGGGTAGGAGATCGTTTTTTGTTTCTGGATTTGCCTCTTCTGGGAACTTCACTTAAAGGAATCATAAAATAAATTTGCTTTTGTATCTGGCTTCTTTCACTTAGCATACTGTTTCAAGGTTCAAGTTATAGCACATTACTTCATTCCTTTTGATGGCTGAATAATATTCCATTTTATATATGTGACTATTTATACATTCAACTGTTGTTGGATAATTGGATTGTCTCCATCTTTAATGATGCTATAAACATTCTTGTGCAAGTTTTTATGTGGATATACATCTTACTTCTTTGGATTGCATACTTACAGTGGGATTGGTGAGACATATTATAATTATATGTTCAATTTTTCAAAGAACTGCCAAACTGTTTTCCACAACAGCTGCACCATTTTATGCAATCATCAGCAACATACAAAGGTTCCTATTTCTCCACACCCTTGCCAATACTAGCTAACTGAAGGTATTTTTTGTTTTATAGTAAAAGCCATCCTAGTGGACGTAAAGTACTATTTCATTGTTGTTTTGATTTGCATTTCCTTGAAAATGAAATAAATTTTACATCTATTCACACATTTGTTGAACATTTGGACTTTGGAGAAAAGACAATTCAAGTCCATTGCCAATGTTTTAATCGGATTGTTTGTCTTTTTGCTGTGAGTTATGAGTTATTATTTACTATCCCTTATCAAATTTATGATTTGCAAATATTTTCTCCCATTTCTTAGGTTGCCTTTTCATTTTCTGATAATATCTTTTGATTCACAAAAGTTTTTAATTTTTTAAAATTAATTAATTTATTTTAATTGGAGGCTAATTACTTTACAATATTGGGGTGGTTTTGTCATATAATGATATGAATCAGAGATGGGTGTACACGTATCCCCAATCCTGAACCCTCCTCCCACCTCCAACCTGATCCCATCCCTCAGGGTCATCCCAATGCACTGGTCCTGAACACCCTGTCTCATGCATCAAACCTGGAATGGAAATCTATTTCACACATAGTAATATACATGTTTTAATGCTATTCTTTCACATCATTCCACCATCATCTTCTTCCACAGAAGCCAAAAGTCTGGTCTTTAGATCTGTGTCTCTTTTGCTGCCTCGCATATACAGTCATCATTACCATCTTTCTAAATTCCATATATATGCAATAGCATACTGTATTGGTATTTTTCTTTCTGGCTTACTTCACTCTGTATAATAGGCTCCAGTTTCATCCACCTCATTAGAACTGATTCCAATGCATTGTTTTTAATAGCTGAGTAATATTCCATTGTGGATATGTACCACAACTTTCTTATCTATTCGTCTGCTGATGGACATCTAGGTTGCTTCCATGTTCTGTCTATTTGTAAACAGTGCTGCAGTGAACATTGGGGTGCCCGTGTCTCTTTCAATTCTGATTTCCTTGATGTGTATGCCCAGCAGTGGGATTGCTGGGTCGTAAGACAGTGCTATTTTCAGTTTTTTAAGGAATCTCCACACTGTTTTCCATAGTGGCTGTACTAGTTTGCATCCCCACCAAGAGTGTAAACAGGCTCCCTTTTCTCCACACTCTCTCCAGCTTTTATTGTTTATAGACTTTTTGATAACAGCCATTCTGACTGGTGTGAGATAGTACCTAACTGTGGTTTTGATTTGCATTTATCTGATAATGTGTGATGTTGAGCATCTTTTCATGTGTTTGTTAGCCATCTGTATGTCTTCTTTGGAGAAGTGTCTGTTTAGGTCTTTGGTCCATTTTTTTGATTGGGTCATTTATTTTTCTGGAATTGAGCTACATGAGCTGCTTGTATATTTTTGAGATTATTTCTTTGACAGTTGCTTAGTTTACTATTATTTTCTCCAATGCTGAAGGATGTTGAAGGATGTCTTTTCACCTTGCTTATAGTTTCCTTCATTGTGCAAAAGCCTTTAAATATAATTCGCTCCTATTTTTTTTTTTTTTTTTTTTTGCTTTTATTTCCATTACTCTGGGAGGTGGGTCATAGATGATCCTAATGTGATTTACGTCAGAGAGAGTTTTCCCTATGTTTTTATCTGGGAATTTTATAGTTTCTGGGCTTACATTTAGATTTTTAATCCATTTTGAGTTTTTGTGTATGGTGTTAGAAACTGTTCTAGTTTCATTCTTTTGCAAGTGGTTGACCAGTTTTCTCAACACCACTTGTTAAAGAGATTGTCCTTTCTCCACTGTATATTTTGCCTCCTCTGTTGAAGATAAGGTGTCCATATGTGTGTGAATTTATTTTGGGGCTTTCCATTTTGTTTCGCTGATCTATTTTTAAGTCTTTATGCCAGTATCATACTGACTTAATGACTGTAGCTTTGTATTATAGTCTGAAGTCAGGCAGGTTGATTCCTCCAGTTCCATTCTTCTTTCTCATGATTGCTTTGGCTATTCTAGGTTTTTTGTAATTCCACACAAATTGTGAAATTATTTGTTCTAATTCTCTGAAAAATACCGTTGGTAGCTTGATAAGAATTGTTTTGAATCTATAGATTGCTTTGGGTAGTATACTCATTTTCAGTATATTGTTGCTTCTGATCCATGAACATCATATATTTCTCCATCTATTTGTATCATCTTTGATTTCTTTCATCAGTGTTTTATAGTTTATATATATATAAGTCTTCTCTTTCTTTAGGTAGAATATTCCTAAATATTTCATTCTTTTCAACACAATGGCAAATGGAATTGTTTCCTTAATTTCTCTTTCATTTTCTATTGTTAGTGTATAGGAATGAAAGGGATTTCTGTGTATTAATTTTATATCCTTCAACTTTACTATATTTATTGATTAGCTCCAACAATTTTCTGGTGGTGTCTTTAGGGTTTTCTATGTAGAGAATCATGTCATCCACAAACAGTGAGAGCTTTACTTCTTCTTTTCCAACCTGGATTTCTTTTATTTCTTTTTTTTCTCTGATTGCTCCAGCCAAAACTTGCAAAACTATGTTGAATAGTAGTGGTGAAAGTGGGCACCCTTGTCTTGTTCCTGAATTTATGAGAAATGCTTTCAATTTTTCACCATTGATAATGTTTGCTTCTGGGTATGACGTTTATTATGTTGAGGTATGTCCCTTCTATGCTTGCTTTCTGGAGGGTTTTTTTATCATAAATGGATGTTGAATTTTGTCAAAGGCTTTCACTGAATCTATTGAGATTATCGTATAGTTTTTATCTTTCAATTTGTTAATGTGGTGTGTCACATTGATTGATTTACAAATATTGAAGAATTCTTGCATCCCTGGGATAAAGCAAACTTGGTCATAATGTAAGATCTTTTCAATATAGTGTGGGATTCTGCTTGCCTGTACTTTGTTAAGGATTTTTGCATCTATGTTCATCAGTAATATTGGCCTGTGGTTTTCTTTTTTGGTTTCATCTTTGTCTTGTTTTGGTATTAGGGTGATGATGGCCTCATAGAATGAGTTTGGCAGTTTACTTTCCTCTTCAATTTTCTGGAAGAGTGTGAGTATGATAGTTGTTAGCTCTTTTCTAAATTTTTGGTAGAATTCAGCTGTGAAGCCATCTGGTCCTGGGCTTTTGTTTGTTGGAAGATTTCTGATTAGAATTTTGATTTATGTGCTTGTGAAGGGTCTATTAAGAGTTTCTATTTCTTCCTGGTTCAGTTTTGGAAGGTTATACTTTTCTAAGAATGTGTCCATTTCTTCCAAGTTGTCCATTTTATTGGCATATAATTGCTGATACTAGTCTCTTATGATCCTTTGTATTTCTGTGTTGTCTAATGTGATTTCTCCATTTTCATTTCTAATTTTGTTGATTTGATTCTTCTCCCTTTGTTTCTTGATGACGCTGGCTAATGGTTTGTTGATTTTATTTATCTTCTCAGTTTTGTTGACTTTTACTATAGTCTACTTTGTTTCTTTTTCACTTATTTTTGCTCTAATTTTTATGATTTATTTCCTTCTACTCACCCTGAAATTCTTCATTTCTTCTTTTTCATGTTGCTTTACATGTAAAGTTAGGTCATTATTTTTTTTTTTTTTTATGTTTCTCCTGTTTCTTGAGTTAAGCTTGTATTGCTATGAAGCTTTCCCTTCAGTTCACTTCAGTTCAGTCACTCTGTCATGTCTGACTCTTTGCAACCCCATGAACCGCAGCACACCAGGCCTACCTGTTTGTCAGCAACTCCCAGAGTCTACCTAAACTCATGTCCATTGAGTCAGTGATGCCATCCAACCATCTCATCCTCTGTCGTCCCCTTCTCTTCCTGCCCTCGATCTTTCCCAGCATCAGGATCTTCTCAAATGAGTCAGCTCTTCACATCAGGTGGCCAAAATATTGGAGTTTCAGCTTCAACATCAGTCCTTCCAATGAACACCCAGGACTGATCTCCTTTAGCATGGACTGGTTGGATCTCCTTGCAGTCCAAGGGACTCCCAAGAGTCCTCTCTAAAACTACAATTTAAAAGCGTCAATTCTTTGGTGTTCAGCTTTCTGTATAGTCCAACTCTCACATCCATACATGACTACTGGAAAATCCATAGCCTTGACTAGATGGACCTTGGTTGGCATGAAAACATTTTAGCAACACCTTCCCCTTAGCACTGCTTTTACTGAATCCCATAGGTTTTGTGTTCTTGTGTTTTCATTTTCATTTGTTTCTATGCATATTTTGATTACTTCTGTGATTTGTTGGTTATTTAGAATCATGTTCTTTAGCCTCCATATGTTTGTATTTTTAATAGCTTTTCCCCTGTAGTTGACATCTAATCTCACTGCATTTTGATCAGAAAAGATGTATGAAATGATTTCAATTTTTTTTTTCTTTTTTAATTTATCAAGGCTACATTTATGGCCCAAGATGTGATCAATCCTGGAGAATGTTCCATGTGCACTTGAGAAAATGTGAAATTCATTATTTTGTGGTGAAATGTCCTATAGATACCTGTTAGGTCTAACTGGTCCATTGCATCATTTAAAGTTTGTGTTTCCTTGCTAATTTTATGTTTAGTTGATCTATCCATAAATGTGAGTGGGGTATTAAAGTCTCCCACTATTATTGTGTTACTGTTAATTTACCCTTTCATTCTTTTTATCATTTGCATTACATATTGTGCATTACATATATGCTCTTATTTTGGGAGCATATATATTTATAATTGTTGCATATTCTTCTCGTATTGCTCCTCCTTTGATCATTATGTAGTGTCCTTCTTTGTCTCTTTTCACAGCCTTTATTTCAAAGTCTATTTTGTCTGAAATGAGTATTGCTACTCCTGCTTTCTTTTGGTCTCCGTTTTCATGAAATATATTTTTCCAGCCCTTCAGTTTCAGTCTGTATGTGTCCCTTGGTTTGAGGTGGACCTCTTGTAGACAGCATATATAGGGGTCTTTTTTTGCGTCCCTCAGCCAGTCTTTGTCTTTTGGTTGGGCCATTCAACCTATTTACATTTAAAACAATTATTGATAAATATGATCCTGTTGCCACTTACTTTGTTATTTTGGATTCGAGTTCATATGCCTTTTCCATGTTTCTTGTCTAGAGAAGATCCATTAGCATTTGTTGAAGAGCTGGTTTGGTGGTGCTGAATTCTCTCAGGCTTTGCTTGTCTGGAAATCTTTTAATTTCTCCTTCATATTTGAATGAGATCCTTCCTGCATATACTAATCTGGTTTGTAGGTTTTTCTCTCTCATCACTGTAAATATGTCCTGCCATTCGCTTCCGGCCTGAAGAGTTTCTCTTGAAAGATCAACTGGTATCTTTATGGAAATCCCATTGTGCGTTATTTGTTATTTTTCCCTTGTTGCTTTTAATCTTTACTCTTTGAGTTTGAGCCTCATTAATTTGATCAATATGTGTTTTGGGGTGCTTCACCTTGGGTTTATCTTGTTTGGGACCCTCTGGGTTTTTTTGGACTTGGCTGGCTATTTCCTTCCTCATTTTAGGCAAGTTTTCAACTATTATCTCCTCAAGTATTTTAAGTATTTTCTCATGGCTTTTCTTTTTTTTGTTCTTCTTCTGGCACTTCTATCACTTGAATTTTGAGGTGTTTAACATTGTCCCAGAAATCTCTCAGTTTGCTCTCATTTCTTTTAATTCTTTTTTTCTTTTATCTTCTCTGCTTCATTTATTTCCACCATTGTATCTTCCACCTCACTTATCCTATCTTCTGCCTCAGTTATTCTACTGGTCGTTCCCTCCAGAGTGCTTTTGATCTCGGGTATTGCATTATTTATTATTGATTGACTCTTTTTTAATTTCTTCTAGGTTCTTGTTAAACATTTCTTGAATCTTCTCAATCCTTGTCTCTAGTCTATTTCTCTGTAACTCCATTTTGTTTTCAAGATTTTGGATCACCTTTACTATCATTATTCTGAGTTCTTTTTCAGGTAGACTCCCCATCTCCTCCTCTTTTGTTTGATTTTGTGGGAATTTATCATATTCCTTTACCTGTTGAATATTTCTCTGCCTTTTCGTTTTGTTCAGATTGCTCTGTTTGGTGTGGTCTTTCTTTAAGTTGGAAATTTGTTGTTCCTTTTTACTGTGAAGGTTGCTCCCTGTGGGTAGGGTTGGACTAATGGCTTGTCAAGGTTTCCTGGTTCGGGAAGCTTGCATTGGTGTTCTCGTGGGTGAAGCTGGATCTCTTCCCTCTGGAGTGCAATGAAGTGTCCAGTAGTGTGTTTTGAGGTGTCTGTGGATCTGGTGTGACTTTGGGCAGCCTGTATTTTAATGTTCAGGGCTATGTTCCTGTGTCACTGGAGAATTAAAGTGACAGGTCTTTCTCTGGAACTTGTTGACTCCTGGGTGGAGCTTGGTTTAAGTGTAGGTATGGAGGCTTTTGGATGAGCTCTTGTCGATTAATTTTCCCTGGAGTCAGGAGTTCTCTGGTGTTCTCAAGTTTTGGGTTTAAGTCTCCTGCCTCTGACTTTCAGTCTTGTTCTTACAGTAGCCTCAAGACTTCTCCATCCATATAGCACCAGTGATAAAACTTCTAGGTTAATGGTGAAAATATTCTCCACATTATGGGACACCCAGAGAGGTTCACAGAGTTACATTGATAAGAGAAGAGGGAGGAGAAGAGGGAGATAGAGATGATCAGGAGAAGAAGAGGGGGAATCAAAAGGGGAGAGAGCAAGCTAGCCAGTAATCAGTTCCCTAAGTGGTCTTCACAACCCAAACACCCAGAGAGATTCACAGAGTTAAATAGAGAAGAGAAAAGGGGAGGGAGGAGATAGAGGTGATCTGGGAGAGAAAATGGAGAGTCAAAAGCCAGTAATCACACCCCTAAGTAAAAGTGGGTACTGAAGATTATATTCTTAAAGGTACAAAATTGATAACAAATACCAAAAAGCAAAGATTAAAAATCTAGAGTAGAGGCTAGACTCTCAAAAACACACTATTTAAAAAACAAAACAAAATAACAAAAATTATTTAAAAATATATATTAAGTTTGCTTTAAAAATATATTTTTTTCCCAAGGTAATGCTGGTACTGCTGCTGCTAAGTCACTTCAGTCGTGTCCAACTCTGTGCGACCCCAGAGATGGCAGCCTACCAGTCTCCTCTGTCCATGGGATTTTCCAGGCAAGAGTACTGGAGCAGGATGCCATTGCCTTCTCCAGTGCATGAGTGAAAAGTGAAAGTGAAGTCGCTCAGTCTGTCCAACTCTTCGCGATCCCATGGACTATAACCCACAAGGCTCCTCCATTTATGAGATTTTCCAGGCAAGAGTACTGGAGTGGGGTGCCATTGCCTTCTCCATTCAAGGTAATAGTAGGTTGTAAAAATGAAAATTAAAGGATTTATAGAGGACTTAAAAGTTTTAAAAACATTAAAAATTAAAAAAATGATTATAGTAAAAATATATCTAGGTATTTCTCTGGAGCTGTTGTGGGAAGTGTGGGGTCAGTTCAGTTTCAGATAGTTCTTTGTTCCATCTTATATTTCTCAAGATCTATAGGCCCTTCCATTGTATTCTGTGCTGACTACAGGGTTTTAATCTGTTGCACCTGTCACTTCTAAAACGGTTCCCTCTGTTTATTTTGGCTTCTTCTGTTTGCAGGTCTCTTCAGTATCTAACTTCCGCCCTGACACAAGGGTAGGAAGGTGGTCATTTATTTAGGCTCACTTGTTCAATTGTGCTGTGGGGAGGGATGAACACTGCAAAAAAAAAAAAAAAAAAAAAATCACTGGCTTGTGTGGGGAGTCCTCGCAGTGTATGGACCACACTGGGTTTGCCCCCACCCACAGCATGTGTGCTCTCCCTATCTACACTGCTCAGGCTCCAGGTTGCTCTGAAGGGGAACTTTCCAAAGCAGGTGCTGGGTTTTGTGCACTTCCCACGTCTAAGCTGTTCAGGTTCAGGTTTTGGGGTACTCCACAAAGGCACAGACTTGGTTGGGCCTGAATTTTGTGCCCTTCCCAGGTCTGAGGAGCTCAGGTGACCAGGTGCATGGAGAGTTCACTATTCCAGGTGGGCGGTGTGTCTTAATCACCTCCCCGATCCCAGCTGCTCGGTTCCTGGGTGCACCATGAGAGTGCCATCTCAGGTGTGCAGTGTGTCTCATCTGGGGAGCTGATCTCAGGCTGTGACCCTTCTGGCAGATGTCAACTGTCCAGAATCCCAGAAAGAATTTGTTAGCAACTGGGAACCTTCTCACAGTGGATGCTATCTCTGGGGCCAAGATTGCCTCTTGCCTTCTGGCTCTGGCTGTCGCCCACCTGCCTCTCTGCCTCCCGTGGGGGATGGGCCAGTCCACAGCAGGCTAGCTCTCCTTTGGCATTCACTCAATCCTTTTTATCTGTGAACCAGCCAGGCTTTGCCTTAGGTTAGAGCTTTTCACATGAAAGTTCTCTCTCTTCTTTCTCTGTCTCTGTCTATCCCACAGGTTGAGTTGCTATCTCATGTTAGCTCCATCAGATTGTCTTCAGGGCATTCAGGCCCTGTCCTTACCCGAAGTATGCAACCTGCACCTCCCCCACTTACTGGTGGCAGACCTGAGCGTCTGGGCTATTTCTCCACTGGGAGTTGTGGTTAAGGCTTGTATTCTGTGTGTGTGTGTGTGTGTGTGTGTGTGTTTCCCCTCCAGGTTATGTTGCCCTCTGAGATTCGAAAACTCCCCCACAGACCTGCTGGTGAGAGGGTTTCCTAGTGTGTGGAAACTTCTCCTCCTTCACAACTCCCTCCCCAGGACAGGTTTCCATCCCTAACTCTTTTGTCTCTCTTTTAGTCTTTTATATTTTGTCCTAACTCCTTTCAAAGAGAATGGGCTGCCTTTCTGGGTGCCTGGAGTCCTCTACCAGCATTCAGAAGTTGTTTTGTGGAAGTTGCTCAGCATTCAAATGAACTTTTGATGCATTTGTGGAGGAGAAAGTGGTCTCCCTGTCTTTCCTCCATCTTAGGACTGCCCCTCTATAGTTGTTTTTTTTATTTTTAAACTTTGTCAATTTTTTCTCTTGCTATGCAAGAGCATTTTATTTTGATGTAGTCACACTTATTTTTTATTTTGTTACTTGTGCTTTAGGTGTCATATTTTAAAAATCATTGCCAGCATTAAAACTTTTTTTT
Organism: Bos grunniens; assembly: GCF_055505025.1. Lineage (NCBI taxonomy): Eukaryota > Metazoa > Chordata > Mammalia > Artiodactyla > Bovidae > Bos > Bos grunniens. The sequence goes on along the minus strand of NC_141194.1, from coordinate 101,851,992 downwards.
ATTGTTTGCCCTACAGTTTGTAATATACACTTATTACCAATCCAAAACAATCTAAATCCATTTTAAATAATGCTATACCACTTCATATATAGTGAAAGTACCATATAATAACAAAATGTTTGTAATTCCTCCCTCTCTTCCATTGTATTATTACTGTCATTTATTCCATGTATACATAAGTAAACATAAATCTATATATAATATATAGAGTACTTTTTACCTTCATTTATTCAATTATACATGTAGAAAAACAACATAAAATTATTTATTTCTTTATGTATAGTTATATTTCTCACCTATACCATTTTCCTTCTCTCTGAAGAACTTCCTTTAATATTTTCAAAAGGCATGTCTATTGGCAACAAATCCCTCAATGCTTTTTTGTCTGAGAAAGGCTTCATTTCTTCTTCACTTTTGAAGGACATTTTTGTAGGATACAGAATTTTAGATTCTTGCATTTTTCCTCTTAACACTTTAAACATTTCACTACACTTTCTTCCTGTTTGCATGTTTTCTAAGGAGCAGCTGCATGCAATTCTTGTCTTTGCTCCTCTATAAATAAGGTGTTTTTTTCCATCTAGCTTTTTTCAAAGTTTTTCTTTATTTTTGAAGTTTGAAAGTTTTAATATAATATGCCTAGGTACAGTTTGTTTTGTTTTGTTTTTGTCTTGTTTACAAAAACAGACAGCATGTTTGTTTTGTTTATATATTTATCCTGCTTGTTGGTCTCTAAGGTTCCTGAAGCTTTTCTTTCATATCCGACATAATTTTGAAGAAATGCTTAATCATTATCACTTGAAATATTTATGTTCCTTTCTTTCTTCTCCTTATAATCCAGTTACACATGTGTTACTCATTTTGTAGTTGTCTCACAGTTCTTATAGACCTTTTTTTTTTTTTTTGCTTTGTTTTTCAGCTTTGTAAGTTTCCAGTGTAACACTCTCAAGCTCAGGGATTTTTCTCCCAGCCATGTCCAAGTCAACTAATGAACTCATAAGATACATTATTCATTTCTGTTACAGTGCTTTTGATCGCTAGTATTTCTTTATGATTCTTTCTTAGAATTTCCATCTCTGTGTTTACATTATCCATTTATTCTTGAATGCTGTCTAATTTTTACATTAAAGCACTCAACATATTGATCATAGTTTTGTTTTTTAATTCCTGGTCTGGAAGTTTCAACATTCCTACTATATCTGACTCTGGGTCTGAGGCTTTTTTAGTCTCTTCAAACTATGTTTTTTGCCTTTTGTATGCCTTTTAATTTTCTTTTTGAAATGAAGGCATTATGTACTTGGTAAAAGATACAAATGATGTAAATATTCTTTTAGTAATGTAGAGGTAAGCTATGTGGCCCGAGGAAGCATTCTATAATCCTATGATTAGGTCTGTCCTTTACTGGGGCTGTGTACTTGGACTGTGAACTTCAGCAATGCTTCTACTTTTATTTTTCCCACTCTTATGTGGAACAGGATCACTAGGGGGGACTGAAGTCAGGTGTTTCCCTTTCCCTACAGGAAAGGCTAAGAGAAGCTAAACTTGGGTATTTATTTTCCCCTTTTTAGGTTAGCTTTTTATAAAACTCCAGAAGATTAGATTATGGTAAAATAGTTTCTTCTGAGGGCAGTCTTTCTTTAGAAAAACAAAGTACCCTGACATATTTAAAAATGATTGTCCACTCCCTCCACCAGAAGCAAACAGGGATTTTTCTCAAGTATTCACCTGAAGAACTGATAGAGGTAAAACTCACAAAAGTGTAGGGATAACACCTATGACTAGGTTCCCATGGAATTTTTAATTCTCAGTTTTTCACAATGAGTCTACAACAATTTATCAATTACAGTTCAAGTTTTCCTTTCCTGGTAGTAGTTACTATCACATTTCTGCTTGTGATTTTCTCTTCTTCTAAATTACAATTCTCTGTATCAGCCCATCTGGCTCTCCAAATCTGGAGGCAGTGCTTTGCTCTGTAACTTTGCTTCTCTGACAGATCTAAGAAGAATTGTTGATTTTTCAGTTTGTTCAGCCTTTTACTTGTTAAAGTGGTAAATTCTAAGATCATTATATGCCAAACTGGAAACTCATCTTTGACAACCTTAAAAGAGGAAAGTTTGTCTATCTGATCAAAAATGAAAATTGCATGTTGAACATAAACATTCCAAATAGCAGAAAAATAGGATATTTTTTCTTGGAAGTGGAAAAAAACTGCAAATGTAAATGAGGACTTGTTTATGTGAAAATCCCAATTCAGAACGCCTACAATATATCTTGGCATACAATATGACTTTCACAGGACATAACTATAACAATAATAAAAAATCATTCTCCATAACTGTAAAGCAGCATATTTTCCTTTCTCTCAACATCTTTTTGTTACATATAAAAATAGAAATCTGATTTACTTTCTCAAGTCAAAGAAATCATGGCAATGTGAGTGAAATGATTTAGTGAGTTCTGGATTTAAAAATAATAATGCAGGAAATAATACTAAAAGAATTTCTCTAAACTAAACCATTTTGTAAATGAGGAATCAAAGATTAAAATAATGCAACATATTTATGCAAAACAATTTAACCTTCAATGATTATATATACCTTAAACCAAGACAGAACCAAAAAGTACAACTTTTAACAAAAGAATAAAGACAAATAAAAGCCAAATCCTCATATGCTGGAAGAAAATAATATTTTATATGGAGTGTTGAAATAAGAAATTTCATTTATCCCCTAGGACAGAAAAAAAATTCAATTACCAATTCCTCTTATTGCCTCTCCTGGGTTATCATATCTCACCTGATAAGTGGAAGAAAATCTCAGTCAGTCCAATAAATGATTTGAGTCCCTTCTACTTTCATTTAAGCTGAGGCCAAAAAAGAACAATAACCAATAGATGACATTATTTTTCTAAATTAAAATGCATTTCCATATCTTTGTTTTTATAAAGTTTTTAATGGTAAAAAGTAAGTAAAACTAATTTGAAAATATAGTTCTTAATTAGAAGGGAGGGGATATAAATATATTCTGATGAAGTAGACTGATGCAGAGGAAAGGAAACCTATAATGTTGAACAATTGTCTTTTCTTCCCAAAGAATGTATAATAAAAAGAAATTCAGAATAGTGATTACAATGATGTCAGAATAGTGATTACAATGATGTCAGGTAAGGGCAAATATGGAGAATTGAAGGGTAAAGTAATTGCATAGAGAACAGAGTGGGTTTTAACTGTATTTGTGGTAGTTTATTTTCTAAGCTACTAAGTGGAGATTTATTTAATAATTCTTTATACTTTCTGTTTATTTTAAATAGTTCACAATAGAAAGTGAAAGTGAAGTTACTCAGTTGTGTCGGACTCTTGCAACCCCATGGACTGTAGCCTACAAGGCTTCTCCGTCCATGGGATTTTCCAGGCAAGAATACTGTAGTGGGTTGCCATTTCCTTCATTTTTTAAATTATATTTAAAGCAGTAGTATTAGAAATTGTTTGAAAAAATCATCTCCTTTTATTCCCTCTACCTCTAGGCAACATTATATCAAAACCACACTGCAAAAGCTAATGAGGTTCTTACACATTTTTGGGAAAATAAGACACACAGCATATTTTGTCATTTTAGTGACTATCAATTCATATGGTAAGTGAAGGTTATAAAAAATTAAGTAAAACTTCTCCAGCCTTAAGGCTATTTCTCTTCTACTTAATTACTTCAAATCCTTAATTTCCTATGACATTTGCTCTATTGAGATAAACACATATTAAAACGCAAAGGCTCTCTGAAGGAGCTGCATAAAGATATGAGAAAGTTTTAATTGAAAAAAATGCCAAAATTATGGAAAGGATTATTATTTAATAGTATGTTTCAGGCTACAGTGGACATATGAGAAATGCCTGCCAAATCCATGCTCCTTCTTTGGAAGTAACTTCCACATCCTCAGCTGAGAGATTGCTTATGCCAAATCCACACTCCCTCCCCAACATAGACAAGCCAATAGGATTCTTTCCTTATAATTTAAACTAATCAAGTTATAGACTGCTCTTTGAAGAATCTTAGAAATGAACCAAAGCATCAATTTTTAGGCATGAGCATCAATGGGCAGAAGGAAGATATGCATAGGAAAACAGGAAAAAGGAACAGATGTCAAAGATAAACTGAGATAAAAATCAGGTGGCACACAACAGGTACAATAGCTATATCTGTTCTTTATAAATATTCAGATCATACAGAGGCATATTTCAAAGACTTTGGTAATTGTCCTGAGTGACATCACAACCAAGTGAAGGGTTTTTAGCAAGAAATTTGAAATGATTAGGCAGAAATTTTTAAAAAATCATCTCAGATGTTCTAGGGAGAGAGGAGGGGAATGTAGGGGCTTGAGACTAATATAGGAAGGCCAGTAAAGGGTCAATTGCAGTTATCCAAACCAGAGTTGATGGTTCCTTGGATTAGAGGGGCTGTGTAAAAAGTGGCCAAACTGTCTGTATAGTATGAAGGTAGAGCTAACAAGAGTGCCTGATTAATTTGTTGTGATGGATAAGTGAAAATGAATTATCAAAGATGACAAAATTTGAAATGAGCAACCAAAGGAATTAGTTATAGACTAGCGAAGATATGTTGAATTTAGGGTGAGTAATAGATTCTGTTATATTACTAAAGAGTTCTACAGAGAGTATTAACAGAGAAAACATCTGTGGAAACCAGGTAGACCAGTTACAATTGCATTTAATAGTATATCCAGCGATTTCCTTCAAGGAATTTATTACACAGATATTGTTAAACATGTACAAAATGGCTACTGTAAAAAGTTATCCATTGTAGTCATGAAGAAAATGCTAATTAAATAAATTAACAGTACAGGATATATTTGCATAATGGAACAAAGTACATTTTTAATATAGAATCAGGGTGTATTTCATTCATGAATCTAGAAAAATCTCCAAAATACATTAAATGAAAAATTTAGATATAGAAGAGTGTGGTTTGTATGTTATCATTTGTGTAAAAAGAATGAGGAGTGAGATTAAGATATATAGACATGAACTTGCTTTTATTTGAAATAAATATCTCTGGAATGACATGAACCAAGTAATAGTAATATTTATAGTATATGAGCACGGAGGGCAGTTGGGAACAGGAGCAGAAAATTATTGTTACACTACTTTGTATTTTTTTGAATTTTGAAACATGTGAATGTGCTGGGAGCCACCACGAGAGATCCCACCCATGACAAAGGTCATGCGGAGAGGACCTGACAGGCAAAGGTGGATCAGGCCTCATGAGATTTTCTGGATCTGCTCGAGCATCTATCCCAAAACCAGAATCTGTCTGTCTTACTATTTTGTGCCTTTTACCAACTCTTCTGACATTAACAGGGGGCTACCCCTGACCACCTTTCTCTGGAAAAAGTCAACTTAGGGCTTTAGTTAACAAGTCTCCTGGACATGAAAAAAAAAAAAATTCTATTTTAACCCCTCTGTTGGCATTCTAGCTTGCCTGACAGGTTTATCCATACTCTTTCAATTAAAACACATGATTGTTCACAACTCTCCAAGATTGAAAGGCACAGGAAGTCAAAACATTCTAAAAGTCCTAATGAACATAGAGCCCTTTAAGAGATAAAAAATTATTAAAATGGATAGTACTGGTAAAGGGCTTCATTATTGGGCCAATGCTTGCTGCCAAGTGCCCATATCCCTTATCCATTGTACACCTGAGAGTACATTAGTTAACATAGTTGGAATGTAAGAAAAACAAATAGTGGCCTTAGAATTAACCACATCAGACCTTTGAGCTAATTGGTTCTTTCTTTGTTGTGACCCACTGCACCTTTGCTCCGTGAGAAGGTAACTCTGTTTAGTACTTTCTGAGACTAAAAAAAATAAAAAAGAAACACTTCAAGGGAAAATAAGTTTTATGGCTGATCAGCCTTTATCAAAAAAGTGTTATAAAATGTCCACAGGCTTCCAAGGCCAAAAGATATTGTACACAACATTGTTTATGGGAAATGTATACAGAAAAAAATCCTGGTTTCGATACAGACAAAACAGATGTAATGTTTGGGCTGACTCAGTATGACTTTGCATCTTTCATTTCCCTCTATGTACAAGTCAAGGTGTAAAAGTTCCTTTTGAAAATAAAGTTATGGGCCTCGCTCACTGAAGCTTGGTCTCCCCATGTCGTTCTTTTCTTCCTTTTCCCTCCTTTTCTCTCTCTGTTCTTCTTTCAGGATGACTCCTTGGAACACAGGAGCTTTATTGGCTTTCTGTGTTAATCAATGAAGATCAAGCCTCTGTTCTCTTTGCTTTGCTATTCTTATCGCCTAAGCTGTCATCCTGAGGTTACACCTGGATCCTGCTGGGGCTGGACCCCAGCATGAATGCACTATTCATATATGAAATTAAAATTAGCTCTGTGAGTTTAGCACAGCATATAGACAGTAATTTCATAGCACCTTGAGAAAATGTGAAAGAAAAAATTGTTTAATCTAGGGTAATTTTATTGAATTACAGAAAAAATTATCATACTAAATTTAGGATCAGATGAGAATGTGTCTCCTTGTCACCATTGCTGCAAGTTAATATGGCTCCATCTTTGTTTATATAAAATGTTTATTTGAAAGGTCAACATATGCAACACTTTAGAATTTTGCTTTATGAATATTTCTAATATTTCATTGTGAAATGTTTTGCAACTAAAGATTTTTATTAATCTAGGCAAATGTTTAATTTTATTCATTGTAGCTTATTCATAGCAAAAAAAGTGTTTGAAAAGGAGCAATTTGATACAGAAACATTAAATGTTTGTCTTTAAATTATTATAAAATTTTAGTGGTTAATGCAAATTCCATATTTTAAATATGTTTGTATAAAATGGAATGCTAATTTCTTAATAATTCACATAATAGTTTTCAGTTATGTTTCTGGGGTTAATAGAAAATATATTGAATAATTGTTTTTTTTCCAAAGAAAAGTTTCAATTAAAATACAGAGTATCCAAAATCTTGAAACTAAAATGGAATCACAGATAAATAGCCTGGAGACAAGGATTGAGAAGATGCAAGAAAGGTTTAACAAGGACCTAGAAGAAATAAAAAAGAGTCAATATATAATGAATAATGCAATAAATGAAATTAAAAACACTCTGGAGGCAACAAATAGTAGAATAACAGAGGCAGAAGATAGGATTAGTGAATTAGAAGATAGAATGGTAGAAATAAATGAATCAGAGAGGATAAAAGAAAAACGAATTAAAAGAAATGAGGACAATCTCAGAGACCTCCAGGACAATATTAAACGCTACAACATTCGAATAATAGGGGTTCCAGAAGAAGAAGACAAAAAGAAAGACCATGAGAAAATACTTGAGGAGATAATAGTGGAAAACTTCCCTAAAATGGGGAAGGAAATAATCACCCAAGTCCAAGAAACCCAGAGAGTCCCAAACAGGATAAACCCAAGGAGAAACACCCCAAGACACATATTAATCAAATGAACAAAGATCAAACACAAAGAACAAATATTAAAAGCAGCAAGGGAAAAACAACAAATAACACACAAGGGAATTCCCATAAGGATAACAGCTGATCTTTCAATAGAAACTCTTCAAGCCAGGAGGAAATGGCAAGACATACTTAAAATGATGAAAGAAAATAACCTACAGCCCGGATTATTGTACCCAGCAAGGATCTCATTCAAGTATGAAGGAGAAATCAAAAGCTTTTCAGACAAGCAAAAGCTGAGAGAATTCTGCACCACCAAACCGGCTCTCCAACAAATACTAAAGGATATTCTCTAGACAGGAAAAACAAAAACAGTGTATAAACTCGAACCCAAAACAATAAAGTAAATGACAACGGGATCATACTTATCAGTAATTACCTTAAACGTAAATGGGTTGAATGCCCCAACCAAAAGACAAAGACTGGCTGAATGGATACAAAAACAAGACCCCTACATATGTTGTCTACAAGAGACCGACATCAAAACAGGGGACACATACAGACTGAAAGTGAAGGGCTGGAAAAAGATTTTCCATGCAAATAGGGACCAAAAGAAAGCAGGAGTAGCAATACTCATATCAGATAAAATAGACTTTAAAACAAAGGCTGTGAAAAGAGACAAAGAAGGTCACTACATAATGATCAAAGGATCAATCCAAGAAGAAGATATAACAATTATAAATATATATGCACCCAACGCGGGAGCACCACAGTACGTAAGACAAATGCTAGCAAGTATGAAAGGAAAAATTAACAATAACACAATAATAGTGGGAGACTTTAATACCCCACTTACACCTATGGATAGATCAACTAAACAGAAAATTAACAAGGAAACACAAACTTTAAATGATACAATAGACCAGTTAGACCTAATTGATATCTATAGGACATTTCATCCAAAAACAATGAATTTCACCTTTTTCTCAAGCGCACATGGAACCTTCTCCAGGATAGATCACATCCTGGGCCATAAAGCTAGCCTTGGTAAATTCAAAAAAATAGAAATCATCCCAAGCATTTTTACTGACCACAATGCAGTAAGATTAGATCTCAATTACAGGAGAAAAACTATTAAAAACTCCAACATATGGAGGCTGAACAACACGCTGCTGAATAACCAACAAATCACAGAAGAAATCAAAAAAGAAATCAAAATTTGCATAGAAACGAGTGAAAATGAAAACAAAACAACCCAAAACCTGTGGGATACGGTAAAAGCAGTCCTAAGGGGAAAGTTCATAGCAATACAGGCACACCTCAAGAAACAAGAAAAAAGTCAAATAAATAACCTAACTCTACACCTAAAGCAACTAGAAAAGGAAGAAATGAAGAACCCCAGGGTTAGTAGAAGGAAAGAAATCTTAAAAATTAGAGCAGAAATAAATGCAAAAGAAACAAAAGAGACCATAGCAAAAATCAACAAAGCCAAAAGCTGGTTCTTTGAAAGGATAAATAAAATTGACAAACCATTAGCCAGACTCATCAAGAAACAAAGGGAGAAAAATCAAATCAACAAAATTAGAAACGAAAATGGAGAGATCACAACAGACAACACAGAAATACAAAGGATCATAAGAGACTACTATCAACAATTATATGCCAAAAAATGGACAACGTGGAAGAAATGGACAAATTCTTAGAAAAGTACAACTTTCCAAAACTCGACCAGGAAGAAATAGAAAATCTTAACAGACCCATCACAAGCACGGAAATTGAAACTGTAATCAAAAATCTTCCAGCAAACAAAAGCCCCGGTCCAGACGGCTTCACAGCTGAATTCTACCAAAAATTTAGAGAAGAGCTGACACCTATCCTGCTCAAACTCTTCCAAAAAATTGCAGAGGAAGGTAAACTTCCAAACTCATTCTATGAGGCCACCATCACCCTAATACCAAAACCTGACAAAGATGCCACCAAAAAAGAAAACTACAGGCCAATATCACTGATGAACATAGATGCAAAAATCCTTAACAAAATTCTAGAAATCAGAATCCAACAACACATTAAAAAGATCATACACCATGATCAAGTGGGCTTTATCCCAGGGATGCAAGGATTCTTCAATATCCGCAAATCAATCAATGTAATACACCACTTTAACAAATTGAAAAATAAAAACCATATGATTATCTCAAGAGATGCAGAGAAAGCCTTTGACAAAATTCAACATCCATTTATGATAAAAACTCTCCAGAAAGCAGGAATAGAAGGAACATACCTCAACATAATAAAAGCTATATATGACAAACCCACAGCAAGCATTATCCTCGATGGTGAAAAATTGGAAGCATTTCCTCTAAAGTCAGGAACAAGACAAGGGTGCCCACTTTCACCATTACTATTCAACATAGTTTTGGAAGTTTTGGCCACAGCAATCAGAGCAGAAAAAGAAATAAAAGGAATCCAAATTGGAAAAGAAGAAGTAAAACTCTCACTATTTGCAGATGACATGATCCTCTACATAGAAAACCCTAAAGATTCCACCAGAAAATTACTAGAACTAATCAATGAATATAGTAAAGTTGCAGGATATAAAATCAACACACAGAAATCCCTTGCATTCCTATACACTAATAATGAGAAAACAGAGAGAGAAATTAAGGAAACAATTCCATTCACCATTGCAACTGAAAGAATAAAATACTTAGGAATATATCTACCTAAAGAAACTAAAGACCTATATATAGAAAACTATAAAACACTGGTGAAAGAAATCAAAGAGGACACTAATAGATGGAGAAATATACCATGTTCATGGATTGGAAGAATCAATATAGTGAAAATGAGTATACTACCCAAAGCAATTTATAGATTCAATGCAATCCCTATCAAGCTACCAACAGTATTCTTCACAGAGCTAGAACAAATAATTTCACAATTTGTATGGAAATACAAAAAACCTCGACTAGCCAAAGCGATCTTGAGAAAGAAGAATGGAACTGGAGGAATCAACCTACCTGACTTCAGGCTCTACTACAAAGCCACAGCTATCAAGACAGTATGGTACTGGCACAAAGACAGAAATATAGATCAATGGAATAAAATAGAAAGCCCAGAGATAAATCCATGCACATATGGACACCTTATCTTTGACAAAGGAGGCAAGAATATACAATGGATTAAAGACAATCTCTTTAACAAGTGGTGCTGGGAAATCTGGTCAACCACTTGTAAAAGAATGAAACTAGAACACTTTCTAACACCATACACAAAAATAAACTCAAAATGGATTAAAGATCTAAACGTAAGACCAGAAACTATAAAACTCCTAGAGGAGAACATAGGCAAAACACTCTCTGAAATACATCACAGCAGGATCCTCTATGACCCAGCTCCCAGAATATTGGAAATAAAAGCAAGAATAAACAAATGGGACCTAATTAACCTTAAAAGCTTCTGCACATCAAAGGAAACTCTTACAAGGTGAAAAGACAGCCTTCAGAATGGGAGAAAATAATTGCAAATGAAGCAACTGACAAACAACTAATCTCAAAAATATACAAGCAACTCCTACAGCTCAACTCCAGAAAAATAAATGACCCAATCAAAAAATGGGCCAAAGAACTAAATAGACATTTCTCCAAAGAAGACATACAGATGGCTAACAAACACATGAAAAGATGCTCAACATCACTCATTATCAGAGAAATGCAAATCAAAACCACTATGAGGTACCATTTCACACCAGTCAGAATGGCTGTGATCCAAAAGTCTACAAATAATAAATGCTGGAGAGGGTGTGGAGAAAAGGGAACCCTCTTACACTGTTGGTGGGAATGCAAACTAGTACAGCCACTATGGAGAACAGTGTGGAGATTCCTTAAAAAACTGGAAATAGAACTGCCTTATGATCCAGCAATCCCACTGCTGGGCATACACACTGAGGAAACCAGAAAGGAAAGAGACACGTGTACCCCAGTGTTCATCACAGCACTGTTTATAATAGCCAGGACATGGAAGCAACCTAGATGTCCATCAGCAGATGAATGGATAAGAAAGCAGTGGTACATATACACAATGGAGTATTACTCAGCCATTAAAAAGAATACATTTGAATCAGTTCTAATGAGGTGGATGAAACTGGAGCCTATTATACAGAGTGAAGTAAGCCAGAAGGAAAAACATAAATACAGTATACTAATGCATATATATGGAATTTAGAAAGATGGTAACAATAACCTGGTGTACGAGATAGCAAAAGAGACACTGATGTATAGAACAGTCTTATGGACTCTGTGGGAGAGGGAGAGGGTGGGAAGATTTGGGAGAGTGACATTCAAACATGTAGAATATCATGTAAGAAACGAGTTGCCAGTCCAGGTTCGATGCGCGATACTGGATGCTTGGGGCTGGTGCACTGGGACGACCCAGAGGGATGGTGTGGGGAGGGAGGAGGGAGGAGGGCTCAGGATGGGGAACACATGTATGCCTGTGGCGGAGTCATTTTGATATTTGGCAAAACTAATACAATTATGTAAAGTTTAAAAATAAAATTAAAAAATAAATAAATAAATAAATAAAAAGCATAGAGAAAAAAAAATACAGAGTAAAGAATGTTCAGACTGTAGGTTCTTCTACTGATGATTACTTCTTTTAATATAATCCTACTGGTTTCACTGAAATTTGAAGGATGTCCCATATCCATACATACATATGTGTTTCAAATATTGCAACCCTTGCTCTAATAACTGTACATACAAAAGAACTATATTTACTGGTATCTGAATTAAGTTAGACCTAACTTTGTTTCAGTGTGTCTGCCCTCTGATGCCCTCTTGCAACACCTACTATCTTACTTGGGTTTCTCTTACCTAGGACGTGGAGTATCTCTTCACGGCTGCTCCAACAAAGTGCAGCCACTGCTCCTTACCTTGGACGAAGGGTATCTCCTCACTGCTGCCCCTCCTGACCTTGACCGTGGAATAGCTCCTCTAGGCCCTCCTGCGCCCCTGCAGCCACTTCTCCTTGGATGTGCGGTTGCTCCTCCCAGCCGTTGTCCCTAGCATTAGGGGTGGGGTAGCTCCTCTCGGCTGCTCCTGCGCTGTCACAGCCTGACACTCTCGGCCACTGCCCCTGACCACAGACGCGGGGTAGCTCCTCTCGGCTGCCGCCCCTGACCTCAGACGTGGGGTACCTTCAGCAGTACATGAACCCTGAACTTCCAGATGTTCAAGCTGGTTTTAGAAATGGCAGAGGAACCAGAGATCAAGTTGCCAACATCCACTGGATCATTGAAAAAGCAAGAGAGTTCCAAAAAAAAAAAAAAAACTCTTTCTGCTTTATTGACTATGCCAAAGCCTTTGACTGTGTGGATCACAATAAACTGAGCAAAATTCTGAAAGAGATGGGAATACCAGACCACCTGACCTGCCTCTTGAGAAACCTATATGCAGGTCAGGAAGCAACAGTTAGAACTGGACATGGAAAAACAGACTGGTTCCAAATAGGAAAAGGAATACGTCAAGGATGTATATTGTCACCCTGCTTATTTAACTTATATGCAGAGTACATCATGAGAAACGCTGGCCTGCAAGAAGCACAAGCTGGAATCAAGATTGCTGGGAGAAATATCACTAACCTCAGATATGCAGATGACACCACCCTTATGGCAGAAAGTGAAGAGGAACTCAAAAGCCTCTTGATGAAAGTAAAAGAAGAGAGTGAAAAAGTTGGCTTAAAGCTCAACATTCAGAAAACGAAGATCATGGAATCTGGTCCCATCACTTCATGGCAAATAGATGGGGAAACAGTGGAAACAGTGTCAGACTTTATTTTTTGGGGCTCCAAAATCACTGTGGATGGTGACTGCAGCCATGAAATTAAAAGAGGCTTACTCCTTGGAAGGAAAGTTATGACAAACCTAGATAGCATATTCAAAAGCATAGACATTGCTTTGCCAACAAAGGTCCATCTAATCAAGGATATGGTTTTTCCTGTGGTCATGTATGGATGTGAGAGTTGGACAGTGAAGAAAGCTGAGCACCGAAGAATTGATGCTTTTGAATTGTGGTGTTGGAGAAGACTCTTGAGAGTCCCTTGGACTGCAAGGAGATCTAACCATTCCATTCTAAAGGAGATCAGTCCTGGGTATTCTTTGGATGGAATAATGCTAAAGCTGAAACTCCAGTACTTTGGCTACCTCATGAGAAGAGTTAACTCACTGGAAAAGACTCTGATGCTGGGAGGGATTGGGGACAGGAGGAGAAGGTGACAACAGAGGATGAGATGGCTGGATTGAATCTCTGACTCAATGGACGTGATTTTGAGAGAACTCTGGGAGTTGGTGATGGACAGGAAGGCCTGGCATGCTGCGATTTATGGGGTCGCAAAGAGTCAGACACAACTGAGCGACTGAACTGAAATGAACTTTGTTTAAACAATACTGAGAAAAAGGCTAAAAGATTAAAGATTTTTATTCTAAAATATGCAGTAGACAAAACTGGAGTTCAATAGAGAGAAAAGGAAATAGTCTCTTAAAGCACACTTTAACATCTACGAGGACAAAACAGAATTTGAGGGGGTAAAATTAGAATCTAATATTACTAATATAAAATAGAATACTAATATTACTAATATAAAATGAGTTTTGTAATTCCCAAGGTGCTATGTGTTTATGTCCCCACATCTTCCTTCTCACTCCACACAGTCCTGCCAGTGAGGTTAAAAATAGATCCAAAGAAAATGTGCTACAGAAGCATGAATTTGGGTTTTGGAATCAGAATGATCTGGGTTTGGAATATGATCCCAAATACTTACTGTGTGACCTCAAGCAAGATATATTTCTGAGTCTTAGCTTCCTTACCTAAAATAAAAATAATATGAGTGGGTGATCAATAATTGCTATTTTTTTTTTCAAAGGCTGCTGTCACTGTGAGGTAATGCTGCTGCTGCTGCTAAGTCGCTTCAGTCTTGTCTGACTCTGTGAGACCCCATAGATGGCAGCCCACCAGGCTCCCCCGTCCCTGGGATTCTCCAGGCAAGAACACTGGAGTGGGCTGCCATTTCCTTCTCCAATGCATGAAAGTGAAGTCGCTCAGTCGTGTCCGACTCTTCCCGACCCCATGGACTGCAGCCCATCAGACTCCTCCGTCCATAGGATTTTCCAGGCAAGAGTACTGGAGTTTGTTGCCATTGCCTTCTCCACACTGTGAGGTAATAGAATAAAAAAAATAAGGTATTATATTCTGGTTGCAACATGGTTACAGTTTTTAGTTCACATTCTGAATATATTTCATAGAAAATGAATTTGGATAACATTAGATACCAGGTCAAGAGATAGGAAGAAAGTAGCTAGAGAATCCAGTTTCTAAGTTACAAAATGTCTTGGTGCACACTATGAGAGAAATGCAGCCAGAATAGCAAAGGAACTTCTTAGTTCCTTTAAGTTAAGTGAACTAAGTTCACTTAAGTCCACTTAAGTTCCTTCAACTGAACTAAGTTCCTTAGTTCCTTAGTTCACTAAGTTCAAAATACTCTTTAAAAGCAAAAAAAAAAAAAGACTTCCTTTTAATTGACTAGTTGAAAAAGAAAGGTTATTAATTGCTTTAAAAATAAGTATAGTCTATATATGACATTTTCAAGACCCTGATGGGTACTATTGGAAATTATTATATGTTTACATTTAAAACTTCACTTCTTTTGACATCAAAGCACATTTGTAGAGATAAGGTATTCTTTTTATTCAAAATAATCATATGACCTTTCTTAAAAACATCCTTTAAGATATAGTCATAGTACATCTTAAAATATAGTTTTATGTTATTTTCTTGGTAGCAAACTTTTAGTTGAATAGAGATGTTAATAAAAGATTGTCTCATTTATTTAGTTTGAAGTATAACCTGGGCATGTTTCTGAAATATCAAAAAGCTTTCAGTAAGTCTCTTCATTTAAGACTACAGAAAAAACAGCTGCTATCTATCTTTTAATTCTATCCACTGGAATATTAGAGTTAATTTAGTTTCTATCCTATGCCTGATTGAGATGATTACTCAGAAAGTTAAAGCTAATGATGATGCAAGTTTAAACCAGGTGCTGCCTCTCTTCAAGTCACTTTTTTCAAGCATATGAATACTGATTTTGAAAACTGCACATGCTCTAAGTGTGGCAGATGACTTCTCTGAAATGATGCTTTGGCCATCTGGACTCTAGAGTTTTGATCTTGGATGAATAAGAATAACTTCATTATTTTTCTTGGGGAAAAAAAGCTATTTTGTGTGTGTGTGTGTGTGACTATAGACTGTTTTGATTTTAGATTGTACAAAAATTTTCAAAGATCCAAATGAATACGAAGTCCTTAAAACCCCTGGGCTAAGCTCAAGATGAAGAACAATGATAATGTAAAGATGGATAAGATGATTGTCTTGAACATTTGGGTGTGTGCTAATTCGATTCAGGCATATCTGATTCTTTGTGACCCTATGGACTATAGTCCGCCAGCTCCTTTGTTCATGGGATTCTTCAGTATTCAAGAATACTGGAGGGGTTAGCTGTGCCCTCCTCCAGGGGATCTTCCCAACCCAGGGATTGAACCCACATCTGTTATGCCTCCTGCATTGGCAGGCAGGTTCTTTACCACTAAAACCACCTGGGAAGCTTTGATATTTTGGATCTGAATAAAATGAGACAGACATCATTTAGCATATTTTAGACATGTAGAAGAATTCTTCAGTGTTAGATTCTGCTTCAATATTATTGTTCTTGTGTTGGAAAGACAAAGTTTATAATGTAGCTAATACTTAATTTTTCCAAATGAGCATTTTTTTATATCCTTCTACAGACTTTGCATACATTTTGCCCACTTATGATTAGTATCATCACCAGAAAGTGGATAGGAATAGGGACAAGCAATTAAAGTTAAATATATCAATTTTAGGTGTAGTTTCTTGAATCTTTTAGAATTCAGTCGTTCTCAACCTTAGCTGTACATTATAATCAGCTAGGGAGCTTTTAAAAACTTTAATTCACAGGCTGTTCCCTAGTCCAATGAAATCAATTTCTAGGGGTGAGACCCAGACATCGGTAAATTTTAAAGCTCCCCAGATGATTCAAATGTGCATCCCACAGAGAACCACTGCTCTAAATCCTTTGAAATAATAACAAAAGCTTTGATTAGTTTTATTTCTAACAGTAAATTCTTTGATCTTTGCGTGTGTTTTTTCGACACATTTTCTACTTTATATATTTATGACTGTGGCTAGTTTGATGATGTTAATTGAACTTGTACATAATGTTATAATTTCCTCAGATGTAGTTTTTTCAAAAAAGCCATCCCTGACCACCGTAAAATAGTCAGCATCACCTTTATCAGTCTCTACCCTTTTGCTCTGTTTTATTTATAACACTCATTACTATTTGACATTTTACTAGAGAGCTGGCCATCTCATGCGAAGAGTTGACTCATTGGAAAAGACTCTGATCCTGGGAGGGATTGGGGGGGCAGGAGGAGAAGATGATGACAGAGGATGAGATGGCTGGATGGCATCACTGACTAGATGGACCTGAGTCTGACTGAACTCCGGGAGTTGGTGATGGACAGGGAGGCCTGGTGTGCTGTGATTCATGGGGTCACAAAGAGTTGGACACGACTGAGCGACTGAACTGAACTGAATCTCTTTATTTTTTACTGTCTGTCAACCTCATTAGATACCAAACTCCATGAAGGTAAGTCCTTTGTTTTGTTTACTGCCATATCCCAAGGATGTAGAAAAGAGCCTGGCATATACTAGATGCTTAATAAATATTTGTAGAATGATTGACAAATGTATAATCAACAAATATTCTATTCTTTTCATTCTATTTTTTTTTAAATTAAATGATGTTTGCTTCTTGAAAGAAAAGCTATGACAAACTGAAACAGCATATTAAAAAGCAGAGACATCACTTGCCAGCGAAGGTCAGTATAGTCAAAGCTATGGTTTTTCCAGTAGTCATGTATGGATGTGAGAGTTGAAACATAAAGAATGCTGAGTGCCAAAGAACTGATGCTTTCAAACTGTGGTACTGAAGAAAACTTGAGAATCCCTTGGACAGCACAGAGATCATGAAGTTCAAAGATTCTTCTCAATGTCTATCTTTTTCTCCTGTTCCTATTTCTGTGACAAAACCTTCAAACACTATCTCTTCCAGAGGACACAGGTTGTTTGGTCAGTGGCTAGAGATGGCTAACTTCTTATAAGGGACCCGAGACAGAACATGAAGAAGCAATACATTTAACGGACATTATTGATATATTTTGGGACATATCAGTTCAAGAAATACTACATTTAAAGATCTACTTTTTAAAAATTGGTATAAATAAGATTCTAGATGAATTTTTAATAACATATAGCTTAACTAAATAATTATTTGGCTACAACTAATGAAAATGTGGAAACTTAAAACAATCTGACTTTTGGATCCATTTTTATCCTGTTCATCTAGTCATTGCACTTATCAAATAAAATGTCTTCCTCCTTTTGCACTCATTTCTTCACTCCCAATTGAAACTTCTGCTTTTCTTTCAAATTCTCATCCCTTTCCTCCTGACTTTCCCCATTTCTGATATCCTCCATCTCTGATTCTGTACTCAAACCACACTTATCTTTAACAATAAGACTGGAAAACAAACAAACAAACAAAGGTACACTTTTGAAGATAGATTTTAGACCTTTTCATCAGCCTTAGTTAAAGCCATTCATCAAGGATGTTCAATCGTGAAAAAGAAAAAGATACATTGGAGAATTTGAACAATACTGGGGATCTAAAACTGCAGCAGCAACTGTGACCTTTAACAATTAGTATGTATATTAGTAGGACATTCAGACAATGAAACCAAGCTCAACAAAGTAAACTGAAAGTTTGCAAAAAATTTAGCTATTCCAAATATCCATTGAACAGAACAATTACTAGAGAAAAAATAAGATATGTGACAGTCCTTTCTGAAGGTTATACTTATATTTCCACTAAATATTTCCTGGAGAGTACACATGTAAAAAATGGCTTTTATACTAATATTTAAAGCCACTATATTAATAAGTCAAAAGTGCAAACAATTCAAATGTACATCAATATAAAAATAGATAAATAAATTGTGTAATATCTATACAGTGGAATATAACTCAGGGATAAAAAGGGGTAAATTACTAAGTCAAGCAACAAAATGGATAAATCCCAAAAACATTCTAAGTAAAAAAAAAAGTCAGACACAAAAGGTGTGACTTCATTTAATCTCAAGAATAAGCAAGGCTAATATTTGGCAATAGAAATCAGAAGAGTGTGGGATGAGAATTGACAAGAATGAGGCATAAGGAAAATTTCTGTAGTTTAGGAAACACATCTAGATTGGAATGCTGGTGACATGAGTGTATATGTCTGTTAAAAGTCAGAAAATATTGTGTCAGTTTCTGCCATACATCAACATGAATATTGTAAAGCAATTATCCTTCAATTAAAAATAAAGTCATAAAATATAATCTGTGTATTTTCAGTTCAGTTCAGTTTAATTCAGTTTGGTCAGTCTCTCAGTCGTGTCCTACTCTTTGCAAGCCCATGAACTATAGCACGCCAGGCCTCGCTGTCCATCACCAACTGCCAGAGTTTAATCAAACTCATATCCATCGAATCAGTGATGCCATCCAGCCATCTCCTCCTCTGTCATGCCCTTGTCCTCCTGCCCTCAATCTTTCCCAGCATCAGGGTCTTTTCAAATGAGTCAGCTCTTTGCATCAGGTGGCCAAAGTATTGGAACTTCAGTTTCAACATCAGTTCTTCCAATGAACACCCAGGATTGACCTCCTTTAGGATAGACAGGTTGGATCTCCTTGCAGTCCAGGGGACTCTCAAGAGACTTCTCCAACACCACAGTTCAAAAGCATCAATTTTTCAGCCCTCATCTTTCTTTATAGTCCAACTTTCACATCCACATATGACTACAGGAAAAACCATAGCCTTGACTAGACGGACCTTTGTCGACAAAGTAATGTCTCTGCTTTTTAATATGCATTTGAGGTTGGTCATAACATTCCTTCCAAGGAGTAAGTGTCTTTTAATTTTATGGCTGCAGTCACCATCTGCAGTGATTTTGGAGCCCAAAGACATAAAGTCTGTCACTGTTTCCATTGTTTCCCCATCTATTTGCCATGAAGTGATGGGACCAGATGCCATGATCTTAGTTTTCTTAATGTTGAGCTTTAAGTCAACTTTTTCACTCTCTTCTTTCATTTCTATCAAGAGGCTCTTTAGTTCTTTACTTTCTGCCATAAGCGTGGTGTCATCTACATATCTGAGGGTCCAACTCTTTGGAACCCCATGGGTTGCTGCCAGCCAGGTTTCTCTCTCCTTCACTATCTCTCTGAGTTTGCTCAAACTCATGTCCATTGAGTTGATGATGCCACCCAACCATGTCATCTTTTGTTACCCTCTCCTACTGCCATCAATCTTTCCCAGCATTGGCTTTTCACATCAGGTGGCCAAACTATTGGAGCTTTAGCTTCAGCATCCATCCTTCCAAGGGATATTCAAGATTGATTTCCTTTAGGATTGACTGATTCTCCTTGCTGTCCAAAGGACTCTCAAGAGTCTTCTTCAGTACCACAATTTGAAAGCATCAGTTCTTCAGCACTCAGCCTTCTTTATGGTTCAACTCTCATATCTTTACATGACTTCTGGAAAAACCATAGCTTTGACTATATTGACCTTTATTGGCAAAGAGATGTATCTGTTTTTAAATATGCTGTCTAGGTCAGTCATGGCTTTTCTTTCAAGGAGCAAGCAAGCAGCTTTGAATTTCAAGGCTGTAGTCACCGCCTATAGTGATTCTGGAGCCCAAGAAAATAAAGTTTGTCACTGTTTACATTTTTTTCCCCACCTATTTCCATGAAGTGATGAGACCAGATGCCATGATTTTAGTTTATTGAATGTTGAGTTTTAAGCCAGCTTTTTCACTTTCTTCTCAAGTTTAATAATATATGTACCTCCTATGTCAATGGGAGATACCCAGGAAAACTGAGTAACTTCTTGAAATGGCTCAAGCCATCCCCTTAAATGTCATCTTCATCTAAAGAAAAAAGATGCAGAATGAAGTACTAGGCGAGCCAGTTATGGGATGGGATCAGGAAAAGCACAGTAAACAAAGGTAAAGTTGTTATGCAGATTTAAGTTGTCTTTTCCATTGAGTTTCTAGAGATTTAGTCATCCGTCTCTTCCTGATACATAAAGGGAAACACCCTTTCAAATGGAGATTTCCCTTATAAATGTAAATGTATCTTACAAAGGATAAATCCTATTTGGTTTTCAAAACTTCTCCTGTGTGTGCTGTTTTATAAAAATAATCAGCTCAAGATAAATGTTATGTTAGACATATATTTTATAGTGGTATATTTTCTTATTTTTCAAGAATTAAGCTAAAAATAAGGATTTTAGTCATAAACAAGGCTAAATAAGAAATAAGTCACGTAAACAGATTGATAGCATTTGGAAATTTCTGAAAATGTCTTACAACAACAACAACAATAACAAAAACTTGTTTTGAGAAAAATCCAAAATAAATTACTTGCCTTACAAATTAAACAATAGGATGGTTCCATGTCCTTCTGTTTTCTTCCACAAAAAAGGTCCACTGATAAAGATACTTGTTATTACTATTAAACAAAATGAATATAAAATGCACAGCTTCCCAGTGGTTGGCCAAAAGTTAATAGGGAAGGACATGTTACAGGGAAGAACAAAATCTGACTCTGTGTTAGATCTGTTTCTTTTACTTTAGTCTTTGCTCCCACTGCTTTTATTCACTACAAGGATACAGAGTATATACCTATACATAGTGGACTGCCTTGGGGAACCCTGCCCCTTTGCCTGAATGTTAAACCAAATGTTAAACTCTGTCCACCTGTGGATGGCTACAGGAAGGAAGAAATTAACACACTCCCTCCTTGAGGCTGGACATTCCAGAAGATATTTATCAGATTAATGGTCTTAATAACTTTATTTCCTCACCTCTTCCCTTCTGTGTTTTATAAAAGATACTGGCATCCAGACAGTTATTTTGAAGCATTAGTCTGTCATCTTCTCAGGATGCCAGCTTTCTGAATAAATTTGTATTACCTGTCTCAACATGTCATCTCGGATTTACTGCCTTTCTGTGCAGTGAGCAGAGTGAGCTTGGACTCTGTAACAAACAAATGTGATAAAATGAGAGGCCAGCAAGAGAGAATATAGCACCCAGCTTCCAATTTTTCCCTTAAACTGGTAAGATTTATTATTAACTATTGACATTTAAGTTTGCAGCTCTCTTATAGTTACAGTTCCTACATTTTGCATAATACAGCTACCACTGTGTTCATTCACCTTACTTGGAAGTAATGTTATCAAATGGCACCATCGCAAGAAATCTCAGCTGTGGTGACCCAAGGACTAAAGAGAAGATAAAATCAAGGAGGGTCTTTTAATGTAGGAACAGAAAAACCAGACTTTTATCATTCTTCTACCCCCATGTTGTAACTATTAATGGATTTCAGGTCCTCCTGAGCAGTATTTAGCCTTTTTCCCCTCCTACCCCACACAGGGAGAAGGTATTTGCCTTACTCATACCCACCCAGTATTCATGCCTCATTCAATCAGCAAAGAACCTACAAGATCCTCTATCCAATTCCTTCTACCCTGGGTATAAAAGTGGACTAAGGACCCCTGTTCAATGTCAGTTCTCCCTTGAGCTGGCCCACTGTTCTAACAGTGTCTCCCACTCTAATAAACTTTATTCTCCTCTCATTCACCTCATGTCTGGAAACTCTTTTCCAACCCGCACCAAGACCATGACATTTTTGGTGGCCTGTAGGGGGAACCTGGGGTCTCTTCCCTCACCTCCTCACTTCTCCTTTTTCAAAGGGGTTGTTTGCCAACAGGCGAGTGTTGTGGAAGTAACTGAGGAACTCTGCCCATGGTAACCCTCTGGTGTGTTCCAAAAGCCCCACTGCTCACTGTGCCCCAGTAGCTGCTGCCCAAACAGGTGAGGGTCTCTCCTTTGTCTTCTTGCCAACTGAGAACTAGGCCAACCAATACTGTGTGAGCACGGGTCAGGCACTTAAAAGCCATTAGGGTGCCTGCCAAATGAAGACTCCTGTGTGAAGATAAGGGGGGCATGGAATGGATCAAGTCACAAGCGCATATGCCCCCAGCAAGACAACTTCCGTGCACTGTGTCAGTCACATAGTGGTTGAAACAAAAC
This sequence comes from Bos grunniens, assembly GCF_055505025.1. Classification (NCBI taxonomy): domain Eukaryota; kingdom Metazoa; phylum Chordata; class Mammalia; order Artiodactyla; family Bovidae; genus Bos; species Bos grunniens. Next base: position 101,829,299 of record NC_141194.1, on the reverse strand, counting down.
AGAGATCATTGTCTCCTGGCCACCACCTCCCCGATAGGATTGTACAGCGGATTCCTCAGCCTTCTTCCCTGTAACTTTCACTTCTTTCCCTTCGGGTCCAGATTGATATACAGGAGCCTAGGTGTTGCCTCTGAGAAATCCCAAGAGTGCCTTCCACTTTCAGGGAATCGCCAGTGAGTCACCCGGTTTCTCCCAGGAATCTGTCTTTCTCTGCCCAGGTTACCTGGTGCCTTAGCTGCGTGGCTCTCAGGGGTCTCCTCTCACTGTCAGTTGCAACTGTTGGGACAATTGGCCATTTTTGTGCCATTAGTTCCACGGAGACATCACTGACACAAAAAGGGATGCCTTTTTGCCTGTCAGTGTCTCTCAGTACCCCCATTCTACAGCATATAGGTTAAGTATGGGTTCTGGTACATCTTGGGAGCCTCTCTCAAACTCACCCCTTGGCTACATTCTCAGGAACTGGAAAAACTTGACCCTGCAAAAGGCCTGGCCCCAACGCAAACTGGGGGACCAAAAAAAAAAAAAAAAGAAGAAGAAGAAGAAGTCCTCTGAATGGCACTCTAGCTTTTGCCAAAAGCAGGGAAAAGAACCAGAATTTCCTTACTTTCAGTCCTTCATGGCCCTCAGTCAGAATCTGGATTTGAGGGACTCATGCTGCATGCATCTTTCTATTGCCTCCCTATCTCCTGTCCCCCTCTGTCTCTCTCCATCAGATTTCCCAGATGACCACTACTTGCCCTTTCATATCCACATGATTTCTAGAAAAAGATTCTAAGGTTCCCTTTGGCCCAGGTCTTTCTCCTATTTTCTAAACAATGAGGGATCAAAAACTCTCCTAACATTCTAAAGAATTCCCTTCTAACTACTTCCAGTCTCTCAGGGAGAGGATGGCCCAAGTTTCCCCCACTCCTGAAAATTCCCTTAACCCTTCAGATTCTTCTGATGGGTCAAAGGCCTCACTTCCCACCACAGGGACAATTCAAGATTTTTATCAGCTGATCTGCCCCTGACATCATATTCAATTTGAGTGCTATTTGGTCTATATTTTAGCTATAAAGCTATGACTACAGAAAGGTAAGGTGACTTTTTGACACAGGATGGTCATGATATTCTTTAGACTCTAGAGAAACTGTTTAAAATAATTTTTTTTTCTTGGAAACTGCAAAACCAATTCTTTTTGCATATGTAATTTAAAAAATAACTAACTTGTTAAAAGGCCTGCCTAGGGAAAAGCTTGAAGTCAACCCTTTCCATGTCCTTGTAATACACAGCAAACTTTGGCTGAGACCTCAACCTTGGGCAAATTAGAACTTCAAGCCAAAAAAAAAAGGGATGGGGCTGTCAATGAGACATTTTAAATCTCAAGCAGAAAACTATGAGATCTCTGTCTGTCTGGATTTATGTATATGTCAGTGTGTGTCATATATATATATATATATATATATATGTAATATTGCTGAAGTTGTAAATGAGTTCTAATTTAATTGGCCTGAAGAAAAGTAAGCACTTACAAGTCAGACAATTCTAAATACAAGACAAATTAACCTAAACGAATTTCAGATTCATGTGAAATGGGAAATATTCAATATTAAATATGTAGTATCAATATTTGTTTTTTAATCTAATATAGATATGTCTAAGAGCCATTAGAGTCCCTTGGACTGCAGGCAGATCCAACCAGTCCATTCTGAAGGAGATCAGCCCTGGCATTTCTTTGGAAGGAATGATGCTAAAGCTGAAACTCCAGTACTTTGGCCACCTCATGCGAAGTGTTGACTCATTGGAAAAGACTCTGATGCTGGGAGGGATTGGGGGCAGGAGGAGAAGGGGACGACAGAGGATGAGATGGCTGGATGGCATCACTGACTCGATGGACATGAGTCTGAGTGAACTCCGGGAGTTGGTGATGGACATGGAGGCCTGGCGTGCTGCGATTCATGGGGTCGCAAAGAGTCGGACACGACTGAGCGACTGATCTGATCTGATCTGATCATAAGAGCTGTTAACATTAACCATAGTATTTTCACTGTGCCTAGGTTTTTTATAAGTTAAATATTGTTATATTGTTATATTTGTTACAAGTTTGTCAGCAAGGAAAGTACAAGTAAAGAAGCTTCAGAAAATGTAAATGAGATATGAGGTTTTAGGTAAACTTTATTAAGAATAATTATACTTTAGAAATGTCTGTCTACAACAGTCTCTCTAGATTTTGGTAACCTGAATTTCTAGGGTGGTGCTAAACTAAATGATGGAAGTTTATTGAATAGCTAGGTCATTTCCAAATAAAATAAAATTCTGAAACATTCGTTACTGAATACTAACTTCCTCTTACAAAGAATCTAGAGATTTTGTACTATTAATAAATAATATTTGATACCATCCTGAGATGTTCTCCAGATTTTTTTTTTTTTAAGAAATTATCACTGGCATTGATGTTCAACAATGTATAGAATGCTAACATAGAAGTCACTTATTGGTTCCTTAAGGAAAGTAGGATGTGTGTTTTCAGTAAAGAAGATATGAGAAATGAAATTACAGTTTATGAAGGGAAAAGGAAGTAGGTCTGACTTACAGGTGGCTGTTTCAGGATGGGATAACAAAGTAATGGGTACAGAAAGTGATAAGAAGGTTTTATGGAAAGTGGATCCCAAGAGAAGAGTTTTGTGCATAAATACAAGTTTTCTTGAGATATTAAACTGCCTTTGATAATGGATTTTAAATTTCTTTATCTCTGAAGTGGTCTGTTCTATGTTTACCTTTGAAATCTTTGTTATTTTCGCTAAGTGAATATATTGTTTCACAGTGAATATATTGTTTCACAGTGATCTATATGATGCTGACTAAGTGTTATAAACCCTTTTACAACATATATTTATCAACAAAACTTCCTAAATAACTTGACTTCTAGCTAACTTTGGGATGCTTCAGAGGGCCCCTGAGACATGCCAAAGAACTATTAAACTACCTGGGTCCATTGGACATGTTAAATTACATGGGAAATATTGCTGAAGGGGTGATAAATTGTCTCAGGTTATACTGTATGGTTGATGTTACTAATATAGATATCCTAAAATTATGTGGAATTCATATAGATCTGATATGCCCTGATAAAATATGGTCAATTATAATTCTAGTTATCATATTAAAGTGTTACACATCACAACAGTGACCAGGCTACCATGTCAATTGCAATTTAATCAGATTTTAGACATGCCTTGTGGAGAAGGCAATGGCACCCCACTCCAGTACTCTTGCCTAGAAAATCCCATGGATGGAGGAGCCTGGTAGGCTGCAGTCCATGGGGTCGTGAAGAGTTGGACACGACTGAGTGACTTCAATTTCACTTTTCAAGTTCATGCATTGGAGAAGGAAATGGCAACCCACTCCAGTGCTCTTGCCTGGAGAATCCCAGGGAAGGGGGATCCTGGTGGGCTGCCGTCTATGGGGTCGCACAAAGTTGGACACGACTGAAGCGACTTAGCAGCAGCAGCAGCAGCAGACATGTATTGTATGGTTTCACTTTGATGCCTTTTCAAGAATATTGATACTTCAAGATTTATGGAAAAGACTTGTCTAAGATTAACTGGTAAACAGGTTTTGGTTGTTTGCTATCTGATAAAGTGGTAACAGACTGGAATTTAGTCTACTCTCTATGTTAAGAGAACAAAGTTTTCTTAAAAAGCAGCTTTTGATAACAGATTATGTATTTTTCTTTTGCCTTTAAGTGATTTATATACTTAAAAAAATCTTTTGTTACTTTGGTAAACTAAATAAACATTGTTTAAAATTATGGAACATGTAGACAAAGCTCATTCTGCTTCTACAAAAATAAGCCTTCACAGTTAGACTTTTGCTATCCTGATGTCCTTAAAACATGGCAATAGTCTCCTAAATCAGGGAATTAAAAATGGGTGAGCAATAGCTGTAAATCAAAGAATCAGGGCTATGGGAAATTCAAGATGACTGCTTTTCTTTTCCTGGATCCCTGACAAACCTCATTTTTATTTGATGGGTTTAACCCTGTAGCCTTCCCTGGGTTGTTGTTACCATTTTCTAAATTCCATATATATGTGTTTGTATACTGTATTGGTGTTGTTTCTTTCTGGCTTACTTCACTCTGTATAATAGGCTCCAGTTTCATCCACCTCATTAGAACTGATTCAAATGTATTCTTTTTAATGGCTGAGTAATACTCCATTGCGTATATATACCACAGCTTTCTTATACATTCATCTGCTGAAGGACATCTAGGTTGCTTTCATGTCCTGGCTATTACAGTGCTGCGATGAAAATTGGGGTACACGTGTCTCTTTCAATTTTGGTTTCCCTGGTGTGTATGCCCATCAGTGAGATTGCTGGGTCATATGGCAGTTCTATTTCCAGTTTTTTTTTTAAAAGAATCTCCACACTGTTCTCTATAGTGGCTGTACTAGTTTGCATTCCCATCAACAGTGTAAGAGGGTTCCCTTTTCTCCACACCCTCTCGAGCATTTATTGCTTGTAGACTTTTGGATCGCAGCCATTCTGACTGGCGTGAAATGGTACCTCATAGTGGTTTTGATTTGCATTTCTATGAAAATGAGTGATGTTGAGCATCTTTTCATGTGTTTGTTAGCCATCTGTATGTCTTCTTTGGAGAAATATCTGTTTAGGTCTTTGGCCCATTTTTTGATTGGGTCGTTTATTTTTCTGGAGTTGAGCTGTAGGAGTTGCTTATATATTTTTGAGATTAGTTGTTTGTCAGTTGTTTCATTTGCTATTATTTTCTCCCATTTTGAAGGCTGTCTTTTCACCTTGCTTATAGTTTCTTTTGTTGTGCAGAAGCTTTTAATTTTAACTAGATCCCATTTGTTTATTTTTGCTTTTATTTCCAAAATTCTGGGTGGTGGGTCATAGAGGATCCTGCTGTGATGTATGTTGGAGAGTGTTTTGCCTATGTTCTCTTCTAAGAGTTTTATAGTTTCTGGTATTATGTTTAGACCTTTAATCCATTTTGAGTTTATTTTGTGTATGGTGTTAGAAAGAGTTCTAGTTTCATTCTTTTACAAGTGGTTGACCAGATTTCCCAGCACCACTTGTTAAAGAGATTGTCTGTTCTCCACTGTATATTGTTGCCTCCTTTGTCAAAGATAAGGTGTCCATAGGTGCATGGGTTTATCTTTGGGCTTTCTATTTTGTTCCATTGATCTATATTTCTGTCTTTGTGCCAGTACCATATTGTCTTGATGACTGCGGCTTGGTAGTAGAGACTGAAGTCAGGCAGGTTGATTCCTCCAGTTCCATTCTTCTGTCTCAAGATTGCTTTGGCTAGTCGAGGTTTTTTGTATTTCCATACAAATTGTGAAATTATTTGTTCTAGCTCTGTGAAAAATACCATTGGTAGCTTGGTAGGGATTGCACTGAATCTATAGATTGCTTTGGGTAGTATGGTCATTTTCACTATATTGATTCTTCCAATCCATGAACATGGTATATTTCTCCATCTATTAGTGTCCTCTTTGATTTTTTTCACCAGTGTTTTATAGTTTTATATATATAGATCTTTTCTTTCTTTAGGTAGGTACATTCCTAAGTATTTTATTCTTTTCATTTCAATGGTGAATGGAATTGGTTCCTTAATTTCTCTTTCTATATTCTCATTATTAGTGTATAGGAATGAAAGGGATTTCTGTGTGTTGATTTTATATCCTGCAATTTTACTATATTCATTGATTAGCTCTAGCAATTTTCTCGTGGAGTTTTTAGGGTTTTCTCTGTAGAGGGTCATATAATCTGCATACAGTGAGAGTTTTACTTCTTTTCCAATTTGGTGGAGAAAGCAATGGCACCCCAATTCAGTACTCTTGCTTGGAAAATCCCATGGATGGAGGAGCCTGGTAGGCTGCAGTCCGTGGGGTTGCTAAGAGTCGGATATGACTGGACGACTTCACTTTCACTTTTCACTTTCATGCATTGGAGAAGGAAATGGCAACCCACTCCAGTGTTCTTGCCTGGAGAATCCCAGGGACGGGGAAGCCTGGTAGGCTGCCATCTATGGGGTCGCACAGAGTCGGACATGACTGAAGTGACTTAGCATCAGTTAGCAGTTTCCTATTTGGAATACTTTTATTTCTTTTTCTGCTCTGATTGCTGTGGCCAAACCTTCTAAAACTATGTTGAATAGTAGTGATGAGAATGGGCACCCTTGTCTTGTTGCTGACTTTAGGGGAAATGCTTTCAATTTTTCACCATTGAGGATAATGTTTGCTGTGGGTTTGTCATATATAGCTTTTATTATGTTGAGGTATGTTCCTTCTATTCCTGCTTTCTGGAGAGTTTTTATCATAAATGGATGTTGAATTTTGTCAAAGGCTTTCTTTGCATCTATTGAGATAATCATATGGCTTTTATTTTTCAATTTGTTAATGTGGTGTATTACATTGATTGATTTGCGGATATTGAAGAATCCTTGCATCCCTGGGATAAATCCCATTTGGTCATGGTGTATGATCTTTTTAATGTGTTTTTGGATTCTGATTGCTAGAATTTTATTAAGGATTTTTGCATCTATGTTCATCAGTGATAATGGCCAGTAGTTTTCTTTTTTTGTTGCATCTTTGTCAGGTTTTGGTATTAGGGTGATGGTGGCCTCATAGAATGAGATTGGAATTTTACCTTCCTTTTCAATTTTCTGGAAGAGTTTGAGTAGGATAGGTGTTAGCTCTTCTCTAAATTTTTGGTAGAATTCAGCTGTGAAGCCGTCTGAACCTGGGCTTTTGTTTTCTGGAAGATTTCTGATTACAGTTTCAATTTCCATGCTTGTGATGGGTCTGCTAAGATTTTCTATTTCTTCCTGGTTCTGTTTTGGAAAGTTGTCCTTTTCTAAGAATTTATCCATTTTTCCCACGTTGTCCATTTTATTGGCATATAATTGCTGATAACAGCCTCTTATGATCCTTTGTATTTGTATGTTGTCTGTTGTGATCTATCCATTTTCATTTCTAATTTTATTGAATTGATTTTTCTCCCTTTGTTTCTTGATGAGTCTGGCTAATGGTTTGTCAGTATTATTTATCCTTTAAAAGAACCAGCTTTTGGCTTTGTTGATTTTTGCTGTGGTCTCCTTTGTTTCTTTTGAATTTATGTCTGCCCTAATTTTTAAGATTTCTTTCCCTCTACTAACCCTGGGGTTCTTCAATTCTTCCTTTTCTAGTTGCTTTAGGTGTAGAGTTACATTATTTATTTGACTTTTTTCTTGTTTCTTGAGGTATGCCTGTATTGCTATGAACTTTCCCCTTAGCACTGCTTTTACAGTGTCCCACAGGTTTTGGGATGTTGTGTTTTCATTTTCATTAGTTTCTATGCAAATTTTAATTTCTTTTTTGATTTCATCTGTGATTTGTTGGTTATTCAGCAGTGTGTTGTTTAGCCTCCATATTTTGGAATTTTTAATATTTTTTTCTCATGTAATTGAGATCTAATCTTAGTGCATTGTGGTCAGAAAAGATGCTTGGAATGATTTCAAGTTTTTTGAATTTAACAAGGCTAGATTTATAGCCCAGGATGTGATCTATCCTGGAGAAGGTTCCATGTGCGCTTGAGAAAAAGTTGAAATTAATTGTTTTGGGGTGAAATGCCCTATAGATATCAATTAGGTCTAACTGGTCTATTGTATCATTTAAAGTTTGTGTTTCCTTGTTAATTTTCTGTTTAGTTGATCTGTCCATAGGTGTGAGTGAGGTATTAATGCCTCCCACTATTATTGTGTTATTGTTAATTTCCCCTTTTATACTTTTAGCATTTGTCTTACATATTGTGGTGCTCCTCTGTTGGGTGCATATATATTTAAAATTGTTATATCTTCTCCTTGGATTGATCCTTTGATCATTATGTAGTGTCCTTCTTTGTCTCTTTCTACAGCCTTGTTTTAAAGTCTATTTTATCTGATATGAGTATTGCTACTCGTGCTTTCTTTTGATCTCTATTTACATAGAATACTTGTTTTAAAGTCTATTTTATCTGATATGAGTATTGCTACTCGTGCTTTCTTTTGATCTCTATTTACACAGAATACCTTTTTCCAGCCCTTCACTTTCAGTCTGTATGTGTCCCCTGTTTTGAGGTGGGTCTCTTGTAGACAACATATTTAAGGGTCTTGTTTTTGTATCCATTCAGCCAGTCTTTGTCTTTTGGTTGGGGCATTCAACCCATTTACGTTTAAGGCAATTATTGATAAATATGATCCCGTTGCCATTTACTTTATTGTTTTGGGTTCGAGTTTATACACCCTTTTTGTGTTTCCTGTCTAGAGAAGATCCTTTAGCATTTCTTGGAGAGCTAGTTTGGTGGTGTAGAATTCTCTCAGATTTTGCTTGTCTGTAAAGCTTTTGATTTCTCCTTCATATTTGAATGAGATCCTTGCTGGGTATAGTAATCTGGGCTGTAGGTTATTTTCTTTCATCACTTTGATATGTCTTGCCATTCCCTCCTGGCCTGAAGAGTTTTTATTGAATGATCAGCTGTTATCCTTATGGGAATCGCCTTGTGTGTTATTTGTTGTTTTTCCCTTGCTGCTTTTAATGTTTGTTCTTTGTGTTTGATCTTTGTTAATTTGATTAATATGTGTCTTGGGGTGTTTTACCTTGGGTTTATCCTGTTTAGGACTCTCTGGGTTTCTTGCACTTGGTTGATTAGTTTCTTCCCCATTTTAGGGAGGTTTTCAACTATTATCTCCTCAGGTATTTTCTCATGGTCTTTCGTTTTGTCTTCTTCTTCTGGGACTCCTATGATTCGAATGTTGTGGCATTTAATATTGTCCTGGAGGTCTCTAAGATTGTCCTCATTTCTTTTAATTTGCTTTTCTTTTTTCCTCTCTGATACATTTATTTCTACCATTCTATCTTCTATTTCACTAATCCTATCTTCTTCCTCCATTATTCTATTATTTCTTGCCTCCAGAGTGTTTTTGATTTCATTTATTGCATTATTCATTATATATTGACTCCTTTTTGTTTCTTCTAGGTCCTTGTTAAAACTTTCTTGCGTCTTCTCAATCCTTGCTTCCAGGCTATTTATCTGTGATTCCTTTTATTTTTTTTCTTCAAGATTTTGGATCATTTTCACTATCATTATTTGGAATTCTTTATCAGATAGATTCCCTATCTCTTCCTCTTTTGTTTGGTTTGGTAGGAATTTATCCTGTTCCTTTACCTGCTGGGTATTCCTCTGTCTTTTCATCTTGTTTATATTCCTGAGTTTGGGCTGGCCTTTCTGTATTCTGGAAGTTTGTGGGGTTCTCTTTATTATGGAGTCTCCTCGCTGTGGGTGGGGTTGTATTGGTGGCTTGTCAAGGTTTCTTGGTTAGGGAAGCTTGTGTCCATGTTCTGGTGGGTGGAGCTGGATTTCTTCTCTCTGGAGTGCAATGAAGTGTCTAGTAGAGTTATGAGATGTCAGTGGATTTGGAGTAACTTTGGGCAGCCTTTATATTGAAACTCAGGACTGTGTTCCTGTGTTGCTGGAAATTTGCATGGTATATCTTGCTGTGGAACTTGTTGGCCCTTGGGTGGTGTTTGGTTTCAGTGTAGGTATGGAGGCATTTGATGAGCTCCTATTGCTTAATGTTCCCTTGAGTCAGGTGTTCTATGATGTTCTCAGGATTTGGACTTAAGCCTCCTGCCTCTGGTTTTCAGTCTTATTTTTACAGTAGTCTCAAGACTTCTCCTTCTATACAGCACCATTGATAACACATCTAGGTTAAAGATGAAAAGTTTCTCCACAGTGAGGGACACCCAGAGAGGTTCACAGAGTTACATGGAGAAGAGAAGAGGGAGGAGGGAGTTAGAGGTGACCCAAATGAGATGAGGTGGAATCAAAAGAGGAGAGAGCAAGCTAGCCAGTAATCACTTCCTTATGTGCCCTCCACAGTCTGGACCGCTCAGAGATGTTCATGGAGTTATACAGAAAAGAGAAGAGGGAGGAAGGAGATAGAGGTGGCCAGGTGTATAAAAGGGGGAAATGAAAAGGAGGGAGACAGATCCAGCCAGTAATCAGTTCCCTAAGTGTCCTCCACCATCTGGAATGCTCAGAGATTCAGAGAGTTGGGTAGAGAAGAAAAGGGTGAGGGAGGAGAAAGAGGGAGAGAGCAGTCAAGCCAGCAATCTCGCTCCCAAGTAAAAATAGGTACTGAAGGTTGGGTTCTTAAAGGTACAAAATTGATAACATATACCAAAGAGCAAAGATTAAAATTCTAGAGTAAAGGTTGGATTTTCAAAAATACAACATTAAAGAAAGGAAGAAGAAGAAAAAAAAAGTCACAAAAGTTATTTAAAAATGTATGTATATATGAAGTTTGCTTTAAAAATAGTCTGTTTTTTTTTTTTTGAAAAGTAATAGTAGGTTATAAAAATGAAAATTAAAGGAGTAATAGAGGACTTAAATTTTAAAAAAAAATTTAAAAAAAAGAAACAAAAAAGAAAAAAAAAAAGAAAGAAAAGAATGATCGTAAAAATATATCTAGGACTTTCTCTGGTGTTGTTGTGGGCAGCATGGGGTCAGTTCATTTTCAGATATTTTCTTGGTCTGGCTCATATTTCTCAAGATCTATAGGCCCCTTCCTATGTAGTTGGTACTAACTACATGGTTTTAATCTATTGCACCTGGCACTTCTAAGGCGGTTCCCTCAGTTTTAGCTTCTGTTTGCTGGTCTCTTTAGTGTCTGATTTCCACCCTGACACAAGGGGGCGATGGTGGACACATTTTAGCCTCACTTGTTCAGTTGCACTGTGGGGAGGGAGGGACACTGCAAACAAATAACACTCGCGTGTGCTGCTACTGTCTCAGCCACACTGGGCCTGACCCCAGCTCATGGCGTGTGCACCCTCCCTGCCCACACAGCTCAGGTTCTAGGTTGCTCCACCGGGAATCATCTGAGGCCAGCCCTGGGCTGCATGCACCTCCCAGGTCTAAACCACTCAGGTTCAGGCACTCAGGTAGTCCTCAGAGGTGCAGAGTCCTCAGAGGTGCAGACTCCATTGGGCCTGTGTTTTGTGCCCTTCCCAGCTCCGAGCAGCTCGGGTGATGAGGTGTTTGGTGAGCGCAGTCACTGAGACTTACCGCCTCTCCCGTCCTTGCCGCTCGGTTTTCTGGGTGTACAACCAGTGCACCTTCTCAAGCAGATGACTGTCCAGAGCCCCAAGAAGTCTTATTAAGCAAATAAGCCTGCTTGCAGTTTGGTAGATAATGTCTCTCTGGGGCTGCAATTGCCCCCTTCCGGCTCTGGCTGTCTGTCACCGGAGGGGGATGGTCTGCAGCCAGCTAGTTCTGTTCTGCCCTTTGTTTTGTGCATGGACCTGGCAGTGTCTTAGGGCTCTTCATGTAGTAGCTATCCCACAGTCTGGTTTGCTAGCCCAAATTAGTTCACTCTGAATATACTTGGGAGCATTCAGGCCCGAACCTTACTCTAAGCAATGCAGCCTGCGCCTCCCTGCCCAGCCCCCGCTTGCTAGTGGCGGGTGCAGGCGTCTGTGCTGCTTCTTCTCTGGGGGAGTTATTGTTGGGCTCATAATTTGTGGTTTTTAATTATTTACTTATTTTCCTCCCTATTATGTTGCCCTCTGTGCTTCCAAGGCTCGGCACAGACTCAGCAGTGAGAGTGTTTCCTGGTGTTTGGAAACTTCTCTCTTTTTAAGACTCCCTTCCCGGGATGGAGCTCTGTCCCTACCTCTTTTGTCTCTTTTTTTTGTCTATTTTTCCTACCTCCTTTCGAAGATAATGGCCTGCTTTTCTGGGTGCCTGATGTCCTCTGCTAGCATTCAGAAGTTGTTTTGTGGAATTTACTCAGCGTTTAAATGTTCTTTTGATGAATTTGTGGTGGAGAAAGTGGTTTCCCCATCCCGTTCTTCTGCCATCTTAGAAGATTGTTTCTTATATTACTAAATGTGTGACTGAATCTGTGATAAAATGCTGATATGCAGTTTCAAATGACATCAATAATTGTAATAATGTAACTCTAGATATGGGAAGAAGCAACAAGAGGGAATATTTTCCTAGATCAAGAGGTCAGTAAGATAGGTATGGTCCAGAGACTTTTGCTACTCACAAGGCCTGGTCCAATAACAGCACATTGAGTGGCCTATCAATGGAATCTTCCCTAGACCTGGAAATGAGCCTTCCCAGCACTGTTGGGACACAATGACCATGAAATACCCCCAAAGTGTGATCAAATATGTGGCTATGAAGGGACCCTGCTGACTGGAAGTTGGCACCTGTCAGCTGCCTGTACAAAAATTACATTGTGACCATCACAAGCTGCTGACCTTCAACATCCCCTGAAAGGAGTTCAGGATGGAGATCAGAAATAAGGCCCTCTGTGCTCTGGGAAAAACCCAGAAGAACTGGCCTTCAGATACTCAGGTGTTTTTGGGTAAAGATTTTATAAGCCCAGATTTTTGCATCTTCTCATACCTAGAGAAACACTAACGTCACGAGCCAATGTCTGGTCATGGTTCTCCTGGCTAGCCCCTGAGCAGCTTTTCTACTTCTATTTATCTTTGGGACACATACCTTTAAGTTTCTTGTTAAGTTTGTTTCTTCTAGAATACAACAAATCTCTGAATGGTAGTACAAGAATATTCCTTCATCAATACCAAAACAATGATGAAACAAGTCACCTTATCATTCCATAGACTCTCTCCTTCCATAATTGCACCCTGACAGAGAGCAGGCAAAGGGAACCCAGAGGCCCACAATGCCCCTGTATAGCTTGAAGAAGTCAGAGCAGTCATCACTCTTTTTCCTTTGAGACTGGGTATCCAAATGCCTGAGAAGGGAAATAGGTAGATAGTTAGACATGAGCAAGGTATCAACAGGGGCCAAAGAAGTGGCCCTAAAAATAAAGAGAGGGAGGAATGTGGTGACCCAGGGACTAAAGAGTAGATAAAACTAAGGAGGGTCTTGGAATGCAAGAACAGAAAAAATCAGACCCTTATCATCCTTCCCTCCCCTACATTGCAACTATTAATGGATTTCAGGTACTCCTGAGCAGTATAACCTATCTCCCCTCCTACCCCACACAGGGAGAAGATATTTGCCTTACTTTTCCCGAGCCAGTATGAGTCTCATCCAAGCAGCAAATGACCCACAATCCCCTTATCCCATTCCTTGTACCCTGGGTATAAAAGCAGACTAAGGACCCCTGTTCAACATCAGTTCTCCCTTGAGCTGGCCCACTGTTATAATAGTATCTCCCACTCTAATAAACTTTATTCTCCTCTCATTATGCCTCATGTCTGGAAATTCTTTTCCAATCCACTCCTGCACCGTGACATCAGCCACTCCTTATCTCCCAGCCAGTTACCCTTAGGCTTCCAACTGAAAAACAGATCTCTTTTGTGATATCCCACTAATCAACTTAATTTTGTAAGCCACTTGAAATTCCCCAAAATTTCTCAGGTCATAATCAGGCAACAGCTAATTGGGATCGAGGCTTACTGGTATCCTTGTGCTTTAGTCAGATAAAACTTGGAGATCTCCAAAAGAAAATACGTTCCCTATGGATGAATAATTCAACATTTATTGGTAGAATTGACGGTATTGAGACCATCAAAGTTCAGTTTCACCCAACCATACCTTTTCCCCAATGTGCATAAAATACCTTAATGAAAAGATGAAATAGGCCAAATAGGCCCACAGTGGTGGGTGGGTTTCCTCAGTTGTGTCTGACTCTTTGCAACCCTATAGACTGTAGCCCACCAGCTCCTCTGCCCATGGGATTCTCCAGGCGAGAATACTAGAGTGGGTTGCCATTTCCTCGTCCAGGGGATCTTCTTGACCCAGATATTGAACTTGCATCTCTTGCCTTGGCAGGTTTTTTTTTTTTTTTTTTTTTTTTTTTTTACCACTGAGTCACCTGTAGATGAACTAAACAAACAACAACAACAAAAAAAAAGACTCATAGCTTGCTTATCCCTTGTGATGATTCTATTCTGCATTTTAAGAAACCCAATGAACAAGTCTTCAGATTTGTTCAAGATCCTAAAGCTATTAATAGGATGACTACAACCTACCTTATAGTGGTGGTAAAGACAAATATAATTATTTTCATGATACCATCTAAGGTCACATATTTTACACTTGATAATATATATTCAGCTTTTTTTAATGTCCCCAGAGTTTTCAGAGACTGATTAATTGTTAACTTTCACTTGGAAGGAATAATATTATATATAGATTCTTAAGGAAACGTTCATGCAAAGATGGGCACAATAAAGGACAGAAATGATATGGACCTAAAAGAAGCAGAAAATATTAAGAAAAGGTGGTAAAACAAGTGTACAAAAGAGGTCTTAATGATCCAGATAATCATGATGGTGTGATCACCACATAGAGCCAGATAATCTTGGAATGTGAAGTCAACTGGGCCTTAGGAACCATTCCTATGAACAGAGCTAGTGGAGGTGATGGAACTCCACCTGAGCTATTTTAAATCCTAAAAAAAAAAAAAAAAAGATGATGTGAAAGTGCTGCATGCCAGTAAATTTGGAAAACTCAGCAGTGGCTACAGAACTGGAAAAGGTCAGTTTTCATTTCAATCCCAAAGAAGGGCAATGCCAAAAAATGTTAAAACTACCACACAATTTCACTCATTTCTCATGCTAGCAAGGTAATGCTCAAAATCCTTCAAGGTAGGCTTCAACAGTATGTCAACTAAGAACTTCCAGATATACAAGCTGGATTTAGGAAAGGTAGAAGAAGAAGAGATCAAATTGCCAACATCCATTGGATCACAGAAAATGCAAGGGAATTCCAGAAAAGCATCTACTTCTGTTTCATTAACTACACTAAAGCCTTCAACTGTATGTGAAGTCAGTCCTGTCTGATTCAGTCCTGTCTGACTCTTTGTGACTTCATGAACTATAGCCCGTCAAATTCCTCTGCCCACAGAATTTTCCAAGCAAGGATACTGAAGTGAATTGACATTCCTTTCTCCAGGGGATCTTCCTGACCCAGGGATTGAACTCATGTCTTCTGCATTGCAGGAAGATTCTTTACCAACTGAGCTACCTGGGAAGTCTGACTCTGTGGATCACAACAAACTGGAAAATTTTTAAATATATGGGAATACCTCCTGAGAAATCTATATGCAGGTCAAGAAGCAAAATCTAGAACTGGACATGGAATAACGGATTGGTTCCAAATTGAGAAAGAAGTACGTCAAGGCTGTATACTGTCACCCTGCTTATTTAACTTGTATGCAGAGTGCATTATGGGAAATGTCAGGCTATTTTAAGCACAAGCTGGTATCAAGATTGCCAGGAGAAATATTAGTAACCTCAGATAGGCAGATGACATCCCCCTAATGGCAGTAAGTAAAGAGGAAGAGCCTCTTCATGAAGGTGAAAGAGGAGAGTGAAAAAGCTGGCATAAAACTCAACATTCAATAAACTAAGATCATGGCATCCAGTCCCGTCACTTAATGGCAAATAGAGAAAACATGGAAATAGTGCCAGGCTTTATTTTCTTGGGTTCCAAAATCACTATGAATGGTGATTGCAGAAATGAAATTAAAAGATGCTTGCTCCTTGGAAGAATAACTATGACAAACCTAGACAGTATATTAAAAAGCAGAGACTCACTTTGCTGATGAAGTTCCATATAGTCAAAGCTATGGACTTCCCTGGTGGCTCAGACTGCAAAGCATCTGCCTACAATGCGAGAGACCCTGGTTTGATCACTGGGTCTGGAAGATCCCCTGCAGAAGGAAATGGAAACCCATGCCAGTCCTCTTGCCTGGATAATCCCTTGGATGGAGGAGTGTGGTGAGCTACAGTCCACAGGGTCTCAAAGAGTTGGACACTACTAAGTGACTTCACTTGCTTACTCACTTATGGTTTTTCCAGTAGTTATGTATGGATGTGAGAGTTGGACCATAAAGGAGGATGAGCACAAAATAATTGATGCTTTTGAATTATGGTCCTGGAAAAGACTCTTGAGAGTCCCTTGCAAAGCAAGATCAAACAAGTCAATCCTAAAGGAAATCAATATTAATTTGAAGGAATGATGCTGAAGCTAAAGCTCCAATACTTTGGTGACCTGATGCGAAGGGCTGACTCATAGGAAAAGATTCTGATGCTGGGAAAGACTGAGGGCAAGAGGAGAAGGGAGCAGCAGAGGATCAGATGTTTGGATGTCCTCATCAACTCAATGACCATGAGTTTGAGCAAACTTAGAAAGATAGTGAAGGACAGGGAAGTCTGGTATGCTACAGTTCATGGGGTCACAAATAGTCAGACACGAGTGAATGACTGAACAACAACAATGTGAGGATGCTGTTTTATTAATCTTCAAAAAAATCTTTAAAATGGTTTCTGTGTATTTTCAACCCTGTTAGCCCATAAAGAACAAAATTTCCCAAAGGAAAAATCACAATTTTATCAGCAAAGTGTCCATTATTTGGAGCATTATATACCTCAGAGGGGTCAGTCACTTACCAGTGATCAACTGTTAGCCTTCCAAAACTTCCCCAGGCCAGTTACTCAAAGACAAGTCAGAATATCTCTTGATCTTACTGGCTACTGTAGATATTCGGTTCCAACCATTTTGAAAATTACTCTTCTTTTTTTACCCTAACTAAATTCTCATTGAAAAAATACTCTAATGGGATCCCAAACATGAAAAGGAATTTTGCAAAATAAAGTTAGCTCTTCAACAGGCCCTTCTTTCAGTCTGTCTTGCAACTATAAAATCTCATCCTTTTCAGTAATGATCTGATCAAGCCCCTTGTGTTCTAACTAAACCAAATGGAAAGCACTGAAGACTCATAGCTTACTAGTCTTTTTATTGATACTCTAGTTATCTTAAGACTATGGTGCATGTGTTCTCAGTCACTTCAGTCATGTCTGAATCTTTGAGATGCTATGGACTGGAGTTGGCCAGGATCCTCTGTCCAGGGGATTCTCCAGGTAAGAATATTGCTGTGGGTAGGCATTCCCTTCTCCAGGAGATCTTCCAAACCCAGGGGTTGAATCTGTGTCTCCTGCATTTCAGGCAGATTTATTTACCACTGAGCCACCGGGAAAGCCCTAAGACTATGGTTCAGTTCAATTCAGTTCAGTCTCTCAGTCGTGTCCAACTATTTGTGACCCCATGAATTGCAGCACGCCAGGCCTCCATGTCCGTCACCAACTCCCGGAGTTCACTCATACTCATGTCCATCGAGTCGGTGATGTCATCCAGCCATCTCATCCTCTGTCGTCCCCTTCTCCTCCTGCCCCCAATTCCTCCCAGCATCAGAGTTTTTTCCAATGAGCCAACTCTTTGCATGAGGTGGCCAAAGTACTGGAGTTTCAGCTTCAGCATCATTCCATCCAAAGAACACTCAAGGCTGATCTCCTTTAGAATGGACTAATTGGATCTCCTTGCAGTCCAAGGGACTTTCAAAAGTCTTCTCCAAAACCACAGTTCAAAAGCATCAGTTCTTCAGTACTCAGCTTTCTTCACAGTCCAACTCTCACATCCATACATGACTAGTGGAAAAACCATAGCCCTGACTAGACAGACCTTTGTTGGCAAAGTGATGTCTCTGCTTTTGAATATGCTATCTAGGTTGGTCATAACTTTCTTTCCACGGAGTAAGCGTCTTTTAATTTCATGGCTGCAGTCACCATCTGCAATGATTTTGGAGCCCAGAAAAATAAAGTCTGACACTGTTTCCACTGTTTCCCCATCTATTTCCCATGAAGTGATGGGACCAGATGCCATGGTCTTAGTTTTCTGAATGTTGAGGTTTAAGCCAACTTTTTCACTCTCCTCTTTCACTTTCATCAAGAGGCTTTTTTGTTCCTCTTCACTTTCTGCCATAAGGGTGGTGTCATCTGCATATCTGAGGTTAGTGATATTTCGCCATGCAATCTTGATTCCAGCTTGTGCTTCTTCCAGCCCAGTGTTTCTCATGATGTACTCTACATATAAGTTAAATAAGCAGGGTGACAGTATACAGCCTTGATGTACTCTTTTTCCTATTTGGAACCAGTCTGTCGTTCCATGTCCAGTTCTAACTGTTGCCTCCTGACCTCCATATAGGTTCCTCAAGAGGCAGGTTAGGTGGTCTGATATTCCCATCCCTTTCAGAATTTTCCACAGTTTATTGTGATCCACACAGTCAAAGGCTTTGACACAGTCAATAAAGCAGAAATAGATGCTTTTTTTGGAACTCTCTTGCTTTTTTGATGATCCAGTGGATGTTGGCAATTTGATCTCTGGTACCTCTGCCTTTTCTAAAGCCAGCTTGAACATCTGGAAGTTCACAGTTCACATATTGCTGAAGCCTGGCTTGGTGAATTTTGAGCATTACTTTACTAGCGTGTGAGATAAGTGCATTTCACTTCAAATAGTGTCTAAAAGAATAAAATAGTTAGCAATAAATTTAACAGAATACTTCAAAACTACAAGCTATTGTTGAAAGAAATTAAAGACGTAAGTAAATGGCAGGGCTTCCCTGGTGATTCAAATGGTAAAGACTCTACCTGCCAATTCAGGAGAGGTGGATTTGATCCCTGAATTGGGAAGATCCACTGGAGAAGGAAATGGTAAGCTACTTCAGTATTCTTGACTGGGAAATCCCATGGAAAGAGAAGCCTGCTGGGCTACAGTCCATGGGGTTGCAAAGAGTAGGATATGACTTAGCTACTAAACAACAGCATAGTAAATGGCAACACATCCCACATTCATGGTTTGCAATAATTAATATAGTTAAAATGACAATCCTCTACAAATTTATCTACAAATTTAATGTAATCCATATCTATATTCCAGCTGACTTCTTTTCAGAAATTGACAAGCTGATCTTAAAATTCAAGTGGAAATTCAATGCACCCAGCATAGTCAAACCTATCTTGATAAAGAGTAACAATGTTAGAAAACTTGTATTTCCCAATTATGAAACTTACTACAAGGCTACAGTAGTAAATGCAGTGTGGTGCTAGCATAATGGTAGACATACAGATCAATGAAATGGAATTGAGAGAACATAAATAAATCTATATATAGATGGTCAATTGATTTATTACTGTGATAAAATATATAAAACATAATATTTGTAATTTTAACCATTTATGTGTATAATTCAGAGACATTAAATACATCACAATGGGTGTAACTATCATTTCTCCTCCCTTAGCCCCTGATATCATATACCCTTTCTGTCTCTATAAATTTGATTCTCCTAGGTACACTATATATGAAGAACCACACAATATATTTCCTTCTGTGTCTGCCTCATGTCACTTACCATAATGTTGTTAAGGTCCCTCCATGTTCTAGTATATATTTAAATTTCACTCTCTTTTATGACTAAATAACATTAATTGTATTTATACACAACTTAAAAAAATTCATTCTCCCTTTGAAGGCCACTTGGGTCATTTATACTTTTGTCTATTGTGAATAATGCTACTATGAAAATTGGTGCACTACCATCTCTTCTAGTCCCTGCTGTCAGTTATTTTGGATAAAAACTTGGGAGTGTCATTGCTAAGTCCCACTGTAGTTCAATGTTTAACTTTTGAAGAGCTACCAAACTGTACAGTGGTACAATGTACCAAATGGTACAGTCACTGTATCATTCTACATTCCTACCAGCAAAGCATGAAGTTTTCAGTTTCTCCATGCTGTCAATTATACATTTTTTTTTCTTTTTCACAATAGCCATCCTAGTAGGTATGAAGTGGCATCTCACTGTGAATTTGATTTGCATTTCCCTAATGACTAATGATACTAAGCATATTTTTTACATGCTTGTTGGTCATTTACAAATCTTCTCTAGAGAAATGTCTATCCCAATCCTTTACTCTTTTCAAAACTGGAATGCAATTTTATATTTGTTATAGGTGTTTATTATATATGCTGGATACAAGTCCCTTATCAGATACATAATATATAAATATTTTCTCATTCTATGGGTTATCTTTTCACTTTCTTGTGTCCTTCAAAGTACAATTTTTTTTTTAATTTCAATGAAGTCCTATTTATCCTTTATATATATATTTTTGTTGTTGTTGTTGATTGTGATTTTCCCCAGATGACCAAACATTTTATTGAAATGAGAAAATAAAATTCACTGTGCTTTTGATATTATACCTAAGAAAATTTTGTTTCTTCTAAGGTCAATAAAGATTTATACCTGTACTTTCTTCTGCTTTAAAAACAAAAAATAATTTAAGCTGTCATCTTTGGGTCTATGATCCATTTTGTCATTTATGAATATGACATAGGAAGTGCTTCCACTTCATTCTTATATATGTAGTTATCCAGCTGTACTTGAAGAGAAGGCAATGGCACCCCACTCCGGTACTCTTGCCTGGAAAATCCCATGGACGGAGGAGCCTGGTGGGCTGCAGTCCATGGGGTCACTAAGAGTCGGACACAACTGAGAGACTTCACTTTCACTTTCATGCATTGGAGAAGGAAATGACAACCTACTCTAGTGTTCTTTCCTGGAGAATTCCAGGGACAGGGGAGCCTGGTGGGCTGCCGTCTATGGAGTCACACAAAGTCGGACACAACTGAAGTGACTTAGTGGCAGCAGCAGCAGCTGTACTTGTATGTTCATATTTGAGTTTAATTTTTTGGTGTTCCTCTTATATGTATACTATTCCTATTATCCACCCTTACTTGAGTAAGCCATATCCAAATATGGGCATGGTTGTTTGCCATGTGGCTAGAAGGATGAGAGAAGGGTAGTTTTTAGAGTACTAAACGCTGAAATTGATCAAAATGAACTGCAGTTTGTAAGCCAATCTTCCCTGTCCAAAGCTGGAAATGTTTAGACAGACATCAGAGTTCCAAAACAGATACTTCAAATTGTTTTTGTCAGTAAAATTACTGTCTAGGTGAAGCGACAAGTTCCTAGTGTTTTTTATTTTATCTTCTCCTTTTTAGAAAGGTATTTCAAATTGGAGGATAATTGTTTTACAATGTTGTGTTAATTTCTACCAAACAACAATGTGAATCATCAATAAGTATACATATGTCCCCTCCCCTTTGAACCTCCTTCCCACCCCCATCCCATCATTCTAGTCATCACAGAGCACTAGGCTGAGCTCCCAGTGTTATATAGAAACTTTCAACTAGCTATCCATTTTATACATGGTAATGTATATATTTCAATGTTACTCTCTCAATTTGTCCCACCTTCTACTTTCTGCACTGTGTCCACAAGTCAGTTCTCTCTGTCCAGGACTCTTCCTATCCTGCAAATAAGATTCATCAGTATCATTTTTCTAGAATCCATATGTATGTGTTAATATACGATATGTGTTTTTCTCTTTCTGACTTACTTAATTCTGTATAGCAGGCTCTAAAGTCATCCATCTCAGTTCAACTGACTCAAATCTATTCCTTTTTATGACTGAGTAATATTACATTGCAGCCATGAAATTAAAAGATGCTTACTCCTTGGAAGGAAAGTTATGACCAACCTAGATAGCATATTCAAAAGCAGAGATATTACTTTGCCAACAAAGGTCCATCTAGTCAAGGCTGTGGTTTCTCCAGTAGTCATGTATGGATGTGAGAGTTGGACTGTGAAGAAAGCTGAGTACCAAAGAATTGATGCTTTTGAACTGTGGTTTTGGAGAAGACTTTTGAAAGTCCCTTGGACTGCAAGGAGATCCAATTAGTCCATTCTAAAGGAGATCAGTCCTGGGTGTTCTTTGGAAGGAATGATGTTAAAGCTGAAACTCCAGTACTTTGGCCAGTAGACTCATTGGAAAAGACTCTGATGCTGGGAGGGATTGTGGGCAGGAGGAGAAGGGGACAACAGAGGATGAGATGGCTGGATGGCATCACTGACTCGATGGACATGAGTTTGAGTGAACTCTGAGAGTTGGTGATGGACAGGGAGGCTTGTCATGCTGCGATTCATGGGGTCACAAAGAATTGGACATGACCGAGTGACTGAACTGAACTGAATATTACGTTGTGGGTTTTCCTGGTGGCTCAGAGGTAAAGAATCCACCGGCTAATGCAGGAGATGTGCGTTCGATCCCTGGGTTGGAAAGATCCCCTGGAGAAGGAAATGGAACCCACTTCAGCATTCTTGCTGGGAAAACCCATAGACTGAGGATCCTGGCAGGCTACAGCCCATGGGGTTGTAAAAAAATTTAACATGACTTAGCAACTAAACAATATCAACAAATATCCCATTGTATATATGTATCACAGCTTCTTTATCTAGTCGTCTGTCGATGGAGATCTAGGTTGAATTCATGTCCTGGCTATTGTAAATAGTGTTGCAATGAACATTGAGGTGCATGAGTCACCTTCTCTGAAATCCTGGTCAATTGGTTTTTGGCAAAGGCAGCAAGGCTATTCAATGAAGGAAAGAATAGTCTGTTCAAGAAGTGTTAGCACAACTGGATATTCATGTTCTCAATAGAAGTAGAGTGGCTATATTAACAACAAACAAAATTGTCTTCAAAATAAGGAATGTCACCAGCAATAAAGAAGGAAATTTAATAATGATAACGGGATCAATCAATCAATTCATCAAGAGGACCAAAAAATTCAAATATTAATATATATGTATAGATAAACACAGATCAAAATTACATGAAGAATTGATGGAGAAATAAACTAATTAACAATTTTGGATGAAAATGTAAAAACCAACCTCCCAATAATTGATAGAACAAGTAGACAGAAAATCAGTAAGGATATAGATCACATTATTGAGATCTTGTAAAGAACTCTGGCACAAAAAGACTCCATCCATACTACTGCACTAGGATTCTTGACAAACACTGGCATTGTTTCTAGCTGCCTAAGACTGGGTTCTTGGGATGATCCAGCACCCTTTTGAATACCTGTCTGCAAATAATTAGAGCTGTCAAAAAATTTGGGGCTTCCCAGGTGGTTCAGTGGTAAAGAATTTTTCTGCTAAAGGTGGAGACACAGAAGACATGAGTTCTTTCCCTGGGTTGGGAGGATTCCCTGAAAAAGGAAATGTCAACTTGCTCCAGTATTCTTTCTGGAAGAATGGACATAAGGAGCCTGGACAGAGGAGCCTGACGGACTACAGTTCATGGAGTTGCAAAGAGTAGGACATGACTGAGTGACAATGAGCATGTCAAAAAATTTATTTGTTCTAGTGAAACACCTGAGATAAGCCCCTGAACTTTGTTTCCTAGAGCATTTGCTAAAAAGGGTTTACAATTTGAGATGTACACACACACACACATATATCCTATGACTCAGAAATATTATTCTCATTACTTTGAAGTGTATTAATAATCAATAGAGAAAAAAAAATGTTCTCTGTCTTCCAGTTTCTGTGAGAGGATAAAATCTTTTTGGGGGTGTTTTTTTAATTTTTAATTTATCTTAATTGGATGCTAATTACTTTGCAATATTGTAGTGTGTTTTGCCATACATCAACATGAATCAGCCATGGGTGTACATGTGTTCCCCATCCTGAACCCCGCTCCCACCTCCCTCCCCATCCCATCCCTTAGGGTCATCCCAGTGCAACAGTCATGAGAACCTTGTTTCATGCATCAAACCTGGACGGGTGATCTGTTTCACATATGATAATATACAGCTTGCAATGCTATTTTCTCAAACCATCCCTCCGTCGCTTTCTCCCAGAGTCCAAAAGACTGTTCTATACATCTGTGTTTCTTTTGCTGTCTCGCATATAGAGTCACAATTACCATCATTCTAAATTCCATATATATGCTTAATAAACTGTATTGGTGTTTTTCAGGCTGACTTACTTAATTGTCTATAATAGGCTTCAGTTTCATCCACCTCATTAGAACAAATTCAAATGTATTATTTTTAATGGTTGAGTAATATTTCATTGTGTATATGTACCATGGCTTTCTTATCCATTCTACTGCTGATGGACATCTATGTTGCTTCCATGTCCTGGCAGTTATAAACAGTTATGTGATGAACACTGGAGTACATATGTCTCTTTCAATTCTGATTTCCCAGGTGTGTGTGCCCAGCAGTGGGATTGCTGGATCATTTGGCAGTTCTATTTCCAGTTTGTAAAGGAATATCCACACTGTTCTCCATAGTGGCTGAACTAGTTTGCATTCCCCCCAATAGTGTAAGAGGGTTCCTTTTTCTCCACACCCTCTCCAGCATTTATTGCTTGTAGACTTTGGGATAGCAGCCATTCTGACTGGTGTGAGATGGTACCTCATTGTGGTTTTGATTTGCATTTCTCTGATAATGAGTGATGTTGAGCACCTTTTCATGCATTTCTTAGCCATCTGCATGTCTTCTTTGGAGAAATGTCTGCTCAGTTCTTGGGCCCATTTTGATTGGATCATTTTTTTCTGGAACTGAGCTGCAGGAGTTGCTTGTGTATTTTTGAGATTAATTCTTTGTCAGTTGCTTCATTTGCTATTATTTTCTCCTATTCTGAAAGCTGTCTTTTCACCTTACTATACAGTTTCCTTCATTGTGCAAAACTTTTAAGTTTAATTAGGTCCCATTTGTTTACTTTTGCTTTTATTTCCATTACTCTGGGAGGCTGGTCATAGAGGATCCTTCTGTGATTTTTGTCAGAGAGTGTTTTGCCTATGCTTTCCTCTAGGAGTTTTAAAGTTTCTGGCCTTACATTTAGATTTTTAATCCATTTTGAGTTGTGCATGTGTGTATGGTGTGAGAAAGTGTTTTAGTTTCATTATTTTATAAGTGGTTAACCAGTTTTCCTAGCACCACTTGTTAAAGAGATTGTCTTTTCTCCATTGTATATTCTTGCCTCCTTTGTCAAAGATAAGGTGTCCATAGGTGCAAGGATTTATCTCTGAGCTTTCTATTTTGTTCCATTGATCCATATTTCTGTCTTTGTGCTAGTACCATACTGCCTTGATAATTGCAGCCTGAAGTCAGGCAGGCTGATTCCTCCATTTCCATTCTTCTTTCTTAAGATTGCTTTGGCTATTCGAGGTTTTTTGTATATCCATACAAATTGTGAAATTATTTGTTCTAGTTCTGTGAAAAAATACCATTGGTATTTTGATACAGATTGCATTGACTCTGTAGATTGCTTTGGGTAGTATACTCATTTCACGATATTTATTCTTCCAATTCATGAACATGATATATTTCCCCATCTATTTGTGTCCTCTTTGATTTATTTCATCAGTGTTTTATAATTTTCTATATATAAGTCTTTTGTTTATTTAGATAGATATATTCCTAAGTAATTTTTCGTTGCAATGGTGAATGGGATTGTGTCCTTAATTTCTTTTTCTGTTTTCTTATTGTTAGTGTATAGGAATGCCAGGGATTTCTGTGTTTAATTTTATATCCTGAAACTTTACTATATTCATTGATTAGCTCTAGTAATGTTCTGGTGGAGTCTTTAGGGTTTTCTATGTAGAGGATCGTGTCATCTGCAAACAGTGAGAGTTTTACTTCTTCTTTTCCAATTTGGATTCCTTTTATTTCTTTTTCTGCTCTGATTACTGTGGCTAAAACTTCCAAAACTATGTTTAAAAGTAGTGGTGAGAGTGGGCACTCGTGTTTTGTTCCTAACTTTAGGGAAAATGAAAAAATCAACAAAGCTAAAATCTGATTCTTTGAGAAGATAAATAAAATTGACAAACCACTAGCCAGACTCATCAAGAAACAAAGGGAGAAAAATCAAATCAACAAAATTAGAAATGAAAATGGAGTGATCATAACATACAACACAGAAATACAAAGGCCCGTAAGAGACTACTATCAGCCAATATATGCCAATAAAATGGACAACTTGGAAGAAATGGACTCTATCAGGAAGACATAGAAAATCTTAGGGACCCATCACAAGCACGGGAATCGAAACTGTAATTAGAAATCTTCCAGCAAACAAAAGGCCAGGAACCGACGGCTTCACAGCTGAATTCTACCCACAATAGAGAAGAGCTAACACCTCTCACACTCAAACTCTCACAGAAAATTGCATAGGAAGGTAAACTTCCAAACTCATTCTATGAGGCCACCATCACCCTAATGCCAAAACCAGACAAAGATGCCACAAAAAAAAAAAAAAAAAAGAAAACTACAGGCCAATATCACTGCTGAACATAGATGCAAAAATCCTTAACAAAATCCTAGGAAACAGAGTCCAACAGCATATTAAAAAGACCATACATCATGACCAAGTATGCTTTATCCCAGGGATGCAAGGATTCTTTAATACCTGCAAGTCAATGTATGTAATACACTACATTAATGAATTGAAAGATAGAAACCATATGATTATCTCAATAGATGCAGGGAAAGCTTTTGACAAAATTCAATATCCATTTATGATAAAAAAAAAACCCCTCCAGAAAGCAAGCATAAAAAGAACATACCTCAACATAATAAAAGCCATATATGACAGACCCACAGCAAACATTATCCTCAATGGGGAAGATAAAATCTTAACTTCCATAATTGGTAACTAAGCAGACACATGTGTACTAATTGCATTTACACTGAATAACCCTTCGTATTTTTTTTCCATTTTCCTGATTCTACTTGAACCCCTGCTCATTCTACCTCCTTATCCTTTCATTCTCCCTCTAAAGCCCTCAGTCACAAATTGGAATGGAGTTCTGCTCTTTTCAAGTTCACAGGATGCATTCATCAAATATATCACAATATAGGCAGTAAAAACATGTCTCAGTAAATCTGTGTGTATGTGTTAGTTACTCAGTCGTGTCCAACTCTTTGATACCCTAAATCTTAATAAACTTAAATCATCAAAATTATGCTCTTTAATTTAAAAAGTCAATTAATAATCCTTATCCAAAAAAATCTAAAAAATCCCATCCCTATACTGGTAAGTTTATAAAAGACATTTATAAGTAACCCATGGATCAAATAAGAACTTCCAAGAGATGTAAGAAAATCTTTTGAACTAGATTAAAATCAAAACACATATCAGATGTGGGACATAGCTAAAGAAGTGCTCAGATACTTATGCTAGAATATGAAAAGCATATGAAGAAAGGCTCTGAATGAGTGACGTAGATTTCTATTTTAAAAAAACAAGAAAACAAAAATAAAGTTAAATCAGGGGCAAGAAGAAAATAATAACTATCCAAAAAAAATTAAAATTAAAGACAAAAAAATCCAAAGAAAATCAAGGGCACATAAAGGTGGTTCTTGGAAAAAGTTCCATAAATTAAACTGAGAAAAAAAAGAAATGGAAGACACAAATTTTCAAAATCAGTATGAAACGAAGGACATCACTACATATCTTATAGTTAATAGAAAAATAATAAAGCAGTACTAGGGACAGATTTTTTTCGATAACCTCTACAAATTCCTTAAAGAAGACATTCTCAGAATGGAGAAAAAAAGAAATAGATAATCTGAATAGCATTATATTTATTAAATAAATTGAATTTATAATTAAAAACATTCTTAGCAGATGAATGGATAAGAAAGCTGTGGTACATATACACAATGGAATATTACTCAGCCATTTAAAAGAATACATTTAAATCAGTTCTAATGAGGTGGATGAAACTGGAGCCTATTATACAGAGTGAAGTAAGCCAGAAAGAAAAAACACCAATACAGTATACTAGCGCATATACATGGAATTTAGAATGATGGTAACGATGACCTTATATGCGAGACAACAAAAGAGACTCAGATCTATAGAACAGTCTTTTGGACTCTGTGGGAGAGGGCGAGGGTGGGATGATTTGGGAGAATGGCATTGAAACATGTATATTATCATATGTGATAAGAATCACCAGTCCAGGTTTGATGCAAGAGATAGAGTGCTCATGGCTGGTGCACTGGGATGATCCAGAAGGATGGGATGGGAAGGGAGGTGGGAGGGAGGTTCAGGATGGGAACACATGTACACCTGTGGTGGATTCATGTCAATGTATGACAAAACCACTGCAATATTGTAAAGTAATTAGCCTCCAATTAAAATAAATAAATTTATATTAAAAAATAAAAATTAATAAATAAATATATTTTCATAATGAAAATTCTAGGCCCAGATGAGTCACTGGTAAATTCTGTCAAGTATTCAAAGAGAAAATAGATTCAATCCTATATTAATTCTTTTAGAAAATAAAGAAGAGAGGTCACTTCCAAAATTATTATTATTTTTTTTTTTATTTCAGAATTAGACAGAGGCCAAAACCAGATGAAGCCATTACAAGAAAAACACAATTACAGACAAATGATTGTCATGGAAATAAACACAAAAAGTAACAAAATATGAAATTTCAAAAATATATGAAATAATACAACAGAAATAAATTAGGTTTATTTTATTAAGAATACAAAGTTGATTTATCATCTAAAAACTAGTTGTTATGAGTGCATGGTAAGTCGTTTCACTGCTGTCCAACTTTTGCTACCCTGTGGACCATAACCAGGCAGGTTCCTCTGTCCATGGGATTCTCCAGGCAAGAATATTGGAGGGGGTTGCAGTGCCTTCCTCCAGGGAATCTTTCCAACCCAGGGGCCGAACCCTGGCCTCTTACATCTCTTGCACTGGCAGGTGGGTTCTTTACCACTAATGCCACCTGGGAAGCCCAAGGTGCTATAATTCATCTTAATCAAATAAACAGGTGATATGATTTTATCAATTCACTAAATGCCAAGAAACATTTGACAAAATTCAACAAGGCTCCTCAGTAGAAACTAAGTTCCTCAACATGATAAAGAATGTCTATGAAAAATCTACAGCTAACGTTACACTTAATGGTGAAACAGCACATGCTTTCCCCCTAAGATCAGGAAAAAGATGACAATGTTCATTCTCACCATTTATATTTAATATTCTACTGGAGGTGCCAGTCAGTGCAATAAATAAATCAAAAAGAAATTTAAAAAACATACCATAGATGATGTGATCATTTTAAAAAAATAATAAATCTACAAAAAAGTGAAATTAACAAGATTGCAGTATACACAGTCAGTATACAAAATTTGATTGCATTTATGTATAACTTCAGTGAACAATTGGGAATTAAAATAACAAACATTTATAATAACACCAAGTGCATGAAAGACATGCATATAAATTTATCAAAACGTGTTTGATGTTTACATACTGAAATTACATAACATTGCTGAGGCAATTTTTTTTAATTTTTTAATTAATTAATTTATTTATTTATTTTACTTTACAATATTGTATTGGTTTTGCCATACATTGACTTGAATCTGCCATGGGTGTACATTTTTTTATTTTTTTCTTTATTTTTTAATTTAATTTAATTTTTTTATTATTTTTTTTTTACTTTACAATATTCAATGGAAAGATACATTATGTCCATGTGTTGCAAGATTCAATAGAATGAAGATAACAATTATCCCCAATTGGTATACAGATTCATTGACTATCAAGCATGATTCTAGCAGTTGATTTGTAGAAATTGATGACTTCATTCAAATTATACATAAAAAATGCAAGAGTCAGAATAGCTAGAAAAAGCATTAAAAACAAAAATAAAATTGGAAGAGCTTACATTACTTGATTTGTGTGAAGCTATAACAATTTTAATGTCACATGTGATAAAAATAAATATATGGATCAATGGAACAGGATAGAACCATAATGTGCATGCAGACCCACATTAATGTTACTCAAAAATGGCAAGATAATTCAATGGAGAAAGAAGAGTCTTTAACAAATGATGCTGGAATGATGGGATATGCATATGGAAAAAATGAATATCAATCCATACCTGATACCATACACAAAAATTAGCTCCAAATAAATCAGATAACTAAATGTGAACACTAAACTATAAAGCTTCTAGGAGAAAAGCAAGAAAAAATCTCCATGACCATGGTTTAGCCAAAGATTTCTTAGCTAAAACACAGAAAACGTAAACCAAAAAAGAAACAAATTATAAAATCAATTTCTTTAAAATTGAAAAAAAGAAAGAAAAAAATAGTATCTTTGAATGACACTGTTAAATAAATGAAAAGGCAAGTCACTGAATTGAAGCAAACATTTGTACTACATAGATCTGACAAAGGACTTATGTTCAGATTATAAAATGAATTCTTACAACTTAATAATGAGTCAAGTTAATTAAAAATAATAAAAGACTGACATTTCAAAAAAGAAGATTTACAAATGGTCAAAGACATATAAATATTGATCAACATCAAGTTAATGCAAATTTAAACTATAAAAATATCACTATATATTCACTAGAATGGCTAAAGTTAAAAATAATAATTTCAACTGTTGTTGAGTATGCCAAACAAATGGATGCAAAATGAAAAACAGTTTAGCAGTTTCTTATAAAGTTCAACACATATTACACATGACCCAGAAGTTACACTCTAGCTATTTTCCTAAGAGAAATGAGACCATATGTTCCCACAAAGTCTTACCCACAAATGTTCATGCAAAATCTACCTAACAGTCAAAAACTGGGGAAAGAAAGTTTCTAGATGTCCATCAACAGATGATTGGATAAACAAATTGTTATATATCCATAGTATGGCTCCACTCATTTTTTTCTCTCATTTCTTTCCTTATTATCCTGCAGTATATATCTTCCTGCAGCTGTTTTACAGTCATTGTCTGCTGATTCCATCATTTTTGTTAATTCTGTGTCTGTTTCTATTAAGTGATTTTTTTCTCTTTTGTTGGTGCAAAGCTTTTGCTTGTACACATACATAGTAAATTTTTATTAGATGCTGAATTCTGGGAGTTTTATATTGTTGGAGTACTGGATTTTCCTTAACTTTTCATAGTGGAGAACTTCATTTTGACAGGCAGTTAATTTACTTTTGGGACAGTTTGATTCTTTGGAGTCTGATTTTAAACTTTGCTATGGTAGTTCTACATCTAAGTTAGCCTTACTATTAAGGCATGGCCTTCTGGAGTATTTATTGATTGTCCTGACTTTCCAACAAGGGATTTACACCCCATATGGTTAGAACTTATGTCTCCCATCATTGTATAAGTTCTGGATATTGTTCAGATTCAGCTACACACCTGTTCTTTGCTCAAACTCCTGGAATTACATCCTATACATGTTCAACGTAATATTTAGCAAAACTCTTGAAAATCATTAGGCATATATCTGGAGCTTTTTTTCTGTGTATCTCGCTCCTGTATTCACAAATTCCAGCCACTGCATCCTCCTCAATTCTGATCTCTATCTCAGCTCAGCATGACCACACAGATCTGTTTCAGTTCTTCCTTCTTGAACAGTGTTCGTGAATGTACATCCAAGTAGAAAGCTAGGAAATCACAATGCTGCCCTCACTAGTTTCCTTTTTCTCAAGAATGACAGTCCTGTGCTACTTCTTGTCCAAACTGAAAATAATTGTTTCACATATTTAGCTTGGTTTTCTAGTTGTTTACCATGAGCGGGCAAGTTTGGTTCTTGTTATTCCATCATGGGTAGAAGTAGAAACCTTTTTAAGCCATAATTTTCTTATGTTCTGCTTTCCTAATATTTTGAATTTTTATGTGCTTAAATTTATTTATTCTATACAATTTTTGCTTTTCAAACCTTAAAAAAAATTCCCTAACCCAGAGACCGTACTTTTATTTATTTTACTTTATTTTTAAATTTTGATTTATTTTTTTATTGAGGGAGCATTGGTTTATAACATTATATAAATTTCATGTGTAAAACATTCTATTTCTATATACCATACATCACTTCCTTCTGTCACCATAGAAGGTAGTTCCCCTTATCCATTTCTCTCTCCCCTCTGCCATTTCCTTCTTTTTTTAATATAAATTTATTTATTTTAATTGGAGGCTAATTACTTTACTTTTAAAGTATTGTTTTCAAACAGCTTGAGAATTGTATTAAACATGCTCGTCTTTAATCTATACAGAATTTATTTTCTGTTTGATGCAATATACAGATTCAAAATTATTTTTAATAGACAGCCAATTATATCCAAACTAGTCCTTGAATAATACTTATTTTCTCATTGATTCTATATGTTATTTCTATTAACTACTTTTTAAATAATAAGGATACTATAAGCTCATAGTGGAAAAAAGTAAAGAAAGATGAAAGGGAAAATAATAAAAAGAAAGAAAATACTAAAGTAAACTTTTCTTTCACATTCCCTCCCAAACTTCCATTAATATAGCACAGAGGTAATCGTTTATAAGATTGCTTCTGTATATTTCTAGAAACTTTCTGTACATAAACATGTATAGATTTGTGTTACTTTAGGAACAACATATCTAATTCTTTGTTAGAGCTGAGAGTTGTGTCTTGTTTCAAGCATATAAATTAATTTGCTTGACCTAATCTAAGAGAATTATAAGAGTTTTATATACTTCCTGTATTTAGTAAATTCCACCATAATTATGCAACATGGCCATGTCTTTGATAGAACATGACCTCTTTCTTTGAGGAATCTTATTTCTGCAGATGCATAAAAGCTTATATTAGAAAAAGGATTAGTTAACAATTAATTCTGGTTATTTGAGGAGAGTGTTATGGGTTAGAATGGGGAATTATGAAATTTGACTCATTGATGACAACCCCATTCCATAGTGCAGCAGATCACAGAACATTTCATCTGGTCCCCTTGGGCCCTCTAGGAAAATTTGAGCTTCCTAACCAATGGGAAGCAGTTCCAAACTTTGGTCTACTTTGTGCCAGCTGTCTTTGAGAATGCCAAGACTTAACTGCAAAGTATCTATTCCACATTTGCCACTCATCCTGCCACTTTCTAAGTTCAAATTCTTTTACTAATCATTATTAATAATAAGTATTATTACAGAAAACTTGAGAGGTTAATTAATATGCTGAAAGTTACACAGTAATGTTAATAGCAAGTGCCAGGATTTGAACTTAGTGTCAGATTCCAAAGGCAATTCTTTTCTACTATACCACAGTCTGGACTTCCTTGGTGGTTCAGTGGTAAAGAATATATCTGCTAGTGCAGGAAATGCACATTCAATTCCTGTGTTGGAAAGATTCCCTGGAGAAGGAAATGACAACCCAACCCACTCCAGCATTCTTGCCTGGGAAATCCCATGGAGAGAGGACCCGGGTGGGCTATGGTTCACGGGGTCACAAAAGAGTCAGACATTATGTAGTGGCTAAACAACAATAACAACTGCCTTATACTTTCTGATGCTTATATAATATTTAGCATATTGGTTTTTTTTTACATATTGTATTCTCAGATGGATTTGACTGAAGAATAGCATTTTTAAATATAACAGAGAAGTTTCTTAGTATTCCCTTCAGGAAATAATGATTCATAC
The DNA here is from genome assembly GCF_055505025.1 of Bos grunniens. Taxonomy (NCBI): domain Eukaryota; kingdom Metazoa; phylum Chordata; class Mammalia; order Artiodactyla; family Bovidae; genus Bos; species Bos grunniens. Next base: position 101,796,085 of record NC_141194.1, on the reverse strand, counting down.
ATAGCAAGACCCCTTCTTGGATAATAGTCTTGTCATGGTGAAGGGGCTTGCATAACTCAATGAAGCTATGAGCCATGCTGTGCAGGGCCACCCAAGACAGTGGGGTCATAGCGGAGAGTTCAGACAAAACGTGGTCTACTGGAGGAAGGAATGACAAACAACCAGAGATCAAATTGTCAGCATTCGTTGGATCATAGAGAAAGCAAGAAAGTTCCAGAAAAAAAACAGTTTTATAGTCTTCCTGGTGGCTCAGATGGTAAAGAGACTGCCTGCAATGTGGGAGAACTGAGTTCAATCCCTGGGTTGGGAAGATCCCCTAGAGCAGACATAACAACCCACTCAAGTATGCTTGCCTGGAAAATCCCATGAACAGAGGAGCCTGGTAAGCTACAGTCCATAGGGTAGCAAACACTTGGACCTAACTGAGAGACTTCACTTTCCTTGACTATGCAAAAACCTTTGACTGTAGATCACAACAAACTTTGGAAAATTCTTAATGAGATTTTCCAAAATCACTTTAAAGAGATCTTAAAGACCAGACCATCTTACCTGTTTTCTGAGAAACCTGCATGTGGGTTAAGAAGCAACATTTAGATCCAACCATGAAGAAATGGACTGGTTCAAAATTGGGAAAAGAGTACACCAAGGCTGTATATTGTCAACCTGCTTATTTAATTTCTATGCAGAGCACATCATGTGAAATGCCCGGCTGGATGAATCACAAGCTGCAATCAAGATTGCTGGGAGAAATAACAACCTCAGATATGCAGATGATACTGCTCTAGTGGCAGAAAGTGAAGAGAAACTAAAAAGCTTCTTGATGAGGTAAGAAGAGAGTGAAAAACCGGCTTAAAGCTCAACATTCAATAAACTAAGATCATGGCATCCGGTCCCATCACTTCATGGCAAATAGAAGGGGAAAAAGTGAAACAGTGACAGATTTTATTTTCTTGGTCTCCAAAATCACTGCAAATGGTGACTGCAGCCATGAAATTAAAAGGCACTTGCTCCTTGGAAGGAAAGCTATGACAAACTTAGGCAGCATAATAAAAAGCAGAGACATCACTTTCCAACAAAGGTCCATATAGTCAAAGCTACGGTTTTTTCAGTAGTCAATTACTGATGTGAGATCTGGACAATAAAAAAGGCTGAGAGCTGAAGAATTGATGCTTTTGAGTTGTGGTGCTGGAGCAGACTCTTGAGAGTCCCTTGGACTGCAAGGAGATCAAACCAGGCAATCCTAAAGGAAATAAACCCCGAATATTCATTGGAAGGGCTGATGCTGCAGCTGCAGTTCTAATAGTTTGGCTACCTGATGTAAAGAGTCGACTCATTAGAAAAGACCCATTAGAAAAGACTCATTAGTTACTGGGAAAGATTGAAGACAAAAGGGGAAGAGGGCAGCAGAAAATGAGATGGTTGGATGGCATCACCAACTCAATGGACATGAATTTGAGCAAATTCTGAGAGATAGTAAAGGACAGGGAAGCCTGATACATTGTAGTCCATGGAGTTGCAAGGAGTCAGACACGACTTAATGACTGAACAACAGACAAAAACATATAGATAAAAAAGGTGAATCGAATATGAGCAAGGTTTTTACTCAGAAAAATGTGAATACAATTTTTGACTGTGTATATATAGCTGCCAAGGACAGATCAAAAGAGGATTCAAGTTATACACTATGGAAAATATACACAATATTTGTCAATAGCTAAAAAAGTCTATCATATTGATATTCTGATTATTTCCAAAATTTTCTCTGAGCTATTCTAACCACTTGATAATGTGTTTCACCTTGGATTCCTTGAAATTTCAATGTACTGTAATATATTATTTTGTCTAAAATGAGCAAATTAATTCCAAAGAAATAAAAATGGAATGCCCCATTTGAAAAAGAAAACAATGAGTCACATTTGATGTGAAAGTGTTTTAAAAGAGAAGTCATTGCTTCATATGCTTTATTTTATTTCTAAATGCAACAGAAATGACTTAATTTTAATCATTTCAAACTTTTGATTCAAATGATATTCAACCTTGGGACAATAATTTCTGAATCCATCATTAACTATTCTGAAAAAGATATTAAGTTCTTCTGCTGCTTTTAGAATTTCTAAAAAGTCGGTGTTAAAAATTAGTCATAAACACCTATTTACTAATCATCCTTTTGATGAAATTATTATTTCTTTATTATATACATAGTAAAAAAAAAACTACTTGTTGAGTATTTATTATATGCCAAGTATTGTGCAAATTGTTTTGTATGTATTATCTCTTTTAAGTGTGTGTAACTTGCTCAGGGTCACTTACTTAGAAGGTGACAGACACAGGTTTTGAACTGCATTTTTTGTAACTTCAAAGTAAATATCCTGCTATATAAACAAATATAGTATATGTCAGTTGATGGTAAATATCATCTTTATTTTTCAGAAATGGCAAGTTGGTATGTATTTTTCTGACATCACTAACTGGGAAATTTAAGACTGACAATGTTTCATGATGAACTTTTAAAGAAAAATATAAAGATACATAGAGAAATTGCTTTATCAAAAGGATGAAGGATCAATACATTAGAAAGAAAGAGAATAAAATTTGAAAGTTGATGTAAAAAACTTATATCAATGAAGACTAAACACATTTGACAATTTCTGCAGCACTTTACAGTCTTGCCCCTAGCTACTGTCAAATGACCTCATAGTACAGTCAGATAAAAATCATCTTTCTGTTACACAGCCCCTTTACTGACTGACTAGAAATATTAATAAAGATGAACTGCATATTCATATATCAAAAATAATATGCTAAAATGCTACCATTTGAACTAGAAAGGATTAAAAGCTGGAAAAAAGACATTCGAGTTGATGTCCACTGAACAAATTCAGAAGCACAAGGGAGAAAATTTAATGGTAATATAAGAGAAGCTTAGTGGAGCAGAGTCTCTGGTGTATTTAAACTTTCCACCCTCTAATTTGTTAGAGCATGTATGTCTCTTGATGTGAAACTAGTGGAAAGCTAAATTGTCTCAAAATTGTATTATCATCCCTAACCCAGGAAAATTAAATTAAAATATAAGTAGATAAAGGAGAAGAACTACAACTTTCTGACTTTTATTTTAAATTCTCCATCTTCTTTTACACAACTTTTTGTTAGAATTATTCTAAATATCATTGAGTTGAATTAGAGGTTCATTGAAAATGCCTCTTGTTTATGTTTTTGCTTGCACTGATCCTGTTGTTAAGTTGTTTCCTTGAATCAGAATATTCTCCTCTTCAACTTTTCAAAATTCTACCATCTTTCAAGATGTATCACAACTGTCATTTCTCTCAGGAAGCCTCTTTTGAACTTTTCCAATTGAATGTGACTTTCTTTTTATTCCTATAACTTTTTAAAAAATTTTTATTTTATTTTTAAACTTTACATAATTGTATTGGTTTTGCCAACTTTTCTAGTGCTAAGAGCTTTGGGAATGAAACCACATGAGACGTGAGGAGGTGGGTTTCGAGCTGTTAAATCAACTAATATGTCCGTTTTGTAACGTCCCAGGGATTTTTTTTTTTTTTTAACTTTCAGTTAAGTTCAGTTCAGTCACTCAGTCGTGTCCAACTCTTTGTGACCCCATGAATCGCAGCACGCCAGGCCTCCCTGTCCATCACCAACTCCCGGAGTTCACTCAGACTCACGTCCATCGAGTCAGCGATGCCATCCAGCCATCTCATCCTCTGTCGTCCCCTTCTCCTCCTGCCCCCAAACCCTCCCAGCATCAGAGTCTTTTCCAATGAGTCACCTCGTCACATGAGGTGACCAAAGTACTGGAGTTTCAACTTCAGCATCATTCCCTCAAAAGAAATCCAAGGGCTGATCTCCTTCAGAATGGACTGGTTGGATGTCCTTGCAGTCCAAGGGACTCTCAAGAGTCTTCTCCAACACCACAGTTCAAAAGCATCAATTCTTCAGCATTCAGCCTTCTTCACAGTCCAACTCTCACATCCATACATGACCACAGGTAAAACCATAGCCTTGACTAGACGGACCTTTGTTGGCAAAGTAATGTCTCTGCTTTTGAATATGCTATCTAGATTGGTCAAAACTTTCCTTCCAAGGAGTAAGCATCTTTTAATTTCATGACTGCAATCACCATCTGCACTGATTTTAGAGCCCCCAGAAATAAAGTCTGACACTGTTTCCCCATCTATTTCCCATGAAGTGATGGGACCGGATGCCATGATCTTAGTTTTCTGAATGTTGAGCTTTAAGCCAACTTTTTCACTCCCACTTTCACTTTCATCAAGAGGCTTTTTAGTTCCTCTTCACTTTCTGCCAATAAGGGTGGTGTCATCTGCATATCTGAGGTTATTGATATTTCTCCTGGCAATCTTGATTCCAGCTTGTGCTTCTTCCAGTCCAGCATTTCTCATGATGTACTCTGCATATAAGTTAAATAAGCAGGGTGACAATATACAGCCTTGACGTACTCCTTTTCCTATTTGGAACCAGTCTGTTGTTTCACGTTCATTTCTAAATGTTGCTTCCTGACCTGCATACAAATTTCTCAAGAGGCAGGTCAGGTGGTCTGGTATTTCCATCTCTTTCAGAATTTTCCACAGTTTATTGTGATCCAACAGTCAAAGGCTTTGACCTAGTCAATAAAGCAGAAATAGATGTTTTTCTGGAACTCTCTTGCTTTTTCCATGATCCACTTGATGTTGGCAATTTGGTGTTTGGTTGTTCTGCCTTTTCTAAAACCAGCTTGAACATCAGGAAGTTCACGGTTCACATATTGCTGAAGCCTGGCTTGGAGAATTTTGAGTATTACTTTACTAGCATGTGAGATGAGTGCAATTGTGTGGTAGTTTGAGCATTCTTTGGCATTGCCTTTCTTTGGGATTGGAAGGAAAACTGACCTTTTCCAGTCCTGTGGCCACTGCTGAGTGTTCTAAATTTGCTGGCATATTGAGTGCAGCATCATCTTTCAGGATTTGAAATAGCTCAACTGGAATTCCATCACCTCCACTAGCTTTGTTTGTAGTGATGCTTTCTAAGGCCAATGTGACTTCACATTCCAGGATGTCTGGCTCTAGATGAGTGATCACACCATTGTGATTATCTGAGCCATGAAAATTTTTTTGTACAGTTCTTCTGTGTATTCTTGCCACCTCTTCTTAATATCTTCTGCTTCTGTTAGGTCCAAACCATTTCTTTCCTTTATCGAGCCCATCTTTGCATGAAATGTTCCCTTGGTATCTCTAATTTCCTTGAAGAGATCTCTAGTCTTTCCAATTCTGTGGTTTTCCTCTATTTCTTTGCATTGATCGCTGAGGAAGGCTTTCTTATCTCTTCTTGGTATTCTTTGGAACTCTGCATTTAGATGTTTATATCTTTCATTTTCTCCTTTGCTTTTCACTTCTCTTCTTTTCACAGCTATTTGTAAGGCCTCCCCAGACAGCCATTTTGCTTTTTTGCATTTATTTTCCATGGGGATGGTCTTGATCCCTTTCTCCTGTACAATGTCATGAACCTCATTCCATAGTTCATCAGGCACTCTTAGAGAGATCTATCAGATCTAGGCCCTTAAATCTATTTCTCACTTCCACTGTATAATTATAAGGGATTTGATTTATGTCATACCTGACTGGTCTAGTGGTTTTCCCTACTTTCTTTAATTTAAGTCTGAATTTGGTAATAAGGAGTTCATGATCTGAGCCACAGTCAGCTCCTGGTCTTATTTTTGTTGACTGTATAGAGCTTCTCCATCTTTGGCTTCAACAAATATAATCAATCTGATCTCGATGTTGACCATCTGGTGATGTCCATGTATAGAGTCTTCTCTTGTGTTGTTGGAAGAGGGTGTTTGCTATGACCAGTGCACTGTCTTGGCAAAACTCTATTAGTCTTTGCCCTGCTTCAATCCATATTCCAAGGCCAAATTTGCCTGTTACTCCAGGTGTTTCTTGACTTCCTACTTTTTCATTCCAGTCCCCTATAATGAAAAATACATCTTTTTTGGGTGTTAGTTCTAAAAGGTATTGTAGGTCTTCATAGAACCATTCAACTTCAGCTTCTTCAGCATTACTGGTTAGGGCATAGACTTGGATTACTGTGATGTTGAATGGTTTGCCTTGGAAATGAACAGAGATCATTCTGTCGTTATTGAAATTGCATCCAAGTACTGCCTTTCGGACTCTCTTGTTGACTATGATGGCTACTCCATTTCTTCTGAGGGATTCCTGCCCGCAGTAGTAGATATAATGGTCCTCTGAGTTAAATTCACCCATTCCAGTCCATTTTAGTTCACTGAGTCCTAGAATGTCGACATTCACTCTTGCCGCCTCTTGTTTGACCACTTCCAATTTGCCTTGATTCATGGACCTGACATTCCACATTCCTATGCAACATTGCTCTTTACAGCATCGGACCTTGCTTCTATCACCAGTCACATCCACAGCTGGGTATTGTTTTTGCTTTGCCTCAATCCCTTCATTCTTTCTGGAGTTATTTCTCCACTGATGTCCAGTAGCATATTGGGCACCTACTGACCTGGGGAGTTCCTCTTTCAGTATCCTATCATTTTGCCTTTTCATACTGTTCATGGGGTTCTCAAGGCAAGAATACTGAAGTCGTTTGCCATTCCCTTCTCCAGTGGACCACATTCTGTCAGATCCCTCCAGCATGACCTGCCCGTCTTGGGTTGCCCCACAGGCATGGCTTAGTTTCATTGAGTTAGACAAGGCTGTGGTCCTAGTGTGATTAGACTGACTAGTTTTCTGTGAGTATGGTTTCATTGTGTCTGCTCTCTGATGCCCTCATGCAACACCTACCATCTTACTTGGGTTTGTCTTACCTTGGGCATGGGGTATCTCTTCACAGCTGCTCCAGCAAAGCACATCTGCTGCTCCTTACCTTGGACGAGGAGTATCTCCTCACCTCCACCCTTCCTGACCTTCAACATGGGCTAGCTCCTCTAGACCCTCTTGCGCCCATGCAGCTACCGCTCCTTGGATGTGGGGTTGCTCCTCCTGGCTGCCGCCCCTGGCCTCGGGCATGGGGTAGCTCCTTCGGCCGCCACCCCTGGCCTCAGGCATGGTGGCGTGAGGTAGCTCCTCTTGGCCGCTGCCCTTGATCTCGGACTTGGGTAGCTCTTCTCAGCTGTTTCTGCGCTGTTGCAGCCTGGCACTCTAGGCCGCCACCCCTGACCTCGGACGTGGGGTAACTCCTCTTGGCCACCACCCTTTGGGCATGGGGTCCTCCCAGCTTCTGCCCCTGAACTCAGATGTGGGGTAGCTCCTCTCGGCCATGCTTAGTGCGGCTTTAACTTTAGACAATGATATTATTAGAACTAATGCAGATATTGTGGAAATGAGATCAAACTGCTTCTATAGGTTTTCTCTGGGCTTCTGCTAACAACTAGCCATCACACTCATATTCGTTACAGCATTCTATGACAAAGGCCCATATAGTCAAAACTATGGTTTTTCCAGTAGTCATGTATGGATGTGAGAGTGGTCCATAAAAAAGGCTAAGCATCAAAGAATTTATGCTTTCAATTGTGATGATGGAGAAGACTCTTGAGAGTTCCTTCCACAGCAAGGAGATCAAACTAGTCAATCCTAAAGGAAATCAACCCTGAGCATTCATTGGAAAGACTGATGCTGATGCTGAAGCTCTAATACTTTGACCACCTGATATGAAGGGACAACTCATTGGTGAAGATCCTACTCATTAGTAAAGACCCTGATGCTGGGAACGATTGAGGGTAGGAGAAAAAGAGGGTGACAGAGGATGAGATGATTGGATGGCATCACTGACTCAATAGGCATGAGTTTGAACAAACTCTGGGAGATGGTGAAGGACAAGGAAGCATGGCATGCTGCAGTCCATGGTGTGGCAAAGAGTTGGACACAACTTAGTGACAGAACAACAACAACCAGGATTAACTTCATCTGTAGACAGTTTTTTTTTTTTTTTTTTGGTTTGTTTGTTTGTTTTAGAAAGTGGAGTTTGAATACTATGGCAGAGACTGCTAGCTCTCTCCTAACATCTATTTTCCCCTTCTTTATTTTAGTTATAGACAGTCCCTTAAGTTTCAGCAGTATACATACTGTTTATCTAGAGATTACATTTCTAAGCTTCCTTTGCATGTTGGTATGGTTATGTGAGTACATTTTCATCAGGGTTATTGAGCCAAAATGTTATTTTCAACTATTATATCGCTCAGACATGTCCAAGTCTTTTCAACCCCATGGACTGTAGCCCACCAGGCTCCTCTGTCCATGGGATTTCTCAGCCAAGAATATGGAAGTGGGTTGGCATTTTTACTCTAGGGGATCTTCCTGACTCAGAGATTGAACCTGGATCTCATGCGTCTTCTGCATTGGCACAAAGATATTTTTTATCACTATGTCACCAGGGTATAGATCCTAACTAATACAAAGTTCATTAGGATTATCTTGCTCCATTTCATCTCTATTGAGTAAGAATCTCCAGAAATGGATTAGAATCATTTTAAGGAGTTTTCTAGACAGCCTTAAAATGTTCTAAGTTTGAGAACCACTAGCATAGATGGAATTGAAGTCAGACAGTTATGAATTTAAAACATAGCTTTGTTGGTTAAGTGTTGTATCCATAGCTACTCCTCTCTCACAGGTCCCTGTCAACCCTTTGCTTTTAACATTCCTTATTCTGGTCCTCTGTTATGTTAGTACATCCCCTAAAAAGTAATTATCAGTCACATGGCTGTTTGATTGTTTAACCTTTTGTGATCCTGGGTAACGGAAACCTCCTCAGTGAATGCTTTTATCCATGTGCCCCATAATATACAGGTACAAGTTTCTAGTTGGATGCCCTTAAACTCATTTTTGCTTGCCTTTTCTGTCCTGACACGGCAGCCAGACTCTTTTGCAGCCTCACATCCTAAGAAAAGGTAATGTTTTTCAAAATGTACATAGACTATCTGTGCTTCCTCTGGAGCTTGCAAAAAGTGTTGATTCCTTGTTTCACAAAAGATACTTAAATGCAAAATTTTGAGATGTAGCCCAGGAATCTGAATTTTAACTAGTTTCCTCAGCTAAAGGTTTCCCCAGGCTAAAGGTTTAACTCGTCTAACTGTACTAATGCTCAGAGAAACACTGACAAATGTTGCAGTAAACAGATTCCCCACTGTTATTAGGGTATATATAGAAACATACTCAACTTATTCTGTATACTACAACCCTGGAACTCAGCATAGTAAATCAAGATAGGCAGAGAGTTTCAAAGCTGTGTCTGCCTTAGAAATTATGTGTATATTATCCTTAGCTTTAGAGTCTTGGTACCACTTCATATGAGCATTTCTAATGATCAAATTGCATATATATATATATATATATATATATATATATATATATGTATATAAAATATACATACACACACACACACACACACAACTTGGTGTATATACATATACAGAGACAGAGAGAAAAGCATCTGATTAAATACCTGTAGTGTGTGTTGAAAGAATATTTTCAAATAACATCTTGAACAGCATCCAGAGTTAATAGGTTTCCAGTGTAGAATTCTATTTTCTGAAAATAATGGAACTTTGTACTGCATCTCAAAAGCTTTTCTCAGTCAAAAAGAGTGAATAATTGTTCAGTTCAGTTCAGTTCAGTCGCTCAGTCGTGTCTGACTCCTTCTGACCCCACGAATTGCAGCATGCCAGTCCTCCCTGTCCATCACCATCTCCCGGAGTTCACTCAAACTCATGTCCATCGAGTCAGTGATGCCATCCAGCCATCTCATCCTCTGTCGTCCCCTTCTCCTCCTGCTCACAGTCCCTCCCAGCATCAGAGTCTTTTTCAGTCCATCAACTCTTTGCATGAAGAGACCAAAGTATTGGAGTCTCAGCTTTAGCATCATTCCTCCCAAAGAATACCCAGGACTGATCTCCTTTAGAATGGACTGGTTGGATCTCCTTGCAGTCCAAGGAACTCTCAAGAGTCTTCTCCAACACCACAGTTCAAAACCATCAATTCTTCATCTTTCTTCACAGTCCAATTCTCACATCCACACATGACCACTGGAAAAACCATAGCCTTGACTAGACGGACCTTTGTTGGCAAAGTAATGTGTCTGCTTTTTAATATGCTATCTAGTTTGGTAATAACTTTCCTTCCAAGGAGTAAGTGTCTTTGAATTTCATGGCTGCAGTCACCATATGCAGTGATTTTGGAGCCCCCAAAAATAAAGTCTGACACTGTTTTCACTATTTCCTCATCTATTCCCCCTGAGGTGATGTGACCAGATGCCATGATCTTTCTTTTCTGAATGTTGAGCTTTAAGCCAACTTTTTCACTCTCCACTTTCACTTTCATCAAGAGGCTCTTTAGGTCTTTTTTACTTTCTGCCACTAGGTTGGTATCATCTTCATATCTGAGGTTTTTGATACTTCTCCCGGCAATCTTGATTCCAGCTTGTGCTTCTTCAGTGGAAGAGATCTCAGGTTTGACTTTGGGAAGCTCATTTGTCACTTTCTTTAAGGAAAGATACTTTTATTTGGATGATTTTTCTCTCTTAACTGGTTAATCAATTCTCAATTTAGCATGCCCTTGACTCTTACTGGATAAAGGCAAGATAAACTAGTCTGTAGTTTTGAAGTTGATCTTTGTTGTTATTGTGGTATAAGTTTGCAGTTCTTTTGGTTAGTTTTCACTATTACATGTCTTTTTAGTCATAAAATGCTGTCATTGTTATCTACAGCACCAACAAAATAAAACACTTATGAAAATAGGCAACAGTTTCAAGTGCTAATCATACATTACTTAGTCCTCTGCTGTCTATGAGTTTAATTAAATTTCAAATAATTTTGATAATGATCACTAATAGTCATTTAGCATTTTCTATATGTCTGGCACCATCCCAAATATTTTATATATATTATATTTTATTTCCCTTTTTATGAGATGATACTAAGACTAAGAAAATTTAAGTGATTTGCCAAGGTCACAAAGCTAGTAAGTGAAAGAACTAAAATTGGCACTATTATCAACTATGCTTTTAATATAAACCATACCCATGAACAATAAAAGCACTGGTGAGCCCAAATAGCATGCACTTTTCTATTGACTTGTGTTTGTCATTTTTCACTAAGAGGCCAAGGATAGCACAAGTCAATCTTTATGCATAGGTAGCAGGGGTGATTCACATAATGTGATTTCAGAGAATACAATGGAATGCTTTTTAACTCATTTAAATATATATATATATTCAACTACCCCTTTGACTATCTGATATTCCATTGTTTTCTGTGATTGTGGTTTTCATTATGTCTGCCCTATGATGGATAAGGATAAGAGGCTTGTGGAAGCTTCCTGATGGGAGGGACTTGCTGTGGGGGAACCTGGGTCTTGTTCTGATGGGTGGGACCATGCTCAGTAAATCTTTAATCCAATTTTCTGTTGATGTGTGAAGCTGTTTTCTTTCCCTGTTGTTTGACCTCAGACCAAACTATGGTAGAGGTAATGGCTGACAAAACGTGGTCCACTGGAGATGAGAATGGCAAACCACTTCAGTATTCTTGTCTTGAGAACCCCATGAACAGTATGACAAGGCAAAAAGACACGACACTGAAAGATGAACTTACCAGGTCAGTAGGTGCTAAATATACTTCTGGAGAAGAGTGGAGAAATAACTCCAGAAAGAATGAAGAGACAGAGCCAAAGGGAAAACAACACTCAATTGTGGATGTGACTCGTGATGGAAGTAAAGTTAGATGCTGCAAAGAACAGTATTGCAAAGGAACCTGGAAACTTAAATCCAAGAATCAAGGTAAATTGAAAGTGGTTAAACAGGAGATGGTGAGAGTGAACGTTGACATTTCAGGAATCAGTGAACTAAAATGGATCCGAATGCGCATATTTAATTAAGATAACCATAAGATATCTACTACTGGGGGCAAGAATCCCTTAGAAGTAATGGAATAGCCCTCATAGTCAACAAAAGAGTCTGAAATGCAGTACTTGGGTGCAGTCTCAAAAATGACAGAATGATCTGTGTTCATTTCCAAGAGAAACCGTTCAATATGTCATTTAATCCAAGTCTATGTTCCAATAAGTAATGCTGAAGAAGCTAAAGTTGAATGGTTCTATGATGACTTACAAGATCTTCTAGAACTAATACCAAAAAAATTATGTATATATATATAAAGATTATGTATATATAATCTTGTTCATCAGAGGGGACTGGAATGCAAAAGTAGGAAGTCAAGAGACATCTGATGTAACAGGAAAGTTTTGCTGTGGAGTGCAAAATGAAGCAGGACAAAGGCTAACAGAGTTTTGCCAAGAGAATACACTGGTCATACAAACAACCTCTTCCAACAACACAAGAGAAGACTCGACACGTGGACATCACCAAATGGTTCATACCAAAATCAGATTGATTATATTTACATCTGAAGTTGAAGAAGCTCTATACAGCTGGGAAAAAAACAAACAAACAAACCAAGACCAGGAGCTGACTGTGGCTCAGATCATGAACTACTGTTGCCAAATTGAGGCTTAAATTGAAGACAGTAGGGAAAACCACTAGATCATTCAGGTATGACCTAAATCAAATTCTTTACTATTATACAGTGTAAGTGACAAATAGACTCAAGGGATTAGATCTGATAGACAGAGTGCCTGAAAAACTATAGAAGGAGGTTTCCTGACATTGTACAGGAGGCATTGATCAAAACCACCCCCAAGAAAAAGAAATGCCAAATGGCAAAATGTTGTCTAAGGAGGCCTTACAGATAGCTGAGGAAAGAAGAGAATCAAAAGACAGAAAAGGAAAGATACACCCATGTGAATGCAGAGTTCCAAAGAATAGCAAGGGGAGAAGAGAAAGCCTTCCTAAGGGATCAGTGAAAACAAATAGAGGAAAACAATAGAATGAGAAAGACCAGAGATCTCTTCAAGAAAATTAGAGATAACAAGGGAATATTTCTTGCAAAGATGGGCACAATAAATGACAAAAATGGTATGGAACTAACAGAACCAGAAGATATTCAGAAGAAGTGGGAAAAATACACAGAAGAACTATATGAAAAAGATCTTAATGACCCAGATAACCATAATGGTGTGCTCACTCACCTAGAGCCAGATATCCTGGAATGTGAATTCCAGTGAGCCTTAGGAAGCATTACTATAAACAAAGCTAGGGGAGGTAATGCAATTCTAGCTGAACTATTTCAAATCCTAAAAGATAATGTGGTGAAAGTACTGTAATCAATATGACAGAAAATTTGAAAACTAAGCAGTGACCACAGGACTGGAAAACACTACTTTTCATTCCAATCCCAAAGAAAGGCAATGCCAAAGAATGCTCAAACTATTGCACAATTGCACTCATCTCACACGCTATGAATTAATGCTGAAAATTCTCCAAGTGAGGCTTCAAGAGAATGTGAACTGAGAACATCCAGATGTTCAAGCTGTATTTAGAAACTGGACCAGGAAAAAATAGGAAATCTTAACAGACACATCACAAGCACGGAAATTGAAACTGTAATCAAAAATCTTCCAGCAAACAAAAGCCCAGGTCCAGACGGCTTCACAGCTGAATTCTACCAAAAATTTAGAGAAGAGCTAACACCTATCCTGCTCAAACTCTTCCAAAAAATTGCAGAGGAAGGTAAACTTCCAAACTCATGCTATGAGCCCACCATCACCCTAATACCAAAACCGGACAAAGATCCCACAAAAAAAGAAAACTACAGGCCAATATCACTCATGAACATAGATGCAAAAATCCTTAACAAAATTATAGCAATCAGAATCCAACAACACATTAAAAAGATCATACACCATGACCAAGTGGGCTTTATCCCAGGGATGCAAGGATTCTTCAACATCTGCAAATCAATCAAAGTAATACACCACATTAACAAATTGAAAAATAAAAACCATATGATTATCTCAAGAGATGCAGAGAAAGCCTTTGACAAAATTCAACATCCATTTATGATAAAAACTCTCCAGAAAGCAGGAATAGAAGGAACGTACCTCAACATAATAAAAGCTATATATGACAAACCCACAGCAAACATTATCCTCAATGGTGAAAAATCGAAAGCATTTCCTCTAAAGTCAGGAACAAGACAAGGGTGCCCAATTTCACCATTACTATTCAACATAGTTTTGGAAGTTTTGGCCACAGCAATCAGAGCAGAAAAAGAAATAAAAGGAATCCAAATTGGAAAAGAAGAAGTAAAACTCTCACTGTTTGCAGATGACATGATCCTCTACATAGAAAACCCTAAAGACTCCACCAGAAAATTACTAGAAATAATCAATGACTATAGTAAAGTTGCAGGATATAAAGTCAACACACAGAAATCCCTTGCATTCCTATACACTAATAATGAGAAAACAGAAAGAGAAATTAAGGAAACAATTCCATTCACCATTGCAATGGAAAGAATAAAATACTTAGGAATATATCTACCTAAAGAAACTAAAGACCTATATATAGAAAACTATAAAACACTGGTGAAAGAAATCAAAGAGGACACTAATAGATGGAGAAATATACCATGTTCATGGATTGGAAGAATCAATATAGTGAAAATGAGTATACTACCCAAAGCAATTTATAAATTCAATGCAATCCCTATCAAGCTACCAATAGTATTCTTCACAGAGCTAGAACAAATAATTTCACAATTTGTATGGAAATACAAAAAACCTCGACTAGCCAAAGTGATCTTGAGAAAGAAGAATGGAACTGGAGGAATCAACCTACCTGACTTCAGGCTCTACTACAAAGCCACAGTTATCAAGCCAGTATGGTACTGGCACAAAGACAGAAATATAGATCAATGGAACAAAATAGAAAGCCCAGAGATAAATCCACGCACCTATGAACACCTTATTGTTGACAAAGGAGGCAAGAATGTACAATGGATTAAAGACAATCTCTTTAACAAGTGGTGCTGGGAAATCTGGTCAACCACTTGTAAAAGAATGAAACTAGAACACTTTCTAACAGCATACACAAAAATAAACTCAAAATGGATTAAAGATCTCAACATAAAACCAGAAACTATAAAACTCCTAGAGGAGAACATAGGCAAAACACTCTCTGACATACATCACAGCAGGATCCTCTATGACCCAGCTCCCAGAATATTGGAAATAAAAGCAAGAATAAACAAATTGGACCTAATTAACCTTAAAAGCTTCTGCACATCAAAGGAAACTCTTACAAGGTGAAAAGACAGCCTTCAGAATGGGAGAAAATAATAGCAAATGAAGCAACTGACAAACAACTAATCTCAAAAATATACAAGCAACTCATACAGCTCAACTCCAGAAAAATAAATGACCCAATCAAAAAATGGGCCAAAGAACTAAATAGACATTTCTCCAAAGAAGACATACAGATGGCTAACAAACACATGAAAAGATGCTCAACATCACTCATTATCAGAGAAATGCAAATCAAAACCACTATGAGGTACCATTTCACACCAGTCAGAATGGCTGTGATCCAAAAGTCTACAAATAATAAATGCTGGAGAGGGTGTGGAGAAAAGGGAACCCTCTTACACTGTTGGTGGGAATGCAAACTAGTACAGCCACTATGGAGAACAGTGTGGAGATTCCTTAAAAAACTGGAAATAGAACTGCCTTATGATCCAGCAATCCCACTGCTGGGCATACACACTGAGGAAACCAGAATTGAAAGAGACACGTGTACCCCAATGTTCATCGCAGCACTGTTTATAATAACCAGGACATGGAAGCAACCTAGATGTCCATCAGCAGATGAATGGATAAGAAAGCAGTGGTACATATACACAATGGAGTATTACTCAGCCATTAAAAAGAATACATTTGAATCAGTTCTAATGAGGTGGATGAAACTGGAGCCTATTATACAGAGTGAAGTAAGCCAGAAGGAAAAACACCAATACAGTATACTAACGCACATATATGGAATTTAGAAAGATGGTAACAATAACCCTTTGTACGAGACAGCAAAAGAGACACTGATGTATAGAACAGTCTTATGGACTCTGTGGGAGAGGGAGAGGGTGGGAAGATTTGGGAGAATGGCATTGAAATATGTAAAATATCATGTATGAAATGAGTTGCCAGTCCAGGTTCGATGCACGATACTGGACGCTTGGGGCTAGTGCACTGGGACGACCCAGAGGGATGGTATGGGGAGGGAGGAGGGAGGAGGGTTCAGGATGGGGAACACATGTATACCTGTGGCGGATTCATTTTGATATTTGGCAAAACTAATACAATTATGTAAAGTTTAAAAATAAAATAAAATTTTAAAAAAAGCCATTATGGGTACATAAGATACCTATATTTAGTCCTGTAAATAAATTTTGATTTAAAAAAATACACAAATAAATATGTAAAAAACTACCTATATAATACAGTGTATGTTGCAGTCACATCTAAATATTTTACTAAGTATTAACACATTTATTCCCCATAAAAAAAAAGAAAGAAAGAAAAGGCAGTGGAACCAGAGATCATATTTCCAACATCCATTGGATCATAGAAAAATAAAGAGAATTCCAGAAAAAAACATCTACTTCTGCCCCATTGACTATGCTAAAGCCTTTGAGTGTGTGGATCACAACAAACTGAAAAATTCTGAGAGAGATGGGAATACCAGACCACCTTTCCTGCCTCCTGAGAAATCTATATACAGCTCAAGTCTCAATACTTAGAACTGAACATGGAATAAAAGACTTGTTCCAAATTGGGAAAGGAGTATGACAGAGCTGTATATTCTCAACCTGTTTATTTAAAATTTAAGCAGAGTACAAAAGCCAGGCTGGGTGAAGCAAAGCTGGAATCAAGATTGCTGGGAGAAATATCAATAACCTCAGATATGCAGATGACATCGGTCTTATGACAGAAAGCAAAGAGTAACTGAAGAGCCTCTTGATGAAATTGACAAAGGAGAGTGAAAAGGCTGGATTAAAACTCAACATTAAAAAAATGAAGATTATGGCATCCAGTCTCATTACTTCATGGCAACTAAATGGGGAAACAATGGAAAGAGTGACAGACTTCATTTTCTTGGGCTCCAAAGTCACTGCAGATAGTGACTACAGCCATGAAATTAAAAAAAAAAAAAAAAAAAAGCTTGCTCTTTGGAAGAAAAGCAATGAACAACCTAGACAGCATATTAAAAAACAGAGACATTGAGCATCTTTTCATGTGTTTGTTAGCCATCTGTATGTCTTCTTTATCACTCATTATCAGAGAAATGCAAATCAAAACCGCAATGAGGTATCATTTCACGGCAGTCAGAATGGCTGCTATCCAAAAGTCTACAAGCAATAAATGCTGGAGAAGGTGTGGAGAAAAGGGAACCCTCTTACACTGTTGGTGGAAATGCAAACTAGTACAGCCACTATGGAGGACAGTGTGGAGATTCCTTAAAAAACTGGAAATAGAACTGCCTTATGACCCAGCAATCCTACTGCTGGGCATACACACTGAGGAAACCAGAGTTGAAAGAGACATGTGTACCCCAATGTTCATTGCAGCACTGTTTATAATAGATAGGACATGGAAGCAACCTAGATTTCCATCAGCAGCTGAATGGATAAGAAAGCTGTGGTACCTATACACAATGGAGTATTATGCAGCCATTAAAAATAATACATTTGAATCAGTTCTAATGAGGTGGATGAAACTGGAGCCTATTATACAGAGTGAAGTAAGCCAGAAGGAAAAACACCAATACAGTATACTAATGCATATATATGGAATTTAGAAAGATGGTAATGATAACCCTGTATGCGAGACAGCAAAAGAGACACAGATGTATAGAACAGTCTTGTGGACTCTGTGGGAGAGGGAGAGGGTGGGATAATTTGGGAGAATGGCATTGAAACTTGTATAATATCATATATGAAACGAATCACCAGGCCAGGTTCGATGCCTGATACTGGATGTTTGGGGCTGGTGCACTGAGATGACCCAGAGGGATGATACGGGGAGGGAAGAGGGAGGGGGTTTTGGGATGGGGAACATGTGTATACCTGTGGCGGATTCATGTTGATGTATGGCAAAACCAATACAATATTGTAAAGTAATTAGCCTTCAATTAAAATAAATAAATGTATATTAAAATAAAAAGCAGAGACATTACTTTGCTGACAAAGGTCTGTATAGTCAAAGCTATGGTTTTTCCAGTAGTCATGTATGGATGTCAGAGTTGGACTGTAATGAAGACTGAGCACTGAAGAATTCAAGCTTTTGAACTGTAGTGTTGGAGAAGATTCTTGAGAGTGCTTAGATTGGTAAGGAGATCAAAAGAGTCAGTTCTAAGGGAAATCAGTACTGAATATTCACTGCAAGGACTGATGCTGAAGCTGAAGCTCCAATACTTTTACCACCTGATGTGAATAACCAACTCATTGGAAAAGACCCTGATGCTGGCAAAGATTGAAGGTAGGAGGATCAGGGAACGACAGAGGATGAGATGGTTGGATGGCATCACCAACTTGATGGACAGGAGTTTGAACAAGCTCTGGTTGTTGTTGGACAAGGAAGCCTGGTGTGCTGAAGTCCATGGTCAAAGATTCGGACACGACTGAGAGACTGAACTGACTGGCTGTTCAATTGTTTTAATGTATAAACATTATTTATTAAAGGCAAAGAACAAAACTGGAGATGAATAATTATTGTGTCAGAGCTATCCAAGGTACTTTGCATATTCACTCATTTAATCCTCAGAAAAGCATTTTGATGGAGGTTTTATATACGGACTTAAATATTAGGGCAAGGGGATGAGAATTAAGGCTCATAGAAATTAAGTCCCTTGCCCTAGAAATAAAAATTTGAATGCAGAATTATCTGACTGAAAAGCACATGTTCTTCAGAGTACATTAAGTTCTGTCCTGGTTATGGTATAAATTCCCACGGTAGGAAGGATAAGATTTACCACTAAAAAGTAAAGGCTGGAAATGTATATAAAGCAAATATGAATAGTGGTTATATCACTGAGTACCAGGATAATAACTGTTTCCCTCTCTTGTTTTTTAAATATTTTTCGGTACTTTTTTTTAATGAGCAAAGATTTTTATTAATTTTTATTTAATTTTACAAAGATTATTTTTAAAACTTCATTTTAAAATAATGAAGCTTAATTTTAATTTTATAGGAGATGGATTTTGAGAAAACACCACAAGGTGGTAGTTTTCATCTGTGTTCCTTTGAGCTCTAAAATTCTATGGAGTGGGTAGTTGTGGGGGCAAACCAAGTTAGTGGGACTTGAGACATCCCTCTACACTTCACACAAAGATTTTCTGGTTTTATCAATTATATATATTGCACTATATAAAAATATCATATTTAGAAAAAATAAAAACAAAATAGTTTCTTTACCTAAAGAAAAAAGATTGAAAAAAAAAAAAAAGAAAAAAGATTGAAAACTTCTGTCATATGGAACTAGAGTATTGTTGCTGTTTTTCAGCCACTAAGTCATGTCCAACTCTTTGCAACCCCATGGACTGCAGCATACCAGGCCTCCCTGTCGCTCACCAACTCCTGGAGTTTGTGCAAGTTCATGTCCATTGAATCTGTGATGCCATCTAACCATCTTATCCTCTGTTGCCCTCTTCTCCTTTTGCTTTCAATCTTTCCCAGCACCAAGATCTTTTCCAGTGAATCAGCCGTTAAAGTAAGGTGGCCAAATTATTGGAGCTTCAACATCAGCATCAGTCCTTCCAATGAATATTCAGGGTTAATTTACTTTAGGATGGACTGATTTGATATCCTTGCAGTTCAAGAGATTCTCAAGAGTCTTCTCCACCATCACAATTCAAAACTATAACTATTTGAGGTTCGGCCTCTTTTATGGTCCAACTCTCACATCCCTACTAGAGCAATAAATCCACCTAAATAAATGTTGTTTAGTTAATATTTTCCTAGAGGTGAGAAATATCCCAATGAAACAAATAAATGCCTGATTGCTAATTTTTCTGTCCATTTCAAATCATGAATTCTACTCCAGAAAACAGGGTCTTCTCTTATTTTCTTCTGTTCAAAACAAGAGAAAAGACCTTCAAGGGATGTCCAGATGCTGACTCAGTAAGGTTGTCTAGGCCTTTAGGTCAGGTACCATAAATATTTACACTTTTAAATGATTAGTTAAAGCTTTTTCCATTTTTTTAAATTTAAATTTACTTATTTTAATGAGAGGCTAATTACTTTACATTATTGTATTGGTTTTGCCATACATCAACATGAATCCACCACAGGTGTACACGTGTTCCAAATCCTGAACCCCCTTCCAACTCCCTCCCCATACCATCCCTCTGGGTCATGCCAGTGCACCAGCCCAAGCTTCCTGTATTCTGCATCGAACCTGGACTGGCTATTATCATTGTTATAGTACTTAGTATTCAGTTCAGTTCAGTCGCTCAGTTGTGTCCGACTCTTTGCAACCCCATGAATCGCAGCATGCCAGGCCTCCCTGTCCATCACCAACTCCCGGAGTTCACTCAGACTCACGTCCATCGAATCAGTGATGCCATCCAGCCATCTCATCCTCTGTCATTTCCTGCTCCTCCTGCCCCCAATCCCTCCCAGCATCAGAGTCTTTTCCAATGAATCAACTCTTCACATGAGGTGGCCCAAGTACTGGAGTTTCAGCTTTAGCATCATTCCTTCCAAAGAACACCCAAGACTGATCTCCTTCAGAATGGACTGATTGGATCTCCTTGCAGTCCAAGGGACTCTCAAGAGTCTTCTCCAACACCACAGTTCAGAAGCATCAATTCTTCGGCGCTCAGGTTTTTTCACAGTCCAACTCTCACATCCATACATGACTGCTGGAAAAACCATAGCCTTGACTAGACAGACTTTTGTTGGCAAAGTAATGGCTCTGCTTTTGAATATGCTATCTAGGTTGGTCATAACTCTTCTTCCAAGGAGTAAGCGTCTTTTAATTTCATGGCTGCAGTCACCATCTGCAGTGATTTTGGAGCCCCCAAAAATAAAGTCTGACACTGTTTCCACTGTTTCCCTGTCTATTTCTCATGAAGTGATGGAACTGGATGCCATGATTTTTGTTTTCTGAATGTTGAGTTTTAAGCCAACTTTTTCACTCTCTCTTTCACCTTCATCAAGAGGCTTTTTAGTTCCTCTTCACTTTCTGCCATAAGAGTGGTGTCATCTGCATATCTGAAGTTTTTGATATTTCTCCCGGCAATCTTGATTCCAGCTTGTGTTTCTTCCAGCCCACTGTTTTTCATGATGTACTCTTCATATAAGTTAAATAAGCAAGGTGACAATATACAGCCTTGACGTAGTCCTTTTCCTATTTGGAACCAGTCTGTCGTTCCATGTCCATTTCTAACTGTTGCTTCCTGACCTGCATATAGGTTTATCAAGAGGCAGGTCAGGTGGTCTGGTATTCCCATCTCGAAGAATTTTCCACAGTTTATTGTGATCCACACAGTCAAAGGATTTGGCATAGTCAATAGAGAAGAAATAGATGTTTTTCTGGAACTCTCTTGCTTTTTCAATGATCCAGTGGATGTTGGTAATTTGGTCTCTGGTTCCTCTGCCTTTTCTAAAACCAGCTTGAACATCTGGAAGTTCACGGTTCACTTATTGCTGAATCCTGGCTTGGAGAATTTTGAACATTACTTTACTAGCGTGTGAGATGAGTGCAATTGTGCGGTAGTTTCCTTGAAATAAAAAGAGCTACTGTGTTTTTATTCAAGAACAGCAACAACACAACAACAACAAAAAAAAAGGAGCTGAAAAAATATAATACATCTACTGTCAGTTTGAGGGTGAGGAATCCCTAAGGATAGAGTAGTAACTACAGGAAAAAACAGGCTAAGTCCCTGGGATCTCGTAGCAAGAATGGAAATAATGAACAGGGCATTGTCCCAAATTTGACTGGTGTTTCTGGTAAGTCAAGATACCTCATAGTTGTTGCTTCTTACAATTTTACTCACTCAGTAGTAAGGTAAGGTGCCTTACTGCCTGTATTCTGCCTGCCATAGAGTTGGAATTCAATATGTATGATTGACTGAGTGTCTCAGAGAATTTTCTCATATATATTGTTTGCCTTACTGTAATTGGGATGGAGTATTTTAATGCTATATTCATATAGAGCCATGAATTATGAAAAAGTGGCCGTTTGGAAATAGGGAGAAGCTTCTGTCCTGAAGAATCACATGGACAGAGGTGGGCTACAGTCCACGGGGTTGCAAAGAGTCAGACACGACTGAGTGACTTCATTTCACTTTCATATAAGGCACCAGTGAGTGGAAGCCCATCCCATCATCCTAAATAAAGCACTTTCTCCTGGGCTATTGTAGTAAAGAATGAGTTGAGAGTCTGCATCAAATCAGGAGCAGCCAGAATTAACTCAGATCAGTTTCCATTTTGCTATACATTATTTATGTAAATAGATAAGTATAGGAAGGAAGCCAAAGCTAAGCCACAACTACCATGAGTCTCATAATCACAGGAACGCAATTCATGAAGTTCATGTAAATATATATAATCAGAGCACATGAGTAACATTAAGAATAAGAACAAATGTATTCAACACCAGAAATAAATTGACTTAATTGAACAGTTTTGTCTCCAGTTTTATTTTGCTTAGTTTTGTATTCTTTCCATCTACCACTTTTGCATTGGTATTACTCGCTCTTAAGCAGGAATTTTTCCTTCTTTATTTCTCCCCAGACAAGTCCACCATATTTAGAACAGGAGAGATTTTAAATTTTTTAATCATAAGTAAATTCCATGACTATTTCACTTTGGAACCCAAATATTTGAAGTGCTTGTGATCAGATATGTTTTACAACTTGAGCAAGCAGCCACGAGTGAAACAGAAGCTCTTTTTTGAAAGATTTGGAAAGTTCCTTATGGCTGACAGCTGAATGAAGTCTGCATATTGATAAGAATTTGAGCTAAATCAAAGTCAGAATTCAAAATGAAAATGTCTGGAAGTCACTCTATTTGTTTCTTTCTCCTGCCCTTTGCCCACTTCCCCTTTAGCGTGACTCTTCAGTAACCTACAGGGCTGCCCACAGTATGCCATGTCTAGGTCCTTGATGTGTAGTTGTGTAGTAGTCCCTTGAAGTCGTGGCCAGAATTTAGCTTTTGAAGCTATTCCAGTGGGGCATCTCTCATTGATAGGTAGGCCATGAGTACCTGAGGCATCTTGTCTATACAGAAGTGGGGATTTTATATAGCTTAAAAGCACAAGTTGATTTCATTCTCAGCAAGGGGTCATACAGTCATAAAAAGTTCATTAATACATGCCTGGTAGTGGAAAATGAAATCCCAATTGAATTTAATAAATTAATGTAATACCCCCAAAAAGCTATGTACTATAGAAATACTTTCTTAGGCTCACCATGCTTTCTAGATGTGAGACTTAAAAAATAAAAAATGCATATTGAAACAATGTCAAAATATATTTTAAATCATAATATGTATTACCATATTAAACTTTCTTAAATTAGCACATTTATTTGAGAAGGATTGAGTATCCATTATAAGTTTAACAAAATTGAAAAACTTTGTTGAAAAGAGGTTTTGTTCCTTTGTAGTAAATGCTCAATGGAGGAAAAAACAATCTGGTTCTAAATGCCAGTTTGATGTGAATTTGTGTCCCTGTGTCCTTGTGAAGTTTGCTAAGAAAAACATCAATGAAACACACCCTTAGGGATGGAAGAATGTAAGATCTGAATTTAATGAAGGTTGACAGTGACTAATATTGATGTCCTTATCACAGATGACAAGAGGGTTAGGCTGCTGCTCTGCCATAAGGACCCTGTACTAGTTCAAAAGCATATTATTTGAAAACTGCAGTATTCATGCCAAGATCTGATGTTTATTAGCAAAAAATGCCATAGCCTCCTGTTTCCTAAGCTTTACACTGTAAAGAGTATATGCCACTGCTGTTTTAATACAGTTTCTTTCCTGTACAGTTTGGTTTTACCTTTTATCATGTCAAAATCCCAAGAAAGGAAAGGTGACTTTTGGACTATTTTCTATGCAATAATGATAATACTGTTTTCTATAAAAACTTGTTTGGATCTTTTTTTGCTAAATTCACTCTCTTTTAATAAAATGTTTGAGTTTGCAAAGTGTCACAATGTAGTAAAATATGTGCATGATATAAACTAAAAGATAAAGGGGGTTTCAAAATGCTAAATAATACAATTCAAGCTCCTCACAGACACATTCTTAGGTATTACCTATTCTTTACTTCTTGAAGTTAAAATAAAATTGAAAAGGAATTCATGGATGGGAAACCATGACCACATCAAATTGTGTCATAATCAGCATTACTAAGAGCATACTAATGTGAAAAATTTTCCCTACTAGTAGAATAAACACAATTATTTTTGAAGGGTTTCAAGAAAGAAACTGTTTCTGTATGTTGAGAGTGGATTGAACTTAATTATTTCCTTTTTTTTTGTGGCATATTTATCTCCCAATATCAATTTTCTCTTCTTCTCTGGGAATAGAACCTTTACTTTTGAGCTGGGTACATGCTTTAGACACTATTGTAACTCAGATGTGGCCAAATGACTAAGATACAGCTAATAGAATGCAATAAAATTGAGTGTAAGCTTCTTTGCTTCTATATTCCTGCTTGATGGAATATAGACATGAAGGCTAGGCTGAATCAGTCTTTTTGAACAACAAAATATAAGGGATATATTGAAAAGTTTAGAGAAAGACAGAAAGATCTGGAGTGTCCAATGATCATGGAGCCACAATGTCAACCTCAGACTATACCTCTCTATTTTTTTCATGTGAAAAAAAATTCTCTCTTGCTTGAACCACTCTTATTTTGGATTTCTTTTATCTATAGTCAAACCTATTCCTAACTCATAAGCCATCCCCTCTCTTAAAGAATAAAATCAGGAAAAAGATCCATGGGACTGAAAAACAAAGAAGGATACTCTCAAAAATCCAGAAATTTTGAAAACATTTTGAGAAAATTTAAGAAAAACAAAAGCCACTAATTTTTGGTATATTATTTTACAAAAAAAATAAATATATGAAAGGGGAACAAATTAAGACAAAATCCAATCACCATTGATAAATCTACAACAAAATGCAAAGCCAGGCTCTACCATCTGAGGCATAGTTAGGCTGGTTTCCTTTAAAAAGAAAAAAGAAAAAAAAGAACGAAAAGCCCACAGCTCATAGTTACAAGGATAAGTCTTATAGTGACCAACATGATTTCTAGAAATTGATTTGCATCAGTGCTCCAGCCTCATAAAATCTTCCTCCATCACACTTACTGATGGTAGGTATCCAAAGGACTTAGCTCTATCCGCTGCGTGCTAAATAGAGAATTTTTATTGTACACTCATAATGTGAGGAGGGATTGATTCCAAGATTCAGTTGACTGAACTTCCACATCCAAAAATGATTTTTAAAAAAGGCTAGGCCAGCAGCAAACTCCCTAACAGAAATCAGTCATCAAAATATCATCCTTCTTCTCTTGCAATTACTGCTGTAAACAAATATATACAAGTCTAGTGTCCCATAAGACAAGGCCCTAGCAGAGGTTGAGCACACTAAATGAGCCATTAGTGTCTGCATTTTCTCCCAATTAACAGCAATAAGGGAAGTTGGGATTTTTACACACACACACACAGACACACACACACACACACACACACCTGCAGCCATGTAACTGTTCATTGTTCCACTGACATCCTTGTCCCTCTCTTTTTAAAGAAAAGAATCTCCAAGTCTTATTAGTGAATATTATCAGCCATATAAAGGTCATATATCTAGCCTCTCTTGCAGTCAGGTATGGATGAAAAAATGATTTGTTCGACTTCTGTGTCACATCTTTAGTAAGGAAACTCCTTGCCCTCTTTATCATTTCACTTTCTTGGAATCTAGGTTTACACTAAAAATGTTGCCTGCTATACCAGTAAAAAAAAAAAAAAAAAAGGATGTTGAGGCCATCAACCACTACAGCCATCACTCCTCCACCCACAGTGAACCCTGAGGGAAGTCAGGATGTAAATAGGCTACCTTCTATGAGGTCATTAGACTGCAGCAAACCGCTGACAGCATACTTTGAGGAGACTCAGGATGAGAAAGCACAGGATATTGGCTTCCAATAGCTGAGGTGCATACCAAATGATTTATTTTAATGAGCCTTGACTTTTTTATCTTCCCATACATAGAAAGGGTTTTCCTGCTGGCTCAGTGGTAAAGAATCCTCCTGCCAATGCAGGAGACACATGTTCAATCCCTGGGTCAGGAAGATCCCTGGAAAAGGAAATGGTAACTCACTCCAGCATTCTTGCCTGGGAAATCCCATGGACAGAGGAGTCTGGCAGGTTACAGCCCATGGGTTACAGTCAATGAGGTCGCAAAAGAGTCAGACACAACTGAGAGACTAAACAACAATACACAGAAAAACGCTAAATTCATTAACTTGAGATGTTTAGTTTTCCTTGATTAATAGTAATATTTTGATGTTTTGACTACTCAGTCTTTTGTTGCAAAAATTTAGTGCTTCCCTTACTACTTCAGGGTATTCTCTCAAAGTTATCTGAGATGCTGTGTCCTGGGCTTAAGTCCTCAGTTTTGCCCGCCAAATAAAACATAATTCTCAAATTTTAGGCTGTGCAATTTTTTTTCCAATCAATATAGACAATGGCAGCAATTGGAGCAGCTTCTTAGGACCCAGAGATGGAAGTTACATGTTGAAGTGTAGCAGAACCACCCCGCCTAGCTTACCTTTCAATTGCATAAGAGAAACAAATTTGAATTGAATTGTTATAGAAAAATAAAATTCTAACTTATATAAACTTTAAATTCTAGAGTCTTATTATCGTAGCAGCTTAGCCTGTAACATATTCCATGAAATATCAAGGATTAGTTGTTGCTGTTTTCTGTCCAGTTGCTCAGTCATGTCTGACTTTTTGTGACCCTATGGGCTGCAGCACAACAGTCTTCCCTGTCCTTCACTATCTCTTGGAGGTTGCACAAACTCATGTCCATTGAGTTCAGGGAAACCATCTAACCATATCAACCTTTGTCATCCCCTTCTGCTGCCTTCAATCCTTCCCAGCATCAGAATCGTTTCCAAGGAGTCAACTCTTAGCATCAGGTGGCCAAAGTATTGGATCTTCAGCTTAAGCATCAGTCCTTCTAATGAATATTCAGGGTTTATTTCTTTTAGGATTGACTGGTTTAATCTCCTTGCTGTCCAAGGGACTCTCAAGAGTCTTCTCCAGCACCACAGTTTGAATGCATCAATTCTTTGGTGCTCAGCCTTTTTTATTGTCCAGCTCTCACATCCATAAATGACTACTGGAAAAACCATAGCTTTGACTATATGGACCTTTGTCAGCAAAGTAATGTCTCTGCTTTTTAACATGCTGTCTACGTTTGTCATGGCTCTTCTTCCAAGGAGTAAGCATCTTTTAATTTCATGGCTGTAGTCACCGTCCACAGTGATTTTGGAGTTCAGGAAAATAAAATCTGTCACTGTTTCCATTGTTCTGGTACAGATAACAGAGAAAATTGAATGGTGACACAGGCATCACTAATGACACTAACAGATCACTACTCTTCTATCTTCCTATAAGAATATCTACTGGGACTTTCCTGGGAGTCGAGTGGTTAAGACTTCATGCTCCTATGGCAGCAGGCATTGGTTGAGTCCCTGGTCAGAAAACTAACACCCAGCATGCTGTGAAGTGTAGCCAAAAACAAAAAACAAAAAAGGGAAAAACCAGGAAAAACTTGAAATTAATTTAAAGTTGGAAAGAAAAATTACCATTAAAAAAAAGAATATCTATTAATTTGAAGTTTATATGATTTGTCTGTACCATCTGGCACCACTGCCTTCCCACACTCCTCCTCCACCCAATGACACTGATGACTGGGGATTTAAATAGCCACACTGACCTTATTTCCATGGGGAATGAAAACGATAAGGCTGCACTTTATGCAAAAAAATGTTTCAGAGGAAATTCAGGTTTCAGATAAACAAAGAAGATGACTAGGATATTGGAAAATCTGCAGATTACAGAAAAGCAGCTTCAGATACCACAACTGATGTACCAACTACAGGAAGTGTTCTGAGTAGGGATTGGGTCTTTCCAAAAAAGGGATAAGATACAAACAATAACTAACAGATGTGAGGGAAAAAAAAAAAAAAAAACACGTAACTATAGATATAGAAATACAAAATTATGAGAAAAAATACATTTCTTTATACTAATAAATTTCAACTTCTTTATGCAAAAGCGAATTCTCCATGAAAATATAAATTATTTAAAAATGAAAATTAGTGTAAATAGAAAACATTGAAAATGTAATTTAAAATATATGGTTCTACAGGCAAGTCCTAACAAATCTTGAACAAACATAATTCCTGTGTTGCTTGCATTATTCTAGAAAATAGGAAAAATTCCAGAAACTTCTCAATTCATTGTTCTATTATGATAAAACTACCAGGTGATGTTAACTTTCATACTTGGAAGTGATGCATTAGTTCCATGTTAACACAGGATAATTGGGTCCACTTAAATGCAAATCTAAGTATCATCATCTCCCCTATCCTACTACAAATGATGTTTCTGGTGTTTAGTTGCTGTTGCTGTTTAGTCGCTTGTTGTGTCTGACCCTTTTGCAAATCCATGGGCTGTAGCCCACCAGGCTCCTCTGTCCATGGGATTTCCCAGGCAAGAATATTGGAGTGGGTCACCATTTCCTTTTCCAGGGGATCTTCCTGATTCAGGGATTGAACAGAGGTTGCTTGCATTGGCAGGTGGATTCTTTACTACTGAGCTATCAGGGAATTCCCAAAAGATCATAGCATACAGCAAATAAATCCACCCAAATTAACACTCACAGTTTAACTAGGAAACATAATAGCATCAACTTTAAATTATGTGAAAAAAGAATCATAAATTATATATAAAGAGTCCACATTGGAGCACAGTCTGGTGGAGTTCAAGCAGGATACAGAAATGAGTAGAGAACTTAGGACTGGTGAAACAATGATGAAATCACCCCTAAAAGAAAAAGATCTAACATAAAAAAAAGAAATGTTGAGAACAGGTATGAGACCTAGGAATTGAGGGTTCTTGAAAATGAGTGTGGGTAGAGGATACAGACACTGCTTCAGGGGGATAATGTGTCAATTTGAAATGGGGAGATACCTTTCCAAGGTCTTATGGCATGAGATAAGAAGTATAACAAAAGGATAGAAATTAATGGTTCTGAAGAAAAAGGAAAGAATCATAAATAAAATATAATTATATTGTCCTAACTCTTACTCTGCAAAAGGCTGACATTTATGATAGAAACTCCATTGTACCAATGGAAGAAAATGTTCTTAAGCCCAGTAACCCACCAAAATGTCTTCTCTATACCTATATTGAATCATCTGTTATTGTTAGATCAAGAAAACATTAAGCATTTCAAAATGAAGCTAACTAACTAACATCTATAGACACCATCCATAGACAGCTACTATAAATAGAGAGCAGGAAATGGGAATCAAAATATTTCAGCTGATCAGAATACCCCTCATCTAACCAGAGTACGAAAAAATCATAACACAACATTCCAACCATAAGTAAATATACTATAACATAAAGGATATTATTAGATTTAACATAGATATAAAGATAAAAATTAACTCTGTACATCATAAATTTATGAATTCAGAAGAAAAATGGAGCAAAATCTAAAGATATAAAATTAAAGTTGACTGAACCCAGAGAGATATTAAAGAAAAAGATTATCTCAGAAACGAATGAGACCCTACTTGGAGATAGGGTCATTGCAAATGTAATCAAGTGAAAGTGAACTCGCTTAGTACTATCCCACTCTTTGTAACCCCATGGACTGTAGCCTACTAGTCTCCTCCATCCATGGGCTTTTCCAGGCAAGAGTACTGGAGTGGATTGCCATTTCCTTCTCCAGGGGATCTTCCCAACGCAGGGATCAAACCCGGGTCTCCCAAGTTGCAGTCAGACACTTTACTGTCTGAGCCACCATAGAGCTACTTTATGAAGTTAAAATGAGGTCATATTATATCAGGATGGACCATAATTCAATTTGGCTGTTGTCCTTATTAGAAGGGAATGGACATAGACTCATAGATGGGAAAGATAACAAATGAAGATGGAAGCAGACATTGAAGAAATGTATCGATAAATCAAGGCAAGTGAAGAACTACCAGCAACAGCAGAAGCTAGGAGAGAAGCAAGGAACAGATGCTCCTGCAAAGCCTTTAAACAAATCAACCTTACTGACACCTTCATTTTAGACTTTTAGCCTCCAAAACCATGAGAAAACAAATTTTTGTTGTCTGAAGCCAGTTTGCAGTATATTTTTTTTTATGGAGGCCCTAGGAAATTAATATCATATTCATCAAAAACAGATAGAGAAACTTTTAGCAGACAGACTGATAGGTTAAAGTTATAGATATGAAAATGAAGATAAGTATACAAGAACAATATATGTGTATGTTATACATTATAACAAGACAAAAATAATGCGCTGAAACAATGAAAGGATGAGCAACAGAATGGGAAACCGAAAGTTTACTGGTTTTCTGCTATGTAGTAGATAGATGTCAAATGATATAAATTAAAGCTGACAAGTCAAGGAGTCAAGAAGTATTATAAAAATTATTTTTTAAAGATGTAAGCTGTTAAATATAGAATGGATAAACAACAAGGTCCTACTGTATAACAGAGGAAACTCTATTCAATATCCTGAGATAAATCATAATGGGAAAGAATATAAAAAATAATGTTGTATGTGTGTGTATAAAGCCTCTTGATGAAAGTGAAAGTGGAGAGTGAAAAAGTTGGCTTAAAGCTCAACATTCAGAAAACGAAGATCATTACATCCAGTCCCATCACTTCATGGAAAATAGATGGGGAAACAGTGGAAACTGTCAGACTTTATTTTTTGGGGGGCTCCAAAATCACTACAGGTGGTGATTGCAGCCATGAAATTAAAAGACGCTTGCTTCTTGGAAGGAAAGTTATGACCAACCTAGATAGCATATTGAAAAGCAGAGCCATTACTTTGCCAACAAAGGTCCGTCTAGCCAAGGTTATGGTTTTTCCAGTGGTCATGTATGGATGTGAGAGTTGGACGGTGAAGAAGGCTGAGTGCCAAAGAATTGATGCTTTTGAACTGTGGTGTTGGAGAAGACTCTTGAGAGTCCCTTGGACTGCAAGGAGATCCAACCTGCCCATTCTGAAGATCAGCCCTGGAATTTCTTTGGAAGGAATGATGCTAAAGCTGAAACTCCAGTACTTTGGCCACCTCATGTGAAGAGTTGATTCATTGGAAAAGACTCTGATGCTGGGAGGGATTGGGGGCAGGAGGAGCAGGAAATGACAGAGGATGAGATGGCTGGATGGCATCACTGACTCATTGGATTTGAGTCTGAGTGAACTCTGGGAGTTGGTGATGGACAGGAAGGCCTGGCATGATGCGATTCATGGGATCACAAAGAGGTGGACACAACTGAGCAACTGAACTGAACTGAAATGAACTGATGTGTGTGTGTGTGTATATATGTATATATATTTGAATATATGCATATTTGAACATATATAAATCTGAATCAGTTTTCTGTATAACAGAAATTGATATAACATTGTAAACCAACTGTATTTCAATAAAATAAATTTAAAATTTTATTTTTATACAAATTACCTCTAAAAAGCATTCATTTTTTTAAATATAAAAAATTAGAAAAAGAAAATGAACAAGACAGTACAAATAAGAAAAAAACATAGTAAATAGATAATAAACATATAACAAAATAACATGACTGTTGAAATCAAATATGTCAGTCAAATCAGTAAATTTAAAATGGCTTAACTCACTTTTTAAGAGCAGAACAGTCTTTTGGACTCGGTGGGAGAAGGAGAGGGTGGGATAATTTGGGAGAATGACATTGAAACATGTATAATATCATGTATGAAACGAGTTGCCAGTCCAGATTCGATGCACGATACTGGATGCTTGGGGCTGGTGCACTGGGACGACCCAGAGGGAGGGTATGGGGAGGGAGGAGGGAGGAGGGTTCAGGATGGGGAGCACGGGTATACCTGTGGCGGATTCATTTCGATGTTTGGCAAAACTAATACAATATTGTAAAGTTTAAAAATAAAATAATTTTTTTTTAAAAAAGAGCATTTTTAAACTGGTTCAGAAAGAAATAAATGCAACTTTGTTTAAGAAACTGACTTATTTTTGTGTATGGTGTTAGAAAGTGTTCTAGTTTCATTCTTTTACAAGTGGTTGACCAGTTTTCCCAGCACCACTTGTTAAAGAGATTGTTTTTAATCCATTGTATATTCTTGCTTCCTTTGTCAAAGATAAGGTGTCCATATGTGTGTGGATTTATCTCTGGGCTTTCTATTTTGTTCCATTGATCTATATTTCTATCTTTGTGCCAGTACCATACTGTCTTGATGACTGTGGCTTTGTAATAGAGCCTGAAGTCAGGTAGGTTGATTCCTCCAGTTCCATTCTTCTTTCTCAAGATAGCTTTGGCTGTTCAAGGTTTTTTGTATTTCCATACAAATTGTGAAATTATTTGTTCTAGCTCTGTGAAGAATACTGTTGGTAGGGAGGAGGGAGGAGGGTTCAGGATGGGAAACACATGTATACCTATGGCGGATTCATTTCGATATTTGGCAAAACCAGTACAATATTGTAAAGTTTTAAAATAAAATAAAATTTAAAAAATAAAAATAAAAAATAAAGTGCCATAAAGGGGAAAAAAAAAAAAAAAGAAACTGACTTAGCAAAGTAATTCATAAAGCTAACAACAATGGGATGGCAAAGGTACCTGGACAACAATGGGATGGCAAAGGTACCCCAGGTAATGAGAAAGTAGTGGTTACGGTCCTGATAGCAGAGCAAGTATAATTCAGGCCCAAATTCATTAAACACAGCAAGCATCTTCACAGAGCAGAAACTATAGATAATGCAAGGAGAAAATGGGCCATGCTCACGGCAGAAACCCTTAAAAGATGTGTATCAAATCAGTAATTTCTGAAACAATGCTGCATGTAAAGCAATTTCAGATTCTCAGTCACTTTTTCTTTTTTTTATTGCTTACAGGTTTTAGGTTGTAGGTTGGGGGTGATCTAGGCAGGACCAAGTATATAACTTGTACAGTGAAGTGCAAAATGAAAAGAAGAAACCCCTTATTCAATATCCAGGGTGAAAAATTCCCATTAAAGGTACTAAAATATAGTTTCTTTAAAAAAAGCAATTTTCTTTAAAGATATTCTACTACTTATAAACACAATAGAATTAATAGTGATACATGACTAACAACATAATGCCACAATTGCAAAAAGGTAACATTTTGGTATCATAATTGTATGTGCTTGTCCTATAGGACTATTTCCAACCCCATGGACTATATAGCCTGCCAGGCTCCTCTGTTCATGGGATTCTTCAGGCAAGAATACTGGAGTAGGTGTCTATTTTCTTCTCCAGGGGATCTTCCCAACTCAGCAATGGAATCCATATCTCCTGTGTTGCAGGCGGATTCTTTATCATCTGAGCCCCCAGAGAAACTCCATCATAATTGTATATAATAAAATAATAGGGTTTTATTAGTTTTATAACTTTATTAACCACAGATTATTTTTGGCTCACCATTCTGCCAATTTATTTATTAGATCATCAAAATGCACCTTTAGAAAATTTATTTCAAATGATATAACTGGCAGTAATGGCAGGTGCTCTTGGCAAATGCAGGACTGAAAATAAATTCTGATTTATTCATTTTTTTACTTTGAGAAAGGCCTTTCTGCTGATATAACTGTTACTAGTGTTATAAAGTGCTTTTTACAGACTGCAAAAACATCTGGATAGATTTCTTTTTTCCTGAGTTTTATTGAGGAACAATTGACATATATCACTGTATAAGTTATAACAGCATCATGGTTTGATTTACATATATTGTGGAATGATTATCACAATTAGTTTAGTTAAAATGTATCATCTTATAGAGATACAATGAAAAGACAAGAAACAGTTTTTCTCTTTGTGATGAGAACTCTTAAGATATACTTTCTTAATATCCCTAAAAATGTTAACATAGTTGTGTTGTACATTATATCACTGAAAGTGAAAGTCTTAGTCACTCAGTTGTGTCTGATTCTATGCAACTTCATGGACTGTAGCCCTAAAGTCTCCTCTGTCCATAGAATTCTCCAGGCAAGAATACTGGAGTGGGTTGCCATTGTATACATATAGCACAACTTCTTTATCCATTTATCCGTTGATGGGTATTTAGGTTGTTTCCATGTCTTGGCTATTGTAAATAACATTGCTGTGAACATGGGGATACGCATATCTTGTTGAGTTAGTGTTTTCATTTCCTTTGGCTCTATTTCCAGAAGTTGAATGGCTGGATCATATGGTAGTTCTATATTTAATAATTTTGCGGTACTTCCATACTGTTTTCTACAGTTTTATAACAATTTACAATTCCATCAACAGTCCACAAGTGTTCCCTTTTTTCCACATCAATGCCAGCATTTGTTATTTAATCTTTTCAGAGATGGTCTTTTTAACAGGCATAAGGTAATATCTCATGGTGGTTTTGATTTACATTTCCCTAATGACTAGTGATGTTGAGAAACTTTTCATGTACCTGTTGGCCACTCATATATCCTCTTTGGAAAATATGTCTATTCAGGTCATTGGCACATTTTTAGTTGGATTATTTGTGATTTTTGCTATCAAGTTGTATGAGTTCTTTTTATATTTTGAATATTTATCCTCTATCAGATATATGGTTTGAAAATATTATTTCTCATTCCACAGTTTGTCTTTTCAATTTGTTGATTGTTTATTTTGCTGTGCTGATTATTTGTCTTAGTCTTGCTTGTTTATTTTGTATTTTGTTGCTTGCACTTTAAATGCGATCTCCAAAAAATCATTATCAAGACCTGCGTCAAGGATCTTTCTTCCTATGTTTTCTTCTTGGAGTTAATTGTTACAGGTCTTGTATTTGTCAGTAATCCATTTCAAGTAAATTTGTGTAGATGCTATAAAATAGGGGTCAAGTTTCATTCCTCTATGCATGAATTCAGAACAGATTTTGAAAAAAGAAACTTTAGTGTATCTAGAGTTTATGATTTTTGCAGAATTACTTTTCTAAAAAAGATTTAACGCTACATACAAACCAGTTTCATGTACAGTAAGTCTAAAATCAATTTTACATGTAAATTCATATTATGGAATTTTATCAGTTCTTCTGACATTCCCTGTAGCATTTTGAGTTCACACACAAAATCAAAACTGGGTTGATGGTTTCTACATTAATCAAACCATCTGTTTATACAGTCTATTAGGTTGGTGCAAACGTAATTGCAGTTTCAAAACCATGGATTTTAAATCATTTTCAGTTCAGTTCAATGGCTCAGTCATCTGTGACTCTTTGCGACCCCATGGACTGCAGCATGCCAACCTTCCCTGTCCATCACCAACTCCCGGATCCTACTCAAACTCATGTTCATTGTGTTGGTGATGCCATCCAACCATCTCAACCTCTATCATGTCCTTCTCCTCCTGCCTTCAATCTTTCCCAGCATCAGGGTCTTTTCCAATGAGTCAGTTCGTCGAATCAGGTGGCCAAAATATTGGAGTTTCAGCTTCAGCATCAGTCCTTTCAATGAATATTCAGGACTGATTTCCTTTAGGATTGACTGGTTGGATCTTCTTGAAGTCCAAGGGACTCTCAAGAGTCTTCTCCAACAACACCACATTTTAAAAGCATCAATTCTTCAGCGCTCAGCTTTCTTCATAGTCCAACTGTCACATCCATACATTGCTACCATAAACAAACAAACAAACAAAAAAACCTATAGCTATGGAAAAACCATAGCTTTGACTAGATGGACCTTTGTTGGTAAAATAAGTGTCTCTGCTTTTTATGCTGTCTAGGTTGGTCATAGCTTTTCTTCCAAGGAGCAAGTGTCTTTTAATTTCATGGCTGCAGTCACCATCTGCATTGATTTTGGAGCCCCCAAAAATAGTCTTTCACTATTTCCATTGTTTTCCCATCTATTTGCCATGAAGTGATGGGACTGGATATCATGATCTTAGTTTTATGAATGTTGAGTTTTAGGCCAATTTTTCACCCTCCTCTTTCACTTTCATCAAGAGGCTCTTTAGTTCTTTGGTTTCTTCCATAAGGGTGGTGACCCCATGGACTACACAGTCCGTGGAATTCTCCAGGCCAGAATACTGGAGTAGGAAGCCATTCCCTTCTCCAGGAAATCAAACCTGCTTCTCCCACATTGCAGGCAGATTCTTTACCAGCTGAGCCTCCACGGAAGCCCGTAAATCATTGTAACTAGGCTCAAACACATATTTATTAATCAAAATAGGAATCATTACAATCAGCACATTTTCTTCCAACAAGAAATAAGCTTGTTTATTCCTGTAGCATAAAAATTCATGCTTTATGATTTAGTGAGCTCTTGAAAAGCATTTTCTGCCTCCTGCTGATTGTAGAAGTGTTTCCCCTGCAAAAAGTCATTAAGATGATTGAATAAATGGTAGTCTGTTAGCAAAAGGTCTGGTGAATATGGCAGATGAGGCAAAACTTCATAACCCAATTTATTCAATTTGTGAAGCATTGGTTGTGCAAAGTGCAGTTAGGTATTGTCATGGAGAAGACCTGGGCCCTTTCTGTTGACCAATGCTGGTTGCAAGCCTTGCAGTTTTTGGTGCATCTTATCAATTTGCATACTTCTCAGATATAATGGTTTATCCAAGATTCAGAAAGCTGTAGTGGATCAGATGGGAAGCAGATCACCAAACAGTGGCCATGACCTCTTTTTGGTGCAAGTTTAGCTTTAGGAAGTACTTTGGAGCTTCTCGGTCCAACCTCTGAGCTGGCTGTCATATAAACTCCACTTTTCATTGCATGTCCAATCCAGTCAAGAAACTGTTTGTTCTTGATGTGTAGAATAAAAGAAGACATTTCAAAATAATTTATTTTTTGATTTGTGGTCAGCTCATGGGCACCCACTTATCAAGCTTTTTCACCTCTCCAACTTGCTTCAAATGCTGAATTACTGTAGAATGGTCGACATGGAG
This sequence comes from Bos grunniens, assembly GCF_055505025.1. Lineage (NCBI taxonomy): Eukaryota > Metazoa > Chordata > Mammalia > Artiodactyla > Bovidae > Bos > Bos grunniens. The sequence goes on along the minus strand of NC_141194.1, from coordinate 101,758,952 downwards.
TTCTTGGGGGAAACTTCTTATGTAGTTGTAACAGGATCAGCTGATGATCCTCTCAGTTGATCGCTGTCAACTTCTGATGGCCAGACATTGTGTGCCTCATCTTCAAGGCTCTTGTCTCCTTTGCAAAACTTCTTGAACCACCACTGCACTGTATATTCATTAGTAGTTCCAGGGAAAAATGCATTGTTGATGTTGCAATTTGTCTCCACTGATTGCTTTACAACCCATTTTGAACTCAAATAAGAAAATCACTCTGCTTTGTTTTTGTCTAACATCATTTCCATAGTGTCAAATACATATAAAATACATGCAATAAGTCATTAACCAGAAAAACATAAAAAAGAAATGTGCATTAAAATGATGTATAACATAACTATATTTATTTGAGAATGCACTGTAATATCAAATGGAAAAGTACAATACTGCAAAGCCAAATTACTTTTGCACCAACCTAATATCATAATATTTAATTACAAAGAAAGCATAATTTTAAAATTGTCTTCCTCATTAATAATTGGTTTATATTAAGTTTCATAAAAAAATCATGTTCAGCTTAGTCACTCAGTCGTGTTCGACTCTTTGGGACCCAATGAACCTCCAGCACGCCAGGCCTCCTTGTTCATCACCAACACCCGGAGTCCACCTAAACCCATGTCCATCAAGTTGGTAATGCCATCCAACCATCTCATCCTCTGTCGTCCCCTTATCCTCCTGCCCTCAGTCTTTCCCAGTATCAAGGTCTTTTCAAATGAGTCAGCTCTTCACGTCAGGTGGCCAAAGCATTGGAGTTTCAGCTTTGACATCAGTCTTTCCAATGAACACCCAGGACTGATCTCCTTTAGGACGGACTGGTGGGATCTCCTTGCAGTCCAAGGGACTCTCAAGAGTCTTCTCCAACACCAGAGTTCAAAAGCATCAGTTCTTCTGCGCTCAGCTTTCTTTATAGTCCAACTCTCACATCCATACATGACCACTGGAAAAACTATAGCCTTGACTAGACGGACCTTTGTTGGCAAACTAATGTCTCTGTTTTTGAATATGCTATCTAAGTTGGTCATAACTTTCCTTCCAAGGAGTAAGTGTCTTTAATTTCATGGCTTCAGTCACCATCTGCAGTGATTTTGGAGCCCAAATAATAAAGTCTGACACTGTTTCCACTGTTTCCCCATCTATTTGCCATGAAATGATGGGACTGGATGCCATGATCTTAGTTTTCTGAATCTTGAGCTTTAGGCCAACTTTTTCACGCTCCTCTTTCAGTTTCATCAAGAGGCTCTTTACTTCTTATTCACTTTCTGCCATAAAGGTGGTGTCATCTGCATATCTGAGGTTATTGATATTTCTCTCGGCAATCTTGATTCCAGCTTGTGCTTCTTCCAGCCCAGCATTTCTCATGATGTACTCTGCATGTAAGTTAAATAAGCAGGGTGACAATATACAGACTTGACGTACTCCTTTTCCTATTTGGAACCAGTTTGTTGTACCATGTCCAGTTCTAACTGTTGCTTCCTGACCTGCATATAGGTTTCTCAAGAGGCAGGTCAGGTGGTCTGGTATTCCCATCTCTTTCAGAATTTTCCATAGTTTATTGTGATCCACACAGTCAAAGGCTTTGGTATAGTCAATAGAGAAGAAATCGATGTTTTTCTGGAACTCTTTTGCTTTTTCAATGATCCAGAAGATGTTGGCAATTTGATTTCTGGTTCCTCTGCCTTTTCTAAAACCAGCTTGAACATCTGGAAGTTCACAATTCACGTATTGCTGATGCCTGGCTTGAAGAATTTTGAGCATTCCTTTACTAGCGTGTGAGACGAGTGCAATTGTGTGGTAGTTTGAACGTTTTTTGGCATTGTCTTTCTTTGGGATTGGAATGAAAACTGCACTTTTGCATTCCTCCATCTAATGCAACAATCATTTCAATTTAACTTCAATTTCTAAGGCTGTGGATATATGCTTTGGAATTTTGCAATAGTTTTCAAAATCAGGGATTATACAATCATTGATGAATTCCAGTAACTCTCTAATATGCTTTATTGTAATATCCATGCATATACTTTTATTTTGCAATGATTTACAGACAAAATTTACTGTCCCCAAACTGACAGTTTCTGTTCCTGCACTTATACTGGAGAGTTAATATTTGTGCACATAACACAGAGGCCAGCTCCTCATTGGACCAGCAGGACAACTTCCCAGCATAGGTCAGTGATGTTCCCCTGCAAAATTTCACCTCTCTCCCATAGCTATCTTTGCTGCTGATGCTGTTTTTGCTGATACTGCAGCTGTTGCCACCACTAATTCGGTTCCAGATCCTAGCTCACCTGCTCCCACAGATTGCTGCAGTTGTGCCTGAACCAAAGCCAGGGCACCTTCTTGGTGTGCACACTGCCTGTCATGCTGATGGTCCTGAGCCCTGACATATGCACACTGCTGCTCAGAGTATTTCCTATGATCATATGCGTGCTTCACTAGCTCATCAGATTTATTTTCAATGTATAAATTTGAGGATAAGATCATTAACATTTTCAAAACAGCAATTGTAGAACTTTGAAGGGTAATCCCTCTGCTAAATCCGACCTGGCTATAGGCTACAGGCTGCATTCAGATTTGCTCCATTTTTCTTCACTTTGGAGTTTAGGCTAAAGTGACAACAACTACCTGGAGTATATACTTGCCATAACAGATCACAGGAATGCAAAAGAGCAAGCCAAAACATGAATACATGTCACATGCATAAACATTTCACTGTCCAAAACAAGTCACATAGCCAAAGTGAATTATCAGTGAGATGAGAAAACATACTCCATTCACAGTGGGAGTCACTATAAGTAAGGCATAGTTACAAGGAAAAATGGTGCAGATGCTTATGTTTAAATCCCATTATGGATAGTGAGAATTTGTGATCAATAATCCAAGGTGATAATATCCCCATTCTTCATTGAAGAAGGTTTAAACAAACAATAAAATAAGAGAATTATAGAAGATCCAAAAGACATAATAATGAAAATATTATAGCTATATGTTAAACATTTATGTTTCAGGAATAGAGATTATACCTTCTTCTCAAGCACACATAGAACATTCACAAAAACTGACCACATAAAGGGTTCATAAAGAAAACCCTCAATAGTATAAAACATATTCTTTAATGCAATAAAACTAGAAATGAGTAAAAATCCAAACAAAAAAACACCAACTTTGAGTTGCTTTTGAACTGGAAATTTGTAGTCTCTGTTTAAGAATTCTTGGGCAAAGGGAAAAATGCAAGCTTATTTAAAATAGCAACAACAACAACAAAAAACTATTGAAAATAAATACTATAAGATATCAGAACCTATGGGATAAAATTAAAACATAACAAGAGAAAAGCCCTAAATGTTTATGTAAATAAAAATGAAAGCATTAAAGTCTATGAATTTTAGTCATTAACTCAAAAAGCTACAGCAAAAAACAAAGGTAAACCAAAAGGAAGAGACAGTAAGGAAACAATGAAAATAAAAAATAATAATAAAAGCCAAAGTTAATGAAATAGAATGCAGAAAAACAGACAAACTAATACAGAAATCAAACTGCTATTTTGTTAAAAAAAATAAATTATACAAATTTATAGCTAAACTTCTCAAGAAAAAGAAGGAAAAGTCACAAATATGCAAAATGAGAAATGATAAAGGGGAAAATTGTTGAAATATGGGAAATTTTAAAAATCGAAGTGTCCAATTAAATACATTTAAATTAAAAAATAAAATATTTACGTAAAAAATAAGTAAAAATCGAAAAGACTATTTTGCATAACTCTTTAAACACAGCTTTGAAATCCTATATGAAGTTGATATTTTCTTAAGAAAATCAGTTAACCAAAAACTTAAACATTTTTCACAATTCCGTTCCCATAGAGGTACTAGTAAATAGATTTAAAATCTGTCTGCCTGCCCCGCAAAACATAAACAAAAACACCAGGTTCAAATAAGTTCTTATAAGAATACCAACAAAATTTCAAAGACTAGATAATACTAAGGCAACATTCAATTTTTAAAGCTCAGAGAAAGAACAACCTCCAAGTCCTTTATAGAAAACAAATTTAACACTGACACTGAAATCAATATAGTTAACACCAAAAAGGGAAGCTACAGTTCTTATTTATGGATTTCGGTACAAAAATCCAAAATAAATTTTTGGCAAACAAAATCCCACATGATAGTAAAAATAATAATAATAATATATGACAACTTGGATAGATTACAAAAATGGCCACATATTCCTTTCATCTGTCTATACAAACATCTCTGTGATGTGACTCTGGCACTCCTCTATCAAAATGTGTTAATCCTCTTAAATCTGAGTTTGGCCATATGACTTACTATTGCCCATGGGACAATAGTAAACACAATGCAAGTAAAAGTTTTAAAAGAACTTGTGCAGTGAGGTTTTCCCACTTTGAGGGCTTTTGGTACTCTTACAACCACCACCATGTAAAAAAGCCCAGGCTAGCCTACTGCATGATGGGAAACATATGGCATAATCACCATCATTGCCCCAACTGACAGTCAGTTCTAGTAGCCAGAATCAATTACCAAATATGTAAATGGATCCTAGACCTACTAGTACCCAGCTAACCTTCTAGCTGATTGTAAAACTACTCACTCACAGAATCATGAGCTATAATGAAATGGTTGTTATTTTAAGCCACTAAATTTTGAGGTATTTCTTTTTGGTAGCAAAAGCTGTTAAAACAAGTGAGATTTATTTTTCAGGAATACAAAAATGACAAAAAGCACCAAAAGCAAAGCCACAGACCAAGAGAAGATATATGTGACATGTAGATGAAGTGCTAACATCTCTAATATATAAACCAATCTTAAAATCAAGAAAAAAAAATGAAAGGGAAAATGACATGAATAGACAATTAAAATTTAAGGAAACATAAGCAAACTTGTACATATAAAACGTTGCTCAACTTCACTCTTAATAAAAGATACAAAACTTCAAAAACATGGCAATACACTCAGCTAGTAAGGCTGAGGTAAAATTTCGACTCTCATACATTTGTTTGTTGTTGTTTAGCTTTCCAAGAATTCAAGGAATCTGACTCCTGATTAATGTGGAGTCAGTGCTTGGCATCAAAGTTGGAGGACATCTTTTGTTCCATTATAAGATTTTCCAGGGTCTAGATGGAGACAGCTGAAGGAAATTATGGAGATCTAATCCATGGTAATAGCAGAGTGGACACCTGTTTACTTAATCTGACAATGACCATGTGCAGTCTTACCCTTGGCAGTATCCTCTACCCAAGTGACCTTCAACTGTTCCTCAGATAAGGGAATCAGAGATGATCACAAATCTGCAAATGGGGGGAGGGTGAAGAAGGCAAGTCACTGCCACTAAGATGCCATTAGCCTGTGTTAACAGGTCACAGCCATTCAGCAGCTATTCATCATATACACCAATGAATGTTGCTAACATATCTTTTCTGCCTCAATGTCCTCTGGATGCCTGGACCTACTCAGGCATCCAGAGTAAACTCAATAAGGTTGCCACCCACAGCTGAGCTGTGGCAACATTTTATTCTATTGTAGCAACAGGGAGGTTCTGACTGAGGAAGCAAATTTGGAAAACTCATCAGTGGCCACAGGACTGGAAAAGGTCAGTTTTCATTTTAGTCCCAAGGAAAGGCAATGCCAAATAATGTTCAAAATACCACAGTATTGCACTCATTTCACAAGCTAGCAAAGTAATACTTAAAATTCTCCAAGGTAGGCTTCAACAGTACATGAACTGAGAGCTTTCAGATGTTCAAGCAGAATTTAGAAATGGCAGTGGAACAGAGATCAAATTGCCAACATTCATTGGATGATAGAAAAAGCAAGAAAATTCTAGAAAAATATCTACTTCTGCTTCATTGACAACGCTAAAGCCTTTGACTTTATGGATCACAACAAACTGTGTAAAATACTTAAAAGCATGGGAACACCAGGCCACCTTACCTGCCTCCTGAGAAATCTGTATGCAGGTCCAGAAGCAACAATTAGAACCAGAAATTAAACAATGGACTGGTTCCAAATTGGGAAAGGAGTACCACAAGGCTGTATAATGTCACCTTGCTTATTTAATTTATATGCATAGTGCATCATGAGAAATGCTGGGCTGGAAGAAGCACAAGCTGGAATCAAGATTACCGGGAGAAATACCAATAACCTCAGATATGCAGACGATGCCACACTTATGGCAGAAAGTGAAAAGGAACTAAAGAGCCTCTTGATGAAAATGAAAGAGGAGAGTGAAAAAGCTGGCTTAAAACTCAGTATTTAAAAAGCGAAGATCATGACATCTAGTCCCATCATGTAAAGGTAAATATGGAAACAATGGAAACAGTGAAGAGACTTTATTTTTAGGGGCTCCAATATCACTGCAGATTGTGACTAAAGCCATGAAATTAAAATACACTTGCTCCTTGAATAAAAGCTATGACAAACCTAGACAGCATATTAAAAAGCAGAGACATTATTTTGCTGACCAATTTCTGTACAGTCAAGATATGGCTTTTCCAGTAGTCACATATGGATGTGAGAGTTGAACCATAAAGAAAGCTGAGCACTGAAGAACTGACGCTTTTCAACTGTGGTGTTGGAGAAGACTCTTGAGAGTCCCTTGGAAGGCAAGGAGATCAAACCAGCCAATCCTAAAGGAAATCAGTCCTGAATGTTCATTGGAATGACTGATGCTGAAGCTGAAGCTCCAAAACTTTGGCCACCTGATGCCAAGAACTAACTCATTAGAAAAGTTCCTGATGCTGGGAAAGATTGAAGGCAGAAAGAGATGGGGACAACAGAGGATGACATAGTAGGATGCCATCACTGACTTGATGGACATGAGTTTAAGCAATCTCTGAGTGTTGGTGATGGACAGGGAAGCCTGGTGTGCTGCAATCCATGGGGTTGCAAAGAGTTGGACACAACTAAGCGACTGAACTGAACTAAACACTGTTGCTGACAGTGTAAGGTGGTACAAAGCTAAGGAGGGGAATTAGGCAATGTGTATCAAATTGGCATTTGTATAAACCTTTGATTCAGCCATGCCTGTGTTAGGGATTTGCCTTGCAAGTACATCTCCACAAATACAAAATAAACAAACAAACAAAAAGAAAAATAAAGCAGAAACTAATGACAATAATGTTCTATGGAGGATGGGTGGGAATAGAATAATGAAAGGAATAGTGAAGGAAGGAAATCTTCCTCATTTTTATGACATTTTTTAAAACTAAAATAATCAAATAAGGCTAATTTTTAAAGAACTATAAAATTAGTTAAAATATTATAAAAAACAAAACTTAAATGTGTTTCAAATATATAATGAATTTAAGAAAGAGAGTAAAGAAAACAATTCAAGACCTCACAAAGAGAAACTAATGTACTTTTTACACAATGGAGAAATGTGGGGATAGCAAGTGATCAAACTCAGCCTCCTTAGCAATTAGTAAACTATAAATTGATATTTATACTTCCTGATATGATGCCATGGTCTGTAGACAATATCAATTCTATAGTATTTTTGACACAAATGTTTTACTTGCATCCGTGGAAACAAGCATAAAATTCTAGAATCCAAAGACATTCTTCACACAATGGTCTAGAATCTTCAAAGGAATAAAAACAGTCCAACCAACCAGACAAAAGAGGCTAACAGTTCTTCATTAAAGGAGACAAAGAAGATTTGATAACTATATATAATTCATGATTCTTGAATATGTCCTAGATTTAACGAAAGAAAACGTGTTAATAAAGAACATTGTAGGGAGAAGGGGAATCTGAAGTTGGACTAGTATATTAGGTAGTACTATTTTCTCAATTTTTTTCAATTTGATAATGGCGGTGTGGCTATGCAGGAGAATTTCTTTCTTGTAATCATGGTGTTTGCAACATACTTACAAATGATTCAACATTTGGAGCACACACACACATACACAGTACATATACACATATAGAGGGTGAGAACATATAATAAATTAGAGAGAAAGAGGCAGAAAGAAAGAGGCAAAGAGATAGGCAAATAATTAAGGCAATGTAAAACAACACAAGAATATAGTTGTCTATTTTATTATTCTTTCAACTTTTTTAAAGGCTTGACATTTTTTCAAAATAAAAATTTGAGGGAGAGGAAGAGTAAGTAATTTGAAGTTTTAAGAGTAGGATTCATTTTGTTGCTGGTTTGCTTCATGTAAGGTGTTCAGGAAGAAACCAGGCCTTTTATTCATAAGTTCCTTCATTGTTTGGTATTTCCTCTTTAATTGGTCAGTTTCCTTGGATTGAAATTCTTCATTTTTCTGCTTGTGGTATAAATCTGGCTACTAGCAGTTATGGAGCTGAATGGAAAAAGAAGCCAGGGGGATCTCTGTGAAAGTATGGATACTTTCACTTAACCTATTTACTGTTCCATCTTTGTTGTAGTATCTCAGTAACACCTCAAACTCTGCCTGGTTCATTGAACCCACAGCTTGTCTGGCTCCACCTGTACAAACATAAAACCTCAAGAACACTGTTAGGAATGAGTAATTTTGGGAGACTATCTAGCTACACTGGGTTAAAAAGGAAAGTGCTAATCCAGATAGTATCTTTTAAGACTTTCAACTAATTTTCATGTTTTAGCCTTTCCTTGAAGCCACACACTCTAAGTAGCCTTGTATTCTTGCCTTCTGAAGTCACACAAAGCTATTCCTAAGCCCTTTATAAACTCTGTGGGGACAGTGGCTCACTTTTTATTGGCTTTCCCCTGTAGGTCTAGGTTTCAGCTTTCTTTGGTTGTCAAAGTTAGTTGCCATTATTTCACATTCTTTCTAGTTTACTAATTGTTGATTTCTAATGTTTTTCATCATCTCTTCACCTATTTCTTTTGTTTTGTGTGTTTGTATTGTTTCTTTGCTATCACTTTAATACTTAAAGGGTACTAATATAAATATATTTATTCAATCCACCATGTTTAAAAGAAATCTAATATTAATAAATACAATGTTGTAATTCATTTTGTGACAGTGTTGAATCTCAAAGTATCAATCTGTGTGTTTTCAGTGTATTTTTCTGACCCACCTCTCTGTCAGCAGTATATCATGGACTATATTCCATCTCCTGGACAATAGTGAAGCAGAAAGAGGACTACAGTGAAGCAGAAACAAAGATTAAAAGACAAGAGATAATCTACATGTCAAATGACATTTTTTTCATGCCGGTTGCAGAGTTAGTTTGTTTGTTCCAGTAGACTAGATAATACTAGGCTGGGAGAACCGGAGAGATAAGGTAGAGTCGTGGTGGAAGTGAATCAGGATGCAAGATGGAAAGAATATTCTTTGATTTTGTAAGCTAAATTTTCCTTGAGTAGGGATTCCTTATTAACTCAGAGGTCTCTGAGCAATAGTCCTGGCAGTTTGTAAACAAGGGACAACATAGGGGTGTGAAATAATTGAAAATACATATAATAGTCTTTGTCCCCTATTCCCAGCATAATTTCTAAAACCCTTGTAACTTCCTAAGTGATAATAGCATTGGGAGCATCTTTGGTTCTAATATTTGGTCTTTCACCCTGGTTCCTGACACTGAGCTCTTAGGTCTCTTGAAATTTCCTGGGGGACAGCATTGTCCTTTGTTCTAATGAGGTGATTCAGTGGACTCCTGGATGGGGACTGGTCACTAGAAAGACCAAGCCATGATTAGAAGCTTGGAATTTTCAGCCCTACTCCCCATGGTCCAGAGAAGGGAAAGTGGCTGGAAACTGAGTTAATGACTGATCTATACAAGGAAGCCTCCATTAAAACCTCAGTTGAGTGGGGTTTGGAGAGTTTTCTGGTTGGCGAACACAAAAGGATCACACATCCCAACTTCATGGGGTAAAAATCTCCTGCATTCGGGACTCTTCTAAACCTTTGTGTCTCTTCATCAGGTTATCCATTCATTTTTTGTTGCCAACTTGTGTTTGAATTTTGTGACCCAGCGTACTGCAGCATGCCAGGCCTCCTTGTCTCTCCCCACCTCCAGGAGTTTGCCCAAGTTCATGCCCATTGAATCGGTGATGCCATCCAACCATCTTATCCTCTGTTGCCTCTTCTCCTTCTACCTTCAATCTTTCCTAGCATCAGGGTCTTTTGCAATGAGCTGGCTCTTCACTCAGGTGGCCTAAGTATTGCAGGTTCAGCATCAGTCCTTCCAATGAGTATTTAAGGTTGATTTCCTTTAAGATTAACTGGCTTGAGCTCCTTGCTGTCCAAAGGACTCTTAAGAGTCTTACCCAGCATCACAGTTTGAAAGCATCAATTCTTTGGTGCTCAGCCTTATTTATGGTCCAACTCTCGCATCAGTACATGACTATTGGAAAGACTATAGGCTTAACTGCATGGACCTTTTTGGGCAAAGTAATGTCTTTGTTTTTTAATACATGTCTATGCTTGTCATAGCTTTCCCTCCAAGAAACAATTGTCTTCTAATTTCATGGCTACAGTCACTATCCACAGTGACTTTAAAGCTCAAAAAGAGGGAATCTGTCACTGCTGCCACCTTCTCCCCTTCTATTGGCGATGAAATGATGTGGCTGGATGCCATGACCTTGATATTTTTAATATTGAACTTTAAGTCAGCTTTACACTCTCTTCTTTTATCCTCATCAAGAGGTTCTTTAGTTCTTCTTCACTTTCTGCCATTAGAGTGGTATCATCAGCTACATTCATATCCTTTGTGATATCTTCTATCAGAATGATGGAGAACTTTCAGAAAGTAAAAAGAACAAAATCCAGAGTTGATAAAGGAAATAAGTGACAGTCTTGACTAAAGAAAAAAAAAGTAATTTCTGTTTGGTGAATTACACCAGATATAAAAATTTAATAACAAAAAGAAAGCCAGTGCACTGAATGAAATAAATGACATCAAAAAATAAAAGTTAATATCCTACTATATCAAAATTTTCTACATATAAACAACAAAGGTAAATAATTAAACAGAAAATCATATTAATACTAGTAATATTGCTTTTGTATTATTTAATGTAAGTTTTTACAAACATTGCATAAATATAAACCCATTTAAGCCTCATAACACCTCTATAATGGTGGCACAAATACAACCTTCATTGTCCATATTTTAGAACTGAAGAATCACAGAGTAACACACTCAGTTCAAAAAAAAAAAAAAAGAGGAAAAATAACCTTAAAAAATGAATCCATGATTTAAACCTACCTAGATAGTTCTAGATTCACGCTCTAAAGAAGAAATCTACTGAGCTAGAATCACAAATGATCAACTAATTACATAACTTTACTTTATGAAAGAAACAATATAATTTAAATAAAAATAAAGATTAGGTATGAATTAATATGATGGGAGAATTAAATCTTGAGCGTAAAAAAATGGGCATGGATAGGGGAAGTAATAGTTACAGTGCATGTAGAGAACATATTTTTTAAAAAGAGATCATAATTTGAACAATGAGAATTAAAGATATCAATTAAATCCAGATTACCAAACAGGTGAATTGTGGAATATTCTGTGAAATCATGGGAAACTATATGAAAACAGTATAATAACTTGAATGGAGGGAGGGAGTGATAACTTAAAATGATAGATTGAAGAAAATATTAATGGTTAGCTATGAATAGAAATGAGGTAAATGCAGGTGACTAACATGTATGGATGTGAGAGTTGGACTGTGAAGAAGGCTGAGTGCCGAAGAATTGATGCTTTTGAACTGTGGTGTTGGAGAAGACTCTTGAGAGTCCCTTGGACTGCAAGGAGATCCAACCAGTCCATTCTGAAGGAGATCAGCCCTGGGATTTCTTTGGAAGGAATGATGCTAAAGCTGAAACTCCAGTACTTTGGCCACCTCATGCGAAGAGTTGACTCATTGGAAAAGACTCTGATGCTGGGAGGGATTGGGGGCATAAGGATAAGGGCACAACAGAGGATGAGATGGCTGGATGGTATCACTGACTCGATGGACAGGAGTTTGAGTTAACTTCCGGGAGTTGGTGATGGACAGGGAGGCCTGGCGTGCTGCAATTCATGGGGCTGCAAAGAGTCGGACACGACTGAGAGACTGAACTGAACTGAAGAAGAAGGAAATAACTGAAAAGAAGAAGAAAAGCACTATGTCCACAGCTGCATCATCTGAATATCATCTTTTCATTAGTCTAAGTGCTGTAAATTTTCCATAATTTCCCAAGGTAGCACACTATAATTTAACTCTGTTTAGAAGGTCTTAACAGAGCCATAAGTGAACTTTGTATTGACCTCCTCAGTATATTAGAGCCTAAGCTAAAACACCTGTAAATGGATATTTAACTCCACTACACTGTATTATTCACAATTCTGGAACTATAATTTATAATTCCTAATGTATGATTCTATAATTATTGATATCCTTCAACTAATACTCCACTGGTTATAGTAATAGATATAAATATGGTAAATGAATTAATAGGTCAATATAAAGTATTATGGCTTCATCTCTTAATTGATTTTATCCATCTTGGCTATGAGAGCTTTCACTGATGGTGAATGCCCTTTGAATTTAAATACTAATGAGAAAGAAGGTCTTGTGATGTAAGAGTTTACCAAAAATGTTCAAGTGAAATATAACATGGACTCTAGCCTACCAGGCTCCTCAGTCCGTGGAATTTTCCAGGCAAGAGTACTGGAGTGGGTTGCCATTTCCTTCTCCAGGGGATCCTCCCAACCCAGAGATCAAACCCCGGTCTCCCACACTGCAGGCAGATGCTTTACCGTCTGAGCCACCAGGGGGCACACTGATAATAAAGGAAGATTATACTGATTCTTTTGTAATTAGGTGAATATCTGATTAAATTGTCTGAGTGGTGAATCTGGGGCATAGTGCACCAAAGTAATTCAATAGCAGATTAGTCTGCTGCCAATTTTATTTCCAGAGATTTATTTATTTAGATGCTGTGGAAGTGTCCAATGGTTGCAATAGCACAACATACCAATGAAACAGTGAACACCATAAGAGAGGTTTCACAATATGAACTGGTGTTGTAATGCTTTAAATCATAAGCCAAATTATTATGATTATAAGAAAGCAAAGGTTATACCTGTAGAAAACTTGTGCTTGTTAAAAATGACTGCCATCAGAAAAAGAAGCCTTATAGGTAAAGTACATTTCAAGTCAGAGCACAGAGAAAATGCACAGCACCAGAAAGCAAGATGAAGTATGTGGTGTTATCCCTGTCTAATGGTTAAGCCAAACATTTCTGATTCCCTTAATAGCACAGCAAAATAAATATATAAGTAACAGCTCCAGTTATTACTGGGGAACCTAGGAAGTTTCTCTGCAATTATTTGCTGGAAATGTAATGTCAAAGTATAAAATAGACATTCAGACACTATGAATGTACCATGAATAGTTAACCAATAGGTGATTATGCTTGCAGAGGAGATCAGTTTGAAAAGTGAAAACTTCAGTAAAGTCAGTATACCAGTCTAGATCAAAGACACACTACCAAGTTGAAAAGTTAGTGCTCAAGAGGAACACTGGACTTTGTGTTGTAAGAAAACTAGGAAAAAACAAACAAACAAACAGACAAACAAACAAAAAACTTTTGGAGTCCTGTGTTTGAGTTTATTGAGATAGTACAGATAGTTTGGGTGGTTGAATTCCAAAAATATTTATCTAGTGTATAATTTTTACAAGATAGTTTTGGAGACATTTTGAAGAACACATTGGAGGTGGGGAAAGGGCAGCTTGGAATTGAATAACATACTCACATGTACGTGTATGAATTTGCATATATATTTTTGTGCTGTTGTTGTTCAGTCTACAAGTAATGTGTGACTCTTTGCAACCCCGTGGACTGCAGCACACCAGGCTACTCTGTCCTCCACCATCTCTCGGAGTTTCTTCAAATTCATGTCCATTGAGTCACTGATGTCATCTAACCATTTCATTCTGTTCAGTCCCCTTCTTCTTTTGTCTTCAGTCTGTACTAAAATCAGGGTCTTTTCTAAAGAGTCAACTCTTCCCCTCAGGTGGCCAAAGTATTGCAGAGGAGATCAGTTTGAAAAGTGAAAACTTCAGTAAACTCAGCTTCAGCATCAGTACTTCCAATGAATATTCAGAACATATTTCCTTTATGATTGATTGGTTTGATCACCTTGCAGTACAAAGGACTCTCAAGACTCTTCTCCAGCACCACAATCTGAAAGTATCAATTATTCAACACTCAGCCTTCTTTATGGTCCAACTCTCACATCCCTACATGACTACTGAAAAAGCCATAGCTTTGACTATATGCACTATTGTCAGCAAAGTGATGTCTCTGTTTTTTAATATGCTGTCTAGGTTTGCATATTTTTCCTTCTAAAGAGCAAGTCTGAGAAGGAAATGGCAACCCACTCCAGGACTCTTGCCTGGAAACTCCCATGGACGGAGGAGCCTGGTAGGCTGCAGTCCATGGGGTCGCTAGGGGTTGGACACAACTGAGCAACTTCACTTTCACTTTTCATTTTCATGCATTGGAGAAAGAAATGGCAACCCACTCCAGTGTTTTTGCCCAGAGAATCCCAAGGATGGGGGCTGCCGTCTATGGGGTCACACAGAGTTGGACACGATTGAAGCAACTTAGCAGCAGCAGCAAGGAGCAAGTGGTTTTATTTATTTTTAATTTCAAGGTGACAGTCACCATTCACAGTGATTTTGGAGTCCAAGAAAAGAAAATATATCACTGCTTTCACATAACCCCATCCCTTTACCATAAAGGGATGGGATCCTGATGCTGGGAAAGATTGAAGGCAGGAGGAGAAGTGGACAACAGAGGATGAGATGGTTGAATGCATCACTGACTCAATGGACATGAGTTTGAGCAAGCTCCAGGAAATGGTGATGGACAGGGAGGTCTGGCATGCTGCAATCCCTGGGGTCACAAAGAGTCAGACACGACTGAGCAATGGAACTGAACTGATGGGACTGGATGCCATGACCTTTGTTTTTTGAATGTTGAGTTTCAAGCTAGCTTTTTTACTCTCCTCTTTCACCCTCATCAAGCATCTCTTTGATTCCACTTCACTTTCTGTCATTAGAGTGGTGTCATTTGCATAACTAAGGTTATCAATGTTTTCCCCAGTAATCTTGATTTCAGCTTGTGATTCATACAACCCAGCATTTTGCATGATGTACTCTGCATATAAGTTAAATAATTAGGGTGACAGTATATAGCCTTGTTGTACTCCTAATCCCAATTTGGAACCAGTCTGTTGTTCCATATAAGGTTCTTCTTGACCTGCATACAGATTTCTCAGGAGACAGGTAAGGTGGTATGGTACTCCCATTTCTTGAAGAATTTTCCACAGTTTGTTGTGATCCACCCACTCAAAGGCTTTAGCTTTGTCAATAAAGCAGAAGTAGATGAAGCAAGGAAATTCCTTTCTTCCTACATGATCCAATGAATGTTGGAAATTTCACCTCTATTTCTTCTGCCTCTTTGAAACTCAGCTTGTACATCTGAAGTTCTCAGTTCATGTACTGGTGAAACTTACTTTGAAGGATTTTGTGTATAACCCTGCTCTCTTAGGAAATGAGGGCGCTTGTACAGTAGTCTAATATTCTTTTGTGTTGCCCTTTTTTGGAATTGGAATAAAAACTGATCTTTTCCAATCCTGTGTACACTGTTGAACTTTCCAAATTTGCTGACATTATGAATGCAGCACTTAAACAGTATCATCTTTTAGGATTTACAATAGTTTATCTGGAATTCCATCACCACACTAGCTTAGTTCCTAGTGAACTTACAGATGTTCAAGCTGGTTTTAGAAAAGGCAGAGGAACCAGAGATCAAATTGTCAACATCCACTGGGTCATCAAAAAAGCAAGAGAGTTCCAGAAAAACATCTATTTCTGCTTTGTTGACTATGCCAAAGCCTTTGACTGTGTGGATCACAATAAACTGTCGGAAATCCTTCAAGAGATGGGAATACCAGACCACCTGACCTGCCTCTTTAGAAACCTATATGCAGGTCAGGAAGCAACAGTTAGAAATGGACATGGAACAACAGACTGGTTTCAAATAGGAAAAGGAGTACATCAAGGCTGTATATTGTCACCTTGCTTATTTAACTTATATGCAGAGTACATCATGAGAAATAGTGGGCTGGAAGAAGCACAAGCTGGAATCAAGATTGCTGGGAGAAATATCAATAACCTCAGATATGCTGATGACACCAACCTATGGCAGAAAGTAAAGAGGAACTAAAGAGCCTCTTGATGAAAGGGAAAGAGAAGAATGAAAAGTTGGCTTAAAAGCTCAACATTCAGAAAACGAAGATCATGGCATCTGGTCCCATCATTTCATGGGAAGCAGATGGGGAAACAGTGGAAACAGTGTCAGACTGTATTTTTTTTAGGCTCCCAAATCACCGCAGATGGTGATTGCAGCCATGAAATTAAAAGACGCTTACTCCTTGGAAGAAAAGTTATGACCAACCTAGATAGCATATTCAAAAGCAGAGACATTACTTTGCCAACAAAGGTCCGTCTAGTCAAGGCTATGGTTTTTCCAGTGGTCATGTATGGATGTGAGATTTGGACTGTGAAGAAAGCTGAGTGCTGAAGAATTGATGCTTTTGAACTGTGGTGTGGTGTGGAGAAGACTCTTGAGAGTCCCTTGGCCTGCACGGAGATCCAACTAGTCCATTCTAAAGGAGATCAGTCCTGGGTGTTCTTTGGAAGGAATGATGCTAAAGCTGAAACTCCAGTACTTTGGCCACCTCATTTGAAGTGTTGACTCATTGGAAAAGACTGATGCTTGGAGGGATTGGGGGCAGGAGGAAAAGGGGATGACAGAGGATGAGATGGCTGGATGGCATTACCAACTTGATGGACGTGAGTTTAAGTGAACTCCAGGAGATGATGATGGACAGGGAGGCCTGGCGTGCTGCGATTCATGGGGTCGCAAAAAGCTGGACATGACTGAGCGGCTGAACTGAACTGAACCGAATGCTTCATAAGGCCCACTTGACCTCACATTCCAGGATGCCAGATTCTGGGTAAGTGACAACATTATGGCAATTATCTTGGTCATTAAGACTTTTTTTGTGGAGTTCTGTATATTCTTGCCACTTATCCTTATCTTCTGCGTCTGTTAGGTCCTTAGCATTTCTGTCCTTTATCGTGGTCAACCTTGCATGACATATTTCCTTGATATTTCCAATTTTCTTGAAGAGATCTGTAGTCTTTCCCATTCTATTGTTTTCCTCTATTTCTTTGCATTTTCAACTTAAGAAGGCCTTATTGCTCCTTGCTATTCTCTGGAACTCTGCATTCAGTTGGATATATCTTTCTCTTTCTCCCTGCCTTTTGCTTCTCTTCCTTCCTCAGCCTTCCTCGGTTATTTTTAAAACCTCCTCAGACAACCACTTTGCCTTCTTGCATTTCTATTTCTTCCAGATGATTTTGGTCACTGTCTCCTGTACAATGTTATGAAGCCCCATCCATAGTTCTCCAGGCATTCTGCCTACCAGATCTAATCCCTTGAATCTATTCATCACCTCCACTGTATAAGGGATTTGATACCTGAGTGGCCTAGTGATTTTCCCTACTTTTACTTAAGCCTAAATTTTGCAATAAGGAGTGCATGATCTGAGCCACAGTTCCAGTTCTTGTTTTTACTGACTGTGTCAAGCTGCTCCATCTTTGGATGCAAAGAACATAATCTACCTGATTTCATTATTGACCATCTGGTGATGTCCATGTGTTGTTGGAAAAGGGTGTTTGCTATGACTAGCATGCATTCTTAACAGAATTCCATTAGTCTTTACCCTTCTTCATTTTGTACTTGAACGCCAAACTTGCCTGTTATTCTGAGTATCTGTTGACTTGCTACTTTTCCATTTCAATCCTCTATAATAAGAAGGACATCTTCTTTGGTGTTAGTTCTAAAAGGTGTTGTAGGTCTTCATAGAACTGGGCAACTTCAGTTTCTTCATAATCAGTGGTAGGAACATAGGCTTGGATTACTGTGATGTTGAATGGTTTGACTTGGAATTCATGATTCAGGATCATTCTATCGTTTTTGCGATTGTACCCAAGTAGTGCATTCTGGACTGTTTAGTTGAATAGGAGGGCTACTTCATTTCTTCTAAGAGATTTTTGTTCACAGCAGAAGATATAGTGGTCATCCGAATTAAATTCACCCTTTCATATCCATTTTAGTTCACTGGTTCCTAAAATTTTGATGTTCAAATGTTGATGTTCACTCTTGCCATCTCCTGTTTGACCACATCCAGTTTACTTTGATTCATAGACCTAACATTCCAAGTTTGTACACAATATCATTCTTTATAGCATTGGCCTTTACATTCACCACCAGACACATCTACAACTGAGTGTCATTTCCACTTTGGCCAAGCAGCTTTGTTCTTTCTGGAGCTGTTAGTAATTTCCCTCCACTCTTCCTGATAGCATATTGGACACCTGATGACCTGGGCAGCTCATCTTCTGGTGTCATATCTTTTTACCTCTTCATACTGTCCATGGGGTTCTCTAGGTAGGAATACTGGAGTGGATTACCATTTCCTCCTCCAGTGGAAATTATTGTTGTCAGAACTACGATGTTATCTGACAACAAGAGTTGTCAGAACTCTTCACTCTGACCCATCCTCCTTTGGAGGCTCTGTATGGTATGTCTCATATAGTTATTGAGTTATGCAAGACCCTTCACCACAACAAGGCTGTGCTCCATAAAGGGATCAGGGACCATCCTGAGGTCTATATCTTGGGGCGTAGCCATGCATGCCATTGCCCTTTTGGAATAGGAACCAAAGCCACCTCTACCTGTTCCTATTTTTAGAGCCGAGTAAGACCCTTGTTCAAGTTAACATTTATTACTTATTTAACTGATCCATTCTTGGTTCATGAAATATTATGTAATTTTTGATCATGAGTGAATTTTATTTTATCTAATAAACATTTTGTCTATATGTGTTAGTAGTGATGGAGTGTGAGCCTTCATATAAATTCACAAGTCCAACTTGACTCAATATTTCTTTCATAATATATGGATAAATAAAAACAGGTATTTACAGATTAATATTTTGATTTTACCATTAGTAAATTATAGGTAATGACAGAATGATCTCAGAATATCAGCAAATTTGGAAAACTCAGCAGTGTCCACAGGACTGTAAAAACTGTCAGTTTTCCTTAAAATTCCCCAAAAAAGGCAATGCCAAAGAATGTTCAGACCACCCTAAAATTGCACACATTTCACATGCTGCCCAGGTTATGCTCAAAATCCTTCTAAATAGGTTTCATCAGTAGATGAACTGAGAACTTCCAGATGTACAAGCTGGGTTTTGAAGAGGCAGAGGAACCAGATATCAAATTGCCAACATTCACTGCATCACAGAGAAGGCAAGGCAAGTTCCAGAAAAACATCTACTTCTGCTTCATTAACTGATCAATTAGTCAAAGCTAAAGCCTTTGACTTTGTGGATCACAACAAACTATGGAGAATTCTTAAAGAGATAGGAATACCATACCATATGTAGAATACATCAAGCAAAATGCTGGGCTGAATGAAGCAAAGCTGGAATCAAGAGTGCTGGGAGAAATATCAATAACCTTAGACATGCAAATGACACCACCCTTATGGCAGAAAGTGAAGAACTGAAGAACCTTTTGATGAAAGCGAAAGAGGAGAGTGAAAAAGCTGGCTTAAACTCAACATTCAAAAAATGAAGATCATGGCATCTGCTCCCATCACTTCATGCCAACTAGGTGGGGACACAATGAAAACAGTGGTGGACATTGTTTCTTGGGCTCCAAAATAACTGCAGATTGTGACTGCAGCCATGAAGTTAAAAGATGCTTGCACCTTGGAAGAAAAGCTATGACCAACCTAGCATATTACAAAGCAGAGACATTACTTTGTCAACAAAAGTCCTTCTAGTCAAAGCTATGGTTTTTCTGGTAGTCATGTATGGATGTGAGCGAAAGTGAAAGTCACTCAGTCATGTCCGACTCTCTGCGACCCCATGGACTACACAGTCCAAGGAATTTTCCAGACCAGAATACTGGAGTGAGTAGCCGTTCCCTTCTCCAGGGGATCTCCCCAACCTAGGGATTGAACCCAGGTCTCCCGCATTGCAGGTGAATTCTTTACCCACTGAACTATAAGGGAAGCCCCAGTATGGATGGATGTGAGAGTTGGACCACAAAGAAAATCGAACACTAAGAATTGATGCTTTTGAACTGTGGTGTTGGAGAAGACTCTTTAGAGTCCCTTGGACTGCAAGGAGATCAAACCAGTCAATCCTAAAGAAAATCAGCCTTGAATATTCATTGGAAGGATTGACACTGAAGCTGAAACTCCAATACTTTGGCCACCTGTTTTGAAGAAATGACTCATTGGAAAAGACCCTGATGCTGGAAAAGATTAAATGCAGGAGGAGAAGGGGAGGATAGAGGATGAGATGGTTGGATGGCATCACTGACTCAATGGACATGAGTTTGAGCAAGCTCCAGGAATTGGTGAAGGACAGGGAAGCCAAGCATGCTGCACTCCATGGGGTTGCAGAGAGTCGGACATGACTGAGTTACTGAACCGAGATGATGTACTCATTGGTATTTTTGTTAGCCTATTCTATCAGTTACTGAGAGGCTGAGATAAGTACGTTAAAAATATCCTACTGTGAATGATAGTGTTTTTTTATTATTATTCAGTTTAGTTCTATTAATATATATATGATGAAGTGATTTTATTAGATGCATAAAATTGAAAATAATTTTATTACAGTGGCTTGACAGTAGGACATTGCTCATTAATCTTCAGTGTAACTTCACTGTCTTAGGCTAATTTGTGTCCACATAGTATATCTTTTTCTTTTAAATCTTTAAATATTTCTGTGTCCTTATATTTATGATGAGTCTCTTGATACTGTATAACTATTAGATTTTTTATTTATCCGTTTTTAAAATTATTAATGATAGTTTATTATAGTAATATATTCTTAATAAACTTTTGAAATAATTATCTCATTCTAAGTCATCTTTTCTTATAGATGCCTTATGATTTTCCATAGAATATGTTTGTGTTGTATTTATATACTTTTACATATATAACATATATATTATATATTTTCTTATATGAGTGAATGTAAAAAACAATGTTTGGAGATCCTCAGCTATGCACAATAAGAGCTGTGATCTAGAATATCAAATAAAGCTATGTGGAATCCGTGTATTTAAAGATAGTAATATTCAATTACATTTATTGAATGTATGTGATTATATTATATACATGATTATAGTCAATTCATAAATTAATGTGTTTTTACTTTATATGTTACTCATATGTAATATATACATATATGTGAATATGTAGTTAATTTTGACTAGCAAACATAAGTCTGATGCTATCTTCTCAGCTGGGAAAAGTATGGTATGATATTCATTATTTTTGGTTAGTGCTGAGTGGTGATTTTTCCCATCTTTTAAGATTTCATAGGTATAACTCTTTCTCCATCCTTGGATCAGAGGAATGAAAATTAGTTGTTTTATTTGCTTTATCAAAACTATCTAGATAAGTCAATGGAAATTTAGATAGGAACAAGACATTTTTCTGTGGTAGCTTTGTTGTTCCTTCAAAAGTGAAGCTTACTGTGTAGTTTAAAAAGATCAGTGAAATGC
The DNA here is from genome assembly GCF_055505025.1 of Bos grunniens. Taxonomy (NCBI): domain Eukaryota; kingdom Metazoa; phylum Chordata; class Mammalia; order Artiodactyla; family Bovidae; genus Bos; species Bos grunniens. The sequence goes on along the minus strand of NC_141194.1, from coordinate 101,737,286 downwards.
TGTGAAGCATCAGAAAGGATGTTGAAAAGCAAAATGGAAACATGACCCTTAATACTATAAAACCATGATATGGCCACATTTATTTGACCCTTTCAGTCACTGCCCCCTAAGAAAAGACACAATGAAGCTGAGGAAAATCTAGAGGAAATGTAAAGTAATCAAGGGTCAATGTGTATTATGGGGAGAGTAGGGTGCCACAAGAAGAGAGTTTTAAAGAAAAGAATGTGTTCTACTAGTTTGAAGGGGGCTAGCAATAGCAGAGATAGTAAGCTATTATGGACTTGAAAAAGGAAGATATTTGATATTTATTTCATAATTATATCTTTGCACTTAATAACTAATTTGAGTCTTTGATATACACCTGAAGCTACTTTTAAGATAAACTGCCTTAAAGTTCCTTTGCCACATCTAACTGAAAATGATGTCTTTATATTTATGTTATTCATAAAAAGTTAAAGTCATATCAGAAGAGCATTTGGGGCTATTACTTTCTAAGTGTATAACTCATCAGGAGAACAGTGTGTGGTACAGGTACTATACTAACTACAGTATTTAGTCCTGCCCAATTAGGTCATGAGAATGTAGGGAAACTGTAAGGTTTTATTACAATGGTTTAAAAGGTAGTTTATTTTTAAGATTTGAAAATCTCTTTTTTTTTATTTTTAAACTTTACATAATTGTATTAGTTTTGCCAAATATCAAAATGAATCCATCACAGGTATACATGTGCTCCCCATCCTGAACCCTCCTCCCTCCTCCCTCCCCATACCATCCCTCTAGGTCGTCCCAGTGCACTAGCCCCAAGCATCCAGTATCGTGCATTGAACCTGGACTGGTGTCTCATTTCATACATGATATTTTACATGTTTCAATGCCATTCTTCCAAATCTTCCCACCCTCTCCCTCTCCCACAGAGTCCATAAGACTGTTCCATACATCAGTGTTTCTTTTGCTGTCTCATACACAGGGTTATTGTTATCATCTTTCTAAATTCCATATACATGTGTTAGTATACTGTATTTATGTTTTTCCTTCTGGCTTACTTCACTCTGTATAATAGGCTCCAGTTTCATCCACCTCATTAGAACTGATTCAAATGAATTCTTTTTTTTTTATAAACTATAATTTATTTGAATAAGTTTTTGTATAGGAAGGAAAAAAACCTTAGAATTTTTTTCACTTATTCTATAAAGATTCTTAGAGAAGTATTTCACAAACATTTTGGCTTCAAGGAGCCATTTATATTTTTAACATTATTGAGGATGTCAAAGAGCTTTCATTTATTTTAATTTTTTTTATTTTTTTTAATTTTTTATTCCTTTATTTCTCATGTGTTCCCCATCCTGAACCCTCCTCCCTCCTCCCTCCCCATACCATCCCTCTGGGTCGTCCCAGTGCACCAGCCCCAAGCATCCAGCATCGTGCATTGAACCTGGACTGACATCTCGTTTCATACATGACATTTCACATGTTTCAATGCCATTCTCCCAAATCTTCCCACCCTCTCCCTCTCCCACAGAGTCCATAAGACTGTTCTATACATCAGTGTCTCTTTTGCTGTCTCGTATACAGGGTTATCGTTACCATCTTTCTAAATTCCATATATATGCGTTAGTATACTGTATTGGTGTTTTTCCTTCTGGCTTACTTCACTCTGTATAATAGGCTCCAGTTTCATCCACCTCATTAGAACTGATTCAAATGTATTCTTTTTAATGGCTGAGTAATACTCCATTGTGTATATGTACCACTGCTTTCTTATCCATTCATCTGCTGATGGACATCTAGGTTGCTTCCATGTCCTGGCTATTATAAACAGTGCTGTGATGAACATTGGGGTACACGTGTCTCTTTCCCTTCTGGTTTCCTCAGTGTGTATGCCTAGCAGTGGGATTGCTGGATCATAAGGCAGTTCTATTTCCAGTTTTTTAAGGAATCTCCACACTGTTCTCCATAGTGGCTGTACTAGTTTGCATTCCCACCAACAGTGTAAGAGGGTTCCCTTTTCTCCACACCCTCTCCAACATTTATTATTTGTAGACTTTTGGATCGCAGCCATTCTGACTGGTGTGAAATGGTACCTCATAGTGGTCTTGATTTGCATTTCTCTGATAATGAGTGATGTTGAGCATCTTTTCATGTGTTTGTTAGCCATCTGTATGTCTTCTTTGGAGAAATGTCGAAATCTCAAAATATAATACAACCATAAACAAGACTTTCTGACTGAAATAGTTTAGAACGTGTAGGGCACAACATTTTTGTCCTTTCTCTGCCTCTGACAAGCTCTCACATATTTTTAGAGCCCTTTAGTGCTCAGAAAGCGGCTCCATGGTGGCTCAGTGGTTAAAAACTCACCTACCAATGCAGGAGATGCAGGGACATGCGACCTCTGAGTTGGGAAGATCCCCTGGAGAAGGAAATGGCAACCTGCTTCAGTATTCTTGCCTGGAGAATTCCACGGACAGAGGAACCTGGTGGGCTACTGTCCATGGGGTCACAAAGAGTCGGACATGACTGAGCATGCAGGTACAGTCCTCAGAAAGATAAAGTCTGAAAATTCCAGGTATAGTGAAAGAGTGCTGCTTTAGACCAGGAAACTTGGGGTCTAGCTTGGGTTTTAAAACTGGCCCTAATGTTAATCAAATCATTTCACTTTTCTATTCACATTAGAATATTCTATTCTGCTGAGTCTGCATATTGGCCATTCACTTATTTTTATTCACTGAGCATATATTAGTCCTACTACATGTTAGCTTGCTTTATATTTCAGTTTTAAAGAAGGACATCAATGAATTGTCAATCATCTTTGGAAAGTTGGCTAGTTATCCAGAGAAGCTCCTCACAAGGGAACACCTTGTTAAATTGAACATAAGCCAGAAGAGAAGATTTTTCCCAGTTGGAAATATATTTTATGTAGTGACCTAGTATATACACACACAAGTAGTCATTGATTAGAATCGTCCTAAATATGATACACTCTTAATAATTGTATTGTATTTTTTTTCTCTTCTGTGTTATCCTACCCTATTCTGTTCTAATTCATTAAAAGAATGTTGGAGTGTTTGTAGGAATGGAGGAATGAATAGGTGGAACACAGAGAATTTTAAGAACAGTGAGGATACTCTGTAAGGCACTATAATGATGGATATGTGGCATACATTTGTCCAAATACATAGAATGTATAACACCAAGGATAAACTCCAGTGTAAACCATGGACTTTGGGCAATGAGGATGTGTCAACATAGGTTCATCAATTGTAATAAATGTACCACTCTGGTGAAAGGTATTGATAATAAGGGAAGCTATGCTTGTGTAGAAAAAGAAAGTGTGAGTAGCTCAGTCATGTCCAGCTCTTTGTGACCCCATGGACTGTAGCCTTCCAGACTCCTCTGTTCATGGGATGCTCCAGGCAAGAATACTGGAATGGGTTGCCATTCCCTTCACCAGGGGATTTTCCCAACACAAGGATTGAACCCGGGTCTCCCACATTTCAGGCAAATTCTTTACCATGTAAACCACCAGCTTCTGTAGAGGCTAGGGGATATATGGATAATCTCTTTATCTTTCTCAAGTCTGATGTGAACTGCTCTTAAAAATAGACTTTAAAGCAACTTAAAAAAAAAACAAATTTGATAATCCAACATCTGGGTTATCTCATATTAGGTCTCCATTAATTTTTCTTCTCTTGAGAAAAGCAAAGAACGCTGGACACAATTGATATAATGAGTACAAGTGGGTTGCCACCTGCAGTTTACAAAGCATTGGTCTGCAGCATAGCACATAGTCTTTCAAGATAAAGAATATTTGAATAGGATTATTTTGTTTGGATCTTCATTTTCCTAGACTGACTCTTCTCTTCATGCTGTGTTTCTCTTAATAGAACTCACTTGGCTATGTTTGTTTGCTTATTCAGTCCAGTTCAGTCATTCAGTCATGTCTGATTCTTTTCAACCCCATGAACTGCAGCATGCCAGGCCTCCCTGTGCATCAGCAACTGCCAGAGTCCACCCAAACCCATGTCCATTGACTCGACAATGCCATCTAACCATCTCATCCTCTGTCGTCCCCTTCTCCTCCGGCCCTCAATCTTTCCCAGCATCAGGGTGTTTTCAAATGAGTCAGCTCTTTGCATCAGGTGGCCAAAGTATTGGAGTTACAACTTCAATATCAGTCCTTCCAATGAATACCCAGGACGGATCTGCCTTAGGATGGACTGGTTGGATCTCCTTCCAATCCAAAGGACTCTCAAGAGTCTTCTCCAACACCACAGTTCAAAAGCATCAATTCTTCAGCGCTCAGCTTTCTTTATAGTCCAACAATCATATTCATACATGACTATGAGAAAAGCCATAGTCTTGACTAGACGGACCTTTGATGGCAAACTAATGTCTTTGCTTTTTAATATGCTGTCTAGTTTGGTCATAACTTTCCTTCCAAGGAGTAAGCATCTTTTAATTTCATGACTGCAATCACCATCTTCAGTGACTTTGGATCCCCCAAAAATAAAGTCTGACACTGTTTCCCCATCTATTTGCCATGAAGTGATGGAACCAGATGCCATGATCTTAGTTTTCTGAATGTTGAGCTTTAAGCCAACTTTTCACTCTCCTCTTTTACTTCCATCAAGAAGCTCTTTAGTTCTTCTTCACTTCTGCCATAAGGGTGGTGTCATCTGCATATTTGAGGTTATTGATATTTCTCCCGGCAATCTTGATTCCAGCTTGTGGTTCCTCCAACCCAGTGTTTCTCATGTTGTACTCTGCATATAAGTTAAATAAGCAGGGTGACAATATACAGCCTTGAAGTGCTCCTTTTCCTAATTGGAATCAGTCTGTTGTTCCATGTCCAGTTCTAACTGTTGCTTCCTGACCTGCATATAGGTTTATCAAGAGGCAAGTCAGGTGGTTTGGTATTCCCATCTCCTTCAGAATTTTCCACAATTCATTGCGATCCACACAGTCAAAGGCTTTGGCATAGTCAATAAAGCAGAAATAGATGTTTTCAAGAACTCTCTTGCTTTTTCAATGATACAGCCAATGTTGGCAATTGATTTATGGTTCCCCTGCCTTTTCTAAAACCAGCTTGAATATCTGGAAGTTCACGATACACACATTACTGAAGCCTGGCTTGGAGAATTTGAGCATTACATTCCTAGCGTGTGAGATGAGTGCAATTGTGCAGTAGTTTGAGCATTCTTTGGCATTGCCTTTCTTTGGGATTGGAATGAAAACTGACCTTTTCCAGTCCTGTGGCCACTTCTGAGTTTTCCAAATTTGCTGACATTTTGAATGCAGCATATTATTGATGATAATATCAATAATATTAATAATAATGCAAATTTATATAGCACTGGCTAAAAGACCTACAAGACTTTTTAGAACTAACACCCAAAAAAGATGTCCTTTTCATTATAGGGGACTGGAATGCAAAAGTAGGAAGTCAAGAAACACCTGGAGTAACACGCAAATTTGGCCTTGGAATACGGAATGAAGCAGGGCAAAGACTAATAGAGTTTTGCCAAGAAAATGCACTGGTCATAACAAACACCCTGTTCCAACAACACAAGAAAAGACTCTATACATGGACATCACCAGATGGTCAACACCTAAATCAGATTGATTATATTCTTTGCAGCCAAGGATGGAGAAGCTCTATACAGTCAGCAAAAACAAGACCAGGAGCTGACTGTGGCTCAGACCATGAACTCCTTATTACCAAATTCAGACTTAAATTGAAGAAAGTGGGGAAAACCTCTAGACCATTAGGTATGACCTAAATCAAATCCCTTATGATTATACAGTGAAAGTGAGAAATAGATTTAAGGGCCTAGATCTGATAGATAGAGTGCCTGATGAACTATGGAATGAGGTTCATGACATTGTACAGGAGACAGGGATCATGACCATCCCCATGGAAAAGAAATGCAAAAAAAGCAAAATGGCTGTCTGGGGAGGCCTTACAAATAGCTGTGAAAAGAAGAGAACTGAAAAGCAAAGGAGAAAAGGAAAGATATAAACATCTGAATGCAGAGTTCCAAAGAATTCAAGAAGAGATAAGAAAGCCTTCTTCAGCGAATAATGCAAAGAAATAGAGGAAAACAACAGAATGGGAAAGACTAGAGATCTCTTCAAGAAAATCAGAGATACCAAAGGAACATTTCATGCAAAGACGAGCTCAATAAAGGACAGAAATGGTATGGACCTAACAGAAGCAGAAGATTTTAAGAAGAGATGGCAAGAATACACAGAAGAACTGTACAAAAAGGATCTTCACAACCCAGATAATCACAATGGTGTGATCACTGACCTAGAGCCAGATATCCTGGAATGTGAAGTCAAGTGGGCTTTAGAAAGCCTCACTATGAACAAAGCTAGTGGAGGTGATGGAATTCCAGTTGAGCTATTCCAAATCCTGAAAGATGATGCTGTGAAAGTGCTGCACTCAATATGCCAGCAAATTTGGAAAAGTCAGCAGTGGCCACAGGACAGGAAAAGGTCAGTTTTCATTCCAATCCCAAAGAAAGGTAATGCCAAAGAATGCTCAAACTACCGCACAGTTGCACTCATTTCACATGCTAGTAAAGTAATGCTCAAAATTCTCCAAGCCAGGCCTCAGCAATATGTGAACTGTGAACTTCCAGATATTCAAGCTCGTTTTAGAAAAGGCAGAGGAACCAGAGATCAAATTGCCAACATCCGCTGGATCATAGAAAAAGCAAGAGAGTTCCAGAAAAACATCTATTTCTGCTTTATTGACTATGCCAAAGCCAAAGCCTTTGACTGTGTGGATCACAATAAACTGTGGAAAATTCTGAAAAAGATGGGAATACCAAACCACCTGATCCACGTCTTGAGAAATTTATATGCAGGTTATGAAGCAACAGTTAGAACTGGACATGGAACAACAGACTGGTTCCAAATAAGAAAAGGAGTACGTCAAAGCTGTATATTGTCACCCTGTTTATTTAACTTATATGCAGAGTACATCATGAGAAATGCTGAACTGGAAGAAACACAAGCTGGAATCAAGATTGCCAGGAGAAATATCAATAACCTCATATATGCAGATGACACCATCCTTATGGCAGAATGTGAAGAAGAACTAAAAAGCCTCTTGATGAAAGTGAAAGTGGAGAGTGAAAAAGTTGGCTTAAAGCTCAACATTCAGAAAATGAAGATCATGGCATCTGGTTCCATCACTTCATGGCAAATAGATGGGAAAATAGTGGAAACAGTGTCAGACTTTATTTTTCTGGGCTCCAAAATCATTGCAGATGGTGACTGCAGCCATGAAATTAAAAGAAGCTTACTCCTTAGAAGGAAAGTTATGACCCACCTAGATAGCATATTCAAAAGCAGAGACATAACTTTGCCAACGAAAGTTCGTCTAGTCAAGGCTGTGGTTTTTCCTGTGGTCATGTATGGATGTGAGAGTTGTTCTGTGAAGAAGGCTGAGCACTGAAGAATTGATGCTTTTGACCTGTGGTGTTGGAGAAGACTCTTGAGAGTCCCTTGGACTGCAAGGAGATCCAGCTAGTCCATTCTGAAGGAGATCAGCCCTGGGATTTCTTTGGAAAGAATGATGCTAAAGCTGAAACTCCAGTACTTTGGCCACCTCATGCGAAGACTTGACTCATTGGAAAAGACTCTGATTCTGGGAGGGATTGAGGGCAAGAGGAGAAGGGGACGATAGAGGATGAGATGGCTGGATGGCATCGCTGACTCTATGGACGTGAGTCTGGTGAACTCTGGGAGTTGGTGATGGACAGGGAGGCCTGGCGTGCTGCGATTCATGGGGTCGCAAAGAGTCAGACACGACTGAGCGACTGATCTGATCTGATTTTACAGAAAATGTACCAATAATTTTGCATTTATTCATTTATTTAATTATCACAACACTTTCTTGATTTAGAGACTATTAAATATTCACTTGCAGATGAGGAAATTGTTCTATGATATTAAAAAATTTCTTATTTCATCAAAAGGAAAAGGAAAAGTAGCAGTTGAACCTTCAAAGTAATTCCTAGCCTGCACTATAGGTTTGTTTTTACTATAATGCCTGTATGTGGTCATGATAAATATTTCAAGATAATATATAAGTGGGGAAAATACAAGAATCTACTCTGCCATTTTATTCTCTAATGATAACAATCATAAATGTTGCTTCTCAATATAAAGTGTTTTGCAAACTGTTTTCCTTATCGGCATATCTGTACCATCTCAGCATGTGCAGATCCATCTTACTTTAAATAGCTGAATTTTTTTCCGTTGTATAGGTGTATCACAATTTGTTTAAGCAGCTCCCTATTGATCATTAAAAGGAATGTGCGGTTTAAATTTTGATTGATATGTGAAATTGTGCTCCAAAAAAGTACATCAATTTTGACTCCTAGTGACAAAATATAGAATTGTCCCTTTCCCTACTTACTCATGAAACTCAAGTATTATCATAATTTTCTATTTAGAATGTAAAAGTTACTATCTTATTGCATTTTCATTATATTTCTTGAATTATAATTATGGCTAATTACCTTTACATGTGTTTTTAAGACATCTGTTGTTTTCTATTAACTGATATTTCCATTTTCTATTTGGTTGTTTTCTTTTTTCTGATTCATTCTAAGAGTTGCAACAGGCTTCTTCTTTCCACAACATATGCTATGGCAACACCAATACAGTATACTCACGCATATATATGGAATTTAGAAAGATGGTAATGGTAACCCTATATGTGAGACAGCAAAAGAGACATAGATGTAGAGAACAGTTTTTTGGACTCTGTGGGAGAGGGCAAGGGTGGGATGATTTGGAAGAATGATATTGAAACATGTATATTATCATATGTGAAATGGTTTGCCAGTCCAGGTTCAATGCATGAGACATGGTGCTTGGGGTTGGTGCACTGGGATGACCCAGAGGGATGGGATGGGGAGGGAGGTGGGAGGGGGGTTCAGGATGGAGAACACATGTACACCCATGGTGAACCCATGTGAGTGTATGGCAAAACCACTACAATATTGTAAAGTAATTAGCCTCCAATTAAAATAAATAAATTTATATTAAAAAAAATATATATATATATATAGACCCATTGAATGGCATCAGAGATATGTCCAAGGAATGAAGATAGGAAAATAAGGCTGAGTGACAATTTTCTTTGGAATTCCTTCCTTGAATAGAGGCTACTTTTGGGAATTATGAAATCAAAAGGAAGCTAATAACAACTCTGTTTCACTGATTATTTAATGTTTCACTTTAGTTTAACTAAAATTCATCAGAAGAATGTCATAAAATCTATAGCCAATGAACATTTTTTTTCTCTTCACTGATATGTTTATTTACAAGATTTTAAAGTAGAGTTTTGCTAGATTTTTCTCTAATAGAGGCAATATCTTGATGTACTTTGAACTTCAGTATCTATACAATTTGTAGTTGACTGTCATGAAAACTAACAAAATAAGTAATTACACATTATCTTACATTCATACTGTTCCAAAAGTAGAAATACATCTATGTGATTTCAAAAGAAATTACAATTCAGATATCTTTTGGAAAACATTAATAGCAGCAGGTTAGAAAAAAAAAAGGGAGGGGGGGGCTTGTGTGCTGTAAGCCCAGAGACTTACACAGATACACAGAATTCTGAGGTATGATTGTCTTCACCAATCCCACCAATTCCACTGTCCCCCCAAATCTAGCAAATTTGAGGGCAAGCTCTAAGGGCTTGTTCATATAAACATTTATTTGGATTACAGCTGTTCCTGTGACTTGAATGAGAAAGTGACTGACCAGAGAATATCACAGTATTCTCACAGAGCCTATTATTTTTTTCTGGCTGCTTTTAAGATTCTCTCTTGATCAATGATTTTACACAGTTTGATTATGATGTACTTTTGTTTACTTTGCTTAATATTTCCTGTTAATGTTTTTATGAGCTTCTTTTTTCTGTTGGTTTATAGTTTTGATCAAGCTTTTAAAATTTTTTGTACAGTACTCACATTTTATTTTTTCTCTTTCAGCCTCTCTCTCCTCTCCTGCAGGGACTTAAACATATATTAGGCCTCTTTACATTATCATATAAGTGCAACCATACAATATCTATTCTCCTATGTCTAGCTTATTTCAACTAGAATAATGGTTTTAAGGTCCACCTATGTTACATTTTTCTGAATCTATTTTTATTAGAGTATAGTTGCTTTACATGAACTTGAGCAAACTCCAGGAAATAGTGGAGGACAAGAGAGCCTGGGGGAGGGGGGAGGGAATGCAAAGAATTGGACACGACTTAGCAACTGAAGAAGTTGCTTTACAATGTTGTATTAGTTTCTGTTGTACAACAACATGAATCAGCCATAAGTATACAAACAAATATATCCCCTCCCTCTTGAACGTCCCTCCCAACCCACACAGCACTCCTCTTGGTCGTCACAGAGCACTGGGCTGAGCTCTCTGTGTTATATAACAACTTCCCACTGTCTCAGAACTTCATTACTTTTATGGCTAACAAATACTTAATTATAGATATACCACAAAAAAAAAATAAAATATAATATAATCTATTCCTAAACTGGTGACATTGTACTCCATTTTGTGATTCTTCATCTGAAGTAGCATTTATTTTATTGATATCATTGTTTGCTTTTATTACAATAGTAGTTGTATATTCATTATAGAAAATTTGAATTTTGTAGGAAAATCACAAAGATGAATTTTTAGAAATAAAAGTCTACAGTACCATCATCCAATGATATTTCTTATATGCTTTTGTGCCGGGGACCAGCCCCGGCTGATCCAGGGAATTCGAAGCGGGGACGGCGTCGGCGAGGGTCAGGAAACAATTGCTTAATTAAACGTTAATTAAGGATATAAAGAGTAATAGAATGAGGATAGCTCAGTGAGGAAATTCAGTGGAGAAAAGAGGCTGAATAATTCAGCCAGAAGGTAAGAGAAAGAACGACATGGTGAGACCAAGTTTCGGTGAACAAGGCCCGCACTTTATTTTCCAAAGTAGTTTTTATACCTTAAGTTATGCATAGAGGATAATGGGGGAAGGGGTAGAGTCATGCAGTAAGCCAGGCTTTCTTCCTGCAAACTTATCATATGCAAAAGTTTAGGTGATTTGCATCATCTTCTGGCCCGGAGGCCTTTTTCTCTAAAGGTGATTATTCTGAAGTCAGGTGCCAGCCTCCAAAAAGCATTAGATAAAGTTGCATTCCTACAGAGCAAAGGTGTGGTGGGCTATAACAAGAAAAAGAATTAACTCAAGGGTCCCAGGTTACAAACATTAAAGCTACTACTTACACCAACTATATTAATCAATACACTGCCAGGGACACAGCAGGAAGGGGATATGGAGACTTAGCAGCAAACATTGGCCCAACAAGTGAAAATCCCTTCACCAATACAATTTCTAATCAATCTTTTAACTGCTCAAAGGAATCTGTATTTAGACAGTTTAGAACATCTCACGCCTCTCAGTTTGGAGGCTCTGAGCAATCACATGTGGCCGGAAAAACCTATTCAGGCAGGCTAGAGGACTTCCAAGGGAGTTTGTAGGTTGAAACACTGTCACACCCAGGAATTATTAACTGGAGCTGTAAGCTAACTCTTTTTTCAGAGAGGTAGTGGGGGACAGCCCCCCGTAAAGTCAGAGGTGTAGGTGAAAGCACAAAGCAGAAAGTAGGCAGACTCTGGTTTTGGGGGTAGATTGCTCGAGAATTTCCAGGGAGACTCCTGAGGCTTGATCCCGCCTTTGCGTATGTCAAGCCTCCTTCCTCATGACCTTTGCCACGGGCGGAGCTCGCTCCCCACACTTTTGTCCAGTGTTTTAGCATTGCAAATTAAATATATATATATATATATAGTGATACAGTTTCTTACATGTCTTCTTCATTCAACATTATTTTAATATTCTTTGATAATCTAATTTTAATGACCACATTCTATTATATAGATATATCATAATTGTTTACATAATTTTATTATGGCTGGATAGTTCATTTTCAGAAATAAAATACTATAACGTATGTTCCTATATATATTGTTTGGAGAACACCACAAGATTATCCTTTAGAATAAATTACAGATACTCATTGCCAAACTGTTTGCTGGAAATCTTGCATGAACTTTTACCCCCACTAGTAGAAGTCTGCTTTATTGGATTGTTTTCAAATACTGAGTATTTTTTGATGTTTGTCAATTTCATAGACAAATGTATTGTCTTTATTTTAAACTTTATTTTACTTTATTTTAAACCACTTTGATCATTTGTAATGTTTAACATTTTAAAATAAATGTACTGATCACTTGTATAACAACTTTTACAATGCTTCATTTTGGGTACATTGAAAAAGTAAGAAAAAATCCATCAGACAGTTATGAAATTCCAACCTATTAGAGAACTACTTAAAAGGCTATTGAGCATATTGAGTAACAGTACAGTAATAATCTTAGAGAGAGAAAATGAAGGCTTAAAATACCACTGTAGTCATGGAAATAACATAACAGAAGTTTGGAGAGTTATTTTAGAATAGAAGTCATAATACTTGTTTGCTGATAAGACATAAGAGAAAGGGAGAGAAAGACTAACAAAAACAACAACACAGTTTCTTGGCTAGGTGACAGGAATGAAGATATCATTAACTGTAATAATAATTATGTGAAGAATATGGTTAAGGAAAAAAAATAATGGGTATATTGGTCAACATGAGATATTTGAAGTACTGTTATATACGATCTGAGGAAATGGTTTAGCAGCAGGTAAAGTTCCTACATATCAATTACCATGTATTAGTAGAATAGGAAAAACAAATCCCCCCAAACAAACACCTGAATATGCTTTAGAAATCAACATACTGTAAAAATGGAATTTCAAATAATAAAAAATACAGTAGAATAATAATTAGTGATATTGAGCATCTTTCCATGTGCCTCTTAGTCATTGGTATGTCTTCTTTGGAGAAGTGTTTGTTTAGACCTTCTGCCATTTTTTTTTTTTTATTGAATTGTTTGGTTCTTTTTGATATTTAGCTGTATAAGCTCTTGTATACTCTGGAGATTAATCCCTTATTGGTCGCATCATTAGCAAATATTTTCTCCCATTCTGTAGGTTCTCTTTTCATTTTGTTTATGGTTTCCCTCGATGTACAAGTTTAAGTTTAATTAGGTCCATTTTTTTTTTTTTTTGCTCTTTTTCCTGTTACTCTAGAAGATGGATCCAAAAAGATGTTGCTGCAATTTATGCCAAAGTGTATTCTGCCTATGGTTTCCTCTAAGAGTTTTATAGTATTCAGTCTTACCTTTAGGCCTCTATCTCACTTTGAGATTTCTGTGTATGTTCATAGTGTTATAGATTGTTCTAATTTCATTTTTACATGTAGCTAACCAGTTTTCCCACCACCACTTATTAAAGAGACTCTCTTTTCTGCATTGCATATTCTTGCCTCTTTTGTTATAGAGTAATTGACCCTAGGTGTGTAGCTGTGTAGGCTTATATCTGGGCTTTCTATCCTGTTCCACTGATCTATATTTCTGTCTTTGTTCCAGTACTATATTGTGCAAATAAAAACTACACTGAGGTATCACTTCACACTAGTCAGGATGACCATCATCAAAGAATCTACAAATAGTAAATACTAGAGAGACTCTGAAGATAAAGGAACCCTCTTACCCTGTTGGTGGGAATATAAATTGGTATATCCACTATGGAGTTTCCTTAAATAACTAAAAATAGAGCTATCATATGATCCTGCAATTTCACTTCTGGGCATATATCCAGAGAAAACCATAATTTGAAAAGATGCATCACGCCCCACTATTGCAGCCCCATCGCAGCACTACTTACAATAGCCAAGACATAGACACAACCTAAATGTCCATCAACAGATAAATAGAAAATGTGTGGTATACATACACAATGAAATATTACTCAGCAATGTAAAAGAATGAAATAATGGTACTTGCAGCAACATGGTTGGACCTAGAGATTATCATACTAAGTAAAATAAGTCAGAGAAATACAGATATGGTGTAATATCACTTATATGGGCTTCCCAGGTGGCACAGTGGTAAAGAAACTGCCTGCCAATGCATGAGATTCAGGAGACGTGAGTTCAGTCCCTGGCTCGGGAAGATGCTCTGTAGGAGGAAACAGTAACCCACTCCAATATTCTTACCTGGGAAATCCCATGGAAAGAGGAACCTGGCAAGCTAGAGTCCATAGGGTCTAAAAGAATTGGACACAACTGAGCACACATGTACATAGCACTTATAATTGGAATCTAAAAAAAAAAAAAACATACAAATCAACTTACTCACAAAACAGAGACTCAAAGACTAGAAGAAACCTTGCAGTTACTAAAGGGGAAATGGGGACGGAGGGAGGGATAAATTATGTGGTTGAGATCAACATATACACACTGCTACATGGAGACTGGGTTTTCTTGGTGGTTCAGTGAAAAAGAATCTGTCTGCACTTCAGGAGCCGCAGGAGATGTAAGTTCAATCTCTCTGGGTCAAGAAGGTCCCTTGGGGGAGGAAATGGTAGCCCACTCCAATATTCTTGCCTGGAGAATCCCATGGACAGAGGAGCCTAGAGGGTTATAGTTCATAGGGTCACAAAAAAGTCAAACATGAGTGAAGTGATTTAGCATGCACACATGCAAATTGAGAGCACTGGTGTGTCTGTGAATGTAACTGTATTTGATTAAATGAAGGAAGGACTATTAATTTGTTTAAACTTATCTGTTAAACTCCTGAAAGACATGTATGGTCCTTCTCTTGATAGACTCACCATTTTATGTTTTGACCATGCCACTGTCTCCTCTAAGTTCTTTTTTTGCCTTTCTGTGAATATAGGTCTTAAATTTCTATTAACAGGTTTAGTATTTAGTATGCTCTCAAGTGAGTTATAGATATAAATACACATGATACCCATTGAAGGATATTTTTGTTAGCTGAACAAGGGAAACATATGCAGTAAAAGAAATGATCACAGAGATCAGTGAAATGTTCCTGTTCCTGAATAATATGAAGGAAGGAGCCTAGGTGTCCATTCCAAGTGGAAAGATGGTCACATACTTGCTGCTTCCATGTGGTTCAAGTTAAAGTAGTTCACTATCATTATGCATTTAAAATGCATTTGAAGTGCACACACACACACACACACACACACACACACACACATAGAGTGATATATCACCCTCAGTCTCTCCTATGACAGCTATTAGATGTGACCTCTTCAAAGTTCTTATGTTGGTGAGCTGGAAATCACTTTTATCATTCAGTATAGAAAACCTATTAATAAGCCCAACCATTGTGAGGCAGAGAGAAATAGACAGGGAAAGAAGGCTTGCTCTTAATCACTGATTGTCTCATAACAGCATCATTGATAATCACAGCATAACTTCTACTATGGCTACTTTGACTATGGTATGGATCTAAAAAGCAGAAGATATTAAGAAGAGGTGGCAAAAATACCCAGAAAAACTATACGAAAAAGATCTTAATGACCCAGATAACCACAATGATGTGATAACTCACCTAGAGTCAGACATTCTAGAAACAGGAGTCAAATGGGCCTTAGGAAGCATCACTACGAAAAAGCTAGTGGGGGTGGTGGAATTCCAGTTGAGCTATTTCAAATCCTAAAAGATGATTCTGTGGAAGTGCTGAACTCAATATGCCAGCAAATTCGGAAAACTCAGCAGTGGCCACAGGACTGGGAAAGGTTAGTTTTCATTCCAATCCCAAAGAAAGGCAGTACCAAAGAATGTTTAAACTACCTCAAAATTGCACTTATCTCACACACTAGCAGTGTAATGCTTAAAATTCTCCAAGCTTGGCTTCAACAGTACATGAACTGAGAAAGTCCAGATATTCAAGCTGGATTTAGAAAAGGCAGAGAAACCAGAGATCAAATTGCCAACATCCATTGCATCACAGGTAAAGCAAGAGAATTCCAGAAAAAAACCATCTACTTTTGCTTTATTGACTACACTAAAGCCTTTGTGTGAATCGCAATACATTGTGGAAAATTCTTCAAGAAATGGGAATACGAAATCATGTGACCTGCCTCCTGAGAAATCTATATGCAGTTCAAGAAGCAACACTTAGAACCGGCCATGGAACAACATACTGCTTCCAAATTGGGAAGGGGGTACATCAAGGCTGTATACTGTCACCCTGCTTATTTAACTTATATGCAGAGTGCATTATGGGAAATGCCCAGCTGGATGAAGCAGAAGCTAGAATTAAGATTGCCTAGCAAGATTCCCAAGAAAAATATCAATAACCTCAGATATGCAGATAACACCACACTTATGGCAGAAAGTGAAGAGGAACTAAAGAGCCTCTTGATGAAAGTGAAAGAGGAGAATGAAAAAGCTGACTTAAAACTCAACATTTAAAACATGAAGATTATGGCATCCAGTACCATCATTTCATAGCAAATAGATGGGGATACAATGGAAATAGTGAGAGACTTTTTTTTTTTTTTTGGCTCCAAAATCACTGCAGATGGTGACTGCAGCCATGAAATTAAATTATTTTTAATAATTAAAATAAATTATTTAAATACATTATTAAATTAAATTATCTAATTTAAATTATTCCTTGCTTCTTGCAATAAAAGCTATAACAAACTTAGACAGCATATTAAAAATCAGAGACATTACTTACCTGACATATGGTCGTATAGTCAAAGCTATGCTTTATCCAGTAGTCATGTACAATTATGAGAGTTGAACATGAAGAAGGCTGAGCACCGAAGAACTGATGCTTTTGAATTGTGGTGTTGGAGAAGACTCTTGAGAGTCCATTGGACTGCAAAGAGATCAAACAAGTCAACTCTAAAATAAATTAAAGTTGAATATTCATTGGAAAGACTGATGCTGAAGCTGAAACTCCAATACCTTGGTCACCGGATGCTAAAAGCTGACTCATTAGAAAAGACCCTGATGCTGGGAGCAATTGAAGGCAGGAGAAGAAGGGGACAATAAAGGACAAGATGGTTGGATGGCATCACTGACTCAATGGACATGACTTTGACCAAGCTCTGGGAGATCATAAAGGACAGGGAAGCCTGGCGTGCTGCAGTCCATGTGGTCAAAAAAGTTGGACACGACTGAGAGACTGAACAGCAACAATAAAATGGCTGGATCAGATGGGACAATAAAGTACCCAGTACATAAAGTTGCAGGATAGCCTAGAACTCTGATAGGAAATAACACAATAGCACCTAGAATGAAATTTAAATTCGCATTTTCTACTCAATGAAAGCGAAATGGTGGTGATCAAACGTCTCAGTAAAATTTTATTTCCCTGGAAATAATCCTAAGGCAGGATCTATTAAACTATAATTCTCTGTAATTTAGTCTGATTTTAATTATCACTTGCTTACTTACTCAATTATTTATTTATGGTTATTTTGTAGATAATTTTATAATAATTAAGAAGTGCTAGCTATGTTATCAGAGAAGGCAATGGCACCCCCACTCCAGTACTCTTGCCAGGAAAATCCTATGGACGGAGGAGCCTGGTGGGCTGTAGTCCATGGTGTCACAAAGAGTTAAACACGACTGAGCAACTTCAATTTCACTTTTCACTTTGATGCATTGGAGAAGGAAATGGTAACCCACTCCAGTGTTCTTGCCTGGAGAATCCCAGGGATGGAGGAGCCTGATGGGCTTCCGTCTATGGGGTCGCACAGAGTCCGACACGACCGAGGTGACTTAGCAGCAGCAGCAACAGCAGCTATGTTATTGTTCAATTATTTAGCCCCCCGGAGCCTTTGTTAACCAAATGCTATATATTTTAAAAAGAAAGTCTTAATTATGCAAGCACTGAAGTAAGAAATCCCTTTGTTTAAAATAAACTGCAAACCATTTGGTGCATCATTTGCATGTTTATTTTTTTAATTTAGATTTATTTATTTTAATTGCAAGCTAATTACTTTACAGTATTGTATTGGTTTTGCCATACATCAACATGAATCTGCCACAGGTGTACACGTGTTCCCCATCTTGAACCCCCCTCCCACCTCCCTCCCCTTAACATCCCTCTGGGTCATCCCAGTGCACCAGCCCCAAGCATTGTGTATCCTGCATTGAACCTGGACTGGCAATTTGTTTCTTATATGATATTATAGATGTTTCAGTGCCATTCTCCCAGATCATCCCAGCCTCTCCCTGTCCCACAGAGTCCAAAAAGACTGTTCTATACATCTGTGTCTCTTTTGCTATCTCACATATAGGGTTATTGTTACCATCTTTCTAAATTCCATATATATACATTAATATACTATATTGGTGTTTTTCTTTCTGGCTTACTTCACTCTTTATAATAGGCTCCAATTTCATCCACCTCATTAGAACTGATTCAAATGTATTATTTTTAATGGCTGTGTAATACTCCATTGTGTATATGTACCACTGCTTTCTTTTTTGTTGTTGTTTTTTTGTTTTTTTGTTTTTTTTTCTCTAATTTTATTTTATTTTTAAACTTTACAAAATTGTATTAGTTTTGCCAAATATCAAAATGAATCCACCACAGGTATACATGTGTTCCCCATCCTGAACCCTCCTCCCTCCCCATACTATCCCTCTGGGTCGTCCCAGTGCACTAGCCCCAAGCATCCAGTATTGTGCATCGAACCTGGACTGGCATCTCGTTTCATACATGATATTTTACATGTTTCAATGCCATTCTCTCAAATCCTCCCACCCTCTCCCTCTCCCACAGAGTCCATAAGACTGTTCTATACAACACTGTCTCTTTTGCTGTCTCGTACACAGGGTTATTGTTACCATCTTTCTAAATTCCATATATATGCGTTAGTATACTGTATTGGTGTTTTTCCTTCTGGCTTACTTCACTCTGTATAATAGGCTCCAGTTTCATCCACCTCATTAGAACTGATTCAAATGTATTCTTTTTAATGGCTGAGTAATACTCCATTGTGTATATGTACCACAGCTTTCTTATCCATTCATCTGCTGATGGACATCTAGGTTGGTTCCAAGTCCTGGCTATAATAAACAGTGCTGTGATGAACACTGGAGTACACGTGTCTCTTTCAATTCTTGTTTCCTCGGTGTGTATGCCCAGCAGTGGGATTGCTAGGTCGTATGGCAGTTCTATTTCCAGTTTTTTAAAGGAATCTCCGCACTGTTCTCCATAGTGGCTATACTAGTTCGCATTCCCCCCAACAGTGTAAGAGGGTTCCCTTTTCTCCACACCCTCTCCAGCATTTGTTGCCTGTAGACTTTTGGATCACAGCCATTCTGACTGGCATGAAATGGTACCTCATTGTGGTTTTGATTTGCATTTCTCTAATAATGAGTAATGTTGATCATCTTTTCATGTGTTTGTTAGCCATCTGTATATCTTCTTGGAGAAATGCCTATTTAGTTCTTTGGCCCATTTTTTGACTGGGTCATTTATTTTTATGGAATTGAGCTGTAGGAGTTACTTGTATATTTTTGAGATTAGTTGTTTGTCAGTTGCTTCATTTGCTATTATTTTCTCCCATTCTGAAGGCTGTCTTTTCACCTTGCTTATAGTTGCCTTTGTTCTGCAGAAGCTTTTAATTTTAATTAGGTCCAATTTGTTTATTTGTGCTTTTATTTCCAATATTCTGGGAGGTGGGTGATAGAGGATCCTGCTGTGATTTATGTCAGAGAGTGTTTTGCCTATGTTTTCCTCTAGCAGTTTTATAGTTTCTGGTCTTGGATTTAGATCTTTAATCCATTTTGAGTTTATTTTTGTATATGGTGTTAGAAAGTGTTCTAGATTCATTCTTTTACACATGGTTGACCAGATTTCCCAGCACCACTTGTTAAAGAGATTGTCTTTTCTCCATTGTATATTCTTGCCTCCTTTGTCAAAGATAAGGTGTCCACAGGTGTGTGGATTTATCTCAGGGCTTTCTATTTTGTTCCACTGATCTATATTTCTGTCTTTGTGCCAGTACCATACTGTCTTGATGATTGTGGTTTTGTAGTAGAGCCTGAAGTCAGACAGGTTCATTCCTGCAGTTACATTCTTCTTTCTCACAATTGCTTTGGCTCTTCAAGGTTTTTTGTATTTCCATACAAATTTCCGTTCATACCTTGATAGGGATTTCATGGAATCTATAGATGGCTTTGGGTAGTATACTCATTTTCACTATATTGATTCTTCCAATCTATTAACATGTTATATTTCTCCATCAATTAGTGTCCTCTTTGATGTCTTTCACCAGTGTTTTACATTTATATATATATATATATATATATATATATATATATATATATATATATATGTCTTTAGTTTCTTTAGGTAGATACATTCCTAAGTATTTTATTCTTTTAGTTGCAATGGTGAGTGGAATTGTTTCCTTAATTTCTCTTTCTGTTTTCTCATTATTAGTGTATAGGAATGCAAGGGATTTCTGTGTGTTGATTTTATATCCTGCAACTTTACTATGTTCATTGATTAGCTCTAGTAATTTTCTGGTAGAGTCTTTAGGATTTTCTATGTAGAGGATCATTTCATATGCAAATGGTGAGAATTTTACTTCTTCTTTTCCAATTTGGATTCATTTTATTTCTTTTTCTGCTCTGACTGTTGTGGCCAAAACGTCCAAAACTATGTTGAATATTAATGTTGAAATGGGCACCCTTGTCTTGTTCCTGACTTTAGGGAAAATGCTTTCAATTTTTCACCATTGAGGATAATGTTTGCTGTGGGTATGTCATATATAGCTTTTATTATGTTGAGGTATGTTCCTTCTATTCCTGCTTTCTGGAGAGTTTTTATCATAAGTGAATGTTGAATTTTGTCAAAGGCTTTCTCTGCATCTATTGAGATAATCATATGGTTTTTATTTTTCAATTTGTTAATGTGGTGTATTACACTGGTTGATTTGTGGATATTGAAGAATCCTTGCATCCCTGGAATAAAGCCCACGTGGTCATGGTGTACAATCTTTTTAATGCGTTGTTGGATTCTGATTGCTAGAATTTTGTTAAGGATATTTGCATCTATGTTCATCAGTGGTATTGGTCTGTAGTTTTCTTTATTTTGTGGGATCTTTGTCAGGTTTTGGTATTAGGGTGATGGTGTGCTCATATAATGAGTTTGGAAGTTTACCTTCCTCTGCAATTTTCTGGAAGAGTTTGAGTAGGATAGGTGTCAGCTCTTCTCTAAATTTTTGGTAGAATTCAACTGTGAAGCCGTCTGGACCTGGGCTTTTGTTTGCTGAAAGATTTCTGATTACAGTTTCTATTTCCATGCTTGTGATGGGTCTGTTAAGATTTTCTATTTCTTCCTGGTCTAGTTTTGGAAAGTTGTACTTTTCTAAGAATTTGTCCATTTCTTCCTCATTGTCCATTTTATTGGCATATAATTGCTGATAGTAGTCTCTTATGATCCGTTGTATTTCTGTGTTGTCTGTTGTGATTTCTCCATTTTCATTTCTAATTTATTTATTTTTTCTCCCTTTGTTTCTTGATGAGTCTGGCTAATGGTTTGTCAATTTTATTTATCCTTTCAACGAACCAACTTTTAGCTTTGTTGATTTTTACTCCGGTCTCTTTTGTTTCTTTTGCATTTGAGTTAGGTTATTTATTTGATTTTTTTTCTTGTTTCTTTAGGTATGCCTGTATTGCTATGAACTTTCCCCTTAGCACTGCTTTTACAGTATCCCACAGGTTTTGGGTTGTTGTGTTTTCATTTTCATTCATTTATATGTATATTTTGATTTCTTTTTTGATTTCTTCTGTGATTTGTTGGTTATTCAGCAGCATGTTGTTCAGCCTCCATATGTTGGAGTTTTTAATAGTTTTTCTCCTGTAATTGAGATCAAGTCTTACTGGATTGTGGTCAGTAATGATGCTTTGAATGATTTCAATTATTTTTTGAATTTACCAAGGCTATATTTATGGCCCAGAATGTTATCTATCCTGGAGAATGTTCCGTGTGCATTTGAGAAAATGTGAAATTCATTGTTTTGGGGTGAAATGCCCTATAGGTATCAGTTAAGTTTAACTGGTGTATTGTATCATAAAGTTTATGTTTCCTTGTTAATTTTCTGTTTAATTGATTTATCCATAGGTGTGATTGGCGTTTTAAAGTTTCCCACTATTATTGTGTTATTGTTAGTTTCCCCTTTCATACTTTTTAGCGTTTGTCTTGTATATTGGTGCGCTGCTATGTTGGGTGCATATATACTTATGATTGTTATATCTTCTTCTTTGATTGATCCTTTGATCATTATGTAGTGTCCTTCTTTGTCTCTTTTCACAGCCTTTGTTTTAAAGTCTATTTTATCTGATACGAGTATTGCTACTCCTGCTTTCTTTTGATCTCTATTTGCATGAAATATCTTTTTCCAGCCCTTCACTTTCAGCCTGTATGTGTCCCTTGTTTTGAGGTGGGTCTCTTGTAGACAACATATATAGGGGTCTTGCTTTTGTATCCATTCAGCCATTCTTTGTCTTTTGGTTGGGGCACTCAACCCATTTACATTTAAGGTAATTATTGATAAGTATGATCCTGTTGCCATTTACTGTATTGTTTGGGGTTCGAGTTTATACACCCTTTTTGTGTTTCCTGTCTAGAGAAGATCCTTTAGCATTTGTTGGAGAGCTGGTTTGGTGGTGCAGAATTCTCTCAGCTTTTGCTTGTCTGTAAAGCTTTTGATTTCTCCTTCATATTTGAATGAGATCCTTGCTGGGTACAGTAATCTGGGCTGTAGTTTATTTTCTTTCATCACTTTAAGTATGTCCTGTCATTCCCTCCTGGCCTGAAGAGCTTCTATTGAAAGATCAGCTGTTATCCTTATGGGAATCCCCTGTGTGTTATTTGTTGTTTTTCCCTTTCTGCATTTAATATTTGTTCTTTGTGTTTGATCTTTGTTAATTTGATTAATATGTGTCTTGGGGTGTTTCACCTTGGGTTTATCCTGTTTGGGACTCTCTGGGTTTCTTGGACTTGGGTGAATATTCCCTTCCCAATTTTAGGGAAGTTTTCAACTATTATCTCCTCAAGTATTTTATCATGGTCTTTCTTTTTGTCTTCTTCTTCTGTGACTCCTGTGATTCTAATGTTGGGGCCTTTAATATTGTCCTGGAGGTCTCTGAGATTGTCCTCATTTCTTTTAATTCATTTTTATTTTTTCCTCTCTGATTCATTTATTTCTACCATTCTATCTTCTACTTCACTAATCCTATCTTCTGCCTCCATTATACTACTATTTGTTGCCTCCAGAGTGTTTTTGACCTCATTTATTGCATTATTCATTATATATTGACTCATTTTTTATTTCTTCTAGGTCCTTGTCAAACCTTTGTTGCATCTTCTCAATCCTTTTCTCCAGGCTATTTATCTGCGATTCTATTTTGATTTCAAGGTTTTGGATCATTTTCACTATGATTATTCAGAATTCCTTATCAGGTAGATTCCCTATCTCTTCCCCTTTTGTTTTGCTTGGTGGGCATTTATCCTGTTCCTTTACCTGCTGGGTATTCCTCTATCTCTTCATCTTGTTTATATTGCTGAGTTTGGGGTGGTCTTTCTGTATTCTAGCAGTTTGTGGAGTTCTCTTTATTGTGGAGTTTCCTCGCTGTGGGTAGGGTTGGACTGTTGGCTTGTCAAGGTTTCATGGTTAGGGAAGCTTGTGTCGGTGTTCTGGTAGATAGAGTTGGATTTCTTCTCTCTGGAGTGCAATAAGGTGTCCAGTAATGAGTTATGAGATGTCAGTGAGTTTGGAATAACTTTGGGCAGCCTTTATATTGAAGGTCAGGGCTGTGTTCCTGTGTTGCTGGAGAATTTGCATGGTATGTCTTGCTCTGGAACTTGTTTGTGCTTGAGTGGTGCTTGGTTTCAGTGTAGGTATGGAGGCGTTTGATGAGCTCCTGTTGATTACTGTTCCCCGGATTCAGTTATCTGGTGTTCTTAGGATTTGGACTTAAGCCTCCTGTTTCTGGCGTTCAGTCTTATTTTTACAGTAGTCTCAAGACTTCTCCTTCTATACAGCACCACTGATAAAACATCTAGGTTAAAGATGAAAAGTTTCTCCACAGTGAGGGACACCCAGAGAGGTTCATGGAGTTACATGGAGAAGAGAAGAGGGAGGAGGGGGTTATGTTTATAGTTCCAAATTACTGAGGTCATGACGTGTGTTTTAAATTAAATACCATGTACAAAGTGAATTAACCACCTGCTGAGCTTACTAAGTGGGTTTATTTCTTCCATGGCTTGAAATACAGGATCCATTTTGAATCAATATTGTTATATACAAATTTATTTTCCTAGTGCTATTTCATTGGCATCATCCTCATTACTATCATCACCTTCATAGTCATCCAGTAATGTTATTCAGTTCCTGGGTATATGTGACTTGTACCAGAAAAGATACTAATTGTGAAATATTGATCAACAACCAAGGAACTTGATAATTAAAAAGTAGTTTAACCAAAAATGATGCTAAAATGAAACAACTCAAATATTGTTTTTTAAGCCCAGGAACATGTAGTCCTTTACCATCTGGATTTGTGCAGGAAAGAGAATCTCACTTTAATTCTCTCATTGATTCTCAAGTAATTAGTGGCTTGACTTCTTTGTCTTTCCACCACTTTTTCCATATAAAGGAAAGCATTGGAATGTAATTATATTAGTGACCAGAATCTTACTGGTCTTCAAACTTACCAGGAAACAAAGCAAAGCAAACTAGTTCTCATTATCTAGGACAGTTATATTTTAAAGTTTGGACTCATGGGGTAGTGTAAAATATTTTCTCACATGTTCCCCTGCCCCCCCCCCACCACATAATTAAAAGTTTGCCTAGATAAAGCTATCACCAAGTTAGAATTCTAAAAATATAATTAATTGATTAAATATTTAAATATAAAGTGAGGAAACAGTTTTTCAAACTTATGGTTATTCTAGGATCTTTAATTGTGCTACTCTTTATTTGACATTATTCAGTTCAGTACAGTTCAATCTCTCAGTCATGTCCAACTCTTTGTGACACCATGGACTGCAGCATGCCAGGCTTCCCTGTCCATCACCAAGTTGAGGAGCTTGCCATGATCTTTGTGTTTTGAATGTTGAGTTTTAAGACAGCTTTTTCTCTCTCCTCTTTCACCTTCATCAAGAGGCTCTTTAGTTCCTCTTTGCTTTTTGCCATAAGGGTGGTGACATCTGTGTATCTGAGGTTATTGATATTTCTCTTGGCAATCTTCGTTCCAGCTTGTGCTTCATCCAGTCGGGCATTTCCCATAATGCACTCTGCATATAAGTTAAATAAGCAGGGTGACAATATACAGCCTTGAAGTACTCCTTTTCCAATTTAGAACCAGTCTGTTGTTCCATGGCCAGTTCTAAGTTTTGCTTCTTGACCTGCACACAGATTTCTCAGGAGGCAAGTCACATGGTCTCGTATTCCCATTTCTTGAAGAATTTTTCACAATTTATTGTGATCCACACATTCAAAGGCTTTAGCATAGTTAATGAAGCAAAATTAGTTTGTTTGTTTGTTTGTTTTTCTGGAATTCTCTTGCTTTACCTGTGATGCAATGGATGTTGGCAATTTGATCTCTGGTTTCTCTGCCTTTTCTAAATCCATCTTGAACATCTGGATGTTCTTGGTTCAAGTGCTGTTGAAGCCAAGCTTGGAGAATTTTAAGCATTACACTGCTAGTGTGTGAGATGAGTGCAATTGTGAGGTAGTTTAAACATTCTTTGGTACTGCCTTTCTTTGGGATTGGAATGAAAACTGACCTTTCCCAGTCCTGTGGCCACTGCTGAGTTTTCCAAATTTGCTGGCATATTGAGTTCAGCACTTCCACAGCGTCTTTTAGGATCTGAAATAGCTCAACTGGAATTCCACCACCCCCACTAGCTTTGTTCACAGTGATGCTTCCTAAGGCCCACTTGACTTCAGACTCCAGGATGTCTGGCTCTAGGTGAGTGATTTAACATTATTAGAATATTCCAAAGTTATTTTTCTCTTATAAACAAAATAGTATCTAGGATTATGCCTAAACTGACTTGTATACCTAAGCAAAGATATTAGCACTAAAAACAAAATCTCTCAACCTTGGCACTGTTGATATTTAGGGCTGGATGATTCTTTGTTGTGGGGTGTTGTACATTGTAGATTGTAGCATATTTAATACCATTCCTGGCCTATACCTACTAGCTGTTAATGGCAACTCTTCTTTCCAACCCACCCTGTTTCTGTGTCCCTGCCCACTCACTGCCATGTTGTAATAAAAAAAAAAAATCTACAGATATTGCCAAATATCCTCTGGGGGCTAATTTTCTCTAGGTGTTAACCATTAAAATGCATAAATCTCTGTATAATTAAGAATTAAGGGTAGTTTCCCCCCCTCCCCCAGTATAGTACAGTTGTTATAATCCTGAACTCTTGATCCAACTTTTTGGAATTAATATACTGACTCGATCTTAGACAACTTAATCTCTGCAATCTTTGCATCTGTATATGCAAAATAAGGATAATAATAAATTGTAGCCTCTTAGAGGGCAGATACTGGAGGCAGATTACCCAGGTTTGAATACTGGCTCTGTAACTCCTGTGACTTTGGGAAAATTACTTTAATTCTCTGAGCCTCAGTTTCCTAATTTTTAAGTGGAGTAGCAATAGCTTTTACCTGATAGAATTAGTGCAAATCAAATGCATTTGTTTATATGGAGTGATCCTTGTCTGACACAGTAAGTTTTGTGTTCATGTTAACTAACATCACATTATTATTAAAATTTGAAATATCTGAGCAACTATGCTTCATTTCATAATTTCACAGTCACTGACACCTTCTGTATGTGTACCTGGCTATTTAGAGAACTAAGTAAATAAGACACAGAAAAACTGTTAGTTAGCAATGTTTGTCCACAAGACTTAGACTTTTCTTTTTCATTATTGAAACAATCAAGCTGGTATTAGTTATACCACAATACATTTTAGGTACTTGTTTTGTGCTTTATCTTACTTTCTTTCAGTATATTCACTTAATATACTTTGTATTGACATGAATAGGTCACTGGTTTCAAGTCAGAAGACTGGTGTTTAGGATGTGCTCTGTTACAAACTTGATGATCCTAAGACAAGTCACTTAATGTTGTCACACTGTCCTCATCTAGCAAATGGAAATAGTTAACTCAGCCATATTGATTTCACTGAGAAATTTTGAGAACCATGATAGTGAATGCTTTGGAAAAGCAAAAAGGTATGGTGACAATAATGTTGATAATGATGATCTATCAGCACATGGTGAAAGTGAAATTCACTCAGTCCAGTCCAACTCTTTGTGACCCCATGGACTATTCAGCTCATGGAATTCTCCAGGCCAGAATACTGAAGTGGATAGCTGTTTCCTTCTCCAGGGGATCTTCCTAACCAAGGGATGGAATCCAGGTCTCCTGGAATGTAGGCAGATTCTTTACCAGGTGAGCCACCAAGGACTAAATCCTTAAAACATAATGAACAAAACTGCACTGCATAATATTTTAAATTATTCTAGTTTATTTGATATAGTTCTATTAAAATAATATAAATAAATCTTGTATTAAGTAATATAAATAATCTATTATAAAATTATATCTACTCTACCTCAGTTCATAGAGAAAATGATTTAATACCTATTCTTACATTTAATCACATCTTAAATTTAAATTGTATATTCTGAAAACAAGCATGATACAGTATTCAACAAAGTTTTAGGCTACCAGTTTAAAATGAGAAAACATATGCAAAAAGATTAAAATTATTTTTCAAATTTGGTAGTTGTCTACTTACAGTAGCCATATCTCTCCCTCTTAAATATTGTAAAATAGTGTAATTTAATAGTGTTCCCTTGCACTGAATTTGGAGTCAAGTCCTAGATCTTATAAAAATTAATGAGATGGTTTCTAAAGTCCTTTCTGTCAAAATATGGTACTCAAATAATGCAAAGATAAATCAGTTTGCAAAGAATTGAGGCCCAGTGAATAGATGTATGTACTGAAGTAGAACAGGCCACCTGGAGAAGTTCCGTAGTGTTTGGGAAGAATTCAAAACATTTACAGATAATACTTTTTTTCATTACAGTGGAATTGGGGGAAAGAGGGTGCTGCCCACCATCCAAATGCACATTTTTTACTTAGGAGGAATCCTGCACTATATACAATAATGGAAGTTAACTGGTTTCCTTTTTCCTACCATATTAGGTAGCAAGGCCACAAACCTAAGACCAACACTCGACCCTAGACTCTGTTTGACTCTACAGAGCTAAAAGAAAGAGATGTCCAATATCAGTACTGCCTTAGAGTGGCAGTAATGACTCGTTTACTAGATAATACCTAACAAAGGAAAAACCTTGACTCACAATAGCCTGAGTTTACATAAGCTCCAAAAAATAGGTGAATTTATTATAGTTTGATTATATAAAACTTTGGAAATACTGAAATAGTTGGCATGAATAAATAAAATTTCCATATATACTGAGGTTATAGCAAAGATTCTGAGACTTTTACTAACATTGGTAGGAAGAACTGAAGACAGTGAATGAAGTTTTAGCAGTAGCTTCAATAAGTTTGTGCCTCCCTGGTGGCTCAGACAGTAAAGAATCTGCCTACAATGTAGGAGACATGGGTTCTATCCCTAGGTTGGGAAGATCCCCTGTAGAAGGGAATGGCAATCACTCCAGTATTCTTGACTAGAGTATTCCATAAACAGAGGAGTCTGATGAGCTACAGTCCATGGGGTCGCAAAGAGTCTGACACACCTGACCGTGTTTTTATTTTCAATCATTTTATTTATTCAACAAACATTTACTTAACATGTATACTGTACTGAGTTCTGGTGTTATAATCTCTGCCTCAAAAATCAACTATTTTAGGATCTTCAGTGAGACAAATATGTAGGTCCAGGCCATCTTGTGAGTGCAGAGGAAAGGCAGCCAGACAAAAGTAGTATGGAATGGAGGGGAGAATTGAAGTCTTCCTTGAAAAGTTTGACTCCTGAGCTGAACATTAGTGTCTGAGTAGCCACTATACTCTGGAAGAGAAGGGTATGACAGAGGATGAGATGGTTGGATGGCAGCACTGACTCAATGGACATGAGTTTGAGCAAACCCTGGGAGATGGTGAAGGACAGGGAAGCCTGGCATGCTGCAGTCTAAAGCGTTGCAATGAGTCGGACACAACTGAACAACAGGATCTATACAGGCAGAGTAGAGGGGTAGGAGGGCAGAAGACTAGTCTATAAACAACTGTACAGGCTGAAAACTCAGCTTCAATGGGAATGAAGAAACTGGAAGATGGTAAATTATAATTGTTACTGAAAGCTGAAGATGATTTAGATATTCTTGTTGAATGACTAATAAAAATGCCCTTGGGTAAGATAACAAGAGGCTTTGCTAATCCTGAACAAATAGTAGGTAATCTTTTATAGAAGGTGTAACCAAACTCTTAGTAAGTATGTAAATAAAGCACCACGTTGGGTTGGGTTTCCAGATGGTAAGGATAGAAGAGGATAATTAAATAATTAATTTTAAAATCCCATTAGAGGATTAAAGACAGAAAATTTTAAGGAAGTTTGGGAGACTTTTGTAAGCCAATGACCACTTAAGAAAAGAATCCAGTAACCTAGCAACAATCTACTCTCCCTTGAATGAAGACCAGGTGCATTCAAGGACCAGGCATACTCAAGCTACAATTCCTGATAGTTAAAAAAAAAAAGACAATAGTTATGGGGTCTGAAGCTTGTAACATACAGTCAGGGAGTTAATGATCCTTGAAGAGTAGCATTTCTATATGTAGCCAAGACAGAAATATAGTGAAAGGGGAAAGAAACTAGGTGAAAGGGGACAGTATACTGAAAACTGAGATGAATTATCATATTTTAGTTTATGTTACCACCATTTTGCTAATATACATATAATTTAAATAGTACCATGACAGTATGAGATAGACCATATAGGGTTAAAGGGGGAACTAATGATGTAAATCTTGATGTCTGTCCAAAAATGAAGAAGGTGGTTTTCTCCCCTCTCCACTTTTTCTTGATTATAAAACATGTAGTCTTTGCTCTTGGGGCTGCACTCTGTTGTCTGCCTTCTTCTATCTCACCCAAGCACCCTATGCTTATAAACTCACTCTTTGCCTCTCGGTTTGCCTCACACTGTATTCTTTCTCTGCTGATACAAAAGAACCCAAGCTTCAGTAAGTCCTGACATCAGGTGAGTGGTTTCAATTAAAAGACAGGGGATTTGAGTCCCCTCCTAAGACAGGGGTTGTGGGTATATGTCCCAATCTGAGGTGTGGTTCAGTTCAAGCCCCCATCTGAAGAGGAATGCAGTTTTACAGGCACTGAATAACTGTCAGTACTACTAAGTCCACTTTATTCTATAGGTAGACGTTGTGCTCCAAAAAGTAAACTAAAGGCAGCAACACACATTTCCAGCAGCTAGTGATTAAGTACAATAAAGACTGATTGTCACTCATTCCAGTCCAATATGGGTTGGAGAGAAGTAGGAACTCTTTTCTATGCTCTTAATTAGGAAGCCAGATTTCTTCCATATAGTGGCTTGACAATTCCGTAGGGTCCTAGTGCCTTGCAGTGGATCATCGGCTTTTCAGGCAGAGAAAACAAGACAAAGAAATGAGAAAGAGAGACCACATGAAAGGTCTCAGGAGAGGTTGGGCCTGGAAGTAGTGTTCATGTCTTTTGCCCATATTTCACTGGCAAGAACTCAAATCACATGTTTTTACCTAATTTCAGGAATGCCCAATATACATGGTTTAGCTATCTACTAAAAAAGAAAAAGTAAATGAATTTTTTGAGCATGTAACAGTTTCTCTGCCACAGATGAGGTATCACTCTTTGAAAGGAAAAGATCCAGATCAAGGGTAAGGCTGTGTGTATGCATAAACTACCAGATTATAAATTGATGAAGAGAAGCTAATCCTTAATATAATGTTTTATTTATTGTGCTATGGACTCCAAAAGGGCTATAATTATTGGTCAGAAATCTTGGCATGTTTGGTGCACTAATAAAGAGGTTTTTTGTTGATTTTTCTTCTGTTTCAATAAGAAATTATTTTCATTCAAAGTAGCCAGAGAGCTTGCAGGATGAAGGTTATAGTTACTGTTAATTTTTAGAAGACACCACAATGGAGCCTCAGCCATTAAAAAGAACACATTTGAATCAGTTTTAATGAGGTGGATGAAACTGGAGCCTACTATACAGAGTGAAGTAAGCCAGAAAGAAAAAAAAATACAGTATACTAACACATATATATGGAATTTAGAAATATGGTAATGACAACCCTGTATGCGAGATAGCAAAAGAGACACAGATGTATAGAACAGTCTTTTGGACTCTGTGGGAGAGGGAGAGGGTGGGTTGATTTGGGTGAATGGCATTTAAACATGTATAATATCATATATGAAACGAATTGCAAGTCCAGGTTCGATGCATGATACAAGATGCTTGGGGCTGGTGTACTGGGACGACCCAGAGGGATGGTATGGGGAGGGAGGTGGGAGGGGGGTTCAGGATGGGGAACACGTGTATACATATGGCAGATTCATGTTGATGTATGGCAAAACCAATACAATTTTGTAATTAATCTCCAATTAAAATAAATAAATTTATATTAAAAAAAAAAAAAGAAGAGAGATTTCCCCAGAATTCTGGACAGGGACTTGAGCCAAGAGAAGAAAGTTTGACTCTCATAAAGCAAAACCAATCCCAATTCCACTAACTGTTTGTCTCCATCCACCTAATTGGCATGTAGTAGATATATTCATGGGCTTCCCCAGTGGCTCAGCAGTAACAAATCTGTCTATACTTCTAGAGATGGTTGAGACTTGGGTTTGATCCCTAGGTCAGGAAGATCCCCTGGAGGAGGAAATCACAACCCACTCCACCATTCTTGCATGGAGTATCCCAAAGACAGAAGAGCCTAGCGGACTGTGGCCCATAGTGTTGCAAAGAGTGAGACACAACTGAAGCAACTGAGCATGCACTTACAGACAGATACACCCATCCCCTTTATGGAGCAAATCCCTGTCATGGTGAAGGGACTTGTATAATACAAGAAAACTATGAGTCATGCTGTGCAGGGCCACCCAAGATGGACAGGTCATAGTGGACCACAAAATATGGTCAACTGGAAGAGGTAATGGCACAGGATTAGATCTAGTAGACAGAGTACCTGAAGACCTATGGATAGAGGTTAGTAACATTGTACAGAAGGTGGTGACCAACACCATCCCAAAGAAAAACAAGTGCAAGAAGGCAAAGTGGTTGTCTGAGAAGGCTTAACATACAGCTGAGGAAAGAAAAGAAGTGACAGGCAAGGGAGAAAGGGAAAGATATACCCAACTGAATGAAGAGTAGCAGAGAATAGTAAGGAGAGATAAGAAAGTCTTCTGAAGTGAACAATGCAAAAAAAAAAAAAAAGGAAGAAATAGAGGAAAACAGTAGAATGGGAAAGACTAGATATCTCTTCAAGAAAAATGATGATATCAAGGGAATATTTCATGCAAAGATGAGCACAATAAATGACAGAAATTTCAACAATAAAGGGCCTAACAGAAGCAGAAGAGATTAAGAAAAGGTGGCACAAATACACAGAAGAACTATAAAAAAGGGGGGGGGTTGGGGGTTTAATGACCTGTATAACCATGATGGTGTGGTCACTAACCTAGAACTGGACATCTTGGAGTGTGAAGTCAAGTGGGCCTTAAGAAGCATTACTATGAACAAAGCTAGTGGAGGCGATGGAATTCCAGCTGAGCTATTTCAAATCCTAAAATATAATGCTGTGAAAGTGCTGCACTCAGTATGCCAGCAAATTTGGAAAACTCATCAGTGGCCACAGGACTGGAAAAGGTCAGTTTTTATTCCAATCTCAAAGAAGGGCAGTGCCAAGCAATATTCAAACTACCATAAAAATGCACTCATGTCACATGCTAGCAAGGTTTTGCTCTAAATCCTTCAAGCTAGGCTTCAGCAGTACAGGAAACAAGAACTTACAGTTGTACAAACAGGGTTTGGTTTAGAAAAGGCAGAGAATCCAGAAATGAAATTGCCAACATCTGCCTGATCATAAAGCAAGGGAATACCAGAAAAATGTCTACTTTTGCTTCATTGACTATGCTAAAGCCTTTAACTGTGTGGATCACAACAAAGTGGAAAATTCTTAAAGAGATGGGAATACCAGACCACCTTACCTGTCTCCTGAGAAACCTGTATGCAGGTTAAGAAGCAACAGTTAGAACCAGACATGGAACAACAATAGATGTGTTCAAAATTGGGAAAGGGGTACACAAGGCTGTATATTGTCACCCTGCTTATTTAACTTACATGCAGAGTACATCATGTGAAATACCAGGCTGGATGAATCACAAGCTGGGTTCATGATTTCCAGGAGAAATATCAACAATATCAGATATTCAGAGGATACTATTCTAATGGCAGAAAGTGAAGAGGAACTGAAGAGCCTATTGAAAGAGGAGAGTGAAAAAGCTGGCTTAAAACTCAACATTAAAAAAACAAACAACCACAAAAACCTAAGGTCATGGTATCCAGTCCCATCACTTCATGGCAAATAGAAAGGGAAAAATTGTAAGCAGTGACAAATTTTATTATTCTGGGCTCCAAAATCACTGAAGATGGTGACTGCAGCCATGAAATTAAAAGACTCTTGCTCCTTGGAAGGAAATCTATGACAAACTTAGACAGCATATTACAAAGCAGAGACATCACTTTGCTGACAAAGGTCAAAGTTATGGTTTTTCTAATAGTTATATGTAGATGTGAGAATTGGACCATAAAAAAGCATGGGAGCCAAAGCATTGATGCTTTCACACTGTGGTGCTGGAAAAGACTCTTGAGAGTCCTTTGGACTCCAAGGTGATCAAAGCAGTCAAAAGGAAAGGAACCTTGGATATTCACTGGAAGAACTGATGCTGAAGCTGAAGCTGCAAATACTCTGGTCACTTGATGTGAAAAGCTGATTAATTGGAAAAGACACTAGTGCTGGGAAAGACTGAGGTAAGGAAGAGAAGAAAGAGGCAGAGGATGAGATTTTTAGATAGTATAACAGATTCAAAGGACATGAATTTGAGCAAACTCTGGGAGACAGTGAAGGAGAGAGAAGCCTGGCATGCTTCAGTGTGTGGGGTCACAGAGAATCAGACACGACTTAGTGACAGAACAGCCACAACAAGATACACTCATGAGGTTTCATGTGTGTCAAACTCAGGAGTGCAATGATATTTGCTCATTTTGAAAAATTAAGTATAATAGCTATGCACTAATGGCTTGAATGAAAACTGCTTTCCAATCAACATTAATCAATGTTGCTTGTTTTGCATTATTCAAATTACATAGTTAATTATTATATTGGTTCTGTTCAAATATCACTTTAAAAGTCACATATTATTTTTAGATTTTATACCTTGTTTGAATGCCATAGCCTAATATATAATTAAGCCTCTTAAATATACTTTAGATTTCTCAGTTTCTAGTTATGTCCTTCATTAACCATTATTCAATAGCTACTGTCAAAAGTGATCCTCTTTGAAGCTTCATTATTCATTGAATTCTCTCTTGTAGTCAGTGAATCAAATGCCTTCCTGCTGCAGTCAGAGCAGTCTTTGGTAATAGTTCCAGTAGTGGCATTTCCTGCCCCTCCACCCTCA
This sequence comes from Bos grunniens, assembly GCF_055505025.1. Classification (NCBI taxonomy): domain Eukaryota; kingdom Metazoa; phylum Chordata; class Mammalia; order Artiodactyla; family Bovidae; genus Bos; species Bos grunniens. Next base: position 101,702,593 of record NC_141194.1, on the reverse strand, counting down.
CTCCCATTGTCTCCTTGACTGAAACAGTCTACTTGAATACAAAGCACATCCTAAACACAAACTTCCCTGTTTATGAGCAACAATCTCATTTTTATGTAAGTGAAGTACATTGTAAAGATTCACTTACACTTTGGAAATGAAATCCACAATTCTTTGTTGTCAGTCATGCTAAAATGCTGTTTCCTATCAACAAATTGAAATAAAAGCAATTGTCAAAATGTGTTAACACTTCAGGAGGCAGAATGTTAAATGAGTGTCCAGCTGAGAGAAAGGTCTACCCTAGGATAAAATTAAAATTTTCATGTTTCTCTTTTGAGTGCTTACATAAGAGAAACTTACTTTTAAACTCTTCAGAAATAAAATGCCCAAAGGAAAAACCCAGTGGGAAAATAAAACTACAAATGAAGCACTAATGCTGAATAAAGTAAATTGTGAAAAGAAAATCTCCTTAAGCTTCATCAAATTGTACCAAAGACCAGTCAGCATGAACAAAGAGCAGTGCTGTTTTTTTAATCTCAATGATAAAGAACTTTATGTATCGCAAGAACCTGAGCTAGAGCCCAACACCACTGCTCTCTCTTCTTGAAATTGAGATGCCCCCAAATTAGAATATTTGTCTTGTGTTTGGGTTGAGGAGGGTATGGAGAGTTAAGCATATCCTCTGGGTCCCAAAGGGAAATCGATGTCATATTAATACTAGAAAAATTACAAAGGTGTGAGGGAGATAAATAGAAATTACCAGGGATTGTGCTGGAACCAAGGGTAGCAGCAATGAAATTGTCACTGTTCCTTTTTCTGAAGGTACAAAATAAGGGAACGGCTGCTAGAAGCTGAAAGGAGAGAGTCTAGTAAGGTAAAACACCTTGAAAGTACCCAGATCTATTGTGGAGGAGCACATAAAAAAAGATGGGACTCCACAGATAAGAAATCCAGAACCCTAATTCTACATTCCTTCTTTTATCCAATCTCTGGATGTGTTTTCCCATTGGCTCAATGTAACTGAAAGCTAGGGTGAATGTAAGCCTATTTGTTGGCATAATTCATATATTTTACACCCTTAGGACGGAGAGTAAAGTGGGAAAGAATGGAGAACCTAGAAGGAGGAGCAAATAGACCATATTCAACACATCAAGTACAGAGAGATACCTTGGAGACTCACTAGATAATAGATGTCAGTGAAGGTTAGAGGTTTCCATCTCATTGTGGTGATGGAAACACTATAAAACTGAAATGCAGTGATAGCTGCACAACTCTAAATTCACTTGCACACTTAAAATGAGTGAGATTTTTGGTGTACAGATTATGCTTCAACAAGGCTTATATATATATATATATATATATACATATATATATATACATATATATACATATACACACACACAAAATACAATCCTACATGCAGGGCAGCAAAGGAGATACAGATGTAAAGATCAGACTTTTGGACTCAATGGGAGAAGGCAAGGATGGGATGATTTGTGATAATAGCATTGAAATATGTATATTGTATATGTAAAATAGACAACCAGTGCAGTTCCATGCATGAATCAGGGCACTCAAAGCTGGTGCTCTGGGACAAACCAGAGGGATGGAGTGGGGAGGGAGGTGGGAGGGAGGGTTCAGGATGGGGGGAACACATGTGTGTCTGTGATTGATTCATGTCTGTGTATGGCAAAAACCACCACAATATTTAAAGTAACTATTCTCCAATTTAAATAATTTTTTAATTAAAAAAATAAAAATAAACAAAATCTTTGGGCAATCAAGATCATTTAAGATATATATATATATATATATATATATATATATATATATATATATATATATAGAAGGAAAGTACAGGTTGTAAGGTTGGTTTTAAAGATGAGGAAAGATACCAAAAATATCTATTTTCTGATATCGGAGAAAGAAAATGATTTGGGGTGTGTGTAGGGATACATTTGTAACTGTTTTGGTTTGAAAATTGAAAATCTACACAATTCATTGCCTACATTTTATTAATTAAAAATAGAAGTGTGCCAACAGCATCTTGTACATATACCTATAATTTTATTTCACATAGTACAATTTCTTTATGTAACTTTTTCATCCACTAAACCAGTTATTATTAAAGTATGGTCCAAGGACCCCTAGGAATTAACCAAGATACTTTCTGGGAGTTTAAAGGTCCTCCCTTTTCCATGTACACATCTCTGTGTGGTCAAGTTTCTTCATATATTTCAATAAATAATGTATTGCAACAGATTGGATGCAGAAGAAGGAGCCAATAATTAAAGAAATCTTGAAAAATGTAAAATAATACTACTTTTTAAAAATTGTTTTTGTTTTTGAAAATGTGGTTATTTTCATAAAATATATATTGATAACATCATTAAGTAATGGGTTTATTACTGGTATTTAAAACAAATTAATAAATTGGTGTTGTAAAATTTCTGAGTTTTAATTTCTCCTGTGGTATCAACAGATATAATCCATATAAACAAAATAATTTAATCAACCTTATAATCAACAGTCTCTAAGAATATAGAGGGTTCTTAAGACGAGAAGTTTAAGAACTGCTAAACTAAGCCATATGTTTGCTGAGAGTGGGATCATAACACTCATCTCCACATCTTCAGTGCTAACACACTAGTACACATTTGATTGAGCAAACATTTAACTGATCTGAACTGAATGTAAATACCAAGAGTGGTAGAGGATTTGCATAGTTGCAAAAAATATATACTAGTTGGCTGAGAGAAATGTGAACAGGAGCCGATCAAGAATAAGTAGAAGTTAGGGCAGTCCGAAGATGGAGGAGGAATAGGACAGGGAGACCACTTTATCCCCAACAGATTCATTGACAGATCATTTGAATGCTGAGAAAATACCACAAAACAAATTCTGAACACTGGCAAAGGACACCAGGCACCCAGAAAGACAGCCCATTGTCTTCAGAAGGAGGTAGGACAAAATATAAAAGATAAAAAGAGAGACAAAAGTGTTAAGGACAGAGACCCACCCCGGGGAAAGAGTCTTAAAAGAGAAGTTTCCAAACACCAGGAGAAGTTTCCAAACACCAGGAGATCCTCTCACTGGCAGGTCTGTGGGGAGTTTTGGAATCTCAGAGGGCAACGTAACCAGGAGGAAAATAAATAAATAAAACCCCACAGATTAAGGGTCTAACTACAACTCAAAGCAGAGAAGTAGCCCAGACGCTTGTGTCAGCCACCAGCAAGCAGGGGCTGAACAGGAAGGCACAGGCTGCATTGCTTAGGGTAAGGACTGGCCCTGAATGCCCTGAGGGCAATCTGAGGGAGCTAACATGAGATAGCAACCCAAACCATCAGATAGCCAGAGAGGGGAAAATAAATAAATAAGTAAAGAGGAAAGAGAGAGAGAGAGAATTTTCCCACGAAAAACTCTAACCTAAGGCACTAAGGTACTGTCAAACTGCTCACAGGACAAAGGACTGAGCGAATACCAGAGGAGAGCTAACTGGCTGCAGACCAGCCCATTCCATGCTGGAGGCAGGGAGGCAGGCAGGCACCAGCCAGATTGAGAAGGAAAGGGGCAAACTCGGCCCCAGAGATGGCATCCCCTACCAAACTGCGATCAGGCTCTCAGTTACTAACCAAGTCTTCCTAGGATCCTGGACAGTTGACATCCATCAGGAGGGTCACAGCGAGAGATCAGCTCCCCAGAAGAGATACACAGCACATCTGAGATGCTACTGCATACTCAGGAAACTGAGCAGCTGGGACCAGGAAGGTGATAAGACGCACTGCACCTGGGCAATGTGCACTCACCAAGCATCTGGTCGCCTGAGCTGCTCAGAACTGAGAAAGGCACAAAACACGGGCACAAAATGCAGGCCCAATTGAGTCTGTGCCTTTGTGGAGTACCTGAGAACCTGAACCTGAGAGGCTTAGTCCTGGAAAGTGCACACAACCCAGGGCCCACCATAATCAGTTCCCTGCCAGAGCAACCTGGAGCCTTAAGCAGTGAAGACCAGGAAAGCACACACGCCATGAGTGGAACAAACCCAGTGTGACCCAGACACTCTGAACACTCCCCACATATGATAGTGATATTTGTTTGCAGTGGTCCTCCCTCCCTGCAGCACAATTGAACAAGTGAGCCTAAATAAATGACAACCTTCGCCCCCTTGTGTAGGGTGGAAATTAGATACTGAAGAGTCTTGCAAACAGAGGAAGCCAAAATTAACAAAGAAGAGGGAACAGCTTTGGAAGTGATAGGTGCAACAGATTAAAACCCTGTAGTTAACACTGGGTACATTGGAAGGGACCTATAGACCTTGAGAAGAAGTATAATGTGGAGGAAAGAAATATCTGAACTTGAACTGAACACACAGTGCCCTCAACAGCTCTACAGAAATTCCTAGATATATTTTACTATTATCATTTTTTAATTTCTTTTTAATTTTTTAATTTTTAAGTTATTTATTAATCCTTTAAATTTCATTTTAAAACCTACCTTTAGAAAAAGATCCTATTTTTAGAGCAAGTTTCATATTTTTTAATATAATCTTGTGATTTTGTTTTTTTAATATTGTATTTTTGAGAGTCTAAACTCTATGCTAGATTTTTAATCTTTCCTTTTTGGTATTTGTTATCAATTTTGTACTTTTAAGAATCCAATCTTCAGTACCCATTTTCACTTAGGAGTGTGATTATTGGGTTGATTGCTCTCTCTCCTTTTGACTCTTCTTTTTCTCCCCCAGGTCACCTCTATGTTCTCCCTCCCCCTTCTCTTCTCTACTTAACTCTGTGAATCTCTTCGGGTGTTCCAGGCTGTGGAGAAAACTTAGGGAAATGATCACAGGCTGCATAGGTCTCTACTTTTGACTCCCCCTTGTCTACTCCTGGTCACCTCTACTTCCTTCCTCCCTTTTCTCTTCTCTATGGAACTCTGTGAACCACTCTGAGTGATCCAGACTGTGGAGAGCAAACAGGGAACTGATTACTGGCTAGACTTCTTTCTCCCAATTTGACTCACCTAAATGAAGATCACGGCATCCGGTCCCATCACTTCATGAGAAATAGATGGGGAAACAGTGGAAACAGTGTCAGACTTTATTTTTCAGGGCTCCAAAATCACTGCAGATGGTGACTGCAGCCATGAAATTAAAAGACGCTTACTCCTTGGGAGGAAAGTTATGACCAACCTAGACAGCATATTCAAAAGCAGAGACATTACTTTGCAAACAAAGGTTCATTTAGTCAAGGCTATGGTTTTTCCAGTGGTCATGTATGGATGTGAGAGTTGGACTGTGAAGAAGGCTGAGCGCCGAAGAATTGATGCTTTTGAACTGTGATGTTGGAGAAGACTCTTGAGAGTCCCTTGGACTACAAGGAGATCCAGCCAGTCCATTCTGAAGGAGATCAGCCCTGGGATTTCTTTGGAAGGAATGATGCTAAAGCTGAAACTCCAGTACTTTGGCCACCTCATGCGAAGAGTTGACTCATTGGAAAAGACTCTGATGCTGGGAGGGATTGGGGGCAAGAGGAGAAGGGGACGACAGAGGATGAGATGGCTGGATGGCATCACTGAGTCAATGGATGTGTGTCTCAGTGAACTCCGGGAGTTGGTGATGGACAGGGAGGCCTGGCATGCTGCAATTCATGGGGTCGCAAAGAGTCGGACATGACTGAGTGACTGATCTGATCTGATCTGTTCTCCTCCTGGTCACCTCTATCTCCATCCTCCCTCTTATCTTCTTCATATAACTCTGTGAACCTCTCTCAGTGTCCCTCACTGTGGATAATCTTTTCACCATTAAACTAGATGTTTTGTCATCAGTGCTGTATTGGTGGAGAAGTCTTGAGGATACTATAAGAATAAGATTGAAAGCCAGAGGCAGGAGGGCTAAATCCAAAACTTGAGATCACCAGAAATCTCCTGACTCTAGGGAACATTAACTGACAAAAGCTGATCCAAAAAGCCTCCACACCTACAATGAAACCAAGCTCCACCCAAGAGCAAACAAGTTTCAGAGCAAGAAATACCAAGCTAATCCTGCAACAAAGCAGGAACATAAAACTGAGCACAAAAATACAGGTGGCCAACAGTTACACCAAACCCATAGACACCTCAAAACTCACCATTGGACACTTAATTGCACTCCAGAGAGAAGACATCCAGCTCCACCCACCAGAACACCGAAGCAAGCTACCCTAACCAGGAAACCTTGACAACCCACTCGTCCAACCCCACCCACTGAGAGGAATCTCCAAATAAAGAGGAACCACAAACTTCCAGGCTACATAAAGGCCACCCCATGCAGAACAACCTAAACAAGATGAAAAGGCAAAGAAATATTCAGAACATAAAGGAACATGATAAAAGTACAACAAACATAACTAGAGAGAAAAAGAATTCAGAATAATGATAGTAAAAATGATCCAAAATCTTGAAAAAAAAAAATGCAGTTTCAGATAAATAGTCTGGAGACAAGAATTGAGAAGATGCAAGAAAAGTTTAAAAAGGACCTCAAAGAAATAAACAAGAGTCAATCAATAATAAATAATGCAATAACTGAGATCAAAGCACTCTGGAGGGAACCAACAGTAGAATACCTGAGGCAGAAAATAGGATAAGTGAGGTAGAAGATACAATGGTGAAAATGAATGAAGCAGAGAGTAAAAAAGGAAAAAAAAATAATTAAAAGAAATGAGGATAACCTCAGAGACCTCTGGGACAATGTCAAACACCCCAACATTTGAATCATGGGAGTCCCAGAATAAGAAGACAAAAAGAAAGGCTATGAGAAAATATTTGAGGAGGTAATAATTGAAAACTTCCCTAAAATGGGGAAGGAAATAGTCATGCAGGTACAAGATACCCAGAGAGTCCCAAACAGGATAAACCAAATGTGAAACACCCCAAGACATATATTAATCAAATTGACAAAGATTAAACACAAAGAACAAATATTAAAAGCAAGAAGGGAAAAACAACAATTAACCCACATAGGGATCCCCACAAGGATAACAGTTGATCTTTCAATAGAAACTCTCCAAGTCAGAAGGGAATGGCAGGAAATACTTAAAGCAATGAAAGAGAAAAATGTACTACCCAGATTACTGTACCCAGCAAGAATCTCATTCAAATATGAAGGAGAAATAAAAAGCTTTACAGACAAGCAAAACCAGAGAGAATTCAGCACCACCAAACCAGCTCTTCAACAGATGCTAAAGGATCTTCTGTAGGAAACACAGGAAACACAGAAAAGGTTTATAAACTCGAACCCAAAACAACAAAGTAAATGGCAATAGGGTCATAATTATCAATAATTACCTTATGTAAATGGGTTGAATGCCCCAAGCAAAAGACAAATACAGACTAAATGGATACAAAAAATAAAAATAAAAAAATAAAAACCTACATATGCTGTCTACAAGAGACCCACCTCAAACCTAGAGACACATACAGGCTGAAAGTTAAGGGCTGGAAAACGATATTTCACACAAATGGAGACCAAAAGAAAGCAGGAATAGCAATGCTCAAATCAGATAAAATAGACTTTGAAACAAAGGTTGTGAAAAGAGACAAAGAAGGACACGACATATTTATCAAAGGATCAATCAAGAAGAAGAAGATATCAAGAAGAAGATATAACATCAATATATATCATAATATAAGATATAACATCAAGATATAACATAATATAATATCTTATATAACAATTATAAATATATATGCACCCAACATAGGAGCACCACAATATGTAAGGAAAATGCTAACAAATATGAAAGGAGAAATTAACGGTAACACAATAATAGTGGGAGAATTTAATATTCCACTCACATCTATGGGTAGATCCACTAAACAGAAAATTAACAAGGAAACACAAACTTTAAATGATACAATGGACCAGTTAGACCTAACTGATATCTATAGGACATTTCCCCCCAGAAGAATGAATTTCAACTTTTTCTCAAGTGCACACAGAACCTTCTCCATGATGGATCACATCCTGGGTCATAAATCTAGCCTTGGTAAATTCAAAAAAATTGAAATAATCTCAAGCATATTTTCTGATCACAATGGGGTAAGATTAGATATCAACTACAGGGAAAAAACACTATGAAAAATACAAACATATGGAAGCTAAGCAACACAATTCTGAATAACCAACAGATCACAGAAGAAATCAAAAAAGAAATCAAAATATGCATAGAAACGAATGAAAATGAAAACACAACAACCCAAAACCTATGGGATTCAGTAAAAGCAGGTCTAAACAGAAGGTCCATAGCAATGCAAGCCTACTTCAAGAAATAGGAAAGAAATCAAATAAATAAACTAACTCTACACCTAAAGCAATTAGAAAAGAAAGAAATTAAGAACTCCAGGATTAGCAGAAGGAAAGAAATCTTGAAAATTAAGTTAGAAATAAATGCAAAAGAAACAAAAGAAACCATAGCCAAAGTCAACAAACTTAAAGCTGGTTCTTTGAGAAAATAAATAAAATAGACAAACCATTGGCCGGATTCATTAAGAAACAAAGGGAGGTGGATCGTATCAACAAAATTAGAAATGAAAATGGAGAAATCACAACAGACAACACAAAAATACAAAGGATCATAAGAGACTACTATCAGCAACTATATGCCAATAAAATGGACAACTTGGAAGAAATGCATGAATTCTTAGAAAAGTATAACTTTCCAAAACTGAACCAGGAAGAAATAGAAAATCTAAACAGACCCATCACAAGCACAGAAATCAAAACTGTAATCAGAAATATTCCAACAAACAAAAGCCCAGGACCAGGATGGCTTCAAAGCTGAATTCTACCAATAATTTAGAGAAGAATGAATACCTATTCTACTCAAACTCTTCCAGAAAATTGCAGAGGAAGGTAAACTTCCAAACTCATTCTATGAGGCCACCATCACCCTAATGCCAAAACCTGACAAAGATGCCACAAAAAAAGAAAACTACAGGCCAATATCACTGCTGAACATAGATGCAAAAGTCCTTAACAAAATCCTGGGAAACAGAATCCAACAGCATATTAAAAAGCCCATACATCATGACCAAGTGAGCTTTATCCCAAGGATGCAAGGATTCTTCAATATTCGCCAATCAATGTGATACACCACATTAGCAATTTAAAAACAAAAACCATATGATTATCTCAATAGATGCAGAGAAAGCCTTTGAAAAAAAAATCAACATCCATTTATGATAAAAACTCTCCAGAAATAAGCCATAGAAAGAAAAAACAGGAAAATAATAAAAGCCATATATGATAAACCCACAGCAAACATTATCCTCCAAAATGAAAATTGGAAATTATTCCCCTTAAAGTCAGGAATAAGACAAGGATGTCCACTCTCACCACTAATATTCAACATAGTTTTGGAAGTTTTGGCCACAGCAATCAGAGCAGAAAAACAAATAACATTAATCCAGATTGGAAAATAAGAAGTAAAACTCTCACTTTGCAGATGGCATGATCCTATACATAGAAAACCCAAAAGACTCCACCAAAAAATTACTAGAACTAATCAATTAATACAGTAAAGTTGTAGGATATAAAATTAACACATAGAAATCTCTTGCATTCCTATACACTTAAAATCAGAAAACAGAAAGAGAAATTAAGGAAACAATTCCATTCACCATTGCAACAAAAAGAATAAAATACTTAGGAATAAAACTACCTAAAGAAACAAAAGACCTATATATAGAAAACTATAAAAAACTGATGAAAGAAATCAAAGATGACACAAATAGATGGAGAAATATACCATGTTCATGGATTGGAAGAATCAATATAGTGAAAATTAATATACTACCCAAAGCAATCTATAGATTCAATGCAAACTGGAACAATCAACCTGCCTGACTTCAGCCTATACTACAAAGCTACAGTCATCAAGACAGAATGGTACTGGTACAAAGACAGAAATATAGATCAATGGAAAAAAATATAAAGTCCAGAGGTAAATCCACACACCTATGCACATCTTATCTTTGACAAAAGAGGCAAGAATATATAATGGAGAAAAGACAATCTCTTTAACAAGTGGTGCTGGGAAAACTGGTCAACCACTTGTAAAAGAATGAAACTAGAACACTTTCTAACACCATACACAAAAATAAAGTCAAAATGGATTACAGACCTAAATGTAAGACCAGAAACGATAAAACTCCTAGAGGAAAACATAGGCAAAACACTCTCTGACATAAATCACAGCAGGGTCCTCTATGACCCATCTCTTAAAGTAATGGGAATAAAAGCAAAAATAAACAAATGCGACCTAATTAAACTTAAAACTTTTGCACAACGAAGGAAACTATAAGTAAGTTGAAAAGACAGCCTTCAGAATGGCAAACAAAGCAACTGACAAATAATTAATCTCAAAAATATACAAGCAGCTCCTTGCAGCTCAATTCCGGAAGAATATGTGACCCAATCAAAAAATGGGTCAAAAATCTAAACAGGCATTTCTTCAAAGAAGACATACAAATGGCTAACAAACACATGAAAAGATGCTCAACATCACTGATTATCAGAGAAAGGCTAATCAAAACCACAATTAGGTACCATCTCATGCCTGTCAGAATGGCTGCTATCCAAAAGTCTACACACAATAAATGCTGGAGAGGGTGTGGAGCAAAGGGAACCCCTCTTACACTGTTGGTGGGAATGCAAACTAGTACAGCCACTATGGAGAACAGTGTGGAGATTCCTTAAAAAAACTGGAAATAGAACTGCCATATGACCCAGCAACCCCACTGCTGGACATATACACCCAGTAAACCAGAATTGAGACACGTGTACCCCAATGTTCATTGCAGCACTGTTTATAACCTAGATATCCATTGGCAGATGAATGGATAAGAAAGTTGTGGTACATATACACAATGGAATATTACTCAGCTATTAAAAAGAATGCATTTGAGTCAGTTCTAATGATGTGGATGAAACTGGAGTCTATTATACAGAACGAAGTAAGTCAGAAAGAAAAATACAAATATAGTACATTAATACATATATATGGAATTTAGAAAGATGGTAATGATGAACCTATATGCAAGACAGAAAATGAGACACAGATGCAAAAACAGACTGTTGGACTATGTGGGAGAAGGCTAGGGTGGGATGATTTGAGAGATAGCATTGAAACATGTCTATTATCATATGTGAAATAGAACGCCAGTCCAAGTTCTATGCGTGAAGCAGAATGACCCTGAGGGATGGGATGTAGAGGGAGATGTGAGAGAGGATGGGGATGGGGAACCATGTACACCCATGGTTGATTTATGTGAATGTATGGCAAAAACCACAATAGTATTGTAAAGTAATTAGCCTCCAATTAAAAATAAAAAAAAAAAAAAAGGGTAGAAGTGCTGTCAACAGGCTTTGAAGGCCCTGATTAAGTTGGACGCCATGAATTGGTATTGATATCAATTTTGGGTGTTGTGGTATTTTATTTACCAGTAATAATCTCTGTGTGTGCAGAAATGAAGCCAATTATGAAAAAAAAAAAAAAAAGATCATATTTTCTTATCAATCCTCTATTCTTTCCAAAGTTTAGGACAGAGCAGTAATAAAACTATTAATATCTTTATTTATTTTTATTGAAGCATAGTTGAAGCTTCCCAGGTGGTACTAATGGTTAAGAACCCACCTGCCAATGTAGAAGACATAAGGGAGCTGAGTTTGATCCCTGGGTAAGGAACATTCCTTGGAGTAGAAAATGGCAACCTGCTCCAGTATTCTTGCCTGGAGAATTCCATGGACAGAGGAGACTTGTGGGCTACCATTCATAGGGTCACAAAGAATTGGACACAACTAAAGTGACTTAGCATATAGTTAATGTACAATATTGTGCAAGTTACAAGTGTATGATAGTGATTCATAATTTTTAAAGGCTGTAGTCCATTTATAGTTAGTATCAAATATTATTTTTAATGTAGGTCACACAGTGCCCCTCTATGTTTATTTTTAATGGCAGAGTGCATATTTTTATGAGAAATTCCCAAATGCTTCTTGCCATTGCCCATTTCTGTCCTCTTTGCCTGTAACCCAATATAGAGAAATCTAATGGTGAAAGAAAAGCTTCTGTATTGTCTCATTATTCTTAGCACGTGTCTGAACCCACACTGAATGACAGTCATGTCACTGATGGGCTTTTACACTTTGTCAAGATAATATCTGTGTTATCCTCACAGTTTGGAATTTATTTATATTTTTCCAGTAGAGATGTTTAATTTCTGACTCAGTCTTCACTCTCTCTGTGGGTTAAATTAACTCAAGTTGTAATTTGGAATACACTCTTGGCTAAGCATGAGTTTTTAAAAGTAGAAATTATCACTTTTATTTTGAAAATTGAATTTTTAATGCAAGAATCAGAGATAGGATTATTTTGGATGGAGACTTTGTTGACTGGTAATGTAATGAAATATCCAGTCTGGGTGCTAAAGCCTAGTCTTTTCTTTTAATTTGAATTTAATTTGTATTAAAATAGCTAGTAGATAAGAAAATCACATCAATAGAAATGGACTAATTCAAAGATAATTTGTTAATGTTCCTTATATATCCTCAGTTTTGTGATATCACACTTACAAACCTTGACAAAAAGATCTTTTTGGAAATAATTTTGGTGCTTTCATTTCACTGGATGAATACATTTATAATTCTCGGTACAATGTTTATTTCAACAGTTTTAGGTAGTTTTTCTTTTTTTTTAAGCCATTTAATTTTATTCAAAGAATATTTTTTTAATGACAAAAGTACTAAATATTCACTCACCCAGGTTGTACAGTGTGATTTTGTACACAATAAACCGCTGTGATCTCATTGGCTACTACTCTCCCCCTCACTCAATTTGTTCCAGGCTCACTGGCCCCTTGATTGTTCATTGACCATGTTAGATATACATCCACCTCAAAGACTTTGTACTTGCTTTTCTCTCTGCCTGGTATACTCTTGCCCCCCAAATCTTAATGGCTCTTTCTCTCATTTCTTTCAGGTAATTTTCAGTTATTGACTTCTCAAAAAGATATTCTTTGTCCACCTCATTTAAAATAGCAATATCAGTGCTCAACTGCCAGCAGTTTCTCTTCCCCTTCTTGGGTCTTTTTTTCTACACAATATTTCTCATCATATGAAATAGTATGCATGGTAGTTGTATGTGTAGGTAAATGTGAGCCAGAAATTGTTTGTTTATATTATTGCTATATTTCCAGCATCCAGAACAGTGTCTAAAATATAGCAGACGTTCGGGATGTATTAGTGTGATAAATGAATGATTGTAGAAAATATTTTTAAAAAATCAGAGGAGCAAAGAGTAGAAAATAAGACATTCATAATCTCATAACCTGGAAATAATTATTGCTGTCATTTTTGTACATGTTTATGTGCATATCCACAAACACACATATACACATGCCTATAACACAAGGTATGAAAAGTGAAAGTGAAGTTGCTCAGTCGTGTCCGAGTCTTTGCGACCCCGTGGACTGTAGCCCACCAAACTCTTCTGTCCATGGGATTCTCCAGGCAAGAATACTGGAGTGGGTCACCGTTTCCTTCTCCAGGGGATCTTCCTGACCCAGGGATCAAACCCAGGTCTCCTGCATTGCAGATAGACGCTTTAACCTCTGAGCCACCGGGGAAGCCAACACAAGGTATAGTAGTAGTAATAAATTTAGTAGTAAAAGAGGTAGTGAGAAATAAGTGGCATTCAGACAGGTAACCAGCCATTTGACTCTACAGTTACAGTTTCTGTGAGTAAGGAATTCAGGAATATCTTAGCTGAATGTCTATACTGAGCCTGCAATCAAGATGCCAATCAGCCTGCAGTCATCTGAAGGCTTGATCAAGATTGGAAGTCTCACTTCCAAGATGGCTCACTCATATCTAGGCAAGTTATGCTGGCTATTGGAAGGAGACCTCAGTTCCTTGCCATGTTGGCCTCTCCATGGAGCTGGCTAAGTGTTTTTAAAAGAAAAAAAACCAGCTATTCTTTCCCAGAGTGAGTCATTCAGGAGAGAGAGAGAAAGGAGGAAGCAACAGTGGCTTTTATTACCTGGTCTTAAAAGTACACAGTTGTCACTTCTACTTAATTTCATTTATTACAAGAGAGTCACAAAATGTAGCTCACAGTAAAGGGTAGGGGAATTAGGCTCCATATTTTTAAGGAAAGTGCATCCAATAATAATTTGAAGACATCTTTGTAAACCACCACACTGACCAAAATATGTTAAAAAGAACATAGTTAACAGTGAGATTAGGGATCATTCCCAACTCAATAACAAATGCAAGCAATATTTGCCAAATATACTACAGATTAAAACAAATTATACTAATCCTCTTGGAATTTAAAAAAAAAAAAAAGTCATCGTTTCCAAAACAGAAGAAGACTTTCATGGAAAGTATGTGGAAAAAATTCTGAAGAACAAAACACACATTAATATCATAGGAGAATATTTTGGAATTCTGGGTAGATCACAGGGATAAGGGATGATGAAGAGCTAACCCCATAGAGTTCTTCTTCCAACCAGAAGGCAACAGCACTTCAAAGCTATGGAAGTAGTGCCACAGGGAACCCACAAACATGTCTTTATTCTCTGGTGTTTTATGACAAGTATCCATAAAATGATTACAGACTTGATTTTATATAGGGTGATAATACTTAAAGTTAAAGGATAAAGTGTGGAAAAGAGGGTAATAGATATAAGAGAAATAAAATAGTTTCATCAAAGACCTTTTCATGGTGAAGAAAAATGGCAGCAAAACAAAGACAAGTTTTATGAGGAAAATACATAGCCAACTCAAACAAAATGCCCACAAATCAAGATAAATACATCTAATCCAAGTTTTTAAAAAGTTTTCAAGCTCATCAAAAAGAGAGGATTTATTAAAGTTAAAACCAAATAATAATTCCAGTAGGGAAAACATATATTCCTCAAAGTGATAATGTTGGCGCCAGATGCAACAATTTCCTTAAGCTTGGAAATACACAAGCGAGTTCCCTGATTACAGACATCCAAAAGGCTCAGCAGATATCCATGGCTCAATGAAACTATGACCCATGCCATGTAGGGCCTCCCAAGATGGACGGGTCACGGTGGAGAGTTCTGACTAAATGTGATCCACTGGAGAAAGGAATGGCAAACCACTTAAGTATTCTTGCCTTGAGAACCTCATAAACAGTATGAAAAGGCAAAAAGATATGACACTGAAATATGAACTCCCGAGGTCGGTAGGTGTTCAATATGCTATTGGAGAAAAGTGGAGAAATAACTCCAGAAAGAATGAAGAGATGGAGTGAAAGTGAAAACAATGCCCAGCTGGGGATGTGACTGGTGATGGAAGTAAAGTTCAATGCTATAAAGAGCAATATTTCATAGGAACCTGAAATGTTAGGTCCATGAATCAAGGTAAATTGGAAGTGGTCAAAAAGGAGATGGGAAGAGTGAACATCAACATTTTAGGAAACAGTGAACTAAAATGGGTATGAATGGACAACTTTAATTCAGATGATCATTATGTCAATCTGGATTTAGAAAAGGCAGAGGAACAAGAGATCAAATTGCCAACATCCACTGGATCATTGAAAAAGCAAGATAATTCCAGAAAAACATCTACTTCTGTTTTATTGATTAAGCCAATGCCTTTGACTGTGTAGATCGCAAAGAACTGTTGAAATTCTTAAAGAGATGAGTATACCAGACCACCTTACCTGCCTCCTGAGAAATCTGTATGCAGGTCAATAAGCAACAATTAGAACCAGACATGGAACAACAGACTGGTTCCAAATTGGGGAAGGAGTACATCAAGGCTGTATATTGCCATCCTGCTTATTTAACTTATATGCAGAGTACATCATGTGAAATGCTGGGATGGATTAAGCACAAGCTGGAATCAAGATTGCTGGGAGAAATATCAATAACCTCAAATACACAGATGATACCACCCTTATGGTAGAAAGTGAGGTGGAACTTATAAGAGGAGAGAGAAAAAGTTGGCTTAAAACTCAACATTCAGAAAACAAATATTATGGCATCTGGTCCCATTACTTCATGGCAAATAGATGGAAACAATGAAAGACTTTATTTTGGGGAGCTCCAAAATCACTGCAGATGGTGATTACAGCCATGAAATTAAGATGCTTGTTCCTTGGAAGAAAAGCTATGACCAACCTAGACAGCATATTAAAAAGCAGAAACATTACTTTGCTGACAAAAGTCCATCTATTCAAGGCTATGGTTTTCCCTGTAGTGATGTATGGATTCCAGAGTTGTACTAGGAAGAAAGCTGAGCATAGAAGAACTGATGCTTTTGAACTGTGATGTTGGAGAAGACTCTTGAGAGTCCCTTGGACTGCAAAGAGATCAAACCAGTCAATCCTAAAGAAAATCAGTCCTGAGTATTCATTGGAAGGACTGATGCTGAAGCTTAAGCTCCATTACTTTGGCTACCTGATGTGAAGAACTGACTCATTGGAAAAGACCCTTTTTATGGGAAAGATTGAAGGCAGGAGGAAAAGGGGATGACAGAGGATGAAATGGTTGGATGACATCACTGGCTTGATGGACATGAGTTTGAATAAGCTCCCTGAGTTGATGATGGTCAGGGAAGCCTTGTGTGCTGCAGTCTATGGAGTCATAAAGAGTTGGACACGACTGAGCAACTGAACTGAACTGAATATATTAAAAAATAAGAATATAACATAACATTTTAACTTATTCAGCATTGTCTATCATGTCACAGTTTTTCCATTCCTTATACCTAGATTGCATTGACCATATACACTTACTAAAAGTACAGGTGATTTATGTAATTTGAATTGCAACTTTTGCTGAAAGTATATTAAAAGCACCCATACCCCCTTTTATTTGCTTTATACAACATTTCCCAGTTCCAGCTTTTCTCTTCAGTTTTGCTCTGCAATTTTCTAAACACCACTACATGCCACCAAATAGGCCATCTGTCTTTCATATCATGGCTTGAGTTAATATTTGGCTGGCCTGAGCATGCCATTTTCTTTTTTGAAACTTCCAAAATATTTAACAACAGCTAGCTCACTTCACAATTTTTATAATTATAATTACCATTGGAATCATACAATTTATGTGCCATAGCAAAGCATAACCTAATGCTTTGTAGTCTATCTGTGACTTATTCCAATCAAGAACAGGTGGAGCTTTTAAGTAATAGTGGTACTATTGCTAATGGTTATGTCTGTCACTTAGTAACAGCAATGGACTTATAGACATATGATCAGTGAGTGATCCAGCTATAAAACCTTATATCAGGGTTCTCCTTTTTAGGGCAATTCTTGGTGACGACTATGAGCATGAGTTCTCTCAAAAGCAGTTGTTGTTTAGTTGCTAAATTATGCCCAATACTTTTGCAATCCCATGGACAGTATCCCACAAGGCTTCCCTGTCCACGGGATTTTCCAGGCAAGAATATTGGTGTGAGTCGCCATTTCCTACTCCAGGAGATCTTCCCAGCCCAGGAATCAAACCCAGGGCATTTCTGCATTGGCAGGCAGATTCTTTACCACTGAGCCCCTGGGAAAGACCCACATCTCCCCACCCCTCCAACTCCTCCACCCCCAGCAAAAGCAGAGCCCAAGATAAAGGGTTATATATGATTAGTTGAGAATATGTTCCTAGGGAGAAGTAGGGCATTAAAGGATAAGGAAACCATTTTTTAAAAAGGATGAGTTATTGAGTTAGCTACTGACATAAGTAATAGTTATATAGAAGCCGTGATCTCTAAGATGACTGTGAAATGCATTCCAGAAACATGTGCTTTGGAAAGAGAAAAATAAGTTTTTAGACAGAGGCTACAGTCAAGTATCAATATCAGTTCAGTTTAGTTCAGTTCAGTCACTTAGTCGTGTTCTACTCTTTTTGAGCCCATGGACTGAAGCACACCAGGCTTCCCTGTCCATCACCAACTCCTGGAGCCTACTCAAACTCATGTCCATCACGTTGGTGATGTCACCCAACAATTTTATCCTCTGTGGTCCTCTTCTCCTCTCGCCTTCAATCTTTCCCAGATTCAGGGTCTGTTCCAATGAGTCAGCTCTTCACATCAAGTGGTCAAAGTATTGGAGTTTCAGCTTCAGCATCGTCCTTCCAATGATATTCAGGACTGATTTCTTTTAAGATGGACTGGTTGGATCTCCTTGCAGTCCAAGGGACTCTCACGAGTCTTCTCTAACATCACAGATCAAAAGCATCAATTTTTCAGCACTCAGCTTTCTTTATAGTCCAACTCTCACATCCATACGTAACTACTAGAAAAACCATAGCTTTGACTAGATGGACTTTTGTTGGTAAAATAATGTCTGCTTTTTAATATGCTGTTTAGGTTGGTCATAGCTTTTCTTCCAAGGAGCAAATGTCTTTTCATTTCATGGCTGCAGTCACTGTTTACAGTGATTTTGCAGCCCAAGAAAATAAAATATTTCACTATTTCCATTGTTTCCCCCATCTATTTGCCATAAAGTGATTGGACCAATGCCATGATCTTAGTTTTCTGAATGTTGAGTTTTAACCCAGCTTTTTGACTCTCCTCTTTCACTTTCATCAAGAGGCTCTGTAATTCCACCTCCCTTCCTGCCATAAGGGTGGTGTCATCTGTGTATCTGAGGTTACTGATATTTCTCCCAGCAATCTTGATTCCAGCTTGTGCTTCATCCATCCCAGCATTCCACATGATATACTCTGTATATAAGTTAAACGAGCAGGTTGACAATATACAGCCTTGATGTACTCCTTCCCCAATTTGGAACCAGTCTGTTGTTCCATGGCTGGTTCTAACTTTTGGTTTTTGACCTGCATACAGATTTCTCAGGAGGCAGGTCATGTGGCCTGGTATTCTCATCTCTTTAAGAATTTTCCCCATTGGTTGTGATCCACAAAGTCAAAGGCTTTGGTGTAGTCAATAAAACAACAGTAGATGTTTTTCTGGAACACTCTTGCTTTTTTTATGATCCAGTGGATGTTGGCAGTTTGATCTCTTGTTCCTCTGCTTTTTATAAACCCAGCTTGAACACCTGGAAGATCACAGTTCACATACTGTTAAAGCCTGACTTGGAGAATTTTGAGCATTACTTTGCTAGCGTGTGAGATGAGTGCAATTGTGCAATAGTTTGAACATTATTTGGCATTGCCTTTCTTTGGAAGTAGAATGAAAACTGACCTTTTCCAGTCCTGTGGCCACTGGTGATTTCCAGATTTGCTGGCATATTAAGTGCAGCACTTTCACAGGATCATCTTTTAGGATTTGGAATATCTCAACTGGAATTCCATCACCTCCACTAGCTTTGTTTATAGTGATGCATCCTAAGGCCCACTTGGCTTTGCATTCCAGGATGTCTGGCTCTAGGTGAGTGATCACACTACTGTGGTTATCTGGGTCATGAAAATATTTTTTTGTATAGTTCCTCTGTGTATTCTTGCCACCTGTTAATATCTTCTACTTCTTTACCAATCTGTCTTTATTGGGCCCATTAGTGCATGGAATGTTCCCTTGGTATTTCTAATTTTTTTGAAGAGATCTCTAGTTGTTCCCATTCTACTGTTCTCCTCTATTTCTTTGCATTGATCACTGATGAAGGCTTTCTAATCTCTCCTTGCTATTCTCTGGAACTCTACATTCACATGGTTATATCTTTCCTTTTCTCCTTTGCCTTTTGTTTCTCTTCTTTTCACAGCTATTCGTAAGGGCTCCTCAAACAACCATTTTACTTTTTTGCATTTTTTGGGGGGGGAATGGTCTTGATCACTGCCTACTGTACAATGTCAGGAACCTCTGTCTGTAGTTCTTCAGGCACTCTGTCTGTCAGATCTAACCCCTTGGATCTGTTTGTCACTTTCACTGTATAATTGTAAGGGATTTGATTTAGGTCATACCTGAATGGCCTAGTGGTATGCCCTACTTTCTTCAATTTAAGTCTTAAAGAGTTCGTGATCTGAGCCACAGTCAGCCCCTGGTCTTATTTTTGCTGACCGTATAGAGCTTCTCCATCTTTGGTTGCAAAGAACATAATCAATCTGATTTCAGTATTGACCATCTAGTGGTGTCTATGTGTAGAGACTTCTCGTGTGTTTTTGGAAGAGGGTGTTTGCTATGACCAGTGTGTTCTCTTGGCAAAACAGTGTTAGACTTTCATCTGCTTCATTTTGTATTCCATGTCCAAATTTGCCTGTTAATCCAGGTATCTCTTGACTTCCTACTTTTGCATTCCAGCTCCCTATAATGAAGAGGCCATCTGTTTTGGGTGTAGTTCTTGAAGGTCTTGTAGATCTTCATAGTACCATTCAATTTCAGTTTCTTCAACATTACTGGTCGGGGCATAGACTTGGATTACTGTGATATTGAATGGTTTGCCTTGGAAACTAACAGAGATCATTTTGTTACTTTAGAGATTATATCCAAGTACTGCATTTAAGACTCTTTTGTTAACTATGTTGGCTTCTCTATTTCTTCTAAGTATGAACATGCTGGGCATTAATTTGCCCTCATTTGTATGTTGTTCACACATGACTACTAAGTAGTTTCCTAAAAGCTCCTATGCTGTAGTACCAGGTAAACCCTGGGATAAAGAACAAAGATAAATAAAGTGAGGCACAGTCAGGCTGAACCTGTATAAATCTGGCAGAACTGGATATTTTATCAGTGGCTGGAATAAACAATGTGGCAAAAAGGATTTGAAATGCTGCAAAAGTGGTATCAAATAAAATCATCCACTCAAGGCTTTTGCCCATGTTGCAATTCAGTTAGTCAATTTAAAAGTCTAATTTAATAGCTTATTTAAATATGATTAAGGGATTTTGGTATATGTCATATACCCCAGTATCGCTTATCTAAGTTTGAGAACTGGAAGGTAGAATGAGGGAACAGGACTTTCCCTTTAAATGTTTAATTAACTGTCTTTAAATGTTAATTCAACTGAAGTTATAATGTTCTATTTTCTGGTTATTAATACTTATCTAGTTAACACCTGCTGGTCCTGGATACCTTCTGTGTACTCAGCATCCAAATGCTGATTCCCTGGTGGGGCATATGGTTGAGCTTTTTGAGAAGCCTAATAAAGCTTCTGCAGTACCTGACATGAGAGATGTGGCTCTGGATAGAGCCTCTCAGTGCTTCCACATGACCTTCTGCCACAGGCTGTACACCTTATAGACTTCTGCTCATCAAAACCAGCCATCTACCACAGTGTTCCCTTTACCCAAAGGTGATTCATGCATTTATAGTAAACTACGTTGCTTCACCAATATTTTTCCTAAAATTGTTATTGCTTTCAAATATATATATATATATATATATATATATATATATATATATATATATAATCTGAGAATGCTTTTGGAGTCAGAAATGGCATAGTGAATCCAGTTTTTTTTTTTTTTTCAAAGTGGATAAAAATTGAACCAGCATTGTTATTGAAAAAAATTGTACTTTCTTAATAATCTTAAAAACAAACTCTATCATGTACCAAATCTCTATATGTAATTTGGCCTCTCTTTATACTCTCAATTCAGTGTCATTGAAATGTAAAAATTCAGTGTCATTGAAATGTATATTTCTGTACTAGTATCACACCGTCTTAAGTATTATAGCATTACAATATGTTTTAACATTTAGCTGGTCAGTCTCTTCATAATTATTGACAATTTTCTGGGTTCTTTAAATTTTTGGTCATCTACTATGTGCTGAGAATTCTTAGAGGCACTTGGTATATGTATGTGTCCCTGTCATTTTAGCACTTACATTTTAGTGACTATTCAAATAAATAGGCTCATATTATTATTCTTGTATGTAAATTGGAAAATAATTCTGTCAAGTGTTCTTTCCCCCAAATGCTAGAACTAGTTTGACATAACTACAAACTTTGTAGACTTAGAAAAATTGACATTATTTCAATATTAATCTTCCTAACCAAAGATCTGATTCTCCATTAATTGAGGTCTTCACTTTTGTCCCTTAATAGGGGTTTAGATCTTTATATATATATATTCCAGGGTAGTCTATATGTTTTTGTTGTTATTACTAAAGTAAATACCTTTGATAAGCTTCCTACTTTGTAAGTGAACTTAGTGAAAGTCACTCAGTCATGTCCAACTCTTTGCGAACCCATGGACTGTATAGTCCATGTAATTTTCCAGGCCAAAATACTGGAGTGGTAGCCTTTCCCTTCTGCAGGGGATCTTCCCAACCTAGGTACTGAACCCAGGTCTCCCAAATTGCAGGCAGATTTTTTACCAGCTAAGCCACAGGAGAAGCCCTCCTACTCGGTTACTACTGGTAAATTTTTATCTAAATGCTCTATATTATTTTCAAAGTTTTTCATATAGTTTATTAAATCATTGGGATTTACAGATATGTGACCATATGATTTGTAGGTAATAGTAATTTTGCCTTTTTCTAATTTATACTCCTTATTTCATAATTTTTACTAAAATGCATTGACTGCTATTTACAATCATGGTTAAATAGCAGTGTTGGAACTATTCTTGTTCTAGATTTTAATTGAAATACTTTCAATGTATCATTAAGCATAATGCCAATAATTTGAGAGATATTATTTTCTTAATTTTAAGAAAATATCCTTTTATTCTCTACTTAGTTATATATTGGAGAAGGCAATGTCACTCCACTCCAGTACTCTTGCCTGGAAAATCCCACGGACAGAGGAGCCTGGTAGGCTGTAGTCCATGGGGTCGCTGGGAGTCGGACACAACTGAGCGACTTCACTTTCACTTTTCACTTTCATGCATTGGAGAAGGAAATGGCAACCCACTCCAGTGTTCTTGCCTGGAGAATCCCAGGGATGGGGGAGCCTGGTGGGCTTCAGTCTATGGGGTCGCCCAGAGTCGGACACGACTGAAGTGACTTAGCAGCAGCAGCAATATTTATATATAGTCATAATAGATTTTGGCCACCAAAGTAAGTACATGGCTTTTTCTTCTTTGCTTTATAGTGAGAAATAGGAATAGATTTCCTAGTATGGTCATATTTACTCAGTCATAGCATGCTATTCTTTGAATATATCTCTAGATGCAATTTTCTCATATTTTGTTTAGAAATTTTGTAACTACATTCATTAGTGAAACTGCATTTTAGTGTTCCTTTTGAATGTTAGTTTTGTCAAGTAATTTGCTGGTTTCAAAATATTGGGGAAAATTTCTTTCTTTCAATAATTTGTAGAACAATAATAAGTAGCCATTACTTAAAAGTTGAATAAACATATCTGTAAACAGGCATTCTCAGGCAGCATTGAGAGGTATATAAGTTGGCACAGATTTTCTAAAAGGGGGTTTGGCAATATATGACAAAATTCCAATTCTAATAATTTACCTTACAGAAATTTTCAAAAATGCATGCACAAGAATGTTTATTACATTCCAGAAAACAATTAGAAATAATATAAATATTACTATCAGAAAAGGGAGATGAAACCATTACTAGTCATAAGTCCTGGATAATATTGCCATATGTGTAGGAGGAAACATAAGAAAACAAAAGGGTTTATGAAAGGTTGTAACATTTTTTTGTTTATGCTTTACTACTTTTTAATGCATTACTTATACTATGCTGAGAAAATGTATTCTATAATTTTATTATATTTTTGAAATTATTAATTTTTTGCCTAAAGTATTTTAACCTATATAGTTATATACATTTTGTCTAGTTGTTCTGGATAGCAGAGATGTGCTATATAAATCAATATTGTTTTATAGCAAATTCTTATATTTTAAGAAAATTTCAATATATTATATCATTAATAAAATACTTCAATATATAATATGCTATATTATTCAGTCCATAAATTTACATGACAGTCAAATTTTCATTGTAGTATTTAACTTTCATGAATATAAAGTGACAATTTCAAAACACTTAATGCTTTTAATTTTTACCTTATTTGACAATAATACATCTATTATATATGTATATACAATTATATATATAATATATGTGATATTTATACATACATAGCTTGCTCTCTTTGTTTGCATTTATCTATTTAATTGCCTAATTTTTTCCTTTCTACTTTTAAGTTTTGGGTGCATGTATTTTAGGTAAATTATGGTTAGAAATGGTTTTTCATCCAGGTTGTGAATTTTTTATTTATTATGCTTCTCAATGTTCATTTATGCTAAAAATCTATAAATTTTGTCTTCCTGTTGGTACATGATTGTGCTTCCTTTTATTTATCTCTCTGGGAGTTTGAAAAAATACATCCTTCTTTTTTGGTTCTTCAGTGATTATATTATAACTTTAAATAGAATGGACAAAAATATATTGAACTGTTTGTCACTTTCAGAAACAAAGTGAAATCCATTGACTCTGCAGCATGAGAAAATGAGCACTTTGTATTACGAACCACTTCTTATCTTTTTTTCTTAGCTTTTAGATTTTGAAGTTTTGTCCAAGAATAAATCAAGTAGTGTTTTGTAACAATTCTTAAAGTTGATTAAAATAATCTGTGACATGGATTTCATGTTCTTTATAGTTTCTTTCATGCCTCAACTTCTAATTCACTGATTTACTGTGTTATAAATTTATTTCTGTTGGATCAGTTCACTTCAGTTCAGTTGCTCAGTAGTGTCCAACCCTTTGCGACCCCATGAATTGCAGCATACCAGGCCTCCCTGTCCATCACCACCTCCCGGAGTTCACTCAAACTCATGTCCATCGAGTCGGTGATGCCATCCAGCCACCTCATCCTCTGTTGTCCCCTTTTCCTCCTGCCCTCAATCCCTCCCATGCTGGGGACCAGCCCGGGCTGATCCAGGGAATTCGAAGCGGGGACGGCGTCGGCAAGGGTCAGGAAACAATTGCTTAATTAAACGTTAATTAAGGATATAAAGAGTAATAGAATGAGGATAGCTCAGTGAGGAAATTCAGTGGAGAAAAGAGGCTGAATAATTCAGCCAGAAGGTAAGAGAAAGAACGACATGGTGAGACCAAGTTTCGGTGAACAAGGCCCGCACTTTATTTTCCAAAGTAGTTTTTATACCTTAAGTTATGCATAGAGGATAATGGGGGAAGGGGTAGAGTCATGCAGCAAGCCAGGCTTTCTTCCTGCAAACTTATCATATGCCAAAGTTTAGGTGATTTGCATCATCTTCTGGCCCGGAGGCCTTTTCCTCTAAAGGTGATTATTCTAAAGTCAGGCGCCAGCCTCCAAAAAGCATTAGATAAAATTGCATTCCTACAGAGCAAAGGTGTGGTGGGCTATAACAAGAAAAAGAATTAACTCAAGGGTCCCAGGTTACAAACATTAAAGCTACTATTTACACCAATTATATTAATCAATACACTGCCAGGGACACAGCAGGTAAGGGATATGGAGACTTAGCAGCAAACATCGGCCCAACAAGTGAGAATCCCTTCACCAATACAATTTCTAATCAATCTTTTAACTGCTCAAAGGAATCTGTATTTAGACAGTTTAGAACATCTCATGCCTCTCACAGTTTGGAGGCTCTGAGCAATCACATGTGGCCGGAAAAACCTATTCAGGCAGGCTAGAGGACTTCCAAGGGAGTTTGTAGGTTGAAACACTGTCACACCCAGGAATTATTAACTGGAGCTGTAAGCTAACTCTTTTTTCAGAGAGGTAGTGGGGGACAGCCCCCCGTAAAGTCAGAGGTGTAGGTGAAAGCACAAAGCAGAAAGTAGGCAGACTCTGGTTTTGGGGGTAGATTGCTCGAGAATTTCCAGGGAGACTCCTGAGGCTTGATCCCGCCTTTGCGTATGTCAAGCCTCCTTCCTCATGACCTTTGCCACGGGCGGAGCTCGCTCCCCGCACTCCCAGCATCAGAGTCTTTTCCAATGAGTCAGCTCTTCGCATGAGGTGGCCAAAGTACTGGAGTTTCAGCTTTAGCATCATTCCTTCCAAAGAAATCCCAGGACTGATCTCCTTCAGAATGGACTGGTTGGATCTCCTTGCAGTCCAAGGGACTCTCAAGAGTCTTCTCTAACACCACAGTTCAAAAGCATCACTTCTTCTGTGCTCAGCTTTCTTCACAGTCCAAATCTCATGTCTTTTGGATAGATTATATGAATTAGATTTATCAAAAGATGGGGCAGAATTGATGTACTTACTGATTTCCTGTATATGCAGGAATATATTTAAACACCATTATGATATTTTAAAACATGTATGGCAAACTGTGTGTATATAAAATTTCAGTACCATGTCACTGGGTCCTAAAATTCTCTGTAGATATCTATTTCCTTCTGGGATCTAATGTTGCAGAGGAAAACTCTTATTTAGATGATTTGCTTCATTTACCAAAATTTTCAGTGTCCTTCTTTATTCTTTTTTTATTTTTTTTAAGTAGAAATTTTTTTTATTTTAATTGGAGGCTAATTACTTTATAATACTGTAGTGGTTTTGCCATACATTTACATGAGTCTGCCATGGGTGTACATGTGTTCCACATCCAGAACCCTGCTCCCAACTCCCTCCTCATCCCATCCCTCTGGGTCACACCAGGGCACCAGCCCCGAGCACCCTGCATCATGCATCAGAACTGGACTGGCGATTTGTTTCACATATGATAATATACAAGTTTCAGTGCCATTCTTCCAAATCATCCCACCCTCGCCCTTGCCCACAGAGTCCAAAAGACTGTTCTATACATCTGTGTCTTTTTTGTTGTCTCTCATACAGGGTTATCATTACCATTATTCTAAGTTCCATATATATGCATTAGTATACTGTATTGGTCAGAGAAGGTAATGGCACCCCACTCCAGTACTCTTGCCTGGAAAATCCCATGGATGGAGAAGCCTGGTGGGCTGCAGTCCATGGGGTCGCTAAGAGTCGGACACAACTGAGCGATTTCACTTTCACTTTTCATTTTCATGCATTGGAGAAGGAAATGGCAACCCACTCCAGTGTTCTTGCCTGGAGAATACCAGGGATGGGGGAGCCCAGTGGGCTGCCATCTATGGGGTCGCACAGAGTTGGACACAACTGAGGCAACTTAGCAACAGCAGCAGCAGCATACTGTATTGGTATTTTTGTTTCTGGCTTACTTCACTCTGTATAATAGGCTTCAGTTTCATCTAACTCATTACAACTGATTCAAATGTGTTCTTTTTAATGGCTGAGTAGTACTCCATTCTGTATATGTACCACAGCTTTCTTATCCATTCAGCTGGTGATGGAAATCTAGGTTGCTTCCATGTCCTGGCTATTATAAACAATGCTGTGATGAACATTGGGGTACACGTGTCTCTTTCAATTCTGGTTTCCTCGGTGTGTATGCCCAGCGATAGGATTGCTGGTTCATATGGCAGTTCTATTTCCAGTTTTGTAAGGAGTCTCCACACTGTTCTCCATAGTGGCTAAATTAGTTTGCATTCCCACCAACAGTGTAAGAGGATTCCCTTTTCTTCACACCCTCTCCAGCATTTATTGCTTCTAGACTTTTGGATAGCAGCCATTCTAACTGGTGTGAAATGGTACTTCATTGTGGTTTTGATTTGCATTTCTCTGATGATGAGTGATGATGACCATCTTTTCATGTGTTTGTTAGCCATCTGTATGTCTTCTTTGGAGAAATGTCTTTTTAGTTCTTTGGCCCACTTTTTGATTGGGTTGTTTATTTTTCTCGAATTGAGCTGCAGGAGCTGCTTGTATATTTTCGAGATTAATTCTTTTTCAGTTGCTTTGTTTGCTATTATTTTCTCCCATTCTGAAGGCTGTCTTTGCACCTTGCTTATAGTTTCCTTTGTTGTGCAAAATATTTTAAGTTTAATTAGGTCCCATTTGTTTATTTTTTCTTTTGTTTCCAATATTCTGGGAGGTGGGTCATAGAGGATCCTGCTGTCATTTGTATCAGAGGCTGTTTTACCTACGTTTTCCTCTAGGAATTTTATAGATTCTGGTCTTACATTTATATCTTTAATCCATTTTGAGTTTATTTTTGTGTATGCTGTTAGAAAGTGTTCTAGTTTCATTCTTTTACAAGTGGTTGACCAGTTTTCCCAGCACCACTGGTTAAAGAGATTGTCTTTTTCCATTGTATATTCTTGCCTACTTTGTCAAAGATAAGGTGTCCATAGGTGTGTGGATTTACCTCTGGGCTTCCTATTTTGTTCCATTGATCTATATTTCTGTCTTTGTGCCAGTACCATACTGTCTTGATGACTGTGGCTTTGTAGTAGAGCCTGAAGTGAGGCAGGCTGATTCTTCCAGTTCCATTTTTCTTTCTCAAGATTGCTTTGGCTATTCGAGGTTTTTTTCTATTTACATACAAATTGTGAAATTATTTGTTCTAGTTCTGTGAAAAATACCATTGGTAGCTTGACAGGGATTGCATTGAATCTATAGATTGCTTTGGGTAGTATACTCATTTTCACTATATTGATTCTTCTGATCCATGAACACAGTATGATTCTCTATCTATTTGTGTCCTCTTAGATTTCTTTCACCAATGTTTTATAGAGTTCTATTTGTAGGTCTTTTGTTTTTTTTGGTAGATATATTCCTAAGTATTTTATTCTTTTCATTGCAATGGTGAATGGAATTGTTTCCTTAATTTCTCTCTCTGTTTTCTCACTGTTAGTGTATAGGAATGCAAGGGACTTCTGTGTATTGATTTTATATCCTGAAACTTTACTATATTCATTGATTAGCTCTAGTAATTTTCTGGTGGAGTCTTTAGGGTTTCTATGTAGAGGATCACGTCATCTGCAAATAGTGAGAGTTTTACTTCTTCTTTTCCCATTTGGATTCCTTTTATTTCTTTTTCTGCTATGATTGCTGTGGCCAAAACTTGCAAAACTATGTTGAACAGTAGTGGTGAGAGTGGGCACCCTTGTCTTGTTCTTGACTTGAGGGGAAAGTCTTTCAATTTTTCACCATTGAGGATAATGTTTGCTGGGTGTTTGTCATATATAGCTTTTATTATATTGAGCTATGTTCCTTTTATTCCTGCTTTCTGGAAGATTTGATCATAAATGGATGTTGAATTTTGTCAAAGGCTTTCTCTGCACCTATTGAGATAATCACATGGATTTTATTTTTCCATTTGTTAATGTGGCATATTATGTTATTTGATTTGTGGATATTGAAGAATCCCTGAATGCCTGGGATAAAGACTACTTGGTCATTTTGTATGATCTTTTTGATATGTTGTTGGATTCTGTTTTCCAGAATTGTGTTAAGGGTTTTTGCATCTATGTTCATCAGTGATATTGGCATGTCATTTTTGTGTGTATGTGTGGCATCTTTGTCAGGTTTTAGTATTAGGGTGATAGTGGCCTCATATAATGAGTTTGGAAGTTTACCTTTCTCTGCAATTTTCTGGAAGAGTTTGAGTATGATAGGTGTTAGCGCTTCTCTAAATTTTTGGTAGAATTTAGCTGTGAAGCCATCTGGTCCTGTGCTTTTGTTTGCTGGAATATTTCTGATTACAGTTTCAATTTCTGTGTTTGTAATGGGTCTGTTAAGATTTTCTATTTTTCCTAGTTCAGTTTTGGAAAGTTGTATTTTCCTAAGAATTTGTCCATTTCTTCCAAGTTGTCCATTATTTTGGCGTATAGTTGCTGATAGTTGTTTCTTATGATCCTTTGTATTTCTGTGTTGTCTGTTTTGATCTCTCCATTTTATTTTCTAATTTTGTTGATTTGATTTTTCTCCCTTTGTTTCTTGATGAGTCTGGCTAATGGATTGTCTATTTTGTTTATCTTCTCAAAGAACCAGCTTATGGTTTTGTTGATTTTTGCTATGGTCTCTTTTGTTTCTTTTGTATTTATTTCTGCCCTAATTTTTAAGATTTATGTCCTTCTACTAAACCTGTGGTTCTTAATTTCTTCCTTTTCTAGTTGCTTTAGGTGTAGAGTACAGTTATTTATTTGACTTATTTTTTGTTTCTTGAGGTAAGCTTGTATTGCTATGAACCTTCCACTTAGCACTGCTTTTACAGTGTCCCATAGGTTTTGGGTTGCTGTGTTTTCATTTTCCTTCCTTTCTATGCATACTTTTATTTCTTTTTTGATTTCTTCTGTGATTTGTTGGTTATTCAGCAGCGTGTTGTTCATCCTCCATATGTTGGAATTTTTAATAGTTCCCCCCCCCCCCCCCGTAATTGACATCTAATCTTACTGCATTGTAGTCAGAAATGATGCTTGGAATGACTTCATTTTTTTTTTAATTTATCAAGTCTAGATTTATGGCCCAGGATGTGATCTATCTTGGAGAATGTTCAGTGAACAGTTGAGAAAAAGGTGAAATTCATTCTTATGGGGGGAAATGTCCTATAGATATCAATTAGGTCTAACTGGTCTATTGTATCATTTAAAGTTTGTATTTCCTTATTACTTTTTTGTTTAGTTGATCTATCCATAGGTATGAGTGGGGTATCAACGTCTCCCACTATTATTGTTATTGTTAATTTTCCCTTTCATACTTGTTAGCATTTGTCTTACATATTGCAGTGCTCCTATGTTGGGTGCATATATATGTTTATAATTGTTATATCTTCTTCTGGATTGATCCTTTATTATGTAGTGCCCTTCTTTGTCTCTTTTCACAGCCTTTGTTTTAAAGTCTATTTTATCTGATATGAGTATTGCTACTCCTGCTTTCTTTTGGTCTCCATCTGCATGGCATATCTTTTTCCAGCCCTTCACTTTCAGCCTGTATGTGTCCCTTGTTTTGAGGTGGGTCTCTTGTAGACACATATATAGGGGTCTTGTTTCAGCCAGTCATTGTCTTTTGGTTGGGGCATTCAACCCATTTACATTTAAGGTAATTATTGATAAGTATGAAGGTAATTATTGGTAAGTATGATCATATTGCCATTTACTTTATTGTTTTGGGTTTGAGTTTATACACCCTTTCTGTGTTTTCTGTCTAGAGAAGATCCTTTAGCATTTGCTGGAGAGCTGGTTTGGAGGTGCTGAATTCTCTCAGCTTTTTCTTGTCTGTAAAGCTTTTGATTTCTCCTTCATATTTGAATGAGACCCTTGCTGAGAACAGTAATCTGGGCTATAGTTTATTTTCTTTCATCACTTTAAGTATGTCCTGCCATTCCCTCCTGGCCTGAAGTGTTTCTATTGAAAAATCCACTGTTATCCTTATGGGAATCCCCTTGTGGTTTAATTGCTGTTTTTCCCTTTCTGCTTTTAATATTTGTTTTTTTGTGTGCTTGATCTTTGTTAATTTGAGTAATATGTGTTTTGGTGTGTTCCACCTTGGGTTTATCTTGTTTGGGACTCTTTGGGTTTCTTGGACTTGGGTGATTATTTCCTTCACCATTTTAGGGAAGTTTTTAAATATTATTTCTCAAGTATTTTCTCATGGTCTTTTTTTTTTTTTTTTTGTCTTCTTCTTCTGGGACCCCAAGATTCAAATGTTGGGGCATTTAACATTGTTCCAGAGGTCTCTGAAGTCATCCTCATTTCTTTTAATTTTTTTTTCATTTTCCCTCTCTTTTTCATTTATTTCTATAATTCTATCTTCTACCTCACTTATTCTATCTTCTGCCTCCGTTATTCTACTTTTGGTTCCCTCCAGAGTGTTTTTTTATCTCATTTATTGCATTATTCACTATATATTGACTATTTTTTATTTCTTCTAGGTCCTTGTTAAACATTTATTTTATCTTCTCGATTCTTGTCTCCAGGCTATTTATGTATAACTCCATTTTGTTTTCAAGATTTTGGAACATTTTCAATATCATTATTTGGAATTCTTTATCAGGTAGATTCCCTATCTCTTTCTCTCTCTCTCTCTCTCTCTCTTTTTTTTTTTTTTGGTTTGGTGAGCATTTATCCTGTCCCTTTACCTGCTTATTATTTCTCTGCCTTTTCATCTTGTTTATATTGTTGTGTTTGGGGTGGCCTTTTCATATTCTGGCAGTTTGTGGTTCCTCTTTATTGTGGAGTTTCCTCACTGTGGGTGGGCTTGGACAGGTGGCTTGTCAAGGTTTCCTGGTTAGGGAAGCTTGTGTCGGTGCTCTGGTGGGTAGAGCTTGATTTCTTCTCTCTGGAGTGCAATGAAACGTCCAGTAATGAGTTTTCAGATGTCAATGGGTTTGGTGTGACTTTGGGCAGCCTGTATATTGAAGCTCAGGGCTATGTTCCTGTGTTGCTGGAGAATTTGCATGGTATGTCTTGCTCTGGAACTTGTTGGCCTTTGAATGGTGCTTGGTTTCAGTACATATGGAGGCATTTGATATTCTTACAATTTAATAATGTTTAGTAAATTTCAGTATTGGTGTGCTTCAGTTTTTTTTTTTCCCCCTGTTCCTTGTACATGGAAAGCCCATATGAATTGACAATCAATTCTTTCATTTTAGGATATTTTTCCTCAATTATATACTTGACAATCTTTCTATTTTATTTATTTTGGTCTTCTGACATACATGCCAAATCTCTGTTGTTTGTATTCCATAACTATATTTTTTACTAATGACATCATTTTTTGATATATGTCAGTATGAAATTTTCCAGTATTTTCACATGATTAACTTCACTTTATCTTGTTCATTTGGTCATTTTTATTTAAGATTTTTTGACCAGATATGGCAAAAGTTTCCATTAAAGCACACATTACATTATTTTAAAAACTTATTAACATCACAGACACTGATGTTGGTTATTTTTAAATTAGAAATGATGAAGCAAATTTCTCAAAAATGTGTATTATTTCCATTGGTTTGGTATAGAAGGTTCCAACATCTCTCAGAAAGCTATCGTCAATTGGTTTGAATAATCTAGTGTCCAAGGTCACTGTTTAATATTGCTTAAATCACCTTTACTAATCTATTTTTCTCTAGTTAATATTTCAAAGAAGGTGTGATTGGTTCTGTCTTATTTTGATGTTTTTGTTCATCAATTTATTGAATATAACAGGAGATGGCAAGATAATATACAATTCTCATTAAGAAAATGGGGTTATAATTCAATGGGTTTAGTTGTTACTCACATTAGAGAGCATTTAAATGATATAAACAGCAAAATGTAGTCTTATCCCCTTTATTATTATTTTATTCTGGCAAAGGCTTCTACTTTGTAGTAACATTTAAAGTTATTTCAATTTTGTTTGAATTTTGTTGACGTATAAATTATTTAAAATTAAATTTATATTCTTGTTTTGAATAAATCTTTACTACTAATAGTACATTATTAAAACTTTGCATTACATATATAATTGCAGTCCAGTTTTGCTCTTCCATACTCATTCATCTATGTATGTGTTTGACGCTAATAACATATATGTTCTATGTTATTGCTTTTTAGTTTCTCAGTCATGTCTGATTCTTTGCCACCCCATGGACTGTAGCCTGCCAGACTCCTCTGTCCATGGGATTTCCCCAGGCAAGAATACTGGACTGGGTTGCAATTTCTTCTCCTGGGAACCTTCCAGACCCAGGGGTTGAACCCAAGTGTTCTGCACTGGTTGGCACATTCTTTACTGTAGGTAAGATTTTTCTTTATTTCTGTTCTCCAAAGTTTAGCCAATATATGGCACACAGGTTTCAATTGTCATATTTTCAAGGCTTCCACAAAACTGCATATATAATATTACTATTTCATGGCTTTTTAACTTTTTTACAAACTTTCGTTTTTAAGAATTTCCAAACATACACAAAATTTGAAAGAATAATATGATTAATATCCATACACACTTTATGTAAATACACTGTTATATGCTGCCACAGATACTTAAATTATTTCTCTCCTTCTCTTTGAATTATGTATATTTTTGCTCAGTCATATGAAAGCAAGTGGGTAGAAATTGACAGCTTGTTCCTAGAAATGTCAGCATGTGTCCTTTAAAAACAATGATATTTTCTACATAACCATACTAAAATGATTGTACTCAAGAAATTTAACATTGCTACAATCTATACTATTATCTAATATATAGAACATATTCAAAGGTCCCAATAATATTTTATGTTATTGTTCAGTTGCTAAAGTTGTGTTCAACTCTTTGCTACTCCCTAAGACTGTAGTACACTAGGCTCCTCTGTATTATTTAACTATCTTTATTTTTTAACATGAAAAATAATTTTAGTTTTAATTTACTTAAATTTGTACGTATGGTTATCACCAGACAGTCAATAATGATCATCCAGTAGTCATGTATGGGTATGAAAGTTGGACCATAAAGAAGGGTGAGCATGAAAGAATTGATGCTTTCAAACTGTCGTGTTGGAGAAGATTCTTGAGAGTCTCTTGCATTGCAAGGAGATCAAATGAGTCAATCCTAAATGAAAGGAACCCTGAACATTCATTAGAAGGACTGATGCTGAAGTTGAAGCTCCCAATACCTTGGCCACCTGATGTGAAGAGCCAACTCATTATAGAAAAGACCCTGATGCTAGGAAAGATTGAAAGCAGGAGGAGAAGGGGACAACAGAGGATGAGATGGTTGGATGGCATCACCGACACTGTGGACATGAGTTTGAGCAAACTCCAGGAGATGGTGAAGGATAGGGGAGCCTGGCTTGCTGCAGTCCATGGAGTCACAAAGAGTTGGACATGACTGAGCAAATGAAAAACAAAATATTTTATATAAAAGAAACACATTTTAAAAAATTTGAATACATTTTAATTTTAATACTTCAAGTCAGAACTGCAAATAACAATAGAACAGACATTATATGAAAATCTTGATTCTAATAATCTAATAGTCAACATTTTTGCAATGAAAGCAAGAAAAATAAAGTTAAAGAAACAAATACATACTAATTTATGAATTATGTATTTATTTTGTTACATAATCCCTGGTGGGTCAGATGATAAAGCATCTGTCTACAATGCTGGAGACCTGGGTTCGATACCTGGGTCAGGAAGATTCCCTGGGGAAGGAAATGGCAACCCACTCCAGTACACTGCCTAGAAAACTTATGAATTATGTATTTATTTTATTACTCCTACAAATATCACCAAACTAAACAGAAAATCATATATGTAAAATAATAATTTGGTATTTTTTGCCTTTTTAGCAGTTTTCAGCATATGAAAACCATAGTTAAAATGTTTTGATTTTATCAATATAAAGGTATAGTCTTCAAGGTAGGAGAGAAAATAATATTTTTTAACCTTTTGTT
Source organism: Bos grunniens (assembly GCF_055505025.1). Taxonomy (NCBI): domain Eukaryota; kingdom Metazoa; phylum Chordata; class Mammalia; order Artiodactyla; family Bovidae; genus Bos; species Bos grunniens. The sequence goes on along the minus strand of NC_141194.1, from coordinate 101,667,514 downwards.
AGCTCATCTGCAAATTTTCTTTGTGTATAAATATGACACACATACTTCTGTTGGATCCTCCAGAACATAGGGATAGGCCTGTCTTTCAATGATAGTGTGAATGTGGAAGGATTTAAGAGAAATCTTGTTAAGACCTCCTAGAGCTAGTGCCTCTTCATGATGGAGTTGAGGGAGGGATCAAAGTTACCAGGAGCAAAGAGAGTTCAAGGACTCCCTCTTCACTCATAACTTTGATGGTTTGGAGGCCAGGTAACGTGGATTTGACAGATATACAGCCCTTTAAAAATTTAGATATAGTTGACATACAATAAAATATCCTACATATGAACAAGTTCCATTCTGTGAGCACGTTCATAAGACCAGTTTGTTCATAAGTTCAACAATGGTAGCCTAGCTACCCAACTAACACAGTCAGCTATATAATACTGTCTTGCAATAGGTTTATAATACTTTTCACACAAATAATATTTAAAAAACAAACACAAAAAATTAAAACATTTTTAATCTTATAGTACAGTACCTTGAAAAGTACAGTATTACAGTACAATAGCTGGCATATAGAGGTTGGCATTGAGTGAATAAGCAAGAATAGTTATTGACTGGAGGAGGGAGAGGAGGTGGGAGATAGTAGAGCTGAAGGATTTTCAGCAATAGGAGATGGAGGGCAAGCTGCAATTTCACTCACGCCTGAGGCTGGTGGCTGTATCCTTGAAAATATGCAAATTGTAGGTTTTTATATAGGGAATTTACTATATTATATCCTACAACTATACAACATAGTAATTCATAATTTTTAAAGGTTATACTATACCACTGGCTATTATAAAATATTGGCTATATTCTGTGTTGTACAATATATGTATGAAGCTTATAGACATAATAGTTTATACCTCTTAATTCCCTACTTATGCCCCTCCGCCTTCCCTGTCTCCACTAGTAAGCGCTAGTTTGTTCTATATGAGTATGTTTCCTTTTTAATATATTCACTAGTTCGTTATAATTTTAGATTCCACATATAAGTGATAAAATATAGTATGTCTTTCTCTGTCTGACATATTTCACTTACTAAATATTCTCCAAGTCCATCCAGGTACAGTAACTCCAAGATGTATCTGGAGTCTCACATTCATTGTAGCAATATTTAAAATTACAAAAACTTGAAAACAACCTAGAAATCCTTCAATATAAGAATGGATAAGTAAAATATATACATTATTTTGATAAATAATATTTCATTGTGTGTGTGTATATATATATATACACACACACAGTGAAATGTTATTTAGCCTAAAAATTCTGCCATTTGAAAAATCATGAATGAATCTGGAAGGCATTATGCCAAGTAAATATATATTTACTTGGCATATATAAGTACAGACATATATAAGTACAATATAGTATCACTTAAATCTGAATTTTTTTTAAAGGGACCAATTCATAGTAATAGAATATTCCTAGATATTTTATTCTTTTTGTTTCAATGGTGAAAGGGATTGATTGCTTAATTTATCTTTCTGATTTTTCATTGCTAGTATATAGAAATTCAAGTGATGTCTGTGTATTGATTTTGTATCCTGCAACTTTGCTAAATTCACTGATTAGCTCTAGTAATTTTCTGATACTATCTTTAGGGTTTTCTATGTACAGTATCATGTCATCTGCAGTGAGAGCTTTATTTCTTCTTTTACAATCTGGATTCTTTTTTTCTTTTTCTTCTTTGATTGCTGTAGCTAGAACTTCCAAAACTATGTTGAATACTAATGATGAAAGTGGACACCCTTGTCTTGTTACTGATCTTAGGGAGAATGCTTTCAGTTTTTCACCATTGAGAATAATGTTTTTGTAGGCTTATCATATATGGTCTTTACTATGTCAAGGTAGATTCCTTCTATGCCCATTTTTTGAAGAGTTTTAATCATAAATGGGTGCTGAATTTTATCAAAGGCCTTTTCTGTATCTATTGAGATGATCATATGGCTTTTATATTTAAATTTTTTAATATGGTGTATCACAATTATTGATTTGCATATATTGAAGAATGCTTGCGTCCCTGGAATAAACCCAACTTGATCATGGTGTATGAGCTTTTTGATGTGTTGCTGAATTCTGTTTGGTAAAAATTTGTTGAGGATTTTTGCATCTATGTTCATCAGTGATACTGACCTGTAGTTTTCTTTTTTGTATGTTGTCTTTGTCTGGTTTTAGTATCAGGGTGATGGTAGACTCATAGAATGAGTTTGGAAGTGTCCCTTACTCTGCAATTGTTTTGAAAGAGTTTTAGAAGGACAGACATTAAAGTGAACTTGCTTAGTCGTGTCTCACTCTTTACGACCCCATGGACTGTAGCCTACCGGGCTCCTCCATCCATGCGATTTTCCAGGCAAAAGTACTGGAATGGATTGCCATTTCCTTCTCCAGGGGATCTTCCCAATCCAGGGATTAAACCCTGGTCTCCCGCATTGCAGGCAAATGCTTTACCATCTGAGCCACCGTTTGATACAAATATTTGATTGAATTCTCCTGTGAAGCCATATGGTCCTGGGCTTTTGTTTTTTGGGAGATTTTTTATCACAGTTTCAATTTCAGTGCTTGCAGTTGGGTTGTTCATAATTTCTATTTATTCCTGGTTCATTCTTGAAAGATTGAACTTTTCTAAGAATCTGTCCATTTCTTCCTGGTTTTCCATTTTGTTGCCATATAGTTGTTCATAATAGTCTCTTATAATCCACCCTAGGCATATACCCTGAGGAAACCAAAATTGAAAAAGACACATGTATCCCATTGTTTATTGCAGCACTATTTACAATAGCTGGAACATGAAAGCAACTTAGATGTCCATCGACAGATGAATGGATAAAGAATTTGTGGTACATATACACAATGCAATAGTACCAAGCCATAAAAAGGAACACATTTAAATCAGTTCTAATGAGATGGATGAACCTAGAGCCTATTATACACAGTGAAAGTGGAAGTGAACTCTCTTTGTAATTTCTGACTCCTTGCAACCCCATGGACTGTAGCCTACCAGGCTCCTCCACCCATGGGATTTTCCAGGCAAAAGTACTATAGTGGATTGCCATTTCCTTCTCCAGGGGATATTCCCAACCCAGGGATTGAACCCAGGTCTCCTGTATTGCAGGCAGAGGCTTTACAGAGTGAAGCAAGTCAGAAAGAGAAAGATAAATATTGTATTCTAACACATATACGAAGTCTAGAAAAATGATATTGAAGAATTTATTTACAGGGCAGCAATGGAGAAACAGACATAGAAAATAGACTTAAGGACATAGGGAGGGAGATGAGAGGGTGACATGTACGGAAAGGGTAACATGCAAACTTACATTACCGTATGTAAAATAGTCAACAGGAATTAGCTGCATGGCTCAGGAAACTCAAACAGGGCTTGTGTATCAGCCTAGAGGAGTGGAATGAGGAGGGAGATGTGAGGGAGGTTCAAAAGGGAGGCGATATATGTACCTATGTCTGATTTATGTTGAGGTTTGACAGAAAACAACAAAATTCTGTAAAGTAGTTCAGTTCAGTTCAGTCGCTCAGTCCTGTCCGACTCTTTGCGACCCCATGAATCGCAGCACACCAGGCCTCCCTGTCCATCACCAACTCCCGGAGATCACTCAGACTCACATCCATTGAGTTAATGATGACATCCAGCCATCTCATCGTCTGTCATCCCTTCTCCTGCTGCCCCAATCCCTCTCAGCATCAGAGTCTTTTCCAATGAGTCAACTCTTTGCATGAGGTGGCCAAAGTACTGGAGTTTCAGCTTTAGCGTCATTCCTTCCAAAGAAATCCCAGGGCTGATCTCCTTCAGAATGGACTGGTTGGATCTCCTTGCAGTCCAAGGGACTCTCAAGAGTCTTCTCCAACATCACAGTTCAAAAGCATCAATTCTTCAGTGCTCAGCTTTCTTCACAGTCCAACTCTCACATCCATACATGACCACTGGAAAAACCATAGCCTTGACTAGACAGACCTTTGTTGGCAAAGTAATGTCTCTGTTTTTCAATATGCTATCTAGATTGGTCATAACTTTCCTTCCAAGGAGCAAGAGTCTTTTAATTTCATGGCTGCAGTCACCATCTGCAGTGATTTTGGAGCCCCCCAAAATAAAGTCTGACACTGTTTCCACTGTTCCCCCATCTATTTCCCATGAAGTGATGGGACCAGATGCCATGATCTTCGTTTTCTGAATGTTGAGTTTTAAGCCAATTTTTTTCACTCTCCTCTTTCACCTTCTTCAAGAGGCTTTTTAGTTCCTCTTCACTTTCTGCCATAAGGGTGGTTCCATCTGCATATCTGAGGTTATTGATATTTCTCCCAGCAATCTTGATTCCAGCTTGTGCTTCTTCCAGCCCAGCATGTCTCATGATGTACTTTGCATATAAGGTAAATAAGTAGGGAGACAATATACAGCCTTGACATACTCCTTGTCCTATTTGGAACCAGTCTGTTGTTCCATGTCCAGTTCTAACTGTTGCTTCCTGAACTGCATACAAATTTCTCAAGAGGCAGGTCAGGTGGTCTGGTATTCCCATCTTTTTCAGAATTTTCCACAGTTTTTTGTGATCCACACAGTCAAAGGCTTTGGCATAGTCAGTAAAGCAGAAATAGATGTATTTCCGGAACTCTCTTGCTTTTTGGATGATCCACTGGATGTTGGCAATTTGATCTCTGGTTCCTCTGCCTTTTCTAAAACCAGCTTGAACATCTGGAAATTCACGGTTCATGTATTGCTGAATCCTGGCTTGGAGAATTTTGAGCATTACTTTACTAGTGTGTTAGATGAGTGCAGTTGTACGGTAGTTTGAGCATTCTTTGGCATTGCCTTTCTTTGGGATTGGAATGAAAACTGACCTTTTCCAGTCCTGTGGCCACTGCTGAGTTTTCCAAATTTGCTGGCATATTGAGTGCAGCACTTTCACAGCATCATCTTTCAGGATTTGAAATAGCTCAACTGGAATTCCATCACCTCCACTAGCTTGTTTGTAGAAATGCTTTCTAAGGCCAATGTGACTTCACATTCCAGGATATCTGGCTCTAGGTGAGTGATCACACCATCGTGATTATCTGGGTCATGAAGATCTTTTTTTTACAATTCTGTGTATTCTTGCCACCTCTTCTTAATATCCTCTTCTTCTGTCAGGTCCATACCATTTCTGTCCTTTATTGAGCCCATCTTTGCATGAAATGTTCCCTTGGTATCTCTAATTATCTTGAAGAGATCTCTAGTCTTTCCCATTGTGTTGTTTTCCTCTATTTCTTTGCATTGATTGCTGAGCAAGGCTTTCTTATCTCTTCTTGCTATTTTCCTTCAATTGAAAATAAATAAATTCTTTAAAAAGAATTTTTTAAGAATGAAGACTGAAAAAAAAAATAGAATGGTTGTTGCTTGGGACTGGAGAGAGGGGGAAATGGCTCTATATATGTCTAAGGGTACAGTTACATTTAAATAAGTTCTGAAGATCTAATGTCCAACATGGCACTGTGCTTAGTCACTCAGTCATGTCTAACTCTCTGTAACCCCATGGACTGTAGCCCGCCAGGCTCCTCTGTCCATGGGGATTCTCCAGAATCTCCAGAATCTCCAGAGAATCCAGAATCTCCAGAATACTGGAGTGGGTCACCATTCCCTCCTCCAGGTGGATCTTGCCAACTCAGGGATTGAACCCAGGTCTCCCACATTGCAGGTGATTTCTCTCCCCTCTGTGCCACCAGGGAAGCCCGGAAAACATGATAAATGTAGTTAAATAATATAATATTGTATACCTGAAATTTTTTGACAGTTCCTCTTAAGTATCCTTATTTCCTTAAAAATTGAACTACATGAGGTGATGGATGTCTTATTTATCTTGATCATGGGAACCATTCCACAATGCATATGTATATTAACTTATTGTGCTGTATACTTTAAATATATATAACTATATTTGTACATTTTATTATAATTAAAGTGTTGAAAATATTTTTAAAACCCATACATGTAGTTTCAAATGCCAAAATTTCTTTTATTTTTAGAGCTGAGTAATAGTCCAATTTGTGTGTGTATGTGTGTATGTACACACCACATCTTTATCCATTCATGTGTTGATGGATACTTAATATTGCTTCCATTTCTTGGCAATTGTAAATAATGCTGCTATGAACATGGGGGTGCATGTATCTTTTCAAATTAATATCTATTTATTTATCTATATATATATATATATTTGATATTGGAGTAGCTGGGTCATATGGTAGTTTTATTTTTAGTTTTTTGAGAAACCTCCATACTTATTTGCACAGTGGCTCCACTGATTTACATTCCCAACAAAAGTGTACAAGGTTTCCCTTTTTATTTTATTTTTAATTTAGGAATCAAAAATAATTTGACAATACACTTAATTATGTCTATTTATAACCAATACTGCTAGTTCAGTTCACTTCAGTTCAGTCGTTCAGTCGTGTCCAACTCTTTGCGACCCCATGAATCGCAGCACGCCAGGCCTCCCTGTCCATCACCAACTCCTGGAGTTCACTCACACGTCCATCGAGTCAGTGATGCCATCCAGACATCTCATCCTCTGTCGTCCCCTGCTCCTCCTGCCCCCAATCCCTCCCAGCATCAGAGTCTTTTCCAATGAGTCAACTATTTGCATGAGGTAGCCAAAATACTGGAGTTTTCGCTTTAGCATCACTCCTTCCAAAGAAATCCCAGGGCTGATCTCCATCAGAATGGATTGGTTGGATCTCCTTGCAGTCCAAGGGACTCTCAAGAGTCTTTTCCAACACCACAGTTCATACCTGTGGCGGATTCATTTTGATATTTGGCAAAACTAATACAATTATGTAAAATTAAAAAAAAAAAAAGGCATCAATTCTTCAGTGCTCAGCTTTCTTCACAGTCCAACTCTCACATCCATACATGACCACTGGAAAAACCATAGCCTTGACTAGACGGACCTTTGTTGGCAAAGTAATGTCTCTGCTTTTCAATATGCTATCTAGGTTGCTCATAACTTTCCTTCCAAGGAGTAAGAGTCTTTTAATTTCATGGCTGCAGTCACCATCTGCAGTGATTTTGGAGCCCCCAAAAATAAAGTCTGACACTGTTTCCACTGTTTCCCCATCTATATAGCTAGTTATTCTGCCTCTATTTTTAAGTCTTTCGTGATAATATTTTTGAAGATTCTAAGCCAATTACTTTACAGGATGTTTCTCAATTTAGAATGGTCTGTGTATTTTTGTTGCTTCATGACAAGATTTGGGAATGCATATTTTGTTCTTAATATTTATATTTTATTGAAGTATAGTTGACTTAGAATGTTTCAGGTGCACAGCAAGGTGATTTAGTTATACACATACACATACATTATTTTGGAAATTTTGTTGCCATTTTATGTTATTACAAAATGTTGGCTATTGTTCCCTGCTCTATACAGGAAAACTTTGTTGCTTGTTTCATATTTATTTTTTAAATTAAGAATCAATCATTTTTAATCATACTAAGTCAAACTAGTGGAATCAAAATGCCATACATTTTTTTTATTAAGGCAAAAATTCATAAGTTTTCTAATATATATACACTAAAGCTTTTCTACTACATTTGATAAAAGCTTGAGAAAGAACATCAAAAAAGATAAGGAAGAGATGCAGAAATTGGAACACATAATCTGAATGAAATGGAAGCACTGAATATGAAGTTAAAAAAGTGAAAAAAAAAAACTAGATAAAAGGAAAAGATCATCATATAGTCCAGTTGTTTGTAAATATGACTGCTCATTAGAAACATATCTGGAGCTCTGGAGGAAAAAAAGCAATACCTAGGCATTTGTATTTTTCAGAGAAAATTCAATATAATTCTGATATGCATCTGGATTTTGAAAAGTGATTACAGGTTTTTCTATTCAATGGTAGTTTTGGTGTTATAGAATTCTATCATTTTTTTGTTGACCAATCATGATACAAAATATTAAGTGAATAATAGTTACATAATCACAATAGTTTCCCTCATAGCTCAGATGGTAAAGAATCTGCCTGCAATTCTTTGGAGACCAGAGTTCAATTCCTGGAAGATCCTTTGGAGAGGTAAATGGCAACCAATTCCAGTATTCATGCCTGAAGAATCCCATGGACAGAGGAGCCTGGCAGGCTACAGTCCATGGGGTCACAAGAATCAGACACAACTTAGCGACTAAATCACTACTACCAATCACAATAATAAAAGATGTTTATCCGTTTTGACAATCAATAGCCACACAAAAAGATAATTACAATTGCAAGCCATAATGCGACCATGATTAACCTCATAATATAAAATAAATACGTATATTTTGGGGGAGGTCGAGCAGAGTGATGTGGTAAGTGGAAGTGCATTCATGCACATCTTTTCATCTACCCATCCAGTCTGTCTTTTGGTTGGTGCATTTAATCCACTTACATTTAAGCTAATTATCAATATGTATGATCCTATTGCTGTTTTCTTCATTGCTTGGGATTTATTTTCTGTAAGTCTTTTTCTTCTCTTATGTTTCCTGCCTAGAAAAGTTCCTTTAGCATTTCTTGTAAAGATGATTTGGTGGTGCTAAATTCTCTTAACTTTTGCTTGTCTATAAAGCTTTAGATTTCTCCATCACATCTGAAGGAGAGCCTTGCTGGGTTGAGTACTCTTAGTTGTAAGTTCTTCCCTTTCATCACTTTAAATAAGTCATACCATTCCCTTCTGACTTGTACAGTTTCTGTTGAGAAATCAGCTGACAGCCTGGAGAGTTCCCTTGTATGTTATTTGTCGTTTTTCCCTTGTTGCTTTTAATAATTTATCTCTGTCTTTAATTTTTGTCAGTTTGATTACCATGTGTTGCTCCTTGGGTTTATCCTTCCTGGTACTCTTTGTGCTTCCTGTACTTGGTTGACTATTTACTTTCCCATGATATGGAAGTTTTCAGCTATTATCTTTTCAAATATTTTCTCATGTCCTTTCTCTCTCTCTTTTCCTTCTGGGACCCCTATAATGCAAATGTTAATGCATTTAATATTGTCCCAGAGGTCTCTTAGGCTGTCTTCATTTCTTTTCCTTGTTTTTTTTTTTTTTTTCCCTATATTCTGTTCTGTGGCAGTGATTTCCATAATTGTGTCCTCCAGGTCATTTATCCATTCCTCTGCCTCAGTTATTCTGCTATTGATTACTTCTAATGTATTATCTCTGTTTGTTTGTTCTTTAGTTCTGCTAGGTGTTTGGGAAACATTTCTTGCATCTTCTCCATTGTTTTCCCAAGATCCGGGATCATCTTCACTATTATTATTCAAAGTTCTTTTTTCTGGAAGGTGGCCTATCTCCACTTAATTTAGTTGTTTTTCTGGGGCTTTATCTTGTCCCTTCATCTGCAACATAACTTTCTGCTTTTTCATCCTGATTAACTTTCTGTAATGTGGTTTTTGTTCTAGCTGCCATGGGACTGTGGTTCTTGCTTCTTCTGTCTGTCCTCTGATGGAGGAGGCTAAGAGGCTTGTGCAAGCTTCCTGATGGGAAGGACTGGCAGTGGGAAAACCTGGGTCTTGCTCTGGTTGGCAGGGCCTTGCTCAGTAAAGCTTTTCTCTGATTATTTGCTGATGGGTGGGGTTGTGAATCCTCCCTGGTAGGTTTTTGTCATCAGGTGACCCAGCACTTGGGTCTATAGCCTCTATAGTTGGATTAACAGCCAGCTCCAAGAAGATTTATACCAAAGGGGACATTCCCAAAATGCTGCTGCCAGTGCCCACATCCCTCGGTAAGCCCCTGCTAACCCATGCCTCCACAGGAGGCTCTCCAACACTAGCAGGTAGTTTTGACTCAGTCTTCTATGGGTCTTGGTGTACCCAATAGTTTGTTTGCGCCCTCCAAGACTGGAGTCTCTGTTTCTCCCAGCCCTGTGGAAGTTTTGTAATCAAATCCTGTTGGCCTTCAAGGCAAGATTCCCTGGGGAGTCCCAGTTCCTTTGTTGGATCCCCAGGCTGGGAACCCTGACGTGGGGTTCAGAACCTTCATAACAGTGAGAGAACATTTTTGGTATTATTATTCTCCAGTTTGTGGGTCATCCACCCAGTGGGTATGGAATTTGATTTTTTCGTGATTGTGTCCTTCTTATCATCTTGCTGCAGCTTCTTCTTTGTCTTTGGATATGGAGTGTCTTTTTTTGGTGGATTGCAGTGTCCTCCTGTTGATTGTTGTTCAACAGCTAGTTGCAATTTTGGTGCTCTTGCAGGAGGAGATGAGAACACATCCTTCTACTTCACCATCTTGAACTAGAAGCTGGGGATGTATAATTTTAAAAGACAGCAGTTGTTAAAGTAATATTTACAATGGACATTCATCCTGAAACACTTCGTATTTTCTAGTCATAAAACATCCACATGAAATAGGCTCTATTTCATTAATAAATCTTCAACCTGGTTACACTGAAATCAGAAAGAAGTCAATAAAGTAAAGTAATAATGCAAATTCTAATCTATACAATTACTAATAATTCCCCTTCATAGATAAATCAGTTAAAATATCATTATTAACTCACTTTAAGATAATAATTTTCTAGCTCTAAAAACTTGAATTTTGAAAATTCTGTTGAAGGATGTCTATGATAAAATTGTATTTTTTGTATTGTAGCCTTCAGTGCACAATTTTCATAAAATTATCACAAATATCTGGAAAAAAGAGATTTATATTACTACTAGATCCAGACTTCCAAGTGTTGCAACCACTGAAGTATAATATAGTGTGATTGATTTAAATCAATAGTGTAGGTCCCAGGGAGGCATTTTTATTATTACAAAGAGTTTCCAAGCTATGTGGAATTAAATAGGCATGATTATGCTTATATTCCCCCAAACCATGAATTTTTCTTACCATAAAACCTTCAGTGGCTCAATAAAATAGGAACAGAAAAGGAGTATGGATTCCATATACATTTAAAACATATAAAAACTGACTTTTGGTGTGTTCACTGTATCTAATGATACTCAGCTTTAAATAACCCCTTTAAATATTTTATTTTTAATTTGTAAAACAAAGCTAAATGGTAATATATACATATATCACCTATTTATTTATGATATTTCTTATCATGCTTTTCACTGACAGTGAAAAGTAATACAAGCAAAGAACTTCAGACATGCAAACTATGGAATGTCACTATAATTTTCTGTTGAGGAAAAAGCCAAAATGCATACACATACACTTTCAAAGTAATAATAAAGTTAGGCTCTGAAATGGATAAATAAAGAAGAAAGTAAGATGAGATATCCTTGTCTTTTTCCATGAGTATGATGAGTCTAAAATTTGAACTAAGCTATTTAGTCTATTTGTACACTGTTCTTTAAAGTGGTGGTGATCATTTAGTCACTAAGTCATGTCTGACTCTTGTGACCCCATGGACTGTAGCCTGCCAGGCTCCTCTGTGCATGTGATTCTTCAGGCAAGAATACTGGAGTTCGTTTCCATTTCCTTCTCCAGAGTAATCTTCCCAACCCAGGAATCGACCCTGGGTCTCCTGCATTGCAGGTAGATTCTTTACCAACTGAGCCATGAGGGAAGGAAATGGAATAAAGTGAACACTTTACTTATTCCAATTTATAAGTATCCATTTTCATAGCCTTTGTCTAATTGATATGATGATTAACATATTCTATTTTTTTATAACTTAAAGCAGATATGTTGCTGCATGATTTATTTTTCCATTGATCTATTCTTGCCTAGAGAGTCCCAGGGAGGGGGAAGCCTGGTGGGCTGCCATCTATGGGGTCACACAGAGTCGGGCACAACTGAAGCAACTTAGCAGCAGCAGCATACTTTAAAAAAATGGATTGTATGACATTTCTCTGTAACTTAATTCAAAAAACCTTGAAAGAATTATATCTTTTCAACAAATAAATGAAAAAAAACATATTGCAACTGCCTTGTTTCTGATGAGAGAATGAATTAACAGAAGCTAATAACTCACTGCATTGAACCCAAATTCATGTTGAGGTGACAAAAATGAGAGAGAATTTGATGGATCCCAGGATCTATATATAAAAATGAGAAACACCCGGAGATTCAAAATCTGGTTGGGACCCAATGTGAGAGGAGAAAGAAACTGTTTCCAAAGAAGAAGACCACTTATCTACTATGGTCAGGGGATAAGTCAGAAAAAGCTTCTTGTTTGTCTCAGTCCATTCAGAGCTTCCCTGGTGACTCAGATACTAAAGAATCTACCTGCAATGCAGGAGACTTGGGTTTGATCCCTGGGTCAGGAAGATCCTCTGGAGAAGGGAGTGGCAACCCAATTCAGTATCCTTGCCAGGAGAATTCCATGAACAGAGGAGCCTAGCAGGCTCCTCCATGGTGTCACAAAGAGTTCAATATAACTGAGTGACTGACATTCATTTTTTTTTTTTTTCCATTCAGGCTGCTATAAGAGAATGCTATACCCTGGATGGCTTAAAAACAACAGAAATTAATTTTTTATAGTTCTGGAACTTGGGAAGCCTAAGATCAAGGTGATGACAGATTTAGTTTGAGACCCCTGCTGCTGTTGCTAAGTCACTTCAGTCGTGTCCGACTCTGTGTGACCCCATAGATGGCAGCTCATCAGGCTCCTCCGTCCCTGGGATTCTCCAGGCAAGAACACTGGAGTGGTTTGCCATTTCCTTCTCCAATGAATGAAAGTGAAAAGTGAAAGTGAAGTCGCTCAGTCGTGTCCAACCCTCGGCAACCCCATGGACTGCAGCCTAAGAGGCTCCTCCATCCATGGGATTTTCCAGGCAAGAGTACTGGAGTGGGGTGCCATTGCCTTCTCCTATTTTGAGACCCCACTTCCTGGTTAATAGGTGGTCATCTTCTCACTGTGTCCTCACTGGGCAGAAGGGTGAGTGAGCTCCTTAGAGTCTCTTCTATAAGAACACAAATCCCATTAGAAGCACTAGTGTCATTCATGAAGACTCAGTCCTCATGACCTAATCATGTCCCACAGGACTTACCTCCTAATACCATTATGTTGGGTATTAGAATTTAACATATGAATTTGGATGGACAATTCTCCCAAAACATTTAGTCTAAAGCATCATTTTTACCCTTTTTCTTTTTTACATTTACCTGGGTGGATCATTTCCTTTCTTGTCACCAACATGAGGGAGAAAAACAGCAGTGTCATCTCAGCAGCAACCAAAAGTGGCTGCATATTATCAGGGCAATGCTCAATCCCAGCTGGAATGAGGGTGACTACTACTAATTTCAGGTCAACTAGGCCTCTGAGCACTCTCTTCACTGAGCTTTAAGTTAGATGGCAACAAACAAAGAAAATAGCCCTTAGAAAAAGCAGTGGTTGATGTCAAGGCATGGTACTGCTTCCTGAGGGACAATATTCCTGAAGAAAATATATGGAGTGCATTTCAAAAAAATGGTCAAATTCAGGGTCAAGGATTTCCTTCATCTCTGAGATACATATCATCAGGCAATGCAGTGTCTATGTGCAAGAATATATGAGCTAACAAGAAAAATAATAAGATATCTGAGAAACCAAAAGATAATCAAATAAATGAAAGAAACTAAACAAACTATTCCAGAGTAAGCTTATGGATAATAGATCATTTTAAAAATAGTTCATAAATATAGCACAAATACTCAGAAATATAAAGGAGGTTATAGGAAATGAAGTAGAAATAAATTAAAAAACAACATTGAATACATTGGCTGTCTGACCAAAGATATCCTCAAAAAAGGAATTAGTGAACTAAAAAATCAGGTTTAAGAACTCTCCCAGGAAACAGGAAAGTAAAAATGTATATAAAAGAAAATGTAGGGTATATGGAATAAAAGAATAAAAGTACAAGTATCAACATATGCATATTAAACTTAGAAGAGGATAAATAAATGGAACAAAGAAGTTCTTAAAAACATATAATAATAATAATTAAAAAAAAGACAAATACTATACAATAAAGCCAATTTCATAGGGAAAAATAAAAACAAAGAAAAAAAATCATGCCTGAGAATTTCCCCAAGTTATAGGTAGATATAAAGTCATTAGCTTAACAGACTTATAGAGACCAAACATAATAGTTTTAAAAAAAATCTGCAGGAATAATTTATTAGTGAAATTTAAGAACATCAAAGGGAAATGTGGGGAGCATTTGCATAGAAAGAGGAGATCACATACTAAGGTTCTTATTGTTCTTGATAGAAACAATGATACAAGAACACAAAAGAGTTCTGATGGAAAGAAACTTTAACTTTAGGACTTTACATCCAAGTATATCATTATTTAAATGTTAACAGAGAAATAAAATATGGTTTCAGAAATCCACAGCCTAGGAATGTTTACATTAGTATTCTCTTTGAAAGCATATTTGGAAAGAGTATTCTAACAATTTGGAAAGAGTATTCCACCAAGAAGACAAACTATTCAGAAGGATAATATGAAATATGGCAAGTGAGTGTAAATATCTATCTTAGTAAATCATTCAGGGCCAAATGTTTAGCAGTATATACAGAACATAATGAGTACATATGTTATTGCTTGGGGAAATTTGGGTAGACACATATACACAATGATTGCAGTTTAAAATATGAATTTATCTCTTAGACAAACATAGATGGGCAGTCTTAAGATGGTGGAGGAATAAGACAGAGAGACCATTTTCTCCCCCACGAATTCATTGAAAGATCATTTGAATGCTGAGCAAATTCCACAAAACAACTTCTGAACGCCGCAGAGGACACCAGGCAACCAGAAAGGCAGCCCATTCTCTTTGAAAGGAGGTAGGGAAAAATATAAAAGATGAAAAGAGAGACAAAAGAGTTAGGGATGGAGACCCATCCTGGGGAGGAAGTCATGAAGGAGGAGAAGTTTCCAAACACCAGGAAATTCTCTCACCGGTGGGTCTGTGGGGAGTTTGGAATCTTGGAGGGCAACATAACCTGAAGGAAGAAAGAGAAAAAAAAAAAAAAAACACTACAGATTACGCGCCTAGCCATGACTCCCAGTGGAGAGGTAGCCCAGACCCTCACGTCTGCCAAAAGCAACCGGGAGCTGAACAGGGAGGTGAGGGCTGCATGCATGGGGTGGGGACTGGGCACGAATGCCCTGAGGACAATCTGAAGGAGCTAACATGAGAAAGCAACCCAAACTGTGGGATATCCAGAGAGAAAAAAGAAAAAGAGAGAGAGAGAGAACTTTCCTGCATAAAGCTGTGAGGCATAGCCTGGCCCACTCACAGAAAAAAGGATTGAGTGAATACCAGAGGAGAGCTAGCTAGTTGCAGACTGGCCCCTCACCCTGCTGGAGGCATAGAGGCAGTCGAGCAACAGCCAGAGCAGGAAGACTAGGGGCAATCTTGGTCCCAGAGATGGCATCCTCCACCAAACTGTGGTCAGGCTCCCAGTTACTAACGAAGTTTTCCTGGGATCCTGGACAGTTGACATCTGCCAGGGGGGTCACAATCAGAGATCAGCTCCCCAGAGGAGACACACTGCATACCTGAGACGGAACTCTTGTGGCACACCCAGGAAACAAAGGGGCTGGGACTGGGGAGGCGATAAGATGCACTGCCCAGCTGAGAGAGTGTGTTCACCAAGCACATGGTCGCCTGAGCTGCTGGGACCTGGGAAGGGCACAAAACGCAGACCCAACTGAGTCTGTGCCTTTGCAGAGTACTCCAGAATGTGAACCTGAGTGGCTTAGACCTGGGAAGTGTATGTGAAACCCAGGGCCCGCTTTAAACTGCTCCCCTGCAGAGCAACCTGGAGCCTGAGCAATGTAGACTGGGAAAGCACACATGCCACGAGTGGGGGCAAACCCAGTGTGGTCTAGACACTGCGAGCACTCCCCACAAACACCAGTGATATTTGTTTGCAGTGCTCCTCCCTCCCCACAGCACAACTGAAGAAGTTAGCCTACATAAGTGACCTCTTTCAACCCTTGTCTCAGGGCGGAAATTAGACACTGAACAGACTTGCAAACAGAGGAAGCCAAAATGAACAAAGAAGAGGGAACTGCTCTGGAAGTGGTAAGTGCAAAAGATTAACATCCAGTAGTTAGCACTGACTACACTGGAAGGGACTATAAACCTTGAGAAGAAGTATAAGCTGGAACAAGGAACTATCTAAAACTGAACTGACCCCACACTGCACTCACTCAACAGCTCCAGAGAAATTCCAAGATATATTTTACTATTATCATTTTGCAATTTTTATTTTTTTAATTTTTCAGTTATTTATTACTCCTTTAATTTTCACTCTTATAACCTATTTGCTTGCAAAAAAGACCTTATTTTTAAAGCAAATTTCATATATATATATATATTATTATTATTTTTGTGAGTTTTTATTTTAATATTGTATTTTTGAGAGTCTAACCTCTACCCTAGATTTTTAATCTTTGCTTTTTGTTTTTTGTTATCAATTTTGTACCTTTAAATCCAATCTTCAGTACCAATTTTTATTTAGGAGAGTGATTACTAGCTTAATTGCTCTCCCCCTCCCTTTTGACTCTCCTTTTTCTCCCCCAGGGCACCTCTATCTCCTCCCTCCCTCTTCTCTTCTCTACCCAGCTCTGTAAATCATTTTGGATGTTTTGAGCTGCGGAGAACAATAGGGAATTGATTACTGGCTAAATTTGACTCTAGACTGTCTTTGGACTTCCCTTCTTCTATTCCTGGTCACCTCTATCTCCTTCTTCTCTCTTCTCTATGGAACTCTGTGAAAGTCTCTGAGTGTTCCACACTGTGGAGAACACATAGAAAATTGATTACTGGCTAGAATGCTCTCTTCACTTTTGATTCCCCATCTTCTCCTCCTGGTCACGTCTGTCTCGCTCCTCCCTCTTCTCTTCTCCATTGTGAACCTCTTTGGGTGTACCTCTCTGTGGAGCATCTTTTAACCATTAACCAATATGTTTTATCATAGGTGTTGTATGGATGGAGAAGTATTGAGATTACTGTAAGAATAAGACTGAAAGCCACAGGCAGGAGGTTTAAATCCAAAACTTGAGAACACCAGAGAATTCCTTACTCCAGTGAATATTAGTTGACAAGAACTCATCCAAAAGCCTCCATAACCTACACTGAAACCAAGCTCCACCCAAGAGCCAACAAGACTGAGAGTAAGAAATACCAAGCTAATTCTCCAACAATGCAGGAAGACAACCCTGAGCACTAAAATACAGATGGCAAAAAGTCAAACCAAACCCATAGACACCTCAAAACTCACTACTGGACACTTCATTGCACTCCAGAGAGAGGAGATCCAGCTCCACCCACCAGAACACCGACAAAATTTTCTCTAGCCAGGAAACCTTGAAAAGCCACTCGTCCAACCCCACCTACAGGGAGGAACCTCTACAATAAAAAGGAACCACAAACTTAGTCTACAGAAAGGCCACCCCAAACACAGCAATCTAAACAAGATGAAAAGGCAGAGAAATATTCAGCAGGTAAAGAAACATGATAAATGTCCACCAAACCAAACAAAAGTGGAGGAGATAGGGAGTCTACCTGAAAAAGAATTCAGAATAATGATAGTAAAAATGATCCAAAATCTTGAAAATAAAATGGAGCTACAGTTAAATAGTCTGGATACAAGAATTGCAAAGATGCAAGAAATGTTTAACAAGGACCTGAAGAAATAAAAGAGAGTCAGTCAATAATGAATAATGCAACAACTGAGATCAAAGCACTCTGGAGGGAACCAAAGGTAGAAAAACTGAGGCAGAAGATAGGATAAGTGAGACAGAAGATAGAATTCTGGAAATAAATTAAGCAGAGAGGAGAAAAGAATTAAAAGAAATGAGGACCACCTCAGAGACCTCTGGGACAATGTCAAATGCCCCAATATTTTAATCATAAGAGTCCCAGAAAAAGAAGACAAAAAGAAAGGCCATGAGAAAATACTTGAGGAGATAATATTTGAAAACTTCCTTAAAATGAGGAAAGAAATAGCCACCCAAGTCCAAGAAACCCAGAAAGTCCCAAACAGAATTAACCCAAAGTGAAACACCACAAGACACATATTAATAAAATTAACGAACATCAAATACAAACAGAAAATATTAAAAGCAGCAAGGGAAAAACAACAAATAACTCACAAGGTGATTCCCATAAGGATAAGAGCTGATCTTTCAATAGAAACTCTTCAGGCCAGAAAGGGAATGGAAGCATATACTTAAAGTGATGAAAGAGAAAAACCTACAACCCAGATTACTGTACCCAGCAAGGATCTCATTCAAATATGAAGGAGAAATCAAAAGCTTTATGGACAAGCAAAAGCTAAGGGAATTCAGCACCACCACACCATCTCTCCAACAAATGCTAAAGGATCTTCTCTAGACAGGAAACACAGAAAAGGTGTATAAACTCGAACCCAGAACAACAAAGGAAATGGCAACGGGATGATACTTATCAATAATTACCTTAAATGTAAATGGGTTGAATGCCCCAACAAAAAGATAAAGTCTTTCTGAATGGATACAAAAACAAGATCCCTATATATGCTGTCTACAAGAGACCCACCTGAAACCAAGGGAAACATACAGACTGAAAGTGAAGGGCTTAAAAAAGATATTCCATGCAAATAGAGACCAAAAGAAAGAGGAGTAGCAATGCTCATATCAGAAAAAATAGCCTTTGAAATAAAGGCTGTTAAAAAAGACAAAGAAGGACACTACATAATGATCAAAGGATCAATCCAAGAAGAAAATATAGCAATTATAAGTATATATGCACCCAACTTAGAAGCACCAAATTACGTAAGGCAAATGCTAACAAGTGTGAAAGTGGAGATTAACAGTAACACAATAATAGTGGGAGACTTTAATACCCCACTCACACTTATGGATAGATCAACTAAACAGAATACTAGCAAGGAAACATAAACTTTAAATGATATAATGGACTAGTTATACCTAATTGATATCTATAGGACATTTCATCCCAAAACAATGAATTTCACCTTTTTCTCAAGTGCACACGGAACCTTCTCCAGGATAGATCACATCCTGGGCCATAAATCTAGCCTTGATAAATTCAAAATAATTGAAATCATTCCAAGCATCTTTTCTGATCACAACGAGGTAAGATTAGAAGTCAACTGCAGGAAAACAAACTATTAAAAATACAAACATATGGAGGCTAAACAACACGCTTCTGAATAAACAACAGATCACAGAAGAAATCAAAGAAGAATTCAAAATATGCATACAAACAAATGAAAATGAAATCACAACAACCCAAAACCTATGGGATTCAGTAAATCAGTGCTAAGGGGAAGGTTTGTAACAATACAAGCTTACCTCAAGAAACAAGAGAAAAATCAAATAAATAACCTAGGTCTAAACCTAAGGAAACTAGAAAAAGAGAAAATTAAGAACTCCAGGGTTAGTAGAAGGAAAGAAATCATAAAAAGTTAGGGCAGAAATAACTGAAAAATAAACAAAGGGGACCATAGCAAAACTAAGCAAGGCTAACATCTGGTTCTTTGGAAGATAAGTAGAATAGACAAACCATTTGCCAGACTCATCAAGAAAAAAAAAGGAGACAAATCTGATCAACAAAATTAGAAATGAAAATGGAGAAGTCACAACAGACAACACAGAAATACAAAGGATCGTAAGACACAACTATCAGCAGCTATATGCCAATAATATGGACAACTTGGTAGAAATGCACACATTCTTACAAAAGCATAACCTTCCAAAATTGAACCAGGAAGAAACAGAAAATCTTTAAAAACCCATCACAAGCACGGAAATAGAAACTGTAATCAAAAATCTTCCAACAAACAAAATCCCAGGACCAGAGGGCTTCACAGCTGAATTCTACCAAAAATTTAGGGAAGAGCTAACACCTATCCTGGCTTCCCTGGTGGCTCAGATGGTAAAGCATCTGCCTGCAATGTGGGAGACCTGGGTTCGATTCCTTGGTTGGGAAGATCCACTGGAGAAGGAAATGGCAATCCACTCCAACACTCTTGCCTGGAAAATCCAATGGACGGAGGAGCCTGATAGGCTATAGTCCATGGGGTCGCAAAGAGTCGGACAAGACTGAACGACTTCACTTTCATTTTCCACTAACACCTATCCTACTCAAACTCTTCCAGAAAACTGCAGAGGAAGGTAAACTTTCAAACTCATTCTATGAGGCCACATCACTCTAATACTAAAACCAGACAAAAATGCCACACACACACAAAAAGAAAACTGCAGGCCAATATCACTGATGAACATAGATGTAAAAATCCTTAACAAAATTCTAGCAAACAGAATCCAACAAATATAAAAAAGATCATTTATCATTACCAAGCGGGCTTTATGCTAGGGATGCGAGGAATCTTCAATATTTGCAAATCAATCAATGTGATACAGAACATTAACAAATTGAAAGATAAAAACCATATGATTATCTCCATAGATGAAGAGAAAGCCTTTAACACAGCTCAACATCCATTTATGATAAAAACCCTCCAGAGAGCAGGCATAGAATGCATATAACTCAACATAATAAGAGCTATATATGACAAACCCACAGCAAATAGTATCCTCAATGGTGAAAAATTGAAAACATTTCCCCTAAAGTCAGGAACAAGACAAGGGTGCCCACTTTCACCACTTCTTTTCAACATAGTTTTGGAAGCGTTAGCCATGCTATTAAAGAAGAAAAATAAATAAGAGGAATCCAGATTGGAAAAGAAGAAGTGAAACTCTCACTGTTTGCAAATGACATGATCCTATACATAAAAACCTTAAACACACCACTAGAAAATTGCCAGAGCTAATCAATGAATTTAGCAATGTTGCAGGATAGAAAATCAACACACAGAAATCCCTTGCATTCCTATACACTAACAATGAGGAAAGAGAAAGATAAATTAAGGGAACGATTTCATTCACCACTGCAATGAAAATAATAAAATACTTAATAATAAATCTACCTAAAGAAACAAATGACCTATATATAGAAAACTATAAAATGTTGATGAAAGAAATCAAAGAGAACACAAATAGATGGAGAAATATGCCGTGTTCATGGATCAGAAGAATCAATATAGTGAAAATGAGTGTACTACCCAAAGCAATCAATAGATTCAATGCAATCCCTATCAAGCTACCAAAAAAATTTTTCACAGAACTAGAACAAATAATTTCACAGTTTTTATGGAAATACAAAAAAAAAAAACAAAAAACTCAAATAGCCAAAGCAATCTTGAGAAAGAATGGAACTGGAGGAATCAACCTGCCTGACTTCAGGCTCTACTACAAAGCCACAGTCATCAAGACAGTATGGTACTGGCACAAAGACAGAAATATAGATCAATGGAACAAAATAGAAAGCCCAGAGATAAATCCAAGCACCTATGGACACCTTATCTTTGACAAAGTAGGCAAGAATATACAATGGAGAAAAGACAATCTCTTTAACAAGTGGTGCTGGGTAAACTGGTCCACCATTTGTAAAAGAATGAAGCTACAACACTTTCTAGCACTGTACACAAAAATAATCTCAAAACGGATTAAAGAACACATGTATACCTGTGGCGGATTCATTTCGATATATGGCAAAACCAATACAATATTGTAAAGTTAAAAAATAAAATTAAATTAAAACAAAATAGAAAAAAAAAAAAATAAATGTAAGACCAAATGTAAAGCCAAAGAACTAAACAGATATTTCTCCAAAGAAGACATACAGATGGTTAACAAACACATGAAAAATCGCTCAACATCTCACATTATCAGAAAAATGCAAATCAAAACCACAATGAGGTACCATCTCATGGCAGTCAGAATATTCGGCTGCTATCAAAAAGTCTACAAACCATAAATGCTGGAGAAGGTGTGGAGAAAAAGGAACCCTCTCACACTGTTGGTGGGAATGCAAACTAGTACAACTATTATGGAGAACAGTGTGGAGATTGCTTAAATAGCTGGAAATAGAACTGCCATATGACCCAGCAATCCCACTGCTGGGCATACACACCGAGGAAACCAGAATTGAAGGAGACACGTGCACCCCAATGTTCACCACAGCACTGTTTACCATAGCCAGGAAATGGAATCAACCCTGATGTCCATTGGCAGACAAATGGATAAGAACACTGTGGTATATATACACAATGGGATATTACTCAACCATTAAAATTAATGCATTTGAATCAGTTCTAATGAGGTGGATGAACTTGGAGCCTATTATACAGAGTGAAGTAAGTCAGCAAGAAAAAACACCAATACAGTATATTAAGCATATATATGGAATTTAGAAAGATGGTAACAATGACCCTATATGCTAGATAGCAAAAGAGACACAGATATAAAGAACAGACTTTTGGACTCTGTGGGAGTAGGCAAAGGTGGGATGATTTGAGAGAATAGCATTGAAATATGTATATTATCATATGTGAAAATGATTGCCAGTCTGGTTCGATGCATGAGACATGGTGCTCAGGGACGGTGCACTGGGATGACCCTGAGGGATGTGATGGGGAAGGAGGTGGGAGGGGGGTTCAGAATGGGAAACACATGTACACCCATGGCTGCTTCATGTGAAAGTATGGCAAAAACCACCACAGTATTGTAAAGTAATTAGCCTCCAATTTAAAAAAGAATAAAAGCATCAAAATAAACAAAAAGAGAGAAACTGATAGATCAGAAAGACTAAAAAATAAGCAAAGTTGTTGATTGAACAAATCAATATTGTTGAAATCGTATGTATAGAATTTTATACCTAACTACATAAAACAGGTGTTATTTACATAAAATCTATTAATATTTTCAAAAATTTTATTTATCTCACAAAAACATAACCTCAATAAATACCACAGAATCAAATTTGTACAAAATATATTTTACAAATTCCTCCAATAAAATAATAAACATAAAACTTTACACATCCCATGTATGTGAAATCTCAAAAAACAGATATAAGAAAATCTAAATATCTCTTTTATGAAACTGTCAATCAAAAGGAAATATTTGATTCCTATGGATATCAAAGATATGATTGATCATATTGCAGTCCTATTTTTGGATTTTGAGGAAGTTATACACTGTTTATCATAATGGTTGCAACTTACATTCACACAGTGTACAAAAGTCCTATTTTTCCACATCTAACCATTTGTGGGTTTTTTTGTTTTTTTGTTTTTAATAATAGCTATTCTAACAGGTGTGAGATGACATCCCACTATGGTTTAAATTTATATTTCCTTCACAATTAGTGACTTTGAACACGTTTTCATATAACTTTTGGCTATGTGTATGCCTTCTGTGGAGAAATGTTTGTTCAGATCATTTGCCTATTTTTTAATCAGGTAATTTCTTTTGCTACTGGGTTGTCCAGTCCCTTACATGGTTTGAATATTAATAATTTATCAGATATATGGGTTACAAATATTTTCACTGATTCTATATGTTGTCTCTTTATTTTGTTGTTTCTTTTAAAATCTTGAGGAGATATATGCAAACCTCTGTTCAGTGCAGCATTATTCACAAAAGTCAGGACATGGAAGCAATCTAAATATGCATTAATTGATGAATGGATAAATAAAAATCAGTATATGCATGTGTGCATGCTAAGTCACTTCAGTCTTCTACAACTCTTTGCAATCCTATGGACCGTAGCCTGCCAGGCTCCTCTATCCATGGGATTCTCCAGACAAGAATACTGGAGTAGGTTGTCATTCCCTCTTGCAGGGAATCTTCCCGACCAAGGGATCAAACCTGTGTTTCCTGTAACTCCTGTGTTGGTAGGTGGGCTATTTACAACTAGCGCCACCTTGGAAGCCTAGTATATGCATGCAGAGTGGAATATTATTTGACATTTAAAAAGAATAAATTTCAAGAAATTCCCTGGACTTGGAGCTTTCACTGCTATGGTCTGTTTTCAATTCCAATGTAAGTGAGTATGGTAAAGATTACATTAAGTGAAATTTGTAAGCACAGAAAAATGAATACTACATTACATAATTTATATGATGAGTCTAAAATAGTCAAACTCATAAAAGGCCTTTGTTAATTATCTATTTAATATATCATAATGTGTATATGTTAATCCCAAACTCCTAATTTACCTCTCTCTCCTCCCTCTGATTTGGTAAACATAAGTTCGTTTTCTATATCTGTGAGTCTATTTGTTTTATAAATGTTTATTTGTATCATTTTTTTTAGATTTCACATGTAAACAATATAATATGATATTTGTCTTTCTCTTCCTGACTTCACTCAATATAATAATCTCTACATCCATCCATGTTGCTGCAAATGGCATTGTTTCATTTTTTTGATGGTTGAGAAATATTCAATTTTACATTGCCTATCAATCTACTTCTGCATATCTATCTAAATATATATTTCTGTTTCATCGACTATGCTAAAACCTTTGATTGTGTGGATCACAACAAACTGTGGAAAATTCTTAAAGAGATGGGAGTACCAGACCGCCTTACTTGTCTCCTGAGTTGGTCAAGAGGGCTGCCCCCGTGGCTCAGTGGTAAAGAATTTCCCTACAGTACGGGAGATCTAGTTTTGATCCCTGGGTTGGGAAGAGCCCCTGGAGAAGGAAATGGAAACCCACGATAGTATTCTTGCCTGGGAAATCCCATGGACAGAGGAGCCTGGCGGGCTATAGTCCATGGGGTCACAAAGAGTCAGACATGACTCGGTGACTAAACAATGAGATTAGTGGATCAAGAAGCAACAGAACCAGACATGGAACAATTAACTGGTTCCAAAATGGGAAAGGAGTACAACAAGGCTTCATATTGTCACCCTGCTTATTTAACTTATTTAACATCATGTGAAATTCTGTGCTGGAAGAATCACAAGTTGAAATCAATATTGGTAGGAGAAATATCAACAGCTTCAGATATGCAGATGGTACCACTTTAATAGCAGAAAGTGAAGAGGAACTAAAGAGCCTCTTGATGAAATGAAAGAGGAAAGTGAAAAAGCTGGCTTGAAACTCAGCATTGAAAAAAAAAAAATCTCAGATCATGGCATCTGGTCTCATTACTTCATGTCAAATAGAATGGGGAAAAAATGATAGATTTTCTTTCTTACACACCAAAATCACTTCAGATGGTGACTGCAGCCATGAAAGTAAAAGTAAAAGATTCTTGCTCCTTGAAAGAATTGCTATGATAAAGCTACACAGTGTATTAAAAAGAAGAGACATCACTTTGCCAACAAAGGTCTATATAGTCAAAACAATGGTTTTTCCAATAGTCATGTACAAATGTGAGAGTTGCTCCATAATGAAGGCCGAGCACCAAAGAATTGATGCTTTCAAATTGTGGTGCTGGATAAGACCCTTGAGAGTCCCTAAGACTACAAGGAGATCAAACCAGTCAATCCTAAAGGAAATACACCCTGATTTTTCATTGGAAGAGCTGAAGCTCCAATACTGTGGCCACCTGACATGAAGGAAAAGACCCTGATGCTGGGAATGATTGAAGGCAAAAGGAGATGGGGCAGCAGAGGACAAAATGTTTAGATAGCATCATGGACTCAATGGACATGAATTTGAGCAAACTCCTAGAGACAATGGAGGACAAAGGGGACTGGCTACAGTCCATGGGGTCACACAAACTCAGACACGACTTAGCAACTGAACAACAACAAATCTGTCTGTCTATCTATGTATCTATCATATCAAATCTTCTTTATCCAGTCATCTTCCAGTGGAAATTTAGGTTTCTTTCATGTCTGAGTTATTGTAAATAGAGCTGCTATAGACATTGGGTGCATGTATCCTTTCAATTTATGGTTTTCTCTAGATATATGCATAGGAGTGGAATGGCTAGACCATATGGTAGCTCTATTTATAGTTTTTAAAGGAACCTCTGATCTTTTCTCCATAGTAACTGTACCAATTTATATTCCCACCAACAGTCTAGGAAGATACCTTTTTCTCCACATCTTCTCCATCATTTATTGTTTGTAAACTTTTTGATGATTGCCATTCTGACTGGTGTGAGGTGACACCTCATTGTAGATTTTATTTGCATTTCTCTAATAATCAGTGATGTTGAACATATTTTCATTGTTTTATTTTCCTGTCTGCATGTCTTCTTTAAAGAAATGTCCATTTAAATCTTCTGCCCATTTTTTGGCTGATTTTGTTTTCTTGTTATTGAGCTGTATGAGATGCTTGTATATTTTGGAGATTAATCTCTTGTTTGTTGCATCATTTGCAAATATTTTCTTCCATTATGTAGGCTGTCTTTTTGTTTTGTTTATGGTTTCCTCTGCTGTGCAAAAGCATTTAATTTTACTTAAATCCCAATGTGTTCATTTTTGTTTTTGTTTATATTACTCTAGGAGGTGGATCCAATAAGATGCTGCTAAAATTTATGTCAAAGAATTTTCTGCTATGTTTTCCTCTATGAGCTTCATAGTATCCAGTCTTACATTTAAGTTTTTAATCCATTTTGAGTTTATTTTTATGCATCGTGTTAGAGAATGTTCTAATTTCTTTCTTTTACATGTAGTTTTCCAGTTTACCTAGCACTGCTTATTAAAGAGACTGTCTTTTCTCCACTGTATATTCTTACTTCTTCTGTAGTAGATTAATTGACCATAAGTACATGGATTTATTTCTCGGCTTTCTATCCACTCCCATTGATTTGTAAGCCAACCTTATGCCAGTACCATACTCTTTTGATTACTGTAGCTTTGTAGTATAGTCTGAAGCCTGGGACCCTGATTCCTCTAGCTCCATTTTACTTTCTCAAGAAAACTTTGGCTATTCAGAATCTTTTTGTGTTCCATAAAAATTAAAAAAAAAAAAACTTTATTCTATATCTGAAAAATGTCATTGGTAATATGGATAGGGATTGTGCTGAATCTTTATATTGCCTTCGATAATATAGTCATATTGAGAATATTGATTCTTCCAGCTCAAAAACACAGAATATCATTCCATTTGTTGTGTCATCTTCTATTTTCTTTCATCAGTGTCTTAGTTTTTAGAGTATGTATCTTTTGACTCTTAAAGGATGTTTATTCCTAGGTGTTACATTCTTTTTGATGCAAAGATAAATGAAATTGTTTTCTTAATTTCTCTTTCTTGTGTTTTGTTGTTAGTATATAGAAAGGTAACATTTCTCTGTATTAACTTTGATTTCTGCCACTTTATTGAATTAATTGATGTAATTTTCTGGTTGCATTTTTAGGATTTTTATGTATAGTGTCACGTCATCTGCAAGCAGTGACAGTTTTACTACTTTTCCTATTTGGGTTTCTTTAATTCTTTTTCTTCTCTTTTGTGGCTGGGACTTCCAAAAATATGTTGAATAAGAGTGGCAAGAGTGGACATCCTCACCTTTATCCTGATCTTAGAGGGAATGCTTTCAGTTTTAACTATGGAGCATGCTGTTAGCTGTGTGTTTGTCATATATGGCCTTTATTAAAAACTTTGGCCACCTTATCCAAAGAATGAATTCATTGGAAAAGACTCTGATGCTGGGAAATATTGAGGGCAGGAGGAGAGGGGGGCTACAGAGGATGAGATGGTTGAATGGCATCATCAACTTAAAAGGCATGAGTTTGAGCAAACTCTGGGAGTTAGCAAAGGGCAGGGAAGCCTGGTGTGCTGCAGTTCATGGGGTCTCAAAGAGTCAGACATGAATAAGTGGCCAAACAATAACAACAACAATGTTAAGTTCCTTCTATACCCACTTTCTGGGGAGATATTTTTACCATAAATGGATGTTGAATTTTATCAAAAGCTTTTCCTGCATCTATTGAGATGATCACATGGGTTTTATTCTTCAATTTGTTAGTGTGGTGGATCACACTATTTTATTTCCACATATTAAAAAATCTGTATTCTTGAGAAAAACCCCACTTGATTATGATGCTTGATCCTTTTTAATATACTATTGGTTTAAGTTTCATAGTATTTTCTTGAGGGCTTTGTGTCTGTGTTCATCAGTGATATTTTGCTGTAATTTTATTTTTTTATTGTATCTTTGCTGGTTTGGGTATCAGGGTGATATGGCCTCACTGAATGAGTTTTGGAGTGTTCTTTCCCCTTCAGTTATTATTATTATTTTTAATAGTCTCAAAAGAATAGGTATTAGCCCTTCCTTAAATGTTTGATACAATTAGCCTTTGAAGTTATCTGATCCTGGACTTATGTTTTTGGTGTGTGTGTGTGTGTGTGTGTGTTTTAATCATAGATTCAATTTCAGTACTTTTAATTGGTCTGTACCTATTTTCTATTTTTTTTTTTTTTTTTAGTTAAGTCTAAGGAAATTGAACTTTTATAAGAATTTGTTCATTTCTTCTAGGTTGTCAATTTTGTGGTCATATAGTTTGCTTGTAGTAGTCTCTTGCTGCCGCTGCTGCTAAGTCGCTTCAGTCATGTCCGACTCTGTGCGACCCCATAGACGGCAGCCCACCAGGCTCCCCCGTCCTTGGGATTCTCCAGGCAAGAACACTGGAGTGGATTACCATTTCCTTCTACAATGCATGAAAGTGAAAAGTGAAAGCGAAGTCTCTCAGTCGTGTCCAACTCTTCGCGACCCCGTGGACTTGCAGCCCACCAGGCTCCTCCATCCATGGGACTTTCCAGGCAAGAGTACTGGAGTGGGGTGCCATTTCCTTCTCCGGTAGTAGTCTCTTACTACTACTTATATTATAGTATATTATACTACTACTCTTACTACTTTTATTTCTGTGATCTCAGTTATAATTTCTCCTTTTTTACTTCCAATTGTATTTTTTATATTGATTTCAGATAAATATTATTTTTTTTCTTGAAGTATAATTGATTTACCATGTTGTGCTAATTTCTGTTGTACAGCAAAGTGATTCAGTTATGCATATATATATATATATACACACACATTCTTTTTTATATTCTTTTCCATTATACTTTACCACTTGATATAGAATAGAGTTCCCTGAGCTATTCAGGAGAGCATTGTTGTTTATTCATTCTTTTTTATAATTTTTTATTGAAGCTTAGTAGATTTATAATGGTGTGCCAATTTCTGATGTGCAGCAAAGTGACTCAGTTATACACATATATGCATTTTGAAATATTATTTCACAGTATATTGAGTATAGTTCCTCTTGTGCTATACATTAGGACCTTGTTGCTTATCCATTCTAAATATAATTAATACCTTGCATCTAGCATCCCCAAACTTCCAGCCCATCCCTCTCCCTCACCCCTACCTTGGCAACCACAAACCTGTATTTTACGTCTATGAGTTTGTTTCTGCTTTGTAGATAGTCTCGTTTGTGCCATATTTTGGATTCCACATATAAATTATATCATTTAGTATGTGTTTATCTCTTTCTGACTTCCTTCACTATAATCTCTAGTTACATCCATGTTGCTGTGAATGGCATTGTTTCATTCTTTTTTATGGCTAAGTAGTATCCATTGAATACATGTACTACTTTCTAATCCATTCATCCATCAATAGACATTTAGGGTGTTTGCATGTTTTGGCTGTTCACAATAGTGAACAATGCTGCTATGAACATAGTGGTGCATTTATCCTTTTGAGTTACAGTTTTCTCTGGGTATATGCCCCAGAGTGAGATTGCTGAATAATATGGTAATTCTATTTTTAGTTTTCTGAGGAACCTCCATATTGTTTTCCATAGTAGCTGTAGCAACTTACTCTACCACCAACAGTATATAGAAGGGTTCCCATTTTTCCACATCCTCTCCAGCATTTGTTATTGTAGAATTTTTAATGATGCTCATTCTGACCAGTGTAAGGCGGTACCTCATTGTAGTTTTGATTTCCATTTCTCTAATAATTAATGATGTTGAGCATTTATTCATGTGTCTACTGGCCGTCTGTATGTCTTCTTTAGAGAAATGCTTATTAAGATGTTTTGCCAATTTTTTCAATTGGGTTATCTGCTGTTTTATTTTTTAATCATTGTTGAGTTCTATGATCTGTTTACATATTTTTGAAGACAAAGCCCTTGATTGTCTCATCATTTGAAATATTTTCTCCCATTCAATAGGTTTTCTTTTTTCTTTTTTATAGTTTATTATGTTATGCAAAAGCTTTTAAATTTGATTAGGCCCCAATTATTTATTTTTGTTTTTATTTCTATTGCCTTGGGAGATTGACCTAAGGAAACATCAGTATGATATATGCCAGAGAATGTTTTGCTTATGCTCTTTTCTAGGAGTTTTAGAGTGTCTTGTCTTATGTTTATGTCTCTAAGCCATTTTGAATTTATTTTTGTACCTGGAGTGAGGATGTGTGTTAAATTCATTGATTTAAATACAGCTGTCCAACTGTCCCATCCAGTCACATCAATTCATAGAAAATAGATGGGGAAAAAATGGAAAAAGTGACAGATTTTATTTTCCTGGGCTCCAAAATCACTGTGGATGGTGACTGCAGCCAAGAAATTAAAAGATGCATGCTCCTTGGAAGGAAAGCTATGACAAACCTAGAGAGCATATTAAAAAGCAGAGACATCACTTTGCCAACAAAGGCCCATATATTCAAAGCTGTGGTTTTTCCAGCAGTCATGTATGGATGTGAGGGTTGGACCATGAAGAAGGCTGAGCACCAAAGAACTCATGCTTTCAAATTGTGGTGCTGGAGAAGATTCTTGAAAGTCCCTTGAACAGCAAGGAGATCAAAGCAGTCAATCCTAAATGAAATCAACCTTGGATATTCATTGGAAGGACTGATGCTGAAGCTCCAATACTTTGGGCACCTGATGTGAAGAGCCAACTCATTGGAAAATACCCTGATACTAGGAAAGATTGAAGGCAGGAGGAGAAAGGGGAGACAGAGGATGAGATGGTTGGATGGCATCACTGACTCAATGGACATGAGTCTGAGTAAACTCTGGGAGATAGTGGACAAGGAAGCCTGGCCTGTTGCTGCCCATGGAGTCACACAGAACTGGCCATGAAAGAGTGACTGAATAACATCAAAACTTTCCCAGCACCACTGGCTGAAGAGATATTTTCCCATTTTATATTCTTGCCTCCTTATTTGAAGATCAATTGACCATAGGTATGTAGGTTTATTTCTGGGTTCTCTATTCTATTCTGTTGATCTGTGTGCCTGTGTTTGTACCAATACCACACTGTTTTGATTACTGTATTTAGAGTATTGTCTGAAATCTAGGAGAAATATGCCCCCTGTTTCTTCCTCCCTCAGGTTTGCTCTAGCAATTTTGCATCTTTGGTGTTTCCATATTAATTTTTGGATTATTTTTTCTAGTTCTGTGAAAAGCATCATGGGTAATTTCATAGGGATCCCATTAAAGCTGTAGATTGCTTTGGGTAGTATTGTCATTTTAACAATATTAATTCTTCCAATCCATAAGCATGGGCTGTCTTTCCATTTCTTTGAATCTTTTTTCTAAATTTTCTTTATTAATGCTTTATAGTTTTCAGTATACAAATATTTCACCTCCTTGATCAGTTTTATAATTAGGCATTTTATTTTCTTTTAGTGTGACTTTAAAATATACTGTTTTTTTACATTCTTCTGATATTTCATTGTTAGTGTAAAGGAATGCAAACTATTTCTGAATGCTAATCTTATAGCCTACTACACTGCTGAATTCGTTTATTAAATCTAGCAGCTTTTGAGTGAAGTCCTCAGGGTTTTCTGTATATAGTTCATTTCATCTGTCTAATAGTCAAAATTTTACCTCTTCCTTTCCAGTTTGGATACCTTTTGTTTCTTTTTCTTGAATGACTGCTGTGGCTAGGACCTCCAATACTATGTTGAAGAAAAGTGGTGAGTGGGCATTCTAGTCTTGTTCTCAATTTTAGTGAGAAGGCTCTCAGATTCTCACAATTGAGTACAATACTGTTTGGGCGTCTGTCATAAATGGCTTTTATTATGTCGAGATATCTTCTGCCTTTTCATGCTGTTTATGGGGTTCTCAAGGCAAGAATACTAAAGTGGTTTGCCATTACCTTCTCCAGTGGACCAAGTTTTGTCAGAACTCTCTACCATGACCCATCTGTCTTGGGTGGTTCTACATGGAATGGCTCATAATTTCATTGAGTTAGACAAGGCTATGGCCCATGAGATCAGTTTGATTAGTTTTCTGTGATTGTGGTTTTCGTTCTTTCTGCCCTCTGACAGATAAGGATAAGAGGCTTATGGAAACTTCCTGATGGGAGAGACTGACTGTGCGGGAAAGTGAAAGAAATCAGTGAAAGAGTTGACTTGAAACTCAACATACAGAAAACAAAGATCATGGCATCCAGTCTCATCATTTCATGGAAAATAGATAGGGAAACAATGGAAACAGTAATATACTTTATTTTATTGGGCTCCAAAATCACCACAGATGGTGACTGCAGCCATGAAATCAAGAGGTGCTTGCTGTGACCAACCTAGACAGCATATTAAAAAGTAGAAATATTACTTTACCAACAAAGGTCCATCTAGTCAAAGCTATGGTTTTTCCAGTAGTCATGTATAGATGAGGGAGTTGAACCATAAGAAAGCTGAGTGCCAAAGAATTGATGCTTTTGAACTGTGGTGTTGGACAAGACTCTTGAGAGTCCCTTGGACTGCAAGGGAGATCAAAACAGTCAATTGTAAAGAAAATCAGTCATGAATATTCATTGGAAGGACTGATGCTGAAGCTGAAACTCCAATAATTTGGCCACCTGTTGCGAAGAATTGACTCATTGGAAAAGACCCTGATGCTGGGAAAGATTTAAGGTGGGAGGAGATGGGGATGACAGAGGGTGAGATAGTTAGATGGAACCACCTACTCTATGGACATGACTTTGAGCAGGCTCTGGGACTTGGTGATGGACAGGGAAGCCTGGCATGCTGCAGTCCAGGGGAATGCAGAGTCGGACATGACTGAGTGACTGAACTGAAGTGATGTTGAGATATGTTCCCTCTATTCTCACTTTGAGAAGAGTTTTTATCATGAATGGAGGTTGAATTTTGTTAAATATTTTTTTCTCCATCCATTGAAATGGTCACTTATTTTTTATTTCCTTTTGTTAATGGGGTATATTACATTGATTGATTTGTATATGTTGAACCATCCTTGTGAACCTAGAAAGAAGCCTACTTGTTCATTTTGTATGATTTTTTCTATGTTTTGCTGGACTTGGTTTGCTAATAATTTGTTGAGAATTTTTAATACTTATTCATCAAATATAGGCCTGTAATAAAACTTTCGTTGCCAAGGTAATGTCTCTACTGTTTAAGATGCTGTCTTTTTGATGCCTTTGTCTGGTTTTTGTATCAGGGTGATGGTGGCTTCCTAGAATGTCTTTGGAAGTCTTTCTTCCTCTTCAATTTTTTGGAAGAGTTTGAGAAGAATCAGTATAAGTTCTTGGTATGTTTGGTAGAATTCACTTATGAAGCCATTGGTCCTGGATTTTTGTTTGTAGGAATTTATTATTATTATTATTACAGATTTTATTTCATTTTTTATGATTGATCTGTCTCAAAGTATTTATTCTTGGTTCAATTTTGCTGGGTTGTATGTTTCTAGAAAGTTGTCCATTCTTCTAGATTGTCACATTTTTGGCAAATAATTGTTGATTGTATTATCTTATGTTTTTTGTTTCTGATGTATCAGTTGAGATTTCTCCTTTTTCATTTATTTTGGTTATTTGGGTTCTCTCTCTTCTTCTTGGTGAGTCTGGCCAGAAGTGTGTCAATTTTGTTTACTCTTTCAGATAACCAGCTCTTGGTTTTTTTTTTGGAATTTTTCTATTTTTTAATCTCTATTTTATTTATTTCCTCCTTGATCATTATTCCAAATAGGAAAAGGAGTACATCAAGGCTGTATATTGTCACCCTGCTTATTTAACTTATATGCAGAGTACATCATTAGAAACGCTGGACTGAAAGAAACACAAGCTGGAATCAAGATTGCCGGGAGAAATATCAATAACCTCAGATATGCAGATGACACCAGCCTTATGGCAGAAAGTGAAGAGGAACTAAAAAGGCTCTTGATGAAAGTGAAAGTGGAGAGTGAAAAAGTTGGCTTAAAGCTCAACATTCAGAAAACGAAGATCATGGCATCCAGTCCCATCACTTCATGGGAAATTGATGGGGAAACAGTGGAAACAGTGTCAGACTTTTTTTTTGGGGGGGGGGGGGTCCAAAATCACTGCAGATGGTGACTGCAGCCATGAAATTAAAAGGCACTTACTCCTTGGAAGGAAAGTTATGACCAACCTAGATAGCATATTCAAAAGCAGAAACATTACTTTGCCAACAAAGGTCCATCTAGTCAAGGCTATGGTTTTTCCTGTGGTCATGTATGGATGTGAGAGTTGAACTGTGAAGAAGGCTGAGTGCCGAAGAATTGATGCTTTTGAACTGTGGTGTTGGAGAAGACTCTTGAGAGTCCCTTGAACTACAAGGAGATCCAACCAGTCCATTCTAAAGGAGATCAGCCCTGGGATTTCTTTGGAAGGAATGATGCTAAAGTGGAAACTCCAGTACTTTGGCCACCTCATGTGAAGACTTGACTCATTGGAAAAGACTCTGATGCTGGGAGGGGTTGGGGGCAGGAGGAGAAGGGGACGACAGAGGATGAGATGGCTGGATGGCATCACTGACTCGATGGACGTGAGTCTGAGTGAACTCTGGGAGTTGGTGATGGACAGGGAGGCCTGGCGTGCTGTGATTCACGGGGTCGCAAAGAGTCGGACTAGTCTGAGCGACTGAACTGAACTGAACTGAACTAATCTTTATTATTTCCTTCCTTCTGTTGAATTTAGGTTTTGTTTGTTCTTCTTTTACTAAGTCTTTTAGGTTAAGTTGCATTGATTTTGGCGTAGGTTAGGCTGTTGACTTGAAATTTTTCTTTCTTTCTTTTTTTTAATGAAAGCCTCTATTGCTATGAACGTCCTTGTAAAGAACTGCTTGTGTTGTGTCCCATAGATATTGTATGGCTGTTTTTCATTGCCATTTGCTTCAAGGTATTTTTAAATATCTTTTTTTTATTTACTCATTTATTTACTCATTGACTCATTGATTTTTTAGTATTCTCCATGAAATCTTTTTTTTTTTTTTTCTCATTTCATTACCTGAGGTTGATTTCTAGTTTCATGCCATTGTGGTCAGATAAGATGCTTAAAATAGTCTCGGTAATGTTAAATGTACAGAGGTTAGTTTTTTTTTTTTTTTTTTGCCTTAAGATGTGGCCAATCCTCGAGAATGTTCCATGTGTACTTTAAAATAATGTATTTTCCGTTTTTCTTTAATGTAGTGTCCTGAAAATATCAATTAAGTTTGTTTTATTTTATCACTTGAGACCTGTGTTGCCTGATTTATTCTCTGTCTTAGAGTTTCATTTCTAAATGTAATGATTTGGACCCTCTTCTATTTTCTCTTGATGAGTCTAAGTGAAAGTGAAAGTCATTCAGTTGTGTCTGAGTCTTTGTGACCCCATGGACTACACAATTCATGGAATTCTTCAGGCCAGAATACTGGAGTGGGTAACCATTCCCTTCTCCAGGGGATCTTCCCAACCCAGGGATTGAACCCAGGTCTCCCACATTATAGGCAGATCCTTATCAGCTGATCCACCAGAGAAGACCAAGAAGACCCCTTCTCTAGCGGATCTACCAGACCCAAGAATCAAACTGGTGTCTCCTGCATTGCAGGTGGATTTGTTACCAGCTGAGATACCAGTCTAACTAAAGGTTTATCAATTTTTATATTCTCAAAGAACCACATTTAATTGATATTTTCTATTCTTTTCTTCATCTCTGTTTCATTTATTTCTGCTCTGATTTTTATGATTTCTTTCCTTCTATTAACTTTAGGTTTTGTTTGTTAGCCTTTATCTAGTTGTTTTAAGTGTGAGGTTAGGTTGTTTATTTAAAGTTTTCTTACTTCCTGAGGTAGATAGTATTGCTATAAACTTCCCTCTTAGAACTGCTTTTGTGATGTCCCATATGTCTAGGAGTGTCATGTTTTCGTTTTCATTTGTCTTTCGATATATTTTTTTTTCTCTATGATTTCTTCACTGCTCCATTGGAAGTTTAGTAATATATTATTTATCTCAACACTTTTGTGTTTTTTCTCAGTCTGTTTTTCCTGTGGTTTGTTTCTAATATCACAGCATTGTGGCTGGAAAAGCTGTTTAACTTGATTTCAATTTTCTTAAATTTACTGAGGCTTGCTTTGGGCTTCCCTGGTGGCTCAGACAATAAAGAATCTGCCTGCAATGCAGGAGGCCCAGGTTCAATACCTGGGTTGGGAAGATCCCCTGGAGATGGGCATGGTGACCCACTCTACTATTCTTGCCTGGAGAATCCCACGGACAGAGGAGTCTGGCGGGCTACAGACCATAGGGTCCCAAAGAGGCAGACATGTCTGAAGCAACTTAGCACACATGCACACACACACAGACACACAGACACACACACACACACACACACACACACACACACACACGCACACATGCTTTGTGCCCCAGGATGTGGTCAACCCAGGAGAATGTTCCATATGTACCTGAGAAAAATGTGTGTTCTGCTGCTTTTGGATAAAATACCCAGTAAATATCGATTAAATCTATCTGATCTACAGTGTCATTTAAGGCCTGCATTTCCTTACTGATTTTCTGTCTGGATGATCTGTCCATTTGTATAAG
This sequence comes from Bos grunniens, assembly GCF_055505025.1. Classification (NCBI taxonomy): domain Eukaryota; kingdom Metazoa; phylum Chordata; class Mammalia; order Artiodactyla; family Bovidae; genus Bos; species Bos grunniens. The sequence continues at coordinate 101,630,918 of NC_141194.1, read as the reverse complement.
TGGGTATTGTCTTCCCCACTCTTACTTGTGTTACTCTTGATTTCCCCTTTTATGGCTGTTACCATTTGCTTTATGTATTGAGTTACTCCTATGATGGGTACATACATATTTACACTTGCTATATCTTCTTTTTGGATTGATCCCTTGATCATTATGTAGTGTCCTTCTTTGTCTCTTGTAAAAGTCTTTATTTTAAAGTCTATTTTGTCTGATCTTTCTTTTTATTTCCATTTGAATGTAATACCTGTATCCATCCCTTCACTTTTAGTCTGTATGTGTCCCTAGGTCTGAAGTGGATCTCTTGTAGACAACATATATACGGGTCTTGCTTCTGTATACATTCAGTCAATTTATGTCTTTTGGTTGGAGCATTTAATCCATGTATGTTTAAAGTAATTATAGATACATATATTCTTATTTCCACTGTGTTAATTATTTCAGATTTGTTTCTGTAGGTCTATCTTTCTTTCTTCTTTTCTTTTTTTTGTTATTTGATGACCATCTTTAGTGTTGTATTTGGATTTCGATTTCCATGTTTGTGAATAGCTACTATAGATTACATGAGGTACTGATATAACAGTATGTATACATGCAAGATGGTTTTAAGCTGCTGATCTCATAATTTAAAATTCATTTAAAATATCCTGCATTTATACTTTCTTGTTTTTGTGATTATTGGTTTTATACATTTGCATACATATAATTTCCTATGTTTAATCTATGTTTTTCTTTTCTAGTGAGCTTTTCTATTTACAGTTTTCTTGTTTCTAGTTGAGACCTTTCCTTTTCCATGCAGGGAAATTCCTTTAGCATTTTCTGCAACACTTATTTGGTGGTGCTGATTTCCCTTAACTTTTGCTTATCTGTAAAACTTGATTTCTCCATCCAATCTGAATAGAGCCTTGCTGGTTAGAGTATTCTGGGTTTTTGGTTTATAGTTTCCATCATTTTAAATATATCATGCCACTCCCTTCTGGCATACAGAGTTTCTGCTGAAAATAACCTGATAACTTTTTGAGGATTCTTTTGTATGTTATTTGTTGTTTTTTGCTTATATGTTTTTAATAGTTTCTCTTAGTCTTTAACTTTTGTCAGTTTGATTAGCATATTATTGACCAGAGATGTATTAATATGTCTTTTGTTACCCAAACGTTATTGACTAGAACCGTATAAATATGTTTTTAAAGAGCGACAAAATTAGCCTTTCCATGAGAATGTGCTAGAGCTTAAAATTGATCAAGGGTTCATTATAAGATTATATTAAGATTGCCATTATCATTCACATTTTTCCCCATTAAATTTTTGTTTCAACATTGAGTATATTATACATGTAAAATTTTTAAAAATGACATATTGCAATATTTAAGTGAAGAATTTTTTGGTGAACATTATGCAGCTACTTTCTTGAATGTCCAAGCAACATGTATAGTAGTATCTCAGAAGATAATATAAAAGTAATAGTGGTTTTGGATCATGAACTTTAAATCATTATACTAGGTTTTTTATACACATCATTTTTAGGCATAATAGGAACCATTACAATTGAGACAGTTTTCCAATAAGAAATAAGTTTGTTCATTCCTGTAGAATAAAATCCCATGCTTCAGGGTTTGATGGGCTCCTGGAAAGTATTTTCTGCATCCTGCTGGTTGTGAAAGAGTTTTCCTTGCAAAGAGTTGTTGAAGAAGTGTTACTCTGTTGTCAAAAAGTCAGGTGAATATGTCATATGAGGCAAAATCTCATAGCCCAATTCATTCAAATTTTAAAGCATTGGCTGTGCTATGTGCAGTGAATCATTATTATGGAGAAGATTTGGCCCCTTTCTGTTTACCAATGCTGGCTGCAGGCATTAAAGTTTTCAAAGCATCTCATCACTTTGTTGAGCATACTTACTTTTTTTAAACATAAATATATTTATTTTAGTTGGAGGCTAATAACTTTAAAATATTGTATTGGTTTTGACATGAATCTGCCATGGGTTTATATGTGTTCCCCATCCTGAAACCCCCTCCCAATTCCCTCCTCATGCTATCCCTCTGGGTCATCCCAGTGCACCAGCTCCGAGCACCCTGTGTAAATCATCGAACCTGGACTGGAGATTCGTTTCACATATGGTAATATAGATATTTCAATGCCATTCTCCCAAATCATCCCACCCTCGCCCTCTCCAACAAAGTCCAAAAGACTGTTCTATACATCTGTGTCTCTTTTGCTATCTCAGATACAGGGTTATTGTTACCATCTTTCTAAATTCCATATATATGTGTTAGCATACTGTATTGGTGATTTTCTTTCTGGCTTACTTCACTCTGTATAATAGGCTCCAGTTTCATCCAACTCATTAGAACTGATTCAAATGTATTCTTTTTAATGGCTGAGTAATACTCCACTGTGTATATGTACCACTGCTTTCTTATCCATTTGGCTGCTGATGGAAATCTGGGCTGCTTCCATGTCCAAACAGTGCTGCAATGAACAATAGGGTGCATTTGTCTCTTTCAATTCTGGTTTCCTCAGTGTGTATGCCCAGCAGTGGGATTGCTGGATCATAAGGCACTTCTATTTCCAGTTTTTTAAGGAATCTCCACACTGTTCTCCATAGTGGCTGTACTAGTTTGCATTCCCACCAACAGTGTAAGAGGGTTCCCTTTTCTCCACACCCTCTCCAGCATTTATGGCTTGTAGACTTTTGGATCTCAGCCATTCTGACTGGCGTGAAATGGTACCTCATTGTGGTTTTGATTTGCATTTCTCTGATAATGAGTGATGTTGAGCATCTTTTCATGTGTTTGTTAGCCATCTGTATATCTTCTTTGGAGATATGTGTGTTTAGTTCTTTGGCCCATTTTTTGATTAGGTTGTTTATTTTTCTGGGATTGGACTACAGGAGTTGCTTGTATGTTTTTGAGATTAATTCTTTGTCAGTTCCTTCATTTACTATTATTTTCTCCTATTCTGAAGGCTGTCTTTTCACTTTGCTTATAGTTTCCTTTGTTTTTCAAGAGCTTTTAAGTTTAATTAGGTCCCATTTGTCTATTTTTCCTTTTATTTCCAATATTCTGGGAAGTAGGTCATAGAGAATCTTGCTGTGATTTTTGTCAGAGAGAGTTTTGCCTATGATTTCCCCTAGGAGTTTTAGCATTTCTGGTCTTACCTTTAGATCTTTAATCTGTTTTTCATTTATTTTTGTGTATGGTGTTAGAAAGTGTTCTAGTTTCATTCTTTTACAAGTGGTTGACCAGTTTTCCCAGCACCACTGGTTAAAGAGATTGTCTTTTCTCTACTGTGTATTCTTGCCTCCTTTGTCGAAGATAAGATGCCCATAGGTGTGTGCATTTATCTTTGGACTTTCTATTTTGTTCCATTGATCTTTGTGCCAGTACCATACTGTCTTGATGACTGTGGCTTTGTAGTAGAGCCTGAAGTCAGGCAGGTTGATTCCTCCAGTTCCATTCTTCTTTCTCAAGATTGCTCTGGATGTTCAAGTTTTTCACTATTTATATACAAATTGTGAAATTCTTTGTTCTGGTTCTGTGAAAAATACCGTTGGTAGCTTGATAGGGATTGCATTGAATCTATAGATTGCTTTGGGTAGTATACTTATTTTCACTATATTTATTCTTCCGATCCATGAACATCATATATTTCTCCTTCTATTTGTGTCCTCTTTGATTTCTTTCATCAGTGTTTTATAGTTTTCTACATATAAGTCTTTTGTTTCTTTAGGTCGATATATTCCTAAGTATTTTACTCTTTTCGTTGCAAAGGTGAATGGAATTGCTTCCTTGATTTCTCTTTCTGTTTTCTCATTGTAAGTGTATAGCAATGCAAGTGATTTCTGTGTGTTAATTTTATATCCTGCAACCTTTCAATATTCATTGATTAGCTCTAGTAATTTTCTGGTGGAGTCTTTAGGGTTTTCTATATAGAGGATCATGTCATCTGCAAACAGTGAGAGTTTTACTTCTTCTTTTCCAATTTGGATTCCTTTTATTTCTTTTTCTGCTCTGATTGTTGTGGCCAAAATTTCCAAAACTATGTTGAATAGTAGTGATGAGAGTGGGCACCCTTGTCTTGTTCCTGACTTTAGCAGAAATGCTTTCAATTTTTCACCATTGAGGATAAAGTTTGCTGTGCGTTTGTCATATATAGCTTTTATTATGCTGAGGTATGTTCCTTCTATGCCTGCTTTTTGGAGGGTTTTTTTTTTTAATCATAAATGAATGTTAAATTTTGTCAAAGGCTTTTTCTGCATCTATTGAGATAATCATATGGTTTTTATTTTTAGATTTGTTAATGTGATGTATCTCATTGCTTGATTTGGGAATATTGAAGAATCCTTGCATCCCTGGGATAAAACCCACTTCATCATGATGTATAATTTTTTTAATATGTTGTTGGATTCTGTTTGCTAGAATTTTGTTGAGTATTTTTGCATCTATGTTCATCAATGATATTGGCCTGTAATTTTCTTTTCTTGTGGCATCTTTGTAAGGTTTTGGTATTAGGGTGATGGTGGCCTCATAGAATGAGTTTGTAAGTTTACCTTCCTCTGCAATTTTATAGAAGAGTTTGAGTAAGATAGGTATTAGCTCTTCTCTAAATTTTTGGTAGAATTCAGCTTTGAAGCCCTCTGGTCCCGGGCTTTTGTTTGCTAGAAGATTTCTGATTCCAGTTTCAATGTCTATGCTTGTGATGGGTCTGTTATGATTTTCTATGTCTTCCTGGTTCAGTTTTGGAAAATTGTACTTTTCTAAGAATTTGTCCATTTCTTCCATGTTGTCCATTTTATTGCCATATAGTTGCTAATAGTAGTCTCTTATGTTCCTTTGTATTTCTATGTTTTCTGGTGTAATCTCTCCATTTTCATTTTTAATTTTATTGATTGATTTTTCTCCCTTTGTTTCTTAATGAGTCTGGCTAATGGTTTGTCAATTTTAATTATCCTTTCAAAGAACCAGGTTTTCGCTTTGTTGATTTTTGCTATGGTCTCTTTTGTTTCTTTTGCATTTATTTCTGCCCTAATTTTTAAGATTTCTTTCCTTATACTAACCCTTCCTTTTATAGTTGCTTTAGGTGTAAAGATAGGGTATTTTTTTGACTTTTTTCTTATTTCTTGAGGTAAGCCTGTATTGCTATAAACCTTCCCCTTAGCACTGCTTTTATAGTTTCCCATAGGTTTTGGGTGGTTGTGTTTTCATTTTCATTAATTTCTATGAGCCTACTTCTTAGATGTTTTCCTGGGTTTTGCTGGGGTTCAGAAAGCTGTAATGGATCAGACCAGCAGCACATCACCAAACAGTGACCCTTTTTGGTGCAAGTTTGGCTTTAGGAAGTGCTCTGAAGCTTCTTCTCAGTCCAACCACTGATCAAGTTGTCACTGGTTGTCACATAAAATCTAATTTTATCACATGACACAATCTGATTGAGAAATAGTTCATTGTGTAGAATAACAGAACACAACACTTCAAAACAATCATATTGTTTTTTATTTTTATTCAGCTCATGAGGCACCCACTTATTGAAGTTTTTCATCTTTCCAATTTGCTTCAAATGTCGAACAATCAGAGAATAGTTGGTTTTAAGTTCTTCTGTAATTTCTCATGTAGTTGTAAGAGGATCAGTTACGATGATCCTCTGAGTTGGTTGTTGTCAACCTCCAATGGCAAGCCATTATGCTCCACATCTTCAAGGCCCTCGTCTCCTTTGCCAAACTGTTTGAACCAGCACTGCACTGTATTCTTATTAGCAGCTCCTGGGCCAAATGCGTTGTTGTTGTTACAAGTTTTCTCCACTACTTTATGACCCATTTTGAACTCAAATAAGAAAATCGCTCAAGTTTGCATTGTGTTTATCATTTCCATAGTCTAAAATAAATATAAAATAAACAGCAAATATAAATAATTAGCAAAAATCATAAACTGATATATGTGCATTAAAATTGTATATAACATAATGATATTTACTTAAGAATGTATTCCAATATCAACAAATTTCAACAATACAAGACCTGCAATTACTTTTGCACTAGCCGCTAGCTTTTTAGAATATAGTTCTAATTCAGATAATGTGACTATTATATCAACAACAACAATAACAACAGCAGAAACTTAGTGATTGATTCTGATACAGAAAGAGAAAATGAAGCTCATAATACTGGAGAACATCCCTTTGTTTTTACAGAAGAGTGGACTGAAGACAACATGTCTCAAACATTAGATTTTACAGGTAATGTCATGTGTTTACTATTGTATGTTAAAACGTGCATAGTGTTAGTGAAATAACAGAATTAAGTTTTGATCAGCCAAAATATAAAACACTAGCCACAGGCATTAGAATCTGCAATAATTTCTCAGTCAGTAATGAGTGCTTACTCATTGGAAAGAAAGTTATGACAAACTTAGATAGCATATTCAAAAGCAGAGACATTACTTTGCCAACAAAGGTCCGTCTAGTCAAGGCTATGTTTTTTCCAGTAGTCATGTATAGATGTGAGAGTTGGACTGTGAAGAAAACTGAGCACCGAAGAACTGATGCTTTTGAACTGTGGTGTTGGAGAAGACTCTTGAGAGTCCCTTGGACTGCAAGGAGATCCAACCAGTCCATTCTAAAGGAGATCAGCCCTGGGTGTTCTTCAGAAGGAATGATGCTAAAGCTGAAACTCCAGTACTTTGGCCACCTCATGCGAAGATTTGACTCATTAAAAAAACTCTGATGCTGGGAGGGATTGGGGGAAGGAGGAGAAGGGGACGACAGAGGATGAGATGGCTGGATGGTATCACTGACTCCATGGACATGAGTTTGAGTGAACTTTGGGAGTTGGTGAGGGACAGGGAGGCCTGGCGTGCTGCAATTCATGGGATTGCAAAGAGTCTGACACAACTGAGTGACTGAAATGAACTGAATGAATGAGTTATTATGTGTCTTTACATGTTCCTCGTTTGATTAATCCTATAATTTAATTTAATCCTATTAATTTCTTTAATTCTCTGTGCTTCTTGGACTTGGTCACTGTTTTCTTTCCCAGGTTAGGGAAGTTTTCAGCTATTTTCTCTTTAAATATTTTCTCATGCCCTATCTCTCTCTTGTCTCCTTTTGGGAGAAGAGAATATTTATGTTAATGAGTTTATTTTTTTATTTTATAATATTTAACTTTAAAATATTGTATTGATTTTGCATATATCAAAATGAATCTGCCACAGGTATACATGTGTTCCCCATCCTGAATCCTCCTCCCTCCTCCCTCCCCATACCATCCCTCTGGGTCGTCCAAGTGCACCAGCCCCAAGCATCCAGCATCGTGCATCAATCCTGGACTGGCAACTCGTTTCATATATGATATTATACATATTTAAATGCCATTCTCCCAAATCATCCCACCCTCTCACTCTACCACAGACTCCAAAAGACTGTTCAATACATCTGTGTCTGTTTTGCTGTCTCATATACAGGGTTATTGTTACCATCTTTCTAAAATCCATATATATGCATAAGTACACTGTATTGGTGTTTTTCTTTCTGGCTTACTTCACTCTGTATAATAGGCTCCAGTTTCATCCACCTCATTAGAACTGATTCAAATGTATTCTTTTTATGTCTAATACTCCTTTGTGTATATGTACCACAGCTTTCTTATCCATTCAGCTGCTGATGGACATCTAGGTTGCTTCCATGTCCTGGCTATTATAAACAGTGCTGTGATGAACATTGGGGTACATGTGTCTCTTTCAATTCTGGTTTCCTCAGTGTGTATGCCCAGCAGTGGGATTGCTGGATCCTAAGGCACTTCTATTTCCAGTTTTTTAAGGAATCTCCACACTGTTCTCCATAGTGGCTGTACTAGTTTGCATTCCCACCAACAGTGTAAGAGGGTTCCCTTTTCTCCACACCCTCTCCAGCATTTATGGCTTGTAGACTTTTGGATCACAGCCATTCTGACTGGCGTGAAATGGTACCTCACTGTGGTTTTGATTTGCATTTCTCTGATAATGAGTGATGTTGAGCATCTTTTCATGTGTTTGTTAGCCATCTGCCTGTCTTCTTTGGAGAAATGTCTATTTAGTTCTTTGGCCCATTTTTTGATTGGGTCATTTATTTTTCTGGAATTGAGCTCTAGGAGTTGCTTGTATATTTTTGAGATTAGTTGTTTGTCAGTTGCTTCATTTGCTATAATTTTCTCCCATTCTGAAGGCTGTCTTTTCACCTTGCTTATACTCTCCTTTGCTGTACAGAAGCTTTTAAGTTTAATTAGGTCCTATTTGCTTATTTTTGCTTTTATTGCCAATATTCTGGTAGGTGGGTCATAGAGGATCCTGCTGTGATGTCTGTCGGAGAGTGTTTTGCCTATGTTCTCCTCTAGGAGTTTTATAGTTTCTGGTCTTACGTTGAGATCTTTAATCCATTTTGAGTTTATTTTTGTGTATGGTGTTAGAAAGTGCTCTAGTTTCATTCTTTTACAAGTGGTTGACCAGTTTTCCCAGCACCACTTGTTAAAGAGATTGTCTTTAATCCATTGTATATTCTTGCCTCCTTTGTCAAAGACAGGACGTCCATATGTGTGTGGATTTATCTCTGGGCTTTCTATTTTGTTCCACTGATCTATATTTCTGTCTTTGTGCCAGTACCATACTGTCTTGATGACTGTGGCTTTGTAGTAGAGCCTGAAGTCAGTCAGGTTGAATCCTCCAGTTCCACTTTTCTTTCTCAAGATTGCTTTGGCTATTCGAGTTTTTTTTTTACTTCCACATAAATTGTGCAATTATTTGCTCTAGCTCTGTGAAGAATACCATTGGTAGCTTGATAGGGATTGCATGAATCTATAAATTGCTTGGGGTAGTATACTCATTTTCACTATATTGATTCTTCTGATCTATGAATATGGTATATTTCTCCATCTATTAGTGTCCTCTCTGATTTATTTCACCAGTGTTTTATAGTTTTCTACATATAGGTCTTTAGTTTCTTTAGGTAGATATATTCCTAAGTATTTTATTGTTTTCATTGCAATAGTAAATGGAATTGTTTCCTTAATTTCTCTTTCTATTTTCTCATTATTAATGCATAGGAATGCAAGGGATTTCTGTGTGTTCATTTTATATCCTGAAATTTTACTATATTCATTGATTAGCTCTAGTAATTTTCTGGTGGAGCCTTTAGGGTTTTCTATGTGGAGGATCATGTCATCTGCAAACAGTGAGAGTTTTACTTCTTTTCCAATTTGGATTCCTTTTATTTCTTTTTCTGCTCTGATTGCTGTGACCAAAACTTCCAAAACTATGTTAAATAGTAACGGTGAAAGTGGGCACCCTTGTCTTGTTCCTGACTTTAGAGGAAATGCTTTCAATTTTTCACCATTGAGGATAATATTTGCTGTGGGTTTGTCATATATAGCTTTTACTATGTTGAGGTATGTTCCTTCTATTCCTGCTTTCTGGAGAGTTTTTTTATCATAAATGGATGTTGAATTTTGTCAAAGGCTTTCTCTGCATCTATTGAGATAATCATATGCCTTTTATTTTTCAATTTGTTAATGTGGTGTATTACATTGATTGATTTGCGGATATTGAAGAATCCTTGCGTCCCTGGGATAAAGCCCACTTGGTCATGGTGTATGATCTTTTTAATGTGTTGTTGGATTCTGATTGCTAGAATTTTGTTAAGGATTTTTGCATCTATGTTCATCAGTGATATTGGTCTGTAGTTTTCTTTTTTTGTGGGATCTTTGTCAGGTTTTGGTATTAGGGTGATGGTGGGCTCATAGAATGAGTTTGGAAGTTTACCTTCCTCTGCAATTTTCTGGAAGAGTTTGAGTAGGATAGGTGTTAGCTCTTCTCTAAATTTTTGGTAGAATTCAGCTGTGACTCCGTCTGGACCTGGGCTTTTGTTTGCTGGAAGACTTCTGATTACAGTTTCAATTTCCGTGCTTGTGATGGGTCTGTTAAGATTTTCTATTTCTTCCTGGTCGAGTTTTTGAAAGTTGTACTTTTCTAAGAATTTGTCCATTTCTTCCACGTTGTCCATTTTATTGGCATATAATTGCTGATAGTAGTCTCTTATGATCCTTTGTATTTCTGTGTTGTCTGTTGTGATCTCTCCATTTTAATTTCTAATTTTATTTAATTGATTTTTCTCCGTTTGTTTCTTGATGAGTCTGGCTAATGGTTTGTCAATTTTATTTATCCTTTCAAAGAACCAGCTTTTGGCTTTGTTGATTTTTGCTATGGTCTCTTTTGTTTCTTTTGCATTTATTTCTGCCCTAATTTTTAAGATTTCTTTCCTTCTACTAACCCTGGGGTTCTTCATTTCTTCCTTTTCTAGTTGCTTTAGGTGTAGACTTAGGTTTTTTATTTGACTTTTTTCTTGTTTCTTGAGGTATGTCTGTATTGCTATGAACTTTCCCCTTAGGACTGCTTTTACAGTGTCTCACAGGTTTTGGTTTGTCTGTTTTCATTTTCATCGTTTCTATGCAAATTTTAATTTCTTTTTTGATTTCTTCTGTGAATTGTTGGTTATTCAACAGTGTGTTGTTCAGCCTCCATATGTTGGAATGTTTAATAGTTTTTCTCCTCTAATTGAGATCTAATCTTAGTGCATTGTGGTCAGAAAAGATGCTTGTAATGATTTCATTTTTTTTTTTTTTTTTGAATTTACCAATGTTAGATTTATGGCCCAGGATGTGATCTATCCTGGAGAAGGTTCTGTGTGTGCTCGAGAAAAAGGTAAAATTCATTGTTTTTGGATGAAATGTCCTATAGATATCAATTAGGTCTAACTGATCTATTGTATAGTTTAAAGTTTGTGTTCCTTGTTAATTTTCTGTTTAGTTGATCTATCCATAGGTGTGAGTGGGGTATTAAAATCTTCCACTATTATTGTGTTATTGTTAATTTCTCCTTTCATACTTGTTAGCCTTTGTCTTACATATTGCAGTGCTCTTATGTTGGGTGCATATATATTTTTAATTATTTTATCTTCTTCTTGGATTGGTCCTTTGATCATTATGTAGTGACCTTTTGCTCTTTTCACAGCCTTTGTTTTAAAGTCTATTTTATCTGATATGAGTATTGATACTCCTGCTTTTTTTGTCTCTATTTGCATGGAAAGTCTTTTTCCAGCCCTTCACTTTCAGTATGTATGTGTCCCCTGTTTTGAGGTGGGTCTCTTATAGACAACATATGTAAGGGCCTTGTTTTTGTATCCATTCAGCCAGTCTTTGTCTTTTGGTTGGGGCATTCAACCAACGTTTAAGGTAATTATTGGTAAGTATGATCCCGTTGCCATTTACTTTATTGTTTTGGGTATGAATTTATACACCCTTTTTGTGTTTCCTGTCTAGAGAATATCCTTTAGTATTTGTTGGAGAGCTGGGGTGGTGGTGCTGAATTCTCTCAGCTTTTGCTTGTCTGTAAAGCTTTTAATTTCTGCTTCATATTTGAATGAGATTCTTGCTGGGTACAATAATCTGGGCTGTAGGTTATTTTCTTTCATCACTTTAAGTATGTCTTGCCATTCCCTCCTGTCTTGGAGAGTTTCTATTGAAAGATCAGCTGTTATCCTATTGGGAATTCCCTTGTGTGTTATTTGTTGTTTTTCCCTTGCTGCTTTAAGAATGGATATGATTTCTATAAAAAAGTGTAAGAAAATTGGACTGTAAAAAGTATTATTTTATTATCTCTTTAATATTCAAAGTACATATTTAGGGATGCTGAAGGAAAAAAGACACTAGGTTGTCCACTGGGTTCATGTAATAGTCTTCTGGGCATTGCATGAAAAGATTGGTAAAGAGGCTATTGTTTTAGAAGTTTGGTAATGAAGAGGAAAATATTGCAGAATCACTAAGTATTGCTGAGTTTGAATAGCTTAAGGGCTTTTTAAGTTTGATTCCTATTTCTCTCTCTAATGCTCCCAGAGATCATCACAAAGGTGGATCGAAGTGTGTTTTGGAACAAAACTCTCTTTTGTAAGAAAAAAAAATGCACTAAAATAGAAACAAAGGCCCATCTACTCACTATGATTCATCCTGCCACATAGCCTTTGTACTTGCCATTCCTTTTGCATGAAATATTATTTCCCCCCTTCTTTTCCAAATTAAATTCTATTCCTACATTACTCAGCTTTAGTTCAAGTGATTAAATCAGAACTAAATCAGATTTCTCAGCGAAGGTGACGTGAAATATGTCATTTATTATTTTTTTTCCCCTTCCCACTTTTTTATTCTGCTGCCTTGAGACTGGACTTAGAACATAAGAATGTGAGCATTACCTTACCTAGGGAAAACAGAGTAATTAATGAGCTGATAGAAGTCTGAGTTTCTAAGTACACTGTAGAGCAAAGATGTCATATCAGTCCTGATGGGCTTCGTCTGGAATTTTATGTGAGAGAGAGCATTTATCTTGTTCAATTCACTATTCTCTTACTCTCAGTTCAATGTAACCCTAATTGATAAACCACCATTAGAGACTCTGATGGCATCATTCTTTCAACAAACATATTCAGTTTTTAATTGTGCTTAATAGGATTATTAACTTTTGAATTAATAATCTGTATCCTCCTCACTGAATAGTAAGTTTCATGAGGGTAAGGACTGCATTCACCGTTGTAGTCATATCACTGTAGCACAGTGAAAGATAAAAGAAAGGAGTGAGAGAAGGAAGGAGGAATGGAGGAAGGAAGGAAAGAGCAAAGGAATAAAGAGAAGATGCTAAGTTTATCCTCCATACTCCTAAGTTTTCCTTTTCTCCTTGCCTGAGTAGTGCAGTATCCCTTTAATTTATTTTATTTTTAAACTTTACAATATTGTATTAGTTTTACCATATATCAACATGAATCCACCACAGGTATACACGTGTTCCCCATCCTGAACCCTCCTCCCTCCTCCCTCCCCGTACCATCCTTCTGGGTCGTCCTGGTGCACCAGCCCCAAGCATCCAGTATTGTACATCAAACCTGGTCTGGCGACTCATTTCATATATGATATTATACATGTTTCGATGCCATTCTCCCAAATCATCCCACCGTCTCCCTCTCCCACAGAGTCCAAAAGACTGTTCTGTATACATCAATGTCTCTTGCTGTCTCGTATACAGGGTTATTGTTACCATGTTTCTAAATTCCATATATATGCGTTAGTATACTCTATTGGTGTTTTTCTTTCTGGCTTACTTCACTCTGTATAATAGGCTCCAGTTTCATCCACCTTATTAGAACTGATTCAAATGTATTCTTTTTAATGGCTTAGTAATATTCCATTGTGTATATGTACCACAGCTTTATTATCCATTCATCTTCAGTATCCCTTTTAAAATACTCTGTGCTTTCAAGCTATCTTTGCTTTTGAAAACTTTTCAACAGGTGATCTAAAAAACATATTATTACCATTAGTCTTCTTAGAGGCCTTTATATTTTACAAACAAAGAATTAATAAGTGAAAGAAATTTCTTAAGTGGAAGGATTTGATCATTAATTGTGGAAATCCTTACAGAACCTAAACCTGAAAAAAAAATAATTAAATCATTACATGTTTCTACTTCAGAATGTTTTATTTCACAAAGCTCATATGCTGCTGCTAAGTCACTTCAGTCGTGTCTGACTCTGTGTGTCCCCATAGACAGCAGCCTACCAGGCTCCGCTGTCCCTGGGATTCTCCAGGCAAGAACACTGGAGTGGGTTGCCATTTCCTTCTCCAATGCATGAATGTGAAAAGTGAAAGTGAAGTTGCTCAGTCGTGTCCGACTCTGAGCGACCCCATGGACTGCAGCCTACCAGGCTCCTCCGTCCATGGGATTTTCCAGGTAAGAGTACTGGAGTTGGGTGCCATTCAAAATGGCATCTTCCATTTAAAATATATTGTGGTCAGTTTCTAGATTTATCTGCTTTATTTCGAAAAATTGCCATATCCTATGACTTTAATAGGACTTCAGTGGTGGCTCAGACAGTAAAAGAATCTGCCTACAATGCAGGAGACCTGGGTTTGATCCCTGGGTGTGGAAAATCCCCTGGAGAAGGAAATGGCAACCCACTTCAGTATTCTTGCCTGGAGAATTCCATGTACAGAGGGGCCTAGTGGAGCCTAGTAGAGTCCATGGAGTCACAAAGAGATGGATATGACTGAGTGAAAACACTTTATCACTATAGCCTTTAATAGGCTCAGGAAAAAAAAAAAGAAAAAAAGAAGCTAGCACAAAGGAATCCATTCTAGAAAGAATTTTTAAAATGTGTAAATTGCAGCTAAACAGTTCTTCAGACACAGACAGTGAGCTGAAGATTGTTTTGCATCATGAAAGAAAACAAGAAGAAAGTTAGATTAGCCTTAATCTAGGTATTTTTTCTTTAAATATGCAAATCTTTCTATGGTTCTTTGTATATGATCTTTTAATGAAATAGCCTATTTGGAAGGGTGGGAGGAGGAGTAGTTGGATGAAGGGGGTCAAAAGGTAAAAATTTCCAATTATAAGATAAATAAATACTAGAGATATAATGTACAACATGATTAACTAATACTGCTGTATGTATACATAAAAATTGTTGAGACTAAATCCTAAAATGTAATATCACAAGAAAATTGATTTTTATTTTTTATGTCTATATGAGATGATGGGTGTTCAATAAACTTATAATCATTTCATGATGTATGTAAGTCAAATCATTATCTTGTACACCTAAGATTTATACAGTACCCAATATCAGTTACACATGATAAAACTGGAAGAAAAATAATACTAAAAATAAGTTTTAAAAAGTCTATTAAATTGAAAGAAATAATCATATGCTAAACTCTTTGAAGCATTTATTTTGTGGAGTTTTTTACCATCAAGGACGAATTAGGACTCTTTTATCAGATGATTAGTATTTTTAAAACAAACATGTCTCATTAACTCAAAATTCATGGTAGCTTCAATATTTGATTCCTCCAAATTAAGATATATATTTTAGCAAAAATTTGAGGTTTTATTCCAATTCCAAAGAAGGGCAATGCGAAAAAATGCTCAAACTACTGCACAATTGCACTCATCTCACACACTAGTAAAGTAATGAACCGAATTCTCCAAGCCAGGCTTTAGCAATACATGAACATGAATTTACAGATGTCCAAGCTGGTTTTAGAAAAGGCAGAGGAACCAGAGATCAAATTGCCAACATCCACTGGATCATCAAAAAACCAAGAGAGTTCCAGAAAAACATCTATTTCTGCTTTATTGACTATGCCAAAGCCTTTGACTGTGTGGATCACAATCAACTGTGGAAAATTCTGAAAGAGATGGGAATACCAGACCACCTGACCTGCCTCTTGAGAAACCTATATGCAGGTCAGGAAGCAACAGTTAGAACTGGACATGGAACAACAGACTGTTTCCAAATAGGAAAAGGAGTATGTCAAGGCTCTATGTTGTCACCCTGTTTATTTAACTTATATGCAGAGTACATCGTGAGAAACACTGGAATGGAAGAAGCACAAGCTGAAATCAAGATTGCTGGGAGAAATATCAATAACCTCAGATATGCAGATGCCACCACCTTTATGGCAGAAAGTGAAGAGGAACTAAAAAGGCTCTTGATGAAAGTGAAAGTAGAGAGTGAAAAAGTTGGCTTAAAGCTCAACATTCAGAAACCGAAGATCATGGCATATGGTCCCATCACTTCATGGGAAATAGACGGGAAAACTGTGTAAACAGTGTCAGACTTTATTTTTTGGGGCTCCAAAATCACTACAGATGGTGATTGCAGCCATTAAATTAAAAGACACTTACTCCTTGGAAGGAAAGTTGTGATCAACCTAGATAGCATATTCAAAAGCAGAGGCATAACTTTGCCAACAAAGGTCCATCTAGTCAAGGATACGGTTTTTCTTGTGGTCATGTATGGATGTGAGAGTTGGACTGTGAAGAAAGCTGAGCGCTGAAGAATTAATGCTTTTGAGTTGTGGTGTTGGAGAAGACTCTTGAGAGTCCCTTGGACTGCAAGGAGATCCAACCAGTCCATTCTAAAGGAGATCAGTCCTGGGTGTTCTTTGTAAGGAATGATGCTCAAGTGGAAACTCCAGTACTTTGACCACCTCATGTGAAGAGCTGACTCATTGGAAAAGATTCTGATGCTGGGAGGGACTGGGGGCAGGAGGAGAAGGGGACGACAGAAGATGAGATGGCTGGATGGCATCACTGACTCGATGGACGTGAGTCTAAGTGAACTCCGGGAGTTGGTGATGGACAGGGAGGCATGGCGTGCTGCAATTCATGGGGTCGCAAAGAGTCAGACACGAGTGAGCGACAGAATTGAACTGAACAAAAATCAAAATAAGTTGACTAAGAGGAAGTTTACATTTTGACGTTGATAAATATATCTTACTACTTATAATAAGATAAGATAGATAAAGGAGAAAAATAGTGTAATATAACAAATGTAACTTATAATGTTGGGCACTGATAAGTGCTATGAGGGAAAATAAAGCAGGATAAAGTGATAGTGAGTTTGGTGTTATTTTAGATAGGGTGTTGAAGGAAGACTTTCCTGAAAAAGTGACATTTAATTAGAGACTTGATCTAAAATGAGGGAGTTTTGATGGTGATGAACATTTCAGGAAAAGCCAATAGTAATATGAAATCCCTAAGTTTGGAAAAGAACCTGATGCTTTCAAGTGACAATAATAATGCCAGAATGCACAGAATGAAGACAGAGTGTTCGTAGATGAGGTGAAATATATAGAACAGAGCTAGACTAGATCATGTACAGTTTTGTTGCTCACAGTATGGAGTTTGGATTCTATTCTGAGATTGATTAGTGAATTTGAGTGGCATGATTTTAATTTTTTTAAGGATGATTCTGATTTTTATACAGAAAACAGTGTTTAAAAGTTCAAGAAGGGAAGCAGGGGATACTAGTTAGGTCACTATTGTAATAGTTTAGATGAGAAATACTGGTGGATTGGACTAGGATAATAATGGTGGAGATGATGAGAGGTAGTCAAATAGGATACATTTCTAAAATAGAGCTGAAAGTTTTTGTTGATGGTTTAAGTGCAGGGTGTGAGAGAAAGCAAGGGATAAGAGTGATTCTTGAGTTTTAAACTTAAATAATTAGATGGTTGCCATTTACTGAGAAGTAAAGAATAGGAGGAATATGTTGGGGGTTGGGAATCAAAAGTGTGGTTTTGGACATTTTATGTTAGAGGTGCTCACTAGATAATAGTGGAAGGGTCATGTAGATATATAAATAGATGGTGTCTGTAATTCAAAGGAGAATTTGGGCTGGAGATATAAATTCAGAAGTTGAACATATAAAAGATATTAAAAGCCATGGGAGTGCATATGACAGAGGCTTGAGAACTGATCCTTAGGATTCTTTAATATTTAGAGGTGTACAAAGAGGAAAACGCCATTAAAAGAGGCTGAAAAACAGCAGATAGTAAAGTAGAATGGAGACAAAGTGAAAAAAAGGATTATAAGAAGGAGGGAATGATCAACTCTGTTAAATACTAAGAAGTCAAGATGAGAACTGAGAATTGACTACTGGATTTGGCAAGGAAGAGATCATCTGCAACCTTGACATGGATGGTTTTAACTAAGTAGTGGGGACAAAATCTTTTCCAGTTAATCTTCAAAGCTATTGAATCTCAAGGATATTATTATTACTATGCAAGGTTTTGAACTCATGCACTGTTTAAAGCATTGTGCTGATTACACACATTATTTCACTTAATCAATGCAACAAACCTCTATTATATTAGGACCTTTATTTTATAGGTCAGAGACTCCAAGAAGTTAAGTAACTTTCCTCTTCATATTGTTGTTAAGATGCACAGCTAGCATTTAGACAAGGGCTCCTTGATTTAAGACCCTCAGTAGATAACCAGTTTTAATACTTCCTTCTATCTCAAATAGGCAAACTGGACATTCTAACAAAGTCTGAACCTTGACTCTGGATTTTCCCTGTGATTTCTCTTAGTGAGTCTTCCTATTCTGTTACGTCTAGGAGAATCCTCCTTCCACCATTATTTTCATCCATTCTTACCCTCTTTTTTGAGCTCCATTTTTATGTTTCATATACTTGTTGGATATTTCTGGAGTGTCACCTCAAACTTTCAGTTCAGTTCAGTTCAGTCACTCAGTCGTGTCTGACTCTTTGCGAGTCAGACTACAGGCCCATGGACTACAGCATGCCAGGCCCCTCTGTCCATCACTAACTCCTGGAGTTTACTCAAACTCATGCCCATTGAGTCGTTTATGTCATCCAACCATCTCATCCTCTGTCATCCCCTTCACCTGCTTTCAATTTTTCCCAGGATCAGGGTATTTTGCAATGAGTCAGCTCTTCGCATCAGGTGGCTCAAGTATTGGAGTTTCATTTTCAACATCAGTCCTTCCAATGAACAATCAGGACTGGTCTCCTTTAGGATGGACTGGTTGGACCTCCTTGCAGTCCAAGGTACTCTCAAGAGCCTTCTTCAACACCACAGTTCAAAAGCATCAGGTTCGATGCATGATACTGGATGCTTGGGGCTGGTGCACTGGGATGACCCAGAGGGATTGTATGGGGAGGGAGGAGGGACGAGGGTTCAGGATGGGGAACACATATACCTGTGGCGGATTCATTTTGATATTTGGCAAAACTAACACAATATTGTAAAGTTTAAAAATAAAATTAAATTTAAAAAAATTTAAAAAAAGCCAAAAAAAAAAAAAAAAAGGCATCAATTCTTCACCTCAAATTTAGCAGGTGTAAAAGAGAACTTTTCTTTCTCCCACATTTAATTACTCTATTGGGTTGGCCAAAAAGTTCCTTCAGGTTTATCTGTAAGATGTTACAACTCAATAATGTAATTTCTTATTTTTGGTTAAATATTTCATTAAGCCATTAAAAAAACCAAATGTTAGTACCACTTCGGATTTGTTCTCTATTTCTCTTTAGCTAAGAAGCTTTTCCTACTTTCCTACCATAATATTGTCTCTATTTTTTTTTTATCCATTTTCATGTTCACCTCCTTAGTTTAGACCTTCATTTCTTGAATATTAACTATTTCAGTAGTCAAATAATGTGGATCTTTGAATCAATTCATCTGTTTATTCTGTTTATCTTTGTGAAACTACATTTCTTCAAACTTTATTTTTGTTATGCTACCCCCTTCTTTAAATAACATATATATATATACATATATATACTATATATAATATATATGTATTATATATAATGTGTTATATGTATATATATAATGTATATTTATAATGTGTATATATAATGTATATATATATATAATGTGTGTGCATGTGTGTGTATATATATATATATATATCCTGTAGGCTAAAGCTAAACTCCTTTGTCTAGTATCTAGTCTTCCATGTTCAAGTCCAACAAAAGTTCCCATTACTCCAAAATACAAACACTACCCTATCAGTCAAACTTGTTTGTTCAAGACATTTCTCTACCTAAAAAGCCTGTCCTCACTTTCTTTATCTAGAAAAGTCAAATCTGTCCTTAAAGGATCAGATTACATTACTGTCTCACAACATAAAGTTTATGAACCCTACTCTCCAGAAAGGTGAATGCCATCATTATCCATCCTGTCACCTAAACCAGAAACTAGGGAATGATCCTATATTATTCTTTCTCAAATATCCCCTGGCATACAATCAATCATCAAGTTCTGAATTTCTATTGTAACTACCCTATTATTTTCATCTCCACTGTCACTGCCTTTAAGGCAAGCCCTCATCATCTTTCACTTGAATTAATTCAATAATTATTTTCTTGTTACAGTTTTCACAATTTTCAATATATTATCCAAACCATCTGCAGGAGCATGCTTTTAACACACAACCTTAATCATGTCACTCTCTTCTCAAAATTTATTTGGTGTTCCATATCACCCACTGAAATATAAGGCTTTTTGTGATCTAGATTCTGTATGTTCACCTATCCACATTTCCAACCACCTTCCCCTTCCTGCTTTATACTTCATTCTGAAATGTTAAGACTTCCCCACACATACCATCATGCATCATGCCTACATGCCTCTCTATATAATTTCCTCTGCCTCCCATTTTCTCCATTTATTTGTACTTGTTAAGTCCTATTCATCCCTGAAGTCTCAGCACAAATGCTACCTCCTCTGAAAAGCCTTGCCTGACACACCAGGCAATTAAGTACTCCATCCTCTATGTCACCAATGCCCTCTTTTGGCAACAGCATATATCTCTATTTTAGTTAAATATACATGTGTGCTGCATGCTAAGTCACTTCAGATGTGTCCAACTATGGACTTTGTAACCCTATGGACTGTAGCCCACAAAGGCTCCTCTGTCGGGATTCTCTACACAGGAATGCCAGAGTGGGTTGTCATGCCCTCCTGCAGAGAATCTTTCCAACCCAGGGGTCAAATCTGTGTCTCTTCGTCTCCTGCATTGGTTTTATCAGGTTCTTTACCACTAGTGATACTCTATGGTAGCTTGCTGAAATAAGTAAATGAATCAAACTAATAAATCAAATATCTGTAGAGAAAAAGGTTAAAACAAAGTTAAACATTATTTAAAAAGTAATGGCTAATGATGTAGAGATGAGAAATTGGAAATCACACAGAAAGATATAGTGCAACAAAATGAAAGAGTATTCAACAGAACAGAAATGTGTATACAAAACTGCACATGAACTCAGAAAGTGACTCAAGAGTTATCTAGGGACATTAAATCTAAGGAAATGAATGCATACATTTAGAAAGAAATCAGTAGAAAAGGAAAATTGGATTATCCATATTGCGAACTTAGAATAAAAAAAAAGTGACACTGTCTTCCACTTCCACAACCAACAGTGTTTGAAATGAATAGAGAAAAATACCAGAAGAGAAAGTCAAAGACAGAGAAAAAGAAGACACTTTGAAAAAGTGGCTTGGGAAAATAATCATTCTCTTGCTAGCCTTAACTAAATCGGCTATATTTTATCCAGGGTATATACTGACCAATACACATCCACAGAGAATATTTAATACTACTAGAAGAATTGATATTGAACAACAACTCCTGCTGCCAGAAGATGTGGAAAATCTAATGTTTATTTAAATTATCCATGACATCTTTACAGAATACCCTGGATCATTGCAATAGAATTGCTCTGTTACCCCAAAAGAGGTTATTAACAAGAATGATGACAGAAGATAAACACTTAAAAGCATATGAACCCTTTTTTGCAACATGAATTTTTATTAAAGCTCTTCCAATTGCTTGTGCTTTCTGTGCTATCAGAGAAAAGAAAGTGAAAATAAACGGGCTTGCTGCTGCTACTGCTGCTAAGTTGCTTCAGTCGTGTCTGACTCTGTGCAACCCCAGAGACGGCAGCCCACCAGGCTTGCCTGTCCCTGGGATTCTCCAGGCAAGAACACTGGAGTGGGTTGCCATTTCCTTCTCCAATGCATGAAAGTGAAAAGTGAAAGTGAAGTCACTCAGTCGTGTCCGACTCCTAGCGACCCCATGGACTGCAGCCTACCAGGCTCCTCTGTCCGTGGGATTTTCCAGGGAAGAGTAATGGAGTGGGGTGCCATTGCCTTCTCCATAAATGGGCTTACTGATGTAGAATTATATTCATTAGACATTTTTTGGGAACTGTTTCAAGTGTGTAGCTAGCTGCACTTAACTCTTTTGGTAGAAAAGATTAATCATCAAAGGCAATACTAGTTGAATTAGGGAAGGAATCACACCCTAAGAGGTTCAGAGGTCCCTTATAAATTGTTTTTTTTTTTTAAATTTTATTTTATTTTTAAACTTTACATAATTGTATTAGTTTTGCCAAATATCAAAATGAATCCGCCACAGGTATACATGTGTTCCCCATCCTGAACCCTCCTCCCTCCTCCCTCCCCATACCATCCCTCTGGGTCGTTCCAGTGCTCTAGCCCCATGCATCCAGCATCGTGCATCGAACCTGGACTGGCATCTCCTTTCATACATGATATTTTACATGTTTCAATGCCATTCTCCCAAATCTTCCCACCCTCTCCCTCTCCCACAGAGTCCATAAGACTGTTCTATACATCAGTGTCTCTTTTGCTGTCTCGTACACCGGGTTATTGTTACCATCTTTCTAAATTCCATATATATGCGTTAGTATACTGTATTGGTGTTTTTCCTTCTGGCTTACTTCACTCTGTATAATAGGCTCCAGTTTCATCCACCTCATTAGAACTGATTCAAATGTATTCTTTTTAATGGCTGAGTAATACTCCATTGTGTATATGTACCATAGCTTTCTTATCCATTCAGCTGCTGATGGACATCTAGGTTGCTTCCATGTCCTGGCTATTATAAACAGTGCTGTGATGAACATTGGGGTACACGTGTCTCTTTCCCTTCTGGTTTCCTCAGTGTGTATGCCCAGCAGTGGGATTGCTGGATCATAAGGCAGTTCTATTTCCAGTTTTTTAAGGAATCTCCACACTGTTCTCCATAGTGGCTGTACTAGTTTGCATTCCCACCAACAGTGTAACAGGGTTCCCTTTTCTCCACACCCTCTCCAGCATTTATTATTTGTAGACTTTTGGATTGCAGCCATTCTGACTGGTGTGAAATGGTACCTCATAGTGGTTTTGATTTGCATTTCTCTGATAATGAGTGATGTTGAGCATCTTTTCATGTGTTTGTTAGCCATCTGTATGTCTTCTTTGCAGAATGTCTATTTAGTTCTTTGGCCCATTTTTTGATTGGGTCATTTATTTTTCTGGAGTTGAGCTGTAGGAGTTGCTTGTATATTTTTGAGATTAGTTGTTTGTCAGTTGCTTCATTTGCTATTATTTTCTCCCATTCTGAAGGCTGTCTTTTCACCTTGCTAATAGTTTCCTTTGATGTGCAGAAGCTTTTAAGGTTAATTAGGTCCAATTTGTTTATTTTTGCTTTTATTTCCAATATTCTGGGAGGTGGGTCATAGAGGATCCTCCTGTGATGTATTTCAGAGAGTGTTTTGCCTATGTTCTCCTCTAGGAGTTTTATAGTTTCTGGCCTTACGTTGAGATCTTTAATCCATTTTGAGTTTATTTTTGTGTATGGTGTTAGAAAGTGTTCTATTTTCATTCTTTTACAAGTGGTTGACCAGATTTCCCAGCACCACTTGTTAAAGAGATTGTCTTTAATTCATTGTATATTCTTGCCTCCTTTGTCAACGATAAGGTGTCCATATGTGCGTGGATTTATCTCTGGGCTTTCTATTTTGTTCCATTGATTTATATTTCTGTCTTTGTGCCAGTACCATACTGTCTTGATAACTCTGGCTTTGTAGTAGAGCCTGAAGTCAGGTAGGTTGATTCCTTCAGTTCCATTCTTCTTTCTTAAGATCACTTTAGGAATATATCTACCTAAAGAAACTAAAGACCTATATATAGAAAACTATAAAACACTGGTGAAAGAAATCAAAGAGGACACTAATAGATGGAGAAATATACCATGTTCATGGATTGGAAGAATCAATATAATGAAAATGAGTATACTACCCAAAGCAATTTATAAGTTCAATGCAATCTCTATCAAGCTACCAACAGTATTCTTCACAGAGCTAGAACAAATAATTTCACAATTTGTATGGAAATACAAAAAACCTCGAATAGCCAAAGCTATCTTAAGAAAGAAGAATGGAACTGGAGGAATCAACCTTATAAATTGTAATAGCACCTTTAGTGCTGGGTTATAGAAGAAAGGCTTTTTTATGATCGTATCTATCCAATTTTGAAAAAAAAAAAAAAAAACTTTCTTTGATTTCACTTAAAACTGCTCTTCTTGAAACTTGTCTAATGATCCAGGATAGTTCAAATGACTTTGTCTTTTAAATATTCCTAACTTTATTTTCAATTTTATAGGGACACTACACTGGTAGATAAAGGAAATTCTGTAGACAGCACCTGAGTTTGTGTAATCTCCGGCAGTTCGTGATGGACAGGGAGGCCTGGTGTTCTGCAGTTCATGGGGTCCCAAAGTGTAGGGCATGACTGAGTGACTGAACTGAACTGAACTAAAATAAGCTTTTAGACTTTTATATAGGAAGAAACTCCATCATGGGAAAATAGTATGCTGTGTTTGTCAGATAACAAATTTATTCTTTGTTCCTAGAGTGAAACATATACTCAAAATGATTTGTCAGAATATCTAAAAGTTGTTTAAGATTCCTTTGGGTCTAACATGATAGTAGAGTGTAGGTAAGCTGGAAAAAATTTTAAAAATGGTGATTAAGATAGTGAATGGATAAAATTGGAGGATAGCAATCACATGATCATCTCTATGGATGCAGAAAAAGCATTTGAAAAAATTCAACATCAATTCATGATAAAAACTCTCAACACGAAGAAACACACTTTAATATAAAGGCAATCTATGACAGTTCCTCAGGTAACAAGATACTCATTGATGAAAAATGGAAAGCTTTTCCTCTAAAACAAGAACAGTACAAGGGTGCTCACCCTCACCATTTCTATTAAAAATAGTATTAAAGATCCTATCCAAGACAATCAGACAATATAAAGAAAATGCAAAGGAAGTCTAACTGTCACTATTTGCAGATGTTATTATGTTTTCAATATATTGAAAACCCTAAACTCTCCACCAACATACTATTAGAACTAATAAATGAATTCCATAAAGTTGCAGGATACAAGATTAGCATACAGAAACACGTTAGTTTTCTACACACTAACAATGAACTATCATAAATATAAAACAAGCAAACCATCTCATTTACAGTTGCATGAAAAAGCATAAACTACCTATCAATAAACTTAAGAAAGGTGGTGAAAGACCTATACTCTAAAAACTATAAAATATTGATGTAGGAAACTGAAGATGATACGAAGAAATGGAAGCAGAAACCTTGTTCATGATTTAGAAAAATTAATACTGTTAAAATGTCCATACTACCTAAAGCAATCTAAAAACTTAATAAAATCCCTATCAAAATCCCTGTGTCTTTTATTACAGAACAAATTATCCTAAAATTTCTATGAAACCACAAAATTAGAGCAGTAATGAGGCAAAAAACAACAACAACAACAACAAAGCTTAGGGAATCATGCTTCCTGATTGCAGGTAATTCTACAAAGCTACAGTAATCAGCACAGTATTGTACTGGCACAAAAACAGACACATAGATCAATGGAATAGAATAGAGAACACAGAAATAAATCCATGTGCAATTAAGGTACAGCAATGAAGGCAAAATATACCTGCTTTATATAAAGGAGGAATATGTAAGACCAAAAACCATAAAAATCCCAGAACAAAACATAAGCAGCACACTCTCTGACAAAGTCTTAGCAATATTGTTTTGTATCTGTTTTGTTTTTGTATTTTTTTTAAAGACAAGGGAAACAAAAGCAAAAGTAAGGGGACCTAATTAAACTTAAAAAAAAAAACACTTTTATACAGTGAAGTAAACCACTGACAAAATTAAAAGACAACCTACTAAATGTGAGAAGATATTTGCAAATGATATTTCTGATAGGGAGTTAATATCCAAAATATATAAAAAGCTCATTAATGCAAGAAAAAAATCAAACAATATGATAAAAAAAAATAGGCAGGAGACCTCAATAGATATTTCACCAAAGAAGACATGCAGATGGCCAAAAGGTGCTCAACATCACTAATCATCAGAAAAATGCAAATCAAAACCATAATTAGATATTACCTCACACTTGTCAGAATGGCTATAATCAAAATGACAGCAAATAATAAATGCTTGCAAGGATATGAAGTAAAGTGAACACTAGTAAATTATTGGTCATAATATAAATTGGTAGAGCTACTGTGAAAAACAGTAAGGAAGGTACTCAAAAAGTTAAAAATGGAACTACCATATATTCCAACAATTCTACTTCTGAGTATATATCTGAAAAAAAAAAAATAAATGTATTGATTCAACAGACACATGCACCTAAATATTCACAGCAGCATAATTTATAATACCCAAGATATGCAAGCAAACTATGAAAGAATGAAGATGCTTATAGCATGTGTGTGTATATGTGTGTATATATATATATATAAACTTATATATATATATATGTATATATATATATACACATACATATCACAACAAACTATTACTCAGCCATAAAAAAGGAATGACATTTTGCCATTTTCTGCAAGTTAGATGAACCTAGAGGATATTGTGCTTAGTCAAGTAACTCAGAGAAAGGCAATGCTGTAATTTTTCCTTATATGTGAAAACTAAAAAATAAAACAAATAAATGAAGATAACAAAAGAGAAACAAATTTACTGACACAGAGAAGAAACTAGTGATTACCTGTGGGGAGAGGCAAGATAGGGGAAGGGGATGAAGGAGTACAGACTACTAGGTATCAAGTAAGATAGAAGGATGTGATGTATAGCATAGATAGTATAACCAATATTTTTAATTGAAGCATAGTTCACAAGTCTTACATTAGTTTCAGGTGTATAATACAGTGATCCAACATTTTTATAGATTATATTCCATTTAAATTTTGTTTAAACTAATGACTATAGTTTGGCAGTATGGAAATTTTGACAATATTAATTCTTCTCATCCATTCATGTGGCATATATTTCCAGTTCTTTGTATCATCTTCACTTTCATTCATCAATATTTTATAGTTTTCAGAGTATAGATCATTAACTTCCTTGCTTAAGTTTATTGCTAGGTAGTTTATTCTTTCTGATGCAATTGTCAGTGGGATGCTTTATTTCCTTTCTCTTTCTGATAGCTCATTACTAGTGTGTAGAAAAGTAAGTTTTCTGTATGTTAATCTTGCATCTTTCTACTTTAAAGAATTCATTTGTTCTAACAATCCCAAAGAAAGGCAATGCCAAAGAATGCTCAGTTACCGCAAAATTGCACTCATCTCACATGCTAGTAAAGTAATGCTCAAAATTCTCCAAGCCAGGCTTCAGCAATACATGAACAGTGAACTTCCTGATGTTCAAGCTGGCTTTAGAAAAGGCAGAGGAACCAGAGAACAAATTTCCAACATCCACTGGATCATGGAAAAAGCAAGAGAGTTCCAGAAAAGCATCTATTTCTGCTTTATTGACTAGGCCAAATCATTTGACTGTGTGGATCGCAATAAACTGTGGAAAATTCTGAAAGAGATGGGAATACCAGACCACCTGATCTGCCTCTTGAGAAATCTATATGCAGGTCAGGAAGCAACAGTTAGAACTGGACATGGAACAACAGACTGGTTCCAAATAGGACAAGGAGTACGTCAAGGCTGTATATTGTCATCCTGCTTATTTAACTTATATGCAGAGTACATCATGAGAAACGCTGGACTGGAAGAAACACAAGCTGGAATCAAGATTGCCAGGAGAAATATCAGTAACCTCAGATATGCAGATGACACCACCCTTATGGCAGAAAGTGAAGAGGAACTAAAAAGGCTCTTGATGAAAGTGAAAGTGGAGAGTGAAAAAGTTGGCTTAAAGCTCAACATTCAGAAAACGAAGATCATGGCATCCGGTCCCATCACTTCATGGGAAATAGATGGGGAAACAGGGGAAAAAGTGTCAGACTTTATTTTTGGGAGCTCCAAAATCACTGCAGATGGTGATTGCAGCCATGAAATTAAAAGACGCTTACTCCTTGGAAGGAAAGCTATGACCAACCTAGATAGCATATTCAAAAGCAGAGACATTACTTTACCAAAAAAGGTCCGTCTAGTCAAGGCTATGGTTTTTCCTGTGGTCATGTATGAATGTGAGAGTTGGACTATGAAGAAGGCTGAGCACCGAAGAATTGATGCTTTTGAACTGTGGTGTTGGAGAAGACTCTTGAGAGTCCCTTGGACTGCCAGGAGATCCAACCAGTCCATTCTGAAGGAGATCAGCCCTGGGATTTCTTTGGAAGGAATGATTCTAAAGCTGAAACTCCAGTACTTTGGCCACATCATGTGAAGAGCTGACTCATTTGAAAAGACTCTGATGCTGGGCGGGATTGGGGGCAGGAGGAGAAGCGGACGACAGAGGATGAGATGGCTGGATGGCATCACTGACTTGATGGACGTGAGTCTGAGTGAACTCTGGGAGTTTGTGATGGACAGGGAGGCGTGGCATGCTGCGATTCATGGGGTCACAAAGAGTTGGACAAGACTGAATGACTGAACTGAACTGAATAATACTGGACAGTTTAGGGTTTTCTACATATTATTTTAGGTTACCTATAAATAATAAGTTTTGCTTCTTCCCTTCCACATTGGATAACTTTTAGTTCTTTTCTTGCCTAACTGCTGTAGTTAGGAGTTCCAATGTTAAGCAGAAGTGGTGAGAGTGGGCACATACACCTTGTTACTGATTTCAGAGGAAAGATTTTTAGCTTTTTGCTGTTGAGTATGACGTTAGCTGTGGGTTTTTTATAAATGATCTTTATTAAGTTGAGATGTGTTCCCTATATGTAAACTTTTATGAGAGTTTTTATCAAGAATTGATGTTGGATTTTAATAATAGTTTCTGCAAATTGAACAGATCATATGATTTTTATCCTTCCTTTTGTTAATATGGCATATTACATTGACTGATTTGCAGATGATGAACCACATTGTCATCACTAGAACACAGACCACTTGATCATGGTATATGATACTTTCTATTTATTGTTGAGTTTGGTTTTTTGATATTTTGTTGAGAATTTTTGCATCTATATTTATCAGAGATATTGGCCTTTAATTTTCTTGTAGTATCTCTATTTGGTTTTGGTATTAGGATAATTGTGGCCTCGTAGAATGAAGTTGGGAGTGTTCTATCCTCTTCAATATATTGAAATAGTTTGAGCATATATTTATTAGCTTTTCTTTATGTTTGATTGACTTTCCCAGTGAAGCCATCCAGTCCTAGACTTTTGTTTGCTGGGAGGTTTTGTTTTGTTGTTTGTTTTGTTTTTTAAATAAATTCAGTTTCACTGTTAGTGATCAGTCTATTCAGATTGTCTGTTTCTTCTTGACTCAGTATTAGAAGGTTTTACGTTTCTAGAGATTTGCTCATTTTTTATAGGTGGTCCAATATGTTGGCATATAGCTGCTCATTATATTCTCTTATTGATATTTTGCATCTCTGTGGTATCAGTTGTTATTTTTCCTCTTTCATTTTTTATTTTATTTATTCAGTTCTTTTCTTACTTCTTCTTGTTGAGCCTGGCTAAAGGTTATCCATTTTACTTTTCAAAAACACCAGCTCTTGCTTTCACTGGCCTTTTGTATTGTTTTTTTGGTCCCTATTTTATTTCTTCCTTTATTTTATTTACTCTGACCTTTATTATTTTCTTTCTCCACATGACTTTTAAGGTTTCTGATTCATTTTCAAATTCCTTTAAACAGTAGGTTAGGTTGTTTGAGAGTTTTCTTATTTCTTGAAGTAGGCCTGCATCACTATGAACTTCCCTCTGTGCTTGCTGATCCCATAGATTTTATAAAATTTTATTTCCATTTTCATTTGTCTAGAGGTATTTTCTTTGATATCTCTTTGATTTCTTCATTGGCTCATTAGTTTTTTGTTTTTAATTAGCTTGTTGTTTAGTCTCTATGTGTTTATGCTTTTCTCATTTTTCTTCCTCTAATTGATTTCTTTTTTTTTTTTCACTTTTTGTTTTTTTTTTTTCTTTTTTTAATTTTATTTTATTTTTAAACTTTACAATATTGTATTAGTTTTGCCAAACATCAAAATTAATCCACCACAGGTATACATGTGTTCCCCATCCTGAACCCTCCTCCCTCCTCCCTCCCCATACCCTCCCTCGTGGTCGTCCCAGTGCACCAGCCCCAGGCATCCAGTATCGTGCATCCAACCTGGACTGGTGACTCGTTTCATACATGATACTATACATGTTTCAATGCCATTCTCCCAAATATCCCCACCCTCTCCCTCTCCCTCTCCCACAGAGTCCATAAGACTGATCTATACATCAGTGTCTCTTTTGCTGTCTCGTACACAGGGTTATTGTTACCATCTTTCTAAATTCCATATATATGTGTTAGTATACTGTATTGGTGTTTTTCTTTCTGGCTGACTTCACTCTGTATAATAGGCTCCAGTTTCATCCACCTCATTAGAACCGATTCAAATGTATTCTTTTTAATGGCTGAGTAACACTCCATTGTGTATATGTACCACAGCTTTCTTATCCATTCATCTGCTGATGGACATCTAGGTTGCTTCCATGTCCTGTCTATTATAAACAGTGCTGTGATGAACATTGGGGTACACGTGTCTCTTTCCCTTCTGGTTTCCTCAGTGTGTATGCCCAGTAGTGGGATTGCTGGATCATAAGGCAGTTCTATTTCCAGTTTTTTAATGAATCTCCACACTGTTCTCCATAGTGGCTGTACTAATTTGCATTCCCACCAACCGTGTAAGAGAGTTCCCTTTTCTCCACACCCTCTCCAGCATTTATTGCTTGTAGACTTTTGGATCACAGCCATTCTGACTGGTGTGAAATGGTACCTCATAGTGGATTTGATTTGCATTTCTCTGATAATGAGTGATGTTGAGCATCTTTTCATGTGTTTGTTAGCCATCTGCCTGTCTGCTTTGGAGAAATGTCTATTTAGTTCTTTGGCCCATTTTTTGATTGGGTCATTTATTTTTCTGGAGTTGAGCTATAGGAGTTGCTTGTATATTTTTGAGATTAGTTGTTTGTCAGTTGCTTCATTTGCTATTATTTTCTCCCATTCTGAAGGCTGAATTTTCACCTTGCTAATAGTTTCCTTTGTTGTGCAGAAGCTTTTAAGTTTAATTAGGTCCCATTTGTTTATTTTTGCTTTTACTTCCAATATTCTGGGAGGTGGGTCATAGAGGATCCTGCTGTGATGTATGTCGGAGAGTGTTTTGCCTATGTTCTCCTCTAGGAGTTTTATAATTTCTGGTCTTACATTGAGATCTTTAATCCATTTTGAGTTTATTTTTATGTATGTTGTTAGAAAGTGTTCTAGTTTCATTCTTTTACAAGTGGTTGACCAGTTTTCCCAGCACCACTTGTTAAAGAGATTGTCTTTAATCCATTGTATATTCTTGCCTCCTTTGTCAAAGATAAGGTGTCCATATGTGCATGGATTTATCTCTGGGCTTTCTATTTTGTTCCATTGATCAATATTTCTGTCTTTGTGCCAGTACCATACTGTCTTGATAACTGTGGCTCTGTAATAGTTTTATACCACTGTGGTTGGGAAAAATGCTTGGTTATAATTTCTATCCTCTTGAGTTTTTTTTTTTTTTTTTGGCCTAAGATGTGATTTACCCTGCAGAATGTTCCATATGCACTTGCAAAGAATGTGTATTCTAGTGGTTTTGGATGAAACATCTCCATCTCCCAACACTAGCACACTAGCCCCAGAGGGGAGCAGTGCTGGCTCAAGAGTCTGGTGCAGGTGCTTGACATGGGTCCAGGCATAGGTTGTGGTGACTTTGGCCACATTCAGAGACCCAGACTACTTCTACTGCACTGCCTGTACAAGTGCCAGTAATGGTTGTCCCTACCTTGCTCAGATGATGCTTCAGGTCTGAGCTGCCTTTGCCACTCACAGCTCATCTCTCCCCTCAGCTATAACAATCCCTGGCCCAGTGTGGAGCTGTGTCATGAAGCAACTGGAACCAGAACAGAGACTCAACTCAGTCTAGGGCATATGCCAGGATGGTCATGGGAAACTAACCAGCATCCTATGTAATTTCAATCTGCTCTTCCTACTGTTTTGGGAGTAAGAACATTTGTGCACGCTCCTCACAAATGGATTCCAATCTTCCCACAGCCCTCTTGTTAGTCCCATTGGCCTTCCAACTAACCAAACAAGGGAACACATCTTCCTGGTGTCAGGTCCCAGGGCTGTGGCAGCCAATATGTGATTCAAACCACCCCCTCTCCAGGGAGGATCTCCACTCATGTAATTGATCCCTTCTTCTGTGTCCTCTTCCAAGGGCACAAATCCTGACCTGATTGGTTCCCTTCCCTTCCTACTCAATCCTATGTGAATTTTTATTACAGCCTTGATTGTACAGGAGGTGGGTTTTTTATTTTTTTGTTTGTTTGTTTTGCAGTCTCCAGTTAAAATTTTCACTGAGAATTATTACACTTCTAGATGCACTTTTGATATGTTTTTTGAGGTAGGTGATTTCCATGTTCTCCTATTCCACCATCTGGATCCTCTCTCAGTGGAAATCCAAGAGGAAAACTGCCACAGGAACCAGCACTGAAGTAGGAAAACTGGAACTGTAATAGATGAATTGCTAAAGTCTCAGTGTAGGCAACTCTGGGAGTTAAAAATTAGAGGAAGAACCATTCCTGGTTCAGTATTAGGTTGAATTCCTTACAATATTGTGAGATTTACCTCTAGGAATTTGACCAAAATTCTACAGTAAATATTGGAGAAAATACCCTCCTGCTTTCCACAAAGAGAAAGGAAAAGGAACCATTTTGAAAAATTATATCCAATATTTTATAATAACTTAAACTGATGGTGAGAGGAGTCAAAATATTTAATTTGGGAAATTTGGGGGAAAACAAAAATGTTGATTTGAATAGAAAAGAGAAGGAAGAAACAAGGGATGGAAGGAAAGAAAGGGAAAGAAAGAACCTTTGCAGCAGGTATCAGAGCTGTCCTGAAATATTTAGAAGGCCATTTTGTTAAAAAAAGAAAAAAGAAAAAAAAGTTTGTCTGTAGAACACAAAGGACAAAATCAAGACAACAAACTGATGTTACCTTAGAAATATATTTCAGGTCAATTCAAGAAAGGCTTTTCAAATAATGTGAGATCTAAAAAGATATGATGACTTTGCCTCAGACATATGTTAAGGGTCCACTCAGTAGGAGATTGAAAAAGAAAATTGAATATTAAATGAAATGATAGGGAGATCATCTTTAAAGATGATTTCATCCCTGAGATTCTCCAATTGTTACATTTTCTTTTAATGTAGCTAGTATGCATCATTCATCCATTTTTGAATGCTGATATGTTTATTTTCTAAACTAAAACTGGCTTGAGAACACATTTGCAAATTAACAGAAAGTCCAACATTTTTTGTTTGGAGCACCTATTTTCCCTGGATGGGCCAAGAAACCAAAGTTTACAGTCTGCATGAGAAGATTTATTTAATTTCCACATTTAAAATCAGAGACAGCTCTGATGTCTAATGTTTCTACAACTATCACTGCCTTTGTTTCTTGCCACCACACAGAATCACTGTTCACAATAATCTTTCATAACTGACCTCTGCTGCAGGTCTACATTCAGGGAATGTCTAACTGGCCCCAGCTCTCCAGAACAAGCCAATATTGTCCTTCAAGATAAGATGATTTTAAGCATAAAATTTTCCCTCTCTTAAACATGTCCCAAGATGTCTCTCAATTGTTTTCCATGGTTATAGTTCTTTCACTCCTAATACTTCATCTTCCCCAATTCATTACCTTGTAAAATTACCACTATCCGTAGAATCATTATGTCTACATATATTATGGTTTTTAACCTTTGAGAACTTGCAACTTCCAGGCTAGTAGATGTACACCATGAATCAGGCAGCTTTTCCTTTATAACACTTGAAATACAAAGAATCATTTTTTATTATATTTTCCCAATAATAAGGCTACTATCTTCTCTTTTAAAAGCTGGCTTCCCTAAGTTTTAACACTTGCTTCTCAGAAGAGTATTAATATATTTAGTGGCTAGAAGATAATTTATACTTTTAAGGAAAACAACCAGTGAATTTCTGGCTTGCTAGACTGGCAGGGGGCGGGGGTAGTATTATAAGCTTTCTCCCTAAAATAAATACTCTGCTATATTTAGAAACTTATCTGGCTAAAAAAATTTCCTGTTTATAATAAAATGCATTTTATTAGAAATACTATCCTGGTCCTTACACTTAGACAAAATTACTTTTCTCTAACTGAACTTTCCAAATATTTACACCTATCACCAATTAAAGTGTTTGTTTATGCAATAGCTGCTTTTAAGCAGGGAGACAAACATCATTGAAAGATAAAGATATATTGTATTTTGGAGTTATAATAATGAAAGGTGAAACAGATATTAAGAAATTTAGAGGGGGAGGAGCTAAGGTGGCAGAGGAATAGGACAGGGAGAACACTTTCTCCCCCACAAAATTCATCAAAAGGACATTTAAACGCTGAGTAAAAACAACTTCTGAATGCCAGCAGAGGACATCAGGCACCCAGAAAAGCAACCCATTGTCTTCGAAAGGAGGTAGGAAAAAAATATAAAAGACAAAAAAAGAGACAAAAGAAGGAGGGACGGAGCTCCATCCCAGGAAGAGAGTCTTAAAAAGAAAGAAGTTTCCAACACCAGGAAACATTCTCACTGCCGAGTCTGTGCCGAGCCTTGGAAACACAGAGGGCAACATAACAGAGAGGAAAAATAAATAAACATTTAAAGCCCACAGATTACAAGCCCTATGGTAACTCCCCCAGCGGAGAAGAAGCGCAGACACCTGCATCTGCCATTAGCAAGCCAGGGCTGGGCAGGGAGGCGCGGCGCATGCTGCATCGCTTAGAGTAAGGATCTGGCCTGAATACCCCTAGCGCTACCTGAGCGAAATAATTTGGGCTAGCAAACCAGACTGTGGGATATCTACCACGCGAAAAGCCAGCCCTAACCTAAGACACTGCCAGGCCCATGCGGTGTACAGACTGTACAGAGATAGCGGCTGCAGACCGTCCTCCTCCGGTGACAGGCAGCCAGAGCCAGAGGGGGCAATCTCAGCCCCAGAGAGACATTATCTACAAAACTGTAAGCAGGATTCTTTGCTAACTAAAACTTCTTGGGTTCTGGACAGTCAACATCCACCTGAGAAGGTGCGTCCATTGTACACCCAGATAACTGAGCGGCGGGGAGGCGATAAGTCGCAGCAACCACGCTCGCCAAACACCTCATCATTGAAAGACAAGTATATGTCTTGTCTTTCTTGTCTGAGCTGCTCGGACCTGGGAGGGGCACAAAACACAGGCCCAACCGAGTCTGTGCCTCTGAGGACTACCCAAGTGCCTGAACCTGAGCAGCTTAGACCTGGGAGGTGCAAGTAGCCCAGGGCTGGCCGCAGATGTTTCCCGGTGGAGCAATCTAGAGCCTGAGCAGTGTGGGCAGGGAGGCTACACGCGCCATGAGTGGGGGCAGGCCCAGTGTGGCTGAGGCACTGCGAGCACACACCAGTCTTATTTATTTGCAGCGTCCCTCCCTCCCCACAGCACAACTGAACAAGTGAACCTTAAAAAAAAAAAAAAAAGGTGTCTACCACCACCCCCTTTGTATCAGGGCGGAAATCAGACACTGAAGAGACCAGCAAACAGAAGCTATAACAGAGGGAACCACCTTGGAAGCGACAGGAGATACATTAAAACCCCGTGGGTTAGTACTGACTACATAGGAAGGGGCCTATAGATCCACAATACCCACAACAACATCAGAGAAAGTCCTATATATATTTTTACTATTTTTATGATCATTCTTTTTTTTTAATTTTTAAAAAAATTTTAAGTCCTCTATTACTCCTTTAATCTTCACTTTTATAACCTACTATTACTTTGCAAAAAAAAAAAAGAATCTTTTTTTAAAAAAAGAAAACTTCATATATATATTTTTTATAACTTTTGTGACCTTGTTTTTTTTTTTTTTCTTATTTTCTTAAACATTGTATTTTTGAAATTCCAAACTCTGCTCTAGATTTTTAATTTTAGCTTTTTGGTATTTGTTATCAATTGTGTACCTATTTTTTTTATATATATAACTTTTGTGACTTTTTTTTTCTCTCTTTCTTTCTCTTCATCTTTTCTTTAAAATTGTATTCCTGAAATTCCAAACTCTACTCTAGATTTTTAATTTATGCTTTTTGGTATTTGTTATCAATTTTGTACCTATATCTTCTTTATAATTTTTGTGACTTTTTTTTTCTCTCTTTCTTTTTCTTCTTCTTTTCTTTAACATTGAATTTTTGAAATTCCAAACTTTACTCTAGATTTTTTAACTTTTGCTTTTTGCTATTTCTTATCAATTTTGTACATATATATATATATATATGTTTTTTAATTTTATTTTATTTTTAAACTTTACAATATTGTATTGGTTTTGCCAGATATTGAAATGTATCCGCCACAAGTATACATGTGTTCCCCATCCTGAACTCTCCTCCCTCCTCCCTCCCCATGCCATCACTCTGGGTCGTGGAGAAAAGGGAAAACTCTTACACTGTTGGTGGGAATGCAAACTAGTACAGCCATTACGGAGAACAGTTTGGAGATTCCTTAAAAAACTTGAAATAGAACTGCCTTATGATCCAGCAATCCCACTACTGGGCATACACACTGAGGAAACCAGAATTGAAAGAGACACGTGTACCCCAATGTTCATCGCAGCACTGTTTATAATAGACAGGACATGGAAGCAACCTAGATGTCCATCAGCAGATGAATGGATGAGAAAGCTGTGGTACATATACACAATGGAATATTACTCAGCCATTAAAAAGAATACACTTGAACCAGTACTAATGAGGTGGATGAAACTGGAGCCTATTATACAGAGTGAAGTAAGCCAGAAAGAAAAACACCAATACAGTATACTAGCACATATATATGGAATTTAGAAAGATGGTAACAATAATCCTGTATATGAGACAGCAAAAGAGACACTGATGTATATTTTCTTTATAATTTTTTTGACTTTGTTTTCTTTTTCTTTTTCTCTTTCTTTTCCTTCTTCTTTTCTTTAACATTGTATTTTTGAAATTCCAAACTCTACTCTAGATTTTTAATTTTGCTTTTAGGTATTTGTTACCAATTTTGTACCTTTAAGAACCCAATCTTCAGTACCCATTTTTTACTAGGGAGTGAGATTACTGGCTTGACTGCTTTCTCCCCCTTTGGACTATCCTTTTTTTCCACCAGGTCGCCTGTGTCTCCTCCCTAACCTTTCTCTACTTGACCCAACTCTGTGAATTTCTGTGTGTTCCAGACGGTGGAGAATACTTAGGGAACTGATTACTGGCTGGACCTGTCTCTCTCCTTTTCATTCCCTCCTTTTATCCTTCTGGCCACCTCTGTCTCCTTCCTCCCTCTTCTCTTCTCTGTATAACTCCGTGAACATCTCTGAGTGGTCCAGTGGTGGAGTGCACATAAGGAAGTGATTATTGGTTAGCCCACTCTCTCCTCTATTGATTCCACCTCATCTCATTTGGGTCACCTCTAACTCCCTCCTCCCTCTTCTCTTCTCCATGTAACACTGTGAACCTCTCTGGGTGACCCTCATGGTGGAGAAACTTTTCATCTTTAACCTAGATGTTTTATCAATGGTGCTGTATAGAAGGAGAAGTTTTGAGACTACTGTAAAAATAAGACCGATTACTGGAAGCAGGAGGCTTAAGTCCAAACCCTGACTCCAGGGAACATTAACTGATAGGAGCTCATCAAATGCCTCCATGCCTACACTGAAACCAAGCACCACACAAGCACAAACAAGTTCCAGGGCAAGACATACCACGCAAATTCTCCAGCAACACAGGAACACAGCCCTGAGCTCCAATATACAGGCTTCCCAAAGTAACCCTAAAACCATAGACATCTCATAACTCATTACTGGACACTTCATTGCACTCCAGAGAGAAGAAATCCAGCTCCACCCACCAGAACACCGACACAAGCTTCCCTAACCAAGAAACCTTGACAAGCCACCTGTACAAACCCACACACAGTGAGGAAACGCCACAATAAAGAGAACTCCACAAACTGCCAGAATACAGAAAGGACACCCCAAACTCAGTAATTTAAACACAATGAAGAGAAAGAGGAATACCCAGCAGGTAAAGGAACAGGATCAATGCCACCAAACCAAACAAAGAGGAAGACATATGGAATCTACCTGATAAAGAATTCCAAATAATGATAGTGAATGTGATACAAAATCTTGAAATCAAAATGTAATCACAGATAAATAGCCTGGAGACAAGGATTGAGAAGATGCAAGAAAGGTTTAACAAGGACCTAGAAGAAATAAAAAAGTGTCAATATATAATGAATAATGCAATAAATGAGATCAAAAACACTGTGGATGCAACAAATAGTAGAATAAGAGAGGCAGAAGATAGGATTAGTGAAATAGAAGATAGAATGGTAGAAATAAATGAAGCAGAGAGGAAAAAAGAAAAATGAATTAAAAGAAATGAGGACAATCTCAGAGACCTCCAGGACAATATTAAACGCTACAACATTCGAATCATAGGGGTCCCAGAAGAAGAAGACAAAAAGAAAGACCATGAGAGAATACTTGAGGAGATAATAGTTGAAAGCTTCCCTAAAATGGGGAAGGAAATAATCACCCAAGTCCAAGAAACCCAGAGACTCCCAAACAGGATCAACCCAAGGTGAAACACCCCAAGACACATATTAATCAAATTAACAAAGATCAAACACAAAGAACAAATATTAAAAGCAGCAAGGGAAAAACAACAAATAACACAAAGGGAATTCCCATAAGGATAACAGCTGATCTTTCAATAGAAACTCTCCAAGCCAGGAGGGAATGGCAAGACATACTTAGAGTGATGAAAGAAAATAACCTACAGCCCAGACTTTTGTACCCAGCAAGGATCTCATTAAAATATGAAGGAGAAATCAAAAGCTTTTCAGACAAGCAAAAGCTGAGAGAATTCAGGACCACCAAACCAGCTCTCCAACAAATACTAAAGGATATTCTCTAGACAGGAAACACAAAAATGGTGTATAAATTCGAACCCAAAACAATAAAGTAAATGGCAATGGGATCATACTTATCAATAATTACCTTAAACATAAATGGGTTGAATGCCCCAACCAAAAGACAACTACTGGCTGAATGGAAACAAAAACAAGACCCCTATATATGTTGTCTACAAGAGACGCACCTCAAAACAGGGGACACATACGGACTGAAAGTGAAGGGCTGGGAAAAGATTTTCCATGCAAATAGAGACCAAAAGAAAGCACGAGTAGCAATACTCACATCAGACAAAATAGACTTTAAAACAAAGGCTGTGAAAAGAGAAAAAGACGGTCACTACATAATGATCAATCCAAAAAGAAGATATAACAATTATAAATATATATGCATCCAACATAGGAGCACCACAATATGTAGGAAAAATGCTAATAACTATTAAAGGAGAAATTAACAATAACACAATAATAGTGGGAGACTTTAATACCCCAACCCACACCTATGGATAGATCAACTAAACAGAAAATTAACAAGGAAACACAAACTTTAAATGATACAACAGACCAGTTAGACCTAGTTGATATCTATAGGACATTTCATCCAGAAACAATGAATTTCACCTTTTTCTCAAGCACACACAGAACTTTCTCCAGGATAGATCACATCCTGGGCCATAAATCTAGCCTTGGTAAATTCAGAAAAACTGAAATCATTCCAAGCATCTTTTCTGACCACAATGCAGTAAGATTAGATCTCAATTACAGGACAAAAATTATTAAACATTCCAACATATGGAGGCTGCACAACACGCTGCTGAATAACCAACATATCACAGAAGAAATGAAAAAAGAAATCAAAATTTGCAAAGAAATGAATGAAAATGAAAACAGAACAACCCAAAACCTGTGAGACACTGTAAAAGCAGTCCTAAGGGGAAAGTTCATAGCAATACAGGCATACCTCAAGAAACAAGAAAAAAGTCAAATAAATAACCTAAGTCTACACCTAAAGCAACTAGAAAAGGAAGAAATGAAGAACCCCAGGGTTAGTAGAAGGAAAGAAATCTTAAAAACTAAGGCAGAAATAAATGCAAAAGAAGTAAAAGAGACCATAGCAAAAATCAACAAAGCCAAAAGCTGGTTCTTTGAAAGGATACATAAAATTGACAAACCATTAGCCAGACTCATCAAGAAACAAAGGGGGAGAAAAATCAATTCAATAAAATTAGAAATTAAAATGGAGTGATCACAAAAGACAACACAGAAATACAAAGGATCATAAGAGACTACTATCAGCAATTATATGCCAATAAAATGGACAACATGGAAGAAATGGACAAATTCTTAGAAAAGTACAACTTTCAAAAACTGGACCAGGAAGAAATAGAAAATCTTAACAGACCCATCATAAGCACGGAAATTGAAACTGTAATCAGAAATCTTCCAGCAAACAAAAGCACAGGTCCAGATGGCTTCAAAGCTGAATTCTACCAAAAATTTAGAGAAGAGCTAACACCTATCCTGCTCAAACTCTTCCAGAAAATTGCAGAGGAAGGTAAACTTCCAAACTCATTCTATGAGCCCACCATCACCCTAATACCAAAACCTGACAAAGATGCCACAAAAAAAGAAAACTACAGGCCGATATCACTGATGAACATAGATGAAAAATCTTTACCAAAATTCTAGCAACCAGAATCCAAGGACACATTAAAAACATCATACACCATGACCAAGTGGGTTTTATCCCAGGGATGCAAGGATTCTTCAATATCCGCAAATCAATCAATGTAATACACCACATTAACAAATTGAAAAATAAAAGGCATATGATTATCTCAATAGGTGCAGAGAAAGCCTTTGACAAAATTCAACATCCATTTATGATAAAAAACTCTCCAGAAAGCAGGAATAGAAGGAACATACTTCAACATAATAAAAACTATATATGACAAAACCACAGCAAACATTATCCTCAATGGTGAAAAATTGAAAGCATTTCCTCTGAAGTCAGGAACAAGACAAGGGTGCCCACTTTCACCATTACTATTCAACATAGTTTTGGAAGTTTTGGCCACAGCAATCAGAGCAGAAAAAGAAATAAAAGGAATCCAAATGGGAAAAGAAGAAGTAAAGCTCTCACTGTTTGCAGATGACATGATCCTCTACATAGAAAACCCTAAAGACTCCACCGGAAAATTACTAGAACTAATCAATGATTATAGTAAAGTTTCAGGATATAAAATCAACACACAGAAATCTCTTGCATTCCTGTACGTTAATAATGATAAAATAGAAAGAGAAATTAGGGAAACAATTCCATTCACCATTGCAATGGAAAGAATAAAATACTTAGGAATATATCTACCTAAAGAAACTAAAGACCTATATATAGAAAACTATAAAACACTGGTGAAAGAAATCAAAGAGGACACTAATAGATGGAGAAATATACCATGTTCATGGATTGGAAGAATCAATATAGTGAAAATGAGTATACTACCCCAAGCAATTTATAGATTCAATGCAATCCCTATCAAGCTACCAACGGGATACTTCACAGAGCTAGAACAAATAATTTCAGAATTCGTATGAAAATACACAAAATCTTGAATAGCCAAAGCTATCTTAAGAAAGAATAATGGAAATGGAGGAATCAACTTGCCTGACTTCAGGCTCTACTACAAAGCCATAGTCATCAAGACAGTATTGTACTGGCACACAGACAGTAATATAGATCAATGGAACAAAATAGAAAGCGAAGAGGTAAATCCATGCACTTATGGACACCTTATCTTTGACAAAGGAGGCAAGAATATACAATGGATTAAAGGCAACCTCTTTAACAAGTGGTGCTGGGAAAACTGGTCAACCATTTGTAAAAGAATGAAACTAGAACACTTTCTAACAGCATACACAAAAATAAACTCAAAACGGATTAAAGATCTCAACGTAAGACCAGAAACTATAAAACTCCTAGAGGAGAACATAGGCAAAACACTCTCCGACATACATCACAGCAGGATCCTCTATGACCCACCTCCCAGAATATTGGAAATAAAAGCAAAAATAAATGAATGGGACCTAATTAAACTTAAAAACTTCTGCACAACAAAGGAAACTATAAACAAGGTGAAAATTCAGCCTTCAGAATGGGAGAAAATAATAGCAAATGAAGCAACTGACAAACAACTAATCTCAAAAATATACAAGCGTCTCCTACAGCTTAATACCAGAAAAATAAATGACCCAATCAAAAAATGGGCCAAAGAACTAAATAGACATTTCTCCAAAGAAGACAGACAGATGGCTAACAAACACATGAAAAGATGCTTAACATCACTCATTATCAGAGAAATGAAAATCAAATCCACTATGAGGTACCATTTCATGCCGGTCAGAATGGCTGTGATCCAAAAGTCTACAAGCAATAAATGCTGGAGAGGGTTGTGGAGAAAAAGGAACCCTCTTACACTGTTGGTGGGAATGCAAACTAGTACAGCCACTATGGAGAACAGTGTGGAGATTCCTTAAAAAACTTGAAATAGAACTGCCTTATGATCTAGCAATCCCACTACTGGACATACACACTGAGGAAACCAGAATTGAAAGAGACACGTGTACCCCAATGTTCATCGCAGCACTCTTTATAATAGACAGGACATGGAAGCAACCTAGATGCCCATCAGCAGATGAATGGATAAGGAAGCCGTGGTACATATACACAATGGAGTATTACTCAGCCATTAAAAGTTATACATTTGATTCAGTTCTAATGAGATGGATGAAACTGGAACCTATTATACAGAGTGAAGTAAGCCAGAAAGAAAAACACCAATACAGTATACTAATGCATATATATGGAATTTCCAAAGATGGTAACAATAACCCTGTATATGAGACAGCAAAAGAGACACTGATGTATAGAACAGTCTTTTGGA
Source organism: Bos grunniens (assembly GCF_055505025.1). NCBI lineage: Eukaryota > Metazoa > Chordata > Mammalia > Artiodactyla > Bovidae > Bos > Bos grunniens. The sequence goes on along the minus strand of NC_141194.1, from coordinate 101,588,308 downwards.
CTCTGTGGGAGAGGGAGAGGGTGGGATGATTTGGGAGAATGGCCTTGAAATTTATATAATTTCATATATGAAATGAGTCGCCAGTCCAGGTTCAATGCATGATACTGGATGCCTGGGGCTGGTGCACTGGGACGACCCAGAGGGAGGATATGGGGAGGGAGGAGGGAGGAGGGTTCAGGATCGGGAACACATGTATACCTGTGGCAGATTCATTTTAATTTATGGCAAAACCAACACAATATTTTAAAGTTAAATAAAATGAAATAAAAAAAAATTTAGAAAGAGAGCAAGGACTGATATTTTGATTTTTTGATCATTTCCCCATCAATCATTTAATATTGATCTTGGCAAATATACTGACTTTTATTCAGTTATTCATACCTCTCTGATGAAGACCTTGTGCTTTGGGAGAAGATAACTCTATCTCTAAACTCTAGGATAGCTCATGTGAATTAAACCTAAGATAATTTACATAACACCATTTATTTCCAAGTGGTTCAGTGGTAAAGTATCCACCTACCAATGCAGGAGATGTGGGTTTAATCCCTGGGTTAGGAAGATCCTCTGGAGAAGGAAATGGCAACCTACTCCATTATTGTTGCCTAGAAAATCCCATGAACAGGGAAACCTGGCAGGCTACAGTCCATGGGATCATAAAGAGTAGGACATGACTTAGAAATTAAAAAACAACAAATTTATTGCCAGCAGTTATTTTTAGGCATAAGTTATTTACACGTAAGAATATGCCCAATTTAGTGCAATAAGTAGGTAAGCATACTATATGTATTATAATCTAAGCAATTAGGACACATTTAAGAGAGAAAAGGGGATGCTGGTAATAATTATACCAAAATATGATGAATAAACTGGAACTGCTCCAAAATAGAACATATGAGAACACAACTAGTTAGATAGAAGAAGACATTTGCTTGGAATTTCTTAGAAAAGAGTCCCTTGGATCTACAGAAAAAATTGTGAGGAACAACATGTCTGTGTGTTACTTCCTGCTTGAACATTCTGTGATTTCTATGTGGTTGTCTTAGCTATTATAAAGATAAAAGAAAAAAAAAATAGATCCATCCAAAATTACCTTGTTTAAATAAACCAGTTAAAAGATTTTAAATTTCTTAACAACTAAATAACAGTCCATTAATTTTAGTTAGTCCAAAATTTTAGTAGATAAGCACCCTAGTATTTTAAAAAATTTCCTTTATGAGAGAAAATAAAAGATATAAAGATGGTATGTTTGCCTTTTCCAGTTCAAAACAAACAAAACTGTTTTATCCATATAATATTAGTCACGGGTGTGACCATGCCTCTAAATAATTTTCTGTTAGAGATAATCATATAGCCATGTCACTAACCAGAGTAATTACAAGAATCCCTGAAGGAACATAGGTTAAATTTTAAGTTTCATCTGACTTATAACCAACAAATATGGAAAACAGGTAGAAAGAGCATGAAATTGTTAAAAAAGAGTCACACTGTCCTTTTTTTCCCCATTATTAACTATCTTCCTCTTCAGTCAGTGAATTGAGCTCAGTAATTCTCTATCCAATAACTTCCTCCTTTATGTTTAATGATCTTGTATGTGAGGAACCAATCTAATTTGTGAAAACAAATTGCTTTTTGGGGATATTTTATTTCAACCCAAACTGAATATATTACTCATTTTTTATTTTTTATGAGCACTTACTCTATTTTATTGTTTTGAAGTATAGTTGGTTTACAATATTAGTCTCTGTTGTACAACTGGTAATTCAAAATTTCTATAGATTATATTACATTTAAAGTTATAAAATATTTTTAAAGTAGCAATAAAGAGTATGCTGCTGCTGCTGCTAAGTCGCTTCAGTCGTGTCCAGCTCTGTGCGACCCCATAAATGGCAGCCTGCCAGGCTCAGCCATCCCAGATTCTCCAGGCAAGAACACCAGAGTGGGTTGCCATTTCCTTCTCCAATGCATGAAAGTGAAAGGTGAAAGTGAAGTCTCTCAGTGGTGTCTGACTCTTAGCGACCTCATGGACTACAGCCTACCAGGCTCCTCCATCCATGGGATTTTCCAAGCAAGAGTACTGGAGTGGGGTGCCATTGCCTTCTCTGAACAGAGTATACAAGATGCAATTCATTATTTTTGTAACTGTTTCATGGTTCTGTTGGGACATGAGGCTTAAATCTCATACAAGATGTCTACCTTGATTAAGTTGCTTTTGAAATAAAATACAACATAATTTTAACATAAAATATCACTCAAGGGAAACATTTCATTTGCAAAGACAATTAATGAAATTCAGTGCAAAATATCTTAGTAAGAGTACTACAGAACATGTAAATTCTGATCAGCTTTAAAATTGCCACCAGAGAGTTCAAAAATGGAGTGTTTTTTTTTTTTTTGGCCTTTTTTTTTCTAATACACTAGGAAATCATACTAGTTTTCAAGACTGGGAAAATACTTCAGAAAGACATTAAAATTATACCAGGACATAAAAATATACATGATAATATATAAAACTTAAAAATAAAGCATATCAGGAAATACACTAGATTATAACAACTTATTAGCCTTATTCCTTGACTTGGTTCTATTAATACTAGGAGATTACTATGCAAACTGACAGTTGCCTTAGAATATTTCCCCATTCCACCATAAAAGGCACTTCAATCAGCTTGAGTTTGCTCAACTAATCAAGTACAGTATTCACGATCTGACTTCAAACAAACTGTTCAGCCATATCTCTTACTGTTTCTCTTAACACACTTAACTAAGCTAAATGGAAGAAACTTGCTATTCCTAGGATACTTCCCAATGTCTTCTAAATTATGTGTTTTTATTCACATTAATCCTTCTGCTTCATATTTTGTCTCAACCTTTCTCTCTCTCTCTCTCTCTCTCTCTCAGTCAGGTATATTTAAATCCTACCGGATTAAATTCAAAAATCATTTCTTCCAGGATAAACTTGTCTCTTTATCCTCTTATAAAAGAACAGTTATTTCATAAATTGAATCTTTCATATGACCTTTTATAAACCATCATTGTATATCTATCCTATTTCACTGGCAGCTTGATAAAATCAAAAGAGCACTCTTCTTATTTTTTCCAGATTGCCAGCTATGTGACCACAGGGAAGTAACTTAACTTCTCTGAGTCTATAAAATGAGAATAGTAAAACAGGTGGTCTCTGGGGCCCTTCCTATATCTTTAGTGATATGATTCTATTAGATCTTTAGCAGCTTAGGAATTATGTCTGTGACTTCAAAACAAGCCCAGTGTTTTGTAAATATTAAGCATAGTTAGGATTTAATAACTAAATAAATTAATCCATAAAATAGAGCTATTAATATTTATTTATGTCAGTATTATGATAACACAAGGATGAATTAGCTAATTTAGTTAAAAGTTTTCTCAATTAAAAGATTCATGCAATTTTTGAGCAAATTCAATGTCTTAATTTAATTTGTAAATGAAATTGGCAGTAACAAATAGCATCAAACCATAGGATCTTAAAAGTTTTTAAACAAATGTACAAAAATTTGTTTATGAACTAGAAACCAAAATTATAAAGATTAATGGAAAGTATTGCCTTCCTTTTTATTTTTATTTTATTATTTTATTTTTATTCCTATTTTATTTTTATATACTTATTTTATAAGTATCTCTGAGAGTATAGTTCAATGAAACTAAATCCACTTATACCATTGTGCAAACATTAGCATTATCTATCTAGAGAACTTTTTCATCATTTCAAACTAAAATTCTTTATTCATTAAATAACTTTTCATTTTCCCTTCCCCCCAGTTACTGGTAACCAAGATAATACCTTCTGTCCCTATGAAGTTGACTTCTCTTGCAAGTCAGATAATCTATTTATCCTTTTATATCTAGTTTATTTTACTGACAAAAATGACTCCAAGTGAAAGAGGCTACTGAAAAATTAGAGTTAAAACTCAACATTCAGAAAACAAAGATCCTGGCATTTGCTCCCACCAGTTCAGTTCAGTCGCTCAATCATGTCCGACTCTTTGCGACCCCATGAATTGCAGCACCCCAGGCCTCCCTGTCCATCACCAACTCCCGAAGTTCACTTAAACTCGTGTCCATCGAGTCAGAGATGCCGTCCAGCCATCTCATCCTCTGTCGTCCACTTCTCCTCCTGCCCCCAATCCCTCCCAGCATCAGAGTCATTCCCAATGAGTCAACTCTTCACATGATGTGGCTAAAGTACTGGAGTTTCAGCTTCAGCATCAGTCCTTCCAATGAACACCCAGGAATAATCTCCTTTAGGATGGACTGGTTGTATCTCCTTGCAGTACAAGGGACTTTCAAGACTCTTATCCAACACCACAGTTCAAAAACATCAATTTTTCGGTGCTCAGATTTCTTCATGTCCAACTCTCACATTCATACATGACCAATGGAAAAACCATAACCTTGACTAGACGGACCTTTGTTGGCAAAGTAATGACTCTGCTTCTTAATATGCTGTCAAGGTTGGTCATAACTTTCCTTCCAAGGAGTAAGCATCTTTTAATTTTATGGCTGAAATCACTATCTGCAGTGATTTTAGTGCCCCCCAAAATAAAGTCTGACACTGTTTCTACTGTTTCCCCATCTATTTCCCATGAAGTGATGGGACCAGATGCCATGATCTTCGTTTTCTGAATGTTGAGCTTTAAGCCAACTTTTTCACTCTCCTCTTTCACTTTCATCAAGAGGCTTTTTATTTCCTCTTCACTTTCTTGCATAAGGGTGGTGTCATCTGCATATCTGAGGTTATTGACATTTCTGCTGGCAATCTTGATTCCAGCTTGTGCTTCCCCCAGCCCCGTGTTTCTCATGATGTACTCTGCATATAAGTTAAATAAGCAGGGTGACAATATACAGCCTTGATGTACTCCTTTTCCTATTTGGAACCAGTCTGTTGTTCCATGGGGTCATCAGCCCTAATGCTGCCATGGGCGGAACACCTCACGCTGGCCCCCAACAGTTCCATGTCCAGTTCTAACTGTTGCTTAATGACTTGCATAAAGGTTTCTTAAGAGGCAGGTCAGGTGGTCTGGGATTCCCATCTCTTTCAGAATTTTCCACAGTTTATTGTGATCCACACAGTCAAAGGCTTTGGCATAGTCAATAAAGCAGAAATAGTTGTTTTTCTGGAAATATCTTGCTTTTCCATGATCCAGGAGATGTTGACAATTTGATCTCTGGGTCCTCTGCCTTTTCTAAAACCAGCTTGAACATCTGTAAGTTCATGGTTCATGTATTGCTGAAGCCTGGCTTGGAGAATTTTAAGCATTACTTTACTAGTGTTTGAGATGACTGCAATTGTGTGGTAGTTTGAGCATTCTTTGACATTGCCTTTCTTTGGGATTAGAATAAAAACTAACCTTTTCCAGTCTTGTGGCCACTGCTGTGTTATCCAAATTTGCTGGCATATTGAGTGCAGCACTTTCACAGCATCATCTTTCAGGATTTGAAATAGCTCAACTGGAATTCCATCACCTCCACTAGCTTTGTTCATAGTGATGCTTTCTAAGGCCTACTTGACTTTACATTCCAGGATGTCTGGCTCTAGGTGAGTGATCACACCTTCGTGATTATCTAGGTCGTGAAGATCTTTTTTGTACAGTTCTTCTGTGAATTCTTGCCACCTCTTCTTAATATCTTCTGCTTCTGTTAGCTCCATACATTTTCTGTCCTTTATCAAGCCCATCTTTGCATGTTATTTTCCCTTGGTATCTCTAATTTTCTTGAAGACATCTCTAGTTGTTCCCATTTTGTTGTTTTCCTCTATTTCTTTTCATTGATTGCTGAGGAAGGCTTTCCTATTTCTCTTTGCTCTTCTTTGGAATTCTTCTTTCAGATGCTTATATCTTTCCTTTTCTTCTTTGCTTTTCGCTTCTTTTCTTTTCACAGCTACTTGTAAGGCCTCCCCAGACAGCCATTTTGCTTTTATGCATTTCTTTTCCATGGGGATGATCTTGATCCCTGTCTCCTCTACAATGTCACAAACCTCTATCCATAGTTCATCAGGCACTCTATCTATCAGATCTAGTCCCTTAAATCTATTTATCACTTCCACTGTATAATCATAAGGGATTTGATTTAGGTAATACCTGAATGGTCTAGTGGTTTTCCATACTTTTTAGTTTAAGTCTGAATTTGGCAATAATGAATTCATGGTCTGAGCCACAGTCCGTTCTCATCACTTCATGGAAAAGAGATGGAGAAACAATGAGAGACTTTATTTTTGGGGGCTCCAAAATCACTGCAGAGGTGATTATACCATGAAATTAAAAGACACTTACTTCTTGGAAGGAAAATTATGACCAATCTAGACAGTGTATTAAAAAGCAGAAAAATTACTTTATCAACAAAGGTCCATCTAGTCAAGGCTCTGGTTTTTCCAGTGGTCATGTATGGATGTGAGAGTTGGACTGTGAAGAAAGCTGAGCACTGAAGAATTGATGCTTTTGAACTGTGGTGTTGGAGAAGACTCTTAAGAGTCCCTTGGACTGCAGGTAGTTCCACCCAGTCTATACTAAAGGAAATCAGACTTGTGTGTTCATTGGAAGGACTTATGCTGAAGCTGAAACTCCAATACTTTGGCCACCTGATGTGAAGGGCTGACTCATTGGAAAAGATCCTGATGCTGGGAAAGATTGAGGGCAAGAGGAGAAGTGGACAACAGAGGATCAGATGGTTGGATGGCATCACTGACTCAGTGGACATGGGTTTGGGTGGACTCCGGGGGTTAGTAATGGACAGGGAGGCCAGGTGTGCTGCGGTTTATGGGGTCACAAAGATTCAGACACGACTGAGAGACTGAACTGATCTGAATGTCTGCAAGATTCATCCATTTTGTACCTATTTGTGAATTTTATTCTTTTTTATAAATGCTTTTTAAAATGCTAATCCATTATGATGAAAAACTGAAAACTTTATTCTAAGATTAGAAATAAAACAAGGATGCCCAATCTCATCACTTTTATTTAACACAGTATTGGAAGTCCTAGCCACAGCAGTTAGGAAAGAAAAGAAGCCATTTAAATTGCAAAGGAAGAAATAACACCATCACCATTTCAGATGACATGCAATTACATACAGAAAATATTAAAGATGCCACCAAAATCTGTTAAAACTAATCAACAACTCTACTAATTCAGGATAAAAAATCAATATAAATAAATCTGTTTTTATACAATAATAATATATTATCAGATTTCTATACAATATATGATAGTATATTTCTACAATAATATATTAATAATAACACAATATTAATCTATTTCTATACAATAATAATACAATATCAGATAGAGAAATTCAAAAAACAATCCACTTTAGAATTTGATCTAAAGAAAAATATACATAGGAATACATTTAACTAAAAAGGTGAATGACCTATAAACTAAACCCTTGAAGATATTAATCCAATTAACTGAAGAAGATACAAATGGAAAGATATTCCATATTCATAAATTAGAAGAATGAATATTGCTAAAATATTCTTACTATACAAAGCAGTCTACAACTATGATGCAATTCCTATCAAATTCAAATAACCTTTTCCACAGAAATAGAACAAACAATCCTAAAATATGTATGGAACCATGAAAAACCTAAAATAGACAAAGTAATCTTGAGAAAGAATAAAGTTGGAGGCATCATGCTTTGACTTCAAACTAAATAGCAAAACTATAGAAATACGAAGAGCATCTGTTCTTCAGTCCCTCAGTTGTATCCAACACGTTGCAAACCCAAGGACTGCAGCATGCCAAGCTTCCTTGTCCTTATCCATCTCCAGGAGCTTATTCAAACATATGTTCATTGAGTTGGTGATGCCATTCAACCATCTAGTTCTCTGTTGTCCCCTTCACCTCCTACCTTCAATCATTTCCAGGATCAGGGTCTTTTCAATGAGTCAGCTTTTCACATTAGGTGGCCAAACTATTGGAGCTTCAGCTTCAGCAACAGTCCTTCTAATGAATATTCAGGATTGATTTCCTTTAGGATGGACTGGTATGATCTCCTTGCAGTCCAAGGGACTCTCAAGAATCTTCTCCAACACCACAGTTCAAAAGCATCAATTCTTTAGTGCTCAGCCTTCTTTATGGTCCAGCTCTCACATCAATATATGACTAGTGGTAAAACCATAGCTTTGACTATATGGACCTTTGTTGGTAAAATAATGTCTTTGCTTTTTAATATGCTATCTAGGTTGGTGATAGCTTTTCTTGCAAGGAGTATGTTTTAAATTCATGGCTGCAGTCACAGTCTGATTATATTCTTTGCAGCCAAAGATGGAGAAACTCTATACAATCAGCAAAAATAAGACCGGGAGCTGAACTGTGGCTCAGATCATGAAATCCTTATAGTCAAATTCAGACTAAAATTGCAGAAAGTAGGGAAAACAACTAGACTTTTCAATTATGACTTAAATCAAATCAAAATGTGAACCATGAAATTCCAGAAGTTCAAGCTGGAATTAGAAAAGGCAGAGGAACCAGAGATCGAATTGCCAACATCCTTTTTATCATTAAAAATTCAAGAGAGTTCCAGAAAAAATCTACTTCTGCTTTACTGATTATGTCAAAGCCTTTGCATGTGTGGGTCACAACAAACTGTGGAAAATTCTCAAAGAGATAGGAATACCAGACCACCTGATCTGCCTCTTGAGATATCTGATTGCAGATCAGGAAGTAACAGTTAGAACTGAACATGGAACAACAGACTGGTTCCAAATAGAGAAAGGAGTACATCAAACCTGAATATTGTCACCCTGATTATTTAACTTATATGAAGAGAACATCATGAGAAATGCTGGGTTGGATAAAGCACAAGATGGAATCAACATTGCCAGGAGAAATATCAATACCCTCAGCTATGGAGATGACACCACCCTTATGGCAGAAAATGAAGAAGTACTAAAGAGCTTCTTGATGAAAGTGAAAAAGGAGAGTGAAAAAGTTGGCTCAAAACTCAACATTCAGAAAACGAAGATCATGGCATCTCGTCCCATCACTTCGTGGCAAAAAGATGGGGAAACAGCAGAAACAGTGAAAGACTTTTTATTTGGGGGCTCTGAAATCACTGCAAATGGGGACTGTATCCATGAAATTAAAAGACCCTTACTCCTTGGAAGAAAAGTTATGACCAACCTAGACAGCATATTAAAAAGCAGAGACATCACTTTGCCAAATAAGATCTGTCTAGTCATAGCTATGGTTTTTCCAGTAGTCATGTATGAATGTGAGAATTGGACTGTAAAGAAAGCTGAGTGCCAAAGAATTGATGCTTTTGAACTGTGGTGTTGGAGAAGACTCTTTTTTATTTTTTAATTTTATTTTATTTTTAAACTTTACAATATTGTATTAGTTTTGCCAAATATCAAAATGAATCCACCACAGGTATACCCCTGTACCCCATCCTGAACCCTCCTCCCTCCTCCCTCCCCATATCCTCCCTCTGGGTCGTCCCAGTGCACCAGCCCCAGGCATCCAGTATCGTGCATCGAACCTGGACTGGCCACTCGTTTCATACGTGATATTATACATATTTCAATGCTATTCTCCCAAATCTCCCCACCCTTTCCCTCTCCCACAGAGTCCATAAGACTGATCTATACATCAGTGTCTTTTACTGTCTTGTACACAGGGTTATTGTTACTATCTTTCTAAATTCCATATATATGCGTTAGTATACTGTATTGGTGTTTTTCTTTCTGGTTGACTTCACTCTGTATAATAGGTTCCAGTTTCATCCATTTCATTAGAACTAATTCAAATGTATTCTTTTTAATGGCTGAGTAATACTCCATTGTGTATAGGTACCACAGCTTTCTTATCCATTCATCTGCTGATGGGCATCCAGGTTGCTTCCATGTCCTGGCTATTATAAAGAGTGCTGCGATGAACATTGGGGTACAAGTGTCTCTTTCAGTTCTGGTTTCCTCAGTGTGTATGCCCAGCAGTGGGATTGCTGGATCATAAGGCAGTTCTATTTCCAGTTTTTTAAGGAATCTCCACACTGTTCTCCATAGTGGCTGTAGTAGTTTGTATTCCCACCAACAGTGTAAGAGAGTTCCCTTTTCTCCACACCCTCTCCAGCACTTATTGCTTGTAGACTTATGGATTGCCGCCATTCTGACTGGCGTGAAATGGTACCTCATAGTGGATTTGATTTGCATTTCTCTGATAATGAGTGATGTTGAGCATCTTTTTATGTGTTTGTTAGCCATCTGCATGCCTTCTTTGCAGAATGTCTATTTAGTTCTTTGGCCCATTTTTTGATTGGGTCATTTATTTTTCTGGAGTTGAACTGTAGGAGTTGCTTGTATATTTTTGAGATTAATTGTTTGTCTCTTCCTTCATTTGTTATTATTTTCTCCCATTCTGAAGGCTGAATTTTCACCTTGCTAATAGTTTCCTTTGTTGTGCAGAAGCTTTTAAGTTTAATTAGGTCCCATTTGTTTATTTTTGCTTTTATTTCCAATATTCTGGGAGGTGGGTCATAGAGGATCCTGCTGTGATGTATGTCGGAGAGTGTTTTGCCTATGTTCTCCTCTAGGAGTTTTATAGTTTCTGGTCTTACATTGAGATCTTTAATCCATTTTGAGTTTATTTTTGTGTACGGTGTTAGAAAGTGCTCTAGTTTCATTCTTTTACAAGTGGTTGACCAGTTTTCCCAGCACCACTTGTTAAAGAGATTGTCTTTAATCCATTGTATATTCTTGCCTCCTTTGTCAAAGATCAGGTGTCCATATGTGCATGGATTTATCTCTGGGCTTTCTATTTTATTCCATTGATCAATATTTCTGTATTTGTGCCAGTACCATACTGTCTTGATGACTGTGGCTTTGTAATAGAGCCTGAAGTCAGGTAGGTTGATTCCTCCAGTTCCATTCTTCTTTCTCAAGATAGCTTTGGCAATTCGAGGTTTTTTGCATTCCCATACAAATTGTGAAATTCTTTGCTCTAGCTCAGTGAAAAATACCATGGGTAGCTTCATAGGGATTACATTGAATCTATAAATTGCTTGGGGTAGTATACTCATTTTCACTATATTGATTCTTCCAATCCATGAACATGGTATATTTCTCCATCTATTAGTGTCCTCTTTGATTTCTTTCACCAGTGTTTTATAGTTTTCTATATATAGGTCTTTAGTTTCTTTAGGTAGATATATTCCTAAGTATTTTATTCTTTCCGTTGCAATGATGAATGGAATTGTTTCCTTAATTTCTCTTTCGTTTTCTCATTATTAGTGTATAGGAATGCAAGGGATTTCTGGGTGTTGATTTTATATCCTGAAACTTTACTATAATCATTGATTAGTTCTAGTAATTTTCTGGTGGAATCTTTAGGGTTTTCTATGTAGAGGATCATGTCATCTGCAAACAGTGAGAGTTTTACTTCTTCTTTTCCCATTTGGATTCCTTTTATTTCTTTTTCTGCTCTGATTGCTGTGGCCAAACCTTCTAAAACTATGTTGAATAGTAATGGTGAAAGTGGGCACCCTTGTCTTGTTCCTGACTTTAGAGGGAATGCTTTCAATTTTTCACCATTGAGGATAATGTTTGCTGTGGGTTTGTCATATATGGCTTTTATTATGTTGAAGTATGTTCCTTCTATTCCTGCTTTCTGGAGAGTTCTTATCATAAATGGATGTTGAATTTTGTCAAAATTCTAGCAATCAGAATCCCACAACACATTAAAAAGATCATACACCATGACCAAGTGGGCTTTATCCCAGGGATGCAAGGATTCTGGAGAAGACTCTTGAGAGTCCCTTGGACTGGAAGGAGATCAAGCTAGTTAATCCTAAAGGAAATACGTCCTGAATTTTCATTGGAAGGACTGATGCTTAGGCATAAAACTCCAATAGGTTGGCCACCTGATGCGAAGAACTGACCCATTTGCAGTATTCTGGAAGGTGGGTCATAGAGCATCCTGTTGTGATTTATGTCGGAGAGTGTTTTGCCTGTGTTCTCCTCTAAGAGTTTTATGGTTTCTAGTCTTATGTTTAGATCTTTAATCCATTTTGAGTTTATTTTTGTGTACAGTGTTAGAAAGTGTTCTAGTTTCATTCTTTTACAAGTGGTTGACCAGTTTTCCCAGCACCACTTGTTAAAGAGATTGTCTGTTCTCCATTGTGCATTGTTGCCCCCTTTGTCAAAGATAAGGTGTCCATAAGTGCGTGGGTTTATCTCTGGGCTTTCTATTTTGAGCAAGGTGAAAAGACAGCCTTCAGAATGGGAGAAAATAATATCAAATGAAGCAACTGACAAACAACTAATCTCAGAAATATACAATCAACTCCTGCAGCTCCATACCAGAAAAATAAATGACCCAATCAAAAAATGGGCCAAAGAACTAGACATTTCTCTAAAGAAGACATACAGATGGCTAATAAACACATGAAAAGATGTTCAACATCACTCATTATCAGAGAAATGCAAATCAAAACCACCATGAGGTTCCATTTCACACCAGTCAGAGTGACTGCTATCCAAAAGTCTACAAGCAATAAATGCTGGAGAGGGTGTGGAGAAAAGGGAACCCTCTTACACTGTTTGTGGGAATGTAAACTAGTACAGCCACTATGGAGAACATTGTGGAGATTCCTTTAAAAACTGGAAATGGAACTGCCATATGACCCAGCAATCCCACTGCTGGGCATACACACTGAGGAAACCAGAATTGAAAGAGACACGTGTACCCCAATGTTCATCGCAGCACTGTTTATAATAACCAGGACATGGAAGCGACCTAGATGTCCATCAGCAGCTGAATGGATAAGAAAGCTGTGGTACCTATACACAATGGAGTATTACTCAGCCATTGAAAAGAATACATTTGAATCAGATCTAATGAGGTGGATGAAACTGGATCCTATTATACAGAGTGAAGTAAGTCAGAAAGAAAAACATCAATACAGTATACTAACACATATATATGGAATTTAGAAAGATGGTAACGATAACCCTGTATGTGAGACAGCAAAAGAGACACAGATGCATAGAACAGTGTTTTGGACTCTGTCGGGGGGGGGGGGGGGATGATTTGGGAGAATGGCATTGAAACATGTATAATATCATATAAGAAATGAATCACCAGTCCAGGTTCAATGCAGGATTCAGGAAGCTTGGGGCTGGTGCACTTTGATGACCCAGAGAGATGGTATGGGGAGGGAGGTGGGAGGGGGGTTCAGGATGGGGAATACGTGTACACCCGTGGCGGATTCTTGTTGATGTATGGAAAAACCAATACAATATTGTAAAGTAATTAGCCTCTAATTAAAATAAATAAATTTAAATAAAAAAAAAATAAAGAACTGACCCATTTGAAAAGACCCTGATGCTGGGAAAGATTTAAGACAGGACGAGAAGCGCGCAACAGAGGATGATATGGTTAGATGGCATCACTGACTCAATGGACATGAATTTGAGTAAATTCCAGAGTTGGTGATGGACAGGGAGACCTGGCGTGCTGCAGTCCATTGGGTCGCAGAGAGTCAGACATGACTGAGTGACTGAACTGGACTGAACTGAACTGAATCACCATCTGGAGATTTTTTGTAGTCCAAGAAAACGAAGTCTGTCACTGTTTCCATTGTTTTTCCATCTGTATGCCATGAAGTTATCAGACCAGATGCCAATACCTTAGTTTCTTGAATGTTGAGTGTTAAGCCAGATTTTTCACTGTCCTCTTTCACCTTCATCAAGAGGCTCTTTATTTCCTCTTAGCTTTCTGCCATAAGGGCTGTGTCATCTGCATATCTGAGGTTATTATTGATATTTCTCCCAGGATTCATGATTCTGGTTTATGCTTCTTCCAGCCCAGCATTTCACTTGATGTACTCTGCACAGAATTTAAATAAGCAAAGTGACAATATACAGCCTTGCCTTACTCCTTTTCCAATTTGGAACCAGTCCATTGTTTCATGGTTGGCTCTAACGATTGCTTCTTGACCTGTATACAGGTTTCTCAAGAGACAGGTAATGTGATCTGGTATTCCCATCACTTTAAGAATTTTCCGCAGGCTGCTGTGATCCACACAGTCAAAGGCTTTAGCATAGTCAATGAAGTAGAAGTAGATGTTTTTCTGGAACTCTCTTGCTTATTCAATGATCCAACGGATGTTGGCAATTTGATCTCTAATTCCTCTGCCTTTTCTAAAACCAGCTTGAGCATCTGGAAGTTTTTGGTTCAATTACTGTTGAAGCCTATCTTGGAGAATTTTGAGTGTTACTTTGCTAGCATGTGAGGTGAGTGCAATTGTGCAGTAGTTTGCACGTTGTTTGGAATTGTCTTTCTTTGGGATTGGAATGAAAACTGACATTTTCCAGTCCTGTGGCCACTGCTGAGTTTTCCAAATTTGCTGGCATATTGAGTGCAGCACATTAACCACATCATCTTTTTGGTTTTGAAGTAGCTCAGCTGGATTCCTTCACCTCCACTAGCTTTGTTTATACTGATGCTTCCTAAGACCCACTTGACTTCACAGTTCACGAAGTCTGGCTCTACGTGAGTGATCACACCATCATGGATTTCTGGGTCATTAACATCTTTTTTGCATACTACTTCTGTGTATTCTTGCCAGATCTTCTTAATATATTCTGCTTCTGTTAGGTCCATACCATTTATGTCCTTTACTGAGCCCATCTTTGCATCAAATGTTCCCTTGGTATCTCTAATTGTCTTGACAAAATCTCTAATCTTTCCCATTCTATTCTTTTCCTCTATTTCTTTGCACTGGTTGCTGAAGATGGCTTTCATATCTCTCCTTGCTATTCTTTGGAACTCTGCATTCACATGGGTATATCTTTCCTTTTCTCCTTTGCCTTTCACTTGTCTTCTCTTCTCAGCAATTTTAAGGCCTCCTCAGACAATCACTTTGCCTTTTTGCATTTCTTTTTCTTGGGGTTGATTTTGATAACCACCTCCTGTATGATGCTATGAACCTCCATTTGTATTTATGAGCTCTATCAGATGTAATGCCTTGAATCTATTTGTCACTTCCACCCTATAATCATAGGGGGTTTGATTTGTATCATACTGAATGGCCTTAGTGGTGTTCCCTACTTTCTTCAATTTAAGTCTGAATTTGGAAATAAGGAGTTCATGATCTGAGAAACAGTCAGCTACCGGTTTTGTTTTTGCTGAGTGTATAAAGCTTCTCCATCTTCATCAGCAAAGAAAATAATCAGTCTGATTTTGGTATTGACCATATGGTGATGTCCATGTGCAGAGTATTCTCTTATATTGTTGGAAGAGGGTGTTTGCTATGACCAGTGCATGCTCTTGGCAAAACTCTGTTAGCCTTTGCCCTGCTTCATTTGTACTCCAAAGCCAACCTTGCCTGTTACTCCAGGTATCTCTTGACTTTCTACTTTTTCATTCTAGTCCCCTATGATGAAAAGGACATCTTTATTTATTTATTTATTTATTTTGGTTTTAGTTTTTGAAGGTCTTATAAGTCTTTATAGAACCGTACAACTTCTGCTTATTCAGCATTAGTGGTTGGGGCATAGACTTGGATTTCTGTGTTATTGAATGATTTGCCTTGGAAACGAGCTGAGAAATTTCTGTCATTTTTGAAATTGCACCCAGGTACTGCATTTCAGGCTCTTATGTTGATTAATTAGGGCTACTCCATTTCTTCTAAGGGATTCTTGCCCACAGTGGTACATGTAATGGTCATCTGAATTAGATTTACCCGTTTCCATCCATTTTAGTTCACTGATACCTAAAGTGTCGATGTTCACTCTTGCCATCTCCTGTTTGATCACTTCCAATTTATCTTGATTCATGGACTTAATATTTCAGGTTCCTATGAAATATTGTTCTTTACATTATCAAACTTTAATTTCACCACCAGACACATCCAAAACTGGGTTTTGTTTCTGCTTTAGCTAGCCTCCTCATTCCTTCTGGAGTTATTTCTATGCTCTTCTCTATTAGCATATTGGGCACTCGGTAAGTGCCCAATTGACTGATCTGGTCAATTAATTATAGCCAATTAATTTATAACAAATGAGCCAAACATGCACAATGTGGAAAGTCCAGGCTCTTCAACAAATTATGTTGGGAAAATAGAACAGCCACATGCAAAAAATGAATGTGGACCACTATCTAACTCCATACACAAAAATGACCCCCCCCAAAATGAATTAAATAATTGAATGTAACACCTGAAACTATAAAACTCCTAAAAGAAAACATAGGTATTAATCTTTTAGACATCAGTCTCAGCAATGATTTTTGGAGTTTGACATCAAAAGAAAGGCAACCAAAGTAAAAATAAACAAGTGGGAATACATCAAACCAAAATGCTTTGCACTTAGAAGGAAACTGTCAACAAAATGAAATGGTAACTTACTAAATGGTAGAAAAAATTGCAAATCATATATCTGATAAGGGATTAATATACAAAATATATAAAGAACTTGTACAACTGAATAGCAAAACAAAAACAGTCAAACAAGGCAATTAAAAAATAGGCAGATAATCTGAACAGACATTTTTAAGATATTACATACAGATGGCCAACAGTTATTTTAAAAAATGCTCAATATCACTAATCATCAGGGAAGTCCAAATCAAAACCACAATGACATGTCACCTCATACCTGTCAGAATGGCTATTAACAACAACAACAAAAAATCACATAACAAGTGTTGACAATGATGTGGAGAGAATGTAACACATGTGTACTGTTGGTGGAAATGTAAATCATGTGTCTGCAACAAAAAACACTGAAGTCTCCTCAAAAAAATAAAAAATAGAACTTCCAGCCATTCTACTTCTGGGTATTTATTCAAATAAAATGAAAACACTAATTCAAAAAAAGAATGCAACCCATGTTTACTGAAGCATTATTTACCATAGGAAAGGCATAGAAACAACCTAAGTGTCCACCAACAGAAGAATGGAGAAAGAAGATGTGGCCTTTATATACAGTGGAGTATTATTTTACCATATGTATGTACATATTTTACCATATGTATGAATGTATGACATATAAAGTATGAAATCAGAAGAGTGACCATGATGACTGAGTAGGAAAATTGTGGGCTCACCTCCTTCCAAGGCACACCAAAATTACAGCTATTTACAAAGTAACTATCCATGAGGAAAGACTAGCAGAAAATATTCTCCACAACTAAAGATATAAAGGAGAAAGCACAATAAGATGGGTAGGAGGGGCAGAAACACAATAGAGATACATACCTAGGTAGGAAACCCACAAATGGGATAATCATCATAATTGTAAAAGTTCTCCCAAAAGGATGAGGAAACTAAGCCCCATATTGTGGACTTTAGCGTGGAGATCCTCCACCAGGAAGAAGAGGCCCCAGAAAGTCTGGCTTTGAAGGCCAGGAGGACTTGCGTAGGGGAGAACTGTAGGGCTGTAAGAAGAGGCAACCCTGCACTTTTAAGTGTTAGTCACATAGTCGTGCCTGACTCTTTGCAATCCCATGGACTGTAGCCCACCAAGCTTCTCTGTCCATGGGATTCTCTAGGTAAGAATACTGGAGTGGGTTGCCATTCCCTTCTGCAGGTAATCTTCCCAACTCAGGGACTGAACCTGGGTCTCCTGCATTGCAGACAGATTCTTTACCATGTGAGTCACCAGGGAAGCCCTACACTTAAAGGGAACTTGCAAAAATCTTGCATGCTCCAAGACTCAGTGCAGAGGCAGTAATTTGAAACAAGCCTGTATCAGACCCACTTGCTGAATTTGGAGAAGCCTCCCAGGGAGCCAGGGTCTTACTGAGACTCCCTCTGGGAACATAGATGCTGGCGATAGCCATTTTGGGGAATGTATTCAAACACAAAGACATTTGTGCTGGCAAGTACCATTTAGACATCCTACCTCTAGATTATTAGCACTGTGACCCAACTCTGCCCATCATCTAGTCCCGGAATACCATAGGTTATGCAGCTGTGTGAGAACCCAGCTCCAAACTCCAGTGAACTGAAACTAGCTCCAGGCTCCCAAAAGCCTTCTAGGAGACTGCCCAGGAACCCAGCACTGCCCATCAGCAGGCCAGGCAGCCTAGGTACTCCCTGGGCCATATAGCCATAACTGGCACCAGCCTTATCCATCAGCTGGTCAGCACAGCCCCCATATTTCAAGGCCCTGGCCCTGCCAACTATTTGTCCAGTACCAGCTACAGGATCCCCTAGCACCTGCAGCCCAGCACTGTGATCAAGCCCTTCCCACCAGAAGGATGGTGATATTCCTAGGGCCCCCAGGCATCAAGGCCAGCTACTCTAGATACCCCATGCCCCACAGCCAGACATACGAGGACCTGGCCTCACCCATTAACAGAGCAGCAGCATCTCCAGGACCCACAGCCAACTGCCCTGGGACCTGCCCTAACCACCAGCAGACTGGCACTCACTCAAGGACTCCCCAGGCCATGCAGACAGCTTTGCCAAGACAAAGCTCCACCCGCAAGATGCCAGCAGTCTATACACAAGGCAAACCTTCATAGCCAACAAGACTGGGATCAGTCCTGTCAACTAGCGTGCCCACAATACTCAGCCCCACCACAAAAGAAAGCCCCCCACAGAATGGGCACCCCAAGGTCATATAGCTTTGGTGATCAGAGGGGAGCTGCTGGGCCCCATAGGGTATCTCCTAAATAAGGTCACTTATCCAAGACTGGGAAATATAACTGACCTACCTAATACATTTAAATAAACAGAGAATTAGGCAAAATGAGGCAACAAAGGAATATGTTGCAAATGAAACACTAATATAAAACTCTGGCCAAAAAAAAAAAAAAAAAAACTAAGTGAAGAAGAAATAAGCAATCTACCCAATAAACAACTCAAAGTAATAATTTTAAAGATATTCAATGAGCTCAGAAGAATGGATGAGCAAAACCAGAAGCTTAACCAAGAGTTAGAAAATATAAATAATAACCAAAAAGAGGTGAAGAATATAATAACTGAAATAGTAGGAATTAACATTAGATTAGATCATGCAGCTTAACAGATCAGTGAACTGGAAGATGGAGTAGTAGAAATCATGCAAGTTCAACAGAAAAAAAGAAAAAATAATTTTAAAATATGAGGCCAGTTTAAGAGACCTCTGGAAAATGTCAAGCATACTAGCATTCACTTTATAGAGGTCACAGAAAGAGAAGTGAGAAAGGGGCAGAGAACATATTTGAAGCTATAAGATCTAAAAAATTTCCATTATATGGAGAAGGAAATGAAAGTATAGGTCCAGGAAGAACAGAGAATCCTAAATAACAACACAAAGAGATCCATGACAAGACACAGTGTAATTAAAATGACCAATAAATAAATAAATAAATAAATAAAATAAAAGTAAAAAGGGAAAATCAGCTAGTTAAATATTACAAATGAACTCCTATAAGACTGTCAACTAACAGAAATGTCATAGGCCAGAATGAAGTGACACAATATATTCAAAGTGATTAAAGGGAGAAAAAAAAAAAAACTTGCAACCAAGAATGCTCTACTAAGCAAGGATATTATCCAGATTTGAGGAAGAGATAGAATATCAAACAAAAGTTTAAAGAGTTCAGTACCACTAAATATACTTTACAAGAAATGTTAAATGGACTTCTCAAAGTAGAAAATAAAAGACCACAAAGAGAAATATGAAGATTATAAAAGAAAAATTCTTGTTGGTAGAAGCAAATATATAAAAAAATATATAAAGTAGTAGATCAACTATTTATAAATATAGTAGGGGGTTTAAAATACAAAAGTGGTAAAATCATCTATATCCACAATAAGCAATTAGTCAGCCAGTCAGTTCAGTCGCTCAGTCCTGTCCGACTCTTTGCAACCCCATGAATCACACCACGGCAGGCCTCTCTGTCCATCACCAACTCCAGGAGTTCACTCAAACTCACATCCATCGAGTCGGTGATGTCATCCATCCATCTCATCCTCTGTCGTTCCCTTCTCCTCCTGCCCCCAATCCCTCCCAGCATCAGAGTCTTTTCCAATGAGTCAACTCTTCGCATGAGGTGGCCAAAATACTGGAGTTTCAGCTTTAGCATCAGTCCTTCCAAAGAAATCCAAGGGCTGACCTCCTTCAGAATGGACTGGTTGGATCTCCTTGCAGTCCAAGGGACTCAAGCGTCTTCTCCAACACCACAGTTCAAAAGCATCAATTCTTCAGTGCACAGCTTTCTTCACAGTCCAACTCTCACATCCATACATGACCACTGGAAAAACCATAGCCTTGACTAGACGGGCCTTTGTTGGCAAAGTAATGTCTCTGCTTTTCAATATGCTATCTAGGTTGGTTATAACTTTTCTTCCAAGGAGTAAGCGTCTTTTAATTTCATGGCTGCAGTCACCATCTGCAGTGATTTTGGAGCCCAAAAGAATAAATAAGCAATTAAGAGATATACCAAACAGAAAGATGTACAATATACTGTTAAATACATTAAATATGTGGGAGAGGGTGTAAATAATGCATTTAGGATGCATTTGAACTTAAGACAACATCAACTTAAAATATTCACATAAAGTATTGGTTACCATATGCAACCTCATGGTCAGATCAGATCAGTCGCTCAGTCGTGTCCGACTCTTTGCGACCCCTGGTAACCACAAACTAAAAGTCTGTAATAGACATGTGCTATTCTTAGTCACTCAGTCATGTCTGAGTCTTTGTGACCCCATGGGCTGTAGCCCACCAAGCTCCTCTGTCCATGGGGATTCTCCAGCAAGAATACTGGAGTGGGTTGCCATGCCCTCCTCCAGGGGATCTTCCCAACCCAGGGATTGAACCCAGGCCTCCTGCATTGCAGGGGGAGTCTTTACTGTCTGAGCCATCAGAGAAGCCCTACAAACAAAAAAAGAAACACAATAGCCATCAAAGCATAAGGGAAGAGAGCATAGAGAGCATAAGAAGAAGAAAGGAACCACCACAACAAAAACCCTACAGAAACAACTACAAAAGAAAAACAAAATGGAAATAAATACATACATATCAAGAATTACTTTAAAATGTAAATGGTCTAAATGCTGCAGTCAAAAGACAAAGCATGGTTGAACGGATACATAAATTAAGATCCATATATATGTTTTTCATAAGATATACACTTCAGTTCTAAAGGCAGAGACAAACTAAAAGGGAGTAGGAAAAGATATTCCAAATAACTGAAAATGAAAAGAAACCTGGAGTAGCAATAATAATCCATATAATAAAAAGTAGACTTTAAAACAAAGATTGGAACAAGAAAAAAGACATTATGTAATGATAAAAGGGTTATTCCAACAAGAAAACATAAAAAATTATAAATATATATGCAGCCAATATAGTAACCTAAATGTATAAAACAAATATTAACAAACATAGAAAGAAAATTGACAGCAACACAATAATAGTAGAGGACATTAACACCCCACCTACATCAATGACCAGGTTATCCAGACAGAAAATCAATAAGGAAACACTGCCAATATTGATATATTAGATCATATAGAATTTATATATATATAATACATACAAATTTAAAATATATAATAAACAATATATATAAAATACTTTGGAGAAGGCGATGGCACCCCAGTCCAGTACTCTTGCTTGGAAAATTCCATGGATGGAAGAGCCTGCTAGGCTGCAGTCCCTGGCGTCACGAAGAGTCAGACAGTACTGAGCGACTTCCCTTTCATGCATTGGAGAAGGAAATGGCAACCCACTCCAGTGTTCTTGCCTGGAGAATCCCAGGGATGGGGGAGCCTGGTGGGCTGCTGTCTATGGGGTCACACAGAGTCAGACATGACTGAAGCCACTTAGCAGCAGCAGCAGCATAAAATACTTTATAACTATGTTATATAAAATATACATTATATAATATGTATACATATGTGTGTGTGTGTGTGTATATATATATATATATATATATATATATATATATATAACAGTTCATAGAAAAGCAGGAGAACACACATTCTTTTGAAGTGTTCATGGAATATTTTCCAGTCTAGATCACATGTTAGACCAACTAAACAAGTATCAGCAAATTTAAGAAGATTGAAAGCATATCAGGCATCTTTTCTGATAAAACTTTTCTCATAACTCTATGAGACTAAAAATTAACTATAAGAAAATCTTAAAAAAAAAAAAAAAGCAGAAACGTGGAGGTTAGACAATATGCTACTGAATAACCAATGGGTCACTGAAGAAATCAATGAGGAAATAAAAAATATATATGTAAACACAAATAAAAACAGAAATATAATGATTAAAAAAATCTATGGGATACCTCAGAAATGGCACACACATATAAATACATAAAAACAAATCTATCAGATACAGCAAAAGGTGTCCTAGTAAGGAAGTATATAGAGATATATGCCTATCTCAGAAAACAAGAAAAATCTCAAACAACCTGGTCTTACACCTATAGGAAGTAGAAAAACAGGACAAATAAAACCCAAAGTTAGTAGAAGGGAAGAAATAACAAAGATCAGAGGAAGATAAATGAAATAAAGACTAGAAAAATGTTTTAAAAAATCAATAAAACTAAGAGCTGGGTGTTAGAATAAACAAAATTGATAGACGTCTAGCTAGACTCACCAAGAATAAAGAAAGAGATGATTCAAATAAAGTCAGAAGAAACAAAAGACAATAAGAAACTACTTCAAACAATTAATATCCTAGAAACATAAAGTTTCTCAAGACTGAATCAGAAAGAAATATAAAATAAGAAAGAACAGTTACCAGTAATGAAATTAAATCAGGAATTAAAAAAAAATAATAATCTCCCAATTACAGCTGAATTCTACCAAACTTTTTTTTTAATATAAATTTATTTATTTTAATTGGAGGTTAGTGAGAGAGACAGAGAAAACTACAGGCCAGTACCATGCTCTATAAAATATTAGCAAACTGAATTCAACAATACATTAAAATAAGCATACACCACGATCAAGTGGGGTTTATTCCAGGGATGTAAGGATGTCTCAAATTTGAAAAATCAGTCAATGTGATATACTTGATTAAAAAATTGAAGAGTAAAAATCAGGATCACTTCAAAAGATTATGAAAAATATTTTGATAAAATTCAGCATCCTTTTGTGGTAAAAATTTTCCACAAAACTGAGGGAAAATATATCAACATAATAATAAGGGCCATATATGACAAACCTACAGCAAACATCATTCTCAACTTTGAAAAGCTGAAAGCATTTTATCTAAGATCTGGAACAATACTAGGATACCCACTCTTACCACTTTTGTTTAATATAATATTGGAAGTGGTAGCCACAGCAATCAGATAAGTAAAAGAAATACAATGAATCAATTTGGAAAAGAAGTGAAACTGTCACTGTTTGCAGATGATATATTATATATGGAAAATCCAAAAGATGCCACCAAAAACAGTTAGAACTAATAAATGAACTCAGCAAATTTTTAAGTTACAAGACTAATGTACAGAAATCAGTTTTTTTTTATACACTAACAACAAACTATCAAAAAGAGAAATTAAGAAAATAGTTCTATTTCAATCTCATCAAAAAGAAAGAAAAAATAACTGGGAGTAAATCTAACTAAAATATATTCTCTTTTCAGAAAAAATATATAAGATGTTGATGATATAAATGGAAGATGACAAAAACAAATGTAAAGGTATATTATACTCATGGACTGGAAGAATTAATATTAACATGACCAAAGGACTCAAGACAATATGCAGATTTCAGTGAAATCACTATCAAAATGCCAAAGGCATTTTTTTTTTTTTTTTTACAGAACCAGAAAAAAAAAATCCAAAATTTGTGTGGAAACACAAAGACATTGAACAGATAATAATAATAAACTTGAGAAAGAATAAAGTTGGAGTTATCATACTCCCTGATTTGAAACTATTTTACAAACCTACAGTTTTCAAAACAGTATGATATTAGCACAAAAAGAGTCATATAGATCAATAGAGTAGAGATCCGAGAAACGAAGCAACACATGTAGGGTCAATTAATCTATAACAAAGAACACAAAAATAAAGAATGGTGATAACACAGCCTCTGCAATAAACGGTGTTTGGAAAGCTGGACAACTATATGCAAAATAATAATAATAATATTTAAAAACTTCAAAAACAGATTAAAGAATTAAGTAAATCTGAAATCATAAGTGTCCTTGAAGAAAACACAGACAGTAGAATCTTTGACATCTTTGTAGGATTGTTTATATATATATGTCTTCTTAGGCAAGGGAAACAAAAGTAAAATCAAAGAAATGCTGCTAAGTCACTTCAGTTGCGTCCGACTCTGTGCGACCCCATAGACGGCAGCCCACCAGGCTCCCCGGTCCCTGGGATTCTCCAGGCAAGAACACTGGAGTGGGTTGCCATTTCCTTCTCCAATGCATGAAAGTGAAAGTGAAGTCGCTCAGTCGTGTCCGACTCTTAGCAACCCCATGGACCGCAGTCTACCAGGCCCCTCCGTCCATGGGATTTTCCAGGCAAGGGTACTGGAGTGGGGTGCCATCACCTTCTCCATCAAACAAATGGGACTCTATCAAATTAAAAGATTCGCACAGCAAATGAAGCCATCAACAATATGAAAAGGCCATTTACTGAATGGAAGAAGTTTTTTTTCAAGTAACATATCTAATAAGGGGTTAATATCCAAAACATAAAAATAACTGATACAACTTAATATTTAAAAAAGACCCAATTAAAAAATGAGCACAGACCTATAAGGGTGGGATGAAAGGGTGAGGGGGGCTCAAAAGGGAATGAATATATGTGAACTTATAGCTGATTCATGTTTTCATACAGCAGAAATCAACACAACATTGTAAAGCAATTATCCTCCAATTAAAATAATAATAATTCCAGGTTCGATGCATGATGCTGGATGCTTGGGGCTGGTGCACTGGGACGGCCCAGAGGGATGGTATGGGGAGGGAGGAGGGAGGAGGGTTCGGGATGGGGAACACATGTATACCTGTGGCGGATTCATTTTGATATTTGGCAAAACTAATACAATTATGTAAAGTTTAAAAATAAAATAAAATTGGAAGAATAAAAATAATAAATAAATAAATAAATTTTTAAAAAGTGGCAAAAAAATAAATAAATAAATTTAAAAATCAGCAGAGAAGCCCATAGACATTTTTCCAAAGACACATACAGATGGCCAAAAAGTGCTTAAAATATGTGCAACATCATTAATCATTCAGTTCAGTTCAGTCCAGTTCAGTTGCTCAGTCATATCCGACTTTTTGTGACCCCATGAGTCCCAGTACGCCAGGCTTTCCTGTCCATCACCAACTCCCGCATTTCACTCACTCTCATGTCCATCGAGTCAGTGATTCCATCCAGCCATCTCATCCTCTATCGTCCCCTTCTCCTCCTGCCCCCAATCCCTCCCAGGATCAGGGTCTTTTCCAGTGAGCCAACTCTTCACATGAGGTGACCAAAGTATTGGAGTTTCAACTTTAGCAACATTCCTTCCAATGAACACCCAGGACTGATCTTTAGAATGGACTGGTTGGATCTCCTTGAAGTCCAAGGGACTCTCAAGAGTCTTATCCAACACCACAGTTCAAAAGCATCAATTCTTCAGCACTCAGCTTTCTTCACAGTCCAACTCTCACATCCATTCATGACTACAGGAAAAACCATAGCCTTGACTAGATGGACAGTTGTTGGCAAAGTAATCTCTCTGCTTTTGAATATGCTATGTAAGTTAGCCAAGGAGTTACTCCTTTCCTTCCAAGGAGTAAGTGTCTTTTAATTTCATGGCTGCAGTCACCATCTTCAGTGATTTTGGAGCCCCCAAAAATAAAGCCTGACACTGTTTACAGTTT
Source organism: Bos grunniens (assembly GCF_055505025.1). Classification (NCBI taxonomy): domain Eukaryota; kingdom Metazoa; phylum Chordata; class Mammalia; order Artiodactyla; family Bovidae; genus Bos; species Bos grunniens. The sequence continues at coordinate 101,562,483 of NC_141194.1, read as the reverse complement.
CCCCATCTATTTCCCATGAAGTGATGGGACCAGATGCCATAATATTTGTTTTGTGAATGCTGAGCTTTAAACCAACTTTTTCACTCTCCACTTTCACTTTCATCATGAGGCTTTTTAGTTCCTCTTCACTTTCTGCCATAAGGGTGGTGTCATCTGCATATCTGAAGTTATTGATATTTCTCCCAGCAATCTTGAGTCCAGCTTCTGCTTCTCCCAGCCCCGCATTTCTCATGATGTATTTTGTTTATAAGTTAAATAAGTAGGGTGACAATATACAGCCTTGATGTACTCCTTTTCCTATTTGGAACCAGTCTGTTGTTCCATGTCCAGTTCTATTTGTTGCTTCCTGACCTGCATACAAATTTCTCAAGAGGCAGGTCAGGTGGTCTTATATTCCCATCTCTTTCAGAATTTTCCACAGTTTATTGTGATCCACACAGTCAAAGGCTTTGGCATAGCCAATAAAGCAGAAATAGATGCTTTTCTGGAACTCTCTTGCTTTTTTGATGATCCAGCGGATGTTGGCAATTTGATCCTCTGCCTTTTCTAAAACCAGCTTGAACATTTGGAAATTCACAGTTCATGTATTGCTGAAGCCTGGCTTGGAGAATTTTGAGCATTACTTTACTAGCATGTGAGATGAGTGCAGTTGTGCAGTAGATAAGCATCTGAATGCAGAGTTCCAAAGAATAGCAAGAAGAGATAAAAAAGCCTTCCTCAGCGATCAGTGCAAAGAAATAGAGGAAAACAACAGAATTGAAATGACGAGAGATCTCTTCAAGAAAATTAGAGATACCAAGGGAATATTTCATGCAAAGATGAGCTTGATAAAGGACAGAAATGGTATGGACCTAACAGAAGCAGAAGATATCAAGAAGAGGTGGCAAGAATACACAGAACAACTTTACAAAAAAAGATCTTCACAACCCAGATAATCACGATGGTGTGATCACTCACCTAGAGCCAGACATCCTGGAATGTGAAGTCAAGTGGGCCTTAGAAAGCATCACTAAGAACAAAGCTAGTGAAGTGATGGAATACCAGTTGAGAGATTTCAAACCCTGGAAAATTGTGCTGCACTCAATATGCCAGCAAATTTGGAAAACTCAGCAGTGGCCACAGAACTGGAAAAGGTCAGTTTTCATTCCAATCCCAAAGAAATGCAATGCCAAAGAATGCTCAAACTACCACACAATTGCACTCATCTCACACATATAAGTTATATTAAAAAATAATAATAATAATCACCCAGCTCATAGAAACAGAGCAGATTGTTGTGGGGTTGCCAGAGTTGGGTTATCCAGAGGTGGATAAAATGGGTGAAGGGTGTAAAAGGTACAAATTTTCAGTCATGGAGATATAATGTACAGCATGGCAAATATAGTTAATATTACTGGGCTTCCTTAGTGGCTAGACCATAAAGAATCTTAAAACTTTTTGTTAGAGGAAAAAAAAAATTAACTATGTATGGTGATGGCTATTAACTAGATTTATTGTCCTGATCATTTTGCAACATATACATGCATCAAATCACTATATTGCATACCTGAAACTTAACGTTATATGATAATTATACCTCAATAAAAATATATTCATATATAAATAATATTGTATGTATATAACACATTTTGTTTATCCATTCTTCTGTAGCAGGACATTTGGGTTCTTTCTACCTTTTGACTATGAACAATGCTGCTAGGAACAATGGTTCACAAATACCTATTTAAGTCCATAGTTTCAGTTCTTTGGGATATATTTTAATACCTCAATGTAGAATTGTTGGATTATATGGTAATTCTACATTTAGTTTTTTGAGGAGCCACTGTTTTTCTTTTCTGCAGTGACTGCACCATTTAACAATTCCACCAGCAATGTACAACACTTCCAATTTCTCCCCATTCTTTTAACTTGTTATTGTTTCTCTGTTTCTTTGTTATAATGTCTATTCTAATGAGTATGTAGTGGTATATAATTGTGGTTTTTACTTGTATTTTCCCTAATGATTATTGATTCTGACTATCTTCTGCACTTGAGAATCCCTTGGACTGCAGGGAGATCAAACCAGTCAACCCTAAGGGAAATCAATCTTGAATAGTGATTGGAAGGACTGATGCTGAAGCTGCAGCTCCAATATTTTGGCCATCTGTTGCAAAGAGTTGACTCATTAGAAAAGACCCCACTGTTGGAAAGACTGAAGGCAAGAGGAGAAGGGGATCATCCCTTCTGTCACATGTCACATAGCATGAGACAGTAGGATGGCACCACCAGCTCAATGGACATGAGTTTGAGCAAGCTCTGAGAGATTCTGAAGGACAGGTAAGTCTGGCATGCTGCACTCCATTGGGTCGCAAAGAGTTGGGCATGACTGAGCAACTGAACAACAACAATCTCATGTGCTTAATGGTCATTTGTGTATTTTCTTCAGAGAGATGTCTATTTGAATCATTTGACCATTTTCTAAACATGTTGCTTGTTTTTGTTAAGTTATAGTAGCTCTTTATATGTTCTGGATATTAATCCCTTATTGGATATATAATTTTCAAATATTTTTTCCCATTCTGTAGGTTGCCTCTTCATGCTGTTCATAGTATTTTTTTTTTTTTTGATGCACAAAAGCTTTAAATCTGGGTGAAGTCTAACTTATCAATTTTTGTTTTGTTGTCTGTGTCTTGGGTTACACACTCAAGAAATCAGCACTAGATCCAGAATCATGAAGGTTTTCCCCTAAGTTTTCTCCTGAGGTCTTTGATCTATTTTAAGTTGATTTATATATATGATGTGGTAGTGTAAAGATTGAACATCATTCTTTTGCATGTAGATATCCAGTTTTCCCAGGACCATTTGGTGAAAAGAGGTATTCCCTTTTAATCAAAGCATTTATTCTTTTTGAATGTTTACACTAAGCTCTGATACAAATTGAATCATTGATTGTAAAGGAGTACGTCAAGGCTGTATACTGTCACCCTGTTTATTTAACTTATATGCAGAGTACATCATGAGAAACACTGGGCTGGAAGAAGCACAAGCTGGAATCAAGATTGCCAGGAGAGATACCAATAACCTCAGATATGCAGATGACACCACCCTTACGGCAGAAAGTGAAGAGGAACTAAAGAGCCTCTTAATGAAAGTGAAAGAGGAGAGTAAAAAATTTGGCTTGAAGCTCAACATTCAGAAAACGAAGATCATGGCATCTGGTCCCATCACTTCATGGGAAATAGATGGGGAAACAATGGAAATAGTGTTAGACTTTATTTTGGGGGGCTCCAAAATCACTGAAGATGGTGACTGCAGCCATGAAATTAAAACACACTTACTCCTTGGAAGAAGAGTTATGACTAACCTAGATAGCATATTGAAAAGCAGAGACATTACTTTGCCAACAAAGGTCCGTGTAGTCAAGGCTATAGTTTTTCCAGTGGTCATGTATGGATGTGAGACTTGGACTGTGAAGAAGGCCGAGCGCAGAAGAATTGATGCTTTTGAACTGTGGTGTTGGAGAAGACTCTTAAGAGTCCCTTGAACTACAAGGAGATCCAACCAGTCCATCTGAAGGAGATCCACCCTGCGTGTTCTTTGGAAGGAATGATGCTAAAGCTGAAACTCCAGTACTTTGGCCACCTGATGCGAAGAGTTGACTCATTGGAAAAGACTTTGATGCTGGGAGGGATTGGGGGCAGGAGGAGAAGGTGACGGCAGAGGATGAGATGGCTGGATGGCATCACCGACTCGATGGACGTGAGTTAGAGTGAACTCCCAGAGATGGTGATGGCAGGGAGACCTGGCATGCTGCGATTCACGGGGTCTCAAAGAGTCAGACACGACTGAGCAAGTGAACTGAATCTCCGGTACCCGTGAGTGTGAATTTGTATAGAAACAGAATCTTTTGATAAATAGAGTCTTTTCAGATGCATTCAGGTTAAGATGAGATCATTAGGGTGGATTCTATTCCAATGTGAATAATAAGGATAGGGAAAGAGACACAGGTACACACACGGGGAGAAAGAGAAAGAAAATCAGTGTCACTCAATTGTGTCTGACGTTTTGCGACCCCCTGGACTCTACTATAGAGTCCATGGAATTCTCTAGGCCAGAATACTGAAGTGGGTAGCCTTTCCATTCTCCAGGGGATTTGCCCAACCCAGGGATCAAACCCAGGTCTCCCGCATTGCAGGCTGATTCTTTACCAGCTGAGCAAAAAAGGAAGCTCAAAAACACTGGAACAGGTAGTCTATCTTCTCCAGAGGATCTTCCTGACCCAGGAATAGAACCAGGGTATCCTGCACTGCAGGCAGAAGCTATCTGGAAGCTATCATGTACAGACAAAGGCAAAGATTGGAGTTATCTCACCACAAGCCAAGGGACACCTTCTTGAGAGGTTATGGAGGAAGTCTGATATCCATCCTCAGTGATTTTGAAGCCCAGAAAAATAAAGTCAGCCACTGTTTCCACTGTCTCCCCATCTATTTGCTATGAAGTGATGGGACTGGATGCCATGATCTTAGTTTTCTGAATGTTGAGCTTTAAGCTAACTTTTGCACTCTCTTCTTTCACTTCCATCAAGAGGCTCTTTAGTTCTTCACTTTCTGCCATAAGGGTGGTGTCATCTGTATATCTGAGGTTATTGATATTTCTCCCAGCAATCTTGGTTCCAGCTTGTGATTCTTCCAGCCCAGCATTTCTCATGATGTACTCTGCATAGAAGTTAAATAAACAGGGTGACAATATATATCCTTGATGTAGTCCTTTTCCTATTTGGAACCAATCTGTTGTTCCTTGTCCAGTTCTAACTGTTGCTTCCTGAACTGCATACAGGTTTCTCAAGAGGCAGGTCAGGTGGTCTAGTATTCCCATCTCTTTCAGAATTTTCCACAGTTTATTGTGATCCACACAGTCAAAGTCTTTGGCATAGTCATTAAAGCAGAAATAGATGTTTTTCTGGAACTTTCTTGCTTTTTCAATGATTCACCACATGTTGGCAATTTGATCTCTGGTTCCTCTGCCTTTTCTAATACCAGCTTGAACATCTGGAATTTCATTGTTCACATATTGCTGAAGCCTGGATTGGAGAATTTTGAGCATTACTTTACTAGCATGTGAGATGAGTGCAATTGTATGGTAGTTTGATTATTCTTTGGCATTGCCTTTCTTTGGGATTGGAATGAAAACTGACCTTTTCCAGTCCTGTGGCCACTGCTGACTTTTCCAAATTTGCTGACTTTTCCAAATTTGCTGACATATTGAATGCAGCACTTTCACAGCATCATCTTTTAGGATTTGAAATAGCTCAACTGGAATTCCATCACCTCCACTAACTTTGTTCGCATTGATGCTTCCTAAGGCCCACCTGACTTCACATTTCAGGACGTCTGGCTTTAGGTGAGTGATCACACCATCATGATTATCTGGGTCATGAAAATCTTTTTTATACAGTTCTTCTGTGTATTCTTGCCACCTTGTCTTAATATCTTCTGCTTCTGTTAATTCCCTACCATTTGTGTCCTTTATTGAGCCCATCTTTGCATGAAATATTCCCTTGGTATATCTAATTTTCCTGAAGAGGTCTCTAATCTTTCCCATTCTAGTGTTTTCCTCTATTTCTTTGCATTGATCGCTGAGGAAGGCTTTCTTATATCTCCTTGCTATTCTTTGGAACTTTGCATTCAAATGGCTATATCTTTCCTTTTCTCCTTTGCTGTTTTTCCATTTCCCCTCTTTTCAGAATTGAATATTACTCAGCCATACAAAGGAACGTATCTGAGTCAGTTCTAATGAGGTGGACAAACCTAGAGCCTATTGTACAGAGTCAAATAAGTCAGAAAGAGAAATATAAATATCGTATACTAAGTCATCCATTTGGAATGTAGAAAGATGGTACTGATGAATTTATTTGCAGAGCAACAGCTTTTTAACTTGGATATTTTTAATGAGAGCTTATAAAATTAAATTTTAGCAAGATAATAAAATGGATTAAAATTTCTCAAAATGTGGTAAGCTTGTATCAAAGAATAAACAGACTAGTGATATTTTGTGGTATCCATACCCAAGATCTCCACAAGGACAGAGTTTCACCAGGACTGTCATGATTATCTACTTCTATGTTGTCCATTGTCTTGAAAAGCTTGTGTTTATACCTGATGAAACAAAACAGTGATGTACAATTTAGATGGTATCTCTATAAGCTTGTAAGCATATGGGATAGGAGTAAGAGAGTAAATAAATTCATTTCATAAATGAGCTGCACTTTAAGATCAGCCAAAGAAAACTATATATGAAATTCATAAAGACAACCAAAATAGCAAAGTCTGCCACAACTTAAGAATTTTCTTTAGTTAACTATTATTTAGACTATGATTAAAAGGACATTTCACTTAATAATTGTGAAGATACTATTCAATTGGTCATATCACTTCCCTGGTCAGAAAGTTTTGGTGGCTCCTTACTGAAGCCAGAATAGCATCCAAACTCTTAAACAACGCATTTCTCAATTAAAACACTAAAACAGCCACTAATGGGGTTGGCAGCTTCTATTTTCACCACCCATATTAACCCCTGTTCTGAAATCCATTTCTGTACACACGTAACAGCCAGAGTGATATCTTTAAACTATAAATCAGTCAGTGCCCTGATCTAGATTCTCAAGCAGCTTCCCAGCACATACACCATCCTCATAACTAACACTGTGCAATTTCCCTGTGCCAGGCCCTGTTCTATGGTCTTTACTTGGTATTCTCTCAGTTCAGTTCAGTTCAGTCATTGAGTCGTGTCCAACTCTTTGTGACCCCATGAATCACAGCACGCCAGGCCTCCCTGTCCATCACCAACACCCAGAGTTCACTCAGACTCACGTCCATCGAGTCAGTGATGTCATCCAGCCATCTCATCCTCTGTCGTCCCGTTCTCCTCCTGCCCCCAATCCCTCCCAGCATCAGAGTCTTTTTCAATGAGCCAACTCTTCGCATGAGGTGGCCAAAGTACTGGAGTTTCAGCTTTAGCATCATTCCTTCCAAAGAACACCCAGGACTGATCTCCTTTAGAATGGATTGGTTGGCTCTCCTTGCAGTCCAAGGGACTTGCAAGACTCTTCTCCAAAACCACAGTTCAAAAGCATCAATTCTTCGGCACTCAGCCTTCTTCACAGTCCAACTCTCACATCCATACATGACCACAGGAAAAACCATAGCCTTGACTAGATGGACAGTTGTTGGCAAAGTAATCTCTCTGCTTTTGAATATGCCATGTAGGTTAGTCATAACTTTCCTTCCAAGGAGTATGAGTCATTTAATTTCATGGCTGCAGTCACCATCTGCAGTGATTTTGGAGCCCCCAAAAAATAAAGTTTGACACTGTTTCCATTGTTTCCCCATCTATTTCCCATGAAGTGATGGGACCAGATGTCATGATCTTCGTTTTCTGAATGTTGAGTTTTAAGTCAACTTTTTCACTCTCCACTTTCACTTTCATCAAGAGCCTTTTTAGTTCCTCTTCACTTTCTGCCATAAGGGTGGTGTCATCTGCATATCTGAGATTATTGATATTTCTCCAAGCAATCTTGATACCAGCTTGTGTTTCTTCCAGTCCAGCGTTTCTCATGATGTACTCTGCATATAAGTTAAATAAACAGGGTGACAATATACAGCCTTGACGTACTCCTTTTCCTATTTGGAACCAGTCTCTTGTTGCATGTCCAGTTCTAACTGTTGCTTCCTGACCTGCATACAAATTTCTCAAGAGGCAGGTCAGGTGGTCTGGTATTCCCATCTCTTTCAGAATTTTCCACAGTTTATTGTGATCCACACAGTCAAAAGCTTTGCCATAGTCAATAAAGCAGAAATAGATGTTTTTCTGGAACTCTCTTGCTTTTTCCATGATCCAGCAGATGTTGGCAATTTGATCTCTAGTTCCTCTGTCTTTTCTAAAACCAGCTTGAACATCAGGAAGTTTACAGTTCACGTATTGCTGAAGCCTGGCTTGGAGAATTTTGAGCATTACTTTACTAACATGTGAGATGAGTGCAATTGCGCAGTAGTTTAAGCATTCTTTGGCATTGCCTTTATTTGGGATTCGAATGAAAACTGACCTTTTCCAGCCCTGTGGCCACTGCTGAGTTTTCCAAATTTGCTGGTATATTGAGTGCAGCACTTTCACAGCATCATTTTTCAGGATTTGAAATAGCTCAACTGAAATTCCATCACCTCCACTAGCTTTGTTCATAGTGATGCTTTCTTTTTTTTTTTAATTTTATTTTATTTTTAAACTTTACATAATTGTATTAGTTTTGCCAAATATCAAAATGAATCCGCCACAGGTATACATGTGTTCCCCATCCTGAACCCTCCTCCCTCCTCCCTCCCCCCTCCCCATACCATCCCTCTGGGTCGTCCCAGTGCACTAGCCCCAAGCATCCAGTATCGTGTATCGAATCTGGACTGGCAACTCGTTTCTTACATGATATTTTACATGTTTCAATGTCATTCTCCCAAATCTTCCCACCCTCTCCCTCTCCCACAGAGTCCATAAGACTGTTCTATACATCAGTGTCTCTTTTGCTGTCTCGTGCACCGGGTTATTGTTACCATCTTTCTAAATTCCATATATATGCGTTAGTATACTGTATTTATGTTTTTCCTTCTGGCTTACTTCACTCTGTATAATTGGCTCCAGTTTCATCCACCTCATTAGAACTGATTCAAATGTATTCTTTTTAATGGCTGAGTAATACTCCATTGTGTATATGTACCATAGCTTTCTTATCCATTCATCTGCTGATGGACATCTAGGTTGCTTCCATGTCCTGGCTATTATAAACAGTGCTGCGATGAACATTGGGGTACACGTGTCTCTTTCCCTTCTGGTTTCCTCAGTGTGTATGCCCAGCAGTGGGATTGCTGGATCATAGTGATGCTTTCTAAGGCCCACTTGACTACACATTCCAGGATGTCTGGCTCTAGATGAGTGATTACACCATCTTGATTATCTGTGTCATGAAGATCTTTTTTGTACACTCATTTAATAAAGCAAAATCCCCTTAACTTGGCTTGGTGTGCCCAGCATGATATTGGCTCTGCCTACCTCAGGATGTACCCCTACCTCCTCAATTTTCTCTAGCTATATTGGCTCTTTAATTGTTCTTGGCACACATCAAGTTCATTTCTATTTCAAGGGCTTTGAACTAACTCTCTCTGCTTCAAGGATTCTTGTCTTGGCTCTATGCAAGATGGCCTCCTTTCATCATTCAGCAGTTCAAATTGAACAGTTAAACTTGTCAGTTCAAATGTCATTTCCTCAAAGAGAATATTTCTTATCCTTCTTGCTAAAGTAAATCCTGATTTCCTCACCTCCAAATCCTTATTTAACTTCACTATCTGAAATCACCTTATTTACTGATTAAAAAAAAAAAAATCTGTTTCCCTATAAGGAAGTTTTTATCCATGAGGGATTTTGTCTTGGTCTTCACTATATTCCCAGTGCAGGAACAGTATTTGGTATACAGTAGTAACATAATACATCTTTGTTAAATCATTGAAATGAGAAACCTTGTCAAGGTTTTCCTCAATGTACTTCTCCAAACGTACCGATAATTTATTTTCTGTCATTTGTCGTGTGGTCTAGGAATACTGTATTCTTCATTACTCCCAAATAAAGCCCTTGCATCTCTCATTATATGTCCTTACCCATACTGTTCATTCTGCAAATTTCATACACAGGATCATTTCCAACTCAAATTGTATCCATCCTTCAAAGCCTAGTTCTAAAGCCATTTCCTGAGTGATATTTTGGTTTCCTTGACACGAAGAGCATCTCTCCCTCTTATGCACCATCACAGCACTTGGCATTTCCCATACAACTTACATTATATTCTACTACTATTTCTGTAACACATTTATGCATCCATGCCATGTTTTCAGGGCCTATCCTTTGCATCTATTTATACAACATGGGATCTACCAGGACAGCCAAATGGTACACAATGTGTCTTTTTAAATTTTTTTTCAGTGAGAAAACCTTGATAGCTACTTCAAGGACAATAAACCACCTTGAAGAAGATCATGTTTGTTTTGTGAAGAGTCATTTGTATTGTCTTACTTATGTAAGTGTGGGATAAGTAGACCCCATTGTCCAAAAAGAAGCATATAAGGGAACTTTCAAAGATTTTGAATTGTCTAGGAAAAGGTTATCTTCCAACTTGTAGGAGGTTGGTCTCCAGAAATAAAAGGAAGTCAGCAGTTCTGGATTCATGAGGCAACTACACTGAAAGAGATGATTACCAAGAGATGCAAAACTTAGCTTATTAAGACATGAAGCCCTTCAGCTGTGAATAACTGTGGAATAATCATCCTACAAAGAACTATCAAAAACAGTCTATGTAAATGGATCCATGGCAGCATCATGTGAAAAAGACCGAGGCTCTAATATACTTCGTAATTCAGTTCAAACTTTCACAAATAGTTTTGTCAGGGTCAACATTTACTCTTTGTGACTCCATGGACTATACAGTCCATCGAACTCTCCAGGCCAGAATACTGGAGTGGGTGGCCTTTCCCTTCTCCAGGGGATCATCCCAACTCTGGGATCAAACCCAGGTCATTGCGGGTGGATTCTTTATCAATTGAGCTATCAGGGAAGCCCTGAGATTACACAGGGGCACCATTTACAAGACTATAATATTAACTATGTCCTCTAGAGTTGTGTGTGTATAACTGCACAGCTATTCACAGTGCCCTGAGATGTTGATGCCTTTAGCACTGTTCCACACCTCTCTTGATATTTGACTCTATATGATCATTCTGAGAATAAGTAGATCATCCTATGTTGCTACTACCTGATGTTTATGAGGCAGCTGACATCAGAGTTTATCCTATCTCATCATCTTAGAACAGACTTTCATATATAACTGGATGAATGAAAATAACTATGTCAAAGACTCCTCACCAGTTTGGTGGGGAGCTCTCTTGCTGATACTAACAACACTGAAAAGTAACCATCTCCCTTTAAACAATCTCCAAGAAAGCATGTGATGTCACTCAGCTTTCCTGTTTCACTTGATTTATCAGCAGCAAAAGCCCTTAGATGGTAATCTGCACAATATAAAAAGGAGGGCCAACAAAATACAAATTTTCTCATCCTCACTCTAACAAAAAAGTTATTCACAAGAACTTAGATCTCAGCCATTCTGACTGGCCTGAAATGGTACCTCATTGTGGTTTTGATTTGCATTTCTCTGATAATGAGTGAAATTGAGCATCTTTTCATGTGTTTGTTAGCCATCTGTATGTTTTCTTTGGAGAAATGTCTATTTAGTTCTTTGACCCATTTTTTGATTAGGTCGTTTGTTTTTCTGGAATTGAGTGGCAGGAGTTGCTTGTATATTTTTGAGATTAGTTGTTTGTCAGTTGCTTCATTTGCTATTATTTTCTCCCATTCTGAAGGCTGTCTTTTCACCTTGCTTATAGTTTCTTTTGTTGTGCAGAAGCTTTTAATTTTAATTACATCCCATTTGTTGATACTATTTCATGCCAGTCAGAATGGCTGAGATCCAAAAGTCTACAAGCAATAAATGCTGGAGAGGATGTGGAGAAAAGGGAACCCTCTTACACTGTTGGTGGGAATGCAAACTCGTACAGCCACTATGGAGAACAGTGTGGAGATTTCTTAAAAAATTGGAAGTAGAACTGCCATACAACCCAGCAATCCCACTGCTGGGGATACACAACGAGGAACCCAGAATTGAAAGAAACATGTGTACCCCAATGTTCATCACAGCACTGTTTATAATAGCCAGGACATGGAAGCAACCTAGATGTCCATCAGCAGATGAATGGATAAGAAAGCTGTGGTACCTATACACAATGGAGTATTACTTAGCCATTAAAAAGCATACATTTGAATCCGTTCTAATGAGGTGGGTGAAACTGGAGCCAATTATACCGAGTGAAGTAAGCCAGAAAGAAAAACACCAATACAGTATACTAATGTATATATATGGAATTTAGAAAGATGGTAACGGTAACCCCATATGTGAGACAGCAAAAGAGACACTGATGTATAGAACAGTCTTTTGGACTCTGTGGGAGAGGGAGGGGGGGGATGATTTGAGAGAATGGCATTGAAACATGTATAATATCATATAAGAAACAAATCGCCAGTCCAGGTTCGATGCAGGATACAGGATGCTTGGGGTTGGTGTACTGGGATGACCCAGAGGGATGGTATGGGGAGGGGGGTGGGAGCGCATTTCAGGATTGGGAACACGTGTACACCCGTGGCAGATTCGTGTTGATGTATGGCAAAACCAATACAATATTGTAAAGTAATTAGCCTCTAATTAAAATAAATAAATTAAAAAAAGAAGAACTTAGATAACCCTGGGTACTGGTTGAAAAGAGAGAAATACTGGGAACTTTGTAAATCAACAGACTGAATTGCTGAACTTCCTGATATTTCCCATAGGGAAGGCATAAGCATTTAATATATTCAGAAGTTTGATATTTGAAACTTTCTTTACCCAGAATTTCATAGGAAGTTTTTAATCTCATTTTTTATTCCACAGCGATTTAGATCAGCACTTTGCATGTAAGAGGTATTTGGTAAATGTTTATTAAGTTAAAATGACTTACTACCTCCACCTACATCCCATGCAACTAGTGAAGGATTTTTTTTTTTAATCTAAGTTCATGTGTAGTCTGAAATTTTATTTCAATGGCTTCCTAACTCTTGGAACCTTTTGCTGTTGTTCACTACTCAGTCTCTCAGTTGTGTCCAACTCTTTGCAACCCAATGGACTGCAGCACACCAGGGTTCCTTGTTCTTCACCATCTCCTGGACCTTGCTCAAACTCACGTCCATTGAGTCAGTGATGCCATCCAACCATCTCATTTTCTATTGTCCACTTTTCCTCCTGCCTTCAATATTACCCAGTATAAGGGTCTTTTCTAATGAGTCAGCTTTTCTCATCAGTTGGCCAAAGCATTGGAGGTTCAGCTTCAGCATCAGTCCTTCCAATGTATACTCAAGATTGACTTGCTTTAGGATTGACTGGTTGGCTCTCCTTGGTGTCCAAGAGACTCCAAGAGTCTTCTACAACACCACAGTTCAAAAGCATCAATTCCTAGATGTTTATCCTTCTTTATGTTCCAACTCTCACATCCATATATTACTACTGGAAAAAAAGTACAGACCTTTTTTGGCAAAGTAACTTCTCTGCTTTTTAATATGCCATCTAGAATTGTCACAGATTTTCTTCCAAGGAGCAAGCATCTTTTAATTTAATGGCTGCAGTTACAATCTGAAGTGATTTGGAGTCCAAGAAAATGAAGTCTGTCACAGTCTCTCCATCTATTTGCCATGAAGTGGTGGGACCGGATGTCATAATTTTTGGTTTTTCAATGTTGAGTTTTAAGCCAGCTTTTTCACTCTCCTCTTTCACCTTCATCAAGATGCTCTTTACTTCCTCTTCGCTTTCTGCCATAAGGGTGGTGTCATCTGCATATCTGAGGTTTTTATATTTCTCCCAGCAATACTTTATTCTAGCTTGTGCTTCATCCACCCTGGCATTTTGCATGATGTACTCTGCATATAAGTTCAATAAGCAGGGTGACAAAATACAGCCTTGACATACTCCTTTCCCAGTTTGGAACCAATCTGTTGTTCAATGGCCAGTTCTAACTATTGTTTCTGTAACTGCATACAGGTGTCTCTGGAGGCAGGTCAGGTGGTCTGGTATTTCCATCTCTAAGAATTTTCCACAGTTTGTTGTAATCCACATTGTCAAAGGCTTTAGCACAGTCAATGAAGCAGAAGTAGATGTTTTTCTGGAACTCTCTTGCTTTTTCTATGATCCAGCAGACATTGGCAATTTGATCTCTGGTTCCTCTATCTCTTCTAAATCTGGAAGTTCTTGGTTCACATATTATTGAACCCTTCCTTGGAGATTTTTGAGCATTACCTTGATAGTGTGTGAATTTAGTGCAATTGTGCATTACTTTGGACATCATTTGGCACTGTCTTTCTTTGGGATTGAAATAAAAACTGACCTTTTCCCATCCTGTGGCCACTGCTGAGTTTTCCAAATTTGTTGGCATATCGAGTGCAGCACTTTCACAACATCATCTTTTAGGATTTGAAATAGCTCAGCTGGAATTCCATCACCTCCAATAGCTTTGTCCGTTGTCATGCTTCCTAAGGCCCACTTGACTTCACACTCCAACTTGTCTAACTCTCAGTAAGTGATCACACCATTGTTGTTTTCTGGGTCATTAGATTTTTTTTGTTTGTTTAGTCCTTCTGGGCATTCTTGCCACCTCTTCTTAATATCTTCTGCTTCTCATAGATCCATACCATTTCTGTCCTTTATTTTGCGCATTTTTGAATAAAATATTCCCTTGGTGTCTCTAATTTTGTTGAAAATATCTCTAGTCTTTCCCATTCTATTGTTTTCCTCTATGTCTTTGCTTTAATCCCTGAGGAAGGCTTTGTTATCTCTCCTTGCTATTCTTTGGAACTTTGCATTCAGATGGGTATATCTTTCCTTTCTCCTTTGTCTTTTGCTTCTCTTCTTTCCTCAGCTATTTGTAAGGCCTCCTCAGACAATCATTTTGACTTCTTGCATTTATTCTTCTTGGGGATGATTTTGATCACAACCTCCTGTACAATGTTACAAACCTCTATCCATAGTTCTTCATCCACTGTATCAGATCTAATCCCTTGAGTCTTTTTGTCATTTACATTGTATAATTTTAAGGGATTTGATTTAGGTCATACCAGAATGTCATAGTGGTTTTCCCTTCTTTCTTCAACTAAAGGTCTGAATTTGGCAATAAGGAGTTTATCATCTGAGCCACAGTCAGCCTCTGGTCTTGTTTTGCTGCCTGTATAGAGCTTCTGCATCTTCAGCTGCAAAGAACATAACCAATCTGATCAGCATTGACCATCTGGTGATGTCCATCTGTGCAGTCGTCTTTTGTGTTGTTGGAAGAGGGTGTTTGCTATGACCAGTTTTTTCTCTCGGCAAAATTCTGTTAGCCTTTGCCCTACTTCATTTTGTACTCCAAGGCCAAATTTGCCTGTTACTCCAGGTAACTCTTGACTTCCTAAATTGCATTCCAGTCCCCTACGATGAAAAGGACATCTTTTTTGGTGTTAGTTCTAGAATGTCTTGTATGTCTTCATAGAACTGTTCAACTTCAGCTTCTTCAGCATTACTGTTTGGGGCATAGACTTGGATTGCTGTGATATTGAATTATTTTCTTGGAAATGAACAGAGATCGTTCTGTCATTTTTGAGACTGCACTCAAGCACTGCATTTCAGACTCTTTGTTGACTGATGAGGTCTTCTCCATTTCTTCTAAAGTATTCTTGCCCATAGTGAAAGTGAAGTTGCTCAGTCGTGTCCAACTCTTTGCAACCCCATGGACCCCATGGGGCTCCATGTACCTCTTTGTAGCCCACCAGGCTCCTCCATCCATGGGATTCTTCAGGCAAGAATACTGGAGTGGCTTGCCCACAGTAGTAGATATTAAATTCACCCTTTCTGTTCCATTTTAGTTCACT
Organism: Bos grunniens; assembly: GCF_055505025.1. Classification (NCBI taxonomy): domain Eukaryota; kingdom Metazoa; phylum Chordata; class Mammalia; order Artiodactyla; family Bovidae; genus Bos; species Bos grunniens. The sequence goes on along the minus strand of NC_141194.1, from coordinate 101,546,934 downwards.
GATTCCTAAAATGTCAATATTCACTCTTGCCATCTCTTTGTTGACCATTTCCAACGTACCTTGATTTATGAACCTAACATTCCAGGTTCCTATGCAGTATTGTTCTTACAGCATCAGACTTTGCTTCCACCACCAGATAGTTCCAGAACTGGGTGTTGTTTACGCTTTGGCTCAGCCTCTTCATCCCTTCATGAACAATTTTTCTGATCTTGTCCAATAGCTTATTGGGCACCTAGCGACCTTTGGAGTTCATCTTTCATTGCCACAATTTTTTGCCTTTTCATATTGCTCATGATGTTCTCAAGGCAAGAATACTGAAGTGGCACGAATATGTGGCATGCTGGTATAAGTTCTTTTGATGAAGGTCACTGTTACTGCCACTACTGGAACCATCAGGCCAAACTACAGGGAGGGAACACAGCCCTGCATGTCAGCAGATAATTGGATTAAAGACTTACTGAGCATGGCTTCACCCACCAGATCAAGATGCAGTTTTCCAGCAGCCAGTCCCTCCCAGCAGGAATCTTCCACAAGACTCAACCTCATTCCTCAGAGGGCAGACAGAATGAAAAACACAATTCCAGAAAAATAACCAAACTGATGACATGTATCATAGTCTTATCTAACTCAATGAAACTATGAGCCATGACATGTAGGCCACCCAAGATGGACAGGTCAGAGTGGAGGGTTCTGTCAAAATGTGGTCCACTGGAGAATACTTTTGTAGAGAAACATTTATGTGAATTTCTATGTCTTTTTCCCCTGCTCTTAATGCCTATGAAACTATTAATCTCTTTTATTGCCATTCTTTCTATACCTTCTAGTTATCATTGACTCCTACTCATATGTTGCAGTCACTGTTAAAATAAATTGTCCATTTTTGCTCATTTCTCCACTGCATCTCACTTTCAGACTCTAAAAGTGTTTTGTAATGTTAAGGTCTACTCCAGTGTTCCACTGATTGTGTAACAACGTCCACAATGATTTCCTTGCAATTCATTACTTGATAGTGGGAAAAGAGGTGACAGACAGAAAGTCAGTGAGGGTAGGAGAGGAAGCAATTGGGGAAAACCTTGAAGAAAAATATTTTTAAAAGTCCTTCCTATAACTTCAATAAACCATCATGTAATATCATGAGGGAAGAAAAATAACTTCTACACAATCAAGTGGATGGAAACTGAACAATATAATAATCTTTTCAAAAGAGAGAATGTTAGAATGTAATAAAAATGAGAGTCATTCTCTGGCTTCTTGTAATATTCAATATGACTATTTATAATATACTATTGTGAAAGTAAATGGACATTTATCTTCTAACAATAAACTATTCATAACAGTAATAAAAGAACAAGCCAGTTATTTGTAAACCAGTGACAAATGCTTTGGGTGGTGACCAGTGTGCAGGAGAGGCCATTGGATTAGAAAATTACTATAATTTAGAGTGATGAAAGAGATGGCAATACCAGACCACCTGACCTGCCTCTTGAGAAACCTGTATGCAGGTCAGGAAGCAACAGTTAGAAATGGACATGGAACAACAGACTGGTTCTAAATAGGAAAAGGAATATGTCAAGGCTGTATATTGTCACCTTGCTTATTTAACTTATATGCAGAGTACATCATGAGAAACACTGGGCTGGAAGAAGCATAAACTGGAATCAAGATTGCTGGGAGAAATATCAATAACCTCAAATATGCAGATGATACCACCCTTATGGTAGAAAGTGAAGAGGAACTAAAGAGCCCCTTGATGAAAATTTAAAAGAGCAGAGTGAAAAGTTGGCTTAAAGCTCAACGTTCAGAAAACTGAAATCATGGCACCTGATCCCATCACTTCATGGCAAATCGATGGGGAAACAGTGGCTGACTTTATCTTTGTGGGCTTCAAAATCAGTGCAGATGGTGATTGCAGCCATGAAATTAAAAGGCACTTACTCCTTGGAAGGAAAGTTATGACCCATTTAGAGAGCGTATTCAGAAGTGGAGACATTACTTTGTCAACAAAGGTCCGTCTAGTCAAAGGTACGGTTTTTCCAGTAGTCATGTATGGATGTGAGAGTTGGACTATAAAGAAAGCTGAGTGCCGAAGAACTGATGCTTTTAACTGTGGTGCTGGAGAAGACTCTTGAGAGTCCCTTAGACTGCAAGGAGATCCAACCAGTCCATCCTAAAGGATATCAGTCCTGGGTGTGCATTGGAAGGACTGATATTGAATCTGAAACCAATATTTTGGCCACCTGATGTGAAGACCTGATTCATTTGAAAAGACCCTGATGTTTGGAAAGATTGAAGGCAGGAGGAGAAGTGGACGACAGAGGATGAGATGGTTAGATGGTATCACCGACTCAGTGGACATGAGTTTGGGTAAACTATGGGAGTTGGTAATGGACAGGAAGGCCTGGCATGCTGCGGTTCATGGGGTCACAAAGAGTTGGAGACGACTGAGCGACTGAACTGAACTGAGAGTGATTAATAGGTTTCTGCCATCATCCCATTTATATTTCACTTGAATTCCTGGGAAATTATAATTATGAACCACTTGGATTATATTTTGAAAAAATAAACAGCTCCCCACCTATGAGCCTGACCTAAGCAAGTTAATGAGGATAACGGTGTTTTAACCTTCTTTCATTCTTGGCATACCCTAGGGAGAAATTGCAGATGATAGTGAAAAATTGCTACCAGTTTAGAAAGGAAGAAATGCAACTGAAGAAATCCAGCTGGAGCAGACTGCTTCATATTTAGCAAGAAAAGCACATTTTGGGTATATAAATTAAACAATGATAAGGAAACATGTAAATTAAAACTATTGATATTTTACCATCGACTAACCTTAAGTGAGAACACAATATTAGAAAGAATAGATGGAAATAGATTTTAAAATAAATGGGAAGGTAGATTCAAATAATGTTAATCAAGTAAGCAATTTACTTTTTAAAACAAGATACAAGCATACTTTGTCTTATTTTAACTAAACATATAAATAATTTTGAATTTAAAATGTTACACGACTATAATTATAACAAATTATGGACAAAATATTTTTCAGGCAGAGGTACATCAATTTTAAAGGCTGCATTCAATTTTACAAGTTTGTCAAGCTTTTAGCCTCTGTAAATGATGAGACAAAATAAATAGAATAGATAAATCTAAGGATGTAATACATTAATATATGTCTTATCTTCCCAGTAAAATGTCTTTTGTTTGCATGCATATTTTCTACACTTTTACTTATGGAAGTGAGAGTCACTCAGCCATGTGTGATTCTTTGTGACCCCGTGGCCTGTAGCCTACCACACGCCTCTGTCCATGGAATTCTCCAGGCAAGAATACTGGAGTGGGTAGCTATTCCTTTCTACAGGGGATCTTCCCAACCCTGGGGTTGAACCCAGGTCTCCTTCATTTCAGGCAGATTCTTTACTGTCTGAGCCACCAGGGAAGCCCCTCTCTTTATCATAGTGTTCAACATAACACAGGGAAGAATCTTTCCCTTATAACACATGAAGATGAATATTGAAAATACTAATTTCATTTTTTATTACTCCAAGGGGGGGGGAAACTCTATGAACCTTATTTTCTCCATATAAAAAAATGGAGATGACAAAAGACCCCCTTGATCAAGTTTTTATGAGAATCAGATGACAAACATACTTATAAACATGTAAGGAGGTTTACAAAGTGAGATATTTTGGTAACTTCCTTATAGTCACCATCATTCTGATAAATCTGCCAGGGGTGAAAGGATGATCAAATTAATAATGATCTAGAATCATTCCGGAACAACAGAGTTTTCTATATTTTGGTCAATCACCTCTATATTATAAATCAAAAAAATAAATATATATATATGTACATATTTACTTATTTATATTTTAGATTATGAGGTTATAACCATGTAAATCTGAAAGAATATTTCATTTCACTTAATAATAGTGAACCATAATATAATATTTATTATGAACCAGGTACCATTTAATGTGTTTTACATAAAATAACTCATCTAATTCTCTACATAACTCTCTGAGTTAGATACTGTTAATATCCTCATCTTACAGATGCAGCAACTTAGGCAAAGAGAAGTTGAGTAATTTGGTCCCTCAGTTAGTGGTTGGACTAGATTTGAAACAGAAATCTAAGATCTTGGTATCTGCCACTATGTGATTCTGCCTCATTTCAATATTGATTGAGCAAGTATTATATGAAGTATGCAGTGCCAGGAAATAGAGCTATAATGCTGTACAAGATAAACAACATCATTGACCTCATGGACCTTAAAATGCAGAGTAGAGAGACATTTACCAAATACCCAAATGTAAAACTTCAACTTTGACTAGTGATATAAAAGAGTAGTACAGCATGCTCCAAGAACAGGAGCATTTGACCTAGTCCAAGAGGTAACTGAATGATTCCATGAGGAGTCTCAAGCTGAAATATGAAAGATGAACAGAATAACTAGGTGAAGAAGAAAGGGAAGAACATTTCAAAAGGAGGAAATAACATGTGCAAGAGCTTTGTTATGGGAAGGAATATGGCACCATAGAAGACTTGAAAGACCAATTCCACCAACTTGCAGAAATGCAGGAGTGAGCGGAGAAATAGGATGAGACAGTTGTAATAATCATCAGGGTCCAGATCAAGCCAGGCCTCATAGCATTTATTGAAACTTTTGATTTTGATTTTTAGAGCCATGTGAATCTATTGACATGTTAAAAAAGAGTTTACATGCTAAAATTTACATTTTTAAATGATTATTCTGGCAGTTGAATGTAAAATATTTTGTTCTTTCCAAGATGGTAGTTTAGCACAAAATGCTAGATATCTATCTCTCAAATTCCATTATCCACCAAGTTTGATCCTGAAGGAATTTCACAGATGAATATCCTAGAATATAGGAAGTATAAGGAAAAGTGAAAAAAAATTCTGGAGACACAAAAAGCTATTTTTAACTGGAGAGACAGTGCTGAAGATTGTGAAGAACAATAAATTTAACCTCAAGGATACATACAGGAATTTTCAATCAACAATTAAAGAATATATATTCTTCTCAAGCACATATTGGGCATTTTCAAAAATGGAACATGTACTAGGTAACAGAATATATTAATTTTCAATTAATTAATTTTCAATACTTGATAACAAATCAGTGTTGGTTTAGCTATATTTTCATCTGGTGACTTAAGTAGGAAAGAAGTCACTTTCAAACCCCTTTTGAAAATTGGCATGTTCATTTCCTTATGGCTGTACAAATCATGACAACTTTCTTCAAAGCCAAAAAGAAAAGAGATTTTCTATAGGTTCAAGTCACTAACCTCTAGATCTTCTTGTAAGGACTCAACTTATTAGGTCAGGTCCACCCAGGATAATCTTCCTTTGATTAACTAACAGTCAAGTAATTAGGGACTTTAATTACATTCTCAAAATGTCATCATCCTTGCCTTATAAGGCTTATATGGCTCTTCCCTGGTGGCTCAGACAGTAAAAGCATCTGCCTACAATGCGGGAGACCCAGGTTGAATCCCCGGGTTGGGAAAAACCCTGGAGAAGGAAATGGCAATCCAGTCCAGTACTCTTGCCTGGAAAGTCCCATGGACAGAGGAGCCTGATAGTCTACAGTCCACAGGGTCGCAAAGAGTCGGACACGACTGAGCAACTTCACTTGTACTTTCACTTTCACCTTATAAAATAAATGAATCAGGTAGCAGTAACCCATCACCTTGGCCATAGACTGTTGGTTTGAAGTTACAGGTACCATCCACATTTAAATGGAATTGATCATACGAGAGCATGACTCACTGCAGTTAGCAAAGATGTGTCTGTAAGATACAACTGAAACAAAAACTTGTAAGAACAGATAATATGAAGACTATATTTTGATTCCTAACAGAAACAAGGTAGAAGTTAGTAACAATAAGACAAATTTAAATATCTATTATAAATATAAAACATTTAAGTCTAATTCACAGGACAAAAGAAAACACTTAAAACTGAATGATAATGAAGCATTATATATCAAAGTGATGGAATTGAGAAACTTTAAATCAGACACAATACAAAGACTGCCACTATCACTGATTTTATTCTATTACATTATAATGGAGATATAACCAGCAAAACTGAAAAAGAAAAATTAAGTCATAAGGATTAAAAAGGAGGTAAATTGCCATTATTTGCAGATGAAATAGTTGTCTACATAGAAATCCCAAAGTACACTACAGAAAAAAATATTAAAATGAATAGAAGGGCAGCATTGGGCAGCTAGAAATCAATATTCAAAAGTCAAATGACATTTTATAAACCACAAATAACTAGGATCATTAAAAATTATAACAGCATCAAAAATGATCATTCCCTAAATATGTATCTAAAGACATTGATCATCTCTATAGGGAAAATAATAAAATTACATTGATATATAAAGGAAGACTTACATAGAAAGAGAGATATACCTGTTCAGGATAGAAGGTGATATAATAATGGTAGCACTTTTCCTTAATCTACAGATTTAGTGCAATTCCATCAAAATTTCAACAGTTTTTCATGCAGGTTGATAAGCTAGTCATAGGATTTTGTGGAAAATTATTCTAAAATTAGCTAAGATACTTCTGAGAAAAACAGCAGATTTGCTCTACCACTGCTTGGAATTATTATGAATAGAGTAGGGAAAGGGATCCAATGTTTTTCAAAGTGAAGGGTTTGACACATTATCCCACTTTCACCATAATGATATATGTCTGTGGCAAATAATCTGATGAGAAAGAATCCAGTAGAAAGAATCCATAAATTTTCACATCATTTGTGGATCTAAATGTAGAGACTGATGGCTACAGTGTTTTTCTGGTTGTTGATCTTGTATCAATAAGGAACTTTTTTCATATGACCTAGATTCCCTGTTTTTTAATATATATATATGTACACATACATATATGGCATAAATATCATAAATGTATCTATAGCATATATATGGTATATAATTATATACTATATAATATATACTATAATTATGTAATATGTATAATTATAAAATTTTAAATAATTGTATTCATATATACACACACATGCACATACATATATACATAATATACATGTGAGTTATTCACTTAGTCATGCCCAACTCTTTGCGACCCAATGAACTGTAGCCCACCAGGCTCTTCTGGCCATGGGATTCTCCAGGCAAGAATACTGTAATGGGTTTCCATGTCCTTCTTCAGGGGATCTTCCCAACCCAGGGATCAAACCCAGGTCTCCTGCATTGCAGGCGGATGCTTTACCATCTTAGCTACTAGGGAACCCCATAATATAAATATGTTATGTATATAATTATATATTTTATATATACATGCACATATACATAATATATATTAATATAATGCAATTATTAAAATATTTTATAATTGTACCATAATATATAATTATATACCATATATATGCTATAGATATATTTATACTGTATATGCTATATATAAGTCATAGATAGATAGATATAGATATATATAGATATAAAAACAAAAGGCATTTAGGTCACATAAAAAGAGTTCCTAATTGACATAACCAGATCAACAACCAGAAAAACACTGCAACCACCAGTTCCTACACTTATACCCACTGATGATATGAAAGCTTATGGACTCTTTCTACTGGGTTGTCAGGTTATCTGCCACAAACAAGGGGTGTCTAACAATGAATTTCCTTTATTTTTTATACAAAAGTTAGGCAATCACCCTCTGTTCTCCCTCCTTCCCCCCAAAAACAGTGAAAAACCCCTTTGCTTGCTAAAGATTAAATGGAAAGTATCCTTGGTTCTTACCCTCACCTTCTGGAATATAAATGCATCTTTCCAAGTGCTAAATAAGCCTCAATTGTCTATTTTAAAACAGAAACATTGCAAGTTCTGGGCTTCAACCCTTTGGCATGTAAATACCAAGGGAGACAGAGTTCTAGTCTTCCTGGAACTTTGGGACTTATCCTAGGAGTCTAATCAGGACTGTAACTATTAGACCCTCTCTGGAAGAGATGGAGACATTTTATTGTTCCTTTGGGTCAAAGCAATTAACAGGGACAAATAGCTCCAATCTTATTCTTGTGTATGTGAAAAGCAAAATGGTCCTAGGAGAAATTAAGACAAATATTTTCTATCTTTATGTTTTTATGTCTCAGGAGGTTAAGGCTTTTTAACAGGAGAAGTGAGAACTCTAGAAAACTTTATTTCCTCACATCCACACATATATAAAAATTTGATATGTCAAATATAGCATAGTAGATAAATAGGGAAAGACTATTCAATAAAAGCAGGTGGAGAAAACGTTTATTCATAGGGAAAAACTGAATTTGGACCATTACACCATTAAAAATTAAATTTATGTAAGAAATTAAAAACCTTACATATAACAATAAAATGGTATAATGTTTAATGGGAAATATAGGTGAATATATTCCTGACTTAGGGGTAGAGACGAACTTCTAAAGAAAAAAAAATTTTTTTATGACATGATAAATTTGACTATATTAAAAGCAAAACTTCTGTCCACTTAGCAAAGCTTTTAGGAGAGTAAAAACACAACATACACACACACACACACACACACGAAAGAAAAGCAAAAAAATCACAAGCCATAGACTGGGAGAAAAAAAAATGTATTAGAGCACATATAAACAAGAAAGAATAGTAACTGAAAAATATGAATATCATGTAAATCAATAAGAAGACACTAAATATACTCATAGAAAAATCAGCGAAAAAAGAGATATTTCAAGTGAAGGAAACATTTACAACCAATAGAAAGAGATCCTCTATTCCATTGACAATTAAGAAAATACACATAAAACTACAATGAGAAAACCCTATACTCTTTAAATTGGCAAAAATGTAACATTCAAATCAGTTCTAATGAGGTGGATGAAAATGGAGCCTATTATACCGAGTGAAGTAAGCCAGAAAGAAAAACACCAATACAGTATACTAAAGCATATATATGGGATTTAGAAAGATGGTAATGACAACCCTGTACGCGAGATAGTAAAGGAGACACATGTATAGAACAGGCTTTTGGACTCTGTGGGAGAGGGAGAGGGTGGGATGATTTGGGAGAATGGCATTGAAACATGTATATTATCATATATGAAGCGAATTGCCAGTCCAGGTTTGATGCATGATACTGGATGCTTGGGGCTGGTGCACTGAAACGACCCACAGGGATGGTATGGGGAGGGTGGAGGGAGGGGGTTTCAGGATGGGGAACACATGCATAGCTGTGGCGGATTCATGTTGATGTATGGCAAAACCAATACAATATTGTAAAGTAATTAACCTCCAATTAAACAAATTTATATTTAAAAAAATATAAAGTAGCAGCACGAAAAAATGTAATAAAATAAAACAAAAAGTATTCAATAAAAATAAATCAGGACAAGGCCAAGATTTAGAGACAGAGTGAATCAATAGGCTATATATTTCTGGTGGGAGAACATTTTCTTAATACAACCTTTTTGGAAAATAATTTTCATTATATTAGTTACATGTACAAAATATATGCTTGCAAATGTATACCATAAGACATGTAAAAACAGAAATATTAACAGCAGTAAACAAAGCTGGAGCAACTTGAATGACAGCGTATGGGGAGAAAATAAACAGGGATTATTCATTCAGTTCAGTAGCTCAGTCATGTCTGACTCTTTGCAAACCCATGGAGTGCACCATGCCAGGCTTCCCTGTCCATCACCAACACAGAAAACTTGCTCAAACTCATGTCCACCGACTTGGTGATGCCATCCAACCATCTCATCGGCTATCATCCCCTTCTCCTGCTTTAAATATTTTCCGGCATCCGGATCTTTTCCAAGGAGTGAGTTCTTCACATCAGGTGGCCAAAGTATTGGAGTTTCAGCTTCAGCATCAGCCCTAATGAACACCCTGGACTGATTTCCTTTAGGATTCATTGGCTTGATCTCCTTGCAGTCCAAGGGACTACTCAAGAGTCTTCTCAAACACCACAGTTCAAAGGAATCAATTATTTGGTGCTCATCTTTCTTTATAGTCCAATTCTCACATCCATACATGACTACTGGAAAAACCATAGTTTTGACTAGACAGACCTTTGTTGGCAAAGTAGTGTCTCTGTTTTTTAATATGCTGTCTAGGTTGGTCATAGTTTTTCTTCCAAGGAACAAGCATCTTTTAATTTCATGGCTGCAGTCATTATCTGCAGTAATTTTGTAGCCACTGCCCCCCCAAATAAAGCCTGTCACCGTTTCCATTATTTCACCACCTATTTTCTATGAAGTTATGGGACTGGATGCCATGATCTTAGTTTTTTTAATGTCGAGTTTTAAGCCAAGTTTTTCACTCTCCTCTTTCACTTTCATCAAGAAGCTCTTTAGTTCTTTGCTTTCTGCCATAAGGGTGGTGTCATCTGAGTATCTGAGTTTATTGTTATTTCTCCTGTCAATCTTGATTACAGCTTGTGCTTCAACCAGCCCAGCATTTCACATGAGGTAGTCTGTATAAAAGTTAAATAAACAGGATGACAATATACAACCTTGATGTACTCTTTTCCCAATTTGGAACCAGTCTATTGTTCCATGTTTGGTTCTAACTGTTGCTTCTTGACCACCACACAAATTTCTCAGGAGACAGGTCAGGTGGTCTGGTATTCCCATCTCTTTAAGAATTTTCCAGTTTGTTGTGATCTGCACAGTCAAAGGCTTTGGTGTTATAAATAAAGCAGAAATAGATGTTTTTTTCTGGAACTCTCTTGATTTTTCAGTGATCCAGTGGATGTTGGGAGTTTGATCTCTGGTTCCTCTGCCTTTTCTAAAACCAGCTTGGACATCTGGAAGTTCATAGTTGACATATTGTTGAAGCCTGGCCTGGAGAATTTTGAGCATTGCTTTGCTAGCCTGTGAGATGAGTGCAATTGTGTGGTTGTTTGAACATTCTTTGGCATTTCCTTTATTTGGAATTGGAATGAAAACTGATCTTTTCCAGTCCTGTGGTCACAGTTGAGTTTTCCAAATTGGCAGACATATTGAGTGCAGCACTTTAACAGCATCATCTTTTAGGATTTTAAATAGCTCAACTGGAATTCCATCACCTCCACTAGCTTTGTTTATGGTGATGCTTCCTAAGGCCCACTTGGCTTCACATACCAGGATGTCTGGCTCTTGGTGAGTGATCACATCATTGTGGTTTTCTGGGTCATGAAGATATTTTTTGTATAGTTCTTCTGTCTTCTTGCCATCTCTTCCTAATATCTTCAACTTTTGTTAGGTCCATAGCATTTCTTTTCTTTATTGTGTCCATCTTTGTATGAAATGTTCCCTTGGTATCTCTTATTTTCTTCAAGATATCTCTAGTCTTTCCCATTCCTTTGTTTTCCTCTATTTCTTTGCATTGATCACTGAGGAAGGTTTTCTTATCTCTCTTTGCTATTCTTGGAACTCTGTACTCAAGTGGGTATATATTTCCTTTTCTCCATTGCTTTTAGCTTCTCTTTTTTCTCAGCTATATTTGTAAGGCCTCCTCAGACAACCATTTTGCCTTTTTGCATTTATTTTTCTTGGGGATGGTTTTGACCTATCTCTTGTACAATGTCACGATCCTCCTCCCATAGTTCTTCAGGTACTCTGTGTATCAGATCTAATCCCTTGAATCTATTTGTCACTTCCACTGTATAATCATAAGGGATTTGATTTAGGTCATGCCTGAATGGTCTAGTGGTTTTCCCTACTTTCTTCAATTTAAGTCTGTATTTGTCAATAAGGAGTTCATAATCTGACCCACAATTCAGCTCCCAGTCTTATTTTTGCTAACTGTATAGAGCTTCTCCATCTTGGGCTACAAAGAATATAATCAATCTGATTTCAGTATTGACCATCTGGTGATGTCCATGTGTATTGTTCTCTTGTGTTATTATTCATAAGATGAATATTCTTATGAGATGGATTATTTATAAGATGCAATATTTTTCATCAGTCAAAAAGTATAAACTGCAGTTACTAGGGAGTGGAACTGAAGAACATTGTCAATATTTCCCAGATGTGACTACACCAAATAAGCACTTCTGTATGAAAATTCAGTCTTGCTCCATGATAACTTTGAAATGGGTTATATAATTAAAAAAATAAAAATAAAACAATATCATTCTATAGAACACTTAAGGAATGTAATATTATTTGTGAACTAAACATAACACAATATATGGAACAACAAGTAGACCTGAGGAATGTAAAAAGGAAGAGGTTAACAAAGTAAAAGAAAAAATAAAGTAGGAAACAGAGAAAGAGTAATAGTTTTGTCTTTAAAAAACATAGTGAAAACATGAAATCAAGAAAAGCAAAGATTAAACACGATCATATAACTTGAGAAAAAAGATAAAATTACAAAAATATAGGAATGATACATGAAAGATAATGTTAACATATTAGCAAGTTTTAATGAAATAAACCAAAGGCCCTAAATATGTGGAAACCTGAATGTTTAATAACTATCGAGAAAAAAAGAATGATAACCATCTCCAATTTCCCAAATATTTCCTAACTTAGATTGTTTAAACTGTAAGATGTATTATATCTCCAATGAAAAATTATACGACTCAAAGTATTATGAAGCATATGAAACAATGTAAAATTTAGTAGCACAATCCTGATATTCAAACTTTTCAAATAAAATCCAAATAAAAAGGAAGTAAGAAAAGAAAACCAAGGATAAAACTTCACTACGAATATGTATAATATAAAAACCTAAATAAGATATTATCAATTTAAATCCATCATTAACTCAAAGTATAATCACAACGATAATGGCTGAGTTACAAAGTTATATGATTTTCACAGAACATGCAGAATCAGTTATTCCTGCCTGCTGCCTTCAAGCTCCTTGTATTGAGCTTAGATCAGGAGTCACATTTCCTTCTCATTTATTTTTAATTGTCTCTCAGGGGCTCCCATCATATTTCTTTTTTTTTTTTTATTTTATTTTTTAACTTTACAATATTGTATTGATTTTGCCATATATCAACATGAATCCACCACAGGAATACACATGCTCCCCATCCTGAACGCTCCTCCCTCCTCCCTCCCCATAGCATCCCTCTGGGTCATCTCAGTGCACCAGCCCCAAGCATCCAGTATCATGCATTTAACCTGGACTGGTGACTCGTTTCATATATGATATTATACATGTTTCAATGCCATTCTCCCAAATCATCCCACCCTCTCCCTCTCCCACAGAGTCCAAAAGACTGTTCTATACATCTGTGTCTCTTTTGCTGTCTCGTATACAGGGTTATCTTTGCCATCTTTCTAAATTTCATATACATGTGTTAGTATACTGTATTGGTGTTTTTCTTTCTGGCTTACTTCACTCTGTATAATAGGCTCCAGTTTCATCCACCTCATTAGAAATGACTGTATTCTTTTTTTTTTATTCAATTTTAATTTAAAAAAAATTATACATGTGTTCCCCATCCTGAACCCTCCTCCCTCCTCCCTCCCCATACCATCCCTCTGGGTCGTCCCAGTGCACCAGCCCCAAGCATCCAGCATCGTGCATTGAACCTGGACTGGCATCTCATTTCATACATGACATTTCACATGTTTCAATGTCATTCTCCCAAATCTTCCCACCCTCTTCCTCTTCCACAGAGTCCATAAGCCTGTTCTATACATCAGTGTCTCTTTTGCTGTCTCGTATACAGGGTTATCGTTACCATCTTTCTAAATTCCATATATATGCGTTAGTATACTGTATTGGTGTTTGTCCTTCTGGCTTACTTCACTCTGTATAATAGGCTCCAGTTTCATCCACCTCATTAGAACTGATTCAAATGTATTCTTTTTAATGGCTGAGTAATACTCCATTGTGTATATGTACCACAGCTTTCTTATCCATTCATCTGCTGATGGGCATCTAGGTTGTTTTCATGTCCTGGCTATTATAAACAGTGCTGTGATGAACATTGGGGTACACGTGTCTCTTTCAGTTCTGGTTTCCTCAGTGTGTATGCCCAGCAGTGGGATTGCTGGATCATAAGGCAGTTCTATTTCCAGTTTTTAAAGGAATCTCCACACTGTTCTCCATAGTGGCTGTACTAGTTTGCATTCCCCCAAACAGTGTAAGAGGGTTCCCTTTTCTCCACATCCTCTCCAGCATTTATTGCTTGTAGACTTTTGGATAGCAGCCAATCTGACGGGCGTGAAATGGTACCTCATTGTGGTTTTGATTTGCATTTCTCTGATAATGAGTGATGTTGAGCATCTTTTCATGTGTTTGTTAGCCATCTGTATGTCTTCTTTGGAGAAATGTCTATTTAGTTCTTTGGCCCATTTTTTGATTGGGTCATTTATTTTTCTGGAATTGAGCTGTAGGAGTTGCTTGTATATTTTTGAGATTAGTTGTTTGTCAGTTGCTTCATTTGCTATTATTTTCTCCCATTCTGAAGGCTGTCTTTTCCACCTTGCTTATAGTTTCCTTTGTTGTGCAGAAGCTTTTAAGTTTAATTAGGTCCCGTTTGTCTATTTTTCCTTTTATTTCCAATATTCTGGGAAGTAGGTCATAGAGAATCTTGCTGTGATTTTTGTCAGAGAGGATTTTGCCTATGATTTCCTCTAGGAGTTTTATCATTTCTGGTCTTACTTTTAGATCTTTAATCCTTTTTGCATTTGTTATTGTGTATGGTGTTAGAAAGTGTTCTAGTTTCATTCTTTTACAAGTGGTTGACCAGTTTTCCCAGTACCACTGGTTAAAGAGATTGTCTTTTCTCCATTGTATATTCTTGCCTTCTTCGTCAAAGATAAGGTGTCCATAGGTGCGTGGATTTATCTCTGGGCTTTCTATTTTGTTCCATTGATCTATATTTCTGTCTTTGTGCCAGTACCATACTGTTTTGATGACTGTGGCTTTGTAGTAGAGCCTGAAGTCAGGCAGGTTGATTCCTCCAGTTCCATTCTTCTTTCTTAAGATAGCTTTGGCTATTCGAGGTTTTTTGTATTTCCATATGAATTGTGAAATTATTTGTTCTAGCTCTGTGAAGAATACAATTGGTAGCTTGATAGAGATTGCATTGAATCTATAAATTGCTTGGGGTAGTATACTCATTTTCACTATATTGATTCTTCCAATCCATGAACATGGTATATTTCTCCATCTATTAGTGTCCTCTTTGATTTCTTTCACCAGTGTTTTATAGTTTTCTATATATAGGTCTTTAGTTTCTTTAGGTAGATATATTCCTAAGTATTTTATTCTTTCCGTTTCAATGGTGAATGGAATTGTTTCCTTAATTTCTCTTTCTATTTTCTCATTATTAGTGTATAGGAATGCAAGGGATTTCTGTGTGCTGATTTTATATCCTGCAACTTTACTATATTGATTAATTAGTTTTAGTAGATTTCCGGTGGAGTCTTTAGGGTTTTCTATGTATAGGATCATGTCATCTGCAAACAGTGAGAGTTTTACTTCTTCTTTTCCAATTTGGATTCCTTTTATTTCTTTTTCTGCCCTGATTGCTGTGGCCAAAACTTCCAAAACTATGTTGAATAGTTATGGTGAAAGTGGGCACCCTTGTCTTGTTCCTGACTTTAGGGGAAATGCTTTCAATTTTTCACCATTGAGGATAATGTTTGCTGTGGGTTTGTCATATATATAGCTTTTATTATGATGAGGTATGTTCCTTCTATTCCTGCTTTCTGGAGAGTTTTTATGATAAATGGATGTTGAATTTTGTCAAAGGCTTTCTCTGAAAAGTCATTAAAGCACATATAGGTGAGTGGTGTGAGAACAGATGGCATGAAACACGATGGTAACTGTCTGCAGCTCGGACAGTTCCCATCGTATTTCATGCCCTCTGTTCTCATACCACTCTCCTATATGTGTTTTAATGACTCTCAGTTTCAAAGAAAAATAACTGGGATCCAAATTCATTTTCTCTTAGAGCACCCCTTGTCAATATCAGTTACAGACAGATATGTGTAGGAAGCAATCATCCTCATCCCACGGTTGCCAAAAGCAAAATTCACAAGGAAATTTGGAATAGAGGCTACACATATCATCATATATTACCAAGCCAAAAATACTGTTACATGTAAAATGATCTTGTAATACTTTTACAAACAGAAAAATAAATGATGAATGTATAAAGCAACATTAAATTTTGTATGCTGATTTTGAAAAAAAAGTAGCTTTGTTTTCTTGTGACTAATTTTATAAGCCCTCAATTTTTTTATTTATAAAATTTTAATTTAATTACTCTGAAATAAAATTACTAGTTATCATTATTCTTTTCATGGAAGTTTTAAAATCTATCAATTCCAATCCTCTCACTGGATTGCATTACATGTCTCATTATCTATTTCTTAATATTTTTTGTATGGTATAGGGATTATAAATAGCTTCCTTCAGAGTTTAATCTTTGCATTCCAAAAAGAGCTCTTATAAAAGAAAAATCTTAACTTTCAAGACCTTTTTATCCCCCTTGTACTATAAGAGTCTGTTTTTGGAACTCAAGGCTACAAATTTGACTCTACAATCTCTGAGGTCTTCTGTGATCTCAGACACTATTCTCCAGCAAAGCAGGCAGTATACAGTTAGCAAAAAATGCCTCCTGGTATAGGAAGAATAATACTGCAATTATATTATTGATGGAGTATTTTTCTTAATTTAGTTTTATATTCCTTGATCTCAGACTCAAGAACATTGTAACAGACTGATCCCTTGGAGACAATGTTCCCTTCCTTTCTCTCATTTCATATTTCTGCCTATCCCCTTCTCCGAGATAATGCTAAATCTTGCTTTACTATATGAATGACAAAAGTAATGTGATTTAACCTGCAATGCTTAGTGGTAACTGAGAGTATTTCCTTTGTTTTTAAATGCTCATGTTTAAGGAAATGATATTTGGATTATGTATAGCTTCAATTTATTTACAATTTAACTCTGAACTCAATGTTCTTCTCTTCTCTATCCATGCACACTTTCCAGTTCATTTCATTCAGTCTCATGGTTTTAAATGACATTTATGACTCAAAAATGCATAACTGCAGCCCTGATATTATGGATGTCTATTTAATATCTACTGTTAGATGTCTAAAAGGCATCTCATATTTAACACTACTGGTTAAGACTTCTAGGTATCAAAGTCTGAAGTAAAAATAAATATGATGGCATAATTTGAGAGGACAAATCCAGTTTAGTAAATGCAAGGAGTAAAAGGATAACGAAATGCAGTTTAGATTCATCAACAATGTTCACTTAATACACAGACATCTCAAGGTTTGCAAGACCTCAGAGCAGTCCACAGTGGGAATAAAGACAGAGATTTACCTTCCAAGTCCTTTCTGTAGGGGGCATGAACATGTGCTTATGCATAACTGCATTCAAGAAAGGATTTGTTGACCCGCTGCTGGGAATGCTATAATGAGTCACACTCCAGCTATCACCTCCTTCAGAGAGCCATCTAATCCAATAGCACACATTTCCTGTGGCAGCTCACAACCAAAAGTGGATTACATAGGTAGAAAATTTAGGCCATATTGGTCTACTTCAGGACATTTCTAATGGGCTTTACATGCCTACCATAGGGTTAGCCAGTTTTGTTGAGTGTTTCTCACAGTTAAAATTCTCCCTCTATCTCATCTTACTTCTGTATCCTTCCATACAAGTGATAACCCACAATAAATATACAACATGCTAATGTAAGTATTTCTATGTTCCAACAAAGATTGACAATTTGATCTCTGGTTCCTCTGCCTTTTCTAAATCCAGGTTGTAAATCCAGGAAGTTCTCAATCCTTCAAGCTAGCTGAAGCCTAGCTTGAAGGATTTTGAGGATAACCTTGCTAGCATATGAAATGGGCATGCTTATATGGTAGTTTGAACATTATTTGGCATTGGTATTCTTTGGGATTGGAATGAAAACTAATCTTTTCCAGTCCTGTGGCCACTGCTGTTTTCTAAATTTGCTGACCTGTTGAGTGTCACACTTTAACAGCATAATAACTTAGGATGTCAAATAGCTCAGATGGGACTCCATCACCTCCATTAGTTTTTTTTTTTTTTTTTTTTTGTAGTAATGCTTCCTAAAGCCCATTTAAATTAACACTCCAGTATGTCTGGCTCTAGGGGAATGATCACACCATCCTAGTTACCCGGGTCAGTAAGATCTTTTTTTAAAAGTTCTTCCATGTATTCTTGCCACCTCTTCTTAATCTTTTCTGCTTCTGTTAGGTCCTTACCGTTTCTGTCCTTTATTGTGCCCATCTTTGCATGAAATATTCCTTTGGTATCCCCAGTTTTCTTGAAGAAGTCTTTAGTCTTTAGAATTATGTTGTTTTCCTCTATTTATTTTTATTGTTCACTTAGGAAGGCTTTCTTATCTCTCCTTGTGATTCTCAGGAAATCTGCATTCAGCAAGATGTGTCTTTCTCTTTCTCCTTTGCCTTTTGCTTCTCCTCTTTCCTCAGTTATTTGTAAGGCCTCCTCAGACAACCATTTTGCTATTCTTGCATTTCTTTTTCTTTGAGAAGGTTTAGGTCACTGCCTCCTGTACAATGTTATGAACCTCTGTCCATAGTTCTTCAGGCACTCTATCTACCAGATACAATCCCTTTAATCTATTCTTTACCTCTGCTGCTGTATGATCATAAGGGATTTGATTTAGGTCATACCTGAATGACCTAGTGATGTTTCCTATTTTCTCCAATTTGAGCCTGGAGTTTTCAAAAAGGAGCTGATAATCTGAGCTTCAGCCAAATCCAGGATTTGTTTTTGTTGACTATATAAAGCTTGTCCATCTTCAGCTGCAAAGTACATAACCAATCTGATTTCAATATTAACCATCTGGTGATGTTCACGTGTAGAGTTGTCTCTTGTGTTGTTGAAAGAGGGTGTTTGCTATGACCAGTGTGTTATCTAGGCAAAACTCTGTTAGCCTTTGCCCTGCTTCATTTTGTACTCTAAGGCCAAACTTGCCTGTTACTTCAGGTATATCTTGACTTCCTACTTTGTATTCCAATTCTCTATAATGCAAAGGACACCTTTTTTGGTATTTGTTCTAGAAGGTCTTGGAGGTCTTCATAGAACTGATCAACTTCAGCTTCTTCAGCACTAGTGGTTGGGGCATAGAATTGGATTACTGTGATGCTGAATGGTTTTCCTTGGAAATGAACTCAGATAATTCTGTCAATTTTGAGATTGCACCAAGTACTACATTTCAGGCTCTTTTCTGGCTATCAAGGCTGCTCTATTTCTTCTAAAGGATTATTGCCCACAGTAGTAGATATAATTATCATCTGAATTAAGTCCGTCCACTTTAGTTCAGTGATTCCAAAATGGTGACATTCACTCTTGCCATTTTCTATTTAACCACTTTCAATTTACCTTGCTTCATGGACCTAATATCCCAAGTTCCTATGAAATATTGGTCTTTACAGTATTGAACTTTACTTTCACCACTAGACATATCCACAACTGAGTGTCATTTCAGCTTTGGCCCAGCCTTTTCATTTTTTCTGGAGCTGTTCATTGGGTTCTCAAGGCAAGAATACTGGGGTGGTTTGCCATTCCCTTCTCCAGTGGACCACGTTTTGTCAGAACTACTTCTGCTTCATTGACTACCATAAAGCCTTTGATTGTGTGGATCACAATAAACTGCAGAAAATTTTTAAAAAGACAAAAATACCAGACCACCTTACCTGTGTCCTTCATGAAGGTCAAGAAGCAACAGTTAGAACCCAACATGGAACAATGGACTGGTTCAAAATTGAGAAAGGAGTATGTCAAAGCTGTATATTGTCATCATGCTTATTTAACTTCTGTGCAGAGAACATCATGCAAAATACTGGGCTGGATGAATAGCAAGCTGGAATCAAGATTGCTGGGAGAAATATTAAGAACCTCAGATATGCAGATGATACCATTCTAATGGCAGAAAGTAAAGAGGAACTAAAGAACTTTTGATGAGGTTGAAAGGGGAGACTTAAAAAGCGGGCTTGAAAGTCAACATTAAAAGAACTAAGATCATGGCATCCATTCCCATCACTTCAAATAGAAGGGGAAAAAGTAGAAGTAATGAAAGATTTTATTTTCTGTCCATATAGTCAAAGCTATCATTTTTCCAGTAGTCATGTACAGATGTGAGAGTTGGGCCATAAAGAAGGCTGAGCGCTGAAGAATTGATGCTTTCAAATTGTGATGCTAGAGAAGACTCTTGAGAGTCCTTTGTACAGCAAGGAGATAAAACCAGTCAATCCTATAGGAAATAAACCTTGACTATTCATTGGAAGGACCAATGCTGAAGCTTAAACTCCAGTACTCTTGCCACCTAATGTGAAGAGCTAACTCATTGGAAAAGACCCTAATGTTGGGGAAAATTGAGGGCAGGAGGAGAAATGGGGAACAGAGAATGAGATATTTAGATGGCATCATAAACTCAATGGAAATGAGTTTGAGCAAACACCAAGAGATAATGAAAGACAACAAATCTTGATGTGCTGCAGTACATGGGGTCTCAAAGAGTTGGCCATGACTTAGAAACTGAACATCAATGTAAGTATTTGTATCCAGAAAAGTCAGCCTACAACATCATCTGTCTCTCATTTCTCATTAGTCAAAGTCCATTTGATAAACAGTTAATTCCCCAAACATATGATATATCATCTGACCCCTTGGTAGTTACTTAAGGGCAAAATAGCATTCTAGTTCACTGGGGACTGACAGAGTTTTAGCACTGATAGTCCTGCTTGCTCAAACCTGGGCAATGCATAATAAATTTGTCACTATACTCAGGAAGACAGATCCCACACTACCTGGTGTGGAATTTCATTTAAATTTAGACATGGAAGAGTAAGTAGCAACTTGATACAGTACAGTTACCAATCATAAGACAGAAATGAGGCAACTGAGGAAATCTGAAAAGGAGCATGCTTTGTTTGTCCAGTTCATTGTCCAGAATTGCACTAATTCATACATACTTTCCAAAATGCTCCTCTCATTCTTCCTTATGTTGGTATGCAACACTGTCATTCATTAGTTGCTGAAGGCAAGAACTTTGGACTTCTCTTTTTCTCACAATCAATATGTAGTCCATCCTCAAATCCAGATGGTTCTACCTTCAAAATATATCCAGGATCTTATCCCTTCTAACTTTTCCCATCACTATCACCATATAGAAGTTACCATTATTTTTTTCCTGGACTTCTGCAAGACACTGCTTGACTGGTCGTCTTGACTTTAGTTTTCCCAATTCAATTAGTTCTCTAAACATTAAGCAGATGATTGTTTAAACAAGCAGTTCCGATAATGTTAGTCCTCTACTTGAATTTCTCTGAATACTCACCTTCACCCTTAAAATCTACAGTCTTGAGAGAACAAGATGGGGGGATAGGAGGGCATGGAATTCACCTCCCTTCAATGAAAACATCAAAAATACATCCACATGTGAAGGAATTTTCACTGAATAAAACTGGAGGCTGAGAGAAAGACTATTTTCTGTAATAGTCTCTAAGTAAGATTTACACTGAGTTTAGAAGGAAGGGAAGACAAGCAATAAATTTGGGGCCTGCACCTCTTTGACAGAACACAGAAGAGGAAAATGATTATACAGGCTTGAAGATTCTCTCTGGGGAATAAGAAGTTTGAGCCTCATATTAAGCACCCCAGTCCTGGAGTTGAACACTGATAGTACAAATCTCCTTAATTTGAAAACAAGTGGGACTGAGAGCAAGACTGTAAGAAACCTAGACACCACTTATAAAGGGTATATACACATTTGTATAATTCCAAAATAAGGAGGAGTAAGAAGATTGAAACTGCCCAGGATCATGGCTGACTCTTCCCCACTGCCCTGGTATGTGCCCCAGCCTGAGCTACATGCCAGCTCTGCCTCCTCCTGCTCCATGGTGAAGGAATATAGTGGCTGAGAGGAGTGTACAATTGTGAGGAAACAAGTGGCTCAGACTCAGAAAGTCATCTAAACAGGGCAGGGGGAACCAACAATTTCTGGTGCTTATTTTGGGAGTAGACTGGATATCTGGTGCCAGGACCACTACAACCCATACTCAATCCATGCCAAGTACCTGTATCAGACCCTTTTACTCCAGCACTGCTCCCCTTTAGAGTGAGGGTGATGATACTGGGAGATGGACGGCACACATTTAGAGGGAACAGAGCCAACATGGGCCAAAAGCTCAGGGCTTATGCTCCAGGAACATGGAATCCAACCCCTCTACCAATAGGATGGTGTTCGCCACTGAACAGAAGAGGTGCCCCAGGTCAAACTTGACCATGATTCTAGAAATTCCATCTCCAGCCTCACCTATCCCCAACTGGCAGCACACCTAGGGGAAATATATGACCCATGTTCACTTCAAATCCAGATTTCTCACTGAAGAAACTGTGAACAGACTGTATAGGGACACTCCCACACAAGGATACCACATCAAGATCATCATATGGTGCTCACTGTGGCAGCACATATACTAAAATTGGGACAATATAGATTAGCATGGCCCCTGTGCAAGAATGACTTGCAAATTTATAAGCATTCCATATTTTTTATTTGAAGAATCAGTATTGTCAAAATGACTATACAATCCAGAGCAATCTACAGGTTCAATGCAATCCAAATAAAATTACCAATGGCATTTTATAGAGAATTAGAATTTACAAATTTACAATTTGTATGGAAACACAAAAGACCATGAATAGCCAAAACAATCTTGAAAAAGAAAAACAGAACTGGAGAAATCAGGCTCCCTGACTTCAGACTATAGTTAGTACAAATCTACAGTAATCAATACAGTATAGTCCTGGCACAAAATGGAAATACAGATCAATAGAATATGATATAAAACACAGAGATAAACCCACACACCTATAGTTACCTAATCTGTGACAAAGGAGGCAAGGATACATGGTGAAGAAAAGACAGTATCTCCAATAACGTGTGCTATAAAACATGACAGCTCTATGTAAAAGGATGAAACAAGACTCCCTAATACCATACACAAAAATAAATTCAAAATGGATTCAAAACCTAAATATAAGGCTGGACACTCTAAAACTTTTAGAGTAAAACATAGGCAGAACACTCTTTGACAAACATCACAGTGTGATCTTTTTTGATCTTCCTCCTAGAGTAATGAAAATAAAAACAAAAATGTAAAAATGGGACCTAACTAGACTTAGGGCTTCCCTGGTGGCTCAGACAGTAAAGGTAAACTTAGGGCTTCTCTGGTGGCTCAGACAGTGAAGAGTAGGACACAATTGAGCAACTAAGCACAGCACAACTAAATTTAAAAACTTCTGCACAGCAAAAGAAACAATAAACAAAACAAAACAAACAAACAAAAAAAACAGAGAATTAAAGAATATTTGCAAATGAAGCAACCAACAATGATTTAATCTCTAAAATATACAAACAGCTTATGTAACTCAATATCAAAGAAGCAAACAACTCAATAAAAATGAACAGAAGATCTAAATAGACATTTTTTTTTTCCAAGAATACATACCGTTGGCCAAAATGCACATAAAAAACTATTCAACATCACTAAATATTAGAGAAATGCAAATCAAAACTACAGTGAGGTATCATCTCACACTAATCAGAATGGCCATCATCAAAAAATCTAGAAACAATAAATACTGGAGAGAGTGTGAGAAAAGTGAACCCTTTTGCACTGTTGGAAGGAATGTATTTAAATAGCTAAAACCATTATGAAGAACTATGGGGGATCCTTAAGAAACTAAAAATAGAGCTACTGTATGATCCAGCAATCCCACTCCTGGGCCTATATCCAGATAAAACCATAATCTGAAAAGATTTATACACCACAATGTTCACTGTAGCACTATGAACACAGAAAGAACCTAAATGTCTATCAACAAGTAATGGATAAAGAATATGTGGTACATATATGCAATGGAATATTAGCCATAAACAAAAACAAAATAATGTCATTTGCAACAACATGGATGGACCTAGAGATTGTCATACTGAGTGTATTAACTCAGACAGTGAAAAACAAACATCATATGATATTGTTTATATGTGGAATCTAAAAACAAAATGGAACAAATTAACTTATTTACAAAACATATCTAGAGTCACAGATGTAGAAAACAACTTATAGTTGTTAGGGGGTGAGTGTAGAGGAGGATTAAATTGGGACATTGGGATTGACACATACACACTACTAAAATAGATAACTAATAAGAACCTACTGTACAGCACAAGAAACTCTTCTCAATACTCTGTAATGACCTATACAGGAAAATAATTTTTTAAAGTGTAGATACATATATGTATTAACATAACAGATTCATTTTACTGTACAGAAGAAACTAACCTAACATCTTAAATCAACTATACACCAATATTTTTTGAAGGAGTGCATAGGAAATATTTTAACCTCCTATTAAAATAAATTTATATTAAAAAAAGAGAGACCATCATAACTAGCTGTTTCACATAATTTCATAGTGACAGTAAAAGATGACAGAGGAATTTATGTCAAACAAAGGACTAAAAACACACTGAAAAAACAATGAAAAAAAACAAAACAATAAAAGAGATAATTTACCAGATGGGGTTCAAAGCATTAGTAATAAAATGCTAACAAAACTAGGGAAAGGAATAGATAAACACAGTGAGAATCTTAATAAGGAAGTAGAAAATATAAAAAGGAATCATCTGGTTAAACATAAGACATGACACCATAAAATTTGTAGAACAGAACATAGGCAAAACATTCTCTGACATAAATTGTACCCAAGTTTTCTTAGGTCATTCTCTGAAGGTTATAAAAATAAAAGCAAAAGTAAACAAATGGGACCTAATCAAACTTACAAGGTTTTGCACAGCAAAGGAAACCATAAACAAAACCAAAAGACAATCTATGGATTGGGAGAAAACAAACAAACAGTGTAAAAAACATAGGATAAATTTCCAAAGTATATAAATAGCTCATACAACTCAATAGCTCAAATAGTTCAATCAAAAAATGGGTAGAAGACCTAAAAAAAATGTATCCAAATAAGACATACAGATGACCAACAGGCAGAAGAAGATACTCAAAGTCACTAATTACTAGAGAAATGCAAATCAATACTACAACAATGTACCCTCTCACACCAGTCAGAATGGCCATCATCAAAAATTCTACAATGAATAAATGCTGAAGATGTGGAGAAAAGGGAACCCTCCCACACTGTTGGTGGGAATATAAATTGGTAAAACCACTATGGAGAACAGTATGTACATTCTTGAAAAAACTAAAAATGAACTACTATAAGATTTAGCAAACTTACTTCTGGGCATATACCCAGAGAAAATTGTAACTTGAAAAGAGGCATACAGTGCAATGTCCATTGCAACACTATATACAATAATGAGGACATGGAAGCAACTTAAATGTCCACTGACAGAGGACTGGATAAAGAAGGTATATATAATGAGATATTCAGTTCAGTTCAGTTCCATTGCTCAGTCATGTCTGACTCTTTGCAACCCCATGAATCACAGCACTCCAGGCCTCCCTGTCCATCACCTACCCCCAGAGTTCACTCAGACTCATGTCCATCGAGTCAGTGATGCCATCCAGCCATCTCATCCTCTGTCGTCCCCTTCTCCTCCTGCCCCCAATCCCTCCCAGCATCAGAGTCTTTTCCAATGAGTCAACTCTTCACATGAGGTGGCCAAAGTACTGGAGTTTCAGCTTTAGCATCATTCCTTCCAAAGAACACCCAGGGCTGATCTCCTTCAGAATGGACTGGTTGGATCTCCTTGCAGTCCAAGGGACTCTCAAGAGTCTTCTCCAACACCACAGTTCAAAAGCATCAATTCTTCAGTGCTCAGCTTTCTTCACAGTCCAACTCCCACATCCATACATGACCACTGGAAAAACCATAGCCTTGACTAGACAGACCTTTGTTGGCAAAGTAATGTTTCTGCTTTTCAGTATGCTATCTAGGTTGGTCATAACTTTTCTTCCAATGAGATATTAGGCAGCCATAAAAAAGAATCAAATAATGCCATTTGTAGCATCATGGGTGGACCTAGAGATTATCACATGAAATGAAGTCAGAGAAAGACAAATACCATATTATATCAGTCATATGTGGAATCTAATATTTTTTTAAATTGATACAAGTGAACTTATTTACAAAACAGAATCAGATTTACATATATTGAAAACAAACTTATGGTTACCAAAGAGGAAATGTGTGTGGGGGGGGGGGGCGTGGAAGGATAAAACAAGAGTTTGGGATTAACATACACACTACTATATATACAACAGATAATGAACGAGGACCTACTGTATAGCACAGGGAACTCTCCTCAATATTCTGTGATAACTAATATGAAAAAATCTGAAAAAGAATAAATATATGCATATGTATAACTGAATCACTTTGTTGTACACCTGAAACTAACACAAATTTGTAGATGAACTAATACTCCAATAAATATTTTAATTCAAAAATTTATTTATTCAATCAGAAAAAAGGGAAAAATCATTAGTACTACTCAATATCATCAAAATGAAAAATAACTTCAATAATTTTCACAGTATCAGCATATCTAAAATATAACTAGTCAAAGTTAGATGAATCTAAGTCATTTTTTTTCTTCTAGTACCTTTCTTTTTTCTAGAGAAGTTATACATTTATAATATACAAAAGTAAGCACAAAAAAAGTTTGTGAGCATGAGGTTTCTGAGAATATGGGTTGGGAATCCCAAAATATGGCTAGATTGGAAGTGCAATGGGTTTCTTCCTTTGGTAGTGCTAGCTCTTAGTAAACCAGAGAAAACTCTCCAGTGGCTTCTGTCTTAACTCCCTAGATATTCCTTTTGTGGAATCTGTGAGGATGAATTGGAAGGATTGACCCTAATAGCTCGAGGGCAAAAATCACTTTTTCTTTGCTGGCCGACCCTCCATCACCTCTTTTGTTATCACATATACTGGCTTCCCTGGTGGTTCAGACAGTAAAGAATCTGCCCACAGTGTGGGAGACCTGGGTTCAATCCCTGAGTTGGGCAGATCCCCTGGAGGAGGGCATGGCAACCCACTCCAGTATTCTTGCTGGAGAATCCCCAAGGACAGAGGAGCCTGGTGGACTACAGCCCATGGGGTCACAAAGAGTCAGACACAATTGAGTGACTAAGCAGAGCGCAAACACAATGAGTCCCCAAGCTATTCTGGACTTAAGGCAACAGTTCTAAATGTTCTAAACCTTGCTATGTGTGTCTCACACTATATTCATTCCACATAGTCGATGGCTTGTTTCCTTAGCATTTTATTGTTGTTGCTGCTGCTGCGGCTGCTAAGTCACTTCAGTCGTGTCTGACTCTGTGCGACCCCATAGACGGCAGCCCACCAGGCTCCCCCATCCCTGGGGGATGAACACACGCAAGAATACTGGAGTGGGTTGCCATTTCCTTCTCCAATGCATGAAAGTGAAAAGTGAAAGTGAAGTCACTCAGTCGTGTCCGACCCTCAGCGACCCCATGGACTGCAGCCATCCAGTCTCCTCTGTCCATGGGATTTTCCAGGCAAGAGTACTGGAGTGGGGTGCCATTGCCTTCTCCAATTTTAGTGTTGAGTACTGCACTTTATACTGATCCTTGTACTCAAAGTTCTGCCTGTAAATATTGCTATTATTTTTTCCTTTCTCCTCCTCCTTCTCCCTCTACTTTCCTGCAACTCACTTTATTACTCTACCCCAACCCTAGATTATCAGTGTTTATAGCCTGGTATGCATGCCTCAATATTTTTCTCAGTCCTCATAAAATTATTCACATACCTATACAACGGTATAGGAGAAGGCAATGGCACCCCAACATGTATGCTGCTAAGTCGCTTCAGTCACGCCATCTTCTTTAAATACACTGAAGGTACAAACAGGCCTATAGAAATTTGGGCAAGAGGATAAATACTATGTATTTATCAATTTTGTTTATGTATATTTTGCCATAAAACATTTTTTGTTTTATATTGTCAAATATCTCGATCTTTCCTTTCAAAGCTTCTGGATTCACTTTCTTCAGTTAGAAATATTTGCCCAACCCATACTTTACACTACAATCTCCTAAATTTTCAGCATAATTTCTAGTGCATTGTTTAAACTTACATGTTTATTTATCAGTACTAATTTTTGCTTGTACCAAGGCAATATATTTAAATAAATCATTCTCCTTAACTGAAATTAAACCATTTATTTTCATAGATTCTATTCTCAGGTATGTATAGATTTATTTGTGGGCCCCTTATTTTATTCCAACTTGCCTATACCCAATCTTAAAGCTATAACACCTATTATTATTTTCTTTTTTTCATTATTTCTTTCCTGTACTCATGCATTTATATGTCCATATAGACTTTGTTATTACTTTAAGCAAATTTTTAAACCTGGAATTTTATTGGAATTTCTTTGACTTCTATATGTAGCTCTGTTTTTCTCTAGTAGAGAGAAACACCCTTGAACTCTGGGTATTTATCTAAATATGCAGCTTCTCTGGTGGCTGACATGGTAAATAATCTGCTCCAATGCAGGAGACCCAGATTTGATCCCTGCCTTGGGAAGATACACTGGAGAAGTCAATAGCAACCCACTCCAGTATTCTTTCCTGGAGAATCCCATGGACAGAGAGGCCTGGCAAGCTACAGTCCATGCGATTGCAGAGTCAGACATGACTGAGTGACTAACACACAGTTAATTTACAAAACGACCTTATAAACACTAAACATTTATTTTCTAAAGTAGCATGATGATAGAAAATAATATTTTCCATTACTTGTATCAATATTTAATTTTCTTTTTTGTATTATAATTTATTTTAAAATAATAATGATAATAGTATTCTGTTATTTTAATATAAATGGCTTCAGCATTTTGCCACATAAAATTACTTCTGCTATTGGTATTTTATGAAAAATTTTCCTCAGATTTCATTATTTCCTTTCCTTTTCTATCATATGTCAATTTTTGTAAGGAATGCTGCTGCTAAGTCGCTTCAGTCGTGTCCAACTCTGTGCGACCCCAGAGATGGCAGCCCACCCATTCCTGTGATTCTCCAGGCAAGAACACTGGAGTGGGTTGCCATTTCCTTCTCCAATGCATGAAAGTGAAAAGTGAAAGTGAAGTCACACAGTCGTGTCAGACTCTTAGTGACTCCATGAACTTCAACCTACCAGGCTCCTCCGTCCATGGGATTTTCCAGGCAGGAGTACTGGAGTGGGGTTGCTGAATTTTATCAAATGAATCTATTAGCATGATCACATTTTCCCAGGAATCTGTTAATTAAATATTAGATAGCCTGATGTTGATAAATCCTTATAGTTCTAGAATAAATTTTGTTTACATGTATTATATTTTTTATACTGAAATATTGAATATTATATTTAATTTATAACTTTATTTGTATTTTTACTTTTATTTTATTTTTTAACTTTACAATATTGTATTGGTTTTGCCATATATCAAAATGAATCTGCCACAGGTATACATGTGTTCTCCATCCTGAACGCTCCTCCCTCCTCCCTCCCCATACCATCCCTCTGGGTCGTCCCAGTGCACCAGCCCCAAGCATCCAGTATCTTGCATCAAACCTGGACTGGTGACTCATTTCATATATAATATTATACATGTTTCAATGTCATTCTCCCAAAACATCCCACCCTCTCCCTCTCCCACAGAGTCCAAAAGACTAACTTTAGCATTCATATTATTAAATAAGTTTTGTTCATAGTTTTCTTTTGATACTATTTTTTTCCAAGTTAGAACATTAGGGTCTATTGGATTTATGTTTTGAAGCTTTTTCATAACAGCACTGAATGGCTTAGATAAAATTGTTTCATTTAGTCTATCTTTTATTTTCTCTTTTTTGAGTTTTTTTTTTTTTTTTTTCACTCAGCATATTGGCATACTAGGAAAAGGTGGATAATACCTTGATATATTTTATGATTTTTTAATAAATTATTTCATTTTAATAGGATACTAATTACTTTACAATACTGTAGTGGTTTTGCCATACCTTGCCATGAATCAGCCATGGGTGTACATGTGTTCCCCATCCTAAAACCCCCTCCCACCTCCCTTCCCATCCCATCCCTCTGGGTGATTCCAGTGCATCAGCCTCGAGCACCCTGTTCCATACATTAGACCTGTACTGGCGATCCATTTCACATATGATAATATATGTTTCAATGCCATTCTCCCAAATCATCCCACCCTCGCCCTCTCTCACAGAATCCAAAAGACTGTTCTGTACATCTGTGTCTCTCTTGCTGTCTCGTGTATAGAGTCTTCATTACTATCTTTCTAAATTCCATATATATGCATTAGTATACTGTATTGATGTTTGTCTTTCTGGCTTACTT
The DNA here is from genome assembly GCF_055505025.1 of Bos grunniens. Taxonomy (NCBI): domain Eukaryota; kingdom Metazoa; phylum Chordata; class Mammalia; order Artiodactyla; family Bovidae; genus Bos; species Bos grunniens. Next base: position 101,516,558 of record NC_141194.1, on the reverse strand, counting down.
CACTCTGTATAATAGGCTCCAGTTTCATCCACCTCATTAGAACTGATTCAAATGTATTATCTTTAATGGCTGAGTAATATTCCATTATATATATGTACCACAGCTTTCTTATCCATTCGTCTGCTGATGGAAATCTAAGCTGCTTCCATGTCCTGTCTATTGTAAACAGTACTGCGATGAACATTGGGGTACACGTGTCCCAATTCTGGTTTCCTTGGTGTTTATGCCCAGCAGTGGGATTGCTGGTTCATATGGCAGCTCTATTTCCAGTTTTTTAAGGAATCTCCACACTGTTCTCCATATTGGCTGTACTAGTTTGCATTCCCACCAACAGTGTAAGAGGGTTCCCTTTTCTCCACACCCTCTCCAACATTTATTGCTTGTAGACTTTTGGATCGCAGCCATTCTGACTGGCTTGAAATGGTACCTCATTGTGATTTTGATTTGTATTTCTCTGATAATGAGTGATGTTGAGCATCTTTTCATGTGCCTGTGAGCCATTTGTATGTCTTCTTTGAAAAAATGTCTGTTTAGTTCTTTACCCATTTTTTGATTGGGTCGTTTATTTTTCTGGAATTGAGCTAAAGTAGTTGCTCGTATACTTTTGAGATTCTTTGTCAGTTGCTTCATTTGCTATTATTTTCTCCCATTCTGAAGGCTGTCTTTTCACTTTGCTTACAGTTTCCTTCGTTGTGCCAAAGGTTTTAAGTTTAATTAGGTCCTATTAGTTTATTTTTGCTTTTATTTATGTTACTCTGGGAAGTGGGTCATAGAGGATCCTGCTGTGATTTATGTCACAGAGTGTTTTGCCTATGTTTTCCTCTAGGGGTTTTATAGTTTCTTTTTTTATTTTATTTTATTTTATTTTTAAACTTTACATAATTGTATTAGTTTTGCCAAATATCAAAATGAATCCATCACAGGTATACATGTGTTCCCCATCCTGAACCCTCCTCCCTCCTCCCTCCCCATACCATCCCTCTGGGTGGTCCCAGTGCACTAGCCCCAAGCATCCAGTATCGTGCATTGAACCTGGACTGGCATCTCGTTTCATACATGATATTTTACATGTTTCAATGCCATTCTCCCAAATCTTCCCACCCTCTCCCTCTCCCACAGAGTCTCTGATCTTACGTTTAGATGTTTAATCTACTGTGAGTTTATTTTTGTGTATGGTGTTTGAAGGTGTTCTAGTTTCATTCTTTACAAGTAGTTGACCAGTTTTCCCAGCACCACTTGTTAAAGAGATTGTCTTTTCTCCATTGTATATTCTTACCTCCTTTGTCAAAGATAAGGTGTCCATAGGATTTATCTCTGGGCTTTCTATTTTGTTCCATTGATCTATATTTCTGTCTGTGTGCCAGTACCATACTGTCTTGATGACTGTAGCTTTGTAGTAGAGCCTGAAGTCAGGCAGGTTGATTCCTCCAGTTCCATTCTTCTTTCTCAAGATTGCTTTGGCTATTCGAGGCTTTTTGTAGTTCCATACAAATTGTGAAACTATTTGTTCTAGTTCTATAGCTTGATAGGGGTTGCATTGAATCTATAGATTGCTTTGGGTAGTACACTTATTTTCACCATATTGATTCTTCCAATCCATGAACATGGTATATTTCTCCATCTATTTGTGTCCTCTTTTATTTCTTTCATCAGTGTTTTATAGTTTTCTGTATATAGGTCTTTTGTTTCTTTAGGTAGATATATTTCTAAGTATTATATTCTTTTCATTGCAATGGTGAATGGAATTGTTTCCTTAATTTCTCTTTCTGTTTTCTCATTGTTAGTGTATAGGAATTCAAGAGATTTCTTTGTGTTAATTTTATATCCTGTAACTTTAATATATTCATTGATTAGCTCTAGTAACTTTCTGGTGGAGGCATTAGAATTTTAATTTAGAGGATCATGCCGTCTGCAAATAGTGAGAGTTTTACTTCTTTTCCAATCTGGATTTTTTTTTTTTTTTCTTTTTCTGCTCTGATTGCTCTGGCCAAAACTTCCAAAACTATGCTGAATAGTAGTGGTAAGACTGGGCACCCTTGTTTTGTTCCTGACTTTAGGGGAAATGTTTTCAATTTTTCATGATTGAGGATAATATTTGCTGTGGGTCTGTTATATATAGATTTTATTATGTTGAGGTATGTTCCTTCTCTGCCTGCTTTCTGGAGATTTTTTTTTTTAATCATAAATGGATGTTGAATTTTATCAAAGGCTTTTTCTGAATCTATTGAGATAATTGCATGGTTTTACCTTTCAATTTGGTAATGTGGTATATTACATTAATTGATTTGCAAATATTGACGAATCCTTGCATCCCTGAGATAAAGCTCACTTCGTCATGACGTTTGATCTTTTTAATATGTTGTTGGACTCTGTTTGCTAGAATTTTGTTAAATATGTTTTCATCTATGTTCATCAGTGATATAGGCCTGTAGTTTTCTTTTTTGGTGGCATCTTTGTGTTGTTTTGGCATTAGGGTGAAGGTGGCCTCATAGAATGAGTTTGCAAGTTTGTCTTCCTCTGCAATTTTCTAGAAGAGTTTGAGCAGATAGGTGTTAGATCTTCTCTAAATTTTTGGTAGAATTCAGCTGTGAAGCCATCTGGTCCTGGGCTTTTGTTTGCTGGAAGATTTCTGATTACAGTTTCAATTTTCATGCTTGTGATGGGTCTATTATGATTTTCTATTTCTCCCTGGTTCAGTTTTCGAAGGTTATACTTTTCTAAAAATTCATCCATTTCTTCCAGGTTGTCCATTTTATTGGCATACAGTTGCTGATAGTAGTCTCTTATGATCCTTTGTATTTCTGTGTTGTCTGTTGCGATTTCTCCATTTTCATTTCTAATTTTGTTGGCTTGATTCTTCTCCCTTTGTTTCCTGATGAGTCTGGCTAACAGCTTGTCAATTTTATTTATCTTCTCAAAGAACCAGCTTTTAGCTTTGTTGATTTTTGCTTTGGTCTCATTTGCTTCTTTTGCATTTATCTCTGCCCTAATTTTTATTATTTCTTTCCTTCTACTAACCCTGGGGTTCTTCATTTCTTCCTTTTCTAGTTGCTTTAAGTGTAGAGTTAGGCTATTTAGTCAACTTTTTCTTGTTTCTCGAGTAAGCCTGTATTGCTATGAACCTTCCCCTTAGCACTGCTTTTACCATGTCCCATAGGTTTTGGATTGTTGTGTTTTCATTTTCATTTTCGTGTCTATGCATATTTTGATTTGTTTTTTGATTTCTTCTGTGATTTGTTGGTTATTCAGCAGCGTGTTGTTCATCCTCCATATGTTGGAATTTTTAATAGTTTTTCTCCTGTTATTGACATCTAATCTTACTACATTGTGGTCAGAAAAGATGCTTGGAATGATTTCAATTTTTTTGAATTTACCAAGGCTAGATTTATGGCCTAGGATGTGATTTATCCTGGAGAAGGTTCCATGTGCACTTGAGAAAAAGGTGAAATTCATTGTTTTGGGATAAAATGTCTTATAGATATTAGTTAGGGCTAACTGGTCTATTGTATCATTTAAAGTTTGTGTTTCCTTTTTAATTTTCTGCTTAGTTGATCTATCCATAGTTGTGAGTGGGTTATTGAAGTCTGCCAGTATTATTGTGTTATTGTTAATTTCCCCTTTCATACTTGTTAGCATTTGTCTTCCATATTGTGGTGCTCCTATGTTGGGTGCATATATACTTATGATTGTATATCTTCTTCTTGCAGTGATCCTTTGATCATTATGTAGTGTCCTTATTTGTCTCTTTTCACAGCCTTTGTTTTAAAGTCTATTTTATCTGATATGAGTATTGCTACTCCTGTTTCTTTTGGTCTCTATTTGTGTCGAATATCGTTTTCCAGCCCTTCACTTTCAGTCTGTATATGTCCCTTGTTTTGAGGTGGGTCTCTTGTAGACAACATATATAGGGATCTTGTTTTTGTATCCATTCAGCCAGTCTTTGTCTTTTGGTTGGGACATTCAACCCATTTAAATTTTAAGGTAATTATTGATAAGTATGATACCGGTGCCATTTACTTTGTTGCTTTGGGTTCGAGTTTGTACACCCTTTCTGTGTTTCCTGTCTTGAGAAGATCCTTTAGCACTTGTTCTAGAGCTGGTTTGGTGATGCTGAATTCTCTCAGCTTTTGCTTGCCTGTAAAGCTTTTGATTTCTCCTTCGTATTTGAATGAGATCCTTACTGCGTACAGTAATCTGGGTTCTAGGTTTTTCTCTTTCATCACTTTAAGTATGTTCTGCCATTCCCTTCTGGCCTGAAGAGTTTCTATTGAAAGATCAGCTGTTACGCTTATGGGAATCCCCTTGTGTGTTCTTTGTTCTTTTTGCCTTGCTGCTTTTAATATTTGTTCTTTGTGTTTGATCTTTGTTAATTTGATTAATATGTGTCTTGGGGTGTTTTGCCTTGGGTTTATCCTGTTTGGGACTCTTTGGGTTTCTTGTATTTGGGTGAATATTTCCTAGCCCATTTTAGGGAAGTTTTCATCTATTATTTCCTCAAGTATTTTATCATGGGCTTTCTTTTTATCTTCTTCTTTTAGGATTCCTATGATTTGAATGTTTAGCCATATAACATTGTCCCAGAGGTCTCTAAGGTTGTCCACATTTCTTTTAATTTTGTTTCCTTTTTTCCTCCCTGTTTCATTTATTTCTACCATTCTATCTTCTACCTCACTAATCCTATCTTCTGCCTCAGTTATTCTACTGTTGGTTCCCTACAGAGTGTATTTGATCTCATTTATTGCATTATTCATTATATATTGACTCTTTTTTTTATTTCTTCTAGGTCCTTGCTAAACATTTCTTGCATCTTCTCAATCTTTGTCTCCAGGCTATTTGTCTGTAACTCTATTTCGTTTTCAAGATTTTGCATTATATTTACTATCATTATTCTGAATTGTTTTTTCAGGTAGATTTCTTATCTCTTCCTCTTTTGTTTGGTTTGGTGGGCATTTATACTGTTCCTTTACCTGCTGGGTATTTCTCTGCCTTTTCATCTTGTTTAAATTGCTGTGTTTAGGGTGGCCTTTCTGTATTCTGGCAGTTTGTGCTTCCTTTTTATTGTAGAGGTTCCTTGCTGTGGGTGGGTTGGACAGGTGGGTTGTCAAGATTTCCTGGTTAGGGAACCTTGTGTTCATGTTCTGGTGGATGGAGCTGGATTTCTTCTCACTGAAGTGCAATGAAGTGTCCAGTAGTGAGTTTTGAGATGTCAGTGGGTTTAGTGTGACTTTGGGTAGCATTTATATTGGAGTTCAGGGCTATGTACATGTGTTGCTGGAGAATTTGCATTTTATGTCTTGGTATGGAACTTGTTGGCTCTTGGGTGGAGCTTGGTTTCAGTGTAGGTATGTAGGCTTTTGGATGAGCTCTTGTTGATTAATGTTCCCTGGAGTCAGGAGTTTTATGGTGATTTCATGTTTTGGATTTAAGCCTCTTGCCTCTGTCTTTCAGTCTTATTCTTACAATAGCCTCAAGACTTCTCCATCCATACAGCATCGATGATAAAACATCTAGGTTAATGGTGAAAAAATTCTCCACAGTAGAGGACACCTTTAGAGGCTCACAGAGTTACATGGAGAAGAGAATAGGGAGGAGGGAGATAGAGGTGACCAGGAGGAGAAGAGGGGGAATCAAAAGGGGAGAGAGTAATCTAGCCAGTAATCAATTCCCTATTTGCTCTCCACAGTCTGGGCTCCTCAGAGATGTTCATGGAGTAATACAGAGAAGAGAAGAGGGAGGAAGGAGACAGAAGTGACCAGGAAGAGAAAAGGGGGAATCAAAAAGATAGAGACAGATCGAGCCAGTAATCAGTTACCTAAGTATTCTCCACAGCCCTGAACACACATAGAGATTCACAGAGTTGGACAGAGAAGAGAAGGTGGAGGGAGGAGATAGATGCTACCTGGTGGAGAAAAAGGAGAGTCAAGGGGGAGAGAGTGGTCAAGCCAATAATCACACTCCCAAGTAAAAACGGGTACTGAAGATTGGGTTCTAAAGGTATAAAATTGATAACAAATACTAAAAAGCATAGATTAAAAATCTAGAGTTTAGACTCTCAAAAATACAATATAAAAAAAAAAGTCACAAACATTATAATATACAGAGTTTGCTTTAAAAATAGGGTCATTTTTTGCAAGGTAATAGTAGATTATAAACATGAAAATTAGGGTAATAGAGAACTTGATTTTTTTTTTTAGGACTTAATTTAAAAAAATAAATTAAAAAATGATAATAGTAAAAATATATCTAGGAATTTCTCTGGAGCTGTTGCAGACAGTATAGGATAGGTTCAGTTTCAGATAGTTTCTTGATCTGGCTTATATTTCTCAAGATCTATAGGCCCCTTCCAATGTAGTCAGTGCTAATTACAGGGTTTTAATCTGTTTGCCTCTCACTTCCAAAGCAGTTCCCTCTGTTTATTTTAGCTTCTCTGTTTGCTGGTCTCTTCAGTGTTTAATTTTCGCCCTGACACAAGGGGGCAAAGGTGGTCACTTGTTCAGTTGTGCTGTGGGGAGGGAGGAACACTGAAAACAAATATCACTGGAGTGTGTAGGGAGTGCTCACAGTATTTCAGCTGCACTGGGTTTGCACCCGCTCATGGTGTGTGTGCTTTCATGGTCTACATTTCTCAGGCTCTAGGTTGCTCTGCTGGGAACTGTCTGAGGCAGATCCTGGATTGTGTGCACTTTCCAGGTCTAAGCCACTCAGGTTCAGGTTCTGGAGTACTCCCCAAAGGCATAAGCCACTCAGGTTCAGGTTCTGGAGTACTCCCCAAAGGCGTGGACTCTGTTGTGCCTGAGTTCTGTGCCCTTCCCAGGTCCTAGCAGCTCAGGTGACCAGGTGTTTGGTGAGCGTAGTCACCCCCAGGTGGGCGGTGCATCTTATCACCTCCCCTGTCCCAGCTGCTTGGTTTTCTGGGTGTACAATGTGCATGCCTTCTCAGGTGTGCCATATGTCTCTTCTGGGGAGCTGATCTCTGACTGAGATCCTCCCAGCTGATGTCAACCATCCAGAATCCCAAGAACTCTTGGTTAGCAATGGAGCCTGTTTGCATTTTGGTAGAGTATGCCTCTCTGGGGCCATGATTGCCACTTTCTGGCTCTGGCTTACCTTTGTGTGCTTGTCTCTGGTGGGGAATGGGCCACTCCTCAGCCTGCTAGCTCTCCTCTTGTGTTTGCTCAGTCCTTTATTCTGTGAGCAGGCCTGTCAGTGCCTGAGGTTAGGGCTTTTCTCCGGATAGTTCTCTCTCTCTCTCACTCTCTCTCTCTTTTTCTCACTTTCAGACTATCCTACAGTTTGGGTTGCTATCTCACGTTAGTTCCTTCAGATTGCCCTCAGGGCATTCTGGCCCAGTCCTTACCCTAAGCAATGCAGCCCACGTCTCCCTATTCAGCCCCTGCTTGCTGGTGGCAGCTGTGAGTGCTGGGAGTTGCCGTTAGGCACGTTATCTGTGGGTTTTAATTATTTGTTTATCCTCCCGGTTATGTTGCCCTCTGAGATTCCAAGATTACCCACAGACCTGCCGGTGAGAGTGTTTCCTGGTGTTTGGAAACTTCTCTTTTAAGACTCCCTTCCTGGTACAGATCTCCATGCCTACCTCTTTGTCTCTCTTTTTATCTTTTATATTTTGTCCTGCCTCCTTTCAAAAACAATGGGCTGCCTTTCTGTGTGTCCCATGTCCTCTGCCAGCATTCAGAAGTTGTTTTGTGGAATTTGCTCAGCATTCAAATGTTCTTTCAATGAATTTGTGGGGGAGAAAATGGTCTCCCCATCCTATTCCTCCACCATCTTTGGTTGGGCCTCCCTCATTTAACCTGTCTTTTAAAGGTTAAATGAAACTCAATTATTGGATGTTCTGGGGTTAACATCTTTTAAAGTGGCATACTTTTATTCTTATTTCAATCAACTTATGGATATATATAATAAACATTAATATATAAGAATAATTCAAATTGTACAAAATTTTATAGATATTGATTAGATTTATGTCATTAGTTATATCATTCATTTCCTCTTTTCTTCCTAATGGACATTTCTTACTTGGAGTATCTTTAAAATCTTCCACTATAATAGTAATTTTATGATTTTCCAACCACTTAAAATATTACCATTTAACAAATGCTGTGTTGATAGTGCATGACTGTTATGTCTTCTTTGTAATTCATGCATTTTGTCATGTCAGCACTTTTAATCTTAAATTTTAATTTGAGAAGACAGCAGAGTAGAAAGAACCTGACCGCATCTCCTCTCACAAGCACACCAAAATCACAACTATTTACAGAACAATCTTAGATTAAAACGATGAAAGTTACCAGAAAAGGTATTTTTTACAGGAACCTACCAGAAAAGATCTACATAAGACATTATTAAAGACATAAGAAGACAAAGAAGAGGGGAAACTCATAATATAATCAAGTCCCATGCCCCTGGATGGGTGATTTCCAAACTAGAGAGCAATTACATTGCAGACATTCTTGCACAAGAATGAGAGGTCTGAGCTCCATATTAGGCTCCTTAGCCTGGGGATCCAACAACAGGAAAAGCCTCTAGAGCATTTCACTTCAAAGAGAACTGGGGGGAATAGAGATTTCACTTTTAAAAGGTGTACACAGAATCTCACATGCCCCAAACCAAAAGCACTAATTTGATAGGAACACTGGGATACCTCAGGACAAGCAACTAACTAGGCAAGGACACAGCCCCACCCATCAATAGACAGATTGCCTTAACAACCTCTGAGCCCACAGCCACCTCTGAACATGGCCCTGTCCACCAGAGGACCCAGGAAACACTTCTAACCACCAGAAAGAAGGCTTCAGTTCCAGAAACTCCTGGTCCCTGGCCCTGCCCTCCAGGAAGCCTGGTTTTGCTTCTGGACCAGCCTTACCCACAAAAGGGCAGACAACAGGGCAAGAAAATAATAATCCCACATCCTACAGATTAAACCTGCCCATCAGAAGGCCAGACCTTGCCCTGTGACCAGTTGGGCCCAGGCTTTGTCTATTAGCAGGCCAATACAAGCTTTGGGACACCCCAGACCCCATAATCAAATGAGTCAGGAACTGGTCACGTCCCCCACCAGCAATCTGACACCATCTCTGGACTCCTGGGCCTTGCCACCAGACTTCAGCATATGGCTTTGCTGTCAGTGGTCCAGCACTAATGCCAGGACCTGGCTTCACCCACAAGTGGGTAGGCAATAACCCTAGAGCCTTCTGGACCCTGACTCTGCCTACCAATGAGCCAGCACTAGCCCCAGGATCCCCTGAGTATCCTTATGGGTATCCTTATGATCCAGCCCCACCAACAGCAGGGCCTGGTAAACCAGACCAGGGGCAAACCAAGCCTATCACAATGTTCACACAGTCAGCACACCACAAGGGAAGGACATACACAACCCTCATAGAGGGAAATCATAGAACATATAGCTTAGGTGATAAGGAGAGTACACTTCTGGGACACACAGGACCTCTCCTTCAGAGGGTCACTTCTCCAAGGTCAAGAAAAGTAACTAAACTACCACATACATACAAACAGCAACTTAGGCAAAATTGAGGTGACAGAGGAACATGTTCCAGATGAAGGAATGAAACAAAATCCCAGAAGAACTAAGTGAAGTTGAGACAGGCAATACACTCAAGAAATAGTCCAGAGTGGTAACTGTAAAAATGATCAAACAACTTAGGAGAAAAATGGATGAAAATGGAAAAATGGAGAAAAAAGCAAACAAGAAGCTAAAAATTTTCAACAAAGATTTGGAAATTATAAAATAAAAATAACCATAGATAAAGAATATAATAACTGTAATGAAAGATATGCTAGAATGAATCAATAGTAGATTAAATAATACAGAGTAATAGATCAGTGAGCTAGAAGACAGAGTAGTGGAAATCACTGACGTTGAACAGAAAAAAAAAAGAAATGAAGAAAGTTTAAGAGACCTTTGAGACAACATCAACTGCACTAATATTTGCCTTTTAGGGGACCCAGAAGAAGAAAAGAGAGAGAAAGACCTGAAAACATATGTGAAGACGTGATAGCTAAAACTTCCCTAACCTAGGAAAAGCAACAGACATCCTTGTATCACTATGATAAATCCCACTTGATCATGGTACATGATCTTTTTGATGTATTGTTGAATTTGGTTTGCTAATATTTTGTTGAGGATTTTTGCATCTGTACTCATCAGAAATATCGGCCTACAATTTTCATGTTTATGTTGTCTTTGTCTGGCTTTGGTATCAGGTCGATTGATGCTGGTGATATAAAATGAGCTAGAAAGTATTTAATTCTCAATTTTTTGGAAGAGTTTGAGAAGGATAGATATTCAATCTTTGAATGTTTGATAGAATTTGTGAAGCCATCTGATCCTGAACCATTGCTTTGAGGATCTTACAAACAATTGTTTCAATCTCTGTACTAGTGACCTGTCTATTCAGATTTTATATTTCTTACTGATTAAGTCTTGGAAGGTTTCTTGATTCTAGAATTTGTACACTTATAGGTTGTCCAATTTTCTTATGTATAACTGTTCAGAATAGTCCCTTATAGTCATTTATACTATTTGTTATCTGTTATTTCTTCTTTTATCTCTGATTTTATTTATGAGGGCTTTCTCTCTTTTGTTCTTAGTAAGTCTGGCTAACAATTTGTCTTTTTTTTTTTTTTTTTTATCTTTTAAAGAACCAGCTCTTAGTTTCATTGATGTTTTCTACTGTCTTTTTAGTCTCTATGTCATTTATTTCTTCTCTGAACTTTATTATGGCCTTCCTCCTACTAATTCTGGGCCTCATTTTTTTCTTCTTTTTCTAGTTCATTTAAGTGTAAAGTTGGATTTTTTTTTTTTAATTTGAGTTTTCTTGTTTATCCAGGTAGGTCTGTATTCCTATAGATTTCCCTCTTAGTACTACTTTGGCCATTTCTCATAAATTATAGTATGTCATATTTTCATTTTACTTGTGTTCAGTTAAATTTTTATTTCTCCTTTGATTTTTTTATTGACCCAATAGTTATTCAGTAGCATGTTGTACAGTCTCCACATATGTGTGGTATCTTAAAAATATGTCTGTTTTATGCTAGTATCTTTGATCACCTACAAAACTCTACCCTTTTATTGCCTTCATTTTATGTTTTTGATGTCACAATTTGCCTCTCTTTATATTGTGTATTAATTAAAACATTATTGTTGCTATAATTAGTTTTAACACTTTCATTCTTTAATCTTTATACTAGACTTAAGTGGTTAACACACCACTATATTAGAGTATTAGACTATTCTGATTTTGATTATATACTTACCTTTACCAGTATGTTGCCTGTTTTCACATGTTTTTATGTTACTAATTACTGTCCATTCATTTCAGCTTGAGGAGCTTCTTTCAGCATGTCTTGTAAAGCAGGTCTAGTGGTGATAACCACTCTCAGCTTTGTTTCTCTGGGAAATCTTTATCTCTCCCTCATTTCTGAAGGACAACTTTTCAGGATAGAGTATTCTTGATTGGCAGGAACTTCTTTTTCTTTTGATTCTTTGAATATATCATCTCACCATCTTAGACAAGAGATTGTACTGAGAAACTAACTTAAAGACATATGGGAATTCTTTAGGGAATTCCCTAAATAAATACTTTAGTTTTTAAGGAACTTCCATACTGTTCTCCATAGTTGCTGTATCAATGTACATTTCAAGCAACAGTGTAGGAGTGTTCCCTTTCCTCTACAGCCTCTCCAGCATTTATTTGTACGTGTTTTGATGATGGCCATTTTGACTGGTGTGAGGTGATGCCTCACTGTACCTTTAATTTGCATGTAATTTCTATCAAACTACTGATGCCATTTTCACAGAAATTAGAATAAAAATTTTTATAATTTGCATGGAAACACAAAAGACCATGAATAGCCAAAATAATCTTAAGAAAGAAAAATGGAGCTGAAGGAATTAGGCTCCCTGACTTCAGACTGTACTACAAAGCTACAACAATCAAAACAATATGGCTGTGGCACAAAAACAAAAATATAGATCATTCTGCTTGTAAGAGTCTCTCTCCTTTTTATTTTTCCAGTAAATTAAATTTTTATTGAGTTATATGTGGCATACAAAATTACATTGGTTTCAGTTGTACAAAATTGTGATTAAATATTTTATATATTTTGAAATAATGTCAATAAATGCAGTTATAATCTATTACTATATAAATTTTTTATTGGTTTATCCCTTATTTGTACATTATATCCCCATTCTTTATTTACTTTAACCTCTTTAGTATAATATGTCTTGAAAAATATATCTTTGAGTTTGTTTGGTGATCCATGAGCTTCATGAACTTGCATATCCAAATCTCTCCTCAGATTTTAGAAGTTCTCAGCCATTATTTCTTTAAATAATCTTTTAACCACCTTCTTCATTTTTCTCCTCTGAGAGTCCAGTAATTCCCAGGTCCTTCTTTCAATTATATCCCATATATCACATTGGCTTTATTCACTCTTTTTTGATTCTTTTTTTCCTCTGACTGGATAATTTCTATGTTCCTGTCTTTTAATTCATAGATTTTTTTCTTCCTCTTGATCCTTTCTTATGCTGATGTCCTCTATTGTATTTTCATTTTATTCATTATACATTTCATCCCCAAAATTTATTTCTTTTTTATGATTTTTACCTCTCTTAAACTTCTCCTTTTGTTCATGTAGTTTTCTTGAGTTCATTGGATAGCCATTCTGCATTTTCTCAGAGGCCATTGAGCTTCTTAATCAGATAAATCACAAATCTTCATGTCTTTGTTCTCAGTTCAGTTTAGTCGCTCAGTCATGTCCGACTCTTTGTGACCCCATGAATTGCAGCATGACAGGCCTCCCTGCCCATCACCAACTCCCAGAATTCACTCAAACTCACGTCCATCAAGTCGGTGATGCCATCCAGCCATCTCATCCTTTATCGTCCCCTTCTCCTCCTGCCCCCAATCCCTCCCAGCATCAGAGTCTTTTCCAATGAGTCAACTCTTCGCATGAGGTGGCCAAAGTACTGGAGTTTCAGCTTTAGCATCATTTCTTCCAAAGAACATCCAGGGCTGTTCTCCTTTAGAATGGATTGATTGGATCTCCTTGCAGTTCAAGGGACTCTCAAGAGTCTTCTCCAAAACCACAGTTCAAAAACATCAATTCTTCAGTGCACAGCTTTCTTCACAGTCCAAATCTCACATCCATACATGACCACAGGAAAAACTATAGGCTTGACTAGATGGACCTCTGTTGGCAAAGTAATGTCTCTGCTTTTGAATAGGCTATCCAGGCTGATCATAACTTTCCTTCCAAGGAGTAAGTTTCTTTTAATTTCATGGCTGCAATCACCATCTGAAGTGATTTTGGAGCCCAGAAAAAATAAAGTCTGACACTGTTTTCACTGTTTCCCCATCTATTTGCCATGAAGTGATGGGACCAGATGCCATGATCTTAGTTTTCTGAATGTTGAGCTTTAAGCCAACTTTTTCACTTTGCTCTTTCACCTTCATCAAGAGGCTTCACTTTCTGCCATAAGGGTGGTGTAATCTGCATATCTGAGGTTATTGATATTTCTCCCAGCCATCTTGATTGCAGCTTGTGCTTCTTCCAGTCCAGCGTTTCTCATGATATATTCTGCATATAAGTTAAATAAGCAGGGTGACAATATACAGCCTTGATGCACTCCTTTTTCTATTTGGAAACAGTCTGTTCCACGTCCAGTTCTAACTGTTGCTTCCTGACCTGCATATAGGTTTCTCAAGAGGCAGGTCAGGTGGTCTGGTATTCCCATGTCTTTCAGAATTTTCTACAGTTTATTGTGATCCACACAATCAAAGACTTTGGCATAGTCAATAAAGCAGAAATAGATCTTTTTTTAGAACTCTCTTGCTTTTTCTCAGTTACTGGAAGATTATTGTGATCCTTTGCTGACATCATGTTTCCTTGATTTCTCATTTTCTTTGAAATTTTGTGTTATTTTCTTCACATTCACAGTAGAAGTCCCCTCCTCCAGTCTTAACAAACTTCAAAAGAAAAATACTTTCCACCAGCCCTGCTAGGGATTCTTATACTTCTTCAGACATTCTGTGGATATGTCTGCTCCATGCTTTTTGCTTCTAATTATGGTGGAATTCTTAAGCTTGTATGCCATTTCCTGATGCTGCAATGTACCAGGTCTGGTACTGAGAGCCTCCTTTTTCCTTGTCCAATGGTGGAGGTACAGCTCAAGTGTGGGATAGTTCCTTTGCCATGGATTTTGGCTGACATTCTGCAGGTGCTGAATAGCCATCTGCAAAATCTTGCTATTATCACAGTGAGGAGCACATACAGAGTGCCAGTTATAAGGCAGGAGGTGTGAGTGAGGTGCACAGAGTGCTTGGTATTCTCATGGGCCATTTGGAGGATCCATGGATTAAACATCCCCAGTAGCTCATCAATAGGTTTCATGATGAAGTCCAAAACAGTTAGTAGGACCTGTGTGCCTTTAATGTCCTCCTACCTATCTATCTACCTCTCTCACAGCTTCTTCCTGACACCAAGTCATGCAGCTCATGATTCAGTTTACTGGATGGAGTGAGAGGAAAATGGGCCTCTTTTGCAATGTCCCACATAGGTGAGGAAGCCAGGCACTCACTCACTTGTTCTCACTTTCCCTGCAAAGAGAAACCATGGATTATGAAGGCTCTGATTTGTTTCCTTAGAGGATAAGTAACATGTATAAAGTCAAATTGTTTCTCTTATTCTCCCCAATGCATCCAAACTTTTTTTTTTTTTCCTCCAAAAGTGTGCTGGTACTTCTCTGGTGGAAGCCTGGGTTTCCACACAGATTGTCTCCTCTGAGGGTGATTGTATAAGACAGTTCTCTTCATGGGCTCCCAGACCATGACCAAGAGAAGATATAGACAGTTTACAGATCATTGCAGTATCTACAGCTGGGACTGAACTCTGTATGCCTATTACCTGATACATGGGTGGGCAAGACTCCTCCTTGGGTCCTTAGTGTATGGGGCTGGATCTCACAAATTCTACAAGAGAATATTTTTGTTCATGGATGAATGCAAATTGTTATTAAGGGGATGGACATGATAAGAGATGTGTTATTCAGCCACATTGCGGACATTATTCTCAAAAGGATATTTTTCTTAAGTCATGAATGTTCATTGAACATTAGTGAATGATTTTTTTTTATCTATTACAATGAACAGTTCAATTGGTCTACTTTAATCTGTTAATATTTATGATTTTAATGATAATATTAACCAACCTTACATTAATAAGTTAAATCTCACTTTGTAACAATGCGTTGTTTTAATATTTACTTCTGGATTCAATTTGTTAATATTTTATTTAGGATTTTCACATCCCTGTTCACAAGCGAGCTTAATCTTGTTTTATGCTTTTTTTAAAGAAAAATTCTGTTCTTGTTCTATCCTTGTCTGGTTTTCAATTCAGGTTTATGGTAATTGGCTCAGTTTCCAATTAATTCCTAGAAAATGCTATCTGAGTAGTCAGAGTAAAATTTATTTACTCAACTTCATATTTGTTTACCACATCCAGTACCATTGTGCAAGACTTCAGAAACCTCTCTGCCTGTCATGTACCATGTTTTACTCTGAATAATATCAGAATCTAATCTTATGTTGTAACTTTCCTTTCAGGATGCAAAAAAATGCCACATGGATTAGCTGAGTTGTAAATTCTCAACTTGCTGCTTCACATTTGTAATCCATAACTTGTCCTGTGTCCTCAGATATTGACTATTGTGTACTGCTCATCTAGAATCTCTTGCTAGTTGGCCTGTGGTTGGTTTTGAATAATAGTCAGAGCTGGTAAAAGATGGGAGGACAGAGGGAGGAAGAGGTTCTGGGTTTTCTTCACTGCTTCTTTGCTTCTACAGATTGAATTGTGATCTACACCCTCCTTCCCCCACCCCGATCCATACATTGAAGCCCTAGTCCTCAAAGTGACTATATTTGGGTATAGGGCTTTTAGGAGACAATTAAGCTGAATAATTGATGGTTTTGAACTGTGGTGTTGGAGAAGACTCTTGAGAGTCCCTTGGACTGCAAGGAGATCCAACCAGTCCATTCTGAAGGAGATCAGCCCTGGGTGTTCTTTGGAAGGAATGATGCTAAAGCTGAAACTCCAGTACTTTGGCCACCTCATGTGAAGAACTGACTCATTTGAAAAGACTCTGATGATGGGAGGGATTGGGGGCAGGAGGAGAAGGGGACGACAGAGGATGAGATGGCTGGATGGCATCACTGACTTGATGGATGTGTCTGAGTGAACTCT
This sequence comes from Bos grunniens, assembly GCF_055505025.1. NCBI lineage: Eukaryota > Metazoa > Chordata > Mammalia > Artiodactyla > Bovidae > Bos > Bos grunniens. The sequence continues at coordinate 101,500,274 of NC_141194.1, read as the reverse complement.
GGGAGATGGTGATGGACAGGGAGGCCTGGCGTGCTGTGATTCATGGGGTCGCAAAGAGTCAGACACACCTGAGCGACTGAACTGAACTGAACTGAAGCTTAAATGAGGTCATAAAAAAGGAGTCCTAATCCAGTAGGACTGGTGGTCTTAAAAAAAGAGGAAGAAATATCTTATTCCCTCTCCTTTTTTCTCCTTTCCTCTCTTCTTTCTCTCTCTTTTCTCTCTTTCCCTAAGCACGCACACTGAGGAAAGGCTATGTGAGTTCACATTAAGAAGGTGGCCATCTACAAGCCAGGGAGAGAGCTTTGCGAGGACACCTTAATCTTGGACTGGTGCTTTAATCTTGGACTTCTCAGCCTCCAGAAATGTGAGAAAAAAATTCATATTATTTAAGCCACTCAGCAGTGTATGTTATTTTGATATGGGCACCTAAGATAACAAATACATCTCCCATTTTGACACAATGTCTCTGGTAACAGCTGCATTCACCCATGAACACAGTTTCCCACTGGGAAACTTTCCTGCATTATGACCCTTTCTGCTGAGTTTTGACAAGATTATTTCCTCCTGTTGTTCCTAGGAGTGGTGGTAGTTTTCCATAACTGGTTATCTATAAGTATTTTAATGTTCCTAGTTTATCCCTTGAGCCCTACTTACAATTCACTAATGGTCCCTTAGGTAAAAGTCCCTTCATTTCTACCATCTATAGTAAATTCTGTTCTCTGTTAGGATGCTGGTTACCTTCCCAAGAGAAAGCATCCTGTGATTTTTAAGAGGTACTACCAAAGCTAGCAGTTACAAAACACTGCTTAGTATATCAAATATATCCTACCATAGTATTTAAGAAAAAATTTAGATTCCAGAATTGTTCTTCTCAACTTTAAGACCCTTAGTAAAGTATCCAGATACATTTTCCAACTATATGAAACTACAGTCCCTAACCAAAAGATAATCACTGTGGTTACCCCCTCTCATTATAGGAGTTCAAATATAGAGACTACCCTACCCTTTAAATCAAACTTTATTTTGATGACAGAGATTGAATTAAAAGAAATGGATATACCTGATGCCTTTATATGGCCAAGTCCAGTTAGGTGGTACTCTTAACAGTAGGAGAGTATAATATGTTTGCAAAGCCTCAATAAGTAATGTGCAAGTGTCTTACATAAAAAGCACAGTCACAATCAGAAGATCAAATACAGGTGGCTTCTAAGAAAAAAGAATATAATGAACAAAATCATTGTAAATTTTACACTGATTGAGATATACCACCAGAGAATCTGTTAGTCTTTCAGTCAGCAAGCTTGGTTGGGCAACTAGGTTAACACTCACAGCACATAGATAAATTTAATACTTATGTTTCCAACAACGAATTACTAAGGTATTTTTAATGAGATAAAGAAATGATTTAATTAGGTGGATTCTAAGGCAGGATGGTAGAAAATTAAAGCAAAAGTGGGAGGGGGGTTCAGGATGGAGTGGACACATGTATACCTATGGCCGATTCATGTTAATGAATGGCAAAAATCAACACAATATTATAATTATCCTCCAAATAAAATATATAAATAAATATTTAAAAATATTTTCTACTCTATAACTTGAGATTTGATATGTTTTCTTACATACAGTGATCTATGTTGAACATATTGTTCACATACTCTAAGGTGAATATAAAGATAAGCAACAGTGGGGAACAGGGAATGTACAAGTACATTATGGTCTCTGTTGAATATACTTGGGTGAATAGTTTGCTTTGGAAATGAACTGAAATAATTATGTCGTTTCTGAGATTGAATTCAAACACTGCATTTCATTTTTTTAAATTTTTTAATTATTATTATTATTTTTTACTTTACAATATTGTATTGGTTTTGCCATACATCAATATGCATCTGCCACAGGTGTACATGTGTTCCCAATCCTGAACCCCCCTCCCACCTCCCTCCCCATGTTATCCCTCTGGGTCATCCCAGTGCACCAGCCCCAAGCTTCCTGTATCCTGCATCGAACCTGGACTGGCGATTTTTTTCTTATATGATATTGTACATCTTTTAATGCCATTCTCCCAAGTCATCCTCCCCCTCACTCTCCCACAGAGTCCAAAAGACTATTCTATACATCGTTGTCTCTTTTGCTGTCTCGCATACAGGGTTGTCATTACTATCTTTCTAAATTCCATATATATGTGTTAGTATACTGTATTGGTGTTTTTCTTTCTGGCTTACTTCACTCTGTATAATAGGCTCCAGTTTCATCCACCTCATTAGAACCGACTCAAATGTATTCTTTTTAATGGCTGAGTAATACTCCATTGTGTATATGTACCACAGCTTTCTTATCCATTCATCTGCTGATGGACATCCAGGTTGCTTCCATGTCCTGGCTATTATAAACAGTGCTGCGATGAACATTGGGGTACACGTGTCTCTTTAAATTCTGGTTTCCTTAGTGTATATGCCCAGCAGTGGGCATTCAAGCACTGCATTTCAAACTCTTTTGTTGACTATGAGGGCTACTCCATTTCTTCCAAGGGATTCTTGCCCACAGTAGTATATTGTATGTTGTCACCCTGCTTATTAATCTTATATGCAGCATGCATCATACAAAATGTCAGGCTGGATGAATACAAGCTGGAATCAAGATTGCCAGGAGAAATACCAATAACCTCAGATATGCAGATGATTACCATTCTAATGGCAGGAAGTGAAGAGGAACTAAAGAGCCTCTTGATGAGGGTGAAAAAGGAGAGTGAAAAAGCTGGTTTAAAACTCAACATTCACAAAACGAAGATCATGGCATCTGGTCTGATCAATTCATGGCAAATAGATGGAGAAACAATGGAAGCAGTGACAGACTTTATTTCTTGGGCTTCAAAATCACTGAAGACAGTGAGTACAGCCATGAAATTAAAAGACACTTCCTCCTTGGAAGGAAAATTGTGAAAAGCATAGATAGTGCATTAAGAGGCAGAGATATAACATAGCTGACAAAAGTCTGTGTAGTCAAAACTGTGATTTTTCCAGTAATCATGTATGGATGTGAGACTTGGACCATAAGGAAGGCTGAGCAGCAGATAATTGATACCTTTGAATTGTAGTGCTGGAAAAAACTTTTGAGAGTCCCTTGGACTGCAAGGAGATCAAATCAGTCAATCCTAAATTAAATCAATTTTGAATATTCATTGGAAAGAATGATGCTAAAGGTCCCATACTTTGACTACCTGATGTGAAGAGTTGTCTCATTGGAAAAGACCCTAATACTGGGAAAGATTGAGGGCAGGAGAAGGGGGAAACAGAGAAGGAGATGGTTGGATAATATCACTGAATTAATTGCCATGAGTTTGAGAAAACTCTAGGAGATAGTGAAGGACAGGGAAACCTGGCCTGCTGCAGTTTATTTCGTCTCAAAGAGACATGACTTAGCAAGTGAACAACAACAACACTGAATATACTGGTTAATGGAGCAGTGAACAACCTTTCTAGTGGTTGAGTGCATTTTGTTCATAATACATTGTTCTTTTTCTGTCACTCCTTACCTGTCACTTTCCACTGATACGTACTGTATTTCAGGTACTGAGTCTAGTTTTCTTGCCATTGTTATTGATTTCTGTTCCATTCAATTAAGTTCCTATAAAAATACTTGTGGCATCTTGACATATGTCTGTGGCTAATAATTGCATTGATCTATCATGTCCTGGGCTAAGTAAAGGACAGTATGCTGCTGATTAAAAAATCTGAAGCTTATTAAAATTTATAGGAAGAGTAATTTGACTGATGATCAAATTAAGTAGCATGTAAAGTTCCTAAGATAGTGACTAGCTATTTTTATTAATCTAATTTTTTAGTATCAAATTTCATTGAATATCAAACAAAAATTAATACATATGATGTATACATGTGAAATGATAAACATGTTGCATGAACACCCAATTTATATGTCATTTTACATATATTGTATACATATATAGTATATGCACACATACACACATATATATATATATGCTATATACATATATGTGTATATATATGACTTATTTTAAGAAATTAAGCCATGTGATTGTGGAGAATGGCAAATCCTAAACCTGCAAGATAGGCTGGCTAGCAAGAAATTCAGTTAAGAGTTAATGCTACAATCTTGAATCCAAAATCTACAGGGCAGGATAGCAAGCTGGTAATATAGGCAGGATTGAATTGATTAATTTTTAAGACATTTCAATCTTTGCTATCAAGGTTTTCAACTGATTGGATTAGACCCACTCATATTAAGGAGGGTAACATTAGTTACTCAAATACTACTGATTTAATGTTAATCATTCATATATATATATATGTGTGTGTGTGTGTGTGTGTGTACAACAGTACATACATTGGTGCTTGACCAAACAAACTGCCACATAGCCTAGCCAAGTTGACATGTGAAACTAATCACCACAATCTGTGATGTTATCTCTCAAAATCTTTTAAGATAACAAGTTTAATTTTATTAGTTCAGCTCAGTTTAGTCACTCATTCATGTCCGACTCCTTGTGACCCTATGGACTGCAGCACGTAAGGCTTCTCTATCCATCACCAATGACTAGATCTTGTTCAAACTCATATCCATCAAGTCATTGATGTCATCCAGCCATCTCATCCTCTGTCATTCCCTTCTCCTCCTGTCGTCAGTCTTAACCAGCATATGGGTCTTTTCCAATGAGTCAGTTCTTCAAATCATATGGTTAAAGTAATGGAGCTTCAACTTCAGTCCTTCCAATGAATATTCAGGACTGATTCCCTTTAGGATTGACTGGTTTGATCTCCTCGCTGTCCAAGGGACTCAAAGAGTCTTCTCCAACACCACAGTTCACAGCATCAACTCTTTGGTGCTCAGCTTTCTCTATTGTCCAACTCTCACATTCACACATGACTAATGGAAACATCATAACTTTGACTAGATGGAGCTCTGTTGGTAAAGTAATGTCTCTACTTTTAAATACACAGTCTAGGTTGGTCATAGTTTTTCTTCCAAGGAGCAAGCGTCTTTTAATTTCATGGCTACATTCACCATTTCCAGTGATTTTGGAGCCCAAGAAAATAAAGCCTCTCACTGTTTCCATTGTTTGCTCATGTTTTTACCATGAAGTGATGGGACTAGATGCCATGCTCTTAGTTTTCTGAATGTTGAGTTTTAAGCCATCTTTTTCATTCTTCTCTTTCAGTTTCATAAAAATGCTCTCCACTTCCTCTTTGCTTTCTGCAATAAAGGTGGTGTCATCTGCATATCTGAGGTTATTGATATTTCTCCTTGCAATCTTGATTCCAGCTTGTGCTTCATCCAGCCCGGTATTTCACATGATGTATTCTGCATAAAATTTAAATAAGCAGGATGACAATATATAGCCTTGACGTACTCCTTTCCCTATTCCCAGTCTGTTGTTCCACGTCCAGTTCTGACTGCTGCTTCTTGACCTGCATACAGATTTCTCAGGAGGCAGTTATGGTGGTCTGGTATTCCCATCTCTTGAATAATTTTTCACAGTTTGTTGTAATCCACACAGTCAAAGGCTTTAGTGTAGTCAATGAAGCAGAAGTAGATGTTTTTCTGGAATTCTCTTGCTTTTTCTATGATCCAACGGATGTTAGCAATTTGATCTCTGGTTCCTCTGCTCTTTCTAAATCAAGCTTGAACATATGGAAGTTCTTGTTTCACTTGCTGTTGAAGTCTAGCTTGGAGAATATTAAGCACTACTTTGCTAGCATATGAGACGAGAGCAATTGTGTAGTAGTTTGAACATTTTTTGGCATTGCCTTTCTTTGTGATTGGAATGAAAACTGACCTTTTCCAGTCCTGTGGTCACTGCTGAGTTTTCCAAATCTGTTGGCATATTGAATGCAGCACTTTCACAGCATTTCTTTTAAGATTTGAAGTAGCTCACCTGGAATTAATTTTATCAAAATTTGAGCATATTTTAGAGCCTGAATTTGAGAATTCAGTTTTGAAATTTTTTTAAGAGAATCAAAGCCATATTATCAAAAATTTTGACAAATCATATCCATATTTGGGCATTTTAAATGTTAACAATTTGTTTAAAGTGTCCATTTGTAATTCTAAATTAAAATATGTAATTAGATAATTGCTTAGATTTGTGAATTTAAACTGAAATCTTTCTAAGCTTATGTATAAAATGGGAACATTTAGAATGAAAATTCCCCAAAGGCAGGGATTTTCTTCCCCTTAATCTACTGCTATCATATAGGTTCCAAGAACAAAGATTTACTCAATAATAAGGTCTTTACAAATATTTGTAGGATAATTCTAAGAAAATTCAAGATTCATCAGACATTCGAGCTTACCAAGACTTTTTTTTTTTCAAGTTAGTTGAGTACTTAAAGGAAATAAAATAATGACATTTATAAATCCAATTTAGAATATTTAGTCAAGTTTAAGTTTTAAAACACCTTTCCAGTTGACTTTTATAATTAGCTATATACATATACTTGCAAACTAATATGAAAATCTCAAGGAATAGCTGGCTTATTGAGTTTGTAACTTTTATAAACTAAATATTAATGTTATAGCTAGTGAAACTTGTGAAATTTTTTTCAGTGCACCATAATCACCTTCAAGAACATAAAAACCCTCAAACTTGAAAGATAGGTCAATATTTCCTATACTTATAGATGGCTTAATATTAATCTCATTGACTTTTTGCAGGGAAAAGTGCAAGGAAAAAGATTAAAGAATTATTGCATTTCAAATAAATGTTTCATTGTAACAATAGACAATAATTGTTAAAAGAGTTCCTTAAAGTTAAAAAATATTGTAATAATTATTAAAAGATATATATATATATATAATATATATATATATATATATATATATATATATATATATATATATATAGTAGGCAATATATGAGAAGGCAATGGTACCCCACTCCAGTACTCTTGCCTGGAGAATCCCAGGGATGGGGGAGCCTGGTGGGCTGCTGTCTATGGGGTCGCACAGAGTTAGACACAACTGAAGTGACTTAGCAGCATATATATATATTTTGTAACTCAGTTTTCTACCTTAGGCAACATAGCAAATTCTTGAAAAGCACAAACACTCAAATTTTCTAGATCTGAAATACCTCTACCCCTTACCAAGGTGGCAAGTTACTCAACTTATGTTTGTCTTAGTTCCCTTTCCATTAAAATAAGAAAAATTGTAATGCCTGTCTCCTAACATTACTGTGAGGATTGCACAAAATTATTCCTGTCGAGTACTTTGAGCAGTGCCTGGTACATATGCCTTTTATTAGGTATAATTTCTATTAACTTGCTGCTAGAAAATAGAAAACTATCCCACATTTCTCCAAAAGTATCTACACCAATTCTTCAGTTTTATTAGTAACAAAGTTTGAAAATATAAAAATGATTGAATAATTTTTATAATCACTTCAAGTAACAATTATCCCCACAGTTGTTTTGTTTTAGTTCTATCTAAAAATGTAAAGGGGTCTTCCCTGGTGGTCCAGTGGCTATGATCCATGCTCCCAATATATCTGGCCCAGGGCCAATCCCTGATTGGGGAACTAGATCCCACATGCTGCAACTAAATATTCATGCTGCAAAAAAGATTTAAGACTCTGTGTGCTGCAACTAAGAACTTGAGCAGCCAAATAAATAAAAGAAAAAAAAATATATATATATATATATATTTTTTTTAATGGAAAGTAATCAATGCCTGCAACTAGTACTTTTATTGAGGCTTTTCTATTGCTTGACTCTTAATCTACATTAATTTTTCATTGACTGTAATCATAAAATAGAGTATTTTTATTGTCTGGTTGTTGTTGTTGTTGTTGTTTTTAAACTCATGGGCATCAAATTTCCTAATCTCTTGCATGTTTGAGACTGTCTTCTGCCTTCCACTATAGTTAACCATACATGGTTAACTGTTGAGGGTCTTTAATGGACCAGAACCTGGTGGTCTGGAGTCGACGATAAGAAAGTAAAAGAGAGAAAGAGGATGACATTCCTTGGTTTACACAGAAAACCAAAAAAGCCCTTGACACGGGGCTTTCACTGCTTCACGTAGGCACAGGGCATCCTTTTGTGAGGGTCTTGCAAGTCCAGCAAGAAAGTGAGCTCATCGGGCTTCTGAGCTCCAAAAAATTAGCCTGAAACAGAGAGAAAGAAAGGGAGAGAAAAAGAAAGAAAGACATGTGGCCCAAGCTCTGATGGATCAAGGGTGTTTTATTCAACATAGTGTGGGTATATATACTGTCTTACAAGGTAAATTTGTTTAGCAAAGATATAGATCAAAAGTCCAGACTTAGAAATTGTCAAGGAACCATAAGACAATCCATATCAAAGAGAGAGGGTTGTAAATAATCACTTTTATCCTTCATAAAAAGGAAGAGGGTCGTAAATAGTTACTTATCACCATATGGAAAAATTAACGAAGGAAATGCATGCATTCCTCAGCCCTAGGATCTGTTTGCCACTCCTCTTAATTCCTGAATATTCAGGAATTTATAAGGAACAGAAAATTCGTGATAGATCCAAAACAGCACACAGGAAGCCTCCTGTTAAATGCTTCCTGACAATTCCCCCTATTTTATTATATTTGTAAAAAAGGTCCTGACCAATTGAGTTTGTTTAGTATTAACCAACCTTATAGAAAGGCAACAATAAAGAACAAATATAATTACCAAGACAATCACCAAAGTTACAGTTCCAGACCTGATGCTGTGGGTAATAGTTTGAAACCATCCTCGTGGGTTTAGCCCAGATAATTGACCAGCTAGTTGTTCAGCTAAAGTTTCCAAATTACTGGAAGAGGGCAGACATTTAGAAAAGGTTTCAAAGATATCCTTTTGCAGTAATTGTACATTCAGAGAGGCATTATCATCTATATTTTGCAAATGAAATTTGAGTTGTTCCCAGTTGTAGGCACTATGATTGAAATGGACAGGAGTAACACAAAATTGAGTTGAATTCCAATCACATTTTAGTATCAGTTGTTTTTGCAAATCTATTAATTGATCTCTGACCCATTTGATGGCTGTTTTTAGTTTCTGTATTTCCTCTTGAGTATCTTCATCTACCTGAGCCTGAGTAGCCCACATATTATGAACATCTTCAGTCCAATTTTGGGTAAAATTATGTGCTTGAATTGTGGTATGTAAAGCAGTGCCAGCGACAGCAGCAGTGGTGCAAATAGCTGTTAACCGCAAAATGCCAAGAATCAGCCATCCAATGAATCGTTTAGATTGTTGCAGCAGTTTAGTAAGTAATCTGGAAGCAAGTCCAGCCATGGGACCTTCTTCCCAGGGTCATTGGAGATTTATTGGCAACCACAAATTACGTCGAGATCAAAGAATGAACAGGGAATAATTTCTTAAAGAAATAGAGGAGTTAAGACAAGTATATAGTTTGCAATTAATTGTAAATTTCCTATGGCTATAACAAAAGGAAGTGGGACACAGGCCTGTATAAAATATGATTGATTATAGTGAAATAAATAGTTACTATGACTATGACTGGTCCCTGTGAAATGCCCAGTCCAAGTTCCAAGTTCTTCAGTGCTCATAACAAGATTCCAAATGTCCCATTGTTCAGGCCCACTCTGTTTATTGAGGACGATCCTAGGATGAGATGGGGCTAATTCACCATCAAGCCACCAAAGAAGTCCTTTGCCATGATAATGCTCCATCATAGTGTCATTAACCTTCCATGCCACTTGAGTAGCATAGTCACACACAGTGCTGTTAACATCATCTAAGCAGTTAGATAACCACATACCATGGGGTCCCCAATTGACAATCCTATGATTAGCCACAAACACTAATTTTCCTGATTTGGCTTGACATTTGTCCCAATGAACAGGAGTATATGTAAAGTGCTTATAAGTAAACCCTTTGCATAATGATCTCTGTCCTGTCCCTAACTCTTTCCCTAAGGTCTCAGTAGTATAAACATGGTTCACAGACAAAGAAAGGGCAGTAAATAATCCAAGCAATGTCCAAAAATCCTTTTGGGGAGGCAGGGTGAAAGCCCAAGTTTGTCAGCTAATTTTTATGCATAATTCTGCTGGGCCCATGCACAAAGGAAGGACTTCATAACCTAGAGAAATATTAATTAGTTTTCCTTCTTCTTCAGGGTGTGAGGGCCCTTTAATGCTCCAGGGAGAAGGCATATGTATAGAGTCATTAGTTGAAATGATTGGTCCTCTCTCCATCCATTCAACCACCTGTAGTAGAGGGGGGTTGGGTATGTAAGCCCAGTAAGTATGATTAATTAGAGCTTGAACGAGGGAGGCACAGGCAAGCAGACAGAGCATTGCCAGGAAAATGTATTCAGGACTCCGAGGCATTCCTTGTTGAAAGATGAAGTTTTCAACTCGATTAGTGAGGGGTTTTATTTGTCCCCAAGTGGGGAGATCATAAGGTTGAGGCCACCAAGGGTGGTGCTTCCTGGAAATCTTTAGAGCCGCCATGGCCGGTATTGGAATTTCTTCCTCCTGAGGCTTTTGTTGTTTTCTATCTATTTTGAAGGCCGGGGGCCCTCTTGGGTTGAATCTTCTGAATAGGAAGCCATGTGAGTTTGTTGAATCCATCTGGGGAAATATAAGCATACCCCTTACCCTGTAAGATTAGTTTTCAAGATTTCCATTGTTTCGTTAGCCCATCTTAATACCAAATGGGCAGAGGAAAAGTGTCCTTCAATTCCTCAAAATGCATTTCTGTTCTTGTTAAGATATCTCCCTGTAGTAAGTTTAAAAAATTTAAAACAAATAAAGCTGCATTAACAATAGTTATAGATTTAGAAAATATCTTATGTTGGAATCTAGTAAAGTCTACTTTAGATAAGGAAGACAGTAGTGTTCTTGTGTACTCCCTCTTTTTAAATTTATTTTTATTTACAACTCTAATGTGTGATGTGCTCGTTCGACTATGCCTTGTGCCTGTGGATTATAAGGAATACCTATAATATATTTAATAGAAAAAGATTGTAAAAATTGTTTAAAGTGTCTAAAAATATAGGCAGGGCCATTGTCCGTTTTTATAGAACTAGGAGTTCCTATTACAGCAAAACAAGCTAATAAATGAGTTATAACATGTTGTGTAGCTTCACCATGAAGAGGTGTGGCCCAAACAAAAGAAGAATTAGTGTCGATACAGACATGCAAGAAAGGAAACGGAGAAAGTTCAGAGCAATGAGTTGCATCCATTTGCCATAGTTCATTAGGTTGCAAACCACGAAGATTAATACCTTGTGTGATGGGTCAAAGATGTAGGGGTCTACAAGTAGAGCAATTACTAATAATTTCTTTAGCCTAGCAGTATGGGATTTTCCATAACTGGTGTAGGGAGCCAACATTGTTATGCCACAGAGCATGCTGTTCCTCTGGAGTAGCAAAGGAAACCAGTTTATCAGCCTGCTCATTACCATGAGTCATGGGGCCTGGAAGGCAAGAATGTGCTCGAATATGTGTAACATAATTGCGGTTTCTAACAACAGATGGTAGTTCAAAAAAACGTTGTTGAATAATAGGTTGATTGGAGTTTATGGTGGAGGTTTATATATTTTTTAATACCAAAACTGAATATATAGAGCATATCTATATTAATGGGGTAAAGATATAGGCAAATAACTTGAATAAGAGCATATAATTCCTTTTGTAGAGCAGAATGAAATTTAGTATAAAAGACTTTATATTTCTTTTTTTTTTCATTTTTTTAAAATTTTATTTTATTTTTAAATTTTACATAACTGTATTAGTTTTGCCAAATATCAAAATGAATCCGCCACAGGTATGGGGAGGGAGGAGGGAGGAGGGTTCAGGATGGGGAACACATGTATACCTGTGACTTTATATTTCTTAAGAGACCAGAATGAAGCTTTGGCATTTTTAGTTCTATCTATATAAAAATCCTCAGCTTGTAGTATAGGCTGTGAGCTGATAATGCGAGAAATAATAAATTCGGTACTTTTGAAGAAATTCCACAGCTTACCAGAAGGATAATGAAATGAAATTTCTCCAAAATATTCCAGAAAAGCTATTTAGAAATAGGTAGAAGTTTGTAATGTGCTCTCAAATTGAGATTTATTGATAGGTACTACAGTTTTATGAGAATCAGAGCCAATTAGAGTTTTAGTCCTATTTTTTCCATGGATAATGATTAGAGCAATAAAATCAAGGTAGGGTGTAAGTGACTTTATTCCCTTAAAACGGATATAGATCCATTCTACTGAGTGTTCTTGTTGGTCAAGCAGTCCTGTGGGAGAACGAAGAGAGGGGAGTATAAATAATTCTAGAAGTAAATCTAGTTTGATGAGAGTAAGAAATTGTTTTCATAATTTATTTTGCACTAAATAGAGTTCCTCTCATGCCTCTTGAGAAAGTGAATGAAGGCTATTTAAATCAGGATCTCCTTTTAAAGTATTAAATAGGTTATTCAGTTGATAAATAGCAATGCTTAAAGAAGGTCTAATACAATTTATATCACCTAAGAGCTTTTGAAAATCATTTAAGGTTGATAATTTATCAGTATGGATCTGAGTTAGTTGGGGAGTAATATGTTGTCTATTAACAACAAACCCCAAGTAATGTTAGGGTGTAGAGGTTTGAATTTTTCCAGGGGCAATGATTAATCCAGAGTTTTTTAAACATAATTGAGCTATATCAAGCATGTGCTGAGTTTCTAAGATTGATGGAGCCGAAAACAATATATTATCTATATAGTGAATAACAAGAAAGTTAGGAAATTGTTTTCTCACAGGCTCAAGGGCTTTAGCTACATATTACTGACACATGGTGGGAGAATTCATCATCCCTTGTGGCACTACAGTCCATTGGTACCGTTTATGAGGTCCAATATGATTAGGATAAGGGAGAGAGAAAGCAAATCTCTCTTGGTACAAAGGGTGTAAAGGTATATTAAAAAAATCAATCTTGTAAATCAATAAAAATAATGTGCCAATTTGAGGCATAGTGGTAGGTGATGGGATTCCTGGTTGTAATGCACCCATAGGTTTCATAGATGCATTAACTTTTCTAAGGTCTGTTAGGAGATGCCATTTGTTAGATTTATTTTTTATAACAAAAATAAGAGAGTTCCAAGGAGAACAAGATTCTTCAATATGTTTTAATTCTAGTTGTGTACTTTTAATTCCTTAGCCGCCTGTAATTTCTCTTTCATGAAGGGCCACTCCTCTGTCCAAATGGGCTCGTCATTCTTCCAAGTTGTTTTAATAATTGTATTGTTTGTTAAATGAGCAGTGGCCTCTAGGAAAAATGTGGAATGTATATCTGAGTTTGCCATTGCATAAGTAAGTCCCTTCCTATTAGATTAAGGGGTGCATCTATCACATAAGGTCTGAATGTTTCAGGTTGGCCTTCTGGTCTCTCACATGGATAAATCTGAGTACTCTGATAAACCTCTTCTTGTAGTTTGGTTTGAGAAATCCCGGCAATTTGGCAAGAAATTTTTTGTACAGGCCAGGATTTGGGCCATAAGTGTTTGGAAATAATAGTAATATCAGATCCAGTGTTAAGGAGACCAGAAAAATCTTTTACCATTAATTTTAATATGTATAGTTGGTCGGGCAAATTTGGATACTAATGATGTCGAAAAGGACTGTTTTTTTTTTGTCTTTTTTTTTTTTTTAACTTTACAATATTGTATTGGTTTTGCTGTATATCAACATGAATCTGCCACAGGTATACAAGTGTTCCCCATCCTGAACCCTCCTCCCTCCTCCCTCCCCTTACCATCCCCCTGGGTTGTCCTAGTGCACCAGCCCCAAGCATCCACTATCGTGCATTTAACCTGGACTGGTGACTCATTTCATATATGATATTATACATGTTTCAATGCCATTCTCCCAAATCATCCCACCCTCTCCCTCTCCCACAGAGTCCAAAAGACTGTTCTATACATCAGTGTCTCTTTTCCTGTCTCGTATACATGGTTATTGTTGCCATCTTTCTAAATTTCATATATATGCATTAGTATACTGTATTGGTGTTTTTCTTTCTGGCTTACTTCACTCTGTATAATAGGCTCCAGTTTCATCCACCTCATTAGAACTGATTCAAATGTATTCTTTAATGGCTGAGTAATACTCCATTGTGTATAGGTACCACAGCTTTCTTATCCATTCATCTGCTGATGGATATCTAGGTTGCTTCCATGTCCTGGCTATTGTAAACAGTGCTGTGATGAACATTGGGTTACACGTGTCTCTTGCAATTCTGTTTTCCTCAGTGTGTATGCCCAGCAGTGGGATTTCTGGGTCATAAGACAGTTCTATTTCCAGTTTTTAAAGGAATCTCCACAATGTTCTCCATAATGGCTGTACAAGCTTGCATTCCCACCAACAGTGTAAGAGGGCTCCCTTTCTGCACACCCTCTCCAGCATTTATTGCTTGTAGACTTTTGGATCACAGCCATTCTGACTGGCGTGAAATGGTACTTCTTAGTGGTTTTGATTTGCATTTCTCTGATAATGAGTGATGTTGAGCATCTTTTCATGTGTTTGTTAGCCATCTGTATGTCTTCTTTGGAGAAATGTCTATTTAGTTCTTTGGCCCACTTTTTGATTGGGTCATTTATTTTTCTGAAATTGAGCTGTAGGAGTTGCTTGTATATTTTTGAGATTAGTTGTTTGTCAGTTGCTTCATTTGCTATTATTTTCTCCCATTCTGAATGCTGTCCTTTCACCTTGCTTATAGTTTCCTTTGTTGTGCAGAAGCTTTTAAGTTTAATTAGAACCAATTTGTTTATTTTTGCTTTCATTTCCAATATTCTGGGAGGTGGGTCATAGAGGATCCTGCTGTGATGTATGTCGGAGAGTGTTTTGCCTATGTTCTCCTCTAGGAGTTTTACAGTTTCTGGTCTTACATTTAGATCTTTAATCCATTTTGAGTTTATTTTTGTGTATATTGTTAGAAAGTGTTCTAGTTTCATTCTTTTACAAGTGGTTGACCAGTTTTCCCAGCACAACTTGTTAAAGAGATTGTCTTTTCTCCATTGTATACTCTTGCCTCCTTTGTCAAAAATAAGGTGTCCATAGGTGCGTGGATTTATCTCTGGGCTTTCTATTTTGTTCCATTGATCTATATTTCTCTCTTTGTGCCAGTACCATATTGTTTTGATGACTGTGGCTTTGTAGTAGAGCCTGAAGTCAAGCAGGTTGATTCCTCCAGTTCCATTCTTCTTTCTCAAGATTGCTTTGGCTATTCGAGGTTTTTTGTATTTCCATACAAATTGTGAAATTATTTGTTCTCGCTCTGTGAAGAATACAATTGGTAGCTTGATAGAGATTGCATTGAATCTATAAATTGCTTTGGGTAGTATACTCATTTTCACTATGTTGATTCTTCCAATCCATGAACATGGTATATTTCTCCATCTATTAGTGTCCTCTTTGATTTCTTTAACTAGTGTTTTATAGTTTTCTATATATAGGTCTTTAGTTTCTTTAGGTAGATATATTCCTAAGTATTTTATTCTTTTCGTTGCAGTGGTGAATGGAATTTTCTTCTTAATTTCTCCTATTTTCTCATTATTAGCATATAGGAATGCAAGGGATTTCTGTGCTTTGCTTTTATACCCTGCAACTTTAGTATATTCATTGATTAGTTGTAGTAATTTTCTGGTGGAGTCTTTAGGGTTTTCTATGTAGAGGATCATGTCATCTGCAAACAGTGAGAGTTTTACTTCTTCTTTTCCCATTTGGATTCCTTTTATTTATTTTTCTGCTCTGATTGCCTTGGCCAAAACTTCCAAAACTATGTTGAATAGTAATGGTAAAAGTGTGCACCCTTGTCTTGTTCCTGACTTTAGGGGAAATGTTTTCAATTTTTCACCATTGAGGATAATGTTTTCTGTGTATTTGTCATATATAGCTTTTATTATGTTGAGGTATGTTCCTTCCATTCCTGCTTTCTGGAGAGTTTTTATCATAAATGAATGTTGAATTTTGTCAAATGCTTTCTCTGCATCTATTGAGATAATCATATGGTTTTTATTTTTCAATTTGTTAATGAGGTGTATTACATTGATTTATGTACAGATATTGAAGAATCTTTGCATCCCTGGGATAAAGCCCACTTGGTCATGGTGTATGATCTTTTTAATGTGTTGTTGGATTCTGATAGCTAAAATTTTGTTAAAGATTTTTGCATCTATGTTCATCACTGATATTGGCCTGTAGTTTTCATTCCTTGTGGCATCTTTGTCAGGTTTTAGTATTAGGGTGATGGTGGCCTCATAGAATGAGTTTGGAAGTTTACCTTCCTCTGCAATTTTCTGGAAGAGTTTGAGTAGGATAGGTGTTAGTTCTTCTCTAAATTTTTGGTAGAATTCAGCTGTGAAGCCGTCTGGACCTGGGCTTTTGTTTGCTGGAAGATTTCTGACTACAGTTTCAATTTCTGTGCTTGTGATGGGTCTGTTAAGTTTTTCTATTTCTTCCTGGTCGAGTTTTGGAAAGTTGTACTTTGCTACGAATTTGTCCATTTTTCCATATTGTCCATTTTATTGGCATATAATTGCTGATAGTAGTCCCTTATGATACTTTGTATTTCTGTTTTGACTGTTGTGATCTCTCCATTTTCATTTCTAGTTTTATTAATTTGATTTTTCTCCCTTTGTTTCTTGATGAGTCTGGCTAATGGTTTGTCAATTTTATTTATGCTTTCAAAGAACCAGCTTTAGGCTTTGTTGATTTTTGCTATGGTCTCTTTTGTTTCTTTAGCATTTATTTCTGCCCTAATTTTTAAGATTTTTTTCCTTCTACGAACCCTGGGGTTCTTCATTTCTTCCTTTTCTAGTTGCTTTATGTGTAGAGTTAGGTTATTTATTTGACTTTTTTCTTGTTTCTTGAGGTATTGCTGTATTGCTATGAACTTTCCCCTTAGGACTGCTTTTACAGTGTCCCACAGGTTTTGGGTTGTTGTGTTTTCATTTTCATTCGTTTCTATGCAAATTTTGATTTCTTTTTTGATTTCTTCTGTGATTTGTTGGTTATTCAGCAGCGTGTTATTCAGCCTCCATATGTTGAAATTTTTAACAGTTTTTCTCCTGTAGTTGAGATCTATTCTTACTACATTGTGGTCAGAAAAGATGCTTGGAATGGTTACAATTTTTTTGAATTTACCAAGGCTAGATTTATGGCCCAGGATGTGATCTATCCTGGAGAAGGTTCCGTGTGTGCTTGAGAAAAAGGTGAAATTCATTGTTTTGGGATGAAATGTCCTATAGATATCAATTAGGTCTAACTGGTCTATTGTATCATTTAAATATTGTGTTTCCTTGTTAATTTTCTGTTTAGTTGATCTATCCATAGGTGTGAGTGGGGTATTAAAGTCTCCCACTATTGATCTGTACTGCTGAATCCCCCTGTCTGTACATCATTAGAGGTGTTAATAAAGGTCTGTCTAGCCAAGGCTATGGTTTTTCCAGTGGTCATGTATGGATGTGAGAGTTGGACTTTGAAGAAAGCTGAGCACCAACGAATTGATGCTTTTGAACTGTGGTGTTGGAGAAGACTCTTGAGAGTCCCTTGAACTGCAAGGAGATCCAACCAGTCCATTCTAAAGGAGATTGGTCCTGGGTGTTCTTTGCAAGGAATGATGCTAAAGCTGAAACTCCAATACTTTGGCCACCTCATGCGAAGAGCTGACTCATTGAAAAAGACTCTGATGCTGGGAGGGCTTGGGAGCAGGAGGAGAAGGGGACCACAGAGGATGAGATGGCTGGATGTCATCACCACCTCAATGGATGTGAGTTTGAGTGAACTCCAAGAGTTGGTGATGGACAGGGAGGTCTGGCGTGCTGCAATTCATGGGGTCGCAAAGAGTCGGACATGACTGAGCTACTGAATGGAACTGAAGGTAAAAGAAGTAATTGAGCAAATTTTCCCCCTTTTTGAATTGACAAATCTGAGATGACATTATAATTTCAATTTCTCTTTTATAATCTGAATCAGTTAGTCCAGGGTGAACAGTAATTCCTTTAGAATTCAAACTAAAACTGCCAAGTAAAAGACCGAAGTTTTGTAGGGACAGGGTTCCAAAATATCCAGGAGGTATTATAGAGGGGACTGCTTGAGGGTAAAGGAGAAAGTCATTTAGGGCTGGTATATCGATGGCAGCACTGCCGGATATTGAGAGTTTGAGGGAGAAGATGGAATTTGCCCCTGGTTTTTGTTGAAGTGGACCTGGGAGGTCCCCTGCTTGAAGTTTCCCAAAATAGGTTTCCCTTCAATGTCAAATTTAGATTTACAATTTTGGCCCAATGCATTCCTCTACCCCAGCTAGGGCAGATTTTTTTTTTTTTTAGCTTTCTTAGTGCAGTCCCTTTTTAAATGGTTCTTATCTCCACATGTAAAGCATCCTTCATTTCCCTTTCTTAAGGCAGCAACCATTGTTTCAGCTAGCATTTGCATCTTTTGAGTTTCTGATCCTAGATTGCAACAAGCCTTCAAATAATCAATAATAGTCCCTGTCTTATGAATTGGAGCTATAGCCTTTTGACATTCCTGATTTGCATTTTCATAAGCAAGTAATTTCTCTAGTTGCCTTTTGGCTTCTTCTCCAATTACAGTACTGGAAGTAGCAGTTTCTAATCTAACTAAAAAAAATCAGTATATGTTTCATTAGCCTCTTGCAATGTTTTTGTATAGCTATTTTTAGGCTCCCCTTGAGGAGTAATTTGAGCCCAAGCTTCAAGGGACACTGTTTTTAATTGTTCATGTAACAAAGGAAGGTACTGTATTTGAACTTCTATAGCATCAAATTGTCCTGTATCAGTTAGCATCTCAAAAGTAATTTGATTTTGGGGATCACCAGCTCGAGCTTTTCTGTTAGCATGATATCTGGCTATATCGTGAAACCACATTATCCATTGAAGATATTCTTATGGTTTAAGGAGAGCTTTTATTAAAGTTCGCCAATCATGGGGAATAAAATTTCCAATGGAAGATGTTATAGAATTTAGAATTACTTTACTTAAAGGTGAATGTAGGCCATACATAGTTGTAGATTTTTTAATTTGTTGCATGTGATAAAAGTTACTACCCTCATATTGAGGTATTATGTGCCCTTGAGCGTCAGGATTTCTAAAAACTGGTAAGGCAGAGAAACCATCAGCTTCAGAGACTTCTGGTTGCAAAGCCAGCAATTCAGAGAGTCTCTGTCGTGAAGGAGAGTGAGTAGGTAGCAAATTCTTACAATTAAGAGTATGTGGTAAAAACATATTGTTGTTATTCAGAAAGGTATTGTCGGTTTCAATATCAAAAAGTGTCTTAGGGGAGTCATTGCTGGAATTATCAGGTTCTAGCAAGGGAGAGACTTTGGGATTTGTGCCCGCTGGTAGGGGAGGAGGGCTTGGAGCAACTGGGGCAGGGGCTTGTAGAAAAATTCTGAAATATTTTATGTTGTTCTAATTGGGCCTTTTGTAAGGTTTCGTCATCTAATTCATATTCATGTAATAAGTGTTCTGCCTGTTGCCAAATATCAGGAGGGTTAGAATTACCTTGAAATTGCATAATCACTGCTTTAATGAGAGCCCATAGGGGCCAGAAATCTATCGGAATATTTTTTCCCTGTCTGGCAGCTTGTTCAACATTCTCTTTGACCTGGTGCCAATATTCTAAATCAAAACTACCCTCATCAGGGAACCAAGGGTTACATTCAACCACAGTCTGAAGGCAAGCCTCTATTCACTGCCACAAAACTGAAAGTCCCTGAATGTTAAATAAGTGATGAAGTAAAGTAGAAAAGTGATGGGGCTTTCCAGCCATTTGACCCATGTCTTAGTACTTACTGACCTCAATATATCCTTGAGTCACTCCATCCGAATCCGCCACGTGTACCAGGCCCTTGTTCTGGGCGCCACTTGTTCAGGTCCTTTAATGGACCAGAACCTGGTGGTCCAGAGTTGATGATAAGAAAGTAAAAGAGAGAGAGAAAGATGCTGATATTCCTTGGTTTACACAAAAAAACAATAAAGCCCTTGACACAGGGCTTGCACTGCTTCACATAGGTGCAGGGCACCCTCTTGCGAGGGTCTTGCAAGCCCAGGTAAGAAAGTGAGCTCAGCGGGCTTCTGAGCTTCAAAGAGTTAGCCTGAGAGAGAGAGAAAGAAAGAGAGAGGAAAAGAAAGACAGAGGGATCCAAGCTCTGATGGAACAAGGGTGTTCTATTCAACATAGTGCGGATGTATATACTGTCTTACAAGGTAGCTTTGTTCAGCAAAGATAAAAATCAAAAGTCCACACTTAGAAATTATCAAGAAAACATAAGGCAATCCATATCAAAGAGAGAGGGTTGTAAATAATCACTTTTACCGTATGGTTCATAAAAAGGAAGAGGGTCGTAAATAGTTTCTTGTCACCGTATGGAAAAACTAACCAAGGAAATGCATACATTCCTCAGCTCCAGGAGTGGTTTGCCACTCCTCTTAGTTCCTGAATATTCAGGAATTAATAAGGAACAGAAGACTCATGACAGATCCAAAACAGCACACAGGAAGCCTCCTATTAAAT
This sequence comes from Bos grunniens, assembly GCF_055505025.1. Lineage (NCBI taxonomy): Eukaryota > Metazoa > Chordata > Mammalia > Artiodactyla > Bovidae > Bos > Bos grunniens. Next base: position 101,479,749 of record NC_141194.1, on the reverse strand, counting down.
ACTTTGTGACAGTTAACCATATGTTGTCCCAGAGCATTTGAAATGTAGTTACATCAAGTGAGATGGGCTATAAGTGAAAAATGGACTTCCTTGGTGGCTCAGACTGTAAAGAACCTGCCTACAATGAAAGAGACCTGGGTTCTATCCTTGCATCAGAAAGATTCCCTGGAGAAGGGAATGGTTACCCACTCCAGTATTCTTGTCTGGGGAATTCCATGGACAGAGGAGCCTGACAGGCTACAGTCCATGGGGTCACAAAGAGTCAAACACAGCTGAGCACCTAATACTTCACTCCACATAAGTGAAAAATGTGCAGGAGATTTCAGAGGATAGTATGTAAAATATTTCATTAATAATCTTTATATTGATTTCATATTGAAATTATATTTTAGGTATAATGGCTTACATAAAAGTATATTATTAAAATAAATCTCACCTGTTACTTTTTACTTTTAATATGGCTATTAAAAAAAGTAAAATTACTTACATGACTTGCATTATATTTGTATTGAAAAGTACTACCTCAAAACTTCATGTTCCTTGATATGCTGAATCCCTTGTAAGTGGCTTGATTATCATATATGGGTGTCTTAAGAGTTATTTCTTTAATGCTGATATTTTGTAACTTAAATATGTCTTGATATTGAAATATATCTATTTTCTGCATAAATGGTATGTGTTAGAATGCAGGGATAATATCAAGTGTTCACCCTTCCTTGTATCCAAATCCTTCACCATGTAACTTTGAAGTTATATGTAGGAAGGTCCATATATCCCATTCCTGATCTTGGTCTGAAATGTGACTTGACTTGGCCAATGGGATGCTAGCTGACATGGTGCAATCAGAGGCTTCAAATGTGCACTTTGGCAATTGCTCAGTTATACCTCTGTCACAGCCAAAAGCACATGATTTTTCTAACCTTATATAGGATGAGAGACATAGAGCAGAGCCAAGTCACTCACTTACCACATTCAAGAAAATCTATGTCAATCAGTAGGCAAAACCCATCACTGGAGTGAAACTAACTAGTATCAGCAGAGCTGCCTAGTTTACAACTCCATATACAGGAGCAAAATGTATGCCACTGGGATTTTGTATTTTTTAAAAACCATATATATATATTACCATATGTGAAATATATCACCAGTCCAATTTTGAGGCATGAAACAGGGCACTCAAAGCCGGTACACTGGGACAAGCCAGAGGGATGGGATGGGGAGGGAGGTTCAGGATGGAGGACACATGTACACCCGTCTCTGACATATGACAAGAAATATCATAATATTGTAATTAATCTCCAATTAAAATAAATAAGTTAAAAATATATACACCAATACATAACTGATGGAGCCTTAAATCTGTAGATTTAAATCTCTAATTAGGATAATTTCATTCTAGAATATTTTAAAATAGCTTGTGAAAGAAAGGGAAAATGAAAGTTGCTTAGTTGTGTCTGGCTCTTTGTGACCCCATGGACTATACAATCCATGGAATTCTCCAGGCTAGAATACTGAAGTGGGTAGATGTTCCCTTCTCCAGGGGATCCTCCCAACCCAGGGATCGAACCCAGGTCTCCCACACTGCAGGTGGTTTCTTTACCAGCTGAGCCACAAGGGAAGCCCAAATAGATTAACTTGTCTATTCCATTTATTTGGCACCTTCTTTAGGAAAAGCATTTGTGAATATGCTGGTCTACATTGTTTGTCTTTCACAGCAATATGTCTTTTCTTTCTAATCACAAAGTTTTTCCCCCAAACTAACTTTTGTTTTCATATATCCAAATGTCATTACAATAATTAACAAATGTCATATAACATAATTGTGTATATGGCTTCTATTTTTATTTCCTTTGCCCTAATGATTTTATTACTTTTTTATATTTTTCTTATCTTAAGCTATGCTTCTTTACTTTCTGTCTCCTCCTCTTTCCAGTATCTTTCTTCAACTTTTGTGTCATCTTTGAATTCCTTTATTTATTTATTTTTTTCCTAAAGGATTACGTTTCCAAATCTTCCTTGGGTCTATGGATATTTTTTTCCTGTAAAGTTTCCCATTTTCTGGGGTAATGCCTTTTTAAATTTATATTCGGTATATATATTTTGCATACCCAATTTTTCTTACTTATAACTGAAATATGCAGATAATGATATGGAAGTTACTCCTTAGCTACTATCATTGGAAGGAGAAAGTTTTCAGAAGCAGTAGATATTAATAAGGGGTGCCAAGAATACAGAGAGGAACTATACAAAAAAGATTTCAATGATGCAGATAACCATGATAGTGTGATCACTCATGTAGAGCCAGATATCCTGGAGTATAAAGTGAAATGGGTTTTAGGAAGCGTTACTATCAAAAAAGCTAGAGGAGGTGACAGAATTCCAGTTGCGCTATGTAAAATTCTAAAAGATCATGCTGTTAAGGTTTGGCACTCAATATGTCAGCAAACTTGGAAAACACAGCAGTGGCCACAGGATTAGAAAAGGTCAGTTTTCATTGCAATCCCAAAGAAGGGCAATGCCAAAGAATGTCTAAACTATTGCACTCGCTTCACAAGCTAGCAAAGTATTGCTCAAAATTCTTCAAGCTAGGCTTCAACAGTACATGACCCAAGAACTCCAAGATGTTCAAGCTGGATTTATAAAAGGCAGAGGAACCAGAGATCAAATTTCCAACATCCATTGGATCATAGAAAAAGCAAGAGAATTCCAGAAAACATCTACTTCTGCTTCATTGACTATGCTAAAGCCTTTCACTGTGTGGATCACAACAAACTTTGGAAAATTCTTCAAGAGATGGAAATACCTGACCACCATAACTGCCTTCTGAGAAATCTGTATGCAGGTCAAGAAGCAACAGTTAAAACAGGAGATCAAACAATCAACTGGTTCCAAATTGGAAAAGGACTATGTCACGGCTGTATATTGTCATCCTGCTTATTTAATTTACATGCAGAATATATTATGTGAAATGCCATGTTGGAAGAAGCACAAGCTGGAATCAAGATTTCAGGGAGAAATATCAATAACCTCAGATATGCAGATGACACCACCCTTATTGCAGAAAGCAAAGAGGAACTAAATAGACTCTTGATGAAGGTGAAAGAGGAGAGTTACAAAAAGCTGGCTTAAAACTCAATATTAAAAAAAAAATAAGATCATGGCATCCAGTCCCATCACTTCATGGCAGATAGATGGGGAAACAAGGGAAACAGTGACAGACTTTGTTTTCCTGGGCTCCAAAGTAACTGCAGATGGTGACTGCAGCCATGAAATTAAAAGATGCTTGCTCCTTGGAAGAAAAACTGTGACAAACCTAGACAGGATATTAAAATGCAGAGATATCACTTTGCCAATGAAGGTGCATCCAGTCAAAGCTATGGTTTTCCCAGTAGTCATGTATGGATATGAGAGTTGGACAATAAAAAAGGATGAGCATCAAAGAATTGATGCTATTGAACTGTGGTCTTGGAGAGGATTCTTGAGAGTCCCTTGAACTGCATGGAGATCAACCCAGTCAATCCTAAAGGACATCAATACTGAATATTTATTGGAAGGACTGATGCTGAAGCTTAAGCTCCAATGCTTTGGCCACCTGATGCAAATAGCTGGCTCATTAGAAAAGACCATGATGCTGGGAAAGATTGAAGGCAGGAGGAGAATGGGACGACAGAGGATAATATGGTTGAATGTCATCACTGACTCAGTGGACATTAGTTTGAGCAAGCTCTGAGACATGGTGATCGACAGAGAAGCCTGGTATGCTACAGTCCATGGGGTTTCAAAGAATCAGATACAACTGCAATAAATTTTCTGAAAAATAGTCTGGCTAGCCTGAAATCAGTCAACAGTCAATGCAGGTCTGTGATCATTTTCTCTACATTTCAGCACTTCTTGAAATATTCTAATTAGAGGACATTGTTTCTCTTAATTTATAGGATTAAAAAAAATTAGTGTAGTCTTTGATATGGGTACTTCAATCAAGGATCATTGGCCGAATTCCTAAGAATACTGACACATTTTTAGGGAAATCTATTTACTACCTAAGCTCTGAAGGAGCATATTTTAGTTTCCTCTTCCTGTTTTCTTGAGTTCCTAAAGAGCACTTCATGACCATCCTTCCCTTCACTCAAATTTTACAGTACATTTTCTTAAACTTATGATTTAGGCAATTTGGGACTCCTCCATGTTTGTGTCACTGAAGATTGAGTTTTCTGTTTTCTTCTCTTTTTGATGTTCCCAGTGAGATTCAAAACGGAAAATTTAAATAAAAATGATTTTACCCCAATTTCATTCATATATAAATCTTCAGTGTTCAACTTAAATATAACAAAATATGTAAATTCAAGATATTGAAGCATGCTCATTTGAACAAAGCTTAATTAATTTACCCCAAATGGTTCAAATGTTTAATATACTGTACTCTAGTAGAATTCTATCAGCAGCATAATTGTATGATCTTCACCTCTAAGTAAAAAAAAAAAAAAAAATCCTCCACAAAACTATTTTCATCTTTTCCTGTACTGGCAGGTGGTTGTTTACCACTAGTGCCAGCAGGGAAGCCATCATCTCTTCCTATCATTGGAAAGAACTAGAAATTTGACAGAAATTTACAGAATTTCTCCTTTATTTCCAGGAGTAAAAAGTCTGAATTATTCTTAGCAAAGTGAACAAGAAACTACTCTATCTTCTTTTATTTATTTTTCCATTCAGTATACTTTGAGAAAAGAAAATAGAATGACTGTATTGCAAGATCCATTATTCATGGTGCTACTGGTGAGGTGATGAAAAAACCATTGCTTCTAAAGGGAAGAACAAAACAATTAAAATCACTGACACTTTGATTTTCCTTTGAGGTAGAAAAAGATGTAATTCAACTTAAAAAGTCCCTTTTTCACTCCGTATCCTGAGGTTATACTATTATCTCGGGTAGAATATCAATATATTTTCTATACTTAGGTAGAAAACTGAGTGCCAACTGTTTATACTCTTTGGTTAAAATATGCGACAGAGGCAAGCCTCTTACTATGATGTGAAATAACTACATTTAGCATTGAAACCATTTTTTCCAACAACAATTTTATATGTATAAATAATATTATAAGATAATATCAATAACCTCAAATACACAGATGACACTACGCTTATAGTAGAAAACGAAGAGAAACTAAAGAGCCTCTTGATGAAAGTTAAAGAGGAGAGTAAAAAAGTTGACTTAAAACTCAGCATTCAGAAAACAAAGATCATGGTTTCCAGTCCCATCCCTTCATGGCAAGTAGATGGGGAAACAATGGAAACAGTGACAGGTTTTATTTTCTTGGGCTCCAAAATCACTGCAGATGGTGACTGCAGCCATGAAATTAAGACACTTGCTTCTTGGAAGGAAAGCTATGACCAACTTAGACAGCATATTATAAAGCAGAGACATTATTTTGGAGACAAATGTCCATCTAGTCTAAGCTATGGCTGTTCCAGTAGTCATGTACGGGTGTATGAATAGGACCCTAAAGAAGGCTGAGTGCCGAAGAATTGCTGCTTTTGAACTGTAGTGTCAGTGAAGACTTCTGAGAGTCCCTTGGGCTGCAAGGAGGTCAAACCAGTCAAGAAAGGAAATCTGTCCTGAATATTCATTGGAAGGACTGATGCTGAAGCTTAAGCTCTAATACTTTGGCCACCTGATGTGAAGAACTGACTCATTGGAAAAGACCCTGGTGCTTGGAAATATTGAAGGCAGGAGGAGCAGGGGATGACAGAGGATGAGATAGTTGGATGGCATTACTGACTCAGTGGACATGAGTCTGAGCAAGCTCTTGGAGTTGATGATAGACAAAGAAGCCTGGTGTGCTGCAATCCATGGGGTCACAAAGAGTCAGACACTACTGAGTGACTGAACTGAACTGAAAATAATTGTGATAGACCACTGGCCAGGCGTGTTACAGACAAGGAGGATGCAATAAGAAGGAGAAATTAGCTATACATAACCATGTGTTAAGTAATGATTTACCTTATTTGGAAATAGTTAAACTATTAAACATTTAGATTTGTCCATTCTGCTTACTTTTATTAGTTAAAGCTCTTTCTTTTTTTTTTTTTTCTAATTTTATTTTATTTTTATTTTTTTTTCTAATTTTATTTTATTTTTAAACTTTACATAATTGTATTAGTTTTGCCAAATATCAAAATGAATCCGCCACAGGTGTACATGTGTTCCCCATCCCGAACCCTCCTCCCTCCTCCCTCCTCCCTCCCCATACCATCCCTCTGGGCCGTCCCAGTGCACCAGCCCCAAGCATCCAGCATCGTGCATCGAACCTGGACTGGCAACTCGTTTCCTACATGATATTTTACATGTTTCAATGCCATTCTCCCAAATCTTCCCACCCTCTCCCTCTCCCACAGAGTCCATAAGACTGTTCTATACATCAGTGTCTCTTTTGCTGTCTCGTACACCGGGTTATTGTTACCATCTTTCTAAATTCCATATATATGCGTTAGTATACTGTATTTATGTTTTTCCTTTTTTCCCTTGCTAAATCCTGTATATGATTTCATGAACTGCTTGGGAGGCATCAGACATCTGAATCATTCTTCCATTTGTCTCCTTTAATTACTGCATCCTTTACACTTATTATTAACAGTTTCAGTAATTAAAGTAAAGGAAATGCCACTTAAGCTGATCTGAGTCATCAGTCTATCTCATTTTCAAGCCTAACATTCTCCATAGACCTCTTTTGCCTGGCTCTAAAAATAAAGGAAAGAGCAAGAGACAGACATGTCAGATAGATCAAGAAGCATATATAGATAGATAGATAGATATGTATGAATTGGAAGTATACTATATACTGTAGATAGTATTGTACACACATTTTTCCACTTAAAATTATATCAGAAACTTTCAGTTTCCGAGAAGCATATTTACTGAGTCAAGGAGTATAAATATTTAAAGTAATTAATATATATTTCCAACTTCCCTTATAGAAAGTATATTAATTTCCATTTCTACATGCAGTTTATCAGAATGCCAGATTGGCACCAAACTTTAGCTACTACTAGGTATTAACACTTGTAAAAAACGTGGTATGGTGGTATTAATTAGCAAAATTGCAGAGTAGAAAGCTCCAAGCTCTTGTTCACCCTTAGAAATATATATATATAATTTAACTATTGCTGCTGTTGCTGTTAAGTCATTTCAGTCGTGTCCAACTTTGTGCAACCCTATAGATGGCAGCTAGCCAGGCTTCCCCGTCCCTCAGACTCTCCAGGCAAGAATACTGGAGTGGGTTGCCATTTCCTTCTACAGTGCATGAAAGTGAAAAGTGAAGTCGCTCAGTCGTTTCCGACTCTTCACAACCCCATGGTCTGCAGCCTACCAGGCTCCTCCACCCATGAGATTTTTCCAGGCAAGAGTACTGGAGTGGGGTGTCATTGCCTTCTCTGAATTTAACCATTAGCTATCTGAAAAACTTTGTGGAAGCTCTGAAAAACAATCAAAGTTTTATGGCAACCAAGCAAACATTCAATCAAGAAAAAAACATCTTCAAAATGGTAGGAAAGCTTTAATTTCACTCTGCATAGTGCGGCTGAAATGGTCTTCATCTTGAACGATAGGAAGTCAGTTTGTAGTCCCATATCTGGAATAGCAGGAGCATAGCATATCTTATTTATAAATCATATATCTAAGCTGTCTGGGAATATCTGAAGGGCCTTACCACTCATAAAAACTACAATGAGGCTACATACCCAAATATACCTGGGGCAAGAGATTCTGAGTGAAGACACACACACAATCTAATGCCCAGATAATATGGGATATGACTTCTTGGGAAATTAGGACATTCAGAAGCAGCAACATATATGGGAAAATTTGAAGGCTACATGCATGTCCAGACAGAATGCATATTCAGAAAACTCTTGAGAAGATCTTCATTTTTCATTTGGATCCTATGCTCAGAGCAAGTATAGCTAATTGGTAAAAAAATGATGCACCTGAGAAACAATCAGAAAGACTGAGAAAGAGATTGCTCACTTTCTTTTTATTTAGGTGGGGCAGAGTGATTGGGATTATTGTCCCTTTCAGCTCCTTGAATTCAAGGAATTATCTTTCAAAGCATTACCTGAATATGAGCTAAGAAAAAGAGTCTTCATACATATGACAAGGGATAGCCTTTGGAAAAAAAATCATTTTTGAATGATTTCAAAACAGACTACTACAGCCATCAACAAAACAAGCATAACAAGCCCTTGGGTAAGAAAACTATTTAATTTCCTGAGTTATTGCATTATAATTAAATACCCAATTTTCAACAAGAAATCAATAAGGGACGCAAAGAAAAGGAAATGTGGTCAGTCAAAAGAATAAATTAAATTGGCAGAAATTATCCATGAAGCAGCTTTGGCATAGAATTTACTAGGACAAGAATTTAAAACAACTGCATTAACATACTCAAAAAGCTAAATAAAAAACAACTAAAGGAAATCAGAAAATTGATATGTGAACAATGAGAGTAACAACAAAGAGAAAGACATAAAAATTAATAAAATACAAACTCTTAAGCCAAAAAAATACAATAACTGACATAAACATTCACTAGGCAGTTTAAATACCAAATTTGATCAGAGATAAGAAAATCAGCAAACCTTTGGGGAGGGGTCCTAAGATGGTGGAGGAATAGGATGGCGAGACCACTTTCTCCCCAATAAATTCATTGATGGATCAGTTGAACACTGAGCAAATACCACAAAACAACTTCTGAACACTGGCGGAGGACACCAGGCACTCAGAAAGGCAGCCCATTGTCTTTGAAAGGAGGTAGGACAAAATATAAAAGATAAAAAGAGAGGCAAGAGTTAGGGATGGGGAACTGTCCTGGGGAGAGAGTTGTAAAAGAGGAGAAGTTTTGAAACACCAGGAAACCCTCTCACCAGCGTGTCTCTGGGAAGTTTTGGAATCTCAGAAGGCAACATAATAAGGAGGAAAAAATAAATAAATAAACCCCACAGATTATGCAGCTAACTTCAACTATCAGCAGAGAAGTAGCCCATACCCTCATGTCAGCCACCAGCAACTGGGGGCTGAACAGGGAGGTGCAGTCTGCATTGCTTAAGGTAAGGACCAGGCCTGAATGCCCTGAGGGCAATCTGAGGGAGCCAACATGAGATAGCAACACAAACCATGGGATAGCCAGACAGAGAGAAGAAAAAAAAAAAAAAAAGAGGAAGGAGAGGGAGAGAGAGAGAACTTCTCTGTGAAAAGCTCTAACCTAAGGCACTGCCAGGCCTGTTCACAGAACAAATAACTGAGAGAATACCAGAGGAGAGTTAGCTGGCAGAGGACCAGACCATCCCACACTGGAGGCAGGGAGGCAGGTGGGCAACAGCCAGAGCTAGAAGTCAACTTAGCCCCAGAGATGGCATCCTCTACCAAACTGTGACCAGTTGCTAAGCAAGTCTTCCTGGGATCCTGGATAGTTGACATCTGCCAGGAGGGTCGCAGCCAGAGATCAGATTCCCAGAGGAAACACAAGGCACACCTGAGACGTCGTTCCCACTGTGCACCCAGAAAACTGAGTGGCTGGGAACAGGGAGGTGATAAGACACACTGCTCCACCTGGAAAGTGTGCGTTCACCAAGCACGTGGTCGCCTGAGCTGCTCGAAACTGGGAAGGACACAAAACGCAGACCCAACCGAGTCTGTGCCTTTGTCGACTACCCGAGAACCTGAACCTGAGTGGCTTAGTCCTGGGAAGTGCACGCAACCCAGGACCTGCTTTAGACAGTTCCCCGGCAGAGCAACCGGGAAAGCACACACTTTGAGCAGGGGCAAACTCAGTGTGGCCCAGACACTGTGAGCATTCCCCACACACACCATTGATATTTGCAGTGTCCCTCCCTCCCTGCAGCACATCTGAACAAGTAAATAAATGACCACCTTCACCCACTTGTGTCAGGTCAGAAGTTAGATACTGAAGAGATTTGCAAACAGAGGAAGCTAAAATAAACAAAGAAGAGGGAACCGATTTGGAAATGACAAGTGCAACAGATTAAAACTATGTAGTTAGCATTGGCTACATTGGAAGGGTCCTATAGACCTTGAGAAGAAGTATAAGGTGGAACAAGGAACTATCTGAAACTGAACTGATCCCACACTGCCCTCAACACCTCCAGAGAAATACCTAGATATATTTTACTGTTATCATTTTTTTAAGTTTTTTTTTTAATTTTTAAAATTTCTTTATTACTCCTTTAGTTTTTCTTTTTAAAACCTACTATTACATTGCAAAAAAAAGACCCTATATTTAAATCAAATTTCATATATTTTTTTATAAATTTCAAGATTTTCTTTTTTTTTTAATGTACATTTGAGAGTCTAACATCTATGCTAGATTTTTAATCTTTGCTTTTTGATATTTGTTATCAATTCTGTACCTTTAAGAATTCAATCTAAAGTACGCATTTTTACTTAGGAGTGTGATTACTGGCTTGATGGCTCTCTCACCCTTTTGACTATCTTTTTTCTCCCCAAGGTCACCTCTATCTCCTCCCTCCCCCTTCTCTTCTCTACTTAACTCTGTGAATCTCTTAGGGTATTCTGGGCTGTGGAGAAAACTCAGGGAACTGATAACAGGCTAGATTGGTCTCTCTCCTTTTGACTCCCTCTCCTCTCATCCTAGTCACCTCTATCTCCTTCCTCCCTCTTCTCTTCTCTATGGAACTCTGTTAATTTCTCTGAGAGTTCCAGACTGTGGAGAGCAAATAGGGAATTGATTACTGGTTAGATTGTTCTCTCCCCTTTTGATTCCCCCTCTTCTCCTCCTGGTCACCTCTATCTCCCTCCTCCTTATTCTCTTCTCCATGTAACTCTATGAGCCTGTATAGGTGTCCCCTACTATGGAGACTCTTTTCTCATTAACCTAGATGTTTTACAATAAATAGGTGCTGTATGGATTGAGGCTACTGTAAGAGTAAGACTGAAAGCCAGAGGCAAGAGGCTTAAATCCAAAACATGAAATCACCAGAAAACTCCTGACTCCAGGGAACATTAATCAAAAAGAGCTCATCCAAAAGCCTACATACCTACACTGAAATCAAGCTCCACACAACAGCCAACAAATTTCAGAGCAAGACATACCAAGCTATTTCCAACAACACAGGTACATAACACTGAACACAAAAATACAGGCAGCCAAAAGTCACACCAAACCCATAGACACCTCAAAACTGGACATTTCACTGCACTCCAGAGAGAAGAGATCCACATCCACCCACCAGAACAGCAACACGAGCTTCCCTAACCAGGGAATCTTGACAAGCCACTCATACAACCCCACCTACAGGGAGGAACCTCCACAATAAAGAGGAACCACAGACTTCGAGGGTACAGAAAGGCCACCCCAAACACAGCAACCTAAACAAGATGAAAAGGTATAGAAATATTCAACATGTAAAGGAACATGACAAAAGCCCATCAAACCAAACAAAAGAGGAGGAGATAGGGAGTCTACCTGAAAAAGAATTCAGAATAATGATAGTAAAAATGATCCAAAATCTTGAAAACAAAATGGAGTTACAAATAAATAGTTTGGAGACAAGGATTGAGAAGATGAAAGAAAAGTTTAACAAGGACCTAGAAGAAATAAAAAAGAGTCAATGAGTAATGCAATACTGAGATCAAAAGCACTCTGGAGGGAACCAACAGAGGAATAATTGAGGTAGAAAATAGGATAAGTGAGGTGGAAGATAGAATGGTAGAAATAAATGAAGCAGAGAGGAAAAAAGAAAAAAAGAATTAAAGAAATGTGGACAACTTCAGAGACCTCTGGGACAGTGTTAAACAGCCCAAAATTAGAATCATAGGAATCTCAAAAGAAGACAACAAAAAGAAAGGTCATGAGAAAATACTTGTGGAGGTAATGGTTGAAATCTTCCCTAAAATGGGGAAGGAAATAGCCACTCAAGTACAAGAAACCCAGAGACTGCCAAACAAGATAAACCCAAAGGGAAACTCCACAAGACACATATCAAACAAATTAACAAAGATAAAAAGCAAATAACAAATATTAAAAGCAGCAAGGGAAAAATAATAAATAACTCACAAGGGGATGCTCATAAGGATAACAACTGATCTTTCAATAGAAACTCTTCAAGCCAGAGCAGAATGACAAGACACACTTAACGTGATGGAAGAGAAAAACCTACAACCCAGGTTACTGCACCCCGCAAGGATCTCATTCAAATATGAAGGAGAAATGAAAAACTCTACAGAAAAGCAAAAGCTGAGAGAATTCAGCACCACCAAACCAGCTCTCCAACATGTGCTAAAAGAATGGTCTCTACACAGGAAACACAGAAAAGGTTTATAAATTTGAATTAAAAAATAGTAAATGGCAATTGGACCATACTTATCAATATTTACCTTAAATGTAAATGGGTTTAATGTCCCAACCAAAAGACAAAGACTGGCTGAATGGATACAAAAACAAGACCCCTATATATGCTGTCTACAAGAGACCCACCTCAAAACAAGGGACACATACAGACTGAAAGTGAAGGGCTGGAAAAAAATATTTCACACAAATGGAGACCAAAAGAAAGCAGAAATAGTGATACTCATATCAGATAAAATAGACTTTGAAATAAAAGCCATGAAAAGAGACAAAGAAGGACACTACATAAGCTCAAAGGATCAAAGAAGAAGATATAACAATTATAAATATATATGCATCCAACATATGAGCACAGCAATATGTAAGGCAAATGCAAACAAGTATGAAAGGGGAAATTAACAGTGATGCAATAATAGTGTGAGACTTTAATATCCCACTCTCAACTATGGGTAGATCAACTAAACATAAAATTAGCAAGTAAACACAAACTTTAAATGATACAATGGACCAGTTAGAACTAATTGGTATCTATAGGACATTTCACCCTAAAACAATGAAATTCACCTTTTTCTCAAGTGTTCATGGAACCTTCTCCAGGATAGATCACATCCTGGGCCATAAATCTATCCTTGGTAAATTCAAAAAAAAATTGAAATCATCTCAGGCGTATTTTCTGATCACAATGTAGTAAGATTAGATGTCAAATACAGGAAAAAAAATATTAAAACCACAGACATATGGAGGCTAAACAATGCACTTCTAAATAACCAACAAACCACAGAAGAAATTAAAAAAAAAAGAAATAAAAATATGCATAGAAACAAATGAAAAAGAAAACACAACAACCCAAAACATTTGGGACACTTTAAAAGCAGTGCTAAGGGGAAGGTTCATAGCAATACAAGCCTACCTCAAGAAATAAGAGAGAAATTAAATAAATAACCTAACTCTACACTTAAAACAAGTAGAAAAAAAATGAAGCACCCCAGGATTAGTACAAGGAAAGAAATCATAAAAATTATGGTGGAAAAAAATGCAAAAGAAACAAAGGAAACCATAGCCAAAATCAACAAACCTAAAAGTTGGTTCTTTGAGAAGACAAATAAAATTGACAAACCATTAGCCAGATTCATCAAGAAAAAAAGGGAGAATAATCAAATCAACAAAATTTGAAATGAAAATGGAGAAATCACAACAGACAACACAGAAATATAAAGGATCATAAGAGACTACTATCAGCAACTGTATGCCAATAAAATGGACAACCTGGAAGAAATGGATGAATTCTTAGAAATGTGTAACCTTCGAAAACTGAACCAGGAAGAAATAGAAAATCTTAACAGACTCATCACAAGCACAGAAACTGAAACTGTAATCAGAAATCTTCCAAAAAGTAAAAGCCCAGGATCAGAGGGCTTCAAAGCTGAATTGTATCAAAACTTTAGAGACGAGCTAACACCTATCCTACTCAAACTCTTCCAGAAATTTGCACAGGGAGGTAAACTTCCAAACTCATTCGATGAGGCCACCATCACCCTAATGCCAAAACCAGACAAAGATGCCACATAAAAAGAAAACTACAGGCCAATATCTCTGATGAACATAGATGCAAAAATCCTCAACAAAATTCTAGCAATAAGAATCCAACATTTCAAAAGATCATACATCATGACCAAGTGGGCTTTATCCCTGGGATGCAAGAATTCTTTAATATTCACAAATCAATCAATCTAATACACCACATTAACAAATTGAAAAATAAAAAAAATATGATTATCTCAATAATTACAGAGAAAGCCTTTAACAAAATTAAACATACATTATGATAAAAACCCTTCAGAAAGCAGGCATAGAAAGAATATGCTGCTGCTACTGCTGCTAAGTTGCTTCAGTCGTGTCCAACTCTGTGCGACCCCATAGATGGCAGCCCCCCAGGTTCCTCTGTCCATGGGATTCTTCAGGCAAGAGTACTGGAGTATGTTGCCATTGAACATACCTCAATATAATAAAAGATATATAAAACAGACCCACAGTAAACATTATCCTCAATGGTGAAAAATTCAAAGAATTTCCCATAAAGTCAGGAACAAGACATGGATGCCTACTCTCACCATTACTATTCGACATAGTTTTGGCAGTTTTGGCCACAGAAATCAGAGCAGAAAAAGAAATAAATGGAATCCAGATTGGAAAAGAAGTAAAACTCTCACTGTTTGCAGATGATATGATCCTCTACATAGAAAACCCTAAAGACTCCACCAGAAAGTTACTAAAGCTAATCAATGAATATAGTAAAGCTGTAGAATATGAAAGTGACACAAATAAATACATTGCATTCCTATAAACTAACAATGAGGAAAAAGAAAGAGAAATTCAGGACACAATCCCATTCACCATTGCCACAAAAAGGAATAAATAGGAATAAATATGCTTAAAGAAACAAAAGACCTATATATAGAAAACTATAAAACACCGATGAAAGAAATCAATGATTACACAAATAGATGGAGAAATATACCATGTTCATGGATCAGAAGAATCAATATAGTGAAAATTAATATACTACTCAAAGCAATCTATAGATTCAATGCAGTCCCTATCAAGCTAGCAATGGCATTTTCCACAGAACTAAAACAAATAATTTCACAATTTGTATGGAAATACAAAAAAAAGTTTGAATAGCCAAAGCAATCTTGAGAAAGTAGAATGGAACTGGAAGTATCAACCTGACTGAGGGCAGGCTATAAAAAAGTAACAGTCATCAAGACAGTATGGTACTGCACAAAGACAGAAACATAGATCAATGGTACAGAATAGAAAGCCCAGAGATAAACCCACACTTCTATATATACTTCATCTTTGATAAAGGAAGAAAAATACACAATGGAGAAAAGACAATTTCTTTAGCAATTGGTGCTGGCAAAACTGGTTAACCACTCGTAAAAGAATGAAACTAGAACACTTTCTAAAACCATAAGTCAGTCAGTTCAGTGACTCAGTCGTGTCCAACTCTTTGTGACCCCATGAATTGCAGCACGCCAGGCCTCCCTGTCCACCACCAACTCCTGGAGTTCACTCATACTCATGTCCATTGAGTCAGTGATGCCATCCAGCCATTTTATCCTCTGTTTTCCCCTTCTCCTCCTGCCCCCAATCCCTCCCAGCATCAGAGTCTTTTCCAATGAGTCAACTCTTCGCATGAGGTGACCAAAGTACTGGAGTTTCAGCTTTAGCATCATTTCTTCCAAAGAAATCCCAGGACTGATCTCCTTTAGAATGGACTGGTTGGATCTCTGTGCAGTCCAAGGGGCTCTCAAGAGTCTTCTCCAACACCAGAGTTCAAAAGCATCAATTCTTCGGCACTCAGCTTTCTTCACAGTCCAACTCTCACATCCATACAAGACTACTGGAAAAACCATAACCTTGACTAGACAGACCATTGTTGGCAAAGTAATGTCTCTGCTTTTGAATAGGCTCTCTAGGCTGGTCATAACTTTCCTTCCAAGGAGTAAACATCTTTTAATTTCATGGCTGCAATCACCATCTGCAGTGATTTTGGAGCTCCCAAAAATAAAGTCTGACACTTTTTCCACTGTTTCCCCATCTATTTCCCATGAAGTGATGGGGCCAGATGTCATGATCTTCATTTTCTGAATGTTGAGCTTTAAGCCAACTTTTTCACTCTCCTCTTTCACTTTCATCAAGAGGCTTTTTAGTTCCTCTTCAATTTCTGCCATAAGGGTGGTGTCATCTGCATATTTGAGGTTATTGATATTTCTGCTGGCAATCTTGATTCCAGCTTGTGTTTCTTCCAGTCCAGCGTTTCTCATGATGTACTCTGCATATAAGTTAAACCAACAGGGTGACAATATACAGCCTTGACGTACTCCTTTTCCTATTTGGAACCAGTCTGTTGTTCCATGTCCAGTTCTAACTGTTGCTTCCTGAACTGCATACAGGTTTCTCAAGAGGCAGGTCAGGTGGTCTGGTATTCCCATCTCTTTCAGAATTTTGCTCAGTTTATTGTTATCCACACAGTCAAAGGCTTTGGCATAGTCAATAAAGCAGAAATAGATGTTTTTTCTGGAACTCTTGTGCTTTTTCCATGATCCAGCAGATGTTGGCAATTTGATCTCTGCTTCCTCTGCCTTTTCTAAAATTGGCTTGAACATCTGGAATTTCACGGTTCACATACTGCTGAAGTCTGGCTTGGATAATTTTGAGCATTACTTTACTAGCATGTGAGATGAGTGCAATTGTGTGGTAGTTTGAGCATTCTTTGGCATTGCCTTTCTTTGGGATTGGAATGAAAACTGACCTTTTCCAGTCCTGTGGCCACTGCTGAGTTTTCCAAAGTTAATGGCATATTGAGTGCAGCACTTTCATAGCATCATTTTTCAAGATTTGAAATAGCTCAACTGGAATTCCATCACCTCCACTAGCTTTGTTTGTAGTGATGCTTTCTAAGGCCCACTTGACTTCACATTCCAGGATGTCTGGCTCTAGGTGAGTGATCACACCATCATGATTATTTTGGTCATGAAGATCTTTTTTGTATAGTTCTTCTGTGTATTCTTGTCACCTCTTCTTAATATCTTCTGCTTCTGTTAGGTCCATACAATTTCTGTTCTTTATCGAGCCCATCTTTGCATGAAATGTTCCCTTGGTATGTCTAATTTTCTTGAAGAGATCTCTAGTCTTTCCCATTCTGTTGTTTTCCTCTATTTCTTTGCATTGATTGCTGAGGAAGGCTTTCTTATCTCTTCTAGCTATTCTTTGGAACTCTGCATTCAGATGCTTATATCTTTCCTTTTCTCCTTTGCTTTTTGCTTCTCTTCTTTTCACAGCTATTTGTAAGGTCTCCCCAGACAGCCATTTTACCTTTTTGCATTTATTTTCCATAGGGATCGTCTGGATCCCTGTCTCTTGTACAATGTCATGAACCTCCGTCCATAGTTCATCAGGCACTCTATCAGATCTAGTCCCTTAAATCTATTTCTCACTTCCACTGTATAATCATAAGAGAATTGATTTACATCATATCTGAATGGTCTATTGGTTTTCCCTGCTTTCTCCAATTTAAGTCTGAATTTGACAATAAGGAGCTCATGATCTGAGCCACAGTCAGCTTCCTGTCTTGTTTTTGCTGACTGTATAGAGCTTCTCCATCTTTGGCTGCAAAGAATATAATCAATCTGATTTCGATGTTGACCATCTGTGATGCTCATGTGTAGAGTCTTCTCTTGTGTTGTTGGAAGAGGGTGTTTGTTATGACCAGTGCATTCTCTTGGCAAAATTCTATTAACCTTTGTCCTGCTTCATTCTGTATTCCAAGGCCAAATTGAAGTAATTAGCCTCCTATTAAAATAAATTTAAAAAAAATAAATGTCATCAAATTTAATGACAGGCCAATTGAAATCATCAAGTCTGAGCAGCAAAAACTAAAAAAAAAAAAAAGGGAAGAAAAAGAAAGAAAGAAAGCCTAAAGGTCTTGTGGGACTGTGTGATATTATCAAGCAGCAACAGCAGTAGGAAAGCTCCAGAGAGAGACGAGTAGAAGAAATAGTTAAAAAATAAAAAATAAAAAAAGATTATTTGAAGAATTTATGGCAGAAAGCTTCCTCAATTTGAGGAAAGAAATGAATTGCCAAATCCAAAAAATTCAAAGAAATCTAAATTAGATAAATTCGGAGATCTATAGAAAGACACATTATAATCAAACTTTCAAAAGACAAAGATAGAGAATCTCGAAAGCAGCAAGTGAAACAACTCATTATATAACACAGATCCTCAATACGATTATCACTGGATTTCTTAGAAAAAACATTGTAGGACAGAAAGCAGTAGGATGATATATTTAAATGCTGAAAAACTATTAAATGAGAATGCTAAATCCAGGAAAACTGTTCTTCAAATATGAGTAAGAAATTTTCAGGAAAATGAAAGCTGAGAGTGTTCATTGTCACTAGATCGTCCCTATAAGAAGTGTCAAATTAGGGAGTCCTTTATGTTGAAATAAAGTTACAACCAATAGAAATTTGAAGCCATGGGAAGATATAAACATATCCAGTAAATATACAGACAAATATAAAATCTAATATTGTAATCTTGGTTTATATCAATTTTTACTTTCTACAGATTAAACATAAAATACTTAAAAATAATTATAAACCTATGTTATTGGTCACACAATGTGATGAAGTTGAAATTTGTGGTATCAGTTTTATAAAGAGTGTGGAGCTTTATAGAAGTATAGTTGTTTCATGCTATTTAAGTTAAATTGCTATGAGATCAAACTGGAGAGTATAACATTAGTATGTTACAGATAATCCTCATTGTAAGAACAAAAAAAAATTATAGAATACACAAAAGGAAATGAGAAGATACTTAAAATATTATTTTATAGAATAAAAGGCTATAAATGACATAATTGGAGACCAAAAAGCTATAAGACATAAAGAAAAAATAGAAAAATTGGGTATAATATAAAGGTCAAGTTGACAGATTGGATTAAAAAATGATACAACTATATACTATCTAAAAGAAACTCACTGTAGAGCTAAAGATGTAAGTATGTTGGAAGAGAAAAAGATATTTCATGTGAATAATAATCAAAGGAGAGCAGGGGTTGTTCGCTATAATAATATTATGAAAAATAGAGTTTAAGTCAAAAACTGTCATGGTGCAAAGAAGGACTTCATATATTGATAGAGATTTAATTCAGCAACATGATGTAACAATTATAAGTGTATGGACCAAAAACCAGAGTACTAAAGCATGAAACAAACTGAGAGAACTTAGAGGAGAAATAGATAGCAACACACAAATAATTGGACACTATAATACTCCACTTTCAATTATGGACAGAACAACCATACAGAAGATCAGTAAGGAGATAGAAGACTTGAACAACAATACAGATCAAATGAATCTAATAAACAAATCAAGTTGCCCAATAATTGGAGTTCCAGCTTCAGCATCAGTCCTTTACATCTTTTTTTTTAAATTCCTTTACATCTTAAGGAACTATAGTAAAAAGAGCACACTAAATCAAAAACTAGTAGATGGATGGAAATAATAAAGTTTAGATAACAGACAAAGCATCAATTTATTATTCAGCTTTAAAAAGGAATAAAATTCTGATACATTGAAGACAATATGCTAAGTAAAGTAATCCAGGCACAAAAGGACAAATATTATATGACTCTAGATATATGAGGTGCAACAGTTCAATTCACTTCAGTGCCTCTGTTGTGTCCAACTCTTTGCAACATCATGGATTGCAGCTAGGCTTCCCAGTCCATCACCAACACCCAAAGCCTGCTCAAACTCATGTCCATCAAGTGTGATGCCATCCAACCATCTCAGCTTCTGTTGTCTGCTTCTCCTCTGGCCTTCAATCTTTCCTAGCATCATGGTCTTTTCCAATGTGTCAGTGCTTCCCATCAGGTGACCAAAATATTGGAGTTTCAGCTTCAGCATCAGTCCTTCCAATGAATATTCAGGACTGATTTCCTTTAGGATTTACTGGTTTGTCTCCTTGCAGTCCGAGGGACTTTCAAGAGCCTTCTCTAGCACCACAGTTCAAAAGCATCAATTCTTTGGTTCTCAGCTTTCTTTATGGTCCAAATCTCACATCCATACATGACTACTGTAAAAAACATAGCTTTGACTAGACAGACCTTTTTTGTCAAAGTAATGTCTCTGCTTTTTAATATGCTGTCTAGGTTTGTCATAGCTTTTCTTCCAAGGAGAAAATATGTTTTAATTTTATGGCTGCCATCACCATCTGCAGTAATTTTAGAGCCCAAGAAAATACAGTTTCTCACTCCTTCCATTGTTTCCCTCATCTATTTGCCATGAAGTGATGGGACCAGATGCCATGATCTTCATTTTTTCAATGTTGAATTTTATGCCACCTTGTTTCTCTCTCCTCTTTCACTTTCATCAAGAGGCTCTTTAGTTCCTTTTCACTTTCTGCCATATGGTTTTGTCATCTGTATATCTGAGGTTATTGATATTTCTCCCAGGAATCTTGATTCCAACTACTGCTTTATCCAGCCCAGAATTTCAAATGATTTACTCTGCATATAAGTTAAATAAGGTGCCTAGAATGAGGCGCCTTTTTTGAAGTGCTTAGAATAGGCAAATTCATAGAGACAGAGAGTAGAATAGAGGTGATCAGGACCTGTGAAGAAGGGGAATGAGTATTGTTTAAGGGGTACAGATATTCAGTTCCAGATGATAAAAATATTCTGAAAAATGGATAGTGGTAATGATTGCACAATATTTGGAATATACTAAGGCCACTGAATTATAATCCTAAACAAGCTTAAAATGGTAACTTTATGATATGTATGTTTACCCAAATCAAAGTATATATATAAGCATTTAAAATCTTGATAATTTGATAATTAGGATGTATAATTTAAATTAGCATCCTATTTTAAAATAAGATTTTTGTATGTTCATGTTTGTATCAATTCAGTGCAGTTCAGTCACTCAGTCGTGTCTGACTCTTTGCGACTTTGACTTTGCAGCACTCCAGGCTTCCCTGTCTGTCACCAACTCCTGGTGTTTGATCAAACTCATGTCTATCGAGTGGGTCATGTCATCCAGCCATCGCATCTTCTATTATCCCATTCTCCTGCCTTCAATCTTTCCTAACATAACGATCTTTTCCAATGAGTCAGTTCTTTGCATCAGGTGGCCAAAGTATTGGAGTTTCAGCTTCAGCATTAGTCCTTCTGATGAATATCAGGACTGATTTTCTTTAGGATTGACTGGTTTGACCTCCTGGCAGTCCAAGGGACTCTCAAGAGTCTTCTCCAATACCATAGTTCAAAAGCATTAATTCTTCGGCGCTCAGCTTTCTTTATGGTCCAACTCTCACATCCATACATGACTACTGGAAAAACCATAGCTTTGATTAGATGGACCTTTGTCAGCAAAGTAATATCTCTGCTTTTAAACATGCTGTCTAAGTTGGTCATAGCTTTAGTTCCAAGGATTAAGTGTCTTTTAATCTCATGGCTGCAAACACCATCTGCGGTACTTTGGAGCCCAAAAAAACAAAGTCTCTCACTGTTTCCATTGTTTCCCTATCTATTTGCCATGAAGTGATGGGACCACATGCCATGATCTTCATTTTTGGAAAGTTGAGTATCAAGCCACCTTTTTCATTCTCTTCTTTCACTTTCATCAAGAGGCTTTTTAGCTCTTCTTCGTTTTCTACCATAAGGGTGGTATCATCTGGCTATCTGAGGTTACTGATATTTCTCCCAGCAATCTCGATTCCAGCTTGTGCTTCATCCAGTCCAGCATTTCTCATGATGTATTCTGCATATAAGTTAAATAAGCAGGGTGACAATATACAGCCTTGACGTACTCCTTTCCCAATTTGGAGCCAGTCTCTTGTTTAATGTCTGGTTCTAACTGTTGCTCCCTGACCTGAATACAGACTTCTCACAAGGCAGTTAAATTGGTCTGGTATTCCCATCTCTTTCAGAATTTTCGACAGTTTTTTGTGATCCACACAGTCAAAGGCTTTGTCATAGTCAATGAAGCAGAAGTAGATGTTTTTCTGGAATTCTCTTGCTTTTTATATGATTAAATGGATGTTGGCAATTTGATCTCTGGTTCCTTTTTTTAAATCCAGGTTGAACATCTGGAAGTTCACGGTTCACATACTGTTGAAGCCTGGCTTGGAGAATTTTGAGTATTACTTTGCTAGCATGTGAAATGAATGCAATTATGCAGTAGTTTGATCATTCTTTGGCATTGTCCTTCTTTGAGATTGGAATGAAAATTGACCTTTTACAGTCCTGTGGTCACTGGTGAGTTTTCCAAATTTGCTGGCATGTTGAGTGCAGCATTTTAACAGCATCATCTTTTAGGATTTGAAATAGCTCTACTGGAATTCCATAAACTCCACTAGTTTTGTTCGTTGTGATGCTTCCTAAGGCCCATTTGACTTCTCATTCCAGGATGTCTGGTTCTAGGTTGGTTGTCACACCATCGTGGCTATCTGGGTCATGAAGATCTTTTTTGTACAGTTCTGTGTCTTCCTGTCACCTCTTCCTTATATCTTTGGCTTCTGTTAGGTTCATACCATTTCTGTCCTTTATTATGCCTATCTTTGCATGAAATATTCCCTTGGTATCTCTAATTTTGTTGAAGAGATCTCTAGTCTTTGCCAGTCTATTGCTTTCCTGTATTTCTTTACATTGATCACTGAGGAAGGCTTTCTTATCTCTCCTTGCCATTCTTGTGTCAATTATCAATGTTCTATTGATACATTCATCTTTCATTTTTTGATTTGTAGAGTTTTAACATTTTATGATGTTAGTATATAAAGACAAAATCATGTGCACTCAATTATTTTGTGTTAATCTACTTAGTCCCAGTACTACTACCAGAATGTCTTAATTACTGTAGAATTTTAATACATTTTAAGAGGTTTCAATACACATTATTTTTTTATTACTTTTATTTTTCAATTTTTTTTTACTATACTTTATCTAATATATCCTTTTAGACTATTTAGACTAAAAATTGAAACAAAGTCCCCTTAGGATTTTAGTTAGAATAGTAGCTTAAATGGTATATATTAATTTGGGAAGAATTTGTATCTTTTGTACCAGTTTTATATGGTTTCTGCTAAGTATCACAAATTTGGCATCATAAAATAACAGGAATTTATTATCTTACAGTTCCATAGGTCAGAAATCTTAAGTGTATGTTACTGGGCTAAAATCAAGGTTTTGTCAGGGTTACATTCCTTTCTGGATATTGTTTGGGAGGATTCATTTCCTTGTTCATTTGAGCTGATAATAGAATGAAGTTCCTTGTGATTTTTGGACTAAGATCCCCATTTTATTGCTGGCTGCATGTTGAGGAACATTTCCAGCTTCTAGATGCTATTATATTATTTGACCTATGGTTCCCTACCTCCACCTTCAAAGATTCAACAGTGTCTTCCTTGGGTAGCATCTATTTGATACACATTTCAAATTTTCTCTCAATTTTCACAGCTCATGTGGTTACATTAAGGCTACTCAAATAATACGAGATAATCTCCATTTAAAAAAACATCTGATGATTAATGGTCCTAATTCCATCCACAACCTTTATTCTCCTTTACTATGTAAGGTAATATATTCATAGGTTCCAGGAATTAGGATATGGACATAACTGGTGATGCAGGAGGCATGATTTTGCTACCAGACCTCTACAAAATTATTCTTCCTATTAAAGGAAACAAAATACCTTGCCTTTTACTTAAGTCTAATTTTTCATTTAACAGAGTTTTGTTTTGTTTTGTTTTTCTGTTTTCTTATTACAGGTCTTTACACTCCTTATTCACTTCATTTAGGCTGTTTATATATTTTCTGTTTTTCGCAAAATATTTTTCTTTAAAATCTTTATGGTGCCCTATAGATAACCTTCAATAAATGTTGAACGAGTAAATTAAGCTTTTCTAAATGGTGAGTGATGACATATAGCAAAATATTATGTATACATTTATTTTCCATTTAATCATTTTATTGCATTTCCATGTTGTAAATACATTCTATTGAGTGATCTACAAAGTCCTAAGCCACTTCTTGGTGTTTCCCAGCATTCTAGTACATTTCTGCTGAATTACACCTTAACAAACCTCTCTATCTACTGTCCATTTCAGTGGCACTGACTCAACATTGTTGTTCCATCACTTTGTGTTCGACTCTCTGCAACTCCATGGACTGCAGCATGCCAGGCTTCCCTGTATTTCACCATCTCCTGGAGCTTGCTCAAACTCATGTTCATTCAGTTGACGATGCCAAACAACCATCTCATCCTCTGTCATCCACTTGTTCTCTTGCCTTCAATCTTTGCCAGCATTAGGGTCTTTTCCAATGAGTCAGCTTTTTGCATCAGGCGGCTTTCCCAAATTTGAAGCCAAATTTGACTCAACATAATGTATGAAGAGCATTCATCTCAAAAATATACTACTACCAGATTTTATCATTCTTTAATTTAGTTTTGGTACTTAACTTTCCAGGTATAAACCACTCAGAAAACAATGTGCTAACTTAGTTCCTCTTACTTTTTACCATATAGAGAAGTT
The DNA here is from genome assembly GCF_055505025.1 of Bos grunniens. Lineage (NCBI taxonomy): Eukaryota > Metazoa > Chordata > Mammalia > Artiodactyla > Bovidae > Bos > Bos grunniens. Next base: position 101,455,260 of record NC_141194.1, on the reverse strand, counting down.
TTATTTTGTTTTGTTTTTCTGGAGTTGGAAGGAGATAAGACCATTTTATGGCCAACTTAAAAACTGCTGATTTTAACTTAAAGAATGGATAATATGATTTTCTGCATGGGACAAATTCTACATTTTTGATGGAAGGTTAAAGTTACAAGGAAGGAAAAATTATTTCTGTTATGTTCTTCAAGATTTACACAATTTCTGTTGCTGCTCCTAAGTTGCTTCAGTCGTGTCCAACTCTGTGTGACCCCATGGACTGCAGCCTACCAGTCTCCTACGTCCATGGGATTTTCCAGGCAAGAGTACTGGAGTGGGTTGCCATTTCCTTCTCCAGAGGATCTTCCCGACCCAGGGATTGAACCCGAGTCTCCCACATTGTAGGTAGATGCTTTACAGTCTGAGCTACCAGGGAAGTTAAATAAAAAGACAGTACTAGAAAACCTTCCCCAAATATGACATTATGATGACTGTCAGTATTAGCTCTGGGTGTTGTTGACTTTTCACATTTATCTGAGTCTGTATATATTCAATTAGCAGTTTTGGAGTGGTAGTTTTGGGACTTACTAATCAGATTCCATTTGAAAACAAAACAAACAAACAAACAAAAAAACATGGAGAAATCTTAGTGATATGAATGCATATTAATTTTTATAGGGGCTGGAAATATTACTATTATCATTAAAGTTTAAGCTAGGAAATACACAATAACCCAAGATTCAAACTAGAAGAGTTTTTGAGCTTGAACACATTGGTGCCTATACTCTTGCTCCAATTTATGAATACTGGAAGATACTCAAGAGTCTGTCCATTTAAAAAAAATGATTCTCATAAATGTATAGCTTCTTATTAAGTCAACAGTAGTTTGTCTGGGCAGTTGAGCAGCTTTCTTACCTTAGGCAAATGTCACAACTCTAAGTTGGTCTCAAATGTATATTGAGAGTGATGGGGGAAGTTTGGCATTTTTTTAAATGACTCTTTCAGGATTATTGGATCTTTGAAACCCCAAAGAAGTACTTACATAAAATAATGCAAAACTGTTAAATCCAATAGTCGTGTGTTGGATCACAACAAACTGGAAAAGTCTTCAAAATTTGGGAATATGAGACCACCTGACCAGCCTCCTGAGAAATCTGTATGCAGATCAAGAAGCAACAGTTAGAACTGAACATGGAACAACAGACTGGTTCCAAATAGGGAAAGGACTACATCAAAGCTGTATATTGTCATCCTGCTTATTTAATTTATATGCAGAGTACATCATATGAAATGCCAGACTGGATGAAGCATAAGCTGGAATCAAGATTCCTGGGAGATATATCAATAACCGCAGAAATGAAGATGACACAACCCATATGGCAGAAAGCAAAGAAGAACTAAAGAGACTCTTGATGAAAGTGAAATTGGAGAGTGAACAAGTTGGCTTAAAGCTCAACATTCAGAAAACTAAGATCATGGCATCCAGTCCCATCATTTCATGGCAAAGAGATGGGTAAACAATGGACACAGTGAAAGACTTTATTTTCTTGGGCTCCAAAGTCACTGCAGATGTTGACTACAGCCATGAAATTAAAAGACATTTGCTCCTTGGAACAAAAGCTATGACCAACTTAGACAGTGTATTAAAAAGAAGAGACATGACTTTGCCAACAAAATTCAATCTAGTCAAAGCTATGGTTTTTCCAGTAGTCATGTATGGATGTGAGAGTTGAAGTATACAGAAAGCTGACCACCAAAAATTGATGCTTTTGAACTATGGTGTTGGACAAGACTCTAAAAATTTTAATTTATTTCTTTTATTTGGAGGCTAATTATTTTACAATATTGTATTGGTTCTGCCACACATCAACATGAATCCACCACGGGCATACACATGTTCCCCATCCTGAACCCCACTCCTACCTCCCTCCCCCTACCATCCCTCCGGGTCATCCCAGTGCACCAGCCCTGAGCATCCTGTATCATGCATCGAGCTTGGACTGACGACTGGTTTCTTATATGATACTATATATGTTTCAATGCCATTCCCCCAAATCATCCCACCTTCTCCCTCTCCCACAGAGTCCAAAAGACTGTTCTATATCCCTTGGACTGCAAGGAAATCAAACTAGTCAATCCTAAAGGAAATCAGTCCTGAATATTCGTTGGAAGTACTGATGCTGAAGCTGATGTTCCAATACTTTGGCCACCTAATGCGAAGAATCGACTCATTGAAAAAGACCCTGGTGCTGGGAAAGATTGAAGGCAGGAGGAGAAGAGGATGACAGAGGATGAGATGATTGGATGACATCACCAACTCAATGGACATGAGTTTGATCAAGCTCCAGGAGGTGATGATGGACAGGGAAGCCTGGCATGCTGCCATCCATAAGGTCACAAAGAATCAGACATGACTGAGTGGCTGAACTGAACTGAACAGTCGTGAATATTTAAGACTATATCTGTATTCTTAAATGCTGCAACTAATATTTACAATATTATGTGATAAGTACTATAATAAAGACATGCAAAATAGGAAACCTCTAAGAGATAAAATAGCTAACATTTATCTTTACTATGTACACATTGTGACAAGTATTGTGCTACTAATCTAACATAAAAGTAATGACCAAAATTTGAAGGACTTAATTTCCATAATTCTTTAAAACATATATCATCTTTTAAATATTAGTGTGCATTTTTGTAATTTTTTCCCCCAGAGGAGACAATAATTTTAATGTGTATTTTTGTATATTGCCATGTATATTGTTAAGTTACACATTTAACCAGTATTTATTGATTTATATGTGTCAACGCACTTTTAGAGATGCTGGTAAGCCCAGCAGAAATCAAAACATAGTCCTTCTCCTCATTGGGCCTTATCTTCTAGCACAGAAAAAAGTGTATATATACATACCTAGTTTACACACACACACACACATATGTGTATCATATAAATATATAGTGTTAGTCACTCAATCATGTTTGACTCTTTGCAACCTTGTGATTTGCAGCCCATCAGGCTTCTCTGCCCATGGAATTCTCTGGGCAAAAATACTGGAGTGGGTAAGCCATTCCCTTCTCCAGGGAATCTTCCTAACCCAAGGATTGTACCCAGGTCTCTTGCATTGCAGGCAGAGTCTTTACAGTCTGAGTCACCAAGGAAGTCCATAAATATATATAGGCTTCCCAGATGGCTCAACAGGTAAAGAAATTGCTTTCAATGCAAGAGATATGGAAGATACAAGTTGGATCACTGGGTCAGGAAGATTCTCTGGAGGAGGAAATGGCAACCCATTCCAGTATTCTTGCCTGACAAATTCCATGGACAGAGGAGCATGGCGGACTACAGTCCAAAGGATCACAAAGACCCAGACATGATTGAGTGACTAAACACACAACATATATACATATATCTATCTATATCTATCTATCTATATATATATATATATAAAACACATTAATATTATATTAGAATATATATATTAGAAGCTATTAGAGAAAATAAAGACTATAAGAGGACAGATTGCTGCTGAAAATAAAGATATTACTTTGGCTAGAATGGTCAGGGAACGCTCTCTGAAGAGGCAGCATTTGAGCTGTGATCTAGGAGAAAGAGACCTCCATTTGAAAATCTGAAAGCTCAGCACAAAAAATAAACATAGGAAATAAGATGTGTCATGGCTCCAATGCAAGAATAAGTGGCATGTTTGAGGGACAGGAGTAAGGCCAAACTCTGTTTCATAACTCTCCTCCTTACACTGGTATCCCTGAGGGAATAATGATGTAAACAGATACAAGAACTTACCCTGTCAATGAACTGGTATAATCATCGTTGCACAGAAGGAATAGCATATTAGTTTTCTCATTTAATTGACTTTAAGTGTCAAGAAAAGAAGGAAAGAAAATTCAAACAGAAGGAAATCACTCAAGTTCTTATTATCATTTAATACTATTTGTACTATTTCTTCTGTCTCTGTGGATGAAAATAGATATAGAGCAGTAATACTCATATTGCAAGGCATTTATTACCCCATCTCTGTGAGAATGGAACTCTACTAGGGCCATTTGAAGCAAATTAACAAATGAATATTTTCTTATTAATTCACAGACAACTGACAACAGACAACAGTGTTTTTTTTAAATAAAATGTGTGTTTGTGCAAGTGCTGGAAACTTGAATCCCAGTGGTGTACAAAAATAAAGAAGAGCATTTTTATGTTAATGTTCAATGGGTTAAAAATTATGGGATAGCTTGACTGGAGCCTCAGAGTAAAAGCCCAGTTCAGATCATTCTCTGAACTGGGCATTCGCTATGTTGCTTCATTCTCTGACAAGCTGTCTCCTGGTGACAACAAAATGGCTGCTGGTAAGATACAGACTTACAAAACTGAATCCAAAAAAGATGGATGGGCCATGCTGCAAAACTCCAGGTGGCACCATTCATGTTTTAGTCAATATAAACAGAGCCCCTGAAAATGGGCAATGCACAGTTTATGCAACTATTTGATGTGTCTCTGAGGACAAACATACCTCTCCCTCTCTGGAAACCATGAAGTTCTGTTCTGATTGACTTACACTGGGATCTATGGCAATTTCTAAATTAATCAATGAAGTTACTGGATTAGACACACATTACAAATTTGGCAAAAGTGCAAAGTCAGAATTGAGGTGGGGGAGCAATTGATAACCAGAGGGAAATTATTGGAAGCAAAAACAGTAGACATACACATACTACAGTTAGCAAATTACTTAATTTCTTGTAAATACTTTTGCAAAATTTCAACTCTTTTCTGAAACCCTCAAATGTATCCTCAACCTTCTGTTTCATCAGATGACCTAGCTTTCAAGAGTATGGAAAAATTTGCAACCATCTGACATGATCCATTTTAACATCCCCCCACAGTCTCAAAGATATCCTTTCTTCTGTTCAGGTTTACTCTGTTTTGTGCCTTTGATCCTAACTGCTAACTCATCTCCTCTAGGACTTAAATCCATGCAGTCAATCATTCTCTCTTCACTGTATCATCAAGCTCTCTGGTTTCTGTGTTTTCTGTCCATCCTTATATAAAAGTGCTAAGGTATCTTGTAAGAAAAAAAAATACTTTTAATACACTTTGCAATCACTCTTAAATTCTACTGAAAACTTCTCAAAATTGTTATTTACAGCCACTCTTCCTTAGTTCTTCACTTCTCATTATCTCATTTTTCTTTAATCTTGCTTTTGTCCAAAACATTCCAGTCAAAACTACTCTTACTAATCCAGGAGATATCTTTTCAGTCTTTACCTTTCTACATTTCTCTACTATATTCATCATCACTTATTGCTCATATATATATATATATATATATATATATATTTAATCTCTCTACTTCCTTGCAGAGAAGGCAATGGCACCCCACTCCAGTACTCTCGCCTGGAAAATCCCATCGGACACGACTGAACGACTTCACTTTCACTTTTCACTTTCCTGCATTGGAGAAGGAAATGGCAACCCACTCCAGTGTTCTTGCCTGTAGAATCTCAGGGACGGGGGAGCCTGGTGGGCTGCTGTCTATGGGGTCGCACAGAGTCAGACACGACTGAAGTGACTTAGCAGCAGTAGCATATACTCCCTTGGCTTCCATGGCACTGTGTTTTCTTGATTACTTTTCGTCTGTCTCCCTAATGGGCTTATCTTCAAACATGTGCTGTTAAATTGTGATATCAGTGAGAGTCTCATCCTTGATCTAATACTTACACTATACACTTTACATTTGATTTTATCTAGTCCTTATCTTTCTAGTCCTTATAACTTATACTTATAAGTTTCTAACTATAACTTCCTCTCAGACTTTTGGAATCATTTATCTAGGAATTTGGAGATATTTCAAGCCTAGATTTCCCATTGACATATTAAATTCTCACATTTTGCAAGTTAAAATCATTATCATTGTCCAGGTATTTCCTCCTTTTTAATTTTTTTAGTTGATGACACTATAGTAAATGCATTTACAAAACTTAGAGAATAGAGTATCACCCTGGATTTCTCATTCCCCATCATCAACACAGTTTTTCAATGATCAAATCCTGTTGATTTTATTTCATAAACATTTTCTAAATCATTTCCTTTTTGTCTTTTCAATTCTATTATTTCTTAATCTGAATTCTTTTTAGTTTTTGCCTGTACTACTGCCAACAGTTTCTTAAATGGTCTCCCTATCTGTACTCTTCTCCATATGTAATCCATTATATTAATATATACCTCCAGGTGCCATGAACAAATCTTATCAGGTCACTTCCATTCTTAAATCATTCAGTATTTTATCATCCCTGTCAAAATAGTGTGTAAGCTTCTTGAGATAGCATACAAGACCCTGCCTAGAACTCCAGTCTTATCTTATTACACCATTTCCTACCTCACACTGTTAATTTCCAGCAGTATCAAACTTGTAATTATAGTCCCCACATAAACCCAGGCCTCCACACACATAACACACTTTAATTATATATATATATACATATATATGTGTGTGTGTGTGTGTGTGTGTGTAATGTAATCACACTATAATTGTGTAGCCCATAAGGCTCCTCTGTCCATGGAATTCTCCAGGCAAGAATACTGGAATGGGTTGCCATTTCATTCTCCAGGGGATCTTCCTGACCCAGGGATCCAACCCAAGTCTCCTGCATTGCAAGCAGATTCTTTAGCTTTTGAGCCACAAGGGAAGCCCAATTTTATGTATATATATAAATAATAAAACATATATCATATGATATATAATTATATGTTTAACATTATATAATTTATAATTATATTATAATTTTTATATTTGTAAAAATAATAAAACAGATGTTAAGTACACTGTGTACTTATCATCTATTTTATTATTTTTTTGTTTTTGTCTACCCAATTGAATTATAAAGGCAAGAACCATTTCTTATTTGTTGAGATACTGGAGACAGCCTCTCATAAAGAGCACTCATATTCTCCACTCTGGCTCTGAAAACATTGAGGATAAAACAAATAATAAAATTCTTGGCCAAACTATTTCTTTTATTACTGACAGTGGCTAAGTTGGAAGATGTCACGTACTGCAAGAGACAAACGAACATGCTACATGGACCCTAAAATTAGGCAGATTCACTCATCCTGTCATAGTCACTCCAGGGCCAGGCATGCCTACAATTCATGAAAGCATTAGTCAGGTAAGAATTAAGGAAGAGCCGAGAAGAACTGGCTCTGGAGAACAAATCAACTGTACACAGCAAAAGAAAGGTACAGTTTATGCATTCCTAGTTACTATTTCCAAATTTAGCTGTAAAACAAGTCATCCCTGATTGCCAGCTACAGTGATTAAGGGTGAGGAAAGAGGCCCAAAAAGGATTTGAAATCCCTTCTTATGGAAATGTCAGGATGGGGGTATGTGTTTCTCCAGTAGTACTATTAATCTTTCTGTCCCCAGATTCTAGTTTATGGGCCTGACACATAGGAATCAATGATTTTTGAAAGAATGAATGTTAAATGTAAAACCTTACTAGAGGAGTCATGAAAATATAAATAATTATGTTATCAGATCAGATCAGTCACTCAGTCGTGTCCAACTCTTTGTGACCCCATGAATCACAGCACGCCAGGCCTCCCTGTCCATCACCAACTCCCGGAGTTCACTGAGACTCACGTCCATTGAGTCAGCAATGCCATCCAGCCAGCTCATCCTCTGTCGTCCCCTTCTCCTCCTGCCCCCAATCCCTCCCAGCATCAGAGTCTTTTTCAATGAGTCAACTCTTTGCATGAGGTGGCCAAAGTACTGGAGTTTCAGCTTTAGCATCATTCCTTCCAAAGAAATCCCAGGGCTGATCTTCAGAATGGACTGGTTGGATCTCCTTGCAGTCCAAGGGACTCTCAAGAGTCTTCTCCAACACCACACTTCAAAATCAGCAATTCTTTGGCGCTCAGCCTTCTTCACAGTCCAACTCTCACATCCATACATGACCACAGGAAAAACCATAGCCTTGACTAGACGAACCTTTGTTGGCAAATATGCTATCTAGGTTGGTCATAACTTTCCTTCCAAGGAGTAAGCGTCTTTTAATTTCATGGCTGCAGTCACCACCTGTAGTGATTTTGGAGCCCAGAAAAATAAAGTCTGACACTGTTTCCACTGTTTCCCCATCTATTTCCCATGAAGTGGTGGGACCAGATGCCATGATCTTCATTTTCTGAATGTTGAGCTTTAAGCCAACTTATAGGCAATGAAATTTAGAACTGTAACCAAGGAGAGACTTAGAGCGCATGTTTTTAATGCATGTTTTAACTTAGGTTAAAACTTGGCATATTTTGTGATAAATTGCTGTTTTCTTACAACATCTTATGAGGGAAAAAGAAAGGTTAGAAACCTTTCTTGACAAGGTTTGTTTGTTTTCTTGTTTTGACAAGAAAGACATGTTTTGGAACTTTCTTATGATTTTGAATACATATCTTAAAAAGCTACAAAACAAATAAATTTATTACATAAAAATTCTTTTTTGAGACTAGTAGCCATTACTTCATGTATTCAAGTGTTTTTTTTTTTTTTTTTTAATTGAGATGATGTTATGTTTGCAGGGTGGACAAATTAGCTATTGGGGTTTTGATCGTCCAACAAATGGACTTTTGCTTACATTAACATAAAATGCATTTTTATAATTACTTAGAGGAATACTGAAATTGCTTTTGAATTTCCTACTTTGAATGTCATCTGTTTCAACAGAACATTGTCAGTGTTCTCTAAAGCAAGCAATTTTCCTTGTCATTTCAGAACTTTCATTCACTGTGTGTTAACACATCATACATCAACCTGAAGAACCAGCCTTTGGATAGCTTAGGTTGAGATCTGGACTCCTTGACTTTTAATTTTTTTTTTTTCCTCATATGCCTGTACCTCAGGTAAGAGCTTCTCATTTTAGTTTTGCCTATTCAGTGGTATTTACTAAAAAGAATGCTTCAAGTTACAGTTGAATCTCTCTGCAAAGAATTAAATCATTCCCTTTCTCTACAATATAGCTTGTAAAGACTGTTAGTGTGATTAACCTCTATTTTATCTTCAGCTTTTATCTAACACTGTGAATTACTTGGTTGAAAATATAGGCTCCATGATAGTGTATTTTTCTATAATTGCTGAAACCATAGAATCTATTGAGAACTAAGAATTAGGAAATTTATCTCAATAGATATATTTTGAATATTTCCTTTGTGTAAGGGATATTAAATTAGGTGTTTGAACAAATACACCTGCTTACATTAAAGACTTTAAAACCAAATTAGAGAACTTAAGACAAATTTATAAATGTACTTCAGAATATGACAAATTCCATGAATTAAACATGTAGTGCTTACTATTAATTCACAAATACAAAACAGATCACATATGGGATGTTCCAATTAAGAAGTGTTGCATAAAAATCTACCCCAAATAGTAGTGGCATAAAACAATAAATATTCAATTATGTTTATGATTACTGGTGAATCAGTATTCAGTCAGGGTAGAGTAGGGATGGCTTCTCTGTGTTGCATAATGATTCAGATGTCAGCTAGAGTGGCTTAATAATTGGAGGTTCCTCAGATGGCTAAGGAGAAGGCAATGGCACGTCACTCCAGTACTCTTGCCTGGAAAATCCCATGGATGGAGGAGCCTGGAAGGCTGCAGTCATTGGGGTCGCTGAGGGTCGGACACGACTGAGTGACTTCACTTTCACTTTTCACTTTCATGCATTGGAGAAGGAAATGGCAACCCACTCCAGTGTTCTTGCCTGGAGAATCCCAGGGACAGGGGAGCCTGGTGGGCTGCCATCTATGGGGTCGCTCAGAGTCGATCACGACTGAAGCGACTTAGCAGCAGCAGCAGCAGATGGCTAGATGTGTCTGGATCCTGACTCTGGCTATTAGCTGGGTTTTTCTGTTCTTTCTGTCTTGTCAGCTGAGACTATACTGCCCTATAAGGCTTCTTCATTCACATTTCAGGTACCTGAAATGATATGGCTAGAATAGGAAAGACTAGCCAAACATCTCTCTCACTCTCTCCACTCAACCCACCCACATGGGTAATTTGGCTTCCTATAGCATGATAGTTTTAGGACAGTTTTAAGATAGCTTTCATGGCAGTTCAGTTCAGTTCAGTCGTTCAGTCATGTCTGACTGTTTGTGACCCCATGGACTGCAGCAGACCAGGCCTCCCTGTCCATCACCAACTCCCGGAGTTTACCCAAACTCATGTCCATTAAGTTGGTGATGCCATCTAACCATCTCATCCTCTGTCATCCCCTTATCCTGCTCTCAATCTCTCCCAGCATCAGGGTCTTTTCAAATGAGTCAGTTCTTTGAATCAGGTGGCCAAAGTATTAGAGCTTCAGCTTCAATATCAGTCCTTTCAATGAACACTCAGGACTGATCTCCTTTAGGATGGACTGGTTGGATCTCCTTGCAGTCCAAGAGACTTTCAAAAGTCTTCTCCAACACCACAGTTCAAAAGCATCAATTCTTCAGTGCTCAGCATTCTTTATAGTCCAACTCTTACATCCATACATGGGTACTGGAAAAACCATAGCCTTTACTAGATGGACCCTTGTTGGCATGGCAGCAGAATTACTTCAAAGGTACCAATTAAAATCTCAGAGTGAAAATGACTGATCACTTTAGGCTTGTATGTAGAAATTGACACAGTGTTAATTCTGCTGTTGCTGCTGCTGCTAAGTCGCTTCAGTCGTGTCCAACTCTGTGCCACCCCATAGACGGCAGCCCACCAGGCTCTCCCGTCCCTGGGATTCTCCAGGCAAGAATACTGGAGTGGGTTGTCATTTCCTTCTCCAATGCATGGAAGTGAAGAGTGAAAGTCAAGTCGCTCAGTCGTGTCCGACTCTTAGCGACCCCATGGACTGCAGCCCACCAGGCTCCTCCATCCATAGGATTTTCCAGGTGAGAGTACTGGAGTGGAGTGCCATTGCCTTCTCTGCAGTGTTACTTCTATCATAGTATATTTAGTCAAAGTAGTCACAGAGCTCAGACAAATTTAAGAGAAGGGCCCATAGAACACATCTCTCAATGGGAGGAGTGCCAACACATTTGTGGTCCTGTTTACCAGCTACTGGGGATTATAAGAATTCTAAGAAAGGGATAGCATTTGAAATTGCTTTTTAGAGAATGGGTATAATTTTGACAGGTAAGATAATATGATAAGTATTTAAGGTAAAGAGATACACATGAGCATCCATGAAGATGGTAAAGAAAGGGAAGCTTACATCCAGAAACAGTAAAATAACAAATTTATGAAATCTATCTAATGCCACACAAATGATATACAAACAGCTGAAGGCTGTAAAATAAGAGTTAATATAACTGGCCCCAAGGGTTTACGTTTCCCTTTAGAACACATTATTTGACTTATTTCTCTTGGTCAATTGGTAATATTTGATTTGTCTACTTTTGTGAAATGTTTTCCAGATATCTTCTTTTAATTAGATATTTGTAAGTCACACTACATGCAAGAAGTCATATAACTAGTACTTGTTGAATTTTGAACTATTCTAGTATTTGTTTGGCCTTTGAATTATATTTCTATTCTATGGACACTCTCAAATACTTAAACATTTGTTATTAATCCTTTTCAAATTTCCTACATTTTCTACAATGTTCTCAAATAAAAATGACAGTGTACATGACTTATGATTTCCATTTCCTTTCATAAATTATAAGTTCCAGTAGTTAAGATCACTACTGGAGGTAAGTAAACTCCTAAATGCTAGAGAAATGGGTTTTATTTCTCTAATACATCTGGCCATAATTGTGTCTCTATGTAACTTTAGTCACTGACCATTTTGATCCCTAGTTTTCTGAATTGTTAGGTGATGTAAATAATATATTTGCACATGCCTCTGACTCCTTCAACAGGGTTAAAACACACACACACACACACACACACAACTTTTATCCACTAGGTGGAGTCCAATTGCCTTTCCATGGTAGGTAAATGATCCATGATTTCTCTAGATTTTATATATCTAGATCATGCCTAGCCTCTACTCATTCAGCTATGAAGTGTTTAACTGCAAATCAATATCTGCAACTAACATGGGAACACAATTATCAAGAGCTTTTAAATAAATATTTTATGATATAGATGAAAGACATTGAAAATTATATATTATTAGTATAAGTTGATGGCATCACTGACTCGATGGACTTGAGTCTGAGTGAACTCTGGGAGTTTGTGATGGACAGGGAGGCCTGGCATGCTATGATTCACGAGGTCGCAAAGAGTCGGACATGACTGAGTGACTGAACTGAACTGAACTGAATATAAGTTGAAATTGAAAAAGCTTGAGGGAGCACTGAAAACATAGCAGTATTCTTATATTTGGATATATATGGTTCTGATGATTATTTTTAGAAGCTTTAAATACATATGGGTGGGAGAGTAGGGGTGTGAGTGACTAATGTATTTGCTTCTTTTTTTTACCATCTTGGACACCAACTTCATTGCATGAAAAAACATATTCCCAAAGTCATAATGTTTTCAAAATAAAATGTCCATGAATGAAAAATTTTACTCTTTCCTGAGAAACCACATTACAGATTATTTTGCACTGATATGACATGAAGATCCAATACTGAATAAATGGTTATTATATTATAATGATATTTTATAGAGTCAGAAAATAGGTGCTTATTTTCAAGATCTTAGCAATGATGATCCATGAAAAGTTTTGTTTCAACACATGTGGGTAGGGCTTACGTTTACTGTTTGCTATAGAACACAAGAAGGAACAATTTCTCTTTTTCAGTCCTGAACTAGATATTACACCAAGACTATATTCAGTAACTCATGGGTCTATCTACCCTAAGAACTGATAGAAAGCACTGGACTTCTAGTCATCATTTGTGTAGTCTCCAAGGCCTATATAAATCATCTTCTTGGGGGTCTTAATTCAACACTCAGCAGTTTACATGTTCTTAGTGAAACCAGTGATTCAGACACTATAAACTACCTGGCTGCTTCTCACTTATTTTCATATCCATTCCAGGTAGATAGAAGATTGTTATCAAGTAGCCATGAGGGGAATTGGGAAGAGTGTGAAATGCAATGAAGGCCTGGAAAAGAAAGAAACTCCACCTTACCCTCTATACAAAAAAAAAAAAAAAAAAAAGCAGAAAAGGAAATAGTTATTTACTTATTTGCCCGTCCAATTGCTATGTATCATAGAGTGTGAGAAATGCAAGTATTCAGGACTTTTTGTATTTCATTAACTGTCCTTTATATTTATAAATATTTTTATTCTATCAACACAGATTATTCTGGAGGTTTATAATCAGTTTTGTAATAATGTCTTTTCCTATTTCTTTTCTTTTTTTTTTGCTCCTCTTCTACACTAGTTCAATCTCTTTGCCAGTGACAATATTTTTTTCCTTCAAAAAGAATATACTTTTTCACCTATTAAATGGTACTGTACTTAAAAAAGATGAAGAAGAAGGATGTAGCAATTTAAATTGGTATTACCTGGAATAGATAACCTGGCTTTCAAATGTATTTGAAAGACATTAAGAAAGTACACCAGGCAATTGTAGGTTCATGTTCTACCCTGGGATGATGGGGTCTCCTGATAGGTATACTGTCAACACAAATTGTCTGTATCCAGTGGAATTTAATCTCCCTAGCAGTTTGTTTGCCAGGGTTATCTCTAGCTATAACAATTTTCCTCTTAAAAATGATTTTCCAGCAATTTTATGCTGAATTCATAAAATGGCCATGTTATTTCTGATTGCATATAGTCATTATAAAGTCTCTTATGAAACATCTTAGGAGGAAATAACTTATGAAATCATCAATAATGATACGATCTCCTCCTAAATTCAGGATGGGATTACCTCTTGGTTAACAGGTAAGATGGGAGAAATATCAGTAACCTCAGATACGCAGATGACACCATCCTTATGGTAGAAAGTGAAGAACTAAAGAGCCTCTTGATGAAACTGAAAGAGGAGGGTGAAAAAGTTAGCTTAAAACACAACATTCAGAAAACTAAGATCATGGCATTCGGTCCCATCACTTCATGGCAAATAGATGGGGAACAATGGAAACAGTGAGAGACTATTTTTGTGGCTCTAAAATCACTGCAGTTTGTGACTGCAGCTATGAAATTAAAAGATGCTTGCTCCTTGGAAGAAAAGTTATGAGCAACCTAGACAGCCTATTAAAAAGCAGACAGATTACTTTTCCACAAAGGTCCATCTACACAAAACGTATGGTTTTTCCAGTAGTCATGTATGGATGTGAGAGTTGGACAATAAGGAAAGCTGAGTGCCAAAGAATTGATGCTCTTGAACTGTGATGTTGGAGAAGACTCTTGAGAGTCCCTTGGACTGCAGGAAGATCCAACCAGTCCATCCTAAAGGAGATCAGTCCTGGGTGTTCATTGTAAGGACTGATACTGAAGGTGAAACTCCAATACTTTGATCACCTGATGCTAAGAACTGACTCATTTGAAAAGACCCTGATGCTGGGAATGACTGAAGGCAGGAGAAGGGGACAATGGACATGAGTTTGAGTAACCTCCAGGAGTTGGTGATGGACAGGGAAGACTGTCATACTGCAGTCCATGGGTTCGCAAAGAGTCAGACATGACTGTGCAATTGAACTGAACTGAAACAATAGAAAGATATTGGTGGACTGAGGGGAACAAAGCAACTAACCAGCTTTAGAGAAAATTGCATTACCGTTCTCCTGCATAGAAATATCATTCCTATAAGCTTAATTCAGAGGGGGGAAGTAAACTATACTTGGATCTACATTTGAAAGAATGCAAACTTCAGCTGGTGTGCTTGTAAGACATTAGCTCACCAGTTTATTGTTTTAAAATAGTGTTAAATCTTCATGTATTTATCTTGAATACTTTACTACATCACAAGATTTCAATACAGGATTATATCTGATGTCTCATATTCAAATATCAATTTTATCCAGAATATATAAAAATGCCTACAAATAATTATAAAAAGACATACAGTGCAATGCAAAATAGGCAAAAGACTTGAACAAACAGTTCACAGAATATATAAATACCCAATAAACATGAGCAATTGCTTAATATCATTATTTACTGTGAAAAGCAGAAATCAATATTATAAAAAGATGCCATCAATATGCACCAGAATAACTAAAATTTAAAAAAATACTAAATTGGTGAGGATATGACAAAATAGGAATTCTAACAGACTGGTTGCTGGTAGGTATATAAACTGCTACAATCTTGGAAGGCTGTTTGGCAGTCTGCACTAAAACACAATAATGTAATTCCTTGTTTACTTTTTTAATCTAAGAGCAATGAAAATATCAATTCACAAAAGATTTGTGTATCAGACTGGTTCACAATAGCTCATACCTGGGAAAGAAACAGTATTTATCAACAGAATGTATAGACAAATTTTCAAATCAAAAACAAATACTGACAAAAATACAGCAACATAAATTAATTCCAAAAATATTATGTTAAGCTAAAGCAGCAAACTACAAATCATAGTATGTAATTCCATTTATCTGAAAGTCAAGGAAAAGCAAAAACTAAACCAATAAAAATCAGAAGGTAGTTGTCTTGTGGAGATGGTGATGATGGACTGGATGGAAAATGAAAGAATATTTAGGGTGATAGAAATGTTACATATCTTGTTTTTGTTGTTGGATACATGAGTATACATATTCATAAAAATTCAGACTTGAACAACTGAGATGTATTAATTTTATTGTAGCCAGATATTTAACATTAAAAATAAATTATATATATATATATATTTAAAATAAAATAAGAGGGGGAAATGGGGACTTATTAGTCAGAGTATAAAGTTTCTGTTACATAAGTACTAGAGATCTATTACACAGCACAGTGTGTGTGTGCTAAGTCACTTCAGTCATGTCGGAATCTTTGCGACCCCATGGACTATAGTCCACTGGGCTCTTCTGTCCATGGAATTTTTCAGGCAAGAATACTGGAGTGGGTTGCCATTCCCTCCTCCAGAGGATCTTCCTGACCCAGGGATCGAACCCATGTCTCTTATGCCTCTTGCATTTTCAGGTGGGTGCTTTACCACTAGTGCCACATAGAAAGCCCGACACAACACAGTACCTACATTTAATATTGTGTTATATGCTTGAAATTTTTCTAAGAGGGTAGATCTTGTGTTAAGTTTTATAACAAAAAGCAATAATAATAATAATAATAATAATAAATAAGAGGTCAGGGGGAAACTTTTTGAGGTAACTTTTCGAGGCTATGCCACAAGTTTATGGCATAGCCTGTAGTGAGGGTTTCATGAGTATATACTTATCTTCAAACTCACTAAATTGATACATTATTTATATAAAAATTTTTGCATGTCAAAAAAATGGAAAAAATCTATTTCTTCTGTCTATTCCAATATCAATTTTCTTTGGTCTTTAACATAGCACAACAAATTAATTAAGAAACATACTTTTATTTCTTCTATCCAGCACTTTATTGTTGGCAAAATTTTTTTAAAGAGAATCCTATCCTTCTAAGAAACTTTATTTTATTTACTGTAAAAGTAATATATCCTCAGGGAAAAAATTTGAATGCTAGAGGAAAGTGTATAAAGAAAAAAGATCAACATTATCTTTCAAGTGCTAAATAAATATTTGGAATAAAAAATGAAAATAAATACAATATAATAAAATGACCATCTTAACCCAGAGTAAATATATATTCTAATATTTATGTGATCAAGATTTATTTATATATATATATATACACACACAATCAATCAAGAATGATCACCCAAATATTACAATAGATACATTTATTTTCATTTTCCTTCTTAAACCTGTCATTATAACACATAACATTTTAATAGCTTTATTAAAATATAATTTGATGTACTTCACCTCAGATTTAGAACATCTAAAATATTTTCAATTGCCCCAAAAAAGCCCCACACCACATAGCCATCACCTAACAATACTTTCATTCCTCCTAGCTCAAGGCAACCACTAGTCTTTCTCTCCCAGTAGATTTGCTTATTCTGGACATTTCATATATATAGTATCATACAATACATGACCTACTGTTTAAAATTTCTTTCATTTAGTATATGTGTATTCAGTCACGTCGAACTCTTTGCAGACCTGTGGACTGTAGCCCAATAGGCTCCTCGGTCCATGGAATTTTCCAGGAAAGAATACTGGAGTGGGTTGCCATATCCTTCTCCAGGGGATCTTCCCAACCCTGGGATGGAACCCGTATCTCTTACATATCCTTCATTGGCAGGCAAGTTCTTTACCCTAGCACCACTTGGGAAGCCCCAACATATATATCACTTAGTTCATTTTTATGGTCATGTAAAATTCCATTGTATGGATATACCACAATTCTTTTTTCATCACTTTATGGATATTTAAACTATTTACACATTTTTGCTATTGTGAATACTGCCAGTATGAACACTTATGTACAAATATTTATTTGAACAACTCTTCAAATCTTTAGGAGTGGAATTGCTAGGTCATAAGGTAACTTGATGTGTAACATTTTGAGGAACTGCCAGACTGTTTTCAAAGTGACTTCAACATTTTTAATCCGAAATGTCAATGTATGTGGGTTCTAATTTCTCCACATTCTTACTAACATTTGCTATCATCTGTGTTTTTAAAATTAAAACCATACTACTTGGTATGATTTGGTATCTTCTTGTGGTTTAGATTTGCATTTCTTTCATGGCTAATCATGCTGAGTAAATTTTCATGTGCTTAATCTTTGGTTGTCTATCTTCTTTGGAGAGCTATTAATTCATACCATTTGACCACTTTAGTCTTTTTATTACAGAGTTTAACTTGAGTTGGAGTGAGGGTGATCAGGGCCCCAGTATCCTCAACCTTTTGTGACTGGAATAGAGTCTCTATACTTAGGTTATGGTCTGGGTGGAGGAATTGGGCTTTACCCTCTTGGCTACATTCACCAGAAATTTTATCTATTCACCTTGGAGGGACTTAGAATGCCTGGAAGCCTACCCCTCCTGATAAGACATGTTAATTTCCTAGGGCTGCCATAACAATATACCACAAACTGAGTAGCTTAAAATCACAGAAAGTTATTCTCTCACAGTTATGGTGGCCAAAAGTAATACAACCAAAATAATGGTAGGGCCATTCTCCCTCCAAAGTCCCTAAGGAAGATTCCTATCTTGCCTTTTCCTTGTTGCTGATGGTTGCCAGAAATTTTTGGCCTTCATTGGCTTGTAACTGTGCTACCCAAATTGGTGCTTTTTACACCACAGGGCCTTCTTCCTTGTCCTCTTTATATCTGTTTAACAAATCCTCCTCTCATAAGGACACAAGTGATGAATTAGCACGCACCCTATTCCAGGTGGACCTTACATTAATTTAATTACACCTGCAAAGACTAAGTCCAAACAAGGTAACTTTTAGAGGTAGCAGGGACTAAGGACTTGAATATATCATTTTTAAGGGACACAATCCAACCAATAGCCCTTAATGAGGAGGTTAGGGTATAGTGAGAACTGTCTTCTTACCCAAACACACCCAGAGGGAATTTCTCTCAGTTGACCTAGGGATAGGGAACTGGCCATGACCCTAATGTGATAAATTCTCAGTATTCTTACTGAGTTTTAGTAAATTTTCTTGAACTTTTTTTAATTTTTCATTTATTGTATGGCATTTGAACAATTCCCAGATATGTTAAATTTTTTGAGTATTTTTTACTAGTTTTGCTTGCTTCCCTAAGGATCAGGTTATGGAACTCCTTGTACTATCATTCTAGAAGGAGAATTTCCCAATAAACAGCATTTTAAACCATTTTCTGTGTGAAAGGAACTATCAATTTTATTAGTTATAATAATTGAGACTTCACCACTATCCTATGAATTAAATTTAATTATTAACTCAATTTCATACACAAGTAAATATTCATATTACAAACTAAATTTCTAAAGGTCCTATAGATTGTAGGTCCTAGATCATCCCCAAGAAAATAAATGCATAAAAACAAAACGGCTGTATGAAGAGGCCTTACAAATAGCTGTGAAAAGAAGAGAAGCCAAAAGCAAAGGAGAAAAGGAAAGATATACCCATTTGAATGGAGAGTTTCAAAAATAACAAGGAGAGATAAGAAAGCCTTCCTTAGCAATCAGTGCAAAGAAATAGAGGAAAACAATAGAATGGGAAAGACTACAGATCTCTTCAAGAAAATTAGAGATACCAAGGGAATATTTCATGAAATGATGGGCTCAATAAAGGATAGAAATGGTATGGACCTAACAGAAGCTGAAGATATTAAGAAGAGGTGGCAAGAATACATAGAAGAACTGTACAAAAGATCTTCATGACCCAGAAAATCACGAGGGTGTGATCAGTCACCTAGAGCCAGACATCCTGGAATGTGAAGTCAAGTGGGCCTTAGAAAGCATCACTACAAACAAAGCTAGTGGAGGTGATGGAATTCCAGTTGAGCTATTTCAAATCCTGAAAGATGATGCTGTGAAAGTGCTGCACTCAATATGCCAGCAAATTTGGAAAACTCAGCAGTGTCCACAGGACTGGACCCATCTCACATGCTAGTAACAGAGAAGGCAATGGCACCCCACTCCAGTACTCTTGCCTAGAAAATCCCATGGGCGGAGGAGCCTGGTAGGCTGCAGTCCATGGGGTCACTAAGAGTCAGCCATGACTGAGTGACTTCACTTTCACTTTTCACTTTCATGCATTGGAGAAGGAAATGGCAACTCACTCCAGTGTTCTTGCCTGGAGAATCCCAGGGACGGGGGAGCCTGGTGGGCTGCCATCTATGGGGTCACACAGAGTTGGACACAACTGAAGTGACTTAGCAGTAGCAGCACACGCTAGTAGAGTAATGCTCAAAATTATACAAGCCAGGCTTCAGCAGTATGTGAACTGTGAACTTCCAGATGTTTAAGCTAGTTTTAGAAAAGGCAGAGGAACCAGAGATTAAATTGCCAACATCCGCTGGATTATCAAAAAAGCAACAGAGTTCCAGAAAAACGTCTATTTCTGCTTTATTGACTATGCCAAAGCCTTTGTGTGACAATAAACTGGAAAATTCTGAAAGAGATGGGAATACCAGACCACCTGACCTGCCTCTTGAGAAACTTGTATGCAGGTCAGGAAGCAACAGTTAGAACTGGACATGAAAGAATTCTAGCAATCAGAATCCAACAACACATTAAAAAGATCGTACACCATGACCAAGTGGGCTTTATCCCAGGGATGCAAGGATTCTTCAGTATCCGCAAATCAATCAATGTAATACACCACATTAACAAATTGAAAAATAAAAACCATATGATTATCTCAATAGATGCAGAGAAAGCCTTTGACAAAATTCAACATCCATTTATGATAAAAACTCTCCAGAAAGCAGGAATAGAAGGAACATACCTCAACATAATAAAAGCTATATATGACAAACCCACAGCAAACATTATCCTCAATGGTGAAAAATTGAAAGCATTTCCTCTAAAGTCAGGAACAAGACAAGGGTGCCCACTTTCACCATTACTATTCAACATAGTTTTGGAAGTTTTGGCCACAGCAATCAGAGCAGAAAAAGAAATAAAAGGAATCCAAATGGGAAAAGAAGAAGTAAAACTCTCACTGTTTGCAGATGACATGATCCTCTACATAGAAAACCCTAAAGATTCCACCAGAGAATTACTAGAAATAATCAATGACTATAGTAAAGTTGCAGGATATAAAATCAACACACAGAAATCCCTTGCATTCCTATACACTAATAATGAGAAAACAGAAAGAGAAATTAAGGAAACAATTCCATTCACCATTGCAACGGAAAGAATAAAATACTTAGGAATATATCTACCTAAAGAAACTAAAGACCTATATATAGAAAACTATAAAACACTGGTGAAAGAAATCAAAGAGGACACTAATAGATGGAGAAATATACCATGTTCATGGATTGGAAGACTCAATATAGTGAAAATGAGTATACTACCCAAAGCAATTTATAGATTCAACGCAATCCCTATCAAGCTACCAACAGTATTCTTCACAGAGCTAGAACAAATAATTTCACAATTTGTATGGAAATACAAAAAACCTCGAATAGCCAAAGCGATCTTGAGAAAGAAGAATGGAACTGGAGGAATCAACCTACCTGACTTCAGGCTCTACTACAAAGCCACAGTTATCAAGACAGTATGGTACTGGCACCAAGACAGAAATATTGATCAATGGAATAAAATAGAAAGCCCAGAGATAAATCCACGCACATATGGACACCTTATCTTTGACAAAGGAGGCAAGAATATACAATGGATTAAAGACAATCTCTTTAACAAGTGGTGCTGGGAAATCTGGTCAACCACTTGTAAAAGAATGAAACTGGACCACTTTCTAACACCATACACAAAAATAAACTCAAAATGGATTAAAGATCTAAACGTAAGACCAGAAACTATAAAACCCCTAGAAGAGAACATAGGCAAAACACTCTCCGACATACATCACAGCAGGATCCTCTATGACCCACCTCCCAGAATATTGGAAATACAAGCAAAAATAAACAAATGGGACCTAATTAACCTTAAAAGCTTCTGCACATCAAAGGAAACTATTAGCAAGGTGAAAAGACAGCCTTCAGAATGGGAGAAAATAATAGCAAATGAAGCAACCGACAAACAACTAATCTCAAAAATATACAAGCAACTCCTACAGCTCAACTCCAGAAAAATAAACGACCCAATCAAAAAATGGGCCAAAGAACTAAATAGACATTTCTCCAAAGAAGACATACAGATGGCTAACAAACACATGAAAAGATGCTCAACATCACTCATTATCAGAGAAATGCAAATCAAAACCACTATGAGGTACCATTTCACGCCAGTCAGAATGGCTGCTATCCAAAAGTCTACAAATAATAAATGCTGGAGAGGGTGTGGAGAAAAGGGAACCCTCTTACACTGTTGGTGGGAATGCAAACTAGTACAGCCACTATGGAGAACAGTGTGGAGATTCCTTAAAAAACTGGAAATAGAACTGCCTTATGATCCAGCAACCCCACTGCTGGGCAAACACACTGAGGAAACCAGAAGGGAAAGAGACACGTGTACCCCAGTGTTCATCACAGCACTGTTTATAATAGCCAAGACATGGAAGCAACCTAGATGCCCATCAGCAGATGAATGGATAAGAAAGCTGTGGTACATATACACAATGGAGTATTACTCAGCCATTAAAAAGAATACATTTGAATCAGTTCTAATGAGGTGGATGAAACTGGCGCCTATTATACAGAGTGAAGTAAGCCAGAAGGAAAAACATAAATACAGTATACTAACGCATATATATGGAATTTAGAAAGATGGTAACAATAACCCGGTGTACGAGACAGCAAAAGAGACACTGATGTATAGAACAGTCTTATGGACTCTGTGGGAGAGGGAGAGGGTGGGAAGATTTGGGAGAATGGCAATGAAACATGTAAAATATCATGTAGGAAACGAGTTGCCAGTCCAGGTTCGATGCACGATGCTGGATGCTTGGGGCTGGTGCACTGGGATGGCCCAGAGGGATGGTATGGGGAGGGAGGAGGGAGGAGGGTTCGGGATGGGGAACACATGTATACCTGTGGTGGATTCATTTTGATATTTGGCAAAACTAATACAATTATGTAAAGTTTAAAAATAAAATAAAATTAGAAAAAAAAAAAAAAAAAGAATAGACTGGTTCCAAGTTGGAAAAAGAGTACATCAAGGCTGTATATTGTCACCCTGCTTATTTAACTTTTATGGAGGGTACATAATGAGAAACGCTGGGCTGGAGGAAGCACAAGCTGGAATCAAGATTACTGGATAACCTCAGATATGCAGATGACATCACTCTTATGCCAGAAAGTGAAGAAGAACTAAAGAGCGTCTTGATGGAAGTGAAAGAAGAGAGTTAAAAATGTGGCTAAAAGTTCAACATTCAGAAAATGAAGATCATGGAATCTGGTCCCATCACTTCATGGCAAATAGATGGGGAAACAGTGGACACAGTGTCAGACTTTATTTTTCTGGGCTCCAAAATCACTGTAGATGGTGATTGTAGCCATGAAGTTAAAAGACGCTTGCTCCTTGGAAGGAAAGTTTTGACCAACCTAGACAGCATATTGAAAAACAGAGATATTGCTTTGCCAACAAAGGTCCGTCTAGTCAAGGCTATGGTTTTTCCAGCGGTCATGTATGGATGTGAGAGTTGAACCATAAAGAAGGATGAACATCAAAGAACCTATGCTTTTGAACTGTAGTGTTGGAGAAGACTCTTGAGAGTCCCTTGGGCTGCAGGAAGATCCAACCAGTCCATCCTAAAGGAGATCAGTCCTGGGTGTTCATTGGAAAGACTGATGCTGAAGCTGAAACTCCAATACTTTGGACACCTGATGTGAAGAGCTGACTCATTGGAAAAGACCCTGACACTGGGAAAGATTGAGGGCATGAGGAGAAGGGGATTACAGAGGGTGAGATGGTTGGATGGCATCACTGACTCAATGGAGATGGGTTTCGGTGGACTCCAGGAGTTGGTGATGGACAGGGAGGCCTGGCGTGTTGCAGTTCATGAGCTGGCAAGGAGTAGGACAGGACTGAGTGCCTGGACTGAATGGAACTGATAGATTGTAAGTGTTGGAGTCAAAACTTTGACCAAGGTATATCTAAATTTGAGGCTGCTGTCTTTAAAAACTATATCTTAAACCCTTACATAGTGTTGAAGCTAAATAACTCATTTGATTTTATATAGATAAACTTGTAAATCTTTAACTTCTATAGATTTTTATATGTAATAACAGGAGCTAATAAGCTATTGCTATTTTCATTATTTCAAAAATCATAATAAAAATCATAGACTTTCACATATTATGACAGCACAGGCCAATAATATCCTAGTAAAGTGGTTCTCAGAAAAATCTTTGATTTATTTCTGTCCTTTTTGTGATACAAATTCTCCTATGATGGTCAATTTCAAGCCCCCAATGCAGCATTACTAAAGGAAGTTGGGAAGAGATGTGCACCACTGGCAGTCTAACTGAATTTCAAGTTTCTTTGCTTTAGAAGCATAGTAACATCCCTCAACAGCATTATTTACCTAAAGCTAATATGACTCTCTGATAGGAACTTACAGGTGATTAATATAAATACAGAAAAAAAAAATCACTACTCTAAAGTGCTATTTATTAGATAAAAATTTATGTGTACATATATGTCACCTATGACCAAAATTATCAGATTTCTTCATGAAAAATTTGGAACCATTAACACTAAAATTTCTTTGTGGTTTTTAGATACCAGTTTTATATGTGATATCTGTTTTGCAAAGATTTTCTCCCACTCTGTGGCTTGTCTTTACATTTTCTTAGCAATGTGTTTTTCAAGCATAAGTTTTAAATTTTAATGAAGTTCAAGTTACCAAAATTTTGGCCACAAATTACAACTATTTACTGAACAACTACTGATGAGAAAGACCACAACCTAGCAGAAAAGATCTACAATTAAAGATGTAAAGAAGAAACTACAAACAAGAAAGGTAGCATGCATGGAGTGGTGGTATACGCAAATATTCCTGGGTGGAGTACCCACAAATGGAGAATAATTTAGATTGCAGAGTTTCTCCCCAAGAAGCAACAGGTCTGAGCCCCACATTGGTATCCACAGCACAGGAATCCTGGGCCAGAATGATGAGCCCCTAGAATATT
The DNA here is from genome assembly GCF_055505025.1 of Bos grunniens. Lineage (NCBI taxonomy): Eukaryota > Metazoa > Chordata > Mammalia > Artiodactyla > Bovidae > Bos > Bos grunniens. The sequence continues at coordinate 101,430,543 of NC_141194.1, read as the reverse complement.
TGACTTTGAAGGCAGTTAGGCTTATTTTGAGGAAACTCAAGGGCTGGTAGGAAAAAGAGACTTCACTCTTTAAGGGCACACACAAAATTCCATACCCCAGGACTCAGAGCAGAGGCAGTAACTTTAAATGAACTTGGGTCAGACTCCCCTCCTGATCTTAGAGAGGCTTCTGGAAAGGCAGGAGGCAACTGGAACTTATCTTGAGATATTGACACTAGTGACAGCCATCTGTGGGACTCATTCTACCTCATGGACAATGGTATTGGAAAGAACCATTTTGGAATCTTCCATCTTAGCACTGGGACCCAATCCTGCTTACTGGCCTGCTGGCACTAATACTAGTACACCTTAGGCCAAGCAACAATCTGGGCAGGGACATGGCCCCATCCACCACCAAGGAGGCTGCCTTAAGACTCCCTGAACCCACAGCCACCTTGAGACATGGCTCTATGTACCACAGGACCCAGGACTCAGCACCATACACCAGTGTGCAGGTACTAACTGCAGGACTCAGCTCACCAACCAGTGGACAGACATCAGCCCTGTCCCACCAGTGGATTGACACACTACCTCTGGAAAGCTAAAGACCCTGTACCCAGAGACTACAACCCAGCTCTGCCTACCAGTGAGCTGGCACTAGGCCCTGAAACCCCTGGGCCTCAGCTCCACTCACCAGAGGGGTGGCACTAGTCCTGGGACCAGCATCACATACCAGTGGTCAGGTACCAGCCCCAGGACCCCTGTGCTCTGGCCATACCCACCAGCCACAGGACCATTGCAGCACCACAGCTTATCTTGTCAGGAACCAACTCTGCCCACAAGCAGACACTAACCAGCTAAGACTGGATCCTTGGATTCTTGAATTACTCAGAAACTGCTCCCACTGACCAGCCAGCTGACACAAGCTACATGACACACTGGACTCCACAGTGTGCCAGGTCAAGAACCAGCCCCACCCACCAGAGGCAACACCAAATTCAGGAAACTGAAGGCTCTGCAGCCAGAGATCCCAGGACCAGAATCCACACAACAGTTAAGAAACACTGGCCTCAGAAACCCTGGGGCTTTAGTACCAACCTAAAATTGTCTAATACAAGCTCTGGGATCCCTGGGCCCTGGAGCCAGAGACTCCAAGTCCAAGCTCTACCTTAAAGTGGGCTGATACTACCCAAAGACCTAGCTTCACCCACTGGTAAGCAGGAATAAGTCCTAGGATCCCTTGAGTCCAAACCCCACCCACCAGCAGGCAGACACCAGGCCCAGGACCACTAAAATCCAACAGATTCTCTTGTTAGGACCAGACAACAAACTAGGAGGCCAGTGCCAACCTTATAATCTTCCAGGCCCTGGCCCTGCCTACCAACAGGCAAACACCAGCACTAGGACACTCAGAGTCATTATCTCCAAGATCTAGCCACCCACCTCCCCAAGTGGACTGACAACAGATTCAGGACAAAGAGCCCTGTAGCTAGGAACCCTGAAACACAATTGGAAGCATGACTTAACCAGCATTAGCCTGGGGCCCATGGGCCTCAACCCCCGTTCAACAGCAGAATAGCACCAGCCTTAGGGACACTCTTGAGCTGCAGCCAGCCATGTCAGGAACTGGCTTTACACAAGGGTAAGTTGAAGCTAGTGAAAGGTTGTTGCTGAGCCATGAAGGATGATGGGATCCTTGGCCTCCAGAGGAGAGGAATTTAATCCAGGGCCAGTGACAAGGTTTGATTGCTCAGAGCTTTTGTGTGATAAAGTTTTATTAAAGTATAAAAGAGACAGAGAAAGCTTCTGACATAAACATCAGAAGGGGGCAGAAAGAGTGCCCCCCCTGCTAGTCTTTACCAGTATGTTATATAGGTACCAGCAGGCTGTTGATTAGAGAAAGGAAATGTCCCAAAACTCAGAGACTGACACCAGGCCCCTCACCACCAACATGCATTTTGAGATAACATAGGCACAAGGTATGTTGTCCCAGGCCATAAAATTATTGACATGAATCTTGAAGAAAGGCATGTTTCCAAGCAGACATAATATTTAACATAAGATTTTAACATAACTATGTTAATAAGTCATTAACATAGTTTAAGAGAACATTTGCATGAGTAAAACGTACTAGTTTGTCAAGTTGGTTCTGAGTCTTAGGTGATCTGACTTGAAGAAACACAAGAGTCTAGGGTAAATACATTGTTCATTAACATAGCTTTAGAAGAACATTTCCATAAGAAAACCCATTGGTTAGCTCATGGTTTGAGAAAAATTAAGTTTAGGTAGAACCCGGTGTCCTCATGGCAACATAGAATTTTAAAAGAAACCTTTTAATTTTGTATAGAGAAGGGGAAAAAAAAAAAAAACAAAACAAAAACTGACACGTAGTTTGTTTCCTCCTGCCGCTTAAGAGAGAGATAAAAAACATCTGATACTCACAGCCTATTTCCTTCATTTGGAGACCCTTAGCCTTCCTTTCAGAGAAGGTGATGGCACCCCACTCCAGTACTCTTGCCTGGAAAACCCCATGGACGGAGGAGCCTAATGGGCTGCAGTCCATGGGGTCGCAAAGAGTCAGACATGACTGAGCGACTTCACTTTCACTTTTCACTTTCATGCAATGGAGAAGGAAATGGCAACCCACTCCAGTGTTCTTGCCTGGAGAATCCCAGGGACAGTGGAGCCTGGTGGGCTGCCGTCCGTGGGATCGCACAGAGTCAAACACGACTGGAGCAACTTAGCAGCAGCAGCAGCAGCCTTCCTTTATGTTACCCTCTCACCAGATCAACCTATACCAGAATGCAGCTAAGCCCACCAGTGAGCCATCACTAGCCCTAGGATGCCCAGGGTTCCATAGCTAACCACTTTGTGACTCAGCCTGCCAATGAGCAGCCAGCTATTTGTGCACAAGGCAGAGTCTGGCAACAAACTGGTCCAGGAGCCAGACACACCTACCATACTGCACACAACAGAAGAACCAGTCCACCACACCAGAAGGACCCATGCAGCCCATACAAAATGCACATATAGAATATATCTCTCTGGTGACTAGAGGAGATTATACTGCTAGGATGCATAGGGCATTTCCTACATAAAGATATTTCTCCAAGGTCAGGAAACATAACCAGCTTATCAAATACATAGAAATAAAAATAGTAAATTAGATAAAATGAGTAAATAAAGGAATGTGTATCAAATTAAGAAACAAGATAAAACCCAAGAAGGAGAACTAAATAGAAAAGGTCAATCTATTTAATAGTTGTTCAAATGAATGATTGTGAACATGATCACAAACTCAGGAGAATGGATGAACACAGAGATAAGTTTTTTAAAGAGTTGGGAGATACAAAGAAGGACAAAAGAGAACTAAGGAAGAGAACAACTGAAATGAAATATACAATGGGAAGCATCAAGAGTAGATTAAATGATACAAAGGAATAGATCAGTGAGCTGGAAGACAGGGTAGTGGAATCACTGAAGCTGAACAGAAAAAAAGGGGAAAAAAAGGATAAAAAGAAATTAAGACAGTTCAAGAGACCTCTGGGACAACATCAAGCACAATAATATTCACACTGTAGGGCTCTCAGAAGGCGAAGAGAGAAAGAAAACATATTTGAAGACATAACAGTTGAAAAGTCCCTTGCCTGGGAAAGGAAGTGAAAGGTAAAAGGAAACAGACACCCAAGTCCAGGGAGGACAGAGAGTCTCAAACAGGGTCAACCCAAAAAGAACCACACCAAGACATATTATCATTAAAGTGGCAAATCTTAATAATAAAAATAAAAGTAAAATATTAAAATTGGCAATGGAAAAGTAACAAGTCACGTTCTAGACTAGTGGCTGACTTTACAGTAGAAACTCTGCAGGCCAGAAGGGAGTGGCAAGATATATTTAAAAAGTAATGAAAGTAACGAAAAGTACTGAAAGAGAAAGTGATGAAAGGGAAAAACCTACAACCAAGAACACTCTCACCAGCAAGGATTTCATGCAAATTTGATGATGAAATCAAAAGCTTTACAGACAAGTAAAGCTAAAACAGTTCAGCACCATTAAGCCAGCTTCACAAGAAACGTTAAAGGGACTTCTCTAAGCTAAAAAGAAAAGGCCACAACTAGAAACATGAAATTAGGAAAGGAAAAAGTTCATTGGTAAAGGCAGATACACAATAAAGGCAGTAAATCAACCACATACCAAGCCAGGAGAAAGGTTAAATGACAAAAGTAGTAAAATCACCTATACTTGTAATAAATACCTAAGGGATACACAAAACAAAATGGTGTAAAATATGATGAAAAAACAGTAAACAATGGAAGAGAGGAGTAAAAATATAGGGTTGTTGAAATGCATTCTGAATTAAGAGCTCAGCAAGTTAAAATAATTATATATAAGATTGCCAGGAGAATACTAGCAACCTTAGACATGCAGATGATACCACCCTAATGGCAGAAAGAAAGAAGAACTAAAGAGCCTTTTGATGAGGGTGAAAGAGAAGAGTGAAAAAGCTGGCTTAAAATTCAACATTCAAAAAACTAAGAACATGACATCCACTCTGATCACTTCTTGGCAAATATATGGGGAAAAAAATTAAAACAGTAACAGACTTTATTTTCCTGGGCTCCGAAATCACTGTGTACGGTGACTGCAGCCACAAAATTAAATGATGCTTGCTCATTGAAAGAAAAGTTATGACAAATCTAAACAGAGTATTAAAAAGCAGAGACATTACTTTTCTGACAACGGCCTGTATAGTCAAAGCTATGGTTTTTCCAGTAGTCATATTTTAATGTGAGAGCTAGACCATAAAGAAGGGTAAGCAATAAAGAATTGATGGTTTCAAAATGTGGTGCTGGAGAAGACTCTTGAGAATTGCTTGGACAGCAAGGAGTTAAACCAGTCAAATCTACAGGAGATCAACTCAGAATATTCATTAGGAAGACTGATGCTGAAGCTGAAGCTCCAATACTTTGGCCACCTGATGCGAAGAACTGACTCACTTGAAAAGACCCTGATGCTGGGAAAGATGGAAGACAGGAGGAGAAGGGGATAACAGAGGAGGAGATGGTTGGATTGCTTCACCATCTCAATGGACATGAGTCTGAGAAAACTACAGGAGACAATGAAGGACAGGGAAGCCTGGAATGCTGCAGTTCATGGGGTCACAAACAGTTGGACACAACTTAGCAACTGAACTGAATGTGTGTGTGTGTGTGTGTGTAAACTTCATGATAATCACACCAAAATCTATAATAGATACACACACACACACACAAAAAGAAAGGAATCCAAGTACATCACTAAAGATAACACTAAATATGTGACTGAATATAGTCATCAAATTGCAAGGAAAGAGAGCAAAAGAATGAATAAAAACGTACCAAAAAAAAAAAAAAATCCCAAGATAATGAACAAAATGGCAATAGGTACATGCTATGAATAGTTACTTTAAATTTAAATAGAATAAAATTTCCAGTCAAAACATATAAACTGACTGAATGGATACAAAAGAAGACCCTTACATTTTCTTTCTACAAGAGACTCACTTCAGATCTAAGACACTTGCAGACTGAAAGTGAAGGGATGGAAAATGATATTCCAGCAAATGGAAATCAATTGAAAGTCAGGGTAGCGATACTTATATCAGACAAAATATACTTTAAAACAAAACCATAAAAAGAGACAAAGAAACACATTACATAATGATCAAGGAATCAATCCGAGAAGAAGATATAACAGTTATAAATATGTATGCACCCAACATAGGAGCACCACCTAAATATATAAAGCAAATACATACAGACATAAAGGAAGAAATTGATAAGAACACAGTAATAGTAGGGGACATTAACACTCCACTTACATCAATGAATAGATCAATTAGACAGAAATTCAACAAGGAAACATTGTTCTTAAATAACACATTAGATCAGACAGACTTTATATATATACATAGAACATTCCTTCTGAAGGCAGCAAAATATACATTCTTTTCAAGTACACACAAGAACATTCTCTAGTATAGATCATGTGTTATAGTAATAGGGAACAAAAGTCTCAGTATATTTAAGAAAATTGAAAATATATCAAGCATCTTTTCCAAACACAATATTATGAGAGTAGATGTCAACTGCAAGAAAAAAATGCAAAAATCACAAAAAGGAACGGGTAAACTATGTGCTACTAACCAGTGAATGGATCATTGAAGAAATCAAAGAGGAAATCAGAAAATATCTGGAGACAAAAGAAAACAAAAACCCAATGAATCAAAATCAATGAGACTCAACAAAACCAGTTCTAAGAAGGAAGTTTATAGTGATACAAGCTTACCTCAAGGAACAAGAAAAATTTCAAAAAAAAAAAAAAAACTAACTAAACTTACACCTAAATGAATTTAAAGAAGAACAAACAAAATCCAAGGTTAGGATAAGGAAAAGAATCATAAAGATCAGAGCAGAAGTAAATGAAATAGAAATAAATAAAAGCATTAGAAAAGACAAATAAAAATAAGAATTGGTTCTTTTTTAAATTTATTTATTTTAATTAGAGGTTAATTACTTTACAATATTGTATTGGTTTTGCCATACATCAACATGAATCTGCCACGGGTGTACACATGTACCCAATCCTGAACCCCCTCCCATCTCCCTCCCCATACCATCCCTCTGGGTCATCCCAGTGAACCAGCCCCAAGCTTCCTCTATCCTGCATCAAACCTGGACTGGCGATTCTTTTCTTATATGATATTGCCGGGAGCCAGCACGGGAGTTCCCACCCATGATAAGGTCATGCAGGAGAGCCCTGACGGGCAAGGCGAGTCAGGGCTCGAGGACCCCCCTGAATCTGCCTGGGCGTCTACCCCAAAACCAGAATCTGTCTGTTTTACTATTTAATGACTTTTACCAACTCTTCTGACATTAACGGGGGGCTATCCCCAACCACCTGTCTCTGAAGAAAATCAACGTAGAGCTCTAGTTAATTAGCCTCCTGGGCATAATAGGAGTGTTTCAATCCAAACCCCTCAGATGGCTTTCTAACTTGCCTGACAGGTTTACTGGACTCCTACAGTTACGCATACTATTGTTTACAGCCTCCCAACCTTGAGAGGCACGGGAAGCTTAAGATATTCAAATAGTATAGAGCCTCTTGGAGAGTTAGAAATTGTTAGAATAGAACTAGTAGAAGATTTCATTGTTGAGCCAATGCTTGCTGCCAAGTTTCCACATCCCCTGCATTGTGTCCTTGGGAGTATATTAATTAATATAGTTGATATATAGAAAAAAATTAGTAGTGCCTTGGTGCTAACAACTTTAGACCCTTAAGGTAATAAATTCTTAGCCTTGTTGTAAACCCACTGCACCTCTGCCCTATAGGAATGCAACTTTATCTAACACCTTCAGAGGATGGCAACAAACTTTAAAATAATTACTCTTAAAGAAAATAAGTCTTATGGTTGACAAACCTTTGTCAGAGTCATAAAATGTTAACAGGCCTTCTAGCCAGAAGATGATGTAAATCACCTAAACCATTTGTATACGATAAGTTTGCAGAAAAGAAAGCCTGGTCTCGATAAGGATCAAAGACTGCTGACTTTGCATGATTTTACACCCCCTATTATCCTCTATGCACAACTTAAGGTATATAAGCTCCCTTTGAAAATAAAGCTATGCACCTTGCTCAAAGCTTGGTCTCCCCGTGTTGTTCTTTCTTGCTTCCTTTTCTCTCCTTTTCTTCTCTGTTCTTTCTTCAGGGTGATTGATCAGAGCGTAGGGGCTCTCTGAGACCACCTACTTGCCTGGGCTTCTAAGATCCACTCAAGAAGGTGCCTAAGGTGGGGCACCTTCCACTATTCGAGAGGGCGCCTGTGGCATCCGTGGTCAGAGCAAACCTGATGTCACAGGTTTTATTGGCTTTCTGCATAAACCAGTTAGTTCACCTCTGTCTTTTTCCTTTTATCTATCCTTTAATCACCAATGCCATCCTCCCAAGGGAATCCTTGGATCCAACCGGGGCTGGACCCAAGTATGATATTATACATGTTTCAATGCCGTTCTCCCAAGTCATCCCCCCTCCCTCTCCCACAGAGTCCAAAAGACTGTTCTATACATCTGTGTCTCTTTTGCTGTCTCGTATACAGGGTTATTGTTACCATCATTCTAAATTCCATATATATGTGTTAGTATACTTTATTTGTGTTTTTCTTTCTGGCATACTTCTTTGAAAAGACAAAATTGATAACATTTTAGCCAAACTCACCAAAAAAAAAAGTGAAAGTGAAGTCACTCAGTAATGTCCAACTCTTTGCGACCCCATGGACTGTAGCCTACCAGGCTCCTCTGTTCATGAGATTTTCCAGGCAAGTGTACTGGAGTGGGTTGCCATTTCCTACTCCAGGAGATCTTCCCGACCCAGGGATTGAACCCAGGAATCGAACCCAGATCTCCCGCATTGTAGGCAAATGCTTTACTGTCTGAGCCACCAGGTAAAAACAAAAAAAGAGGTCCTAAATCAACACCAGGAATGAAAAAAAAGGAGTTATAGTTCACAATACAGAAATATGAAGGATCATGAGAGATTACTATTAAAAACAAAAACAACTATACACAAATACAATGAAAAAGCCAGAAGGAACAGACACATTTCTAAAAATGTAGAATTACCCAAGGCTGAACCAGGAAGAAACAGAAAATATGAACAGGTAAGTTACCAGTAATGAAATTGAATCAGTAATTAAAAATCCCCAACAGAAGTCAAGGACCTGTTGGCTTTGCAGATAAATTCTACCAAAGTTAATACCTCTTCTTCTCAAATTATTCAAAAAAATTGAAGAAGGAACATGTCCAAACTTATTCTTAAAGCACAGAAACACTCTGGTAGTCAAAACAAAGGTATAATTAAGAAAAAAATTACATGCAAGTATGGTTTTAACTCTGCAAATCAATCTATGTGACACACAACACTAACAAATTGAAAAACAAAAGTCTCTATGCTCATCCCTCTAGATATAGAAAAACTTCTTGAAAAAATTCAACATCCATTTATGATAAACATTCTTAACCATTTGGGTACAAGGAACACACCAAAACATTATACAGACCATATAAAATAATCCCACAATTAACATTACACTCAATAGTGAAAAGCTCAAAGTATTTCCTCTAAGATTAGGAAAAAGAAAAGGATGCCCACTCACACCACTTTTATTCAATATACTGTTAGAATTCCTAGCCATAGCAGTGAGATAAAATAAAGAAAGAAAATGAATACAAACTGAAAATTAACAAGTAAAATTGCTTGCAAATGACATGCTCCTACACACAGAAAATCCTAAAGAAACTACTAGAACTCATAAATGAATTCAATAAACTTGCAGAATACAAACTTAATGAAAATAAATCTCCTGAAATTCTATATACTAACAATGAATTACCAGAAAGTAAAATTAAGGAAACAGTCCCATTTACCATCACAAAAAGGAACAAAATACCTAGGAAGAAATCTAAGGAGGTAAGAGACCTGTACTTGAAAATCTATAAGACACTGATGAATAAAATCAAACATGACATAAAAAAATGGAAAGGCATATCAGGTTTTGGAGTGGAAGAATTAACATTGTTAAAATGACTGTACTATACAAAGCAATCTACAGATTCAAAGCAATCCTTATCAAAATACCGATGGTATTTTCCACAGAATTAGAACAAGTAATTTTTAAAATTGTATGGAAACAAAAAGGACCCCAAATAGCCAGACCTATATTGAGAAAGAAGAACAGAGCTGGAGATATCACACTCACTAACTTCAGACTACTATAAAGCTATAATAATCAAATTAGTATGGTACAGGCCCCAAAACGGACATATAGCTCAATGGAATAGGACAGAGAGTTCAGAAGTAAGCCTACACACTTATGGTCTATCTAGTCTATTACAAAGGAGACAAGATTATATAATGGGGAAAAGACAGTCTCTTCAATAAGTGGTGCTGAAAAAACTAGGCAGCTACAGATAAAAGAATGAAACCAGAACATTTTCTCACACGATATATAAAAATAAATTTTAAATGCATTAAACACTTAAATGTACGATCTGAAATCATAAAAAATCTAGGAAAAAACATAGATGGTACACTCTTTAACATATGTGTTAACAATATTTTTTGAATTTGTCACCTCAGCCAAGGAAAACAAAAACAAACAAATAGCGCTATGAGCTTGCAAACTTAGTCTCTTCAGTCTTGTCCTACTCTGTGCAACCCTATGGACTGTAGCGTGCCAGGCTCCTCTACACATGGGATTCTCCAGGTAAGAATACTGCAGTGGGTTGCTGTGTCCTCTTCTAGGGGATCTTACCAATCCAGGGATTGAACCTGTGTTTCTTACATCTCCTGCATTGGCAAGCAGATTCTTTACCCTTAGCACTACTTGGGAAGCCCTATATCAAACTTAAGAGCTTTTGAACAGGGAAGAAAATCATTAAGAAAACAAAAAGACAATCTACTGAATGGTAATAGACATTTTCTAGAGAAGGCAATGGCAACCCACTCCAGTCCTGTTGCCTGGAAAATCCCATGGACGGAGGAGCCTGGTAGGCTGCAGTCCATGGAGTCGGACACGACTGAGCAATTTCCCTTTCACTTTTCACTTTCATGCACTGGGGAAGGAAATAGCAACCCACTCCAGTGTTCTTGCCTGGAGAATCCCAGGGACAGGGGAGTCTGGTGGGCTGCCGTCTATGGGGTCGCACAGTTGGACATGACTGAAGCAACTTAGCAGCAGCAGCAATAGACATTTTCAAATGATATGTCTGCTATGTCCAATATATATAAAAAGCTCATGCAACTCTATATCTAAAACAAATGGAGAGAGTAATATGGAAACTTTCATTACCATGTGTAAAATAAATAGCCAATGGAAATTTTCTGTATGACTCAGGGAACTCAAACAGGGGCTGTCTAGCAACCTAGAGGGATGGGATGGGGAGGGAGATGGGATGAAGGTTCAAGAGTGAGGAGACATGTATATATACCTTTGGCTGATTCATGTTGATATTTAGCAGGAAACAACAAAATTCTGTAAAGCAATTATCCTTCAATTAAAAAAAATGAATAAAATCAGAAAAACAAACAAACAAGAAAAAGCAAAAAATAAAAAAGGCAGAAAATCTGAATAGACATTTTTCCAGAGAAGACATATAGATGACTAACAAGCATGTGAAAAGATGCTCAATATAGCTAATCATCAAAGAAATGAAAACCAAAACCACAATGAGATATTACCTCACATTTGTCAGAATAGCCATTATCAAAAAGAATACAACACATATTGGCAGGGATGTAGAAAAAAGGGAATTCTTGTACACTGTGGGTAGGAATGCAAATTGATACAGCCACTATGGGGATAGTATGGAGGTTTTTTAAAAAACTAAAAATAGATCCATCAGTTCCAATCCTACATATATATCCAAAGAAAACAAAAACAGTAATTCAAAAAGATTTATCAGTTCAGTTCAGTTCAGTGGCTCAGTCGTGTCCGACTGTTTGCGACCCCATGAATCGCAGCACGCCAGGCCTCCTTGTCCATCACCAACTCCCGGAGTTCACCCAGACTCACGTCCATCGAGTCAGTGACACCATCCAGCCATCTCATCCTCTGTCGTCCCTGTCTCTTCCTGCCCCCAATCCCTCCCAGCATCAGAGTCTTTTCCAATGAGTCAATTCTTCTCATGAGGTGGCCAAAGTACTGGAGTTTCAGCTTTAGCATCATTCCTTCCAAAGAACACCCAGGACAGATCTCCTTTAGAACGGACTGATTGTATCTCTTTGCAGTCCAAGGGGCTCTCAAGAGTCTTCTCCAACACCAGAGTTCAAAAGCATCAATTCTTCAGTGCTCAGCTTTCTTCACAGTCCAACGCTTACATTCATACATGGCTACTCCATTTCTTCTGAGGGATTCCTGCCCGTAGTAGTAGATATAATGGTCATCTGAGTTAAATTCACCCATTCAAGTCCATTTTAGTTCACTGATTCCTAGAATGCCAACATTCACTCTTGCCATCTCTTGTTTGACCACTTCCAGTTTGCCTTGATTCATGGACTTGACATTCCAGGTTCCTATGCAATATTGCTTTTTACAGCATTGGACCTTGCTTCTATCACCAATCACATCCACAGCTGGATACTCTTTTTGCTTTGATTCCATCCCTTCATTCTTTCTGGAGTTATTTCTCCACTGATCTCCAGTAGCATATTGGGCACCTATTGATCTAGGGAGTTCCTCTTTCAGTATCCTATCATTTTGCCTTTTCATACTGTTCATGGGATTCTCAAGGCAAGAATACTGAAGTCATTTGCCATTCCCTCTCCAGTGGACCACATTCTGTCAGACCTCTCCACCATGACCTGCCCATCTTGGGTGGCCCCTCTGGCATGGCTTAGTTTCATTGAGTTAGACAAGGCTGTGGTCCTAGTGTGATTAGACTGACTAGTTTTCTGTGAGTATGGTTTCAGTGTGTCTGCCCTCTGATGCCCTCTTGCAACACCTACAATCTTACTTGGGTTTCTCTTACCTTGGGCGTGGGATATCTCTTCACAGCTGCTCCAGCAAAGCGCAGCCACTGCTCCTTACCTTGGACGAGGGGTAACTCCTCACCGCCGCCCCTTCTGACCTTGAATGTGGAATATGCACCCCTGTATTCATAGCGGCACTATTTACAATACATGGATGCAATCTAAGTACCCATCAAATGATGGATAGAGAGCATGAGATATCTCTATCTCTATCTATCTATCTATTTATATATGTGTGTGTATATATATATATATATATAACACACACAAAATGTATATTACTCAGCCATAAAAAGAATAAAATTTTGGCATTTGCAACTACATGGACACACCTAGCTGGTATTATCTTAGTGAAATAAGTCAGAAAAAGACACATACTGTATGTTATCAGTTATATGTGGAATCTGAAAAATAAAACAAATGAATGAATATTTAAAAAAATATAGAAAACAAGTGGTTATCATGAGGAAAGAGAAGGAGGACAAGGTAAGATGTACAAACTACTTTGTAAAAAATAAATAAGCTACAAGGATACATTGTACATCAATATTATGAGATATTACATGTCATAATAACTTTAAAATATAATCTATTGAAATGTTAATAACTATGTTTTACACCTGAAACTAATATAATATTGTAATCAAGTATACTCAATTAAAAAGTTATCACTTTTTAAGGATCATGTTTTTGAAACTGTATCTAATAAGTTGTTTCTACACCCTAGGTCACCTACAATTTCTCCTATGTTATCGTCTAGGAAGTTTATACTTTTGCATTTCATGTTTAGTTTTTTATTCATTTTAAGTTATTTTTTGTGCATGGTTTAAAATCTGTGTCTCAATTAGTTAATTAACCTACTTTTTGTCTTCATTTCTTCCTTTCACTGTGGATGTTCAGTGATTCCATCACAGTTTACTGAAAAGACTACACTTTTTCCATTAAATTGCCCTTGTTCCTTTGTCAAAGATCAGCTGACTATATTTCTAGGCTCTCTATATTATTCCATTGATCCATTTGTCTATTCTTTCAGCCACTTCAAACATTTTCATTACTGTACCATTATGATAAGACTTGAAGTTGATCTTCTTCAATATTATTAGTATTCTACCTTTTTCTTTTTCAATATTGTGTTGGTTATTCTAGGTTGTTTGCTTTCCGTATAAACTTTGGGATCATTTTGTTAAAATACACACACACACATACACACACATGTACACACACAAAATCTGGCTGGGATTTTGCATTATATCTATAAATCAAGGTGGGAAGATCAGATATCTTGATAACATGGACTCTTCTATCCATGAAGATGAAATATCATTTATTTAGAATCATCTTTGATTTCTTTCATCAAAGTTTTGTAATTTTCCTTAAATAGACTATGTACATATTATGTTAGATTTATAACTAAGGATTTCATTTGGGGAGGTCAAACATAAATAGTATTATTATTTTTTTTTAATTTCTAATTCAAATTGCTCACTGTTGGCATATAAGGAAGCAATTTACTTTTATATATTAATCTTGTATCATTCATATTTGCTAGAGTCATTTACTAGTTCAATGAAATTGAGTCATTTCTTTGTGATTTTCTACATAGACATCAATGTCATCTTTGAACAATGAGTTTTTTAATTATAATAAAATATATGTAACATAAATTAATAAATTTAATAACTTTTAAGTATATAATTCAGTAGTGTTAACTATATTCATATTGTTGTACAATCACTCTCCAGAACTTTTCATCTTGCAAAACTGAAACTCTATAATCGTTAAACTGCAATTCCTAATTCCCCTGCCTCCAAACCCTGGCAACAACCTTTATACTTTCTATTTCTATGAATTTGACTACTCTAGGTAATTCATATAAGTGGAATCATATAGTATTTGTCTTTTTGTGGTTGGCTTAGTTCACTTAGCATAATGTCCTTAAAGATTTGTCCATAATATAAAACGTGTCAGAATTTTTAGTTTTAAGGGTGAATAATAGTGTGTCATATGTATATATCACTTTCTGTTTATCTAGTTATCTTTCAGTGAACATCAACATAGTTGTACAGATATCTCTTCAGGATCTTTGTATAAACACCAAGGATTTCAACAGGTATTAGAGTCTAAAATTTCCACTGGTGTCTTTTGTTTTTGTCTCCCCTTGTTACCTGGGGGTTTCTCTAGAGATTTCTAATATTGTCCGAGATGCACAGGTTTTTTTCAGTTGTATTCCTCTGTTATTATATAGGATCTCTACTGGTGTGCTGGTGAAGTGTGGAGGAGGTGAAGTATTCTATAGTCCAATGATTAGGTCTCAGTCTTTTAATGAATCTTTGTCCCTGGCCTGTGACTTTCACAAGTGCATCTCACTTTTGTTTGCCTTTGCCCCCTGAGAAGTGACAGGAAGACTAGAAGGTTTTGGAGTTGGGTATTTTCCTCCCCACCATTGTTAAGGCCCTGGTAAAACTCAAGTAGGTTAGGTTTCTATTAGGTTTCTGTGACCTAAGTTTCTATTGAGGGTGAGCATTATTAACAAGAACTGTACATCCAGGGCATATCTTAAAAAGGCTGTATTTCCCTCTCTCAGCCGGAGGCACAAAGGAACTAATTTTTTATGATGTTCAAAGAATCATGAAAAGTGTGGGGGCTCACTTAAGACTGAACTCTCCTGCAGTTTTTAACTTTCAAAGTAGTCCATATTGAACCTCCAGCAATTTGTCAGTTACAGATTACGTTTTAGTATGCTGGCACATGTTCCCATGGAGTTTTCTGTTTCTGGGCTTCTACTCTGATAAATTGTGATTCTCTTTTTTCCACCTGCTTCTTCAATTTTTAGGGATATGTTTGCCCCGTGACCTCAGTTTTCTGATGGACCTAAGATGAGTTGCTGATTTTCAGTGTGTTAAGCTTTTTTCTTGTTGTGTGAATGAGAGAACTGACATTCAAACTCTGTACATGCTGGACTAGAAACCAGAAGTCTAAGACAATAATATTATAAAACATAAATATTACCATATCAGCCCTATGATTAAAGGGCATAAATAGCTCCTTATTTCTTTTAGGATATAAACCTAATCTTAGATATTTCCCAAAGGCCTTGGATTTTCTTATTCCTGGATTTAAAGAGAAGACAGGTCAGTGAATATCTTCTTGTTTTATCATACTCATGATTACCTACTTCAATGGAATGCAATTCCCCTCTGCACATAAACAAGGGTGAATGAATATTCAAGGAAGCATTATTCTTTACAGCATATCAACTATATTGTTTTTCTACTAATAATACGTTTTTCTACTAATAATAATGTTTTTCAACTAAAGCTATTAAATCTCACCAAAAAAAAAAGGATTTGATTTTTAAAAAGCAAAACTGGGGATATGGCAAAAATCAATATATTGAGATCAGTCATTACTCTATGCTATGCTATGCTATGCTAAGTCACTTCAGTCGTGCCCGACTCTGTGTGACCCCATAGACGGCAGCCCACCAGGCTCCCCCGTCCCTGGGATTCTCCAGGCAAGAACACTGGAGTGGGTTGCCATTTCCTTCTCCAATGCATGAAAGTGAAAAGAGAAAGTGAAGTTGCTCAGTCGTGTCCGACTCTTAGCGACCCCATGGACTGCAGCCTACCAGGCTCCTCCGTCCATGGGATTTTCCAGGCAAGAGTACTGGAGTGCGGTGCCATTGCCTTCTCCGGTCATTACTCAGCAAACCAATTTATTTTAAAGGTAAGAAATTAGACATAAAGAATATGAATATTAATTGTGTTAAAATGCAGTTAATTGCAATATTAGTACACTCATCCTTAAGTTATGAGAGTGACACAATATTGAATAAAACTGAAATAACCATTCTTTAAAACTTAAGTAAAATAAAAACCTCCTAATCTTTTTCCTTCTGTATCAGTTTACTGGAGCAAAGAATTGTCCATTGAAAGAATTTAGGAATAGGTATAGAAATTAGAAGGTGATACCTACTTAATATCACATAATTTTTTCATCCTTAATGATAGATTTAAGCTTTTCATACATTAGAGATGAATCATATGTCAAATACCAAATATGGAATAGCCAAATTTAGAAAAATAATCTCTCCTCACACCCAAATGACAAGTAAGGCTCTATTATTATTTTTTAGCAATTACTGTGGATATCAGTCCATAACTTACCAGACTTAATACACTTGTTTTAAAGAAAAATAAATAAAGAGAAATCAGTAAGGTCATATGAATTATTTTTCTATGATTTCTGATTTACATTTACTTTGAATACAAAGGTCATTTATTTTAAGAACAATTTTGAGTTTATTTATTTAAAAATGTATTTGTCAATAAGATGACTTGAATTACTAAATCCTAAGTTTCCTCAATTCCAACCAGTCCATTCTAAAGGAGAGCAGCCCTGGTGTTCTTTGTAAGGAATGACGCTAAAGCTGAAACTCCAATACTTTGGCCACCTCATGCAAACAGTTGGCTCATTGGAAAAGATTCTGATGCTGGGAGTGATTGAGGGCAGGAGGAGAAGGGAACGACAGAGAATGAGATGGCTGGATGGCATCACTGACTCGATGGACATGAATTTGGGTGAACTCCGGGAGTTGGTGATGGACAGGGAGGCCTGGCATGCTGCAGTTCATGGGGTCACAAAGAGTCTGACACGACTGAGTGACTGAACTGACTGAAGTTTCCTCAATACTTTTTTTTTTTTTGTATAGTATCACCAGTGTAAATTACTTTGCAACAAAATTTCCATATTCTGAGTAAAATGGAATTAAGGGACATCTCCAATGTTACTGAGGCAACAGAAAGCTAAAACACCAAAATAAAATACGTAAATTAAGACAAGAATAAGTATTTTTAAAAGCATTCTAAAGCTCGTGTTTTGTTCAAAGGGAAATAAGACTCTTGGTGGAAAATTTGTTAAGCAGCAGAGTAAAATTTTCAGGGAAACTCAAGTGTGTACAATTTGTCAACTAGCATGGTGAAAACTGAAATTAGCAAATAAACCCCAGTGCTTAAAATACAGGAAAAGGGGGACAAAAAGAACATAGAAAAAGCAGGGCAAATGCAAAGCAAAAGTGAGATGATAGTAGAAGTCCCATATAAAGGCAATCATAGACCTAAACTCACTAAAAGAGATGACTAGAAGTTCTTAAAAATTCTCAGTTGTGAACTTCACTAGTGGTTAACAATCCACCTTGCAATGCAGGGGACACTGGTTCAATCTGTCATCCAATAAATATCCACATACCACAGGGCCACTAAGCCTGTGCACCACAACTACTGAAACCTGTGCTCTAGAGCCCATGAGGCAAACTACTGAGCCCACCACATACTGTGCTGCTTTTACTGAAGCCCATGTGCCTAGAGCCTGTTCTCTGTAACAAGAGAGAAAACACCACAATGAGAAGCCTGGAGATGCCAGCAAAGAATAGGCCCCACTCGCCACATATAGAGAAAGACCACATGCAGCAACAAAGACTCACCACAGCCAATAAATAAATACATCTTAAAAAAAAAAAAAAAACCTCTCAGTTGTATTTAAAATGTAAGGGCATAATAAATGGGAAAGTAGAAGGATAAAAGAAGCTATGCTTTGGTCAATACTAACCACAATAAGCTGAGGTAATTTAATAGTATCAATCAATGAAGGAAGACAAGGTATTTGCAAAGATAGGACAGATTACTACAGCAAAAATAAAAAGGGGGGAAGGAAGCGTAAAAAGCATCAAGAAGTTACACTTGTAAACTTATATGCCCCTACAGGAGAGGAAAAATAATTTTCCCTATACCCTGATAGGTTCCTGGCTGTTAAGCATATGTATAATACATATATATATATATATATATATATATATATATATATATATATATATATCTTCTTGAGTTTACTGCCTTCAGGTCCACAAGCCTAAGTGGCATATCTTAGGGTGGCACATCCTGCTACCCATCACACTCAATAGCAATACCTCATGTTAAATGAAGTGAGAGAGTTGATGCAGCTCTCTTTAAGAACTGGAAAAAATAGATTTGAAAAACAAAATAAGCTTGATTTATTGCACTTACATAAAACATTGCAACAAACAGAAAATACGCATTTGAACATTAATTAAAACTTACCACCATAAAGCAAGTCTTGTTTTAAAACTCATATTTCACTCTAAGCATTTTTTTAGAATTCTATAAATCTTGTAGAGATAACAATAAGAACTAGACATGGTAAAAATTTCTAGCACATTAGACAATATTCTCTTATTGTCTAAAAGACAAATTTCCCAAGGTAGCTGAGATCCTTACTTAAAGTAAATATTAAAAGGTGAAACTTCTGTACCACTTTGATTTCAAACCCAATTGCAAAGTTATAAAATATAGGAAACAAACATTTTTTGTTCTGCATGAGGCCTGTATCCTCTGTAATCTATTGGCTTATCAATGTGGCACCCTGATTCAGCATTTAATAACATTGAGTTATCAGATATTTCTCACTATTGCAATCATACAAGATCAAAAACTAAAATCAATCACCAAAATGTCAGTTATTAAGAGGCCAGTACATTTTTTTGACAACTCATCTACAAATTACCAAACCACTTCAGGGTTCAGAAGTGACATTTGGTATGTACTGGTAAATAACATTAGGTTTAACCAACTTTTATTCTACTTAAGTTTCCATATTTTCAAAAATAATAAATCACATTAATTTTTAGCAGTATGTTATACTCTAATAAATTATATATGGTACATATGTTTTCCATGGTAATTATTAGAAATATAGACTTTGCCATTTATAAACAGCTAAATTAACACATTTACATTTAAAAATGATTCTCTTGCTTTTTTTCCTTTGAGGATCAGTGAAATCTCTCCCTCTTATCCAAGGTTACTGAGAATTTTATTTTTTTTAATTAAGGGAAATGCTTTTTACAATGTTGTGTTGATTACTGCCATATAAAAACACAAATCAGACATAATTATATTATATACATATGTGTATATATGTGTGCGTGTGTATATGTGTGTGTGTGTGTGTATATATATATATATATATACATCCCTCCACCTTGAGCAGGTTCCCTCCACCCATCTGACCCCTCTAGGTCATCTCAGACTGCCAGGCTGGGTTCTGTGTGTTATATGGCAACTTCTCATCAGCTATTTAACTCAACAGTAGCGTATATATCGGAGAAGGCAATGGCACCCCACTCCAGTACTCTTGCCTGGAAAATCCCATGGACAGAGGAGCCTGGTGGGCTGCAGTCCATGGGGTCGCTAAGAGTTGGACATGACTGAGTGACTTCACTTTCACTTTTCACTTTCATGCATTGGAGAAGGAAATGGCAACCCACTCCAG
The DNA here is from genome assembly GCF_055505025.1 of Bos grunniens. Taxonomy (NCBI): domain Eukaryota; kingdom Metazoa; phylum Chordata; class Mammalia; order Artiodactyla; family Bovidae; genus Bos; species Bos grunniens. Next base: position 101,410,653 of record NC_141194.1, on the reverse strand, counting down.
TGTTCTTGCCTGGAGAATCCCAGGGACGGGGGGAGCCTGGTGGGCTGCCGTCTATGGGGTCGCACAGAGTCGGACACGACTGAAGAGACTTAGCAGCAGCAGCAGCAGTGTATATATATTGGAGAAGGCAGTGGCAACCCACTCCAGTACTCTTGCCTGGCAAATCCCATGGACAGAGGAGCCTGGTAGGCTGCAGTCCATGGGATCGCTAGGAGTTGGACACGACCGAGCGACTTCACTTTCACTTTTCATTTCCATGCATTGGAGAAGGAAATGGCAACCCACTCCAGTGTTCTTGCCTGGAGAATCCCAGGGACGGGGGAGCCTGGTAGGCTGCCATCTATGGGGTTGCACAGAGTCAGACATGACTGAAGTGACTTAGCAGCAGCAACAGCAGTGTATATACATTAATTCCATTTTCTCCATTTGTCCCACTCTCTCCTTACACCACTGTGTCCACAAGTTCATTCTCTCTGAGTCTCCATTCTTTCCCTGCAAATAAGCTCATAAATACCATTTTTCTAGATTCCATATAAATGCTTTAATATATGATAATTGTTTTTATCTTTCTGATGTAGTTCACTCTGTATAACAGACTCTAGGTTCATCCAACTCACTAGAACACACTCAAATTCTTTCTTTTTTATGGATGAGTAATATTACATTGTAAATATGGACAACATTATATTTATCCAATCATCTGTCAATGGAAATCTAAGTTGCTTCCATGTCCTAGCCATTATAAACAGTGCTGCTATGAACATTGGGGTACATACGTCTTTTTCAATTATGGTTTTCTCAAGGTAAATGCCCAGTAGTGGGCTTGTTGGGTCATATGGGCATTTTATTACTAGTTTCCTAAGGAATCTCCATAATACTCTCCATAGTGGTAATATCAATTTACATTCCCACCAACAGTGCACGAGCATTCCGTTTTCTCCACATCTTCTCTAGCACTTATTGCATATAGAATTTTTAAGAATGTCCATTTTGACTGGTGTGGGGTGATACCTCATTGTAGTCCTGATTTGCATTACACTAATAATTAGTGACACTGTGCATCTTTTCATCTGTTTACTGGCCATCTGTATATCTTCTTTGGGGAAATATCTGTTTAGGACTTCTGTCCATTTTTTTTTTTTGGACTATTTGTTTTTCTGATATCAAACTGCATGAACTGTTGAGAAACTTTTATATATATTTTGGAGATTACTCCTTTGTCAGTCGTCTAGTTTGCAATTATTTTCTCCCATTTTGAGAGTTATCTTTTAATATTGTTTATTGTTTCCTTTGCTATGCAAAAGATTTTAAGTTTAATTAGGTCCCATTTGTTCATTTTTCTTTTTAAATCCATTACTCTAGGAGGCAGGTCAAAGAGGATATTGCTGTGATTTATGTCAAAGAATGTATTGCCTATCTTTTCCTCTAAGAGTTGTATAGTTTCTGTCCTTATATTTAAGTTTTTAGCCCATTTTGAGTTTATTTTTATGTATGGAGACATTATGTTACCAACAAATGTCCATATCATCAAGGCTATGGTTTTTCCAGTAGTCATGTATGGATGTGAGAGTTGGACTATAAAGAAAACTGAGTGCAGAAGATTTGATGCTTTGAATTGTGGTGTTGGAGAAGACTCTTGAGAGTCCCTTGGACTGCAAGGAGATCCAACCAGTCCATCCTAAAGATTAGTCCTGAGTGTTCATTGGAAGGACTGACATTGAAGCTGAAACTCCAATACTTTGGCCACCTGATGTGAAGAGCTGACTCATTTGAAAAGACCCTGATGCTGGGAAAGATTGAAGGCAGGAGGAGAAGGTAATGACAGAGGATGAAATAGTTGGATGTCATTATTAACTTAATGGAGATGAGTTTGAGTAGACTCTGGGAGTTGGTGATGGACAGGGAAGCCTGGAGTGCTATGGTCCATGGGGTTGTTCAGAGTTGGACACGACTGAGTGACTGAACTGAACTGAACTGTCTGGTGTTAGGGATTGTCCTAGTTTCATTCTTTTGCATGCAGTTGTCCAGTTTTCACAGCACCATTTATTGAAGAAGTTATCTTTTCTCCATTGTATATTCTTACTTCCTTTGACAGATAAGATGCCCATAGGTGTGTGGGTTTATCTCTGGGCTTTCTTTCTTGTTCCATTAGTCTATATTTCTGTTTTTGTGCCAGTACCATACTGTCTTGATGACCGTAGATTTGTAGTATACTCTGAAGTCAGGAAGATTGATTCCTCCATCCCCATTCTTCTTTCTCAAGATTTCTTTGGCTATTTGGGGTCTTTTGTGTTTCCACACAAATTGTGAAATTTTTTGACTCTAACTCTGTGAAAAATACCAATGGTAGTTTGATAAGGATTGCATTGAATCTGTAGATTGCTTTGGGTAGTATAGTCATTTACACAATATTGATTCTTCTAATCCAAGAAGATGGTGTATCTCTCCATCTGTTTGTATCATTTTATATTTCTTTCATCAGTGTCTTATAGGTCTCTGCATACAGATCTTTAGATCTTTCTAGGTAAGTTTATTCCTAGGTACTTTTTTCTTTTTGTTGCAATGGTGAATGGGATTGTATCCTTAATTTCTCTTTCTGCTTGTTAGTATAGGAATGCAAAGGATTTCTGTGTATTCATTTTATATCCTGTAACATTACTATATTTGTTGATTAGCTCTATTAATTTTCTGGTGGCATCTTTAGAGTTTTCTATGTAAAGAATCATGTCATCTACAAACAGTGAGAAGTATATTTCTTCTTTTCCAATCTGGATTCCTTTTTATTTCTTTATCTTCTCTGATTGCTGTGGATAGCACTTCCAAAATTATGCTGAATAATAGTGGTGAGAGTGGGCACCATTTTCTTGTTCCTGGTCTTAGAGGAAATGACTTTAATTTTTCTCTGTTGAGAATGATGTTCGCTGTAGGCGTGTCATATACAGCTTTTATTACGTTGAGGTATATTTTTCTATGCATACTTTCTTAGAGACTATCATAAATGGGTATTGAATTTTATAAAGATCTTTCTCTGCATTTATTGAGGTGATCATATGGTTTTTATCTTTCACTTTGTTAATATGGTCTATCACAGTGATTTATTTGTGAATATTGAATCATTGCATCCTTGGCATGAAGCCCACTTGATCTTGATGTAGGATCCTTTTTATGTGTTGTTAAATTCTGTGTGCTAGAATTCTGTTGAGGATTTTTGCATCAATGTTCATAAGTGATTTTGGCGTATAATTTCTTTTAGTGATATCTTTGTCTGGTTTTGGTGTCAGGCTGATGGTGGCATAGTAGTTTGAATTTGGGAGTTTTCCTTCCTCTGCAATTTTCTGGAAGACTTTGAGCAGGATAAGTGGTAGCTCTTTTTTAACCTCTTGGTAGAATTCCTCTGTGAAGCCACCTGGCTCAGGGCTTTTGTTCGTTGGAAGATTTTCAATTACCATTTCAAATTTCGTGCTTGTGATTGGTCTGTTAATATTTTCTAGTTCTTACTTGTTCAGTCTTGGAAAGTTATACCTTTCCAAAACTTTGTCCATTTCTTCCAGGTCGTCCACTTTATAATATAGTTCTTCATAGTAGTCTTTTATGATCCTATCCATTTCTACATTGCTTATTGAAACTTCTCCTTTTCGATTTCTAATCACAGAAATTTGGGTCTTCTCCTTTTTTCGTTCTTGAAGTGTGTGGCTAATGGTTTGTCAATTTTTTTTTCTATTCTCAAATAACCAGTTTTTAGTTTTATTGGGCTTCAGTTGATAAAGAATCCACCTGCAATGCAGAAGACCCTGGTTTGATTCATGCATTGGGAAGATCTGCTGGAGAAGGGATAGACTACCCACTCCAGCATTCTCAGGCTTCCCTTGTGCCTCAGCTAGTAAAAAATCTGCCTGCAATGCAGGAGACTTGGATTTGATCCCTGGGTTGGGAAGATCCCATTGACTTTGTCTCCTTTATGTATTTTTCATTTATTTCTGTTCTGATATTTATAATGTTTATCCTTATACGAACTTTGGAGTTTTTCTGTTCTTTTTTTCTAGTTCCTTTAGGTGTGAGATTAGGTTGTTTATATGATGTTTCTATTGTTTCTTGAGATAGGCTTGTATTGCTATAAGCTATCTTCTTACCCCTGCTTTTATTGCATTCCATAGGTTTTGAGTTGTCATGTTTTCATTATCATTTGTTTCTGGGTATTTTTTTATGTCTTCAGTGACCTCTTGGTTATTCAGAGGCATGTCGTTTAGCCTCCAGTGTTTGTGTTTTTACAGTTATTTTTTTTTTTTCCTGTAGTTGATATTTAATCTTATAGTGTTATGGTCAGAAAAGATGCTTAAAATGATTTTAATTTTTTTTTAATTTACCAAGGCTTGAATTGTGACACAGGATATGATTTATCCTGGAGAATGTTCTGTATGCATTTGAAAATCAACTGAAATCCACTGTTTTTCAGTGAAATGCCCTGTAGATATCAATTAGGTCCAACTGGTCAAAGGTATCACTTAAAGCTTGTGTTTTCCTATTAATTTTCTGGCTGGATGATCTTTCCTTTGGTGCATTGTTGTTATTATTCAGTTGCTCAGTCATGTCCAACTCTTTGTGATGCCATGGACTGCAACATGCGAGGCTTCCTTGTCATTCACTCTCTCTCTATCTCATGAGTTCACTCATACTTACGTCCATTGAGTTGATGATGACACCCAACTATCTCATCCTTTGTTTCCCTCTTCTCATGCCCTCAATCTTTCCCAGCATCAGGTTCTTTTCCAATGTTGGCTCTTCCTGTCAGGTGGCCAAAGTATTGGAGCTTCAGCATCAATCTTTCCATGAAATATTCAGGGTTGATTTCCTTTAGGATTGACTGATTTGATCTCCTTGCTGTCCAAGGGACTCTCAAGAGTCTTCTCCAGCACCACAGTCCAAAAGCATCGATTCTTCAGTTCTCAGCCTTCTCTATGGTCAAAATCTCAAATTCATACATGACTACTGGAAAAAACAATAGAGTTGACTAGATGGACCTTTGTCTCAAAGTGACATCTCTGATTTTTAATATGCTGTCTAGGTTTGTCATAGCTTTCCTTCCAAGGAACAAGCATCTTTTAATTTGATGGCTGCAGTCACTGTCCATGGCGGATTTGAAGCCCAAGAAAATAAAGTCTATCACTGTTTCCATTGTTCCCCCATCTATTTTCGATGAAGTCATGGCACCAGATGCCATAATCTTTGTTTATTTAATGTTGAGTTTTAGGAGTGTCTTCACTCTCCTCTTTCACCTTCATCAACAAGCTCTTTAGTTCCTCTTAACTTTCTCCCATTAGGGTGGTATTATCTGTATATCTGAGGTTATGGATATTTTCCCCAGCAATCTTGATTCCAGCTTCCATTCTTGTGAGTGGAGTGTTAAAGTCTCCCACTATTATTGTGTTAATGTCAATTTCCCATTTAATAGTTTTCAGCATTTGCCTTATGTACTGAGATGCTCCTATTTGGGGTGCATATACATTTATAATTGTTTTTATCTTCTTGTATTGATCCCTTGATCATTATGTAATATCCTTCCTTGTCTCTTGTAATGGTCTTTAAAGTATATTTTATCTGATATGATTATTGCTACTTCTGCTTTCTTTTGATTTCCTTTCACATGGGATATCATTTCCAGCATCTGATTTTCCGTATGTGCGTATCCCTAAATCTGAAGTGCATCTCTTGTATATAGCATATATATGGGCCTTTTTTTTTTTTTTTTTTGTATTCATTCAGCCTCAGCCAATCTGTGTTTTTTGATTGGAACGTTTAATCTATTTACATTTAAGGTAATTGTTGATAAGTATTATCATATTGCCATTTAATTTATTGTTTCGAGTTTGTTTTTATATGTCTTTTATTTCTCTTGTGTTTCCGGTCTAGAGAAGTTCCCTCAGCCCTTGTTGTAAAGCTGATTTGATGGTGTTGAATTCTCTTAACTTTTGCTTGTGTATAAAGCTTTTGATTTCTCCCTGGAATCTGAATGAGATCCTTGCTGAATAAGATAATCTTGGTTGTAGGTTTATCCCTACTTGGTTGTAGGTTTTAAGTATTAATATATCCTGCCACTCCCTTCTGGCCTGCAGACTTTCTGTTGAAATATCAGCTTTGAACCTCATGAAGATACCCCTTTATGTTACTTGTTGCTTTTCACTTGCTGCTTTTAATATTTTTTATTTGTATTTAATTTTCTTTAATTTTATTAATATGTGTCTTGGTGTGATTCTGTTTGTGATTTCATTTATCCTGTATGGGACTCTCTGGGCTTCCTAGACTTGGATGGCTATTTCCTTTCCCATGTTAGGGAAGTTTTTGACTAAATCTCAAGTATTTTCCATTACCCTTTCTTTTTCTCTTCTTATTCTGGGACCCCTACGATTTGAATGTTGGTGCACTTAATGTCCCAGAGGTCTCTGAGACTGTCCTCATTTATTTTCATTCATTTTTTCTTTATTCTGCTGTGCTTCAGTTATTTCCACCATTCTATCTTCCAGTTCACTTACCCATTCTTCTGCCTCAGTCATTCTGCTATCAGTTCCCTCTAGTGTATTTTAAATCTCAGTTGTGTTGTTAATTGCAAATTGTGTATTCTTTATTTCTTCAGGGTCCTTGTTAAACATTTGTTGTATCTTCTCAATCTGTGCCTCCAGCTTATTTATCCATTTTATTTCAATTTTATTTTATTTCCAAGATTTTGGATCATCTTTATCTTTCTTTATTATCATTACTCTGAATTGTTTTTCTGGTAGACTGCCTATTTCTTCTTCATTTCTTTGCTCTTGTAGTTTTTTTTTTTTTTTAAATCATGTTCCTTCATCTACATCATGTTTCTATGTCTTTTCATTTTGTTTAATTTACTGTTTTTTGGGTCTCCTTTTGACATGCTGGAAGGTTATAGTTCCTCTTATTTGTTGAATCTGTCCCCTATAGTTGGGGTTGGACCAGTGCCTTTTTAAGGTTTCCTGTTTGGGGGGACTTGTGCTTGTGTCTTGGTTGATGGAGCTGGATCTTGTCAATCTGGAGGGTACTGCCAAGTCCAGTAGTGTGATTTGGGGTGTCTATGGACTTGGTATTGGTTGGGGCAGCCTGTCTACTAATGGGCAGGGTTGTGTTCCTATTTTGCTGAAGGTTTGGCATGAGGCATCCAGCAGTGAATCTTGCTTGACTTTGGGTGCTATCTGGCCTTAGTGTTGAGATGGAAGCTTTTGGGACAACCCTCACTGATTAATGTTCCATGAGGTCGGGAGCTCTCTGTGGTCCAAAGTCCTGGATGAAGTTCTCCCACCTCGGAGGTTCAGGCCCGATCTCTGACTACAACACCAAAACTTCACAGGCCATGCAGCACAGACTACAAAAGCCCAAGACAAATGTTGATAGCAACACTCAACAGAAACTCACATATTTAAAAAAATAAAAGGAGAGAGAAAAAGAGAAAGAAAGGGAAAAAAAACAGAAATCTAAAAAAGAAAAGAGCTATCAAGCCAATAAACAAACCCATAAGCGAAAATGAATACTAAAAATGAGTAAAACTACAATATCAAGAAGGTGGGGAAAATGCAATATAACTAAAAAGTACTGTAAAATTAATAAAAAATAAAAAAGAATTGATTTAAAAGTAAAATAATTTAAGAAAGGAAAATAATTTAAAATAAATTTAAAACATAGGAATCATAAAGAAAGAACAACATTAGAAGAATACAATAAATAGGAAAACAAAAATGAAAAAAATATATATAGAGAGAGAGTAATATTAAGAAGAACGTCCTCTTGATTCCTCCATTTTCCTCTCCACAAAGTGAGCACCAGCCAATCTGCCAAATCAGGAAGTCTGGCACCATTTCTTGGAAGATTTCTGAACCTGTTGTGGGTGCAGGGGGGTCAGCTCAGACTCACGTCTGACCTTGCCCTAGCTTAGACTTCTCCCCTAGTCCATAATTTCCCTTAAAGGTCACAGTCTCAGGTTAATTGTGGAGATTTAATCTACTGCACCTGTGGCTGCAGGAGTATATTCCCTTCCTCTTCTTTGCTGACACAGTTCCTGGTGTTCCACTTTGTTTTGGGGCCCACATCTGATGTAGGACATCCTCCAGTGTCTGCTCACTGCCTAGACATCAAGCGGCAAAAGTGGTGGCTTATTAGGGTACACTTGCTCAATAGGGTCAAGGAGGGAGGGTTTTGGAATCCACAAATGGGGTGTGTGGGGAGTGCCTCCTGTGGCCAAGGCCTGCAGGAAACTGTTGCAGTCTGAGGTGGGGATCATACACTCTCTCAGGGGATTTGCTCCAGGTCTTGTGTCCCTTGGCAGAGCCAAGATGCATATGTTCCCAGGGTACAGGTTGTTAGTAACCTGTATCTGCTCATGGCTTGATGGCAGCTGATACCTCTGGGGTTGGGACCTCACTTCTGTTCAGTTCAGTTGCTCAATCATGTCCGACTTGTTGTGACCCCATGGACTGCAGCAAGCCAGGCTTCCCTGTCCATCACCAACACCCGGAGCCTGCTCAAACTCATGTCCATTGAGTTGGTGATGCCATCAAACCATCTCATCCTTCGTCATTTCCTTCTCTTCCTGTCTTCAATTTTTCCCAGCATCATGGTCTTTTCCAATGAGTCAGTTCTTCTTATCAGGTAACCAAAGTATTGTACCTTCAGCTTCAGCATCAGTCCTTCCAATGAATATTCAGGACTGACTTCCTTTAGGATTGATGAGTATGATCTCCTTGCAGTCCAAGGGACTCTCAAGAGTCTTCTCCAACATCACAGTTCAAAGGCATCAATTCTTCGGCATTCACCTTTCTTTATGGTCCAACTCTCACATCCATACATGATTATTGGGAAAACCACAGCATTGAATAGATGGACCTTTGTTGGCAAAGTAATGTCTCTGCTGTTTAATATGCTGTCTAGGTTTGTCATAGCTTTTCTTCCAAGGAGCAAATGTTTTTTAATTTCATGGCTGAAGTCAGCAACTGCAGATATTTTGGAGCCCAAGAAAATAAAGTCTGACACTGTTTCCATTATTTTCCATGACATGATGGGACTGGATACCATAATCTTCGTTTTTTGAATGTTGAGTTTTAAGCCAGCTTTTTCACTCTCCTCTTTCACTTTCATCAAAAGGCTCCTCAGTTCCTCTTTGCTTTCTGCCATATGGATGGTTTCATTTGCATATCTGAGGTTATTGATATTTCTCCTGGGAATCTTGATTCCAGCCTGTGCTTCATCCAGCCCAGCATTTCTCATAATGTACTCTGCATGTAAGTTTAATAAGCAGGGTGATGATATACAGCCCTGATGTACTTCTTTCCCAATTTGGAACCAGTTTGTTGTTCCATGTCCATTTCTAACTGTTGCTTCTTGACCTGCATATGGATTTCTCAGGAGGCAGGTAAAGTGGTCTGGTATTCCCATCTTTTTAAGAATTTTCCACAGTTTGTTGTAATCCACATAGTCAAACGCTTTGACATAGTCAATAAAGCAGAACTAGGTGTGTGTGTGTGTGTGTGTTTCTGGAATTCTCTTGCTTTTTCTGTGATCCAACGGATGCTAGGAACTCAGTGTTGGTGTTTTGTCCCCTGCCTTAGTTACTTGCCCTGGCTTTGGCAGTGGCCAGTCAGTTTGCATTCTTCGGTCTGGAAGCCTAAACTTCAGGCACATCTAACCTTGCCTCTGGCACTTTTGACGGCTTTGGCAGTGACTTTGGCCAGGAGGCCTTGGAGGCCTCTTTGGGCAAACAATTTTGGCCAGCCAAATCTAACTCTGGATAGGGCAGTTCACAGACATTACTCATCCCATCTATGGCAGTCACAAAGTCAGGTTCCTGCATTCTGCAAGCATGGGTAGTTAGAGGGTCCCTGGGGCAATGATTTCTTGAATTTCTGGGAGGCCTAGCAAAGGTTACTGAGAATTTTTTAGCCAATAGTTTAAAGTCAGTATTGCTATTTCAATATACAATTTGCCATATAACTCGAAGACAAATAAACTGTCAAGTAAGATTTTTTGTAGGGGCACCATAGGTAATTATATTACCTATATTACCTTTTCCTGAATATAAGTTATTAAATGTCATAATATCTTAAGTGTGGTTTATATAGGAAAATTATAGTTTTGAGTAATATTATTTTAGCTATATGCCTTATTTGTAAGAGATTATTTGCAACACTGTTTTTATATTTGAGTTTGTGTTGGTTTAAAGTACTACTTCTTGCTGCTTTTAGAAATGTGTTAATCTGAAATAATATCTGAAAACTTTGACCCACTTTTCTATCTCTAATTTTATCATAACAGTTGCTATATTGATCAATTATCTGATTCTCTTACTCCTCGATTATTTTTTGTTTTTCTTCTTGAAGGTAAAATAAAACTGACTCATAGTTTGATAATCACTTGAAATCTACATAATTCCCATTTGTTAAATCTTTCAAGCTGCAGGCAAAACTACTCTTCAACTTTGATCATTTTTAAATAATTTTTCATAGTTGTTACAAAGATATGCTAATAAAGGAGATGGGGTGGGTAATGCATTAATATATCTAAAACAAACCAGGTCAAGTGATAGAACATAGAAAGTCTGTCTACATAGAATTTTCATTTTCCACACTAAGATAAATATTATTTATTAATAATAACTTAATGAAATTAAAAACTGACAATGATTGCTGATCACCGAGAACACTGATAAATTCAGACATTCCACTAAACCTTGAACCTATGACTATGATTTTTGTCCTAATTTTTGCTTACTTTATCACTGCATGCCAAGTAAATAAATAAATAAGTTTTGAATGAGCTGAATCATGTACAAAATCTCCATGCATGACAGAATTTAGTTTCCTAATCATAAAAAGTTAAATTTTTAAATCATCTTTTTTTAAGTATACACTTTAGAAAAATCAGGAAATAATCTTTTAAAACTACACTAGTTAAAGATCTTAAACTTTGGCTCTTTTATAGATAATTTTTCATTAGCTTGTGGGTTTTAACATAATCAAACTCTTAATCACTAAACTGGATGAAGAGGGAAAAGACAACTGAAAAGTATTTTTAGTCACTGAAATGTTTATGCTCAGGACATTAAATTTCATAAGTGTTCTGAATTTAGGGTAATCTATTAGTGTATGAATCGATTCTATTCAATAACACTTTGATTTGGCCACAGTTTAATTTTTTAGTTGTTTTGTTTTACATAAATACTGGTTCACTTGATGCTTTTTGAAAGATAGTAAAATATTTTGTCAAGAAAAGAGTTGAATTTAGAAAATTATTATAGTTCTACTTTTGTGTTCATATTGATTTTCTAAACTCTTTTAAGATGTGAAAGGGAAGATCTATTCATCTCAACTTTACTTGTACAAAAAAGAAGATGGATAAAGTAGAAATAACTTATGAATATGAGAGAAATGAATCAGCTTAAGATACAAAATCAGCTAAACCTAAATTTTTAATAAAGGTGGTGTATTTTTGTTATAACTAACCTTCCCTTTTTGTATAGAGTTTGCCTCTTTTAACCTGTAGAAATATAAGGAGAAAAGCTAATAAATAGTATCACCAATTAGTATCAGATTCACTTACAAATTCAAAGAAGTATAAAAAGATAATTTTCAAAAGAATAAATTTCTAATGGTGGAATTTAAGTCACAACAGTGTTTGGATAGGGACATTCATTTAGGACTGAGAAACTGCTCGTCATATCATCTTCATGTATGAATCGTCTTGACTATAATCCTTGCTGCAACAAGGAGTGTCCTTTTGAATGAACGTATTCTGTAGCTTTTTTTCTCTTGACACCACTTTGTGCCACACTGAAGGGGAATGAAGTTCAAGTTGTGAAAGGTTTTTCCTCAAACTATTCAAATGGTGACATTATTTTGAAATCTCAAGAGACAAAAGCTGGCAGGGCAGAAAATCAACATTGACAAATAATCAGTGCAATTCTCTACCTGGTCTGTTACATGGGTATTTCAGATCCTATACTTTTGGTCTCCTTAAGGTATTCATGACTCAAAGAAGTTATAGCCTGCAGGAATGACGAGCTGGGTGCATTCATACACAGAAACCAGTAAATCTGGCTTTGGTTTCATGAGCAGTAGTATCGCCAGCTGTTCCCAAGGTGTTGCTTAGACTGATTCCCCTTATCAATTCTAGGCTCTTCTAAGTTCAAAATATTCAGCTCCAAAGGACTCATTTTCCTGCAAATCATGGAAGTATGATTAGCTTTCCTTTAGTTCTGATTCAGATAGTAAAGTATTTTATGTTTTTTCTTAGGTATAAGTTCAGTGTGTAATAGAACACAACATGTGTGCATGCTCAGTCATGTCCAACTCTTTGCAACCTTATGGCTTATACCCCACCAGGCTCCTCTGTCCATGGAATTTTCCAGGCAAGAATACTGGAATGGGTTGCCATTTTCTCCTCCAGGGTTATCTTCCCAACCCAGGGATCAAACCCATGTCTCCTGCATTGGCAGGCAGATTCTTTACCATTGAGCCACCTAGGAAGCCCAATAAAACACATACATTCATGCAAATAAGGAAATGATTGGCAATGAACTGAGGCAGAGTATTCACTCAAAACTTCAGTTTCCTCAAATGATAATGCCTGTCTCTTTGGCACATTGTACAATTAAATGGGGTGGCATCTGTAAATAAAATGTTGACCATAGTACCTGACATACCGTAGCTACTCAATAAACAACCAGTTTCACCTCAAATGGCTCAGGTATTATTGCTTTTATATGCTGAAGTTTGTGGAAGATTTGATTTTATGAATAAGCTTTACGCCTTTAACAAAGAAGCTTTAAAAATCACTTGTCTCATTGATCTCAAAAAACTTTTCAAGCTCTAAGGTTGTATAATGATTACATCCATATTCCCCCTGCAAAGTATTTTACTTGATGTTCTCTCAACAGATAATACACTATTTGTGAACGTAACCAAGAAGCAGGGGGAGTGGTTGACTATGAATAGTATGTCCATTTAAAGGACTAAGTGGTTCTTTAACACATGTAATATTTACTAGTATTTTAAAATGTATGTAGGTGCTGGGGTCCTTTAATGGACCAGGACCTGGCGGTCGGGAGTCGATGATAATAAAATGAAAGAGAGAGCCGGAGGGAGGGAAAGAGAGAGAGAGAGAAAGAAAGAAAGACAGGCACGGGGACCCAAACTCTGATGGAGCAAAGGTGCTTTAATGATTTTTCTGTGAGTATATATAGGCTGTGGTATAAGAAATTTCTTTTGACAATGATAAAGATCAGAAAACCAAACATACAGTAACCGTTACCGAGGGAACAAGGGATTAATAATGGTCACAAGGTCAGGAGACAATCTATATCTCAAGAAAGGGGATCGAGACTAAGCAATTTTGTCGTAAAGAGAATATTTACTAAAGGAGATTCAAGCCTGTTTCATACAATGACCTCAGTTCCTGGGAGCAGCGTGCTTCTCCACTTTAAAAGAAACAAAGGACTTGTGAGAAACAGCATGTAGGAATCCTCCTGTTAAACACTTCCCAGCAATTCCCCCTTATTTATTTATAATATTTGTAAAAAGAGTTCTGACCATAAGAATCTATTTAGTTTTCACAATATTTGCATGAAGGCAACGGTAGATGATAAATATAATTGTAAAGACCAAAATTACAGTTCCAGACCCAATGTTGTGAGTAACGCTTTGAGACCATCTGCGTGGGTCTAGCCCAGATAATTGTTCTCCTAAAGTTTTCAAATTAGTGGAAGAGGACAAATTTTTCAGAAAAGGTTTCAAAAAAGTTTTTTGTGATAATTGTACATTTAGAGAGGCATTATCATGTATGTTTTGTAAATGTAATTTGATTTGTTCCCAGTTGTAGGCACTATTGAAACAAACAGGAGTAACACAAAATTGAGTAGAATTCCAATCACATTTTAGCATCACTTAGTTTTATATATCTATTAATCGATCTCCAACCCATTTGATGGCTGTTTTTAATTCCTGTATTTCATCTTGAATATCCTCACCTATCTGAGCCTTAGTGGCCTGCAGAGTATGGGCATCTTTAGTCCAATTTTGAATAAAATTTTGTGTTTGAATTGAGGTTTGTAAAACAACACCAGTGATAGCAGCAGTGGTGCAAATAGCTATTAATCCCAAAATGCCAAAAATCAGCCATCCAAAGAATCGTTTAGATCGTCAGAGCAATTTAGTAAGTAACCAGGAGGCAATTCCAGCCATGGGACCTTCTTCCCAGGACTGCTGGAGGTTTATTTTTAACCACAGATTATGTTGAGATCAAAGAATCAAAAGGGAGTCATTTCTCAAAGAAATAGAGAAGACAAGTATATAATTTACAATTTTTGCAAGTTATAGAAAGTAAAGTCCTATTGAATTGTAAATTTCCTATAGCTACAACAAAAGGAAGTGGAACATAGGCTTGTATAAAATATGATTGATTATAATGAAAGAAATAGTTTCTATGACTACCATTGGTCCCTGTGAAATGTCCAGTCCAAGTCCTAAGTTCCTCGATGCTTGCAGCAAGTTTCCAGATGTCTCATTGTTTAGGCCCAATCTGTTTATCAAGGATGATTCGAGGATGAGGGGGGGCCATTCCACCATCGAGTCACCCAAGAAGTCTTCTGTCATGGTAATGTTCCATTGTAGTATTAGTAACCTTCTATGTTATTTGAGTAACATAATCACATCACATCAGATCAGACCAGATCAGTCGTTCAGTCGTGTCTGACTCTGTGACCCCATGAATTGCAGCATGCCAGGCCTCCCTATCCATCACCAACCCCCGGAGTTCACTCAGACTCACATCCATCGAGTCAGTGATGCCATCCAGCCATCTCATCCTCTGCCGTCCCCTTCTCCTCCTGCCCCAAATCCCTCCCAGCATCAGAGTCTTTTCCAATGAGTCAACTCTTTGCATGAGGTGGCCAAAGTACTGGAGTTTCAGCTTTAGCATCATTCCTTCCAAAGAAATCCCAGGGCTGATCTCCTTCAGAATGGACTGGTTGGATCTCCTTGCAGTCCAAGGGACTCTCAAGAGTCTTCTCCAACACCACACTTCAAAAGCATCAATTCTTTGGTGCTCAGCCTTCTTCATAGTCCAACTCTCACATCCATACATGACCACAGGAAAAACCATAGCCTTGACTAGACGAACCTTTGTTGGCAAAGTAATGTCTCTGCTTTTGAATATGATATCTAGGTTGGTCATAACTTTCCTGCCAAGGAGTAAGTGTCTTTTAATTTCATGGCTGCAGTCACCATCTGTAGTGATTTTGGAGCCCAGAAATATAAAGTCTGACACTGTTTCCACTGTTTCCCCATCTATTTCCCATGAAGTGATGGGACCGGTGCCATGATCTTCGTTTTCTGAATGTTGAGCTTTAAGCCAACTTTTTCACTCTCCACTTTCACCTTCGTCAAGAGGCTTTTTAGTTCCTCTTCACGTTCTGCCATAAGGGTGGTGTCATCTGCATATCTGACGTTATTGATATTTCTCCCTGCAATCTTGATTCCAGCTTGTGTTTCTTCCAGTCCAGGGTTTCTCATGATGTACTCTGCATATAATTTAATTAAGCAGGGTGACAATATATTCCCTTTCCTATTTGGAACCAGTCTGTTGTTCCATGTCCAGTTCTAACTGTTGCTTCCTGATCTGCATACAAATTTCTCAAGAGGCAGATCAGGTGGTCTGGTATTCCCATCTCTTTCAGAATCATTTGAGCAGTTAGATAACCATAATACTATGGGGTCCCCAATCAACAGTTGTATGATTAGCCATAAACATTAATTTTTCTGATTTGGCCTGACACTTGTCCCAATGAACAGGAATATATTTAAAGTTCTTATTAGTAAACCCTTTGCATAGTGCTCTTTGTTCTTTGCTTAATTCTTTCCCTAAAGTTTCAGTTGAATAAATATGGTTCATGGACAAAGAAAGGGCAGTAAGTAATCCAAGCAGTGTGTGGAAGTTCCTTTTTGGAGGCAGGATGAAAGCCCATGTTTGTTGATTAACATTAATATATAATTTTGTTGGACCCATGCATAAGGGAAGGGTTTCATAGCCCAGAGAAATGTTACTTAGTCTTCCTTCTTTCTCAGGATCAGAGGGCCCCTCCAAGCTCCAAGGAGGGGACATATGTGTTGAGTCATTAGTGGATACGATTGGTCCTATATCTGTCCATTCTATAACCTACAATAAAAAAAGGGGGGTTAAGTACATAAGCCTATTAAGTGTGATCAATCAAGTCAACCTGAGTGGGGGAAGCAAAACAAGCATAGCGAAGAAAAATATTTTCAGGATTCTGAGGCATTTCCTGTTGAGAAATCAGATTTTCAGCTTGATTAGTAAGGTTTTTTATCTGTCCCCAACTAGGGAGATCATAAGGTCGATGACGTCATGCTTGGTATTTCTTGGAACTTTTTTTTCCCCTTTTATTTTTATTTATTTATTTTTTAACTTTACAATATTGTATTGGTTTTGCCATACATATTTTAAGGCTGCCATGGCTTGTATTGGAATTTCTTCTTCCTGGGGTTTTTGCTGTTTCATCTATAGTTTGAATGTTGGGGTCCCCCTTAGTTTGAATTTTCTGAAGAGGAAGTCATATGAGTTCATTGGATCCATCTGGAGAATTAGAAGTATAGCCCTTTCCCTGTAAGATTAGTTTCTTAGATTTCCATTGATTAGTTAATTCATCTTGATATCAAATAGTCAAAGTAAGGGAGGTGTCCTTTAATGTTTCAAAATGTTTTTCTGCTGTAATCAAAATATCTCCTTGCAGTAAGTTTAAAAAATTTAAAACAAATAAAGCTATATTAACAATAGTTATAGAAAGAAAGAAAAGCGATAATGATGAAAACATTCTTAGGAAATATTTCAGTCCAAAAGAAAAAAAAAATTTATTGAAATCTGTTTGGGACTGGTATTTGGCTGTGGTTTTGAATTAATGGGTTTTATCTTCATTCAGTATACACATTTTTCCTGATATAAAAAGAAATGGGATCTGACTGTGTTTTAAGTGGTTTGTGTGATTTGGGGCAAAGGCTTAGGAGCAAACATTCAAATATTTTTTCCTAAGTGAAATTATTGAAAAGCTGATGCAGAACAACTTGATAAATGAAATGTTGCTCATATCCAAATATATTTGACCTTGTCCTTGGAAAAGAAATGCAGCCTGGCAGCTGTTGAATTTCTCTGTTCAGTGTGTCAAGGAAGATGATTATACTTTCAAGACAGACCTGAAAAGAAGGTGAATATTTTACACTTTTGATATGCTGAGGAACAAATAACTTATTCGACAAATAGTGTCCTTTTTATGTTGTTTTTGTTTTGTATTGTGAAACAGGCATTGAAGTTGACGTTATTTTGTTTTAAGAATCCTACCGACTGGAAACAGAAATAAAGCTATATTAATAATATTTATAAACTTAAAGATTATATTGCATTAGAATCTAGTAAAGTATGTTCTGGACAAGGAAGATAAAATATTCCTGTGTATATCCTCTTATCTAATTTTTTATTGGCAGTTACAGTGTGTAATGTGTTTGTTTAATTATATCTTGTGTTTGTGGATTATAAGGAATGTCTGTAATCTGTTTAATAGAGAATGAAAGTAAAAATTGTTTGAATTTGTTTAGAAATATAAGTAGGGCCAGTGTCTGTTTTTATAGAATTAGGTGTTCTCATTATTACAAAGTAAGTTGATAGGTAGGTTATAACATGTTGTGTAGTTTCACGTTGGAGAGGCATGGCCCATATAAAAGAAGAATTTGTATTGATCAAAACATGTAAGAAAGAAGAGGAAGAAAGTTCAGAGTAATGAGTTAAATCCATTTGTCATAATTTTTTTTTCATTTGTCATAGACCTTTTTTATATTTTTGTATTCATTATTTTACTTGCCATTTCTTATATCTTTGTATTAAAAGTATACATCTTATTTTTCTTTAGCAATTATGAAGTGTCTTGTATATTATTATTTTATAGATTGGTGAATATATTTATTATATTATGATATATATTTATTTTTATATAAATATATATTTATATATATATTTATTAATAGTGTGAAATCTCTTTAGTTTTTCTGTAAGAAAAACTTTTTGTAAGAGGAAGTTAATGTTCAGTAATTAATGTTTTAAAATCTTATTTCATTTGGAAATGACCAGTTATTTAACAAACTTTTATTATTTAGTTTAGTACAACTCTAGAAATTTAAGTTACTCCAATTTTAAGAGATTATTTTAGATTATAATGATAGATTATTCCATTAAAAATATAATTATTTTAATAGAATTTATCTAAAAGATTTCATCTCATTTATACATATATATATATAGAGAGAGAGAGAGAGAGGGAGGGAGGGAGAGAGAGAGAGTTTGCCTTGGAAATGAATAGAGATCATTCTGTCGTTTTTGAGATTGCATCCAAGTACTGCATTTCGGACTCTCTTGTTGACTATGATGGCTACTCCATTTCTTCTAAGGGATTCCTGCCCACAGTAGTAGATATAATGATCAACTGAGTTAAATTCACCCATTCCAGTCCATTTTAGTTCGCTGATTCCTAGAATGTTGACCTTCACTCTTGCCATCTCCTGTTTGACCACTTCCAATTTGCCTTGATTCATGGACTTGACATTCCAGGTTCCTATGCAATATTGCTCTTTACAGAATCGGACCTTGCTTCTATCACCAGTCACATCCACAACTGGGTATTGTGTTTGCTTTGGCTCCATCCCTTCTTTCTTTCTGGAGTTATTTCTCCATTGATCTCCAGTAGCATATTGGGCACCTACTGACCCAGGGAGTTCCGCTTTCACTATCCTATCATTTTGCTTTTTCATACTGTTCATGGGGTTCTCAAGGCAAGAAAACTGAAGTGGTTTGTCATTCCCTTCTCCAGTGGAACACATTCTGTCAGACCTCTCCACCATGACCCTCCTGTCTTGGGTGGCCCCACACAGCATGGCTTAAACATCAATAACCTCAGATATGCAGATGACACCACCCTTATGCCAAAAAGTGAAGAGGAACTAAAAAGCCTCTTGATGAAAGTGAAAGAGGAGGATGAAAAAGTTGGCTTAAAGCTGAACATTCAGAAAACTAAGATCATGGCATCTGGTCCCATCACTTCAAATCAATGGGGAAACAGTGGCTGACTTTATTTTTGGGGGCTTCAAAATCACTGCAGATGGGACTGCAGCCATGAAATTAAAAGATGCTTACTCCTTGGAAGGAAAGTTATGACCAACCTAGATAATATACTGAAAAGCAGAGATATCACTTTGCCAACAAAGGTCCATGTAGTCAAGGCTATGGTTTTTCTAGTGGTCATGTATGGATATGAGTTGGACTGTGAAAAAAGCTGAGCACCAAAACATTGATGCTTTTGAACTGTGGTATTGGGGAAGACTCTTTAGAGTCCCTTGGACTGCAAGGAGATCCAACCAGTCCATCCTAAAGGAGATCAGTCCTGGGTGTTCATTGGAAGGACTGATGCTGACACTGAAACTCCAGTACTTTGGCCACCTCATGTGAAGAGTTGACTCATTGGAAAAGACCCTGATGCTGGGAGGGACTGAGGGCAGGAGGAGAAGGGGACAACAAAGGATGAGATGGCTGGATGGCATCACCGACTCAATGGACATGAGTTTGAGTGAACTCCGGGAGTTGGTGATGGACAGGGAAGCCTGGTGTGCTGTGATTCATGGGGTCACAAAGAGTCAGACACGACTGAGCGACTGAACTGAACTGATAAAGTGTTACCTTTTTGTTGACAAATTTAGTTTACCTTAGTGAATTCGCTCAGTCATGTCCGACTCTTTGCGACCCATGGACAGTAGCCTGCACCAAGGTCCTCCGTCCATGGGATTTTCAAGGCAAGAGTTCTGGAGTGGGTTGCCATTTCCTTCTCCAGGGAATCTTCCCAACCCAGGGATAGAACCCAGGTCTCTCGCATTGTAGACAGACAATTTACCATCTGTGCCACCAGGGAAGTCCAATAGTTTACCTTAAACCTAGGCATAATAAACATATTACATAATGTTGATGATTTAAGACATGTCTTAATTATATTAGCAAACAATTATACTTAAATCATATATTTAAATTATATTTATATTTAGATAAACATTATATTTAATATTGAATATTTTTCAGTTCACTTGAACCTAAATTTACATAGAGCTCATTAACTTCATATTGTCCAAAAACAAAGACATACATTGAGACATACATAGATAGGCATAGTTTTCCGCTTGAAATATATTTTCCGTTTTAAATTATCTTTTTTTTTTTTCACCAATTTTTTTTTATGGTTGGAGTGCTAGATAGAGTGGGCTGTGTATCCCAAGGACATGATAAAAGTTAACTTTAGGTTTTTTCTTAGGCCTGTTTTTGCTTCGCATGCAGAATTAGAGTTCCAAAAAAGTATTTTAACAAGTTAACCTTTTCCTAACTGCATGTATAAGAAGAACTGGTTTTGCAATTTCAAAAAAGATTTTATTTTAATCAGTTTTCTCTGGAGTCTAAAGAATATCATGGCCATTCAGTGTCAAAAATATAATTTCTCCTTTTTGTAGGTACAGTATATTTTTAATGATATATGCATGAAGGAATTGCTGTCACATTGGATGTAAAGCCTTGTCTACAAAATTTTTGATAAATAGTAGGACTGTTAAGCATGCTTTGAGGTAACATAGTTAACTGAAATCTTTTATGAGGCCTGATATGATTAGGATAAGGGAGAGAGAACGTGAATCTCTCCCAGTCTAAAGGATGTAAAGGTATATTAAAAAAGCAATCTTGTAAATCAGTAATAATAATGTGCCAATTTTGAGGAATAGTAATAGGTGATGGGATCTCTAGTTGTAATGTATCCATAGGTTTCATAGATGCATTAACTTTTCTAAGATCTGTTAAGAGATACCATTTGTTAGAATTTTTTTTTTTTTTTATAAAAAAATAGGAGAGTTCTAAGGAGAGTAAGATTCCTGGATATGTTTTAATTCTAATTGTGTGTCTATAAGTTCTTTAGTAGTCTCTAATTTATCTTTTGTAAGGGGCCATTGCTCTGTCCAAATAGGCTCGTCATTCTTCCAAGTTATTTTAATAATTGCTTTGTTTGTTAAATGAACAGTGGCCCTTAGGAAAAATGTGGAGTGTATATGTGAGTTTGCCATAGCATAAGTCCCTTCCTATTAGATTAAGGTGTGCATCTATCATATAAGGTCTTAATGTTGCAGGCTGGCCTTTTGGTCTTTCATATGGGTTGATCTAAACATTTTGATAAATTTTTTGTACTTTGATTTGAGAAATTCCTGCAATTTGGCAAGAGACTTTTTGTATAGGCCAGGATTTGGTCCGTAAGTGTTTGGAAATAAGACTAATATTAGATTCAGCGTCGAGGAGACTAGAAAATCTTTTATTATTAATTTTGATATTTATATTTGGTCTGGCATATTCAGATACCCATGTTGTCCATAAGGATTTTTTTTTTAATCTGTACTGCTGAATCCACCTGTCCGTACATTATTAGAGGAGCTAACAGAAATGCTAAGGCAAAAGTAGTAATTGAGCAATTTTGTCCCCCTTTTTGAATTGCCATAGAATCTGAAATCACATCATAATTTGAATCTCTCCTTTATAGTTTGAATCAATTATTCCAGGGTGAACAGTAATTCCTTTAGAAGCCAAACTAGATCGGCCAAATAAAAGACTGAAGGTTTGTAGGGCAGGGATCTGGTAGGTACCCTAGAAGGGACTGCTTAAGGGTAAAGGAAAAAATCATCTAGGGCTGGTATGTTAATGGTAGCATTGCCAGATGTTGAGGGCTTGAGGGAAAAGATAGACTTTGCCCCTGGTTTTTGTTGTAGGGGACCTGGGGGGTGGGGGGTGGGGTTCCCTGTTTGGAGTTCCCTGGAATAGGTTTTCCATCAATATCAAATTTAAATTTACAATCGTTGGCCCAATGCATTCCTCTACTGTAGGTGGTTTTTTATTAGCCTTCTTAGGGCAGTCCCCTTTTAAATGGTTTTTATCTCCACATGAAAAGCATCCTTCATTTCCCTTTTTAAAGGCAGTAGCCATTGTTTTAGCTAGCATTTGCATCTTTTGAGTTTCTGATCCTAGATTGTGACAAGCCTTCAAATAATCAATAATAGTTCCAGTCTCATGAATTGCAGTGATAGTTCTTTGACATTCCTGATTTGCATTCTCATAAGCAAGTAATTTCTCTAGATGTTTCTTGGTTTCTTCTCCGATTACAGTATGGGAAATAACAGTTTCTAATCTAGCAAAAAAAAAAAAAAAAATTAGCATAACTTTCATTAGAGTCCAAAAAAGGAGAGACTTTTGGAGTTGCACCTGTTGGCAGAGGAGGAGCATTTGGAGCAGCCAGGGTAGGGCCAGTAAGAAAATTTTGAAATATTTTATGTTATTCTAATTGGGCCTTTTGTAAAGTTTTATCATCTAATTCATATTCATGCAGTAAGTGTTCTGTCTATTGTTGAGTATCGTGAGGGCTAGAAATCAACTGGAATATTTTTTCCTTGTTTGGTGGCTCATTCAACATTTTCTTTGACCTGGTGCCAAGTTTCTAAATCAAAACTGCACTTATCAGGGAACCAAGGATTACATTTAACCATTGTTTGAAACAAGGCTCTATTCATTGGTGCTAAACCAAAAGTCCCTGAGCTTTAAAAAAATGGTGAAGTTAAGAGAGAAATGATGGGGCTTTCCAGCCGTATCATCCATGTCTTAGTACTTACCGACCTCAATAGGTCCTGAGTCCCTCCATCCGAAGTGCCATGTATACCAGGGTCCCTGTTTTGGGGTGCCACTTGTTGGGGTCCTTTAATGGACTGGGACCTGGTGGTCTGGAGTCAAAGATAAGAAAGTGAAAGAGAGAGCCGGAGGGAGGGGGAGAGAGAGTGAGAGAGAAAGAAAGAAAGACATGGGGACCCAAACTTTGATGGAGCAAAGGCCCTTTAATGATTTTTCTGTGAGTATATATAGGCTGTGGTACAAGAAATTTCTTTCGACAATGATAAAGATCAGAAAACCAAATGTACAGCAACCATTACCAAGGGAACAAGGAATTAATAATGGTCACAGGTCAGGAGACAATCCATATATCAAGAAAGGGGATCGAGACTAAGCAGTTTTGTCATAAAGAGAATGTTTACTAAAGGAGATTCAAGCCTGTCTCACACAATGACCTCAGTTCCTGGGAGCAGCATGCTTCTCTGCTTGAAAAGAAACAAAAGACTTGTGAGAAACAGCATGTAGGAATCCTCCCGTTAAACACTCCCCAACCTGTAGGCAAACATTTTTGTAGTAAATATATATATATATATTTACTACAAAAAAATATATATAATATATATATATTAACTTTAATATATATTAGAATGAATGAAAGTGAAAGCGTTAGTCTCTCAGTCATGTCCAACTCTTTGTAGTCCTATGGCTGTATCACACCAGTTTCCTCTGTCTGTGAAATTCTCCAGGCAAGAATACAGGATTGGGTAGCCATTTCTTTCTCCAAGGGATCTTCCTGACCCAGGAATCAAACCTGGGTCTCCCACACTGCAGGCAGATTATTTACCATCTGAGCCATTAAAGAAGTCCCTGATATTATAAAGAATATAATTAGCCAAAATACATAGCTTTAAAATTGAGTCATTTTTTTTTAATGGATACATAGGGAAGGAAATAGAAAATGTGAGGAAGATAATACACAACCAGTAATTGGGAAATACTATTTTTGTCCATGTATTCTGTCCTTAGGTTAGGATTTCTTAAAAATTAAAAAGGATAAAATTTATATCCTATTAAGAATATAAATTTGCAAAAAAAAAAAGAATATAAATTTGTCTATACATGGTACAAAAAAGATCTTCACGACCCAGATAATCACGATGGTATGATCACTCACCTAGAGCCAGAAATCCTGCAATGTGAATTCAAGTGGGCCTTAGAAAGCATCACTACGAACAAAGCTAGTGGAGGTGATGGAATTCCAGTTGAGTTATTTCAAATCCTGAAAGATGATGCTGTGAAAGTGCTGCACTCAACATGTCAGCAACTTTGGAAAACTCAGCAATGGCCACAGGGCTGGAAAAGGTCAGTTTTCATTCCAATCCCAAAGAAAGGCAATGCCAAAGAATGCTCAAACTACTGTACAATTGCACTCATCTCACACGCTAGTAAAGTAATGCTCAAAATTCTCCAAGCCAGGCTTCAGCAATACATGAACCGTGAACTTCCAGATGTTCAGGCTGGCTTTAAAAAAGTCAGAGGAACCAGAGATCAAATTGCCAACATCTGCTGGATCATCAAAAAAGCAAGAGAGTTCAAGAAAAACATCTATTTCTGCTTTAGTGACTATGCCAAAGACTTTGACTGTGTGGGTCACAGTAAACTGTAGAAAATTCTTCAAGAGATGGGAATACCAGACCACCTGACCTGCCTCTTGAGAAATTTGTAGGCAGGTCAGGAAGTAACAATTAGAAGTGGACATGGAACAACAGATTGGTTCCGAATAGGAAAAGGAGTACGTCAAGGCTGTATATTTTCACCCTGCTTATTTAACTTATATGCAGAGTACATCATGAGAAACGCTGGACTGGAAGAAGCACAAGCTGGAATCAAGACTGTTGGGAGAAATATCAATAATCTCAGATATGCAGATGACACCACCCTTATGGCAGAAAGTGAAGAGGAACTAAAAAGCCTCTTGACGAAGGTGAAAGTGGAGAGTGAAAAAGTTGGCTTAAAGCTCAACATTCAGAAAACGAATATCATGGCATCCGGTCCCATCACTTCATGTGAAATAGATGGGGAAACAGTGGAAACAGTGTCAGACTTTATTTTTGGGGGCTCCAAAACAATTGCAGATGGTGACCGTAGCCATGAAATTAAATACGCTTACTCCTTGGAAGAAAAGTTATGACCAACCTAGGTAGCATATTCAAAAGCAGAGACATTACTTTGCCAAAAAGGTTCGTCTAGTCAAGGCTATGGTTTTTCCAGTGGTCATGTATGGATGTGAGAGTTGGACTGTGAAGAAAGCTGAGTGCCAAAGAATTGATGCTTTTGAAGTGTGGTGTTGGAGAAGACTCTTGAGAGTCCCTTGGGCTGCAAGGAGATCCAACCAGTCCATTCTGAAGGAGATCAGCCCTGGGTGTTCTTTGGAAGGAATGATGCTAAAGCTGAAACTCCAGTACTTTGGCCACCTCATGCGAAGAGTTGACTCACTGGAAAAGACTCTGATGCTGGGAGAGATTGGGGGCAGGAGGAAGAGGGGATGACAGAGGATGAGATGGGTGGATGGCATCACATACTCAATGGACGTGAGTCTGAGTGAACTCTGGGAGTAGGTGATGGACAGGGAAGCCTGGCGTGCTGTGATTCATGGGGTCGCAAAGAGTCGGACATACTGAGTGACTGAAGTGAACACAAATAAAACCGTCTATCTTTTAAATGTATCTTTGTCTACATAGGGACTCATGACTGCACAATCAGATTACTTCATTCTTACTACACCATTAACAAATTTCATTTGTGGCAAATCCATTCCATATTATCAGCTCCAATCTTTTGTAAATCAAAAGTATCATCCCAACCTCTCAAAAAATATAATTTACAATTGTACTAATGTTTCTGTTTAAATTGCATATACAATTTTCTAACTAAACTCATTGAGTAAAATATTAATTAATAAAATTATAAACTGAAATTTAAAAATGTACAGTTTTTTCCTTCTAAATCTATAATATTATGAAAAGGGGAAAGTTGAATAATATAAACAAATAGGAAAATAAAAGCATTTATTTTGAGAGAAATAGAAATATAGTTACCTAATAGTTTTTTCTTCTGTCAAGCAACCTGAAAGGTTAATTATAAAATATAATCCATACAAAACTTTTGGATCATGTTATTTTGGTCCTAAAAATGTCATCAAGGCTAATCATCTTCAGAATATGAGAATGATAATAGAATAGTAACATTCATCCCCAGAAGTTATAGATCTAGATGTTAATTTCTAATCTTTTTATATTTCATTTTATTTGAACCCTGGAAGGAACTATTGATCTAGAGAGTAAAGTAATAAGTGTAAAAGTTAGTTACACAATCACTATTTTTAATGCATGACTCCTGCATTATAAACAACTGCAAACTGGAATTCTAAAATTAAGTCTGAGAAAATACTTCAAACTTCAATTTCAAATACCAGCATATAATGAATGAAGAAAATGCAAAAGTTCACTAGTAAGGAAACAATCTGTTTGTTTAACTTTCTAATTGAAAATATTTAAAAAAGAAAGTGAAAATGAATAGCTGGAAGACTTAATACACAGTATTGGTGAATTAAATCAAGATGGAAAGAGAGTGGTAGCCTGTTATAATTGTATCTGTTCAAAGGACTAAGAGATTACATGAGAAACCCTACAGCCAGATCTGAAAAACAAAATCTCATCTAAGTAAAGCTGCTCATTGCAGAGGATAATAGTGGGGGCTTGGGAGCAAAAATCACAGGAAGAAAGCACTGTAACAGGCAGAATAGTGCCTTCCCTCAAATGCCCATATTCTTAATTCCTAGAACTTTTGAATATGTTCTCTCACGTGGCAAAAGTGACTTTATGGATGTAATAAAAATTCCATACGTTTAGATGGGAAAATTATACTGACTTGGCCAGATAGAGACAGTGTAGTGATATAAATGAATTCCCGGTTGTAGACAAAAAATAAATATATAATGATAGGAGAGGGTTTACAGAGAAATTCAATGTTGCCTGCTCTGAAGATAAGGGACCCAAGAACCAAAGCAACATCAAGACCTTAAGAAGCTGGAAAAGCAAAACAAGGAAATAGATTTTTCCCTAGAGTCTCAAGAAAGGAAAATAGCTTTGTCAAAACCTTGATTTTAGAACAACCAAATCATGTTGAACTTGTGATCCACTGAACTATAATACAAAAGGTATTTTTTTAAATATTTAAATCACTGGAAATTTATTTCAGCAGCAATAGAAAATCAATACTTGCTTTTATCAACTTTTACAAGGGAACTTCATATAGGTGGATGTTGTACCAATTTCTGACTTATAGACTGTGAGTTACATATTGTGTTGTGCTGTCACATATAAAGAAAGAACATAATATAAGTCATGATATATCAAAATCGTTGCAAACAAATGTTTGCTATAAAAGTGTTATACATTATTGAATGATAATAGTAAGAACCAGTTTGTTTTCTGAAAGAAGACAAAAAAGAGGGTCAAAAACCTAGGATGGAGTGCCTAGGTATGAAAGAAGTATACTGTCTCAGAGCTAATCTGCAAAGTATGGGGAAGTTTGGTTTTTGTTTGCTTATTTTATTTTCTATGCTTATAGGGAACACACATTAAGTAAAGCACTTCATGATAATTGTATATCCACTGACAAAATAGAACAGAGACTTCTATGACCATTCATGACAACAACAACAAAAAAAACCCCACAATCTTAGAAAAAAATAAATTGTAATAGTCGCTGAGGAAAGGTACAACTGCAGCCCAAGCCAAAAAAAAAAAAAAAAAAAGCAAATAAATAAACACAAGAGCAGTAAGCCCTGAGGAGGAGGGTAAATCTGATTTTCAGTTACCATGTTTGATAAGTGGTTTCAGTCATGTCTGACTCTTTTGTGACTCCATGGACTGACAGGTACCTCTGTCCATGGGGTTCTCCAGGCAAGAATACTGCAATGGGTTGCTGTACTCTCCTCCAGGGGATCTTCTCAACTCAGGCATTGATCTTGAGTCTCATTATGTCTCCTGTATTAGCAAGTGGGTTCTTTACCACTCTGGGTCACCTGGGAAGCTGAACATAACCATAATAGTTAAATATACACTTTCAACAGAAAATTATGAGACATGCAAAGAAATAGGAATGTATGATACATCTACAGGAAAAAAAAATAGGTTGATAGAAATTTTCTGACTAACCAGACATTTCTGACTAACCCAGACATTTGACTCACTAGACAACGACTTTAAATATTTTCAAGGTTAAATAAACATGGACAAGACTGTGGACTCTGTGGGAGAGGGAGAGGGTGGGGAGATTTGGGAGAATAGCATTGAAACATGTATAATATCATGTATGAAACGAGTCGCCAGTCCAGGTTCGATGCACGGTACTGGATGCTTGGGGCTGGTGCACTGGGACGACCCAGAGGGAGCGTAGGGGAGGGAGGAGGGAGGAGGGTTCAGGATGGGGAGCGCAGGTATACCTGTGGTGGATTCATTTCGATATTTGGCAAAACTAATACAATATTGTAAAGTTTAAAAATAAAATAAAATTTTAAAAAAATAAATAAAATAAAGCTGATGGAACTAAAAAAAAAAGAAACTAGCAAAGAAGAAAAAGATGTCTGGGGTAACACATTTGCTAATGGTTGAGGAATTAAGCCAAGATTTCAGATAATGATGTAAAATTTATTTAAATAGTTGAATTTCCTTGCTATTTCAAAAAAAATAAATAAACATGGACAAAGAGTTGAAAAAACATGGACAAGTAATTAAAAAATAATTAGGAGAATAATGATTTAATAAATTGATAGTTTAAGTAAAGAGATTATAAAAAGAAACCAAATTGAAATTCTAATGTTGAAAATTACAATAGCTGAAATGAAAAATTATCTAAAGGGTTGAAATGCAGATTTGCATAGGATGGAGAAAGCATTTAACTTTGTAAATGAACTAAACATGTCAACTGAAATTATGCAATCTGAAGGTCAGAAAGAAAAAAAAATTAATAATCACTAGACCAAAAAAAAAAAGAATAATCACTAGAACCTAAGGGATCTGAAAAACACTCTCAAGATTATCACTGTATGCATTATAAGAGTATAGGAGAGGAGAAAGAGAAAGATTTAAAAGAATATTTTAAGAAACAATGGCCAAAGAGTCTCAAACCAAATGAAAGGTGATATTCAAAGAACTCCAATCAGAATGAGCTTAAAGAGATCCACAGCAAGACACATTATGATCAAACTACTTAAAAACACAGAAAAAAAAATGTATTTATGGCATATAGAAAACAAATAGGAAATGGCAAGAAAAAGTTCTCATTAATAATCACTCCAACTGTAAATTAATTAAACACCAATTAAAAAGCAGAAGTTGACATAAGGGATAGAAAACAGTACCAAACTGGCTGTTGTCTACAAGAGACTCACTTTAGATCCAAAGACACAAATTAGCTAAAAGTGAAAGAATGGAAAAAGATATTTTATAGAAATAATACCTAAAGACAGCTGGGCTTGACTATAGAAATATCAGACAATATACTTTATGGTGGTTAATTTTATGTGTCAATTTTACTTGGCTGCAGGCTACACAAATATTTGGTCAAACATTAATTTGGGTGCTTTTATGAGAGCATATTTGTATGAGATTAATATTTATGCTGATAGACTGGATAAAGCAGGTTGCCTTCACTAATGTGGGTGGCTCTAATCCAATCAGTTGAGGGTCTGAATAAAAAGGTTAACCTTTCCCCTCAGTAAAAGAAAAAAAGAAAAAAGAAAGAAAAAAAATTATTCCTATCTTTGAGCTGAGATATTGGAATTTTTCTTGCCTGCCTTCAGACAGGAATTAAAACATCAGCTGTTTTGGTTGTCACACGTTTGGATTTAATTTAAAATAAAACTATCATCTTTCCTGTGTCTCTAGCTAGTCAACTTGCATACAGATCTTGAGCTTTACCCAACTCCATAATCATGTTAGCTGATCCTTTATAATAAAACTCCAGAATTAGACTAATAGAGACTTTAATTTAAAAACTGTTATAAGAGACAAAGAAAGATATCACACATTCAGTTCAGTTCAGTTCAGTCGCTCTGTCATGTCCGACTCTTTGTGACCCCATGAATCACAGCACGCCAGGCCTCCCTGTCCATCACCTACTCCCGGAGTTCACTCAGACTCACGTCCATTAAGTCACTGATACCATCCAGCCATCTCATTCTCTGTCGTCCCCTTCTCCTCCTGCCCCCAATCCGTCCCAGCATCAGAGTCTTTTCCAATGAGTCAACTCTTCACATCAGGTGGCCAAAGTACTGGAGTTTCAGCTTTAGCATCATTCCTTCCAAAGAACACCCAGGACTGATCTCCGTCAGAATGGACCTGTTGGATCTCCTTGCAGTCCAAGGGACTCTCAAGAGTCTTCTCCAACACCACACTTCAAAAGCATCAATTCTTTGGCACACAGCTTTCTTCACAATCCAACTCTCATATCCATACATGACCACTGGAAAAACCATAGCCTTGACTAGACAGACCATTTTGGCAAAGTAATGTCTCTGCTTTTCAATATGCTACCTAGGTTGGTCATAACTTTTCTTCCAAGGAATAAGCGTCTTTTAATTTCATGGCTGAAGTCACCATCTGCAGTGATTTTGGAGCCAAAAAAAAATAAAGTCTGACACTGTTTCCCCATCTATTTCTCATGAAGTGATGGGACCAGATGCCATGATCTTTGTATTCTGAATGTTGAGTTTTAAGCCAACTTTTTCAATCTCCTCTTTCACCTTCGTCAAGAAGCTTTTTAGTTCCTCTTCACTTTCTGCCATAAGGGTGGTGTCATCTGCATATCTGAGATTATTGATATTTCTCCCTGCAATCTTGATTCCAGCTTGTGCTTCTTCCAGCCCAGCGTTTCTCATGATGTACTCTGCATATAAGTTAAATAAGCAGGGTGACAATATACAGCTTTGACATACTCCTTTTCCTATTTGGAACCAGTCTGTTGTTCCATGTCCAGTTCTAACTGTTGCTTCCTGACTTGCATACAAATTTCTCAAGAGGCAGGTCAGGTGGTCTGGTATACCAATCTCTTTCAGAATTTTCCACAGTTTATTGTGATCCACACAGAGGCTTATGGCATAGTCACTAAAGCAGAAATAGATGTTTTTCTTGAACTCTCTTGCTTTTTTGATGATCCAGCAGATGTTGGCAATACATTGCTTAAAGGGTAAAACAACTAAGAAGATGTAACAATTACAAACACATATATCTCTAATAGGAGGACTCAAAAATATATGAAAGAAAAACTGTCATAATTGGGAAGAAATAAATATGTCTATAATAATATTTGGAGAGCTCAATACCTAACTTTCAATAACTGATAGAAAGTCTAGAAATAAGATAAATAATAAAATGGAGATCTTTAAAAATACTACAAATCAGTTGGGCATAAGAAACACGTATATACAGAACAATCCACACAAAAAGTGCAGAGTATATATTTTTTCCAAAAGGACACAGTGCATTCTCCAAAAAATACAATATTTTAGGCTGCAAATGAATTTTCAATACTTTTAAAAAGATGGAAATCATGAGGATCTCCAAATACAATGACAATTAATAACAGAAGGAAAATTAGAAATTTCATAGATAATGTGGAAATTAAACAACATACTCTTAAACAAAGAATGTGCCAAATAAGAAGTCACCAGGGAATTAGAAAGTACTTTGAGACTTTTGAAAAATAAAACCAATATATTGAAATTAATAGGATGTAGTCAAAGCAGTGCTCAGAGGGAAATTTACAGCAGTAAACATCTTCAGTCAAAATAAGAAGTATCTAAAATCAATGACCTAACTATATAACATAAGGCATTAAAAAAAAAAGAAGAGAAAATTAAACCCAAGTTGGCAGAATGAACAAAGCAATATAGAATAGAGGAGAAACAGATATTTTAGATAATACAAAAATAAGAGAACCAATGAAATTAAAAATTTTTCCTTTGAAAAGACCAACAAAATTGAGAAATCTTTAGATAAGCTGACTAATCAAAAAGAAGACACAACTAAAAGACAAAGAGAATGAAGTAATTGTTACCTCCTTTAAAGAAATAAAAAGGAACAAACAATATGAGAACAAATCCGGTAGTTTAGATGAAAGGGACAAATTCCTAAGACACACATATTAAAAAGAGTAATTCTAACTCAAAAGAAACAGAGAATCTGAATAGACCTATAATGAGGACAAATATTTAATAGTTGTATAAAACTCAAAACAAAGAAAATTTCAGGACCAGATGAATTAATGTGTAAAATTTATCAAATATTTAAAGAAGACTTAACAGCAACACTTGTCAAACTTTTGTAAACAATAGACGTATTGCTGAAGCCTGGCTTGGAAAATTTTAAGCATTACTTCACTAGCATGTGAGATGAGTGCAATTGTGTGGTAGTTTGAGCATTCTTTGTCCTTTCCTTTCTTTGCGATTGGAATGAAAACTGACCTTTTCCAGTCTTGTGGCCACTGCTGAGTTTTCAAAATTTGCTGGCATAATTTGGAAATGATAATGAGTGCAGCATTTTCACAGCATCATCTTCCAGGATTTGAAATCTCTCAACTGGAATTCCATCACCTCCACTAGCTTTGTTTGTAGTGATGCTTCCTAAGGCCCACTTGCCATCACATTCCAGGACGTCTGGCTATAGGTGAGTGATCACACCATAGTGATTATCTGTGTCATGAAGATCTTTTTTGTACAGTTCTTCTGTCTATTCTTGCCTCCTCTTATTAATATCTTCTGATTCTGTTTGGTCCCTACAATTTCTGTCCTTTATTGTGCCCATCTTTGCATGAAATATTCCCTTGGTATCTAATTTTCTTGAAGATATCTCTAGTCTTTCCCATTCTATTGTTTTCCTCTCTTTCTTTGTATTGATCCCTAAAGAGGACTTTCTTATCTCTCCTTGCTATTCTTTGGAATTCTGTATTCAGATAGGTATATCTTTCCTTGTCTCCTTTGCTTTTCACTTCCCTTCTTTTCACAGCTTTTTGTAAGCCCTCCTCAGACAGCCATTTTGCTTTTTTGCATTTCTTTTTCTTGGGGATCGTCTTGATTCCCGTCTCCTGTGCAATGTCATGAACCTCCATCCATAGTTAATCAGGCACTCTGTCTATAAGATCTAGTCCCTTAAATCTATTTCTCACTTCCACTGTATAGCCATAAAGAATTTGATTTAGGTCATACCTTAACGGTCTAATGGCTTTCTCCACTTTCTTCAATTTCAGTCTGAATTTGGCAATAAGGAGTTCATGATCCGAGCCACAGTCAGCTCACAGTCTTGTTTTTGCTGACTGTATAGAGCTTCTCCATCCTTGGCCACAAAGAATATAATCAATCTGATTTCAGTGTCGACCGTCTGGTGATGTCCATGTGTAGAGTCTTCTCTTGTGTTTTTGGAAAAGGGTGTTTGCTATGACCAGTGTGTTCTCTTGGTAGAACTTTATTAGCCTTTGCCCTGCTTCATTCTGTACTCCAAGGCCAAATTTGCCTGTTACTCCAGGTGTTTCTTGACTTCCTCCTTTTGCATTCCAGTCCCCTATAATGAAAAGGACATCTTTTTTGTGTGTTAGTTCTAGAAGGTCTTGTAGGTCTTCACAGAACTGTTCAACTTCAGCTTCTCCAGTGTTACTGGTGGGGGCATACAGCATTAATATAGTGAAAAAAAATGAACACCTCAATTAATTTACAAAATGTATTGCACAAATCACATATACTTTCATAATAAAAGCACTCAGAAAACTAGAAGGAAACTTCTCCGTCAATATAAATTTCATTTATGCATATCCACAGTTAACTTCATATTCAGTGATGAAAGATTGAAAGTATTTCTCCTGAGTTAAAAGACAAAACAAGGATATCTGCTTTCCAACTGCTATTCAGCATAGTATCGGAGGTTCTAGTCAGAGCAATTAGGCAAGGAAAGAAACACAAGACACCCAGATTAGAAAAGAAACTAACCTCCAAAGAAGACATACAGATGGCTAACAAACACATGAAAAGATGCTCAACATCACTCATTATCAGAGAAATGCAAATCAAAACCACTATGAGGTACCATTTCACGCCAGTCAGAATGGCTGCGATCCAAAAGTCTACAAGCAATAAATGCTGGAGAGGGTGTGGAGAAAAGGGAACTCTCTTACACTGTTGGTGGGAATGCAAACTAGTACAGCCACTGTAGAGAACAGTGTGGAGATTCCTTAAAAAACTGGAAATAGAACTGCCTTATGATCCAGCAATCCCACTGCTGGGCATACACCCTGAGGAAACCAGAAGGGAAAGAGACACGTGTACCCCAATGTTCATCGCAGCACTGTTTATAATAGCCAGGACATGGAAGCAACCTAGATGCCCATCAGCAGATGAATGGATAAGAAAGCTGTGGTACATATACACAATGGAGTATTACTCAGCCATTAAAAAGAATACATTTGAATCAGTTCTAATGAGATGGATGAAACTGGAGCCTATTACACAGAGTGAAGCAAGCCAGAAAGAAAAACACCAATACAGTATACTAATGCATATATATTGAATTTAGAAAGATGGTAACAATAACCCTGTGTACGAGACAGCAAAAGAGACACCGATGTATAGATCAGTCTTATGGACTCTGTGGGAGAGGGAGAGGGTGGGGAGATTTGGGAGAATAGCATTGAAACATGTATAATATCATGTATGAAACAAGCCGCCAGTCCAGGTTCGATGCGCGATACTGGATGCTTGGGGCTGGTGCACTGGGACGACCCAGTAGGAAGGTAGGGGAGGGAGGAGGGAGGAGGGTTCAGGATGGGGAACGCGGGTATACCTATGGCGGATTCATTTCGATATTTGGCAAAACTAATACAATATTGTAAAGTTTAAAAATAAAATAAAATTTTTAAAAAAGAAACTAACCTATTTGTGAAGGATGTGTACAAAATATAGAAAAACTCAAATCAACAGCAGCAAAATCCAGAGCTAATAAACAAATTCAGCAAAGTTTCAGCTTAATGTGAAGGTCTAAGAAACTGAAAAAAAAAAAAAAAAAGAATGAAGTAAAATGAGAAGAGCCTCAGAGACTTTTGGGACAAGCATGTGACATACATAAAGCATATGATATATGGATAATGGGTAACACCAAAGCAGAGGAGATAATGAAAAAGAGGAAGAAAGAATATTTGAAGAAATAATGGCTGAAAATTTTCCAAATTTGATTAAAAAATTAATCTACAAATCCAAGAAGCTCAACAAAATTCAAGCAGGATAAAATCAAAGCAATTCACATCTATACAGATTACAGTCAAAATGTTGAAAGCCAAAGAGCAAGAGAGAATTTTTAAAGGAGCAAGAGAAAAGTGCTTCATGAGTTAATAAGGGATCCTCAATAACATTAACAGCTGTTTTTTTTACCAGAAACCATGGGGGCCAGAAGAGAGTGGGCTGCAACATTTATGCCACTGAAGGGGGAAAAAAATCAATCATGTATTCTACATGCAGAAAAGAAATACTATCCTTGAAAATTAAAGCAGAAAGTTAGGCATTCTCAGAAAAATAAAAACACAAAGTTTGATGCCAGGAGACCTGCTCAAAAAGAAATGCAAAAAAGGAACCCTTTGAACTCTCTTACACTAATGGTGGGAATGTAAATTGGCACAGCCACTATGGAGAACAGTATGGAGGTTCCTTAAAAAACTAAAAATAGAATTACTCTATGATCCAGCAATCTCTACTCCTGGGCATATATCCACAGAAAACCATAATTGCAAAAGATACATACACCCAATATTCATTGCAGCACTATTACAATAGCCAAGCCATGGAAGCAAACTAAATATCCATTGTCAGATGAATGGATAAAGAAGATGTGGTACATATATACAAAGGAATGTTATTCAGGCACTAAAAAGAATGAAATAAAGCCATTTGCAGCAACATGGACCTAAAGATTATCATAATAAATGAATAAGCCAGACAGAGAAAGACAAGTATATTATATTGCTTATATGCAGAATCTAAAAAAAAAAAAATGATACTAATGAACTTATTTACAAAACAGAAATAGACTCACAGACTTGGTGAACAGACTTATGGTTACGAGGGAGAAAGGGTAGAAGGGATATATTTGGAGTTTGGGACTGACATGTATACACTGCTATATTTTAAATATATAACCAACAATCACCTAGTGTATAGAACAGTGAAATCTTCTCGATATTCTATAATAACTTAAATGGAAAAAGAATTTGAAAAAGAATAGGTATGCATATAAATGAATCACTTTGCCATACACTTGAAACTAACACAACATTGTTAATCAGCTATACTCCAATATTAAAAAAAAAATTAATCGAAATTAAAGGAATAGAAAAAAATGAGCCCTTCAAGTTGAGATGAAAGATCAATTGACAGTAACTCAAATTCTTAAGAATATATAAAGAAAATCAGTAAAGGTAACCACATAGGCAAACAAAAAAGATAGTATAAATGTATTTTCTGTTATAACTTCCTTCATCTATCTGATTTAAAAGACAACTACATAAAGAAATTATTAACTTGTGCTGATATGCATAAAATGTATAGCAATTCAACTTGAGATAATAATAGAAAAATAGATGGAGGAAAGAGATATTATACATAGAAACAAAATATCTGTATATTATTGATTAACTTGGTATTTATCCAAACTAAGTTAATTTTAATCTATGAGGCTAACAGGGAAAAATTAACTCAAAATATATAGAACAAAAAATGACCAAGAATCTAAAATGGTACAAAAGAAGATACATATATAACACTAAATAACATAACAATGAAAAAATTAAGATTAAAAAAGGCATAAACATAGAAAACTAATACCAAACCTGTAGACATAATCCTACCTTGTTACAGCATGTTAAACAGATTATATCTTCCAATTAAAAGACAGATATTTGCTGAATGGATCTAAAAACCCAACTATATGCTCTCTAAAAGTGAAGCACTTTATATTAAAAAACACAAGAGTGGAAACTAAATGGATAAGAAAACTCATGCTTTGATATCAGTATCCAATATAGAGATTGAGTGGTTATACAAATATCAAGATGCAGTACATATATAAAATGGAATATTATGTAGTCATAAAAAAAGAAAAACATAATGTCATTTGCAGCAACATGGATGGATCCAGTGATTGTCACACTGAGTGAAATCAGACAAAGACAGATATCATGTGATATGGTTTATATGTGCAAGCTTAAAAGAAAAAAAAAAAAAAGAAGTTATTTACAAAACAGAAATAGAATCGCAAATGTAGAAAACAAAGTTAGCATTACCAGGGTGATGGGGGGAAAATTGGCAGATTGGGATTGACATACACACATTACTGCATATAAAATAGGTAACGAATACGGACCTAAGAGAAGCAGAAGATATTAAGAAGAGGTAGCAAGAATACACAGAAGAACTATACAAAAAAGATCTTCATGACCCAGATAATCACGATGCTGTGATCACTCACCTAGAGCCAGACATCCTGGAATGTGAAGTCAAATAGGCCTTAGGAAGCATCACTATGAACAAAGCTAGTGGAGGTGATGGAATATCAGATGAGATATTTCAAATCCTGGAAGATGATGCTGTGAAAGTGCTGCATTCAATATGCTAGCAAATTTGGAAAACTCAGGAGTGGCCACAGGAGTCGAAAAGGTCAGTTTTCATTCCAATCCTAAAGAAAGGCAATGCCAAAGAATGCTCAAGCAACAGCACAATTGCACTCATCTCAAACGCTAGTGAAGTAATGCTTAAAATTCTCCAAGCCAGGCCTCAGCAATACGTGAACCTTGAAATTCCAGATGCTCAAGCTGGTTTTAGAAAAGGCAGAGGATCATATCAGATCAGATCAGATCAGTCGCTCACTCGTGTCCGACTCTTTGCGACTCCATGAATCGCAGCACGCCAGGCCTCCCTGTCCATCACCAGCTCCCGGAGTTCACTCAGACTCATGTCCATCGAGTCAGTGATGCCATCCAGCCATCTCATCCTCTGTCGTCCCCTTCTCCTCCTGCCCCAAATCCCTCCCAGCATCAGAGTCTTTTCCAATGAGTCAACTCTTCTCATGAGGTGGCCAAAACTGGAGTTTCAGCTTTAGCATCATTCCTTCCAAAGAAATCCCAGGGCTGATCTCCTTCAGAATGGACTGGTTGGATCTCCTTGCAGTCTAAGGGACTCTCAAGAGTCTTCTCCAACACCACAGTTCAAAAGCTTCAATTCTTTGGCGCTCAGCCTTCTTCACAGTCCAACTCTCACATCCATACATGACCACAGGAAAAACCATAGCCTTGACTAGACGAACCTTTGTTGGTAAAGTAATGTCTCTGCTTTTGAATATGATATCTAGGTTGGTCATAACTTTCCTTCCAAGGAGTACGCGTCTTTTAATTTCATGGCTGCAGTCACCATCTGTAGTGATTTTGGAGCCCAGAAAAATAAAGTCTGACACTGTTTCCACTGTTTCCCCATCTATTTCCCATGAGGTCATGGGGCCGGATGCCATGATCTTCATTTTCTGAATGTTGAGCTTTAAGCCAACTTTTTCACTCTCCACTTTCACCTTCGTCAAGAGGCTTTTTAGTTCCTCTTCACTTTCTGCCATAAGGGTGGTGTCATCTGCATATCTGACGTTATTGATATTTCTCCTGGTAATCTTGATTCCAGCTTGTGTTTCTTCCAGTCCAGCGTTTCTCATGATGTACTCTGCATATAATTTAATTAAGCAGGGTGACAATATATCCCCTTTCCTATTTGGAACCAGTCTGTTGTTCCATGTCCAGTTCTAACTGTTGCTTCCTGACCTGCATACAAATTTCTCAAGAGGCAGATCAGGTGGCCTGGTATTCCCATCTCTTTTAGAATTTTCCACAGTTTATTGTGATCCACACAGTCAAAGGCTTTGGCATAGTCAATAAAGCAGAAATAGATGTTTTTCAGGAACTCTCTTGCTTTTTCCATGATCCAGTGGATGTTGGGAATTTGATCTCTGGTTCCGCTGCCTTTTCTAAACGCAGCTTGAACATCAGGAAGTTCACGGTTCACATTTTGCTGAAGCCCGGCTTGGAGAATTTTAAGCATTACTTTACTAGCGTGTGAGATGAATGCAATTGCGCAGTATTTTGAGCATTCTTTGTCATTGCCTTTCTTTGGGATTGGAATGAAAACTGACCTTTTCCAGACCTGTGGCCACTGCAGAGTTTTCAAAATTTGCTGGCATATTGAGTGCAGCACTTTCACAGCATCATCTTTCAGGATTTGGAATAGCTCAACTGGAATTGCATCACCTCCACTAGCTTTGTTCGTAGTGATGCTTTCTAAGGCCCACTTGACTTCACATTCCAGGATGTCTGACTCTAGGTGAGTGATCACACCATCGTGATTATCTGGGTCATGAAGATCTTTTTTGTACAGTTCTTCTGTGTATTCTTGCCACCTCTTCTTAGTGTCTTCTGCTTCTGTTAAGTCCATACCATTTATGGCTTTATCGAGTCCATCTTTGCATGAAATGTTCCTTTGGTATCTCTGATTTTCTTGAAGAGATCTCTAGTCTTTCCCATTCTGTTGTTTTCCTCTATTTCTTTGCATTGATCGCTGAAGAAGGCTTTCTTATCTCTTCTTGCTATTCTTTGGAACTCTGCATTCAGATGTTTATGTATTTCCTTTGCTCCTTTGCTTTTCGCTTCTCTTCTTTCACAGTTATTTGTAAGGCCTCCCCAGACAGCCATTTTGCTTTTTTGCATTTCTTTTCTATGGGAATGGTCTTGATCCCTGTATCCTGTACAATGTCACGAACCTCATTCCATAGTTTATCAGGCACTCTATCTATCAGATTTAGGCCCTTAAATCTACTTCTCACATCCACTGTATAATCATAAGGGATTTGATTTAGGTCATACCTGAATGGTCTAGTGGTTTTCCCTACTTTCTTCAATTTACATCTGAATTTGGCAATAAGCAGTTCATGGTCTGAGCTACAGTCAGCTCCTGGTCTTGTTTTTGCTGACTGTGTAGAGCTTCTCCATCTTTTGCTGCAAAGAATACAATCAATCTGATTTCAGTGTTGACCTTCTGGTGATGTCCATGTATAGAGTCTTCTCTTGTGTTGTTATAAGAGGGTGTTTGTTATGACCAGTGCATTTTCTTGCAAAACTCTATTAGTCTTTGCCCTGCTTCATTCCGTATTCCAAGGCCAAATTTGCCTGTTACTCCAGGTGTTTCTTGACTTCCTACTTTTGCATTCCAGTCTCCTATAATGAAAAGGACATCTTTTTTGGGTGTTAGTTCTAAAAGGTCTTGTAGGTCTTCATAGAACCATTCAACTTCAGCTTCTTCAGCGTTACTGGTTGGGGCATAGACTTGCATTACTTTGATATTGAATGGTTTGCCTAGGAAACGAACAGAGATCATTCTGTCGTTTTTGAGATTGCATCCAAGTACTGCATTTCAGACTCTTTTGTTGACCATGATGGCCACTCCATTTCTTCTGAGGGATTCCTGCCCGCAGTAGTAGATATAATGGTCATCTGAGTTAAATACACCCATTCTAGTCCATTTCAGTTCACTGATTGCTAGAATGTCGACATTCACTCTTGCCATCTCTTGTTTGACCACTTCCAGTTTGCCTTGATTCATGGACCTGACATTCCAGGTTCCTATGCAATATTGCTCTTTACAGCATCGGACCTTGCTTCTCTCACCAGTCACATCCACAGCTGGGTATTGTTTTTGCTTGGCTCCATCCCTTCATTCTTTCTGGAGTTATTTCTCCACTGATCTCCAGTAGCATATTGGGCACCTACTGACCTGGGGAGTTTCTCTTTCAGTATCCTATCATTTTGCCTTTTCATACTGTTCATGGGGTTCTCAAGGCAAAAATACTAAAGTGGTTTGCCATTCCCTTCTCCAGTGGACCACATTCTGTCAAATCTCTCCACCATGATCCGCCCATCTTGGGTTGCCCCACAGGCATGGATTAGTTTCACTGAGTTAGACAAGGCTGTGGTCCTAGTGTGATTAGATTGACTAGTTTTCTGTGAGTATGGTTTCAGTGTGTTTGCCCTCTGATGCCCTCTTGCAACACCTACCATCTTACTTGGGTTTCTCTTACCTTGGGTGTGGGGTATTTCTTCACAGCTGCTCCAGCAAAGCGCAGCCATTGTTCCTTGCCTTGGACTAGGGGTATCTCCTCACTGCCGTCCTTCCTGACCTTCAACATGGGATAGCTCCTTAGGCCCTCCTGTGCCCGCGCAGCCACAGCTCTGGGTAATTCCTCTCATTGCTGCCCCATGGCCTCGGGCATGTGTTGTTCCTTCCGGCCGCTGCCCCTGGCCTCGGGCTTAGGGGCGTGGGGTATCTCCTCTCGGCCGCCCCCCTGACCTTGGACGCGGGTTGCTTCTCTCGGCCGTTCCTGCGCCGCCACAGTCTGGTACTCTTGGCAGCTGCCCCTGACCTCGGACGTGGGGTGGCTCCTCTCGGCTGTGCTATGGCGCGCCCATCGCAGCCACTTGCGCTATGGCATGCCTGTCGAAGCCACCTGCGCTATGGCACGCCTGAAGGCAGAGGAACCAGGGGTCAAATCGCCAACATCTTCTGGATCATTGAAAAAGCAAGAGAGTTCCAGAAAAATATCTATTTCTGCTTTATTGATTATGCCAAAGTCTTGGACTGTGTGAATCACAATAAACTGTGGGAAATCCTTCAAGAGATGGGAATACCAGAACACCTGACCTGCCTCTTGAGAAACCTGTATGCAGGTCAAGAAACAACAGTTAGAACTGGACATGGAACAACAGACTGGTTTCAAATAGAAAAAGGAGTACATCAGGGCTGTATATTGTCACCTTGCTTATTTAACTTATACGCAGAGTACATCATGAGAAACACTGGGCTGGAAGAAACACAAGCTGGGATCAAGATTTCCAGGAGAAATATTAATAACCTCAGATATGCAGATGACACCACCCTTATGGCAGAAAGTGAAGAGGAACTAAAGAGCCTCTTGATGAAAGTTAAAAAGTCTGCTTAAAGATCAACATTCAGAAAACTAAGATCATGGCATCCGGTCCCATCACTTCATGAGAAATAGATGGGGAAACAGTGGAAACAGTGTCAGACTTTATTTTTCTGGGCTCCAAAATCACTGCAGATGGTGACTGCAGCCATGAAATTAAAAGATGCTTACTCCTTGGAAGGAAAGTTATGACCAACCTAGATAGCATATTCAAAAGCAGAGACATTACTTTGCCAACAAAGGTCCATCTAGGCATGCTCTGGTTTTTCCAATAGTCATGTTTGGATGTGAGAGTTGGACTACAAAGAAAGCTGTGCACTGAAGAATTGATGCTTTTGAGCTGTGGTGTTGGAGAAGACTCCTTAGAGTCCTGTAGACTGCAAGAAGATCCAACCAGTCCATCCTAAAGGACATCAGTCCTGGGTGCTCATTGGAAGGACTGATGTTGAAGCTGAAGCTCCAATACTTTGGCCCACTGATGCGAAGAGCTGACTCATTTTTAAAGACGCTTATGCTGAGAAAGATTGAGGGCAGGAGGAGAAGGGGGCCACAGAGGATGAGATGGTTGGATGGCATCACTGACTCAGTTGTCCTGGGTTTGGGTAGACTCTGGCAGTTGCTGATGGATAGGGAGGCCTGATGTGCATGTGGTTCATGGGGTCACAAAGAGTCAGACATGACTGAGTGACTGAACTGAACTGAACTGGATATGGACCTACTGTATAGCACAGAGAACTCTACTCAATATCTGTAATGACCTGTATTGGGAAAGAATCGAAAATCGCTCAGTTGTAACACTTTCAAAGTGAAAAACTAGAGTGGTATATTTATTACTGATTCACTTTGCTGTAAGCAGAAACTGACGCAGTATTGTAAATCAACTATGCTCCAATAAAAATCAATTAAAATTATAATTTAAAATGAAACATTATTAGAAACAAAAGAGACATTTCATAATCAAAGAGAGCCCAAGAAAATATAACAATTATAAGTATGTGTGCCCTATGTATAGAGCACCAAATTTAATGAGGCAAAAAACTAACATACTTGACATGTAACAATAATTGGTGGACATATCAATAATGTAGTCCTGATAATGGATAGAAAAATGTAAACAGAAGATCAATAAGGAAATACAAAATTTTACACTATAAATCAACCAGTCTAATCCTAACAGACTTCTATAGATCTCTCCATCCACAAACAGCAGAATGCACAATATTCTTAATTGTTCGTGGAGCATTTTGCCATGTAACATATGGATAGACCATATGTTAGGTCATAAAAAATGTCACAATAAATTTTAAAAGATTGGAATCACACAAAGTATGTTTTCCAACCAGAAGAGAATTCAATTAGAAATCAATAACAAAAATAAATTTGGAAAATTCATAAATATATAGAAATTGAATAATACATTCCTAAATAAAAAATGGGTAAGAGAAGAAATTACATGCAAAATTTGGGAGGAACGAAAACAACTTGGAGAAGTACAATGTACTAAAACAAATGGGAATCAAAGAGAATTATGTTTCCAGGGAATTTACAGCTCTAAATATCTACATTAAAAAAGAATAAAGCAGGAGTGATGTCAAAATGGTAGAAACCCTAGACCCCACATCCCCTCACAGGCACACTGAATCAGTAACAGTATGTGAACAAATTCTTTTTTTGAGAAATCTGGAATCTAATTAAGAGTTTCTATACCCTAGGAAAACATGAAACTAGTCACATTAAAGGCAGTAGGAAAATTATCTCATCATAATACCTATTCTTGGCACGGCACCATATGATTAAAAGGAAACACCTAGCTCCCTCCCAACTTCTCCCTGGGGAGAGAAAGAGTTGGACTACCTGTCTAATGTTCTAAATTTCTGGAAGATGCCAAAAACACTGGCTCTGTCTCACTTGTCTCAGAGTGCTGATGAATCCAAGCATACTCTAGATACCTAAGCACCATGAAAAACAAAGAGAGCAGATTGAACTAGTATGAAACACTTAAAGTAGCCTCTCACTCTAGCTAACATAATATGTTTCAAACAAAGAGACAAGATAAATCTCTAGGACC
Source organism: Bos grunniens (assembly GCF_055505025.1). Taxonomy (NCBI): domain Eukaryota; kingdom Metazoa; phylum Chordata; class Mammalia; order Artiodactyla; family Bovidae; genus Bos; species Bos grunniens. The sequence goes on along the minus strand of NC_141194.1, from coordinate 101,366,697 downwards.
CAATTCGAATAGTGATATATAATTTACCTCACAGATAATTTAAAATAACCATCGTAAAGATGCTCAACAAAGTCAGGAGATCATGAAAGAACAAAGTGAGGATTTCAACAAAGCGATAGAAAATATTTCAAAAGCAATAAACAGAAATCTCAGAGCTAAAGAATACAATAACTGAACTGAAAAATTCCTAGAGGGGCTCAACTGTAAACCAGATCAAACAAAACAAAAGATCAGGGAACTCAAAGACAGGCCATTGGAAATCATTCAATCATAGGAACAAAAAGAAAACAAAATAATGAAGAAAGCTTAAAAGATTTATGATACCTCATTAAGAAAACCAAAACTATTTAAATAAATTAGAGAAAATCTAAATCAATATAAAGATAGGCTGTGTTCCTGGTTAGAAGACTTAATATTAAGCTGGTAATGCTCCCCAAATCAATCTACAAAGTCAATGCAATCTCTATCAGTCCAATTGCTATTTTTCAAAAATTAACAAATTGATCCTCAAGTTCATGTGGAAGTGCAAGAAATCCACGATAATAACAAAAAAATAAAAATCTTGAAAAAGGACAGCAAAAGTGGAGGGCTCATTTTTCCCAATTTTAAAAGTTACTACAAAGTTACAGCAATAAAGACAATGTGGCCCTGGCATAAGGATAGGCATACACATTAGTGAAATATAATTGAGCATTCAGAAATAAATGAACTCTGAATAAGTTCACATGGAAAGGTATTGCTTTGTTCTCTTCACACTGTATATAAAAATTAACTCAAAATGGATGACAGAACTAAATGTGAGATAAAACTATAAAAGTTGTGGGGAAATAAAGCTGTAAGTCTTCTTTACCTTGTATTAGGCAATGCTTTATAAGACATGACACCTAGAGCACAAGCAGCAAAAAAAAAAAAAAAAAAAAAAAAAAAACCACACACACCCTGATAATTAGACATCAAAATTACAATCAATTTATGCATCCAAAAACACTACAAAAATATTGAAAAGATGACACATATAATGGGATAAACTATGTGAAAACTATATGTCTCATTAGGATCTACTATCTTGAATGTATAAAAGCTCTTACAACTCAACAATAGAAATAGTTCAATTTATAAAGTGGGACAAAGGATTTAATAGATATTTATACAAAGAATTTATAGAAATGGACAATAAACACAAGGCAAGATTCTCACCATTAGTCATCAGGGATATGTAAATCAAAACTAGAATGAGACACTACTCCATACCCGCTAAGATGGCTACAATTTTAAAAACTGAAAATCACAAGTTTTGTCAAGGATATGAAGAATTTGAAATCCTCATACATTTTTGGTGTCATTGTGAAGTGTTGCAGCCACTATGGAATAAAGTTCAATAGTCCCTCTAAAAGTTAAACACAAATATATCATGTGACCCAGCTTCCAGGTATGTGTGTATGTGTGTGTGTGTGTGTGTGTGTACCCAAGAGAATTAGAAATATGTTTTCACACATATATTTTACATGAATGTTCATAGAGGCATTATTCAAAACAACCAAAACTTAGAAACAACCTAAATGTCCATCCAACAGTGACTAGATAACAAAATGTGGTATATCTTTATAAATGGTATATTATTCTGCCATAAAAGGAAAAAAAAGTATTTCCATATGCTAAAGAATGAATGAACCTTGAAAACACTATTTCAAGTGAAAGAAATTGGATTCAGAAGGCCACATTCTGTATGAATCTTTTTATATGAAACATTTGCAAAAGACAAATCCATACAGATAGAAAGCATATTATTGGTTTCCATGTGCTGAGGACTTCCCTAGGGTGGGAAGTCACTGCTAATAGGCAAGGTGCTTCTTTTTTTCAATGAGGAAAATGTTCTGTAAGTAGATGGTGGTGATAGCTGTACAACATTTTAAATACACTAAAACTAAAACCACTGAATCCTAAAATTTACAGTAGTATTTTATGTATCTGAATTTTCTTTAAAAAGGCAGTATTAGGACGTGTTTGTGTGACTAAAATTATAGCACCATGAAAGCATACAACCATATTTGGATCAAAACACTGCTGACAAAAATATTTAAACACTTGAAAAGGGCACCACTTAGTATTGCAGAAGGAAACCCTCTGTCTACCACTCTACTTCAACTTTTAGTGTTTTCTTTAATAGAAATGTAATGTCTAGTCTTGAACATCTGGAAGTTCTTTGTTACCTTCAAAAAACTATTGGTCTCTATCAGATCAGATCAGATCAGTCGCTCAGTCGTGTCTGACTCTTTGCGACCCCATGAATCGCAGCACGCCAGGCCTCCCTGTCCATCACTAACTCATGGAGTTCACTGAGACTCACGTCCATCGAGTCAGTGATGCCATCCAACCATCTCATCCTCTGTCGTCCCCTTCTCCTCCTGCCCCCAATCCCTCCCTAGGAACACATCATTTTACCTGACCTGAGGCTCTACAGGGGTTTGATTCTAAATGTGAATTTGTCCCTCTTACCATCTTGCTGAGGCTTCCTTGCCCCTGGGCGTGGGGTATCTCCTTACAGCCACTCCAGTGCCCACCGTCTTACTGGGGTTTCTCTAACCTTGGATGTGGGTTTCTCCTCATGGCTCCTGAGCGAAGTGCAGCCGCCACTCCTGACCTTGGACGTGAGATGTCTCCTCACAGCCGCTAACTCCAGCACCATGGAGCCACCGCTCACTCCAAGGCCACTCAAAATTCTTCAAGCCAGGCTTCAACAATACATGAACTGTAAATTTCCAGATGTTCTCTGGTTTTACAACAGCCAGAGGAACCAGAGATCAAATTGCCAACATCCACTGGATCATCAAAAAAGCAAGAGAGTTCCAGAAAAACATCTATTTCTCCTTTACTGAATATGCCAAAGCCTTTGACTGTGTGGATCATAACAAACTGTGGAAACTTCTGAAAGAGATGGGAATACCAGACCACCTGACCTGCCTCTTGAGAAATGTGTATGCAGGTCAGGAAGCAACAGTTAGAACTGGACATGAAACAATGGACTGGTTATAAATAGGAAAAGGAGCATGTCAAGGCTGTATATTGTTACTCTGCTTATTTAATTTATATGCAGAGTATCTCATGAGAAACTCTGGGCTGGAATCAAGATTGCCAGGAGAAATATCAATAACCTCAGATATGCAGATGATACCAACTTAGTGGCAGAAAGTGAAAAAGAACTAAAGAGCCTCTTGATGAAAGTGAAAGAGGAGAGTGAAAAAGTTGGCTTAAAGCTCAACATTCAGAAAACTAACATCATGGCATCTGGTCCCATCACTTCATGGCAAATAGATGGGGAAACAATGAAAACAGTGTTAGACTTTATTTTCTTGGGCTCCAAAATCACTGCAGATGGTGACTACAGCCATGAAATTAAGATGCTTGCTCCTTGGAAGAAAAGCTATGACCAACATAGAGAGTCTATTAAAAAGCAGAGACATTACTTTAATAACAAAGGTCTGTCTAGTCAAAGTTATGGTTTTTCCAGTAGCCATATATGAATGTGAGAGTTGGACTATAAAGACAGCTGAGTGCTGAAGAATTAATGCTTTTGAACTATGGTGTTGGAGAAGGCTCTTGAGAGTCCCTTGGACTGCAAGGAGATCCAACCAGTCAATCCTAGGAAATCAGTCCTGAATAATCATAGAAAGGATTGATGCTGAAGCTGAAACTCCAATACTTTGGTCACCTAATGCAAAGAACTGACTCATTGGAAAAGATCCTGATGCTGGGAAAGATTGAAGACAGGAGGATGAGATGGTTGGATGGCATCACTGTCAAGATGGACATGAGTTGAGTAGGCTCTGGGAGTTGGTGATGGACAGGGAGGCCTGGTGTGCTGCAGTCTGTGGGGTCAGAAGGGGTCGGACAGCACTGAGTGACTGAACTGAACTGAACTGACACAGGATGTTATAAAAACAGATTAAGAACAACTCATTCTGCCTAGGGAAAAACCATAACAGGTTTCAAGGAAGAGTTCTGATGAAATTGTCTTGTGATAGATGAATAAGAGTTTTTTAGGAACATGAAGAGAAAGAATCTCACAGCAGAGGGAAGAAAAGTAGTATTAGAAGGAAGGCTTTGAAAAGCATGATGTGTTTGAGGAAGAAAATGTAAAAATGTAATCTGCTGTGTTGAAATACACATTATAGAATAAATTAAAAACTATTTTCAGATTTCAACAGTGCAGAAAATAGTTGTATCATGACTAGTATGAATTAATCCAACTAGCTTGTTTCATAATAGCAATAAAGAAGGGAAAGGAGTAGAGAGTAGAGGTATGTGAGGGAAACTAGGGGATCGAATAGATGGTAAACATGAAGACATCCAACCAGGAAGCCAGGAGACTGAAATTGGTAGAGGAGCTAGAGGATGGCAGACAAGGAAGGACAATAAGTGTGAATGATACATTTAACAACTGATAGGAGAAAAATTGGGCTTCCCTGGTGGCGGAGCTTCCCCAGTGACTCAGCAATAAATAAGTAAATAATCCACCTGCAATGCAGGAGACACAGGTTCAGTCCCTGGGTTGAGAAGATCGCCTGGAGGAGGGCATGGCAATCCCCTCCAGTATTCTTGCCTGGACAATCCCATGGACAGAGGAGCCTCACAGGCTAAAGTCCACACAGTCACAAAGTCAGAAATGACTGAAACAACAGCACACACACATGCAGGAGAAAAATTAAGAATAACCTTATGTTTAAAGATTAATTGTGCTGTCTCTGTGTAGTAAACCCTACCTGCTGACAAGCAAATTTCTCTAGATAAGAACTAACAATAAAACTGACTCTATGAAAACTTGTGGAAACAGCTTCGGACTTCCTGCTTAGCACTCTACTAGTACTTTATATCATCAGCCCCAAACCCTTCAGGTATATGGCATCCTGTGTCTGTATGTACCAGATGTGCTTAGGCTATTTTTTGATTGCCTCAAGATCTCCATAATGGTGCTTCCTCTGTACAGGCTTATCCTATGTGGACAGGAACATATTATGTGCCAATCTTTCCCTTCTCTTTCATCTGTCTTCTCTGTTCTGTGTCCTCAGTTCACTTCAGTCCCTCAGTAGTGTCCAACTCTTTGTGACCCCATGGACTGCAGCATGTCAGGCTTCCCTGCCCATCACCAACTTCGGTAGCTTGCTCAAACTCATGTCTATTGAGTCGGTGATGCCATCCCAATTCTCCCTCCAAATATATATCAAATAAGCCTACTCCTTTCTGTCCAAAGTATCTTTGTCTTAGTTTGGCCTCCATTCTTCAATTGTTCCTTATTACTAACAGTATAAAATTCAAATTGTAATGATAGTGGTCTGAAATAAGTTAATGGCAGTTTTGAAATAACTACACTTTATGAATTTATTTATACTTTGAAAGAATCTGCCCTGTTATATCAGCAAGTTATGCAAAGATGGGCTCGATAAAGGACAGCAATAGTATGGACCTAACAGAAGCAGAAGATATTAAGAAGAGATGGCAAGAATATACAGAAGTACTGTACAAAAAATATCTTCATGACCCAGAAAATCACGATGGTGTGATCACTGACCTAGAGCCAGACATCCTGGAATGTGAAGTCAAGTGGGCCTTAGAAAGCATCACTATGAACAAAGCTAGTGGAGGTGATGAAATTCCAGTTGAGCTATTCCAAATCCTGAAAGATGATGCTGTGAAAGTGCTCCACTCAATATGTCAGCAAATTTGAAACACTCAGCAGTGGCCACAGGTCTGGAAAAGGTCAGTTTTCATTCCAATCCCAAAGAAAGGCAATGCCAAAGAATGCTCAAACTACCGCACAATTGCACTCATCTCACACGCTAGTAAAGTAATGCTCAAAATTCTCCAAGTCAGGCTTCAGCAATATGTGAACTGTGAACATCCTGATGTTCAAGCTGGTTTTAGAAAAGGCAGAGGAACCAGAGATCAAATTGCCAACATCCGCTGGATCATGGAAAAAGCAAGAAAGTTCCAGAAAAACATCTATTTCTGCTTTATGGACTATGCCAAAGCCTTTGACTGTGTGGATCACAATAAACTGGGGAAAATGCTGAAAGAGATGGGAATACCAGACCACCTGATCTGCCTCTTGAGAAATTTGTATGCAGGTCAGGAAGCAACAGTTAGAACTGGACATGGAACAACAGACTGGTTCCAAATAGGAAAAGGAGTTCGTCAAGCCTGTATATTGTCACCCTGTTCATTTAACGTATATGCAGAGTACATCATGAGAAACGCTGGACTGGAGGAAATACAAGCTGGAATCAAGATTACCAGGAGAAATATCAATAACGTCAGATATGCAGATGACACCACCCTTATGGCAGAAAGTGAAGAGGAACTAAAAAGCCTCTTGACGAAGGTGAAAGTGGAGAGTGAAAAAGTTGGCTTAAAGCTCAACATTCAGAAAATGAAGATCATGGCATCCGGCCCCATGACCTCATGGGAAATAGATGGGGAAACAGTGGAAACAGTGTCAGACTTTATTTTTCTGGGCTCCAAAATCACTGCAGATGGTGACTGCAGCCATGAAATTAGCAGACACTTACTCCTTGGAAGGAAAGTTATGACCAACCTAGATAGCATATTCAAAAGCAGAGACATTACTTTGCCAACAAGGGTTCATCTAGTCAAGGTTATGGTTTTTCCTGTGGTCATGTATGGATGTGAGAGTTGGACTGTGAAGAAGGCTGAGAGCCAAAGAATTGATGCTTTTGAAGTGTGGTGTTGGAGAAGACACTTGAGAGTCCCATGGACTGCAAGGAGATCCAACCAGTCCATTCTGAAGGAGATCAGCCCTGGGATTTCTTTGGAAGGAATGATGCTAAAGCTGAAACTCCAGTACTTTGGCCACCTCATGCGAAGAGTTGATTCATTGGAAAAAACTCTGATGCTGGGAGGGATTTGGGGCAGGAGGAGAAGGGGACGACAGAGGATGAGATGGCTGGATGGCATCACTGACTCGATGGACGTGAGTCTGAGTGAACTCCGGTAGTTGGTGATGGACAGGGAGGCCTGGCGTGCTGCGATTCATGGGGTTGCAAAGAGTCAGACACGACCGAGCAACTGATCTGATCTGATCTGATGAAATGCATGAATAAAAATGATACTGGCTGTATTAAAATGTTTATGGAAGCAGCAGGTTGGATGTGATATTTTGCAAACTTAAAGACAAGTTATAACACAGACATAAGAACTTGTCCAATTGATGTAATTGTTCTGCAAAAGAAAAAAATAAATAAATAAAGAATATCATTAAAATGCTGAATTTGAACATATACTTGTGCTTTCTCTTAACTGTTAGTAGCAAAACTCCTTTTTTAAATGAGGTACCATACAATTTAGTGGTAATTATGCAATTAATCTGAATGGTCTTGAATAGGCTTTTTGAATTAATTTGTCCATCTTTTCTGCAGAATAGCCTATCTTTGAATACAAACTTGTTTAGAGTAACAATCAGAGGAATTTCTGTAATTACCTACAAACTTTGTGTTTTTCTTCCTGTTTTAGAACCATGGGGCCTGATTTTCAGTCTTAAACTTATAAAATGACTTCATGTGTGCCTTTGGGCAAGTCAACAAGATTGTATGTGCCTCAGTGTTTTCATCTATAAAGTGATGATGATGATGGTGGTGATAATTTCTTATAAGGTTATTGTGAGCAATAACATGATGTATGTGAACTATTTAGCACAGCTCCTATAACATGGTAAGTTTCTCTTTTTCAATATAAATTTATTTATTTTAATTAGAGGCTAATAGGTCCATCTACTCAAGGCTATGGTTTTTCCAGTAGTCATGTATGGATGTGAGAGTTGGACTATAAAGAAAGCTGAGCTCAGAAGAATTGATGCTTTTGAAGTGTGGTGTTGGAGAAGACTCTTGAGAGTCCCTTGGACTGCAAGGAGATCCAACCAGTTCATTCTAAAGGAAATCAGTCCTGGGTGTTCATTGGAAGGACTGATGTTAAAGCTGAAACTCCAGGACTTTGGCCACCTCATGCGAAAAGTTGACTCATTGGAAAAGACTCTGGTGCTGGGAGGGATTGCAGGCAGGAGGAGAAGGGGATGACAGAGGATGAGATGGCTGGATGGCATCTCCGACTTGATGAACGTGAGTTTGTGTGAACTCCAGGAGTTGGTGATGGACAGGGAGGCCTGGCGTGCTGCAACTTATGGGGTCGCAAAGAGTTGGACACGACTGAGTGACTGAACTGAACTGAATTACTTTATAATATTGTATTGGTTTTGCCATACATCAACATGAATCCACCACGGGTGTACACGTATTCCCCATCCTGAACTGCCCCCCTCCTCCCTCCCCATACCATCCTCCTGGGTCATCCCAGTGCACACATGGTAAGTTTCATTCAGTATTATCTGTCATTATTATCATTATTATGATTGTCATATGCCTTGTATGAGATCTTTCCAACACACTTTAAAATTTTATTAACTACTTTCCATTATTCCAACCACTCTGTCATCAATGTTTTTAAAATAATAACATTTTGGGTTCTCACTAAAACTAATATGACTCAACCACAGAGAATACAAATAAGTATGGAACAGAGAAATGGTATCAATCAAAATAGGTTATATTATCATGCAACAATAATAAATACACAAACCTAATTTAAAATGATGAAAGTTTATTTCTCACTCATTCTACAGGTTCAGTACAAATCATCAGGGCATCTGTGATCATCATAGTCACTAAAGATCCCAGGCTGATGGCACAACCATCAGAACATTGTTAGTTACCATTGTTGTTCAGTTGCTAAGTTGTGTCTGGCTCTGTGACACCATAGACTGCAGCAGACCAGGCTTCCCTGTCCTTTACTATCTCCCAGAGTTTGCTCAAACTCATGTGCATTGAATCAGTGATGACATCCACCCATCCCACTCTCTACTGCCCTCTTCTACTTTTACCTTCAATGTTTCCCAACATCAGGGTATTTTCTAATGAGTTGGCTCTTTGTAACAGGTGGCCAAAGTATTGGAGCTTCAGCATCCATCCTTCCAATGAATAGTCAGGGTTGATTTCCTTTAAAATTGACTGGTTTGATCTCCCTCCAGTCCAAGGAACTCTCAAGAGTCTTCTCCAGCACCACAATAAAAAAGCATCAATTTTTCAGTGCTCAGCCTTCTTTATGGTCCAAGTGTCACATGCACACACGACTACTGGAAATACCATAGCTCTGACTATGTGGACGTTTTTTTGGTAAAGTGATGTCTCTGCTGTTTAATACATTGTCTACGTTTGTCATAGCTTTTATTCCAAGGAGCAAGCAACTTTTAATTTTGTAGCTGCTGTCACTATCCACAGTCATTCTGGAGCCTAAGAAAATAAAATCTGTCGCTTTTTTCACTTTTTCCCCATCTATTTACCATGAAGTGATGGGACTGGATGCCATGATCTTAGTTTTTTGAATGTTGAGTTTTAAACCAGCTCTTTCATTCTCACTATATCAAAAGGGAAAAAGAAACCACTGGAGAATCTCATATCAACTATTCAATACTGTGGCATGTCATGGGGTGTCTCTGACACAAAATCATTGCCCAAAACTAATCCCATGGCTCTACCCAAATGCAAGAAGTCCACGAAGTGCAATCCTATCATGTGTGCAAGATGGAGACGCAGATATATATGGCAAACAATGTGAATTCAAACATATCCTAAACTTGGGTAGATATTATTAGATAAATGTCCTGTTGAAGGACTGTTGAAGTCTTTCTGTTGATTCCTAGGGATTTTATATTCTCACATTTACTATTAATGAGTGAAGTAATAACACTGTCTTTTACCCCATTAAATTGAACAGGATGTAACACAATCGAATCATTTACTCACATTCCTTATGATCACTTCTTCAGAAGTATTCCCCCTACCACTTGAATATAAGTTAAAAAATTGGAGCTGCTCAATCTCTAAACTGTATCGAATCTAAAAGAGAAATACAACTAAGAATTTCAACACTAGTTGACATGAGGAACCTATGCTAATTCTCAAGTTTCTGCTTGAGTAACTGGGTAGGTAGTAGGTTGAGATAAGGGTGAGAGTAGCATACGTGGATGACTGTAAAAAATAGATGATGAATTCAGTTTTGCTTTTATGATATTTGTAGCTAGGGAAATCAGTCTGGATTGGTTATGGAATTTGTGGAATCAGCATTATACAGGTTAAAATATTTAACACCATTATTACTAATAAAATAACCAAGAGTGAATGTAGAACACTGAAAAGAGTATAGGTACAAGGATAAAACTCCATGGAATAACAAACAACCTAGACATATATCACCTGGTAAATGAACACATTAATTTGTGATATTAATACATCCACATAAAATAGGGCTCCCCAGGCGGCACAGTGGTAAGGAACCCATCTGCTAATGCAGGAGAAACAGGACACACAGGTTCCATCTCTGGCATTATAAAAGTTCTTGAGCACAGCTAAGATTAGCAGAAATGGATTTGCAGTGATGCCTACATGCACTTCTGTGTTCTTCTCCAGTAGTTCTCATAAACCTGGACATAAATGGGGGGAAAGTAGATAAGAGAACTGACTGAGAAATCTAGGGCATGATTGTTGAGGGCAATAGAAGGACAATTAGAATATGGCAAGAGGAATAATAATGGGAAATGTGATACTGAATATATAGCAAAGGAACTGAAGACCAAAAACAGCTGATAAGTTGAGAAAAATGGAAAGGTTAAACAGCTAAAATTCTTGATGGAATAAGAAATGAAGTGAGTTGGAAGAATTGCAGATTTGTATTAGAATACTAGGGATTACCTGATAGTTCAGCTGGTAATGTGACCCTGGTTTGATTTCTGGGTCAGGAAGATCTCCTGACCCAGAGAAGGGATAAGCTATCCACTCCAGTAGTTTTGAGCTTCCCTAGTGGCTCAGCTGGTAAAGAATCTGCCTGTAGTGTGGGAGACCTACATATTGCAGTTTAGGATTTAAAATCTGAAGCAGTCCTGGACATGGATGGATGACTGAGATATGAAAGCTCTTCAAGTTGAGGTAAAGATACTGTAATGTTAGAATGGTAGGTGAATTATCTACATGGACTTTATCAATGCTGATATCAGTATTTGGGATGGAGAGACTGTGCTCTAGGTACCAGAATCTTCAAAAGTGACTAAAAGATAAGCACATCTATGAATAAGGCTAGGAAGGGCAAAAGATGGTAGGTAATACAGCTGGACACTACAGGCCTCAAGGAAGAATGGTTTTCAACTACAGACAGAGGAGTAATTATATTATCTATTATATTTATATTGTAAATAAAGGCTTATCATCTCATATATAGATAGCAATGTTAACTATTCATATACTTCCAAAAGATAAAATTTAATGATCTAGTAAACAACATGACAATAAATGTTAAATACAAATATGTATGTGGTGCTCTCAGATATCACCTAGTTTTAAGTCAACTCTGGATAAAATGTGACTCCAGTATACTTGCTGTAAATTCAACAACTAACATCTCATTAATAAAAATCATTGAGAATTTCTTGCCTCATAATAGTTATACAACACACCATATAGAGTAAAACTATTAGTTTTTAAAGGTTGGTCTCTGAAAGCCCTTGAAATTGACACATCCATAATATTAATCAATATATTTTAAACATGAAGGTGATGCTATGGATTTACTGTAAGTTTCATATATTAAGTTCATACTAAGCAGTTAATATGAATTGCTTATTCATATTAAGCAGTGGAGTGATATTTCTGGGTTACTGGCCTCTTAGGAATATAGGTTTTACATGACATCCTTGATGAAAGATATGATCAAGACCAAAGGAGAGTATAATTACGACTAGTACATTAAATACCTTATTTTAATCCAGGCACATTACTTTAATTAAATATATTACTTTAATCTTACTTTTAATCTTACTTTTACAATAGGTCCCTACCCTGAGTCTGCTGTTCTCAAGATGTATTCCTAGGTGCTGATCCTTTCCAACTTCCTGTTACTCCCAAAACATTACCATTAGACCATCTTTGTTCCCTAGAGCTTTTTTCCAATTATGTGAATATTCTATATCTGCCCTGTCCAGTATGGTGTGACCGACCACATTTGCCAACTGAGCACTTAAAGGGGGCTAGTATGACTGAGGGGTTAAACTTTTATATTCCTTAATTTTAAATATTTTAAATTTGAATTTAAGGAAATCATATGTGGCTAGAAGTTCTCATGTTGGAGAACATATCTTTAGACTTTGTTAGATTATCTAAAAACAGATTTCATGCTAACAAGTAAATGTTTGATCTATGATCTACCCTTGCAACTGCATTTGAAGGTACAGTTTTAGGGTAACATTATTAGTACAGTGCTTTAAAACAAAGGATTGATACTATAATGATGAATTGAGAATACTTTTACAAATTGACACAGCAGGAAATTTAGGGATACAGGTTTTACATGATGGCCAGAAAATTCCATTGGTGTGGTAGTAGTTTAGTCATTAAGTTGTGTCTGACTCTTGCAACCCCATGGACTGTAGCTCTCCAGGCTTCTCTGTCCATGGGATTTCCCAGGCAAGAATACAGGAGTGGGTTGCCATTTCCTTCTCTGGGGGATCTTCCCAATCCAGGGGTCAAACCCATGTTTTCTGTGTCTCCTGCACTGCAGGCAGATTCTCTACTGCTGACCCAACAGGGAATCTGAAAACTCCATTATGAATGGAGGAGTCTGGTGGGCTACAGTCCATAAGGTCACAAAGAGTCAGACACAACTGAAGCGACTTAGCATGCAGCATGCAGGCAATAGTCACTTATGCTAGCACGTAAGATTGACCTTGATAGCATAGGTTGACTTTTTAAGAGCCTCAGTTTGCTGAGAAGTCAGAGCTTTTACCTCCCTAGTGTATTAGATCAATATATTTGTATTACCACCTATTTCTCAAGCCAAAACTGTACTTCTTGCCATTATATAAAGTACACGTACTTTGAGATCCAGTTTGGGGATGTTAATAATCTTGAAAGCAGGTGACCTTAAGGGAGAAAGAGTCCCCATATTCCAGTTGATCACGTAAAGCAAGTCTCAACATTTCAACATTCTTCCTTTCCCCCATTCCATACACCACCAAACTGAAAATTGTGGAGAGCAGCGGTGCAAGGCTCTTCTCTTTATTAGACTCAGAAGTACTAAAGTATTAGGGCATATGACATTGAAACTATTTCCAATGCTTCTGGAATAACACCTTTGAAATTCAACTCATTTACTTACTATGGATTGCAGTTTTATCTCTTGCTATTCCCCAATATGAACTCCCTCCAATTACATTGTTTAATTCTGTACCTAACAAATACATCTTGCACCTTGTATATCTCTTGCCTTTCTTCTTCCAGTCTCCCCTTGAGTCTCAGAATCAATTTTCTTACTTTAAAATGGGGCAGGTAGTGTTTGCATCATTGTACTTTTTAAAGGATTTATATTTTATATGAAAAATAGACAACACAACACCTGGCACACGATGAATATACAATAAATGTTTAAATGCTAGAGGATTTTTTTTTCTTCCTGTTTTCTTCCTTCCTCTAAACATCATCATATTTTTTGCCATTTATATTATATCACATTCTAACAGATCTTTATATAACTTCAACTAGAATGCAATTTCCTTGAAAGCAGTGAGGGGAGGCAGTTTATAGATATAGTTGTATTTATTACAGAGCAGGTGCTTAATAAATAAATGTTTGTCAGTTGGTTGTTAGGGATCCTTAGGAATATACTAGAACAATATACAATGACCACACAAGGTTATATGCAAGATGACTACGGACAAGTTCCTTAACATCTCAGAACCTCTATCTTTTCATGTGTAAAATGGAGATAATAATAATACTTAATTTAAAATGTTATTGTATAATAGGCTCCAGTTTCATCCACCTCATTAGAACTGATTCAAATGTATTATTTTGTTTAATTTTATTTTATTTTTAAACTTTACATAATTGTATTAGTTTTTGCCAAATATCAAATGAATCCACCACAGGTATACATGTGTTCCCCATCCTGAACCCTCCCCCCTCCTCCCTCCCCATACCATCCCTCTAGGTCGTCCCAGTGCACGAGCCCCAAGCATCCAGTACGGTGCATCGAACCTGGACTGGCAGCTCGTTTCTTACATGATATTTTACATGTTTCAATGTCATTCTCCCGGAATCTTCCCACCCTTTCCCTCTCCCACAGAGTCCATAAGACTGTTCTATACATCAGTGTCTCTTTTGCTGTCTCGTACACCGGGTTATTGTTACCATCTTTCTAAATTCCATATATATGCGTTAGTATACTGTATTGGTGTTTTTCCTTCTGGCTGACTTCACTCTGTATAATAGGCTCCAGTTTCATCCACCTCATTAGAACTGATTCAAATGTATTCTTTTTAATGGCTGAGTAATACTCCATTGTGTATATGTACCATAGCTTTCTTATCCATTCATCTGCTGATGGACATCTAGGTTGCTTCCATGTCCTGGTTATTATAAACAGTGCTGTGATGAACATTGGGGTACACGTGTCTCTTTCCCTTCTGGTTTCCTCAGTGTGTATGCCCAGCAGTGGGATTGCTGGATCATAAGGCAGTTCTATTTCCAGTTTTTTAAGGAATCTCCACACTCTTGGCTGAGTAATACTCCATTGTGTATATGTACCACAGCTTTATTATACAGAGTGAAGTAAGCCAGAAAGAAAAACACCAATACAGTATACTAATGCATATATATGGAATTTAGAAAGATGGTAATGATAACCCAGTATGTGAGACAGCAAAAGAGACACAGATGTGTAGAACAGTCTTTTGTACTCTGTGGGAGAGGGAGAGCGTGGGATGATTTGGGAGAATGGCATTGAAGCATGTATAATGTCATACATGAAACGAATCATCAGTCCAGGTTCGATGCACGATACTGGATGCTTGGGGCTGGTGCACTGGGACGACACAGAGGGATGGTATGGGGAGGGAGGAGGCAGGGGGGGTTCAGGATGGGGAACACGTGTATACCCGTGGTGGATTCATGTTGATGTATGGCAAAAACAATACAATATTGTAAAGTAATTAATCTCCAATTAAAATAAATAAATTTATATTAAAAAATAAAATGTTATTGTAGAATGAAGAAAAATCTAAGTACGGGAAGAAATTAAGGTTAGGTTGATACCACATCTAAGTTTATGTGTGTTTCGTTCAGGAGAGATTTTGCCAAATTAGAGACTGTCCAGAAGAGAATAACCAAGGATATAAGTTATTTTGTTGTCCAGGTGGTGCACTGGCAAAGAATTCCCCTGCCAATGCAGGAGATGCAAAAGATGCGGGTTTGACCCCCAAATCAGGATAGTTCTCTGGAATAGGAAATGGCAACACACTCCAAAGGCAACACACTTGCCTGGAAAATTCCATGGAAAAAGGAGCCTGGCGGGCTACATTTCATGGAGTTGCAAAGAGTCCATTGCGACTGAGCAGGTCACATGCATGAAGTACATAGATTAAACATGGGCGGGGGTGCGGGGTGGGGGTTGTTGAATCACACCATCAGTTTTTAGCTGTGTGAGGAATTGTATTTGGCAGATGAAACAATTAACTCTATCTTGCTCCAAAGAGCAAAATAGGACTATAGGGAAAGTTATAGTGATAAAGGCTTAAATCACTTCAATTTGATTTGCCTATATAATGTAGTAGAAGGAGCCTGAGAAAAGGAATTAAAACACTTAGATTATAGTTTCAGCTTTGTATTTATTCATCTGTGCAATCTTGGACAAGTTATTTATCATTTGAAGTCTCAGTTTCCAATATCAAAAATGAAGCTGCTCAACCAAAAATTCTCAAAGGTTTGAACCTATTAATTCTAAGATTTTAATTTACAAAAGAGAGAAAAAATTCTTCCCTTTAAAAGACATACTTGACATACATCAACATGAATCTGCCACGGGTGTACAAGTGTTCCCAATCCTGAACCCCCCTCCCACCTCCCTCCCCATACCATCCCTGGCAGATTCATGTTAATGTATGGCAAAGCAATACAATATTGTAAAGTAATTAGCCTCTAATTAAAAAAATAAATAAATAAAATAAAATTTAAAAAAATAAATAAAAGACATACTTGATAGAATGTTTTCTATGATATGAATAAGGCAATTGAATTTCAATAATTATTATGATTGTGGACTAAGCTGGATTTGTATTAAGTCATAAGTCTAAAAAATTTTAGTAGTTCCTTATTATTCCTCTAACAAATATTTAATGTATAACTTAGTGGTTCATATAAAGTAACCTATGCAGTGCTTTGATTTTTGAATAAGGTATTAAATAATAGCTGAGGCAAAGACCTGGAACAATACTGAAAGTACATGTATCTCTGTACTGTGAAAGTTTTATTATTAAATAGAGTGGAGATCTTTGTACAATTCTTAGAACAAATGGATGGTAATTTTTTATAAGAAACAGAGATGCCAGAAAAAAAAAAAACTGCTACTAAGTTTAGTTATAAAGAGAAAACATGATTAAATGAGTGTTGTTTATTACAAGTCTAGTATTCCAGATTTAAATTGCTACATGTTGTGAAAAGGAAAAAGCAGTTTCAAATTTCATCACTTCCTTAATGGACGTGAGTGTAGTTCCTAGAATGTCAATAGCCCAAAGCTACCAAACTATTAAACAAGATATTAAAATTTCATGATATAGTTTCTTTAGCAGCAGTTTTAATGTGGTAAACTATCATTCAAGAAAATACAAGACTGAGCTTCTAAGAAGTGTTTACAAGGCCTTATATTGTTGAGCCTAATTTTCAGATTGTATCGGAGGTCAAAGTAATTCATGGTACCCTCATCATTCAGGAAAACTACCTTCCAGGCAAAACACAAGCAGAAGAACATCATTAAAACAAATGTGGCAATATATAATTTTCCATTTCCAAATTAGCTTTTTCATGGTGGTGTTATCTTTAAACAGGCATATAGGTAATTTTTTCTACCTTGTGAGAACTCTATGCAACACTATAAAGAGAACATTATCATTAAGGTAAAAGACTGTCCAAGGTCACACAGTTTAATCAATAAATATTGAAAATCTACTATGGGCTAGGCCCTGTGGAAGGTACAAAGCAATTAGAAGATATGATCCTTGTCTTTAAGGAACTTATAATTTGATTAGTGAGGCAGGTCTAAAATAATTAAAACAAAATGAATGATAAAAGGCAGCATGTGATCAAAAACTTAAAGGAGGAGAACTGAAGGAGCATTTTACTCAAAGAAAGCTCCAAGGAGGAGAAGAGTGGTAAGATACACTTTTAAAGATGGACGGAGTGCAGAGAAGGGTTTTTTATTGGAGGTCCTGAAAGTGACATAAATTGTCTCTGCTCACATTCTTTGGCCAAAATTTGGTCCCTGGGCCACATGGAACTGCAAAGGAGCCTGGAAAATGAAGCCTACTTATGTTACCAGGAGGAAAAAGAAACAAAAATTGTCACAGTTGTAAGTCACAAAGAATGACCCATCTCTTGTTACTGTATTTATTGTATTTCAATCAGATAGGATACTCTAAATAACTTCTTTAGTTTTTCATATCTGTCTATATCATATATTAGTCTACAGATAATTTCTAAGCCTATTTTTGACCTAAAACATTTTTAGATTCTTCATAATGCTGTACTGTGCTTAATTTGCTCAGTCATGTTTGACTCTTCGTGACCCAATGGACAGTAGCTGCCAGGTTCATCTGTCTATAGGGATTCTTCAGGCAAGAACACTGCAGTGGGTTGCCAGGCTCTCCTCAAGGAGATCTTCCCAACCCAGGGATCAAACCCAGGTCTCCCACATTGCAGGCAGATTCTTTAACATTTGAACCATGAGAAAAGCCTATGTAGCTTTATTTTTTTTAATATGTGTAGGAAATAATTTTCAGCACAAAATGCCATATCTAGATACCTTTTTTCCTTCTCTTCATATTTTGTAAAAATTAAAGTTCTCATTATACCTAAAAGTATTGTTATTGTTAAATGGAAAAAAGGAAGCTACTTAAATATATATATATATATATATATATATATATATATATATCTTTTATTTTTAAATTGGAATATAATTGCTTTACAATGTTGTGTTAATTTCTGCTATACAACAATGTGAATCATCCCTCCCTCCCAACCCCCATCCCATCCCTGTAGGTCATCACAGAGCACCAAGCTGAGCTCTCTGTGCTGTATACATCAAATTCCTATTAGTTTTTTTTTTTAATATATTTATTTTATTGAAAGATAACTGCTTTACAGAAGTTTGTTGTTTTCTGTTGAACCTCAACATGAATCAGCCATCAGTTCAGTTCAGTTCCGTCGCTCAGTCATGTCCGACTCTTTGTGACCCCGTGAATCACAGCACACCAGGCCTCCCTGTCCCAGACTCATGTCCACACTGGAGAAGGGAATGGAAAACCACTTCAGTATTCTTGCCTTGAGAACACCATGAACAGTATGAAAAGGCAAAATGATAGGATACTGAAAGAGGAACTCCCCAGGTCAACAGGGGGCCAATATACTACTGGAGATCAGTGGAGAAATAACTCCAGAAAGAATGAAGGGATGGAGCCAAAGCAAAAACAATACCCAGCTGTGGATGCGACTGGTGATAGAAGCAAAGTCCCAAGCTGTAAAGAGCAATATTGCATAGGAACCTGGAATGTCAGGTCCATGAATCAAGGCAAATTGGAAGTGGTCAAACAGGAGATGGCAAGAGTGAATGTCGACATTCTAGGAATCAGCTAACTAAAATGGACTGGAATGGGTGAATTTAACTCAGATAACCATTATATCTACTACTGTGGGCAGGAATCCCTTAGAAGAAATGGAGTAGCCATCATGGTCAACAGAAGAGTCAGAAATGCAGTACTTGGATGCAATCTCAAAACGACAGAATGATCTCTGTTCGTTTCCAAGGCAAATCATTCAATATCACTGTAATCTAAGTCTATGCCCCAACCAGTAATGCTGAAGAAGTTGAAGTTGAACAGTTCTATGAAGACCTATAAGACCTTTTAGAACTAATACCCCAAAAAGATGTCCTTTTCATTATAGGGGACTGGAGTGCAAAAGTAGGAAGTCAAGAAAAACCTGGAGTAACAGGCAAATTTGGCCTTGGAATATGGAATAAAGCAGGGCAAAGGCTAATAGAGTTTTGCCAAGAAAATGCACTGGTCATGGCGAACAACCTCTTCCAACAACACAAGAGAAGACTCTACACATGGACATCACTAGATGGTCAACACCAAAATCAGATTGATTATATTCTTTGCAGCCAAAGATGGAGAAGTTCTATACAGTCAAAAAAAAAAAAAAAAAAAAGACCAGGAGCTGACTGTGGCTCAGATCATGAACTCCTTATTGCCAAATCCAGACTTAAATTGAATCAGCCATCAGATCAGATCAGATCAGATCAGTCGCTCAGTCGTGTCTGACTCTTTGCGACCCCATGCATCGCAGCACGCCAGGCCTCCATGTCCATCACCAACTCCCGGAGTTCACTCAGACTCACGTCCATCGAGTCAGTGATGCCATCCAGCCATCTCATCCTCTGTCGTCCCCTTCTCCTCCTGCCTCCAATCCCTCCCAGCATCAGAGTCTTTTCCAATGAGTCAACTCTTCACATGAGGTGGCCAAAGTACTGCAGTTTCAGCTTTAGCATCATTCCTTCCAAAGAAATCCCAGGGCTGATCTCCTTCAGAATGGACTGATTGGATCTCCTTGCAGTCCAAGGGACTCTCAAGAGTCTTCTCCAACACCACAGTTCAAAAGCATCAATTCTTTGGCGCTCAGCCTTCTTCACAGTCCAACTCTCACATCCATACATGACCACAGGAAAAACCATAGCCTTGACTAGACGAACCTTTGTTGGTAAAGTAATGTCTCTGCTTTTGAATATGCTATCTATGTTGGTCATATCTTTCCTTTCAAGGAGTAAGCATCTTCTAATTTCATGGCTGCAGTCATCATCTGTAGTGATTTTGGAGCCCAGAAAAATAAAGTCTGACAGTTTCCCCTGTTTCCCCATCTATTTCCCATGAAGTGGTGGGAAAGAATCAGCCATAGATATACATATATCCCCTCCCTTTTGAACTGCCCTCCCATCTCCCTCCCCATTCCACCCCTCTAGGTTGATACAGAGCCCTTGTCTGTGTTTCCTGAACCACACAGCAAATTCCCATTAGGTATGTATTTAACATATGGCAATGTAAGTTTCCATATTACTCTTTCCATACATCTCATCCTCTCCTTCCCTCTTCCCATGTCCATAAGTCTATTCTCTATGTCTCTTTCTCCATTGCTGCTCTGTAAACAATTTTTTCAGTACCATTTTTCTAGATTCCATATATATGCGTTGCTGCTAAGTCGCTTCAGTCATGTTCGACTCTGTGTGACCCCATAGACGGCAGCCGAAGAGGCTCCCTTGTCCCTGGGATTCTCCAGGCAAGAATACTGGAGTGGGTTGCCATTTCCTTCTCCAATGCATGACTGTGAAAAGTGAAAGTGAAGTCGCTTAGTTGTGACCAACTCTTAGCGACCCCATGGACTGTAGCCCACCGGGCTCCTCCATCAATGGGATTTTCCAAGCAAGAGTACTGGAGTGGGGTGCCATTGCCTTCTTTGATATATGCATTAGAATATGATATTAATCTTTCTCTTTCTGACTTACTTCACTCTGTATAATAGGTTCTAGGTTCATCCACCTCATTAGAACTGACTCAAATATGTTCCTTTTTAAGTCTGAGTAATATTCCATTGTGTATGTGTACAAAAACGTCTTTATCCATTTATCTATTGATGGACATCTAGGTTACTTCCATGTTCTAGCCACTGTAAATAGTGCTGCAATGAACAATGGGATACATGTATCTTTTGCAAATTTGGTTTCTTTAGGTTATATACCTTGTGATTGCTGGGTCATATTGTGGTTTTATTCCAAGTCTTTTAAGGAATCTCCATACCATCTTCCATAGTGGCTGTATCAATTTACATTCCCAAAAACAGTGCAAGAGGGTTCCCTTTACTTCACACCATCTCCTGCATTTATTGTTTGTAGACTTTGAGGATGGCCATTCTGATCAGTGTGAGGTAATATCTCATTGTAGTTTTGATTTGCATTTCTCTAATAATGAGTGATGTTGAGCATCTTTTCATGTGTTTGTTAGCCAACTATATGTCTTCTTTGGAGAAATGTCTGTTTAGGTCTTTTTCCCAATTTTTGATTGGATTGTTTATTTTTCTGGTATTGAGTTGCATGTGCTTCTTGTATATTTTGGAAATTAATTGTCAGTTGTTTGATTTGTTATTTTCTCCTATTCTGAGGGTTGTTTTTTCACCTTTCTTGTAGTTTCCTTTGCTGTGCAAAAGTTTTTAAGTTTAATCAGGTCTCAAATGTTTTTATTTCCATTACTCTGGAAGGTGGGACATAGAGGATTTTGCTCTGATTTATGTCACGGTGTGTTCTGCCTATGTTTTCCTCTAAGAGTTTTATGGTTTCTGGTCTTACATTTAGGTCTTTAATCCATTTTGTGTTTATCTTTATGTATGGTGTTAGGAAGTGTTCTAATTTCATCCCTTTACTGTCCAGTTTTCCCAGCATCATTTATTTGAAGAGGCTCTCTTTGCTCCATTGTATATTCTTGCCTCCTTTGTGAAAAATAAGGACCCGTAGGTGCATGGGTTTATTTCTGGGCTTTCTATCTTGTTCCATTAGTCTAGATTTCTGTTTTTGTACCAGTACCATACTGTCTTGATGACTGTAGCTTTGTAGTATAATCTGAAATCAGGGAGGTTGATTCCTCCAGCTCCATTCTTCTTTCTCAAGAATGCTTTGGCTATTCAGGGTCTTTTGTGTTTCCATAAGAATTGTGAATTTTTTTTTGTTGTTGTTGTTCTAGTTCTGGGAAGTGTCATTGGTAATTTAATAGGGATCACATTGAATCTGTAGATTTCATTTGGTAGTATAGTCATTTTCACAATATTAATTCTTCCTATCCAGAAACATAGAATATCTGTCCATATGCTTATGTCATCTTTGATGTCTTTCATTAGTGTCTTATAATATTCTCTGTACAGTTCTTTTGTCTCCTTAGGTAAGGTTATTCCTAGATATTTAATTCTTTTTATTGCAATGGTGAATGGGACTGATTCTTTAATTTCTCTTTCTGATTTTTAATTGTTAGTACATAGAAATGAAAGTGATTTATATGTATTGATTTCATATCCTGCAACTTTGCTAAATTCACTGATTAGCTCTAGTAATTTTCTGATACTATCTTTGGGGTTTAGCTATCTGTTTTATAAATGGTAGTGTATATATGTCAATGCTACTTTCTCAATTCATCTCACCTACTCCTCCTACTGTGTCATTGCCACAAGTCTATTCTCTACATCTGCATCTCTATCCTGCTCTGCAAATAGGTTTATCTGTACCATTTTTTTTGTTTCATATATATATATATATATATATATATATGTTAATATACAAGATTCTTTTTCTTTTTCTGACTTACTTCACTCTGTATGACCTTCCCTAGGTTCATCCACATCAATACAAATGACCCAATTTTATTCCTTTTTATGGGTGAGTAATATTCCATTGTATATATGTACCATATCTTCTTTATCTGTCGACAGACATTTAGGTTGCTTCCATGCCCTGGCCTTTGTAACTAGTGCTGTAATGAACATAGGGGTACATTTCATTTCAACTGTGGTTTTCTCAGGGTTGAGAAACCAATCCTGGTTTCCTAGGATTGAGATTTCAGGGTCATATGGTAATTAGCTGTGCTGCCACTCATTAGTCAGCACACTACAGAGTCCAGATTCAGAACCAGGTTTCTAGACTCAAAGTTTTTGTACTTTTTCACTTGCTGTGAATATCACTTTAAATATATGACAGTTATTTTTTGGAAGTTTCAATCTATCTTTGGTTAGCAGGAATTCATGTTTCAGTCTCTATTTTGCCTCTTAATAGCTCTTTTGTAGCTTATTGCACATGAAAATCTTGGAGAACAATAGACAGTAGAACCACAGAATGGCAGAAACCTGAGTTTATGAAATACCAGTTGAAGGTGGAATTCCTGGAAATCAGAAATATTTGTTCTGAACAACAACAAAAAAATACACTTCTATATTATTTGACTCATTAAGGAAAAAAGCAATTTGGGTTGAATCTGGATGGCTGAGAAGAAGAGAAAGCAAATGGCATCAGAAAAAAGAAACATGAAAACACAAATAAGTGAAATGTTTTAAGGAAGACAGTGAATTTGGCTGTCTACCTTTCGAGAAAAAGATAATTCATTAAAAGACATTGAGTTATACACTGAAGGCCTTTATTCACTATTCTTCAGTAGAGTCTTGTGTACAATTTGGTCACTGGTATCATAAAATCTGCCAGAAACCTTTGGTCAAAAAGTATCTCACTAGTTTCAAAAGGAAATGGCCAATCTATTTGTATAGCATTGGATAATAATAGCCAATATTTGTGGTGTTCTTACTATGTTGAGTCCTATTCTAAGTGCTGTATATGGATTATCTCACTGAATGCTCCCAATCCTATGAAGTAGATACTATTATTAAAACATTGTACAGTAGTAGAAATTGTTTGAGACTGTTTTTTTTTTTTTTTTTTTCAGTGACAGGAGGCATTCCCTAGTTGTAATTTGGGCTTGCCTTAATAAAATTTCTACCAGTTTCAGATTTGCCACCTTCAAATGAAACCAGGCCAGTCGGGAGAATGCAAGGGAGTCTTATTATTTCTTCTTCGCTTGAAAAAGGCATAAAATTTGTAAGTGAGCATTCAGTTTAGTTCAGATCAGTTCAGTCACTCAGTCATGTCCGATTCTTTGTGACCCCATGAATAGCAGCATACCAGGCCTCCCTGTCCATCACCAACTCCCGGAGTTCACTCAAACTCATGTCCATCTAGTCGGTGATGCCATTCAGCCATCTCTTCCTCTGTCATCCCCTTCTCCTCCTGCCCCCAATCCCTCCCAGCATCAGAGTCTTTTCCAATGAGTCAACTCTTCGCATGAGGTGGCCAAAGTACCGGAGTTTCAGCTTTAACATCAGTCCTTCCAATGAACACCCAGGATTGATCTCCTTTAGAATGGACCGGTTGGATCTCCTTGCAGTCAAAGGGACTCTCAAGAGTCTTCTCCGACACCACACTTCAAAAGCATCAATTCTTCAGCCCTCAGTTTTCTTCACAGTCCAACTCTCGCATCCATACATGACCACTGGAAAAACAATAGCCTTGACTAGACGAACCTTTTTGGCAAAGTAATGTCTCTGCTTTTGAATATGCTATCTAGGTTGGTCATAACTTTCCTTCCAAGGAGTAAGCGTCTTTTAATTTCATGGTTGCAGTCACCATCTGCAGTGATTTTGGAGCCCCCCAAAATAAAGTCTGACACTGTTTCCACTGTTTCCCCATCTATTTCCAATAAAGTGATGGGACTAGATGCCATGATTTTAGCTTTCTGAATGTTGAGCTTTAAGCCAACTTTTTTGCTCTCCTTTTTCACTTTCATCAAGTGGCTTTTGAGATCCTCTTCACTTTCTGCCATAAGGGTGGTGTCATCTGCATATCTGAGGTTATTGATATTTCTCCCAGCAATCTTGATTCCAGCTTGTGCTTCTTCCAGCCCAGCATTTCTCATGATGTACTGTGCAGAGAAGTTAAATAAGCAGGGTGGCAATATACAGCCTTGATGTACTCCTTTTACTATTTGGAACCAGTCTGTTGTTCCACGTCCAGTTCTAACTGTTGCTTCCTGACTTGCATATAGGTTTCTCAAGAGGCATATTCTTCACTAAACAAATCTTCTATTTTGCTTGGGTAGTAATTTGAGTTTTAAATTGATAAAAGACATTACATGTAAAGTATCTAAATACCGATGAGGGATATGAGGACTTCTCTTCTTGTTCACAAGCATGATCCATGATATCAACATCAATATTCTGAGTCACAGCTTATAGATATATAGGCAAAATTATTTTGCCTACATTTTTCTTGTGACTGAGAAATATATAACCAAGTGGTTTCCATAAAATTCATCTGATGCATGGAGCTATTTTAAGACTGAGAAATGCCTCCATGGGAGATTATATACACAATTATACAAACCAGTGAAAATTATACTATAGGACAAAATATGATTGGTAACACATTATTTTCTTATTGGAAGGCAATAGGTCCTTCTTTAAATATACATTAAAATTGAACTATCACTTAATAATATAGGAATAAAGATACAACACAGTCAATATTCAAGAATGCTATCTTCCTATAAATTTATCTGGGTGTTTCTACACAGTCAAATATCAATGCAACTGTGCAAATGCCCATTCAGATTTTTTGCTTATATGAGGCCAAACTGCTGTAAATGTCTAACGATTGCTTACTTTTTACCTAATGTTTGTTATTAATTAGACAAATTACAAATATTGTTTTAAACTGTAAATAAACCATATTAATCTGTACACTAGTGTACATCCATTCTGTACTATCAAATTGACAACTTTTTGATACCTTCATTGAAAAAGGCAGTGAGTTGCCTTTTAAAATATTCATGAAAAGATTTCTGGTATCCAAATGTTAATAATGGATATTTCAAGGTGATAAGATTTAGAGTGAGTTTGGTTTACTTCTTTGTATTTTCTGTGTTCTTTGAATTTTACATGATGTGAATATATCATTTCTAGGAAATCAATAAAGTTTTTATTTAAAAACAATACCTATGAAACTACTAGAAAAGGAAAATCTCTGGCAATGACTTCAGGAAGTAATGAACTGTAAAGCTACACCAGATTCTGGTAGACATTTTGTAATCTCATATATTTAAGAAGCTTCTTACATTGATAAGAAATTCACAAAGAGGAACTATATATGGACAACAAACCTTTAATAAAATTTAAATTCACTAATATAGATGGTATACAAATAAAGTTACAATGAAATATCCATCTACATCCATTTGTCTGGCAAAAATGAAGTTAGAGTAGAATTGAGAGAGATTCTTTGTTAAGCAAAGTAGTCAGTTTTATAAAATAAAGAACATATATATTTATATCTATATATAGATATATAAAATGAGAGGACTTTTACCCCAAACTAGTTTAGGCTTTCATTCTTCAAATCTTTAAAATATGTGGCTGATAATGTTTTCTTATATAAGAGCTAGTTCATTTTATTATATTCCCAATGCCTCTAGATCTTGCACTGACTTTTGTTATTAAACTCTTGCTTTGGTTTCAATTTTTAAAGAAGGTTGAATTATAGACTGTGGAACTTATGATATTTAACTCTATACTTCCAAGTTTATGTGGCTGTGCTCAGCTCTCTGTACTGTTTTCCTTTATCCCATCAACCTCATTTTGGCCATGGCTTGAAATACATTTATCATTCTATGACTAGAAGAAGGGAGGGAGGAAACAAGCTTGAGGCCACCTTAGGATCTGTTATGCTAGCATTTTTACATTACAGTAGAACACTGTAATTAAACAGGAAGAATTATATAATCACATATAAAAGAATGAAGTTGGACTCCTTTCTTATACCATATTAAAAAACTTAGCTAAAAATGGATCATAAGCCTAAATGTAAGACCTAAGCTATAAAATTCTTAGAAGAAAATGTAGGTATAAATCTTAGTGATGTTGGGTTAGACAGAGTTTTTTTAGTTACAACACTAAAATCATAATTGAATGTTGTTGCTAGTTTCAATAAAAATGATTGGTCCTTTGGGGAAAAAACACAATCAACAAAAGAATAAAAAATAAACTAGATAAACTATATTTCCTCAAAAGTCAAAAATCTTTATGTTTTAAAGGAGACCACTAAGAGACTAGAAAGAGAACCTATGGAATTGAAGAAAATAATTGTATATTGTATCTAGTAAGAGTCATGTCAAAAACATATAAAGAACCAACTTAAAAATTAGCAAAAGATTTGAATGGATAGTTATGCAAGGAAGACTTACAAATGATCAATAAACACATGAAAAGATACTCAACACCATTATTCATCAGGGAAATGCCAAGTAAGACCATAATGAGATATTACTTCACACCCACTAAAATGGAAGCAGTATTGGCAAGGATGGGAAGAAACTAGAACTCATGTCTTGCTGGTAGGTATATAAAACAGTGGGCTCAGTGGTAGAGAATCCAGAATCCAACTTAAGTGCAGGAGACCTGGGTTTGATCCTTGGGTTGGGAAGATCCCCTGGAGAAGGGAAAGACTACTCATTCCAGTATTCTGGCTTGGGGAAATCCATGGAGTGTGTATAGCCCATGGGGTCACAAAGAGTCAGACACGACTGAATGACTTTCAAAGGGGCTTTCCTGATAGCTCAAATGGTAAAGAATACATCTGCAGTGCAGGAGACACTGGTTTGATTCCTGGGTTGGGAATATTCCCTGGAGAAGGGAAAGGCTATTCACTCCAGTATTCTAGAGCTTCCCTTGTGGCTCAGCTGGTAAAGAATCTGCCTACAATGAGGGAGACCTGGATAAGTCCCTAGGTTGGGAAGATTCCCTGGAGAAGGGAAAGGCTACCCAATTCAGTATTCTGGCCTGGAGAATTCCAAGGAATGTATAGTCCATGGGGTCTCAGAGTGGGACATGACTTAGCAGCTTTCACTTTCAGCCACTGGAAAAACAGTGTGCCAGTGACAGACTATAGACAAAAGACACAGCATTTTTCCTGCATTTTGAATAAGTGAATCCATATTTACTTTTTGCATCAGGCTCTGAAAATTATATAGCTGACCCTGAACACAGCTCCTGGAAAGTAGGAGAATTCAAAAGTATGTAGCTTTTACAAAAATATACATTCAGTTTAGACAGTCAGTTCAGTTGCTCAGTTGTGTCGAACTCTTTGCGACCTCATGAACCACAGCATGCCAGGCCTCCCTGTCCATCACCAACTCCTGGAGTCCACCCAAACCCATGTCCATTGTGTCAGTGATGCCATCCAACCATCTCATCCTCTGTTGTCCCCTTCACCTACTGCCCTCAATCTTTGCCAGCATCAGGGTCTTTTCAAATGAGTCAGCTCTCTGCATCAGGTGGCCAAAGTATTGGAGTTTCAGCTTCAACATCAGTCCCTCCAATGAACACCCAGGACTGATCTCCTTTAGGATGGACTGGTTGTATCTCCTTGCAGTCCAAGGGACTCTCAAGAGTCTTCTCCAACACCACAGTTCAAAAGCATCAATTCTTTGGTGCTCAGCTTTCTTTATAGCCCAAGTCTCACACCCATACATGACTACCAGAAAAACCATAGCCTTGACTAGATGGACCTTTGTTGGCAAAGTAATGTTTCTGCTTTTTAATATGCTGTCTGGGTTGGTCATAACTTTCCTTCCAAGGAGTAAGCATCTTTTAATTTCATGGCTGCAATCACCATCCGCAGTGATGTTGGAGCCCAGAAAAATAAAGTCAGTCACTATGTCCACTGTTTCCCCATCTATTTGCCATGAAGTGATGGGACCAGATGCCATGATCTTAGTTTTCTGAATGTTGTGGGTAAATAAGAGTTTTTTTTTTTTTTTTAATTATTAAAAGCACTAAAGTCACAAAGCAGAAACAGTCATAGATGCAGAAAACAAACAGGTGGTTGTAAGAGGGAAGGTTGGTAAAGGGAAAGAGAAATAGGGTGGTATGGGAGGTAAGGGAAGTTAAGAGGTATAAATGCTAAATTACAAAATAAATAAGTCATGGGGATGCAACGTACCATGTAAGGAATATGGTCAATAATGATGTAGGGGGCGGTCCTAAGGTGGCAGTGGAATAGGACAGGGAGACCACTTTCTCCCCTATAAATTCATCAAAAGATCATTTGAACGCTGAGTAAATACCACAGAACAACTTCTGAACGCTGGCAGAGGACAACAGGCATGCAGAAAGGCAGCCCATTGTCTTCAAAAGGAAGTAGGACAAGATATAAAAGGTAAAAAGAGACCCGTCCTGGGGAGGGAGTCTTAAAAGAGAAGAAGTTTCCAAACACCAGGAAACCCTCTCACCAGCGGGTCTGTGGGGAGTTTTGGAATCTCAGAGGGCAACATAACCAGGAGGAAAAAATAAATAAATAAAACCCACAGATTATGCGCCTAACTGCAACTCCCAGCAGAGAAGTAGACCAGACGCTCACATCCATCACAAGCAAGCAGGGGATGAACAGGGAGGCACAGGCTGCATTGCTTAGGCTAAGGACCCTTGTCTGAATGCCCTGAGGGTAATCTCAGGGAGCTAACATGAGATAGGAACCCAAATCCTGGGATAGCCAGAGAGGGGAAAAAAAAAAAAAAAAAAGAGGAAAGAGAGAGAGAGAGAGAGAGAGAGAGAGAGAGAACTTTCCTGTGAAAAGCTCTAACCTAAGGCAATGCCAGGCCCGCTCACAGAACAAAGGACTGAGCGAATACCAGAGGAGAGTTAGCAGGCTGTAGACTGGCCCATCCCCCACTGGAGCCAGGGAGGCAGGCGGGCAATAGCCAGAGCCAGAAGGAAAAGGGCAGACTTGGCCCCAGAGATGGCATTCTTTACCAAACTGTGAGCAGGCTCCCAGTTGCTAACCAAGTCTTCCTGGGATCCTGAAATGTTGACATCTATCAGGAGGGTTGCAGCCATGGATCAGCACCCCAGAAAGGATGCACAACACACCTGAGATGGCACTCGAACTGCACACCCAGGAAATAGAGCAGCTGGGATCGGGGAGGTGATAAGACACACCGCTCAGCTGGGTAGGGGGCACTCGCCAAGCATCTGGTTGGCTGAGCTGCTAGGACCAGGGAAGGGCACAAAACGCAGGCCCAACTGAGTCCGTGCCTTTGTGGAGTACCCAAGAACCTGAAACTGAGTGGCATAGATCTGGGAATTGCACACAACCCAGGGCCTGCCTTTTACATTTCCCCAGCAGAGCAACCTGGAGCCTGAGAAGTGTAGACCGGGAAAGCATACACACCGTGAAAGGGGGGAAACCTAGTGTGGCCCAGACACTGTGTGCATTCCCCACACATGCCAGTGATATTTGTTTGTAGTTTTCCTCCCTCCCCACAGCACAATTGAATAAATGAGTCTAAATAAATGACCACCTTTGCACACTTGTGTCAGGGCGGAAATTAGATACTGAAGAGACTTGCAAACAGAGGAAGCCAAAACAAACAAAGAAGAGGGAATGGCTTTGGAAGTGACAGGTGCAACCGATTAAAACCCTGTAGTTAGCACTGGCTACACTGGAAGGGACTTATAGACCTTGAGTAGAAATATAACGTGGAACAAGGAACTATCTGAAACTGAACTGACCACACACTGCCCTCAACAGCTCCAGAGAAATTCCTAGATATATTTAATATTATCATTTTTTAACTTTAAAATTTGGTTTTTATTTTTAAGTTCTTTATTACAGTTTAATTTTCATTTTAAAACCTACTATTACCTTGATACTCAATAGACATGAGTTTGGGTAAACTCCAGGAGTTGGTGATGGACAGGGAGGCCTGGCATGGTGCAGTTCATAGGGTCGCAAAAAGTCGGACACGACTGAGTGACTGAACTGAACTGATTACCTTGAAAAAAAAAAATGACCCTATTTTAAAATCAAATTTCACATTTATTTTTATATATAACTTTTCTAATTTTCTTTTTTTTTTTAATATTGTATTTTAAGAGTCTAAACTCTAGACTTTTCATCCTTGCTTTTTGGTATTTCTTATCAATTCTGTACCTTTAAGAATCTAATCTTCAGTACCCATTTTTACTTAGGAGTCTGATTGCTAGCTTCATTGCTCTCTACCCTTTTAACTCTCCTTTTTCTCCCCAGGGTCACCTCTATCTCCTCCTTCCGCCTTCTCTTATCTACTTAAATCTGTGAATCTATTTGGGTGTTCTGGGCTGTGGAGAAAATTCAGGGAACTGATAACAGTCTACATTCGTCTCTCTCCTTTTGACTCTCCCTCTTCTCCTCCTGGTCACTGCTATCTCCTTCTTCCCTCGTCTCTTCTCTATGGAACTCCGTGGACGTCTCTGAGTGTTCTAGACTGTGGAGAGCAGATACAGAATTGATTACTGGCTAGACCACTCTCTCCCTTTTTCCCCTGTTCTCCTCCTGGTCACCTCTATCTCCCTCCTATCTCTTCTCTTCTGTTCTCCATGTAACTCTGTGAACTTCTCTGGGTATCCCCTACCATGGAGAATCTTTTCAGCATTAACCTAGATGTTTTATCATCAGTGCTGTATGGATGGAGAAGTCTTGAAACTACTGTAAGAATAAGACTGAAAGCCAGAGGCAGGAGGTTTAAATCCAAAACTTGAGAACACCAGAGAACTCCTTACTCCAGGGAACATTAATTGACAAGAGCTCATCCAACAGCCTCCTTACCTACATTGAAACCAAGCTCCATGCAAGAGCCAACAAAATTCAGGCAACACATACCAAGCTAATTCTCCAACAAAGCAGGAACATAAGCCTGAATACAAAAATACAGGCGGCCAAAAGGCATTCTAAACCCATAGACAACTCAAAACTCACTACTGGACACTTCATTGCACTGCAGAAAGAAGAGATCCAGCTCCACCCACCATAACACCAATGCAAGCTTCCCTAATCAGGAAACCTTGACAAGCCACTTGTCCAATCCCACACAGAGAGAGAGGAACCTCCACAATAAAGTGGAACCACAAACTTCCAGCATATAGAAAGGCCACCCCAAACACAGCAAGCTAAACAAGATGAAAAGGCAGAGAAATATTCAGCAGGTAAATGAACATGATAAAACCCACCAATCCAAACAAAAGAGAAGGAGACAGGGAGTGTGCCTGAAAAAGAACTCACAATAATGATAGAAAATAATGATCCAAAATTTTGAAAACAAAATGGAGTTACAGATAAATTGTCTGGAGACAAGGATTTAGAAGATGCAAGAAAAGATTAACAAGGACCTAGAACAAATAAAAAAGAGGCAATCAATAATGAATAATGCAATAACTGAGATCAAAAGTACTCTGGAGGGAACCAACAGTAGGCAACCAATAACTGAGGCAGAAGATAGGATAAGTGAGGTGGAAGATAGAATGGTAGAAGTAAATGAAGCAGAAAGGAAAAGAGAAAAAAGAATTAAAAGAAATGAGGACAAGCTCAGAGACCTCTGGTACAATGTTAAATGCTCCATCATTCGAATCATAGGAGTCCCAGAAGAAGAAGACAAAAATAAAGGCAAGAGAAAATACTTGAGGAGATAATAGTTGAAAACTTCCCTAAAATGGGGAAGGAAATAGCCACCCAAGTCCAAGAAACCCAGAGAATCCCAAACAGGATAAGCCCAAGGAGAAACACCCCAAAACACATATTAATCAAAATAACAAAGAACAAATATTAAAAGCAGCAAGGGGAAAACAATAGCCCATAAGGGGATTCCTTATAAGGATAACAGCTGATCTTTCAACAGAAACTCTTCAAGCCTGAAGGGAATGGCAGGACATACTTAAAGTGATGAAAGAGAAAAAACTACAACCCAGATTACTGTACCCAGCAAGGATCTCATTCAAATATGAAGTAGAAATCAAAAGCTTTACAGATAAGCAAAAGATGAGAGAATTCAGCACCACCAAACCAGCTCTTCAACAAATGCTAAAGGATCTTTTCTAGACTGGAAATATAAAAAAGGTTTATAAACTCAAACCCACAACAGCAAAGTAAATGGCAATGGGATCATACTTATCAATAATTATCTTAAATGTAAATGGGTCAGATGTCCCAACCAAAAGAATAAGACTGGCTGAATGGATACAAAAACAATACCCCTATATATGCTGTCTACAAGAGACCCACCTCAAACCTAGGGATACATACAGACTGAAAGTGAATGGCTAGAAATAGATATTTCAGGCAAATGGAGAAAAAAGAAAGCAGAAGTAGCAATACTCATATCATATAAAATAGACTTTGAAATAAAGGTAGTGAAAAGAGACAAAGGAGGACACTACATAATGATCAAAGGATTAATACAAGAAGAAGATATAACAATTATTTTATTTTATTTTAATTTTATTTTTAAACTTTACATAATTGTATTAGTTTTGCTAAATATCAAAATGAATCCGCCACAGGCATACATGTGTTCCCCATCCTGAACCCTCCTCCCTCCTCCCTCCCCACATCATCCCTCTGGGTCGTCCCAGTGCACCAGCCCCAAGCATCCAGTATCGCGCATCAAACCTGGACTGGCAACTCGTTTCTTACATGATATTCTACATGTTTCAATGTCACTCTCCCAAATCTTCCCACCCTCTCCATCTCCCACAGAGTCCATAAGACTGATCTATACATCAGTGTCTCTTTTGCTGTCTCGTACACCAGGTTATTGTTACCATCTTTCTAAATTCCATATATATGCGTTAGTATACTGTATTTCTGTTTTTCCTTCTGGCTGACTTCACTCTGTATAATAGGCTCCAGTTTCATCCATCTCATTAGAACTGATTCAAATGTATTCTTTTTAATGGCTGAGTAATACTCCATTGTGTATATGTACCATTGCTTTCTTATCCATTCATCTGCTGATGGACATCTAGGTTGCTTCCATGTCCTGGCTATCATAAACAGTGCTGCAATGAACATTGGGGTACACGTGTCTCTTTCCCTTCTGGTTTCCTCAGTGTGTATGCCCAGCAGTGGGATTGCTGGATCATAAGGCAGTTCTATTTCCAGTTTTTGAAGGAATCTCCACACTGTTCTCCATAGTGGCTGTACTAGTTTGCATTCCCACCAACAGTGTAAGAGGGTTCCCTTTTCTCCACACCCTCTCCAGCATTTATTATTTGTAGACTTTTGGATCGCAGCCATTCTGACTGGTGTGAAATGGTACCTCATAGTGGTCTTGATTTGCATTTCTCTGATAATGAGTGATGTTGAGCATCTCTTCATGTGTTTGTTAGCCATCTGTATGTCTTCTTTGGAGAAATGTCTATTTAGTTCTTTGGCCCATTTTTTGATTGGGTCATTTATTTTTCTGGAGTTCAGCTGTAGGAGTTGCTTGTATATTTTTGAGATTAGTTGTTTGTCAGTTGCTTCATTTGCTATTATTTTCTCCCATTCTGAAGGCTGTCTTTTCACTTTGCTAATAGTTTCCTTTGATGTGCAGAAGCTTTTAAGGTTAATTAGGTCCCATTTGTTTATTTTTGCTTTTATTTCCAATATTCTGGGAGGTGGGTCATAGAGGATCCTGCTGTGATGTATGTCAGAGAGTGTTTTGCCTATGTTCTCCTCTAGGAGTTTTATAGTTTCTGGTCTTACATTTAGATCTTTAATCCATTTTGAATTTATTTTTGTGTATGGTGTTAGAAAGTGGTCTAGTTTCATTCTTTTACAAGTGGTTGACCAGATTTCCCAGCACCACTTGTTAAAGAGATTGTCTTTAATCCATTGTATATTCTTGCCTCCTTTGTCAAAGATAAGGTGTGCATATGAGCGTGGATTTATCTCTGGGCTTTCTATTTTATTCCATTGATCTATATTTCTGTCTTTGTGCCAGTACCATACTGTCTTGATAACTGTGGCTTTGTAGTAGAGCCTGAAGTCAGGTAGGTTGATTCCTCCAGTTCCATTCTTCTTTCTCAAGATTGCTTTGGCTATTCGAGGTTTTTTGTTTTTCCATACAAATTGTGAAATTATTTGTTCTAGCTCTGTGAAGAATACTGTTGGTAGCTTGATAGGGATTGCGTTGAATCTATAAATTGCTTTGGGTAGTATACTCATTTTCACTATATTGATTCTTCCAATCTATGAACATGGTATATTTCTCCATCTATTAGTGTCCTCTTTGATTTCTTTCACCAGTGTTTTATAGTTTTCTATATATAGGTCTTTAGTTTCTTTAGGTAGATATATTCCTAAGTATTTTATTCTTTCCGTTGCAATGGTGAATGGAATTGTTTCCTTAATTTCTCTCTCTGTTTTCTCATTATTAGTGTATAGGAACGCAAGGGATTTCTGTGTGTTGATTTTATATCCTGCAACTTTACTATAGTCATTGATTATTTCTAGTAATTTTCTGGTGGAATCTTTAGGGTTTTCTATGTAGAGGATCATGTCATCTGCAAACAGTGAGAGTTTTACTTCTTTTCCTATTTGGATTCCTTTTATTTCTTTTTCTGCTCTGATTGCTGTGGCCAAAACTTCCAAAACTATGTTGAATAGTAATGGTGAAAGTGGGCACCCTTGTCTTGTTCCTGACTTTAGAGGAAATGCTTTCAATTTTTCACCATTGAGGATAATGTTTGCTGTGGGTTTGTCATATATAGCTTTTATTATGTTGAGGTATGTTCCTTCTATTCCTGCTTTCTGGAGAGTTCTTATCATAAATGGATGTTGAATTTTGTCAAAGGCTTTCTCTGCATCTCTTGAGATAATAATATGGTTTTTATTTTTCAATTTGTTAATGTGGTGTATTACATTGATTGATTTGCGCATATTGAAGAACACTTGCATCCCTGGGATAAAGCCCACTTGATCATGGTGTATGATCTTTTTAATTTGTTGTTGGATTCTGATTGCTAGAATTTTGTTAAGGATTTTTGCATCTATGTTCATCAGTGATATTGGCCTGTAGTTTTCTTTTTTTGTGGCATCTTTGTCAGGTTTTGGTATTAGGGTGATGGTGGCCTCATAGAATGAGTTTGGAAATTTACCTTCCTCTGCAATTTTTTGGAAGAGTTTGAGCAGGATAGGTGTCAGCTCTTCTCTAAATTTTTGGTAGAATTCAGCTGTGAAGCCGTCTGGACTGGGGCTTTTGTTTGCTGGAAGAATTTTGATTACAGTTTCAATTTCCATGCTTGTGATGGGTCTGTTAAGATTTTCTATTTCTTCCTGGTCCAGTTTTGGAAAGTTGTACTTTTCTAAGAATTTGTCCATTTCTTCCACACTGTCCATTTTATTGGCATATAATTGTTGATAGTAGTCTCTTATGATCCTTTGTATTTCTGTGTTGTCTGTTGTGATCTCTCCATTTTCGTTTCTAATTTTGTTGATTTGATTTTTCTCCCTTTGTTTCTTGATGAGTTTGGCTAATGGTTTGTCAATTTTATTTATCCTTTCAAAGAACCAGCTTTTGGTTTTGTTGATTTTTGCTATGGTCTCTTTTGTTTCTTTTGCATTTATTTCTGCTCTAATTTTTAAGATTTCTTTCCTTCTACTAACCCTGGGGTTCTTCATTTCTTCCTTTTCTAGTTGCTTTAGGTGTAGAGTTAGGTTATTTATTTGACTTTTTTCTTGTTTCTTGAGGTGTGCCTGTATTGCTATGAACTTTCCCCTTAGGACTGCTTTTACCATGTCCCACAGGTTTTGGGTTGTTGTGTTTTCATTTTCATTCGTTTCTATGCAAATTTTGATTTCTTTTTTGATTTCTTCTGTGATTTGTTGGTTATTCAGCAGCGTGTTGTTCAGCCTCCATATGTTGGAATTTTTAATAGTTTTTCTCCTGTAATTGAGATCTAATCTTACTGCATTGTGGTCAGAAAAAATGCGTGGGATGATTTCTATTTTTTTTGAATTTACCAAGGCTAGCTTTATGGCCCAGGATGTGATCTATCCTGGAGAAGGTTCCATGTGCGCTTGAGAAAAACGTGAAATTCATTGTTTTGGGATGAAATGTCCTATAGATATCAATTAGGTCTAACTGGTCTATTGTATCATTTAAAGTTTGTGTTTCCTTGTTAATTTTCTGTTTAGTTGATCTATCCATAGGTGTGAGTGGGGTATTAAAGTCTCCCACTATTATTGTGTTATTGTTAATTTCTCCTTTCATACTTGTTAGCATTTGTCTTACGTACTGCGGTGCTCCCGTGTTGGGTGCATATATATTTATAATTGTTATATCTTCTTGGATTGATCCTTTGATCATTATGTAGTGACCTTCTTTGTCTCTTTTCACAGCCTTTGTTTTAAAGTCTATTTATCTGATATGAGTATTGCTACTCCTGCTTTCTTTTGATCCCTATTTGCATGGAAAATCTTTTTCCAGCCCTTCACTTTCAGTCTGTATGTGTCCCCTGTTTTGAGGTGGGTCTCTTTAGACAACATATGTAGGGGTCTTGTTTTTGTATCCATTCAACCAGTCTTTGTCTTTTGGTTGGGGCATTCAACCCCTTTTACGTTTAAGGTAATTACTGATAAGTATGATCCCGTTGCCATTTACTTTATTGTTTTGGGTTCGAGTTTATACACTGTTTTTGTGTTTCCTGTCTAGAGAATATCCTTTAGTATTTGTTGGAGAGCTGGTTTGGTGGTGCAGAATTCTCTCAGCTTTTGCTTGTCTGAAAAGCTTTTGATTTCTCCCTCATACTTGAATGAGATCCTTGCTGGGTACAATAATCTGGGCTGTAGGTTATTTTCTTTCATCATTTTAAGTATGTCTTTCCATTCCCTCCTGGCTTGAAGAGTTTCTATTGAAAGATCAGCTGTTATCCTTATGGGAATTCCCTTGTGTGTTATTTGTTGTTTTTCCCTTGCTGCTTTTAATATTTGTTCTTTGTGTTTGATCTTTGTTAATTTGATTAATATGTGTCTTGGGGTGTTTCTCCTTGGGTTTATCCTGTTTGGGACTCTCTGGGTTTCTTGGACTTGGGTGATTATTTCCTTCCCCATTTTAGGGAAGTTTTCCACTATTATCTCCTCAAGTATTTTCTCATGGTCTTTCTTTTTGTCTTCTTCTTCTGGAACCCCTATTATTCGAATGTTGTAGCGTTTAATATTGTCCTGGAGGTCTCTGAGATTGTCCTCATTTCTTTTAATTCGTTTTTCTTTTATCCTCTCTGATTCATTTATTTCTACCATTCTATCTTCTAATTCACTAATCCTATTTTCTGCCTCTGTTATTCTACTATTTGTTGCCTCCAGTGTGTTTTTAATTTCATTTATTGCATTATTCATTATATATTGACTCTTTTTTATTTCTTCTAGGTCCTTGTTAAACCTTTCTTGCAATTTCTCAATCCTTGTCTCCAGGCTATTTATCTGTGATTCCATTTTAGTTTCAAGATTTTGGATCAATTTCACTATCATTATTCGGAATTCTTTATCAGGTAGATTCCCTATCTCTTCCTCTTTTGTTTGGTTTGGTGGGCATTTATCCTGTTCCTTTATCTGCTGGCTATTCCTCTGTCTCTTCATCTTGTTTAAATTGCTGAGTTTGGGGTGTCCTTTCTGTATTCTGGCAGTTTGTGGAGTTCTCTTTATTGTGGCTTTTCCTCGCTGTGTGTGGGTTTGTACAGGTGGTTTGTCAAGGTTTCCTGGTTAGGGAAGCTTGTGTCGGTGTTCTGCAGGGTGGAGCTGTATTTCTTTTTTCTGGAGTGCAATGAAATGTCCAGTAGTGAGTTATGAGATGTTTATAGTTTTGGGGTGACTTTGGGCAGCCTGTATCTTGAAACTCAGGGCTGTGTTCCTTTGTTGCTGGAGAATTTGCTTGGTATGTCTTGCCCTGGAACTTATTGGCCCTTGTGTGGTGCTTGGTTTCAGTGTCGGTATGGAGGCATTTGATGAGCTCCTGTCAATTAACGTTCCTTGGAGTCAGGAGTTCCCTGGAGTCAGGGTTTGGACTTAAGTCTCCTGCTTCCGGTTATCGGTCTTATTTTTACAGTAGTTTCAAAACTTCTCCTTCTATACAGCACCATTGATAAAACATCTACATTAAAGATGAAAAGTTTCTCTACGATGAGGGTCACTCAGAGAGGTTCACAGGGTTACATGGAGAAGAGAAGAGGGAGGAGGGAGTTAGAGGTGACCCAAATGAGATGAGGTGAATCAATAGTGGAGAGAGTGGGCTAGCCAGTAGTCACTTCCTTATGTGCACTCCACAACTGGACCACTCAGAGATGTTCATGGAGTTATACAGAGAAGAGGAGGAGGAGGAAGATGACAGAGGTGGCCAGAAGGATAAAAGGGGGGAATGAAAAGGAGGGAGACAGATCCAGCCAGTAATCAGTTCCCTAAGTGTTCTCCACCATCTGGAACACACAGAAATTCACAGAGTTGGGTAGAGTAGAGGGGTTAGGGAGGAGACACAGGCGACCTGGTGGAGAAAAAGGAGAGTCTAAAGGGAGAGAGAGCAGTCAAGCCAGTATTCTTGCTCCCTAGTGAAAAATGGGTCCTGAAGATTTGGTTCTTAAAGGTACAAAATTGGTAACAAATACATAAAAGCGAAAATTAAAAATCTAGAGTAGAGTTTGGAATTTCAAAAATACGATGTTAAAGAAAAGAAGAAGGAAAAGAAAGAGAGAAAAAACGAACAAACAAAAACAAACAAGGTCGCGAAAATTGTAAAGAAAGTACAGGTACAAAATTGATAACTAATACCAAAAAGCAAAAATTAAAAATCTAGAGTAGAGTTTGGAATTTCAAAAATACAATGTTAAAAAAAAAAAAAGAAGAAGAAGAAAAATAAAGAGAGAAAACAAACAAAAACAAACAATGTCACAAAAATTATAAAGAAAATACAGGTACAAAATTGATATTATTCAGATATACAATATTATATAGAAGAAGAGAAAGAAACAGAGAAGAAGAAAAAAAGAAGTCACAGAAATTATGTAAAAAAAAAACTATAGGTACAAAATTGATAACAAATACCAAAAAGCGAAAATTAAAAATCTAGAGTAGAGTTTGGAATTTCAAAAATACAAAGTTAAAGAAAAGAAGGAAAAAAAAAAAAGGTCAAAAAATTATGAAATATATATATATGAAGTTTGCTGAAGAAGAAAAAAAATAGGGTCTTTTTTTTTTTTTTGCAAAGTAATAGGTTATAAAAGTGAAAATTAAAGGAACAATAGAGGACTTAAAAAATTTTTTTTAATTAAAAAAAAAAGAAAGAATGATCGTAAAAATAATAAAAATATATCTAGGACTTTCTTGGTGTTGTTGTGGGTTCAGTTCATTTTTGGCTAGTTCCTTGGTCAGACTTATATTTCTCAAGATCTATAGGCCCCTTCCTATGTAGTCCGTAGTGACCACAGGGTTTTGGTCTATTGCCTGTAGCTTCCAAGGCGTTTCCCTCTGTTATATCTTCTTCTGTTTGCTAGTCTCTTCAGTATCTGGTTTCCGCCCTGACACAAAGGGGACGGTGGAGGACACTTTTTTTTTTTTTTTTTTTTAGGCTTACTTGTTCAGCCGCGCTGTGGGGAGGTAGGAATGCTGCAAACAAATAACACTGGCGTGGGCTCGCAGTGCCTCAGCCACCCTGGGTCTGTCCCCGCTCACAGCGCATGTAGCCACCCTGCCCACACTGCTCGGGCTCTAGGTTGTTCCGCTGGGAACAATCCGAGGCCGGCCCTGGGTTGCCTGCACCTCCCAGGTCCAAGCCGCTCAGGTTCAGGCACTCGGGTAGTCCTCAGAGGTGCAGACTCAGTTGGGCCTGCATTTTGTGCTCTTCCCAGGTCCGAGCAGCTCAGGTGATGAGGTGTTTGGCGAGCGCCAATGCTGCGACTTAACGCCTCCCCGCCACTCGGTTATCTGGGTGTAAAACCAGCACACCTTCTCAGGCAGATGTTGACCGTCCAGACCCCCAAGAAGTTTTAGTTAGCAAAGAAGCCTGCTTACAGTTTTATAGATAATGTCTCTCTGGGGCTGCGATTGCCCTCTTCCAGCTCTGGCTGCCTGTCACCGGAGGGGGAAGGTCTGCAGCGGGCTATCTCTGTTCAGTCCTTTGTTCCGTGCACGGTCCTGGCGGTCTTAGGTTAGGACTGGCTTTTCGCGTGGTAGATATCCCACAGTCTGGTTTGCTAGCCCAAATTATTTCGCTCAGATAGCACTCAGGGTATTCAGGCCAGATTCTTACTCTCAGCGATGCAGCCTGCGCCGCGCCTCCCTACCCAGCCCCCACTTGCTAATGGCGGATGCAGGCATCTGTGCTGCTTCTCCGCTGGGGGAGTTACCGTAGGGCTCTCAATCTGTGAGTTTTAATTGTTTATTTATTTTTTATCCCTGTTATGTTGCCCTCTGTGCTTCCAAAGCTCGGCACAGATTCGGCAGTGAGAAGGTTTCCTGGTGTTTGGAAACTTCTCTCTTTTTAAGATTCCCTTCCCGGGACGGAGCTCCATCCCTCCCTCTTTTGTCTCTTTTTTTTTCCTTTAATATTTTTTTCCTACCTCCTTTCGAGGAGTTGGGTTGCTTTTCTGGGTGCCTGATGTCCTCTGCTGGCATTCAGAAGTTGTTTTGTGGAATTTACTTGACGTTTAAATGCTCTTTTGATGAATTTGTGGGGGAGAAAGTGTTCTCCCCGTCCTACTCCTCCGCCATCTTCTACTCTCAACAATTATAAATATATATGCACCCAACATAGGAGCACCACAATATGTAAGGCAAATGCTGACAAGTACGAAATGGGAAATTAACAGTAACACAATAATAGTGGGAGACTTTAATACCCCACTCACACCTATGAATAGATCAACTAAACAGAAAATTAACAAGGAAACACAAACTTTAAATGATACAGTGGACCTGTTAGAACTAATTGATATCTATAGGACATTTCACTCTAAAACAATGAATTCCACCTTTTTCTAAAGTGCTCATGGAACCTTCTTGAAGATAGGTCACATCCTGGGCCAGAAATCTAGCCTTGGTAAGTTCAAAAAAATTTAAATCATCTCAAGCATCTTTTCTGATCACAATGCAGTAAGTTTCGATATCAACTACAGGGGGGAAAAAAAGCTATTAAAAATACAAACATATGGAGGCTAAACAACACACTTCTGAATAACCGACAGATCACAGAAGAAATTTAAAAAAAAAGAATTCAAAATATGCATAGAAAAGAATGAAAATGAAAATGCAACAACCCCAAATCTATGGGATTCAGTAAAAGCAGTACTAAGGGGGAGGTTCATAGCAATACAAGCCTACACAAGAAACAGGAGGGAAATCAAATAAATAACCTAACTCTGTTTCCCTGGTGGCTCAGACAGTAAAATATCTGCCTACAATGCGGGTAGACCTGGATTGAGTCCCTGGGTCCGGAAGATCCTCTGGAGAAGGAAACAGCAACTCACTCCAGTACTCTTGCCTGAAAAACCCCATGGACGGACAGAGCCTGGTAGGCTACAGTCTGTGGGGTCACAAAGAGTCAGACACGACTGAGCGACTTCATTTTCACACCTAAAGCAACTAGAAAAAGAAGAAATGAAGCACCCCAGGTTTAGTAGAAGAAAAGAATTCATAAAATTAGGGCAGAAATTTATACAAAAGAAACAAAGGAAACCATAGCCAAAATCAGCAAAGCTGAAAGCTCGTTCTTTGAGTAGATAAAATAGACAAACCATTAGCCAGATTCCTCAAGAAAAAAAGGAAGAAGAATCAAATCAACAAAATTATGGAGAAATCACAACAGATAACAGAAATACAAAGGATCATAAGAGACTACTACCAGAAACTATATGCCGATAAAATGGACAACGTGGAAGAAATGGATGAATTCTTAGAAAAGTATAACCTTCCAAAACTGAACTAGGAAGAAATAGAACATTTTAACAGACTCATCACAGGCACAGAAATCAAAACTGTAATCAGAAATCTTCCAACAAACGAAAGCCCAAGACCAGAGGGCTTCACAGCTGAATTCTACCAAAAATTTAGAGAAGAGCTAACACCTAGCCTACTGAAACTCTTCCAGAAAATTTCAAAGGAAGGTGAACTTCCAAACTCATTCTATGAGGCCACTGGCACCCTAATACCAAAACCAGACAAAGATGCCACAAAAAAGAAAACTACAGGCCAATATCACTGATGAACATAGATGCAAAAATCCTCAACAAAAGTCTAGCAATGAGAATCCAACAACATTTAAAAAGATCATACACCATGACCAAGTGGGCTTTATCCCAGGGATGCAAGGATTCTTCAATATCTGCATATCAATCAATGTAAATGTAATACACTACATTAACAAATTGAAAAGTAAAAACCATATGATTATCTCAATAGATGCAGAGAAAGCCTTTGACAAAATTCAACATCCACTTATGATAAAAACCCTCCAGAAAGCAGGCATAGAAGGAACATGCCTCAATATAATAAAAGCCATATATGATAAACTCACAGCAAACTTTACCCTCAGTGGTGAAAAATTGAAAGCATTTCCCCTAAAGTCAGGAATGAGACAAGGGTGCCCACTCTCACCACAACTATTCAACATAGTTTTGGCAGTTTTGACCACAGCATTCAGAGCAAAAATAAATAAATAAATAAATAAATAAAAGGAATCCCAGTCGGAAAAGAAGAAGTAAAACTCTCACTGTACGCACATCACATGATCCTCTATATAGAAAATCCTAAAGACTCCACTAGAAAATTACTAGAGCTAATCAATGAGTACAGTAAAGTTGCAGGATATAAAATTAACACATAGAAATCCTTTCCATTCCTATACTCTGGCAATGAGATAAAAGAAAGAAAAATTGAGGAAAAAATTGTATTCACCATTGCAATGAAAAGAATGATGTATTTAGGAATAAATCTACCTAAAGAAACAAAACCTATATATATATAGAAAACTATAAAACACTGCTGAAATAAATCAAAGAGAACATAAATAGATGGAGAAATATACCATGTTCATGGATTGGAAGAATCAGTATAGTGAAAATGAGTACACTACCTAAAGTAATCTATAGTTTCAAGGCAATCCTTATCAAGTTACCAATGGTATTTTTCAGAGAATTGGAACAAATAATTTCACAATTTGCATGGAATTACAAAAAACCTGGAATAGCCAAAGCAATATTGAGAGAGAAGAATGGAACTGGAGGAATCAACCTGCCTGACTTCAGACTCTACTACAAAGCAATAGTCATCAAGACAGTATGGTACTGGCATAAAGACAGAAACATAGATCACTGGAATAAAATAGAAAGCCCATAGATTAATCCACGCACCTAGGGACACCTTATCTTCGACAAGGAGGCAAGAATACACAATGGAGAAAAGACAATCTTTTTAACAAGTGGTGCTGGGAAAACTGGTCAACCACTTGTAAAAGAGTGAAACTAGAACACTTTCTAACATCATACACAAAATTAAACTCAAAATGGATTAAAGATCTAAATGTAAGAACACAAAATATAAAACTCCTAGAGGAAACCATAGGAAAAACCCTCTCTGACATAAATCACAGCAGGATTCTCTATGACACACCTCCCAGAGTAATGGAAATAAAAGCAAAAATAAACAAATGGGAACTAATTAAACTGCAAAGCTTTTGCACAACGAAGGAAACTATAAGCAAGGTGAAAAGACAGCCTTCAGAATGGGAGAAAATAATAGCAAATGAAGCAACTGACAGTGAATTAATCTCAAATATATACAAGCTACTCCTATAGCTCAATTCCAGAAAAATAAGCGACCCAATCAAAAAACGGGCCAAAGAACTAAATAGACATTTCTCCAAAGAAGACATACAAATGACTAACAAACACATGAAAAGACGCTCAACATCACTCATTATCAGAGAAATGCAAATAGAACAGTCTTTTAGATTCTGTGGGAGAGGGCGAGGGTGGGATGATTTGGGAGAATGGCATTGAAACATGTATAATATCATGTGTGAAACAAATCGCCAGTCCAGGTTTGATGCATGATACAGGATGCTTGGGGCTAGTGCACTGGGATGACCTAGAGGGATAGTATGAGGAGGGAGGTGGGAGGGGGGTTCAGGATGGGGAACATGTGTACACCCATGGAGGATTCATGTTGATGTATGGCAAAACCAATACAATAGTTCAAAGTATTAGCCTCCAATTAAAATAAATAAATTTATATTAAAAAAACACAA
Source organism: Bos grunniens (assembly GCF_055505025.1). Taxonomy (NCBI): domain Eukaryota; kingdom Metazoa; phylum Chordata; class Mammalia; order Artiodactyla; family Bovidae; genus Bos; species Bos grunniens. Next base: position 101,321,825 of record NC_141194.1, on the reverse strand, counting down.
TGAGGTACCATCTCACTCTGATCAGAATGGCTGCTATCCAAAAGTCTACAAACAGTAAATGCTGGAGAGGGTGTTGAGAAAAGGGAATGCTCTTACATGGTTGGTGGGAATGCAAACTAGTACAGCCACTATGGTGAACAGTGTGGTGATTCCTTAAAAAACTGGAAATAGAACTGCCATATGACTCAGCAATCCCACTGCTGGGCATACACACTGAGCAAACCAGAATTGAAAGAGACACGTGTACCCCAGTGTTCATTGCAGCACTGTTTACAATAGCCAGGATGTGGAAGCAACCTAAATGTCCACCAGCAGACAAATGGATAAGAAAGCTGTGGTACATATCTGCAATGGAATATTACTCAGCTATTTAAAAAGAATGCTTTTGAATCAGTTCTAATGAGGTGGATGAACCTGGAGCCTATTATACAGAGCATAATAAGTCAGAAAGAAAAACTCCAATACAGTATATTAACACATATATATGCAATTTAGAAAGATGGTAATGATGATCCTTTATGTGAGACAGCAAAAGAGACACAGATGTAAAGAACAGACTGTTGGACTCTGTGGGAAAAGGTGAAGGTGGGATGATTTGAGATAATAGCATTGAAATATGTATATTATCATATGTGAAATAGATCACCAGTCCAGGTTCGATGCATGAGGCAGGGTGCTCAGGGCTGGTGCGCTGGGATGACACTGAGGGATAGAATGGGGATAGAAGTGGGGGAGGAGGGTCAGGATGGGGAACACATGTACACCCATGGCTGATTCATGTGAACGTATGGCAAAAACCACCACAATATTGTAAAATAATTAGCCTCCAATTAAAATTTTAAAAAATATTGATGCAATATCATTGTACGGTGACAGATGGTAACTAGCCTTATCATGGTGACCATTTTGTAATGTATACAAATAACGAATCACTATGTTGCACACCAGAAACTCAGTTTTATAGGCCAATTATGATTTAAAAAACAAAGAAACCCACAGAAAAAGAGATCAGAGGTGAGAATATAGGGAAAGAGGTAATTAGATGAAGATGGTCAAAGCATCAGACTTTTAGCATCAAACTTCCAGACCCATGGATCAAACCCAGATCTCCTACACTTCAGGCAGATTCTTTATTGTCTGAGCTACTGGGAAAACCCAATAACAATATATATGATCATAATTACAGAAATATAAACATGTATATATGGTAAATTATTGATATGAAACCAGCAAAATGATGGTAGTTGTACAAAGTTTGTTTTATTGCACACAAGTTTCTCTATTTTAAAAATAGTATTGCTCTAGATTGAGCATTTGCCCACCCCCTCCCCCACAAATTCATATGTTGAAGTCTAATGCCAGTTTGTTGGTATGAAGAGATATGACACTTGGGAAGTGTTTAGATCCTGAGTGTGGAACCCTAATGAGTGAAATAAGTGCTTTTATGAGAGAGATTTAACAGAGTTCCCTTCTACCACACACTGTGACAAGGGGCCATGAACCAGAAAGTAGGCTCTCATCAGACATGGAATCTGCTAGAACCCTGATCTTAGACTCTCCATATTTCAAAATAGTGAGAAATAAATGTCTGTTGTTTATAAGCTTCTTAGTCTATGATATTTGGTTAAGCAACCTGAACAGACGAAGACGGGTATACAACATTATTTTTCTGAGAATAAAAATTTTCAATCTTTGTACTAGGGTGCCTAAGAAAATATTGAACCGATTATAATAATTTTATGTATAGTGTCACCTGGAAGCAAAATCAGATGAAATCATTTCTGAGGGCCTTTTGGCTACAATAAATTTTATTTCAACTTTTATTTAAAAAAAAAGTATAGGATACATATTCTTTAAGAAATATTAAAAAAAAAAAAAAAAACAACCTTGAAATTCAGAAAAGAGAATTCAGCCAAATCATATATAAATAATATGAACAATTTCTAATTGAGCTTATTTAAAGTAAATCTCTCATGTGAAGAGTTGACTCATTGGAAAAGCCCCTGATGCTGGGAGGGGTTTGGGGTAGGAAGAGAAGGGGACGACAGAGGATGAAATGGCTGGATGGCATCACCGACTCGATGCACATGAGTTTGAGTGAATTCCAGGAGTTGGTGATGGACAGGGAGGCCTGGCGTGCTGTGATTCACGGGGTCTCAAAGAGTCAGACACGACTGAGCAACTGAACTGAAAGTAAATCTCTCACCTATGTTAATTTCTATAAGTTTCTAGATCTTTTAATCAATGTTATCATTTCTATTGCAAATTCAAGTGCATATCCTATTTGGATATTTATAGTATTTGGAGGGTCAATCACACATGACTGGGTGATTATTCTTCCAATACCTCTACAGCTCTAAAATTTTAGCATCACTAATTATTAGAGAAATATAAACTATAGTAATATATCACCTCACATGGTCAGAATGGCCATCATCAAAAAAATGTATAAACAATAAAATCTGGAGAGTGTGTAGAGAAAAGGGAAACTTCCCACACTGTTGGTGGGAATGTATAGCCATTAAGGAGAAAGAGCATCTTCTAAAAAACTACAACTAAAGTAACTATATGACCCAGCAATCCCACTCTTAAGGATATAGCCAGAGAAAACCATAATTCAGAAAGATATATACACTGCAATGTTCACTGCAGCACTATTTACAAGAGCCAGATCATGGAATCAACCTAAATGTCCATCGAAAGAGGCATGGATAAAGAAGGTGTGGTACATATACACAATGGAATATTAGTCATAAAAAAGAAAAAAACTGTGCCATTTACAGTAACATGGATGGACTTAAGATATTGTCATACTGATTGAAGTAAATCAGACAAAGAAAGATAAATATCACATGATATTACTTAAATGTGGAATCTAAGTAAAAGTGATATAAATAAACTTATTTACAAAACAGAAAAAAATAAAATTTTAAATTTTTGTTCATCATGGAATTTTTATATTAATTTTGATATTTTCTAATATTGGATGAGATGGCTGGATGATCACTGACTCGACGGACGTGAGTCTGAGTGAACTCCGGGAGTTGGTGATGGACAGGGAGGCCTGGCGTACTGCGATTCATGGGGTCGCAAAGAGTCGGACATGACTGAGTGACTGAACTGAACTGAATATTGTATTAAAATACTCTTATCTTGATGTCTGAGCTTTTTAGAAGTCCCTTAAATTTCTTGCCTGAGGTGAGTGCCTCAATCACATTTGGCTAGTCTCTGCAATATTTATAATCTTGTATTAAGAAATTAAAGTAAACTAATACCTTATCACTGCAGATGGTGACTGCAGCCATGAAATTAAAAGACACTTACTCCAAAAATAGTTGTGACCAAACTAGATAGCATATTGAAAAGCAGAGACATTACTGAGAGAGTCATTTTCTAGGTAGGTTAATAAGGAGTCTAGGGGTCCCCAAGGAGAGAGGGGTCTGGAATTCTCAAGGAGGAAGAAAGGACAAACTTTTTTTCTTTCTTCACATTCCTTAGGATTGTATAACAATAATGTATCCTGCCTAAGGACAGTCTTTGGATTAAACCTTCTGTTATCTTAAAATGTAAATTATGGGAGTAGACCTGGTCTTTACAAGGATGTATCCTGCCTGAGGACAGTGTTATCTTAAAATGTAAATTATGGGAGTAGGTCTGATGAGGTCTTTACAACCTCCAGATGTTCTTTGGATTATATAACTTCATTGTTAACACTAGCAAGTGGGTACTCTTTCTGCCCCCTTCTGATGCCTATGTCAGAAGCTTTCTCTATCTCCTTTATACTTTAATAAAACTTTATTACACAAAAGCTCTGAGTGATCAAGCCTCGTCTCTGGCCCCGGATTGAATTCTTCTCCTCCAGCGGCCAAGAATCTTGGTGTCTTCGCATGATTCAATAACAACCTTTCATTACCTTGCCAACAAAGGTCCATCTAGTCAAGTGTATTGTTTTTCCAGTGGTCATGTATGGATGTGAGAATTGGACTGTGAAGAAAGCTGAGCGCCGAAGAATTGATGCTTTTGAACTGTGGTGTTGGAGAAGACTCTTGAGAGTCCCTTGGACTGCAAGGAGATCCAACCAGTCCATTCTGAAGGAGATCAGCCCTGGGATTTCTTTGGAGGGAATGATGCTGAAGCTGAAACTCCAGTACTTTGCCCACCTCATGCGAAGTGTTGACTCTTTTGAAAAGACTCTGATGCTGGAAGGGATTGGGGGCAGGAGGAGAAGGGGACGACAGAAGATGAGATGGCTGGATGGCATCACTGACTCGATGGACATGAGTCTGAGTGAACTCCGGGAGTTGGTGATGGACAGGGAGGCCTGGAGTGCTGCGATTCATGGAGTCGCAAAGAGTCGGACATGACTGAGCGACTGAATGGAACTGAACTGAATACCTTATCATTTGTTTGGGTTAATTATGAATTATACTTTTCTTTCTATGACAATAATAGAGATTTATATTTTTTAAGAGCCCCCATGTTTTTTCGCATGAAGACATCTAGAAATAAGGCCTGTTCACTTTAAGAGGTACTCTAAGAAGTGGTAAAGTGAATAATGTAAAGCTCAGTCCAAATTGCCTCTTGAGATCAGTGTGGGAAACTGGAACCTGTGATTTTATCCCATTTTCCATGTCAACTAAGATGAATATAAAGTGCAATAAAAGTGGAATGGCACTTATAGCACAGCACATATAATTCACTCATGAATTCACTTATTTTCAATATAAAGTGAACACTTTTTCTAGATTTGTTTCCCAAAGCCAAGAGTTCTCATTGCAACATCCCTCAGATTCTCTCCCAGAGTTCAAGCTGTAGGAAGAATATAAAAGCCCTCATTAGCTTGAAGGTTAAAACAGGTGTTGCACCCTTTATATTGGTAAAGTGTTTGGGTATTTAACTCAGATCTGGGTTCAAATTTTTTGCAAGAATCAAATGAAATAATTTTAATAAAGCAGTTAATACAGTGCCTGATCCATACTTAGTGCTTGTAATATAGATAGATGATAGATGTAAATACAGATAAGGATGTAGAATGTATAAAAATAAACATATTCATATGTATAGAATTGTACATATTTTCCTGCTTCTTGCATAAATTCAGAGAAAGTTCCTTTTAGAGGTTAACTCTTATTTAAATCTGCTGCTGCTGCTGCTGTTGCTAAGTCACTTCAGTCGTGTCCCACTCTGTGCGAGCCCATAGACGGCAGCCCACCAGGCTCCTCTGTCCCTGGGATCCTCCAGGCAAGAATATTGGAGTGGGTTGCCATTTCCTTCTGGTTAGAGCATTAAATGAGTTGGCAATGACACCTCGGGTGCCAAAGTGTACCATATATTCCATATAAGGAAATATAGTTTATTCTGTATTCTGCCCCACTCAAACTTAGAAATCACACATATAAGAATCTTATTTTAAAGAAATAGCCTGTTTTGTAAGCTCTTTAATACCAGAGGGTTGTTCAATGAATACATTTTAATACATTTAAACCTCCTTTAGGTAATATATTGCCTTGTAAATATAATATTAACATATTTCTATGGCTGTATATGATGAGACTACAAGGCAAATTACATCTCTAAACATAAAAATGAATGTAGTATTTTTTTCTTCTAAATGCCAAATTAGTGAACTAGATTAGGAGGTTTTATTCACAGGGACGATTAATTATTTTATGACTCTAGTCTCAATTTCTTAGAATTATCCCCTTCTTTCATGATTATATTTTCCCTCAGGACCACTGATAAGATAATTCTGATCTATTTATATATAACTAGATTCTCAGATTCAAAGTAGTAGACAATTGTTAATGCAAAGCAAGGCCGTATTTACAGGAGATGCACTAAACTCTATATATTAATAGGTGTTGACATCTATCCAAAGATAGCTTTCCTACCAGTCATTATTTATTTCCTTGTAGGAACTCAAATTCCAACCATTAAAATCACTTGTGGGTGACAAATAGTAAACATGAAGAATGGAAGGAGTTGTCTTTAAAAGATTAATGTTGAAAAACTCTTCATAGATAAAATGACAAGGCAACTTTTAAAAGTTCCCCATGTTGGGATTAACATACTTTCCCATTGTTGAAGACAAAAAGAAGGAGATACTGAGAGGCTGGGATGCAGGATCTCAGCATATATCATTTTCGTTGCTGAATTATGTCTTTGTAAAAGTTCTCTGGAAAAAAAAAATGCTCTCTGATTAACTGCTTTAATAAAGAGTTACAATTTTGAAAAAGTTTTAAAACATGCTAATAACTAATCTTAAACATGACTGTGACTTACAGAATAATGAAGTTATGGTAGTCATGTCTGGTAGCAGTAAAGCTAAATTTGCAGCTGTGGGTTTTTTAATCTTTTTTTTTTTTTTTTAATAGGTGAAAACATCTTTTAACATTGACTCTGAAAAACTAAGGACACAAAATAACAGTAATGGTGTATGGAATAAATGAATAAAGCATAAAGCCCTCTTAAAGCAAGGTTATTTGTTGGAGGAAAAAGGCTAAGACATTACTACCCTGGAAAGGTTTCTCAGGCTTTTCACATTCTCTGTTAGCTTGGGATGCAGTTTAATGACACAAACCAAAAACTGACTGACAGAATTTTAGCTTGAAAGGAAATAGTCATTTGATATATCTTTCTATAGCAAGTACAGTAAAACTTTGAGTGGCCTACCTACTTATTTTGTTAGTTTGCTATTTCTTTTAACTCTGCATACAGTGTATTTTGCCTGTGAGAAAAAAATCTATAACTTTATGTCCTCAAATATTTGGTCTTTTTGTTTAAATTTTCTGTGTTTCACACCACGTTTAGAAATGCCTTCTTGAGTCCCACACAAAAACATTTCCCTGTATTTTCCACTTATAGATTTGTTTATATATTAAAAGGTCTAGTCTTCTGAAATGTATTCCTATTTCAGACTGAACTGGGGGTTCTAGCTGATTTATTTCCAAAAAGCTAATTATCTTTACAACATATATTGAACAGTCTATCCTTTCCTTGATGATTTGAGATGCTACTTTTATCATATGTTATGAGAAATAGCATTGTTTCCGGTATTTCTCTTCTATTCCACTGATTTTCACCTGTTTAGTCCTCTTCCAGGATCAAATAACTTGTACCTTATATTACATTTAGATAACTGCTTTAACAAGCATCATGTCTTCATTAATTTAATTAATTTTTGACATTTTTATTGAAATATATTTGATATACAACATCGTGTAAATTTAAGGTGTAAAACTACTGGCAGTATGATTGCTATTGTAGCCTTAGCTAATACCTCTATCACATTACATAATGTAAGTATGTACACTTAACTTGTTTCTCATTTCCCCACTCCTCAATCCCTGTAGCTCCTGGTAACAATATCTGGTTGCTGTTTTGTTTTTGTTTTAGATTTCACATGTAACATATTTTAAATCACTAGTGTCACACCTTCTTTCCATTCAGGTAGAATTTAGAATTAAATTATTAAGCTCTGAAAGATATCCCACCATGTGTCTGAATTGCATTGGATTTAAATTTATAAATCAAACTGGGCAAACTGACATTTTGCACTATCAAATCCTCCAACTCAAAAATCAGTTTTGTCATGAAGTAAGTCAGACACAGAAAGACAAGGACTATCGGATCATGATCTCACTTTTATGTAAAATCTAAAAGCAAAAAACAAATCCATCAAACTCACAGAAAAAGAGAATAGATTTGCAGTTACCAGAGGAAGGGATTGAAGTGAGAGGAACTGGAGCAAAGTGGTCATAAGTACAAAAATTCAATAACAAGAAAAATAAGTACTAGGGATGTAATATATAATATGACTATAGTCAACACTGCTGTATAACATAGGAATGTTTTAAAGAGAGTAGATCCTAAGAGTTCTCACCACAAGGAAAAATGTTTATTTCTTTTGACTATATCTATATGAGATGACAGATATTAATGAAACCTATTGTGGCAATCATTTCACAATATATGTAAATCAAACCATGATGTAGTGTATCTTAAACACATATATGTGAATTATTTTTCAGTAAAACTGGGGAACATCAGTTTTGTTATCTATACAAACAAGTACTGGAACATCAATTTTGTAATCTATACAAACAAGTACTGGTCATTAGTTTGTTTTGGGTCTGCTTTCCTTGAAATGATCTAGTGTCATAGTTTAACTAGATGAGTGATATGATTTGAGAACTTTTATATCTCTTTTTTCTGCTCTGGAACAGTTAGAAATATCAGGAATTTTCTTTTCCTTGAAAGCCTACTGAAAATTGATTGCAACATCATTGGTTCTATTGTCTGTTAGTTATTAATAAATGGCAACCTACTCCAGTAATCCTGCCTGGAAAATCCCATGGACTGAGTAGCCTGGCAGGCTACAGTCTATAGGGTCACAAAGAGTAGGATATGACTAAGAACAAATATACATACATATAGCATTATTTTTATATTTTCTTCTTTTTTTTTTTACTTTTGGTCAATTCAAGTTGTATGTTATAACTGTTCTTGAGTAGATTTTTAACTTATGTAATTTATTTTTTATAATTTTAGTTAATCTAGATTTGCAAAAAAATTTTATATAAAATTTTACATAATATTTTCTGTTTTTAATTTCTTCATATCCTCATTTTTCATTTTTTAACCTTGTTTAAATTTGTGTTATTTTTATTTTGTTCTGAGTCAGACCTGTGATGGGTGAATTCATTTTCACAGAAACAACTACTGACTTTGGTTTAATTTAATTGTTCTATGGGAGTGCTTTTCATCTTAAATGACTTTCCTACTTTTGTTGGTTCATTTTGATTTTTTCCCCTAGCTTCTTGGCTAAAATATTTGGTTCATTGATATTTAAAATATCTTTTGTACTAATACAAAGTGATTAAATTTACACATATTATTTGCCACGCAGTTTTGGATACTTCTTCAAGTAAAATTACTTTTCAATTTGCACTAGTAAAGACAGGTATATGCAGATATATTCCAGTGAAGAGAAATTGCCTTAAAATACTACAGCTATTATTAATAATAATAAAGAATTTCTTGAGTGCTAAGTTTGTACAAGCATAAATATTTCACTTAAAACTTTCAATAACCAGTGAAATAAATTAAAGTTATAATTCCTAATTTACATACAAATAATCCAGTAACAAGAATCTTGCTTGAGGTCACACAGCTAATGAGTGGCAGAGATAAAAACAGAACACTGTCTGACTCAAGCTCACAATTCTAACTACCACTTTCTGCTGTTGAGTCTGCTCCAATGAAATAATGATGGCAGGAAGGAACAAGAAGAGAGGGAGGCAAATAATGGGGAAATTATTAGGTCACAGAATACACTATGCATTTTTTCATCTGTTGTCTTCTAAATACAACATTATGACATGTGCTTCATGAACTTCATTTTAATATCAGTAGTTTTTGAAATATGTTCTAATAGCCCAGTGATATTAATCACAAACTAATTTAATCCAAATAAAGAGATTTTGGAAATACTTTCACCTTGCAAGAAGATAAAATTGCATTAATTACTTTGGTTATCATATTATCAAGGCATAAAAATGCTTCTTAGAACAATCTTAGTAAAGTTCAAATATATGAAGCTGGGGATATGGAATTTTGGAAATATCATTAGATTTTAAGTGCTTGTTAATAAAATGTGTATGCATCAAAGGAAAGAACACTATAAATTACTCAGGAAAGTTGATTTTGAGCTAATGAAAAAGGTTTAAAGAATCTAGGAAATAATACAGACAAAATTAATGTAGAAAGGGAGAAGATAAAGAAAGCAGAATTAAGGCAGTCATTGGCATCCATTCTAATAAACTCTAAATAAAGAAAAGATAATAAGAAAAAGGTGGTAAAATTAGAATTAAAACAAAAGGATCAGCAAATACTTAGCACATATAATTAATAAACTATAGAAGTATGTGACAAGGACAAAAATGAGAGAACTATATCTTTAAGTAGCAGCAAAAAGTGATATTATAGTGAGGAAAATGCTATACAGTACAAGGTGCATTGTACTCTTGGCTAATAACAGCCTCTGGATTTTGAAAACAAACATGAATAATTCTCGACCTATACGGTATGATAGCCACTAGTCACATGGGGATATTGAACACATGAAATGCAGCTGGTTTGAACTGATATGTGCTTCAGTATAACAAACACACACATTTTGAAATCTTAGGACAACGAAAAAAGAAACAATATCTCATTAATATTTTCATTTGATTAATATTGAAATAATATTTTGGAAATATTGCATTATTATATAATAAAATAATCTTGCTTTTGTATCTTTGAATATGGCTACTACATACAAAGTTACATATTCCTTGCATTTTATCTCATTTGGATTTAACTGTCCTAAATTAATACCACACACACACACACACACAGAGTCAAGAGTCAAACAAAAGAAAATCCTACAAAAATAATATACGTGATTGATTCAGTATTCATGATTTGCTTTCAATGGAAAATAATATACTTGGTCCATTCAGTATTCAGTATTTGATTTCAATGGAAATCATTAAAGATAGACATTTCATTAAGGCTCTCAAATTACCCAAATTGTCTTTCTAGATTTCTCAAATTGATAAGATAATTATTAACTCTATATCATATATATATATTTCTACATGATCTTGCTGTTGTTCAGTCACTAAACCATGTCTGACTCTTTGTGACCCCCATGGACTGCAGCACGCCAGGCCTCTGTGTCCCTCACTATCTCCCAGAGTTTGCCCAATAGGAAACATTTATTGGGAGAAATGAAATGGAGCAGATGGTTTCAACTGGTGAGGCTCAATAAGTAAATGACATTCATCTAGTGAAATGTTTATCAAAATAATGTTATAGGTACTAGTATATTCTGCTTAATTAAGTATATATGAAAGGATAATATTTAATGATTTATTATTTATTTAATTTAGAATTTAATTTAATTTAGAATAATTTTCCAAAGTCTTCACAGTAATTGCACCTAAATGTAATAAGGTCTACTTATTTGCAAAGGGCTTAGGCATCTGCTCATCATGTTGACAAAAGCCAACTTTCTTTTTTGGTTAGATCAGATTGGGATTAATTTAAATCTTCTTTGGCTGGATTCTCAGATGTATTATTCAGGGAACTTATTTCCTATGTTGCATTAAAGTGGATACTTGTTTGTCTCCACAGCATCCATTTCATCCTTCTCTCATTATGTGATGGTCATGTAGTTTGGGTGGGACTGACTCTCCTTGCAATGGTGAGCCCTGAGACACATAATCCAGTTAGCACAACCTCACCTCCTCTGCAATACCAAACTATGGATAGTCAATAATCCTGATTTAAAGCAAGAATATATGGTAGAATAAAGTAGAATATATGGTATTTTACTGACTACCGCATTGGTCTGGATTGGTTCAGAATTTAGCACAGGAATTTTGTATAAATGTGTCAGATCAGATCAGATCAGATCAGTCGCTCGGTCATGTCCGACTGTTTGTGACCCCATGAATCACAGCACGCCAGGCCTCCATGTCCATCACCAACTCCTGGAGTTCACTCAGACTCACGTCCATTGAGTCAGTGATGCCATCCAGCCATCTCATCCTCTGTCGTCCCCTTCTCCTCTTGCCCCCAATCCCTCCCAGCATCAGAGTCTTTTCCAAGGAGTCAACTCTTCGCATGAGGTGGCCAAAATACTGGAGTTTCAGCTTTAGCATCAGTCCTTGCAAAGAAATCCCAGGGCTGATCTCCTTCAGAATGGACTGGTTGGATCTCCTTGCAGTCCAAGGGACTCTCAAGAGTCTTCTCCAACACCACAGTTCAAAAGCATCAATTCTTCGGCGCTCAGCCTTCTTCACAGTCCAACTCTCACATCCATACATGACCACAGGAAAAACCATAGCCTTGACTAGAAGAACCTTTTTGGCAAAGTAATGTCTCTGCTTTTGAATACGCTATCTAGGTTGGTCATAACTTTCCTTCCAAGGAGTAAGCGTCTTTTAATTTCATGGCTGCAGTCACCATCTGTAGTGATTTTGGAGCCCAGAAAAATAAAGTCTGACACTGTTTCCACTGTTTCCCCATCTATTTCCCATGAAGTGATGGGACCGGATGCCATAATCTTCGTTTTCTGAATGTTGAGTAGTGTACTGATGTAAATCCTCTAACTGCTGCAGCCATTTTGCTACAGTAAGAACAGCCTGAAAAAAAAAAAAAAATCACAACACCTGGAGGAGAGCAGGGATGGAAAAATAACAGAGAAACTGAGTTAGACGCCTGATTAAACTGTCTGAATTCCTGTCCCTAGACTTTTCCAACAACATCTTGCCAGCATATTTTTTTTCATTGTATAAAACAATTTAAGTTGAATTTTCTGTTACATATCAACCAAAAGCATCCAAACTGAAATACTTGTTGTTTTCCCTTGATTAATTTTTTATACTCTACTGTAAAAGTGTCTCTGGCTGTTTGATGGAATTTCTTATTCTTTCCCACTCGAGTAATTTTTCTGGAAATTTTGTCTGTTCTGTCTTCTGCGTACTCATAGTTTGGTATCACTATTGTTGAACAGTGTAATTTGTTTAAGATTCAATTAGAAGATCCTCATGAATTACAATTTGGCATGACTATATTTAGTCTGTGTATTCCTCTTACTCCCAAAGTTTTGGTCAGTCATGTTGGTTTATTTATAAATAGGTAATATTTTGTATGGGTGACTCTTCCTAACTGGGAACTATTATAATATATCAAATTGAGCTTCTGAAATGCCAAAACATATGGTTTGAGTTTGCAGTTTGCGTATTATAACATCTGACATCTATATAAGTCACTGGGTTTACAATGAAATTCATTCTTTAATTTACAAAAACAATAAGCAGACTACGCTTTCTTTGAATTCAATGATTTTAAGCATGCAGATTCATTGTCATACACATATATGTTAACATATATATTTGTATATATGTATCTTTATGTTCATTTTCTTTTATATGTTATTTATATGTTCTGTTACTCAATTTTTGTGCCTCCCTGGATCATATTTCTCACCTAATGGTGCTTCTATTCACAGATGACTATTCAGTTGGTCATGACTCTCTGACGTTAGACCTACATATCCCATATTATACATGGACTCAGTCTTAGAAATCAACTTTTTTTATATATACTATATCCAATATATACTGTTGAGAATTGCTTATGTAACCCACATAATGTGAGCAAGAATGAATAAACAGAAAACAGAAGAGTTACTGCTTTCCAGGGAACATTTAGCAGCACTGTACATGAAATGATCTGGTAATCATTAACATGCACCATGAAGGACCTTTTTCATCACCATTAAACTGCACCCTGCTGCAGTGTGGCAGGAATGATTCACATTAAGAAAATATAGATGATTTCTGAAGCAATCATATTAAAACCACAACCAGAGTCTTCTGGATCTGAACTAGTATAGTAGATTGTTTCCATATTTGGCTACTGAACATTTGAAATGTGGCTAGTCCAAACTGAAATAAGCCATAAGTATAAAATATACACTGGTATTTAAAGACTCAGTATGAACAAAAATGTAAACTATATCATTAATAAATATTTTATATTTATTGCTTGATGAAATGATAAAATTCTGGTTATAGTAACTGAAATTATTAAAATTGATTTCACCTATTTCTCTTTACCTTTTAAATTAATCTATTAGAAAATATAAAATTACATATGTTGTATTAGAATTCTGTTGAACAGTGCTGCTATATGGAATGCTGAGATGACTCACACCCTTCAATAAATATTGATTGCTAAGAATGTAAAACCTAAGCCTCCATAAGCAAGCTTTAAGACCTAGTAATAAGAATACTGAAGCAATAAAAAAATACTAGCCATGTGAAACAAGAACCATGTGAGGTCTGGGAATCTTATAACAAGCTCCCAAGTTTGATTCAAATACAAGGTCAGTTTTGAGAACCACGGTTTTATAGTCATTCCCAACACATCCTTTCATAGTCTTCATAAATTCCCAAACAAAAGTACACCTTTGAGAGACTGTTATAAAATAAACTTGTACCTGGTGGGCACTCCCTGACTTTGAGTTGAGAGCAAAACTATTTAAGCAACCTTCCTTCTTAATAACTGTGGCTTAAAAAACCATCTTGTCTGGGCTATAAGCAGAGAAAACAGTGAAATATATCAACCTATATGTACATAAATATTTTTCATCATGAAAGGTCCACTTTACAGCTACAGAACTTTTCTTTAGGGATACCTCATTCTATAATGAACTTGGCCTTAAATACAATGAGAATGGACAGTATAGACAGAAGAAACAAGCCACAAATTTCCCTGGTGGCATAATGGTAAAGAATCTGCCTGCCAATGAAGGAGATGCAAGAGACAAGGGTTTGATCCCTGGGTTAGGAAGATCCCCTAGAATAGGAAATGGCAACTCATTCCAGTAGTTTTGCTTAGAAATTTCCATGGATAGAGGAGGCTGGCAGTCCATGGGGTTGCAAAGAATCAGACACAACTGATCACACACATACGCACACAGCAAGTCACTGGATTTTTTGTTGTTGTTATTTTTATGAGTTATGAGAATGTGGAGGAAGAGTCAAGTAATACAAATGTTATTAGTTTTTAAGACAAGAGCAGAGGCAGGATTTTTGTTTGTGAGAGAGAAAAACTGCTGTTTTATGTATTTATTTATTTATGTATTTATGTATTTATTATTATGTATTTATGTATTTATTACTTAAAAACACGGCTTTAAAAATATGTTTTGTTTTCCTTTTCAATTTTTTTTTCTGGTAAGCATACAAAAACTTTTGAAAATAATTTCTAAACCTCTGTCCTCTAGATTAAAATAGTAAAAGCAGATTGACCAAAGATTTTGCTGGGGTGACCTTCAGCTAGAGAAGACAATAACCCTTATATAAATCAACAAGAAAAAGAAGAGCTATGAACCATAAATTTCTGTTAGGAGTAAGAAGATTTTTCTGAGTAGATCAGATAATTTTTTTTTGGTAGATTAATTCATTTATTTTAATTGGAGGCTAACTACTTTACAGTATTGTAGTGGTTTTTGCCATACATTCACGTGAATCAGCCATGGGTGTACATGTGTCCCCCATCCTGAACCCCCCTCCCACTTCCCTCCGCATCCCATCCCTAAAGTGTTGTCCAAGTGCACCAGCCCTGAGCGCCCTGTCTCATGCATTGAACATGGACTGGTGATCTATTTCTTTCTTATGATTAGGAGGAAAACAGTTAAGTCATATAAAGTCATCACAGAGCCCTACTCACAGCTGGTACCTGCTCTAAATGTTCTTCCACAAGAAGCAAGAGTGCTTGAGATGCACAAGGAGGCCTCCCCAACTAGGTCCCCATTCACCCTTAGGTCAACAGAACATCAGCATTTGAAGGAAACTATTCTACTTTCTAGACTCAAACCCTAAGCCTGTTGTAATGGACTTAAGTCTCAGTTGCTGAGTTGTGTCTGATTCTTTGAGACCCCATGGACTGTAGTCAACCAGGCTACTCTATCCATGGGATTCTCCAGGCTAGCATACTGGAGTGGGTTGCCATTCCTTTCTGCCAATTTCTTTCCTCTTTCTTTCGTTATTTTGTTCTTTTTTCTTTTTTTCCCCATATTTTTCATTCCCTTTCTTTCTTTTTATTTTATTCTTTCCTCCCTATGCTACTCTTCATTACCTATTTTTTTTTTATTTTGCCATTTTACAATTTCTCTTATTTCTCTCTTCTGCTTTTATCCCTCTCTCAGTCCCTTTCTTTCCCCCTCTCTTTTTCCTTCTCTTTTCTTCATTCCTTTACATTGCTCTCTTATTTTCCTCTCTCCTGTTCTATTACTTTAAAAAAAATCTTTCTTTTTTTTCCTGTGTACTACTGTTCCCTTCACCTCCCTTCTCTCTTCCCTTTCCCACCTCACCTTTTCCATTTTTTTCTCTGTCTTCTTAAGTATAAAAAACAAAACATATATGTTCAAACAGAAGATGAAGCAGACTAAATGATTTGGAATTGTGTGAAAATCTTCCCATGTCCAAACTTGAGGTAATAAAAGTTTTATTTTTCTTGTTTGATATCTTTCACTTTGGATTTTAAAAAGGGGACGAAGGGTGGAGGGAAAGAGAGGGAGAGAAATTGACTTCTATGGTTTCTTCATTCAATTGTTATCATTGTCTGTTTTGACCAAAACAATAATCAAAGATTCCACATAATTAAAATTTAACCTTTTTGAGGACATCTTTGTATGACTATACATAGAGATCTACCTTATGTTTTTAAAAGCCCCATGATATATCATTATCTGGATGGTGAGGCAGCATCACAAAATGTTTAAACTTGCTGTTGCTTGAGTCAAAGATGGAGTTTGAACTGACTCAGATGCTAGCTAGTATTGTAATCTTGAACAAAACCCTTGCTTTCTCTAAATCTCGATTTCTTCATCTGTAAAATGGTGATAATATAATAGTATCTACTGACCCAGATGGCATTAACATTCCCTCAGCTTAACTACAGAAATAGTATGGACCTAACAGAAGCAGAATATATTAAGAAGAGGTGGCAAAAATACACAGAATAACTGTACAAAAAAGATCTTCATGACCCAGATAATCATGATGGTATGATCACTCACCTAGAGCCAGACATTCTGGAATGTGAAGTCAAGTGGGCCTTAGCAAGCATCACTACAAACAAAGATAGTGGCAGTGATGGAATCCCAGTTGAGCTATTTCAAGTCCTGGAAGATGATGCTGTGAAAGTGCTGCACTCAATATGTCAGCAAATTTGAAACACTCAGCAGTGGCCACAGGAGTCGAAAAGGTCCGTTTTCATTCCAATCCCAAAGAAAGGCAATGCCAAAGAATGCTCAAACTACTGTAAAATAGCACTGATCTCACATACTAGTAAAATAATGCTCAAAATTCTCCAAGCCAGGCTTCAGCCATATGTGAACCATGAACTTCCAGATGTGCAAGCTGGTTTTAGAAAAGGCAGAGGATCCTGAGATCAAATTGCCAACATCTGTTGGATCATGGAAAAAGCAAAAGAGTTCCAGAAATACATCCATTTCTGCTTTATTGACTATGCCAAAGACTTTGACTGTGTGGATCACAAGAAACTGGAAAATTCTGAAAGAGATGGGAATACCAGACCATCTGACCGGCCTCTTGAGAAATTTGTATGCAAGTCAGGAAGCAACAGTTAGAACTGGACATGGAACAACAGACTGGTTCCAAATAAGAACAGGAGTATGTCAAGGCTGTATATTGTCACCCTGCTTATTTAACTTATATGCAGAGTACATCATGAGAAATGCTGGGCTGGAAGAAGCACAAGCTGGAATCAAGATTGTCGGGAGAAATATCAATAACCTCAGATATGCAGATGACACCACCCTTATGCAAGAAAGTGAAGAGGAACTAAAAAGCCTCTTGATGAAAGTGAAAGAGGAGAGTGAAAAAGTTGGCTTAAAGCTCAACACTCAGAAAACTAAGACCATGGCATCTGGTCCCATCACTTAATGGGAAGTAGATGGGGAAATAGTGGAAACAGTGTCAGACTTTATTTTTGGGGATCCAAAATCACTGTGGATGGCGATTGCAGCGATGAAATTAAAAGATGCTTACTCCTTGGAAGGAAAGCTATGACCAACCTAGATAGCATATTCAAAAGCAGAGACATTACTTTGCCAACAAAGGTCCATCTAGTCAAGGCTATGGTTTTTCCAGTCATCATATATGAATGTGAGAGTTGGGCTGTGAAGAAAGCTGAGCGCCAAAGAATTGATGCTTTTGAACTGTGATGTTGGAGAAGACTCTTGAGAGTCCCTTGGAGTGCAAGGAGATGCAACCAGTCCATCCTAAAGGAGATCAGTCCTGAGTGTTCTTTGGAAGGAGTGATGCTAAAACTGAAACTCCAATACTTTGGCCATCTCATGTGAAGTGTTTACTCATTGGAAAAGACTGTGATGCTGGGAGGGATTGGGGGCAGGAGGAGAAGGGAACGACAGAGCATGAGATGGCTGGATGGCATCACTGACCCGATTGACATGAGTTTGTATGAACTCTGGGAGTTGATGATAAACAGGGAGGCTTGGAGTGCTGCAGTTCATGGGGTCACAAAGAGTCGGAAATGACTGAGGGACTGAACTGAACTGAAAAGCTTAACTAAACTTTATACAGGCTTCTTCCTGATTCTAGGCCCTTAACCTTCCTTTTTAAAGGTCATTTACTTTAGAGAACTTGCAAATTATTTCTCAGCTCCTCTGAGATATAAATGTTTCTAAAAGTCTTTTGCCAGTTTTACAACCCAGGTATGTCTTTCTCTAGAATCCATCCCTTTAAAATGTAATCATAATATTAACTTATTTGCAAAGCAGAAATAGAGACAAAGATGTAGAAAACAAACATATGGATACCAAAGGGAAGAGAAGGAGGTGTGGGATGAACTGGAAAATTGGGATTGACCTACATACACTATTGATACTATGTACAAAATAGATAGCTAATGAGAACATACTATATAGCACAGGGAATTCTACTCAGTGATCTGTGGTGAGCAAAATGGGAAGGAAATCCAACAAATAGGGGATATACGAATACATATAGCTGATTCACTTTGCTGTACAAAAGAAACTGACATGGCAGTGTAAAGCAACTATACTCCAATCAAAAATGTAATCATCAAGAAACATAGCACTGTTTCTTCCCAATCTCTGTGGGAGACGGGGAGCTTAAGTTTGGTGTATGTCTTGCTCAATATATTAACCTATCTCCTATCATAAACATATGAATTTAGTTTTCCTCCATATAAAGCCAATTAGTAAACACAGATGGCCTATGAGTCCCCACTAATGCCCTCTAGTACTTTTCCACTAGTTCATTCCAGAGCTTATACTATACCCCCAATCCTTTGAGCAGTATTGAGTTCAGACTGAGTTCTGACTTCTTGTTGCAATAACCTTAAATAAAGTCTTCCCTGCCTGTTTAACTTTGCCTGTTGCAATTTTTGCATTGACACTAATTTGTACAGCTGTTGAGATGGATAAATGTGATAACAGACACAAAGTATCCAGTGCTTGGTCAAAATTAAGTCCTCAGTAACCATCATTTATCTTAGTTACCATAAATGATTTGACCTACATTGACTGATATTTTCATTATCTCTAAAAATGTTTTCATTTTCACAGTGGTGAATTAACACTTCCATATGTTTACTCTTCCACAATTTTGCAAGTATTTCTATAGTTATTTTTCTAGAATTATATTTTAAAATTTTGTAAGGATTCATGAAGTGGATTTCAAATGGGAAGGAGAAGCCTCAAGGGCTTCTCTGAGAGGATGGGTTGGGTGAAGAAAAAATTACATAGTGGTTTAAGCTGAACTACCAAACTTCTGCTTGAAGTAAATCAACTCTGCTTTTACTTGTTTTATATATTTAAGTTCAAGGTAAGTTTTGCTGGAAAACAAAAGGTGACATGGTTCTGTTGCTAAAAACAACAGCTACCACATGCACACATATTTGTTAGGGAATTAGGGTCCAAGGAATTGTGGTTTTAACAATTGTGGTCGTGTGACTTTGTTTGTCTGTTTTTTTTTTAATATTGTATTTTTGAAAATCCAACCTCTACTCTAGATTTTTAATCTTTGCTTTTTGGTATTTGTTATCAATTTTCTACCTTTAAGAACCCAATCTTCAGTACCCATTTTTACTTGGGAGCGAGATTACTGGCGACTGCTCTCTCCCTCTTTGGACTCTCCTTTTTCTCCACCCAGTTGCCTCTCTCTCCTCCCTCCCCCTTCTCTTCTCTACCCAACTCTGTGAACCTCTTTGTGTGTTCCGGATGGTGGAGAACACTTAGGGAACTAATTACTGGCTGGATCTGTCTCTCTCCTTTTATTCCCCCCTTTATCCTCCTGGCCACCTCTGTCTCCTTCCTCCCTCTTCTCTTCTCTGTATAACTCCGTGAACATCTCTGAGTGGCCTAGACTGTGGAACTCACATATGGAAGTGAATACTGGCTAGCTTGCTCCCTCCTCTTTTGATTACACCTCATCTAACCTGGGTCAGCTCTATCTCCCTCTTCCCTCTTCTTTTCTCCATGTAACTCTGTGAACCTCTCTGGGTGTCCCTCACTGTGGAGAAATTTTTCACCTTTAACCTAGATGTTTTATCAATGGTGCTGTATAGATGGAGAAGTCTTGAGGCTACTGTAAAAACAAGACAGAAACCAGAGTCAGGAGGCTTAATTTCAAATCCTGAGAACACCAGAGAACTCCTGACTCCAGGGAACATTAATCAATAGGAGCTTATCAAAAGCCTCCATACCTACACTGAAACCAAGCACCACCCAAGGGCCAACAAGTTCCAAAGAAAGACATATCATGCAAATTCTCCAGCAACACAGGAACACAGCCCTGAGCTTCAATATACAGGCTGCCCAAAGTCACTCCAAACCCACTGACATCTCAAAACTCATTACTGGACACTTCATTGCAATCCAGAGAGAAGAAATCCAGCTCCACCCACCAGAACATCAACACAAGCTTCCCTAACCAGGAAACCTTGACAAGCCACCTGTACAAACCCTCCCACAGCGAGGAAACTCCACAGTAAAGAGAATTCCACAAACTGCCAGAATACAGAAAGGCCACCCAAAACACAGCAATATAAACAAGATGAAGAGACAGAGGAATACCCAGCAAGTAAAGGAACAGGATAAATGCCCACCAAACCAAACCACAGAGGAAGAGATAGGGAATCTCCCTGATCAAGAATTCCAAATAATGATAGTGAAAATGATTCAAAATCTTGAAAACAAAATGGAATCACAGATAAATAGCCTGGAGACAAGGATTGAGAAGACGCAAGAAAGGTTTAACAAGGACCTAGAAGAAATAAAAAAGAGTCAATATATAATGCATGATGCAATAAATGAGATCAAAAACACTCTGGAGGGAACAAATAGTAGAATAATGGAGGTAGAAGATAGAATTAGTGAGGTAGAAGATAGAATGGTAGAAATAAATGAATCAGAGAGGAAAAAAGAAAAACGAATTAAAAGAAATGAGGACAATCTCAGAGACCTCTGAGAAAATGTTAAATGCCCCAACATTCAAACCATAGAAGCCCCAGAATAAAAAGAGAAAAAGAAAGACCATGAGAAAATACTTTAGGAGATAATAGTTGAAAACTTCCCTAAAGTGGGGAAGGAAATACCCACCCAAATCCAAGAAACCCAGAGAGTCCCAAACAGGATAAAACCAAGGCGAAACACCCCCAAGACACATATTAATCAAATTAACAAAGATCAAACACAAAGAACAAATATTAAAAGCAGCAAGGGAAAAACAACAAATAACACACAAGGGGATTCCCATAAGGATAACAGCTGATCTTTCAATAGAAACTCTTCAGGCCAGGAGGGAATGGCAAGATATACTTAAAGTGATGAAAGAAAAAACCTACAGCCCAGATTACTATAACCAGCAAGGATCTCATTCAAATATGAAGGAGAATTCAAAAGCTTTACAGACAAGCAAAAGCTGAGAGAATTCTGCACCACCAAACCAGATATCCAACAAATGCTAAAGGATCTTCTCTAGATAGGAAACACACAAAAAAAGCTGTATAAACTCGAACTCAAAACAGTAAAGTAAATGGCAACAGAATCATACTTATTAATAATTACCTTAAAGGTAAATGGGTCGAATGCCCTGACCAAAAGACAAAGACTGGCTGAATGGATACAAAAAAAGACCCCTATATATGTTGCCTCCAAGAGACCTTCCTGAAAACAAGGGACACATACAGACTGAAAGTGAAGGGCTGGATAAAGATATTCCATGCAAATAGAGATGTAAAGAAAGCAGGAGTAGCAATACTCATATCATATAAAATAGACTTTAAACAAAGGCTGTGCAAAGAGACAAAGACAGACACTACATAATGATCAAAGGATCAATCCAAGATGAAGATATAACAATTATAAATATATATGCACCCAACATAGGAGCAGCACAATATGTAAGATAAATGCTAACAAGTATGAAAGGGGAAACTAACAATAACACAATAATAGTGGAAGATTTTAATACCCCACTCACACCTATGGATAGATCAACTAAACAGTAAATTAACAAGGAAACACAAACTTTAAATGATACAGTAGACCAGTTATACCTAATTGATATCTATAGGACATTTCACCCCAAAACAATGGATTTCACCTTTTTCTCAAGCGCACACAGAACCTTCTCCAGGAGAGATTACATCCTGGGCCATAAATCTAGCCTTGGTAAATTCAAAAAAATTGAAATCATTCCAAACATCTTTTCTGACCACAATGCAGTAAGATTAGATCTCAATTACAGGAGAAAAACTATTAAAAATTCCAACATATGAAGGCTGAACAACAAGCTGCTGAATAACCAACAAATCACAGAAGAAATCAAACAGAAATCAAAATATGCATAGAAATGAATGGAAATGAAAACACAACAATCCAAAACCTGTGGGACACTGTAAAAGCAGTGCTAAGGGGAAGGTTCATAGCAATACAGGCATACCTCAAGAAACAAGAAAAAAGTCAAATAAATAATGTAAGTCTACACGTAAAGCAACTAGAAAAGGAAGAAATGAAGAACTCCAGGGTTAGCAGAAGGAAAGAAATCTTAAAAATTATAGCAGAAATAAATGCTAAAGAAATAAAAGAGATCATAGCAAAAATCAACAAAGCCAAAAGCTGGTTATTTAGAAGATAACAAAATTGACAAACCATTAGCCAGACTCATCAAGAAACAAAGGGAGAAAAATTAAATCAATAAAATTTGAAGTGAAAATTGACAGATAACAACAGACAACACAGAAATACAAAGGATCATAAGAGACTACTATCACCAGTTATATGCCAAAAAAAAAAAAAAAAAAAAAAGGACAACTTGGAAGAAATGGACAAATTCTTAGAAAAGTATAACTTTCCAAAACTGAATCAGGAACAAATAGAAAATCTTAACAGACCCATCACAAGCACAGAAATTGAAACAGTAATCAGCAATCTTCCAGCAAACAAAAGCCCAGGTCCAGACGGCTTCACAGCTGAATTCTACCAAAAATTTAGAGAAGAGCTAACACTTATAGTACTCAAATTCTTCCAGAAATTTGCAGAGGAAGGTAAACTTCCAAACTCATGCTATGAAGGCACCATCACCCTAATACCAAAACCTGACAAGTTCAGTTCAGTTCAGTTGCTCAGTCGTGTCCGACTCTTTGCGATCCCATGAATCACAGCATGCCAGGCCTCCCTGTCCATCACCATCTCCCGGAGTTCAGTCAAACTCACATTCATCGAGTCGGTGATGCCATCCAGCCATTGCATGCTTTGTCGTCCCCTTTTCTTCCTGCCCCCAATGCCTCCCAGCATCAGAGTCTTTTGCAATGAGTCAACTCTTCACATGAGGTGGCCAAAGTACTGGAGTTTCAGCTTTAGCATCCTTAATTCCAAGAACACCCAGGGCTGATCTCCTTTAGAATGGACTGGTTGAATCTCCTTGCAGTCCAAGGGACTCTCAAGAGTCTTCTCCAACATCACAGTTCAAAAGAATCAATTCTTTGGCTCTCAGCTTTCTTCACAGTCCAACTCTCACATCCATACATGACCACTGTAAAAACAATAGTGTTGACTAGACATACCTTTGTTGGCAAAGTAATGTCTCTGTTTTCGAATATGCTATCTAGGTTGGTCATAACTTTCCTTCCAAGGGATAAGCGTCTTTTAACGTCATGGCTGATATCACCATCTGCAGTGATTTTGGAGCCCCCAAAATAAAGTCTGACACTGTTTCCAATGTTTCCCAAATCTATTTCCCATGAAGTGATGGGACCAGTTGCCATGATCTTCATTTTCTGAATGTTGAGCTTTAAGCCAACTTTTTCAGTCTCCTCTTTCATTTTCATCAAGAGGCTTTTTAGTTCCTCTTCACTTTCTGCCATAAGAGTGGTGTCATCTGCATATCTGAGGTTATTGATATTTCTCCCGGCAATCTTGTGGAGAAGGCAATGGCACCCCACTGCAGTACTCTTGCTTGGAAAATCCCGTGGACAGAGGAGCCTGGTAGGCTGCAGTCCATGGGGTCGCTAAGATGCGGACGCGACTGAGCAACTTCACTTTCACCTTTCACTTTCATGCATTGGAGAAGGAAATGGCAACCCACTCCGGTGTTCTTGCCTGGAGAATCCCAGGGACGGTGGAGCCTGGTGGGCTGCGTCTATGGAGTCACACAGAGTCGGACAAGACTGAAGAGACTTAGTAGCAGCTGCAATTTTGATTCTAGCTTGTGGTTCTTCCAGCCTAGCATTTCTCATGATGTACTCTGCATAAAATTTAAATAAACAGGGTGACAATATACAGCCTTGTTGTACTCCTTTTCCTATTTGGAACCAGTCGTTGTTCCATGTCCAGTTCTAAATGTTGCTTCCTGACCTGCGTATAGGTTTCTCAAGAGGCAGATCAGGTGGTCTGGCATTCCCATCTCTTTCAGAATTTCCCAGTTTATTGTGATCCACCCAGTCCAAGGCTTTAGCATAGTCAATAAAGAAGAAATAGATGTTTTTCTGGAACTCTCTTGCTTTTTCCATGATCCAGCAGATGTTGCCAATTTGGTCTCTGGTTCCTCTGCCTTTTCTAAAACCAGCTTGAACATCTGGAAGTTCACGGTTCACGTATTGCTGAAGCCTGGCTTGGAGAATTTTGAGCATTACTTTACTAGAGTGTAAGATGAGTGCAATTGTGCAGTAGTTTGAGCATTCTTTGGCATTGCCTTTCTTTGAGACTGGAATGAAAACCGACCTTTTCTATTCCTGTGGCCACTGCTGAGTTTTCCAAATTTGCTCGCATATTGAGTGCAGCACTTTCATAGCATCATCTTCCGGGATTTGAAATAGCTCAACTGGAATTCCATCACCGCCACTAGCTTTGTTCATAATGATGCTTTCTAAGGCCCACTTGACTTCACATTCCAGGATGTCTGGCTCTAGATGAGTGATCACACCATCATGATTATCTTGGTCGTGAAGATCTTTTCTGTACAGTTCTGTGTATTCTTGCCACCTCTTCTTAATATCTTTTGCTTCTGTTAAGTCCATACCATTTATGTCCTTTATCGAGCCCATCTTTGCATGAAATGTTCCCTTGGTATCTCTGATTTTCTCGAAGTGATCTCTAGTCTTTCCCTTTCTGTTGTTTTCCTCTATTTCTTTGCATTGATTGTGGATTAAGGCTTTCTTTTCTCTTCTTTCTATTCTTTGGAACTCTGCATTCACATGCTTATATCTTTCCTTTTCTCCTTCGCTTTTCACTTCTCTTCTTTTCACAGCTATTTGTAAGGCCTCCCCAAACAGCCATTTTGCTTTTTTGCATTTTTTTCCATGGAGATGGTCTTGATCCCTGTCCCCTATACAATGTCATGAACCTCTGTCCATAGTTTATCAGGCACTCTATCTATCAGATCTAGTCCCTTAAATCCATTTCTCACTTCCACTGTCTAATTGTAAGGGATTTGATTTAGGTCATACCTGAATGGTCTAGTGGTTTTCCCTTCTTTCTTTAATTTAAGTCTGAATTTGGCAATAAGGAGCTCATGATCTGAGCCACAGTCAACTCCCTGTCTTATTTTTGTTGACTGTATAGAGCTTCTCCATCTTTGGTTGCAAAGGATATAATCAATCTGATTTCGGTGTTGACCATCTGGTGATGTCCATGTGAAGAGTCTTCTCTTGTGTTGTTGGAAGAGCGTGTTTGCTATGATCCGTGTGTTCTCTTGGCACAACTCTAATTACCTTTGCCATGCTCCATTCCGTACTCCCAGGCCAAATTTGACTGTTAGTCCAGGTGTTTCTTAACTTCCTACTTTTGCATTCCAGTCCCCTATAATGAAAAGGACTTTTTTGGGTGTTAGTTCTAAAAGGTCTTGTAGGTCTTCACAGAACCGTTCCACTTCAGCTTCTTCAGCATAGACTTGGATTACAGTGATATTGAATGGTTTGCCTTCAAAACGAACAGAGATCATTCTGTCATTTTTGAGATTGCATCCAAGTATTGCATTTCAGACTCTTTTGTGGACCATGATGGCTACTCCTTGTAGCCATCTTGTGAGGGATTTCTTGTGAGGGATTCCTGCCCGCAGTAGTAAATATAATGGTCATCTGAGTTAAAGTCACCCATTCCAGTCCTTTTTAGTTCATTGATTCCTAGAATCTCAACGTTCACTCTTGGCATCTCCTGTTTGACCTCTTCCAATTTGCCTTGATTCATGGACCTGACATTCCAGGTTCCTACGCAATATTGCTCTTTACAGCATCAGACCTTGCTTCTATTACCAGTCACATCCACAACTGGATATTGTTTTTGCTTTGGCTCCATCCCTTCATTCTTTCTGGAGTTATTTCTCCACTGATCTCCAGTAGCATATTGGGCACAGGTTGCAAAGAGTCGGACATGACAAAGCAACTAAACTGAACTGAGCTGAACTGAACTGACCTGGGTAGTTGCTCTTTCAGTATCCTATCATTTTGCCTTTTCATACTGTTCATGGGGTTCTCAAGACAAGAATACTGAAGTGGTTTGCCATTCCCTTCTCCAGGGGACCACATTCTGTCAGACATCTCTACCATGACCTGCCCATCTTCAGTGGCCCCCCAGGGCATGGCTTAGTTTCATTGAGTTAGAAAAGGTTAAAAAAGAAAAGAAAAGAAAAGAAAAGGCTGTGTTCCTAATGTGATTAGATTGACTAGTTTTCTGTGATTATGGTTTCAGTTGTGTCTGCCCTCTGATGCCCTTTTGCAACACCTACCATCTTACTTGGGTTTCTCTTACCTTGGACGTGCGGTATCTCTTCACAGCTGCTCCAGGAAAGCACAGCCACTGCTCCTTACCTTGGACGAGGGGTATCTCCTCACCACCGCCCTTCCTGACCTTGAGAGTGGAGTAGCTCCTCTAGGGCCTCCTGTGCCTGCGCAGCCACCGCTCCTTGGATCTGGGGTTGCTCCTCTTGGCCACCACCCTTGGCCTCGGGTTGGGGGGCGGGTGGCTCCTCCCAGCCACTGATCCTGACCTGGGACATGGTGAATCTCCTCTCAGCTGCCACCCCTGACCTCGGACGTGGGGTAGCTCCTCTTGCCCGCTGCCCTTCCAGCATGGGGTCCTGCCGGTTTCTGCCCCTGATCTCGGATGTGGGGTAGCTCCTCTTGGCCTCGTTTGTGCACCGTTGCAGCCGCCCACGCTTGTGTACTGTCACAGTTGCCCGTGCTGACAAAGATGCCACCAAAAAAGGAAACTACAGGCCAATATTACTGATGAACATAGATGCAAAAATCCTTAAAAAATTATAGTAATCAGAATCCAACAACACATTGGAAAATCATACATCATGACCAAGTGGACTTTATCCCAGGGATGCAAGGATTCTTTAGTATCTGCAAATCAATCAATGTAATACACCACATTAACAAATTGAAAAATAAAAGGCATATGATTATCTCAATAGATGCAGAGAAAGCCTTTGGTAAATTTCAACATCCATTTATGATAAAAACTCTCCAGAAAGCATGAATAGAAGGAACATAGCTCAACATAATAAAAGCTATATATGACAAACCCACAGCATACATTATCCTCAGTGGTGAAAAATTGAAAGCATTTCCCCTAAAGGAACAAGACAAGGGTGCCCACTTTCACCACTATTATTCAACATAGTTTTGGAAGCTTTGGCCACAAAAGTCAGAGCAGAAAAAAAATAAAAGGAATCCAAATTGGAAAAGAAGAAGTAAAACTCTCACTGTTGGCAGATGACATGATCCTCTACATAGAGAACCCTAAAGACTCCACCAGAAAATTACTAGAGTGAATCAATGAATATAGTAAAGTTGCAGGATATAAAATCAACACACAGAAATCCCTTGCATTCCTATACACTAATAATGAGAAAACAGGAAGAGATATTAAGGAAACAATTCCATTCACCATTGCAACAAAAAGAATAAAATACTTAGGAATATATCTACCTAAAGAAACTAAAGACCTATATATAGAAAACTATATTTTCTCTATTTTTATTTTGCTTTTTACACTTAATGTTTTATTTTATTTGATTTTTAATTTTATTTTATTTTTAAACTTTACAATATTGTATTAGTTTTGCCAAATATCGAAATGAATCCGCCACAGGTATACCTGTGTTCCCCATCCTGAACCCTCCTCCCAGACCTATTACAGAAAACTATAAAACACTGATGAAAGAAATAAAAGAGGACACTATTAGATGGAGAAATATACCATGTTCAAGGATCGGAAGAATCAGTATAGTGAAAATGAGTATACTACCCCAAGCAATCAATAGATTCAATGCAATCCCTATCAAGCTACCCACGGTATTTTTCACTGAGCTAGAGCAAAGAATTTCACAATTTGTATGGAAATGCAAAAAACCTCGAATAGCCTAAGCAACCTTGACAAAAAAAGAATGGAACTGGAGGAATCAACCTGCCTGACTTCAGGCTCTACTACAAAGCCACAGTCATCAAGACAGTATGGTACTGGCACAAAGACAGAAATATAGATCAGTGGAACAAAATAGATAGCCCAGAGATAAATCCATGCACCTATGGACACCTTATCTTTGACAAAGGAGGCAAAAATATACAATGGAGAAAAGACTATCTCTTTAACAAGTGGTGCTGGCAAAACTGGTCAACCACTTGTAAAAGAATGAAACTAGAACACTTTCTAACACTATACACAAAAATAAACTCAAAATGGATTAAAGATCTAAGTGTAAGACCAGAAACTACAAAACTCCTAGAGGAGAACATAGGCAAAACACTCTCAGACATAAACCACTGCAGGATCCTCTATGACCTACCTCCCAGAATATTGGAAGTAAAAGCAAAAATAAACAAATGAGACCTAATTAAAATTAAAAGCTTCTGCACAACGAAAGAAACTATAAACAAGGTGAAAAGACAGCCTTCAAAATGGGAGAAAATAATAGCAAATGAAGCAACTGACAAAGAATTAATCTCAAAAATATACAAGCAACTCCTGTAGCTCAACTCCAGAAAAATAAACGACTCATACAAAAAATGGGCCAAAGAACTAAACAGACATTTCTCCAAAGAAGACATACAGATGGCTAACAAACACATGAAAAGATGCTCAACATCACTCATTATCAGAGAAATGCAAATCAAAGCCACAATAAGGTACCATTTCAAACCAGTCAGAATGGCTGCTATCCAAATGTCTACAAGCAATAAATGTTGGAGAGGTTGTGGAAAAAAAGGGAACCCTCTTACATGGTTGGTGGGAATGCAAACTAGTACAGCCAATATGGGGCAGTGTGGAGATTCTGTACAAAACTGGAAATAGAACTGTCATATGACCCAGCAATCCCACTGCTGGGCATACACACCAAGGAAACCAGAATTGAAAGAGACACATGTACCCCGATGTTCATCGCAGCACTGTTTATAATAGCCAGGACATGAAACCATCCTAGATTTCCATCAGCAGCCGAATGGATAAGAAAGCTATGGTACATATGCACAATGGAGTATTACTCACCATTAAAAAGAATAGATTTGAATCAGTTCTAATGAGGTGGATGAAACTGGAGCCTATTACATAGAGTGAAGTAAGCCAGAAAGAAAAACACCACTACAGTATACTAACACATATATATGGAATTTAGAAAGATGGTAACGATAACCCTGTATGTGAGACAGCAAAAGAGACACAGATGTATAGAATAGTCTTTTGGACTCTGTGGGAGAGGGTGAGGGTGGGATGATTTGGGAGAATGGCATTGAAACATTTATATTATTATATGTGAAAAGAATCGCCAGTCCAGGCTCGATGTATGATACAGAATGCTAGGGGCTGGTGCACTGGGATGACCCAGAGGGATGGTATGAGGTGGGTGGTGGTGGGGGGGGGGGTTCAGGATGGGGAACACATGTACACTTGTGGTGGATTCATGTTGATGTATGGCAAAACCAATACAATATTGTAAAGTAATTGGCCTCCAATTAAAATAAATTTATATTAAAAAAAGTGGCAACAGCCTAAGGAAAGGTGTGAATAGTGCTGAAGTAGAGAGTATAGTATTAGGTGTCTTTGTGTTTTATCAGCGCTTCTCAGAGGGAGTCTGAAGAACTGCATCAAAATCCAAAATCGTCTGGATGAGGACCATACTTCTGCATTTCTGCCAAGCTCCAAGGGTGATTCTGGAGTTTGACCTTTACATAAGGGGCAATTGGATACTGTCTCAATGGAAAAAAATAATTAGTGTTCATCTTTACCTTGAACTCCTTTTCTGCCTCCTGCAGACTCGCTAACATCTACACAACCCCACAGTTGGTGTTTGCTGCCCCCTTGTGGAATGAGTTAGGAATTATCCCTTCATTTCCCACTCATTTGCTGTTCATGGCTTTGGAAAGCACACTATTCAGGAATCTTGTGCCCATCAAGCAAAGTTGGTAACATTAGAGAGATTCCTGGGACATCTCTCTTCCATCATTTCCATTATTTTGTATTACTTTAAAAATCAATAACTTCTTAGCTACCTCGCTGCTAAGTCGCTTCAGTCATGTCTGACTCTGTGCAACCCCATAGAGGGCAGCCCACCAGGCTCCCCCATCTCTGGGATTCTCTAGGCAAGAATACTGGAGTGGGTTGCCATTTCCCTCTCCAATGCATGAAAGTGAAAAGTCAAAGTGAAGTCGCTCAGTCGTGTCCGACTCTTAGCGACCCCATGGACTGCAGCCTACCCGGCTCCTCCGTCCATGGGATTTTCCAGGCAAGAGTACTGAAGTGGGGTGCCATTGCCTTCTCCGTAGATACCTCTAGGAAATCCAATTCTGCAGCCTCCCTAAATCACTAATTCCTATGGGAGAGGGCAGAGGGTTCTGAATGGCCAAGTAAAAGGTTCTTCAGGAGTAGAGATTTTGCACTGGATAATAACTTTCTAGAAATAGAACTTTGAAAAGATAAACGTGACAGAGGCACAGAGAATGGACTAGATAAGAGAAAAACTAGAGAGAGGGGATTATTTAGACCACTGTGTTAATTAAGAACCAGAATGGTTAGGAAAGGAACAGATGTGACACACATCATAAACAAAGATTAGACAGAATCAAGTAGTTTACCAATATCAGGAGTGTGGAATGAAAGAGTATGATTCATTTCATGGTAAACCATTACTATTTTATCGATCCTATGACTGAGGCACTAATCTCACCTGGTAACAGTTTACTGCACCTGAAAACTCAGTTCTTTCAAGATGGAAGAACTTTCATTTTCTAATTTGCGACTCCCATGGTATAAAGTAAAGATAGTAAGTCCTCAGGTTGTAGAGCAGATGTTATTCTCACATAGAGATAGCTATGGAACCCTATGCTACTACTACTACTAAGTTGCTTCAGTCGAGTCCGACTCTGTGCGACCCCACAGAAGGCAGCCCACCAGGTTCGCCCATCCCTGGGATTCTCCAGGCAAGAACACTGGAGTGGGTTGCCATTTCCTTCTCCAGTGCATGAAAGTGAAAAGTGAAAGTGAAGTAGCTCAGTAGTGTCCGACTTTTAGCGACCCCATGGACTGCAGCCTACCAGGCTCCTCTGTCCATGGAATTTTCCAGGCAAGAGTACTGGAGTGGGTTGCCATTGCCTTCTCCAACCCTATGCTAGCTATTCATTTATCATGAGGCATTGTCTCCAGAAGCCAACTCTAAAACAAATGTTTCCTGTGAGAAATAACATCAAGTCATCAATGACAAGTATCTCTAGTTACAAATACCAATTAATTGATCTGATAAATTAGCTTTTACCAGGTAGTAGGAAGCAAAAGACATTAGACGAGAGTTGGGCAGGTAATTCAGGGTATTTCATAAGATGTTACTTTGGGGGACCTGGAGTCACCTTCATGCACCATGAGAGCACTGAGTTCCTCAACTAGTAGTTATAACAACTGTTCATGTTTATTGAGTGGCTGCTTCTCATGTGTCAGGCACTAATAAAAGCTTCTTACATGTATTAACTCAATCCTCACACCAATCCAATGAGCTGGTAGGTGCTATTATCCCTATTTTACTAGCAGAGGAATGTCAGGTATATTGAGCATGAGTAATTAGCCAAAGCGATAGTTAGGAAGTAAGGGAGGTAGAATTTAATCTCCAACAGTCTAGCTCATTGCTTATATTATTAACCCCAGTGTTATAATACCTTGAAAATATTGTAAGAAAAAGATGTGTTTCTATGGGATAATATGGAGCTCTAAAGCCTCTAAGATGCTCAAGATCTTAGGAGGTTAATGCCACTCCTCCAAAAGATCCAGGAGGAAACTCAATACTGAAAACATCTGGCAGCACCCTCCAGGACAGAACAGTGATGGGTAGGAGGCAGGAAGAGCAGAGGAACAAATAAAGACTGAGTTATGAGGACATGATAGAGTAAGAGAGCTACTAAATGGCAGAAGTAGGATTTAAAGCCAGGCAATCAGGTTCCAGAATTCAGGTACTTACTCACTATACAATGCCACAGCTTATATGAGAGAACCTGGAGAAGAAATACCTTAAGAACAATGGTGGAATGCCAGTTAAGATTTTGGGTTTTTTCCCTTTGTGAATAATACAGTGAATTTTTTTTTTTCCTTCAGAGAATGTGCTTTCTCACAATGCAGTATAACTACATTCACTGCTAGAGATGACCTCTGTTATTATCTATACATAATTCTGAGCCTTCTGAACATTAAGAACCTGGTGCTGAGCATCTATGAGGGCAACTTTTAAATTCTGATTTTCATAATGAAAACCTATACTTTTTTCTTTCCTTTCCAAAGCTGTTATGAATCATACAACTCCATAGGGCTTCAAGTGAAATTTCTATTTTACATATTAATTAGAATCAATAAATTGTTTAAGTACTAAAATTTAAATACTGGGGAGTCGGGATCACCTTTTTAGACATTTTCCCAAAATTTTTACTATATTAAATGTGTAGCAGTCATTAATGTCTGTATATTGTTATATTTAATTTCCTACAAAGCTAAGCAGCCTCCAACAAAATTGCTTTGTGCCTTAGTTAAATATAAGACAAGAAGGGGGAACCTATCAACATTGATACAAAATACACAAAAGACAATATGATTTCTTTTTATTCCTTTTCAATTATCCTTAAAATCCATTACAGTTCAACCTGAGAATAGATCTCCTTTGCTGAAATAAGGATGATTTGAAAAAAAAAACTTTTTTTTTAAACTGGAACCCTCAGTTAACAAGACTTTATAAACTGTACTTTTTGAGGGAGAATATAAAAACACATCAGAGATAATAACATGAAGAATTCATGCTTAAAGCACTTTCAACATATGTTTGGATTCAGTCCAGATTGTGCTCAATTTTATACATTCATCATTTTGTGCTGAGCCAGTCTTAAGCAAAACTGTCAAATAAGTCACTATGTCTTAAAGGCACACAAATGCTCTCTGGCTTTCTTGGCAACCCATTCCATCAGTCTTTTCCATCTACCTTTCTTCTAAAATGTTTTTTTTTTTCTCATTACATCAAAATTCTTCTCCAGCAGCTTCACTGGACCTCAGCTTACCTGTGAGGAGGGAAATATTTGATCAATTAAACTTATTCATTAACATGTTGTAAATGATTGTGAAATGCTTAAGATGGTAGCCTTCTCAGAAGTACTTGCATTTTGAAAGAGTCACGTTTTAACCTAAAGGAATCTTTAACACTAGAATTACAACAAAAGTCCATTTAGCAAGGGTAAATTTCCCAGTTCTCTACAAACTAACCCTCCAGGAAAGCACCTAAAAGATTGTTTGTTTCTCTTGTAAAGTGGAACTTTACATTAATAACGGAGTTTAACAAGATTTTTTAGGAAAGGTAAGTATATGATAAAATCCTTGAGTTATTATATATTTGGGAATGCTTCTCTTTTACCTTTAAAATAAACAACACACTAGATAGATACAGAATTATTGGGCTATGATCTTTTATAATCCAAACTTTGAAAATGTGCCCCATTAATTTTGTGTGTGAATGCAGTGTGAATGAGAATTTAAAGACCAGCTTGAGATTTTGTTTTGCTTTTGTTTCATTTTGGTTTGTGAGTCATCTATTTCTTTTGTAGGAATACTTGTAAGTTTCTTTATCCTTCAAGTTGAGTAATTTTATAAGGGTATCTTGATCTTAATCATTTTCTAATATTTTTTCCCAAGAACTCTTTGATCTTCAATGTCTGTTTTTCAGAAAAGCTTTATTTTACTATGTCTTACAGTTTATGGAAATGACACCCCACTCCAGTACTCTTGCCTAGAAAATCCCATGGACGGAGGAGCCTGGTAGGCTGCTGTCCATGGGGTCGCTAAGGGTCAGACACAACTAAGCGACTTCACTTTCACTTTTCACTTTCATGCACTGGAGAAGGAAATGGCAACCCACTCCTGTGTTCTTGCCTGGAGAATCCCAGGGACAGGGGGCTGCCATCTATGGGGTCGCACAGAGTTGGACACAACTGAAGTGATTTAGCAGCAGCAGCATAGTTTATGGGTAATTTCTGTTCGTCTTTCATAAGTATCAATTATTACATGTTAGATCTCCACTTTTGTCTTCAATATCAATCATCTTCTTTTGCATCCAGATTCAAATTCCAATTCTGCCACTAACCAGCTATGTGGCTTTGGATGAGTTTCATAAACTCTCTGACCTACCTGTAAAATGTGACTAATAATACTATTTGCCTCAGAGGTTTGTTATAAGGTTTGAACAAAATAATTGTGTAAAAACACTTAGCATGGTAGCCTACAGCTGGTATTAGTATTAACTATTATTATTCAAGACTTCAGACAGAAAACTGAGAGAATTGAGTATTCATTATATTATCAAGGCAGAATGAGGAACTCTTGTTTTATTTATTTATTTTTTTTATATGATAGTTTCTTTTTTTTAATTTTTTTATATTTTCATATTTATTATTATTTTTTTAATAATTTTTAACATTTTTAAATTTCAGGTATACACATGCTCCCCATCCTGAACCCTCCTCCCTCCCCCCTCCCCATACCATCCCCCTGGGCCATCCCAGCGCACCAGCCCCAAGCATCCAGCATCGTGCACTGAACCTGGACTGGCATCTCGTTTCATACATGACATTTCACATGTTTCAATGCCATTCTCCCAAATCTTCCCACCCTCTCCCTCTCCCACAGAGTCCATAAGACTGTTCTATACATCAGTGTCTCTTTTGCTGTCTCATATGCAGGGTTATCATTACCATCTTTCTAAATTCCATATATATGCATTAGTATACTGTATTTCTGTTTTTCCTTCTGGCTTACTTCACTCTGTATAATAGGCTCTTGTTTTAAAAATCAGTTCATCTTCATCTTCCAATAAATAGAATCATCAGTCAACAAAGAAACCTCATTTTTAAAGCAATCTGGTTAGTCTTTATTTAAATAAGTTTTACTTTAATAATTATCTTTTTAAACATAATTTCCTTATTCCTTTTTGCTTCCTTTTGTTTTGTGAGCGCTTCAGAGGCCTTGAGAATAAACACTTAGAAGGAGATGTATGTTAGTTGCTCAGTTGTGCTCGACTCTTTGTGACCCCATGGACTGCAGCCAATGATGCTCCTCTGTCCATGGGATTTTACAGGCAAGGATACTGGAGTGGGTTGCCATTTCCTTCTTCAGGGGACCTTCCTGACCCAGGGATAGAACCCAGGTCTTCCGCCCTGCAGGCAGATTCTTTGCCTACAGGGGAAACAGAAGGAGATGTAAATGCCATAACATACTGAGACACTGAGCATTGTTAGTCACATCTAGTCACATGAGGTTAAGGTGAGATGGCAGGCCTTGAAGCGTGAGAAAAATATTAGTGAACCCTAGAGAAAAGATGCATAATTTAGGTGGTATTTCAAATCCAGATACAAATTAATCTAAAGTACTATGGAAAGTCTGAAAAGAGTCAGGTGTTTTTTGCTGTTGTTGTTTTTTGTTTTTTCCTTTTTCAAGAAGTTTCTTCAGCAACTGCTTCTGTGTCTGTCCAACTGCTGCAAATACAGTATCAATGATAAACACCTCACTGAGCTTAAGTTCTCTGAGTCAAAACTGGAAGTAGTTTGGTGAGACCTTTATTTGGAGGAAAGCTCACTGTTTGTTTTAGCAAGAGAAATACTTGATCAGGACCATTTATAAATGAATTTTCCAGAGAATTAAAGTCACAACACATCAAAGCCAAACAGAGGACTGCTTCAGTGAGCAATCAGAAAGTTTTCTTAATTTATTATTAGCATGAGCTCTTGGCTTGACTAACTACACTTAATCTCCCTTCTGTGGTAGCTACTTTTACCTGTATATTTACTTCAGGAGTTATTTGGTGTTAGGAGTAGAGATTATTCTAAAGAAAGATTTTCATTTTTCCTCTGCTGATCATTATTTTTTGGGCTGATATATATCTATGACTGACCACTCTAAAATCTGTAGAAGTTAAGCTCCATGAGGAGAGGGACCATATATGCTATACTTACCTCTGTATTCCTAATGCCCAGTATAGTGCCTGGCACCTGGTATATACTTCATTGAATGAATGAATGAATGAGAACAAGGACTCTTTGGTATGTGCACCTCAGTATTCTGTGTTACTTGTATATAATCTTTGTCATTCTCTGTCTTGAATATACTTATTCTGTCCCTGATACAGTTACTTTTCTTCTAAGAACAAGTACTTAATCATAAATTTCTTTCAAAGGGAGCACAATGTGAACATTTTCTATAATAATATGGTCAGCAATCTGTGATAAAGGTTGGAGTTTGAATAAATTTAATTGATGAGTTATACAACATCTTAGCCTAAAATCAAAGCTGGAGAATGGCTCATTTGGAATGATGATTCACTTACAGGAGATAAAGACAGAGAATGAAAGAGACAAGGAGAAAAACCCATCCAAGGATGCCTTCTCAAGGTGGCTACTCTTACCAGTGACTGATTTCAGGCTCCTTCTGACTCTTGTGAGAAGACTTGTTAGGAAATGTTTCTAAGAATGGTCTTCTCCAGAGAAACAAGGAGAAAGCATTCATTCATTGAATTTCATTCTTCATTGGTCAAGGGTTACCCTAAGAAGCATTAATTGCCTTGTACTTTCAGATTGCATTTGTGTGAGCAATGGGGAAGGTACCCTGGAGGTGGGAATGGCAACCCACTCCAGTATTCTTGCCTAGAGAATCCCATAGACAGGAGCCTGGCAGACTATAGTCCATAGGGTTGCAAAGAGCTGGACAGGACTGAAGTGACTGAGCATGCACGAGCAATAAATAAGTAGGTTCCCATCATGACATTTCTATGGTATCAGAGAAGCCCAGGGCAGGAGACAATATATATTTAGTTCAGACTTGAGGGGAGGTACTGTCAGTGTTCACCTGTACCAAGCTGGTCAAAATCTGTGGGAAACTGGTTACAATAGATGTGGCTGGAGTAAGAAGTGAGGCTGAGAGATTTGAAGTGGTACATAAGAGCTATTCCATGCAATGGAAATAGTTAAATGACTAATCACTTACGAATATGCTTTGAAAAATATGTTTCAGATAGCACCATTGAGATCCAAAAGAATACTTGGGCTGCAGTTCAATCTATGAATTCTGTAGCTGCTTCTGAATCACATACACTTTACTCTGATGTTTTGACATTAGCAGAGTCTCAAGATTGAATTCCAAGATGATATTCAACTAAAATGTATTTTAAGAGAATAAAAATTATGAAAACAAATGAAGTGTAAGGCAAATTGGAATTTAAAGGAGATAAAGACACACTGTTCTCCTAACAAAGGCAATATTATTTTTGTAGAATTTGCAGGTATTTAACTGAAATACGATTTCATCAAGAAATATTTATGTTTAGCCTGATTTTTAAACTGTTTCTGAAAACTTGACACTTAGATACAGTGTACATGCAAAATAAAGTCAGACCGACTCACATTTAGAGTCATATCTGCAAGGAAGATGGCTTTATTCTTCTATTCTCTGGATAGGGTTGCCCATAGTAACCTAACACCTGTCATGTCAAACACTGCTAGAATAAATACACTCACATCATGATGCCTAACAAAGAAACTTAGCCTGACCATTGCTACCAGAAGCCATAATCAGAATGGCTGTGCTCCATAATATACTTATTCATCAAGGTCAAACAGTGATTAATCATAATCAAGTAGTTTTCCTCATTTAAGTGTAGTCTGCTAACATAAACTTGATTTTAAATGCTGATCCTAGCTCAGTTCCAGGAGCCTAGAGCTACTTTAATTTTCATTTCACTACTCAAGATACTCTTTAAGGTGCATTCAAGAAACAAGAGGAGCATATAATTTGGCTGAGTCCCAAAATGTCATGTTATACTTCAAGGAAAATATCGATATTCTTGTGGACTGAAACTACTCTTGCACTAGAAATTACTGGTGAACTTGTAAATTAGCTAAAGATCAACTTCCATCATAAGTTACACACTGACACATCTAGGCCCCAGGGATGTGGAAAAATACATGTACCCATTGAGTGCAGATGAGTCTGCAGGTTGCTTTGGCAGGTCGAGTAAGAAGTTGGATCCCCAGACCAATATGTATTTCTCTTTCCTGGCAGCTTTCAGATCAAGTACATGACATAAAATGACGTAGTGTTCATACATTTGTAGCATATTCTGTATATTAAAGGTGTTTTATTCATGTCACTGTGATTTCTCTAAGTTTAATTGAAGAAATAAAAATTGAGACCTCTCTGACTCTCACCATTCTACTTACAAAATTAAAATAATGAAAAATCAAGTATTTGTGGCAAAAAAATCTGATAGGTGGGTAAGTGGAATGTTACTGTTTCTTACATTTTTCAAAATCCTAATATAGCACATGGGTACAGAAGAAAGGAAAGAAAGGAACATTCAACCAAACTGCTTTTTCTCTGGCCTACATGTGGAAATATATTACACATTCAAAAACCTGAACACTCACTAACATCCTAGACATTCTCTATGTAAAACAAGAGTGAAATACACAGAACTGCTTACTAGAACTTTGAGGGAAAGATTATCTGATATTTATACAAACTTATTAAAAGAAAACAAAGTTTTCAGTAAGAGTTTTGGGGTTGCTTCAACTTTGTTCAGATGAAGAAAACAAGACTTTGAGCTTCTTTAAAGGAAAAAGTTATATATGAATGAAGAATTGATTTAATCCTTCTTGATCCAAGGTATCCCAGAATACCAACATTATGTAGTGCATCCCTCCTTGTTCATAATGTATTAAAAGGCATCCTAAATGTTTTACTGAAGGCATTTTGAAATGAAGGTTTCTTCAAGTAATATACCTTTCTTAGAAAACAGCTACTTGTTGGCTTTTCTCTACCCTGGTTGTCCATGTTGTGTTCTGTTGAAGGCCTACAAAGACTTCTCTGTATCTCTCTACAGACACACTTGATTGTGTATGTACAGTGGGGCTTCTGTGGAAACTGGTTATTAAGAAACTGTTATGCCTTTGTCCATCTTTAAAGTGTGATAAAATAATGAGTTAGTAAACTAAATTGAAATGTCATTCCCTTTGAATGAAGGTTATGAGAAGTGGCAATTTTTAATCACTTGCATTAGATATGAATGTAACAGACAAGATACATGAGATGCTTAAAGAAATTAATTCGATATTTGGCAAAACTAATACAATTATGTAAAGTTTAAAAATAAAATAAAATAAAAAAAAGAAATTAATTTTACTTAGGGTAGTGAGAAAGCACAGCAAATTCCTATGAGGGGGAAATGGTGGATAAATTCTATTTGACGTCATGGTGAATAATTTTAAATGGTTTTAAAAGTAGCTATTACAATCAAGATTTTTTTTTTAATAAAAAGGAAAATAGAGTAAGAAAATAATTGAGAAAATCATTTGATCCTTGCAATTCACTTTTAATTTGTTCTAAACTTTCAGTATAACCATGAAATATTTATGTCTAATAAATGATAATGTGTGCAACAACAACAAAAATGTTGTTGAACACATTAGGAAAGTTTGCCCAAAGGCGAGCTAATTATGCCTTTATAGGTCTTACTTAAATTTATGATTATGTTCTGATTTAGCTTTATCCTTTTTATATAAGTTTCTGTGGAATTCCTCATGTATGATGTGCTCCATTTACTGAGGGCATTTATAAATGGTGTTGACCCATTATTTGCATACACCTTGGCCTTCTTATGGCAGAGGAGTAAGAAAATAGAGAAGTTGAAAGATCAAGAGGTGACATGTTTAGAGTGACAATTAAATGGTACTTTAAGGTTCCCATAACAGGCTTCACAGTCTTGAGGTAAATACACATACATTTGTAACCATAAGAAAAATCAGAGTAAAAACCATTTCATACTTTTCCAGAAAGTGAGTGTGATAACTAGGCCTTAGAATATAGAAAAATGGTAACTTTTAGTTACTATTATATTATAGGAACAGAAAAGGTAATTAATCCACAGCACTAACATTTTCCTCACACCAACATTTAGGGGTTTCAGCAAAGGAAATCAAGAAACTGAGGGAAAAATCTATCAGAAAGAAGTGAGAGGAAATTTAGCGCATGAAGGAAAAAAATTATACTAAAAACATCAAAGTACTGACAAAGTCAGATTCATTATGGCTGTCTTCAGATACCACCTGATTCTATACATTTAATATATATTCTACCATAAATATCTTTAATTAACTAAGAAGGTTGATACAAATGTAGTCTCTTCACATCTCTTACATTAATAGCATGTTATCTATTTTCTGGCTATAATTAAACCTAATGATAGTAATAGATCATTATTATTGATAAAATGCTTATGGGACATCAGGAAGTATGTGAAGTATTTTGCATGCAACATCTCATAAAATCCTTATGACCACTTTCTACAAGGAGAGGTTAGTGAATGATTCACAGTTCCCAGATGCAGAAACACAGGCTCACAGAAGAGAAGTAATCTGCTTGA
Organism: Bos grunniens; assembly: GCF_055505025.1. Taxonomy (NCBI): domain Eukaryota; kingdom Metazoa; phylum Chordata; class Mammalia; order Artiodactyla; family Bovidae; genus Bos; species Bos grunniens. The sequence goes on along the minus strand of NC_141194.1, from coordinate 101,280,765 downwards.
GGTCACAAGAATAATCATTGGTACAGCTGGAATTTGAATGTGTATCTCTGTGTGACTCCAAAGGTTATGTGCTAACCACTCCAGGACAACTTCTCTACTGAATGCTGTATCTTCATGCATCTACTATTGGGTTAGGAAAGAAGCAAATGAGGCCAGGTGTCAATGTTGGTGTTTTTATGGCAAAACCAATAGATTCACTTCATGACATTTACTGAAGTTTCTTTTATCATGAGGAAGCATTAGAAATTATATGCCAAAGCATGAGAACCTGTGGCGGATTCATTTTGATGTTTGGCAAAACTAATACAATATTGTAAAGTTTAAAAATAAAATAAAAAAAAGAAAAAAAAAGATTAAAAAAATGAAAAAAGATACAATATGAATTTCAAGTTCTTTTCAGTCTAGTCAGTGAAAGCAGATAAGCAAATAGACCCTTATAACACAGAGTGATAGGAGCTATGAGGTAGAAGTGTAGGTTGCAGAGACAAGTCACAGAGACAGCAAGTCAACTTTGGTAGATATCTCAGAAGTCCTAGTGAGTCTCTTTCTGTTTTGTCATATTCATTCATTTGCTTTATTCTTTGTGTATTTTTTTTCAATATAACAAAACAGAAAGAGATTCACAGTTAAAGAGAACAAACTAGTGGTTACTTGCAGAAAGGAAAGCGGGCAGGGCCAAGGTAGGGGTATGGGATTAAGAGATAGAAACTATTATGCATAAAATAAGTAAACAACAAAGATATATTGTATAGCACAGGGAAGTATAGCCATTATTTTGTAGTAATGAAGTATAAGCTATAAGAACACTCAATCACTATGCTGTACACCTGAAACTAATATAATATCACAAATCAACTATATTTCAATAATATATATATATATATATTAAAAAAAAGAAGTCCCAGTGAGACTTGTTCATAGACAGATGTAGATAGGCAGAGAGGTGGGAGTAGCAAAAAACTGGCTTTGCAAGCAGAGGGATCATCATGTATAAAGACCTGACGAGGAGAGAGAATATGGTACATTTGAAGAACTACAGGTAGTTAAGTAAAACTATAACAACAGAACTGTTTGGTTGAGAATAATGTTTTATCTCACCTGTTCAATCTCAGGGCATGGATTTCTAGCCTCAGTGATCCACTAAAAAGTGTCCTGAAGTGAGTTCAACTATATTTTTGGAGCATATTTCATTCCAACTTCTCTTCAATGCCCTGTAAAATGTGGAATATCTGCCAGCCTGTCAACTTTCAACTGTCCCTGGATTACAAAAGAGGTTTAAAACTACTATCTTAAAGAAGACTTTGGTACTTTGCCGATTAGTAAGGTAAGTAGAAGCTATTTGAAATTCTCTACCTTGAGCATTTCAAATGACCAAAGCTGTAACATTTCTGAGTTAGTACATGGTAAACAAATGTATTATGACTATGCAGGCACTACCATTAGAAAGTCTGAATCAGAACACATTGTCATATAGCATATGTGCATATCTTATACGACTGGGGCAGTGAGGAAGCGCTGCCCACATGGCATATGTTTTCATTGGCAGCCCATTTGTGGCATGCTGGGTAAACAATTGAAAAGGAGTGTGGAAAAGGCATCTAGGTTAAATTACATGATACTCCTTTCACTGATGTTCCTACACTATATAGGAAAACTGAAGGCAAAAATTACTGTTAGTGTTATGGTTCTTGACTATATAGCCAGGCAAAGGCTTCATGGGGATGGTGGCATTCGAGCTGATCCCTGACAGGAACATAAACTATCAGTAGGTGCAGTTGGCAGGAAAATGTTCTGGGTTGTGGGAATAATAACAACAACAATAAAATGTAATGATTATTAAGAGCTCACTATCTGGCAGGAAATTTTGAAAATATGTCATACGTTTAGCTCATTTAGTCTTCACAACAACCCTATGTGGTAGGCATTATCATTATCCACCTTACAGATGAGGAGAATGATCTACAGAATAATCAGAAAAATGAAGTAGCATGTGTAAAGCCACAATTCTGGTAAGCATTAGAGCTGAGATTCAAAATACGGTAATCTGATCACAGAATCCATATCCTTTCTTGTCCCCACAAAGTAAATGAGTAAAGAAGCGGTAGCAGAAAGATAAAACAATGTGCCTAGAGCATGTCAAATATTCTGGAGCTACTGGGGCATAGCATATGATATTAAATGTAAATAATGAGAGTAGAAGTTAGAATAGTTTGGAAGCAGCTTATCAAAGACTTTAAAAATTATACTAAGGAATGTTTAATTGTAGAAGTAATGACTGGAGTAAGATTAGGGAATGATAATGGCTTTTAAGGATGTTAAATGACATAATGCAACCCACTTTGGGAATATAATCTTAACTATACCATTTAGAGATAAGGGCATACAGGAAAGAGAGACAAGAGGTGGGAGTGATGAAAATATTTGATGTCCCTTCTATGAGAGCTGCTGCCTTAGGTAAGTGGAGAGATAGAGAACAAATGATACATTCAATTTTTGGTGCTAGAATGGAGTGCATTAGAGGAATATGACATATTTAAAACCCATAACCCAATCCAAGTACATAACCATAATGTCGTTTATATTGTAGCCATTTCTGAATTTTCCCAGCAAAGAGATACCAGATAGTTTTTGTCGTGACATAACCACAATAACTAATCTCAACTATAATAGTGCTTAAGAAGGTATCTTGTGTATGACAGAAAGTTAACACTTGAGAAAGAAGCCCTTATGATGAATTTTGCTTGAGGGTTATATACACTATTTTAGAGGCTTATATTTCTCACATTGTATTCAAGGGTACCATTTAATGCATTACCACATTACTTTAGCAGTAAATTTAATGTGATCCTAATTGTCTAAAATTATTATCTCCTAAAGTCTGAATTCCTATAAGAGAATGACTTAGGTATGGAAAGAATCTGGCACAATTAGCTGCTTATTGCTTGTGTATGTGTGCTAAGTTATTCAGTCATATCCAACTCTTTGCGACCTCATGGACTATAGCCCACCAGGCTCCTCTTGACAATGGGATTCTCCAGGCAAGAATACTGGAGTCTGTTGCCATGCCCTTCTCCAGGGAATCTTCCCGACCCAGGGATCAAACCTGTGTTTCTTACATCTCCTGCATTGGTAGGCGGGTTTTCTTACCACTACTCCTACCTGGGAAGCCTATTGCTTAGAGTACTAAATTGCATCTTAGAAGTTTGAGATACTATAATGAAAAATGCAATATACCTAGAATGAGAGACTCATTTTATTCTCAGATTCCCAGATGCAGTCCAGTGTATTGGTTAAAGGTACACTATCTGGGCCACACCACCTGGATTCAAATTTCAGCTTTACCACTAATTGTGTTGACCCTGACCAAGTTACTTAACAACTCTGTGCCTCAGTATCATCACTTGTAAAATTGAGATACTAAATTCACCAGCTTTAAATAGTGAAGATTATGAGTTAATGCATGCAAATCTAAAACTCTTAATACATTGCCTGGAATATATGTAATTCAGTAAGTGGTTGCCATTATTCTAAGAATATTATATAAATTGGAGTATGTACATAAAAAATACTATTTCATATTATTTTCCATTATGTCACTAGTTTGTCTTTTATTAATTATAAATACCAACATATAAATTTTACATGTAATGGCTGCTACATTTTCTTTAAATTTTCAATTTGCCTTTGTTCAGAACTAGAAGCAGTGTTAAATATCCTATATGCTGCAAAATTGAATAAAATCTTGGCTCTATCACTTACTAATGATAGGAAAGTGACAGATTAGAAGCTTCCATTCAGAATTTATTGGCTTGTCCTTAATTATTCTCAACATCTGTGGTATATGCTTCTGTTATGAATGCTGTGGCCGATTAGTTCGCTTACAGGCATCTAGTTGACTTGTAAACAAACTAGGATAAAAAGTTGGTAGCAAAGAAGGAAAACCGTGCATGGCATGATTTCTTTACTGCAGACTGACAGACATTCCATAATTATCTGGTCTTAAGTTTTATTGTAATAAGCTTCCTACGGACATGTTTGACAGGGATCAGAATTTCTTCCTTTCCCTGTGGGAGGTGATGTAACCTTTGACACTTGCAAAAACTGATAAAACTGAACAACACATTTCAGTGTCACAGGTTTCTTCCCCCATGACCAGAGTTCCAATTATCTAACATGTTCCTTGTAAAACTCATTGCAAAGAATATAGAGGATGCTGGGTGGAGCTTGTGGCAAGGTGTGCAAATGATCATTGGTTATAAAAAAAGAGTAGATAGTAGACACGGTATACAATAGGAACTGGTATATATTGAAAGACCTGGTATGGTAGACTTACAATTATTAGACCAAAGCATGACCCCTTGAGCCTAAGATAATTTTACTGGATGTTCAGTGGAGATGCTTGCCTTTCAGTTCAGTAGAGTTCAGTCACTAAGTCGTGTCCGAATCTTTGTGACCCCATGGACTGAGGCACACCAGGCTTCCAACTCCCAGAGCTCACACTTGGAATTTACTCAAACTCATGTCCATAGAGTCAGTGATGCCATCCAATAATCTCATCCTCTGCCGTACCCTTCTCCTCTTGCCTTCAATCTGTCCCAACATCAGGGTCTTTTCCAATGAGTCAGTTCTTCACATCAGGTGGCCAAAGTATTGGAGTTTCAGCTTCAGCATCAGTCCTTCCAATGAATATTCAGGACTGATTTCCTTTAGGATGGACTGGTTGGATCTCCTTGCAGTCCAAGGGACTCTCAACAGTCTTCTCCAGCATCACAGTTCAAAAGCATCAGTTCTTCAGTACTCAGCTTTCTTTATAGTCCAAATCTCACATCCATACATGACTACTGGAAAAACCATACCTTTGACTAGATGGACTTTTGTCAGCAAGGTAATGTCTCTGCTTCTTAATATGCTGTCTAGGTTGGTCACAGCTTTCCTTCCAAAGAGCAAGTGCCTTTTAATTTCATGTCTGCAGTCACCATCTGCAGTGATTTGGGAGCCCCCCAAAATAAAGTCTTTACTGTTTCCATTGTTTCCCCATATATTTGCTGTGAAGTGATGGGACCTGATGCATGATCTTAGTTTTCTGAATGTTGAGTTTTAAGCCAGCTCTTTCACTCTCTTCTTCCATTTTCATCAAGAGGCTCTTTAGTTCCTCTTTGCTTGCTGCCCTAAGGGTGGTGTCATCTGCATATCTGAGGTTATTGGTATTTCTCCCGGCAATCTTGATTCCAGCCTGTGCTTCATCCAGCCCAGGGTTTCTCATGATGTACTCTGCATATAAGTTAAATAAGCAGGGTGACAATATACAGTCTTGACATACTCCTTTTCCGATTTGGAATCAGTCTCTTGTTCCATGTCTAGTTCTAACTATTGCTTACCTTTAGTGTTATACATTTTTATTTTAGCAAACATCAAAATGTAAGCAGAAATCAAAGAAAGAGGGAGAGAAAATAAACTATTGATTTCCCCATGTTGTCTTAACCTGGAGCCTAATTGAAGGTCAGTTTATGTATCCATCTTAAAGATATGTTTGTATCAGGCATCATGGTTTCCTGATACACAAGCCAAAAGAGGCTATTGAAAAGAAGAATATTTCAGCTGATACAAACATTCTTTTAGGAAAATCAGACCTAAAAAAGATCAACTACAAAATAATTTGGCTGCTTATCAAGACCCCAAATAAAAGAGGGGTATCTTGACCAGATTGATAGATTGAATACAGGGCAGAGTGGGAGACTTTAAGTGTTCTGTTAGTCATTGATCCATAACTGAATCTAAAAAATGTATTTATATCTCCGGTGATTAACACCTACTTCTATCTTCAGTTCATTCTGTTCTGTAGCAGTAAATGCATATGCTATCTTCACCTTTTCCACATTCCATAGTGATAAATCTCATGTTAAAAATCTGACTACTTATGAGGCACATAGAGTGAATAGAAGGGAAAGAAAAACAAGATGGTTCTCTGATTCACTGTAATGGTGCTCCCTCCGAATTTATACTTCCCTCTTATCCTCAGCTCCATGGGCTTTTATAGTATATATTCAGGTATACAAATACTGTCCATGGAGTCCCTGTCTCACAATATCTTATGAAAGAGACTTGGAGAACTGCTTTGTAAGTGCAAGGGGAAAGTCTGGCTCATGTCTGGCTTGTATGCTTCATAGACAAGTCCAGTTTCTGATCAGAGCATAGTACAAATTGGCAAGAATTTAGGGAATGATTATAAATGGACACAAAGTTTCTTTTGGGGATGCTGGAAATCTTCTAAAATTAGACTTGGGTAATGGGTGCATAGCACTGCAAATATACTAAAATTCACTGAATTGTACACTTATAATGGGTGAATTTTATGATTTGTATAATATTATTTCAATAAGCAGTTTTTTAAAAAATTGGCAAGAACTACTTTCTGAACAAATAATCTACACAATGCTAAAAACCTAGATGAAAATTAAAAAGTAGAATTCATATATGGATGCTATATCTACAACAACAGTACTAAAATTACCTGGATTGTGAATTACTCTGCAGGAGAAAAGGCCCTATATCTCCCACGCCCTACTTCCATCCCAACTCCACTCAAATTTTCTTATTTATTATTGTAAAGAAAACTACACTAAACACTTACCTGGAGATAATGGCATTTACAGCAATAGGTTGATGGCTGTTCATTTCTTTTACATGAGACCTAGCTTAACAAAACTTTTAGCAGTAAGGTATCTCTGCAGTCAGGCCTCTTTTTTTTTTTTTTCTCTCTCTCTTCTGTTTCAGCATTACCCACATAGACTCACATACACCTTGCCTGTGCTTTTGGACTAGCCTCCTGTCCAGCTGAAGACTGTTGAATATTCTAGTCTTCTGATCTACCCTACACAAAATGTTTGATATTTTCCAAATATCTGCTGTTTGGCTAACAGTGTTTTAAACTATTCACTTAAGATCAAGGGTCTACTTCTTTCTTTGTATCACAGAACCTAATAATTGTTCTAGCCAAGAAGGGTAACCGAACACAATAGTCACTTCACCTTAGATAAAAAATAGTGTCTAACTTATAAACAAGATTGTTTAAAAGAATATGAAAGGAAACAGTTGGTAGATTGATATGTATGTAGAATGAAGTTGGCCTTGTAAGTTGGCCCTATCAATATAGTGTTGTGACCTGCATTGAATTAGGCTGAGCTCCACAATTTGTGCGTGGGAGAGTAGGGTGGATTATCACATCATTTCATATTTGTTTTCAGAATCCATGTATTGTCTGGCTTTAGTGATAAAGATTTCAGTTGCTCAATACACTTATGAAATTTGAAAGCAGCCCTCACAATTTCAAGGAGTACACCTTAAGGTCTTTCGTATAATCCAGTGTAATTTAACACTGGAGTGATTTACCTTTGCATTATCATATGCAGGAATAATTCTTGGCTCTGAATTCAGAATCCCTTATCTGTCCTTCATCCTTTTACATTTGCAACTTCATATCTAAAGGTCTTATGAAGCTCCAAACATTTGTCTGTTCTACTTTTTCAAACTATTCTCTGTAAAATAATGTATGCACATTTCAGCTCCCTTAACTTCCAAATTTGTGTCATTCTCTAGCTATTTCTTTCACGTGGAATCCTTTCTTTCTCTGAATTATTTTATGGCCCTCATCTTATTAACACCCGGTCAAAATTTTTCTCCTCTATGTCTTTTCTGATCACTTCACTTGTCTTTCATGTAGGAGTACAAATTCTAGCGTTAGCATTACATCTCAGAAGTTTTATTAATTGGCCAAAATCAAACTAAAGGGATTTCCCCTTGAGGACAAATTACCATTTTTTCATAACTCCACAAAGTCTTATGATATTTGTTAGTTTTCAGGTAAAAAAGGAACAGCCCCTATTAATAAACATGTTATATTTGGTTAATCACCCAGATATTCCAATTTGCCAAAAAAATAAACTTTATTACAGTGGTGTTGAGTTCATGCCTTTTCTTGAGAAGGCATAACATGACTTTATCTCTGGGCTTTCTATTTTGTTCATTGATCTATATTTCTGTCTTTGTGCTAGTACCATACTGTCTTGATGACTGTGGCTTTGTAGGAGAGCCTGAAGTCAGGCAGGTTTATTCCTCTAGTTCCATTCTTCTTTCTCAAAATTGCATTGGCTATTTGAGGTTTTTTGTATTTCCATACAATTGTGAAATTATTTGTTCTAGCTCTGTGAAAAATACCATTGGTAGCTTGATAGGGATTGCATTGAATCTATTATACAGAGTGAAGTAAGCCAGAAAGAAAAACACCAATAAAGTATATTAAAGCATATATATGGAATTTAGAAAGACGGTAACAATAACCCTGTATGCAATACAGCAAAAGAGACACAGATGTATAGAACAGTCTTTTGGACTCTGTGGGAGAGGGAGAGGGTGGGATGATTTTGGAGAATGGCATTGAAACATGTATAATATCATATACGAAATTAATCGCCAGTCCAGGTTCGATGCATGATACTGGATGCTTGGAGATGGTGCACTGGGACAATCCAGAGGGATGGTATGGGGAGGGAGGTGGAAGGGGAGTTTGGGATGGGGAACACGTGTATACCTGTGGCGGATTCATGTTGATGTATGTCAAAACCAATATAATATTGTAAAGTAATTAACCTCCAATTAAAATAAATAAATGTATTAAAAAAAGAAGGCATAACATGAACTTTTGTTGAGCAAGTATACTGAAAGATTTGATAAATCAAGTGGTCTGAAATTGTATACTAAATCCCAAATGAATATGAGAAAAAAATTAGAAAAGTTTTGTAAAATTTTGAAAATAAATAAAACTGGCCAAAGTATTTCTATTTTATTAGGATGAAAGAGCATGAGTGTCTTGTTGAGAAATCATTGAGATAGTCTATCTCCATATCATCAAAACAAGTAATAAAGAAAAAAAAAAAAACTCAAAGCTTTAGTTCTTATTTAGAGTGTATTATGTGCCTACCTGCCTTCCTTACTTCCTATTCTCTATCTCTATCTCTATTTATTCTTACTGTTTTCCTCTCATGAAACACTTCACTTCCTCTAAATTTCCCTGCATACATTCCCCTAAGAAGAAAGACAGTATACTAGGAAAGATCAGCAGATTGTGACAAGTCCCACGGCCTAAATTTTATTTAATACACACATTTATTCCAGTGTTTATTTTCATTAATCTATAGACAGCTAAAGTCTTACTTAAGAATTAGGTTTTCATAGATGTGACATAATTTTTAGACAATCAAAGCAGTAACATATGGTTTGAATTTACATTTCTTTTATCAGTGCGACTTCATGTTATTTTAACAATGCACACATCAAGGAAAAGTAAAATCCATTGGTATTTAATTTCTCATTAAATATTTTCTTGTCCAGTATAACTTGTTTTTAACTTTACATTTCAGCTTTTAAATCTAGAGGTAAAATTTTATTGGAGGGCCAAAAGGTTTTTTATCTGTAATCCATCAGGAAATAGGCAGTGATCATATCCTAAACTTCCCCTTGTCTATTTCCTGAGATACTACCACATCTTTCCTGCTCTACTGGGGGAAATGTCCAAGCCAAGAATCATAGTTTCTTCTAGGACTGTTTTCACAGAGATAGTCATATCTGTCAGACAATAGGAAATGTGATACTTTCCTTATCTTTTCTCTGTTTCAAAAATCTTTTGGAACCAGCTAGGTCACTAATAGCCAAGAGGGTTATGCATCTGTGAAACTTACATTTAAGACCATTTTCCTTCTACAAGGATGCTATCATCCTCTCTTATCAATAATACCAACCTTATAACCTTCTGTTTCCAACTTTGTTAACTTGCAAATGAGTTTTCTTTTTCATTTGTTTGTTTGTTTTACTACAGTACAGGTTGAGCACACTAGATCTACAGAAAGATTTTAGTTAGTGAATCAGTTTTAGGCACCAAAGAAATGTCTGCCTTCTTCCCTATACCACCTGGCAGTTCTGCCATCAAAGTAATTCCTTTAGGTTAGGGCAGTGTCTTAAGAAAGTTTCAATTTAAGTAAAACTGTATTGCCTACAAAGAATAAAATCATTAGCAGTTACTAAATTGTCTGCATAGGTTATCTAGGAGTAGCAATGGAAAACATGAGAAAATCTTGGGAGGAGAATAACTGTTACCTTTTGATGAGGGAGAGGAAAGCAAGTTTTTACTCTGCAGGAAAAGGATATTTGTACTGAATTTTCTGTAAGAGTTTCTCAGTAATATGAGGACACAGATGCCTAGATGAGACAAGTAAATGTAAGAAGGGAGATTTATGTAAATAGGAGGGAGAAGAGAGCTAAAGATAGCCCTCAAAACTTAGCTTGGAGCCAGCTTTGATGTACAATAGGAGATTTGAAAGTCAAAAATATACATAAATGTCATGCTTTTGCATGTGACTGTGTATGGATGTGTGCACATGTCCATGCACATGCAGGCAAATATGGATGCATAACTATCTTCATTTTACAGTGTTCTGCATTTTAAATAATATAGCATACACTAAAGCGTTTGACTGTGTGGATCACAACAAACTGTGGAAAATTCTTCAAGAGATGGGAATACAAGATCATTTTACCTGTCTCCTGAGAAACCTGTATGCAGGTCAAGAAGCAACAGTTCGAACCAGACATGGAACAATAGACTGATTCAAAATTGGGAAAGAAGTACAACAAGGCTGTATATTGTCACCCTGCTTATTTAACTTCTATGCAGAGCACATCATGCAAAATGCTAGGCTGGATGAAGTGCAAGCTGGAATCAAGATTAGCAAGAAAAATATCAACAACCTCAGATGTACAGATGATACCACTCTAATGGCAGAAAATGAAGAGGAACTAAAGAGCCTCTTGATGAGAGTAAAAGAAGAGAGTGAGAAAGCTGACTTAAAATTCAACATTAAAAAAACTAAGATCATGCCATCTGATCCCATCACTTCATGGCAAATAGATGGGGAAAAAGTGGAAGCAGTGACAGATTTTACCTTCTTGGGCTCCAAAATGACTGTGGACAGTAACTGCAGCCAAGAAATTAAAAGATGCTTGCTCCTTGGAAGAAAAGCTATGACAAACCCAGACAGCATATTAAAAGGCAGAGACATCACTTTGTCAGCAAATGTCCACATAGTCAGAGATATAGTTTTTCCAGTACTCATGTACAGACATGATAGTTGGACCATAAAGAAGGCTGAAGAATTGATGCTTTTGAATTGTGGTGCTGGAGAAGATTCTTGAGAGTCCTTTGGACAGCAAGGAGAACAAATCAGTAAAACCTAAAGGAAATCAGTCCTGAATATTCACTGGAAGGACAGATGCTGAAGCTGAAACTCCAATACTTTGGCTACCAGATGCAAAGAGCTGATTCACTAGCAAAGACCCTGATGCTGGGCAAGACTGAAGACAAAAGGAGAAGGGGGCAGCAGAAGATGAGATGGTTAGATAGCATCACCGACTCAATGGACATGAGTTTGAGCAAACTCCAGAAGATAGTGAAAGAAAGGAAAGCCTGATGTGCTGGAGTCCCATGGGTCACAAAGAGTTGGACACGACTTAGTGACTGAACAACAACAAAGCATAAAAAGACTGATAATTGACACGGATTTTAAAGTAAAATAATCCTTGGAACCAGGCTAAAAACACAGAAGGCTTGTAAATGGTCCACATCATGTCACTAATTAGAGTCCTAAGGAAATTTACAGAAAAGAAGACTTTAAAAAAAAGATTTAAAAAAGAAGATAAAAGTGTGCCTTAATACCTATTTGACCATTTCTGCCTCACTGTATGTCAACAGCTCCTATTTTCCACTAGGAACTTTGATAGGGTAAAAAGTTCAAATCTCTCTTGATCTTCAGTGGCTAAAAAGAAATATACAGTTGTACTCTGTGTAGCAAGAACATTTCTAACGTCTTTTCTAACCATTCCTTGATACTGTCAACAAAACATAATATATTCTCTGGTCAAAGAGGATTTCAATTATTTAATAGAAGCATTCAGTTCAGTTCAGTCGCTCAGTCGTGTCCGACTCTTTGTGACACCATGAATCGCAGTACTCCAGGCCCCCCTGTCCATCACCAACTCCTGGAGTTCACTCAAACTCATGTCCATCGAGTCGGTGATACCATCCAGCCATCTCATCCTCTGTCTTCCCCTTCTCCTCCTGCTCCCAATCCCTCTTAGCATCAGAGTCGTTTCCAATGAGTCAACTCTGCACGAGAAATAATAGAAGCATTAATTGCATAAAAGAGTATTTCTAAAGTAATTTAGGTTCAGCCAAGTGGACAAAAGAATAAAACTTTGTATCAAGAACAGTAGTTTCCCAACTGGAAAAGGTATAACAAAAACTGGGGACAAAAAATTGAAACTCAATGATCGAGGAAGTTATAATGAGAAAGCAGTAAGTTTAATGTTCAGTACAGTTCAGTTGCTCAGTCGTGTCTGACTCTTTGAGACCTCGTGGACTGCAAGATGCCAAGCTTCCCTGTCCCTCACCAACTCCAGGAGCTTCCTCAAAAACATATCCATCGAGTCAGAGATACCATCTAACCATCTCATCCTCTTTCATCCCCTGCTCCTCTTAACTTCAAACTTTCCCAACATCAGGGTCTTTTCCAATGAGTCAGTTCTTCACATCAGGTGGCCAAAGTATTGGAATTTCAGCTTCAGCATCAGTCCTTCCAATGAATATTCAGGACTGATTTCCTTTAGGATGGACTGGTTGGAACTCCTTCCATTCCAAGGGACTCTCAAGACTCTTCTCCAACACCACAGTTCAAAAGCATCAATTATTCAGCACCCAGCTTTCTTCATAATCTAATTCTCATATCCATACATAACTACTGGAATAACCATAGCTTGGACTAGACGGACCTTTGTTGGCAAACTAATGCTTCCGCTTTTTAATATGCTATCTATGTTGGTCATAACTTTTCTTCCAAGGAGCAAGCATCTTTTAATTTCATGGCTGAAGTCACAATCTGCAGTGATTTTGGAGCCAGAGAAAATAAACTCTGTAACTGTTTTCCTTTATTTCCACATCTTTTTGCCATGAAGTGATGGGACCTGATGCATGATCTTAGTTTTCTGAATCTTGAGTTTTAAGCCAACTTTTTCACTCCTCTCTTTCACTTTCATCAAAAGGATCTTTAGTTCCTCCTCACTTTCTGCTGTAAGGGTGGTGTCATCTCAATAGCTGAGGCTATTGATATTTCTCCCAGTAATTTTGATTCCAGCTTGTGCTTCATCCAACCTGCCATTTTGCAAGATGTACTCTGCATAGAAGTTAAATATGCAGGGAGACAATATACAGCCTTGACATACTCCTTTCCAGATTTGGAACCAGTCTATTGTTCCATGTCCAGTTCTAACTGTTGCTTCTTGACCTGCATACAGATCTCTCAGGAGGTAGGTCAGGTGGCCTCACATTCCCATCTCTTTAAGAATTTTCCACAGTTTGCTGTGATCCACACAGTCAAAGGCCTTGGCATAGTCAACAAAGCAAAAGTAGATGTTTTCTGGACCTCTCTTTTTCAATGATCCAACAGATGTTGGCAATTCAATCTCTGGTTCCTTTGCCTTTTCTAAATCCAACTTGAACAACTGTAAGTTGTTGGTTCACGTACTGTTGAAGCCTGGCTTTCAGAATTTTGATTATTACTTGCCTAGCATGTGAGATGAGTGCAACTGTGCAGTAGTTTGTACATTCTTTGGTGATGCATTTCTTTGGGATTGAATGAAAACTGACCTTTTCCATTACTGTGGCTACTGCTGAATTTTCCAAATTTGCTAGCACATTGAGTGAAGCACTTTCACAACATCATCTTCTAGGATTTGAAATAGCTCAACTGGAATTCCATAAATTCCACTAGCTTTGTTCCCAGTGATGCTTCCTAAAGCCCATTTGACTTTGCATTCCAGGATGTCTGGCTCTACGTGAGTGATCACACCATCATGGTTATCTGGGTCATGAAGATCTTTTTTGTATAGTTCTTCTGTGTATTCTTGCCACCTCTTCTGGATATCTTCTAGTTCCATTAAGTCCATATCATTTATGTCTTTATTGTGCCCATCTTTGCATAAAATGTTCCCTTGGTATCTTTAGTTTTCTTGAAGAGATCTCTAGCCTGTCCCACTTCAGTATTCTTGCCTTGAGAACCCCATCAACAGCATGAAAAGGCAAAAAGATAGGACACTGAAAGATGAACTCCCCAGGTCAGTAGGTGTCCGATATGCTACTGGAGATCAATGGAGAAATAACTCCAGAAAGAATGAAGAGATGGAGCCAAAGCAAAATCCCAGGTGTCGATGTGACTGGTGATGAAAGTAAATTCTGATGCTGCAAAGAGCAACTTTGCATAGAAACCTGGAATGTTAGGTCCATGAATCAAGGCAAATTGGAAGTGATCAAACAAGAGATGGCAAGAGTGAACACCGACATTTTAGGAATCAGTGAACTAAAGTGGACTGGAATGGGTGAATTTAACTCAGATGACCAGTATATCTACTACATTGGGCAAGAATCCCTTAGAAGAAATGGAGTAGCCACCAGAGTCAACAAAATAATCTGAAATGCAGTACTTGAAAACAATCTCAAAAATGACAGAATGGTCTCTGTTCATTTCCAAGGCAAATCATTCACTGTCACAGTAATCCAAGTCTATGCCGTGACCAGTAATGCTGGAGAAGCTGAAGTTGAACAGTTCTATGAAGACCTACAAGACCTTCTAAAACTAACACCCAAAAAAGATGTCCATTTCATTATAGGAGACTGGAATGCAAAAGTAGGAAATCAAGAGATACCTGGAGTTTCAGGCAAATTTGGTCTTGGAGTACAAAATGACGGAGGTGAAAGACTAACAGAGTTTTGCCAAGAGAACACACTTGTCATAGCAAACACCCTCTTCCAACAACCCAAGAAAAGACTCTACACATGCATTTCACCAGACGGTCAATACAGAAATCAGATTGATTATATTCTTTGCAGCCAGTGATGGAGAAGCTCCATACAGTCAGCAAAAACAAGACTGGGAGCTGAATGTGGCTCCAATCATGAACTCCTTATTGCCAAATTCAGACTCAAATCTAAGAAAGTAAGGAAATGGACCTACTTTCAGTATGACCATTCAGGTATGACCTAAATCAAATCCCTTATGATTATATAGTGGAAGTGACAAATAGATTCAAGGGATTAGATCTGATAGACAGAGTGCCTGAAGAAGTACGGACAGAAGCTCATGACATTATACAAGAGGCAGTGATCAATACCATCCCCAAGAAAAAGAAATGCAAAAAGGCAACATGGTTGCCTAAGGAGGCCTTACATATAGCTGAGAAAAGAAGAGAAGCAAAAGGCAAGGAGAAAAGATATATCCTTTTGAATGCAATGTTCCAAAGAATCACAAGGAGTGATAAGAAAGCCTTCCTCAGTGATCAGGGCAAAAAAATAGAGGAAAACAACAGAATGGGAAAGATGAGAGATGGCTTCAAGTTTTCTGTAACTAAGCTTAAATGTCCAGGCTCGGTGTTTTCATCCTTTTCAAGAAAGAAGGGAGTGAAATTATCAAGTTTAAGTTAATTGTTTTAGTGATAATAAAGTCTATCATCTAAGTTCATGAAATTACTTTGTATGATGCATTGTGCCCACTAAATCCATATGTTGAAGCCCTCACCCCTCAATGTGATAGTATTTGGAGAAGGAGCCTTTGGGAGATAATTTGGTTAGGTGAGGTAATGAGTCTGTGGCTCTCATGATGGGATTAGTGCCATAATAGAAAGGGATTTCCTGATAGGGATCACTTCCCTGGTGGCTCAGATGGTAAATAATCTGCCTGCAATGCAGGATAACTGGGTTCAACCCCTGGGTTGGGAAGATCCCCTGGAGAAGGGAATGGCTACCCACTCTAGTATTCTTGCTTGGGAAATTCCATGGGCAGAGGACTCTGATGGGTTACAGTTCATGGGTTTGAAAAGGGTTGGACATTATTTAGTGACTAACACTTTCACTTTTCAGGAAGGGACAAAGAGACGTCACTTTCTCCCTCCTTTCCATGTAAAGACACAGTAATAAGACAGACATCAATAAGCCATGAAAAGAATTTTACCAGACATTGACCATACTGACAGCTTGACCTTAGATATCTGGTCTCCAAAACAGTGAGAAAATAAATTTCTACTGTTTAAGCTACTCAGTATACAGTATTTTGATATGGCAGTTTAAGTTTCTTCAGACAGGGAAACCTGATTAAAAGTCATTAAAACAGAACCTAGGACTTTTAGTTTACTAAAAGACTAACTGACTGACATGTCAAAATGTGATCTGTCCAACAAAAAGTAAATGCTGAATTAATTTACAGGAATTAAATAGTAGATTCCCCATGAGAACAACAGGTGATACTTTTCTCTAACTCTGTGAGGCAACTTCTTCAATGTTATACTAAATTCAAGAAGCTTCATTTTAAAGGGGAGTGATACAAAGCAACATCCAAAAGAGGACAATCATTGTTATAAGAGGAGGCAGGGTGAAAAATAAAGCAGGACCTAATGGCCAAAGAACTAAACAGACATTTATCCAAAGAAGACATACAGATGGCTAACAAACACATGAAAAGATGTTCAACATCACTTATTATCAGAGAAATGCCAATCAAAACCATGATGAGGTACCATTTCACTCTGGCCAGAATGGCTGCTATCAAAAAGTCTACAAACAATAAATGCTGGAGAGGGTGTGGAGAAAAGGGAACCCTCTTATCTGGTCGGTGGGAATGAAAACTAGTATAGCCACTATGGAGAACAGTGTGGAGATCCTTAAAAAACTAGATATAGGACTGCCATAAAACCCAGCAATCTCACTACGGGCATACACACTGAGGAAACCAGAATTGAAAGAGACACATGTACCCCAATGCTCACCATAGCACTGTTTACAATAGCTAGGACATGAAAGCAACATAGATGTCCATCAGCAGATGAATGGATAAGAAAGCTGTGGTACATATACACAATGGAATATTACTCAGCTATTAAAAAGAATGCATTTGAATCAGTTCTAATGAGGTAGATGAAACTGGAGCCTATTATACAGAGCAAAGTAAGTCAGAAAGAAAAACACCAATACAGTATATTAACGCATGTATATGGAATTTAGAAAGATGGTAACGATGACCCTATATGCGAGACAGCAAAAGAGACACAGATATAAAGAACAGGCTTTTGGACTCTGTGGGAGAAGGCAAGGGTAGAATGATTTGAGAGTAGCATTGAAACATGTATATTACCCTATGTGAAACAGATCACCAGTCCAAGTTTGATGCATGATACAGGGCACTCAAAGCCAGTGCACTGGGACAACCCAGAAGAATGGGATGAGGAGGAAGGTGGGAAGAGGGTTCAGGATGGTAGACACATGTACACTCATGGCTGATTCATGTGAATGTATGGCAAAACCACCACAATATTGTAACATAATTAGCCTCCAATTAAAATAAATTAATTAATTTTAAAAAAGAACAGGACCTAATGGAGATTGGGTATAAGGTCTACCATGTTGTACAATAACAGGGGACAGAATTCACATTGTGGTATGAGAAAATGTACCTAGAAGTCCTGCTGGAAATGTGGCTTGTAGTTCTGAGTTCTCCCCTAAATAAAATGATTTATAACTTTAGGTAAGAGAAAGAGATATACCATTGAATCCCCAAGGACTCTTCTAATCTTATTTTCATGGTTCTATAACTGTGTTCCTGCATATGGAAGTAAGCTTTTTATTTGAAGCTGGATTATCTATCTGTCAGGGATATTGTAGAGAAGTTTCTCACAGTGGGTTAAAACTTGAACTATAAAATCTTTAAAGTCTCATGTATTCAATCATATACTTCAGAGTATGTGATTCTGAGTCCAACACCCCATAAAAACATGTGAGAATAAATGAACATTTTCAGAGCAAAAAACTGCTATCAAATTATAGTGGTCTATCCAATATATAATTAAATGTTGAAGTCTTGCTACCAACACAAAGAAAGGAAAGAGTGAGCATTCTAGAGAAAAAAATCACTGTGACTTATTTAGCATTGTTTCAGAGTCTGTGCAGTCCTCCTAGGACACAGGTCTAGATTGAGACTGATGAATAGAAGAAGCAGAGCTGAAAAGAGCATAGTTAATACATCTATTACAGTACTGAGGGTACAAGTTGCTGCTGTTTCATTGGCTCTGAATCATCAAGCAGTGCTATGATGGCTCTGACCAATAAAAAGAACATGAGGTTTGGGGTATACAATTTGGGTTCAAATCTCAGATTTAGTGGGCTTCCCTGATAGCTCAGTTGGTAAAGAATCTGCCTGCAATGCAGGAGATCCTGGTTTGATTCCTGGTTGGGGAAGATCCCCTGGAGAAAAGATAGGCTACCCACTCCAGTATTCTTGAGCTTCCCTTATGGTTCAGCTGGTAAAGAATCCACCTGCAATGTGGGAGACCTGGGTTCGACCCCTAGGTTTGGAAGATCCCCTGGAGAAGGGAACGGCTACCCACTCCAGTATTCTGGCTTGGAGAATTCCATGGACTGTATAGTCCTTGGAGTCACAAAGAGTCAGACACGACTGAGTGACATTCACTTTCACTTTCTTTCTCAGACTTTCCTGGTGGCTCAGATGGTAAAGCATCTGTCTACAATGCGGGAGACCTGGGTTCAATCCCTGGGTAGGGAAGATCCCCTGGAGAAGGAAATGGCAATCCACTCCAGTACTATTGCCTGGAAAATCCCATGGAAAGAGGAGTTTGGTAGGCTACAGTCTATGGGGGTCACAAAGAGTTGGACACGACTGAGTGACTTCACTTTCACTTTCAGTAATATAAAATTTAGGCAAATTTAAATTCCAAAATTATGTATTTTTTAAAAAGCAATAATTAGTGCTATGAACTGAGTATTATTAGGTTCCAGGTTGAAATTCATTATTTCACTAAGCTGCATAAAAACCCTACAAGGTAGGTGTATTGGATTGCATTTTACATATGTTCACACATGGTTATACAGCCAGTAGATGGTGCAGTTAATTTATCAAGCATATTTGATTCCAACATCTATACTTTTAGCCTATTGAAATACCCTGCTTCCTGACCTTTATTTTCCTCATCTGTATAATGAGTAAAGTCTTTTGAAACGGCATGGCGAAGTTAGAAATACAAGTGTCCCTTGAAGAATGCTGGATTAGGAATGCCAACTCTTCATGCAGCAAAAGCCTATGTGTAACTTACAGTCGGCCCTGGATATACACAATTGCTCCATATCTGCATTTCCCCATACTCAGTTTCAATCAACTGCAGATGATGTAACACTATAGTATTTACTGTTGAAAAAAATCCATATATAAGTGGACCCTCAGTTCAAACCTCTGTTGCTCAAGGGCTAACTGTAACTTAAAATATCTAACATACATTAATGGTTCTATGGATCATGGCTTTTATTATCGACCCTACCCTTCTAGGCACATATTAGGGAATCAGGCAGTGAGATTCTCCATTCCTCATTCAAGAAGTTGCACTGCTTGCTTGTTTCTGCAGAAGCCATCTTGAAGGATGGAAAATTTACCCAAAATGTAATGTCCTAAGGGGTTAGAAAAATGACTAACAAGGCACTAAAGTAGTGAAACATTATTTTTGGCTATACACTTTCCCACACTGACAAAGATTATTTGTGTGTGTAATACAGACAAACACACATACACACACATTCTAGTGTGGGAAAAGATGCAGAAAATAGATGCATCTGGTACTAGAGTTAAATCAAATGATGTTTCTGAAGGGCAACACAGCTTCATATATCAAAAGACTTAAAATTGTCCATACCCTTAACCCAGCAAAAAAAGTAAAAAATAAAAACCAAAAATAAAATAAAATAAAATAAAAATTTATCCTCAGAAACTAATCACGTTGAACAAAAATTTATGTACATGAGCTTCATTAAAGCATTATTTATACTGCTGTTAAATTGAAAACAACCTAAATCTCCAACATTAAGAGAGTCTCAAAATAAGTATGGTCATGAAACATTAGGCAGCTGTCAAAAACATGTTTCTGTGTTCCATGAGAAAATCTTTACAGTATATTCATAAGTAAAAATACCAGGATAAAAAACCCCTTAGACCACAATCTCAATTTTTGTTAAACTGTTGTATGCATCCGTACATATACACACAACCTATGCATAGGAAATTTTTTGGAGGGATATAAACTAATATATGAACAATGATTATCTCATAAAGTTGGGATTATTTTATAATATTATCACTTACCATTTTCTTATTTTTAAAATGAATCAACTTGCAGTTAGAAATAGCATGAGGAAAATCATGGGTGGGGACCTGATGTCTCTGATTGATAGTTCAAATACACAAATAGTTACATGAGTGTTGCAAACCTGCCCTGAAAATGTGTGATAGCAGGATATTGGACCTCATTAAGTTCTTCCAATGCATTAAATGACTTTCCTTTCCAAATGGAGATGGGTGATGTCCTGAAGAGAAAAATTTCTTGCCTCATTTATTCATGAGGTAATCTGTTCCTGTGTCTTACCTTTGGGTAATATCTAAACATCACTGTGAGCAGTAATACTTCTCTTCTTGAACATCTTAATCAATAAACCTACACATTAACAAACTTTTCAAAACAAAACAGCCACCGATTTTCAAGCCTGATTTTCTACTAACCATGCATGTATGTGAAGAAAAAGATAACTCAGCAATTCCATATTTGATCAGTTTTAATGACAGGAATAAGCAAAATTCAAGCACAACTCGAGTAGAATAAAAAAGAATATTCTGTTTTAAGGTCAGTCAGTGAGGTTATGAGTCAAAGATAGGAGATTGGAACAAATAAACTATAATTATCTTGATGTCAAAGCAAGCTCTGGAATTTCTAACATAAAGAGTTATTTTTTAACTGGATCTCTGTTGGGAAAATAACATTCACTATTTTTATTACTCTTTTGGTATTTTACAATCTTTCTTTTTTGAAAATATGAACTCTTCCTTCCAGGAATTTAGGAATTCTGTTTATAGCAACCTAAATTCCATTTTCCTAAATCTATAGCTGATTTGTCACTTGGTTTAGAAGTAGACAATGTAAAAGAGCAATGTTTAATGTCAATATCCAGTATGTGAAATCCAATATGAATTGGCTAATACATTTTGAATTGACTGCCTCATTGATTAGCATCCATTTTATAAGCACAAGCACTTGTTATGTTTATGTAAGTTATTTAAGCTAAATTGAACGAGAGTTTCTGTTTTCCACTTCACAAATTTCTGCAAGAACCCACAGCTTCCCAGATATATGTCAATTTCATATTCTCCTTCTGTGATTAGAAGCTATATATAAATTTATACACACTTTTGGCAGTAAAATGCTTGGCATTTGTAGAAATAAAATAAGATAAATCCATACTCTAAACATTAGCAGATTCTTCCTTCCCTGATGTGCCTAAGGGTCTCTCATACAATCACTTCTCCCAGTATCCAGATTGTTCAGAACGGCAATACAAGCTTTTCAATTGAAGTTCTAAATCCCAAGCCTTTTTAGATTCCCATGTTGAGAAGAAGGTCTGAAAATTTAAATTTCACATTTGTTTTATGTTGATATAAAACTAGTGAACACCCCAGAATTGGTTGGACTCCCAAATCCAAATCTATATAACTTAAAATATTAACCATTGATAGTCTATGTGTAGAGAGCTGAAACAGACAATTTGGAGCAAATAAAAATTCCCCCTTATCCCTCTGCTATACTGAAGCAATTTATGTAAATTGAAAAATACTAAAATGAATAAGCATAGATATGAAATGTGAATTGTATTAAATATTTATATTTATCCTGAAAATGTATACAGGCTCAATCTTAGGGAATGATAATAGATCTTACAGAATTTTTAATAAGGAATCTTCATTTTTAGAAGCATTAATAGGAGAAAAGGGGAGGGACATTTGCCCAGTGCTTTAATGAGGGATAGTATCAGAAGTTTGGTCCAAATCACAGCTACTAAGATCTGGATGTCAGAAGCCAACAGGGTTCAGGAGCCCCAGCCACTGCGGATAATTACAGAGGATCCAATGACCCAGTCTCCTCTCAAACCCTTGCTACCACTTACTCTGTTATAAGGAACTAGGGTTCTTTCTGACAGAGCTATGGGCTGTTCATGGATAATAGGGCATACATAGATAAATAAAATTCACCCTGACAGACTATAGTAATCTACAACTGAGAAGAGTTCTTCTTCCCTGTATGAAGGAGGGAGAGGAAAAGAGAAGTCACTGAGGATGCAAGACCTAACTTCTTCCAGTTAAAAGATCACAACGTGCTACACACTGCCTAACTGCATAGCAGGATGCAGTAGAAATAAGTACAATGAACTAGGAGTCAGATTTTAGTCCAGGTTTTTTTGTTTGTTTGTTTTACAAGCTGTGAGACTATGGCAAGTCACTTGATCTCCTTGGACCTTACTATCTCTAAAATAGAGATTTTTCCCTAGATCCAGGGATCCCAAACTCAAATGCCTGATAGAGATAGGCAGGTGATATAAATCATATCATGTAAATATGTATCTTGTGCCAAAAGCAATAGCCAGAGCAATAGGAAATGTTATAGCAATTGATTCCCTGCACTAGAATCAGATAAGCAATAGGGAGTGGTGGGAAGTGAGGTAAACTGCAGAGCCCTAGTTTAACTTAAAGAGAAGCCACTACTGAGCTCATTTCTCCAACAGATCATTGCTTTGAGAGAATACAGATTCCATTTTTCAAAACATTCTGATTCTTCAATGATATTAGATATCCAGATTTTTTATGCAAACTCTCCCACATATTTTTATGTTAGCAACTAATTTAAGTTATTTTACATTACTGCCCACGTCAAACAAAACATGCCTTGGACTGGATCTGTCCTGCAGATAGCCAGTTTGCAACCTCTGACTCGGATAACCTATGAGACTCCATTGTGATAATAATAAGATCCACTTAGTTATTTTAAAATCCTGGTCTTAGTTTCTGCCAATGCCATTTCTGTTTAATCTCTGCTCCTTAGCTATACACCAGCCTTTCCCATTCACCTTTCTTCTTGTGGTCACTGTCTTTGACACCACTGTAATCTTCTCTGCTTCTTCAGCCAGCCCTCATCCATTAATACTTGAGAAGACCCAACCCTGAATACTATTCATGATCTCCCAGCCATGGCCCTTTAACTACTACAGCCTAAACATAGCTCCCCATCAAATCTTACCCACAATAGCTAGGTTTTAAAATACTTAGAATTAGTCAGTCTGTGCCTTAATTATGTACAGCATTCACCTATGTGAATATGTATATGACTTTGAATGGAGAGATCAACTTACTCTTAAATGGGAATACTCCCAGATAAGTGCATCTTGAATGGTAGGTATCTAGGTCCATTTGGGCTGCTATAACAAAAATAAGCTTATAAACAACAGAAATTTATTTTTCACAGTTCTGGAGGCTTGAAGTTAGAGATTAGGGTGCCAGCATGGTCTGGTGAGGGCCTCTTTTGAACTGCAGATTTCTCATTATATCTTCATATAGCGGAAGGGCTGAGTCAGCTCTCAGGGGCCTGTTTTATAAGGGCATTAATCACATTCATAAGGATTCCACCCTCAAGATCTGAGGGCCACCAAAAGGCCTCACCTCTGAATACCATCATACTGGGTGTTAGGATTTCAATATATTAATTTCAGAGGGATACAAGCATTCAGACCACAGTCATAGGCTTCTATCACTTTATGTGATAAAAGCTTTATGTTTATCTGAATATGTACTCTTCTAATGGGTAGGCAAACAAACTAAATTTGGTTGCAGAAAGTATTTTCAGGGATTTGTACAATAATAAAGCAGAATTCTTTGGGAATAATTAACTTTTTAAATGAGGTACTGTTACATCTTCCCTGACAACCTCAATATTATCATTTGCCAGCAAGGTCAGCATTTTCCTAATATATATTAGTCCAGTCATTGCTTTATCAATAAAATGTTGAGAGACTAAGACTACTCTTTCAAGCTCTATAAACTGAAGGAGGATATTTACTAATTGCTGTTGTGTAGAGGCATCTGGTCCCATCACTTCCTGGCAAATAGATGGGGAAACAATGGAAACAGTGAGAAACTTTATTTTCTTGTTCTCTAAAATCACTGCAGATGGTGATTGCAGCCATGAAATTAAAAGACGCTTGCTCCTTGGAAGAAAAGCTATGGCCAAACTAGAAAGCACATTAAAAAGCAGAGATTACTTTGCCAACAAAGGTCCATCTAGTCAAAGCTATGGTTTTTCCAGTAATCATGTATGGATGTGAGAGTTGTACTATTAAGAAAGTTGAGTGGTGAAGAATTGATGCTTTTGAACTGTGGCATTGGATAAGACTCTTGAGAGTCCTTTGGACTGCAAGGAGATCCAACCAGTCCATCCTAAAGGAAATCAGTCCTAGATATGCATTGCAAGGACTGATGCTGAGGCTAAAATTTCAATATTTTGACCACCTGATGTGAAGAACTGCCTCATTGGAAAAGACCCTGATGCTGGGAAAGATTGAAGGCAGGAAGAGAAGGGGACGGCAGAGGATCAGATGGTTGGATGACATCGCTGACTCAATGGGCATCAGTTTGAGTAAGCTCTGGGAGTTGGTGATGGACAGGGAAGCCTGGCATGCTGCCTTCCATGGGGTCACAGAGTCAGACACAACTGAGTGACTGGACTGAACTGAGAAACCTAATCTGATGAAATTTGGCTTTGAGACTAAATTCCTGTTTGGAACAGACATTATTGCAGAGAGGTAAGAGAATAGTCATGGTGTCAAATATGACACCCCTTTTACCTTAGGCAGTTATTTACTTATGAGCCTCAGTTTTGTCTTCTGTGAAATGAGTACGGTCATTTTAATATCTATGTCATAAGACTGATGTGAGGATTAAAGATGATCATGCTTTTCACAGTGTTCTCATATAAGAAGCACAGAATAAAGGTCCTAAGATATAATCTGGTATCAGCAAGGTCTAATAGAAAATAGACTATATTAAGAAAAATGAAATCCTAATAGACTATATTAGGAGGAAAATATGTATATGGAGATGAGACTCAGTATACCTTGGGGGAGAACAAGTAGCCAAGGGTAGGATTTCCACTTGGAAGTTACTAGAGAGGTTTCTATTCCTTAGAATTAAAGCCCTCCAGGCTCACTACCCTTCTTTTCTCTGTTCAATAAAAGTTACAAGCTTCTTCCCAACACATGTCCTTTGCACATGCTAATACTTCTGCTTCCAACACTCAGCCTTAACTAAACCCCCCATCACATTAGGCTGATGATTTCCTACCTTTCCTTTAAATCTCAGCTTCCGTGAATTCTCCAAGGCATATTTTCCTTGGCCTCCCAGTCTTAGCATTCTCTATTAATTTTTCTCATAGGACTCTGCATTTTTCCTTTCACTGAATTTATCATAATATGTAACTATATATATTTTATGAGGTTAAAATTATCTGTCTCCCCCTTCCAACTGTAACCTCTCTAATGCCAGGGGCTATGTCTATATTAATTCTCTTATTCGGTACTTATTGAATGAATGAAAGAATGTCAATGGGAGAATTAATTTTAAAAATTCATAGATGAGGTAATCAACTTGAATTAAGTTCACATTAGGATCTAAATAACTGTTATTCATTCCTTCCTGACAGCATGTTTGGATGGCTTGGAAGAGAGCAAAGGAAAGTGGGTGAAACTGTAGAGGAAGAAAGAGTGATGATAGGAGTATTGGAAGCTGAACACAATATAACTTTGGCCTCTGCTCCACCAGGCTAGGGCCACCAGCCTGCCCTGACTGACTGAACCTATAAGATGGGCAGCCATCTCACAAGGTATCATCCTTTCATTTGTAAATATATTTCAGATGAGCATATAAGGCAGACACCAAAGTCTGAGAGTTCAAGATTTTAAGATTTGTTTTGCTGAAATTGTCAGTTTAAATGGCTCCATGTTTCTCTTCCAAGATTTATAAACTGACAAGACTGACAAGCTTACTGTCTTCCATCTTTGAACTGGACATATCTAGTTGCAGAAAGTGTACTGAATTTACGGAGGTGACATATTCTTTTTTTAAGACTGAAATAAGCAGACATCAATGAGTTCATATTGGCAGATTCTCTCCCTAAACTGTAAGCACATAGCAGACCTTTCTGGCACAGTGATCACCCAAGGACGGAGTGTGAGGGTGAGGCATGTAGCATTTTCTGCCAGGATTTGGGCTTGCAAAAAAGCTGATTGTTTTCTCATGGAGGGGTTGATATTTTCAAATTCTTAAGGCCTGCCATTCTAAGTTTTAAAGAAACATTCCTGTTATAGAACTGGAATATTATTTAAAAAGTGAAACTATCAACTGCTGAAGGGCTTCGCTGATACCTCAGTTGGTAAGGAATCTGCCTGCAATGCAGGAGACCTGGGTTCGATTCCTGGGTTGGGAAGATTCCCTGGAGAAGGGAAAGGCTACCCACTCCAGTATTCTGGCCTGGAGAATTTCATGGACTGTATAGTACATGAGGTAGCAAAGAGTTGGACAAGACTGTGCGACTTTCACTCACTTCAATTGCTGAGAGATGGATGGATGGTGTTTGGGTTTAGGGACTTACATGTTTTGAATGTTTACTATATCGCAGGCTTTTTATTTACACTATATCATTTAATTTCCAAAACGTCCCTAGAGACAGATACCACTTTTCCCATTTTGCAGCTGAAAATATAAACCTCATAGAGTTGCCTACCCAAAGTGACACAGCCAGTATGTAGCACAGCCAGCATTCAAACTCAGGTCTGTTTGGCTCTGAACCTCAGCCATTCTTCACCATATTTTGCAACTTCTTAGATGTATTTATAATGCAGCATTATATCTATATAAATGGAAACAGTATCAACCATGCCACCCTGCTAAGTACTTTTGTTCTTCCCACTTCTCATCAATATTCAATTTGGAATCCTACCAAAATTTTGCTTCCACTTTAATCCCAGTGCAAATGTGGATACAGAAGGAGCATCAGAATATTAAGGAAAACAGAACTGAAAAATTCTTTGGAATAAGGATTTTATGTTATTCTCATTTTAGTATCCCCAAAACCAAGCAT
Organism: Bos grunniens; assembly: GCF_055505025.1. NCBI lineage: Eukaryota > Metazoa > Chordata > Mammalia > Artiodactyla > Bovidae > Bos > Bos grunniens. The sequence continues at coordinate 101,253,606 of NC_141194.1, read as the reverse complement.
AAATTCTGCCTCATAATAGAGGTTCAATAATGTTTGAGTGAGGAAAGAAAAGATTTGGGAGCTTACCAAGGAGATCCTTTAGTGGTGGAGACACTTGGATGTTTATTTGCTGAGAGAGATCTCCTTGCATTGCTGGCTATATAAACTGTACATCCACCCAGGGATGATTGGATCATGACTCACACACCCAACATGAAAACTGTTTATGATAATGAAATCAATGCCCGGGCCAGAAAATTTAGGGAATGGCAAAGGTATTATTTTTCTTCATTCCTAACTCCTTAGGAAGGGTATGTACTATTATTAGATCCCCCAGACAGTCACTTAGCTATTAGCACCAGGCACTATGCTAGTCACTGGAAATACAAAGATAAATGAGCCTCAAATACTACTTTGAGAGAGTTCACAACCTAGTTGGGAAGACAGACCCATAAGCATTATTATTTTATATGAAATATAGCAAAGAGTGATGGTAGATATAAACAAGTTATTTAAGAAATTCAGAGGAAGGGTACCTGACAAACCTGGTATTATAAAGGAAAACTTCCTGGAGGAACTGACACCAAAGTTGAATTTCGATGGATGTATAGCATTTAGCCAGGAAAGTCATAGATTTGGAAGTGATCACCATATAGATAAGAGTTGAAAAATGGTTTCCGTGATGGTTCAGCTGTAAAGAATCGGCCTGTAATGCAGGAGATGCAGGTTCAACCCCTGGGTTGGGAAGAATCCCTGGAGAAGGAAATGGCAACCCACTCCAGTATTTTAGCCTGGGAAATTCCATGGACAGATGAGCCTGGTGGGCTATAGTCCATGGAGTCCCAAATTTTCAGACACGATGGAGTGACTGAGCATGAAGAGTTGAAACGGTGAAAGCGGATAAGATCTCCAGTGAAAATTTGCAGAGTAATAATACCTTTGGAACTAAACTATAACTCTTGAGAATATCAACATTTGGGGGCTCAAAAAGAGACCATAAGGAAACAAAGGAGGACCAGTGAGACACAGGATAAATAAAATAGTTTTTGTGCCACTTGACTGGCCACTCAAATGTTCATATGCAAGTGTGCTCATTCACTCAGTCATGTCTGACTCTGTGATCCCATGGACCATAGCCCGCCAGGCTCCTCTGTCCATGGAATTTCCCAGGCAAGAATAAGTACTTCTATTTGTAATAGGCAAAAATTGAAAACTTGAATGCTCAATAGCTGGTGAATGGGTAAACAAACTAAGGTGTGTGCATGCCTGCTATGATGCTTCAGTCCTAACTCTTTGCAACACCATGGACTTTAGCCCCCTAGGCTCCCCTGTTCGTGGGCTTGAGTGGGTTGCCATGGCCTCCTCCCAGGAATCTTCCCAACCCAGGGATCGAACTTGTGTCTTCTTCATTGACAGGTGGGTTCTTTACCACTAGTGCCACCTGGGAAGCCCCGGTGAACTACTAATACACCAAACAAAACAGATGAGTCTCAAAAACATCATGCTATAAGAAACACACCAGAAACCAAAGAGTAAATACTATACAATTTCTTTCATATGAAATATTTTAAAGGAAAAAACTGATCTAAGGTTATCCAGGGAACAAATTAGCAGTTAGCTGGGTCTGGGGAGGGAGAGAGGAATGACTGAAAAGGGGCAAGAGGGGACTTTGGGGGATGAAGGAAATACTATTTATCTTAAGTACAGTGGTAATTACAGGAGTGTGCACATTTGTCATACTGAGCCAATGGTATTCTTAAAATGAGGACATTTTACTGTAAGTAAATTGTATTTCAATAAGGTCAAAATAAACCTTAAGATAAAACAATCTGTAGTGAAAATTCCCTAGTTGTCCAGTGACGAATACTCAAAACTCCCAATTCAGGGACCCATGTTCCACATGCCACAACTAAGAACTAGCACAGCCAAAATAAATAAATAAATACTAAAATTAAAAAAAAAAAATAGTAGTCTGTAATGTCACAGAAGTTTTATAGTATTATATCCCCAAAACCGTATTAAGTATATAACTTCTCAGAAACCAAGATTTTTGACATTTCAGGATGGGGAGCTTAAATCAACAACAATAACTGCAGGACTGATATCCTGTAAAACACAAAGTGGGTGGGGGTTACCCATTGGTATTTAGAAGATAACTAGTAATATGTGTAAGAGATATTTGATGGAATATGAAAGCAAAAGCTAGATTGCAGTTAGTTGCAGAGTGAAGTTAGAAAAGAGGGATTCTGGATGTATATTACCCTTCTGAGAAATTCAGACAGAAAACAGAAGGGTAGCAACAGAGCTCAAAGAAGGGTTGGGTAGTGTTCATTTTGGGAGAATTTTTTTTCCTATATTTATAGACTGAGAGTAAAGAATCAGTAGAGAGGGAGGGGACTGTGAAGGTTGCAGGGGACATAGGGAGGGGTGAGGATAAGGGTTAAAGTGGAGTGATTTGTCTTGAAAAGACATGAAGAGGGCTGTAGATACAGATGAGTTTGTAAGTAGAAGGGTTAGAAATTGAGGGAGGACATTCTGATTCCCTATGTCATCTTTTGAAAATGTGTGAGTCCACATTTGAATATTGAATTGAGAAAAGGGAGAATTTTTGGAATAGCCATGAATTTGAAAGTGTTGGCTCAGATCAACTAAAAGGACTGAAGGGCAACATGAAAGGCCCAGATGTAATAATAAGCTGTTGTAATGTTGCCAACATGAATTCATATTTTTGGTTTATTTCACCAGGGTTCCATTCCTCCACATATGGATGAGAAGTACTTTAGAATTAATTAATCATTTGAGTTCTGCTGAATGGTCCTACAGAAGCATAAGAGAAGGAATTTGAGGGTGTTGTTAAAGGGATCATTTTAGCATTGGGTCCAGGTTGAACATAGACAAAAAAATTCAAAGGAAATTGATAAATTAAAGGAAAATAGAAAAGTCAAAGGAGCCAGAAGGACTAATTATGTTATAAAAAGGAAGGGGAGTTGGTAGGTAATTTCTGAGAGACCTGGAAATTATAGTTGTGATTAGACAAAAAGAACATCAAAAATTTTTTCCCATCCTCCCCAATCCCATCCTCACCCCAGCAACCCAGGGATTAAGGGTTTTCTTTTGTGCTCAGGGACTCCTTGCTTCAGTTTTTAGAGATATATAAAATTCAATGGAATTTAAAGATTTCATAGGTAGTAAAGATCTAGTCAATGGTGAGAGACTGCAAATCTTAGAGGGAAAATATTTCTCATGTATAGCATATGCTCACTAAATGACTGTCAATATATGAATGGAGAGATTTTATGATGAGGGATTGTGCAGATGGCTTAAGAATGATGGGTATTCAATGGGGAAAGATTCCTGGAAGAGGTAGATTCTGAAATAAATATCAAAGAGGAATCATTATGGTCAAGGTAATATTAGTTGGTTTTGTCACTTGAAAGATACTGCAGATTATGAGTCACATGCCATAGTTTCTGTTTTCAGTGAAAGTTCACAGAAAATCATATTGAGCAAGGTAAGAAAAAGTGGTAGTGAGAATTCGTTTTTTTTTTTTTTATTTTATTTTATGCATTTTTAAAGATTTGTTTCTGTTTACATTTATTACAAATATTGATTATATTCCCCATGTTGTACAATACATACTTGAGCCTATCTTACACCCAATATGTTGTATCTCCCACTCCCCCAAGTGTCAGTTGCTCAGTCGTGTCCAACTCTTTGCAACCTATGGACTGTATCCTGCCAGGCCACTCTGTCCATGGAATTCCCCAGGCGAGAATACTGGAGTGGGTAGCCAGCCATTTTCTTCTACAGAGGATCTTCCAGACCCAGTGATCGAATCTGGGTCTAATGCATTGCAGGGAGGTTCTTTACCATCTGAGCTACTAGAGAAGCCCTGCTCACCTAAAGGTGTTAGGGAGAATCTGGAGAGTTAGAACAAATAAGCAATTTTAGTGGCCATTACCCAGGTATACCCAATTTAAATAGTAAGACTAATTATAAATATATATGCACTCTATATATTGAGAGATTCTATGCATCTGATTCATTTGATGATCAGAACCTTATAAGATAGACAGTATTATTATTTCCATTTTACAGAGGAAGAAAAAAAAAAGTTTAGAAATGTTAACTTCCCCAGAATCACACAGTTTATAAGTGGCAGAAATTGGATTCCAAACAGGTATGTTTCCAACTCTTTAGTGCTTTTCATATGAACCTATCCTTGTATCTCTTGGGCCTTATGAGTTGCTGAACTCCTGCTGCTTCCCATATCCAATTGAGTATAGTTATTAACTTGAAATTCAGTTGAAGCAAAGGATTACCCTTCTCCTGTAGTCCAACAAATGAATTATCTTAATTGTACCAAGTTCATAACTAAAATCTCAGAGCTAGTAAGTAAGCAGCTGCATGGTCCCATTAAAACTACCAGCATTATGATTCTTACCTCATCAAAATTATATCTGGGAATATTACATGAGAAAACATTAATTTTATAATTGAAAAACAAAAATAAATATATTGGAAGGAATAATTCTTTGAAAACCACAAACTACCAAATCCCAACTAAGATAAAATAATCTGAATAGTCCCTAAAAAAAACAAATAACTGAACTCATAATTAGAAGCTCCCTAAAAAAGGAAATCTCCAGCCTCAGTTTCACAGTTTTAAAGGATATACTTAAAGAAACATCAACACCATTGTACAGTGTCTTCAAGAAAACAGATGAGGAAGGAACACTTCAATTCATTCTATGAGACCAGTATTATCTTAACAACAAAAACCAGATAAAATGGCACAAGAAAATTATAAACTGATATTTCTCATGTTTAGATGCAAAAAATATCAATAAAATATTAGCAATTGAATCCTGCACCTTATAAAAAGTATTATACACTGTTATCAAGTGGGATTTATTCCAGGTTTGCAAGAGTGATTCAACACAAGAATATCAGTTAATGTAATACCTTGTACCAAAAGAATATAGAAAATAAACATGATCATCTCAATAGATTCAGAAAAATCTCATTTCAATGACAAAAGTACTCAGTAAACTAGCAATAGAGGGGCACTTTTCACCCTGATATGGAATATCTAAAAACCTTACAGATAACATCAAAATAGTCAAAGACTGAAGGCTTTCCTCTGAGATCAGGAACAAGGCAAGAATGTCTTTGGTATTCCACACAGTACTGGAAGCTCTAGCCACTGCACTAAGGCAATTAAAATAAATAAAAGGCATTCATGGAGGCAGTCCTAAGATGGTGGAGGAATAGGATGGGGTGACCACTTTCTCCCCCACAAATTCATTGAAAGAGCATTTGAACACGGAGTAAATTCCACAGAACAACTTCTGAATGCTGGCAGAAGACATCAGGCACCCAAAAAGGCAGGCCATTGTCTTCAAAAGGAGGTAGGACAAAATACAAAAGATAAAAAGAGAGACAAAAGAGGTAGGGATGGAGATCCATCCCAGGAATCTTAAAAAAGAGAGAAGTTTCCAAGCACCAGGAAACACTCTCTCCGATGGGTCTGTGGCGAGCCTTGGAATCTCAGAGGGCAAAATAACCGGGAAGAAATATAAATAAATAATTAAAACCCACAGATTACATGCCTAACAGCAACTCCCAGAGGAGCAGCAGCCCAGATGGTCCCATCCCACACTAGCGAGCCTGGGTGGCACAGGGAGGAGCAGGCTGCATTGCCTAGGGTAAGGACAAGGCCCTTTGGGGCCTTGCCTGAGGGCAATCTGAGGAAACTAGCTTGAGATAGCAACCCAGACTGGGATAGCTATCCAGTGAAAAGGCAAAAAGCCCTAACCTAAGACACTGCCAGGCATGCTCACAGAACAAAGGATTGAGCAGAGCTAGCTGGCTGCGAATCAACCTATTCCCTGCCAGAGACAGGCAGGTGAGTGCAGCCAGAGATGGAAGAGGGCAATCACAGCCTAAGAGAGGCATCCTATACCAAACTGCAACCAGACTTTGTTACTAACCAAGACATCTTTGGTTTCTGGACGGTCGACATCTGCCGGGAGGGTTGCAGCCAGAGATCAGCTCCCCAGAAGATACACACCCAGAAAACCAAGCAGCTGGGACAGGGGAGGGGATAAGTTGCAGCCTTCAACTGGGGGCGACGACACGCACCAAACACCTGGTCACCTGAGCTGCTCAGACCTGGGATGGCGCAAAACGCAGGCCCAACCAAGTCTGCGCCTTTGTGGAGTACCCGAGAACCTGAACCTGAGAGGTTTAGACCTGGGAAGTACAGGCAAACCAGGGCCAGAATCAGACAGTTTCCAGCAGAGCAACCTAGAGTCTGAGAGCAGTGTAGACTGGGAAAGCACACATGCCATGAGTGGGGGGCAAACAAGTGTGGCTGAATTACTGCGAGCACATGCCAGTGACATTTGTTTGCAGTGTTCCTCCCTTCCCAAAGCACAACTGAACAAGCGAGCCTAAAAAAAAAAAAAAAAAAGTGACCACCACCATGCCCCTTGTGTCAGAGCAGAAATTAGACACTGAAGAGACCAAAAAACAGAAGAAGCTAAAATAAACAGAGGGAACCACTTGGAAGTGTCAGGTGCGATAGATTAAAACCCTGTAGTTAGCACCGACTACATAGGAAGGGGCCTATAGACCTTGAGAAGTACAAGCCAGAACAAAGAACTATCTGAAAATGAACTGACCCCACACAGTTCGCAACAGCTCCAGAGAAAGTCTTAGATATATTTTTACTATTATTATTTTTTAAATTTAATTAAAATTTTTTTTATTATTTTTAATTATTTTAAGTCACCATTACTCCTTTAATTTTCACTTTTATAACCTACTATTACCTTGCAAAAAAAAGACCCTATTTTTAAAGCAAATTTCACATATATATATATATATTTTATAATTTTTGTGACTTTTTTATATTGTATTTTTGAGAATCTAAACTCTACTCTAGATTTTTAATCGTTGCTTTTTGGTATTTGTTATCAACTTTGTACCTTTAAGAACCCAATCTTCAATACCCATTTTTACTTGGGAGTGAGATCACCTGCCTGATTGCTCTCTCCCCATTATGACTCTCCTTTTTCTCAGCCAGGTCACCCCTATCTCCTCCCTCCCCCTTCTCTTCTCTGTCCAACTCTGTGAATCTCATTGTGTGTTCTGGGCTGTGGAGAACACTTAAGGAACTGATTACTGGCTGGATCTGTCTCTCTCCTTTTGATTCCCCCTTTTATCCTCCTAGCCATCTCTGCCTCCTTCCTCCCTCTTCTCTTCTCTATGTAACTCTGTGAACATCTCTGAGGGAACCAAACCGTGGAGAGCACAAAGGGAAGTGATTACTGGCTAGCTTGCTTTCTCCCCCTTTGATCCCCCCTATTATCTTTCTAGTCACCTTTATCTCCCTCCTCCCTCTTCTCTTCTCCATGTAACTCTGTGAACCTCTCTGGGTGTCCCTCACTGTGGAGAAACTTTTCATCATTAACCTAGATGTTTTATCATCCATGCTGTAGAGATGGAGAAGTCTTGATGCTACTGTAAGAATAAGACTGAAAACCAGAGGCAGGAGGCTTAAGTCCAAATCCTGAGAATACCAGAGAACTCCTGGCTCCAGGGAACATTAATCAATAGGAGCTCATCAAACGCCTCCATACCTACACTGAAACCAAGCACCACCTAAGGGCCAGAAAGCTCCAGAGTAAGACATACCATGCAAATTCTCCATCAACACAGGAACATAACCCTGAGCATCAATATACCGGCTACCCAAAGTTACATCAAACCCAATGACATCGCAAAACTCATTACTGGACACTTCATTGCACTCCAGAGAGAAGAAATACAGCTCCACCCACCAGAACACCAACACAAGCTTCCCTAACCAGGAAACCTTGACAAGCCACCGGTACAAACCCACCCACAGTGAGGAACCTCCACAATACAGAGGAACCACCAACTACGAGAATACAGAAAGGCCACCTCAAACACAGCAATATAAACAAGATGAAAAGGGAGAGAAATACCCAGCAGGTAAAGGAACAGGATAAATGCCCACAAAACCAAGCCAAAGAGGAAGAGATAGGAAAACTACCTGATAAAAATTTCAAATAATGATAGTGAAAATGATCCAAAATCTTGAAAACAAATTGGAGTTACAGATAAATAGCCTGGAGACAAGGATCGAGAAGATGCAAGAAAGGTTTAACAAGGACCTAGAAGAAATAAAAAAAGAGGCAATATATAATGAATAATGCAATAAATGAGATTAAAAAAAAAAAAACACTCTGGAGGGAACCAACAGTAGAATAACGGAGGCAGAAGATAGGATAAGTGAGGTAGAAGATAGAATGGTAGAAATTAATGAAACAGAGAGGAGAAAAGAAAAAAAAAATGAAAAGAAATTAGGACAAACTTAGAGGCCTCTGGGACAATGTTAAATGTTCCAACAATTGAATCATAGGAGTCCCAGAAGAAGAAGACAAAAAGAAAAACCATGAGAAAATAGTTGAGGAGATAATAGTTGAAAACTTCCCTAAAATGGGGAAAGAAATAATCACTCTAATCCAAGAAATCCAAAGAGTCCCAGACAGGATAAATCCAAGGTGAAACACCCCAAGAAACATATTAATCAAATTAACAAAGATCAAACACAAAGAACAAATATTAAAAGCAGCAAGGGGAAAACAACAAATAACACGCAAGGGGATTCCCATAATGATAACAGCTGAGCTTTCAATAGAAACTCTTCGGGCCGGAAGGGAATTAGAGGACATACTTAAAGTCATGAAAGAAAATAACCTACAGCCCAGATTACTGTATCCAGCAAGGATCTCATTCAAATACGAAGGAGAAATCGAAAGCTTTACAGACAAGCAAAAGCTGAGAGAATTCAGCACCACCAAACCAGCTCTCCAACAAATGCTAAAGGATTTTCTTTAGACAGGAAACACAGAAAGGGTGTATAAACTCAAACCCCCAAAAATAAAGTAAATGGCAATGGGATCATACTTATCTGTAATTACCTTAAATGTAAATGGGCTGAATGCCCCAACCGAAAGACAAAGATTGGCTGAATGGATACAAAAAGAAGACCCCTATATATGTTGTCTACAAGAGACCCACGTCAAAATAAGGGACACATACAGACTGAAACTGAAGGGCTGGAAAAGATGTTCCATGCAAATAGACACCAAAATGAAGCAGGAGTAGCAATACTCATATCAGATAAAATAGACTTTAAAACAAAAGCTGTGAAAAGAGATGAAGAAGGACTCTACATAATGGTCAAAGGATCAATAAAAGAAGAAGACATAACAACCATAAATATATATGCACTCAACATAGGAGCACCACAATATGGAAGACAAATGCTAACAAGTATAAAAGGGTAAATTAACAATAACACAATAATAGTGGGAGACTTTAATACCCCACTCACACCTATGGATAGATCAACTAAACAGAAAATTAACAAGGAAATACAAACTTTAAATGATACAATAGACCAGTTAGACCTAACTGATATCTATAGGACATTTCACCCCCAAACAATGAATTTCACCTTTTTCTCAAGTTCACACAGAACTTTCTCCAGGATAGATCACATCCTGGGCCATAAATCCAGCCTTGGAAAATTCAAAAACATTTGAAATCATTCCAAACATATTTTCTGAGCACAATGCAGTAAGATTAGATGTCAGTTACAGGAGACAAACTATTAAAAATTCCAACATATGGAGGCTGAACAACACACTGCTGAACAACCAACAAATCACAGAAGAAATCAAAAAAGAAATCAAAATATGCATAGAAACAAATGAAAATGAAAACAAAACAACCCAAAACCTATGGGACACTGTAAAAGCAGTGCTAAGGGGAAGGTTCATAGCAATACAAGCTTACCTCAAGATACAAGAAAAAGTCAAATAAATAACCTAACTCTACACCTAAAGTAAATTGAAAAGGAAGAAATTATGAACCCCAGGTTTAGTAGAAGGAAAAAAAAATCTTAAAAATTAGAGCAGAAATAAACGCAAAAGAAACAAAAGAGACCATAGCAAAAATCAATAAAATCAAAAGCTGGTTCTTTGAGAAGTTAAATGTAATTGACAAAACATTAGCCAGACTCATCAAGAAACAAAGGGAAAAAAAGATCACAACAGACAACACAGAAATACAAAGGATCATAAGACACTATTATCAGCATCTATATGCAAATAAAATGAAAAACTTGGTTAAATGGACAAATTCTTAGAAAAGTACAACTTTCCAAAATTAAACCAGGAAGAAATAGAAAATATTAACAGACCCATCACAAACATGTAAACTGAAACTGTAATTAGAAATCTTCAAAAAAAAAAAAAGCCTAGGACCAGAGGGCTTCACAGCTGAATTCTACCAAAATTTTAGAGAATTAACACCTATGCTACTCAAACACTTCTAGAATTGCAGAGGAAGGTAAACTTCCAAACTCATACTATGAGGCCACCATCACCCTAATACCAAAACCTGACAAAGATGCCACAAAAAAAAAAAAAAAAAGTAAAACTACAGGCCAATATCATTGATGAACATAGATGCAAAAATCCTTAACAAAATTCTAGCAATCAGAATCCAACAACACATTAAATAGATTATACATCATGACCAAGTGGGCTTTATCCCAGGGATGCAAGGATTCTCCAATATCTGCAAATCAAACAATGTAATACACCACATGAACAAATTGAAAGATAAAAACCATATGATTATCTTAATAGATGAAGAGAAAGCCTTTGACAAAATTCAACATCAATTCATGATTAAAAACCCTCCAGAAAGCAGGAATAGAAGGAACATACCTCAACATAATAAAAGCTTTATATGATGAACCGACAGCAACCATTATCCTCAAAGGTGAAAAATTGAAAACATTTATCCTAAAGTCAGGAACAAGACAAGGGTGCGCACTTTCACCACTACTATTCAACATAGTTTTAGAAGTTTTGGCCACAGCAATCAGAGCAGAAAAATAAAAGGAATCCAAATTGGAAAAGAAGAAGTAAAACTCTCACTATTTGCAGATGACATGATCTTCTACATAGAAAACCCTAAAGACTCCAACAGAAAATTAGTAGAGCTAATCAATGAATATAGTAATGCTGAAGGATATAAAGTTAACACACAGAAATCCCTTGCATTCCTATACACTAACAATGAGAAAGCAGAAAGAGAAATTAAGGAAACAATTCCATTCACTTTTGCAACGAAAAGAATAAAATACTTAGGAATATATCTACCTAAAGATACAAAAGATCTATATATAGAAAACTATAAAACACTGGTGAAAGAAATCAAAGAGGACACTAATAGATGGAGAAATATACTGTGTTCATGGAACAGAAGAATCAATATAGTGAAAATGAGTATACTACCCAAAGCAATCTACAGATTCAATGCAATCCCTATCAAGGTACCAATGGTATTTTTCACAGAGCTAGAACAAATAATTTCACAATTTGTATGGAAATACAAAAAACCTCGAATAGCCTAAGCAATCTTGACAAAGAAGAATGGAACTGGAGGAATCAACCTCCCTGACTTCAGGCTCTACTACAAAGCCACAGTCATTAAGACAGTATGGTACTGGCACAAAGACAGATATATAGATCAATGGAACAAAATAGAAAGCCCAGAGATAAATCCACACACCTTTGGACACCTTATCTTTGATAAAGGAGGCAAGAATATACAATGGAAGAAAGACTATCTCTTTAACAAGTGGTGCTGGGAAAACTGGTCAACCACTTGTAAAAGAATGAAACTAGAACACTTTCTAACACCATATGCAACAATAAACACAAAATGGATTAAAGATATAAATGTAAGACCAGAAACTATTAAACTCCTAGAGGATAATATAGGTAAAACACCCTCTGACATAAATCACATCAGGATCCTCTATGACCCACATCCCAGAATATTATAAGTAAAAGCAAAAATAGACAAATGGGACCTAGTTAAAATTAAAAGATTCTGCACAACAAAGGAAACTATAAGCAACGTGAAAAGACAGCCTTCAGAATGGGAGAAAATAATAGCAAATAAAGCAATGGACACAGAATTAATCTCAAAAATATACAAGCAACCCCTGCAGCTCAATTCCAGAAAAACAAACAACCCAATCAAAAAATGGGCCAAAGAACTAAACAGACATTTCTCCAAAGAAGACACACAGATGGCTAACAAACACATGAAAAGATGCTCAACATCACTCATTATCAGAGAAGTGCAAATCAAAACCACTATGAGGTACCATTTCATGCCAGTCAGAATGGCTGCTATTCAAAGGTCTACAAGCAATAAATGCTGGAGAGGGTATGGAGAAAAGGGAACACTCTTACACTGTTAGTGGGAATGCAAACTAGTACAGGCACTGTGGAGAACAGTGTGGAGTTTCCTTCAAAATCTGGAAGTAGAACTGCCATATGACCCAGCTATCTCACTGCCAGGCATACACACTGTGGAAACCAGAATTGAAAGAGACACATGTACCCCAATGTTCATAGCAGCACTGTTTATAATAGCCAGGACAGGGAAGCAACCTAGATGTCCATCAGCAGATGAATGGATAAAACCTGTGGTACATACACACAATGGAGTATTACTCAGCCATTAAAAAGAATACATTTGAATCAGTTCTAATGAGATGGATGAATCTGGAGCCTATTACACAGAATGAAGTAAGCCATAAAGAAAACCATCAATACAGTATACTAAAGCATATATATGGAATTTAGAAAGATGGTAACGATAATCCTGTATGTGAGACAGCAAAAGAGACATAGATGTATAGAACAATCTTTGGGACTCTGTGGGAGAGGGCAAGGGCAGGATGATATGGTAGAAGGGCATTGAATCATGTAAATTATCATATGTGAAACAAATCGCCAGTCCAGGTTCATTGCATAATACACGGTGCTTGGGCCTGGTGTACTGGGATGACCCAGAAGGATGGGATGCGGAGGGAGGTGGGAGGGGGATTCAGGATGGGGAACACGTGTACACCCATAGCGGATTTAAGTCAATGTATGGCAAAACCAATACAATATTATAAAGCAAAATAAATAAACAGGAAAAAAGGCATTCAGGTAGTAAAGGAAGAAATAAAACTTCCCGTATTTGTACATGACAAGAAAATCCCCCCAAAAAAACCTACAGGCCAAACCAAAAAGTTCTTAAGAAATAAAATGTTAGTTCACAAGATACATCAACTTACACAAATCAATTAAATTATTATATACTAGCACTGAGGATGTGGAAAATTAAATTTGCAATCCCTTCAGAGGAAATGACATAATTTGGTATAAATATAACAAAACATACACAGGGTCTGCATGCTAAAACATAAAACCCTGATAAAAGAAATTAAAGATATCTAAGGAAAGAAGAGGCATATCATGTTTATAGTTTGGAAGAATAAACACAGTAGAGTTGAAGGAATGGTGCTAAAGCTGAAACTCCAGTACTTGGGCCACGTTATGCGAAGAGTTGACTCATTGGAAAAGACGCTGATGCTGGGAGGAATTGGGGGCAGGAGGAGAAGGGGATGACAGAGGATGAGATGGCTGGATGGCATCACTGACTCGATGGATGTGAGTGTGAGTGAACTCCGGGAGTTGGTGATGGACAGGGAGGCCTGGCATGCTGCTATTTATGGGGTCACAAAGAGTCGGACACAACCGCGCTACCGAACTGAACTGAACTGAAAGTTGTCAAATTTCCCGAAATTGACCTATACATCAACCTATACATTTGACAGTGATTGCCGGCGCAATCACTGTCAAAGTCCCAGCTTTTTTTTTTTTTTGGAGACACAGACAAGATTTTTTCTGAAATGTATATGAAAGGGCATAGTTCCTAGAATAGCTAAAACAATCTTGAAAAATAGAATCATGTGGGGTATTAAGGCCTAACATTTATCTATAGCTTTCAAAATAGTGTGCTACTGATGGAGTGATAGACCTATACAACAATTAAGCAAAATATAGAATGCAGAAATATACCCATGCAGATGTGCCCAACTGATTTTGGACAAACAGGCAAAAGAAATTCAGTGGGGGATGGACAGCCTTTTTAATACATGTTTCTGTAGTAACTAGGCATTCATTACACAAAATACAGAAATACCCCATATACACTGTAAAACTTTCAGAAACATAGGAGAAAATTATCAGGATCTAGGGCTAGGCAAAGAGAATTTAGACTTGACACCAAAAGTACCAATTGTAAGACAAAAATGATAAAATAGACTTGGTGCATCCTCAGTTGCTTCAGTCATGTCCAACTCTTTGCAACCCTATGGACTGTAGCCCACTAGGCTCTCTGTCCATTGGATTACTGGAGTGGTTTGTGATGCCCTCCTCCAGGGGAATCTTCTAGACCCAGGGATCAAACCTGCAACTCCTGCAGCTCCTGCATTGCAGGCAGAGTCTTTACCACTGAACTGCTTGTTCTTAAAAAAAAAAAAAAAAAAAAAAGGGATCCACTTAAAATGTGATTCTCCTGGATAAAACCTTACTGAAATTACCCCTGGACATGAATGAATAGAATAAGCACCAATATATTGGGATGCAGCAATATCCTAGAATGTCTCTAGTAAAAATTCTATTATAATCTCTACTGTTAGAGGACATTGGTACAATCAATCTGTCTCTTATAGTCATGTCACTGTTTATGAGAGTCCAGTCCACAGCTTATGAAAAGAAAAATACTTTGAAAGAGTATGTTACTTTAAGACTACTGACTTGAAAGAAAGATAAGGTAACATACAGTAAATATTAACAGGAAGAGCAGTCTCAAATATTTAATTCCCACAAGTCCTGCCTCTGATCTATATGAAAATGATGCAACTGTCCCAACCCAGTCATTCTCAGTTGCCTCAGAATGAGAGGCACAGATGGTCTCTCAGGTAGCTAATCCAGTATTATTAACAGTTTTCTCTGTTAATGAATTGGTCTTGTTGAAAAGCACATAGTTGGGTCTGTTTGTGGATGGGGAGCAGAAGCCCTAAAGTACTTCTGCTGCTTCTCTTTGATCAGCCTGAAGGAGTTTTCTGTGATAGCAGTTGTCTGGGGAAGCTTACTGAGCTTGAAGATCAGTTTGATTTGAGTAATTTATTTGAGTAATTTATTAATAATTTGGAAAGAACTAATTAAAAATGTGTTTTATTCTAAAGTTAGAGCTCCTACAGAGGCTCAGAAGGAATAGACGTGTAAAAGGAAACATTTCAAAAGATTCTGAGTTTGTTATTCCCCCAGTCCCATCTTCCCTCCAATATCTTCTCCTCTTCATCTTCTCACTCTGATTCATTTGTTTCTATCTCTTTCTCTATTTTCACACACATACAACACATATGCACAGGCATGCACACACACACACACACACCACTGCTAATCAGAGACAGCATGTGAGAATAACCTTCTTTGGGGGAGAAGATTCACTCACTATCATACTCCAGGAACTGGACTCAGAGAGCTGCCCATACTCATCCACCTATAGTCATGCATTCTAGTCTCAGGTTCCCTTTTTCCTTCTTAATCTTCTGTTAGAATTGGAATCATAAGTTATCAGAGCTAGAAAGAACCTTAGAGATTCTACCCTCTCAGATTATATAAGAGGAAACTAAGAGAGAAAGAGAGGATATAAGTGATTTGTCCATGGGCACTGAGTTAGTCAATGGCAGAGACAGGGCTAAGATTCAAGCAGCAAGTTATGAAGGATGGGGAATAAGAACAGAAAAAATATGCAGTGGCTTCTTTCTTGATATGCTTCACTCAAAAGTCTGTTGTTGAGTCCCACAGTGACTTGCCTCTGCCCTACTATCTGCTCTGCCCATAAAACTCACGGTGCTTAGACAGGAACTGACTGTGTTAAGTGGTGGTGGTAGATGGTGGTTTTGAAGCGGTGATACTCCCTAGGTCTTCAACCTATTTATTAATATATTTAATGTTTTAAGTTAGAACACTACCCCACTGATCCCAGGCTAATAAGTTAGGTTGAATTTCCTTAACTGGTTCATTTCAGCCTGAGATTCCATGAAAACCTGAGAGTTCTCAATTTAAATGCAGCAAATTATCACCATATGCATCAAATCAGTTCAGTTCAGTCACTCAGTCATGTCTGACTCTTTGCGACCCCATGAACCGCAGCACGTTCAGCCTCCCTATCCATCACCAACTCCCGGAGTCTACCCAAACTCATTTCCATTGAGTTGGTGATGCCATCTAACCATT
The DNA here is from genome assembly GCF_055505025.1 of Bos grunniens. Taxonomy (NCBI): domain Eukaryota; kingdom Metazoa; phylum Chordata; class Mammalia; order Artiodactyla; family Bovidae; genus Bos; species Bos grunniens. The sequence continues at coordinate 101,237,362 of NC_141194.1, read as the reverse complement.
TCATTCTCTGTTGTCCCCTTCTCCTCCCACCTTCAATCTTTCCCAGCATCAGGGTCTTTTCCAATGAGTCAGTTCTTTGCATCAGGTGGCCAAAATATTAGAGTTTCAGCACCTCTGCAATTCCTTCCAGTTAAACTACCCAGGCCCTGTGAGAACATGAAAGCCAATTCAAGGGTGCTGGTTGGTGCTTTGGGATTTTCTTGACCTAATCAACATATGTAAACATCTTGTTTTTTTCTGAGATGACCTGATTCGATTGATGACAGATTTCTTCATCATGCTTTTTTCTTTCTCTTTCTCTCTCTTGCACATGTGAGAAATCAGCATCTGAATGTAAGCAAATCAATTAACTAAGAAGTTAATTCTCATTGCAAACTTTGGTACTTTATTCCATCTCTGCTTTTTTACCAAAGACAGCTACTGGTATAATCTTATTTTAGACTCAGTTTTTCAGAGTACACACTATTCAATAAGAAGGGCTTCCCAGGTGGTACTAGTAGTACCATCTTGCCAGGTGGTACTGGGTGGTAAAGAACTTACCTGCCAATGCAGGAGACATAAGAGACCTGGGTTAGATCACTAGACTGGGAAGATCCCCTGGAGAAGGAAATGGCTACCCTGTCAAATATTCTTGCCTGGAGAATCCCAAGGACAGAGGAGTCTGGTGGGCTACAGTCCATAAGGTCGCAAAGAGTCAGACACAACTGAGTGACTTAGCACACACAGGAAATAATAGCAGCAGTTATCAATGTGCGTACTTACTATGTTCTTGACACTATGCTAAACCTGGATTAACCTAGTTAATTTTCACGAAGCAGGTTCTGTTATTAAAGCCTTTATGCAAATGAACACACTGAGACTCAAAGAGGTTAAGTAATCTGCCCAAGGCTACATAAATAAAGAACTTGCCTGCCAACACAGGAAACACAAGAGATGCAGGTTAGATTCCTGGTCCAGCAAAATACACTGGAGGAGGGCATGGCAACCCACTCCACTATTCCTGCCTGCAGAATCCCATGGCCAGGGGAGCTTGGTTGGCTACAGTCCATAAAGTCACAAAGAGTCAGATACAACTGAAGTGACTTAGCACACACATGTGTGCATGGAGTTAAAATAAGTGAAAATAGCAGGAATTGGATCCAGGTTTGTTGAGTTACAAAATAATCTGTGCTGGTGAATTCTACCTACTATTTAAAGAAGAGTTAAAGTCTAGTCTTCTCAAACTATTCCAAAAATAGAAGATGAAGGAATGCTTCCTAACTTATTTTACAAGGTCAGCACTACCCTGATACCAAAACCAGAAAGACATCAGATACAAAAAATGAGGCAATATCTCTAATGAACATAGATGCAGAAATCCTCAATGGAATATTAGCAAACTGAATTCAATGATACAATAAAAGCATCATACACCATGGCCAAGTGGGATTTATTCCATGGAAGAAAGGATAGACAAACATCCACAAAACAACCAATGTAATAAACCCATATTAATAAGACTAAATATATAAAATGTGTGATAATCTTATTAGATACAGAAAAAGCATTTAATAAAATCCAACATCCATTTATCATAAAATTTTTCAAGTCAGTATAGAGGGACTAACTCAACATAATAAAAGCCAATACATGACAAGCCCACAGCTAACATTATTCTCAATGGAGAAAAGCTGAAAGCTTTTCATCTAAGATCAGAAGCAAGTCAAGAATACCAAACAACTCTTACCACTTTTATTCAATATAGAAGTCTTAACAAGAGCAATGACAAACCAATTCAGTATTCTTGCCTTGAGAATCCCATGAACAGCATGAAAAGGCAAAAAGAGAGGAGACTGAAAGATGAATTCCCCAGGTTGGTAGGTGCCCAATATGCTAAGGGAGATCAGTGGTGAAATAACTACAAAAGGAATGAAGTGATGGAGGTGAAACAGAAACAGCACTCAGTTGTGGATGTGATGGGTGATGGAAGTAAAGTCCAATGCTGTAAAGAGCAATAATCCATAGGAACCTAGAATGTTAGGTCTATGAATCAAGGGAAATTGGAAGTGGTCAAACGGAAGATGGCAAGAGTGAACATTGACATTTCAGGAATCAGTGAACTAAACTGGACTGGAATGTGCGAATTTAACTCTGATGACCATTATATCTACTACTGTGGGTAGGAATCCTTTAGAAGAAATGTAGTAGCCATCATGGTCAACAAAAGGGTCCGAAATGCAGTACTTGGATGCAATCTCAAAAACGACAGAATAATCTCTGTTCATTTCCAAGGCAAATTATTCAATATCATGCTAATCCAAGTCTATGCTTCACCAGTAAGGCTGAAGAAGCTGAAGTTGAACCGTTCTATGAAGACCTACGAGACCTCTTAGAACTAACACTAAAAAAAAAAAAAAAAAGAGCGCGAGAGAGAGATGTCCTTTTCATTATAGGGGACTGGAACACAAAAGTAGGAAGTCAAGAGATACCTGGGAAAACGGGCAAATTTGGACTTGGAGTATAAAACGAAGCAGGTGAAAGGCTAATAGAGTTTAGTCAAGAGAACACACTGGTCATAGCAAACAGCCTCTTCCAACAACACAAGAAAAGACTCTACACATGTACATCACCAGATGGTCAATACTGAAATCAGATTGATTATATTCTTTGTAGCCAAAGATGGAGAGGCTCTATACAGTCAGCAAAAACAAGACTGGGAACTGACTGTGGCTCCCATGTAATCATGAACTTCTTATTGCCAAATACAGACTTAAATTGAAAAAAGTAGGTAAAACCATTAGACCATTCAGGTATGACCTAAATCAAATCCCTTATGATTATATAGTGGAAGTGACAAATAGGTTCAAGGGATTAGATCTGATAGACAGAGTGCCTGAAGAACTATGGACGGAGGGTTTTAACACTGTACAACAGGGAGTGATCGAGACTATCTCTAAGAAAAAGAAGTGCAAAAAGGCAAAATGGTTATCTGAGGAGGCCTTACAAATAGCTGAGAAAAGGAGAGAAGCTAAAAGTAAATGAGAAAAGGAAAAATATACCCATTTGAATACAGAGTTCCAAAGAGTAGCAAATAGAGATAAGAAAGCCTTCTTCAGTAGTCAATGCAAAGAAATAGAGGAAAATAATAGAATGGGAAAGACTAGAAATCTATTCAAGAAAATTAGAGATACCAAGGGAATATTTCATGCAAAGATGAGCACAATAAAGGACAGAGATGGTATGGACCTAAGAGAAGCAGAAGATATTAAGAAGAGGTGGAAAGACTACACAGAAGAACTATACAAAAAAAGACCTTGTGACCCAGCTAACCATGATGGTGTGCTCACTCGTGTACAGCCAGATATCCTGGAAAACAAAGCCAAGTGGGCCTTACAAAATATTACTAAGATCAAAGCTAGTGGAGGTGATGGAATACCGGTTGAGCTCTTTCAAATCCTAAAAGATGATGCTGTGAAAGTGCTGAACTCAACTCAATATGCCAGCATATTTGGAAAACTCAGCAGTGGCCAGAGGACTGGAAAAAGTCAGTTTTCATTCTGATCCCAAAAAAAGGCAATGCCAAATAATGTTCAAACTATTGTACAATTGCACTCATCTCACACACTAGCAAAGTAATGCATAAAATTCTCCAACCCAGGCTTCAACAGTACATGAAGGATTTAGGAAAGGCAGAGGAACCAGATATCAAGCAAGAGAGTTCCAGAAAATCATCTATTTCTGCTTTATTGATTATGTCAAAGCCTTTGACTGTGTGGATCACAAAAAACTGTGGAAAATTCTTAAAGTGATGGAAATACCAGACCACCTGACATACCTCCTGAGAAATCTGTATGAATTCAGGAAGCAACAGTTAGATCTGGACATGGAACAACAGCCTGGTCCCAAATCAGGAAAGGAGTATATCAAGGTTGTATATTTTCACTGTGCTTATTTAACTTATATGCATAGTACATCATGCAAAATGTCAGGCTGGATGAAGCACAAGCTGGAATTGAGAGTGCTGGGAGGAATATCAATAATCTCAGACATGCAGATGATACCACCCTTATGGCAGAAAGGGAAAGAGAACTAAAGGGCCTCTTGATGAAAGTGGAAAAGGAGAGTGAAAAACTTGGTTTAAAACTCAACATTCAGAAAACTAAGGTCATGGCATCCTGTCCCATCACTTCATTGCAAATGGGCAAACAATGGAAACAGTGATTGACTTTATTTGGGGGGGGGTTCCAAAATCACTGCAGATGGTGACTGCAACCATGAAATTAAAAGACACTTGCTCCTTGGAAGAAAAGTTATGACCAAACTAGACAGCATATTAAAAAGCGGAGACATTACTTTGCCAACAAAGGTCCATCTAGTTAAAGGTATAGTTTTTCCAGTAATCATGTACAGATGTGAGAGTTGGACTATAAAGAAAGCTGAGAGCTGAAAAATTGATGCTTTTGAACTGTGATGTTGGAGAGGACTCTTGAGAATCCCTTGGACTGCAAGAAGATCCAACCAGTCAATCCTAAAGGAAATCAGTCATGAATATTCATTGCAAGGACTGATACTGAACATGAAGCTCCAATACTTTCACTGCCTAATGGGAAGAACTGACTCATTGGAAAAGACCCTGATGCTGTGAAAGATTGAAGGCCAGAGGAGAAGTGGATGACAGTGGATGAGATGGTTGGATGGCATCACTGACTCGATGAACATGAGTTTGGGTAAGCTCCAGGATTTAGTGATGAACAGGGAAGCCTTGCATGGCTCAGTCCATGGGATTGCAAAGAGTCAGACACAAATGAGTGACTGAACTGAACTGAACTGAACTAGAGCAATTAAGCAATGAAAAGAAATAAAAGTCATCCAAATTGGAAAGGAAAAAATAAAAATCTCTATCTACAGATGATTTGATATTATGTATGTGTGCAGGCTAAGTTGCTACAGTTGTGTCCAGTTCTGTATTACCCTATGGACTGTAGCCTGACAGGTTCCTCTGTTCATGGGATTCTCCAGGCAAGAATATTGGAGTGGCTTGCTATTTCCTTCTCCATAATATTATGTATAGAAAATAGTAAAGGATAAAATAATGAAATCATTCCATCAAAATATGTACAGCTACTAAATGAATTCAGCAAAGTTACAGGATACAAAATTAATCTAAACTAATAATAAGCTATGAAAAAGAGAATTGAAGAAAAATATCCCATTTATAATTTCATCAAAAAGAAATAAATATCTAACAATAAATTTAACTAAGTGGGTAAAACACTTGTACTCTGAAAATTATTAAGATATTGATGAAGGAAAGTTTAGATGATATAAATAAATGAAAAGTCATAACATGTTCATTAATTAGAAGAATTAATTTTATTAATATGCCCAGACTACCTAAAGCAATCTAAATATTTAATATATTCCTATCATAATACCCATGGCAAACTAATAAGCTTTTGCATGGTGAAGGAAACTATCAACAAAATGAAAAGGCAGTCAACAAAATGAAAAGGCAATCTATTGATTGGGAGAAGATATATGCAAATGATACATCTGGTAAGGGGTTACCATCCAAAATATACAACGAATTCATACAACTCAATGTCAAAAATGAAGCAATCTAATTTTATACATGGGCAGAGGACCTGAATAGACATTTTTCCAAAGAAGACATAGAGATGGCCAACAGGTACATAAAAAGATGCCTAACAGCACTTTTTCAGAGAAATGAAAATCAAAACCACAATGACACATCACCTCATACCTGTGAGAATGACTATTGTCAAAAAGACAACAAATAATAAATGCTGGTGAGGTTGTGAAGAAAAAGGAACTCTCCTACACTGTTGGTCAGAATGTAAATTGGTGCAACAACTATGGAAAATGGTGGAGGTTCCTCAAAACTTTAAACACAGAATGACAATAGTTCTAGGAATTCCTTTCCTAGGTATGTATCTGTAGAGAAAGAGCAAATTAGCCAAGATGTTATGGTTAGTCTATCTCAACAGCTTCTCGCTCTTGCTCCATGTTTTGTAAATAATGTTTATGCAACAGCTGAGATCACTTAAAACACTGTGCATGTGCATCACAAGGAACTCGCCTGATCACAAAGTATTTGCTTGGTCATGAGGTACTCACCTTGTCAGGAGCTGTTTTGTGCAGTACGCCTGTATAAACCTCACCATGAAAGCCCTGGATGTTGCTGCATTGTGGCTACATTGGAGCGACATCATGCTTACACTATATGATGCTATGTTATAGCTCTGTTATGACTATGTTTTGGTTATGGTGTGGCTGCTGTTATGGCTGTATGTCATCCAGGAGAGAGGCTGTGTTGTGGCTGCAGTGCCAGTCAGAAGAGAATAAACATATCTTCAGTTCTTAAGGCCCCTCGAGTCTCCTACCAGCCTCTTAACTCATACTTTACCTATCTTGCATTCAACAAACAGTGTGGACAGTGTGAACAGCGAGACAATTGGCATCACAAATAGGATGAGAGCAATACAGTATCCAAAGACAATAGAAACACTAATTCAAAAATATACATGCACCCAAATGTTCACTGCAGCATTATTTACCATAACCAAAATGTGGAAGTAACCTAAATGTTCATAAACAGGTGAATTAATGAAGATGTAGCACATATGTACAATGGAACATTACTGAGCCATAAATAAGAATGAAATCTACACCTGCAATAAAATGTGTGACCTAGAGCCTGCGTGTGTGCTAAGTTGCTTTAATCATGTCCAACTCTTTTTGACCCTATGAACTAGGGCCCGCCAGGCTCCTCTGTCCATGGTATTCTCCAGGCAAGGATACTGGGCTGGGTTGCCATGACCTCCTCCAGGATCTACAGCAGGTATTCCCAACCCCTAGGATGCAGACAGGTTCTGGTCCATGCCCTGTTAGAAACCGGGCTGCAAAGTAGGAGGAGAGCAGTGGGTGAGCAAGCAAAGCTTCATCTGTCACTGCCCATCACTCCCCATCACTTGCAATGTAGCCTGAAACTCTTCCTCCCTCAGTTCATGGAAATATTGTATTCCAGGAAACCAGTCCCTAGTGCCAAAATGTTTGGGGACTGCTGGTCTAGAGAGTATTATGCTAAATGAAATGTCAGACAGCAAAAGGCTTTTATGTGAATTCTGCAAAATGAACGAGGTGAACAGAACCAAAATGGGTTCATACATACTGTACAAAAAAGAAACTTGGTTACCAGAAGGTAAGCTGACTGAGGTTGGGTGGGGACAAATAATAGGTGAAGGAAATTAAAAGGTACAAACTTCCAGTTATTAAAAAAAAAAAAAGTCACGGGGAAGTAATGTATAGTGAATATCAGATCAGATCAGATCAGTCACTCAGTCACGTCCGACTATTTATGACCCATTGAATCGCAGCACGCCAGGCCTCCCTGTCCATCACCAACACCCGGAGTTCACTCACACTCACGTCCATCGAGTCAGTGATGCCATCCAGCCAGCTCATCCTCTGTCGTCCCCTTCTCCTCCTGCCTCCAATCCCACCCAGCATCAGAGTCTTTACCAATGAGTCAACTCTTCGCATGAGGTGGCCAAAGTACTGGAGTTTCAGCTTTAGCATCATTCCTTCCAAAGAAATCCCAGGGCTGATCTCCTTCAGAATGGACTGGTTGGATCTCCTTGCAGTCCAAGGGACTCTCAAGAGTCTTCTCCAACACCACAGTTCAAAAGCATCAATTCTTCAGTGCTCAGCCTTCTTCACAGTCCAACTCTCACATCCATACACGACCACAGGAAAAACCATAGCGTTGACTAGACGGACCTTTGTTGGCAAAGTACTGTCTCTGCTTTTGAATATGCTATCTAGATTGGTCATAACTTTCCTTCCAAGGAGTAAGCATCTTTGAATTTCATGGCTGCAAGCACCATCTGCAGTGATTTTGGAGCCCCAAGAAATAAAGTCTGACACTGTTTCCACTGTTTCCCCATCTATTTCCCATGAAGTGATGGGAACAGATGCCATGATCTTCGTTTTCTGAATGTTGAGCTTTAAGCCAACTTTTTCACTCTCCACTTTCACTTTCATCAAGAGGCTTTTAGTTCCTCTTCATTTTCTGCCATAAGGGTGGTGTCATCTGCATATCTGAGGTTATTGATATTTCTCCCAGCAATCTTGATTCCAGCTTGTGTTTCTTCCAGTCCAGTGTTTCTCATGATGTACTCTGCATATAAGTTAAATAAACAGGGTGACAATATACATCCTTGATGGACTCCTTTTCCTATTTGGAACCAGTCTGTTGTTCCATGTCCAGTTCTAACTGTTGCTTCCTGACCTGCATACGGATTTCTCAAGAGGCGGGTCAGGTGGTCTGATATTCCCATCTCTTTCAGAATTTTCCAGTTTATTGTGATCCACACAGTCAAAGGCTTTGGCATAGTCAATAAAGCAGAAATAGATGTTTTTCTGGCACTCTCTTGCTTTTTCGATGATCCAGCAGATGTTGGCAATTTGATCTCTGGTTCCTCTGCCTTTTCTAAAACCAGCTTGAACATCAGGAAGTTCACGGTTCACATATTGCTGAAGCCTGGCTTGGAGAATTTTGAGCATTACTTTATTAGCATGTGAGATGAGTGCAATTGTGTGGTAGTTTGCACATTCTTTGACATTGCCTTTCTTTGGGATTGGAATGAAAACTGACCTTTTCCAGTCCTGTGGCCACTGCTGAGTTTTCCAAATTTGCTGGCATACTGAGTGCAGCACTTTCACACATCATCTTTCAGGATTTGGAATAGCTCAACTGGAGTTCTATCACCTCCACTAGCTTTGTTCGTAGTGATGCTTTCTAAGGCCCACTTGTCTTCACATTCCAGGATGTCTGGGCTCTAGGTCAGTGATCACACCATAGTGATTATCTGGGTCGTAAAGATCTTTTTTTTTTTTTTTTTTTTATAGTTCTGTGTATTCTTGCCACCTCTTCTTAATATCTTCTGCTTCTGTTAGGTCCATACCATTTCTGTCCTTTATCAAGCCCATCTTTGCATGAAATGTTCCTTTGGTATCTCTGATTTTCTTGAAGAGATCTCTAGTCTTTCCCATTCTGTTGTTTTCCTCTATTTCTTTGCATTGATTGCTGAAGAAGGCTTTCTTATCTCTTCTTGCTATTCTTTGGAACTCTGCATTCAGATGTTTATATCTTTCCTTTTCTCCTTTGCTTTTCACTGCTCTTCTTTTCACAACTATTTGTAAGGCCTCCCTTGACAGCCATTTTCCTTTTTTGCCTTTCTTTTCCATGGGGATGGTCTTGATCCCTGTCTCCTGTACAGTGTCACGAACCTCATTCCATAGTTCATCAGGCACTCTATCAGATCTAGGCCCTTAAATCTATTTCTCACTTTCACTGTATAATCATAAGGGATTTGATTTAGATCATACCTGAATGGTTTAGTGGTTTTCCCTACTTTCTTCAATTTAAGTCTGAATTTGGCAATAAGGAGTTCATGGTCTGAGCCACAGACAGCTCCTGGTCTTGTTTTGCTGACTGTATAGAGCTTCTCCATCTTTGGCTGCAAAGAATATAATCAATCTGATTTCGGTGTTGACCATCTGGTGATGTCCACGTATAGAGTCTTCTCTTACTCAATAATATTTTAGTAATAGTAACTTTATATAGTGACAAATGGTAATTAGACTTATTATGGTAACCATTTTGAAATGTATATAAATGCCAAATCATTATGATCCACACCTGAAGCTAATGTAATATTTTATATTCTTTGTGTATACTTGAGTTTTAAAAAATACAAAGAAAAGTAATTAAACTCAAATAAATCTGCAATTTTAAACATATGTTAAAACCACCTCTTAGTCTTATTGGACCCTTTGAACAGTGACAGAAGCAAAAGAAATGCAGTAAATGAAGCCTCACCACTTAAAGCAGTAAAAGCCCTTCCTTCTGTGTGCAATTCAGTACCAAAAAATAGACCCAAGGGAAATTTTGGCTCAATGCATGTTGAAGGATCACAATGAAAACAAAATTTTAATTTTAGAAAAGCTATAAATAAAAACAAACACATTTAGGTTTTAAAAAATCTGTAAGATGGTTATTATTGCCTAATTTTCTTAATAATAAAGAGAGTGAGTGAGATTTTTTTCCACAAATATTTCTTACTTGCTGAAGCAGCCATTTTTAATAAGGCAAGAGCTAAAAGCATACTAGAGTAAAAGAAAACTATAAATATTAAAATGCAAAACTACTATGGGAAGAGTACAAACCAGTCTCACTGAACTGCTTGACTTTAAAATCTGTACCAACTGAATTTTCTTATTAAAGGTTTATTTTAAGAAAAATCCAACTCCATTCAGTGTGAACACAATTCTTACAGTAACAGCCTATCTTCCACAGTTAATTGCTGCTTGTCTCCTTGAATATAATCATTTGCATAATTATGATTCTTTTCAATAATAAAAAAGGATTATATAATCTTGGTGAAGGAAACATCATAAAATTTAAATTTATATAAAATTAAAGGAATAAATATTTCAGAGTAACAGAACAATTAACATCTACCAAAAGCATAAAGGTTTTAACATGAGAGCCTATGTATTAACAGAAAATCACTTTAGATTACACTACTCTTCAAGTGTCATTCAAAATTAAACTCTAGATCTTATTTTGGAATTGCTATATTGAGAGGAATATCAGTACTACCAGCCATAAGTTATTGTTTATAATAAATGAACACAGTGGGTGGAAAGCAGATGTTTCACTGTAATTTTGCTGCAATGAGGTACAAATGCAGACTAGAAGTAACAGTCCACTTGGATGAAAGTTGGATTATGTTAAAATATAAACTCTTGAGAACAAGAGGGCGGAGGAGTAGGTGGACGTGGAGTACATGTCTCTCCATGGATACATCAGGAATACACCCTCAGACACAGAAGTGCACGCAGAACACCAGCTGAGAGCGGACAGGAGTACCTGCCCAGGGGAAAAGAATATACAGAACCATGCAAAACTCGGTAGGACGAAGGAACTATGGGGAGAAAATAAGAGTGTGAGTAGGACTGGACCTGCCTTCAGCAGGTGGGAGAATTGAAGCAGGGGTCTGATCCCCATATCAGGGCAACTGAGTCAGAGGAGAAACATGTGAGGTTGAGAGTGAAACAGCTGATCTGTGTCAGCCTAAATTGAATGAGAATCAGATAGTCCTTGTCACAGCCATACATACCCTGGACAGGGAGGCTGGTCGCCTGGAAGGTGCAGTGGCTGGGACCTGGAGTTCAGGGATTGTGGAGCAATCCCAGGGCGAGGGCTGCTGTTGACTGCAGAGACCAATCGAGGGGATGTGAGGGAGGAAATACCTGTGGAGGAAAGCTGGGCAGTCATGGAAACAAGGCGATATTGCTGAGTCACGCACTGGGGTGGAGCCATCACCCCAGCTTCTGGTAACACTAGCAGCTGAACCATAAAGAGGCTGCCCATCAAATGCCTAAAGCACTAAACTACAGAGTAGGACCCCACCCAAGGTACTCCATTAAGTGACTGATGCACTGAACTACAGAGTAGGACCCCAGTCACGGGGGGACCCTCTATGTGCCTGAATGGGTGGAGCTACAGATAAAGACTGGCCAAAGAGACCTTCTGATCTGATCGCAAGCTACTGGAGGCTTGAAAAAAGACTATGATAGGGCCATAACTCCTGGGGCGGAGGCAGTCCATGTCCCTGCACACTTTGTGCCACCAGGATCCTCACAAGCCAAGCAGCCATGCCATCTTCATGCTCAGCTCTCATGGAAGCAGAGCTGCCACAGGCAAAAATATCCAGCATCTATAGCATAAGGTTGCTTCAGTCGTGTCCAGCTCTTTGAGACCCTGTGGACTGTGGCCTTCCAGGCTTATGTCGGGGGGAGGGGGAGTGGTCTCTAGGCAAGAATACTGGAACATATTGGCCAATACTGGTTTCCATACCCTTCTAGAGCACTATATTTCCTGTTGCCCTAGCTGCCAGTTGCCCTGAGTATCTGTTGCTGCCAGAACTTCTGCAACCCAAGCAGCTTCACCACCTCCACACCTGGCCCTCACAGGGGCAAACTCAAGCCCTCTGGGGCAGCCTCAGGAGCAATCCCCAGTGGACAATCCAAAGCAGAGGTGGAAATAAAACCACAATTGAAACCCAGGAGCAGTGTGGCTAAGGAAGATTCAAAATCTTCCCACCAACTGTACAAGCTGTAGGTTAAATCCACACGATCAACTAAGTAGACTGTGTCTATGGAATATGTAAAAGGACATTGAGTGCTCCTACAAAAGAAAACACACTAGTTCTGTTATCTGTGGACAGTGGAGGCAAGAACACACAGGATTAGGACCAGATTAGAATCTGAGCTGCTCCCACAACAGGTCCAGAGATCAGCACAGTGTTGGAGGGCATCCTAGGGAGGTGAGGTGGACTGTGACTCCCAGTGAGGGAAAGGACTCTGAGAGCAGAGACTCAAGAAAAACATGTATTATTATTATGTTTTGACTGCTTTAGATTCTTTTGGATTTTTTTCTTTTCTTTTCCTTCCCCCCATGTTGTACTTGGCGATTTTATTGGTGCTATGAAATCTAATTAAGCTTTTGAGCCTTTTTTTCCCCCTCAGTCATATTTTTTATTGTTGTTATAAACCTCTGCCTCTACGTTGGGCTTTCACAGTTCTGTAGAATTTTCCTTTTTTTCTTTTTCTAACTTTAATTTTAAACCTATTACTATGTTTCTACATTTATTCCTTTGTTTGCTTTTCCTACTGTTCTTTTCCCCTTGCAGCTAATGTTTAATGTATATAAATCTTCTTAATGTATCTCTATTTAACTTTGCATATATATTCTTTCTTTTCTTTCTTTCCTTTTTTCTCAACATATTTGTTAGTTTTGTTTCCATTGCTTTACTCCCCAACTGGCACCTTGCTTTAGTTTTGTCTTCCAGTTTGTGCTTTAGTTAATTTTCTTCTTAAATGTTTGATATAATTTTTGCTTTCCTTTATTCACCAGGTCAAAATATTGTACTTTAGTTTTGGTAGCCTGTTTTTATTTTGCTTATGGGAGTATATGTATATGTGTATATTCAGTCACACCTTTTATTGTTGCTATAAACAACCACCTCTATGTTGGGTTTTTGCAGTTCTCTGGAGTTTACTTTTTTTTTTTTTCCTTTCTTCTTCATTTTTTTCTCTTTTTTATAATTTTAATTTTTAAAAACCTATTATATTTTTTACATCAATTCCTTTGTTTGCCTTTCCTACTGTTCTTTTCCCCTTGCAGTCAATCTATAATGTATATAAATCTTCTTCATCACCTCTATTTAACATTGCATATCTATTCTTTCTTTTCTTTTTTTTTTTTAATTTTATTTTTAAACTTTACAATATTGTATTGGTTTTGCCAAATATCGAAATGAATCCGCCACAGATATACATGTGTTCCCCATCCTGAACCCTCCTCCCTCCTCCCTCCCCATACCATCCCTCTAGGTCGTCCCAGTGCACGAGCCCCAATAATCCAGTATCGTGCATCGAACCTGGACTGGTGACTCGTTCCATATATGATATTATACGTATTTCAATGCCATTCTCCCAAATCATCCCACCCTCTCCATCTCCCACAGAGTCCAAAAGACTGTTCTATACATCAGTGTCTCTTTTGCTGTCTCGTACACAGGGTTATTGTTACCATCTTTCTAAATTCCATATATATATGCGTTAGTATACTGTATTGGTGTTTTTCTTTCTGGCTTACTTCACTCTGTATAATAGGCTCCAGTTTCATCCACCTCATTAGAACTGACTCTAATGTATTCTTTTTAATGGCTGAGTAATACTCCATTGTCTATATGTACCACAGATTTCTTATCCATTCATCTGTTGATGGACATCTAGGTTGCTTCCATGTCCTGGCTATTATAAACAGTGCTGCAATGAACATTGGGGTACACGTGTCTCTTTCCCTTCTGGTTTCCTCAGTGTGTATGCCCAGCAGTGGGATTGCTGGATCATAAGGCAGTTCTATTTCCAGTTTTTTAAGGAATCTCCACACTGTTCTCCATAGTGGCTGTACTAGTTTGCATTCCCACCAACAGTGTAAGAGTGTTCCCTTTTCTCCACACCCTCTCCAGCATTTATTGCTTGTAGACTTTTTTGTTTGTTTGTTTGTATTTTAATTTTATTTTTAAACTTTATGTAATTGTATTAGTTTTGCCAAATATCAAAATGAATCTGTCATAGGTATACAGTGTTCCCCATCCTGAACCCTCCTCCCTCCTCCCTCCCCATACCATCCCTCTGGGTCATCCCAGTGCACTAGCCCCAAGCATCCAGTATCGTGCATCGAACCTGGACTGGCATCTCGTTTCATACATGATATTTTACATGTTTCAATGCCATTCTCCCAAATCTTCCCACCCTTTCCTTCTCCCATAGAGTCCATAAGACTGTTCTATACATCAGTGTCTCTTTTGCTGTCTCATACACAGGGTTATTGTTACCATATTTCTAAATTCCACATATATGCATTATTATCCTGTATTGTTGTTTTTCCTCCTGGCTTACTTCACTCTGTATAATAGGCTCCAGTTTCATCCACCTCATTAGAACTGATTCAAATGTTTTCTTTTTAATGGCTAGTAATCCTCCATTGTGTATATGTACCATAGCTTTCTTATCCATTCATCTGCTGATGGACATCTAGGTTGCTTCCATGTCCTGGCTATTATAAACAGTGCTGCGATGAACATTGGGGTACACGTGTCTCTTTTCAATTCTGGTTTCCTCAGTGTGTATGACCAGCAGTGGGATTGCTGGATCATAAGGCAGTTCTATTTCCAGTTTTTTAAGGAATCTCCACACTGTTCTCCATAGTGGCTGTACTAGTTTTTATTCCCACCAACAGTGTAAGAGGGTTCCCTTTTCTCCACACCCTCTCCAGCATTTATTATTTGTAGACTTTTGAATCGCAGCCATTCTGACTGCTGTGAAATGTTACCTCATTGTGGTTTTGATTTGCATTTCTCTGATAATGAGTGATGTTGAGCATCTTTTCATGTGTTTGTTAGCCCTCTGTATGTCTTCTTTGGAGAAATGTCTATTTAGTTCTTTGGCCCATTTTTTGATTGGGTTGTTTATTTTTCTGGAGTTGAGCTGTAGGAGTTGCTTGTATATTTTTGAGATTAGTTGTTTGTCAGTTGCTTCATTTGCTATTATTTTCTCCCATTCTGAAGGCTGTCTTTTCACTTTGCTAATAGTTTCCTTTGATGTGCAGAAGCTTTTAAGGTTAATTAGGTCCCATTTGTTTATTTTTGCTTTTATTTCCAATATTCTGGGAGGTGGGTCATAGAGGATCCTGCTGTGATGTATGTCAGAGAGTGTTTTGCCTATGTTCTCCTCTAGGAGTTTTATAGTTTCTGGTCTTACGTTGAGATCTTTAATCCATTTTGAGTTTATTTTTGTGTATGGTGTTAGAAAGTGTTCTAGTTTCATTCTTTTACAAATGGTTGACCAGTTTTCCCAGCACCACTTGTTAAAGGGATTGTCTTTAATCCATTGTACATTCTTGCCTCCTTTGTCAAAGATAAGGTGTCCATATGTGCATGGATTTATCTCTGGGCTTTCTATTTTGTTCCATTGATCAATATTTCTGTCTTTGTGCCAGTACCATACTGTCTTGATGACTGTGGCTTTGTAGTAGAGCCTGAAGTCAGGTAGGTTGATTCCTCCAGTTCCATTCTTCTTTCTCAAGATACCTGTGGCTATTCGAGGTTTTATGTATTTCCATACAATTTGTGAAATAGCTCTGTGAAGAATAACGTTGGTAGCTTGATAGGGATTGCATTGAATCTATAGATTGCTTTGGGTAGTATACTCATTTTATCTATATTGATTCTTCCAATCCATGAACATGGTGTATTTCTCCATCTATTAGTGTCCTCTTTGATTTCTTTCACCAGTGTTTTATAGTTTTCTATATATAGGTCTTTAGTTTCTTTAGGTAGTTATATTCCTAAGTATTTTATTCTTTCCGTTGCAATGGTGAATGGAATTGTTTCCTTAATTTCTCTTTCTATTTTCTCATTATTAGTGTATAGGAATGCAAGGGATTTCTGTGTGTTGATTTTATATCCTGCAACTTTACTATAATCATTGATTAGTTCTAGTAATTTTCTGGTGGAGTCTTTAGGGTTTTCTATGTAGAGGATCATGTCATCTGCAAACAGTGAGAGTTTTACTACTTCTTTCCCAATTTGGATTCCTTTTTTTTATTTTTTCTGCTCTGACTGCTGTGGCCAAAACTTCCAAAACTATGTTGAAAAGTAGTGGTGACAGTGGGCACCTTTGTCTTGTTCCTGACTTTAGAGGAAATGCTTTCAATTTTTCACTATTGAGGATAATGTTTGCTGTGGGTTTGTCATATATATCTTTTATTATGTTGAGGTATGTTCCTTCTATTCCTGCTTTCTGGAGAGTTTTTATCATAAATGGATGTTGAATTCTGTCAAAGGCTTTCTCTGCATCTACTGAGATAATCATAGGGTTTTTATTTTTCAATTTGTTAATGTGGTGTATTACATTGATTGATTTGCGGATATTGAAGAATTCTTTCATCCCTGGGATAAAGCCCACTTGTTCATGGTGTATGATCTTTGTAATGTGTTGTTGGATTCTGATTGCTAAAATTTTGTTAAGGATTTTTGCACCTATGTTCATCAGTGATATTGGCCTGTAGTTTTCTTTTTTTGTGGCATCTTTGTCAGGTTTTGGTATTAGGGTGATGGTGGGCTCATAGAATGAGTTTGGAAGTTTACCTTCCTCTGCAATTTTCTGGAAGAGTTTGAGTAGGATAGGTGTTAGCTCTTCTCTAAATTTTTTGGTAGAATTCAACTGTGACTCCGTCTGGACCTGGGCTTTTGTTTGCTGGAAGATTTTTGATTACAGTTTCAATTTCCATGCTTATGATGGGTCTGTTAAGATTTTCTATTTCTTCCTGGTCCAGTTTTGGAAAGTTGTACTTTTCTAAGAATTTGTCCACTTCTTCCATGTTGTCCATTTTATTGGCATATAATTGTTGATAGTAGTCTATGATCCTTTGTATTTCTGTGTTGTCTGTTGTGATGTCTCCATGTTCATTTCTAATTTTATTGATTTGATTTTTCTCCCTTTGTTTCTTGATGAATCTGGCTAAAGGTTTGTCAATTTTATTTATCCTTTCAAAGAACCAGCTTTTGGCTTTGTTGATTTTGCTATGGTCTCTTTTGTTTCTTTTGCATTTATTTCTGCCCTAATTTTTAAGATTTCTTTCCTTCTACTAACCCTGGGGTTCTTAATTTCCTCCTTTTCTAGTTGCTTTAGGTGTAGAGTTCGGTTATTTATATGACTTTTTTCTTGTTTCTTGAGGTATGCCGGTATTGCTATGAACTTTCCCCTTAGGACTTATTTTACAATGTCCCATAGGTTTTGGGTTGTTTTGTTTTCATTTTCATTCGTTTCTATGCAAATTTTGATTTCTTTTTTGATTTCTTCTGTGATTTGTTGGTTATTCAGCAGCGTGTTGTTCAGCCTCCATATGTTGGAATTTTTAATAGTTTTTCTCCTGTAATTGAGATCTAATCTTACTGCATTGTGGTCAGAAAAGATGCTTGGAATGATTTCAATTTTTTGAATTTACCAAGGCTAGATTTATGGCCCAGGATGTGATCTCTCCTGGAGAAGGTTCCATGTGCGCTTGAGAAAAAGGTGAAATTCATTGTTTTGGGGTGAAATGTCATATACATATCAATTAGGTCTAACTGGTCTATTGTATCATTTAAAGTTTGTGTTTCCTTGTTAATTTTCTGTTTAGTTGATCTACCCATAGGTGTGAGTGGGGTATTAAAGTCTCCCACTATTATTGTGTTATTGTTAATTTCTCCTTTCATACTTGTTAGCATTTTTCGTACATATTGCGGTGCTCCCCTGTTAGGTGAATATATATTTATAATTGTTATATCTTCCTCTTGGATTGATCCTTTGATTATTATGTAGTGACCGTCTTTGTCTCTTTTCACAGCCTTTGTTTTAAAGTCTATTTTATCTGATATGAGTATTGCTACTCCTGCTTTCTTTTGGTCCCTATTTGCATGGAATATCTTTTTCCAGCCCTTCACTTTCAGTCTGTAGGTGTTCCCTGTTCTGAGGTGGGTCTCTTGTAGACAGCATATATAGGGGTCTTATTTTTGTATCCATTCAGCCAGTCTTTGTCTTTTGGTTGGGGCATTCAACCCATTTACATTTAAGGTAATTATTTATAAGTATGATCCCGTTGTCATTTACTTTATTGTTTTGAGTTCGAATTTATATACTGTTTTTGTGTTTCCTGTCTAGAGAATATCCTTTAGTATTTGTTGGAGAACTGGTTTGGTGGTGCTGAATTGTCTCAGCTTTTGCTTGTCTGTAAAGCTTTTGATTTCTCCTTCAGATTTGAATGAGATCCTTGCTGGGTACAATAATCTGGGCTGTAGGTTATTTTCTTTCATCACTTTAAGTATGTCTTGCCATTCCCTCCTGGCTTGAAGAGTTTCTATTGAAAGATCAGCTGTTATCCTTATGGGAATTCCCTTGTGTGTTATTGTTTTTCCCTTGCTGCTTTTAATATTTGTTCTTTGTGTTTGATCTTTGTTAATTTGATTAATATATGTCTTAGGGTGTTTTGCCTTGGGTTTATCCTGTTTGGGAGTCTCTGGGTTTCTTGGACTTGAGTGATTATTTCCTTCCCCAGTTTAGGGAAGTTTTCAACTATTATCTCCTCAAGTATTTTCTCATGGTCTTTCTTTTTGTCTTTTTCTTCTGGCACCCCTATGATTCGAATGTTGTAGCGTTTAATATTGTCCTGGAGGTCTCTGAGATTGTCCTCATTTCTTTTAATTCGTTTTTCTTTTTTCCTCTCTGATTCATTTATTTCTACCATTCTATCTTCTAATTCACCCATCCTATCTTCTGCCTCTGTTATTCTACTATTTGTTGCCTCCAGAGTGTTTTTGATTTAATTTATTGCATTATTCATTATATATTGACTCTCTTTTATTTCTTCTAGGTCCTTGTTAAACCTTTCTTGCATCTTCTCAATCCTTGTCTCCAGGCTATTTATCTGTGATTCCATTTTGATTTCAAGATATTGGATCAATTTCACCATCATTATTCAGAATTCTTTATCAGGTAGATTCCCTATCTCTTCCTCTTTTGTTTGGTTTGGTGGGCATTTATCCTGTTCCTTTATCTGCCGGGTATTCCTCTGTCTCTTCATCTTGTTTAAATTGCTGAGTTTGGCATGTCCTTTCTGTATTCTGGCAGTTTGTGGAGTTCTCTTTATTGTGGCGTTTGCTCACTATGTGTGGGTTTGTCCAGGTGGTTTGTCAAGGTTTCTTGGTTAGGGAAGCTTGTGTCGGTGCTGTGGTGGGTGGAGCTGGATTTCTTCTCTCTGGAGTGCAATGAAGTGTCCAGTAGTGAGTTATGAGATGTCTATGGCTTTGGGGTGACTTTGGGCAGCCTGTGTCTTGGAGCTCAGGGCTGTGTTCCTATGTTGCTGGAGAATTTGCTTGGTATGTCTTTCCCTGGAACTTGCTGGCTCTTGTGTGGTGCTTGGTTTCAGTGTATGTATGAAGGCGTTTGATGAGCTCCTGTCAATTAATGATTCCTGGAGTCAGGAGTTCCCTGGAGTCAGGGTTTGGACTTAAGCCTCCTGCTTCCAGTTATCGGTCTGATTTTTACAGTAGTTTCAAAACTTCTCCTTCTATACAGCACCATTGATAAAACATCTGCATTAAAGATGAAAAGTTTCTCCACTGTGAGGGTCACCCAGAGAGGTTCACAGCGTTACATGGAGAAAAGAAGAGGGAGGAGGGAGTTAGAGGTGACCCGAATGAGGTGAGGTGGAATCAATAGAGGAGAGAGTGGGCTAGCCAGTAATCACTTCCTTATGTGCACTCCACAACTGGACTGCTCAGAGATGTTGGCGGAGTTATACAGAGAAGAGAAGGAGGAGGAAGGAGACAGAGGTGGCCAGGAGGATAAAAGGGGGAAATGAAAAGGAGGGAGACAGATCCAGCCAGTAATAAGTTCCCTAAGTGTTCTCCACTGTTTGGAACACACAGAAATTCACAGAGTTGGGTAGAGTAGAGAGGGGTTAGAGAGGAGACACAGGCGATCTGGTGGAGAAAAAGGAGAGTCCAAAGGGAGAGAGAGCAGTCAAGCCAGTAATCTCGCTCCCTAGTGAAAAATGGGTACTGAAGATTGGGTTCTTAAAGGTACAAAATTGGTAACAAATACATAAAAGCAAAAATTAAACATTTAGAGTAGAGTTTGGAATTTCAAAAATACAATGTTAAAGAAAAGAAGAAGGAAAAGAAAGAGAAAAAAAAAACAAACAAACAAAGTCGCAAAAATTATAAAGAAAATATAGGTACAAAATTGACAACAAATACCAAAAAGCAAAAGTTAAACATCTAGAGTAGAGTTTGGAATTTCAAAAATATAATGTTAAAAAAAAGAAGAAGAAAAAGAAAGAGAGAAAAACAAACAAACAAACAAAAACAATGTCGCAAAAATTATAAAGAAAATATAAGTACAAAATTGATAACAACTACCAAAAAGCATAAATTAAAAATCTAGAGTAGAGTTTGGAATTTCAGATATACAATGTTATATAAAAGAAGAAGAGAAAGAAAGAGAGAGAAAAAAAAAGTCACAAAAATTATAAAAATAAATACGTACAAAATTGATAACAAATACCAAAAAGCTAAAATTAAAAATCTAGAGTAGAGATTGGAATTTCAAAAATACAATGTTAAAGAAAAGAAAAAAGAAAAAAAACAAGGTCACAAAAATTATAAAAAATATATATATGAAGTTTGCTTTAAAAAAAATAAGGTCTTTTTTTTTTTGAAAAGTAATAGTAGGTTATAAAAGTGAAAATTAAAGGAATAATAGAAAAGTTAAAATTTTTTAAAAATTTAAAAAAAGAAAGAAAGAATGATCGTAAAAATAGTAAAAATATATCTAGGACTTTCTCTGGTTTTGTTGTGAGTATTGTGGGGTCAGTTCATTTTTGGCTAGTTCCTTGGTCCGACTTATATTTCTCAAGATTTATAGGCCCCTTCTTATGTAGTCGGTACTAACCACAGGGTTTAATCTATTGCCTGTAGCTTCCAAGGCGGTTCCCTCTGTTATAGCTTCTTCTGTTTGCTGGTCTCTTCAGTGTCTGGTTTCTGCCCTGACACAAAGGGGACAGTGGTGGACACTTTTTTTTTTTTTAGGCTCACTTGTTCAGTCACACTGTGGGGAGGGAGGGACGCTGCAAACAAATAACAGTGGCCTGTGCTTGCAGTGCCTCAGCCACACTGGGTCTGCCCCTGCTTACGGCACATGTTGCCTCCCTGCCCACAGTGCTCCGGCTCTAGGTTGCTCTGCCAGGAACCATCCGTGGCCGGCCCTGGGCTGCTTGCAACTCCCGGGTCCAAGCCGCTCAGGTTCAGGCACTCTGGTAGTCCTCAGAGGTGCAGACTCGGTTGGGCCTGTGTTTTGTGCCCTTCCCAGGTCCGAGCAGCTCAGGTGATGAGGTGTTTGGCAAGCATGATTGCTGCGACTTATCGCCTCCCCGCAGCTCGGTTATCTAGGTGTACAACCGGCGCACCTTCTCAGGTGGATGTTGACCATCCAGACCCCCAAGAAGTTTTAGTTAGTAAAAAAGCCGGCTTACAGTTTTATAGATAATGTCTCTCTGGGGCTGTGATTGCCCCCTGCTGGCTCTGGCTGCCTGTCACTGGAGGGGGATGGTCTGCAGCCGGCTATCTCTGTTCAGTCCTTTGTTCCGTGCGCGGGCCTGGTGGTGTCTTAGGTTAGGGCTGGCTTTTCCCGTGGTAGATATCCCAC
The DNA here is from genome assembly GCF_055505025.1 of Bos grunniens. Lineage (NCBI taxonomy): Eukaryota > Metazoa > Chordata > Mammalia > Artiodactyla > Bovidae > Bos > Bos grunniens. The sequence goes on along the minus strand of NC_141194.1, from coordinate 101,215,477 downwards.
AGTCTGGTTTGCTAGTCCAAATTATTTCGCTCAGATAGCGCTCGGGGTATTCAGGCCAGATCCTTACTCTAAGCAATGCAGCCCGCGCCGCACCTCCCTGCCCAGCCCCCGCTCGCTAGTGGCGTGTGCAGGCATCTGCGCTGCTTCCCCGCTGGGGGAGTTACCGTAGGGCTCGCAATCTGCAGGTTTTAATTGTTTATTTATTTTTCCTCCCTGTTATGTTGCCCTCTGTGCTTCCAAGGCTGAGCACAGATTCAGCAGTGAGAAGGTTTCCTGGTGTTTGGAAACTTCTCTCTTTTTAAGACTCCCTTCCCGGGACAGAACTCCATCCCTCCCTCTTTTGTCTCTTTTTTTGTCTTTTATATTTTTTCCTACCTCCTTTCGAAGACTTGGGTTGCTTTTCTGGGTGCCTGATGTCCTCTGCCGGCATTCAGAAGTTGTTTTGTGGAATTTACTCAGCGTTTAAATGTTCTTTTGATGAATTTGTCGGGGAGAAAGTGTTCTCCCTGTCCTACTCCTCCACCATCTTAGCTCCTCCCCCTCTTTCTTTCTTTTCTTTCCTCTCAATATATTTGCTACTTTTGTTTTCATTGCTTTATCCCCCACTTGGCACCTTGATTTAATTTTGTTTTCCAGATCATGCTTTTGTTAATTTTGTTAATTAACTGGTAAATATAATTTTTTATTTCCTTTGTTCATTTAGATAATCTACTGTACTTTATTTTAGTTGGACTGTCTTGACTTTGATTACAGGTGTATATGCATATGTGTATATTCCATTATTTTAATTATTATTAGCCTGATTTTGTAACTGCCATATGTCTGGGGTTCATCTTTGGTTTCTCGTTTTGGAGTATTTGTTTTAATCTCACTTAATGCCATAACAAACCACTTCTGGAATCTTTGTTCCTGACCAGAGATCAAGCCCTGAGCCTTTGGATTGGGAGCACTGACTCCAAGACCCTAGACTACCAGAGAACTATCCCTAGGGAGTATCAAATCGTGAGAACTCACACTAAGGAAACCACTTGAAAAGGACAGCCAGCATCACCCAACCACCAGTAGCACCCTGTCCTGTGTCACCCAGGACACCTGGTCTAAACAACAAACAAAACCAAAATGCAAACCCAATCATCAGCAGACAGGATTACCAACTCATTCAGCCTTGCCCATCAGAGGAAAGACAAACAAACAATAAAAAAAAAAAAAAAATTTCAGCACAAGTCTCACCCTATAGGAAGCTTACACAAATCACTGGAGCAAACTTAGGAGGGTAGAAAACAAAAGGAAGAAAGAATTCAACCTTGAAGCCTGGGAAAAGGAGACCTCAAACACAATAAGTTAAAAAAAAAAAGTATAATGAAAAGGCAGAGAAATGCTACACAAATGAAGGAACAAATTAGAAACACAGAAGTCCAAATAAATGAAGAGGAAATAGGCAAACTACATGAAAACGAATTCAGAATAATGATAGTAAAGATGATCAAAAACCTTGAAAACAAAATGTGGAAAATGCAAGAATCAGTTAACAAAGACCTAGAAGAAATAAAGAATAAATAAATAAAAATACTCTGGAAGGAATCAATAACAGAATACCCGAAGCATAAGGACAAATCAGTGAGCTGGAAGATAAAATGGTGGAAATAACTTCTGAAGAGCAGAATAAAGTAAAAAGAATGAAAAGAACTAAAGATAGTCTCAGCGATCTCTGGAATAATATCAAACACACCAACATTAGAATTACAGGGGTCCCAGAAGAAGAAGAGTAAAAGAAAGGGCATTAGAAAATTTTTGAAGAGCTAACAGTTGAAAATTTCCCCAGCATAGAAAATGAAATAGTCAATCAAATTCAAGAGGCACAAAAAGTCCCATATAGAATAAACCTAAGGAGAAACATGGCAACAAACATACTAATCAAACTGACAAAGACTAAGCTAAAAAAAGAATATTAAAAGCAGCAAGGAAAAAGCAACAAGTAACATACAAGGGAAGCCCCATGCACTTAACAGCTGATCTTTAAGCAGAAACTGCAGGCCAGAAGGGAATGGTAGGATATATTTAAAGTGCTGAAAGGGAAAAATCTACAACCAAGATTACTCTACCCATCAAGGATCTCATTCAAAATTTATGGAGAAATAAAAAGCTATTCAGACAAGCAAAAGTTAAGAGAATTCAGCACCACCAAACCAGCTTTACAACAAATGTTAAAGGGACTTATATAGTCAAGAAATACAAGAGAGGGAAAGATATCTACAAAAGCAACCCCAAACAATTAACAAAATGGAGATAGGAACATATATATCAATAATTACTTTAAATGTAAATAGATTAAATGATCCAAACAAAAGACAGACTGGCTGAATGGATATAAAAACAAGACCCATATACATGCTGTCTACAAGAAACACACTTCAGACCTAAAGACACATATAGACTGATAGTGAGAGTATAGAAAAATACATTCCATGCAAATGGGAAGCAAAAGAAAGCTGGAGTAGCAATCCTCATATCAGACAAAATAGACCTTAAAATAAAGAAGATTAGAAGAGATAAGGAAGAACACTACATAATGATCAAGGGATCAATCCAAGAGGTACACAAAAAAAATTGTAAATATCTATGCACCCAACATAGAGCAATCAATGCAAAGAAATAGAGGAAAACAACAGAATGGGAAAGACTAGAGATTTCTTCAAGAAAATTAGAGATATAAAGGAACATTTCATGCAAAGATGGGCTTGATAAAGGACAGAAATGGTATGGACCTAACAGAAGCAGAAGATATTAAGAAGAGGTGGCAAGAATACACAGAAGAACTGTACAAAAAAGATCTTCATGACCTAGATAATCACGATGGTGTGATCACTCACCTAGAGCCAGACATCATGGAATGTGAAGTCAAGTGGGCCTTAGAAAGCATCGCTATGAACAAAGCTAGTGGAGGTGATGAAATTCCAGTTGACCTATTTCAAATCCTGAAAGATGAGGCTGTGAAAGTGCTGCACTCAACATGCCAACAAATTGGAAAACTCAGTAGTGGCCATAGGACTGGAAAAGGTCAGTTTTCATTCCAATCCCAAAGAAAGGCAATGCCAAAGAATGCTCAAATTACCACACAATTGCACTCATCTCACACGCTAGCAAAGCAATGCTCAAAATTCTCCAAGCCAGGCTTCAGCAATACATGAACAGTGAACTTCCTGATGTTCAAGCTGGTTTTAGAAAAGGCAGAGGAACCAAACATCAAATTGCCAACATCCGCTGGATCTTCAAAAAAGCAAGGGAGTTCCAGAAAAACATCTATTTCTGCTTTACTGACTATGTCAAAGCCTTTGACTGTGTGGATCACAATAAACTGGGGAAAATGCTGAAAGAGATGGGAATACCAGACCATCTGACTTGCCTCTTGGTAAATCTGCATGCAGGTCAGGAAGCAACAGTTAGAACTGGACATGGAACAACAGACTGGTTCCAAATAGGAAAAGGAGTACATCAAGGCTGTATATTGTCACCCTGCTTATTTAATTTCTATGCAGAGTACATCATGAGAAATGCTGGGCTGGAAGAAACACAACCTGGAATCAAGATTGCTGGGAGAAATGTCAATAACCTCAGATATGCAGATGACACCACCCTTATGGGAGAAAGTGAAGAGCAACTAAAAAGCCTCTTGATGAAAGTGAAAGTGAAGAGTGAAAAAGTTGGCTTAAAGCTCAACATTCAGAAAACTAAGATCATGGCATCTGTTCCCATCACTTCATGGGAAGTAAATGGGGAAACAGTGGAAACAGTGTCAGACTTTATTTCTTGGGGCTCCAAAATCACTGCAGATGGTGCTTGCAGCCACAAAATTAAAAGACGTTTACTCCTTGGAAGGAAAGTTATGACCAACCTAGAGAGCATATTCAAAAGCAGAGACATTACTTTGCCAACAAAAGTTTGTCTAGTCAAGGCTATGGTTTTTCCAGTGGTCATGTATGGATGTGAGAGTTGGACTGTGAAGAAGGCTGAGAGCCTAAGAATTGGTGCTTTTGAACTGTGGTGTTGGAGAAGACTCTTGAGAGTCCCCTGGACTGCAAGGAGATCCAACCAGTCCATTCTGAAGGAGATCAGCCCTGGGATTTCTTTGGAAGGAATGATGCTAAAGCTGAAACTCCAGTACTTTGGCCACCTCATGCGAAGAGTTGACTCACTGGAAAAAACTCTGATGCTGGGAAGGATTGGGGGCAGGAGGAGAAGGGCACGACAAAAGGATGAGATGGCTGGATGGATCACTGACTCAATGGACATGAGTCTGAGTGAACTCCGGGAGTTGGTGATGGACAGGGAGGCCTGGCGTGCTGTGATTCATGGGGTCACAAAGAGTCGGACATGACTGAGCGACTGAACTGAACTGAACTGATGCACCCAACATAGGGGCATCTCAATACATAAGACAAACACTAACAGACAGAAAAGGAGAAATTTACAGTAACACAGTAATGGTATGAGAAATTAACACCCCACTCACACCAATGGACAGATTATCAAAAGAGAAAATTAATAAGGAAACACAAGTTTTAAATGATATATTAGATGAAATGGTTCTCATTAATATCTTCAATAAATTCCATCCAAATGCAGAAGAATACACCGTCTTCTCAAATACACATGGAACATTCTTCAGGATAGACTACATATTGGGTCATACATCAAACCTCAGTAAATTTAAGAAATTTGAAATCGTATCAAGCATCTACTGTAATCACACATTATGAGACTAGATATCAGTTACAAGAAAAAAAGTGTATGAAACACAAACACATGGAGATTAAACAATATGTTTCTAAATAACCAATAGGTTACTGAAGAAATCAAAAGGGAAATCAAAAATTTCTAGAAACAAATGACAACAAAAGCACAACAACTCAAAACCTATGGGATGCAGCAAAAGCAGTTCTAAGAGGGAAGTTTATAGCAAAACAAACAAACAAAAAAACATCGAACAGACAGCCTAACTTTACACCTAAAACAATGGGAAAAAGAAGAACAAAGAAACCCATAATTAGTAGAAGGAAAGAATTTATAAAGTTCCAGGCAGAAATAAATGAAAAAGAAATGAAAGAGACAATAGTAAAAATTAATAAAACTAAAAGCTGGTTCTTTGAGAAGATAAACAAAATTGACAAACGTGTGGACAGACTCATCAAGAAAAAAAGGGAGAGGAATCAAATCAACAAAATTAGAAATGAAAAAGGAGAAGTTACAACAGACAATGCACATATACAAAGGATTATAAGAGACATATGAAGAACTATACGGCAATAAAACTGATAACCTGGAAGAAATTGACAGATTCTTAGTAAAGTTTAGTCTTCCAAGACTGAACCAGGAAGAAATATAAATTATGAACAACCCAATTACAAGCACTGAAATTGAAGCTGTGATAAAAAAAATCTCTCAAAAAACAAAATCCCAGGACCAAATGGCTTCACAGGAGAATTCTATCAAACATTTAGAGAAGAGCTAATGCCTATCCTTCTAAAAATCTTTCAAACAATTGCCAGAGGAAGGAACACAATCAAACTCATTCTACAAGGCCACCATCACCCTGATACCAAAACCTGACAAAGACAACACAAAAAAAGAAAACTACAGTCCAATATCACTAATGAACATAGATGAAAAAATCCTCAACAAAATTTTAGCAAACAGAATTCAGCAACACATCAAAAAGCTCATGCACCATGATCAAGTTGGGTTTATTCCAGGGATACAACGATTCTTCAATATATGTAAATCAATCAATGTGATACACCATATTAACATATTGAAATATAAAAACCATATGATCATCTCAATAGATGCAGAAAAAGCCTTTGAAAACATTAAGCACCCATTTATGATTAAATCTCTTAAAAAACAGGCATAGAAGGAACATACCTCAACATAGGAAGGCCATATATGATAAGCCTACAGCAAACATTCTCAGTGGTTAAAAACTGAAAGCATTCCCCCTCTAAGATCAGGAGTAAGACAAGGGTGCACACTTTCCCCACTATTATTCAACATATTTCTGGAAGTCCTAGCTACAGCAATCAGAGAAGAAAAATAAATAAAAGGAATCCAGATTGGGAAAGAAAAATTAAAGCTCTCACTCCTTGTAGATAACATAATGTTGTACATAGAAAACCCTAAAGATAGTATCAGAAAATTACTAGAGCTAATCCGTGAATTTACCAAAGTCACAGGATACAAAATCAATACACAGAAATCATTTGCATTTCTATATACTAACAATGAAAATTCATAAAGAGAAATTAAGGAATCAATCCCATTTACCACTGCAACAAAAAGAATTAAATATCTAGGTATAAACTTACCTAAGGAGACAAAAGATCAGTACACAGAAAAATATAAGACATTAATGAAAGAAATCAAAAATGACATAAACAGATGGAGAGATACTCCATGTTCCTGGGTAGGAAGAATCAATATTGTGAAAATGACTATACCACCAAATGCAATCTACAGATTTAGTATGATTCCTATAAAATTACCAATGGCATATTTCACAGAACTAGATCAAAAATTTTCACAATTCATATGAAAACACAAAAGACCCCGAATAGCCAAAGCAGTCTTGAGATAGAAGAATGGAGCTGGAGGAATCAACCTTCATGATTTCAGATTATACTACAAAGCTACAATCATCAAGACAGTATGGTACTGGCACAAAAACAGAATTATAGACTAATGGAACAAGACAGAAAGCCCAGAAATAAATTCATGCAACTATAGGTATCATATTTTACAAAGGAGGCAAGAATATACAATGGAACAAAAACAGCCTCTTCAATAAATGGTGCTAGGAAAACTGGATAGCTACATGTAAAAGAATGAAATTGAACACCTCCTAACACCATACACAAAGATAAACAAATAATGGATTAAAAACCTAAATGTAAGACCAGAAACTATAAAACTCTTAGAGGAAAACATAGGCAGAACACTCCGTGACATAAATCAAAGCAAGATCCTCTATGACCCACCTTCCAGAGTAATGGAAATAAAAACAAAAGTGAACAAGTGGGATCTGATTAAACTTAAAAGCTTTTGCACAGCAAAGGAAACTATAAGCAAGGTGAAAAGACATCCCTCAGAATGGGAGAAAATAATAGCAAATGAAACACTGACAAAGGATTAATTTCCAAAATATGCAAGCAGCTCATACAACTCAATACCAGAAAGAAAAAAAAAAATCAAAAAGTGGGGAAAAGACCCAAACAGACATTTCTCCAAAGACATACAGGTGGTTAACAAACACATGAAAAGATGCTCAACATCGCTCATTATTAGAGAAATGCAAATCAAAACTACAATGAGATATCACCTCACACTGGTCAGAATGACCATCCTCAAAATGTCTACAAAAAATAAATGCTGGAGAGGGCGTGGAGAAAAAGGAACACTCTTGCACTGTTGGTGGGAATGTAAATTGATACAGCCACTATGGAAAATGGTATGCAGATTCCTTGAAATTTAGGAATAAAACCACTATATGACCCAGCAATCCCAATCCTAGGCATATACCCTGAGGAGACCAAAATTGAAAGAAACACATGTATTCTATTGCTCATCGCAGCACTATTTACAATAACTAGAACATGGAAGTAAACTAGATGTCCATGGACAGATGAATGGATAAAGAAGTTCTGGTGTATATACACAGTGGAATATTATTCAGCCATAAAAAGGAATACCTTTGAATTAGTTCTAATGAGGTGGATGAACCTAGAATCTATTATACAGAGCGAAGTAAGTCAAAAAGAGAAAGATAAATATCATATTCTAGTGCATATATATGGAATCTAGAAAAATGATACTGAAGAATTTACTTACAGGGAGCAATGGAGAAACATACATAGAAAATAAACTTGTGGACAAGGGGAGAGGGGAGGAGAGGATGAGATGTATGGAAAGAGTAACATGGAAACTTTAAAATAGATATCAAACAAGAATTTGCTATATGCCTAAGAAACTCAAACAGGGGCTCTGTATCAACATACAGAGGTGGGATGGGGAGGGAGATGGGAGGGAGTTTCAGCAGGGAGGGTATATATGTTACCTATGGCTAATTCAGGTTGAGGTTTAACAGAAACAACAAAGTTCTGTAAAGCAATTATCCTTCAATAAAATAATAAATTAAAAGAAAAAGCAAGGAAGCAAATTATGTGTGTATATATATACATATATATATATATATACATACATATATATATATATATGTCTTTGCTTATCTGTTGTGCTCCATTTGCCAATCCACACTTGAGACACTCAGAACCAGCACAAAACATCCCCAAACCACCAAGGTCCCCATTTTTTCCCATTGATGGGACTGGTTCAGATACTCTCCCAAACCAGTCATCAAGAGCACCACAACGGTGCAACAGCTAATACTCTGCTTTTAAGGAAATTCCCAGGGATTTAGCCAGTAATATGGCTATGCCCCTGACAAAACACAGCACTAATCACCACACACCTTGCTCCTCCCTCCCTTGCTATACCAGAATTAGCAAGCATCTAACGCTCATCCACAATATCACTTAGGGAAAGTTTTCCTATAAGGAATCACTTGCTTTCAAGTCACCGAATTCAACTAACTTATACAAATTTGGGCAAAGAATAAGGGAAGGATGTGTAACTTAAAGAAGTTGTCTCCAATCTTTTTGGCATCAGGGATCAGTTTTGTGGAAAACAATTTTTCCAGGGACGATAAGGGGTGATGGTTCAGGTGGTAATGTAAGCAATGGGGTGCAGTGGCAGATGAAGCTTCCCTCACTCCACTAATGCTGATCCCCTGCTGTCCAGTCTGGTTCCTAACAGGTTGGGGACCTCTATCTTAAAGAATTCAGATCAGATCAGATCAGTCGCTCAGTCGTGTCCGAATCTTTGCGACCCCATGAATCACAGCATGCCAGGCCTCCCTGTCCATCACCAACTCCCGGAGTTCACTCAGACTCATGTCCATCGAGTCAGTGATCCATCCAGCCATCTCATCCTCTGTCGTCCCCTTCTCCTCTTGCCCCCAATCCCTCCCAGCATCAGAGTCTTTTCCAATGAGGCAACTCTTCGCATGAGGTGGCCAAAGTACTGGAGTTTCAGCTTTAGAATCATTCCTTCGAAAGAAATCCCAGGGCTGATCTCCTTCAGAATGGACTGGTTGGATCTCCTTGCAGTCCAAGGGACTCTCAAGAGTCTTCTCCAACACCACAGTTCAAAAGCATCAATTCCTGGGTGCTCAGCCTTCTTCACAGTCCAACTCTCACATCCATACATGACCACTGGAAAAACCATAGCCTTGACTAGACGAACTTTTGTTGGCAAAGTAATGTCTCTGCTTTTGAATATGCTATCTAGGTTGGTCATAACTTTCCTTCCAAGGAGTAAGTGTCTTTTAATTTCATGGCTGCAAGCACCATCTGCAGTGATTTTGGAGCCAAAAAAAAAATAAAGTCTGACACTGTTTCCACTGTTTCTCCATCTATTTCCCATGAAGTGATGGGAACAGATGCCATGATCTTCGTTTTCTGAATGTTGAGCTTTAAGCCAACTTTTTCACTCTCCACTTTCACTTGCATCAAGAGGCTTTTTAGTTCCTCTTCACTTTCTGCCATAAGGGTGGTGTCATCTGCATATCTGAGGTTACTGATATTTCTCCTGGCAATCTTGATTCCAGCTTGTGTTTCTTCCAGTCCAGCCTTTCTCATGATGTACTCTGCATATAAGTTAAATAAGCAGGGTGACAATATACAGCCTTGATGTACTCCTTTTCCTATTTGGAACCAGTCTGTTTTTCCATGTCCAGTTCTAACTGTTGCTTCCTGACCTGCATACAAATTTCTCAACAGGCAAGTCAGATGGTCTGGTATTCCCATCTCTTTCAGCATTTTCCCCAGTTTATTGTGATCCACACAGTCAAAAAGGCTTAGAATTAGTTTGTAGTATTTTGTGAACTCCTCTTGCCCTCAATCCATATAGATAAGGATGACTAAGCTGACCTACCAGGATGCAACGAATCTCAATAGTGCACTGGATGGTGAAGTGTATGAAGGCAGAGGCTGTGCTGATTTTGCTATGGCCTAGTGTCATAAGTTCTAGATAAAAATGAACAAAGCTCTTGAATATATAGATATATGAAAAATTATATCTAAGCCCTTAAGGTTTAAAAAGCACAGAAAAACTAGAAGGTTGGAATTATGTCTCTTAACAAATGACGACACAGCATATTGGTTTAGACTATTAGGCTTGGATCACCACAAACTGTGGAAAATTCTTAAAGAGATGAGAATACCAGACCACCTGAACTGCCTCTTGTGAAATCTGTATGCAGGTCAGGAAGCAGAAGTTAGAATGGGACATGGAACAACCGATTGTTTCCAAATCAGGAAAGGAGTACATCAAAGGTGTATATTGTCACCCTGCTTATTTAACTTATATGCAGAGTACATCATGAGAAACGCTGGACTGGATGAAGCACAAGTAGGAATCAAGATTGCTAAGAGAAATATCAATAACCTCAGATATGCAGATGACACAACCCTTACGGCAGAAAGTGAAGAAGAACTAAATAGGATCTTGGTGAAAGTGAAAGAGGAGAGTGAAAAAGTTGGCTTGAAGTTCAACATTCAGAAACCTAAGATCATGGCATCTGGTCCCATCACTTCATGGCAAATAGATAGGGAAACAGTGGAAACAGTGACAGACTTTATTTTGGGGGGTTCCAAAATCACTGCAGATGGTGCTTGGAGCCATGAAATTAAAAGACGCTTATTCCTTGGAAGGAAAGTTATGACCAACCTAGACAGCATATTAAAAAACAGAGGCATTACTTTGCCAATGAAGGTCAGTCTAGTCAAAGCTATGGTTTTTCCTGTGGTCATGTATGGATGTGAGAGTTGGACTATAAAGAAAGCTGAGTGCTAAAGAACTGATGCTTTTGAACTGTGGTGTTGGATAAGACTCTTAGTCCTTCGACTGCAAGGAGATTCAACCAGTCCATCCTAAAAAAAATCAGTCCTGAATATTCATTGGAAGGACTGATGCTGAAGCTGAAACTCCAATACTTTGGCCCCCTGATGTGAAGAACTGACTCATTTGAAAAGACCCTGATGTTGGGAAAGACTGAAGGTGGGAGGAGAAGGGGATGACAGAGGATGAGATGGTTGGATGGCATTACCTACTCAATGGACATGAGTTTGAGTAAACTCCAGGAATTGGTGATGGACAGGGACACCTGGTGTGCTCTAGTCCATGGAGTCTCAGAGTTGGACACGACTGAGCAACTGAACTGAACTGAATTATGCTTGGAAGTGAGAAAGACTCAAATGACTTCCTAAGTAACTTAGGGTAATAAACTTGGCAAGCCATTTAAACCCTCTGATCCTCAGTTTTCTAAGTAAAATTGGAATAAACAGTAGTATATACATCAGATTGATTTCATTCTTTCTAGCCAAAGATGGGGAAGATCTATACAGTCAGCAACAACAAGACCTGGAGCTGACTATGGCTCAAATTATTAGCTCCTATTGCTAAATTCACACTTAAATTGAAAAAAAAAAAGGTAGAGAAAATCACTAGACCATTCAGGTACGACCTAAATTGAATCCCTTATGATTATACAGTAAAGGTGGTGAACAGATTCAGAGGATTAGATCTGGTAGACAAAGTGCCTGAAGAACTATGAATGGAGGTCCATAACATTGTACAGGTGGCAATGACCAAAACCATCCTAAAGAAACATGTAAGAAGGCAAAGTGTTTGTCTTAAGAGGCTTTGCAAAAGGCTGAGAAAATAAGAGAAGAGAAAAGTGAAAGGCAAGGGGGAAAGGGAAAGATACACCCAACTAAACACAGAATTCAAAAGAATAGCAAGGAGAGATAAGAAGGCCTTCTTAAATAAATAATGCAAAGAAACAGAAGAAAACAAAGAATGGGAAAGACTAGAGATCTCTTCAAGAAAATTGAAGTTATCAAGGGAACATTTCATATGAGGATGAGCATGATAAAGGACAGGAACAGTAAGGACCCAACAGAAATGGAAGAGGTTAAAAAAGGTGACAAGAATACACTAAGAACTATACAAAATAGATCTTAATGGTCCAGAGAGCCAAGATAGTATGGTTACTCACCTAGAGCCAGATATCCTGGAGAGTGAAGTCATGTGGGCTTTAGGAAGCTTTACTATCAACAAAGATAGTGGAGGTGACAGAATTCCAGCTGAGCTATGTAAAATCTTAAAAGATGATTCTGTTAAAGTTTGACACTCAATACGTCATCAAATTTGGAAAACACAGCAGTGGCCACAGGACTGCGAAAGGTCAGTTTTCATTCCAATCCCAAAGAAGGGCAATTCCAAAGAATGTTCAAACTACCATAAATTGCACTCATTTCTCATGCTAGTAAGATTATGCTCAAAATCCTTCAAGCTAGGCTTCAGTAGTACGTGAATTGAGAAATTTAAGATGTACAAGCTGAGTCTAGAAAAGGCAGAGGAAGCAGAGACCAAATTGCCAACATTCGTTGTATCATACAGAAGGCAAGGGAGTTCCAGAAAAAAAAAAAAATCTACTACTGCTTCATTGACTAAGTTAAAGCCTTTGACAGTTTGGATCACAACAAACTGGAAAGTTCTTCAAGAGATGGGAGTACCAGACCACTTTACCTGTCTTCTGAGAAACCTGTATGCAGGTCAAGAAGCAACAGTTAGAACTTGACATGGAACACATTCTGGTTCAAAATTGGGAAAGGAATAGGACAAGGCTGTATATAGTCACCATGCTTATTTAACTTCCATGCAGAGTACAAGCATGTGAAATGCTGGGCTGGATGAAGCACAAGCTGGAATCAAAATTGCCAGGAGAAATATCAATATCCTCAGATATGCAGATGATACCACCCTAATGGCAGAAAGGGAAGAAGAACTAAAGTCTCTTGATGAAAGTGAAAGAGGAGAGTGGAAAAGGTGGCTTAAAACTCAGCATTCAAACAACTAAGATCATGGCATCCAGTCCCATCACTTCATGGCAAATAGAAGGGGGAAAGTGAAAGTAGTGACAGATTTTGTTTTCTTGGGCTTCAAAAATCACTGAAGATGGGACTGCAGCTATGAAATTAAAAGACATTTGCTCCCTGGAAGGAAAGCTATAAAAAATATAGTGTATGTATGTGCTTAGTTGCTTCCAACTCTGTGATCCCATTGACTGTAGACCATGAGGTTCCTCTGTCCATGGAATTTTCCAGGCAAGAATACTGGAGTGGGTTGCCATTTCCTATGCCAGGAGATCTTTCTGTCTCAGGGATCAAACCCGTGTATCTTGTGTCTCCTGCATTAGCAGGCAGATTCTTTACCACTGAGCCACCTGTGAAGCCTAGACAGCATATTAAAAAGCAGCGACATCACTTTGCTGACAAAGGTCTGCATAGTCAAAACTATGTTTTTTTCTGGTAGTTCTGTACATGTGTGAGATCTAGCCCATAAAGAAGACTTAGTGCAGAAGAACTGATGCTTTTGAATTGAGGTTCTGTAGAAGATTCTTGAGAATCCCTTGGACAGCAAAAATATCAAACCAGTCAATCCTAAAGGAAATCAACTAAACCTTGAATAGTCACTGAAAGGACTGATGCTGAAGCTGAAGTTCCAATACTTTGGCCACCTGATGCCAAGAGCCAACTCATTGTAAAAGACTCTGATGCTGGAAAGACTGAAGGAAAAAGAAGGGGTAGGCATAGATAAGATGGTTAGATCACATCAATGACTCAATAAATGGAGCAAACTCTGGAATCTCAAAAATATGAATTGGAGCAAACTCTGGGAGATAGTGAAGGACAAGGAAGCTTGGTTTGCTACAGTCCATGGGGTCACAAAGAGTCAGACATAGCTTAGTGACTGAACAACAACATATATATTGAAGAATATTGTATTAAATGAGATAATATATGTAAATGTCTTTGTATGGCTCCTGGTATAAGAAAGCACAAATGCCAAAATTATGAAATTCCTTTTTAAAATTGTACAGATAAAAATTGTCGTTGTTTCTATTTTATAAAATTGTCATTCATAGGGGCTCTTCAAGTTCAATTTTCATGTATTTCTACAGACATATCCATTCATTCCTGTGATGGACAAAAGAGGTGTATACACATTCACATAGTTTGTCTTCTGTTGATCTCCCTGTTTGTCCTCCAAATTCCAGCGGACTTGGTCATATACATTATTGGAAGACCAAGAGAACGCATTCCTCTAATACAACTTTCTTGGGGAAATGGATTATTCATGAAAAACGAAGTGAAGTGAAGTGAAGTCGCTAAGTTGTGTCCGACTGTTTGCGACTCCATGGATTATAGCATACTGTGCTCCTCCGTCCATGGGATTTTCCAGGCAAGAGTACTGGAGTGGGTTGCCATTTCCTTCTCCAGAGGATCTTCCTGACCCAGGGATCGAACCCAAGTCTTCCACACTGTAGGTGGACGCTTTACTGTCTGAGCCAAAGAGAAGACCTTTTATAGGTTTAATTGATTTGAGAAGGAAATTTGCCTCAAAGCCATGTTAGCTGGGACCACAGAAAGTGTTATATTTCTAAGAAGAAATTATTTGGCTGCTTTTCACCCAGTCTTTATTTTTCTCTTCAAACAAAGCTATATATTGACTGTAGCCTTGATATATCATTTTTATTGTATGAATCACTGGGTAAAATGTCTAAACTTCAGAGATATTAGAGGGAATGTTTATTCTTCAATGCTCTGATTTCCCCAAGGTGGGTCTAAACCTTTAGGCCTCTTGCCTTACCTTTTAGTCCTCTCCACTGAGATGCAGTGAGTTTCCTGGTAGGTGAACCCAACAATAGCCATTGTTCCAAAATTATATTATTAGGCTGATAATCTAAATCTGTAAGCATTCTCTTTCCTTCTTCACACAAGACCAGTATATGGAAGCAACACTAGTTAAATGGTATCTTCTGCAGAACCAAATTGATCCTCAGGTGAGCAGTTCTAAGATTGTAGAGAGAGATAGATGCTAAGCCACTGCCTCAAATATAACTTAGCAATAAACATGATAGTTTGATCTCTATCTTCTGGCCATTGTATGTACTGTTCAATTGGTTATGAATGTTGGTGAATAAAAAATGCATCTTTTTTTCAGCTAGATATCTGAAACCGTATTCACAAAAATGAAATCAAGTCTGATTCCTTTCCTCTGTAAAAATCTCAGGTGAGACAGAGTATATAATATAAAAGACTCATGTAGGTCTATAAGTATGCTAGAGTGATTAAAAAAAGAAGTATGGATTTGAGAATAACATAACACTGAATGTGAATTCCCCTTTGCAACTTTCTACCTTCATGACTTGCGACAAATTAAATAACCTCTCTAGGCTTCTGTTTACTCATTTGTAAAAATGAGAATAATAGTAATAACTCAGTGTTTTTGCAAAACTGTGTTTATGAATGCCTGGTACATGATAAACTTAATAAAATGCTGCTTCTATAGGAATATTATTTTCTTAGCATCATTAATACCATTATTTGAAAGGAAGCACTCTGTGGGTTTTCACAATCCCCTCATGACTAAGGCACATGCATGCCTAATGCTCTGTGCAAACCCAGTTAGACAGCTTAGCTCTGAAAAGAAGCAGAAACCAGTGCCTATAGTTAATATGATGCCCCATATTTCAAAAAGATTTCTGTGCTCTTTTAGAATCAGGAAAGTAAAGCTATTATGGTTCTACATTGCAGAGGCCCCTGCCTCCATCTGTGTAATTTCCTTACAGATAAAAATTGAAAAGGAGACAGGTTAAAAAAAAGGATGTCATCTGTGCCTTTCCAAAGACAACTCTGTCTGACTCCAGAGGCTATGCCTTAAATCCTACCTTGCCTCTTTCCAGTATCTTCCCTAACAAAGCAACTTGGGTTCAAAATGTGGTAAGACCTCAGATCCCCCAAAGATTAGGTGTCTTAAAATCTCAGCCTACTGTAATAGCACATATCTTAGAAGCCATCCAAACAAAATAAAACCATATATAAAATCAAAGGTGTAGCCTTTAAATAGCCACCAACGAATAGACAGATGAAAGAAGTACAAGAGACCTAAATATTTCAATCAGCATATGATGATTAGTCAATTCACTATGTATTTAATTGTATGGAAAGAGTATTCCATTGACTGGTTATTTTACAAAATAGCAGCCTAAGACAGCTCGTGGAAATGAAGTCAGGAAAATAATAGAGAAGCAGTTAAAGGAAGAAAAGAGAAAAGATAGGTATAATGGCAGTGACCTGAAGCAGTTGGGAGGTGGAGTATCAAAAACCAGCATATATCAGAAAGAAGATAGCTAACAATGAAGAGACAGAAGACAAACTTGATTTGAAGAATAGTTAGGAGTAGGACAATAACTGAGAGCCCTTTATACCTCATCAACATCATATTAGATGTGAAAAACAGGCAAATGCATCCCAGGACCTCAATACAGCCTCTTAAGACCAACAGTACTATGGACACAAGCTGAGGTATGTTGGAATAAGCAATAAGCCTTGACCAATACCACATGCACAAACAACACGGCAGAAGCAGGGCAGCATATAAATCATCCATGCTCCTTTCACTGAAGGGCAAAGAGCAGAATTGCAAACAATTACAAGGAAAAAAGGCAAAACAACCAAGAACTAAAAGCACAGAAAAGGAGTACAGATCTGAATAAATATTTATAATAAGATATAACATTTATGGAGTATTTCCTAGGTGTAAGTACACCATTAAATGCTTTATTACAGTGAATTAGTTAATGCAGTAACCCTGCAAGTTATTATACCCACTTTACAGATAAAGAAACTGAATTGCAGAAAAGTTGGGTAACATAGATTTAGTTCTATCTGACTCTTTAGTTGACAATCTCAAATGGAATATTGTGTCTTCTCAGCGTCTTCCCCAAGAGTAGTGTTTGATTTTTAAAATAGATTTTGAATCATTAAAACACCGGATGTGCAAATTAGAAGATCTAGGCCTTGTACTGCATGAATGGTTCTTAAAGACCTCTTAATTTTGGCCCAGTGCTTGTTGAGAAGGTGAAAGATTTTTATTAGGCAATATATTTCACCTAATTGTGTGACTTTTCAGAAGGATGACTTTGACATTTCAAAGTGAGAGGGAGCATTTGAAGGCTAAATATAGTTGGTATTAAAAAAAAAAGACAGTAATTTATGATGCTACAAAAGAAAGTAACTTTTTTTCCAGGAAAAAGCCTTTTGAAAATTATGTGAATATATTATATATTTGCAATGCTAATAAAACTGAACAGTTTTGGAAACAGTTGCTAACTTTTAGTTTTTAAAGTGCCTGTCAAGGAATCATTTCCACACACATCCACAACTCCCTCTACACACAGATATATACACACACACGAACACACGGACACATGTGCTTGCGTGCACTTGTATATAGTACGATTTCTCTTTTAAGCACAAGAACAGACTGTGGATGCTTCCTTATACTGGTCTGAATCAGGGCTTTGTTGGAAGTGAAGTGTGTTGGATAGATATTGCACAGACCAGTTGGAGATACAGAGAAGCCCTGGCAAAAATAATTTACAATATGTTGGTAGGAAATTGGGAATGCTATTGAAAACACGCAGTAGTCAAAAATTTGAGGAAGGAAACTTTCCACTTTAGACAAGTGTATCAGTAAATTATGGGCTTTAGGACTCGAAAACTGCACTTACGAAAAAAAGACCCCATGTTCAGGAAGGACCCTGGGAGAGGAAACTGGGATATTGTTCATCGGGATCCCACTTATAGAGGGTTGGAACCTAAATTTAAAATCATGTATGAAACGAGTCGCCAGTCCAGGTTCAATACACGGTACTGGATGCTTGGGCCTGGTACACTGGGAGGACCCAGAGGGAGGGTAGGGGAGGGAGGAGGGAGGAGGGTTCAGGATGGGGAACACGGGTATACCTGTGGCGGATTCATTTCAATATTTGGCAAAACTAATACAATATTGTAAAGTTTAAAAATAAAATAAAATTTAAAAAAATAAAATAAAATCCAGGCAAAGTTTTTACAGTGATATGGGTTAGAAAATTTTAAACTACCATCTTATATATTCCAAACTTGAGCAAATGATTAAATATATTGAGGATGATGAGAGTTAAGTTTCTTACTGTTGGGGGAGTTAGATATACGGAAAGGAGGATACAAAATGTAACCTGCTTTGCTTAACTGGAATTGAAAGTCCCACTATGGGAGATATATATATGAGAGAGAGAAATATACACTGGTACAAAGATATATTTCCTAGCTCAGTCTTCTGAAATAATATAAAAGAAATGAAACATCAATAATAATGAGCACATCTCAAGTCCAGATCTTGGTTTCTAAATATTATTCTCCAATAAAAGGAACCTGGGCTCCTTCGTTGATTCCAGGGAAGAAACAGATTAAATACAAGATGTAGCTAAGAACATGATTTGAAATCAGGAAATAAGAAAGTACTTAAAGAATAATGGGAACATGTGAAAAAGAGGAGACAGCTCAAAGGAATAATGAAAGTGAAAGTGTTAGTCACTACTCAGTCCTGTCCGACTCTTTGCAACCCCATGGATTGTAGCCCACCAGGTTCCTCCTCTGTCCATGGGATTTTCCAGACAAGAATACTGGAGTGGGTTGTCATTTCCTTCTCCAGAGGACCTTCCCTACCCAGGGATTGAACCCAGGTCTCCTACATTGCAGGCAGACTCTTTACCATCTGAGCTACCAGGGAAGACGAAAGGAACAATATGAACATTCAAATAAATTTGGATACTAACAGCAAAGGATTATATTCCACTGAATAAAATAGGAATCCATGAGCCCATATGGTTATACATAAATCAAAGGCGGGTGAAGGGAAGTATGTTCTTACAGCAGAAAAACTAATGGGTGAAATTTTGATGAGAAACAGAATGTGTAAATCCAGGCATAAAATGACCTCCCTACAAATTATAAAAGATCTTCATGACCCAGACAATCATGATGGTGTGATCACTCACCTAGAGCCAGACATCCTAGAATGTGAAGTCAAGAGGCCCTTAGGAAGCATTAGTACGAACAAAGCTAGTGGAGGTGATGGAACTCCAGTTGAGCTATTTCAAATCCTGAAAGATGATGCTGTGAAAGTGCTGAACTCAATATGGAGCAAATTTGGAAAACTCAGCAGTGGCCATAGGACAGGAAAATGTCAGTTTTCACTCCAAGCCCAAAGAAAGGCAATGCCAAAGAATGCACAAACTACTGCACTCATCTCATATGCTAGTAAAGTAATGCTTAAAATCCTCAAAGCGAGGCGTCAGCAATACGTGAACCTTGAACTTCCAGATGTTCAAGCTGGTTTTAGAAAAGGCAGAGGAACCAAACATCAAATTGCCAATATCCGCTGGATCACCAAAAAAGCAAGGGAGTTCCAGAAAAACATCATTTCTGCTTTGTTGACTATGCCGAAGCCTTTGACTTTGACTTTGACTGTGTGGATCACAATAAACTGTGGAAAATTCTGAAAGAGAAGGGAATACCAGACCACCTGATCTGCCTCTTGAGAAACCTGTATGCAGGTCAGGAAGAAACAGTTAGAACTGGATGTGGAACAACAGACTGGTTCCAAATAGGAAAAGGAGTACATCAAGGCTGTATATTGTCACCCTGCTTAATTAACTTATATGCATAGTACATTATGAGAAACACTGGGCTGGAAGAAGCATAAGCTGGAATCAAGATTGCTAAGAGAAATATCAATAACCTCAGATATGCAGATGACACCACCCTTATGGCAGAAATTGAAGAAGAACTAAACAGCCTCTTGATGAAACTGAAAAAGGAGAATGAAAAGTTGGCTTAAAGCTCAACCTTCAGAAAACTAAGATCATGGGATCTGGTCCCATCATTTCATGGCAAATAGATGGGGACACAGTGGAAACTGTGGCTGACTTTATTTGGGGGGGCTCCAAAATCACTGCAGATGGTGATTGCAGCCATGAAATTAAAAGATTTTTACTTCTTGGAAGAAAAGTTATGACCAAACTAGACAGCATATTCAAAAGCAGAGACATTACTTTGTCAACAAAGGTCCATCTAGTCAAGGCTATGGTTTTTCCAGTAGTCATGTATGGATGTGAGAGTTGGACTATAAAGAAAGCTGAGTGCCGAAAAATTGATGCTTTTGAACAAGACTCTTGAGAGTCCCTTGGACTGCAAGGAGATCCAACCAGTCCATCCTAAAGGAAATCAGTCCCGGGTGTTCATTGGAAGGACTAATGTTGAAGCTGAAACTCTAATACTTTGGTCACCTGATGCAAAAAGCTGACTCATTTGAAAAGATCCTGATGCTGTGAAAGATTGAAGGCAGGAGGAGAAGGGGACAACAGAGCATGAGATAGTTGGATGGCATCAATGACTCAATGGACATGGGTTTGGGTGGACTCTGGGAGTTGGTGATGGACAGGGAGGCCTGGTGTGTTCATGGGATCGCAAAGAGTTGGACACAACTGAGCGACTGAACTGAACTCAACAAATTATTTAGTAATTACAATGCTACAGAAGAGAAAACTAATAGATACCACCTTAAATAAGGCTCCCAATATTACACCCTGAGAAGGATTCCATATCATTTATGAGATATTCCTGCCAAAAAATTAATAACCAGAATCTCTGCATAAGGAAACACCATCGAGCAATATTCTTCAAAGTACCTGGCCTGTACACTTGAAAAATATCAAAGTCTAAAAACACAGAAGGGACTGTTCTTAATTAAAGGGTATTAAAGAGAAATTACTAGTAAATTCAATAAGTGATACAAGATTTGATTCTGGACCAGGAAAAAGAACTACACAAGACATTATTGGGGTAACTAATGAGATTTGAATATTGACTATGGGTTAGATAACAGTTGCATACAAATGTTAAATTTCCTGATTTTGACAACTGCCATCTGTAATAGAAGACTCCTGCTCCTAGAAAATACATGTAGAAGTATTTAGGGAAAAATGTAGGCATGGATGTCTATAAGTCATCCTCTCTCAAAAATGCATAAATACATACACTCATATACATACATGTATAAAGAGAGACAGAAGTAAAATATAAAAAGTTGGTGAAACTGAGTATAGGATAGATGAGAGTTCCTAGTTCTATTCTTGCAACTTTTCTGCAACTATTAATTTTTACAAAATGAATATTTAAAACAACAAAAATCCTCAGGCAAGGTGCTTGAGATACCATCGTGGGGATTGAGTGATTTTGAACATCCAGTGAATGAAAGCATTGAACATAGAATCTAGGTAGGAGCCCAGGCATGCAAGGAATAATGAAGAAACCACGTTTTAGCACCAGAGTGTCAAACAATGACTGGTTAATAAAGAGTAAGGCAAGAAGGCAGGTGACAAAACCAGAGTCAAGAGAGAACCAGCCGCACAGCAGGTTTAGTCGAAGATTCTGTGTGGCCATGCAATGCTAAGGAGGCTGCATGGGCTGGGAACCAAGCATATGATTAGATTTATATTTAATCTGCATAGGGAAAGTTCTATGCAGCTGCACTGTGTAACATCCTGATTCAGCTAGAACCAATTTCAGTATAGCTCTTTACAACTTAATGTTGTAAGCTCCCAAGAAGGAAAATTTGCTTGGATAGAAAGACTTTCTTTTGTCTTGTCCCATTATTTTTTTGTTCTTCCAAATCAGAAGATGAGAAAATAGTTACCTTTACACTCTTGGTTGGAGAAGGCAATGGCACCCCACTCCAGTACTCTTGCCTGGAAAATCCCATGGACGGGGGAGCCTGGTGGGCTGCAGTCCATGGGGTTGCTACGAGTTGGACACGACTGAGCTACTTCACTTTCACTTTTCACTTTCATGCATTGGAGAAGGAAATGGCAACCCACTCTAGTTTTCTTGCCTGGAGAATCCCAGGGACGATGGAGCCTGGTGAGCTGCCATCTATGGGGTCGCACAGAGTTGGACACGACTGAAATGACTTAGCAGCAGCAGCACACTCTTGGTTCTCAAATAAAGCTGCACTTTGAAATCACCTGGAGAAGTTTTAAAACTATCAACACTGGTCCCACATATTCAGAGTTTCTATTTCATCTGTTGAGGGTGGGGGTCTCAATACTAGCAATTATTAAAAATTTCTTCATATGATTCTAACTTGCAGTCAGGGTTGACAACTACCAGTCTAGACACTGCTTCTCAAAGTGTCATTTCTGGACCACCTGTATCATAATTATCTGGGGTATTTATAATAAATGCAAAAGTACAGATCCCACCCCACACTTATTAAATCACGATTTGGGATGAGGTATTTTTTAGAACATTTCCAAGGGACCATTTTATTCTCTATGTTCACTATGTTTGAGAACACAGCTCTGGATTTCTGAATAGCTCACTTAAGGAAAAAGAAAAAAAAAAGCAAGGCTAGCTCTCCAGGGAATATAGTTTTTCTACTTCTCTGTTTCCAGAATGTTACCTCGCTGATCATATAAAACTATGTGCTTTGCAGAGTATGATACGTGACAAGTGAAGTTTCTTGGGAAAGTTGATGCATTATGCAGGAATGATACAAGGCCTTCATTCTGATTTTAACAAAATTATAGACATTTTAATATATATTTCAGATTTAATTATAAGACAAATATCACATAAGACATGGAGAACACTGAAATGTGGTGTCTCATCAGCAGGAGTGCTATCACCTAATATTAATTATGAACTAACAGTGGTGATGAATAATTGGTCAAGCTTGAGGTATACCCTCCAACAGAGCACAATTTCACAAATTCTTGAAACAGCAATGGTCAACTTTCCTATACCTTGGTGGCAAATAATGCAAAGAAGAAAACTACATATGAGCAGATGAAGATAAGACCCTGACTTGTTTTGTAAAGTATAAAGAAGTCAGAGATAGTGTTCTGAATCCTGTGGCCAAATCATGAAGAAATAAATATGATGATTTTCTGGAGAATAAGAAAATCATTTATTTTAGCATTTAATCCACTTATTAATTGTGCATAGTGATAGACATACATTATTCAAAACATTCATTTGTGGTACCTCTATATAGAGAAATAAGAGACTAAGATGAAAATTCATGCCAGGGTATTTTTCTAGGAAGGAAGTCCCAAAATACTTCCAAAGTCATTACACTACCAAAAGTGTTAACAAAACTATATTTTCAGGGCTGAAATGATGATTCTGAGTTACTAATAAAAGATTAAATGATAGCATGACACACTTAATGAAGTAGGGGAAAAATGCATCACATTTTTGAAAACTTCTAAATGAAATCTGTTAAAGTTCTGGCACTGAGAAAGTTAATTTTTTGCCATATGGAAATACAGGATATCTTGTCCTCTGTTGTTCTTTGGATATAATTTTATAAACTGTGTGAAGAGAATAGACTGGGATTAGCTGTCCTCACTATTACTAAGTGATTGCCTTCCCTTTGCTTCATTTGGATTCATGAATGTGTCCTAAGACACCAACTATTTAACTCATTTATGCACCAAAGAGTTAAGCAATATATGAAGACATTAACATTCTCCTCAAGGGTTGCAGTTCCAAGTAACTCCATCTGGGAACTGTCACAAAGAAAAATGAACAAGTTTGTAATCATTATCTTTAGATTTCTATTACCACAAATGTATTTCTCTTTTATTTAATTCTATGTCATGATTACAAGTTTTAGCCTATAAAATGAGAGGTAAACCTGGATTTATGCTGTGAAATGTAAATAGATCTTATAGTAACGCAAACACATTTTCATTTATCACAGTTAAAATTAGCAAAATTTTATTCTATGTTACTGAACATCACTATTTCATTCCAATTAACACATATTTTCACAAAGCTTGGTAGATAGATGATCATTTCTAGTATATGCATTATCTATATTTGCAAAGATTTTATTTATTTAATTTTTATTTTTATTTTTTTTTCTAATTTTATTTCTAAACTTTACATAATTGTATTAGTTTTGCCAAATATCAAAATGAATCCGCCACAGGTATACATGTGTTCCCCATCCCGAACCCTCCTCCCTCCTCCCTCCCCATACCATCCCTCTGGGCCGTCCCAGTGCACCAGCCCCAAGCATCCAGCATCGTGCATCGAACCTGGACTGGCAACTCGTTTCCTACATGATATTTTACATGTTTCATTGCCATTCTCCCAAATCTTCCCACCCTCTCCCTCTCCCACAGAGTCCATAAGACTGTTCCATACATCAGTGTCTCTTTTGCTGTCTCGTACACAGGGTTATTTTTAACATCTTTCTAAATTCCATATATATGCGTTAGTATACTGTATTTATGTTTTTCCTTCTGGCTTACTTCACTCTGTATAATAGGCTCCAGTTTCATCCACCTCATTAGAACTGACTCAAATGTATTCTTTTTAATGGCTGAGTAATACTCCATTGTGTATATGTACCACTGCTTTCTTATCCATTCATCTGCTGATGGACATCTAGGTTGCTTCCATGTCCTGGCTATTATAAGCAGTGCTGCGATGAACATTGGGGTACACGTGTCTCTTTCCCTTCTGGTTTCCTCAGTGTGTATGCCCAGCAGTGGGATTGCTGGATCATAAGGCAGTTCTATTTCCAGTTTTTTAAGGAATCTCCACACTGTTCTCCATAGTGGCTGTACTAGTTTGCATTCCCACCAACAGTGTAAGAGGGTTCCCTTTTCTCCACACCCTCTCCAGCATTTATTATTTGTAGACTTTTGGATCGCAGCCATTCTGACTGGTGTGAAATGGTACCTCATAGTGGTTTTGATTTGCATTTCTCTGATAATGAGTGATGTTGAGCATCTTTTCATGTGTTTGTTAGCCATCTGTATGTCTTCTTTGGAGAAATGTCTATTTAGTTCTTTGGCCCATTTTTTGATTGGGTCGTTTATTTTTCTGGAGTTGAGCTGTAAGAGTTGCTTGTATATTTTTGAGATTAGTTGTTTGTCGGTTGCTTCATTTGCTATTATTTTCTCCCATTCTGAAGGCTGTCTTTTCACCTTGCTAATAGTTTCCTTTGATGTGCAGAAGCCTTTAAGGTTAATTAGGTCCCATTTGTTTATTTTTGCTTTTATTTTCAATATTCTGGGAGGTGGGTCATAGAGGATCCTGCTGTGATGTATGTCAGAGAGTGTTTTGCCTATGTTCTCCTCTAGGAGTTTTATAGTTTCTGGTCTTACGTTTAGATCTTTAATCCATTTTGAGCTTATTTTTGTGTATGGTGTTAGAAAGTGGTCCAGTTTCATTCTTTTACAAGTGGTTGACCAGATTTCCCAGCACCACTTGTTAAAGAGATTGTCTTTAATCCATTGTATATTCTTGCCTCCTTTGTCAAAGATAAGGTGTCCATATGTGCGTGGATTTATCTCTGGGCTTTCTATTTTATTCCATTGATCAATATTTCTGTCTTTGTGCCAGTACCATACTGGCTTGATAACTGTGGCTTTGTAGTAGAGCCTGAAGTCAGGTAGGTTGATTCCTCCAGTTCCATTCTTCTTTCTCAAGATCGCTTTGGCTATTTGAGGTTTTTTGTATTTCCATACAAATTGTGAAATTATTTGTTCTAGCTCTGTGAAGAATACTGTTGGTAGCTTGATAGGGATTGCATTGAATCTATAAATTGCTTTGGGTAGTATACTCATTTTCACTATATTGATTCTTCCAATCCATGAACATGGTATATTTCTCCATCTATTAGTGTCCTCTTTGATTTCTTTCACCAGTGTTTTATAGTTTTCTATATATAGGTCTTTAGTTTCTTTAGGTAGATATATTCCTAAGTATTTTATTCTTTCCATTGCAATGGTGAATGGAATTGTTTCCTTAATTTCTCTTTCTGTTTTCTCATTATTAGTGTATAGGAATGCAAGGGATTTCTGTGTGTTGATTTTATATCCTGCAACTTTACTATAGTCATTGATTATTTCTAGTAATTTTCTGGTGGAATCTTTAGGGTTTTCTATGTAGAGGATCATGTCATCTGCAAATAGTGAGAGTTTTACTTCTTCTTTTCCTATTTGGATTCCTTTTATTTCTTTTTCTGCTCTGATTGCTGTGGCCAAAACTTCCAAAACTATGCTGAATAGTAATGGTGAAAGTGGGCACCCTTGTCTTGTTCCTGACTTTAGAGGAAATGCTTTCAATTTTTCACCATTGAGGATAATGTTTGCTGTGGGTTTGTCATATATAGCTTTTATTATGTTGAGGTATGTTCCTTCTATTCCTGCTTTCTGGAGAGTTTTTATCATAAATGGATGTTGAATTTTGTCAAAGGCTTTCTCTGCATCTATTGAGATAATCATATGGTTTTTATTTTTCAATTTGTTAATGTGGTGTAATACATTGATTGATTTGCGGATATTGAAGAATCTTTGCATCCCTGGGATAAAGCCCACTTGATCATGGTGTATGATCTTTTTAATGTGTTGTTGGATTCTGATTGCGAGAATTTTGTTAAGGATTTTTGCATCTATGTTCATCAGTGATATTGGCCTGTAGTTTTCTTTTTTGGTGGCATCTTTGTCAGGTTTTGGTATTAGGGTGATGGTGGCCTCATAGAATGAGTTTGGAAGTTTACCTTCCTCTGCAATTTTCTGGAAGAGTTTGAGCAGGATAGGTGTTAGCTCTTCTCTAAATTTTTGGTAGAATTCAGCTGTGAAGCCGTCTGGACCGGGGCTTTTGTTTGCTGGAAGATTTTTTATTACAGTTTCAATTTCCATGCTTGTGATGGGTCTGTTAAGATTTTCTATTTCTTCCTGGTCCAGTTTTGGAAAGTTGTACTTTTCTAAGAATTTGTCCATTTCTTCCACGTTATCCATTTTATTGGTATATAATTGTTGATAGTAGTCTCTTATGATCCTTTGTATTTCTGTGTTGTCTGTTGTGATCTCTCCATTTTCGTTTCTAATTTTGTTGATTTGATTTTTCTCCCTTTGTTTCTTTATGAGTCTGGCTAATGGTTTGTCAATTTTATTTATCCTTTCAAAGAACCAGCTTTTGGTTTTGTTGATTTTTGCTATGGTCTCTTTTGTTTCTTTTGCATTTATTTCTGCTCTAATTTTTAAGATTTCTTTCCTTCTACTAACCCTGGGGTTCTTCATTTCTTCCTTTTCTAGTTGCTTTAGGTGTAGAGTTAGGTTATTTATTTGACTTTTTTCTTGTTTCTTGAGGTGTGCCTGTATTGCTATGAACTTTCCCCTTAGGACTGTTTTTACCGTGTCCCACAGGTTTTGGGTTGTTGTGTTTTCATTTTCATTCGTTTCTATGCAAAATATTTGCAAAGATTTTAAATAAAACTATATACATGACATTGTACAGGAGACAGGAATCAAGACCATCCCCAAGAAAAAGAAATGCAAAAAAGCAAAATGACTGTCTGAGGAGGCCTTACAAATAGCTGTGAAAAGAAGGGAAGCGAAAAACAAAGGAGAAAAAGAAAAGATAAACCCCTTTGAATGCAGAGTTCCAAAGAATAGCAAGGAGACATAAGAAAGCCTTCCTCAGTGATCAATGCAAAGAAATAGAGGAAAACAATAGAATGGGAAAGACTAGAGATCACTTCAAGAAAATTAGAGATACCAAGGGAAAATTTTATACAAAGATGGGCTCAATAAAGGACACAAACAGTAGGGACCTAAGAGAGGCAGAAGGTATTAAGAAGAGGTGGCAAGAATACACAGAAGAACTGTACAAAACAGACCTTCACAATGCAGATAATCACGGTGGTGTGATCACTCACCTTGAGCCAGATATCCTGGAATGTGAAGTCAAGTGGGCCTTAGGAAGCATCACTACGAATAAAGCTAGTGGAGGTGATGGAATTCCAGTTGAGATATTTCAAATCCTGAAAGATGATGCTATGAAAGTGTTGTACTCAATATGCCAGCAAATTTGGAAAACTCAGCAGAGGCCATAGCACTGGAAAATGTCAGTTTTCACTCCAAGCCCAAAGAAAGGCAATGCCAAAGAATGCTCAAACTACTGGACAATTGCACTCATCTCACATGATAGTAAAGAAATGTTTAAAATTCTCCAAGCCAGGCTTCAGCAATTCGTGAACCGTGAACTTCCAGATGTTCCAGCTGGTTTCAGAAAAGGCAGAGGAACCAGAGATCAAATTGCCAACATCCACTGGATCATCAGAAAAGCAAGAGAGTTCCAGAAAAACATCAATTTCTGCTTTATTGACTATACTGAAGCCTTTGACTGTGTGGATCACAATAAACTGTGGAAAATTCTGAAAGAGATGGGAATACCAGACCACCTGACCTGCCTTTTAGGAAACCTGTATGCAGGTCAGGAAGCAACAGTTCGAACTGGACATGGAACAACAGACTGGTTCCAAATAGCAAAAGGAGTACGTTAAATCTGTATATTGTCACCCTGCTTAATTAACTTATATGCAGAGTACGTCATGAGCAATACTGGGCTGGAGGAAGCAAAATCTGGAATCAAGATTGCCGGGAGAAATAACAATAACCTCAGATATGCAGATGACACCACCCTTATGGCAGAAAGTGAAGAAGAACTAAAGAGCTTCTTGAAGAAAGTGAAAGAAGATAGTGACAAATTTGGCTTAAAGCTCAACATTCAGAAAACTAAGATCATGGCATCCGGTCCCATCACTTCATGGCAAATAAATGGGGAAACAGTGGACACAGTGGCTGACTTTATTTTTCTGGGCTCCATAATCACTCCAGATGATGATTGCAGCCATGAAATTAAAAAACACTTACTCCTTGGAAGGAAAGTTATGACCAACCTAGACAGCATATTAAAAAGTGGAGACATTACTTTGTCAACAAAGGCCCATCTAGTCAAGGCTACAGTTTTTCCAGTAGTCATGTATGGATGTGAGAGTTGGACTATAAAGAAAGCTGAGCTCAGAAGAATTGATGCTTTTGAACAGTGGTGTTGGAGAAGAGTCTTGAGAGTCCCTTGGACTGCAAGAAGATCCAACCAGTCCATCCTAAAGGGGATCAGTCCTGGGTGTTCATTAGAAGGACTGATGTTGAAGCTGAAACTCCAGTACTTTGGCCACCTGATACAAAGTGCTGATTCATTTTAAAAGACCCTGATGCTGGGAAAGATTGAGGGCAGGAGGAGAAGGGGATGACAGAGGATGAGATGGTTGGATGGCATCACTGACTCGATGGACCTGGGTTTGTGTGTACTCTGGGCTTTGGTGATGGACAGGGAGGCCTGGCGTGCTGTGATTTATGGGGTCACAAAGTTTCATAGAGGACCGAGCGACTGAACTGAACAGAATTGATATGATATTTATCTTTCTCTTTCTGACTTAATTCACTATGTGTAATAGGTCTACCTCTTTTGACAAATAGTTCTTTATATTGTGGTGAAAGCATATCATGAGATCTATCCTTTTAAATTTTAAGTGTGAAATAAAACATCATTAACTATAAACACAATGTTGTACATCAGATTTCTAGAAATTGTCTTGTATAAGTAGAACTGGTTAAACAGCAAAATAGAGACTTGCTTTCTTGTTTATCTCTTAATGAAATGATATATCAACAATGACTTTATAAATTGTTGATTTCTTTAATTTTATACATTAGAATCACAGGCATTATCTCAAAGTTGTTACTTGAAAGGATAACTAAACATTCACTAGTTGCAGACTTATGCTATGTCAGCCCTCTATCAGTGACATCAACATTTTATAAACTTTTTCTTAATATAAATTTATTTATTTTAATTGGAGGCTAATTACTTTGCAATATTGTATTGGTTTTGCCATACATCAACATGAATCCGCCACAGGTGTACACATGTTTTCCATCCTGAACACCCCTCCCACCTCCCTCCCCATACTATCCTTCTGGGTCATCCCAGTGCACCAGCCCCGAGCATCCTATATAAGACTATTTTATTGGAGGTGGAGTAAGGGACATTGAGAAAGCAAAGATTTTGGCTTGGAATACTAATAAAACCAGGGTGAAATTAGCAGGTGAAATCTGACACGTGAGTATCTAGACGGAAAGACTCGGGTCAGCAATGATAACCACAGATGATGAAAAAATATGCACAGAAACATGTTTTCCCTAAGAAATCTTTTTATATATACACTGTAGTTATAATGTATATTTGTAATTTATCATTTGTACCCTGAGTTGCTTTGTACTGTTTTTAAAAGGTAATTTGAAGACAGGGGCAGAGATTGGAGCAATGCAGCCACAAGCCAAGCAATGTTGACAGCTACTGGGTCTCCTCTTCCTGCAAAGGAAGTGTGGCCCTGCCCACATATTTCATTTCAGCCAAGTGATACTGAGTTTGCACTTTCAGCCTCCAGGACTGTGAAATAATATTTTTTTGTTGTTTTAGGCCAGCAAGTTTGTGGTAACTTGTTTCAGCAGTGATGGAAAATGTTATACAAGTATCTTAATATGACCAATAGCTGATCTGGGTGCTAAGTTACTTACCAAGTGAGAAAAGGAACAAAAGCTGAGATTCTAAGGTCAGGACCCTGAAACATCACCTCCTTAAATTTTGACTGGTGGTGACAGAATGAACCAGGATCCTCTGGACATTTATTATTGCTCCTAAGGGATATTATAAATTTTTCTAAGAGTTCTGAAACCAGAATAAAATAAACATATTCATTCTTCCCATTTTCATGGCTGTTAGCTTTCAACATTTCTTATTTTATTTTGTTATTTTCTTTTCTTTCTGACAGAATCTTCTATGTACATAAATAGTTTAAAGATATGTCTCAGTTGTGGCTATCAAACTAGCTTTTTTTCTTTGAAGATCGTTTTTCAAGAAAAATGGGTTAAACTTTTAAAAATTGATAGCAGAGACTAAATGAAAGATAAAAGCAAGAGGTAACATAAGCTGACTGAAGGAAACATAATGTATTTGGAGTTAGCCTTGGTTGAAAATGTTACCCCACCACTCACACCAGGAAACCAGTAGCCATGGACCCAGGGGTGATATAATTAACAAAAGGGAGAAGGTTTGTTTGGGGTAGAATATTTGCTTATTTTATTGACAATATGAAACCTCGAACCCAAATCAAAGTCATAGACACTTACAAAGGCCTATATGAATTATGCCCATTTCCACAGTACACAATTCCCTCTTAGTTCACTGCCCTCAACACACACACTTCCATATATATCCCAGCATTGTACAACACACAATGAACAGGTTATTAGCGTATTATACAATTCTTTTGGATTCTTGTTATTTCATGATTTGTAGTGCCCATCTATTAGAAGTGAAGATGTTACTAAGTAGTGGTGTTCAACATTAGTTGCATATTGGAGTCACCTGAGGAAATCTTAAAACTGTGCCTATGACCCAGCCCCAGAGATTCTAATCTGTGCTACATTCTGGACATCAGGGTTTATAAAAGTCCTCCCGATGATTTTGATGCACAGATAAGGTTGCAAACCATCTAGGCACCAAGGACAAAGTTTAGTCCATAGCTTCTCAAATACTAACATATATATGCATCACCTGAGGATCTTATGAAATTACAGACTCTGATTCATTAGGTGGGAAATGAAGTTATGCATTCCTTGATGCATGCATGATCAGTTGCTCAGTTGTGTCCAACTTTTTGCAACCCCTTGGGCTGTAGCCTGCCAGGCTCCTCTGTCCATGGGATTTTCTGAACAAGAATACTAGAGTGGGTTGCCATTTCCTGCTCCAGGGGATCTTCCCCACCCAGGGACCAAACCCACATCTCCTGTGTCGGCGTGCGGATTCTTTACCACTGGAAGAATGCGTGTCTTACAAGTATCCAAATAATGCTGCTGCTAGCTGTTGAGGATATACTTTGAGTAGCAAGATCACAGTTTCTATATCTTTACAAAATGATAATCATATATTAGTGAAGCACGCTGCCATTTCTGGATAAAACTGCTCTTGGCAAGACACAACTGGACTCTAAGGGCCCTGGCTGCCCCAGGCTCTACACAGCCACCCCAGGACCAAGAGAAACAATATCCCAGCTCATGTGTGACCCATTTTTATGCATACCAGTGGCACACTGGTTATGTATATCTTTGACTTAGAACCATACATTTCATTACCAATATATGATATTTATAAACAAATACTACATTATATACATTGGAGAAAATAGAAACTATACATGCATTGCCAAAGCAGATAAAGGTCATAAGTAGGTGGTTCTATCCATAAATAAGGAAATTTAGGATATTTAAGAGCTATAGAAGTACTATAATGTAAACAATGGGAAGAGGAAAGGGTCAACACGGATTTGAAAGAGTTGTTGTTCAGTTGCTAAGTCCTGTCCAAGTCTCTGCAACCTCATGGACTGCAGCACACCAGGCTCCTCTGTCTTCCACTCTCCCAGAGTTTGCTTAAATTCATATCCATTGAGTCAGTAATGCTAACTAACCACCTCATCCTCTGTTGCCCACATTTCTTCCTGCTCTCCATCTTTCCCAGCATCATGGTCTTTTCCAAATTTTGGCTCTTCACATCAGGTGGCCAAAGTATTGGTGCTTCAGCATCAGTCTTTCCAATGAATATTCAGGGTTGATTTCATTTAGGATTGACTAGTTTGACCTCCTTGCTGTCCAAGAATTGAAAGAGTTACTGAATTCAAATTTTTGCCCCTTAAGCTGGTTGTCAGTATTGCTCAAACTAGTTTGTATTTCTCCATCTGTAAACCTATCATAGTACAATACTGAGATATTTAAAGATCAGTATAAAAGGGATAATCAGGACATGAGACAGAGAAAGAATTTTACCATCCCTTGTGGCTGGACTTCCCTTGTGACTTAGCTGGTAAAGAATTTGCCTGCAATGCGGGAGACCTCGGTTCAGTCCCTGGGTCAGAAAGATCCCCTGGATAAGGGAAAGGCTACCCACTCCAGTATTCTGGCCTGGAGAATTCCATGGACTGTACAGTCTATGGGGTCGCAAAGAGTCAGACACAACTAAGCGACTTTCATTTTCACTTTTCATGGCATTGAAAGTTTCACAGATAGGGGTATACATTCTCTGGAGCTAGAATAAAGATATAACTTGATATTATTTGTAGCATGGACAATAATAGAATACCATTCTTATTTTCTAAATTTAATAGTTTAAGGTGTTCAAACATTTTGGAGGAGGGTTTCTACTATCCAGTTAACTTTTTCCAATTAATTACCTATAAATATTAAGCTTAATTTATTTATATGAAAGGTAAAATTAAATTATTGCTGCCACCAACAGAATGTGTTTTAATTTACATTTAAACAAAATGCTGATGAAAGGTTAGGGATAAAATTTAAATTAATAGGGATAGATTCAAGGAGTTCCTGAGCATCCTCCAAATGCTTATGTCTCTTGCATATAAATATGGTTACATAGAAATACTGTATCTTCTGGGCAGACCTAGTTTTAATGTCATGAAATTAATCTGATCAGTGGAAGATATGTACCCTTAGATTCCCATGGGCCTTTTTTTATCAATAATTAAATCACATGATTTTTCTTTTTGTTTATATTCCTTGTTGTCCCACAATGAGTAATGGAAATAGTGTGTTTAAGATGGAAAAGAATCCTAAAGAACTTAGCTTACAATTTTATATATGTACAAATTAAAACCCAAAGAGTCAAGTAGTTAGCCCAAGATTATATAATTCAATATGGCAAATAGATGGGGAAACAATAGAAACAGTGACAAGCTTTATTTTCTTCAGCTCCAAAATTACTACAGATGGCGATTGCTGCTGCTGCTGCTAAGTCTCTTCAGTCGTGTCTGACTCCATGCTACCCCACAGACAGCAGCCCACCAGGCTCTTCTGTCCCTGGGATTCTCGAGGCAAGGATACTGGAGTGGGTTGCCATTTTCTTCTCCAATGCATGCATGCATGCTAAGCTACTTCAGTTGTGTCCGACTCTATGTGACCCTATGGACAGCAACCCACCAGGCTCCTCTGTCCTCAGGATTCTCTAGGCAAGAATACTGGAGTGGGTTGCCATTTCCTTCTCCAGAAAATGGTGACTACAGCCATGAAATTAAAATATGCTTGCTCCTTGGAAAAAAAGCTATGACCAACCTAGACAGCATACTTCCAACAAAGGCCTGTCTGTTCTATGGTTTTTCCAGTAGTCATGTATGGATGTGAGAGTTGGACTATAAAGAAAGCTGAGTGCTGAAGAATTGATGCTTTTGAACTGTGGTGTTGGAGAAGACTCTTGAGAGTCCCTTGGACTGCAAGGAGATCCAAAAAGTCCGTCCTAAAGAAAATAAATCCTGACTATTCATTGGAAGGACTGATGCTAAAACTGAAACTCCAATACTTTGGCTACCTGATGTGAAGAATTGACTCAATGGAAAAGACCCTGATGCTGGGAAAGATTGAAGGCAGGAGGAGAAGGGGATCACAGAGGATGAGATTGTTGGATGGCATCACCAACTCAGTGGACATGAGTTTGAGCAAGCTTTGGGAGTTGGTGATGGACAGAGAAGCCTGGCATGCTACAGTACATGAAGTCACAAAGAGTTGGACATGACTGAGCAACTGAACTGAACTGACATAGTTCAATAATAACCAAGATTAGAATAAAGTTCTCTTGAATCCTTGTTCAGTGCTCCCTATACTGTGAATTAATATGTCAGCTAAATTCAAGAAGATAATAGTAGAAATTTATGAGATGGTGAAGCAGACATACTCTGTACCATAAGCTAAGCTGTTCTTTGGGACAGCATAGTTACAATGTCACCATTCTTTAAGCAGCTAAGCCCTGGGCTACTAGAAAGTGGATTTTTGTAAGCTTGTTTAACAAGATTTCAAAATTCTTAAGTGAGACACTGTGGCTAACTTTTCTACCATGAAACTATCTGTTTGAATCATCTATAAACTCAAAAAGCCCAAGAGGGGTATGTGACGGGTGAGTAGAAATAGATATTGACTTAGGGCTTAATGAAAAAGTTCCCCCATTCTAGGTGATGATTCATGTGGTAAAATTTCTTTTTCTGATTTCTCTGCCTGTCAGTCCATTCAAGCAAAGGTCACTGTTCGATGGGTCAACATCATTTTGTTGACAATTTCTAAAAGTATCAAATTTTATTGCTCACATCTTGTTACAGAGAAGAAAAAATCTTTCTCCACTATGAGAATCTTTTTTTCTCATTATTATAATTTAAAGGAATGAGTTGCAATTCTTCAGGAATTTGAATACTGCCATGGGATTATTTCCTGGTGGCTCAGACAATAAAGCGTCTGCCCACAGTGTGGGAGACCCAGGTTCAATCCCTAGGTTGGGCAGATCCCCTGGAGAAGGAAATGGCCACCCATTCCAGTACTCTTGCCTAGAAAATTCCATGGATGGAGGAGCCTGGTGGGCTACAGTCCATGGGGTTGCAAACAGACATGACTGAGTGACTTCACTTTCTTTCTTTCTTTCTATGTGATTATTTTATTTCCCAACACTGCTCCCCCAAAATAGTCTATGACACATATTTATTTATAAAACTAAAATTCATTTTTATAAATTTTGGAGGTTACATTTGTTCATACACTGCAGTGTTATAAAATTATTATTTAAAATTATCTCCATTAAAAACCAAATATCTCTCCAACATTATAATTATTTTCCTTTTTACATAAAGGAAGTCTAAAAATATTAATGATCAATGGCATGATATATATATATATATTTCAAATAAATATATGTGTTTACTTCATAGGTACTTTACCTGTGAAAATACATGAAATTTCAACACAAGACAAAGCTCAAATTATAATCAGAATTATCAGAATTCCAGCTCATCGTTTATTTGAATTGTCCAAGTGTTTTACTCAGGACAGGCTCAGGGACCTTTCTATGGCTCAGTGGTCAAGAATCTGCTGCCAGTGCAGGAGACTCAAGAGACACAGTTTTGATTTCTGCATTGGGAAGATTCCCTGGAGTAGTAAATGGCAACCTACTCCAATATTCTTACCTGGAGAATTCCATGAACAGAGAAGCCTGGTGGGCTACAGTCCATGGGGTTGCAAAGTGTTGGACACAACTGAGTGACCGGGCGTGCACATACACAAGTATTTTACATGTGTGTTAGTTGCTCATCATGTCTATTGTTTGTGACCCCATGGACTGTAGCCCATCAGGCTCCTCTGTCCATGGAATTTTCCAGGAAAGAATACTGGAGCAGGTTGCCATTTCTTCCTCCAGGGGATCTCCCAACCCAGGGATCAAACCTGGGTCTTCTGCACTGCAAGCAGATTCTTTACCATCTGAGCCACCAGAGAAGACTTGCCCCATATTTTACATGTAGGACATGCTATTTTTCTGATACTTTTTTTTCAGAGAGCAAAATTAAAATTGGAATCTTTGTTGTTCTTTGTTGTTGTTGTTTTAATCACATGGTGATTGTAACCGCAACCATAAAAATTGTTATTCATTTGACATTTTAATCCTGCCGACTTGCATACTTTTGAGGCCCCTAAAAGGCTCCCTGCTCAGGTTCTGAATAAACCGAAAAATAAAACATAGGAGATGGAAGTAGAGAACCAGCATATCACCTATATTGTTAATGGAGTAAAAGCTGAAGGACATACCTTTACTTCTGTTAATCAGGTGGACGTAATACACTCTGAAGTCAGACAGGCAAATTCACCAATTCACAGCAATGGAAATCAGTGTCACTGAACCAGGACAGCCCCCTTTTCCTGTAAGGGGCAGAACACAATGTATCCCTATCGGTAGGCCTTTACTCAAAAAGGAAATGCACAGAGCTTAGCCAAGCATGCTAGTTGTCTACCAATCACAGATGGCATTCCGTATCACTTGGGGCAGAATGATTAAAAGGAGTATAGAATTGCAAGGAGTGTGTCTAGAAAATTCTCTCCTCCTCAAATCCAGCGAAGCTGGAAAAAGTCATCATTCCCCTCTAACATAAACTACAAGCTTTGACTCAAGCCTTGTTAACAGTGCTTTGTCTTTCTTTATACTTCACTCTGTCATCACTCTTTTCTATTCTATTACCATTTTTCCATGTTCCCGTTCTATTTGCCACTGGGGCAAATAGGGATCTGTCTCTCTTTTGGCCCAAGTGTAAAGGTGATGGAAGGGCCTTAATGGACAAACTTGATAGATGAAATTATGGAGGCTCCTCAGTCTTTAACAAAACAGTCATAGAGGGAGGAGCCAAGATGGCGGAGGAGTAGGACGGGGAGAACACTTTCTCCCCCACAAATTCATCAAAAGAGCATTTAAACGTCGAGTAAATTCCACAAAACAACTTCTGAATGCCGGCAGAGGACATCAGGCACCCAGAAAAGCAATTCAACTCTTCGAAAGGAGGTAGGAAAAAATATAAAAGACAAAAAAAGAGACAAAAGAGGGAGGGATGGAGTTCCGTCCCGGGAAGGGAGTCTTAAAAAGAGAGAAGTTTACAAACACCAGGAAACCTTCTCACTGCCGAATCTGTGCCGAGCTTTGGAAGCACAGAGGGCAACATAACAGGGAGACAAAATAAATAAACAATTAAAACTCGAAGATTGCGAGTCCTACAGTAACTCCTCCAGCGGAGAAGCAGCGCAGACGCCTGCACGCGCCATTAGCAAGCGGGGGCTGGGCAGGGAGGCGCAGCGCGGGCTGCATCGCTTAGAGTAAGAATCTGGCCTGAATACCCTGAGCACTATCTGAGCAAAATAATTAGGGCTAGCAAACCAGACTGTGGGATATCTACCACGCAAAAAGCCAGCCCCAACCTAAGACACCGCCAGGCCCGTGCACGGAACAAAGAACTGAACAGAGATAGCTGGCTGCAGACCTTCCCCCTCCGGTGATAGGCAGCCAGAGCCAGAAGGGGGCAATCGCAGCCCCAGAGAGACATTATCTATAAAACTGTAAGCAGGCTTCTTTGCTAACTAAAACTTCTTGGGGGTCTAGACGGTTAACATCTGCCTGAGAAGGTACGCCGGTTTTACACCGAGATAACCGAGTGGCGGGGATGTGATAAGTCGCAGCATTGGCGCTCGCCAAACACCTCATCACTTGAGCTGCTCGGACCTGGGAAGAGCACAAAACTCAGGCCCAACTGAGTCTGTGCCTCTGAGGACTACCTGAGTGCCTGAACCTGAGCGGCTTGGACCTGGGAGGTACATACAACCCAGGGCCAGCCTCGGATTGTTCCCGGCGGAACAACCTAGAGCCCGAACAGTGTGGGCAGGGAGGCTACACGTGCCGTGAGCGGGGGCAGACCCAGTGTGGCTGAGGCACTGCGAGCGCACGCCAGTGTTATTTGTTTGCAGCATTCCTCCCTCCCTCCCTCCCCACAGCGCGACTGAACAAAGAGAAGAAATACAGCTCCACCCATCAGAACACCAACACAAGCTTCCCTAACCAGGAAACCTTGACAAGCCACCTGTACAAACCCACACACAGCGAGGAAAAGCCACAATAAAGAGAACTCCACAAACTGCCAGAATACAGAAAGGACACCCCAAACTCAGCAATTTAAACAAGATGAAGAGACAGAGGAATAGCCAGCAGATAAAGGAACAGGATAAATGCCCACCAAACCAAACAAAAGAGGAAGAGATAGGGAATCTACCTGATAAAGAATTCCGAATAATGATAGTGAAATTGATCCAAAATCTTGAAACTAAAATGGAATCACAGATAAATAGCCTGGAGACAAGGATTGAGAAGATGCAAGAAAGGTTTAACAAGGACCTAGAAGAAATAAAAAAGAGTCAATATATAATGAATAATGCAATAAGTGAAATTAAAAACACTCTGGAGGCAACAAATAGTAGAATAACAGAGGCAGAAGATAGGATTAGTGAATTAGAAGATAGAATGGTAGAAATAAATGAATCAGAGAGGATAAAAGAAAAACGAATTAAAAGAAATGAGGACAATCTCAGAGACCTCCAGGACAATATTAAACGCTACAACATTCGAATCATAGGGGTTCCAGAAGAAGAAGACAAAAAGAAAGACCATGAGAAAATACTTGAGGAGATAATAGTTGAAAACTTCCCTAAACTGGGGAAGGAAATAATCACCCAAGTCCAAGAAACCCAGAGACTCCCAAACAGGATAAACCCAAGGCGAA
Organism: Bos grunniens; assembly: GCF_055505025.1. Taxonomy (NCBI): domain Eukaryota; kingdom Metazoa; phylum Chordata; class Mammalia; order Artiodactyla; family Bovidae; genus Bos; species Bos grunniens. Next base: position 101,176,354 of record NC_141194.1, on the reverse strand, counting down.
ACACCCCAAGACACATATTAATCAAATTAACAAAGATCAAACACAAAGAACAAATATTAAAAGCATCAAGGGAAAAACAACAAATAACACACAAGGGAATTCCCATAAGGATAACAGCTGATCTTTCAATAGAAACTCTTCAAGCCAGGAAGGAATGGCAAGACATACTTAAAATGATGAAAGAAAATAACCTACAGCCCAGATTATTGTACCCAGCAAGGATTTCATTCAAGTATGAAGGAGAAATCAAAAGCTTTTCAGACAAGCAAAAGCTGAGAGAATTCTGCACCACCAAACCAGCTCTCCAACAAATACTAAAGGATATTCTCTAGACAGGAAACACAAAAATGGTGTATAAATTCGAACCCCAAACAATAAAGTAAATGGCAACGGGATCATACTTATCAGTAATTACCTTAAACATAAATGGGTTGAATGCCCCAACCAAAAGACAAAGACTGGCTGAATGGATACAAAAACAAGACCCCTACATATGTTGTCTACAGGAGACCCACCTCAAAACAGGGGACACATACAGACTGAAAGTGAAGGGCTGGAAAAAGATTTTCCATGCAAATAGGGACCAAAAGAAAGCAGGAGTAGCAATACTCATATCAGATAAAATAGACTTTACAACAAAGGCTGTGAAAAGAGACAAAGAAGGTCACTACATAATGATCAAAGGATCAATCCAAGAAGAAGATATAACAATTATAAATATATATGCACCCAACACGGGAGCACCGCAGTATGTAAGACAAATGCTAACAAGTATGAAAGGAGAAATTAACAACAACACAATAATAGTGGGAGACTTTAATACCCCACTCACACCTATGGATAGATCAACTAAACAGAAAATTAACAAGGAAACACAAACTTTAAATGATACAATAGACCAGTTAGACCTAATTGATATCTATAGGACATTTCATCCCAAAACAATGAATTTCACCTTTTTCTCAAGTGCACATGGAACCTTCTCCAGGATAGATCACATCCTGGGCCATAAAGCTAGCCTTGGTAAATTCAAAAAAATAGAAATCATTCCAAGCATCTTTTCTGACCACAATGCAGTAAGATTAGATCTCAATTACAGGAGAAAAACTATTAAAAATTCCAACATATGGAGGCTGAACAACACGCTGCTGAATAACCAACAAATCACAGAAGAAATCAAAAAAGAAATCAAAAATTGCATAGAAACGAATGAAAATGAAAACACAACAACCCAAAACCTGTGGGACACAGTAAAAGCAGTCCTAAGGGGAAAGTTCATAGCAATACAGGCACACCTCAAGAAACAAGAAAAAAGTCAAATAAATAACCTAACTCTACACCTAAAGCAACAAGAAAAGGAAGAAATGAAGAACCCCAGGGTTAGTAGAAGGAAAGAAATCTTAAAAATTAGAGCAGAAATAAATGCAAAGGAAACAAAAGAGACCATAGCAAAAATCAGCAAAGCCAAAAGCTGGTTCTTTGAAAGGATAAATAAAATTGACAAACCATTAGCCAGACTCATAAAGAAACAAAGGGAGAAAAATCAAATCAATAAAATTAGAAATGAAAATGGAGAGATCACAACAGACAACACAGAAATACAAAGGAGCATAAGAGACTACTATCAACAATTATATACCAATAAAATGGATAACGTGGAAGAAATGGACAAATTCTTAGAAAAGTACAACTTTCCAAAACTGGACCAGGAAGAAATAGAAAACCTTAACAGACCCATCACAAGCATGGAAATTGAAACTGTAATAAAAAATCTTCCAGCAAAAAAAAGCCCCGGTCCAGACAGCTTCACAGCTGAATTCTACCAAAAATTTAGAGAAGAGCTAACACCTATCCTGCTCAAACTCTTCCAGGAAATTGCAGAGGAAGGTAAACTTCCAAACTCATTCTATGAGGCCACCATCACCCTAATACCAAAACCTGACAAAGATCCCACAAAAAAAGAAAACTACAGGCCAATATCACTGATGAACATAGATGCAAAAATCCTTAACATAATTCTAGCAATCAGAATCCAACAACACATTAAAAAGATCATACACCATGACCAAGTGGGCTTTATCCCAGGGATGCAAGGATTCTTCAATATCTGCAAATCAATCAATGTAATACACCACATTAACAAATTGAAAAATAAAAACCATATGATTATCTCAATAGATGCAGAGAAAGCCTTTGACAAAATTCAACATCCATTTATGATAAAAACTCTCCAGAAAGCAGGAATAGAAGGAACATACCTCAACATAATAAAATCTATATATGACAAACCCACAGCAAACATTATCCTCAGTGGTGAAAAATTGAAAGCATTTCCTCTAAAGTCAGGAACAAGACAAGGGTGCCCACTTTCACCATTACTTTTCAACATAGTTTTGGAAGTTTTGGCCACAGCAATCAGAGCAGAAAAATAAAAGGAATCCAAATTTGAAAAGAAGAAGTAAAACTCTCACTGTTTGCAGATGACATGATCCTCTACATAGAAAACCCTAAAGACTCCACCAGAAAATTACTAGAACTAATCAATGATTATAGTAAAGTTGCAGGATATAAAATCAACACACAGAAATCCCTTGCATTCCTATACACTAATAATGAGAAAACAGAAAGAGAAATTAAGGAAACAATTCCATTCACCATTGCAACGGAAAGAATAAAATACTTAGGAATATATCTACCTAAAGAAACTAAAGACCTATATATAGAAAACTATAAAACACTGGTGAAAGAAATCAAAGAGGACACTAATAGATGGAGAAATATACCATGTTCATGGATTGGAAGAATCAATATTGTGAAAATGAGTATACTACCCAAAGCAATTTATAGATTCAATGCAATCCCTATCAAGCTACCAACAGTATTCTTCACAGAGCTAGAACAAATAATTTCACAATTTGTATGGAAATACAAAAAACCTCGAATAGCCAAAGCGATCTTGAGAAAGAAAAATGGAACTGGAGGAATCAACCTACCTGACTTCAGGCTCTACTACAAAGCCACAGTTATCAAGACAGTATGGTACTGGCACAAAGACAGAAATATAGATCAATGGAACAAAATAGAAAGCCCAGAGATAAATCCACGCACATATGGACACCTTATCTTTGACAAAGGAGGCAAGAATATACAATGGATTAAAGACAATCTCTTTAACAAGTGGTGCTGGGAAATCTGGTCAACCACTTGTAAAAGAATGAAACTAGAACACTTTCTAACACCATATACAAAAATAAACTCAAAATGGATTAAAGATCTCAACGTAAGACCAGAAACTATAAAACTCCTAGAGGAGAACATAGACAAAACACTCTCTGACATACATCACAGCAGGATCCTCTATGACCCACCTCCCAGAATATTGGAAATAAAAGCAAAAATAAACAAATGGGACCTAATTAACTTAAAAGCTTCTGCACATCAAAGGAAACTATTAGCAAGGTGAAAAGACAGCCTTCAGAATGGGAGAAAATAATAGCAAATGAAGCAACTGACAAACAACTAATCTCAAAAATATACAAGCAACTCCTATAGCTCAACTCCAGAAAAATAAATGACCCAATCAAAAAATGGGCCAAAGATCTAAATAGACATTTCTCCAAAGAAGACATACAGATGGCTAACAAACACATGAAAAGATGCTCAACATCACTCATTATCAGAGAAATGCAAATCAAAACCACTATGAGGTACCATTTCACACCAGTCAGAATGGCTGCGATCCAAAAGTCTACAAATAATAAATGCTGGAGAGGGTGTGGAGAAAAGGGAACCCTCTTACACTGTTGGTGGGAATGCAAACTAGTACAGCAACTATGGAGAACAGTGTGGAGATTCCTTCAAAAACTGGAAATAGAACTGCCATATGACCCAGCAATCCCACTGCTGGGCATACACACTGAGGAAACCAGAAGGGAAAGAGACACGTGTACCCCAATGTTCATCGCAGCACTGTTTATAATAGCCAGGACATGGAAGCAACCTAGATGTCCATCAGCAGATGAATGGATAAGAAAGCTGTGGTACATATACACAATGGAGTACTACTCAGCCATTAAAAAGAATATATTTGAATCAGTTCTAATGAGGTGGATGAAACTGGAGCCTATTATACAGAGTGAAGTAAGCCAGAAGGAAAAACACCAATACAGTATACTAACGCATATATATGGAATTTAGAAAGATGGTAACGATAACCCTGTATACGAGACAGCAAAAGAGACACTGATGTATAGAACAGTCTTATGGACTCTGTGGGAGAGGGAGAGGGTGGGAAGATTTGGGAGAATGGCATTGAAACATGTAAAATATCATGTATGAAACGAGATGCCAGTCCAGGTTCAATGCACGATACTGGATGCGAAATGTTAAAAAAATAAAAATAAATAAAAATTAAAAAAATAAATAAAAAAATAAAAAAAAACAGTCATAGAATTGAATGGGGAAAAGACCTGGTAGCAAAATGTGGTGGGAAATATAATATTTTGGTGAGAAATAGAAGAAGGTTTATCCAGCAGGAATCATAAGAGTAGATCCTGATAGTGATTGTAGTATTTTACTACAGTTGTAAAATTGAGTAATTACTCAATAACTGTAGTATTTTGTATATGTTAAAAAAATGCCTTGACTTTGTCCTAGACAGTGCTTAACTCTCATGAGTTCAAACCTGTGGCCAACAAAAAAAATATAAGGTTCTCCCAATCAAAAACAGCTGTAGGATCTATAAACTAACTTGGGATAAAACATATAGAATCAATATAAACAGTTTTCATTTATAGCCATATTCAGCTTATACAGATAAATAGAATATAATAAATGAATTTAAAAATGTCATTTTAAACAACTGTCATTCTGAAGACATTTTCTATATTTCAAAATCACTGGTGTGGGTAAAATGTCCAATCTTCCAGAGAGAAAAACTAAACAAAACACAACTTGTCACAGGTTCATTCTGTCATCAAGCAGCAACTCTCTTTCAATAGTCCTTACCATTCTACACTAGGAGACCTTTTGGAAATACTATCTTACAAGCCATGGCTTTATGGACATTTGCCATGTGCTAATACTCTCTTTCTCTAGAAAAGTAGATGGACTGGATAAACTGTCAGTAACAGGGCTACGTAAATAAGCTGTTTCACTCACAAATGATAGCTTAATATTATAATCACGACAGAGAAAAAAAAAACTAACATGGTCTTCAAAATCTTAATATCTTATTCTCTGTTCTGAGAATATTTGGACATTTCTACTTTGTAATATTTCTCTTTGACACCAGAGGAAACCCCAAGTGAGAAAAAGGATGTTAGTACCTAACATCACTGTCAATTAACTTGTGCACAAAAAAGAAAGATTAACTTGCTCTCTAGGAAGTACTGACTAGGTTCGTTTCAAAGATAATCCTTTGTCTGCCAACCTAAGACAGAGTTGGGTATAGCAGAGGAGCCTTTAGTGTTCGAACTTCTGAAGTAATTGAAAGAAAGATAAATTATTAGAAAAAACTTGAGAAACCAGAACTGATATTACCTTATTAATACTCATTATTACCTTGAGTAAGAAAATTAAAGGGCTATTTAAAAACAAAAAACTCATTTGATTAATATCTGCCTCTTAGAGGTTTAATTTGATCACTCTCTGCCTTATAAGTAAAAGAGTGAATTAATTAATTTAGGCTTTGGCAAAGAGAAGCAAATCTTCCCTCAAACACTCCTTTTCCATTTTCAATATCTTACTCTAATCTACTTACATTGCATGTATCTAGTTTTAACTTACATATATTTTGTAGAATATACATAACTGCCCTGTAAAGTGTATAAAAAAGTTGTTCTTTTAACTCATTTATTTATTACTCATGGAGATACTTCTACTGTTTGTCCATAGGCTTCCTGACTAGATGTGTGATTTCTGGTAGCACAGTCATAATGGAATTGCATTAATAAAACCATCTGGACAGCCAAGAAATGTGTCCTATATTTCGTTCTTTTGGAATTCACTTGTCTGTTCTTTCATAGAACCATTAATAAAATTTTTTAATTGCCACAAAACTATATTAATTACATGGTTGTATTTATTTTTTAATGTTCTATTCCATTTTGTTGAACAATCTGGAAGCTTAGATATGCTTAAACAAATATAAATTTCTAAAAGTTCAAGAACACATGCTGAATGGGTCTGTTATTTCTAAAGTATCTTGTCTTTACTAGCAAGTCTTTACTTTTGCTAAATCATACTTACTCTCAGTCCTAAACTTTAGATCTTTCAACATTCTCTAAAGTAGATTGGTTTGCCTAATGGCTACCTTACACTCCAGTAAATAAATGTGATATAATTTTAGTTTACATAAGTCTCGCCTCATTAAATTTATGCAAGGAATGTGCATTAAGTTACTGGGTTAAAAGATGTTAGCAATGGAGTCAAGCTAGAGAACATAAATGATATTCTAACTTAGTTTGAATTTCCAGTCACTTAGGTTAGGTTGGCATTTGCCTAACAAAGCAGGAAGAACATTTTTAGAGAGGCTTCCTAAGAACAATATGTTAATGTATGAAATGTTGCAATATTATCTATTAAAAATGTATACAAGTTTTTTTGAAAATATCTTTAAGAATATTTCTTGGTCATGTATCATTTATTATTCACCTTTCTGTTCTCAATAATAATCGAAATAGTTAAAATATTTCCTGAATACTTATGTGCTAAGGACAGTAATTTACATGTGTTTTACAGAATCCTCCCAATTGTCCTATAAAGTGAGACCAATTAATATCCCCATTGTTTGGTCGACAGCTTAGAGATATAGAAAGCCAGTGACTTGGCTAAATTCACAGCTAATAAGGAACAGTCAAGTTTTTAACCCAGATGATGTGACATTTGACTCTAATCCAAAACTTGCACTTTTAAGCATTATGCTGTCTCCTTTCCTGGCTATATATCTGTGTATGTGCAAGCGTGTATGTATGTGTATGTGCGAGCATGCATGCATGCACACATACATATGTAAACCAAGTTTCAAAGATAACATGATAATAAATATGCTATGCCTTTCTTTGCTAATGCTAAAGCAAAATAAAATTACTAGTTAATATAGTATACTGGTTAAAAGTACAGATTGGATAGCTGAGGTTTGAACCCCAGTTCCTCCACTTTTTACCTTAACTTAAACGGTTATGTTACTTAACCTCACTAAGCCTCCATTTCCTTAACTCTAATACAGTAACAATGAGAACAATATTTATCTCATGAAGCTGTGTTGAGGAAAAGTAACAGCAAGTATAGGAAAGAAACAGTTTTTAATGAACATTGGTATACCAGGTACTGTACTAGGCACTTAGGTTCTAATTGAGTCCTCTTAGAAATCTTATAAAATAGTTATCAATATCTTTTTACAAATGAGGAAACTAAAGTTCAGAGAAAAGTGAATTACTCAAGGCTAAAAAGTAGTAAGTGGCAAATCTAGGACAGCACCTTCCCATGATACCACTGTGTTTCTCACGTGGAGGGAAATGAATCTTGGTAGGAAAGATGAAGTGACAAAGGCCAATTTGATGAAATTCACAATTTTGCTGAGGACTGGATCTGTTTCTATTTCTATTTCTTGATGTGTTTGAGGGCAATGTGTATTGAATAAATGCTCATTGTTCACCAAATTTATTTTCTTGTCTGCCCTAGTTATCAACGAACCATTTATACAATATCAGCTCGCTGCAACAAAAAATTTGATCTAATGGAGGAATAGGCATTTATTCATTCTTTTATCAGACATTTACCAAGCCACTTTGTGCCAGACACAGTGTTAGGTACCAAGTATAGAGAACTTAAAAAAAAAAAAAAAAACTCCTGGAAAAAAAGAAAAATGAAATACCCTCCAACAGCTACTTGCATTAGGACAGGTGGGGCAGAAGTAGACAAAGAGAAGCCATTTACACATAAGATGATGCTTTTCTTTCTTGCTCCCAGAGCAGAATGGTACCTCTGAAGATTAGTAGCACAAGATGAAAGAAGCCAGCTAAAATGGTCACCCCAATTTATCTCAATTAAAGTTTCCAAGGAAGTAATCTCCCAAGACACAGTGCCTAAAGAATTGGGAATATAGAACCATATGAGATCTTAACATTCTGTCATATTTTTCCAAAACTGAATACAATTTCCTCCTTTTAACAGTGCCATCATATAAGGAAATAGAGTAATTTTAAGAAGTTTAAGAGGGTTAAACACTTAATTATTTAAGTTGTTTTAATTTTTTTCCCTCTCATGCCAGTTTTCCCAAATGAACAGAAATAAAGGAGCTATTTCAAAAGCCATGCCAAAAAAAAAAAAAAAAAGTGAGAGAGAGGGAGAGAGAGAGTGCTCTCTTACAGCCAAAAGATCACACGACCAAAATCACAAAGTGGTTTTTAAGCTAAGGCTACTTTTCTATCAGTATTCCTCGTGAGTGAGGGTTGTTTTTTTTTTTTTTTTTTTCAGTGTTGGGTTATATAAGCAGCAAGCTGCCTGCATCCACAGTGTGAGGTATGTTTTGTTCTGATTCTTTTCTGTTAAATGGCATTTTCACTAAGAATATAAGCAAATTTCAAAGGTATATAGCACATTCCATCCAATTGATTATATATTTCTTCAAAATAACATGAACCAAATCAACAAAGTGACTGGATAAAGGATGATTATAGGTAAGTAAATTTGTGGAAAAGAAAATAATATAGGACATAAATGGGGATAAATGTGATTCTAGAAAAATTTTTGTCTCAAATTCTTAAGGAAATAAAAGATGTCCTATGTAAATATCCTATGTAAACTAACTAACATATTTTCCTGCTTAGATCTCTTATCTTACAAGTCACTTTGAATGTCAGACTTGCCAATGCCAAGGTCATCTTTGACAGTGTGTGTGTGTGTATGTGTGTGTGTGTGTGTGTGTGTGTATCTATCTGTGTCCGTTTGATAGTCCCACATTTTCAAAAGCCCAGTATCTTCCAAATTGCTGAAATTCCATACAGAGCTCTAAATGATATAATCCTGTGTAGAAATTTAAATCACCCACGGTATAGGGAATTTCAGTACTGACAAGTACTACTGTTTATTTCTGAAAGAAAATGCACATTTCCTCATATCTTAGAATGTTTCTCCAGAAGAAAATATTTTTGCCTTATCTACCTAAGAAAAGAATAAGATTTAAATACAGAAATCACCTTTTTATTTCCAAATTTTCCTTACTTATATTATCTTCCTTAACATTTTTTGTTGTTGTTGTTGTTCTTTGGGGGTTAATTCATCTTCCTTATCTTATAATGCCACCTTTTGATAAATAATAAATATTGCCAATTTTAGAACTTAAGATATAAATATGCCTAAAGCTCACTTCACCTCCTAGTGAAGTCACAACCAATAAGGGTTCATTTGGGTAAACAAAGACTCCACTCTTGGAGTATACAACAAGGTTTCATGTGCACCAGGACCCAGGGTAAAGCAGTGACACCATAGGAGCCTGGAGTAGACCTACCTATGGGTCTCCTGGGGAGGAAGTACTTAGCTGTGGCCCACTATGGGGCAAAGAAAGTGGTGGCTGAGGTTCTAGGATACAGTCATCCTTGTGAACTCTCACAGAGGTCATTACTTTGGCACTGAGGCCTGGCCCCACCCAACATTCTGCAAGATCCAGTGCTGGGATGCCTCAAGCCAAACAACCAACAGGGTGGGAACACAGACCTATGCATCACAGACAGGCTGAGTAAACCCATCCTGAGCCCAGCATCATCTCTAAATATACCCATTGACACAGCCCTGCCCAACTGAGGGATAACACCCAGCTCTACACACCAGTGGGCAGGAACAAGTCCCTCCCACCAGAAACCCTGAAGAAGCTCCTGGACCAAACACACTCACCAAGAGGCAGATACCAGAAGCAAGAGGAACAATAATCCTACAGAATGCAGAAGAAAGAATAGAAACAGAAATTTAGACAAAATGAGACAGCAGAAAAATATGTTTCAGAAGAAGGAATAAGATTAAAAAAAAAAAAAAAAACAGAAGAACAACTAAGTGAAGTGGACACAGGCAACATGCTTGGAAAAGAATTCAGAATAATGATAGGAAAGCTCATCCAAGATCTTGGAAAAAGAATGGAGACACAGAACAAGAAGATACCCAAAATGTTTAAGAAAATCCTATAAAATTTAAAGAACAAGTAGAGATAAACATTACAAAAACTAAAATGAAAAATATACTAGACAGAACAGCATCAATAGCTGAATAAATTAGTCAGAAGAAAAAAAATATGAGAGCTGAAATACAGATTGATGAAAATAATTGCCATGGAATAGAACAAAAATGAATGAAAAGAGATGAGGACAGTCTAAGGGACCTCTGGGACAACATTTAATACACCAACATCTGCATTATAGTGGTCCCAGGGACGTGGGAAAGCTCACTGGTAAATGTAAACACACAATAAAGGAAATCATCCACATACAAATATGAAATCAAAAATCAGTAATTGTGAGAGGAAGAAAGTACAAATGCAGGATATTCAGAATGCACTTGAAATTAAGAGACCAAAACTTAAAATACTCACACACACACAAACACATACAACTATATCAAAAGCTCATGGGAAGTGTAAACCAAAAATCTATAATAGATACTCACACACACACACAAATAAAATCCGATCCAATAACAACTCTAAAGACAGTCATCAAAGCACAAGAGAAGAGAGCAAAAGAAGATGGAAAAAAAGACCTATGAAACAAATCCTAAACAATTAACAAAATGGCAATAAGAAAACACATATCGATAATTACCTTAAATGTAAATGCATTAAATGCTCCAGACAAAAGACACAGACTGACTAAATGGATGCAACAATAGAACCTATATATATGCTCTCTACCAGAGACCCATTTCAGATCTAGGGACACATACAGACTGAAAATGAGGGTATTGAAGAAGGTATTCCATACAAACAGAAATCAAAAGAAAGCTGGAAGAACAATGCTCATATTGGACAAAACAAAATTTAAAATAGAGACTATTACAGAGGCAAGGAATGACACTAAGTAATAATCAAGGAATCAACCTAAGAAGATAAACAATTATAAATATATATGCACCCAAATAGGAGCACTTCAATATATAAGGCAAATACCAACAGCCAAAAAAAAAAAAAAAAAAAAAAGGAAAAATCAACAGTAATACGATAATAGTGGGGGACTTTAACATCCCACTTACATCAATGGACAGATCATCCTGACAGAAAATCAACAAGGGAGCATAGGCCTTAAATTTTACATTAGACCAAATGAACTTAATTAATTTTTTTATAGAATATTCCATCTGAAAGTAGAAGTATACACAATCTTCTAAAATGCACATGGAACATTCTCCAGGATAGATCACACATGTTGGGTCACAAAGCAAACTTCAGTAAATTTAAAAAATTGAAATCACATCAAGTATCTTTTCTGATCAAAATGCTATGAGGTTAGAAATCAATTACATGAAAAAAATACTAAAAAAATGTACAGAGGCTAATTAATATCCTACCAAACAACCAATGGATCACAGAAGAAATCAAACAGGAAATTAAAAAAAAGAAGAAGAAGAGACAAATGAAAATGAAACCACAAAGACCCAAAACCTTTGGGATGCAGCCAAAGCAGTTCTAAGAGGTAAGTCTATAGCAATACAACCTTAACTCATAAAATAAGAAAAATACCAATACATAAGTTAATCTTACACCTAAATTAACTAGAGAAAGAACAATAAACAAAACCAATAGTAGTAGAAGAAAAGAAATCATAAAGAAAAGAGCATAAATAAATGAAAGAGAGATGAAGAAAACAATGGAAGAAATCAATCAAAGTAAAAACTCATTCTCTGAAAAGACAAAATCGATAAAGCTTTTAGCTAGACTCATCAAGAAAAAAAGGGAGAGGGCTCAAACTAACAAAGGAAATGAAAATAGAGAAGTTACATCTGATGGCACAGAAATACAAAGGATCATAAGAGACTACTACATGCAACTATATGCCAATAAAATAAACAACCTAGAAGAAATGAACAAATTATTTAAAAGGTATGAGCAACTATATGCCAATAAATTGTACAACCCAGAAGAAATGAACAGATGCTTAGAAAGTTATAATCTCCCAAGACTGAACCAGGAAGAAATAGAAAATAGGAACAGACTGATTGCAACTACCAAAACTGAAATTGTGCTTAAAAACTTCCAAAATACAGAAGTCCAGGTCCAGATGGCTTCACAGGCTAATTCTAACAAACACTTAGACAAGAGTTAACATTTATACTTCCGAAATTCTTCCAAAAAATTGCAGAGGAAGGAAGTCTCTCAAACTCATTCTAAGAGGCCACTCTCATCACCCTGATAATAAAACCAAAGATATTATCCAAAAAAAAAAAAGAGAGAGAGAGAGAAAATTACAGACCAATGGTCACTAATGAACATATACACAAAAATCCTCAACAAAATAGTAGCAATCTGAATCTAACAACACACTAAAAGGATCACACACCATGATCAAGTAGGGTTTATTCCAGGGATGCAAGAAATTCTCAGTATCTTCAATTTGTCTGTCCACCACATTAACAAACTGAAGAATATAAACCATACAATCATCTCAACAGATACAGAAAAAGCTTTTGACAAAATACGATACTGTTTATGATCAAAACACTCCAGAAAGTAGGCATACAAGGAACTTATCTCAACATAATAACGGCCATATATGACAAACCCACAGCTAACATCATTTTCAATACTGTAAAGCTGAAAGTATTTCTTCTAAGATCAGGAACAAGACAAGGATATACACTCTTGCCACTATCATTCAATATGATTTTAGAAGTCCTAGACATGGAAATCAGAGAAGAAAAAGAAGTAAAAAGAATCCAAGCTGGAAAAGAAGTAAAACTGTCACTGTTTGCAGATGACATGATACTAAACATAGAAAATCCTAAAGCTGTTATCAGAAAACTACTAGAGTTCATCAATGAATTTGGTAAGGTTGCAGGATACAAAATTAATACAGAGAAATCTCTTGCATTCCTATATACTAACAACAAAAGATCAGAAAGAGAAATTAAGGAAACAATCTCATTTACTATCACATTAAAAAGAGTACAATATGTAGGGATAAGCCTGCCTAAGGAGGCAAAACACTTGTACTCTGAATACAATAAGATGCTCATGAGAGAAACTGAAGGTGACACAAACAGATGAAAAGATACACCATATTCTCAGACTGGAAGAATGAATATTGTCAAAATGACTATGCTACCCAAGCAATCTCAGAATAAATGAAATTACAAATGACATTTTTCACATGATCAGAACAAAAAAAATTTAAATTTGTATGTAAACACAAAGACCCCAAATAGCCAAAGTAATCTTGAGAAAGAAAAATAAAGCTGGAGGAACCAGGCTCCCTGACTTGAAAGTACACTACAAAGCTACAGTAATCAAAACAGCATGGTGTTGGCACAAAAACAGAAATATAGATCAATGGAATAGTATAGAAAGACCAGAAATAAATCTACACACCTATGGTCAACTAATCTATAACAAAGGAGTTATAAATAATGGAGAAAAGATGATCTCTTCAATGAGTGGTGCTGGGAAAACAGTACAGGTACATGTAAAAGAATAAAATTAGAATATTCTTTAACACCATAACACAAAAATAAATGGAAAATAAATTAAAGACATAAATGTAAAACTGGGAACTATTAAACTCTTAGAGGAAAACATAGGCAGAACACACTTTGACATAAATAGCAGCAGTATCTTTTTGGATCTACCTTCTAGAGTTATGAAAAGAAAAACAAAAATAAATGAATGAGACCTAATTAAATGCAAAATCATTTGCACAGCAAAGGTAACAATAAACAACACCAAAAGACATCTCACAGAATGGGAGAAAATACTTTCAAATAAAACAACCAACAAGGGATTAATTTCCAAAATACATAAAAAACTCATGTAGTTCTATATCGAAAAATAAACAATCCAATAAAAAATGGGCATAAAATCTAAATAGATACGCATCCAAAGATATCCAGATATCCCACAAACACATGAAAAACTGCTCAACATTACTGATTATTAGAGTCATATGAATCAAAACTACCATGAGGTACTGCCTCATACCAGTCATACTGGCCATCATCAAAAAATCTACAAACAACAAATGCTGGAGAGAATGTGGAGAAAAGGAAATGCTCTTGTACTGTTGCTGTGAATGTAAACTCATACAGCCACTGTGGAGAATACTATGGTGATTCCTTAAAAACTTAGGAATATTCCTTAAAAACTTTAAGAAAACATGACTCAGCAATCCCACTACTGGACATATACCCTGAGAAAACCACAATTCAAAAAGACACATCTATGCCAATGTTCACTGCAGCACTATTTACAAAAGACAGGACATGGAAGCAATCTAGATGTCCATTGACAGATGAATGGATAAAGAAGTTGTGGTACAGATACACAATGAATTTGAGTCAGTTCTAGTGAGGTGGATGAAGCCAAAGCCTGTTATACAGAGTGAAGTAAGTCAGAAAAAGAAAAACAAATATAGTATAATAAGCATATATATGGAATCTAGAAAAACAGTGCTGATGATCCCTATTTGTAGGGAAGGAATGGAGACGCAGATGTAGAGAATGGACTTGTGATACAGGTTGGTGGGGGGGGAAGGTGAAAGTAGGACAAGTTGAGAAAGTAGCATCTATATATACACACACACACACACACACATACATATATACACACTACCAAGTGTACATGTGTAAAATAGCTATTGGGAAGCTGCTGTATAACACAGAGTATCCAACCTGGTACTCTGTAACAACCTAAAGAGGAAGGACTGGGAGGGAGGCTCACGTCATAAATATATATAATTATGACTGATTGACAATGTTGAACAGCAGAAACCAATACAACATTATAAAGCAATTATCCTCCAATTATTTTTTTAAAAAAGAAAATATCATCTCAGAAGTCAGCAGATCCCATGATGAAATGCAGAATGTGACAAAACAATCTAACTGCATTATCAAATGTACGAAACCTCATGAAGGAGATGGGGGAAAGATGCTTACCTCACAACTTTGTGAGTGGAGAATATAAAACTAGAGGCAAAAGACAGAGCATTGTACTCTAGTTGATTAAGTTGTTTCCTTCAGGCATACATGTTAACAAATCTGAAATCACTACACTTTGTATACTTATATTGCATAAGCATGTGAACAACGGATAGTGCAATTCAGGTTTTTTCACTATTGGAATTTGAAATTACAGATAAACCAAAGGAGAAAGCTAGAATGAATCATATTATACTCAAACAGATATATGGATGAACAAAATGTGGTAAAAAGGAAGGAAATCCTACCATTTGTAACAATAAGATGAACTTGGAGGACATTAAGTAAAATAAGCCAGACACAGAAGGACAACTATTCTATGATTTCACTTAAATGAAATATCAAGTGTAGTCGTACTCCCAGAAACAGGAAGTAGAATGGTGGCTGCCAGAGGCTCAGAGGAGAGGGAAGTGTGGAGTTGTTGCTTAATGGATATAGAGTTTCAGCTTTACAAAAATTCTGGAGATTGGTTGCATAACAATGTGAAAATATGTAACACTGTTTTACACTTAAAATGCTTTGGTGGCAAATTTTGTTATGTGTACTTTAACAAATTATTTTTCAGAATATGTTCTTTCAAAACATACATTATGAAAAGGTGGGAAGAAAAGGAATAACTTTACAGTGGCCACACCTGACAACCACTACCTAAAACAGGTGACTGAGGTGATTATACTCAGTGAAAAGTTATGGTGATGCATGTACCATTGCTGCTACTGCAGCTAAGTCGCTTCAGTTGCGTCCGGCTCTTTGCGACCCTAGAGACGGCAGTGCACCACGCTCCCCCGTCACTAGGATTCTCCAGGCAAGAACATTGGAGTGGGTTGCCATTTCCTTCTCCAATGCATGAAAGTGAAGTCATTCAGTCGTGTCCGACTCTTCACGACCCCATGGACTGCAGCCTACCAAGCTCCTCCATCCATGGGATTTTCCAGGCAAGAGTACTGGAGTGGGTTGTCATTGCCTTCTCCGGCATGTACCATTGAGATGTTGTGATAAAATGGTACTCTACTTCTGCGGTATTCTTCCCAAAAACCTACAACCCCAGTCTAATCATGAGAAAAACATGAGAAAAACCGAATGAAGAACATTCTGTGAAATATCTGACCAGTATACAAGACCATCAAGGTCACCAAAACAAGGAGAGTTTGAGAAACTATCACAGTCTAGAGAAGCCTAAGGTTAGTTATGATGACTCAATGTAATATGACATACTGGATGGATTCCTGAAACAAGAAGAAGACTAGTGACAAACCTAAAAAAATTCAAAAATTCAAATAAAGTGGGAGATTTTAGGTAATAATAATGTATCAAAATTGTTTCACTAGTTTTGACAAATCTATCAACAGTGCTAAAAACTGTTACAATAGAGGGAACTGGATATGGGATATATAGGAATCATTTGTACTATTGTTGAAACTTTTTATTCAATATAAATCTAAAACTATTCAAAAATCCACAATTTTAATATTTTTAAAGAAGACTATACAGATTAAAGACTATACAGATATAAGACTATGCAGACTATAATCAAACTACCACAGAATTGCACTCATCTCACACGCTAGTATAGTGATACTCAAAATTCTCCAAGCCAGGCTTCAGCAATACGTGAACTGCGAACTTTCAGATGTTCAAGCTGGTTTTAGAAAATGCAGAGGAACCAGAGATCAAATTGCCAACATCCGCTGGATCACGGAAAAAGCAAGAGAGTTCAGAAAAACATCTATTTCTGCTTTATTGACTATGCTAAAGCCTTTGACTGTATGAATAATAATAAACTGTGGAAAATTTTGAAAGAGATGGGAATGCCAGACCACCTGACCTGCCTCTTGAGAAACCTATATGCAGGTCAGGAAGCAACACTTAGAACTGGACATGGAACAACAGACTGGTTCCAAATAGGAAAAGGAGTACATCAAGACTGGATATTGTCACCCTGCTTATTTAACTTATATGCAGAGTACATCATGAGAAACGCTGGGCTGGAAGAAGCACAAGCTGGAATCAAAATTGCTGGGAGAAATATCAATAACCTCAAATATGCAGATGACACCACCCTTATGGCAGAAACTAAGAGGAACTAAAAAGCCTCTTGATGAAAGTGAAAGAGGAGAGTGAAAAAGTTGGCTTAAAGCTCCACATTCATAAAATGAAGATCATGGCATCTGGTCCCATCACTTCATGGCAGATAGATGGGAAAACAGTGGAAACAGTGTCAGACTTTATTTTTTGGGGCTTCAAAATCACTGCAGATGATGATTGCAGCCATGAAATTAAAATATATTTACTCTTTAGAAGGAAAGTTATGACCAACCTAGATAGCATATTTAAAAGCAGAGATACTATTTTGCCAAAAAAGGTCCATCTAGTCAAGGTTATTGTTTTTCCAGTGGTCATATATGGATTTGAGAGTTGGACTGTGAAGAAAGCTGAGAGCCAAAGAATTGATGCTTTTGAACTGTGGTGTTGGAGAAGACTCTTGAGAGTCCCTTGGACTGCAAGGAGATCCAACCAGTCCATTCTGAAGGAGATCAGTCCTGGGTGTTCATTGGAAGGACTGATGCTGAGGCTAAAACTCCAGTACTTTGGCCACCTCATGCGAAGAGTTGACTCATTGGAAAAGACTCTGATGCTGGGAGGGATTGGGGGCAGGAGGAGAAGGGGACGACAGAGGATGAGATGGCTGGATGGCATCACTGACTCCATGGACGTGAGTTTGAGTGAACTCCGGGAGTTGGTGATGGACAGGGAGGCCTGGTGTGCTGCAATTCATAGGGTCACAAAGTGTGAGACACAACTGAGCAACTGCTGACTGACTGATACAGATTAAAGCTCCACACCCCGAGATGTACACTTGTCAGAAGTATTTGTAGCTAAAAGGAAAATATAGTTTCATAAGTTACGTTCATTATCTTCAGCATTAGCAACTGAATTCAGTATAATTTGGGGGGATAACAGGCAACTACATTCAGAGACTTAACAGATACTGAAAATGGTTTACTTCCTCGACTCTTTTTCCTGTTACCTTTTCTATGTTCAGCCATAGCAAGAATACAAACTTAGTTCTGAATATTCTGTATTTTATACATTATCTGAAATGGAGACCTTGTACTATGATAATAGTACCTACTATATAATATATATATATATATATATATATACCTATTATATTATATATAATATAGATATTTGTAGATAAATAGCATGTATGGTTGGAGAAGGAAATGGCAACCCACTCTAGTGTTCTTGCCTGGAGAATCTCAGGGATGGGGGAGCCTCATGGGCTGCCATCTATGGGGTTTCACAGAGTCAGACACGATTGAAGGGACTTAGCAGCAGCAGCAGCAGCATGTATGGCTAGGCAATTTACATAAATTGTTTCATTATTTTATTATTCCCCATGGACCTATGAGTGGGTGCTATTACCATCACAATTGTAAAAATGAAGACAAATGAAACTCAGAAAGTTTTAAGAACTATGGATGTCTGAAAAATGATCTCCCCAAATATGTCAGGTTCTAGATTCTGACATTCGTAAATGTTAACTTACATAGAAACAGGATCTTTGCAGATGTGATTAGGATCTCAATGATCTTGAGAAGGGGTGATTATACTGGCATATCCAGGTGGACTCTAAATTCAATCACAAGTGTCTTCACAAGAAGGGGGCAGAGGGAGATTTGAAACAAAAAGAAGAGAAGACAATATAGCCACAGAGGCTGAGATCTGAGTGATGCAGCTCCAAGCCAAGGAATGGTAACTACTAGAAGCTAGAAGGGTCCACAAATAGATTCTTACTTACAGCCTCCAGAAAGGCACACAACCCTGACAACACCTTGACTGCAGCTCAATAACACTGATTTCAAATCACCAGCCTCCAGAAGTGTGAAAGAATAAATTTCTGTTATTTTGAACCATGGAGTTCATGGAAATTTAAGCACTCAAAGGAATCTAATATAAGAGCCTCTGCCCAGTTAGTGAGTGTTGGAGCTAATTTCTCAACTAAATTCTCCATCTCCAAAACCTATGCAGTACTCCTTCTTATGTTATCTACAGGCAGGTTATGTAAACTGAGAAGCCACTTGGCTACATAGAAAACTTAGGGTCCATGTAATATGTTTCCTATTTTCAGATAATTTCTAATACTCATATTGTCTAATGAACAGGCATTATTTTATGTGCAAAATGTAAAGAAAATTCATTAAAAAAAACATATTTTGAAATTGCCAGATAAAATTTCTATTTCTACACACTCCTAATGGTTCCAGATTTCCATGTTGCACTGAGTCCATGTTCAGTGATTAGGCACAAGAGATCAGTTTATTTCATTTTGTGCCTATAGGTATATAACCACATTTAAGTAAAAATTTCAACTTGTCTCCTACTTGACATATATATTTGGATTTTTTTTCCTTCAGTTCAGTTCAGTTCAGTCCCTCAGTCATGTCCGACTCTTTGCAACCCCATGAATCGCAGCATGCCAGGCCTCCCTGTCCATCACCAACTCCTGGAGTTCACTCAGACTCACGTCCATCGAGTCAGTGATGCCATCCAGCCATCTCATCCTCTGTTGTCCCCTTCTCCTCCTGCCCCCAATCCCTCCCAGCATCAGAGTCTTTTCCAATGAGTCAACTCTTCATATGAGGTGGCCAAATTACTGGAATTTCAGCTTTAGCATCATTCCTTCCAAAGAAATACAAGGGCTGATCTCCTTCAGAATGGACTGGTTGGATCTCCTTGCAGTCCAAGGGACACTCAAGAGTCTTCTCCAACACCACATTTCAAAAGCATCAATTCTTCGGCGCTCAGCCTTCTTCACAGTCCACTCTCACATCCATATGTGACCACAGGGAAAACCATAGCCTTGACTAGTCGGACCTTTGTTGGCAAACTAATGTCTCTGCTTTTGAATATGCTATCTAGGTTGGTCATAACTTTCCTTCCAAGGAGTAAGTGTCTTTTAATTTCATGGCTGCAGTCACCATCTGAAGTGATTTTGGAGCACAAAAAAATAAAGTCTGACACTGTTTCCACTGTTTCCCCATCTATTTCCCATGAAGTGATGGGACCGGATGCCACGATCTTCGTTTTCTGAATGTTGAGCTTTAAGCCAACTTTTTCACTCTCCACTTTCACTTTCATCAAGAGGCTTTTGAGTTCCTCTTCACTTTCTGCCATAAGGGTGGTGTCATCTGCATATCTGAGGTGATTGATATTTCTCCTGGCAATCTTGATCCCAGCTTGTGTTTCTTCCAGCCCAGCTTTTCTCATGATGTACTCTGCATATAAGTTAAATAAGCAGGGTGACAATATACAGCCTTCACGGACTCCTTTTCCTATTTGGAACCAGTCTGTTGTTCCATGTCCAGTTCTAACTGTTGCTTCCTGACCTGCATACAGATTTCTCAAGAGGCAGGTCAGGTGGTCTGGTATTCCCATCACTTTCAGAATTTTCCACAGTTTATTGTGATCCACACAGTCAAAGGCTTTGGCATAGTCAATAAAGGCAGATAAAAATTAAGTGCTTTTTTATTTCATAAAATAACTAAATGAGTATAAATACTGTGGGCTGATTCTCAGGAGCTTAAATGAAAGAAAATGCCCCAGAATTCTCTTTGAAACTGTTGCAGATAAAATACTAAAATTGTTATTTTAATTATTTTTATGTTAATAATTAGCACCTTATAATTACAAAGTACTTTATAAATTATATAGAATTTTTACATACCTCATCTTATTTAATTCTCTCAACAACCATTTTAGGTAAGCAATGAAGACTAATAATTTACTTTTGCCCATTTTCCAGACACACTTATTTTTTTCATGCAATTAATCAAGTTTACTTAGTTTTTACCGAGATTAACCACGTTTAAGTAATCTACACCAGACTCATAAATAGTAATCTACAAAATTGGGACAATAACTTAGGTCTTCTGAATCCAAAACCAGTTGTTTTTTTTTCCATCATTACAAAAATATCAACAGCTTTAACACAACAAAACATTGATTACTCAAAATACAACTAATTACAATCTTTAGTAATCATATTTTAATTTTGTTCTTCATGGTTATTAGGAGGAACAAGTATGTTGGTAACTAGCATATAAGAGATATACTAATCATATAAAACAATATGTTTACATAATAGCATGTAAGAAATATGATAATCATAAAATACCTTAGTAGATGATGGAATACAAAAGGTATATGTTCTGATCAAATATCTCAAAACATTTATTTACAGGTACAGTTATATCCACAACTTTATGTGAAGAATATGCAGATGAATATAACACAGTATGTTTACATAATAGCATATAAGAGATATGATAATAATAAAACACAATAAAATACCTTAGTAGATGATGGAATACAACAGGTACATGTTCTGATCAAATCTCTCAAAACATATTTATTTACAGGTACAGTTATATCCACAACTTTATGTGAAGAATATGCAGATGACACCACCCTTAGGGCAGAAAGTGAAAAAGAACTAAAGATCCTCTTGATGAAAGTGAAAGAGGAGAGTGAAAAAGTTGGCTTAAAGCTCAACATTCAGAAAACTAAGATCATGGCATCCGGTCCCATCACCTCATAGCAAATAGATGGGGAAACAGTGGCTGACTTTATTTTTTGGGGGCTCCAAAATCACTGCAGATTTTGCAGATGGTGATTGCTGCCATAAAACTAAAAGACGCTTACTCCTTAGAAGGAAAGTTATGACCAACCTAGATAGCATATTCAAAAGCAGAGACATTACTTTGTCAACAAAAGTCCATCTAGTCAAGGCTATGGTTTTTCCAGTAGTCATCATGTATGGATGTGAGAGTTGCACTATAAAGAAAGCTGAGCACCGAAATATTGGTGCTGTTGAACTGTGGCATTGGAGAAGACTCTTGAGAGTCTCTTGGACTGGAAGGAGATCCAACCAGTCCATCCTAAAGGAGATCAGTCCTGGGTGTTCATTGGAAGGACTGATGCTGAAGCTGAAACTCCAATACTTTGGCCACTTGATGCAAAGAGCTGACTCATTTGAGAAGACCCTGATGCTGGGAAAGATTGAGGGCAGGAGGAAAAGGGGACGATAGAGGATGAGATGGCTGGATGGCATCACCAACTCAGTGGACATGAGTTTGGGTAAACTCCGGGAGTTGGTGATGGACAGGGAGGCATCAGTCCTTCCAAAGAACACCCAGGACTGATCTCCTTTAGAATGGACTGGTTGGATCTCCTTGAAGTCCAAGGGACTCTCAAGAGTCTTCTCCAACACCACAGTTCAACAGCATCAATGACCACTGGAAAAACCAAAGACTTGACTAGACAGACCTTTGTTGGTAATGTAATGTCTCTGCTTTTTAATATGCTATCTAGGTTGGTCATAACTTTGCTTCCAAGGAGTAAGTGTCTTTTAATTTCATGGCTGCAATCATCATCTGCAGTGATTTTGGAGCCCCCCAAAATAAATTCTGACACTGTTTCCACTGTTTCCCCATCTATTTCCCATGAAGTGATAGAACCAGATGTCATGATCTTAGTTTTCTCAATGTTGAGCTTGAAGCCAATTTTTTCACTCTCCTCTTTCACTTTCATCAAGAGGCTTTTTAGTTCCTCTTCACTTTCTGCCATAAGGGTGGTATCATCTGCATATCTGAGGTTAAGTAGTAAGCTACAAAACAAATTTGAATATACTTGGTTTGTTATGAACTAAGGTCTAAGGTGTTTGCCTCATAGTTGTAAATTAGCAGCACTGACTAAAACCTAAAGACTTTCAATTCCACCAGCATTGCACTTTCATTTATGCTATCCCTATTATAACCTTTAACTTGAAATAAATTTAGTCTTAGCGAACATTGTGAAATTATTCTACAGGGTTCCCATATACTGTTCTCTTAGCCTTCTCCATTGTTAACATTTATTCAAAGCATCCTGAATTTCCCAATTCTTGTATCCAACCATTAACTTCCACCAATTAACACAACTAACCATTAACATCCAACCACTAACACACACGCACACACACACTTAATCCAAAGATACTTTTGAGAAAGTATCATATTAAACAGAATAATGTAATGTTTAAGCATGTAAACTTTAGCGTTGGTATGACTGAGTTTAAATTATGGTTTTACCACTTACTAGTTACAAGACCTTGGTTAATTAATCTCTCTTCTAAGCTTTATTTATATGTGTATAAAACAAAATGATATTATAACAATTGATAAATGTTCCTGTGTGCTCAGTAATGTTTGACTCTTTGCAACCCTATGGACTGTAGCCCGCCAGGCTCCTCTGTCCACAGAATTTTCCAGGCAAGAATACTGGATGGGGAGGGAGGTGGGAGGGGGTTCAGGATTGGTAATATGTGTACACCCGTGGCAGATTCATGTTGATGTATGGCAAAACCAATATAATATTGTAAAGTAATTAGCCTCTAATTAAAATAAATAAATTAAAATTAAAAAAAAAAAAAGAATACTGGAGTGGATTGCCATTTCCTTCTCCAATGAGTGTGAACTCAGTGCAGAGTATGGAATTCTGCAGGCAAGAATACTGGAGCGGATTGCCATTTCCTACTCCAGGGGGTCTTCCAGATGCAGGGATTGAACCAGCTTCTCCTTGCATTGGCAGGCAGATTCCCTACCACCAGTGCCACCTGAGAAGCTCCCACATGCTCCCTAAAATGGTGGAAAATGTGTGAGATATATAGTACATAGTTAAAATCCCAGTGTACACATAATTGTAGTACCAGAGGAGAGGGAGAAGAATAAGACAGATTCAGTATTTGAAGAAATACTTCATATAGAAGTATTCCAAATCTTCGAATATTTCAAAATGAAGTCACAGACTGAAGAATATCCATAAAACAACCCTCCTCCCCAAAATCTAAATACATCACAGTAATCTAGAGAAAACAAAGTTAAAAACAATATCTTAAAAATGAAACCATTTACCTCAGATTGGGACTTGAACCCATGTGCTGGGACTCGAACCCAGCCAAAACCCAATCTGTACTCTTATTTTTATTACTATAAAAACAAATAAGGTGAATGAGGTAACGGAAATGACAGAAAAACAACAGTAGGAAAACGAGACAAAGCCAGCAACATATATATTTAAAAATATCATACATTCCTCTATAAATGCCAGAAGTGAGCCAAACATTTGATTCTGAGCTCTCTAGTATCTAGTATTTGTCTGAAAGAGGCAAATAATTTTCAGATTCAACAACTTTATAACATAGATACAAAGTAACTGCTTAGGAGAAACACAGCATTCTGTGAACTCAAAAGGTATTTCCCCGATGGATCCTCCTAAAGGGAAAACTGTTTGATATAACAGTCTACACCCTCAATAAAATCCCAGGACAAACAGAATAGTGATCTTTTTTAACAGCTTTTTCTTATATTGCCTTAATATTTGCCTATCACAAAGTAAGCACTACATAAGCTTTTGTTGATTGAATAAATGCCTTCCCTTGTAGGACATTTTCATAAAATCAAGGAATATCCATTCAGTACCAACACTTAGATAAAGGCCAAAAATAAGATGATTCAAGAATATAGTTCGCTGTTGGTCTAGATTGTTCCAAGGACAAAATCTGACTATCCAATGGTCAGTGACTGGCAGCAAGAAAGTTAAATTCAACTTGCATATGTTTGGTTTAGTCCACAGGATGTCTCTCTTTTTTTCATTTTTATTTTACTTTATTTTTTTGGCTATGCTACTTTTTTTTTTAATTTTTTAACATAAATTAATTTATTTTAATTGGAGGCTAATGAATTTACAATATTGTATTGGTATTGCCATATATCAACATGAAGCCACCATGGGTGTACATGTGTTCCCCATCCTGAAGACCCCTCCACCCTTCCTCCCCATTCCATCCCTCTGGGTCATCCCAGTGCACCAGCCCCAAGGATCCTGTGTCATGCATCAAACCTGGACTGGTGATTCATTTCACACATGATAATATACATGTTTCAATGCCATTCTCCCAAATCATCCCACCCTCACCCTCTCCCACAGAGTCCAAAAGACTGTTCTATACATCTGTGTCTCTTTTGCTGTCCCATATACAGGGTTATAGTTACCATCTTTAAAAATTCCATATATATGTGTTAGTATACTGTATTGGCATTTTTCTTTCTGGCTTACTTCACTCTGTATAATAGGCTCCAGTTTCATCTACCTCATTAGAACTGATTCAAATGTATTCTTTTTAATGACTGAGTAATACTCCATTTTGTATATGTACCACAGCTTTCTTATCCATTTGTCTGCTGATGGACATCTAGGTTGCTTCCATGTGCTGGCTACTATAAACATTGCTGTGATTAACATTGGGGTACACGTGTCTCTTTCAATTCTGGTTTCCTCAGTGTGTATGCCCTGAAGTGGGATTCCTGGGTCATATGACAGTTCTTTTTCCAGGTTTTTAAAGGAATTTCCACACTGTTCTCCATAGTGGCTGTACTAGTTTGCATTCCCACCAACAGTGTAAGAGGGTTCCCTTTTCTCCACACCCTCTCCAGCATTTATCACTTGTAGATTTTTGGATCACAGCCGTTCTGACTGGCGTGAAATGGTACCTCACTGTGGTTTTAATTTGCATTTCTCTGATAAGGAGTTATGTTGAGCATCTTTTCATGTGTTTATTAGCCATCTGTATGTCTTCTTTAAAGAAATATCTGTGTAGATCTTTGGCCCATTTTTTGATTGAGTCGTTTATTTTTCTGGAATTGAGCTGCAGGAGTTGCTTGTATGTTTTTGAGATTAATTATTTGTCAGTTGCTTCATTTGCTATTATTTTCTCCCATTCTGAAGGCTGTCTTTTCACCTTGATTATAGTTTCCTTTGTTGTGCAGAAGATTTAATTTTAATTAGCTCCCATCAATGGTGAAAAGTTGTAAGCATTTCCCCTAAAATCAGGAACAAGACAAGGGTGCCCACTTTCACCACTACTATTTAACATAGTTTTGGAAGTTTTGGCCACAGCAATCAGAGCAGAAAAAGAAATAAAAAGAATCCAAATTGGAAAAGAAGAAGCAAAACTCTATCTTTTGGCAGATGACATGATCCTCTGCAAAGAAAACCCTAAAGACTCCACCAGAAAATTACTAGAGCTAATCAATGAATATAGTAAAGTTGCAGGATGTAAAATCCACACACAGAAATCCCTTGCATTCCTATACACTAATAATGAGAAAATAGAAAGATAAATTAAGGAAACAATTCCATTCACCATTGCAATGAAAAGAATAAAATACTTAGGAATATATCTACCTAAAGAATCAAAAGACCCATATATAGAAAACTATAAAACACTGATGTAAGAAATCAAAGAGGACACGAATAGATGGAGAAATATACCATGTTCATGGATTGGAAGAATCAATATAGTGAAAATGAGTATACTACCCAAAACAGTCTATAGATTCAATGCAATCCCTATCAAGCTACCAATGGTATTTTTCACAGAGCTATAAAAAATAGTTTCACAATTTGTATTGAATAGCCAAAGCAATCTTGAGAAAGAAGAATGGAACTGGAGGAATCAACCTGCCTGACTTCAGGCTCTACTACAAAGCAACAATCATCAAGACAGTATGGTACTGGCACAAAGACAGAAATATAGATCAATGGAACAGAATAGAAAGCCCAGAGATAAATCTACACACCTATGGACACCTTATCTTTGACAAATGAGGCAAGAATATACAATGGAGAAAAGACAATCTCTTTAACAAGTGGTACTGGGAAAACTGGTCAACCACTTGTAAATGAATGAAACTAGAACACTTTCTAACACCATACACAAAAATAAACTCAAAATGGATTAAAGATCTAAATGTAAGACCAGAAACTATAAAACTCATAGAGGAGAATATAGGCAAAACACTCTCTGACAGAAATCACAGCAGGATCCTCTATGATCCACCTCCCAGAATATTGGAAATAATAGAAAAAAATAAACAAATGGGACTTATTTTTTCAATTTTAGTTTGATTGTGTTAAGAAAGTCCATATAGCCTCCATTGCCTTATAACCCTTAGACTCACTATTGTCTTACTGACTTTAACATTTTAGCCTTATAAGTGTGTTAAATAATTTGAAATAATGCCATTTGCAGCAACATGGATGGACCTAGATGTTGTCATACTGATTGAAGTCAGACAAAGAAAGACAAATACTGATATCAGATAATATTGCTTATATGTGGAATCTTAAAGAAGGTAACAAATGTACTTATCTACAAAACAGAAATAAAGTTACATATGTAGAACTTAAACATGCTTTCTGAGGGGTAAGAGGAAAGAGATATATTGGAAGATTGGGATTGACACATATACATTACTATATATAAAATAGATAACTAATAAGGACATACTGTAAAGCACAGGGAACTCTATTCAATACTCTGTAATGACCTATATGGGAAAAGAATAGAAAAAAAGAGTGGATATGTGTATAACTGGTTCACTTTGCTGTATACCTGAAACTAACACAACGTTGTATATCAACTACACCTAAATAATTTTTTAAGAAGAGACAAATAAGTTTACAATAAAGTTTTCCTCTGCTTAAAAATAAAAATAAATAAAAATACAGTCATATGCTCACAATAGTATTTGAGGTCTCAATCCTTAATGGAATAATCCCTATCCTTCAAGAAATCCTGCATAAATGTATTTCCCATAACTAGGCTGTTAACAGTAATAGAGCAGAAGTGGTTTCATGATTATACTCTCTGGAATAATCTGGTGTGTAAAATCTTTATTACAAAATAAAGTTAATAATAATAATTTTTGAGTGCTTCTATGTGCCAATAACTACTTTGAATGCTTTACATTGATGATATCATAAAGTAGTTATCACCAACAAACTAAAATTTAAGGAACATGCCCGAATTCCTCAGTTTGTTAAGCTGTAGAGTTGAGATTTAATCAGAAACTCTGACTCCAGAACCCATGCTCTTAACCACCACCACCTGATAATTACGAAGTAAATGATATTCTCTTAATGCTAACCAGGACATATGCCTGAATAAGTGGCTAACTGACTTACTGCTACAATGGGCTGGGAAAATGATACTTGTGAAACAAAGCAGCTGTTTGTTGTTGCCGTTTTTGAGTTATTATACACTCCAAAACAAAGACAAAAAGGGCAATCAAGACTCCAGAGTTTTATATGATAGATATAGATGCAATGCTTTTAACTTGGACATTTTACCAAAACAGATGTTTTAATCATCCAAGAAAGTCGTGTGTGTGCATGCGTGTGTTTGTGTGTGTGAGTGTGCTCAGTCTTGTCCAACTCTTTGTGATCCCCTGGACTGTAGCTCACCAGCTGTCTCTGTCCATGGGATTCTCTAGGTAAGAATACTGTGGTGGGTTGCCGTTTTCTATTTTAGAGGATGTTCCCAACCCAGGGATCAAACCCGAGTTTCTAGCATGTCCTGCTTTGATAGGCGGATTCTTTACCACTAACACCACCTGGGAGTGGTCAAGAGAGTAACAGAAAATAATATAAGCAAGCACTCATTGTAAGTAAGTGAAGGTCGCTCAGTCATGTCCAACTCTTTGTGACCCCATGGACTATACAGTCCATGGAATTCTCCAGGCCAGAATACTGGAGTGGGTAGCCTTTCTGTTCTTCAGGGGATCTTCCCAACCCAGGGATCAAACCCAGGTCTGCATTGCCGGAGGATTCTTTACCAGCTGAGTACAAGGGAAGCCCTCATTAGAAGCACTCATTAGACAATTTTAATCAACAATTATCCCTCAGTATGAGTTCCCTATGGTTGTTGAAACAAATTAACACAAATTTAGTCCCTTTAAATAGCACAAATTTACTACCTTACAGTTCTGGAGGTTAGAAACTGGACCTGTGCTGCAGTCAAGGTCTTGGCAGGGCTGCATTCTTTTATAGAGGATCAAGGGGAAAATATATTTCCTAGCCTTTTCCAGTTTCTAAAGGCCATCTGTAGTCCTCAGCTCATGGCCACTTACACCATCTTCAAAGTCAGAAATTTCATTCCAAGCTCTACTTCCATCATTACATATCCCACTTTGACTTTTGCCTCCCTTTCAAGGACACTTATGATTGGACTTTGGGCCTGTCTGGATAATCTCTCAATTCCAGATCATTAATTCACTCCTATCAACAAAGTTTCTTTTTTTTTTTTTTAAGTGTTGGTTCTTTTTTTTTTTTTTTTAATTGAAGGATAATTGGTTTACAGAATTGTGTTGTTTTCTGTCAAACCTCAACATGAATCAGCCATAGGTATCCATATATCCCCCTCCTTTTGAACCTCCTTCCCATCTCCCTCCCCATCTCACCCCTCTAGGTTGATACAGACATGGGAAGAAGGGAGGAGAGGGTGAAATGTATGGAAAGAGTAACATGGAAACTTACATTACCATATGTAAAATAGATAGCCAATGGGAATTTGCTGTATGGTTCAGGAAACTCAAGCAAAGTCTCTTTTGCCATGTAAGAGAACAAATTTATAGATTCTGGGGACTGGTATGTTTACATCCTTGGAGGACCATGACTCTGCCTTCCAGACAGTCTGAGCAATTAACAACAGTACAAAACAGTATAAGTTGAGAAGAGCATGATATTTAGTGAATACCAAGAGGTTTGTGTGTTTTAGGAAGCAACACAAGATATGTGCTAATTTTATATTTTGTTCTTTGAAATATGAATGTTAAGCTCTGGTACATTTCTTGAACTGCTTGAATTATAGTCTGAATAAAAATTTTAAAAAGGTCAAGAGTCAATTATTATTACCAGCTATATGACATTCTATTTATATTAAGCAGATCTTCCCAATGAAAACAACTGAAAGTGATGGATACTTTCTTTTAATTTTTTACTTAATGAAAGACCATAAAGAAACTAATGAATATTTAAGCCAATCTCTAAAATTTTCAACACAATTATCAAATGATTCCCATGTTTAAAGTACTAATAACTATGATCACACTGTGAGAAATCACAGAATAAATAAGGAATAAAAGATACTATGAGTAAGAACCAACAGAAAAAATAAAACAGCTAAATTAGACCTGCAAAAGATTTAGAAATTTCAAATGTATAATAAGTCGGCTAGACACATTTATGTAAATGAATTAAAAGGATGAGAAGATGAATAAAGGCAAAAAGCAATAAAAAATGAGCATATTTGAAAAAGGACTAACTTTAACTTTTAAAATTAAAAAATATAGAATACAGAAATAGTAGGCAACATAATTTTCTATACTCTTCTTGCTGAAATATCCATATGAAATGTGATGGGAAACAATATTTTAAAATCAATTTTAAAATGTCAAGAGCTAAAAAGATAATATAAAGACTTCTAATTATGGACAAAATGGGGTAGACTCATTATATCCCTGCTCTTCCCTGATAAGTGCACCTAAAACTATACATAATACAACAATCAAAAGAGGACACTAAAAGATGGAAAGATAAAGTGGGACTCGTTAGGGATCTCAGGACCCACAACAGTGAGTTACTGAGGTTTTCTTTTTATCTTTCATATATCCTGGGCTGCATACTTGAGAATCCTGCAACCCAGGCCACCACAAGAATTATACAAAAATAAATCCCAAGAAAAGCCTGTTTTCTTTAGCCAAAGGACTCAGAAGGAGATAGCATAGAAGGGACAGAGACTTGTCCTACATCAGATAAAAATCAAGGATATTCCCCAACTACACTTCCTTTCACATGGTATTAGAGGAAGCCAAGTGGAAAGTCTGGACTTCCATGACCAAATGGTAGAAGGTAGTTCAAGAAAAATCATTTCTTTCTCCACCAGCAGTACAGTAGAAACAAAGCAAGTAGTGTTGATCCCTACTAGGTGGTGGCACATAACTCAGGGTGGCACTTTCCAACCTCACTATGGTGACAGTGGAGAGGCTGGAAGAGGCAAAAGCAGGTTTTTGTTTTCTATCCTGCAGTTAGTGCCAGGTTGTCTGAGGAGGCCCCTGCCTCCCTGATGGATAAAAACAGTAAGTCTGGTACAATGACCTCCACTTGGTAACAACAGGAAACTAGAGGAGGTACTTGCCTCTCCCATAGGAGCAGCAACTGTAGAGACAGAACTGAGAAACCGTTTTATAGCCCCTCATAAAGCAGCATTGGGAGACGAGCAAGGGACTTTTCACCCAAGTGGCAACATCAGCAAAGCCTGAGTAGAGTGTCTGAACCCCAACTTCCCAAACATCAGTAGCAATTGACTTGAGGGTATGGTGCATTCTAATGTGGGCATATAATAACAACAGAAGCTAAGAGTCTCTACGTATAGCTCTTGCCCAACAGTATGAAATGGTCTCCATCATGCTTCACCCTACCAAACAGAGAAGAAAGAAAGAACAGTAGAGGGGAAAAAGTTGGAGAAAGAGACTTTTTATACATTTACAGGAAGTTCTGGGAAGGTCCTTGAATGACTCATACATGAAACTGACTAGTATCACACATGTAAAGGCTTCAGAATTGATCTATAATGTAGAAAATCACTAGTTTTCACAAGGGCCTCTAAGTAGCATAAAAACTAAGAAATAAGAATGATACTGTAAGGACTCTGGATATTAAATCATCATTGGAACCACAGTCACTAAAAGTAGGCCAGGATGTGTACACTAAACAAATACAAAAGTAGAAGGCCAAGATGGCAGAGTACAATGATCCTGATTTCATCTCCTCCCATGGACTCATGAAACAACCACTTACAGAGCAACTCTCTGTGAGAACAACCTTAAGAGAAGCATAAAAGATTTTCTACAACAAAATATATAAAGAAGGAATCACAACAAGACAGGTCAGAGGCATGGAGAGGCAGTATAATCAGGCAGCACACTCTCAACAGAGGGACCCACAAGTAGGAAGAAAATCACAACTATGGAGGTCCTTCCTTTGATCAAGTGGGATTTATTTCAAGGATGCAAGGATGGTTCAGTATCTGTAAAGTAACCAACAAGATATGCCATGTTATCACACTGAAGAATAAAAACCGTATGATCATCTCAAAAAGATTCAGAAAAAGCTTTTGAGAGAAAGTTCAACATATATTTATGATAAAAATTCTTAACAAGGTGGGAATAGAGGTAACATACGTCAACATAACAAATGCCATTTATTCCAAGCCCACAGCCAACATCATACTCAAAAGGTGAAAAGCTGAAAACATTTCCTCTAAAATCAGGAACAAGATAAGGATGCCCACTCTCACCATTTTATTCAACATAGTATCAGAAGTCCTAGCCACAGCAATTAGACAAGAAAATAAATAATTTTAAAAGGAAGCTGTAAAACTGTCACTGTTTGGAAATGGCAAGATTATATATATGAATATATGTAGACATACATATTCCTAAAGATGTTGCTGTAAAGAAACATAATGAATTAATTTAGTATAACTGTGAGATACAAAAGCAATACACAAAAATCTGTTGCTTCTATACACTAATAATGAGCTATCAGAAAGAGAAAATAAGAAAACAATCCCATTTAAAATTTCATCAAAAAGATAAAATGTCTAGAAATAAATTCAACTAAGGACGTTAAAAAAAAAAATATCCTGAAAACCGTTAAGACATTGATGAAAGAAACTGAGGATGACAAAAATGAAATATATTCCAAGCTTATGGACTGGGGAAATTAATGTTATTAAAATGGTCAAACTACCAAGCAGTGCAGTCCCATCAAAATACCAAAGACTTCTTTCACAGCAATAAAACAAATAATTCTAAAACTGATGTGGAAACACAAAAGATTTTTAATAACCAAAGCAATCTTGAGAAAGAACCAAGTTGGGAGATTCTCATTTCAAACTATACTACTATACTGACCTGATCTCAAACTATACTACAAAGATACAGTAATAAAACAGCATGGTACTAGTACAAAAACAGATGCACAGTACAACGAATCAAAATAGAGAGCCCCAAAAGAAGCCCACACATAATGTTTAAATAATCTACAACAAATGAAGCAAGAATATACAATGGGGAAAAAACATTCTCTTCAATGGATGCTGCTGGGAAAACGGGGCAGCTATTTGGAAAAGAATCAAAGTGGAATACTTTGTCACACCATTCCCAGGTGGCACAGAGGTAAAGAATCTGCCTGCCAACGCAGGGATGTAAGAGACACAGGTTCAATCCCTGGGTCGGGAAGATGTGCTGGAATAGGCAATGGCAACCCACTCCAGTATCCTTGCCTGGAAAATCCCATTGACAGAGGACCCTGGTGGGCTACAGTTCATGGGGTTGCAAAGAGATGGACACAGCTGAGTGACTGAGCATACAAGCATTCATATAAAAATAAACTTAAAATAGATTAAAGACTAAATGTAAGACCTGAAACAATAAAACTTCTAGAAGAAACCATTGCCAGTATGCTCTTTGATACTGATCTTAGCAAAAAATTTGTTTGGATTTGTCTCCTCAGGCAAGGGAAACAAAAGCAAAAACCAACAAATGTGACTACATCAAAATATTTAAAAAGTTTTCACACAACGGAAACTTTCAACAAAATGAAAAAAGCAGTATATTGAATGGGAGAAGATATTTATTAATGATATAACTCTTAAGGGTTTATTAATGATTTAACTCTTAACTCTAAAATATACAAAGAACATATATCTCATCAAATAAACAACTCAATAAAAATGGGCAGAGGCATTTTTCCAAAGAAGTCATATTTGGCAAAACTAACACAATACTGTAAAGTTTAAAAATAAAATAAAATTAAAAAAACAGACATATGAAAATATGCTCAACATCATTAATCATCAGGGAAGTGTAAATCAAAAGCACAATGAGATACCACCTCACACCTGTCAGAATGGCTATCATCATAAAGATAACAAATAACAAGTGTTGGTGAGGATAGGAAAGGAAACTTTCATGTACCATTGATGGGAATATAAATTGGTGTAGCCACTATGGAAAACAAAATGGAGCTTTCTCAAAAAGTTAAAAACAGAAGTGCTGCCTGACCCAGAAATTTAACTTCTAGGTATTGACCCAAAGAAAATAAAAAAATGCTAATTCAAAAAGATAGATGTAGCCCAATGTCCATTGCAGTATTATTTACAATAGCCAAGATAAGAAAGCAACAAAAGTGCACAAGTGATAGATGAGTGGATAATGGATATATTTTATATGTATAAATAAAATGGCATATTACTTAGCCATAGCAAATGATGGTACCTTGTAATTTGTGATAACATGGATGGATCTAGAAGGTATTATGCTAAGTGAAATAAGTTAGAGAAATACAAATACTGTATTATCTCACTTATATGTGGAATTTAAGCACAAAACAAAACAAAGCAAAAATACATTCATAGATACAAAGAACAAACAGGTGGTTTCCAGAAAGGAGAAGGTGGAAATTGTTTATGGTGACTAAGAGGCACAAACCTCCTGTTATAAAAGACATGAGGATGTAATATAAAACATAAGGAATATGGTCAATAATATTGTAATTACTTGGTATACGGACAGTTACTAGACTTATCATGATGATCATTTTACAATAAATGTTAACGCCAAGTCACTATGTACTACACAGGAAAATAAGATTGTGCATCAATTATGTTTCAATTTTTTTAATATATAAGGTGAATCTATTATTAATAAAATGGAAGATTTAAATAAAACCTACAATCTCTTATCATAACATCTAAAATGTCCATGATAGAATAGAAAACTATTTATCATACTAAAAAACAGCAAAATTACAACCTGAAAAATAATGAGCAGAGGCTAACATGGGGTTGGTTTGGATGCTGGAATTATCTAGTTAATATTTTAAAGCAAAAATCATTAAAAAAAGTTTCAATAAGCAATTATAAATATACTTTGAATAAAGGGGAAAAAAGAAAATCTTAGCAAAAAAATAGGAGATTTGAGATATAGAACCAAATAGAAATTATAAGACTGAACGTGCACTAACTGAAATAAAAACTCACTACATAAGCTCAACAGTAGATTCAATATGGAAATGAAAAGAATAAGTAAACTTGAAGATACAACAATGCAGTTTAACCAACATGAACAACAGAGAGAAGTTAGAATG
This sequence comes from Bos grunniens, assembly GCF_055505025.1. Taxonomy (NCBI): domain Eukaryota; kingdom Metazoa; phylum Chordata; class Mammalia; order Artiodactyla; family Bovidae; genus Bos; species Bos grunniens. The sequence continues at coordinate 101,141,083 of NC_141194.1, read as the reverse complement.
AAGGGGAAAAAAAAAAAAAAAACAAGAACAGAGCCTTAGTGTCCTGTGGGATAATAACAATAGATCCAATATTTCTATTATTAGAATCCCAGAACAAAAAGAGCAAGAGAATGAAACTTAGTATGAAAAATTACTGGCTGAAAATTTCCCAAATTTGATAAAATACCACAATGGTCACTTTCATGTGCTGACTGGATCATGGAGTAACCAGATGCTTGGCTAAACATTATTTTTAGGTATATCTGTGAGGGTGATTCCAGAGGAAGTATGCATTTGAATTGGTAGACTGAGTAAAGCAGATTGTTTTCCCCAGTGTGGGTAGACTCTATGCAATCTGCTGAGGGTCTGCCTGAGTAGAATTTTAAAAAGTAGAAGAAGAGAGAATTTGTCTCTCTGACTTCTTGAGCTGGGACAGAAGTCTTCTGGCCTCACAGTTGCAATTATAACATCATCTCCCCCTGGTTATCAGGCCTTCATACACTGATTAAACTATACCACAAGCTTTCCTGGGTCTTTAACTGACAGATGGCAGATTATGGGACTTCTCAGTCTCAATAATCATGTGGACAATAAATCTATTTATAATATAAATATTGCTGGTTCTGTTTCTCTGGAGAACTCTAATACAGACTTTAGTACTGATAGTGATTTTAGAGGAACAGAATATGTTGAATTTTCTAAATTGTTTTCAGGGTTTCTGGAATTGGCACTCTAATCTGATAAGATTTAAAGATTTAATGACTATTTTCAGTAGTAAAGAGAGCATTGATAATTCACTGATGGTTCATGATTTTACCTGGTAATATAGATAGGAAAAATATCTGCATTGGATATTTCTAATAAAACATAAGAGGCAAGGAACAAGTGATTGCATTAATGATACCTCAGAACATTTTTAGAAAACTGATGAATATAATGAGGTAGGCTGGTTGTTCCTAATGTCACTGGCAAAGTGGTATAAGAAAAGGATGAGCTCAGGTACTCAAATTCCCAGCTCAATTGTCATTATTAATGATCTAAAGAATGCTCAAACTACCGCACAATTGCACTCATCTCACACGCTAGTAAAGTAATGCTCAAACTTCTCCAAGGCAGGCTTCAGAAATATGTGAACCATGAACTTCCTGATGTTCAAGCTGGTTTTAGAAAAGGCAGAGGAACAAGAGATCAAATTGTCAACATTCACTGGATCATGGAAAAAGCAAGAGAGTTCCAGAAAAACATCTATTTCTGCTTTATTGACTATGCCAAAGCCTTTGACTGTGTGGATCACAATAAACTGTGGGAAATTCTGAAAGAGATGGAAATACCAGACCACCTGACCTGCCTCTTGAGAAATCTGTATGCAGGTCAGGAAGCAACAGTTAGAATTGGACATGGAACAACAGACTGGTTCCAAATAGGAAAAGGGGTACATCAAGGCTGTATATTGTCATCCTGCTTATTTAACTTATATGCAGAGTACTTCATGAGAAATGCTGGGCTGGAAGAAGCACAAGCTGGAATCAAGATTGCAGGGAGAAATATCAATAACCTCAGATATGCAGATGACACCACCCTTATGGCAGAAAGTGAAGAGGAACTAAAAAGCCTCTTGATGAAGGTGAAAGTGGAGAGTGAAAAAGTTGGCTTAAAGCTCAACATTCAGAAAACGAAGATCATGGCATCTGGTCCCATCTCTTCATGGAAAATAGATGGGGAAACAGTGGAAACAGTGTCAGACTTTATTTTGGGGGGCTCCAAAATCACTGCAGATGGTGACTGCAGCCATGAAATTAAAAGGCGCTTACTCCTTGGAAGGAAAGTTATGTCCAACCTAGATAGCACATTCAAAAGCAGAGACATTACTTTACCAACAAAGGTCCGTCTAGTCAAGGCTATGGTTTTTCCAGTGGTCATGTATGGATGTGAGAGTTGGACTGTGAAGAAGGCTGAGTGCCGAAGAATTGATGCTTTTGAACTGTGGTGTTGGAGAAGACTCTTGAGAGTCCCTTGGACTGCAAGGAGATCCAACCAGTCCATTCTGAAGGAGACCAGCCCTGGGATTTCTTTGGAAGGAATGATGCTAAAGCTGAAACTCCAGTACTTTGGCCACCTCATGTGAAGAGTTGACTCATTGGAAAAGACTGTGATGCTGGGAGGGATTGGGGGCAGGAGGAGAAGGGGACGACAGATGATGAGATGGCTGGATGGCATCACTGACTCGATGGACGTGAGTCTGAGTGACCTCCGGGAGTTGGTGATGGACAGGGAGACCTGGCGTGCTGTGATTCATGGGGTCACAAAGAGTCGGACACGACTGAGTGACTGAACTGAACTGAACTGAATGATCTAAAAGCTTCCAAATATGCCCTAAAGGAGACCCTTAGCTCCTGTAGCCACAGAGATAAAACTACTGAAAATCAAACACAGAATCTCATTCTGCGACTAGCTGAATGACATGCAACCTGAAGTTCTCTCTTCACAGGATGTGTATTTTTTAAAGTGAAGACACTGACTGGGAAAGATGGGATCCTCTAAGTTGAGATGAGGATGCATGAGACCTTAATGAAGCTGGGAACACTGAGCTCCTAAATTTTGATGAGTCTTCTTTTGCTAGTGGATGAGCCCTATCTATACCAAGTGGAAGCAGTCTCACCCCCAATGATGGTGGCCTCTCCACTACCACTGGTAGTGGCTTCTTCACCCCCATCTGAGGGGATAAATCCTTCAGTGTCTGAGAAAACTCTAATAGCCTGCCCTGGGGTAGCTGTCACGCAAGACAAAGCTGATTTTCCTCAGGAGCCATCCCCATCACCTCCCTTTGCTTCTAGACCTATAACTACGCTCAAGTCTCAGCAGGCCCCTAAAGGTGAGATAAAAAATGTGACCCATGAAGAGTTTTGCTACACTCCAAAAGTAGTACTTAAATTTTCTAATTTACACAGACAGAAAACAAGATAATGTGTGTGGGAATGGCTACTAAGGGTGTGGGATAATGGTGGGGGTGTGTGTGTGGGTGTGTGTGTGTTAGTTGATCAGTTGTGTCAGACTCTTTGCAACCCCACGGACTACAGCCTACCAGGCTCCTCTGTCCATGGAATTCTCCAGGCAAGAATACTGGAATGGGTTGCCACATCATCCTTCAGGGGGATAATGGTGGAAAGAAAATAAAGTTGGATCAGGACAAATTTATTGATATAGACTCACTAAGCAAAGATTCTGTATTAAATATTGCAGCTCAGGTAGTCTGACAGGGCTCTAACACTCTGGTGGGTTGGTTGGTTCACTGAATGAAACATGGACCAAAGTTGGCTCACAGTAAGCAAACTGGACATGCTAGACCAAAATTTCTGGTTTAATATAGGGAAAGGGATTAAAAGGATGGAGTGACTGGAATATTACTGTATTTTCCATTTAAGACCTGCTCACCCACACCAGAAGAGCCCCGAAGACATACTGTTCACCAATATTGTGAGAACTAAACTTCTGAGAAAAGCAGCAGCATCCCTGAGGAGCTATGTATGCTTTTTGTAGGCCAGACCTCACTGTGATAACAGCAGTCATTGGATTGAAAAACCTAAATGCAATGGGAGTAATTGAATTTTGAGGTGATAGGATCCAAATGGCAGCATTCAATAGCAAAAGACCAGGTAGACATAATTACCATAATGGAAAGCAGATTCAAAGCAGCAGTCAGAATAGTCTGACTCACGCAGATCTAAAATGCTGGCTACTTGATCATGGTGTTTCTAGAATGAAATTGATAGAAGCCCACTAAATTCTTAACTTGATCTGTATAAGCAGAAAAGCCCTAGGTCAAGAAAACAAAAGTCTAACCTGAATCATTAAAACAGAGAGACACATCCCCTCAATCAATTCCCATATATTTTATAGTTTACAAACCCAGAATCTCTTGAATGAGAGAGAGGCTGAGCAGCTTTGAGAAAGGATCATGGTATACTACCAAAAACATCTGTTACTAATCCTTTCCCCAACCTTCCCCATAGGGATCAAAAGTCCTATGTACATTGACAAAAAGTACTAAAAGAAATTAACCAGATCTTCGGGGGACTAGTGGACACTGATTTGGATAGATTCCAGGCAACCCAAAACAGCACTGTAGGCCACCAGTCAAAGTACAGGATTATGGAGGTGAGATGATCAATGGAGTTTTAGTTCAGATCCATCTCACAGGGATGCAGTAGTTCCCAAAATTCATCCTGTGGTTATTTCCCCAGTTCTGGAATGCACAAAATAGAATGCACACACACACACACACACACACACACACACACACACACATCCAGCAGCTGGAAGAATCCCCACATTGATTCCCTGATCTCTTGAATGGGGCAAATGGTGGGAAAGGCCAACTGGAAGTCAGTGGAACTGTCTCTACCTAAGACAATAGTAAATCAAAAGCAATACCACATTACCAGAGGGATAGCAGAGATTAGTGCCACCATCAATGACTTGAAAGGTGCAGAGGTGGCAATTCCCACAATATCCCCTTTCAACATGCCTATTTGGCCTGTGCCGAGGACAGATGGGTCTTAGAGAATGAAAAGTTGATTATTGTACACTTAATTAGGAAATGGTTCCAATTTCAGCTGGTAAACCAGATGTGATTTTACTGCTTGAGCAAATTAACACATCCACTCGAACCTAATATGCAGCTATTGGTCTGGTAAAAAAAATTTTTTTTTTCTGTAACTGTTAATCGTTCAGTCACTCAGTTGTGTTCAACTATTTGTGACCCCATGGAATCTGTTAATAAAAACACATGTATACCTGGGGTGGATTCATGTTGATATATGGCAAAACAAATGTAAAGTTAAAAAAATAAAATTAAATTTAAAAAATAAAATAAAATTTTACTGAAGTATAAAAAAAAAGAACCATCAGAAACAATTTTATTTCAGCTGACAAGGCAAACAATATACCTTCACTATCCTAGCTCATAATTTCGTTTACAAGGGTCTTGATCACCTTCATTTCCACAAAGTATCACTGGTCTTTGATATTAATGATATTATGCAGATTGGACCTAGTAGTAAGTAAGACACATACAATACTCTAGAGATATTGGTAAGACCTTTGCATTCCAGAGGGTGAGAAGCAAATCCAGCAACAATTCAGGGGCATTCTATTTTGGTGAAATTTACAGAGGTTCAGTGGTGTGGGGCATGTCAAATTATCTCTTCTAAAGTTAAGGGCAAGTATTTTATCTTGTCCTTCTTATAACCAAAAAGAGGCACACACTGTCTAGTGGACCTCTTTCAGTTCTGAAGGCAACACACTCCTCATTCTGGTATGTTACTCTGGCTCACTTACCAAGTGTCTCTAATAACTATTAGCTTTGAGTAGGATCCAGAATAACAGAAACCTTTGCAGCTTGTCCAGACTTCGGACCCATGATCCAGCAGATCAAATGGTGATTAAATTGTCTGTGGCACATAGGGAAGCTGTTTAGAGTCTATGTCATGATCTTATAGGCAAACTATAGTGCAAGCTCTCAGGAATTTTGAGCCAAGACCTGTGATCCACTGTAGATTATTATACCCCTTTTGAGGAAGAACTCTTGGCCCATTTCTGGCCTTCCCTAAAAATTGAGCATTTAATCATGGGCCAACTTATCTTGTAACTTGAACTGACCACCATGAAATAGGTATTATCTGACCTACCAGGTCATAAAGGTTGTAGGCAATGCAGTATTGCATCATCAAATGTAAGTTGAATATATGAGATTGGTGTTGAAGAGACCTTGAAAATATGAGGAAGTTTCATGGAGATGTCTAAATGCCCATTGTCCCCACTACCGTTACACTACCTTCTCCTTCTCAGCCTGTACCTACAGCCTCCTGGGGAATTCTCTATGATCAGACAGCTGAAGAAGAGAAATTTCAGGTCTTGTTTACATAAGGATTTGCAAGATATGCAAGTACCACCCAGAAGTGGATAACCCCTTTATAGGACATCCATGAAGGACAGTGGTGAAGGAAAGTCCTCCCAGTGGGTAGAATTTAGAGTTGCACACCTGTCTGCTCACTTTGCTTAGAAGGAAAAAAATGGCCAGCAGTGCAATTATATAACAATTCACAGGTGTGACCAATGGCTTGGCTCAATGCCCATGGACTTGGAAGGAACGTATTTGAAAAACTGGTGATAAGGAAAATTTGATATAGAAGTCTGTGGATATGCCTTTCTGAATGGGCAGAAAATGTGAATATATTTGCATCCCATGTGAATGCTCACCAAAGGGTAATCTCTGCAGAGGAGGAATTTAACAGTCAAGTGGATAGAATTACCCATCCTGTAGATACATATTAGCTTCTTTGCCCAGCCACCTAAGTCACTGTCCAATGGATTCATGGACAAAGAGGCCATGGTGGCAGAGATGGGGGTTATGCATGGGATCAGCAACACGGACTTGCACTCATCAACACTTGGACATCAGCTTGGACTGAGTGTCCAATCTACCAGGAGCAGAGACCAACAGTGAGTGCTCAATATGGCACCATTCTCTGGGGAACTCAGCCAGTTATATGGAAGCAGGTCAATTACACTGAACTGTTATCAACATTGAAAGGAGACTGTTTTGTTCCTACTGGAATAGATACTTATTCTGGATATGGATTTGCTTTCCTATATGCAATTCCTCTGCCAGCACGACCATCTGAGGACAACAGAATGCTATATTCACCATCATGGTATTCAATACAGCATTCCTTCTAATCAAGGAACTCAATTTGTAGCAAAGGAAGTACAACAGTGGATGATGCTCATGTAGTTCACTAGTTTTGCCATGCGTTCTGCCACTCTGAAGTAGCTGATTTGACAGAAGAGTGGAATGGCTTTCTGAAGACTCAGTTACAGTACCAGCTCTTTCACAATACCTGACAGGGCTTGGGAAAGGCTCTCCAGAAGGTTATATATGCTGTGAGTCAGCATCTAATACTTGATGCTTATGTGCCTGAATCACAGTGACTCCACTTTGTTAGCTCCATATTAAGCCTGCAGTCCTATCCCTCCACTTTATGCATAGCTAAACTTTATCACACTTACAAAGAATTTACCCAAACCAAACACGTTCCCTATCAACTTGCCTTCATCAGATATGAAAAACAGGAGAATATTTTTTGCTGAAGCAAATCGTTAAGGTAACAAGATGCCCCAGGGGGGAGGGAAATCCGGTTCTCAACAGTGTGGGCATCCTTCCCCCTTGGTAGAGATATTCTGTTTTAAGCTTTGCCCCTTTTAAATCTCCCTGTACCATTCTGGGCAATTCAGAGTGCAGCTGCTGATGCCTCTGGATCATCATCCACCTGCTCTTGCCTGCATGTAAGTTATCCACAATAAACTTTATAATTGCACTTTATGGAGTTACATGCTTCATTTTTTGGTCATAAAGTTCTTTCACAGTTTGGAGGATATTGTTCATTATCTCCACCTCCCAACACTGCTTTTTCTCCCATAGCCAGGATTCATAGATCCAGGAATAATGGGTACAAATGGGAATGGCATCACTCATTACTACCCTATTGACTCACTAGAAAATTTCTGCTTCATCTTCCTGTGATCTAATGTTCTGGTAGCCTAGAAGTTTTAGTTAAAGAGGGAGGAATGATTCCACCAAAAGACAAAACAATGATTCCATTCACCTAGAAGTTAAAACTGCTGCCTGAAAGATATAAACAGACATTTCTCCAAAGAAACATACAGATAGCTATTAAACACATGAAAATATGCTCTACATTGCTAATTATTAGAGAAATGCAAATCAAAACCACAATGATGTATCATCTCACACTGGTCAGAATAGCCATCATAAAAAGTCTACAAACAAATGTTGGAGAGGGTGTGGAGAAAGGGGAAGCCTCTTATACTATTAGTGGGAATGCAAACTGATACAACTACTATGGAGATTTCTTTAAAAAATAGGAATAAAACCACCATCATTTCAGTTCAGTTCTGTCCATCAATCCAGTCTTATGCTTTGTGGCACAATGCAGCACACCAGGTTTTCCTGTCCATCAGCAGCTCCTGGAACTCACTATGACAAGTAGGAGATGGATCTCATATCCATCCAGTCGGTAATACCATCAAACCATCTCATCCTCTGCCATCCCCTTCTCCTCCTGCCCTCAATCTTTCCCAGCATCAGGGTCTTTTCTAAGGAGTCAGCTCTTCATATCAGGTGACCAAAGTATTGGAGTTTCAGCTTCAGCATCACTCCTTGCAATGAATATTTGGTATTGATGTCCTTTAGGATGGACTGGTTTGATCTCCTTGCAGTCCAAGGGACTCTCAAGAGTCTTGTCCAACACCACAGTTCAAAAGCATCAGTTCTTCAGCGTTCAGCTTTCTTGATGGTCCAACTCTCGCATCCATACATGACCACTGGAAAACCACAACTTTGACTAGACAGGCTTGTGTTGGCAAAGTAATGTCTCTGCATTTTAATATGCTGTCTAGGATTGTCATAGCTTTTCTTCCAAGGAGCAAGCGTCTTTTAATTTCATGGCTGCAGTCACCATCTGCAGTGATTTTGGAGCCCCCAAAAATAAAGTTTCTCACTGTTCCCATTGTTTCCCCATCTATTTGCCATGAAGTGATGGACCAGATGCCATGATCTTCATTTTCTGAATGTTGAGTTTTAAGCCAGCTTTTTCACTCTCCTCTTTCACTTTCATCAAGAGGCTTTTTAGTTCCTCTTCACTTTCTGCCATAAGGGTGGTGTCATCAGATAGCTGAGGTTATTCATATTTCTCTTAGAAATCTTGCCTTTAACTTGTGCTTCATCCAGCCCGGCATTTCAAATGGTGTACTCTGCATGTAAGTTAAATAAGCAGGGTCTGTTCAGTTATGTTCAGTTGCTCAGTCGTGTCTGACTCTTTGTGATCCCATGAATTGCAGCACACCAGGCCTCCCTGTCCATCACCAACTCCTGGAGTTCACTCAGACTCACGTCCATTGAATCAGAGATGCCATCCAGCCATCTCATCCTCTGTCGTCCCCTTCTCCTCCTGCCCCCAATCCTTCCCAGCATCAGAGTCTTTTCCAATGAGTCAACTCTTCGCATGAGGTGGCCAAAGTGCTGGAGTCTCAGCTTTAGCATCATTCCTTCCAAAGAACACTCAGGGCTGATCTCCTTTAGAATGGACTGGTTGGATCTCCTTGCAGTCCAAGGGACTCTCAAGAGTCTTCTCCAACACCACAGTTCAAAAGCATCAATTCTTCGGTGCTCAGCTTTCTTCACAGTCCAACTCTCACATCCATACATAACTACTGGAAAAACCATAGCCTTTACTAGAATAAGCAGAGTAGCAATATACAAACTTGATGTACTCCTTTTCCAATTTGGAACCAGTCCGCTATAACTGTTGCTTCTTGACCTGCATACAGATTTCTCAGGAGGCAGGTTAGGTTGTCTGGTATTCCCATCTCTTGAAGAATTTTCCACTTTGTTATGATCCACACAGTCAAATACTTTAGTGTAGTCAATGAAGCATAAGTAGATGTTTTTCTGGAATTATCTTGCTTTTTCTGTGATCCAACTGATGTTGGCAATTTGATTTCTGGTTCTTCTGCCTTTTCTAAATCCATCTTGAACATCTGGAAGTTCTCAGTTCATGTATTCATGTACTGTTGAAGCCTAGCGTGGAGAATTTTCAGCACTACTTTACTAGCATGTGAGATGAGTGCAACTGTTTGGTAGTTTGAACATTCTTTGGCATTGCCTTTCTTTGTGATTTGAATAAAAACTTTTCCAGTCCTGTGGCTACTGCTGAGTTTCCAAATTTGCTGGCATATTGTGTGCATCACTTTAATAGTACTGTATTTTAGGATTTGAAGTAATTCAGCTGGAATTCCATCACCTTCACTAGTTTTGCTCATAGTGAGGCTTCCTAAGGTATACTTGACTTCACATTCGGATGCCTGGATCTCGGTGAGTGATCACACCATTGTGGTTATCTGGGTCATAAGATATTTTTTTGTATAGTTCTCTGTGTATTCTTGACACGTCTTTTTAATATCTTCTGTTTCTGTTAGGTCCAGACAGTTTCTGTCCTTTATTGTGTCCATCTTTACATGAAATGTTGCCTTCAGTTCAGTTCAGTTCAGCTCAGTCGTGTCCGACTCTTTGCGACCCCATGAATCGCAGCACACCAGGTCTCCCTGTCCATCACCAACTCCTGAAGTTCACTCAAACTCATGTACATCGAGTCGGTGATGTCATCCAGCCATCTCATCCTCTGTCGTCCCCTTCCCCTGCCCCCAATCCCTCCCAGCATTAGGGTCTTTTCCAATGAGTCAACTCTTCGCATGAGGTAGCCAAAGTATTGCAGTTTCAGCTTTAGCATCAGTCCTTCCAACGGACGTGGGTCTGGGTGAACTCCGGGAGTTGGTGATGGACAGGGAGTCCTGGTGTGCTGTGATTCATGGGGTCGCAAAGAGTCGGACATGACTGAGCGACTGAACTGAACTGAACAATGAACACCCAGGACTGATTTCCTTCAGAATGGGCTGGTTGGATCTCCTTGCAGTCCAAGGGACTCTCAAGAGTCTTCTCCAACACCACAGTTCAAAAGCATCAATTCTTGGGCACTCAGCTTTCTTCACAGTTCAACTCTCACATCCATACATGATCACTAGAAAAACCATAGCCTTGACTAGATGGACCTTTGTTGGCAAAGTTATGTTGCCTTGGTATTCCTAATTTTCTTGAAGAAATCTCTAGTCTTCCCCATTATACTGATTTCCTCTATTTCTTTGCATTGATCACTTAGGAAGGCTTTCTTATTTCTCCTTGCTATTCTTCAGAACTCTGCATTCAGATGAAAAAGTACCACATGACCCAGCAATTCCACTACTGAGCATATAGCCTCAGAGAAACATAATTTAAAAAGACATATGTACCCCAATGTTCATTGCAGCACTATTTACAATAGCTAGGAAATGAAACAACCTAGATGCTCATCAGTAGATGAATGGATAAGGAAGTTGTAGTATATATACACAATGGAATATTACTCATCTAAAAAGGAAAGCATTTGAGTCAGTTCTAATGAGGTGGATGATCTAGAGTCTATTATACTGAGTGAAGTAAGTCGGACAGAGAAAGAAAAATACTGTATATTAATGCATATATATATATATGGAATCTAGAAAGATGGTGCTGATGATCCTATATGCAGGACAGCAGAGGAGACAAAAATGTAAAGAATCAACTTTAGGACTCAGTGCAAGAAGGAGAGGATGTGATAATTTGAAAGAATAGCATTGAAACATATACATTACCATATGTAAAATAGATAACAGTGTGAGTTCAATGCATGAAGCAGACACCCAAAGCTGGCGCTCTGGGACAACTCAGGGGGATAGGGTGGGGAGCAAGATGAGAGGGGGTTTAGGATGGTGGGGACACATGTATACCTGTGGCCAATTCTTGTTGAAGTATGGCAGAAACCATCACAATATTGTAATTATTCTCCAATTAAAATAACAAAAGAAAGACTGTTGCCTGGCCACTGTGGGTTTCTCATGCCTCTGAAGAAACAGGCAAAGAAAGAGATGTACTGTGGGCTGAGACAGTAGATCCTGACTACCAAGGGGGAAAACAGACTTCATTGCTCCACAATGGAGGTAATAAAAATGTATCTGAAAAACAGATAGGATATATCTCAGTATTACCATGTGCTATGATTAAGGTCAATGGAAAACTATACTAACTCAACTCAGGTAAAACTACTAATGAATCAGATACTTCAGGAATGAAATCTTGAGTCACCCTACCAGGTAAAGAAGAATAACCAACTGAGGTGCTTGCTAAATAGAATACAGAATGAGTAGTAGAAGATAATTTCAAATACCAGGTATGACCAGTGACTAGTTTCTGAAGTAGAAATATAATTCTCTTGAATATTTCCTCCTTGTTTTGTTAGGAATATGTTCCTGTGTTTACTTATGTACATGAGTGAGAAGACATATTTTTTATCCTTTATCTCATTTTCTTATCACAACACGTAAGATAAGTTGACTTTATATATCATAGTATTTAAGCATTGCTAATTTTACATCACAGGACTTAAATTATGGGATATTAAGGAGAAGACAGGGAACAAGACCATCCCCCAAAAAAAGAAATGCAAAAAAGCAAAATGGCTGTCTGAGGAGGCCTTACAAATAGCTGTGAAAGGAAGAGAATAGAAAAGCAAAGGAGAAAAGGAAAGCTATACCCATTTGAATGCAGAGTTCCAAAAGAATAGCAAGGAAAGATAAGGAAGCCTTCCTCAGTGATAGATGCAAAGAAATAGAGGCAATCAATAGAATAGGAAAGACTAGAGATCACTTCCAGGAAATTAGAGATACCAAGGGAACATTTCACATAAAGATGGGCTCAATAAAGGACAGAAATGGTATGGACCTAACAGAAGTAGAAGACATTAAGAAGAGGAGGCAAGAATACACAGAAGAACTCTACAGAAAGATATTCATGACCCAGATAATCACAATGGTGTGATCACTCACCTGGAGCCAGACATGCTGGATGTGAAGTCAAGTGAGCCTTAGGAAGCATCACTATGAATAAAGCTAGTGGAGGTGATGGAATTCTAGTTGAGCTATTTCAAATCCTAAAAGACAATGCTGTAAAAGTGCTGCACTCAATATGCCAGCAAATTTGGAAAACTCAGCAGTGGCCACAGGACTGGAAAAGGTCAGTTTTCATTCCAATCCCAAAGAAAGGCAATGCCAAAGAATGCTCAAACTACAACACAAATGCACTCATCTCACATGCTAGTAAAGTAATGCTCAAAATTCTCCAAGCCAGGCTTCAGCAATACGTGAACCATGAACTTCCAGATGTTCAAGCTGGCAGAGGAACCAGAGACCAAATTGCCAACATCCGCTGGATCATCAAAAAAGCAAGAGAGTTTTAGAAAAAAACATCTAATTCTGCTTTATTGACTATGCCAAAGCCTTTGACTGTGTGGATCACAATAAACTTTGGAAAATTCTGAAAGAGATGGGAATACCAGAGCACCTGACCTGCCTCTTAAGAAACCTATATGCAGGCCAGGAAGCAAAAATTAGAACTGGACATGGAACAAAAGACTGGTTCCACACAGGAAAAGGAGTAGGTCAAGGCTGTATATTGGCACTCTGTGTATTTAACTTATGTGCAGAGTACATCATGAGAAACGCTGGGCTGGAAGAAGCACAAGCTGTGATCAAGATTGCCGGGAGAAATAACAGTAACCTCAGATATGCAGATGACACCACCCTTATGGCAGAAAGTGAAGAGGAAGTAAAAAGCCTCTTGATGAAAGTGAAAGTGGAGAGTGAAAAAGTTGGCTTAAACCTCAACATTCAGAAAATGAAGATTATGGCATCTGGTCCCATCACTTCATGGGAAATAGATGGGGAAACAGTGGAAACAGTGTCAGACTTTATTTTTTTGGTCTCCAAAATCACTGCAGATGGTGACTGCAGCCATGAAATTAAAAGACGTTTACTCCTTGGAAGGAAAGTTTTGACCAACCTAGATAGCATATTCAAAAGCAGAGACATTACTTTGCCAACAAAGGTTCATCTAGTCAAGGCTATGGTTTTTCCAGTGGTCATGTATGGATGTGAGAGTTGGACTGTGAAGAAAGCTGAGCACCAAAGAATTGATGCTTTTGAACTGTGGTGTTGGAGAAGACTCTTGAGAGTCCCTTGGACTGCAAGGAGTTCCAACCAGTCCATTCTGAAGGAAATCAGCCCTGGGATTTCTTTGGAGGGAATGATGCTGAAGCTGAAACTCCAATACTTTGGCCACCTCATGTGAAGAGTTGACTCATTGGAAAAGATTCTAATGCTGGGAGGGATTGGGGGCAGGCAGAGAAGGGGACGACAGATGATGAGATGGCTGGATGGCATCACTGACTCGATGGACATGAGTTTGAGTGAACTCTGGGATTTGGTGATGGACAGGGAGGCCTGGCATGCTGCAATTCATGGGTTTGCAAAGAGCTGGACATGACTCAGCGACTGAACTGAACTGAACTGAACTATCTTTGAAGATGTAAGAAATCACGTTTAAAGAATTAAAGGAAGTATGACAAAAGAATATATCCTTAGAGTACATTCATAAAGATCTAGAAATGACAAAAAGAATCATAGAAATTCAGGAGTTAAGAAATACTGTAACTAAAAAAATGTTCACTAGAGAAACTAAATAAATGTTTTGAGCTTTCAGCAAAAGAATCAGTGATTCTGATAATAGATCAATAGAGATTACTGAGGATGATGAACAAAATGAAAATAAGAATTAAGAAAAACAACAGAGCATTACCTACTAATGGGACATCATTATCTTCAAGCATACCAACATTTTAATGGGAATCATGAAAGGAGAAAAAAAGAGAAGGGTCAAATAAAGTATCTGAAGAAATAATGGAGGAAAACTTGCCAAAACTGATGAAAAACATTATTTTGAATATCCAAGAAGCTCAACAAATTCAAATTAGGATAAACTGAAAGTGATAACAACAAAAGATACCATAGTCAAATTGACAAAAGTCAAATGAGAGAATCTTGAATAAAGAAAATAAAAGATGTCAGAGATACAAATGTTGCTTAATGAGCTGGAGAGCTGATTTCTCAAACATCAGATAAACATGAATAACAGAATAAAGAGAAAATAATGGAGTGATAGCTTAAAACTGTTGAAAGAAAATGACTATCAGGCAAGAATTCTATAAAATTTCCTAGGAAATCACCTTTATAAAATCTTCATTAAAAATAAAGATGAAATTAGGACACTTACAGACAAATGGAAACTAAGAATATGTACTGATATCAGATCAGACTTATAGCACATACTAAAGCAATCCTTCATGCTGATATGCAAGACACAGGATGGTAACTTAAATGTAGAAATGAAGAGAACCTGGAAAAGTAGTTATGTGAGTGAACGAAAGGGCTCAGTCATGTCCAACTCTTTGTAACCCCATAGACTGCAGCCTGTATTATAAAAGATAGCATATGTATTTGTGTTCCTGTTTTCTCCTTGTATCTATATTAGAAGAAAACAAAAAGTAATTACCAAACTGTGTTGTTGGGAAAACAAAATTATAATTTACAAAGAATGAAGGAAGGTTTGGAATTTATTGAAGCAAAATTTTATAAACTATTGAAATTAAGTTAGCATTAATCTAAATGTGATATTTTTAGATAAGATGCCAATTATACTCACCAAAGTAACCAGGAAGAAAGTTATATTTAAAAGATGTACCATGAAAGAAACAAAGAACTTTTAAAGGCAAAATAAAAACATTTACTTAATTTCAAAAGGGGGGGATGTGGCTTGACAACTAGAGGAAAAAAAATGTAAGAAACATAGAAAACAAGTTGGAAGATTAATTGATGTAAAGCCTACCTTAACAGGAATTATATTAAATATAAATGGATTAAACATTCTTATCTAAAGTCACATATGAGGAAAATGGAGTCAAGAAAAAGAAACAATTAACCTGATCCAACCATCCAAAGAGACTTGCTTTATATTCAAAGACAAAATTTTCAAAAGCGAAAGGATGAGAGAGGGAAAACAGTGCTACAAAATTATGTTTCGAGATTTTTAAACCCCCACTATAAGTAATGGATTTCTTGGTATTTTCTTGGGTTCCAAAATCACTGCAGATAGTGACTGCAGCCATGAAAATAAAATACGCTTGCTCCTTGGAAGAAAAGCTGTGACCAACCTAGACAGCATATTAAAAAGCAGAGACATTACTTTGCTGACAAAGGTCCGTCTAGGCAAAGCTATGGTTTTCCAGTAGTCATGTATGGATGTGAGAGTTGGACTATAAAGAAAGCTGAACGCCAAAGAATTAATGCTTTTGAACTGTGGTGTTGGAGAAGACTCTTGAGAGTCCCTTGGACTGCCGGGAGATAGATCAAACCCGTCAATCCTAAATGAAGTCAGTCCTGAATATTCATTGGAAGGACTGCTGCTGAAACTGAAACTCCAATACTTTGGCCACCTGAATGTGAAGAACTGACTCACTGGAAAAGACCCTGATGCTGGGAAAGATCAAAGGCAGGAGGAGAAAGTGAGAGAAACTGAAAGTGAAGTCGATCAGTTCTGTCCAACTCTTTGCGACCCTGTGGACTGTAGCCCACCAGGCTCCTCCATCCATGGGATTCTCCAGGCAAGAATACTGGAATGGGTTGCCATTTCCTTCTCCAGGGGATGTTCCCGACCCAGGGATAGAACCCAGGTCTCCTGCATTGCAGGCAGACGCTTTAATCTCTGAGCCACCAGGGAAGACTTAAGGAGGAAAAGGGGACTACAAAGGACAAGATGGTTGGGTGGCATCATGGACTCGATGGACATGAGTTTGAGCAAATTTTGGGTGTTAGTGATGGACAGGGAAGCCTGGCATGCTGCAGTCCATGGGGTCACAAAGAGTCGGACACAACTGTGTGACTGAACTGAACCGATCAGTAATTAATAAAACAACCTGGCAAAGGTATGCAATGAACTAAAAGCCTTTGAAAAATACTATAAACCAACTAAACCTACAGACATGTACAAAACACTCCATCCACAACAGAATATATATTTTTCTTAAGTGTATGTGAAACATTCTAGAGGCTATACTATAAGCTAGCCTACAAAATAAGCCTCAAAAAATTTAAAAGAATTTAAATAATACAAGTATACAAAGTTTGCTCTCTGACAATAAGGTAATACAATTACATATCAACAATGGAAGAAAATTTGATAAATTAAAAAAAAATATGTGGAAATTAAACAACACCCTACTAAACAGTCAATGGCTCAAAGAAAAAAATCACAAGGAAAGAAAATTGTTGTGACAAATGAAAATAAAAGTGCAACATACCAAAACATATTAGATGTAACTAAAGCAGTACTTAGATTGAAATATATAACTGTAAATGTCCACATTAAGAAAGAATAAAGATTTCAAATCAATAACCTAACAGTCCACTTTCAGACACTGAAGAATGAAGAACAAACTAAATCTAAAACAAGTAGATAGAAAAAAATAAAGATTAGAGTAGAAATAATCGAAATAGGGAATAAAAGAGCAGCAGAAATAAAATCAATGAAACAAAAAAAATGGTTTCTTCAATAAAGCAACAAGACTAACAAACTTTTAGCTTGTTTGGGGAAAAAAAAGATTCAAACTATAAAAAAAAGAAAACAGAAATAAAAGTTAAAAATTACTAAACTTACAGAAATAAATAGTATTATAAAGAAATGCTACAAATGACTTTACACCAACAAATTATGAATTTCAATTGGAAAAACTCATCTAAAGGCAAAACTTCTATTTCAAGAAGAAATCTAAACTTATAGCAAATGAAAAATTGAATCTAACAAAAAAACTATCTACAATAAATTTAAAAAATAAATTAAGTAATTAAAAAAACTATGATTACACTAAAAAATAAAAAAAAACTCTTTTAATAAATGCATTTGCAACTATTAAAAAAAAAAACAATCTACAAAGAAGACCCCAGGTTCAGATGATTTCACCTCTGAATTCAATCAAATATTCAAAGAAGAATTAATAACAATTATTCACAACACTTCCAAGAAGGAGAAAAGGGAACAATTCCCAACTTATTTTTGAGGTTGAAATTACCGATACCAAAACAAAAGGCGAACCTCATAAGAAATTAAAATCACAGACCAATAGATCTTATGAATATAGACATAAAATTACTCAACAAAATACTAACTAACCGAAGTCAACAACATCATACACTATGACAAAGTGTAATTTATCCTAAGGTTGTAAGGTTGGTTTAATATAATATATTAATCTAAATTTTTTTAATTATATATACATCTCAATAAACAGAAAAATCATTTGGGAATACACAATATTCTTTCATAATAAAAATATTCAGCAAATGATGAATAGAGGGGAACGTTCTCAACCAGATAAAGGGTATCTAAACCCTATAGCCATATATCTCTCTTCATTTCCTTTGGATATATACCCAGAAGGGAGATTGCTGAATCATACAATAGTTCTATTTACAATTTTTTTGAGGAACACCCATACCATTTTCCATACCAAATATATTAATCTACATTCCCATCAACAGTTCTCTGTTCTTCACATCCTCATCAACATTTTTTATATTTTGACTTTTTGATAATAGCCATCCTAATAGGTGTGAGGTGATACTGGTGGTTTTGATTTGAATTTCCCAGATGCTTAGTGATGCTGAGGACTGAATTCCATGAACCTGTTACTCATTTGTAGGTCTTCTTTAGGAAAATGTCTATTAGGTCCTTTGCCTATTTTTAAATTTCTGTGCCTTTTGTTTTGTTTTGTTTTGTTTTGTTTTTTGCTATTGAGCTGAGTTCCTTTACATAGTAAATATTGGGTAGGCCAAAAAATTCATTTGGAAATTTGCTGCAGGGGGGTGGGGTGTGGGGAGGGCAGGGGGAGAGGATAGTAAAGAAGTTTGGGACTGACATGTACACACCACTATATTTAAAATGGATAACCAACAAGGTCCTACTGTATACCACATGGAACTCTGCTCAATGTTATGTGGCAGCTTGGATGGGAGGGGAGTTTGGAGGAGAATGGAAACATATATATGTATGGCTGAGTCCCTTTGCTGTCTACCTGAAACTATCACAACATTGTTAATAAGCTATACCCAATATAAAATAAAGAGCTAAAAACATACAATACAAAGCTGTCCATTGTATTTCCATACACCAGAAATTTAAAAAATTAAACAATAAAAAAAAGCTTGTTCTGATTTTTCTGTTACATACTATGGAAAAATCAGAACAAACATTTTGGACAACCTAATATTAAGGCCTTATCAGATATTTGGCTTCCAAATATTTTCTCCCATTACACTGGCTTCCTTTATACTCTTGAAAGTTTCCTTTGCTCTGATGAAGTTTGATAAAATCCCACTTGTATATTTTTGTTTTTGTTTCCTGTGCCTTTGGTGTCACACCCAAAAAAAATCACTGCCAGATAAATGTCAAGAAGCTCTTCTCTATGTTCTCTTCTAGAAGTTTTATGGTTACAGGTATAATATTTAAGTATTGACTGTATTTTGAGTAAAATTCTATAAATGTTGTGAGATATATATTGCAGCATTATTCATAATACTCGAGATATGGAAACAACCTACGTATCTGTCAATGTATGAATGGATAAAAGAAAATGTAATAGGTATACACACACATATGCATACACACAGGAATATTATTCAGCCTTTAAAAAAGAAGTCAGTTTTCACTATATTGATTCTTCCGATCCATGAACATGGTATATTTCTCCATCTATTAGTGTCCTCTTTGATTTCTTTCATCAGTGTTTTATAGTTTTCCGTATATAGGTCTTTAGTTTCTTTAGGTAGATATATTTCTAAGTATTTTATTCTTTTCCCTGCAATGGTGAATGGAATTATTTCCATAATTTCTTTTTATATTTTCTCATTATTAGTGTATAGGAATGCAAGGGATTTCTGTGTGTTGGTTTTATATCCTGTAAATTTACTATATTCATTGATTAGCTCTAGTAATTTTCTGGTGGAGTCTTTAGGGTTTTCTATGTAGAGGATCACGTCATCTGCAAACAGTGAGAGTTTTGCTTCTTCTTTTCCAATTTGGATTCCTTTTATTTCTTTTTCTGCTCTGATTATGTGGCCCAAACTTCCAAAACTATATTGAATCGTAATGGTGAAAGTGGGCACCCTTGTCTTCTTCCTGACTTTAGGGGAAATATTTTTGTTTCTTCACCATTGAGGATAATGTTTGCTGTGGGTTTGTCATATATAGCTTTTATTATTTTGAGGTTCAGTTCAGTTCAGTCGCTCAGTCATGTCCGACTCTTTGTGACCCCATGAATCACAGCACACTGGGCCTCCCTGTCCATCACCAACTCCCGGAGTTCACTCAGACTCACATCCATCAAATCAGAGATGCCATCCAGCTATCTCATCCTCTTCTCCTCCTGCCCTCAATCCCTCCCAGCATCAGAGTATTTTCCAATGAGTCAACTCTTCACATGAGGTGACCAAAGTACTGGAGTTCCAGCTTTAGCATCATTCCTTCCAAAGAAATCCCAGGGCTGATCTCCTTCACAATGGACTGGTTGGATCTCCTTGCAGTTCAAGGGACTCTCAAGAGTCTTCTCCAACACCACAGTTCAAAAGCATCAATTCTTTGGTGCTCAGCTTTATTCACAGTCCAGCTCTCACACCCATACATGAACACAGGAAAAACCATAGCTTTGACTAGATGGACATTTGTTGGCAAAGTAATGTCTCTGCTTTTGAATATTCTGTCTAGGTTGGACATAACTTGCCTTCCAAGGAGTAAGCGCCTTTTAATTTCATGGCTGCAGTCACCATCTGCAGTGATTTTGGAGCCCCAAAAAATAAAGTCTGACACTGTTTCCACTCTTTCCCCATCTATTTCCACTGTTTCCCCATCTATTTCCCATGAAGTGATGGGACCGGATGCCATGATCTTCGTTTTCTGAATGTTGAGCTTTAAGCCAACTTTTTCACTCTCCACTTTCACTTTCATCAAGAGCCTTTTTAGTTGCTCTTCACTTTCTGCCATAAGGGTGATGTCATCTGCATATCTGAGGTTATTGATATTTCTCCCGGTAATCATGATTCCAGCTTGTGCTTCTTCCAGTCCAGCATTTCTCATGATGCACTCTGCATAAAAGTTAAATAAGCAGGGTGACAATATACAGCCTTGACGTACTCCTTTTCCTATTTGGAACCAGTCTATTGTTCAATGGCCAGTTCTAACTCTTGCTTCCTGACCTGCATACAAATTTCCCAAGAGGCAGATCAGGTGGTCTGGTATTCCCATCTCTTTCAGAATTTTCCACAGTTTATTGTGATCCACACAGTCAAAGGCATTGGTATAGTCAATAAAGCAGATATAGATGTTTTTCTGGAACTCTTGCTTTTTCAATGATCCAGCAGATGTTGGAAATTTGATCTCTGGTTCCTCTGCCTTTTCTAAAACCAGCTTGAACATCAGGAAATTCATGGTTCACATATTGCTGAAGCCTGGCTTGGAGAATTTTAAGCATTACTTTACTAGCGTGTGAGATGAGTGCAATTGTGCAATAGTTTGAGCATTCTTTGGCATTCCCTTTCTTTGGGATTGGAATGAAAACTGACCTTTTCCAGTCATGTGGCCACTGCTGAGTTTTCCAAATTTGCTGGCATATTGAATGCAACACTTTCACAGCATCATCTTTCAGGATTTGGAATAGCTCAACTGGAATTCCATCACCTCCACTAGCTTTATTCATAGTGATGCTTTCTAAGGCCCACTTGACTTCACATTCCAGGATGTCTGGATCTAGGTGAGTGATCACACCATCGTGATTATCTGGGTCATGAAGACCTTTTTTGTACAGTTCTTCTGTGTATTCTTGCCATCTCTTCTTAATATCTTCTGCTTCTGTTAGGTCCATACCATTTCTGTCCTTTATCAAGCCCATCTTTGCATGAAATATTCCCTTGGTATCTCTAATTTTCTTGAAGAGATCTCTAGTCTCTCCCATTCTGTTGTTTTCCTCTATTTCTTTGCATTGATTGCTGAGGAAGGCTTTCTTATCTCTTCTTGCTATTCTTTGGAACTCTGCATTCAGATGCTTATATCTTTCCTTTTCTCCTTTGCTTTTTGCTTCTCTTCTTTTCACAGCTATTTTTAAGGCCTCCCCAGACAGTCATTTTGCTTTTTTGCATTTCTTTTCCATAGGGATGGTCTTGATCCCTGTCTCCTGTACAATGTCACGAACCTCATCCCATAGTTCATTCAGGCACTCTACCTATCAGATCTAGGCCCGTAAATCTATGTCTCAGTTCCACTGTATAATCATAAGGGATTTGATTTAGGTCATAGCTGAATGGTCTAGTGGTTTTCCCTACTTTCTTCGATTTCAGTCCGAATTTGGCAATAAGCAATTCATGGTCTGAGCCACAGTCAGCTCCTGGACTTGTTTGTGCTGACTGTATACAGCTTATCCTTCTTAGGCTGCAAAGAATATAATCAATCTGATTTCAGTGTTGACCATCTGGTGATGTCCATGTATAGAGTATGTTCCTTCTACTCCTGCTTTCTGGAGAGTTTTTATCATAAATGGATGCTGAATTTTGTCAAAGGCTTTTTCTGCATTTATTGAGATAATCATATGGCTTTTATTTTTCAATTTGTTAATGTGGTGTATTACATTGATTGAGTTGCTAATATTGAAGAATCCTTGCATCACTGGGATAAAGCCCACTTGGTCATGGTGTATGATCCTTTTAATGTGTTGTTGGATTCTGATTGCTAGAATTTTGTTAAGCATTTTTGCATCTATGTTCATCAGTTATTTCTTTTTTTGGTGGCATCTTTGTCAGGTTTTGGTATTAGGGTGATGGTGGCCTCATAGAATGAGTTTGGAAGTTTACCTTCCTCTGCAATTTTCTGGAAGAGTTTGAGAAGGATAGATGTTAGCTCTTCTCTAAATTTTTGGTAGAATTCAGCTGTGAAGCCATCTGGACCTGGGCTTTTGTTTGTTGAAAGATTTCTGATTACAGTTTCGATTTTTTTGCTTGTGATGGGTCTGTTAAGATTTTCTATTCCTTCCTGGTTCAGTTTTGGAAAGTTGCACTTTTCTAAGAATTTGTCCATTTCTTCCAAGTTGTCCATTTTATTGGCATATAATTGCTGATAGTAGTCTCTTATGATCCTTTGTATTTCTGTGTTGTCTGTTGTGATCTCTCCATTTTCAATTTATAGATTCAGTGCAATCCCTATCAAGCTACTAATGGTATTTTTTACATAGCTAGAACAAATGATTTCACAATTTGTATGGAAATACAAAAAAAAAAAAAAAACATCGAATAGCCAAAGCAATCTTGAGAAAGAAGAATGGAACTGGAGGAATCAACCTGCCTGACTTCAGGCTCTACTCCAAAGCCACGGTCATCAAGACAGTATGATACTGGCACAAAGACAGAAATATAGATCAATGGAACAGAATAGAAAGCCCAGAGATAAATCCACACAGCTATGGAAACCTTATCTTTGACAAAGGAGGCAAGAATATACAATGGATTAAAGACAATCTCTTTAACAAGTGATGCTGAGAAAACTGGTCAACCACTTTTAAAATAATGAAACTAGAACACTTTCTAACACCATACATAAAAATAAACTCAAAATTGATTAAAGATCTAAATGTAAGACCAGAAATTATAAAACTCCTAGAGGAGAACATAGACAAAACACTCTCTGACATACATCACAGCAGGATCCTCTATGACCCACCTCTCAGAATATTGGAAATAAAAGCAAAAATAAACACATGGGACCTAATTAAACTTAAAAGCTTCTGCACAACAAAGGAAACTATAAGCAACTTGAAAAGACAGCCTTCAGAATGGGAGAAAATAATACCAAATGAAGCAACTGACAAACAACTAATCTCAAAAATACGCAAGCAACTTCTGAAGCTCAATTCCACAAAAATAAACGACCCAATCAAAAAATGGGCCAAAAAACTAAACAGATATTTCTCCAAAGAAGACATACAGATGGCTAACAAACACATGAAAAGATGAACAACATCACTCATTATCAGAGAAATGCAAACCAAAACCAGAATGAGGTATCATTTCATGCCAGTCAGAATGGCTGCAATCCAAATTTCTACAAGCAATAAATGCTGGAGAGGGTGTGGAGAAAAGGCAATCCTCTTACACTGTTGGTGGGAATGCAAACTAGTACAGCCACTATGGAGAACAGTGTGGAGATTCCTTAAAAAAACTGGATATAGAACTCCCTTATGACTCAGCAATCCCACTGCTGGGTATACACACTGAGGAAACCAGAATTGAAAGAGACACGTGTACCCCAATGTTCACTGCAGCACTGTTTATAGTAGCCAGCACATGGAAGCAACCTAGATGTCCATCAGCAGACAAATGGATAAGAAAGCTGTGGTACATATACACAATGGAGTATTACTCAGCCATTAAAAAGAATGCATTTGAATCAGTTCTAATGAGGTGGATGAAACTGGAGCCTATTATACAGAATGAAGTAAGCCAGAAAGAAAAACACCAATATAGTATACTAATGCATATATATGGAATTTTTAAAGATGGTAATTATAACCCTGTATGCGAGACAGCAAAAGAGACACAGATGTATAGAACAGTCTTTTGGACTCTGTGGGAGAGGGAGACGGTGGGATGATTTGGAAGAATGACATTTAAACATGTATAATATCATATATGAAATGAATTGCCGGTCCAGGTTCGATGCTTGATACTGGATACTTGGGGCTGGTGCACTGGGATGACCCAGAGGGATGGTACGGGGAGGGAGGAGGGAGGGGGGTTCAGGATGGGGAACATGTGTATACCTGTGGTGGATTCATGTTGATGTATGGCAAAACCAATACAATATTGTAAAGTAATTAACCTCCAATTAAAATAAATAAATTTATATTTAGAAAAAAAAGAAAACAGAAAAAAATAAATTAAAAAAATAAGAAAATAAATAAGAAGTCTGTGTTGCCATTTGCAACAACATGAATGAACTTAGAAGCTATTAGTCTAGGTGAAGTAAGCCAGACACAGAAAGACAAATACTGCATGACCTCATTTACATGTAGAATCTAAAATAGTCATAATAGCTGAGAAAGAGTATAGATTGCAGCTGGAGAATGGGGGAAATGGGGAGATGTTGGTCAAAGTTTACAGAATTTCAGTTACATACAATGAGTAAATTCTGGAGATTGTACTGTATGGTGACTATAGTTAATGTATAATATCATGTATGAAACGAGTCACCAGTCCAGGTTTGATACACGATACTGGATGCTTGGGGCTGGTGCACTGGGACGACCCAGAGGGATGGTATGGGGAGGGAGGAGGGAGGAGGTTTCAGGATGGGGAACACAGGTATACCTGTGGCAGATTCATTTCGATATTTGGCAAAACTAATACAATATTGTAAAGCTTAAAAATAAAATAAAATTAAAAAAAAAGAATGCTGTACTGTATACTTGAAATTTGCTAGGAGAATTTATCTTAAGTGTTCTCATCACATAAATATTAGATAACTATGTGAGGTGATGGGTGTGTTAAATAACTTGATTATGGTAACCATTTACCAATGTATTCAGTTCAGTTCAATTCAGTCGCTCAGTGGTGTCCAACTCTTTGTGACCCCATGGACTGCAGCAAGCCAGGCTTCCCTATCCATCACCAACTTCTGGAGCTTGCTCAAACTCATGTCCATCGAGTCAGTGATGCCATCCAACCATCTCGTGCTCTGTCATCCCCTTATCCTCCTGCTTTCAATCTTGCCCAGCATCAGGGTCTTTTTCAATGAGTCAGTTCTTCGCATCAGGTAGCCAAAGTATTGGAGATTCAGCTTCAGCATCAGTCCTTCCAATGAATATTCAGGACTGATTTCCTTTAGGATTGACTATGTTTAGGAAATTCAAAACTATATATATATGTATATATTTATATATACATATATGTGTATGTATATACATATGTATACATATACATATGTATATATATACATTATATATGTATCTATATATATATGTATATATTTATATATATATACATACATATATATATATGAAAGTGAAAGTGTTAGTCACTCAATCATGTGACTAAAAGTCTTTGCGATTCTATGAACTGTGTAGCTCGCCAGGCTCCTCTCTCCATGGAATTATTTAAGCAAGAATACTCGAGTAGGTTGCCATGCCCTCCTCCAGGGAATCTTCTCCACCCAGGATCAAACCTGCATCTCTCATGTCTCCTGCATTAGCAGGTGGGTTCTTCACCACTAGCGAGTTTGAAATGGTTTCAAGAATAACCTTGGATATATGATTTTAAAACTAGACAAAATTTGATCCCATCTACTTTTTTTTTGCCCTAGGGGTGAGATTTTAAGTCCTGTGATATTTAGGATTTCCACCAATACAAGGGAAGATAACTTTAATGGAGGAAATCCTGGGTACTTCTAAGAATTCTTTTAGATATGGAACAAGAGTGCTTTCCTTTGATTTGAAAAACTGTCCCTTAAAAAACCAATGTCATACATGCATAAAATAGCTTCTTTCCTTATGTTTCTCATAACAGAAGTGAATGGAAAACTTATTCTGGAAAAATCAGAAAATGGTGGGATATAGTGAAAACACAGTTTCTCCCACCACTTGATACTACTCTCTCCCTTTAGCCTCCATCTACCTGCTCCCCTTTGGTTGCCCAAAGTTTTCAATTGTGGCATTCTCCAAACTAAATCTTTTCATGCTTCAAAATTCACTCTTTCTTCTCCATCTCTGCTCATTGTTCAGCCACATATTGAAGCTGATCTCAGTATTTAATCAGATTACTTTACAAGAGGTTAAGTGGCTCATAGCTCCCTTAGAGGAACATTGTATTTTAAAAGTAGATGAATTTCTAATTGGTAGAATTCAGAAACCATCACAAAATAAATTATTCTTCTAGAAGAATTCAAAAGCAAAGGGGCTCAACTGCACTTGTAAAGTACCCTGCCTATTTTCCTTCATGCCTACTCTACTCCA
The DNA here is from genome assembly GCF_055505025.1 of Bos grunniens. NCBI lineage: Eukaryota > Metazoa > Chordata > Mammalia > Artiodactyla > Bovidae > Bos > Bos grunniens. The sequence goes on along the minus strand of NC_141194.1, from coordinate 101,114,465 downwards.
TTTCTTCTCTCTATCTTTTTAAATTTTATTTTAATAAAGTATAGTTGATTTACAATGTTATGTTAATTTCTGCTGTATAGCAAAGTGATTCAGTTATATATAATATTTTCTCATATTCTTTTCCATTATGGTTAACCACAGGATGTTGAATATAATTCCTTGTGCTATACAGTAAGACCATGTCATTTATTCTATATATAATAGCTTACATCAGCTAATCACACACTCGCAGTGTATCCCTCCCACACACCCCCTCGGCAACCACAAATTTCTTATCTGCCTGTGAGTCTGTTTCTGTTTTGTAGATATTTTCATTTATGTCATATTTTAGATTCCACATGTAAGTGATATCATGTGGCATTTGTCTCTCTCCTTTGATTGACTTCATTCAGTATGACAATCTCTAGGTCCACCCATGTTGCTAAAAATGGCATTACTGCATTTCTTTTATGGCTGAGTACTATTCCATTGTGTGTGTGTGTGTGTGTGCGCGCACGCGCCTGTATCTCATATCTTCTTTATTCATTTATCTGTTGATGGGCATTTAGGTTGTTTCCATGCTTTGGCTATTGTAAATATAGCCAAAGCATGGAAACAACCTAAATGTTGTTTAGGTTGTTTCCATGCTTTGAAGGGTTTTCAAATATACACTTCTAAGGGTTTTCAAATATACCGTTCTATGAACATAGGGGTACATGTATCTTTTTGAATTATAGTTTTGCCTTGATATATGCCCAGGAGTGGGATTGCTGGATCACATAGAAAGTTTAGGTTTTTTTTTTCTCCTCTCTTTAAACTCCCTCCCTACAGACTGTAGATAGTCCACTGGAGAATGGAGTGGGCAAACCAGTATTCTTGCCTTGAGAACTCCATGAATAGTATGAAAAGGAAAAAAAGATATAACACTGAAAGACAAACCCCCCAGATTGGTAATATACTACTATATAATATATATAATATACTACTATACCCAATATACTACTGGGGATGGCTGGATGGCATCACTGACTCAATAGACATGAGTTTGAGCAAACTCAGGGAGACAGTTAAGGACAAGGAAGCCTGGCATGCTGCAGTTCATTGGGTCACAAAGAGTCAGACACAATGTAGCGACTGAATGGCAACAGATTGTGAGAGTTGATCCTCAGACTTCACACCTGCTATATTAGTTATACCATTGAATAACAAATTACTCCCAAACTTAGGCTGAAAACAACAATAAACATTTTTATTTAACAGCTTTTGTAGATCAGGAATTTTAGCACAGCTTAACTGAGTGGCTCTGGCACAAGATCACTCACAAGGCTGCTGAGGCTACAGTTACCTCAAGGCTTCACTAGGAGATGATCTACTTCCAAGCTCAGTCATGTGACTATTGATGTGCCTCAGGGCCTCTCTGGCTGTTGGCTGGAGATATCAGTTCCATAGGACTGTTCACAGCATAGCTTCTTAATGCACACACATTGCAATCAAACCCAAGATGGAAATCAGAGATTTATATACAACCTTATCTTATCAGAAATGATATCCCATCACTTCTGTTCCTCAGAAGCAAGCCACTGAGTTCAGATCACACTCAAGGGAAGATGGTGACATAAGGGTCAGAATATCAGGAGGTGGAGAATGTTGGGGTCCATCATGGAGGCTCCTGCCACATTTACACACACCTAAACAAGGGATGGGAATGGTGACATCACTTCATTAGAAAGTTTACCATGCTTAAAGTTATATATAGAGTCTAAACTATTTATATAGACTATATCTATAGATGTTCATTTGACCTATGTCAGTTACTGCTAGTATATTTTTTCAGAGTGCTTGCTTTTATGAAGGTGCATATTTTTAAGGATTTAGTAGAATGGGACTATGATCAAGAAAGAGATAAGTGAACAAAGACATGGTTTAGTATGCAGATATGAATAATTATTTAGTTAATTTCTAATTAAATACTCATATCTGAACTCCTAACGCATATTGCATCATGCAATATACTGTAGATCCAAATGTAAATAGAATAGTCTCTGCCCTGCAGGTCTCCTAGTCTAGTGGAAGTAACTAACAGGTAAACAAAACAGGGATTCCCAGGTGGTTCAGTGGTAAAGAATCCACCTGCAATGCAGGAGACACAGAGATGTGGGTTGAATCCCCGGGTTGGGAAGATCCCCTGGAGGAGGAAATGGAAATCTACTTCAGTATTCTTTCCTGGGAAATTCCATGGACAGAGAAGCCTGGCAGGCTACAGTCCATGGGGTTGCAAAGAATCGGATATTACTTAGTGACTAAACAACTACCACCACCAAACTGACATATAAAGCATGTGTGAGAATAGAGGGTTGACTAAAATGCCACAGATAATGAAGTGCATACCTTTGCCTGAATAGCCAGGAAAGGAGTTGAATGGTTACCTGAGTCTTGAAGTAAGAATGTTTCAGGAGGACAGAACTGGGGAGTGAATTACAAGCAACAGTGAGAACAGTTTAAACAAAGGAGTGAGTCAGGAAGGTGTGGGCACTTTCTCGGGGCCCAAGATATTCAGCAAAAGGAGTCCTGGGTGTGTGAGCAAAGGAATGGCACTGTAGGAGATTTTAAATATAAGTAGGAAGCAGGTAATATTAGGCCATGCATGCCATGAGAGAACCTTGGATTTTATCCTGAGGTTATTTCTGTACTGCTGCAAGTATTTAAACAAAAGTTTAAGAAGGACAAATTTGTGATTTAGAAACACCACTTTAACTTCAGTGTGGCTTTCAGAGTGGAGATGAGGGAGGAAGCAAAGGGGAATGGGATTGTATTGTGGTGCAATGGTACCGTGGTTACAATAGGATTGTATTAATACTATGGGTTTAAGAGCATGTGTTTTGGCCTCAATTTCTGCTTCATAAGAAAATGAGCATATTTATGATTTTTTTCCCAAGAGGGGCTACACTCTTATCCCAAATTTCTATGAGTGAGAATGCTAAATTAAATTTACATTTTATTTTTTATTTAAAATAAATAAAAAATAAAAAATAAATATTTTATTTTTATTTAAAATAAATATTTTACATTTATTTCAAATATACTTTTGTTGGGTTTTCAACAAGCAACAAAAATATGTGATATCATCTGTGTTAAAATTCTTCAAAGAAATGTTAAAATAACTTTCATTAGGAATCATGTGCTCACACCTCATGATGGACTAAATAATTTGAAGCTGATCATCCAATGTACTGACATAGGACAAACAGTTCTGTGATGGACATATTCTTATTGACCTTGTGATGTGACTGTAACTAAGCCCCAAAATGTAAATCTGCTCTTCCTTACTCTTTTTTTTTTTTTTTTTTGCTATGCAGATAGAAACTAATTTGTCAGCATGCCAGGTTTAACTAGCTAAGATGAAGCTAAGCTAATTTAATAGGAACTGTTCAATATCTTCGACCGACCTGACACTGTTAGTTAAAGTGGATCTATGCTGCACTGTCTTTCATTATTCCCAATTCTTTCATCAGAATGGCTGAACATCAAGTCAAATAATATGCTTAGTAGTCAATAGGCCTGACTTTTTTCTCAAGGACATTCTTCTCGTGCCAGAAACTGTCAAGTGGAAAACCATGTACTGTGAAGGTGAGAGGACACTAATTAAATGCACATAGCTCTAGCCAAAGAAGCATGAGGCACAGCTTGCTGAATGAAAACTCCACAGACTGCTGACTGAGGTCACAGCTGTTGACTTGCCCCAAGTTTCTAAGTTGCAATTTCTCTTTGATGTGATTTAACATCCCTGTATTTACATTAGGCATGGGCCCTCCTCAGGAAATGCTGCACAGTTTCAAGTGCAAATATTATGGTTCAATTAGGCATGCTTCATTCTTAGGTCATGAACTTTACCTTTTTAGCTACATGTACTGTTTTTAAAGCATGAAGTTATTCTGACCTGTGCTGGACATATAACATGAGCAAGAAATAAACCTTAGTTGGGTAAACCAGAAAAAAAAATAGTTCTTCCTCAGTGTACAATGTAATGATGCTCTAGAGTCAAATTTCTTTTGAAACTCTTGGTAATATTTTAACCATGGGGATCTATGTGCTTCAATGTCCTCATCTTTAACAGGCTAATGGTAATAACTGTTCTTACCTCTCAGGCTTACAACAAACTGTGGAAAATTCTTAAAGAGATGGGAATACCAGAAGACCTTACCTGCCTCCTGAGAAATCTGTATGTAGGTCAAGAAGCAACAGAATTGAACATAGAACAATAGACTGGTTCCAAATCAGGAAAGGAGTATGTCAAGGCTGTAGAGTACATCATGCGAAATGTCAGGTTGGATGAAGCACAAGATGGAAACAAGACTGCCAGGAGAAATATCAATAATCTCAGATACACAGATGACATCACCCTTACGGCAGAAAGTGAAGAACTAAAGAGCCTCTTGTTGAAAGTGAAAGAGGAGAGTGAAAACCTTGGCTTAAAACTCAACATTAAAAAAACTAAGATCATGGCATCTGGTCCCATCACGTCATGGAAAATAGATGGGGACACAATGGAAACAGTGATTGACTTTATTTTGGGGGGGCTCCAAAATCACTGCAGATGGTGACTGCAGCCATGACATTAAAAGACACTTGCTCCTTGGAAGAAAAGCTATGACCAACCTAGACAGCATATTAAAAAGCAGAGACATTACTTTGCCAACAAAGGTCCATCTAGTCAAAGCTATGGTTTTTCCAGTAGTCATGTATGGATGTGATATTTGGACCATAAAGAAAGCTGAGCAATGAAGAATTGATGCTTTTGAACTGTAGTGTTGGAGAAGACTCTTGAGAGTCCCTTGGACTGTAAGGAGATCAAACCAGCCAATCCTAAAGGAAATCAGTCCTGAATAGTCATTGGAATGACTGATGCTGAAGCTGAAACTCCGATACTTTGGCCACCTGGTGCAAAGAATTGACTCATTGAAAAAGACCCTGATGCTGGGAAAGATCGAAGGCAGGAGGAGAAGGGGATGACAGAGGACAAGATGGTTGGATGGGATCATGGACTCAAGGGACATGAGTCTGAGCAAGCTTTGGGAGCTGGTGATGGACAGGGAAGCCTGGGATGCTGCAGTCCATGGGGTCGCAAAGAGTCGGACATGACTGAGCGACTGAACTGAACTGAACAAAGAAAATATATGAAAAGCTTTTAGCATGATACTTGTAACTTAGTGTGTGCTCGAACACTATAGCTAGTAGCCTAAGTTTGAATTTAAGAGAGAGCACTTTAGAACAGGATATTCCAGATAGTCCTTCCTCTTCCTTAATTAAATCTACCTATCACCTCTATTATAAACAGTCCACATCTGAGAACTGTTACCTTGATAAAACTTTAAAGCATCACAAAGTCAAATTCAAGTTAACAAACTTTTGGTCTGTTTGTTTTTCAAAAGCAAGTAATAATTGCCAGCTTCTTGGATTGTCAAAGTAGTATAACTTAGCTATCTTGTTTGCACCTGAGAAAGCTGAAGAAATAGGAAAAAAAGATATGTATTTTGTGTTAATAATACTATAAGTGAAAAGGACTCCCATGTACACTGTTCATTTAAATTCAAATGTTATTATTATATTTGCCCCAAAAGATTACAGTAAACATATATTAATAATCAATATTATTAATTTCATTAACAATTCTCCTTAGTTTATTGTAGCTGAAGAACAATGTCCTATTTATTGTTTCTCACACTTGATTGCATAGGATAAAAAGAAAAGAGAAGGAAGGATTTCTATCAGATTTCAGGAAAATACCTAAAAATCATGAGCTTAGTCCCTGCATTCAATCTTCTAACCCCACTATAAATAGACCTTTTTTTTTATTTGCTAGATGAAGTTTGATAGCCTTTAGCCATTACTAGACTTAGTAGGTGTTAAATGTGGCAAATCACAGTGATCTATGAAAATCAAAAATAGGATTCAAATATAGAAACATTATTGAAAAAACACCCCTGGCAATATCTACCTTCAAAAAGACATGAGGTATAGAATACTATAAATGATAAATGAAACATGATTTCAGTTAAAGAAGATTTGCTGTGCTTAGTTGCTCAGTTGTGTCCAATTATTTTCGACACCATGAACTGTAGCCCACCAGGCTCCTCTGTCCATGGGGATTCTCCAGGCAAGAATACTAAAGTGGGTTGCCATGCTTTTTTCTAGGGAAAGAAGATATTAGAAAGTTATTAAAAAGAGTTGTCAAACATGTCAGTAAATCTTAGATGAAATGGATAATTTCATGGAAATAAATAAATTGCCAAACTGATTCAAGAAAAATAAAATGTATACAGAGTTCAATAAGTATGATAGAAATCAAAGCAGTAGTTTTAAAACTTTTAACAAGTTAAACACCATATCCTAAGTGTTTTACAAGAAAATTCTACCAAACTTTCAAGGAACAGATCTTTCCAGTATTATGAGAATTCTCCCAAAATATTAGAACAGGAGGAAATATTATACACCATAGTAGCCAAAAGAAATCCAAACAAGGATAGTAAGAGAAAAGACTATCTTTTCAAATGTTATTTCATATGTTACTACAGATGCTATAGTTATGATGGTAGTGTTAGTCACTCAGTCATATATGACTCTTTGCGACCCCACAGACTGTGCTCCTCTGTCCATGGAATTCCCCAGGCAAGAATACTGGAATGGGTTGCCATTTCCTGCTCCAGGGAATCTTCCTGACCCAGGGATTCAACTCAAGTCCAGAGATGCTATTATCCTACACAAAAAGTTAACTAAATCCTACACAGTGTAAAAGAGAAAGTACACCATGATCAAGCTAGGATTATCCCAAGATTTTGAGTATGGTTTATATTAGAAAATATATTCATGTCATTTACCACTTTAAAGGAAAAAAAAAATATGAACATTTGACTTGTAGGAAAGCATTTGGTATAAATCAACACCCATTAATGAATGAAAAACAAAAAAAAAATAATCCTGATAAACTAGAAACTATTAATGAATGAAAAACAAACAAAAAAAAATTATCTTGAAAAATCAGAAATCAAAAGATATCTTCCTTAACCATATTAAGAATATCTCCAAGAATTTACCACATCATCATCCTAAATGGGAAAAATTAAAAGTACTTTCTTGAAAATCATGCAAAAGACATGGGTATCTAACATTACCAGATCAATTCAATATCACACTGTAAGTCCTAGACAGTCTAATAAAAAATAAACACAAATAATTAGAGACATGAATATTTGGAAAGAAGAAAATGTCCATTACTTGTAGATGATTTTATTTCTCACATGAATAATATTAAAGAATCTACTAACTACTAGAAATTAGAGAAAAGGTTAGAAAATTGACTGGATATATAAGACTATTTTACAACTAAAAACCAGTAACACTCATCAACACATACACAAAATTATCAACAAAATATCAGAAATTGAATAAAGCAAAGTGTATAAATTATAATATATCATGACTGAGTGGAATTTATCCAAGAAATTCAAAGCTAGTTTTACATCCCCAAATCAAAGAATGTAATTCTTCAACCAACAGACTAAAGAATAAGCATGTGATCATCTCAACAGGTGCCTAAAAAGCATTTGTCTAAATTATATGTCCATTCACAATAAAAAACTAAAAATAAAATTAAGTTTTTTAACTCAGCAAATGTGCAATACAAGGGAATCCCAATAACCTGATAAAGGACATCTACAAAAATCCTACCACTAACTTCATACTTAACAGTAAAAGATTGACTGCTTTCTCTAGATCAGGAACAAAGAAAGGATGTATCTATCCACACTCCTATTTAATATTTTGCCTAAAGTCCTATCCAATGCAACAAGAAAAGAACATTCTTACAGACTAGAAAAGAAAAAATAAAACTGTCTCTATTCAAACACACTTCTGTATGTAAAAAGTACCAAAAATGTACAAAAAAGCTATTAGAATAAACAGGCAAATTTAGCAAAGACCTCAGAATAAAAGATCACTATACAAAAATCTATCAAGAGCGAGGGGACGTATGTACACCTATGGTTAATTCATGTTCATGTATGAAAGAAATCAAACCAATATTGCAAACCAATCAATTAAAAATAAATATTTTAAAAAACAAAAATCACTTATATTTCTATACACAAGTAGTGAACAAATTGAAATTAAAATAATAAATAGTATGGCTTACAATAGCACCATTAAACATTAAATACTTTGGTATAAATATAAGAATATATGTATGAATTGTATGCCAAAAATAGTGAAACACTAATGAAAAATCAGAAAGACTTGAAGGATACAGTCATATCTCATTTTATTGCACTTCACAGAAAATGCATTTTTTTACAAACTGAATTTCTGTGTCAACCAAGTCTAGGGTCACCACACTTCCAACAGCACTTGTTCACTTCCTGCTTCTGTGTCACATTCTGGTAATTCTTGCAATATTTTAAGCATTTTCATTATTATTATATTTGCTATGGTCGTCTGTGGTTAGTAATTTCTTATGTTACTGCTAGGTAGGAAGTTAGGCATGAGCAAGAGGGGTAGCCTAGCTGAAAAGGATGCAAGCTGATCTATAAACCCCATCCTAGACACACCCAGGAAAGCTCACAGATATGCTACAATATAACCACAGAGACTTTTCCAACTTCTACACAGGTTTCCTAGTCATACAGTGGATACAAACTAACCAGAGGTGCATCCTCAAGTAAATTTAGGCAGCCAGGATTCCATTAAGTGTTACTAAACATTCTACGCATATATGCATCTGATTATAACAGATTGAATTAATGGAAGACATATACAACAGAGCCTGCTGTTATATAACTTGCAATTGTCCCTTGAGCGTATGCCCATTTGCATTCCCTTTCATTGATTAGTGGTGGGTACAAGCCCTATTTTTGTACAGGGCACAACCAAAAGGAGGAGACAGTAAGTATAAAAAAGGGGAAGCCAAGTGGGAATTTGGATCACATTCCTTTAGGGTTGGCCTGCTCCCATGCCTTGGGAGTGTCTCTATAATAGAAAATCTGTCTGCCTGAGTTGAACTGAGCTGTAATCTTTCTGTTGTTTTAAACCCTTTAGTTTGTCACTGCAAATTTTTGTTCCAATGAGACAAGAACTGAGGAAGAGAAATACACTGACCTGACCCTACTATTGTAAAAAGATTATGACTCATTAAAAGTGGTTAGCATTTTTTATCAATAAGGTATTTTAAACTAATGCACGTACATTTTTAAAGACGTAGTTGTATTATTCCACACTTTAAATAGACTATAATATGGCGTGATGAACTTTTATATACACTAGAAAACAAAATAAAAATCACATGACTTGGTATATAGTGATATTTACTTTATTAGACTGGTCAGGAACCAAAACCACAATATCTCTGAGGTATATTTGTGTACTGTGTTCATGGATTGCACCATTCTATAATGGTAAGACATAAAGTGATCTATGAATTGAACAGAATTTCAAAAAAATTACAAGAGGAATTTTTATAGAAACGGAAGCTAAAATTGATATTTAAAAGGAAAGCAACTACCAGAGGAAAAACAATTTTGAAATATACAGAATTTTTAAATTTGCTTTATCCAATTTCAAGACTTACTACAAAGCTACAGTAATCAAGACAGTGTTGTGGGGAATTCCCTGATAGTCCAGTGGTTAGGACATGGCACTCTCACTGCTTCTTGGCGTGACCAAAAAGAATGTGTTGGAGAAATAAAATAGAAGGCTTCAGTGGCAAAAGAGCAGAGCAGGTCTCTGATCTGGCTTCTAACCTGCCTGGACACTGCCCTAACTGGGAGTGACAGGGAGTGACTGCCTGTTGTGAGAGCAAGACTTACAGAACCATAAGTAAGATGGGGGAAGAATTTTGAGATTTTTGAGCCCCTGGAGGGGGCTTGGCCAACCAAGCCCCAGACTTAACAACATTCCAAGTTTTACAAGACAAAACAAAAAGCATTAACATGAAATCAGGCTTGCAATTTGGTCACAGATTGATGATGATATCTGTCCTAGGATTTTAAGTGGGAACCCTGAACTACAGTCTTTGAAGTCTCACCCACGGAGTGGACCTGATGCCTGGGACCTTTTCTCAATTGGGCCTCCAGATGCACTGTGACACAGGACTTCCCAGCACTGATTAACCCTGGATATTGGTCAAAATCCAATTTGGTCATGTATCCTCTGCTCTATTTCTTTTTTCTTTTAAAGTTAGTATATTGAAAGTAAGTTAGATAATTCTTTAATAAATATTTGTATTATGTGTTTGTGTATATGAGTGGTTTATCTTGGTAACAAATCCTTTGAAGCTGAGATGAAATGAAAACTTTTGGCAAAACAGAATGTTGCCTGCCGCGTCTCTTTCAATTCTGGTTTCCTCAGCGTGTATGCCCAGCAGTGGGATTGCTGGGTCATATGGCAGTTCTATTTCCAGTTTTTTAAGGAATCTCCACACTGTTCTCCATAGTGGCTGTACTAGTTTGCATTCCCACCAACAGTGTAAGAGGGGTCCCTTTTCTCCACATCCTCTCCAGCATTTATTGCTTGTAGACTTTTGAATCACAGCCATTCTGACTGGCGTGAAATGGTACCTCACTGTGGTTTTGATTTGCATTTCTCTGATAATGAGTGACGTTGAGCATCTTTTCATGTGTTTGTTAGCCATCTGTATGTCTTCTTTGGAGAAATGTCTATTTAGTTCTTTGGCCCATTTTTTGATTGGGCCGTTTATTTTTCTGGAATTGAGCTGCAGGAGTTGCTTGTATATTTTTGAGATTATTGTTTGTCAGTTGCTTCATTTGGTATTATTTTCTCCCATTCTGAAGGCTGTTTTTTCACCTTGCTTATAGTTTCTTTTGTTGTGCAGAAGCTTTTAATTTTAATTATATCCCATTTGTTTATTTTTGCTTTTATTTCCAATATTCTGGGAGATGAGTCATAGAGGATCCTGCTGTGATGAATGTAGGAGAGTGTTTTGCCTATGTTCTCCTCTAAGAGTTTTATAGTTTCTGGTCTTATGTTTAGATCTTTAATCCATTTTGGGTTTATTTTTGTGTATGGTGTTAGAATGGAGTATTACTCAGCCATTAAAAAGAATACATTTGAATCAGTTCTCATGAGGTGGATGAAACTGGAGACTATTACACAGAGTGAAGTAAGCCAGAAAGAAAAACACCAATACAGTATCAGATCAGATCAGTCACTCAGTGGTGTCTGACTCTTTGCGACCCCATGAATCAGAGCACGTCAGGCCTCCCTGTCCATCACCAACTCCCGGAGTTCACTCAGACTCATGTCCATCGAGTCAGTGATGCCATCCAGCCACCTCATCCTCTGTCGTCCCCTTCTCCTCCTGTCCCCAATCCCTCCCAGCATCAGAGTCTTTTCCAATGACTCAACTCTTCGCATGAGGTGGCCAAAGTACTGGAGTTTCAGCTTTAGCATCATTCTTTCCAAAGAAATCCCAATACAGTATACTAACACATACATGTGGAATTTAGAAAGATGGTAACAACAACTCTGTATACGAGACAGCAAAAGAGACACAGATGTATACAACAGTCTTTTGGACTCTGTGGGAGAGGGAGGGGGGATGATTTGGGAGAATGGCATTAAAACATGTATAATATCATATTAGAAATGAATCGCCAGTCCGGGTTCAATGCAGGATACAGGAAGCTTGGGGATGGTGCACTGGGATGACCCAGAGGGATGGTATGGGGAGGGAGGTGGGAGGGGGATTCAGGACGGGAAACACGTGTATACCCATGTTGTATGCATGTTGATGTATGGCAAAACCAATACAATATTGTAAAGGAATAATAATAATAAAAAAAATTAGAAAAGCAGTAAGAGAACTATAGTCAGCATCTTATAATAAACCATAATGGAAAAGAGAAAAAAAAAAAAAAAGAATGTTGCCTGCCATATCAGTTGCAATCATCAGATTATCAACCAGGGTAGCCATCCCTGATTGTGTACTCTGAGGAAATTCAGGATGGAGAAAAACAATGCTGGCCCTAGATAGCTGAGGTGCATATATCAAAGGAGTGATTTTAATGAGCCCAAACTCTTGTGTGGATGTGAGAGTTAGACATAAAGAAAGCTGAACACTGAAGAATAGATGCTTCTGAACTGTGGTGTTGGAGAGACTCTTGAGAGTCCCTTGGACTGCAAGGAGATCCAACCAGTCCATCCTAAAGGAGATCAGTCCTGAATATTCATTGGAAAGACTGATGTTGAAGCTGAAACTCCAATACTTTGGCCACCTGATGTGAAGAGTTGACTCATTTGAAAAGACCCTGATGCTGGGAAAGATTGAGGGCAGGAGGAGAAGGGGACAACACAGGATGAGATGCTTGGATGGCATCACAGACTCAATGGACATGGGTTTGGGTGTACTCCGGCAGTTGGTGATGGACAGAAAGCCCTGACGTGCTGCAGTTCATGGGGTTGCAAAGAGTCAGACATGACTGAGCAACTGAACTGAACTGAACTGAAATTCTTGCACCATCCCATACACAGAAAAACATTAAATGCATTAACCTTAGAAATCTGTTTGTTTTTTAATTAACAGTAATCTTTTGATGTTCCTACTACTTGTTTGGGGGGGGGGGAGGTGGTTTGTTGCAAAAATTCACATATATCCTGGCTCCTCATTTACCTCTTCAGAACAATCCCTCAGAGTCATCTGAGAGCCTGACTCCTGGGTTTAAGTCTTCAGTATGTCTATAGATAAAGCTTAATTCTCAACTTATGGGTTGTGCAAAGTTTTTTTCAATCAACAGTGTGTTATTGGTGAAATGATATATAAACTGATGGAACAAATCAGAGATTCCAAATTTAGACCCACACATGTGTCCAATTGACTTTTGATCAATGTGCAACAATTGGACAGATATATTCTAAAACATGAAAGAAAGCTGAGCACCAAAAATATTGATGCTTTTGAACTGAGGTGTTGGAGAAGACTCTTGAGAGTCCCTTGGACTATAAGGAGATCAACCCAGTCAGTCCTAAAGGAAATCAATTTTGAATATTCATTGGAAGGACTGATGCTGAAGCTGAAACTCCGATACTTTGGCCACCTGTTGCAAAGAACTGACTCACTGGAAAAGACCCTGATGCTGGGAAAGATTGAAGATGGGAGGAGAAGGGGACAACAGAGGATAAGATGGTTGGATGGCATCACAAACTCAATGGACATGAGTTTTAGCAAGCTCCAGGAGTTGGTAATGGACAGGGAAGCCTGGTGTGTTGCAGTCCATGGGAGTCACAAAGAGTCGGACATTACGAAGCGAATGAAGTGAACTGATTCCAAGACATGAACGGACCCATACATAACACCATATACAAAATTTAAGATTAAATGGGTAAAAGACATGAATGTGAATTCTAAAACTATAAAACTTTTCAAAGAAAACAAAGGAGAAAATCCTTGTAAACTTGAGCTAGGCAAACATTTCTTAGATATGACACAAAACTTTTATCTTCTTTTAATGAGAGAGTAACACAAAGATTAGGAGAACATATTTGAAGAATATATATTTGATCAATGAATGGTATTGAGAATATATTATATAAAAGACTTTTAAAACTTATTAGAAAACAGGTAACCTATGGGCAGAAGACCTAAATAGAAATTCCTTCAAAGAAAACATACAGATGGCCAACAGGCTCATGAAAAGATGTTCAATGTCACTAACTATTCAAGAAATGTAAATCAAAATTACACTGAGATATCACCTCACACCAGTCAGAATGGCCATCATCAAAAACTGTATGTATAATAAATTCTGGAGAGGGTGTGGAGAAAAGGGAACCCTACTACATTGTCAGTGGGAATGTAAATTGGTGCAATCATTATGGAGAACAGTATGGAGGTTCCTTTAAAAATGAAAAATAGAGTTGCCATATGATCCAGCAATCCCACTTGTGGGCATATATCCAGAAAAGGTGAAAACTCTAATTCAAAAAGATACATACATCCAAATGTTCAAAGCACCACTGAGTACAGTAGCCAAGACATGGCAGCAATCTAAGTGTCCATCAACAGATAAACGGATAAAGAAGATGTGGGGTGCGTGTGTGAGTATATATTTATATATAAATATATAAATATAAATATAAAATTTATAATTTTTAATATTATAATAAATTTATAATAATATATTTATAAATATATATTTATATATATATATTTGTTACATATAATTTGTTTTATATATGTGTGTGTGTGTGTGTGCGTGTAAGCCTGAGGCCAAGGGCGGCGGCCGGGAGGAGCAACCCCACGCCTGAGGCCAGGGGCGGTGGCCGGGAGGACCAACCCCATGTCCAAGGAGCCCTGGTTGCGCAGGCGCAGGAGGGCCTAGAGGAGCTATCCCATGTTGAAGGTCAGGAAGGGTGGCAGTGAGGAGATACCCCTCGTCCAAGGTAAGGAGCAATGGCTGCACTTTGCTGGAGCAGCCGAGAAGAGATACCTCACGCCCAAGGTAAGAGAAACCCAAGTAAGATGGTGGGTGTTGAAAGAGGGCATCAGAGGGCAAACACACTGAAACCATACTCACAGAAACCTAGTCAATCTAATCACACTAGGATCAGAGCCTTGTCTAACTCGGTGAAACTAAGCCATGCCCCGTGGGGCAATCCAAGATGGGTGGGTCATGGTGGAAACATCTGAAAGAAGGTGGTCCACTGGAAAAGGGAATGGCAAACCACTTCAGTATTCTTGCCTTGAGAACCCCATGAACAGTACGAAAAGGCAAAATGATAGGATACTGAAAGAGGAACTCCCCAGGTCAGTAGGTGCCCAATATGCTACTGGAGATCAGTGGAGAAATAACTCCAGAAAGAATGAAGGGATGGAGCCAAAGTAAAAAAAAATATCCAGCTGTGGATGTGACTGGTGATAGAAACAAGGGCTGATGCTGTAAAGAGCAATACTGCATAGGAACCTGGAATGTCAGGTCCATAAATCAAGGCAAAGTGGAAGTGGTCAAACAGGACATGGCAAGAGTGAATGTCGACATTCTAGGAATCAGCAAACTGAAATGGACTGGAATGGGTGAATTTAACTCAGATGACCATTATATCTAGTACTGCAGGCAGGAATCCCTCAGAAGAAGTGGAGTAGCCATCATGGTCAACAAAAGAGTCCAAAATGCAGTACTTGGATACAATCTCAAAAATGACAGAATGATCTCTGTTCGTTTCCAAGGCAAACCATTCAATATCACAGTTATCCAAGTCTATGCACCAACCAGTAATGCTGAAGAAGCTGAAATTGAACGGTTCTATGAAGACCTACAAGACCTTTTAGAACTAACACCCAAAAAAGACGTCCTTTTCATTATAGGGGACTGGAATGCAAAAGTAGAAAGTCAAGAAACACCTAGAGTAACAGACAAATTTGGCCTTGGAATACAGAATGAAGCAGGGCAAAGACTAATAGAGTTTTGCCAAGAAAATGCACTGGTCATAACAAACACCCTCTTCCAGCAACACAAGAGAAGACTCTGTACATGGATATAACCAGATAGTCAACACTGAAATCAGATTGATTATATTCTTTGCAGGCTAAGCAGGAGAAGCTGTATACAGTCAGGAAAAACAAGACCAGGAGCTGACTATGGCTCAGACCATGAACTCCTTATTGCCAAATTCAGACTTAAATTGAAGAAAGTAGGGAAAACCACTAGATCATTCAGGTATGACCTAAATCAAATCCCTTATGATTATAGTGGAAGTGAGAAATAGATTTACGGGCCTAGATCTGATAGATAGAGTGCCTGATGAACTATGGAAAGAAGTTCGTGACAATGTACAGGAGACAGGGATCAAGAACATTCCCATGGAAAAGAAATGCAAAAAGGCAAAATGGCTGCCTGGGGAGGGTTTGCAAATAGCTGTGAAAAGAAGAGAAGTGAAAAGCAAAGAAGAAAAGGAAAGACATAAACAACTGAATGCAGAGTTCCAAAGAATAGCAAGAAGAGATAAGAAAGCCTTCTTCATGCGATTGATGCAAAGAAATAGAGGAAAACAACAGAATGGGAAAGACTAGGGATCTCTTCAAGAAAATCAGAGATACCAAAGGAACATTTCATGCAAAGATGGGCTTGATAAAGGACAGAAATGGTATGGATCTAACAGAAGCAGAAGATATTAAGAAGAGATGCCAAGAATGCACAGAAGAACTATACAAAAAAGATCTTCATGACCCAGATAATCATGATGGTGTGATCACTGACCTAGAGCCAGACATCCTGGAATGTGAAGTCAAGTGGGCCTTAGGAAGCATCACTACGAACAAAGCTAGTGGAGGTGATGGAATTCCAGTTAAGCTATTCCAAATCCTGAAAGATGATGATGTGAAAGTGCTGCACTCAATATGCCAGCAAATTTGGAAAACTCAGCAGTGGCCACAGGACTGGAAAAGGTCAGTTTTCATTCCAATCCCAAAGAAAGGCAAGGACAAAGAATGCTCAAACTACCACACAATTGCACTCATCTCACATGCTAGTGAAGTAATGCTCAAAATTCTCCAAGGCAGGCTTCAGCAATATGTGAACCGTGAACTTCCAGATGTTCAAGCTGGTTTTAGAAAAGGCAGAGGAACCAGAGATCAAATTGCCAACTTCTGCTGGATCGTGGAAAAAGCAAGAGAGTTCAGAAAAGCATCTATTTGTGCTTTATTGACTATGCCAAAGCCTTTGACTGTGTGGATCACAATAAACTGTGGAAAATTCTGAAAGAGATGGGAACACCAGACCACCTGATCTGCCTCTTGAGAAATTTGTATGAAGGTCAGGAAGCAACAGTTAGAACTGGACATGGAAAAACAGACTGGTTCCAAATAGGAAAAGCAGTTCGTCAAGGCTGTATATTGTCACCCTTTTTATTTAACTTATATGCAGAGTACATCATGAGAAACGCTGGACTGGAAGAAACACAAGCTGGAATCAAGATTGCCGGGAGAAATATCAATAACCTCAAATATGCAGATGACTCCACCCTTATGGCAGAAAGTGAAGAGGAAGTAAAAAGCCTCTTGATGAAAGTGAAAGTGGAGAGTGAAAAATTTGGCTTAAAGCTCAACATTCAGAAAACAAAGATCATGGCATCTGGTCCCATCACTTCATGAGAAATATATGGGGAAACAGTGGAAACAGTGTCAGACTTTATTTTTCTGGGCTCCAAATCACTACAGATGGTGACTGCAGCCATGAAATTAAAAGAAGCTTACTCCTTGGAAGGAAAGTTATGACCAACCTAGATAGCATATTCAAAAGCAGAGACATTACTTTGCCAACAAAAGTTCGTCTAGTCAAGGCTATGGTTTTTCCCATGGTCATGTATGGATATGAGAGTTGGACTGTGAATAAAGCTGAGCACCAAAGAATTGATGCTTTTGAACTGTGGTGTTGGAGAAGACTCTTGAGAGTCCCTTGGACTGCAAGGAGATCAGTCCATTCTGAAGGAGATCAGCCCTGGAATTTCTTTGGAAGGAATGATGCTAAAGCTGAAACTCCAGTACTTTGGCCACCTCATGTGAAGTGTTGACTCATTGGAAAAGACTGTGATGCTGGGAGGGATTGAGGGCAAGAGGAGAAGGGGACGACAGAGGATGAGATGGCTGGATGGCATCGCTGACTTGATGGATGTGAATCTGAGTGAACTCCGGGAGTTGGTGATGGAAAGGGAAACCTGTCATGCTGTGATTCATGGGGTCGCAAAGAGTCGGACACGACTGAGCTACTGATCTGATATATATATTTGTTGTTGTTCATTCACTCAGTCGTGTCTGACTCTGTGACCCCATGGACTGCAGCATGCCAGGCTTCCCTGTCCTTCACTATCTCCGGAGTTTGCTCAAACTCACGTCCATTGAATCGGTGATACCATCCAACCATCTCATTCTGTCATCAGCTTCTCCTCCTGCCTTCAATCTTTCCCAGCATCAGGCTCTTTGTGTGTGCATATACACACACACACAGTGTAATATTACTCAGCCATATAAAATAATGCATTTTTTTCATTTGCAACAACATGGATGGGCCTGGAGGGTATTATGCTTAGTTAACTAAAGCAGACAGAAGAGACAAACACTGTGTTTTCACTTATATATGGAATCTAAAAAATAAATCAAATAAGTGACTATAACAAAACAGAAACAGACACACATATAGGAGAACAAACTAGTGGTTATCAGTGGGGAGAGGGACTGAAGGAGGAACAAAATAGGGAAAAAAGCATAAAAGGTACAACGTAGTAGAAATAAATAAGATACAAGTATATAATGTGTAGCACAGGGAATATTGCCAACATTTTATAGTAACAATATGGAACATAATATATAAAATTATTGATTAATAATGTAAATCAACTATACTTCAATAAAAAAACCCACACGTGCAATTTATTATTTGTAAACAACTTACTGCATAAAAGACCAGCCTAAATTCTGGGTTTGAACTTGTGGGAACATACAAATACAATATACCAGCAACTTAACTTTCTCCTTTCAAAGATGGGATTATTAATAGCATATATTTCATGGGGTTGTTTTGAGGATTATATGAGGTATATGCAAAATGCCTGGAACAGTGCATGGGAATAATAAGCTACACATTATTGTTACCCAGCATTACTATTATTTCATTATTTTGATTTATGAAAGAAAAATTATAAAAATAAATGAGCTAAATATGTTAGAGTGATATATAAGAATTCCATACATAACTTAAAAATCAGTCCAGAGATGGTATCTGATAGAGTCCACTCTTACCCAAACAAATGGCAGGATTCCATATAGTTCTTCTATCATTCCATAAAAATCTGTCTTGTTCTTTTTAAGAGATACACAATATTCTACTCTGTGCAAATACCATAACTAATTAAACAAGTGCCCTGTTGACGGGCATTCAAACTTATTCCAAAAAAAAAAAAAAATCAGTCCACATATCATGATTTCTCTTTCTTTCCCTTCTCCAGGGGATCTTCCCAACTCAGGAATCAAACCCAGGTCTCTCGCATTACAGGTGGATCTTTACCTGTTGAGCCACAAGGGAAGCCCAAGAATACTGGAGCAAGTAACCTATCCCTTCTCCAGCAGATCTTCCCGACCCAGGAATCAAACCAGGGTCTCCTGCATTGCAGGCGGATTCTTTATCAACTGAGCTATCAGGGAAGCCCTCTTATATAATTAAATTAGAGAATATGCTTGGTTTATTAAATATTGAGAAACAGAAGTATTATATACTTAGTATGACTAAAAATTATTTTTAATGTATTTTATATAATAAATCTTTAATAATGGACTGACCTAAAAAAATTTTAATTTAAAATCACTTTTCTATCACATATCAGAAAAAATTACAAAATGAATTTTTTATCCCCTAGACAAATCCAAGAAATTATATATTAATAATTCATCATTAGCAAATATTGGGTGCCTATTATGCCAGACATTCTAGGTGCTAGAGATTTAACATTGAAAAAAATGTATTAATAAAAAGTCCTTTTTAAGGAGCTTATATTCAAGTTAGGATAAAGAATACATGATGATGTGTGAAGAGGAAAAATAAAGCAGATTAAATTAGAGAATGACACCTAGGATGGTCAGAGAAATCTTGCATGTTGAGATGACATTTGAGTAGAGATCTGAATAAAGTGAGGGGACAAGCATGGAGCTATCTGGGGGTGTGATGTTCCAGGCAGAGGGAATTATCAGGACAAAGGCTCAAGGGCAAGAGCACCAGTTCATGCATTCAAGAAACAGGAAGATGGCTACAATTGTTTTAGACCAAAATGTTAAGAAATAGTTCTATTAGTGTTATCTTAAATAAATAAATAAATAAATAAATAAATAAATGCTTGTAATTGTAAAGAACAGGGGAACGGAGACTGCTATCCAAAGAATAGGCACTGTTTCTTAGAAGCTCCTTCATGGAATTCCTCTGTCACCTACAAGCTATAGTTTTCTTAAAGACAGGAATTTTGTTTTAATAATTCTTCTCAGTACTTATCAGATACCAGACACTTCATATATATTTGACAGACTCAATCACATGTATAGCATATCTGATTGTTTCCTCTTGTCTTTTAACTTCTACAGTATAGCTGGTACTAAATTCAAGATCATGAACTCAATTTTTGAACTTGGATGTCAATATTAGTAGCTTAGGGTCACTGACATAGATAAATAGGACGATTTGGGCCCCACAGTAAAATAATGGACTCCAAAATCTAGGGTCAAGATAAGTGGGCCTTTCTCTGTGACATACAAATGTGATAAATGTACTACACAGACTATTCTGAAAGAAAATTATCTTTTGTCTAATTGCATATGTTCCTGGAGATTGAGGTTAACCTGTATATGTGATATGAGTTTAAGAAAACAAATCTAATTAATTCTTCAGAGAGAAAGTTACCTGTGAACTCCACTGATGAGGAGGAAAGTTTGAGTTAACTTTTGGAGCCAGTGAAGCTTACCTGGGATTCAGACCATGTTCACAGATTACTGAAAAAGTATATTGCATATTAGAAACATTTTGGATATGTCAGATTCATGGGAGTTTGGTTAGCAATAATTCTCCAGAACCTGATCACCTCTGAAAAAAATGATACACTCAAGTCTCTATATCACAAAGTTCTAGACACCTGTTGGAAGGACTCAATAATGAGGTTTTCAAACTATTCTTTATAATACATTAATAGAATTGGAGGTGGGGTAGAGAGAGCAGAAGAGTTAGGAATAGTGAGGGAGCTAGAAAAAGACAGAGGGTTAGACAGTATGATGAAAGGTCAATACCTGAACTGACAAAAATGTCCAAGGGGCTTTTCAAAACATATGGAAATAAAATATTCTATTTTAAATTATGTATTTAGTTTGGTATAACTCCTCTCATTAACAGCACTGAGTCTTTAATAAAAGGCCACAACACAGAGTCATTTCACATGAGTGTCATTTGGGGAGCCAATACCATATACAATTAAAGTAAGACATAAAATGCAGAGTGAGAATTCAGCAGAAGTTACAGTTTAGCAGAATCACAGTCAAAGTTGACTGGGAGAAATACAAGCCACCAGGAATTTACAGAAATCTTTGCAAGAGCATTAGACTTTCCACAAGATGAGCAAAGGATATTTGAGATGATCTTACCTAGATTTAATTGTCAGAGTGATACCAGCTGGCATCTGAGTTACAAAAATCCAAGAGTAGATTTAAGTACAACAAATATTTATTGACTGAAAGTCCCTCTGCTGGATCCTTCAAGCCACAAAGATGACCCTGTGCTGAGCAAACATAAAATGCTGTGGTTATACATACTATTTTATTATTATTATTCCACTGTGGTGTGATGGGACTTGGCACAGGTAGCATTACAAGGCTTCTAGAAGCCATAAGAAGAAACGTGTCTTACTTGAAATCTGAGAGCCAGAATCAAGGGCAGCTGGTATTAGTCTAAAACCCAAACTTTCTTTTAATATAAACTATCCAAGTATTAACTTCTCAGTCACTTAGCTCCTTAATCCTACTATTTATCACTCACATTCAAATACAAGTTACAACAAGCTCTCCTTTATACTTGCCTAATGCTTGAGCTTCTCTACATAGAAGATTATGATTGTATACTATTTTTAAAGGAACTATAGTAAAGTTAGTTACATGGGATACTAAAGAAATTCAGTTTTGTGGTTTATCACATAATCCAAATAAAATGAAACTAGGTATTGGAACATTTAGCAGATGGGGTTGGATATTTTTATGTAAGATTCAAAATGTAAGTTCATCTCTTTTATTGTTCCAAGTCTTTTGAAGTACCAGAAAAAAATTTTAAAAAGAATAAATCCCTGAGAGCACTGGAAAACAAGAGAGGGGACTATAAAATGCTAGAAACAGAACTTTTTAGAAAATTAAGAGCTTATGGCATGGCATTTTTACTGAGAAACAGGAGAAGAAGAAAAATATCAACAGCTTAAAATAATCAGGAAAGAAAATTTTGAAGGTTTAAGAGAAATTCCCAAGGTAGTGAGAGCACACATAGTGCAGAAGGCTACCCTAGGAACATCAGAGACAATTAATAATGGCAAATAAGGAGAAGTTTAAAAAGTAAAAATATATGTATAATTTTATACCAATTAATTTAAAATTTTAGATTAAATCAATTGTTTTCTAGGGACATTTAAGTCATTCAGGAAGAGGTAGGTTATCTGGACATTGTAATAACTATAGCAGAAGTGGTCAAAGTATGAACTGTCTGTCAAAGCTCACACTGAGCCACCAGGGTCAGACACCTTTATTGTAAAACACAGGAAAAGATGAGAAGCTATCAAACTCACTTCATGAGGCTAGCACACCCTAAAGGCAAAATCCAATAGCAGAACACAAAAAGAACATAAGGGAAGTGGGTGGAAGTAAAGAAAATAATAGTTGAACCTCACTTAGAAACACAGATGACAAAATTTTAAACATATAATGAATAATACGATTAAATAAGTTTGCATTGGAATGTCAAGTGTGGTTCAACATTAACACAATTAATTTGAAGATTAAAAGAAAACAATCACATGAACATCTCAATTGGTACCACATTTAAAAAACACAGTGTGCATGCTCAGTTATGTCCGACTCTTTTGCAACCCTTTAGACTATAGCTGCCAGGCTCCTCTGTCCATTAGATTTTTCAGGCAAGAATACTGGAGTGAGTTGTTATTCCCTCATCCAGGGGATCTTATCAACGCAGGGATTGAACCCATATCTCCTGCACTGCAGGCAGATTGTTTACAGCTAAGCCATCAGGGAAGACCCCATTTAATGAAATCCAGTACTAATTCCTGATTTTAAAGAAAGAAAGAAAACAAGCAAAGAACCAACAAAATGTGAGTGAAAAATAAACGTACTTCCTAAATGTTATTATTAAAATATTCCCAATACAAACAGCATAATGATGTTTCTCATGCTCAATATATTCAACATTGTAAAGGAGATCATGGCTAATGCGTTTGGAAAGAAAAAAGGAAGCAATAATAGATAAACACTAGAAAGTAAGACAAAAACTGTGATTATTTGCAGATGTTATGATAATCTTCCAAGAAAATCCATGAAAATCAGCTGAAAAGCTGAATGGAAACTGAAACTATATAAAAGTTGAAAATAAAAGAAGTCAATACCTTTCCTTCATGCCAAAAATAACCAAGTTGATAATATCATGAAAGTAGATCCTATTCTCAATACCAATAAATCTAAATATAACTAGTAAAATAATCTTATGTATAAGTACTCAATTTAAAAAGTAAATGTGTAAGATGTGTAAGAAGAAAGTAATATAACTTTTCTAACAAGTAAAAATAACTCTAAAGAAATGGAGGGACATGGCACATTCCTGAATGGGAAGATTTAGTAGTAATCCAAAGTTATTCTATAAATTAAATCCTATTACAACCAAATACCAATGTGAATTTTTTAGCTTCACAGATTTATTCTAAAATTTACATAAGGGAGAAAATTATCAACAACAAAAAATACATACGATTAAAAAAAAAAAAGAGGGTACTTTGTCCTTTGTGGTGAGGTGAAGGATAGATTCCCAAAAGATACGTACACAGCCTAATGCCCAGAACTGTGAATATTACCTTACTTGGAAAGAAGGGGTGTTTGGGAACTTTGCAGATATAATTAAATTAGGATTGTGAGATGAGATTATTCTGAATTAACTGGGTAGGCCCTAAATCCAAAGACAAGTGTCCTTATAAGAGTGAAGAGAGAGAGATTTCAGGGATAAAAGAGGAAAAGGTAATGGGAAGATGGAAATAGAGATTGGAGTGATACAGATGGAAAATTCAAGGAACAAAAAATCCCATAAAGCCACTGGCAGAAGAGTGGCTCTGTCAACACCTTGATTTTGGACTTCTGCCCCCCAGAACTGAAAGAATAAATTTCTATTTAGAAGCCAACCAGTGTGTGGGAATACGTAACAGAAGCCTGAAGAAACTAATAAAAACCTTACAAAGATCAAAATATATAAAAGTAGGAGAAGGCAGTAGCACCCCACTCCAATACTCTTGCCTGGAAAACCTCATGGATGGAGGAGCCTGGTAGGGTGCAGTCCAAGGGGTTGCTGGGAGTCAGACACGACTGAGCGACTTCACTTTCATTTTTCACTTTCATGCATTGGAGAAGGAAATGGCAACCCACTCCAGTGTTCTTGCCTGGAGAATCCCAAGGACGGGGGAGTCTGGTGGGCTGCTGTCTCTGGGGTCACACAGAGTCGGACACGACTGAAGCGACTTAGCAGCAGCAGCAACAGCAGTATGGTACTGGCACAAAATACACAAAAATAGTTCAATAGAAACTAAATCCATTTGTATAAAGGAATTCAGTGTGTGATAAAAGTGGTTATTCACATAAGCATGGAAATTATGGTAAATTTGATAAATTGTTTGGGAACATTTGGACAAATATTTTTTTTAATCAACCCTGAAATTAAACCAAGCACAAAAATAATTTCCTGATGGGGTTAAAGGCTTAAACATAAACATAAAAAAAAAATATTAGAAGAGGACTTCCCTGGTGGTCCAGTAATTAATAATCTGCCTGCCAATGCAGGGAACATGGGTTTGATCCCTTGCCAGGAATATTTCACATGCCCTGGGGCAACTAAGCCCATGCACCACAACTACTGAGTCCACACGTTGGAACGACTGAAGCCCATATGCTCTAGAGCCCATGCTCTGCAGCAAGAGAAGCCACAACAGTGAGAAACCTGTGCACCACAACTACAATGTAACCTCTGCTTGCCACAACTAGAGAAAATCCATGTACAGCAACGAAGACCAAACACAGCCAAACATGAACATTTTAAAAGTACTTTATAAAAAACAGTATTAAGATTGAATGAACATATATATATATATAATCTTAACATAAGAAAGGACTTTTTTAAAATTTTATTTTATTTTTAAACTTTACATAATTGTATTAGTTTTGCCACTTCTTATGCAGAAGCTGTAAAGGAGAAGAATGAGAGACTTTTTGGCACCTGACGTGCTAAATCTAGAAAATATATGGAAGAGCAAAAAATAAGGAGGATTCAAGACAGTCTAGAAGAAGAGTAAATTGGAAGGCTGTAACTTACAAGATAGCAACACTTATTTTAAAAAATACAGTTTGGCACTATCTAGTAAGTTGGATATATGTATACCTTATAACACAACATTTCTTCTCTGAGGTATACATTAAAAACTATTTTACATATACATCAAGACACATGTAGAAAAGTGTCTATAGTTTTGCCCATATAATAAATAAATGAGATAACCTAAAAGTTCATCAACAGTGAAAGTTATAAATTGTGGAATATTCAAAAAATAGAATAGTGAAAATAAACTACCTCTACATGTGTTAATCTTGATGCATTACAAATATATAATATTAGAACAACAAAATCAAGCCACATAGGAATAAACAGATGTGACAGTTAATTTTAGGTGTCAACTTGGCTGGGACAAAGGGTGCCTAGATATGTGGCAGTAGTTTAAAAGAAGTGAGGTAGATCTGTTAATTTCTATTAACATGGAAAAAAAAAAAACCCAAAACATTAATTGAAAAACTAAGTTCCAGAACACCACACACAAAATGCTCCCATTTGTGGAGGAGATATACATACAGATATTTGTATGTGTTCATATGTGTATGTGCATGTGTGTGTGACAGAGAGAGAGACAAAAACAAATAGAGGGTAGGTAGGTGGGTGAGTGGGTAGACAGATGTTTGATTTGCTCACATATGTTTATGTACATATAGAGAGGATCATTTGGAAGGACACATACCAAACCTAACAATGGCTACCTATTAGGAGAAAGAGGTATTTGGGAAAGAGGGTCAGGTAAAGAAAGCAGTAAGGAAAGACTTTCATACATTACTCTATAGACTTCTGAACATTTTACAGTAAGGATAAATTAGTATAATACTTGTCTAACAGATTTTGAAATTAAAATAATAAAGAGGATATGGCTTTTTTATCATCTGAAATGGAATCAAAGTGCAACAAATGCCATGGGGCTTTAAAAGTGTGAAATGGCTGTCAATGAAAGCATGGTAGATGTGATTTAAAATTCAGTCCAAATGATCAATCATGCCTTCTCCTGTAAGCACTAAAAGCAACAAGATTATATTTTTTAAAGTGGGCTCTACTTTCCTGTCATGATTCTCTAATTTGACAGTCATTCCTTTTAAGACAACACCATCATTAATGACCAAATACTCTTGTCAATGAAACGAATTAATCTTATCTCACACAACATGACTGCCCTTAACAGATTCATCCTGCAATCTGAAACAAAGATTCAGTGCTTTTTTGTCTCTAGGCAACCAATCCTTCAACATGAAATCATCCTCTTATTAATTTCTTGTCTTAGCATCCAATGCAGTTTAATAACAGACAAAAGGAGCACATCAAGGCTGTATATTGTAACCCTGCTTATTTAACTTATATGTAGAGTACATCATGAGAAACGCTGGGCTGGAAGAAGCACACGCTGGAATCAAGATTGCTGGGAGAAATATCAATAACCTCAGATATGCAGATGACACCACCCTTATGGCAGAAAGTGAAGAGGAACTCAAAAGACTCTTGATGAAAGTGAAAGAGGAGAGTGAAAAAGTTGGCTTAAAGCTCAACATTCAGAAAACAAAGATCATGGCATCCAGTCCCATCACTTCATGGGAAATAGATGGGGAAACAGTGGAAATAGTGCCAGGTTTTATATTTTGGGGCTCCAAAATCACTGCAGATGGTGATCTCAGCCATGAAATTAAAAGACGCTTACTCCTTGGAAGGAAAGTTATGACCAACCTAGATAGCATATTGAAAAGCAGAGACATTACTTTGACAACAAAAGTCCATCTAGTCAAGGCTATGGTTTTTTCAGTAGTCATGTATGGATGTGAGAGCTGGATTATGAAGAAAGCTGAGCACTGAAGAATGGATGTTTTGAACTGTGGTGTTGGAGCAGACTCTTGAGAGTCCCTTGGACTGCAAGGAGATCCAACCAGTCCATCCTAAAGGATATCAGTCCTGGGTGTTCATTGGAAGGAATGATGCTAAAGCTGAAACTCCAATACTTTGGCCACCTCATGTGAAGAGTTGACTCATTGGAAAAGACCCTGATGCTGGGAGGGATTGAGGGCAGGAGGAGAAGGAGATGACAGAGGATGAGATGGCTGGATGGCACCACTTATTTGATGGACATAAGTTTAAGTGAACTCCGGGAGTTGGTGATGGACAGGGAGGCCTGGAGTGCTGCGATTCATGGGGTTGCAAAGAGTCGGACACGATTGCACAACTGAACTGAACTAAACTGAACTGAAGTCACATAAGATTAGGTTTATCACCCCAAATTTTATGGGGATAATAAATTCATAGCAAATCTTACTTAAGCAAAACTCAAAAGTAAATAAGTTTCTCTTCCTTTTTAATTTTTTGTTCCTACTCTCCGCTAGGAACTGAGTGAGTTCATACTAGAGATTCAAGAATAAGTAAGATGTGGTACTTAAATAATCTGTTTTGTGAGTGTAAGGCTTTTTAAAATATATCTTCCCTATTAAAAATGTAGAACATGATCATTGTCTAAATTTTGGAAATGGTTAAAAAGTTATAAAGAAAAAATAAAATTACTCAATATCATAATTACCGCACTATCCAGACATAATCTCCTGTAATATTCTGATGTATTTTGGATGGTTTTCTTTATACAGCTCAGATACTATTGATAGAATTCTGTCTACAGCTTTTGTTGTTGTTATTTAGCATTATACTATAAGCAATTCTCATGTTATTATAATACTTAAGAACCATAACCTAATAACTACATAGTATTGCACTATAAATATGGAAACCAATAGGGAAAGGCTTTCTGAGGATATAATATTTCTCCTGAATCCTAATGGAATGTGTTCATGGGGTGGGATGGGTGGTAGGATGCAAGGAAAGGGAAAAACATCTGAAAAGTAGCCCAGAGCTATGGAGGCAAGAAAAACATAGCACTTTGTCCAAAATCCAAAATAATTCAGAACTACTGGAATACAGAGTTCAAGTGGGACTGACAGGAAATAATACTAGAAAGATGGACAAGAGCCAGATCATGAAGGGGAAAGGTAATCTGTATTATGTAACTATATGCTAAGTGCTAGGAACAATTTTGTATTATGTCGTGAAGGACTTTATACTCTATTCTAAAAGTTTGAAATTTACCCTTGAGGCTATGAGAGGTGGGGTGGAGCAATCAATGAAAGATCTTAAGGTGAAAAGTTGCATGAATAATGATAATTTAGAAAAATAGTCCAAAATTTTATCTGTAAACATGTATTAAACTATGATACAACAGTAAAAGAAATCAGCAAGACAGTACTGTACCAAGTTGGAGGCTTTTTTCCCAATACCTGGGGGGCATGTTAGGAGAATTACTTTTTTGTAGAAAAATAGAAAAACAGGTCAAAAGAGAGTGCAATTTTGAGAGCCTTTGGGCAAAGGGCCATTTGTGAGCTGCTTGGCACCAAAGAGGAAGAAGAGAAGGGAGAACAGTGGAAGACACCGAGAAGGAAGAGATCTAAAAAGGAATTTCAGAAGTTGTGCCATTGATTGGACTCACAGTCTTGTGACACTCCTTGAAGAAAACCTACAAATATGTAATTTTAGAGTTGGACTAAAGTTCATTTGAATGTAACCCTGTACTAGAAGTTCAAGGCAAAGGCAAGGTGGCCAGCTTTGTACTGATTTTTTTAATTGGAAGATAAGTGCTTTACATTATGTTGATTTCTGTTATACAACAATGTGAATCAACTATAAGTATACATATATCCCCTCCCTCTAGAGCCTTCATCCCACCCATCCCCCATCCTACCACTCTAGGTCATCACAGAGCACTGAGCTGAGTTACCTGTGTATACAGCAGCTTCCCATTAGCTATCTACTTTACACATGGTAGTGTATATAGGTCAATGCTACTCTCTAATGATTAAAGCAATATGTGAACAGTATGATTTAAAACTATGTAAAAACAAAGAGTAACAAAAATTTAAAAAATAAAACACCAAAAAGTAACAGTGGTTATCTTAGACAGATGGGAGTATTTTTTTCTTTTCTATATGTCTGCATTTTCTAGATTTTTAGAATGAACAAATATCTCTGTTACCCTCATGAATATATAAATCTTTGAAGAAGGGCCTAGACTTGGAGTCCTTAGCATTTAAATTGCAGACTAAGTTAGGTACATGGATGAACTTCCCCTGAAAATGTCAGTTGCTGAGTCATGTCCGAGTCTTTGAGACCTCACGGACTGCAGCCTGCCAGGCTTCTCTATCTTTGGAATTGTCTAGGCAAGAATACTGGAGTAGGTAGCCATTCCCTCCTCTGGGGGATCTTCCTGACCCAGGGATCAAACCTGAGTCTCCTACATTGCATGCATGTTCTTTACTCTCTGAGATACCAGGGAAGCCCTTCCCAGGTAGTGCTAGTGGTAAAAAGAAACCTGTCTGCGAATGCAGGAGGCATAAGAGACATGGGTTTGATTCCTAGGTTGGGAAGATCCCCTGGAAGAGGGCATGGCAACCCACTCCAGTATTTCTGCCTGGAGAATCCCATGGACAGAGGAGCCTGGCAGGCTACAGTACACAGAGTTGCAAAGAGTCTGACACAATGGAAGTGACTTGGCATGCAGCACACATGGATAAGTTAGCCCAGAGAATATATTAGATGCAAAGTGTCCTAATAACAATCTTGAGAAATACTAATATTTAGGATCAAATGTGGAGACAAGGCAAACCACAAAAAATTCTGATAACAAGCAGCCAGAAAGGTAGAATAAGTAGGAGTAATTCCTTTCATGTAAACAAAGGAAGACATTTCAATGAGAAAGGAAGGCTTAAGGGTTTCTTTTTCCATTGACTAGAAGTCAACTAAAATAAGTACAGGAAATTGCCTAGGAATTTGGTATTTCTAGGGTTCTTGGCAAAATTTCCAAGACTGGCTTTAGGAGATTAATGTTGGAAGAGGCCACACTGTAATGGGTTGAAAAGTTAATAAGAAGCAAGGTCAAAATAGTAGAAGGTTCCTTTTTCAGGAAATGCGGCTGTGTTTTCACTAGAAAGAGGCTGTCAATTAACAGCTACCTCCATGGAAAACTATTGAAGAGGAAAAGTTAAAATTTTACATAACCTCCTGCTCCTTCTGCCTCTGTAACTCAGCTTGCTCCTTGCAAAGTCTGGATCACATAGGTCATGTAGTCTCAGAAAGTGGGGACTCACAATACTAGGAACTGGAGCTTATCTCAATCACCCTTGTCCTGCTCTTTGCAAACCTGCTTAATCATGCCTGCATGTATAAAAACTCTGTAACCCCTTTGTTTGGGGCTCAGAGCTTGGAGTGTTAACTCCTCTGGGCCCACCGGCATAATAAACCTGAGTTCTCCAACTCTCTGAGTGTGGGGCTTGGTTTCTCCAGTACTGGTTTCTGCAACATTTCTGGAGGCCCCAGCGAGATTCCAATCATGCCAGCCCCTTGAGCCGCCTGACAGGTGGCTCTGTTGGGTTGGAGCAGAGGGGTCTGAGACGAACGAGGAGGTACACCACCTGATGGTAATCCGGGTTCTCTTTCAGACCAGTGTTCTGACTCTCCAGATAGCTGAGCCCCCACCAGACTCATTGGAGGGACGGACCAACTCACCAGGAATGGCCACAGGATCAGGTAAGGCCCCAGGGCCAGTCCCCAGTCAGGTCCTACCCCAACGGGTAGAAGAGGAGACTGATCACCTCCTTGGAGCTCCCAGGAAGGGAGCATCAGATAGGGAGAACTGGGGACTCAGGAGAAGGGAGGCATTGTGACTGATAACCTCCCAGGAAGGGAGCAACAGTTAAGGAAACCTGGGCACTCGGGAGCAGTGAAGCACTGTGATAGCCTCTAAATGACTGTGAGTGTGTGATTGCTGACTGAATGGAGTGAGAGAAATTTTTCTTTTTGGAAACTGCAAAACCAATTATTTTTGCATATACAGTTAAAAACAACTAGATTGTTAAAAGCCCTGCCTAGGAAAAAGCTTGAAGTTAACCCTTTCCATGTCCTTGAAATACACAGCCAACTTTGCTTGAGACCTTAGCCTTCGGCAAATTAGAACTTCAAACAAAGAAAAAAAAGGGGGGTCAAAGAGATATTTTATATCTCAAACAGAAAATTATAAGATCTCTGTCAGTCTGTCTGTCTTGATTTATATATGTCTCAGTGTAAGTCTTTTTTTTTTCCCTAATAATATTGTTGAAGTTGTAAATGAGTTGTAATTTAATTGGCCTAAAGAAAACTAAGCACTTACAAATCAAACAATTCTAAAGACAAGAAAAATTAACCTAAATAAATTTCCGATTAACATAAACTGGGAAATATTCAATATTAAATATCTAGTATTAATGTTTGTTTGCTAATCTAACAAGGAAGTAGGATGTATGTTTTTAATTAAAAAAGGTATAAAAAATAAAATTACATTTTATGAAGGGAAAAGAAAGTAGGTCTGACTTACAGGTAGCTGTTACAAAAAGTGATTAGAAGGTTTGTGGAAAGTGACTCTGGAAAAAAAAAAATTTTTGTGCATGGTTAGGACTGATGAAGTTTAAAATAATTTTATTTTATATTTTTTTAATTTAAATTTATTTATTTTATTTTTTACAGTTTTTTTTTACAGCTCTAATTTATTTATTTATTTTATTTATTTTTATTGTTTTTTTACTTTACAATATTGTATTGGTTTTGCCATACATCAACATGCATCCACCATGGGTGTACACGTGTTCCCCATCCTGAACGCCCCTCCCACCTCCCTCCCCGTACCATACTTCTGGGTCATCCCAGTGCACCAGCCCCAAGCATCCTGTATCCTGCATTGAACCTGGACTGGTGATTCATTTCTTATATGTAATTAAGCTTACCTAAATGAGTTTAAAGTAAGCTGGTGCAAAACTTGAATTCAGCCTTTCTTTCTGTTAAGAGAGTTCAGATGTTGAACTGCTTTTAATAATAGATTTAAGTTTCTTTACCTTTTAATTGATCTATTCTATATTTACTTTGAAAACTTTTTTTTTAACTTTGGCTAAGTAAATAACTATTATTTCACAGTAACTTATATGATCCTACCTGACTGAGTGTTATAAACCCTTTTGATATTTATTGACAAAACTTCCTAAATAACTTGACTTCTAGCTAACTTTGGGATGCTTCAGAGAGCCCCTGAGACATCCCAAAGAGCTATTAAGCTACCTGGGTTCATTAGACATGTTAAATTACATGGGAAGTACTGTTAAAGTGGTGATAAATCTTTTCAGATTATACTGTATGGTTGATGTTACTAATAGATATCCTAAAATGGTGTGAAATTTATAGATCTGATATGCCCTGATAAAATATGGTCAATTGTAATTCTAGTTATCTTTTTTTAACAGTTTAAATATTTTATTTTTCCCATCTTCACTTTTAAAACTTTCCTTTTTTTAATTTTATTTTTAAACTTTACAATATTGTATTGGTTTTGCCAAATATCGAAATGAATCCACCACAGGTATACATGTGTTCCCCATCCTGAACCCTCCTCCCTCCTCCCTCCCTATACCATGGATCTCTGGGTCATCCCAGTGCACCAGCCCAAGCATCCAGTATCATGCTTCGAACCTGGACTGGCGACTCGTTCCATATATGATATTATACGTATTTCAATGCCATTCTCCCAAATCATCCCACCGTCTCCCTCTCCCACAGAGTCCAAAAGACTGTTCTATACATCACAACAATGGCCAGGTTTCTTTGTGAATTGCAATAGAATCAGATTTTAAACATGCTTTCTATGGTTTTATTCTCATGCCTTTAGGAGAATACTGCTAGTTCTTCAAGATTTATGAGAAAAGACTTTCTAAGATTAAATAGATAAATTTTGTTTTTAACAGTAAGCTGGCACCAGATTAGAATTTGGTCTTCTCTCTGTTTAGAGAACAAAGTTTTCTTAGAATGCAGATTTTGATAACAGATTATGGATTTCTTTGCCTTTAAGCAATTTATATATATTTTTAAAATCTTTTTGTTACTGTGGTAAAGTAAATAAGCATTATTTAAGATTATGGTACACGTAGACAAAGCTCATAATGCTTCTACAAAAAATAATCCCTCACAGTAAGATTTTGCTATCCTGATGTCCTTAAAACATGGTGATAGTCTGCTCCTAAATCAGGAAATTAAAAAGGGATAAAAAACAGATGAAAATCAAAGCCAGGGCTATGGGAAGTCCAGGACAGCTGCTTGGCTTTTCCCAGCTCCCTGACAGACCTCATTTTATTTGATGGGTTAAAGCCTTCCCTGGCTACAGTGTTAATGCCCTCACAATGAGTTCTCAAAAAAATATGTTTCACTCAATATTAACTTCCAGTTTTGTAATTAAGGTCTGTGCTTACTAAGACTCACTTCTGAGATAGCTCCTTGTTATACTGCTAAAAAGTTTAATTAAGTTATTAAAAAGGATGCTCTAAGAATATTTCTAAAGCTTATCTTGGTAACCAATGTTTGGCTAAAGGTCAGATGCTCCATGATGTACAACCAAGAGATTAACATTTGGCTATAATCATTTAACTTAGTCAGATGACCTGGGGTATGCCGGGCTGTACCCAGTGAAAGCTCTTGACTTAAATTCTTGCTTGTGACTTTACTAAAAACTGCTAGCTATATTATTTTCTATGTAGCTTTTTTCAAAAGATTATTTATGTTACCAAATATGTGACTGAGCCTTTGATAAAATGCTAATATGCAGTTCCATATGAGATCAATAATTGTAATAATGTAACTCTAGATTTGGGAAGAAGCAACAAGAGGAAATATTTTCCTGGACCAAGAGGCTAGTAAATCAGGTATGGTCCAGAGACTTTTGCTACTTACAAGGCCTGGTCTAGTGACAATACATTGAGTGGCCTGTCAATGGAATCTTTGTTAGACCTGGGAATGAGCCTTCCCAGCCCTGTGGGACACAATGACCATGAAATGCCCCTAAAACATGGCCAAATATGTGGCTATGAAAGGGCCCTGCTGACTGGAAGTTGGCCTTTGCCAGATGCCTCTACAAAGAGTAAATCATGACTACTACAAGATGCTAACCTTCAACATCCCCTTGAAAGGAGTTCAAGGTGGAGACAAAAAATAAGCACTCTCTGCTCTGGGAGAAACCTGGAAAAACAGGCCTTCAGATTGTCAGATGTTTTCTGGTAAAGATTTTTATGAGTCCAAATTCTTGCATCTTCTCATACCTAGAGAAACACTAATGTCAGGAACCAATGTCTGGACCTGGTTCTCCTGACTAGCCCCTCAGCAGCTTTCCTACTTGTTAATCTTTGGGCCATATATCTTTAACTTTCTTCTTAAGTTTGCTTCTCCAAGTTGTAGTATGACAAGAATATCCCCCGGCCAACACCCAGACAATGCTGAAACAAGCTGCCTTATCATTCTGTGGACATTCACCTCCCTCTGTAAATACACTCCAAGGTCCTTAGGCTATTTTCCCTTTGAGATTTTATATGGGAGAACACCCCCAGTGATAGGAAAACTCAAGGGAAACCCCCAACAACTAGCTGACCTGGAGATGTCCTGACACCTCCAGGCCCTGGGAAAAGTCTTCCACAATATCACCTGAGAAAATCTTAGAAAGGACACCCATTCCTTTGGGCAATTGGGTTCATCCCTATCAGCCAGGAGATGAGGTATGGGTTAAAGACTGGAAAAAAGAACCACTTCAGCCAGTTTGGACAGGACCTCACACTGTTGTCCTGGCAACTCCTACTGCTGTTAAAGTTACAGCCGTCATCTCTTGGATGCACCACACCAGAGTCAAAAATGTAGTGGCTTCCTGTGGTGAGGACACCTGGAAAGCAGTGCAGGACCCCGAAAGTCCCCTCAAAGTCCAGTTCCAAAACAACACTCTTCACCCATGAAGGACGCTAAGCCCTGCTCTAGTCACTCCGGAAGCTGACTAGTCAACGCATGGCAGAAGCTTGAGGATCCAGCTTTCAAATTATCAATGGATTTTCATTGTCAACCATGGCCTCTATCCCTAATCAGTATTATTGCTGTGCTCTTCATTACAGGACCAACTAGAGTCCCTGGCTGAGGTGGTTTTACAGAGTAGAAGAGGGCTAGATCTACTGACAGCTGAAAAGAAAGGACTCTGCCTCCTCTTGAATGAAGAATGCTGCTTTTATGTAAACCAATCAGGAATAGTCAGGGACATGGCCCAACAGCTAAGGAAATGAATCATGAAAAGGAGAGAGGAACCTGCAAATTCCTGGGGTAATTGGAACAATATCTGGAGCTGGGCATCGTGGCTTCTCCCTTTACCCCGTCCTCTCTTCATGTTTTTTGTGGCGCTCTTGTTTGGCTCTTGTATTCTCAATGCTATTACCCAGTTCAAAACCTCTCAAATTGAATCCATAAAGTTACAAATGGTAATAGCTCAATATAGCCCTATAAATGATGGGGAGCTCTGAATGTCCTACCAGAATATGAAATGATGCTTTCTACAATGAGTGACAGAAGCATCAAGAGAGGAGAATGAAGAGGAAAAGTTAAAATTTTACATAACCTCCTGCTCCTTCTGCCTCTGTAACTCAGCTTGCTCCTTGCAAAGTCTGGATCACATAGGTCATGTAGTCTCAGAAAGTGGGGACTCACAATACTAGGAACTGGAGCTTATCTCAATCACCCTTGTCCTGCTCTTTTCAAATCTGCTTAATCATGCCTACATGTATAAAAACTCTGTAACCCCTTTGTTTGGGGCTCAGAGCTTGGAGTGTTAACTCCTCTGGGCCCACTGGCATAATAAACCTGAGGTCTCCAACTCTCTGAGTGTGGTGCTTGGTTCTCGAGTACTGGTTTCTGCAACACTACCAGTATAAATCTCCTTCCTTCTACTTTAAAAATAAGATTAATTTTTTAAAGTGAAAGTTGCTCAGTCATGTCCAACTCTTTGTGACCCCATGGACTATGTGGTCCATGGAATTCTCCTGGCCAGAATACTGGAGTGGGTAGCTTTTCCCTTCTCCAGGGAATCCTCCCAACCCAGGGATAGAACCCAGGTCGCCAGCATTGCAGATTTTTTACCAGGTGAGCCACCAGGGAAGCCCAAGAATACTGGAGTGGGTAGCCTATCCCTTCTCCAGCAGATCTTCCCGACCCAGGAATCAAACTGGGGTCTCCTGCATTATAGGCAGATTCTTTGCCAGCTGAGCTACCAGGGGAACAATTACTTTTCAGAAATTTTTCTTAGCATGGAGATTATTAAAAGGATTACAATGATGAATCAAATAAAATATGAAAGGGCCTCACTCAAGGCTGGTATATAGGAGAACTTAACCAATGTTAGTTTTCACAAAGAACTGCATCAAAAAAAATAATAGTAACAGTGGTCATATTAGAAAAATAATAGGAAGGTGTTATTCTTTTCTGTAGCATTTGATTTTTCTAAACTATAGTTTGTTAATTTTATATTTTGATGTTTCCATTCCTAAGAAAGTTGACTTGAAAAATCACCAGAGAGTGAAATCTCAGTTTCCAGTGTGAAATGATTATCTGTGAAATTAAAGTACAATATAACTCACCAAACATTGGATACTGATAACCTAAGTTCAAGGTATAGACACTACTACAACAGACTTCTGCATTAGAATATATATATATATATGCATATATATTTATATACATGCCTGATACATGTGAAAAAATATGTGGTGTGACATTGAAGGAATGACATAATTCACGAATTTGCATAAAAGTATTCCCCATTACTCTGTTCCAATCCTGCCACTCAAAACATCATTCAGTCTCTTTCAGCCTCTAATACCTCATTTGTGAAATGGGAAAAATATTAATATTTTTCATACCTCTCAAGATGGTTTTAAGAATAAACTAACCATTTGAGAATCATTTACTCCATGCTTGGAGTGAACCAAACCCTGGCCAGTGAACTGACGTGGAGGAGTGCACAATTAAATCAAGACCCATCAGAAAGAGCTGGAAAGGAACCCTTATTCCCAATGCCTCCTGGGTCCATAGGTGGCAGGAGGGAAACATATAGAAAGCACACTCTTCACTCCCTTACTAACTCTGCCCAGAAGATGTGCAGCAATTTCCCTAACTCATGAGGTAAAGATAACTGAGGGTGCTTGGAGGTTTTCTGTGGAGGTGCACAGTGGTACACATTATGAACACCCTGAAATGTCACTCTGTGCTAGTGCTTAGTAAGTGTATGTTCCTCAAGAGTAAAATATTAAGATGTTCATTGTGACTTCATATATAAGCCATGGCTTGTCTTTCAGCATTTGTTGTTAATAGCCACTTTGTTCTCCATCTCACTCACTTGTTTCTGAATTCAGGTGCAGAGGACAGGAAGACATTTCTTCCCCTCTAAAATTCCCAAAGGATTCATTCTCACTTGTTTCACACAAAGCCAGTCATTTGGGGAAATGTAGCAGAGTTACAGGAACTTCTTTCACTTTTTTACCTATCAGAAAATGGACTCAAACCTGGAAGTCAGGCTTAACTACATAAGATAGCTAGTCTTTTTTTTTTTTTTTTAACCTTCACTTCTAGCTCATCTCCTGTGTGCATTAAATTCTGGTCACAAAATGTCCTACCTCAGTTTGATATTAATTTCATTTTTCCTCATTACCATCTCATGGAAGACTAGTAGGGTCTCCAAGATTTTGTGGGTCAAGTGTAGGTATTAAATCTTAAATCACTCAGTTTAACCCTCTTTTATTGGATATTGCTGTGTATGTCTACTATTTATAGATCTGTTTATTCTAGATTTACCCCCAGTTCCCTGCATCCTCTCTCCACTACTTACACATTTCACATTTAGACATATATATATGTTTACTTTATAGTAAGATTTATACTTAACAGAATAATAGAATACTAGATGATTTATGTACATTAATTAGATCCTTGATCTTATCATTATTTTATAAATAAGGAAGTGGAGGTTCAAGGAGATCAACTTATTTCCTAAGTCATACAGTTTGAAAGTGACAGATCAAGAATTAAAATCAGGTCTTGCTGACTCTTGAATTCATGTATTTAACTACTGCTTATGGTTTGAGGTTGTGTAATGGCTTTGGAGAATTTTATTTTGTTTTTAAGTTCTATATTAAAAGCATTTTCTTCAATGTTTTAACTGAAATTATCAAACAAAGAAAAGTTTAATTTTCTAGTGAATACCAACACAGCCACCATCTAGGTTCTGCAATTAACACTTTACTATCATTGCTTTAGGCTATATCTGTCCATCAATCTATCCTTCTATCCATCCATCATCCCATCTTATCGTTATGTATTTCAAAGTTGCAGCTATCAGTATACTTTCCCCGAATACTCCAGCATGTAGTTCATTAACTGGAGTTTGTTTATAGATTTTCTGTTGATTTAAAATTTACATGAAATGTACAAACCATAACTATACAATTCCATAATTCCCTTTGCCAAAAACTACACAAAAGAGAGAAAAAAACTTTGATGGGTAAGAAATCTGGGACAGTGTTTTTCAAACACAGGATGAGCTGTCATAGGAAGAAAAGTGTATCAGGCTGATGTGCTGATTCAGTGCTCAGTGTCTGCCATCCTACAACTTAATTGTGAGAACGTGCCTTCTCTAAATCTCAATTTTCTCATCTGTCAAATTAAGATAGTATTACTCTCCTTCCAGGATTATTGTTAGCATCAAATGAGATAATGCATGTAATGTGCTTCACCCATTATTGCTATTATATTCATTAAATTAGCCATGTTTATCTTAAAAGATACAAGAGAGGGACTTCTTTAATGCTATGTTAGTGAACTAGCTTAATCTGTGATTGGTTATAAACTGAAAATTTAGGAGAACATATATACAGTAATCAAGGAACTGCTCTGTGATTAAACTCTGAACTTTCTTAATTAGTTTATCTGAAGTTCACTTTCATTTGTCACAACCACCTATATCCCAGGCTCTTTTGTACGATCTGGGGAAATTACGAGTAACGAAAGACACCACCTCAGCCCTTATGGATCTTAATAGGAATAATAGGGAACAAATACTTATAAATGAGGGGAAGTAATAAAAGTTGTACTGAGGGCACTCTGGAAAGCATATATTTGGTGACCTAATGTTCAAATCTCTTATAGGCATATTTTTGTTTAGAATAGCACCCCAAGGAGAACAAAGGGCTTTAATTATTTATAAAATGCATTTATCATTTCTTTCCATCTTCATTCCATCATCCCTCTTCTCTAAGTCATGCGTTTCCCCAAAATAATCTGTTACAGAAGTGTTGATATTTCGAATGATTAGTAAAAAGCAATCTGAAAGCATGTCAATGACAAAGGATAGGACTTATCATCTAAAGACCCGTTTATTAACAGCAGTTTATTCTTCTTTTTCTCCCTTCCCTTACTTTCAACAGCCAAAACTCAAGACTATATGTTAGAATGGGAAATAGTAAAATATGATTATATCTCAATCTACCTCAATATTTAACAGTTTTTTGTCAATGTAAATTGACTTCAACAACTGATACTTTTTTAAACCAGTTAAGTCATCAATCAGCACATTAACATACTTAACATTAGTATTCCTAATGACAAAATTATTATCTTTGAAATAAACTGCCAATGAGGTACTCAGTAATAACTGACCTCACTACAATAGTATTCTTTTATATGTGAATATTGAGTTAATGATATTTGGTTTAGATTTAGAATGTGCAGTTGAGCTAACATGCCTTATCGGCATGTCTCTAAGCATATGCCATTAAGAAACATGTATATTTAAAGAAGGGAGGAAACAAAATCTTATATATAACTATAAAAAAATAAAGTAATTCCTGGCCTGTTCTTTTGTTTTTAGTACTCAGAGAAGCATGCGCCACTCCTGCCTCCACTCCATCTCTATCCCTTAACCTTTTTATACAAGTACATCTTTCTTTAATGACTTAATAAATATAGCCTCTTTCTAGCCTTTCTAAAAACACACCAGAAAGATATACAATATACCTACTCCTCCCTTATTGATTTTATTATAGATATTCACAATATAGTCATATCACCCCATTAATAAGCACATATTTTTTTAAGCATGTTAATAGGGGATAATTTCTAGCAGCCTAGTCAATCTATTACCATTCTTCTTAAAGACTGGAAGAGTTTCAAACTGGAAATTTTATTATCAACCATGTGGGCCTCGATCAAAGAAAAGGCAAATCGAACATTGCATAAGAAGATCAAGTAATTTAAGCAGTAATTTAAAGCAGTGTAAAAAAAGGATCAGGGCCTTTAATTTATTTTCAATAGTACCTCTAGCTTGTTATAATCCTTCAAAGTCTTTAGTAAAATAAGACATGGTCTATTTTGTGGTCTTCAATCTTTTGAGGTGAGGTTACTTTATATTTCCTGGAATAGCTACTATTTCTTTTTTTTTTTCTTTTTTTTAAATTTTATTTTTAAACTTTACATAATTGTATTAGTTTTGCCAAATATCAAAATGAATTCATCACAGGTATACATGTGCTCCCCATCCTGAACTCTCCTCCCTCTTCCCTCCCCATACCATCCCTCTGGGTCGTCCCAGTGCACGAGTCCCAAGCATCCAGTATCGTGCATTGAACCTGGACTGGCATCTCGTTTCATACATGATATCTTACATGTTTCAATGCCATTCTCCCAAATCTTCCCACCCTCTCCCTCTCCCACAGAGTCCATAAGACTGTTCCATACATCAGTGTCTCTTTTGCTGTCTCATACACAGGGTTATTGTTATCATCTTTCTAAATTCCATATATATGTGTTAGTATACTGTATTGGTGTTTTTCCTTCTGGCTTACTTCACTCTGTATAATAGGCTCCAGTTTCATCCACCTCATTAGAACTGACTCAAATGAATTCTTTTTAATGGCTGAGTAATACTCCATTGTGTATATGTACCACAGCTTTCTTATCCATTCATCTGCTGATGGACATCTAGGTTGCTTCCATGTCCTGGCTATTATAAACAGTGCTGTGATGAACATTGGGGTACACGTGTCTCTTTCAATTCTGGTTTCCTTGGTGTGTATGCCCAGCAGTGGGATTGCTGGGTCATATGGCAGTTCTATTTCCAGTTTTTTAAGGAATCTCCACACTGTTCTCCATAGTGGCTGTACTAGTTTGCATTCCCACCAATAGTGTAAGAGGGTTCCCTTTTCTCCACATCCTCTTCAGAATTTATTGCTTGTAGACTTTTGGATCACAGCCATTCTGACTGGTGTGAAACGGCACCTCATTGTGGTTTTGATTTGCATGCCTCTGATAATGAGTGATGTTGAGCATCTTTTCATGTGTTTGTTAGCCATCTGTATGTCTTCTTTGGAGAAATGTCTATTTAGTTCTTTGGCCCATTTTTTGATTGGGTAGTTTATTTTTCTGGAATTGAGCTGCAGGAGTTGCTTGTATATTTTTGAGATTAGTTGTTTGTCAGTTGCTTCATTTGGTATTATTTTCTCCCATTCTGAAGGCTGTCTTTTCACCTTGCTTATAGTTTCTTTTGTTGTGCAGAAGCTTTTAATTTTAATTAGATCCCATTTGTTTATTATGGAAGCAACCTAGATGTCCATCAGCAGATAAATGGATAAGAAAGCTGTGGTATATATATATACACAATAGAATATTACTCAGCCATTAAAAAGAATACATTTGAATCAGTTCAAATGAGGTGGATGAAACTGGAGCCTATTATACAGAGTGAAGTAAGCCAGAAAGAAAAACACCAATACAGTATACTAAGACATACATATGGAATTTAGAAAGATGGTAATGATAACCCTGTATGAGAGACAGCAAAAGAGACACAGATATATAGAACAGTCTTTTGGACTCTGTGGGAGAAGAAGCGGGGGCATGATTTGGGAGAATGGCATTGAAACATGTATAATATCATATATGAAATGAATTGCCAGTCCAGATTTGATTCTTGATACTGGATACTTGGGGCTGGTGCACTGGGACGATTCAGAGGGATGGTAAGGGGAGGGAGGTGGGAGGGGGGGTTAGGGACAGGAAACACGTGTACACCTGTGGCAGATTCATGCTGATGTATGGCAAAACCAATACAATATTGTAAATTAATTAGCCTCTAATTAAAATAAATAAATTTAATTAAAAAAATAAAAGGGGCAAGTGTATAAAACTATGTACTTATTTATATAAAAATAAATAAATAAAAGTTAGTTTCCAATATTACATAGCTCAAATATGTGCCTTATGGCACTTTCACAATTTATCATTTGTTTTCTGACTCTACACATCCACATAATTGTTTATAATTCTAAAATGTTCCTATTCCTCATGTTGTCTTTTCTGATCACAACAGTAAGTTCTGATCATTATATAAAATTTAGAATACCAAAAATCACAAACATAAATTGCCTAAAACTCCATTACACATGGATAACTACCATCAACAT
Organism: Bos grunniens; assembly: GCF_055505025.1. NCBI lineage: Eukaryota > Metazoa > Chordata > Mammalia > Artiodactyla > Bovidae > Bos > Bos grunniens. Next base: position 101,071,933 of record NC_141194.1, on the reverse strand, counting down.
TTTTGGATACTACATATAATTTACATATATATGCATGCATTTCCATATTATGAGATGTTTTTCATTAAACAATTTATCTGAGATACCTTTCAATGTCAGCATAGATTATTATTTTAACTGCCTTTACATTATTCAACTGTATGAATAAACAATAGCTTATAAATCGAATCCCCTCTTTTTGGACATTTAAATTGTTTCAGAAATCTCAGTATTGTCAGTTCAGTTCAGTTCAGTCGCTCAGTTATGTCCGACTCTTTGCGACCCTATGAATCTCAGCACGCCAGGCCTCCCTGTCCATCACCAACTCCCGGAGTTCAATCAAACTTACTTCCATCAAGTCGGTGATGCCATCCAGCCATCTCATCCTCTGTCGTCCCCTTCTCCTCCTGCCCCCAATCCCTTCCAGCATCAGAGACTTTTCCAATGAGTCACCTCTTCGCATGAGGTGGCCAAAGTACTGGAGTTTCAGCTTTAGCATCAGTCCTTCCAAAGAAATCCCAGGGCTGATCTCCTTTAGAATGGACTGGTTGGATCTCCTTGCAGTCCAAGGGACTCTCAAGAGTCTGCTCCAACACCACAGTTCAAAAGCATCAATTCTTCGGCGCTCAGCCTTCTTCACAGTCCAACTCTCACATCCATACATGACCACTGGAAAAACCACAGCATTGACTAGACGGACTTTTGTTGGCAAAGTAATGTCTCTGCTTTTCAATATGCTATCTAGGTTGGTCATAACTTTCCTTCCAAGGAGTATCAGATCAGATCAACTCAGTGACTCAGTCGTGTCCGACTCTTTGCGACCCCATGAATTGCAGCACGCCAGGCCTCCTTGTCCATCACCAACTCCAGGAGTTCACCCAGACTCACGTCCATTGAGTCAGTGATGCCATCCAGCCATCTCATCCTCTGTCGTCCCCTTCTCCTCCTGCCCCCAATCCCTCCCAGCATCACAGTCTTTTCCAATGAGTCAACACTTCGCATGAGGTGGCCAAAGTACTGGAGTTTCAGCTTTAGCATCATTCCTCCCAAAGAAATCCCAGGGCTGATATCCTTCACAATGGACTGGTTGGATCTCCTTGCAGTCCAAGGGACTCTCAAGAGTCTTCTCCAACACCACAGTTCAAAAGCATCAATTCTTCAGCACTGAGCTTTCTTCACAGTCCAACTCTCAAATCCATACAAGACCACTGGAAAAGCCATACCTTGACTAGACGGACCTTTGTTGGAAAAGTAATGTCTCTGCTTTTCAATATGCTATCTAGGTAGGTCATAAATTTTCTTCCAAGGAGTAAGCATCTTTAATTTCATGGCTGCAGTCACCATCTGCAGTGATTTAGGAGCCCACCAAAATGAGGTCTTACACTGTTTCCATTGTTTCCCCATCTATTTCCCATGAAGTGATTGGACGAGATGCCAAGATCTTCGTTATCTGAATGTTGAGTTTTAAGTCAACTTTTTCACTCTGCTCTTTCACCTTCTTCAAGAGGCTTTTTAGTTCCTCTTTACCTTCTGCCATAAGGGTGGTGTCATCTGCATATCTGAGGTTATTGATATTTCTCCCAGCAATCTTGATTCCAGCTTGTGCTTCCTCCAGCCCAGTGTTGCTCATGATGTACTCTGCATATAAGTTAAATAAGCAGGGTGGCAATATACAGCCTTGATGTACTCCTTTTCCTATTTGGAACCAGTCTGTTCTTCCATGTCCAGTTCTAACTACTGCTTCTTGACCTCCATACAGATTTCTCAGAAGGCAGGTAAAGTGGTCTGGTATTCCCATATCTTTAAGTATTTTCCACAGTGCTGTGATCCACACAGTCAAAGGCTTTGACATAGTCAATAAATCAGAAATAGATGTTTTTCTGGAACTCTCTTGCTTTTTCGATGATCCAATGGATGTGTAATAAAGATTATACAAATAATAACATGTATACTCCTAGCATACAGTAAGCACTGCATAAGCATTTTTTGTAAGGCGATCAAACCAATCAATCCTAAAGGAGATCAACGCTGAATATTCACTGGAAGGACTGATGCTGAATCTCCAATACTTTGGCCACTTGATGCGAAGAGCTGACTCATTAGAAAAGACCACGATGCTGAGAAAGATTGAAGGCAGGAGGAGAAGGGTATGACAGAGAATGAGATGGTTGGATGGCATCACCATCTCAATGGACGTGAATTTGAGCAAGTGTCAGGAGATGGTGAAGGACAGAGAAGACTGGCGTGCTGCAGTCCATGGAGTCACAGAGTCAGACACAACTGAGCTACTGAACACGAAGTTAACTTTAAGATTTTCGGAAGAAGGACCTTTTAATTCTTCCTTTTGTCCCTATGGGAGGTTCTGGCCACTGGCAGTCCTGTTTCTTTTCCACTTGTTTTTATTCTCCTATGGTGGTTGCGGTGGTTTTGTTGCTAAGTTGTGTCTGACTTTTTGTGACCCCATGAACTGTAGCCTGCCAGGCTCCTTGTCCATGGGTTTCCCCAGGCAAGAATACTGGAGTGGGTTGCTATTTCCTTCTCCAGGGGATCTTCCCCATCCAGGGATCAAATTTGCATCTCCTGCATTGCAGGCAGATTCTTTACAGACTGAGCCACCAGAGAAACCATTATTCTCCTATAAAAGAGTCATAAATCAGTGATTAACATGCTGGAATACTACTCAGCAATACAAAGAATAGCCTATTGATACAGGTACAAATTCTATGGATTGTAAGGTTATTTAGCTTAGTGAAAATATGTCATCCTCAAAAGTTTACATGCTGTATAAGTCCATTCATGTAACAATCTGTATAATTTTTTCATTTCAAAATTGATAACAAAGTAATAGTTGTCAGAATTTAGGGATAAGAGGAACAGTTTTGAATTTTGATTTTTAGTAGTAGTTCCATGAATCTATACATGTGATAAAATGACATGGAACTATACACAAACACACACTCACACTCATACACACAGAGAGAGAGGAATGCACGTAAAATCTATCAAAATCTGAATGACATCTGTAGACTATCCAATGTTAACTTCCTGGCTTGGGTATTTAGTCATGTAAGATATTACCATTAGTTGCAGCTGGGTGAAGGGTATACAGGAATTTTCTGTACTATTTTTGCAACTTTCTGTGAGTCATTAATTATCTCAAAATAAAATTTTTAAATGCTCATTAAGGATGCTTTTGCTGCTATTGCTGCTGCTAAGCCACTTCAGTTGTGTCCGACTCTGTGTGACCCCATAGATAGCAGCCCACCAGGCTCCCCCATCCCTGAGATTCTCCAGGCAAGAAAACACTGGAGTGGGTTGCCATTTCCTTCTCCAATGCATGAAAGTGAAAAGTGAAAGTGAAGTCGCTCAGTCGTGTCCAACTCTTAGTGACCCCATGGACTGCAGCCTACCAGGCTCTCCGTCCATGGGATTTTCCAGGCAAGAGTACTGGAGTGGGGTGCCACTGCCTTCTCTGAAGGATACTTTTACTAGTAGATAAAGCTGGGCTAATTTCCTTATTTGTCCAAGGCCAAATTCACCAGACTGGTATTTTAGAACATTATAAGTTAGGAGAATTGTTAATAGCTGTGCTGCAGAAATGCTTTCTGAGGTCAGTACATTTAGGGAACATGACATACCCCATCCCCTCTTGGAGATTCCCTTCTACATTGCTCTGTTGTTTTCAACACAGCAATCTGTGCACCAGAATTATCCAAATAAAAATTAAGGCAGAAATGATCTTTGAATCAAAGAAATCATCACAATCCTTAGCCACACACTGGAAAGAATATCTTCCACTTACAATGAAATTTAAACAAAAATATTGTAGGACTCTGAGCTAACGCTTGCTTTTCCCTTAACTGTTCAAGCTGTGAATATCTGATTTAGGCCTGTGACAGACATTGAAAGCAGCAAGAAATGACCCATTAGGAAAATAGCTTCATAATATAGAACAAAAAGGGAGCTGGAGTTAAGGAGAAATTATACCAACACATCATCTTCATTTTCAGAAGGCAGCTAGAGACTGCTTCAGTATGAGGAGACAGATAAGCAACAGGTAACTAAAGATGCTGGCCAGTCCGTTGAGCAGAAATTAATGAGAAGATTGCCACAGAATACCTCTAAAGCAGGCATTTCACTGAGTCATGGTGACCTATTCAATGCAAAGCTGGCACTAGTGAGGGCTGAGAAAGTAGAGAATACTATAAACTGAAGATAGAAATGGCCTCCAGCAGAAAATAAATATGGCAATTCAGAAAGAGAATGAGACAAACCTGAATTGAAGTTTCTGTGATGCACAGGCTCATTCCTCCTACCACTTCACACATCAGCAAACAGTTGCTCCCATTCAAATCTGGAAATAAAATGGACAATGCCTAAGCACAGATGATTTAAAAATAAGAAGCAGAACAGCATAAGCAAAAAGTAGATGAAGGAAGAAGAAACTGAAGAACAGGCTCTGAATAGTCTTTAAAAGCCTCTTTTAACAGGTAAACTCTACAATTCTACTGAAGGATATTAAACACAGCTTGTCCTTGGATAAGAAGACAATAATATGATACTCCTGATTTTATGTAAATGAAATCATAAAATAATAATCAAAATATCAATAGGCCTTAGGGAGGGAGCCTGAGAAAAACTGATACTACAGTTCATCTCAGAAAATAAATAGATGAACATATCCCTCCAAAATCTTAAAAACGAGTTTTATAAGGACCTTTCTTACCAAATAATAAAATGTATATGAGAAATGTGTTTTAGAAGATTTATACTGGCACAAGAATAACACTACTAAACAAAACAGTCCAGAAATAGGTACAAACAAATAAGGGAATGGATTACATAATAAAGGCAGCAATTAATTACATTGGATATTCAATATTCAATAAATGGTGTCAAAACAACGGATTAGTTGTGTAGAAAGATAAAAAGTCATATAGCTACCTAAACCCTTGCTTGGGCTTGTGCTTATTCATTCAGTTGTGTCCAAGTCTTTGCAACTGCAACATTTTCCCTTAATTCAAAGACAGTTCTTAAAATTAACAATCAATTAGAAAAAGTTGCTCTTAAAACTATACCCTTGTAACAGAGTTTTGGATTTCACTTTGGCTGCTCCTGGCATGTCACTGTTTGTTATCAGAGCAAAACAAACAAACAAACCAAGATTCTTCAAGTCAGACTCAGTGCACTACAATTATCTACAAAAGCACAGGGATAGAGAGGGAGGAAAAATGACTAAGAGTAGATTTAAGAATCCAAAAAAAAAAAAAAATTCCCCAAATAATAATAGCCTGAGTTTTTATAGTTTTGGGGAAGAGATGTGGAATATGGTTGTCAAAAATATTAGATCTGGAGCCAAAACCTATGGTACATTCATAAAATGGAATATTCTTCATCAACAAATAGAAATGATCCATGAAAAGACATAAATGAATGATAGATGCATACTGATAAATCAAAGAAGCTAATCTGAAAGGGTTACATACACTATAATTCCATTAATATGACACTCTGGAAAAGGCAAAACTATAAAGATGGTTAAAAGCACAGTGGTTGCCATGGGCTGGAGGGTGTAGTTAAATAGGCAAAGAATCTGGATTTTCTTAGGTTAGAGAAACTATTCAGTATAATACTATATAGCATATATAACACCTATACATTTGTTAAAACCAATAGAACTTAATGACACAAAGAATAATGTATACAAATCTTTATATATGTAAATAAAGTAAAACATTTAAGAAGTTGTTGGATCCCAAGATGAAATGATAACTGTAACAAGAATCTAACTGTATTAGAAATATATGAAATAATTTCAATGAAGGTGGTGGTGGAAAAATGTTCTAATGTAGGTAATGTTGGAAATTCAGACAAAAAATAATAATAATAAAGCAAAAAGGAACAATGCATAGCACAGTCCTCTTTTGGGTAAAGTATTTCTCATGGATAACTGGTTAACAATTTTGAAACCACTCACTTCAAATATATAGTGGGATGAACAATTATGTAAAAGGATAGCAGACAGTCGAATCCATGCTTCTAACTGTTGGAGTGGTATGTTAGAAACAAGAGGGGAAGGATAGATCAACACATGTTAATCCATGTGTTAACAGATTAGAGTTGGAGACATCAGTATAAATTCATGAGTACCTAAATATAGAAATAAGTAGTTAAATATAGAAATATGAGTATCAGATCAGATCAGATCAGTCGTTCAGTCGTGTCCGACTCTTTGCGACCCCATGAATCACAGCACACCAGGCCTCCCTGTCCATCAACAACTCCCGGAGTTCACTCAGACTCACGTCCATCAAGTCAGTGATGCCATCCAGCCATCTCATCCTCTGTCGTCCCCTTCTCCTCTTGCCCTCAATCCCTCCCAGCATCACAGTCTTTTCCAATGGGTCAACTCTTGGCAAGAGGTGGCCAAAGTACTGGAATTTCAGCTTTAGCATCATTCCTCCCAAAGAAATCCCAGGGCTGATCTCCTTCAGAATGGACTGGTTGGATCTCACTGCAGTCCAAGGGACTCTCAAGAGTCTTCTCCAACACCACAGTTCAAAAGCATCAATTCTTCGGCTCTCAGCCTTCTTCACAGTCCAACTCTCACATCCATAAAAGACCACAGGAAAAACCATAGCCTTGACTAGACTGACCTTTGTTGGAAAAGTAATGTCTCTGCTTTTCAATATGCTGTCTAGGTTGGTCATAACTTTCCTTCCAAGGAGTAAGCATCTTTTAATTTCATGGTTGCAGTCACCATCTGCAGTGATTTTGGAGCCCAGAAAAATAAAGTCTGACACTGTTTCCACTGTTTCCCCATCTATTTCCCATGAAGTGATGGGACCGGATGCCATGATCTTCGTTTTCTGAATGTTGAGCTTTAAGCCAACTTTTTCACTCTCCACTTTCACCTTCATCAAGAGGCTTTTGAATTCCTCTTCACTTTCTGCCATAAGAGTGGTGTCATCTGCATATCTGAGCTTATTGATATTTCTCCCGGCAATCTTGATTCCAGCTTGTGTTTCTTCCAGTCCAGCATTTCTCATGATGTACTCTGCATATAAGTTAAATAAACAGGGTGACAATATACAGCCTTGACGTATTCCTTTTCCTATTTGGAACCAGTCTGTTGTTCCATGTCCAGTTCTAACTCTTGCTTCCTGACTTGCATACAAATTTCTCAAGAGGCAGGTCAGGTGGTCTGGTATTCCCATCTCTTTCAGAATTTTCCACAGTTTATTGTGATCCACACAGTCAAAGGCTTTGGCATAGTCAATAAAGCACAAATAGATGCTTTTCTGGAACTCTCTTGCTTTTTCCATGATCCAGCGGATGTTGGCAATTTGATCTCTGGTTCCTCTGCCTTTTCTAAACCAGCTTGAACATCAGGAAGTTCACGGTTCACATATTGCTGAAGCCTGGCTCGGGGAATTTTGAGCATTACTTTACTAGCATGTGAGATGAGTGCAACTGTGCGGTAGTTTGAGCATTTTTTGGCATTGCTTTTCTTTGGGATTGGAATGAAAACTGACCTTTTCCAGTCCTGTGGCCACTGCTGAGTTTTCCAAATTTGCTGGCATATTGAGTGCAGCACTTTCACAGCATCATAGGCCTAGGTTAATACATATACATATATTACCTTGTGCTCTCAGTTGAAATGGGTTAGAAGCAAGAAAACCTATGGAAGAAGCATACCCAGCTTCCAATATTGTCTCCAATAAAAGGAACCATAATCTTTGCAGAAATGGTTTTTAGGACCAGGGCAGAAAACAAAAACAAAAACAAAAACAAAAACCTCGAGCATCTTATAGTCCCAGAAAATAAGAAAGTGATTAAAAAAAAAAAAAAAAGATGGATCTATCAAAGCGACACTGGAGCCAACTGAAAGAGTTCCCAATGGTCAAAGTGGAATTATGTTATATTCAACAACATACCCAAGGTATACAATTTTATATGAAAAGATGAGACAAAATAAAATTATTGTGGAAAAGTAAGACATAGCTGGTGCATTAAATACATACAATGAAATTTTATATGCTTGTAAAAGGACATTAGGTAAAAATGAAGGCAATCTGAATAAAATATTAATATATAGTTAATAATTATGTATCATGTTCTCTTTATTAATTGTGAAAAACATACCATACTACCATAAGATTTAAATAGCAAGTGAAACTAAATGTGGCATATTTGTAAACTTTGTGCTATCTTACCAATTTGTATATAAAGCTAAAAGTTTCCTGGAAAAAAAAAGAAAAAAGATTCTCCTAACCTAAATGCCCATAAGAAACTGATGAAATACATTATGATATATTATGTTAAGCAGAATGAAGTTTACATGCTGTGATTGAGAAAGGGTTCCAAAATACATCAAATGAAAAGTTAAAGGGATAGCAGTATATTAATAAAGATAGATATAAATATTTTCATGTGAAATGTGGTTATCTTTGAAGATATGATTGTTTAAAATAATTTTTATACTTTTCAGTATATTTTCCATATTTTCTGTAATGGATGTATTTTATAATCAAGATATAATAAAATAATAATAAAGTGATAACTTTCAGTGAAGCATACTGCAAAGATATACTTAATAACCTTAGTTTACATAACTTATGAGTAAAAGATGAGAAAACCACTTGCAAACACTTTTACTAGCAACACAGAAGGAAATAATAGCTCCATTATGTTTATTTTTTCTTTGGAAATACCTCTGTCATACAAAATTTTAAAACATAAATAATTTAGAAGTGGTATTAATGTGTTATTAAAAATTCATAACTCTATGTTACTTTAAGTCAGTGATAATAATGTACTATATGTAAAGTACTATAGCATAATAAATAATTCATAATTTATAGCACAATTCTAAGATACATCTGGTCCAAGTTGATTTAAACTCTTTGTATCTCTGAGGAGCAGACATCACACATGTAAACTGGCTCTGTAAAGTACTTTTTTTTCCTCAAGTAAATATTAGCTTCAGTGGAGTTCTGATAATTTTCCCAGTTACACTCTAAAAGGGCATCACAAGGACTAAACTACACAGAGGCTTTACAGAATGTGTTGTGTTCTACATCTCTTATAAAGAAGTGTATTTCTAAATGCTGTGTGTTACAATACTTACATTTTTCATATTTAAATTTAAAAGACACTCACAAAAAAAACACAAAACATAAAATTTGAATGCATGTGTGTTGGAGTTATTATACTGCAGGTAGTCCTAATCCTCGCGAACACCTAATCCAGTGAGGATTTATCATTTTTTCCAAAGCGGCCAATTCCTTTTCAAACTCAGCTTCTATCGTAATCACTTAACCCCTGAAGCTCTTTGAGGTCTAGGAGACTTGTACTATTAGACCCAGTCAGAATGGGAGCATTTGCATCATTTGATTATCTGTGTGGCCTCTTTCCTAATTAACTCTTCTTCCCTGACCTCTTCAGAAGCCCCTGCTGCTGCTTAGGAAAGCCCTTCCATTATCTACGTTTGCCGTGTTAAAGGGAAACAACAAACTTTTAGAGTGACGACCTGGACGCTCAGGGCCAAATTCAGGTTGCTAAAAACTCTCAAAAGAGAATGCAGGGACGACTGCAGCAGCGGAGGAGGTGAAGATCTCTTAGGTCGGGCTGGGGGAAGAAAGGAAACGGCTGGCCTCATCCTTAATTACTGCCAAAGGAAACAGCACACTAGTAGAAAGCACTGAGGAAGACCCCATAAGACCCTTCTCACGCCTCTGCCCCCTGCCAGTGAACTGCATTCCCAGCCAGCTTTTTTTTTTTTTTTTTTCTGGCATCATTCATTGGCTGAGAGTGTGATGGACAAACCTGCAGCCCAACGAACGTGCAAGCTCATCGGCTTTCCTGGCTCTTTTTACCTTTGACTAAGCCTAGGTGGTTGAAGCACCCACCTCCCACATTTTGCATTCCCAGAATCCTAGCTATACTGATTAAAAAATCTAGGACATCTGTCAGCTTCCCACCCCAACCCCCACCAGACTTAACCTGAAAAGACCAGTAAGTTGTCTTTCCAATAAGTTTCTTATGCCCACCCAACTTGATTTGAGAAAAGAACTTTTGGTAAAACCAAATTAAAGAGATGAACTGGGAGAAAATACACCAATCTCCGTACACCAATCTTCCTGTAGTGTGCTTCTGAATGATTATTATCTGCATTTCTCCTTTTATTCTGCAAATATTCCATAATGGCATGTGTTCCTTTAATACTGGAAAATACAGAGCAGGAAAGGGCTAAATACTTCGGTAAGTGTGCTAAGCTGCAATAAGGATGTTGCATTCCATGTAGAAATTTTAAGGGCTCTACTATCTGTGATGACTGGCAAGCATGGTATATGATCCCATTTGAGAACCTCTGCAGCAGTGACCCAGGTGTTGTGTGTGTGTATGTCTGTGTGTGTGTTCAGTCATGTGCAACTCTTTACGAGACCCCATGGACTACCAGGCTCCTCTGTCCATGGAATTTTCCAGGCAAGAATACTGGAGTGGGTTGCTATTTCCTCCTCCAGAGGACCTTTCTGTACCAGGGATCAAACCCACATCTCTTGAGTCTCTTACATTGACAGGCAGAGTCTTTATCACTGCACCACCTGGGTAGCCCATAGTGAGCCTGGTCCATGCTATTTACTAGTCTTCTATTTGGCAGTGGCTTATAAGTAAATCTGCTGTCACACCATTTTCTCGATGGATGCAAAAGTCTCAGAACTAAAATACAGGCACTCTTAGAATAGCACAGCTATTGCTAAAAGCAATCATTTGCTTCTTGATTTTGTATATATCATAACCTAAATATCCAAACATGCATGACTGGTTAAACATATATTTCCTGGGTTGGAACATTTTTACATTTATTGACATGAAGGGGCTTCCCAGTGGCTCAGGGGTAAAGAATCTGCCTGCAATGCAGGAGACATGAGTTCAATCCCTGGGTTGCGAAGACTGCTTGGAGGGCATGGCAAACCACTCCAGTATTCTTGCCTGGGAAATCCCGTGGACTGAGGAGCCTGGCAGGCTCTGCTCCGTGGGGTCACAAAGAGTCGGACACAACTAAAGCAGCTGAGCACACAACAAACACATAGACATGATGGGCTACTGTTAAGCAGGGATAAATGCAAGATACTAAACTATATATGGTGGGATCTGGGAAGATTATTGGGTAATTTTATGGCAAGAGACCCTGAAATTTGCAAACCCTGTCTTCCTCCTGCTGCAACATCTTTCCTGTAAGGTCTTGAAGAAAATATATGCAGTTGGGGAAATGGCAGATGTGAAATAAAGCATTATTTGCTGTGCTTGTGACTTTGTGCCTAGTACAAAGCACTCTGGTAAACTGAGTTTAAGAGGTCTCCTCCTTAAAATAAATTCAAACCTAAATCTTAGGATCATGCATAATATTACTTAAAAGGAAAAATAAACCACACAAGGGAGGGAGACCTTCTCCCAAGTCACAGTGGAAGATGGGCTTGGGTCATTTCAGATCCTACTCTGGGAAGTGAAAACTTTTATTGATGTCCTTTCTGGGTGAGGCACTCCTGCCAATCTCCCCCCTTCCCCATCCCCACTTCTTCCCATTCTTTCCACTCCCTACCCTCCTCCCTTCCCTTCTCCCCTCTCATTTCCCATCTTCTCTCTTCCACTCTGTTCTCCTTCCACCCTCTCCTCACCCTCCCTCTCCCTCCCCACTTTCTCTACTTCAACCCTCTTCCCCTTCTCTTCCTCTCCCCCTTATTTTAGTCCTTCTCCCCTGTCCCATTTTTCTACAATCATTTGAATGTATATCCTCTAAAAAAGACCTAAGATTTAGCAAATGCATCAAAATGTTAATTATAATCATATATTTTAAAATATCCCTTTTCCTAAGGATTCCCTACTTTTTCTATAGTAAGCAACACGTTTTTTATAATGAGGCAAATATTGTAGATTTTTATAGCATGATACACTTTATTTGACATTTCTTTATTTTAGGTTGCAGTAGAACATGAAAAATAAATATCAAATGATATAAAGTGATCATTTTCAATGAAAGGCAAAGTAGAACATATTACAAAGAAAATGTGGTTAGTACCTTTAGTTCACAGTTATACAGGATAAGATTAGCAGATTTAAAAAAAAATACTATGTTATATTAACACCTCAGTAGTAAACAGTAGGAGAAGGCAATGGCACCCCACTCCAGTACTCTTGCCTGGAAAATCCCATGGATGGAGGAGCCTGGTAGGCTGCAGTCCATGGGGTCGCTAAGAGTAGGACATGATGGAGCAACTTCACTTTCACTTTTCACTTTCATGCATTGGAGAAGGAAATGACAACCCACTCCAGTGTTCTTGCCTGGAGAATCCCAGGGATGGGGCAGCCTGGTGGGCTGCCCTCTATGGGGTCGCACAGAGTCGGACACGACTGAAGCGACTTAGCAGCAGCAGTAAACAGTAACTTCATTATACTTAAATTTATAAATCACTATGTCACATTAACATGCTCAGTCATATCATACATGATTCGATGGACATTATTAAATATATGCTAATCTTTTTTCAAGCAAATTCCACAATGTGCTGTTCAAGAGTATAATATTGTATTTCTGTAGCAAATGAAGGAACAGCTAGTACAAAGCAGGTTTAAAGCCTTAGTCTTCCGGTCTGGAAAAAAAACACTTGCATTGATATTTCAGGAACTTTGTTTTATTTCAAGAAAATATTGTCTTAGTTAACAATTCTGATAGTTTTCACAGCTATATTGTAATAGGAACACAACAAAAAATTTCACAAAAATTAAAACTTTGTAGCACCAAACAACATGGTTTAGATAACTGACAGCAAGTTACATGTTTTGAAGAATATTACACAACAACAGGCTAGATAGAATAAACTGAGATTTAAGACAATTTAAGACAATATTTTAGGCTACCAAGAAAGTACAAAAACTCAAGACTATGAGGAATACTAGTGTTGAGATTACAGGGAAGGTTTTTTCAAGGCTATATAAACCTGTTTCACTTCTGCTTGAAATTTGAGATTCCTGAAAATTCTTTCATGCAGCCTCTTATATTTTTGTTATTTCCTGTTTCCATAATCTTTACCAAAATCATAGGCACCGTTGACTTCTCCTGTATAGTAATAGATTGATTTCAGGATGACGTTATCATGTAAAGTTTGACCAATTTCAAAATCTTCATCAAGGATTGCATCTTCTCGTGGTTCAAGCTTTCCGATAGTAGGAATCTCAGGAGGGCTAAAGATATTGAAGAATTCTGCATTAGGAACCACTCTTGGCTGGGTTTCAACTTGTCCAGTAGCTGCTGTGTGACTTTGGGTGGTTGTCACTGTGACATCCTTTCCTCTTCTCCAATCTATCTTACAGCCTTTGCCATCTTGGATTTCCCAGCCCCAAGAGAAGAAGGGATCATTGCTATCTGGCTTTGACTTTATTATATATCTCTTGGTTAGCACCTCAGTCTTGAAGTATGGATTGGGTAGAAAGCAAAATTCAAATGTGTAACTTACAGGCCTGCTGGGTTTTGAAAACGTCAGGCTAACATCGGACAGGAAGTTCAGAATGGGCTCATCATACTTCTGAATCATGGGCCCCAGCTTGTCAACATTCTTGAACACAGTCAGTCAGTAGTCGGGAATGCCTTTAGGATCTTCTCTTTTAGGCTTTCCTTTGCAAGCCCTTTTAAGAGCTCTTTCTTTAGGCGTGACCTCAGGAACTCTTTTTGGTGCCTCTTTTCCTGGAGTCCTCGTCTTAGCCTCTGCTGCTTTAGTCTGCCCTTTATCTTCTGCCTTTGTCTGGAGGGCTTCTTTTGGATCTTCTTTTACTTCAGGACTGGCCTCAAGAGCATCTTTGGATTCTGCTTTTTCTTCAGTCTTTGCTTCGGAATTTTCTTTTGGTGTTACATATTCTTCACCCTTGACCTCAGTTTTGCTTCCAGGTCATCCTCTTCTTCCTCACCCTCTAAAGCAGGCATCTCACTAGTCTTCCTGCATCTCTTCATCGCTGCTGAATACCTCATCCTCCAAATTCCATTCACATTCTTCTTCCGTGGGCTCATATTCTGCGTTGATGATTTGAAATCGCCGGTTGTACAGAGGCCTATTGAGTTCGGCATATTTTCGTTTGAGATCGTGAATTGCCTCTAAGAATAGGGCGTCTACCTTGTCACATTCGTCTTGAATATTTCTGAGAGCCTGCACACGATTTCTAACTGCCCGAGGCAGCTGATCCACGAAACTTCTACCTGACGGAGCCCGCCACACACTTCTGGAGGGCCCAGGTACACTTATACTTCTATAAAAGGGGCTGCGGCCACTGCTGCTTCTGCAACTACTGCTGCTGCTAGAACTGCTGCTGTCAGATTCGTCCCCAGAATCGCTAGACGAGATAGCTACCATCTCTCCATCCACCCCCTGGGCGGCAGGTTCCGAGACCCTGTTAGGATCCGCTTCTGCCATTCTGCAAGTCTGCAAACCTCTTAGGGTGGTCACTACCGCGTGCCCAGAGATGGGTAGAAAATGACTCACGGATGCTTGGGTGGTGGCGGCGGAAGCCGGGGCTGAGGAGGTGGCAGCGGTGAAGGCAGCAGGAGCGCTGGGCGGGGCGCGGCTGGGCCGAGGTGATTACACCAGAGGTGGCAGCGGCAGCGGAGGCCTGGGCGAAAGTGGTGGAGGCAAGGAAGGCCTCTCTGAGCTGCAGCTGCGGCTGAGGTGTGACGCAGCTGAATGTCGCATTGCGAGAGCCCAAGATCTCTTCGCTGCTTACATCTTGAGCCCCCTCCCCTCGCAGTCAGACCTCCAGTTCATTTAGTTCCCAGTGTGCCTTTAGCTCGCACCTCATTTGCTGGGCAAACTTGATTGACCTTGATTGACAATGCCTCAGCCCAATAAGTGCGCAAGCACACCACCGCCTCTAGGCTCCGCCTTCCTTTCCAGCCGCTCCTTGGTTGCTGAGGCAGACACCACTGAAGACGTTTTTTTCCCCTTAAAGTTCTATCGATTTATAATTTCAAAAAAAAAAAAAAAGCTTAGATATGAGGTAAAAATACTAGTCATGGTTCCTAACAAAGGAAGAGGAGTATCCTCCCATCCGCTTATCCTTAATTCCCGTTTGGTTTGTCAGGGGCCTCGTGACAAAAAGCTGTTTTTAAAAAATTGGAAGAAAATGCTCCAAATGGCATCATTGGATAGTATGATTATGGATTTTTTTTTTAAATTCTCTTTCTTTTATCTGAATGTCTTAAGAGCATGTAGTTTTACACTGGGGAAAAAGTGGGAGTCGTTTATTGGCGAAGGGGGGAGGGGCTAGAAAGCAGGCATATTGAATTCCACGTAGCAGCTTTAATAAGTGCTGTCTGTGATGTTTGGCAAGCCTGGTTTATATCCGTCTACAATGTTTGCGAACCCATGTTACCGTGAGTCAGTTACACCATTTTTACTGTATTTCTCTTTTTAAGCTGACATATAATAGACCCCATCCTTGCTGGTGATTTGCCACGTAGTCCTTCTCCATGCTTTTAACAACCTTGTAGTCGGGCATTCAAATGTTAGGTAGTATTATTTAAAAGCAGATGATTTGTTCTATACTTTCGTGCAGCAGCTTTTAATTTCACGAATAGCAGGATGGGAGGGGGAATCTGTGCTGATGAAACTGCATCCTCTGTCAGGGTGTACTTTACAATGTCATCTGCCACCAGTTTCCTTCTAACATTGTAAAATTCTAGCCATACTGAAGTATGATTTACAGGTCCAGTAATAGATGAATAAATTTTTGCAAAATGAAGTTTAAAAACAGGTATATGTTATTCTTATTTACAGGATTCTTTTCTGCAACAGAACGACTCCCTTGGTACAACCAAAAAGACCAGTGTTTACTTTTCATTGAAAGGTAAGGAACATATTTAGCCCATTTTTATGAATGACAAGAATTACCTATCTATATTTGAATAAAAATTCACAAGATGTAGTCTTTTAATTGGAAGATATATTGTTAGTTCCATGGAAGCAGAAAAATCCACAGAGGTGATTTGGAATACTAATGTAGAAAATAACCTAATTAATCACATTCACTTTTCTATACTTGCTCATAGACTACAAGTAACAAATTAAAATATAAAATATGATGAATTATTCATTTCAAATGAGGAAAAGTATTAAAGTTAGATTAATCCTTATCTTTCCTTTTTATTACAGAATTTGTGCTTATTTAGTTGTATTTTTTTTTAAATTAGGAAACACTTTTATTTCTATTTTGTAAATGAATTTACTTTTATTATTTATTCCTGATTGTCAAAGTATGTAAGCATTGTAAGGAAAAATACAGCATAGAGAATTTCAATGATAATACAAACACAATCTTAATCAAATGATAACCACTGTTAGAATTTTGATACATTTTCTTCCAGAATTTTCTTTGTAAATATATACAAATGTGTTTACATATGATGTTTTATCTATGTGACATCATATTGTGTTTTGTAATCTGCTCATTTATCAATTGTGACTATACTTTCACAGTAAATGGTTGAACATCTCATTTTTAAATAGATGCATATTCCATGGAAATATTTCCCTTAATTTAACCAGATTCCTATTGTACTGCAGCTACTTATACTACCTCTCTACTTGTACACATATTTTTCCTGTTACAAAATAGTTATCTCGGAAACCTACGCTATGCACTTTTAAAAATTAGTCATATGATGAATTCCTAGAAATGAGAGTCCTGAAATAAACTGCCTGTTCATTTTACTCTTTGATACATAGTGCAAAACTTCTCTCCAGAAAAAATTATCACAATTTGCAATTACACCAACAATGCATCAGTTCATTTATTTAGTCATTCAACTATTATATTTCTGTGCCTGCCATTTGCTAGGCACATGTGGTAGAGGATGATGATATAATGCTGACTAAAACTTACTGTGTGCATATCCTTTCATTTTTATAATTTTAATTAAAATATATACTATGGAAACAATGATGTAAATCAATGAAGCTATGCTGTAAATATTGTTCTACAAATTATTATTTTCCCTTAAAATGATGGACATATTTTGTTAATGAAGGAACTTATATTTTATAGTACTTTAATGGTTTAATATACATGTTAAGTTTTGTACCAACAAGAATTAGTATTTTGAAGTGAGCAATGAGTTTGGGATTCAGACTTTTTAATGTATTTTTATTAGCTAGTTAATATTTTGAGTATCACTTATTTGATAATCTTTCTATCTCACACTTATTTGAAGTGCCACCTTCACTATATTAACTAAATCATTTGGTTCTATTTCTGAATTCTGTTTTCTGATCCATTCTCCATAAAGTTAGTTAAAGTGTTAGGTGCTCAGTCACGTCTGACTCTTTGTGACCCCATGGACTGTAGTGTGCCAGGATCTCCTGTCCATGGAATTCTCCAGGCAAGAAATACTGGAGTGGGTAGCCATTACCTTCTCCAGAGGATCTTCCCCACCCAGGGATCAAACCTAGGTCTCCTGCACTGTAGGCAGATTCTTTACTATCTGAGCCACCAGGAAAGCCTGATCCAATCTCCATAATTTATCTGTAAATAACTAAGGAGGCAGTTTTTAAAATAACTTTATATTTTCTAGAAATAATATGGATTGAAGAAAGTCAGTATGTTGAATTCCAAAAAATAAATTTAAAATAACTCAAAACATGCTGATAGTCACCATTCACATTTTAATAAACATCTCTAAGTTAATTTCTTATTATTATGCATTTGTATTTCTTTGATTAGTGGTAAAATTGAATATCTTTTCATATGTTTATCGTCCACTTGGGAATTGCTTATTCATTTCCTTTGTTTTTATGCTGAATTGAGAAAAAACTAATCAGTGGTTGAAATCCTAATGGTGAGATAATTTTGGCCTTGATTTAAGACAACTGTGACTCTTTTAGAAAATACCTCTCTTCTAATTTATGATATTGGACAAATAAGGCTCAACCACAGCTTTCATTCTAAAATTACCTACTTAGAGCATTGTTTACATGCTTTTCAAGCATTAGTTTCTTAATCACTCATGCCAATACAGAAAAATTTGGAATGGAACAGGGAGAGTAAAAAGAGAAAAAATACTTGTGAAAAAAACCTCATACAAAGATAATATATTAATGAGCTATGCTGGTTTATGATTGGAAGTACCCCCACACACACCAAGCCATAGATTTTAGGTGCCTTTTTCTAACAATGGTCTATTTTTGATGTGCATGCACTACTTTAGGTATCTCAAGACACACTTACTTCTGTAGCTTATTTTCGTCTATTAGTTAATTTTATAATGGCAGGTCCCTAAAAGAAAATAAATATTGTATTCATATAATGAATTTAATTTATGTATAATACCATATTTTTTTCTATTTTAAGTATTAGTGCTAATATATAGTATGCTATTTTTCTTCATAAGGCTATCTGTAAATTCAATTCAGTTCAGTCCAGTCGCTCAGTCGTGTCCAACTCTTTGCGACCCCATGAATTGTAGCACGCCAGGCCTCCCTGTCCATCACCAACTCCCTGAGTTCACTCAAACTCATGTCCATTGAGTTGGTGAAACCATCCAGCCATCTAATCCTCTGTCATCTGCTTCTCCTCCTGGCCCCAATCCCTGCCAGCATCAGAGTCTTTTCCAATGAGTCAACTCTTCACATGAGGTGGCCAAAGTACTGGAGTTTCAGCTTCAGCATCAGTCCTTCCAAAGAAAACCCAGGACTGATC
The DNA here is from genome assembly GCF_055505025.1 of Bos grunniens. Taxonomy (NCBI): domain Eukaryota; kingdom Metazoa; phylum Chordata; class Mammalia; order Artiodactyla; family Bovidae; genus Bos; species Bos grunniens. The sequence continues at coordinate 101,053,213 of NC_141194.1, read as the reverse complement.
TCCTTTAGGATGAACTGATTGGATCTCCTTGCAGTCCAAAGGACTCTCAAGAGTCTTCTCCAACACCACAGTTCAAAAGCATCAATTCTTTGGCACTCAGCTTTCTTCACAGTCCAACTCTCACATCCATAAAAGACCACTGGATAAACCGTAGCCTTGACTAGACGGACCTTTGTTGCCAAAGTAATAGCTCTGCTTTTCAATATGCTATCTAGGTTGGTCATAACTTTCCTTTGAAGGAGCAAGTGTCTTTTAATTTCATGGCGGCAGTCACCATCTGCAGTGATTTTGGAGCCCAGAAAAATAAAGTCTGACACTGTTTCCACTGTTTCCCCATCTATTTCCCATGAAGTGATGGGACCAGATGCCATGATCTTTGTTTTCTGAATGTTGAGCTTTAAGCCAATTTTTTCACTCTCCTCTTTCAGTTTCATCAAGAGGCTTTTTTAGTTCCTCTTCACTTTCTGCCATAAGCGTGGTGTCATCTGCATATATGAGGTTTTTGATATTTCTCCCAGCAATCTTGATTCCAGCTTGTGCTTCTTCCAGCCTAGTGTTTCTCATGATGTACTCTGCATATAAGTTAAATAAGCAGGGTGACAATATACAGCCTTAACGTACTCCTTTTCCTTTTTGGAACTAGTCTGTTATTCCATGTCCAGTTCTAACTGTTGCTTCCTGACCTGCATATAGGTTTCTCAAGAGGCAGATCAGGTGGTCTGGTATTCCCATCTCTTGAAGAATTTTCCAGTTTATTGTGATCCACACAGTCAAAGGCTTTGGCATAGTCAATAAAACAGAAATAGTTGTTACTTGTATAGTAATATGATCTCCGTTCCATTGTTATATGATATTCTTTTGCTGGGTTAAATGTTCATAGTTCTACATGAGATGGTTAACACAGAATCTACTTCAGGTTGAACATGACTCTTGGACATCTGTTTATACCTTCCCTGTTATGATAATATACACAATTCTACCACCACCCCTTGCCATACAAACACAATACACAATAAAAACTGCTCTAGCATTATCTTTTGTTGTAGATGTTTAAGAAGCCAAGCATTGCAAATTCATTTATTTTTGGACTTACTGGTTTTTTTTCTTAGTTCTTCTAGACAGATTTTTTCTGAGTAAAAAAATTAGTTCTTTTTAAAACAATTTTACTGAAGTACAGTTGACCCTGCAACAACAGTTTTGAGCTGCATGGACCCATGCATATTTTTCAATAAATATCACAGTACTACACAAGCCACAGTTAGTTGAATCCCAGGATGCAAAGCTGTGGATACTATGGCACACACTAAAGCTATACACAAGATTTTTGACTGCACAGAGGATCAGCACCCCTATCCTCAGAGTTGTTCAAGGAACTATAAAAGATATACAATCATACGTAAAGTGTTCATTTGCTAATTTTTAAAATTTATTTATTTTAATTGGAGGCTAATTACTTTACTATATTGTAGTTGTTTTGTCATACATTGACATGAATCAACCATGGGTGTACATGTATTTCCATCATGTAGCCCCCTCCCGTATCCCTCCCCATCCCATCCCTCTGGGTCATCCCAGTGCACCAGCCCTGAGCACCATGTCTCCTGTATTGAACCTGGACTGGCGATCTGTTTCATATATGATAATATACATGTTTCAGTGCTATTCTCTCAAATCATCCCACCCTCACCTTCTCCCACAGAGTCCAAAACACTGTTCTATACATCTGTGTCTCTTTTGCTGTCTCACATCTAGGGTTATTGTTACCATTTTTCTAAATTCCATATATATGCGTTAGTATACTGTATTGGTATTTTTCTTTCTGGCTTACTTCACTCTGTATAATAGGCTCCAGTTTCATGCACCTCATTAGAACTGATTCAAATGTATTATTTTTAATGGCTGAGTAATATTCCATTGTCTATATGTACCACAGCTTTTTTATCCATTCTTCTGCTGATGGATATCTAGGTTGCTTCCATGTCCTGGCTACTATAAATAGTGCTGCAATGAACATTGGGGTACATGTGTCTCTTTCAATTCTGGTTTGCTCGGTGTGTATGCCCAGCAGTGGGTTTGCTGGGTCATATGGCAGTTCTATTTCAAGTTTTTAAAGGAATCTCCACACTGTTCTCCATATTGGCTTTACTAGTGTGCGTTCCCACCAACAGTGTAAGAGGGTTCCCTTTTCTCCACACCCTCTCCAGCATTTATCACTTGTAGACTTTTGGATTGCAGCCATTCTGACTGGGGTAAAATGGTACCTCATTATGGTTTTGATCGCTATTTCTCTAATAATGAATGATGTTGAGCATCTTTTCATGTGTTTACTAGCCATCTGTATGTCTTCTTTGGAGGAATGTCTGTTTATTTCTTTGGCCCATTTTTTAATTGGGTCAATTATTTTTCAGGAATTGAGGTGCAGGTGTTGCTTGTATATTTTTGAGATTAATTCTTTGTGAGTTGCTTCATTTGCTATTATTTTCTCCCATTCTGAAGGCTGTTTTTTCACCTTGTTTATACTTTCCCTCATTGTGAAAAAGTTTTTAAGTTTAATTAGGTCCCATGTGTTTATTTTTGCTTTTATTTCCACTACTCTGAGAGGTGGGTCATAGAGGATCCTGCTCTGATTTATGTCAGAGAGTGTTTTGCCTGTGTTTTCCTCTAGGAGTTTTATGGACTCTGATCTTACGTTTAGATCTTTAATCGATTTTGAGTTTGTTTTTGGGTATGGTGTTAGAGAATGTTCTAGTTTCATTCGTTCACAAGTGGTTGACCAGTTTTCCCAGCACCACTTGTTATGATATTGTCTTTTCTCCATTTTGAACATGATATATTTCTCCATCTATTTGTGTCCTCCATGGTTTCTTTCATCAGTGTTTTATAGTTTTCTGTATATAGGTATTTTGTTTCCTTAGGTAGATATATTCCTAAGTGTTTTATTCTTTTCATTGCAATGGTGAATGAAATTGTTTCCTTAATTTCTCTTTCTGTTTTCTCATTTTTAGTGTATAGGAATACAAAGGATTTCTGCATGTTAATTTTATATCCTGAAACTTTACTATATTCATTGATTAGCTCTAGTAATTTTCTGGTGAAGTCTTTAGGGTTTTATATGTAGAGGATCATGTCGTCTGCAAACAGTGAGGGTTATACTTCTTTTCAAATCTGTATTCCTTTTATTTCTTTTTCTTCTCTGATTGCTATGGCCACAACTTCCAAAACTATGTTGAATAGTAATGGTGAGAGTGAGAACCCTTGTCTTGTTCCTGACTTTAGGGGAAATGCTTTCAATTTTTCACCATTGAGGATAATGTTTGCTGTGGAATTGTCACATATAGCTTTTATTATGTTGAGGTGTGTTCCTTCTTGAATTTAAACAATGAGCACATATTATTTTTATAACTAAAAAGAAAAAAAAATTGCAGTGACAATGAATAACATTGTTTAAATGAAATTTGCATTGTATTTTATTAGTCAAACAAGGTTTATACAAAGAGCTTGAGTACTGTCCCAATTATTGCTTTTGCAAAATAAGAAGTAGCTTTTGCTTGAGCCACGCTCATATAGCCTGATCTGTATACATTTCTTTCATTCAAATCGTTTCCATTCCACTTATTTCAAAACTCATATCCTATTGACTTGTACAGCTGTTTTTTTAGTTTATTTTTTTATTGAAGGATAATTGCTTTACAGAATTTTGTTGTTTTCTGTCAAACTTCAACATGATTCAGCCATAGGTATACATATATCCCCTCCCTTTTGAACTTCCCTCCCATCTCCCTACCCATCCCACCTCTCTAGGTTGAAACAGAGCCCCTGTTTGAGTTTCATGAGCTATAGAACAAATTCCTGTTGGTTATCTATTTTATATATTGTAATGTAAGTTTCCATGTTACTCTTCTCATACATTTCACGCTCTCCTCTCTTCTCCCCATGTACAGCTATTTTTAATGCAGAAAAGGATTCTTGCTTCTAGAGGCTCAGGTTGCCTGGAAAGTGAAGACCATGAGTAGACTAACCATTCTTCTGAGCCATTTATTTTTAACTTTGTGGGGAAAACTTAGGCCAACCCTTACAAATAACTGTTTGGATTTTGTGACATCCTTTCCTTCCTGTGGCTTTCTGATGATTTGAAAGAATTTAAAGCCATAAAATATTGCTTGATCATAAAATTACTAGACAAAGTGCATTTTTTTTCTACAAGTGATGTATATATAGTTTACCTACAAATGATATGAATTTGTGTCTAAGTTTATAATATGCTTACTATGAGATTCTGTTTAATTCAGTAAAAAGACATATGCTTACTGTATTGAAATTTAAAACCACAGAACCAAAGTCATTATACAATAGTATAAACTGATAGGATGCACATTTTAGAGATATAGCTATGACAACTGATAAAGTATTCTATTTACTATTCCCTTCTGTACTCTCATGCATTCTGTGATTTCATTGTTTCAGACCACTGTTATTTTCCATCTGAGTCATTTACCTCATCCTTGTCATCTATCTCCCTACCTCAAGCTCTCTTCCTTCCCTTCTAGCCTATATTCTATTGTGAAGCTAACCCTTCTAAAATGCCGTTTTCATCATATTCTACCCTTCTTGAAACTCTGCAGTGAATCTTCATTGAAAGGCAGAGTGGTAAAGGGAAAAAAAGAAACAACAGTTTTGAAGTCAGACAAACTTGGGTTTGAGTCTTGGTAAATAATTTTTTAGAATTAGATTAGAGTCAATCATACACATATTTACCAGTTGCTAGTATGGCCTTGGAATGTTACTTAATCTCACCAACCCACATTCTCTTTATCAATGAAAAGTGGAAAATAATACATAACTAATTCGTAACAGTGAATTAAAATGTTAGTTGCTCAGTCATGTTCAACTCTTTGGAACCCCATGGACGGTAGCTTGCCAGACTCCCCTGTCCATGGAATGCTCCAGGCAAGGATACTAGAGTGGAGATCCATTCCCTTCTCCAGGGAATCTTCCTGACCCAGGGATCGAGCCCAGGTCTCCTGTTTGGCAGGCGGATTCTTCACCATCTGAGCCATGAGGAAAGCCCAACTAATTCCTAATAATAATATGTCACTTAGGACTTTTCAGTTACAAGCAATATAAAACAACTCTGGCTGTTTGACTCAAAATTTAATTCATTGGAAAATAACGAGGTCTCACAGAATCTGTTGAAGACTGGTGAGTCAGGTCTGGAAACAGGCAGGAACTGAAGTATCTCTGGATACCTAGGAAGGCAAAAACACAGGACCTCATAACCAAAGTAGTCTAATCATGGTTTAGGATAAGATAAACTGAAACTTCAGTCACTTTCAATTTAATTGTTTGCCCTTTCACTACAATAGGGTAAGGCTTCTAGTTATAGTCCCATTAGATTCTTCTCAAGAGAAAATCAGAGTATTAGGAGAATGAGGAAATGGATGCCCAGTATCCAACATGCAACAATTGCCAGCTATGTATGTATGTATGTAAACCACCAGTCACATATTAAGTGCTCAGTAAATGGCTATTTTAAAAGAATTATGTCTGGAAAACTAAATTAGACCTTCATGGCTGTTCAATTTCTGACCTTAATCAACTTTTTAAACTTAATTTTCTCCCCAATCCTCTACATAAACCTTGAATTCTCATTTCTTTCCTTCTCACTTAGTCCATTTTTACTGCCTGAAATATTCTCAACCTCTCTATGATTTAAATAAAAAGAAACATTTTATCTCTTTAAAGACCCAGTTTAGCTCTTTTTCTGATCCCAGAATCACTGATTTTGTTTCCTCATTTCTCTTAATCATGCATTGCTTCTTGACATCTTTTCTGAATGGTAGTCTTGTATCGCTAAATCTTCACGTGCACAGCTGGATTATACATGCCTTCATAAGAGAGATTATGTATCATATATTTATTTGCTTCCTTGATGACAGTGAACCCAGTGCCTTACACATAGTAGGTGCTCATAAACTTAGGATAAATGAATGCAAGAATGTGAATTATTAATTTAAATTGAAACATCCATTTAATGATCACCTTCTCTATACTTAGCACTGTGATGATTGTTTTGAGAATGTAGGGGAAAAAAAAAAACATTGAAAGTTGCCTTTGTAGGTCACAGTTTAATTTACTAGCAAAAAAATAAAAGCATGAATTATCAAAAGTGCAATTATATTAATAAGTAAAACGTATCATAATGAGATGTTATATATTGGTACTAAGGGTATGAGAAGATACAAAAAGCAGTAATAACATAGTTATGGAAAATTTGAGAAGGAAGTCTTATTGAGGTAGAGAAGTGGAGTTAGCAGAAAGTTTTTGTTATTCAGTTGCTCAGTCATGTCCGACTCTGCGACTCCATAGGCTGTAGTACACCAGGCTTCCCTGTCCTTCACCATCTCTTGGAGCTTGCTCAGACTCCTGTCCATTGAGTCAGTGATTCCATCCAACCATCCCAACCTCTGTCATCCCCTTCTCCTCCTGCCTTCAATCTTTCCCAGGATCAGAATATTTTCCAATGATTGACTCCACATCAGGTGGCCAAAGTATTGGAGTTTCAGCCTCAGCATCAGTCCTTCCAATGAATATTTAGGACTGATTTCCTTTAGGATGGATTGGTTGGATCTCCTTGCTGTCCAAGGGACTCTCAAGAGTCTTCTCTGGCACCACAGTTCAAAAGCATCAATTCTTCAGCACTTAGCCCTCTTTATGGTCCAACTCAAGCATCCATACATGACTATTGGACTACTGGAAAAACCATAGCTTTGACTATATGGATCTTTGTCAGCAAAGTGATGTATTAGATTTTTCATATGCTGTCTAGGTTTGTCATAGCTTTTCTCCCAAGGAGCAAGCATCTTTTAATTTCATTGCTGTAGTCATCATCTACAGTGATTTTGGAGCCCAAGAAAATAAAGTCTGTCACTATTTTCATTGTTTCCCCATACTGGCCATGAAGTGGTGGGACTAGATACCATGATCTTAGCTTTTTGAATGTTGAGTTTTAAGCCAGCTTTTTCATTCGCATATTTCACTTTCATCAAGAGGCTCTTTAGTTGCTCTCTGCTTTCTGCCATAAGGGTGGTGTCGTCTGCATAACAGGTTTTTGATGTTTCTCCCTGCATTCTTGATTCTAGCTTGTGCTTCATCCAGCTCAATATTTTGCATGATGTACACTTCATATAAATTAAATAAGCAGGGTGATAATACACAACCTTGACATATTCTTTCCCAATTTTGAACAGCCCATTGTTCCATGTCCAGTTCTAACTGTTGCTTCTTGACCTGCATGTAGGTTTCTCAGGAGGCAGGTATGGTGGTCTGGTATTCCCATCTCTTTAAGAGTTTTCCAGTTTGTTGTGATTCACACAATCAAAAGCTTTAGTGTAGTCAGTGAAGCAGAAGTAGATGTTTTTTCTGGAGTTTTCTTGCATTTTCTATGATCCAGTGGATGTTGGCAATTTTATCTCTTGTTCTTCTGCCTTTTCTAGATCCAGCTTGAACATCTGGAGTTCAGTTTGTGTACTGTTGAAGCCTTACTTTGAGAATTTTGAGCATTACTTTTCTAGTGTGTGAAATGAGTGCATTTTTGCATTAGTTTGTACATTGTTCAGCATTGCCTTTCTTCCTAGCAGGAAGTAGTCAGAAACATAACTGGATATATGAAACCAGAACTGGGAAAAGTATTAGCAATTGGGGCTGGAGATACAGGCTTGTGATTCATTTTTTTGTAAGTAGTGTTAGTGTAAATGGAGAAATTATGAAAATTAGTACATAGAGTTAAGCCTAACAAAAGTCATGTAGGTTCCATAAAGGAAATCCACCAAGTTCTTCCATTTAAAACATCCCTGTGTTTTTTAAAACAGATTTTTTTGAATTTAGTATGAAAAAGTGAAAAAGTGAAAATGTTAGTCATTCAGTCATGTCTGACTCTTTGCGACCCCATGAACTGTAGCCTGCCAGGCTCCTCTGTCCATGGAATTCTCTAGGCAAAAATACTTTCACTTTTTCATACTACATTTCAATACATACTATAAAATTTATTCTTTTCAGTGTATAATTCAATGATTTTAGTAGATTAATAGAATTGTGCAACAATCATCACAATTCAGTTTTAAAATTTTTCCATCATCCAGAAATTCTGTGAAACCCATTAGCAGTAAATCTCTTCTCCCATCCTCAGGCTTAAGCAAATACTCTTCTGTTTTCTTTCTGTGTAAATTTGCCTTTTCTGTACATTTAATATAAATGGAATACTATAATACATGGTCCATTGTGCCTAGCTTCTTACACTGAGCATACTTTTAAGGTGTATTCATGTTGTAGCATGTATCAACTTGTTCCTTTTAAGTGATGAATAGTATTCCATTGTGTAAATATAGCACATTTTTTTCATTCATTTACTGCTGCTGCTGCTGCCAAGTCGTTTCGGTCATGTCTGACTCTGTGCAACCCCATGGACTGCAGCCTACCAGGCTTCTCCGTCCATGGGATTCTCCAGGCAAGAACACTGGAGTGGGTTGCCATTTCCTTCTCCAATGCATGAAAGTGGAAAGTGAAAGTGAAGTCACTCAGTCGTGTCTGACTCTTAGCGACCCCATGGACCACAGCCTACCAGGCTCCTCCATCCATGGGATTTTCCGGGCAACAGTACTGGAGTGGGGTGCCATTGCCTTCTCCCATTCATTTACTTGGTGCTGGACATTTACATTTTTTCCATTTATTTTCTTTTTATGGGTAATGCTTCTATGAATAGTGACAACATGCCTCTGTGTGGACATATATTTTTATTTATTCTCATTAGAGGCCATAAAGTAAAATGGCTATTATGTGGGAAAATTTTGTTTGACTTATTAAAAAACTGTCAAAATGTTTTCCAAAGTGTCTGTACCATGTTATATTCCCACCAACAATGCATAGTTGGTCTGCTTTCTCTACATCCTCAAACCTTGATACCGTTGGTCTTTTTTATTTTAGCCATTCTAGTAGATATGTTGGAGAAGGCGATGGCACCCTATTCCAGTACTCTTGCCTGGAAAATCCCATGGACGGAGGAGCCTAGTAGGCTGCAGGCCATGGGGTCGCAAAGAGTCAGACACGACTGAGCGACTTCCCTTTCACTTTTCACTTTCATGCATTGGAGAAGGAAATGACAACCTATTCCAGTGTTCTTGCCTGGAGAATCCCAGGGATGGGGGAGGCTGGTGAGCTGCCGTCTATGGGGTTGCATAGAGTCAAATACGACTGAAGCAACTTAGCAAGCAGCAGTAGTAGCAGCAGTGGATATGTAGCAGTTTCTAATTGGTATTTTGATTTACATTTCCCTAATGATTGATGATGCAAAGAGTCAGACACGACTTGGCGAGTAAATTAACTTAATGATTAATGGTGTTGCATATCTTTTCATATCCTTTTAATCCATTCATATCTTCTTTCACAAAATGTTGAATCAAATTATTTGCCTATTTTTAATTTGTTTTTTCTTCCTAATAATTATTGAGTCATAAGTGTTATTCAAATACTCTGTATACAAGCTTATTTTATTATTATTTTTTTAATATGCCTTTCTCTTTTAATCCCCTACCTCCTCAAATTCTCAAAAAAAAAAAAAAAATACCCAGAAATTAAACATACAGAAGCTCAAAGAACCAAACAACCCAGCCTGAATAGCAGACTCCTTCTCACAGAGGCCAAAGTTCTGGGTGCTGGGGTCTCCATTCAGAGCCTAGTAGTTAAAGCTGGTGCAGAATAAGGTGCTCCAAAAGCTACCAGTAACCCTGACTAAAGGGACTTTCTGCACAGGAGCATCCCTTCCAGGGCTAGTCCATGTAAAAAGTGGTGTTTGTTGGTCTTGTGAAAGAGCTCCTTCCTGTGGGAATCCAGAAACTAGCTGTATGAGCCCTGTAGGAGGCCAAGCCTAAGGCCCCCCACCCCCTACCACTATAGACAAGGCACTCAGGCAGCAGAAAGTAGCCCCTGGACCAGCCGTGGCTGTGTATCTACAAGCTGTTTATTAGATCTGTGATTTGCAAATACTTTCTACTAGTCTGTCGCTTTTAAGTTTATTTTCTTATTGGTGACTTTTGAGGAGCAGAAGTTGATAAATTCAAATTGATCAAGTTTGTCTTCTATGGGTCACACCCTCAGTATTGTATCTCTGCCCTGCTCAAGGTCATGAAAATTTTATCTTTTTTCTTCTATAAGTTACTTATTTTAGCTCTTAAATTTGGGTCTGTGATCCATTTTGAGTTAAGTTTTTATATATGGCTTAGCATGAAGCAAGGGTCTAATTTCTTTCCCTATTTTTTTTTTTCTTTGAATGCACTACCTGGCTTGCAGGATCTTAGTTCCCCAGCCAGAGAAAGCACCAAGTCCTAACTGCTGCTGCTGCTGTTGCTGCTAAGTGGTTTCACCACTCCAGTATTCTTGCCTGGAGAATCCCAGGGATGGGGGAGCCTGGTGGGCTGCCATCTATGGGGTCACACAGAGTCGGACATGACTGAAGCAACTCTCACATACATGACCACTGGAAAAACCATAGCCTTGACTAGACGGACCTTTGTTGGCAAAGTAATGTCTCTGCTTTTTAATATGCTGTCCAAGTTGGTCATAAGTTTCCTTCCAAGGAGTAAGCGTCTTTTAATTTCATGGCTGCAGTCACCATCTGCAGTGATTTTGGAGTCCAGAAAAATAAAGTCTGACACTGTTTCCACTGTTTGCCCATCTATTTGCCATGAAATGATGGGACTGGATGCCATGATCTTCGTTTTCTGAATGTTGAGCTTTAAGCCAACTTTTTCACTCTCCTCTTTCACTTTCATCAAGAGGCTCTTTAGTTCCTCTTCACTTTCTGCCATAAGGGTGGTGTCATCTGCATATCTGAGGTTATTGGTATTTCTCCCAGCAGTCTTGATTACAGCTTGTGCTTCCTCCAGCCCAGTGTTTCTCATGATTCACACTGCATAGAAGTTAAATAAGGAGGGTGACAATGTACAGCCTTGATGTACTCCTTTTCCTATTTGGAACCCGTCTGTTGTTCCATGTCCAGTTCGAACTGTTGCTTCCTGACCTGCATACAGGTTTCTCAAGAGGCAGGTCAGGTGCTCTGGTATTCCCATCTCTTTCAGAATTTTCCAGTTTATTGTGATCCACACAGTCAAAGGCTTTGGCATAGTCAGTAAAGGAGAAATAGATGTTTTTCTGGAACTCTCTTGCTTTTTTGATGATCCAGCAGATGTTGGCAATTTGATCACTGGTTCCTCTGCCTTTTCTAAAACCAGCTTGAACATCTGGAAGTTCACTGTTCATGTATTGCTGAAGTCTGGCTTGGAGAATTTTAAGCATTAGTTTACTAGTGTGTGAGATGAGTGCAATTGTGCCGTGGTTTGAGCATTCTTTGGCATTCCCTTTCTTTGGGATTGCAATGAAAACTGACCTTTTCCAGTCCTGTGGCCCCTGCTGAGTTTTCCAAATTTGCTGGGAGCATATTGAGTGCAGCACTTTCACAGCATCATCTTTCAGGATTTGAAATAGCTCAACTGGTATTCCATCACCTCCACTAGCTTCATGATCATGCTCCTGCCCATTTCCTCAGCATCATCGCATGGCACCATCACTGTTAATCATTACTTTCCAGTCATATTGGCCTATTGTTTCTTAAAAGAACCAAGCTCATTTGTGCCTCAGTACCTTCATATATTTTTTCCTTCTGCCTTGAATTAATAATCCTCATCCTCTTTATCTGATTAATGACTATTCTTCTTTCAGGTCTTATTTTAATTCCCACTTTCAGAGAGAGAGATCTTCCTGATCCCATTGACTAAGTACTAGTTATGTGCTGTTATAAAACCCTTTCTATTTTCTTTATAGCACTCTAACAGTTATAAATATATAGTTTTGCTGTGCTTCATCACTCAGTCATGTCCAACTCTTTGTCACCTCATGGACTGCAGCCTGCCAGGCTCCTCTATCCTAGGTGGTTCTCCAGGCAAGAATACTGGAGTGGGTTTCCATGCCCTCCTCCTAGGGATCTTTCTAACCCAGGGATCAAATCCAGGTCTCTTGCATTGCAGGTGGATTCTTTACCAGTTGAGCCACCAGGAAAGCCCTTGTACATAGGTGTGTGTGTGTGTATACGTATGTGTATGTGTAGTTAATTTCTTATAACTACTTGTTATATGTAACTATATAATTATATAGTTATTTGTAGGTTATTTATTTAAAATGAACATTCCTAAAATCTGTGAGGGACCATGGCTATATTATAATGTCACCAGCATTTTTTAGCACAGTGCTGGGTGCATAGTAAACACTCAATAAATATTGGCTGAAGTAACTAGTGAACATGCCATAGTAACATAGGGATAAAGAACTTGTTTCCCACTAGGAGGATCTGGAAAGTTGGAGGTTAAAGCAAAAGTATTCTAGGCAAAGGAAACAAAATGTTTGTACAAAGAATTAGGAAATATATTTGAGAAGTAGTAAGGTATTTTCTGTTGCTGAAGCATAGGCATTTCAGTGACACATGGAAGAAAAAGAGAAAATAAGAGGAAGAGTTAAGGAGAAATGAGTTTGGAGAAGCAGGTCAGGATCAGGGTCATTCTGCCAAACTAAGGAATTCAAGTTCAATTAAATAAATTTTAGGGAGTGACCACATCAGATTTTCTTTAAAGAAAGGTAACTAGAATTGGGCAGGGTAGAAGAGGGACAGGACAGAAAAAAAAGAGTAAAGAATAATATGTATGCAAGTGGGGTATATGTGATGCACAATATTTGCATAGCAGTCTGTATTTTTTATAGCACCCTCCTAAAACTTTACCATTGTGTGCTTGTTTGTGTATGTGCATGAGGAAGAGAGAGAGAGATGTCATTCAGATATACCTGAATTTCAAAATTTGTCACAGGGCCTCCATTTATGTCCTCATGATATCATGATAATTCTTAATACTAACAACTCTAAAAATATTAAATTATTTCAGCCTGTAACATTTAACTGTTTGAAGTATGTTCACTTATAAGACTATATTTGATTTTCACCCAAAGCCATACAATAGAGACAACTTTTTTTTTTTTTTTAGAGACAACTTTTTTTATTTACCAATGTGAAGACTGGATTCACAGAGGCTAAAAGACTAGCCTACAGTTATATAACTAGTAAAGCTAAGATTTAGCATTGCAACCCTTTTCTAAGTCCAAGATCCTTCTCAATTTAGTACACATCCTTTCATTTTACTACTAATTTTACTGTTCTGCCTTTTACAACTCATGCTTTTAAAATAAAAGTTTCATACTGAGTTTTCATAACTTTGAAATAACAACAAGGTTAGCTTCCCTCAAGTTGCTCTTTTGAAACATTTTCACAATCTATAAGGCCTGAACAAAGAATTTCGTAGATAAATGATCATAGATTACAATCTTAACAAAAAAATATGTGTTAATTATTAGCTTGTAAAAAAATACATTTAAAAAATATTTAATTAAAAAAAAAAAAAACATCTGTGGGTAAGAATGAGCACTCATAGAAGAACTGCATTGTATTGGTAGAACAGGAATCATCCCATTTCCTTAGAAAGTGAAGATAAGATTAAAAAAAAAAGATTAAAGATGCTAAAAGATGGAAATACTAGTATAACTGAACATCTTTTGAGAAAGATGGTATGGCATACTTATCATTTATAGTAATTTCATTTGGAATGTGTTTTTTTAGAGAACATTGTTTTTTATTTTTTAATATAAATTTATTTATTTTAATTGGAGGTTAATTACTTTACAATATTGTATTGGTTTTGCCATACATCAACATTAAGACTTTATTTTTTAGAGAAGTTTTAGGTTTACAATAAAATTGAGAGAAAGGTACAGAGATTTCCTTGCACTCTGCCCTCCACATGCTCATGTGTGTGTGTGCTCAGTCACTCAGTTGTGTCTGACTTTTTGCAACCCCAAGGGCTGTAGCTGCCAGGCTCCTATGTCCATGGAATTTTCTAGGCAAGAATACTGGAGTGGGTTGCCATTTCCTTCTCCAAGGGTATCTTCCCATCCCAGGAAAAGACCCAGGTTGTATGTTCTTCGTTTGTTTTTACCAAAAATGAACCTACACTGATACATTATAATCACCCAAAGTCTACCTTAGGGTAGACTCTTGGCATTGCAGATACTATGGGTTTGGACAAAGGCATGGTGATGTATATGGGCTTCCCTAGTGGCTCAATTGTAAAATAATCTGCTTGCCAATGTAGGAGGTGTGGGTTCAATCCCTGGGTCAGGAAGATCCCCTGGAGAAGGAAATAGCAACCCACTCCAGTATCCTTGCCTGGGAAATCCCATGGAGAGAGAAACCTGGCAGGCTATAGTCCATGGGATTGCAAAATAGTTGGATATGACAGTGACTAAACAACAGAACAACAGTGGTGACATGTATACACCATTATAGTATCATACATAGTATTTTCACTGCTCTACATATCCTCTGTGCTCTGCCTATTCATCTCCTTCTCCCACAGCCGCATCCCTGGAAACCACTGTTTTTTTTTTTTTAATTGTTTAAATAGTTTTGCCTTTTTCAGTATAATGGTGTCAAAAATTCAAGGTGAAGTTGAGAAAAATTAGAAGCCACAGTAAGATAAGCCACCTGCAAAAGTAACCCAAAGGACTGCTTCTAGTAGATAATTTAATTTGGACACCTAAAAGTTTTGGTTGAGTTCCGGGGAGGCATGAATAGAATGTGAACATAAATTGAAAAGGTAAAATCTAATCAATTAATGGAAGACTGAATTATCAGAAAGAAAAAAAAATGCATTAGGGAAAATCAGAGAACTAGCTGCATGTTTCCAGCAATGTCTAGGAAAGAGAGTGCCCTGATTATCAGATTGGAATACTTTAGTTGCCCACCTAATGGTGGATATTGGTTCAGTTCAGTTCAGTTCAGTCGCTCAATCGTGTCCGACTCTTTGTGACCCCATGAACTGCAGCACACCAGGTCTCCCTGTCCATCACCAACTCCTGGAGGCCACCAAAACCCATGTCCATAAACTCAGTGATGCCATCCAACCATCTCATCCTCTGTCATTCCTTCTCCTCCTGCCCTCAATCTTTCCCAGCATCAGGGTCTTCTCAAATGAGTCAGCTCTTCGCATCAGGTGGCCAAAGTATTGGAGTTTCAGCTTCAACATCAGTCCTTCCAACGAACACCCAGGACTGATCTCCTTTAGCATGGACTGGGTGGATCTCCTTGCAGTCCAAGGGACTCTCAGGAGTCTTCTCCAACACCAAAGTCCAAAAGCACCAATTCTTCGGTGCTCAGCTTTCTTTATAGTCCAGCTCTCACATCCATACATGACTACTGGAAAAACTAGCCTTGACTAGACAGACCTTTGTTGACAAAGTAATGTCTCTGCTTTTTTATATGGTTTCTAGGTTGGTCATAACTTTCCTTCCCAGGAGTAAGCATCTTTTAATTTCATGGCTGCAGTCACCATCTACAGTGATTTTGGAGCCCAGAAAAATAAAATCAGCCACTATTTCCAATGTTTCCCCATCTATTTGCCATGAAATGATGGGACTGGATGCCATGACCTTAGTTTTCTGAATGTTGAGCTTTAAGCCAACTTTTTACTCTCCTCTTTCACTTTCATCAAGAGGCTCTTTAGTTCTTCTTCACTTTCTGCCATAAGGGTGGTGTCATCTGCATATCTGAGGTTAGTGATATTTCTCCCGGCAATCTTGATTACAGCTTGTGCTTCCTTCAGCCCAGTGTTTTTCAGGATGTATTCTGCATATAAGTTAAATAAGAAGGGTGACAATATACCGCCTTGACCTACTCCTTTTCCTATTTGGAACTAGTCTGTTGTTCCATGTCTAGGTAGATCAGATTAAATCTTGAGGCAGTAATCATTAAGAATATCTACTGAGTCATTTTTTAATGATTTTCAGGTTCATATGTACTTTGAATTTTGTACTTTGTACATGTTTTATCTAATGGATTCAGGATGCTGGTTATCAAACTGAACAACCCTGTGTTTACAATGTTTCCAGTTATAAACTAATGCATGAGCATCTGATTTATGCATTGATATCATGGACTTTAGTTAGTGTGAATTAGCCTCCCTCATCCAGGTACAACTGGCACACTGATAAAATAGTATAAAGTTTTACATAAATTGAAGCAAATATTATGACTGTATGGAAAAGCATGTGGGTAACATCATTTATCTATTTGCAATCAACAAAGGAACTAAGTTGTTATACAAAATACACTTATGTTTCTCTTATTTTTATTGTTGAAATTTCCTCATGGAATGGTTTTTGGACTTTTTACCATAATAACCTGAGGAAATTATTAAAATTACACGTTTGTGGGACTTAGAGACTCTGATAACACTTAGCCTGGGATGAAGCCTAGGACTCTGCATTAAAAAAAAAAAAAAAAAAACAGCCTATATGATTCTGAGCTTGAGCATTAGTGGACTTTATCTTGAATTGCACTGTTTTCCAAAAAAAAAATTTGCTATATTTAAATAAGCCTGGGGTTCTTAAAGCGATTTTTCACAGCTGGGCAAAATTCATGATTTCTGTTGGGTTTCTGTTATAATGACATCATAATCAGTTTCAGACCTCTAGTCAGAACTGTGTATTCAAATCACAGCAAGGATTGAGGAAGTGGATGGAAGGTTTGTTAGGATAACAGACAGGGGCAGCACCAAGGGAAGACAAAATGGCTGCCATCTTCACTGTACTGTGTGCCCCAAAGTGAGGAAAAGAAAGTAGAATCCTTTGAAGTCTTCCCTGTTCAAGAGCAGAAGCAAATAGGTAAGTGTTGATGCCAAGGCACAGCCTAGGCAGTATAACCCCCTTCCAAATTCTTATCATCTCCACATCTCCAAGTGAGACAATCTTAAGTAGAAGCAATGTGCTTCCTATGAAAATGCAACTTTTAAGTCCCTAACTTTTTCTGATGAGAAGAGCTGACTCACTGGAAAATACCTTGATGTTGGGAAAGATTGAGGGCAGGAAGAGAAGGGGATGATAGAGGATGAGATGATTGGATGGCATCACTGCCTCAATGGACATGAGTTTGAGCAAACTCCAGGAGATGGTGGGAAACCTGGTGTGCTGCAGTTCATGGGGTTGCAAAGAGTTGGACACAACTTTGTGACTGAACAACAACAACAGCAACTTTCACTCAGAGCCAGATTGCTGCCCCTAAATACCTCTTGCATACAAATTTTCCATCTTACTCTGGAAATGAGGAAGTATTTAATTGATGATGTGCAATTGGAGGAGGATTCAAGAGATGGGAGTGAGGGGAAAGTAAGAGTAAGAAATTGGTTGGCAGAAAGTGGTATAGGTTAGGATGACAAACAAGAAGTAGCAGAACTAGAGTTTGAATCCATCAGACTCCAAAGTCGATATACCTCTTTATTAAATTTTTCTAACATTAATGTACTTAATAATTACCTGAGGGTCATGTTAAAAATACGTTCATGACCCCAGAAGTTATGATTTAGTAGGACTTATATGGAGTACAGAAACCTATATTATTATCAAGTATCACAGATATTAATAATTCTGATGCAGATAATCAGTGGACATATTTTGAGAAAAGTTTCCTAGAGGAATAGTTCTCAAACCATTTGGTTTAAGGATCCCCTTACACTATTAGAAATTACTGAGAACCCCAAGGAGCATTTGTTTATGTGGTAAAGAATATCTGATAAATAATAGCTATTGATACGTATGGTATTAAAAACTAAACAGAAATTTTAAAATATTAATCCATTTGAAAATGCCAATAATAAGACCATTAAATTTTAACTAGATAACATTGTGTGAAAAATAATTATATCTTCAAAATTAAAAACATCTAATGAACAGAGTTGTATTAGTTTAACATTTTTCAAATCTCTTTTATGCTGACTTAATAATTCTCATATATATGTCTACATTCAATTTTTTGTGATGCAATGTTTTGGTTGAAGTATATGAAAAAAAAAAAAAAAAACTCAAGCCTCACACAACATATTTGCAGACAACGTGAAAAGATCCTGGAGACTCCCATGGATACAGGCATCACACTAACTTAGCGTCTTAAAATAATAGCTATTATTGCTATCAGAAATGGTTATGTTCTTCAGTCTGTATTGGTCATCAAAGTTTAGGGACACTAAAGAAGGTAGAAAAATTAATTTGTTCCTTAGACTGTTTGGAGTTGTTAAATTATTTCATAAAATGTATCCCAATATTTCTCTTTTATTAATTTGCTTTATACTTTTCAAAGCACTATAGAAATATAAAATAGGAGTCCAGGTGTTTGGGCAGAATTTTGTTTAAAGAAATTGGGATTAAGAACAAAGATTTCCTTCAGGGTAGAGGAATATCAATAGGCAATGAGGAAGGAATACATTAGGTGAACATAGGAATACATAGGTAGGAAAAGTATAAAAGCAGCAAATAATCTGGAGTTGTTTATAGTGGATATTTGCAATTGAATAAATAACTATAATGGTGAGAAAGTGCTAATCATAACCTTCTAATGAGAGTTATTACTTTGCCTGAATAAAAGAACCCTTTCTTCTGGTCAGCACACCTCTTCAAATTTGGTTACTTTTTGTTGTTGTTGTTACTTTAAGTTTTAGTTCTATAACCTAAAACTTGCTGCCAAATTATGCAAAGACTTTAACAAATATTATCTCATTTCTTATCTTTGGTCAAAGTGGAAGCACCTGAAAAGGAGATTGGAAAAAGGCAGCTGGGAAAGTGAGAGAAAAATTGAATGTTTGTAGTCTTGGAAGCCATTTGAGGTAAGTGTTTCAAGGAGGAGGGAGGGAGTAATCCAATGTGTCAGTTGATGCTGATTGATGAAGTTAAGATAGAAAATGAAAATTGTTCCCACGGAGTGGTTGAGGTGAAAAAGCCTCAAGGTGGTTTTCATTGGTTTAAGTGATACAATAGCATGTTTCTATACTAATGTGTTTTTCAAGAGCTTCAGTAGTGAACACAGTACATACAAATCTTTTCCTTATAGAACCTATAATCCAGTAATTCAAGCTGATGAAAGGCAAGTTTTCTTCCTTTTCAGCATGCTGTACACATATAGCATGCCCAGGTAGCTCAGTGGTACCACTGCCTGCCAATGCAGGAGCCGCAGGAAACTCGGGTTTGATCCCTGGGTTGGGAAGATTCCCTGGAGGAGCCAATGGCAACCCACTCCAGTATTCCTGCCTGGAAAATCTCATGGACAGAGGAGCTTAGTGGGCTACAGTCCATGGAGTCGCAAAGAGCCAGACATGACTGAGCACTCTCAGGCAGATACACGTTTTAGATGTTTCTCTAATTTTTAGGATATCAAATTTATTTTCAAGATGAGAAATTTCATGCTAAAACAATTTGGAGTAGATCAGCCAAATAGATTACAAAATTTTGATAGGCCTGCTTATCAGAAGAGTTAAAGGATTACATAAGTAATCTGTGTTCTCACATTCAGTGCTGTTCAGCAATTTGGGGTTAGAATTGACTTGTTCAATAGAGAAAAACAGTTATCTAGAGTTACTGAGTCTGAAGTAAATCAAGAAAATGTACTGAGATCTTCAAGTTCTTGATTCAGACAATGATATAGGCAGATTATTTCAGTGTCTGTCAAAGGGTGAAAAAGATTCAGGGGAGTCTAGGTAAAAACAGCTGACTTCCTAGTGTGGAAATTTCCTATATTCTTGACTACTGCATGATAACTGTTGCTGGCAATGATATGACAAATAGGTAAAAATAACTGATATGACATGTTAAATATCAGGTTAGCAAATTCTTTGACTCAGAATATCTGTGAAAGTAGTGGATAGAGAGCATGATAATCTGGGCCGTACTACAGTCTTTACTCTTTAGGAATCTGCAATCCAGTGAGGGAAAAGGAAATTACAAGTGACATTCTACATATACATGGCAGGAACACAAATAGCTATGCAAAGGGACAGAGACAGGTAATAAGTAATCTGGACTGTGCACTTCTCTGGTGACTCAGCTGGTAATGAATCCGCCTGCAATGCAGGAGACCAGGGTTCGATCCCTGGGTTGGGAAGATCCCCTGGAGAAAGGAACAGCTACCCACTCCAGTATTCTGGCCTGGAGAATTCGTATAGTTCATGGGGTCTCAAAGAGTGACATGACTGAGCGACTTTCACACACAATCTGGACTGTAAAGGGAAGAAACTCTTAGTAATTTATAGATTATCCAGGCTGATTTGAATAGTTTCCATTTGCTTTTTGCTGATTATAATTAACACTGTTCCTTAAGCATCCCCATACTTGCAGATGTGAAGAGAGATGGGAAAACTTAAATCAGTCCATTTTAGGAACTCTGTTAACCAGGTTGGGTAAAGAAAGAAATGAAAATAGTGAGTGAAATGGTGTTTTTGAGTTTTCTATACATTTCTAGTTTCCCAAGTTACTTCATTATCATTAAAGTTAGTTGTATCCACCACATGGTTATGCATAAAAACACATTGACTAGTTTAAGCTATTCTCCAACATCCAAGAAAGATTTATGCTTCATGTATCTGAAAATTCTAGATTAATATGGCAATTAATAGAACATCTGCTACAGGTTGTGCCAATTTGTAGAAACTGATATTATCAACCAATTTAAATTTTGTTAACATTAGACACTTTCCTGCTCTTTCAAGGGAGCATTTGTCCTATGACCTTCTGAACTTAAGGGATAGATGTATAGCTACAAATAATCATCATATTTTCATTAGAGTCCTCAGCTAGAATTTGTAGCCATTTTTCATGCTATTAATATAACATTCTTTAATAATGCAGGCTTTAAATCAGGCTTCCAGGGGTCCAATATTGGCTCTACTACTATCAGACATTGGAAAAATTATTTAACCTTCCTGAGACTGACTTTGCTCATCTGTCAGATGGGAAAATAATAGCATCTACTTCATGAAGTAGTGAGAATTCAATGAGATAATCCATGTAGACCACTTGGAACAACACCCATTCGTGGTGAATACTGAATAATTGTAATCATTATTACATGATTGGTGGAAGTAGTCATAGGAATATCAAGTCTACATTTATATAGACTTTAATACTTTTCAGACTATGGCCAAAAAATATTTCATTTGAACCTGGGAACAGGTGACAGGATTGAAAACTGAGACACAGAGAGGTTATGTAATTTGTCTGAGAGCACTCAGTAAGTTAATAGGGAAACTGGTCCTTCACCTCTATAATGATACTGAATTCTAATGATGATTGCTGCATCAGTGAAGTTAAACAGCCTGCCTAGTGAATTTTCCTAAAATACTTTATATGCCTTCATCAAGCCAACTCTTCCTTAGTGTTTTTCTTGGAATTGAAAACTAAGTTTTCTCCCCCTTGAGATGAATACCGAGTTATTTATTTCACATGGTTTTACAAATCAGGCAAGTCCAGCATACTAAACTTATTATTAATACAAGTTTTCACACTTTCCAATGCTTTTCAGTATTCCTCATTATTGTTTCAAATAAGCATTTATAAGTTAGTTATTATAACAAGTCTGTATGATCTGGCCTTTGAATTTTTAGGAAATTTGCATATGTAGTCATTTGTGAGATGAGAGGTGACTCATGTAAATGCACCTAGCTATGCTACTTTTAGTTTATAGCCAGTATATTCATATGTACACATTGCATCAAATTATCTATTCTGTTTTTAGAAATATACTTTAAAAAATTCATGTAACAGTGGCAGAGTACAGAAGGTAGTAATTGAAGCATTGATAGCTGAAAAAACAACTAAAGCTATTTAAAGCTGTGCATAAATAAATGTGTTTTGAACTGTGTTCCCTGGTGAAATAATAGCTTCCTTGGTTTGCTTCCTATGCTTAGGACTTATCTTTCATATGTTGTTGGAAGAGCTGACAAGTGTATCCTGGCACAACTAGATCCAGGGAAAAGTTGACAGATTTTAAACTACAACTGAGTTTGGATTCACAGTGCATTGCCTCAATAAGCATCTCATGATTCTCTTATATAAAATATATCACTTTTAACAGAAAATGTAAATAAAATTATAAGGAATAAATGAAAGGCACAAGTCTATCTCACTTTGAACTTCTAATATATGAGTTATATTCCATTTGCATGACTGGTCAGATGTGAGTGAAATTGATTATATATGTTCAGTGCTGAAAAACACAGACAAGCTTTGTGACTTGAAGTATCTTGTCAAGGGTTTACATAAAACTTATTTATTAAATAGAAATTGGGACAATGGGGAGAAAAGATGTGGCAAACCTTACTTGAGGAGTATTTTTAATAGAAGTAATATCACACAGATGGAAAGGAACTAGTATTCAGTTAGCACTGGTTCATGTAAGGTGATCCCTTGTGTAGAGGAACTTGAATTTTCAGTGGTCCTAGGATGTTTTGGTTGCGTATGTATAATCATGAGTTACCACATCTAAACACACACAACAGGGCAAAATCTGTTGTCAAAGAAGACTCAAGAAAGTCATTAGTGAGCATCCAAAACTTATCAAGTGCACTGACAAAATAAGTACTTTTTGGGCAAATGCTTAGTTGAATTTGGGGGGGGTGTGTGTGTGTGTGTGTGTATATATTATATGTACATTATATGTATTATTATATATTATATATAATATATAATGGCATTATATAATTATATTATATAATAATTATATAACACTATATACTATATATAAATATATTATATATTATTAGTATATATATTTATAATATATTTATATATATATATATATAATGGTTTTCTACAGAGTGTCTGTTATTTTGTTCATGGCTTCTTGACTAGGGCAAAATGTTAAAGGGGCAAAGTTGTTCTTCTGAGGGCCTTTGCTCTTTTCTTTAACTATACTCAGAATTTTCAAACATTTTCAGAAATATATGCAGGAGAGTGCCATTCCTACTAGTTGAGAAATAACCATGATATGGACTCTATTGATGATGAGTCAGTCATGTCACCTAGATGCCACATTATAGTAATCACAGTGTTTTGTGTTCCATCTCCAAATAATTTATATGTGTCATCCAAGTGCCAGGTACTTAGTTCAAGCTTAGTATGTGACTGAATAAATTAAAATAATTTCCTATGTCCTAGCTCTGTCTGCTGAAAGAGTCCAGAAGCAGCAATATTCCAATGGGGGCTAATGCAGAGGATATACAAGATGATCCTAGAGTGTCTTGTAGAATCAGAAAGTAAGGAAGTATTTAGGAGACAAAATGATAAGAGTGTGTCAAAAGGATACAGAAGCCAACTAAAAGAGCCCCTGAAGGCCAATGCTGAAATAATTTCAACAACAAAATAAGTAAAGTAGTATTGAAATATTGCCCAAAGTATAAACTTAATACTCATGATTTATACTGATACAGTGATCAAATCTCCCATACAAAAGAACTTCAAATATTTTATGTAGCTATTTCCCATCAAGGAGGTAGAGCATAAATCTACATTACTTAAGTGTGGATTGCACGTAGTGACATCCTTTCAAAGAGTGCAGTATGGAAACAGAGTATGATCTTGCAGTGGAAAAAGCTGGCAAACATTCACTACCTCAGTCTTGTGATCAACATTAACATCAATGATAAGTCACCTACACGTGTACCCTCAATGTAATGCAGTGAGAATGGTTTTTGACTTGTGTTCTTTCTTCCAAGAACTTGCAGTCTAATTCTAAACATGAGAAAAACCTCAGACAAACCCAAATTGAAGAGTGTCCTGAAAAATCAACATCTGATCAATACTCCTCTCAACGAAGAAAATTCTGACTAACTGCCAGTCTAGAAGAGCCTGGGAGACATGATTACTAAATGTTATATGGTATACTGGATGGATTCCTGGAACAGAAAAAGGATATTAACTTAAAAACTAAGGAAATTTGAATAAAGAATAGACTTTAGTTAGTATGAATGTGTCAGTATTGGTTCATTAGTTGTGGCAAATGTACATAGTAATGTAAGATATTATCAATAAGAAAACTAGATGCAAAAGATTCTTTACTTGCAACTTTATTATAAATCTAAAGATATTCTAAAACAGAAAGTTTGTTTTAAAAAACATTTTACTTCATCATCATAAAAGCTAAATAATAACAATGATTTGTTTTTCTGAATATAAAATCCAAAATATATTACTATATTAAGATAAGTAAGATGGTGAAGTACTCATTTCTTTAAAATAAACAATTAGCTAAAAGTTATACTTAAAACTTTATCCTCTCATAGCCTTTCTTTTCCATTTTATGTCTTGTATCTGCAATATTTTATTGCTGCTCTAAACTTCCTGGTATGATCATTAAGATATTAGAGACTGATCCCTTGCCATTTGACAATTCTGTAGACAGAAATAGAGGCAGTATTTCAGATTCTACACCTTTTCCCTGGAATGACAAAAGTGCCATGACACAGCTATGCCAGAGGGAATTCACCTGAAGTGAAGGCTTTTAACATAGCACAGCTTTGTATCATGTTGATTCCAGTCAAAATAAGGGATAGTTTCTCCCTCAGAACAGTCATGTTGCCAACTAGAATAGAATGTGTTGTTGCTTGAGTTTTACTTAGAAGAAAGATATCATTTTATATATACTTGCTAAAACTAGTATTTTCAGGAAATTGTCAAATATCATTAAACGTCCCCGTGAATTCCATAAAACTGACAATACACTATATTATCAGTCAGTATGAAATAGCAGAATATAATGATAATTAAAGGTATTGGTAGTATATATGTATGTATATATGTGCATATCTCATGTCAGTCAGTTCAATTATCAGTTGTGTCTGACTCTTTGCAACCCCATGGACTGCAGCACACCAGGCCTCCCTGTCCATCACCAGCACCTGGAGTTTGCTCAAACGCATGTCCGTTGAGTCAGTGATACAATCCAACTATCTCATCCTCTGTCATCCCCTTCTCCTGCTGTCCTCAATCTTTCCCAGCATCAGGGTCTTTTCAAAGGAGCCAGTTCTTCACATCAGGTGGCCAAAGTATTGGAGTTTCAGCTTCAAGATCAGTCCTTCCAATGAATGTTCAGGACTGATTTCCTTTAGGATGGACTGGTTGGATCTCCTTGCAGTCCAAGGGACTCGCAAGAATCTTCTCCAACACCACAGTTCAAAAGCATCAATTCTTCAGCGCTCAGCTTTCTTTATAGTCCAACTCTCACATCTGTACATGACTACTGGAAAAACTATAGCTTTGACTAGACAGACCTTTGTTGGCAAAGTAGTGTCTCTGCTTTTTAATATGCTATCTAGGTTGCTCATAAGTTTCCTTCCAAGGAGTAAGCGTCTTTTAATTTCATGGCTGCAGTCACCATCTGCAGTGATTTTGGAGGCCCCAAAAATAAAGTCTGCCACTGTTTTCACTGTTTCCCCATCTATTTGCCATGAAGTAATGGGACCAGATGCCATGATCTTAGTTTTCTGAATGTTGAGCTTTAAGCCAACTTTTTCACTCTCCTCTTTCACTTTCCTCAAGAGGCTCTTTAGTTCTTCTTTGCTTTCTTTCATAAGTTTGGTGTCATCTGCATGTCTGAGGTTATTGATATTTCTCCTGCCAATCTTGATTCCAGCTTGTGCTTCATCCAGTCCAGCATTTCTCATGATGTACTCCTCATATACGTTAAATACGCAGAGTGACAATATATAGCCTTGACATCTCCTTTCAGGATTTGGAAGCAGTCTGTTGTTCCATGTCCAGTTCTCACTGTTGCTTCTTGACCTGCATACAGATTTCTCAGGAGGCAGGTCAGGTGGTCTGGTGTTCCCATCTCTTTAAGAATTTTCCTCAGTTTGTTGTGATCTACAAAATCAAAGGCTTTGGCATTGTCAATAAAGGATAAGTAGATGTTTTTCTGGAACTCTTTTGCTTTTTTGATGATCCAGCGATGTTGGCAACTTGATCTCTGGTTCCTCTGCCTTTTCTAAATCCATCTTGAATATCTGTAAGCTCACAGTTCATGTACTGTTGAAGCCTGGCTTGGATACATTTGAGCATCACTTTGCTAGCATATGTGCATATGATTATCATTATTTTATAACATAGTAGACTCATTGTAATCTTAAAGCCTTTAAGTAGGTTTACGAGGCATTTATTTCAGCAGCATGATATTTAAACTTACATTAACTAGTGGTAATAAAGAACATTAATTTTCTTTGATAGAGGCTGCATCTAAATTTCCAGAGCTTTGCAGAAGAGTTGGGTGTTTTAAAGTCTCAGTTCAGTTCAGTTCAGTGGCTCAGTCGTGTCTGACTCTTTTCGACCCCATGAATCACAGCATGCCAGGCCTCCCTGTCCCATCACCAAATCCCGGAGTTCACTCAAACTCACGTCCATTGAGTCGGTGATGCCATGCAGCCATCTCATCCTCTGTCGTCCCTTCTCCTCCTGCCCTCAATCCCTCCCAGCATCAGAGTCTTTTCCAATGAGGAAACTATTCGCATGAGGTGGCCAAAGTACTGGAGTTTCAGCTTTAGCATCATTCCTTCCAAAGAACACCTGGGGCTGATCTCCTTTAGAATGGACTGGTTGGATATCCTTGCAGTCCAAGGGACTCTCAAGAGTCTTCTCCAACACCATAATTCAAAATCATCAATTCTACAGCACTCAGCTTTCTTCACAGTCCAACTCTCACATCCATACATGACCACTGGAAAAATCATAGCCTTGACTAGACGAACCTTTGTTGGCAAAGTAATGTCTCTGCTTTTCAATATGCTATCTAGGTTGTTCCTTCCAAGGAGTAAGCATCTTTTATTTTATTTTTTTAAATATAAATTTATTTATTTTAATTGGAGATTAATTAGTTTGCAATATTGTATTGGTTTTGCCATACATCAACATGAATCCTCCACAGGTATACACGCGTTACCCATCCTGAACCCCCTCCCTCCTCCCTACCCGTGCCATGGCTGCAGTCACCATCTGTAGTGATTTTGGAGCCCCAAGAAATAAAGTCTGACACTGTTCCCACTGTTTCCCCATCTATTTCCCATGAAGTGATGGGACCAGATGCCATGGTCTTCGTTTTCTGAATGTTGAGCTTTAAGCTAACCTTTTCACTCTCCTCTTTCACTTTCATCAAGAGGCTTTTTAGTTCCTCTTCACTTTCTGCCATAAGGGTGGTGTCATCTGCATATCTGAGGTTATTGATATTTCTCCCGGCAGTCTTGATTCTAGCTTGTGCTTCATCCAGCCCAGCGTTTCTCATGATATACTCTGCATATAAGTTAAATTTAAATAGGGTGACAATATACAGCCTTGACGTACTCCTTTTCCTATTTGGAACCAGTCTGTTGTTCCATGTCCAGTTCTAACTGTTGCTTCCTGCATATAGGTTTCTCAAGAGGCAGGTCAGGTGGCTGGTATTCCCATCTCTTTCAGAATTTTCCACAGTTTATTGTGATCCACACAGTCAAAGGCTTTGGCAGGGTCAATAAAGCAGAAATAGATGTTTTTCTGGAACTCTCTTGCATTTTTCAATGATCCAGCGGATGTTGGAAATTTGATCTCTGGTTCCTCTGCCTTTTCTGAAACCAGCTGAAGATCTGGAAGTTCACGGTTCATGTACTGCTGAAGCTTGGCTTGGAGATATTTGAGCATTACTTTCCTAGTGTGTGAGATGAGTGCAATTGTGCGGTAGTTTGATCATTCTTTGGCATTGCCATTCTTTGAGATTGAAATGAAAACTGACCTTTTCCATTCCTGTGGCCTCTACAGAGTTTTCCAAATTTGCTGGCATATTGAGTGTAGCACTTTCACAGCATCATCTTTCAGGAGCTTTGTTAGTAGTGATGCTTTCTAAGGCCCACTTGACTTCACATTCCAGGATGTCTGGCTCTAGGTGAGTGATCATACCATCGTGATTATCTTGGTCATGAAGATCTTTTTTATACAGTTCTTCTGTGTATTATTGCCACCTCTTCTTAATATCTTCTGCTTCTCTTAGGTCCATACCATTTCTGTCCTTTGTCGAGCCCATCTTTGCATGAAATGTTCCCTTGATATCTTTAATTTTCTTTAAGAGATCTCTAGTCTTTTCCATTCTTTTGTTTTCCTCTATTTCTTTGCACTGATTGCTGAGGAAGGCTTTCTTATCTCTTCTTGCTATTCTTTGGAAATCTGCATTCAGATGCTTGTATCTTTCCTTTTCCCCTTTGCTTTTCACTTGTCTTCGTTTCAAAGCTATTTGTAAGGCCTCTTCAGGAAGCCATTTTGCTTTTTTGCATTACTTTTCCATGGGTATCGTCTTGATCCCTGTCTCCTGTACAATGTCATGAACCTCAGTCCACAGTTCATCAGGCACTCTATCAGATCTAGTCCCTTACATTTATTTCTCACTTCCACTGTAAAATCATAAGGGATTTGATTTAGGTCATACCTGAATGGTCTAATGGTTTTCGCTACATTCTTCAATTTAAGTCTGAATTTGGCAATGAGGAGTTCATGATCTGAGCCACAGTCAGCCCCTGGTCTTGTTTTTGTTGACTGTATAGAGCTTCCCCATCCTTGGCTGCAAAGAATATAATCAGTCTGATTTAGGTGTTGACCATCTGGTGATGTCCATGTGTAGAGTCTTCTCTTGTGTCATTGGAAGAGGGTGTTTGCTATGACCAGTGAATTCTCTTGGCAATACTCTATTAGCCTTTGCCCTGCTTCATTCTGTATTCCAAGGCCAAATTTGCCTGTTACTCCAGGTGTTTCTTGACTTCCTACTTTTGCATTCCAGTCCCCTATAATGAAAAGGACATCTCTTTTGGGTGTTAGTTCTCAAAGGTCTTGTATGTCTTCATAGAACTGTTCCACTTCAGCTTCTTCAGCATTACTGGCTGGGGCATAGACTTGGATTATTGTGATATTGAATGGTTTGCCTTGGAAATGAACAGAGATCATTTTGTCGTTTTTGAGATTGCATCCAAGTACTGCATTTTGGACTCTTTTGTTGACCGTGATGGCTACTCCATTTCTTCTGAGGGATTCCTGCCCACAGTAGTAGATATAATGGTCATCTTAGTTAAATTCACCCATTCCAGTCCATTTTAGTTCACTGATTCCTAGAATGTTGACGTTCACTCTTGCCATCTCTTGTTTGACCACTTCCAATTTGCCTTGATTCATGGACCTAACATTCCAGGTTCCTATCCAATATTGCTCTTTACAGCATCGGACCTTGCTTCTATCACCAGTCACTTCCACAGCTGGGTATTGTTTTTGCTTTGACTCCATCCCTTCATTCTTTCTGGAGTTATTTCTCCACTGATCTCCAGTAGCATATTGGGCACCTACTGACCTGGGGAGTTCCTCTTCAGTATCCCATCATTTTGCTTTTTCATAATGTTCATGGGGTTCTCAAGGCAAGGATACTGAAGTGGTTTGCCATTCCCTTCTCCAGTGGACCACATTCTGTCAGACCTCTCCGCCATGACCTGCCTGTCTTGGGTTGCCCCACAGAGCATGGCTTCGTTTCATTGAGTTAGACAAGTCTGTGGTCCTAGTGTGATCAGAGTGACTAGTTTTCTGTGATTATGTTTTCCGTGTGTCTTGCCTCTGATGCCCTCTTGCAACACCTCCCATCCTACTTGGGTTTCTCTTACTTTGGACGTGGGGTATCTCTTCACGGCTGTTCCAGCAAAGCGCAGCTACTGCTCCTTACCTTAGATGAGGGGTATCAGTTCACCACTGCCCCTCCTGACCTTGAATGTGGTCAAGGCTCCTCTAGGCCCTCCTGTTCCCATTCAGCCATGGCTCCTTGGATGTGGGGTTGTGCCGAGGACCAGCCCTGGCTGATCCAGGGTATTCGAAGGGGAGACGGCGTCGGCGACCTATTCAAATGGTAATTAGAGATATAAAGAGTAATAGAATGAGGATAGCTCAGTAGGAAAATTCAGTGGAGAAAAGAGGCTGAGTAGCTTGGTTTACGCGGAAAATCAATATAACCCATGACACCAGGTTAGCTCTGACCACGGAGGCCACAGGCGCCCTCTCGAATAGCGGAAGGTGCCCCACCTTAGACACCTTCTCGAGTGGGTCTTAGAAGCCCAGGCGAATAAGTGGTCGCAGAGGATATCCACGCTCCAGATGGAGACTTCAGCCGGAAGTTAAAGGAAAGAATGACATGGGGAGACCAAGCATTGGTGAGCAAGGCCCGTAGCTTTATTTTTAACAGGGGCTTTTATACCCTAAGTTACACATAGAGGATAATAGGGGATGCAAAGTCAGCAGTCTTTGATTCTTATCAAAAACCAGGGTTTCTTTCCTGCAAATTTATCGTATACAAATGGTTTAGGTGATTTACATCATCTTCTGGCCAGAAGGCCTACTAACATTTTATGACTCTTGACAAGAACTTATCAACAAAGACTTATTTTCTCTAAGAGTTATTATTTTAAGGTTTGGCGCCATCTTCCAAAGATAAAATTGCATTCCTATAGGGCGGATGTGTAATGGGTTTACAACAAAGAAAATAATTTATTACCTTAAGGGTCTAAAGTTACTAACACCAAGGCCACTACTTATTTTTTCTACATACCAACTATATTAATTAATACACATTCAAGGATACAATTCAGGGGATGTGAAAACTTGGCAACAAACATTGACTCATCAATGAAATCCTTTACTAGTCTTATTCTGACAGTTTCTAACTCTCTGAGAGGCTCTAAGCTATTTGAATATCTTAAGCTTCCCGTGCCTCTGGAGGCTAGGAGACTGTAAACAATCGTATGCATAGCTGCAGGAGTCCGGGTAAACTTGTCAGGCGAGTTAGAGAGCCATCTGAGGGGTTTGGATTTAAACACTCCTAATTGCCCAGGAACTTTATTAATTGGAGCTGTAAGTTAACTCTTTGACAAAGAGAGCGAGATGGTGGTGGGGGACAGCCCCCAGTAAAGTCAGAGGTGAGAGCACAAAGCAATAAAGTAGGCAGACTCTGGTTTTTGGGGGGGAAAATGCTCGAGAATATCCGGGCGGACTCCTGAGGCTCGATCCCGCCTTTGCGTATGCCGAGCCTCCTTCCTCATGACCTTTGTCATGAGCGGAATGCCTCACCGGCTCCCGGCAGGGTTGTTCCTCCCAACTGCCACACCTGGCCTTGGGCATGGGGCAGCCCCTCCTGCCTGCCACCCCTGGCCTTGGGCAGGGGATAGCTCCTCACGGCCGCCGCCCCTTACCTGGGACGTGGGGTAGCTCCTCTCAGCTGCCACCCCTGACCTTGGACGTGGGGTAGCTCCTCTTGGCCACCACCCCTGACGTCGGACGTGGGGTAAAGTCTCAGAGCTGTTGCCAACTATTTGCAAAGATTTTTCAGCTGAAGTTCCTATGTCTGTGAGAGAGAGTATGTTGCCTACAGTTTGATATATCATTAAAAATTGAATGAAATGATTTGTAAAATAGAGTAGCTCTTTAAAATAACTAGCCTTAATGATAGTGACAATTGAAATTAAGACTGTGAAACATTAAAATATGCTTTTAAGTAATTTGAATTCATATTGACTTTCACCTGAGCATGTTCAGTGAAAAATGGTCACTTTTAACATGGAGAAGTGGATATGATATCTGGTTTACAACAGTGTAGTAATGTGAATATATGCATTGCATTTGGCTTTTCCTTTTCACCTTAGGGCCTTAGCATCTGATATTCCTTGTGATTGGAACATACAGTCAACTTTGGCTCTTTTATTACTCCTTTACTCTTTAGTCACCTTCATCTGCTGCTGCTGCTGCTGCTGCTAAGTTGCTTCAGTTGTGTCTGACTCTGTGTGACCTCATAGAGGGCAGCCCACCTGGCTCCCCTGTCCCTGGGATTCTCCAGGCAAGAACACTGTAGTGGGTTCCCATTTCCTTCTCCAACGCATGAAAGTGAAAAGTGAAAGTGAATTCGCTCAGTCGTGTCCGACTCTTAGAGACTCCATGGACTGTAGCCTACCAGGCTCCTCTGTCCATGGGATTTTCCAGGCAAGAGTACTGGAGTGGGTTGCCATTGCCTTCTCCACACCTTCATCTGGCTAGCTCTAATTTATCCATCAGGTCTCAGATTACATGTTAATTGTATGTTAGTATCTCAGAGTTGACCTTCTATTCTAAGTTAGTTCACCTATTATTCATAGTGTCCTGTGCTTTTCCTTTATCATTCTAATCATGATTATAATTAATACTCACTTGTTTGATATTTGTATAATGACTTTTACCTTTACTAGATCATAATCTCCATGGGATATAGCATAGTATCTGGTGCATAATAGATGATCAAATGGGAGTTGCTATAAAAATGAATGAACGGATAATTGTTATAATACTTAGATAATGAGAAAGGCTGTTACAGTTTGTATCCATTATTTATACAAAATCAGCATACTTAGTACAAATGAATAGAGATAAAGAAAATAAAGTTTCTCTTCTAAAATAGAAACAGAAAGTAAGCCACAGTACTTTTAAGACAGAGTACTTGAGCAGGAGACTTTGTTGCTGTTATTTTTTTTTTTCTCAGTATTATCTTCTGAGAAAAGAGCACACAGATTCTGCAAGTCTGAAGGCCTCCCACAACACTTGTCTGGTATTATTCCAAATTGTAACTATTGTTCTCAAAACTCCTATGCTATCTCAACCTGTCAATCGTAGCAGATGATCTTGGCATGTATGATTGAGTGAAAATGAAGGCTTTATGTGAGAAATGCTTCAAATTTCCCCCTTTCATCTTCCCTGTCACTAACAAAAGAAAGAAAAAAAAACTATACCAATACTCTTTATTCTTTTCCTCTGCTCTTTCAAGAAGGGAGATCCTCCAACTATGCCTTTGATTCCTCTCTGTTTCTTCTATGGTTTTGCCACAAAGAATTATTGCCTCTCTTTCCTGTCTTCTTTAAAGTCTTTGTATTTAAACATCATCGGCCTCTAAATATGTTTAAGTTTCTTCTGTGATAAAAACAAACATGAGGAAAAAATCATTTTTTGAAAATTCTTCATCTCTCTTTGGGCTTCACTGGTGGCTCAGCTGGTAAACAATCTGCCTGCAATGCAGGAAACACAGGTTCAATCTCTGAGTCAGGAAGACCCCCTGGAAAAGGGAATGGCTACCCACTCAAGTATTCTTGCCTGGAGAATTCCATGGACAGAGGAGCCTGGCAGGCTGCACTCCATGGGGTTGCAAAGAGTCAGAAATGACAGACCAACTAACACATACCCTATGTCTGTAATTTCTCACCTCCAGTTTACTCTTTAACCCTCTGTCAACTGGTCTCTGCCCTAACTAATTGAAATTGTGTTAGCAAAAGTTACCAATAATTTCTTGACAGTCAAATATAATGGGCATTTTCAGATTTTATCTTATTTGACCTATTTGACTTAGTATAGTTGTCCATAACATCATTTTTTTCTGGATTTTTTAAAAGTTAAACTTAATACCTGCTCATTGTAAAAAAGTATAAATAGTATAGGAAAACTTACAAAAGGAAATAATGCCTTCTCATATGCAGAGATAACCAGTAGTTACATTGGTGAACTTTCTGTATGTGTGTACTATAATTCATACAACCTGTTTGTTCTTGATGAGCATTTAGGTTTTTTCCTCAAATTTTAATGTTTAGAAATCCCTCAAGTGAAATTTATGAACCTTTAAGGATGATTGCCCTCACCTTGAAATGTTACTCTCCCCACTGTCTTTCTGTAACCCTACTTTATTTTCTGATACTGCTGTAGCTCTTACCACTCTGGCTAATTTTCTGATGTCTTCTTTGTAAGTTTTACTTTCTCTGCCAGCCCCTTGTGTGTTTTTCATTTGGAACCAGTGCTCAAACCTTTTTTTCATATGAAATATTCCCTCAAGGTTATTTAATTTTCTCTCATGACTTTAGCCATCACGCAGTGACTGCCAATCCTGTATCTCTAACTCAGGTCACATTCCAGAGTTTTATCACCCATACATCCAATTTCCTACATGTAGGTTCATTCACATGTTTCAAGCTTTATAAATCTAACATTGAACCTAGAACTTTACTCAAAGTCTATGTAATTTCCTATATTATCCAGTCATTGGCCTTTTATCTTGTCTCACAAGCCAGAAAAAGCAGAGGAACCAGAGATCAAATTGGTAACATCTGTTGGATCGTAGAAAAAGCAAGGGGATTCCAGAAAAAAAAACATCTACTTCATTGACTATGCTACAGCCTTTAACTGTGTGGATCACAACAAACTGTGGAAAACTTTTTAAAGAGATTGGAATACTAGACCACCCTACCTGCCTCCTGAGAAACCTGTATGCAGGTAAAGAAGCAACAACTAGAACCAGACATGGAACAACAGGCTGGTTCAAAATTGGGAAAGGATTATTTCAAGGCTGGATTGAAAAGGATTCAATAAATAAAGGATTATTTAAGCAGGTGTATTGTTACCTGCTTAAGTATTATGCAGTGTATATAATGCAAAATGCCAGGCTGGATGAATCACAAGCTGGATTCATGATTGCCGGGAGAAATATCAACCACCTCAAGTATTCAGATGATACCACTCTAATGGCAGAAAGCTAAGAGGAACTGAAGAGCCTCTTGATGAGGGTGAAAGAGGAGAGTGAAAAAGCTGGCTTAAAATTCAACATTCAGAAAACTAAGATCATGGCATCCAGTCTCATCACTTCATGGCAAATAGATTTGGAAAAATTGTAAATAATGATAGATTTTATTTTCTTGGACTCAAAAATCACTGTGGATAGTGACTGCAGCCATGAAATTAAAGACATTTTGCTCCTTGGAAGGAAAGCTATGACAAACCTAAACAGCATGTTAAAAACCAGAGACATCACTTTGATGACAAAAGTCCATATAGTCAAAGCTATGTTTCTTCCTGTTGTAATGTTACAGATGTGAGAGTTGGACCATAAAGAAGGCTGACCACCGAGGAAGTGATGCTTTTGAAATGCTGAGAGTCCCTTGGATTACAAAGAGATCATACCAGTCAATTCTAAAAGAAGTCAACGCTGACTATTCATGGGAAGGACTGATGCTGAAGCTGAAGCTCCAATACTTTGGCCACCTGATGTGAAGAGGCAACTCATTGGAAAAGACTGGTGCTGGGAAAGATTGAGGGCAGGAGGAGAAGGGAGAGACAGAGGACGATGATTAAATAGCATCACCAACTCAATGGATGTGAGTTTGAGCAAACACCGGGAGATATTGAAGGATAGGGAAGCTTGCAGTCCTGCAGTCCATCATGTTGCGAAGGGTCGGACACTGAGTGACTGAACTACAACAAGGCAGAACCTTTCCCTAGATTCCTTTCTCTTCCTCATGCTTTGTATCTAATTGCTCGTTAATTGCAGTAGAATCTCCTTAGTATGTCTCATATTTCCCCCTTTTTCACTCATAATACCACTATTTTTATTTCAGACTCTTCCCTTATCTGTATGAATACCTGAATTAACCTCATTGTCTTCAGGTTTACCTACCTCCAGCTCATCTTTCGTGCTGTAAGAAATTGTCTTTTAAATACTCAAACGTGATCGTATCACTCTCTTGCTTAAAATAGTCACTGTCTCCCCATTAGCTTCATTATAAGTTCCATAGAATAAATTAAAACCTCAGCATCTCATTCAAACATTTGTGAATTGGTTTTTGCCTGTCTTTCTAGATGATATTAAGACTAAGTTTCAAGGAAATGTAATTAGAATGGATTATGCTATTTCAAGTGTGCAGTAGTGGAAACAACCACCAATTGAATGTGAACTAAAATCCTTAAAGGCATTTGATGATCAAGTATGTGAAACAATGATATTTGACAGACCTTTGGGTTCCAGTAAGAGGGAAAATGACAAAAATACTTAAGAGAACTGAAGAGGAGGGAGAGTAAGTTAACAGAACAAATCAAATCCAGAAACTATTACCAAGAGTAACTGTAAAAATCTGTGGCATTGAGCTTATGGTGGGTAGGTATATTAGGTCGACTTAAAGGGTCAAGTCAGGATGGAGACTGACATAAAAATCCGTGACATATCTTATCTTTCCCTTCAGACTTTGTGTTGGCTTCCTAACAAATATAGAACAAAATCTAAGATGTTAAAATGATCTAAGAAGGCCTCTACGATCAGGCTATTTACTTCCTATGCAGCCTCACCTCCTGCTACTGCCCTCTTTCGCTTTAGGCTCCATTAACACTAAATGCGGTGATCTTTCAAGTCTCTTTGTTTTTTTCACGTATTTTTTTTTCAGGTAAATCCAAATTTTATTTTTTATTTTTTTCCAAGTTTACACTTTATTTATTTTTAATATAAATTTATTTATTTTAATTGAGGGCTAATTACTTTCAATATTGTATTGGTTTTGCCATACATCAACATGAATCTGCCACGGGTGTACACGTGTTCCCCATCCTGAACTCCCCTCCCACCTCCCTCCCCGTACCATCCCTATGGGTCATCCCAGTGCACTAGCCCCAAACATCCTGTATCCTGCATCGAACCTGAACTGGTGATTCGTTTCTTATATATTATACATGTTTCAATGCCATTCTCCAAAATCATCCCACCTTCTCCCTCTCCCAGAGTCCAAAAGACTGATCTATACATCAGTGTCTCTTCTGCTGTCTCGCATACAGGGTTATCATTACCATCTTTCTAAATTCCATATATATGCATTAGTATACTGTATTGGTGTTTTTCTTTCTGGCTTACTTCACTCTGTATAATAGGCTCCAGTTTCATCCACCTCATTAGAACTGAGTCAAATGTATTCTTTTTAAAAGCCAAGTAATACTCCATTGTGTATATGTACCCACAGTTTTGTTATCCATCCGTCTGTAGATATCCATCATGTCCTGGCTATTATAAACTGTGCTACGATGAACGTTGGGGTACACATGTCTCTTTCAATTCTGGTTTCCTCCGTGTGTATGCCCAGCAGTGGGATTGCTGGATCATAAGGCAGTTCTATTTCCAGTTTTTTAAGGAATCTCCACACTGTTCTCCATAGTGGCTGTACTAGTTTGCATTCCCACCAACAGTGTAAGAGGGTTCCCTTTTCTCCACACCCTCTCTAGCATTTATTGCTTGTAGACTTTTGGATCGCAGCCATTTTGACTGGCGTGAAATGGTACCTCATTGTGGTTTTGATTTGCATGTCTCTGATAATGAGTGATGTTGAGCATCTTTCCATGTGTTTGTTAGCCATCTGTATGCCTTCTTTGGATAAATGTCTGTTTAGTTCTTTGGCCCATTTTTTGATTGGGTCGTTTATTTTTCTGGAATTGAGCTGCAGGAGTTGCTTATATATTTTTGAGATTAATTATTTGTCCTTTGCTTCATTTGCTATTATTTTCTCCCATTCTGAAGGCTGTCTTTTCACCTTGCTTAGAGTTTCCTTTGTTGTGCAGAAGCCATGTATTGTTTCTTCTGCCTAGAATGTCTTTCAGTTCCTTATTTCCTCAGTGAACTCCTATTTATTCTTCAGAACCTTGTACTGGCATCACCAACTTCAGGAGCCTTCTCTGAATGCACCTCTCTCACAGAGTTACCCATCCATCAATCCACTCATTTGTTTGTTTATTATTGAGCAAATATTTATTGAGTACTTAGTGTGGACCAGATGCCATGTAAGGTACTGGGAACATCATGGCTAGAAGACAGGCCAAATGTGACTTTTACCCTTCTTGGCCTTATATTTAGAAATGAATACACATATGCATATGCACGTGAACACACACATGCATTCACACACACACAAATACACATTCAAATAGATAAAGAAAATAATCATCAGTTTTCTAAGTGCTATGAATATAAGAGGCAAGAAACCGTTATACAGAATAATGAGTGTAAGGGATAGATACAGAAGCAACATAGTATAAGGTTGAACCATGTGAAATTGCTAGTATTTGACTATTTTTGTTTATTATAATTGGTGATTTTATATAGTTCAACCTAATAGTTGCCTTTCTGAGGAACTGACTTTAAACTTAGATCTGAAGATAAGGTAAACTGGCTAAGGTGGCTAAGCTTGAAGCTTAGCATGTTCCAGAAACCAAGAGAAAACTGGAAAAGATAGAATTGAGAAAACTGTTGAAATGTAAGAGCTATAAGCAGGACAGATTGTATTGGATCTTTATAGGAATTTGGATTGATTTTCATTAAAATATAAAGCCACTAGACTATTTTAAAATCCTTCTGATTTCAGTGTGGGACTGAGAGGGAAGAGAATAAGGGCAAAAAATAGGGCTATCAAGAAGTTGATGTCAAGAGGCAATATAATGTGTTAAGTGTACAGGGTTTGGCTTCATGCTGCCTTGATTTAAATCCTGGTTTTACCATTTGCCATTTATTATTTCACTTTATGCAAGTTACTCAAACTCTCTAAGCTTCAGTTTCTTCATTTGTATAATAGGATAATGACGGGATCAACTTCATAGGATGTTGATCTATGACTAACCTCTAGACTAGTCTAGAGACTGAATAAGATAATCCACTGCACAACACTGAGCAGTCCCCGGCATCTAATAGAGATTAATAATCCAAATGACAGGTGACAGTACCTGCACTATTTTGATGACAGCCTATTTGAAGAGAAGTGAACAAACATGAAACCTTTTGTTGTGGGGGTTTAAGCAGCAAGTTTTATTAATGAATTGGATATGTGAATTGAGGGAGAAGGATTTTTCAGGCATCACTCCTAGGTTTCTGTCAAAGAGTGGAATGGATTGTGCTGCACTCTGCTAAAATGGGGACGGTGTGCCTGGTACAGAATTTGGCCACAGAAATTTCTCTCTCATTATGCCATATAAGGCAGAATGAAAGAAAGAAAAAAGGAAGGTAAGTACCATACAATATAAAAAGAAATAGTTATTTAAAATTTAGATAACAGTCAGAACCTTACATGAGATATGAAAAACACTTCATGTTATATTTATACCACAATGTCTAAAACATGTAAAACTTTTGTGTATATATTATTTTTTCTCAAAGTCTAAGATTTTGTAAATCTTTCTACCATACTATGTGATAAACAGTGAACAATTAAACTTATGTGCTTACTTTGTCTTATATTAAGGGCATTTTGTAATC
Organism: Bos grunniens; assembly: GCF_055505025.1. Lineage (NCBI taxonomy): Eukaryota > Metazoa > Chordata > Mammalia > Artiodactyla > Bovidae > Bos > Bos grunniens. The sequence goes on along the minus strand of NC_141194.1, from coordinate 101,014,155 downwards.
ATTCCATCTGTTTCTCTCACAGAATGAAACCTGCTTGGTATACCAGCAGATGAAGAATTTAAGGAGGGTGTCTGTCTTTATTCTCTTTAGAAACTGAGAGTCTGCTCTGGGAACCATCAGGCACCATGGGGAAGCGGGACAATCGGGTGGCCTATATGAATCCTATAGCAATGGCCAGATGGAGGGGCCTATCTCAATCTGCAGGCCCAACAATACAAGATTATCTGAATCGACCAAGGCCCACCTGGGAAGAAGTGAAGAAACAATTAGAAAATAAAAAGAAAGGCTCCAAGGCATTAGCTGAATTTGAAGAAAAAATGAATGAGAACTGGAAGAAGGAACTAGAAAAAAGCAGAGAGAAATTATTAAGTGGAAATGAGAGTTTATCCAAAAAAAGAGACAGAAAGAAAAAGAAAAAGAAGAAATCTTGTCGGTCTTCATCTTCTTCTTCATTAAGCACTGATTCTTCAAGCAGTTCCCCAGATTCTGAAGATGAGGAAAAGAAAGAAGGAAAAAAGAGAAAGAAAAAGAAGAACCATTCATACAAATCATCAGAAAGCTCTCCATGTGATTCTGAATCAGAGAGCAAGGAATCTGTAAAAAAGAAAAAGAAGTCAAAGGATGAAACAGAGAAAGAAAAGTGTATTAGAAATCTCAGCAAAAAAAGAAAGAAAACTTGTCCTGAGGATAAACCTTTATCATTGGAGTCCTCATCAGAATCAGATTATGAAGAAGAGATGCAAACAAAAAAGAAGAGAAGACGTGAAGAGCAAGAAAAAGGAACAGAAAAGGCAAAAAAGAAGAAGAAGAAACAGTACAAAAAACATAGTAAGAAGAAGAAAAAGAAATCAGATTCAAGTCACAAATCAGTATAGTATCAAGAAAAAAATAGGAAGATTTACCTGTTGAAAAAATCAAGAAACGTCTATAGGAAAATTCAACTGTGAGTGTTAGAGCATATTTACCAAAATGCATGAGTTTCCCTGTGTTAGTAGAATTATTCCTGGACTTTGTTGCCAGTCAAATGCCACTGTGCCAGAAAGGGCCTTAATTGTTGCCTGCAGCTTAAATGTAGGGTTTTGTTTTGTTTACATGTTTTTCCCTCCACTGGCTAATTTCTCTGAGAGCTAAAATCGTGTCGTCATACTAGTGGTTAAAATGTTTAGAATTAAATTAAATGTTTTAGATGATAAATAATTCTGACCAAACAATGTATCTAATGTCAAAAGTATCTAATTTGGATACATCTTTAAAATATATTCAGAAATATCCAGGCAACAATAGTTGACCTTTTTGAAGCATGGACTTAACATTAATGTCTCAAAATATTTACATTTGAAGATTAAAATTTAGGTTTTTTTCCTCCTTAATAAACTTTTGTTTACATGGGGAAAGGGCTGTGGGGGGAAAAGAGTTTGCTATCACTTTGGCGAGCTGAATAGTGTGCCTTTGATACTTACACATCCTATTTTTGCTAGTGCAGCAGCCATTCTTTTTACTTTGTAATGTATGCTGCTTCACATGAACAAGAAAGACAGCAATTTACAGTATATGTAAAACCCCAGTTTTATAAAACTTATCTCCACTTCCACAGTAGTAAATAATATTTAGTGTTAGAGTGTTACATGATTTGAATTAACTTTGATACCCTTTGGAGGAGAATCATTTTAAATAGACCCTGGTATTTTTTTTTTTATTAATAAATCTTTATCCTGAAATGTTTTGCATGTTTCATACTATTAAGTTTTGATTATCCAGGGACATTCTATATAAACAATAATCCTTTTTTTAATATGATTTACACTTAGGGTACAAGTTTCAAGCTTTTAATTTATTAATCTTACTATATTAATTTCATTACTGTGTTTGACTGCATACTTTCCAAAATATTTAGCATGTAAAAAGAAGGTTATAAAAAATATTTAATGCCTTCATATTGAAGCTGGTTTACTATAAGCAAGTTGAGTGCCAGACCTCTAGTACACTGTATGTCTTGTTACATAAAACTACTGCCAAAATCTTAGTATGCTGTTTAAAAATTTGTTGTCTTAAGCATTAATATTGAATTAAAATAAAAGTTAAATTAGGAGAATATAGTCTGTTTCATATTTTACTAAGATTTGGAGTTTGTTGCCTCATGTTTGTTGCTGATTCATGTTTACCACTATGCTGAAATAAGTTGAAATTTATTTTTGCTTTACATATTTTATATAAGAGCAATATGAATTATAAATTGATGCCTAAAAACACCCATTACAGAAGATGTGCTAATTGTAATGTCATATGTACAAAGTATTTTGGCATGAGGAGAGAATAGATAGCTATTTTTTTAAGTAGCTGATTTTATGTCAGCTCCCTTGAGTCACAAGTAAAATTATTATAAAGATAGAAAACATCTGGTACATAAATAACATATTGACTCCCCCAATTTTTGCAGTGCATACACCAGATTCTCTCAGTAACATTCTTGGAACATTATAAATGTAATGCCTTGTTAGGTCACACTGAAGCTTCATAACTGTAGCTGTTTCCTAAAATATAGCTATATCTATATGCCAATAAAAATATTATATTTAAGGGAAATTTTTATCCATATAGAGTTTTCCAAAATTATTTTTTATTAAAATATTAAAAAGCATGTATTATTTGTAGAATGTGGCAAAGACATTAACAACTATCAAATATCTGTGGGCTCGCATTCACTTCCCAGCCCCTTGTAGTTAGGCAATGCCATTTATTACTTCCAGCAGAAGGATTACAGAGAGATTGTAAACAAAAGTGATGTGTCGTTTCAGTACTGGTGCAGTAAAAAGTCTTGTGTGACCCTCCAGCTCTCTTTACCTGCCATGTGGACCTGAAAGCAGTGTGCTCCAAATAGTGTACCTACAAGATGGATGCAACCTGTATCTATGTTTGTAAGGGACCTGCCCTGAAGAGCTGATGGACTTGGGGTGAATGTTTTGAGTGTGAGAAATAAACTGTTATGCGTCAAGCCACTGGGATTTCGGGTCTTCCTTTTCATTACTGCAGCAATCAACTATCGTATTCTGAATAGTAACATACAACTCTAGAATGTCTGTTTCATTATTTACATAAAATAACTCACTTATTTCTATCACATCTTCATGTAGTCAGCAGAATGATTCAAAAGTAAATCAGTTATCCTATAACAGAAGGAAATGTTATTTTATTTGCATTGGTTTTTATGTAATGACTGAAGAAGAGGGTGGCCTAGGATATTTCACACTTATCAGCAATAATAACTGCCTAGGAAGTAAAACTACTTCATTATTCCTCTTATCATGGCCAAAACAATCTTCTAGTAAAGGTTTTCGGAAGATAGTTTTAAAGCACTCATAGGAATCAATGAAGAATAGGGATGCTATTTTTTACGTATAAGTATAGACGGTTAAAAAAAAGTGATAAGGAAATATGTAGAAGACAATAGACTAAATAGATTTAGGTGAACATTTAATATGTTGCCTACAGACTAAAAGCTGAATAAGTTATCCCTTATGTGAAAAGCACTACAATTGTTACTAGTAAATGTATGCTATGTGATTCATAAGAATAGCTTTAGACAAAATATTTAAGTAAATTTGTGGGATGGGAAGCAGTGGGAAAGTCAATAAGAAAGTAGACAAGAGGTGGGGGGAAACCAATACAATCTAGATTAAGAATGTAATTGCAAGCAGAAAAAGAAAAAAATTAAAAGATCTCAGACTGAAGATAAAGATTATATTGGAGATAAGGAGAATGAATAGAATTGGGGGTTCTGGTTTTGTATCTTGTGATACTTTATTTGGCTATTACAAATTTATTTTGAGAAAGATTCACCTTTGACATTGTAGTTCTGTGGTCATTTTCTGTTTGACCATATTTATTTTACCGAAAAAAAGAAGTATTTAATTTGTGATGTAGGTTTGAATCTATTTCATGACTAATGAAAATTGTAGTCAAACATTCAAGGATACCTATGTACTTCAGAGCTGAACTAGTTTTCTTAACCCTACTTGAGCTGCAAATAAGACGTGTTCTTTCTTCATGACTCTATCACTTTTGATTCTTATGACACATACATCAATCTATCTTTTTCTTGTTGTTGTTCAGTTACTAAGTCATGACTGACTTTTTGCAAGTTTATGGACTACAGCATCCCAGGCTCCTCTGTCCTCCACGATCTCCTGGAATTGATTAAAATTTATGTACATTGAGTCAATGATGCTATTTAGCCATCTCATCCTCTGTTCCCCCCTTCTCCTTTTACCTCCAATCATTCCCAATATTGGAGCCTTTTCCAATGAGTCAGCTTTTTGCATGACGTGGCCAGAGTATTGGAGCTTCAGCTTCAGCCTCAATCCTTCCAATAAATATTCAAGATTGATTTCCTTTAGAGTTGGTTGATTGATCTCCTTGCAGTCCAAGGGACTCTCAAGAATCTTCTCCAGCACCACAATTCAAAAGTATCAATTCTTCAGCACTCAGCCTTCTTTATGGTCCAACTCTCACATCTGTATATGACTACTGGAAAAACCATACCTTTGATTATGTATAATCTTTCCTGGTAACTTAGTTGGCAAAAAATTCACCTGAAATGCAGAAGACCCTGGTTTGATTCCTGGGTTGGAAAGATCAGCTGGAGAATAGATAGGCTACCCAGTCCTTGGGCTTCCCTGTGGCTCAGCTGGTAAAGAATCCGCCTGCAATGTGGGAGACCTGGGTCCTATACCTGGGTTGGGAAGATCCTCTGGAGAAGAGAAAGGCTACCCACTCCAGTATTCTAGCCTGGAGAATTCCATGGACCAAATTTCACACTTATTTCACACTTTATATTTCCTTATCACTTTTTTTAACCGTCTATACTTATACATAAAAAATAGAATCCCTATTCTTCACTGATTCCTATGAGTGCTTTAAAACTGCCTTCCAAAAACCTTTACTAGACGATTGTTTTGGCCATAATCAGAGGAATAATGAAGTAGTTTTACTTCCTAAACAGTTATTATTGCTGATAAGTGTGAAATATCCTGTATTTCACACTTATAGTCCATGGGGTCACAAAGAGTTGGACACGATTAAGTGACTTTCACTTTTACTTTGATTATACAGACCTTTGTCAGCGAAGTGATGTCTCTGCATTTTAATATACTATCTAGGTTTGTCATAGCTTTCCTTCCCAACAGCAAGTCTTTTAATTTCATGGCTGCAGTCACTGTCTGCAGTGATTTTGGAGCCCAAGAAAATAAAATCTGTCATTGCTTCCAATTTTTCCCCTTCTATTTGCTGTGAAGTGGTGGGACCAGATATCATGATCTTAGTTTTTTTAATGTTGGTTTCCAGCCAGCTTTTTCACTCTCCTCTTTCACTCTCATCAAGAGTCTCTTCAGTTCCTCTTTGTTTTCTGCCATAAGGGTGGTATCCTCTGCATATCTGAAGTTATTAATATTTCTCCCGGAAATCTTGATTCCAGCTTGTGCTTCATCCAGCCCAGCATTTCACATGATGTACTCTGCAAATAAGTTAAATAAGCAGGGTGACAATATACAGCCTTGTCTTACTCCCTTCCCAATTTTGAACCAGTCAGTTGTTCCATGTCTGGTTCTAACTGTTGCTTCTTTACTTGCATACAGGTTTCTCAGGAGACAGGTAAGGTGGTCTGGTATTCCCCTCTCTTTAAGAATTTTCTAGTTTGTTGTGATCCACACAGTCAAAGGTTTAGTATAGTCAGTGAAGCAGAAGGAAGTATTTTTCTGGATTTCCCTTTATTTCTTCATTATGCAACAAATGTTGGTAATTTAATGTCTGGTGCCTCTGTCTCTTTAAAACCCAGCTTCTACATCTGGAATTTCTGGCTTCACATACTGCTGAAGCCTAGGTTGAAAGATTTTGAGCATAACCTTACTAGAATGTTAAATTAGTGCAATTGTATGGTAGTTGGAACATTTTTTGGCATTACCCTTCTTTGGGATTGGAATGAAAACTGATCTTTTCCAGCCTTATGACCCCTGCTGAGTTTTCCAAATTTGCAGACATATAGAGTACAGCAGTTTAACATCATCTTTTATGATTTGAAATATATCAGTTGGAATTCCATTATTTCCACTAGCTTTGTTTGTAGTAATGCTTCCTAAGGCCCACTTGACTACACACTCTAAATCTCTGGCTCTCAGTGAGTGATCATACCATTGTGGTTATCCAGATCATTAAGACCTTTTTTGTATAGTACTTCTGTGTGTTCTTGCCAACTCTTAATCTCTTCTTCTTTTAGGTCCTTGCATGAAATGTTCTCTTGATATCTTCAATTTTCTTGAAGAGATCTCTAGTCTTTCCCAAATCTTTTGTTTTCCTCTGTTTCTTTGCATTGTTCATTTAAGTTGGCCTTCTTGTCTCTCCTTGCTATTCTATGGAACTCTGCATTCAATTGGGTATATCTTTCCCTGTCTCCCTTGCCTTTTGCTTTTTTTCTTTCTTTCGCTAGTTGTAGAGCCTCCTCAGACAACCACTTTGCCTTCTTGCATTTGTTTTTCTTTGGGATTTGTTGTTGTTGTTCACTGCCTCCTATACAATGTTACAAACCTCTGTCCATAGTTCTTTAGGGACTCTGTCTACCAGATCTGATCCCATGAATCTAGTCATCATCTCCACTCTATAATCATACAGGATTTGATTTAAGTCATACCTGAATGACCTCATGGTTTTCTCTATGTTCTTCAATTTAAGCCTGAATTTTGCAATAAGGAGCTCATGATATGAGCCACAATAAGCTCCTGGTCTTATTTTTACTGATTATATAGAGTTTCTTCATCTTTGACTACAAAGAGCATAATCAAGCTGATTTCGATATTGAGTGTTGTCATCTCCTGTGTTGTTGGAAGCAGGTGCTTGCTATGACCAGCGTGTTCTCTTGACAAAACCCTGTTAGCCTTTGCTCTGCTTCATTTTGTACTGTCGAACCAAACTTGCCTGTTTTCCAGGTATCTCTTGACTTCTTACTTTTTCATTCCAATCCCCTGTGATAAAAGGGAAATCTTTTTTTGGTGTTAGTTCTATAAAATGTTGTATTACATATTTTGCATATCTGCAGGCTCAGGTTGTTAAGAGGGTTGGTTCTTGGATAAGTACTAGTTTAAAATTCTCACCCTGCCATTTCTTGGTATGTGACCCTAAGTAAGTTAGTTCACCTGTTATGTGTGTTTCCTCAGATACAAAATCAGAAAAACAACAATATCTATCTCCGTGACTGCTATGAGAATTAGATAAAATAACATTTAAAGCATTTAATACAGTTTTTGGGACATAGCAAATACTCAATGAATGTTACTTCTTCTTTCCTCCTCTTCCTAACATCATCATCATCACCATTATTTTATTATTATATAATCATTTTATTTCTTCATTGTAGTCTCCTGAAAAGTAGAGGCTGTTTCATCTTTTATCTATTGCAATGATGGTACACAGTATTTTGCATATGATAGGTGCCTCATAACTTTCATTAAATCGAATTAGCTGGTAAAGCCCTTGGACAAATGAGAGTCTGAATAAATGCAGTGTACCATTGCTATGTATCTGTTCCCCGACTCAGTTTGTAAATGGCTTATTGAGATAATTCATGTGTCATAAAATCCATATTAAAAATGTGTAATTCAGTGTTTTGTTTAGTATACTCACAGATATATACAAACATAACCACAATGCATTAGGACATTTTAATCACTTCAAAAAAGAAATCCTATCCTCCCCATTACCCTCGAGACTCCACATACTTTCTGTTTCTATAGATGTCATATAAATGAAATTATACAATATGTGGCTTTTATCACTTAGCATAATATTTTCAAGGTTTATAAAATGAAAGAGAATCTAATGCATCTTACCAAATTTTTACTAGAACAAAGGGAAACACCACTTTCCATACATAGATATACTGGGCATAATTAATCAGACTTGCACATCCTTATTTTTCTTTATTTTTTGATTCTTTTCCATTATGGTTTATCATAAGATATTGAAAATAGTTCTCTGTCCTATACAGTAGCACCTTGTTATTTATCCATTCTTTACATAAAAGTTTACATCTGCTAACCCCAATCTCCCACTCCATCTATCCCCCAACCCTCTCTTCCTTGGCAACCACCAGTCTGTTCTCTATGTCCATGATTCTATTTCTGTTTCAGAGATGGGTTCATTTGTGTCATATTTTAGGTTACACATGTAAATAATATCATATGATATGTGCCTTTCTCTTTATGACTTACTTCACTTAGTATGAGAATCTCTAGGTCCATCCATATTGCTGCAAATGGCAATATTTTATTTTTTATGGCTGAATAATATTCCTTAGTATATGCTTACCACATCTTTATCCATTCATCTATTGATGGACATTTAGATTGTTTTCATGTACTGACTATTGTGAATAGTGCTAACTTACACTTCTTTTTTTATATATAAATTTATTTTAATTGGAGGTTAATTAATTTACAATATTGTATTGGTTTTGCCATACACTGACATGAATCCACCACGGGTGTACATGTGTTCCCCATACTGAACCCCCTCACCCACTTCCCTCCCCATCCCATCCCACTGGGTCATCCCAGTGCACCAGCCCCAAGCATCCTGTATCATGCATCAAACCTGGACTGGTGAGATCGTGAGATGGTTGGATGGCATCATGGACTTAATGGACATGAGTTTGAGTAAACTCCAGGAGTTGGTGATGGACAGGGAGACCTGGTGTGCTGCAGTTCATGGCGTTGCAAAGAGTCGGACATGACTGAGCAACTGAACTGAACTGATTCTTTACTTTCTACTTGAGTATAACATCTATTTATGAATATGACAGTCTTTACCCTGAAGGAGCTCAAAGTCTAGTTTTAATAGACATATAGGTAAAGAGATTGATTTTACATAGCAAGGTAAAGTATTCCAACAGTTAACTAGAGGCTGATGTTCCCTAGCTTTAAAATTTTAGCCATAATATCTTCTCCTAAGCCTTAAACTATATATCAAAACCTCTGTTGGATAACTTTATTATCATATTCACAGGCACTTCTAACCTGAGATGCCTCAGGTGAACTTGTTTTATCCCTACACAATTTTTGGAGTTCTCAACCTTATGAGTGTTTCTGGAAAGTCAGTAATTTCCTTTTCCTCACTATAAAAGAAGCCTCTAAGGATAATTTACTTTTGAATGTTTTTGCCTGTATTATTTCCTATACAGTGAGAATTGTTATAATAGGAATAATTATACACACAAATATCACATAGAGTCATGGAGAGGTACAAAAAGGTTAGCATATTAATAAAGATCTTGAAACAATGTCATGTATAGTGAGGGATGTGCTGTGCATATTCTCTCAGTCTTGTCCAACTTTTTGTGACCCCATGGACTGTAGCCCACAAGGCCCCTCTGTCCATAGGGTTCTCCAGCCAAGAATAATGGAGTGGGTTGTTATGCCCTCTTTCATGGAATCTTCCCAACCCTGGGAAAGAACCCAGGTCTCCCACTTTGCAGGCGGATTCTTTATCGTCTGAGAAGCCCAAGAATGCTGGAGGAGGTAGCCTATCCCTTCTCCAGGGGATCTTTCCAACCCAGGAATCGAACTGGATCTCCTACATTGCAGGCAGATTCTTTAGCAATTAAGCTACCATGGAAGACCACTAGTAAGGGATACATACATATTTTCTAAATATTAAGATAATAAGATATATTTAATATAGCATGTGACCAAATCGTTTAGGAGTGCATTATTTTGTTTCTATGCATTTGATCTCTTTTGATATTACTAATTTTAAGTTTTGCTATCAAAAGTTAGCCTGTGTTATTTCTGCACAGTTGACTTTATTTACATTTTATTGGTAACAATATAAATTTTTATGTACAAATAGAAACATTTTGAAAAAAAAGTATAATCTCAGTGGGTTACAGGCTTCAAAGTATGCTTGCTAATTCTCTTATTTATTTGATTTAATTTCTTCCATGTTATTTAATTTTTTATTTGTATTATCTGTTGTAGATTGATAAGTTGAACATACCATGCTACAATTTTGTCTCCCTCAATTTCTCTTTGTTTCTAGTATTTTCTAACTACTTAACATATTACTGAGTTTTATTTTTAACTCACTCTGAGGTGCTGCATGATTTAATGGGTGGATCTTGTCCACTTACATTCTTCATGATAATTATTGTACTTTATTACCAGGTTAGATCAGAGTTTGTTTACTTATTTATTAATTTGCAAAGGATATCCAATTGCTATTGTGGTACCAAGATCTTTGTTTCCTTGCTGACTGACAGCTGGGGCAGGACTTTGCTTATAAATGACACCTGTGCTATTTCTTAAGCTTCCCATATTTTCCCCTTCTGCAGCAGGGAGTTGAGCCCCTTTCATTCTTTAAATCTGCCATTCCCTTATGTCACATCTCTGACTTCAAATGAAAATGGAAAATTGTTGCATTTAAGGGCTCATGTACTGACATTGGGTCTACTTAGATGATCTAGCTTCTCGGGTGGCTCAGCGGTAAAGAATCTGCCTGCAACGCAGGAGTCATAGGAGACTCAGATTAAATCCTGGCTTGGGAAGATCCCCTGGAGGAGGACATGGCAACCCACTCCAGTATTCTTGCCTGAAGAATCCTACAGATAGAGGAGCCTGTCAGCCCACATACAGTCCATAGGGTCACAAAGACTGAAGTGACTTAGCACACAGGCACTTAGATAATCAAAGATAATCTCTATATTTTAATGTAGTGACATTAATTACTTCTGTAAATTCCTTTTTGTCACATAATGTAACATATTAATAAATTCTTGGTATTAGAATTGTGGACCATTTGGAAGATATTCTGTCTACCATAGTACCTCTGGCCCACTGAGATCCATGTCCCTTCCAATTGAAAACTATATTTACTTCACCCAAAGGTCCTCAAAGTTCTCATCCTATTATAGCATCAATTCCAAATCCAAAGCTCACATACAAATCTCAGCAACTCAGTAATTCCAGTCTCATCATCTAAACCAGATGTGGATGAGGCTGTGACTATAACCCATTAAGTTCAACTCCTAGGGCATAGTTTTGTTACATGAGGGGACCTGTGAAACTGAAAAAACAAGTTTCTGCTCCCAACATACACTTGTGGCATCGGCATATGATAGCAGATTATAGATATTACATTTCCAAAAGGGTATATTGGATTCTAAAAAAGAATCACCAGTCCAAATGAGTTTTGAAATCCAGCTGTTCAAGCTCCCTTATTGTTCAATACCTGGAAGTAATTTTCTGTAGCTTTCAGATTTGCCCTCTAAGTTTTTCTCTCTTGTCTCTTGGCTCTGCCCTCTGAGTCATCTTTTCTTTTTCATGAAAAGTAACACATGTTTGCAGCTGAGTAGTTTTATCAGCCTGGTTACCACCAGTAGCATTTTGAAGGTTCAGCAGCCTTCTTCCATTCTGTACTCTGTCTGTCCTTTTCAATCTAAGTTGGCAGTGTTTCTGCTGATATGAAATTTTAAGAACTTTATGGGTCTCCTGTGGATGTCACAAAAATTCAGCTCATTAAACAGAAGTTAGGCCTACACATCTTTCTGAGAAGATCCCTTCTCCATTTTTGGCTTCTGCTGAGATATCTAAAAGATAATACTCTTAAAATTCCTAGACTCTCCCTAATTTCTTCCAGGGAATCTGAATCATGCCCTCAATGTTTTCAAAGAATATTTTGTCTGACTGAATATTCTGACATTTTGGCATCTGAGTATGCTAAGAATTTCCTGAATCATTAAGTCTTGATTCCTTTTTCTTTCACAGTACTTCCTTTAATTTGTCTCTTTTCTTGCATTCTACCATAAGCATCAAGAGAAAACCATCTTCAACACTTTCCTTGGAAATCACATCTAATTTTCCAGACTTTCATTTACAAATTCTGCTTTCCATATCACTGCAGGACAATTCCACTGAACTGTCAGCCAATGCATGACATGGGTCCATTGTCCTCCAGTTTCTAAGAACATGTTTCTTTCTTTCTTTCTTTCTTTTTTTTTTTTTAGCCTTCACCAGTAGTATTCTCCAGTCCATATTTCATGGTGATGTGGACTTTCTCCAAATTGTTTAGAATTTCTTTGAAATTTCCTCCCTTCCTTCTGAGCCTTTACAAGCAGCATCCATATATCTACTGAGAGGGTGTTTGAGCAATATAGACTTTTTTCCTATCACATTCTTCAAAATTCTTCAAACCACCAATCTCAAATTCTTCAAACCACCACTCTCAGTTTCTCAGATTTCAAACCTGTTTGCCTATTTTTCCTGTATTTTTTAATATAACTACCTCATTTCTGATACCTAGACATGCATTCTTTTCCCACTGTTGCCTTAACAAATTACCACAAATCTTAAAACAGCACTCATTTATTATTCCACAGTTCTGTAGGTTAGAAATAAAGGCACAACATCATTCAGCTGGGTCCTCTGTACAAGTTCTCACAAAACCTAAGTCAAGGTGTCAGCAGAGCTGTATTCCTTACTGAAGAGTCTGAGGGAGAATCTGCTTTAAATTCAGGTGTTGGCCGAGTACATTTCCTTGAATCTGGACCTCTCGAGTTCCCATTTCCTTTCTGACTGTCAGCTGAGGTCGATCTTTTCTTCTAGAAGCTACTTGCATACTTTCTCATGCTATCCATGTGTCTCCCTCTAGCAGTGGTACATTGAGACCTCACTTACTTTAAATTTCTCTGACTTCCCTTACTTCTAATTTCAACATAAGTCATGACCTTAATTGCATCTGCACTGTGCCTTTTCCCCTGTAACATACCATATTTACAGGTTCCAGGGATTAGTGCATGGGCATCTTTGGTGGCCATTCTAACTACTTCAATTTTTTAAGTAAATTAACAGGAAGAAAAATACTTCTATTTACCTCTGGTAGTTGCTTTTTACAGTTTTCCCAGAGGTCTTAGTTGAAGTCAGTGGAAAAGAGAGACTATAGTTGACTCACTGAATCTTGACTGGTAGCAGAATTCCTAATCTTTGATTTTTAATTAATTAATTAATTAAAAAGCAAGTGTTAAAAAAAAAAGCAAGTGTTTACTGAGTAACTTCTATGCACTTAGCACTGTGAGATACCAGACAAAAAAAAAAAAAGATAGGTTATTGTTCCTGATCTTAAGAAGCTGGTAGTCTTTGTAATGAAGAATAAAATCTCATTAAATTCTGATATTCGAGAAGTCTAAGCTATATTCCTTCTTAAAAGAACTGTTTCTCTTCAAGTTTTTGACTCTGTCCTCCTCTAGCTAGAATCCATTAATAGAATTTCATCAGAAAAAGAACAAGGCGGCTCTTGAAATATCAGCATATTCATGAATAGCTGCTTTAATTTTCTGATTGACCTTAAAAGGCTGTGCCAGTTGCAAAAGAAAAAAAAAGTCAGCTATTTGAAAGCTGCTGCTATAGAAACAGCCTTATTTCAGCACTTCCAAAAGGTTATTTGGATAAGTTTGATGGTGAATTTTGGGGAGAGAATGAGAGCTAAAAAAGAAGCATGTACACATACAAAAGGGGTTTTACATGTATATATTATGAGATGGAAAGAAAATAAAGAAGTTGAGTGAACATGTGAGGAATTCTTCCAAGACTGAGGTAATAGCTTTAGTTGCAAAGTCAGTGCTGTTAAGGAGACAGTGCTAGTTACTTGGTTGACAGTTCACAGAAGGAATTACCCATTCTATTCTCAACATCATCAGAGGAAACTTCTACTGTTTGTCACAAGCACTTCAGGAAGATTTATCTGGTATAGAGTTCTTAGGAAATGATCTCCTTGACATAAAAAAGGAGCACCAGTACATTGATTAAGAGCCCAGTTTCTTAAGAGAGATGGTCTAGAACTGAATCCTGGTTCCATGCAGTCTGTGAATACTTTGGCAGTTACAAAGTACCTCTGTATCCCAATTTGTAGAATGGGAACATTAATAATTGCACCTGGCTCAGGTTATTGTGACAATCAGATGAGGTTTTTTTTAATATAAATTTATTTATTTTAATTGCAGGCCAATTACTTTACAATATTGTATTGGTTTTGCCATACATCAACATGAATCCACCACGGGTGTACACGTGTTCCCCATCCTGAACCTTCCACCTCCCTCCCCATACCATCCCTCTGGGTTATCCCAGTGCACCAGCCCTGAGCATCCTGTATCTTGCATCAAACCTGGACTGGTGGTTCGTTTCACATATAAGAGACACAGATGAATTTTTAAATGCAAAAACTTAGACTAGTACCTAACGCAAAGTAAATACTTTGCTAGTTGCTATACATGGACATCACCAGATGGTCAACACTGAAATCAGATTGATTATATTCTTTGCAGCCAAAGATGGAAAAGCTCTATACAGTCAGAAAAAAACAAGACCAGGAGCTGACTGTAGCCCAGATCATGAACTCCTTATTGGCAAACTCAGACTTAAATTGAAGAAAGTAGGGAAAACCACTAGACCATTCAGGTATGACCTCAATCAAATCCCTTATGATTATACAGTGGAAGTGAGAAATGTATTTAAGGGCCTAGATCTGATATATAGAGTGCCTGATGAACTATGGACTGAGGTTCATGACATTGTACAGGAGACAGGGATCAAGACCATCCCCAAGGAAAATAAATGTAAAAAAGCAAAATGGCTGTCTGGGGAGGCCTTACAAATAGCTGTGAAAATAAGAGAAGCAAAAAGCAAAGGAGAAAAGGAAAGGTATAAGCATTTGAATGCAGAGTTCCAAAGAAAAGCAAGAAGAGATAAGAAAGCCTTCCTCAGTGATCAATGCAAAGAAATAGAGGACAACAACAGAATGGGAAAGACTAGAGATCTCTTCAAGAAAATTAGAGATACCAAGGGAATATTTCATGCAAAGATGGGCTCAATAAAGGACAGAAATGGTATGGACTTAACAGAAGCAGAGGATATTAAGAAAAGATGGAAAGAATACACAGAAGAACTGTACAAAAAAGACCTTCATGACCCAGATAATCATGATGGTGTGATCACTGACCTAGAGCTAGACATCCTGGAATGTGAAGTCAAGTGGGCCTTAGAAAGCATCACTATGAACAAAGCTAGTGGAGGTGATGGAATTCCAGTTGAGCTATTTCAAATCCTGAAAGATGATGCTCTGAAAGTGCTACACTCAATATGCCAGCAAATTTGGAAAACTCAGCAGTGGCCACAGGACTGGAAAAGGTCAGTTGTCGTTCCAATCCCAAAGAAAGGGAATGCCAAAGAATGCTCAAACTACCGCACAATTGCACTCATCTCACACGCTAGTGAAGTAATGCTCAAAATTCTCCAAGGCAGGCTTCAGCAATATGTGAACCCTGAACTTCCTGATGTTCAAGCTGGTTTTAGAAAAGGCAGAGGAACCAAAGATCAAATTGCCAACATCCGCTGGATCATGGAAAAAGCAAGAGAGTTCCAGAAAAACATCTATTTCTGCTTTATTGACTATGCCAAAGCCTTTGACTGTGTGGATCACAACAAACCGTGGAAAATGCTGAAAGAGATGGGAATAGCAGACCACCTGATCTGCCTCATGAGAAATTTGTATGCAGGTCAGGAAGCAACAGTTAGAACTGGACATGGAACAACAGACTGGTTCCAAATAGGAAAAGGAGTCCGTGAAGGCTGTATATTGTCACCCTGCTTATTTAACTTATATGCAGAGTACATCATGAGAAACACTGGACTGGAAGAAGCACAAGCTGGAATCAAGATTGCCAGGAGAAATATCAATAACCTCAGATATGCAGATGACACCACCCTTATTGGCAGAAAGTGAAGAGGAACTAAAAAGCCTCTTGATGAAAGTGAAAGTGGGAGTGAAAAATTTGGCTTAAAGAGCAACATTCAGAAAATGAAAATCATGGCATCCGGTCCCATCACTTCATGGGAAATAGATGGGGAAACAGTGGAAACAGTGTCAGACTTTATTTTTGGGGGCTCCAAAATCACTGTAGATGGTGACTGCAGCCATGAAATTAAAAGACACTCCTTGGAAGGAAAATTATGACCAACCTAGATAGCATATTGAAAAGCAGAGACATTACTTGCCAAAAAAGGTCCGTCTAGTCAAGGCTATGGTTTTTCCTATGGTCATGTATGGATGTGAGAGATGGACTGTGAAGAAGGCTGAGTGCCGAAGAATTGATGCTTTTGAACTGTGGTGTTGGAGAAGACTCTTGAGAGTCCCTTGGACTGCTAGGAGAGCCAATCACTCAATTCTGAAGGAGATCAGCCCTGGGATTTCTTTGGAAGGGATGATGCTAAAGCTGAAACTCCAGTACTTTGGCCACCTCATGCGAAGAGTTGACTCATTGGAAAAGACTCTGATGCTGGGAGGGATTGGGGGCAGAAGGAGAAGGGGATCACCGAGGATGAGATGGCTGGACGGCATCACTGACTTGATGGACGTGAGTCTGGGTGAACTCTGGGAGTTGGTGATGGACAGGAAGGCCTGGCATGCTGCGATTCATGGGGTTGCAAAGAGTCGGACATGGCTGAGCGACTGAACTGAACTGAACTGGTTGTTACTGGAGTCAGTAACAATATTATTTGGCACTTTGAAGCCGATACGCAACTAGCAGCAGATATCCTCCACCTCAATCATGACCGTTTGGAGCTTTGCGGGTAACTTGAAGGCAAAGACACTTGGCAAACATAACATTAAAATATTTAATGAATTCACAGTGTGTTCAATGCCATAGCTATGAGGTCAAGTCCTATTTCAAGTATGACTGATAGTGAAGGAGATAAAAAGAAGGAAAAACATACATTTTCACCAAGGTTCACAAGAAAGTGAACTTTATGGAAGTAGTGGTTTTCTTTTGTTTCACTCCCTCCCCCAACATAGTGTCAGTCATCTATATGACTTTGTAGTAAACAAACATCAAAGGCAACTTACTTATATAAGTGAAAATAATTAATTACTACATTTCTCCCATCATCATAAAACATATCACCTCCTATTTTATTCAAAAACTTCTTGTCATTTGATATTCCAGATAGGCCATGACCAGACTTCTAGGGATCCCAAGCCAGCTATTGAAAAGCCTATTGAGCTGGCCAAAACGTTTGTTAGTATTTTTCCATAAAATATTGGAAAAGCCTGGGTGAAAATTTGGGCCAATCCAATAGATGCATCCACTTTTCCTAATATGTAGCCATTTTTTAACAGGCAGAGGTCAATGGTGTTTTAATTAAATGTGAATTAAAG
Source organism: Bos grunniens (assembly GCF_055505025.1). NCBI lineage: Eukaryota > Metazoa > Chordata > Mammalia > Artiodactyla > Bovidae > Bos > Bos grunniens. Next base: position 100,996,905 of record NC_141194.1, on the reverse strand, counting down.
GGAAAAATAAAAGTCTTTAAGCAGATAACTGCCCATTCAAGGCAATCAGTCCTTAAATTATTTCCTTCATTTTTCTAATGCAGGTTTTTTTTTTTTTTTCCTTTCAAATTTTAGCATGGATCAGAATCTTCTAGAAGGCATGTTAAAGCAATTGTTGGCCTTCAATCACATTTTTGATTCAGTTGTTCTGAGATGGGAGCCCAATGATTTACATTAAGTTTTTTTTTTTTTTTTTTAAGTTGAAGTATAGTTGATTTCCCCCTGCCCCTTGGAGAAGGAAATGGCAACCCACTCCAGTATTCTTTTTTTCTTTTTTTATTATTTTTATTAATTTTTTTTTACTTTACAATATTGTATTGGTTTTGCCATACATCAACATGAATCTGCCACAGGTGTACACGTGTTCCCAATCCTGAACCCCCCTCCCACCTCCCTCCCCATACCAACCCTCTGGGTCATCCCAGTGCACCAGCCCCAAGCTTCCTTGCCTGGAGAATTCCATGGACAGAAGAGCCTGGCAGGCTACATTCCATGGGGTTGCAAATAGGCAGACATGACTGAGCAACTTACACTTTCATAGTTGGTTTGCAATGTTTCAGATATACAGCAAAGTGATTCAGTTATATATGTACATATTCTTTTTCAGATTCCTCCCTGTTCTAGGTCATTACAAGATAGATATAGTTTCCTGTACTATACATTAGGTCCTTGTTGTTTATTTTATACATAGTAGTGTGCATATTTTAATCCTAAACTCCTAATTTATTCCTCCCCCACACATTTCCTCTTTGGTAATGATAAGTTTGTTTTCACAGTCTGTGAGTACATTTCTGTTCTGTAAATATAGTAAGTTTCCTACTTATGAACCTTCAAGTTGCAGACTTTCAAAGATGCAAACATGGGTTCCATCAGCGTCAGTCTCCATCAACATCAGGCACGGGTGAAATTGCAGCTTGCAATTTGTCTCCTATTGCTCTTCAATTCTATCATGTTCTACCTCCTCTTCCCCCTCCAGTCAGTAACTCTTCTAGCCTGTTAACTTGAGGCCAGCCCCTGTATGCCAGCTCTTGTAATGTACTACTATAATTTTCATGGCACTGTAAGATTCAAACTTTATTTTTGTGACCATTTTTATGTGTTATTTGTGTGAAAGTATTTTAAGCCTATTACAGTACAGTACAGTACAGTATAGCCAATTGTATTAGTTGGGTACCTAGACTCCCTTTCTTGGACTTACGAACAAGTGGATTTATGAATGTGCTCTTGGAATGGAACTCATTTGTATGTAGGGGACTTACTATAAGTTCATTTGTATCATTTTTTTAGATGTCATATATATAATATCATATGATATTGTCTTTCTTTGTCTGACATATCCCCTTAATATGATAATCTCCAGGTCTATCCAGTTGCTGCAAATGGCATTATTTCATTTTTTATGACTGACTATTATAATTCCATTGCTTCTGTATGTACCATATCTTCTTTATCCACTTATATATCAGTGAATATTTATGTTGCTTCCATGACTTAGCTATTGTAAGCAGCTACACAATGAACATTTGGGGTGCATGTGCCTTTGTGAATTACATTTTTTCTCTGGCTGTATGCCCAGGAGTAGGATTGCTGGATCATATGGTAGCTCTATTTTTAGTTTTTTAAGAGTTTATTTCTTGATTTCTGAAATGAGGATGAAGAACTAGAAGGCATTATCTAAAAGCATACCTTTCCTTTTGGGTAAGATATTCCATGTGTTTACTTATCCTCCTACTGTATTGTGCTTTGCTTCTGAATCTAACCTTTTGTATGTAAACATACCTCAGATCTACACCTGGAGAAGGTAGAAGTGGGACATTCTGAATGATTTTTTCCTCCCATATCCCTTTACTCAAATATTGCTTTCATCTTGATGAACAATAGGAGACTTAGTGGATTATAAAATTCTGTTCCCTGAATCTTCCCTCATGGAATAATTCTCCTCAAACCATTTCCTCTTAGCATCAATCTATAGGTTTTTCTTTTCTTCTTTTCTTGCTTTTAACACTGTTTACACACACACACACAATAAACCTTTTGCTCTGTTGGACTCAAGCTTTTACTTCATTTGTTTTACATACCCAGTTGCAAAGACAATTATTTTGCTCACTATGCCATATAAATACAAACCTCCCTATTTTAGTTATTTATCAGTTTTCTGCTTAGCTTACCAACTAATTTCATATTTTTCTGATTGATACATTAGAATGCAACCACCTGGAGTGTTGAGACCCCATAACAAGCAGAGTTTCTTAACTCTGCATCAACATCAAATCCTGCATCAAACTTTAATCATTTGAAAGAGGTAAATCAGTTCTGCTCTTTTTGCAGCTATGTGAGCATGAAGGAAAATATGCTTTAAGAGCAGCAAGTTATGAAAGGTATTTGTTAAAATCAATTACCACCTGAAATTGATGTAGGTTTACAGTCATGATTTTTATTTCTGGCCATTTATTATATCAGTTCTCTGAAAGAATGGAAGCAATACTATTTAAAAATTTTCAAAGAAAAAATATTCTAAAATTTCTCCTTAATTACCTAAATTTCAGAGTTTTATTTGTTTGTCTGTCTTATTTGTTTTGCCTTTGTAAAAGCACATGTATCTAAATTTAGTGTCGAGTTTCTGTGCCATTTGAAATCATTTGGACAAGGGGGACACTATGAAGGAAGATTCTGATGAAATGAGAGGAGCAGTTGTCAAGGAGGGTTCACATAATTAGACAGTGGTATGGTGTGTGCCACATATGCAGGCATAAGGAGATATAGGAGGAAGAAAAAAACATTTGCATTGATGCTTCCTTCGATTTATTCATGTCAAGCTGCTAACTCTAAGTTGGGAAGACATACACACAGATAAAATCAATTTAGAAACAGAAAATGGATGGCAGATGCATCTTAAAATAGCACATAGGGAACACATGAATATAGAATAAAGAAAAACTTTAGTTAAGGAAAGTATTCTGCAGCCTCTAGTGGTGACTGATGCCAGGTTTACAGAATCATTGGATCAAGCTCCTCTTTTTCTGAGACTGAGTTAAGGATATTACTGAAATATGTCATGGATACTTAAAACATTGCAGCAGATAATAGAGGGAGTGTGATAGGATATAGATGCAGAAACACTGTTTGATACGAAGACAGCTGACATCTTACCCCAAAATGCTGAAAACATGACTTGATGAATAATTCAGTATTACCCATATCTTTGAAAGATGTTGAAGAGTTTTGTTAAAATGCTTGAGCTAGATAGCAGTTCAGTTCAGTTCAGTCGCTCAGTCGTGTCTGACTATTTGCGACCCCATGAATTGCAGCACGCCAGGCCTCCCTGTCCATCACCAACTCCCGGAGTTCATTCAGACTCACGTCCATCGAGTCAGTGATGCCATCCAGCCATCTCATCCTCGGTCGTCCCTCTCCTCCTTCCCCCAATCCCTCCCAGCATCAGAGTCTTTTCCAATGAGTCAACTCTTCACATGAGGTGGCCAAAGTACTGCAGTTTCAGCTTTAGCATCATTCCTTCCAAAGAAATCCCAGGGCTGATCTCCTTCAGAATGGAGTGGTTGGATCTCCTTGCAGTCCAAGGGACTCTCAACAGTCTTCTCCAACACCACAGTTCAAAAGCATCAATTCTTCAGCGCTCAGCTTTCTTCACAGTCTAACTCTCACATCCATACATGACCACAGGAAAAAACATAGCTTTGACTAGACGGACCTTTTTTGGCAAGTAATGTCTCTGCTTTTCAATATGCTATCTAGGTTGGTCATAACTTTTCTTCCAAAGAGTAAGCATCTTTTAATTTCATGGCTGCAGTCACCATCTGCAGTGATTTTGGAGCCCCCCAAATAGTCTGACACTGTTTCCACTGTTTCCCCATCTGTTTCCCATGAAGTGATGGGACCGGATGCCATGATCTTCATTTTCTGAATGTTGCTCTTTAAGCCAACTTTTTCACTCTCCACTTTCACTTTCATCAAGAGGCTTTTTAGTTCCTCTTCAGTTTTTGCCATAAGGGTGGTGTCATCTGCATATCTGAGGTTATTGATATTTCTCCCGGCAATCTTGATTCCAGCTTGTGCTTCTTCCAGTCCAGTGTTTCTCATGATGTACTCTGTATATAAGTTAAATAAGCAGGGTGATAATATACAGCCTTGATGTACTCCTTTTTCTATTTGGAACCACTCTTTTGTTCCATACATACATACACATATACCTATCTTCTTTTTCAGATTGTCTTCCATTATAGGTTATTCCAAAATATTTAGTATAGTTCTCTGTGCTGTACAGTAGGCCTTTGTTGTTTATTTAATATATAGTAGTGTATACATAGCCCTGAACTCCTAATATCCCTCCTCCCCAATCTATCCTCTTTGGTAACCACAAGTTTGTATACTATATCTGTGGGTCTATTTTTGTTTTGTAATAAGCTCATTTGTATGATTTTTTTTATTTATCATTTAAGTGATATCATATGATATTTGCCTTTCTCTGTTTGGCTTATTTATGATAATTTCTGGGTCCTTCCATCTTGCTGCAAATGGTATTATTTCATTCTTTTTTATGTTGAGTAATATTCTGTAATATGTATATACCACATCTCATTTATTTTCAATAGAAGATTTTACTAAATTAGTATCTATTAGATGGGTAAAGGAAGTAATGGAGAAATATATGGAGAGCAACACATGAGGTAGTATGTGCAACCCCACAGAAGACAGCCCACCAGGCTCCCCTGTCCCTGGGATTCTCCAGGCAAGAACACTGGAGTGGGTTGCCATTTCCTTCTCCAATGCATGAAAGTGAAAAGTGAAACTGAAGTCACTCAATCGTGTCCAACCCTCAGCAACCCCATGGACTGCAGCCTTCCAAGCTCCTCTGTCCATGGGATTTTCCAGGCAAGAGTACTGGAGTGGGGTGCCATTGCCTTCTCCAATTATTTCATTCTTTTTCATGTTGAGTAATATTCTGTAACATGTATATACCACATCTTTATTTTCAATAGAAGATTTTACTAAATTAGTATCTATTAAATGGGTAAAGGAAGTATTGGAGAAATATATGGAGAGCAACACATGAGGTAGTATGCATACACACACATGCAGACAAAAGTCATTTAATATTGTGGCTCCTTGGCATGCCATTTAAGATCAAGCACCATTTTGACCTTTTGCTTCCCTTCCCTTCCAATCTCATTTTTCACAATCCTGCCAATCCTAAACCTTCTCAGTTTAGGCAATATTTTAATCATAAAACAGAATTATTAGGTTCTAATTTTGCTTTTCTGTTTTGTTATTGTAGCTTTGTTTTAATTCCTTGAGACTAAAGTTTGTGATCTATTCCTTCTTCATATGCTTAAACTCGTCAGATATTAAAAGAAACAACAAACCTCCTAAAATAGCAGGTTGAAAGCTTTAGTTGTACTCCTACAATACATTTAAGATATAATATTGAAGTTTTCAAAAAATGCATTGAAAATCAATGTATCTTTAGGGCTTCAGAACCTTGTATCATAAGGAGAGAACAATTTGGAAGGACATTTTAGCAGCGTGTTCTGTCGTCTGGCTATCTCTTGAACTGGAATAAGTATTTCTGATAATTTAAACATGACAATTGTAGTATAAATAGTTAATTAATTTTCTTTCTCAGCTACTACTATGAAAATAAGACAAAAATTCCAATGAGATAGAACTATGCACAACTAGAATGACTAAATTAAAAAGACTGGAAATGGCAAGTTTTGGCAGGAATGTGTAGTAATTAGAGTCCTTCTTCCCTGCTACTGTGAGTGAAAAATGGTACATCCACTGTAATAAACACGTAGGCAGTTTCTTAAATTGTTAGCCATACACCTATCATATGATCTAGCCATTGCACTCCTAGGTAATTACACAAGAGAAAAATATATGTCTATTCCAAGACCTTATATGAATGTTCATAGCAGTATTATTCATAATAGCCATAAATTAGAAACAGCTCAGCTGTCCATCAATAGGTAATGGATAATGGATTAATAGAATTGAGTTATATACATACAATATACTACTTGTCAGCAATAACATGCAATGATATTAATGAATCTTAAAAGAATTATGCTATGACACAAGCTAGACAAATGACTGCATAATGTATGACTCTATATATGAGATTCTAGAAAAAGCAAAATTATAGAAACAAACAAAAAAAAATAGCTGAGTAGCTTCCAGAACCTAGAAATTTACTACAAAGAAGCATAAGGAAACTTTCTGGGATAATGGACATAGTTTATAGCTTGATTATGATTTTGATTATATGACTGCATACATTTGTCAAAACTCATTGAAATGTGCATTTTTAAGGAGCAAATTATATTTTAAATAAATTATACCTCAAGGATTAAAAAGTAGACAATAGCTTTGGATTGTGTATTTTCTTACTAAGATAGTAAAAAATCAGATTGTAGTCTCTAATAATGCTATAGAATGTGGGGTGAAGTAAACCTGTGACAATTAACCTGATAATAAACAATGCTGCTTTTTGTTCTTCTTATCCCCTAGTAATAAGTCAGGTAGTCAAATAGTTAAGGACTCACCTCCAGTTTCCAGTTAGGATGTTTGGTAAGCAGTGGTTTTGCTGTAGATTTCAAGAAAGACCCATTAAGAAAGAGATCAAGGAAATTGGTATGAGGTGGAATTACATTGTATCAGTAATAGTGTGTGCTTTTTTTTAAAAAAAACAAATATGGGCTTAACTGCTTATTAATCAATTTAGTGGATCATGGCAATTTGTTTTCATTTTTAAATAGAATAAAGGAGAATTGAAGATGTAAGAGTACATCTCAAGTAATAAGTATTATTTTGAACTTTTGGCTTATGTGTTTGTGTGTTTATACATATGTATGTATGTGTATATATATATATATATATATATATATATATATATATATGTAGCCAAGCAGGACCCTATGAGGTCTTCCCAGAATAGACCTCCATCCATGCCCTTTGCCTGCCTTTTGTATGTAGAAAAACTTCAAAGAATAAATTTAATCAGAGAAATGAGAAAATGCAGAAAGAAAGGAAAACAGTCAAGCAAGAAAAAAATAATAATACTTTAGCCATTAAAACGTTAAGGACCCTTAGTTCTCCTCAAGGACTGTCTCAGATTATTCTGAAATGGCCAGGTCTGCATTCTTCATGACCATAAACTATATGGTGTGCTTTTATGAGGTGCTAATGAGGCAAGGAGAATTTACATCCACGAACTCATTTGTATTCTATTTGGGCTTAGATAACTAGGGACTAGTACAGACTTTGCAGCACTTCCTAAATATCTGCTGGTTAAAACTCAGAGTTAATGAGCTTATAAGGACTAACCTAAAGACTTATGACCAGCTGCATGGTGTGATATGAAAGGCATCATGTTAAACATTATTCCCCCTCAAAAGTCTTCTTTTGAAGTGCAATTATTTTTGAGGAGACTACTAAGAATATTTGATAAAGAGAACTTTATTGGTAATTATTAATATATTTGATGCTTTCTTTTTCTGGAATAGAAAAGCAGTAAGTGTAGCAGGAAGGCACTTGATATCTAAGACAAATAAAAAGTCTGGCAAATATTTTTAAAATGGTAAGATGGGCTATGGCTTCCCAGGTGGCTCAGTGCATAAAGAATCCACCTGTAATGCAGTAAACAGGAGATGCAGGTTTGATCCCTAGATCAGGAAGATCACCTGGAGGAGGGCATGGCAACCCACTCCTGTATTCTTGCTTGGAGCATCTTATGGATAGAGGAGCCTGGAGGGCAACAATCCATGGGGTTGCAAAGAGTTGGACATGACTGAAAAGACTGAGCATGCACAAGAAGGGCTCTATCAAATTTCACTATCACATAATTTATTTTTTTTATACAGATCCAGTTCTAGAGAACTGTTCAATTTATTTTCCTGATGACCAAGTGATCTTTTCTGTGACTCATAGTCATACCAACCAGCTATCTTTAAGCAAACATATCTGTTTTTGATTACAAGGGGAATTGGGCACAAGTAGATTATCCATGTACCTCTATCCAACCTCCATCCCACTCATCCAACTGGAAATATTCTGAACCATCTATGACATCTGTATCTCTATCTCTATCTCTGTCTATCTACCTATGAATAGCAACACATTCCCATTACAGTTGGAAAATGAGCTTCCTAACAATTAAACACTGAGTTGGGTCAAATTTTTCTAATGACATCCAAATGTGTTCTATAACTTCATTCTTTCACTCTATTATTTGAGATAAATGAAAATAAACACTACTGGCATGGAATAAGAATTGTTTGAGATTCTAGTCAAACAAACAACACTTTGGCTGTTTCTGGCTTATCTTATTATAACAAGGCCAATTCAATTTTTGAAAATTGTATATTATTGGATAGAGTTGGTGTTTATCTCCTGAGTTAAAAGTAAGCATTATGATGTGTTCCTCTCGATGTCCCTATCTCTAAATGACTTTAAGATAACCAATTTCACTGATTCCATGGTATTACGCTAGCTAAGAGATGGCAACCCGTTTTCCTAAAGTATAAGCTCCTTTAAGGCAAGGAGTAGATCTCTGTCTTCTTTGAATTATCAGTGCCAAGTACAGTGTCTGGCACTGTGAAAGGGAACAGGAAATATTTTTATTTACTTTTGTAACCAAAACTTTAATCCCAAGAATTCTCACAAAGCATATTACAAATGACAGCATGAAAAAAATATTGCACAGTAACTCAGAGTTCTGCTCTATAATATACCTTTAAATTCGCAGGACGTTTGGTAACTTGAGTAGTCTCAAATGCTTAAATAAAGAATGTCACAAAGAGCTGTGTATTCATATACAGCAATCACAGAAGGAACTTAAGACCTAAAGCAAACTAGCTTTCTAAAAACTTCTTAGATTCTACACCAACGGGACAACCTTTGATCCAGTGAAAAGACTAGTAGAATTTTTCAACCTCTAACCTAGCTTAAGGGTGCAGTTTTAATTTTTACCTGCTGGCTCTGTGTTCACAGCAGCTTTTAAAGACTGCTTGCTTCACTGAAGCTGCATACCATATCCCAGCTATCAAAAAGTCTCACAATTTTTGCTACTTTTTGTTTCCATAATATTAAGCATCACACTTTAGCTGAGTTGGAGATAGAGGTTTATTATCACTTTATGCCAGGCTAAAATTCTAAGACACTTCAATTTTGCTTAAGGATATGTTGTAAAGTAACAGTTCTTGATATTATATGCCTCATATGATCCATTTCAAACCATAGAGAATTATACCTTGATGTGTCACTGTTCCAACAGACAAACACATGTGAACAGCTAATTTTTTTTAAATGCACCAAACCTGTGATGTCTCAAACAAAAGTTGGATTTTCTGTCAAATTAAGTTATTTCCTATACACCACTCCTCTTGAAAACTGGTCTTCTATCTCTTTTCATTTGACCTAGATTGGCTACAAGACCTAGAGAAAGATTGGGATGGCTTATGAATTCTCTTCTGGGACAGTGATCTCTCTATTTTTTAATTAATTAATTAATTTTAATCGGAGGCTAATTACTTTACAATATTGTAGTGGTTTTAGCCAAACATTGACATGAATCAGCCATGGGTGCACATGTGTCCCCATCCTGAATGCTCTCTCACATGCCTCCACATTCCATCCCTCAGGGTTGTCCCAGTGCACCAGCTTTGAGTGCCCTATTTCATGCATTGACCTTAGACTAGTGATCTATTTCACATTGGTAATATTATATGTTGCAATGCTATTCTCTCAAATCATCCCATCCTTGCCTTCTCCCACTGAGTCCAAAAGTCTGCTCTTTATATCTATGTCTCTTTTGCTGTCTCACATATAGAGTATTTGTTGCCATCTTTCTAAATTCCATATATATACATTAATATGCTGTATTGGTGTTTTTCTTTCTGACTTATTTCACTCTGGATAATAGGCTCCAGTTTCATTGACCTCATTAGAACTGATTCAAATGCATTCTTTTTAATAGCTGAGAAAATTCCATTGTGTATATATACCACAGCATTCTTTTTTCTCTTTTCATTTCATTTATTTATTTTTATTTTAAATAAAGTAATTAGCCTCTAATTAAAATAAATAAATTTAAATTTAACAAAAAATCATTTGTTCCTTATCTGAAATTCACATTTAAATTTATTTATTTTACTAGGAGGCTAATTACTTTGCAACAAACAGTGTCAGACTTTATTTTTCTGGGCTCCAAAATCACTGCAGATGGTGACTGCAGCCATGAAATTAAAAGACACTTACTCCTTGGAAGGAAAGTTATGACCAACCTAGATAGCATATTCAAAAGCAGAGACATTACTTTGCCAACAAAGGTGCGTCTAGTCAAGGCTATGGTTTTTCCTGTGGTCATGTATGGATGTGAGAGTTGGACTGTGAAGAAGGCTGAGCGCCAAAGAATTGATGCTTTTGAACTGTGGTGTTGGAGAAGACTCTTGAGAGTCCCTTGGACTGCAAGGAGATCCAACCAGTCCATTCTGAAGGAGATCAGCCCTGGGATTACTTTGGAAGGAATGATGCTAAAGCTGATACTGCAGTACTTTGCCACCTCATGCGAAAAGTTGACTCATTGGAAAAGACTCTGATGCTGGAAGGGATTGGGGGCAGGAGGAGAAGGTGACGACAGAGGATGAGATGGCTGGATGGCATCACTGACTCAATGGACGTGAGTCTGAGTGAACTCTGGGAGTTGGTGATGGACAGGGAGGCCTGGCATGCTGTGATTCATGGGGTCGCAAAGAGTCGGACACGACTGAGCAACTGATCTGATCTGATTGTATTGGTTTTGCCATACATCAACAGGAATCCACCACGGGTGTACATGTGGTCCCCATCCTGAACACCCCTCCCACCTCCCTCCCCATACCATCCCTCTGGGTCATCCCAGTGCACCAGCCCCAAGCATCCTGTATCCTGCATCGAACCTGAACTGGTGATTCATTTTTTATATGGTATTATACATATTTCAATGCCATTCTCCCAAATCATCCCACTCTCTCCCTCTCCCACAGAGGCCAAAACACTGTTATATACATCTGTGTCTCTTTTGCTGTCTCGCATACAGGGTTATCATTACCAGCTTTCTAAATTCCATATATATGTGTTAGTATACTGTGTTGGTGTTTTTCTTTCTGGGTTACTTCACTCTGTATAATATGCTCCAGTTTCATCCACCTCATTATAACTGACTCAAATGTATTCTTTTTAATGGCTGAGTAATACTACATTGTGTATATGTACCACAGCTTTCTTAACCATTCGTCTGCTGATGGACATCTAGGTTGCTTCCATGTCCTGGCTATTATAAACAGTGCTGCGATGAACATTGAGGTACACGTGTCTCTTTCAATTCTGGTTTCCTCGGTGTGTATGCCCAGCAGTGGGATTTCTGGGTCATAAGGCAGTTCTATTTCCAGATAGGAATCTCCACACTGTTCTCCGTAGTAGCTGTACTAGTTTGCATTCCCACCAACAGTGTAAGAGGGTAAGAGGTTTCCCTTTTCTCCACACCCTCTCCAGCATTTATTTCTTGTAGACTTTTGGATAGCAGCCATTCTGACTGCCGTGAAATGGTACCTCATTGTGGTTTTGATTTGCATGTCTCTGATAATGAGTGATGTTGAGCATCTTTCCATGTGTTTGTTAGCCATCTGTATGTCTTTGGAGAAATGTCTGTTTAGTTCTTTGGCCCATTTTTTGATTGGGTCGTTTATTTTTCTGGAATTGAGCTGCAGGAGTTGCTTGTATATTTTTGAGATTAATTATTTGTCCTTTGCTTCATTTGCTATTATTTTCTCCCATTCTGAAGGCTGTCTTTTCACCTTGCTTATAGTTCCTTTGTTGTGTAGAAGCTTTTAATTTTAGCTAGGTCCCATTTGTTTATTTTTGCTTTTATTTCCAATATTCTGGGACGTGCGTCATAGAGGATCCTGCTGTGATTTATGTTGGAGTGTTTTGCCTATGTTCTCCTCTAGGAGTTTTACAGTTTCTGGTGTTACATTTAGATCTTTAATCCATTTTGAGTTTATTTTTGTGTATGGTGTTAGGAAGTGTTCTAGTTTCATTCTTTTACAAACGGTTGACCAATTTTCCCAGCACCACTTGTTAAAGAGACTGTCTTTTCTCCATTGTATATTTTGCCTCCTTTGTCAAAGATAAGGTGTCCATAGGTGCGTGGGTTTATCTCTGGGCTTTCTATTTTGTTCCATTGATCCATATTTCTGTCTTTGTGCCAGTACCATAGTGTCTTGATGACTGTGCCTTTGTAGTAGAGCCTGAAGTCAGGCAGGTTGATTCCTCCAGTTCCATTCTCCTTTCTCTAGATTGCTTTGGCTATTCAAGGTTTTTTGTATTTCCATACAAATTCTGAAATTGTTTGTTCTAGCTCTGTGAAAAATACCATTGGTATCTTGATGGGGATTGCATTGAATCTGTAGATTGCTTTGGGTAGTATGCTCATTTCCACTATATTACTTCTTCTGATCCATGAACATGGTATATTTCTCCACCTATTAATGTCCTCTTTGATTTCTTTCACCAGTGTTTTATAGTTTTCTATAAATAGGTCTTTAGTTTCTTTAGGTAGATATATTCCTAAGTATTTTATTCTTTTCTTTGCAATGGTGAATGGAATTGTTTCCTTAATTTCTCTTTCTATTTTCTCATTATTATTGTATAGGAATGCAAGGGATTTCTGTGTGTTGATTTTATATCCCGCAACTTTACTATATTCATTGATTAGCTCTAGTAATCTTCTGGTGGAGTCTTTAGGGTTTTCTATGTAGAGGATCATGTCATCTGCAAATAGTGAGAGTTTTACTTCTTCTTTTCCAATTTGGATTCCTTTTATTTCTTTTTCTGCTCTGATTGCTGTTGTCAAAACTATGTTGAATAGCAGTGGTGAAAGTGGGCACCCTTGTTTTGTTCTTGACTTTAGGGGAAATGCTTTCATTTTTTCACCATTGAGGATAAAATTTGCTGTAGGTTTGTCATATATAGTTTTTATTATGTTGAGGTATGTTCCTTCTATTCCTACTTTCTGCAGAGTTTTTATCATAAATAGATGTTGAATTTTGTCAAAGACTTTCTCTGCATCTATTGAAATAATCATATGGCTTTTATTTTTCAATTTGTTAATGTAGTGTATCACATTAATTTATTTACGGATATTGAAGAATCCTTGCATCCCTGGGATAAAGCCCACTTGGTCATGGTGTATGATCTTTTTAATGTGTTGTTGGATTCTGATTGTTAGAATTTTATTAAGAATTTTTGCATCTATGTTCATCAGTGATATTGGCGTATAGTTTTCTTTTTTGTGTACCACAGCTTTCTTATCCATTTGTCTGCAGATGGACATCTAGGTTGCTTCCATGTCCTAGCTATTGTAAACAGTGCTGCAGTGAGTATTGGCGTACACGTGTCTCTTTCAATTCCCATTTCCTTGGTGTGTATGCCAAGCAGTGGGATTGCTGGGTCATATGGCAGTTCTATTTCCAGTTTTTTAAGGAATCTCTATACTGTTCTCCATAGTGGTTGTACTAGTTTGCATTCCCAACAACAGTGTAAGAGGGTTCCCTTTTCTCTGCACCCTCTCCAGCATTTATCGTGTGTAGACTTTTTGATAGCAACTATTCTGACTGGGGTGAGATGGTACTTCATTGTGGTTTTGATTTGCATTTCTCTGATAACGCATGGTGTTGAGCATCTTTTCGTGTGTTTGTTAGCTATCTGTATGTCTTCTTTGGAGAAAGGTCTGTTTAGTTCTTTGGCCCACTTTTTGATTGGGCCATTTATTTTTCTGGAATTGAGCTGCATGTGCTTCTTGCATATTTTTGAAATTAATTCTTTTTCAGTTGCTTCACTTACTATTATTTTCTCCTATTCTGAAGGCTGTCTTTTCACATTGCTTATAGTTTCCTTTGTTGTGCAAAGACTTTTAAGTTTAATTAGGTCCCATTTGTTTATTTTTGCTTTTATTTCCATTACTCTGGGAGGAGGATCATAGAGGACCCTGCTGTAATTTATATCAGAGAGTGTTTTGCCTATGTCCTCTCTAGGATTTTTATGGTTTCTGGTCTTATATTTAGATCTTTAATCCATTTTAAGTTTATTTTCATGTATGGTGTTAGAAAGTGTTCTAGTTTCATTCTTTTACAAGTGGCTGACCAGTTTTCCCAGCACCATTTGTTAAAGAGATTGTCTTTTCTCTGTTGTATATTCTTGCCTTCTTTGTCAAAGATAAGGTATCCACAGGTGTGTGGATTTTTCTCTGGGCTTTCTATTTTATTCCATTGATCTATATTTCTGTCTTTGTGCCAGTACCATACTGTCTTGATGACTGTATCTCTCTCTTATCCCATCTCTAGAAAAGGATCTGCTCCAGCAGTGGGAGAAGCTTCTCCATCTTGGAGATCTGTGTCCAAGGTGGAGGACTCCTCCTCTGATAATAATCTCAAAGGTGGTGACCCTAAGAAGGAGGTAGGCCATGATTTTGACTCCTCTTTCCACCATTCGACAGTTATACTTCACTGGGCAGCCACACAGTTTTCCCCCATCTAGTTCTCAGACAGCATCAGCTACATCGTGGGGATCTTCAAACTCACCAAAAGCAAAGCTGGGAGGGTTCCAAGCAACCCAGACCCTTCAGAGTGGACGATAATTGTCAAAAGCTCGCTCCAATTCAGACTCGTTACCTTTTTTTCCAGGATTACCTACATAAACTTTACAGTCCAATGGATAGGAATCATGATACATTTAGAGATCTTAGGTTAGAAATGCGGAGGTACAAATCCATACAACCTAAGCTAACTTTTCCCAGTTTGTTCCCTTCCACCTGGCACTCCAGGATCCTCTCACACGCCCAACATCCACGAAATGTCGAACCAACTCCTCCTTGCCCTTATTTATATGTTATACATACAGGAGTCACATGATCTGATGGGCTCACCCAGTGAGAGGTGGAGGAGGTCGAGACATAATGACTGCAAGTGCTGTGAAAACTGAGGTTGCTAGGAGCATTCTCTGGTCATACCTCCTTGCCTGTGGAGATGGGTGGTGTCAGGCTTCTGGTTAGGCCTTCTGTTAGGCCCAGAGCTCCCTCAGGGTTAATCCCCACTTGATGACGTCCAAGTTCAGAAATCTTTTTAAATTAACTGCTTCAACTGTTTTATATGAGCTTACAGATGGAGGAAGGGATAAACGGGAATGATCATATATAAAAAATGAGTTAGAGCCAGGAAAGTAGTTTTTGATTAAAAACGTCAGGGAAAAGAGGGCTCTTTTAATTCTTAAGTCACCCACACACATACACAAGACACACATCTAAGAAAAACAAAAAGAGAGAGAGAAAGGAGGGCTATGCATGGTTAATTTACTTCATCAGTACAAGCTGAAATGTAAGCACAGCACAAGTTGAAGTGCACTGTTTTTCAAGAAGCTCTGTGACAAGATGTTGAAATGGAACATGCAATAATGGTAAAAAACAAATGTCAGGGTCATTCAACTGTGCTGCCTTCTCAGCAAGTGGCAGGCCAAGAGAGAGCACTTGAGTCCAGTGTTGCTGGCAGTGACAGAGGAGACCCAGTTTATTGCTATTTATTGTGCAGGCAGTAACGATGATGCTGGATGATTCACTCATGCTGTGGACAGAGAATGGGCTTAGGGAAAGGAGAGGTGGTGTGTTGTGTGTGTATTTCCCATAAGACAATACCACCCCCGCACACTGAATTAATATAGATGTTTTACTTTTCTCTAAACCTAAAGGCAGTTTGGTTCCTTCTTTACTTTTCTCCCAAAGACAGACAGATAGACAAACAAAAAGTGCAACAATCCCCACCCCAATACCTACAAAATGAGTAACTATATCTGGACTTGTGCCTTTCAAGATGTCTCACAAATTGATTGCTCAAAAAGATGAGTTCTAACTGTGAGGCTGCAGAGAGATGTGGCCTTGAATTCCTAATGAGAAAATGCTGCAGTCTTCTTTCAGGAAAAACCTGCCTTGTATGCAGAATGAGGATCAGCAGCCTTTTCTTGTTCAAGTTCCCTACAGAAAGCAATTGAAAGTGAGGGAAGAGGAGCAATCAGTGTTAAGGGGTTTAGAAAGCAATTAACTCTTTCAGGTCCCAGAAACCTTAAAGCCTAATGTCTGATAATAATAGCTCTTTTGCTGTTGGCTCCTGGGCACAAAAGCCTTTCTGTGTCCCCCGTTTCTTATTTTCAAGAAATAGGCTTCATTCAGCCTATATGACCTTCCCTAAATCTCAAAGGGTAGGTTCAAACAGTTGCTAATCATGGGAGGGTGGGGATGGGCAACAAGAGAGGAGCAGTAAATAAACAATAGTGCAACCTTGGGGCAGGGTCCTGATTCCCTTTGAAGGGATTCACATAATAATATCTTTGAGCTATTTTGCAGATACTGAAACTGTGTGCTGCCCAAAAACACAGACCCCAGACCAGTTGGAACCAGGTTGATAATGCTGACTATTAATTACCATACCACCAGCAATCAAAAGAATATCCATGAGCTGATCATGCCCTCCTCTCTGAACCATTAGTATAAAGCTCCTCACTAACCCCTCCGGGTCAAGACACACAGTTTTGAGGGCATTAGATCACTGTGGTCCCCTTTGCCTAGCAAAGCAATCAGTTCAGTTCGGTTGCTCAGTCGGGTCCAACTCTTTGCAACCCCATGAATCGCAGCATGCCAGGCCTCCCTGTCCATCACCAACTCCCAGAGTTCACTCAGACTCACATCCATCAAGTCAGTGATGCCATCCAGCCATCTCATCCTCTGTCATCCCCTTATCCTCCTGCCCCCAATCCCTCCCAGCATCACAGTCTTTTCCAATGAGTCAACTCTTCGCATGAGGTGGCCAAAGTACTGGAGTTTCAGCTTTAGCATCATTCCTTCCAAAGAAATCCCAGGGCTGATCTCCTTCAGAATGGACTGGTTGGATCTCCTTGCAGTCCAAGGGACTCTCAAGAGTCTTCTCCAACAGCAGAGTTCAAAAGCATCAGTTCTTCAGTGCTCAGCCTTCTTCATAGTCCAACTCTCACATCCATACATGACCACAGGAAAAACCATAGCCTTGACTAGATGCACCTTTGTTGGCAAAGTAATGTCTCTGCTTTTGAATATGCTATCTAGGTTGGTCATAACTTTCCTTCCAATGAGTAAGTGTCTTTTAATTTCATGGCTGCAGTCACCATCTGCAGTGATTTTGGAGCCCCAAAAAATAAAGTCTGACACTGTTTCCACTGTTTCTCCATCTATTTACCATATAGTGATGGGACCGGATGCCATGATCTTCGTTTTATGAATGTGAGCTTTAAGCCAACCTTTTCACTGTCCTCTTTCACTTTCATCAAGAGGCTTTTTAGTTCCTCTTCACTTTCTGCCATAAGGGTAGTGTCATCTGCATATCTGAGGTTATTGATATTTCTCCCGGCAATCTTGATTCCAGCTTGTGTTTCTTCCAGCCCAGTGTTGCTCATGATGTTCTCTGCATATAAGTTAAATAAGCAGGGTGACAATATACAGCCTTGATGTACTCCTTTTCCTATTTGGAACCAGTCTGTTATATTTTTTAGAGACTCTTATTTACCAACTTTTTTTTTTTTACTGTTTTATACTGGTATAAACATTTATATGATGCTATTAATATGAATGTTTTTCAAAAATTCATAGCTATTTATAAAAACTTAAAAAACATTTTGTAGTAATGTTTTCTTGGACTCCAAAATCACTGCAAATGGTGACTGCAGCCATGAAATTAAAAGGTGCCTGCTCCTTGGAATAAAAGCTATGACCAACCTAGACAGCATATTAAAATGTAGAGACATTACTTTACCAACAAAGGTCCATATAGGCAGAGCTATGGTTTATCCAATAGTCATGTATGGATGTGAGTGTTGGACCATAAAGAAAGCTGAGCGCTGAAGAATTGATGGTTTTGAACTGTGGTGTTGGAGAAGACTCTTGAGAGTCCTTTGGAGAGCAAGGAGATCAAATAAGTCAATCCTAAAGGAAATCAATCCTTAATATTCATTGGAAGGACTGATGCTGAAGCTGAAGCCCCAGTGCTTTGGCCATCTGATATGAAGAACTGACTCATTGGAAAAGACCCTGATGCTGGAAGAGAAGGCAAGAGGACAAGGGGATGACAGAGGATGAGATGGTTGGATAGAATCACTGACTTGATGGACATGAGTTTGAACAAGCTTCAGGAGTTGGTGATGGACAGGGAAGCCTGGCATGCTGCAGTCCATGGGGTTGCAAAGAGTCGGACACAACTGAGTGAACTGAACTGAATAATGTTAAAAATATTAAATGTCACTTTTAATAGTCCCTCTGTATAAAAGATTTTACTAACAGATGCTCCTTTCTAAATTTAAAATTTTTATATCATATATATATATATAATATTTTTTTATATATAATAGTAGACAAATTTATTTTCCTGCTAGCATTTTGTACCCTGCCAGGATCAGTTATATCTCTTGATTGTTTATGATTAATGCCTGACTAATTGGTAGCAGCGGAGAAGGCAATGGCACCCCACTCCAGTACTCTTGCTTGGAAAATCCCATGGATGGAGGAGCCTGGTGGGCTGCAGTCCATGGGGTCGCTAAGAGTCGGACATGACTGAACGACTTCACTTTCACTTTTCACTTTCTTGCATTGGAGAAGGAAATGGCAACCCACTCCAGTATTCTTGCCTGGAGAATCCCAGGGATGGGGGAGCCTGGTGGGCTGCCGTCTATGGGGTCGCACAGAGTCGGACATGACTGAAGCGACTTAGCAGCAGCAGCAATTGGTAGCAGAAAGTAGTATGGTAGGTCCTTTGGAGATTTTCAAACAAGATAGTTGTATAATAAATGTTACTTACGTAATTTTAGCTAGAGATTAAAGGTAGATCTTATTTTTGGAGAAGAACATTTGTTCTCTTCCCGCCTTTGCTTTCATCCATGTGGAGGAAATTCCACTAGTGATCTTTATGAGTGATGAGTTTGGGGAAAGGAACTGAGCTTGTGTGGCTCAGTGATTAATTCATTCTGATGCTACCAGCAGCCCTGTAGGGGCAACATGGCATAGTCGTTAGGAGTGGGCCATGGAATTAAACTGCTAGACTTATATTGAATGGGACTTATACCACATACTAGGAATTGTGATTTTGAGCTAAATTTTACAATTTTACTTCACTTCTCTGTCCTTAAATTTCTTTTTTTTTTTTTTTTTTGACATTTTTTTATTCTTTATTTTTTCTTCATTGAAGTAAGCTGATTTACAATGTTGTGTTCATTTCTGGTATACAGCAGAGTGATTCAGTTATACATATTTATGCATTCTTTTTTATATTATTTTCCATTAAGGTTTATCACAGGATGTTTTTTTTTTTTTGTACAAGTATGTTTATAGTAGCATTATTCATAGTGGCCAAAAAGTGGAAACAACCCAAATGCCCATAAACTGATAAATGAATTAATAAAGTGATTATATCCATACAATGGAATGTTATTTGACAATAAAAGGAACACAATACTAATACGTGTTACAAACACTATGCTAGGTATAAGAAAACAGTCTCAAAAGACCAATATTTTGTAATTCTTTTTTTTTTTTTTCTAAATTTTTAAAAGAAAATCCATCCTGAACCCTCCTCCCTCCCCCCTCCCCATACCATCCCTCTGGGTCGTCCCAGTGCACCATTCCCAAGCATCCAGCATCGTGCATTGAACCTGGACTGGCATCTCATTTCATACATGACATTTCACATGTTTCAATGCCATTCTCCCAAATCTTGCCACCCTCTCCCTCTCCCACAGAGTCCATAAGCCTGTTCTATACATCAGTGTCTCTTTTGCTGTCTCGTATACAGGGTTATTGTTACCATATTTCTAAATTCCATTGTTGGATTGAAGATCTCAGCGTAGGACCAGAAACTATAGAGCTCCTGGAGGAGAGCATAGGCAGGGCACTCTCTGACATACATCACAGCAGGATCCTCTATGACCCACCTCCCAGAATGTTGGAAATAAGGGCAAAAATAAACAAATGGGACCTAATTAAACTTAAAAGCTTCTGCACATCAAAGGAAACTATTAGCAAGGTGAGAAGACAGCCTTCAGAATGGGAGAAAATAGTGGCAAATGAAGCAACCGACAAACAGCTAATCTCAAGAATATACGGGCAGCTCCTCCAGCTCAACTCCGGAAAGGTAGGTGACCCAATCAAAGAATGGGCCAGGGATCTGAATGGACATTTCTCCGAGGAAGACATGCAGATGGCTGACAAACACATGAAAGGATGCTCAGCATCACTCATTGTCGGAGAGATGCAGATCGGAGCCACTGTGAGATACCATTTCACACCGGTCGGAATGGCTGCGATCCAAGAGTCTGCAAGTAGTAAGTGCTGGAGAGGGTGTGGAGAGGGGGGAGCCCTCTTGCACTGTTGGTGGGAATGCAAACTAGTACGGCCACTATGGAGAACAGTGTGGAGATTCCTTGGAAAACTGGAAATAGAACTGCCTTATGATCCAGCAGTCCCACTGCTGGGCATACACACTGAGGAAACCAGAAGGGAAAGAGACACGTGTACCCCAATGTTCATCGCAGCACTGTTTATAGTAGCCGGGACATGGAAGCAACCTAGATGTCCATCGGCAGATGAATGGATAAGAAAGCTGTGGTACATATACACGATGGAGTATTACTCAGCCATTAAAAAGAATACATTTGAATCAGTTCTGGTGAGGTGGATGAAGCTGGAGCCTATTATACAGAGTGAAGTAGGCCAGAAGGACAAACACCAATACAGTATACTAACGCATATATATGGAATTTAGAAAGATGGTAACGATAAATTTCTTAATCTATAAAATGGACATTGTAATAGTACCTACCACATACAGTTATTTAGATGAAATGAGGTAATACATTTAAAATACTTAGATCTGTGCCTGGAACCCAGAAGCACTCAGTTAGCTGGTATTATCATTTCCACTTTGGAGATAAAAATCAGAGTTCAGAAAACACACGTGGCTTGCCCTAAGCCACTAGTTAGTAAACAGAACCAGAACTGTAAACCAGGTCTTTTCGGTTCTCAAACTCCCATTTTCTATACCTCAGTGTCCTCTTGGGAGGGCTTGTTTCATCCATCCTGTTTTAGTGCAATTTATTAGTCTCCTAGAAGAAAGGCATGAAACCAAAACATCCAATCCACTTGGAATCAAGCCTACATCTGTGTGTTATCTATGATGCAAAATCCAGTGCAGTGAGTATACGGATAATTGTGTCACATTTTCTTCATATGCTTTTATGATGGCCTATATTTGCTTTCACAGCACTCAGTAGACTCTTTAGTCCATTATCAAAGAGCAGTTGGCATGAGCAGCATCTGCATCACTTGGGAACTTGATAGAAAAGCAGATGCCCAGGCCCCACCCCAGACTGAAACAGAGTCTGCAGTTTAATAACATCCAGTTAATTCATACTTTCATAACTGAGAAGTATTTCTATAGTTAGTAGTTAATAGTGGAGATTAATTAAATGGGTATTTGACATGCTGTATTTTCTATATATTTACAGTCATATTTTAATGTCTATTATGAAGGAAAGTTACATGGCTCAAAATAGCCTGGAGTTAAAAACTCCCCTCCAGGTCCTCCCCACCATTCTGTGCAAAACAAAGGACTCTCTCTCCCGAAGGAAAAAATGGACATTAAGGTTGATTATGCCCAGCTCCCAGCTGGCCCAGCCTCTGGCCGATCTCCAAAATTCCTTGCCCCAGCCGTTTAAGAGATAACTACTCCAAACAACCTTGGAGAAGAACAGGCCCCCTTAAGACAGTAACTTTCCACATACGTGCCTGTATATACTTACTCATTTCTTAGGTTAGTGCAGCACCTCACTAATCTGACTTCTGCCCCTTCTCGCCTCATTAAAGGTGACCTGTTCCTGTAAAGTGCTGGTCTCATTCTTTTTCTGAACCTCGCCTTCTCTAACTCCCTTACCTTATATTTTTGGTGCCGAAACCTGGGAGGTTGAGGTTCCTTCTTGTTCTCCACAGCCAGCTCTTCAGGGTGTGCAACCCTGCCAAGCTCACTTTCCCGCCCTCGAGAGGATGCCCTGTGCCTTCGTGAGAGGTACAAGTCCTGTGTAAGGGCTTTATTGGTTTTCCACGTAACCCGAAAAATATTGTCCTCTCTCTCTCTCTTTCTCTCTCTTCCTTTTTTCTCTATGCTTTCTTTTCCACAAGACCAACTAACTCCAGGACAGAGGCCTTTTGCCATTCGACCACTCTACATGCAATATTCTACTCGAATCAGCCCCTAGGTTACGGTAAGATCTGGACAGTGTTCTAGAGGTGCCCTAGAACCCAGTCTTCTCCGGATCCCAGAGACGCCAGGCCTAGGGCCACTCTGTAGGCGATGGTGGGAGATGCTCCACCTCAACACAGTGCTCACTTCTCATTACTCGTATTGCGACTATGGGTGACGACTTGAGCTCCCAGTAGGAGCCTCTGCTTGCCTTTCACTTATGGGGTCTGGCCAATCTGTCCCAAAAGATTCCCCTCTGGACTGTGTTCTCAAAAATCTCAAACTATTCTTACTCACTGAACTCAAAGCTAACCGCTTAAAACAACTCTATGCAGACCTGGCCTCAATACCAATTAGAAAACCAAAACCACTGGTCTGAGTTCGGGACTTTCGATTTCAATATTTTATTAGATTTCACTAACTTCCTCAACCAGAATGGCAAATGGTCAAAGGTCCCCTATATTCAAGCCTTCTGAGACCTTTAAAGCTGTCTTTCTCTCTACAAAGACTGTTCTACCTATCAAATCCTCCTCTGCTCTCTCTCCCCCTCCATTACAAAAGAATCCAAATCTAAAGCCCCTAAAAGGCCCCCTAAACCCTTAGCCCCCAATTTTGACCAGACAGATGAGCCTTCTCTCTACCATCCCCCCAAAAAAGCTTCCAGAGACGAGACCCTATCCTCTAGCCCTTCCTCCTCCAAAACAGAAAGTGATGACTCCAACCCCAAAAGAGATTTCTACCCCACCTGCATTGGCTAGGACCCAAAGCAAACACATTTCCTCTCGTAGAGATAGCGAGACCAGAGGGCCCTACATGGGTTCATGTGCCTTGCTCAATTTCTGATATGAGCTAAATTGAAGAAAAATTTAGATCCTTTTCAAAAAATCCTACTAGATATAGAAAAAATTCCTCCGCCTTACACAAACATATAATTTAACCTAGAATGATCTTTATTGCATCTTAAATGCCACTTTAACCCCTGATGGAAAAAAAAATGGATATGACAGGCAGCCTGGACTCATACTGATCAGCTCCATAATCAAAACAAGACTAATCTGGTGACTGATGATACAGTCCCTTTAACTGAGTCATGGTGGACATATCAAGCAGGCAATGCCAACATCTGGTACCTGCATCATATGATCACCTGTTTACTAAATGAAATGCTAAAAAGCTCTCACATTCATGCTAACTACAATAAGATTAGAAAATGACTCAAAAAAAAAAAAAGATAAAAATCCTTCCCTATTTCTTTCATGGCTTACTGAGGCAGTCCAAAAATATACTAATGTAGATATTTCCACCCCTGTCAGACTTCTGTACCTACATGTCCAGTTCATAAGCCAGTCAGCCCCTGATATTCACCAAAAACTATGCCAGTTAGAGAAGGGCCCTGAGACACCCCCCCCCCAACTCCGCAAAGAGACCTTCTAAAAATAGCCTTCAAGAAATTCAGTAATAGAGAGGAAGAGGCTAAGAGAGGAAAAGGCTGTGAGAGAAAAGCTAAATATGCCTTTTTGGCTGCAGCAGTTAAGATCAGCCCAGCCCAAGTCATCCCAGACTGAAACTTAAGACCCCCCTGCCCCTCCACGGACCCTATTTCCGATGCAACCAGTCAGAATACTGGACAAAGACATGTCCGAACTTGTGGCCCCCGACAAAAGCATGCCCACCCTGCGGTCAGTGGAGACACTAAAAGGTGGACTGTCTCCAGAGACGCCCTGACACCCCTGGGGAGGTCCACACCTCCCAGACCTGGAGAGTGAAATGTCCACAGGGAAGCCCTGGTGCCCCTGGAGAGATCCCCACCTCTCCCCAAAACCCCAGCCCAACCCTAGGAGAGTTGTTCCAATGATGGGACCCAGGTTCCAGCCCCCCAGTCAGTGTCCCGGACACGAGCTTGGAACTTAAGGTAGATGGGGTAATGGTCAGAAAAAAGACCTATTTTATAGTCGACACTGGAGCTGCTTTCTCTCTCTCTTAACTTCCTACTCTGGCCCAACTCAAGACTCCCTTAAGGCCAAAAATCAGCCCTCCATTACTCTGTCAATTAAAAAAAAAAAAAATTGACCCTCATACACTCATTCCTCATAATGCCTAAGTGCCTAGTGACATTCCTAGAGAGAGATTTGTTATCCAAATTGGGGGTCTTTATTACCATACTTCCCCTCGATACAGTCTCTATATTCTACATGCAGATGACACCCACACCTCACCCCTACCTTCCCTTGGATCTACCCGCCTTAGACCCCCAAGTCAGGGACACTGATCACCCATCCATAGCCAAACATCATCCCCCAGTCCACATTGCCCTGAAAGACCCCTCGACTATAATCACCCCACAACAGTACTCTCTCATCCTGGAGGCCCACAAGGGACTTAAGCCTATCATAGACCATCTTCTTCAAGCCTCTATCTTAATTCTTACCCATTCACCACACAACACCCCTATTCTGCAGTAAGAAAGAGATCAAACTCTTAGAGATTGGTCCAAGATCTGTGAAAAATCAATGAGGCTATTACACCAACATTCCCAGTAGTCCCTAACCCTTACACCCTTCTGTCCTCCATACCCCCTACTGTAACCCACTTCACGGTATTAGATCTCAAAGATGCCTTTTTCACCATCCCCCCTCCACCCCCTCTCCCAACCCCTTTTCGCCTTCACCTGACAAGACCCCAAATCTCATGTTTCCCAACAACCAACATGGACAGTTCTCCCCGAGGTGTTCAGAGACAGCCCCCACTTTTTTGGACAGGCTTTACAAAAGGACCTACAAACACTTGACCTAGCCCCAAGTAATCTGCAGTATGTAGATGACCTTCTCTTTTGTTGCCCAACCCCCAAACTCTGCCTCCAACATATTGCCAAACTCCTTGGGGCCCTGGGATCCTGGGGTTATTGGGTATCCTGATCCAAGGCCCAAATAGTACAGACAAACGTCACCCACCTGGGGGTATCCATATCCCACCAACAAAGAACTATTCCCCTAGATAAAATCCAGGCCTTAATTAACTGTACACTTTCAAAAACAAAAAGAGAACTCCTGTCTATCTTTGGCCTCCTAAACTTTTTCCATATCTGGATCCCTAACTTCTCCCTCATTACAAAACTGCTCTATGAGGCAACTAAAAGATGTCTGGATGAGCCTCTCTTTAACCCTTCCTCGCTGGCCAATCCTATTCGTCAGCTCATCCAGAGCCTCCTCTGAGTGCCAACTCTCCACCTGCCAGATCACACCAGACCATTCTTTTTCTTTGCCCATTCCAACCAAGGACAGGCCCTGGGACTTCTATGTCAGCGGGCAAGCCAGAGAAACCTGGATCTATCTGACAAAACAGCTTGACATGGTCACCAAGGAGTGGCCTCCCTACATACAGGCCATGGCTGCTGTCGCAGCCCTCATACCTGAAGCAAATAAACTCTTTAGACATGCCCCACACACCTTCCAAGACTTACTATCACATCGGGCTTTCCTCTCCCTTCCCCCTTTCAGGGTACAGGTCCTACATACCTTTCTCCTCGACCCTCAGCTCTCATTCTCCCTCTGCTCTCCCCTTAAACCCGCCAGCTTATTACCAACGTCTTCTACAACAGACCCTCTCCTACATAGCTGCAACCACCCTCTTTAATACCTGAAGCACAAAAACTAACCCCAAATGCTCCTCTAAATGTATGCTTACCTTATACCTTCAAAGATTTACTCTCTCATTGGGTTTTCTTTTCTCTGACTCCTGTTTGACTACAAATCCTCCACACACACTTCATCAACTCAGCCCTTTCTTTTATGCCTTGTAAACCTCTTAATTCTGCTAGCTTACTCCCTACACCAGATCCAGAAACAGAACACCTATTTCATGACTGTGTTCAGACCTTAGATGTGACACTTAATCACTTTAAACATACAACTGATCAGCCCATTACTGACCCCAAAGTCCCCTTCTGGTTCATAGATGACAATGCCCCAAAACAAGCCCCATTGGGGCTGGATATGCTATAGTTCAGAGACAGCCCAATAAAGTTATCCTCCCTCGACTCATCAAGTCAGCCACACTCCCAACTCACACATCCTCACAACAGGCTGAACTGATAAATCTTACACAAGCTTTGACCCTAGCAAAAGACCAAAAGATAAACATTTACACTGACTCCAAATATATCTATAACATATTACATTCTAACACTACAACCTGGAAAAATAAGAGATTGCTCACTCAAAAGGACAAACCTACTCCCAGTGCTTCTTTTATTTCTGAACTCCTCCATGAGGCTCAGCTCCCAAAACAAGCAGCTATAATACATTGTTGGAGACATCAGTGACATAGTCCTATCTCCTTTTATAACAATATAACAAATCAAGAAACAAAACGACAAGCTGCCTCTGTTAGTCTTGTCTTTCAATTCAGTTCAGTTCAGTTGCTCAATTGTGTCCGACTCTTTGCAACCCCATGAATCGCAGCATGCCAGGCCTCCCTGTCCATCACCATCTCCCGGAGATCACTCAAACTCATGTCCATCGAGTCGGTGATGCCATCCAGCCATCTCACCCACTGTCGTCCCCTTTTCTTCCAGTGCCTAATCCCTCCCAGCATTAGAGTTTTTCCAGTGAGTCAACTCTTCACATGAGGTAGCCAAAGTAGTGCAGTTTCAGCTTTAGCATTGTTCCTTCCAAAGAACACCCAGGGCTGATCTCCTTTAGAACGGACTGGTTGGAACTCCTTTCAGGCCAAGGGACTCTCAAGAGTCTTTTCCAACACCACAGTAAAAGCATCAATTCTTCTGCGCTCAGCTTTCTTCACAATCCCACTCTCACATCCATACATGACCACTGGAGAAACCATAGCCTTGACTAGACAGAACGTTGTTGGCAAACTAATGTCTCTGCTTTTCAATATGCTATCTAGGTTGGACATAACTTTTCTTCCAAGGATTAAGCGTCTTTTAATTTCATGGCTACAATCACCATCTGCAGTGATTTTGGAGTCCAGAAAACTGGAGTCTGACACTGTTTCCACTGTTTCCCCATCTATTTCCCATGAAGTGATGGGACCAGATGCCATGATCTTCATTTTCTGAATGCTGAGCTTTAAGCCAACCTTTTCACTCTCCTCTTTCACTTTCATCAAGAGGCTTTTTAGTTCCTCTTCACATTCTGCCATAAGGGTGGTGTCATCTGCATGTCTGAGGTTGTTGATATTTCTCCCGGCAATCTTGATTCCAGCTTGTGCTTCTTCCAGTCCAGCGTTTCTCATGGTGTACTCTGCATATAAGTTAAATAAGCAGGGTGACAATATACAGCCTCATTGTACTCCTATTCCTATTTGGAATCAGTCTGTTGTTCCATGTCCAGTTCTAACTGTTGCATCCTAACCTGCATATCGGTTTCTCAAGAGGCAGGTCAGGTGGTCTGGTATTCCCATCTCTTTCAGAATTTTCCACAGTTTATTGTGATCCACACAGTCAAAGGCTTCGGCATAGTCAATAAAGCAGAAATAGATGTTTTTCTGGAACTCTCTTGCTTTTTCCATGATCCAGCAGATGTTGGCAATTTGATCTCTGGTTACTCTGCCTTTTCTAAAACCAGCTTGAACATCAGGAAGTTCACAGTTCGCATATTGCTGAAGCCTGGCTTGGATACTTTTAACCATTACTTTATTCGCGTGTGAGATGAGTGCAATTGTGTGGTAGTTTGAGCATTCTTTGGCATTGCCTTTATTTGGGATTGGAATGAAAACTGACCTTTTCCAGTCCTGTGGCCACTGCTGAGTTTTCCAAATTTGCTGGCAAATTGAGTGCAGCACTTTCACAGCATCATCTTTCAGGATTTGGAATAGCTCAACTGGAATTCCATCACCTCCACTAGCTTTGTTCGTAGTGATGCTTTCTAAGGCCCACTTGACTTCATATTCCAAGATGTCTGGCTCTAGGTGAGTGATCACACCATCGTGATTATCTGGGTCATGAAGATCTTTTTTGTACAGTTCTTCTGTGTATTCTTGCCACCTCTTCTTAATATCTTCTGCTTCTCTTAGGTCCATAACACTTCTGTCCTTTATTGAGCCCATCTTGGCATGAAATGTTCCCTTGGTATGTCTAATTTTCTTGAAGAGATCTCTAGTCTTTCCCATTCTGTTATTGTCCTCTGTTTCTTTGCATTGATCGCTGAGGAAAGCTTTCTTATCTCTTCTTGCTCTTCCTTGGAACTCTGCATTCAGATGTGTATATCTTTCCTTTTCTCCTTTGTTTTTTGCTTCTCTTCTTTTCACAGCTATTTGTAAGGCCTCCCCAGATAGCCATTTTGCTTTTTTGCATTTGTTTTCCATGGGGATGGTCTTGATTCCTTTCTCCTGTACAATGTCACCAACCTCAGTCCATAGTTCATCAGGCACTCTATCTATCAGATCTAGTCCCATAAATCTATTTCTCACTTCCACTGTATAATGATAAGGGATTTGATTTAGGTCATACCTGAATGGTCTAGTCGTTTTCCCTATTTTCTTCAATTTAAATTTGAATTTGGCAATAAAGATCTCATGATCTGAGCCACAGTCAGCTCCCGGTCTTGTTTTTGCTGACTGTATAGAGCTTCTCCATCAATCTGATTTCGGTGTTGCCTGGTGACATCCATGTGTAGAGTCTTCTCTTGTGTTGTTGGAAGAGGGTGTTTGCTATGACCAGTGTGTTCTCTTGGCAAAATTCTATTAGCCTTTGCCCTGCTTCATTCCGTATTCCAAGGCCAAATGTGCCTGTTACTCCAGGTGTTTCTTGACTTCCTACTTTTGCATTCCAGTCCCCTATAATGAAAAGGACATTTTTGTGGGGTGTTAGTTCTCAAAGGTCTTGTAGGTCTTCATTAGAGCCATTCCACTTCAGCTTCTTCAGCATTACTGGTTGGGGCATAGACTTGGATTACTGTGATATTGAATGGTTTGCCTTGGAAATGAACAGAGATCATTTTGTCGTTTTTGAGATTGCATCCAAGTACTGCATTTTGGACTCTTTTGTTGACCATGATGACTACTCCATTTCTTCTGAGGGATTCCTGCCCACAGTAGTAGATATAATGGTCATCTTAGTTAAATTCACCCATTCCAGTCCATTTTAGTTCGCTGATTCCTAGAATGTCAATGTTCACTCTTGGCATCTCCTGTTTGAGCACTTCCAATTTGCCTTGATTCATGGACCTGACATTCTAGGTTCCTATGCAATATTGCTCTTTACAGCATCGGACCTTTCTTCTCTCTCCAGTCACATACACAACTGGGTATTGTTTTTGCTTTGGCTCCATCCCTTCATTCTTTCTGGAGTTATTTCTCCACTGATCTCCAGTAGCATATTGGGCACCTACTGACCTGGAGAGTTCCTCTTTCAGTATCCTATCATTTTGTCTTTTCATACTGTTCATGGTGTTCTCAAGGCAAGAATACTGAAGTGGTTTGCCATTCCCTTCTCCAGTGGACCACATTCTGTCAGACCTTTCCACCATGACCCGCCCATCTTGGGTAGCCCCACTGGGCATGGCTTAGTTTCCTTGAATTAGACAAGGCCGTGGTCCCAGTGTGATCAGACTAACTAGTTTTCTGTTATTATGGTTTCAGTGTGTCTGCCCTCTGATGCCCTCTTGCAACAGCTACCATCTTACTTGGGTTTCTCTTACCTTGGACATGGGGTATCTCTTCACTACTGTTCCAGCAAAGTGCAGCCGCTGTTCCTTACCTTGGATGAGGGGTATCTCCTTACTGCTGCCCCTCCTGACCTTGAACATGGAATAGCTCCTCTAGGCCCTCTTGCGCCCACACAGCAACCGCTCCTTAGATGTGGGGTAGCCCCTCCTGACCACCGCCCCTGACCTTAGACCCCATACCCGAGGGGTGGCAGCCAAGAGGAGCTACCCCACGTCCGAGGTCAGGGGCAGCGGCCGAGAGTGCCAGGCTGCGATGGCGCAGGAATGGCTGAGAGGAGCTACCCCACATCCAAGGTCAGGGGTGGTGGCTGAGAGTGCCAGGCTGCAACAGTGCCAAAGCAGCCGAGAGGAGTCCTGTCTTTACTATAGCCCAAACTGGTGAGCCTAACATCCACACATTACTTTCATATTTACATTCCCTTTTCCACCCCTCTACAATAGTACTTAAGGCTTTCCTTCAGAACTTTATTAAACTAAGGTGATGTGACTTATTTAAATAATCTGACCCAAACTTATACCGTTTCTCAAAGGACAAATCCTAATTCTAACATTCACCCCCTCCGTTCCCTACCCACCAAATTCACAGACATCTTCCCACAAAAGGCTGGCAGGTTGATTTCACCCACATGCCACCCGTAAAAAGGGTTAAATTTCTCCTAGTCTTTGTAGATACATTTTCTAGACAGATTGAAGTTTTCCTGGCTACTAACAAACAAGCCTCTACTGTGGCTCAGCTTATTCTTACTGAAATCTTCCCAAGGTTTGGAATGCCTTTCTCTCTCCAGTCTGACAGTGGGCCCAAATTCACATCCCAAATCACCCAGAATATTGCATGAGGGCTTCAGGTTCCTTGGAGGTTTCACATTCGTTATCATACCTGGTCTTCTGGTACGGTTGAAAAAGGCAAAGAGTCCTAAAAGAAACTCTGACCAAATTAATGATTGAACTTCATCAAGACTGAACTAAACTCCTCCCTTTAGCCCTCTTAAAGGTCCAGGGCTTAACAAACAAACAACAACAACAAAACCTTAAATATCAGTCCATTTGAGGCCATGTATGAGAGGCCCATAATACTTTTGGGTCTTCCCCCCTCCCAGGACAGCCCCAAACTGCCTTCCCACCTTCTTTTTCCTTTACTTGCCCAGATACAAGATGCCCTTTAGCAACATGTGGATAACTTACTCCCTCGACCACACCCCAGTTTTCCATACCTATCCCTTTTGGAGACAAAGTCTATATGACAGTTCAGTCCCACTCAGATCTAACCCCAAAATGGCCAAGACCCTACATGGTAATTCTGCTGACCCCTACCTCTACAAGATTAAAAGAAATCACCCCTTGGGTACACATCACCTGGTTAAAAAAGGTTATACAGCCCAAATGATAAAAATGCTTGCCAGACCAATACTTATCAAGTTTCTCACATAGGCCCTACACCTCTAAAATTCTCACAGTTTTCACTGGCCCCAGCTGGCAATGAATGAGCCTGTTGGTTTCATGGGTACAATTATTCCTGGAACAACTTCTAACAGATATCTGGGTCTTGAGTCCTCAAAGATCCATGCTTAAACACATTGAAGATTACATCTCCACCCTCTGACTACAGAAAACCTTTTATAACTTTTACCCCTTCTTGGACCATTCATTTTTATCATTCTGTGACTCACCTTTGGCCCTTGTTTGTTTAATCTTTTCCAGAGATTCCTCCAAGACAGAATCTCAGCCATTTCCCGAGACTAAGTCAAGACTGTTCTTTTGCTTGAGACCCTGATGGCTAAAATAAAAAAATCAACACTGTGGGCCTTAGACCTCCTTCCTCTCAGACCACAAATCTCTCACCCTCATTTATCAGCATGAAGAAGCCCTGAACATTAACGGCACCCACCTCTCTTTCTCTTTTTCTGTATATTCTTTAGGGTTTGGAATGAAAGAAAGTTACATGGCTCAAAATAGCCTGGAGTTAAAAACTCCCCTCCAGGTCCTCCCCACCATTCTATGCAAACAAAGAACTCTCTTACCCAAAGAAAAAAATGGACATTAAGGTTGATTACACCCAGCTCCCAGCTGGCCCAGCCTCTGGCCGATCTCCAAAATTCCTTGCCCCAGCCGTTTAAGAGATAACTACTTCGAACAACCTTGGAGAAGAACAGGCCCCCTTAAGACAGTAACTTTTGACATACATGCCTATACATACTTACTCATTTCTTAGATTAGTGCAGCAGCTCACTAATCTGACTGCTGCCCCTTCTCGCCTCATTAAAAGTGCCTGTTTCATTCTTTTTCTAAACCTCGCCTTCTCTAACTCCCTTACCTTACATATTATATTTATATATTTAGGATTTAGTCAAAATTTCATGTGCCTAAGCATTTGAACATCTAAATATTAAACTAGTTTTATTTTTAGGAGAAAGGTAAACAGTCAACGACTTTCTGGTGGGAAGGAAGTCAGGGCTTCCCTGGTGGCTCAGATGGTAAAACGTTTGCCTACAATGTGGGAGACCCAGGTTCAATCTCTGGGTCTGGAGGATCGCCTGGAGAAAGCAATGGCACCCCACTCCAGTACTCTTGCCTGGAAAATCCCATGGATGGAGGAGCCTGGTAGGCTACAGTCCATGGGGTCGTGAAGAGTCGGACACGACTGAGCGACTTCACACTCACTTTTCACTTTCATGCATTGGAGAAGGAAATGGCAACCCACTCCAGTGTTCTTTCCTGGAGAAACCCAGACACAGGGGAGCCTGGTGGGCTGCTGTCTCTGAGGTTACACAGAGTCGGACACGACTGAAGTAACTTAGCAGCAGTAGCAGCAGTAACAACAGAGAAAATTCCCTGAAATGTACTTTAATTCATCCTATAAAATATTGACAAATGCATCAATATTTGCATATATTATGGGAAATATATTGCTATATTTATTAGTTGCAATGTTTTAACTTTTTAATAAATGTTATATTATAGAACAATTAGTTGATTACCTGCAGTTCTTGTAGAAAGCCAGACTGGGATATATAGTGAGTTTATGTAGCAGAAATTAAAATCCCTTCCATCAGGTAGTATAGTCTTTAACACAGGTAAATGGTAGACAGTGGCATGAGGCAAAGACACATAGATTAGTAAGACAAATAGAAAATAAATTCACTGTTGAACAGAGATATATTCAAATTGTTAATGGTTTCCATCTATATGGCATGATAATAATTTCACATATATTATTTCATGATTTCTCTTGTGAGAGAGGCTACCTAGACATGATATAATCTCCATTTTGCAGAGATGTTAACAGATTTATCCAGTCATAATGCCAGTAAATGGCAGACTAATGTAACATTAAGGTAATTTAAACTCCAGGATAGTACACATTTTCACTATACTGTACCACATTTCTAAAGGCTAGTTGATTGTGGAGGTGAGAAGGATAATATCATCAAGTGTTTGTTTTATTTGTTGTGAACATGAAGCTATTAGAGGAATCACTAGCTGAAAGTGCCTGCCCAGGCCAGAGAAGATAGTAGCCACCTGGTAAGGAGTGAGGAAATATCAAACTACCATCAACTGGAAGAACTCAGGCAAGGCCAAAAGGAGAGAGGGGACACTAGTCCATATGTCCAACCAACTTCCCAGAATCCTTCTCACTTGAATCCATCTTGGCTGAGTGATATGTGTTCCACAAGAAAAAACCATAAGTCAAGCTGATTGGCCAGAGACAGCCTGGAAATTAACACTATTACCATAAAACCAAGATTGCAAGGCACATGGCAAAGTAGTTCTCCTGGTGAAATGGGAATCCAAGTTCTTGTTTGTGGAGCCAAAGACTGAACTTTACAAACACACAAACACTCACAGTAGCAAACGAATAGGATTTATTACAGAGAAGGAAAGTAAAAAGCTTTCAACATACACAGTGAGAAAGGGAAAAGTGTCCCTGAAAAGGAAGGACTTACAGAAGTTTATAACCTTGCAAGCATTGAGCTGTACATTTATAGTTGATCTCTATCCTTAAAATATGTCATTCCTAACCAATCAGTTTAAAGATCACTATGTTTAACTTTAACTTTAACCTTTTAGAACTAACACCCAAAAAATATGTCCTTTTCATTATAGGAGACTGGAATGCAAAATTAGGAAGTGAAGAAACACCTGAAGTAATGGGCAAATTTGGCCTTGGAATAAGAAATGAAGCAGGACAAAGACTAATAGAGTTTTGCCAAGAAAATGCACTGGTCATAACAAACACCCTCTTCCAACAACACAAGAGAAGACTCTATACATGGACATCACAAGATGGTCAACACTGAAATCAGATTGATTATATTCTTTGCAGCCAAAGATGGAGAAGCACTATACAGTCAGCAAAAACAAGACCAGGAGCTGACTGTGGCTCAGACCATGAACTCCTTATTGGCAAATTCAGACTGAAATTGAAAAAAGTAGGGAAAACCACTAGACCATTCAGGTATGACCTAACTCAAATCCCTTATGATTATACAGTGGAAGTGAGAAATAGACTTAAGGGCCTAGATTTGATAGATACCGTGCCTGATGAGCTATGGAATGAGGTTCGTGACATTGTACAGGAGACAGGGATCAAGACCATCCCCATGGAAAAGAAATGCAAAAAAGCAAAATGGCTGTCTGGGGAGGCCTTACAAATAGCTGTGAAAAGAAGAGAAGCGAAAAGTAAAGGAGAAAAGGAAAGATATACGCATCTGAATGCAGAGTTCCAAAGAATAGCAAGTAGAGATAAGAAAGCCTTCCTCAGCGATCAATGCAAAGAAATAGAGGACAACAACAGAATGGGAAAGACTAGGGATCTCTTCAAGAAAATCAGAGATACCAAGGGAACATTTCCTGCAAAGATAGGCTCGATAAAGGACAGAAATGGTATGGACCTAACAGAAGCAGAAGATATTAAGAACAGGTGGTAAGAATACACAGAAGAACTGTACAAAAAAGATCTTCATGACCCAGATAATCACGATGGTGTAATCACTCACCTAGAGCCAGACATCTTGGAATGTGAAGTCAAGTGGGCCTTAGAAAGCATCACTACGAACAAAGCTAGTGGAGGTGATGGAATTCCAGTTGAGCTATTCCAAATCCTGAAAGATGATGCTGTGAAAGTGCTACAGTCAATATGCCAGCAAATTTGGAAAACTCAGCAGTGGCCACAGGACTGGAAAAGGTCAGTTTTCATTCGAATCCATAAGAAAGGCAATGCCAAAGAATGCTCAAACTACCGCACAATTGCAATCATCTCACACGCTAGTAAACTAATGCTTAAAATTCTCCAAGCCAGGCTTCAGCAATATGTGAACCATGAACTTCCTGATGTTCAAGCTGGTTTTAGAAAAGGCAGAGTAACCAGAGATCAAATTGCCAACATCCGCTGGATCATGGAAAAAGCGAGAGAGTGCCAGAAAAACATCTATTTCTGCTTTATTGACTATGCCGAAGCCTTTGACTATGTGGATCACAATAAACTGTGGAAAATTCTGAAAGAGATGGGAATACCAGACCACCTGATCTGCCTCTTGAGAAATTTGTATGCAGATCAGGAAGCAACAGTTAGAACTGGACATGGAACAACAGACTGGAATCAAATAGGAAAAGGAGTACGTCAAGGCTGTATATTGTCACCCTGTTTATTTAACTTATATGCAGAGTACATCATGAGAAACACTGGACTGGGAGAAACACAAGCTGGAATCAAGATTGCCGGGAGAAATATCAATAACCTCAGATATGCAGATGGAGCACCCTTGTGGCAGAAAGTGAAGAGGAACTAAAAAGCCTCTTGATGAAGGTGAAAGTAGAGAGTGAAGAAGTTGGCTTAAAGCTCAATATTCAGAAAACGAAGATCATGGCATCTGGTCCCATCACTTCATGGCAAATAGATGGAGAAACATTGGAAACAGGGTCAGACTTTATTTTTCTGGGCTCCAAAATCACTGCAGATGGTGACTTCAGCCATGAAATTAAAAGATGCTACTCCTTGGAAGGAAACTTATGACCAACTTGGACAGCATATTAAAAAGCAGAGACATTACTTTGCCAACAAAGGTCCATCTAGTCAAGGCTATGGTTTTTCCTGTGGTCATGTATGGATGTGAGAGTTGGACTGTGAAGAAGGCTAAGCACTGAAGAATTGATGCTTTTGAACTGTGGTGTTGGAGAAGACTCTTGAGAGTCCCTTGGACTGCTAGGAGATCCAATCAGTCCATTCTGAAGGAGGTCAGCCCTGGGATTTCTTTGGAAGGCATGATGCTAAAGCTGAAACTTCAGTACTTTGGCCACCTCATGCAAAGAATTGACTCATTGGTAAAGACTGTGATGCTGGGAGGGATTGGAGGCAGGAAGAGAAGGGGACGACAGAGGATGAGATGGCTGGATGGCATCACTGACTCTATGGACATGAGTCTGAGTGAACTCCAGGAGTTGGTGATGGACAGGGAGGCCTGGCATGCTGCGATTCATGGGGTCGCAAAGATTTGGACACGACTGAGCGACTGATCTGATCCGATCTGAAGTTTAACTTAATCTCATTATGGTTTCCCTTGATCCTGGAACTAAGTCACCAGCATTTTTCATGCCCCCTGACCATTTTACAATGGACCAGATGTATGGGCTAAAGATTAATGATCACCAGTCATTTTTCCCTCAGGCATATGGGAAGAAGTTAATTACTTCTCTTCCTGGATCTGAGTGCTGATAATTTATCAGACCAAGAGCACATTCCAGAAATTCAGGACAAAAGGTATCAGTTCATTTCAGTTCGTCACTCAGTCCTGTCCAACTCTATGCAACCCCATGAACTGCAGCACACCAGGCCTCCCTGGCCATCACGAACTCCTGGAGTTCACCCAAACCTGTGTCCATTGATTCGGTAATGCCATCCAAACATCTCATCCTCTGTCGTCCCCTTCTCCTCCTGCCCTCACTTTTCCTGAGCATAAAGGTCTTTTCAAATGAATCAGCTCTTCCCATCAGGAGGCCAAAGTATTGGAGTTTAACCTTCAACATCAGTCCTCCCAATGAACACTCGGGGCTGATCTCCTTTAGGATGGACCAGTTGGATTTCCTTGCAGTCTAAGGGACTCTCTAGAGTCTCCTCCAACACCATAGTTCAAAAGCATCAATTCTTATGTGCTCAGCTTTCTTTATAGTCCAACTCTCACATCCATACATGACTACTGGAAAAAACGATAGCCTTGACCAGACAGACTTTGTTGACAAAGTAATGCCTCTGCTTTTTAATATGCTGTCTCAGTTGGTCGTAACTTTCCCTCCAAGCAGTAAGTGTCTTTTAATTTAATGGCTAAAATCACCATCTGCAGTGATTTCAGAGCCCAGAAAAATAAAGTCTGACCCTGTTTCCACTGTTTCTCCATCTATTTGCCATGAAGTGATGGGACCAGATGCCATGATATTTGCTTTCTGAATGTTGAGCTTTAAGCCAAAATTCTCACTCTCCTCTTTCATTTTCATCAAGAGGCTCTTTAGTTCCTCTTCACTTTCTCCCGTAAGGGTGGTGTCATCTGCATATATGAGGTTATTTATATTTCTCCCAGCAATCTTAATTCCAGCTTGTGCTTCTTCCAGCGCAGCATTTCTCATGAAATTAAGTTATGTACTCTGCATAGAAGTTAAATAAGCAGGGTGACAATATACAGCCTTGATGTACTCCTTTTCCTATTTGGAACCAGTCTGTTGTTCCATGGCCAGTTCTCACTGTTGCTTCCTGACCTGCATACAAATTTCTCAAGAGGCAGATCAGGTGGTCTGGTACTCCCATCTCTTTCAGAATTTTCCACATTTTATTGTGATCCACACAGTCAAAGGCTTTGGCATAGTTAATAAAGCAGAAATAGATGGTTTTACGGAACTCTCTTGCTCCTTAGGTGATCCACTGGATGTTGGCAATTTGATCTCTGGTTCCTCTGCCTTTCTAAAACCAGCTTGAACATCTGGAAGTTGATGGTTCATGTATTATTGAAGCCTGGCTTGGAAAAATTTGAGCATTTCTTTACTAGCATGTGAGATGAGTGCAATTGTGCAGTAGTTTGAGCATTCTTTGGCATTCCTTTCCTTGGGATTAGATTAAAAACTGACCTTTTCCAGTCCTGTGGCCAGTGCTGAGTTTTCCAAATTTGCTGGCATATTGAGTGCAGCACTTTCACAGCATCATCTTTTAGGATATAAAATAGCTCAACTAGAATTCCATCACCTCCACTAGCTTTGTTCATAATGATGATTCCTAAGGCCCACTTGACTTCACATTCCAGAATGTCTGGCTTTAGTGAGTGATCACACCATCATGATTATCTGGATCATGAAGGTCTTTTTTTTACACTTCTTCTGTGTATACTTGCCACCTCTTCTTAATATCTTCTGCTTCTGTTAGGTCCATACCATTTCTATCCTTTATTGAGCCCATCTTTGCATGAAATGTTCCCTTGGTATCTCTAATTTTCTTGAAGAGATCTCTAGTCTTCTCCATTCTGTTGTTTTCCTCTATTTCTTTGTGTTAGTAACTAAGGAAGGCTTTCTTATCTCCCCTTGTGATTATTTGGAACTCTGCATTCAGATACTTATATCTTTGCTTTTCATTTTTGGTTTTCACTTCTTTTCTTCTCACAGATAGTTATAAGGCCTCCTCAGAAAAACCTTTTTGCCTTTTTGCATTTCTTTTTCTTGGGAGTGTTCTTCATCCATGTCTCCTGTACGATGTTACCAATCTCAGTTCATAGTTCATCAGGCACTCTGTCTATCAGATTTAGTCTCTTAAATCTATCTCTGACTTCCACTGTATAAGGAATTTGAGTTAGGTTATACCTGAATTGTCTAGTGGTTTTCCCTCCTTTCTTCAATTTAAGTCTGAATTTGACATTAAGGAGTTGATGATCTGAGCCACAGTCAGCTCGCAGTCTTGTTTTTGCTGACTGTATAGAGCTTCTCCATCATTGGCTGCAAAGAATATAATCATTCTGATTTCAGTGTTGACCATCTGGTGATGTCCATGTGTAGAGTCTTCACTTGTGTAGTTGGAAACAGGGTGTTTGCTATGACCAGTGCATTTTCTTGGCAAAACTCTATTAGCCTTTGCCCTGCTTCATTCTGTATTCCAAGGCCAAATGTGCCTGTTACTCCAGGCGTTTCTTGACTTCTTACTTTTGCATTCCAGTACCCTATAATGAAAAGGACATCTTTTTTGCGTGTTAGTTCTCAAATTTCTTGTAGGTCTTCATGAAACCGTTCCATTTCAGCTTCTTCAGCATTACTGGTTGGGGCATAGATTTGGATTACTCTAATATTGAATGGTTTGCCTTGGAAACGAACAGAGATCATTCTATCATTTTTGAGATTGCATCCAAGTACTGCATTTCGAACTCTTTTGTGGACCATGATGGCTATTCCATTTCTTCTGAGGGATTCCTGCCCACAGTAGTGGATATAATGGTCATCTGAGTTAAATTAACCCATTCCAGACCATTTTCGTTCATTGATTCCTAGAATGTCGACATTCACTCTTGCCATCTCTTGTTTGACCACTTCCAATTTGCCTTGATTCATGGACCTGACATTCCAGGTTCCTATGCAATATTGCTCTTTACAGCATCGGACCTTGCTTCTATCACCAGTCACATCCACAGCTGGGTATTGTTTTTGCTTTGGCTCCATCTCTTCATTCTTTCTGGAGTTATTTCTCCACTGATCTCCAGTAGCATATTGGGCACCTACTGACCTGGGGAGTTCCTCTTTCAGTATCCTATCATTTTGCCTTTTCATACTGTTTATTATACTTATGATTATACAGTGGAAGTGAGAAATAGATTTAAGGGACTAGATCTGATAGATAGAGTGCCTGATGAGCTATGGACTGAGGTTCATGACATTGTACAGGGACAGGGATCAAAACTATCTCCATGGAAAAGAAATGCAAAAAAGCAAAATGGCTGTCTGGGGAGGCCTTACAAATACCTGTGAAAAGAAGAGAAGCAAAAAGCAAAGGAAAAAAGGAAAGATATGAGCATCTGAATTCAGAGTTCCAAAGAATAGAAAGAAGAGATAAGAAAGCCTTCCTCCGGAATCAATGCAAAGAAATAGAGGAAAACAACAGAATGGAAAAGACTAGAGATCTCTTCAGAAAATTAGAGATACCAAGGGAACATTTCATGCAAAGATGGGCTTGATAAAGGACATAAATGGTATGGACCTAACAAAAGCAGAAGATATTAAGAAGAGGTGGCAAGAATACACAGAAGAACTTTACATTTACTCAGTAGATGAGAATGCAAGATATATTACAACAATATCATTCAATTCCTTGACTTCCTTCATCATCACATTCCAAAAATAACACAGTGATCTATCACCAATAATTATTTTTTAATGACCTATCAGCTGATAATTGGATTTATTACTTTTTTAAATTTTGTTGAAAGGAAAGAATTTGAAACCACCTGGGTTACAAATGGATTTGTTCCCAAACATCAGAGTCCAGCTAGATACCAATATTTTTTTACTATCCCTTTGTATATTTCCTTGGAGGTCCAGCTAGATACCAACATTTTTTTTTCTAATTTTATTTTATTTTTAAACTTTACATAATTGTATTAGTTTTGCCAAATATCAAAATGAATCCGCCACAGGTATACATGTGTTCCCCATCCTGAACCCTCCTCCCTCCTCCCTCCCCATACCATCCCTCTGGGTCGTCCCAGTGCACTAGCCCCAAGCATCCAGTATCGTGCATCGAACCTGGACTGGCAACTCATTTCTTACATGATATTTTACATGTTTCAATGCCATTCTCCCAAATCTTCCCACCCTCTCCCTCTCCCACAGAGTCCATAAGACTGTTCTATACATCAGTGTCTCTTTTGCTGTCTCGTACACCGGGTTATTGTTACCATCTTTCTAAATTCCATATATATGCGTTAGTATACTGTATTGGTGTTTTTCCTTCTGGCTTACTTCACTCTGTATAATAGGCTCCAGTTTCATCCACCTCATTAGAACTGATTCAAATGTATTCTTTTTAATGGCTGAGTAATACTCCATTGTGTATATGTACCACTGCTTTCTTATCCATTCATCTGCTGATGGACATCTAGGTTGCTTCCATGTCCTGGCTATTATAAACAGTGCTGCGATGAACATTGGGGTACACGTGTCTCTTTCCCTTCTGGTTTCCTCAGTGTGTATGCCCAGCAGTGGGATTTCTGGGTCATAAGGCAGTTCTATTTCCAGTTTTTTAAGGAATCTCCACACTGTTCTCCATAGTGGCTGTACTAGTTTGCATTCCCACCAACAGTGTAAGAGGGTTCCCTTTTCTCCACACCCTCTCCAACATTTATTATTTGTAGACTTTTGGATCGCAGCCATTCTGACTGGTGTGAAATGGTACCTCATAGTGGTTTTGATTTGCATTTCTCTGATAATGAGTGATGTTGAGCATCTTTTCATGTGTTTGTTAGCCAGAAAGCAGGAATAGAAGGAACATACCTCAACATAATAAAAGCTATATATGACAAACCCACAGCAAACATTATCCTCAATGGTGAAAAATTGAAAGCATTTCCTCTAAAGTCAGGAACAAGACAAGGGTGCCCACTTTCACCATTACTATTCAACATAGTTTTGGAAGTTTTGGCCACAGCAATCAGAGCAGAAAAAGAAATAAAAGGAATCCAAATTGGAAAAGAAGAAGTAAAACTCTCACTATTTGCAGATGACATGATCCTCTACATAGAAAACCCTAAAGATTCCACCAGAAAATTACTAGAAATAATCAATGACTATAGTAAAGTTGCAGGATATAAAACCAACACACAGAAATCCCTTGCATTCCTATACACTAATAATGAGAAAACAGAAAGAGAAATTAAGGAAACAATTCCATTCACCATTGCAACGGAAAGAATAAAATACTTAGGAATATATCTACCTAAAGAAACTAAAGACCTATATATAGAAAACTATAAAACACTGGTGAAAGAAATCAAAGAGGACACTAATAGATGGAGAAATATACCATGTTCATGGATTGGAAGAATCAATATAGTGAAAATTAGTATACTACCCAAAGCAATTTATAGATTCAACGCAATCCCTATCAAGCTACCAACAGTATTGTTCACAGAGCTAGAACAAATAATTTCACAATTTGTATGGAAATACGGAAAACCTCGAATAGCCAAAGCGATCTTGAGAAAGAAGAATGGAACTGGAGGAATCAACCTACCTGACTTCAGGCTCTACTACAAAGCCACAGTTATCAAGAGAGTATGGTACTGGCACAAAGACAGAAATATAGATCAATGGAATAAAATAGAAAGCCCAGAGATAAATCCACGCACATATGGACACCTTATCTTTGACAAAGGAGGCAAGAATATATAATGGATTAAAGACAATCTCTTTAACAAGTGGTGCTGGGAAAACTGGTCAACCACATGTAAAAGAATGAAACTAGACCACTTTCTAACACCATACACAAAGATACCAACATTTTTTAACTGTCCCTTTGTATATTTCCTTGGAGTTTTTTTTTTTTTTTTTTTCCCACTAACAGCTCAATTGACTTGTATTCAGATCAAGAAGCAAGAGTTAGAACCTTACAAGGAACAACTGATTGGCTCACAATTGGTAAAGTAGTATGACAAGAT
Source organism: Bos grunniens (assembly GCF_055505025.1). NCBI lineage: Eukaryota > Metazoa > Chordata > Mammalia > Artiodactyla > Bovidae > Bos > Bos grunniens. Next base: position 100,954,158 of record NC_141194.1, on the reverse strand, counting down.
GGTATATTGTCACCCTGTTTAGTTATCATATATGCAGAGTACATCATGCAAAATGCCAGGCTGGATGAATCACAATCTGGAATCAAGATTGCCAGGAGAAATATCCACAACCCTAGATATGCAGAAGATACCAATTTAGTAACAGAAAGCAAAGAGGAACTAAAGAGCCTCTTCATGAAGGTGAAAGAGAGTAAAAAGTTGGCTTAAAACTCAGTGTTCAAAAAATTAAGATCATGTCATCTGGTCCCCCCACTTCATAGCAAACAGATGGGGAAGAATTGGAAGCAGTAACAAACTATTTTCTTGGGCCCCAAAATCACTGTGAATGGTGACCAAAGACATGAAATTAAAAAAAAAAAATAAATAAAATAAAATAAAAACACTTGCTCCTTGGAAGGAAAGCTATTTCAAACCTAGACAATAATTTTAAAAAGCAGAGACATCACTTTGTTGACAAAAGTCCATATAGTCAAAGTTATGGTTTTTCCAGTAATCATATTATGGGTGTGAGAGTTGGACCATAAAGAAGGCTGAGCACCGAAGAACTGATGCTTTCAATTTGTGGTGCTGGCGAAGACTCTTGAGAGTCCTTTGAACTGCAAGGAGATCAAATCAGTCAATCCTAAAGGAAATGAATCCTGAATACTCATTGGAAGGACTGATGGTAAAGCTGAAGTTCCAATACTTTGGCCACCTGATGCAAAGAACTGACTCAGTGGAAAAGATCCTGATGCTGGGAAAGACTGAAGGTAGAAGGAGAAGCGGTAGAAGAGGATGAGATGGTTAGAAAGCATCACTGACTCAATGGACATGAATTGGAACAAATTCTAGGAGATAGTGAAAGACAGGGAAGCCTGGTCACCCATTATCAGTACACAATACAATGATTTTTTAGTAAGTTTATAGTGTTGTTCAGCCATTACCACAATAAGTTTTAGAAAATTTCCACCATCCCCCAAATTTTCACTCATGTCTATGTGCCATCCATCATTGCTCCTAACCCCAGGCCCAAGTAATCACTCTTCTGCTTTCTGCCTGTATAGATTTACCTTTTCTGGAACTTTTATGTGAACCTAATCATAACATAAGTGACACATTGTCTCAGAATTCTTTAACTGAGCAAAATGTTTTTGCAGGTTCCTCCTAATTGTAGCATACAGTCTAAGACAATGACGAATAAATCAGGTTTTGGATTGGTAAGAGGTATGCTTTTTTTCTTCCAAAAAGCAGTATGTTTTTTTCCACCATCAAAGGGTGATGGTGAAAAGGGATTTGTTGTTGTTTAGTCTCTCAGTTGTGTCTGACTCTTTGTGACCCCCTGGACTGCAGCATGTCAGGCTTCCGTGTCCTTCACTATCTCCCGGAGTTTGCCCAAACTCATGTTCATTGAGTCAGTGAAATGGGATTTAGGAAATGATCAATATTAAGAAAGAAAAAAAAATACATATGGAAGTTGAGATTTTGAAAAAGATTTAAGAAAAATAACCTATGCCTGTCCACTCCTTAGGGAGTCTTCAGGTATTATCAGAAGTGTACATATTCCATTTTGGAAAAAAAGAAACAGCTAAAGTTTTTTTGGAATACCTGACAGAGTGGGTTAGAGTAGGAGTTTCAAAAGTTGTTTGGGTCACTTGATCATTGTGCTTCAGTTTCCTGATCTGCAAAATTAACACAATGACATCTACTTTACACTTTTGTTGTGGGGGTTAGGGAGGATTGAAATTACTTTTAGTATATGCACCCTTTAGATACCAGTCAGTAATTGATAAGTTCTTTAGAACTTCTGGCCAAGAGATTTCATTTAACTTCAATCTGACTCTTTCACATAGTAAAGGATCTGCCTGGGATCTTGCCTGGAGTGTTAGGATCCACAGATCTCTTTCTGCAGTAATTGATCTCAGTCTTTAGCTAAATTCTAGTATAGTGAAGGTCTACTTAGAACTTGGAGTTCTTATAGGCTGAGCCCAAAGAATATAAATTTTGTGCATTTAAGAGAGAACATGATTTCACTTTCAAAAAATTTCAAATCAAATTTCACTGATTTAAAAAATGAATGCAATTTTAATTGAAAGATGTACATGGTATACTTATATTTTTATAGAAACCACCAACTTCTTCACTCGCAACCCTCCCACTCCTAAATTCCTAAAGCAGTTGGATGGAGGAGATAAGTTCTGTCACAATCATGTTCAATCCATCAGTCAGTTATTTTAAGCTTCCAATTTGAATATAACCCAGTTATTTATCAAGAATAGGGAGTCCTGAGCAGACTGAAGAACTGAGCATCCTTTTTAAATAATGGTAATATTTGCAATGTTCTCCATAAGTCTAAGGGATTCAGGAAAATTAAGTGGGAAAAGGAATAAAATCTTCTGATTTTCTATAGGCAGACTGTTTTAATTGAGTTAATTTTCCAGTTATAACTGGAAAAAATGAATTGAAGCTTTGGTTATGATGATGATGGTATTGTTGCCTAGCAAAAGGGAGGCTTGACCTGTTGCCATAGCTGGATAGAAATTCAGTGCACCCAGTAACCAATCATTGCAGGAAGAGCTGTGGCTTCTGTCCTGAAGTAGCAACAGAGGCAGATGAGTAAAAGAGATGAATAGTAATCACTGTTGAAAATCCCCAAGAGGGAAATGGAGCTAAATAAGATACCTGATGCATGTTTTCAGACTCCTGCCTATGACATGGTAGATATACAATATTCATCACTCAAATAAATAGCTTATCTGTGATAATACTTAAATGATGCCAGCAAAATAGTTCCCTTTTGCTATTACTTAATTCCACACTCACCGTCCATGAAAACATACCAGAAAATCCCTTTCTTTGTGCTTCTGCCATAATGTCCATCCCTTAAAGATTGAATAGCTAGAGTTCTCATTCCCTAGTCAAGTATCCTGGTTTTATATACTTTCTGGAGTATTGTCTGTGTTTAGAGCATTGAAATGGCTCTGTACCCAGGCCCAGGAAGGCTACATAATTCTCTAGAATCATATATGAGCACATTCTCCAAGGTCATCTGTATCTGTCCCTCCTTGCTTCCAAACTCTCCATTCCAGATAATCAGGAAACTGTAGGAGTAGAGAGAAATATGAGATCACTACAGTATATGTTTTGCTGAATCAACTGTATCTAAATAATAGTTCGATTATTGAGTAGTTTCTATTAGGAAAAAATGTCAGTGAATAGACATAAGATCTATGAGGGAGAAACTAATTACTCACTGTACATCTAAACATTTTATTATGGAATATTTCAACCATATCTAAAAGTACTAGTTGCTATTTAGTCACTAAGTTGTGTCTGACTCCTTTGCGACCCCATGGACTGTAGCCTGCCAGGTTCTCCAGGTAAGAATACTGGAATGGTTTGCCATTTCCTATTCCATCGAACCTGTGTCTCCTGCATTGGCAGGCAAATTCTTTACCACTGATTCACCATGGAAACCCATCCAAAAGTAGATGGAATAATATAATGAACCTCTATGTATATCATTCAGACTCAATGATTATCATTTTAAAAAATTAGTTAATTTATTTAAGTAGAGGTGATTTACAATGTGTTAGTTTCTAGTGTACAGCAAAGTGATTATATATATATGTTCTTTTCCAGATTCTTTTTCATTATAGATCATTACAAGAGGCATTGAATGTAGTTTCCTGTGCTGTGCAGTAGTGTCATGTTGTTTATCCATTTTATATATACTGGTGTATATCTATTAACTCAAATCTCCTAATTTATCCATCCTCCCTTCCCCTTTGGTAACCACAAGTTTGTTTTCTGTCTGTGAGTCTATTTATATTTTGTAAATAAGTTCATTTGTATCATTTTTTTAAGATTCCAAATACAAATAATATGACATGTATGATTCTCTATCTGATTTCTTGACTTAGTATGATAATATCATCATTTGTGTTGCTTCAAAAGGCCTTATTTCATTCTTTATTATAGTTGAGTAGAGTTCCATTGTATCAGTTCAGTCACTTAGTCCTGTCCATCTCTTTGAAACCCCATGAACTGCAGCAAACCAGGCCTCCCTGTCCATCACCAACTGCCGGAGTCCACACAAACCCATGTCCTCTGTGTCAGTGATGCCATCCAACCATCTCATCCTCTGTCGTCCACTTCTCTACCTGCCCTCAATCTTTGCCAGCATCAGGGTCTTTTCCAATGAGTCAGCTCCTTGCATCAGGTGGCCAAAGTATTGGAGTTTCAGCTTCAACATCAGCTCTTCCAGTGAACACCCAGGACTGATCTCCTTTAGGATGAACTGGTTACATTTCCTTGAAGTCCAAGGGACTCTCAAGAGTCTTCTTCAACACCACAGTTCAAAAGCATCAGTTCTTCGGTGCTCAGCTTTCCTTATAGTCCAATTCTCACATCCATACATGATGACTGGAAAAACCATACCTTGACTAGACAGACATTTTTGGCAAATTAATGTCTTTGCTTTTTAATATGCTGTCTAGGTTGGTGATAACTTTCCTTCCAAGGAGTAAGTGTCTTTTAATTTCATGGCTGCACTCACCATCTGCAGTGATTTTGGAGCCCAGAAAAATAAAGTCTGACCCTGTTTCCAATGTTTCTCCATCTATTTGCCATGAAGTGATGGGACCAGATACCATGATCTTCGTTTTCTGAATGTTGAGCTTTAAGCCAACTTTTTCACTCTACTCTTTCACTTTCATCAAGAGGCTCTTTAGTTCTTCACTTTCTGCCATAAGGGTGGTGTCATCTTCACATCTGAGGTTATTGATATTTCTCCCAGCAATCTTGATTCCAGCTTGTGCTTCTTCCAGTCCAGCATTTGTCATGATGTACTCTGCATATAAGTTAAATAAGCAGGGTGACAATATACAGCCTTGATGCACTCCTTTTTGTATTTGGAACCAGTCTGTTGTTCCATGCTCAGTTCTATTGTGTCCTGACCTGCATACAGGTTTGTCAAGAGGCAGATCAGGTGGTCTGGTATTCCCATCTGTTTCAGAATTTTCCAGTTTATTGTGATCCACACAGTCAAAGGCTTCGGCATAGTCAATAAAGCAGAAATAGATGTTTGTTTTTTTGGAACTCTCTTGCTTTTTCAATGATCCATCAGATGTTGGCAATTTGATCTCTTGTTCCTCTGTTTTTTCTAAAACCAGCTTGAGTATATGTACCACAGCTTTCTTATCCACTCCTCTGCTGATGGGCATCTAGGTTGCTTCCATGTCCTGGCTATTATAAACAGTGCTGCGATGAACATTGGGGTACACGTGTCTCTTTCCCTTCTGGTTTCCTCAGTGTGTATGCCCAGCAATGGGATTGCTGGATCAAATGGAGTATTACTCAGTCATTAAAAAGAATACATTTGAATCAGTTCTAATGAGATGGATGAAACTGGAACCTATTATACAGAGTGAAGTAAGCCAGAAAGAAAAACACCAATACAGTATACTAACGCATATATATGGAATTTAGAAAGATAGTAACAATAACCCTGTGTACGAGACAGCAAAAGAGACACTGATGTATAGAACAGTCTTATGGACTCTGTTGCAGAGGGAGAGGGTGGGGAGATTTGGGACAATGGCATTGAAACATGTATAATATCATGTATGAAACAAGTCACCAGTCCAGGTTCGATGCACGATACTGGATGCTTGGGGCTGGTGCACTGGGATGACCCAGAGGGAGGGTATGGGGAGGGGGGAGGGAGGAGGGAAGAGGGTTCAGGATGGGGGACATAGGTATACCTGTGGTGGATTCATTTTGATATTTGGCAAAATTAATACACTATTGTAAAGTTTAAAAATAAAATAAAATAAAATTAAAACCAGCTTGAATATCTGAAATTTCACGGTTCACATATTGTTGAAGCCTGTGTTGAAGAATTTTGAGCATTACTTTACTAGTGTGTGAGATGAGTGCAATTGTACAGTAGTTTGAGCATTCTTTGACATTGCCTTTCTTTGGGATTGGAATGAAAACTGACCTTTTCCAGTCCTGTGGCCACCGCTGAGTTTTCCAAAATGCTAGCATATCTGGAATTCCATCACCTCCACTAGCTTTGTTTGTAGTGATGCTTCCAAAGACCCACTTGACTTCACATTCCAGAATGTCCAGCTCTAGGTGAATGTGAGTGATCACACGTTTGTGATTATCTGGGTCGTGAAGATCTTTTTTGTATAGTTTTTCTGTGTATTCTTGCCACCTTTTCTTAATATCTTATGCTTCTTCTGTTAGGTCCATACCATATCTGTCCTTTATTGAGCCCATCTTTGTATGAAATGTTCCCTTGGTATCTCTAATTCTCTTGAAGAGATCTCTAGCCTTTCCCATTCTATTGTTTTCCTCTATTTCTTTGCATTGATAGCTGAGGAAGGCTTTCTTATCTCTCTTTGCTATTCTTTGGAACTCTGCATTCATATGGGTATATCTTTTTTTTCTCCTTTGCCTTTCACCTCTTTTCATTTCACAGCTATTTGTAAGACCTCCTCAGCAGCCATTTTGCTTTCTTGCATTTCTTTTTCTTGGGGATGTTCTTGCTCCCTGTCTCCTGTAGAATGTCATGAACCTCTGTCCATAGTTAATCAGTCACTCTGCCTATCAGATCTGTGCTCTTAAATCTATCTCTGACTTCCACTGTATAATCATAAGAGATTTGAGTTAGGTCATACCTGAATGGTCTAGTGGTTTTCCCTACTTTCTTCAATTTAAGTCTGAATTTGACAATAAGGAGTTCATGATCTAAGCCACAGTCAGCTCGCGGTCTTGTTTTTGCTGACTGTATAGAGCTTCTCCATCATTGGCTGCAAAGAATATAATCATTCTGATTTCGGTGTTGGCCATCTGGTGATGTCCATGTGTAAAGTCTTCTTTTGTGTTGTTGGAGGAGGGTGTTTGCTATGACCAGTGTGTTCTCTTGGCAGAACTCTATTAGCCTTTGCCCTGCTTCATTCTGTACTCCAAGGCCAAATTTGCCTGTTACTCCAGGTGTTTCTTGACTTCCTACTTTTGCATTCCAGTCCCCTATAATGAAAAGTACATCTTTTTTGGATGTTAGTTCCAGAAGGTCTTATAGGTCTTCGTAGAACTGTTCAACTTCAGCTTCTTCTGTGTTAGTGGTCGAGGCATAGACTTGGATTACAATGATATTGAATGGCTTGCCTTGGAAATGAACAGAGATCATTCTGTCGTTTTTCAGATTGCATCCAAGTACTGCATTTCAGACTCTTTTGTTGACTATTATGGCTACTGCATTTCTTCTAAGGGATTCCTGCCCACAGTGGTAGATATAATGGTCATCTGAGTTAAATTCACCCATTCCGGTCCATCTTAATTCGCTGATTCCTAGAATGGCAATGTTCACTCTTACTATCTCTTGTCTGACCACTTCCAATTTGCCTTGGTTCATGGATCTAACATTCCAGGTTCTTATGCAATATTGCTCTTTACAGAATCAGACCTTGCTTCTATCTCCAGTCTCATCCACAACTGGGTGTTATTTTTGCTTTGGCTCCATTCCTTCATTCTTTCTGAAGTTATTTCTCCACTGATCTCCAATAGCATATTGGGCACCTACTGACCTGGGGAGTTCATCTTTCAGTGTCGTATTTATCTTTATGCCTTTTCATACTCTTCATGGAATTTTCAAGGCAAGAATACTGAAGTGGTTTGTCATTCCCTTCTCCAGTGACCCACATTATGTCCAACCTCTCCGCCATGACCTGTCCATCTTGGGTGGCCCCACACGGCATTGCTTAGTTCAATTGAGTTAGACAAGGCTGTGGTGCGTGTGATCAGATTGGCTAGTTGTCTGTGATTGTGGTTTCAGTCTGTCTGTCCTCTGATGCCATCTCTCAGCACCTGCCATCTTACTTGGATTTGTCTTACTTTGGACATGGGGTATGTCTTCATGGCTGCTCCAGCAAAGCATAGCAGTATATTGTATTGCATTGCATATTGTGTTTCATTGTGCTTCAGTGAACACTGGGGTGCATGTATCTTTTTGAACAATCGTTTCTCCAGAGATGTGCCCAATGTGCCCAAGAGTGGGATTGCAGGATCATATGGTAGCTCTACTTTCAGTTTTATAAAGGAATTTCCATACTATTCTCCATAGTGGCTGCAGCAGTATATAGTCCCACCAGCAGTGTGAGAAGTTCCCTTTTTTCCTCACCTTCTCTAGCCTTCATTATTTGTAGATTTTTTTGATGATTGCCATTCTGACTGCTGTGAGGTGATAACTCATTGCAGTTTTGATTTTCACTTCTCTAATAATTACCAATGTTGAGTGTTTTCACATGCCTTTTGGCCCTCTGTATGTCTTCTTTGGAGAAATGTCTAAGTTTCTGCCCACTTATTGATTGAGTTGGGGTTTTTTTGCTATTGAGTTGGATGAGCTGCTTGTATATTTTGCAAATTAAGCTCATCACATCATTTGCAAATATTTTCTCCCATTACATAGGTTGTGTTTTCATTCTGTTTATCATTTCCTTTACTGTGCAAAAACTTTCAAGTTTGATTAGGTCCTGGTTTCCTTTGGTCTGCAAAAGCTCTTAAGTTTGACTAGGTCCTGTTTATTTATTTTTGTTTTTCTTTTGCCTTGGGAGACTGATCTAAGAGAATAGTACTATGATTTATGTCAGAGAATTTTTTGACTATGTTCCAGGAATTTTATGATGTCCTGTCTTATGTTTAAGTCTTTAATCTATTTTGAATAGTGTATTGTAAGTGTGTTCTCACTTTGTTGCTTTACATGTGGCTATCCCACTTCCCAAACACTACTTGCTAAAGAGACTATTTTTTTCTCCATTGTCTATTCTTTTTTTTTTTTAATTAATTTTATTTTATTTTTAAACTTTACATAATTGTATTAGTTTTGCCAAATATCAAAATGAATCCACCACAGGTACACATATGTTCCCCATCCTGAACCCTCCTCCCTCCTCCCTCCCCATACCATCCCTCTGGGTCGTCCCAGTGCACCAGCGCCAAGCATCCAGTATCGTGCATTGAACCTGGACTGGCATCTCGTTTCATACATGATATTTTACATGTTTCAATGCCATTCTTGATTCATCTGTCAAACATTCATTGACTGTAGGCATGTGGGTTTATTTCTGGGCTATCTATTCTGTTCTGTTGATCCATATGTCTGTTTTTGTGCCAGTACCACATTGTTTTTACTACTATAGCTTTGTAGTATCATCTGAAGTCTGGGAGGGTTATGCCTCTAGCTTTGCTCTTTTTCCTCAGGATATTTTTGGCAATTCTTCGTCTTTTGTGTTTCCATATAAATTTTACTATTGTTCATTTCAGTTCTGTGAAAAATGTCATGTGTAATTTGATAAGGACCACATTAAAACTACAATGCTTTGGGTAGTATGGCCATTTTAACAATATTAGTTCTTCCAATCCAAGATCATGGAATATCTTTCCGTTTATTTGGATTATCTTCAATTTCCTCTATCAATGTTTTACAGTTCTCAGTGCAGAAGTCTTTCACCTCCTTTACAGGTTTATTCCTAGGTATTGTCTTTTTTAATGTGATTTTAAAAGGGTTTGGTTTTTTACTTTCTCTTTCTGATATTTAGTTAGTGTAAAGAAATGCAACAGATTTCTGTAAATTGACATTGTATCCTGCTACATTGCTGTATTCATTTATCAGTTCTAATAGTTTTTGTATATAGTCTTTGTTGGATTTCCTGGTGGCTCAGATGGTAAAGGGTCTGCCTGCAATGCAGAAGACCTGAGTTTGATCTCTGAGTTAGGAAGATCTCCTGGAGCAGAGAATGGCAACCCACTACAATACTCTTTTTTTTTTTTTTTTTTTTTACTTATTTTTAATTTGTTTATTTTTATTTTAATTGGAGGCTAATTACTTCACAATATTGTGGTGGTTTTTGCCATACATTCACATGAATCAGCCGTTGGTGTAGATGTGTTCCCCATCCTGACCCTGCCTTCCACCTCCATCCCCATCCTATCACTCAGGGTCATCCCAGTACACCAGCCCTGAGCACCCTGCCTCATGTATCGAATCTGGACTGGAAATCTAATTCACATATGATAATATACATGTTTCAATGCTATTCTCTCAAATCGTTCCACCCTTGGCTTCTCCCACAGAGTTCAACAGTCTGTTATTTACATCTGTGTCTCTTCGTTGTTTCGCATATAGGGTCATTATTACCATCTTTCTAAATTCCATATATATGCATTAATATACTGTATTGGTGTTTTTCTTTCTGACTTACTTCGCTCTGTATAATAAGCTCCAGTTTCATCCACCTCATTAGAACTATTCAAATGCATTCTTTTTAATAGCTGAGTAACATTCCATTGTGTGTATGTACCACAACTTTCTTGTCCATTCGTCTGCCGATGGACATCTAGGTTGCTTCCATGTCCTGGCTATTGTAAACAGTGCTGCAATGAACATTGGGGTATATGTGTATCTTTCAATTCTGGTTTCCTCAAGTGTATATGAATAACAGTGCTATTGCTGGGTCATATGGCAGTTCTATTTCCAGTTTTTTGAGGAATCTCCACACTGTTCTCCATAGTGGCTGTACTAATCTGCATTCCCATCAACAGTGTAAGAGGGTTCCTTTTTCTCTGCACTATCTCCAGCATTTATTGTTTGTAGACCTTTTGATAGCAGCCATTCTGACTGGCGTGAGATGGTATCTCATTGTGATTTTGATTTTAATTTCTCTGATAATAAGTGATGTTGAGCATTTTTTCATGTGATTGTTAGCCATTTTTAAGTCTTCTTTGGGGAAATGTCTGTTTAGTTCTTTGGCCCATTTTTTGATTGAGTTGCTTATTTTTCTGGAATTGAGCTGCAGGAGTTGCTTGAATATTTTTTTAGATTAATTATTTGCCAGTTGCTTTATTTGCTATCATTTTCTCCCATTCTGAAGGCTGTCTTTTCACCTTGCTTATAGTTTCCTTTGTTGTGCAAAAGCTTTTAAGTTTAATTAGGTCCCATTTGTTTATTTTTGCTTTTATTTCCATTACTCTGGGAGGTTGGTCATAGGGAATCCTACCATGATTTATGTCAGAGAGTGCTTTGCCTAGTTTTCCTCTAGACATTTTATGGTTTCTGGTCTTACATTTAGATATTTAATCCATTTTGAGTTTATTTTTGTGTATGGTGTTAGAAAGTGTTCTAGTTTCATTCTTTTACAAGTGGTTGATCAGTTTTCCCAGCACCACTTGTTAAAGAGATTGTCTTTTCTCCATTGTATATTGTTGCCTCCTTTGTCAAAGATAAGGTGTCCATAGGTGTGTGGATTTATCTCTGGGCTTTATATTTTGTTCCACTGATCTATGTTTCTGTCTTTGTGCCAGTACCATACTGTCTTGATGACTGTTGCTTTGTAATATAGCCTGAAGTCAGGTAGGTTGATTCCTCCAGTCCATTCTTCTTTCTCAAAATTGCATTGGCTATTCGAGGTTTTTTGTAGTTCCATACAAATTGTGAAATTATTTGTTCTAGTTCTCTGAAAAATACCATTAGTAGCTTCATAAGGATTGCATTGAATCTATAGATTGCTTTGGGTAGTATACGCATTTTCACTATATTGTTTCTTCCGATCCATGAACATAGTATTTTTCTCTGTCTATTTGTGTCCTCTTTGATTTTCTTCATGAGTGTTTTATAGTTTTCTATATATAGGTCTTTTGTTTCTTTAGGTAGATATATTCCTTAGAATTTTATTATTTTCATTGTAATGGTGAATGGAATTGTTTCCTTAATTTCTCTTTCTGTTTTCTCATTGTTAGTGTAGAGGAATACAAGGGATTTCTTTGGGTTAATTTTACATCATGAAACTTTACTGTATTCATTGATTAGCTCTAGTAATTTTCTGGTGGAGTCTTTAGGGTTTTCTATGTATAGGATCATGCCATCTGCAAACAGTGAGAGTTTTACTTTTTCTTTTCCAATCTGTATTCCTTTTATTTCTTTTTCTGCTCTGATTGCCGTGGTTAAAACTTCCAAAACTATGTTGAATAGCAGTGATCAGACTGTGCATACTTGTCTTCTTCCTGACTTTAGCGGAAATGCTTTCAATATTTCACCATTGAGGATAATGTTTACTGTGGGTTTGTCATATATGGGTTTTATTATGTTGAGGTATGTCCCTTCTATGCCTGCTTTCTGGAGGGTTTTTATCATAAATGGATGTATAATTCTGTCAAAGTCTTTCTCTGTATCTATTGAGATAATCATATGGTTTTATATTTCAATTGGTTAATGTGGTGTATCACATTGATTGATTTGCAAATATTGAAGAATCATTGCATCCCTGGTATAAAGCCCACTTGGTCATGATGTATGATCTTTTTAATATATTGTTGGATTCTGATTGCTAGAATTTTATTAAGGATTTTTGCATCTATGTTCATCAGTGATGTTGGCCTGCATTTTTCTTTTCTTTGTTCGCATCTTTGTCTGGCTTTGGTATTAGGGTGATGGTGGCCTCATAGAATGAATTTGGAAGTTTATCTTCCTCTACAATTTTCTGAAAGAGTTTGAGTAGGATAGGTGTTAACTCTTCTCTAAAATTTTGGTAGAATTCAGCTGTGAAGCCATCTTGTCCTGGACTTTTGTTTGTTGAAAGATTTCTGATTATGATTTCGATTTCTTTTTTTGTGATGAGTCTGTTAAGATTTTCTATTTCTTCCTGGTTCAGTTTTGGAAAGTTATACTTTTCTAAGAATTCATGCATTTCTTCCAAGTTGTCCATTTTATTGGCATATAGTTGCTGATAGTAGTCTCTTATGATCCTTTGTATTTTTGTATTGTCTGTTGTGATTTCTCCATTTTCATTTCTAATTTTGTTGATTTGATTCTTCTCCTTTGCTTCTTGATGAGTGTGGCTAATAGTTTGTTTACTTTATTAATCTCCTTGAAGAACCAGCTTTTAGCTTTTTTGATTTTTGCTATGGTCACTTTTGTTTGTTTTGCATTTATTTATGCCCTAATTTTTGTGATTTATTTTCTTCTACTAACCCTGGGGTTCTTAATTTCTTCCTTTTCTTGTTGCTTTAGGTGTAGAGTTAGGTTATTTATTTGATTTCTCTCCTGTTTCTTGAGGTAGGCTTGTATGGCTATGAACCTTCCCGTTAGCATTTATAAATAGCCAATTATCAAACAACAAGTGCTCAATTTCACTAGTGATTGAGACAATATAAATTAAAACCACAATGCAATACCACTACACATTCACAAGAATTGCTAAAATGAAAAAGAAAAAATCAAGAGTTGACAAAGTTGTGAAGAATCTTGGACATTTATACATTGTGGGCATGTAAATTTGTACAAACACTTTGGCTGGAAATATCTATTAAAGCTAAGCATATGCCTGTTTTATGATCCTTCTACTGCACTTGTAGGTATATATGAAATAGAAATTTGGGCATAATTTTACCAAGAGATACCTACTAGAACGCGCCTATCAACACTATGCTGAATAGTTAAAATTCTGAAAATCTGAGTGTCCATTAAGGGTAGGATAGATAAATAAATCATAGTATATTCACACAGTGGGAGGCTACAGAGCAATGCCAATGAGTGGTCCACAATGAAACCCCAAAATATGGATTCTCACAAAGTGAATGTGAAGTATTAGTCACTAGTCATGTCTGACTCTCTGAGACTTCATAGACTATAGCCCACTAGGATTCTCTGTCCATGGGATTCTCCAGGCAGGAATACTGGAGTGAGTTGCCATTCCCTTCTCCAGGGGATCTTCCTGACCCAGGGAATGAACCCAGGTCTCCTGAATTGCAGGTGGAATCTTTACCATCTGAGCCACCAAGGGAGCCCACAAACATAATATTAAATGGAAAAATGAAGACATAAACAAAAATTGCATGATTCCACTTATATAAAATATAAAGCTGTAAAACAACTCTATATTGGCACTTTGAAGGAGAGAGTAATGACTTGAAGGGAATGCATGGATGTGTTACTGGTTACTCGTAAAAAAAAATAGTCTGTCTCCTGATGAGACTGCTAGTAAAACAACCTAGTGTCATACTTGAGTCTTCCTATTTTAAAATGGCTTGGCAATGTATTGTAATTGGAAACAGGAATGTCATTCTTCTCACAGATCTTTCACATTTAATATAGATAATCACAGCAATTCCAAGTATTATATGAATTTGCACTTTGCTCTCCCTTATGAATCTAGGGTGATATTTTCAAATCCAGATTCATAATTAAAAAGTAACAAAATGTTGAGGGACCACTGACCACATATATGATTTGCAATAATGAAACTAATACAGTAAGGTGGCAGCTGATATGTCAGGTGTTGTAAATGAAAAGTTGGCCATTTCATTATGAATATAATTTTATATTTTTTATATCTATTAATTTTATTCATTCATGAAAACAGTATTATTGGTGACATTATACTCCTTGTGACAACTGATTCTTTGGAATATAAGTATTCAATTATTGAATTCCTCATGCCTTGTCTTGCTCCCATCCCTCAAATCATGTGTACCTCCCCATCCCAGTTTATCCAATCTCAGGTGGGGATGAGATCTCCCCATTCTCCATGGGGTAAATGAGAGAATTATGGCAGATTTATTTACTTAGCTTTGAGAAGATAGAGGTCTTAGAAACGCTTTTGTAGTTCATAAATTTTCATGTAGCAGACTGAATAACAGTCACCCAAAGATACTGGGTCTTAATCTTTAGAACTTCTTTATCTCAACACAGTAATATTATTCTGGATTATCCAGATGGGCCCTAATCACAAGAATCTTTATAAGAGTGAGAAAAAGAAAAAAACACAACAGAAGGTCATGTAATGACAAGTAGAGATTAGAATGTTGTGGCCGCAAGACAAGGAATACCAAGGAATATCTGCACCCACAGAAGCTGGAATAGGTAAAATAAAATGGATTCTCCTCTCGAATCTGCAGAAGTGCAGCCCTGCCAACACCTTGATTTCAATTTAATGAAAATTTTTTGGACTCCAAAACTGTGAGAAAGTAAATTTCTGTTGTTTTAAGCCACCAGGTGTATGGTAATTTGTTACAGCAGCCACAGGAAATTAACATACCAATCTTCTCATACAGATCATATATATATATATATATATATATATATATATATATATATATACACACACACACACACACACACACACACACACAAATACTTTAATTAACCTGTTAGCTGACCACAGAGATGAAAGTGTTCTATACACCACTCACCTTCCTGATTCCCAATGCCCAGCACCATGGCAGGTATACACCAACATTTCTTTGGGAGTAAATTAAGGATAAGAAATAGTATTGTGCTTTTCTCTGACACCTTTAGGAACTTTCATCACTAAACTGAAATTCACATATTAGAAATTTAGAGACAGGAAAAAAAAAAAAACTATGACCTTGCTAATCCAAGTGTGGTCTGATAACCAGCAGCATTGGCATCATGTGGGAGGTTGTCAGAAACAAGTATCAGGCTCCACCCTAAATCTACTAAATCAGTGTCTGCCTTTTAAGAAGATACCTGATGATTCCTGTACAATGAGATAATCAAGAAATATGAGCCAATTCTTTGATGAGGGATTGGGGGCAGGAGGAGAAGGGGACAACAGAGGATGAGATGCCCGGACGGCATCACTGACTCAATGGACATGAGTCTGAGTGAACTCCGAGAGTTGGTGATGGACAGGGAGGCCTGGCGTGCTGTGATTCATGGGGTCGCAAAGAGTCGGACACGACTGAGTCACTGAAATGAACTGAACAAATTACTGTTAACTTTTTAAGGTATAATGACTTTAAGTTAAAGGAGCCATTTTAGAGGTACATATTAAACATCTATGAATAAAATTATATGATATCTGGAATTTATTTCAAATCATTCTGGAAGTGAGGATGGGTAGTAGATAGTGGTTTACAAAGGGCAAGTTTGTCCATAAAATGATAATTATATGGAAAGAAAAAGGTAAAATTGTCACTATATGCAGTGATATCATACTATATATAGAAAACACTTAAAAATCCACAGGCTTCCTTGGTGGTTTAGCCTGCCAATGCAGGAGACATGTATTTGATCCCTAGATTGGGAAAATCCTCTGCAGAAGGAATTGTCAACCCACTCCAGTATTCCTGCCTGGGAAATCCCATGAAGAGTGGAGCCTGGTGGGCTACTGTCCATGGGGCTACAAAGAGTGGGACACGACTTGGGGGCTAAACAACAACAAAGACTATAAAGAAAGAAAGCAAAGTCGCTCAGTTGTATCCGACTCTTTGAGATCCTATAGACAGTAGCCCGCCAGGCTTCACCTTCCATGGGATTTTCCAGGCAAGAATACTGAAGTGGGGGGTCGGTCCTAAGATGGCAGACGAATAGGATGGCGAGGCCACTTTCTCCCCAAAAAATTCATCTAAAGAATATTTGAACGCTGAGCAAATGCCACAAAACAACTTCTGAATGCTGGCGGAGGACACCAGCACCCAGAAAGGCAGCCCATTTTCTTCAAAAGGAGAAAATTATAAAAGATAAAAAGAGATGGGAAATATGTGTACACCCATGGCGGATTCATATTGATGTATGGCAAAAGCAATACAATATTGTAAAGTAATTACCCTCCAATTAAAATAAATAAATTTAAATTTAAAACAAAGAGAGAAACAAAAGAGATAGGAATGGATACCTATCCTGGGGAGGGAGTCTTAAAAGAGGAGAAGTTTCCAAACACCAGGAAACCCTCTCACCAGCGCGTCTGTGGGGAGTTTTGGAATCTCAGAGGGTAACATAACCGGGAGGATAAATAAATAAATAAAACCCATAGATTATGCACCTAACAGCAACTCCCAGGGGAGAAGTAGCCCAGACACTCACGTCCACCACCAGCAAGCAGGGGCTGAACAGGGAGGCATGGGCTGCATTGCTTAGGGTAAGAACCGGGCCTGAATGCCCTGAGGGAAATCTGAGGGAGCTTACATGAGATAGGAACCCAAACCATGGAATAGCCAGAGAGAGGGGTGAAAAAAAAAAGAAAAGAGGAAAGAGAGAGAGAACTTTCCTGTGAAAAGCTCTAAGCTAAGGCAGGTCATGTATGGATGTGAGAGTTGGACTGTGAAGAAAGCTGAGCACTGAAGAATTGATGCTTTTGAACTGTGGTGTTACAGAAGACTCTTGAGAGTCCCTTGGACTGAAAGGAGATCCAACCAATCCGTTCTAAAGGAGATCAGTCCTGGGTGTTCATTGGAAGCACTGATGCTAAGGCTGAAACTCTAATACTTTGGCCACCTCATGCAAAGGGTTGACTAATTGGAAAAGACCCTGATGCTGAGAGGGATTGAGGGCAGGAGGAGAAGGTGATGACAGAGGATGAGATGGCTGGATGGCATCACCGACTCGATGGACATGAGTTTGGGTAAATTTTGGGAGCTGGTGATGGACAGGGCGGCCTGGCGTGCTGCGATTCATGGGGTCGCAAAGAGTCGGACACGAGTGAGTGACTGAACTGACTGACTGAAGGCACTTCCAGGCCCGCTCATGGAACAAAGGACTGAGGGAATACCAGAGGAGAGTTAGATGGCTGCAGACTGGCCCATCCCCCACTGAAGACAGGGAGGCAGGAAGGTGGCAGCCAGAACCAGAAAGGGGCAAACTCGGCCCAGAGATGGCATCCCCTACCAAACTGCGAGCAGGCTTCCAGTTGCTACAAGTCTTCCTGGGGTCCTGGACGGTTGACATCTGCCAGGAGGGCCCCAGCCAGAGATTATCTCTAAAGAGCAGACACACAGCACACCTGAGACAGCGGTTCTGTTGTGCACCCAGGAAACCAAGCAGCTGGGACCAAGGAGGTGATAAGATACACCGCCCCACCTGGGGGGACTGCACTGGCCACGCACCTGGTCACCTGAGCTGCTCAGACCTGGGAAGGACACAAAACGCAAGCCCAATTCAGTGCCTTTGTGGAGTACTCGAGAACCTGAATCAGAGCTGCATAGATCTGGGAAGTGCACGCAACCCAGGTCCCACTTTAGACAGTTCCCCAGCAGAGCAATCTGGAGCCTGAGCAGCGTAGACCAGGAAAGCACACACGCCGTGAGCAGGGGCAAACCCAGTGTGGCACGGACACTGAGAGCACTCCCCACACATGCCAGTGATATTTGTTTGCAGTGTTCATCCCTCCCCACAGCACAATTGAACAAGTGAGCCTAAATAAATGACCACCTTCGCCCCCTTGTGTCAGGGCAGAAGTTGTACACTGAAGAGACTTGCAAACAGAGGAAGCCGAAATAAACAAAGAAGAGGGAAGGGCTTTGGAAGTGACATGTGCAACAGATTAAAACCCTGTAGTTAGCACTGGTTATAGTGAAAGGGACCTGTAGACCTTGAGAAGAATTACAAAGTGGAACAAGGAACTATCTGAAACTGAACTGACCACACACTTCCCTCAATAGCTCCAGAGAAATTCCTAGATATATATTTACTAGTTTAATTTTTAAGTTATTACTTCTTTAATTTTCGTTTTTAAAACCAATTATTACCTTGAAAAGAAGACCCTATTTTTAAAGCAAATTTTATATTTTTTAATATAACTTTTGTGATTTTTTTTTGTTTGTTTAATACTGTGTTTTTGAGAGTCTAACTTCTACTCTAGATTTTTAATCTTTGCTTTTTGGTATTTGTTATCAATTCTGTACCTTTAGGAATCCAATCTTCAGTACCAATTTTTACATGGGAGTGTGATTACTAGTTTGATTGCTCTTTCCCCTTTTGACTCTCCTTTTTCTCGCTGAGATCACCTCTATCTCCTTATTCCCCCTCATCTACTTAACTCTGTGAATCTCTTTGGGTGTTCCAGGCTGTGGAGAAAACTTAGGGAACTGATCACAGGCTAGATTGGTCTCTCTCCTTTTGAGTCCCTCTCCTCTCATCCTGGTAACCTCTATCTCCTTCCTCCCTCTTCTTTGCTCTATGGAACTCCATGAACCTCCCTGAATGTTCCAGACTGTGGACAGCAAATAGGGAATTGGTTACTGGCTAGACTGCTCTCTCCCCTTTTGATTTCCCGTCTTCTCCTGGTCACCTCTATCTCCCTCCTCCTTCTTCTTTTCTTCATGTAACTCTGTGAACATCTCTGGGTGTCCCACACTATGGAGAATCTTTCCACCATTAACCTAGATGTTTTATCATCGGTGCTGTATGGATGGAGAAGTGTTGAGGCTACTATAAGAATAAGACTGAAAGCCAGAGGCAAGAAGCCTGAATTCAAAACTTGAGAAAATCAGAAACTCCTCACTCCAGGGACCATTAATCGACAAAAACTCATCCAAAAGCCTCCATACATTCACTGAAACCAAGCTCCACAAAAAAGCAAACAATATTCAGAGTAAGACATGCCAAGCTAATTCCCCAACAGTGCAGGAACATAACCCTAAGCACAAAAATACACATGGCCAAAAGTCACACCAAACCCATAGACACCTTAGACACCTTAGAACTCAAGACTGGACACTTCATTGCACTCCAGAAAGAAGAGATCCAGCTCCACACACCAGAAAACCAACACAAGCTTCCCTAACCAGGAAACCTTGACAAACCACTCATCCAAACCCACCCTATGGAGGAACCTGCACAATAAGAGGAACCACAAACTTCCAGCATACAGAAAACCACCCCAAACACAGCAACCTAAACAAGGTGAAAAGGCAGGGAAATATTCAGCAGGTAAAGGAACATGATAAAAGTGTACCAAAACAAACAAAAGAGGAGGAGACAGGGAGTCTAACTGAAAAAGAGATCAGAATAATGATAGCAAAAATGATCCAAAAATTTGAAAACAAAATGGAGTTACAGATAAATAGTCTGGAAACAAGGATTGAGAAGATGCAAGAAAAGTTTAAGGATCTAGAAGAAATATAAAAGAGTCAATCAAAAATGAATAATGCAATACATGAGATCAAAAGCACTCTTCAGGGAACCAAAAATAGAATAACTGAGGCAGAAGATAGGATAAGTGAGGTGGAAGATAGAACGGTGGAAATAAATGAAGCTGAGAGGAAAAAATAAAAAAGAATTAAAAGAAATGAGGACAACCTCAGAGACGTCTGGAACAAAGTTAAACACCCCAACATTCGAATCATAGGAGTCCCAGAAGAGGAAGACAAAAAGAAAGGCCATGAGAAAATACTTGAGGAGATAATAGTTGAAAACTTCCCTAAAATATGCAAGGAAGTAGCCACCCAATTCCAAGAAACCCAGAGAGTCCCAAACAGGATAAACCCAAGGTGAAACATCCCAAGACACATATTAATCAAATTAACAAGATCAAATACAAAGAACAAATATTAAAAACAGCAAGGGAAAAACAACAAATAACCCACAAGGGGATCCCAATAAGGATAACAGCTGATCTTTCAACAGAAACTCTTCAGGCCAGAAGGGAATGGCAGGACATACTTAAAGTGATGAAAGAGAAAAACCTACAACCCAGATTACTGTAACCACCAAGAATCTTATTCAAATATGAAGGAGAAATCAAAAGCTTTACAGACAAGCAAAAGCTCAGATAATTCAGCACCACCAAACCAACTCTTCAACAAATGATAAATGATCTTCTCTAGACAGAAAACACAGAAAAGGTTTATAAACTCGAATGCAAAACAACAAAGTAATTGGCAATGAGATCATACTTATCAATAATTACCTTAAATGTAAGTGGGTTGAATGCCCCAACCGAAAGAGAAACACTGGCTGAATGGATATAAAAACAAGACCCCTAAATATGCTGTCTACAAGAGACCCACCTCAAAACAAGGGGCACATACAGACTGAAAGTGAAGGGTTGGAAAAAAAATTCATGCAAATGTAGACCAAAGAAAGCAGGAGTAGCAATACTCATATCAGATAAAATAGAGTTTGAAAGACAGGCAATGAAAAGAGACAAAGAAGGACACTACATAATAATCAAAGGATCAATCCAAGGAGAAGATAAAACAATTATAAATATATATGCACTCAACATAGGAACACCTCAATATGTAAGGCAAATGCTAACAAATATGAAAGGGGAAATTAACAATACACAATAATAGTGGGAGACTTTAATACCCCACTCACACCTATGGATAAATCAACTAAACAGAAAATTAGCAAGGAAACACAAACTTTAAATGATACGATGGGCAGGTTAGACCTAAATGATATCTATAGGACATTTCACCCTAAAACAATGAATTTCACCTTTTTTTCAAGTGCACGTGGAATTTTCTCCAGGATAGATCACATCCTCGGCCATAAATCTAGACTTGGTAAATTAAAAAAAAAAAGTCAAATCATTCCAAGCATCTCTCTTAATCAAATGTGGTAAGAAAATGTCGACTACAGAAGAAAAAAAAAAAAAAAAACTTTAAAAAATACAAACCTATGGAGGCTGAACAATACACTTCTGAATAATAAGCAAATCACAGAAGAAATAAAAAAAGAAATCAAAATATGCATCAGTTCAGTTCGGTTCAGTCGCTCAGTCCTGTCCGACTCTTTGCGGCCCCATGAATTGCAGCACACCAAGCCTCCCTGTCCATCACCATCTCCCAGAGTTCACTCAAACTCACGTCCATCAAGTTGGTGATGCCATCCAGCCATCTCATCCTCTGTCATCCCCTTTTCCTCCTGCCCGCAATTCCTCCTAGCATCAGAGTCTTTTCCAGTGAGTCAACTCTTCACATGAGGTGGCCAAAGCACTGGAGTTTCAGCTTTAGCATCATTCCTTCGAGAGAACACCCAGGGCTAATCTTTAGAATGGACAGGTTGGATCTCCTTGCAGCCCAAGGGACTCTCAAGAGTCTTCTCCAACACCACAGTTCAAAAGCATCAATTCTTTGGTGCTCAGCTTTCTTCACAGTCCAACTCTCACATGACCACTGGAAAAACCATAGCCTTGACTAGACGGGCCTTTGTTGGCAAAGTAATGTCTCTGCTTTTTAATATGCTATCTAGGTTGGTCATATTGTTGGTCAACTCTTTTGGTCATTTTTCTATTGGGCTGTATATTATTTTGTTTATATATACTGGATGAGTCCTAGGACAGATATATACACTACAAATATCTTTTTCCACTTAGTCACTGCATTTTAATTCTCTATAGTATGAAAATGGTATGTTTTGCTAAAAGTAAGGTCATGGTAGATTTTTTAAAAAATTTTTACTGAAATATAGATTAATAAAACTTCTTTCTGCTGTATAGCAAAGTGACTTAGCTATACATATATATTTAACTTCATATTATTTTCCATTCTGGTTTATCACAGGATATGGAATATTTATCCCATGTGCAATACAGTAGGAGCTTGTTGTTTATCTGTTTTACATATAAATAGTTAGTATCTGATAATTTCTAATTCTTATTATTAATAATATATCCATCCTCCATTGTTTTCCCCTTTGGTAGCCATAAATTTGTTTTCTATATCTGTGAGTATGTTTTGTAAATAGGTTAATTTGTATCACAAAATATTATAATTCCACATGTAAGTGGTACCATATGGTATTTGTCTTTCTCTTTCTGACTTACTTCACTTAGTAACTTAGTATGATAATTTCCAAGTCCATCCATGTTGCTGCAAATAGTATTATTTTACTCTTTTATTGATGAATAGAGCCAGATATCCTGGAATGTGCAGGCAAGTGGGCCTTAGAAAGAATCACTATGAACAAAGCTAGTGGAGGTGATAGAATTCCAGTTGAGCTATTTTAAATCCTGAAAGATGATGCTGTGAAAGTGCTGTACTCAATATGCCAGCAAATTTGGAAAACTCAGCAGTGGCCACAGGACTGAAAAAGGTCAGTTTTCATTCCAATCCCAAAGAAAGACAATGCCAAAGAATGCTCAAACTACCACACAATTGCACTCATCTCACACGCTAGTACGGAGAAGGCAATGGCACCTCACTCCAGTATTCTTGCCTGAAGAATCCCATGGATGGAGGAGCCTGGTAGGCTGCAGTCCATGGGGTTGCAAAGAGTCGGACACAACTGAGTGACTTCACTTTCACTTTTCAATTTCATGCATTGGAGAAGGAAATGGCAACCCACTCCAGTGTTCTTGTCTGGAGAATCCCAGGGATGAGGGAGTCTGGTGGGCTGCCATCTATGGGGTCCAACAGAGTCAGACACGACTGAAGCAACTTAGCAGCAGCAGTAGCACACACTAGTAAAGTAATGCTCAAAATTCTCCAAGCCAGGCTTCAGCAATATGTGAACAATGAACTTCCAGATGTTCAAGCTGGTTTTAGAAAAGGCAGAGGAACCAGAGGTCAAATTGCCAACATCCACTGGATCATGGAAAAAGCAAGAGAGTTACAGAAAAAAAAAAAATTCTGCTTTATTGACTATGACAAAGCCTTTTACTGTGTGGATCACAATAAACTGAGGAAAATTCTGAAAGAGATGGGAATACCAGACCACCTGACCTGCGTCTTGAGAAACCTATATGCAGGTCAGGAAGCAACAATTAGAACTGGACATGGAACACCAGACTGGTTCCAAATAAGAAAAGGAGTACGTCAAGGCTGTATACTGTCACCCTGCTTATTTAACTTATATGCAGTATATCACGAGAAACGCTGGGCTGGAAGAAGCACAAGCTGGAATCAAGATTGCCGGGAGAAATATCAATAACCTCATATATGCAGATGACACCACCCTTATGACAGAAAGTGAAGAGGAACTAAAAAGCCTCTTGATGAAAGTGAAAGAGGACAGTGAAAAGGTTGGCTTAAAGCTCAACATTCAGAAAACAAAGATCATGGCATCTGGTCCCATCACTTCATGGGAAATAGATGGGGAAACAGTGGAAACAGTGTCAGACTTTATTTTTCTGGGCTCCAAAATCACTGCAGATGGTGACTGCAGCCATGAAATTAAAAGACGCTTACTCCTTGGAAGGAAAATTATGACCAACCTAGAAGGCATATTGAAAAGCAGAGACATTACTTTGCCAAAAAGGTCCATCTAGTCAAGGCTATGGTTTTTCCTGTGGTCATGTATGGATGTGAGAGTTGGACTGTGAAGAAGGCTGAGCACCGAAGAATTGATGCTTTTGAACTGTGGTGTTGGAGAAGACTCTTGAGAGTCCCTTGGACTGCAAGGAGATCCAACCATTCCATTCTGAAGGAGATCAGCCCTGGGATTTCTTTGGAAGGAATGATGCTAAAGCTAAAACTCCAGTACTTTGGTCACCTCATGTGAAGAGTTGACTCATTGGAAAAGACTCTGATGCTGTGAGGGATTGGGGGCAGGAGGAGAAGGGGACGACAGAGCATGAGATGGCTGGATGGCATCACAGACTCGATGGACGTGAGTTTAAGTGAACTCCAGGAGTTCGTGATGGATAGGGAGACCTGGCGTTCTGCGATTCGTGGGGTTGCAAAGATTCCGACACAACTGAGCGACTGAACTGAACTGAACTGAACTGAGTTCACACACACAACATCTTTTCCTGTTCATCTGTTTATGGGCATTTATGTTGCTTCCATGTCTTGTCTGCCATAAATAGTGTTATAATGAATATTGGGGTAAATGCACCTTTTCTTTCTTTTTTCTTTTTAATTAATTAATTTTATTATTTTTTTGGAGTCTAATTACTTTACAATATTGTATTGGTTTTGCCATACCTTAACATGAATCCACCATGGGTGTACATGTATTCCCCATCCTGAACTCCTCTCCCACCTGAGTCATCCAATGTACAAGCCCCTACCACCCTGTATCATGAATCGAACCTGGACTGGCGATCCGTTTCACATATGATAATATACATGTTTCAATGCCATTCTCCCAAACCATTCCACCCTCGCCCTCTCCCACAGTGTACAAAAGATGCTTCTGTATCAGATCAGATCAGGTAAGTCACTCAGTCATGTCTGACTCTTTGCAACCCCATGAATCGCAGCACGCCAGGCCTCCCTGTCCATCACCAACTCCTGGAGTTCACTCAGACTCACGTCCATCGAGTCAGTAATGCCATCCAGCCATCTCATCCTCTGTCATCCCCTTCTTCTCTTGCCCCCAATCCCTCCCAGCATCAGAGTCTTTTCCAATGAGTCAACTCTTCGCATGAGATGACCAAAGTACTGGAGTTTCAGGTTTAGCATCATTCCTTCCAAAGAAATCCCAGGGCTGATCTCCTTCAGAATGTACTGATTGGATCTCCTGCAGTCCAAGGGACTCTCAACAGTCTTATCCAACACCACAGTTCAAAAGCATCATTCTTCAGCACTCAGCCTTCTTCACAGTCCAACTCTCACATCCATACATGACCACAGGAAAAACCATAGCCTTGACTGGACGAACCTTTGTTGGCAAAGTAATGTCTCTGCTTTTGAATATGCTATCTAGGTTGGTCATAACTTTCCTTCCAAGGAGTAAGCGTCTTTTAATTTCATGGCTGCAGTCACCATCTGTAGTGATTTTGGAGCCCAGAAAAATAAAGTCTGACACTGTTTCCTCTGTTTCCCCATCTATATCCCATGAAGTGATGGGACCGGATGCCATGATCTTCGTTTTCTGAATGTTGAGCTTTAAGCCAGCTTTTTCACTCTCCACTTTCACTTTCATCAAGAGGCTTTTTACTTCCTCTTCACTTTCTGCCATGAGGGTGGTGTCATCTACATATCTGAGGTTATTGATATTTCTCCCAGCAATCTTGATTCCAGCTTGTGTTTCTTCCAGTCCAGCGTTTCTCATGATGTACTCTGCATATAAGTTAAATAAACAGGGTGACAGTATACAGCTTTGATATACTCCTTTTCCTAATTGGAACCAGTCTGTTGTTCCATGTCCAGTTCTAACTGTTGCTTCCTGACCTGCATATATTTTTCTCAAGACGCAGGTCAGGTGGTCTGGTATTCCCATCACTTTCAGAATTTTCCACAGTTTATTGTGATCCACACAGTCAAAGGCTTTGGCATAATCAATAAAGCAGAAATAGATGTTTTTCTGGCACTCTCTTGCTTTTTCCATGATCCAGTGGATGTTGGCAATTTGATCTCTGGTTCCTCTTCCTTTTCTAAAACCAGATTGAACATCAAGAAGTTCACGGTCCACATATTGCTAAAGCCTGGCTTGGAGAATTTTGAGCATTATTTTACTAGCATGTGAGATGAGTGCTTCTGTATATGTGTGTCTATTTTGCTCTTTTGCATACAGGGTTATCATTACCATCTTTCTACTTTCCATATATATATATATATATATATGTTAGTATACTGTATTGGTTTTTTCTTTCTGGCTTACTTCACTGTGTTTAATAGGCTCCAGTTTCATTCACCTCATTAGAAGTGATTCAAATGCATTTATTTTAATGGCTGAGCAAAATTCCATTGTGTATATGTACCACAGCCTTCTTATCCATTCATCTGCCAGTGGATATCTAGGTGACTTCCATGTCCTGGCTATTATAAACAGTGCTGTGATGAACATTGGAGCACACGTGTGTTTTTCAATTCTTGATTCCTTGTTTTGTATGCCCAGCAGTGGGATTGCTGGGCCATATGGCAGTTCCATTTCCAATTTTTTAAGAAATCTCTCCACTGCCCCACAGTGGCTTTACTAGTTTGAATTTCCACCAACAGTGTAATAGGGTTCCCTTTTCTCAACACACCCTCCAGTATTTATTGCTTGTAGACTTTTGGATAGCAGCCATTCTGACTGGCATGAAGTGGTACCTCATTGTGGTTTTGATTTGCATTTATCTAATAATGAGTGATGTTGAGCATCTTTTCATATGTTTGTTAGCCATCTGTATGTCTTCTTTGGAGAAATGTCCGTTTAGTTCTTTGGCCCATTTTTTGATTGGGTCATTTATTTTCTGGAATTGAGCTGCAGGATTTGCTTGTATATTTTTGAGATTAATTGTCAGTTGCTTCATTTGCTATTATTTTCTCCCATTCTAAGGCTGTCTTTTCACCTTGCTTAGAGTTTCCTTTGTTGTGCAGAAGCTTTTAATTTTAATTAGGTCTCATTTGTTTATTTTTGCTTTTATTTCCAATATTCTGGGAGGTGGATCATAGAGGATCCTGCTGTGATTTATGTCGGAGAGTGTTTTGCTAATTCTGTCCTCTAGGAGTTTTATGGTTTCTGGCCTTACATTTAGATGTTTAATCCATTTTGAGTTTATTTTTGTGTATATTGCTAGAAAGTGTTCTAGTTTCATTCTTTTACAAGTGGTTGACCAGTTTTCCAGCACCACTTGTCAAAGAGATTGTCTTTTCTCCGTTGTATATGCTTGCCTCCTTTGTCAAGGATACGGTGTCCATAGGTGCGTGGATTTAGCTCTGGGCTTTCTATTTTGTTCCATTGATCTATATTTCTGTCTTTGTGCCATACTGTCTTGATGACTGTGGCTTTATTCTAGAGCCTGAAGTCAGGCAGTTTGATTCCTCCAGTTCCATTCTTCTTTCTCAAGATTGCTTTGGCTATTCGAGGTTTTTTGTATTTCCTTACAAATTGTGAAATTATTTATCCTAGTTCTATGAAAAATACCGTTGGTAGCTGGATAGGGATTGCATTGAATCTAGAGTTTGCTTTGGATATTCCACTCATTTTCACTATATTGATTCTTCCAATCCATGAACATGGTATATTTCGCCAGCTATTTGTGTCCTCTTTGATTTCTTTCACCAGTGTTTTATGGTTTTAAATATATAGGTTTTTTGTTTCTTTAGGTAGAATAAAAAACCACCTGATCTGCCTCTTGAGAAATTTGTATGCAGGTCAGGAAGCAACAGTTAGAACTGGACATGGAAAAACAGACTGGTGCCTAATAGGAAAAGGAGTTCATCAAGGCTGTATATTGTCACCCTGTTTATTTAACTTATATGCAGAGTACATCATGAGAAACGCTGGGCTAGAAGAAACACAAGCTGGAATCAAGATTGCCGGGAGAAATATCAATAACCTCAGATATGTAGATGACACCACCCTCATGGCAGAAAGTGAAGAGGAACTAAAAAGCCTCTTGATGAAAGTGAAAGTGGGGAGTGAAAAAGTTGGCTTAAAGCTCAACATTCAGAAAACGAAGATCGTGGCATCTGGTCCCGTCACTTCATGGGAAATAGATGGGGAAACAGTGGAAACAGTGTCAGACTTTATTTTTCTGGGCTCCAAAATCACTACAGATGGTGACTGCAGCCATGAAATTAAAAGACGCTTACTCCTTGGAAGGAAAGTTATGACCAACCTAGATAGCATATTCAAAAGCAGAGACATTACTTTGCCAACAAAGGTTCGTCCAGTCAAGGCTATGGTTTTTCCTGTGGTCATGTATGGATGTGAGAGTTGGACTGTGAAGAAGGCTGAGCGCCAAAGAATTGATGCTTTTGAACTGTGGTGTTGGAGAAGACTCTTGAGAGTCCCTTGGACTGCAAGGAGATCCAACCAGTCCATTCTGAAGGAGATCAATCCTGGGTGTTCATTGGAAGGACTGATGTTAAAGCTGAAACTCTGGTACTTTGGCCACCTCATGCGAAGAGTTGACTCATTGGAAAAGACTCTGATCCTGGGAGGGATGGGGGGCAGGAGGAGAAGGGGACGACAGAGGATGAGATGGCTGGATGGCATCACCGACTCAATGGGCGTGAGTCTGAGTGAACTCCGGGAGTTGGTGATGGACAGGGAGGCCTGGCGTGCGCGATTCATGGGGTCACAAAGAGTCGGACACGACTGAGCAACTGATCTGATCTGATTCCTAAGTATTTTATTCTTTTCGTTGCAATGTTGAATGGAATTGTTTCCTTAATTTCTCTTTCTGTTTTCTCATTGTTAGTGTATAGGAATGCAAGGGATTTCTCATGTTGATTTTATATCCTGCAACTTTACTATATTCATTGATTAGCTCTAGTAATTTTATGGTGGAGTCTTTAGGGTTTTCTATGTAGTGGATGATGTCATCTGCAAACATTGAGAGTTTTACTTCTTCTTTTCCAGTCTGGATTCCTTCTATTTCTTTTTCTGCTCTGATTGCTGTGGCCAAAACTTCCAAAACAATGTTGAATAGTAGTGGTGAGATTGGGCACCCCTCTTTTTCTTGACTTTAGTGGAAATGCGTCATTCTTTCACCATTGAGGATAGTGTTTGCTATGGGTTTGTCATATATGGATTTTATTAAGTTGAGATATGTCCCTTCTATTCCTGCTTTCCGGAGAGTTTTTATCATAAATGGATGTATAAGTTTGTCAAAGGCTTTCTCTGAATCTATTGAGATAATCATATGGTTTTTATTTTTCTATTTGTTAATGTGGTGTGTTACATTGATTTGCATATATTGAAAAATCCTTGCATCCCTGGGATAAAGCCTACTTCCTCATGATGTATGATCTTTTTAATATGTTGTTGGATTCTGTTTGCTAGAATATTGTTAAGGATTTTTGCATCTATGTTCATCAGTGATATTGGCCTGTAGTTTTCTTTTTTTGTGGCATCTTTGTCAGGTTTTGGTATTAGGGTGATGGTGGCCTCGTAGAATGAAATTGGAAGTTTATCTTCCTCTGCAATTTTCTGGAAGAGTTTGAGTAGGATATTTGTTAGCTCTTCTTTAAATTTTTGGAAGAATTCAGCTGTGAATCCGTCTGGACCTGAGCATTTGTTTCCTGGAAGATTTCTGATTAGAGTTTCAATTTCCATGCTTGTGATTGGTCTGTTAAGAGTTTCTGTTTCTTCCTGGTTCAATTTTGCAAAGTTGTACTTTTCTAAGAATTTGTCCATTTCTTCCAGGTTGTCCATTTTATTTGCGTATAATTGCTGATAGTAGTCTCTTATGATCCTTTGTATTTCTGTGTTGTCTGTTGTGATCTCTCCATTTTTCATTTCTAATTTTATTGATTCAATTTTTCTCCCTTTGTTTCTTGATATCTGGCTAATGGTTTGTCCATTTTATTTATGCTTTCAAAGAATCAGCTTTTGGCTTTGTTGATTTTTGCTATGGTCTGTTTTGTTTCTTTTGCATTTTTTCTGCCCTAATTTTTAAGATTTCTTTCCTTCTACTAACCCTGGGGTTCTTCATTTCTTCCTTTTCTATTTGCTTTAGGTGTAGAGTTAGATTATTTATTTGACTTTCCTCTTTTTTCTTGAGGTATGCCTGTATTGCTAGGAACCTTCCCCTTAAAACTGCTTTTACAGTGTCCCACAGGTTTTGTGTTGTTGTGTATTCATTTGCATTCATTTCTTTGCATATTTTGATTTCTTTTTTATTTCTTCTGTGATTTGTTGGTTATTCACCAGCTTGTTGTTCAGCCTCCATATGTTGGAATTTTTAGTATTTTTTCTCCTGAAATTGAGATACAATCTTACTGCACCATGGTCAGAAAGGATGCTTGGAATTATTATTATTTTTTTTTTTAATTTACCAAGGCTAGATTTATGGCCCAAGATGTGATCTATCCTGAAGAAGGTTCTGTGTGCACTTGAGATAAAGTTGAAATTCATTGTTTTGGGGGTAAAATGTCCTATAGATATCAACTAGGTCAAGCTTTTCTATTTTATCATTTAAAGTTTATGTTTCCTTGTTAAGTTTCTCTTTATTTGATCTATCCATAGGTTTGAGTGTGGTATTAAAGTCTCCCACAATTATCATTTTATTGTTAATTTCCCTTTCATACTTGTTAGCATTTGTCTTACATGTTGCAGTGCTCCTATGTTGGGTGCATATATATTTATAATCGTTATATCTTCTTTTTGGATTGATCCTTTGATTATTATGTAGTGTCATTCTTTGTCTCTTTTCACATACTTTGTTTTAAAATCTATTTTATCTGATATGAGTATTGCTTCTCCTGCTTTCTTTTGGTCTCTATTTGCGTGGAATATCTTTTTCCAGCCCTTCACTTTCAGTCTGTATGCGTCCCTTGTTTCGAGGTTCGTCTCTTGTAGACAACATGTATAGGGGTCTTGTTTTTGTATCCATTAAGCCAGTCTTTGTATTTTGGTTGGGGAATTCAACCTATTTACATTTAAGGTATCTATTGATAAGTATGAGCCCATTGCCATTTACTTTATTGTTTTGGGTTTGACTTTATTCATCCTTTCTGTGTTTCTGTCTAGAGAAGATCCTTTAGCATTTGTTGGAGAGCTGGTTTGGTGGTGCAGAATTCTCTCAGCTTTTGCTTGTCTGTAAAGCTTTTGAATTCTCCTTCATATTTGAATGAGATCCTTGCTGGGTTCAGTAATCTTGGCTGTAGGTTATTTTCTTTCATTACTTTAAGTATGTCCTGCCATTCCCTCATGGCCTGAAGAGTTTCTATTGAAAGATCAGCTGTTATCCTTATGGGAATCCCCTTGTGTGTTATCTGTTGTTTTTCCCTTGCTGCTTTTAATATTTGTTCTTTGTCTTTGATATTTGTTAATTTGATTAATATGTGTCTTGTGGTTTTTTGCCTTGGGTTTATCCTGTTTGGAACTCTCTGGGTTTCTTGGACTTGGGTGACTATTTCCTTCCCCATTTTAGGGAAGTTTTCAACTATTATCTCAAATATTTTCTTATGGCCTTTCTTTTTGTCTTCTTCTTCTGGGACTCCTATGATTTGAATGTTGGGGCATTTAACATTGTCCCAGAGGTCTCTGAGGTTGTTCTAATTTCTTTTAATTTATTTTTCTCTCTGTTTCATTTATTTCTATCATTCTATCTTCTACCTCACAAATCCTATCTTCTGCCTCTGTTATTCTACTGTTGGTTCCCTCCAGAGTGTTTTTGATCTCATTTATTGCATTATTCATTATATACTGACTCTTTTTTATTTCTTCTAGATCCTTGTTAAACCTTTCATGCATCTTCTCGATCCTTGTCTCCAGACTATTTATCTGTAACTCCATTTTGTTTTCAAGATTTTGGATCATTTTCACTATCATTATTCGGAATTCTATATCAGTAGATTCCCTATCTCTTCCTCTTTGGTTTGGTTTGGTGGGCATTTATCCTGTTCCTTTACCTGTTGGGTAATTCTTTGCCTCTTCATCTTGTTTATATTGATGTGTTTGGGGTGGCCTTTCTGTATTCTGGCAGTTTGTGAAGTTCTCTTTATTGTGGAGTTTCCTCACTCTGGATCGGATTGGACGGGTGGCTTGTCAAGATTTCCTGCTTAGAAAAGCTTGTATCGGTGTTCTGGTGGGTGGAGCTGGATTTCTTCTCTCTGGAGTGCACTGAAGTGTCCAATAATGAGTTTTGAGATGTCAGTGTGTTTGGTGTGACTTTGGGCAGCCTGTATATTGAAACTCAGGACTATGTTTCTGTGTTGGTAGAGAATTTGCGTGGTATGTCTTGCTCTGGAGCTTTCTGGCCCTTGAGTGGTGCTTGGTTTCAGTTTAGGTATGAAGGCGTTTGATGAGCTCCTATCGATTAATGTTCCTTGGAGTCAGGAGTTCTCTGGTATTCTCAGGATTTGGACTTAAGCCTCCTGCCTCTGGTTTTTAGTCGTATTATTACAGTAGCCTGAAGACTTCTTCATCTATACAGCACTGATGATAAAACATCTAGATTAATGATGAAAAGTTTCTCCAAAGTGAGGGACACCCGCAGAGGTACACAGAGTTACATGGAGAAGAGAAGCGGGAGGAGGGAGATAGAAGTGACCAGGAGGAGAAGAGGGGGAATCGAAAGGGGAAAGAGCAAGATAACAAGTAATCACTTCCCTATGTGCTCTCCACAGTCTGGATCCCTCAGAGATGTTCAAGGAGTTACACAGAGAAGAGAAGAGGGAGGAAGGAGACAGAGGTGACCAGGAGGATAAAAGGAGGAATCAGAAGGAGAGAGACAGATCCGGCCAGTAATCAGTTCCCTAATTGTTCTCCATAGCCCAGAACACACAAAGAGATTCACAGATATGGGTAGAGAAGAGAATGGGGAAGGAGCAGATAGAGGCAACCTTGTGGAGAAAAGGAGAGTCCAAAGGGGGCGAGAGCAATCCAGCCAGTAATCTCACTCCCAGGAGATATATATATATATATGAAATTTGCTTTAAAAATAGGTCTTTTTCCCAAAGTAATAGTAGGTTATAAAAATGAAAATTAAAGGAGTAATAGAGGACTTAAAAAAATTAAAAAATCATAATAGTAAAAATTTATCTAGGACTTTCCCCAGTGTTGTTGTGGACAATGTGGGGTCAGTTCATTTTCAGATAATTATTTGATCCAGCTTACACTTCTTAAGATATATAGGCCCATTCCTATGTAGTCGATGCTATCTGCAGTGTTTAGTCTATTGCACCTGTCACTTCCAAAGCGGTTCCCTCTGCTTATTTTATCTTCTTCTGTTTGCTGGCCTCTTCAGTGTATAATTTCCACCCTGACACAAGGGGGGAGTGGTGGTCACTCTTTTTAGGCTCACTTGTTCAGTCGTGCTGTGGGAAGGGAGGAACACTGCAAACAAATATCACTGGCATCTGTAGGGAGTGCTCCCAGTGTCTCGGCCACACTGGATTTGCCCCTGCTCGTGGCGTGTGTGCTTTCCCAGTCTACACTGCTCAGGCTCTAGGTTGGTCTGCCGGGAACTCTCTGAGGCAGGCCCTGCATTTCATTCACTTCCCAGGTGTAAGCCACTCAGGTTCAGGTTCTCGGGTACTCCGCAAAGGCGCAAACTTGTCTGGGCCTGCGTTTTGTGCCCTTCGCCAGTCTGAGCAGCTCAGGTGAACAGGTGCTTGGTGAGCTCAGTCACCCCTAGTTGGGGTTGTGACTTATCGCCTCCCCTGTCCCTGCCACTCTGTTTTCTGGGTATACAACTTGCGTGCCTTCTCAGGTGTGCCATGTGTCTCTTCTGGGGAGCTAGTCTCTGGCTGCAACCCTCCCTGAGAATGTCGACTATCCAGAATCCCAAGGATTCTTGGTTAGCAATGAAGCCTGCTTGCAGTTTGGTAGATGATGCCTCTCTGGGGCCGTGATCGTCCCCTTCCAGCGCTGGCTCCCTCACCGGATGTGCCGGTCTACAGCCAGCTAGCTCTGCTAAGTCCTTTGTTGTGTGAGCGGGCCTGGCAGTGTCTTAGGTTAGGGCTTTGCATAGGATAGCTCTCCCATAGTCTGGGTTGCTATCTCTAGTTACTTCCCTCAGATTGCCCTTGGGGCATTCAGGCCCGGTCCTTACCCAAAGCAATGCAGCCTCCGCCTCCCTGTCCAGCCCCCGCTTGCTAGTGGCAGATGCAAGTGTCTGCACTTCTTCCCTACTGGGAGTTGCCTTTAGGCATGTAATCTGTGGGGTTTAATTATTTATTTATTTTTCCTCCAGGTTATGTTGCCCTTTGAGGTTCCAAGACTTGCCACAGATTCGCCGGTGAGAGTGCTTCTTGGTATTTGGAAACTTCTCTCTTTTTTAATACTCCCTCCCCAGGACGGAGCTACATCCCTACCTCTTTTGCCTCTCATTTTATCATTTATATTTTTTCCTACTTCCTTTCGAAGACAATGGGCTGCCTTTCTGGGTGCCTGATGTCCTCTGCCAGTATTCAGAAGTTGTTTTTTGGAATTTGCTCAGAGTTCAAATGTTCTTTTGATGAATTTGTGGGGGATAAAGTGGTCTCCCCATCCTATTCCTCCACCATACTAAATGCACCTTTTCAAATTATTATTTTCTCCAGATTTATGCCCAAGAGTGAAATTGCTGGATCATATGGTAGCTTGATTGTTAATTTTATGAAGAGCCCCCATACCATTCTCCATAGTAGCTGTACCAATTTACATTCTCACCAACAGTGTAAGGGGATTCTCTTTTCTCAAAGCCCTCTTCAGCATTTTTTGTCTATAGACTTGTTAATGATGGCCATTCAAACAAGTTTGCGATGATACCTTGTTGTAATTTTGATTTGCATTTCTCTAATAATTAGTGATGCTGAGCATCTTTACAAGTGCCTACTGGACACACGTGTGTCTTCTTTGGAGAAATGTTTATTTGGGTCTTCTGCCCATTTTGGGGGGGGAGGGGTTTCTTTTTGTCCTTGTTTGGTTCTGTGAAGTGTTCATATATTGGAAATTAAGCCCTTGTCAGTCACATCATTTGCAAATATGTTGTACCCTAATAGTAGGCGATTAATAAATGTTTTGAAGGAACAAATTAAAGCTGGAAATTTCCATGCAGATAATCTAATTCAACTGGTTTATTTTAATAATGCATTAATTAAGGTCAAAAGGTGAAGTGACTTGACCATTATCACACAACTAGTAAGTGCCAGAATTATGACACAGTTCTAAAGTGTCTTGACTGGTATTTCAGTGTTCTTCCTCTTGCTCCAAGTTCTGGATCTCTATTTTCAAAATAGAGGCCATTTACTTCTTTGTAAAATCCTGCTAAGCTCCACTGCTTTCAAAAGAATCACAGGCACAAGGCATTTTTGGTGATAAAAACTGTCACTTAGGTACATGGCATGACAGCTAAACAAATTGCATGAAATGATAGACTTATCATTTTGTTTTAAAACAAAAGGTTTTGCTTACCTTTTGTTTTATCTATAGAATCATATTGTAAGAGCTGAGTAAAACTAATATCTTCCTGCAAAGTGAAAGTGGCAGACTTTGAAATATATTTGAATGCTTTTCATTGTGAGATCAAACTGAAATTTTTATTTTTTTTTTCATGTGTTTGTTAGACATTGTGGCTAGGTATACTGTATACTGTCCTCATGTCAATGTATACTGTCCTCATCTGCTTTAGTACTCTTCCTTGCTCTCCTCCCCAAGCAAAAATCTGCCCAGTGCTCTTGTCTAGACAGGTACATCCAGACTGCTAGTTAAGCCTAATTTAAGATAGCTTATATACTAACAGCTATTTCCTACTTTTCTATTTTGTAGTTTGACCAAACACAAACCTTCATCAGGGAAATCAAATGGAAACACATTTGGAAAGGATTAACTTTGATAAGTGGTCTAAAATTTAACAAATATTTTACTCCATAGATTTATTTTCTAATGTATTATTTCTTGTGCTACCTTCTGTGCTCATGGCCTACATTATTCTGCACTACATTCCAGATCTGTAATGAAATATCAGAGAAA
This sequence comes from Bos grunniens, assembly GCF_055505025.1. Lineage (NCBI taxonomy): Eukaryota > Metazoa > Chordata > Mammalia > Artiodactyla > Bovidae > Bos > Bos grunniens. The sequence continues at coordinate 100,918,148 of NC_141194.1, read as the reverse complement.
AAAAGTATTGGTTAAGACAAAAGAGGAATAAAGCAGTATAGCAAGAAGGCACACATTTAACTCAAAAGAATTCAGTTTTCATTGATTTCCAATTTATTATAGAGTGACAAAAGATCAGAAGCTTACCTTTTGTTTTTATCATAGACTTTAATAGATTAAATAACATTATCTCACTATTGAAATTCCTAAACGTTAAAAGTATACTTTTTGGACTTTCAGAATTGAATTAGCTAAGGTAGTGATTTCTATATAAGTAAACTCACATTTATCTTCAAAGCCTTGCTGTGTTAAAGTTTAATTCCTTATAGAATATACATCACATAATTGTGCAAAATAAGCTAACCTAGCTTCTAAAGTCATTGTGCTTGAATTTCTTATTATCCTCTCTACTGTTTATAAGTGAAGTAAACTTTCTATTGGGGCACTAGTAATTCTGCTGCTCATTTCCTTATAGGTAGTGCCGCACACTACCTATAATGTGGAGCTGAAACTAGACATGGTATTTTTAAAATTTTCGACCATTTCAACCATTTGCAAAAGTAGAGTGTAATATAATGAAGTATGTGTACACCTTGAAAGTGAAAAATCACTCAGTCATGTCCGACTCTTTGTGACCCCATGGACTATACAGAACATGGAATTCTCTAGGCCAGAATACTAGAGTGAATAGCCTTTCCCTTCTCCAGGGGATCTTCCCAACCCAGGGATTGAAATCAGGTCTCCCATATTACAGGCAGATTCTTTACCAACTGAACTACTAGGGAAGCCCATGTACACCTTACCCAGATCCAATCATTTATTATTAAGTTTAGCCAATCATATGTCACCTGAATTCCACTCTTCCCCTCCTTGGATTATTTTGAAGCAAATCTCAACCATCATATCAATTTTTCCACAAATTTTTCCAATATGCATTGTTTCATAAAGGGACTCTTTTTGTAAATAAAAACTAGTCGATACCATTATCACAGCTGAACCAAAAGCAGTAAATTACTTGTTATCAGATAGGCAATTGATCCATGTTTTGTCAGAACTCTCTTCCACAACCCGTCCATCTTGATTGGCCCTGCATGGCATGGCTCATACTTTCATTGAGTACACAAGGCTGTGTGATCCATGTGGTAATGTTGGTTAGTTTTATATAATTCTGGTTTTTGTTCTGGAGGCTCTGCGATTTAGTTCTTGTTTCTTCTGTCTGCTCTATGATGGATGAAGATAAGAGACTTGTGTAAGCTTCTTATGGGAGGGACTGGCTGTTGGGAAAACTGGGTCTGCTCTGGTGGGGAGGGTCAAGCTCAGTAAATCTTTAATCCAATTTTCTGCAGATGAGTAGGGCTGCACTCCTTCCCTGTTAGTTGATGGGCCTGAGGTAACCAGTCCTGGCTTCCACAGGCTTTATGGTAGGGCTACTGGTGACTTTCAAAGGGATTGATCTCAACACATGCCTCCCAGGACTGCTGCTGCCAGAGTCCCTGTCCATAAAGCAGGCCACTGCTAACCCACCCCTCTGCCAGAGACCCTCAAACATTCAGGCAGGTCGGGCTCAGTCTTTTGTGAGGTAAATTCTCCTTTCCCTGGGTCTTGATGTGTATAAGGTTTTGTTTATGCCCTCCAAGAATCTGTTTCCCTCAGTCCTATGGAGGTTCTGTAATAAATTCCACTGTCCTTCAAAGTCAAATTACCTGGGGATTCCCAGTCCCTGTGCTGTATTCCTAGGTTGGGAAGTCTGATGTGGGGCTTAGAACCTACTCAACAGTGTAAGAACTTATTTGGTATTATTGTCCTCCAGTTTGTGGGTCACATATGCAATGGGTATGGGATTTGATTTTACCGTGATTGTCCCCCTCCTACTGTCTCCTTGCAGCTTTTCCTTTGTCCTTGAACATGGGGTGTCTTTTTATGGTGGGTTCCAAAATCGTCCTGTTGATGGGTGTTGACCAGCTAGTTGTGGTTTTGGTGTTCTAACAGGAGAATGTGAACACAAATTCAATTAGAGATACCAAGGGAATATTTCATGCAAATATGGGCACAATAAAAGGCAGACATGGCAAGGACCTAACAGAAGCAGAAGAGATTAAGAAAAAGTGGCAAGAATACACAGAATAACTATACAAAAAGTCTTAAAGACACAGATAACCACAATGTTGTGGTCACTTACCTAGAGCCAGATACCCTGGAGTGTGAAGTCAAGTAGGTCGTAGGAAGCATTTCTATGAACACAGCTAGTGAAGATGATGAAATTCCAGCTGAATTATTTCAAATCCTAAAAGATAATGCTGTTAAAGGGCTGCGCTCAATATGCCAGCAAATTTGGAAAACTCAGCAATGGCCACAGGACTGGAAAATGTTAGTTTTCATTTCAATCCCAAAGAAAGGCAATGCCAATGAATGTTCAAACTTCTGTACAATTGTGCTCATTGTACATGCTAGCAAATTAATGCTCATAATCCTTCAAGCTAGGCTTCAATAGTATGTGAATTGAGAAATTCCAGATGTACAAGCTAGATTTAGAAAAGGCTGTGGGACCAGAGATCAAATTGCCAAGGTCCATTGCATCATAGAAAATGCAAGGGAATAAAAAAAATCTACTTCTGCTTCATTAACTACACTAAAGCCTTTGACTGTGTGGATGACAACAAACTGGAAAATTCTTAAAGAGACTAGAGTATCAGATCACCTTACCTTAGAAACCTATATGCATGACAAGAAGCAACAGTTAGAACAGGACATGGAATGACTGACTGGTTCAAAATTGGGAAAGAAGTTTGTCAAGGCTGTATATTGTCACCCTGCTTATTTACCTTATTATACAGAGTACATCATGTGAAATGCTAGGCTTGATGAATCACAAGCTGAAATCAAGTTTACCAGGGGAAATATCAATAATGTCAGATGTGCAGATGACATCACCCTAATGGCAGAAAAAAGGGCCTCTTGATGAGGGTGAAAGAGGAGAGCGAAAAACCTGGCTTAAAACTCAAATTCAAAAAACTAAGATCATGGTATCCAGTCCCATTATTTCATGGCCAGTACATGGGGAAAAAGTGGAAACAGTGACAGATTTAATTTTCTTTGGCTCCAAAATCACTGCAGATGGTGACTGCAGTCATGAGATTAAAAGACGTTTGCTTCTTAGAAGAAAATCTATGACAAGCCTAGACAGCATATTAAAAGTCAGAGACATCACTTTGCTGACAAACGTCCTTATAGTCAGAGCTATGTTTTTTCCAGTAGTCATGTACAGATGTGAGAGTTGGACCATAAAACAGGCTGAGAGCCAAAGAACTGATGCTTTCAAATTCTAGTACTGAGAAGACTCTTGAGAGTCTCTTGGATAGCAAAGATTTAAACCCAGTCAATCTCAAAGGAAATCAATCCTGAATATTCACTGGAAGGACTGATGCTGAAACTGAAGTTCCAATGCTTTGGCCACCTGATGCAAAGAGCTAAGTCACTCAAAATGATCCTGATACTGGGAAAGATTTAGGGCAGGAGGAGAAGAGGGTGACAGAGGATAAGATGGTTGGATGGCATCACTGACTCAATGGGCATGAGTTTGAGCAGACTTTATAAGATAATGATGGACAGGGAAGCCTGGCATGCTGCAGTCCATAGGGTTGTAAAGCACCAGACACAACTTAGCACACATACACACTTAAATGTCTTTTATTCTGCAAAATTCCCTTTCCACCATTTTTCCCCCTTGTTGTGTACTTTTTGAAGAAATCAGTTTATTTATTTATTTTTTTTAGTCTCATAGAACTCCTTACATCCTGCATTTTACTGACTTCAGCTCTCTAGTATTTGAAATGGAGAAGGAAATGGCAAACTACTCCAGTATTCTTGCCTGGAGAATCCTGTGGATGGAGGAGCCTGGTGGGCTGCTGTCCATGGGGTCGCACAGAGTCGGATATGACTGAAGCGACTTAGCAGCAGCAGCAGCAGTATTTGAAAAACAAAACAAACTTGTTTCTTTATCCCCTCTAATGCCTAAATCAAGAGTTTAATCTAGAAGCTGAATCACATTCAGGATTATTTAGCTTTGTTTGTTTGTTAACACAACTTAATGGGGGATATTTTAAACTTCCCATTGTATCACATTGGAAAGTGTATAATATCTTATTTCACCTTTAGTCATGTTAGGATTCATCATTAAAGTCAGGTATTGCTTGTTGATCACTAAATTATAAGATTTCTCTCAGCTTTCCATTATATTATTAAGAAACTCAAATTGGTAATATTCTGAGTTTATAATAACTTCATTTATTAATTGGGATTATTTCAAAAATGTTTTAAGAAATTCTTTTGATTTGAAATTTTCCTATCAATTATATGGTTACTTGATATAAAATTTATCAAACAAAGCTCGGGTAAATGCTTGATTTCTCTTTTCTCCCTATTTTTTATAATAATGAATTAGTTGTGTTTTTTTTTTTTTTTTTTGCATCATTGAAAGATGATCAATTAGTTTTTAAAAGGCAATTATTTTAAAACCTCATATTTTTACCTACATAATTATCGTTTCCTTTTTTTTTTTTCCATTCCTCTATGTAGATGTAGTTTCTCTCTGGTATTACTTGCCTTCTATTTGAAGGATTTCCTTTATCATTTCTTGTAGTATTATATCTGCCAGTAATACATTTTTTTCAGTTTTTCTGTGTCTGAAAATGTCTTTATTTGACCTTAACTTTTGAAAACTATTTTCACTGGATGCAGAATAGTAGGTTGACCTTTTTTTTCCTTTCAGTACTTTAAAGATGTTGCTCCAGTGTCTTCTCACTTGTATTATGTGCAATGAAAAATCTACTTTGGCCCTCATTTTTGTTCCTCTGTGCATATGTGTCTCTTTTTCCCTTTGGCTTTTTTAAAAGGATATTTTTTCATCATGTATATGAATAATGTGTTTATGATGTGTCATTCTTCCTATTTATTGTATTTGTATTTCAATGAGACTCTGCATCTACTGATTTGCAGTTTTCATCTAATCCAAATTATCCTTCAAATAGTTATTTCTGTCTTCCACCCCTTTCTTTGGTGACTCCAATGTGTGAAGTTGTCCCATAGCTCACTGATACTTCTTTTCTTTTTTTCTCTTTGTTTTATTTCAGATAGTTTGCATTGCTATGCCTTCAAATTCTCTCATATTTTCTTTTACAGCATCTGATCTATTGTGAAACCCATCTAGTGTAATTTTTATCTGACATTGTAGTCTTTCACTTTAGATATTTGTTTTCGGTCTTTTTACATCTGCTTTGTTTTTACTAACTTCAGTATATAGTATAGAATACAGTTATAACTCCTTATTTTCATGCCCTTTTCTTCTAAGATGTGGGTCAGCTTTTGGTCAGTTTCAAGTGATTAATTTTTATCCTCATTATGGGTCATATATTTTTGCTTCTTGCATGGTTGGTAATTTTTGATTGAATGCCAAACATTTTGAAGTTTACCCTGTTACGTGCTAGATTTTAATTTTATTTATTTATTTACTTAGTATTCTTACAAGTATTCTTCAACTTTGTCTGGAACAGTTAATTTACTTGGGAATAGTTTGATCCTCTCATGTTTTGCTTTTGCAATTTGTTAGGTCAGGCCAGAGTAGTGATTGCATGCATGTTGTGTCATTTCAGTCATGTCCAACTCTTTGCAACCCTATGGACTATAGCCACCATGCTCCTCTATCCATGGGATTCACCAGGCAAGAATACTGGAGTGGTTACCAAAACTTCCTCCAGGGGATTGTCCCAACCTAGGGATTGAATTCCAGTCTCTTATGTCTCCTACATTGACAGACAGGTTCTTTATCACTAGCGCCACCTGGGAAGCTCAGAGTAGTGCTTAGTCTAGGCTAATTACTCCTCACTACTATGGCAAGTCCCATCTAATACTCTACCCCATGCATTTAAATCTTGAGGCTTTTGCAATCTAGCTAGTAGGAATTGATGCTTTTGAACTGTAGTGTTGGAGAAGCCTCTTGAGAGTTCCTTTGACTACAAGTAGATTAAACCAGTCAATCCTAAAGGAAATCAGTCCTAAACATTCATTGAAAGGACTGATGCTGAAGCTGAAGCTCCAACACTTTGGCCACCTGATGCAAAGAACTGACTCACTGGAAAATACTCTGATGCTGGGAGATTGAAGGCAAGAGGAGAAGGGGACAACAGAAGATGAAATGGTTAGATGGCATCACCAACTCAGTGGACATGAGTTTGAGTAAGCTCCAGGAGTTGGTTATGGACAGGGAAACCTGGCATGCTGCAGTTCACAGGGTCACAAAGAGTCGGACACAACTGAGCAACTGAAATCAACTGAACTAGTAGAAACAGCAATGGTTTTCCATCATGTTTGAAAGTTGGACAGTGTTTCCTCTAATCAGGTGGTACTTCCCTGGACTTTGGTAATTTTAGGGGCATGCATGATGAGTATAAATCTAGATACTCAAGAGAGGGGGTCCCTACATATGTATGTAGTTCTTTGTGAAGCTCTCTCCTCTCCTGTATTTTATACTCTAGAATTTAGACATTTTGGTGGAAATTATCCATCCTAGTGTCCCAGTTTCAGGAAGGCCACTGGGATCTGCTGAGTTCTACTTTACTGCACATAACTTGGAAACTCATTGAAGGTAGTAAGCTTGGACATTTGTAAGGATCACTGTTTTCTGTCTTTCAGTGATCACTACCCTTCCCTGATATCCAGTCTTTTCTTTTTGTTATTTCAGTTCAGTTCAGTTGCTCAGTCGTGTTCGACTCTTTGTGACCCCATGAATTGCAGCACGCCAGGCCTTCCTGTCCATCACCAACTCCCAGAGTCCACCCAAACCCATGTCCACTGAGTTGGTGATGCCATCCAACCATCTCGTCCCCTGTCATCCCCTTCTCCTCCTGCCCCCAATCTTTCCCAGCATCAGGGTCTTCTCAAATAAGTCAGCTCTTCACATCAGGTGGCCAAAGTATTAGAGTTTCAGCTTTAGCATCAGTCCTTCCAATGAACATCCAGGACTGATCTCCTTTAGGATGGACTGGCTGGATCTCTTTGCAGTCCAAGGGACTCTCAAGAGTCTTCTCCAACACCACAGTTCAAAAGCATCAATTCTTCTTCTCTCAGCTTTCTTTACAGTCCAACTCTCACATCAATACATGACCACTGGAAAAACCATAACCTTGACTAGACAGACCTTGGTTTACAAAGTAATGTCTCTGCTTTTCAATATGCCATCTATGTTGGTCATAACTTTCCTTCCAAGGAGTAAGCATCTTTTAATTTCATGGCTACAATCACCATCTGCAGTGATTTTGGAATCCAGAAAATAAAGTCAGCCACTGTTTCCCCATCTATTTGCCATGAAGTTATGGGACCAGATGCTATGACCTTAGTTTTCTGAATGTTGAGCTTTAAGCCAACTTTTTGACTCTCCTCTTTCACTTTCATCCAGAGGCTCTTTGGTTCTTCTTCACTTTCTTCCGTAAGGGTGGTGTCATCTGCATATCTGAGTTTATTGATATTTCTCCCGGCAATCTTGATTCCAGCTTGTGCTTCCTCCAGCCCAGCATTGTTTCTGGCAGGAGGATAAATCCATTCCTTAATCTTTGTTAGAATATAAAGTCTGCTTAATGAAAGCTTTATAATTATGAAATCATTGATTTAAACATATTCAATGTGTATTAATTTAAGATGAAAAGTGTTAATGGTCAACTTGTCCAATTTTGGTTAGTGAGAACCCCTTCAAAGATGCTTTTGAAAGACCCTAGGAGTCCTTTGTGTTTTCCTTGCTTTTTTGTCAATATGGTGTTTCAGACTCATTTTTGTTTTGTTTTGTTTTGTTTTGTTTTTTTGCATTAAATCACTAATTTCTCAAAGGACCCGTGAGTGCTCTTTTGAGGAAGAGAAAGGAAGGAATGACCCAGGCCTGGGATACTGAGAATGCCCCAAGGAGAACATATTAAAGGCTGAAGATTGTTAAAGACTAATTGGAACATTCCCAGAGGATAATCAGTATTTCAATAAGCAAACCTCAGACATATGATGCTTTTTTGGATTCCTCTCACTGTCTTCTCCCCACTGCCCTCACCACACTCACATTCACTCATTCACATGAAAAGACAAAGTAAATCTTTCATATTGGTTGCTCTGGAACACTGGGAGCAATTGAAATTAATATCAAATATGGGCAAATCTGAGATTAAATGGCCATTTAATTTTCATTTCATAGAAGAGACTCCTAGTTACTTCTTCCATCTTCAGTTTTCTAATATAAGTGCTGTCAGAAAATTCCATAAAATATACAAAGCTCAAAGTAGATTAACATTCTGAGGCTCTAACTTAATTTCTCAAAGTTTAATACTATGGAAAAAGAGAACATGCAGGAGTGAAATCCATGGATGAATAATTCAAATTCTTATTTTCTTTATTTTTATTTTTAAACTTTATTTATTTTAATTGTAAGCTAATTACTTTACAATATTGTAGTGGGTTGTGCCATACATTGACATGAATAAGCCATGGGTTTAGATGTGTTCCCCATCCTGAACCCCCCTCCCACTTCCCATCCATCTGGGTCATTCCCGTGCACCAGCCCTGAGCACCCTGCGTCATGCATCAAACCTGGACTGGCGATCTGTTTCACGTATGATAATATACAGGTTTCAATGCTATTCTCTCAGATCATCCCACCCTTGCCTTCTCCCACAGAGTCCAAAAGACTGTTCTGTACATCTGTGTCTCTTTTGCTGTCTCACATACAGGGTTATCATTGCCATCTTTCTAAATTCCATATATATGTGTTGGAATACTGTATTGGTGTTTTTCTCTCTGGCTTACTTCACTCTGTATAATAGGTTCCAGTTTCATCCACCTCATTAGAACTGATTCAAATGTATTCTTTTTAATGACTAATACTCCATTGTGTATATGTACCACAGCTTTCTTATCTATTCATCTGCTGATGGACATCTAGGTTGCTTCCATGACCTGGCTATTATAAACAGTGCTGCAATGAATATTGGGGTACCCGTGTCTCTTTCAATTCTGGTTTCCTCGGTGTGTATGCCCAGCAGTGGGATTGCTGGGTCATATGACAGTTCTATTTCCAGTTTTTTAAAGGAATCTCCACACTGTTCTCCATAGTGGCTGTATTAGTTTGCATTCCCACCAACAGTGTAAGAGGGTTCCCTTTTCTCCACACCCTCTCCAGCATTTATTGTTTGTAGATTTTTGGATAGCAGCCATTCTGACTGGCATGAGATGGTACCTCATTGTGGTTTTGATTTGCATTTCTCTGATAATAAGTGATGTTGAGCATCTTTTCATGTGTTTGTTAGCCATCTGTATGTCTTCTTTGGAAAAATGTCTATTTAGTTCTTTGGCCCATTTTTTGATTGGGTCATTTATTTTCTGGAATTGAGCTGCAGGAGTGGCTTGTATATTTTTGAGATTAATTCTTTGTCCGTTGCTTCATTTGCTATTATTTTCTCCCATTCTGAAAGCTGTTTTTTCACTGTGCTTATAGTTTCCTTCATTGTGCCAAAGCTTTTAAGTTTAATTAGGTCCCATTTTTTAAATTTTTGCTTTTATTTCCATTACTCTGGAGGTGGGTCATAAAGAATCCTGCTGTGATTTATATCAGAAAGTGTTTTGCCTATGTTTTCCTCTAGAAATTTTATATTTTCAGGTCTTACATTTAGATCTTTAATCCATTTTGGGTTTATTTTTGTGTATGGTATTAGAAAGTGTTCTAGTTTCATTTTTTTTTAACAAGTGGTTGACCAGTTTTCTCAGCACCACTTGTTCAAACTCTTATTTTTAAATACTATTTTCAACTTATATATTCAGCAAAAGTTATCAAAGTCAGTAAAAAAACCTGACATCTCATTTTTTTTAATTTTCTTCTCCTAGGCTTATTATTTTAGAGTACTTTAGAAGGTAAAAAAGCAAGTGAAGCAAGAAAATAGCGCTGATTTTTGTACAAAAAAGGTGATCATTTAATCATTGATAATTAGCGAGTCATGCGGCCAATTTGATAACACATTAACAGGTTTCCTCATGTGGGTTTCTAGTCATTATGCCTCATCTTACATTTGGAAGATTATTGGTGTCATTACAGATATCTTTTGGAACTGAAAAAGCAGTTATGACTGTTTAGTACCGAGATATTACTAATGTCCAATTTATACACATTATAAATCATAAAGCAATAATTAACTTTAATGTCTTTCTCATGTTCTAATATTGAATTAGTCCATTATCCATCTCATCTGTATTATGTAGTATTTAAAACAATTGATCTTTATTAGTCCAACATTGTAAATCAACTATATTGCAATATATTTTTTTTTACAAAAGCCAAAATAAAACAATTGATCTTTAGAAGATAGATCCAAAGTCCTCCCATCATACTTCTCATTAAATACTAGGGGTAAAAGTTTATAACCAATGAAGGATAGTCTGTAAACTAGATTGTAGCTTATGTTCACCCATATTTAGGCAGTCCTGATAAAAGCAATATTAATTCAGAATTACAATTAGGATTTTAAATCAACATGAGAGCTCTTTGAGAATAATCCAGTAGTTCTAGTATGAATAAAATTATAACCATATTTTACACAAGAATATATTCAATGTAAAATTATAGGAAATAAAAAAGCAATAATAAAATATTAAGTTAAAATTACACAGAAAGCCTCTACCACAAGATGACTACTGCCTGCATATTGGAGAACATTTTTCCATACATTTCTCATGGAAATACAATCAGGTGTTTTGTTTTTCAAAAATGGCATCCTGTTCATATTGTTCTGAAATGGTTTTGGTCTTTTAGTTAAAAAATAGAAGTCATTTGCGCCCATGATTAAAAATTCAAATGGTACAGTAAGATAGAAAATGAAAATTAGAAGTCAACCTAGGCTTACTCTGCAGACATAGCCATTAATATTTTAAACATATTTTAAAATATTATATATATATATATATCAGCATATACACCCACATACATGCATACATTATTCACAAGAATGGGATAATGGCAACCCTACTCTTATGTACTATCCTTTTATAATTAATAATATTATTAATCACTGTGGAGATACTTTCCTATCAGCACATATGTGTTTTCCTTAGTCTCTTCTCATCCTCACAAACTAGCCATATACATTCATTTGCATTATATATAATAAGAAAAGAAAGACTTAAAAATTCATAGAAAAATAATTTAAACTCCTTAAGTGACTAAAAAATATTCTCTATTGAATAGTCTTTATCTTACTCTCCCCTTATTTCATTTATTTTACTCTCCATACTGTAGTGCTTTTAGTCTGTTCATTCATGCATACGAAGTCACTACAGTCATGTCCGACTCTGAGATCCCATGGGCTGTAGCCCCCCAGCTTCCTTTGTCCATTGGATTCTTGTGATCCTACAGGCAAGAATACTGAAGTGGGTTGCCATGCTCCTCTCCAGGGGATCTTCCCCACTCAGGGGTTGAATCTGCTTCTCCTGTGTCTTCTGCATTGGCTGGCGGGTTCTTTATCCTTAGAACCACCTGGGAAGCTCCTCTTTGTGTATCCTTGCCTGGAGAATCCCATGGATGGAGGAGCCTGGTAGGCTATAGTCCACGGGGAAGCAAAGAGTCGGAAACGACTGAGTGACTTTTTACTTTACTTTTACTATACTTAATGCTTCCCTGTGGCTCAGACGGTAAAGTGTCTGCCTGCAATGCGGGAGAAAGAAAGTGAAGTCGCTCAGTAGTGTCCGATTCTTTGCAACCCCATGGGCTGTAGCCTACTAGGCTCCTTTGTCCATGGGATTCTCCAGGCAATAGTCCTGGAGTGGATTGCCATTTCCTTCTTCAGGGGAGCTTCCCAACCCAGGGATCAAACCCGGGTCTCCCACATTGTAGACAGATGCTTTACTGTCTGAGCCACGAGGGAATGCAGGAGAACTGGGCTCAATCCCTGGGTCGGGAAGATCCCCTGGAGAAGGAAATGGCAACCCAGTCCAGTACTTTTGGCTGCATAATCCCATGAACAGAAGAGCCTAACAGGCTATAGTCCAAAGGGTTGGGAAGAGTTGGACACGACTGATCATTATAACTGAACCATGTCTGTATCTAAATGTTATATGCATCACTGGTGTAATGACCTGAAGAAGAACCAATGGCTGACTGCATAAAGAAGCTAATAGGAATAAGGAAAGCATTGAGTTTCAGACTGTATTTCTGTTCCTCAGTTTCAGACTTTGTGTACTATATCTAATGATGAATATCCAGAGTTCTCATCAGAACACAAAACACTCAAAAAAGAGTTGTTGAACATACTTGTAGGCATATTCTGTACCAATTTTATGGTCATCATCTTCTTTCTTACTCCTGAGAGCTTTGAGCCAGGTGCTTCCTGAAGGACTTACCCTCATTACTCTTGTTCTAATAATATCTCCTATGCTAGTCAACTTCTCCCTGATGCCATTTTTTACTTTATCCTTATCCAAATTTTTATTTCATTCATACTGTCAGGATCTGGCTCAGTGACTCCTTAGGGCTCCTCAGTTCCATAAGTTCTGGATTTGCAGGCATTACTTGAAAATAAGCATCTGCAAATCCTGTATTTGGGTGCCTAACAGGTTCATCATTGTTTTTACAGCCCAAACAGTGGGTCTGGTCCCTCTCTTATCTCTAAAACAGCTGTTGCATGTTCATACTTGCTCATTTCCATCAATACTGAGTTTTCTAATGTGAATTTGTCAGACTCTATTGATCATATTAAAATCTTTTCCAGAAGGCTTTCTGCTGCTGCACTGTTTGACATTTTACATAGACTCTGCTTAAAGGCCACTCATTATTACTCTTTGGATCAATCCATAAAGTCATGCAACTCTGGGATTTGAAGTTAGATTTCCTTAACTAGGTACAAGGGCAATAGTCAAAGTATGCACTGTATGAGCTGAGCAGCTTTCAGAGATCAAGAACTTGAAGTATGTGTACTTCCAATGATAAAATGAGGCTTTATATTTTCAATGCAGTGAAATGTTAGGGTACAGTATCTTGGAATTATGCCCTTCTGGCCAGCTCTGTAAAGTGAGAGAGAGCCACATTTAAGCTGTAACTTTTTAGATGAAGAGTAAGAATGCTTCAAAGTCAGTTACATTAGTGAATGGCAAAGCACTTGTCAATCCATTTCTTTTAGGAAAATTCTAGTTTCTTTGCCCAAATAAAAGATTCAGAGGACTTTACATTTATTGAGGAGACAATGGGGAATGTCAGGGAAGAGCTCATTAAATTGTTCTACTTGGGAAATGGTCAGTCCACTTGCTTTACAGTCGTGTCCGACTCTTAGTGACCTCATGGACTGCAGCCTACCAGGCTCCTCCATCGATGGGATTTTCCAGGCAAGAGTACTGGAGTTGGGTGCCATTGCCTTCTATGATATGATATAGTACTGAACCTCAAATTCCAAATTAGTGATATCAATATTCTCAGGTACCAGAAATATCTGATAAATTGTCTACCAGATATGGATTTAATCTTTCAAATTTTATTTTTGTGTCTTAAGTTGTTCTAAGAACTGAGTTAAAAAACTCATGAGTATCAAGGTATTTATAAATGATGCAAGGTCTAGGATTGGCTTTAAATAATTTCCCCTGAAAAAGGGAAGCATAGATATAACAAGACTGGACAGGAGTTGATAAATGTTGAACCTGGGTGTTGGATGTGAACTGATTCATTGTAATCATGGCTCTATTTCTATGTGTATTTGAAAATTTCCATAATAAAAATTTTTTAAATCTTAAGCATTATTCTGCATATAACTAGAGAATCTCTGGCATCAACTGAAGCCATATGCTTAACCTTCTGAAATAAACCTTTCTTACTTTCAGAGCTACAGACACCTTTCTTAATAAGCAAGAGTGCAAAAGTCTGATAAGGGCATTGACTCGGATTTTATTGCATGAAATGTCTTGCTTAGGTAAATCATTAGAACATGACTAAAATGAAAACAGAGACTAAAATAGCATCCATAAAGCTGACATCTCCAAAGCCAGTCTTTAAATTGTTGCTGTAGGTGAGTGGAAAGTGTCCCCCTGGCTTATTCCACTAAATGTGATCCTGGTTATACTTTTGTTTATAAACATGGAAAGAACCTGGCTGAAAGTGAAACCCTAACCATATTTGTGAAAGAGTGAGCAGAGGCGATCTGGCTAGAAATACCAGTCATACATAGGTTAGACATTTCAGAAAAGAGTTTCCTTTGTGGTCCTGCTACCAGAAAAGAATGAGAACTACTCAGGCCTGAAGTATTTTCTTCAGTATGTTTCAGATCCTACTGTTTCTCTCTGTTGCTCTTTCAATATTTTCCAGGAGGAGAGGTTCTGTCTTACTACTAGGATTTGATGATACATTATTCTCTTTTGAATAATCTTTGTTCATATCTGAAGCAGATATGAATTTTTAATAGCCCTCAGTGGTGTTGATGCTGTGACTTTCAAACAATAGATTGTCCCAGGCATTTCTTTTGTAAACTTTGAGAGTACTCTCATTAAATTACCAAGAATCTTTCATTAATCTCCAAACTTGCTGCTTTTTAAGGAACTTGCTTATCCACTTTTTGGTTCCTTTCTGTGATGTTTTAACTATCTTGAACAGTTCCAATGGTAAAATATACCATTGATATCATCCCATAGATCTGTGAAGATTACTTTCATGGACCACATCTAGAAATAATCCCTTTGATCTGCATCCTTATATGTTGTCAGTAGTCAGGAGACTGTTCTTACAGAGTTAACATCAAGTGACTGATTTTCTCTGTCAGGCCATATAAACCAAAATGTTAATCTTACTGCTTAGCTGTAATATCCTTGGAATTCCTCTAGTTTTGTAGTGAACCACCAGGTTGGCTTATTCTATTTTCCACAAATTAAAACGTTTTTCCTTTTTTTTTTTTTCTCTCTCTCCATTTAGTGAAACAAATCTAGATGCTACAAAATCAGAGAAGGTCATATATTTAGAAGAATTATCCTTTTAAAAAATTGTGTGTGTGTGTGGTGTCAGATTTAAAAATATATATATTATAATAATTTTTTTACTTTATTGTATTGGTTTTGCCACACATCAACAGGCATCTGCCACGGGTGTAACACGTGTTCCCCATCCTGAACCCCCCTCCCACCTCCCTCCCCATACCATCCCTCTGGGTCATCCCAGTGCACCAGCCCCAAGCTTCCTGTATCCTGTATCTAACCTGGACTGGTGATTCATTTTTTATATGATATTATACATGTTTTAATGCCATTCTCCCAAATCATCCCCCCCTCCCTCTCCCACAAAGTCCAAAAGACTGTTCTATACACCTGTGTCTCTTTTGCTGTCTCGCATACAGGGTTGTCGAAAAACACCAATACAGTATACTGCTGCTGCTGCGTCACTTCAGTTGTGTCCGACTCTCTGCGACCCCATAGACTGCAGCCTACCAGGCTTCTCTGTCCATGGGATTCTCCAGGCAAGAACACTGGATCGGGTTGCCATTTCCTTCTCCAATGCATGAAAGTGGAAAGTGAAAGTGAAGTCGCTCAGTCATGTCTGACTCTTAACGACCCCATGGAATGCAGCCTACCAGGCTCCTCCATCCATGGGATTTTCTGGGCAACAGAACTGGAGTGGGGTGCCATTGCCTTCTCCCAATACAGTATACTATGCATATATATGGAATTTAGAAAGATAGTAACGACAACCCTGTATGGTGTCAGACTTTTTCCTGGACCATGGACTGTAGACTGCCAGACTCCTCTGCCCATGGAATTTTCCAGGCAAGAATATGAGAGTGGGGTGCCATTTCCTACTCCAGGTGATCTTCCTGACCCAGGGATTGAACCACATTTCTTGAGTCTCCTGAATTGGCAAGCAGATTCTTTGCCACTAGTGCCACCTGGGAAGCTCTTTTAGGCAAATAATAACAAACAACTTCACCAGAAGATTTTGATACTAGGGGAAAAAAAGGACTAGAAGATTGATTACCTTTGCTTCCTTAACCTCCACTAAGGGCAAGATTTGGGAAGCTACCTCTAACTTCCGAGTTTTTCTCTTTTATGGTTTATGAAGTTATTATATAGTTCACTAATTTTAAATGCATAATTTGATTAATTTTGGTAATACAAATGTATAGCTACCATGATGATTATACATTTGTATACAAGTCCATGATGATTTTTTAATTGAAATGAAAAAGAAGGAAAGGGGAAAATGAAAATACAATAGTAAGCATTATTTTATAGACTTGATAGATTTTCTCAGACTTCACAATTATTTCATAAGACTTACAATTCAAGAGAATTGAAAGTATAAACTGTGTTGCTATGTTGAAATAGCTACCCATAGAATGGATCTACTTTTAATTATTGGTTACATAAATAAAACCCCTTGGGAATTTTTGATCAGGGATGTTGATGTGCACCTTATGACTTTAAAAACATGTTAGAAATGGGAGCTTTAAAAGTGCATAATGCATTGTAACAGTTTTGGTCATAATGAGACAACATATGAAAAAGTTAAACACATCCTGTGATGTTACTCTCATACTTAAAGACTCTCATAGCGTTCCATTAAGCCAACAGAAGCCCATGCTTCTTACCTAGGCACTCATGCCGTCACAACTGGCTGCAACCCACGTTCCAGAGTCATCTCCCTCCCCAACCCCAGCCACTCCACAAGCCAGATAGGCAGGCACTCCTAACTCTTTCCTAAACAGACCCTGATTTTCAGGCCAGACTGTCACTAACATTCCTACCCAATTGGGAAGCTCCTCCCCTCTCTCCAGCAGGAACATTCCTTCTTCAAGTACCAGCCCAACTTCAGCCCCAACCCCACTCCCATCCCTGCCAAGGAGAGGTAGCCCTGCCTGCTTCCTGCTGTAAACGTCCCTGGCATAGCAGCTGCTTCATTATATTTTAATAATATGTCATGACAGGGGAATCTTCCTTTTTTTCCAGAATTGACTCTGAGAGCCCACAACTGGAAACTTGTCACATTTTTAGAGCAACTCCACCCATGAGTCCACAACACACAGACATGTCTTTTAAAGACTTACTTGTTAACTAAAAAAAAAAAAAAACTTTCTGAAAGGCAAAACATCATTTCTTCAGAAACTGCACCCCATTTCTCCCACTGAACCCCATCACTCCACTCCCAGTTTGTGCAAGTTGTAATGAGGTAGGGTTGATGATGAACTCTTATGAAAAGTGAGATCAATTTTTGCCATCTCCTCCCATTTTGAGGGGTGTCACTTGATGGGTCCCAGGCCTTAAAACCAACAATGGAAGAACCAAGATAAGGACTCTAAGACAATCTCATATTGAGCCACAAAGCTTGTTGGCCTAATCAGTTTTGGTAGGAAAGGGAGACGAGACTTGGGCCTTAGGGTGAGATAAAGAGAAAGATCAAGGTCACCTATTTTTCTTATTTTATTGGAAGATAACTGCTTTACAATGTTGTGTTGGTTTCTGCAATACAACACTGTGAATCAGCCATGACAAGTGCAAGTCCCTCAGTTGTGTCCAACTCTTTGCAATCCCATGGACTATAAAATCCATGAAATTCTCCTGGCCAGAATACAGCAATGGGAAGCCTTTCCCTTCTCCAGGGGATCTTCTCAACTCAGGGATCGAACCCAGGTCTCCCACATTGCAGGTGGATTCTTTACCAGCTGAGCCATAGGTATACATACATCCCAAACCTTTTGATCCTCCCCTCAACCCACTTCCAACCCCACCCCCATCCCACCCCTCTAGGTCTTCATGGAGCATCAAGGTAAGCTCCCTGTGTATGGCCACCTCCTTTAATCATAGTTCTTAAAAACTACAGCTGGGCTGGGGACCCCCAGACCTGGGGGCCTTAAAGGTGGGGCCTTAAAGTATGGTGGGGGCAGGGTGCTGCCCACTGGGGATGGAATAAGACAGCAAAAAAAAATTCAGTCAGATCCCTCATGGACCAGCCAATGTCAAGGAGACTGTTGGAGTCCTGCCTCACTGAGATCTGACAGGTCCTCCATTCACTCATTCAGGACCTCCTGGACAATGAGGTAGCTCAAGGGTGCCAGTCCCCATGTCACCCTGGATATCAGCAACTAGAGCAACGAGGAAGACATGCCACAGTCAGTCGTGGGATAAGACCATTTCCCTCTCACATCGCCAAGCATGGAAGAGCAGGAGCAAGAAGGGTAGGGGGTCCAGGAAAGGGAATATCCCCAGGAATCACCTGAGGGTACTGTGGAGCTGTGGAAGGGTGACTGGAGTCTGTGAGAGAGAAAATGAGTTTGCTGTAAAATTGCACATTTGTAGATGTTTACAGTGAATAGCTTAAAAGGAATTTAAAGCCTAAGTATTGCCAAAGTGTACCCACATATATTTTGGTTGGTTTGATTGTGAGAAAATGTTGAACACATAACAGCAATACACACATTTTTTCGGAAGGGCTCATCTGCTCCAGATGAAGGTGTCTAAATTTATTTTATCTAAATTTATTTTTTTTAATTTTTACTATTTTTAATGTTTTTTAATTTTACTTTATTTCAGTTTATTTTATCTAAATTTATTTATTGTATCAATTGATTCACAGTTTTGCATTAAGAAATTAATGCAACATTGTGTATATATATAGGCACTCTTTTTCATATTCTTTTTTATTATGGCTTATCACAGAATATTAAATATAATTCTTTGTGCTATGTGGTGAAAACTTATTTTTTTTTTATCCATTCTATATATACTAGTTTGCATCTGCTAATCCCAAACTCTTAATCCATCCCTCTCCCACCTCTCTTCCCTTTGGAAAACAAAAGTCTGTGTTCTGTGTCTGTGAGTCTATTTCTATTTTGTAGATAAATTCATTTGTGTCACATTTTAGATTCCACATATAAGTGATATCATATGGTATTTATGTTTCTCTTTCCGATTTATTTCACTTAATATGATAATCTTAGGTCTATCCATGTTGCTGAAAATTACATTATTTCATTTTTATGACTGAGTAGTATTCCACTTTATATAGGTACCACATCTTCTTTATCCATTCATCTGTCAATGGACATTCAGTTTGTTTCCATATTTTGGCTATTGTGAATAGTGCTGCTCTGAATATAAGGATGCATGTATTTCTTGAATTATAGGTTTGTCTGGATATATGTCCAGGAGTGGGGATGTGGGCTTTCCAGATAGCTCTAGTGGTAAGGAATCCACTTGTCAATGCAGTAGACACAAGAGTTTCAAGTTCAACCCCTTGGTCAGGAAGATGATGTAGAGTAGGAAATGGCAACCAACTCCAGTATTCTTGCCTGAAAAATTCCACGGACAGAGAAACCTGGTGGACTACAGTCTACGGGGCTGCAAAGAGTTGGTCATGGACATGACTAAGCGACTTGAGCACACCATGATGATTGGGCTTCCCAGATGGTACTAGTGGTAAAGAAAATTCCTGCCAATGAAAGAGACATTAGAGATGCAGGTTTGAACCCTGGTTCAGGAAGATCACCTGGAGGAGGGCATTGCAACCCACTCCAGTATTCTTGTCTGGAGAATCCCATGAACAGTGGAGCCTGGTGGGCTATGGTCCATAGGGTCCCAGAGAGTCAAACACAACTGAAGGAGCTTAGCATGCATGCACCATGATGATTAGGCTATAGAATTTTCCCTTCACCCTAAGAACTTTCCAGTTGCTTCTTTTAACTTCTACATCCAATTCTGCTACATCCTCCCCTAGCCCCACCCCAAGAAGCCACTGTCTTTTCTGTCACATAGTTTTGCCCTCTATATGATTTCATATAAATGGAATAACAGTCTTTTGTATTTGACTTCTTTCACTTTGTGTATTGATTTTGATATTCATGAATGTTGTTTCAACTACTGACATTGTACTTTATTTTCTGTTACTGTGTAGTATTCTGTGGTATGAACATACCACAATTTGTTTCTCTATTCACTGGTTGAGGGTCATTTAGGTAGCTTCCACTTTTTGACTATTATGAGTAATGCTGTTATGAACAGTTACATTTGTGTTGTGGTGTGGACATAGTTTTCATTTGCCTTGGTAAATACCAAGGAACGGAATTGGTGGCTATATCCTTAACTTAATGGGCTTCCCAGGTGGCACTAGTGGTAAAGAATCCACCTGCCAATGCAGGAGATATTTGATCTCTAGGTGGGGAAGATCCCCTGGGGGAGGGCATGGCAACCCTCTCCAGTATTCTTACCTGGAGAATCTCATGGACAGATGAGTCTACAGGGCTACAGTCCATAGGTCACACAGAGTCTGACACAACTGAAGCAACTTAGCATGCATGCATGCTTAATTTTTTTGTGTGTGTGTAATAAAGTTTTATTAAAGTATAAAGGAGATAGAGAACGCTTCTGACATAGGCATCAGAAGGGGGCAGAAAGGGTACCTGCTTGCTAGTGTTAACAATGAAGTTATATAATCCAAAGAATATCTGGAGGTTGTAAAGACCTCATCAGTCCTACTCCCATAATTTACATTTTAAGATAACACTGTCCTCAGGCAAGATACATCCTTGTAAAGACCAGGTCTACTCCCATAATTAACATTTTAAGATAACAGAAGGTTGAATCCAAAGACTGTCCTTAGGCAGGATACATTATTGTTATATAATCCTAAGGAATGTGGAGAAAGAAAAAAAGTTTGTCCTTTCTTTCTCCTTGAGAATTCCAGACCCCTCTCTCCTTGGGGACCCCTAGACTCTTTATCAACCTGCCGAGGAAATGACTCTCTCATTCCCCCCTTTTCTTTTAGGAGAATTATGTTGCCTAGGGAAAAGGGGCATCGTTCTCATTCCATAACTGCTTCCGAGCTGACCAGGGGCGTTGTCCCTAAATTGGTGAGGCAACATATTCTCCTAACCCTCGTATTGAGGATATATGATCCAGGGGCCCCAAATAGTAGCTGTAGGAAGCTACAGCAGTAGCAGGAGTTTGAGCAACCATTTGTAACTTAAAAGCTTTCATGCGTCTAGAAACAAATCCAGTTATACAATTACAGATGCAGGGAGCGAACAGCAAGAACAAAATTTTATAAAGTATTGCCATACTATTTTCCATAATGGTTATAGAGTTTTCCATTTCCAGCAGTAATGCATGATTCCAGTTTCTCCACATTTTCACCAAAAGTTGATATTTGCAGTCTTTAATTGTAGGCATTCTAGTAAGTGGGTAAATATATCTCATTGGGGTTTTAATTTGCATTTCAATATGACTAGTGATTTTGGACATTTTCCCTGTGCTCATTGGTTACTGATATACTTTCTGTTTTTGAAATTCCTGTTTAAATCTTTTGCTTATTTTAATTGGATTATTTGCCTTCTTATCTCTGATGTTTTGATAACTGCATTAGCATTCCATTATACAGAATCAGTTTCCTTTTTTCTATTGTAAGCAAGACTTCAATTATTGAATTACCTTTATATTTTGGCAGATACTGCCAACTTGCTTTTTTAAAAAACCTACTAATTTTCTTGCTTTTATTTCATGGACCAGGCTATTTTTCCAATAATCATGTGTATTTCTTTCCCTAATAATATATCATGAAGTTTCAGCTTAAATATATATTTATTTATTTATTTATATATAAAATTATAAATATATATATTTATTATATATATATATATATAAATTTTGATGTATGCATAATCTTTCATTGTAAGGACATAGTATAACTTATTTTACCAGTTTCTCTTTTTCACTTTTACAATGTTGGAAGATCATCTTGGCTCATACATAATTTTCACCCTTGTCTGGATAATTTTTTATGATAAATGCCTTTTGGTATATATTTTCAAAGCTCTGTAAACAGAGATTGGACTAGTTTCACTTTTTATTACAGAAAATTTTCAACATATATAAGAGGAATCAGAAAAATACAAAGACCTTCTTACCCTATGCAACTTTCCTTGCAATAATTATGGTCATACCAGCAATCTGGTTTCACATTTCTGTCTTGTTTCACCATTACACACTTTCAATCCTCTGCCCCAAATGGATTATTTTAAAGCAAATCTCAAACATTGTATTATTTAATCTATAAATACTTCAAAATTTTTTCCAAAAAATGAAAACTCTTAGAAATGTATTCAACTGCAACACTATTATCACAGGTTCAAAAAAACTAACAGTGATTCCTTATTTTATCAACTATCTTGGCAGTGTTCATATTTTCCCAGATTTTTCTTAAGTGTCTCTTAAAATACATACCGGAGAAGGCAATGGCACCCCACTCCAGTACTCTTGCCTGGAAAATCCCATGGACCGAGGAGCCTGGAAGGCTGTAGTCCATGGGGTCGCTGAGGGTCGGACACGACTGAGTGACTTCACTTTCACTTTTCACTTTCATGCATTGGAGAAGGAAATGGCAACCCACTCCAGTGTTCTTGCCTGGAGAATCCCAGGGACGGGGGAGCCTGGTGGGCTGCCATCTATGGGGTCGCAGAGAGTCGGACACGACTGAAGTGACTTAGCAGTAGCAAAATACATACAGGTTGTTTGTTTGAGGGATAGAGAGATGGCATACATATTGGATCTGCTTGATGTTCTCTTGACTTTCTTTGAAACTATGAATTCCTCTTCCTTGATATCCCCACCTCCTCTGTACAATTTATCTGATAAAGAAACTAAGTTGTTTGCCCTGGGGAATTTCTCACAGTCTTACCAATTTGACATTTTTTTTTTAATTGGACTATAATTATTTTACAATTTGTGCTAGTTTCTGCTGTACAACATCGTGAATCAGCCATATGTATACATATATCCCTTCCCTACTGAGCCTCTCTCCCAACCCCCAGGTCATCACAGAGCACCAGGATGGGCATATATATGTCAATACTACTGCCTCAATTTGTCCCACCCTCTCCTTTCCCACTGTGTCCATAAGCAGATTCTCTGTGTCTGTGTCTATTCCTGCCCTGCAAATAGGTTCATCAGTACTATTTTTGACTTGGTGTTTTTGATTTTCATTGAGGTAGAAAATATCTCCATTTATCTATTGTCACTCGTTTCTCTCTCTCTCTCTCTTTTGGCTGTACCGATGGCTTGTGGCATCTTAGTTCCTGACCAGGAATCAAACCCTAGGCCTTAGCAGTGAAAGCATGGAGTCCTAACCACAGGGTCCCAAGAAATTCCCAAGGTTTCTCTTTTTGAACTGCCTGTATATGCCATTTAAACATGGACATTAATGGAGATCCATCCTTTCCTCATAAATCTGTAGTGGTTTATTGTGTACAAGGTTAGAAAATCTTTTTCTTATATTTGTAAATATTCTCCTAGTTTGTTTTTAACCTTTTATGATACTTGTATTTTGACAAATATTTTAACAATTTAATTAAAAAATTTCTTAAAGTATCCAATTAATTGTAATGTCTTATTAATAAATATTTGCTAATAATTAACTGATCTTCATCATAGTCTGTTTCCCCAGATTTATTCTTGGGTTTCTTTTTTTTAATGCATCTCATGTTATCTTCACTTACTCTACCGTAGTGCTCTCTCTACACTATTCATCTGCATGGTGGTGATGGTGGTTTAGTCACTATGTCATGTCTGACTCTTGTGACTCCTGGATTGCAGGGCTTCCCTGGTGGGTCAGAAGGTAAAAAATATGCCTGCAATGCAGGAGACCAGGGTTTGACCCTTGGGTCAGGAAGATCCCTTGGAGAAGGAAATGGCACCCCACTCCCTGGAAAATCCCATAAACAGAGGACCCTGGTTGGTTATAGTCCATAGGGTCACAAAGAGTCAGACATGACTGAGAAACTGAGCACAGCACACACAATGACTTTCTTGGCTCATCCATAAATATCATCTATATTTATTACTATAGCAAGTAAGCCAACAATGAAACAGTAGTGATGGCTTATGGAAGAAAATATTTGAAATATTGATGAATAATAGGCAAATTATAGTCACCCAAGGAAGCTCCATAGTGTTGTACCAGCTTTTTAAATTAGATGCCGAGCAAGACCTTTGCCCTTTGTAATATTCTTGCCAAAAGATCATGAAGTTTGGGGGAATTACAGCCTCATTACACCCTGAAGATTTATTTTTTAGTAATAAGTAGGCCATCTAGAAGTTAGTTTATGTGGAATAAATTTCCTTTTAAAACACAGACAAAAAATGGTCAATAAGATTCTTTTTGATAAAACAGTAACTGGGATGAAATTAGAGTCAGATTGTTTATGAAGGAATCATGTTTGGCTCATTTCTTTAATGGTTTAAGAGGTATTTGAATTAATTGTACTCATACTGTAACTTTTCTTCTGTATTAAATTGTAATTATCTGTAATTCAATGAAGTAAACATTATCAAAAATACTTTTTTAGAGGAAAACAAAGATATACTTGTAACTATCAAGCAAAATTGAGGACAAAGTTTTGATTTGGTTTGGTTTGGTAAATATCTAGTTAAGATAATTAAAGAAAAAAAAAGGTCCATGTGTAAATAGGACTAAAACTTGATAAACAGAAGAGTCTTAAGAAGCTTTTTAGACTTAGTTGAGTTGAATCCCAACTACATGGTAATTTGGGTTGAGTGGCTGAAATTTTTGAATTTCTGTCAGTTGCTTGGCCTAATTGACTTTTCCTGTCTTCTTTAGATACCCTACTTCCTGTCTCTTGGCTGCTTGGAGCCCATTTGAAAGCCTCAAATGTTCAGATCAGAACAGCATGCCTCTGGCCTCTTTACCCAAGCAAAATTTACCTAATCCTCTGCTTCTGGTTTCCTGAGAGACTCCATTTGAATTTTTCAATGAATGGCAGGGGATAGGAGTGGATTAATCAGATAAATTAGTCCCTGCTACAGTGTTAATGAGCTGGTGGGTTGTCCCATTCAAAGAAGATAATGAATGACTTGACCAAATTAAAATGTACTCAGATTCATGAAAAAAGTTTTTTTAATAGTAGAAATTTAAGGCAATGTGATATTCTGGTAGTGGTAAGCATTACTTTCTCAGTCATACTGTTATGAATGGCTCTTTTCAACGACTTAGTCTTTCATTGCTAGTCCTGTCTTTGAGCTTGTGAATCCAACACAATCTTAGCAGGGGGGTTTACGGTCTACTGTACACATGGAAAGCAGTTCCTATTTGTTCTTACTACTGCAGAATAATTCTTTTATAAGTCTGTATGGATCTAGAGAATGTATTAAAAATATGGGAGGGTGGGATCTCAGCTGGGTTTGAATATTAATAACCAACCAACCAATTAATTCATTTCCAGAAATACTTGATTATTTTGCAAAAATATCCTGGTTCTCCTTTTAAGGAAATATAAAGCTTTTGTAAAAACCTTACTTTATATTTCCATGGTGCTTGATAACAGAAAGTGCTTTCATAAGCATTATTTAATTTGAAGTTCACAACAGGCTTGTGAGTTAGCTTGACAGAAACTCTCTCTCCCATGGAACAGATAAAAACACTAAAGTGATTTGTTCAAGTTCACCCAGCTGTTTAGTGGCAGATCCTATGCCCTCAGTCCATTCTGTGTAATTCAATGTGTAAGTGCCAAGCAAGATGAAAGATCTCACAGGTAAGGTGTTCCTCAAGGGAAGATGCTTAATTTCATTTCCTCTCTTACTCCCAAAGGAAGACAGTTCTTGGTAAGAATCCTGATAGAGTTTTTGCTGCCATATCTATTGGATGAAAGCAAAGAAACATTCAACTTGTGACATGGATGTTTTTCTTTTTGATACTATATATACTGATATTTGGGAACATAATAATTACTGCCTTTTCTTGAATCTGCTTATACTGGTATCAATTCTACACTAGTCTGAGACCTCCACAAAGTTACCTGGAAGTGAAGAATTATTATGTGAGTTAACTTGAAGTGAGGAATTATTATAATATAATAATTATTATTACTATTATTACATGAATACATCTTAAAAATCCGTTAGGAAGAAAACAAAACAAGGTAATGCAGCAGAGAATCCTAGGGGTATGGATAGGACCTGGGGGGTATTTTAGATAGATTAGTTTTTAGACAGTCTCTTGGGAAAGTTGATATTTGACCTGAGTTCTGAATCATGAAAAGCATGGAGAGGACTCCAGATAGATGGAGCAGTAAGCATAAAGGCTCTGAGCCATAAATAAGCTTTATGTGTTCATGAAATAGATCATTGTGACTGGGGTGTAATGGGCAAGAGGGAGAATGAAAGGATACAAGGTTGGAAAAGGAGGCAGTGGGAAGATCACATAAGGTTGGGTTTCAAGTGCAATAAGCCATCACATGATTTTAAAGAAGGGATAATTGGGGAGGAAATTGTTATATAGAAACTACTTGCCCTCAGCAGTCTGTTTTTGTTTAGTGAAAATACTCTTCCAGATCCTTGTGGAGTTAGGTTTTAGAATGTGGTGTCACTAGAAACTTGACCTACTTTCTCCTAGGAACCTAATTCTTCACCACCATCCATATTGGTGAACCTAGTGTAGTATTCCCTGTGAATGGGATGTATATTTCCATATTCTTCTAGGATATCTAAGTTCACTCTGGTGAATGTTTTTTTTTTTTTTTTTTTTTTTAAGATTATTTCCTAAAAGCACAGTGAATCCATAAAATTGGAGGAAGGGAGGGTATACCCAGGGACAGATCAGATCAGTCACTCAGTCATGTCCATCGAGTTGGTGATGCAATCCAGCCATCTCATCCTCTGTCCTCCCCTTCTCCTCCTGCCTGCAATCCCTCCCAGCATCAGAGTCTTTTCCCATGAGTCAACTCTTTGCATGAGGTGGCCAAAGTACTGGAGTTTCAGCTTTAGCATCATTCCTTCCAAAGAACACCCAGGGCTGATCTTCTTTAGAATGGACTGGTTGGATCTCCTTACAGTCCAAGGGACTTTCAAGAGTCTTCTCCAACACCACAGTTCAAAAGCATCAATTCTTCGGCACTCAGCTTTCTTCACAGTCCAACTCTCGCATCCATACATGACCACTGGAAAAACCATAGCCTTGACTAGATGGACCTTTATTGGCAAAATAATGTCTCTGCTTTTCAATATGCTATCTAGGTTGGTCTTAACTTTTCTTCCAAGGAGGCAGCGTCTTTTAATTTCATGGCTGCAGTCACCATCTGCACTGATTTTGGAGCCCCAAAAAATAAAGTCTGATACTGTTTCCACTGTTTCCCCATCTATTTCCCATGGAGTGATGGGACCAGATGCCATGATCTTCGTTTTCTGAATGTTGAGATTTAAACCAGCTTTTTCACTTTCCTCTTTCACCTTCATCAAGAGGCTTTTTAGTTCCTCTTCACTTTCTGCCATAAGGGTGGTGTCATAGGATAAAAGCTACATTATTCTTTGGCTCTAGAATTTTAATGTCAGTGATGCCATATAATTTTGGAGAACACCACAAATAAATCTTTATGAAAGAACTCTGTGAACACTTCTTTTCTAGGCTATCAGACACAGCTGCCTGCATAACGTGATATGGTTATATCAACTCCAAACCATGTCGCTCAAACCGTTTCCTTTAAGTCTGTACCTTAAGTTTTACTTTAAGTTCTTGTAGTTCATAAGCTCTTTTGCCAAAAGGGTGAAAATGTCTAAATATCAGTTAAAAAGGACAAAAATATGTCTTTGACTATCTTGAGATGAAAAGGTAACCTTCTCTACCATAAAGGTAATGTTTCTCCTTTCACATTCTTTAAAGATTTGCTTTGTAGTACATGAAACATTTTTCCCCTAGAATCTAATGCCTAAGATGTACCAGGATTTCAAACACACACACACACACACGCACACACACACACATATAAGCACATACACCCACACATATACTTCTTTCCAATGTGCTTTCAAAGTGCTTTTTTTTTGATTCAGATCATTAGCAATGGCCATGAAAAAAGTCTCTGTTAGCTGGAGGGAAATGCAGTAATTTAGAAGAAAAGTTTCCTTTTGGGTTTAACTCTACAGTTTAGTTTCATCTTATTTAACATTTTGGTCCACCATAGTATGACTTTTTTTTTTTTTTAATAGAGTGAAAGAACAGTTCATTTCTTTTATGCTGCTGCCTTGTTATTTGCTGGTCAAAAGGGAAAAAAAATGTTTGTTTTTTTTTAATCCTTCTTTTATCTTAGCCTTTGAGTGGAAGGCTTACAAAGATTGGGAATTGATAGCAGTAGGCGATTAAGAAATGTCTTTAATTCATAAATAACCCTGGAGTTACAGTTGGGCAGCCCTAGTGATGTACTAGAGTTATGCTTTTCTCAATTCTTAGATGGGTAAGGAAATTACTCACTGAGTTTCCAGTTTCTACTTCAAGGATATTTTAGTTCAGGGGGATAGAATATATTGACAAGGAGGTGAGAAGGGAAGGCATACTTCTTATGGAATCAATAAGCTTAGCTTCGAAAGCAGGCTGGAGAAAAACATCTTAGTAGTCAGACCAGAGCTGCCTATGAAATGAGGGAAAGTGATCAAACATTTCCTGAGTGCTGATGAATTCTGAGCACGGTACTTGGCATTTTATATATACTATATCATTCTCAAAAGTATTTTTGTGAATAAGATATTTCTATCTTTCACTAACTGAGGCTTAACTAATTTGCAATTTGATCATACTGCTCTGTGAGTTTCAGACCTTGGATTTTAACACCAGTCTACTCATGCTATTTTCCACTGCATTATGCTTTCTTTTTTAGGGATGGTCAAGAATGCAGCAACCAGCATCTCTGTGTATTCCCTCATTTCTAATGACCAATGTCTAAATTTGGTGCTGTATATCTCCCTGAGTGTATCATGTATGGCATAACTTTGAGAATCTTAATGATATATCTTTCCTGATGGGTTAACATGGGTAGGAAGTTTAGGTCACCCTTGTGCATATTCCTATAAACCATCCTTGAACACACATCATAGTAATAATAGTAGTTAATATTAACTGAACCCTTACCATGTGCCAGATACTATTAATTTTTGAGATATTGTTTTAGTACTCACAATAGCCACAGGAATGAGACACATAATATGTCATTAGATTTTAAGAAATGGAGATACAAATAGGTAAAGTGACTTGTTCAAGTCACAGAGGTGTTAAGTAGCAGAGTCAGAATATGAAGTTGGTTAGGCTGAAACCATAAACTATGCTCTTCCAGTGCACTATACTGATGTTTATATGCATGATGAAGCAGGGGGGAAGACATCAAATTATAATAGAATATACCTAGCCTCAATGATTTTCATATGTTGTCTGAGAAGCATACCAATGCTTTTGATTGTATTAGCCAACTGTGCTTTCCAATTCCATACTATTTGTTTCAAACTATGCAGAGTGTGTGTGCCTGCTCAGTCTCTTAGTCGTGTCCGATTCTTTGTGGCCCTGTGAACTGTAGCCCAGCAGGCTCCTCTGTCCATGGGATTTCCCAGGCAAAAATACTGGAACAGGTTGCCATTTCCTCCTCCAGGGAATCTTCCAAACACAAGAATCAATCCCTGCATCTCATGTCTCCTGCACAGGCAGGTGGATTCTTTACCACTAGTGCCACCTGGGAAGCCTATGCAGAGTAAAATATTGTAATCAAATATATCAAATCTCATATCACCAACAAATATTAATATCTGCTGAACCCCTACTATATTATTGATATCAGCCAGCATTTAGATAGAGTTAAACAGTGAATAAGAATCAACTCAATCACCATCCTAACAAACTTGCCTGGACTCTACTTTTAGTGCCAGCATAATAAACTTATACTGCTGATATTCTAGTGAGCATGACTTTTTAAAATCCATACTGATGGGCATACTGAAAAGAAAGAGAATTATTCTAGTATTTTTGATACAGCACATGATTTATTGAATCTAAAATAGCATGGTTGGCAATGGGTGTGTGACCCATAGTTTCATTATATTTTCCAGTGAAGCCTATTGAACCTAGGAGACATATAAATGGAATATGAATAGTGTAACATTCCATTAAGAAGAAGAAAATAAAGTCAACCAAATCATGAAAAGTTGGGCTTAGGGAATTGTCTCATATGTCACCTAAACATCACATTTATAGCTTAACCAGCAATCATTGGTGGTACAGGTTCCATTCTTGACTAACGTACATAAAGAATCAAAAATTGCCATATAGTGCTGGAACATTTTTAAATTTCAGACTTAACTCACTGATGCAGTAGACATAGAAAACAGCATCTGTCAGATAACTATCTAGCTGTATAATGGCAGTATAACATAATAGTCAAGTATAAAGACTCTGGAGCCAGGTTGTCCAGATTTGAATTATGGTGCTTTGGTTGTGTGACTTTGGTATGTTACTTAACTTCTCTTTGCATCAATTTCCTCATTTTTAAAATGATGTTTGCCTCATCGGGTTGTTGTAAAGATTATATTAATTCATCTAAGACATTTAAAGTAATGCTTGGCATGTAGTGGGCATTGTAACTATTATCATGTTATTTTAATTTAGTAAAATATAGTCTTTTAAGATTTGTGTAAGAAATGAAATGATTGAGCTACTGAAATTTGTAACAGTTATTTTTTGTTGTTGTTGTTTTCATTTTGAAGGGCTTTGTGGATTTATGATCTTTGTTTCTTAATTCTTTATATAACACATAGATGCTTAGAAATAACTACATGTTATTCTGTGTTACTTTGTTATTATTGTCACTCTGACCTTAGAAAATACATTTATGTTGACGATTTTTGGTTTGTATTTTGCTATTTGTCACAGCAAGGTGAATTTTTCAGCTATTTGATAATCTTTTAGAAGACCGTGGTGTTAATTTCCCTTTTAAATTTTACTCTGCTTTTAGAAATAAAAGGGCCTGAATGCATAATATATTTTGGTTATGCTTAACTGGACACACTGCCTCAATGACTTCATGAATATAAACATTCATATTCAATTGAGTGTTTTTTCTTTCTTGGCTGCGACCGGCACACTAAGCGCAGGCAGCTGCAACCGGCGTGCTAAGCATGGCCAAGAGGAGCCACCCCACGTCCAAGGTCAGGGGCAGAAGCCGGGAGGACCCCAAGCCCAAAGGGCGGCGGCCAAAAGGAGTTACTCCACGTCTGAGGTCGGGGCAGCGGCCGAGAGTACCAGACTGCGACAGTGCAGGAACAGCCGAGAGGAGCTACCCCACATCCGAGGTCGGGGAGGTGGCCGAGAGGAGATACCCAGTATCTGAGGTCAGGGCCGGCGACAAGAGGAGTTACCCCACATCCGAGGGCATGGGCAGAGGCCAGGAGGAGCTACCCCATGCCCCCACGCCCGAGGCCAGGGGTGGTGGCCGGGAGGACCAACCCCACGTCCAAGGAGCCATGGCTGCGCAGGCACAGGAGGGCCTAGAGGAACTTTCCCATGCTGAAGGTCAGGAAGGGCGGCAGTGAGGAGATACCCCTCGTCCAAGGTAAGGAGCAATGGCTGGGCTTTGCTGGAGCAGCCAAGAAGAGATACCTCAGGCCCAAGGTAAGAGAAACCCAAGTAAGATGGTAAGTGTTGCAAGAGGGCATCATAGGGCAAACACACTGAAAGATACTCACAGAAACCTAGTCAATCTAATCACACTAGGACCACAGCCTTGTCTAACTCAATGAAACTAAGCCATGCCTGTGGGGCAACCCAAGATGGGCAGGTCATGGTGGAGAGATCTGACAGAATGTGGTCCGCTGGAGAAGGGAATGGCAAACCACTTCAGTATTCTTGCCTTGAAAACCCCATGAACAGTATGAAAAGACAAAATGATAGGATACTGAAAGAGAAACTCCCCAGGTCAGTAGGTGCCCAATATGCTACTGGAGATCAGTGGAGAAATAACTCCAGAAAGAATGAAAGGATGGAGCCAAAGCAAAAAGAATACCCAGCTGTGGATGTGACTGGTGATAGAAGCAAGGTCTGATGCTGTAAAGAGCAATATTGCATAGGAACCTGGAATGTCAGGTCCGTGAATCAAGGCAAATTGGAAGTGGTCAAACAAGAGATGGCAAGAGTGAATGTCAACAGTCTAGGAATCAGTGAACTGAAATGAATTGGAATGGGTGAATTTAACTCAGATGACCATTATATCTACTACTGTGGGCAGGAATCCCTCAGAAGAAATGGAGTAGCCATTATGGTCAACAAAAGAGTTCGAAATGCAGTACTTGGATACAATCTCAAAAACAACAGAATGATCTCTGTTCGTTTCCAAGGCAAACCATTCAATATCACAATAATCCAAGTCTATGCCCCAACCAGTAACGCTGAAGAAGCTGAAGTGGAATGGTTCTATGAAGACCTACAAGACCTTTTAGAACTAATATCCAAAAAAGATGTCCTTTTCATTATAGGGGACTGGAATGCAAAAGTAGGAAGTCAAGAAACACCTGGAGTAACAGGCAAATTTGGCCTTGGAATACGGAATGAAGCAAGGCAAAGACTAATAGAGTTTTGCCAAGTAAATGCACTGGTCATAACAAACACCCTCTTACAACAACACAAGAGGAGACTCTATACATAGACATCACCAGATGGTCAACACTGAAATCAGATTGATTATATCCTTTGCAGCCAAAGATGGAGAATCTCTATACAGTCAGCAAAAACAAGACCAGGAGCTGACTGTGGCTCAGACCATGAACTCCCTATTGCCAAATTCAGACTGAAATTGAAGAAACTAGGGAAAACTACTATACCATTCAGGTATGACCTAATTCAAATCCCTTATGATTATACAGTGGAAGTGAGAAATAGATTTAAGGGCCTAGATCTGATAGATAGAGTGCCTGATGAACTATGGGAAGAGATTCATGACATTGTACAGGAGACAGGGATCAAGACCATCCCCATGGAAAAGAAAGGCAAAAAAGGAAAATGGCTGTCTGGGGAGGCCTTACAAATAGCTGTGAAAAGAAGAGAAGTGAAAAGCAAAGGAGAAAAGGAAAGGTATAAACATCTGAATGCAGAGTTCCAAAGAATAGCAAGAAGAGATAAGAAAGCCTTCTTCAGCAATCAATGCAAAGAAATAGAGGAAAACAACAGAATGGGAAAGACTAGAAATCTCTTCAAGAAAATCAGATATACCAAGGGAACATTTCATACAAAGATGGACTCGATAAAGGACAGAAATGGTATGGACCTAACAGAAGCAGAAGGTATGAAGAAGAGATGGCAAGAATACACAAAAGAACTGTACAAAAAAGATCTTCATGACCCAGATAATCACGATGGTGTGATCACTCACCTAGAGCCAGACATCCTGGAATGTGAAGTCAAGTGGGCCTTAGAAAGCATCACTACAAACAAAGTTAGTGGAGGTGATAGAATTCCAACTGAGCTATTCCAAATCCTGAAAGATGATGCTGTGAAAGTGCTGCACTCAATATACCAGAAAATTTAGAAAACTCAGCAGTGGCCACAGGACTGGAAAAGGTCAGTTTTCATTCCAATCCCAAAGAAAGGCAATGCCAAAGAATGCTCAAACTACCACACAATTGCACTCATCTCACATGCTAGTAAAGTAATGCTTAAAATTCTCCAAGCCAGGCTTCAGCAATATGTGAACTTCCTGATGTTCAAACTGGTTTTAGAAAAGGCAGAGGAGCCAGTGATCAAATTGCCAACATCCGCTGGATCATGGAAAAAGCAAGAGAGTTCCAGAAAAACATCTATTTATACTTTATTGACTATGCCAAAGCCTTTGACTGTGTGGATCACAGTAAACTGTGGAAAATTCTGAAAGAGATGGGAATACCAGATCACCTGATCTGCCTCTTGAGAAATTTGTATGCAGGTCAGGAAGCAACACTTAGAACTGGACATGGAACAACAGACTAGTTCCAAATAGGAAAAGGAGTTCGTCAAGGCTGTATATTGTCACCCTGTTTATTTAACTTATATGCAGAGTACATCATGAGAAACACAGGACTGGAAGAAACACAAGCTGGAATCAAGATTGCCGGGAGAAATATCAATAACCTCAGATATGCAGATGACACCACCCTTATGGCAAAAAGTGAAGAGGAACTAAAAAGCCTCTTGATGAAGGTGAAAGTGGAGAGTGAAAAAGTTGGCTTAAAGCTCAGCATTCAAAAAACGAAGATCATGGCTTCCAGTCCCACCACTTCATGGGAAATAGATGGGGAAACAGTGGAAACAGTGTCAGACTTTATTTTTCTGGGCTCCAAAATCACTGCAGATGGTGACTGCAGCCATGAAATTAAAAGAAGCTTACTCCTTGAAAGGAAAGTTTTGACCAACCTAGATAGCATACTGAAAAGCAGAGAAGATTACTTTGCCAACAAAGGTCCGTCTAGTCAAGGCTATGGTTTTTCCTGTGGTCATGTATGGATGTGAGAGTTGGACTGTGAAGAAGGCTGAGCGCCAAAGAATTGATGCTTTTGAACTGTGGTGTTGGAGAAGACTCTTGAGAGTCCCTTGGGCTGCAAGGAGATCCAACCAGTCCATTCTGAAGGAGATCAGCCCTGGGATTTCTTTGGAAGGAATGATGCTAAAGCTGAAACTCCAGTACTTTCCTCACCTCCTGCGAAGAGTTGACTCATTAGAAAAGTCTCTGATGCTGGGAGGGATTGGGGGCAAGAGGAGAAGGGGACGACAGAGGATGAGATGGCTGGATGGCATCACTGACTCAATGGATGTGAGTCTGTGTGAACTCCGGGAGTTGGTGATGGACAGGGAGGCCTGGCGTGCTGCAATTCATGGAGTCGCAAAGAGTCGGACACGACTGAGTGACTGATCTGATCTGATGTCTCTGTTACCATTAACTGCAACTGTGGGTCTTTTATGTTTATCTCCAAGATGAAACCTTTTTATATTGAGAGCATAAGGGCTAGTGAATTTTGTATGAGGAAATAATATCAATAAAATCGACAAAGAATGACTACATGAAGAGTCAGAAAATTTTAATTTGGTAAAGAGGGAACATGTTGCTGCTGAGAAACAGTCTGGTTAATTAAAAGCATACCAGCCCTTGATTATATCTCTAATACTTTTTGATTAACTGCTCTACAAAAATGAACTTTATTATGTTCAGCCTAGAGGAACAGATTAGCACTGCTGTTTTTGTCCTAGTCTGCATGTATGGTTTACTAGCCCTGAGAGGCTGTAGTCCAAACTGTGAGCTAGCTGTTTCTTGTCCTTTGAACTGAAAGCACTAGAAACAATTCACCTATCCCTGAATATTTTGGCTTGGCTAAGTGAATGGTCTTTAAAGTTTCTTCTCCACACACGTGTCAAACTCTATTCAACATTCTGGAAACACTGCTATAATTAACACTCAACCTGATTTCCCTTGATTTTTAAGAGACTGATTATAACTTGCAACTTTTCATCTTATCGAATTGATGTTCTTGAATATCTATTGAAATGTATCGATTTTGCTTAGATACATGACCATTTTGATTCACTATTAATCATTTGCCTTCTTGGTAGTGGAACAATGCGTACAAGGCATCCATGTGCTTTGTTGCAATGTTTCGTTACTGAGCAGAAGGAAATAGGAAATAAGACATATGTTCTGAGCAGTGATGTGCAAGATGAGCTTCAGCTAGCAAAAAGTATTTAGGGAGGCTAGGTTTCCATTGCTAATCTTAGCAGTGCATTTATTAGGTAGGTTAAAACCCAGGTGCCATTAGATGAGCAGAGACAGTTTGATGTTATAAAACATCTACCCTTCTGTCTATCATTGCTATCATAGTCATAATGATAGTTGAAACTTACAGATATTTCTAGTCCATAGAAGATTTCTACTTTTCTTTTTTTTTTAAACATTATTGAGATATAATTCACATGCTATACACTGTATCCTTTAAAAGTTTCAGTTCAGTTCAGTCACTCAGTCGTGTCCAACTCTTTGCGACCCTGTGGACTGCAGCCAGGCCTGCCTGTCTATCACCAACTCCTGGAGTTTACCCAAACTCATGTCCATTGAGTTGGTGATGCCATCCAACAATTTCATCCTTTTTAGTCCCCTTCTCCTTCCACCTTCAATCTTTTCCAGCACCAGGGTCTTTTCAGAAGAGTCAGCTCTTTGCATCAGGTGGCCAGAGTATTGGAGTTTCAGCTTCAACATCAGCCCTACCAATGAACACTCAGGACTCATCTCCTTTAGGATGGACTGGTTGGATCTCCTTGCAGTCCAAGGGACTCAAGAGTCTTCTCCAACACCACAGTTCAAAAGTATCAATTCTTTGGCACTCAGCTTTCCTTATAGTCCAACTCTCACATCCATACATGACTACTGGAAAAAGCATAGCCTTGACTAGATGGACAATTTTGGCAAAGTAATGTCTCTGCTTTTTAATATGCTGTCTAGATTTAGCATAGCTAAATAGCTTTCCTTTCAAGGAGTAAGCATCTTTTAACTTCATGGTTGAAGTCACCATCTTCAGTGATTTTGTAGCCCCTCAAAATAAAGTCTGCCACTGTTTCCACAGTTTCCCCATCTATTTGCCATGAAGTGATACAAAAGAGTTCCAGAAAAACATCTATTTCTGCTTTAGTGACTATGCTGAAGGCTTTGACTGTGTGGATCACAATAAACTGTGGAAAGCTCTGAAAGAGATGGGAATACCAGACCACATGACCTGCCTCCTGGGAAACCTGTATGCAGGTCAGGAAGCAACAATTAGCACTGGGCATGAACAACAGACTGGTTCAAAATAGGAAAAGGATTAGGTTAAGGATGTATATTGTCACTCTGCTTTTTTAACTTATATGCAGAGTACATCCTGAGAAATGCTGAGCTGGAGGAAGCACAAGCTGGGATCAAGATCACTGGGAGAAATATCAATAACCTCAGATATGCAGATGACACCACTCTTATGACAGAAACTGAAGAAGAACTAAAGAGCCTCTTGATGAAAGCAAAAGAGGAGAGTGAAAAAGTTGGCTTAAAGCTCAACATTCAGAAAACTAAGGTCATGGCATCCAGTCCCATTATTTCATGGCAAATAGATGGGGAAACAGTGGAAACAGTGTCAGACTTTATTTTTCTGGGCTCCAAAATCACTGCAGATGGTGATTGTAGCCATGAAACTAAAATACACTTACTCTTTCGAAAGAAAGTTATCACCAACCTAGATAGCATATTCAAAAGCAGAGACATTAGTTTGTTAACAAAGGTCCATCTAGTCAAGGCTATGGTTTTTCCAGTGGTTATGTATGGATGTGAGAGTTGGAGTATAAAGAAAACTGAGCACAGAAGAATTGATGCTTTTGAACTGTGGTGTTGGAGAAGACTCTTGAGAGTCCCTTGGACTGCAAGGAGACCCACCCAGTCCATACTAAAAGAGATGAGTCCTGAGTGTTCATTGGTAGGACTGATGTTGAAGGTGAAACTCCAATATTTTGGCCAACTGATGCGAAGAGCTGACTCTTCTGAAAAGACCCTGGTGCTGGAAAAGATTGAAGGTGGAAGGAGAAGGGGACGAAAAAGGATGAAATTTTTGGATGGCATCACCAACTCAATGGACATGAGTTTGGATGGACTCTGGCATTTGGTGATGGACAGGGAGTCCTGCTGTGCTGTGGTTCATGGGGTCACAAAGAGTCAGACATGACTGAGCGACTGAACTGAACTGAACTGATGGGACTTGATGGCATGATCTTAGTTTTCTGAATGTTGAGCTTTAAGCCAACTTTTTCCCTCTCCTCTTTCACTTTCTTCAGTTCTTCACTTTCTGCCATAAGGGTTTTGTCATCTGCATATCTGATGTTATTGATATTTCTCCCAGCAATCTTGATTCCAGCTTGTGCTTCCTCAAGCCCAGCATTTATCAGGATGTTCACTGCATACAAGTTAAATAAGCAGAGTGACAATATACAGCCTTGACGTACTCCTTTTCCTATTTGAAACCAGTCTGTTGTTCCATGTCCAGTTCTAACTGTTGCTTCCTGACCTGCATACAGATTTCTCAGGACACAGGTCAGGTGTTCTGATATTCCCATCTCTTTAGAATTTTCCACAGTTTGTTGCACTCCACACTTTCAAACGCTGTGGCATAGTGAATAAAACAGAAATAGATGTTTTTCTGGAACTCTCTCGCATTTTGGATGATCCAGCGGATCCTGGAAATTTGATCTCTGGTTTCTCTGCCTTTTATAAATGCAGCTTGAACATCTGGAAGTTCACGGTTCACGAAGCCTTGCTTGGAAAATTTTGAGCATTACTTCACTAGTGTGTGAGGTGAGTGCAATTGTGCAGTAATTTGAACATTCTTTGTAAACTTTTAAAGTTTACAGTTCAGATCAGATCAGATCAGTCACTCAGTCGTGTCCGACTCTTTGCGACCCCATGAATCACAGCATGCCAGGCCTCCCTGTCCATCACCAACTCCTGGAGTTCACTCAGACTCATGTCCATCGAGTCAGTGATGCCATCCACAGTTCAGTACTTTTTAATTATTTTCACAGAGTGTGCAACTATCACCACTATCTACTTCCAGAATATTTCCATGATCCTCAAAAAAAAATTCTATACCTCCCAGTCCTCATTCTCACCATTGTTTGGCAAATACTACTTTACTTTCTGTCTCTATGGATTTGATTATTCTGGACAATTTATATCGATGGAATCATACACTATGTGGCCTTTTGTGATTGGCTTCTTTCACTTTACATAATGTTTTCAAAGTTCAATCATATTATCACATGTATCAATACTTCATTCTTTTTTGTTATAGCTCAATACTCCATTATTTGAATAAGCCACAGTTTATGCATTGATTATTTGATGGACATTTGGTTTGTTTTTACTTTTTGGCTATTATGAATAATGCTGCTATTAATATCCATGAACACATTTTTGTGTAAACCTATTTTTTCACATCCCTTGGGTGTATCACTAGAACTAGAATTGCTGAGTTTTATGATAATTATGTTTAAATTTACTGGAACTAAAATAGATAACTAATGAGAACCTACTGTATAGCACAGCAAACTCTATTCACTCTTCTGTGGTGACCTAAATGGAAAGGAAATCCAAAAAAGAGAGGATATATGAATACGTACAAAAACTGATTCACTTTGCTGTACAGCATAAACCAATGCAACATTGTAAAGCAATTATACTCCAATAAAATTAATGGATACATCTTACTGGAACTGATAGTTTTCCAACTGTTTTCATTTTTCTAACATGATCTTTAAAACAATTTGCTTAAGAATGTGTACTGATTAGTTACTATCTTCATTTTTAAAAACATGGTACCTGAAATTTGGAGCAATTAAGTTACTTTCTCAAGTTAGGAGAGCTAGTAAGTAGGCAAGTTGAGGCTGTAAGCCAAGGTTACTGACCATCCAGTGTAAACTAAGGTGAATACCTACATTACATCTAGAATCTCTTATTTTCCTAACTAAATTTGTATTTGTTACCATCTAGGATAACAAATACACATTTAAGGGTTCTAAAATTAGTTTTGCCATTAACAAGTTACTTGGAAATTCCTCCTCTACAAGTGTCCAAAATCTCTGCCTTTTGGACTTGGTGAGGTTCTTAAAAGGAACAGTTCTGGATTTAGATACTAGACCCACTATTTACTAGACACCTTGAGTATACCAGTTTTCTTGTCCCAACTCTATGTATAACTAGCTGTATGATTTTCCCGAATTTCAATTAAACTCTCTGAGGCTCAGAACCCAGTCTTTCAAAGGTTCCTATGAGGATTTAATGAAACAAAGCATGTAATATGTCTAGTATAGTGCTCAACAAGAAATTAGAAAAAAAAATTAAACTCTAGTTAATGCTCACACTTCTCTTTTCATCCTCTCTTCCAAATGTGGAGATTGTCTACCATGTCAACACACACTTAAAAAAAAAAAAAAAACAGTTTTACAAATGAAACAAATATTGAAACTTGTGAATTGGACAATTAATAACTCAGAATGTTTTCAGTGAAGATTCAAAGTTATTCCCTATGAAAAGACAAACCAATTGGACTACTTATTTGCCAGTTTAACATTTCTGTTTTGTAGCAAGTATTGTACCATCCCTCGGCTATATCCTAAGGTGTCCACAATTTGCAGCTTAGAAATAACTGCTAAATTGAACCTCTTCAGCATATTGAAAGGTTTGCATTTGTGTTTCAAAAAAGTTTATTTCCCTTGAACAACTGGCAACTAAGCTAGTTCTGAATAATGATTTTAGTTCAAGTGATTAAATTAGAATCTCCCTTATGGACATAAGATGAGGCACTATATCACGTGTTTTTCAACCATGTTAGATCACTTAGCATATCTTCTACCACATGTTCTAACACTTACTATGTTAGAGATGTGTTTATAATGATTCTAGAACAAGTTAAAATCAAAGGAAAGATTCAATGAATTTATTATTTGATTTCAATTAAAACTCCATCTTATTCATTGCAATGATTTAATGGGTATCTACCTAGAGACATAGTTAATTCTGTTTACAAAAAAAAAAAAAAAAAGAAAGAAAGAAAGAAATACTTGAGAACAAATAAAACACATTATCATAAAGACTACATATAATTTGAATAAGAGCAAGTACCATTTACTGAAGAGGCTTCTCAGGTGGCTCAGTGGTAAAGAATCCACCTGCCAATGCAGAAGCCACGGGTTCAACACCTGAGTCAGTAATTTTTCCTTGGAGGAGGAAAGGACAACGAACTCCAATATTCTTGCCAGGATAATCCCATGGACAGAGGAGTTTGGCAGGTTATAGTCCATGGGGTCGCAAGAGTCAGACATGATTTCGAGACTAAACCATCACCACTACCATTCCTACTGATATAGATATGTATCTATATTTCTAGCAGTGTGTGCATGTTTTGAAATAAGTATTTTAGTGTTATACTTTCTTTACAACACAGAAGTTCTGTTACATTACTACAAAGGCTTCACCCTGGAATCATGAAATATTCAGAATTTGATAACACATTTAGACATATTCCCTTTAAAAAAATGAGGTTGTTTGACAGTCTTTATTTTTTGGCTTAGCTGTTCATCTCTGTATACCGAAAGTAGAGACATTTAAATAATTCTGCCTTCTATCAGAAATAAATTATTATACTTACTCAAAAACCAGCTCCTTATTCTCAAATGGGTAAAATGTTTTGTGAGGAAAAGTTATCAAAATGCTTTATGAGAATTCTTCGGTTCTACTGGGTTTATTAGTTTGAAACTAAAATGTGTCATGGAGAGTATGCTGCTTTTCTCCTTATTCTGATAGGTGTAAATTTTTATCAACATAGAACTGCCTGAGGCTTGGTGATATAGCACCTGCAAGTCATTGCATTTTAGTGTAAATAACATTTTTTTTTTTGGTCTCCATAGGCCTGTGGATCACATACACACTCTCAAAATGTGGGGAGAATCAAAGTCCGCAGTTCTCATTAGAGCAAATGATACATTATACTAATTTTCAACAAAAGTAGCTTTGAAAATGTCCTTACTCTGTAAGAATCTGACTTCTTTTTAGTTCTTGTTTCAATTATTAAGAATGAAATCCATATCATTTATCCTAACATATCTTTAGCTCTACTAAAATTCAATAATTCTTCTATGTGTGATATATCATCAGGAATGTTGAAATCTCATTTCAAAGTATTTATTATATTAGAGTCTAACATGAAAATGAACTAAGCTGAAGTCATAATTTAGGCCAATTGTTCAATCTCTCTTAACACTCAGTTCAGCTCAGTTGCTCAGTCATGTCACACTCTTTGTGACCCCATTGACTGCAGAATGCCAGGCTTCCCTGTCCATCACCAGCTCCCAGAACTTGGTTATAAAGTAGACTTTTGAAGCCAAGTGTAGCACTTTATATAGAGGGCTTTAGGATTCACCTTTTAAAATAATATGTCTATAAGACTGATCTATACATCAGTGTCTCTTTTGCTGTCTCGTACACAGGGTTATTGTTAACATCTTTCTAAATTCCATATATATGCGTTAGTATACTGTATTGGTGTTTTTCTTTCTGGCTTACTTCACTCTGTATGGGGAACACAGGTATACCTGTGGCGGATTCATTTCGATATTTGGCAAAACTAATACAATATTGTAAAGTTTAAAAATAAAATAAAATTTAAAAATAAAATAAATAATAATATGTCTAATAATGTATTAATTAAGATGAGCAAAAACCTCACCATCTTACACTTTACAAGAAGTAAGTTCATCCACTGAGACATTTTTGGACTGATGTCCATTTCCAGAAATGAAGACATACTGACTTTTGAAGTGCTACACTTGGCTTCAAAAGTCTACTTTATAACCAACACAGCAATGTTGGAACCTGGTTCCATTTCAGAAAAGAAACCACAGAAAAACACAAAAGTGGCCAACGATTTGGTATATGAAATATTAAACAAAAATCAAGAGAAGCTAGAGAAACTATAGTTTATTTCCTAATTAAAAAGGTTTATGAAGATTTTGACTAAAGGCTTTTAATTTTTTTTCCTTTTTACATATGTCACTTTAAGGAATTTCCATCCATTGGATGAATGGAACAGCATTGTTGTTCAGTCGGTAAGTCACTAAGTTGTGTCCGACTCTTTGCGACTCCCACGGATTGCAGCATGCCAGGCTTCCCTATCCTTCACTATCTCAGGGAGTTTGCCTAGATTCATGTTCACTGAGTTGGTATTGCTATCTAACCATCTCATCCTCTGTTGTCCCCTTCTCCTCCTGCCTTCAATCTTTCCCAACATCAGGGTCTTTTCTAATGAGTCACCTCTTCACATCAGGAGGCGCAAAGTATTGGAGCTTCAGCTTCAGCATCAGTCCTTCCAATGAATATTCAGGGTTGATTCCCTTTAGGGTTGGTTTGATATCCTCGCTGTCCAAGTAACTCTAATGAGTCCTCTAGCGCCAGAATTCAAAGGCATCAATTCTTTGGTGCTCAGCCTTCTTTATTGTCCAACTCTCATATCCATACATGACTATGGGAAAAACCATAGCTTTGATCATACAGACCTTTGTCAGCAAAGTGATGGCTCTGCTTTTTCATATGCTGTCTAGGTTGGTCATAGCTTTTCTTCCAAGGAGCAAATATCTTTTAATTTCATGGCTGCAGTCACTGTCCACAATGATTTTGAAGCCCAAGAAAATAAAATCTGTCACTGTTTCCACTTTTTCCCCATCTATTTGCCAAGAAGTGATGGAACGAGTTGCCATGATGTTAGTTTTTTCAATGTTGAGTTTAAGCCAGCTTTTTCACTCTCCTCTTTCATTTTTCATCAAGAAGCTCTTTAGTTCCTCTTCACTTTCTGCCATTAGAGTGGTATCATCTGTATATCTGAGGTTGATATTTCTCCCTGCAGTTTAGATTCAAGCTTGGTATTCATCCAGCCTGGAAATTTGCATGATGTATTCTGCATGTAAGTTAGATAAACAGGGTGATAACATACAACCTTGTCATACTCCTTTCCAAATTTTCAACCAGTCAGTTGTTCCATGTAAGATTCTAACTGTTGCTTCTGGACCTGCATGAAGGTTTCTCAAGAGACAGGTAAGATGTTCTGGTATTCCCATCTCTTTAAGAATTTTCCATGGTTTGTTGTGACCCACACAGTCAAAGACTTTAGCATAGTCAATAAAGCAAAGTAGATGTTTTTCTGGAACTCTCTTGCTTTTTTGATGATCCAACTGATGTTGACAATTTGATCTCTGGTTCCTCTGCCTTTTCTAAACCCAGCTTGCACATCTGGAAATTATCAGTTCACATACTGCTGAAGCCCGGCTTGAAGCATTTTAAGCATTACCTTGCTAGCATTGGCAGCATAATTAGAAATAAAAAATGATTTTAGTTGACCTATGTCATCAAAATCATTTGATTGTGAATTGGAGTGATTGTGGGAAAGTAGGAGGAGTCAATTAATAGGTTACTGTGCATCTGGAAACCAATTTGTTCTTGAAAATGGAAGAGGTGTGACCGGTATTTGTAATAAGAGAGGGAGCATTTCAGTATTTATAATTTTGAAACTGGGGTAGCATTCAATCACAAAGAGAACAATTATACATTGGGTGACTGATTAAAACATAAGAGATCATGAAAGTTGAGGAGCCAACGTGTCACTTTATACTTGAAGTCTGTGACTGCCCAGGTAAGAAAAGGATATATTGGTGTGAATATTATGAGATATTGAGATCACTGAAGATCATGAAACAGCATCTTAGAGTCTGAGAGATGAATGTAATATGAAATAGGGGAGTGATTTAAAATTAGGCCTAAAATTTCAAAAGGGAAGATATTTTAAAGTGGAAGTTGCAGAACTATGGTGAGGAAATAGCGAAGAATGAGGATTATGGAGACCTGTAGTATTCAGGAGAAGTAACCTCTATTGAAGGAGGTTGTAGAACATGTAGGTTTGGGTCAATGTCTTTGCTGGTTGAGAAATGCAAAATTGAACTATTTCCCTGATGGCATTTTATTATCTTTAATTTACACAAGCATGTTTTGCTTGTGTTCCATGTTGTCCTTTTATTTTATTTTTTTAAATATAAATTTATTTATTTTAATTGGAGGTTAATTACAATATTGTGTTGGTTTTGC
Organism: Bos grunniens; assembly: GCF_055505025.1. NCBI lineage: Eukaryota > Metazoa > Chordata > Mammalia > Artiodactyla > Bovidae > Bos > Bos grunniens. The sequence goes on along the minus strand of NC_141194.1, from coordinate 100,873,659 downwards.
CATACATCAACATGATTCTGCCACAGGTATACACGTATTCCCCATCCCGAACCCCCCTCACTCCTCCCTCCCCATACCATCCCTCTGGGTCATCCCAGTGAACCAGACCCAAGCAATCAGTATCAGGCATCAAACTTGGACAGGCAATTCGTTTCATATATGATATTATACATGTTTCAATGCCATTCTTCCAAATCATCCCAACCTCTCCCTCTCCCACAGAGTCCAAAAGACTGTTCTGTACATCTGTGTCTCTTTTGCTGTCTCGCATACAGGGTTATCATTACCATCTTTCTAAATTCAATATATATGCATTGCTACTGCTGCTAAGTCACTTCAGTCGTGTCCACCTTGGTGCAACCCCATAGATGGCAGCACACCAGGCTCCCCCGTTCCTGGGATTCTCCAGGCAAGAACATTGGAGTGGATTGCCATTTCCTTCTTCAGTGCATGAAAAGTGAAAAGTGAAAGTGAAGTCGCTCAGTCATGTCCGACTCTTCGCGACCCCATGGACTGCAGCCTACCAGGCTCCTCCATCCATGGGATTTTCCAGGCAAGAGTACTGGAGTGGGGTGCCATATATGCATTAGTATGCTGTATTGGTGTTTTTCTTTCTGGGTTACTTCACTCTATATAATAGGCTACAGTTTCATCCACCTCATTAGAACTGATTCAAATGTATTCTTTTTCATGGCCGAGTAATACTCCATAGTGTATATGTACCACAGCTTTCTTATCCATTCATCTGCTGATGGACATCTAGGTTGCTTCCATGTCCTGGCTATTATAAACAGTGCTGCGATGAACATTGGGGTACACGTGTCTCTTTCAATTCTGGTTCCTCAGTGTGTATGCCCAGCAGTGGAATTGTAACTAAAGAAACTAAAGACCTATGTATAGAAAAATATAAAACACTGGTGAAAGAAATCAAAGAGGAGACTAATAGATGGAGAAATATACCATGTTCATGGATTAGAAGAATCAATATAGTGAAAATGAGTAGACTACCCAAAGCAATAAATAGATTCAAAGCCATCTCTATCAAGCTAACAATGGTATTTTTCACAGAGCTAAAACAAATACTTTCACAATTTGTATGGAAATACAAAAAACCTCAAATAGCTTGAGCAACCTTGACAAAAAAGAATGGAACTGGAGGAGTCAACCTACCTGACTTCAGGCTCTACTACAAAGCCACAGTCATCAAGACAGTATGGAACTTGCACAAAAACAGAAATATAGATCAACGGAACAAAACAGAAAGCCCAGAGATAAATCCATGTACCATGGACACTTTATCTTTGACAAAGAGGCAAGAATATACAATGGATTAAAGACAATCTCTTTAACAAGTGGTGCTGGGAAAACTGGTCAACCACTTGTAAAAGAATGAAACGAACACTTTTTAACACCATACACAAAAATAAACTCAAAATGGATTAAATATCTAAACATAAGACCAGAAACTGTAAAATTTCTAGAGGAGAACATAGGCAAAACACCCTCCCACGTAAATCACAGCAGGATCCTCTATGACCCACCTCCAAGAATATTGGAAATAAAAGCAAAAATAAACACATGGGACCTAATTAAACTTAAAAGCTTCTGCACAACAAAGGAAACTATAAGCAACTTGAAAAGACAGCCTTCAGAATGGGAGAAAATAATAGTAAATGAAGCAACTGACAAACAACTAATCTCAAAAATATACAAGCAACACCTGCAGATCAATTCCAGAAAAATAACTGACCCAATAAAAAAATGGCCAAAGAACTAAATAGATATTTGTCCAAAGAAGACATACAGATGGCTAACAAACACATGAAAAGATGCTCAACATCACTCCTTATCCGTTCATATCAGTCACTCAGTTGTGTCTGACTATTTGCGACCCCATGAATCGCAGCACGCCAGGCCTCCCTGTCCATCACCAACTCCCGGAGTTCACTCAGACTCATGTCCATCGAGTCAGTGATGCTATCCAGCCATCTCATCCTCTGTCATCACCTTCTCCTCCTGCCCCCAACCCCTCCCAGCATCAGAGTCTTTTCCAATGAGTCAACACTTCGCATGACGTGACCAAAGTACTGGAGTTTCAGCTTTAGCATCATTCCTTCTAATGCAATCCCAGGGCTGATCTCCTTCAGAATGGACTGTTTCGACCTCCTTGCAGTCCAACGGACTCTCAAGAGTCTTCTCCAACACCACAGTTCGAATGCATCAATTCTTCTGTGCTCAGCTTTCTTCACAGTCCACCTCTCACATCCATACATGACCACTGGAAAAACCATAGCCTTGACTAGATGGACCCATGTTGGCAAAGTAATGTCTCTGCTTTTCAATATGCTATCTAGGTTGGTCATACTTTCCTTCCAAGGAGTAAGCGTCTTTTAATTTCATGGCTGCAGTCACCATCTGTACTGATTTTGGAGCCCAGAAAAATAAAGTCTGACACTGTTTCCACTGTTTCCCCATCTATTTCCCATGAAGTGATGGGACCAGATGCCATGATCTTCATTTTCTGAATGTCCTGTTTTAAGCCAACTTTTTCACTCTCCTCTTTCACCTTCATCAAGAGGCTTTTTAGTTCCTCTTCACTTTCTGCCATAGGGTGGTGTCATCTGCATATCTGAGGTTATTGATATCTCTCCCAGCAACCTTGATTCCAGCTTGTGCTTCTTCCAGCCCAGCATTTCTCATGATGTACTCTGCATATAAGTTAAAATAATCAGTGTGACAATATACAGACTTGACGTACTCCTTTTCATATTTGGAACAAGTCTGTTGTTCCATGTCCAGTTCTATCTGTTGCTTCCTGATCTGCATACAAATTTCTCAAGAGGCCGGTCAGGTGGTCTAGTTTTCCCATCTCTTTCAGAATTTTCCACACTTTATTGTGATCCACACAGTCAAAGGCTTTGGCATAGTCAGTGAAACAGAAATAGATATTTCTCTGGAACCCTCTTGCTTTTTCGATGATCCAGTGAATGCTGGCAATTTGGTTTCTGGTTCCTCTGCCTTTTCTAAAACCAGCTTGAACAACTGGAAGTTCACAGTTCACATATTGCTGAATCCTGTCTTGGAGAATTTTGAGCATTACTTTACTAGCATGTGAGATGAGTGCAATTCTGGGGTAGTTTGAGCATTTTTTGCCATTGCCTTTCTTTGGGATTGGAATAAAAACTGAACTTTTCCAGTCCTGTGGCCACCTTATCAGATTAATACAAATCAAAACCACAATGAGGTACCATTTCACACCAGTCAGAATGTCTGTGATACAAAATTCTACAAGCAATAAATGTTGGAGAGGGTGTGGAGAAATGGAAACCCTGTTACACTGTTGGTGGGAATGCAAACTAGTACAGCCACTATTGAGAACAGTGTGGAGATTCCATGTTGTCCTTTTAAAATTAATTTTTAATTTACTTAATTTAAATTCTATAAGGAAATATTATAGCACACAATTAAGAGAAGTGGCCCAAAATCTCTGGACACATTGTAATATGTTGTACATTTCACCTAGTTTTAAAAATAATTTTCCTAATGGTAAATGTAATCTACATGGCCAGTGTGGAAAATTTATTAAACATAAAAAAGTATATAGAAATGGAAGAAAAAAATCATATCTCACCCCTCAGAGATATAACTTTCTCAAAAAATTCCTTTTGGTCTTTTTAATTTATTTTTTAAAGGAATATATTCTAAACATATAGGAAAATATAGAGAATAACATTACAACTACCCATATGTTCAACCACCTTGCTATTACAAAGTTAACAATTTGCCATGAACATCACATTTTGTTAAAAAGAAATGCCATTTAACCAAAGAGATTAACAGCATACTCCAAACTATTTCTGCCCCTTCTCTACTATGTAAGTGCCATCTTGAAGTTGATTTCCATCTTTGCTGTATTTTTATACATTTACTATATATTTATGTATTCATGTGCATGTGTGTCCTCAGTCATGTCCACCCCCATGCTCCTGGTAGCTCATGAGGCTCCTCTGTGCATGGAATGCTCCAGGTAAGAATACTGCATTAGGTTGCCATGACCTCCTCCAAGGATCTTCTTGACCCAGGGATTGAAACCCTGTTTCTTACATCTCCTGCATTGGCGATACCTGGGAAGAGTTTTACTTCTAGCGATACCTGGGAAGAGCGAATCACATCCATGTGTAAACCCTTTCAAGCCATATAGAGACACACATAGATGCTTTGAAGCTACTATAATGCTCTTGGGGCACTGAGCAAAAGCACGGAGGGGCAAGTTTTGCCAGTATGCAGTGAATGAGGGAAGATGAGGTTGGAGAGGTACAGGTCACTGGGTTGGAAACTAAAGATGATCTCCATTAGACCTTTCTGTTATAATTGTTTTTCCTGATTGCATTTTTAATGAATGGGCTGAATCTCTTGAAACATTCCAGGTTAAAATGGCCATCAACTGTCTCGTGAATTATATGGTATTATTATCATCAATTGTTCAGCCAAGAAAATAGAAAAGCAACTCACATCATAAGAGAAGGAGGCTGGTTCTCAGGTCTTTGTGCTATATGATCTCATTCTACTAAGCCATGAAAGATTAAGCTAGTAGTCATTCAACATTAATGTGCATAATAGATGTCTATGGTGTTTAACATGAAAATTACTGAGCCCTATTTGGAGACTGAGATTTAGTAGATCTGTGGGACCTTCAAGAAATCTGCATTTTGCCAAGACCCATCATCCCACCTCATGCTATCTTATCTAATCCTTTTATTCCGGGAACTACATATTGACAAAATCAAACTATGCCAGCATGCCAAGTTTGAGTCCAGAAGTTTTATATAGAAGATATAGAGTCAGTGGTAAGGCAAGATCCAAGCAAATAGTGAGATGGCATAGAGGAATGAAATAGTGGCAGGTTTTATCTTATTGGGCTCCAAAATTATTTAACACTTCCAGGGAGAAGAAAAGGAATGTTAGAAAGTACCCCAAGAATTCTGAAGGTCAGTTAGAATCCATTGAGATTTGTGGTCAACCATTGAGAGGCTGCCACTCCAGTACTCTTGCCCTGCAATCCCATGGATGGAGGAGCCTGGTAGGCTGCAGTCCATGGGGTCGCTAGGAGTTGGACACGACTGAGTGACTTCACTTTCATTTTTCACTTTCATGCATTGGAGAAGGAAATGGCAACCCACTCTAGTGTTCTTGCCTGGAGAATCCCAGGGATAGGGGAGCCTGGTGGGCTGCTGTCTATGGGGTCACACAGAGTCAGACACAACTGAAGCAACTTAGCAGCAGCAGCAGCATTGAGAGGCTGAGCTTCAGAGGGTAAAAATCCAGTCCTGATGCATAGAAATGCAGCCCTTGAAAGGTAGAGGCACAAAGGACTGAGAGTCAAGCTCATTAGGGACAGTTGAAGTCAGCAGAGTGACCTGGAGCTGAGTCAAAGATCTTTTGAACTAGGAGCTCAAGTAGGACTGAGTTGTTTTGAGAAGAAAAATAAACCTTCCTGATGGGATTAGAAGCGGCTAGGATGGGGAACAGGCAAGCTAAGCAAAATGATTCATTTGATTTCTCTTAATGTTTGAGTATGAGTTGAAATCACGATTTTGACTTTTTAAATCATTAATTTTTCTGCTGCAAGGGGAAAATAAAGAAGGAAAATATTTTTTCTTGATTGAAATTTGTAGTTGGTTTCATGTAAGTGATTATATTAATATGCTAGATCCTGTTTCAGCAATTGTCTTTGTTCCTTTTCTTTTTATTTGCTGGGCTTTGGGTGGATAAATGGATCAAACAGTGAACATTGCTGTGAGAGCTTTTATTTTGATACAGCCTACACTGTGCCATTTGGCATTCTAAAGATAAGGATTCTTTTTTTTTTCACCCTTTTGAAGGTGAGACAATCTTTACCCCTCCTCCCCTTGTAACTCTTCTCTCTGAAATTTTATTCTTTTTATCTCATTGTAACTCCCTGTTTCTTTCAGTTTATTTAAAAGTTTTCATTGTGAAAAATATTGTAATATGTTTAGCATACTCTGTGAAAATGAAAAATAAAATTGAATGTTCAGGAAATGAAATTAGATAATGCTTATAATGTAGTTATATGCTTATCAAATCTGATAACTAAAAGCTAGAGGTGTTCAAGGTCCAACAGAAGTCATTTGTAACTAGTTTTGGGGTCTTTTTATTGATGTTATTTTTTCTGTTGTTGCTTCTTTGAATTGTCAGCTGCAGAGAGTCCCTTTGAAGCAGATCCAGGCTATTGTACAATGCAACACTTGCATGAGAATAATAACCAAATAGACCTTCCCTTGAGTTTCCTTAGTTTAGTCTTATTTCTAGTCAGGTCGAATTTAATATTCACAACCTAAATTTTTTCAGAATCTTATCTTTAACATAAGTACTATAGAGATTAGCGTGATCAATCAGAGTTTTCAAATGATGCCCATGGGCAAATTCCAACATGGAGAATTGTTTTTCATTCAGTTTTAATGAGAAAATCATGAAAGAATGTCTTAAATAATGAGATTTTACCAAAATAAAGTGAATAGGATCCGGGGTGAAAATCTAAATGTAAAAATCAATAGTCTTGTGCTTTCTGCCAGAGAATAACTTAGATGTCCCTTACTACTCATGCTGCTGCGACTGCAGATTCCTTATTTAATTGTAGGATTATTAAATGGGCATGAAGCCAGGTCAGTGCAGAATCTCAGTTGGCAAAGAACAGGGGAGAGACCTCCTTTGGTTAGTAGATTGCTCCTTCCTTTGTTTCCTCTTTTCAGAGGTAGCTACTGCAGCCAAGGATTTTTGACCTATTTGCTGTAGTACCAAAGGACTGTGCCAGTAACAAAATCTACCATCTTTCCCTCTAAAATAGTTCTTCCTTTGTTTCTAATTTTAATGGCTGTCACTGAATAATAGTTGTGGGTTCCCAGGCAACTATTACTTTCCACTAGAAACAATGAACTGAATAATAACCCTATCTCCCGAGATTCAATAATTAGATTTCATAATCCCAAGAAAAGATGTAGGCTATTTATATCTATTACTTTATCAGCTTTGATCTGTTATAATTTACATACAATAAAATGGCACACATTTTGTAGCTTAATGTGTTTTGACAAATGTATTCACCCAGGTCACTACCATCCCAGTCATAATAGAGAACATTTCCATCACCTCTAAACTTCCCTCAAGGTCCTTTGCAGTCAATCCCCCATCTCTTGCCCCAGGCAACAACATATTTACCTTGTAACATTCTAGATTAATTTTACCTCTTTGAGATCACAATACAAGTGGGAATCATATAGTGTGTACTCTGGCATCTAGCCTCTTTCACTCAGCATAGTGTTTTTTGAGCATTATCCATATTGTTGCATGTATTCGTAGCTCATCCTTTTTTTTTTTTTTTTTTTTATGCTGAATAGTATACCATTGTATATGGCTAGGTGTGTGCATGCTAAGTTGCTTCAGTCCTGTCTGCCTCTTTGGGACCCTCTGGACTGTAGCTCTCCAGGCTCCTATGTCCATAGGATTCTCTAAGCAAGTATACGAGAGTGAGTTGCCATGTTCTCTTCCAGGAGATCTTCCTGACCCAGGGATTGAACCGGCATCTTTTATGTCTCCTGCATTGTCAGGTGGGTTCTTTACCACTAGTACCACCTGTGTGTGTGTTTAGTCACTCAGTCGTGTCCAACTCTTTGCGACCCCATGGACTGGGGCCCTCCAGGCTCCTCTGTCCATGGAATTTTCCAGGTAAGAATACTGGAGCAGATTGCCATTTCTTACTCCAGGGCATCTTCCCAACCCAGGGATGGAATCCATGTCGGAAATACAATATACCATAGTGATTAAAAGCTACAGTTCAGCAGTAGAAGACCTGGACTCAAGTACCAGCATCTGTGATCCAGGCAAATGAGTTACTCTTTCTGAGATTCCATTTACTCATATGTCAAATATATATGATTATAATATATTCTTCATATGTGAAATATAGATAATTGTAATTAATTTTTCATAGGATTGTTGTGAAGACTAAATGAGGTAGTTCTTGTAAAGTTCTGAGCATAATACTTGGTATGGAGACCAAATATTATGCTCATAGACACTGGTTCTTGTTATTTCATGTGTATTTTTTTTTTAATGCATCACCTTTCATTTTCTTTTTATGCTTTTCATGTTACTGACTTGTAGGAGTTATTTATATATTTAAATTATTAAAATGTTGCCATATATGCTACAGTTTTTTCTTGGTTTGTAATTGCCTTTTATTTTGGTTTATAATTCTTAATTCTTTGGCATAAGTAGAAATATTTTTAAATGATGTAAACATCACTAATGCATTTCCTTTATGTATTTGCACTGATGCTCTGCTTTGGGCTGCCTTTTCTATTCAAGATTTTATATCTTTATATATATATATATATACACACAAACATTCATATATATATTCTTATAGTTCCTTATTTTTATTTCATAGTTTAATTTTTAACATAAAATTTTAGCTCATTAATATTTATGAATTAGGGAAGTTAATTGCATATTTTTTTTCCCCAATGAAAAGTTAGTTTTCCTGCTGCTGCTACTGCTAAGTCACTTCAGTTGTGTCCGACTCTGTGCGACCCCAGAGACGGCAGCCCACCAGGCTACCCTGTCCCTGGGATTCTGCCTGGGATTCTGCAGGCAAGAACACTGGAGTGGGTTGCCATTTCCTTCCCCAATGCATGCAAGTGAAAAGTGAAAGTGAAGTCGCTCAGTCGTGTCCGACTCTTAGCAACCCCATGGACTGCAGCCTACCAGGCTCCTCCATCCATGGGATTTTCCAAGCAAGAGTACTGGAGTGGGGTGCCATTGCCTTCTCCGTAGTTTTCCTAGTATTATTTATTGAATAATTGATTCTTGTCTCACTGATTTGAGATGCCTATTTTATTATATATGAATTTGTAATAATAGCACCCAATTGTGGATGTGACTGGTGATGGAAGTAAAGTCCAATGATGTAAAAAGCAATATTGCATAGAAACCTGGAATGTTAGGTACATGAGTCAAGGTAAATTGGAAGTAGTCAAACCGGAGATGGCAAGAGTTAATGACATTTTAGCAATCAGTGAACTAAAGTGTACTGGAATGGGTTAATTTAACTGAGATGACCATTATACTACTGCTGTAGGTAAGACTCCCTTAGAAGAAATGGAGTAGCTATCATAGTCAACAAAAAAGTTTTAAATGCAGTACTTGGATGCAGTCTCTAAAATGATAGAACGATCTCTGTTCTTCTCCAAGGCAAACCATTCAATATCATGGTAATCCAAGTCTATGCCCTGACCAGTAATGCTGAAGAAGCTATAGTTGAACGGTTCTATGAAGACCTACATGAGCTTCTAGAATTAGCATTCCAAAAAAAAAAAAAAAAAAGTCCTTTTCATTATAGGGGACTAGAATGCAAAAGTAGGAAGTCAAGAGATATCTGGAGTAATGGGCAACTTTGGCCTGGGAGTACAAAATGAACCAGGTGAAAGGCAAACAGAGTTGTGCAAAGAAAACACAGTGGTCATAGCAAACACCCTCTTCCAACAACACCAGAGAAGACTCTACACATGGACCTCAGCAGATGGTCAATACCAAAATCAGATTGATTATATTCTTTGCAGCCAAAGATGGAGAAACTCTATACAGTCAGCAAAAACAAGACTGGGAGCTGACTGTGGCTCAGATCATGAACTCCTTATTGCCAAACTCAGACTTAAACTGAAGAAAGTAGGGAAAACCACTAGACCATTCATGTACGACCTAAGTCAAATCCCCTACAATTATACAGTGGAAGTAACAAATAGATTCAAGGGATTAGATATGATACAGTGCCTGGAGAACTACGGACATAGGTTTGTGACATTGTACAGGAGGCAAGGATCAAGACCATCCCCAAGAAAAAGAAATGCAAAAAGGCAAAATGGTTGTCTGAGAAGGTCTTACAAATAGATGAGAAAAGAAAAGAAGCAAAAGGCAAGATGTAAAGGAAAGATACACTGATCAGAATGCAGAGTTCCAAAGAATAGCAAGGAGAGATAGTAAAGGCTTCCTCAGAGATCAGTGCAAAGAAATAGAGGAAAACAGTAGAATGGGAAAGACTAGAGATCTCTTCAAGAAAATTAGAGATACCATGGGAACATTTCATGCAATGATGGGCACAATAAAAGACAGAAATGGTATGGACCCAAGAGAAGCAGAAAATATTAATAAGAGGTGGCAAGAATACACAGAAGAACTACACAAAAAAGATCATCATGACAGAGATAAGCTCGATGGTGTGATCACTAACCTAGAGCCAGACATCCAGGAATGTGAAATCAAATGGGCCTTAGAAAGCATCACTATGAACAAAGCTAGTGGAGGTGATGAAATTCCAGTTGAGCTATTTCAAATCCAAAAAGATGATTCGGTGAAAGTGCTACAGTCAATATGCCAGCAAATTTGGAAAACTCAGCAGTGGCCACAGGACTGGAAAATGTCAGTTTTCATTCCAATCCCAAAGAAAGGCAATGCCAAAGAATGCTCAAACTACCACACAATTGCACTCATCTCACACGCTAGTAAAGTAATGCTCAAAAGTCTCCAAGCCAAGCTTCAACAATACTTGAACCGTGAACTTCCAGATGTTCAAGCTGGTTTTAGAAAAGGCAGAGGAACCAGAGATCAAATTGCCAACATCCACTGGATCATCAAAAAAGCAAGAGAGTTTCAGAGAAACATCTATTTCTGTTTTATTGACTATGCCAAAGCCTTTGACTGTGTGGATCACGATAAACTGGAAAATTCTGAAAGAGATGGGAATACCAGACCACCTGACCTTCCTCTTTAGAAACCTATATGCAGGTCAGGAAGCAACAGTTAGAATTGGACATGGAACAACAGACTGGTGCCAAATAGGAAAAGGAGTACATTGTATATTGTCACCCTGCTTATTTAACTTATATGCAGAGTACATCATAAGAAATGCTGGGCTGGAAGAAGCACAAGCTGGAATCAAGATTTCACGGAGAAATATCAATAACCTCAGATGTGCAGATGACACCACCCTTATGGCAGAAAGTGAAGAGGAACTAAAAAGCCTCTTTTTTTTTCTCTCTAATTTTATTTTATTTTTAAACTTTACATAATTGTATTAGTTTTGCCAAATATCAAAATGAATCTGCCACAGGTATACATGTGTTCCCCATCCCGAACCCTCCTCCCTCCTCCTTCCCCATACCATCCCTCTGGGCCGTCCCAGTGCACCAGCCCCAAGCATCCAGCATCGTGCATCGAACCTGGACTGGCAACTCATTTCCTACATGATATTTTACATGTTTCATTGCCATTCTCCCAAATCTTCCCACCCTCTCCCTCTCCCACAGAGTCCATAAGACTGTTCTATACATCAGTGTCTCTTTTGCTGTCTCGTATACAGAGTTATTGTTACCATCTTTCTAAATTCCATATATATGCTTTAGTATACTGTATTTATGTTTTTCCTTCTGGCTTACTTCACTCTGTATAATAGGCTCCAGTGGTGGATGAAACTGGAGCCTATTAAAAAGCCTCTTGATGAAAGTGAAAGAGGAGAGTGAAAATGATGGCTTAAAGCTCAACATTCAGAAAACGAAGGTCATGGCATCTGGTCCTATCACTTCATAGGAAATAGATGGGGAAACAGTGGAAACAGTGTCAGACTGTATTTTCTTAGGCTCCAAAATCACTGCAGATGGTGACTGCAGCCATGAAATTAAAAGACACTTGCTCCTTCAAAGGAAAGTTATGACCAACCTATATAGCATATTCAAAAGCAGAGACATTACTTTGGCAACAAAGGTTCGTCTAATCAAGGCCATGGTTTTTCCTGTGGTCATGTATGGATGTGAGAGTTGGACTGTGAAGAAAGCTGAGCACCAAAGAACTGATGCTTTTGAAGTGTGGTGTTGGAGAAGACTCTTGAAAGTCCCTTGGACTGCAAGGAGATTCAACCAGTCCATTCTGAAGGAGCTTTGCCCTGGGATTTCTTTGGAAGGAATGATGCTAAAGCTGAAACTCCAGTACTTTGTCCACCTCATGCGAAGAGTTGACTCATTGGAAAAGACTCTGATGCTGGGAGGGATTGGGGGCAGGAGGAGAAGGGGACGACAGAGGATGAGATGGCTGGATGGCATCACTGACTAGATGGACGTGAATTTGAGTGAATTCTGGGAGATGGTGATGGACAGGGAGACCTGGCGTGCTGCGATTCATGGGGTCACAAAGAGTCGGACACGACTGAGTAACTGAATGGAACTGAACTGAACTGAGAGGTGATGGAGAGGTATTGACTGAGACTATCCTACAGTTCATTCATAACAATTAAATTGGACCTTGGCAGTTGGAACTGTAGAAGTGGTTCACTCTCCACTGGTTATTGAGTATAAACACAATGTTGAACGACTGTGGTTAATTTACAGAATGCCTGTACTCTTCAAGACTCATTTCAGTAATGTGCTAGACAGAAAAAATGCCCCAGGCTTCACAGAATGATAATAACAATTAACATTTATTGAGACCTAACTGTGTCAGGCATTGATCTGAAAAGTTTAAATCTATTAACTCATTTATATTCAAAGCAGTCATATAAATAAGAACTATTACTTTCATATATGGAAATTGAGACCTTGAGAGTCTAAGTAACTATACCAAGGCCATACATCAATTGGAGGAGCTGCCAAATATTGCTTTATACTATTAGAAGCACTTCAGTTCGGTTCAGATCAGTCACTCAGTCGTGTCCATGAATTGCAGCACTTAGTACCTTACAAATAACTTATATAGCAGAGATGTACTCCTGATATATATCAGGAGTACATATATATATATGTATATATACACACACATATATATGTATATATACATATACGTATGTATATATGTATATATGTACATATGTATATATGTACATACAGTACCTATATATATGTATATATATATACAATGTAACATATACTGCTGTTACTAAACCAAATGTGGGTCCACTGGCCCACATGCAATTTGTTTTGGTAAAGGAAAGTGCAGTGCTTTTTGCACAGCACCAAACAAAGAGTTCAGGGTAACTAGGGTTCAAAACACCTGAACTCCGTGATGGATTTCTGCAAAATAGTTTTAAAGGCCAGGTGAGAAGAATGCTATGTTGAGAGAGATGGGAGGGGGGTTCAGGATGGGGAACACATGTACACTCGTGGCGGATTCATGTTGGTGTATAGCAAAACCAATACAATATTGTAAGGTAATTAGCCTCCAGTTAAAATAAATCAGATCAGATCAGTCACTCAGTTGTGTCTGACTCTTTGTGACCCCATGAATCGCAGCACTCCAGGCCTCCCTGTCCATCACCAACTCCTGGAGTTCACTCAGACTCATGTCCATCGAGTCAGTGATGCCATCCAGCCATCTCATCCTCTGTCGTCTCCTTCTCCTCCTGCCCCCAATCCCTCCCAGCATCAGAGTCTTTTCCAATGAGTCAACTCTTCACATGAGGTGGACAAAGTACTGGAGTTTCAGCTTTAGCATCATTCCTTCCAAAGAAATCCCAGGGCTGATCTCCTTTAGAATGGACTGGTTGGATCTCCTTGCAGTCCAAGGGACTCTCAAGAGTCTTCTCCAACACCACAGTTCAAAAGCATCAATTCTTCAGCACTCAGCCTTCTTCACAGTCCAACTCTCACATCCATACATGACCACAGGAAAAACCATGGCCTTGAGTAGATGAACCTTTGTTGGCAAAGTAATGTCTCTGCTTTTGAATATGCTATCTAGGTTGGTCATAACTTTCCTTCCAAGGAGTAAGCGTCTTTTAATTTCATGGCTGCAGTCACCATCTGCAGTGATTTTGGAGCCCAGAAAAATAAAGTCTGACACTGTTTCCACTGTTTCCCCATCTATTTCCCATGAAGTGATGGGACCAGATGCCATGATCTTTACGCCATTTTTCACTCTCTACTTTCACGTTCATCAAGAGGATTTTTAGTTCCTCTTCACTTTCTGCCATAAGGGTGATGTCATCTGCATATCTGAGGTTATTGATATTTCTCCTGGTAATCTTGATTCCAGCTTGTGTTTCTTCCAGCCCAGCGTTTCTCATGATGTACTCTGCATATAAGTAAAATAAACAGGGTGACAATGTACAGCCTTGACGTACTCCTTTTCCTATTTGGAACCAGTCTGTTTTTCCATGTCCAGTTCTAAGTGTTGCTTCCTGACCTGCATACAGATTTCTCAAGAGGCAGATCAGGTGTTCTGGTATTCCCATCTCTTTCAGAATTTTCACTCCCTCTCTCACATGGCCTTTATTTTTTATATATATAATTAAAATAAATAAATTTATATTTAAAAAAATAAAGGCCAGGTGAGAAAGGGAGTGGGTCACAAGATATGTGATCAGCTCCTGCACAGTTCTCTAATTGATTAATGGAGAGGTAACGTGGCTGTGTCACAGGGGTTAATGTCATTAATACTCAGGCTTCAGTAGGTCTGGAGCTAAGTGCTCCTAGCCATCAAGTAGTTAGCATGGTCAGTTTGGTGGAGGTTTGTTGCTGCTAAGTCGCTTCAGTCATGTCCAGCTCTGTGTGACCCCATAGATGGTAGCCCACTAGGCTCCTCTGTCCCTGAGATTCTCCAGGCAAGAATACTGGAGTGGGTTGCCATTTCCTTCTCCAATTCATGAAAGTGAAAGTGAAGTCCCTCAGTTGTGCCTGACTCTTAGGGACCCCATGGACTGCAGCCTATCAGGCTCCTCCATCCAGGAGATTTTCCAGGAAAGAGTACTGGAGTGTTGTGCCATTGCCTTCTCCGTGGTGGAGGTTTAGGATGGGTAAAGTAAGTCAGGAAATGTGCATCAGATACTGTTATCTATGTACCTCAAAGAGGAGCTAAGGTAAAGGACTTATGGAGGTAGGGCTTTGCCCCAGGAAGGCCCCATATGGTCCTGCTCAGTTACACTCCAGATAGGTCAAGTGACTTACTTAGGATTACCATTTAAATTGGGGTAAAATCTAGAGTTATAACCCTGGTATCCTGCATTTTCAGTCCTCCCCCCAGTCCCTGTTGCCTATGGACATGATAAATTCTCTTATCTCTCTGTTTCTCTTATTTCATAATGTGAAGTTGGGGTTTCTACCAGTAGAAAATAGTAAAGTCAGATAATACAATTTCTGCAAGTAGAAGAACTTTTGATACCAACCAGCAAGTAATAAGAAGTGCTATAAGATAAGTGTAATTAGTACTGGAAGGTTTTGAAGGCAAAAGAGTTTACATGTAAATGGAGGATCCAGAGAATTCTCATGAAATAGATGGTACTTAAGTTGGGGGACTACACAACCAGGTCCCACTTCACTTTAGGAATCTTAAGTAAGAAGCAGTGCAGAAAATACCGTAGAGCTGGTAGAAAGGCAGAAAGTGGATAAATCAGTTCTGAAGCTATCAGAGTAGCACAAGCATGAGGTAATCAGGGACAGTGGGAATAGAAGAGAAGTGATAGGGTTGACAGATGTGGCAGAGGTCAAGAACTATCATTACTTGTCAAGTGTCTGCCCAGAGGGGTGATGGAGAAGTTGAAACCAAAAATGTCTCCTAGATTTTAAGTCTGATTGACCATTAACAGAAACAGGAAAATCAAAAGAAAACAGTGATTTGGAAGGGGAGAGGATGAGCCCAGTCAATAGTGCAGGCAGGACATCTTAGGGGAAATGTCCATAATAAAGCTAGTACCCAGGAATGAGGTGGAGTTTGCCATCGATATTTGGGGGACATATTCATGGGAGTGGATAGGATTTCCAAGATGAGGGTAGGAGCTTGACTTAGGTGTGGGAGAGGGTGTGTCAGAACAAGAGCATAGATAATCAAACCTTGGCAAACATGACACAGTGCTATTTTTTATTAAAAAGAAAAAGCAAAACCTAAGAGGTTTCTATCAATTTATACTTTGAAAATGTATCACATACATGATCTTTTGTACTCCCAGAACTCCTGTCTGACACAGTATTGCATGATTTTTTACAGGTGCAGCTAATAAAGGATTCTGTGACTCCCAAGCTGCAATTTAGTCATTTCACCACTCAACACTACCAACTAGCTGCTTTTTATATCCTGGATACGTTTATAAAACCTTCTTCTCCTTTAATCTGACTACCACAGGCTGCAGGTTAGTCTAGGAACTCTTCAGTATTGCTCTTTGACTAAGGGCCCTAACCCAAGACAGAATAGCTAAGTATTATTCTCAACCTAGTCATACACAGTCATTTATGTCTCTCAAGAATTATTTATTGAGAACAAGTTGAGGGCCAAGGATTGGATTCAAACAAAAGGGATATGGACTTTTAATTTTTCACATCTGGGTCTTAATGTAATCCAGAATTATTGTCTCAGAGTCAAGCATTTGGAGCTGAGGTTGTCGTACGTCCTCTGGCCTATCAAAAAAAGGCCCTGTGCTTTTGGTCACTTTGTGAAGGAGCACTATCTTTGCATTTTACACAGTAGAATCAGAGCCAGCCTTTGGCAATGATGTGAAAAATAAGTCATTGCACAGAACTCCCCCTCTTTTTGGTAGACTTCCTTTTTTCCTTTGTACTTGGTTCTTATCTGCCCAATATCCCATACTGTAACCCTTGAAAGTATTCTCTCATCCTCTGAGGGAAATGGAAACATATATTTCCTTGCTGTGTAAATTAGAAAGAAACAGAGTAGGGTATTTCAAGGTTATATGTTCTATGGGATTTAAAGGACATTTTGTTTAGTTTTTAGTTAAAATTGAGTTTTTGAAAGAAGACCAGTTATCACTGGAAGCTATGTTCTATCTAATAGGAGAGAAAGAATGTTTAACTTGGTAAGCAATTCTTAGTTAATGTGGGAGAAATAGACCAATAAAGAAAACAGAGGAAGCAAAATTAATTAGTTTGAAAATGCCAGTACCCTAATTAAAATAAAAACCATTAAGCAATCAAGTATATAGTAAAATTGACTTTTCATTTGGTGATTATGTTGTTCACCCTTTTAGTTACATAAATTGGCACTGATATGTGGCCTCAATATACGTTGACTTCCTATATGGTTTGTGATAGATGTCTACATGGTCAAATTTAGCCTGTTGCTGATTAAAGAATCCCTACATGGGTTTTGTATGCAAGGCAAAAATTCTTAGAGAAACTAAGAGATTTATTTGGTACTTGAATCCTGGGATTAAAGAATCCTATACTTGATGTGTTTCTTAAAATAATTTGTAAGATAATTAAAGTATCTGAAGTAGTATATGAAGTGTGAAATAACAAATATAACATTTATTTGCTGTCTTAATATAAACTGATCTCATTTATTTGTATAGAAAAGGTATTTAAATTCAAATTGTGAATATAAATACCAATATTATTATAAGATAAATGGTAAATAAAAGGAGTAATGTTTCAATTTCTGAAGTACATTTTTATTTTAAACACCATTATAATTGGGCTTCCCTGATAGCTCAGTTGGTAAAGAATCCACCTGCAATGCAGGAGACCCCAGGTCAATTCCGGCATTGGGAAGACCCCTTGGAGAAGGGAAAGGCTACCCACTCCAGTATTCTGGCCTGAAGAATTCCATGGACTGTATAGTCCATGGGATCACAAAGAGTTGGACACAACTGAGTGACTTTCACTTCCATAATTTCATTATCTTACTGGCAATCTGTCAAGAATATCAATTTTATTTTTATATGATTATTCAAAAACTGAATGTGAATATTCAGGGTGTTCCTCTTAAATCCCCAATATTCCATAATGGATAAAGTAAAATGGTATACTTCAGCCAAAGAGTGAATTACCCAAGGACTGGCCTTCATGAGCTCATGAAATTTGACTTCACTTGTTGGACATAGGAGATTAAGGACACAAAAGAAAATCTACTAATATCATATGAGAGTAGTAGACATTTAGTCTCTATACTTTTTTCTTTTTCATATTTTGTTTAAAAGATAAACTCAATAAAATGTTGGTTAAATGGACAAATAAATGGAAATCAAAATTCAATGATTCTCAACATTTTCCCCACCTTAACACCCCGGAAGGTTATTCCAAGCTCTCATCAGCAACAGTGGGTTGAGGAGAAATTTTCAACTAGAGAGTGAAGCATATCCTAAGAGAGGGAGGTTAGAATTTGGGTTGAGACATGAAGGGTGTTGTGCAGTGTGTAATTTGAGAAGGTTCCCTGGGTAATTCTGATATATGGACCCACCTGAGTAGAAAAATCTCTGGCTTAGACAATTCTCAGTGACAAATTAAAAGGAAACTGATGTTTGCAGGATTTTTAGAATCCATATTCTTTTAACATATGGAAATAGATAGGAACTTATTATTATAATGGGTTTCAGTTACACTGGGATTGTAATTTGATACCCATCCAGTACAGATGCCAGTAGAGGGTTTGGCAACACTTCCGAGAGTTTAGATAATTAACTCAATAATTTATCTGAAACCTTGCTGTTGCTGCTGCTGCTGAGTTGATTCAGTCGTGTCCAACTCTTTGCGACTCCATGGACTGTAGCCCACCAGGCTCCTCCATCCATGGGGATTCTCCAGGAAAGAATACTGGAGTGGGTTGTCATGCCCTCCCCCAGGGGATCTTCGCAACTCAAGGACTGAACCTGCATCTCCTATGCCTCCTGCATTAGTAGGTGGGTTCTTTACCACTAGCACCACCTGGAAAGACCTATCAGAAACCCTTACTTGGTTGATTGGTTTTAGTCAATAAGTCGTGTCCGACTCTTACAACACCATGGACTGTGGCCCGTCAAGCTCCTCTGTCCACGGGGATTCTCCAGGCAAGAACAATGGAGTGGGTTGCCATTTCCTTCTCCAGGGGATCTTCCTGAACCAGGAATTGAACCCGGCTCTCCTGCATTGCAGGCAGATGATTTACTGACTGAGCTATGAGGAAAGCCTCATCAGAAACCCTACTTGCTATTATACTTTTGAATGATTCATACACAAAGTACACAGAAGTTTTACTTTTAATTCCATGTGTGTGTGTGTGTGTGTGTGTGTGTGTGTGTGTATTCATCTGAAATCTCTTGGTAACCTCAGATTTTTTCAAGTCAGCCTGAAGGCTGTGATCTAGGACTTCATTATCATGTCAGGAACAAGAAAATATAAATGAACAGAGAGATGAGGAGCAGTCAGAGGTTAAAACCAGGAGGCATCACTAGGAGGCGGAGAGTAAAGTTGGCCTAGGTTGAGCTAAGCAGAGCAACCCTATTCTTTTGTGAGAACTCAAAAGAGGCTGACTGATCTAGGGGTGATAAAATAAGTGGTCAGCAGAATTGGAATAATGATATCTAATTGCTAACACCTTAGTAATTCATGTTGATTTTTTATGAATAAAATATGAATTGTTCAACAAAAATAAAACTTTTTTTCCCCTTGTTGTTTTCTCCACTGAATTTTCAATGCTAAGGCATTATCCAAGAAAGAATAAAAGATTTGTTCCTCCACCTTAACAGTAGGAGTAGATGGGTTCTGTAAGAATGCACTAAAAGCATCCTTGTACCTTATTTCGAAGACAGAAGATGCCTGTCTGCCACAATTTTGAGCAAAGAGTTGTGTATCACATTGGGCTATTACTGCTCCCTGGTGCTGGGTTTATGCAATTCAATCACCTGCAAATGTTTTCTATGTTCTGCAACCAGCCTCTCAGGTTTGATTTGGTTTTGTATAAATTTTCAAACGACAGCACCTTTAGCAAACATGCATGTTGCACATATTCATAGGAAATCTGTTTTATAGACCACTCTAAAAAATCAGAAGGTTTTCCAACTTTCTTATTACTAAGTTGTTGACAGATGGATCATTCAATTGACTTTTAAATAGGAAGATGAATGACTAAGAAGTCAAGTTATTTGTCCAATGTTTATGAGCAGCAACCTCCTTGTTTGGGTAAAGAAATGACCATTTGCCTCCCCAAATGAGTCAGGAAATGGCTGAGGGGTGCAAAGATTAGCAGGGGATCGCATAATACTGTTTGCAAACTTCTAAGGATAGCTGTTCATTTTAGGGCATCAAGTCCTATGAGTAGCCTTGGACCACACTACCTAATGTGTGAACAAAACTGCTAAATAAATAGCTAATATTTTTGATCACTTGTATTATTTCTTTTAAACTTTACAATATGGGATTATTATTATTTCCACTTCCACTAAGAAAGTGAATCTTACAATGATTAAATAATGCATTCCCTTTGCAGAGATATATAGTAAGGAAGCCAGATTTTTCAATTTGGGCTTGTCTGACTGCATATTCAGCATTTATTACCCATCACACTGGAGTTGTTCTTATGCACCACAAAAAGAGTAAGGCCAAGGTCAACTTGATACATTTGTCCTTCTGTGGCCTTCTGGTATTCATCAGTGGTTGAATAAGTTGTAAGGGACAAGCAAGGTGGAAGAGTTTAATTTCAAGAACAAAGTGATGTACCCTCAGTGAGATGATTGTACCCTGCATTTATTACATGTGAATTTCTTTCTTTTTTTTTTTTTGATTGTTAACATCTTACTTCCATTTTCATTTTTATTTATTTATTTATTTTATTTTATTTTTTACTTTGCAATATTGTATTGGTTTTGCCATACATCAACATGCATCCGCCCTCTGTCCTAAACAGCAATGACTACAGGAAAACTTGCATTTTTCAGAACGTGCCTGTGCTGATGAATCAGTGCTGTTGATGTATTTCAAAAGACCTTCTGTGATAGACTTATAATTTTTTTTCTATGCAGCCAGTATAAAATCAATCAGTGAGTCCATGATGAATCATGAAACACATTTCTTGACAAATAAAACCTTGCATTCATTGTCAATCAATCCAACTGTGCCACCACTGTTTCAATTGCCAGCTGTGAAATATTACTCTGAAACATGGAATTTATTGTTGGAAAGAGCCAGTATCAATCTAGTTGTCCTGCAGCAGGTGCATCTTGCTATTCAGCAAGTATATCCAGCTGTATTGATTCTAAGTATATATTCATCTTAGCCTTAAACTCATTTATGCTACCTACTCTGAGTATATTATATATTGTTCTGTTCCCAATTCTAATATCTTTCTTGGAGGTGGAACCTTTTCTAAATTTAAAAATCGCCTACAGTTTTCCTCCTATGACATCCAGACCTGTATTTTCCATATATATTTTAAAAACTAATAAACACTGATTCATGTACTAGATTTTTGGGTCAATTTAAATTTGGTAGATTTTAGCTAAAAGAAAGAAGTAATAAAATGCTCCGAGGAAAGCACTGAATGAAAGAAAAATTTGAATTCAGGGCTTTGAAGACAATTAATTGAGGAAGAACTAATCACTTTATATTCTCAACTCAACCAAATACATATTTTTCAAAAATAGTGGATTATAATAAGAGTATAAACATTTCCCAGTATATGAAGAGACTGTTTTTGCTGCCTTTGTAAAATATCAGTTCAACTAACATTCAAATCTGACATAAAGAAGAAGTGGATGAGTGGTTAATGCTCTATCATCAAGAATATTTGGGTATGATTTTAGAAAATAAGATGGTATAATGTATAACTTTCATGGATTTAACTTTCAGAAAATGGGAGTGTAAAGGAGTGTACAGAACCAAAATAACGCTAACCATGATTTCACCTTTTTGTATAGGCTACAGGAGGCATGAAACACCTTACAGTGATGTCATTTTTGCACTCCAGTGATTATTGTGGCAGATAACTGAGAGTTCTTAAAAAGTCATTTTTGCCTCTGTTTTGTGGTTACTTTCACTAATTCTTGCAGACATTTTGTTTACAAAACCATTTCAGCATTAGACTAATATTAGATACTTGATGGACAGTTTTCTTGAGATTCACAAAAGGCAGAGACACTAATTTTTGTGTTATCTGTCTCTATTAGAACTGAAGTAGATTGGTCACAGAGAAGCAGATTTGCCACATGACAAGGAATATTATTGTACATTGCAAAGTTTACTTCAAGTGCTTTAAATCTGAAGATTATGGAAATGCTAAGCCTGTATGAGAGTTGCCACTAAAGGGCCACATTGGTATGGTACCTAGAAACTATGAATTCAACAAACAATGAAATAATTTGGTGAATTGAAATGTCTGATTTGACATATAAAGAGGCCTCAGTTATTTCTACTTGATTGTATTCACACAAATTCCAAATTTAGTCCTCATTGTCTACCTTCTTTCCTGTATATTTTCATTTTCTAATAGAATTTTGCCAACGCTTCTAAAAATGAACACTCTAAAAGGAAACCATCATGGTTCTCCCAGGTAGCAGTTATTAAAAATATACTTGACCTGTTGATTGCACAAATTTCTCAGTCTATTAGGTTGAAAATCTTGGGAGTCATCATTTAACATCAGACTTTATTACACATTACTATTCTCTTAACCCACCTTTCACTCTTCACCATATATCCTTTTCTATCATAATTTGTCAGCTGACTCCCTAATCATTCTTCGTGGCTAAGCTCAAACTTCACCTCTCCTGAGAGTCTTTTCTGATGTTCTCCATGACCATTATCAGTTGGATGTCTTCTGTGTTTTACTATAGTACCATGAGCATACCTGAGTAATAGTACTATAATCACTGTGGTATTGCAGCAGTGGGTCTGCTATATAGTTGTTGCCTAGTAAATGCTTGTTAAGTGATGACATGTGTTGGCTTTTTCCCTTTAATGACATTGTAGTTGTATGTACAATGACATGTCTTAACAACCAAACTTAATGAGAACACTAATCTTTGTGGAAGAATAAATGTTTGGTAACCAGTGTTGCTGGAGAAGGCAATGGCATGCCACTCCTGTACTCTTGCCTGGAAAATCCCATGGATGGAGGAGCCTGGTAGGCTGTAGTCCATGGGGTCGCTAAGAGTCAGACATGACGGAGCGACCTCCCTTTCACTTTTCACTTTCATGCATTGGAGAAGGAAATGGCAACCCACTCCAGTGTTCTTGCCTGGAGAATCCCAGGGACGGAGGAGCCTAGTGGGCTTCCATCTATGGGGTTGCACAGAGTCGGACATAACTGAAGCGACTTAGCAGCAGCAGCAGCAGCAGCAGCCAGTGTTTCTCTCTGTGTTGTTAAGGGTATAGCTTGGGTAAGTGATTGTGGAAACAAGTGTTGAAGGAATTTTGACAACTGTTAGACAAAAGCAATAGCCCCTATATTCTGTGGAGAACAGCCTTAATGTTGAATGACTGAATCTACAACAATGGTCATGCTGAAATTTGTAACAGACAATGCCTAAAATGGGAGAAAGACAATTTATCCTGTATACTTTTAAACATCTGGCATTATCTACATTTACTGAATCACCATTAAGAATATAATGGATGAAAATCTTCATAGTTCATTATCAGAATTATTGCTCTTGGGCAATAGATCTCTACACATTTTCATCATTCAGTCAAAGCCAATGAGCATCTCAGACATTTTCAGAATTTGAACAATTTTTCTTGGAGTTGTACAGTACAGGATGTTTCCACTTGACATTTTGTTTCAATTGTCTATGAAGAAAATGACTCTTCATGCTACGTTTATTGAACTGACATTGGTGGTATCCAGTCTTCTAAGCAAAGAACCACTATAAAGATAGTGTTTGGCTTGTTAACGTAGTTTGAAATGGCAGCCCAGAGGCACAGTGCTGAATAAATATCATAAAACAAGATCAATCAATGATATATGAGGTATTCTTCTATGTGAAAAAGAAGTATGCAGGATAAACTGATGAAGAGAAGTTATATTCAGTATCTGTGGAAGTTAGTGAATATCATAAAAAATAGATCAGCACTTGAGTATTAAATGACATATTTCCCTACCTGTTATACCAAGAAATATTCCTTTTAACCAAAAAGAAAATGAAGGCATTGTAGGAATTAACTTCCTCCAGTTTCCAGTAGGAGCAAAGTCCTACCATTTATTTTTGTGACATGGAGTGACTGTGCTTTGTTTGTACATTTTCTGATGAACAAAACAAACCAGTAAGCTAAAATGGTTCTTGGGCCTCAATTCACAAAGGCAGGGTAGCTTTTACCCTAATGGTAGTAACCACTTGTTGGAGCAATTGCAGTTATATTGAGCATATTATTTTTCTAGTTTCTGATATAAATATTTATCTGGCAGTAGTATATGATTTTTGCCTTTAAACATGCACATGGGTACACATGTGTTTGTATGGGTACTCACAGTTACATCACATCGTATGTGTTAAAAAGGGAGAAACATCTAGAAACTAACTTACAAAGATCCTCTTCCCTATGCAGGGATTTCAGTGTTACATGTATACATACACAAATATAAACATACTGCAAGACAAGGAATAAGATGAATATAATCGGAACCTATTATGTAAATAAAATAGTGCATAATTAAGTATGAGTAACTTCACATACACAGATGATACCACTGTAATGGCATAAAGTGAGGAGGAACTAAAGAGCCCCCTGATTAGGGTGAATGAGGAGAGTGAAAAAACTGGCTTAAAACTCAATATTAAAAAAATAAAATAAAAACAGATCACATCATAGGATCTCATCACTTCATGGCAGATAGAAGGGAAAAAAATAGAAGCAGTGACAGATTTTCTCTTCTCGGGCTCCAAAATCACTGCAGATGGTGACTGCAGTCATGAAATTAGAAGACACTTGCTCCTTGGGAGAAAAGCTATGACAAACCTAGACAGCATATTAAAAAGCAAAGACATCACTTTGCCGACAAAGGTCCATATAGTCAAAGCTAAAGTCTTCCCAGTGGTCATATATCATGTGAGAGTTGGACCATAAAGAGGGCTGAGTGCCAAAGAATGATGTTTTTGAATTGTGGTGCTGGAGAAGACTCTTGAGAGTCCCTTGGACTGCAAGGAGATCAAACTAGTCAATGCTAATAGAAATCAACCTTGAGTATTCATTGGAAAGACTGATACTGAAAATGAAGCTCCAATACTTTGATGCAAAGATCCAAAACATTGTAAAAGACCCTGCTGCTGGGAAAGATCAAGAGCATGAGGAGAATGGGGCAACAGAGGATGAGATGGTTGGATGGCATCATAAGTTTGAGCAAACTCCAGGAGAAAGTGAGGGACAGGGCAACCTGGTGTGCACAGAGTTGGACACCACATGTGTCCATGTGGTGGCATAGAGTTGGACATGATTTAGCAACTGCAAAACAATCAGTATGAATAAATATTCGGGGCAATTGGTTCAATGAAGAATGGTGCTACTTTCATATTTTCCTCCAAACTACAGTCCGATAAAACAGTTTAAAACACTTTAAAGGAAAAAACTTAACATAAAGACACCTTGTCTGGGTCTCTATAATACTACCCCTGTTCTAAATTATTATGGCTTTAATATAGAGAATGATGACTATGTGCCAGACCCTGAGCTAAGCATTTAACATGTGAACCTCATTTGGTTCTTACTACACACTGGCATTAAGAATCATTACCTTGTTTAACAGATGAATAAAGTGACCAAAGCTCATACTCTTAAATGTTATAGTAAACTCTTCCCTCTTTTTAGAAAATCTATTTGAGTAGTTTCCATTTCTGTGTTTTGATATGTTCTTATCTTAGGTAACTTTTTAAATTATTGAAAGAAAGCTTTTGGGACTGCATTTTTCCCCTTAACTCTATATTAGTCCTTTTCTTATTTTAACTTTTAATTTTATATTGGAATGTGTGTGTGCTAAGTCACTTTGGTCATGTGCAACTCTGCACCACCATATGGATTGTAACCTGCCAGGCTCCTCTGTCCATGGGATTTTCCAGGCAAGAATATTGGAGTGGGTTGCCATGCCCTCCTCCATGAGATCTTCCTGACCCAGGGATCAAACTCATGTTTTCTTAAGTTTCCTGCATTGGCAGGTGGGTTTGTTACCAGTAGCGCCACCTGGCAAGCCCTATATTTAAGTATTTTAGTCGTATTTCTAAAACCTGGATTCTCATGTACTCTCATAATAAGCTAGGGCCATTACCACTGTAGATAAATGAGTTGACATTGTTGATGTCCTGCCTGTTGCAAGGAATTGAAAGTCCAGCTGAGAGCAATGTTACTGCCTTGGCAGGAGCTGTCAAGATTCACATTTTTGGCCTGATGCTGGATATGTGTATACTGATGACAGTCACAGAAACTAGACATTTTCAATCATCGTTAAAAATGGGAAGAAATCATGAAGTTCTAAAAGCCTTTGTTTCCATGAAATCTACAAATAGTGCAAATAAAGTATATTTTGTGTATATGAGTGCATGTATATAAAGTATCTTTATTAACAGCAACAATTGGTCTATGTGCTTGTAAACTAAATTCAGGTTATTTCATTATTTTGCATTCTGAGTAAATGGAACTTTACTATATTAGTGTTTAATCTCCCTGAATACCTGAATAATGTTATCCTTAAGCTCAAATAGAATATAATAGATTCATGCTGAGCCCAATATAGTAAAGTTCCATTTACTCAGAATCCAAAATAATGAAAAAACCTGAATTTAGTTTATAAGCACATAGACCAATTGTTGCTGTTAATAAAGATACTTTACATATTCAGATACATTCTAAAGTAAAACAAACAAGCCTGCAGATTCTAGTTTTAGTGATAAGTATTACCTTTGATATTAAAATTTTCATGTTTATATAATGGTATTTAAAGAAATTCAAACATGAGAGTTAACTAATTAGAATACTCCATTACTCATTTTCTATAAGTTCCATTTGTTAATTCTAGAAGGAATACATTGATATCACTTGATATCATTGATATGACATGATATCTTTGAAACTGGCTTGTGTAATAAGCCTTCAGAACAAAAGATGATTTGGGGCTAATTGATGAATTAGAATTCTCTAGTCAATGAACACAAATAGCAATGGTAATTTAGATAAAATGAATGTTTTCTTTAATTGAAAAATCCATTCAAATTTCCCACCTAAAATAGGACATCTGTACCTGAGAGGCTAGTTTCTAATGTGAAATAATAAGCTTGAATCAGCCAAGCGATATATTGGAGGTTCCAGGTAGACCGGCTTGTCTAAAACTATAATTTACTTGGGTCTTTACTTTGTTAGGGAGTGAAGACATGTAACTCTTTCCAAAGTGTTTCTTGAGTTATTTCCTAGTGGGAATTTCTTGTGAAGGAGCTGTACTGTAGAGTCACAGCACAGATTAGAGACATATCAATTGTGTGATTGTGATGATGTGGAGGAGTGCATGGTGATCCCAGCCACTGTGTGAAAGAATCTAAGATTGTGTACAAATTGTCTTTACCTAGAGTCACACTGCCTGAATTCAATTATGAAACAAAAATAATAACATAAAAATAATTCCTCTGGAGTCACATTTTCATTGTTTCTCCAGGGATATTGTCATTATCCTCACCATAGAAGATGCTCCTTCCCTTCTTTCAAATGTTAATACCTGTCATACTCCTTGCCCAACCAAAGTCTTCTCTTTTATATGGTAAATGATCTTACTTCCTTTGAGAATTCCTCAATTTATTTTTAAACATCCATTTGGACTTCAACTATTTTTTTCTTAATAAAGTGGATGTTCAGAGTTGGAAATAATACTAACATAATTTGACCAAGTATCATTCAGTACATTATTCGATACACTATATTTTTCCCTGAAGAAACTTAGGATATTTTACTAGTTATCTGGCCTCTACTGGTCTATGGCTGGTTCAATGAAAAAAATTTAACAGAGATTTTTTTTTTAGTCCTAATATTACAGTATTTTCTCCTGTCTAGGTGAAAATTCACTCTGTCCCTTAACCTAACAAAACACCAAGGAAAGATGATCCACATATTTGTCTCTTCCTTTAACATTCCATGATATACAGCAATATTAAATGAATAGTTCGAGGAATTAAAGATTGCTGCAAATATACCTTTTTTCAAGCTAGGTCTTTATCTAACTGAAGTGAAAAATAGCATGTCTTTTTAAGCAAATAAATGCATAGAAAAGAAGATAAAAAGGGATATATGAACAATCAGCTTTTTCACACCTTATGGTGAAATAGCTAGATCTCTGGTTCTCAACCCCGCATACACATTAGAACCATCTGATGACCTGTTAAAAATAAGAGCTATAACTTTCAAAAAAACATTAAATGGCTTTATTGAGCAGAATTGACACAAAATAAATTGCACATATTTAAAACATACAATTTTGACAGTCTTAGCATATATTAATAATTTGAAACTATCACTAAAAATAATGTAATGAATATATCAAACCTCAAAAGTTTCCTACTACCCTTTTGTAATCTTGACCCACCAACCTTCACAGGCAACCACAAATATCTTCTAAGTTTTCAAATAAAAGGAATCTTTCATTAATTACTCTTTTACTGTTTTCTTTCACTAAGCAAAATTATTTAAAGCTTCATTCATGCTGTAACCTGCACTTCAGTTCAGTTCAGTTCAGTTCAGTCACTCAGTCGTGTCCGACTCTTTGCGACCCCATGAATCGCAGCATGCCAGGCCTCCCTATCCATCACCAACTCCTGGAGTTCACTCAGACTCACGTCCATCGAGTCAGTGATGCCACCCAGCCATCTCATCCTCTGTCGTCCCCTTCTCCTCCTGCCCCCAATCCCTCCCAGCATCAGAGTCTTTTCCAGTGAGTCAACTCTTCACATGAGGTGGCCAAAGTACTGGAGTTTCAGCTTTAGCATCGTTCTTGCCAAAGAAATCCCAGGGCTGATCTCCTTCAGAATGGACTGGTTGAATCTCCTTGCAGTCCAAGGGACTCTCAAGAGTCTTCTCCAACACCACAGCTCAAAAACATGAGTTCTTTGGCGCTCAGCCTTCTTCACACTCCAACTCTCACATCCATACATGACCACAGGAAAAACCATAGCCTTGACTAGATGGACCCATGTTGGCAAACTAACGTCTCTGCTTTTCAATATGCTATCTAGGTTGGTCATAACTTTCCTTCCAAGGAGTAAGTGTCTTAATTTCATGGCTGCAGTCACCATCTGCAGTGATTGTGGAACCCAAAAGAATGAAGTCTGACACTGTTTCCACTGTTTCCCCATCTATTTCCCATGAAGTGATGGGACCGGATGCCATAATCTTAGTTTTCTGAATGTTGAGCTTTAAGCCAACATTTTCACTCTCCACTTTCACTTTCATCAATAGGCTTTTTAGTTCCTCTTCACTTTCTACCATAAGGCTGGTGTCATCTGCACATCTGAGGTTATTGATATTTCTCCCAGCAATCTTGATTCCAGCTTGTGTTTCTTCCAGTCCAGCGTTTCTCATGATGTACTCTGCATATAAGTTAAATAAGCAGGGTGACAACATACAGCCTTAACATACTCCTTTTCCTATTTGGAACCAGTCTGTTGTTCCATGTCCAGTTCTAACTGTTGCTTCCTGACCTGCATATAGGTTTCTAAAGAGGCAGGTCAGGTGGTCTGGTATTCCCATCTCTTTCAGAATTTTCCACAGTTTACTGTGATCCACACAGTCAAAGGCTTGGCATAGTCAATAAAGCAGAAATAGATGTTTTTCTGGAACTCACTTGTTTTTTTGGTGATCCCGCAGATGTTGGCAATTTGATGTCTGGTTCCTCTGCCTTTTCTAAAACCAGCTTGAATATCTGGAAGTTTATGGTTCACGTATTGCTGAAGCCTGGCTTGGAGAATTTTGAGCATTACTTTACTAGTGTGTGAGATAAGTGCAATTGTGTGGTAGTTTGAGCATTTTTTGGCATTGCCTTTCTTTGGAATTGGAATGAAAACTGACCTTTTCCAGTCCTGTGGCCACTGCTGAGTTTTCAAAATTTCCTGGCATATTGATTACAGCACTTTCACAGCATCATCTTTTTGGATTTGAAATAGCTCAACTGGAATTCCATCACCTTCACTAGCTTTGTTCTTAGTGATGCTTTCTAAGGCCCACTTGACTTCACATTCCAGGATGTCTGGCTCTTGGTGAGTGATCACAGCATCGTGATTATCTTGGGCTTGAAGATCTTTTTTGTACAGTTCTTCTGTGTATTCTTGCCACCTCTTCTTAATATCTTCTGCTTCTGTTAGGTCCATGCCATTTCTGTCCTTTATCGAGCCCATCTTTGCATGATATGTTCCCTTGGTATCTCTAATTTCCTTGAAGAGATCTCTAGCCTTTCCCATTCTGTTGTTTTCCTCTATTTCTTTGCATTGATCACTTAGGAAGGCTTTCTTATCTCTCCTTGCTATTCTTTGGAACTCTGCATTCAGATGCTTATATCGTTCCCTTTCTCCTTTGCTTTTCACTTCTCTTCTTTTCACAACTATTTGTAAGGCCTCCCCAGACAGCCATTTTGCTTTTTTGCATTTCTTTTACATGGGGATGATCTTGATCCCTGTCCTCTGTACAATGTCATGAACCTTAGTCCATAGTTCATCAGGCACTTCATCTATCAGATCTATAGATAGATCTATAGATCTATAGGACCTGGAATGTCAGTTTCATGAATCAAGGCAAATTGGAAGTGGTCAAACGAGATGGCAAGAGTAAATCAGCGAACTAAAATGGATTGGAATGGGTGAATTTAACTCAGATGAACATTATATCTAGTACAGTGTATAGGAATCCCTTAGAAGAAATAGAGTAGCCATCATGGTCAACAAAAGAGTTTGAAATGCAGTTCTTGCATGCAGAATGATCTCTGTTCGTTTCCAAGGCAAACCATTCAATATCACAGTAATCCAAGTCTATGCCCCAACCAGTAATGCTGAAGAAGCTGAAGTTGAACGGTTCTTTGAAGACTTATAAGACCTTTTAGAACTAACACCCAAAAAAGATGTCCTTTTCATTATAGGGGACTGGAATGCAAAAGTAGGAACTCAAGAGACACCTGGAGTAACAGGCAAATTTGGCCTTGGAATACGGAATGAAGCAGGGCAAAGACTAATAGAGTTTTGCCAAGAAAATGCACTCGTCATAGCAAACACCCTCTTACAAAAACATAAGAGAAGACTCTACACATGGACATCACCAGATGGTCAACACCGAAATCAGATTGATTATATCCTTTGCAGCCAAAGATGGAGAAGCCCTATACAGTCAACCAAAACAAGACCAGGAGCTGACTGTGGCTCAGACCATGAACTCCTTATTGCCAAATTCAGACTAAGTATGGAAAACCACTTGACCATTCAGGTATGACATAAATCAAATCCCTTATGATTATACAGTGGAAGTGAGAAATAGATTTAAGGGACTAGATAACCTGCACTTAGAGTTCATTAATTTTTATTGCTGAGTAGTATTTCATCTTATGTATTCCACATTTTATTTTACATAAAATGAAATACTATTTAAAAAATGACAGAATGATCTCGCTTCACTTCCAAGGCCAAACATTCAACATCAGAGTAAACCAAGTCTGTACCCTAATCACTGATGCTGAAGAAGCTGAAGTCAACTGGTTCTGTAAAGACCTACAACACTTTCTAGAAATAACACCAAAAAAAGATATCCTTTTCATTACAAGGGATTTGAATACAAAAGTAGAAAGTCAAGACATGACTGGAATAACAGGCAAGTTTAGCCTTGGAGTTCAAAATGAAGCAGGGCAAAGGAAAACATATTTTTGTCAAAAGAGCACGCTGGTCATAGCAAACCCCCATTTCCAACAACCCAAGAAACGAGTCTACACATGAACATCACCAGATGGGCAATACTGAAATGAGATTGACTTTGTTCTTTGCAGCCAAAGATAAAAAAGCTCTATACGCCCAGTAAAAACAAGACCTGGAGCTGGCAGTGGTTCAAATCATGAGCTCCTTATTGAAAAATTCAGGCTTAAATTGAAGAAAGTAGGGAAAAACACTAGGACATTCAGGTATGATCTAAATCAAATTCCTTATGGTTATACAGTGGAGATAATGAATAGATTCAAAGGAGTAGTCTGGTAGACAGATGCTTGAAGAGCTATGGATGGAGATTCATAACATTGTGCTGAAGGCAGTGACCAAAAGCATTCCAAAGAAGAAGAAATGAAAGAAGGCAAAGTGGTTGTCTGATGAGGCTTTACAAAAAAAAAAAAAAAGAGAGAGAGAAGAGAAAGACAAGGGAGAAAGGGAAAGATATACCCAACTGAGTGCAGAGTTCTAGAGAATACCAAGGAGAGATAAGAAATTTAAATTAAAAGAAAATAAAGTTAAAAAAAAGAAGGCCTTCTTAAATGAACAGTTCAAAGAAATAGAGTAAAAGAATAGAATGAGAAAGACTAGGGATCTCTTCAAGAAAATTGGAGGTATTAAGGAAACATTTCATTCAAGGATGGACACAATAAAAGATAGAGAATATAAAGATCTAACAAAAGCAGATGAGACTAAGAAGGGTGACAACTATGGAAGACGTATGGAGATACCTTAAAAACTAGTAATAAAACTACCATATTACCCAGCAATCCCAGTCCTAGGCATATACACTGAGGAAACCAAAATTGAAGAAGACACACGTATTCCATTGTTCATTGCAACACTATTTACAATAGCTAGAACATGGAATCAACCCATATGTCCATCGACAGATCAATGGATAAAGAAGTTGTGGTACATATACATAGTGGAACATTCAGTTCAGTCCAGTTCAGTTCAGTTGCTCAGTCGTGTCCAACTCTTTGCGACCCCATGAATTGCAGCACGCCAGGCCTCCCTGTCCAGCACCAACTCCCAGAGTTCACCCAAACTCACATCCATCGAGTCAGTGATGTCATCCATCCATCTCATCCTCTGTCATCCCCTTTTCCTCCTGCCCCCAATCCCTCCCAACATCAGAGTCTTTTCCAATGAGTCAACTCTTCGCATGATGTGGCCAAAGTACTGGAGTTTCAGCTTTAGCATCATCCCTTCCAAAGAACACCCAGGACTTATCTCCTTTAGAATGGACTGGTTGGATCTCCTTGCAGTCCAAGGGACTCTCAAGAGTCTTTTCTAACACCACAGTTCAAAAGCATCAATTCTTCAGCGCTCAGCTGTCTTCACAATGGAACATTACTCACCCATAAAAAGGAATACATTTGAGTCAGTTCTAATGAAATTCATAAACCTAGAATGTATTACACAGAGTGAAGTAAGTCAGAAAGAGAAAGATAAATCATATTCTAACACATATACGTGGAATCTAGAGGAATGGTACTGAAGAATTTATTTTCAGGGCAGCAACAGAGAAACAGACATAGAGAATAGACTTAGGGATATGGAAAGAGTTGCATGAAATCTTATATTACCATCTGTAAAATAGATAACCAATGGAAATTCACTGTATGGCTCTGGAAACTCAAACAAGTGCTCTGTATCAACCTAGAGGGGTGGGATGGGGAGGGAGATTGGAGGGAGTTTCAAAAGGGAGGGGATATATGTATACCTATGGCTGATTCATGTTGAGGTTTGACAGAAAACAACAAAACTCTGTAAAGCAATTATCCTTCAGTTAAAAAATAATTTTTTTTAAAAGACGAGGTGACAAGAATGCATAGAAGAACCATACAAGAAAAGCCTGAAGGACCTAGATAACCACAACTTTTAGGTCACTCACCTAGAACTGGACATCCTGGAGTGTGAAGTCAAGTGGACCTTAAGAAAGCATTACTATGAACAAAGCTAGTGGAGGTAATGGAATTCCAGCTGAGCTATTTCAAATCCTAAAAGATGATGCCATTAAAGTGCTGCACTCAATATGTCAGCAAATTTTAAAAAACTCAGCAATGACCACAGGATTGCAAAAGGTAAATATTCATTCCAATCCCAAAGAAATGCAATACCAAAGACTGTTCAAACTAGTGTACAATTGCTGTCATTTCACATGCTACCAAGTTTATGCTTAAAATCCTTCAAGCTAGGCTTCAGCAATATGTGAACTGAGAAATTCCAGATGTACAAGCTGGGTTTCAAAGAGGCAGAGGAACCAGAGATCAAATTACCAACATCTGTTGTATCTGAAGAAAGCAAGGGGGTTCCAGAAAAATATGTACTTGTGCTTCATTGACTACACCAAATCCTTTGACTGTGTGTATCACAACAAGCTGTGGAAAATTCTTCAGTAGATGGGATTATCAGACCACCTTACCTGTCTCCTGAGAAACCTGTATGCAGGTCAAGAAGCAACAGTTAGAACCTGACATGGAAAAACCGACTGATTCAAAACTGTCAAATGTATACATGAAGGCTGTGTACTTCCACCCTGCTTATTTAACCTATATGCACAATACATCATGTAAAATGCCAGGCTGGATGAATCATAAGATGGAATCAAGATTGCAAGGAGAAATATCAACAACCTCAGATTTGCAGAAGACACCAATCTAATGGCAGAAAGTGAAGAACCTCTTGATGAGGGTGAAAGAAGAGAGAAAAAGCTGACTTGAAACTCAGTATTCAAAAAACTAAGATCATAGCATCTTGCCCCATCACTTCATGACAAATAGAAGGGGAAAAATTGGAAGTGGTGGCAGATTTTATCTTCTTAGGCTCCAAAATCACTGCAGACAGTGATTCAGCCATGAATATAAAAGAAGCTTGCTCCTTTGAAGGAAAGCTATGACCAACCTAGACAGCATATTAAAAAGCAGACACCACTTCGCTGGCAAAAGTCCATGTAGTCAGACCTATGATTTTTCCAGTAGTCATGTATGGATGTTAAAGTTGGTTCATAAAGAAGGTTGAGTGCTGAAGAATTGGTGCTTTTTAAAAATATTTTATTTTTTTTATTTTAAATTTAAATTTATTTATTTTAATTGGAGGCTAATTACTTTACAATATTGTATTGGTTTTGCCATACATCAACATGAATCTGGCACGGGTGTACACATGGTCCCCATCCTGAACCCCCCTCCCACTTCCCTCCCTGCACCATTGTGGTGCTGGGGAAGAGTCTTGAGAGTCCTTTGGACTGCAAAGAGATCAAACTAGTCAATCCTAAAGGAAATCAACCATGAATATTCATTGTAAGGACTGATGCTGAAGCTGAAGTTCCAATACTTTGATGTGAAGAGCCAACTCATTAGAAAAGACCCTGATGCTGGGAAAGATTTAAGTCAAAATGAGAAGAGGGCAGCAGAGGATGAGATGGTTAGATAGCATCACTGATTCAATGGACATGAATTTGAGCAAACTCTGGCAAACAGTGGAGGGTAGAGGATCCTAGAATGCTACATTTCATGGAGTTGCAAAGAGTTGGACATGACAGCGACTGAACAAAAACTGTTTTGTCCACTCACTACACATTTGAATTGTTTTCAGTTCTTAGATTACAAATAAAGCTGAATGATTATTTTTTACAAAATTTTGTATAAATGTATACGAAGTTGGACTGTGAAGAAGGCTGAGCGCCGAAGAATTGATGCTTTTGAACTGTGGTG
This sequence comes from Bos grunniens, assembly GCF_055505025.1. Taxonomy (NCBI): domain Eukaryota; kingdom Metazoa; phylum Chordata; class Mammalia; order Artiodactyla; family Bovidae; genus Bos; species Bos grunniens. The sequence continues at coordinate 100,838,262 of NC_141194.1, read as the reverse complement.
TTGGAGAAGACTCTTGAGAGCACCTTGGACTGCAAGGAGATCCAACCAGTCCATTCTGACAGAGATCAGCCCTGGGATTTCTTTGGAAGGAATGATACTAAAGCTGAAATTCCAGTACTTTGGCCACCTCATGCGAAGTGTTGACTCATTGGAAAAGACTCTGATGCTGGGAGGGATTGGGGGCAAGAGGAGAAGGGGATGACAGAGGATGAGATGGCTGGATGGTATCACTGACTCGATGGACGTGAGTCTGAGTGAACTCCGGGAGTTGGTGCTGGACAGGGAGGCCTGGCGTGTTGCGATTCATGGGGTCGCAAAGAGTCAGACACGACTGAGCGACTGATCTGATCTGATCTGATACTTTCATTACTCTTGGGTAAAACTTAGAAGTGGAATGACTGAACCATATTAAAGGAATATGTTTAACTTTTTAAGATATGTATAGCTTCTTTTTCTGCACCATTTACTGAAAAGGTTCTTCTTTCTCCACTCTATTAACAAAGCATGCTTTTCAATATTAGGTTGCCCATATATGTGAATTTATATCTGGATTTACTCTTCTGTTCCATGGATCTAGTTTCATATTAATAGAATGTTGTCTTTGATTACAGTTGCAGTATAAGCCTTAAAGTAAGATATTTTATAGCTGAATAAAGTGGGGGAACATATCGTGAAAATTAAAAAAAAAAAAAGATAGTGTTAGTACTCTAACTTTTTCTTCTTTTTCAAAGTTGTTAAACTTATTATGGATTCTTTTTATTTCTATACGAATTTCATAATCAGTGTGCCCATTTCTACAAAAAGATAGCTGGGATTTTAATTAGAATTACTTTGATTTTATTGAAACATTTATGGATAATATCAACCATCTTAAGTATCATTATCAATCTTGCAATACTGAGTGTTTCACTTCATGTTTTTGTTCAGTTGCTAAGTCGTGTCTGACTCTGTGATCCCATTCATGTCATGAACATGGTAAAATTCTCTCTTTTTCATGTCTATTGTTTTTCTATTTTTTAATTGAATTTACTTCCATGCTGATCTTAATGTTTTTCATTCTTATCCTTATTTTGGAATGACTTTGCTCTTCTTTCCCTGGTTTCCAAAGGGAAACAAAGGTCCTTAATTGGAAAACTTTCTTATTTTCTAATATAACCATTTAATGCTGTAAATCCCCCCAAGTACTGATTTAGTGGGGTTAATGTTAGTTGTTCAGTCATGCCCAACCCTTTGTGACCCCATGGACTGCAGCCCAGCAGGCTCCTCTGTCCGTGGGATTTTCTGGGCAAGAATTCTGGAGTGGGTTGCCATTTCCTTCTCCAGGGAACCTTCCCGACCCAGGGATCAAACCCAGGTCTCCTGCACTGCAGGCTGATTCTTTACTGACTGAGCTACAAATATTGGTATGTTGTAATTTCATTTTCATTTAATTTGCAATCCTTCTTAATGTAACTTGAAATCAGTGTTCACCCATTGGGTAGTTGGAAATGTGCTGCTTAGTTTGATAGAGTTCAGGACATGCTACCCCAAATATAGCACCTTGATATTTAATATCTTAAGCTAAAGGAATTTGAGATAACAGCAGAAGCAAGAAGAAAACTCTGACTTCACTTCCACAATTCACCTTTCTTCTTTGAAAATAGTAGATAAATCTCCCACAAGAAGGAAGGAACACATTCTTATCACCAGAGACAGGGAATTTGGGATCAAAAAATCTGTATAAACAACTCTTATTAAACTAACCCTTATCTTCCAAGTTACTTCTTCACTATTTGCTAACTCATGGCCCTTTGTCTTGTCATTCTTCACACAAATTTATTGTTTCTTTTTCTGAAAGGCATTAAAAATTTCCTACTCTGATAATTTCTTCAGGTTTTCATTCACTCATGAATGTTCCCCATGTACATTTAAAAATTCAACAAAATATGCCTTTCTTTTGTTAATATTCAGACCCAGTCAGGAACCCTAAGAGGTTGTTGAAGAAAACTGTTTCCTCTCCCAGAGTTTATAAATACTTCAAGATTTTCCTGAGAATTTTTCTGTTATTGATTTATATTTTTATTCCATGTGGTCACAGAGCATACTTGATATGACTTGAATCCTTTTAAATTCATTGAAAGTTGTTTTATGTCCCAGAATATGGTCTATCTTGGTCAATATCCATGTGCATTTGAAAAGAATATGTATTTTACAGCTATTGGTTGGAGTGTATTAAGATCATATTGGTTGATAATGTTGTTTATCTACTATAACCATGCTGGTATTCTGTCTACTTTTTTTTATCAATTACCCAGAGAAAAGTACTGAAATTTCTCACTATAAATATGGATTTATTTCTTCTTTCTGTTCTCTCTATTTCTGCTTCATGTATTCCATACCTGTTAATAGTTATATAAATGTTTAGTATCATTGTGTACTTTTATGGATTGATGACTTTAATAACATGGAATAAAGAAGGCTGAACACCAAAGAATTGCGACTTTTGAACTGTGGTGATGGAGAGGACTCTTGAGAGTCCTTTGGACTGCAAGGAGATCAAACCAGTCAATCCTAAAGAAAATCAATCCTAAATATTCATTGGAAGGACTGATGCTGAAGTTGAAGCTCCAATATTTTGGGCACCTGATGTGGCCGTTCTAATTATATTTTCATTAGAAAAGACCCTGATGCTGGGAAACATTGAAGGCAGGAGTAGAAGGGGGGTGACAGAGGATGAGATGGTTGCATGGATATGAGTTTGAGCAAGCTCCAGGAGATGGGGAAGAACAGGGATGCCTGGCAGTCCACGGGGTCACAAAGAGTTAGACAGGACTGAGCTACTGAACAACAATCCTTGGTAATATCACTTGCTTGAAATTTTATTTGACTGACATTAACATAACAACTTCAGCTTTTTTTTGTTTTGATTAATGTTAGCACGTATATCCTTCCCCATCTCTTATGTGCTGAATTGTGTCCTCCCCAAAAGATAGGGTCTTTACAGAGTTAAAATGAGGTTCAATATAACTGATATTCTTATAATAAAAAGAAAATTATCAGACACAAAGATAAGTATGTACTGAAGGAAGATGATGTGAAGAACACAGGCATAAGCAGAATGCCACATGAAGATGAAAGGAAAGATTGATCTTATGGAACTGTAAGTCAAGGAATACCAATTTTTCCAGTCACCATAAGAAAGTAGGAGGAGGCATGCAAGGATTTTTCCCAGAGTTTCAGAGGAAGCATAATCCTGCTAACACCTTACTTACATACTTTTAGTCTATAGAACTATGAGATAATAAATTTCTGTTGTTTTGTCACCCAAATCTTAGTACTTAGTGTAGAAGCTTCAGCAAACTAACATACATCCTATTAACTTTTAATATATGTGTATATTTATATTTACAGTGAGTTTTAACTAGGGAGCCTATAGTCAAATTTTGCTTTATTTATCCAATATGACAATCTTTGACTTTTAATTAGGACTTTTAGACCATTGCATTTAAAGCAATTATTGATACGTGTAGGGTTAAGTCCATCATGTTGCTATTTATTTATTTCTCTAATGTGCTCTTTGTTTTGTTTCTTCTTTTTCTGTATCATTTTGGATTAATTGAATGTTTTAAAGGTTCCATCTTATCTCTTTTGTTGCCTTATTGTATGGAACTCTTTGTTTTATTATGTTAGTGTTTTTTTATGCTATATATTAGTCTTTTCTTTTTAAGCACCTACATTACAATGTTAACTCAATCAAGAAATGTATAACCAAAGAGCAGAATAGAGGTGATTTTTAGGGCAACATCATTATATCTGTTGATGAAATCATGACTTTGGCTTAAAAGTTTTAACATTTCAATGAAGTTAAAGAATGCTTATATTGTGTTTATGTCATTGTAAGTAGGCAAAACCACTAATAACCAGTTGGTCTTATTTCTATGATATTAAACAGCCAAATGGATCTAATCCTTTCTGTTAGGGTGGAGAGTGTTTCCCCTGGTTAACTTGTTTCATGGACTAGAGACACCCAGATTTTTATATTTCATGTATAGTTGTCAATGTTTAATTTTGGCAAGTAATGATATTTTAAAAATGTCATTTACTATCAAGAAGTTCACAAATAAAGGATGTTTGGACACCAAAAACATGCAGAGGATATTACTTCAGTAAAAAAATACATTTCTTTGAATTAAATACACTAATGTTTATGTTTCTCCTCACTATATTATCCTTATTTTTCTCTGTACTAAAATATAAATTCATATGTAATTATGTGATCATTGAAGATATCATTTAGAGAAAAAATCATATAATTGAGTTCAGCCCTCCATGTTTTAAGACATGTAATTATTCAGTTTGGTGGGATTGCTTAGGAGCACAAGTTTTATATTTCAGATAGATTATCATTGTGACCTTGATTATGTCTTTGGAAGAACTGAGAAGTAAAATCATATTTTCCTCTCTTGTCATTGTCAGTGTAACGAACTTTTCATCTTTATTCTGCCCACTGCCTTCTGTGAGAGAAGGCAGTGTTTTATCCATATGGTGAAGTTTCAAATGAGGATACATTCAGCACTTGGTGGATAATTTCAAACATATAGAGAAAGGAATTAAACAATATAAATTTGACTTGATTTTAATGTTAGCTAGAATGTACTTTCCTCAAGAATAATTTAGAAACTATGGCTAATATTGAATTGATCCTAGACTTAGACTGCTTAATAGAATTAAGTGCAAAATACTTTGTACTTTCAATATCTGCATTAATTATTTAAAACTTTTGAGTTTGAAGGGTAAAAAGGATAAACTAGCTATCTTTTGGGTTTTATATTCACAGTTGGTTGCCATGGCTAGATTTAAAACAATATTCTAAGAGAAAGACAATTAGAATCTCTAGAACAGCATACACTAGTAATTCTTAGAATTTGGATGGGAGTGAGGCACAAAATCAAAAGCTTGTCTACATGATTTCCAGGCTCAGACGGAGATTTCAACTTTCATTTTTTTCTAAAATATGTGCAACTTTTAGCTTTCTGTAGTAAAAGTCATTATTTTATGGCCTTTGGAAAGAACACTGCTTTCTAAAGCTTTCTCTGGCACTAAAAATATGTAACAAAGCAGTTAATGAATGTCAGCAATATAAAATGCTGCAAAATACAAAAGCAGGAAAAGTAAGTTCTGAGTTTTCAATTGTCAAAAATACATAATTTCTGAAGCTGCATTTTGGCAAATAACTTGGCAGCTGCTGCTGCTAAGTCACTTCAGTCATGCCCAACTCTGTGCGACCCTATAGACTGCAGCCCACCAGGCTCCCACGTTCCGGGGATTCTCCAGGCAAGAACACTGGAGTGGGTTGCCATTTCCTTCTCCAATGCATGAAAGTGAAAAGTGAAAGTGAAGTTGCTCAGTCATGTCTGACTCTTAGTGACCCCATGGACTGTAGCCCACCAGGCTCCTCTGTCCATGGGATTTTCCAGGCAAGAGCAATGGAGTGGGGTGCAATTGCCTTCATATATATGAACACTAATCTCTTTCAAAATTCAAAAATGGCATTTCTATATAACAGTTAAATCACTAAAATAATTTTATGCGCACATACCCATACACTCAATCTCTTATACACAAAGATCTGTTTTAATCAGTTATTTTGACTTTCTGTTGGTATTTCATAGGCATTTCTGAAGTCTGGAAGAACTGGTAGATAAATAGTACATTATTTCAAGTTACGATGGTAGGAATAAACATCCATGACTGTTAAATTAGCCTGTGTCATTTCCATTGCTGGGGTATAAAGACAAGATCATCAGTTCAGTTCAGTTCAGTTGCTCAGTCATGTCTGACTCTTTGTGATCCCATGAACTGCAGCACACCAGACCTCCCTGTCCATCACCAGTTCCCGGAGTTCACCCAAACTCATGTCCATCTAGTTGGTGATGCCATCCAGCCTTCACGTCCTTTGTCGTCCCCTTCTCCTCCTGCCCCCAATCCCTCCCAGCATCAGGGTATTTTCCAATAAGTCAACTCTTCGCATGAGGTGGTCAAAGTACTGGAGTTTCAGCTTCAACATCAGTCCTTCCAAAGAACACCCAGGACTGATCTCCTGTAGAATGGACTAGTTGGATCTTCTTGCAGTCCAAGGGACTCTCAAGAGTCTTCTCCAACACCACAGTTCAAAACCATCAATTCTTCGGCACTCAGTTTTCTTCGCAGTCCAACTCTCTCGTGCATACATGATCACTGGAAAAACCATAGCCTTGATTAGATGGAACTTTGTTGCCAAAGTAATGTCTCTGCTTTTGAATATGCTATCTAGGTTGGTCATAACTTTCCTTCCAAGGAGTAAGCATCTTTTAATTTCATGGCTGCAATCACCATCTGCAGTGATTTTGGAGCCCATAAAAATAAAGTCTGACACTGTTTCCACTGTTTCCCCATCTATTTCCCATGAAGTGATGGGACCGGATGCCATGATCTTAGTTTTCTGAATGTTGAGCTTTAAGCCAACTTTTTCACTCTCCTCTTTCACTTTCATCAAGAGGCTTTTTAGTTCCTCTTCACTTTCTGCCATAAGGGTGGTGTCATCTGCATGTCTGAGGTTATTGATATTTCTCCTGGCAATCTTGATTCCAGCTTATGCTTCACCCAGCTCAGCTATCCTCATGATATACTCTGCATTTAAGTTAAATAAGCAGGGTGACAATATACAGCCTTGACGTACTCCTTTTCCTAATTGGAACCAGTCTGTTGTTCCATGTCCAGTTCCAACTGTTGCGTCCTGACCTGCATATAAGTGTCTCAAGAGGCAGGTCAGGTTGTCTGGTATTCCCATCTATTTCAGAATTCCAGCTGTGATGAACCACGCAGAAGCACAGCTGAGAGGAGCTACCCCACGCCCGAGGTCAGGGGCAGCGGCTGAGAGGAGCAACCCCACATCCAAGGAGTGGCGGCTGCACACGCAGAGGAGGGCCGAGAGGCACTACTCCACATTCAAGGTCAGGAGGGGTGACCTCGTTCAAGATAAGGAGCAGCAACTGTGCTTTGCTACAGTAGCTGTGAAGAAATACCCCACGTCTAAGGTAAGAGAAACCCAAGTGAGATGGTAGCTGTTGCAAGAGGGCATCAGAGGGCAGACACACTGAAACCATAATCATGGAAAACTAGCCAATCTGATCACAAGGGCCATAACCTTGTCTACCTCAATGAAACTAAGCCATGTAGTATGGGACCACCCAAGATGGACGGGTCATGGTCAGATGTCTGACAGAATGTGGTCCACTGGAGAAGGGAATGGCAAACCACCTCAGTATTCTTGCTTTGAGAACCCCATGAACAGTATGAACAGTATGAAAAGACAAGCCCATAGAGAAGTTAAAAAGATTATAAAGACCACTGAAGTTAAAGTCAGAATAATAAGTGCATCCAAGGGAGAAACTATGCAATGGAATTTGTAGGGTGAATTATTTAGGACAATTTGACAAGGGAAAACAGGCTTTCCCTGAACTTGAAATAGTTCTTTCTGAGTAAGTCACTGCTTGGTATAATGCTATTTCTATACATGGGCTATTGAGCCGCATTCTCATATTGCCTGAAGCAAGGAGGATTCATTTAGTGCATTGAAGTAGGAATATGCCTTTCCAATAGCCTAAAAGCTTCCTGCACTGTGTAAAAACAGTTTAGTCTGTAAGAATACTCACAGTATTAATAGTCACAATATTAACAGAACCATATAATAATATGCTTTCTTTTGAATGTATTATTTCATTTAATCCTGGAAATAAGCTTTAGAAATACCCCTGATTTTCATTATTCATGGTAGTTATGTTCTGTAAAATCTCCGTGAAAACTGAATTAGTGAATACTGACTTATTGTTCCTATGCAAAATACATGTTTAGATTCTTGGTCAAAAGTTTTTCATCGACAAATCAATACATAACTTTGTCTTATTTGTGTCTCTGTTTAAAGACTACTTATTTAATATTGCTGATTTATTAACATTGATATCATGACCAACAGCATTATGAATCATGTCTGAATGAGGCTTATCTAACATACTCTTTTTCTCACTAATTGTTACATATTCAAGACTTCTTGTGCTTAAGAACACTAACTATACCTTCAGCATTATACTTGACGGCATTTTAAATAGAAAAATCACCAACACAAATGTGGGAAATGTGGCACTAAATAGACCATGAAAAGGAACCTTGCTTATACGATGAGAGTTGAAACGTAAAGGTAGATCATCACCTTGTTCAGACTTGGCTGGGAACACATGTATCATCAGGTGATTTAAACTGTTTTGCCACACTTTGCATGTCCATAAATGACCATAAAATCGGCATTAATATTGATTTTTTGGATTACAAATAAATTTTAATGAGTAGGCGAATTTGAAAATATGGAATCTATGAATAGTGAGGATCATTTTTAGATACAAATTATCGCCATGAAGAAGCAAAGGTTCAGAGAAGATGTATAACTTACCTATGGTCAACTGCTAGTTGGGTGATGGATCTAAGCATTCAGGCCCAAGTTTAATTCCAAAGTTTATGCTCCTAAACACCTAATACTGTACAGTTGCAAGATTGCAAAGGAATAGGATGAGGAGGCCACTTTCTATACTCAAAATACATCAAAAGATCACCTGCATATGGAGAAAATCCCCCAAAACAACTTCTGAACTCTGGTGGAGGACCCCAGAAACCCAGAAAGGCAAACCAACCTCTTCAAAATGAGGCAGGATGAAAGACAAAGACAAAAAGAAAGACAAACAATTTACAGACAGAGACCCATCCTGGGGAAGGAGTCATGAAGGAGGGGAAGTTTCCACACAATAGGAAACCCTCTCACAGGTAAGGTCAGTGGGGAGCTTTGGAATCTCAGAGGGCAGCGTAACAAAAAAATAAATAAATCACCACAGAATTCTTGCTGAACATCGATTACCAGCCAAGAATTGGCTCACACACTCACATCTGCCCACCGCAAGTGGGGGCTGGGTGTGGAGGCACGGACTGCATCAGTCCTTAGGGTAAGGACCAGAGTTGAATGCTCTGAGGGCACTAATGTGACAAAACAATTCAAACCATGGGAACACCAGAGAGACAAAGGACCTTTACCACTGGAAGGCTCTAATGCTGCACTGTGACCCCTGGCATGTTCACAGAACAAAGGGTCATGCCTTAGCAAATACCAAAGGAGAGCAAGCCAGCAGTCACTCACAGTGTACCCGTAGGCAGAGAGGCATGTCAGTGACAGTCAGAGGCAGAAAAAAAGGGGTCTCTGGAATGTCTGCTCCAGAGACTGCATCTCCCACAAAGCTATGAGCAGGCTGCCAGTTGCTAACCTCATCTTTCTGGGATCTTGGATGGTTCATATCAGCCAGGAGTGTCACAGCCTGAGACCAGCTCTCCAGATAAGATACATGGTCCATCTGGGACTGTGCCCTCATGGCACACCTAGGAGCCTGAGCAGCTTGGACCTGGGAAGTGCACACTGCCTTGGACCGTGGCAAATCCATTGTGGTCCATCCACACTGGAGTTCTTGCTGTAAGCTCTCCCCACACAGGCTAGCAATGTTTGTTTGCAGGGTTCCTCCCTCTCCACATTAGAACTGAGCTGCGCTGCTGCTGCTAAGTCCCTTCAGTCGTGTCCGACTCTGTGCAACCCCATAGATGGCAGCCCACCAGGCTTCCCCATCCCTGGGATTCTCCAGGCAAGAACACTGGAGTGGGTTGCCATTTCCTTCTCCAATGCATGAAAGGGAAAAGTGAAAGTGAAGTTGCTCAGTTGTGTCTGACTTTTTGCAACCCCATGAACTGCAGCCTACCAGGCTCCCCCATCCATGGGATTTTCCAGGCAAGAGTACTGGAGTGTATTGACATTGTCTTCTCCATATAACTGAGCAAGTGAGCCCAAATAAGTGGCCAATTTCATCCCATCGTGTCAGGGTGGAGATTACACACTGAAGACATTTGTAAGCAGAAGAAGCCAACCTAAGCAAAGAAAAAAAGGAGCCACTTCAGAAGTTGCAGGTGCAGCAGTTTAAAATCCTTCAGTTAAGCTGAGACTACATTTTAGGGGCAACTGTTGACTTTGAGAAAAAGCAAGCTGGAACAAGAGATTATCTGACACTGAACTGACTCCACACTGCTCATAACAGCTCCAGCAAAATTCCTGAAATTCCTAGATATATTTTTATTATTATTACTTTTAATTAAAAAAATATTATTTTAAATTTCCTTTAGTTTTTTATTCTTATTTTTTCTCTTTTTTCTTTCTTCCCCATCCTCTTTTTCTTTTTTCCCTCATACTGTTCTAATATGTTTCTTTATTAGTCCTTTAACTTTTATTATTTATATCCTACAATTACTTTTCTAAAAAAACTTATTTTTAAAATAAATTCAATATTTTTTTAAGTTTTGCATTCCATTTTTATATTATACTTTTGAGAGTCTAACCTTTATTCTATGCTTTTAATTTTTGCTTTTTGATATTTGTTATTAATTTTGTGCCTTTAAGTGTGTAATTTTTAGTATTCATTTTCACTTAGGTATTTTATTACTGACTTGATTATTCTCTTCCCTTTTGACTTTTTCTTTTCTTTTCCTGGTCACCTCTATGTCTCTCTTCCCTCTTCTCTTCTTTATATAACTCTGAGTCTCTTTGGGTATTCCTGGCTGTGGAGAGTTGTTTCACCATTAACCTAGGGGTTGTGTCTTATGTGCCATGTGGGTGGATGTCTTGATGCTACTGTAAGAAGAGCACCAAAACCCAGAGGCAGGAGGCTCAACTCTAGAACTCTGGACCATCACAGAACTCCTGAACCCAGGGAACATAAATAGACAAGAGTCCATACAAAGCCCCATATCTACACTGAGACCAAGCTCCACCCAAGAGCCAGCTACCTCTAATGCAATACACCCATGCTAATCCAGGAAAACAGGAACACAACACTGAACATTAAAAGACGGTCTGCCCAAATTCATACCAAGCCCACAGACACCCCAAAACTCACTACTGGACACTGCATTGCCTTCCAGAGAGACGAGATCCAGCTCCATCCACAAGAACACAGACACAAGTTCTCCCAAACATGAAACCTTCACAAGCCACTGGTCCAACCCCATCCACAAGGGAACAGTCTCCACAATTAGTAGGAATGATGACCCCCCCAGCCTGCAGAAAGGAGACTTAAAACACAGCAAACTAAACAAAATGAAAAGCAGAGATATATCCAGCAGGTGAAAGAAAATGATTAAAAACCCACCAAACCAAACAAAACACAAGGAGATAGGGAGTCTACTTGGAAAATAATTCAGAATAAGGATAGTAAAGATGATCCAAAATCTTGAAAACAAAATGGAGTTACAGATAAATAGACTAACGACACGGATTGAGAAGATGCAAGAAATGTTTAACAAGGACGTAGAAGAAATAAAGAATAGTCAATCAGTAATGAGCAATGTAATAACTGAGATTAAAAATACTCTGAAGAGAAGCAACAGTACAGTAGTTGAGGCAGAAGAAAGGATAAGTGAGCTGAAATATAGAATGGTGGAAATAAATGAGGCAGAGCAGGAAAAAAAAAAAGAATAAAAATCAATGAGGACAGCCTCAGAAACCTCTGGGACAATGTTAAGCACCCCCAACATTTGAACCATAGGCATCCCAGAAGGAGACAAAAGGAGAGGACATGAGAAAGTATCTGAGGAGGTAATAATCAAAAACTTACCTAAAGTGGAGAAGGAAATAACCACTCAAGTCTAAGAAGCCCAGAGAGTCCCATACAGGAAAAACTGAAGGCGAACATGCCAAACTAACAAAAATTAAACACAAAGAGAACATATTAAAAGAAGGAAGGGAAAAGCAACAAATAATATACACAGGGATCCTCATAAGGAAAACAGCTGATTTTTTCAACAGAAACTCTGCAGGCCAGAAGGACAGGATATACTTAAAGTGATGATTAGGGAAAACCTGCAACCAAGATTACTCTTCCTAGTGAAGATCTCAGTCAGATTTGAAAGAAAAATCAAAAGCTTTACAGACAAGCAAAAGCTGAAAGAATTCAGCACCACCAAATTAGCTCTTCAACAAATGCTAAAGGATCTTCTCTATACAGGAAACAGAAAAGGTTTATAAAAACAAACCCAAAACAATAAAGTAAATGGTAACAAGATCATCAGTTCAGTTCAGTTCAGTCGCTCAGTCGTGTCTGACTCTTTGCGACCCCATGAATCACATCACGCAAGGCCTCCCTGTCCATCACCAACTCCCGGAGTTCATTCAAACTCACATCCATCGAGTTGGTGATGCCATCCAGCCATCTCATCCTCTGTCGTCCCCTTTTCCTCCTGCCCCCAATCCCTCCCAGCATTAGAGTCTTTTCCAATGAATCAACTCTTCGCATGAGGTGGCCAAAGTACTGGACTTTCAGCTTTAGCATCATTCCTTCCAAAGAACACCCAGGACTGATCTCCTTTAGAATGGACTGGTTGGATCTCCCTGCAGTCCAAGGGACTTTCAAGAGTCTTCTCCAACACCACAGTTCAAAAGCATCAATTATTCAGCACTCAGCTTTCTTCACAGTCCAATTCTCACATCCATATATGACCACAGGAAAAACCATAGCCTTGACTAGACGGACATTTGTTGGCAAAGTAATGTCTCTGCTTTTCAATATGCTATCTAGGTTGGTCATAACTTGTATTCCAAGGAGTAAGCGTCTTTTAATTTCATGGCTGCAGTCACCATCTGCAGTGATTTTGGAGCCCAAAAGATCATAATTACCTTAAACATAAATGGGATAAATGCTCCAACCAAAAGACAAAGACTGGACAAATGGATACAAAAACATGAGCCCTATATGTGCTGTCTACAAGAGATCCACCTCAAAGCTAGGGAAACATACAAACTGACAGCAAGGGACTGGAAAAGACATTTCATGCAAATGGAGACCAAAAGAAAGCAAGAGTAGCAATATTGATATCAGATAAAATAGACTTTAAAATAAAGACTGTTACTATATTCATTGATTAGCTCCAGGAATTTTCTGGTGGAGTCTTTAGGGTTTTCTATGTAGAGGATCATGCCATCTGCAAACAGTGAGAGTTTTACTTCTTCTTTTCCAATTTGGATTCCTTTTATTTCTTTTTCTGCTCTGATTGCTATGGCCAAAACTTCCAAAACCATGTTGAATAGTAGTGGTGAGACTGGGCACCCTTGTCTTGTTCCTGACTTTAGGGGAAATGCTTTCAATTTTTCACCACTGAGGAAATGTTTGCTGTGGGTTTGTCATATATAGCTTTTATTATGTTGAGGTATGTATCTTCTATTCCTGCTTTCTGGAGAGTTTTTATCATAAATGGATGTTGAATTTTGTCAAAGGCTTTCTCTGCATCTATTGAGATAATCATATGGCTTTTATTGTTCAATTTGTTAATGTGGTGTATTACATTGATTGATTTATGGATATTGAAAAATCCTTGCATCCCTTGGATAAAGCCCACTTGGTCATGGTGTATGATCTTTTTAATGTGTTGTTGGATTCTGATTGCTATAATTTGATTAAGGATTTTTGCATCTATGTTCATCAGTGATATTGGCCTGTAGTTTTCTTTTTTTTTCTTTTTTTTTTTTGGTGGCATCTTTGTCAGGTTTTGGTATTAGGGTGATGGTGGCTTCATAGAATGAGTTTGGAAGTTTACCTTCCTCTGCAATTTTCTGGAAGAGTTTGAGTAGGATAGGTGTCAGCTCCTCTCTTAATTATTGGTAGAATTCAGAAAGAGACAAATAAGGACACTACATAATGATCAAAGGATCAATTGAAGAAAAAGATATAATAATTATAAATACAAATACCCAACATAGGAACACCTCAATTCATAAGGCAAATGCTAACAAATATGAAAGAGGAAATTGAAACTGAGAGACAGTAACACAAGGAAGTGGCCAAGAGGAGTTACCCTGTGTCCGAGGCCCTGGGCAGTGGCCGGGAGGAGCAACCCCACCTCCAAGGAGCAGTGGCTGCACAGGCACAGGAGGGCCTAGAGGAGCTATTCCATGTTCAAGGTCAGAAGGGGCGGTGGTGAGGAGATACCCCTCCTCCAAGGTAAGGAGCAGTGGTTGTGCTTTGCTGGTGTAGCTGTGAAGAGATACCCCATGCCCAAGGTAAGAGAAACCCAAGTAAGACGGTAGGTGTTGCAAGAGGGCATCAGAGGGCAGAAACACTGAAACCATACTCACAGAAAACTAGTCAATCTAATTGCAATAGAACCGCAGCCTTGTGTAACTCACTGAAACTAAGCCATGCCTGTGCGGCCACCCAAGATGGGCGGGTCATGGTGGAGAGGTCTGACAGAATGTGGTCCACTGGAGAAGGGAATGGCAAACCACTTCAGTATTCTTGCCTTGAGAACCCCATGAACAGTATGAAAAGGCAAAATGATAGGATACTGAAAGAGGAACTCCCCAGTTCAGTAGGTGCCCAATATGCTACTGGAGATCAGTGGAGAAATAACTCCAGAAAGAATGAAGGGATGGAGCCAAAGCAAAAAGAATACCCAGCTGTGGATGTGACTGGTGATAGAAGCAAGGTCCGATGCTGTAAAGAGCAATATTGCATAGGAACCTGGAATGTCAGGTCCATGAATCAAGGCAAATTGGAAGTGGTCAAACAAGAGATGGCAAGAGTGAAAGTCGACATTCTAGGAATCAGCGAACTAAAATGTACTGGAATGGGTGAATTTAACTCTGATGACCATTATATCTACTACTGTGGCAAAGAATCTCTCAGAATAAATGGAATAGCCATCATGGTCAACAAAAGAGTTCAAAATGCAGTACTTGGATGCAATCTCAAAAACGACAGAATGATCTCTGTCCATTTCCAAGGCAAGCCATTCAGTATCACAGTAATCCAAGTATATGCCCCAACCAGTAACATTGAAGAAGCTAAGTTGAATGGTTCTATGAAGACCTACAAGAACTTTTAGAACTAACACCAAAAAAGATGTCCTTTTCATTATAGGGGACTGGAATGCAAAGGTAGGAAGTCAAGATAACACCTGGAGTTACAGGAAAATTTGGACTTGGAATATGGAATGGAGCAGGGCAAAGACTAATAGAGTTTTGCCAAGAAAATGCACTGGTCATAGAAAACACCCTCTTCCAACAACACAAGAGAAGACTACACATAGACATCACCAGATAGTCAACATCAAAGTCAGATTGATTATATTCTTTGCAGCCAAAGATGGAGAAGCTCTATACAGTCAGCAAAAACAAGACCAGGAGCTGATGTGGCTCAGATCATGAACTCTTTATTAGTAAATTCAGACATAAATTGAAGAAAGTAGGGAAAACCACTAGACCATTCAGGTATGACCTAACTCAAATCCCTTATGATTATACGGTGGAAGTGAGAAATAGATTTAAGGGCCTAGATCTGATAGATAGATTGCCTGATGAACTATGGAATGAGGTTCGTGACATTGTACAGGAAACAGGGATCAAGACCATCCCCATGGAAAAGAAAGGCAAAAAAGGAAAATGGCTGTCTGGGGAGGCCTTACAAATAGCTGTGAAAAGAAGAGAAGTGAAAAGCAAAGGAGAAAAGGAAAGATATAAGCATCTGAATGCAGAGTTCCAAAGAAAAGAAAGAAGAGATAAGAAAGCCTTCCTCAGCAATCAATGCAAAGAAATAGAGGAAAACAACAGAATGTGAAAGACTAGAGATCTCTTCAAGAAAATCAGAGATACCAAAGGAACATTTCCTGCAAAGATGGGCACGATAAAGGACAGAAATGGTATGGACCTAACAGAAGCAGAAGATATTAAAAAGAGGTGGCAAGAATACACAGAAGAACTGTACAAAAAAGTCTTCAGGACCCAGATAATCACAATGGTGTGATCACTGGCTTACAGCCGGACATCCTGGAATGTGAAGTCAAGTGGGCCTTAGAAAGCATCACTACGAACAAAGTTAGTGGAGGTGATGGAATTCCAGTTGAGCTATTTCAAATCCTTAAAGATGACACTGTGAAAGTGCTATGGTCAATATGCCAGCAAATTTGGAAACCTCAGCAGTGGCCACAAGACTGGAAAAGGTTAGTTTTCATTCCAATCCCAAATAAAGGCAATGCCAAAGAATGCTCAAACTAACGCACATTTGCACTCATCTCACATGCTAGTAAAGTAATGCTCAAAATTCTCCAAGTCAGGCTTCAGCAATATGTGAACCGTGAACTTCCAGTTGTTCAAGCTGGTTTTAGAAAAGGCAGAGGAACCAGAGATCAAATTGCCAACATCTTGCTGGATCATCAAATAAGCAAGAGAGTTCCAAAAAACACATCCATTTCTGCTTTATTGACGATGCCAAAGCCTTTGACTGTGTGGATCACAATAAACTGTGGAAAATTCTGAAAGAGATGAGAATACCAGACTACCTGACCTGCCTCTTGAGAAATTTGTATGCAGGTCAGGAAGCAACAGTTAGAACTGGCCATGGAACAACAAACTGGTTCCAAATAGGAAAAGGAGTACATCAAGGCTGCATATTGGCACCCTGCTTATTTAACTTATATGCAGAGTAGATTATGAGAAATGCTGGGCTGGAAGAAACACAAGCTGGAATCAAGATTGCCGGGAGAATTATCAATATCCTCAGATATGCAGATGACACCACCGTTATGGCAGAAAGTGAAGAGGAACTAAAAAGCCTCTTGGTGAAGGTGAAAGTGGAGAGTGAAAAAGTTGGCTTAAAACTCAAAATTTAGAAAACGAAGATCATGGCATCTGGTCTCATCACTTCATGGGAAATAGATGGGGAAACAGTGGAAACAGTGTCAGACTTTATTTTGGGGGGCTCAAAAATCACTGCAGATGGTGACTGCAGCCATGAAATTAAAAGACACTTACCCCTTGGAAGACAAGTTATGAACAACCTAGATAACATATTGAAAAGCAGAGACATTAGTTTGCCAACAAAGGTCCGTCTAGTCAAGGCTAAGGTTTTTCCAGTGGTCATATATGGATGTGAGATTTGAACTGTGAAGAAGGCTGAGAGCCGAAGAATTGATGCTTTTGAACTGTGGTGTTGGAGAAGACTCTTGAGAGTCCCTTGGACTGCAAGGAGATTCAACCAGTCCATTCTGAAGGAGATCAGCCCTTGTATTTCTTTGGAAGGAATGATGCTAAAGCTGAAACTCCAGTACTTTGGCCACCTCATGCAAAATGTTGACTCATTGGAAAAGACTCTGATACTGGGAGGGATTGACGGCAGGAGGAGAATGGGACAACAGAGGATGAGATGGCTGGATGGCATCACTGACTCAATGGACGTGAGTCTGAGTGATCTCCAGGAGTTGGTGATGGACAGGGAGGCCTGGCGTGCTGCGATTCATGGGGTCACAAAGAGTTGAACACAACTGAGTGACTGAACTGAACTGAATTTAACACAATGGTAGTGGGGGACTTTAATACCCCCACTCATACCAATGGACAGACCATCCAAACAGGAAATTAACAAGGAAGCAAAATCTTTAAATGATACTTTAGACCACTTACTTTTCGTTATCTACAGGTCATTTCACCCCAAAACAATGGATTTCACGTTTTTTTCTCAAATGCACATGAAATATTACCCGAGATAGATAGGATCCTGGACTACAAATCTAGCCTTGGTAAATTTTTAAAAAATAAAATCATTTCAAGCATCTTTTCTGATCATAAGTTTGTAAGATTAAATATCAACTAGAGTGGATAAAAACTATAAAAAACACAAACATAAGGAAGTTAAACAATATGCTTCTGAATAACCAACAAATCACTGAAGAAATAAAAATGGAAGTCAAAATACACATGGAAACCTATGAAAATGAAAACAAGAAACCCCAAAACCTGTGGAACTCAGTAAAATCAGTGTTAAAAGGAAAATTCATAGCAATGCAAGCCTACCTCAAGAAAGAAGAAAAACATTACATAAACAAATGAACTTTACACCTAAAGCAACTAGAGAAAGAAGAACACACACAAAAAAATCCAAAGATTAGTAGAAGAAAAGAAATGATAAAAATCATAACAGAAATAAATGAAAAACAAATGAAGGTGACTATAGCAAAGATCAGAGGAGGCAATGGCACCCCACTTCAGTACTCTTGCCTGGAAAATCCCATGGACTGAGGGGCCTGGTAGGCTGCAGTCCATGGGGTCGTAAAGAGTCGGACACGACTGAGTGACTTCACTTTCACTTTTCATTTTCATGCATTGAAGAAGGAAATGGCAACCCACTCCAGTGTTCTTGCCTGGAGAATCCCAGGGACGGGGGAGCCTGGTGGGCTGCCATCAATCAGGTCGCACAGAGTTGGATACGACTGAAATGACTTAGCAGCATAGCAAAAATAAACAACAACAACAAGTTGGTTCTTTGAGAAGATAAACAAAATAGAAAAACCATTAGCCAGACTCATCACGAAAAAAAAAAGGGAGAAGAATCAAATCAATAAAATTAGAAATGAAATGGAGAAATTGCAACAGAGAACACAGAAATACAATGACCATAAGAGACTACTATGAGCAACTATATGCCAATAAAAATGGACAACTTGGAAGAAATGAACAGATTCTTAATAAAGTATAACCTTCCAAAACTGATGAAGAAATAGCTAATCTGAACAGACCAATCACAAGAACAGAAATTGAAATTGTAATAAAAAATCTTCCAAGAACAACAACAAAAAAAAGCCCAGGACCAGATGGCTTCACAAGTGAATTCTGATGAAAATTTAGAAAAGAGCTAACAGCTATGCTGTGCAAACTCTTCCAGAAAATTTCAGAACGAAAACTCCCCAAATTGTCCTACAAGGCTGACATCACCCTGATAGCAAAACCAGACAAAGATACCACAAAAAAGAAAACTACAGGCCTATTCACTGATGAACATAGATACATAAATTCTCAACTAAATTCTAGTAAACAGAATCCAACAACATATTAAAAAGATCATATCTCATTAACTAGTGGGCTTTATTCCAGTGATAAAAGGATTCTTCAATATTTGCAAATCAATCAGTGTGATACACCATATTAAGAAAATGAAAGATAAGCCACATGATTATTTCAATAGATGCAGAGAAAGCCTTTCACAAAATTCAATACAAATTTATGACAAAAACTCTCCAGAAAGTGGGCATAGAAGGAACATACCTCAACATAATAAAAGCCATATATGACAAACCCACAGAAAACATAATCCTCAATGGTGAAAAATGGAATACATTTCTTCTAAAATCAGGAAAAAGCCAAGAGTGCTCACTCTCACCAATACTATTCAACATAGTTTTGGAAGTCCTAGCCTCAGCAATCAGAGAAGAAAAAAGAAATAAAAAGAATCCAGATTGCAAAAAAAGAAGTAAAACTCTAACCATTTGGACATGACATAATCTTCTATATAGAAAACCCTAAAGATGCCACCAGAAAATAACTAGAGGTAATCAATGAACATAGTAGAACTGCAGGATATAAAATTAATACACACAAATCCCTTGGATTCTTATACACTAACAATGAGAAATCAGAAATTAAGGAAACAATCCGAATCACAATTGAAATGGAAAGGATAAAATACTTAGAACTGAATTTACCTAAAGAAATAAAAGACCTGTATTCAGAAAACTAGTAAACACTGATGAAAGAAATAAAATATGATACAAATAGATGGAGAAATATACCATGTTATTGGACTGGAAGAATCAATATATTGAAAATGAGTATACTCCCCAAGTTCAGTTCAGTTCAGTTCAGTAGCCCAGTCATGTCCAGCTCCTTGTGACCCCATGGACTGCAGCATACCAGGCTTCCCTGTCCATCACAAACTCCCAGTGTTTACTCAAACTCATGTCCATTGGGTCAGTGATGCATCCAACCATCTCATGTTCTGTTGTCCCCTTCTCCTCCTGCCCTCAATCTTACCCACCATTGGGGTATTTTCAAATGAGTCAGTTCTTCATGTCAGGTGGTGAAAGTATTGGAGCTTCAGCTTCAGCGTCAGTCCGTCCGATGAATATTCAGGACTGATCTCCTTCAGAATGGACTGGTTGGATCTCCTTGCAGTCCAAGAGACTCTCAAGAGTCCTCTCCAATACCACAGTTCAAAAGCATCAATTATTCAGCATTCAGCTTTCTTTATAGTCCAACTCTCACATCCATACATGACTACTGGAAAAAAGCACTGCTTTGATTTGATGGAATTTGTTAGCAAAATAAGATCTCTGCATTGTGATAAGCTGTCTAGGTTGGTCATAACTTTTCTTCTGAGAAACAAACGTCTTTTAATTTCATGGCTGCAGTCACCATCTGCAGTGATTTTGGAGCCCTCAAAAACAAAGTCTGTCACTGTTTCCACTGTTTCCTGATCTATTTGTCATGAAGTAATGGGACCAGATGCCATGATATTAGTTTTTTGAATGTTGAGTTTTAAGCCAATTTTTTTCACTCTCCTCTTTCATTTTCTTTTTTTTCCCCCCTCTTTCATTTTCATTGAGAGGCTCTTTAGTTCTTCTTCACTTTCTGCCATAAGGGTGGTGTCATCTGCTTATCTGAGGTTATTGATATTTTTCCCAGCAATCTTGATATCAGCTTGTACTTCATTCAGTCCAGCATTTCTCATGATGTACTTTGCATATAAGTTAAATAAGCAGGGTGACAATATACATCCTTCACATACTCCTTTCCCGATTTTGAACCAATCTGTTGTACTACATCCAGTTCTAACTGTTGTCTCTTGACCGACATACAGATTTTTCTGGACGAAGGTCAGGTGGTCCGGTATTCTCATCTTTTTCAGAATTCTCCACAGTTTGTTATGATCCACACAGGCAAAGGCTTTGGCATAGTCAATGAAGCAGAATTAGATGATTTTCTGGAATTCCCTTGCTTTTTCTGTGAACAAACATGTTGGCAATTTGATCTCTGATTCCTCTGCCTTTTCTAAATCCAGATTGAACATGTGCAAGTTCTCTGTTCATGTACTGTTGAAGCCAAGCTTGGAGAATTTTAAGCATTACTTTACTAGCATGTGAGATAAGTGCAATTGTGCAGTAGTTTGAGCATTATTTGGCATTGTCTTTTTTGGGATTGGAATGAAAGCTGACATTTTCCAATCCTGTGGCCACTGCTGAGTTTTCCAAATTTGATGGCATATTGAGTGAAGCACTTTCACAGCATCATGTTTTAGAATTTGAAATAGCTCAAATGGAATTCCATCACATCCATTAGCTTTGTTTGTAGTGATGCTTCCTAAGGCCCACTTGACTTCACATTCCAAGATGTCTGGCTCTAGGTGAGTGATCACACCATCGTGACTATCTGGGTCATGAACATCTTTTTTTGTACAGTTCTTCTGTGTATTCTTGCCACCTCTTGGTATCTTCTGCTTTTGTTAGGTCCATACCATTTCTGCCCTTTTTTGAGCCCATCTTTGCATGAAATGTTCCCTTGGTATCTCTAATTTTCTTGAAGAGACCTCTAGTCTTTCCCACTCTATTATTTTCCTCTATTTCTTTGCATTGATCACTGAGGAAGGCTTTCTTATCTCTCCTTGCTATTCTTTGGAACTCTGAATTCAAATGGGTATATGTTTCCTTTTCTCCTTTGC
Organism: Bos grunniens; assembly: GCF_055505025.1. NCBI lineage: Eukaryota > Metazoa > Chordata > Mammalia > Artiodactyla > Bovidae > Bos > Bos grunniens. The sequence continues at coordinate 100,816,630 of NC_141194.1, read as the reverse complement.
CTTTCACTTCTCTTCTTTTCATAGCTGTTTGTAAGCCCTCCTCAGGCAACCGTTTTGCCTTTTTGCATTCTTTTTCTTGGGGATGGTCTTGATCACTCCTCCTGTACAATATCACTAACCTCTGTCCATAGTTTTTCAGGAACTCTGTCTATCAGATCTAATCCCTTGAATCTATTTGTCATTTCCACTCTTTAGTCATAAGGCATTTGATTTAGGTCATACCTGAATGGTCTAGTGGTTTTCCCCACTTTCTTAAATTTCAGTCTGAATTTGGCAATAAGGGCTTCATGGTCTGAGCCACAGTCAGCTTTTCAATGCAACCCCTATCAAGTTACCAATGATATTTTTTGCAGAACTAGAACAAATCATCTCACAATTTATATGGAAGCATAAAAGACCCCAAATAGTCAAAGCAGAACTTGAGAAAGATTAATGGAACTGGAGGAATCAACCTTCCTGTCTTTAGACTATACTATAAAGCTACAGTCATTAAGACAGTATTGTAGTGGCACAAAGATGGAAATATAGATCAATGGAACAAAATAGAAAGTCCAGAGATAAATCCATGCACCCATGGACACCTTATCTTTGGAAAAGGAGGCAAAAATGTACAATGGAGAAAAGACAGTCTCTTCAACAAGTGGTTCTGGGAAAACTGGTCAACTATGTGCAAAAGAATGAAAGTAGAACAGTTTCTAACAGCATACACAAAATAAACTCAAAATGGATTAAAGACCTAAATGTTAGATCAGAAACTTTAAAGTCCTTAGAGGAAAACATAGGAAACAAAACTCATAGGAAAACATTTATGTCACTTGATGACATAAATCAAAGTAAGATCTTCTATTACCCACCTCCCAGAGTAATGGAAATAAAAACAAAAATAAACAAATGGGACCTAATTAAATTTAAAAGCTTTTGCACAGTGAATGAATGTATAAGCAGTGTGAAAAGACATCCCTCAGAATGGAAGAAAATAATAGCAAACAAAACAACTGACAAAGAATTAATCTCCAAAATATATCAGTAGCTCATGCAACTCAATACTAGAAAAACTAACAACCCAATAAAAAATTGGGCAAGGGACCTAAAGAGATATTTCTCAAAGAAGACATACAAATGGCTAATAAACACATGAAAAGATGCCTGACACTACTCATTATTAGAGAAATGCAAATCAAAACTACAATGAGGTATCATCTCACAGTGGTCAGAATGGCCATCATCAAATATCCTACATATAAACAATAAATGCTGGTGAGAGTTTGGAAAGAAGGGTGCACTCTTTCAGTGTTGGTTGGAATGCAAACTGGTACAGCCACTCTGGAGAACAGTGTGGAGATTCCTTAAAAATCTGGGACTAGAACTGCCATCCAACCCAGAAATCCCACTGCTGGGCATACACCCTGAGGAAACCAGAATTGAAACAGACATATGTACCCCAATGTTCATTGCGTCACTATTTACAATAGCTAGAATATGGAAGCAATGTACATGTCTATTCACAAATGAATGGATAAGGAAGTGTGGTACATATATGCAATGGAATATTACTCAGTTAGAAAAAGGAATGCATTTGAGACAGCTCTAATAAGGTTGATGAACCTGGAGTCTATTTTACAAGGTGAAGTAAGTCAGAAAGAGAAAAACAAATACTGTATATTAATGCATATATATGGAACTTAGAAAGACAGAAGCAATGATCCTACATGAAAGGCAGAAAAGGAGACACAGATGTAAAGAACAGACTTTTGGAATCAGTGAGAGAAAGTGAGGGTGGGATGATTTGGGAGAATAGAATTGAAACATGTGCATTACCATAGGTAAAATAGATAGCCAGTGCAAGTTTAATGCATAAAGCAGGACACCCAAAACTAGTGCTCTGGGACAACCCAGAGCGATACTGTGGGGAGGAAGGTGGGAAGGGGGTTCAGGATGGGGGGACACATGTATATCTGTAGCTGATTCATGTTGATGTATGGCAAAACTATCACAATATTCTAAAGTAATTGTCCTCCAATTAAAATAATTATCTAATTAAAAATATAATGCCAATTATTATCCATATCACTCAAAGATCAATATAGCAATAGTGTGTATAAATGGGCTTCTTTACATTGCCTGCTAAACTGTGTGTGGGTTACAGTTAACATGTTTGCAAAACTTCTTCATAGATACATTATTACCAGAACTAGAGCTCATAGCATTATAGGTGTTAAAGCAGGCAGGTAGTTAGATGTGAGCAGAGAAAGGGGGCATGGGCCAAACGGCAGGAAACTGCATATCTTGTTAATAACAGTGGTCCTTGGGCAGACAAAGAAAAGAAGGAACCTTCAGACTGACAGGAACTCACCCATTTTGGAGTGATAAGTGTCCAGAAGGCAGACAAAGAAAAATGGGGAAAGGCAGAAAATCTTCTGCATCTGAATATAATCTGTTGCTTATTATGCTCATTACTATAAAATTAGCCATGCATATAGGAAGTTCCCATCATGGGCCAAAGCCATGACACTTCTAATCAAGACTAAATAAGGACAAAAATTCTTTAAAGCCTGAGCCAAAAAGGAAGCCCACCAGTTTATGCTCTATCAGTCACTAATATACCCTTTATATCATACCATATCATACTATCAGTTCAGTTCAGTCACTCAGTCATGTCCAACTCTTTGCGACCCCATGAATTGCAGCATGCCAGGCCTCCCTGTCCATGACCGACTCCCAGAGTTCACCCAAACTCATGTGCATTGAGTTGGTGATGCCATCCAGCCATCTCATCCTCTGTCGTCCCCTTCTCCTCCTGCTCCCAATCCCTCCAAGAATAGATTGGCTATATTAGTGATTGGTAGAGCATAAAGAAGAGGGTAACAAGTATTGTGGCAGAAAAAAACTGGACATATAAGCATGGGTCAAATAGAAGGATAACAACTTGGCACATGTATCTAGGAATGGTTAGTAGTCTTGAAGATACATTGAGGATCACCGATTAACAATATTTATATCCAAACTTCACTTTTGGAGATGACTCACTTGATCTGGAATGAAATTCATGTACCTTTGCTTTTCCAAGACCTTCTCATGTATCACCCAGGGCTGATATAGAATAGTCAAAGTCTTTTGAGTGTCTACAAGTTCAGTTGAGATCAACACTTGAAACAATCAATAGGTATTTGCACTTTCACAAGGGTTCTGTTTTCTCCACATCCTCCCAAACACTTGTTACTTGTCTTTTTGCTCTGTTTGCTCTGATGAAACCAGCTGTCACGTTTTGAACTATTCCATGAGGAGACTTATGTCAATAAACTGAGAGAAGCCTTTGGCCTACTGCCAGGGAGGAATTTAAGCCCTCATTCCAGCGACTCTGAAGTAACTGATTTTGGCCAACAATTACATGACTGAATTTAGCAGCAGACCCTTCAACACACCCAAGTCCAGCCTTGAGATGACTTCATCCCTTGCCCACAATTTGAACTGCAGCCTTGTGAGAGACCCTGAGGCAGAGGAGCCAGCCAAGTCATGTACCGATTCCTGATCCTTAGAAACTGAGAGATACTAAATATTTGTTTTGAGTCACTAGGTTTAGAGACAATTTCTTTTCTTTTTTTTTTTTTTTTGCAGTAGAGAGAAATAGTACACAGTTCCACCATGATGTGAACTTTACATTTTAATAAAATAAGGAAGAAGTCAACTTAAGTGCTTGACAGTGCCACAGAATTAGACATACTGTTATCTGTGAATTCCACAGACTACTAAACCATCTCCAGGTTTCTTTTGAACAGTTGTCAGTGTTTGAATAATTTATTACCTGGGCATGATCTTGTATTGTAAAAAAAAAAAAAAAAATCCTTAATCTACTTTTCTCAAAGGCAATGCAATTTTAATTCATTGATGTGAAATTGAAAACTAAGGACTTTTTCACACTGATATTTCACATTTCAAACTGAATATTATTTTGATACATCAATATCATATTTGATAATTTCATAGTTCTTGTGCACATAAAGATTACATATATACTATTTTCTTAATAAATGTTCTATATCACCACCCCATAAAAGAAAAACCTTTCTTGCTGCTGCTGCTAAGTAACTTCAGTTGTGTCCAACTCTGTGCAACCCCATAGATGGCAGCCCACCAGGCTCCCCCATCCATGGGATTCTCCAGGCAAGAGCACTGGGGTGGGTTGCCATTTCCTTCTCCAATGCATGGAAATGAAAAGTGAAAGTGATGTAGCTTAATCGTGTCCAACTCTTAGTGACCACATGGACTGCAGCCCACCAGGCTCCTCCATCCATGGGATTTTCCAGGCAAGAGTACTGGAGTGGGGTGCCATTGCCTTCTCCGACACCTTTCTTACTTTATCTTAATCTGATATTATACACAGCTGTTAAAGGTACCATTCTACGGTCTTTGATCCTTAGCAAATATGCTGTTACTAACATGATGACTGTATGTTTATATTTTGATGGGAAATACATTTACTTTTATCATTTTACTATCATAAGTAACATGGAGCACAGAATATGCTTATCCCAATAAAACCCAATACATGAAAGGTTTTTAAATGTCCACAATAAAGACATGAAGTGAAGTGAAGTGAAAGTCATTCAATTGTGTCTGACTCTTTGTGTACTCTTGCCTGGAATATCCCATGGATGGAGGAGTCTGGTAGGCTACAGTCCATGGGGTTGCAAAGAGTCAGAAATGACTGAGAGACTTCTCTTTCTTCTTTCTTTCGATAAAGAGAAATGTAGAAAAATCCCCAGCTACTGCTTTAGCTATCATTTTAGATTAGCCTTTTTAAAAGAGCTATTAAGTAGTAAACTGAATGGAATTATATTTCACCTTTTTTGTACTACCTTCTAACCTATGGTGTAGTTAATGATAAGAAGGTGAATGACCATACGCGTAGAAACCAGGAGGAACATTATTGAGGATTGATAAATATTAATCTGAATATCCTGAATTAATCAAACAGGGGTCTTCTGCATTGCAGGTGGATTCTTTACCAACTGAGTTATCAGGGAAGCCCAATCTGAATAGCTCTATCCTGAATAATTAGGAATTTACTGAGTTTGGTTTGAGCTACTTTTCCCACTTAGAGTATAATTATCAGTAATTATTTATATCAGAGTTTGCACTCCAATGCTTTTAAAATAATTTTCAATCTCCCCAGCCAGTGTCCATTCCCTGGACTAACCAGGAATGCTGTCAATTTGAGAACATTTCTTAAAAACCTGGCTATCTCCTATTCTGTTATGCATAATTTGCATGTGGCAACTATCACCTGCATATCATTAATATATGGTGCCCCCCCTCCAAAAAAAAAAAGAATAACTATGTCTTATTGTGGGCTTCCCTGGGGGCTTAGCTGGTAAAGAATCTGCCTGCACTGTCGGAGACCTGGGTTCGATCCCTGGATTGGAAAGATCCCCTTGAGAAGGGAAAGGCTAACCATTCCAGTATTCTGGCCTGGAGAATTCCATGGACTGTATACTCCATGGGATCACAAAGAGTCAGACACAACTGAGTGACTTTCACTTCACTTCACTTCATGTCTTACTGTATTTCTTTTTCAGTATGTTTTGAATCTCATTTGTGCCATGAAACACTATAATATGAGGATCAGAAACTACGGGGTCTAGGAGGAGAGTTTTCAAATGGATTAATCATCTTGAGCCCAAGTCCATAGCTGCAACATGGCAAGACTTTTTCAATAAGGGATGGATTATTAATAAACCATCCAAATGGCTGGCACCTATAACTTTCTTGTTTAATTTCAAGCACATAAAAAAAGTTTAAGATGCTACTACTTGGAGAATGACCTTGCAGTTCAGTTCAGTAGCTCAGTCGTGTCTGACTCTTTGTGACCCCATGAACCACAGCATGCCAGGCCTCCCTGTCCATCACCAACTCCAGGAGTTCACCCAAACCCATGTCCATTGAGTTGGTGATGCCATCCAAGCATCTCATCCTCTGTCGTCCCCTTCTCCTCCTGCCCTCAAACTTTCCCAACATCAGGGTCTTTTCAAATGAGTCAGCTCTTCGCATCAGGCGGCCAAAGTAGTGGAGTTTCAGCTTCAACATCAGTCCTTCCAATGAACACCCAGGACTTATCTCCTTTAGGATGGACTGGTTGGATCTCCTTGCAGTCCAAGGGACTCTTGAGAGTCTTCTCCAACACCACAGTTCAAAAGCATCAATTCTTCGGTGCTCAGCTTTCTTTATAGTTCAACTCTCACATCAATACATGACCACCGGAAAACACTTGGCCTTGACTAGACGGATCTTTGTTGGCAAAGTAATGTCTCTGCTTTTGTTTGTTTTTTGTTTTTTTTTCCCCCCCAGAAAATACTTTATTTATTTTTTTATCCTCTTTATTTTTTTAAATTTTATTTTATTTTTTAAACTTTACATAATTGTATTAGTTTTGCCAAATATTGAAATGAATCTGCCACAGGTATACATGTGTTCCCCATCCTGAACCCTCCTCCCTCCTCCCTCCGCATACCATCCCTCTGGGTCGTCCCAGTGCACTAGCCCCAAGCATCCAGTATCGTGCATCGAACCTGGACTGGCAACTCGTTTCTAACATGATATTTTACATGTTTCAATGTCATTCTCCCAAATCTTCCCACCCTCTCCCTCTCCCACAGAGTCCATAAGACTGTTCTATACATCAGTGTCTCTTTTGCTGTCTCATACACCGGGTTATTGTTACCATCTTTCTAAATTCCATATATATGCGTTAGTATACTGTATTTATGTTTTTCCTTCTGGCTTACTTCACTCTGTATAATAGGCTCCAGTTTCATCCACCTCATTAGAACTGATTCAAATGTATTCTTTTTAATGGCTGAGTAATACTCCATTGTGTATATGTACCACAGCTTTCTTATCCATTCATCTGCTGATGGACATCTAGGTTGCTTCCATGTCCTGGCTATTATAAACAGTGCTGTGATGAACATTGGGGTACACGTGTCTGTTTCCCTTCTGGTTTCCTCAGTGTGTATGCCCAGCAGTGGGATTGCTGGATCATAAGGCACTTCTATTTCCAGTTTTTGAAGGAATCTCCACACTGTTCTCCATAGTGGCTGTACTAGTTTGCATTCCCACCAACAGTGTAACAGGGTTCCCTTTTCTCCACACCCTCTCCAGCATTTATTATTTGCAGGCTTTTGGATCACAGCCATTCTGACTGGTGTGAAATGGTACCTCATTGTGGTTTTGATTTGCATTTCTCTGATAATGAGTGATGTTGAGCATCTTTCCATGTGTTTGTTAGCCATCTGTATGTCTTCTTTGGAGAAATGTCTATTTAGTTCTTTGGCCCATTTTTTGATTGGGTTGTTTATTTTTCTGGAGTTGAGCTGTAGGAGTTGCTTGTATATTTTTGAGATTAGTTGTTTGTCAGTTGCTTCATTTGCTATTATTTTCTCCCATTCTGAGCTGTCTTTTCACCTTGCTAATAGTTTCCTTTGATGTGCAGAAGCTTTTAAGGTTAATTAGGTCCCATTTGTTTATTTTTTATTTTATTTCCAATATTCTGGGAGGTGGGTCATAGAGGATCCTGCTGTGATGTATGTCAGAGAGTGTTTTGCCTATGTTCTCCTCTAGGAGTTTTATAGTTTCTGGTCTTACGTTTAGATCTTTAATCCATTTTGAGTTTATTTTTGTGTATGGTGTTAGAAAGTGATCTAGTTTCATTCTTTTACAAGTGGTTGACCAGATTTCCCAGCACCACTTGTTAAAGAGATTGTCTTTAATCCATTGTATATTCTTGCCTCCTTTGTCAAAGATAAGGTGTCCATATGTGCGTGGATTTATCTCTGGGCTTTCTATTTTGTTCCATTGATCTATATTTCTGTCTTTGTGCCAGTACCATACTGTCTTGATAACTGTGGCTTTGTAGTAGAGCCTGAAGTCAGGTAGGTTGATTCCTCCAGTTCCATTCTTCTTTCTCAAGATCGCTTTGGCTATTCGAGGTTTTTTGTATTTCCATACAAATTGTGAAATTATTTGTTCTAGCTCTGTGAAGAATACTGTTGGTAGCTTGATAGGGATTGCATTGAATCTATAAATTGCTTTGGGTAGTATACTAATTTTCACTATATTGATTCTTCCAATCCATGAACATGGTATATTTCTCCATCTATTAGTGTCCTCTTTGATTTCTTTCACCAGTGTTTTATAGTTTTCTATATATAGGTCTTTAGTTTCTTTAGGTAGATATATTCCTAAGTATTTTATTCTTTCCATTGCAATGGTGAATGGAATTGTTTCCTTAATTTCTCTTTCTGTTTTCTCATTATTAGTGTATAGGAATGCAAGGGATTTCTGTGTGTTGATTTTGAATATGCTATCTAGGTTGGTCATAACTTTCCTTTCAAGGAGTAAGCATCTTTTAATTTCATGGCTTCAATCACCATCTGCAGTAATTCTGGAGCCAAAAAAAAAAAAGTCTGACACTGTTTCCACTCTTTCCCCATCTATTTCCCATGAAGTGTTGGGAGCAGATGTCATGATCTTAGTTTTCTGAATGTTGAGCTTTAAGCCAACTTTTTCACTCTCCTCTTTCACTTTCATCAAGAGACTTTTTAGCTCCTCTTCACTTTCTCCCATAAGGGTGGTGTCATCTGCCTATCTGAGGTTATTGTTATTTCTCTGTGCAATCTGGATTCCAGCTTGTGCTTCTTCCAGCCCAGCATTTCTCATGATGCACTCTGCATATAAGTTAAATAAGCAGGGTGACAATATACAGCCTTGACGTACTCCTTTTCCTATTTAAAGGGCCACAAACTTTTGTGATATCAAATATATTTTGGCCCCCAAGAACTCTTTTTGCTCTCTTTAGGAATATATCACCCTTGTTGAGAATGTATGGTAAAGTGTCTTTCACATATTTTTCAGTGTGATAGATCCTTGTACATTATTGCTACAGACTTCCTGATACTTAAGGTTTCTGTAGCAAACCTTAAGGCTTAAGGTTTCTGTAGCAAATCATGGTTTTCATGCTGTTCTTATTAAATATTATTAACTCTCCCTTACCAAGTCAAAGCATCACCCAAATCACCCAAGCAAATATAACTGACTCTAATGGATTCATCATGAGTATGTATTCAATCATTTTGGTTACTTAAAATCAATAATATAAGAGGCAGTAAATATTTTCAAGTAAGCGTATTTTTTGGAAAATTAGATAAACAGCTGAAGGTTTTTAATGATCCCAATTTATGTTATCATATCACCATGATCATCATAAGGGCTCATTATAAATGAATATGAATTATTATTGTCTTTGTGCCCCCCTCTTTAACAAATCTCTTTTAAAAGACAGCCAAGCAAAAGAGCCCAGTATGATAACCAACTAGAATATTTCAAGTTTGTTTTCTGGTACAGGGAGTAAAGTATTTTTCTTTCTTTTCATTGAGCCAGAATTGCTTAAATAGTTATAAAATAGCATTCATGTTCAATATCCACTATATTATTTCATATATAATACTTGACCAGAATGAAGTATTTGAAACCTAGTAGAATTCAGGCTTGTAATGGTTTTCTGGAGTTCAATGCCTGAGTAAATATCATAGTTGAATAGTAATATACACGTTAAAAGAAGGAAAGCCAGAAATGACAGACTAATTGTAGAAATTTAATTAAATATTTTTTAAATGTATCTGGATCATTGTTTCACATTGCTTAGATGTATATATGAAGGAGAAATGATGTGCAAGATACTACATTTCTATTTTGGCTATTAACTCTTAAAACATAGTAATATTTAAAACTGTATATATATAAAAAAATAACTTCAACAATATGTGAACCTTGAACTTCCAGATGTTCAAGCTGGTTTTAGAAAAGGCAAAGGAACCAGAGATCAAATTGCAAACATCTGCTGGATCACCAAAAAAGCAAGAGAGTTCCAGAAAAACATCTATTTCTGCTTTATTGACTGTGCCAAAGCCTTTGCCTGTGTGGATCACCACAAGCTGTGGAAAATTCTTCAAAATATGGGAATACCAGAGCACCTGACCTGTCTCTTAGGAAATCTATATGCAGATCAGGAAGCAAGAGTTAGAATTGGACATGGAACAACAGACTGGTTCCAGATAGGAAAACGAGTATGGCAATGCTGTATATTGTAACCCTGCTTATTTAACTTATATGTAAAATACATCGTGAGAAACACTGGGCTGGATGAAACACAAGCGAGAATCAAGATTGCTGGGATAAATATCAATAACCTCAGATATGCAGATGACACCACCCTTATATCAGAAAGTGAAAAAGAACTAAAGAGCCTCTTAATGAAAGTGAAAGAGGAGAGTGAAAAAGTTGGCTTAAAGCTCAACATTCAGAAAACTAAGATTATGGCATCTGGTCCCATCACTTCATGGCAAATATATGGGGAAACAGTGGAAACAGTGGCTGACACTTTTTGGGTTCCAAAATCACTGCAGATGGTGACTGAAGCCATGAAATTAAAAGACGCTTACTCCTGAAAGGAAAGTTATCACCAACCTAGATAGCATATTAAAAAGCAGAGATATTACTTTGCCAAAAGAGGTCTATCTAGTCAAGGCTATGGTTTTTCCATTAGTCCAGTATGGATGTGAGAGTTGAACTATAAAGAAAGCTGAGCACCAAGGTACTGATGTTTTTGAACTGTGGTGTTGGAGAAGACTCTTGAGAGTCCCTTGGACTGCAAGGAGATCCAACCAGTCCATCCTAAAAGAGATCAGTCCTGAATATTCATTGGAAGGACTGATGTTGAAGCTGAAACTCTAATACTTTGGCCACCTGATACTAAGAAGTGACTCATTTGAAAATACCCTGATGCTGGGAAAGATTGAGAGCAGGAGGAGAAGGGGATGACAGAGAATGAGATGCTTGGATGGCATCACCAACTCGATGTACATGAGTTTGAGTTATCTCTAGGTGTTGGTGATGGACGGGGAGGCCCGTCATGCTGCAGTCCATGGGGTTGCAAGGAGTCAGATGCAACTGGGAGACTGAACTGGACTGAACTTACACATATATAAAGAGTACAATATTATAAGTCTGTAATCTGTTTATACTCATGAAGCCATAACTATAATCAATATAATGAACATATTTTATCACTACCCCAAAAGTATCCAGGTGCCCCTTGGTAATCCTTCATTTCTGTCCCTCCATTTCTCATGCCCCAGTAAACACTGAACTGCTTTCTGACATATAGACTGCTTTGCACAGTTTTTTATAAATAGATTTATACAGTATGTACTCATTTTTACCTGTTTTATTTCACTCAGCAAAATAATATTTTACATACATTCATGTTGTTCTATTTATCAATTATTTGTTACCTTTTATTGCTGAGTAATATCTATTATAGATATATACCAAAATGTGTTTTGGAGAAGGAAATGGCAACCCACTGTAGTATTGCCCCGAAAACTCTATGGGCAGAGGAGCCTGGCAGGCTAGAGTCCATGGGGTTGCTAAGAGTTGCATGACTTAGTGACTAACACGCACATAAAATACGTTTATCCATTCACCCTTGGTGGATTGTCTCCAGGGTTGTCTCCAGGTTTAAGTTCAGCTCAGTTCATTCACTCAGCATGTCTAACTCTTTGGAAAGACATGGACTGCAGTACGTCAGGCTTCTCTGTCCATCAACAACTCTCAGAGCTTGCTCAATGAACTCATGTTCACTGAGTCAGTGATGCCATCCCACCATCTCATCCTCTGTCATCCCCTTCTCATCCTACCCTCAATCTTTCTCAGAATCAAGGTCTTTTCCAGAGTCAACTTTTTTCATCAAGTGGACAAAGTATTGGGGGTTTCATCTTCAGCATCAGTCCTTTCAATGAATATTCAGGACTGAGTTCCTTTAGGATTGACTATTTTGATCTCTTTGAAGTCCAAGGGACTCTCAAGAGTCTTCTCCAGCACCACAGTTCAAAAGCATCAATTCTTCAGTGCTCAGCTTTCCTTATGATCCAACTCACATCCATACATGGCTACTGGAAAAAAAAAAAAAAAACAGCTTTGACTAGACGGACCTTTGTCAGCAAAGTAATAGCTCTGCTTTTTAATATGCTGTCTAGGTTGGTCATAGCTTTTCTTCCAAGGAACAAGTGTCTTTTAATTTCATGGCTGCAGTCACCATCTGCAGTAGTTTTAGAACCCCCTCCCCTCAAAAAATAAAGTCTCTCACTTTTCCCATTGTTTCCCCATCTATTTGCCATGAAGTGATGGTACCAGATGCCATGATCTTAGTTTTTTGAATGCTGAGTTTTAAGCCAACATTTTCACTATCCTCTTTCACCTTCTTCAAGAGGCTCTGTAGTTCCTCTTCACTTTCTGCCTTAAGGGTGGTGTCATCTGTGCATCTGAGGTTATTGATGTTTCTCCCAGCAAACTTTATTTTTTAGTGAAGGATAATTGCTTTACAAAATTTTGTTGTTTTCTATCAAACCTCAACATGAATCAGCCATAGGTATACATATATCCCCTACCTTTTGAAACTCCCTCCCATCTCCTGCCACACTCCCCCCAGATTAATACAGAGTCCTTGTTTGAGTTTCCTGAGCCATGCAGCAAATTCCCATTGGCTATCTATTTTACATAAGGTAATGTAAGTTTCCATGTTACTCTTTCCATACATCTCACCCTCTTCTTCGCTCTCTTCATGTCCATAAGTCTTTTCTCTCTGTCTGTTTCTCCATTGTTTCTCTGTAAATAAATTCTTCAGTACCGTTTTTCTAGATTCTGTATATATGCATTAGAATATGATATTTATTTTTCTCTTTCTGACTCACTTCACCAGTATAATAGGTCCTAGGTTCATCTACCTCATCAGAACTGACTCAAATGCATTCCTTGTTTAGTGAAGCACTATTTACAATAGCTAGAACATGGAAGCAACCTAGAAGTCCATCGACAGATGAATGGTACAGACATTGAGGTACATATACACAAAGGATACAATACATATACACATTTCACATGCTGTACTCTGCATATAGATTAAATAAGCAGGGTGACAATATACAGCCTTGACATACTCCTTTCCCAATTTGGAACCAATCTGTTGTCCCATGTCTGGTTCTACCTCTTGCTTCTTGACCTGCAAACAGTTTTCACAGGAGGCAGGTAAGGTGGTCTGCTATTCCCAATTTTTGGAATTTTTCCACAGTTTGTTGTTATCCACAGAGTCAAATGCTATGGCATAGTCAGTAAAGCAGAAGTAGGTGTAGTTTTGGAACTCTCTTACTTTTTCTATGATCCAGTGGATATTGGCAATTTTATACCTGGTTCCTCTGCCTTTATTAAATCCAGCTTGAACATCTGAATGTTCCTGGTTCATGTAGTGTTGAAGCCTGGCTTGGAGAATCTTGAGCATTAATTTTCTAATGTGTGAGATGAGTGCAATTGTGCAGTAGCTTGAACATTCTTTGACATTGCCCTTCTTTGAGATTGGACTGAAAACTGATCTTTTCCAGTCCTTAGGGCCACTGCTAAGTTCTCCAAATCTGCTGGAATATTTAGTGCAGCACTTTAACAGCATCATCTTTTAGGATTTGAAATAGCTCAACTGGAATTCCATCACCTATACTAGCTTTGCCCATAGTGATGCTTACTAAGGCCCACTTGACTTTGCACTCCAGGATGTCTGGTTCTAGGTGACTGATCACACTATTTGCCTGTCTGGGTCATTATGATTTTTTTGTATACTTCTTCTGTGTATTCTTGCCACCTTTTCTTAATATCTACTGCTTCTGTTAGGTCCATACCTTTTCTGTCCTTTATTGTGCCTATCTTTGTATGAAATGTCCCCTTGGCATCCCTAATTTTCTTGAAGAGATCTCTACTCTTCCCCATTCTATTGTTTTCCTCTATTTCTTGCACTTAGGAAGGGGTTCTTATCTCTCCTTGCTCTTCTTTGGAACTCTACATTCAGATGAGTGTATCTTTCCTTTTCTCCTTTGCCTTTCGTGTCTCTTCTTTTCTCAGCTATTTGTAAAGCCTGCTCAGATAACAATTTGCCTTTTTTCTTTTCTTTTCTTTTTTTTTTTTTTTTTTTGAGGGGAATTGTTTTGATCATTGCCTCCAGTAAAATGTTACAAATTTCTGTCCACAGTCCTTCTGGCACTCTGTCTATCAGATCTAATCCCTTGAATCTATTTGTCACGTCCACCGAATAATCATAAGGTATTTGATTTAGGTCATACCTGAATAGCCAAATGGCTTCCCCTCTCTCTGTATTCAGATATACCCATCAAAATGCGGATGGAGGTTGCAGAAGACTTGAATAAATGTAAAGATATTATTCCTCTTGAGTGGGAAAAATAATTTTTTCAAGATATTAATCCTCCCAAATTGACCTATACATTCAATGAAAAATCTCAAACAAAATTTCACCATAAAATAAAATATTTTCATAGAAATTGACAAACTAATGTAAAAGCTATAATGGAAATGCATAGTGCCCATAATAGACAAAGCAGTGTTGAAAAATAATAAAATTAGGATACAAATATTACCAAATTTCAAAATTTAATATGAAGTTATGGTAAAAAAAAAAAATACCAGTTTGAATTTAGAATGAAGACAGACAAGTAGATCAGTGTAACCAAGTAAAGTCCAGAAATAGAGGCACACATATATGAAAAACTGATTTTTTCAATGGTACAAAGGGTATTCAGTTGAGAAATAGTTGTCTTTTCATTAAATGGTGTTGGAACAGTCACATTTCAATATACCTAGAAAAACTTAATTTAAATCCATACCTTGTGGCATATATAAAAATTAACTCAAAATGAATCATAGAACAAAATTAAAAAACCTAAAGCTACACATCTTCTAAAAGATAAAACAAAAAAAAAATGATGTTTAGTGAGGCAAAGACTTCTTCCTTAAAAATTATACCAAAAGGATAATCAATAAAAGAAAGAAAAAGCTTATTGGACTTCATCAGAACTAAAAACATGTACTCTTCAAATGACACTGTGAATGAAAAGACAGGCTACAGACTTTCAGAAGACCTTTGCAAATCATATCTTAAAAAGGACTTGAATTTATAATATATAAAGAACCCATAAAATTCACATGTAAGAAAATAAACAGCCCCGTGGTAAAATAAGCAAAAGATTTGTACAAACATTTTAGAAAAGAAGATAAATAGATGGTAATTTAATACATAAAAAGTTACTCAACATCATTCATCATCAAGCAAATATACATCAATACCAAAATGAGATACTGTATACACATATTGTTATTGTTTAGTCAGTAAGTCATGTTTGGTTCTTTTGTGAGCTTGTGGACTGCAGCCCACAAGGCTCCTCTGATCATGGAACTCTCCAGGCAAGAATACTGAAGTGGAGTGCCACTTCTTTCTCCAGCTGATCTTCCTGACCCAGGAATACAACCCATGTCTTCTGCTTGGCTGGCAGATTCCTTACTACTAAGACACCTGGGAGGCCATATACACACATTAAAAGAATGACTGACTTACTATAGTCAGTGTTGGTGAATCTGTGGAGCAACTGGATACCTCACACCTTGCCCACAAAAATACTTGTAAGTACTTATGCAGCTTTGTTTGCAATAACTTAAACCTGGAGACTAGATTCAGAAATAGCTCTGATAGAGTGTCTGAAGAACTATGGACAGAAGTTCATGACATTGGACAGGAGGCAGTGATCAAAACCATCATCCCAAAAAGAAATGCAAAAAGGCAAAACGGTTGTCTGAGAAGGTCTTACAAATAGCTGAGAAAAGATGAGAAGCAAAAAGCAAAGGAGAAAAGGAAAGATACACTCATCTGAATGCAGAGTTCAAAAGAATAGCAGGAAGAGATAAGAATGCCTTCCTAAGTGATCAATGCAAAGAAATAGAGGAAAACAATAGAATGGGAAAGACTAGAGAGCTTTCCAGGAAAATTAGTTATGCCAAGGGAACATTTCATACAAAAATGGGCAAAATAAAGGACAGAAAAGGTATGGACCTAACAGAAGCAGTAGATATTAAGAAAAGGTGGCAAGAATACACAGAAGAAGTATACAAAAAAGATCTACATGACCCAGATAACCAAATGGTGTGATCAGTCACCTAGAACCAGACATCCTGGAGTGCAAAGTCAAGTGGATCTTTTAGGAAGCATCACTACGGGGAAAGCTAGTGGAGGTGATGGAATTCCAGCTGAGCTATTTCAAATCCTAAAAGATGATGCTGTGAAAGTGCTGCACTCAATATTCCTGCAAATTTGGAGAACTCAGCAGTGGCCAAAAGGACTGGAAAAGGTCAGTTTTCATTCCAATCCCAAAGAAGGGCAATGCCAAAGAATTTTCAAACTACTGCACAATTACACTCATTTAACGTGCTAGCAAGGGAATGTTCAAAATCCTTCCAGATAGGCTTCAACAGTGCATGAGTCAAGAATTTTAACATGTGAAAAGTGGATTTAGAAAAGGCAGAGGGACCAGAGATCAAATTGCCAACATCCACTGAATAATAGAAAAAACAAGGGAGTCCCAGAAAAACATCTGCTTTATTGACTATTCTAAAGCATTTAGCTTAGTGGTTTACAAGATGGGAAGAGCAGACCACCTTACCAGCCTCCTGTGAAACCTATTTGCAGGTCAAGAAGCAACAGTTTGTATTGGACATGTAACAGCACACTGGTTCAAAATTGGAAAAGGAATACATGAAAGTGGTATATTTCCCTCTGCCTATTTAACATATATGCAGAAATCATATGAAATACCAGGCTGGATGAAGCTCAAACTGGAATCAAGTTTGCTGGGAGAAATATCAATAACCTCAGATATGCAGATGCCACCACTCTTATGGCAGAAAGTGAAGAGGAACTAGAGAGCTTCCTGGTGAAGGTGAAAGAAGAGAATGAAAACGCTGGCTTGAAACTCAACATTCAAAAAAACTAAGATCATGGCATCTGGTTCCATCAGTTCATGGCAAATAGATCAGAAAACAATAGGAACAGTGAGAAAATTAATTTTCTTGGGCTCCAAAATCACTGCAAACGGTGACTACAGCCATGAAATTAAGAGACATTTACTTCTTGGAAGAAAAGCTGTGACAAATCTAGGCAGCATATTAAATAAAAAGTAGAGACATTGCTTTTCCAACAATGATATGTATAGTCAAAGCTATTTTTTTTTTTCCAGTAGTCATGTATGGATGTGAGAGTTGGACCATAAGGGAGGCTCAGTGCCAAGAAATTGATGCTTTCAAACTGTGGTGCTGGAGAACACTCTTGAGAACACCCTTGGACAGGAAGGAGGTCAAAACAGTCAATCCTAAAGGAAATCAACCCTGAATCTTCATCGGAAGAAGTGATGCTGAAGCTGAAGCTTCAGTGCTTTAGCCACCTGATGCAAAGAGCTAGCTCATTGGAAAAAACCCTGATGCTGGGAAAGATTGAATGCAGGAGGAGAAGGGTACAACAGAATAAGATGGTTGAATGACATAACTGATTCAATGGACATGAGTTTGAGCATACTCCAGGAGATAGTGAAGGACAGGGAGGCCTGGTGTGCTGCGGTCCATGGAATACAAAGAGTCGGACATGACTGAGTGACTGAACAATAACAATCTCTCTCAGTATGGTTTGTAGTTTATATTGTATGTCTTTAATTCAATTTTTCATCATGTTAATCCATAAGCACTTCATATTTTTGATGCTGTTGGAAATAATATTATTTTTAATTTATTTTTTATTTTAGTCACTCAGTTGTGTCTGACTCTTTGTGACCCCAGGGACTGTAGCCCACCAGGCTCATCTGTTCATGGGATTCTCCAGGCAAGAACATTGGAGTGAGTGGACATTACTTTCTCCAGGGGATCGTCCTGACCCAGAGATTGAACTCAGGTCACCTGCATTGCAGGCAGATTCTTTACTGTCTGAGCCACCAGGGAACTGCAATTATTTTTAGTAAAAATCCTATTATTTTTAATGTTAATTCTCAATTTTTTTGCCAGTATATAGAGATAGAGTTGATTTGTTTATACTGTTCTTGTATACTGTAACAGTGGATAAACCCATTTATTACTTTTAGTAACTTCTCTGTAGATTCTTTTCAAATTTCTCTATAAACATTTTATACATTATTGAGACATATTGAAATATCTGATTATAAGTATAGGTTTTTCTAACTCTGTTTTGAGTTATATAAATTTTTCTTGATGTCTTTTGAAGCTGTTTTATAGAGACATAAGTGTTTAAAATTATGTGTTCTTGAATGACTTGACTCTCATCATTTGGCATGACATGTATTGTCTCTTACAATATATTTGGAGTTTTATTTTTAAGTAGAAAATGAGAAGCTCATTCTAAATTAGTTGAAAATGCCAATGACCTAGAAGAGCCAGAACAACTTTGACAAACAACAAATTAAGAATCGTAACTCTACCTAATTTCAAGATTATTATAAAGCTAAACTTATCAAATATGCTTTGTCTGTTGTTAATTAAGCCAGTCCAGTTTTCTTTTATTTAATGTTATTATGGTTATTCTATTCCCATTCATTTCCTTTTAACCTATTTGTGCTTGTTTATTTAAAGTGGGTCTCTTGAAGACAACACATCACTGGGTTTTATCCAAACTGATATTCTCTGACTTTTATTTGGATGGTTTAGAACATCTTTAGTGGGTTTATTAATATTGTTAGGCTTAAAACTCCTTTCCTGATTTTGTTTTCAACCTTCTTGCTAGTTGTTTGCTCATGAACACCTTTTTCCTGATTCCTATTCAGATTGAGTATTTTTTAAAAATGTGCAATTTAATTGTTATTAGTATTTTTCACAGATATATGCAACCATCACCAGAGTCCATTTTAGAAAATTTTTCATCTCTAAGAGAAACCAAATACACATTAGCTTTTATCCCTGTCTCCTCATATTCTGCCCAATCCTAATCTACTCTCTGTCTAAAGATTTGCTTACTCTAGACATTTCGTATCGGAATCACATAATACATGGTCTTTTGTGACAGATTTACTTCATTCAGCATGTTTTCCAGGTTCATCTATGTTTTAGCATGTATTAGAACTTTATTTTTAAGGTTGAATAATACTCTATTGTATGGACAGACTACATTTTTCTTATTCACTCATCAGCTGATGGACATTTGGGTTGTTTCTACCTTTTGACTCTTATGAATAATGCTGCTATAGACACACAAAGTTTTTTATGGACAGTTTCAATTTCTCTTGGGTATATAACTAGGAGTGGAATTGCTGGGTCATATGGTATTCTATATTCACCATTTGAGGAATTGCCAGAATGTTCTTCAAAGTGGCTGGATCATTTTACATCCATGCCAACAGTGCATGAAGGTTCCGATTTCTCCATACCCTCACTAGCACTTGCTATTATGTGATTTTTAAAATTACATCCATCCTAGTGAATGTGAAATTAGATCTCTTAATGTTTTTAATCTCATGGCTTTGACTGACATTTATCTGGAGATTAATTTTACCACAGAGATTATTTTTTTGATTGTGTTTTTCACTTATTTTCACTTATTATATTTAATTATTTGTTTTGCTTTTTTAGAAGTTTCTGTAGCATTTATAATATACATATATAACGTATCACAGTTTAAGTGATATTATTTAAGTTTATTACTATGCTATTTTTATCATGCATTTTAAGATATTGAGAAGAGGTGGCGAGAATACACAGAAGAACTGTACAAAAAAGATCTTCACGACCCAGATAATCACGATGGTGTGATCACTCATCTAGAGCCAGACATCCTGGAATTTGAAGTCAAGTGGGCCTTAGGAAGCATCACTACAAACAAAGCTAGTGGAGGTGATGGAATTCCAGTGGAGCTATTTCAAATCTAAAAGATGATGCTGTGAAAGTGCTACACTCAATATGCCAGCAAATTTGGAAAACTCAGCAGTGGCCATAGGACTGCAAAAGGTAAGTTTTCATTCCAATCCCAAAGAAAGTCAATGCCAAAGAATGCTCAAACTACCACACAATTGCACTCATCTCACACACTAGTAAAATAATGCTCAAAATTCTCCAAGCCAGGCTTCAGCAGTACGTGAACTGTGAAATTCCAGATGTTTAATCTTTATTTAGAAAAGGCAGAAGAACCAGAGATCAAATTGCCAACATCCGCTGGATCATCGAAACAGTAAGAGAGTTCCAGAAAAACATCTAGTTCTGCTTTATTGACTATGCAAAAACCTTTGACTGTGTAGATCACAATAAACTGTGGAAATTTTTTCAAAAGATGGGCATACCAGAGCACGTGTCCTGCCTCTTGGGAAATCTATATACAGGTTAGGAAGCAGCAGTTAGAACTCGACATGGAACAACAGACTGGTTCAAATAGGTACTTCCAGACTGCTTATTCAACTTATATGCAAATTACATCATGAGAAATGCTGGGCTGGAGGAAGCACAAGCTGGAATCAAGATTGCTGGGAGAAATATAAAAAAACTT
This sequence comes from Bos grunniens, assembly GCF_055505025.1. Classification (NCBI taxonomy): domain Eukaryota; kingdom Metazoa; phylum Chordata; class Mammalia; order Artiodactyla; family Bovidae; genus Bos; species Bos grunniens. The sequence continues at coordinate 100,796,157 of NC_141194.1, read as the reverse complement.
AGATACACAGATGACACCACCCTTATGGCAGAAAGTGATGAAGAACTAAAGAGCCTCTTGATGAAAGTGAAAGAAGAGTGAAAAAGTTGGCTTAAAGCTCAACATTCAGAAAACTAAGATTATGGCATCCGGTCCCATCAGTTCAGTTCAACATTCAGAAAACTAAGATTATGGCATCCAGTCCCATCACTTCATGGCAAATAGATGGGTAAACAGTGGCAGAATCTATTTATTTATTTTTTGAGCTCCAAAATCACTGCAGATGGTGATTGCAGCCATGAAATTAAAAGACGCTTACTCCTTGAAAGAAAAGTTATGACCAAATTAGACAGCATATTAAAAAGCAGAGACATTACTTTGCCAACAAAGGTCTGTCTAGTCAAGGCTATGATTTTTCCAGTGATCATATATGGATGTGAGAGTTGGACTATAATGAAAGCTGAGTGCCAAAGAATTGACGCTTTTGAACTGTCGTGTTGGAGAAGACTCTTGAGAGTCCCTTGGACTACAAGGAGATCCAACCAGTCCATCCTAAAGGAAATCAGTCCTGAATATTCATTGGAAGGACTGATGCTAAAGCTGAAACTCCAATACTTTGGCCACCTGATGCGAAGAACTTACTCATTTGAAAAGACCCTGATGCTTGAAATGATTGAAGGTGGGAGGAGAAGGGGACACCAGAGGATGAGATGGTTGGATGGCATCACTACTCAATGGGCATGAGTTTGAGTAAACTCCAGGAGTTGGTGATGGACAGGGAAGCCTGGCATGCTGCAATCCATGGGGTCACAAAGAGTCGGACATGACTGAGTGACTGAACTGACCTGAACTGATAAGCCTCATACTATAATACCACAATTTTTATTTTAAGAGTATATTTGAATATAGTTAAATAATACAAATAGTCTCAAAAAAGTCACCCAAATTCTTGCTATTTTCAATGTTCTTTATATGACCTATATTTTACCATGGTATGATTGAACTTCCCTGATGGCTCAGACAGTAAAGCGTCTGTCTACAATGCGGGAGACCCAGATTCAATTCCTGGGTTGGGGAGATCTCCTGGGAAAGGAAATGGCAAACCACTCCAGTATTCTTGCCTGGAAAATCCCATAGATGGAGGAGCCTGTTAGTCTACAGTCCATGGGATTGCAGAGTCGGACATGACTGAGCGACTTTGCTTTCACTTTTGTGGTATTATTTTCTTTTTCCACAAAGGTCTTCTTTTTACTTTAGAGTTGATCTGCTGGTGGTGATTTCATTCACTTTTTTCATGTCTGAAAAAGTCATTATTTTATCTTCATTTTGGAAAGCTATTTTATTTGGGCATAGCACTCCATACTGACTATATTTTTGTTACAGTACTTTAATGATCTTGCTCCAATGTCTTTCTGTTTCTATTTCTTCAAACAATGAATTATTCATTATCCTTCTACTTATTCCCTCTGTATATAGCAATGTGCTTGTCAGTCAGAGGTTTGAAGATTTTCTCATTACCACTAGTTTTGAGAAATATAATTATTGCTTGCCTTCATTTAGTTTTCATTTTTTCTGTTTATGGTAAATTGAACTTAAATCTGAGGGTTTATAGTTGTTATAGGCCAAAATTACTCCTCCAGAATCATATGCTGAAGCCCTAATCCCAGTATTTGGAGATAAGGCCTCAAAAGGAGTGTTTAGGTTAAAATGAGGCCTTAATCCAATCTGACTGGTATCCTTATTGTTTCTACATTTAGTTGCCAAGTTATGTCCGCACCTTTTGTGATCCTATGGAGTAAAGCCCACCAGGCTCCTCTGTCCATGGAATTTTCCAGGCATGAATACTGGAGTGAGTTGCCATTCCCTCCTCCAGAGGATCTTCCTGACCCAAGGATCAAACCTGAGTCTCCTGCGTGTGTCTCCCACAATGCAGGTGGATTCTTTTACCATTGGGCCACCAGAGAAGCCCTGGTATCCTTATAAGAAGAAGACATTTGGAGATACAAAGAAACACGAGGCTTTTGTGCCCACAGGAGATAAACCATATTGGGACATAGTTAGAAGGTGGCCATCTCCTGCCCAGGGAGAAAGGCCTCAGGAGAAACTAACATTTAACATTCATAATTGTGAGAAAATAAATTTCTGTTCTTTAAATCACCTAGCCTGTATTATTTTGCTATGGTAGATTGTGATGGTTAATTTTATGTGTCCTCTTGACTGGCCATGGAGTGTCCAGATAAAACATTATTTCTGGGTATATCCATGAAGGTGTTTCTAGATGAGATTGGCTTTTGAATCAGTGGACCAAGCAAAGTAGATTGCACTGCTCTATGTGGCTGTGCATCATTCAATCCATTGAGGACCTGAAAAGAACAAAAGATAGATATAAGAGACCCCTTTGGTACTGTCTCACTATGTCAACTGGGACAGTTTATGTGATCTTCTGCTTCCTTGAACTGGGATTTACACCATCAGTTCCCTTAATTCAAAGGCCCTCAAACTCAGATTGAATTGTACCACCAGATTTTGTGGATCTCCAGCTTTCAGACAGTGGATTGTGGAACTTCTCAGTCTCCGTAATTGTGTATGCCCACTCCTTTCCTGTTACTTAATCTTGGGTGATGTATAAATGCTGATTTATATTTAATTTTCTTCTTGGCTAAAGATAGAATGCTTGAGTAGATGTCCATCAACAGATGAATGGATTAAGAAGTTGTGGTATATATACACAATGGAATATAACTCAGCCATAAAAAGAAATGCATTTGTGTCAGTTCTAATGAGGTGGATGAATCTAGAACCTATTATACAGAGTGAAGTGAGTCAGAAAGATAAAGATAAATACCATATTCTAACACATATACACAGAATCTACAAAAATGGTACTGAATAATTTATTTACAGAGAAACAATGGAGAAACAGACATAGAGAATAAACTTATGGACATGGGGAGAGGGAAGGAGAAGGTGAAATGTATGGAAAGAGTAACATGGAAATTTACATTACCATATGTAAAATAGATAGCCAACAGGAATTTGCTATATGGCTCAGGAAACTCAAACAGGGGCTCTGTATCAACCTAGAGGGGTGGGATGGGGAGGGAGATGGGAGGGAGTTTAAAAAGAGAGGGGATATAAGTATACCTATGGCTGATTCATGTTGAGGCTTGACAGAAAACAGCAAAATTCTGTAAAGGAATTATCCTTCAATAAAAAATAAATTAACAAAAAAAAAAGAAAGAAAATAGGTTTTGAGAGAAAGTTAAAATAACAGTAAGATTATTTTAATATATTAAATTTAATCTAACATAATATTGGCTCAATTTTTTAATCATAATTAAGTATATTTTCTTATATACATAATCATCTGTATAAATTATTCATGCATATTCACCTAAATAAAATACATTGGAATGAAAATATTTTAATTAAATAATTTAAAATTCTTTTCATATTTTTGACTTTAGTAAATGCTTATAAATTGAATATAGTTAATTAAGAAGTACAGTATGATTTTTAGATACTATTGAGATGTAAATCACAATACTAAGAAAGACATTTAAATTATTTTCTCTTTTAGTTTTTATTACCTATGAGTCTTCACTATGTCTTCAGTGTTGTGATTATGACTGAATTAGATGTGAATGAGGAATTTTGCTTATCTTAGTTGTTGCACTGCGTTGTGATGACCCATTGAGCAAAAGAATGAGTATTTTTCATTTTCACCATTTGTTGACCTATGGAAAAACTGATCAAGCTTTGTGAAAATCCAATCATACAAAACCAATTTAATTTTTGTCACAAGATACATCCACATTGACAAGTGAGAATGAATGATTCCATCTGCTTAAATTCATTCAGTACAGTATTTTTATTGAAAGCCTAGGAAAGACATGTCTGTAATATATTTTTGTTTAGGAAATAACTTACCCCTAAATCAGTTCTATAGGATAGAGCAGTTGGATAGCATCATTTTGGGGGATATGTTGGAGGCTTTTGAGTATATCAAGTATCATCACATAAGTCCCCTTGAGTTTATCTAGAAACTTATGCCATGGAGATACAGGACATAGGTTTTTAATTGCTATCTTATTTATCTTTATTTTCTTCTCTAAGTATGTCTGTTGGTTGGTCCTAGCTGCTGCCACTACCTAGGGAGAACGTGTACAAGTAACTTTAGCCCCACCTTGGACTAGAGCAAAGGATCTAGTGTTCCAATTATAAGTATTGGGCCCCTCTGTGCTTTCCAACATTCGTTTGCCATCTTCATCCTCTGAATGTTTTTGCTGCCAACTGGTTCCTAGGATGCAGAATTCATGAGGAACGATACTTATTTTTATAACCCCTAAACATCAATACTTTTTAATCCACTCTTACTTTGGGCCCCATAAGTTCTATTCTATTAGCTAAAATTCTAGTACTTTACTTGTCTTGGATTTTTTTTTTTTCCCTTAAGCTTGACAATGGGCCCAATTGAACCACCAACTCCTACCAACTTTTTGAAACTAGATCCTATTCACAGGGGAGGGGTCTTTGTCTAAGTTAGAAATATCTCCCAAAGCCTAGACAGAATTGCCATTTTGGTATGATATCTGGCCCCCAATGAGCAGAAGCAGCTTTTAAAGGAATGAAGAAAGAAGTATGGTCTCTGAAAATAAAAAGACAAATTTGTTTAACTTATTCAGATAATAAAAACTCTACAATCTACTGTTAATGATATTTACTAAAATACTACTTACCTCAAATCAATATATCCTTTAGGAACTGCTGTAACATATAGTATATGTTAATCAGCTTTATGATGCACTTTAGCTATTCTAAGTAAAATAATTTACATTTAACTTTTGAAGATTTTAACACTTTTGAGTACTTACTATGTGCCAGGTATATTGCCAACTATTATGCTGATGAGACTGAGCACAGGAAAGGGTCACAGTTATAAATAGGAGAACCAAGGTAGCCTAGCTGTAGAGTACTTGCTTTTAACCACTTAGTTATGCCATCCTCTACCAATTGCATCTACTAAGAAATAAAAATCAATATGACATCCATTTAGAGAACAGTGTTTAATTTTTTTTTTATTGAAGTATAGTTGATTTACAATGTTTTTTTTGTTGTTGTTGTTCAGTTGCTAAGTCATGTCCAACTCTTTGGGAGCCCCTATGGATTGCAGCACACCAGGCTTCTCTGTCCTCTACTATCTCCCAGAGTTTGCTCAAATTCATATCCATGAATATTCTGTTGATATCTGAATAGCTAAGTGATTCACTTATACCTATATATAAGTATACACATTATTTTTTTATTCTTTTCCATTATGGCTTATCACAGGGTATTGAATACACTTACCTGTGATATACAGTAGGTTCTTAGTGTTTATCCATTCTATATGTAACAGTTTGCATCTGTTAATCCAAAACTCCCAATCCATCCCTCCTGCACCCTCCCTAACTTTAGGAACCAGAAGTCTGTTCTTTATATCTGTGAGTCTGTTTCTGTTTCATAAATAAGTTCATTTGTGTCATATTTTAGACTTCACATGTAAATGATATCACAGGGTAATGGCTTTTTTCTTCCTGACTTATCTCAGTTAGTATGACAATCTCTAGGTCCATCCATGTTGCTGGAATGGCACTGCTGTTCAGTTGCTCAGTTGTGTCCAACTATTTGCAACTCCATCGACTGCAGAATGCCAGGCTTCCCTGTCCTTCACCATCTCCTGGGGCTTGCTCAAACTCATGTCCATTGAGTCTGTGATGCCATCCAACAAACTCATCCTCATCCAACCAGCTCATCAAGTCATTCCCTTCTCCTGCTTTCAATGTTTCCTAGCATCAGGGTCTTTTCCAGAGAGTCAGTTCTTCTCATCAGGTGGCCAAAGTATTGGAGCTTCAGCTTCAACATCATCCTTCCAGTGAATATTCAGGATTAATTTCCTTTAGGATTAACTGGTCTGATCTCCTTGAAGTCCAAAGGACTCTCAAGAGTCTTATTCAACATCACAGTTCAAAAGCATCAATTCTTTGGCAATGTTTCCAATGTTTCCCCATCTATTTCCCATGAAGTGATGGGAGCAGATGCCATGATCTTAGCTTTCTGAATGTTGAGCTTTAAGCCAACTTTTTCTCTCTCCTCTTTCACCTTCATCAAGAGGCTCTTTAGTTCTTCTTCACTTTTTGTCATAAAGGTGGTGTCATCTGTGTATCTGAGTTTATTGATATTTCTCCTGGCAATCTTGATTCCAGCTTGAGCTTCATCCAATGGCATTATTTCATTCTTTTTTTATGGCTGAGTAATATCTCATTGTATATATGTACCACATCTTCCTTATCCATTCATCTGTTGATGAGTATTTAATCTCTGCTCTTTTCCTGGCTATACTAAATAGTGCTGCTATGAACATTAGGGTGATTGTGCCTTTTGAATTCGAGTTTTTGTGTGAGTTTTTATATACATCCAGGAGTGAGATTGCTGGGTTATATGGTAGCTCTATTTTTAGTTTTTTTAAGGAAACTCCATCCTGTTCTCCATAGTGGCTACAACAATTTACATTCCTACCAACAGTGTAAGAGGATTCTTTTTTCTCCACATCCTCTGAGCATTTGTTATTTGTAGACTTTTAATCTTTTCCATAAAGAATAGTCTGAGAGTTTAAGCTGACATCCTAAGAGTCTATTTTACTATAGAAACAACAATAATAAAATTATCAAAATATTGTTTACCTTTCATGAAGCACTTACCAAGTGTTAGATACTGTCAGGCACCATTTTATATATATATATATATATATATATATATACACACACACACACACACACACACACATATATACACACACACTGTATTTACTTAATGGAACAGTTCTGCAATATATGTATTTTTATTTTTATTCTACAGATAAAAATATGAAGTAACATAATGAGCTCAAGATAATACCCCTAAATTTAGGTAGAGATGGGCTTCAAATCTAGATTTGTGCTTTACAAATGTAGTCTAATTTTGTATTCTTTTCATTTTGAATGATTGAGTATTAGCAATATGACAAAAATTTTATTCAGAATATTATCTGTGAGTCAGTTCAAACCCTCAGTCTTGTTTGACTCTTTGTGACTGCATAGACTGCAGCATGCCAGGCTTCCCTGTTCATCACCAACTCCCAGAGCCTACTCAAACTCATGTCCATCACTTTGGTGATGCCATTCAACCATCTTATTCTCTGTCATCCCCTTCTCCTCCCGCCTTCAATCTTTCCCAGCATCAGGGTCTTTTCCAATTAATCGGTTCTTCACATCAGGTGGCCAAAGTATTGGAGCTTCAGCATCAGTCATAATGAATATTCAGGACTGATCTCCTTTTGGATGGACTGGTTGGATCTCCCTGCAGTCCAAGGGACTCTCATGAGTCTTCTCCAACAAGACAGTTCAAAAGCATCAATTCTTCAGCACTCAGCTTTCTTTACAGCCCAACTCTCACATCCATACATGACTACTAGGAAAACCATAGCTTTGACTAGACAGACCTTTGTTGGTAATGTCTCTGCATTTTAATATGCTGTCTAGGTTGGTCATAGCTTTTCTTCCAAGAAGGAATTGTCTTTTAATTTCACAGCTGAGGTCACCATCTGCAGTGATTTTGGAGTCCCCCCAAAATAATGTCTCTCACTGTTTCCATTGTGTCCCCATCTATTTGCCATGAAGTGATGGGTCTGGATGCCATGATCTTCGTTTTCTGAATGTTGAGCTTTAAGCCAACTTTTTCACTCTCCTCTTTCACTTTCATTAACAGGCTCTTTAGTTCTTTGTTTTCTGCCATAAGAGTGGTGTCATCTGCTTATCTGAGGTTATTGATATTTCTCCCAGTAATCTTGATTCCAGTTTATGCTTCATCCAGCCTGGCATTTTGCATGATGTATTCTGCATATAAGTTAAATAAGCAAGGTGACAATATAAAGTCTTTATGTACTCCTTTTCCTCTTTGGAACCAGTCTGTTGTTCCATGTCCAGTTCGAACTGTTGCTTCCTGACCTGCATACAGATTTCTCAAGAGGCAGGTCGGATGGCCTGGTATTCCCATCTCTTTAAGAATTTTCCACAGTTTTTTTGTGATCCACACAGTCAAAGACTTTGTTGTCATCAGTAAAGCAGAAGTAGATGTTTTTCTGTAACTCTCTTGCTTTTTTGGTGCATAGTATATTATATTATAAAGCTGATTAATATACTTTTATACTATAAATGCTTCTCAAGAAAATTGTATGCTTTTTGTCTTTTTAAAAACAGAGATACATATCATTAATACTGAAAAATAGTGTTATAACATAAGGGATGCAAATGTGATAGTTGGGCTTAGATTGTTTTAAAATTTCATACCAACAATATGTGTATATGGGCTGACGATGATATATATTTGAGGAATTAGGAGAGAATGCAGTGAAAATGAAAATTAATCTACTTAAAAACTTAGCTGCCACTGTTGAATTAAATTTGATTTTAAAGTTTAAAATGGAGATATTTTTAACTGTTAAATTTACTTAAACTGTTCTGAATGATCTCACCTTATCATGGGTACTTTAGAGGAAACTTGGTTAGAAGTAGATTTTTTTTTTTTTAGAAATATAATTTTTAATGAGAGAAGTAAGAACCTATTGTCTTATACCTAATCTCATTTTCTCTTGTAATCTTTGTTAGGATAGCCTAGCTAAAAAGTTGCTCAAACTCATCCATAAATGTGGCTAATGATATGTTTTCCTGTCTACATAGGTCATTAAAATAGGGAACATATAGCCTTCTTTACTGTTTGCTGAGCAGAGATTCTTATTCACTATAAGTTAGTATCAATTTCAAAGCCTGGGAAAAGGGATTTCTTTTTCAGGTATGTGATCTACTAATAAAAAAAAAATTGTGATACTTTATAATAGAAAATATGCTGAAAACAGCAACTTTTGCCATTATCTAACACCTTTCAAATAGAATTCTCAGTCACTTCATTTTAAAGGGAAAAATGAGATGAGCCTGGTGTGAAAGGAAGTTGGATTTCCCATTATATACAATTCCTTGAGCTATTCATTTCTAACTCATGCAATTTAGTGAAATTTTGTCCAACAAAAAGAACAACAACAAAAAAAGATTTAAACATCATTTACTTTTTTGAAATGGAAACACATCTTCATATCAAAACTAAGAAACTATAAACATCATTTTTAACAATCTATGTGCAGATGCTGATAAAATGAATTTGCTATTAACTCCCTGAGAGTGAACTGGCAGTATTTGCCAATTTTACAATCATTTCATGACAACTCCACACTACTCTGTTATGTTACTTACAAAAGTTACTATTTGCATTATTTGGTCCTTCAACTGAAAATGTTTATATATCACTAACAATTTAAAAGCCTGCCTTCTTCTCTAATGTAGGAGTACCCTGTTATGTTACAGTATAGTAATATCATTTGTATTCCTGGATATGTTTTTTCCGAACAGACCTAGAAAAAAAAAAGTTAAAAAAAATTTTCTGTGTTGCTTCGGACAAAAGATTATCTGTCATATTAAAAACTACAAGCTTCCAGTGCCTTATAAATCTACGGGAAAATAAAAATTTCATTAAAGGAAAATGAGAATGAATCTCAGTCTTGAATGATGGCACATAAAATTAGATGCATAAAGTATCTTAAATATAGGAAAATTAATCATTTTGTGTATAATGAACTTTCAACTTAAAAGATACTTTTATTGAAGAGAATATTGAAGCCACATTAGAGCACAAATCATTATAATTGAGAATTTAGTATCAAAAACTTTACCTTGGCCAATGTGAAAGGGAGTTTAAATCCAGAGACATGTTGATAAATATTTAATAACTGTATCTTCAAAAAATGAAAGCTCTGATTTGTTTCCATGATATAAATACTCCTGCCATGGATGATTTAAACTACTAATATCCTTTTTTGGAAAACCGATTTGAGAAGATGTGTGCAATTGAGCTCTCATGAGCTGATATGAGATACCTCTAGTACACTACTGGCTCTTTTCTTTTTTTTCCCAGTTGTTTATTTGCTTATTTTGCTATCTTTTAAACTGGAAATATTAAAGGGATCTTGCTAGAAGACAATCTTCCTTCTCATATCATGGGTCCTGAGGATAGCAGTGGAATGAGATGTACTGCTAATGCTTCCATTCAAGCCTCATCATTTCTTGCTTGGACTACTGCAATAATCTTACTGAGCTTCTTTCCAGTCTCTGCTGTTTAATTTATCCTCCATTCTGATTCTGCTAAAATGATATTTCTGAAATGAAGATTTGTTCATTGCACTCACTTCCATCAAAAACTGCTTTTAGTTCCTTAGTACCTACAGGTTTAAGTTCAAAGAATGTCCCACAATCAAATCTATTCATGAAAGGTAGACAAATGTTTCCCATATGCTAGTCTGTAGATTAGCTTCATGAGAATCATCTACAAAGCTCCATGAAAGGCAGACTCTAGCAAGACCGCTTCCAAATATCTACTAAATTACTGACTCAAACCTTAGGAGCAATGCATGGAAATCAGCATCTTTTTTAGTCTAATGGATGAATCTCTTGCCATAACCACACTTGGGAATCCATCGAAAGGAGAAGAATTTGGGGGTTGTTATACAAGTATTTAAATTCTGTTTTAGCAACTTGTTGAATGGCCTTTGTTAAGTTATCTGACCACCATATGCCTCCATTTTCTTGTCTATAAGTGGAGATGAATATATCCAACTTTGTTGACAAAGGTCCATATACTCAAAGTTATGTTTTTTTCAGTAGTCATGTGTGGATGTTACAGTTGGACAATAAAGAAGGCTGAGTGCTGCAGAATGGATGTTTTCAAACTGTAGTGCTAGAGAAGACTCTTGAGAGTCCCTTGGACAGCAGGAGATCAAACCAGTCAATCCTTGCCAGAGTCCAGCTCCAGCAGCCAGGGATTCAACCTGAAGGGGTGAGCAGTGTCAGCGAGAAACTGAGGCAGCTTCTCAGTTTTCTTGGACTGCCTGTTTATTTCAAGCTTATGCTTTTCTTTTATACTTTTAAAAAACCATTAGGTCAGAGGTTTGATATTTTTAGTTCCCATTGACCCAGATTTATTTTTCTCCAAAAATTATTGTTGCCCCTCAAAAGGAGTTCCTTCCTCAGTGATTCTCTTATCTACTTTTTTTCATGTGTGCTTGTGGATACACTGTAACTCATGCTAATGTCTGGACTGCATATCACATTCCTCAGTTTAATTCTTATCTTTCTAAGTCCTGTTTGCCCCTAGCATCCTAAGCTCACTATTTCTTAGAAAGGGCTTCTAGCTAATAATATCTCTAAAGTCCCTAATTTCTATAAGCTATAGTAGAATATGCTAATATTACAGCATCCCTTAAATCTTTAACTTCTAACTATTTTAATTATTCCTAAGCCCTATATTCAGCAAACTCCTTTGCCATAATCACTTTTCTCACAAATAGGCTTCAGATAGAAATCCCTCCCATGGTCTCAAGTTGTGGCCTGTGTGCTCACCCTGGAAAACCTTTTTGTAAAAGTCCTTGAACAAATGTCAGTGATTAACTTTATGAATTATTCTCTGAGCACAGCTGCAGAATGCTTTGTGCCTTCTCATGTTCCTATCAAAAATAATAAGCACCTTAATATCTTAAGTCAACTCAGCCAAGGAAAGGAAAAAAACAAGTCAGAATCACAAAGCCTAACTCCTTCATTCCGGGTCCGTGCCTACTGAACAAAGGTAGGGGGTTTAGGGCCGTACCTCCATTTTGTCAGTAATGCCTAATGTGGCTCCTGACAAATCCTAAAGGAAATCATCCTAATATTCATTGGAAGGACTGATGCTGAAGCTGAAGCTCCAATACTTTGGCCACCTGATGTGAAGAGCTGACTCACTGGAAAATATCCCAATATTGGGAAAGATTGAAGGCAGGGGGAGAAGGGGCAACAGAGGATGAGATTGGTGAATGTCATCACTGACTCAATGGACATGAGTTTGATTAAATGCCAGGAGATTGGGAAGGATGAGGAAGCCTGGTGTGCTACAGTCCATGGGGCCACAAAAAAGTCAGACAGAACTGAGCAACTGAACAACAAAAAATAATGTTATTTGGATGATAAAATTTTACAACACATGGCACAAAATAAGCACTCAGCACAATACATGCTAATCTACCCTTGCCCCATACATGCCCCTTTATGCAATGTCAGTCATGCCTTTCCAGTCTTATTCCCAACTATGCTGCACTACCATCATAATTGACCCACTTTTCCTCACTAGAAGAGTGCTGACACTAATGCTTACAAAAGGCAGGAACCTAACAGGAGTTAGTAGGCTGAAATTAAGTGCCTTAGTGAAATATCCTTAAGAGAAATATCAATAACCTCAGATATGCAGATGACACCACCCTTACGGCAGAAAGTGAAAAGGAGCTAAAAAGCCCCTTGATGAAAGTGAAAGAGGAGAGTGGAAAAGTTGACTTACAGCTCAACATTCAGAAAACAAAGATCATGGCATCTGGTCCCATCACTTCACGGAAAATAGATGGGAAAACAGTGGAAACACTGTCAGACTTTATTTTGGGGGGGGAGGGGGCGCTCCAAAATCACTGTGGATGGTGATTGCAGCCATGAAATTAAAAGACACTTACTCCTTGGAAGGAAAGTTATGACCAGCTTAGATAGCATATTCAAAAGCAGAGAATTACTTTGCCAACAAAGGTCCGTCTAGTCAAGGCTATGGTGTTTCCAGTGGTCATGTATGGATGTGAGAGTTGGACTGTGAAGAAGGCTGAGTGCCGAAGAATTGATGCTTTTGAACTATGGTGTTGGAGAAGAATCTTGAGAGTCCCTTGGACTGCAAGGAAATCCAACCAGTCCATTCTAAAGGAGATCAGTCTTGGGTGTTCACTGGAAGGACTGATGATAAAGATGAAACTCCAGTACTTTGGCCACTTCATTCGAAGAGTTGACTCATTGGAAAAGACTCTGATGCCGGGAGGGATTGGGGGCAGGAAGAGAAGGGGACGAGAGAGGATGAGATGGCTGTATGGCATCACTGACTCGATGGGCATGAGTTTGAGTGAACTCCAGGAATTGGTGATGGACAGGGAGGCCTGGCATGCTGCAATTCATGGGGTCCCAAAGATTCAGACATGAATGAGCAACTGAACTGAACTTGACTGAATGAAATATAACTATGTGGGAAACTCGATTCATTGTTATATGTTCTTATATTTTTCAATAGAAGTAAGACATTCAACTTTAAAACTTAAAACCTACCATTACAAAACATTTCCAGGGAATTCAGAAAGAAATCTTATTTGGAACAAGCAGACCACATCTCTGAGCTAAGTTGAGCCCCTGCACTTCTAATCTGTGGTGTTGAATCCAGGCTTACCGTGTGCTAGTGTTTTCCTTATTGTGTGCCTAACCATATCATTACATCACAAAATATAGTTTGACTAGTTGGAGTTTCTGCATAATTTTGACTTTACTCCCCTTTATTAGGGTACTGTGCCCACAATTTTCCACAGTTTATTGTGATCCACACAGTCAAAGGCTTTGGCATAGCCCATAAAGAAGAAATAGATGTTTTTCTGGAACTCTCTTGCTTTTTCCATGATCCAGCGGATGTTGGCAATTTGATCTCTGGTTCCTCTGCCTTTTCTAAAACCAGCTTGAACATCAGGAAGTTCACGATTCAAGTATTGCTGAAGCCTGGCTTGGAGAATTTTGAGCATTACTTTACTAGCATGTGAGCTGAGTGCAGTCGTGCGGTAGGTTGAGCATTCTTTGGCATTACCTTTCTTTGGGATTGGAGTGAAAACTGACCTTTTCCAGTCCTGTGGCCACTGCTGAGTTTTCCAAATTTTCTGGCATATTGAGTGCAGCACTTTCACAGCATCATCTTTCAGGATTTGAAATAGCTCCACTGGAATTCCATCACCTCCAATAGCTTTGTTCATAGTGATGCTTTCTAAGGCCCACTTGACTTCACATTCCAGGATGTCTGGCTCTAGATGAGTGATCACACCATCGTGATTATCTGGGTCGTGAAGATCTTTGACTTCACGACCTTTGACTGTGTGGATCACAATAAACTGTGGAAAATTCTGAAAGAGATGGAAATACCAGACCACCTGACCTGCCTCTTGGGAAATTTGTATGCAAGCCAGGAAGCAACAGTTAGAACTGGACATGGAACAACTGACTGGTTCCAAATAGGAAAAGGAGTACGTCAAGGCTGTATATTGTCACCCTGCTTATTTAACTTATATGCAAAGTACATCATGAGAAATGTTGGACTGGAAGAAACAAAAGCTGGAATCAAGATTGCTGGGAGAAATATCAATAACTTCAGACATGCAGATGACATCACCCTTATGGCAGAAAGTGAAGAGCAACTAAAAAGCCTCTTGATGAAAGTCAAAATGGAGAGTGAAAAGGTTGGCTTAAAGCTCAACATTCAGAAAACGAAGATCATGGCATCCGGTCCCACCACTTCATGGGAAATAGATGGGAAACAGTGGAAACAGTGTCAGACTTTATTTTTTTGGGCTCCAGAATCACTGCAGATGGTGACTGCAGCTATGAAATTAAAAAACGCTTATTCCTTGGAAGGGAAGTTATAACCAACCTAGATAGCATATTCAAAACCAGAGACATTACTTTGCCAACAAAGGTCCGTCTCGTCAAGGCTATGGTTTTTCCTGTGGTCATGTATGGATTTGAGAGTTGAACTGTGAAGAAGGCTGAGCACTGAAGAATTGATGCTTTTGAACTGTGGTGTTGGAGAAGACTCTTGAGAGTCCGTTGGACTGCAAGGAGATCCAACCAGTCCATTCTAAAGGAGATCAGCTATGGCTTTCTTTGGAGGGAATGATGCTGAAGCTGAAACTCCAGTACTTTGGCCACCTCATGTGAAGAGTTGACTCACTGGAAAAGACTCTGATGCTGGGAGGGATTGGGGACAGGAGGAGAAGGGGACGACAGAGGATGAGATGGCTGGATGGCATCACTGACTCGATGGACATGAGTCTGAGTGAACTCCGGGAGTTGGTGATAGACAGGGAGGCCTGGTGTGCTGCGATTCATGGGGTCATAAAAAGTCAGACACGACTGAGCGACTGAACTGAACTGAACTGAACAGAACTTTGCCCACAATTAATCCTATCAGATTGCCTTGTATTTTTCTTTGTGTGTCTCTCACCCTTTCCTGATTCTCTTTTCAATCTGATGCCCCTTATATTTATCTTGAGTGTTAATAGGCTTATCACTGTTTCTTTGTTTTCTGTGATGGATGCATAATGATTGATAGATTTTTAACAATTGCCATTATCATTGTCTTGAGCATCCTTTTAAAGTTTTCTCACTTCTGTTCATATCACAATCTCTTTCACAATGATTTTTTATTCTAATGCCGAAAATCATCCTGTAGTGTTGGTGTAACTTGCTAGGGACTTAGGGGGAAAAAAAAAGTATCTTTACCTCCCTGGCATCATCTAAACTGATGTTGATCAAAGTTTTAAAAATGAAATTTTAAAAGTAATAGAAAGAGACCTTCTGCTCCCAATAAAAATAGGATATTAAGATTATATTCACTCTCTTCACTTAAACCTTAAACATTAAAAAGATGGACAAAATAAGTAAAACAGGGACACCAAAGACATTTAACATGAGGCAAGCAAGGTAGTGATTCCTACAAATGAGGTAAACACTATGATTTCCTCAGGTTAGTGCTTTGAGAGAGTTTCCAGTCTGCAGCACAGGAAAGGAAGCACAGGCAAAACAAAACATCCATCATGAGTTTAAGAAATAATGTGAGTCCAGAAAAGCCAAGGAAAGTACAGTTTGCAATACAGAGAGGTGAGAGATGCACAGACAGAGCTGTCATGTTCTGGAGATATCCCTTATCAAGTGTTCAGTTGACTACTGATGAGCTCATGCAGTTATATGAGGCTTTAGAAAGAGCCACACCATGAAAGAAATAGACGGAACAGTGCCCAGTCCTTGTGGAGTTAAATATTGTTCCTGTTTCTACAAGCCAGAGTGGAAAAGCTCATAACTCATGGTATATTGCTACAATACGAAGAAAAGACCTTTGTAGTATTTGGAAAAACATAGCCCTGGGCTAAATAAATATACTTCCAATCGTGTCTGATTAAACTTTAAAATAAGACTCAAAAGAATCAAATTATGTCCAAGTAATTGATTTATCCCAAACTGAAACTCAAGAATATTTATAGAAATACAAAAATATGTACCACTCTAAAAGGAAAAATTGGAGAGAACAAGATGGCAGAGGAGTAGGTGATGTGGAATACATCTCTCTCCATGGTTACATCAGGAATACAGCTTCAGACACAGAAGTGCATGCAGAACACCAGCTGAGAGAGGACAGGAGCACCTGACCAGTGGAAAACAATATATGGAACCACGCAAAACTCAGTAGGATGAAGGAACTAGTGGGGGGGCGGGCGGAGAACAGGAGTGCTAGTAGGACTGGACCTGCCCTCAGCCAGCAGGGGAACAGAAGCAGGGGTCCAATCCTCACGTTAGGGCAATTATCTGAGTCAGAGGAGAAACATTTAAGGCTGAGAGTGAAACAGCTGACCTGTGGCAGCCTAAATGGAATGAGAATCAGACAGTCCTTGCCATAGCCATACATACCCCAGACAGGGATGCAGATTCCCTGGAAGGTACAGCAGCTGGGAGCTGGAGTTTAGGAATTGTGGAGCAATCCCAGGGCAAGGGCTGCTGCTGACTGTGGAGAGATGGACTGAGGGGATGTGAGGGAGAAGACTGTGGTGGGAAATGCCTGTGGAGGAAAGCCAGGCAGCCATGGAAGCAAAACGATACTGCTGACTCATGCATAGGGAACGGAGCCATCACCATTGCCTCTCACTCCCCAGCACTGGCAGCTGAACAATAGAGAGGCTGGCCCATCAAACGCCTGATACACTGAGCTACAGAGTAGATCCCACCCAGGGTGCCCTTTAAGTGCCTAATGTGCAGATCTACAGAGTAGGAACCCAGCCAAGGGGGCCCTCTATGTGCCTGACATGCCTAACAACAGAGAAGGACCCCAGGTAAGGGAGCCCTCTAAGTGCCTGAACGGGCACAGCTATGGAGAAAGACTGGACAAAGAGGTCTTCTGATCACCAGCTAAAGAAGCTTGAAAAAAGATTCTGATAGGGCCATACATAACTCCTGAGGCGGAGACAGTCTATGTCCCTGCACACTTGGTGCCACCAGTATACCTTGCACGTGAAACAGCTGCAATACCTTCATGCTCAACTCTCACTGGGGCAGAGCTGCCAAAGGCAAAAAACTTTTGTGTATATGTGTGTAAGATCGCTTTGGTAGTGTCCTACTCTTTGTGACCCTATAGACTGTAGCCTGCCAGGATTCTCTGTCAAGGGAGGGAAGTTCTCCAGGCAAGAATACTGGAGTGTATTGTCCAGTACTGGTTGTCATACCCTTCTAGAGCATATATTTCCTGCTGCCTTAGCTGCCAACTCCCCTGAGTACCTGGTGCTGCCAGAACCCTTGCAACCCAAGCAGCTGCACCATCTCCATACCTGGTCCTCACAGGGGCAAACCCAAGTCCTCCAGGGCAGCCTCAGGAGCAAACCCCAGTGGATGACCCACATGCAGAGGTGGAAATAAAACCACAGTTGAAACTCAGGGGCAGTGTGGCTAAGGAAGAAGACCTTCCCTCCAGCTGTACAAGCTGCAGACTAAATCCACATGATCAACTAGGCAGACTTTATCCCTATGAAATATATAAAAGGTCATGGAGAGCTTCCACAAAAGAAAGCACACTAGTTATGATAGCTGTGGACATTAGAGGCAAGAACACATAGGACTGGACCATATTAGAATCTGAGCTGACCCCCAACAGGTCCAGAGACCAGCACAGCATTGGAGTGTGTCCTAGGGAGGTGAGGTGGACTGTGACTCCCAACAAGGGAAGACTCTGACAGCAGTGACTCAAGATAAACATTTATTTTTCTTATGTTTTGACTTGCTCTGCGTATTCTTTTGGATTTTTTTCTTTTTCCCTTCTCTGTTGTAGTTGTCAATTTTATTGGCACTATTAAATCTAATTAAGCTTTGACCTTTTTGTCTTTTTCCCCTCAGTCACATTTTTTATTGTTATTATAAATCTCTGCCTCTAGGTTGCATTTTTGCAGTTCTGTAAAGTTTTCCTTTTTTTAAAACATTTTTTAATTTTAATATATTTAAAGTACTGAAAGGGAAAAATCTGCAAGTAAGATTAATGTACCTGGCAAGGATCTCATAAAGATCCAAGCAGAAATACATGAAAAAGAAATGGAAAAAAAAAAAAACAGGAAGGATTAACAAAACTAAAAACTGGTTCTTTGAGAAGATAAACAAAATTGATAAACCTTTAGCCAGACTGATCAAGAAAAAAAAAGAGAGAAGAATCAAATCTACACAATTAGAAATGAAAATGGAGAGGTTATAATAGACAATACAGAAGTACAAAGGATTATAAGAGACTATTATGAACAACTATATGGCAATAAAATGGATAACCTGAAAAAAATGGACAGCTTCTTAGAAAAGTTCAATCTTTCAAGACTGAATCAGGAAGAAATAGAAATTATGAACAACCCAATTACAAGCACTGATATTGAAGCTGTGGTCAACAATCTACCAAAAAACAAAAGCCCAAGACCAGAAGACTTCACAGGAGAATTCTATCAAGCATTTAGAGAAGAGCTAATGCTGATCCTTCTAAAACTCTTTCAAAAAATGTAAGAGGAAAGAACACTTCCAATCTAATTCTATAAGACCACCATCACCCTGATACCAAAGCTAGACACAGACAACACACACAAAAAAAGAAATCTGCAGGCCAATATCACTGATGAACATAGATTAAAAAATCCTCAACAAAATTTTAGCAAACAGAATTCAGCAACACATCAAAAAGCTCATGAACCATGATCAAGTTGGGTTTATTCCAGGATTGCAAGGAGTCTTCAATATACACAAATTAATCAATGTGATACACCATATTAACAAACTGAAAGATAAAAATCACATGATAATCTCAATAGATGCAGAAAAGGCCTTTGACAAAATTCAGCACCTATTTACGACTAAAACTCTTCAAAAAATGGGCACTGAAGAAATCTACCTCAACATAGTAAAGACCATGTATGATAAGCCGACAGCAAACATTATTCTTAATGGTGAAAAACTGAAAGCATTCCCCTGAGATCAGGAACAAAAAAGTGTGTCTACTTTCACCACTATTATTCAACATAGTTTTGGAAGTTCTAGCTATAGCAATCAGAGAAGAAAAAGAAATAAAAGGAATCCAGATCAGAAAAGAAGAATTAAAGCTCTCACTGTTTGCAGATGACATGCTAGTGTACATAGAAAACCCTAAAGATAGTATCAGAAAATTACTAGAGCTAATCAGTGAATTTAGCAAAGTTGCAGGATAAAAAATCAATATACAGAAATGATTTGCATATCTGTATACTAACAATGAAAAATCAGAAAGAGAAATTAAAGAATCAAACACATTCACCATTGCAACAAAAAGAATTAAATATCTAGAAATAAACTTACCTAAGGAGGCAAAAGAATTGTACACATGAAATTTTAAGGCACTAATGAAGGAAATCAAAGACCACATGAACAGATGGAGAGATATTCCATGTTCCTGGGTAAGAAGAATAATTATTGTGAAAATAAGTATACTACCAAACACAATCTACATATTCAGTTTTATCCTTATCAAGTTACCAATGGCATTTTTTTCACAGAACTAGAGCAAAAGAATTTCACAATTCATATGGAAATGCATAAGACCCTGACTGAGCAAAGCAGTCTTAAGAAAGAATGGAGCTGGAGGGAATCAATGTTCCTGACTTCAGATTATACTACAAAGCTGCAGTCTTCAAGACAGTATGGTACTGGCATCAAACAGAAATATAGACCAATAAAAAAGGTAGAAAGCCCAGAAATAAATCCATGTACATATGGGTACCTTATTTTTGACAAAGGAGGCAAGACTATACAATGGAGCAAAGACAGCCTCTTCAATGAATGGTGCTGGGAAAACTGGACAGCTACATGAAAAAGAATAAAATTAGAACACTTCCTAACAACATACACAAATAAAAGCTCAAAATGGATTAAGGACCTAAATGTAAGACCAGAAACTATAAAATTTTTAGAGGAAAGCATAGGCTTGAACACTCAATGACATAAAGCAAGATTCTCTATGACCCACCTCCTAGAGAAATGGAAATAAAAACAAAAGTAAACAAGTGGGAAACATGTATAATATCATATGTGAAATGAATCACCAGCCCAGGTTCGATGCATCATACAGCATGCTTGGGGCTGGTGCACTAGGATGACCCAGAGGGATGGCATGGGGAGGGAGGTGGGATGGGGGTTCAGGATGGGGAAGACATATACACCTGTGGAGGATTCATGTTGATGTATGGCAAAACAAATATAATATTGTAAAGTAATTAACTTCCAATTAAAATAAATAAATTTATATAATTTTTTTTTAGTATTGTGAAATTTTTATTTTTAAAAAAATCCATACTGTTGCACTTTTAATGACATTGCTTTTGAACAGCAAAAGAAACTATAAGCAAGGTGAAAAGGCAGCCCTCAGAATGGGAGAAAATAATAGCAAGTGAAACAACTGACAAAGGATTAATTTCCAACTCAATGCCAGAAAAACAACCCAATCAAAAAGTGGGGAATATACATAAAAGGACATTTCTCCAAATAAGACATATAGATGGCTAACAAACACATGAAAAGATGCTCAATACCACTCATTATTAGAGAAATGCAAATAAAAACTACAATGAGATATTACCTCACACTGGTCATAATGACCATCATCAAAAAATCTACAAACAATAAATGCTTGAGAGGGTGTGGAGAAAAGGGAACCCTCTTGCACTCTTGGTGGGAATGGAAATTGATACAGCCCCTATGGAAGACGGTATGTAGATGCCTTAAAAAACTAGGAATAAAGCCACCATATGACCCAGCAATCCCACTCCTAGACATATACCTGAGGAAACCAATATTGAAACAGACACATGTATCTCATTGCTCAATGCAGCACTATTTACAATAGCTAGAACATGGAAGCAACCTAGATGTCCATGGACAGATGAATGGATAAATAAGTTGTGGTACATATACACAATGGAATATTATTCAGCCATAAAAAGGAACACATTTGAGTCAGTTCTGATGAGGTGGGTAAACCTAGAACCTATTATACACAGTGAAGTGAATCAGAAAGATAAAGAAAAATATCTTATTCTAACATATATATACAGAATCTAGGGGAATGGTACACAAGAACTTATTTACAGGGCAGAAACGGAGAAACAGACATAGAGAATAGACTTATGGACATGGGGAGAGGGAAGGAGAGGGTGAGATGTATGGAAAGAGTAACATGGAAACTTACATTACCATATGTAAAATAGATAGCCAACGGGAATGTGCTGTATAGCTCGGAAATTCAAACAGGTGCTCTGTATCAACCTAGAGGGGTGAGGTGGGGAGGGAGATGGGAGGGAGTTTCAAAAGGAATATAACTATGGCTGATTCATGTTGAGGTTTGACAGAAAATAGCAAAATTCTGTAAAGCAATTATCCTTCAATAAAAAGTAAATTGAAGAGGAAAAAATTATGTCTGTCATATAATAAAATATCAGTTATGCAAAGAAGTATAAAAATATAACCCATAAATATATTTAGATATATAAATCAATTCCACACTAGAAATGACTCATGTTAAAATTAGTAGACAAGAGCATTCATTTAATATAGCTGTATTCCATGTGTATTCTTCTGTGTTCCACAGAAGAAAAACTGTTCCTGATAAACAGAGCTATGGAATATGTATTTTTAAAAAGACTAAAATTGACATCCTCGTGCTAAAAATTATTATGTCTGAAATGAAAAATATGTTGGATGGGTTTAATGACAGATTAGTTATGACCAACCTAGATAGCATATTGAAAAACAGAGACATTACTTTGCCAACAAAGGTCCGTCTAGACAAGGCTATGGTTTTTCCAGTGGTCATGTATGGATGTGAGAGTTGGACTGTGAAGAAAGCTGAGTGCCGAAGAATTGATGCTTTTGAACTGTGGTGTTGGAGAAGACTCTTAAGAGTCCCTTGGACTGCAAGGAGATCCAACTAGTCCATTCTAAAGGAGATCAGCCCTGGGATTTCTTTGGAAGGAATGATGCTAAAGCTGAAACTCCAGTACTTTGGCCACCTCATGTGAAGAGTTGACTCATTGGAAAAGACTTTGATGCTGGGAGGGATTAGGGGCAGAAGGAGAAGGGGACGACAGAGGATGAAATGGCTAGATGGCATCACTGACTCGATGGATGTAAGTCTGAGTGAACTCCGGGAGTTGGTGATGGACAGGGAGGCCTGGCATGCTGCGATTCATGGGGTCACAAAGAGTCAGACATGACTGAGCGACTGAACTGAACTGAGATATCCAGAAGAAAATGTAAGTGAATCTGAAGGCATCACAATAGAAACCATTACAAATGAAACAAAGAAACAAACAAA
Organism: Bos grunniens; assembly: GCF_055505025.1. Taxonomy (NCBI): domain Eukaryota; kingdom Metazoa; phylum Chordata; class Mammalia; order Artiodactyla; family Bovidae; genus Bos; species Bos grunniens. The sequence continues at coordinate 100,773,552 of NC_141194.1, read as the reverse complement.
AAAGATGGAAACAACACAGCATCAGTGAGCTTTCGCACAATTTTAAACAGATAAATAAATGTGTTAATGCAGTCCTCAAAGGGAGTAGGCAAAAAAAAAAAAAGTGAAATTTAATGGCTACAAATGTTGCAGTAAATCAGAGATACAAAAACAAATGGAGAATACTGTGGACAAGTATATAGTATCAGGATTACCTCATAGAATGATTCTACAAGTTTTCCACTTTCTTGAATTTTTTTGGAATAATTTGAGGATACATATTACTTCTTCTTTATGTTTGTAACATAGAAAAATTCCCTCAAGAAGCCCTCTATTTCTGGGGTTTTGTTTATTGTGAGTTTCTTTTTCTCTCTCACTGTTTTTTAACTACAAATTCAATTCACTGCTAATGAAGGTTTGTTCTAATTGTCTGTTTCTTCTTCATACAGCCTTGTAAGTTTGAATGTTTGTAGAAATTTGTCTATTTCTTCTAGGTTGTCCAATTTGCTGGCATATACTTGTTCATAATATTCTCTTATGATTTTTTGTATCTCTGTGTATTGGTCGTTATTTCTCCTCTTTCTTGTTTTGGGTTCTCTCTCTTTTCTTTTTTGTATCAGTTACTTTTTAATCTTTAAAAAATAGTTCTGGGTTCCATTGATCTTTACTCTTATTTTTGGATACATATTTTATTTATATGCTCTCTGATATTTATTATTTCCTTCCTTCTGCTGACTTAGGGGATTGTTTATTCTTCTTTTCCTAATTCTTCTAAATGGAATATTAGGTAGTGTACTTGACATTTTTGTTTCTTGAAGAATGTATCAGTATAGACCTCCCTCATAGACCTGCTTTTGATACATCCCATAGATTTGGGAATGTCATGTTTCCATTTTCATTTGCCTTGAGATATTTTCTGATTTCTTCTTTGCTTTCTTCATCGACCTTTATTCAACCTTTAGTTTAGTAGTATGGTCTTTAGTTTCCACAAGTTTATTAGTTTCCTATTTTCCTTTCAGTAATAAATTTCTAGGTTGATACTGTTGTAGTAGGAAAAAATGCTAGATAAAATTGCTATCCTCTTAAATTTTTTGAGACTTGTTTTGTGGCCTAGCATGTGATCTATCCTGGAGAGTGTTGCATGGGCATTTGAAAAAAAAGATGTGCATTCTGCTCTTTTGCCCCACCTGAGGGGCATGCCAACTAAAGCATGCAGTTCTCATGAATGTTGTTCAGGCTTCTCTAGCCTATCTCTCTCAGCAGTCCTCCAGCTAGCCATGGGAAATATCTCCTACATGTAGAATCCCAGGATTGGGATGCTCAGTCCGTGGCTCCACCCACTCAGTCCCCAAGGTAGGTGTCCACTTGTGTAATCTTGTTTCTCCTCTGAGTCCCCTCCCAGGGCCACAGTTCTCTTCCTGATCACTTTTCTGTCATTCCTACACAATTATGCATGTAACTTTCTTACAGCCTTAGTTGTACTTTCTTACAGCCTTAGTTGTCCTTCTACCAGTTTCCAGTTAGATTTCGGTGAGAATTATTCCAAATGTAGGTGTATCTTTGATGTGTTCATGCTGGGGAGAGGGGATATAAGCTCCACATCGTCTTACTCTGCCATCACAAATGCCTTTCTTGGCACAACTACTTTCAAAAACATTTTTGCAGTTTCTGAAATGTTAAACATGTAGCTTCATTATTTATCTGTCATTCCACTTTTAGGTGGTTACCCAAAATAAATAACAGTGTATGTCCATTAAAAGACATGTACACTTGTACAGCTTTATCTGTAATGACCAAAATCTGGAAACAACCCAAATGTCCATAGATAGATGAATTTTTTTTACATCCATACAATGGAATACAACTCAGCAATACAAAGGAATTAACTATTACTACACACAATATGGATGCATCTTAAAATACTTGTGCAGAGTGAAAGTACCTAGACCAATAGATGAGTGCATGTTGAATGTTTTAGTTTATAAGAAATTCCAGAAAGTGAAAGCTAATCTGAAGTATGTAGTTGGGTTCCTGGGAATGAGAGGTGGAGGGGCAGGAAGGATGGACTGCCAAGGGACACCTGAAAACTTATATAGGCAGTGGATATGTTCACTATCTTGATTGTGGGGATGATTTCACAAGTTCATATATGTGTGTGTGTGTGTGTGTGTGTGTGTGTGTTTTAAAATTTTCAAGGTGTACACTCTTTAAATATGCACTTTACAGTAGGTAACTTATCCTTCAATTAAGTTGTTAAAAGAAAACAGAGACAGAGTACTAGAAATAAACAGGCGTTTTATTTTTTAATTTGTCATTAACATGGCATCATAAGGTTCAAAGGCCATAAACAAAATACTGTAAAGTTTGCTACTAAAACCTGAAAAAGTGTTTAATTAAAATTAACATGACAAATCAAATGACATGAAAATCAAATGACAAACTGAAAAATATTTGTGGGTTAAAATAAAATTTCCTGAATGAGCAAAGAGTTCTTATAAATCAAAAAAGAGCAATATAAATAATACAGAAGAAAAAATGGGAGAAAGTATATTTTCAGAGAGTTACAAAAAATAAATAGTTAAAATTTTACTCAGTCAGTCATTAATAAAAATCAGATTAAAACTAATAGTAACAAATTTTATTGTCTAAACTATAAATAAAAATCTAAATAGTGCCTACTTTAGGTGAGGGTCTATGTAAACAGGCATTCATTCATAGTTTGTAGAATTACATGTTGGTTCAATGCAAGAAGGTAATTTGCCAACATAAGTCAATTTAAATTCAAAATTATTCTATCAATCCCACGATTAAAATTTGCTTTATCATTGTGAGATAAATTCATAATTGTGCATCAGTATGCATGTGCAAGTATTGTTATATTATTTGTAATAATGAAAGTGCAAATAATTTGTCTGATAATGGGTGATTGATTGCAAAAATTATAGTATATCCATAAACATGAATACTAATAGCCTTTGAAAATAATTAGAATGACCTATGCACATTAGCACAAAAATGTGTGCATCATATATTATATTATATGAACGGAGAAGGCAATGGCACCCCACTCCAGTACTCTTGCCTGGAAAATCCCATGGATGGAGGAGCCTGGTAGGCTGCAGTCCATGGGGTCGCTAAGAGTCAGACACGACTGAGCGACTGTGCTTTCACTTTTCACTTTCATGCATTGGAGAAGGAAACGGCAACCCAGTCCAGTGTTCTTGCCTGGAGAATCCCAGGGACGGGGGAGCCTGATGGCTGCCGTCTCTGGGGTCACACAGAGTTGGACACAACTGAAGTGACTTAGCATAGCGTAGCATAGCATAGCATATTATATGAAAAATATATATAACCACCCTGCCTATCTTGCATTGATATATTTTCATGATATATATATATTTCATATTTACATTTTAGATACGCATAAAGTATCCAATAAAATACACACAAATCCTTTACAGCAGTTTTCTCTAGGAAAAGGGGAGAGAAAAGACTAGAACCTTTTTTTTAACCTTATACTTTATGTATTATTTGCATTTTCTTCCATGAGCTTATTATTTTGATTAGAAACTTGTTAATAAAATATTTTCAAGTTTGCTATAGCTTTTTAAACCACTTTTTTGAGGTGAGGTTGATATATTACAAGCTGTACATACTTATTATATACAAATTTAATGAGTTTGGACATATTTATATACCCATGAAACCATCACCATCAAGACTACAGACAAATATATCTCCCAAATTTTTCCCCCACCCTTATGATTACTATTGTGTGTGTAAAGAACATTATAAGATATACTCTCTTAACAAATTTTAAGTTTACCATACAGTATTGTTAGCTATAGGCACTAACCTGTATGTTTGATCTCCAGTGCTTATTTATTTTGCATAACTGGAACCTGGCACCCTCTGACCATTGGCTCCTAATTTCTCCCTCCCCTCATCCCTTGACAACCACCAATCTACCCTGTGCTTCTATGAGTATGACTATTTTAGATTCCACATATAAGTGAAACATGCAGTATCTGTCGTTCTTGCCTGGTTTATTTCACTTAGCTTAATGTCCTCCAGGCTTATCCATGTTGTTGTGATTGGCAAGATTGTGCACCTTCTCTCAATCCTGCAAAGCCAGGCTGGATGCTGAAAGCTTCCTGTTTATTTTAACCTAGGTTGTTACTCTCTTCAGGACTGTAGCTGAAGTATTCAGGGTTTTGTGCCTTCTCCAAATCCAGCGGAGTTGACCTGCCTGCTGATATCTTTAGAGGCTCATGTAGGCTGTCAATAACAGGAGGAAAGTTGGAAGGTTCAGAAATAGGTGGAAACTAAACAGCACACCAATGAATAACCAAAGGGTCAAAGAAGAAATAAAAAAAGAAATAAAAAAATCTTAGGACAAAGAAAAATGGGAAGGCAATAAATCAAAACTTATGGGATGCACAAAAGCAGTTCTAAGAGGGAAGTTTATAGCAACATGAAGGGAAAAAAAGATCTCAAATAAACAATATCTTTACACCTCACAGAGTTAGAAAGAAAAAAAAAAGAGCAAACTAATTCAAACTTAGCAGAAGGGAGAAAATAATAAAAATTAGGGCAGAAATAAATTAAATAGATGACATGAAATGCAATAGAGAAGATCAACAAAACTAAGAGTTTTTTAGAAAAGATGAAAAAAATCGACAAATCCTTAGTGAGCCTAAGAAAAAGAGAGAGAAGACTGAAATAATTAAAATAGTAAGTGAAACAAAAGACATTACAACTAATACCACAGAAACACAAAAGATGTAAGAGATTGCAATGAACAATTATACATCAATAAACTGGATAATCTAGAAGAAGTGGGTAAATTTAATAAAGTTCTATATTATATTTTTTACTAAAACATATGGGAAAATACATAACTTTCTGTAAAGTGTGTCTGCCATTGATTTTAATTTACACTTGTGCACTTACTTGATATTTGCATGTTATTCTGATTTTTTGTTTGTTTCTTTGGTTTGGCTTTATGTGATATCCATTTCCTCATGCACACTTTTGTGTTCTAATGAGCTACATATCAATTCCAAACTAGGTTTCAAATGCAATTAATATAAGTTAGAAAATGTTAAATGTGTTATGCATTCTGCCTATATGACAAGCAAGAAAGTATCAAAAATTAAAATGGCACCTAAGTTATATTACAGTGATCAATATCACACTGGATAAATCTCTAAAAGAACCCAGACTAACTAGATTATCATTGAAGCTATCTTAGTGGAAAAAAAAATGAATCATGGCCAGAAAGAATGGGTTATTTTGATGATATATAAAATAGAGCTTATTAGTTGAGATGAATCAAACCATTGTTTCTGCCTAGCTAAAGTGCCAGCCATAAAAACTTCAAAGAGTACCTGAAAGTGTGGGAGGAATATGGAACATTATTCAGGTAATAATAGAATGATATTTAGACAGATAATTCAGATTCTCCTGTGCACCTATTTGTTTAAGAGATACCCTGCATGAGAAATGTCATAATATCATCAGAGGCATGCATCTGTTTAACACGTCATGAAAAAAAAATATGAAACAGAAGCCTCTGGTATAGAATTGAAACATAGAATCCTTAGCATAAACACAAGAAGAGAATACATGCACAGTTTTGGTAGACACTTGAAGAAGCTTTTCTGTCCTCCTTAGTAATGAGACAGAAGTTGAAAATTACATAAATCAAAATGGACGCTCCAGCGAAAAGAAAATATATTGGAAAAGTTAATACAGAGCCACCTGAATGGTGGCCTTATATTTTAATTACTACTTAGAGAGTTAATTGTTGACCTTAATTCTTGAGTTTTGAGGCTCTGGAAAAGTTTAAATTCATCTCTGTTTATGCATTGTTTTTATGTTGGCTTAGAAAATATAACTATAATGATATTTTTATTTGATCCTATTAACATTTCCTTTTATTTTAATTTGAATTTTTTAATAAGTAGTCCAATGAAGTGCAGATGGCTAAATTTTTATTTGAGTCTCCTTTGATAACTTAATGTTTAGTTATTAATGGGGATGGCTATCTAGCAAAAAATAAATGACAGATTTATTGAATAGTTGTTTGTAATTTAATTTAGAAATGGCTCCCAGGCACTTCTCTGTTAGATATATAATGCTCAAAGTAGTCATTGGAATTTGTTATGCAATGACTTATTTGAAAAGAATGTGAGGCTTCACAATTATGGCCACATATTGCAGCATATTATTGTACATGTACCATTTGTCTTAAGGAACATAAGAGGTTGTAGGTACCTCTTAAGAGTAAAATTTTCACTGATAATCCTTTCTTGATAGTATTGCCTTCTAAAAAGTGAAATTTTTTTCTAGTTATTGGGAAATACTTTCTATGGAAGCATTGGAAATATTTTTTTCCTTTTATTTTCCACTGTAATCCCCTCCCCCATGGCATTACAGAGAAGACAAAGTGTTATTGTAGCTAAAAGTCACTAATGTGAATGCTGACACTTTGTCACATCTCACATTTTGGTCCAGTAATTCTGAGACCTGATGACATTTGGAGCCATCATTTGCTATTAATGTATGGCCAAAAGGTCTCTAATCAGTCAAGAAACAGTTATGCAAAGCAAAAGTAGTAGACCACTAATTAACTTATTGAAAATGATGGTGTAAAATATTTTACAAGGCAAATGAGTTTCTGAATAATAAGCAACATCTCTTGAGGCTAGCAGGTTTTGTGTTAATTTCCAAGCACATTTCTTTTAGTGTTTCTTGTTAACAAGGTCTGGGTCACTAACATGCATCACTTTCTATTCCATGGACTGCAGATCTAATTTTTATCCTGGTTACTATTTTCATGTCATGTTCCATAGTACTTGGTTGAAATTTCTCCTCATCATCATTTTCCTCCACTATCTCCTGGAGTTTTCTCTGATTCATGTCCATTGAGTCTGTGATGCCATCCAACCATCTCATCCTCTGTTGCCCTTTTGCTTCCTGCCCTCATTCTTTCCCAGCATCAGAATCTTTTCCAATAAGTCAGCTCTGCACATAAAGAGGCAAAATTATTGGAGTTTCAGCTTCAACATCCATCCTTAAAAGGCATATTCAGGGTTGATTTCCTTTAGAATTGACTGGTTTGATCTCCTTGCAGTCCAAAGAATGCTCAAGAGTTTTCTTTGGCACCACAATACAAGAGCATCAACTTTGCAGCATTCAGCTTTCTTTATGGCCCAACTCTCACATCCATACATGAATACTGGAAAAACCATAGCTTTGACTACATAGACCTTTGCCAGAGAAGTAATATCTCTGCTTTTTAATACATTGTCTAGGTTTGTCATAACTTTCCTTCCAAGGAGCAAGAGTCTTTTGATTTCATGACTGCAGTCATTGTCCACAGTGATTTTGGAGCCTAAGAAAATAACATCTGTCACTGCTTCCACTTTTCCCCCTTCTATTTGCCATGAAGTGATGGGACTGAATGCCATGATCTTATTTTTTGAATGTTCACTTTCAAGTCAGCTTTTTCACTCTCCTCTTTTACCTTCATCAAGGGGCTCTTCAGTTCCTCTTCACTTTCTGCCATCAGAGTGGTGTCTTTAGTTCCTCTTTGCTTTCTGCCACTAGAGTGGTGTCATCTGTATATCTGAGACTGTTGATAGTTTTCCATCAATCTTGATGCCAGCTTTGATTCATCCAACCTGGCATTTCACATGATGTATTCTGCATAGAAGTTAAATAAGCAAGGTGGCAATACACAGCCTTGTTTTCCTTTCCCAATTTTTAACCAGTCCAATGTTCCATCTCCAGTTCTAACTGTCTCTTCTTAACCTGCATACAGGGTTCTCAGGAGAAAGATAAAGTTGTCTGGTACTACCATCTGTTTATGAATTTTCTAGTTTGTTGTGATCCACACAGTCAAAGGCTTTAGTGTAGTGAAGCAGAAGTAGACTTTTTTTCTGGAATTTCCTTGCTTTCTCCATAATTCAAGAAATGTTGAAAATTTCATCTCTGATTCCTCTGTCTCTTTGAAATCCAGCTTGTACATCTGAAATTTCTTTGTTCACATATTAGGAAGCCTAGCTTGAAGGATTTGAGCATAACCATACTAGCATGTGGAATGATGACAATTGTACAGTAGTTTGAATATTCTTTGGCACTGAAATTAAAACTGGCCTTCTCCAATCCTGTGACCATTGCTGAGTTTTCCAAATCTGCTGACATATTGAGTGCAGCACTTTAACAGCATCATCTTTTAGGATTTTAAATAGCTCAACTGGAATTCTGTCACCTCCACTGGCTTTTTTCTTAGTAATGCTTCCTAAGACCCACTTAACTTCACACTCTAGGATGTCTGGCTCTAGGTAAGTGACCACACCATTGTGGTTATCTGGATCATTAAGACTTTTCTTTTCTTTTTTTTTTTAAGACTTTTCTTGTATAGTTCTTTTCTGTATTCTTACCACCTCTTTTTAATATTTTCTGCTTCTGTTAGGTCCTTACTGTTTCTGTCTTTTATTGTGCCCATGCTTTCACACAACCTTCCCTTAATATCTGGAATTTTCTTGAAGATATCAGTAATCTTTCCTATTCTATTGTTTTCCCTGTTTCTTGGCATTGTTCATGTAAAAGGCCTTCTTATCTCTCCTTACTATTCTCTGGAACTCTGTGTTCATATGGGTATATCTTTACCTTTCTCCCTTGCTTTTTACTTCTTTTCTTATCTTAGCTATTAATATTTGCAAAGTGTCCTCAGACAACCACTTTGCCTTCTTACATTTCTTTTTCTTTAAGATGGCTTTGCCTACTGCCTACTATACAATGTTATGAACCTTCATCCATAGTTCTTCAGGCACTCTGTCTACCAGGCCTGTTTGTCTATTTGTTACCTCCCCTGTATAATCAGAAGGAGTTTGACTTAGGTCATCCTTGAATGTCCTAGTGGTTTTCCCTACTTTCTTCAATTTAAGCCTGAATTTTTCAATAAGGAGCTCATGATCTCAATCACTGCCACCTCCAGATCTTATTTTTACTAACAATATAAAACTTTTCCATCTTTGACAGCAAAGGATATAATCAATTTGATTTCAGTGTCCATGTGTAGAGTCATCTCTTGTGTTGTTGGAAAAGTGTGTTTCCTATGACCAGTGTGCTTTCTTAGTAAAACTCTGTTAGCACTTTTCCTGCTTTATTTTGTACTGGAAAACCAAACTAGCCTGTTACACCAGGTATCTCTTGACTTCCTACTTTTGCATTCTAATACCCTATGATAAAAAGGGCATCTTTTTATGGTTTTAGTTCTAGAAGGTGTTGTAGGTCTTCCTAGTACTGGTCAACTTTAGCTTCTTTGATATCAGTGATTGGATGTGGACTACTGTGATATTGAAAGGTCTGCCTTGGAAATGAACTGATATTATTGTGTCATTTCTGAGATTTCACCCAAGTACTGCATTATGGACTCTTGTTGACTATGAGGGCTACTTCATTTCTTCTAAGCCATTCTTGCCTGAAGCAAGAAAGATATAATAGTCATCTTAATGGTCATCTAAATTAAATTATCCCATTCATGTCCATTTTACTTCACTGATTCCTAAGATATCGATGTTTAATCTTGCCATCTCCTGCCAGATAACGTCCAATTTGCCTTGATTCATGGACCAGGTTCGTATGCAGTATTGTTCTTATAACATTGGGCTTTATTTCACTACCAGACACATCCACAGCTGGGTGTTGTTTCTCCTTTGATCCAGTCTCTCCATTCTTTCTGGAGCTATTTCTTCACTTTTTCCCAGTAACATACTGGATACCTACTGACCTGGGGGGCTCATCTTCTGACATCATATCTTTCTGTCTTTTCATACAGTCCATGGGGTTCTCCTGGCAATAATACTAGAGTGGGTTGCCATTTCCTTTCTCCAGTGGGCCACATTTTGTCAGAACTCTTCATGATGTCCTGTCCATCTTGTGTGGCATGGCTCATAGCTTCACTGAGTTACAAGGCCCCTTCAGTATGGCAAAGTTGTGATCCATGAAGGAGGTCGTAACTGAGTTAAGGCCAAACTAAGTAGAATGCTTAAACTTACGTAGTTGTGCGAAGAACAAGACACTTTGACAGTTATAACCTTTGCGTGCATTTTGTCAAACAGTCTGGATACCACATCATTACATTCAAACAAAATAATACTGTAAACCTGTATAGAAAATGTGTCTTGTCAGTATTAAACATGTTTCAACAGAAATAATCCTTGGCAATTTTGTCATCCTACAGAAAAATTGTCCTTTAATATATATTTCAGTTCAGTCAGTCAGATCAGTCACTCAGTCGTGTCTGACTCTTTGCGACCCCATGAATCACAGCACGCCAGGCCTCCCTGTCCATCACCAACTCCCGGAGTTCACTCAGACTCATGTCCATCAAGTTGGTGATGCCATCCAGCCATCTCATCCTCTGTCGTCCCCTTCTCCTCCTGCCCCCAATCCCTCCCAGCATCACAGTCTTTTCCAATGAGTCAACTCTTCGCATGAGATGGCCAGAGTACTGGAGTTTCAGCTTCAGCATCAGTCCTTCCAATGAATACCCAGGACTGATCTCCTTTAGAATGGACTGGTTGGATCTCCTTGCAGTCCAAGGTACTCTCAAGAGTCTTCTCCAACACCACAGTTCAAAAGCATCAGTTCTTTGGCACTCAGCTTTCTTCACAGTCCAACTCTCACATCCATACATGACCAGTGGAAAAACCATAGCCTTGACTAGACGGACCTTTGTTGGCAAAGTAATATCTCTGCTTTTCAATATACTATCTAGGTATGCTAGCTAAAAAAGAATATTCATATTTTATTAGTATTTTTCTAGAATCAGTGTTCCATTTCAGCAACATGAAAAATTTTAAACTAGTGGAATGTATTATGATTATTGGAAAAGTTATAAAATGGTGATTCAGCCCACAGGTTTGAGTGAAAAATTGAGGGCTGTATTTTCCTTCATTTATTCAGTTTGCTGAATACTTCTCAAAATCATATTTTTCGAATGACAGAATAGGGCTCTTTAGAGGTGCCTTGGGAGGTCCAATGGGCAAAGGATGAGCTGGAGAGGGTATTCCTTGAAATAACATTTAGAAGTTTCAGTTTTTTATTGTTGATAGCAAGAAGTGTCATGCTCATGCGTGGGATAACCCTACTATGTTACCTGAATCTGCATTTGGCTTTTCTTCTTCTCTGTTTTTAAGATAACTTTGACAATTTCAGTTACCTTTGAGGCTTTGATGTTTTCAGTATAATCATTAAGTAATGGGTAAGAGAAGCCTGGATTCATAGAAACTCTCAGTGGCCTTGCAGATACAAAAATGTAAGGAACTCATTTCTTATATTAAATGAGTAAATTTACCTACATTGAATAAATGTTCTGATAAGGGTAAACTTTTGCTTATATCATCAAAGATAATTACTTCCTTTTTCTTTGTGTTTAATCTCTCTGTGCTTCAGTTCCATCAGTAAAATGGGAGTAAAATAGTACCTATCTTGCAGAATTGTTTTGAAGATTAATCCAGGCAAACATTTATTGATGTGACTGTCATATAGCAAGTACTCATTATTGTTCTTTTTATAACACTGATAAAATAATGACAAAATTATTAGTAACAATTTGGGTGGATGGTTTAGTTTGTGTGTATTTACTAGTGCAGTATTATTTTTTTTATTTAATGTTAAATCTGCTTTAATTTTAATCTCTCAATCCTTCAGACCAATGTACTGTCCTCTACACTCATTGCCAGACATAGAGCCTGCCCCAAGCCCAACCATATCTCTACATAGTAGCTGAAAAAATCTCTTCCTCATGGTCTCCCTGGATTTTGCTATTCTACAAAAGCTTCCTGTTTCCCAATTGTCTCTGTCTGAGAGTATTTGGCTGTAGATGTTGGTTCAGGACAAGTTTTAGTTATTCCCTGAACATTTTTCTAACCTCTCAGACTCCTTTGAGATTCTCTCTTGGTTGATTCTGAACAGCTTTGATTTAGGCTTATCTATGGATTTCATCTAGGCTTATCTCTGGATTTCAGCTTCTCTGGTGGCTCAGATGGTAAAGCGTCTACCTGCAATGCAGGAGACCCAGGTTCGATCCCTGGGTAGGGAAGACCCCCTGGAGAAAGAAATGGCAATCCACTCCAGTACTCTTGCCTGGAAAATCCCATGGTCAAGGATCCTGGTAGGCTACTGTCCATGGGGTCACAAAGAATCAGAACTGAACAACTTCACTTTCTTTCTTTCATGGATTTCATAACGTCGACTACTAGCATTTTCCAAATGTAAAATGAATTGGTACACTGAGACTGAACATTTTACAGGAGTTGTTTAGTTCACTTGGTTTGAGTTTTGTTTTAATGAAGTAGAAGTTGAGGATTCAGTCCCCAGGAGGGCTAGTTAGTTTCACTGTGCCTCTGGTCAAAGCCTGAGTTTCCAGCCCTTGGAGGCAGAGACAGAGCTGTAAACTTGGTCACAGACAGCTTTAGATACTGGCCATTGACAGATTTCTGAAATATTTAGTTTTAAGCCTTCTGTTTCATTCATTTTAGCCTATATACACTTGAGCCATGAAGATGTGGAGAAGACCAGGTAACAGTCTGAACTTGGTGAGACCATTACTGCCAAATAGAATTAAGAAGAAGCATACCTATCTCAACATGGAAGAAGCAAACTTTTGAATAGATATTTTATTTTGGTAAAGAAAACTCCATGTTAAAACTCAATGCATATATCCATCAGATCAGATCAGATCAGTTGCTCAGTCGTGTCCAACTCTTTGTGACCCCATGAATCGCAGCACACCAGGCCTCCCTGTCCATCACCAACTCCCGGAGTTCACTCAGACTCACGTCCATCGAGTCAGTGATGCCATCCAGCCATCTCATCCTCTGTCGTCCACTTCTGCTCCTGCCCCCAATCCCTCCCAGGATCAGAGTCTTTTCCAATGAGTCAGCTTTGCGCATGAGGTGGCCAAAGTACTGGAGTTTCAGCTTTAGCATCATTCCTTCCAAAGAAATCCCAGGGCTGATCTCCTTCAGAATGGACTGGTTGGATCTCCTTGCAGTCCAAGGGACTCTCAACAGTCTTATCCAAAACCACAGTTCAAAAGCATCAATTCTTCGGTGCTCAGCCTTCTTCACAGTCCAACTCTCACATCCATACATGACCACAGGAAAAACCATAGCCCTGAGTAGATGAACATTTGTTGGCAAAGTAATGTCTCTGCTTTTGAATATGCTATCTAGGTTGGTCATAACTTTCCTTCCAAGGAATAAGCGTCTTTTAATTTCATGGCTGCAGTCACCATCTGTAGTGATTTTGGAGCCAAGAAAAATAAAGTCTGACACAACACTGTTTCCACTGTTTCCCCATCTATTTCCCATGAAGTGATGGGACGTCCATACCTACCTGTTAATTCCTTTTCAATGCATGTTTTACTCTGGTGCAGGTATCACTTTTAAATGAGTATGTGTCACCCTTAGTGAGTATGTAAGGTGTGACAGATCCTGTATTTGCTTTAATAACTGATACATGTAGTAATAACTAGGTTGCTGACATTATTTAGCTCTTTATTTCTGTTATTGCTTAAATCACCTTCAAATTAATATTTGGAATCTTATAATGTTTTATATATACTATGTACAATTTTTATAATAATGTGGAAGTATAAATTCCAGAATCAGGTAGATAGTTATAGATTTTTATTTTTAAATAACATTTTAAAGTAATTGAAGTTTTAAGCCCTTTGGTGGTGGACTGTATTTCATAGTATTGCATTTTTTTTTTCATATCATATATGTATTTACACATCTTTTTTCAAAGCCAGAATCTTTTTTTAGTGTATCACAGACTCCTTATGCCTGTTTATAGTTGCTTTTTTTTTTTTAACCAAATAATGATATAACTTTTTGGTACTTAAATAGAGAGTGAAAATAATTTGTGAAAACAAATATCAACTCTTTATATATTAATATAATATTCAATATTAATATGGGGTCACACAGAGCTGGATGCAACTGAAGCGACTCAGCAGCAGCAGCAATATTAAAATTGAACTTGTCCAACTGGTAGCTCCTCTCGGCCGCCACCTTTGACCTTGACCGAAGGGTAGCTCCTCTCGGCCGTGCTTCTGCACGATTGCAGCTGCCCGTGATGCACATCCAAGGCCAGGGGTGGTAACAGAGAGGAGCTACCCCACTTCCAAGGTAAGGAACAGTGGCTGTCCTTTGCTGGAGCAGCTGTGAAGAGATACCCCATGTCCACAGTAAGAGAACACCAAACAAGACAGTAGGTACTGAGCGAGGGCATCAGAGGGCAGACAGACTGAAACCACAATCACACACAACTAGCCAATCTGATCACACAGACCACAGCCTTGTCTAACTCAAGGAAATTAAGCCATGCCATGTGGGGCGACCCAAGATGGGAGGGTCATGGTAGAGTGGTCTGACAGAATGGGGTCCACTGGAGAAGGGAATGGCAAACCACTTCAGTATTCTTGCCTTGAGAACCCCATGAACAGTATGAAAAGGCAAAAAGATAGGACACTGAAAGATGAACTCCCCAGGTTGGTATGTGCCCAATATGCTACTGGAGATCAGTGGAGAAATAACTCCAGAAAGAGTGAAGGGATGGAGCCAAAGCAAAAACAACACCCAGTTGTGGATGTGACTGGTGATAGAAGCAAGTTTGAATGCTGTAAAGAGCAATATTGCATAACCTGGAATGTTAGGCCCTAAATCAAAGCAAATTGGAAGTGGTCAAATAGGAGATGACAAGAGTGAATAATGACATTCTAGGAATCAGCGAACTAAAATGGATTGGAATGGCTGAATTTAACTCATATGACCATTATATCTACTACTGTGGGCAGGAATCCCTTAGAAGAAATGGAGTAGCCATCATGGTCACAAAAAAGTCTGAAATGTAGTACTTGGATGTAATCTCAAAAACGACTGAATGATCTCTCTTTGTTTCCAAGGAAAAAAATTCAGTACCATGGTAATTCAAGTCTATGCCCCGATAAGTAATGCTGAAGAAGCTGAAGTTGAACAATTCTATGAAGACCTACAAGACCTTCTAGAACTAACACCCATAAAGTTGTCTTTTTCATTATAGGGGACTGGAAAGCAAAAGTAGGAAGTCAAGAAACACCTGGATTGACAGGCAAATTTGGCCATGGAGTACTGAATGAAGAAGGATAAAGGCTGATAGAGTTCTGCCAAGAGAACACACTGGTCATAGCAAACACGCTCTTCCAACAACACAAGAGAAGACTCTACACATGAACATCACCAGATGGTCAACACCGAAATCAGATTGATTATATTCTTTGAAGCCGAAGATGGAGAAGCTCTATACAGTCAGCTAAAACAAGCCTGGGAGCTGACTGAGGCTTGGATCATGAACTCCTTATTGCCAAATTCACACTTAAATTGAAGAAAGTGGAGAAAACCACTAGACCATTCAGGTATGACCCAAATCAAATCCCTTATGATTATACAGTGGAAGTGAGAAATAGATTTAAGGCACTAGATCTGATAGACAGAGTGCCTGATGAACTATGGATGGGGTTTCGTGACACTGTCCAGGAGACAGGAATCAAGACCATCCACAAGAAAAAGAAATGCAAAAAAGCAAAATTGCTGTCTCAGGAGACCTTAAAAATAGCTGTGAAAACAAGGGAAGTAAAAAGCAAAGGAGAAAAGGAAATACATACCCATTTGAATGCAGAGTTCCAAATAATATCAAGGAGAGATAAGAAAGCCTTCCTCAGTGATCAATGCAAAGAAATAGAGGAAAGCAATAGAATGGGAAAGGCTAGAGATCTCTTCAAGAAAATTAGAAATACCCAGGGAACACTTCATGCAAAGATGGGCTCAATAAAGGACAGAAATGGGAGGGACCTAACAGAAGCAGAAGATATTACGAAGTTCAGTTCAGTCGTTCAATCATGTCTGACTCTGTGACTCCATGAACTGCAGTACACCAGGCCTCCCTGTCCATCACCAACTCCTGGAGTTTATCCAAACCCATATCCATTGAGTTGGTGATCCCATCCAACCATCTCATCTTCTGTAGTTCCCTTCTCCGCCTGCACTCAATCTTTCCTAGCATCAGAGTCTTTTCCAATGAGTCAGCTCTCTGCATCAGGTGGCAAAAATATTGGAGTTTCAGCTTAACATCAGTCCTTCCAATGAACACCCGGCACTGATCTCCTTTAGGAAGGACTGGTTGGATCTCCTTGCAGTCTAAAGGACTCTCAAGAGTCTTCTCCAACACCACAGTACAAAAGCATCGATTCTTCGGTGCTCAGCTTTCTTTATAGTCCAACTCTCACAGCCACACATGACTACAGGAAAAACCATAGCCTTGGCTAATGGACCTTTGTTGGCAAAGTAATGTCTCGGCTTTTGAATATGCTGTCTAGGTTGCTCCTAACATTCCTTCTAAGGAGCAAGCGTCTTTTAATTTCATGGCTGCAATCACCATCTGCAGTGATTTTGGAGCCCCAAAACATAAAGTCAGCCACAGTTTCTACTGTTTCCCCATTTATTTGTCATGAAGTGATTGGACTGGATGCCATGATCTTAGTTTTCTGAATGTAGAGCTTTATGCCAACTTTTTCACCCTCTTCTTTCACTTTCATCAAAAGGCTTTTTAGTTCCTCTTCATTTTCTGCCATAAGGGTGGTGTCACCTGCATATCTGAGGTTATTGATACTTCTCCTGGCAATCTTGGTTCCAGCTTGTGTTTCTTCCAGTCCAGCATTTCTCATGATGTACTCTGCATATAACTTAAATAATCAGGGTGACAATATACAGCATTGCCATACTCCTTTTCCTATTTGGAACCAGTCTGTTGTTCCATGTCTAGTTCTAACTGTTGCTTCCTGACCTGTATACAGGTTTCTCAAGAGACAGGTCAGATGGTATGGTATTCCCATCTCTTTAAGAATTTTCCACAGTTTATTGCAATCCACACAGTCAAAGGCTTTGGCATAGTCAATAAACCAGAAATAGATATTTTTCTGGAACTCTCTTGCTTTTTCAATGATCCAAAGGATGTTGACAATTTGATCTCTGGCTCCTCTGCCTTATCTAAAACCAGTTTGAACATGTAGAAGCTCATAGTTCACTTATTGCTGAAGCCTGGCTTAAAGAAATTTGGGCATTACTTTACTAGCATGTGAGATGAGTGCAATTGTGCGGTAGTTTGATTATTCTTTGGCAATATTAAGAAGAGGTGGCAAGAATACACAGAAGAACTGTACTAAAAAGATCTTCACCACCGAAATCATCACGATGGTCTGATCACCCACCTAGAGCCAGATATCCTGGAATTTGAAGTCAAGTGGGCCTTAGGAAGCATCACTATGAACAAAGCTAGTGGAGGTGATGGAATTCCAGTTGAGTTATTTCAAATCCTGAAAGATGATGCTGTGAAAGTGCTGCAATCAATATGACATCAAATTTGGAAAACTCAGCAATGGCCATAGGACTGGAAAAGGTCAGTCTTCACTCCAATCCCAAAGAAAGGCAACGCCAAAGAATGCTCAAACTACCACATAGTTGCTTAAAATCTCCAGGCCAGGCTTCAGAAATATGTGTACTGTTAACTTCCAGATGTTCAGTCTGAATTTAGAAAAGGCAGAGGAACCAGAGATCAAATTGCCAACATCTACTGGATCATTGAGAAAGCAAGAGAATCCCAGGGGAAAAAATCTGTTTCTGTTTTATTGACTATGCCAATGCCTTTGACTGTGTGGATCACAATAAACTGGAAAATTCCAAAAGAGATAGGAATACCAGACCACCTGACCTGCCTCCTGATAATTCTTTATGCAGGTCAGGAAGCAACAGTTAGAACTGGACATGGAACAACAGACTGGTTCCAAATAGGAAAAGGAGCACGCCAAGGCTGTATATTGTCACCCTGATTAATTAAATTATATGCAGAGTACATCATGAGAAACACTGAACTGGAACAACAAGCTGGAATCAAGATTGCTGGGAGAAATATCAATAACCTCAGATATGCAGATGACACCACCCTTATCGCAGAAATTGAAGAATATCTAAAGAGCCTGTTGATGAATGTGAAAGAAGAGTGTGAAAATGTTGGCTTAAACCTCAATGTTCAGACAACTAAGAACATGGCATCCAGTCCCATCACTTCATGGCAAATAGATGGGGAAGCAGTGGAAACAGTGTCAGACTTTATTTTTCTGGACTCCAAAATCACTGCAGATGGTGATTGTAACCATGAAATTAAAAGATGCTTACTCTTTGGATGGAAAGTTATGACCAACCTAGAGAGCATATTACAAAGCAGAGACAATACTTTGTCAACAAAATTCCATCTAGTCAAGGCTATGGTTTTTCCAGTGGTCATGTATGGATGTGAAAGTTGGACTATAATGAAAGCTGAGCACCGAAGAATTGATGCTTTTGAACTGTAGTGTTGGAGAAGGCTCTTGAGAGTCCCTTGGACTGCAAGGATATCCAACCGTCCATCCTAAAGGAGATCAGTCCTGAATATTCATTGGAAGGACTGATATGTAAGCTGAAACTCCAGTACTTTGGACACCTGATGCGAAGAGCGGACTCTTTTGAAAAGTCCCTGATGCTGGGAAAGATTAAGACAGGAGGAGAAGGGGACGACAGAGGATGAGATTGTTGGATGCCATCATCGATTCAATGGAGATGGGTTTGTGTGGACTCCAGGTGTTGGTGACAGACAGGGAGGCCTGGTGTGCTGCGGTTCATGGGGTCATGAAGAGTTGGACACGACTGAACATTGAACTGAACTGAGCTGTACAACTGGAAGATTCTGTAGATTCTCCATTCATGTAATACCCTACTTTCATGATTGACTTCCTATAGTGTATTATTTCTTCAGAAAAAAAATCAAGAGCAATGTGTTCATTGTGCTTTCCTTGATATTCATGAATGAACATAACTAATCCCATTTCCTACTTTACATTCCTAGTGAACTGATTGGAATGACTCAGAGGAAAACCTGAATGTCACAACTTATTTCTGTCCACTGAGCTGAAAGCCTAAAGTGCTGCCAAAACTCCACATTTTCTCCTTGTCTAGACTATAGTCTCTCTCTTCTAGGGCTTTGGATCAGGGTTATAAAATTTAAAGGTCCTTAATCTCCTATTTCCCTGAAGCAATCTACCAAACCACTCTTTTTTTCTTGGACACTGAAAGAAAGACACTGCATTCATTATCCTTTTCTTTGTCTTCCAAATGTTGTATCCCCAGTCTCCTGCCCTCCCAAGTTGTCATTTGAGAACCTAGGACAAGGTAGAGTTGATGGACCTTGGCAGCAAGAAGATAAATGAGCCTAAGATTGTTTATTTTTGTGTATGAAAATCTTGTTGATGGTTTTCTCTACAGATGGCAGATAACCAAAATAAATAACATTTTGGTGAGCATTTTCAGTAATACTCTATCTCTTGCTTCAACTAATTATTTCCTTAAATTAAAACTTAATTTAAAGGCTTAATTTGTTTTGATTTTACTTAAATTTCATATATTATGGTGCTCCTGGGAAAACTAAAGCAATGCCTGTGTTTCTCTAAGAAAGAAGAGAATGAAATGCTTTTTTAAAAAATACCTTTTCATAGGATGGGCATCCAAGGCAGATGGAGTGATCTTCTTCATTGTCCTGTTTGGAGAGCCCGTACTGTACATAATATGAAAGCCAATGAATGTTTAGTGTGGGGAATCTTTGGTGGTTCAGATTCCTTAGATTGGGTTTTTAATGTAAAAATACTGACTACTCATTACAGCTTATGAAGATGAAAAACCAAATTATGAACTGTGAAATTAACAGCAAAAAATATGAAATTAAGAAATTTAATCTCACATTAGACTTAATCATGTCATGCTCTAAACTCTTCCATATGAAAGAAAAACGCTGACCTTATGTCTATTTCCAGTTACTTTGCTTTTTCCTCAAACTAGTGAACTAAGAAGAGTAGTATACAATCTGCTGTCAGCACTTATTTTCTTTCTTTTTACCATCTATGCCTTAAACCACTATAGTCTGGCTCTTGCCCCTATGAAATTGCTCTTGCTAATAAGTTTACCAATGGTCATTTAATTGGTAGTTCAGGCTTCCCTGGTGGCTCAGAGGGTAAAGCATCTCCCTGCAATGCAGGAGACCTGGGTTCGATCCCTGGGTCAGGAAGATCCCCTGGAGAAGGAAATGGCAACCCACTCCAGTACTCTTGCTGGAAAATCCCATGGACAGAGAAGCCTGGTAGACTATAGTCCATGGGATTGCAAAGAGTCAGACACGACTGAGTGACTTCACTTTCACTTTAAAGTGACATCTGGATTTAATCTGTTCCATTATACATTAGTGTTATGATTTTTGGCAATCTGATTTTTGTAAAATGGTGATAATATTTGGACTAACCTCATAAGGTTTATGTAAAGATTAAATATGATAATGTATACCTAGGACTTGCCATAGTTTCTGGCTCAATAAATGCTAAATAATATTGTTCTTTCCCCTTTCTTCACTTTTCTGTGACATTCCACACTGTTATTCACTTTCCTGTTTTAAACTCTTCTAGTTCTCCTCTTAGGTTTTCATTAAACCACTCTTTCCTAATATATTTCCTGCCTTTGTGAATTATTTATCCATTTTTCTTGAAACCTCCAATTACTCCAACCATTTTGACTTTAGTATAAAGACAAATCTGAGTTAATATTTTGACTCTGTCACTCAAAACTTTGATAAGCTTGAGCAAGTGACTTAACTTCTCTGGACCTTGGTTTCTTCATTTGCAAAATGGCACTCAGTAGTACCCACCTCCAACGTTTGCTATGAAGATATTTATCTATTAATTTATTTAACAAATATTTATCAGATACTTACTTATGTGTCATACTTTTCTTTGGGTACAGAAGATATGGTAACTAGTAAAGTAGATCTAAACTTTCTGTTCCCTCAAGCAATTTATATTCTAGTGTGGGAATTCTAGTGGGGAAACAAAATAAACATTCAAATGTATAGGTTCAGATTTAAATAAGGTCTATAAAGAAAAAAAATTCTGGTAATATTCTAGAGAATTACTGTTGTGACATTGAGTAATTTATATTTACACTGGAGATCAGATGAGGCCTTACAAGAGAGTGACATTTGAGCTGGACCTTAATAAGAAGAAAGAAGCATAATGTGGCAAAATCATCAGTCATAGCATTTCAGGAAGAAGTTAACAGCAACCACAAAGGACTTAAGGTGGAAATAAACTATCTAAGGAATAATAAGAAGGCCAAAAATGGTTGAAGATGTGTAAACTAAATGGTGAATGGAAGTAGTTGAGGTTGAAGAGGTAGGTTAAAGCCAGATCATATGGAATAATGGAAAGTCACTAGAGGGATTTCAAGCAGTAAAGGACATGATCTACTTCTCATTTTAAGAGATGACTGGCTACTATATGGAGAATGAATTGGAGGTGGGTGAGGAGTGCAAGGAGAACAGATGGGAGATACCATAGCTATCCAGGTGAAAGATGATGGCATATTAGACTAAAGTGGTAGTGATGACAGTGAAAGAAGGGGATAGAAGGGGATAGATTTGGGTTATATTTTAGAAGTCAGGTTAATGAGGTTGTTGGTGGTTTGATGTGCAGCAAGAAGAGAGAAATATAAGGAAAACAGGAATTAAAGAAAATCTAGTGTCTTGAATCAGGGGGATGGTAGTGTCACATATTGAGATGGGAAAAACTAGGAGAGTTCTGTTTTTGAGGCTTCAGTTAAATACAGGTAAAGCATTTAGCACATTACTTGGTGTGGAATAGGTGTGCTCAATTATTTATTGTATAGGATACTGTCCAAAACTATTCCAAAGAAAAAGAAATGAGAGAAGGCAAAATGGTTGCCTGAGGAGGCCTTACAAATAGGTTAGAAAAGAAGAGAAGTGAAAGGCAAAGGAGAAGGGGAAAGATATACCCAACTGAGTGCAGAGTTCCAGAGAAGAGAAAGGAGAGGTAAGAAAGCCTTCTTAAGTGAACAATGCAAAGAAAAATAGAAAAACAGTAGAATGAGAAATACTAGAATCTCTTCAAGAAAATTGGAGATATCAACGGAATATTTCATGCAATAATGGGCACAATAAAAGACAGAAATGAAAAGGACCTAACAGACAGAGAAGAGATTAAGAAGTGGTGGCAAGAATACACAGAAGAATTGCATAAAAAAGTGACTCATATAAACACGATGTTGTGGTCACTCACCTAGAGCCAGACATACTAGAGTGTGAAGACAAGTGAGCCTTAGGAAGCATTACTACAAACATGGTTAATGGAGGTTATGGAATTCCAGCTGAGCTATTTAAAATCCCAATGACCATGATGTTAAAGTGCTGCACTCAAAATGCCACCAAATATGGAAAACTCAGCAATGGCCACAGGACTGGAAAAGGTCAGTTTTCATTCTAATCCCAAAGAAAGGCAGTGCCAAAGAATGTTCAAACTACTGCACAATTGCACTCATTTCACATGCTAGCAAGGTAATGTTCAAAATCCTTCAAGCTAGGCCTCAAGAGTACATGAACCAAGAACTTCCAGATGTACAAGCTAGATTTAGAAAAGGCAGAGGAACAAGAGATTAAAATACCAACATCTATCGGATCAAAGAAAATGCAAGGGGATTCCAGAAATCATCTACTTCTGCTTCATTGACTACACTAAAGCCTTTGACTGTATGGATCACAACAAACTGTGGAAAATGCTTATAGAGATGGGAAATACCAGATCATTTTACCTGCCTCCTGAGAAACCTGCATGCAGGTCAAGAAGCAACAGTTAGAACCAGACATGGAAAAATGGACTGGTTCAAAATTGGGAAAGGAGTACATCAAGGCTGTATATTGTCACTCTGCTTATTTAACTTACATGCAAAGTACATCATGCAAAATGCCTGGTTGGTTTAATCACAAACTGGAATCAAGTTATGTAGATGACACCACTCTAATGGCAGATGAGACTGAAAACACTGGCTTAAAGCTCAACATTCAAAAAACCAAGATCATGGCATCTGGTCCCATCACTTTATGGCAAATAGA
This sequence comes from Bos grunniens, assembly GCF_055505025.1. Classification (NCBI taxonomy): domain Eukaryota; kingdom Metazoa; phylum Chordata; class Mammalia; order Artiodactyla; family Bovidae; genus Bos; species Bos grunniens. The sequence goes on along the minus strand of NC_141194.1, from coordinate 100,750,476 downwards.
TGGAAAAACAATGGAAACTGTGACAGACTTTATATTCTTGGGCTCCAAAATCACTGCAGATGACTGCAGCTGCAAAATTAAAAGACATTTGCTCCTTAGAAGAAAAGCTATGACAAACCTAGACAGCGTATTAAAAAGCAGGGACATCACTTTGCCAACAAAGGTCCGTCTAGTCAAAGCTATGGTTTTTCTGGTAGTCATGTGTGGATGTGAGAGTTGGATGCTAAAGAAGGCTGAGGGCCAAGGAATTGATGCTTTCAAACTGTGGTGCTGGAGAAAACTCTTGAGAGTCCCTTGGACAGCCAGGAAATCAAATCAGTCAATTCTTTAGGAAATCAATCCTATAAATGCATTGAAAGGACTGATGCTGAAGCTCCAGTACTTTGGCCACTTGATACAAACAGTTGACTCATTGGAAAAGGCCCTTATGCTGGAAAGATTGAGGGCAGAAGGAGAGAGGAGTGACAGAGGATGCTATGGTTGGATGGCATCACAGACTCCATGGACATGAGCTGGAGCAAACTCCCAGAGATAAGGAACCCCTTGGCATGCTGCAGTCCATGGGATCACAAAGAGTCAGACATGAGTTAATGACTGAACAACAACAACAATTATTTATGCATATTCTTGGCTTTCTTCTCCGAGTTGATTAATCATTACTGGAAGAATTTCAGTCTCTACAGTACTTTAAAATATCATGTGCATTATAAATGTCAATATTTGTGTTTGTTACCAACTGTGATTTATAAGCAAACAGAGCCTTCAAATGTTATTCTCTTTTGCATTTCTAGTACCTTGCACAGTGCCTGGCATTAGCTAGGAAGAAAGGGAAAAAGAGATAAAGAAAGAAAGAAAGTGAGAGTAGGAGGGAGGGAATGAAGGAGAGTGGGGAAAATATTGCCTGTATATTAAGTGCTTCTAAATGTTTATATACTGATGTTGGGCACACAAAAGGCAAAAATAAAATTTGTGAAGTAAAAGCAGAAAGCATTGAGAGAAACAACATTCATCCAAAAGATCACAGAGTTCCCATGCAAATTTGTTTCTTTTTTGCTAAGTGTAAATTTTCAGATTATGGAAATATTACATGAACATTATTTAAAATTAACAAGTAATAAAAACATTAAGAAGAAAATAAAAATAACTTTAAATTCTTCAGTCTAGATATAGACAATATTAGCATTTTGATGTAGGTTTATACTTATTTTTACTATGCATATTTGTTGGAGAGGGAGAGGGTGGGAAGATTTGGGAGAATGGCATTGAAACATGTATAATATCATGTATGAAACGAGATGCCAGTCCAGGTTCAATGCACGATACTGGATGCTTGGGGCTGGTGCACTGGGACGACCCAGAGGGATGGTATGGGGAGGGAGGAGGGAGGAGGGTTCAGGATGGGGAACACATGTATACCTGTGGCGGATTCATTTCGATATTTGGCAAAACTAATACAATATTGTAAAGTTTAAAAAAAAATTTTTTTTAATAATTTTAATTGCAAATTTGAGCTAGTATTATAATTACAACCCGCCTTTAATAGCAAAATAAATATGAGCTTTTTATATTTTATTGAAGCATAGTTGACATACCATATTGATTCTGAGTGTACAACATGGTATTTTAATATTTATATACAACAGGAAATCGTCTCTGTGATAAGTTTAGTAACCATCTGTCACTGTAAAAAGTTATTATTATTATATTGCTGACTAAATTCTCTATATTGTACCTTACATTCCTGTGATTTATTTATTCTATGACTGGAAGTTTGTACATCTTGCTGCTGCTGCTGCCGCGTCACTTCAGTTGTGTCCGACTCTGTGCGACCCCATAGACGGCAGCCCACCAGGCTTCCCGTCCCTGGGATTCTCCAGGCAAAAACACTGGAGTGGGTTGCCATTTCCTTCTCCAATGCATGAAAGTGAAAAGTGAAAGTGAAGTCGCTCAGTCGTGTCTGACTCTAGTGACCCCATGGACTACAGCCTACCAGGCTCCTCCGTCCATGGAATTTTCTAGGCAAAAGTACTGGAGTTGGGTGCCATTGCCTTCTCCGTTGTACATCTTAATCCCTTCTATTTCCCCATTACCATCCTTTCTGGCAACCACCAGTTTGTTCTCTATATCTGTGACTCAGTTTCTGTTTTGTTTGTTAATTTCTTTTGCTCTTTTTAGATTCTACATGTAAGTGAAATAGTATTTAATTAACTTTCTGTGTCTGATTATTTCACTTATCATAATACCATCTATATCCATCCATGTTGTGGCAAATGTAAAGATTCCATTCTTTTTATGGCTGAATAGTGTTTATATATAAAGGAATATTATATATATATATATATATATACATATTATATGCATTATATATATATATATACACACACACATACATATGTATATATACACATACATATATATATTCCTGGAGAAGGAAGTGGCAACCCACTCCAGTAGTCTTGCCTGGAGAATTCCATGGACAGAGGAACCTCTCAGGCTACAGTCCATGGGGTTGCAAGAGTTGGACACAACTTAGCAACTAAACAACCAACCAACTATATATATATATATATATATATATATATATATATATATATGTCAGTCAGTTCAGTTCAATTCAGTTCAGTCACTCAGTCATTTCCAGCTCTTTGTGACCCCATGAATCGCAGCACGCCAGGCCTCCCTGTCCATCACCAACTCCCAGATTTACCTCAAACTCATGTCCATCGAGTCAGTGATGTCATCCAGCCATCTCATCCTCTGTCGTCCCCTTCTCCTCCTGCTCCCAATCCCTCCCAGCATTACAGTCTTTTCCAATGAGTCAACTCTTCTCATGAGGTGGCCAAAGTACTGGAGTTTCAGCTTTAGCATCATTCCTTCCAAAGAAATCCCAGGGCTGATATCCTTCAGAATGGATTGGTTGGATCTCCCTGCAGTCCAAGGGACTCTCAAGAGTCTTCTCCAACACCGCAGTTCAAAAGCATCAATTTTTCGGTGCTCAGCTTTCTCCACAGTCCAACTCTCACACCCATACATGACCACTGGAAAAACCATAGCCATATGTGTGTGTGTGTGTGTGTGTGTGTGTGTGTGTATATGCTGTAAATAATGTTGAAATGAACATAGGTATGCAAATGCCACTTCAAATTAGTGTGTGTGTTTTCTTCAGACAGATTTCAAGGAGTGGAAATGCTGGATCATACAGTAGTTTTACTTCTAATTTTTTAAGGAAACTCCATACCATTTTCTATAGTGGCTACACCAACTTACATATGAGGGTTCTTTTCCCCCACAAGCACACCAACACCTTATTTGTTGTCTTTTTGATAATAACCATTCTGACAGGTGTGAGGTGGTATTTCATTATGGTTTCAATTTGCATTTCCCTGATAATTAGTGCAGAGAAGGCAATGGCACCCCACTGCAGTCCTCTTGCCTGGAAAATCCCATGGATGGGGGAGCCTGGAAGGCTGCAGTCCATGGGGTCACTGAGCATTGGACATGACTGAGCGACTTCTCTTTCATTTTTCACTTTCACTCATTGCAGAAGGAAATGGCAACCCACTCCAGTGTTCTTGCCTGGAGAATCCCAGGAACGGGGGAGCCTGGTGGGCTGCTGTCTAATGGGGTCACACGGAGTCGGACACTACTGAAGCAGCTTAGCAGCAGCAGCAGATAATTAGTGATATTAAAGATCTTTTTATGTGTCTTTTGACCATGTGTATGTCTTCTTTGGAAGAATATCTATTCATGTTCTCTGCCCATTTTTAATCAGATTGCTTGCTTTTTTGAAATTGAGTTTCATGAGTTCTTTGTATATTTTGAATATTAACCCTTTACCAGATATATCATTTATATATATATTCTTCCACTTAGCAAGTTACCTTTTCATTTCATTAAGGGTTTCCTTTGCTATACAAATTTTCAGTTTGATATACTACAATTGTTTATTTTGGCTTTCATTTCCCTTGCTTGAGGCAACAGATCCAAAGAGATATTACTAAGACCAATGTCAAAGAGTTTATTGCCTATGTTTTTTTCTAGGACTTTTATGATTTCAGGTCTTATATTTTAATTATTTAACCTATTTTGAATTTATTTTTATATATTGTATAAGAAAATGGTCCACATTTATTCTTTTGTGTATATCTGTCCAGTTTTCCCGTTATTAAAGAGATTGTTTTTTTCTCACTTTATATTCTTACCTATTTTGTCATAGATTAATTGATCATATAAGCAAAAGCTTAGTTCTGAGGTCTTTATTCTGTTCCATTGATCTATGTGTCTGTTTTTGTATCATTGCCATACTGTCTTGATTACTATAGCTTTGTAATATTGATTGCAATCAGAGAGCATGATATCTCCAGTTTTGTTTTTTCTCAAGATTGCTTTGGCTATTTAGGGTCTCTCATGGTTCAATATGAATTTTAGGATTATTTGTTCTAATTCTGTGAGAAAAATGTTATTGATGTTTTGTTAGGGATTGCACTGAATCTCTATGTTGCTTTGGGCAGTATGGTTGTTTTAACAATATTAATTCTTTCAATTCATGGGCACAATATATGTTTCTGTTTATTTGTGTCTTCTTCAGTTTCTTTCATCAACATCTTCTAGTTTTTAAGAGTATAGGTTTTCTACCTCCTTGGTTAAATTTATTCCTAGGTATTTTATTATTTTTTATTCAATTAAAACTGGCATTGTTTTTAATTTTTTTTCTGATTCATTATCAATGAATAATTCATTATCAATGTGTAGAAATGCAGCAGACGACTGTTTAAATTTGTATCCTGAAACTTTATTGAATTTATTAGTTTCTAATAATTTTTTGCTGGTGTCTTTAAGGTTTTCTTTATACAGTATCATATTTGCAAATAGTGATATCTTTACTTCTTCCTTTCCAATTTGTATGCTTTTTGTTTCTTTCTCTAGTCTGATTGTTGTGGCTAGATCTTCATATACTATGTTGAATAAAAGTGGTAGGAGTGGGCATCTTTGTCTTGTTTCTGATTTTAGAGGAAAAGTTTTCAGCTTTACTCTGTTGAGCATGACCTTAGTCATGGGTTGTCATCAGATCAGATCAGTCGCTCAGTCATGTCCGACTCTCTGCAACCCCATGAATCGCAGCACGCCAGGCCTCCCTGTCCAACACCAACTCCCGGAGTTCACTCTGTTGAGCATGACCTTAGTCATGGGTTGTCATCAGATCAGATCAGTCGCTCAGTCATGTCCGACTCTCTGCAACCCCATGAATCGCAGCACGCCAGGCCTCCCTGTCCAACACCAACTCCCGGAGTTCACTGAGACTCACGTCCATCGAGTCAGAAATGCCATCCAGCCATCTCATCCTCTGTCGTCACCTTCTCCTCTTGCCCCCAATCCCTCCCAGCATCAGAGTCTTTTGCAGTGAGTCAGCTCTTCGCATGAGGTGGCCAGAGTACTGGAGTTTCAGCTTTAGCATCATTCCTTCCAAAGAAATCCCAGGGCTGATCTCCTTCAGAATGGGTTGTCATAAATGACCTTTATTATGTTGATATATGTTTCCTCCATATCCACTTTGTAGAGAGATTTTTTTTTATCATAAATGGATGTTGGGTTTTATTAAATTATTTTTCTGCATCTAGTGAAACGGTCATATTTATCTTCAGTCTTGTTAACACAGTGTATCATATTGATTGAGTTGCAAATATTGAACCATTCTTGGATCCCCAGGATAAATCCCAGTTGATTATGGTTTGTGATCCTTATAACATGTTGTTGAATTCAGTTCACTAGTATTTTGTTGAGGGTTTTTATATCTATGTTCATCAGGAAAATAATTTTCTTTTTTTGTCATGTCTTTGGTTTTGGGTAATGCTGGCCTCATAGAATAAATTTGGAGTGATACTCCCTCTTCAATTTTTGAAATAGTTTGAGGATTACAGGTATTAATTCTTTAAATGTTAGGCAGAATTTATCTGTGAAGCAGTTTAGTCCTGTAATTATGTTTCTTGGGATTGTTTTTTGATTACTGATTCAATTTCATTGCTAATAACCAGTCTATTCATAGTTTACATTTCTTCCTGATTCAGTCTTGGGAAGCTGTATGTTTCTAGGAACTTATCCACTTCCTCTAGTTTGTCAATTTTATTGGCATATAATTGTTCATAGTAATCTCTTATGGTTCTTTGTATTTCTTTCTGTAGCTTTGGTGCAAGTTCTCCTTTTTCATTTCTGATTTTATTTATTTGGGCTCTCTGTCTCTGTCTCTCTCTCTTTATGTCTCTCTCAATGTATCTGGCTAAAGCTTTATCAGCTTTGTTATCTTTTCAAAGAACCGTTTTTACTATTCTTTTTCCAGTCTCTATTTCATTTCTTTTGCTCTGATCTTTATTATTTTCTTACTCCTAATAACTTTAGGTTTTGGGGAACTTAAATACCAAATTAGTCTCTTATTTGGGGGATATGATGAAACAAACTCATGGAGAGTATTATTTGCCCAAGATCATATAGCTTGATAGTATGATATGAATAAGACATCTTAATTTTCATTCATATATTCTCTCTACTGTATTCTACCTTTAAAAATTGATGTACTTAAATTTTGGAGCAGTTTTAGGTTTATAGTTAAAATTGATTATAAAATACAGACCTCATTCCCATTTATCCTATCATTTACATCTTGTATTTTGAACTGGACTGTGATGGAACTATTTTATTTCTCTATACTCATCTAAGGCACAGAACTACTCTACATCATACCAATAGAAACAGCTTGCATGGCCAAAGAAAAAGACTCCAAAAGCATGAGCAACTCTGAAAGAGGATAACAGAAGATATGGCTTAGAACACATATTTTTAGCTGACTATTGTTTAAAGTTGTTTTGTTTTATTCTTTAAATCAGATGTGATTGAGCTAAAATAAGCTCACATTTATATATTCAGCATTAACCAGAGAAAGACATTATATGGATAAATATTAAATTTCAAGAGCACACACACACACTGGCATGATTTAATTTATTTAAGATCTGAGTCATGGGATTATTATTCACAATTTGGTTTAAACTTACTTTCTTATACTTAAGAACTTATAAAAATTTCCCACATAGTTTATCCCACATAATTAAAAAGACTGCATTGAAAAGGTAGTTCAAGACATAGTCTCATCACACTTCTTAAAAACAAAAACTGTAAAGCCATTAAATATCTTAAGATAATACTTTACTATAAGAAGAGAAGAACAAAGAAGGTTGGCTTTTGTGACAAACTTTAAAGAAATATGTATAAATAAGATAAACATACACAGATTTTAGAAATGATTAAGTTAAAATACCTCTGTAGGTCAAACTATTTATCTTTTTCTAGCTTATTTTTTCTGACTTTGATGATCTTATTCTGTACATATCAATATTTTATATTATTATTTCAGTACTATATATTATAGTTTCCACTGCATTATAACATCTTTTATTCTTGCCTGTCATAGTCAGTATTTTGAGGGAACACATTCAAGTTCCTTATTTCAGTAATGTGTGCACTGCTAGGTTTGGAAAAGTTCAGAGGGTGCCAATGCTATTTTTATTTTACCATCTGATATATTGCTAAGAAAAATTGAGCATCCCAATGTCTGGTTCATAATAAGTGATCATAGATTTTTTTATCTTAACTTTTTTGGAATGCATGAATAAACGAGTAACTGAATGCATGCATGGATAAATCACTCCAGGTAAGGTCATAAGAGAGATTGAAGTACTATTTTCAGAAATGATTCTTCAGGAAAACATTTAAGCATATGAGATAGTCTTGAAGTGAGCCAAAGGTAATATTTATATTTCAATATAACTATGAAGTACACCAGTACAAACTTAATGTTTGCATGAGTCATACAGATATGAAAAAAAAAAATTCCATCACATTTGAGTGAAACAGCTACTTGAAGTAATGCTGCTTATTTCTCTCTCATCTCCTGAATATTTGCATCCTTTTATTTTTCCTTTAAGTGACCTTAACCACTGGTTAAAGTACACATACTTTAGAGACAGAAAGACCTTATTTCAAATCCCAGCTTTTGCTAGTTGTGTGATCTTGTTACAGAAACTTTATGAGTCTCTGTTTCTTTAAAGATGAAATTAGCAATCTAAGATTGTTATAAGAAATAAAATGAGATATTGCATGCACACATGAGAAACACTTAATACTTGCTTTTTGTTGTTTAGTCACTAAGTCATGTCTGACTCTTGTGTGACCCCATGGACTGTAGCCCACCAGGCTCCACTGTCCATGGGATTTCCCAGATAAGAATACTAGAATGGATTGATATGTCCTTCTCCAGGGGATCTTCCCGACCCAGGGACTAAACCCACGTCTTATACATTGGCAGGCAGATTCTTTACCACTGAGCCACCAAGGAAGCCCAATACAATAGTAGGTGATATTATTTTTTGTGGTATTTATTTATTTTTCTATAATTCTCATCATTTTTCCTCCTTACCCAAAGTATCACTCTGTCCAACATTCCATTTTGTCTCTTCATATTTGATTATTTATTTTGGATTGCTACTTAGGCCTTGGCCTCTCTCTCATCTGATGATCAAGTCCTAAATCTTTAATATATCTTTCCCACCTGATTCCCTGGAAATTTTTTTGAGAAATTATCTCTAATATTTATCTCTAATATTTAGCTTCTTGTTTGGGGTTACTTCTTGGTCTGGAGTGGAAGCAGTATAGATGTACACATGAACATTGTTTACATAATTCTGATTTTAAAATGCAATTACAGCTGTTCTCAAATAGCAGTGCTGAGAGGTCTGCATGAAAAAAAAAAAAAAAACTGAAGCTTGTTATAAATACATTCCTGGCTCCAACCTTAGATATTTTAATTCAGTATATCTGCAGTGGGGTCAGGATGCTGTTTTAAAATAAGGAATGAGAAAGAAAAATACCATTTCAGGTAATTTTGAGGCATAGCAAGGTTTGCGAATCAATTGTCTTCATTCAGCCCAGATAAATGCATCTGGAGGAGGAGGTAAGATGGCGGAGGAGTAGGATGGGGAGAACACTTTCTCCCCCACAAATTCAACAAAAGAACATTTAAACGCCAAGTAAATTCCACAAAACCACTTCTGAATGCCGGCAGAGGACATCAGGCACCCAGAAAAGCAACACAAGTCTTTGAAAGGAGAGAGAAGAAATACAGCTCCACCCACCAGAACACCGACACAAGCTTCCCTAACCAAGAAACCTTGACAAGCCACCTGTACAAACCCACACAGAGCGAGGAAATGCCACAATAAAGAGAACTCCACAAACTGCCAGAATACAGAAAGGACACCCCAAACTCAGCAATTTAAACAAGATGAAGAGACAGAGCAATACCCATCAGATAAAGGAACAGGATAAATGCCCACCAAACCAAACAAAAGAGGAAGAGATAGGGAATCTACCTGATAAAGAATTCTGAATAATGATAGTGAAATTGATCCAAAATCTTGAAATCAAAATGGAATCACAGATAAATAGCTTGGAGACAAAGATTGAGAAGATGCAAGAAAGGTTTAACAAGGACCTAGAAGAAATAAAAGAGAGTCAATATAAAATGAATAATGCAATAAATGAAATTAAAAACACTCTGGAGGCAACAAATAGTAGAATAACAGAGGCAGAAGATAGGATTAGTGAATTAGAAGATAGAATGGTAGAAATAAATGAATCAGAGGGGATAAAAGAAAAATGAATTAAAAGAAATGAGGACAATCTCAGAGACCTCCAGGACAATATTAAACGCTACAACATTCGAATCATAGGGGTCCCAGAAGAAGAAGACAAAAAGAAAGACCATGAGAAAATACTTGAAGAGATAATAGTTGAAAACTTCCCTAAAATGGGGAAGGAAATAATCACCCAAGTCCAAGAAACCCAGAGACTCCCAAACAGGATAAACCCAAGGAGAAACACCCCAAGACACATATTAATCAAATTAACAAAGATCAAACACAAAGAACAAAGATTAAAAGCAGCAAGGGAAAAACAACAAATAACACACAAGGGAATTCCCATAAGGATAACAGCTGATCTTTCAATAGAAACTCTTCAAGCCAGGAGGGAATGGCAAAACATACTTAAAGTGATGAAAGAAAATAACCTACAGCCCAGATTATCGTACCCAGCAAGGATCTCATTCAAATATGAAGGAGAAATCAAAAGCTTCTCAGACAAGCAAAAGCTGAGAGAATTCAGCACCACCAAACCAGCTCTCCAACAAATACTAAAGGATATTCTCTAGACAGGAAACACAAAAACGGTGTATAAACTCGAACCCAAAACAATAAAGTAAATGGCAATGGGATCATACTTATCAGTAATTACCTTAAACGTAAATGGGTTGAATGCCCCAACCAAAAGACAAAGACTGGCTGAATGGATACAAAAACAAGCCCCCTACATATGTTGTCTACAAGAGACCCACCTCAAAACAGGGGACACATACTGACTGAAAGTGAAGGGCTGGAAAAAGATTTTCCATGCAAATAGGGACCAAAAGAAAGCAGGAGTAACAAAACTTACATCAGATAAAATAGACTTTAAAACAAAGGCTGTGAAAAGAGACAAAGAAGGTCACTACATAATGATCAAAGGATCAATCCAAGAAGAAGATATAACAATTATAAATATATATGCACCCAACACGGGAGCACCGCAATATGTAAGAAATATGCTAACAAGTATGAAAGGAGAAATTAACAATAACACAATAATAGTGGGAGACTTTAATACCCCACTCACACCTATGGATAGATCAACTAAACAGAAAATTAACAAGGAAACACAAACGTTAAACAATACAATAGACCACTTAGACCTAATTGATATCTATAGGACATTTCATCCCAAAACAATGAATTTCACCTTTTTCTCAAGCACACATGGAACCTTCTCCAGGATAGATCACATCCTGGGCCATAAATCTAGCCTTGGTAAATTCAAAAAAATAGAAACCATTCCAAGCATCTTTTCTGACCACAATGCAGTAAGATTAGATCTCAATTACAGGAGAAAAACTATTAAAAATTACAACATATGGAGGCTGAACAACACGCTGCTGAATAACCAACAAATCACAGAAGAAATCAAAAAAGAAATCAAAATTTGCATAGAAACTAATGAAAATGAAAACACAACAACCCAAAACCTGTGGGACACTTTAAAAGCAGTCCTAAGGGGAAAGTTCATAGCAATACAGGCATACCTCAAGAAACAAGAAAAAAGTCAAATAAATAATCTAACCCTACACCTAAAGCAACTAGAAAAGGAAGAAATGAAGAACCCCAGGGTTAGTAGAAGGAAAGAAATCTTAAAAATTAGGGCAGAAACAAATGCAAAAGAAACAAAAGAGACCATAGCAAAAATCAACAAAGCCAAAAGCTGGTTCTTTGAAAGGATACATAAAATTGACAAACCATTAGCCAGCCTCATCAAGAAACAAAGGGACAAAAATCAAATCAATAAAATTAGAAATGAAAATGGAGAGATCACAACAGACAACACAGAAATACAAAGGATCATAAGAGACTACTATCAACAATTATATGCCAATAAAATGGACAACTTGGAAGAAATGGACAAATTCTTAGAAAAGTACAACTTTCCAAAACTCGACCAGGAAGAAATAGAAAATCTTAACAGACCCATCACAAGCACGGAAATTGAAACTGTAATCAAAAATCTTCCAGCAAACAAAAGCCCAGGTCCAGATGGCTTCACAGCTGAATTCTACCAAAAATTTAGAGAAGAGCTAACACCTATCCTGCTCAAATTCTTCCAAAAAATTGCAGAGGAAGGTAAACTTCCAAACTCATTCTATGAGGCCACCATCACCCTAATACCAAAACCTGACAAAGATCCCACAAAAAAAGAAAACTACAGGCCAATATCACTGATGAACATAGATGCAAAAATCCTTAACAAAATTCTAGCAATCAGAATCCAACAACACATTAAAAAGATCATACACCATGACCAAGTGGGCTTTATCTCAGGGATGCAAGGATTCTTCAACATCTGCAAATCAATCAGTGTAATACACCACATTAACAAATTGAACAATAAAAACCATATGATTATCTCAATAGATGCAGAGAAAGCCTTTGACAAAATTCAACATCCATTTATGATAAGAACTCTCCAGAAAGCAGGAATAGAAGGAACATACCTCAACATAATAAAAGCTGTATATGACAAACCCACAGCAAACATTATCCTCAATGGTGAAAAATTGAAAGCGTTTCCTCTAAAGTCAGGAACAAGACAAAGGTGCCCACTTTCACTGTTACTATTCAACATAGTTTTGGAAGTTTTGGCCACAGCAATCAGAACAGAAAAAGAAATAAAAGGGATCCAAATAGGAAAAGAAGAAGTAAAACTCTCAGTGTTTGCAGATGACATGATCCTCTACATAGAAAACCCTAAAGACTCCACCAGAAAATTACTAGAACTAATCAATGATTATAGTAAAGTTGCAGGATATAAAATGAACACACAGAAATCCTTTGCATTCCTATACACTAATAATGAAAACAATGAAAGAGAAATTAAGGAAACAATTCCATTCACCATTGCAATGGAAAGAATAAAATACTTAGGAATATATCTACCTAAAGAAACTAAAGACCTATATATAGAAAACTATAAAACACTGGTGAAAGAAATCAAAGAGGACACTAATAGATGGAGAAATATACCATGTTCATGGATTGGAAGAATCAATATAGTGAAAATTAGTATACTACCCAAAGCGATTTATCGATTCAATGCAATCCCTATCAAGCTACCAACGGTATTCTTCACAGAGCTAGAACAAATAATTTCACAATTTGTATGGAAATACAAAAAACCTCGGATAGCCAAAGCGATCTTGAGAAAGAAGAATGGAACTGGAGGAATCAACCTACCTGACTTCAGGCTCTATTACAAAGCCACAGTTATCAAGACAGTATGGTACTGGCACAAAGACAGAAATATTGATCAATGGAACAAAATAGAAAGCCCAGAGATAAATCCACGCACATATGGACACCTTATCTTTGACAAAGGAGGCAAGAATATACAATGGATTAAAGACAATCTCTTTAACAAGTGGTGCTGGGAAAACTGGTCAAACACTTGTAAAAGAATGAAACTAGAACACTTTCTAACAGCATACACAAAAATAAACTCAAAATGGATTAAAGATCTCAACATAAGACCAGAAACTATAAAACTCCTAGAGAAGAACATAGGCAAAACACTCTCCAACATACATCACAGCAGGATCCTCTGTGACCCACCTCCCAGAGTATTGGAAATAAAAGCAAAAATAAACAAATGGGACCTAATTAAACTTAAAAGCTTGTGCACAACAAAGGAAACTATAAGCAAGGTGAAAAGACAGCCTTCAGAATGGGAGAAAATAATAGCAAATGAAGCAATGGACAAACAACTAATCTCAAAAATATACAAGTAACTCCTACAGCTCAACTCCAGAAAAATAAATGACCCAATCAAAAAATGGGCCAAAGAACTAAATAGACATTTCTCCAAAGAAGACATGCAGATGGCTAACAAACACATGAAAAGATGCTCAACATCACTCATTATCAGAGAAATGCAAATCAAAACCACTATGAGGTATCATTTCATGAGAGTCAGAATGGCTGCGATCCAAAAGTCTACTAGCAATAAATGCTGGAGAGGGTGTGGAGAAAAGGGAATTCTCTTACACTGTTGGTGGGAATGCAAACTAGTACAGCCACTATGGAGAACAGTGTGGAGATTTCTTCAAAAACTGGAAATAGAACTGCCTTATGATCCAGCAATCCCACTGCTGGGTATACACACTGAGGAAACCAGAAGGGAAAGAGACACGTGTACCCCAATGTTCATCGCAGCACTGTTGATAATAGCCAGGACATGGAAGCAACCTAGATGCCCATCAGCAGATGAATGGATAAGAAAGCTGTGGTACATATACACAATGGAGTATTACTCAGCCATTAAAAAGAATACATTTGAATCAGTTCTAATGAGATGGATGAAACTGGAAACTATTATACAGAGTGAAGTAAGCCAGAAAGAAAAACACCAATACAGTATACTAACGCATATATATGAAATTTAGAAAGATAGTAACAATAACCCTGTGTACGAGACAGCAAAAGAGACACTGATGTATAGATCAGTCTTATGGACTCTGTGGGAGAGGGAGAGGGTGGGGAGATTTGGGAGAATGGCATTGAAACATGTATAATATCATGTATGAAACAAGTCACCAGTCCAGGTTCGATGCAGGATACTGAATGCTTGGGGCTGGTGCACTGGGACGACCCAGAGGGAGGGTATGGGGAGGGAGGAGGGACAAGGGTTCAGGATGGGAAACACAGGTATACCTGTGGTGGATTCATTTCGATATTTGGCAAAACTAATACAATATTGTAAAGTTTAAAAATAAAATAAAATTAAAAAATAAATAAATATCCTGCAGTACTGGTGCTCCCTGTACCTCCTAACACTTCCAAACAACTGGATTCATGTTTTGGGTTCTATTACAGTTTTGCTTATTTAAAGACAGTATGGTAGAGTGAAAAATATGCATGGGTTTTGGTGTCAGATAGACCTGGATTCAAACCCCAACATGGAATGAATATGGTATTGTTTACCTTGCAGGTTCCTTGTATGCATTAAATTAAATCATTTTTGTAATGTGCTCAGTTATATGTTATTCCAGAACTGGTCGCCATTATATATTATTCCAGTTTTTAAATCACCTTATGACTTGCCATATATAGGTTGCTGTGATATTAACAGATTGAATTATTGGGCCCAGTTCTTCACCTGTCCCCTGCATCTACATCTCGGTGATGACTTTACTGTGTGTTTCCCTATTCCTTGACTTTGGGTTTGGCCTTGTGACTTGCTTTGATGTTAGATGCATGATGCAAGAATGCATTTGGAACGTGTTTGCATGATTTAGTATATGTTGGTATATTTCCTCAGCACCATGAAGATAACTTGCCCACCTAACCTAGTGATTCAAGGAAATTGAAGGATACATGGTAAAGAGTTGTAGAATGGACCTGGTGAACTGCAGCTTAAAGAATCCCAGTGCATCTTGCTGATCCCAGTCAATCACAGTCTAGATCTGCTAATTTCCAATTGATTCATATATATGGGAGAGCTCAGCTAAGGTCAGCAATACTGTCTTAGCCATTACAGCTTGAAGCAAAATCCTATTCCCTAAGATGCTTTGGATCCATGGGAATAAATTTATATTTGTTTTAAAATACTGAGTTCGGGGGTGGTTTGTTAAGCATCCCAATTGCGGTGGTGTCTCTACAGATGTTTTGGCTCCTTTTCAACAATAACTTGAGTCATCAACATGCCAAACAAACACAAAAGCAATTAAGCAAAGAATAGTCTTTTTCAGCAAGTCTGTCTGCCATTTCTGTTGATTTAGTAAAGAGTGGTAGTTATGTATTAACACAGAGTTATGCTGTTGCAAAGCACTTCTAGAACATAGCATAAGCATATTTCTATGCCTATAATGGAGTGTCTTTTTCAGTTTGAAATATAACAGTCTTGCAGGACATACTAGGGTTGTGGGTCTGACAAATTTTTATTGAAGATTTTCATCCAAGACATGGATAGACAGGTGAGAGGTTGCTCTTGAAAGTACTATATAGGAAGAAGAGAGTCAAGAAGGTCAAGAGGCTATTACTCAGGATTGTTTGCAAGAAATAAGCAGCACGGTATTTTAACAATTATTAGTTGTTATTTAATAATTTAGTTGTTGCTAGCATTTTGTTGCAAACAGTTCTATGGTGAACATCCTCACTGATGACCCTCTCTACGTATCTTTACATAAGAGTTTCTCTTGGAGATATACCCAGGAATGTTATGTGAAAGCCTAATTTCCCTAAATTTACAGATTGCTCCCCAAAATGACTACATTAGTTCATATACCTACCATCAGCGCATGAAGACTCCTATCCTCCACATTTTTGCCAATGCTTGACAGTATCTGACTTTTTTATTGTTGTTTTGCATATGGACTATATATATATATATATATATATATATAGACTTCCCAGGTGGCACTAGTGGCAAAGAACCCATCTGCCAATGCTGGAGACGTAAGAGATGCGGGTTTGACCTCTAGGTCAGGGAAGATCCCCTGGAGGATGGTATGGCAACCCACTCCAGTATTCTTGTCTGGAGAATCCCATGGACAGAGGGGCCTGATGGGCTACAGCCCATAGTGTGTCACAAAGCTGGACACAACTGAAGTGACTTAGAAGGTGTGTGTGTGTATGTATATATATATATATATATAATTTCAGGTCACCAGTAGAGCTGTAATGAGTCACTTGAAACATAATACTCAAATTTGTTTCCTCATTTATCAGGATTGAAACTGACAAGGAAATATTCATTCAGCTATATTTACATAGAACATCTAGATGATGGTTATCTAAATCACAGTCATATATTCTCTTTAGAAATTTTAGATCTAGTAGTCCACTAAGTCATACAGCTGGTGGTAATCAGCATTAGGATCAGACATCATTTGCTCAAAAAGTTTCCTAAGATTCTATTTATCAGTTCCAACTTTAATAGTTTTTGTTATCACCAGCCTAATATTCCTGCACAGTTAAGGTAGTACCAACAGTATGATGAGTGCAAAGTTCTGAAATCTTGTTTTCTTCATGTTAACATTGAAAGTGATGCCAAAATCTTCACTCCCTGTCCACTGATGCCAAACAGAAACACAGGTACAGAGTTTGGAAGAAGTAGAAAAGAGTAGCTTTATTCTTTGCTAGACAAAGGGGAAACACAGTAAGCCAATACTTCAAGAACTGTTTCCCAATCTCTTGTGGAATAGGAAGAGGTTTTATATCCTAATCAAGGTCTTGCATTTTTATTCTTTTGCAAAATTTTGAAATCGCCACAACTGGCATCAGGCAACTCAGCAACTGGGTCTGGTGTCCCTGAAATTATCTGCCTGTAACTTTCTTTTTGAAATGCAGAATGCTACAAAGAAAGAAGGAATAAGTAATGGACACAAGTTAAATGTCAGGATTTTGTCATAAGTTGCTAAAATTAATTATTAAGAAAATGATAGGGACAGTATTTTATTTATAATCAATACATTCTCTGCTACTAAAAACTAGCAAACTGTTTACAGTATCCTAACTGATTTCTTCAAAAATATTTTGGAGTACATACTATGTGCTAAGTACTATTGTAGGCAATGGAGTCATAGCAGTGACCATAACAGATAAACTCTCTGTCTTCACTGAACTTATTTCTGGTGGAGAGTAAACAATAAGCAAATATATGATATAATGTAAACAACAAGTGCTATGATGGGATATGAAGTAAGGTAGAGGGAAAGAGAGGGACAGGAGTGCTATTTTAGATAGAATAGTCAGCCAAGTCCTCTTTGAGGAGGCGATATTTGAGAAGAGGCTTAAATGAATTAAGGGAACTAGCCAAGGGTCTTTTGGGATAGAGTTTTCCAAACATAGAGAAGGACAAGTACAAAGACACTAAAGGAGGATCTTGTGTGCATGTTACAGGAGCAACAAAGCAAATAAGTACAGTTGAGTGGGTGAGCAGTGGGGAAGACTAAACTGAGGTCAGAGAAGTAGGTATCCAGGGACTTGATGGCCATGACAAGAACCCAGGTTGTCACTTTATATGTGACAATAAATCTTTGGATGTTTTAATGCAAGAAGTGACATGTCTAACTGAGGCTTTAGCTTCTGTGGCTACTCTAGCTACTGTAAAGAAAACAAATAATAAGAAATAATGGTAGAAACAGAGATATTGCCTAAATATATGCAAGAGCTGATAGTGACTGAGGCCAGGGTATTAATAGTGAAGACGTTGAGTAGTGTTCAGATTTAAGACAAAGTTTGAGGGTAGAGTCAGCAGGAAGTACTAATAACTGTGGATGGGAGAGAAATAAATCAAGGAATACTTTTAAGGATTTAGGCCTGAGAAACCAAGCAAATTCATCCTTCAAGCTACACTTCAACAGTACATGAACCCAAAACTTCCAGATGTACAAACTAGCTTTAGAAAAGGCAGAGGAACCAGAGATCAAAATGTTAACATTCTTTGGATCATGGAGAAAGCAAGTTGTTGGTCCTTAGTTGCTCAGTCATGTCTGACTCTTTGTGATCCCATGCACTGAAGCATACCAGGCTTCCCTGTCTTTTACTGTCTCCCAGAGTTTGCTGAAATGCATGTCCATTGAGTTGGTGATGCCATCCAACCATAGGCTTTCCAGGTGGAGAAAACAAGGGAGCTCCAGAAAAGACATTTGCTTTTGCTTCATTGACTATACTAAAGTCTTGACTGTGTGGATCACAACAAACTGTAAAATTCCTTAAGAGATGGAAGTACCAGGCCACCTTACCTATCTCCTGAGAAGCGTGCATGTGGGTCAAGAAGCAACAATTAGAACTGGACATGGAACAATGGGCTGATTCAAAATTGGGAAAGGAGTACCGCAAGGTAGTATATTATCACCCTATTAATTTAACTTAAATGAAGAACATATTATGTGAAAGGCTGGGCAGGATGAATCACGAGATGGAATCAAGATTGCTGGGAGAAATATCAACAACCTCAGATATCCAGACAACACCACTCTAATGGCAAACAGTGAAGAGGAACCAAAGAGACTCTGATGAGGTTGAAAAGCAGAATGGAAAAGCTGGTTTGAAACTCAACATTAAAGAAACTAAAATCATGGCATCCGGTCCCATGTCTCTGGGCCAATAGAAGGGGAAAAAGTGGAAATAGTGACAGGTTTTATTTTCCTGGGCTCCAAAAACACTGTGAATGGTAACTGCAGTCATGAAACTAAAAGACCCTTTCTCCTTGGAAGGAAAGCTCTGACAAACCTAGACTGTATTATTAATAAATAGCAGAGAAATAAATAAATTAATAAATAATAGAGCACATTGCCTACAAAGGTCTCTATAGTCCAAGCTATGGCTTTTTCCAGTAGTCATGTACAGATGTGAGAGTTGGACCATAAAATTAGCCTCCAATTTGGTACATATACACAATGGAGTATTACTCAGCCATTAAAAAGAATACTTTTGAATCAGTTCTAATGAGGTGGATGAAACTGGAGCCTATTATACAGAGTGAAGTAAGCCAGAAAGAAAAACACCAATATAATATACTAATGCATATATATGGAATTTAGAAAGATGCTAACAATAACCCTGTGTACGAGACAGCAAAAGAGACACTGATGTATAGAATAGTCTTATGGACTCTGTTGCAGAGGGAGAGGGTGGGAAGATTTGGGAGAATGGCATTGAAACATGTATAATATCATGTATGAAACGAGTTGCCAGTCCAGGTTCGATGCAGGATACTGGATGCTTGGGGCTGGTGCACTGGGACCACCCAGAGGGATGGTATGGGGAGGGAGGAGGGAGGAGGGTTCAGGATGGGGAACACATGTATACCTGTGGCGGATTCATTTTGATATTTGGCAAAACTAATACAATTTGTAAAGTTTAAAAATAAAATAAAATTTAAAACAAAAAAGAAAGCTGAGGACTGAATAATCAACACTTTTGAACTGTGATGCTGGAGAAGACTCTTGAGAATCCTTTGGACTGCAAGGAGATCAAATCAGTCCATCCTAAAGGAAATCAGTCCTGAATATTCATTGGAAGTATTGATGCTGAAGCTGAAGCTGCAATACTTTGGCTGCCTGATGCAAAGAGCCAACTCATTGGTAAAGTTGAGTTTACTAAAGTCTTTACAGTCAAGACTTTAGTATAGCATCACTTTAGTATGGCATCACCAACTCCCTGATGCTGGGAAAGACTGAAGGCAAAAGGAGAAGGGGGCAGCATAAGATGAGATGGTCAGATAGCATCAGGGCCTCAGTGGACATGAATTTCAGCAAACTCCAGGAGATAGTGAAGGGCAAAGGAGCCTGGCATGCACTGTCCATGGGGTTTCAGAGTCAGACACAACCTAGCAATTGAACAACAACAAACTGAGAAAATGGTGGTGTTATTTACTAAGAGAGGGAAGATTGGACGAGAATCAGGTTTTGACTGGAAGTGCAGAGGGCAGAAATTAAAAGTTTAACTTTGGAGATTTTGTTTCAAGTATTAATACTGTTTAAACAATTGGTTATATTAATACAAGTCTGGAGTTCATTCTGGGCTGCAAACCCACATCTGCATTACCAGCATTCACACCATATTTAAAGCAACAGGTTTCAGTGAGGTCATCTAGAAAGGAGTGTACTCAGAGTAAAGAAAAGAAGAGGTCCAGTACTGAGCCATGAGGGACTTCATTATTTTTAGTTTGGAAATAAGTTGTTGTTCTTCAGTAGCTAATTCGTGTCTGACTCTTTGTGACCCCATGGAGTGCAGCACACCAGACTTCCTTGTCCTTCACTATTTCTCGGAGTTTGCTCAAATTCATATACATTGAGCCCATGATGCTGTCTAACAATCTCATTCTCTGCCACGCCCTTCTCCTTTTGCCTTCAGTCTTTCCCAGCATCAGGGTCTTTTACAATGAGTTAGCTCTTTGCATCATGTGGCCAAAGTACTGAAGCTTCAGCTTCAGCATCAGTCCTTTCAATGAATATTCAGAGTTGATTTCTTTTAAGATTCATTAGCTTGATCTCTTTGCAGTCCAAGGGACTCTCAAGAATCTTCTCCAGCACCATAATTTGAAAACATCAATTCTTCAGTGCTCAGCCTTTTTTATGGGCCAACTCTCACATCCATACATGACTACTGGTAAAACCATAACTTTGACTCTAACCTTTGCTGGCAAAGTGATGTCTCTGCTTTTTATTAATAATACACTGTCTAGGTTTGACATAGCTTTCTTCCAAGGAGCAAGATGGAATTTCAGGGCTGTAATCACCATCCATAGTGATATTGGAGTCCAAGAAAATAAAATATCACTACTTCTACCTTTTTCCTGTCAATTTGCATGAAGTGATGAAACCAGATGCCATGATCTTAGTTTCTTTAATGTTGAGTTTCAGGACAGCTTTTTCACTCTCCTCTTATACTCTCATCAAGAGGCTCTATAGTCCCTCTTCACTTTCTACCATTAGAGTGGTGTCTGCATTTCTGAGACTGTTAATATTTCTCCTTGCAATCTTGATTTCAGCTTGTGATTCATTGAGCCTGGCCTTTCATATCATGTACTCTGCATGCTAGTTAAATAAGAAGGGTGAAATATAATACCTTTTTGTACTCCTTTCCCAATTTTGAACCAGTCCATTGTCCCATGTCCAGTTCTAACTGTTGGTTCTTGACCCACATACAGGTTTCTCAGGAGACAAGTAAGGTGGTCTGGTACTCCCATCTCTTTAAGAATTTTTCATAGTTTGTGGTTATCCACACAATCAAAAGAAGCTTTCTCATGGTCAATGAAGCAGAAGTAGATTTTTTTTTTTCTGGAATTCTCTTCCGTTCTCTATGGTCCAATGAATGTTCTCAGTTTAATCTCTGGTTCTTCTGCCTTTTCTAAACCCAGCTTGTACATCTGGAAGTTCTGGGTTCACATACTGCTGAAGCCTATCTTGAAGAATTTTGAGCATAAACTTGCTAGCTTGTGAAATAAGCACAATTGTAAAGTAGCTTGAACATTCTTTGGAATTGCCCTTCTTTGGTATTGAAATTAAAACTGACTTTTCCCAGTCCTTTGGCCATTGCTGAGTATTTCAAATTTGCTGACAAATTGAGTGGAGCACCTTAGCATCACCTTCTAGGATTTTAAGTAGCTCAGCTGGAATTCTGTCACCTCCACTAGCTTTGTTCATAGTAATGCTTCCTAAGACCCACTTGACTTCACATTCCAGAATGTCTAGCTCTTGGTGAATGACCACACCATCATGGTTATCATGTTCATTAAGACTTATTATTATTATCATTGTATTCTTCTTCTGTGTATTCTTGCCACTTCTTAATCACTTCTGTTTATGTTAAGTCCTCACTGTTTCTGTCCTTTATCATGCCCATACTTGCATGAAATGCTCCCTTGATCTCTCCAATTTTCTTGAAGAGATTTCAAATCTTTCCCATTGGGAGTAAAAGAAACCATCAATGTGACCTGAGTAATAATGGCTAGGGCAACAGTGGCTAGTGAAGTAAAGTAGTGTCCTAAAAGTCAAGTGAAGAAAATGTCCCAAGAAAGAAAAAATAATTAAAGGGAATAAAGCTGCTGAACAGTTCATTATGATAGGACTGACAGCTGATTGTTACATTTATTGGTGTAATGTAGTGCTTTGACGTTTTACTTATTCATATTTACATTTTACCATTATTTTATTCTATGACTTCACCTAGTAAGCTACTTCAAGTCCTTACTATAATGAAATAAAGCATAAATAAATACACTGTGATGATCAAAGAACTTGCTGTTGAAAAGTGGAAATTCATTTGACAATCATTTGATGGATTATGCGTCATACATTTTTTAGAGATTACAAAAAGACTAATATATTTCACATAAAACTGATGAAAAGCAAATAGCTACATACCAGTCATACTCTGGATCTCTGTTTGACCTTTGGAAATAGTTTCATGTGATCTTGACTGAAAACCTTCCATATTGCTTCCTTATGTTCTGGGTAATTACTGTTCTGGAGCACAGAAAATAGAACATTCACTATCCCTTTGACTTGTATTCTCCACAAGAGCGCACCTTATTTCCCTGAGGGAGTGCACTGGGTTTAGCCTTTAGAAACAAAACATGTTTTCCCAAATTTCAAAAATTATATCATACCTAATATAGAAATTTGGCTTAAGCAGGCTAGTCAGCTGTTTAAAGAGACCATTCTACAACCAACCGATCAACTGTCTTGGCCTTTGTGCCTGGTAGACTAAAGACGTCAGAGAAGGCAATGGCACCCCACTCCAGTACTCTTGCCTGGAAAATCCCATGGATGGAGAAGCCTGGTAGGCTGTAGTCCATGGGGTCGAGAAGAGCCGGACATGACTGAGTGACTTCCCTTTCACTTTTCACTTTCATGCATTGGAGAAGGAAATGGCAACCCACTCCAGTGTTCTTGCCTGGAGAATCCCAGGGACGGGGGAGTCTGGTGGGCTGCCGTCTATGGGGTCACACAGAGTCGGATATGACTGAAGTGACTTAGCAGCAGTAGCAGCAACAGACTAAAGAGGTAAATCCCAAAAGGAGTTTTATAGGCTGAAAAATATTTGTGCAGTGATGTTGTCTTGAACTTTAAAACATGTCATTCATAGTTTTCCTGGATTTAATCAGAAAAATATATATATACATGTAACAAGTTTTATTGAGACATATTTACATATAATACAATTCACTCATTTAAAGTATACAATTTAATGACTTTTAATTCATTCACTGATTTTTACTGCCCTGACCAAAATCACTTTTAGATTATTTCATCATTTTAAAAAGAAATTGAGTACCCTTTAACCATCATTTCTCCAACTCCTCGTCCCCTCCAGCCTCCAGATAGCCACTAATATACTCACTGTCCCTACAGATTTCTCTATTTGAGATATATTTTTCATAAATGTGGCCTCTTGTGTTTGGCTTTTATTTTATTTTATTTTTAAACTTTACATAATTGTATTAGTTTTGCCAAATATCAAAATGAATCCACCATAAATGCATGTTGTAAGCATATATGTGCTTACTTCATTTTTATTGCCTCACAACATATCGTATGTATATATTCTGCTTACCCATTCATCAGTTGATGGACATTTTGGTCATTTCCAAAACTGCCTATTGTGCATGATGATGGTATGAATATTCATGTACAAGTTTCTGTGTGGGCAAACATAAATATCATTTATCTTAGATAAAAAGTGAGTAAATGTATAAAAATATAAATTTAAAGGACTTGAGAAAAATAAATAACCAAAGCAGCATCTGACTCTGCAGGTGGTGTTGTACTTGGTGGTGTGCCTTGTGAGTAGGAGGATGGTTAAAATGAAAAGTGACATTTAATAAGCTAAGAAAGTTATGAGTTGGTAATCACTGTCTCTATTATGAAAACATTTATTATATAGCATGCCTTCCTACCAAACCCTGCTGAAAATGTTGAAATAAATTCTATGCTCAAATACTGGGTCATTTTACTTATGTTGTATGGGTAAAGAGTGCGGATTTTCTTTTATTCTCCAAACTTTGCTGTTCCCCAGCCCCACACCTCCCTCCAAACACATGGAAAGACAATAAAGCTTGCCATCTCCAAAACATGCCAGCCCAGATTAAAACTGAAAAGAAAGTGTGTCTTCTGTTTTTCTAACAAAACAGTAAATTATCACGTATCTGTAGGTTTTGTTTTAAACTTTCTTTAAATATCTAGGATGATCTGTTGAATTACACTTTTGTTGTTTGGTATAATGATTTTAATTAAAATAATTCCAAAATTCATAAGTGACTTGAGAAATTATTAGTAATTATGGGTCTCCCTTATGACATGAAACTCTTTCTTACCAGTGTATTTGTAGAAATTACATTGTGAAGGTAAAGGATGCATTTTCTTGTTTCTTATCTGTTTGACTTACATTTACATATTGGCTAGGCATGCTAGCCCTGCTTGGGGTGGGGAGGTCTTTTCACTTTAAAAGAGAAAGAACAAATTCAAGATTCGATTCATAAGCTTGGTGGTGGAGAGTGAATTATGCAAGGGCAGATGGTACAAAACTTAGTTTTAAGTTATATCCCAGCATTAAAACAAATTACTTATATTCTATATGCTTATTTTCATTTCTGGTGATGTACAACTCAACTGCATGTATTTTATTCTTGGTCATTTATAGTGTCCTAAAGTATACTTTAAGAAAGAGGCACCTAAGTCATATATATTTCTCATATATATAAAGTCTATTTCTTTTGATGAAATCTTAAGCTAATAGGAAAGGTTATCAGCTAACACATGTGTTACCTCATCATCAAAGGCTCTTTTTAAAGAACCTCAGGGAATAAAGACCCACTTAGAAAAATGAGATAGGTAGTTTCTAACCCACACGGATCTCTATTCTGATTGGAAGACAGACAATTCCTTTCAGTCAGTTCAGTTCAGTTGCTCAGTCTTGACCGACTCTGAGACACCATGGACTGCAGCACGCTAGGCTTCCCTGTCCATCACCAACTCCCAGAGCTTGCTCAAACTCATGTCCATTGAGTAAGTGATGCCATCCAATCATCTCATGCTCAATCAACCCCTTCTCCTCCTGCCTTCAATCTTTCCCAGCATCAGGGTCTTTTCCAGTGAGTCAGCTCTTCGCATCAGGTGGCCAAAGTATTGGAGCTTCAGCTTCAGCATCAGTCCTTCCAATGAATATTCAGGGCTGATTTCCTTTAGGATTGACTAGTTTGCTCTCCTTGCAGTCCGAGGGACTCTCAAGAGTCTTCTCCAATACCACAGTTCAAAAGCATCCATCCTTAGGCACTCAGCTTTCTTTATGGTCCAACCCTCACATCCATACATGACTACTGGAAAAGCCACAGCTTTGACTAGACAGACCTTTGTCAGCAAAGTAATGCCTGTGCTTTTTAATATGCTGCCTAGGTTGGTTATAGCTTTTCTTCCAAGGAGCAAGCATCTTTTAATTATCATACAGTGTGATTATATGTTTGCCTCTCTGTCTCTGCAGTTATTTCTAGCTCTTTGAAGGCAAGAACTATGCTTATATTTTGAACAAATTTATACTGAGTGACTACCATGTCCTGTGTACTATTGTAGGTACTAGGAATACATCAGGGGATAAAACAGACCAAAACCCCTACCACCATGAAAATTTGTATTTTTATTTATCATCATTATATCCCAAGTATATAGAACAGTATGTGGTATGCAGCCATGTTCAACACAGTTTTGTTTCTTTTTTAAGTGAAATTATGTTAAGATGCTGTTTTAGGGTTATCTCTTTGCTTGTTCTCTCTTTCTGTCTCTTCCTCATTATATATATATATATATATTAATACATTATATAAAATCAAGAGCAAGTATTAATTACCATATTGTGTGCTCAGTTGCTCAGTCATGTCCAACTCTTTGTGACCCCATGAACTGTAGCCCACCAGGCTCCTCTGTCAATTCTCCAGGCAAGAATACTAGAGTGAAGAGCCATTCCCTCCTCCAGGGGATCTTCCTGACCCAGGGATCAAACCCATATCCTTTACATCTCCTGCATTAGCAGGCAGGTTCTTTACCACTAGCACCATCTGGGAAGCCCATAATATATTACATCATAAAACTCTTAGAAAAGAACATAGGCAAAAGAGTTCTGATGTAAATCATAGCAATATTTTTTAAATCACTCTCCCACTGCAAAAAAAAAAAAAATAGAGACCAAAATAAACAAATGGGACCTAATTAATCTTATAAGCTTTTGCATAGTGAAAGAAATTATAAGCAAAGCAAAAACACAACTTACAGACTGAGAGAAAATATTAGCAAATGATATGACTGACAAATGATTAATCTCCAAAACGTACACATAGTTCATACAGTTCAGAAAATATCAGAAAACAAACAACCCAATCAAAGATGGGCATGCTAATTCCCTTCAGTAGTGTCCGATTCTTTGTGACCCTATGATGGTAGCCCACTAGGCTCCTCTTTCCGTAGGATTCTCCAGGCAAGAATATTGGAGTGGGTGGCCATGCCTCCCTCTGGGAGATCTTCTGAACCCAGGGACCAAAACAGCATCATCTCTTATGTCTCCTGCATTGGCAGGTGAGTTATTTACCACTAGAGCCACCTAGATGGGCAGAAGACCTAGGTAGACACTGCTGTAAAGAAGAAATACAGATGCCCAACAGGCACATGGAAAGATGTTAACCATTGCTAATTAAAAATGTAAATAAAAACTACAGTGAGTATATTACCTCACACCATTCAGAATGGCTAGTACCAAAAAGTCTACAAATGAGAAATGCTGGAGAGGCTCTGGAGAAAAAAGAGCCCTCCTACATGGTTGGTTGGAATGTAAATTTAGGAAAATTCCATAAAAATTTTAAAAAATAAAGTTACCATATGATCCTATAATCCCACTCCTGGGCATGTATTAGGAAAAGACAAAAACTCTGATTCAAAAAGGTATATTCACCACAATGTTCATAGCAGCACTACTTACAAAAGCCAAGACATGGAAGCAACCGAAATGTCCATCAACAAAGGAATAGATCAAGATGTGGTGTGTGTGTGTATATATATATATATATATGAATACTATAATACTTGGCCATAAACAAGAATGAAATTACTTTTTCCAGCAACATGGATGGACCTAGAGATTATCATACTAACTGAAGTAAATCAAAGACAAATGTTAATATTATATGATATCACTTATATGAGGAATCTAAAAAAATGAATTTAAATTATTTACAAAACAGAATCAGGTTCAAAGGCATAGAAAACAAATTTATGGTCACTAAAGGGGAAGGGGGTAAATTAGGAGTTTTGGATTAACAGATGTACACTGTTATGTATAACATAGATAAACAGCATGGACTGGCTGAATAACACATTCAATATCTTGTAATAATCTATAATGGAAAAGAATTTGAGAAAGAATGTACATGTGTGTGTCTGTATAACTGAATCACTTTGCTGTACAACAGAAATTAACACAATGTTGTAAATCAACTATACTCAATTAAAATAAATAAATAAGATAAAAATACAACATTATATCCTGGAGACTGCTCCTTAAGTGTATATTGATATATCCTTCACCACTTTTTGCAGCTTCATAGTGCTGCCATGTGTGGTTTAGCATAGTTTCTTTAATCCCTACTTGGTTTAAAAATACTTGAGTTATTTACAATCTTTTGCTATTACAAATAATGTTATAATGAACAACTTTCATATGGAAATTTAAATACAAGAATTTCTATAAAAACTCCAATTATAATAAATAATCAACCAATAAATGAAAATAATGTATATCTGCAGTTGCATTTGACCAAGTGGTAGTCTTGGATTTGGGCAAATATCTATCAATTGTTTAATGCCAACTGAAATAATCATAGTCACTAGCTAACTTATAATCCTATACCTAGATTGAAAGATAAAGTTGGAGGATATTTTTAAACCTGACCTATTAATAATATGAAATGAAAATGTCTTTTAAAATGTTTATATGAAAATAGATTTCTTAAAATACCTAATCCAAGGTTCTTCATCTAAAGGTCCATATTTTCATACAAAACACATTGAATGTAAGAAATCTAAAACACACTAAAACAGATTATTTTAACAACATAAAACAACAACAAAAAAATGAGCTACTTGATAACCTAGAGATCTGAAAATATGTGCAGCTTACAGAAGTATAGCAGTTCCACAAGGGAAATGGGGCAATAGGCAGTTTTCCAGTGGTAGTGGAAAATCAATTTTGTAAGATTGAAACAGTGAAAGACCTTGTGCTGTGTGCTCAGTTGCTCAGTTGTCCCCAAGTCTTGTGACCCCATGGACTGTAGCCCATGTGGCACCTCTGTCCATGGGATTCTCTAGGCAATAATACTGGAGTGGGTTTCCATTTCCTTCTCCAGGGGATCTTCCTCACCCAGGGATCTTCCTCACCCAGGGATTGAACCTGTGTCTCCTGCATTGGCAGGTGGATTCTTTCCACTGAGCCATTTGGGAGTGAATGACCTTAGAAATGTCAATAATTGGCCCAAGTATCTGTGGAATGTCTCCATACTCTGAATTTGGCTAGAGGTCTACTTCTGGCATGATGGCTTTTGCTTCAGTATTGGAAGTGTCCTTTTAACTATTGTAAGATTAGGGCATAGGCGATTAGTTCAAGGAGGGGCACAGGTCCTTAACCCAACTGCTTTTCTTCCTTTCCTACCCAATTAATGTGTCAGATTTGGTCATACAGGAGTCAGTTACCAGTTAGTTTTCAGTGAGAATTTTTCCACATGTACCAGTAGAAGTATTTTTTTTAATGTATTTATGAGAGGAAGCGATTTCCATGACTTTCTACTCCACCATCTTAGTCAATTTCCCCATTTTAAAAACACATTTTAACATCTCTGAAATTTGGGTATATCTTTAAAGTCTTTGGCTTCCAACAAGTATGCTTGTCTATTTTCTTTCTTTCTTTCTTGCTGCTGCTGCTGCTAAGTTGCTTCAGTCGTGTCCGACTCTGTGTGACCCCATAGACGGCAGTCCACCAGGCTCCCCCCATCCCTGGGATTCTCCAGGCAAGAACTCTGGAGTGGGTTGCCATTTCCTTCTCCAATGCATGAAAGTAAAAAGTGAAAGTGAAATCACTCAGTCATGTCCAACTCTTCGCGACCACATGGACTGCAGCCTACCAGGCTCCTCTGTCCATGGGATTTTCCAGGCAAGAGTACTGGAGTGGGGTGCCATCGTCTTCTCTGGGGCAGAATCTTAGATAGGGCTAAAGATAATACTCAAAATCATAAAGATATAATATGGAAATTCAAACTGATAACCACTATACTATATTGTTGACCATATTCTTGCTTGATTTCTAATTTTGATATCAGTTACTCTTCCTTTATGATAGAAAATGAAATTAACTACAGTGGAACTTCAGTTGTACAGAAATGCAGAAATTCTTAACGTCTCTGCCTACCTTCTCAGGATTCCCAATTGAGCATCTCTGGTCTCAGTGATATAATTGGATCAATCTTTGACTTTTTGTACATAGAATTCAATGTAGGATCCAAGAGATCTCTTAGCTACATTGAGATTGATTATTAGAGCTAATAGAAGTAAATCCACAGAATAAATGATTTGCTATGTTGTCACTAAGGTTGTCAGAAGTTGTTGATGATTTATGTAGTGGTTTATTGTTTCAAGGACTGATATACACAAGTGGGTCAGTGAGTTGTTCTATGTTTTGT
Source organism: Bos grunniens (assembly GCF_055505025.1). NCBI lineage: Eukaryota > Metazoa > Chordata > Mammalia > Artiodactyla > Bovidae > Bos > Bos grunniens. Next base: position 100,720,569 of record NC_141194.1, on the reverse strand, counting down.
GGGTAGTGGTGAAGGTTAAAATTATACAGCTCATAAGTTATGTAGCACCTTAATTATTTCAACTAACATTTTGAAATTTATTTTAAAATAAGATTTTTTTGGTTCACTTTTAATCACTAGGAGTGAAAAGTTAGGCTGATGAGGGTAATCTTTTTTTATTTCACATTATCTTAGAATAATTAAGATGACTACACAATTGTTCTATCTCAAAGTGCCAAGTTAATCATAAAACAAAAAATATTTTAGGCTCAGTTCAGTTCAGTCACTCAGTCGTGTCTGACTCTTTAAAATGTGCTATATGATCAAGTGACTACTCTGAAGCAAGTTCTCAAAAAGTTATCTGAAACTAATAAAATCTCTTTAAATAATGATACCTTGCTATTTCACAGATGTGTTACGAAATTTGGAAATTAATATTTGCCTGAAACAAAAGAAGATAATAAGGCAAATTAGGAGAGAAATTATAATTTTACTCTATTAATCCCCCAACCAGAAAACTATAGCTTTAATTTCTTGAGTAAATTTGTCATTCTAATGCTTCTGACCTTTCCTTTAGGGAGAAAATTAATTTAGCTACATCAAAGCCTCATTTATCTCTTGAATATGTCAACTTTTAGCTTTTTAATAGTAATCATTTTCTTAACTAAAATGTATCTTCACTTTTCCAAGACTCGGATCATGTCAGTTAATGGTATGCATTTATACAAGTAGCCTTTGGCTAATAAGCAGAATAATTTCATTACACTTATTTTGCAAAAAGTGGTCAATTAAAGCTTCTGTTAGTATTTATGTTATAATGGGAGGTTGGCATTGCCAAATGGAATACACTGATATTTTATATATAAATATAAAGCATGAGTAGAAGAGATTATTCTAAAAATACTGATAAATAATATTTTAAATTGGCCTTGTAAAAAGTGATTTTTCATACAGTTAACTAGATGGTGGATAATATTACAGCATCAATCATGCTCTGTATCCAAAACTGTTGGTGTGCTGGCAAATGACTGACAACTGCTTCCCTGGGGGGTGTGAACAAAATCCTGGTTGTAGTGTTTGCTGATTTCCCCCATGTAAATACTCTCAACATGGAGAGACAATTTCAAGATATCAATGTGATATCAATTGGCTTGCAAAATTCCTGAATATTTAACACTACAAGCCAATATCAGTTGACTCCAGCTCATTACTAATTTTAGTCCAGGTACAACTTGACCTTTGGTTCAGCTGTTTTTTTTATAACTGTTTAGTTTAATACTATGGCTATCAAACAGCAATCTGCCATACAGTTTGCTCTTTATTGTTTGCACTTTGATTTATAATCTGAAAACTTCTGTATATAGAATGACCAATTAATTTGAAATAACTAGCTTCTCAGCTAATATTCTTTGCTGTGGGGAGCTGTCCTGTGCATTGTAGGATATTTAGCAGCATCCCTTGCCTCTAGCACTCAAAGCCAGTAACATCCTTCAAATACGACAACTAAAATATCTTCAGACATTGCCAAATTTCCCCTTGGAAGATACTGCTCCTTGTTTTGCTGTATTATATGTACGCATATTTGTGAATTATAGGGGGTTTATGAACTTAAGGAAGGCCTGAAGACTGTTTATATGACACAGAAGAATAGCAAAGAAACTAAAGAATATAGTTAATCATTTGCATGTTTTCAAATATCCAGATGTGTGTCAAATAAGCAAAACATCTGTGAGTCAGGTTGAATTCTTACAGCTTTCATTTGGAACTTTTTTCATTCTGTAAATACAAGCTTCATGTCTCATTGGTCTAATGACTATGTTTATATGATGAATAATACTGGTTCAGGAATCTGTTGATCTGGTGTTTTGGACTGTCTGACCATCTGAGTTGGATCATAGGTCAGCTGCTATGATTTAGTGTTCAATTTAAGATGATACATGAAGAAAAAAGATGACTGTATTGATTTATTAGTCATGTATTGATTCTACAGGTCAAAATCACTGCTCTCCTTCATTCTGTATCTTTCATTATTTGCCACAGATGGAACTTTAAAATATAAGATAGACTTCATTAATTTAACAATAGAAGTCTAAAAGTTGCTGCAAATCTTAGACATTATACTATTTTCTTCTTCTTCTTTGTTTTTTGTGTAGCAAATTTACCTTGCTCCTTGTCACTGGGTGACATAATTTGCCAAAGGAGAAACTTCCTTCACTAGACATTTTCATTTTGCATAACTTCACTAAAGCTTATACTTAAGCTAGGGAAATTAAAATTACATATGCACTTTCATAGTGGTTTACTGGAGGGACTTCCCAAACCCTTTGTGTGTGTACCTACAGGGAGACAATCTTCCAAATCTAGGAAATGTGTAAATAAGTACATAATACCAACCTTAGCCACAATAGAAGGATTAACCTCTGCTTACCTTTCTTATTTCTGTAACAATGATGGTTATGGTAGTTGATACTATTTTAGGCAAAGGGAAAGGAAATAAACTCACATTTATTTTTTTTTAACTCTTACCTCATATGAAAGAACATTCACTTTGCCAGAGGAAAGTTTGATTCAAAATTAAGCTTATTTTCCTCACAGGATTGTCAAATGTCTTGACATTAGTTTGATTTATGACACTGAATTACATCAGCAATAGCTTCCAATCTAGGAAAAAAAAAGTGCCTTCCAACATATTCAATAATTAAAGATATTTACTTTATTGTTTTCTTTTTTTTTAAGCAGAAGAAAGAAGTATTTATTACTTGTAGCAAGCATGGAGAATGTCGAGGATCATTCCTATAGCATTATCTCCAGCACACTTACTTTTTGATCATTAATGATCCTACTACAACCAAGTAAACCTGGATTTTGAGGGGGACAATCCCATATCAATATAGAAAAATTAATAAATAATATAGTTTTTATATAAAAACTTTCTTAATGTGAATATTAAATTCCAATAGTATACCTTTCATTCTAAATTATTATTTATTCCACAAAAAAGAGTTAATGATAGAAGATAAAACCACAATTTGAAACCTTAATCCATACATTTTTTTTCTTTTGAAGTTAAATTATTTGGCATATCTTTTAGAATAAACTCAATTTAATATATAGTTACTTTTACTTTAGGATTTTTTATATTTTCCTATTAATTCCTTCACTGAACTTGGCAGAGCTCCAAATTATTTATAATACGTATTGTGGGCTCTTTTTGTTTAACTGTTTTTGGGGCATCCTATTTTATTCTTTTCCATGGGAGATTGAATTTTCTTCACTTCAGAAGACTATTACACATTTTATATTTGGCTTGATGCTTCACAATGACTCACTGTATATACCATATAAAATGCATGGCCAGAAATTTAATGAGTAAAGGACAGAAATGTTGAGCTTAATTCTAAATGTTGATGTCTGGCAGACTTTTAACAGTCTTAGCAATATTTTTATGGTTCACTTGGTTCTGTTGCTGCTGCTGCTGCTGCTAAGTCACTTCAGTCGTGTCTGACTCTGTGTGACCCCATAGACGGCAGCCCACCAGGCTCACCCTGTCCCTGGGATTCTCCAGGTAAGAACACTGGAGTGGATTGCCATTTCCTTCTCCAATGCATGAAAGTGAAAAGTGAAAGTGAAGTCACTCAGTCATGTCCGACACTTAGCGACCCCATGGACTGCAGCCCACCAGGCTCCTCCATCCATGGAATTTTCCAGGCAAGAGTACTGGAGTGGGGTGCCATTGCCTTCTCCATCACTTGGTTCTAGGGAAACAAATAAATTTATGATTTAATCTCTTTTGCATTTTAGATGCTTCTACAATAAACTTGGCAGACAAGAAATTGCTACCTATTGACATTGGGCATAATGCACATTTGAGCTGTAGTTAAAGAATAATACATACATAAAATAAAACCAACAGCTAAACATTGTATCACTGAGTCCAATATAAATATGCTTTCAGAGAAAATTCTTTTTGGCATGGATATTTCTAGTGAATATGGTCAACCACAGCAACAAATAAACATACTGATTTTTCAGATGATTAATTAATCTGTTAATATTAGCAAGAAGAAAATGAATAAATTTCCCCTAAAATTGTTCGTGGGCTTCCCTGGTGGCTCAGCTGGTAAAGAATCTGCCTGCAATGTGAGAGACCTGGGTTCAATCCCTGGGTTGGAAAGTTCCCCTGGAGAAGGGAACGGCTACCTACTGCAGGTATTCTGGCCTGGAGAATTTCATGGACTGTATAGTCAGTCAGTCCATGGGGTTACAAAGAGTTGGACACAACTGAGCAACTTTCACTTTCACTTTCAAAGTATTCTATGGATCTCAAAAAGATGTAGCTAACATATCCTCAATCTATATTTTCAGTTAAATCCATTGTTATAGTCTTTAAAAGCAAAAGAAGCCAATTTACTGATCAATATTAAATTTGACCTTTTACCAATGACATATTTTCTAGGGAGGGAGAAATTCATTCAAAGCCCTAATAAACTTTTTGCTATTATTTTAAATAGAAACTTCTACCAGTTTACCATTAAAGTTTAAATATGAATCATAAATTATGAATATTGCAAAAGTTTTGTCAATTATATATAATTACACCTTGAAAAGGAGGTTTTTTTAAATCATCCTTTAGAGAGAATAAGAAAGATGTCATTTTATAAATATTTTGTTTATATCTATCCAAAAGAATGCACTTTGCAGAGACTAACCATCATTCACTGTGAGTAGTATGTTTTTCTACTCTTTGCCAGATACTATAGTATGCACTGGAGAACTTTTTCCTCTATTCATTCTTTAATGTTTTATATTTATTTATTATGTAATAAATATGTATTATTAAATATATATATAATATTGAATCTTTTAATGTTAAGTCCCACAGACTATGAGCATAAATGTGCTCTTTACTGTTTGCCACTTCATTATAAATTTAAATGATTTATTTGCATTTAAATGTAACTCAAGGGAATTATAGTCAAGTGTATATGAAGTGAACACATAACATTATATTATTTTATTATGTGGTATTAATTTTTTTATTGTTGCTTTTCTTGAAACAGTGACTAAAGTGTGAAAGCAAATAATCAGCTTATGTTCCTAGTCTTGCACAAAGGTTCTCTAAAGCAAACAAGATTTCTATTTGTTTTGTCTTTACTTCAGATGTCATTCATGGTGCTTGTTTTTTACTTATCTGAAGAACTCTCATGAATGTATTTCTTTTAGCAGTACTTCAAGCTAACTCCTCTGATTCCTCTGATTTAACTCAAAGGAATCCCCTGACTATCCTTTGAAGAACTATTCATTTGAGTTAAGGGAAAGTTCTTAGACTGGTTTCAGAGACATTTTAATGAAAATCCAGGGTCAAACAGAGACTGCAAACCAGAAGTAATATCAGGACCGAAAAGGGTCAGACCAAAATAATTCTCTAATCAATGTTGGGTGATCTGAAGATCAGAATCAAAAGGTTGCTTCCACTTGGGGTTATTACAAGTAGTACTGATATGAAAGGGTTTCCTAGGTGGTGCTAGTGGTAAAGAACCTGCCTGCCATTGCAGGAGACATGAGACACGGGTTCAGTCCTTGTGTTGGGAAGATCCCCTGGAGTAGGGCATGGTGACCCAATCCAGTATTCTTGCCTGAAGAATCTGATGGACAGAGGAACCTGGTGGGCTATGGTCCATTGGGCCAAAAGAGTCAGACACTACGAAAGTGACTTTGTATTGATATGAACATTCCCATGTGCAAGTATTTTTGATGGTATATATTGGAAGAGTGAAATTACTACATCATACAGTATGTGTACATTCAGTTTTAGTAAACACTTTTTCAAGTGTTGTGCCAATTTACACTCCTGCCTGCAGCAAGGTATGAAAGTGCCAATTGTTCTAACCCTTGGGAACAACTAGTTGCTTTTGTCTTTTCATTGTTTTCTTAATTGGAGTATAATTGCTTTAGAAAGTGTGCTGGTTTCTGCAGTACAACAACATGAATCAGCCATAAGTATACATATATCCCCTCCCTCTTCAACTCCCTCCCATATCCTCCCCAGCCCACCTTCTAGGTAGTCACAGAGGGCCAGGCTGAGATCCCTGACTTATACCGTAACTTCCTACTGGCTATCCATTTTATACATGATAGTGTATATATGTCAATGCTACTGTCTCAATTCGTCCCACCCTCTCCTTCCCCTAATGTGTCCACAAGTCCCTTCTCTATATCTGCATCTCCATTCCTTCCCTTCAAATAGGTTCATTGATACCATTTTTCTAGATATAGTATATATGCATTAATATACAATGTTTGTTTTTATCTTTCTATTATATAGACTTATTTCACTTTGTATAACAGACTCTAGTTTCATTCACCACTTTAGAACTGACTCAAATTCATTCCTTTTTATGGCTGAATAACATCCCATTGTATATATGTATGTACCATGACTTCTTTATCCATTCATCTGTTGATGGAAATCAAGGTTGCTTCCACGTCCTGCCTATTGTAAATAGTGCTACAGTGAACATTGTGGTATCTGTGTTGTCTTTTTCATTTTAATCATTCTCATGGGTTGATAGTGGTATTATATTGTGATTTTTATTTACATAACCAGAAGGGCCAATGAGATAGGGAGAATATAGTTAGACTTTTAGAGAATATAGTTCAGACTTTTTCCCCACTTGGATATTTTGTTCGTGAGTATATATTCAAGTATTTTCTCATTTCTCTTTTGGACTATCTGCTTTTCTATGTATTTTTAGGAGTTTTAAAAATACTAGATATGAGTTATTTATTTATCTATTTTTCAATGAAATTTTCATTTTAGAATAATTTTAAATTAATAGAAAAATTGGGAGAATAATACAGAGAGTTGACCCCCCATCTAAGATATCATCTTATTAAAGTCTTAGAATGGTACACTTGTGAACATGTATTGATTCATTATTATTGACTAGACTCTGTGCTTTATTCATATTTCATTGGTTTTCCTCTGGAGGTACTTTTTATATTCCAGTATCCCATCCAGATTATCACATTACATTTGCTTATCACATCTCCTTAGACTCCTTTTGGCTATCACAGTTAGTCAGACTTTTCTTGTTTTTTTATGAACTTGACAGTTCTGAGGAGTACTGGTCAGATATTTGCAGAATGTCCCTCAAGTGAGATTTTTGACTGGCTTTTTATTTTCAAATATATGATGCCCATATATTTCTCCAGTAATATTTCTTACCATAGCATCTTCATGATATTATATTATATTATATTATATTATATTATATTAATATGCTATATAATAGCATATTCATGATATTATTTTAGCTATATCAATTTTCTTTTGAAATCTACTTGCATAGTACATCTTTCACCATCTTTTTTTTCCCAAGTTTATGCATGGGAGTTCATTCTCATATATAAGAATATGTGTATCTTTATATTAAATTATTTTCGATTTATAAAATGTTTCATGGATAACACATATCTTAAAATATGCTTTTTTGAAATATTGAATTGGGTACATTAATAGAAAAATCAAATGTTGCATGAAACAGATACTAAAAAATATTTGTTATTGATATGAAATTTAAATGAAACTCAACATCCTGTATTTTATCTGCAAATTCTAACCTTACTGGATTCTAATAGATTAGATTCGTAATGATTTTCACCATCTTTTTAAACTGTAAACATCTGTGTCCTTTTATTTAGTATAAGTGTATCTTTATTTCCATTTAAAGAACTTATGATTTTAATCCACTTTGAGAATTTTAGTCTTTTAATTAAGACATCAGTTGCATTTAAAATGATTATTGATATATTTAGCTTTTATCAACCATCTTATTATTTTTATATTTAACCCAACTGTTTAATCTTATTTTTTCTTTTTTTTCTTTCCTTTATATATTGTGTATTTATTATTTTATATTACTTTGTTTTCAAGGCATTCTTTTGTCCCTTTACTTTGTTCAAATATGAAACATTTCATAAATTTTCATATTATCCTTGAGTCCAGACCTTGCTAATCTTTATATCATTTTAACTTTAGTATGTGTACTGCTGAATTGAAAATGGCATTTTCTTAAACATGAAGTTTCACTTTTGTGCAACTTTGTGATTTCAAAAAGTGCACATTATTTTGAAGAGTAAATTACCTGAAGAAAAATCTAAAACAGTTCACTTTCATGTACAATATTTGTTCCCACAAGTAGCTAAATCATAATATATTATACTATAGAGATTCAAAGAAAAATGATTTTTTTTAATGTTCACTATATTTGTAAACAACCTGGTGTCTGTCCATATGATTTAAATATATAATAACTTAAAGAATACACATTATTTTTAAAAATTAAGAACAGCAAAAGTTCTGGGATTTTTTTTTTTTTAATCATACTTGCTAGTTAACCAGTTAGCTTGCTACATTTCATGGATACTGGCAGAAAACAAAAATACTACTGGATCAGATTCAAAGAATTTCATTTTTAACAGCATACAGTAGCCAGTATGATCTTGATGCTCACATCAGTTCCTCTTGCCCTCATGTTCCATGGAAGCAATATGGAGTGGTCTTAGGTGAATTCTTCACATGTAGTGGGTTTATGTCACAGCTACAGAACACTGAGTTCAGGGAGCCAGAATCTTTTACAGTGGGTTGTAAACAAACCTGACTGAACTTTGCCCTAGAAGGAGAGAATGTATTTATTACACAGGAGAGTAAACAAACCTGCTCTTTGCTCTGGAAGGAGTAAGTATCTTTATCTTCCAAGCCGTTTACTATATAAATGTATTTGAAAAGATGGTCCAGAACAAAAACTGATAGTGCTCAGAAGACTTGTAGAATCATGAGAGACCTATGGAGAATTGTCTCCCACATTAATGTGTACAGAAACAGATGAATCTAAAAATGGAATACTCAGTGTTAAAAATCACTATTCTAATTCTATTCTATTATGTTTTTTCACAATATTGATCCTAAGTTGTAAATGACATAAAAAGTGAAAGATAGACTAACAGAAATATTGATCTTTTTGAAAGACTCATGAATACTAAGAGACTGATTCTTCTTTTGGGCTGAAACTGAGTTGGTCACCTGTTTCTATTTCAGAAAACTCTCTGGACAGAATTTCTGTTCTTCCCTAGGTAGACTACAGTTTTAAATTATTTGCAAAAATGGCTGAAATCACTCCCCTCCTTACATACATCCATGACTTTTTCATTCCTTCCATTAAATGAAGGATTTTATTGTTGAAATTTCAAAAAATCAGTTATGAAATTTAGGATTGCAATGACAACCCACTCCAGTACTCTTGCCTGGAAACTCCCATGGGTGGAGGAGTCTCGTAGGCTGCAGTCCCTGGGGTCGTGAAGAGTCAGACATGACTGAGCGACTTCACTTTTTTTCACTTTTCACTTTCATGCATTGGAGAAGGAAATGGCAACCCACTCCAGTGTTCTTGCCTGGAGAATCCCAGGGATGGTGGAGCCTAGTGGGCTGCCGTCTATGGAGTCGCACTGAGTTGGACACGACTGAAGCGACTTAGCAGCAGCAGCAGCTTACCATAGTGTCAAATGAAATATTTATCATTTCTTCTTTCCTTCTCTTCCTCTCTTCTCCCTTCCTTTCTTCCTTTGAAACAACTCATGCTTAATTAATGGCAGGAAAAAGCCAGTAGAGGGAAAGAAAATGAAGATGGAAGAAACATGACTCATTTTTTTGCACTGTAGTAAAAATGCAGAAAAAGCCTCTTATTTTCCACTACAAATTTCCCTTCCTTCATTCAGGATTGAAGAGCCAAGGGGTGTAGTTGGAATGAACTGATTATTATAACATCCTAATAGGAGAAGGGCATTTCTGGCTTGGTCAAAATGACCAGCAGCAAACTTTCTGCTTCAACTGTCCTCATGTATAAAGAGAAAGAAAAGTTAAAAAAAAAAAAAACACTGGGAAGGAAATAAACTAACATTTTGGAGCCCTCTGTTTCTCTTGCCCTCACACACTGGCTTTTCAAGCTACATGGCATTTGCAATGTATGTGCTCTGGCTATGTGCTGCCATCAGAACTTGTGTACTTGAAGGGGCTATAATGACATGGCAAATGATTATATGAATATGCATCTGCATGACTTCATTCCAACCCTCTCTTTTGCTAGTTTTCAGGATTACTAATGTGTAATTATCGTCAGCAAATACATTGAGGCAGAAGGGACGCTCTGGAGCTGCAAAGATACCAAATTATAATATCACCTAACCAAGCTGCCCTAACAGTGCCAGGGGACATGAGATGAAGCCAGAAGCCTGGGCAGTAAGACTGTGAGTGTGCTAATTAGGAGACCAAGGCTTCTGACTCATCTGTGGACTTGCTGACTCACTCTGCTGTCAGCAAGTCATTTTGTCTCCCTTGGTGTTATTGTTACAAAGGAAATAGTGATTCCCACCTCCCTGGATATACTGATGATTCATGCATACTGAAAAGCTTGAAAAAAAGTGGGAGGGAAATGCCTTAATAGTCAAAGTATTACAAACACAGTGTTACTCTTGAAATAATGGCAGGATGTTTTCATCTTGTGGATAAAATCCTATTTTTCTCCAAAATAGCATCAAGCCATCAAAATATAAAACTCTCATGTACTAATTTCAAAGGTTTATTTGTGAGTGTGTGGGTACTGAAGTTTAATGAGGGGGACATTGGCTGAGAAAGCTTTCTGCCTTCTGGGTTTGTTGAAAAGATGTCAGTAAGTTACTTGGAAACTTATTTGAAATACAGGAAAGAACTTTGGGGTATCACATTTCTAATGAGGAGAGTTCATCATTAATCAGCTCCAAATAAGACTACAAACCACAAGCTTCATTTTAATCAAATTGATTCAAAGGAAAACCTAGTGCCTTTCATAGACCCAGATCATTAACATTCACTTCTGAGTCCTGCTTCAACTTTATGGAGTCTGTCACCAATTCACGTGTACTTTCTCTATTCCTTTCTGAACAAAAAGGAAATATGCTATTCATTCAGGCTATTTTTCTTTATTCCTTCACTTACTAACTAATTAAGATTTTTGAATAATTTCAAACACAAGGCTGAGGATACATTAGTAAGACAGATATGGCCTTCTCCTCAGAGTTTACCAAGCTAGCAAAGAGAAGATATGAACCAGGCTTATGAGTCTATTTTGCATGTGGAAGAAAGAAACATTTCTGACTCAGAAAGCAGATGGTGATAGTGTCATTATTCCTAATTGGTCACTGGCTCTTCCCTTATAAGAAGAGTATGTATCCTTGTTCCCTTCCATGTGACTTGCAATACCTTTTCTGTTGACATCAAGTTTGGCCGTATGATTTGTTTTGGCTAAACAAATATGATCACAGCAGACAGTATACCAGTCCTAAGGAAAAGTTCCAAGAGCCATCAGGTGGTTTTATAAGCTTTCTTGCCTTCACCCTACCATGAAAGTAGTAGATCCAGCTCAGGGGCTGCTCTTCAGTCTGTATTCAGGAAGCAGTCACAGGGAGCTATGACTGCCAACCTGTAACTAACATGTAATACAAATGAAAAATAAACTTTTATCTTTATAAACTACTGAGATTCTTGAGTCATATATATATTTTTTAATTTATGTTTTAATTGAAGAAAAATTGCTTTACAATGTTGGATCATTTTTATCACAGCCAAGCTAAATAATATAGAGCTTTTCATCCTTAAAGTTGACCATTTCTGAATTGTTTGGGCATTTAGATTTACAGAGGAGGACAGTCTTCTCTTTATTTCTACCTTTAGTTGGATCAGAGATCAGATTACTTTCACATAGTAAAATGAGCACTGCCTCAACCCACCTTTGGTTTCTTCCCAAGAACTCAAAATATGGGAAAGTCTTTATTCCCATGAGACAATAGAAGACATCATTCATTTTCTTTCTAATACAAAGATTTGTACTTTCCTGAAGTGAAATAATCTTTATATTGAAGAAGAAAATTTGTTGAACCATGAGTGGTAGTTTGATAATACAACCTCTTTAATACAAAGCAAATTACTGTGAAATGAAATACATTCTGGTTTGCAAAAAATGAGACATTTCAAGGTGCTGCTGGTGCTGCTGCTAAGCCACTTCAGTCGTGTCTGACTCTGTGCGACTCCATAGATGGCAGCCCACCAGGCTCCACCGCCCCTGGGGTTCTCCAGGCAAGAACACTGGAGTGGATTGCCATTTCCTTCTCCAGTGCATGAAAGTGAAAGTGAAGTCTCTCAGTCGTGTCCGACTCTTAGTGACCCCATGGACTGCAGCCTACCAGGCTCCTCCATCCATGGGATTTTCCAGGCAAAAGTACGGAGTGGGTTGCCATTGCCTTCTCCGATTTCAAGGTGAGGGAGGGTGTAATCTGCAATAAGAAGGCAAATATCAAGGGAGTAAAATTAAGAATAGACTTTTTTTGTTTTACGATGAAATTTTTCTTTTCACAGTATTACTTATGAAGCAAAATATTTTAGACTTAGAATTGAAAGCTATATTATAACTTTTTCTAGATTTATCTTTATTATAGAATTTTAGGGGCCATTATTTAATGTTAGAACTGGAAAAAAATTAAGGCTAGTTAATTTGATACTTTCATTTCATAATGAAAAAAAATTGGTGGGAGGAAATAAAGTTGCTTAACTTAAAGTTGCATAGTTGTCCATGGGAAAGCTGGGATTCCAGAACCGGCCTTGCTGACTCCAAGTCCATTATAGGGTCTCATACTTGTGAGTGTATTAGAATAAGAGTATTATATATCAGGATTATATATAGTACTATATTAAGTACTTGCATACATTACAACATTAGATGGAAATTTGATCCCACAGATTTCTCAAAATATCCCATTTTACCAATGAGTGAACAGATTGATGAGGTTACCCCAAAACCCCAAGAACTCAGTGAATGACTGAATCACCATTTGAATCTTGACATTCTGGCTCTAGAATCAGTTTTCTAAGTTACTGTTTTCTTTTGCTTACACTACAAGAGAAAAGAAAAATACTGTAATTTTGAGATGAAAGAACGACTGGAAACAGAATCAGCAATCACAAAAAGTTATTTTTAAAAATTTAGCACTTTTACAAAAGGATCTGTGAAGTTCACCTGTAAAGTATTATGCAAAATTTAGTAAGCCCTTTAGAGCCCCAGGGGAGAAGGCAATGGCAACCCACTCCAGTACTCTTGCCTGGAAAATCCCATGGATGGAGGAGCCTGGTAGGCTGCAGTCCATGGGGTCGCAAAGAGTTGGACACGACTGAGTGACTTCACTTTCACTTTCATGCATTGGAGAAGGAAATGGCAATCCACTCCAGTATTCTTGTCTGGAGAATCCCAGGGGCGGTAGAGCCTGGTGGGCTGCCATATATGGGGTCACACAGAGTCAGACACGACTGAAGTGACTTAGCAGCAGCAGCAGTTAGAGCCCCAGGACCCAGTTTAAAAGGCTGTGGCCTGGTTTACTCTCCCTGGGCATTGAGTAGACACTGGCAAATCACATGGAACTGGGAAGGGCAAATTCCACCAGAGCCCACCAGCCCCCTATCCCAGGAGGAGCTGCACTATAAGCATATTCTCCATGCCATGATCCTCTAAATGCTTTCACTAAGCAAAATAAATCTTTTAGTAGGCATTTGTAAGAGAGCAGAATTACTAGGAAAATAAATCTTTTAGTAAGCATTTGTAAGAGAGCAGAATTACTAGGTCACAGTAACTCTGTGGAAACTATTCTTTCAGTACACTCTCTGCCCCTTAGGCTGTGTTACAAGTTGGAACCCACCTGAAGTGGAGATACCGAAGGCTTAGTCTCAATTCACATTTTAACAAAGGTTTCTACTTCCTGGGGCTCTTTCACACAAAGAACTCTATCTAAACACTCCTACCATGCCATGGCACGAAACTTGAATGGATATTTACTTATGAAATGACTCTGTAACTCAGGCAGTTAGAAATGTTTTATTTGACTTGGCTTAAGTATCATTAACACGACTGTGAAGAGTAAATGAAGAAGAAAATGTAGGTTAATGGTAAAACCCTTCAAGTATGCCTTTTCCCAATTATCCTGGTAAGGTGATATCAGAAAATGTCAGCATGAATGGCACTAATTTATCACCCATGTGTTTTTCACACTTTCTTGCTTTATTCTCTGGAGAGCTATATTCAAGTTCCATGACAACTGCCGATCCTGCTTCACAACTACCCTTGTGCCTGGGAAATATACACACAGCTGCGTATGGCCTCAATAAATTGTAGGAAGTTGCTGAGCTGTTAAGACTATGAACTTTAGAGTACCTGAGCTTAATTCCTTGCCCTGTCCCTGATTAATTTTCTGAGCAAATGAATTAACCTGTCTGAACCTTTTTTTTTTTTTCCTCTTCTGTACAATGGGGGAAGAAATAATCTGCACATCACAAGAAACTGATTGTTAATTCAACAAATATTTGAAAGTCTACTTTTTATCACACAGACCAAAAAAAAGCATACATAAGGAAATGACACAAGGTGAAAAGATGACAATTATATGTAAAAATAAATTATAGAAAGGGTAAAACGGATGAGTAATGCTGTGGTAGAAGTTGAATAGACAGAATTTTTTTAATCAGTATGGTCAGAGTAGGCCTCAGATGAAAAAAGGCTTGGATAATGATCTCCGCTTGGAATGAAAAAGGAAGATACTGTTGGGTACTGAGAAAGGAAGTGATATGAGCAACATTGCATTTAAAGGGCTAAGTCTGGCTGCTGTGTAGGAGACAGAAGGTAAAGGTGCAAGAAGAGAAACAAAGACAACCTTCAGAATGCAGACCACCAGGCTCCTCCATCCATGGGATTTTCCAGGAAAGAGTACTGGAGTGGGGTGCCATTGCCTTCTCCACAGAATAGGAGAAAATAATATCAAATGAAGCAACTGACAAAGAATTAATCTCAAAAATATACGAGCAACTCCTGAAGCTCAATTCCAGAAAAATAAATGACCCAATCAAAAAAATGGTCCAAAGAACTAAACAGACATTTCTCCAAAGAAGACATACAGATGGCTAACAAACACATGAAAAGATGCTCAATACCACTCATTATCAGAGAAATGCAAATCAAAACCACAATGAGGTACCATTTCATGCCAGTCAGAGTGGCTGCTATCCAAAAGTCTACAAGCAATAAATACTGGAGAGGGTGTGGAGAATAGGGAACCCTCTTACACTCTTGGTTGGAAGGCAAACTAGTACAACCACTATGGAGAACACTGTCAGATCAGATCAGATCAGATCAGTCGCTCAGTCATGTCCAACTCTTTGAGACCCCATGAATCACAGCACGCCAGGCCTCCCTGTCCATCACCAACTCCCGAAGTTCACTCAGACTCACGTCCATCGAGTCAGTGATGCCATCCAGCCATCTCATCCTCTGTCGTCCCCTTCTCCTCTTGCCCCCAATCCCTTCCAGCATGAGAGTCTTTTCCAATGAGTTAACTTTTCGCATGAGGTGGCCAAAGTACTGGAGTTTCAGCTTTAGCATCATTCCTTCCAAAGAAATCCCAGGGCTGATTTCCTTTAGAATGGACTGGTTGGGTCTCCTTGCAGTCCAAGGGACTCTCAAGAGTCTTCTCCAATACCACAGGTCAAAAGCATCAATTCTTGAGCGCTCAGCCTTCTTCACAGTCCAACTCTCACATCCATACATGGCCACAGGAAAAACCATAGCCTTTACTAAATGAACCTTTGTTTCTTAAAAAACTGGATTCTGTGTGTTGATTTTATATCCTGCAACTTCACTATATTCATTGATTAGCTCTAGTAATTTTCTGGTGGAGTCTTTAGGGTTTTCTATGTAGAGGATCATGTCATCTGCAAACAGTGAGAGTTTTACTTTTTCTTTTCCAATCTGGATTCCTTTTATTTCTTTTTCTGCTCTGAGTACTGTGGCCAAAACTCTCAAAACTATGTTGAACAGTAGTGGTGAGAGTGGGCACCCTTGTCTTATTCCTCCTGACTTTAGGGGAGATGCTTTCAATTTTTTACCATTGAGGATAATGTTTGCTGTGGGTTTGTCATATATAGCTTTTATTATGTTGAGGTATGTTCCTTCTATTTCTGCTTTCTGGAGGTTTTTTTTTTTTTTTATCAAAAATGGGTATTGAATTTTGTCAAAGGCTTTCTCTGCATCTATTGAGATGATCATATGGCTTTTATTTTTCAATTTGTTAATGTGGTATATCACATTGATTTGCAGATATTGAAGAATCCTTGCATCCCTGGGATAAAGCCCAGTTGGTCCTGATGTATGATTTTTTCAATGTGTTGTTGGATTCTGATTGCTAGAATTTTGTTAAGGATTTTTGCATATATTCATCACTGTTATTGGCCTGTAGTTTCTTTTTTTGTGGCTTCTTTGTCAGATTTTGATATTAGGGTGATGGTAGCCTCAGAGAATGAGTTTGGAAGTTTACCTTCCTCTAAAATTTTCTGGAAGAATTTGAGTAGGATAGGTGTTAGCTCTTCTCTAAATTTTTGGTAGAATTCAGCTGTGAAGCTGTCTGGACCCGGGCTTTTGTTTGCTGGAAGATTTCTGATTACAGTTTCAATTTCCATGCTTGTGATGGGTCTGTTACAATTTTCTATTTCTTCCTGGTTCAGTTTTGGAAAGTGGTAATTTTCTAAGAATTTGTCCATTTCTTCCAAGTTGTCCATTTTATTGGCATATAATTGCTGATAGTAGTCTCTTATGATCCTTTGTATTTCTGTGTTGTCTGTTGTGATCTCTCCATTTTCATTTCTAATTTCATTGATTTGATTTTTCTCCCTTTGTTTATTGATGAGTCTGGATAGTGGTTTATCAGTTTTATTTATCCTCTAAAAAACCCCAGCTTTTGGCTTTGTTGATTTTTGCTATGGTCTCTTTTGTTTCTTTTGCATATATTTCTGCCCTCATTTTTAAGATTTTTTCCTTCTACTAACCTTAGGGTTCTTCATTTCTTCCTTTTCTAGTTGCTTTAGGTGTAGAGTTAGGTTATTTATTTGACTTTTTTCTTGTTTCTTGAGGTATGCCTGTATTGCTATGAACCTTCCCCTTAGCACTGCATTTACAGTGTCCCAGAGGTTTTGGGTTGTTGTGTTTTCATTTTCATTTGTTTCTATGCATATTTTAATTTCTTTTTTGATTTCTTCTATGATTGGTTGGTTATTCAGCAGCATGTTGTTCAGCCTCCATATGTTGTAATTTTTAATAGTTTTTCTCCTCTAATTGAGATCTAATCTTACTGTATTGTGGCCAGAAAGGGTGCTTGAATGATAGTAAATTTGAAGGATATAAAATCAACACAAAAAAATCCCTTGCATTCCTATATGCTAATAATTAGAAAATAGAAAGAGAAATTAAGGAAACAATTCCATTCACCATTGCAATGAAAAGAATAAAATACTTAGGAATATATCAACCTAAAGAAACAAAAGAGCTATATATAGAAAACTCCCAGGGTCCAGCCCCGGTTGGATCCAGGGATTCCCTCAGGAGGACAGCGTTGGCGATTAGAATAGTAAAGCCTGAGAGATTTTACAGGCTCATTATAACTGGTTTACACGGAAATTCAATATAACCTGTAACACCAGGTTAGCTCTGACCATGGAGGCTGCAGGAGCCCTCTTGAATCGCTGATGGTGCCCCACCTTAGGCACCTTCTCGAGTGGGTCTTAGAAGCCCAGGCAAGTAAGTGGTCCCAGAGGACCCCCACACTCCAATTAAATGTCCTGAAGGAAGAACAGAAAAGAAAAGGAGGAAAAGGAAACAAGAAAGAACGACATGGGGAGACCAAGCTTTGAGCAAGGCCTGTAGCTTTATTTTCAAAGGGAGCTTACATACCTTAAGTTGTGCATGGAGGATAATAGAGGGTGTGAAATCATGCAAAGTCAGCAGTCTTTGATCCTTATCGAGACCAGGCTTTGTATTCTGCAAACTTATCGTATACAAATGGTTTAGGTGATTTACATCATCTTCTGGCCAGAAGGCCTGTTAACATTTAATGACTCTGATAAAGGTTTGTCAAACATAAGACTTATTTTCTCTAAGAGTAATTATTTTAAAGTTTGGCACCATCCTCCAAATGTGTTATATAAAGTTGCATTCTTATAGGGCAGAGGTGCAGTGGGTTTACAACAAAGTAAAGAATTTATTACCTTAAGGGTCTAAAGTTGTTAACACCAAGGCCACTACTTTTTGTTTCTACATACCAACTATATTAATTAATACACATTCAAGGATACAATACAGGGGATGTGGAAACTTGGCAGCAAGCATTGGCTCAACAATGAAATCTTCTACTAGTTCTATTCTGACAATTTATAACTCCCCGAGAGGCTCTATACTATTTGAATATCTTAAGCTTCCCCTGCCTCTCGCAGTTGGGAGACTGTAAACAATTGTATACATAGCTGTAGAAGTCCAGGTAAACCTGTCAGGCAAGTTAGCTGTCTGAGGGGTTTGGAATTAAACACTCCTATTATGTCCAGGAGGCTTATTAACTACAGCTTTAAGTTGATTTCCTTCAGAGAAAAGGTGGTCGGGGATAGCCCCCCATTATTGTCAGAGGAGTTGGTGAAAGTCATGAAGCAGTAAAACAGACTCTGGTTTTGGGGTAGATGCTCAGGCAGGTCCAGAGGGGCACCCCTCGAGTTCTGGCTTGCCTTGCCCACCAGAACTCTCCCACATGACCTTGTCATGGGTGGGGACTCCCGTGCTGGCTCCCGGCAGAAAACTATAAAACACTGGTGAAAGAAATCAAAGAGGACACTAATAGATGGAGAAATATACCATGTTCATGGATCAGAAGAATCAATATAGTGAAAATGAGTATACTACCCAAAGCAATCTATAGATTCAATGCAATCCCTATCAAGCTACCAACGGTATTCTTCACAGAGCTGGAACAAATAATTTCACAATTTGCATAGAAATACAAAAAAAACTCGAATAGCCAAAGCAATCTTGAGAAAGAAGAATGGAACTGAAGGAATCAACCTGCCTGACTTCAGGCTGTACTACAAAGCCGCAATCATCAAGACAGTATGGTACTGACACAAAGACAGAAACATAGATCAATTGAACAAAATAGAAAGTCCAGAGATAAACCCACGAACCTATGGACACCTTATCTTTGACAAAGGAGGCAAGAATATACAGTGGAGAAAAGACAATCTCTTTAACAAGTGGTGCTGGGAAAACTGGTCAACCACTTGTAAAAGAATGAAACTAGAACACTTTCTAACACCATACACAAAAATAAACTCAAAATGGATTAAAGATCTAAACGTGAGACCGGAAACTGTAAAACTCTTAGAGGAGAACATAGGCAAACATTCTCCGTCATAAATCACAGCAAGATCCTCTATGACCCACCTCCCCAAATGCTGGAAATAAAAGCAAAAATAAACAAATGGGACCTAATTAAGCTTAAAAGTCTTTGCACAACAAAGAAAATAATAAACAAGGTGAAAAGACAACCTTCAGAATGGGAAAAAATAATAGCAAATGAAGCAACTGACAAAGAATAAATCTCAAAAATATACAAGAAACTCCTGCAGCTCAATTACAGAAAAATGAATGACCCAATCAAAAAATGGGCCAAATAACTAAATAGACATTTCTCCAAAGAAGACATACAGGTGGCTAACAAACATGAAAAGATACTCAACATCACTCATTATCAGAGAAATGCAAATCAAAACCACAATGAGGTACCATTTCATGCCAGTCAGAATGGCTGCTATACAAAAGTCTACAAGCAATAAATGCTGGAGAGGGTGTGGAGAAAAGGGAACCCTCTTACACTGTTGGTGGGAATGCAAACTAGTACAGCCACTATGGAGAACAGTGTGGAGATGCCTTAAAAAACTGGAAATAGAACTGCCATATGACCCATCAATCCCACTGCTGGGCATACACACCAAGGAAACCAGAATTGAAAGAGACATGTGTACCCCAATATTCATCGCAGCACTGTTTATAATAGCCAGCACATGGAAGCAACTTAGATGTCCATCAGCAGACGAATGGATAAGAAAGCTGTGGTACATATACGCAATGGAATATTACTCAGCCATTAAAAAGAATACATTTGAATCAGTTCTAATGAGGTGGATGAAACTGGAGCCTATTATACAGAATGAAGTAAGCCAGAAAGAAAAACACCAATACAGCATAATAATGCATATATATGAAATATAGAAAGATGGTACTGATAACCCTGCATGCGAGACAGCAAAAGAGACACAGATGTATGGAACAGTCTTATGGACTTTGTGGGAGAGAGTGAAAGTGGGATGATTTGGGAGAATGACATTGAAACACATAAATTATCATATGTGAAATGAATCACCAGTCCAGGTTTGATGCATGATACAGGATGTTTGGGGCTGGTGCACTGGGATGACCCAGAGGGATGGGATGGTGAGGGAAGTGGGAGGGGGGTTCAGGATGGGGAATACATGTACACCCATGCTGGATTCATGTCAATGTATGGCAAAACCAATACAATATTGTAAAGTAAAAATAATAAAAATAAATAAAAATTTTAAAAAAAGAAGAGAAACAGACAAATCAGTGGCAAAGCTAGATGTGAGATGATGATGGCCCAGAACATCAGAACAGGGTGGTAGTAGTGGATACAATGAGATATTGTCAGATTCTGGATAATTTTATAAATGATAAGACATATCATGTGAGAGGAAGAGATGAGTTAAGGAAAGGCTCTTAGTGTTTCAGCTTGAGCAACTAGGATAGAATTGCTGTCTAACAAGATAAAGAAAGCTGTGGATGGAGCAGGTGTATGTGTGGGGAGAATTATCAAGAGTTCACCTTTGGCAGAATTGAGTCTGAAATGTCTTTTAGACATTTAAGTGGAGAAGTTGAGTAGACAGGTAACTATATGAGTCTGGAGTTCAGGAAGGAAGACTGGGTTGAAGTTATAAATTTGGGATTTTGTGAGAATTAAATGAGGCAATGTATATACAGCACTGAAAGTGGCATGTAACACATAATAAGAACTAATTTTATACACTATATTAAAAGCGTCTAATCATAATATCAACAAATATAATTCTCATTACCTGTCTAGCACAGTGCTTGGGTCTTAGTGTGCTTTATATATGTGTATGACATAGTCAAAGATGAACGCTTCAGACTACTGTATATGTGTGTAATTTTTGAGAGTGCAACACAGAGAGTGACCATAATGTTATTCCTTTTCATTTTAAATGAACATTTTCTAAGTTGATTATTTTTTAATTTCACAAATATTTGTTAAGAAATTTATCTGGGCTACTTAGGCCCCAAACACAAACCTCTGCTTCAGGTTTATTGCCTTCTCTCTCCTATTTAGAAGATTCAAAGAAGATTTCCTTACAAAAAGACAATACAGTCACTCAAAAGTTCAAAAACCAAAGCCATATAAAAGAGTGTGTACATTGAAAAGCCTTGCTTCCATCCCTGTTCCTATCCATTCCCCCTATTGCATTGTCAGGAGTTGGAAAACTTTCTGTTAAGGCCCAAGTAATAAATATTTTAGGCTTGCAAGCCTTCTGGACATTGTTGCAATTATTCAATTCTGCCATTGCAGTGCAAAAGCAACCATAGACAATATAGAACAAATGGCATGGCTGTGTTCCAACAAAACTTTATTTGTAAAAATAGGCACCAGGTCTGCTGGCTATAATTTTCTATCCTTGCTATAGGCAATCATTTTTATTAGTTTATTCTTTTTTATGAAAATGCAAGCAAATGTGAATATATATTCTCATGCCCCTTTCTTATATTAATCTAAGACATACTACTTTTCATAACTTGAAACAGTATTTTATTACATATTTTTAATATTTTTCTGTATCAATATATAGAGAACACCCTCGTTTTTTCTGTTTGCATTTTAAATACATCGTTTCATACGTGTGAACAGTATATGTAAAGGATAAATTTCTAGACTTGGGATTGCTGGATCAAGAGGTAAGTACATTTGCAATTTGGGAAGATATTGTTGGATTCACTGTTAATCATTTTCACTTTCAGCACAATATATGAAAGTGCCTGTTTTAAATTATGAGATGCTTCATGAATTGGTATGTAATTCTTGTTTAGAGGCCATGTTAATCTTTTCTGAATCATTCCAATTATAGCATATATGCTGCTGAAGTGAACACCACAAAGTCATTTTTAATTTAGTAATGGTTGAATGCTTTTGGGTGGTGTGCAGCCAAATACTGGGTAAACTATAAAACTCCTCTTTCCATTTAGCCTGGAGGTGAAAGAGAGAAAAGGTTTTTTTTTTTTTTTTTTTTTTTCTGGACAGCAGCAGGCTTTTTTTTTTTTTTTTTTCAGAGTGCTGATTGGAAGAGAGCCTTAAATTCTGGCTATATATGAATCTGTGCACTAGCTAATGAGGACATAAATGGCCAGAGTGGTAGAAAGAGTTAATGAACACCCCATGTTTTGAGCAATCGTGCATAAAGATAGAGCTCTCTGCTGATTGTAACCAATACAGACTGCAGTAGGATTCATCCAAAAAAGAAGGAATGATGATTAACAGAAGAGGCGATCTGGTTAAGATCAAGTAAAACATAATTTAAAAATAATAAAAGAACCGATATTTATTAAGCAGAGTTTATAGGCCAAGCACTTTGTCAAGTTGCATATTAATTGTCACAATAATCCTGTGAAATAAGTATGTTTTTAATAATTTTTACAGGTTTTTTAAATTGTTTACAGATTTTTAAACCAAGGCAACTTGCTCAATGTCTTATGCCTTATAAATGTTGAATTTAGATCTGGTGTGTGAAGCTTAGGATCTTTTCTACTGGACCTAATTTATTTACTGTCTGCCTGGGGGAATAATTTCAGAATTAGTTGAGAAAAGAATAGTAGAAATTTGACAGGGTCTAGAATTTGGCAATTATATATATATATATATATATATAGCTTTTATGAAGAATTCAATCCAGTATTAAGAAAGAGGTTTTTTAAAATGGTGATTGCAGTTAACATTCTGGTGCCCAAAGTAGTCAGAGTAGGCCTTTGGCACACCTTGCATTCTTGTCAATTGCAGGTGCCACTGGCTATGCTTTCCCTTTAAACTTTGGAACAAATACTTAAGAGTCATTTCAAAGAAAAAATTTTCCAGACTTCAGAAAGTTTTCTGACCTGGCTTAGAGACTGACATCTTGGAATCTTACATAGAAAACTTCAAGTTTTGTCCTTTGTTTGCTATAATGGTTTACCCTCATTTGGCTGCTAAGCTGTTTTAGAAAGCTGCCAGGCATCTGTTTCACCTTAGCTGAGGATGCCCCAAGCCTGAATCTCTGGCCACTGACATTCATCAGCTGTTTTAGCTGCTGGCCAGGAAAAGTTACTTGAGCTGTTGTAAACCCAAATGAAGTGCCTTCAACTGTAGCTATATCCACTTTATATTTTCAAGGCCTAATTGAGGATTGCATTTTTTTAAATCTTACAAGGTCAGTTTATAAACTGTGGTAAATAATTCTCTAAGAATAATGTTTCTTCTTTGCATAGACAAAATAATATTCCCTAGATGTAATTGTAGAAAGGGGAGCTCTCTTTTGCCCTGTAATTCGGTCTCTACTTCAAATGACTGTATAATTCACTTTCACTGGGATTGAAAGGCGAGTAGAATGGCTGGTCAGATGCTGAATAGCTGGGCCCTTTCATGGAGACTTTAGAGCAAAGCATTTCCTCTGCCTTTTTCCCACTGCAAATTGCAAAGGGCTGCCTATTTTGCAATTCTGGTGTCTAGACTCTATCTCATGATTAAAGATTATGCTAAATAATAAAAAATGTTTTTTTTAAGAGGCTAGAAAGCTCTTAGTTGAGCATTTGTTATGTGTCTGCCTGTATTAAATACGTTTCACATGTATTATCTCATGTAAATATCCTAGGCTTCTCTGGTGGCTCAGCAGTAAAGAATCAGCCTGCAACGCAAAAGATGCAGGCATGATTCCTAGCTCAGGAAGATTCCCCTGTAGAAAGAAATGGCAATATTGTTGCCTGGGAAATCCCATAGACAGAGGAGGCTGGCAGGCTATAGTCCATGGTTTCACAAAAATTTAGACATGACTGAACAGCTAAACAACAATAATCATATGAGGCAGGTTCCATTCTTATCCCTGCTTTAAGATGAGAACAATAACTTGAAAATTTGTTCATGGATGTGAACTTGTCAGACTTGTAGCAATAGTGACTAGCTTTACTGAAATCTCTATAATATTAAAATTTGTACAATAAGTTTGATGAATACCTTCTTCATTCACATTGCCAACAGCAGCAACTTACAGCTCATTTGTAGTATCTGCAATGCAGGCAGCAGAGGAGCAAGACATTTGCCTCAATGAGTGCAAAAAAAAAGTATTTCAGAATGTTGACATGGAGGAATTGTTTTGTTTTGCTTTCAAATAGGAAGTTTGAACATGTGGAATTGTCTTTTCAGTTGGTACAAAATGGATAAATATTGGCAATTTCTTATATTTTAATATACTTGAAGGGGATGACCTGCAAATATTCAGAGATCAATATAGAAGAAGAGACAAATTGAAGAGTCTGAGCAGGTGATCAATGTCACAGTCCAGAAAAAGCTGTACTGGAGCAGAATTCACATGGATTGAATATTCAGGCAGTTTGGTGGTGATATCTCTGTTGATTATAGGATACAGACAGAATTCACCACCCTTTTGTAAAGACTTTTTAACTGTCATGTGTGCTCTGCTCTCTAGACTCTGAGATCATAAGGGGTTTGATTGATTATAGCACATATTAAGCACGTCTTGAAACAAATTTGATTACTCCATGTAGTTGAATCCTTGACATGTGTCTACTCAGAGGAAGTTAAGCCCTGCATATAAATAAATATGGATCTAAGTCCTTCTGCTAACCTCTCTCAGCCTCTTATTTATTTCCATCAAGGTCAGTTTTCATTCAAGTCCCAAAGAAGGGCGATGCCAAAGAGTGTTCAAACTACCACACAGTTGCACTCATTTCACATACTAGCAAGGCAATGCTTACATCCTTCAAGTTAGGCTTCAATAGTATGTGAACTGAGGATCCAGATGTACAAGCTGGACTTAAATAAGGCAGAGGAATCAGTGACCAAATTACCAACATTTGTTGGATTGTAGAAAAAGTAAGATAATTCCAAAAAATATCTAGTTCTGCTTCACTGACTACGCTAAAGGCCTTGTGTGGATCATATCAAACTGTGGAAAATTCTTAAACAGATGGGAATACCAGACTACCTTACCTGCCTCCTGAGAAATCTGTATGCAGGTCAATAAACAACAGTTAGAATTAGGTATGGAACAATGGACTGGTTCCAAATTCAGAAAGGAATACATCAAGGCAGTATATTGTCACCCTGCTAATTTAACTTATATGCAGAGTACATCATGCAAAATGCTGGGCTGGATGAAGCACAAGCTGGAATCAAGATTACTGGGAGAAATAGCAATAACCTCAGATATGCAGAGGATACCACACTTATGGCAGAAAGCGAAGAGGAACTAAAGACCCTCTTGATGAAAGTGAAAGAAGAGAGTGAAAAAGTTGGCTTAAAACTCAACATTCAGAAAACTAAGATCATGGCATCTGGTCCCATCACTTCATTGCAAATAGGGACACAATGAAAACTGTGACAGGCTTTATTTTCTTGGGCTCCAAAATCACTGCACATGGTGACTGCAGCCATGAAATTAAAAGACACTTATTTCTTGAAAGAAAAGCTATGACAAACCTAGACGGCATGTTAAAAGGCAGAGACATTACTTTGCCAACAAAGATCTGTCTAGTCAAAACTATGGTTTTTCCAGTAGTCCTGTATGGATGTGAGTTGAACCATAAAGAAGGCTGAGCACTGAAAAATCGATGCTTTTGAACTGAGGTGTTGGAAAAGACTCTTTATAGAGTCCCTGGGACTGCAAGTTCAAACCAGTCAATCCTAATGGAAATAAGTCCTGAATAGTCAATGGAAGGACTGATGCGGAAGTTGAAACTGCAATACTTTGCCACTGATGTGAAGAGTCAACTCATTAGAAAAACCCTGATGCTGGGAAAGATTGAAGGCAGGAAAAGAAGGGGACAACAGAGGATGAGATGGTTGGATGGTATCATTGACTCAATCAGCATGAGTTTGAGCAAGCTCTGAGAGATGGTGAAGAATGAGGAAGCCTGATGTGCTGCAGTCTATGGGGTCATAAACAGTTGGACACAACTGAGGGACTGAACAGCAATTGCATTGCAAGAATGTGCCATAATCTATGAAGCTAATCCAAATGGATAGATATTAAGTTGTTTTAGGTTATATGATATTATAAACAGTGATAGAATGAACATTTTTTGTGTGTGTATATACATATATGTGTGTGTGTGTATATATATATATATATGTATGTGTGTGTGTGTATATATATATATATATATTTATAAATTTGTCAGATTATTTCCTTAAGGTAGCATCTTGAAAGGGGATATTTTTGGATTAAAAATATGCATTTGAAGGCTTCTGATTTATATTATCAAAATGCATTTGCATGTTTTACTGCTTTTATACTTGCACCGTGTTTGTATGAGTGGACCCATTTTACCCATACAATCATCAGCACTAGGTGTTATTCATTCTTTTAAATCTTTGTTAATCTGCTTTAGGAAAAACAGCATTTTGTAATTTTTGTATAATTTTGTCACTACTAAAATTGTAACATTTTACTCATGTGTTTTTAGTCATTCATACTTCTTTTTTGAAGTGATTATTAATGTCCTTTGTCCACTCTTCTGTAATAGAATTTAGCTATTTCCTGTTAATTTTTTAGGGTTTTTATATATTCAAGTCATTAATCATTTATCATCTATGTTGCAAGTATTTTCCCTATTATCCTTTTAAAAAAGTTGTTGTCATGTTCTAAGTTATAAATGTGTTTTTTATTTAAGTTATTAAAGTATTTATTTATTTATTTTTTGCTGTGCCAGGTCTTAGATGTGGCATGTAAGATCTTTGATCTTTGCTGTGGCATGTGTGAATTTTTAGTTGCAGCATGTGAACTCTTAATTATGGCATGTGGGATCTAATTCCTTGACCAGTGATCAAAACCAGGTCCCCTGCATTAGAGCATGGAGCTTTAGCCACTGGACCAACAGAGAAGCCCCTACTGATAAGTGTTTTAGTGAAATAATATTTATTTGTTCTTTCATTTCTGGTTTCTAGCTTTTGTGCAATGTTTAGAGTTCTGTATTTACTCCAAGATTGCACATGTATTCATTCATGTTTTCATCCAGAGCTTGCATTTAAATTGTTTATTCATCAATAATTTATTCTAGTGTAAGGGGTGAAGTATTGATCTAATTTTTTGTCTCTGGTCAGCTAGCTGTTCCAGCAAGTTTTTCTGTAATGATTTATAATACCACATTGATCATATGAATGTATACAAATGTTAAAATATGGGCTTTGGAGTCTGAACTGGATTTAAACCTCAGCTCCATCAATTACATACATGTTGGGCTACTTTGAGTGAACCATGTAAATGCCTCAACCTTCAATTCTAGTGTGACCAATCATTCCAATTTGTGGGTGACTGAAAGGTATCCAGGGATTCTGTATTTTAAGTGCCAAAATTGGAAAAGTCATGAGGAAACAAAGACAGCTGGTCATGCTAGGTTTATCTTTGGTAAAAATAATATCATTATCTAACTGAAATAATTGTGAGGATTAAAAGAGATAAAAAGAAAAGATAATCCACTGAATTGGAAAAAAATATTTGCAAAGTATATGACCTATAAGGAATTAATATCCAACATATATAAAGCATTCATACAACTCAGCATTTAAAAAAAAATTGATTGAAAAAAAGCAGAAGACCTCAATGGACAGACATTTCTCCAAAGAAGATATCCAGATAGCCAACAGACACAAGAAAGAAAAGTGCTGAAAACAGCTAGTCCTGGGAGAAATTCAAATAAAACTGCAAAGAGACATCACATCACATCTATCAAAATGGGTTCACTTAAAGGTCTACAAGTAACAAATGTTGGTGAGGATGTGGAGAAAAGGGAATAATAGTACATTATTGTTGGGATTTTAAAATGGTGAAGCCACTATGAAAAACAACATGGAGGTCCCTCAAAAAACTAAAAAATAGAATAACCATATAATCCAGCAATTCCACCACTGGGTAGGTATCCAAAAAAAATAATACATGAAAATGACAACATACATGTACCCCAATGTTCCAGCATCATTACTTACAATAGCCAAGATATGTTAGCAACATACTGCTACTGCTACTGCTAAGTCACTTCAGTCATGTCCAACTCTGTGCAACCCCATAGATGGAAGCCCACCAGGCCCCCCCATCCCTGGGATTCTCCAGGCAAGAACACTAGGGTGGGTTGCCATTTCCATCTACAATGCATGAAAGTGAAAAGTGAAAGGGAAGTCGCTCAGTCATGTCCTACTCTTAGCGACCCCATGGACTGCAGCCTACCAGGCTCCTCCGTCCATGGGATTCTCCAGGCAAGAGTACTGGAGTGGGATGCCATTGCCTTCTCCAATGTTAGCAATTTAAGTGCCCATCAAAAACAGATGAATATGTAAAGATGTGTAAGTATATATACGATAGTGAAATATGACTCAGCCATAAAATCAATTATATTCTGCCATTTACAAATATGGATGGATCAAGAGAGTATTAAGCTTAGTGAAATAAATCAGACAGAGAAAGGCAAATACTGTATGTAATCACTTATATGTGGAATCTATATGTGTGTGTGTGTGTGTATGTATACAAAACAGAAGCAGCTATTGATAATATACTAATGGTTACCAGTGCAGAGAGGGAAAGGGTGAGGGGAGAGATAGGAGGGATTAAGAAACAGAAGCTACTATGTATAAAATAAATAAGCAGCAAGCATATATTATGCAGTACAGGGAAATAAACTATTTTTAATCATTTTAAATGGAATATATTCTATAAAAATATTGAATCACAATTTTGCATACCTGAAACTAATATTGTAAATCAACTATATTTCAATATGAAAAATGAAATAAAATCAGTCCTATTGCCTTGCCCCCTAAATTGTGCTTCTAGAAAATTATTGTGAATAGTCAGAACCATGCACAAGGATATAGGTGAATCTTTCTCTAAGTCTTATTTATGCTAAGAGAAAACTGGAAAGAACCTACATACCTAACACATGGAATGGCTAAATAGCTTAGTAATGCTCAAAATTCTCCAAGCTAGGCTTCAACAATACATGAGCTGGGAATGGCTAAATAGCTTAGTAATGCTCAAAATTCTCCAAGCTAGGCTTCAACAATACATGAACTGAGAACTTTCAGATGTTCAAGCCAGATTTAGAAAAGGCAGCAGAACCAGAGATCAAGTTGCCAACATCTGCAAGATAATTCTAGAAAAACATCTACTTTTGCTTCATTGACTACACTAAAAGCCTTTGACTGTGTGGTCACAACAAACTGGGAAATTCTTAAAGAGACGGGAATACCAGATCACCTTACCTCCCTCCTGAGAAACCTGTAGGCAGGTCAAGAAGCAAGTTAGAACAGGGTATGGAACAATGGTCTGGTTCCAAATTGGGAAAGGAGTATGTCAAGGTTGTATATTGTCACCCTGTTTATTTAACTTATATGCAGAGTACATCATGTGAAATGTCAGGCTGGACATAGCACAAGGTGGAATCAAGATTGCTGGGAGAAATAACAACTTCAGATATGCAGATAACACAACCCTTATGGCAAAAAGTGTACAGAAGCTAAAGAGCCTCTTGATGAAAGTGAAAGAAGACAGTGAAAAAGCTGGCTTAAAACCCAACATTGAAAAACTAAGATCATGGCATCCAGTCCCATCACTTCATGGCAAATAGATGGGGAAACAATGGAAACAGTGACAGGCTTTATTTTCTTAACGATACAAAATCACAGCAGATGGTGAGTGTAGCCATGAAATTAAAAGGTGCATACTCCTTGGAAGAAAAGCTATGACCAACCTAGACAGCATATTAAAAAGCAGAGCCATTACTTTGCCAACAAACGTCTGTCTAACCAAAGCTCTGGTTTTTCCAGCAGTCATGTATGGATGTGAGATTTGGACCATAAAGAAGGCTGAGCGTTGAAGAATTGATGCTTTTGAGCTGTGGTGTTGGGTAAGACTCTTGAGAGACTCTTGGACTGCAAGGAAATCAAATCAGTCAATCCTAAAGGAAATCAATCCTGAATATTCATTGGCAGGACTGATGTTGAAGCTGAAATTCCAGTACTTTGGACAGCCGATGGGAAGAGCCAACTCATTAGAAAAGACTCTGATGGGAAGAGCCAACTCATTAGAAAAGACTGTTGCTGGAAAATATTGAAGGCAAGAGGAGAAGGGGATGACAGAGGACAAGATGGTTGGATGGCATCACCAACTCTATGGACATGAACTGGAGCAAGCTCTGGGAGATGAAGAACAGGGAAGCTTGGAGTGCTGCAGTCTTTGGGATCGCAGTCTGACAGGTTTGAGCAACTGAACAGCAACAACAACAACAACAAAAAAAAAACGACAGCAAATAGCTTATAATATATGCATATTGTCCTATGAAGCCATTTAAAGAAATGTTTTTATAAAACATTTAATAAAATATTTATAGTGTACAAATAATTTTAAAAGAAAATTGTAGAAATCATGTACAGTGTAATGCAAATTTTACAACACTTATATACAAACATATATAGATTGTATATGGTATACTTGGATATGTGCATATACCCATTGAATGATAGAAAGTTTATATATACACAATGTAGCATTGATTATCTCTGGATTGTGGTACTATAGTTGATGTTTCATCACTGTTTCTTTTTTTTAAAAAATTAATTTTAAAATCAGAATACCATGTTCAAGATTAATTAATGTTGGTCCTTCTTTTTTGCCTTAGAGATAATCAAGAATTTTCAAAGTATGTGAAATCTTCACAATTTTTTTCATATCACATTTTACTGCAATTGTTTCTTTTCTTGACTTGTCATTACTGTATTTTTTTAACTTTTAATTTTATGTTGGGATACAGCTGATTAACAATGTTGTGGCAGTTTCTGGTGCACAGTGAAGGGACTCAGCCATATGCATGTATCTATTCGCTCTCAAACTTGCTTTCCATCCAGGCTGCACATACACTGAGAGTTTACTGTATTTTGAATTTCGTTTGGTGGGAAAAAACAAACAAACAAACCAACAAACTCTGTGTGTGTGTGTGTGTGTGTGTGTGTGTATTTTTAGGAAGAGGGGAAAAATCATGCAGGTAATTATTCAAACCTTGTGATACACAATAAAATGGACAGTGGAGTGAGATTCTTCTGAAAATTTTTTTATAATGATTACTAAATGATCAATTTATTTTCCTTATTATACTATATCTGATTGTAGAATTTGTATGTATTTATGTATGTGTACATTTGAATGAAAATGAAGTCATTTTATTTTTATATCTGGAATGCAACTTTTAGATTGTTACTCCTTCAGTGGAAATGCTATTTTTTTTTCAAATAAATTGACAGTTATAAGACAGATATCTTAATGATTGCATGAAAAATCTGTTATATTCTGGCCAGAAATATGCTTACAGTTTTTTTTTTAAGACAAATTCTAATTTTGGAAACTAATTTACTTATTTTTTCTGTATTCTATATTTCATAATATTTCATTATGAGAATGAATTGAGGAAACCTAGTGTCCTGAAAAAGAATGAGATTTTTATATTTCTTTAGGTAGGAAAATGGGTAATAAAAGATAAGACTTAAAACAGCAACCTGATTAGAAAAAGCAACATCCCAAAGAAAGAGAACTTTCATTACAAGAAACATAGTCATGTAAATGGTATTTTGTGTTGATTCGTATAGTGGTTTTGGTTTCTTCAATACAGGGTAATAATCCTGATTTTAATACTTCACCTTTCCTTTGAGCTTTTATTGACTATATTTGCATTTCTTATAAATAATTTTGACAGTATTGCACCTATATAATCTGGACTTGTCAATTGGAACTAAACTGACCCCAAACAAATGATATAATAACTGGACAATTAAAATGCTTCCTTCAAAACTTCAGTGAATGGAGTGGCCAGGATGGCAGAGTAGGAAGACCCTGAGTTCATGTCTCCCATAGGCACATCAAAGTTACAACAATGTACAGAGCAAATATCAATGAAAATAGAAGAATGGCAGAAAAAATCTACAGCTAAAGATACAAAGAAAGAACCACAAGTAGATGGGTAGAAGGGGCAGAGATACAATACAGCCAAGACCCATACCACTGGGTAGGTAACCCACAAATGGGAGGATAATTATAATTGCAAAGGTTATCCCAAAGGATCCAAGGATCCAAGCTACACATCAATATTCCAAGCCCAAGGGTCTTGCACCAGGAGGATGAGCCCTCATCATTTTTGGCTTTAAAGGTTAGTGGGACTTAATTTCAGGAGCGCCAGAGGACTGTGGGAAATAGAGACTCCACTCTTAAAGAGAGCACACAGAATCTTATGTACTCATCAAAGGCAGAAGCAGTCATTTGAAAGGAGCCTGGGTCAGACTCACCTGCTTATCTGGAAGATTCTCCCAGAGAGGCAGGCAGCAACTGGGACTCACTGTCTTGACATAGATGCTGGCAGCAGATATTTTTTAAAGCTTATGCCTCCATGAGGACACTGGTGTTGGCAAATGCCATTTTGGTATCCTCCCTCTACTTTATTAATGGTGGGACCTGGCCCACTATTTGTCAGCACCAGTTCTGGGATGCTACATGCCAAGCAGCTCCCTGGGCAGGGACACAGCACCACCCACTAGCATTCTAGCTGTCTTAGGCTCCCTGAGCCCCCAGTGACCCCAAGACCACCCCACCCCACCCCTGCTCATCTGTGGGGCAACACCAACTCCAAAAAAGAGAAATAAATACTTTATGATTTTACTTATATGTGGAATCTAAAAATGTAAACAAATGAACAAACCCAACTAAACACAGAGTTATAGATACAAAGAACAAACATTGTTGCCACAGGGAGGGTAATGGTTGGAGGAGAAAAATAGATGAGGGAGTTAAGAGGTACAAAGTCAGTTATGAAATAAATGAGTCATGGACATGAAGTGCACAGTGTGAGGAATATAGTCAATAATTTTGTGATATCCTTGCATGGTAACAAATGGCAACATCATAATGATCATATTGAAATGTACAGAAATATCAAACCAATATGTTGTGTATCAGGAAGTAACAAAGTGTTGTAGGTCAATTATATGCCCAAAACATACATACAAACAAACTCTTATAAAAAGAGATCAGATTTGTGGTTACCAGAGGTGGGGAAAGAGAGGGAGGGAGTCCATAAGACTGATCTATACATCGGTGTCTCTTTTGCAGTCTCATACACAGGGTTATTGTTACCATCTTTCTACAATAGCATTGAAACATGTATAATATCATGTATGAAACGAGTCGCCAGTCCAGGTTCGATGCACGGTACTGGATGCTTGGGGCTGGTGCACTGGGACGACCCAAAGGGAGGGTAGGGGAGGGAGGAGGGAGGAGGGTTCAGGATGGGGAACGCGGGTATACCTGTGGCGGATTCATTTCGATATTTGGCAAAACTAATACAATATTGTAAAGTTTAAAAATAAAATAAAATTTAAAAAAAAAGAGAGGGAGGGAGAATTGGATGAAGGTAGTCAAAATGTACAAACTTCCAGTTATAAGATAAATAAGTACTAAGGATGTAATAAACAACATGATAAAATATTCATTGTATGAAAGTTGTTAACAGAGTAAATTCTAAGAGCTCACATCACAAGGAATTTTTTTTCTATTTTTTAATGTTACATCTACATGAAATGATGGATGTTCACTAAACTTATGATAATCATTTCTTGATGTATATAAGTCAAATTATTACACTGTACAATAAACTTATACAGTGTTGCTTGTCATTTGTATCTCAATAAAACTGGAAGGATAAAAGCAAAGAAAAGCAGATAAACTTCTTCCTTCAAAAACCCTGCACCCAGATTACTAGATGGGCATTGGGGACTGTGAAACTGACTTACTCAATACCCCTACTAATCTTTGGCAACTGCCAATACCTGGCTTTGCAATTTCTAAGTTTCTATTTTAGTGACTTTCATCAATATTATATTATAGCAACATGACTTCAACCTGAAATTGCTGTTACTTACTTTTTTTTCACTAAAAAAATACTTTTCTCATATAAGCTAGATTGAGGAATAACTCATATACAATAAAGCATATTCATTTAAAATGTACAAACTGATATGTTTTGATAGCTGTATATAGCCAAAAAACCAATATCACAATCAAGATGGAGAACAGTTTTCCCCCCAAATTCTTGCTATCTCCTTGACATTCATCCTTCCTTCAGTTCATATTTGTTTCTTTTTTCTTCAAATTTTTGCCTCCAACTCTCTGGTCACAACACAGTGTCTTTACAATTCCTTGCTTCCAGTATACATCTTATAGGTCTCCTGATTGTTGCTTTCCTTCTAGCTCTACTTCTTTCACTAATTGGTTAAAATGGCTAAATACTTCAACTATATTCTTTCCAGCTCTCTGAATATTCTGTTCACCTTGTCCTGGTAATCACCATCTCTGCAACATTCAATTTTTCCCTCTCGTGCTTCAGGGCTATAGAGTTATCCTGGAGGAAAAGCATGTATCCTTTTAGATTAGATCCACTACAAATTTATGATCCTCAACTTCAGCTGTCAAGACAGCTAAGAAGTTTTCTACACATTCCTACTTGGTTCCCTTTTCTGTACCCCACAATAGCTGTTCTAAACCTTACCAATTTTATTAAGATCCCTGCCCTTTCTACACTTCATTTTAACAAAGGGTTTAGCAGCCTAACTCAGTGATATTCTTCAACATCCCTTAGCTTTCAAATATGCCTGTACTTTCACATCTGTCTGTCTCACTGAATTTTGTCTCAGAGGAAGATGTGCTTCTGTTCTCTTCTAAAGATAACCTATTCTTGGTGCTCTTGAACTCATACCATCCATTTCCACCAGGACTTTATTTAATCTATTATCCTCTTTTTCCTATGTAGCTAACCTCTCTCTCTCTCCTTTTCTCCCTCTCTTTTTTCTCTCCTTTTTTTTTATATCTTCCTTTCCTCCCTTTCCTCTTCCTTTTCCTTCCACCACCTCTTCATTTTCTCCTAATTAGTTTCTGTATATGGTAATCTGTGATGACAATTACAACCAAGAACCAAAAATAAAAATCTCCCCTAATCCTCACTAATCATATTAGCTGTAAACCAGTTTCTCTTCTTCAACACACAGATTCTTTTAAAAAGGTATCTGTGCTCACTGCTCTACTTTTTACCCTTATTTACCCTTCTTCCTATTCTATTGTGGTTTCCGCCAGTATAACTCTGTCAAAATGTTCTTGAATAGTGGCATTTATTTAGCATTTATAAAGTGTCTGGTATGTAAGAGATAGAACCATGAATAAGACAAAGTCCTTGCTTTCATTGAGCTGACATTCTGGAGAAGGGAGACAGACAATAAAGAAACAAGTAAATACACAATGATTTATTTGTGTGACACAGCCCAGTGCCACAATGGAAAAAAATAGTGTAAGATGAGATAAAGAATGACTGAGAGAGGGTTACTTAGCCTGACTGATCAGAGAAGGCCTCTTTGAGAAATTGACGTTTGAGTTGAACCCTGAATGATGAGAAGAAATTCATCACGTGAAAATCTGGGAGAAAAATATTCTGAAATTGGAAACAGCCAGGGGACAGAGCAGTTTAACTATGTCATAAAAAGCTAGGTCAAGAGTGGCAGGAATTGATGTTTGAAAGCTAGGTACAGGTCAGATCATATCGCTCCTGTGGGTCTGGTGAATACTCTAACTCATCCAACTGTGATGAGAAATTATTGGAGAGTTGAGAGCAGGGAAATTACATGATATAACTTGCCTTTGTGAAAAAGATTACTCCGGCTGCTGATACATAATTGACCATACTGGGGCAGGAACTGAAACAAAGAAACCAATTAGTGGGCTATTGCAGTAGTATGAGGGAGTCATGGTGGTGTACTAATTACCTTTTCACTTTTGTGCCCTTACTCATGCATTTCTTTCTGTGTTGTGAACTCTGATTCATAATTCAGCTCAATCATTACCTCTTTGGAAAGTATCCTCCAATCTCCAGTCACTGTTCACTAGATATAAGTAACTGCTTATTCATCTGGGTTCATATAGAGATTAGTACTTTTACTATAGCACATATTTAACAGAGTGTTTCCATGTACAAACCCCGGAATTAGGTTGTTTGAAATGAGATCCTGCCTTTACCTTTATTGTGAGTTGACTTGTATGACCTTAAAATTCATATTTAGAACTGCACATGGAACAACAGACTGGTTCCAAATAGGAAAAGGAGTATGTCAAGGCTGCATATTGTCACCCTGCTTATTTAACTTATATGCAGAGTACATCATGAGAAACGCTGCGTTGGAAGAAG
This sequence comes from Bos grunniens, assembly GCF_055505025.1. Lineage (NCBI taxonomy): Eukaryota > Metazoa > Chordata > Mammalia > Artiodactyla > Bovidae > Bos > Bos grunniens. Next base: position 100,684,033 of record NC_141194.1, on the reverse strand, counting down.
CACAAGCTGAAATCAAGATTGCCAGGAGAAATATCAATAACCTCAGATATGCAGATGACACCATCCTTATGGCAGAAAGTGAAGAGGAACTAAAAAGCCTCTTGGTGAAAGTGAAAGTGGAGAGTGAAAAGGTTGGCTTAAAGCTCAACATTCAGAAAACAAAGATCATGGTATCTGGTTCCATCATTTCATGGCAAATAGATAAGGAAACAGTGGAATCAGTGTCAGACTTTATTTTTCTGGGCTCCAAAATCACTGCAGATGGTGATTGCAGCCATGAAATTAAAAGATGCTTACTCCTTGGAAGGAAAATTATGATTAACCTAGATAGTATATTAAAAACGAGAGACATTACTTTGCCAACAAAGGTCCGTCTAGTCAAGGCTATGGTTTTTCCTGTGGTCATGTATGGATGTGAGAGTTGGACTGTGAAGAAGGCTGAGAGCTAAATTAATTGATGCTTTTGAAGTGTGGTATTGGAGAAGACTCTTGAGAGTCCCTTGGGCTGAAGGAGATCCAACCAGCCCATCCTAAAGCAGATCAGTTCTGGGTGTTCATTGGAAGGACTGATGCTGAAGCTGAAACTCCGGTAATTTGGCCATCTCATGCAAACAGTTGACTCACTGAAAAAGACCCTGATGTTGGGAGGGATTGGGAGAAGGAGAAGAAGGGGATGACAGAAGATGAGATGGCTGGATAGCATTGCCGAATTGATGATCATGAGTTTGGGTAAACTCCGGGAGTTGATGATGGACAGGGAGGCCTGGTGTGCTGCGATTCATGTGGTCATAAGGAGTTGTATATGACTGAATGACTGAACTGAACTGAAAATTCATATGTTAAGATCCAATCCCCCAGTGCCTCATATCATGACGTTCTTTGGGAATAATGTCATTGTAGAAATAATTACTTAAGATGAAGTCATACTGCAATGGGGTGGATTCCTAATCCAATATGACAGCTGACTTTAAGAAAAAGGGTAAATTTGGACAATGACATGTTCAAACAATAACATCATACAAAGATGAATGTGAGATGGGGGTGATGCTTCTATAAGCCAAGGAATGCCAAATAATGCCAGCAAACCAACAAAAGCTAGAAGAGTAGCATCGAATGGATTTCTTTCTCAAAGCCATGAAAAAGAATCAGCCCTACCAACATCTTTATCTCATCTTCTAGCCACCAGAACTGCAAGACAATAAATTTCTGTTGTCTGAGTGATCACTTTGTAGTACTTTGTTTCTGCAATCCTAGTGAACTAACAGATTTTGGTTCATCAGCAGAACCCTTCTGTAACAAATATCTAAAAATGTGGAAGTGACTTTGAACATTCCAACTGGGTAAGGAAAGGTAGAGGATAGAAGAGCTTTGAGGCTCTTGATAGAAGAAGACTAGATTACCGTGAGGAGACTGATGATAGAAATATGGATGTTAAAGGAGATTCTGATGAGGATTCAGAATGAAAAGTGATTTGTAGAGAAAGCTCTTATTGTCAGAGAATGCATATATCATCATGACAAGAATGCTGTAAGAAAAATTAACGTTAAAGATACTTCTGCTGAAATCTTAGGTAAAAATGAAGAAAACATTATTGGAAACTGGAGTAAAGTCAACCCTTATTATAAAGCTGCAGAGAACCTGGCTAAATTTTGTTTTATTGAAAGAAAAGTAGAACTTATAAGGGATGAACTTAGATACTTAGCTGATGAGACGTCTAAGCAAAGTGTTGAAGATGTTGCCTGATTTCTTCTTGCCACACATAATGTGAAAGGAAAGAGACAGGTTGAAAAAAAAATATTAAACAACAAGGACCTACTGAATAACAGTACAATACAGGGAACTCTATTAAATATTCTGTAATAACCCATATAGGAAAATAATCTGAAAAAAGTAGATATTTGTATTTGTATAACTGAATCTCTTTGTTGTACACCTGAAACGAACACAGCACTGTTAATCAAATATATTCCAATATAAAAAAAAAAAAGTTTAAAAAAACCATAACTTAAAGGTTTGAAAAATTCTAAACCTGTCCCTATTACCGAAAATGTAAAAAAAGTATGCTGTGGAAAGAACATTAAGGTTGTGACTGGACAACCATTTGCTAAAGAGATTAGGTGTGTGCCTTTTGTATCCAATCACCATCTCAGGAGAAATGTTGCCACCTTGGACTGAAGGAGACAGAGGGGAGGAAACGAAGGAAGGTTGCTAGATTCCTGAGATTATATATGAAGAAAATACATCTATAAAGATATTTGGCTGAAAACCGAGTTACCTTTCAGCAAAATGACCCCAAAAGTGTTTCAGTGGCTAGCCTTGTTCCATGAGGCAAGGCTGCCACTTAGGGCTGAGGATACAAGGTCTGTATCCAGACCTGAGGAGATATGGCTGTAACTCTAGTTGGTGTAGAGGACAGAGCTTCAAGTCAAAGATTATTATTCTTAAACAGTAAAAGCTAAAGAAATTTACCTACTAGCTTTTGGACTTGCTAGGGGCTTGTGACCCCCTTTTTCTTCTGATTTCTCCCTTTTGGAATGGGAAGGTCTATCCTGTACCTTTCCTACCACTGTATTTTTGAAACACAAAATTTTTTATCTGGTTTTCCAGGTTCACAGATGGACAGGGATTTTGCCCCAGGATGCATCTTACCCCAAGTCTCACCTATACCTGATGTAGATAATATGTGAATGAGTTTTTCAATGTCTGGTTGATACTGGATAGGATGGATTAACACTTTTGAGGATGTAGAAAGATGGTGAATGCATTTTGCATATGAGAAGGCTATGCATGTTTGAGGGCTAGAGGATGGATTATTATGAGTTAAATTGTGTCCCCTAAATTCCTGTGTTGAAGTCCTAAACCCTAGTGCCTGAGAATATGGCTTTAATTTGTAATAGAGTTATTGCAGATAGAATTAGTTAAGGTGAGGTCATACTGAAGTTGGAGGGTGCTATATAAGGAGGTCATCAAGAAGAGGTGACTGCTTGTTGACCCAGGAGTTGGACCTGGGTGATTGGAGGCTCCTCACTTCCTCCTCTGTCCTTGGAATGTATGTTCTGCCCACCATTCTTATGCTAGGAGATATTTCAAGAATGCATCCTTGAGATAACAATGTATTGTTGGCATCATTTGGACTAGGTAAATGACAACCCCATCAAGGTCTACCTATAAACTTGTAAGATTCTGGCTGATAAGTGCAGAGATCTACTTGTCTTGTGGCCACCCAGGACAAACCTCATATTTAAGTTCCTTTGCTTATTAAAACTGCCATCTACCAATCTGGGGTGGTCTAATTCTTTCTTCAGTCTCTCGTTGTCCTCCAAGTATGTGGCCCAGTTTCATATTTAACACGAGAACTCCTAAGGTTGCAAACAAACAATCCCTAATCCAACATGACTGGTATATCTATAAAAAGGGAGACATTTGGGGTGGTCCTAAGAAGGCAGAGGAATAGGACGGGAGACCACTTCCTCCCCCACAAATTCATCAAAAGAACATTTAAACGTTGAGTAAATTCCACAAAACAACTTCTGAATACCAGCAGATGACTTAGGCACCCAGAAAAGCAGCCCATTGTCTTCAAAAGGAGATGTTTTTATCAACATTGTTGTATAGATGGAGAAGTCTTGAGGCTACTGTAAAAATAAGACTGAAAACCAGAAGCAGGAGGCTTAAGTCCAATTCCTGAGAACACATAGAACTCCTGACTCCAGGGAACATTAATCGAGCTCATCAAATGCCTCCATACATACACTGAAACCAAGCACCAGCCAAGGGTAAACAAGTTCCAGAGCAAGACATACCAAGCAAATTCTCCAGCAACGCAGGAACACAGTCCTGATCTTCAATATACAGGCTGCCCAAAGTCACTCCAAACCCACTGACATCTCATAACTTATTATTGGACATTTCATTGCACTCCAGAGAGAAGAAATCCAGCTCCACCCACCAGAACACCGACACAAGCTTCCCTAACCAGGAAACCTTGACAAGCCACCTGTACAACCCCAGCCACAGTGAGGAAACTCCACAATAAAGAGAACTCCACAAACTGCCAGAATACAGAAAGGCCACCCCAAACACAGCAATATAAACAGGATGAAGAGACAGAGGAATATAGAGCAGGTAAAGGAACAGGATAAATGCCCACCAAACCAAACAAAAGAGGAACAGGTAGAGAATCTACCTGATAAAGAATTTCGAAACGAGATGCCAGTCCAGGTTCAATGCATGATACTGGATGCTTGGGGCTAGTGCACTGGGACGACCCAGAGGGATGGTATGGGGAGGGAGGAGGGAGGAGGGTTCAGGATGGGGAGCACATGTATACCTGTGATGGATTCATTTTGATATTTGGCAAAACTAATACAATTATGTAAAGTTTAAAAATAAAATAAAATTAAAAAAAAAGAATTTCAAATAATAATAGTGAAAATGATCCAAAATCTTGAAATCAAAGTGGAATCACAGATAAATAGCCTGCAGACAAGGATGGAGAAGATGCAAGAAATGTTTAACAAGGACCTAGAGGAAATAAAAAAGAGTCAGTCAATAATGAATAATGCAATAACTGAGGTGAAAAAAACACTCTGGAGGGAACCAACAGTAGACTAACTGAGTCAGAAGATAGGATAAGTGAGGTGAAAGATAAAATGGTGGAAATAAATGAAGCAGAGATGGAAAAAGAACTAAAAGAAACAAAGACAATCTCAGAGACCTCTGGGACAATGTCAGACGCCACAACATTCAAATCATAGGAGTGCCATAAGAAGAAGACAAAAAGAAAGGACATATGAAAATACTTGAGAAGATAATAGTTGAAAACTTCCCTAAAATGGGGAAGGAAATACTCACCCATGTCCAAGAAACCCAGAGAGTCCTAAACAGGATAAACCCAAGGCAAAACCCCCCAAGACACATTTTAATCAAATTAACGAAGATCAAACACAAAGAACAAATATTAAAAGCAGCAAGGGAAAAACAACAAATAACACACAAGGGGATTCCCATAAGGATAACAGCTGATCTTCCAATAGAAATTCTTCAGGCCAGAAAGTAATGGCAGGACATACTAAGAGTGATGAAAGAGAAAAACCTACAACCCAGATTACTGTGCCCAGCAAGGATCTCATTCAAATATGAAGGAGAAATCAAAGGCTTTACATAAAAGCAACAGCTGAGAGAATTCGGCACCACCAAACCAGCTCTCCAACAAATGCTAAAGTATCTTCTCTAGACAGGAAACACAGAAAAGGTGTATAAACTCGAACCCAAAACTATAAAGTAAGTGGCAATGGGATCATACTTATCAATAATTAGTTTAAACATAAATGGGTTGAATGCCCCAACGGAAAGACAAAGACTGGCTGAATGGAACAAAAACAAGACCCCTATATATATTGTCTACAAGAGACCCATCTCAAAACAGGGGACACATACACATAGCTAGAAAAGGCTATTCCACACAAATAGAGACCAAAAGAAAGCAGGAATAGCAATAATCATATCAGATAAAATAAACTTTAAAACAAAGGCTGTGAAAAGAGACAAAGAAGGACACTGCATAATGATCAAAGGGTCAATCCAAGAAGAAGATATAACAATTATAAATATATATGCATCCAACATAGGGGCACCACAATATGTAAGACAAAAGCTAACAAGTATGAAAGGGGAAATTAACAATAAAACAATAATAGTGGGAGACTTTAAAACCCCACTCACACCTATAGATAGATCAACTAAATGGAAAATTAACAAGGAAACACAAACTTTAAATGATACAATAGACCAGTTAGACCTAATTGATATCTATAGAACACTTCACCCCAACACAATGAATTTCACCTTTTTCTCAAGTGCACATGGAACCTTCTCCAGGATAGATCACATCCTGGGCCATAAAACTAGCCTTGGTAAATTCAAAAAAATAGAAATCACTCCAAGCATCTTTCCTGGCCACAATGCAGTAAGATTAGATCTCAATTACAGGAGAAAAACTATTAAAAATTACAACATATGGAGGCTGAACAACACGTTGCTGAATAACCAACAAATCACAGAAGAAATCAAAAAAGAAATCAAAATACTCATAGAAACAATTGAAAATGAAAACACAACAACCCAAAACCTGTGGGACACTGTAAAAGCAGTGCTAAGGAGAAGGTTCATAGCAATACAGGCATACCTCAAGAAACAAGAGAAAAGTCAAATAAATAATCTAACTCTACACCTACAGCAATTAGAAAAGGAAGAAATGAAGAACCCCAGGGTTAGTAGAAGGAAAGAAATCTTAAAAATGAGGGAATAAACAAATGCAAAATAAACAAAAGAGACCATAGCAAAAATCAACAAAGCCAAAAGCTGGTTCTTTAAAAGGATAAATAAAATTGACAAACCATTAGCCAGATTAGTTAAACAAAGGGAGAAAAATCAAATCAATAAAATTAGAAATTAAAATGGAGAGATCACAATAGACAACACAAAAATACAAAGGATCATAAGAGACTACTATCAGCAATTATATGCCAATAAAATGGACAACGTGAAAGAAATGGACAAATTCTTATAAAAGTACAACTTTCCAAAATTGAACCAGAAAGAAATAGAAAATCTTAGCAGAAACACCACAATCACAGAAATTGAAACTGTAGTCAGAAATCTTCCAGCAAACAAAAGCCCAGGTCCAGATGGCTGCACAGCTGAATTCTACTAAAAATTTCAAGAAGAGCTAACACCGATCCTACTCAAATTCTTCCAGAAAGTTGCAGAGGAAGCTAAACTTCCAAACACATTCTTTGAGGCCACCATCACCCTAATACCAAAACCTGACGAACATTTCACCAAAAAACAAAACTACAGGCCAATATCACTGATGAACATAGACGCAAAAATCCTTAACAAAATTCTAGCAGTCAGAATCTAACAACACATTAAAAAGATCATACACCATGACCAACTGGGCTTTATCCCAGAGATGCAAGGATTTTTCAATATCCACAAATCAAACAATGTAATACACCACATTAACAAATTGAAAAATAAAAGCCATATGATTATCTCAATAGATGCAGAGAAAGCCTTTGACAAAATTCAACATCCATTTATGATAAAAAAAAAAAAACCCTCCAGAAAGCCGGAATACAAGGAACATACCTCAACATAATAAAAGCTATATATGACAAACCCACAGCAAACAGTATCCTCAATGGTGAAAAACTGCAAGCATTTCCCCTAAAGTCAGGAACAATACAAGGGTGCCCACTTTCACCACTACTATTCAACATAGTTTTGGAAGCTTTGGCGACAGCAATCAGAGCAGAAAAAGAAATAAAAGGAATCCAAATTGGAAAAGAAGAAGTAAAACTCTCACTATTTGCAGATGACATGATCCTCTACATAGAAAACCCTAAAGACTCCACCAGAAAATTACTAGAACTAATCAATGATTATAGTAAAGTTGCAGGATATAAAATCAACACACAGAAATCCCTTGCATTCCTATACACTAATAATGAGAAAACAGAAAGAGAAATTAAGGAAACAATTCCATTCACCATTGCAACGGAAAGAATAAAATACTTAGGAATATATCTACCTAAAGAAACTAAAGACCTATATATAGAAAACTATAAAACACTGGTGAAAGAAATCAAAGAGGACACTAACAGATGGAGAAATACATCATGTTCATGGATCGGAAGAATCAATATAGTGAAAATGAGTATACTACCCAAAGCAATTTATAGATTCAATGCAGTCCCTATCAAGCTACCAACAGTATTCTTCACAGAGCTAGAACAAATAATTTCAAAATTTGTATGGAAATACAAAAAAACTAGAATAGCCAAAACAATCTTGAGAAAGAAGAATGGAACTGGAGGAATCAAACTGCCTGGCTTCAGGCTCTACTACAAAGCTTCAGTCATCAAGACAGTATGGCAAAAAGATAGAAATATAGATCAATGGAACAAAATAGAAACCCCAGAGATAAATCCACGCACCTATGGACACATTATCTTCGACAAAGTAGGCAAGAATACACAATGGAGAAAAGACAATCTCTTTAACAAGTGGTGCTGGGAAAACTGGTCAACCACTTGTAAAAGAGTGAAACTAGAACACTTTCTAACACCATACACAAAAATAAACTCAAAATGGATTAAAGATCTAAATGTAAGATCAGAAACTATAAAACTCTTAGAGGAGAACTTAGGCAAAACACTCTCCGACATAAATCACAGCAGGATGGATCCTCAATGACCCACTTCCCAGAATATTGGAAATGGAAGCAAAAATTTTTTAAAAAGGACCTAATTAAACTTAAAAGATTTTGGACAAGGAAGGAAACTCTAAGCAAGGTGAAAAGACAGCCTTCAGAATGGGAGAAAATAATAGCAAATGAAGCAACTGACAAAGAATTAATCTCAAAAATATACAAGCAACACTTGCAGCTCAATTCCAGAAAAATAAATGACCCAATCAAAAAATTGGCCAAAGAACTAAACAGACATTTCTCCAAAGACATACAGATGGCTAACAAACACATGAAAAGATGCTCAACATCACTCATTATCAGAGAAATGCAAATCAAAACCACAGTGAGGTACCATTTCACGCCAGTCAGAATGGCTGCTACCCAAAAGTCTACAAGCAATAAATGCTGGAGAGGGTGTGGAGAAAAGGGAACCCTCTTACACTGTTGGTGGGAATGCAAACTAGTACAGCCACTATGGAGAACAGTGTGGAGATGCCTTAAAAAAACTGAAAATAGAACTGCCATATGACCCATCAATCCCACTGCTGGGCATACACACCAAGGAAACCAGAATTGAAAGAGACATGTGTACCCAAATATTCATCGCTGCACTGTTTATAATAGCCAGCACATGGAAGCAACCTAGATGTCCATCAGCAGACGAATGGATAAGAAAGCTGTGGTACATATACACAATGGAGTATTACTCAGCCATTAAAAAGAATACATTTGAGTCAGTTCTAATGATGTGGATGAAACTGGAGCCTATTGTACAGAGTGAAGTAAGCCAGAAAGAAAAACACCAATACAGCATAATAATGCATATATATGAGACGCAGATGTATAGAACACTCTTTTGGACTCTTTGGGAGAGGGCGAGGGTGGGATGATTTGGGAGAATGGCATTGAAACATGTATAATATCATATGTGAAACCAATCGCCAGTCGAGGTTCGATGCAGGATACAGGAAGCTTGGGACTGGTGCACTGGAATGACCCAGACAAATGGTACAGGGAGGGAGGTGGGACGGGGGTTCAGGATGGGGAACACGTGTATACCTTTGGTGGATTCATGTTGATATATAGCAAAACCAATACAATATTGTAAATTAATTAGTCTCCAATTAAAATAAATAAATTTATAATAAAAATAAAATTTAAAAAAAGGGAAAAATTTGGACATAGATGTACACACAAAGAGAACACCATGTGAAGATGAAGACAGAAATTGGGGTGCTGCAGCAGAAGTCAGGGAAGGCCCAGATATTATGAAATGATGAGATACCAGAAAAGAGGCATGGAACCAATTTCTTTCCCACAATTGTCGCAAGGTACCAACCCTATTGCTGCCTTGATATCAACATCTAACTTCCAGAACTGTGAGACAATGCAATTTTGTTGTTCTAAGCCACTCAGTTTGTCATACTTTGTTACGGCAATGCTAGCAAACTAGTACAGTCCCTTGGTAGGCTAGCTATGAGGTTTCAGGCAGTTTGCATAATCTCTCTGTGCTTCAGTTTCTCCATCTATAAACCGAATAACAGTCTCTGTCATGCACTGAGGAATAACCATTATTCTCTAACCAATTATGAATTCTCAGAACAGGGATTATCTTTTATTTATCCTTGCCTGCTAAGGGTTTAACAAAGCCCCCATCACAGAGTAGAAGCTTAATACTTGTTTGTTGGATGAATTTATATTCCTTGTTTTATCCCAAGGTGCTGGAGTCCAGCTCCAGCAGCCAGGGATTCAACCTGAAGGGAGGGACGGTGTCGGTGGGTAACGACACAGCCTCTCAATTTTCTTGGACTGTGCGTTTATTTCAAGTTTAAGATTTTCTTTTATACTTTTACAAAAGCATTAGGTCAGAGGTTTGACATTTTCAGTTCCCCCTCACCCAGATTTATTATCTCCATAAATCATTGTTGCCCTTCAGAATTCCTGCTTCAGTGATTCTCTCGGAATCAGCTTTACCATCTATTATCTACTTTCTCTTATGTGTCCTATAGTTAACTTGTGACTACATTGTAATTCATGCTACATTCCTCAGTTTATTTCTTATCTTTCTAAATCCTGTTTGCCCCTAACATCCTGAGCTCACTCTCTTAAAAAGGCTTCTAGCTATTAGTATCTCTAAAATTCCTAACCTCTATAAGCTATAGTAAAATATGCTAACATTGCAACAATCCTTAAATCTTTAACTTCTAACTATTTTAATTGTCTCTAAGCCCTAAATTCAATAAACTCCTCTGCCATAAACATTTTCCTCACAAATAGGCTTCAGATAGCAATCCCTCCCATGGCCTCAAGCTGCGGCCAATGTGCTCATCCTGGAACACTCTTTTGTTAAAGTCCTTGAACAAATGTCAATGATTAACTTTATGAATTATTCTCTGAGCACAGCTGCAGAAGGCTTTGTGCCTTCTCATGCTCCTCTCAGGAACAATAAGCACCTTAATATTCCTTTCCAGTCAACTCAGCTGAGGAGAGGAAACAATAAGTCAGAATCACAAGGCCTAACTCCTTCATCCTGGGTCAGTGCCTGTGGGACAAAGAGAGGCGGTTGGGGCCATGCCTCCATTTTGTCAGTAATGCCTAATGTGGCTCCCAACACCAAGGAATAAACCTTTTTAGAATTCCATGGTCTACAGATCCTGGACTGTTATTTCCAGTGTCTGGCTATAAAATATAATAATTAGTTAGCAGGCCTACAGTTAAGCTATCTCATGTCTTTGCAAATCTTACTTTATTCATCTACTAGATGATATCATTGAGCTAGATAATCTCTAAAGTCCCTTCTAATTTCAAAATTCTGCAAACCTAGGTCCATGATTATAATTTAGGAGGGCAGTGCTTTTGAGGAATGAATTATATTTGATCATTAAAGGAGTAATGAAAATATCTCCTGAATCCATGAGAAGGTACTTTCAGAAAATGAGGACTTTGTTTGGCAGAGCTCATAGTGTACTTTTGCTGGGTAATTAAAACAAGACTTTCTGTGGATATATAAGTAACTTAAATGGTTCCACTATTCCACAAACAATTCAAGACAAGCTTCTGAGAACTCTTCCCGTTCTCCACCTTGGCATGATTATTGATAACAATTACAAGCACCACTTTTTTTTTTTATCTATAAGCAAAGCTTACTGTTTTACAACGTTATATTTGTTTATTCAACTCAAGATGCTTTCTAGCCAAAACAATTGAAACTGCACTTAGGTTGAAGTCAGGGGATAGTTGAATTCACTAACACTGATATGAACAATAACAGGAAAGTTAAAACATATAATTTTCAAACTCAAGTTTGCATCGGAAATATTGGAGAGCTTCTTTAAAATGTTTTAAGGACTTTCTGTTCATTCACTGCTAGATTCTGATTCAAGAAGTTTAAGGTAGGGTTGGATGTGAAATTGCATTTTAACAAGCATCTCCAGTGATTACTATGCATTTAGATGTTCTTTCAACCACACACTGAGAAACACTACTGCAATCAATGTATAATACTTAGGGACTCTCTATAATGGATATAAAACTAATTTTGTTTAGAAAGCTACATTAAATCTTAAATTAGGAAAATTAGACATTTAAAACTGAATCTCCATCATTTGTTACAAAATATCTAAATACTAATCATTGAAAGATAACAGATGAGTTGGTATAATTTTGAAAGCCAAAAAATCATTAGCTATTTACTTATTCCCATTAATAATATTACTCAAAGGTTTTGATTAGCATGGATCACATAGCCATTTTAAATTTCAATTTTTTGGTCTGCTGGTACCTTTCAAAGAAGGATGAGCCTTCTCCCCTCTTTATACCTACGTTAGCATATTAACTTGTGAAACTACTCTGGATTATGTCAATTGAAATCCAAGTAAAAGTCAGGTATTAGTAAGGTTTACTGTAATAAACAGTCTCAAAATTGCAAGGGCTTATTTTTTTCTTCATGTTATATGTAGACTGTAGGTCAGCATTTGTTTCTAATTCTCAGAACATAGCAAAAAGAGTATATAATCCAATTGAATGCCTCTTATAGGATATGGTGTCTATCATGTCTATCTGCATTCTATTGACCAAAGCATGTCATATGGTCACCCCTGTTAATTGGATAGGGAAGTGTACTTCACCTGAAAGTAGGTCTTACAAATGACATGGTGAGCATGGGAGCGCATTATTCTGTTACAGTAAAGGAAATGAATAATTGTAAGCAATTTGATTATTTAACAGCTGGTTCAATTAGCAGTTCTGATTTTAGCTACTAAAAGTAATTTATTTTTAAAGGAATCATCCATTTCCATATAATACAGCTCAAATGAAATCTGCTTAGAGAATATAATAAGATTTGTAAGTTGGAATTTAAAGTTATAATGGTCAAGGGTTACTAATTTATATATACATATAAATGATATCTCGGTTGGCATGTTGTTATCGACTTTTTACTTTAACCTTGACTCTGAGCTCCATTAAGTTCTTAATCATATCCTCAGTGTCCAGCCCAGTGCCCCATCACACAGTTGAATCTCAGTAGGTGATTAGTAAGTGAATAAATGAATGCAAAATGTGGCTTGTATTAACAGGGTATGAAATAAAGAATGTAGTTACCAGTATAATTTGGATGTATTCATATATATTAAGAGTATATATTAAGAGATCTCTGAAACTTCATAGGATTCATATTTCCTTTACTGATTTGAATTTTTCTTGAAGTGCTCAGAGGGAGGACAATAGATAAACATTATAAGGGAGTCAGTAGTCCATGGCTGTCTTTATTCAATTTCTCTTGAGGAAAGTCATGCTAGATCTGTTTCAAGGAATAAACTCAGAAACTATGCCATCTTGGTCTTAGTTTATCCAGCACCTTTCAAGATAGCTGGTGTACAGTAGGTGCTCAGTAAATGCATACTGTTAATTAGAGAGTTTTCTATATTATTAAGTCACACATGATCAATTTTTTTCTTTACTTCTTAAAATCTCTCTTCACATCTCCTAATCTCTAGCAGCAAGCCCCTGTAAACTGGAGAACATAAACTCTTAAGCACAATTATACTTCCTCACTTTCCAAAAATCATTGTTTTGGATAAATTTCATGTACCCTAATACTCTTTTAACTCAGGGACAGTTCATTTTTAACCAGATTCCCGGAGAAGGACAGATGGATGGCCAGAAAAATTTTTTTCCCCAAGACTTTAAGGATCACAATTTTGAGGGACTGGCTTTCTGCTTCAATATGCCCTGCTTTTCTACCTCCCATGAAGCTCATGGTTAGCCCCTCCTGCAAAGAAAGAACCATGTCAGGTTGACTCCTCAGCTAAAAATAACCAAAATGTGTCTGGATTTATAGAGAACATGCACAGTTTAAAATTCTGTCCAGGACTTCTAATATTCAGTTAGCCTACTGGGTTTCTAGACATACATAGTACTTCTGAGGATGTTGTAAATAATTCCTCACTTTAACATATTTTTTCTCTCTTCCCAATCTAATGATTTTTATTTTAAAATGATCCTTGAAGAGTTAGGCATAGCAACTTTGTATTGATTTTAAAAGTTTATTAGCTATTTGTTCCAAAGTAGATTTTCTTATTTGTCTAAGTAAGGGGCTCAACACTTTGGTTAGAATTGCTATTTGTTTCAAATATAATCATTTACAGAATTGTTTGTTTTATTTGTAAACTTGCTATTTATCAATTTGTAAGAGATGGTGTCTGCATAACCAATATTGTGAAAGAAATGGAATCTCTATATTTGAAATTATACAATATTTTAAGTGCTCTTTTAGCTGGTTTCTTCTGAAAGAAAGAAGAAACAATATTCTCTCAGAAGAAACAATATTCTACTTTTCACAAGGCCTCTGATTTCATCTCCCAACTGAAGGATCTTTTATTTAGTTAGTTTTAGTTTGGCTAATTAAAAAAAAAAAAAACTTATTTATTTTCAGTTACATTTTATTGGAATATAGCTGATTTACAATGTTATGTTAGTTTCATCTGTACAGCAAGGTGATTCAGTTATATATATATATATATATATATATATATATATATATATATTTATATATATATATTTATACATACATACATACACTCTTTTTTATATTATTTTCCCGTATAGGTCATTACAGAGTTTTGAGTTCCCTGTGCTATACAGTAGGTTCTTATTATCTATTTTATACATGTGTGGGCATGCTCAGTTACAAATTTATGTCCGACTCTTTGTAACCTCATGGCCTGCAGAGTGCCAGGCTCCTGTTCCATGGGATTCTCCAGGTAAAAATACTGGAGTGGATTGCCATTTCCTCCTTCAGGGGATCTTCCTGACCTAGGAATCAAACCCAAACCTCACACTTCTCCTGCATTGGCAGACAGGCTCATTTACCAGCTGAGCTAACAGGGATACACTAGTGTGTATTTGTCAATCCCAATCTCCAATTTATATCTTCCCCCCTTTCCCCCTTGGTAACCATAATTTTGTTTTCTATGTCTGTGACTCTACTCGTGTTCTGTAAATAAATTCATTTGCACCACTTTTTTTAAAGATTCTACACATAAGTGATATCATGATACCACTTTTCTGCTTGACTGACTTCACTTAGTATGACAATCTCTAGGTCCATACATGTTGCTGCAAATGGTATTGCCCCATTATTTTTTATGGCTGAGTAATAATCCATTGTACATATATATCACATCTTCTTTATCCATTTATCTGTTGATGGAAATTTAGGTTGCTTCCATGTCTTGGCTACTTTAAACAGTGCTGCAATGAACTTTGGGATACATGTATTGTTTCAGATCATGTTTTTATGTGAATATATGCCCAAGAAAGGGATTGCAGAGTTATATGGTAGCTCTATTTTTAGCTTTTTGAGGAACCTCCATATTGTTCTCCATAGTGGCTATACTAATTTTTTCTCCAATCTCAAAAGGTGAGCTGTATTCAATAATTATTTGTATGTTGTGTGTGTGTAGTATCTGCATTAGTTTTCTAGGGCTGCCATAACAAAATGCCGTAGACTGGAAGGCATAAGCCAAGAGGTTTATTTTCTAACATGTATGGAGGCTGGAAATAAAAGATAAAGGTAGCAGGATGGTTGGTTTCCTCTGAATCCTCTCCTTGGCTTACAGATGACTTCCCTTTTGATGCCTCTTCACATGATAGTTCCACTGTACACATACGTCCATGGTGTCTCTTTTTTTTTAAATAAAAATCCCAGCCATATTTGGATTAAGCCCCACTTTAATAGGCTCATTTTAATTTAATCACTTCTTTATAAAGACCTTATCATAAGTTTGTAGCTAGTATATGAAGCTGGCAAGACCTCTATACTAGCTTGCCAGATGTCTGTCTTTTAAATGCCGTTCATCTCACTTACAAAGGCTAAATGCAAGAGGTGTTGTTCCAAAAGAATTGCATTATCTCTTGAACGTGGGCTCCTGATATTCAGTCATTCATTTTTTAAACCTCATGAGTTATCTCTATCTTGCTTTTCTCAGACTGCTGAGACAAACAGGTTATTCAAAGGCCTCCCTTAATTATCCTGAAACCCAGAAATTAAGTATAGAGCACCCAGAGACTATTATTCTTTGATGAGGAAAAGAATTTGTTTTAACTACTTCATCTCAAGATCACCATTTTCTTTTCTCCTTTAGATTCAGACTCTCCCCTACCACACTGCTTGAGTTCTTGTTGCATTGATCACTTCTGACCACTTTTCAGGCCTTCAGTTTCTCATGAATCAGTAGATTCCTTTCTTGACCTCACATGACATACATCACATACTTACACTGTCTAATGGATTTATAGGTCACAGTAATTTATTATCATGTAGCAACAGTAACCACTATTGTAATTTCTACCAAGGTAGATTAGTTTTACATATTCTTCAGTTCATATCCATGTAGTCATATGATGTGTGATCTTGTGTCTGCCTTATTTTGCTCAAAGTAATATCTACAACATTGACCTTTTTTCTTTGTGTTGTTCATTTCATGTTAGTGCTGAAGAGTAATTTGCAGCATGAATATATCACAGGTTTTTCCCATTTTCCCATATAATGATGTTTGGATTATGTTTATTTTTTAGCTACTACAAATAAAGCTGCCACAAATATTCTTTTATAATACTTTTTTTCTGTTATTTTGGGGTTTTTTTATTTTTTGGTTGTGCCACACAGTTTGTAAAATATTAGTCCCCAGACTAGGGACTGAACCTGGGCCACGACAGTGAAAGTGGGAGTCCTAATCACTGGAGCACCTGGGAATTCCCATAAACATTCTTATACAAAACTTTTTTTTTTTTTTGCAGATAGATATTTTCCCTTTTCCTAGATGCAAACCTAAGAGTGGAATTTCTGGTTCATAAGGTAGATATATGTTTAAGTTTGTATATAAACTGTCAGTTTTCCAAAGTAGTTGTATCATTGTGCACATCTACTAGCAATAGATGATGGTTCCTGTTATGTTACCTCTTAGCATTGATTAACATAGGGATTTTTCTAAGAAACTATCTTTCCTTTTACGGAAAACAGCTGCAAAGGTATAACTATGGTAACTATGGTAACTCCTGTTATTTAAACTATGAAAGCCCATATGGGTTGATTTTTTTTTTCCCTCTTGCCCTTTGTAATTTAAATTTTTAAAATTAATGTTATATTTTGGTTATATTTTGTGTATTAACACCGCTCAGCTCGTTCATTCTCCTTCCCCCTTAGTTCAGTTCAGTCGCTCAGTCATGTCCGACTCTTTGCGACCCCATGAATCGCAGCATGCCAGGCCTCCCTGTCCATCACCAACTCCCAGAGTTCACTCAGACTCATGTCCACTGAGTCAGTGATGCCATCCAGCCATCTCATCCTCTGTCATTGCCTTCTCCTCCTGCCCCCAATCCCTTCCAGCATCAGAGTCTTTTCAAAAGAGTCAACACTTCGCATGAGGTGGCCAAAGTACTGGAGTTTCAGCTTCAACATCATTTCCTCCAAAGAAATCCCGGGGCTGATCTCCTTCAGAATGGACTGGTTGAATCTCCTTGCGGTCCAAGGGACTCTCAAGAGTCTTCTCCAACACCACACTTCAAAAGCATCAATTCTTTGGCACTCAGCCTTCTTCACAGTCCAACTCTCACATCCATACATGACCACAGGAAAAACCATAGCCTTGACTAGACGGACCTTTGTTGGCAAAGTAATGTCTCTGGTTTTGAATATGCTATCTAGGTTGGTCATAACTTGTCTTCCAAGGAGTAACCCTCTTTTAATTTCATGGTTGCAGTCACCATCTGCAGTGATTTTGGAGCCCCCAAAAATAAAGTCTGACACTGCTTCCACTGTTTCCCATCTAATTCCCATGAAGTGATGGGACCGGATGCCATAATCTTTGTCTTCTGAATTTTGAGCTTTAAGCCAAGTTTTTCACTCTCCACTTTCACTTTCATCAAGAGGCTTTTTAGTTCCTCTTCACTTTCTGCCATAAGGGTGGTGTCATCTGCATATCTGAGGTTACTGATATTTCTCACGCGAACCTTGATTCCAGCTTTTGTTTCTTCCAGTCCAGCGTTTCTCATGATGTACTCTGCATACAAGTTAAATAAGCAGGGTGCCAATATACAGCCTTGACATACTCCTTTTCCTATTTGGAACCAGTCTGTTGTTCCAAGTCCAGTTCTAACTGTTGCTTCATGACCTGCATACAGATTTCTCAAGAGGCAGGTCAGGTGGTCTGGTATTCCCATCTCTTTCAGAATTTTCCACAGTTTATTGTGATTCACACAGTCAAAGGCTTCGGCATAGTCAATAAAGCAGAAATAAATGTTCTTCTGGAACTCTCTTGCTTTTTCCATGATCCAGTGGATGTTGGCAATTTGATCTCTGGTTCCTCTGCCTTTTCTAAAACCAGCTTGAACATCAGGAAGTTCACGGTTCACATATTGCTGAAGCCTGCCTTGGAGAATTTTAAGCATTACTTTACTAGCATGTGAGATGAGTTCAATTGTGCAGTAGTTTGAACATTCTTTGGCATTGCCTTTCTTTGGGATTGGAATGAAAACTGACCTTTTCCAGTCCTGTGGCCACTGCTGAGTTTTCCATATTTGCTGGCATATTGAGTGCAGCACTTTCACAGTATCATCTTTCAGGATTTGAAATAGCTCAACTGGAATTCCATCACCTCAAATAGCTTTGTTTGTAGTGATGCTTTCTAAGGCCCACTTGACTTCACATTCCAGGATGTCTGGCTCTAGGTCAGTGATCACATCATCATGATTATCTGGGTCGTGAAGACTTTTTTTGTATAGTTCTTCTGTGTATTCTTGCCACCTCTTCTTAACATCTTCTGCTTGTTAGGTCCATACCATTTCTGACCTTTATCGAGCCCATCTCTGCATCAAATATCCCCTTGGTATCTCTGATTTTCTTGAAGAGATCTCTAGTCTTTCCCATTCTGTTGTTTTCGTCTATTTCTTTGCATTGATAGTTGAGGAAGGCTTTCTTATCTCTTCTTGCTATTCTTTGGAACTCTGCATTCAGATGCTTAAATCTTTCCTTTTCTCCTTTGCTTTTCGCTTCTCTTCTTTTCACAGCTATTTGTAAGGCCTCCCCAGACAGACATTTTGCTTTTTTGCATTTCTTTTCCATGGGGATGGTCTTGATCCCTGTCTCCTGTACAATGTCACAAACCTCATTCCATAGTTCACCAGGCACTCTATCTATCAGATCTAGGCCCTTAAATATATTTCTCACTTCCACTGTATAATCATAAGGGATTTGATTTAGGTTATACCTGAATGGTCTAGTGGTTTTCCCTACTTTCTTCAATTTAAGTCTGAATTTGGTAATAAGGAGTTCATGATCTGAGCCACAGTCAGCTCCCGGTCTTGTTTTTGTTGACTGTATAGAGCTTCTCCATCTTTGGCTCTGAAGAATATAATCAATCTGATATTGGTGTTGACCATCTGGTGATGTCCATGTATAGAGTCTTCTCTTGTATTATTGGAAGAGTGTGTTTGTTATGACCAGTGCATTTTCTTGGCAAAACTTTATTAGTCTTTGCCCTGCTTCATTCCGTATTCCAAGGCCAAATTTGCCTGTTACTCCAGGTGTTTCTTGACTTCTTACTTTTGCATTCCAGTCCCGTATAATGAAAAGGACATCTTTTTGGGGTGTTCTAAAAGTTCTTGTAGGTCTTCATAGAATCGTTCAACTTCAGCTTCTTCAGCATTACTGGATGGGGCATAGACTTGGATTACTGTGATATTGAATGGTTTGCCTTGGAAATGAACAGAGATCATTCTGTTGTTTTTGAGATTGCATCCAAATACTGAATTTCGGACTCTTTTGTTGACCATGATGGCTACCCCATTTCTTCTGAGGGATTCCTGCCTGCAGTAGTAGATATAATGGTCATCTGAGTTAAATTCACCCATTCCATTCCATTATAGTTTGCTGATTCCTAGAATGTCTACATTCACTCTTGTCATCTCTTGTTTGACCACTTCCAATTTGACTTGATTCATGGACCTGACATTCCAGGTTCCTATGCAATATTGCTTTTTACAGCATTGAGCATCGCTTCTATCACCAGTCATATCTAAAGCTGGGTATTCTTTTTGCTTTGGCTCCATCCCTTCGTTCTTTCTGGAGTTATTTCTCCACTGATCTCCAGTAGCATATTGGGCCCCTACTGACCTGGGAAGTTTCTCTTTCAGTATCCTATCATTTGGCCTTTTCATACTGTTCATGGGGTTCTCAAGGCAAGAATACTGAAGTGGTTTGCCATTCCCTTCTCCAGTGGACCACATTCTGTCAGATCTCTCCACCATGTCCCTCCCATCTTGTATTGCCCCACTGGCATGGCTTAGTTTCATTGAGTTAGACAAGGCTGTGGTCCTAGTGTGATTAGATTGACTAGTTTTCTGTGAGTATGGTTTCAGTGTGTCTGCCCTCTGATGCTTTCTTGCAACATCTACCATCTTACTTGGGTTTGTCTTACCTTGGGCATGGGGTATCTCTTCAGGGCTGCTCCAGCAAAGCGCAGCTGCTGCTCCTTACCTTGGACGAGGGGTATCTCCTCACTGCTGCCCTTCCTGACCTTCAGTGTGGGATAGCTCCTCTAGCCCTTCCTCCGCCCACGCAGCCACTGCTCCTTGGACATGGGGTTGTTCTTCCTGGCCGCCACCCATGGTCTCGGGTGTGGGGGCATCGGGTAGCTCCTCCTGGCCTTCCCCCTATGATATTCTAAATTCAGAGTATAGATTTAAGCTAATTTTATTCTAAATATGCTGCTATAAATAGAATAATGCAATATCCATGTAAAATGTTAAGCCCAGTTGATGGAATAAAAATATATATTAAGAAAAACCTGCATATGAGAAGGCAATGGCACCCCACTCCAATACTCTTGTCTGGAAAATCCCATGGACAGAGGAGCCTGGTAGGCTGCAGTCCATGAGGACACTAAGAGTCGGACACGACTGAGAAACTTCACTTTCACTTTTCACTTTCATGCATTGAAGAAAGAAATGGCAACCCACTCCAGTGTTCTTGCCTGGAGAATCCCAGGGACAGAGGAACCTGGTAGGAGGCCGTCTATGGGGTCGGACAGAGTCAGACACAACTGAAGTGACTTAGCAGCAGCAGCAGCATATGAAATAAGAACTGATCATTCACAACTCACATTTTTCGAAATCTTTTTATTTTCTTATTATTCAGAGTCCTTATGCAGCAATTTGGATTAAGGTATATAACAGTTCTTTGTCCATAGAATATCAGTTACTTGATAGTAAATCAGAAAAGAAATGTTTGGGTCATTCTAATTTAAAGATGCAGCCTATTTACCAGCCATCTGGGTACTTCACTTAAACGAAGAGAGTGAACTTAGTATTCACTCAAAACTGTGATGATAATTATTTCAATACAAGAGATTAATGGGTGAACAATCATGTTAAGTTTGAAACCCTGGGGTGAGGAAAGGAGGGCTTTTTTCCTGGGTTGGATATATGCTATACATATCCAAGAGATTTTGCTATAATGCTTGTTTTGAAAGTATGATTTTATTCCAATACATAAGTGTTCCTAGAAATCACTGTACAGTACTGCACAGTAAAAATGATAAGGATCATGGAAAAAGAAGAATAGGCACACAAAACTTAAAGACTTCATCCTAACCCCATTTTCCCATGAACCCCATATATTTTACTGCACAATTTGTATGGTACAGTGATATTCTGAACACATACTCTATGTTATAGCATTGTAGCAGAACTGACTATATGTACACAGTACATTTTATATAGTATTTATATGTAATTATTATCTTAGCTTAAGAAATATCCATACTATTAAATCAATAAAGCAAACCTGGATTGAAAGGACAGCAAAATTATAGCAGTAAGTGTCACTTGACTATTAGTTTCCTTCAAGTCTGTTCTTTTTTTCAAAGATAGTATTAGAAAAGACTTTTGCTAACACAATCCTCCCCAGCTCTCCCTTGGGGTTATCTTTGAAAATGAGTAGAGCTATTTTTTCAAAGATATGTTGAGTCCAGTAAAATTATCTTTTCAAATCTTTCTTATTTTTTTATTGATCCTTAATATAGAATCAGATAGCAGTTCAGTTCAGTTGCTTAGTCATGTCTGACACTTTCCAGCCATGTCGACTGCAGCACACACGGCTTTCTTGTCCATCACCAAATGCCGGAGCTTGCTCAAACTCATCTCCATTGAGTCAGTGATGCCATCCAACCATCTCATCCTCTGCCGTCCATTTCTCCTGCCTTCAATCTTTCCCAGCATAAGTGTATTTTCTAGTGAGTCAGTTATTCACATGATGTGGTCAAAATATTGGAGCTTCATCTTCAACATCAGGGCTTCCAATGAATATTCAGAACTGATTTCCTTTAGATTGACTGGTCTGATCTCTGCAGTCCAAGGGACTCTCAAGACTCTTCTCCAACTCCACAGTTCAAAAGCATGAATTCCTTGCTGCTCAGCCTTCTTTATAGTC
Organism: Bos grunniens; assembly: GCF_055505025.1. Lineage (NCBI taxonomy): Eukaryota > Metazoa > Chordata > Mammalia > Artiodactyla > Bovidae > Bos > Bos grunniens. The sequence continues at coordinate 100,661,786 of NC_141194.1, read as the reverse complement.
CAACTCTCACATCCATATATGACTACTGGTAAAACCATAGCTGTCATCAAAGTAATGTCTCTGCTTTTAATATGCTGTCTGTGTTGGTCATAACTTTTCTTGCAAAGAGTAAGTGTCTTTTAATTCCATGCCTGCAGTCAATATTTGCAGTGATTTTGAAGCTCAAGAAAATAGTCTGTCACTGTTTCCATTGACTCCCCATCTATTTGACACACAGTGATGGGACCAGATGCTATGATCTTAGTTTTTTGAATGCTGAGTTTCAAGCCTGCTTTTTCACTCACTCTTTCACTTTCATCAAGAGGCTCTTCAGTTCCTCTTTGCTTTCTGCCATAAGGGTAGTGTCATCTGCATATCTTAGATTATTAATATTTCTCCTGGCAATCTTGATTCCAGCTTGTACTTTATCCAGCCCAGTATTTCACATGATATATTCTTCATATACGTTAAATAAATAGGGTAACAATATATAGCATTGATGTACTCCTTTCCCAATTTAGAACCAGTCCATTGTTCCACGTGTGGTACTTTTTTCCTTTTAAAAAAATTATTTATTTTAATTGGAGACTAATTACCTTAAAATATTGTAGTGGTTTTTGACAAACATCAGCATGAATTAACCTCAAGTGTACATGTGTTCTCCACCCAGAACCACCCTCCCACCTCCCTTCCCATCCATCCCCAAGGGTCATTCTGGTGCATCAACCCGGAGAACCCTGTCTCATGCATTGAACCTGGACAGGCAATCTGCTTCACATATGATAGTATACACGTTTCAACGCTACCCTTTCAAACCATTCCACACTCGCCTTCTTCCACAAAGTCCAAAAGACTGTTCTTTACATCTGTGTCTCTTTTGCTGTCTCACATATAGGGTCATCCTTGCCATCTTTCTAAATTCCATATATATGCATTAATATACTGTATTGGTGTTTTTCTTTCTGACTTACTTCACTCTGGATAATAGGCTCCAGTTTCATCCACCTCATTAGAACTGATACAATTGCATTCTTTTTAAAGGCTGAGTAATATTCCATTGTGTATATGTACCACATCTTTCTTATCCATTTCTCTGCCGATGGACATCTGGTTGCTTTCATGTCCTAGCTATTGTAAACAGTGCTGTGATGAACATTGTGGTTCACATGTCTCTTTCAATTCTGGTTTCCTCAGTGTGTATGCCCAGCAGTGTGATTGCTGGGTCTTATGGAAGTTCTATTTCCAGTTTTTAAAGGAATCTCCACACTGTTCTCCATAGTGGCTGTACTAGTTTGCATTCCCAACAAGAGTATACAAGGGTTCCTTTTTCTCTGCAACCTCTCAGCGTTTATATTTGTAGAATTTTTGACAGCAGCCATTCTGACTGGCATGAGATGGTACCTCATTGTGGTTTTGATTGGGATTTCTCTGATAATGAGTGATATTGAGCATCTTTTCATGTCTTCCTTTGTTAGCCTTCTGTATGTCTTCTTTAGAGAAATGTCTGTTTACTGCTTTGGTCGATTTTTTGATTGGGTCATTTATTTTTCTTGAATTGAGCTTCAGGAGTTGCTTATATTTTTTTGAGATTAATTATCTGTCAGTTACTTCATTTGCTATTATTTTCTTCCATTCTTAATGCTGTCTTTCCACTTTGCTTATAGTTTTCTTTGTTGTGCAAAAGTTTTTAAGCTTAATTAGGTCACATTTGTTTATTTTTGCTTTTATTTCCATTACTCTTGGAGGTGGGTCATAGAGGATCCTGCTGTGATTTATGTCAGAGAGTGTTTTGCCTATGTTTTCCTCTAGGAGTTTTATAGTTTCTGGTCTTACGTTGAGATCTTTAATCCATTTTGAGTTTATTTATTTATTTATTTTTGTATGGTGTTAGAAAGTGTTCTAATTTCATTCTTTTACAAGTGGTTGACCAATTTTCCCATCACCACTTGTTAAAGAGATTGTATTTCTCCATTGTATATTCTTGCCTCCTTTGTCAAAGATAAGGTGTCCATAGGTGCATGGATTTATTTCTGGGTTTTCTATTTTGTTCCATTGATCTATATTTCTGTCTTTGTGCCAGTACCATACTGTCTTGATGACTGTGGCTTTGTAATAGAGTCTGAAGTCAGGCAGGTTGATTCCTCCAGTTCCATTCTTCTTACGACTGCTTTGGCTATTCGAAGTTTTTTGTGTTTCCGTACAAATTGTGAAAATATTTCTTCTAGTTCTCTGAAAAATACTGTTGGTAACTTGATAGGGATTGCACTGAATCTATTTATTGCTTTGGGTAGTGTACTCATTTTCACTATATTGATTTTTCTGAGCCATGAACATGGTATATTTCTCAATCTACTTGTGTCCTCTTTGATTTCTTTCATCAGTGTTTTATAGTTTTATATATAGAGATATTTTGTTTCTTTAGGTGGATTTATTCCTAAGTATTGTATTCTTTTCATTGCAATGGTGAATGGAATTGCTTCCTTAATTTCTTTCTGTTTTCTCATTGTTAGTGTATAGGAATGCAAGGGATTTCTGTGTGTTAATTTTATAGCCTATAACTTTACTATATTCATTGATTAGCTCTAGTAATTTTCCAGTGGAGTCTTTAGGGTTTTCTAGGTAAGGATCATGTCATCTGAAAACAGTGAGAATTTTACTTCTTCTTTTCCAATCTGTATTCCTTTTATTTCTTTTCTGCTCCAATTGCTGTGGCTAAAACTTCCAAAGCTATGTTGAATAGTAGTGATGAGAGTGGACACCTTGTCTTGTTCCTGAATGTAGGGGAAATGCTTTCAGTATTTCACCATTGATGATATTGTTTGCTGTGGGTGTATAATATATGGCTTTTATTATATTGAGGTATGTTCCTTCTATTCCTTCTTTCTAGAGAGTGTTTATCATAAATGGATGTTGAATCTTTTCAAAGGCTTTCTCTGCATCTATTGAGATAATCATATGTTTTTTATCTTTCAATTGGTTACTGTGGTGTATCACATTGATTGATTTGTGGATATTAAAGAATCCTTGCATCCTTGGGATAAAGCCCACTTGGTCATGGTGTATGATCTTTTTAATATGCTGTTGGATTCTGTTTGCTAGAATTTTGTTAAGGATTTTTGCATCTATGTTCATCAATGATATTGGCCTGTAGTTTTCTTTTTTTGTGGCATCTTTGTCTGGTTTTGGTATTAGGGTGGCATCATAGAATGAGTTTGGAAGTTTACCTTCTACTGCATTTTTCTAGAAGAGTTTGAGTAGGATACATGTTACCTCTTCTTTAAATTTTTGGTAGAATTCAGCTGTGAAGCCATCTCATCCTGGGATTTTGTTTGCTAAAAGATTTCTCATTATAGTTTCAATTTCTGTGCTTGTGATGGGTCTGCTAAGATTATTTATTTCTTCCTGGTTAAGTTTTGTAAAATTATACTTTTCTAAGAATTCAGGCATTTCTTTCAAGTTGTCCATTTTATTGGCATATAGTTGCTGATAGTAGTATCTTATGATCCTTTGTATTTCTGTGTTGTTAGTTGTGATTTCTCCATTTTCATTTCTAATTTTGTTGATTTGATTCTTCTCCCTTTGTTTATTGATGAGTCTGGGTAATGGTTTATCTATTTTATTTGTCTTCTCAAAGAACCAGCTTTTAGCTTTGTTGATTTTTGCTATGGTCTCCTTTGTTTCTTTTTCATTTATTTCTGCCCAGATTTTTAAGATTTCTTTCCTTCTACTAACCCTGGGGTTCTTCATTTCTTCCTTTTCTAGTTGCTTTGGGTGTAGAGTTAGGTTATTTATTTGACTTTTCGCTTCTTACTTAAGGTAAGCCTGTATTGCTATGAACCTTCTCCTTAGCACTGCTTTTACTGAATCCCATAGGTTTGGGGCTGTTGTGTTTGCATTTTCATTCATTTTTATGCATATTTTGATTTTTTTTTGATCTCTTCTTTGAATTTGTTGGTTATTCAGAAGTGTGTTTTTTAGCCTCTGTATGTTTGTATTTTTAATAGTTTTGTTTTTTTTTTTTCCCCTGTAGTTAACATCTAGTCTTCTTATGCATTGTGATCGAGAAACATGCTTGGAATGACGTGAATTTTTTGAATTTACCAAGGATAGACTTATGCCCCAGTATATGATCTATCCTCAAGAACGTTCTGTGTGCACTTGAGAAAAAGGTGAAATTAATTGTTGTGGGGTCAAATGTCCTATAGATATCAATTAGGTCCAACTGCTCCATTGCATCATTTAAATTTTGTGTTTCCTCACTAATTTTCTGTTTAGTTGATCTATCCATAAGTGTCAGTGGGGTATTAAAGTCTCCCACTATTATTGTGTTATTGTTAATTTCCCCTTACATACTTGTTAGCATTTGCCTTACATATTGTGGCGCTCCTATGCTGTGTGCATATATATTTAATATTACTATATCTTCTTCTTGGATTGATCCTTTCATCATTATGTAGTGTTCTTCTTTGTCTCTTTTCACTGCCTTTATTTCAAAGTCTATTCTATCTGATATGAGTATTGCTATTGCTGCTTTCTTTTGGACTACATTTGCATGAAATACCTTTTTCCAGCCCTTCAATTTCAGTCTGTATGCGTCCCTTGTTTTGAGGTGGGTCTCTTGTAGGCAATATATATAAGGGTCTTGTTTTTGTATCCATTCAGCAAGTATTTGTCTTTTAGTTGGGGCATTCAGCCCATTTACATTTAAGGTAATTATTGATAAGTATTATCCCGTTGTCATTCACTTTGTTGTTTTAGTTTGGCGTTTATACACCTTTTCTTTGTTTCCTGTCTAGAGAAGATCCTTTAGTGTTTGTTGAACAGCTGGTTTGGTGGTGCTGAATTCTCTCAGCTTTTGCTTGTCTGTAAAGCTTTTGATTTCTCCTTCATATTTGAATGAGATCCTTGCTGGGCACAGTAATCTGGGTTGTAGGTTCTTCTCTTTCATCACTCTAAGTATGTCCTGCCATTACTTTGTGGCCTGAAGAATTTCTGTTGAAAGATCAGCTGTTATTTTTATTGGAATCCCCTTGTGTGTTATTTGTTGTTTTTCCCTTGCTGCTTTAATATTTGTTCTTTGTGTTTGATCTTTGTTAATTTGATTAAAATGTGTCGGGGTGTTTTGCCTTGAGTTTATCTTGTTTAGGACTCTCTGGGTTTCTTGGACATGGGTGGGTATTTCCTTCCCCATTTTACGGAAGTTTTCAACTATTATCTCCTCAAGTATTTTCATATGTCTTTTCTTTTTGTCTTCTTCTTATGGCACTCTTATGATTTGAATGTTGTGGCGTTTGACATTGTCCCAGAGGTCTCTGAGGTTGTCCTCATTTCTTTTAATTCTTTTTTCCTCTCTGCTTCATTTATTTCCACCATTTTATCTTCCACCTCACTTATCCTATCTTCTGACTCAGTTAGTCTACTGTTGGTTCCCTCCAGAGTGTTTTTTATCTCAGTTATTGCATTATTCATTATTGACTGACTCTTTTTATTTCTTCTAGGTCCTTGTTAAACATTTCTTGTATCTTCCCCATCCTTGTCTCCAGGCTATTTATCTGTAACTCCATTTTGTTTTCAAGATTTTGGATCATTTTTACTATTATTATTCTGAATTCTGTTTCAGGTAGATTCCATATATCCTCCTCTTTGGGTTGATTTTTTACCTGCTGAATACTTATCTCCCTTTTCATCTTGTTTAGATTCCTGTGTTTGTGGTGGCTTTTCTGTATGCTGGGAGTTTGTGGTTCTTCTTTATTGTGGAGGTTACCCTCTGTGAGTGGGGTTGGATGAGTTGCTTGTCAAGGTTTCCTGATTAGGGAAGCTTACATCAGTGTTCTGGTGGGTAGAGCTGGATCTCTTCTCTCTGGAGTGCAATCAAGTGTCCAGTAGTGAGTTTTGAGGTGTCTATGGATACGGTGTGACTTTGGGCAGCCTGTATGTTTAATGCTCAGGGCTATGTTTCTGTGTTGCTGGAGAATTAATGTGGTATGTCTTGCTCTGAAATTTGTTGGCTCTTGGGTGAAGCTTGGTTCATGTATGGAGGTTTTAGGATGAGCTCTTGTTGACTAATATTCCCTGGAGTCAGGAGTTTTTGGGTCTACTCATGTTTTGGATTTAAGCCTCCTGCTTCTGCTTTTCAGTCTTATTCTTACAGTAGCCTCAAGACTTCTCCATCCATACTGCATCGATGATAAAACATCTAGATTAATGGAGAAAAGATTCTCCACAATGGGGGACACTCAGAGAGGTTCACAGAGTTACATGGAGAAGAGAAGAGGGAGGAGGGATATAGATGTGACCAGGAGGAGAAGGGAGGGGATCAAAAGGGAAGAGAGCAAACTAGCCAGTAATCAATTTATTATGTGCTCTACACAGCCTGAAACACTCAGAGAGGTTCACAGAGTTACAATAGAATAGAAGAGGGAGGAAGGAGATAGAGGTGACCAGGAGGAGAAGAGGGGGAGTCAAAAGGAGAGAGACAGATCTAGCCAGTAATCAGTTCCTAAGTGTTCTCCACAGGCCAGAATACCCAAAGAGATTCACAGAGTTGGGTAGAGAGGAGAAGGGAGAGGGAGGAGATAGAGGTTACCTGGGAGAGACAAAGGAGAGTCAAAAGGGAGAGAGGGCAATCAAGTCAGTAGTAACACTCCTAAGTAAAAATGGGTACTGAAGATTGGATTCTTAAAGGTAAAAAATTGATAATACCAAAAATCAAAGATTAAATGTCTGGAGTAGAGATTAGAGTCTCAAAATTACAATATTAAAAAAAATCACAAAAATTATAAAAAATATATATATATATGTAATTTACTTTAAAAATAGGGACTTTTTTTGCAAGGGAATAGTAGGTTATAAGTATACCCGTGGCAGATTCATGTTGATGTATGGAAAAACCAATACAATATTGTAAAGTAATTAGCCTGTAATTAAAATAAATAAATTTAAATTAAAAAACATGAAAGTTTAAGGAGTAACAAAGGACTTAAAAATTTTAAATATAAATTTTATAAATTTATAAAATGATAACAGTAAATCTATCTAGGAATTTTTCTGGAGCTGTTGAGTGCACTGTGGGGTCAGTTCAGTTTCAGATAGTTTTTTGTTCCAGCTTATACTTCTTCTCAAGGTCTATAGGCCCCTATCAATGTATTTGGTGCTAACTACAGGGTTTTAGGAGAAGACAATGGCACCCTACTCCAGTACTCTTGCCTGGAAAATCCCATGGACAGAGGAGCCTGGAAGGCTGCAGTCCATGGGGTCGCTGAGGGTCAGACACAACTGAGCGACTTCATTTTCACTTTTCACTTTCATGCATTGGAGAAGGAAATGGCAATCCATTGCAGTGTTTTTGCCTGGAGAATCTCAGGGACGGGAGATCCTGGTAGGCTGCCATCTATGGGGTTGCACAGGGTCGGACATGACTGAAGCAACTTAGCAGCAGCAGCAGCACAGTGTTTTAATCTGTTGCACCTGTCACTTCCAAAGCACTTCCCTCTGTTTATTTTGGCTTCTTCTGTTTGCAAGTCTCTTCAGTCTCTAATTTCCACCCCTGACACAAGGGGGTGGAGATGGTCACTTATTTAGGCTCACTTGTTCAGTTGTGCTTTGCAGAGGGAGGAAAACTGCAAACAAATATCACTGGCATGTATGAGGAGTGCTTGCAGTGTCTGGGCCACACTGGGTTTACCCCCGCTCACAGCGTGTGCTCTTTCCCAGTCTACACTTCTCAGGCTCCAGGTTGCTCTGCAGGGTAACTGTCTAAAGTGGGCCTTGGGTTGCATGCACTTTCCAGGTCTAAGCCACACACATTTAGGTTCTGGAGTACTCCACAAAGGCACAGACTCGGTTGGGCCTGCATTTTGTGCCCTTCCCAGGTCCGAGCACCTCTGGTGAGCACACTCTTCCCAGGTGTGGCAGTGCATCTTATCAACTCCCCCATTCCAGCCGCTTGGTTTCCTGGGTGTGCAGCAGGAGCACTGTCTCAGGTGTGCTGTGTGTCTCTTCTGGGGAGCTGATCTCTGGCTGCAACACTCCTGGTGGATGTCAACCGTCCAGGATCCCAGGAAGACTTGGTTGGCAACTTGGGGTCTGCTCAGAGTTTGGTGGAGGATGCTGTCTCTGGTGCCAAAATTGCCCCTCTCCCTCTGGCCCAGGCTGTCGCTTGCCTTCCTCTCTGCCTCCGGTGGTGGATGGGCCAGTCCGCAGCAGGCTAGCTCTCCTCTGGTATTCTCTCAGTCCTTCGTTCTGTGTGCAGACCTGTGTGCAGGCCTTAGGTTAGAGCTTTTCGCAGGAAAGTTTGCTCTCTCTGTCTTTTTTTTTTCCTCTCTGGCAAACTCAAACCACAGTTTGGGTTTCTATCTCACATTAGCTCCCTCAGATTGCCCTCAGAGCATTCAGGCCTGGTCTTTACCCGTAGCAGTGAAGCCCACGCCTCCCTGTTCAGCCCCTACTTGCTGGTGCTGGACACGAGTGTCTGGGCTACTTCTCTGCTGGAAGTTGTGGTTAGACGTGTAATCTGTGGGTTTTATTTATTTTTTCCTCCCAGTTATGTTGCCCTCTGTGATTTCAAAGCTCCCTATGGACCCACCCATGAGAGGGTTTCCTGGGGTTTGGAAACTTCTCTTTGTAACTCCCTCCCCGGGAAAGGTCTCTGTCCCTAACTCTTTTGATTCTCTTTTTATCTTTTATATTTTGTCCTGCTGCTGCTAAGTCACTTCAGTCGTGTCTGACTCTATGCAACCCTACGTCCTTTCAAAGACAATGGACTGCCTTTCTGAGTGTCTGGTGTCCTCCACCAGCGTTAAGAAGTTGTTTTGTGGAATTTGCTCAGTGTTCAAATGATCTTTCGATGACTTTGTGGGGGAGAAAGTGGTCTCCCTGTCCTATTCCTCTGCCATCTTAGGACAACCCCAAAACAGAGCCCACATGTCATTCTAACTGGTGGTTCTTGACCTGCATACAGATTTCTCAGGGGGAGGTGAGGTTTTCTGGTATTCCCATCTATTTAAGAACTTTCCACAGTTTGTTTTGATCCACATAGTCAAAGACTTAGTGTAGTCAGTGAAGGAGAAGTAGGTGTTTTCCTGGAATTCTCCCACTTTTTCTATGATCCAGTGTATGTTGACAATTTGATCACTGGGTTTTCTGCCTTTTCTAAATCCAGCTTGACCATCCGGAAGTTCTTGGTTCACATCATGTTGGAGCCTAGCTTGAAAATTTTGAGCATTACTTTGATAGTGCAAGAGATGAGGGCATTTGTGCTGTAGTTTGAACATTATTTAACATTTCCCTTCTTTCAGATTGGAATGAAAACTGACCTTTTTTAGTCCTATGACCATTGCTTAGTTTTCCAAGTTTGCTGGTATATTGAGTGCAGCACTTTAAAAGCATCGTCTTTTAGGATTTGAAATAGTTCAGCTGGAATTCCATCATCTCCACTACCTTTCTTTATAGTGATGCTTCCTAAGGCCCACTTGACCTTGCACTCCAGGATGTCTGGCTCTATGTGAGTGACTACACCATTCTGGTTATCTGGATCATTAAGATCTTTTTTTGTATAGTTTTTTTTGTGTATTCTTGCCACCTCTTCTTAATATCTTATGCCTCTTCTGTTAGGTCCATACCATTTCTGTCTTTTATTGTGCCCATTTTTGCATGAATAGTTCCCTTGGTATCTCTATGTTCTTAAAGAGATCTCAAGACTTTTCTATTCTCCTGTTTTACTCTATTTTTTTTTTTTTTTTTTTTTTTGCATTGGTCACCGAAGAAGGCATTCTTATATTTCCTTGATATTCTTTGGAACTTTGCATTCAGGTGGATATATCTTTCCTTTTCTCCTAGGTGTCAGTGGTCAACATTAAACTTACAATATACGTAAAGAGAGTGTTTACTGTCAAAAGCAACTCCAAGAGAGTCTCCCATTATGCCTTTCCATCCTCCTTTTATATCCCTTAATTTTTACTCATTTGTTTCTTATTATACAAGTAATACAGAATTGATTTGGCTGATAAATTGTGTATTTACCATTTTTAAGTTTTTTTTTTATCAATTCCTCTTCTTTTGACAGTATTTGAATAGCTTGTCTTTATTACATAAAGCAAAAAACAGCTCATATATCCCTGACTGGTTTCATTCCTTGCTTCCTTCCTTCTTCCCTCTTTCTTTATCTCCCTCCCTCCTTTCCTTCCTCCCTTTATCCTTCCTTCCTTTCTCTCCTTGGTTTTAAAATTCATGACTCACATTTTTATATTTAATATTCTATAAGATGTTTGACATCCTTGATTGCAACTGCAAAGTTCAGTCTCTATGCAATAACTAGGCAGCTGCAATCAATTTTAGAACACTAAAAGTACAACTGGGAATGCTTTCTATCCATTTTTTGGAGGACTACACTTCAAATAATTTTGTTCCCTGCAGGGCACAGTTTATTGTCAAATGTGTAGTGAGTGGGGTGTGTTTACTATTTTAAACATGTTTCCATCATGGTTCTGCCCCTGCTGTTTTTCTGACAGCCTGGGTTGTTGGTTCAGTCTTTTCCTGTGCTGAAAATAAGCCCTGCATGGTGAGAAGTATATGCAGCTTTGGTCGCCTACTGAGGAGTGGGGATTACTTTAGATGTAGCCCCATATTCCTTACAGTAAAATAAATAATGTGCAGACTGGACCAAAGTTATAAACCGCTTATAGCCTGTCATTGGAAACATCAGTTTCTCAGAAAATTTGTCTTCGGTTCAGTCGCTCAGTCATGTCTGGTTCTTTGCAACCCATGGATTGCAGCATGACAGGCTTCCCTGTCCATTACCAACTCCCGGAGCTTACTCAAACTCATGTCCATAGAGTCAGTGATGCCATTAAACCATCTCATCCTCTGCCGTCCCCTTCTCTTCCCACCTTCAATCTTTCCCAGCATCAGGGTCTTTTCCGATGAGTCAGTTCTTTGCATCAAATGGCCAGAGTATTAAAGTTTCAGCTTCAGCATCAGTCCTTCCAATGAATATTCAGGACTGATTTACTTTAGGATTGACTAGTTGGACCTTCTTGTGGTCCAAGGGACTCTCAAGAGTCTTCTCCAACATCACAGTTCAAAAGCATCAATTCTTTGGCGCTCAGCTTTCTTTATGGTCCAGCTCTCACACTGGAAAAACTACAACTTTGACTAGATGGACCCTTGTTGGCAAAGTAGCATCTCTGCTTTTTAATATGCTGTCTAGGTAGGACATAGCTTTTCTTCCAAGGAGCAAGTGTCTTTGGTTTTCATTTTGTTAAAATCTATCCAATTACAGGATTTATTGTTTCAAATTAAATCTCATTTGTAATAACATTTAAGCCCTATTTTTCTTAAATCAGAACACATGATATATTGTTATGTCATTTGACAATCAATGGAAGTGTTTACAGTAAATCCCTTTGGTGATGATAATGAGAGACATAAACTGAATGCCCTTCTATATGCTTTGAAGAGAGCTTAACTTCTATACATAAATATGTTTTCATTCATATTTTACCTAAGACTCTACTAGCCTTATGAGTCATGCATATTGTATCAAGCAGACTGTTATGCAGGAAGCATATAGAGGTGATGATTGATATCTAATACCTTTCAAAATCACTAATGAGATCTGCTGGGCAGAGTTTATGGATCTGCTTATCTTGCCAGATGTGTACATGGGTGTCTGAAATCGCTCACTGATTACTGGAACGATTTCTCCTCGAGCTCTTCTTTCCTGCTCCCCTGTCCTTGTAACAGACAGAATAAACATGGTCTCTCTCTCTCTCTCTTTTGCTCTATCATTATACATGTATACATACTAATTGAAAGTTATCCCATTTGCTAGTTGTAATGATTTATGTGACACCTTGACTAGTTGAGATTCCCTGGTGGCTCAGATGGTAGAGTTTGCCTGCAATGTGGGAGACCTGGGTTTGATCCCTAGGTCGGGAACATCCCTTGGAGAAGGAAATGGCAACCCACTCCATTATTCTTGCCTGGGAAATCCCATGGACGGTGGAGCCTGGTAGGCTTCAGACATGACTGAACAACTTCACTTTCTTGACTAGTTATTAAGTAAATCTCATTTTGGTTTCAGAGATTTAACATTTTCTGTTTAAATCACAATACTGTAATTATCCTACAATAAAAAATAAAACATAAAAATTTAAAAATACATTAAATTTCCTCTGTCCATTTTTTCACATCTTGATATTACTTTTGCTTCTTTAAAATCAACCTGTTATTATATTCTAGAGATCTTATTTTATGTAGCTATTTATATCTTAAATCATTTTCCTGTTCAAGATTAATTTATTTGTATATCTACTTTCCCAAAGACATTACCTTTTTTAAACAACTTTATTTTGTTATTTATTTTGTTATTTTGTAAAGCTTTTTTTGTGTTTGCAACAAAATTGAGAGGGACATAACAGACATATAAGAGAAATCCCCATATATTTCCTGCTCTCACACATGTATGAAAGTGAAAGTTGTTCAGTCTGTGTCTGACTCTTTGCAACCCCATGGACTATACAGGCCATGGAATTCTCTAGGCCAGAGTACTGAAGTGGGTAGTCTTTCCCTTCTCCAAGGGATCTCCCCAGCACTGAGATCGAATCCATGTCTTCCACATTGCAGACAGATTCTTTATCAGCTGAGCCACAAGGGAAGCTCAAGAATACTGGAGTGGGTAGCCTATCCCTTCTCCAGGGGATCTTCCCTTCCCAGGAATTGAACTGGGATCTCCTGCATTGCAGGCAGATTCTTTACCAATTGAGCTACCAGGGAAGCCCTATCAGAAAGCCTATTATCAACATCGGTCATCAGAATGGTACTTTTTTTTTCACCAAGGATGAACCTATATTGACACTTTATAATCACCCAAAGTTCATAGTCTGTCTTAGGGTTTACTCTAAGCATATTACCTAGTGAAATAAGCCAATCTTAAAAGGCCATGTCCTATATGATTCCAAAACTATGACATTCTGGAAAAGGTAAAAGTATGAGGACAATAAAAAAATCAGTGGTTGTCAGGGGTGAGAAGGGAGGAGAGATAAAGTGGCAGAGCCCAGAGGATTTTTAGGGCAGTGAAAATATTGTTTCATATCATAATGATGGATATATGTAATTTTACATTTGTTCAAACCGATATTATCATTTTTATTATATTTTAACTATACTATAGACATTGTTCTTAGTTAACGTGAAAAAGAAAAAAGTGCATCATATGCTTACAGCCAAAAAATTGGAGGATGTAAGGGTTTGTATATAGGTTTGATATTGGACTTATCAGCATTAAGATTCTTAGATTTAGTTTCATCATTGTCTGGCTTTTGAAAAGTTCTATAATCTTTTTTTACTCAGTTTTCTCAAATCAAAACAAATAGAAAAACTCAAATTTGCTGTCCAGGGCAAAAATGAAGTGTTTAGTATTCTGTCTTCTGGAGGAAGGCCAGGAGTGGAGGTGTGGGAGAAGCATGCACACACACACACACACACACAGTCTCTATTATAGCCTGTCTTACTGTAGTATTACTATATTTTGAAAACTATATGTTATGGATTGAAGCTTAAATTTAAAATTTTGATAGATGAAGACAGCTATTTCTGTAGGAAAATAGTAGTAGTAAACTCATTTGAGGCATGTGTCTTTGTGTGTGTAATAGGAGTGACAAAAATGTCAATGGGCATGCAATACTCCGAGATCTAGGTCATATTTTCCAAATTTCTCTATCTCACCATTACTAAGTGAAATAGAAAGAGCACAACAATTGTAGTTTTGTTACTTACCAGGGTACATAACTTTAGGCAAGTTTTTTAACCTCTAGAGTCTCAATTTTGACCTCTGTAAAATAAGAATAAAATATTTAAACTATTCAAATTATCTATATAGCAGTGCTTGCCTTCTTGTATGTGCATAAATAAACAGCCAATAATATTATTAGGATTTTAGTAAGATATTCAGGGATCAAAAGATGTCAAGTAAAAGGGACTTTTCTTATTTCTCCAAATTTTTCTCAGTATTTCAAGATTTAATAAGTAATAGGAAAAGTGGTCATCATCAAGTAAGAGGTAAATGAAAAATCAAATTTTGTAGGTGTTTCTAATATTTGTAGGCAAATTGTTTTTACCCTGCCCTCCACTTTAAGTGGACTTTCACAGTCTAAGTAGAAGAGCACCAAGCTTAGATATGTTAAGAAGACTTGTTAAGAACTTCTCTACTCTTCCTGAACATCGCATATGTCTGAACATTCTGCAATACAGATTAAATTTTCATTATGTTTTTGACAGTAAAATTAAATTTTGACAGCTAGTAGATCCCAGAACTAATGCCAGGACAAAATCACAGGTGTGAAGATTCCTTTAAAAACTGGAAATAGAACTGTCTTATGATCCAGCAATCCCGCTGCTGAGCATACACACTGAGGAAACCAGAATTGAAAGAGACACCTGTACCCCAATGTTCATTGCAGCACTTTATAATAGCCAGGACATGGAAGCAGCCTAGATGTCCATCAGCAGATGAATGGATAAGAAAGCTGTGGTACATATACACAATGGAATATTACTCAGCCATTAAAAAGAATACATTTTAATCAGTTCTAATGAGGTGGATGAAACTGGAGCCTATTATACAGAATGAAGTAAGCCAGAAAGAAAAACACCAATACAGTATACTAACGCATATATATGGAATTTAGAAAGATGGTAACAGTAACCCTGTATATGAGACAGCAAAAGAGACATTGATGTATATAACAGTCTTTTGGACTCTGTGGGAGAGGGAGAGGGTGGGATGATTTGGGAGAATGGCATTGAAACATATATAATATCAGATATGAAACGAGTTGCCAGTCCAGGTTCGATGCACGATACTGGATGCTTGGGGCTGGTGCACTGGGACGACCCAGAGGGATGGTATGGGGAGGGAGGAGAGAGGAGGGTTCAGGATGGGGAACACATGTATACCTGTGGCGGATTCATTTTGATATATGGCAAAACCAATACAATATTGTAAAGTTAAAAAATAAAATAAAATTAAAAATAAAATTAGCATAAATTAAAAAAAAGAAAGAAAAAGAAGGCAAATTCATGGCTAACAAAACAAGCATAGCAATAGAAACGATCCAGAAACCTGCAAGAGCAAATAAACAATATAAATGGTAATTTAGTGAGTAGCATTCTTGCTAACAAATTCAACTAATAATACTGTTCTCACAGGAGAAAATTGATGCATGTTTTACTCCTCAAATTAAAATGGAGCAAACAGCAAACTTTTTTTTGCTGTTCCAGATTTTCTTGATCATTCTTATCTACAAAAGTCAAATAATGAAACAAAACAAACCAAGAAAAAAATGGAAAAATGCAAAAACAAAAACATAGATAATCTGTACCTAAAATGATTCTGATCTAGATACTTTCAAACTTGCAAATTGAGAATTTCTATGAAGAAATGTCAGAAGCCAAGATCATAATGTGAAGAATGTACAGAATACTAATACTTATGTAGCATTTATTCCATGCCACATTCTGTTCACAATACTTTATGCTTATTAATTCATTTAATCTTCATTTTACAACCTTAGAAATAGGTATTGTTATTGATTCCACTTTACAGATGAGTATACTGAGGCAAGGAGAGGTTAAATAACTTCTCCAGAGTCACACAATGAAGAGACAGATCAGTGATTCAGTCCCTGGTGAGCTAACTTCAAGGCTTGCTCTCTTAACCTTTGTAAGATAATGAGTCCAGTCAACTGAAAAAGCATAGATTTCATAATTTGAGATTCACTAAGCTGTAAAAGTGTACCGAAGAGTTGGGAATGGGAAATCACATTTTCAAAGTTCAGATGTCTGCTAACTGTTATAAAGAAGTATCTCTTAAAATAAAAAATATATGAAATAGACACATTGAGAATATAGCTTATAATGCTCCTTGGAACAATGAAAAGTTTGTGGGATAAAAGTCTTTAACTATCCCTTTCCACAAAATGAATTATTTTAGCACACAAGATTTTTAGGCCTCACAGGTATAAATGTTAATCTTGCTACATAACAGCAAGTAACAGATACCTCATCGTTACAAATTATCTAACATGATAGTTGATGTCTAAATAGGATTAAACATGTTTCTACTTTAGGCTAAGAGCAGACACCCAAATTTTATTTCTTTATAGGATTACCTAGTCAATTATGACTAGAACATAGCATCATAGTTGATAGAGTCTAAAGGCAAATTCCCACATTAGATTCCTTGTCTGTCTTCCTTAAAAACTCTAAAAAGAATGGAAAGGCTGTTAAATCCTAAGGTGCTTCAGGTTAGGGTTAAAAAATTGTTTTTTTCTCTATTTTTGTGAGGATAAAGTATGGTTTCTTTAAATTAGGTCAATAAGGAATGAATAGTCTCTTGTGTATACAGCTTCACATCTTATGGAAGCTTTTGAAAGTTATTATTTGAAATAGAACCAGCAATCCTCCAGGCTACATCTGTGAAAATGGTCAAATGGATCAATACTTCTTCCATTATCTTTCATTTTTTTTTTCAACTCACTGATACCCATCCTCCTCTTTTAAGGCTTTAAGTGGCACATGTTGACCAAATCTGAGGAGCCGCATAAATACCAGGTGTGGTTGAAAGGTTATGTCATATGTGAAAGGAACAAAAAGGATAAGAAATTCAACAAGAATTGTGACATTGGGCCTTGAAACTTTACTAAGAATGAGGATGAGATTAGGTTCAAATTGAAAATGGAAGGATAAGGGCAATTCTCATTTTTATTTTGTTATTAGTTTATAAAATAGATTTTTGCCATTTAGCATTGGAAAGCCATTATAAATAAAATATAGCTTCTCAACTGAAATAATGAAATGTGTCTTGACTTAAGATGAATTATATCATTGCCAAATAAGATCTTTCTTTTGTATGAATATTTCAATCTCAAACATCAATAGAAATTTTCCCCCCTGAGCAAAAGTACTGACCTGAGGCACCTGAAGTCTCTATCTACATAATGCTACATATTCTAAAGAATAAAGAAAAGGGTGTTAATTATCTAGCTATTTTGCTGATATAAGATTGAATACATAAATAATATTATGTTCAATATATTGAATCTATCAAAGAAATGAAAAGAGAATTCACAAATACAAAGCAAAATAATAAATTAAACAAAACAGAAAACCTTTGCCTCAAGAGAAATTAAATAAAGTGCAAATTAGATTCACTTTGGGGTAGCAATACATACCACTTCAACACAAAAACATATAAAATTTATCCAAGTAAATTTGTATAGTGAGGCAGTACAGCATAATGTAATGAGTTTATACTGGTAAAGCTGCTTGATAAAGCTTAACTAAAGTGATGATGATGGTTATGATAATAATGACAATAGCATTATTTGTTTGAAAATTAAAACAAAATAATAATTTATCTATAAATACATAGAAAAATATATATTCACAGGAAAGATGCACATAAACTTTGAGAGTAATGTTTACCTCTGTGAAGCAGAAAGGAATAGCTGTATCACATTTTTATTTTTATTGAGAGAGATGAAACAGATTTGCCAAAATGTTAATATCTATTCTGAATAAAGCTTACAAGGGTAATTGTTTCATTACTCTTTGTAGTTTTCTATCTATCTGAATATTTCCAAATATCTAAACTTCAATTGAATAGAAACTAATACGTACTTGCTATAGAAATTAATGCAGAAATGTATAAATAAGTAAACAGTCCCTTGTCATTTCATCATTTAAAGTTATGATTGTTTATATTTTAGAGTATATACTCCCAGGCTCCCAGAATAGTTTCAAGTATATATAATATTATTTTATTTTAGACAAAAATGTGATTGTACTATTTGTGGTATGCTTCTATCACTTAGTATATTATGAACATATCTTTTCAAAGCCAGGAAATAGTTCCCTTGACATCATTTTTGATAATTATATAGTATTTAATCTTATAGATGCACTATATTTAACTAGTCTCCCACCAGTAGTCTTAGTTTATTTTTGTATTATAAGCAACACTGTGTGAACATTGAAACTCTAACTTTCAACATTCTCTAAATCTCCATTTAGGCTTAATTACTGTGATTGCCATATCAAAGGGCAAGGGTATTTTTAAGGCTTGTTCAACATATCACTGATTCCAAAAAGGTTTGGATTATTGCCAGAAATGGATATTTTCATACTTTTCAGGTTTTGCAAACTAGATGGATGGATAGTCTTATTTTAATTTGCATATCTTTAGTACCAGTTCTTGAGCTTGAACAGAATGCAGAGATGAATAGACATAGTTTCTGCTTCTGAGGAGCTTGCTCAGATAACTTGGACACATGTTAGTAAATGTTAAAGTAAATATACACTTTCAATAGAATATAACTTATACTTCCTATTTTATGCTGCTGCTTTATTCACTTCTGGAGGAGAAAGGGTCACAAAGATACGATAAGACAGACCTATTCCAATCTGACAGTGAAATGTTAATTGAAAATCCATTTGCTTCCAAGAGATGGGCAAATGCAGAACTTGTCCCCATTAACATTTCAACGTGACTTCGTTTCACTGTTTTGTTGTTGTTGTTGTTTGGTCAGTCATCTGGTTGTAGTTTCACTGATGCATCATGATTAAGCCCTGGTGAAGGGTGGTTTTGGTGGGGGAGGGGGGTGCAGTGAGCTGTGAATAGCAGCAGCTGAATGGGAAACACCATATTGTGAGCATAAAGCTTGTGATCAGACATTAATCATCCTGGGCCTTACCTAAGGATCAAGCAATGAACAGCAGTTGCAGCAACTATAGAACATTCCAGACTTTGAAAAGTCAGTTACTAGAACAGTATCTAATACCATCTGCCATGTACTAAGTTACCTATTGGCATTTTCTCTGCATTGGTTGCCCCATTTCATTGACACAATGGTGTGATGTACTAATTAGTCCCATTATTACACAAGAAAAAACAGAGAGGTTAAGTATTTTACCTATGATGCATAGTTAAGAAATTTATAAATCAGGATTTTAAAAACATTTGTCTGACACAAAACCTCTTTCTACCATTTGTTATATACTAGTAGTACAATAGATAATCTAGATAAATCAGCCTGTCATCTTTGCTCAAACTATAGCAATAGAATCTTTGGTATGTCTCTCCTTTTTTTAGCTGTTGAATCTGGTTTTTGAATTTTGTTTTTAATGGCTTTGAAAACAAATCTTTAATTATTCACAAAGACTTTAGACTCACTCTGAGTTCCAAAACATTTTATTTCTGTGATGTCCATGAAGTTAAAATTGGAATGAGATCTGTGTTAATTAGAACAAATATCCCTTATTAATTTGATCATTGTTCACATAAGGATTTGCATCTCTGCTCCTTCTTACATTAAGGTGATGTCTGTGGCATTGAGCTGGATTGACAGTCTGCAACATGAATTCTGCTAAAGATTTCCTAGCAATAATTTATTAGAGATAATAATAAAATGTTGTTGCCCCCTTTAAAAAGTATTTACGTTTCCAGATGAGCATAAACCTTTTATTATAAAAGGTAGACTGATACAGGCAGCCTAATCTAAACTATTGGGCTGAATAAAATAAATAGTCAGAAAGATGATTCAAGCTTTTCCTTCATTATAAGATCCCCTGAAATGACTGCAGATAAAATAAGGAAAGGGTACTCACACGAATGTGAAATCCTCAAATTCCTTAATACTGTTTTCTAATATCCTGAGGCTGGGTTTCACATTGTTCTTATCTGTGACAGCCTTACTGAGGAAATTTTTTAAGTATTCCAATACTGAATGAGACATTCTTCAGGCATCATTTGTGTGTGTGTGTGTGTGTGTGTTTACAGCACCCCAGATGGCACTAATGCAGAGTCAGAGAAGAGAACTACTGCAATAGCACAATACAGTGTTATATAAGTTTTGGACTTCAGTGGATGCTGCCTAACTGTGAGCTGTAAGACCTTGCAGACACACTTGCACTGTGGAAAAATGTGAGCCATCTCCAGGCTGTTATCTGAAAAAACCTGACCCTCTGTAGTTTGAAAGGGAAGGAAGCTGCAGTGAGGCCTAGAGCTATTGCCCTCTTGTGGTAGCTTTTAAAGTAACAACAAAAAGGGTGCAGCTAGTTGAAAACATCTTTTGGAGAATGTTTAGTTTTAAAAGACTGGCTTCTAAGTCCTAATAAGACTTTCTATTTGGCATTACTATTAAGATTTATTGTAATTTTATCTTTGTTATAACACAAATTCAGGCCAATGGTTTAAAATATAATGTTTCTCTCCTGGTCAAAACAATTGATAGTTCTTTCCTTCTCTTTCTTCCTCAAGAATGAAACCAATCACACTTTTGTTGAAATCAATCTGAAACAATTAGTTTGTCTTTGTTGTGCATGACATGACATCATATTTTTGTGGATTGAACTTGATATTAGACCTTTCTCCTGGGCATTTGTGCCTATCCTTTCCCCACTTCCAACCCCTTTTGGCTTGTTTTGTTTTCTTTTTACTTTGGCTATGGAATTTATTTATTTCTATGGGAGCCTCTTTGCAAACGAATTTCAAAGTCAATTGAGCCAAGTTAGTTGTTATTAAAATAGTAACCGTTTCCTGTTTCAGTTACTTTTGTCACATGCTCATGGCCAATATCTTAACTTACAAAGAAAAACAGATACATACAAGTGCAGATTTCTGGTCCACTGCATTTTCTGCAAATTCTAGCTAATGAGGCAATTAGAAATTATTTAATGGTGGTGGCATTACTGCTCTGAATATAATTTGAGCACATAATCGAAGTGGACATTTTAGTTTCTTTGAAATTAGTTTTGTAGTGAGTGAGCATCTGACAAATTCCTCTTGTTATTCAGGCTCTTTGTAGATCAGACATTGAAGAAGATGAAATATGCATAAGAGTCCAAAAGTCATATTACAATCTCTCACGTTGTTAGTAAATATTTCCTGCCTTGACTTTCCATTACTTCAACTGAAATTTTATACATTTCATCTTCATTTCTTTTAGCTTTAAAATTTATGATATTGATAGGCACTGTCAATCAGCTGCTGCCTTGTGTATTAAAGAAGGGTCTGATTAAAAATAGGTGTAAACAGAAGATCCAACACACGAAAGGGTGGCTACAAAAAAGCTCCAGGGTGATAGGAACTGGTGACAGGAATTCCCGAGACAACAGTTATATAGCTGGCCTAGGGAACAATCAGAATTCCCAGATATAGAAGGCTCTGATAGAGGTCTTCAAGAGAGTAATAATAATAAAATATGTTTGAACATATTGGAGAACATTTATATAATCAAGGAAGAGTGCTGGTTGAGATTAAGAAAGGTATCATATATAGAAATCAAGACAATCATTAGCTCAAACAAAACCCAAAGCTCTCTGGTCAGGTGTGAGGTTGAATTGAGACTAGCTTTTAGCATAGTCAAATAGTTTAAACATTGAACTGATTTATGATATAACAGTGATAGAATGTAACTAAGATTGGGGAATGAGAAATACGCTTAGGTTTAGCGAATATGGGTCAAGGTTTGGGAAAGACAGTTGAATCTTCGTTAACTGCAAGAGAAAGTCATTAGATAATGCTGGCATCAAGTAAAGTCCAAACAGGAAATAAAAACACCACTTATTTGAATGGAGAGAATTTGAAACAATTATTAAACTACGTACTTAACTAGTCATTTTAACTAGGCAACTGAAAGAGTCAAAAGAGAATTCTGAGGTATCATGCAAGTAGCAAATAAGGGAAAGAGCTATCACCCCTAAGACTGGAACAAAAGGAAAGAGGTTGAATGATTATACATTCAAAGCTTAGAGGGGGATCCTCCCCCAGCTGAAACTCAGACCTCTGAGGAAGAGGTACTTCACTGCCAGTGCTGGTGACTCTGAGCTCAAAGATGTAGCTTTTGTGGGAGCCCTGAAAGTGTTCAATCAAATCTCCCTTCAAGAAATAACTTGCTATTAGAGTACATTTGGCTGCCAGGTTTGAGCTTAGGATACCTTCAGTAGGAAGTTGCCTCACACTGAGTACAACCCTGAGAAAGTCTCAACTAGCCGCACCGGGGAGCTCTAATACAAAGACTACTCATGGAGGGGTCCTACACAGGTCAGGGGGTTGCCTAGGAAGCCCATATTCTACAGCAGTAAATGCTAATGCCTTTCCAGTTATTGAGTAAGCAAGTGGATATATGAATATGGCATTCATTAAAGAAGTGTTATATGGAGATATAAATTGGAGGGCTGTTAGCACACTTATGGGGCTTCCCAGGTGACTCAGTGGCTCAGGAGACACCAGTCCGATCCCTGGGTTGGGAAGATCCCCTGGAGGAGGGCATGGCAACCCACTCCAGTGTTCTTGCCTGGAGAATCCCATGGACAAAGGAGCCTGGAGGGCTACAGTCCATATTTTCAAAAAGAGACAAAACCAAAGTGACTGAGCATGCACAGCACACTGATGATGTTTTGCATCATGAAACTAGAGTTCGATATATAGAGTATTGAGCTCTGAAATGGAGTAACCATTGAAACAGGAGAGAAGTCAGGACAGTGTGATGTCTGAAAGCCAAGGGAAGAATGGAGTGGCTCACTCTGTCAAATCCTGTTAAGACGTGAAATAAAGAACAAAAAAGTGATCTTTGAGTCAGTTGAGAGGACTTGGAAGAAAATATAGACCACTCTTTAGAGAAGTCTTGCTGTAAAGATAATTTGGAGGTACCTAGAGAAGGACATGAGGCTCAAAGTGTTTTCAAAAGTTTATTTTTTTTTTAATTTAAAAAGAGATCCTAGAATATGAGAACAAGTTAGTTGATGAGAATGATCTAGGAGAAGGGAGAAATATGTGACACAGGAGAGAAGTTGCAGGATCAGAGGCCTTGAGTAAGGACCAGGGGCTCAGGATTCAGTGCACAAATGGAGTGGTTGGTCTTATTTTGGATATTTGTCTTTCACTGTAACAGGAAAGAAGTCAGAGTATATGAGCACAGATGCAGGCAGATGAAGACATTGTGTTGGAAGCTTGTGGATGTTTTCTTCTCATTGTTGTTTCCTTAGTGAAATAGGAAATAAAAAGAAGGTGTTAGAGATTTGAGTAGAGAGGAGAAAGGGATAATGAATTGTCTGGGGGAAACCTAGAGGATTCCAGAGATCTTCAAGCTCACCTATTTTGTGCTCAAATATTTCATTGCCTTTGGAGAATCATTTACAGAGGTGAATCTTGGAAAGTCAAATGCCTTATCCAAGGTTAAACATCTAGTAGTAGCTGAACTTGAACTCAGGTTCAGGTCCCTTCACAATTTTTGCAGTGTTCTTTCTAGTTAAACATGTCTGTGTATTTCACTTGTGTGTTCATGATAGTATTTTCTTTCCAGGTGCTAATACTTCTGCTTAGGATATACCTTTTGATGTGGAGGAGGCTCTCTCCTAATGCATTGCTCTGAAGCATAGTCAGTTTTGCAAAAGAACAAAAATATTTCTCCAAAGAGTAGTTCTATAATTAGAAACCCTACAATAACCTCTACTTATATGCATTACAAACACAAAGTAAGCAACAGACATCAGAATTGGAATGCATCCTGAAACAGATGAGTGAACTGAGATATTTTAGGGGTGGTGAGTTTGACAGTTACTGACCAGTACTGAATCATGTATGAGGGACAATAGGATGTAATACAAAACATTTCAAATATATAAGGGGAGATGAACATTCACTGCCTCAGACTTATTCTGTGTTTAGGAAGGACATGTTCTAAAAATGCCAGGTAATGCATGCAATATAGTCTGTACTGGACATTCAAGGATAGAGAAGAGTAGAGGAGGCAAAGATATTTAAGGGTGACAAATTTGAAATTACATCCTACCCCATCTTTATTTAATAGATGAGAAATATGAGGCCCCAAAAATGTAAGAATGTTCACAAAGGTCACAAAAGCTAATTAGGGGAAGAACTGTGGCTGGAAACCAGAGTTCGGTACTCTTATTTCATTCTAACACACTGTTCATTCCAGTACACTGTATGCCTTTTAGGCTGAAAAATGAAATATATGTTTAGTGTGTATGGAGGCTGTGACTATCAGGGTGGTTTCCTAAATATAGGTCAATGACAACATGCTTTGAATCTCTGTTCTACTCCATGTTAGTTATGCCATTATGAGTAGATTCGTTCTCTTTGAGCATCAGTTTCCTGATCCATAAATTGGGTTTGCTCATACTAATTTGTACACTTGTTAGAAAAATCAAATGAGATTATGCAAAAGCTTCTAGCTCATATTTTGGCAAATATTTTGGTGCTTTAGCTAATATTATCTCCTCTTCCCCTTTCCTTATCCTATTTGCTATTGAAGGGATAGGGTAGATAGACAAGTGTTTGAACCTGTGTAGTGAAGCAGGCCCTCTTTTCCTTTTGCAAGCATATGTCTGTGGGAGGATATTTTCCCCCAAAGATAGGTTTTCCTAAAGAGTAGGGAATATTGAGCCTCTACTTTTTTGAACATTTCTTTGGGTAGGCATCCAGACATAAAGAGAAATTATCTGAGGGAGATGGTATTTTGAAAGTGCAGCAAAGAATAGGAGTGGCCTCTTTATACCTACAAGGAAGTGAATCTCAAGCCTGATTGACCATGAAAATCATGTAAAAAACTTAAAAGATATGACTACTGGCATCTAATTCTAGATGTATAGAAATTATATCTCTGAGGGTGGGGCCAAGGAATCTGTATGTGTTATCAAACTCCTTAGATTAACACATGATCTAAGGGGACTTTCTTGTTCAAACTGACAAATATTTGTGAGCCACATTTGATAATTACCTTTAGTACTACAAACCAGTGTGTGTGTGTGTGTGTGTGTGTGTGTAGCAATTGGACAAGAGGGAGATTGAGGTAGCAAGAGACTGATCTGGAGATGAAGAAAAAGAGATAAAGGTAGAGTTTGAGGTAACTAGAGACACAGAAAGTGCCCCTAGTCTATTTCTAGAAGAAATAGAATTAGATGGGTACTTACAGATATAATGAGGACTTCCTCAATAAAAAAATGAATCTTGCTCATTCATAACATGAAAACCAGCCAGTTCTTAGGAGACAAATTTTGTGGCTGCCAAACTAATTTTCTATTGTGCATGCAAAATGGAGGTTTGTGTATTGGTGGTTAAGTCACCAGGGACCTTTCCTTATCCTCATTGCAATATTCAGGCCATGCCAAGTGGCTCAGAGAGATGACACAACTGGTAGTTAACAGAAAGAGTCCTTTGGGGAATTCACTGGAAGTTACATTTCTTTCCATTTTTGGAAGTCGATTTTGGAAGTACAGTACATGATTTTCAGTAATTCTGGACAAAGTGGTCTTCTTACGCAGTAAATAAGCATACACATGTGCTTATTGACAGCTAACTGTGGTTAGGTATGGTCTGTTGAATTCAATTTGTTTCAGAAGTTGTAGGGTTTTCAGAAATTTGCTGTGCTGTGCTGTGCTGTGCTATGCTTAGCCACTCAGTCATGTTCGACTGTTTGCAACCCCATGGACTATTAGCCTTCCAGGCTCCTCTGCCCATGGGATTCTCTAGACAAGAATACTGCAGTGGGTTGCTATGCCCTCCTCCAGGGGATCTTCCCAATGCAGGGACTGAACCCAGGTCACCTGAATTGCAGGGGGATGCTTTACTGTCTGAGCTACCAAGGAAGCCCACGAATACTGGAGTGGGTAGCCTTTCCTTTCCCCAGGGGAACTTTCTGACCCAGGAATGGAACCAGTGTCTCCTGCATTGCAGGCGGTTTCTTTACCAGCTGAGCTACCCAGGCAGCCATTTCTGAAGATTATAGAGAGCAAATTACAAATCCTTTTGACTTCTTTCTCATGTTCAGACCAAAGGATTTCATCAAATGACATGCTTTTTTTATTTTTTCCCTATTTTCACACAGTGGAAATAATGTGTTCCTTAAAAAAAAAATGTAATGTATTCTTTTCAAGGCAACCTAGGACTGATTAATATGCTCCCTGTGAATTGCTTTAAAATGAATGACATTTTCATCATATTATGTTAACTTGAATGCATTTGTTATGTCACTAATTCTTAAAGTATAATGCATCTTAAAAAAATATATTTGTTTTTGGAATTCTTGTTACAGTGTTCAGACACATACATTAGCCATTTGTTTGCAATTAAAGTGATAGTTAATAGGTAATGAGCAGTTTAGATTTAGAAGGAAAGTTTGCTAATCTGCTGTCTTTCCCCATAAAGACATACAATATAAATGTCTTTGCCTTTGTACTAAGGACATGTCTTAAAAGTCAAGGCATATGTTTGTGATGCTGATCCCTTAACGCCTTCCCTCTCCCCCAAGTTTAGTCTATCCTGTTAGTGAATCCATGGCTTCATTTA
Source organism: Bos grunniens (assembly GCF_055505025.1). NCBI lineage: Eukaryota > Metazoa > Chordata > Mammalia > Artiodactyla > Bovidae > Bos > Bos grunniens. The sequence goes on along the minus strand of NC_141194.1, from coordinate 100,635,439 downwards.
CATCCCTTGCCTGTCCGGACCTTGTGTTTGATCACTTTACAAACAAGTTCTGAAACATAATTCTCTTGTCCCTTTGTCCTATTGCCCACCTCTGCAAGAGTCCAAGATGCTGACTGAATAAATTCAACTACTTATTCACCAATCCTACAGCAAGACTTCTAGGTGTTTGGAGGGTGAGAAATCACATACTTGTATCATTGGGTGATTATTGTATTAAAAAGCACCTGCAAACTCAATGATTTATGACAACAGTCTTTCATTTAGTTCATGATTCTGTGTTGGCAATTTAGCTCAGGTCCATATGTGAGCTTCTTCTGACCTTGACTGTGTTTCCTCAAGTGTCAGCAAGATGCCCCTGCTTCTAGGTGTTGGCTGGTTCTCACCTGGGGTAATGGAGGGCAACCAGACATCATGTCTCTCATCATCTATCAGATACAGCGGTCTTGTTCACACGGTGACAGAAGAGTTCCAGGAGGGAGAGTTGGAGTCTGCCGGGTCTCTTGAAATCTAAACTCAGAACTGATATGATGTCATTTATACCACATCCTATTTGCTAAAATAAATCACAAGGCCAGACAAGATTCAAAAAGTGGAGACATATATTCCATTTTTTGATAGTAAGGGCTGCAATGTCACATTGCAAGGGAAGTGGGTATAGATAGGAGTGGAAGTTTGGGGCCACTTTTGCAATTAGCCACATAACTGAAACTTAGAAGCACTATGAATAGGTGGTTTCTCAATTAGTTTTCCCCTACTGCTTAATAATGTTTTTGGTAATTCTTAGGCAGCTCCTGATCACACTTTCCATGGCAGCTGGTTCAGAGTTTTATCACTCTCCTTTAGCCTCTACGTCTGTCACCCACAATATAAGGCAAAAATGTCCCTTAGTCACAGAGAAAATAAAGCTGGGAACACCACCTTCCCTCTACGGTAGAGGGTATGATGAAAATGTAGTCATACCCTCTTGTCTCAGAATAAAAAGAATGTAACATTTTGTCTGAAATTAAGTTGCTTGTGCTGTCTATCCCAAAGCTTCCTGCATCCTCCATTAATAATCTCCTTGTGCTGTGCTCAGTCATGTCTGACTCTTTGCGACTCTATAGACTATAGCACATCTGGCTGCTCTGTCCATGGAAATTATGCAGGCAAGAATACTGGAGTGGGTTGCCATGTCCTCCTCCAGGGGATCTTCCCAACCAAGGGATTGAACCCACATCTTTTTAAATCTCCTGCATTGGCAGGCAAGTTCTTGACCACTAGCACCACCTGGGAAGCCCAATAATCTCCTTATTCCTCTGTATTCAGTTGGATCCATTGCTTCTGTCACTGCAATTTATCAGTGTGCTTAAATCTCCTTCATCTTAAACTCTTCCATGAGACTACATTTTTTTTTTTAAGTACTACCATTCCCATCCCAGCACCAGGACAAAACATCTTCTAAAAGCAGTATATCAGAAACACAATGTGGTAAAATGGAAAGAACATAATATTTGAAGTCAGAAAAAAAGATTAAAAAAGAAAAAAATGAGTTTATTTTCATATTTCTTTCAGGAGGATAGAAAAGAAACTGATGTTTGTGAATTCGAGTAAGGCTTTTTCAATAAAGAAATTGGTTTGACCCCAGCATTCACTAACTGAATGACCTCTTGTGCAATTGTTTTCACCTCTCTGAGGCTGAATATCATAAAGTGCTAATAGTAATATAACTCATGAATCTGTTAGGAATAAATATTTAAGGGTGAAGACATGAGGCATATGATATATAAGACAATGATATTAATATTAGTATCAAAAGATTAGAATATTGCTTCTTCCTCAGCTACTATATGTAAATTCTTCTTAGGGTTATTGTTGCTGTTGTTTAGTTCCTTAGTCATATCTGACTCTTTTGTGGCCCAATGGACTGTAGCCCATCAGGTTTCTCTGTCCATGGGATTTCCCAGGCAAGAATATTGGAGTAGGTTACCATTTCCTTCTCCAGGGGATCTTCCTGATGCAGGGGTCGAACTTGCATCTTCTGAATTAGCAGGCCGGTTCTTTACCACTGAGTCACCAGAGAAATCCCCTTAAGGTTATTGGTACCTGCTAATTGTCAAAAATAGTGGCTTATTTTCATTCCTCTTTCAACTTGGCCTCTCTGCTGAATGTAACACTGCTAATTCCTTTTCCATTCAAGAAATTATTCCCTTTGTTTTCATATATGGTACTATTTTGGATTTTCTTTTTACCACTCTGACCATACTTTTCAATTAAGTTTGTTACTTCTCATTGCAAATTCCTCAAATTTTGGAATTTCCCAGGAATCATTACTGGGTTATCTCTGACTATCTATCTATGGATCTATCTATCTATGTCTATATCTATATCTATATTTATACATACACTCAACCTAGGTTATCCAAATTGTTCCAATGGCTTCATTTACTATCAACAAGCTGATGGTTATCCAAATACCAGCTCACATCCTATACTAAGTTCTAGATTCATATAACTAACTGCCTATTTCACATCTCCAACTTAATATTCCAAAAGACATAGTGACATACTGAAACAGAAGAAAATTATCTTCTATCCTAAACATAACCTTCTTCCTATATTATCAGACGATTAAGAACGTCACCCATTCATTCAGTCTCACAAGGTACAAACCTCACATAACTTTGCTTTCTTTCATCCTACTCTCATTATCAATTCCTGAGTTTTCTACGTCAAATATCACCCAAATCTGACCTTTGCTTTCTCTCCTTATTTACAGTGCCATATTCATTCAGACTTAGAGAATATATTAAAGTTTGGATAGCAATTTAAATCAGTGGGGGAAGCTTCACCAAGCTCACAGTAGACATACTGGACAAACTGCCAAGTCAAAACCACTGTCTGTCTCACCTTGGACATTTCTGGAGGTCTACAGAGCTGTGACCATTGGACAAGGGAACAGCTTTCAGCTGCCTCAGCTCCCAAGCCACTTCTCCTCCCCTACTCTGACCTCTACCAGCTTAGGAGGCCAGAGACGTACCATTAGAGGGTAAGGTTGCCTAGCTGGCCTGGTAGCACTGCACTAGTTTATTTCTTGAATGGAAAGAGAATTAGCAGTGTTAAAGTCAGCAGAGAGGCCAAGTTGAATGAGGAAGGAAAATAAGCCACTATTTTTTGACAAATGTGTGCTGTGCTGTTCTGTGCTTAGTCACCCAGTCCTGTCCGATTCTTTGTGACCCCATGAACTGTAGCCTGCCAGGCTCCTCTGTCCATGGGGATTCTCCAGGCAAGAATACTGGAGTGGGTTGCTATGCCCTCCTTCTTCTGACAATTAGCAGGTACCACTAACCTTAAGCGGAGAAGGCAATGGCACCCCACTCCAGTACTCTTGCCTGGAAAATCCCGTGGATGGAGGAGCCTGGTGGGCCACAGTCGATGGGGTAACTAAGAATCGGACACGACTGAGTGACTTCAATTTCACTTTTCACTTTCATGCATTGGAGAAGGAAATGGCAACCCACTCCAGTGTTCTTGCCTGGAGAATCCCAGGAATGGGGGAGCCTGGTGGGCTGCTATCTCTGGGGTCACACAGAGTTGGACATGACTGAAGCGACTTAGCAGCAGCAGCAGCAGCAACTAACCTTAAGAGAGCTTCCCTGGTGGCTCAGTGGTAAAGAACCCACCTGTTAATGCACGAGAGGAGCATTCGATCCCTAAGCCCAGTGACTTCCCCGCAGCCTAGACTTATGCCTGTTCACTCCTTCAAGGCTGCAAACCCAGGGGACCCTCCAGGAAGACGTAGAGTTGATCAGTGGGGCCTAGGGGATGGTAGAGACAGGAAAATTACACTTAATGTGGAGCCCCTGGGCTGTGGAGACTAGGGCAAAAGGTTCATGCTGGCAGGCTCATGGGACCAGTCTGTGTGTGCTTGTCTATGTGCCTGACACCATCTGCTCTCAATTCTCCTTGACAAGCAGCAGTCCTGGGCTCTTTAGATGTCTGCATGGTAGGTTACAGCAAAAGATGGGGCAGTGATGCAGAGCTGAGTGCCAGCTTAGTGGAGGGAACAGTTGAAGGGTGGTGGTCCTGAGATCTGGCAGAGGGGTTCAGCTGTTCCTTTGCAAACATCTATTCTCAGAGGCCCCACCCCAAGACTGTCGAAGTTTGGGCACTTTTGCATATTGCTCCCAGGTGGCCCTAGTGGTAAAGAACCTGCCTGCCAATCAGGAGATATAAAAAATGTGATTCAATCCCTGGGTCAGGAAGATCCCATGGAGGAGGGCATGGCAACCCACTCCCATATTCTTGCCTGGATAATCTGCATGGACAGAGGAGCCAGATGTGCTACAGTCCATAGGGTCAAAAAGAGTTGGACACGACTGAAGCAACTTAGCACAGCACATGCACATTGCTTGGAAATGCATGGCATTTGCACTCTGGGTCTCTCTGGGGCATGCTTGCTTGTCCATTTCTGCCGCCTTCTGTTATGTGACCACCTCATTTCTTTTTCCTCACTGCCTACCTCCCACACCTCCACTCAGCCATTCAGAAAGCTCCCTGACCAAGATGACTTCTGGGGGCTCCTTACAGCTGGCCTCCACTCGTGATACACTCTGGTCTGAGCCCTGAGAACTGGGGGCTCTGGGAGGAGAAAGTTCTAGGACATCCTTTTCCATTCCCTCTCCTCTGGCACTAGCTAAGTTTGTCCACCACGATGAGAGATGCGGGCTGCTGGATTATGAGTATATGTGTGTGTGTGTGTGTTGGATTATATAGCACATGCATAGCATCCTGTAGAAAATGATCCCTCCCCAGTCCTCTGCTGCTTCACCCTTAAGAAGTCCAACTGGAGAGGTGAAGAGAGCAGTTATTTGTAGGAGTTTTGCATTCTCAGCCCCAGCTGGTGCCGAGTCCCAGAGAGGCTTCCCCATTCGATGTCTACACACCCAGTGCCCCTGCCTTCCATCCCTCACCCTCATTCCCTACCTGGACCAGCTGCTTTTTCTGACCACACTGAGGTCAAAGGTCACTGGGAACACATCAGGTGCAGAGTGATAGGGACAGCCTCTGTCTTATGTTCCTTACCTTATAAGGGAATGTCTTATATTCCCCAAACCCTGGTTCCTGTTCACCTGACCTGGCATCAGAGGAAACTCTCTCTCCAAGTAGGATGCTAGCAGGACTCTGGGCGTTAAGCAGGATGCTCAGGGTTGGCCCACAGTTCCGCTGTACTTCCTGGGCACTGTCCAGACTTGGTTTCTTCTGGTCACAACCTTATCTAGATTTCTCCTTCCCAGAGAGGGGACCTCAGATTTCAAATACCCTACCTGGGCTCAGACTCAATCTCCAACAAGTGATGTGGGCATTTTCTTTACTTTGGGTGGCCCCTACACTGGTCCATGATCTGGGAGCCAAGCCTACTTCCAAATCGGGAAAATGAAATGTCATGCTTCCTGATGAGATTCTGGCCAAGGGAAACCACTGAGCCTCACCGAAGACCTTCCTGAATACTTTCCCAGTGCTCCCACCTGCTTGGGACCAGAGACTCCAGCCCCTGCTGTGGACTGTTCCTAAATGTTTATCTTCTGCTGTATCTGTGACTGTGGCTCTCAGCACATCATTTGTGTGTCATGGAGGCATTTATACATGCTTGCACAAGCCCCAACTGCTCTGCAGTTGCTGTGGGCAGCTCTTGTCAGTGGCTGCCTCCCTGTCCAGGCAAGTCACCCAGTGGACCTGTCCCAGGTCAGGGCTTGGGCATCCTGAGGGTCTTGCTTCTCTTAAGCCCATTCAGACTGCACAGGTCCAGGAATTCCAGTCTTTGTCATGGACCATTGTGCAGGGGAAGGAAATGGGGAAGGAGAAGAGAACCAAAGTCAGCTCCCCGAGGCTGAAATCCTCACCAGAATTGCAGCCTGCTCTCTCTTGCCTCTGTTATTTCCAGAATTAACTAACATGGCCACCCAGAGCCTAAGGCAGGGCCCAGCAGCATCTCCAGAGGCTAATATTTCCATTTATTTACAAGCAACAGCTTGAGATTAAGGACTGGGCCTGGGGGGGCCTAGGAAGAAACCCCAGCTTTCCCTGCACCTTTGGAGTTCCTCTGCTTGAGGAACAAGGCTCTTTGGGGCCTCCCTGGGTCCCATATCACCTGCTCTTGCCTTCTCTCTCTTTTCCCATGTTTTTACTTTGCTCCCACCTTCCTTAGTCTTCACTGTAGCCATTTCAGCCCCTCCCTGCCAACCTCCTCCAGCTACACTGGCCTGAATTGTTTAGAAACCAGTTCTAACTTGCAGACTTTGGAAAAAGAAACAAACTACTGCTTTCCCTGATGACCTAATCCTTATTTAATGAAGTTTTGAGAGGAGGTCATGCTCATTCATCTTTTACAAGGGAAGAAAAAAACACTGGTATGTATATTTATATTGTAATTACCAGCCTCACTTATGACTCATCCTATAGAATTCACACAACACAGATTGTGTGCGCATCTGATCACAGCTACATGCAGGTGCCTACAGTGATTTGTTTCAGTCTCTGCCTTGCTTTCAGCAAACTCTTACATACACAGACTTCCCAAATGGATCAGTCCACAGGGTAAAGATGCACTAGGAAGGGTTGACTTTGTCTTCTTTAAAGGGCATGTGGATTTGCACGCTGAATTCCACCCAACTCTTCCTGGAAACAGGTCTTTCTTTTTTTTTTTTTTTTTAAGTCTACAAAAATTATTAGTTTTTTATTTTTATTTATTAATTTATTTTAATTGAGGATAATTACTTTGCATATTGTGATGGTTTTTGCCATATATCTACGTTAATTAGCCATGGGTGCACATGTGTCCCTCTATCCTGAACCTTCCTCCCACCTCCCTCTCCATCACACAGGTCTTTTGTAAAACGGGTCTCCCCTTCCAGGAAAATCCCTTAGCCTTATGTGAGGACATCCCTACATGTCACCATGCCCAGAGCAAAGCTGGAATTCAGTCTTCACAGAAATAACTACAAAGTACAAATTTTGCACATTATGTGAAAACATTAATTAGCCTGCTTGTTGCAAACTATGTTCAATGCCATAAAATTACAATAAGTGGTAAGATTTGAATTATCAAAGTTGTTATACATGGATTTGACCTGTGCATAGAGAAGAAAAATTTTAAATCATTTCAATAATTTGATTTGTGATCAATTTTCTCCCAGTTTGTTGTTTTAGAATCCAAAATAAATAAACTTCCTTTTGATATATCTACAATTGTTCTCAAATGGAGTTTTTGCACACCAAATTTAACAAATATTCTATGTTACAGCTATTTTGTCTCAATTCTTTATTTTACTCTTTCCTTCCTGCACTAAAATTCTGGAATGTACCAGAAATTTACTCCCATCAATTTAAAACTGAGAGATAGTGAATATCATGATGTTTGTGCTAAAGAACACATTTTTAGATAATTTTGCAATCTGGGATTTTGGAATGTTCAGATAGGGTAAGGCAAACTTAAACTTAGTTGTCATCCATAAAACAGAGCTTATAATACCACATATTTCACTAGATCACTGTGAATATTAAATGTGATAGTAGGTCTAGGCAATGATCTATCATGATGGCTTGCAAATAGTAAGCAATCATTAAATGTTAACCAAATAGACAAAAACAAAAACCTCAAACTGATAAACAACACAAAAATCAGTCAATATCCTTCCTCATTTTTTCTTCTCAGCTTTTTTTGAAAAATCAGAGTGATGGAGGAATATGTATAGCTTATTACATTACAGTAGTTGCTAGTAAAGTCCAGAGGAGAATAGTATATGTGAAAATAGTATATATGAAAATGAGAAAGAAAGGCTTATGAGACTGATATGTGTCTATATTTTTGCTTTCTTCAACTTGGTATGTTTTAGGAGATAAAACATACCTTGCTTTTTAGACCATACATGCTTTTTAAAGTATGGTTTTTAAAGTGTCTTCCTTGTGTAAATTGCTTCCTTGTATTAAAACCAGTTGGGGTCTGCCTATTAAGGTGGAAATTTCTGGGGCTGAGCCTAAAGTTGAGTCAAAATCCTTGGGGATTGGTACCATGAGTCTGTATTTTAATAAGACTTCCACTTAGCTTACATGCACACTAAAACATGAGACTGCTACTTTAGTACTTTATGTTTATGCATTCATGAGGATCTAGTCTAAAATTCATAAGTAGAAGAAGAAAAGCAGAAGAAATACTTATTAAGTGTATAGCTGCTGTCAGGTATGCACAGTAGCCAAAAATTCAAGTATAACATAGTTTTCAAAAATAACTTGACTTTGTTAAAAATAAATGTAAAATGATTGAAAGTCAATAAGCAGTATTAGGTAACAGAAGATCATAAAAAAGTAGTTAACATGTATTTAAAAACAACAGAAGAAAAGGTGTAAGGAAAAGATCAGAAATATTTGGAAGGAAAGAAAGATGATTAATGACACATTTCTCTTTTCAAGTATAGATTTTAAACAAAACAGCAAGATCATCTTGACTGGCAGGAAGCACAAATGTGGAAGGAACATGTATGTTTATAAATAGGTTGTCAGAACCCTCACACTGGCCATGTTTGCAGTAAGATGGTTGTACAACATAAGTAAGTATGTTGAAGGACTAGAAAAGATTTGTTTAAGAGGGAAAAAGTTGAGCTGAAAGTTTTACATTTTCTAATCAAATTCAGAAGGTTACCGAAGTATACCAATACCTGGTTGTGTTGCCTCTATTATGGTCTGCCTGACATATTTCCTAAGATGCTTCTTATAAGCCAGAAAAGAGCCATACATAAATTAAACAAGGAGAAAATAATATAAGTCAGTAGTAATCAGGTCTTGAGTTGTATGGTTCAGGGTCTATAAAGTATAGGAATTCATATAATTGTTTTAGATATATTTATTTCAAAATGAAGCTACTTCCTATTAACCAGTTGCAGTCCTGATCTGATCATGTTATATATAGCTTGAAATGTATTATATCAATGTTCCCTTTCACTTAATGATAATGATAGCTAACACTGAGTAAGGAATACATTTTGGCCAGGTGCTATGCTTTGTATACCCTATTAGATGCATTGCCTCAATCTCTACAATAAGTCCTATAATTAGGTCCTATTATACACATGATCTGACAAATAAGGAACTTTAAGACACGTTTTATAGATATATAACTTGCCAAAGTTCAGACAGTTAGGAGGTCATGGAGCCAGCACTAAAACTCAAATATTTTGATTCTGAAGTCCATGCTCATAGCCACTACCCTATAATCTGTCATGCAGTTGTGTATTTTATTAAAGTTTCTACACAGATTTCTATCTTTACTGAATTTACACAACCATACACTGCAAACTTCAAACATTCTGTTGTGTTTATTTTTGTTGTTTGCTCTTGGCACATTTAGATTTCTCAATAAATACTGTGTGTGATGATCTGATATGAAGCCCTGTTATCTTCAGACTTCCATTAAACTAAGTTATACCCTTCAATGTAATGAATATAATTGACTATTGTTTTGAAACTAATAGAAATAAACATAATATGAAAGAGAATAAACTATTCAGTTATGTTATATGTTATATCCCCACTGAGTAAGCAACAGAGTATGGATTCAATTCAAAACAACTGCCCTCTCACTTTCATAATGACTGTGTTCTATTTGGAATTAGGCAAAACAGCATGGCCCGATCACAGCATGACTTAAAGAACAATTAATTCTCTGTAATAAACTAGAAAAATCATGACTGGATTATGGATCAGGACTGTTCTGTAATGAAATGAATACAAGATTCCATCCTCCTGTTAAAAACCTACAGTAACTGATTAAGGTAGTTAAGACACTTGTTTTCCTGCCTTGCTTTCCCTGATTTGTGGTAACTGAGTCTTCCATAAATATAAGAAAAGCCTAATCCTCTGGAAAGGAGCACATGATGAAGAGTATAAAGTTATTACAAAATACATAAGGGGTACTAATGAATACCATCCAATCATGCACACACAGGTTCCAAGTGAGCAACAAACAAAACAAAACAAATGAAAGAACTGGTCATGAAATTACTATCATACCAACACCAAAATACAGTTCTGTGTGTTTTATATCATGTTTCAGTCTTAATACATTCCAATAGAAATTGAACATGAGTTACATATGTAATTTTACATTTTCTAGTATTTACCACATTAAAAAAACATAAAAAGAAACTAGTGAAATTAATTTTAAGAATAACATCTGTTTATGAAGAAAGCTCAGTTTTCACTCCAATCTCAAAGAAAGGCAATGCCAAAGAATGCTCAAACTACCGCAGAATTGCACTCGTCTCACGTGCTAGTAAAGTAATGCTCGAAATTCTTCAAGCCAGGCTTCAGCAATATGTGAACCATGAATTTCCTGATGTTCAAGCTGGTTTTAGAAAAGGCAGAGGAACCAGAGATCAAATTGCCAACATCCGCTGGATCATGGAAAAAGCAAGAGAGTGCCAGAAAAACATCTATTTCTGCTTTCTTGACTATGCCAAAGCCTTTGACGGTGTGGATTACAATAAACTGTGGAAAATTCTGAAAGAGATGGGAATACCAGACCACCTGATCTGCCTCTTGAGAAATTTGTATGCAGGTCAGGAAGCAACAGTTAGAACTGGACATGGAACAACAGACTGGTTCCAAATAGGAAAAGGAGTACATCAAGGCTGTATACTGTCACCCTGCTTATTTAACTTATATGCAGAGTACACCATGAGAAACGCTGGACTGGAAGAAACACAAGCTAGAATCAAGATTGCTGGGAGAAATATCAATAACCTCAGATATGCAGATGACACCACCCTTATGGCAGAAAGTGAAGAGGAACTCAAAAGCCTCTTGATGAAAGTGAAAGTGGAGAGTGAAAAAGTTGGCTTAAAGCTCAACATTCAGAAAGCGAAGATCATGGCATCTGGTCCCATCACTTCATGGGAAATAGATGGGGAAACAGTGGAAACAGTGTCAGACTTTATTTTGGGGGGCTCCAAAATCACTGCAGATGATGACTGCAGCCATGAAATTAAAAGACGCTTACTCCTTGGAAGGAAAGTTATGACCAACCTAGGCAGCATATTCAAAAGCAGAGACATTACTTAGCCAACAAAGGTTCATCCAGTCAAGGCTATGGTTTTTCCTGTGGTCATGTATGGATGTGAGAGTTTGACTGTAAAGAAGGCTGAGCGCTGAAGAACTGATGCTTTTGAACTGTGGTGTTGGAGAAGACTCTTGAGAGTCCCTTGGACTGCAAGGAGATCCAACCAGTCCATTCTGAAGGAGATCAGCCCTGGGATTTCTTTGGAAGGAATGATGTTAAAGCTGAAACTTCAGTATTTTGGGCACCTCATGTGAAGAGTTGACTCACTGGAAAAGACTCTGATGCTGGGAGGGATTGGGGGCAAGAGGAGAAGGGGATGACAGGGGATGAGATGGCTGGATGGCATTACTGACTTGATGGAAGTGAGTCTGGGTGAACTCTGGGAGTTGGTGATGGACAGGGAGGCCTGGCGTGCTGCGATTCATTCGGTCACAAAGAGTCGGACACGACTGAGTGACTGAACTGATGAAGAAAGCTGAGTACTGAAGAATTGATGCTTTTGAACTGTGGTGTTAGAGAAGACTCTTGAGAGTCCCTTGGACTGCAAGGAGATCCAACCCAGTCCATTCAAAAGGAGATCATCCCTGGGTGTTCTTTGGAAGGAATGATGCTAAAGCTGAAACTTCAGTACTTTGGGCACCTCATGCAAAGAGTTGACTCATTGGAAAATACTCTGATACTGGGAGGGACTGGGCACAGGAGGAGAAGTGGATGACCGAGGATGAGATGGCTGGATGGCATCACTGACTCGATGGACATGAATTTGAGTGAACTCTGGGAGATGGTGATGGACAGGGAGGTCTGGTGTGCTGCGATTCATGGGGTCACAAGTAGTCGGACACAACTGAGTGACTGAACTGAACTGAACCCAATAGAAGCAAAATAGTATATGTCAGCTGTGGCATTAGCCACATGTTTATGTCTTTAATAGTCAAATGTTTCATGTGGCTGACATGAAAGATAATACAATTTTAGTGCCTCAAAAGGAAACATATTTGCAAATGTTTCTATCAGTTTTCATTCAATCAAATTGTTGAATTTATACAAACTGATACAAACTGTGTCTATACTTTTTTATTCCTTCCCACAAGGTTAAGTATAGGACTATGAATAGAGTAGGTACTCAATACATTGTTTTGTCTATCCGATAGAACCTACTTCTGCCCTCAAAGATATTAAGGCACATGAACTTGTTGAAACTCTTCTGTGTAAAAACATCCCACCGCAGACAACCAGGGCATATAAAAAATAGAAGACATGCTTTGACTTGTCTTTTTATTACAACTTTAATGTTATCCTAATGTCGTGGAGAAGTTGGGAGTAGTTGTCACTTCACATTATAACAATTTATCAGACATGATTTGAAAAGGGTGGCTATAGTTGTTAGACTTTCTCTTTGACTTGGCTTGATTTAGAGGTCCTATGGGCAGAAGCTCATGTCACATACTCAACCTGCTGATCAAATTATGTGATCATGGGCATGCTGTTGATGTTTTCTGTGCTTCAGTTTCTTTATCTGTAGAATGACATTAATTATATGACCAAACTCATTGAGGTTTTTTGTGAGTATTGAATGTCATAATGTATGTGTCTTAGTTTGAGCTGCTATAACAGAATCACTGTAGTCTGAGTGGCTTAAACAAACATTTATTTTTTGCCATTCTGAAACACCAGATTGAAGTGCCAGGACATCCTGTATCACACTTACAGGATGAAGAGTAGAGAGAGAGAGAAAGCAAATTCTCTTCTGTCTCTTCTTATAAGGACACTAATCCAATCTTAAGGGTTATATGCATGTGTTCCAATTACTTCCCAAAGGTCCCATCCCCACCCCATTTTAGGAGATTTTACATCTGCCTATGCCTGTTCCTAGTACAAGTGTGTGTGTGTGTGTGTGTGTGTGTGTGTGTGTGTGTGTGTTAGTCACTCAGTCCTGTCTGACTCTTTGCGACCCTATGGATTATAGCCTTCCAGGCTCCTCTGACCACGGAATTCTCCAGGCAAGAATACTGGAGTGAGTAGCCATTCCCTTCTCTAGGGGATCTTCCCAACTCAGGGGTCACACCTGGGTGTCCTGTATCAGTAATTAGGTTTTGAAGATACAAATTCTGGTTGGGATACAAACATTTAACCTATAGCAGTATGTGAAGGGCTTACCATGATGCTTGACAAAGTTAACTAAACTAGTAGTGCTTCATTGTTTTCCTACTCCAATTCAAACCACTGTACACACACACACACACACACACACACACATATATATATATCTTGGGAAATGATGTGGATGGCGTGGTCAAGGATGAATAGTGTAGTAATGTTGCATGACATTTGCTGTCTAAGTGAGTCATCTGATAAGACATATGTCTAACTTAAGGCTGTGTGGAGAAAACTTTTGCCTGCCATGGCAGCAAACAAAGCATGTTGTAGCTATCAAGCCATCAGCCACTGTAGCAGTCCCAACTGTGCCCCCAGAGGGGATTCAGGATGGAGAAGAGTAGAATCTAACCCATGTCTCCTGCATTGCACACAGATTCATTACTGTCTGAGCCACCAGGGAAGCCCAAGAATAATACTGGCGTGGGTAGCCTGTGTCTTCTCCAGGGAATCTTCCTGGCCCAGGAATTGGACTGCGTTCTCCTGCATTGCAGGCAGATTCTTTACCAGCTGAGCTACCAGGGACGCCTGTTGTGGATAGGTAAGGTGCATACGGAAAGAATGATTTTAATGAGCCCAGACTCTTGCATCTTCCCATACATAGAAAAGCACTACATTGAGATGTCTGGTTTTCTCCAACTTACAGTATCTTTGCATGTTCTGACTGCCTGGTTTTTGTTGCAAAATCTCCTATGTATCCTGGCTCCTCCCTTACCTCTTTGGAGCAGTCCCTCAGAGCTATATGTGAGGTTGTTTTCTAGGCTTAAGTCCTCAGCACGGCTTCCAATTAAAACATAATCCTCAACTTTTAAGTTGTGCATTTTTTTTAGTCAACAGTTGTATATAGATGTGTAAAAATGAAAATAGGTAAAGTTTGTTCATCACCTACTATGTGTCAGGCACTATAGTGGGGACTACCTATGTTTATGTTTTACATTTTAATGAACAAAATAGACAATGTAGTGGAAAGAGTTGAAATAAATATTGATTAATACCAATATGAGATGTACATGGATACTGGCCTATGGGTCAAGATAGAATAGTTAGTAATATAACTAATATATTACTAACTATATAATAGTTAGTAAAATTTTAAAAAGTCAATATTTTGTCCTGATCTGAATCTTTCAAAGTCTGTCTTTAGAAATACATGGATATTTAAATACTTATCTAATTTTCTAATACAATCTTATCACATATCTGTAGTTAAATGGGAAAAGCAACTAAATCTAAATATTTATTGGAGAAGTGACAAATGACTAAATGGAAACCATTTGATTATAGAGATATCATGATTTTTTTCCCAGTATAGTTTAGCTTTTTGATAAAATAGCAAATATTGAACAAGGAGAAAATAGAGTATGAAGTCATTTTTTAAATGGAGATATCACATAGAAACTGTGTCAAGATCAGACCTATTCAGGTTGTGGTATCAGTCGTTTGTTCTGTCTTTTTAAAAAAGTCCTAATAATTGGTAATTGGCCAATTCCTATTGAAGTAAGTTGGCAGGCAACACCATTTGGGAGTTACAGATTTATTTCCTAAAATGGAGGCTATCTCACAAATTTTTGGCCCTTAGTCTTAAACCTTTCTCTTAGCTAACACCAATGATTACAGAAATGATTTGGTTCCGTGAAGAGTTCTTTCAGAGAGGTCAAAAGTTGATCACACAAATGGCCATGACAAACCTACTAACATCTCTAGAAGGTCGCTCTGACAGAATGGATGACACCAATGTCATGCTGTCTAGCCAAGGTAAGAATAACTTGCTGCTAACATAATTGTTCCAAGATAGGAATATTGAATTATGTAAAGTCACTGTCTCCTGAAGCAGTTATTGCTGAAGTGCATTTATTTCAGTTTGAAACTGTCTTTGATATTCATTGGTTCTGACAGTATGATAAAAGCTAGCTTAGATAGTATGTCCAATACCAATTATACCAGATAATGAAGTGTGCATGTTTTCTTCCAATGTGTTTCTAATCACTAAATTCAGTATATGTACACAGAGTCAGTGGAGAAGGCAATGACAACCCACTCCAGTACTCTTGCTTGGAGAATTCCATGGATGCAGGAGCCTGGTGGGCTACAGTCCATGGGGTCGCAAAGAGTCGGACACAACTGAGTGACCTCACTTTCACTTTCATGCACTGAAGAAGGAAATGGCAACCCACTCCAGTGTTCTTGCCTGCAGAATCCAAGGGACGGAGGAGCCTGGTGGGCTGCTGTCTATGGGGTCACACAGAGTTGGACACAACTGATGTGACTTAGCATCAGCAGCACACAGAGGTAGATGCTGTAAAAGTATCTATCAGCACTGTCATTTATGTCCTGTTGACTGTTCTCTATTCTTTAAAAAAAAGAGCCTAGCCACCAACTGCCCTATATAGAAATGTAAATCATGTCATAAACATTTATGAGCAATATATCTCTTTACTAATATGAGTGAGTTGATAGATTTGTGATGGTGCACACCAAATGAATTTCTGACACTAATACCATAGATGTGAGTTTGTCTATGTCTCTGCTGATATGTAACTTTATGTGGGGTTGAGTTTATGATAGCATCTGTTTGTTTTTTGGACAAGTACTTTTATTCCAAAAGACTCAAAATGGTATATAGAAGAACACATGAAAACACTTTCTAATTATTTTCTTATGATATTTAAAGTCATCCTTGAAAGTCTGAATCATAATTTCAGATAGACAAATTGTAAGAACTGTCATTTCATCCATTTTTCAGTGGCTCTGAGTAACAGAGAAATTAACACCTAAGAGCTATTTATTATTATTTTTCTCCTGGACCTAGACAATTTGTTTCTAGTCTGGTAATTTTTGAACTGAGATCACACAATAACTTACCAATAATGACCATCCTGAGGCATTTCATGTTGGATTATCTGGTGTGTAAGAAGGAGGAAATTGCATATAGACCTGGAACCTGGAAAAATTACAGTCTTTTACAACACAGATATTTCTTTGCCTCTTTGATATTTTTTATTATGATTGCAGATGTCAGTCATTAACAGATGACTTTTTTCCCCTTAGTAAAAACATCTTTGTAATATTTTTAGGTCCACAGAGACCAATATAACAGAAAGAGATGTTACATGGATTATTTCTAGAAATATAAAGCAGTCTGGAGGGATTTTTCCTCTGGTATCAACCTCCCTAATAAGATGAACTTAAGAGAAGCTGATATGAAAGAGATAGAGAAACAATTATGACAGCATTAACAAATTTTACAGCAAAATAGAGGACAAAGTTCAAAAGTTGAAGATAGTTTCTGATTTCAATATGATATAGAGACTGTGCTGTTCTTAGTCACTCAGTCTTGTCTGACTCTTTGTGACCTCATGGAGTCTGCCAGGCTCCTCTATCCATGGGGATTCTCCAGGCAATAATACTGGAGTGGATTGCCATGCCCTCCTTCAGTTATATAGAGATTATATTTGCACTATTCACTCATTGGAACTTAATAAGTTAGAGTGTGTGTCTCTCTGTAAGAAAAAGTTGTTTGGACTTACAACCAAGGAGTTAATCAGATCAAGGTTGGCATATTGGTTTTTAAGTATAATATCAAAACAGCTAATTAACTGAGAGTTTGTTGAACACAAACTACCTTCTTATTATACTCATTGGTAAATGCTGAACCATCTAATATTTCAGGTTTCTTTAGATATTGTGTTAAGTAGAATAATGTCCCTTCCAAAGATGTTCATGTCTTAACTCCCCTGGATCTATAAATATGTGACATTACATGACAGAGAGGAGTTAAGGATCATCTGGGTGGCACCAATGTAATCACATGTGGAAGAGGAAGGCAAAGGAAGGGTTCAGAATGATGCTATGGGAGAACGACTTGCCCTGCCTTTGCTGGCTTTGAAAATGGAGGAAAAGGGCCATGAACCAAAGAACACTGGTGGTCTCTACAAGCGGGAAAAGGCAAGGGTTTTCCTCTAGAGCCTCCAGAAAGAAATACAGCCCTGCCAACCCCTTCATTTTGTCACAGTGAGACTTGGGTCAGACTTCCAACCTACGAAATTGTGAGAAATAAATTTGTATGGTTTTAAATCATGAACTTTTGCAGAATAGGAATTGAGATGCAGACATTGAGAACAGACTTAATGGACATAGCTGGGGAGGGGAAGAAAGAGTGGGTGGGAGGAATGGAGAAAGTAACATGGAAACACACACTGCTATATTTAAAACAGATAACCAATGGGGATTTTCTGTATGACTCAGGGAACTCAAACCAGGGCTTGGTAGGTAACAATCTAGAGGGGTGGGATGGGGAGGAAGGTGGGAGAGATTCAGGTGGGAGGGGGCATAGGTAAAACTATGGCTGTTTCATGTTGATGTTTGGTAGAAACAAATGCATTAATGTAAAGTGGTTATCTTTCAATTAAAAATAAATAAATTTAAAAAAATCAACTTTGTGATTAATAGGTTGTGAAAACAACCACAATCAGCTGATATTTTTTTTTTCATTTTAGTCCTTCATCTGTTTAGCATATCTTTCAACTTTTTCCAGAAAGTTGAACATTTTTATCTAATAGACTTCATAGTGGTAACTTTTGTTTTTACCCTTTTAATCTATAGAACACTTGTCAGCTAAATTACTAAAGCTCAATTGAGAGTAAGCTTTAACTTTTGTGCTTGCCTTCAAAAACAACTTAAAGAGAATATTTAGACTCTTCAGAGAAGGAAACTACAACCCACTCCACTCTACTTGCCTGGGAAAGTTCATGGACAGAGGAGCCTGGCAGGATACAGCCCATGGGGTCACAAAGAGTTGGACAGGACTGGGCCTGAATCACACCGTACCACAGACTCTTTAATTAAGGATTTAATAACCTGGGGACTGTTGACACTTTGGAACAGATCATTCTTTGCGTTTGGGGGCTATCTTGTGCATTGTAGGATGTTTATTGGCATTCTTGACTTCTACCTACTAGATGTCAGTCGTACCCTCTCCCCAGCTCCGACAACCAAAACCTATCTCTATATATAGACAAATGTCTCCAGGGGGCAAAATCTTCCTCCCCACTGAGAACCCTGCTAAAGATGAAAAGGCTAAGATAAGAATAAAAATAGCAGAGCTTCCATAAATTGGTAATGGCTTCTAATTATTCAGAACTATTTTGAAACATTTGTTTAAATGTCAGTCATTTTATATATCAATTATACTAAAATGAGATTTTTTAATTTAGAAGTTATGCAGTGTTGCTTACACTTTCATTGCTCTTTCTGGATAGCAGCAATCAATTCTGAGTGTGAAATGTGACTTTTTTCCCCATGGACATATAAAGGGTTTTGTGTGATAGACAGGAATGGCACTAAAGCATGCCAACTGAAGATTAGTGGTGAAGACTGCTGAAATCCATTTTCCAGCCTACCTCTCTGGCTGTCTGAGGAATACAAAGAAGTCATTAGTTTCACTCTCTCTCTCGCTCTATCATCCTAAGACTATATAATATGCCTTTTTCTTTAAGCTACCATTTCCTACTGGCATGTTTTACTGATTGGGCATTGGTTCTTGAAAAATCAATACATGATCATTATGGGAAATCCAGAGTGTATTCCTTGAATAATTGTAGGCTAACAAGACCTTAAGCTTGATGGGAAATTACATATAGAAATGTTTATTATTCTTAAATAAGATTTTTTTATTTTTATTTTTTTTTTTTGTTGTTGTTCTTCCAATTTTATTTTATTTTTAAACTTTACATAATTGTATTAGTTTTGCCAAATATCAAAATGAATCCGCCACAGGTATACATGTGTTCCCCATCCCGAACCCTCCTCCCTCCTCCCTCCCCATACCATCCCTCTGGGCCGTCCCAGTGCACCAGCCCCAAGCATCCAGCATCATGCATCGAACCTGGACTGGCAACTCGTTTCCTACATGATATTTTACATGTTTCATTGCCATTCTCCCAAATCTTGCAACGGAAAGAATAAAATACTTAGGAATATATCTACCTAAAGAAACTAAAGACCTATATATAGAAAACTATAAAACACTGGTGAAAGAAATCAAAGAGGACACTAATAGATGGAGAAATATACCATGTTCATGGATAGGAAGAATCAATATAGTGAAAATGAGTATACTACCCAAAGCAATTTATAGATTCAACGCAATCCCTATCAAGCTACCAACAGTATTCTTCACAGAGCTAGAACAAATAATTTCACAATTTGTATGGAAATACAAAAAACCTCGAATAGCCAAAGCGATCTTGAGAAAGAAGAATGGAACTGGAGGAATCAATCTGCCTGACTTCAGGCTCTACTACAAAGCCACAGTTATCAAGACAGTATGGTACTGGCACAAAGACAGAAATATTGATCAATGGAATAAAATAGAAAGCCCAGAGATAAATCCACGCACATATGGACACCTTATCTTCGACAAAGGAGGCAAGAATATACAATGGATTAAAGACAATCTCTTTAACAAGTGGTGCTGGGAAATCTGGTCAACCACTTGTAAAAGAATGAAACTGGACCACTTTCTAACACCATACACAAAAATAAACTCAAAATGGATTAAAGATCTAAACGTAAGACCAGAAACTATAAAACTCCTAGAGGAGAACATAGGCAAAACACTCTCTGACATACATCACAGCAGGATCCTCTATGACCCACCTCCCAGAATATTGGAAATAAAAGCAAAAATAAACAAATGGGACCTAATTAACCTTAAAAGCTTCTGCACATCAAAGGAATCTATTAGCAAGGTGAAAAGACAGCCTTCAGAATGGGAGAAAATAATAGCAAATGAAGCAACCGACAAACAACTAATCTCAAAAATATACAAGCAACTCCTACAGCTCAACTCCAGAAAAATAAACGACCCAATCAAAAAATGGGCCAAAGAACTAAATAGACATTTCTCCAAAGAAGACATACAGATGGCTAACAAACACATGAAAAGATGCTCAACATCACTCATTATCAGAGAAATGCAAATCAAAACCACTATGAGGTACCATTTCACACCAGTCAGAATGGCTGCGATCCAAAAGTCTACAAATAATAAATGCTGGAGAGGGTGTGGAGAAAAGGGAACCCTCTTACACTGTTGGTGGGAATGCAAACTAGTACAGCCACTATGGAGAACAGTGTGGAGATTCCTTAAAAAACTGGAAATAGAACTGCCTTATGATCCAGCAACCCCACTGCTGGGCATACACACTGAGGAAACCAGAAGGGAAAGAGACACGTGTACCCCAATGTTCATCGCAGCACTGTTTATAATAGCCAAGACATGGAAGCAACCTAGATGTCCATTAGCAGATGAATGGATAAGAAAGCTGTGGTACATATACACAATGGAGTATTACTCAGCCATTAAAAAGAATACATTTGAATCAGTTCTAATGAGGTGGATGAAACTGGAGCCTATTATACAGAGTGAAGTAAGCCAGAAGGAAAAACATAAATACAGTATACTAACGCACATATATGGAATTTAGAAAGATGGTAACAATAACCCGGTGTACGAGACAGCAAAAGAGACACTGATGTATAGAACAGTCTTATGGACTCTGTGGGAGAGGGAGAGGGTGGGAAGATTTGGGAGAATTAAATAAGATTTTTTTAAATTCACAGTTCTAATATAAAAATTTTATCTGAGACCATTTTAACAGCACTCAAAGAATTCACTCATTAAAGGTGTACTGAATTTTGAATTAGCCTATGGATTTTAACTTATATAGAAATCATCTTCTCACCTCCTTAGTTATGAACAAGAGAATATATTTATGGTCATTTGTTTCTGAATCTACATCACTTAAAAAAAGAGTATATCACTTCAAGGTATATTGTCTATTGAACACACAACATATTGCCCCTAAATTTAGCAGCTTAAAGTAATTAAAAGTATTTGCTGTTGCACACAGTTTTTTTTTAATATAAATTTATTTATTTTAATTGGAGGCTAATTACTTAACAATATTGTATTGGTTTTACCATACATCAGCATGAATCCGCCACAGGTATACACGGGTTCCCCATTCAGAACCCCCCCTCCTCCCTCCCCATACCATCCCTCTGGGTCGTCCCAGTGCACCAGCCCCAAGCAACCAGTATCATGCATCGAACTTGGACTGGCGATTCATTTCATATATGATATTATGCATGTTTCAATGCCATTCTCCCAAATCATCCCACCCTCTCCCTCTCCCACAGAGTCCAAAAGACTGTTCTATACATCTGTGTCTCTTTTGCTATCTCGCATACAGGGTTATCATTATCAACTTTCCAAATTCAATATATATGCGTTAGTATACTGTATTGGTGTTTTTCTTCCTGGCTTACTTCATTCTGTATAATAGGCTCCAGTTTCATCCACCTCATTAGAACTGATTCAAACTATTCTTTTTAATGACTGTATAATATGCCATTGTGTATATGTACCACAGCTTTCTTATGCATTCATCAGCTGATGGACATCTAGGTTGCTTCCATGTCCTGGCTATTATAAACCATGCTGCAGTGAACATTGGGGTACACGTGTCACTTTCAATTCTGATTTCCTCGGTGTGTATGCCCAGCAGTGGGATTGCTGGGTCGTATGGCAGTTCTATTCCCAGTTTTTTAAGGAATATCCACAATGTTCTCCATAGTGGCTGTACTAGTTTTCATTCCCACCAACAGTGTAAGAGGGTTCCCTTTCTGCACACCCTCTCCAGCATTTATTGCTTCAGACTTTTGGATCGCAGCTGTTCTGACTGGCATGAAATGGTACCTCATAGTGGTTTTGATTTGCATTTCTCTGATAATGAGTGATGTTGAGCATCTTTTAATGTGTTTGTTAGCCATCTGTATGTCTTCTTTGGAGAAATGTCTATTTAGTTCTTTGGCCCATTTTTTGATTGGGTCGTTTATTTTTCTGTAATTGAGCTGCAGGAGTTTCTTGTATATTTTTGAGATTAATTCTCTGTCATTTGCTTCATTTGCTATTTTTTTCTCCCATTCTGAAGGCTGTCTTTTCACCTTGCTTAGAGTTTCCTTTGTTGTGCAGAAGCTTTTAACTTTAATTAGGTCCCATCTGTTTATTTTTGCTTTTATTCCCAATATTCTGGGAGGTGGGTCATAGAGGATCCTGTTGTGATTTATGTCAGAGAGTGTTTTGCCTATGTTCTCCTCTAGGAGTTTTATAGTTTCTGGTCTTATGTTTAGATCTTTAATCCATTTTGAGTTTATTTTTGTGTATGGTGTTAGAAAGTGTTCTAGTTTCATTCTTTTACAAGTGGTTGACCAGTTTCCCCAGCACCACTTGTTAAAGAGTTTGTCTTTAATCCATTGTGTATTCTCGCTTCCTTTGTCAAAGATAAGGTGTCCATAGGTGCGTGGATTTATCTCTGGGCTTTCTATTTTATTCCATTGATCTATATTTCTATCTTTGTGCCAGTACCATACTGTCTTGATGACTGTGGCTTTGTAGTACAGCCTGAAGTCAGGCAGGTTGATTCCTCCAGTTCCATTCTTCTTTCTCAAGATTGCTTTGGCTATTAGAGGTTTTTTGTGTTTCCATGCAAATTGTGAAATTATTTGTTCTAGCTCTGTGAAGAATACCATTGGTAGCTCGATAGGGATTGCATTGAATCTATAGATTGCTTTGGGTAGTATATTCATTTTCACTATATTGAGTCTTCCAATCCATGAACATGGTATATTTCTCCATCTATTAGTGTCCTTTTTGATTTCTTTCATCAGTGTTTTATAGTTTTCTATATATAGGTCTTTAGTTTCTTTAGGTAGATATATTCCTACGTATTTTATTCTTTTCGTTGCAATGGTGAATGTGATTTGGGAGGGGTTTAACTGTGTCTTTCTGGCTCAAGATCTCTCATGAAGCTGTGGTAAATATGTCTGCTGGGGTTGTAGTCTATTGAAAGCTTGACTAAAACTGGAGGATCCTCTTCCAATATGGCTTTCTCATATGGCAGACAAATCAGTGCTACCTGTGAATGAAAGTCTATAACTTTTCCTTACTTGCTCTGTTTTTAAGACTGCTAGGGTATCCCCATGATATAATTAACTGCATTACTTAGAATTAATGATCCAAGAGACAGCAAGGTAGAAGTCATAATACTTGTTTTGATCCTAGTGTCAGATGTCACACTCTGTTATTTCTGCAGTGTCCTATTGGTTACACAGTGTATTACAGCTGGTCCTCCAAGAAAACTGACACCAAGATGGATTCAACCATGTAAGAAATTTATCAAAGGAAACGTCCCTTAGAAAAATCAGGGAGGGAGATGGTAGTGACTGGAAAAACTGATAGTCCATAAGGACACTGACAGACTATGGAAGTCTGACTCCCAGTTAAGAAAAGAGGGAAGGAAGGGAAGGAGGTCAGGTGGAAGCATTTTCAACTGTAATGCAGTTCAAGGAAAGTTTCACAAAGCTGTCAAGAAATCTTGAATCCAAAGCAGCCTATTATAAGAGGCCCACATCTCCTAGAGACAGGCCTGCTTTAGTTTCTCAGCTGTACTCAATCACTGGCTGGGATAAGCCCTTGGAAACCATGGGCCTTGACCTAAACATTGTCAGATATTTCCAGACAGAGTAGATGGGCCTCTTGATCAACAATGCACCCTGTAGTAGAGATCTAGAAGATGCATTCTCTTGGTTACCACAGTCAACCTCTGGGCCCACACCTCTACTCTTCCACACATGTATGAGAAGAAGCTCATCTATAGTTCCTATGCTCTCTATCTGAGAGGAAACTTAGAATACAGAGGTTAGTGGGATGAACTTCAGCATCAGACTCTGCAATTGATCTTTGGGCCACATCTGAAACTCATCCTATCCCTCTTCTACTCTAAATTCCCTTCACCCTCCTGAATTACTTTTGCAGGTCTTAATGGTGGGGTTCAAACCTTCATTCTCAAGGAGTCTGGACCATTGATGATAATGGTCTCCTCGGTCTTCAACTTCTGTACTTGTCTGCTCAGAGTTTTGATGGATCAAGGAAGTGAAGGGAGGGACCTTCCAATTGACCAATTCATGGATCAATTGATTTCTCCATACATTCCTCCTGTTATCCATTTCATAAAAGAAGCTCTGCTGTTTAAGCTCAATGATACTTGCCAAGATATGTGACTCCTCTTCTTGCCTCCTTTTTCCTAGGTGCAAGTAAGTGTGTCCTGGTAGCAGCTGCAATCTGTAGTTCAGTGGAACTTTTATTGTGTCCCCTGGCAAAATACCTTCTTTGGTGACCAGACTCTAAACTTGCAGAGTCCAGCGTTGTGGGGGCAAGAATCACAAAATCCCATAATGGGTCATTGGAAGTGATGGTAAGTGAACCCACTTCTGATTCTATCTTTTGGTCCTAGGACCCATGTATTCTTCCTGTGCATGGGTGCATGCTAAATTGCTTCAATCATGTCCGACTCTGTGAACCTATGGACACACCAGACTCCTCTTTCCATGGTATTCTCCAGGTAAAAATACGGGGATGGGTTGCAATGCCTTCCTCCAGGTGATCTTCCCAACCTAGGGATTGAACCCAAGTCTCTTACATCTCCTGCCTTGGCAAATGGGTTCTTTACCACTAGTGCCACCTGGGAAGTATTCTTACTACTGGGTACATAAAACCATATAGGGGTATCTAATTTAATGAATACACTGCATCTGGAAGTATGGCACTCCATTCTTTGAAAGTTTTGCCTTAGATTTCATGCTTCAGTTACACCTTCATAAACCAAGTCCATAATTCTGAGTTCAGCTAATTACGGATAGTGAGGTATATTGATCATGCTACTGCACCTCTTTCATTGTGAAGTGAGTCATCTGGTCAGATGCTATGGTATATGGAATTTTTGCCTATGAGCAGGTATTCTGCCAACCTATAAGTAGTAGTGCAGGCTGAGGCTCTGAGAGCAAGAAAAGAAGACCTATACCCAGAATAGCTATCTATTCCTGTGAAGATAAACTGCTGGTCCTTCCAAGATGAAAGGAGTCAAATATATTCAATTTGATTTCCTTAATAAATAGTGCCATACAGGGGTTTCAGGTTTGGTTCCTACTGCTCAATGTTTGGACATTCAGAGGCCATGTTAGATTAGTTTTGGGAAGTGGATATCCATGCTAGTAGGACCTTGTGCACTCTGCCACTGTGGCTTCTATGTTGATGTGTCCATTGTTTAAGTGTGAGCTGGCTGATGATAAAGGCTAATTAATATCAACTGGTACAGTCATTGTGAGCTTCCCTTACCATATTCTTTAGATGGTAAAGAATATATCTGCAATATGGGAGACCTGGGTTCGATCCCTGGGTAAAGAAGATCCCCTAGAGAAGGGAATGGTTATCCACTCCAGAATTCTTTCCTGGAGAATTCCAAAGACAGAGGAGCCCGGTGGGCTACAGTCTGGGGGGTCATAAAGAGTTGGACACCACTGAGTGGTTAACATTACTACTGTACTCATTTTGAGTACTTGGCTGTTCAGTGCCTCTCTGTGGTGGATGTTTTCTTGCCGGGAGCTGGTGAGAGGCACTCCACTCATGACAAAGGTCATGAGGAAGGAGGCTTGGCATACACAAAGGTGGGATCGAGCCTCAGGAGTCTCCCTGGATATTCTCGAGCATCTACCCTCAAAAACCAGAGTCTGCC
The DNA here is from genome assembly GCF_055505025.1 of Bos grunniens. Taxonomy (NCBI): domain Eukaryota; kingdom Metazoa; phylum Chordata; class Mammalia; order Artiodactyla; family Bovidae; genus Bos; species Bos grunniens. The sequence continues at coordinate 100,609,561 of NC_141194.1, read as the reverse complement.
TACTTTACTGCTTTGTGCTCTCACCTCTGACTTTACTGGGGGCTGTCCCCCACCACCATCTCGCTCTCTGACAAAGAGTTAACTTACAGCTCCAGTTAATAAGTTCCTGGGCATTAGGAGTGTTTAAATCTAAACCCCTCAGATAGCTCTCTAACTCGCCTGACAAGTTTACCTGGACTCCTACAGCTATGCATACGATTGTTTACAGTCTCTCAGCCTCGAGAGGCACGGGAAGCTTAAGATATTCAAATAGCTTAGAGCCTCTCAGAGATTTAGAAACTGTCAAAATAAAACTAGTAAAAGATTTCATTGATGAGCCAATGCTTGCTGCCAAGTTTCCACATCCCCTGTATTGTATCCTTGAATGTGTATTAATTAATATAGTTGGTATGTAGAAAAAATAAGTAGTGGCCTTGGTGTTAGCAACTTTAGACCCTTAAGGTAATAAATTCTTTCCTTTGTTGTAAACCCACTGCACCTCTGCCCTATAGGAATGCAACTTTGTCTAACACCTTTGGAAGATGGCGCCAAACCTTAAAATAATTACTCTTAGAGAAAATAAGTCTTAAGGTTGATAAACCTTTGTCAAGAGTCATAAAATGTTAATAGGCCTTCTGGCCAGAAGATGATGTAAATCACCTAAACCATTTGTATAGGATAAATTTGCAGGAAAGAAACCCTGGTTTTGGATAAGGATCAAAGACTGCTGACTTTGCATGATTTCACATCCCCTATTATCCTCTATGTGTAACTTAGGGTATAAAAGCCCCTGTTGAAAATAAAGCTACGGGCCTTGCTCACCCAAGCTAGGTCTCTCCATGTCATTCTTTCTTTTCACATTCTGGCTGAGTCTCCACCTGGAGCGCAGAGGTCCTCTGCAACCATTTATTTGCCTGGGCTTCTAAGACCCACTCCAGAAGGTGTCTAAGGTGGGGCATCTTCTGCTATTCAAGATGGCACCTGTGGCCTCCGTGGTTAGAGCTAACCTGGTGTCATAGGTTATATTGATTTTCCACGTAAACCAAGCTACTCAGCCTCTTTTCTCCACTGAATTTTCCTACTGAGCTATCCTCATTCTATTACTCTTTATATCTTTGTTGAATATTTAAATAAGTCGCTGATGCCATCTCCCCTTCTAATACCCTGGATCAGCTGGGGCTGGACCCCAGCATTTTCTGGTGAGCATTACTGTGTGATTCAAAAAATTTTATACAGTGTGTTTCCACTCTTATGTTCATCTACCTGCCTCTATTAACTAAATTTAAAACTCACTATAAGTAAAGCTTTCCTAGTTGCCATTGTAATATTGTTGTTTGCTGTGGCATTTGGCAGTTAAGCCATGCCCTACTCTGTTATTTCAGGACCTTATCATCCCCATGGATACTAACCAGCCCAGTTCTGTGACCACTTTTCCTATCATCATCCCTACTCTGCACAGGAGACCCATCACTATACTTTTTAGTGTGGTTGGTGCCCCTCTCTCCAGTATATTCCTGTGACATTGGTGGAATGGTCTATCCTCTGGGTCATTCATATCATTCTCAGCTGGGTCCTTTGGCATATTGGAATATAGTCTTTTCATTCTGCTCACCTCCCTGAGACTTTGTATTTCTTCCTCTATTTTATGTGAGAGAGCCTTAGTCATCTCCACTTCTTCATCATGGGACATTGTTTTCTCTATGTTTCTAAGAATCACCATCAGAAAAGAGGTCCTTCATTCCCTGGGATACTTGCTAGGATATTAAAGCCCATTTCCCAAAGAATTGCTCACAGGATAACTAATTCTTGCATATCCAGTCTTACATTCCAGCCTCTTTAGATAAAACACTCTCCAAGTCCTATCTGAGGAGTACTCACTGGATCTTGCAGAACATAGGTACTTTCTGTAACTCTTTATGACATTTTCTCTTTCTTTGAAGGCCCAACATGTTCTCAGCTGCATTATTCTTGGATTCAATCTGTTATCATCCTGATAATCAGGACAGGAGATGTGGGCAGTTTCTGAGAATATTCACTGGTTGCTTTGTGAAAAATAGTTCTTATCATTGTCCTCTAGCACAGGGGAAGTGCTAGATTTTACAGAAGAAAGCTAGGCCATGTCTTCAGGGCCACAGAATTTTTGGGGGTCCACCAACTGTAGACCCAACAGCATTAGAGGCATATATCCAGATACGCTCATTTAAAGGTTCAGAGATTTCAGGTTTTTTTTTTCTTCTATCAAGGCCTTGACTTTTCCATAACTGACTTGCCTTCAATAAAAGTTATGTAAACATAATAATTAGATATTCATCCTGCCACTCATTTTTGTCTCCCCTTCTACCTAAGAGCTAAGTACTTGAAAATGACCAGAGGCCTATGGCTGTAATACTTAAGTATTAATTACTTGTTAATGGTCCTTAGTCTCTTTTTATCCTTTTACAGAGTGTCAATATGACTTACTATTAACCAGCCAGCTCTGCTATTCTTGTAGGCATTTGCTCTAGTCTAAATATTTGTGTTCCCCCAAAATGCATGTTGAAATCCAAATGCCCGGTGCTATAGAGTTGTGGTCTTTGGGAGGTGATTAGTTTATCAGGGTAAAGCCCTCAAGAATAAAATTAGTGCTCTGATGAAAGAAGCCCAGGAGAACTACTTTGTCCCCTTTTCCATGTGAGGTTCAGTAAGAAATCTCCAACCTGGAACAAGACTCTCACTCTACCATGCCGACACACTGATTTTGAGCTTACAGCTTCCAGAATTGTGAGAACTAAATTTCTGTTGTTTAAATGCTATTCTGCCTGTGGTACTTTGCTATAGCAGCATAAATGGACTAAGACTTTTCCATGTTTACATCATTATATTCTCCATTGTCCCAATGGAGATTGGGACATTTTCTTAAGACAACCATGGTAAAATATTTAGTGATTGAGTCACCATCTTGTCCCAGTGACTATATGTGATTACCTACTAACTAGTTGTTCTCTTTGCTCCCAGATGCTAGATACGACTGTTCCAAATCCATACCTTACTATTTGCTTTCTTGGACCACTCCTGGCCCCACTTTTGCCAGTTTGGGTCATTTGAGAAGCAAATGCCAAAACACAAAAACAGGATTGCTTATGAAATACGTTTTATTAACATGAGTATCTGTGAGAGGAAAATGAGAGGAAAAAAAAAAAAAAACTAGAAGAAGCTCGGAGAGCCATTAAACCATTATTTCCTTCCCTCTATGCTATTATATCTCTGAGCTCATCTCCTGGATCTAGGTTAGCAACATATTGTCTTTAGGCCAAATCCAGTCTGTGGTCTGTTCTTATACAACCCAAGAATTTTTTTTTTATATTTTTAAATGTTTGAAAAAAATCAAACACAATATTTAGTTACATGTGAAGTTATATAAAGATCAAATTTCAGTGTCCATAAATAGCTTCATTGGAACACAACTACTCTCATTCATTTCCATATAGTCTATGGCTGCTTTCATGCCACAGGCAGAGTTGAGTAGTGACATAGACTATATGGTCATGAATCTAAAATATTTACTACTTGGTCCTTTACAGGAAAAAAAAAAACAAAAACAACTTTGCTGATTCCTGGATTAGATATTATTTCATTGGTCCACTTGGTTCCAGCAACATTGGCTGTTCTAACACTCTTGTCTCAGGGCCTTAGGATTGGCTGTCCTTTCTGCTTGAAATATTCTTCATTCAGATATCAGCATGGCTCGCTGCCTTACCTCCTTCTAGGCCTAAAGTCAAATGCCACCTTCTCATTGAGACCTACTCTGGTTATTTTATTAAAAATAGAAATCTGCCGACCCTATATTCCTTTCCAATTCCCCTTGCCCTGCTCCATTTTTTTCATAACACATATCATATTCTAATGTTAATGATTAACTTATTTATTATGTTTGTTTTTATTGCCCATCTCTCCTCACTAGGACATAAGCACCATAAGGCAAACATCCTTGTATGTTCACTGATACATCCTCAGCTCCTAGAAGCATGTCTGGAATATACTAAGTGCTCAATAAATATTTGATGAATTTGGGGAGGTTTCCTGACCTCTTAGCCTTAGGTTCCTCATCTGTAAAATGGAGACAGAAATGCCATGTGAATTTATTATTTGTTTAAAGATTAACTGAGATTAATCTTTAGTGTGATGCCTGACATATAGCATTGGGTTGGCCAAAAAGTTCATTTGGACTTTTCCATACCATCTTACTATGTTAATTTTTCCATACCATCTTCATTGGAAGGACTGATGATGAAGCTGAAACTCCAATGCTTTGGCCACCTGATGCAAAGAACTTATTCATTGGAAAAGACCCTGATGATGGGAAAGATTGAAGCCAGGAGGAGATGGGACAACAAAGGATAGGATGGTTGGATGGCATCACCTATTCCATGGGCATGAGTTTAAGCAAGCTCTGGGAGTTGGTGATGGACAGGGAAGTCTGGCGTGCTGCAGTCTATGGAGTCAAAAAGAGTCAGAAACAACAGAGTGACCAAACTGAACTGATACCATCTTAGAAAAATCCCTGAAGGAAATTTATGGCCAACCCACTATATTCCATTTTGTTATATTAATGAAAATATCCTTTTCATTATTTTTGCATACAAATGGAAGCAGTTGATGAGCATTATTTTATATTTTGCTTTAGAGGCCAGTCCATAGCATAACGTTATGTTATCCTTTCTCACAGCTGCATAATGTTCCACAGAATAGATATATCCTAAAGTTATTTTTTCTTTCTTTTTTTTTTTTAACTTTATAGTATTGTAGTGGTATATGCCACAATTTGGTGTGAATCAGCCATGGGTGTACATGTGTCCCCCATCCTGAACCCCCTTCCGACATCCCTCCCATTCTATCCCTCAGGGTTATCCCAGTGCACTGGCCCTAAGTGCCTTACCTCATGCATTGAACCTGGACTGGTGATTTATTTCACATAAGGTAATATACATGTTTCAATGCTATTCTCTAAAATCATCCCATGCTTGCCTTCTCCCACAGAGTCCAAAATCTGGTCTTTACATAGGTGTCTCTCTTGCTGTCTCACATATAGAGTCATCGTTACCATCTTTATAAATTCTATATAGATGCGTTAATATACTGTATTGGTGTTTTACTTTCTGACTTAATTCACTCTGGATAATAAGATCCAGTTTCATCTGCCTCATTAGAACTGATTCAAATGCATTTTTAATAGCTAAGTAATATTCCATTGTGTATATGTACTACAGTTTTCTTATTCGTTCGTCTTCTGATGGACATCTAGGTTGCTTCCATGACCAGGCTAATGTAAACAGTGCTGGGATGGACATTCGTGTACATGTGCCTCTTTCAATTCTGGTTTCTTTAGCGTGTATGCCCAGCAGTGGGATTGCTGGGTATTGTGACATTTCTCTTTCCAGTTTTTTAAAGAATCTCCAAACTGTTCTCCATAGTGGCTGTACTATGTTGCATTCCCACCAACAGTGTAAAGGGTTCCATTTTCTCTGCACCCTCTCCAGCACTGATTGTTTTTAGACTTTTTGATATCAGCCATTCTGACTGCATGAGATGGTACCTCACTGTGGTTTTGATTTGCATTTCTCTGATAATGAGTGATGTTGAGCATTTTTTCATGTGTTTGTTCAGTTCAGTTCAGTCACTCAGTCATGTCCAACTCTTTGTGACTTCATGAATTGCAGCACACCACTCCTCCTTGCCCATCACCAACTCCCAGAGTTCACTCAAACTCATGTCCATTGAGTCGGTGATGCCATCTAGGCATCTCATCCTCTGTTGTCCCCTTATCCTCCTGCCCCTAATCCCTCCCAGCATCAGAGTTTTTTTCAATGAGTCAACTCTTCGCATGAGGTGGCCAAAGTACTGGAGTTTCAACTTTAGTATTATTCCGTCCAAAGAACACCCAGGGTTGATCTCACTTAGAATGGACTGGTTGGATCTCCTTGCAGTCCAAGGGACTCTCAAGAGTCTTCTCCAACACCACAGTTCAAAAGCATCAATTTTTCGGTGCTCAGCTTTCTTCTCAGTCCAACTCTCACATCCGTACATGACCACTGGGAAAAACATAGCCTTGACTAGACGGACCTTTGTTGGCAAAGTAATGTCTCTGCTTTTGAATATGCTATCTAGGTTGGTCATAACTTTCCTTCCAAGGAGTAAGTATCTTTTAATTTCACGGCTGCAATCACCATTTGCAGTGATTTTGGAGCTCCCAAAAATAAAATCCAACACTGTTTCCAATGTTTCTCCATCTATTTCCCATGAAGTGATGGGACCAAATGCTATGATCTTAGTTTTTGGAATGTTGAGCTTTAAGCCAACTTTTCCACTGTCCTCTTTCAATTTCATCAAGAGGCTCTTTAGCTCCTTTTCAATTTCTGCCATAAGGGTGGTGTCATCTGCATATCTGTGGTTACTGATATTTCTCGCGCGAATCTTGATTCCAGCTTTTGTTTCTTCCAGTCCAGCGTTTCTCATGGTGTACTCTGCATATAAGTTAAATAAGCAGGGTGACAGTATACAGCCTTGACGTACTTCTTTTCCTATTTGGAACCAGTCTGTTGTTCCATGTCCAGTTCTAACTGTTGCTTCCTGACTTATAGGTTTCTCAAGAGGCAGGTCAGGTGGTCTGGTATTCCCATCTCTTTCAGAATTTTCCAAAGTTTATTGTGATCCACACAGTCAAAGGCTTTGGCATAGTCAATAAAGCAGAAATAGATGTTTTTCTGGAAGTCTCTTGCTTTTCCCATGATCCAGTGGATGGTGGCAATGTGATCTCTGCTTCCTCTTCTTTTTCTAAAACCAGCTTGAACATCTGGAAGTTCATGGTTCATATACGGCTGAAGCCTGGCTTGGAGAATTTTGAGCATTACTTTACCAGCGTGTGAGATGAGTGCAATTGTGTGGTAGTTTGAGCATTCTTTGGCATTGCCTTTCTTTGGGATTGGAATGAAAACTGACCTTTTTCAGTCCTTTGGCCTCTGCTGTTTTCCAAATTTGCTGGCATACTGAGTGCAGCACTTTCACAGCATCATCTTTGCAACTCCATGTCCAAGGAGCAGTGGCTGCATGGGTGCAGGAGGGTGGAGAGGAGCTACTCCACATTCAAGGTCAGGAGGGGCGGTGGTGAGGAGATACCCCTCGTCCAAGGTAAGGAGCAGTGGCTGCCCTTTGCTAGAGCAGCCATGAAGGGTGCCTCATATTCAAGGTAAGAGAAACCCAAGTAAGATGGTAAGTGTTGTGAGAGGGCATCAGAGAGCAGACACACTGAAACCATAATCACAGAAAACTTGTCAACCTAATCACATGGACCACAGCCTGGTCTAAGTCAATGAAACTAAGCCATGCCCTGTGGGGCCATCCAAGGCGGACTGGTCATGATGGAGAGGTCTCACAGAATGTGATCCACTGGAGAAGGGAATGGCAAACCACTTCAGTATTCTTGCCTTCAGAACGCCATGAACACTATGAAAAGACAAAATGATAGGATACTGAAAGAGGGACTCTCCAGGTCGGTAGGTGTCCAATATGCTACTGAAGACCACTGGAGAAGTAACTCCAGAAAGAATGAAGGGATGGAGCCAAAGCAAAAACAGTACCCAGTTGTGGATGTGACTGGTGACAGAAGCAAGGTCCTATGCTGTAAAGAGCAATATTGCATAGGAACATGGAATGTCAAATCCATGAATCAAGGCAAATTGGAAGTGGTGAAACAGGAGACGGGAAGAGTGAACATTGACATTCTAGGAATCAGCGAACTAAAATGGACTGGAAGGGGTGAATTTAACTCAGATGAGCATTATATCTACTACTGTGGGCAGGAATCCCTCAGAAGAAATGGAATAGCCATCATGGTCAAGAAAAGAGTCCGAAATGCAGTACTTGGATACAATCTCAAAAATGACAGAATGATCTCTGTTCATTTCCAAGACAAACCATTCAATATCACAGTAATCCAAGTCTATGCCCCAACCAGTAACGCTGAAGAAGCTGAAATTAAACGGTTCTATGAAGACCTACAAGACTTTTTAGAGCTAACACCCAAACAAGATGTCCTTTTCATTATAGGGGACTGGAATGCAAAAGTAGGAAGTCAAGAAACACCTGGAATAACAGGCAAATTTGGCCTTGAAATACGGAATGAAACAGGGCAAAGGCTAATAGAGTTTTGCCAAGAGAATGCACTGGTCATGTGTTTTTTAGCCATCTGTAATATCTTCTTTGGAGAAATGTCTGTCAAGTTCTTTGGCCCATTTTTTTATTGGATCGCTTATTTTTCCTGAATTGAACTCCATGAGATGCTTATATATTTTGAGATTAATTCTTTGTAAGGTACTTCATTTGCTATTATTTTCTCCCATTCTGAAGCCTGTCTTTTCACCTTGCTTAAAGTTTCCTTCCTTGTCCAAAATCTTTTAAGTTTAATTAGGTCCTATTTGTTTATTTTTGCTTTTATTTCCATTAATCTGGGAGGTGGGTCATACAGGATTCTACTATGATTTTTGGCAGAGACTGTTTTGCCTATGTTTTTCTCTAGGAGTTTTATATTTCTGCTTTTACATTTAGATTTTCAATCCATTTTGAGTTTTTTTTTTTTTTTTTTTTTTGTATGGTGTTAGAAAGTGTTCTAGTTTCATTCTTTTATAAGTGGCTGACAAGTTTTCCCAGCAACACTTGTTAAAGAAATTGTCTTTTCTCCATTGTATATTATTGCCTCCTTTGTCAATGATAAGGTGTCCATCAGTTCAGTACAGTTCAGTTGTTCAGTTGTGTTTGACTTTTTGCGACCCCATGAATTGCAGCACACCAGGCCTCCCTGTCAATCACCATCTCCCGGAGCTGACTCAAACTCACATCCATCGAGTCGGTGATGCCATACAGCCATCTCATCCTCTGTTGTCCACTTCTTCTCCTGCCCCCAATCTCTCCCAGCATCAGAGTCTTTTCCGATGAGTCAACTCTTCGCGTGAAGTGGCCAAAGTACTGGAGTTTCAGCTTTAGCATCATTCCTTCCAAAGAACACCCAGGACTGATATCCTTTAGAATGGACTGGTTATATCTCCTTGCAGTCCAAGGGACTCTCAAGAGTCTTCCCCAACACCACAGTTCAAAAGAATCAATTCTTTGGAGCTCAGATTTCCTCACAGTCCAACTCTCACATCCATACATGACCACAGGAAAAACCATAGCCTTGACTAGACAGATTTTTGTTGGCAAAGTAATGTCTCTGCTTTTGAATATGCTATCTAGGTTGGTCATAACATTCCTTCCAAGGAGTAAGCGTCTTTTAATTTCATGGCTGCAGTCACCATCTGAAGTGATTTTGGAGCCCCAAAAAATAAAATCTGACACTGTTTCCACTGTTTCCCCATCTATTTCCCGTGAAGTGATGGGACCAGATGCCATGATCTTAGTTTTCTGAATGTTGAGCTTTAAGCCAACTTTTTCAAACTCCTCCTTCACTTTCATCAAGAGGCTTTTTAGTTCCTCTTCACTTTCTGCCATAAGGGTGGTGTCATCTGTATATCTGAGGTTATTGATATTTCTCCCGGCAATCTTGATTCCAACTTGTGGTTCTTCCAGCCCAGTGTTTCTCATGATGTACTCTGCATAGAAGTTAAATAAGCAGGGTGACAGTATACAGCCTTGAAGTACTCATTTTCCTATTTGGAACCATTCTGTTGTACCATGTCCAGTTCTAACTGTTGCTTCCTGACCTGCATATAGGTTTCTCAAGAGGCAGGTCAGGTGGTCTGGTATTCCCATCTCTTTCAGAATTTTCCGCAGTTTATTGTGATCCACACCATCAAAGACTTTGGCATAGTCAATAAAGCAAAAATTAATGTTGTTTTTTTTTTTTCCTGAAATTCTCTTGCTTTTTTGATGATCCAGCAGATGTTGGCAATTTGATCTCTGGTTCCTCTCCCTTTTCTAAAACCAGCTTGAACATCTGGAAGTTCACGGTTCACTTATTTTTGAAGCTTGGCTTGGAGAATTTTGAGCATTAATTTCCTAGTGTGTGAGATGAGTGCAATTGTGCAGTAGTTTGAGCATCTTTGGCATTGCCTTTCTTTGGGATTGGAATGAAAACTGACCTTTTCCAGGCCTGTGGCCACTGCTGACTTTTCCAAATTCGCTGGCATATTGAGTGCAGCACTTTCACAGAATCATCTTTCAGGATTTGAAATAGCTCAGCTTTAATTCCATCACCTCCACTGGGTGCATGGATTTATTTCTAGGCTTTCTATTTTGTTCCATTGATATATATTTCTGACTTTGTGCCAGGACCATACTTTCTTGATGACTGTGTCTTGTAGTATAGTCTGAAGTCAGGCAGATTGATTCCTCCAGTCCATTCTCCTTTTTCTAGATTGCTTTGGCTATTCGAGGTTTTTTGCATTTCCAACAAATTGTGAAATTATTTGTTCTAGTTCTGTGAAAAATACCATTGTTAGATTGATAGGGATTGCACTGAATCTGTAGATTACTTTGGGTAGTATATTCTGTTAATTAGATTGATTATTCTGATCCATGACCATGGTATATTTCTCCATCTATTTGTGTACTCTTTGATTTTTTCATCAGTGTTTTATAGTTTTCTATATATAGGTCTTTTGTTACTTTAGGGAGATTTATTCCTAAGTATTTTATTTTTTTTCTAGAAATGGTGAATGGAATTGTTTCCTTAATTTCTCTTTCTGTTTTCTCATTGTTAGTGTACATGAATTCAAGGGATTTCTCTGTGTTAATTTTATATCCTGAAACTTTAGTATATTCATTGATTAGCTCTAGTAATTTTCTGGTGGAGTCTTTAGGGTTTTCCATGTAGAGAATCATGTCATCTTCAAACAGTTAGAGTTATACTTCTTCTTTTCCAATGTGGATTTCTTTTATTTCTTTCGCTTCTCTGATTGCTGTGGCTAAAACTTCCAAAGTATGTGGAATAATAGTGGTGAGAGGGGGCACCCTTGTCTTGTTTCTGACTTTAGGGGAAATGCTTTCAATTTTTCACCATTGAGAATAATGTTTGCTGCGGGTTTATCATATATGGCTTTGATTATGTTGGGGTATGTTCCTTCTTGGAGAAGGAAATGGCAACCCACTCCAGTGTTCTTGCCTGGAGAATCCCAGGGATGGTGGAGCCTGGTGGGTTGCCGTCAGTGTGGTCGCACAGAATCGGACACGACTGATGCAACTTAGCAGCAGCAGCAGCATGTTCCTTCTATGCCTGCTTTCTGGAGGTTTTTTTTTTTTTTTTAATGTCATAAATGGATTTTGATTTTGTCAAAGGCTTCCTCTGCATCTATTAAGATAGTCATATTGTTTTTATCTCTAAGTTGGTTAATGTGGTGTATCACATTGTTTGATTTGTGAATATGGAAGAATATTTGCAACCCTGGGATAAAGACCATTTGTCATGATGTATGATCTTTTTAATATGTTGTTGGATTCTGTTTGTTAGAATTCTGTTGAGGATTTTTGCATCTGTGTTCATCTGTGATAGTGGCCTGTAGTTTCTTTTATTGCAGCATCTTTGTCTGGTTTTGGTATCAGGGTGATGGTGGCCTTATCAAATGAGTTTGGCAGTTTACCTTCCTCTACAAATTTCTGGAAGAGTTTGAATAGGAGAGGTGTTAGATCTCCTCTAAATTTTTGGCAGAATTCACCTGTGAAGACGTCTGGTCCTGGAATTTTGTTTGTTGGAAGATTTTTTATTGCAGTTTCGATTTCTGTGCTTGTGATTGGTCTGTTAAGATTTTCTATTTCTTCCTGATTCAGTTTTGGAAAGTTATACTTTTGTAAGAATTTGTTAATTTCTTCAAAGTTGTCCATTTTTGTGTGTATATAGTTGCTGATTGTAGTCTCTTATGATCCTTTGTATTTGTGTTTTCTGTTGTGATTTCTCCATTTTCATTTCTAATTATATTGATTTGATTCTTCTCCCTTTGTTTCTTGATGAGTCTGGCTAATGGTTTGTCTATTTTATTTATCTTCTCAAAGAGCCAGCTTTTAGTTTTGTTGATTTTTGCTATAGTCTCCTTTGTTTCTTTTTCATGTATTTCCTCCCTAAATTTTATGATTTCTTTCCTTGTTCTAAGCCTGGGGTTCTTCATTTCTTCTTTTCCTAGTTGCTTTGGGTGTAGAGTTAGGTTATTTATTTGATTTCTCTCTTGTTTTTTGAAGTAAGCTTGCATTGCTATCAACCTTCCCCTTAGCACTGCCTTTACTGAATCCCATATGTTTTGGGTATTATTTTTTTATTTTATTTCATTTATATGCATATTGTGATTTCCTTTTTGATTTCTTCTGTGATATGTTGGTTATCCAGCCTCCATATGTTTATATTTTAATAGGGTATTTTTTCCCCCTCTAGTTGACATTTAATCTTACCACATTGTGATCAGAAAAGATGCTTGGAGTGATTTGAAATTTTTTGAATTTACCAAGGCTAGATTTATTGCCTAGGATGTGATCAATCTTGGAGAAGGTTCAACATGCACTTGAGAAAAAGGTGAAATTCATTGTTTTGGGGTGAAAAGTCCTATAGATATCAATTAGGTCTAGTTGGTCAAATGAATCATTTAAAATTGTGTTTCCTGGCTAATTTCCTGCTTAGTTGAACTATCCATAGGTGTGAGTGGGGGTATTAAAGGCTCCAGCAGTGGTGGAAGTCCTATGATGACAGAGGAATAGGACAGGGAGACCACTTTCTCCCCAAAAATTCATCTAAAGAACATTTGAACGCTGAGCAAATTCCACAAAACAACTTCTCAATGCTGGCAGAGGGCATCAGGCACCCAGAAAGGCAGCTCATTGTCTTCTGCAGGAGGTAGGACAAAATAGAAAAGATATAAAGACAGGCAAAAGAGTTAGGGATGGAGACCCATCCTGTGAAGGGAGTCTTAAAAGAGGAGAAGTTTCCAAACACCAGAAAACCCTCTCACTGGCGGGTCTGTGGGGAGTTTTGGACTGCCAGAAGGCAACATAATGGGGAGGAAAAATAAATAAATAAGTGAAATCCACAGATTACATGCCTAATGGCAACTCACAGCAGAGAAGTAGCCCAGACTCTCGTATCAGCAACCAGCAAGTGATGACTGAAAAGGGAGGCATGGGCTGCATTGCTTAAGTTAAGGACCAGGCCTGAATGCCCTGAGGGGAATCTGAGGGAACTACGGTGAGATAGGAACCCAAACTATGGTTTGGGTTTGCCAGAGAGGAAAAAAAAAAAGAGAGAGAGAGAGAAGTTTCCTGCTAAAAGCTCTAATCTAAGGCACTGCCGGGTCTGCACACAGAACAAAGGACTGAGAGAATACCAGAGGAGAGCTAGCCCGCTGAGGACTGGCCCACCCACCACCGGAGGCAGAGAGGCAGGCAAGCAACTGCCAGAGCCAGAGGGAGAGGGGCAATCTCGGCGCCAGAGATGGCATCCTCCCAAACTGTGAGCAGGCCCCTAGTTGCTAACCAAGTCTTCCTGGGATCCTGGACGGTTGACATCCACCAGGAGGGTGGCAGCCAGAGATCAGCTCCCCAGAGGAGACACACAGCACACCTGAGACAGAGCTCCCATTGCACACCAGGAAACCTAGCGGCTGGGGTGGGGGAGGTGATAAGACTCACCGCCACACCTGGGAAGAGTGTGCTTTCAAAGCACCTGGTTGCCTGAGGTGCTCGGACATGGGAAGGGCAAAAAGTGCAGGCCCAAACGAGTCTGTGCCTTTGTGGAGTACCCCAGAACTTGAATGTGTGTGGCTTAGACCTGGGAAGTGCACACAACCCAGGGCCCACTTTAGAAAGTTCCCCTGCAGAGCAACCTGGAGCCTGAGCAGTGTAGACAGGGAAAGCATGCACGCCATGAGCAGGGGTAAACCCAGTGTGGCCCAGACACTGTGAACACTCCTCAACATGCCAGTGATATTTCTTTGCAGTGTTTCTCCCTCCCCAAAGCACAACTGAACAAGTGAACCTAAATAAGTGACCACTTTTGCCCTCTTGTGTCAGGGCAGAAATTAGACACTGAAGAGACTTGAAAACAGAAGAAGTCAAAATAAACAGAGGGAACCGCATTGGAAGTGACAAGTGTAACAGATTAAAACCCTGTAGTTAGCACCAAATACATTGGAAGGGGCCTATACACCTTGAGAAGAAGTATAAGCTGGAACAAGAAACTATCTGAAACTGATCTGAACCCACAGTGCACTCAACAGCTCCAGAGCAATTCTTAGATAGATTTTACTATTATCATTTTATAAATTTTTAATTTTTTTTAAATTTTAGTCTTTCATTACTCCTTTAACTTTCATTTTTATAACCTAATATTGCCTTGCAAAAAAAGACCCTGTTTTTAAGGTAAATATCATATATATTTTATAACATTTGTGATTTTGTTTTTACTCTATTTAATTTTTAATTAATTAATTTATTTTTTGGAGGCTAATTATGTTAAAATATTGTATTGGTTTTGCCGTATATTAACATGAATCTGCCACTGGTATATATGTGTTCCTGATCCTGAACCCTCCTCCCACCTCTGTCCCCATCCCATCCCTCTGCATCATCCCAGTGCACAAGCCCCGAGCACCCTGTATTATGCATCAAACCTAGACTGGTGATCCATTTCACATATGATAATACACACGTTTCAAAGCCATTCCCGCAAACCATCCCACCCTTGCTCTCTCCCACAGAATCCAAAAGATTGTTCTATACATCAGTGTCTCTTTTGCTGTCTCGCATACAGGGTTGTCATAACCATCATTCTAAATTCCATATATATATATATGTTAGTATACTGTATTGGTGTCTTTCTTTCTGGTTTACTTCACTCTGCATAATAGGCTCCAGTTTCATCCACCTCATTAGAACTGATTCAAATGTATTCTTTTTAATGCCTGAGTAATATTCCATTGTGTATATGTACCACAGCTTTCTTATCCATTCGTCTGCTGATGGACTCTAGGTTGCTTCCATGTCCTGTCTATTATAAACAGTGCTGCGATGAACATTGAGGTACACATGTTGCTTTTAATTCTGGTTTCCTCGGTGTGTATGCCCAGCAGTGGGATTGATGGGTTATATGACAGTTCTATTTCCAGGTTTTTTAAGGAATCTCCACACTGTTCTCCATAGTGGCTTTACTAGTTTTCATTCCCACCAACAGTGTAAGAGGGTTCCTTTTTCTGCACACCCTCTCCAGCATTTACTGCTTGTAGACTTTTGGATAGCAGCCATTCTGACTGGCGTGAAATGGTACCTAATTGTGGTTTTGATTTGCATTTCTCTGTAATGAGTGATGTTGAGCATCTTTTCATGTGTTTGTTAACCATCTGTATGTCTTCTTTGGAGAAATGTCTGTTTAGTTCTTTGGCCCATTTTTTGATTGGTCACTTATTTTTCTGTAATTGAGCTGCAGGAGTTGCTTGTATATTTTTTAGATTAATTCTTAGTCTGTGGCTTCTTTTGCTATTATTTTCTCCCATTCTGAAGGCTGTCTTTTCATCTTGCTTATTGTTTCTTTTGTTGTGCAAAAGCTTTTAATTTTAATTAGTTCTCATTTGTTTATTTTTGCTTTTATTTCCAATATTCTGGGAGGTGGGTCATGGAGGATGCTGCTGTGATTTATGTCGAAGAGAGTTTTGTCTATGTTTTCCTCTAGGAGATTTATAGTTTCTGGCCTTACTTTTAGATCTTTAATCCATTTAGAATTTATTTTTTTGTATGGTGTTAAAAAGTGTTCTAGTTTCATTTTTTTACAGGTCGTTGACCAGTTTTCCCAGCACCAATTGTTAAAGAGATTGTCTTTTCTCCATTGTATATTCTTGCCTCCTTTGTCGAAGAATAGGTATCAATAGGTGTGTGGATTTATCTCTGGGCTTTCTATTTTGTTCTGTTGATGTATATTTCAGTCTCTGTGCCAGTATCATACTGTATTGATGACTGAGGCTTTGTAGTAGAGCCTGAAGTCAGGCAGATTGATTCCTCCAGCTCCATTCTTCTTTCTCAAGATTGTTTTGGCTATTCGAGGTTTTTTGTATTTCCATACTAATTGTTAAATTATTTGATCTAGTTCTGTGAAAAATACCATTGGTAGTTTGATAAGGATTGCATTGAATCTATAGATTGCTTTGGGTAGTATATTCATTTTCACTATATTGACTCTTCTGATCCATGAACACAGTATATTTCTCCAACTCTTAGTGTCCTCTTTGATTTATTTCACCAGTGTTTTATAGTTTTCTATATATAGGTCTTTTGTTTCTTTAGGTAGATGTATTCCTAAGTAATTTATTCTTTCATTGCAATGGTGAATGCATTGTTTCCTTAATTTTTATTTCTATTTTCTCATTATTAGTGTATAGGAATGCAAGGAACTTCTGTGTGTTGATTTTATATCCTGAAACTTTACTATATTCATTAATTAGCTCTAGTAATTTTCTGATTGAATCCTTAGGGTTTTCTATTTAGAGGATTATGTCATCTGCAAACAGTGAGAGTTTTACTTCTTCTTTTCCAATGTGGATTCCTTTTATTTCTTTTACTGCTCTGATTGCTATGGCCAAAACGTCCAAAACTATGTTGAATAGTAGTGGTGAGAGTGGGCACCCTTGTCTTGTTCCTGACTTTAGGGGAGATGATTTCAATTTTTCACCAGTGAGGATAATGTTTGCTGTGTGTTTGTCAGATATAGATTTTATTATGTTGAGCTATGTTCCTTCTATTCCTGAATTCTGGAGGGTTTTTAATCATAAATGGATGTTGAATTTTGTCAAAGGATTTCTCTGCATCTGTTGAGATAATCATATGGTTTTTATTTTTCAATTTGTTAATGTGGTATATTACATTGATTGATTTGCAAATATTTAAGAATCCTTGCATCACTGGGATAAATCTCACTTGGTCATGATGTATAATCTTTTTAATATGTTGTTTGATGATTGCTAGAATTTTGTTAAGAATTTTTGCATCTATGTTCATCAGTGATATTGGCCTGCAGTTTTCTTCTTTTTGTGGCATCTTTGTCAGGTTTTGGCATTACAGTGATGGTGGCCTCATAGAATGAGTTTGAAAATTTACCTTTCTCTGCAATTTTCTGGAAGAGTTTGAGTAGGATGGGTGTTAGCTCTTCTCTAAATTTTTGGTAGAATTCAGCTGTGAAGCTGTCTGGACCCGGGCTTTTGTTTGCTGGAAGATTTCTGATTACAGTTTCAATTTCCATGCTTGTGGTGGGTCTGTTAATATTTTCCATTTCATCCTGGTTCAGTTTTGGAAAGTTTTACTTTTGTAAGAATTTTTTTTTTCCATTTCTTCCAAGTTGCCCATTTTATTGGCATATAATTGCTGATAATAGTCTATTATGATTCTTTGTATTTCTGTGTTGTCTGTTGTGATCTCTCCATTTTCATTTCTAATTTTATTGATTTGATTTTTCTCCCTTTGTTTCTTGATGAATCTGGCTAATGGTTTGTCAATTTTATTTAACTTCTCAAAAAACCAGCTTTTGTTCGTTTTTGCTATGATGTCTTTTGTCTCTTTTGCATTTATTTCTGCCCTAATTTTTATGATTTCTTTCCTTCTACTAACCCTGGGGTTCTTCTATTTTCCTTTTCTAGTTGGTTTAGGTGTAGAGTTAGGTTATTTGTTTGACTTTTTTTTTTTTTTTCCTGTTTCCTGTATTGCTATAAAGCTTCCTGTTAGCACTGCTTTTACCATGTCATATAGGTTTTGGGGTGTTGTGTTTTCATTTTCATTCGTTTTAATGCATATTTTGATTTCTTTTAAAATTTATTCTGTGATTTGTTGGTTATTCAGCAGCATGTTCTTCAGCCTCCATATGTTGGAATTTCTAAAATTTTTTCTTCTCTAATTGACATCTAATCTTCCTGCATTGTTGTCAGAAAAGATGCTTGGAATGATTTCAAATTTTTGAATTTACCAAGGCCAGATTCATGGCCCAGGATGTGATCTCTCCTGGAGAAGTTTCCATGTGCACTTGAGAAAAAGTTGAAATTCATTGTTTTTATGTGAAATGTCCTATAGATATCAATTAAGTCTAACTGGTCTATTGTATAGTTTAAAGTTTGTGTTTCCTTGTTAATTTTCTGTTTAGTTGATATATCCATAGGTTTGAGTGGGGTAATAAAGTCTCCCACTATTATTGTGTTATTATTAATTTACCCTTTCATACTTGTTACCATTTGTCTAACATATTGCACTACTCCTATGTTGCTGGCATATGTATTTATAATTGCTATATCTCCTCTTGAATTGTTTCTTTGATCATTATGTAGTGTCCTTTTTTGTCTCTTTTCACAACCTTTGTTTTAAAGTATATTTTATCTGATATGAGTATTGCTACTCCTGCTTTCTTTTGGTCTCTCTTTGTGTGGAATATCTTTTTCCAGCCCTTCACTTTCAGTCTCTATGTGTCCCTGTTTTGAGGTGGGTCTCTTGTAGGCAACATATATAGGGGTCTTGCTTTTGTATCCATTCATCCAGTCTTTGTCTTTTGGTTGGGGCATTCAACCCATTTACATTTAAGGTAATTATTGATAAGTATGATCCCATTGCATTTTACTTTATTGCTTTGGGTTCGAGTTTATATACCCTTTCTGTGTTTCTTGTCTAGAGAAGACCCTTTAGCATTTGTTGGATAGCTGGTTGGGTGGTGAATTCTCTCAGCTTTTGCTTGTCTGTAAAGCTTTTGATTTCTCTTTCATATTTGAATGAGATCCTTGCTGGGTACAGTAATCTGGGCTATAGGTTCTTTTCATTCATCACTTTAAGTATGTCTTGCCATTCCCTTCTGGCAAGAAGAGTTTCTATGAAAGATAAGCTGTTATCCTCCTGGGAATCCCATTGTGTGTTATTTGTTGTTTTTCCTGTGCTGCTTTTAATATTTGTTCTTTGTGTTTGATCTTTGTTAATTTGATTAATATGTGTCTTTGGGTGTTTTGCCTTGGGTTTATCCTTTTTGGTACTCTCTGGGTTTCTTGAGCTTGGGTGACTATTTTCTTCTGCATTTTAGGGAAATTTTCAACTATTATCTCCTAAAGTATTTTCTCATGGCCTTTCTTTTTGTCTTCTTCTTCTGGGACTCTTATGATTCGATTGTTGGGGCATTTAACATTGTTCTAGAGGTCTCTGAGGTTGTCCTCATTTCTTGTAATTCTTTCTTTTTCCCTCTCTGTTTCATTTATTTCTACCATTCTATCTTCTACCTCACTAATCCTGTTTTCTGCCTCCATTATTCTACTCTTAGTTCCCTCCAGAGTGTTTTTCATCTCATTTATTGCATTATTCATTATTGACCGACTCTTTTTTATTTTTTCTAGGTCCTTGTTAAAGATTTTTTGCATCTTCTCGATCTTTGTCTCAAGGCTATTTATCAGTAACTCTATTTTTTTTCAAGATTTTGGATCATTTTCCCTATCATTAATTGGAATTCTTTATCAGGTAGATTCCCTATCTTTTCCTCTTCTGTTTGGTTTGGTGGGCATTTATCCTGTTCTTTTACTTGCTGGGTATTTCTCTGCCTTTTCATCTTGTTTATATTGCTGTGTTTGGGGTGGCCTTTCTGTATTCTGGCAGTTTGTGGAGTTCTCTTTATTGTGGAGTTTCCTCACTGTGGGTGGGGTTGGATGTGTGGTTTGTCAAGGTTTCTTGGTTAGGGAAGCTTGTGTTGATGTTCTGTTGGGTGGAGCTGGATTTCGTTTCTCAGGAGTGCACTGAAGTGTCCAGTAATGAGTTTTGAGATGTCAGTGGGTTTGGTGTGACTTTGGGCAGCCTGTATATTGAAGCTCAGGGCTATGTCCCTGTGTTGCTGGAGAATTTGTGTGGTATGTCTTTCTCTGGAACTTTTTGGACCTTGGTTGGTGCTTGGTTTCAGTGTAGGTATGGAGGCGTCAGATGAGCTCCTATCAATTAATGTTCCCTGGAATAAGGATTTCTATGGTGTTCTCAAGATTTGGACTGAAGCCTCCTGCCCCTGGTTTTCAGTCGTATTCTTACAGTAACCTCAAGACTTCTCCATCTATACAGCACCAATGATAAAATATCTAGGTTAATGATGAAAAGTTTCTTCACAGTGAGGGACACCTGGGGAGGTAAACAGAGTTGCATGGAGAAGAGAAGAGGGAGGAGGGAGATAGTGGTGACCAAGAGGAAAAGAGGGGGAGTCAAAAAAGGAGAGAGCAAGGTAGCCAGTAATCACTTCCCTATGTGTTCTGCCCAGTCTGCACCCCTCAGAGATGTTCATGGAGTTACACAGTGGAGAGAAGAGTGAGAAAGGAGATAGAGGTGGCCAGGAGGATAAAAGGGGGAATCAAAAGAAGAGAGACAGATCCAGCCAGTAATCAGTTCCCTAAGTGTTCTCCACAGCCTGGAACATGCAAAGAGATTCACAGGGCTGGGTAGAGAAGAGAAGGGGGAGGGAAGAGATAGAGGCAACCTGGTAGAGAAAAAGGAGAGTCCAAAGGCAGAGAGAGCAATCCAGCCTGTAATCTCACTCCCAAGTAAAAATGGGTACTGAAGATTGGGTTCTTAAAGGTACAAAATTGATAACAAATACCAAAAAACAAAGATCACAAATCTAGAGTAAAGTTTAAATTCTCAAAAATACAATATTAAAGAAAAAAAACAGTCACAAAAATTATATATATAATTAAAATTAAAGGAGTAATAGAAGACTTAAATTTTTAAAAAATTAAATATATATATATATATATAATAGTAAAAATATATCTAGGACTTTCTCTCTTGTTATTGTTGTGGACAGTGTGGGGTCAGTTCATTTTCAGATAGTTCCTTGATCCGGCTTACAGTTCTCAAGATCTATAGGCCCATTCCTATGTAGTTGGTGCTAACTGCAGGGTTTTAATCTATTGCAACTGTCACTTCTGAAGTGGTTCCCTCTATTTTAGCTTCTGTTTGCTGTCCTTTTCAGTGGCTAATTTCCACCCTGATACAAGGGGGCGGTGGTGGTCATTTTTTTTAGGCTTACTTGTTCAGTCATGCTGTGGCAAGGGAGGAAGACTGCAAACAAATATCACTGGCATCTGTGGGGAGTGCTCCCAGTGTCTCGGCCACACTGGGTTTGCCCCCACTCACGGCGTCTGTGCTTTCCCAGTCTATATTTCTCAGGCTCTAGATTGCTGTGCCAGGAACTGTCTGAGGCCGGTCCTGGGTTGAGTGCACTTCCCAGGTCAAAGTCACTCAGGTTCAGGTTCTTGGGTACTCCATAAAGGCTCAGACTTGATTAGGCCTGTGTTTTGCGCTCTTCCCCGATCGCAGCAGCTCGGGTGACCAGGTACGTGGTGAGCTGTGACTTATCTCCTTCCCCGTCCCAGCCGCTTGGTTTTCTGGGTTACAATGGGCGCACCTTCTCAGGTGTGCCTTGTGTCTCCTCTGGGGATCTGATCTCTGGCTGTGACCCTCCCAGCAGATGTCGACCACCCAGAATCCCAAGGAGTCTTGATTAACAATGAAGCCTGCTTGCCGTTTGGTAGATGATGCCTCTCTGGGGCTGTGATTGCCCCCTTCTGGGTCTGGCTGCCCTCGCTTGCCTGTCTCCCGGGGGGGAATGGACTGGTCCACAGCCAGCTAACTTGGCTCAGTCCTTTGTTCTGTGAGCAGGCCTGACAGTGTTTTAGGTTAGGGCTTTTTGTGGTATAGCTATCCCACAGTCTGTTTTGCTATCTCAAGTTTGTTCCCTCAGATTGCCCTTGGGGCATTCAGGCCCAGTCCTTACTCTACGTGATGCAGCCCACGACTCCCTGCCCAGCCCCCACTTGCTAGTGGCAGATGCAAGTGTCTGTGCTGCTTCTCTGCTGGGAGTTGCCTTAGGTATGTAATCTGTGGGTTTTAATTATTTATTTATTTTTTGTCCCAGTTATGTTGCCCTCTGAGATTCCAAGGCTCACCACAGATTCTCCACTGAGAGTTTTTCTGGGTGTTTGGAAACTTTTTTTTTTTAAGACTCCATCTCAGGATGGATCTCTGTCCTTCCCTCTTTTGTCTCTCATTTTATCTTTTATATTTTTTTTCCTACCTCCTTTCAAAGACAATGGTCTGTCTTTCTGGGTGCCTGATGTCCTCTGCCAGCATTCAGAAGTTGTTTTGTGGGATTTGCTCAGCGTTCAAATGTTCTTTCGATGAATTTGTGGGGGAAAAAGTGATCTCCCCATCCTATTCCTCCGCCATCTTAGGACTACCCCCCCTTTTGTTTAATATTGTATTTTTGAGAGTTTAACCTCTACTCTAGATTTTTAGGGAAGCTTGCTTCAGTGTTCTGGTAGTTGGACCTGGATCTCTTCTCTCTGAAGTATCCAGTATTGATGTTTGAGGTGTCTATGTGCTTGATGTGACTTTTGACAGCCTGTAATTTAATGCTCCAGGTTATGTTCCTGCATTGTTGGACAATTAGTGTGGTATGTCTTGGTCTGAAACTTGTTGGCTCTTGGGTAAAGCTTGGTTTCAGTGTAGGTATGGAGACTTTTGGATGATCTCTTGTCAGTTAATGGTCCCTGCAGTCAGGAGTTTTCTGGTATTCTCAAGTTTTGAATTTAAGCCTCCTGCCTCTGGCTTTCAGTCTTATTCTTACAGTTGCCTCAAGACTTCTCGATCCATACAGCACAGATGGTAAAAACATCTAGGTTAATAGTGAAAAGATTCTTCACTGTGAGGGACACCCAGAAAGGTTCACAGAGTTACATAAAGAAGAGAAGAGGGAGGAAGGAAATAGAGGTGACTAGGAGGAGAAGAGGGGGAGTCAAAAGGAGAGAGACAAATCTAGCCAGCAATGAGTTTCCTAAGTGTTCTCCACAGCCCAGAACACACAAAGAGAATCACAGAGTTAGATAGAGAAGAGAGGGGGCAGGAAGAGATAGATGTGACCTGCAGGAGAAAAAGGAGAGTCAAAAGTGGAGAGAGCCATCAAGGCAGTAATTGCACTCCTAAGTAAAAATGGATACTGAAGGTTACATTCTTCAAAGTACAAAATTGATAACAAATACCAAACATCAAAGATTACAAATCTAGAATAGAGGGTAGACTCTCAAAAATACAATATTTAAAAGGAACAAAACAAAATCAGAAAAACTAAAAAATGTGTATGTATATATATATGTGTGTGTGTGTGTGTGTATATATATATATATATATATATATATATATATATATATGTCAGAAACCGCATTAAGCTTTACTGACAAAATGGAGGCATGGCCCCAACCCCCTCTCCTCATCTTGCAGGCAGGGTCCCGGGATGAAGGAGTTAAACCTTGTGATTCTGACTTGTTCTTTCCTTTCTTTGGTTGAGTTGGCTGGAAGGAATGTTAAAGTGCTTGAGAGAAGCATGAGAAAGGACAAAGCCTTCTACAGTTGTGCCCAGAAAATAATCTATAAAATAACCATTGACATTTGTGCAAGGATCTTTATGAAGAATGCCCCAGGATGAGCACATAGGCCACAGCTTGAGGCCATGGGAAGGATTATTATCTGAGACCTGTTTTGAGGGAAATGTTTCTGGCAAAAGAAATTTGCTGAGTTTAAGGTTTAGGATTAATTAAGAATAACTAGAAGCCATTTTAGGAGATAATGATCTTAAGATGCTAGGGGCAAACAGGATTTAGAAAGATAAGAAATAAACTGAGGAATGTAGCATGAGTTACAATGTAATCACAAGTTAAGCACAGTAAATTTGGGTGGGGGAAACTAAAAATGTCAAATCTCTGACCTAATGCTTTTGTCAAAGTATAAAAGAGAACCTGAAGCTTGAAATAAGCAGGTAGTCCCATACTATGAGTCAGAGACTACGTCATTGTCACCAACACCATCCGTCTCTTCAGATTGAATCCCTGGCTGCTGGATCTGGACTCCGGCAAGTGGCACCCAAACAGGGGACACTGAATAGTAAGTAATTTGTGATTGTAACGCAGGACACTTAGGATTGTACCTGTGGGGGACTGGCACCCCTCTGCAGTTTAGGCAGGGTGAGGAGGGTACAGAATGAATAAGAATATTCTCTAGAAGAATGGGTTTCTCTGCATCTAAGAATAGACAAATGTTTATTGAAATATTACTTCATATGTTAGCCCATAGAGGCAGAGGCGTTAAAGTAAGCACAGGAAGGCTGTCTAAATTTCTACGTTTGTTTTATACTTTGCATGGGCCAGAAAAGATTCCTGTAGATTCTTTTGCTCTGTGGAATATGATTAGAAACATCCTGGACTCCCATCATGAGGCTGTTAGATAGCCTATGGGGGAAGCTATAGTGGTCGATGGTGGGTCTCCACCTTCTGCGCAGATCATATTTTCTGCCATTGATGAAGAAAAGGAGGGAGACTGTGCTCCTCCCTCGAGACTTCTTCCCGAAGAAGGAGAGGGCTTACAGGACGCTGCGGCCAGGTGCACTGGCGAGCCCCCTCCCCCTCTACGCAAACCTTTAAAAATTTATTCACTACTGTCTGGTTCAAGACAATCACCACCACCTCCACTTGTGCCTCCCAGGGCCTAGGAGTTCCCCACTTTGCCCCCAAAGCCTCCCAGAGCATTGCCTAAAGCTCAGAAAGATTAAAGAGTTTTTTTAAAAAAACAACGGAGCTTTTAAAGCAGAAGCATGCACAATATACAGAGCCTGCTCCTTGGAGAAAACCCCCTCGGGGGGCGTCACCCAGGCTAAAGAAAAAAAAAAAAAAAAAAGACTAATCCTAATGGAAATGATTCTACAAATAAAAAATGTTTTTCTTGTGGCCAAATGGGGCTTTTTTGCTGGCAATGTCCTGCCAAGCAGGGAAAACAAGCCTTGACAATACAGACTAATACCAACCCCCCAAAGGCACTT
The DNA here is from genome assembly GCF_055505025.1 of Bos grunniens. NCBI lineage: Eukaryota > Metazoa > Chordata > Mammalia > Artiodactyla > Bovidae > Bos > Bos grunniens. The sequence continues at coordinate 100,584,729 of NC_141194.1, read as the reverse complement.
TGCCCCCAGTGCCAGAAAGGGTATCACTGGGCAAAAGACTGTAGATCTAAATTTCATAAGAATGGGACTACGCTCACCCTCCAAGTACAAGAAAGTAACTTTTCCCTGTTTCAGGGAAATGGGCAGAAGGGGCAGCCCCGGCCCCAGACAACCATAAGGGCAGTTGCGTTGAATCCCTTTGTTCCCTTTGTTCCGTCTCGGAACTCCTTAGAGCAACCTCAGGTAGTGCAGGACTGGACCTCAGTTCCACCATGGCAACAATATTAACCAACCCTGATGTATTGGTTAGTCTGATTCCAACAGGAGTGGCTGGCCCCCTGCCTGAGGGCATTGTAGGGCTTGTGCTAGGGTGTAGCTCTCTCTCTCTCTTCAAGGAATTTTGGTAGTGCCTGAAAATCATGGCATCCGGTCCCATCATTTCATGGGAAATAGATGGGGAAACAGTGTCAGACTTTATTTTTGGGGGTTCCAAAATCACTGCAGATGGTGATTGCAGCCATGAAATTAAAAGATGCTTACTCCTTGGAAGGAAAGTTATGACCAACCTAGATAGCATATTGAAAAGCAAAGACATTACTTTGCCAACAAAGGTCCGTCTAGTCAAGGCTATGGTTTTTCCTGTGGTCATGTATGGATGTGAGAGTTGGACTGTGAAGAAGGCTGAGTGCCAAAGAATTGATGCTTTTGAACTGTGGTGTTGGAGAAGACTCTTGAGAGTCCCCTGGACTGCAAGGAGATCCAACCAGTCCATTCTGAAGGAGATCAGCCCTGGGTGTTCTTTGGAAGGAATGATGCTAAAGCTGAAACTCCAGTACTTTGGCCACCTCATGCGAAGAGTTGACTCATTGGAAAAGACTGTGATGCTGGGAGGGATTGGGGGCAGGAGGAAAAGGGGACGACAGAGGATAAGATGGCTGGATGGCATCACTGACTTGATGGATGTGAGTCTGGGTGAACTCCGGGAGTTGGTGATGGACAGGGAGGCCTGGCGTGCTGCAATTTATGGGATCGCAAAGAGTCGGACACCACTGAGTGACTGAACTGAACTGAACTGGTGTAGTAAATTATGATTATACTGGGGAAAATAAAGTTTTGATCTTGCCACCTGCCAGAACTGTGCAAATTAATAAAGGTAAAGGAATAGCACAGCTTTTGTTTTTACCTTATTATCAGACAAGAAAAACCTTGATTTCTCAAGCTAGGGACCCCAGAGGATTCAGATCCATTGATCTAGCTTTTGGGGTGCAGGAAATTACAGCTTCTAAGCCTTTGAAAGATCTTTTAATTCAAGAAAATAAAATGTCATGGCTGTTAGATACTGGAGCAGACGTCTCTTGCATTGCTGGAAAAGATGGGCCCTCATCCTGGCTGACACATCTGACAAATGCTGGATTGGTAGGAATAGGGTCAGTATCCTCTGTTGCTAAGAGCTCACGAATTTTGACATGGTCAGATGAAAAGGGGGCACAAGGCACCTTTTGTCCATATGTGACTCCTTCACTACCTTTTTCTTTATGGGGGAGAGATATATTATTTCAGATGGGAATGCTTTTAAACAGCCCAGATGGAAAGGTTACTAATCAAATGCTGCAAATGAGGTATAATCCTGATAAGAGGCTTGGTAAAGATCATCAGGGAATTGCTTCTCCATTAGAGGCAGTTCCTAACATGAATAGAGAAGATCTGGGATATTCAAATTTTTCCTAGAGGCTGTTTTTTTGCTGCTGACCCTATTACCTGGAAATCTGATGACCCGGTATGGGTGGAGCAATGGCCCTTAACAGCTGAAAAGCTGCAGGCAGCTGAGGATTTATTATGGAACAACTGGCAGCGGGCCATATAGAGCCTTCTAATAGCCCCTGGAATACTTCCAGTTTTGTCATTAAGAATAAATCAGGAAAATGGAGATTGTTACAAGATTTGAGAGCTATAAATGCAACTATGGAAGACATGGGGGCCCTCCAGTCGGGCCTCCCTTCCCCAGTAGCTGTGCCTTTTCAATATAATGTGATAGTCATAGATCTACAGGATTGCTTCTTTACCATCCCCCTGGCTGTGCAGGATTGTAAACGGTTTGCCTTCAGTCTCCCTTCAGCTAATTTTAAACAGCCCTATAGAAGATTTCAATGGAAGGTTTTGCCTCAGGGAATGAAAAATATACCCACCTTGTGTCAGAAATTTGTAGACCAAGCTGTGCAAAATGTTAGAGGAAAGTATAAAGATCTGTATTTGATACATTATATGGATGATATTTTGGCAGCTCATAAGGACAGAGCTTTGTTGCAAGAAATCTTATCTGAATTTATTGAGGCCTTGGAAAACTGGGGTTTAAAGATAGCTCCAGATAAGATACAAGTAAATCCTCCTTTCTCTTATTTAGGGAGGGTATTAAGTACCCATACTGTGAGTCATGCCCCTTTGCAGCTGTGGAGAGATTGTTTACTAACTTTAAATGATTTCCAGGGGATATTAATTGGATACACCCACATTTAAAACTGACCACTGCAGATTTAAATCCTCTGTTTGATTTCTTAAAAGGCAAAACTAATACAATTATGTAAAGTTTAAAAATAAAATAAAATTAAAAAAAAAAAAAAAAAGGCGATCCTAATCCCAGTTCTAAGAGAGAATTGACTAGTAAGACCGAATCAGCTCTTGTTAAAGTGGATGAGGCTTTAAATGATCAGTTAATTAGGAATAATATTACCAGAGAATGGGATTTAATTATTCTCACCACGGAACATACACCTACCAAATGTTTGTGGCAAGAAGGCCCATTGGAATGGCTCCATCTACCACTGATGCCAAGAAAAATAGTTTTGTCTTATCCCAGTTTTGTGGCACAATTAATTATAAAAGGTAGAAAAAGAAGTGTGGAACTTTTTGGAATGGAAGTAGCAAATATAGTGATTCCATTCAATAATGATCAACTGCAATTTCTTTTACAAAATAGTGATGATTGGCAAGTTGCCCTGATAGATTTCAGGGGTCAAATTTTGTTTCATTTGCCCTCAAGCCCCCTTTTGCACTTTTTGAAAGCACATCCACTGATTTTTCTGAAGAAATTTTCTATTCAACCTTTGGAAGGGGCAATTTTAGTTTTCACAGATGGTTCCTCTAATGGTAAAGCAGTCACAATTATTGATGGAAAATCCCATGTTCAGGTAACTGAAGAGACATTGGTCCAGAGAGCTGAGTTGAGGGTGGTTATTTGGGCTTTTCAACATTTAAGAGACTGTACCTTCAATCTTCTGACTGACTCCTGATATATTGTAGGGTTGTTTCCCCATATTGAGACTGCTAATATTCCAGAAAACTAAACTACCATTTTTTCCTTGTTATCTGATTTACAGGAGGAGATTAAACAGAGAGAAAAAAATATTTTTGTGTGACAAATTAGAGCCCATTCCAGCTTGCCCGGCCCTTTGCATGAAGGAAATGCTTTGGCAGATGCATTAACTAAAGTAATTGCTTTAAACTTACATGAAAAGATTGACAAGGCCAAAAATTTTCACAAAATTCACCATCAAAATGCAGCTCATTTAAGGTATGAGTTTCATATCCCTAGGGAAGCAGCTAGACAAAGAGTTGTGTCCAAATTGCCCAACATTTAATCCATCTCCACCTTTAGGAGTTAATTCCCAAGGCCAAGCCATAGTGGAAAGGGCACACCAGACTTTAAAAAATCAGATAGTTAAACTAAGGCAGGGAGAATTTAAGTATTCCTCTTCACATCATGTTTTACACCATGCTTTGTTTCTAATTAATCATTTAAACATGGACACACAGGGGCAGACTGCAATGATGAGACACTGGATTCCTGAAGGGGCTATGACTCGGCCTTTGGTCAAGTAGAAAGAACTCCTTACAGGAGAATGGAGAGGGCCAGATGCGTTGCTAACTTGTGGGAGAGGGTATGCTTGTGTGTTTCCACAGGATTCCACTTCTCCTGTTTGGATTCCTGAAAGACTAATTCAACATGTCTGGTCCCATGAGACCTCCAGGATCACAAATACCCCTGAGGTCACTGAGATCTCTGGGGTCCTGGAGCCTGGGACCGAGGAAAGATGGGGAGATCAGAAGCTCGTTGAGTCTGGACCTGAGGGAGCCAAGGAGAAGCCCAACGGTGAGTGACCCTTCACCTGAGACTTTACCGCTAGTACATCGCTTCAGGCACCTGGCGCTTCAGGAGAGACATGCTAATCAAGTCCAACCGTATTCTGCTCCATCTCATCACCATCATCATACTCAAGCAACTACCTCCAGCATGGTGCCAACTAGGGGCCAGCTGAAACATCTCGCTCAACAGGCTGAAGAATTAATAGAAAGGGGGAGACATGAGGCCACTCCTATGGTAATGTTTGTGGCTATGCTTGCTGTGTTGGCTTGTCAGCCGAGGCCTTCCAGTGCAGAAAAGGTTCATTGGGCCTACTTGCCTAATCCACCTTCTTTCCAGCCTGTTGATTGGATGAATAAGCCCATTTGTGTTTTTGTTAATGATACTCTTCTTTTGGGCAGAGGTCTATCTATCCTAATAATGCTAAAACAGTGGTCAGCGCTCCCTTCAATTTTTCAGGCGTGTCCGTTTATCCACCTATTTGCTTTGCTATACCTTCCTCCTTACAAGGATCAGCTCTGGTGTTGAATGGATGTGTTAGCACTTCCTTAAAAGGCATGCTTACTGATTCTCCAAGAAGTGATGGCAAGAGAGACTTTTGGTCCTTACAGCTGCTGATGCCCGGGGTGCAGGGAAGACTATATGATGCCATAAAACAGGCAGCCCCTCATTTAAAGGACTTTCTGAGCTGTGCACTCCCTCCTCCGGATTCTGATGAACAAGGACTATAGGCCTGGGAAAGCATAAGCAGAATTTCTGGCTTTCCTTGTTGGAAAGAATGCATGTATGCCATAAAGTTACCTATTCCCACTGTTGCCACCAGACATTTTCTGACTGAATCGGGGTGCCCCTATCTTTCGGATCAACAATTGAACTTGATTTTTTAAGAACCTCATAGATCCCTATGGAATGATTCATTCATTCCTTATCCTTTAGCAATTACTAGGTAGCAAGTTAATGGATGGGTTCCTCCTTTAGTGAGTTTCAATGGAACAGGTCCCATGCAGCCTGAACTATGGAGAGCATTGGCTGCAATGGCACTTGTGATTTTACATAGACCTTTAAATGAACAAAGATATATTGTATGGGCCTGCACACATTCTCCCTATGCATTTTTGTTGGCCAGAAATCAGAATGAGTTGAGAAGTTTTGAAGGAGAGTTTTGAAGGAGAAACTGTTTATAATGTTGAAGGTGTGGATTGTTTTATATCAAATTGTGTTGATGGGAATGATTATAGTAATTATAAGGCTGTGATGATTGTAAAGCAACCACCATATTTGATGGTTCCTGTAAAATTAGAGGGACAATGGTTTGATGATTATGCATTGAAAGTTTTGTATGAATTTAATGGCTTAATTTCTCCACCTAAGAGATTCATTGCAGCTCTGATTGTGGGAATAATTGCCTTGATTGCCATAATTGCTTAAGTTACAGTTTCTGCTGTTGCCCTGTCAAGAGAAATATATACTGCCTCGTTTGTCGATCAGCTGTCCAGAAATGTCTCCTTAGCTCTTACTACACAGGAAATTATAGACAGGAAAATAGAAAATAAGGTCAATGCTTTAAAAGTAGCAGTCCTGCTTATAGGGCAAGAAATTACAAATTTAAAAATTAAGTTGTCTTTAAGGTGCCATGCTGAAATTAAATGGATGTGTGTTCCCCCTCTACAAGTGAATGATTCTGTACATTCTTGAGAACACATTAGGAATCATATTTTAGGCGTCTGGAATCATTCAGATTTTAGTATTAATATTTATAAGTTACATCAGGATATTCAGAATATGAAGCAGGTGGAGTCTGACTTTTCCTCTCAATGGCTTTATAATTCCCTCTTTGAAAATCTGGAGGGATATCTTTCCCATGGATCCTTTGTTATAATAATGATTCATGTGGCCATGTGCTTATGCCTATGATTCTGAGTTGTGTAATAGCCCCGTGCCTTTTCAGAATACTTAACCAAAGTGTCTCTGCTTTATCTACTGAGTTTCATACTTATGCTCTAAAAAATAAGAAAGGGGGAGATGTCAGGAGCTGCATTAGGCATTAATGACAAAATGGAGGCATGGCCCCAACCCCCTCTCCTCATCTTGCAGGCACAGTCTTGGGATGAAGGAGTTAGGCCTTGTGATTCTGACTTGTTCTTTCCTTTCTTTGGTTGAGTTGGCTGGAAGGAATGTTAAGGTGCTTGAGAGAAGCATGAGAAAGGACAAAGCCTTCTACAGTTGTGCCCAGAAAATATCTATAAAATAACCGTTGACATTTGTGCAAGGATCTTTACAAAGACTGTTCCAGGATGAGCACGTAGACCACAGCTGGAGGCCACAGGAAGGATTATTATCTGAGAACTGTTTGTGAGGGGAATGTTTATGGCAAAAGAAGTTTGCTGAGTTTAAGGCTTAGGATTAATTAAGAATAGCTAGAAGAATTTTTAGTAGATAATGATCTTAAGATGCTAGGGGCAAACAGGATTTAGAAAGATAAGAAATAAACTGAGGAATGTAGCATGAGTTACAATGTAATCACAAGTTAAGTACAGTAAATCTGGGTGGAGGAAACTAAAAATGTCAAACCTCTGACCTAATGCTTTTGTCAAAGTATAAAAGAAAACCTGAAGCTTGAAATATGCATGTAGTCCCATACTATGAGTCAGAGGCTACATCATCATCACTGACAACGTCCATCTCTTCAGGTTGAATCCCTGGCTGCTGGAGCTGGACTCTGGTGTATATATATATATATATATATATATATATATATATATATATATATATATATAATATATATATGAAACTTACTTTAAAAATAGGGGTTTTTGCAAGGTAACAGTAGGTTATAAAATGAAAATTAAAGACTAATAAAGAACTTAAAATAAAGATTAAATTAAAATAATTATAAAATATATCTAGAAATTTCTCTGGAGCTGTTGAGGGCAGTTCATGCTCAGATAGTTCCTTGTTCCAGCTTATACCTCTCAAGTTCTATAGGCTCCTTTCAATGTAGTCAATGGTAACTACAGGGTTTTAATCTCTTGAACCTGTCACTTCCAAAGCGGTTCCCTCTTCTTTTTTTGTTTTTGCTTGCTCTGTTTGCAAGTCTCTTCAGTGTCTAATTTCTGCCCTGACACAATGGGGCGAAAGTGGTCACTTTATTTAGGCTCACTCATTCAGTTGTGCTGTGGGGAGGCAGGAACACTGCAAACAAATACACTGGCATGTGCTGGGAGTGCTCCAGTATCTGGGCTACACTGGGTTTGCCCCCAGTCATGGCGTGTGTGCATTCCCAATCTACACTGCTTAGGCTCCATGTTGCTCTGTAGGGGAACTGTCTAAAGTGGGCCCTGGGTTGTGTGCACTTTCCAGGTCTAAGCCAGGTTCAGGTTCTTGGGCATCCCAGAAAGGCACAGACTCAGTTGGCCTTGTGTTTTGTGCCCTTCCCAGGTCTGAGCATCTCAGGTGACCAGATGCTTGGAGAGCGCACTGTCCCCGATGTGTGGTGCGTCTTATCACCTCCCCGTTCCTAGCTGCTCCGTTTCCTGTGTTTGCAGTGAAAGTGCCATTTCAGGTGTGCCGTGTATCTCCTCTGGGGAGCTGATTTCAAGCTGCAACCCTCCTGGTGCATGTCAACAGTCCAGGATCCCAGGAAGACTTGGTTAGCAACTGGGAGCCTGCTCACAATTTGGTGGAGGATATGTCTCTGGGGCCGAGATTGCCCCTTGCGTTCCAGCTCTGGCTGTTACCGCCTGCCTCACTGCTTTTGACAAGGGGATGGGCCGGTTCTGCAGCTGGATAGCTCTCCTCTGGTATGTGCTCAATCCTTTGTTCTATGAGCAGACCAGTCTCTGCCTTAGGTTAGAGCTTTTCACTGGAAAGTTCTCTCTCTCTCTCTTTTTTCTTTTCTCTCTCTCTGATTAAACCACAGTTTGGATTGCTATCTCATGTTAGTTCCCTCAGATTGTTCTCAGGGCATTCAGGCCCGGTCCTTACCCTAAGCATGCAACCTGCACCTCCCTGTTCAGCCCCTGCTTGCTGGTGGCCAACACAAGCATCTGGGCTACTTCTCCACCGGGAGTTGTGGTTAGGCGAGTATTCTGTAATTTTTTTTTTTTTCCCCTTCCTGCTTATGTTGCCCTCTGAGATTCCAAAACCCCACAGACCCGCTGGGGAGAGGGTTTCTTGATGTTTGGAAACCTCTCCACTTTCACAACTCCCTCCCTGGGACAGGTCTCCATCCCTAACTCTTATGTCTCTCTTTTTGTCTTTTATATTTTGTCTTGCTGCTGCTGCTGCTAAGTCGCTTCAGTCGTGTCTGACTCTGTGCTACCCCATAGATGGCAGCCCACCAGGCTCCTCCATCCCTGGGATTCTCCAGGCAAGGACACTGGAGTGGGTTGCCATTTCCTTCTCCAATGAATGAAAGTGAAAATTGAAAGTGAAATCCCTCAGTCGTGTCTGATTCTTAGCGACCCCATGGACTGCAGCCCATCAGGCTCCTCCATCCATGGGATTTGCCAGGCAAGAGTACTGGAGTGGGGTGCTATTGCCTTCTCCATATTTTGTCCTACCTCCTTTAAAAGAGAATGGGCTGCCTTTCTGTGTGCCTGGTGTCCTCTGCCAGCTTTCAGAAGTTGTTTTGTGGATTTTGCTCAGCATTCAAATAATCTTTTGACGAATTTGTGGGGAATAAAGTGGTCTCCCTGTCCTATTCCCCCACCATCTCAGGGTAGCCCCCCTCAACAATATTTTTAAATGTTATAAATATACTTGAGTGACTTGTTTTTATTCTCAATATTCATTGCCATATGAGAGTATGCAGGAAAATTCTATTTTCAGCAGGATTTGTAATCACACTTTTAAAATACTAACCTTTTGTACTTCATTTTTTTTTTTCATTTCTCTCACACATTTTGCCTAGGCAATGACCTCCATATCCATGGTTTCATCTACCAGTTGTGCAGTGATGAATGTCTTCTGACAAGCTTTTTTCCTGAGCTCCAGATTCATGTATGTCCTACTCTTACCACCCTTTGTCACTTTGCTCAATTTTCAGTCTAAGAGGGTGGGTTAATTATCTGCACAGTTCCATTCAGTCTCTCAGTCATGTCTAACTCTTTGTGACCCCATGGACTGGAGCATGCCAGACTTCCCTGTCCACCACCAACTCCTGGACCTTGTTCAAACTCATGTCCATTGAGTTGGTGATGCCATCCAGTCATCTCATTCTCTGACAGAGGCTACTCCTCCATGTGTCCTGAGGGCTCCAGTATCTGCTGCGCCCTAATAGCTGTTGCCCAAGTAGTGAGTGTTCTTTTGTCCTTAATCTTCTTTGTGTCAAAGATCAGGTCATTGAAAACTCTGATTCATTGAAAACAGGTCAGATATTTAGCAGATTTTCTGACAGGTTATGAAGGCGATTCCTTGACCTGTTTTCACCACTGCTTTTCCCTCCCATCCTTCAGCTCCTCTCCATCTCTTCCACCACTTACAAAGTATTGTGCAGGTCATCTTCATTCCATTTCTGAAAGTTGTGTTTGAATCTGTTTACCAAAGATTGGGACTCAAACCTACATGCCATGGATTGTGCTATGCTTAGTCAATTGGTTGTATCCTACTGGGACTTGAGCCAAGCCAAAACCCACTGTGCCTGGCTTCAGGACCTAATGAAGCTCAGAAGCTCATTGCAAAAATAATTCAATGAGAGACACAGCAATAAGTAAGAGGTAGATTTGTTTGGATTCAGAGAAATGCACACTCCAAGGGTTTGGGCCATCGCAGAGGGTGAGTGTGGCAGCCATGGAATGTGGCATGGTTAGTTTTTTATGGGCTGGGTAATTTCATATGCTAATTGTAGATCCCACAGAGACTGGGCCAGACCTGCCTTTGAGTATTTGAGTGTCTCCTGCAGAGGTACGGCTCAGCAGTGGCCTACTACAGGGGCAGGGGCTCTGGGTGAAGCAGACCTGGGTGTGGCATAAACCCTCATGGAGGAGGTTGCCATTAACCCCATATAGAGCTTCCAGAACGTGCACGAGGCTGGAGAAACAGACTCTTGGAGGGTACAAACAAAATCTTGTGTGCACCACGACTGAAGAGAAAGCAGCAGTGACCCCACAAGAGACTGACATAGATTTGCCTATGAGGGTCCAGGATTCTCTGGCAGAGGTATGAGTTGGTAGTGGCCTGTTTCAGGGTCAAGGGAACTGAGTGGGGTAGTGTATGCACGGGGCCTTTTGAATGAGAGCAACATTATCTTCATTACCTCCACCATATTTGGGTCTCAGGTAAAACAACAGGGAGGGAACTCAGAAATGCCCATTAACAGAAAATTAAATATTCACTGAGATTGGCCCCACCCATAATAACAAGATCCAATTTCCCCCACAGTTAGTCTTTCCCATCAAGAAGGTTCCATAAGCCTCTTATCTTTATCCCTCAGAGGGCAGACAGAATGAAAACCACAATCACAGGAAACTAATCAAAATGATCACATGGACTACAGATCAGATCAGATCATATCAGTCGCTCGGTAATTTCCAACTCTTTGCGACCCCATGAATCGCAGCACGCCAGGCCTCCCTGTCCATCACCAACTCCCGGTGTTCACTCAGACTCACGTCCATCGAGTCAGTGATGCCATCCAGCCATCTCATCCTCTGTCATCCCCTTCCGCTCCTGCCCCCAATCCCGCCCAGCATCAGAGTCTTTTCCAATGAGTCAACTCTTCGCATGAGGTGGCCAAAGTACTGGAGATTCAGCTGTAGCATCATTTCTTCCAAAGAAATCCCAGGGCTGATCTCCTTTAGAATGGACTGGTTGGATCTCCTTGCAGTCCAAGGGACTCTCAAGAGTCTTCTCCAACACCACACTTCAAAAGCATCAATTCTTTGGCACTCAGCTTTCTTCACAGTCCAACTCTCACATCCATACACGACCACAGGAAAAACCATAGCCTTGACTAGACGGACCTTTGTTGGCAAAGTAATGTCTTTGCTTTTCAATATGCTATCTAGGTTGGTCATAACTTTCCTTCCAAGGAGTAAGCGTCTTTTAATTTCATGGCTGCAGTCACCATCTGAAGTGATTTTGGAGCCCAGAAAAATAAAGCCTGAAACTGTTTCCACTGTTTCCTCATCTATTTCCCATGAAGTGATGGGACCAGATGCCATGATATTCGTTTTCTGAATGTTGAGCTTTAAGCCAACATTTTCACTCTCCACTTTCACTTTCATCATGAGGCTTTTTAGTTCCTCTTCACTTTCTGCCATAAGGGTGGTGTCATCTGCATATCTGAGGTTATTGATATTTCTCCCAGCAATCTTGATTCCAGCTTGTGTTTCTTCCAGTCCAGCGTTTCTCATGATGTACTCTGCATACAAGTTAAATAAACAGGGTGACAATATACAGCCTTGACGTACTCCTTTTCCTATTTGGAACCAGTCTGTTGTTCCATGTCCAGTTCTAACTGTTGCTTCCTGACCTGCATACAAATTTCTCAAAAGGCAGATCAGGTGGTCTGCTATTCCCATCTCTTTCAGAATTTTCCACAGTTTATTGTGATCCACACAGTCAAAGGCTTTGGCATAGTCAATAAAGCAGAAATAGATGTTTTTCTGACACTCTCTTGCTTTTTCCATGATCCAGCAGATGTTGGCAATTTGATCTCTGGTTCCTCTGCCTTTTCTAAAACCAGCTTGAACATCAGAAATTTCACGTTTCACATATTGCTGAAGCCTGGCTTGGAGAATTTGGAGCATTACTTTAAGTACTAGCGTGTGAGATGAGTGCAATTGTTTGGTAGTTTGAGCATTTTTTGCCATTGCCTTTCTTTGGGATTGGAATGAAAACTGACTTTTTCTAGTCCTGTGGCCACTGCTGAGTTTTCCAAATTTTCTGGCATATTGAGTGAAGCAGTTTCACAGCATCATCTTTCAGGATTTGGAATAAATCAACTGGAATTCCATCACCTCCACTATCTTTGTTCATAGTGATGCTTTCTAAGGCCCACTTGACTTCACATTCCAGGATGTCTGGCTCTAGGTCAGTGATCACACCATCGTGATTATCTGGGTCGTGAAGATATTTTTTGTATAGTTCTTCTGTGTATTCCTGCCATCTCTTCTTAATATCTTCTGCTTCTGTTAGGTCCATACCATTTTTGTCCTTTATCAAGCTCATCTTTGCATGAAATGTTCCTTTGGTATCTCTGTTTTTCTTGAAGGGATCCCTAGTCTTTCCCATTCTGTTGTTTTCCTCTATTTCTTTGCATTGATCGCTGAAGAAGGCTTTCTTATCTCTTCTTGCTATTCTTTGGAACTCTGCATTCAGATGCTTATATCTTTCCTTTTCTCCTTTGTTTTTCACTTCTCTTCTTTTCACAGCTATTTGTAAGGCCTCCCCAGACAGTCATTTTGCTTTTTTGCATTTCTTTTCTATGGGAATGGTCTTGATCCCTGTCTCCTGTACAATGCCACGAACTTCATTCCATGGTTCACCAGGCACTCTATCTATCAGAGATAGTCCCTTAAATCTATTTCTCACTTCCACTGTATAATCATAAGGGATTTGATTTAGGTCATACCTGCATGGTCTAGTGGGTTTCCCTACTTTCTTCAATTTAAGTCTGAATTTGGCAATAAAGAGTTCATGTTCTGAGCCACAGTCAGCTCCTGGTCTTGTTTTTGCTGACTGTATAGAGCTTCTCCATCTTTGGCTGCAAAGAACATAATCAATCTGATTTCGGTGTTGACCATCTGGTGATGTCCATGAATAGAGTCTTCTCTTGTGTTGTTGGAAGAGGGTGTTTGTTATGACCAGTGCATTTTCTTGGCAAAACTCTAGTAGTCTTTGCCCTGCCTCATTCCATATTCCAAGGCCAAATTTGCCTGTTACTCCAGGTGTTTCTTGACTTCCTACATTTGCATTCTAGTCCCCTATAATGAAAAGGACATCTTTTTTGGGAGTTAGTTCTAAAAGGTCTTGTAGGTCTTCATAGAACCGTTTAACTTCAGCTTCTTCAGCGCTACTGGTTGGAGCATAGACTTGGATTACTGTGATATTGAATGGTTTGTCTTGGAAACGAACAGAGATCATTCTGTCATTTTTGAGATTGCATCCAAGTACTGCATTTCGGACTCTTTTCTTGACCATGATGGCCACTCCATTTCTTCTGAGGGATTCCTGCCCACAGTAGTAGATATAATGGTCATCAGAGTTAAATTCACCCATTCCAGTCCATTTCAGTTTGCTGATTTCTAGAATTTCGACATTCACTCTTGCCATCTCTTGTTTGGCCACTTCCGATTTGCCTTGATTCATGGACCTGACATTCCAGGTTCCTATGCAATATTGCTCTTTACAGCATCAGACCTTGCTTCTATCACCAGTCACATCCACAGCTGGGTATTCTTTTTGCTTTGGCTCCATCCCTTCATTCTTTCTTGAGTTATTTCTCCACTGATCTCCAGTAGCCTATTGGGCACCTACTGACCTGGGAAGTTTCTCTTTCAGTTTCCTATCATTTTGCCTTTTCATACTGTTCATGGGGTTCTCAAGGCAAGAATAGTGAAGTAGTTTGCCATTCGCTTCTCCAGTGGACCACATTCTGTCAAATCTCTCCGCCATGACCTGCCCATCTTGGGTTGCCCCATGGGCATGGCTTAGTTTCAGTGAGTTAGAAAAGGCTGTGGTCCTACTGTGATTAGATTGACTAGTGAGTATGAGTATGTGAGTATGGTTTCAGTGTGTCTGCCCTCTGATGCCCTCTTGCAACACCAACCATTTTACATGGGTTTCTCTTACCTTGGGCGTGGGGTATCTCTTCACTGCTGCTCCATCAAAGTGCAGTGGAAGTGAGAAATATATTTAAGGGCCTAGATCTCATAGATAGAGTGCCTGATGAACTATGGACTGAGGTTCGTGACATTGTCCAGGAGACAGGGATCAAGACCATCCCCATGGAAAAGAAATGCAAAAAAGCAAACTGGCTGTCTGGGGAGGCCTTACAAATAGTTGTGAAAAGAAGAGAAGCAAAAAGCAAAGGAGAAAAGGAAGGATATAAGCATCTGAATGCAGAGTTCCAAAGAATAGCAAGAAGAGATAAGAAAGCCTTCTTCAGCAACCAATGCAAAGAAATAGAGGAAAACAATAGAATGGTAAAACTAGAGATCTCTTCAAGAAAATCAGAGATACCAAAGCAACATTTCATGCAAAGATGGGCTTGATAAAGGACAGAAATGGTATGGACCTAACAGAAGCAGAAGATATTAAGAAGAGGTGACAAGAATACACAGAACTGTACAAAACATATCTTCATGACTCAGATAATCACGATGGTGTGATCACTGACCTAGAGCCAGATATCCTGGAATGTGAAGTCAAGTGGGCCTTAGAAAGCATCACTACAAACAAAGCTAGTGGAGGTGATGGAATTCCAGTTGAGCTCTTTCAAATCCTGAAAGATGGTGCTGTGAAAGGCTGACTCAATATGCCAGCAAATATGTAAACCTCAGCAGTGGCCACAGGACTGGAAAAGGTCCGTTGTCATTCCAATCCCAAAGAAAGGCAATGCCAAAGAATATTCAAACTACTGCACAATTGAACTCATCTCACATGCTAGTAAAGTAATGCTTAAAATTCTCCAAGTCAGGCTTCAGCAATATGTGAACCGTGAACTTCCTGATGTTCAAGCTGGTTTTAGAAAAGGCAGAGGAACCAGAGATCAAATTGCCAACATCCACTGGATCATGGAAAAGCAAGAGTGTTCCAGAAAAACATCTATTTCTGCTTTATTGACTATGCCAAAGCCTTTGACTGTGTGGATCACAATAAACTGTGGGAAATTCTGAAAGAGATGGGAATAGCAGACCACCTGATCTGCCTTTTGAGAAATTTGTATGCAGGTCAGGAAGAAATGGTTAGAACTGGACATGGAACAACAGACTGGTTCCAAACAGGAAAAGGAGTACATCAAGGCTGTATATTGTCACCCTGCTTGTTTAACTTATATGCAAAGTACATAATGAGAATCGCTGGACTGAAAGAAACACAAGCTGTAATCAAATTGCCGGGAGAAATATCAATAACCTCAGATATGCAGATGATACCACCCTTATGGCAGAAAGTGAAGAGGAACTATAAAGCCTCATGATGAAAGTGAAAGTGGAGAGTGAAAAAGTTGACTTAAAGCTCAACATTCAGAAAACGAAGATCATGGCATCTGGTCCCATCACTTCATGGAAATAGATGGGGAAACAGTGGAAACAGTGTCAGACTTTATTTTGGGGGGCTCCAAAATCACTGCAGATGATGACTGCAGCCATGAAATTAAAAGACGCTTACTCCTTGGAAGGAAAGTTATGACCAACCTAGATAGCATATTCAAAAGCAGAGACATTACTTTGCCAACAAAGGTCCGTCCAGTCAAGGCTATGGTTTTTCCTGTGGTCATGTATGGATGTGTGAGTTTGACTGTGAAGAAGGCTGAGCACTGAAGAATTGATGCTTTTGAAGTGTGGTGTTGGAGAAGACTCTTGAGAGTCCCTTGGACTGCAAGGAGATCCAACCAGTCCATTCTAAAGGAGATCAGCCCTGGGATTTCTTTGGAAGAAATGATGCTACAGCTGAAACTCCAGTACTTTGGCCACCTCATGTGAAGAGTTGACTCATAGGAAAAGACTGTGATGCTGGGAGGGATTGGGGCCAGGAGGAAAAGGGGACGACAGAGGATGAGATGGCTGGATGGCATCACTGAGTCGATGGACATGAGTCTGTATGAACTCAGGGAGTTGGTGATGGACAGGGAGGCCTGGCGTGCTGCGATTCTTGGGGTCTCAAAGAGTCAGACACGACTGAGTGACTGAACTGAACTGGTGGAAGGATAAAGAAATATAGATGGAATGGAAAAGAAGAAATTATAAACATGACAGTTATGTAAAATTCTAAGTGTAATAAATGTCGAGACTGCCTCAAAACTGTTTCAAATGAATGAATAAATACAAGAAGCAGTGAATACATTTTGTACATGAAACTACTCCCAAGTTATCAATTAAGCCAATCTAGCATTCATGCCTAAAGGAGAATTTTTTTTTAAGAATCCTTGGTTTAGACTAAAGCAAATAAGCATCAATCATATTGATGAAATCTGAATCTTGACATGCATGTGTCATTTACTCACTGTTATTCTTTGTTCTGTGGATTAAAAGGAAACTTTGAAGCATTTGGAGAACTGTTATTTGTACTGCATCTTGGAAAACCAGTTGTGATTTTTCTTTGCTTTACACCATTAGGATAATCCTCTAAATTAGGCTTTTCTGGTATGTGTCTTATAGCTTCCTTGTTTCTACTAAATGAACCAGGTTTACCAAAACAAGATTTTGCCATTTTATGTGTAAGGATATTATATCGGAATTCATGAAACAAATTCATCTTGTCACTGGGGACACATGTTATTTTATTGTCAAGTTCTAGACTTATTAGTTTGGGTTTGAATATGGCTAGAAATTTCAAACTGCCATACTTAGTCTCCCTGCATTCAGCTCCAAAGACTATAGAGTGGAAACTTGATCAGTTGTACGTAATTTAAAGAAAAGTTGTAATTTCTTCTTCTCTGGAGATTCTGATGGCAAGGATTAAGCACTGTCTTTCTGGGATTGTGAGAGTATGATGCTGCCTTACGGCAGCTAAAATAACTATTTTGTATCTTATTTTTACATACTGCTTTTTTTGTGAATTTTGAAAGAATACTTTTAAAAGGGATTAAATATTATAGTTTAGAGAATAATTAGGATTATGTTTCACCAAAAGAGTAAGGCATTTTACACTGGTACAACTCGTAAGTAGCAGTGAAACTAGATGCCTACCCACTATAAATGGTCTTATAAGCCATGGTATGTAAAAGTTAAAATCATATATGTTAACACATGACATATGAATATTTTCTGAAAACATTAAAATATAGTAGGAAACTCATGGTGGTTTGTCCTACACAAACTGAATGCTCTGAGAAACATTCAGTGTCAGGATTCTACTATACTGGCAAAATGGTTGTAATTTACTGAAAAGTACCTTAGTGATCTGAACAATTTAACAATAATTCCAAATAACATTGTATATACTAATATTACTCATCCATGGGATTCTATCTATTTTTTCTAAATCTTTGCAGAAAATATGCATGAGAATTTTGACAGAAATTCATATTGTTTTGTAGCCTTCTATCAATACTCTGATCTTAATCATTTTCCATTTACAAAGCAAGAATTATCTTTACCTCACTTGGAAGACTTTATGAATCTCGATCAATTGATCTGTCCTTGATTTTTAAAGCTTCTTTGATAAAAAAAAAAAAATGACTGGAGACTGAATGGGGAATAACTATCAAAGATAATTACTATGCCAGAGATTTTGAAGGTATCTGAATTTTGACATAATTCAGAAGATGTTAGACAAATGCTGTTGCATTTTAATCAATATTTTAAGCCACTGCAGATATATGTGTGTGTGTGTGTGTGTGTGTGTGAATGTGCTGTCACATTCTGCTTTCAGGAATCTTAAGTGTTGCATAAACTTTAAGCTGTGTCTTTTCTTCACTCTCTTCACAGAGTCAAGCACACAGGGGATTAAGTGATTTGCCCAAGGCAGTGTATTGTGCCAGTAACAGAGCTGAGTATTGAACCAGAAGTCAGGCTCCTAGGTAATGCAAAATCTAAATGAGAAATTCTTTTTTCTGTTGTTGGTTCTGTTGCTTATCCTGTTTCTCTGTATAATAACACACCAACTACATTCCCTTCCTTTATGATCAGGTTTAGTGTTTGTATAGCTATTCTAAATCACTGATGCCTGCTTTAGATGGGAAACTATGAGAAGGTAGGGACTATTTTTGCAACAAAGACAAGTGGATTTAACAGTCAGCTCTCCAATAAATCTACAATTCTTTTATAATCTGACAAAATCTACAATAAATATGGCTAAAAACATTGCAGTATAAGGGAGCAATGAGGCTTTCTTCCAACAAGTAATTTTCTTTCCACTTCCCTTTTCAGAACTACTATTCGAAGGGGGTATTAGAGATATCATGATAGAAGAATAATTTCTCTCAACCAACGGCTATAAAGAGAGAACTTCTGAGGTTTCTGTTGGTCACTATGATGAAAAAATAAAATTGATGTAGATTGAGTATATTTTATTTTTATAATGCCAATATTTATTGTCAGAGTTCATTCAGTTCAGTTCGGTTCAGTCACTCAGTCACGTCCGACTCTTTGTGATACCAAGAATCGCAGCACGCCAGGCCTCCCTGTCCATCACCATCTCCAGGAGTTCACTCAAACTCACGTCCATCGAGTCAGTGATGCCATTCAGCCATTTCATCCTCTGTCGTCCCCTTTTCCTCCTGCCCCAAATCCCTCCCAGCATCACAGTCTTTTCCAATGAGTCAATTCTAAGCATGAGGTGGCCAAAGTACTGGAGCTTCAGCTTTAGCATCATTCCTTCCAAAGAACACCCAGGGCTGATATCCTTTAGAATGGACTGGTTGGATATCCTTGCAGTCCAAGGGACTCTCAAGAGTCTTCTCCAACATCACAGTTCAAAAGCATCAATTCTTCGGTGCTCAGCTTTCTTAACAGAGTTCATTAGTCATTACCAATTTTACCAGCTTGCCTCCTAGTGAGGCAGAAATTAATTCAGCAGACAATTAATCTGATAGTAAAATGAAACAAAGACCATAAAATAAGTCACAGCCTCATCATCATATTAATAATTTAAATTAGCATGTTAAGATTCATCAAAAATTTTTCAAAACACCATTGCATTTGATCCTCACTATTGTCTCACCAAGACATAAAATCTTATCCCATTTTATTTGTGATCTATTTTGATACCTGATAGGTTTAAGTCAAGTGATAGGCTTGAGATTAGAGAGTGATATGGCTACTATAGTGTCCATTATACTATGCTTCTAGAAAGGTCTTCAAACTCATCAGACCTGGATAATTGATTTTAATCAAGAGAGACAGTATTTCTGTATTACCTGAAACCCAAATGCCATATTCTTCTCTAGCTCTAGATCACACAGATATCTCCTAGGGAGGTTTTATAAACTCATCACATCATGCTATTTTACCTTTAAACAAATTTTACTCCTTTTCAGATGCCATATAATTAATATGTCTAGCATGATTCACTTTGCTTCTTTGTTAAACATGCTTTTTGTTACAATATATTTGAATTATAAAAAGCCAATGTTTTTTACCTAGATGATCTTATTATCTTACCTAGACTTGGACATGTAGTTGTCTAGTAGACTTTGCCACAATTTATATAAATTCCACTCATTATCATCTGTACTATCTTCACTATTCCTTCTTATATTGCTGACCAAAGGTGGACCAATACACTGATTTGGGAGGGGAAAGGGGAAGCCCTAATTTATAGCATTTAATGATTTACATTGTGTAAATTCTCCCATCATTGTTGACTTCAAGCTAATAATAAGACAATATTAAACACAGAATTGAAAAGAGATGCACACATTCAAGCTCTTGTAAGCTGGGATGAGCTGACTCTAGAATACCATGCAAAGGAAGATCTACAATGTTAAATTGTGAGGACATGTGCAGAATAATCATTGGAAGGACTGATACTGAAGCTGAAGTTCCAATACTTTGGCCACCTCATGAGAAGACCTGACTCATTAGAAAAGACCTTGATGCTGGGAAGTATTGAAGGCAGGAAGAGGAGGGGATGACAGAGGATGAAATGGTTGGATGGCATCACTGAATCAATGGTCACAAGTTTGAGCAAGCTCCAGAAGATGGTGAAGGACAGGGAAGCCTGGCATGCTGCATTCCATGGGGTCACAAGGAGTCAGACACAACTGAGTGACTGAACAATTACAACAACCTGTAAATACAGTGTGAAGAAGCTATTCCTTGATTTAAACACATATGAGCACTTACCCTATAACTGGGATTCTTTTAAGTGCTTGTGAGGGGTGGTTGAGATAATAATATTTACCATTTTAAAATGAGTATTATATGTTGGGCAAAATGCTAAGCTCTTTTATGTACACATCTTCATTTTACCTTCACAACCTCTATATAAGGCTTGCATAATTGTCCTCATTTTTTCAGATAAGGAGACTGATGTGCACTGAGATTAAGTGATTTGTCCACTGAACAAGTAGCTAAGTCAGAATGCAAGCTTCTGTCTCAGTGTCTTCAGACACTATATTATACCAAGCTGACCTGGTCAGGGATTCACTGCCTTCAAGGAAATCACAGTCTAGTTGGGACTATGGACAAGACACACAGTCATCATACATTGTGACAGTATTAAGTGTTGCTGAAAGGGAACTTAATTAAGGTTAATGAAAGTTAGGGAAGGCTTCCAAGAGAAAGTGACTTGAGTCAATTCACAAGAGCTTGTAGGAGTTAACCTGACATATTGAGGTAGGGAAGGCATTTCTGGAAGTTGTTATTGTTGTTCAGTCACTAAATTGTGTGTGGGTCTTTGAGACCCTATGGACTGTAGCACGCCAGGCTTCCCTGTCCTTCACTATCTCCCAGAGTTTGCTCAGACTCATGTCCACTGAGTTGATGACGCCATCCAACCATCTCATCCTATGTCGTCCATCTCCTTCTCTTCCTGCCTTCAATCTTTCCTACCATCAGGGTCTTTTCCAATGAGTCAGCTGTTCACATCAGGTAGTCAAAATATTGACGCTTCAGGATTATTCCTTTCAGTGAGTATTCAGGATTGACTGGTTTGATCTCCTTGCAATCCAAGGGACTCTCAAGAGTTTCCTCCAACACCACAGTTCAAAGGTATCAATTCTTCGGTGTTCAGCCTTCTTTCGGGTCCAACTCTGACATCTGCACATGACTACTGGAAAAACCATAGCTTTGACTATACAGACCTTTGCTGGTAAAGTAATGTCTCTGCTTTTTAATATCCTGTCTAGGTTTGTGATAGGTTTCCTTCTGAGGAGCAAGCAAATTTTAATTTCATGACTGCAGTCACCATCTAGAGTGATTTGGGAGCCCAAGAAAATAAAACCTGTCACTATTTTCATTTTTTCTCCTCCTATTTGCTGTGAAGAAATGAGATCAGATAGAACAGCATATTTAAGTGGTAGAGAAGGGATTGTGGAAATTGCAAGTAGATTTGCACTACCTTCATTTGACAAATATGTATTGAGTACTTACTATGTTCTAGACAGTATCCTATGCACTAGATACACAGCACTATAAAACTTAAAAGTCTTGTTCTCATAGAGCTTATATTGTATTGGAGGCAGAAAAAACTGACAAATTTGTAAGTAAATATATATGTCACAAGTTGATTAATTCCATGAGGAAATTAAAAAAAAAGGTGGGGAAGATATGTTGTGTAACTGAGAAGGACCCTGTGAGCCCTTTCTGGGACAGACCTCTCCCCCATATCCTCTATTTTAGCTCCTCTCTGAACTACATAGATAACAACATATGATGCCTCTTTCCTGAGTTTTTCAGGTGCTAAAACCACCACCAAGTGGAAGAAAGGAAATACTTGATCATTAGCAGTAGCCCCCAGACCTTCTGGTGCCTAAGGATTGATTACTGTCAATCAGAGAATTGTACACAAGCTGATCACATACCTTGGGACACCCTTCCCTTACTTGGCCTTTTAAAAAAGCTTTTCTGAAAACTGTTGAGGAGTTAGGGTTTTGTTGTTGTTGTTTTGAACATGAGCCATCTGTTCTCATTGCTTGGTCCTGCAACAAAACTTTCTCACTCTGACCTTTAAATTTGTTTGGCCTCATAGTACACCAGGTACATGAACTTGTGTTTGGTAACAGTTGAGCCATGGAGTGGTTATAATATTAAGGGGTGTAACTGAGAAGGCTGGTACTAAGTTGAGGAATGGGAGTCACTTAAAGCATACAGTTTAAGGAGGCACTCACTCTCAGTTGTTAATCTTGCAATTATACAAGCCTGAAAGTGAGCATTTCCTTAAATTTTGTGTCCTGGATACCTTGTTTGACTCACCCTGTCCTGAGCCCTGGAACAAAGTATTTGACTAGAAAAGTATTTGAGGATACAAGCCATTCTGACATCTGAAGGACAGCATTGCAACATGTTCAAAAGAGCTGAGGCAAAGAGTTTTTGTGAAAACAGCGTGGTGAGACAAAGGAAAGGCAAGTGAGATTTGCAGGAGTGAGAACATGAAGGGCCTTCCTTGCCAACTGAAGAATTTGAAATTTATACTAAAGGTAATGGTGGTGAGAAGGGTGATTAATAAGTTTTAAATGTGGTAGGCACATGCTTCGAATTTTAGAAATGTCATGGTGGTTGAATCATGGAGGATGGTGTGAATAGAGTAGAGAATATATATAAAAGATATTTAAGAGGTAAAAGAAATTAGTCACTGCTGAAGAAGTGTGTTACTAAGGCTTTTACTATGAGCTCAAAGTGAAGACAGAAGATGAACTGAAAAAGCAACTTAGTTTTCCTTAAGATGTTCTTGTGGTCAGTATTAGTCTTCAAATATTTGCACTGTGCAGAAAGATGCACAGTTTGCATATTTCCTTTTCAACACAATGTCATTTGGGTGGTACATAATATCCAAAATGGCAGGTGCCATTGTCTTATTAACTGCTTTTGAACAGACTGGAAAAGACTTTTTAGAGTCCCTTGGACTGCAAGGAGATCCAATCAGTCCATCCTAAAGGAAATCAGTCCTGAATATTCATTGGAAGGACTGATGCTGAAGCTGAAACTCCAAAACTTTGGCCACCTTATTCGAAAAACTGACTCTTTGGAAAAGACCCTCATGCTGAGAAAGATTGAAGGCAGGAGGAGAAGGGAATGACACAGGATGAGATAGTCAGATGGCATCACCTACTCTATGGACATGAGTTTGAGTAAGCTCTGGGAGTTGGTGATGGACAGGGAAGCCTGGACTGCTACAGTCCATGAGGTAGCAAAGAGTCAGACACAACTTAGTGACTGAACTGAACTGAACTGAAAACAATATATGAGCTACACCTCTGTTATTTAGAATGACAGATTAAAGTTTAAATTTTATTTTGTCTACTATCCTCATAATAAATATTCATTATTGAGAATGGACCCCAGAAGGATATTTTGATGGAAGAAAAATAGAAGCTGAAAAAAATGCAGAAAAAATTAAAATGTCCAACATCAATGAAAGAACACCTTTTGCTTCTGTGTGTATATATGTATCTGAATATAACTAATTTTTAGATAAACAAAGAATGGTTTATATCCTTAGCACTTTTTCTAACTTTCCACTCTTGTGATGCTGATCTCTCATGACCCAGGCTGCCTTTTGTTCTTTCATTAGAAGTGAGGACATCAGGGAATATAGAAATGTTATTCTTCATTCTTACAAGAAAATATTTCTATAACATTGTATTAAATGTGGGAATGAAATATATATATCAAGAATGCTTGCACTTTATTTTCTGGATATTTTAATGTCAATTTTTTACTCTTTCATTAATAAAATTTATTTGGCTAAAGGCTAGAAAAGGCCATGTTACTGTAAGTTACACAAAATAAAAAATAATGTATTAAGCCACGTGGTACAGTTCTTGTTAAAATTCCATCAAACAAAATATGTAAAATATTTGGCACACTATATAATACATAAATGCTCAACAAATGTTTTTATTATCAATATTATTTTAGCAAAATATTTACAGAAGCCGGATAACAATTCCAGGCACAACAAACCTATGAGATAGGTATCATTACCCTCATTCTACATATGAGGAATGAACTCAGAGAAGTTAACTGACTATCCCAAGATCACACAGGCAGTGAGTGAAAGACCTGATATATGAATTCAAATTTATTTTTATGGAGTCAAGCAACAATGGGGACTGGAGTTAGTGGAACTGAGAACATGGATAGAGGGTTTTGTCTCTGAGAAAAAGGTCAGGAAAAAAAGGATGAATTTGAAAAATGTCTCCAGTTGAGATGATATTGCAGCAGTCCTCACTAAAGGGAGAAAAGGAAAAGGAAGTCAAATTTGTTTAATATTTGCTTTTATTAGATATTTTGATATTTGCCTTATGTAAAGTATTTTAATATTCACAAGAAACCTATAAGACATGTTATAACCCCCATTTTTCAGGTCAGGAAGCTGAGACTCAGAGTGCTTGACTATCATGACCAAAGTCTTATAGTTACCAAGTGACAGAGTTGGGATAAAAAAGCAAATCTGTTGACTTCAGTAAATCATGTTATCTATACTTTGTCTCTTATAATTGACTTCTTTATGAAATAAAAAATTAGGTCAGGTAAATTATCTAATAAGTGTTATTATGGACTGAATATGTTCCTCCAAATACATTATTTTGAAGTCCTAAATTCCAGTATCTTAGAATGTGACTGGATTTGGAGATAGTCTTTAAATAAATCATTGTTAACATGAGATCATTAGGGTTAGCCTTAATCTAATATGAATCTAATGCAATATGAACAGTGTCCATATAATAAGAAGAAATTAGGACACAGCCATATACAAGTCAATATGAGAGACCTCAGAAGAAACCAACCCTCCCAACACCTTGATCTTGGACGTATAGCCTCCAGGACTAAGCCACCCAATCTGTAGTACTTTGTTATGGCAGTCTTAGTAGACTAATACAGGTGTTTAGAGTAAAATGCAGGTAAAATCATACTCTGAGACAAATAATTTCTATTCTCCTGCATTTATTTAAATAGAAGTTTAATTGTAAAAGTAAAATATATATCTTTATTCTAGAAAATTTGAATATAACAGGAAAGTATTTATCTGAATACAATCACCCTATTTCCTACCACTGAAAGCAAACATTAACATTTTACTATTTTATTTTCTGTTATTTGTAATGCATTTTTCCTTGTATAAAATATTTATATTACTTTTCAACATTACAAATTTAACATTTTTTCATGCTACTGAAAACTTCTCACAATCATATTTTTAATGGCCTTTCTATATTTCATCATATTTGTTTATTTTTGCTATTTAGAATATTTACATTGTACTATTCTGAATCATGTTGCAGGAAGCATCTATATGAGATAAGAGTTTTAAAAATCTGATTATTTCCTTAAGCTAGATTCTGCAAAGTGAGATTATTGGATCACAGTTCATGTCCAACATAAACTATACACCCAACAATCTTGCAAATATTATTAGTTTATGTCACAAGAAGGGAGAATAATATTTATTGGGCACTTATAAACCAAATTCTATGTTAGGCACTTAAATATATATTTCTCAATGTTCACATACAACTGAGAGTCATTTTATATTCGTTTTAAAGATGAAACTGATGCTCAGAAGGGTTAAACAGCTTGATCAATGCCATATAGCTAGTGAGTGGCAGGGCAGTAGGCTACCAAAAGACACAGCTTTATTGAACTGAGGGAAACATTGCAGTATATTCACTGCAGAATTTTATTCATTTATTTGTTGTTTTTTTTCTTATGAGGGGAGCAATTTATACACTAGATTGTATGTCATTCTTCTTTTACTATATGTAGAAAAGCTGTAATTAATTAACAGTGTGTTCTGCTTCTATGGCCCTTATATATGTGCTGTATATATATATTATTCTTTCTAAATCGATGCAGAGAGAAAGTAACCTTTGGGCTTGTGAGAATGAAGCAGTTCTGGCTGTTTTAGGAACTGTCTGAACAGATGACTGCTACAAACCTATGGGTAAGTAAGACAGGCGTGGGCTGGGGAGGGCAAAGTAAAAGACTACACCTTTGCTCTCTGTGCTGTTTTTCTTCAGTGGTGGACTAATTTAGACAACCAATATATACGTTTGTCTGCCTAGCTCCCCTGGTGTGAAAGCTAGTTGGAGTTCACCCCATACCCTGGCAAGCAACTGAATTGTTCCAAATCTTTTGTTTTCAATACTTCTGCTAGTTTTGTCTTTTATTGAGTAGCATAAGGGAACTTGGGAGATGACAGATCAAGGACTGATTACCTTACCATCATTAATAATCCTTATACAGGAATCTAATTCCTAAATATTAAAAGTTTATTCCTTGTAAAAAGTGTCATCTTCATAGTGCATATATATTTGCTCAACTTGGTCAAAAAAGGAAAATTTGTAATGTATTTTAGCTGAAATAGCAGAGTTATAAATGGCTTCTGATTTGAGTAACTCTGCATTTTTACAGTTTTATAATAGTAGTATTCTGGTGGCTTTATGTAACTTTTAGCTATGATATTGCATTAGCAATTTGCATGGCAAAAGTCAGATTGGAATGATCTAATAATATTTGAGCTCTGACAAGAATAAGTCCATGCTTATATATAAATTATAATTCATGAATGCTGACATCAAAGAAATATAGGTGTGCTGTAGCATTTGTAGGGATTTCATGGTTATTTTTATAACATCTGATATCATATTTTCATTTTGACTTTCTCCAGGTTTACTATAGAATAATTTGCAGGGCATTCATCTATGACATTGTCTTCTTTCAAAATACAGATTCCTGAAGTGAATATTGTGTAGTAATTTCCTGTGTGCACATAAATTGTACATAGTTTCTGGAATAAGTGCTTTTTTATCTATACATGTAATGTGCTTCTGAAACTACCTGTAAGTATAAGATTTATGTGTACAAATACATTAACATGAAAATATTTAAGTAAAATAGGTTCTGTTTATTTGGGCAGTTTCTTGGACAGAGACAATCAATTTATCTTTTTAAGTAAATTTGCTTCATTTTTATTGCAACTATTACAGATTTTAATCAAAATTGATAACTAATTTCCACTCTTGGGAACAAAGCACACTCAAATCTTCAACTAATATCAATTTCTAAAGCTGCCCCTCTCAATGACTCTGAAATCAATTTTGTCCTTCATTATGAGAAAGTGCACAAATGAAATGGGAACTGGGAATGATTTGTGCTGTGCATAATGTATACTGACTGCAGATGGTAACAAGAAAGCTGGGGAAGAGAGATAATTTGATCTCCAAATCATACCTAAAAAAAATTCAGAGAAGTTAAAAAAAAAAATCTCTTCCATTGCTGCAGACAGTGATATAAGCCCTGTCTGTTCAGCAGAACTGCTTCAGAAAAACCGATTATGTGGGTATAGGATGACATCATCAATAAAATGTTACCCTGCAAAATGCTCAGGGAATTATCTACTTGCAGAAATCAATGATTTCTAGAACATGTAGGAGTGGTTTTGAATCCGAATACAGGGAGCAACGTAATACATATATACATGAGTCCTGAATTATATATTTTATTTCTTAAAGAATGCATGCACTCCCACAGTATATATGCGAAAATGACCAGAAACAGAAAATGCCATATTCTGTAAACTCAGTGTTAAAAATCACGTGTTAACACAGCTGAAGGAAAATGACATGCTAGGCACATAGAATATTTATTTAAGGAATTGGAAAACTATTATGCAGTGGTAAGAAAATACCACTGTTTTTTGAAAAAGAACTGTATTTTGAATAAAGAACTTTATACATACCAAATAAGCTTAATCCTTTTATTCTGTTTGGACATAAAAAAAGAAACAGGGAAATAAAAGAAAAGCTTACTTCTCAACAAATGGAAGCTTTTCTTAAAGTCTAGTATTTCTTCATAGAATGTAAGCTTGGGTCAGTCATCTTGCCATATTATACTTCTCATCAGAAGGCTTGACAATTCATGTATCCCTTTGGGGTTGATGATGGGTAACATAAAGATACTGTGCTGTGCATTGTGAATTTTATTTGTAATATAAAGTATCATTTTTTAATTGAAAAGTAAGCCATGGTCATTGTGAAAATAAAAGTATGTAAATACAAATAAAGTAAGCAGTGAAAATAATCCTTCCCCATTTTAAAATCCTAGGATGAATGACAAAGTTTTGGCATGGATCTTTTCAGTCATCTGGGCTTAAAGCAACATGTACACAGAGGCATACACACTACAGTATGTAGGATCCAACTACATACACATCAGGTTTGTGGGTAATTTTTTACTTATATTGTTGCAGAAACTAGTAATTGAGAAACCAAGCACCATACTCGGAGTGTTGGAGAATTCAGGTTTATAATGCTAGTGGGCCCAGAGGAGTTAACACTCCAACCTCTGAGCCCCAGCACAGGGGTTACAGAGTTTTTATAGACAGACTATAGTTGGAAAAACTAGCTGCTAAAAGGCTGTTTTTTAAATTTTTATTATTATTTTTAATATAAATTTATTTATTCTAATTGGAAACTAATTGCTTTAAAATATTGTAGTGGTTTTGCCATACATTGACATAGATCTGTCATGGGTGTACATGTGTTCCACATCCTGAACCACCCTCTCACCTTTCTCCCCATCCCATTCCTCTGGGTCATCCCAGTGCACAGCCCCGAGCACTCGGTCTCATGCATCAAACCTGAACTGGTGATCTATTTCATATACGGTAATATACATGCTTCAATGCCATTCTCCCAAATCATCCCACCCTCGCCCTCTCCTACAGAGTCCAAAAGACTGATTTATACATCTGTGTCTCTTTTGCTGTCTCGCATATAGGGTTATCATTATCATCTTTCTAAATTCCATGTATGTGTGTTAGTATACTGTATTGGTGTTTTTCTTTCTGGCTTACTTCACTCTGTATAATAGGCCCCAGGTTCATCTACATCACTAGAACTGATTCAAATGTATTCTTTTTAATGGCTGAGTAGTATTCCATTATGTGTATGTACAACAGCTTTCTTACCCATTCGTCTGCTGATGGACATCTAGGTTGCTTCAATGTCCTGGCTATTATAAACAGTGCTACGATGAACATTGGGCTACCTGTGTCTCTTTCAATTCTGGTTTCCTCGGTGTGTATGCCCAACAGTGGGATTGCTGGGTCATAAGGCAGTTCTATTTCCAGTTTTTTAAGGAATCTCCATACTGTTCTCCATAGTGGCTGCACTAGTTTGCACTTCCACCAACAGTGTAAGAGGGTTCCCTTTTCTCCACACCCTCTCCAGCATTTATTGCTTGTAGACTATTGGACAGCAACCATTTTGACTGGCGTGAAATGGTACCTCATTGTGGTTTTTATTTGCATTTATCTGTAATGAGTGATGTTGAGCATCTTTTCATGTGTTTGTTAGCCATCTGTATGTCTTCACTGGAGAAATGTCTGTTTAGTTCTTTGGCCCATTTTTTTTATTGGGTCATTTATTTTTTCTGGAATTGAGCTGCAGGAGTTGCTTGTATATTTTTGAGATTAATTCTTAGTCCATTGCTTCTTTTGCTATTATTTTCTCCCATTCTGAAGGCTGTCTTTTAACCCTGCTTATTGCTTCCTTTGTTGTGCAAAGACTTAATTTTAATTAGGTCCCATTTGTTTATTTTTGCTTTTATTTCCAATATTCTGGGAGGTGGGTCATAGAGGATCCTGCTGTGATTTACGTCAGAGAGTGTTTTGTTTTGTTCTCCTCTAGGAGTTTTATAGTTTCTGGTCTTACATTTAGATCTTTAATCCATTTTGAGTTTATTTTTGTGTATAGTGTTAAAAAGTGTTCTAGTTTCATTCTTTTACAAGTGGTTGACCAGTTTTCCCAGCACCACTTGTTAAAGAGATTGTCTTTAATCCATTGTATATCCTTGCCTCCTTTGTCAAAGATAAGGTGTTCATACATGCCTGGATTTATCTCTGGGATTTCTATTTTGTTCCATTGATCTATATTTCTGTTTTTTTGCCATTACCATACTGTCTTGATGACTGAAGCTTTGTAGTAGAGCCTGAAGTCAGGCAGGTTGATTTCTCCAGTTCCATTCTTCTTTCTCAAGATTGCTTTGGCTATTCAAGGATTTTTTTGTATTTCCATACAAATTGTTAAACTTTTTGTTCTAGTTCTCTGAAAATTACTGTCAGTAGCTTGATAGGATTTTCATTGAATCTATAGATTGCTTTGTGTAGTATACTCATTTTCACTATATTGATTCTTCTGATCCATGAACATGGTATATTTCTCCATCTATTTGTGTCCTCTTTGATTTCTTTCATCAGTGTTTTATAGTTTTATATGTATAGATATTTTGTTTCTTTAGGTAGATATATTCCTAAGTATTTTCTTATTTTCGTTCCAATGGTGGTAGAATTGTTTCCTTAATTTCTCTTTCTGTTTTCCCATTGTTAGTGTATAGGCATACAAGGGATGTCTGTGTGTTAATTTTATATCCTGCAACTTTATTATATTCATTGATTAGCTCTAGTAATTTTCTGGTGGAGTCTCTAGGGTATTCTGTGTAGAGAATCATGTCATCTGCAAACAGTGAGAGTTTTACTTCTTCTTTTCTAATCTGGATTCCTTCTATTTCTCTTTCATCTCTGATTGCTGTGGCCAAAACTTCAAAACTATGTTGAACAGTAGTGGTGAGACTGGGCACCCTTGTCTTGTTCCTGACTTTAGGGGAAACACTTTCAATTTTTCACCATTGAGGATAATGTTTGCTGTGGGTTTGTCATATATAGCTTGTATTATGTTGAGGTATGTCCCATTGTGCGGGCGGCTGCGATGGCACACAAGCGCAGGTGGCTGCGACGGCACACAAGCGTGGCCAAGAGGAGCTACCCCACCTCCGAGCCCAGGGATGCTGGCCCCGGAGGAGCTACTCCACGTCCGAGGTCAAGGGCGGTGGCCAAGAGAGGTGGCTGCATGGATGCAGGAGGGCCTAGAGGAGCTACTCCAGGTTCAAGGTCACGAGAGGTAGCAGTGAGGAGATACGCCTCGTCCGAGGTAAGGAGCTGGTGCTGCGCTTTGCTGGAGCAGTCCTGAAGAGATAACCCACGTTCAAGGTAAGAGAAACCCAAATAAGATGGTAGGTTGCGAGAGGACATCAGAGGGCAGACACATTGAAACCATAACCACAGAAAACTAGTCAATCTAACACACTAGGACCACAGCCTTGTCTAACTCAATGAAACTAAGCCATGCCCTGTGAGGCCACCGAAGACAGGAGGGTCATGGTGGAGAGGTCTGACAGAATGCGGTCCACTGGAGAAAGGAATGGCAAACCACTTCAGTATTCTTGCCTTGAGAACCCCATGTGCGGGGAGCGAGCTCTGCCCCTGGCAAAGGTCTTGAGGAAGGAGGCTTGGCGTATGCAAAGGCGGGATCAAGCCTCAGGAGTCTCCCTGGAAATTCTTGAGCATCTACCCCCAAAACCAGAGTCTGCCTACTTTCTGCTTTGTGCTTTAACCTATACCCTCAGACTTTACGGGGGCTGTCCCCCACTACCTATCTCTGAAACAAGAGTTAGCTTACAGCTCCAGTTAATTCCTGGGTGTGACAGTGTTTCAACCTACAAACTCCTTTGGAAATCCTCTAGCCTGCCTGAATAGGTTTTTCCAGCCACATGTGATTGTTCAGAGCCTCCCAACTGTGAGAGGCATGAGATGTTCTAAACTGTCTAAACACAGATTCCTTTGAGCAGTTAAAAGATTGATTAGAAATTGTATTGGTGAAGGATTTTCACTTTTTGGGCCAATGTTTGCTGCTAAGTTTCCATATCCCTTACCTGCTGTGTCCCTGGCAGTGTATTGATTAATATAATTGGTGTAAATAGTAGCTTTAATGTTTGTAACCTGGGACCCTTGAGTTAATTCTTTTTCTTGTTATAGCCCACCACACTTTTGCTCTGTAGGAATGCAACTTTATCTAATGCTTTTGGAGGGTGGCGCTTGACTTATCACCTTTAGAGAAAAATAAGTTTTCTGAAGAAAGGGTCTTAAAATGTTAACAGGCCTCCGGGCCAGAAGATGATGCAAATCACCTAAGCTTTTGCATATGATAAGTTTGCAGGAAGAAAGCATGGCTTGCTGCCTGACTCTACCCCTTCCCCCATTATCCTCTATGCATAACTTAAGGTATAAAAACTACTTTGGAAAATAAAGTGTGGGCCTTGTTCACCAAAACTTGGTCTCACCATGTAGTTCTTTCTCTTACCTTCTGGCTGAATTATTCAGCCTCTTTTCTCCACTGAATTTCTTGATTGAGCTATCCTTATTCTATTACTCTTTATATCCTTAATTAAAGTTTAATTAAGCAGTTGTTTCCTGATCCTCGCCGACGCCGTCCCTGCTTCGAATTCCCTGGATCCACCGGGGCTGGACCCCAGCACCCATGAACAGTATGAAAAGGCAAAATGATAGGACACTGAAAGAGAAACTCTCCAGGTCAGTAGGTGCCCAATGCTGGGAGGGATTGGGGGCAAGAGGAAAAGGGGACGACAGCAGATGAAATGGCTGGATAGCATCACCGACTCGATGGACGTGAGTTTGAGTGAACTCCGGGAGTTCGTGATGGACAGGGAGGCCTGGCATGCTGCAATTCATGGGGTCACAGTCGGACAAGACTGAGGGACTGAACTGAACTGATGTTCCTTCAATTCCTGCTTTCTCGAGGGTTCTTATCATAAATCGATGTTGAATTTTGTCAAAGGCTTTCTCTGCATGTATTGAGATAATCATTTTGTTTTTATCTTTCAATTTGTTAATGTGGTGTGTTACATTGATTTGTGGATATTGAAGAATCCTTGAATCCCTGGGATAAAGCCCTCTTGGTCATGATGTATGATATTTTTAATATGTTGTTTCATTGTGTTTGCTAGAATTTTGTTAAAGATTTTTGCATCTATGCTCATCAATGATATTGGCCTGTAGTTTTCTTTTTTTGTGGCATCTTTGTCTGGTGTTTGTATTATGTGATGATAATAGAATGAGTTTGGACATTTACCTTCCTCTGCAATTTTCTGGAAGAGTTTGAGTAGGATAGATGTTAGCTCTTCTCTAAACTTTTGGCAGAACTCAGCTATGAAGTCATCTGGTCCTGGGCTTTTGTTTGCTGGAAGATTTCTGATTACAGTTTCAATTTCTGTGCTTGTGATGGGTCTGTTAAGATTTTGTATTTCTTCATGATTATGTTTTGGAAAGTTTTACTTTTCTGAGAATTTGTCCATTTCCTCAAATCTGTCCATTTTATTGGTATATATTTGCTGATAGTAGTCTGTTATGATCCTTTGTATTTCTGTGTTGTCTTTTGTGATTTCTCCATTTTCATTTCTAATTTTGTTGATTTGATTTTTCTCTCTTTGTTTTTTGTTGATTCTGGCTAATGCTTTGTCAATTTTATTTATCTTCTTAAAGAACCAGCTTTTAGCTTTGTTGATTTTTGCTATGGTGTCTTTTGTTTCTTATACATTTATTTCTGCCTTAATTTTTCAGATTTCTTTCCTTCTACTAACCCTGGGGTTCTTCATTTTTTCCTTTTCTAGTTGCTTTGGGTGTAAAGTTAGGTTATTTATTTGACTTTTTTCTTGTTGCTTGAGGTAACCCTGTATTGCTATGAACCTTCCCTTTAGCACTGCTTTTACCATGTCACATAGGTTTTGGGGTTTTGATTTTTCATTTTCATTCATTTTAATGCATATTTTAGTTTGTTTTTTTTTTTCTTCTGCGATTTTTTGGTTATTCAGCAGCATGTTGTTCAGCCTCTATATGGTGCAATTTTTAATAGTATTTCTCCTGTAATTAACATCTAATCTTACTGCATTGTGGTCAGAAAAGATGCTTGGAAAGATTTCAGTTTTTTTACCAAGGCTAGATTTATGGCCCAGGATGTGATCTCTCTTGGAGAAGGTTCCATGTGCGCTTGAGAAAAAAGTGAAATTAATTGTTTTGGGATGAAATGTCCTATACATATCAATTAGGTCTACCTGGTGTATTGTGTCATTTAAAGTTTGTGTTTCCTTGTTAAATTTCTGTTTAGTTGATCTATCAATAGGTGTGAGTGGGGTATTAAAGCCTCCCACTATTACTGTGTTATTATTAATTTCCCCTTTCATACTTGCTAGCATTTTCCTTACATATTGCAGTGCTCCTATGTTGGGTGCATACATACTTATAATTGTTATATCTTCTTCTTGGATTGATCATTTGATCATTATGTAGTGTCCTTCTTTGTCTCTTTTCACAGCCTTTACTTTAAGGTCATTTTATCTGATATGAGTATTGCTACCTCTGCTTTCATTTGGTCTCTATTTCTGTGGAATATCTTTTTCCAGCCATTCACTTTCAGTCTGTATGTGTCTCTTGTTTTGAGGTGGTCTCTTGTAGACAACATATATAGGAGTCTTGTTTTTGTATCCATTCAGTCAGTCTTTGTCTTTGGTCAGGGCATTCAACCCATTTACATTTAAGCTAATTATTGATAAGTATGACCCTGTTGCCTTTTTTTGTTGTTTTGTGTTCGAGTTTATACACCCTTTCTGTGTTTCCTGTCTAGAGAAGATCCTTTAGCATTTGTTGGAGAGCTGGTTTGGTGGTGCTGAATTCTCTCATCTTTTGCTTGTCTGTGAAGCTTTTGATTTCTCCTTCATATTTGAATGAGATCCTTGCTATGTACAGTAATCTGGGCTGTAAGTTTTTCTCTTTCATCACTGTAAGTATGTCCTGCCATTCCCTCTTGGCCTGAAGAATTTCTATTTAAAGATCAGCTGTTATCCTTATTGGAATCCCCTTGTGTGTTCTTTGTTGTTTTCCCTTGCTGCTTTTAATATTTGTTCTTTATGTTTGATCTTTGTTAATTTGATTAATATGTGTTTTGGGGTGTTTTGCCTTGATTTTATCCTGTTTAGGACTCTCAGGGTTTCTTGTACTTGGGTGACTATTTCCTTCCCCATTTTAGGGAAATTTTCAACTATTATCTCCTCAAGTATTTTCTCATGGTCTTTCTTTTTGTCTTCTTCTTCTGGAACACCTATGATTCGAATGTTGAGGCGTTTAACATTGTCCCAGAGGTCTCTGATGTTGTCCTCATTTCCTTTAATTATTTTTTTTTCTTTTTTCCTCTCTGCTTCATTTATTTCTACTATTCTTTCTTCTACCTCACTTATCCTATCTTCTGCCTCCATTATTCTACTGTTGGTTACCTCCAGAGTGTTTTTGATCTAATTTATTGCATTATTCATTATATATTGACTCTTTTTTATTTCTTATAGGCCCTTGTTAAACATTTCTTGCATCTTCTCAATCCTTGTCTCCAGGCTCTTTCTCTGTGACTCCATTTTGTTTTCAAGATTTTGGATCATTTTCACTTTCATTATTTGGAATTCTTTATCAGGTAGATTCCCTAACTCTTCCTCTTTTTTTGGTTTGGTGGGCATTTACCCTGTTTCTTTACCTGCTGAATATCTCTATGCCTTTTCCTCTTGTTTATATTGCTGTACTTGGCATGGCCTTTCCATATTCTGGCAGTTTGTGGTTCCTCTTTCTTGTGGAGGTTCCTCACTGTGGGTGGGGTTGGGCGGGTGGCTTGTCAAAGTTTCGTGGTTAGGGAAGCTTGTGTCAGTGTTCTGGTGGGTGGAGCTGGATTTCTTCTCTCTGCAGTTCAATGAAGTGTACAGTAGTGAGTTTTGAGATATCCATGGGTTTTGTGTGACTTTGGGAAGCCTGTATATTGAAGCTCAGGGCTATGTTTTTGTGTTGTTGGAGAAATTGCTTGGTATGTCTTGCTCTGGAACTTGTTGGCTCTTGGGTGGTACTTGGTTTCAGTGTAGGTATGGAGGCTTTTGATGAGCTCTTATCAATTAATGTTCCCTGGAGTCAGGAGTTCTCTGGTGTTCTGGGATTTGGACTTAAGCCTCCTGCCTCTGGTTTTCAGTCTTATTCTTACAGTAGCTTCAAGACTTCTCCTTATATACAGCATGATGATAAAAACATGTAGCTTAATGATGAAAAGTTTCTTCACAGTGAGGGATACCCAGAGAGGTACACAGAGTTACATGGAGAAGTTGGAGGAGAGAGATAGAGGTGACCAGGAGGAGAAGTGGGAGAATCAAAAGGGAGAGAGCAAACCAGCCAGTAATCACTTTCCTATGTTCTCTCCACAGTCTGGACCCTCCAGAGATGTTCATGGAGTTACACAGAGAAAAGAAGAGGGAGGAAGGAGACACAGGTGTCCAGGAGGAGAAAAGGGAGAATCAAAAGGAGAGAGACAGATCTAGCCAGTAACCAGTTCCCTAAGTGCTCTCCACAGCCAAGAACACACAAAGAGATTAACAGAGCTGGGTAGAGAAGAGAAGAGGGAGGGAAGAAATAGAGGTGACCTGGTGGAGAAAAAGGAGAGTCAAAAGAAGAAAGAGCAATCAAGGCAATAATCTCACTCTCAAGTAAAAATGATTACTGAAGATTGGGTTCTTAAAGGTACATAATTGATAACAAATACCAAAAAGCAAAGATTAAAAATCTAGAGTAGAAGTTAGATTCTCAAAAATACAATATTAAAAAAAAGTCACAAAAATTATAAAAAATATGTATGAAGCTTGCTTTAAAAAATGGTATTTTTTACAAGATAATGGTTATAAAAATGAAAATTAAAGGAGTAATAGAGGACTTAAAATTTAAAAAAATAATAATTAAAAATGATAATAGTAGAAATATATTTAGGAATTTCTCTGGAACTGTTGTGGACAGTGTGGGGTCAGTTCATTTTTAGATAGTTCCTTGATCCAGCTTATACTTCTCAAGATGTATAGGCCCCTTCCAGTGTAATCGATGCTAACTAGAGTTTTAATCTGTTTCACCTGTCACTTCCAAAGTTGTTCCCTCTGTTTATTTTATTTTATTATTTTTTTACCTTCTTCTGTTTGCTGGTCTCTTCAGTGTCTAATTTCTGCACTGACACAAGGGGGCGATGGTGGTCACGTTTTTAGGCTCACTTGTTCAGTCATGCTGTAGGGAGGGAAAAACACTGCAAACAAATATTACTGGTGTGTGTGGGAAGTGCTCTCAGTCTTTCAGCCGTACTGGGTTTGCACCCATTCACAGCATGTGTGCTTTCATGGTCTACACTTCTCAGGCTCTAGATTGCTCTGCCGGGAACTGTCTGAGATGGGCCCTGGGTTCCATCCACTTCCCAGGTTTAAGTTGCTCAGGTTCAGGTTCTTGGGTACTTCACAAAGGTGCAGACTCGGTTGGGCCTGCGCTTTGTGCCCTTCCCAGGTCTGAGCAGCTAGGTGCTTGGCGAGCACAGTCACCCCCAGGTGAGGGTTGCATCTTATTTCCTCCCCCATCCCAGCCACTCAGTTTTCTTGGTGTACAATGGGCGTGCCTTCTCAGGTGTGCCACGTGTCTCTTTTGGGGAGCTGATCTCTGGCTATAACGCTCCTGGTGGATGTCAACCATCCAGAATCCCAAGAAGTCTTGGTTAGCAATGAAGCCTACTTGCAGTTTGGTAGAGGATGCCTCTCTAGGACCATGATTGCCCCTTTCTGGCTCTGGCTGCCCCCACATGCCTGTCTCTGGCTGGGGATGGGCCGGTCTTCAGCCAGCTAGCTCTGCTCAGTCCTTTTTTCTGTGAGCAGGCCTGGCAGTGTCTTAGCTTAAGGCTTTTCACAGGATTGTCCTCTCTCTCTCTCTCTTCTTTTCTTTTTCCTCTCTCTCCCTGGCTATCCCACAGTCTGGATTGCTGTCTCATGCCAATTCCTTCAGATTGCCCTCGGGGCATTCAGACCTGGTCCTTACCCTAAGCAATGCAGCCCATGCCTCCCTATCCAGGCCCTGCTTGCTAGTGGTGGATGCTGCCATCTGGGCTGCTTCTCTGCTGGAAGTTGCCATTAGGCACATAATCTGTGGCTCTGATTAATTATTTATTTATTTTTCCTCCCAGTTATGTTGCCCTCTGTGATTCCGAGACTTGCCACAGACCTGCCAGTAAGAGTGTTTCCTGGTGTTTGGAAACTTCTCTCTTTTTAAGACTCCCTTCCCAGGATGCCTCTCTGTCCTTATCTCTTTTGTCTCTCTTTTTATTTTTTTATTTTGTCCTATC
This sequence comes from Bos grunniens, assembly GCF_055505025.1. Taxonomy (NCBI): domain Eukaryota; kingdom Metazoa; phylum Chordata; class Mammalia; order Artiodactyla; family Bovidae; genus Bos; species Bos grunniens. The sequence continues at coordinate 100,546,762 of NC_141194.1, read as the reverse complement.
TCCTTTCAAAGACAATGGGATGCCTTTCTGGGTGCCTGATGTCCTCTGCCAACATTCAGAAGTTGTTTCGTGGAATTTGTTCAGCGTTCAAATGTTCTTTTGATGAATTTGTGGGGGAGAAAGTTGTCTCCCCATACTATTCCTCTGCCATCTTAGGACCTCCCCCTCTAAAAGGCTGGTTTAAACTAAGGGGTTTTGTGCACAGGAACAGCAGTCAAGATGGGGAGGGGGATGCCTGACCTTTACACGGGAAGGCATGATTAAGCAGGTTAACATGGCTGGACAATTCCAAAGAGAAGGACACGGCTGAGTGAGATAAGCTCCAGTTGCTAGTATTGCAACTCCCCACTTTCTGAGACTACATGACCTACGTGATCCAGACTTTGCAAGGAGCAAGCTGAGTTACAGGGGAAGAACAGGCAGGAGGTTATGTAAAATTTCAACTTTTCCTCTTCAATATTTCTGGATAGTTATGTAGTCTTAAAATTGTTGCCTTACACAAAGGCTGAAGTGAATATCCTTATACACATATTCTTGTGTAAGCTTGCAAGAATAGAGATTCCTACAATATAATTGCTGAGTCAAAGGGAGAACACATTTTAAATTAGGATCGAAACTGGATTGCTTCTAAATATTTATACCCCACAAAGGGTTTATGAGTATACTTTCTATTCTATACTCTCCCCAACCTGAATGCAACACATTCTGTGGTTATATTTTGTTATTCTTTCAAGGAAAAATGAAATTTCAATAAACTTTAAATTTTTTATGTACAACATATTGTTAATTTAATTTTTAGTAAACTCTTATCTCTTCAGAAATATCATTTAGTGAACTCTCCACCCCCACAAATCTTTAACCTTTCCCTTGAGAATTCTTTAAAATTATTAATAATATATGGTCAGCAATGCTTTCAACTTCTTCATACCTCCATCTAATTCCTTTATTAAAATAAAAAAAATTGTTTAAGATCACATATCAATCAAAAGAGCTGCAATTCTTTATGCCTTATAGTTTTTCACACTTTAGCTCTCAGCTTTTCTGGTAACTTTCTTCATCAATTATCACCTCTTCTTTTCTATATTCAATATTTACCTCTCCATTGATTCTCTCATTGAGCTTTAAAATATTCTCAGGTTTCTTCCATTTCAAAGTAAAGTTTCTCATGGGGAGTGGCATAAGTAAAATTGCAGAATAGGCAGCTCCAAACTCCAGTCCCTCCACAGGAAAAAAAAAAGTAGAAACAGTCAAACCCAACTTTGTCAGAACTCTGGAAAGCAGTCAGAGGTTTATAGCAACCAAGTGAATGCTGAATCAATGAATAGGCAACTTAAAGTCTTAAGAAAGTTTTGAGGCATTTTACTTGATTTTTCCTTACCCTGCCCTTAGGTCAGAGATGGTCTTGAAGACATCCAGTCACAATTCCAAGTGTAGAACCCCAGTCCCTGGTTCCAAAGAAAAGTGCATTTCTTATACACAAGTTCTTATTTGTTTGTTCTAACCAGTCAGGAGGCTACCTGAAATGGCACTAGGCACTTGGTCTATGTTTTGCCTAACTTTGAATGCCTTCAGGGTTGAGAAAAGGCAAAATTTACAATTAAGTGCTTTGTTCAAAAATATTGTAAGTTAAAATAAAAGTCAGTGTTTACTTGGGGCAAAGGTGACCATTGAGACAATGAACTCCATAATGTACTCGCTGGGGAAAAATAAAAGCTAGGGAGAGAGGTTATTCAGGAAATTATTATATTCTAAAATTTTTGGAATTTAAAAAGTCACAAATATGTCCAATGCAGGACACAAGTTCAGAAAAGACCTGAGATGACTCCGAATTTTTATCTCTATCTGGTATCAATTCAAGCAGGAAAAGAAGGCTAGAGCAGACTGGTAAACAGCCTAGCCAACTGATTTATTATTATTGTTCCTATTACTGTTATTATAAGAACACAAATGAAATCTACCCTGTTAAGAAACTTTTATGTATATAATACAGTACTCTTAAGTATAGGAACTGTGTTGTACAGTAGATTTCCATTTCTTCTTCATCTCATATAAACTGAAAGTTAGTATTTTTTGACTTACCATTTCCCCCTCTCCCAGCTCCTGGAAACCACCATTTTACTCTCTGCTTCTAGGACCTTGACTATTTTAAATTCTTCATAAAAGTGATATAATGTAGTTTTTGTGCTTTTGAATCGGGCTTATTTCACTTAACATAATGTCCTCCATGTTCATCTATGTTGTCACAACAGGGAGGATTTCCTTTTTGGAAGGCTGAATAATATTCCATTGTACATATGTCCCTCCTTACTATTCTTTGGAACTCTGCATTCAAATGGGCATATCTTTCCTTTTCAACTTTGCCTTTAGCTTCTCTTCTTTTCTCAGCTATTTGTAAGGCCTCCTCAGACAACCATTTTGCCTTTTTGCATTTATTTTTTCTGGGGGATGGTCTTGATCACTGCCTCCTATACAATGTCATGAACCTCTGTCCATAGTCTTCAGGCACCCTATCAGACCTAATCCCTTGAAATTATTTGTCACTTCCACTGTATAATCGAAAGGGATTTGGTTTAGATCATACCTGAATGGTCTAGTGGTTTTCTCTACTTTATTCAATTTAAGCCTGAATTTTGCAATAAGGAGTTCATGATCTGAGCCAGTCAGCTCCAGGTCTTGTTTTTGCTGATTGTATAAAGCTTCTCCATATTTGGCAGCAAAGAATATAATCAATATGATTTCAGTATTGACCATCTGGTAATGTCCATATGTAGAGTCTTCTCTTGTTGGAAGACTGTGTTTGCTATGATGAGTGCATTCTCTTGGCAAAACACTGTGAGCCTTTGCCCTTCTTCATTCTGTGATCTTCCTCCATCAGTGATCAACGCAAAGAAATAGAGGAAAACAATAGAATAGGAAAAACTAGAGATCTCCTCAAGAAAATTAGAGATACCAAGGGAAAATTTCATGCAAAGATGAGCACAATAAAGGACAGAAATGATATGGACCTAAAAGAAGCAGAAGATATTAAGAAGAGGTGACAAGAATACACAGAACTATACAAAAAAAGATCTTCATGACCCAGATAGCCACTATGGTATGATCACTCACCTAGAGCCAGACATCCTGAAATGTGAAGTACAGTGGGCCTTAGGAAGCATCACCACAAACAAAGCTAATGGAGGTGATGGAATTCCATTTGAGCTATTTAAAATTCTAAAACATGATGCTGTGAAAGTACTTCACTCATTTTGCCATCAAATTTGGAAAACTCAGCAGGGGCCACAGGATTGGAAAAGGTCAGCTTTCATTCCAATCCCAAAGAAAGACAATGCCAAAGAATGCTCAAACTACTGCAAAATTGCACTCATCTCACATGCTGGTAAAGTAATGCTTAAAATTCTCCAAGCTTGGCTTCAACAGTACATGAACAGAGAACTTCCGATGTTCAAGCTGGATTGAGAAAAGGCAGTGGAATCAGAGATCAAACTGCCAACATCTGTTTGTTCATAGAAAAAGCAAGGTAATTCCAGAAGTTCATCTAATTCTGCTTCATTGACTATGCTAAAGTCTTTGACTGTGTGGATCACAACAAACTGGAAAATTCTTCAAGAGATGGGAATATCAGAGCACCTTACCTTCCTCCTGAGAAACCTGTATGCAGGTCAAGAAGAAACAGTTACAACTGGACACAGAACAACAGACTGGTTCCAAATTGGGGAACGAGTACATCAAGGCTGTATATTGTCATCCTGCTTATTTAACCTATATTTAGAGTACCCCATGAGAAACGACGGACTGGATCAAGCACAAGCTGTAATCAAGATTGCTAGGAGAAATATCAATAACCTCAGATATGCAGATGACACCACCCTTATGGCAGCAAGTGAAGATCTAAGGAGCCTCTTGATGAAAGTGAAAGAGGAGAGTGAAAAAGTTGGCTTAAAAGCTCAACATTGAAAACACTAAAATCATGGCATCTGGTCCCCACACTTCATGCCAAGTAGATGGGGAAACAGTGGAAATAGTGAGGGACTTTATTTGGGGGGACTCCAAAATCACCACAGATGGTGACTACAGCCATGAAATTAAATTGCTCCTTGGAAGAAAAGCTATGACCAACCTTGACAGCATATTAATAAGCAGAGACATTACTTTGCCAACAAAGGTCCGTCTGGTCAAAGGTATGGCTTTTTCAATAGTCATGTATGGATGTGAGAATTGGAACATAAGGAAAGCTGAGCACCAAAGACTTGATGCTTTTGAACTGTGGTATTGGAGAAGACTCTTGAGAGTCCCTTGGACTACAAGGAAATCAAAGCATTCAATTCTACAGGAAATCAGTCCTGAGTATTCATTGGAAGGACTGATGCTGAAGCTCAAACTCCAACACTTTGGCCGTCTGATGCGAAGAACTGACTCATTGGAAAAGACCCTGATGCTGGGAAGGATTATAGGCAGGAGGAGAAAGGAACAATGGAGTTTATGATGGTTGGATGGCATCACGAACTCTATGGACATGAGTTTGACCAAGCTCCATGAGTTGGTGATGGACAGTGAAGCCTGGCGTGCTGAAGTCCATGGGGTCACAAAAAGTCGGACATGACTGAAGGACTGAACTGAACTGAACATATATGTCATATATTCTTGAGTCATTCTTCTGCTGATGGTTATTTAGTTTCTACCTCTTGGCTATTGTAAATAATTCTACACTGAACATGAGAGTTCAGATATCTCTTGGATACTGATTCGAGTTCTTTTGTATATACACCCAGAAGTGTGATTGTTAGGTCATACGGTAATTATATTTTAAAATTTTGAAGGCAATTCCATGCTATTTGTCATTATGACAACACCGGTTTACATTCTTACCAACAGTTTAAAAGAGATATCTTTTCTTCTTATCTTTTAAAATAGTTATATTATTATTATTATTAAGGATAATCACTATCTTAATAAGTGTGAGGTGATATCTTATTGTCCTTTTAATTTGCATTTCCTTGATTTGAACACCTTTCACTTATGTGTTGACAATTGGTACATCTTCTGTGAATAAATATCTATTCAATTTATTTGCCCATTTATAAAATTGAGCTATTTGCATTAATGCTATCGAATTGTATGATTTCCCTATGCATTTTGGATATTAAGTCCCATATTAAATACATGGTTTTCAAATATTTTCTTTTATTACAAAGATTGGAATTTTGTTTCCTTTGTTGTGTGGAAGACTTTTAGTTTATTTTCTCCCACTTGTCTATGTTCGTGAACTCTTGATATCATATGAGGAAAGTATGGCCAAGAGCAATGTTAAAAAGGTTTGTCTCTATGTTTTCTTCTAGGAATTTAAAGTTTCAAGTTTTACATTTAAATCATTAATCCATTTAGAGTTGTACTGAGATGCAACTGATTTTGTATATTGATATTCTATCCTGAAAATTTACTATATTTGTTTATTAATTCTAACACTTTTTTGTGCTGTTATTATGGTTTTCTAGATAAAATGCCATGTTATTTATGAACAGAAGTAATTTAATTCTTCCTTTCCAATTTGGAAAACAATTTGCAGTTCCTCAAACAAGTCAAGCATTGAATTACCATATGACCCTGGATTTCCACTCCTAGGTACATATCCTAAGAAATTAAAAATAACTAATTAAACAAATATATGACAAACATGTTCATGGCAGCCCCATTCACAATAGTCAAAAGGTGTATGTGGCCTACATGTCTATTACTATTTGAATGGATAAACAATTTATAGTATATACCTCCAATTTTTATATTATTTAGCCATGAGAATAAAGTACTGATACATGCTACAATGCAGATAAACCTCACAAATGTTAAGTGAAAGAAATAATGCACAAAAGGTTACATATTATATGACTGAATTTATATTAAATGAAAAAATAGATAAACCAATAGTGGGAGAATACAAACTGGTGTTTATCAAGGGTTAGCAGATAGAGGAATGGGGCAAAACAGCTTCATGGTTAAGGGATTTTTCTTTGCAATGATGGAAATGTTTTGAAACTAGATACATCTGTATCTAGATGGTGGTTGCACAACATTGTAAATGTATTAAATGCCACTTGATTGCTCATTTAAATTGGTGAATTTCATGTTCCTCAAAGATATTTTTACAAATAACCATCTCATGATGATATATTTTACTCTAGCCATTGTCCTATTGCTCCTTCTCTTCTTAGTCAGACTTTTCAAATTGTAGTTTTCACATCATCTTTTAATCCTTAAGTTCCATTACTTCTCAGCCACAACAATCTAACTTCCACTAACAACAACGCTACCAACAATTACTCTTGAAAGGGTTTCAAGTGATTGCTATGTTATCTAAGGGGACATTTTCCATTGTCTTGCTAGAATTCTCTTGCATTTTGTATTTTCCTCCCCTATTCTCATTAACTCTTCATTTCCCAGTTTACTCTACTTTTCTAGTAGTTTCTTCTTGTTCACCTTCATGGGTTTCTCTCCTTTTAACCATGGGGATTGCCCAGGGCTCCCTATATAAAAATGCTTTTCTCTTTCAATCTGTTGACTAAAAAGATGTACAACTTGAGAGTTGTGAGTTAACTTTATTTGGGGCAAAATGAGAACTGCAGTCTTGGAGGCAGCACATCAGATAACTCTGAGAGACTGCCTCAAAGGGGTAGTAGGGGAAGGTCAGTATATAGGATTTGGTGAAGGGGGGGGTCAATACCATTAAGCATTCATTTTAGAAAAAGTTTTCTGCTAGTCACTGGGATCTGATGTCACCAAGAAGGGATTTATTGTTTTTCTAGATATGAGGAGATGCAAGAACTGAGATCATAAAATCTGTTCCTACAACATTTATCTAAAGACCTGTACCACCAGATTGCCTGGAGCACAGAGTGCCTTACTCCACCCTGAACTCCCTCAGAGGGTGTTGAAGGTCAACAGCTGCAACAGTGCAGGGTTTAGTCTCCACGGAAGCAGATGGCAAATGCCTTTGTTGTTTAGTCATCAGCAATGATCTTGGCAAGTCCCAATTTGTAGTTGACAAATCTTATTTATTTCCACAGTTTTAAAAAGAATGTGAATGGATAATTCTTAAAATCTTTATCTCCAATGTTAATCTCCTTCTTGAGCTCAAATATATATATATATATATATATATATATATATATATATATATATATATATAACCAACCTATTGATGGTATGCGCTTCAATATAAGTTATGGGTTCTTCAAATTCCAAATATTCAAATCTGAAATTCTCACATCATTACTTAAAACTATTCTTGCTTCTGCATTCTAGACCACTGTAAATGGCTTCCCTACCCATCTAATTACTAACATAAGAAACCCTGGGTTCATTCTAGTCTTTCTCTTGACATCCAATCAATATCTACTGTATTTGATTTTATTTCTCAGTGTATTTCAGAATCTTCTCATCCTCTTCACCTTTACTTCCATTAGCAAAATTCAGCTGCTTCTTTTATGGAGTATTGTAAGAACATACTAACTACTTTTCCCACTTCCTCTCTGATCCATCCATCATAATGTTAGGTAGTTTGAATAGGAAAAAGGAGTCCAGAATGGCAGTTGCTAAAAGACAAGGAAGGGAAAAGCCCATGAAAATAAAACAAAGGAAGGTCCAAGGACTAGAGTGAGGACCTGAGGTAAAACAGACAGCACTCCTGGCTAACCAATTTACATAGGGCAGGCCCAGGGGGAGAAGAATAAAACATATAAAAAGAGGAGCCACATTTGGGCCAGGGACCTCTCTTCTCTTCACGTTTTTTGGGTTGGCACTCCCTCACTCCTTGAGGATGTATTTTCTTTTACTTTCAGAATAAAACTGAGCTGTAGCATGGAACTGTAACACTGGTCCATTCAAGGGCTGTGACACAGATCTGTCTGTCAGGCGAGTGTATGCTCCTCGGTTCTGTCTCATCACAACAAAGATTTGTAGTGACAGACATTAAAGCCCTCAGCACGTCACAACTCTCGGGTCTTGGAAAGACCGTGTTATGGTTCCTAGATAAATCAGTGTTACAGCTCCATGTTATAGCTCTATTTTATTTATAAAATAGCAGGAAAATCCATCTTTGAGGTGTGAAAGCATGTCGACCCACAGACTCAAAGAGAAGAGCACTCCAGCACATGGGAGAGAGAGAGAGAGAGAGCACTTTGGCTCCTCTTTTTATATGTTTGTTTGTTTGTTTTTTTCCCTCCACCTGGGCCTGCCTTATGTAAATTGGGCTAGCCAGGAGTGCTGTTTGTTCTACCTGAGGTCCTCATTCAGGTACTCAGACCTTCCTTTGACCTTCCTTTGTTCTATTTTCTCAGACTTTTCCCTTCCTTGACTTTTAGCCACTGCCATTCTGGACTCCTGTTTATTATTCTAACTACCTAACATTACCCCCTCAAGAGATGGGAGGCCCAATTCTTTGGCAATAGGGGCATCGAGATCTTTTCTGGCTACTTCCTGCTCAACTGGGGTGGCAAGGGGCATTGGGCCTCCCCCTCTTGCTAGTCTCAGGCCTCAGAATTTTTATAGGGGTATCTGTCTAAGGGTGAGTGATATTTTCCATGGCCGGCTGTAGTTTAATATCTTTATTGAACTGGCATTGCTTGTTGTAGCTTGTTGACCAGGGCAGAGACAAAACAGATTAGACCATTGATAATACATGGAGCAATCATAAGCAGCATCAATATGGCACAACAAGCACTAGTAGGTGCATTAGCCAACTCCAAATTCCCATCACCAGGATGGCTCAAGTCCCTCCTTGTTCAGGGATCAGAAGATTTATCTCCTGTCTGTTTTGGAGTACAATCTCTGTCAAGCTGTGTTGGCTCTTTAGAGCTATCCTGAGAAATCTTATCCCCAGAAACCAGATTTTGGGGGTGTTCACTAGTATGGCACTCATTTGTAGTTCTGAATAGGTATCTAAGATCTCCCAGGGAATCACAGGTGTATTGAGTATCCTCTTCTGTTTTCTTCCATGGATTGATATGTGAGTAGTGAACCCAGGCATCATGTCCTGGTACCTTGATTGCCATGGGGGTAGAAAGTATTACAGGGTAGGGGCCCTTCCATGTGGGCTGGAGATGAGTCTTTGGGGACCCATGTTTCCAGACTTTAATTAGGACTTGAGACCCTGGAGCATACAATGGTGACTCCTTAGAAATCTTGTGGGTCCTGGTTCATACCCCACAATGGTATATCCTGTTGGAATTGCCCAGTGGCCATGGTATAAGACTGGAGGGTCTGAACCTCTGGATCTAAGAAGAGATCATTGACATAAACAAAAGGTCTCCCATATATCATCTCATAAGGACTAAGACCAACCTGTCCCTTAGGGGCAATACAGGTGTGGAGGAGAGCTATTGGTAAAGCCTCCTTCCATCCCAGGGAGGTATCCTGGGTTATCTTTTTTATCACTGATTTTAGGAATTGGTTGACTTTTTCTACTTTCCCTGAAGACTGAGGCCTCCAGGCACAATGGAAATAATAAGTAATGCCCAATCCTTTAGCGACCCTTTGGGTGACCTTAGAAGTAAACGACGTCCAATTGTCACTTTGTAATGACCTGGGCAGACCAAATCTTGGACTAATTTCATGGAGCAGTTTTTATTTACCACCTCCTCAGCCTTCTCGGTTCAGGTGGGAAAGCCTTCAATCCATCCTATGAATGTCTCTATCATGACTAATAGGTATTTATACCCTTGAGAAACTGGCATCTGGGTGAAGTCCATCTGCCAGTCCGCTCCTGGGTAGGCCCCAAGTTGTTGGACAGGCTGGGCCAACTGGGGTCTTTGAGCTCCTGGGGAGTTGTTTAATTGGCAAGTGGGACAAGAGGAGACCACTTGCCTTATAGTTGCTTGGAGGCCTGTTCCTCTGAAGGATATTTCTAGTAATCTTTGGAGGGCCTTTTCCCCTAAATGACTGGTGACATGTAAGGAAATAACCAACTTTCACTGGACGTTCCCAGGCTGAAAAAAGAGTCCCTCCTTTTGGAACCACCCCATATGATCCTGAAAGCTCTCACTCTTAGCTTTAAGAGTCTCACCTTCAGTATATGAAGGAGTTTCTGGCAAATTAGTCTGTGGAACTAGGGTGGCAACCCCTATTAGGTCACTGTTCTGCAATGCTGCTCTCTTAGCTGCTTGATCAGCTGCTTGGTTCCCTCGTGCCACTTCTGTGCTCCCTTTTTGGTGTCCTTTACACTGGGAGAGGTCAGGGGCAGTGGCCGGGAGGAGCTACCCCACATCCGAGGTCAGAGGTGGTGGCCGAAAGTGCCAGGCTGCGACAGCACAGGAGCAGCTGAGAGGAGCTAACCCATGTCCGAGGTCAGGGGCGGCGGACAGGAGGAGCTACCCACTGCCCAAGGCCAGGGGCGATGCCCAGGAGTAGCTACCCCAAGTCCAAGGAGTGGTGGCTGCACAGGTGCAGGAAGGCCTAGAGGAGCTATTTCATGCTCAAGGTCAGGAGGGGTGGCAGTGAGGAGATACCCCTCGTCCAAGGTAAGGAGCTGGGGCTGCGCTTTGTTGGAGCAGCTGTGAAGAGATACCCCACATCCAAGGTAAGAGAAACCCAAGTAAGATGGTAGGTGTTACAAGAGGGCATCAGAGGGCAGACACACTGAAACCATGATCAGAGAAAACAAGTAAATCTAATCACACTAGGACAACAGCCTTCTCTACCTCAATGAAACTAAGCCATGCCCATGGGGCCACCCAAGATGGGTGGGTCATGGTGGAGAGGGATGACAGAATGTGGTCCACTGGAAAAAGAAATGGCAAATCACTTTAGTATTCTTGCCTTGAGAACCCCATGAACAGTATGAAAAGGCAAAATGGTAGTATACTGAAAGAGGAACTCCCCAGGTCAGTACGTGCCCAATATGCTACTGGAGATCAGTGGAGAAATAACTCCAGAAAGAATGAAGGGATGGAGCCAAAGCAAAAACAGTACCCAGTTGTGGATGTGACTGGTGATAGAAACAAGGTCTGATGCTGTAAAGAGCAATACTGCATAGGAACCTGGAATGTCAGGCCCATGAATCAAGGCAAATTGGAAGTGGTCAAACAGGAGATGGCAAGAGTGAATGTCAACATTCTAGGAATCACCAAACTAAAATGGACTGGAATGGATGAATTTAACTCAGATGACCATTATATCTACTACTGCTGGCAGGAATCCTTCAGAAGAAATGGAGTAGCCATCATGGTCAGCAAAAGAGTCTGAAATGTAGTACTTGGATGCAAACTAAAAAACGACAGAATGATCTCTGTTCATTTCCAAGGCAAACCATTCAATATCACAGTAATCCAAGTCTATGCCCCAACCAGTAATGCTGAAGAAGCTGAAGTTGAACTTTTCTATGAAGACCTACAAGACCTTTTAGAACTAACATCCAAAAAAGATGTCCTTTTCATTATAGGAAACTGGAATGCAAAAGTAGGAAGTCAAGAAATACCTGGAGTAACAGTCAAACTTGGCCTTGGAATACGGAATGAAGCAGGGCAAAGACTAATAAAGTTTTGCCAAGAGAATGCACTGGTCATAGCAAACACCTCTTCCAACAACACAAGAGAAGACTCTATACATGGACATCACCAGATGGTCAACATCGAAATCAGATCGATTATATTCTTTGCAGCCAAATATGGAGAAGCTCTATACAATCAACTAAAACAAGACCGGGAGCTGACTGTGGCTCAGATCATGAACTCCTTATAGCCAAATTCAGACATAAATTGAAGAAAGTATGGAAAACTACCAGACCATGCAGGTATGACCTAAATCAAATCCCTTATGGTTATACAGTGGAAGTGAGAAATAGATTTAAGGGACTAGATCTGATAGAGTGCCTGATGAACTATGGACGGAGGTTCATGACATTTTACAGGAGACAAGGACAAAGACCATCCCTATGGAAAAGAAATGTAAAAAAAGCAACATGGCTGTCTGGGGAGGCCTTACAAATAGCTGTGAAAAGAAGAGAAGTGAAAAGCAAAGGAGAAAAGGAAAGACATAAACATCTGAATGCAGAGTTCCAAAGAATAGCAAGAAGAGATAAGAAAGCCTTCCTCAGCAATCAATGCAAAGAAATAGAGGAAAAAAACAGAATGAGAAAAACTAGAGATCTCTTCAAGAAAATTAGAGATACCAAGGGAACATTTCATACAAAGATGGGTTCGATAAAGGACAGAAATGGTAAGGACCTAACAGAAGCAGAAGATATTAAGAAGAGGTAGCAGGAATACACAGAAGAACTGTAGAAAAAAGGTCTTCATGACCCAGATAATCATGATGGTGTGATCACTCACCCAGAGCCAGACATACTGAATGTGAAGTCAAGTGGGTCTTAGAAAGCATCACTATGAACAAAGCTAGTGGAGGTGATGGAATTCCAGTTGAGCTCTTTCAAATCCTAAAAGATGATGCTGTGAAAGTGCTGCACTCAATATGCCAGCAAATTTGGAAACCTCAGCAGTGGCCACAGGACTGGAAAAGATCAGTTTTCATTCCAATCCCAAAGAAAGGCAATGCCAAAGAATGCTCAAACTAATGCACAATTGCACTCATCTCACACTCTCGTAAAATAATGCTCAAAATTCTCCAAGACAGGACTCAGCAATACATGAACCATGAACTTCCAGGTGTTCAAGCTGGTTTTAGAAAATGCAGAAGAACCAGAGATCAAATTGCGAACATCCACTTAATCATTGAAAAAAACAAGAGAGTTCCAGAAGAACATCTATTTCTGCTTTATTGACTATGCCAAAGCCTTTGACTGTGTGGGTCACAATAAACTGTGGCAAATTCTGAAAGAAATGGGAATACCATACCACCTGACCTGCCTCATGAGAAAACTATGTGCAGGTCAGGAAGCAAGAGTTACAACTGGACATGGAACAACAGACTGGTTCCAAATAGGAAAAGGAGTACATCAAGGCTGTATATTGTCACCCTGCTTATTTAACTTACATGCAGAGTACATGATGAGAAACCCTTGGCTGGAAGAAGCACAAGCTTGAATCAAGATTGCTGGGAGAAATATCAATAACCTCAGATATGTAGATGATACCACCCTTATGGCAGAAAGTGAAGAGGAACTAAAAAGCCTCTTGATGAAAGTGAAAGAAGAGAGTGAAAAAGTTGGCTTAAAGCTTAACATTCAGAAAACGAAGATCATGGCATCTGGCCCCATCACTTCATGGGAAATAGATGGGGAAACAGTGGAAATAGTGTCGGACTTTATTTGTTTTGACTCCAAAAGCACTGCAGATGGTGACTGCATCCATGAAATTAAAAGAAGCTTACTCCTTGGAAGAAAAGTTGTGACCAACCTAGGTAGCATATTCAAAAGCAGAGACATTACTTTGCCAACAAATATCTGTCTAGTCAAGGCTATGGTTTTTCCAGTGGTCATGTATGGATGTGAGAGTTGGACTGTGAAGAAGGCTGAGCGCCGAAGAATTGATGCTTTTGAACTATGCTGTTGGAGAAGACGCTTGAGAGTCTCAAAGATTTAGACTACCGCATATCCAGCTCTTCTTTCCATCTAAGACAAAGCTGCTTCCATCAGTGTACCAGATTTCCTCAGGATTGGTCAGAGGATTTTCCGCCAATCCCTCTTGGGATTTTGTCCAGTGGTCCAAAGTTTTTAGACAGGAGTGAAAGGGGAGAGAGCCCTTGGGTTAGGCAGGAGAGTGGCTGGGTTACAAACCTCACAAGGAGGTATAGTGAGGCCTGGATTTTCCATCAGCATTACTTGATATCTGAGGATTCTTTGATCGGACATCCATAAATGGCCTCTCCCATTTAGGAGTTGTTTTACTTGGTGGCTGGTAAAAATAGTTAGTTTGCCCCCAAGAGAGAGTTTTAAAGCATCTTCTATCATGGTTGCAATAGCTGCAAGATTCCGAAGGCAGGGGGGCCAGCCTCAGGCTGTTGGATCGAGCCTCTTGGATAAGTAAGCTACAGGCTGGGGCTCAGATCCCAACCTTTGAGTTGACACTCCCAAGGCTATTTTCTCTCTTTCATGGACATAAAGTTGGAATGCTTTTTCTGTGTCTGGCAACCTCAAGGCCGGTACCTGAGTTAAGGCCTGTTTTAGTGTAACCTCTGCCTTCTTTTGAGGAGTTCCCTACATTAGTGGGATTGAATCATCCCGTCCCTTTAAGCTTTCATATAAAGACTGGACAATTAGACCATAGTTGAGTATCCAGATTCCATAATTCCCAGTTAGCACCAGGAAAGCTCACAATTGTTTTCGAGTTGTGGGGGAGGGCAACTGGAAGATTCCTTGTACCCGATCAGAAGACAGCCTCCTGCACCCGTGTGCAATCTGAACTCCCAGGTAAATGACCTTTGTCCCGACCATCTGTGCCTTAGCAAGGGAGACTTTATATACCCTTTCTGTCAAAAAAATTAGAACCTGAATTACATGTTGTTGGGCACTTTTCTCATCTGGAGAGTTTTGTAATATTTTCCCATTAGGTCCCAGGTCCAGGTTTAGGAGATCCTAGGTAAGGGCCTGTGCAAACAAGTGGGGACTATCTCTGAACCCCTGAGGTAATACTGTCCAAGTCATCTGTTGGTGTTTTTCTCCTGGGGCCTCCCACTCAAATGCAAAAAGACATTGGGATTCTTTAGCCAGTGGTATGCAAAAAAATGCATCTTTGAGATCCAAGACTGTAAACCACTTGGCACTGCATGGGATTTACCCCAAGATTACATAGGGATTGGGTACTGTGGAATGGAGGGAGACTACAGCTTCATTTATGATCCAGAGATCTTGAACCATTCACCAGGGTCCGTCCGTTTTCTTTACTGAGACGATTGGGGTGTTACGTGGCAAATTGGTGGGGACCAATAGCCCACAAGCAAGGAATTTATTTATTCAATGCTGTAGTCCCTCCTGAGCCTCTCTTTTGAGGGGATATTGTTTCCAGTTAGGAAACCGGGTGGCATCTTGGAGGACAATGATGACCGGTTCAGCCTGGTTGGCTCATCCAGGAATCCCCTGGTCCCACACCTGGGGTTTAATTTTGTCCTTCCATAGTTTTTGGTCCCTCTCTATTGGAGAATGTGTAATTAATTCTTCAGTAGTAACCAGGAGCTGTAGGGTTCCAGGGGCTGAAACACTTCCCATCACAAGGGTGGTCCCCAGTTTAGTGAGTATGTCTCTTCCCATTAAGGGAGTAGGACACTCAGGGACCACCAGAAACCGGTGGGAAAATATTTGTCCATTCCAGCAACAAAGAAGCACTTGGGTGAATCTTTTAGTAGTTGTTTTTCCTATAGCACCCAAAATGGTACAGGTTTGGGAGAAGAAGGCTCTGGAGTAGGAGATCAAGACAGAGTAGGTAGCCCCCATGTCAACCAAGAAATTCTCGGACCTACCTGCCACATCCAATTGCACCCTTGGCTCCAGCACCGTGATGGTTATCTGTGACAGGCAGGCTGGCTGGAGTAGGCCTCTTCAGTCCCCTTGAGCCATCGTGAGGGAAGGCTTGGTTCTTGACCTTGAGGCTTTTGGGTCCCAAGGGCAGAGTGCTGCCCAATGTCCCAGTTGATGGCATTTGTAGCAAGCAGTTTTAGGAGACTTGTCACAGTTTGGACACTCTTTGGCTCAATGCCCTGACTGTCTACAAATTAGGCATTTGTCTTGTGCCTTGTCCTTCAAGGACTTGGGGTTTGTCATAGGGCTTCCCTGGAGGGCAGCCAGCATCTGGGCATGCCTTGTCTCTTTCCTTCTCTCCCTCTCCTGGGCCTTGGCCTCCTTCTCCTGTTCTCTGTTATAAAAGGTATTGGTGGCTGTCTGGACCATCTCATCTAAAGAGGAAGCTGCATCCTTCTGCTGTAGCTGTTGTAACTTAATTCTTATATCTGATGCACATTGGGACAGGAATTTGTCCTTTAAAAGCACCTGTTCCTGGTAAGAGTCTAAGTCCAGAATGGTAAATTTTTTGAGGGCCTGTTTTAGCCCTTCCAGAAAGGCAATGGGGTTCTCATTGGGCTGAGTTATTGCTGAGGACGGGGCATAGCTGATTACTTTTTGTTGGGCTGCTTTCAGTCCTGCCTTCACACAGATTAGAAAGTGATCCCTTTCCTAGATGTGCTTAGGGTCATTATAATTTCAATTAGGATCTGAGGAGGAGACTGCAGTTTCCCCTACTGGGTATTTATCACTTGACATGTGAAGCCCTGTTGCATACCTCCAGGCTTCCTTTAAGACCCTAGAATGTTAAGGGTCAGATAAAGTTTGACTAAATATGACCATGATGTCCTTCTATGTCAAGTCAAAGGCCAAGATAATATGTTGGAATGTATCTATATATTTGCCTGGGTCAACTGTATAGCTTCCATCTTGTTTATCTGTCTTGGTTCTAAGAAGAAGAAGTGCTTATGGACCCGGGTTGGTCTGAATTCTCCTCCAGTTTCAACTAAGGGACATACTCGAGCTGGCTTTTGTGAAGGAGGTGCTTTTGGATATGAAGGCACGTTTGAATACAAGGAAGGAGCACCAAGCATCTCAGGAGCTGTGGAAGGCTCCAGTCTCTTTGGGGGAATGGGAGGTGAGCCTTTATGGGGGGTTCCTTCTCTTGGTTGCCTGTGCCTAACACCATTTGCCTAGTGGACTCACTTTTAGGGCATACAACAATCCCATACTTAAGACAGAGTTCATTCATATCTCTTAGTCAGAAGAAAATTAGGACATAGGGGATCTCTGACCATTTCCCTTGTCTTTTGCAGAATGATTCTAATTGCAGGATGGTATTGTAATTTAAACTCCCATCCTCAGGCCAGTGTTCCTTGTCCCCTAGTGGATACTGTGGCCACACAGTGGCACAAAAGAATTTTAAGCAACTTCTCCTTAGAGTTAGAGGATCAAACAGCTTTCAGTTATCAAGGATGCATCTCAAGGGTGTCTGCCAGGAAGTGGATTGGTTATTTCCCATCTGAAAGACAGTCATGACAAGGAGGAAAATAAAAAGAAAAAAAACAAATAGGCCTCCTATTTCCATGGGTGGACTTCCTTAGGGGTGAGTCTTTTTTTTTTTTTTTTTTTAGGGGTGAGTCTTTTTGAAGCTTATCCTACCCAGTACTGTTGCAACCTGAGAGCCAGGCATCCCCGGATCAGGATGCAGATCCCCAGGCAAGCTGAGGTGTGACAGCCTCCTGGAGACCGAATTCCCGGGCAGGTCAAGACGTGACGGCCTCCCGAGAATTGGGTCCCCAGGCAGGTTGAGGCGTGACGATCTCCTGGGAGCCCTGGACTGGAGGATCCCCTAGCAGGTTGAGGCATGACAACCTTTCAAGGACCAGATCCCTAGGCAGGTCAAGGCACGTTGACCTTCTGGGACCCCCAGACTGGAGTTGGGTGTCCCTAAGGTCTCCAGCATGACCAGGGCTAGGTAGGATTAAGGGGTTGTAATCTTAACTTATTGCTGGTTTGTTCTCCATGGATGGGAATAGTTATGATGTAAAGCAATATGAGCCTGTGCCCTGAGACTGGGAAACAGTGTAACAGTCATGAGTCTTATTCTCTTACTGTTCTAAGGGATTGTAAGTCACTGATTTCTTTCCCTAGTCCTCCATAAGAGCAGGTTAGGGTGTCTCCAGTGATAAACATTTTGTCATAGACCCACTTTAGGTAATAACAGAAGTAGTGACAAAGGAGTGGGTTATCTGGCCCTGTTAGGGACATTAAGGTATTTTAATAGTAGGCTGAGTGGAGCAATGTTGTCTACACGGGGGCAGGGTCCTGATTGTAGGAGTTAGTAATTGGCTTAAGAACACATTTGTTAAGAGGCAACACACCGGATGTTCCATAAAAGTGGAGTGGAGATTTGATCCAGGGGTATATTTGTAACTTTAGGAGAAGGGTGATAAGGGTTTGGGCCCAAACGGCCTGCAGGGCTAACTCCCAAAGTGGCAAACATTATCCCTGGAAGCCCAATTGCCTTTGAAGGGATGCAAACTGATGGACTTCTAGCCGGCATTGTGTGTCTGTCGCCTACACTAGCAGGTTCACTGAGAGATGCTGCTGTTGTACATGTTGTAGGAAACATGGAAGATGAAGAGCTGAACATCTAGAGGGGTTGGATATTATACAGTATTTCCCTCCCAAGGGCCAGCTATTTTCTGGTTGTCCCTCTAGAAGATTGTAGAGGTGACATTGTGGGCCTGCATGGGGCTCAGGAAAAGAGCATGAAACAGAAGGGAAGGGGGCAGAGCATAACCTTTGAAAGAATGACATAGCACAAAGATATAACATAAACCAATTAAAATCAACTGGGTCCAAGATGACAAGTCAAATTCAACTAAACCTTGATCCCCAATCTGTAAGCTAAATGACACACCCAAAGGTGGCAGGAACTGTGCTAAGGCACTGTCAAAAGACAGAGGAGGGGGTGGTTCCCCAATGGTTTGGATGATCATCCCCCTCATCAGCATATGAATTCACCTCCCTAGCAAAACCTAGCCAGGGATCATTCCATGGCCCGAGCCCTTGCCCTCAGCAATGGCCCACACCCTGAAGAGTATAGCTTCTCTCTGAATCCTAACAAATCCACCTCTTACTTATCGCTTTGTCTCTCACTTAATTTTTGCAATGAGACATCAGAGCCTGAATGTCATTAGGTCCTGAAGCCAGGCACCATGGGTTTTGGCCAGGCTCCAGTACTGGGAGAGAGCTGAAGGACAGGAGGAAAAAGCAGTGGGAAAAACATGCCAAAGGATCCCCTTCATAGCCTTCCAGAAAATATGCTAAATATCTGACTTGTGCTCCCAGTTTTCATTTGCCTGTTCCTTGGCACAAAGAAGAGTAAGGACAGAAGAACCCCCACTGGCTTGGGTAACAGCTACTGGGGCTCAGCAGATAGTGCCTTTAGGACATACCAAAGAGTAGCCTCTCCAGAAACCCTCAATTGCGCCCACTGATGCCCTCCTGTTCACGGGGGGTTCAAGGAAACAAGAAACAAGAGATTGTAAAGGAATTAAGATTTTGTTAGGCATATGTCCCTCCAGCCATAGGAGTGAGGACTTCCTACCTTAACCGGAGGTCTTGTGGAATCTGAGACTGAGCCACATGAGCTTTCTGCTGAGTTTGTTTTTCTCTGTCCCAGTTTCTACCATGATGGGCCTCTTGTCACTTCTCCTGAGCTGGGTTTTCTTCATGTTCTGCTTCTACCACGGGAGCTTAGCTGAGTTGGGCTCCTGCTGTGCTTGGCCTCCTCCTTGCGGGGGCCATGCCGAAGTTGTTTCAGCCAGGTTAAACCCGAGTCATGACACCATAGATGTCAGGTGAGTGTATGCTCCTGGGTTCTGTCTCATCACAACAAAGATTTGGAGTGACGGACATTAAAGCCCTTGGCACATCACAGCTCTCCGGGTCTTGGACAGTGTTATAGCTCCTAGACAAATCAGTGTTACAGCTCCATGTTATATCTCTATTTTATTTATAAAATAGCAGGAAAATCCATCTTTGAGGCATAAGGGCATGTCGACACAAAGACACAAAGAGAAAAGTGCGCCAACGCGAGGGAGAGAGGGAGAGACAGAGAGAGAGAACTTTGGCTCCCCTTTTTATATGTTTTTTTTTTCCCCTCCCCCTGGGCCTGCCCTATGTAAATTGGGCTAGCCAGAAATGCTGTTTGTTCTACCTGAGGTCTTCACTCAGGTCTTCGGACCTTCCTTTGTTCTATTTTCGCAGGCTTTTCCCTTCCTTGCCTTTTAGCCACTGCCATTCTGGACTCCTGTTTCCTATTCTAACTACCTAACACATCCAAGGGCTGTAATGCTGGTCCCTCTGTTGCTTCAAATTTTTGTTGCGACAAGATAGAACCAAGGAAATTACAAACTTCCCCCACATCTATGGTGCCATTTCTCGGATTTAACCTGGCTAAAACAACCTCGCTCAGTCCCCACAAGGTGGAGGCCAAGCACAACAGGAGCCCAACTCAGCAAAAGCTCCTGTGGTGGAAGATGAACATGATGAAAACCCAGCACAGGGAAAGTGACAAAAAGCCCAGCATACTGGAAACTGGGACAGCGAAAAACAAACTCAGCAGAAAGCTCACTTGGCTCAGTTTTAAATTCCAGAAGACCTCCGGTTAAGGTAGGAGGTCCTCGCTCCTATGGTGGAAGGACATATGCCTAACAGAATGAAGGCAAATAGGCGAGTGGCAGTGGGTGCAATTGAGGGACTTTGTGTGTCCCAAAGGCTCCACTATCTGCTGGGCCCCAGTAGTTGTTGCCCAAGTTGGTGGGGGTTCTTCTGTCCTTAATCTTCTTTGTGCCAAGGATCAGGCTAATGAAAACTTTGAGCAGAGGTCAGGTATTTAGCAGATTTTCCAGCAGGTTATGAAGGGGATTCCTCCGCATATTTTTTATCACTGTTTTTTCCTCCTGTCCTTCAGCTTCTCTCTCCTGGGACTTGAGCCCAGCCAAAACCCATGGTGCCTGGCTTCAGGACCTAATGGCATTTAGGCTCTGATGTCTCATTGCAAATATTCAGTGAGAGACACAGTGATAGGTAAGAGGTGGATTGTTTGGATTTAGAGAGGAGCACACTCCACAGGGTGTGGGCCATCACAGAGAGCAAGTGCTGTGGCCATGGAATGTGGCGTGGCTAGTTTTCAAAAGCTGGGTGAATTCATATGCTAACGAGTGGGAAGATCATCCCAACCATTGGGGAACAACATACTCTTCTGTCTTTTGATGGTGCCTTACCACAGTTCTTGCCACCTCTGAGTGTGACATTTAGCTTACAGATTGGGGATCAAGGTTTAGTTGAATTTGACTTGTCATCTTGGACCCATTTGATTTTAATCAGTTCATGTTATGCCCTTGGGCTATATCATTCTTTCAAAAGTTGTGCCCCGCCCCCTTCCCTCCTGTTTCATGCTCTTTTCCTGAGCCCCATGCATGCCTACAATGTTGCCTCTACAAACTTCTGGAGGGACAATCAGAAAATAGCTGGCCCTTGGGATGGAAATACTATATAATATCCAATCCCTCTAGATAGTTAGGCCTTCATCTTCCATGTTTCCTACAACATGTGCAACAACAGCATCCTTCAGTGAACCCGCAAGGGCAGGTGACAGGCACACAATGCCTGCTAGAAGTCCATCTGTTGGTGGCATTCCTTCAAGGGCATTTGGGCTTCCAGGGATAATGTTTGCCACTTTGGGAGTTAGCCCTGCAGGCCGTTTGGGCCCAAACCCTTATCACCCTTCTAAAGTTACAAACATACTCCCAGATCAAATCTCCACTCCACTTTTATGGAATATCTGGTCTGTTGCTTCTTATCAGTTTGTTCTTAAGTCACTTACTAACTCCTACAACCAACACCCTGCCCCCTGTAGGCAACATAGCTCCACCCAGCTTGTTATTAAAATACTCTTAATGCCTCTAACAGGACCAGATTATCCACTCATTTGTCACTAATTCTGTTATTACCTAAAGTGGTTCTATGACAATGAAATGTTTACTATTGGAAACACCCTAAATTGCTCTTATGGAGGACTTGGGGAGGAAATCAGTAACTTTCATACCCTTAGAGCAATAAAAGGATAAGGTTTATGGCTGCTTCACTAAGTTCCCAGTCTCAGGCCCAGGCCTGGATTGCTTTACATCATGATATCTATTCCCATCTGTGGTGAATAAACTGGTAATGAGTTAAAATTACAACCCCTTAATCCTACCCAACACTGGTCATGCTGGAGACCTTGGGGATGCCCAACTCCAGTCTGGGAGTCCCGGGAGCTTGACCTGCCTTGACTTGCCTAGGACCTGGTCCTCGAAAGGTTATCATGCCTCAACCTGCTCAGGGATCTGCTAGTCCAGGGGTCCCAGGAGGCCGACCTGCCTCGACCTGCCTCGACCTGCCTGGAGATTCAATCTCCCTGAGGCTGTCATGCCTCAGCTTGCCTGGGGATCTGCACCCTGAACCGGGATACCTGGCTCTCAGGTTGCAACAGTACTGGGTAGGATAAGCTTCAAAATGACTCACCCCTAAGGAAGTCCACCCATGGAAATTGAAGGAGGCCTATTGGTTTTTTCTTTTTTTTTTTCTTTTCCTCCCTGTCATCACTGTCTTTCCAATGGGAAATAACCAATCCACTTCCCAACAGATGCACTTGAGATGCATTGGAAACTGTTTGATCCTCTAACGCTAAGGAGAAGTTGCTTAAAATTACTTTGTGCCACTGCATGGACATGGTCTCCTCTGGGGGACAAGAACACTGGCCTGAAGATGGGAGTTCAAGTTACAATACCATCCTAAAGACTTATTCTGCAAAAGACAAGGGAAATGGACAGAGATCCCCTACGTTCAAATTTTCTTCCAACTAAGAGATGTGAAGAAACTCTGTCTTAAGTATGGGATTGTTGTATGCCCTAAAAGTGAGCCTACTAGGCAAATGGTGTTAGGCACAGACAACCAAGAGAAAGAACCCCACCATGAAGGGTCACCTGCCATGGCTCCCGAGGTGCCTGGTGCTCCTTCCTTGTATCCAAACGTGCCCCCATATCTGGGAGCACTCCCTCCACAAAAGACAACTCAAGTATTTCCCTTAGTTGAAACTGGAGGAAAATTCGGAACAATCTGGGCCCATAAGTCCTTCTCCCTCTTAGAACTAAGACAGATAAACAAGACATGGGAAGCTATACAGATGACCCAGGCAAATATATAGATACATTCCAACACATTACCTTGGCCTTTGACTTGACATGGAAGGACATCATGATCATATGTAGTCAAACATTATCTGACCTTGAGCATGCTAAGGTCTTAAAGGAAGCCTGAAGATATGCTGTGGGGCTTCACATATCAAGCAATAAATACCCAGTAAGGGAAACTGCAGTCCCCTCCTCAGATCCTAATTGGAATTATAATGACCCTAAGCACGTCTGGGTAGGGATCATTTTCTAATCTGTGTGAAACCAGGACTGAAAGCATCCCAGCAAAAAGTAATCAGCTATGCCCGGTTCTCAGCAATAACTCAGGAGCCCAACGAGAACCACATCACCTTTCTGGAAAGGCTAAAAGAGGTCCTCAAAAAGTTTACCAATCTGGACTTAGACTCTTATCAGGGACAGGTGATTTTAAAGGACAAATTCCTGTTCCAATGTGCATCAGATATCAGAATTAAGTTACAACAGCTACAGCAGCAGGACCCTGCTTCTTCTTTAGATGAGATGGTCCAGACAGCCACCAATACCTTTTATAACAGAGAACAGGAGAGGGAGGCTGAGGCTCAGGAAAGGGAGACAAAAGAGAGACAAGGCATGCCTAGATGCTGGCTGCCTTCCAGGGAAGCCCTATGGCAAACCCCGAATCCTTGAAGGACAAAGCAGGAGGCAAAGGCCTAATCTGTATACACGCGGGGCATTGGGCCTGTCCAATGAGTGTCCAAACTGTGACAGGTCTCCTAAAACAGCTTGCTAAAATGCCATCAATTGAGACATTGGGTGGTACTCTGTTCTCGGGACCTAAGAACCTTAAGGTCAAGTGTCAAGCCTTCCCTCACAATGGTTCAACAGGACTGAAGCAGCCCACTCCAGTCAGCCTGCCTGTCACAGATAACCATCATGGGGCTAGAGCCAAGGGTGCAACTGGATGTGGCAGGTAGGTCTGAGAATTTATTGGTTGACCCAGGGGCTACCTACACTGCCCTGACCTCCTACTCCAGAGATTTCTCTCAAACCTATACCATTTTGGGTGCTACAGAAAAAACAATTACTAAAAGATTCACCCAAGTACTTCTTTGTTACTGGGATGGACAAATATTTTCCAACCAGTTTCTCAGGTGCTTCCTAAGTGTCCTCCTCCCTTATTGGGAAGAGATGTTTCCCTGCCTTTGAAATCTTGCAGCTATTGCAATCCTGATCAAGGCAGATAAGTTCAGTCGCTCACTCATGCCCAACTATTCATGATCCCATGGACTGCAGCATGCCAGGCATCTCTGTCCGTCATTAACTCTCAAAGGTTATGCAAACTCATCTCCATTGAGTCGATGATGCCATCCAACCATCTCATCCTGTGTCATCCACTTCTCCTCCTGACGTCAATCTTTCCCAGCATCAGGGTCTTTTCAAATGAGTCAGGTCTTCATATCAGGGGGCCAAAGTATTGGAGTTTCAGCTTCAACATCAGTCCTTCCAATGAACATTCAGGACTGATCTCCTTTAGGATTGACTGGTTGGATCTCCTTGCAGTCCAAGGGACTCTCAAGAGTCTTCTCCAACAACACAGTTCAAAAGCATCAATTTTTTGGTGCTCCACTTTCTTTATAGTCCAACTGTCACATCCATACATGACTACTGCAAAAACCATAGCCTTGACTAGATGGACCTTTGTTGGCAAAGTAATGTCTCTATTTTTTAATATGCTGTCTAATATGCTTTTAATTTCATGGCTTCAGTCACCATCTGCAGATATTTTGGAACCCCCCAAAAATAAAGTCTGACACTGTTTCCCCATCTATTTGCCATGAAGTGATAGGACCAGATGCCATGATCATAGTTTTCTGAATGTTGAGCTTTAAGCCACCTTTTTCACTCTCCTCTTTCGCTATCATCAACAGGCTCTTTACTTCTTCCTAATTTTCTGCCATAAGGGTGGTGTCATCTGCATATCTGAGGTTATTGATATTTCTCCCGGCAATCTTGATTCCAGCTTGTGCTTCATCCAGGCCAGCGTTTCTCACGATGTACTCTGCATATAAGTTAAATAAGCAGGGTGAAAATATACAGCCTTGACGTACTCCTTTTCCTATGTGGAACCAGTCTGTTGTTCCATGACCAATTCTAACTGTTGCTTCCTGACCTGCATACAGATTTCTCCAGTGGCAGGTCAGGTGGACTGGTATTCCCATTTCTTTCAGAATTTTCCACAGTTTATTGTGATCCACACAGTCAAAGGCTTTGGCATAGTCAGTAAAGCATAAATAGATGTTTTTCTGGAATTATCATGCTTTTTCGATGATCCAGCAGATGTTGGCAATTTGATCTGTGGTTCTTCTGCCTTTTCTAAAAGCAGTTTGAATATCTGGAAGTTCACAGTTCACATATTGCTGAAGCCTGACTTGGAGAATTTTAAGCATTACGTTACTAGTGTGTGAGATGAGTGCAATTGTGTAGTAGTTTGAGCATTCTTTGGCATTGCCTTTCTTTGGGATTGGAATGAAAACTGACCTTTTCCAGTCCTGTGGCCTGGAAAACTGCTGAGTTTTCCAAATTTGCTGGCATGTTGAGTGCAGCACTTTCACAGCACCATCTTTCAGGTTTTGAAATAGCTCAACTGGAATGCCACCACCTCCACTAGCTTTGTTCATAGTGATGTTTCCTAAGGCCCACTTGACTTCACATTCCAGGATGTCTGACTCTAGGTGAGTGATCACACCATCTTGATTATCTGGTTCATGAAGATCCTTTTTGTACAGTTCTTCTGTGTATTCTTGCCACTTCTTCTTAAAATCTTCAGCTTCTGTCCTTTATTGAGCCCATCATTGCATGAAATGTTCCCCTGGTATTCTAATTTTCTTGAATAAATCTCTAGTCTTTCCTTTAAAATTCTACTGTTTTCCTCTATTTCTTTGCATTGATCAGTGAGGTAGGATTTCTTATCTCTCCTTGCTATTCTTTGGAACTCTGCATTCAAATGGTTATATCTTTCCTTTTCTCTTTTGCTTTCCCTTATCTTCTTTTCATAGCCATTTGTAAGGCCTCCTTAGACAACCATTTTTCTTTTTTGTGTTGCTTTTTTTGGGGGATTGTCTTGTTTCCTGTCTCCTGTACAATGTCACGATCCTCCATCCACAGTGCATCAGGCACTCTATCAGATCTAGTCCCTTAAATCTATTTCTCACTTCCACTCTATAATTGTAAGGGATTTGATTTAGGTCATACCTGAATGCTTTTGACTGTGTGGATCACAATAACTGTGGAAAATTCTGAAAGTGTTGGGAATACCAGACCACCTGACCTGCCTCTTGAGAAATTCGTATGCAGGTCAGGAAGCAACAGTTAGAACTGGACATGGAACAACAGACTGGTTCCAAATAGGAAAAAAAGTTCGTCAAGGCTGTATTTTGTCACCTGTTTATTTAACTTATATGCAGAGTACACCATGAGAAACGCTGGACTGGAAGAAACAAAAGCTGGAATCAAGATTGCCAGGAGAAATATCAATAACCTCAGATATGCAGATGACACCACCCTTATGGCAGAAAGTGAAGAGGAACTAAAAAGCCTCTTGATGAAAGTGAAAGTGGAGAGTGAAAAAGTTGGCTTAAAGCTCAACATTTAGAAAACGAAGATTATGACATCTGGTCCTATCACTTCATGGGAAATAGATGGGGAAACAGTGGAAACAGTGTCAGACTTTATTTTTCTGGGCTCCAAAATCACTGCAGATGGTGACTGCAGCCATGAAATTAAAAGACGCTTACTCCTTGGAAGGAAAGTTATGACCAACCTAGATAGCATATTCAAAAGCAGAGACATTACTTTGCCAACAAAGGTTTGTCTAGTCAAGGCTGTGGTTTTTCCTGTGGTCGTGTATGGATGTGAGAGTTGGACTGTGAAGAAGGCTGAGCACCAAAGAATTGATGCTTTTGAAGTGTGGTGTTGGAGAAGACTCTTGAGAGTCCCTTGGACTGCAAGGAGATCCAACCAGTCCATTCTGAAGATCAGCCCTGGGATTTCTTTGGAAGGAATGATGCTAAAGCTGAATCTTCAGTACTTTGGCCACCTCATGCAAAGAATTGACTCATTGGAAAAGACTCTGATGCTGGGAGGGATTGGGGGTAAGAGGATAAGGGGATGACAGAGGATGAGATGGCTGGATGGCATCACTGACTTGATGGACATGAGTCTGAGTGAACTCCGGGAGTTGGTGATGGACAGGGAGGCCTGGCGTGCTGCGATTCATGGGGTCGCAAAGAGTCAGACATGACTGAGTGACTGATTTGATCTGATCTGATCTGATCTGAATGCTTTAGTAGTTTTTCCTACTTTCTTCATTTTAACTCTGAATTTGGCAATAATGAGTTCATGATCTGAGCCACAGTCAGCTCCCAGCCTTTTTTTTGCTGACTGTATAGACCGTCTCCCTCTTTGGCTGATTTCATTGTTGGCTACCTCGTGATGTCCATGTGTAGCATCTTCTCTTGTGTTGTTGGAAGAGGGTGTTTGCTATGACCAATGTGCTGTCTTGGCAAAACTCTATTAGCCTTTGCCCTGCTTCATTCTGTACTCCAAGGTCAAATTTGCCTGTTACTTCAGGTGTTTCTTAACTTAGTATTTTTGCATTCCAATCTCCTATAATGAAAAGGACATATTTCTGGGGTGTTAGTTCTAAGACATCTTGTATATCTTCATAAAACTGTTCAACTTCAGCTTCTTCAACATTGCTGTTCGGGGAATAGACTTGGATTACCATGATATTCGGAGAAGGCAGTGGCACCCCACTCCAGTACTTTTGCCTGGAAAATCCAATGGGCGGAGGAGCCTGGTAGGCTGCAGTCCATGGGGTCACGAAGAGTTGGACATGACTGAGCGACTTCACTTTCACTTTTCACTTTCATGCATTGGAGAAGGAATTGGCAACCCACTCCAGTGTTCTTGCCTGGAGAATCCCAGGGACGGGGGAGCCTGGTGGGCTGCCATCTGTGGAGTTGCACACAGTTGGACACGACTGAAGCAACTTAGCAGCAGCAGTAGCAGCAACCATGATATTGAATGGTTTGCCTTGAAAAGGAACAGATCATTCTGTCGTTTTTGAGATTGCATCCAAGTACTGCATTTGGGACTCCTGTGTTGACTCTGATGGCTACTCCTTTTCTTCTAAGAGATTCTTTTCCACAGTAGTAGATATAATGGTCATTTGAGTTAAATTCACCCATTCCAGTCCATTTTATTTTGCTGATTACTAAAATTTCAACATTCACTCTTGCCATTTCCAGTTTGACCACTTCCAATTTGCCTTGACTCATGTACCTAACATTCCAGGTTCCTATGCAATATTACTCTTTACAACATCTGACCTTGCTTCTATCACCAGTCACACCCACAACTGGGTGTTCTTTTTGCTTTGGCTCCATCTCTTCATTATTTCTAGAGTTATTTCTCCACTGATCTCCAGATAGAAGATGCTTTAAAACTCTCTCTTGGGGGCAAACTAGCTATTTTTACCAGGCACCAAGTGAAACAACTCTAGAATGGGAGACATCATTTATGGATGTCTGATCAAAGAATCCTCAGATATCAAGTAGTACTGGTGGAAAATCTAGGCCTGACTGTGTCCCCTTCTGAGGATCTTAAACCTGCCACCCTTCTGACTACCCCCAAAGGATCTATCCCCTTTCACTCTTGCCTAGAAACCTTGGACCACTGGACAAAGCCCTGAGAGGGATTGTCAGAAGATCCTCTGACAAATCCTGAGGAAATCTGGTACACTGATGGAAGTAGCTTTGTCTTGGATGGAAAATAAGACCCAGATATGCAGTAGTTTCTAATTTGGGGACCATAGAGTCTAAACCTTTGCCACCAGGTGCTTCAGTCCAATTAGCTGAGCTTATAGCCCTGACTTGAACTTTAGAGCTGAGAAAACGAAAAAGAGCAACCATTTGCACGACTCCAAGTATGTCTTTCTGGTGCTACATGCACATGCTGCCATTTGGAAAGAAAGAGGCCACTTGACCACCTGAGGGTCCCCAATCAAATATGATGATCAAATCCTTAGGCTCTTGGAGGTAGTTCATCTGCCCACTGAGGTTTCAGTCTCCCATTGTAAAGGATACCATAAAGGGAGCACGGAAGTGGCATGAGGGAACCAAGCAGCTGATCAGGCAGCTAAGAGAGCAGTGTTATAGAACAACGATCTAATAGGGGTTGCTAGCTTAGTTCCACAGACTAATTTGCCAGAAACACCTTCATATACTGAAGGTGAGACTAAGACTGAGGGCTTTCAAGTAGATCATATGGGGTGGTTCCAAAAGGAACCTTTTTTTTTTTCTTGGAAACCTCCAATGGAAGTTGGTTAACTCCTTACATGCCACCACTCATTTAGGTGAAAAGGCCCTCTAAAGATTGCTAGAAAGATTCTTCAGAGGAACAGGCCTCCAAACAACTGTAAGGCAAGTGGTCTCCTCTTGTCCCACTTGCCCATTAAACAACCCTCAAGGAGCTCAAAGACCACAGCTGGCCCAACCTGTCCAAGACTTGGGACTTACCAAGGAGAGGACTGGCAGATGGACTTCACCCAGATGCCAATTTCTCAAGGGTATAAATACCTATTAGTCATGATAAATACATTCACAGGATGGATTGAACGCTTTCCCACCCTGACTGAGAAGGCTGAGGAGGTGGGAAAAAACCTGCTTCATGAAATCATTCCAAGATTTGTTCTGCCCAGGTCATTACAAAGTGACAATTGGACATCATTTACTTCTAAGGTCACCCAAAGGGTCGCTAAAGGATTGGGCATTACTTATTATTTCCATTGTTCCTGGAGGCCTCAGTCTTCAGGAAAAGTAGAAAGAGCCAGCCAATTCTTAAAATTAGCAATAAAAAAATAACCCAGGAGACATCTCTGGGATGGAAGGAGGCTCTACAAATAGCTCTCCTCTGCACCTGTATTGCCCCTAAGGAACAGGTTGGTCTTAGTGTTTGTGAGATGCTATGTGGGAGACCTTTCATTTATGTCAATGACCTCTTCCTAGATCCAGAGACCCAGACCTTCTGATATTATACCATAACCATTGGGCAATTCCAAAAGGATATATGCTTATGGTGTGTCAACCAGGACCCAAAAGATTTTAAGGAGTCACCACTATATGCTCCAGGAACTCAAGTTCTAATTAAAGTCTAGAAAGATGGGCCCCCAAAGGCTCATCTCCAGCCCACATGGAAGGGCCTCTACCCTGTAATACTTTCTACCCCCACATCAGTCAAGGTACCAGGACATGACTCCTGGATTCATTACTTACAAGTCGAGCCATGGAAGAAAACAGAAGAGGACACTCAATACACCTGTGAGCTCCTGGGAGATCTCAGCTACCTACTGAGGACTGCAAATGAGTGTCATTCTAATGAACATCCCCCAAATTAAGTTTCTAATGACAAAATTTCTCAGGACAGCTCTAAAGAGCCAACACAGATTGGCAGGTATTGTATTCCAAAACAGACAAGAGATAGATCTCCTGTTCCCTGAACAAGGAGAGACTTGAGCCATCTTGAATGAGATGTGTTGTTTCTGGCTGAATCCCTCCAGCTAAGTTAAAGAAAGTCTCACAGTCCTCAAACAAAAATCATACCCTACAGAATCTCAAAGAACAAGCTGGAGAGTTCTTGGGATGGCAACAGTCTCTTTTTGGGAGATCTTCCTCCTGGTGAGGGGGAATTTGGAGTTGGCTAATGCCCCTGACCTGACCTGCCTCTTTAGAAATCTGTATGCAGGTCAGGAAGCAACAGTTAGAAAAGGACATGGAACAACAGACTGGTTCCAAATAGGAAAAAAAGTAAGTCAAGGCTGTATATTGTCATCCTGCTTATTTAAATTATATGCAGAGTACATCATGAGAAACGCTGGGCTGGAAGAAACAGAAGCTGAAATCAAGATTGCTGGGGGAAACATCAATAACCTCAGATATGCATATGACGCCATCCTTATGGCAGAAAGTGAAGAGGAACTAAAAAGCCTCTTGATGAAAGTGAATGTGGAGAGTGAAAAGTTGGCTTAAAGCTCAACATTCAGAAAATGAAGATCATGGCATCTGATCCCATCACTTCTTGGGAAATAGATGGGGAAACAGTGGAAACAGTGTCAGACTTTGATTTTTGGGGGGCTCCAAAATCACTACAGGTGGTGATTGCAGCCATGAAATTAAAAGATGCTTACTCCTTGGAAGGAAAGTTATGACTAACCTAGATAGCATATTCAAAAGCAGAGACATTACTTTGCCAACAAAGGTCCGTTTAGTCAAGGCTATGGTTTTTCCAATGGTCATGTAGGGATGTGAGAGTTGGACTGTGAAGAAGGCTGAGTGCCAAAGAATTGATGCTTTTGAAGTGTGGTGTTGGAGAAGACTCTTGAGAGTCCCTTGGACTGCAAGGAGATCCAACCAGTCCATTCTGAAGGAGTTCATCCCTGGGATTTCTTTGGAAGGAATGATGCTAAAGCTGAAACTCCAGTACTTTGGCTGCCTCATGCGAAGAGTTGACTCATTGGAAAAGACTGTGATGCTGGGAGGGGTTGGGGGCAGGAGGAAAAGGGGACGACATAGAATGAGATGACTGGATGGCATCACTGACTCGATGGATGTGAGTCTGGGTGAACTCCTGGAGTTGGTGATAGACAGGGAGGCCTGGCATGCTGCTATTCATGGGGTCACAAAGAGTAGGACACGACTGAGCAACTGAACTAAACTGAACTGAACTGAATGATCCTCCTAGTCATTGTTATCACCATATTGATGCTTCTTAGGATTGCCCCATGTATTATCAATTGTCTAACCCTTTTTGTTTCTGCCCAGGTCAACAACCTACAACATGCAGTGCCAATTCAACAAAGATATATAAAACTATAGTTGACCATAGAAAATATCACGCACCCTTAGATGGACACTTATAGGACTTATTGGACTCTCAGGCTTGAGACTAGCAAGAGGGGGTGGCCCAATGCCCCTCGCCATCCCATTGCAGCAGAAAGTAGCCAGAAATACATGGATGCCCCTATTCCCAAAGAATTGGGCCTCCTGTCTCTTGAGGGGGGAATGTTAAGTAGTTAGAATAGGAAAAAGAAGTCCACAATGGTGGTGGCTAAAAGACAAGGAAGAGAAAATCCTGCAAAAATAGAACAAAGAAAGGTCCAAGGACTGGAGTGAGGACCTCAGGTAAAAGAAACAGTACACTTGGCTAGCCCAATTTACATAGGGCTGGTCCAGGGGGAGGAGAAAAAAAAAAAAAAAACAAAAGAAAAGGAGCCAAC
This sequence comes from Bos grunniens, assembly GCF_055505025.1. Lineage (NCBI taxonomy): Eukaryota > Metazoa > Chordata > Mammalia > Artiodactyla > Bovidae > Bos > Bos grunniens. The sequence goes on along the minus strand of NC_141194.1, from coordinate 100,514,763 downwards.
ATTGGGCTGGGTGCCTCTCTTCTCTTCATGTCTTTTGGGTTGGCATTTCCTCACGCCTCGAGGATGTATTTTCCTTTACTTTCTGAATAAAACTGAGCCGTAATATGGAGCTGTGACACTGGGCCATCCAAGAGCTATAATGCTGGTCCGTCCGTTGCTTCAAATTTTTATTGTGACGAGACAGAACTCAGGAAATTACAAATTCCTCCCACAATAACATATCACCATACGAATATAGGTAAATACAAAACTGATCATACTACTCTGTGTTTAGGATAATTCTGGGGTTTTTCACTGCTTACAAAATAAAACCTCACATTCTTCGCTTGCTATTCCAGGTTGTTAAAAATCTGTTTCCGTATTTCTCCAATCTTATATCTCACCCTTCCCTGTCTCATCTTTGATGATCTAATTTCAAACTTCTTATGGTTTTCAAACATGTTATGATTTTCTCATCTTTGTTTTTTGCTCATACTTCTTCATCTCCCTACATGCTTAGTCGCTTCAGTTGTGTTTGACCCTTTGTGATCTCATGGACTGTAGCCTGCCAGGCTCCTCTGTCCATGGGATTCTTCAGGTAAGAACACTGGAGTGGGTTGCTATTTCCTTCTCCAGGCGCTCTTCTGACCCAAGGATCGAACCCACGTCCCTTATGTCTTGTGCATTGGCAGACAGGTTCTTTACCACTAGCACCACCTGGGAAGCCTGTCATCTCCCTATCTATCTTTAAATTGCTTTCTGGATAACGCTTGCTCATCTTTCAAGATTCCACTAAGATACCACCTACTCTAGAAAGCTTTCCCTGGACTGCCAAATCAGGGGAGAAATGTCTCTTTTTTGTGTGTTCCTAAGGACCATATAGTTGGCAGCATTCTTCTTTACTGATCCCATGTGATTTTGATCATCTTTTCTGATTTGACTGTAAAATCCTTGAGGCACACACCATACCACACTCATCTGTGTCCCAAGTGCCTTATCCACACAGTGGAATGCTTGTTGTACCAGAGTAGGGAAAAGCCTTTTAAACATAGATGGTATCCTTAAATATGTGAAATGCAGGCCTTATATGGATTTGCTCTTTGTTGTCTCCCAGCTTTATTTAGCTTCTTGCCTTCCTTGTGTTCATTCTGTTTGCTGGCTTTGTGTTCTGACTTATGTTTTAGACATAGAAATGTTTCTTTGCTAAATTCCTGTGGTGGGAAGTTATTTCCACATGAAGGCCCTGACAAAAGCTGTCTTTAATTTTGCAGTGTGATTGGGCTTCCCAGGTAGCACTAGTGGCAAGCGAACCCACCTGCCAATGCAGGAGACACGAGACACGGGTTTGATCCATGGGTTGGGAAAATCCTCTGAGGAGGATATGGCAACCCACTCCAGTATTCTTGCCTGAGAAACCTCACAGACAGGGGAGCCTGGTGGGCTGTAATCCACAGGGTCTCAAAGAGTCAGACACAACTGAGTGACTAAGCACAGCACACATAATGTCAATTTGCTGTGCAACATCACCCATCCAGAGAAGTATTAACTAAGGGACATTAATGTGGATCTGTTTCCCTTCCTATTTTGTAGTTTGTAGGCTATATAGAGTGGTTATGTCCTACCATTTTGATTTAGAAGATACCTAGTAAAAATATCAGGATAAGAATAAAGAAGCAACTTTGTATGACTGATATACCCTCTATTCATTAACTTATGCAGTATATAGGAATGCAGATAAAGTGTAAAATGGCTTTGGTATAAAGGATGCATATACATAAAAAAGAACTATTTTAATAATAAAACTGAGCCTATCTAGGCCCTATTCAATATATCTGGTAACCCAGCAAAATGGTAAGATTTTGATCCCCTATTTTAAACACAGGTATCAGAAAGTTGGCGGCGGAGGGTGGGGGGGGAATCTCAAACTTAGATATTGCTCTTCTGGTTTATATAGTTCATTTGTAGAAAATTAAAGCATGCCGCTGAATTGTGGCTTCCACCAAATATTTAGACCTTTTCTTTTGTCATTTCCTTTTGGTGATGTACAAGTCTCTACTTTTGCTAAGCGTGGAGCAAGATGATTAGGGCTTTCTTCTATCAAATTACACATTGTACTTTTCCACCCATTAGTAATGTAATTGGTTAGATTTCAGTTGTTACTTTAACAACAATAGTAAGATAAGCATTACCTTCCCTCTTGTAATGTACAAATTTATATAAATAAGTTGCTTTTCCACAGTTTTACACTCTTAAGTACATGACATTTTTGGTTCTTGTTAATATTTCTGGAAATTGGCACTAGCAAGACTTAACAAGCAATCATCTGGACTGTAATTATTGCCTTTAAAGCATTCTATCTAATCGTAAGAAAATATTAGAACTATTGAATTCCAGATAATCTTCTAAGGTAGCTTACATGTAGTTTACAAAAAAGAATTACTTCTTAAGATTTCTTTCCTTTGCATATTTTTCTTCGAGGATAATTCCATCTGGCCCAGAAAGGATAAGAAAATGCTTAAGAATATAAAAATTAAAATAGTTTAAAATAGTTTAATGGTTCTAACATTCCTATATTTTAATTTTAATTCTAGTTGCAAACAGTTTTGGCCCAAATATTTTAGTTACAAGCAGATTTGGGGGTTTGGGGAAGGGATAGAAATCACTCAAGATTAGAGTTACTTTTCTTAGGCCTGAAAATTATTGGATCATTCAATTTTAGAGCCAAGACATTTATCAAGTATACATTTAAGTTTAGTTTCACTGATGGAAATACCATCATTATCTACTATGATATAACAAAAAAGAAGAGTTGTCACTAACCAAACAGAAAATCTTAGAAACCTATGAATTTCATATCTAAATGTATTTTTTCTGTATCTGACAATTTATTGTAGGTATTTCCATATATTAAATTCTATATTTGATCTTCTCACTGTTTTCCTCGGTACTCATCTTGCCAATTTTTTTTTTCTGAAATTGTATTAAGGAGTAAACCCTTTCTCTGATATTCCTGTGAAAAGAAGATATAAGCTGTTAATTTTGACCTAAACATGATTCATTTTTTACATAAACCTAGTTACATCAGAGTCTATTGTTAGCAACAGAAAAATTAAACCAGTTTAAAATTATAATTAGATATGTGTGCATAAAACCAAACTAGGATGCTCAATTGTACTTCTTGGAAAACTGTCCTTGACTCCCAGGGTCAAAATCTGTATCACATAACAAATACTTCTTTGTAGTAATCCCTTTTCAACATCATCTCCTTATCATAAGAAGGTATAATAGCAGGATGAGGGGATCCATAGTATGGGATGATTTTCTAATAGTTTTATAAATAATCGTTTTTATTTTTATTTTATTTTTAAACTTTACAATATTGTATTAGTTTTGCCAAATATTGAAATGAATCCGCCACAGGTATACCCGCGTTCCCCATCCTGAGCCCTCCTCCCTCCTCCCTCCCCTCCCCTCCCTCTGGGTCGTCATTTTTATTGCTGAGTTCTGGAGTCTGTTTCTTGAAAGTATATGCAGCACTCTCCAAAGCAGAGCATTCTTTTTCTTCCTTTTTTAAAATTTTATTTATTTTTAATTGAAGAAGAATTGCTTTACGATATTGCTTTGGTTTCTGCCATACATTGAACCTGGAACCTATTATACAGAGTGAAATAAGTCAGAAGGAGGAAAACAAAACAGAACATTCTTTGAAGATGGTGGTTATTTACCTCCTACACTGATTGGATATGGTGGAATTCCAGTGGAAATCTGATAGAAGAGGAAATGTATATAGCATATGTTCTCATTTTTGAATGCATAAGAAACACTGCCTGGGAACTCTCAGAAGTGCTTGTGGAGGACAGACAGATTATGCAGTGAACTGGAGTAAAAATCTGAATAAGTAAGAACCTAAAGGCAAGAAAATTTGAGTCATGATGCTACTGTGACTTGCTTATTCCAGTTGGCTTTGAAGCCTAGGGAAATTCAGGTTAAATCTGGATACTGAAAAGGCTTGAAGTTTTACCGCTTGCTGTACCAATTTATGATATCTTCTCACTACATTGTCATGAGCACTGAGAAATAGCAATTATTTTCACCTTTAAGAATTTTATAAGTAAAACATGGTAGATTTGAGTAGCTGTAGTTATTAACTTGAGTGAATATAATTTCTTATATTTCTTGTCAGCTGTATTTTTTCTTTTGGAAATTCTCCTTTTATGTCCTTTGCCTATTTTATTAGAGTGCTGTTAAGACATCTTCATATGACAATTACATATGTTCTTTGCCTTTATGAAGAAGATATTCCTACAGTTTCCCTTTGAATTTTAATTTTATTCAAAAGGCATTTAATTCAGACATGCACAGGTCTGTGAAAGTTTATATGTGTGACTTCCATTGAGATTATCTAAGATTATTCTACTTGATTCAGAGTTCAGTGGGGAAAAACTATCAACACATGACATAAAGAGGATTAAATACTTGAAGCTATTTTAACTGACCTCATTTGAACAACTCACTGGATTAGATAATTTTCTTCATTCCCTATGTAAGACATACTGATTGATGCCCCTGGCATACACAATGTTCATGGCCGATAGATTACTCTGAAATATTGGCATGAGAGTGAAGAAATACCACTCATCTACCTGTGCCAGGAATATAAATTTCTGTAGCCTATTCTGAATCCCAATCTGGCAACACGCATCTTTTTAAAAATGCATACTCTCCTTCTGTAAGGAATTTATCTTATATATATGCAGGCAAAAGTCTGCCAGCATATACATAAAATGATTTTCAGCATAGCATTTTTGTACTTGTAATCATTAAGAAAAAAACTAATAAAAAATAATGTCTATCAATAGAGGACTGATTTAGTAAATTTATGGTTACAAGCATACAGTGGCATACCATTAAAACGAGTGAAAGTAAATGTATATGATATGGAACATGGCCAATAAATATTGATATTAAGAGAAATTAAGTTGCAAAGCAGAATGCATTATAGGAATCTATTTGTAAAAATAAAATCTCTGAAAGGATCTGTAAGAGACTTGATAATGGATACTTCTGGGAAGTAGGAATAGAGGCTCAGGGAGAGAAAATCTTTTCATTTCTATTCTTGCATATTTTGGATCAATTATATTAAAACAAAGCAACAGTTAGAACTGGACATGGAACAAAAGATTGGTTCCAAATAGGAAAAGGAGTTTGTCAAGGCTGTATATTCTCACTCTTTTTATTTAACTTATATGCAGAGTACATCATAAGAAACACTGGACTGGAAGAAACAAAAGCTGGAATCAAGATTGCCAGGAGAAATATCAATAACCTCAGATATGCAGATGACACCACCCTTATGGCAGAAAGTGAAGAGGAACTAAAAAGCCTCTTGATGAAAGTGAAAGTGGAGAGTGAAAAGGTTGGTTTAAAGCTCAACATTCAGAAAACGAAGATCACGGCATCCAGTCCCATCACTTCATGGGAAATAGATGGGGAAACAGTGGAAACACTGTCAGACTTTATTTTTCTGGGCTCCAAAATCACTACAGATGGTGATTGCAGCCATGAAATTAAAAGATGCTTACTCCTTGGAAGGAAAGTTATGACCAACCTAGATATCATATTCAAAAGCAGAGACATTACTTTGCCAACAAAGGTCCGTCTAGTCAAGGCTATGGTGTTTCCTGTGGTCATGTATGGATGTGAGAGTTGGACTGTGAAGAAGGCTGAGCGCTGAAGAATTGATGCTTTTGAAGTGTGGTGTTGGAGAAGACTCTTGAGAGTCCCTTGGACTGCAAGGAGATCCAACCAGTCCATTCTGAAGGAGATCAGCCCTGGGATTTCTTTGGAAGGAATGATGCTAAAGCTGAAACTCCAGTACTTTGGCCACCTCATGTGAAGAGTTGACTCATTGGAAAAGACTCTGATGCTGGGAGGGATTGGGGGCAAGAAGAGAAGGGGACGACAGAGGATGAGATGGCTGGATGGCATCACTGACTCGATGGACGTGAGTCTGGGTGAACTCTGGGAGTTGGTGATGGACAGGGAGGCCCGGCATGCTGCGATTCATGGGGTCGCAAAGAGTCTGACACGACTGAGCAACTGATCTGATCTTATATTTCATCAGGAGCATGTAATTTTTTTAGATATTTGTTTATGTTAAAAATCCATTATTGTTAAGTTCAGGCTCTTTTTATTCTTTATGAAATTCTTCCAGTACAAAGATATGGTAAGACAGAGAAATCAGTCCTCATTCCACTGTAGCTACATCCTAGCAATTTATGTGACTGTACAGGCCTCAATTATATTCATACTTCAAAGCAGAAAACGTGTGTTTTAAACTTAAAAAAATATTGTGAAAGTAGATTAAAATCTGAAATTAGCTTATGACTTGAGTCTGGCTCACTGGTTTGTTTGGTTTGACTCAAATATTTGTATAATTTATCTTAAAATTAAAAATATTATTATTTTAAATTTTAAAATTGCATTTTCAGCTTGTTTTGAAAAAATAAGAACATGTAATAATATTGACATTCATGGAAGCAATCAACTTGGATAGAGTAGTGCATACCACCTTTACATGGGGCTTTTGACTCAATTTGTCACAGTCCCACTACTCAAAATTGTTACATATCTGGATAGCTGAAACCTTGATGATCTCTGTAGGTATGAGTTTGACTCTTGCTCTAGAGCATGTTAGGCAATCTTATTTTAAAAGTACATTTCCCCCCCTTTCCTTATTGAGTTAATCCTAGGATAACATTAAAAAAAATTAAGTACAAGCAATAGCATCTTTTGTGTAAGTGCACAATGATCTCCTCTCGAGTCTGATCAAAGTGAGATAAACTCACAACAGTCCCTGTCCACATATCAAATTGATTTTGGAAAGCAGCAGGGAAAAAATAAATATATGAGACACAAGCATATAGTTAGGATAATATAAAGACCTATCTATAATGCACAAAACACAGTAAAACTGACTGCAGCAAGATTACAGGTTACTTAAGACTATTCATATCTCTATAGGCTTTATTTTGAGAAGCATTATGGATAGAAAAGCTATGAAGTAGACACTAATTACCAGGTACATGACATTTGTATTTCCCAGAAGGTTAGAAACAGAATAAAAGTTTCTTGTTCAAGGTTAATAAGATCATTTGCATAAAGACCAAGACTAGAAACAAAGCCTTTCAAATTCAATGCCATAGTCCAAAGCATGTCATTTTTCATCATGGTCTTGTTAATTGAAAGAAAAAAAAAATGAGTCATAATCAAGTGAATCCTATAAAGGTTTTAAATATTAACTAATGATTATGTGAGACAAAATGAATAAATTGAGAAAGGAAAATTGAAAAGATATACTGATTATTTTCCTTTTTGATCATTGTAGTTGATACTGAATGACATGAAATACAAAGCTAAACGTCGAAAGAATAGTAGTATAGCCACATTTATAATATGCAAACAGAGCAAAATAAACACAGGGAAATATAGTACTGATTATTATAAACCTTTTGCTTAGATTTCAAGATCGCCAAATTTGTCATATTGGCCTACAGAAGACTATAAACAACTAAACCAAGAGACTGATGATGTATAAAAACATCTTGATTAAAATGATTTATGGTCTTAAAACCAGAAGAAATAGGGAAAAACTGCTCTCTAAATTTTAGGATAAATCATAGCTAATCATCTAAAGAAGCCAAAGATGCAATATATATATTGCAATACACACACACACACACACACTCACACACATAGTGTATGAAAGTGAAAGTGAAGTCGCTCAGTTGTGTCCGACTCTTTGCGACCCCATGGATGGTAGCCTACTAGGCTCCTCCGCCCATGGGATTTTCCAGGCAAGAATACTGGAGTGGGCTGCCATTTTCTTCTCCAGGGGATCTTCCCAATCCAGGGATCGAACCTGGGTCTCCTGCGTTGCACACAGATGCTTTACCGTCTGAGCACACACACACACACACACACATATATATATATACACACACATACACATTCATGCTCAGTTGCTTCAGTTGTGCCTGACTTTTTGTGACCCCATAGATTGTAGCCTGCCAAGCTTCTCTGTCCATGGGATTCTCCAGATAAGACTACTGGAGTGGGTTGCCATCCCCTCCTCCAGGGGATCTTCCCTACCCAAGGATCGAACCCAGGCCTCCTGCGTCTCTTGCATTGACAGGCAGAATTTTTACCGTTGAGTCCCTGGGGAAGCCCATAGATAGATTAATAGATAAGTTATTTTTTAGAGGAGTTTTAGGCTTACTAAAAAACGAGCATAATCTACAGAGAGCACCTATATGCTACTCCATCTGCCCGGCCCCCCGCCTCCGACTCCCCGTTTTCTCTATTATTAACATCTTTCATTCATGTGCTACATTTATTACAATTGATGAACCAATATTGATATAGTATTACTAAAGTTCATAGTTTACATTAAGGTTCACTCTTTCTTGTACATTGAATCGATTTGGACAAAAGTATGATGTCATATATCCACCTTTATAGTATCATACAGAATATTTTCACTTCCTTAAAAATCCCCAGTGCTCTATCTATGCATCCTTCCCTTTTCAACAAACCCCTGATAACCATGGCTTTTTCTACCGTATTCATAGTTTTGCCTTTCCGAAATGCCATATGGTTGGAATCATACAATATGAAAACTTTCAGATTAACTTCTTTCATTCAACAATATGCATTCAGATTTTCCCCATGTCTTTTTTTTTTTTTTTTTTTTGTGGCTTGATAGCTCATTTCTTTTTATTGTGACTATAGCACAGATTGCTTATCAATTCATCTATTGAAGGGCATCTTTACAAGTTTGGGGAATTTTTAATAAAGTTTCTATAGACATCTGTGTGGAAGTTTCTTTGTGGTCATGTATTCAACTTATTGAGTGAGTGCATATCAAGGACAGTGACTGCTGGATCATATGGTAAGAGTATATTTAATATTTCAAGAAACTGCCAAATTGTTTCCTAAGTGGCTTGTATAATTTTGTGCTCTTACAAGCTATGAATAAATTCCCGTGGCATCACAGTCTTGCCAGTATTTAGTGTTGGTAGAATTTTTTATTTTACCCATTATAATAGGTATGTAGTGGTATCTAATTGCTACTGTAATTTGCAATTCCCTGAAGAGACAAAATGTTGAGCACTTTTCTATATTATTTACCATAAGAACTGAGTTTTCTTACTGTTGAATTTTAAGAATTCTTTGTATATTTTGGATACAAGATCTTTATCAGATATTTATTTGGCAAATACTGTCTTCCAGTCTGTGGCTTGTATTTTTATTTTCTTAATGGTGTCTTTCATAGGGTAAAATTCAATTTATCCAGTATTTTCTTTCATGATATGGTGTCATATCTAAAAAGTCATCACCAAACCCAAGGAAATCTAGGTTTTCTCCAATGTTATTTGCTAGTTTTTCATTTTACAGTTATGATACAATCTGAGTTAATTTTCATGGAATGTGTAAGGTCTGTGTCTAGATACTTTTTTTTTTAACCTAAGTATTCCCAAGTGTTCTGACATCATTTATTTTAAGACTTCCCTTTATCCACTGAATTTACTGGCTCATTTTTCAAAGATCAGTTGGCCACATTTCAGTGTAATATGTATATATATATATATATATGTGTGTGTGTGTGTGTGTCTTTCTGTTGCACTGATCTATTTGTCTACTCTTCCACCAATACCATGGTGTCCCAAAGAGTCAGACACAGCTGACTGACTGAATACACACACACCACCACCACCACCACCACCACCACCACCACCACCACCAATACTACACTGTGTTCATTATTGTAGCTTTTAAAGTCTTGAAGTTAAGTAGTGTTACCTTCTCTCTTAGTCTGTTTGAGCTTCTATAACAGAATACTATAGACTGGGTAGTTTATAAACAGACTTTTATTTCTCACTGTTCTGGAAGCTAGAAGTCCAAAATCAAGGCCCCAGCATAATCAGGTTGTAGTGAGCACCCTCTCCAGGTTATAGACATTTCGTTTCCTCGTAGCATAGTGGAAGGGGCTATGGAGCGCTAGGAAATCTCTTTTATAACAGCATTAACCTTATTCATGAGGGCTCCATCCTCATGATCTAATCATCTCCCAAAGGCCCCACTTTCTAACACCATCAAATTTGGAATTAGGATTTCAGCATGTGAATTTTGAGGAGACAAATATTTCAGACCATAGCACTCTTTGATTATTCTCCTTCAACACTGTGTTGGTAATCAGGGTCTTTTGCCTTTCTATATAAACTTCAGAGTCAAATTGTCAATATGCATATCCACAAAATAACTTAATGAGACTGATTACATTGTGTTGAATCTAAGAATCAATTTGGAAAGAACTGGAATCTTAGCAATATTGAGCCTTTCCCTACATGAACATGGAATATCTCTTCATTTACTTAGATCTTTAAATTTTTTCATTTGTTTTATAGTTTTTCTCATGTAGATCTTGTATATATTTTGTTAGATTTATACCAAGGTATTTCAATGTTTTGTGTGCTACTGTTGTTGTTGTTGTTCAGTTGCTAAGTCATGTCTGACTCTTTATGACCTCATGGGCTGCAGGGGGCCAGGCTTTCCTGTCCTTCACTATCTCTTGAAGTTTGCTCAAACTCACATCCATTGAGTCAGTGATGCTAGCTATCCAACCATCTCATTCTCTGTCACCCCCCTTCTCCTTTTGCATTCAATCTTTCCCAGCATCAGGATGTTTTCCAATGAGTTGGCACTTCACATTAGATGGCCAAAGTACTGGAGCTTCAATTTCAATGTCAGTTCTTCAGTGAACTTTCAGGGTTGATTTTGGTATCCTATTTTTAATTTCAAATTTCAATTTGTTCATGGTATACAGAAAAATGATTGACTTTAGTATGTTAATCCTGTATTCTGCAACCTTGTTGTAATTCTTAAATGTTAATTAGTTCCAAGACATTTTTTGTTGATTCATGTGATTCTTTACACAGATAATCATATCATCTGCAGAGAAACATTATAAAAATGTTCTTCCTAACAGTCTGTATAATTTTTCTTTACTTTTTCTGTATTATATTAGCTAGGGCTTCCATTATAATGCTGAATAGGAATGATGAGAAATGGCACCATTACTTTATTCCAGATTTAGTGGCCAAAATTTGTCAAATTGTATTTTACAACTCACTTTGCATTCAACTGAGGATTTTTTTTTCTTTTTACCTTATTGTGGTAAGTATAACTTAAAATAATACCTACCCTCCTAACAAAATTTTAAGTGTGCAATACATATTGTTAAACTATAGGCATACTGTTAAAATATTTTTTGAAGAAGATTGGTAGAACTCAATTATATAATTGAAACTTTGTACCTATTGAAGAGCAACTCCCTATTTGCCCCTCTCTTCAGCTCCCAGAAAGACCATTATACTTTCTGCTTTGATGAGTCTATTTTGAATTCCTCACATAATATTTGTTCATGTGCTTCTGGATTATTGCACTTACCGTAATATCTTTGAGATTAATCTATGTTTTTTGTATGACAGAATTTCCTTCTTTTGAAGGCTAAATAATATTCCATTGTATGCATATATCACATTTTCTTTATCCACTAATCTAAATAGACACTTGTGTTGTTTCCATATGTTGATTATTGTGGATAGCTCTGTAAAATACATGGGAGTACAGATATCTCTTCAGATCTTGATTTCATTTCTTATAAATATACCTAGAAGTGGAATTATTACATCATATGGTAGTACTATTTTTAATTTTTTGTGTAAAAAATATACTATTTTTACAATGGCTGTACCATTTTACATTCCCAGTAACAGGGCACAAGGATTCCAGTTTCTGTACATCCTCAGCAACAATTTTTATATCATTTTATTTGTTCATTTGTTTCAGGTAATCACCATTTTAACAGTGTCAGGTAGTATCTGTGATTTTCATTTTCACTTCCCTAATGATTAATGATGTTGAACACACTTACACATACCTGTTGGCCATTTGTATGTCTTCTTTGCAGAAATGTCAATTCAGGTCCTTTGCCTTTTTAATTTTATTTTTTGTGGTTGTTCTTGGTTTTATTTTTGTTGTTGTTGCTATTAACTTTGTATGAATTCCTTATATATTTTGGGTATTAACTCATTATAAGATATATATGATTTGCAAATATTTTCTGCCATACTGTAGGTTTGCATTACAAACTGATAATTTCCTTTACTCTAGAGAAGCGTTTTAGTTAGAAATAGTATTCGTTTAATGATTAGCTTTGCTTTTGTTTCTCATGCTTTTGATGATGTATTCAAAAAATCATTGAGAGGCCAACTTCAAGAAGTTTTCTCCAATTTTTTCTCTAGGAGTTTTACAGTTTCAGGTCTTATTTTAAGTCCTTCATTCATTTTGATTTGATCTCTACATATTGTAGGATAAAGTTTGAATCCATTCTTTTGCATGTGGATATCCAGTATTCTTGAAGAGATCTCTAGTCTTTCCCATTCTGTTGTTTTCCTCTATTTCTTTGCATTGATCACTGAAGAAGGCTTTCTTATCTCTTCTTGCTATTCTTTGGAACTCTGCATTCAGATGTTTATATCATTCCTTTTCTTCTTTGCTTTTTGCTTCTCTTCTTTGCACAGCTATGTGTAAGGCCTAGGCTCGATAAAGGACAGAAATGGTATGGACCTAACAGAAGAAGAAGATATTAGGAAGAGATGGCAAGAATACACAGAAGAACTGTACAAAAAAGATCTTCATGACCCAGATAATCACGATGGTGTGATCACTGACCTAGAGCCAGACATCCTGGAATGTGAAGTCAAGTGGGCCTTAGAAAGCATCACTACAAACAAAGCTAGTGGAGGTGATAGAATTCCAGCTGAGCTATTTCAAATCCTGAAAGATGATGCTGTGAAAGTGCTGCACTCAATATGCCAGCAAATTTGGAAAACTCAGCAGTGGCCACAGGACTGGAAAAGGTCAGTTTTCATTCCAATCCCAAAGAAAGGCAATGCCAAAGAATGCTCAAACTACCGCACAATTGAACTCATCTCACATGCTAGTAAAGTAATGCTCAAAATTCTCCAAGCCAGGCTTCAGCTATATGTGAACCGTGAATTTCCTGATGTTGAAGCTGGTTTTAGAAAAGGCAGAGGAACCAGAGATCAAATTGCCAACATTCGCTGGATCATGGAAAAAGCAAGAGAGTTCCAGAAAAACATCTATTTCTGCTTTCTTGACTATGTCAAAGCCTTTGACTGTGTGGATCACAATAAACTGTGGAAAACTCTTCAAGAGATGGGAATACCAGACCGCCTGACCTGCCTCTTGAGAAATCTGTATGCAGGTCAGGAAGCAACAGTTAGAACTGGACATGGAACAACAGACTGGTTCCAAATAGGACAAGGAGTACGTCAAGGCTGTATATTGTCACCCTGCTTATTTAACTTATATGCAGAGTACATCATGAGAAACGCTGGACTGGAAGAAACACAAGCTAGAATCAAGATTGCTGGGAGAAATATCAATAACCTCAGATATGCAGATGACACCACCCTTATGGCAGAAAGTGAAGAGGAACTCAAAAGCCTTTTGATGAAAGTGAAAGTGGAGAGTGAAAAAGTTGGCTTAAAGCTCAACATTCAGAAAACAAAGATCATGGTATCTGGTCCCATCACTTCATGGGAAATAGATGGGGAAACAGTGGAAACAGTGTTAGACTTTATTTTTCTGGGCTCCAAAATCACTGCAGATGGTGACTGCAGCCATGAAATTAAAAGACAATTACTCCTTGGAAGGAAAGTTATGACCAACATAGATAGCATATTGAAAAGCAGAGACATTACTTTGCCCACAAAGGTCCGTCTAGTCAAGGCTATGATTTTTCCTGTGGTCGTGTATGGATGTGAGAGTTGGACTGTGAGGAAAGCTAAGCACCGAAGAATTGATGCTTTTGAAGTGTGGTGTTGGAGAAGACTCTTGAGAGTCCCTTGGACCGCAAGGAGATCCAACCAGTGCATTCTGAAGGAGATCAGCCCTGGGATTACTTTGGAGGGAATGATGCTAAAGCTGAAACTCCAGTACTTTGGCCACCTCATATGAAGAGTTGACTCATAGGAAAAGACATTGATGCTGGGAGGGATTAGGGGCAGGAGGAGAAGGGGATGACAGAGAATGAGATGACTGGATGACATCACTGACTCGATGGACGTGAGTCTGGGTGAACTCCGGGAGTTGGTGATGGACAGGGAGGCCCGGCGTGCTGTGATTCAAGGGGTCACAAAGAGTCGGACATGACTGAGCGACTGAACTGAACTGAAGAATTGTCTACAGTTTGTTGTGATCCACACAGTCAAAGTTTTTAGTTTAGTCAATGAAACAGAAGTAGATGTTTTTCTGGAATTGTCTTGCGTTTTCTATGATACAACAGATGTTGGCAATTTGATCTCTGGTTCCTTTGCCTTTTGCAAATCTAGATTGAACATCTGGAAGTTCATGGTTCAGGTACTGTTAAAGCCTAGCTTGGAAAATTTTCAGCATTACTTTGCCAGTGTGTCAGATGAGTGCAAGCATGTGGTAATTTGGTCATTCTTTGGAATTGCCTTTCTTTGGGATTGGAATGAAAACTGACCTTTTCCAGTCCTGTGGCCACTGCTGAGTTTTCCAAATTTCCTGGCATATTGAATGCAGTACTTTCACGGCATCATGTTTTAAGATTTGAAATAATTCAGCTGAAATTCCATCACCTCCACTAGCTTTGTTCATAGTGATGCTTCCCTAAGGCCAACTTGACTTCGGGCTCCAGGATGTCTGGTTCTAGGTGAGTGATCACACCATCGTGGTTATCTGAGTCATGAAGGTCTTTTTTGTACAGTTCTTCTGTATATTCTTGCCACCTCTTCTTAATATCTTCTGCTTCTGTTAGGTCCATACCATTTATGTCCTTTATTCTGCCCATCTTTGCATGAAATATTTACTTGGTATATCTAATTTTCTTGAAAAGATCTCTGGTCTTTTTGATTGTATTGTTTTCCTCTATTTCTTTGCATGATCACCTAGGAAGACTATCTTATCTTTTTGCCTTTTCATATGGTTCATGGGAGGGAGGAATACTGAAGTAGTTTGTCATTCCCTTCTCCAGTGGACCATGTTTTGTCAGAACTCTCCAACATGACCCATCCATCTTGGGTGGCCGTACATGGCATGGTTCATAGTTTCTTTGAGTAGACAAGGCTATGATCCATGTGATCAGTTTGGTTATATTTCTGTGATTTTGGTTTTCACTCTGCCCTCTGACGGATAAGGATAAAAAGCTTTTGGAAGCTTCCTGATGGGAGGGACTGACTGTGGTGGAATCTGGGTCTTGCTCTAATGAGTGGAGCTAGGCTTAGTAAATATTTAATCCATTTTTCTGTTGATGGGTGGGGCTTTCTTTTATTCCACATCCTTTCCAGAAATTATTTCTTTTATTTGGACAATAACCATTCTAACAAATGTGAGTTGATTTCTCCTTGTGGTTTTGACTTGCATTTCCCTATGATTAGCACTGTGGAGAAGTGTAGTAGTTTTTGAGAATCACTGCCAAAAACACTGAGATAGGAAAAAATGTTTGAAAACTCTTCAACTAGATGATTTCAAGGTCTTTTTTTAGTACTATCCTTATTTTGTGTGCATATTCAAAATAGAATGCACTTTATAAAAAGAGTTTATATATTTTGTTTTAGCAAAATTTGATTAAATCAAAATCACAAAAAAAATGTAAAATTTATTACTGTAATAAATGTTTATAACCACTGTCCTGAGTGTTTTATTCAGTTCCGTACATATTTCTTATAGTTATTTTTGATGAAGTAGAAAATTTCCAAAACTTTATCTCAAACGACAGTTAAAAGACAAAATCAAATATTAGATATGAGGAATAATGTTGCAGATATGAAGTATTGGGTACTCCCTAAGCTCTTGTCCAGTTCTAAAGTTCTTTTTATCCAACCACTTATGGAACTATAGGTATTAGGAACAATCAACCAAAGAAAATGTATTAAATGTTCAGTGTCATACTTTGATCACTAAATCTGAAACAAATATTAATCTGTAATGGTCTGTTGGTTTGAAAACGTTGCACTAAGAGCTTATGCCCAATTCAATAACAATTCTTCAGTATGTAGCGCCCCAAAGGCAATCATATAATGCAGAAAAAAGAACAAAGAAATGACCAAGGAAATTGCTCTACTTTGAAGAAAAAGCAAGCTGAAAAAAAAATTCTCTACAGCTTGATTAATACTGGCTGCTCTCCTCATTTCCAATTGAATCACACAATGAGGTAGGTGTTCTTGTTGGAGAAGGAACACAGCATGTCCTCAAGTAAAACTCTCATAATCTACCATGCCACCATGTCTGAGGTCATATGAGGATTACTTAGTGTTTGAAATTTGATTTACTGATTCATCATTAGTCAGCTCTTTTGCTTCATATTTGATTATTTTGTTGCTTGTTCAGTTCAGTTCAGTTCTGTCTCTTAGTCATGTCCGACTCTTTGCGACCCCAAGAATCGCAGCACGCCAGGCCTCCCTGTCCATCACCAACTCCCAGAGCTCACCCAAACTCATGTGCATCGAGTCTGTGATGCCATCCAACCATCTCATCCTCTGTCGTCCCCTGCTCCTCCTGCCCCCAATCCCTCCCAGCATCAGGGTCTTTTCCAATGAGTCAACTCTTCACATGAGGTGGCCAGCTCTTTAAAATGTTGAGGAAAAGCAGATATTTGTTGAAGAAAGAGCTTGGGCTTTGAAACACTGAATTTAAACCTTGGTTTTATCACTTCATTAGCTGAATCGCCTAAGGAATCACTTGTCTATAATGATTAAGATAATAACAATAATAGACATACCTCAGGGGGCTAGTATGGAGAGCAAAACAGTGTTTGGGGAAATATTATAGGTATGCTAGTCATCACTATTGTCAGTTTATTTTTTTTAATTTTATTTTATTTTTAAACTTTACATAATTGTATTAGTTTTGCCAAATATCAAAATGAATCCGCCACAGGTGTTCCCCATCCTAAACCCTCCTCCCTCCTCCCTCCCCATACCATCCCTCTGGGTCGTCCCAGTGCACTAGCCCCAAGCATCCAGTATCGTGCATCGAACCTGGACTGGCAACTCATTTCTTACATGATATTTTACATGTTTCAATGTCATTCTCCAAAATCTTCCCAACCTCTCCCTCTCCCACAGAGTCCATAAGACTGTTCTATACATCAGTGTCTTTTGCTGTCTCGTACACTGGGTTATTGTTAGCATCTTTCTAAATTCCATATACATGCGTTAGTATACTGTATTTATCTTTTTCCTTCTGGCTTACTTCACTCTGTATAATAGGCTCCAGTTTCATCCATCTCATTAGAACTGATTCAAATGTATTCTTTTTAATGGCTGAGTAATACTCCATTGTGTATATGTACCACTGCTTTCTTATCCATTCATCTGCTGATGGACAACTAGGTTGCTTCCATGTCCTGGCTATTATAAACAGTGCTGCGATGAACATTGGGGTACACGTGTCTCTTTCCCTTCTGGTTTCCTCAGTGTGTATGCCCAGCAGTGGGATTGCTGGATCATAAGGCAGTTCTATTTCCAGTTTTTGAAGGAATCTCCACACTGTTCTCCATAGTGGCTGTACTAGTTTGCATTCCCACCAACAGTGTAAGAGGGTTCCCTTTTCTCCACACCCTCTCCAGCATTTATTATTTGTAGACTTTTGGATCATAGCCATTCTGACTGGTGTGAAATGGTACCTCATAGTGGTTTTGATTTGCATTTCTCTGATAAGGAGTGATGTTGAGCATCTTTTCATGTGTTTGTTAGCCATCTGTATGTCTTCTTTGGAGAAATGTCTATTTAGTTCTTTGGCCCATTTTTTGATTGGGTCGTTTATTTTTCTGGAGTTGAGCTGTAGGAGTTGCTTGTGTATTTTTGAGATTAGTTGTTTGTCGGTTGCTTCATTTGCTATTACTTTCTCCCATTCTGCAGGCTGTCTTTTCACCTTGCTAATAGTTTCCTTTGATGTGCTGCTAATAGTTTCCTTTGATGTGCAGAAGCTCTTAAGGTTAATTAGGTCCCATTTGTTTATTTTTGCTTTTATTTCCAATATTCTGGGAGGTGGGTCATAGAGGATCCTGCTGTGATGTATGTCAGAGAGTGTTTTGCCTATGTTCTCCTCTAGGAGTTTTATAGTTTCTGGTCTTACGTTTAGATCTTTAATCCATTTTGAGTTTATTTTTGTGTATGGTGTTAGAAAGTGTTCTAGTTTCATTCTTTTACAAGTGGTTGACCAGTTTTCCCAGCACCACTTGTTAAAGAGATTGTCTTTAATCCATTGTATATTCTTGCCCCCTTCGTCAATGATAAGGTGTCCATATGTGCGTGGATTTATCTCTGGGCTTTCTATTTTATTCCATTGATCAATATTTCTGTCTTTGTGCCAGTACCATACTGTCTTGATAACTGTGGCTTTGTAGTAGAGCCTGAAGTCAGGTAGGTTGATTCCTCCAGTTCCATTCTTCTTTCTCAAGATCGCTTTGGCTATTCGAGGTTTTTTGTATTTCCATACAAATTGTGAAATTATTTGTTCTAGCTCTGTGAAGAATACTATCGGTAGCTTGATAGGGATTGCGTTGAATCTATAAATTGCTTTGGGTAGTATACTCATTTTCACTATATTGATTCTTCCAATCCATGAACATGGTATATTTCTCCATCTATTAGTGTCCTCTTTGATTTCTTTCACCAGTGTTTTATAGTTTTCTATATATAGGTCCTTAGTTTCTTTAGGTAGATATATTCCTAAGTATTTTATTCTTTCCGTTGCAATGGTGAATGGAATTGTTTCCTTAATTTCTCTTTCTGTTTTCTCATTATTAGTGTATAGGAATGCAAGGGATTTCTGTGTGTTGATTTTATATCCTGCAACTTTACTATAGTCATTGATTATTTCTAGTAATTTTCTGGTGGAATCTTTAGGGTTTTCTATGTAGAGGATCATGTCATCTGCAAATAGTGAGAGTTTTACTTCTTCTTTTCCAATTTGGATTCCTTTTATTTCTTTTTCTGCTCTGATTGCTGTGGCCAAAACTTCCAAAACTATGTTGAATAGTAATGGTGAGAGTGGGCACCCTCGTCTTGTTCCTGACTTTAGAGGAAATGATTTCAATTTTTCACCATTGAGGATGTTTGCTGTGGGTTTGTCATATATAGCTTTTATTATGTTGAGGTATGTTCCTTCTATTCCTGCTTTCTGGAGAGTTTTTATCATAAATGGATGTTGAATTTTGTCAAAGGCTTTCTATGTATTTATTGAGATAATCATATGGTTTTTATTTTTCAATTTCTTAATGTGGTGTATTACACTGATTGTTTTGCGGATATTGAAGAATCCTTGCATCCCTGGGATAAAGCCCACTTGATCATGGTGTATGATCTTTTTAATGTGTTGTTGGATTCTGATTGCTAGAATTTTGTTAAGGATTTTTGCATCTATGTTCATCAGTGATATTGGCCTGTAGTTTTCTTTTTTTGTGGCATCTTTGTCAGGTTTTGGTATCAGGGTGATGGTGGCCTCATAGAATGAGTTTGGAAGTTTACCTTCCTCTGCAATTTTCTGGAAGAGTTTGAGTAGGATAGGTGTTAGCTCTTCTCTAAATTTTTGGTAGAATTCAGCTGTGAAGCCGTCTGGACCGGGGCTTTTGTTTGCTGGAAGATTTTTGATTACAGTTTCAATTTCCATGTTTGTGATGGGTCTGTTAAGATTTTCTATTTCTTCCTGGTCCAGTTTTGGAAAGTTGTACTTTTCTAAGAATTTGTCCATTTCTTCCACATTGTCCATTTTATTGGCATATAATTGTTGATAGTAGTCTCTTATGATCCTTTGTATTTCTGTGTTGTCTGTTGTGATCTCTCCATTTTCGTTTCTAATTTTGTTGATTTGATTTTTCTCCCTTTGTTTCTTGATGAGTCTGGCTAATGGTTTGTCAATTTTATTTATCCTTTCAAAGAACCAGCTTTTGGTTTTGTTGATTTTTGCTATGGTCTCTTTTGTTTCTTTTGCATTTATTTCTGCTCTAATTTTTAAGATTTCTTTCCTTCTACTAACCCTGGAGTTCTTCATTTCTTCCTTTTCTAGTTGCTTTAGGTGTAGAGTTAGGTTATTTATTTGACTTTTTTCTTGTTTCTTGAGGTGTGCCTGTATTGCTATGAACTTTCCCCTTAGGACTGCTTTTACCGTGTCCCACAGGTTTTGGGTTGTTGTGTTTTCATTTTCATTCGTTTCTATGCAAATTTTGATTTCTTTTTTTATTTCTTCTGTGATTTGTTGGTTATTCAGCAGCGTGTTGTTCAGCCTCCATATGTTGGAATTTTTAATAGTTTTTCTCCTGTAATTGAGATCTAATCTTACTGCATTGTGGTCAGAAAAAATGCTTGGAATGATTTCTATTTCTTGGAATTTACCAAGGCTAGCTTTATGGCCCAGGATGTGATCTATCCTGGAGAAGCTTCCATGTGCACTTGAGAAAAAGGTGAAATTCATTGTTTTGGGATGAAATGTCCTATAGATATCAATTAGGTCTAACTGGTCTATTGTATCGTTTAAAGTTTGTGTTTCCTTGTTAATTTTCTGTTTAGTTGATCTATCCACAGATGTGAGTGGGGTATTAAAGTCTCCCACTATTATTGTGTTATTGTTAATTTCTCCTTTCATACTTATTAGCATTTGTCTTACATACTGTGGTGCTCCCGTGTTGGGTGCATATATATTTATAATTGTTATATCTTCTTCTTGGATTGATCCTTTGATCATTATGTAGTGATCTTCTTTGTCTCTTTTCACAGCCTTTTTTTTAAAGTCTATTTTATCTGATGTGACTATTGCTACTCCTGCTTTCTTTTGGTCCCTATTTGCATGGAAAATCTTTCTCCAGCCCTTCACTTTCAGTCTTTATGTGTCCCCTGTTTTGAGGTGGGTCTCTTGTAGACAACATATGTAGGGGTCTTGTTTTTGTATCCATTCAGCCAGTCTTTGTCTTTTGGTTGGGGCATTCAACCCATTTACGTTTAAGGTAATTACTGATAAGTATGATCCCATTGTCATTTACTTTATTGTTTTGGGTTCGAGTTTATACACTATTTTTGTGTTTCCTGTCTAGAGAATATCCTTTAGTATTTGTTGGAGAGCTGGTTTGGTGGAGTAGAATTCTCTCAGCTTTTGCTTGTCTGAAAAGCTTTTGATTTCTCCTTCATACTTGAATGAGATCCTTGCTAGGTACAATAATCTGGGCTGTAGGTTATTTTCTTTCATCATTTTAAGTATGTCTTGCCATTCCCTCCTGGCTTGAAGAGTTTCTATTGAAAGATCAGCTGTTATCCTTATGGGAATTCCCTTGTGTGTTATTTGTTGTTTTTCCCTTGGTGCTTTTAATATTTGTTCTTTGTGTTTGATCTTTGTTAATTTGATTAATATGTGTCTTGGGGTGTTTCTCCTTGGGTTTATCCTGTTTGGGATTCTCTGGGTTTGTTGGACTTGGGTGATTATTTCCTTCCCCATTTTAGGGAAGTTTTCCACTATTATCTCCTCGAGTATTTTCTCATGGTCTTTCTTTTTGTCTTCTTCTTCTGGAACCCCTATGATTCGAATGTTGTAGCGTTTAATATTGTCCTGGAGGTCTCTGAGATTGTCCTCATTTCTTTTAATTCGTTTTTCTTTTATCCTCTCTGATTCATTTATTTCTACCATTCTATCTTCTAATTCACTAATCCTATCTTCTGCCTCTGTTATTCTACTATTTGTTGCCTCCAGAGTGTTTTTAATTTCATTTATTGCATTATTCATTATATATTGACTCTTTTTTATTTCTTCTAGGTCCTTGTTAAACCTTTCTTGCATCTTCTCAGTCATTGTCTCCAGGCTATTTATCTGTGATTCCATTTTAGTTTCAAGATTTTGGATCAATTTCACTATCATTATTCGGAATTCTTTATCAGGTAGATTCCCTATCTCTTCCTCTTTTGTTTGGTTTGGTGGGCATTTATCCTGTTCCTTTATCTGCTGAGTATTCCTCTGTCTCTTCATCTTGTTTAAATTTTTGAGTTTGGGGTGTCCTTTCTGTATTCTGGCAGTTTGTGGAGTTCTCTTTATTGTGGCATTTCCTCACTGTGTGTGGGTTTGTACAGGAGGCTTGTCAAGGTTTCCTGGTTAGGGAAGCTTGTGTCAGTGTTCTGGTGGGTGGAGCTGTATTTCTTCTCTCTGAAGTGCAATGAAATGTCCAGTAATGAGTTATGAAATGTCTATAGTTTTGGGGTGACTTTGGGCAGCCTGTATCTTGAAGCTCAGGGCTGTGTTCCTTTGTTGCTGGAGAATTTGCTTGGTATGTCTTGCCCTGGAACTTATTGGTCCTTGTGTGGTGCTTGGTTTCAGTGTAGGTATGGAGGCATTTGATGAGCTCCTGTCAATTAATGTTCCTTGGAGTCAGGAGTTCCCTGGAGTCAGGGTTTGGACTTAAGTCTCCTGCTTCCGGTTATCAGTCTTAATTTTACAGTAGTTTCAAAACTTCTCCTTCTATACAGCACCATTGATAAAACATCTATATTAAAGATGAAAAGTTTCTCTACTGTGAGGGTCACTCAGAGAGGTTCACAGGGTTACATGGAGAAGAGAAGAGGGAGGAGGGAGTTAGAGGTGACCCAAATGAGATGAGGTGAATCAATAGTGGAGAGAGTGGGCTAGCCAGTAGTCACTTCCTTATGTGCACTCCACAACTGGACCACTCAGAGATGTTCACGGAGTTATACAGAAGAGAAGAAGGAGGAAGGTGACAGAGGTGGCCAGAAGGATAAAAGGGGGGAATGAAAAGGAGGGAGACAGATCCAGCCAGTAATCAGTTCCCTAAGTGTTCTCCACCGTCTGGAACACACAGAAATTCACAGAGTTGGGTAGAGTGGGGAGGGGTTAGGGAGGAGACACAGGCGACCTGGTGGAGAAAAAGGAGAGTCCAAAGGGAGAGAGAGCAGTCAAGCCAGTAATCTCGCTCCCTAGTGGAAAATGGGTCCTGAAGATTGGGTTCTTAAAGGTACAAAATTGGTAACAAATACATAAAAGCAAAAATTAAAAATCTAGAGTAGAGTTTGGAATTTCAAAAATACGATGTTAAAGAAAAGAAGAAGGAAAAGAAAGAGAGAAAAAACGAACAAACAAAAACAAACAAGGTCGCGAAAATTATAAAGAAAGTACAGGTACAAAATTGATAACTAATACCAAAAAGCAAAAATTAAAAATCTAGAGTAGAGTTTGGAATTTCAAAAATACAATGTTAAATAAAAAAAGAAGAAAAATAAAGAGAGAAAACAAACAATGTCACAAAAATTATAAAGAAAATACAGGTACAAAATTGATATCAAATACCAAAAAGCATAAATTACAAATCTAGAGTAGAGTTTGGAATTTCAGATATACAATGTTATATAAAAGAAGAAGAGACAGAAACAGAGAAGAAGGGAAAAAAAAAGTCACAGAAATTATATTTAAAAAAAAGTATAGGTACAAAATTGATAACATATACCAAAAAGCGAAAATTAAAAATCTAGAGTAGAGTCTGGAATTTCAAAAATACAATGTTAAAGAAAAGAAGAAAAAAAAAACAACAAGGTCAAAAAATTATAAAATATATATATATGAAGTTTGCTAAAGAAGAAAAAAATAGGGTCTTTTTTTTGTGCAAAGTAATAGGTTATAAAAGTGAAAATTAAAGGAACAATAGAGGACTTAAATTTTTTTTAATTAAAAAAAAAGAAAGAATGATCGTAAAAATAATAAAAATACATCTAGGACTTTCTTGGTTTTGTTGTGGGTGTTG
The DNA here is from genome assembly GCF_055505025.1 of Bos grunniens. Lineage (NCBI taxonomy): Eukaryota > Metazoa > Chordata > Mammalia > Artiodactyla > Bovidae > Bos > Bos grunniens. The sequence continues at coordinate 100,490,879 of NC_141194.1, read as the reverse complement.
TGGGTTCAGTTCATTTTTGGCTAGTTCCTTGGTCAGACTTATATTTCTCAAGATCTATAGGCCCCTTCCTGTGTAGTCCATAGTAACCACAGGGTTTTGATCTATTGCCTGTAGCTTCCAAGGCGTTTCCCTCTGTTATATCTTCTTCTGTTTGCTAGTCTCTTCAGTATCTGGTTTCCGCCCTGACACAAAGGGGATGGTGGAGGACACTTTTTTTTTTTTTTTTTTAGGCTTACTTGTTCAGTTGCACTGTGGGGAGGGAGGGAGGGATGCTGCAAACAAATAACACTGGCGTGCGCTCGCAGTGCCTCAGCCACACTGGGTCTGCCCCCGCTCACGGTGCGTGTAGCCACCCTGCCCACACTGCTCGGGCTCTAGGTTGTTCCGCCGGGAACAATCCGAGGCCGGCCCTGGGTTGCATGCACCTCCCAGGTCCAAGCCGCTCAGGTTCAGGTACTCGGGTAGTTCTCAGAGGCGCAGACTCAGTTGGGCCTGCGTTTTGTGCTCTTCCTAGGTCCGAGCAGCTCAGGTGATGAGGTGTTTGGTGAGTGCCAATGCTGCGACTTATTGCCTCCCTGCCACTCGGTTATCTGGGTGTAAAACCGGCGCACCTTCTCAGGGAGATGTTGACCATCCAGACCCCCAAGAAGTTTTAGTTAGCAAAGAAGCCTGCTTACAGTTTTATAGATAATGTCTCTCTGGGGCTGCGATTGCCCCCTTCCGGCTCTGGCTGCCTGTCACCGGAGGGGGAAGGTCTGCAGCCGGCTATCTCTGTTCAGTCCTTTGTTCCGTGGGCGGGTCTTAGGTTAGGGCTGGCTTTTTGCGTGGTAGATATCCCACAGTCTGGTTTGCTAGCCCAAATTATTTCGCTCAGATAGCTCTCAGGGTATTCAGGCCAGATTCTTACTCTCAGCGATGTAGCCCGCGCCGCGCCTCCCTGCCCAGCCCCCGCTTGCTAATGGCGGATGCAGGCATCTGCGCTGCTTCTCCGCTCGGGGAGTTACGGTAGGGCTCGCAATCTGCGAGTTTTAATTGTTTATTTATTTTTTCTCCCTGTTATGTTGCCTTCTGTGCTTCCAAAGCTCGGCACAGATTCGGCAGTGAGAAGGTTTCCCGGTGTTTGGAAACTTCTCTCTTTTTAAGATTCCCTTCCCGGGACGGAACTCCGTCCCTCCCTCTTTTGTCTCTTTTTTTTTGTCTTTAATATTTTTTCCTACCTCCTTTCGAAGAGTTGGGTTGCTTTTCTGGGTGCCTGATGTCCTCTGCCAGCATTCAGAAGTTGTTTTGTGGAATTTACTCGACGTTTAAATGCTCTTTTGATGAATTTGTGGGGGAGAAAGTGTTCTCCCCGTCCTCCTCCTCCGCCATCTTGGCTCCTCCCCTATTGTCAGTTTAAAACCAAAAAGCTCTAGCATATATTAGCAATATAAGGACAATAATGCTTGAGACTGGATGAAGTCTTAAAATTAATTGTTGAAAGTAATTTAGTAGTGTATGGTAATATTGATGAGACTACTTTCTCCATCCCCATTATAATTATATCCAAGTATTTGTCTATGTGATTTTCATAATTATAATTGGGACAATTTAGAATTATCAAATGATATAAATAACTGCCACTTGCAATAAATAATATCTTAAAATAGGAACTATATGGAAATTATATGTAAAACTGAAGATGAATTTGTTTAGAAATAGTGTGACCATTCAGCATTTCTTGATTTGTAGTAGTTACTATGAACATCTACTATAGAGCAAATTTAATTTATAATAGGCCCAAGGACTGAAACAATTTAATAATAAATATTTGAATATAGATAGACTTTCCCATTGATCCTATAGTTATATCTTTCATAATGAAAGAGAGAAACTGATAGTAGTATAGCACAGTGCTCCACAGCACAGGATTTGGAGTCTGATTATCCAAGTTGATATTCTTGCTCTACCAGTTACTATCAGAGATTGTGGACAAATAGCTTTATTTCTTCTTCCCAGGCTATTTTGAGAATTCTTTAAGTTAATGAAATACTTCACAATAGTACATGGAATATTGTGATCGTTCAAAAATGACAGCTTTTATTTCTCCATTACTTTATATGGAAATGATTGTAAGACTATAGCTAAGCAAAAAATAACAGGATTTTTTAAGAATAGCTGGAGATAAAATAATATAGTCAGTGAAACCATAGCCATGAGCAAAAGGCAAGAATTTATTTTTACTCAGTTGCTTAATTTCAAATATTGTATGTGAAATGGATATTCTTATATACTACTGGTGAGATTATGCTATGCTATGCTAAGTCACTTCAGTCGTGTCCGACTCTGTGTGACCCCATAGATGGCAGCCACCAGGCTCCCCTGTCCCTGGGATTCTCCAGGCAAGAACACTGGAGTGGGTTGCCATTTCCTTCTCCAACGCATGAAAGTGAAAAGTGAAAGCAAAGTCACTCATTCGTGTCCGACTCTTAGTGACCCCATGGACTGCAGCCTACCAGGCTCCTCCATCCATGGGATTTTCCAGGCAAAATACTGGAGTGGGGTGCCACCGCCTTCTCCAGGTGAGATTATAAATTACCACAAACTTTTTTGATGGAAATCTAGTAATATTAACAAAAACCTTATAAATCACATACACTTGACCCATAAATTCCAATTATAAAGATTTATCCTAAAGAAATTGTATCCTGAGATGTATGATTCAGTTTCACCGCTGCCATTGTACTCTCCCCTATTCCTGTAGGCTGTGTCAGGCTTCCTTATCACTTTCAGATACATATACTCTTAACTCCTGAAATATGGCCTCCCAAGTCTCTATGAATTACAGTTTTGGTGGCCTTACATGTTAGTTAACTCTATTGCTTGTTCTTTCTCCCACTAAGGTTTCTGAGGCCAATATAATGGAGACTTGACAGAGTGATACCTTGAAGCTCTTGCCTTTAACGTAGAGATCCACAGACATACACTACTTCACTTCTCCTACTAGATGACTTAGTGCTCTGTGTCTTTCTAAAAATTAGGAGACAAAAGTCTAATTGGAAGGCAAGAAGTCTAATTGGAAATGGTTAGTTTAATGCTACCTTTGTTACTTATCTTTGTATAAATGTTCAGGTATCCATAATCTTATGAGGTTGATCTTATCAATCATGAAAACATAAATAACATAACAATAAGCAAAGAGCATATGGATGCAGGGATACGAATTGAGGCCTATTGAATAGGTGGGGGATAAGTGGCTTAGACTAGACTGCTATTAGTGTGGGCTAAGATAAATGGACAGTGTTAAGAAATAATTCAGAAATAGAATCAATAGCACTTGGTTGAGTAATTTGTTGTAAAGAGTATGACAATAGGAGGTGATATCAGGGATGACTTTCCGCTTTCTTGTTCAAGCAAATTTGATGAATAATGATGTATTTCTGTAGTTGGGAAAGATTTAGGAGGAAAATAACATGAAGGAGATGAACTGTTAAATTTTGGTTTTGTCTGTTTGAGATCTACATGAATTATCCAAGTAGGAATGTTAAGTAGGCAGTTATGCATACTAATCAAGGAAGGTGAACTTGGGGTATGATATTGAGATATATCAACATATAGATGGTGTATAAAGCCATGAGAGTAGATGAGATGGCCAAGGAATAATGGTGAGTGTATGAAGAAAATAAAGCCTAACATAGAGTCTTGAGGTACTTTACCAATTAAGGGTCATATCTAAAAGAAGAGGATGAACTGGCAAAAGGCACTGAGAAGGACATACAAAGAAGTAAGAGGAAGTTCAGGAAACAGAAGTCAAGGGAAGAGAATATCTTGTGAAGACAGTGTTATATCAAATGCTGTCAAATGCTTAGAGGTCAAAACTGGAGCAACTAGATTGAATATAGTGATATAAATGTCATTGGTAAATTTAGTATGAGAAATTTTGGTGGAAAAATGGGAACAAAAATCAACTAAATGGGTTAAATCATGTATCATAGGTGAGGAAATGGAAACAAAGAACACAAATAGAAATTCTACAAGTTTGGCTATGAAGGACAGGAGATAGAGCTGTAGTTGAAGGAGAAGAGTCAAAGGTGTTATTGTTACTATCATTCTTCATTTAATAAGAGAGAGTAGGCATTGAATGTTGATGGAGATTATAGAGAAAGAAGTCAAAGATACAAGGAGGAGAGTGGTAGCTGATAGAGTCTCTAGGTCTCTGATAAAATTGGGTGAGTGGAAAATAAAGATTATAGGTGATGACGTTGAAATCACACTTCTGTTTACTTCTCCTTCTGTTTACTCTTCTTCCTTACAACCATTTTCTCATCATTCACCTTCCTTCCAGCCAGCTCTAGAATATTTTTATCCTAATCTGTAAGGCTTTTGTGTATCATAACCCTGGGGTTCTTAAAAGCTAGTACGGTAGAGTCATTAAGATGTAATCTTTGGAATCAAATCCAGCTTGAGTCTTTTTTTCTGCTACTTTATTACTGCTATTTTATTACTTGCACAAGACAAATTGTATAGTCTTTTAAGTTTCTTCATATGTAAAACAGAGACAATAACTACTAATGAGTAAGAAGCATGTATTAAATAAGATAATGCACATGAAATACCTAGCATAATATCTGCTATGTAGTGAGTATTAGTTTCATGTAATGCAAGAGGCTTATTGCCCCCTCAAAATAATGGTCCCTCAGGGAGGACACCTGGGGACATGAGCTATTGGTTTACTTACTGCATCCCTATTCCTGTACATTATCAACAGTTAGTGACTGGTGGCCGGTGGGCCAAATCAAAACCACCAAATATACTTTATTTATTATACTGCTTAAAAAATACTTTAGACTTTTTTATCATTTAAAAACCATGAGATTTTATATATGTATTTGGATTTTTGACTTCTCATGGACAATTGGCAGATCTGCACCTATGGACAAAAACACAAAGCTGTGCTTGATAGCTTTATTAACTCAGTATACTTGTTTCACTCCTTTAGGCACTTGAGTTTCCAATCCCTGCCATAAGGTGTCCTTAAGCTTTGAGATTGGTAAACTGTAAGGTATCAAATTCATGCCTTGCAAGATTAATTAGGCTACTTACAAAACAATTAAAGGCAAAGCTCCAAATGTTTTAGACTTTATTTTGAAATTATACATAATCATTTATAAATGAAAAAAAAAAAAACCTATGTCAGAAACCAAATTGTCTCCTGAGACATTTTCTAATTTTGTCCAAAGTATTTGTGAGTAGGAGAATGAAAGGTAGAAATAATTATAGACTTCATATTTAAACAAAAATATATATATTTTTCCAACATCCTCATCTAGCCTAATGCACATTTTAAAATAACTGGTAATGTCACTTAGTAAAGTATTTGTGTGCTCAGTTGCTCAGTCTTGTCTGATTCTTTGAGAATCCATGAACTGTAGCCCACCAGGCTCCTCTGACCATGGGATTTTCCAGGCAAGAAAACAAGGGTGGATTGTCAGTATTTAGCCAAAATAAAAGCTTAAAGCTACCTACCAGAATTTTCAAGCCTATTGCTCAGTTTTTGAGCCTTGCTATCCATTATAAAATGCCCATCTTCCAATAAATGATCTTCGTGTAATGAAGTCATAAAGACCAAAGGTTAAGTGAGTTTTTCTTTTACGTGATAAAGGATCTTCTCTATAGCTAATATTATATGCCCAAACGTTTAACTACCAACTTAGCAGCTAGACAATGAATATTACCTTTGGAAATTGATAATCGTTTTCAAATTGATTTTAATTGGAAAGTATTTCAGTTCATACCTTGATAATAGGTGGCTGTCATATTACAAAATATATTGTAATAACTGGATATATATGCCAAGAGAAAAATCAGCAGAGACATTTCAACTGTAAAAACGCATTCCTCCATCCCACACTAATAATCCAAGGTTAGAAGAACCAATTTATCCCTAGGCTCCCCTGGTGACTCAGAGGTAGAAAATCTGTTTGCAATACAGGAGACCCGGGTTCGATCCCTGCATCAGGATGATACACTGGAGAAGGGAATGGCAACCCACTCTGGTATTCTTGCCTGGAAAATTCCATGGACAAAGGAAACTGGTGGGTTACAATCTATGGGGGTTGCAAAGAGTCGGACATGACTGAGTGACTAACACACTAGAGAAGCAAAATGGTGTTACCTAGAGCCCTTTGTGGTTTTCAGTTCTTTTAACACTTGGTGTCAGGTCTCTAAATTGAATTTCCATTGTTTGAAAAAGCTATTGTGAAATAAACTTCATATTTTAGGGAAAAACAAGAAAGATTTAAACACAAAAGTTTTCTCTGCCTTTTGGCCTCCTCTCTCCCCTCACTGTACTTTGTGTATCTGCATTATGCATCAACCACATTTCCCCCATTGGCAGAAATACCTGCTCAATCATAAAGAGCAGAATTCTCCCAGTGTTAACTTATTAAAAGACCACATTTCTTCTGAATCTTGTAAGAAGTCACATGACCCACCATGATGACACTTAGATCTGGGTTGTGTAAACTGTCAATGATATCTCATTTAGTGTATAGCCCTCTATCTCAAAAAGCTTATAGCTTTGTCTTGACTTTTAATGCATGGAACAGAGCTCAGAACTTTCTGGGATGCTCTTCCTAAGTTATAATACTCAAATTTAGTTTGAATAAAATTTTCCAGTTCTTTCTTAGATCAACGGATTAATTTTTCATTGATACTATGGTGATTTATATTTCCCTGACCAGACACTGACTGATAATGCTGATGACAACAGGAAATATGCACAGTAGCAAGGAAATATATGTTATAGTGAGTGCCCTCCCACTCTATTTAACTACTGATCTTCAACCCTAAGATCAACACTTATGGATATGGAAATTATAACTGTATAAAATGGTGAGCCATAGAGGCTAACACTGGTCCAATCTGGATGGTTGAATGCCTTCACTGACTCAATGGATATGAGTCTGAACAAACTCTGGGAGACAGTGAAGGTCAAGGAAGCCTGGTGTGCTGCAGTCCATGGGGTCGCAAAGAGTCAGACATGACTGAGCAACTGAACAACAAAGAAAAAGAGAATCTTAGTCATTAGACTTTGAGAATTTCTGCTTCCATTTGCAAGGATATATTAAATTATATTGAACTCCTATCATTTAATATTGATTTATCTAACTCCTTTTGTCTGATTCTATACTCAGATAATAACCTAATATGATTTAACTTCCAATGTTTGGCGACCTACTGGAGAAAAAATGTACAGAATACAGGGACATTTGGGGGTAATGAATTAATATAGTGTTTATTTATATACTTATTTCCTGTGTCATTATTTCATCATTGGTAATTAATAATTTGGAATTTTGTTGTTTAGCAGGTCTTTTGTGTATGTGACTAACTTGAGTCAGGATTTCAGGTCCTCCTAAATATATCTGAACACCAATAAGAGTAAATAAAGACTGTAAAGAGAGCTTCAGATTCTAGAATATGGTGCAGCAATGCACAGCCTGCCCAGTTTTAGCCAGATTTCCCCTGCACAATACTGATGCCATGTCATTACTTACTTGTTGTTGTTTTATTTCAAAATGAACCATGACAGATAGAAAAATGAATTAAAAAGATCTAGAAAAAATGGATTAATGGATGGAAGATATATTTCTTAACTTATGTGCAATGTTTCAAGGATGAAAACGATTTTAAATTTAAAAAAATGTGAATTTAATAGTAGTATCTTTTTTCTCCAGATTTTATCAGAGAGCAAAATGTTCTTGAAAAAGAAGTTACTAATGACTATATATCAAGATGAATCAGTATGTTGGCCATGTGTACTGAAGTGCTAAAATTCAATGTCTAGAAGCTACACTTCTCCAATGACTGGAAAGATGCAAGCAGGTAGGTTCTACACATTCACATCAAGAAGTCAGTCAAACAGAGATTCTAGAATACTGGGAACAGAGTTAAGAAAGATAGATATATCTTTTCATCATGTACACTTGGATTATCTGATTTGGGTGGACCAAGATTTTTCTTTTTAGGTATCATATCTATAGATATAGAAATAAGTTGCATATACTTGTAGCAAGTAAACAACAACTATCTATTAAAATTCATAAACAAAGTGGGGAAGTTACTGAATCTATTATATAATAAAGTTTAAAGAAAAATCTTGAATGTAAGAATTTTGGAAAACAGTTTTTTGTGTCCATAATTTTTTTTTAGGACATTGAAAGTGGTGTTATAGATGAAATTGTGGAAAACACAGATTTTAATCTTGAAAGACTCTCAAGACAGATTGGTATCAGTGTATTCAATAATAAGATATATTGTAGGGATTATTGTTTAGAGCAGATCAAAAAGAAGACATCAAAAAGCAGATGCAATTTGCTATCCTTAAGGAAACTTCACTGCAGTTTAAATTTAATAAAATAAGTGGGCAGCTGAGAAGCTGTTCCATGTAGATTAACTATCACAAATTATTGGGAACTTGTTTCTCATGAATATAACTGAATTTTATCTTATTAGTATTGAATATGTATGAGATATATATGCATATTCCTAATATGAATGTAACAGGACTCAGTTCAGTTCAGTTCAGTTCAGCCACTCAGTCATGTCTGACTCTTTGTGACCCTATGGACTGCAGTATGCCAGGCCTCCCTGTTCACCACCAACTCCCAGAGTTTACTCAAACTCATGTCTATTGAATCGGTGATGCCATCTAACTATCTCATCTTCTCTCGTCCCCTTCTTCTCCTACCTTCAATCTTTCCCAGCATCAGGGTCTTTTCAAATGACACAGTTCTTCACATCAGGTGGCCAAAGTGTTGAAATTTCAGCTTCAGCATCAGTCCTTCCAATGAATATTCAGGACTGATTTCCTTTATAATACACTGGCTTGATTTCCTTACTGTCCAATGGTCTCTCAAGAGTTTTTTCCAACACCACAGTTCAGTTCAGTTCAGTTCAGTTGCTCAGTCGTGTCCAACTCTTTGTGACCCCATGAATCCCAGCACGCCAGGCCTCCCTGCCCATCACCAACTCCCAGAGTCCACCCAAACCCAAGTCCATTGAGGCGGTGATGCCATCCAACCATCTTATCCCTTGTAGTCCCCTTCTCCTCCTGCCCTCAATCTTTCTCAGCAACAGGGTCTTTTCCAATGAGTCAGCTCTTCACATCAGGTGGCCAAAGTACTGGAGTTTCAGCTTCAATGTCAGTCCTTCCAATGAACACCCAGGACTGACCTCCTTTAGGATGGACTGGTTGGATCTCCTTGCAGTCCAAGGAACTCTCAAGAGTCTTCTCTGACACCACACTTCAAAAGCATCAATTCTTCAGCATTCAGCTTTCTTTATAGTCCAACTCTCACATCCATACATAACTATTGGACAAACCATAGCCTTGACTAGAAAGACTTTGTGGGCAAGGTAATGTTTCTGCTTTTTAATATGCTGTCTGTGTTCGTTATAACTTTCCTTCCAAGGAGTAAGCGTCTTTTAATCTCATGGCTGCAGTCACCATCTGCAGTGATTTTGAAGCCCAAAAAAATAAAGTCTGTCACTGTTTCCACTGTTTCCTCAACTAGTTCCCATGAAGTGATGGGACCAGATGCCATGATCTTCATTTTCTGAATGTTGAACTTTAAGCCAACTTTTTCACTCTCCACTTTCACTTTCATCAAGAGGCTTTTTAGTTCCTCTTCATTTTCTGCCATAAGGGTGGTGTCATCTGCTTATCTGAGGTTATTGATATTTCTTCTGGCAATCTTGATTCCAGCTTGTGCTTCTTTCAGTCAAGTGTTTCTCTTGATGTACTCTGCATATAAGTTAAATAGGCAGAGTGATAACATACAGCCTTGATGTACTCCTTTTCCTATTTGGAACCAGTCTGTTGTTCCATGTCCAGTTCTAACTGTTGCTTCCTGACCTGCATACAGGTTTATCAAGAGGCAGGTCAGGTGGTCTGATATTCCCATCTCTTGAAGAATTTTCCACAGTTTATTGTGATCCACACAGTCAAAGGCTATGGCATAGTCAATAAAGCAGAAATAGATGTTTCTCTGGAACTCTATTGCTTTTTCCATGATCCAGTGGATGTTGGCAATTTGATCTCTGATTCCTCTGCCTTTTCTAAAACCAGCTTGAACATCAGGAAGTTCACGGTTCATGTATTGCTGAAGCCTGGCTTGGAGAATTTTGAGCATTACTTTACTAGCGTGTGAGATGAGTGCGATTGTGTGGTAGTTTGAACATTCTTTGGCATTGCCTTTCTTTGGGATTAGAATGAAAACGGACCTTTTCCAGTCCTGTGGCCACTGCTGAGTTTTCCAAATTTTCTGGCATATTGAGTGCAGCACTTTCATGCGGGGAGCCGCCAGGAGGACCTCCACCCACGACAAAGGTCATGAGGAAGGAGGCTCGACATACACAAAGGTGGGATCGAGCCTCAGGAGTCCCCCTGGAAATACCTGAGCATCTACCCCGCAAACCAGAGCCTGCCTACTTTACTACTTTGTGCTCTCACCTACACCTCTGACTTTATGGGGGGCTGTCCCCCAACACCTCTTTCGGAGAAGGAGTTAACTTAGAGCTTCCGTTAATAAAAACTCCTGGGCATGACAAGAGTGTTTTAACCTACAAACTCCTCTGAAGGTTCTCTAGCCTGCCTGACAGGCTTGTCCGACCACATGTGATTGCTCACAGCTTCCCAACCATGAGAGGCATGCGATGCTTTAAACCTTCTAAAAACAGGTTCCTTAGAACAGTTAGAAAACCATTAGTATAACTATAGTGGGCTGATTAGAAATTGTATTGGTGAAGGGTTTTTCATTTGTTGAGCCAATGTTTGTTGCTAAGTCTCCACATCTCCTGCCCTTACACACATTAATGAATATATAGAAGAAAGAGTATTAACCTTTGATATAAATCACATTAGACTTTAGGCTAATTAAATCATTTCCTTAATTAAAACCCACTACACCCTCACTCTATAGGAATGTAATTTTATCTGGTACTTTCGGAAGGTGGGTTCTTTTTTAAGAATAATCACCCTTGGAGAAATAAGTGTCCTGGTTGACTGACCGCTGTCACAAGGAGAGGGTCATAAATTGTCAGCAGGCCCCCTGGCCAGACGATGATGTAACACCCCTAAGACCTCTGTATACATTTGTATGAAGCACCTGACTTTGATAAAAGTCAGGACTGCTGACCCCGCGTGACTTTTGCATAACATCTCAGTGTATAAACCTAGACCATGGAAAATAAAGAACTGGGATCAGTTTCTCGAAATACTGGTCTCCCCATGTTGCTCTCTCTCTCAAACTCTGGCTGAGTCTCCATCTGGAGCGTGGAACCCACCAAGCTTACTAATTTTGCCTGGGCTTCTAAGATCTGACCAGGGAGGCCTCAGTGTCTCCTCTCCTTCAGGAGAAAGGAAGGACGCCTGCAGCCTACGTAAGTGCTGCAAACTTCTTGTCTTGAAGTTTTATTGGTCTCCCGCATAAACCAAGCTACTCAGCCTCTTTTTTCCACTGAATTTTCCTACTGAGCTATTCTATTACTCTTTACATCTCTAATTAATATCTAATTGAAGCTATTGTATCCTGATCCTCGCTGATGCTGTCCACGCTTCAAACTCCCTGGATCAGCCGGGGCTGGACCCCAGCACTTTCACAGCATCATCTTTCAGGATTTGAAAGAACTCAACTGGAATTCCATCACCTCCACTAGCTTTGTTCGTAGTGATGCTTTCTAAGGCCCACTTGACTTCACATTCCAGGATGTCTGTCTCTAGGTCAGTGATCACACCATCGTGATTATCTTGGTCGTGAAGATCTTTTTTGTACAGTTATTTTGTGTATTCATGACACCTCTTCTTAATATCTTCTGCTTCTGTTAGGTCCATACCATTTCTGTCCTTTATCGAGCCCATCTTTGCATGAAATGTTCCCTTGGTATCTATAATTTTCTTGAAGAGATCTCTAGTCTTTTCCATTCTGTTGTTTTCCTCTATTTCTTTGCATTGATAGTTGAGGAAGGCTTTCTTATCCCTTCTTGCTATTCTTTGGAACTCTGCATTCAGATGCTTATATCTTTCCTTTTCTCCTGTGCTTTTCCCTTCTCTTCTTTTCACAGCTACTTGTAAGGCCTCCCCAGGCAGCCATTTTGCTTTTTTGCATTTCTTTTCCATGGGGATGGTCGTGATCCCTGTCTCCTGGACAATGTCACGAACCTCATTCCATAGTTCATCAGGCATTCTATCTATCAGATCTAGACCCTTAAATCTATTTCTCACTTCCACTGTATAGTCATAAGGGATTTGATTTATGTTATACCTGAATGGTCTAGTGGTTTTCCCTACTTTCTTCAATTTCAGTCTGAATTTGATAATCAGGAGTTCATCATCTGAGCCAGTCAGTTCCTGGTCTTGTTTTTGTTGACTGTATAGAGCTTCTCCATCTTTGGCTGCAAAGAATATAATCAATCTGATTTCTATGTTGACCATCTGGTGATGTCCATGTGTAGAGTCTTCTCTTCTGTTGTTGGAAGAGGGTGTTTGCTATGACCAGTGCATTTTCTTGGAAAAACTCTATTAGTCTTTGCGCTGCTTCATTCCGTATTCAGAGATCATCCTGTCGTTTTTGAGATTGCATCCAAGTACTGCATTTCGGACTCTTTTCTCGACCATGATGGCTATTCCATTTCTTCTGAGGGATTCCTGCCTGCAGCGGTAGATATAATGGTCATCGAAGTTAAATTCACCCATTTCAGTATATTTTAGTTCGCTGATTCCTAGAATGTCGACATTCACTCTTGCCATCTCTTGTTTGACCACTTCCAATTTGCCTTGATTCATGGACCTGACATTCCAGGTTCCTATGCAATATTGCTCTTTACAGCATTGGACCTTGCTTCTATCACCAGTCACATCCACAGCTAGGTATTGTTTTTGCTTTGGCTCCACTCCCTCATTCTTTCTGGAGTAATTCTCCACTGATCTCCAGTAGCATATTGGGCACCTACTGACCTGGGGAGTTCCTCTTTCAGTATCCTATCATTTTGCCTTTTCATACTATTTCATATTATTTCATACTATTTCATACTATTTCATATTATTTCATACTATTCATGGGGTTCAAGAACACTGAAGTGGTTTGCCATTCCCTTCTCCAGTGGACCACATTCTGTCAGATCTCTCCACCATGACCTGCCCTTCTTGGGTTGCCCCACGGGCATGGCTTAATTTCTTTGAGTTAGACAAGGCTGTGGTCCTAGTGTGATTAGATTGACTAGTTTTCTGTGAGCATGGTTTCAGTGTGTCTGCCCTCTGATGCCCTCTTGCAATACCTACCATCTTACTAGGGCTTCTCTTACCTTGGGTGTGGGGTATCTCTTCACGGCTGCTCCAGCAAAGTGCAGCTGCTGCTCCTTACCTTGGATGAGGGGTATCTCCTCACCACCACCCTTCCTGACTTTCAACATGGGATAGCTTCTCTAGGCCCTCTTGCACCCGTGCAGCCACTGCTCCTTGGATCTGAGGTTGTTCCTCCCAGCCGCTGCCCCTGGCCTTGGGCATGGGGTTGGTTCTCCCGGCCGACACCTCTGGCCTCGTACATGGGGCAGCTCCTCCTGGCCGCTGCCCCTGGCCTCGGGCACGGGGGCATGGAGTAGCTCCTCCCGGCCTCCGCCCCTGATGTGGAGAGTGAAAAAGTTGGCTTAAAGCTCACTGTTTCCACTGTTTCCTCAACTATTTCCCATGAAGTGATGGGACCGGATGCCATGATCTTCATTTTCTGAATGTTGAACTTTAAGCCAACTTTTTCACTCTCCACTTTCACTTTCATCAAGAGGCTTTTTAGTTCCTCTTCACTTTCTGCCATAAAGGTGGTGTCATCTGCATATCTGAGGTTATTGATATTTCTTCCAGCAATCTTGATTCCAGCAATCTTGATTCCAGCTTGTGCTTCCTCCAGCCCAGTGTTTCTCATGATGTACTCTGCATATAAGTTAAATAAGCAGGGTGACAGTAGACAGCCTTGATGTACTCCTTTCTCTATTTGGAACCAGTCTGTTGTTCCTTGTTCAATTCTAACTGCTGCTTCCTGACATGCATACAGGTTTCTAGAGAGGCAGGTCAAGTGGACTGTTATTCCCATCTCTTGAAGAATTTTACAAAGTTTTTTTGTGATCCACATAGTCAGAGGCTTCGGCATACTCCATAAAGCAGAAATAGATGTTTTTCTGGAATGCTCATGCTTTTTTGATGATCCAGCAGATGCTGGCAATTTGATCTCTGGTTCTTCTGTCTTTTCTAAAAACAGCTTGGACATCTGGAAGTTCATGGTTCACATATTGCTGAAGCCTGGCTTGGAGAATTTTGAACAATACTTTACTAACATGTGAGATGAGTGCGATTCTGCAGTAGTTTGAGCTACCTGGATTCTACACTGGAGAAGGGAATGGCAAACCTCTTAAGTATTCTTGCCTTGAGAACCCAATGAACAGCTGCTGGGAGCCAGCATATTGCATATTGAGTGCATATTGCATATTGAGTGCAGCACTTTCCACAGCATCATCTTTCAGAATCTGGAATAGCTCAACTGGAATTCTATCACTGCTGGGAGCCAGTGAGGAACTCTGCCCATGACAAAGGTCATGAGGAAGGAGCCTCGGCATACGCAAAGGCGGGATCGAGCTTCAGGAGTCCCCCTGGAAATTCTCGAGCATATACCCCCAAAACCAGAGTCTGCCTACTTTCTGCTTTGAGCTTTCACCTACACCTCTGACTTTACAGGGGGCAGTCCCCCACTACCTCTCTCTGAAAAAAAGTTAGCTTACAGTTCCAGTTAATAATTCCTGGGTGTGACAGTGTTTAACCTACAAACTCCTTTGGAAATCCTCTAGCCTGCCTGAATAGGTTTTTCCGGCCACATGTGATTGTTCAGAGCCTCCCAACTGTGAGAGGCAGGAGATGTTCTAAACTGTCTAAACACAGATTCTTTTGAGTAGTTAAAAGATTGATTAGAAATTGTATTGGTGAAGGGATTTTCACTTGTTGGGCCAATGTTTGCTGCTAAGTTTCCATATCCCTTACCTGCTGTGTCCCTGGCAGTGTATTGATTAATATAATTGGTGTAAGTAGTAGCTTTAATGTTTGTAACCTGGGACCCTTGAGTTAAGTCTTTTTCTTGTTATAGCCCACCACACCTTTGCTCTGTAGGAATGCAACTTTATCTAATGCTTTTGGAGGGTGGCGCTTGACTTATCACCTTTAGAGAAAAATAAGTTTTCTGAAGAAAGGGTCTTAAAATGTTAACAGGCCTCCGGGCCAGAAGATGATGCAAATCACCTAAGCTTTTGCATATGATAAGTTTGCAGGAAGAAAGCCTGGCTTGCTGCCTGACTCTACCCCTTCCCCCATTATCCTCTATGCATAACTTAAGGTATAAAAACTACTTTGGAAAATAAAGTGTGGGCCTTGTTCACCGAAACTTGGTCTCACCATGTCGTTCTTTCTCTTACCTTCTGGCTGAATTATTCAGCCTCTTTTCTCCACTGAATTTCCTCACTGAGCTATCCTTATTTCAGCCTCTTTTCTTCACTGAATTTTACTGAGCTATCCTCATTCTATTACTCTTTATATCCTTAATTAACATTTAATTAAGCAATTATTTCCTGATCTTCGCCTATGCCGTCTCTCCTTCCAATACCCTGGATCAGCCGGGGCTGGTCCCCGGCAAACAGCATGAGCACCACAGTTAAAAAAGCATCAATTCTTTGGTGCTCAGTGTTCTTTGTAGTCAAACTCTCACATCCATACATGACTACTAGAAAAACCATAGCTTTGACTAGATGGACCAAAGGAATATCTCTGCTTTTTAATATGCTGTCTAGGTTGGTCATAACTTTTCTTCCAAGAGCAAGGGTCTTTTAATTTCATGGCTGCAGTTACCATCTGCAGTGATTTTGGAGCCCAGGAAAATAGTCTCTCACTGTTTCCATTGCTTCCCCATCTATTTGCTGTGAAGTGATGGAACCAGATGCCATGATCTTAGTTTTTCAAATATTGAGTTTTAAGCCAGCTTTTTCACTCTCCTCTTTCACTTTCATCAAGAGGCTCTTTACTTCCTCTTCAGTTTCTGCCATAAGAGTGGTGTCATGTGCATATCTGAGGTTATTGGTATTTCTCCTTGCATCTTAATTCCAGCTTGTGCTTCATCCAGGCTGGCATTTCGTATGATGTACTCTGCACATAAGCTAAAAAAGACATACTCCTTTCCCAAATTGGAACCAGTCTGTTGTTCCATGTCCAGTTCTAACTGTTGCTTCTTGACCTGCATACAGATTTCTCAGGAGGCAGGTAAGGTGATCTGGTATTCCCATCTCTTGAAGAATTTTCCAGTTTGTTGTGATCTACACAGTCAAAGGCTTTGGAGTAATCAGTAAAGCAGATTTAGATGCTTTTCTGGAATTCTCTTGCTTTTTCTTTGAGCCAACAGATGTTGGCAATTTGATCTTTTTTTTTGTAGGCTTCTATATCATGATGCAAAATGTCAAACATATGAACCTTTTTATCATTCTTAATGCATATTGACAAACTGCCTTATGGAAAAATTGTTCCAGTTTATTTGTTGTCATTCAGTCATTCAGTCAAGTCCAACTCTTTGTGAACACATGGACTTCAGCATGCCAGATTTCCCTGTCCTTCATTATCTCCCTGAGTTTCCTGAAACTTATGTCCATTGAGTTGGTAATGCCATCAAACCATCTCATCTTCTGTCACCCTCTTCTCTTCCTGCCCTCAACCTTTTCCAGCATCAAGGTCTTTTCCAATGAGTCTGCTATTTGCACTAGGTGGCCAAAGTATTGGAGCTTCAACATCAGTCCTTCCAATGAATATATCAAAAATGTGTATCTTCTTTTATTAAATCCATGCTTGAATATTTTCACCAGAAAAATATTGTTAAATTAATAAACAAGTACATCCAATTAGTAATTCTCTGATAATGAAGTTGAAAGTGTTTTCTTATCTTATTTACCCATTCACATTTTACATTCTATCAATTTATGTTCTTGCTCATTTGTCTATTGAGGCCTTCAGTGCTTATATATATATATATATACATGAATTTATATACATATATAAGCTAAGATTTTCATTCTTTGTTTTAATATAATTTTATTATAACATTTTTGTTTTAACAGTTTTTTTTCATCTTAATAAATTATCTTCTCTAAGAATCAGAAATTTAATTTCTGTATAGTCCAATCTATTCATTTTCCTTTCTTGCCTTGTTTTTAATCTTAGAAAAATAGTGCTCTTACTATTCAGATGGTGGATTAATGTTCACAGTTTCTTTCTTTTATGACTTGTTTTTCTATATATTTTATATTTTCCAGTTATATTTAGATGATTTACATTCAACTATTTAGACCATCTGGATTTTCATTGTGATATATCTTATGAGAAGAAAATGTAACATCATTTGTCTTTACAGTTAACCAATCATCACAGTACTGTTCTGAAATGATTCTTTATTTACCCTAAAATTTGTGATGCCTCATTTATCAAGAATTGAATATTATAAAAAGAGTTTTTATTACTCTGTTTCACTGTAGTTTTATAATATGTTTTGATAATGCTGTCACTTTTTAAATTTTTATTTTATATTATCTGTTCACTCTACTATGTGGAGTTTAGAATCATTTTGTCAAAATACATAAAAATCTTATTTAAATTTTGATTGGGATTGTATTACAGCTGCAATTAATTTGAGAAGAAGTCATATTTTTCCAATATTCATTCCTCTTGAATCAGACCATAGTATTTCTCTCAAAGTAGCTTCTATATCTCAGTACGTTTTTGCATTTTTTTTTAATAAATGTACTTTGTATTTCTTATTAAGGCTTTCTCTAATCATTTCAGTGATTCTACATTGAAAGCTTCGCTGCCACACTGGATACTCCATGAGGACAGGAACCATGCATATCTCTTTGATGCATGTTATCCCCATGCCTGGGGTTGCCTAGTAAATAATGGTCACTCACTAAACAAATATTTGTTGTCTGACTGATCATCTCATCAGCGTTTGAGTTGTACCCACCTTCAGCTCTAATTCACAATTTCATATTTAGGTAAAGTATTTTAGCTATAAAATAAATAAGTATCCTTATATAAATAAGAATTCTTATATCAGGAAAATGTTAATAATTATTTTTCCACTCTAGCTATAGGGTCTCAAACTCAAATGCTTTCAACACCCAAGAAAATAACCATAAAAGGTGAAGGAGAGAGAATAAAGTGATAAGATGGTGGTGGGCCTGAGATAAATTGAGAGTGAATGCACATTGAAGGACATTCAAGTTCATCAAAGCATATTGTACAAGCTAAACAAAACATATCTGCAGATGGTGGGCTTTTATTCCTGTGTCTAGAACATTTGGGAAAATAACTTGCCTAAAATAGTCTGAATCATAATGTTGAAATGAACATCTTAATACTGAATTTTGTTCAAGAATCACATTTTTCACCTTGATTCTCATTCTGACTTCATATATCTAATGAGAACATGGAGAAAACTTGTACCACTGTCTCACCAAAGTTCTGGGTGTCTCAATCAAACTAAGACACTTTTAGTGGAAAATTGCTCTTCTGAGCATTTGACCTTTAACACCTAGATAGACTGCATCTACTTGGAGTCCCCCTATAGTGTTATTTCATAGACATGTTTATGTTCTTGAGCAAAACTAAAGCAGCTGTATCTTTTATCTCACACATAGCTGTCAAACTCTTTACAAATGTCTCTATCCCATCGTGTGAATTTCTTAACCCTTGAATCTTAGCTAGAGCTCACATTCATGGCTCATGAGGTGGACAATTCATAGAGCATACTATTCACATTATATTAAATTGGTTTTAGTTTTTAATTTTTTGCATTTTTTCTATTTAACCAGACTAATTTGTCCATATTTAAAACTAAATACAGAGGAGATGGTTGGATGTCATCAGACTCAACGGACATGAGTTTGAGCAAGTTCTGGAAGTTGGGGATGGACAGGGAAGCCAGGCATGTTGCTGTCTATGGGGTTGCAAAGAGTAGGAAAAAACTGAGCGACTGAAATGACTGAAAGCTAAGTAGAAACTAAAATCGATGTTTTGGATTAAATAAAATGTGTTGATTGCAAAATATTTTTGAAGGTAGAATAGAATACTTTCTCTTTTATGTATATCAAACTAGCTGAGATTAGGAGATGACAATATACTTACAAGTAAAATGAGGGAAATCATTATCAGAGACAAGAAGAAGACTTAGGAACTATCCTAAACTGGTTTCTTAGGCTTACACAACATACAGTTTTAAATTTGTGTTGTGATAGCTATGCCTTTCAGAAATAATAATGATAATAAAGTAAAAATATCTTTCTGTTAATGAGATTGATAGGCAACGGCTCTAATTATTGTTAATTATTATTTCAAATAAGTCCAAGTATCCTTGTTGCAAAGAAACTGTCTGAAGAGTTTCTTTGAGCTATACAATAAGCTATACAATAAGAGGTTTTATTTTGGCTTTGTCATATAGGGATCTTAGTTCCCTGACCAGGGATTGAACCCATGCTCCCTGCAGTGGAAGTATAGAGCCTTAACAACTGGACCACCAGAGAGGTTTCTACAGTAAGAATTCTTAAGTCTATATTGCCGGGGCATAAATGGGATTCAGAAGGGCTATGAACACCTTGTGGGCTCATGTTCTTGTTCAGTCGCTCATTCTTGTCTGATTCTTTTTGGACCTGATGGATGGTAGACTGCTCGATTCCTCTATCTGTGGAATTTCTCAAGCAAGAATACTGGAGTGGGTTACCATTTTTTCCTCCAGGGATTGAACCTGTGTCCCCTGTGGCTCCTGCATGGGCAGGCAGATTCTTTACAACTGAGCCACCTGGGAAGGAAATGCACTCCTTGTAATGTTATTTAAAATTCTGTATATTTGCATATTTTCCCCAGTGGAAAGAGTCCATAGCTCTTAGATTCTCAAAAGATTCCATAAGGGGGAAAAAAAAAGGTTAGGAACAACTGCTTTAGAAGAATCATCCATACAGCATTTCTAGATGAAGCCCAGTGCCTATTTTATCACACACCTATCTATCAACACTAGTTCCAGCTGGTGTGCTGGACTCCTTAGGTTCATCTTGTATCAATAATTTCATAATTTATATGAAACTTAATCTTTTATTTACTCATTTTGCTCAACTCTGCATTTAGGTGTCTTCTAATAGACATAAAAATCAGGCTCAGAAGTTTCTGGGTATATCAAAAGATTTTATGTAACCAATAGATCTGTGCTTTCAAACAGTGCTGTAGCACTGGCTACATCATTTTGCAACCATCCTGTAAATAAAAATGTTCTATCAAGTTAAACATGTATTATCACTGGTTGGAGATTTCTTTGATATAGATTATGCTTATTGTAGAATTCTGATAATGTAGGCACTGTGTCTAAACCTGGATTCATATCCTTGTTCTGTTAATTAGCATTGTTAAATCAGATTAGATCAGTCACTCAGTCGTGTCCGACTCTTTGCTACCCGATGAATCGCAGCACGTCAGGCCTCCCTGTCCATCACCAACTCCCGGAGTTCACCCAGATTCACGTCCATCGAGTCAGTGATGCCATCCAGCCATCTCATCCTCTGTCGTCCCTTTCTCCTCTTGCCCACAATCCCTCCAAGCATCAGAGTCTTCCAATGAGTCAACTCTTCGCATGAGGTGGCCAAAGTACTGGAGTTTCAGCTTTAGCATCATTATTTCCAAAGAAATCCCAGGGCTGATCTCCTTCAGAATGGACTGGTTGGATCTCCTTGAAGTCCAAGGGATTCTCAGGAGTCTTCTCCAACACTACACTTTAAAAGCATCAGTTCTTCAGTGCTCAGCCTTCTTCACAGTCCAACTCTCACATCCACACATGACCACAGGAAAAAAATATAGCCTTGACTAGATGAACATTTGTTGGCAAAGTAATGTCTCTGCTTTTCAATATGCTATCTAGGTTGGTCATAACTTTCCTTCCAAGGAGTAAGCATCTTTTAATTTCATGGCTGCAGTCACCAACTGCAGTGATTTTGGAGCCCAGAAAAATAAAGCCTGAAACTGTTTCCACTGTTTCTCCATCTATTTCCCATGAAGAGATGGGACTGGATGCCATGATCTTCGTTTTCTGAACGTTGAGCTTTAAGCCAACTTTTTCACTCTCCACTTTCACTTTCATCAAGAGGCTTTTTAGTTCCTCTTCACTTTCTGCCATAAGGGTGGTGTCATCTGCATATCTGAGGTTATTGATATTTCTCCCGACAGTCTTAATTCCAGCTTGTGTTTCTTCCAGTCCAGCGTTTCTCATGATGTACTCTGCATATAAGTTGAATAAACAGGGTGACAATATACAGCCTTGACATACTCCTTTTCCTATTTGGAACCAGTCTGTTGTTCCTTGTCCAGTTCTAACTGTTGCTTCCTGACCTGCATACAAATTTCTCAAGAGGCAGGTCAGGTGGTCTGGTATTCCCATCTCTTTCAGAATTTTCCACAGTTTATTGTGATCCACACAGTCAAAGGCTTTGGCATAGTCAATAAAACAGAAATAGATGTTTTTCTGGCACTCTCTTGCTTTTTCCATGATCCAGCGAATGTTGGCAATTTGATCTCTGGTTCCTCTGCCTTTTCTAAAACCAGCTTGAACATCAGTAAGTACATGGTTCACATATTGCTGAAGCCTGGCTTGGAGAATTTTAAACATTACTTTACTAGTGTGTGAGATGAGTGCAATTATGCAGTAGTTTAAGCATTCTTTGGCATTGCCTTTCTTTGGGATTGGAATGAAAACTGATCTTTTCCAGTCCTGTGGCCACTGCTTAGTTTTCCAAATTTGCTGGCATATTGAGTGCAGCACTTTCACAGCATCATCTTTCAGGATTTGGAATAGCTCAACTGGAATGCCATCACCTCCACTAGCTTTGTTCGTAGTGATGCTTTCTAAGGCCCACTTGACTTCACATTCCAGGATGTCTGGCTCTACGTCAGTGATCACACCATCGTGATTATCTGGGTCGTGAAGATCCTTTTTGTACAGTTTTTCTGTGTATTCTTGCCATCTCTTCTTAATATCTTCTGCTTCTGTTATGTCCATACCATTTTTGTCCTTTATCAAGACCATCTTTACATGAAATGTTCCTTTGATATCTCTGACTTTCTTGAAGAGATCTCTAGTCTTTCCCCTTCTGTTGTTTTCCTCTATTTCTTTGCATTGATTGCTGAAGAAGGCTTTCTTATCTCTTCTTGCAATACTTTGGACCTCTGCATTCAGATGTTTATATCTTTCCTGGGATAATAATATCCATTTTATAAAGTTTTTCTTATTTCTTATCTAAAAATAAAGTGTGAAAAATGCCTAGTATTGTGCCTGGCACATAGTAAATATTCAATAATTGGTTGTTGTGAGTCAGCTGTGCTCAGTGGTATGTATCCAACTCTTTGCTACCCCATGGACTGTAGCCCTCCAGGATCCTCTGTCCATGGAATTTTCCAGGCAAGAATAGTGGAGTGGGTTGTAATTTCCTCCTCCAGGGGATCGACCAGACCCAGGATTGAACCCTTGTCTTTTGTGTTTCCTGCACTGGCAGGCGGATTTTTTACCAACCTGGGAAGCCCAGCTTGGTAGTTACTACATCCTAGATAGAAAGAATATTGTCTTTATGGTTAAATTTTCAAAAGTGACTAATATGTGTTGCCTTCCAGTCACACATTTTATTCAACAATTACCTGGATTCCTCCAGACAGTGACAAAAACAAGTTAACTAACCTTCCAAAGGATTATTCATAATTTCTGTGTTAGGAAGACAGAGCTGAACATTAAAATGATATGTTAGGCTTAAATTTATTGAAATGTACTTATTCAAATTCTGTAGAACTCATGAGGTTTTGTGTGGGTTGACATTTCAAAAGTGTAGCTTATGTTCTATAAGCCAGTGTTTATGTATTAATAGGTACAAAGTAACTTTTACACTGATATGAGGATTTGTCTTTTAAGACAAATGAAAAATATGACTTTTAAGTAGTGTTACAAGCCTGACAAATATACTTGTAAATATACCACTTGTCAAAAATGCACGTTGCATAGACATTTCCTGACTTCTACGATGTTATTTTTGAACCACAGTTTAATAGCACGATAGGATGAACAGAGAATAAATACGATTTTATATATAAGACTAAATTTTTTGAATAATAATATTTCATCTGAGAGAGACTTCTTATTATGCACATCTCAATAATAATCAAACTGTAAGACAAATGGGATATCTTTGGAGGGAATGATGCTGAAGCTGAAATTCCAGTACTTTGGCCACCTCATGCAAAGAGTTGACTCATTGGAAAAGATTCTGATGCTGGGACGGATTGGGGGCAGGAGGAGAAGCGGACGACAGAGGATGAGATGGCTGGATGGCATCATTGACTCAACAGACATGAATCTGAGTGAACTCTGGGAGTTGGTGATGGACAAGGAGGCCTGGCGTGCTGCGATTCATGGGATCTCAAAGAGTCGGACAAGACTGAACAACTGAACTGAACTGAACTGAAGACAAATGTCTTAAGCTATTATTAAGCACATATAGATTATAGCAGAGGGGAATAATGAAAGATTTGACCTTTGTTTTCCCTGGAGCCTCAGATGCATCTGATAGTGTATCTACCTCTAGGAGCATTATATACCATAGGATGCTCTGTGTTGTTGTCCTAACTAAGGACAGCCAGCTGTGATGGACCATGCAGAAGTGTGGCCTTGGTGAGCTACCCCTTGCCCAAGGTCGGGACGGTGGCCGAGAGGAGCTACCCCAGGTCCAAGGTCAGGGGTGGCGGCCAGGAAGAACTACCCCAAGCCTGAGGCCAGGGGCGGCGGCCAAAAGGAGCAACGCTACATTCAAGGAGAGGTGGCTGTGCGGGTGCAGGAGGGTGGAGAGGAGCTACTCCACGTTGAAGGTCAGGAGGGGCGGCCATGAGGAGATGCCCCTCGTCCAAGGTAAGGAGCAGTGGCTGCATTTTGCTGAAGCAGCAGTGAATAGATACCCCATTCCAAGGTAAGAGAAACCCAAGTAAGAAGGTAGTTGTTGTGAGAGAGCATCAGAGGGCAGACACACTGAAACCATAATCACAGAAAACTAGTCAATCTGATCACACGGACCACAGCCTTGTCTAACTCAGTGAAATTAAGCCATGTTATGTAGGGCCATCCAAGATAGACGGGTCATGGTGGAAATGTCTGACAGAATGTTACTGCAGAAGGGAATGGCAAACCACTTCAATATTCTTGCCTTGAGAACCCCATGAACAGTATGAAAAGGCAAAATTACAGGATACTGAAAGAGGAACTCCCCAGGTCAGTAGGTGCCCAATATGCTACTGGAGATCAGTGGAGAACAAACTCCAGAAAGAATGAAGGGATGGAGCCAGAGCAAAAATAATACCCCTTGTGGATGTGACTGGTGATAGAAGCAAGTCCGATGCTGTAAAGAGCAATATTGCATAGGAACCTGGAATGTCAGGTCCATGAATCAAGGCAAATTGGAAGTGGTTAAACAGGAGATGGCAAGACTGAACGTCAACATTCTAGGAATCAGCGAACTAAAATGTACTGGAACGGGTGAATTTAATTCAGATGAGCATTATATCTACTACTGTGGGCAAGGATCCCTTAGAAGAAATGGAGTAGCCATCATGGTCAACAAAAGAGTGTGAAATGCTGTGCTTGGATGCAATCTCAAAAATGACAGAATGATCTCTGTTAATTTCCAAGGCAAACCATTCAATATCACAGTAATCCAAGTCTATGCCCCAACCAGTAATGCTGAAGAAGCTGAAGTTGAAAGGTTCTATGAAGACCTACAAGACCTTTTAGAAATAACAACCAAAAAAGATGTCCTTTTCATTATAGGGGACTGGAATGCAAAAGTAGGAAGTCAAGAAACAC
This sequence comes from Bos grunniens, assembly GCF_055505025.1. NCBI lineage: Eukaryota > Metazoa > Chordata > Mammalia > Artiodactyla > Bovidae > Bos > Bos grunniens. The sequence continues at coordinate 100,465,896 of NC_141194.1, read as the reverse complement.
CTGGGGTAACAGGAAAATTTGCCCTTGGAATATGGAATGAAGCAGGGAAAAGGCTAATAGAGTTTTGCCAAGAGAACGCACTATTCGTAGCAAACACCCTCTTCCAACAATATAAGAGAAGACTCTACACATGGACATCAACAGGTGGTCAATACCAAAATCAGATTGATTATCTTCATTGCAGCCAAAGATGGAGAAGCTCTATACAGTCAGCAAAAACAAGACCAGGAACTGACTGTGGTTCAGATCACGAACTCCTTATTGCCAAATTGAGACTTAAACTGAAGAAACTGGAAAAACCACTAGACCATTTTGGTATGACATAAATTAAATCCCTTATGATTATACAGTGGAAGTGAGAAATAGATTTACAGGCCTAGATCTGATAGATACAGTGCCTGATGAACTATGGACGGAGGTTCATGACATTGCACAGGAAACAGGGATCAAGATCATCCCCATGGAAAAGAAATGCAAGAAAGCAAAATGGCTGCCTGGGGAGGCCTTACAAATAGCTGTGAAAGGAAGAGAAGCAAAAAGCAAAGGAGAAAAGGAAAGATATAAGCACCTGAATGCAGAGTTCCAAAGAATAGCGAGGAGCGATAAGAAAGCTTTCCTCAGTGATTGATGCAAAGAAATAGAGGAAAACAACAGAATAGGAAAGACTAGAGATCTCTTCAAGAAAATTAGAGATACCAAGGGAAGATTTCATGCAAAAATGGGCTCAATAAAGGACAGAAATGATAGGGACCTAACAGAAGCAGAGGATATTAAGCAGAGGTGGCAAGAATATACAGAAAAACTGTACAAAAAAGATCTTCACGACCAAGATAATCACGATGGTGTGATCACTCACCTACAGCCAGACATCCTGGAATGTGAAGTCAAGTGGGCCTTAGGAAGCATCACTATGAACAAAGTTAGTGGAGGTGATGGCATTCCAGTTGAGCTACTTCAAATCCTGAAAGATGATGCTGTGAAAGGGCTGCACTCAATAGGCTAGCAAATTTGGCAACCTCAGCAGTGGCCACAGGACTGGAAAAGGTCAGTTTTCATTCCAATCCCAAGTAAAAGCAATGCCAAAAAATTTTCAAACTACCACACAATTGCATTCATCTCACATGCTAGTAAAGTAATGCTTAAAAATTCTCCAAGCCAGGCTTCAGCAATACATGAACCGTGAACTTCCAGATGTTCAAGCTGGTTTTGGAAAAGGTGGAGGAACCAGATATCAAATTGCCAACATCCACTGGATCATCAGAAAAGCAAGAGAGTTACAGAAAAACATCTATTTCTGCTTTATTGACTATGCCAAAGCCTTTGACTGTGTGGATCACAATAAACTGTGGAAAATTCTTCAAGAGATGGAAATACCAGACGTGCCTCTTGAGAAATTTGTATGCAGGTCAAGTTGCAACTGCTAGAACTGGAGATGAAAAAAAAAGACTGGTTTCAAATTGGGAAGGGAGTATATCTAACCTATATATTGTCATCCTGCTTATGTAGTGTATATCATACAAAATGCCAGGCTGGATGAAGCACAGGCTGGAATCAAGACTGCTGGGGGAAATACCAATAACCTCAGATATGCAGATGACACCACTCTTATGGCAGAAAGCGAAGAGGAACTAAAGAGCATCTTGATGAAGGTGAAAGAGGTGAGTGAAAAAGCTGGCTTAAAACTCAATATTCAAAAATCTAAAATCATGGCATCTGGTCCCATCACTTCACAGCAAATAGATGGGGAAACAATGGAAACAGTGACTTTATTTTCTTTGGCTCCAAAATCACTGCAGATGGTGACTGCAAGCCATGAAATTAAAACACACTGGCTCCTTGGAAGAAAACTATGACTAAGCTAGATAGCATATTAAAAAGCAGAGACATTACCAACAAAAGTCTGTCTATCAAAGCTATGGTTTTTCCAGTAGTCATGTATGGATGTGAGAGTTGGACTATAAAGAAAGCTGAGCACCAAAGAATTGATGCTTTTGAACTGTGGTGTTGGAGAAGACTCTTGAGAGTCTCTTGGACTGCAAGGAGATCCAACCAGTCCATCCTAAAGGAAATCAGTCCTGAATATTCATTGGAAGGACTGATGCTGAAGCTGAAACTCCAATACTTTGACCACCTGATGTAAAGAACTGACTCATATGAAAAGACTCTGTTGCTGGGAAATATTAAAGGCAGGAGGAGAAGGGGACAACTGAGGATGAGATGGTTGGATGGCATCACTGACTCAATGGACATGAGTTTGAGCAAGCTCCAGGAGTTGGTGATGAATGGAGAAGCCTGGCATGCTGCAATCCATGGGATCACAGAAATGGACATGACTGAGTAAACTGAACTGACTGAGGTAACAGGGTGGTGTTCCTGAAATCTCAATCATCAGCCTTCTAGTTCTGACCGCTGTAGGGTCTTAGCATGTAGTTACCATCCCCCTCTTGGATAGGGGCCTTAGTTCCTGCAGGATAATTAATTTCCTGAACTGAACTGAAATATTTGTTAAATAATCTGTTATATAAATATTGTGTGTGCATGCAAACTGAATCATGTCCAACTGTTTGTAACCCCATGGAAATGTTAGAATATATAAAGTAGCATTGTGGAGGATGCAAAAAAAAAAAAAAAAAAACAATATATTTTGTTTCAAAGTAAACTAAGTTTATAGATAGTAGGCAATGCTAGAGGAGAATATTTAAGGAAAGATAAGTATTTTCCAGATGACATTCTAGAAATGTAGACTTCTGCCAATTGTCTGTTTAGTTCAGACAATGTTAAGTGGTTCAGTGTGGCTAGAATATAGGCTCTTTGGTAGCTAGAAATAGAGATGGAATCCATCAGCTGGTTTTAGTTTGTGAAAAGCCTTATGTACCATGATAAGGAAAGTGGACCTAGGCAATGAAGAAATAGCAAGAATAATTAAGCAGCGGACTAATAGGGTCACAAAGGTTTTATTACTATTACTACTGTCACTAGCTCATGCATATGCAACTTTTGCTGTGTGCCAGGCACAATTCTATGTGCTATGTATTTTTGTACTTAGAATAAACCAGTGAAATATACATTACTGTGATTCCTATCTTTCAGATAAGGATAATGAGGTGCAAAGAGTTTAAATAACTTGTCCAACTCAGCAGTGGCCACAGGAATGCAAAAGGTCAGTTTTCATTGCAATCCCAAAGAAAGGCAATGCCAAAGAATGCTCAAACTGCCACACGATTGCACTCATCTCACACGCTAGTAAAGTAATGCTCAAAATTCTCCAAGCCAGGCTTTAGCAATATGTGAACCGTGAACTTCCTGATGTTCAAGCTGGTTTTAGAAAAGGCAGAGGAACCAGAGATCAAATTGCCAACATCCACTGGATCATGGAAAAAGCAAGAGAGTTCCAGAAAAGCATCTATTTCTGCTTTCTTGACTATGTCAAAGCTTTTGACTATGTGGATCACAATAAACTGTGGAAAATTCTGAAAGAGATGGGAATACCAGGCCACCTGATCTGCCTCTTGAGAAATCTGTATGCAGGTCAGGAAGCAACAGTTAGAACTGGACATGGAACAACAGACTGGTTCCAAATAGGAAGAGGAGTACGTCAAGGCTGTATATTGTCACCCTGTTTATTCAACTTATATGCAGAGTACATCATGGGAAACGCTGGACTGGAAGAAACACAAGCTGGAATCAAGATTAGCGAGAGAAATATCAATAACCTCAGATATGCAGATGACACCACCCTTATGGCAGAAAGTGAAGAGGAACTAAAAAGCCTCTTGATGAAAATGAAAGTGGAGAGTGAAAAAGTTGGCTTAAAGCTCAACATTCAGAAAACGAAGATCATGGCATCTGATCCCATCATTTCATGGGAAATAGATGGGGACACAGTGGAAACAGTGTCAGACTTCATTTTTCTGAGCTCCAAAATCACTACAGATGGTGACTGCAGCCATGAAATTAAAAGACACTTACTCCTTGGAAGGAAAGTTATGACCAACCTAGATAGCATATTCAAAAGCAGAGACATTACTTTGCCAACAAAGGTTCGTCTAGTCAAGGCTATGTTTTTTCCTGTTGCCATGTATGGTTGTGAGAGTTAGACTGTGAAGAAGGCTGAGCGCCAAAGAATTGATGCTTTTGAACTGTGGTGTTGAAGATGACTCTTGAGAGTCCCTTCGACTGCAAGGAGATCCAGTCAGTCCATTCTGAAGGAGATCAGCCCTGGGATTTCTTTGGAAGGAATGATACTAAAGCTGAAACTCCAGTACTTTAGCCACCTCATGAGAAGAGTTGACTCATTGGAAAAGACTCTGATGCTGGGAGGGATTGAGGGCAAGAGGATAAGGGGACGACAGAGGATGAGATGGCTGGATGGCATCACTGACTCGATGGACGTGAGTCTGGGTGAACTCCGGGAGTTGGTGATGGACAGGGAGGCCTGGCATGCTGCGATTCATGGGTTCGCAAAGAGTCGGACACGACTGAGCGACTGATTTGATCTGATCTGCTCTGAAGTGACAGAAACAGGGTAATAAACTCTGACACTATGGTTCCAGAGAACACTCCCTTTACAGTTATGTTATGAAGGATGAGTTTGTTTGATGGGGTGAGTCTTCAGGTAGGATAGTCAATTAGAAAATCATTGAAGAGAAGATAATGGTCTGAAATATGACAGTAATTATAAGGATGAAAGAAAATTGGTTGCTTTTATAAGTATAATTGACAGGACTTTACAAAGCAACTGAATGTTAGCAATGAGAGAAAAATAAGTCTAATGTGGAGGTTTATATAGCTTAAATAATGATATTATTAAACAGAATAAGGAAGACAGGAAGAAGAACAGATTTGGATGAAAATGAAAATGATGGATTTAGTTGATGATTGAATACACACATATGTTGCTCTAGTGAAATACCAGTGTTGAGTTTTTATTCAGTCATGTTATGCCCCTGTGAGAAAAGTATAAAGTTTATGGGTAAACATCAAGATTCTGTACAATCGTATCCTAATTCTTTCTCTGCCAGCCTCAAACATGCTAAAATTCTTAGCAATCTGATCAATAGTTCATTCATTGGAGTAGAATAATGTGCTATTGGCCAAATCCTCAAAATTCTACTCTATATTTCTTCCTTTGAGGTTCAGCCTCTTTCCAAAAAGGAAGCAAAATAATTAGTGCATGCATTCCCCTTAAGAAGTCTATGTATAAATCAGTATTCTGTCTTAACGGTATTGGAAAAAATTATCAGGAGGCTAAATTCAATTAAGCAATAATGTGTGTGAAATGTAAATAACCACTTAAAAGAAATGCTTTAAGTTTAAGAAATAGAATATTATCCTTTTTGTCTTATTTAGTTGAAACATACATTGTGGTTCTTAATTTAGTCTCTCAAATAATTATTAAGCTTGTATTAGTTATAGACTATTTCAGTAGGATGTGATAGCTACAAAATAGGGGGGCTGCAAAAAAAATGCTATGGGAGTACTTTTGAAAAACATTTAGCTTACTTGGTCTTAGAGGTTATAGAAAGATACCCTGAAGAAGTGACATCTTAGAAGAGAACATTGAGTATGTGTGGGCTAAAAAGATGAAGAGAAGATAGTAATAAAAGTGTACAAAATGTACTTCCCTGGTGGTCCAGTGGTTAAGACTTCACTTTCTGATGCAGCAGGCATGGGTTTGATCCTGAGTTGGGGAGCTAAGACCCACTTGCTTCGAGACAAACAATCAAAACATAAACAGAAACAATGTAACAAACTCAATAAAGACTTAATTTTTTTTTTAAGTATACGAAATAGAAGGAATAGCTTAGTCAAAAGTGAGAGCTTGTAGAATATAGAAGGAACTCCATACACTTCAGGGTGGCCAAAGGAAAGTTAAAAAGTGGGGAGTGATAAGAGATAGAGCTAATGAGGTAGATAGGTCCCTGCTCTGCAGGATTCCTGTAAATTATGTTGGAAGTTTGTATAATTCTGTGGATAAAGGGAAGGGTATTGAAATGTTTTAAGAAGATGCATTTACAGAGCTAAAATTTTAGAAGGCTCCAGTCAGGTTGAGGGGCAGACAATGGATTGAAGAGAAGCAAGGATGGAGACAGAGATATGACTTCTAAAAACTGACTTCAAAAGATATTATTTTTCTTAAAGAAAGGCTTTTGAGTAGTTTAATGATAGTTATGCCAGACAAAAGTCAATATATTGATGTAAAAATTAATCAACTACAACTAAACTCTTTTTTAAATGTCAGATTTATTTACTGTTCAGTTCAGTTCAGTAGCTCAGTGGTGTCTGACTCTTTGTGACCACATGAACCACAGCATGCCAGGCCTCCCTGTACATCAGCAACTCCTGCAGTTCACCCAAACTCATGTGCATAAGTCACTGATGCCATCCAACCATCTCATCTTCTCTTGTCCCCTTCTCTTCCTGCCCTCAAACTTTCCCAGCATCAGGGTCTTTTCCAATGAGTCAACACTTCGCATGAGGAGGCCAAAGTATTGGAGTTTCAGCCTCAGCATAAGTCCTTCCAATGAACACCCAGGATTGGTCTCCTTTAGGTTGGACTGGTTGGATCTCCTTTCAGTCCAAGGGACTCTCAAGAGTCTTCTCCAACACCACAGTTCAAAAGCATCAATTCTTCAGTACTCAGCCTTCTTCACAGTCCAACTCTCACATTCATACATGACCACTTGTAAAACCACAGCCTTGACTAGATGGACCTTTGCTGGCAAAGTAATGTCTCTGCTTTTCAATATACTATCTAGGTTGGTCATAACTTTCCTTCCAAGGAGTAAGCATCTTTTAATTTCATGGCTGGAATCACAATCTGCAGTGATTTTGGAGCTCCCAAAAATAAAGTCTGACACTGTTTCCACTGTTTCCCCATCTATTTGCCATGAAGTGGTGGGACCACATGCCATGATCTTCATTTTCTGAATATTGAGCTTTAGGTCAAGTTTTCACTCTCCACTTTCACTTTAATCAAGAGGCTTTTTAGTTCCTCTTCACTTTCTGCCATAAGGGTCGTGTCATCTGCATATCTGAGGTTATCGATATTTCTCCTGGAAATCTTGACTCCAGCTTGTGCTTCCTCCAGCCCAGTATTTCTCATGATGCACTCTGTATATAAGTTAAATAAGCAAGGTGACAATATACAGCCTTGACATACTCGTTTCCCTATTTGGAACCAGTCTGTTGTTCCATGTCCAGTTCTAACTGTTGCTTCCTGACCTGCATATCGATTTCTCAAGAGGCAGGTCAAGTGGTTTGGTATTCCCATCTCTTTCAGAATTTTCCACAGTTTATTGTGATCCACATTGTCAAAGGCTTTGACATAGTCAATAAAGCAGAAATAGATGTATTTCTGGAACTCTCTTGCTTTTTCCATGATCCAGCGGATGTTGGCAATTTGATCTCTTGGCCTTTGCCTTTTCTAAAACCAGCTTGAACATCAGGAAGTTCACGGTTCACGTATTGCTGAAACCTGGCTTGGAGAACTTTGAGCATTACTTTACTAGCACGTGAGATGAGTGCAGTTATGTGGTAGTTTGAGCATTCTTTGGCATTGCTTTTCTATGGGATTGGAATGAAAACTGACCTTTTCCAGTCCTGTGGCCACTGCTGCATTTTGCAAATTTGCTGGCATATTGAGTGCAGCACTTTCACAGCACCATCTTTCAGAATTTGAAATAGCTCAACTGGAATTCCATCACCTCCACTAGCTTTGTAGTGATGCTTTCTAAGGCCCACTTGACTTCACATTCCAGGATGTCTGTTAGGAAAGATAATAGTGATAATTTTCCTGAAGGAATGCACCCAAGATACCAACAAAGAGTTGAATAAATCCATTTTAGAACTCAATATTTTTTATATCCTGGCATAGGCACAAGGCTGTCTGGCTGGTATATTTTAGCCCCTATGGACAGTTGGTTTAAAAAATAACTGATACAGCCATCTAGGACATAAGGGATTTTTTTCTTGTAAATAAATGGTGTGTACATGCATTCTCAAGTTCCTAAGTCATGTTGGACTCTTTGTGACCTGATGCGCTATAGCCCACCAGTCTCCTCTGTCCACAGGATTTTCAAGGCAAGAATACTAAAGTGGATTATCATTTCATCCTCCAAGGAATCTTCCCAACCCAGGAATCAAATCTGCATCTTCTACATTGGCAGGCGGATTCTTTACCACTGAGCCACCTGGCAAGTCAGTAAAGAAATCACGATCTTTAAAAATTATATATTATTTTAAGATTTTTTTCTAAAACAATATAATAGCATCCTAGGATGTCCTAAAATTGGAGTCAAGCTATTTTTGTAATTAGTAGTCCCTGACCTTTAATGCGACTTGTCTAATGGATTTTAGATTATACATACCAGCTCTATCTCTCTCATTTTTCATTCACACATACACACACACACAGTTGCACAGTGAGCCTAGGATAGGTAGTTAGGACAGAAAATATTTTATCAACTTCAAAAATTTCCAGACTTGTGTACTACCAAATACTGTTCTGTAGAAAGAGTTGTGTCAAGTTTCCATAAGTTTAGGAAGCACTCAGATAAACACTTTTAAACAAATTTCCTTATTGTCAGATACCTGGAAGACCTTAATTTAGTAGTGAACACTGCCTTTCTAAGAGAAAGAGATATAGAAAATAGCATATCCCAAACTTTTTGATCACAGTACAATCAATACCTTTTAGAATAGTGTTCTATGTGACTCCAATTTTGGGGAAAATGAGTATACTTTAAATACCTGCAACGTTATAGATATTTTAACAAGTATTGATGGAATGAATAAATCATCACAGTAAAGTCCAAATCAAGAAAATGTTAGTATATTTGCTCCTATACTTTTCTATGCCACAGTAAAGAATATGAGTCACACACACCTAAGTATCTCTGTATTGCCAAAATAAATAAAATATTTTCCTCAAATAAATACTTTGTGGGTCTATTTTCAAGGCATCACTCAAAGTTGGAGAATCCTTGAATTCCTTCTTCATGAAAGCTCCTCTAAATAATTTGGTTCATGTGTGTTTACATCTGTTTCCCCCACTAGACTATAAATTCCTTCAGGGAAAGAATCCCATGTCTTTTCTTTTTTGGGACCAAAAAAAAAAAAAAACGTTGCCTGTCACTACAGTAAACAAAAAATGTTATTGGCTATCAAGCCATCAGACATGGCAGATGCCCTGATGGTACACCCTGAGGGAAATTCAGAATGGAGAAAACTAGGATACTGGCCTTAGATAGTTAAGATGCATATCTAAGGAATGATTTCAATGAGCCCAGAATTTTGCAACTTCTCATAAATAGAAAAGCAGTAAAATCATCAACTTGAGATGTTTGGTTTTTGTCTTTAGCAGCATTCTTTTGATATTTGGCTACATTTTTTTTTTGTCAGTGAAACCACTGTATATCATGGCTCTTCCATCAACTCTTTGGAAAAATCCCTCAGCCCTATTTGAGACGCTATCTCCCAGGCTATGAAGAAGTGAAGTGAAGTCACTCAGTCATGTCCGACTCTTTGTGACCCCATGGACTGTAGCCTACCAGGCTCCTCCATCCATGGGATTTTCTAGGCAACAGTACTGGAGTGGGTTGCCATTTCCTTCTCCAGGGGATCTTCCTGACTCAGGGATCGAACCCAGGTCTCCTGCATTGCAGACAGATGCTTTACCTTCTGAGTCATCAGGGAAGTCCTACAGGCTATAGTCCTCCATAAAGTTCCCAAATAAAACATAACTAGAGACATTTGTCTCCAGTTAGAGGGCTTCTCCGGTGGCTCAGACAGTAAAGAAACAGCTCACAATGTGAGAGACCTGGGTTTGATCCTTGGGTTGGGAAGATCCCCTGGAGAACATGGCAACCCACTCCAGTATTCTTTCCTGGAAAATCCCCACAGACAGGGGAGTCTGGTGGGCTACAATCCATGGGATCGCAAAGAGTTGGACAAAACTGAATGACTAAGCACAGATACGTTTGTGCATTTTTTGTTGATACTGACCACTGGTATTTGCTACAGTGTCTGACATATAGTGGTTTTCATTCAACACTTCTCAATGAATGTTCTTTGAAAGGTTAGAGGATAGAGCTGAAAATAACTCATTCTCAGTATTCCTTTATTTGCATAAATATCATTGATTCGGATTTCTCAATTTCTTAAAAAGGAAACAAATTAGGAATGCCAGAACGACCATTTTAGATCATGTCATGTCATGATATAAACATGCCACTTCAGTGCTAAGAACAAAATATGAAAGTGTCCAACTCTTTGTGAACCCATGGACTGTAGTCCATGGAATTCTCCAGGCCAGAACACTGGAGTGGATAGGCAGTCCCTTCTCCAGGGGATCTTCCCAACCCAGGGATCGAACCCAGGCCTCCTGCATTTCAGGTGGATTCTTTACCAGCTCAGCCACAAGGGAAGCCCAGGAATACTGGAGTGGGCAGCGTATCCCTTTCTCAGTGGATCTTCCTGACCCAGGAATCGAACTGGGGTCTCCTGAATTGTAGGTGGATTCTTTACCAGCTGAGCTACCAGGGAATACAAAGGATAAAATATAAAACAAATGAAAATGTATAATGTCTCCCTATCTAGCCAAAATAAAGTTAGGAGTCCCTCACAGTGTCTTACAAAGCCCTTCACTGTTTGCTCCTTCCACTCTCAGAACTCCCTTACTTCCCAGTTGCAATCCCCCTTAAAGCCGTTACGTTTTTAGCTGTAACACAATTATTCTCTTCTAGCTCACTATAAAGTAGACTTTTACTATGCTTATTGATTATTGTCTGCCTCTCTTCACTAGAACATAAGCTGCATGAAAAGAGAGATCTCTGTCCTTTTGTACAATGCAGTGTTCCAAGTTCTTAGAAAGGTACATAGAAGATGCTCAATAAATATTTGCTGAATGAATGCACAAATGAATGAATATAAAAAATATAGTAACTCTCCCATGCACCTTATTTTCTCTCAATTTTTCTCAAGAATTTCATTCTGTACTTTCAATAATTACTCTTGTTGGTCTTGCATGTTATCATTTAAAGCTGCTTTAGAATGCATGTGGCATGCTGTGAGAAATGAAAGACACCATTTGGAGAGAAAAAAAAATGGCATCTCCTTTTCTATTCTTGACTTTACTAATCATCAAAACAAAACAATCCACAGGGGGAGTAGATTTACCTTGTTTCAAATTTCATACGTGAACAAACGGAAATTGGGTTCTTTTGAAGTCACAAGCTTATCTACAGATATTCACATTACTAAGGGACTTTATCAAAAGCTTTAGGATTCAGCATTCCACACATCAACAGTCTTCAAACTGGGGTACATGTGCCCTTGGAGTTATATAAAGACACTCTAATAGTTTCAAAATAATCAAATTCTGGATTTCAAGTAACAAATATTATTTGTTAAAATTGTTGTATCCAAAAGGAAAATGTCACAGAGGCTTTACTCTCTCACTGTCATTATTGTATCTCCCCTTCTACATATAGAAGAAAGACATAGTCCTCTTTTACCAGGGATCTTGCTTTGGGACAGAGCCTCAGAGTATAAAGCATGTGGGGCACCCAATAACCATTTTCAATATTGCGATTGGGAAAGTAAATGACACTAAAGACTATGAAGTAAATTGTTTTGCAAATCAAATGGATTTTAATTTTCTGCTTTTAATGAAACTGAGGTTGGATATAATCAAGTTACCGGCTGATAGATAATTAAAATTTTTTTTGGTGGTACATCATTATGAAACAGCTTCTCAGGTGTCACAGTGGTAAAGAATCCTCCTGCCAATGCAGGATACATGGGTTCGATCCCTGTGTCAGAAAGACCCCCTGGAGCAGGAAATGGCACCCTACTCTAGCATTCTTGCCTGGAAAATTCCTTGGACAGAGGAGCCTGATGGGCTACAGTCCATGGGGTCACAAAGAGTTAGATACAAATGAGCAACTGAGCCCTCATCATGCACTATGAAACAGGAGGGAAGGGGGCAGGACACAAACTAAAAGGAATGACATAGTCATGTTGTTGTTTAGTCGCTTAGTCATGTCCAACTCTTTGCCACCCTATGGACATAGCCCACCAAGCTCCTCTGTTCATGGAATTCTCCAGGAAAGAATATTGGATTGGGTTGCCATTTCCAGATATCAAACTTTATATCTCCTGCACTGGTAGCAGATTCTTAACCACTGAACCATCAGGGAATCCCTGACATAAACATGAAAGTGAAAGTGAAAGTCGCTCAGTCATGTCCGACTCGTTGCGACCCCATAGACTATACAGTCCATGGAATTCTCCAGGCCAGAATACTGGACTGGCTAGCCTTTCCCTTCTCCAGGGGATCTTCCCAACTCAGGGATCGAATCCAGGTCTCCTGCATTTCAGGCTTATTCTTTACCAGCTGAGCCAACAAAAACTGGTTAGAACCAACTAGGTCCAGGATGGCAGAAGACTTGACTTCCAGTAGGCCCAGAGCCTCATTATAAGCTCATTGTAATACATTAGTTGAATGACACACCCACTAGTGCTATGGCAGATCTGAGGCAAACCACAAAGGGTAAAAAAATGTATGGTGGCCCAGTTCCTGGAAATCCTTGTCCCTTCCCTGAAATAGTTGGAATAATTCCTCCACTCATTAGCCTGTGAAATTACTTAGCCCATAAAAATTGACCACCCCTTATTTTGGGGCCTCTTGCCTTCTAAGAGGGCCCACACTCTGTCTATGGAATGTTCCTCTTTAAATAAATCCAATTCTTACCTATCAGTTTCTCTTTCACTAAATGAGACATTGTTACTGAAAAGTTGGCCTTTCTGTACACTGGTGCTGAATCAAATACTGGAGACAAAATTTTGGGTGAAATAGAAAAGGATAGCTTTATTGCTTTGCCAAGCAAAGGTATACACACTGCATTTTGCCTCAAAATTTTTGCATCTCTGCTCCAGTGAGCTAAAATGGGCCGAAGTGTGCAAATTTAATTCAGATAACCATTATATCTACTACTGCAGGCAAGAATCCCTTAGAAGAAGTGGAGTACCCCTCATAGTCTACAGAAGAGTCAGAAATGCAGTACTTGGGTGCAGTCTCAAAAACAACAGAATGATCTCGGTTCGTTTCCAAGGCAAACCATTCAATATCACAGTAATCCAAGTTTATGCCCCAATCACTAACGCCAGAGAAACTGAAGCAAATGGTTTTCTGAAGATCTACAAGACCTTCTAAAGCTAACACCAAAAAAAAGATAACTTTTCCATCATAGGGGACTAGAATGCAAAAGTAAGTAGTCAAGAGATACCTGGAGAAACAGGCAAGTTTGGTCTTGGGGTACAAAATGAAGCAGGACAAAGGCTAACAGAGTCTTGCCAAGAGAACACACTGGCCATAGCAAACACCTTCTTCCAACAACACAAGAGACAACTCTACACATGGACATCACCAGATGGTCAATACCAAAATCAGATTGATTATATTCTTTGCAGCTGAAGATGGAGAAGCTCTATATAGACAGCAAAAACAAGATCAGGAGCTGACTATGGCTCAGATCATGAACTCCTTATTGCAAAATTCAGAGTTAAATTGAAGAGAGGAGGGAAAGCCTCTCAAGTGTGACCTAAATCAAATCCCTTACGACTATACAGTGGAAGTGACAAATAGATTAAAGGAATTAGATCTGATAGAGTTCCAGAAGACCTATGGATGGAGGTTCATAGCATTGTACATGAGGCAGTGATCATAACCATCCCCTCGATGAAGAAATGCAAAAAGACAAAATGGTTGTCTGAGGAAGTCTTGAAAATAGCTGAGAAAAGAAGACAAGTGAAAGGCAAAAGAGAAAAGGAAAGATATACCCATCTGAACGCAGAGTTCCAAAGAATAGCACGGAGAGATAAGAAAGCCTTCCTAAGTGAACAATGCAAAGAAATAGAGGAAAACAATAGAATGAGAAAGACTAGAGATCTCTTCAATAAAATTAGAGATACCAAGGGAACATTTCATGCAAAGATGGGCATGACAAAGGACAGAAAGGATATGGACTTAACAGAAGCAGGAGATATTAAGAAAAGGTGGCAAGAATACATAGAACTATACAGAAAAGACTTTAATGACCCAGATAACCACGATAGTGTGATCACTCACTTAGAGCCCGGGTCATTAAGACCATTTTTGTATAGTTCTTCAGTGTATTCTTACCACTTCTTAATCTCTTTCTTCTTATGTTATGTCCTTAATATTTCTGTCATTTATTTTGCCCATCGCTGCATGAAATGTTCCCTTAGTGAAAGTGAAGTCACTCAGTCATGTCCAACTCTTTGCAACCCCATGGACTGTAGCCCACCAGGCGCCTCCATCCATGGGATTTTCCAGGCAAGAGTGCTGGAGTGGATTGCCATTTCCTTCTCCAGGATGTCTTCCCGACCCAGGGATCAAACCTGGGTCTCCCACATTGCAGGCAGACGCTTTACCATCTGAGCCACCAGGGAAGCCCAGTGCTGCTTCTCTGGTGGCTCAGAGGTTAAAGTGACTGCCTGCAATGTGCTACAGTCCAGGGGGTCGCAAAGAGTCGGACACGACTGAGCGACTTCACTCACTGACTCACTCTCAATCTGATCTCTGTATCTAGAAGTTTGTAATGTTCCCTTGGGATCTCTAATTTTTTTAAAAGAGATCTCTAGTCTTTCCCATTCTTTTGTTTTCTTCTATTTCTTTGCATTTTTCACTTAGGAAGGCTTTCTTATCTCTCCTTGCTATTCTCTGGTACTCTGCACTCAGTTTGGTACATATTTCCCCGTCTTCTTTGTCTTTTGCTTCTCTTCTTTTTTTCAACTGTATGCAAGGTCTTCTCAGACAATCACTTTGCCATCTTACATTTGTGTTTCTTGAGGATGATTTTGGTCAATGATTCCTGTACAGTATTATGAACCTCTGTCTATAGTTCTTCAGGCACTCTGTCTACCAGATCTTATCAATTTAAACTTTTATTCATCTCCACTGAAAAATCATAAAGGTCATGATTTAAGTCATGCTAAAATGGTCTAGTGGCCTTCCTTACTTTCTTAAATTCCAGTCTGAATTTTACAATATGGAGCTGATGACTAGGGCCACAGTCAGCTCCAGGTCTTGTTTTTGTTGACTGTATAGAGTTTCTCCGGCTTTGTCCACAAAGATTAATCTGATTTTGGTATCAGCCATCTGGTGATATCCATGTGTAAATTTGTCTCCTGTGTTGTTTGAAGAGGGCATTTGCTATGATCAGTGCATTCTCTTGACAAAACTCTGTTAGCCTTTGCCCTGCTTCATTTTGTACTCCAAGGCAAAACTTGTCTGTTACTCCAGGAATCTCTTGGCTTCTTACTTTGAATTCCATCCCCCTATATTGAAAAGGATATCTTTTTTGGTGTTAGTTCTAGAAGGTCTGGTAGGTCTTCACAGAATCGTTCAACTTCAGTTTCTTTGGCATTAGTGGTTGGGGCATAGTCTTGGTTTACTATGATATTGAATTATTTGTCTTAAAAACGAACCAAGATCATTCTGTCGTTTAACAGATTGCACTCAAGTACTGCATTTCAGACTCTTTTGTTGGCTGTGAGGACTACTCCATTTCTTCTAAGGGGTTTTTGCACTCATTAGTAGATATAATGGTCATCTGAGTTAAATTTGACCATTCCTGTTCACTTTGGTTCATTGATTCCTGAGATGTCAATGTTCACTCTTGCCATCTCCTGCTTAACTACGTCCAGTTTACCTTGATTCATGGACCTAACATTCCAGGTTCCTATCCAATATTGTTCTTTACAGGTGGAAGCTAATAAGATCAGGATATATATTACTGCCCTAGACACCATATCAATGATAACACACTTAATGGAGTGCTCTGTTTATAGTAAATCTGGATGACCATTGCATCCAAATTCATTTAATCAGATACCATGAAGGTTCGACGTCGACTAATAATTTGGTGAGTATCTGATTCAATTGGATTATAAAGATAATGGAAATGGTAAAGTCAACCTTGTGTGCTTTGATTGATTTTTCATCCTTTTAAAGAGAATATGAATTGAATTGACAGAGACATCAAATCCTTTTTGTAATCAGCAGGACATTAGTTACTTAATATAGTTTTGTCATCCAGATATATTGCTTCATTTTTTTAAAATTGAATCTGATCACAGGTACTAATAATATTTTTTACTGCTTATTCAGAAAACTAAGGTCATGGCATCTGGCCCCATCAATTCACGGCAAATAGATGGGGAAACTGGAAACAGTGGCTGACTATATTTTTCTGGGCTCCAAAATCACTGCAGATGGTGATTGCAGCCATGAAATTAAAAGATGCTTACTCCTTGGAAGGAAAGTTATGATCAACCTAGACAACATATTAAAAAGCACAGACATTACTTTGCCAACAAAGGTCTGTCTAGTCAAGACTATGGTTTTTCCAGTGGTAATGTATGGATGTGAGAGTTGGACAGTGAAGAAAGCTGAGTACCAAATAATTGATGCTTTTGAACTGTGGTGTTGGAGAAGACTCTTGAGAGTCCCTTGGACTTCAGGGATATCCAGTCCATCCTAAAAGAGATCAGTCCTGGGTGTTCATTGGGAGGACTGATGCTGAGGCTGAAATTCCAATACTTTGGCCACCTGACTCAAAGAGCTGACTCATTTGAAAAGACCCTGATGCTGGGAAAGATTGAGGGCAGGAGAAAATGGCGGGATGGCATCACTGACTCAAATGGACATGGGTTTGGGTGGACTCCAGGAGTTGGTGGTGGACAGGGAGGCCTGGCTTGCTGCGGTTCATGGGGTCGCCACAAGTCGGACACAACTGAGTGACTTAACTGAATTGAACTGAAACTTTTCCTCCTTTGCTACCCTGTGTAATTCAGAATTCAACAAAGAATTTTCTCTGAGCACATTTTTGAGTATCTATCTATAGGATATAGGAAAGATTGATAGAAAGAAATGAAAAATATACTGTATTTATGTTTTTCCTTCTGGCTTACTTCACTCTGTATAATAGGCTCCAGTTTCATCCATCTCATTAGAACTGATTCAAATGTATTCTTTTTAATGGCTGAGTAATACTCCATTGTGTATATGTACCACAGCTTTCTTATCCATTCATCTGCTGATGGACATCTAGGTTGCTTCCATGTCCTGGCTATTATAAACAGTGCTGCGATGAACATTGGGGTACATGTGTCTCTTTCCCTTCTGGTTTCCTCAGTGTGTATGCCCAGCAGTGGGATTGCTGGATCATAAGGCAGTTCTATTTCCAGTTTTTTAAGGAATCTCCACTCTGTTCTCTGTAGTGGCTGTACTAGTTTGCATTCCCACCAACATACATGGAATTTAGAAAGATGGTAACAATAACCCGGTGTACAAGACAGCAAAAGAGACACTGATGTATAGAACAGTCTTATGG
Source organism: Bos grunniens (assembly GCF_055505025.1). Taxonomy (NCBI): domain Eukaryota; kingdom Metazoa; phylum Chordata; class Mammalia; order Artiodactyla; family Bovidae; genus Bos; species Bos grunniens. The sequence goes on along the minus strand of NC_141194.1, from coordinate 100,448,476 downwards.
ACTCTGTGGGAGAGGGAAAAGGTGGGAAGATTTGGGAGAATGGCATTGAAACATGTAAAATATCATGTAAGAAACGAGTTGCCAGTCCAGGTTCGATGCACGATACTGGATGCTTGGGGCTAGTGCACTGGGATGACCCAGAGGGATGGTATGGGGAGGGAAGAGGGAGGAGGGTTCAGGATGGGGAACACATGTATACCTGTGGCGGATTCATTTTGATATTTGGCAAAACTAATACAATTATGTAAAGTTTAAAAATAAAATAAAATTAGAAAAAAAAGAAAAATAGGAAACTCCAAATTTTTGCAAGTTTACTGAGTAAACGGACCTTGTTTAATTTGTCTGCTCTTCCTTGTGGTCTGTAGGTTCTTAATAAGCATATGCTTAACAATCAAAAACTGCTACTGCTAAGTCATTTCACTTGTGTCCGACTCTGTGTGGCTCCATAGACGTCAGCCCACCAGGCTTTCCTGCCCCTGGGATTCTCCAGGCAAGAACGCTGGAGTGGGTTGCCATTTCCTTCTCCAATGCATGTAAGTGAAAAGGTGAAAGTTAAGTCACTCAGTCGTGTTCGACTCTTAGCGACCCCATGGACTGTAGCCTACCAGGCTCCTCCATCCATGGGATTTTCCAGGCAAGAGTACTGGAGTGGGGTGCCATTGCCTTCTCTGATAAAAGAACAATCACAACAAAAAAGTAAGCAGGATTCACTGGGGCAGTAGATAGTGCATATATAAGAATCAATATATCTTAATATACTATGAATGTATTTACAAAAATTAAGTGATCTTAAAAATGGCAATTTTACACCATTAGCAATAACTAACTGATAGCTTACCGTGAATGTTGTCAGATTCATGTTCTCCAAAGAAAATTTAACTCTGGGACCAGGGACAAGGCTTGATCACTCAAGAGCTTTTGTGTGGCAGAAGTTTTATTACAGTGAAAAATAACAGAGAAAGCTTCTGACACTGACATCAGAATGAGGGCCAGAGAGTACCCCCTTGCTAGTCTTAGCAAAGGAGATATACACTTTTCAATTGGTCATTACAGTAAATCAAAAGAATGTCTCCATGTTATAAAGGAGACAATTTACATTTTAAGATAATAAGAGTCTAACAAACAATAGAAATATCTTACCAAACCCACTCCCACAACGTACACTGTAAGATGATAGGATTAGTCAGAATGTTCTTAGTCTTTTGGACTCTGTGGGAGAGGTCGAGGGCAGGATGATATGGGAGAATGGCATTGAAACGTGTAAATTATCACATGTGAAACTAATCGCCAGTCCAGGTTCGATGAATGATACAGGGTGCTCGGAGCTGGTGCACTGGGATGACCCAGAGGGATGGGATGGGGAGGGAAGTGGGAGAGGGGTTCAGGATGGGGAACACATGTACAGCCATGGTGGATTCATGTCAATGTATGGCAAAACCAATACAATATTGTAAAATAAAATAAATAAATAAATCAAACTGAAAACAAAACAAACAAATGAAAAAAGAACCACAGGAAAAAAAAAAAGAGAAACATCCTACAGCAGTATGAATTGTTGTTATATAATCATCTGTACTAAGTTTAATAAAAAACTTATCCTTGAACAAGATGAGTTGTTTTGTTGTGTACTCTGGGCTTAAAGAAGAATGTGACTTATGTGACTAAGATTTGTCCTTTTCTTATCCTGAGAGTCCCAGACCCCTTTCTCCTTCTTGGGGACCTCAGACTTCTTATCAACCTAGCTAAGAATTAACTGTCTCATAACTGTTAGGTAGTTAGAATAGGAAATTGTGGAGCCCAAAATGGTGGTGGCTAAAAGATAAAGAAAGGGAAAAACCCATGAAAATGGAACAAAAGAAAATCCACAGACAGGAGTGAGAACTTCAGATGAAACAAACATGCCCCCTTCTTGGCCATCCCAATTTGCATAGGGCAGACAAGCGGGGAAGGAGACAAGTAGGGGAGGAAGCCAAGCCAGACTGAGGCCTCTCCTTAGCAGTCAGCCTGCCCTCACTCCTCGAGGGTGTACTATCTTTTGCCAAATATAACTCTGAGCTGTAACCAATCTGTAACACTGGTCCACCATTTCAAATCTTTGCTGCAGCAATACAGAACCAAGGGAATTACACACTTTCCTGACATAACTATATACAAAGAAAGTTTTTAGTCAGTGGTAGTTCACACCTGGCTTTCTGGTTTGGAGGTAGGCGTTATTCTGTGGTTTGTTTGAACTTTGATCTATTTTGTTAAAACCTGAGAAAACTTACTAAAGTACTTTTTAAAATTGATTATAGAAATTAATAGGTGGTAGGGGACTGAATTTCGGAGAAGGCAATGGCACCCCACTCCAGTACTCTTGCCTGGAAAGTCCCATAGATGGAGGAGCCTGGTAGGCTGCAGTCCATGGGGTTGCTAAGAGTCAGACATGACTGAGCAACTTCACTTTCACTTTTCACTTTCATGCATTGGAGAAGGCAATGGCAACCCACTCCAGTGTTCTTGCCTGGAGAATCCCAGGGACAGCGGAGCCTGCTGGGCTGCCATCTATGGGATCGAACAGAGTCGGACACGACTGAGGTGACTTAGCAGCAGCAGCAGCAGCAGGGGACTGAATTTAGTTTCAGTATCTTGTGTTTAAAAGGAGACAGAAAATTATGTCATTCACTCAAGATTCCCACCCCAAATGACTTAAACAGTAGAGAAAACTGTAGAATAAAGTTGTAGCTTCAATTATGTAAAAAGTTCATTTCTTCCAGGATTCTAAAGGTTGCACAGTAGAAAGACATATGAGATTGTCTTCAATGATGAAGGTTACTTGAAAGATATAGGGAAATATGCTGTAGTCTTGTGTCATGAAGAATTAGACAAGAAATCTGAACTGTTCAAGTTACAGTCAACAGTCTAGTTTCTATAGAACTTTGATCTTTTTACATCACAGAAGAAAGCATTTTATAACCTAAATAAATCATATAAATTTCATCATACAAAACTAATTAAGATTACTCAAGCTATGACATGGGATTTCCCAGGCAAGAATACTGGACTGGGCAGCCATTTCTTTCTCCAGGGAATCTTCTTGACTCAGGGATCAAACCCAAGTCTCCAGCATTGGCAGGCAGATTCTTTACCACTGAGCTACCTAAAAAGCACCATTTTAAACATTATAAGTTGGAAATAAATATTTTACTCAAGGGATAAAACTTAATTTCACCAGGTAGAAAGACAGACAATTTTTACTTAGAGACAAAAATATCATTTTACTGTCAATCAAATAGTGTTTTTTAGGCAACTACCTTTCTGTGAGTAGGACACAACTGAGCGACTTCACTTTCTTTCACTTTCACTACCTTTCTGTGACCTGGATGTATACCCCAAAAGACCTGTGACCTGGATGTATATCCCAAAAGACACAGCCCTATGACAGAAGTGTAATGTAGGTAGGGACAGGCAAAACAATTTTGGCTTACTAGCATAAGTAAATTACTCTGTCTTCTCATCTCCATAGTCAAATTTGTTGAATAATTCAGTTAATTGCCTAAGATTTTAATAAATTTGGTTGAAGTTCTATTTCAAAATAAAAACCACAATTATTCCCACTCTGACCTCAATGTGTAGGAGCAGTGGCTGAAAACTTCCTTTAAATATAACTAGATGTTCCAGAAATTTAAAAGTACTATTTATAAAAGCAAATGACAATGCACATTTTTCATTTAGTCAAGAATTTTTTATAAGTCAAAGACAACTTCATAAAGTAGTTGAACTATGAAAAAAATATTCTGCAACATGCATAAGGCATTGATTTTCTAGTAGAATATAATGAAATATAATGTGAACAATTTGCTTTCTCTATAACTGTTATGCATAAAAATTACACTGAGGCCAAACTTTCAAGCACAAAATCAATAATACCAGAGGGAGGGTAGGGGAGGGAGGAGGGAGGAGGGTTCAGGATGGGGAACGCAGGTATACCTGTGGTGGATTCATTTTGATATTTGGCAAAACTAATACAATATTGTAAAGTTTAAAAATAAAATAAAATTTAAAAAATAAAAAATAAAAAAAAATAATACTCTGATATCATTGCATTTCATTAAGTATAAAGTAAATACTTGGAATATTATTAGGGCAAATATAAAGATCCAAACAACAGAAAAAGTAATTTGATTAATCCATTTTTAATGGTTTATGTCATTTAGTCTTAACATTTAGTTTTCATTATTGTGTGCCAAAGAGCTACATGTCAATGAAACAAGAATTTGTATGTTTTTACGTAATATTTTAAAAAAATGAACTTTGCAAAATGCAATATGTATCTGCCATCTGAATAAGAAATGGATATCATGGATACTTCACATTCATCTTTAATTACTAATCACCATTTTATTTTTCACAATGGCTAATTACATATTATAGTGTCCCCTTCTGTCTATGAAAATCTTCATATTAATGGAAGAAAACCTTGGACCTTCATTTTCAAAAACTCATTTTAATGAAGCCATCTATGTAATCTTTATAAGGTATAATTATTTTTTTCTTGAAAAAGTAACATTCCAGATGTATTTTGTATATTTTGGGAGGTAAAAAATACTGGTTCTAACAATTTTTCTGTTTCCTTTCATCTTTTTAAGGGCCTGCACTTCAGTATTTTGGGAGAGGCAGTGATTTGAGGTGGTGGTGAAGGATGTCTGGCCAGAATGTCTTGTGATTAACTAGCTGTGTTCTATATGACAATGATGAATAAGGTAACAGCCTGAAGATTCAGCTTGCACACCTGCTTAGGTTTTCTTTGTGAAATCAGCCAATTGACTCATTGCCTATGTATAACAAGTTGGGACATCTGAGGGCAACATTGCTGTCCCTGTGAATCCCCCTTTTCCACAACAACCAACACACTGAAAAAAATGAGCTGACTGATGGAGCTGACTAGTCTGTATTGATTCTGAACTTTTTAATGAGATATAGACTTGTTGGTATTAGACTGTTTCAAGCACATTGCTCCAATTCTGTCCTCCCCCACTCCCAATCCCTTTTTTGGGCCTTTTCCTTCCTAACCAGTTATAATTAAGCAAAATAAGCTTGTTCATAAACATTTTTTCAATATAAATAAATATGTGTCTTGCCTCTTGATTTTTAAAGGTGTCAACTTAGGTTTTCCCACTAGAGACATAACATAGTGCTATGTCTCTTAACAGTTTTAACTCTTAACTAAGTAAAAGAGGAACTAAGAAAGTAATTTTTGTATCAGGATGATCTGTTTGATATTTCCTAATTAGATAGTCTGAAAGTTTAAGAAAATTAATAGTGTTGACTTTCAATTGAAGACTTGAAAGTATTTATTAAAATCAACTAACACATAGAATAATAGCAGGGGAATGTCAACTGAAGGAAAATGCACAACCTAAAAGTTGCAAGTTATGTTTTATTTGGGGAACTTACTGAGGATTATATCTTGGGAGATCACCTTTCAGACAGTGCTGAGGAACTCTTCCAAAGGAGGAGACAGGATATATAGGGTGTTTTGCTTAAAAACAAACAAACAAACAAAACAGGCAGTCAAATATCAAAAGATTACTGCTAAGCATAAAAACCAGATGTCTCAAATTAATGATTTTAGTACTTTTCTGTGTGTGTGAAGGTGCAAAAGTCTGGGTTCATTGAAATTATACCTTCAATATGCATCTTAACTATCTAGAGCCAGTATCATGTTTTTCTCCATTGGGGTATCTGCAATGGTTGATAGCTTGATAACTTGCAGTCGCTCAGTTGTGTCTGACTCTTTGGGACCCCATGGACTGTAGCCCACCAGGCTCCTCTGTCCATGGAATTTTCCAGACAAGAATACTGGAATTGGTTGCCATTTCCCCTTCAAGAGGATCTCCCCTCCCCAGGGATAAAACCCAAGTCTCCTGTGGCTCCTGCATTGGTAAAGGTGGAGGTACTTTTACCACTGAACTACCCGAGGGGCCCATTTTTTGATTATTGAAAAGGCAGGTAACATATTTGTCTACAGTGCTCCCTCTTGGTCATATAGTCAGTCAAGGTTTGGGAGGCAATTCATGACCAATTTGTTCCAGAGCACTAGGAATTCTCATTCTTATATCAGACAAGGATTTTGTTGATAGATCAATGTGCTATTTTTTTGGATTAGGCCTTATTCATAGTCTAAAATTCTCTGGATAGTTTGTCTTACTAGCTTTATGGTCCAGGAAATATTTTCCCTTGTTGCTTCTTCCTATATCTAGAACTGTACTTTTATAATAATTCTATATAGAATTTCATATATATGATCAATTGTATCAAGATGTTTGGTGATCATTAATTTTGTCAGAGGCTTGGTTACACATTGAGCAATGCAAGAGACAACAATCTTATAAAATAGATAGGATATAAGAAATATAGTAACATTTACAAGATCATAGTAGAGCAGAGAGAGACACAAATCATAAACAATTTGAAAACAAATAAAGAGAACAAATTAAAACAGTGATTACTATAACTAGTTGTAATCTAGTTGCAGTAAGCCATCAAGTCCAGAGGGGAGTCAACTGGTGATGCCAAATTCTAGAAGGCTCAAGTAGAGAGAGAAAAATAATATTTCATCTTTGCTTATGAAGATATACATTATCAACTTGTTGTAGGTCATAGTTAGTGTAAGAGGAAACACTTACTGAAAAGCAAACATAAAATGCCAGTAATATTTCAGATAAAATGTCCTAAAATTATAAATCACATTTATCACTTTATTCTCTCATGTAATTAATTCCTGTTGATCTAAAATCATCAGGCTTTTCATTAGAATTTTATGATTTTTTTTTTTACCCAGTTCAGTGGTACCATCTAAAAGTCATTATAAACTTGTATTTGTCAATATTTCCTTTTTATGAATCTTCTTGATGCTTTTATAAAAGCATCAGTGTAAAATAATCACTGTCTACAAATGACAAAATACTTAAAATGGTACAGTTAAAGGTCTGGTTATAAGGCAGTTGACGAGTTGGTTATCTGTGTGACATATAACATTTTAAGATAAAACTAGAATTATGACTAATAACATTTTAGCAAGGCATACAAGATTTTTATGAATTGCATAAAACTTTCAGGAATACTTATATTAATGGCATTTGCCTATACAATATGACTTAAGGTTTTATCATCATTTATTAGACAATGTATCCTGTGTAATTTAACCAAATCCCAAATAAACTTAATTAGTTTAATATCGCTCTTTGGAACATTTCAGGGGCCCATTGAAACATCCCAAAATCAGAGAGAGGTCAAAAGAATTTAATTTAGAATTTGACGTGGTAAAGTTTGCCAAAGATATCAAAAGGTTTTAAAACATTTGGTCAAACAGGATCATAAGTTCAGTTTAGTTCAATCGCTCAGTTGTGTCCGACTCTTTGCGACCCCATGAATTGCAGCACGCTAGGCCTCCCTGTCCATCACCAACTCCCAGAGTTCACTCAAACTCACATCTATTGAGTCGGTGATGCCATGCAGCCATCTCATCCTCTGTCGTCCCCCTCTCCTCCTGCCCCCAATCCCTCCCAGCATCAGAGTCTTTTCCAATGAGTCAACTCTTCACATGAGGTGGCCAAAGTCCTGGAGTTTCAGCTTTAGCATCATTCCTTCCAAAGAACACCCAGGGCTGATCTCTTTTAGAATGGACTGGTTGGATCTCCTTGCAGTCCAAGGGACTCTCAAGAGTCTTCTTCAACACCACAGTTCAAAATCATCAATTCTTTGGCGCTCAGCTTTCTTCACACTCCAACTCTCACATCCATACATGACCACTGGAAAAACCATAGCCTTGAATGGACAGGCCTTTGTTGACAAAGTAATGTCTCTTGTTTTAAATATGTCATCTAGGTTGTTCATAACTTTCCTTCCAAGGAGTAAGTGTCTTTTAATTTCACGGCTTCAATCACCATCTGCAGTCATAGGTCACTGTAAAGTAATGCTTACTCATTCAACCAAAGTGACAATAAAATACTTTTATCTTTATGTGGATCATTTTGAAAAGACTGGTGGCTCAGGCAGTAAAGCGTCTGTCTACAATGCAGGAGACCTGGTTTTGATCCCTGGGTTGGGAAGATACCCTGGTGAAGGTATCTTCACCCACTCCAGTACTCTTGTCTGGAAAATCCCATGGACGGAGGAACCTGATAGGCTACAGTCCATGGGGTCGCAAAGAGTTGGACAGGACTGAGCGACTTCACTCACTTTCAACAGACTACTCAAAAGGAGGTAGGGAAACTTTACAATCTAAAAGTAGATCAATATTCCAAGAAACTTTTAACACAGAGGGAAAAAACAAATTCTAGTTTTGTGCCAGCTTACTTTTAATATTAAAATTTGCTTACTCCATTAAGTTTATTTTAATCTTAATCAATCTTCACCATGTACAAAACTTTTCTTGGCTTCCTTTACCACAAACCTTCTTTTCACATTCAGAATTGTCCTACTTGTTTTCTTTCTTCCTTTCTCTCCAGGACAAAATTAATTTATTTTTGCTTAACAAAATGAAGTTCTATTTCTTATACCCTTTTATTGAAAGTACACATTCTAATTTCCTTGCTTCCTGAAATGTTTCCCTTATTATCCCTATAGTTTTAATTACATATATTACAATTTTAACCCAAAGAAGAAAGAAATTAAAACCAAGAAGCAATTAATTGTGAACTATTTGTCACACCACCATTTCCTGATTTGGCAAACTTATGAACATATTTCATCACCCACAGAACCATATATTTTCTGTAGTATAATTTTTTTTCTCCATGTGGTACAAAATGTGTGCATAATAAACCCAAATATCTTTAGTTTTTCTCTCATAAGAAGACAAAAGTAGGTAAATTCAGGACTTTATCAATTAATGTTCCAGTATTTTACTTATTTGAAATGGTCTAGATGCTCAGTTGATTCCCATCATTTAAATTAAAGTAGAAAAAATCAAAAGTTTCAAATTAATAAAAAATTCTGGAGAAATTATTTGACATACATACTTCAAACATAATTATTCTTAAATAGTTCACCAAAAATTCTTATCTCATTTATTTCTATTTTATAACTCATGAAAATATCATCTTACCAAGTTAATTTTTCTTGCTAAGTCTGCAAAAGAAATAAAATGAAACTATTAATAAATAGTAAATCAAAGTACAAAAAAACTACAATATTCAATGTCAATGTTTCCACAGAGATGTCTGTACCAATTAAACCAACAAGATTAAACTAACTTTAACACCAGCTATTAAATTAATACTAAATATTTCTTGGAAGAAGGCAAATGGCACCCCACTCCAGTACTCTTGCCTGGAAAGTCCCATGGACAGAGGAGCCTGGTAGGCTGCAGTCCATGGGGTCGCTAACAGTCAGGCACGACTGAGCGACTTCACTTTCACTTTTCACTTTCATGCATTGGAGAAGGAAATGGCAACCCACTCCAGTGTTCTTGCCTGGAGAATTCCAGGGACGAGGGAGCCTGCTGGGCTGCCATCTATGGGGTCGCACAGTCGGACACGACTGAAGCGACTTAGCAGTAGCAGCAAATATTTCTTAAATCACGTGAACTTGAAATTCATTCTGAAAGAAAGAAAGAAAGTGAAGTCGCTCAGTCGTGTCCTACTCTTTGCAACCCCATGGACTGTAGCCGATCAGGCTCCTCCATCCATGGGATTTTCCAGGCAAGAGTGCTGGAGTGGATTGCCATTTCCTTCTCCAGGGCATCTTTCCAACCCAGGAAACGACCCCGGGTCTCCCACATTGCAGGCAGACTTTTTACCATCTGAGCCACCAGAGAAGCTAATTCGTTTGTAATTACTTACTTTTAAGTCAATGAAATAGAGATCTTTTATAAATTTAATTTCAATAATACCATATAAATGTAGAAACATGTTCATAATGTGCACACAGGCTTATAAACAGATGTAACTAGAGATCTCATAGCTTCACTTCAAAGTGTAGTTATGAATCAATTATTACAATATAAACTTACTAGTTTATAAATAACAGTACAATTAAATGAATAAATTAAATTCATTTTCTCAGATAACTAAGGCCTTGCTACTTTTGGAAAAGACTTTTAAAAATTGTATTTATCCTTGATTAAATCCTTAAGGAGTCTGTGAATTAAATTTTGGATGAGAGGGCCAATCCAGCCGCTTGAGTTTAGAAAGGTTTCTCACTGCTATTTATATCAAAGACTGTTCTGCCTACATTTTCCTTTAAGAATTTTATAGTATCTGTCTCACATTTCAGATCTCTAATCCATTTCGAGTTTATTTTTATGTATGATGTTAGGGGATGATCTAATTTCATTTTTGTTACATTTAGCTGTCCAATTTTCACAGTACCACTTATTGAGGAGTTTTTTTTTCCATTGTTTATTCTTGCCTCCTTTGTCTAGATTAAATAACTTTTAGGTGCATGGGTTTATCTCCAAACTTTCTATCCTGTTCCATTCATCTGTATTTATGTTTTTGTGTCAGTTTCATACTGTTTTGATGACTAGCTTTGTAGGATAGTCTGAAGTCAGGAAGCCTGATTCCTCCAGCTCTGGTTTTCTTTCTCAAATTGCTTTAGCTATTTGCAGTCTTTTATGTTTCCACACAAATTATAAAAACTTTTGTTCTAATTCTGTGAAAAATGCCACTGGCAATTTCATAGGAATTGCACTGAATCTGGATATTGCTTTGGGTGGTATAGTCATTTTCACAATATTGATTCTTTCAACCAGAGAACATGGTATGTCTCCCATATTTTTGGGTCATCTTTGATTTCTTTCATCAGTATCTTGTACAGGTCTTTTGACTCCTTTGGTAGGTAATTCACCCAGAGTAATAAAAATAAAAATTATAATGAGCAAATGGGACCTAATTAAACTTAAAAGCAAAGGAAACCATAAACAAAATGAAAAGAATATCCTCAGCATGGGAGAAAACATTTGCAAATGAAGCAATTGACAAGGGATTAATCTCAAAAATATAGATAAGGGAAAAGATTGGGGTGGGGATTTATCAAACTGCTAGTGAAGGGGAATTGAAAGTTTTATCCAAAACACAACCAAAAAAACGCTTATGAAGCACTATATTAGACAGATTGAGACTAATTTGGGAATGAAAGACTGATGAACACTGGGGAGGTCAAACAAATATAGGGGACATTTTTTAAAAAAAGAACAGGTCTAAGTAAACAAAATTTCCCAGATCTTTTCACAGTGTCTTGCAATAATAAATGCTCAATAAATATTAGTTAAAAGGAAAGAAAGACTTCAACATTTCCATTCTGAAAAAGTGAGTAAATGTTGATGCTAATTTATAGACATAGAAGGACAATTCTTCTACATGGAAAATTGAGGGTGTTACTGACAATGATTCATTTAGATCTGTACTTAGCAAGCTCAATCTAATAATAGAACATCTGTGCAGCAAAACCTTATATGAGATAGGTATGCTTTCTAAGCATTATTTAGAGAGGAAAAAGTAGCAAAGAGCTGAAAACTTGAGAAATGATTATTGGAGGAGAGAAAGCAAGAAGTATCAGGTTTTTCTCTAATCCCTGGTTGAGGTCAGTTCAGTTCAGTATCTCAGTCATGTCTGACTCCTTACAACTCCATGGATTGCAGAACGCCAGGTCTCCCTGTTCATCACCAACTCCCAGAATTTACTCAGACTCTTGTCCATTGAGTAAGTGATGCCATCCAACCATCTCATCGTCATCCCCTACTCCTCTGGCCTTCAATCTTTCCAAGCATCACAGACACTTCAAATGAGTCAGTTCTTCTCATCAGGTGGCCAAAGTATTGGAGTTTCAGCTTCACACCTGTCCTTCCAATGAATATTCAGGACTGATTTCCTTTAAGATGGACTGGTTGGATCTCTTTGCAGTCCAAGGGACTCTCAAGAATCTTCTTGAACGTCACAGTTCAAAAGCATCAATTACTCAGCGCTCAGCTTGATTTATAGTCCAAATTTCACATCCACACATGACTACTCAGAAATCCATAGCTTTGACTAGATGGAACATTGTTGGCAAAGTAAAGTCTCTGCTTTTTAAGAAGCTGTCTAGGTAGGTCATAGCTTTTCTTCCAAGGAGCAAGCGTCTTTTAATTTCATGGTTGCAGTCACCATCTGCAGTGATTTTGGAGCCCCAAAATATAAAGTTTGTCACTGTTTGTAGTGTTTCCCCATCTATTTGTCATGAAGTGATGGAACAAGATGCCATTATCTTCGTTTTCTGAATGCTGAGCTTTAAGACAACTTTTTCACTCTCTTCTTTCACTTTCATCAAGAGGCTTTTTAGTTCTTCTTCACTTTCTGCCATAAGGGTGGTGTCATCTGCATATCTGAGGTTATTGATATCTCTCCTAGCAATCTTGATTTCAGCTTGTGCTACTTCCAGCCCAGCTATCCTCATGGTGTACTCTGCATATAAGTTAAATAAGCAAAGTGACAATATACAGCCTTGTTGTACTCCTTTCCCGATTTGGAACCAGTCTGTTGTTCCATGTCCAGTTCTATCTGTTGCTTTTAAACCTGCATACAGATTTCTCAGAAGGGAAATCAGGTGGACTGTTATTCCCATCTCTTTCAGAATTTTCCAAAGTTTTTTGTGATCCACACAGTCAAAGGCTTTGGCATAGTCAATAAAGCAGAAGTAGATGTTTTTCAGGAACTCTCTTGCTTTTTCAACGATCCAACTGATGTTGGCAATTTGATCTCTGTTTCCTCTGCTTTTTCTAAATCCACCTTGAACATGTGGAATTTCATGGTTCAAGTACTACTGAAGCTTGGCTTAGAGAATTTTGAACATTTCTTTGCTAGAATGTGAGATAAGGGCAACTGTGCACTAGTTTGATCATACTTTGGCATTGCCTTTCTTTGAGAGTGGAATGAAGACTGACTTTTTCAAATCCTGTGGCCACTGATGAGTTTTCCAAATTTGCTGGCATACTGAGTGCAGCACTTTCACAGCATCATCTTTCAGGATTTGAAATAGATCAACAGGAATTCCATCACCTCCACTAGCTTTGCTCAAGTGATGCTTCCTAAGGCCCACTTGACTTCACATTCCAGGATGTCTGGCTCTAGGTGAGTCATCACTCAGTCATGTTTATCTGGGTTGTGAAGATCTTTTTGTATAATTCTTCTGTGTGCCATCTCTTCTTACTATCTTCTGCTTCTGTTAGGTTCATACAATTTCTGTCCTTAACTGTGACCATCTTTACAGGAAATATTCCCTTGGTATCTCTCATTTCCTGTAAGAGATCTCTAGTCTTTCCCATTCTAATTTTTCCTCAATTTATTTGCATTAGTCACTGAAGAAGCCTTTACTATCTCTCCTTGCTATTCTTTGGAATTCTGCATTCAAATAGGTATATCTTTCCTTTTCTCCTTTGCCTTTAGATTCTATTCGTTTCATAGCTATTTGTAAGGCCTCCTCAGAGGCCTTTTTGAATTTCTTTTTCTTGGGGATGGTCTTGATTCATGCCTCCGGTACAAGTTCACGAACCTCAGTCCATAGTTCTTCAGGAACTCTATCAGATCTAATTGATTAAATCTATTTCTCACTTCCACTGTGTAGTTGTAAGGGATTTGATTTAGGTCATATGAAAAGGAGTGCATCAAGGCTGTATATTGTCACCCTGCATATTTAACTTATATGCAGAGTACATCATGAGAAACCCTGGGCTGGAAGAAGCACAAGCTGGAATCAAGATTGCCAGAAGTATCAATAACCTCAGATATGCAGATGGCACAACCCTTATAGCAGAAAGTGAAGAGGAATTAAAAAGCCCCTTGATGAAAGTGATAGAGGAGACTGAAAAAGTTGGCTTAAAGCTCAACATTCAGAAAACGAAGATCATGGCATCCAGGCCCATCTCTTCATGGGAAATAGCTGGAGAAACAGTGGAAACAGTGTCAGACTTTATTTTTCTGGGCTCCAAAATCACTGCAGATGGTAACTGCAGCCATGAAATTAAAAGACACTTACTCCTTGGAAGGAAAGTTATGACCAACCTAGATAGCATATTGAAAAGCAGAGACATTTGCCAACAAAGGTCCATCTAGTCAAGGCTATGCTTTTTCCAGTAGTCATGTATGGATGTAAAATTTGGACTATAAAGCAAGCTGAGCACCCAAGAATTGATGCTTTTGAACTGCAGTGTTGGAGAAGACTCTTGGGAGTCCCTTGGGCTGCAAGGAGATCCAACCAGTCCATTCTAAAGGAGATCAGTCCTTGGTGTTCTTTAGAAGGAATGATGAAACTCCGTTACTTTGGCCACCTCATGCGAAGAGTTGACTCATTGGAAAAGACTGATGCTGGGAGGGATTGGGGGCAGGAGGAGAAGCGGACAACAGAGGATGAGATGGCTGGATAGCATCACTGACTCGATGGACGTGAGTTTGAGTGAACTCCAGGAGTTGGTGATGGACATGGAGGCCTGGCATGCTGTAATTAAAGGGATCGCAAAGTGTCGGACACGACTGAGAGACTGAATTGAACTGAACTGAATGGTTTAGTGGTTTTCCCTACTTTCTTCAATTTAAGTCTTAATTGGAGCCACAGTTATCTTCTGGTCTTGTTTTTGCTTACTGTATAGAGCTTCTCCATCTTTGCCTACAAAGAATATAATCAATCTAATTTTGGTTTTGATCATCTGGTTATGTCCATGTGTAGAGTCTTCTCTTGGGTTGTTGGAACAGTGTATTTGCTATGACCAATGCAATCTCTTGGCAGAACTCTATTAGCCTTTGCCCTGCTTCATTCCGTACTCCAAGGCCAAATTTGCCTGTTACTCCAGGTAATTCTTGACTTCCTACTTTTTCATTCCAGTCCCCTATAATGAAAAGGGTATCTTTTTGGGGTGTGAGTTCTAGAAGGTCCTGTAGGTCTTCATAGAACCGTTCAACTTCAGCTTCTTCATTATTATTGCTTAGGGCATAGATTTGGATAATTATGATATTGAATGATTTGGCTTGGAAACAAACAGAGGTCATTCTGTCATTTTTGAGATTGCATCCAAGTACTGCATTTCAGAACCTTTGGTTGACTCTGATGGCTACTCCATTTCTTCTAAGGGATTCTTGCATACAGTAGTAGATATAATGGTCATCTGAGTTATATTCACCCATTTCAGTCCATTTTAGTTCACTGATTCCTAAGATGTTGATGTTCACTTTTGCCATCTCCTATTTGACCACTTCCAAATTTGCCTTGATTCATGGACCTAACGTTCCAGGTTACTATGCAATATTGCTTTTTACAGCATCACCAATTACATCCACAACTGGGTGTTGTTTTTGCTTGGCTCCATCTTTTAATTCTTTCTGAAGTTATTTCTCCACTGATCTCCAGTAGCATATTGGGCACCTACAGACCTCTGGAGTTCTTCTTTCAGTGTCTTTTTTTTTTTTTTTTTCCTTTTCATACTGTTCATGCGGTTTTCAAGGCAAGAATACTGAGGTAGTTTGCCTTTCCCTTCTCCAGTGGACCACATTTTGTCAGAACTCTTCACCATGACCCATCTGTTTTGGGTAGCCTTATGTGGCATGGATCATTGTTTCACTGAGTTTGACAAAGCTGTGATCCATGTGATCAGATTGATTAGTTTTCTGTGATTATGCTTTTCAGTCTGTCTGTCCTCAGGTGGACAAGGATAAGGGGCTTGACTGAGGGGAAAAGTTGGGTCTTATTCTGATGGGCAGGGCCATGCTCAGTAAATCTTTAATCCAATTTTCTTTTGAAGGGTGGGGCTGTGTTCCCTCCCTCTTATTTGACCTGAGGCCAAACTATGGTGGAAGTAATGAAGATAGTGGTGACCTCCTTCAAAATGTCCCATCACTGCTACACTCTGTGCCCCAAACCCTGCAGGAGGTCACTGTCACCCATGCCTCTGCCAGAGACTCCTGGACACTCATGGGCCAGTCTGGATCAGTCTCTTGCTGATCCACTGTTCCTTTCTCCTTGGTCCTAGTGCACACAAGGTTCTGTTTGTGCCCTGCTGCTAAGTCACTTCAGTCATGTCCAACTCTGTGCAACCCCATAGATGGCAGCCCAACAGGCTCCCCCATCCCTGGGGTTCTCCAGGTAAGAACACTGAAGTGGGTTGCCATTTCCTTCTCCAATGCACGAAAGTGAAAAGTGAAAGTGAAGTTGCTCAGTCGTGTCCGACTCTTAGCGACCCCATGGACTGCAGCCTACCAGGCTCCTCCATCCATGGGATTTCCCAGGCAAGAGTACTGGAGTGGGGTGCCATTTATGCCTTGCAAGAGTCTATTTCCCCAGTCTTGTGTAAGTTTTGACAGCTTTATTGTGGGTTAATGGTGACCTCCTCCTAGAGGGCTTATGCCTTAACTAGGTCTACATCACCCAGAGCACCTGTCCCCACAACAGTCCACTGATGACATGTCCCTGTTCAGGAGACATTCAAACACAGTTCTGTCTTAGTCTCTGTGGGGTTTCTGGGTCCTGGTGCACACGAGGTATGTTTGAGCCCTCTGAGCATCTCTGGCGTGTATGGGGTTTGATTCTAAACGTGATTTTGTCCTTCCTACCATCTTGCTGGGGCTTCTCCTTTGCCTTTATACATGAGGTATCTCCTCAAAGTCACTCCAGCACCATGCAGCCACCACTCCAGTGCCTAACAGCAGACATGGAATATCTCCTGCCCTTGATGATTTCAGCACAGTCAAGGAAGGAAGGAGTGATCTTGAAGACAGCTGAGTAGAAACTTCCCAGTCATCTTACTGGGGCTTCTCCTTTCCCCTTGGATGTGGGGTATCACCTCACAGCCACTCAAGCACTGTGCAGCCACCACTTAAGCACCACACAGCCTGATTACTATGATGCTACCTAGAACTGGTACAGTTGAAGCAAAGATATTTTTAAGCTAGTAATTCAAAATTACTTTGGAATTGAATTTCTTTCCACCTTAAAACAATCTCTGAAACTCACCAGAAAGATAAAAAATTAGAAAGATAAAAAATTAGAAAAAGGTAAAGTTCATGTGATCAGCAGTTTCCCACAGTAATTTATTCCCAGGAGACTCAGATTGGTTCCCTCCAGCCAGACCAAGCAACACCAGTGTGGGAGGAGGAAGGTATGGCAGTTAGCCATTCCAAGTGTAATCTTAGTATTTGTGATATGTGTGATGTGTGTGTGTGTGTGTGAGAGAGAGAGAGAGAGAGAGAGAGAGATACAGTATATGTGTGTATCTTTATGTATGTGCTTTGATAACCTAGAACACTCAAGAACCTGGAAACATTCTCACTCCTAAAATTTAGCCTCTGAGTGGAAAATTACCTTTTAAAAAGTCTTCTTAATGTAAAGAACAATGTGGAGATGATTATATTTTCTCAAAGGACTTAAAAATGAATATACACAAAAAAGATCATGTGTTTTACTTGAAGAAAAAAATCATTTTCAGTTTTTATAGAGGAATAAAGAAAAGAAAAAGATAGGCTGATTGTTTTGTGAACTAACTACAGGGAAAAGACATTTGAGTTAAATTTCTTCGTTTCATTCATGTTGGAATACAAAAGTAAAAGATATTACATGCATGGTATTCACAAGAGTAAATAACACCTCTAGGACCAATCCCACAGCTGGAAAAAGGCAATACCATCTAACGATTTAAAAAAATGTTAAACATCAAAAAATATTTCCAAAAAAGATAGTGAATATTCAGTTCACCCTTGAAAAAAAAAAAGCAGTAATTAGAGGCATCAAACTGATGCATAGTGGAAAATCCACTTATAATTTACAGCCAGCCCTTTGTGTATACAGCTCTTCCATATTCTCTGTTCTGCATCTGTGGAAACACAAAACTTCGGGTCATGAACTACTTTAAAAAAAACTGTGTATAAGTGGACCTAAATCATTCAAATCCATATTGTTCAAGGGTCAACTGTAAAGTCTTTGAACAACAGAGCCACTGAAGTGGTACACAGTGAGCATAAAGCAGTTAACAAAATCAAGGCTCAGCCCTAATGAAATTTGCATTCAAATGGTGATGGAGAGGAGTAAACAAATAAGCAAGTAAATATAAAATATGCTAAATGATGATAAGTGCTACAGAGAAAAACAGAGCAAAGAGCAGAGATGTATGATTAGATGTGGATGACATTGCTATTTTACATATGGTGATGAGGGAAATCATCTGTAATTTGGGAACATTTGAATAGATATTTGAAGAAAGTGAGAGAGAGAACTATGTTTTATCCGGGAAAGAGCATTTCAGGCAGAAGGCACAGCATATGTGATATCCTTGAGGTCTACTTGGCATTTTCAGTGAACAGTGAGGAGGCCAGTATGGTGAGAAGTTCATAGAGGAATTTGAGAGTCAAATCATGTACAGCAATGAACAATGTTGTAACATGGTTTGACTTGGATTTTAGTTAGATATATCCAGGCTATTATGTTGAGATAAACTGAAGGGCTAAAGCACAGAATCAGGAAGCTCTAAAATAAGAATACTACAATTGACCAGATGATGGATGACAGGGCTTGGATAAGGTGAACAGCAGTGAAGATGGTGAGAAGTGATCAGATTCTGGATACAAATTGAAGACAGCATCAAGAGGATTGTTGCTGATCTGATATGGAATGTAAGAGGAAAAAAAGAAAATGAAACATTAAAGACAGCTCTAAAAATTTTGATTTGCACAGGAAGGAGTTTCTATTACTGAGATCAAGAACATTACGTGTTGAATAAATCTAGAGTGGAATTAAGAAGTTTAATCTTAGCTATGTTAGGATTGAGATGCACAGTAGATATTAAAAGCAAACATCAGGAAAGAATTAGGATATATATGTCAGGAATTCATAGGTAAGGATCACAAGACTTCTATTTTATAGATGCAGTCTTAAGGTGGTCTTTAAAGGCATGATACCAGAGGAGATCACTGTAATGACAATAGATTGAATTGAAGTTTAAAGTGTGGATCTTGGGTCATATAGGTAAATGTGGAGGGATAAAAAAGGAGACCAAGAAGCAAAATTGAGTTTGGAGGAGGAAAACAAGTATTGTGTGATGTCATGGAAACAAAGAGAAAAAAAGGAATTTCTACTGGTAGATTAAGAAAGATGAATATTACATTTAGTAATATGGAGCTATTGGGGCCCTCGATGAAAGCTATTTTCAGTACAGTGATTAGAAGCAATTGTCTGATTGGAAAACACGGAAAATGGGTGAAGAGAATTTAGGACATGGAAGGTACAGACAACTCATGAAAAGTTTTACTTTAAAAGGGAGTAGAAAGACGCTGAGGGGCTTCCCTGGTGGCTCAGATGGTAAAGAATCTGCCTGCAATTCAGGAGACATTGGTTCAGTTATGGGTCCAGAAGATCCCCTGGAGAAGGGCATGATAACCCACTCTAGTATTCTTGCCTGGAGAATTCCATAAATAGAGGAGCCTGGTGGGCTACAATCCATGGGGTCACAAAGAGTCAGACAAACTGAAGAGACTGAGCACACATGCAAGCACAGAAAGATGCTGAAGAGTTAAGATGCACTTTTTTAAAGCAGAGAGTAAATGCAGCACACTTATATGCTGATGGACACGATCCAATAGAGGGAAAAATTAATAATGTGAGAGAGAATTGAGAATTAGTGAAATGATGCTAAACGTGTGAAAAGGAATGAAAATTCCAAGTAGAGGAGCTGCACTTAAATAAGATCATGATCAGTTAATCTATAGTAATAGCCTTTCTAGGTAGAATATATGTGCACAAATACATACAGACAGGTGTTGGAGGGACATGAGAAACTGCTTTTCTTATTGTTCTGATTTTCTCGGTGATCAAGGAACTGTCATTACATTGGATTGAGGAGCATGAAAAAAGTTTTGGGGGTGTGAAAACAAGAAACTATAATGGCCATCTAGTAGAATGGAATAGGGAATGCAATAAATGAAGATACTAGAGAGAGATTAAAGGGCAACATTTGAGGTTAGTGGTCATGAATTTAAAGTGAAACTAATCAACATAGATGTGTGCTTTTATTTTCCACTATGTTCACCTGTGGGTGTGGCCTTAGAGTGTTGGAAGGGAATGTCTCAGAGTTGGTGGACCAAGATCATTAGAGGAGAGGAAGCTCAGAAACACAGAAACCAAAACCTTCAATAAATCACTAAGAATTATGATATGAGTAATATTTAAAAATACTGTATTGACTCAGGAGTTAAAATTGGTGAGGGAGGGAAGGAAAGAAATCATAGAGCAGTGGCAACATAACGAACCACAACCTTGCTTTCACACTAACAGCTGTGCCCAGGCTACAAAGCTAGGCAGGCAGAGGGAATTTTAAATTAAATAATGCCATGTTGGTCAGCAGGGGGAGAAACAAAGGGAAGGCTTTATCATCACAGAGAGATGCTCTGGCTGTGTCTGAGAGGATTATACTATTTCTCTATTTGTCCTACTAATGCCTCACCCTGAACATCAGTCATCAAAGTCTCTGGTCTGATATAAAAGGCACAGAGTTATAAAGTCCTAAGATACTTCCTCTCCTCAGCTTTCTATTCAGAAATGTTTTACAAAACTCTTATGTTTTATAATGTTTAGTGTGCAGCTTTTTTTTTCCCTTTGTAGTTGCCCTTAGCACAACAACAACCATCTCTTGAAAATGTAAATCACCTAGTTCAGTTCAGTTCAGTTCAGTCTCTCAGTCGTGTCCAACTCTTTGCGACCCCATGAATAACAGCACACCAGGCCTCCATGTCCATCACCAACTCCCGGAGTTCAGTCAAACTCATGTCCATCTAGTCGGTGATGCCATCCAGCCATCTCATTCTCTGTTGTGCCCTTCTCCTCCTGCCCCCAATCCCTCCGAGCATCGGAGTTTTTTCCAATAAGTCAACACTTTGCATGAGGTGGCCAAATTGTTGCAGTTTCAGCTTCAGGATCATTCCTTCCAAAGAACACCCAGGACTGATCTCCTTTAGGATGTACTGGTTGGATCTCCCTGCAGTTCAAAGGATTCTCAAGAGTCTTCACCAACACCACAGTTCAAAAGCATCAATTCTTCGGCGCTCAGCTTTCTTCACAGTCCGACTCTCACATCCATACATGACTACTGGAAAACCATAGCCTTGACTAGATGGACCTTTGTTGGAAAAGTAATATCTCTGCTTTTCAATATACTATCTAGGTTGGCCATAATTTTCCTTCCAAGGAGTAAACGTCTTTTAATTTAATGGCTGAAATCATCATCTACAGTGATTTTGGGGCCCCCCAAAATAAAGTCTGACACTGTTTCCACTGTTTCCCCATCTATTTCCCAGGAAGTGATGGGACCAGATGCCATGATCTTAGTTTTCTGAATGTTGCACTTTAAGCCAACTTTTTCACTTTCATCAAGAGGCTTTTTAGTTCCTCTTCACTTTCTGCCATAAGCGTGGTGTCATCTGCATATCTGAGGTTATTGATGTTTCTCCCAGCAATCTTCATTCCAGTTTGTGCTTATTCCAGCCCAGCGTTTCTCATGAGATACTCTGCATATAAGTTAAATAAGCAGGGTGACAATATACAGCCTTGACATACTCCTTTCCCTATTTGGAACCATTTTGTTGTTCCATGTCCAGTTCTAAGTGTTGCTTTTTGACCTGTGTATAGGTTTCTCAAGAGGCATGCCAGGTGGTCTGGTATACCTCTAAATAAATTAATATCCTACTGGATCTATTTAATCTTATTGATTCTGTGTCTCTTGAGAACCCTGACTCATATAAAACTTTGAAGTTCTTCAGAGGGTTTCAATTATTTACTTGTAATGAACACACCGAATCTAACATTTTATAAAGCAATAATTTTTTTTTAGCTTGATTACAGTTCCTGTATATATCTGAGTCAGAATTTATCTGTATAATGTGCCATTCAGGCTGTACCTCTTATCAGTGAGACAGATTAACAGCAGCTCTGCGTTCTCATAGCACATTCCACATCTGAGCACAGGTGATTTCGATATGATTTGTGTCCAAGGTTTTTTCCATCAGCACAGATATTTAAAAATTTTTTGAATCTATTGACAACTGATAACCTTGAGATGGTTCAGGAAAGATTAGCTCTAACCTGTTGATTAAAAATCTAAGTTGATTCCTGAAAAGACATTAGCCTTTCAATGAGCTTATTTTTTTTCATTGAGAGCCTATTCTGGTTAAAAAAAAAAAAAATCCTTGCAAGAATTGATTAGCCTACAAGGAAATCCTTCAGTATAAATAGATGCATGCTTATCCCTATATAGGCCCCTTGCAATTGAAATAAAACCTTGAAGGAAGTAAAAATTTACAGTCCAGGATTTTGTTAAATGTTCTGTTCTTCTTTTGCATAAACCCCATATAAGAAGATGGAAACATTAATAAAATATTAGACTTTATCTTCATAATAATATATATTTCCTGAACATGAAAAAGGGACTTACCAATATTCATCTAAATGTCCATTATGGCAGCATAATATAACAGAAAGAATATTAGACTAGGATTCAAACAACCTAGTTATATAGTCTTATCTCTGCTAGTGCTAGGCAACCTTGAAACAAATTGTTTAATTTTCTTATGCCAGTTTTCACCTTAGTAAAAGAACACCGACAAGTTGAGTTTATAATTCTATTCTGGCTATAACATTCTCTGATTATACTTACTAACTTATGGAGAAACACATTTGTATGATGCTTAGATTTACTTCTAGATTTGTTTATATTTTTGTTTTTGTGTTTTTGCAAACAAGATATTGATTCTTGTAATTATATTATGTAGTTGTTTTATTTGGTTAATGTATGAACTTTCCATTATCTTTTTGTTTCTCTAAGGGCAGAGGCATTGTCTTAATTGGTTGGTTCATTGAATATCACTACATACATATTTAATAAATATATTTAGAATGGATGAAGGAATTTAAATGTATTATTTGCCAAGTGAGATATACTCTCTTAATTTCATGTCTAATAATTCTTTCTTCAGTATTTTCATATATTAGATTAAGAAAGTTGTCCTTTCCAGTAAGTATTTCTATTAAACTATAACCTCTTATTTTGCACAAAGATTTCAGTTCTTTTCTGTTTACAATTCAAGTTGGATACACACCTTTGCAAATTTCAATAGTTTCATGATGAGGCAATTTCAAGAAAAGGGTCTTTTGAAGAAATGGAATATATGTTGAATGTTGTAAAATAAAACATAAAGCTAAATTCACAAGAGAACAGTAGCAAATACTACTAGTCTCTGAAATCATTAATGAAATGTTTTAGGTTGCTAAGTACCTAATGACTGTATCTGGTTAATCCTCCTTATTTCTCATCTATAATTTATCATTAGTAAGAAATATAAGAACTAGGGTTGTAATAACATTTGTAGTAAAAGATTTGTGTTTTGCATTCAAAGAGCATTTAGTAAAACTTATAACAACATTATTTTTAATTGCATATTATTGCAATTCAAACCCCCCAAAGAGTACCTCTTTGTGGGATGTGGGAGCATGGTGTATATCATACACCATTCATAGTGCATCATCTCAGAGAAATTGGATAGGACTAAAACATCTAATCAAACTGACAAAAATGCCTATTCAAGAGCAGAGACCTCCATTTCTGTAGCTCATTGATGATCCATTCAAAACATGAAGGACAATTAATTTTTGTACTGATTCTGAAATTCTACTGTTTGGAATAACTGCAATTCCTTACATGCATCTAGCACTAAATTTGTAAAGGTATCTCATGTCCATATTTTCTAATAACATATTATGATTTCTTTTTTGGAAGTAAATGTTAGATTCAACTGGAATTTAGTTTTGCCCAAGGAACAAAGTGGGAAATGTTGTTATGATGCAACACATTAAATATTGATAATATATGTGCATCAGTCAGAAAGGTTTTAGTTGCAAGTAACGGAAATTCTTCATTTCCAAGGCAAACCATTCAATACCACAGTAATCCAAGTCTATGCCCCAAACAGTAATGCTAAAAAACCTGAAGTTGAACAGTTCTATGAAGACCTACAAGATCTTTTAGAACTAACACCCAAAAAAGATGTCCTTTTCATTATAGGGGACTGGAATGCAAAAGTAGGAAGTCAAGAAACACCTGGAGTAACAGGCAAATTTGGCCTTGGAATACGGAATGAAGCAGGGCAAAGACTAAGAGTTTTGCCAAGAAAATGCACTGGTCATAACAAACACACTCTTCCAACAATACAAGAGAAGATTCTATACATGGACATCACCAGATGGTCAACACCAAAATCAGATTGATTATATTCTTCAGAGCCAAAGATGGAGAAGCTCTATACAGTCAGCAAAAACAAAACCAGGATCTGACTGTGGCTCAGACCATGAACTCCTTATTGCCAAATTCAGACTTAAATTGAAGAAAGTAGGGAAAACCACTAGACCATTCAGGTATGACCTAAATCAAATCCCTTATGACTATATAGTGGAAGTGAGAAATAGATTTAAGGGCCTAGATCTGATAGATAGAGTGCCTGATGAACTATGGAATGAGATTCATGACGTTGTACAGGAGAAAGGGATCAAGACCATCCCCATGGAAAAGAAATGCAAAAAAGCAAAATGGCTGTCTGGGGAGGCATTACAAATAGCTGTGAAAAGAAGAGAAGTGAGTAGCAAAGGAGAAAAGGAAAGATATAAACATCTGAATGCAGAGTTCCAAAGAATAGCAAGAAGAGATAAGAAAGCCTTCTTCAGCGATCAATGCAAAGAAATAGAGGAAAACAACAGAATGGGAAAGACTAGAGATCTCTTCAAGAAAAACAGAGATACCAAAAGTACATTTCATGCAAAGATGGGCTCAATAAACGACAGAAATCGTATGGACCTAACAGAAGCAGAAGATATTGAGATGGCAAGAATACACAGAAGAACTGTACAAAAAGGATCTTCACGACCCAGATAATCACGATGGTGTGATCACTTACCTAGAGCCAGACATCCTGGAATGTGAAGTCAAGTGGGCCTTAGAAAGCATCACTATGAACAAAGCTAGTGGAGGTGATAGAATTCCAGTTGATCTATTTCAAATCCTGAAAGATGATGCTGTGAAAGTGCTGCACTCAATATGCCAGCAAATTTGGAAAACTAAGCAGTGGCCACAGGACTGGAAAAGATCAGTTTTCATTCCAATCCCAAAGAAAGGTAATGCCAGAGAATGCTCAAACTACTGCACAATTGCACTCATCTCACACGCTAGTAAAGTAATACTCAAGATTCTCCAAGCCAGGCTTCAGCAATATGTGAACCGTGAACTTCCTGATGTTCAAGCTGGTTTTAGAAAAGGCAGAGGAACCAGAGATCAAATTGCCAACATCCACTGGATCATGGAAAAAGCAATAGAGTTCCAGAAAAACATCTATTTCTGCTTTATTGACTATGCCTAAGCCTTTGACTGTGTGGATCACAATTAACTGTGGAAAATTCTGAAAGTGATGGGAATACCAGACTACCTGATCTACCTCTTGAGAAATTTGTATGCAGGTCAGGAAGCAGCAGTTAGAACTGGAACAACAGACTGGTTCCAAGTAGGAAAAGGAGTATGTCAGGGTTGTATATTGTCACCCTCTTTATTTAACTTATATGCAGAGTACGTCATGAGAAACACTGGACTGGAAGAAACACAAGCTGGAATCAAGATTGGTGCGAGAAATATCAATAACTTCAGATATGCAGATAACACCACCCCTATGGCAGAAAGTGAAGAGGAACTCAAAATCCTCTTGATGAACGTGAAAGAGGAGAGTGAAAAATTTGGCTTAAAGCTCAACATTCAGAAAATGAAGATTATGGCATCTGGTCCCATCACTTCATGGGAAATAGATGGGGAAACAGTGGAAACAGAGTCAGACTTTATTTTTCTGGTCTCCAAAATCACTGCAGATGGTGACTGCAGCCATGAAATTAAAAGACACTTACCTCTTGGAAGGAAAGTTATGACCAACCTAGATATCATATTCAAAAGCAAAGACATTACTTTGCCAACAAAGGTTCGTCTAGTCAAGGCTATGGTGTTTCCTGTGGTCATGTATGGATGTGACAGTTGGACTGTGAAGAAGGCTGAGCGCCGAAGAACTGATGCTTTTGAACTGTGGTGTTGGAGAAGACTCTTGAGAGTTCCATGGACTGCCAGGAGATCCAACCAGTCCATGCTGAAGGAGATCAGCCCTGGGATTTCTTTGGAAGGACTGATGCTAAAGCTGAATCTCCAGTACTTTGGCCACCTCATGCGAAGAGTTGACTCATTGGAAAAGACTCTGATGCTTGGAGGGATTGGGGGCAAGAGGAGAAGGGGACGACAGAGGATGAGATGACTGGATGGCATTACTGACTCGATGGACGTGAGTCTGTGTGAACTCCGGGAGTTGGTGATAGACAGGGAGGCCTGGCGTGCTGTGATTCATGGGGTCACTAAGAGTCGGACACGACTGAGCGACTGATCTGATCCGATCTGAAATATTTATCCAAGTTAATTTAAAGATCTTATTGACTTTATTAAGTGATTCATGAATCAGGCGCTGATCCATTAGGCAAATAGGAAGATAATCTGAGGATTTGTACAAATGGAAGGTTTATACAGAAAGGAGCGTAGGGTGAAACTTATTTTTTCAGAATTTTCTTTATATTTTCTTCTTTCAGATAAACTTTAGTTTAATTTCCTCAGGATATTTAAAATCATAATTAGGATTTTGTTTGGGATTGCATTGGAATTGTTGATTAACTAAAGAGAATTGATACACTTAATGTCCATTTTATCTAAGGAAGGATATATATCTCTGCAGTTAAGTTTTTTTTTTTCTTCTTTTTTTAGCAGGCATAAGTAAGTTTCAAAGTTTTATTCAAATTGGTCCTAAACATTTCCTCTTGAATACATCGCTAAATATTTTATGTTTTGTTTTTCATATTATCATGTTTTATTTTATGTTTAAATGACTACTGCTAGTTTATAAAATAACTATCACTTTGTGTATATTAAATTTATGAATGGCTTTCTAAAGATTTGTATTGCTTCAAATGTTTCTGAAATAGATTTTCTAAGGTTTCCTTAATACAATCATAGCATCTGCATAAAATGATAATTTTACTTTTACCCTTTCCCAATGCTTCCACTATTGCTGTTATTCTTCAGTTGCTCAGTCATGTCTGATTCTTTGAGATCCCCATGGACTTCAGCATACCAGGCTTTTCTGTCCTTCACCATCTCCTGGATTTTGGTCAAACTCATGTCTATTGAGTCAGTGATGCCATTCAACCATCTCATCCTCTGTTGTCCCCTTCATCTCTTGCCTTGAATCTTTCCTAGCAACAGAGTCTTTTCTAATGAGTTGGCTCGTCACATCAGGTGGCCAAAGTATTAGAGTTTCAGCTTCAGCATCTGTCCTTCCAATGAATATTTCAGGCTGATTTCCTTTAGGATAGATTGCTTTTATCTCCCTGCAGCCCAAGGAACTCTCAACAGTCTTCTCCAACAGCACAGTTCAAAAGCATGAATTCTTTGGTGCTCATCCTTCTTTGTGGTCCAATTCTCACATCCATATATGACTGGTGGAAAAGCCAAAGCTTTGACTAGACAGACCTTTGTCAGCAAAGTAATTTCTCTACTTTTTAATATGCTATCTAGGTTGGTCATAACTTTTCTTCCAAGGAGCAAGCGTCTTTTAATTTCATGCCTGCAGTCAGCATCTGCAGTGATTTTGGAACCCAAGAAAATAAAGTCTGTCACTATTTCTATTCTTTCCCTATATATTTGCCATGAAGTGATGAGACTGAATGCCATGATCTTCGTTTTTTGAATGTTGACTTTTAAGCCAGCTTTTTCAGTCTCCTCTTTCACGTTCATCAAGAGGATTTTTATTTCCTCTTCGCTTTCTGTCACAAGAGTGGTGTCATCTGTATATCTAAGGTTATTTGATATATCTCCCAGCAATCTTGATTACATTTTCTGCTTCATCCAGCCAGGCATTTTGCATGATGTACTTTGCATAGAAGTTAAACAAGCAGGGTGACAAGATACAGCCTTGATGTACTCCAATTTGTAGCCAGTCATTGTTTCATGTCCAGTTCTAACTGTGGCTTTTTGACTTGCATACAGGTTTCTCAGGTGACAGGTAAGGTGGTCTGGTATCCCCAACTTTTGAAGAATTTTCCAGTTTGTTGTGACCCATACAGTCAAATACTTTAGCGCAGTAAATGAAGCAGTAGTAAATGTTTTCCTGGAATTCTCTTGTTTTTCCTATGATCCAACAGATGCTGGCAATTTGATCTCTCATTTCTTTGCCTTTTCTAAATCCAGCTGGAACATCTGGAAGTTCTCAGTTCACATACTGTTGAAGCCTGGCTTGGATAATTTTGAGCATTACTTTCCTAGCATGTGAAATGAATGTAATTGTGTAGTAATTTGAACATTCTTTGGCATTGCCTTTCTTTGTGATTGGAATGAAAACTGATTTTTTTCCAGTCTTGTGGCCACGGTTAAGTTTTCCAAATTTGCTGGCATATTGAGTGCAACACTTTCACAGCATCATCTTTTAGGATTTGAAATAGTTCAACTGGAATTCAATCACCTCCACTATCTTTGTTCATAGAGATGCTTCCTAAGGCCCACTTGACTTCACACTCCAAGATGTCTGCCTCTAGGTGAGTGATCACACCATCGTGACTATCTGGCTCATTAAGATCTTTCTTATATAGTTCTGTGTATTCTTTACACCTTGTCTTAATATCTTCTGTTTCTGTTAGGTCCATACTGTTTCTCTGTTTCTGTCATGTATTATGCCCATCTTTGCATGAAATGTTCCTTGGTGTCTCTGATTTTCTTTTTTTTTTTTTTGGAGAACTCGTCATTTATTTTATTTTATTTTTTGTTTTGTTTTAGAAATGTACTTTCTTTTTTTGTCTTTTTAAATTATTATTATTATTATTTTACTTTACAATATTGTATTGGTTTTGCCATACATCAACATGCATCTGCTACAGGTGTACATGTGTTGCCCATCCTGAACCCCCTCCCACCTCCCTCCCCATACCATCCCTCTGTGTCATTCCAGTGCACCAGCTCCAAGCTTCCTGTATCCTGCATAGAACCTGGACTGGTGATTCGTTTCTTATATGATATTATACATGTTTTAATGCCATTCTCCCAAGTCATCCCTCCCACCCAGCCCTCTCCCATGGAAGACTATTCTAAACATCTGTGTCTCTTTTGCTGTCTCGCATACAGGGTTGTTGTTACCATCTTTTAAATTCCATGTATATGCATTAGTATACTGTATTGGTGTTTTTCACTCTGGCTTACTTCACTCTGCCTAATAAGCTCCAGTTTCATCCACGTCATTAGGACTGATTCAAATGTATTCTTTTTAATGGCTGAGTAATACTCCATTGTGTATATGTACCACAGCTTTCTTATCCATTCATCTGCTGATGGACATCTAGGTTGCTTCCATGTCCTGGCTATTATAAACAGTGCTGTGATGAATATTGGGGTACACGTGTCTCTTTCCCTTCTGGTTTCCTCAGTGTGTATGCCCAGCAGTGGGATTGCTGGGTCATAAGGCAGTTCTATTTCCAGTTTTTTTATGGAATCTCCACACTGTTCTCCATAGTGGCTGTACTAGTTTGCATTCCCACCAACAGTGTAAGAGGGTTCCTTTTTCTTCACATCCTCTCCAGCATTTATTGCTTGTAGACTTTTGGATCACAGCCATTCTGACTGGTGTGAATGGTACCTCATTGTGGTTTTGATTTGCATTTCTCTGATAATGAGTGATGTTGAGCATCTTTTCATGTGTTTGTTAGCCACCTGTATGTCTTCTTTAGAGAAATGTCTATTTAGTTCTTTGGCCCATTTTTTTGATTGGGTCCATTATTTTTCTGGAATTGAGCTGCAGGATTTGCTTGTATATTTTTGAGATTAGTTGTTTGTCAGTAGCTTCATTTGCTATTATTTTCTCCCATTCTGAAGGTTGTCCTTTCACCTTGCATATAGTTTCTTTTGTTGTGCAGAAGCTTTTAATTTTGATTAGATCCCATTTGTTTATTTTTGCTTTTATTTCCAATATTCTGGGAGGTGGGTCATAGACGGTCCTGCTGTGATGGATGTTGGAGGGTGTTTTGCCTATTTTCTCCTCTAAGAGTTTTATAGTTTCTGGTCTTATATTTAGATCTTTAATCCATTTTGAGTTTATTTTTGTGTATGGTGTTAGAAAGTGTTCTAGTTTCATTCTTTTACAAGTGGTTGACCAGTTTTCCCAGCACCACTTGTTAAAGAGATTGTCTTTTCTCTATTTTATATTTTTGCCTCCTTTGTCAAAGATAAGGTGTCCTTAGGTGCATGGGTTTATCTCTGGGCTTTCTATTTTGTTCCATTGATCTATATTTCTGTCTTTGTGCCAGTACCATACTGTCTTGATGACTGTGGCTTTGTAGTAGAGCCTGAAGTCAGGCAGGTTGATTCCTCCAGTTCCATTCTTCTTTCTCAAGATTGCTTTGGCTATTCGAGCTTTTTTGTATTTCCATACAAACTGTGAAATTATTTGTTTTAGCTTTGTGAAAAATACCATTGGTAGCTTGATAGGGATTGCATTGAATCTATAGATTGCTTTGGGTAGTATACTCATTTTCACTATATTGATTCTTCCGATCCCTGAACATGGTATATTTCTCCATCTACTAGTGTCCTCTTTGATTTCTTTCAGCAGTGTTTTATAGTTTTCTATATATAGGTCTCTAGTTTCTTTAGGTAGATATATTCCTAAATATTTTATTCTTTTTGTTGCATTGGTGAATGGAATTGTTTCCTTAATTTCTCTTTCTATTTTCTCATTATTAGTGTATAGGAATGCAAGGGATTTCTGTGTGTTGATTTTATATCCTTCCACTTTACTATATTCATTGATTAGCTCTTGTAATTTCCTGGTGGAGTCTTTAGGGTTTTCTATGTAGAGGATCATGTCATCTGCAAACAGTGAGAGTTTTACTTCTTATTTTCCATTTTGGATTCCTTTTATTTCTTTTTCTGCTCTGATTGATGTCACCAAAAGTTCCAAAGCTATGTTGAGTAGTAGTGGTGAGCATGAGCACCCTTGTCCTATTCCTGACTTTAGGGGAAATGCTTTTAATTTTTCACCATTGAGGATACTGTTTGCTGTGGGTTTTTCATATATAGCTTTTATTATGTTGAGGTATGTTCCTTCTATTCCTGCCTTCTGGAGGGTTTTTATCATAAATGGATGTTGAATTTTATCTAAGGCTTTCTCTGCATTTATTGAGGTAATCATATGGCTTTTATTTTTCAATTTGTTAATGTGGTGTATTACATTGATTGATTTGTGGATATTGAAGAATTCTTGCATCCCTGGGATAAAGCCCACTTGGTCATGGTGTATGATCTTTTTAATGTGTTGTTGGATTTTCTTGAAGAGATCTCTAGTCTTTCTTATTCTACTGTTTTCCTCTATCTCTTTGAACTGATATCTTTGGAAGCCTTCCATATCATATTTTATTGTCTTATCTGATTGATTTATAGTACTTTATTTCCAGAACAAAATTCTAAGAGAAATATTTTTTGGAATTAGAATGATTATGTACATAAAAGACAATATAAGCTTTACATCTACTTTAAGAAACTTCTTTTAGAGACTGCTAATGTATGTTTTATTTTTCATTATTCTGTATATATGTTATTGTAGTGTATTGTAAATTTAAGGCACACTGTAATATAATAGACTTCAAACTTCATAGGGCATCAAAATTAATACTTAATTTTAATATTTATCATTGCCATTATGAACTGCTATTTTCTTTATCCATTCATATTTTGATGGACACTTAAGTTGCTTCCATATTTGGCTATTGTAAATAATGCTGCCATGATTACTGGAGTGCACTTATCTTTTCAAATTAGTGTTTTCATTTCTTTAAGTATGTACCCTGAAGTGGAATTTTTGGATCAAATTATAGTGTTATTTTTAGTATTTTGAGAAACCTCCATACTGCTTTCAAAATGGTTGCACCAATATATATTCCCACCAACAGTGCACTAGGGTTCCCCGTTCTCCACATCCTTGTCAGCATTTATTATTTGTACACCTTTTGATGACTCCCAATGTGACTCAGATATGCAGATAACAACACCCTTATGACAGAAAGTGAAGAAGGACTAAAGAGCCTCTTGATGAAAGTGAAAGAGAAGAGTGAAACAGTTGGCTTAAAGCTCAACATTCAGAAAACTAAGATCATGACAACTTTTCCCATCACTTCATGGCAAATAGATGGGGAAACAGTGGAAAAAGTAGCTGACTTTATTTTTTGGGGCTCCAAAATCACTGCAGATGGTCATTGCAGCCATGAAGTTAAAAGACGCTTACTGTTTTGAAGGAAAGGTATGACCAACCTAGATAGCATATTGAAAAGCAGAGACATTGCTTTGCCAACAAAGGTCAGTCTAGTTAAGGCTATGGTTTTTCCAGTGTTCATGTATGGATGTGAGAGTTGGACTGTGAAGAAAGCTGAGCGCCGAAGAATTGATGCATTTGAACTGTGGTGTTGGAGAAGACTCTTGAGAGTTCCATGGACTGCAAGGAGATCCAACCAGTCCATTCTAAAGGAGATCAGCCCTGGGTGTTCTTTGGAAGGAATGATGCTAAAGCTGAAACTCCAGTACTTTGGCCACCTCATGCGAAGCGTTGACTCATTGAAAAAGACTCTGATGCTGGGAGGGATTGGGGGCAAGAGGAGAAGGGGACAACAGAGGATGAGATGATTGGATGGCATCACTGACTTGATGGATGTGAGTCTGAGTGAACTCCGGGAGTTGGTGATGGACAGGGAGGCCTGGCATGCTGCGATTCATGGGGTCGCAATGAGTCGGACACAACTGAGTGACTGAACTGAACTGAACAGAGTTCATAGAATTTTAGTAGTGCCAGAAAAGTAGACTTGAAGGTAAACTTCCAGTCACAATATTAAGAATCACACTGAATAACTGGACTGATGAAGAAACTTCTGCTGTTGCCAGCAGTGTTCTTGTCCATATTCCAGTTTCTGGGTTCTCAAATCTATTGCAACCACTATAACTGATGTACAAAACTGGATGAGTCTTTCATGACTTAGGCCATAGCAATACATGGCCTCCTCAGAGACTGGCCAACTCAGAATCTTTTGTCATGCTGCTTGAATATGAATTAGGCTCTCAAGTTCGTGTATCTGCAAAATCATTTAAGTGCAGCCTAGTTTAAAGGGAGATCAAGAAACTAAGAGTTTTGAATTCCACTTTGGAAAGGTGAAAGCCAATAAATGGGAACCTATTAAAATGTAAAGATGGGTTTCAAAAGATGTTGGGTAATTTCAAGTGGCATATGACTTCTATATGTGATATTTTATTTAAAAACACACACACACACTTATGTGTACATGCATAAACACATTCACAGTGCACACAGAAAAGTCAGTCCAGGATTCAAGTTGTTCTGCTTGGTAGTTATACAGTTTTGGTAAGATATCTAACTTCTCCAAGTTTTCTCTTCTAGATGAAATTAGTGGTATCACCTACTTCATAGTGATTTTGTCCGTATTAAATGAAATATTTCATGTAAAGTTTTCAGTAATCTACCTTGTAGATAGCAATGACTAACTAAAGGTAAGCTTTTTAATTTATCAGTTCTTATTTTATTCCCTTCTTTCTCCCCTTGGATTTTACCTTTTTTCTTTGATTCCTAACATGTAAAATTAACTAATAAGTTGGATTATAAATGTATAGAAAAATGTTAAAACTTAAAACAAGCAGGGACAAGAAGTAATTAAATTAGAGATATAAAAGTAAATCATTTCAATTTCTAGTTAGAGGCAAGTTTACCTTGCAGAGTTTTTTTGCAATGTCTTCAAATAATATTGGTTTTTCTTTTACTCATTGCAATTGGTTCAATCTTACAATGCATATGCTAAAACTTTCTCTCTGTGTTCCTGCACTGATGATAATTCAAGCCTATTCATTCACAGACTTCTATAATAATTTAGCCCCCATATTAAAATTGTCATGAACAATATTTTTGTCAATCTTCAGCTATGAAAACAGTCAGAAGAAAGAAAGAAAGAAAACGTCATACTTATATCTATAATTATAAACTTTATAAATAAGCCCTTTGATTTAAAACAAAGAAAATAAAGTTTTCATAATTTTATAAGAAGCAAAATAGTGTATCAGCTGCATTTTCTTTCCTTCTTTCCTAAAATTGGGTTTAGATTTTCTTATCAATTACCAGCAAGTTATTCAATAGTGTAAGAAGTAGAAACACATTTCCCAAGAGTTATAAACATAATCAAAATAAATTATGTGTCAAAATTAAATCACCAGTGATCATTTGGAATGTATATTCCACAGGGTCATCTATCATGTTTCATGTACATAAAGGACAATCAATTCTTATTTGTTGCTAGATGTGCTTTTTCCAGTCAAAAATAATAGTAGCATGTTGGTCTAGTCTACTTTATGTATTCTGTGCTATATAGCCTCTAAAAGAAAACTGTCAATCACATCTGAAGTACCAACGTAATTGAAAAGGAGAGTATTTTCTTCCAAAGACACTGAATACTGAATCTTTTAAAATGAAAACTTGATGCCACTTTATTATTCTACTTACCCCAAATGGTCACTTTTCAGTCTAGATGTCTTGAAGAAAAATTCTATTCATTTAAAAAAGTATTGTTTACATTTGTTGGGAAAAAAAAACTGTAAAGAAAAGTAAGGTGGTAGATATATCTTTTCTAAAGTTAGAATCCTTTGAGCTGTGCAAATTACATGAGCAGATTATCTAATGAGAGTCAATGTTAACTTTATATTGTAATGGGAAAATAGTAGCTGTATCATAAGTTTATCTGGCTCACTTAATATGCTATTTTCTAGACTCTGTATAAACATTTAATCAAACACATTAAACACATGTACAGATATATGTGTTTACATGCTTAGTTTTATTACCTCTCACATTTTCAGTAATAATAAAGATGGAAATTTATTTAGTTAAATGAAAGAAGAAATTTCTTATAAATTTGGAAAGTATAACAGAATAATCTATTCTGTCAAATTCAGGCCTTAACTTTCTGTATTATATTGCCTGCAAATGTGTGGCTTTAAGCAAGGAATATAGTAGAAAGTACTGGTCCCCTCCTACAGGTTAACTTTTGAAAACATGCTAATGCAGTAACAGATAATGAAAATAGTGTTGTTCATTAATTAATTAACTCAGTTAAAATATTTTTTAGTAACTTCTATGTTTCATAAACTTTTCTTAACACTGGGAATACAGAAGGTACTGAGGAAAGAAAGTGAAAGTGATGGTCACTCAGTCATGTCTTTGTGACCCCATGGACTATAGCCCTCCAGGCTTTTCTGTCCATGGATTTCTCCAGGCAAGAATACTGGAGTGGGTTGCCATTCCTTTCTCCAGGGTATCTTCCCAACCCAGGGATTGAACTCAGTTCTCTCACATTGCAGGCAGATTCTTTACTGTCTGAGCCAGCAGGGAATTCTATTGGAGACATAGCAGTAAACTAAAACATAAGAACAAATCCTTGCGATCAGAGGATTTATTTTATATAAGAGGGACAATAAATGAATAAATAAATAAATCCCCTGCATATGAACAAGTTCCATTCTGAGAGCATGTTTGTAACTCCACTTTGTTTGTAAGTCCAACAAAGTTAGCCTAGGTACCCAACTGACACAATCAGCTATTTAATACTGTACTGCAATAAGTTTTATAATGCTTTTCACACAAATACTGTATTAAAAAAACAAAAAAGAAAGCATCTTTAATCTTATAGTATAGTACCTTGGTGGCTCAGATGGTAAAGCATCTGCCTACAATGCAGGAGACCCGGGTTCAATTCCTGGGTCTGGAAGATCCCCTGGGGAAAGAAATGGCAACCCACTCCAGTATTCTCGCATGGAAAATCCATGGATAGAAGAGCCTGGTCAGCTACAGTCCATGGGCTCACAAAGAGTTGGACACGACTGAGTGACTTTCTTTCTTTCTTTCCTTTAGTACCTTGAAAATTGCAGTAGTACAGTACAACAGCTGGCATACATGGGCTGGCATCAAGTGAACAGGTAAGATGAGTTACTGACTGGAGGTGAGAGGGAAGTTTATGAGATGGTAGAATTGAAGGATCATTAGCAAAAGAAGACGGAGGGCAAGCTGCAATTTCATACATGCTTGATGTGATGCCACAGGTTTTGGTTCCTTGCTGGATTCGGTTCTATCTACCCTCTTAAAAAAACTGATCCAGTGATGTCTGGGTAGTAGCATGTTTTCATCTTTGAAAGTTTGCAACTTAAAGGCTAATCTTTAGGGAACTTACTGTAAATTTAAGAAATGTATTTTGTGGCTGTATTATGTACAAACATGTTAGATATAGATATTGATAAAGGTAAAGATAAAAAGAAGCAGAGAAGGAAGATAAAAATTTCATGTGAGAGCTGACATTTATTTAGTGTGATTAAGGAAAGTCCTACTGAAGAGGATGCACTTGAGTAAAGTCTGGAGGAAGAAAGGTGTTAATCATGCCAGTGTCCAATGAGTGCTGAATGCAACTTAGAGGCAAGCTCAAGTTTTATTTTATTCAAGGAACTGGCAGGAACCAGTGTTCCTGGACTTGAAAAAATTAAATGGAGTGTTAGAAGAGATGAAGATAATAGTGACCTCCTTCAAAAGATCCCATGTATGTACTGCTACACTCAATGCCCCCAATACTGCAGCAGGCCACCACAAACCCACACCTCCACTGGAGAATCCTGGACACTCACAGGCAAGACTTGGTCAGTCTCTTGTGGGGTCACTGCTCCTTCTCCTAGGTCCTGGTGCACAGGGTTCTGTTTGTCCCCTCCAAGAGTCTATTTCCCAGCCCTGTGTAAGTTCTGCCAGCTGTATGTGGGGTTAAAGGTGACCTCCTCCAAGAGGGCTTATGTCATACCCAGGTCTGCTGCACCCAGAGCCCCTGTCTCTGTGGCAGTGCACTGCTGACCCATACCTCTACAGGAGACACTCAAACACAGTTCTGTCTCAGTCTCTAAGGGGTCCTTGGGTTCTGGTGCACACAAGGTTTGTTAGTGCCCTCTGAGCATCTCTGGTGGGAACGGGGTTTGATTAAAAATGTGAATTCACCCCTCCTACCATCTTGCTGGGGTTTCTCCTTTGCCCTTGGACATGGGGTATCTCCTCACAGCCATTTCAGCACCTACTCTCTTACTGGTGTTCCTCTGACTTGGACATATGTTATCTCCTCATGGCTGGCCCAGCAAAGCACAGATGCTGCTCCTGACCTTAGACATGAGGTATGTCCTTTCAGCCACTTGCTGCTCCAGGGCCATGCAGGGAAGGAACACAGGTCCACCCATCAACAGAAAATTGGATTAAATATTTACTGAGCATGGCCCTGCCCATCAAAACAAGATCCAGTTTCCCTCTCAATCTGTTTCTCCCATCAGGAAGCTTCCATAAGCCTCTTATCCTTCTCCATCAGAGGGCAGACAAGACTGAAAATCTGCAATCACAAAAAACTAACCAATCTAATCACATGGACCACAGCCTTGTGTAACTTAATGAAACAATGAGCCATTCTGTGTAGGGCCACCCAAGAAGGACAAGTCATAGTGGAGAGTTCTGACAAAACGTGGTCCACTGGAGAAGGGAATGACACACAACTTCAGTATTCCTCCATTGAGAACCCCATGAACAGTATGAAAAGGCAAAAAGATAGGACACTGAAAGATCAACTCCCCAGGTCAGTAGGTGCCCAAATTGCTACTAGAGATCAGTGGAGAAATAACTCCGGAAAGAATGAAGATACAGAGTCAAAGCAAAAACAACACCCAGTTGTGGATGTGACTGGTGAGGAAATCAAGGTCCAATGCTGTAAAGAGCAATATTGGATAGGAACCTAGAATGTTAGGTCCATGAATCAAGGCAAATTGGAAGCTGTCAAACAAGTGATGGCAAAAACGAAAGTCAACATTTTAGGAATCAGTGAACTAAAATGGACTGGAATGGGTGAATTTAACTCAGATGACCATTATATCTACTACTGTGGGCAAGAATCCCTTAGAAGAAATGGAGTAGCCATCAGAGCCAACAAAAGAGTCCAAAATGCAGTACTTGGATGCAATCCCAAAAATGACAGAATGATCTCTGTTTGTTTCCAAGGTGAACCATTCAATATCACGGTAATCCAAGCTTATGCTCCAAATAGTAATGCTGAACAAGCTGAAGTTGAACGGTTCTATGAAGACCTACAAGACCTTTTAGAACTAACACCCCCCAAAAGATGTCTTTTTCATTATAGGGGACTGGAATGCAAAAGTAGGAAGTGGGAGAAAAAAAAAAAACCTGGAGTAACAGGCAAATTTGGCCTTGGGGTACAGAATGAAACACGGCAAAAGCTAATAGAGTTTTCCCAAGAGAGTGCACTGGTCATAGCAAACACCCTCTTTCAATAACACAAGAGAAGACTCTACACATGAACATCACCAGATGGTCAACACTTAAATCAGATTGATTTATGTTCTTTGCAGCTATAGATAGAGAAGCACTATACGGTCAGCAAAAACAAGACCAGGAGCTGACTGTGGCTCAGATCATTAACTCCTTATTACCAAATTCAGAGTTAAATTGAAGAAAGTAGGGAAAATCACTAGACCATTCAGGTATGGCCTAATTCAAATCCCTTACGATTATGCAGTGGAAGTGAGAAATAGTTTTAAGGGACTAGATCTGATAGTCTGAATGCCTGATGAACTATGGATGGAGGTTCGAGACATTGTACAGAAGACAGAGATCAAGATCACCCTCAAGAAAAAGAAATGCAAAAAAGCAAATGGCTGTCTGAGGAGGCCTTACAAATAGCTGTGAAAGTAAGAGAAGGGATAAGCAAAGGAGAAAAGGAAAGGAAAGATATATCCATTTGAATGCAAAATTCCAAAGAATAGAAGGAGAGATAAGAAACCTTCCTCAGTGATCAGTGCAAAGAAATAGAAGAAAACAGTAGAATGTGAAAGACTAGAGATCTCTTCAAGAAAAGTAGAGATACCAAGGGAATATTTCATGCAAAGATGGGCTCGATAAAGGACAGAAATGGTATGGACCTAACAGAAGCAGAAGATATTAAGAAGAGGTGGCAAGAATACAAAAAAGTATTGTACAAAAAATATCTTCACAGCCCAGATAATCATGATCCTGTGATCACTCACCTAGAACCAGACATCCAGGAATGTGAAGTTAAGTGGGCCTTAGGAAGCATCACTAAGAACAAAGCTAGTGGGAGTGATGGAATTCCAGTTGAGCTATTTCAAATCCTAGAAGATGGTGTTGT
This sequence comes from Bos grunniens, assembly GCF_055505025.1. NCBI lineage: Eukaryota > Metazoa > Chordata > Mammalia > Artiodactyla > Bovidae > Bos > Bos grunniens. The sequence goes on along the minus strand of NC_141194.1, from coordinate 100,409,107 downwards.
GAAAGTGCTGCACTCAATATGCCATCAAATTTGGAAAACTCAGCAGTGGCCACAGGACTGAAAAGGTCAGTTTTCATTCCAATCCCAAAGAAAGGCCCATGCCAAAGAATGTTCAAACTATCACACAACTTCACCCATCTCACACACTAGTAAACTAATGCTCAAACTTCTCCAAGTGAGGCTTCAACAATATCTGAACTATGAACTACCAGATGTTCAAGCTGGTATTAGAACAGGCAGAGGAACAAGTGATCAAATTGCCAACATCTGCTGGACCATTGAAAAAGCAAAAGAGTTTCAGAAAAACATATATTTCTGCTTTACTGAATATCTCAAAGCTTTTGACTCTGTTTATCACAATAAACTCTAGAAAATTCTTCAAGAGATTGGAGTACCAGACCACCTGACCTGCCTCTTGAGAAATTTGTATGCAGGTCAGGAAGCAACAGTTAGAACTGGACATAGAAAAGCAGACTGGTTTCAATTAGGGAAAGGAGTATGTCAAGGCTATATATTGTCACCCTGCTTATTTAACATATATGAGGAGCACATCATGAGAAACGTTGGGTTGGATGAAGCACAAGCTGGAATCAAGATTGCCAGGAGAAATATCAGTAACCTCAGATATGCAGATGACACTACCGTTATGGAAGAAAGCAAAGAAGAACTAAAGAGCCTCTTGATGAAAGTGAAAGAGGAGAGTGAAAAAGTTGACTTAAAGCTCAGCATTCAGAAAACTAAGATCTTGGCATCTGGTTCCATCACTTCATGGCAAATAGATGGGGAAACAGTGGCACACTTCATTTTTGGGGGCTCCAAAATCACTGCAGATGGTGAATGCAGTCATGAAATTAAAAGACGCTTACTCCTAGGAAAGAAAGTTTTGATCAACCTAGATAGCATATCAAAAAGTATCGATATTACTTTGCCAACAAAGGTCCATCTAGTCAAGGCTATGTTTTTTCCAGTAGTCATGTATGAATGTGAGACTTGGACTATAAGGAAAGCTGAGCACCAAAGAACTGATGCTTTTGAACTGTGGTGTTGGAGAAGACTCTTGAGAGTCCCTTGGACTGCAAGGAGTTCCAACCAGTCCATCCTAAAGGGAACAGTCTTGAATATTCATTGTAACAACTGATGCTGAGACAAAAACTCCAATAATTTGGTCACCTGACATAAAGAGCTGACTCATCTGTAAATACCCTGATGCTGAGAAAGATTGAAGGCGGTAGGAGAGGGGGCCAACAGAGGATGAGATGGTTGGATGGCATCACAGATTCAACGGACACGAGTTTGAGTAAATTCCAGGAATTGGTGATGGACAGGGAGGCCTGGCGTGCTGAGATACATGGGGTCTCAAAGAGTCAAGATATGACTCTGCGACTGAAGTGAACTGAAGAAGAGATGGTGTCAGAGTTGATAGTATTCCAGTTAAGAATTCTTTTTTGTCAGAATAATGAGTTCATCTTTAAATTTGATGGGACATAAAACAGATTCCCAACTTCTAGTATCTTATTTCTCCATAGCAATAATAACTGTAGACTTACAGCAAAATGAAAACAATAACAACAGTAGCTTGAAAATATTGAAAAATAACCAAGAACAGACAGAGACTGAAGAAAATTCAACTCTTAAACCAGTGAAGCCAGTTAAGTGAGATCCACATCTCACTAAAAGCTTTTCCCTTTAGATGAATCCCCAGTTCTCACATACTTGGGAGATGGGGTTCTAATGGGGTGAAAGAACAGACTTCGTGTGGAAACAAAGAAGATATTCTAGAAAGAAAGGAGACAGAAGTGGAGCCTTCAAAATTCCCAATTAAATTCCCTTCAAATCTTTTGCTGAAACTTATACTTGCATGCAAAAAATAAGACTTCAAATAAAGTAGTGGAAAAGAACAGATGATATCTGCAAGAACTGAAAAGAGATTTTAGCATCTGTTTTAATTTGAAAATCAAAGTTTGGAATTCAAAATACAATGAGTTAAAGAGGCTTGGTAAAAATCTTTGGTTTTCCATTGAAAATCCAGAAGGATATATTTAAGAAATATAGACAATGTTCAGAGAGTATAACGTATATCCTAAAGAGTATAAAGCCAAAATAAGTCCACCCTGCTGTTGCTGCTAAGTCACTTTAGTTGTGTCTGACTCTTTGTGACCACATAGACAGCAACCCACCAGGCTCCCCTGTCCCTGGGATTCTCCTAACAAAACCTAAATCCATGCCTTCATAAGGCCAAGTTGATTCATTAAATTACAATTCAATACACTTCAGAGAAACATTACAGAATCTAGAGTCTCTGTAATATATCATCTGCAATGTCCTGTACACAGTAAACATTGGTAGTCAGGCAAAGAAGCTGGAAAATGTGAGCCATGGTCAAGAGAAAAACAGTTAATAGAAATAGAACCTCAGGCATCTTAGATTTAGCAAACAAGGACTTTAATATAACTATGATAAATATGTTAAAAGTTGGTTTAGATTCATGTTGATGTATGGCAAAACCAATACAATATTGTAAAGTAAAAAAAAAAAGTTGGTTTAGTGGGTAAAATGGTGCAAAATTTCAGGATAGATATAGAAACTGTAAAAAGAAATAGAGATCATTGAACTAAAAAAAATACTCTCTGAAACAAAATTTATTGGACGAGGTTAAATTTTGATTAGTCAAGATAAAGAATGAGTGAACTTGAAGATAGAACAATAGTAACTATTGTCACAGATAAAAGGAATAAAAAAGATTGAAATATAAAGTTGACAGAGCTTCAGTTATGTTTAGTATCAGTCAGCCTAACATATATGTAATTGAAATCCCAAAAGGAGAGGAAAGTTTAAACGGGGTCAGAAATATTTCAGGAAATATTGAATGAAAATTTTGAAAATTTTTATCAAAACAGAGTAACACACATGTGCTATAAGCTCAGCAAAACCAAAACAGGATTAATATATAAAAACACCACATCTTTAGAGAAACATTGGAACTTGGAGCAATGAATTACAGTATAACTTAGTTAAGGGTTCTTTATGTATCTCCAGCTTTCCATAGTGATTGTTACGGTGATATCCTACTCTTCCACACATGTATCCATAGTCTTACCAATAAATCTCCATTAATTTTGGTTTGTGTATTTTCAAAGGGTAAATCTCATCACTGGGGTCAGTTTACTATGAATAACTCTTTAGAGTTATTTTCTTTCTTTCTAACCACGATGACTGTAAGTCTGTCATGTCCATCAGAGCTGCTGCTAGCCCACTTGGGCTTCTGTGCAGAAATAGAAAAAGCCACATCTTGCCTAGAGCAGATGCAATCCTTAACCAGAGCACAGTGTTAAGTGAACTGAGCAGTTTGATTTTCAGATGCTCTTTCTGCTTGATTACAGGATTCTTGTTCAGTGAACAAACTTTAAAATAGTTTTTAGCATCCGTGGGTAACAGTATCTTCTTCAGTAAGTATGTATGCAAGTGTGCATGTTGCATGTATGTACATCTTTATGTGTGGGTTTATAAGTAGTAATTGAGAGAATTGTGAAGGGAGAACTCACTATGTAAGAGGGGAAAAAAGGAAGAAGTCTTCAGATTGGATGCTGCCTGACCTTTTCCTTCTGCAATAATAGATCACAGCAAAGATGCATTTTGTTTTGTGCCCAGCTTTTATTATTAGGTTTATTCATTATTTATTCATATTTTCTAAATCCAGTAATACTCCAGCAATCATAATTAGAAATAGTTGCATTGAGAAAGAAAAAGTCCTTCAATGGGTTGATCATAAAATCTGGGAGTAAATTTATTGCTCCAATCTTAAACTTCACATTTCACTAGTTAAAACAGTATATAACTGATTATCAACGAAGTAGAATTTCAAATGTCAATTTTAAAGGAAAATATCATTTATGAATCCAATTGTGTGAATTGATTGCTTATTTTTTGCTTTAGTGGAAAACTGAGTAATTTTTATAAATAATTGATAACATTACCATATAATTTATCATGCATAGGAAATGCCTTCAGGGCTTCAAGATTGCACTCAATTCCCTGAAAATACATTTAATAGTACACCAGTAATCTCTATTATTGCCTCTTATGAGTAAAGCCAATGGAATTCAACCTACCATGAAATTTTAAAATAAATTATGTCTATGTTTAATTAATAGCAGTTCTTTGCATCAACTTTTCACAAACTGTAGCATCAGCAGCAGCAGCAGCAGCATTGTACCACTTTCAACAGAAAAAAAATATAACAACACTTCCCTATACTCAGCAAATAGTCTCTGCTTAATTAACTCCATATAGTTTGAGTTTCTCTGTAATGATAATAATAGGGAATGTTGATCCATATTGCTATACTTTGGAAACTCAGGCAATATTAACATATCATATATGTATGTATATATAGACATATGTAATTAAAAATCTAAATAAAATATTAAATTATTTCAGGTTATTGTGTGTTAATTATACCTGTATAAATCTGCCTATGTATTAAATATGTTTAATATATAATAACTTTATTGACCTTTGTTACTCCAGAGTTTCATGTAAATGATATAATTGCATATACCACTTTTTCTTATTTTCTTTCACTCATCATAATTATTTTAAGATTTATTCATGCAGTTGCCTGTGCAAACATTCTCTTCCTTTTTATTGCTAATTAACATTTTATTGTATGGATATGCTAGTTTGTTCATTCTTTCACCTGTTGATGAATACTTGGCTTATTTCCACTTTTTGGTTCTTAAATGTAAAGCTGCTATATGTATTCATGTAAAAATCATTCAGTGAATATTTATTTCTTTGATTTTAGGTAAATACCTATGAGTGGTATGGCTTGATCATATAGTGAGTTTAACATTGTAGGAAATCACTAAATTTTTTTGGCAGTAGTTGTACCATTTAACATAGTGTTACATGAGCGTTGTATGAGAGATTTAGTTATTTCACATACATACCAGTACTTGATAGTGCCTATTTTATTGCAGCCATGTTATTAGATATCCTATGCTATTTCAGTTGAAAAGAATCTGTATTCTGCTGCTTTGGGATTGAGCCATATTCAGGTTTAAGTTCAGTTACTCAGTCCTGTCTGACTCTTTATGACCCCATGGACTGCAGCACGCCAGGCTTCCCTGTCCATCACCAAAACCTGGAGCTTGCTCAAACTCATGTTTATCAAGTCGGTGATGCCATCCAACCATCTCATCCTCTGTGGTTCCCTTCTTCTGCCTTCAATCTTTCCCAGCATCAGGATCTTTTCCAATGTCTGTTCTTCGCATCAGGTGGCCAAAATACTGGAGTCTCAGCTTCAGCCTCAGTCCTTCTAATGAATATTCAGGACTGATTTCCTGTAGGAGTCCAGGGGACTCTCAAAAGTCTTCTCCAACACCAAAGTTCAAAAGCATCAATTCTCTGGTGCTCAGCTTTCTTTATGATCCAACTCTCACATCCATACATGACTACTGGAACAATCATAGCTTTGAATAGATGGACCTTTCTTGGCAAAGCAATGTCTCTGCTTTTTAATATGCTGTCTAGGTTGGTCATAACCTTTCTTCCAAGGAGCAAACGTCTTTTGATTTCATGGCTGCACTGACCATCTACAGTGATTTTGGAGCCCAAGAAAATAAAGACTGACACTGTTTCCACTGTTTCCCGATCTGTTTGTCATGAAGTGGTGGGACTAGATGGCATGATCTTAGTTTTCTGAATGTTGACCTTTAAGCCAGTTTTTTCACTCTCCTCTTTCACTTTTGTCAAGAGGCTCTTTAGTTCTTCTTCACTTTCTGCCATGAGGTTGGTATCATCTGCGTATCTGAGGTTATTGATATGTCTCCTGGCAGTCTTGATTCCAGCTTGTGCTTCATCCAGCCCAGCATTTCTCATGATGTACTCTGTATAGAAGTTAAATAAGCAGAGTGACAATATACAGCCTTGACATACTCCTTGGCCCATATGGGACCAGTCTGTTGTTCCATCAGTTCAGTTCAATCACTCAGTCCTGTCCGATTCTTTGTGACCCCATGGACTGCAGCACATCAGGCCTCCCTGTTCATCACCAACTCCTGGCATTCACTCAAACTCACATCCATCGAGTCGGTGATGCCATCCAATCATCTCATCCTCTGTCGTCCCCTTTTCTTCCTGCCCCCAATCCCTCCCAGCATCAGAGTCTTTTCCAATGAGTAAACTCTTCACATGAGGTGGCCAAAGTACTGGAGTTTCAGCTTTAGCATCATTCCTTCCAAAGAACATCCAGGACTGATCTCCTTTAGAATGGACTGGGTGGATCTCCTTGCAGTCCAACGGACTCTCAAGAGTCTTCTCCAACACCACAGTTCAAAAGCATCAATTCTTCAGCACTCAGCTTTCTTCACAGTCCAACTCTCACATCCATACATGACTACTGTAAAAACCATAGCCTTGACTAGACGGACCTTTGTTGACAAAGTAATGTCTCTGCTTTTGACTATCATGTCTGGTTCTAATTGTTGCTTCTTGACCTGCATACAGATTTCTCAGGAGACAGGTAAGATGGTCTGGTATTCCCATCTCTTTAAGAATGTTCCACAGTTAGAGATTATATATATATATATATATATAATATAATATATTCCATCTAATCTAATATAAATGTCATTTAAAGTCATTTTTTCTGTATTGATTTTATGTCTGGATGATATGTCCATTGATATAAGTGGGATGTTTAAGTCCTCTTCTTTTATTGTGTTACTATCAATTTCTCCCTTTATCTGTTAATACTTGCTTTCTGTGGGAGCATGTTGTAAACATATATGATCCCATGTTGGGAGCATATATTAATAGATTTGCAATTGCTATATCTTCTTCTTGAATTCAACCTTGATCAGTTCTTTAGTTCTTGTTACACTCTTTGTTTTAAAGTGTATTTTGTGTGATATAAGTGGTACTACCCTTTCTGTTTGTTTCCATTGGAATTGAACATTTGTTTTTAATCTTCACTTTCAGTCTGTGTGCGAATTTAAATTTGAAGTGAGTCTCTAATATGCAGCATATATATGAGTCTTGTTCTTGTATCCAGTCAACCTTTCTGTGTCTTTTCATGAAAGTATTCTGTACATTTACTTATAAAGTGATTATTGATAGGCATGTACTTATTGCCATTTTTCATTGTTTTCTTTCTTTCTTTTTTGTTTCTTCTCTTTCTTTTCTCTGGTCTCTTTGTTGTTTGATTATTTTCTTTAATGCTACATTTAGGTTCTTTTCTCTGCATTTTTGTGTATTTATTATGTGCTCTTGGTTTGTGATTACAAGGAGGTTCATAAATATTGGCCTACATATGCATAGCAGTATATTTTAAGCTGATAGTCACTTAAGTTTGAATGCATTTTAAAAATTCTACCTTTTTATTACCTCTCAGTTTATTTTTGACATCATATTTTCCATCTCATTTAGTATTTCCTTTAATTGCTTAATACAGCTATAGTTGGTTTTACTACTTTTATCTTTTAACCTTTATACTAGATTTTTAAGTGGCTTATCCATTGCTTTTTCTATTTTATTTGTTTGTTCAATCACTCAGTATTGTCGAACTCTTTGCAACCCCATGGTTTGAGACATGCCATGCTTCCCTGTCCACCATCTCCCAGAGCTTGTTCAAACTCATGTCCATTGAGTCTGTGATGCCATATTTGCCTTAATCACTGAGATTTTTTTCTTTTTTCTAGTTTTGGTCTTTTCTGCTTAATGAAGACTCTAATATTTTTGTAAGGCTATTATAGTGATGATGTACTCCTTCATATTTTGCTTATCTGGAAAAATTATATCTCCTTCAATTCTTAGTGATATTAATAACATTTCTGAGTAACTATTACTGGTTATAACACTTTTTCCTTTCAGCACTTAAAGCATATTATGCCAGTCCCTCCTGGCCCACAATATTTCTTTTGAAAAAACAGCTGACATTCTTATAGAGATGCATTGTTTTTCTCTTGCTGCCTTTAAAATTCTATTTTTATCTTTAATATTTGACATTTTAATTATAATGTCTTTTTGTGGACCTCTTTGGGTTCATCTTGTTTGGGATTCTCTGTGCTTCATGGACATGGATATCTGCTTCCTTCTCTAAGTTAGAGAAATTTTCAGTCATATTTTTTTCAAGTAAGTTTTCTACCATTTTCTCTCTCTTCCTTCTGGGACCTCTATAACATGGAGTGAATATGTTTAATGTCAGAGGTCTCAAACCATTCTTATTATTTTAATGATTCCTTCTTTTTGCTGATTTGACTAGGTGATTTCCACTATTCTATCACTGATCCACTTTCCTGTATCATATAATTTGCTGTTGATTTCATCTAGTGTACTTTTCATTTGCTTATTGTAATCTTCAGGTCTGATAAGTTCTTTCTTCTATTTTCTTACACGTTTTTGAAGCTCTCACTCTGTCCTTGCATTCCTCTTCCTAATTCACTGAGCACCTTTATAATCATGACTTTTAACACTTTATTGGGTAAATTGGTTATCTCTCTTTCTTTGGAGTTTTTCTGGGGTTTTATCTTGTCCTTTTGCCTGGAACATGTTTTTCTGTCTCCTCATTTTGTTTGATATTCTGGTTCTGATCTTATGAATTAGCTAAAACAGCTACCTCTCCTTGTCTGAAAGGTGTGGTCTTGTATAGGAACTTCCCCTGTATAGACTGCCTGTCCCAGGAATCTTAAACAGGCTGGCTGGAGCAGAGTCTATATGTAAGTGTTAATTTAATAAATCCATAGGAGGAGGTACACTCAGAGTTTTCCAAAACCTCCATCTTGGACCAGAATCAGAAATAATTTCTTAATTTCATATTTATATTAACTGCTACTATATAGAAATACAATCAATTGTTTTTTGACCATGCCCAGTGGCTTACAGAATCTTAGTTCTTTGACCAGGGATTGAATCAGTGTCAACAGCAGTGAAAGTGAAAAGTCCTAACCACTGGACCACCAAGAGATTCCCGCAATTGATCTTTGTGCACTGATTGGTATCTTTTCTAAATTAACTTATTTGTTCTAGTAGTGTTCTTCTACATTTCATCTGATTTACTACTTAGATGACAATGTCATCTGCAAGTAAAGACAGCTTTTACTTATTTCCTGTCTGGATAACTTTTATTTATTTTTCCTATCTGACTGCACTGACTAGATCTCTGGTCCAGTATTGAAGTTGTGCGAATAACTGTCTTGTTCCTGATCTTAGGGGGAATGCTTCTAGTCCACTGTAAATATACATGGTGCCCTGAAACACAGTGGCTTTCACAGGGACATAATATCTCTCTCCTCACTGAGGGATATCTGGCAATATCTGGAAAGTCAGTGATTATCAAAACTGAGGAGGAGCTACTGGTATATAGTGGGTAAATGTCAGGAACATGGATTGACAACTTATAATGCACTAAATAGCCACGCATCTCAACACAAAGACTTACCTGGCTCAGTATATCAATAATGCCTAGGTAGAGAAACCTAATGGAAGTTTTTGTCCTTTATGTTGAGATAAGAAAGTTATTACTTATTATTATAGCATGGCTAGAATGGCACCCCACTCCAGTACTCTTGCCTGGAAAATCCCATGGATGGAGGAGCCTGGTAGGCTGCAGTCCATGGGGTCACTAGGAGTCGGACTTGACTGAGCAACTTCACTTTAACTTTTCACTTTTCATGCATTGGAGAAGGAAATGGCAACCCACTCCAGTGTTCTTGCCTGGAGAATCCCAGGGACGGGGGAGCCTGGTGGGCTGCTGTGTATGGGGTCGCACAGAGTCGGACACGACTGACGCGACTTAGCAGCAGTAGCAGCAGAAATATTTAAAATTGTCTTTGACTACAGTCATAATTTATATAATTTCTGTGTTTGTTTTAAACATTCACTACCTGTGTAAGTAGGACATTTGGACATATTCGTATCCAAATGTAACAATGTTTCAGTCAATTCAGTTTCTTCTCCATAATTCTTATGGATTAACTGCCTATTTTTACCTTTTTCTTTTTTTTTTAAGTTGGAAAAAGGAAGGGCAGTATTATTGAAATCAATAAAGGATAGTTTTTACAAAGCACTTTTGAATACTCAAGAAAAATCATCAAAAAGTAAAAGGTATATAGTCTCTTTGAGTACACAATGTAACATTTTTATGTGTAAGTAATTTATAAAGACATGCATGGTCTCCACCAGTTGCCAAGTAGCATGGCTTAGATTCTACTACCAGTGCAGCTAATAACAAATCTCTTCAGCAGTCTTCCATCTCCAAGCTCTAAAGCCATCACCAGCTAATGATAATGATGAAGTTTGTGTTGGATAAGATTCTCTTTCTCCCATTAGACATAGTTTCCTTGAGGAAATGAACGAGTTTGTTTATCATTGTATGCTTAATACCCAGAAAAGTTGCTGGTACATGTGTGCATGCACACTAAGCCACTTCAGTTCTGTCTGACTCTTTGTGACCCTATGGACTGTAGCCCACCAGGCTTTTCTCTCCATGGGATTCTCCAGGCAAGAATACTGAAGTGGGTTGCCAAGCCCTCCTCCAGAGAATCTTCCTGACCCAGGGATCAAATCCCCCTCTCTTATGGCTCCTGCATTTCAGGCGGATTATTTACCACTGAGCTACCTGTGAAGCAGCCTACCTGGTACGTAGTAGTTGCATAATAGATATTTGTTGAATTGAATTGAACTTATCAGTATACTAGTGACTTGATATCTGTGTTATGGTAACTTCTAGGTATTCAGAGGTAGGACTTCAATGACTTTTGTCTTTGACATGCTGGAGTGATCCTTGTTTAGATAACAGTTCCAAAATCACTCCACTGTCACCATTTATCTTTCTTTAAGACAATCATAATATATATCAGAAAAATTTCTTAAAACTTTGGTAGTTAACAAATATTAACATATAAAATAAGAAAATCCACTGCAAACAGTTCATATTGTTGCCAATCTGAAGCCTAATTTTGTCTTTTTGATACCATAGAATATACCTGTGTTTCATCACAAACCTTATACTGGTAAATAATGTACATAAGGTAATATATTCTTCACTGTTGTATCAATCTTTGGAAATTTATAAATAGATTTAAGACTTATAAACAGCTCATCATTTTACCTGCTAATCTAACAACTAATTTAATCAAATTAACACATAAAATTAAGTTCGACTTATGTAATTACATTAGTAGGTCAGTGAAGATCTACCTGAGAAAAGAGAAGCTTTTATATGGAAATTTGACTCATTTTCATTAATAAAACTTTTTTCAGTTAAATGGCACTTACATATACTTTTCTCTAGCTGATTCATTTTATAATTAATGTGCATATCAATAAGACATATTTAACCATTTATAGAACTCTACAATAAACTATATGTTTCAAAAATATGTCAATGATTTCTATGTTCTAGATGAATAAAGTTCCACACAGAGAAGTTACATTTTCACTATGATTTAGACAATGCTAATAATAACTACCCATACTTATCATTAAGGTAATAGAAACCAAGTAGAAAATATTTTATCTTTGCCTAGACCATAGTAATATGAAATATATATCTCCTTTCTTTTTAATCATGATATCTGTAATACTTGAAACAGAGTAATAATTTCAGTATTTGAGTAAGGAACATAATGCTCACAGATGCCATCTTAAATGGGCCAAATAAACAAATATTTAATCAAACAAAGGACACAGTAGAAATCATTTTATCAAAAGAAAGTATATTTTGGTCAACAAATCTATTTTGAGTAAGGACAAATGAACTATTTCTTCATAGTGCAAATAATATTTTAGGTTATTTTAAAAAGTCACAAAACAAATCTCATTCTGGTTACTGAGTTACTGTTCTGATTGTTTAAAATTTATTGGAAACCTCTCAAGGCTATAATTTATATTTGACAGCAATCAGTGTTTGCAGTCTTCTTTAGTAAGGTTAAAGTTGTATTTAGGCTCTAACTTTTCTGATTGCATTTGTCATTACTGTATTAAAGCACCTTCCCTGGTGGCTCAAATGGTAAAGAATCTGTCTGTGATACAGGAGATCCTGGTTCAATCCCTGGTTCAGGAGGATCCCCTGGAGAAGGGAAGGACTACCCACACCAGTATTCTTGCTTGGAGAATTCTATGGACAGAGGAGCCTGGCAGGAGTCTATGGGATCACAAAGACCAAGAGTTGGACAAAACTAAATGATTAACACATTCACTTTCTTTCCTTTGACTTTGTCACTCAAACTCATGTCTACAGATATTTGGTGATTAAGTCACATTATATCTATATGGACACAGTGGTCTTTTAAAAAATACAAAGTATGTAAATCAGATAAAGAAAAATACTGTATTTTGTCACCTATATGCATAAAAATCTATAAAATAAAACAAAAAAATAAATATAACAAAACAGAAGCAGAGTCACAGATATGGAGAACAAGCTAGTGATTACCAGTGGGAAAAGAGAAGGGGGAAGCAGAATAATAGGAAGTAGGGCGTAGCAGCTGTAATTGTGCAGAAGTGTGGCCTAGAGGAGCTACCCTATGTTGAAGGTCAGGGTGGTGGCCGAGAGGAGTTACCCCACATTCAATGTCAGGGGCAGTGGCCGAGAGGAGCTACCCCATGTCCAAGGTAAGGAGCAGCAGCTGTGCTTTACTGGAGCAGCCGTGAAGAGCTACCACAGGTCCAAGGTCAAAGAAACCTAAGTAAGATGGTAGGCACTGAGAGAGGGAATCAGAGGGCAGACAGACTGAAACCACAATCACAGACAACCAGCCAATCTGATCACACAGACCACGGCCTTTTTAACTCAATGAAACTAAGCCATGCAGTGTGGGGCCACCCAAGACAGACAGGTAATGGGGGAGAGGTCTGACAAAATGTGGTCCATTGGAGAAGGAAACAGCAATCCACATCAGTATTCTTGCCTGGAGAGCCCTATGAACAGTATGGAAAGGCAAAAAGATAGGATGCTGAAAGAGGAACTCCCCAGGTCAGTAGGTTCCTGATATGTTACTGGAGATCAGTGAAGAAATAACTCCAGAAAGAATGAATGGACGGAACCAAAGCAAAAACAGTACCCTGTTGTGGATGGGACTGGTGATAAAAGCAAGGTTAAATGCTGTAAAGAACAATATTGCATAGGAAACTGGAATGTTAGGTCTATGAATCAAGGCAAATTGCAAGTGGTCAAACAGGAGATGGCAAGAGTTAACATTGACATTCTATGAATCACTGAACTAAGATGGATTGGAATGGGTGAATTTAACTCAGATAAACATTATATCTACTACTGTGGGGAGGAATCCCTTAGAAGAAATGGAGTAGCCATTAGAGTCAACAAAAGACCAAAATGCAGTCCTTGGATGCAATCTCAAAAACGACAGAATGATCTCCGTTTGTTTCAAGGGCAAACCATTCAATATCATGGTAATCCAAGTCTATGCCCTGACCAGTAATACTGAAGAAGCAGAATAACGTTGAACAGTTCTAAGAAGACATACAAAACCTTCTAGAACTAACACCCAAAAAAGATGTCCTTTTCATTATAGGGGATTTCAATGCAAAAGTAGGAAGTCAAGAAACATCTGGAGTAACATGCAAATTTGGCCTTGGAGTGCAGAATGAAGCAGGGCAAAGATTAACAGAGTTCTGTCAAAAGAACGCACTAGTCAAAGCAAACAACTTCTTTCAACAACACAAGAGAATGGCTGACACCAAATTCAGATTGATTATATTCTTTGCAGCCAAAGATGGAGAAGCTCTATACAGTCAGATAAAACAAGATCGGTAGCTGACTGTGGCTCAGATCATGATCTCCTTATTACTGAATTCAGATTGAAATTGAAGAAAGTGGAGAAAACCACTAGACCTTTCAGGTATGACCTAAATCAAATCCCTTATGACTATGCAGTAGAAGTGAGAAATAGATTTAAGGGACTAGATCTGATAGAGTGCCTGATGAACTATGGATGGAGGTTCATGACATTGTGCAGAAGACAGGGATCAAGACCATATCCAAGAAAAAAAAAAAAAGGCAAAATAGCTGTCTGAGGAAGCCTTACAAATAGCTGTGAAAACAAGGGAAGGGTGAAGCAAAGGAAAAAAGGAAAGATATACCCATTTGAATGTACAGTTCCAAAGAATAGCAAGGAGAGATAAGAAAGCTTTCCTAAGTGAGCAATGCAAAGGAATAGAGGAAAATAATAAAAAGGGAAAGCCTAGAGATCTCTTCAAGAAAATTAGAGATACAATGGGAAGATTTCATTCAAAGATGGGCTCAATAAAGGATAGAAATTGTAGGGACCTAACAGAAGCAGAAGATATTAAGAAGAGTTGGCAAGAATACACAGAATAACTACAAAAAAAAAATCTTTGTGAACCAGATAATCACAAAGGTGAGATCACTCACCTAGAGCCAGACATCCTGGAATGTGAAGTCAAGTGGTCCTTAAGAAGCATCACTATGAACAAAGCTAGTGGAGGTGATGGCATTCCAGTTGAGCTATTTCAAATCCTGAAAGAGGATGCTGTGAAAGTGTTTGCCAGAGTTCAGCTCCAGCAGCCAGGGAGTCAGCCTGAAGGGGTGAGCGGTGTCAGCAGACAATGATGTAGCCTCTGACTCACAGTACAGAACTACATGTTTATTTCAAGCTTCAGGTTTTCTTTTATACTTTGACAAAAGCATTAGGTCAGAGGTTTGATATTTTAAGTTTTCCCCACCCAGATTTATTGTCTCCAGAAATCACTGTTGTCCTTCAAACAGAGTTCCTGCTTCAGTGATTCTCTCAGTATCGGCTTTACTGTCTATTATCTACTTTCTCTTAAATGAACTATACTTAACTTGTGATTACATTGTAATTAATGACACATTCCTCAGTTTGTTTCTTATCTTTCTAAATCCTGTTTGCCCCTAGCATCTTAAGATCACTATCTCCTTAAAAGGCTTCTAAATATTCTTAATTATTCCTAAACCCTAAACTTAGCAAACTTCTTTTGCCATAAATATTTCCCTCACAAACAGGTCTCAGAAAACAATCCTTCCCATGGCCTCAAGCTTCAGCCTACGTGCTCATCCTGGAACACTCTTTGTAAAGATCCTTGAACAAATGTCAATGATTATTTTATATTCTGGCACAACTGCAGAAGGTTTTGTGTTTTCTCATGCTTCTCTTAATCACTTTAACATTCTTTCCAGCCAGCTCAACTGAAAAAAGGAAAGAACAAGTCAGAATCACAAGGCCTAACTCCTTCATCCCGGGGTCGGGCCTGCTATATGAGGAGAGGGGGTTGGGGCTGTGCCTCCATTTTGTCAGTAACGCCTAACGCGGCTCCCGACAGCTGCACTCAATATGCCGTCAATTTGGAAAACTCAGCAGTTTTCCAGGCCACAGGACTGGAAAAGATCAATTTTCATTCCAATCCCAAAGAAAGGCAATGCCAAAGAATGCTCAAACTACTGCACAATTGCACTCATCTCACACGCTAGTAAAGTAATGCTCAAAATTCTCCAAACCAGTCTTCAGCAATACATAAACCATGGACCTCCAGAAGTTCCAGCTGGTTTTATAAAAAGCAGAGGAACCAGAGATCAAATTGCCAACATCTGTTGGATCATCGAAAAAGCAAGAGAGTTCCAGAAAAACATCTATTGCTGCTTTATTGACTTTGCCAAAGCCTTTGACTGGGCAGATCACTACAAACTGTGGAAAATTCTGAAAGAGATGGGAATACCAGACAACAAAAAAACAGGTTTCTTGAAAAACCTGTGTGCAGGTCAGAAAGCAACAGTTGGAACTGGACATGGAACAAAAGACTGGTTCCAAATAGGAAAGAAGTACATCATGGCTATAAATTGTCACCCTGCTTATTTAACTTATATGCAGAGTACATCATGAGAAACATTGGGCTGGAGGAAGCACGAGCTGAAATCAAGATTGCTGGGAGAAATATCAATAACGTCAGATGTGCAGATGACACCACCCTTATGGCAGAAAGTAAAGAAGAACTAAAGAGCCACTTGATGAAAGTGAAAGAGGAGAGTGAAAACGTTGGCTTAAAACTCAACACTCAGAAAACTAAGGTCATGGCATCCAGTCCCATTACTTCATGGCAAATAGATGCTGAAACAGTGGCTGACTTTATTTTTCTGGGCTCCAAAATCAATGCAGATGGTGGCTGCAGCCATGAAATTAAAAGACGCCTGCTCCTTGGAAGTAAAGTTATGACCAACTTAGACAGCATATTAAAAAGCAGAGACGTTACTTTGTCAACAAAGGTCCATCTAGTCAAGACTATATACGGGAGATCCTGGTTCAATCCAGTGGTCATGTATGGATGTGAGAGTTGGACTGTGAAGAAGGCTGAATGCCAAAGAATTGATGCTTTTGAACTGTGGTGTTGGAGAAGACTCTTGAGAGTCCCTTGGACTGCAAGGAGATCCAACCAGTCCATTCTGAAGGAGATCAGCCCTGGGATTTCTTTGGAAGGAATGATGCTACAGCTGAAACCCCAATACTTAGGCCACCTTATGTGAAGAGTTGACTCATTGGAAAAGACTCTGATCCTGGGAGGGATTGGGGGCAGGAAAAGAAGGGGACGACAGAGGATGAGATGGCTGGATGGCATCGCTGACTCAATGGACGTGAGTCTGAGTGAACTCTGGGAGTTGGTGATGGACAGGGAGGCCTGGCGTGCTGCGATTCATGGGGTCGCAAAGATTCGGACATGACTAAGTGACTGAACTGAACTGAAGGCTAAAATGAAAAAAAAAAAAAAAAAGAGGTAATGCTGAATCTGCTAAATGCTTTCAGAGTGATCATTTTGCCATCTATTTGCACTGAGTGAGTAGCATAAAATATGTAACTAAGGAAAAGAGTAGAAAATTGCTTTAGCAAATGGAAATAGAAAATAAAACAATGAGGAAAAATTCTATGCACATGTTATTTGTATCATTTCAGAGAAATTTTCTTAATATTTTAGGTCTCCATAGCTTTAAACAGACTGTTATATGCCTGAAATAAGTTACCTTTCCTCAGTCAGTCATCAATCAAGCAAATATTATATATTCTTGAGTAGCTGAGCTTCTGTGAATGTTGTAAAAACTCTTCACAGAGAAGCAAATGAGGGAAGTGAATTACTTTGTAAACCTTCCAAACCTAAAAAACAACTAATCTCCCTGCATTTTTTTTTTGCCAACTCTTCCAAGCCTACCCTGTAATCTAAATCAATGAGGAATTTATCAGCATATAATAGTATGTTCTGTGAAAAGATTTTGTTCATTAAAGTGGTCTTTCAGGGAAGTTTATTAAAATATGAATATTTATATTTATTGGACCTGAAAGTTCATTGGGAAAGAATATTAAAAATACATGTTCTTAAATAAATGCTTCTTTTTTGAGTACACCCTCCATCTGTTACAAATTACTTTGCATTTGACTATTCCTTAATAAGAGATATGTTAAATATGATAATTGCTGATAAGTATTTCCAAATGTAAGTCATGCTTTATTCATCCAAATAATTTTCATGTTAATCCAACATAACAGATATTTAGGATTTCATAATTTCAGGTAGTCTGTGTTAATTACAAACATTTTCCATAATTATATTAATACTGGGCTAAAATATTCACCTTATGGCTAAAACAGAGTTGTTTTTTTTTTTTTTTGAAATTTTAGTAAAGCTATGCTTAATACATTCCTTATAAATTTTATTTGGAAAAGTAGCCAGGTATACTTTTTACCATTAAGTAGTTTGCTTTATACCCTTTCCCCAAAAGTTCTATATGACTATTTCAAATCCGTTATGTGTTAATGATAAGACCACAGGTCAAGAATAAGGTTAGTGGGAGCTGATCTTGGGAACATTTCTAAATTTAAGTCACCAAGTACTCCAATTTAAGTAGGACATTGAAACAAAATAATTCAAACAGCAGGTCCACAATTTGAGTGACTAAATTCAAGGTTACTAACTAGAAACTATTTGAGCAAAATATAATCTTGTTACAGATGTAGTGATTGGTTGGACAGTAAAGAGGACTGTTAAGAAATGTTTGGGATCAGGAAAAAAGGGTTGAGAGACCAGGCCAGACCTGTAGCAATTCCTGAGCTGAAAAATCAGGTCTTCCAGGGTACTATTACTTTATTGGGAATTCCTGGTGGCTCAGCAGTAAGGAATCTGCCAGCAATGCTAAAAGACTGCTTGTGATGCAGCAGACATGAATTCGATCCCTGGAGGAGGGTCGGGAAGATTCCCTGAAGGAGGGCATGGCAACCCACTCCATTATTCTTGCCTGGGAAATTCCAGAGGAGCCTGGTAGCCTATAGTCCATGATGTCACAAGAGTTGTTCACAACTTAGCGACTAAACCACCACCACCATTATTTTATTAATGCCATGGGTTTCTGAACCATTTCTTAAGAAATGTAGGGGAACAGAATTTACCAAGATAAAATATTTCTGGTGTGCAGATTATTTTGAGCTGAAAACAACTGAGGCCCAGAGATAAGACTCCAGAAGAAACTTTGACCCACAAGCTGGAATCAAGATTGCCGGGAGAAATATCAATAACTTCAGATATGCAGATGACACCACCCTTATGGCAGAAAGTGAAGAGGAACTAAAAAGCCTCTTGATGAAAGTGAAAGTGGAGAGTGAAAAAGTTGGCTTAAAGCTCAACATTCAGAAAACGAAGATCATGGTATCCAGTCCCATCACTTCATGGAAAATAGATGGGGAAACAGTGGAAACAGTGTCAGACTTTATTTTTGGGGGGGGCTCCAAAATCAGTGCAGATGGTGACTGAAGCTATAAAATTAAAAGACGCTTACTCCTTGGAAGGAAAATTATGACCAACCTAGATAGCATATTCAAAAGCAGAGATATTACTTTGCCAACAAAGGTTCGTCTAGTCAAGGCTATGGTTTTTCCTGTGGTCATGTATGGATGTGAGAGCTGAACTGTGAAGAAGGCTGAGTGCCGAAGAATTGATGCTTTTGAAGTGTGGTGTTGGAGAAGACTCTTGAGAGTCCCTTGGACTGCAAGGAGATCCAACCAGTCCATTCTGAAGGAGATCAGCCCTGGGATTTCTTTGAAAGGAATGATGCTAAAGCTGAAACTCCAGTACTTTGGCCACCTCATGCGAAGAGTTGACTCATTGGAAAAGACTCTGATTCTGGGAGGGATTGGGGGCAGGAGGAGAAGGGGGCGACAGAGGATAAGATGTCTGGATGGCATTACTGACTCGATGGACGTGAGTCTGGGTGAACTCTGGGAGTTGTTGATGGACAGGGAGGCCTGGCATGCTGCGATTAATGGGGTTGCAAAGAGTCGGACACGACTGAGCAACTGAACTGAACTGAACTGTTAAATGCCCGAAGAATTTAGACAGATGGCTTATTACAAGAATAGAGTTATCACTTGGGATACCTGCAAAGAATATGGGCTAGATATAGTGTGGAGAAATTCTTAAAGATCAAGACCACTCTGTGTCCTGTATGTCTGAATGACCCAGCAAGCATTTTTTAAGCCACACATTTGCTTTGCCATCTCTGCCTGATTTGTGTTTATCTCCTTTGAAGTACCAAACCACTCCCTTCAACATCCTCTTTTGTTTTTAGCTTAAGATAGCATTCAAGATGAATGTTTCAACCATTTTTATGTGTTGCTCAGCTCTCCTGGGTCTCTCTTATGTATGGGTGTATGTATTCTGTCACTTCTCATATCCAACTTATTGTGACCCTATGATCTATACCCTGCGAGGCTCTTCTGTCCATGGGATTCTCCAGACAAGAATACTGAAGTGGGTTGCCATGCCCTCTTCTGGTGGATCTTCCCTATCAAGGGATCAAACCCATGTCTATTATGTCTCCTGCATTGGCAGGGGGTTGGGTGGGGTTTTTAACACTACTACCACCTGGGAAGCCCTCTCTGATGTATACATGTTATTAAACTTTAATTTTATTTCAGCCTACAAATCTGTCTCATGTCAATTTAATTCCTAGGACCTAGAAGGGTAGAGGAAAATTTCCTCCTCCCCAGTAGAAACAATAGAATGGCCAAGTGATTTGGGGCTCAATGAGAGCCAACATTTCAAGTGTTATTAATTATCTATAAACAAAAAGTTTACAAGTGATTCTAATATGCGTAGGCCCTTGAATCAATTTTCAAGGTTAAAAAAAAAAATAGTGTCCAAAAGGACCTGCTTAATTTAGTATAGCACCACTGGGGCACGTGCAAATACCAAAGCCAATCTACAGAAATATATACTGAAGAGGCCACAACTATACACATGTTGGTAGAAGAAGTGAAAGAGTCAGTGCATTTTGGTGTGTTTAAAGCTAGAGAGAGAGTGTAGTGAATGCCAGGCTGTGACAGCGCAGGAGCAGCCCAGAGGAGCTACGCCACATCCAAGGTCAGGGGCAGCAGCTGGGAGGAGCCACCCGACATCCAAGGAGTGGTGGCTGTGCAGGTGCAGGAGGTCCTAGAGGAGCTATTCCAAACGTTCAAGGTCAGGAGGGGTGCCCATGAGGAGATACCCCTTGACCAAGGTAAGGAGCAGTGGCTGCACTTTGCTGCAGCAGCCATGAAGAGACACCCCATGTTCAAGGTAAGAGAAACTCAAGTAAGACCATAGGTGTTGCAAGAAGGCATCACAGGGATGACACACTGAAACCATAATCACAGAAAACTAGTCAATCTAATCACACTAGGACCACAGCCTTGTCTAACTCACCGAAACTAAGCCATGCCAAGACGGGTCACCCAAGACGGGCAGTTCATGGTGGAGAGGTCTGACAGAATTTGGTCCACTGGAGAAGGGAATGGCAAACAACTTCAGTATTCTTGCCTTGAGAACCCCATAAACAGTATGAAAAGGCAAAATGATGATACTGAAAGAGGAACTCCCCGGGTCAGTAGGTGGCCAATATGTTACTGGAGATCAGTGGAGAAATAACTCCAGAAAGAATGAAGGGATGGAGCCAAAGCAAAAACAATACCCAGCCGTGGATGTGACTGGTGATAGAAGCAAGGTCCAATGCTGTAAAGAGCAATATTGCATAGGAACCTGGAATGTCAGGTCCGTGAATCAAGGCAAATTGGAGGTGGTCAAACAGGAGACGGCAAGAGTGAACACCGACATTCTAGGAATCAGCAAACTAAAATGGACTGGAATGGGTGAATTTAACAAAGATGAACATTATATCTACACTGTGGGCAGGAATCCCTTAGAAGAAATGGAGTAGCCATCATGGTCAACAAAAGAGTCTGAAATGCAGTACTTGGATGCAATCTCAAAAACAACAGAATGATCTCTTTTCGTTTCCAAGGCGAACCAATCAATATCACAGTAATCCAAGTCTATGCCCCAACCAGTAATGCTGAAGAAGCTGAAGTTGAACGGTTCTATAAAGACCTACAAGACCTTTTAGAACTAACACCCCCAAAAAAATGTCCTTTTCATTATAGGTGACTGGAATGCAAAAGCAGGAAGTCAAGAAACACCTGGAGTAACAGGCAAATTTGGACTTGGAATACGGAGTGAAGCAGGGCAAAGACTAATAGAGTTTTGCCAAGAAAATGCACTGGTCATAGCAAACACCCTATTCCAACTACACAAGAGAAGACTCTACACATGGACATCACCAAATGGTCAACATAGAAATCAGATTGATTATATTCTTTGCAGCCAAAGAGGGAGAAGCTCTATACAGTCAACAAAAAACAAGATCAGGAGCTGACTGCGGCTCAGATCATGAACTCCTTATTGCCAAATTCAGACTTGAATTGAAGAAAGTAGGGAAAACCACTAGACCATTCAGGTATGACCTAAATCAAATCCCTTATGATTATACAGTGGAAGTGAGAAATAGATTTAAGGGCCTAGATCTGATAGATAGAGTTTCTGATTAACTATGGATGGAGGTTTGTGATATTGTACAGGAGACAGGGATCAAGACCATCCCCATGGAAAAGAAATGCAAAAAAGCAAAATGAATGTCTCAGGAGGCCTTACAAATAGCTGTGAAAAGAAGAGAAGTGAAAAGCAAAGGAGAAAAGGAAAAATATAAACATCTGAATGCAGAGTTCCAAAGAATAGCAAGAAGAGATAAGAAAGACTTCCTCAGCGATCAGTGCAAAGAAATAGAGGAAAACAACAGAATGGGAAACTCTAGAGACCTCTTCAAGAAAATTAGAGATACCAAGGGAACATATCGTGCAAAAATGGGCTTGATAAAGGACAGAAATGGTATTGACTAATGGAAGCAGAAGATATTAAAAAGAGATGGCAAAAGTACACAGAAGAACTGTACCAAAAAGATCTTCACGACCAAGATAATCACGATGGTATGATCACTCACCTAGAGCCAGACATCCTGGAATGTGAAGTCAAGTGGGCCTTAGAAAGCATCACTATGAACAAAGCTAGTGGAGGTGATGGAATTCCAATTGAGCTATTTCAAATTTTGAAAGATGATGCTGTGAAAGTGCTGCACTCAATATGCCAGCAAATTTGGAAAACTCAGCAGTGGCCACAGGACTGGAAAAGGTCAGTTTTCATTCCAATCCCAAAGAAAGGCAATGCCAAAGAATGCTCAAAGTACCGCACAATTGCACTCATCTCACATGCTAGTAAAGTAATGCTCAAAATTCTCCAAGCCAGGCTTCAGCAATACGTGAACCATGAACTTCCAAATGATCAAGCTAGTTTTAGAAAAGGCAGAGGAACTGGAAATCAAATTGCCACCATCCGCTGGATCATTGAAAAAGCAAGAGAGTTCCAGAAAAACATCTATTTCTGCTTTATTGACTATGCCAAAGCCTTTGACTGTGTGGATCACAATAAACTGTGGAAAATTCTGAAAGCGATGGGAATACCAGACCACCTGGCCCACCTCTTGAGAAACCTATATGCAGATCAGGAAGCAACAGTTAGAACTGGACATGGAACAACAGACTGGTTCCAAATAGGAAAAGGAGTATGTCAAGGTTGTGTATTGTCACCCTGCTTATTTAGCTTCTCTGCAGAGTACATCATGAGAAAAGCTGGGCTGTATGAAGCACAAGCTGAAATCAAGATTGCCGGAAGGGACATCAATAACTTAAGATATGCAGATGACACCACCCTTATGGCAGAAAGTGAAGAGGAACTAAAAAGCCTCTTGATGAAGGTGAAAGTGGAGAGTGAAAAAGTTGGCTTAAAGCTCAACATTCAGAAAACGAAGATCATGGCATCTGGCCCCATCCCTTCATGAGAAATAGATGGGGAAACATTCGAAGCGTTGCCAGATTTTATTTTTTGGGGCTCCCAAATCACTGCAGATGGTGACTGCAGCCATAAAATTAAAAGGCACTTACTCCCTGCAAGGAAAGTTATGACCAACCTAGATAGCATATTGAAAAGCAGAGACATTTCTTTGCCAACAAAGATCCGTCTAGTCAAGGCTATGGTTTTTCCAGTGGTCATGTATGGATGTGAGAGTTGGACTGTGAAGAAAGCTGAGGACTGAATATGATGCTTTTGAACTGTTGTGTTGGAGAAGGCTCTTGAGAGTCCCTTGGACTGCAAGGAGATACAACCAGTCTATTCTGAAAGAGATCAGCCCTGGGATTTCTTTGGAAGGAATGATGCTAAAGCTGAAACTCCAGTACTTTGGCCACCTCATGTGAAGACTTAACTCATTGTAACAGACTTTGATGCTGGGAAGGATTGAGGGCAGGAGGAAAAGGGAACGGTAGACGTTGAGATGGCTGGATGGCATCACTGACTCGATGGACGAGAGTCTGAGTGAACTCCGTGAGTAGGTGATGGACTGGGAGGCGTGGTCTGCTGTGATTCATGGGGTCTCAAAGAGTCGGACACTACTGAGTGAATGAAGTGAACTGAACTGAATCACTGGAAGGACTGATTCTGAAGCTGAAGCTCCAATACTTTGGCTACCTGATATGTGTAGCCAACACATTTGAAAAGACCCTGATGCATTTGAGGGTGCATTGAGGGAAGGAGGAGAAGTGGGCAACAGAGGATGAGATGGTTGGATGGCATCACAGACTCAATGGACAAGAATTTGAGCAAACTCAGGGAGATAGTGAAAGACAGGGAATCCTGGTATGCTGTAGTCCATGGAGTCCCAAAGAATCAGACATGACTAAGCTACTGAACAACAACAACTTGCTGGGGGCAAACATGTACCATATCAAAGGATTGAAAAGTGTTCATTTTGTCTCAAAAATGATTTTGAAGATCCTCTATAATTCATTAATTTTAAACATTTTTGCTGATGGGATTTCATAGAAAATATACTTTGATCTCTTGCCAGTGTCCTAGCAAACAGGTCCCCAAAGTTCATATAAATAACTGAAAAAGAGTAATGTGACATATTTTAAAAGCTTATGTAATGTACATTTATTTCTAATATTAAGGTATAATTTATTGTATTACTACAATACTATCCCTGCTATCATTTATTCAGCTCTTACATCAGGCCAAGAAAGATACACACAGTTTCATTCTAACAACAAACTCATAATGCAGATATTATTTGTATTTTACAAAAAAAGGGAAATAAGGCTCAAAGAGTTTAAGCAATCAACCCAAAGCTCCATTGCTAATGTGATATTTAAACTCAGGCCCCTCTTACCTTGACTTCTATCATATTCACCAATGCTATAGTAGTGGGTCAATAGTTTAATCTTTGTGTGTGAAGTAGAGGTGTCAAGTATTATTAGAAAAATTGTAGTCAGTTTCTTTTTTTAATTTAAATTTATTTATTTTAATTAGAGGCTAATTACTTTATAATATTGTATTGGTTTTGCCATACATCAACGTGAATCTTCCATGGGTGTACATGTATTCCCAATCCTGAACCCCCCTCTCACCTCTCTCCCCATACCATCCCTCTGGGTCATCCCACTGCACCAGCCCCAAACATCCTCTATCCTGCATAGAACCTGGACTGGCGATTTGTTTCTTATATGATATTATACACATTTCAGTGCCATTCTCCCAAATCATCCCCCCTCTCTCTCCCACAGTAATAGAGGTAGGTCCTTATAAATGAAATGAAGGTAAAGAACAGTGAAAAGAAGAAAAGGAAAGGAAGAAAACTGGAGAGTCCAAAGAAGAGGACCAAATATATAGGATGCACCAAAATGTGGCCAAGTATTAATAAGAAAGTTTAAATAAACTGAAAATAATTGCTTTCTACTTATGCAGTTGATAAAAGTGCCAGTGAATAATGTGAGAGCCAGTACAACTTGAACAAACTTCCTAAATCAAGCTAAACTATAGTCATTCCTTGGCATTTGCTGGGGATTGGTTCTAGGACTTGCCACAGATACCAAAATCCTCTGATGCTAAGACTCATAGTGGGCCTTCCATACCTATGGATTCTGCATCAATGGATTCAACCAAGCTTAGATCACAAACACAGTACGTATTAATTGAAAAAAAATCTGCTTATAAGTGGATGCCTCACAGTTCAAATCCCTGCTGTTTAAGGGTGAAATGCAAATGGACCAGCAAACATGATTCGCTGGTCATCAGATAAAAAGCTCTACATAGGCTTTAAAGGATAACAAAAGCAAGTTCAGGTGAGCATTTTAGAAGGGAATGCTAAAAGGTCACTTAAAGACCTTCAAAAGTCTGAACTTAAAAAAATTACTATGAACCAGTCAAATTTCTTTTCATACTGTTCATGGGGTTCTCAAGGCAAGAATACTGAAGTGGTTTGCCATTCCCTTCTCCAGTGGACCACATTTTATCCATGTGGTCCCATGACCACCACCCTCCACCATGACCCATCCATCTTCAGTGGCCCTACACTGCATGGCTCATAGTTTCATCGAGTTAAACAAGGCTGTGGTCCATGTGATCAGATTGGTTAGTTTCCTGTGATTGTGGATTTCAGTCTGTCTTCCCTCTGATGGAGAAGGGTAAGAGGCCTATGGAAGCTTCCTGATGGGAGAGACTGACTGAGGGGGAAATTGGATCTTGTTTTGATGGACAGGGCCATTCTCAGTAAATCTTTAATCCAATTTTCTGTTGATGGGTGGAGCTGTGTTCCCTTCCTGTTATTTACCTGGGGCCAAACTATGGTGGGCTTCCCTTGTGGCTCAGCTGGTAAAGTATCTGCCTGCAATGCAGGAGACCTGGGTTCAATCCTTTGGTTGGGAAGATACCCTGGAGAAGGGAAAGGCTACCCACTCCAGTATTCTAGCCTGGAGAATTCCATGGACTATACAGTCCATGGGGTCGCAAAGAGTCAGACATGACTGAGCGACTTTCACTTCACTTCAAACTATGGTAGATTAATGAAGATAATGGTGACCTCCTTCAAAAGGTCCCATGCATGCTCTGCTACACTCAGTGCCCCCAGCCTTGCAGCAGGCCACTGCTGACCCATGCCTTTGCTGGAGACTCCTGGACACTTAGAGGCAAGTCTGGGTCAGTTTATTGTGGGGTCACTGCTCCTTCCTCCTGGGTCCTGGTGTGCACAAGGTTCTGTTTGTGCCCACCAAGAGTTTGTTTCCCAGTCCTGTGTAAGTTCTGGCAACTCTTTGGTGGGAAAGCCCCTGCCCCCGTGACAGTCCACTGCTGACCCATACCTCCACAGGAGACACTCGAACACAGGAGACACTCAAACAGTGCCTTAGACGGCAAGGAGATCCAACCAGTCCATCCTAAAGGAAATCAGTCCTGAATATTCATTGGGACTGATGCTGAAGCTGAATGTGAAGAGCTGACTCATTTGAAAAGACCTTGATGCCGAGAAAGATTGAAGGCAGGGGGAGAAGGGGGCAACAGAAGATGAGATGGCTGGATGGCATCACTGACTCAATGGACATGAGTTTGAGTAAACTCTGGGAGTTGGCGATGGACAGGGAGGCCTGGAGGGCTGCCGTCCATGGGGTCGTAAATAGTCAGACATGACCGAGCGACTGAACTGAACTGAACTGAGTCAAATTTCATCTCCAAATAACAGAAAGTGAAATTTACATAGGTTGTAACAGGAGCTAGGTTAAATGGAAAGAACACAATAGTAGAGATGATTAACAACTTAATAAGCTGCCAAGTGACCACTATCTGCTGGCTGTCATCATTCTAGGAGTACCTGGATTAAATGATGATCCCTTTGGTCTAGTGATATGCTGAAGCTAGAAAATAGGCAGTTGATTTCCAATTGCACCCATCTTTTCCCAGCTGAGTTCATTGACAACTGTTTACTGATAGCTTAAAATTAGACACAGAGTGAGTATTTGCACTACAGAAATCAAAGAACTCTAAAAATCAAGACTTTATATTTTGAGAAAATCATTCTTGATAAACATTTACCAACATACCACTGCTTAGAGATGAACCAAATTTTGAACTCTCTCTCAGTTCTGTGATTCTCTGAGTGTCTCTATAGTTTCTGACAGAAAATCTATGAAGCCAGTTCTGTTTTGTGAAACATGTTTTTAAGAGGTGAAGGAGATATTACAGAGTTGTAGGGGTAGAATAGAGTTCAGTTATCACAGAAATAACAAGATGAACTGGTAGATTTAAGTCTCATTAAGAAGACTGAAGTAATTAAGAAGACTGAAAATGATGAGCTTGATCTGTCTCTTTCAACTAGCAATTTAATTATCTGAAAATTGTTATTTAACTTTCACCCCAACCCTCATTCTCTTTTCCCCAAATCTAAAAATGAATTAAAATCATCACATATAAATTTGCTTCATACTAAGATATTTAATATATAATGTTTCATATCATGAATATATACTTTTGTTATTATTATTTAATTTAGTGTGCTCACTTCCAAACTTTGAAATATGTCAGGTTTTTTTCATTGTTGTTCAGTCACTCAGTCATGTCTGACTCTTTGCGACTCCATAGATTACAGCATGTGTCAGGTTCATGCCTCTTATTAACATGTTACATGAAGCATAACACTAGAATAAGAACTTTTTTTTTGGAACTGACATTAAAAATATATTTATTACATGAGTACATCATGAGAGCTTTGAGTAACATAATAGACAGTGGAATCCATGAAGTTTACACAAAACTATTAGAAAGGCATGTTAAATAAACACATCTTATACTGACTGTGAGTAAAAAAAAAAAAACTATGGTAATAATACTAAATTGCAAATCAATATAATAATTTCTATGGGGATTATAGCATTAGAGTTCAGGTATGTAAATCTTTTGTGATTTACTTAATAATAGTGTTTTTTAGAGGAGACAGGCTAGAGGGAAAATTATTTTGAAAGTGCCTTACAACATCTAATCTTCTAGAGTATCAGTTGTCTTAAGCACACTTTTATTGGAACTAGATACTGATTCTCTGGAAATTTTAGTTGTACTAAAATGATTTTATTATGTGAGGGTACATTATGCCTAAAATATATTCTGAAAAATAATACAAAATGGCCTCTTATTAATAAACCATACAAGTTACTTAAATTGAAAACTACTGTATGTTAAACTCGATGCTCTACTCATTTTGGATAGTATAGAAAAAGGTAAATACACTCTGGTGTATTTGCCACATTAAAAGTGACAGCTGATGCTGTCATTTAAATGTGTTTATTATAATGAGTCTATGTCCTTTAAATATTCTTCTGTTATGTTCCCACTGTCCTGTTGCTTGCTTCTTTTACAACATAACATATCATTTGTTGATCTGTTAATCTAAGAGGAACACTGGGACTATTTACATGAAAAATGTCAACTCACTGGAAAATAAGACACTAAAGTCAGCAGTTGTTCTTTTTTACACTCCCAGCACATCCCAAGGTCGGCATCTCTTGAGGAGCAATTAACTTTGGCAAGGCAACTGAATTCAAACACACTGAGGTTTCATTTTCTCTACATTAAGGATCATGATTAATAAAGAAATTATAACATATTGTCACAGACTATCCAATTATAGTGATAACATTCCTTTTCTTTGAGAGATCAGGGGAAAACTTTTTAAAACACTGAAGTGGCAGTAGAAAATGCTTTGCTGTATATTACAGAGTTACAAGTCAGAATAAGTATTGCTGCATACTGCTGCTGCTGCTGCTAAGTCGCTTCAGTCGTGTCCAACTCTGTGCGACCC
Source organism: Bos grunniens (assembly GCF_055505025.1). Lineage (NCBI taxonomy): Eukaryota > Metazoa > Chordata > Mammalia > Artiodactyla > Bovidae > Bos > Bos grunniens. Next base: position 100,380,030 of record NC_141194.1, on the reverse strand, counting down.
CATAGATGGCAGCCCACCAGGCTCTGCCGTCCCTGGGATTGTCCAGGCAAGAACACTGGAGTGGGTTGCCATTGCCTTCTCCATAGTATTGCTGCATAAAGAAAGGCAATTCTAAAATTTATTTATATTTCTTAAAATATCCTTTTAGTCCACATGAATATTTTTTATCTAGACAAAATGCCAAATTCCAAATAATACTATAAGAATGCTTCTAATGATAAGTATTTTAGTCCTATATAACAAAGCAATTACAAACATTGTGCCATTATTATAATGTGGCAAAGTGACATTAGAGCCACAGGCACGTTTCTATTAGGATATAATTTCCACAGGATTTTCAACCACTTTTAAAGTTACTTAGGAAATGCATGTAGAAGGCAATGGACTTATTGGATCTTGGTGCTGTTTATATTTCCTTGTGCTAGCAATAACATACTCCTTTAGGGCAAAATTAAGTCAGTGGAAAAATTGAAAACATTCTTCTAGGGAGATGATGAGAAGATAAAAAAAAAAAGAAGAGGAGAAGGGAGAGAGAAATGAACATAAAAAAGCGGAACTGTAGTAGGGGGAGAAAGAAGGGAGGAGGAGAAAAATGAAATGTGTATGGCATCCTTGGTAAGAGACGAGAAGAGGAATGAGGGAGGGATAACTTAATGTTCTTCAAATTTAGCTACGTTGGAAGCATCCATCTCTCTACTGATTTCAGTAATTTTTCACTATCTTAAGGTGCAAACACAGGCTTAATATGCTTGGGTATTGGAAAAATGTAAGGTAGACCTTGTTCTATGTATGCTCCATAATTTCAGAGCTATCTTAGTACATTTTATGAGTACTTGTTCCAGAAATTTAAAACCACTCTTACACAGCTGTATTGTTTTGAAACAGAGTTCAGCCAATCATCTCTGGGTTTGGAGGAATGAAACTGGACCATTATCTTACACCATATACAAAAGTTAACTCAAGATTAAAGACCTGAATATATAACCTGATATTTAATATCATATATTGAGAATTAAGTTTCAGAATATGAATTTGGGGGGGATGTTGCTAAAGACATTCAATCTACTGCATGTATATAATAAAGGGTTCCATTTCTGTAAACTTCAATAATTGGAAAATGCATTTAAATTAATATAAATAAGAAATGTCATTGTGTATGAGTGAGAGGGGATGACTGGAAGGGGAATTTACAAGGATGATAGAAATCTTCCATTTCTTGAATTGGTGGTGATTTTGTTGCATTGTCAAACTTGTACACTTGAGATTTATGTGTTTTGCTTTATGAAAATTTTACCTCAACAGAGAGAGAACATGATGAGATATTAATTAATAGTCTCCACATACAATCCTTTAAAAAAAATTGCTGTGAAGGAAATTGAGAATTACAGCCCCCAGAGAAGCATTTATTTGCCTGCCATCACTCCAGTTGGAAAGATCCCCTGGAGGGAATGGCTACCCACTCCAGTATTCTGGCCTGGGGAATTCCATGGCCTATATAGTCCATGAGGTCGCAAAAAGTCAGACACGACTGAGCAACTTCACTTCGTTTCACTTCACTCCAGTAAAGTTTTAACATTTTCTTCAAATAGATTCAATATGATTGTTAAGTTTATTCTTGACCTGCTGCTATTATAATGGTATATTTTCTTGCATTGCCTATTCCAATTAGCTATTGTCATATACGAAAATTAGTAATATTTATATATTACTTAGATAACCTGAATCTTAATGAGTCTTTTTTTTTTTTAAGGTAGTTAGTCTTTAGGCTTATTTATCTTGTTTAATTGTGTAAGTGATTGCTTAGAAAGCAAAGTTAAATACAATTGTGCAGTTGCTTCTTCTTTTGACTTTAATGGTAATGCCTCTCATGTTTCACCATTAAACATAATGATTCCATTATGATATCAATGAATTTTTCTATTACTATTTTACTCTCCTTTTATTTATTAATATGGCTAATTATTTTGACAGTTTTCTTAATATTCAGTTCAGTTCAGTCGCTCAGTCGTGTCCGACTCTTTGCAACCCCATGAATCGCAGCACGCCAGGCCTCCCTGTCCATCACCATTTCCAGGAGTTCACTCAAACTCACATCCATCGAGTCGGTGATGCCATCCAGCCATCTCATCCTCTGTCGTCCCCTTTTCCTCCTGCCCCCAATCCCTCCCAGCATCAGGGTCTTTTCCAATGAGTCAGCTCTTCACATGAGGTGGCCAAAGTATTGGAGTTTCAGGACTGATTTCCTTTAAGATGGACTGGTTGTATCTCCTTGCAGTCCAAAGGACTCTCAAGAGTCGTCTCCAACACCACAGTTCAAAAGCATCAATTCTTCAGAACTCAGGTTTGTTTATGGTCCAATTCTCACATTCATACATGGCTACTGGAAAAACCATAGCTTTGACTAGATGGACCTTTGTCAGCAAAGTAACATCCCTGCTTTTTAATATGCTGTCTAGGTTTGTCACAGGTTTTCTTCCAAGAAGCAAGCATCTTTAAATTTCATGGCTGGAGTCACCATCTGCAGTGATTTTGCAGCACAAGAAAATAAAGTCTATCACTGTTTCCATTGTTTCCCCATTTCTTTGCCATGAAGTGACGGGACTGGATATTATATTAGCTTCATCTTTATTTTAAAGACCACTTTATTACATCATTTTTAAATTTATTTTAATTGGAAGATAAATATTTTACAATATTGTGGTAGGTTTTGCCATATATCAACATGAATCATCATATATACACATGTGTTCCCCCATCCTAAAACTCCTATCCATTTCCTTCCCCTCCCCATCCCATTGGATTGTCCTAGAGCACTGGCTTTGGGTCCCATGCTTCATGTATTGAACTTGCACTGATCATGTTTTACATATACGTGTTTCAATGCTATTTTCTCAAATCATCCCATCCTCGCATTCTCCCACTGAATCCAAAAGTCTGTTCTTTACATCTGTGTCTCTTTTGTTGTCATGCATGTAGGATCACGATTACCAGTCTTTCTCGATTACATCAGTTCAGTTCAGACACTCAGTCTTGCACGACTCTTTGCAACCGCATGAGTTGCAGCCTGCCAGACCTCCCTGTTCAAGGCACTTTCCAGGAGTTCACCCAAACTCATGTCCACTGAGTTGGTGATACCATCTAGCCATCTCATCCTCTGTCGTCCCCGTTTCCTCCTGCTCCCAATCCCTCCCAACATCAGAGTCTTTTCCAATGAGTCAACTCTTTGCATGAGGTGGCCAAAGTACTGGATTCCATATATATGTGTTAATATACAGTATTTCCTCTGTTTCCCCATCTATTTCCCATGAAGTGATGAGACAAGATGCCTTGATCATCGTTTTCAGAATGTTGAGCTTTAAGTCAACTTTTTCACTCTACACTTTCACTTTCATCAAGAAGCTTTTTAGTTCCTCTTCACTTTCTGCCATAAGGGTGGTGTCATCTGCATATCTGAGGTTATTGATATTTCTCCCGGCAATCTTGATTCCAGCTTGTGCTTCTTCAAGCCCAGCGTTTCTCATGATGTACTCTGCATAGAAGTTAAATAAGCAGGGTGACAATATACAGCCTAGACGTACTCCTTTTCCTATTTGGAACCAGTCTGTTGTTCCATGTCCAGTTCTAACTGTTGCTTCCTGATCTGCATATAGGTTTCTCAAGAGGTGGGCCAGGTGGTCTCGTATTCCCATCGCTTTCAGAATTTTCCACAGTTTATTGTGATCCACACAGTCAAAGGCTTTGGCATAGTCAATAAAGCAGAAATAGATGTTTTTCTGGTACTCTCTTGCTTTTTCGATGATCCAGCAGATGTTGGCAATTTGATCTTCACTTCCTCTGCTTTTTCTAAATCCAGCTTGAACATCTGGAAGTTCACAGTCCATGTATTGCTGAAGCCTGGCTTGGAGAATTTTGAGCATTACTTTACTAGCATGTGAGATTAGTGCAATCGTGCGGTACTTTGAGCATTCTTTGGCATTGCCTTTCTTTGGGATTGGAATGAAAACTGACCTTTTCAGTCCTGTGGCCACTGCTGTGTTTTCCAAATTTGCTGGCATATTGAGTGCAGCACTTTCACAGCATCCTCTTTCAGGATTTGAAATAGCTCAACTGGAATGCCATCACCTCCACTAGCTTTGTTCATAGTGATGCTTTCTAAGGCTCACTTGACTTCACATTCCAGGATGTCTGGCTCTAGGTGAGTGATCATACCATCGTGATTATCTTGGTCGTGAAGATCTTTTTTGTACAGTCCTTCTGTGTATTCTTACCACTTCTTCTTAATATCTTCTGCTTCTCTTAGGTCCATACCATTTCTGTCCTTTATCGAGCCCATCTTTGCATGAAATATTCCCTTGGTATCTCTAATTTCTTGAAGAGATCTCCAAAATCACTGCGAATGGTGACTGCAGGCATGAAATTAAAAGACGCTTACTCCTTGGAAGAAAAGTTATTACCAACCAAGATGGCATATTGAAAAGTGGAGACATTACTTTGCCAACAAAAGTCTGTCTAGCCCAATGCTGTGGTTTTTCCAGTGGTCATGCATGGGTGTGAGAGTTGGACTGTGAATAAAGCTGAGCGCTGAAGAATTGATGCTTTTGAACTGTCGTGTTGGAGAAGACTCTCGAGAGTCCCTCAGACTGCAAGGAGATCCATCCAGTCCATTCTATTTATTTTTTTATTTTTTTAATTTTATTTTTCTTAAGCTTCCATTCTAAAGGAGATCAGCCCTGGGTGTTCTTTGGAAGGAATGATGCTAAAGCTGAAACTCCAGAACTTTGGCCACCTCATGTGAAGTGTTGACTGATTGGAAAAGACTCTGATTCTGGGAGGGATTGGGTGCAGGAGGAAAAGGTGACAACAGCGGATGAGATGGCTGCACGGCATCACCGACTCAATAGATGTGAGTTTGAGTGAACTCTGGGAGTTGGTGATGGACAGGGAGGCCTGGCGTGCTGCAGTTCACAGGATCTCAAAGAGTCGGACACGATTGAGTGACTGAACTGAACTGATAACAGTATTTGTCTTTCTTTTTCTCTTTGTCACTTACTTCACTCTGTATATTAGGCTCTAGTTTCATTCACCTTATTAAAACTGACTCAAATGCATTCATTTTTATAGTTGAGTTTTCTTTTCCATGTTTTTGTTTTTTTATTTCTGTACAGCAATTATCTGCATGTATGATTTTCCGTTTTCCTTATCTGTCTTTTTCTATGTGAACACTTTAAAGTATTTTTCTTTGTTCCTCTTTACCTGTGGTATTCATCTCAAATATCATCCTCCATCATAAATTCAGTTTTAATTTGCACTATTATTTTTCTTTTTCATATTTTGTGTATTATACCAAGAAAAGTAAATGTCATTATATTTCTCAAGCTGTATACAGACACTCAACATATACATAAATTAATGTCATTTTGTCAATGAAGTTTTGTTTAAGACTGTAAATTGGGGGAAATAAAAATAAAGGCCAAGTACTTCATTATCTTTGCAAAAAAATATCCTAAAATTAGACTGATAGATACAAAGTTCTCTATGAAAGTCAACAATCATCTGTTTTCCTGGGATATATTTTTCTACCACAAGAAAGAAGTCATAGCACTTTTGTTCTATAAAACTACATTGAATTGTGATTCCCTGAAATAAACTACAAATTTGCTAGAGAAATGAGCTTAATATATTCAAAAAGTATTGCATGGGAGGAAGATATACCAAGATGGCTGAGTAGGAGGATGTGGCACTCATTTTCCCCTATGAACACACAAATAATTAATACATCTATATGTGGAAAAATTTACATGAGAAACTAACTTAAAACTGGCAGAAGGACTCCTATATATCAAAGTCTGTAAGAAAATATACACATGTAATTGGGTAGCAAGGGAAGAAAAACATCATATAGAAACCTATGCCCCTAGGAGGTGATTAAAAGGAAAAAAGAAGTTGTATGGGTGGACACTGGCCCTGGGGAGTTGTTTGAATTACAGACTGGAGTTGCCCTCACAGTCAACCAAAGTCCAAAATGCATTATTTTGTTGCAATCTCAAAAACAACAGAATAAACTTGGTTCATTTTCAAGGCAAATCACTCAATAGTACAGTAATCCAAGTCTATGCCCCAACCAGTAATGCTGAAGTTGAACAGTTCTATGAAGATCTACAAGGCCTTGTAGAACTAACACCAAAACAAACAAACAAAAACTGTCATTTTCATCATAGGGGCCTGGAATGCAAAAGAAGGAAGTCAAGAGATACCTGGAGTAACAGACAAGTTTAGCCTTGGAGTACAAAATGAAGTAGGGGAAAGGCTAACAGTTATGCCAGGAACGGTTTCTGTTCCTGTCATAGCAAATACACTCTTCAAATGAAACAAGAGACAACTCTACACATGGACATCACCAGATGGTCAATACCAAAATTAGATTTGATTATATTCTTTGTAGCTGAAGACGGAGAAGCTCTATACAGTTAGCAAAAACAAGACCAGGAGCTGACTGACTCATCATGAGCTCCTTATCGCTAAATTCAGACTTCAATCGGAGAAACTGTGGAAAACCCCTAGTCCATTCAGGTATGACCTAAATCATATCCCTTATGATTATACAGTGAAAGTGACAAGTAGATTTAAGGGACTAGATCTGATAGTCAGAGTGCCTGAAGAACTATGGATGGAGGTTTATAACATTCTACAGGAGGCAGTGATCAAGACCATCCCCAAGGGAAAAAAAAAATGCAAAAAGGCAAAATGGTTGCCTGAGGAGGCCTTACAAACAGCTGTGAAAAGAAGAGAAGAAAAAGGCAAAGGAGAAAAGGAAAGATATATACATTTGAATGCAGAGTTCCAAAGAATAGCAAGGAGAGATAAGAAAGCCTTCTTCAGTGATCAGTGCAAAGAAATAGAGGAAAGCAATAGAATGGTAAAGACTAGAGATCTCTTCAAGAAAATTAGAGATACCAAGGGAACAGTTCATGCAGAGATGGGCACAATAAAGGACAGTAATGGTATGGACCTAACAGAAGCAAAAGATATTAAGAAATGGTGGCAAGAATGCACAGAAGAGCTATACAAAAAGGATTTTCATGACCCAGATAACCACGATGGTGTGATCACTCACCTAGAGCCAGACAACCTGGAATGTGAAGTCAAATTGGTCCTAGGAAGCATCAACTATTAACAAAGCTCTTGGAGGTGATGGAATTCCAGTTGAGCTGTTTCAAATCCTAAAAGATGATGCTGTGAAAGTGCTGCACTCAATATGCCAGCAAATTTGGAAAACTCAGCAGTGGCCACAGGACTGGAAAAAGTCAGTTTTCATTCCAATCCCAAGGAAAGGCAATAATAAGGAATCTTCCAACTACCACAAAATTGCATTCATCTCACACGTTAGCAAATTAATGCTCAAAATACTCCAGTCCAGGTTTCAAAAGTCCATGAACTGTGAACTTCCAGATGTTCAAGCTGGATTTAGAAAAGGCAGAGAAACCAGAGATTAAATTGCCAACATCCACAGATTCATCCAAAAAGCAAGTGACTACCAGGAAAACATCTACTTCTGCCTTATTGACTATCTCAAAGCCTTGCTGTATGAATCACAACAAACTGTGGGAAGAGCTTCAAAAGATGGGAATAAGAGACCGCCTTACCTACCTCCTGAGAAATATGTATGTAAGTCAATAAGCAACAGCTAAAACTGGACATGGAACAACACACTGGTTCCAAATCAGGAAAAGAGTACGTCAAGGGTCAATAACTTATTAAACTTCTAAGCAGAGGACATCATGCAAAATGCTGGCTGGATGAAGCACAAGCTGGAATCAAGACTGCTAGGAGAAGTATCAATAACCTCAGATAGGCAGATGACACTACTCTTATGACAGAAAGCAAAGAAGAACTAAAGAACCTCTTGAAAGAGAAAGAGGAGAGTTTAAAAGCTGGCTTAAAACACAACATTCAGAAAACTAAGATCATGACATTCAGTCCCATCATTTCATGGCCAATAGATGGGAAAACAATAGAAACAGTGACACACGTTATTTTGGTGGGCTCCAAAATCACTGCAGATGGTGACTGCGGCCATGAAATTAAAAGGTGCTTGTTCTTTGGAAGAAAAGTTATGACAAATGTAGACATCATATTCAAAAGTAGAGACGTTACTTTGGTGGCCAAGGTCCAGCTAGTCAAAGCTATGGTTTTTCCAGTAGTCATTTATGGATGTGAGAGTTGGGCCATAACTAAAGCTGAGAGCTGAAGAACTGATACTTTTGAACTGTAGTGTTGGACAAGACTCTTGAGAGTCCCTTGGACTGCAAGGATATCAAACCAGTCAATCCTAAGAGAAATCAGTCCTGAATATTGATTGGAAGAACAGATGCTGTAGCTGAAGCTCCAATACTTTGGCCACCTGATGCGAATAACTGACTTATTAGAAAAGACCCTGATGTTGAGAAAGACTAAAGGCCAGAAGAGAAGGGTATGACAAAGGATGAGATGGTTGGATGGCATCACCAACCCAAAGGACATGAGTTTAGCCAATGTTTGAGAATTGGTAATGGACCAGGAAGCCTGGCGTGCTGCAGTCCATGGGATCACAAATAGTTGGACATGACTGTGCAACTGAACTGAACTGAAGTGATATATAAAGTAAATGAGCGAAAGAATATACTATATAGCACAGGAAATATACCCATTGCCCATTACCTATAATGGAGTAAGATATGTTAAAATATTGAATCATTACACTGTACACCTGAAAGTAACAAAATATTTTAAATCAACTATACTTAAATAAGAAAAAGATTAGAGAAACCAAATTTAATATTTCTCTTTTTTTTTTTTGAAATTGAAACATTCAAAATAAATATCATGTTAAGGGTCATGTTTTTTCACAAATGCTTGTGATGTTTTCCTTCCAGCATGTTTGTTAAGATTCAATACTTATAACATAAACATCTATATCTTCTCAACAGATGAAAACTTTCTATCGATTCAACTTATCAAAGAAACAATTCTTATCAAAAGAAACAATATGGCATGTTTCAAGTGCATCAAGAAATTTCTTAAAAAATGTTAATATTGAATGCATATTTCCAACTCTGCAAATGATTTATCTGTGAGAATCTACAATCCAATGTGAATTGAGTAAGATATTTTATTCCAAGAGGAAAAATAGTCATTTATTTAGCAGGTAAGTGTCAGATACTGCACTAAGCATTCACATATATTAACTAATCCCTACAAGGAATCCCTGGTGGCTCAGCAGTGAAGAATCTGCCTGCCAATGCAGGATTCCCAAGTTTGATTCCTGGGTTGGGAAGATCCCCTGGAGAAGGAAATGGCACCCCACTGCAGTATTGTTGGCTGAAAAATTCCATGGACAGAGGAACCTCGCAGGACAGTCCACTGGGTCACACGAGCCAGTCATGACTTAGAGACTAAACAACCACAACAGCAATTTCATGAAGTATATATTATTATTTTAATTTTACTCTAATTTACAAAAGACAAACAAATAAATGTGACCCAAGTGTGGTAACTTTCTCAAAGTACATATACAGCTAATAAGTGGCAGAACTAAGATATAACTAGGCAGTTTGGTTTACAAACAATGTTCTAAGAGTATTCTGTATTCCATGGTCAATAGAGAAGAATATCAGGTGCTAATAGTATTTAAGATTTTTCTTTCTTTCTTTTGTAGTGACAGCAAACTGGCAACATCTGTAAACCTGCTTACGTTATTGTCAAAGGTAATGTTTTCTAAAGATTTCCCATGTCTTCAAATAAGAAGCACTTTTTTGGAAATATACTTAGCTATTTCCTCTGGCCCCCATATCACCACAATGTTCATCAGTGTTTTCCTATACTGACAGCAAATCAAACTTATCTATGACATTTTAAAGCATGCATAGGGATTGGATCCAATCAGAATTTTTAAGTTTGATGTTTTGGTCCCTGCAAACCCAAGCCCTTTTCTCAGTCTTAAGTACACCAATTTGAATAACTCATGTATCTAACAAGGAAACTTTAAATGTATGAAGTTCTTCCTATAGCAACAGACAATAACAATGCATAAAATGGATATTTTAAAATGATTTTTGTTTTATGTTTTCCTATTGGTAAGGTAGATTATTTTTCTGTAATCATTTAGCCATTAATGCTAAACCATATTTACTGCCTCAGGGAAATCAAGGTGGGAACAACTTAGAATAATATAAGATCTCAGTACTAATTTTTTTGAGTATATGGTAAGAAAAGAGTCTTCAGATAAATGACATGATTTATAAATTTAAAAAAAAGGTAAACTATAACAAGTGTTAGTGAAGAGGTATAGAAACAGAAACACTCACACATTACTTGTGGGACTGTAAGTTGTACAGCCTCTTCGGAAAAAAGTTTGGCAGTTAGTCAAAATACTAAACATAAAATTATCACATGAACTAGCAATTGTCACTCATAAGTATAGACCCAAGAGAATGGAAAACACATGTTCATAACAACTTCTGCAGGAATGATCATAGCAATATTATTCATTATAGTCAAAAAGTGGAAAGAGCACAGATATCCATTACCTGATAAATTTATAAACACAATGGAATATTACTCATCCATTAAAAAGAATGCATTTGAATCAGTTCTAATGAGGTGGATGAAACTGGAGCCTATACAGAGTGAAGTAAGCCAGAAAGAAAAACACCAATACAGTACACTAGCGCATATATATGGAATTTAGAAAGATGGTAAGGATAACCCTATATGCGAGACAGCAAAAGAGACACAGATGTATAGAACAGTCTTTTGGACTCTGTGGGAGAAGAAGAGGGTGGGGTGATCTGAGAGAATAGCACTGAAACATATATATTATCATATGTGAAACAGATCGTCGGTCCAGGTTCTATGCATGGGACAGGGTGCTCAGGCACTGGGATGACCCAGAGGGTTCTGGATAGGGAACACATGTACACCCATGTCTGATTCATGTCAATGTATGGCAGAAACCACTACAATATTGTAAAGTAATTAGCGTTCAATCAAAATGAATGGATTTCATTAATTAATTAAAAAATAAAATAAACACAATGTGGTACATCCATACAAGGGTGTGTTATTTAATTTTAAAAAGTGAGTTAATGATACGTGCTATACTGTGGATGAAATTTGAAAACACTATGCTAAGTGAAAGAAGTCACAAACAGTAGACCAAATATTATATCACACTACTTTACAAAATATCTATAATAAGCAAATGACTGTATAGAGAGGATAAATGACTGTTTTTCAGGGGATGGGGAAATAGTGGATTTGGAAATAATTGCTAACAAGTCTGGGTCTACTTTGTGGGATGATGGTAATATTTTGGAATTAGATTGTGGTAATGGTTGCACAACATTGTGAATATACTAAAATTCATGGAATTATACACTTTAAAATGGAAGGTTTTGTTAACGTAAATTATATGTATGTCTCTCCATATATCTATAACTTAATAAAATGTAAACATAGGAGATAAACTAATTGTGAAAAGCCTTAGCTGTTGAGAACATTAGGCAAACTAAAAGAAGCCAGTCACAAAAGATTCATATATTATATGATTCTGTTTATGTGAAATGTCCAGAATAAGCAAACTCATAGAGACAAAAAATCAGTTAGTGGATACTCAGGTCTGGAAGTAGACGAGAATAAAAATGGGGTTAGACTGCTATTAGATATGGTGTTTCTTTTGGTGATAGTGAAAATCCTCTAACATTAAATTGTAGGGATGGTTGCACAACTTGGTGAATATAATAATAACACTGAATTTTAAACTTTAAATTAGTGAATTATATGAAATATTTATCAATAAAGTTGTAAAAGAAATTCCCCTTACCCATGATTGTGGTGTATGAATTTCAACCACACTATATGAACTTAGGTGGAACCCTATTACTGAGAATGGATATTGACAGGTATTGCTTGAATTCATGTTTTAAAACTGCATAAACTCCATCATAGCCTTATGAGCTGCAAAAACATTTTTCCTTCAAGGAACATTCACTAGTTACTCAGAGGTTTGTAAGTTACTCAAAGACTGTTGTATTTTAAAATCATATTAACCTTTGAGATCTGGTATGAGACATACTCTAATACCATAACAATTTTTTTTCAGCTGAAAAACTAACAAAACTGTTTAGGCATAACTGACATTTGTAAATGGACAACCATGATCCATAAGAGAAGGGCAGTATATGAGGTAAACCTCACATTTACCCTACCTTTCTCTGTTATTTTCAAAATGACACTTTACAAAGAACAGCTTAGGGATATTAAGTCGAAGCAGAAAATGAAAGTTTCACTAGATAGAGGAAACAGAGATAAATATTCATAGTGTGTAAGGTGGTTGGGACTTGGCAGCAGGGTACCTGGGAATACAGAGCTTCTGGGAAGGAGTCCTAAAAATCTGTTTTAAAATTACCCTTGGGTCCAGCAGTTCTTAAGCTGTATATTTAAGGGTGGAACCCTAGGAAGTCTAGCAGAAAATAACTGCTGAGGACACTGAAGAGTTGTACAGAATTTTCAAAGGTGAGATAGACATTGCTGGGAAAATGTTAGAGTCACCCCTAGCCAGAATGCAAAAGTGATGGTGCATGCTTTAAGGCATTCCAATGAGACTCCTGAAAAGCCACATCTTAGTGAAAGAATCACACTCTAAGCCCTAGTGTAAAGGAAATATGAAATAAGTTGATCTCTTTCCTAAAAATAAATTCTAAAACCAAACCTCAGTAGAATCAAAGTGATCGTTCAATAATTTAATTTTCCAGGACAAAATTTAACACTCCCTAGAGGAACACATAATCCAGAACTTGAAAATTATCCTATACATATTGCATGGCACACAATAAGATAATCTCTGTCATGCGAACAAGAAGGAAAGTGATTGATAATCAGGAGATAATAGCAGTCACAGAGACGATCCATATAGGGATTTTAAAATACCTAAAATTAAGATAGCAAAAGAGAGCAAATGATGGATGAAATGGATTTGTAGATGGAATACTTAAACAGTTAAACATAAAAGACTCTTGAATCCTTAAACAATAATTAAAATGTCTTGTGCAGTTTATAAAATATGTAGGTATAAAATATATGACAACAGGCAAAAAGTTAAGGAGGTAAGTATATTGTCAAGCTTTTGTCTTGTTTGTGGTGTGGTAAAATACTAATTAAACTGCTCAATCAGTAAAGAATCTGCCTGCAATGCAGGAGACTAGGGTTCTATCCCTGGGTTGGGAAGACCCCCTGGAGAAGGGAATTGCCACCCCCTCCAGTATTCTTGCCTGGGACAGCCCATGATCAGAGCCCAAGGCGGGCTACAGTCCACAGCTTCACAGAGTCAGAGACAACTTAGCAACTAAACTACCACCATCACCACCACTGCAGTTTCTAGGGCAACCACAAAATTCATATTGAAAAATATATCTAAAAAGTAATAAAGTCAGAAACTGTGGACAAACTTAAATATTATCTTAAGTGCACAGTTATGTATTTTTATATACTTGAATAGACACCAAGCATCTGAATCAGAGTTTGGCATTTTTTTTAACTTTTTATTTTATATTGAAATATAGGTGATTCAGTGGTAAAGAATCCACTTGCAATGCAGGAGATCGCTTGTAATGTAGGAGATGTGTGTTCGATCCCTGGGTTCCCTGGAGAAGGAAATAGCAACCCACTCCAGTATTCTTGCCTGGAAAATTCCATGAACAGAGGAGCCTGGCAGGCTACAGTCCATGAGGCCACAAGAGTCAGACATGACTTAGCGACTAAACCACCACCACCATAGTTGATTAACAGTGCTGTGTTTGTTTCACATGTACAGCAAAGTGATTCAGCTATCTATCTATATACATGTATCTATTCTTTTTGAAATAATTTTCCCATTTAGATATTTACATAATATTGAGCAAAGCTCCATGTGCTGTACAGTAGTAGGTCCTTCACTCACAATGAAATAAACAAGCAGAGAAACATTGCAGCATCAGTTCCCCTCAACTAGCACCCTAAAAGGTGATATGATGAAAGCCTGATTATAACATCTTCCAAAAGTGGTGGCATTACTGTTGGAAAGGGATGCAGAAATAATACTTTTACCCATTTAAAAAGTGAAATAGAAGCAATTATCCCTCCCCTCTTTTTGAGTCTCCTTGTAAAAATAATAAGAAGCACCCTATGCTCTTACTTTAACCATTTGATACATAAATCAGCCTCTCGGGGACGATTAGTTCTTCCTGAAATGTAAAACCTTAAGACAATGTTATAAATTCCTTTAGAAGCATCTGGTTTATGTAATCACCCTTTCTGTTAATTCAGGTTCCCACCTAGGATTGTAATCAGTTAGCTCTTGGGGATTAGCAATTAGGTTTACCATTATAGAAACAAAAATGTCTACAGATCTAACCCTCATGCTATGTAGAAAGCAAATGTTTCTGGGAAAAATAAAAGCAAGCATCTTTCATAGCATATAAATTTCTGTGGCTTAGGAAACAGAGACTTAATAAAAGTTCTTCAAAATTCATGAAAGATTATTTTCACAAACACATGAAGTTAAAATGCAAATATGTGAGCCACAGACTGAGAAAATCTCTCCACAGACACACACCACCCACACACACGTACACATGGCAAGAAAAACCTTGTATACAGAATTTACAAAGAATTCATACAAAGCAATAAGGAAAAAGACAAACTAGTTAATAATGGACGAGAAACTAGAACAGATATTTCAAGGATATCCACATGGCTAATACATGAAAAGGTCATATAATTCCTCATCAGGGAGCTTCAAAATGAAGCCACATTTATAATTAAATATTGACAAGGTCAGTTTTGGCAAAGATGTATAGAGACTATAATCTTCACAAGTTGTTGGTGGGAGGGTAAAATGATACAAACACTTTGGAAAACTACTGGACAATGTATACTGAATTTAACCATATGCCTCTCCTATGGATGAGCATGGGGTAGCTCCTCCTGGCCGCCACCCCTGACCTCGGACGTGGCTGTGACCAGCACATTATGCTTTCTAAAGCCCACTTGACTTCACATTACAGGATGTCTGGCTCTAGGTCAGTGATCATACCATCATGATTATCTGGGTCGTAAAGATCTTTTTTGTACAGTTCTTCTGTGTATTCTCGATATCTCTTCTTAATATCTTCTGCTTCTGTTAGGTCCATACAATTTCTGTCCTATATCGAGCCCATCTTTACATGAAATGGTCCCTTGGTATCTCTAATGTTCTTGAAGAGATCTCTAGTCTTTCCCATTCTGTTGTTTTCCTCTATTTCTTTGCACTGATCACTGAGGAAGGCTTTCTTATCTCTTCATGCTATTCTTTGGAACTCTGCATTCAGATGCTTATATCTTTCCTTTTCTCCTTTGTTTTTCGCTTCTCTTCTTTTCACAGCTTTTTGTAAGGCCTCCGCAGACAGCCATTTTGCTTTTTTGCATTTCTTTTCCATGGGGATGGTCCTGATTCCTGTCTGCTCTACAATGTCATGAACCTCGATCCATAGTTCATCAGACACTTATCAGACCTAGGCCCTAAAATCTATTTCTCACTTCCATTGTATAATCATAAGGGATTTGATTTAGGTCATACCTGAATGATCTAGTTGTTTTCCCTACTTTCTTCAATTTAAGTCTGAATTTTGCAATAAGGAGTTCATGATCTGAACCACAGTCAGCTCCTGGTCTTGTTTTTGCTGATTGTATAGAGCTTCTCCATCTTTGGCTGCAAAGAATATAATCAATCTGATTTTGGTGTTGACCATCTGGTGATGTCCATGTATAGAGTCTTCTCTTGTGTTGTTGGAAGAGGGTGTTTGTTATGACCAGTGCATTTTCTTGGCAAAACTCTATTAGTCTTTGGCCTGCTTCATTCTGTATTCCAAGGGCAAATTTGCCTGTTACTCCAGGTTTTCTTGACTTCCTACTTTGGCATTCCAGTCCCCTATGATGAAAAGGACATCTTTTTTGGGTGTTAGTTCTAAAACGTCTTGTAGGTCTTCATAGAACCATTCATCTTCTTCAGTGTTACTGGTTGGGACATAGACTTGGATTACTGTGAAATTGAATGGTTTGCCTTGGAAACGAAAAGAGATCATTCTGTCATTTTTGAGATTTCATCCAAGTACTGCATTTCGGACTCTTTTGTTGACCATAGGTGTTGTAAGAGGGCATCAGAGGGCAGACACACTGCAACACCTATGGTCTTACTTGGATTTCTCTTACCTTGGGAGTGGGGTATCTCTTCATGGCTGCTCCAGCAAAGCGCAGCCGCTGCTCCTTACCTTGGACTAGGGGTATCTCCTCACCACTGCCCTTCCTAAGCTTCAACATGGGATAGCTCCTCTAGGCCCTCCTGAGCCCCCGTAGCCACGGCTCCTTGGACATGGGGTTTGTCTTCCCTGCCGCCACCCCTGGGCTCGGGCCTTACAAAGCATCACTACGAACAAAGCTAGCGGAGGTGATGCAATTCCAGTTGAGCTATTTCAAATCCTGAAAGATGATGCTGTGAAAGTGCTGCACTCAATATGCCAGCAAATTTGGAAAATTCAGCAGTGGCCACAGGACTGGAAAAAGTCAGTTTTCATTCCAATCCCAAAGAAAGGCAATGCCAAAGAACACTCAAACTACTGCGCAATTGCACTCATCTCACATGCTAGTAAAGTAATGCTCAAAATTCTCCAAGCCAGGCTTCAGCAATATGTAAACCGTGAACTTCCTGATGTTCAAGCTAGTATTAGAAAAGGCAGAGGAAAAAGAGATCAAATTGCCAACATCCGCTGAATCATGGGAAAAGCAAGAGAGTTCCAAAAAGACATCTATTTCTGCTTTCCTGACTATGTCAAAGCCTTTGACTGTGTGGATCACAATAAACTGTGGAAAATTCTGAAAGTGATGGGAGCACCAGACCACCTGATCTGCCTCTTGAGAAATTTGTATGCAGGTCAGGAAGCAACAGTTAGAACTGGACATGGAACAACAGACTGGTTTCAAGTAGGAAAAGGAGTAGGTCCAGGCTGTATATTGTCACCCTGCTTATTTAACTTCTATGCAGAGTACATCATGAGAAATGCTGGGCTGGAAGAAGCACAAGCTGGAATCAAGATTGCCAGGAGAAATATCAATAACCTTAGATATGAAGATGACACCACCCTTATGGCAGAAAGTGAAGAGGAACTAAAAAGCCTCTTGATGAAAGTGAAAGTGTAGAGTGAAAAAGTTGGCTTAAAGCTCAACATTCAGAAAACGAAGATCATGGCCTCTGGTCCCATCACTTCATGGGAAACAGATGGGGAAACCGTGGGGACAGTGTCACTTTTTTGGGGGGGGCTCCAAAATCACTGCAGATGTTGACTGCAGCCATGAAATTAAAAGACGCTTGCTCCTTGGAAGGAAAGTTATGACCAACCTCGATTGCATATTCAAAAGCAAGGACATTACTTTGTCACCAAAATTCGTCTAGTCAAGGCTATGTTTTTTCCAGTGGTCATGTATGGATGTGAGAGTTGAACTGCGAAGAAGGCTGAGCGCTGAAGAATTGATGCTTTTGAATTGTGGTGTTGGAGAAGACTCTTAAAAGTCCCTTGGACTGCAAGGAGGTCCAACCAGCCCATTCTGAAGGAGATCAGCCTGGGATTTCTTTGGAAGGAATGATGCAATAGCTGAAATTCCAGTACTTTGGGCACCTCATGCGAAGAGTTGAATCATTGGAAAAGACTCTGATACGGGGAGGGTTTGGGGGCAGGAGGAGAGGGGACGGCAGAGGATGAGATGGCTGGATGTCATCACTGACTAGATGGACGTGAGTCTGGGTGAACTCCGGGAGTTGGTGATAGACACGTCCGGGAGTTGGTGATAGACTCGTAAGCCTGGCTTGCTGCAATTCATGAGGTCGCAAAGAGTCTAACACGACTGAGCAACTGAACTGAACTGAACTGATGAATGAGCAGTTCCATTTACAGGTATATACCAAAGAAAAATGAATAAGTCTACCAAAAGACATTTATAAGTGTATCTACATGAATTTATTCAAAATAGCAAAAAACAAAACAAGTGAAATGCCCATGAACTAGGGGGTGAATAAACATATTCAGGCTTATCCACACAATGGAATACTAAATAATCAAGCGAAATGAACTACTAGCAAATGCAATGACATGAATGAATCTCACAGATATTATGTGTCCTGAAAGAAGTCAGGCACAAAGGAGTAAATATTATATAATTTAATTTCTGTTATCAAGAATAGGAAAAACTATCTTGTAGTGATAGATGTCAGAATAGTCGTTAACTCTGAGAAGTTGAGAGGTAAGGGGGATGAAGGAACCATCTGTGGTTTTGAAAATACTCTGTATCTTGATCTGAGTGAGCATTATATGGGCATGGTCATTTTTCCTAAATCTTCAACCTGTATAGTATTAAGTATTAATATTACATTTCATTATATTAATATTACTTTACTATAGTTAATATACTATTATTAATTTTTGTATCTTACTGCATATGAACATTATAACCCAGTGAAAAAGGGGGAAATAATTTTCTTTTTAAATATTTCCATGAGTGGTCATGATAACAAGTTTATATTCAGAAAAAATCAGAAATCTCTCATGCATAAAACAAACAGCAGGTGGCAGCAGGCCTAAAAGATCTGCCTGCCTCATCTTTATATTGGTTATTGTTCTACAGAAACTGTTACTAAAAGGAACTGTGGATATATTTTCTCCTCAAAGAAGCTTGTTCTTCCTAGTAAGAAATGGATAATAAAGAAAGGATTCCTCTCAAGGTAGAGAAGAAAATAGAAACAAAGAAGCTACATTTGGAAATTCTGGTAAGACATTTAAAACATTTAACAAGTTAAATTGGGTAATACACTAAACAATCAATTTAAGTAAAAGGCAATTATGTTAGCTTGCATTAAAAAAAAAAGTACAGGCTACTTTTATAATGATTAAGCACCTTTTTACTCAAGTATGTATATAGGGAAAGGGCAGTGTTTGCAGATACTCTTTATTTCAGACACACTTTTACTTTGAGAAAAGTTTCAATTAGCAATAATCCCACCTCGGATAAACATAATTGGCTAGGATACTGCCACTGTGCAAATCTCACACTTTTACTCTGAATTTTTAGTATATGAAGGTTCAAACAGAGCCTTTGTTAACTAATTACCTATTTCAGATATTTCTATAAATCCAGGCATTTGCAGTACTTAGAAATATTTGTCTCTTTCCAAAAATTCTTTCTAGTACTCTCTGCAGAATACGATATTGCATAGTATTGAGGACATTACTCACTTCTACCATGAAATACTAATCAGTGGTAATTCTTCCTTTTCTGAGAAAATGTCAAATGATGCTGTAACGGGCAATGTAATTTTCTTCACAAGGTTGGTGGATAGAGCAGTGAATGAAAATAAATGACATTGGAGGCGGTCCTAAGATAGCGGAGGAATAGGATGGGAAGACCACTTTCTCCCCCAACAAATTCATCAAAAGAACATTTGAACACTGAGTAAATTCGACAAAACAACTTCTGAATGCCAGCAGAGGACATCAGGCACCCAGAAAAGCAGTCCATTTTCTTCAAAAGGAGAAGCAGAAGTCTTGAGGCTACTGTAAAAATAAGACTGAAAACCAGAAAAAGGAGGCTTAACTCCAAATTCTGAGAACACCAGAGAATGCCTGACTCCAGGGAACATTAATCGACAGGAGCTCATCAAACGCCTCCATACCTACACTGAAACCAAGCACCTCCCAAGGGCCACCAAGTTCCAGAGCAAGACATACAACACAAATTCTCCAGCAACACAAGAACACAGCCCTGAGCTGTAATATAGACGCTGCCCAAAGTCACTCCAAATCCATTGACATCTCAAAACTCATTACTGGACACCGCATTGCACTTCAGAGAGAAGAAATCCAGCCCCAACAATCAGAACACCGATACAAGCTTCCCTAACCAGGAAACCTTGACCAGCCACCCATACAACCCACTCACAGTGAGGAAACTGCACAATAAAGAGAATTCTACAAACTGCCAGAATACAGAAAGGCTACCCCAACAAAAGCAATATAAACAAGATGAAGACACAGAAATACTCAGCAGGTAAAGGAACAGGATAAATGCCCACCAAACAAAACCAAAGATGAAGAAATAGGGAATCTACTTGATAAAGAATTCCAAATAATGATAGTGAAATTGATTCAAAATCTTGAAATCAAAATGGATTCAGAGATAAATAGCTTGGAGACAAGGATAGAGAAGATGCAAGAAAGGCTTGACAAGGACCTAAAAGAAAAAAGAGTCAATATATAATGAATAATGCAATAAATTAGATCAAAAACACTCTGGAGGGAACAAAAAATAGAATAATGGAGGCACAAGATAGGATTAGTGAGGTACAAGATAGAATGATAGAAATAAGTGAATTAGAGAGGAAAAATGAAAAACTAATTAAAAGAAATGAGGACAATCTCAGAGACCTCTAGGAAAATTTTAAACACCCCAACATTCGAATCACAGGAGTCACAGAAAAAAAAGACAAAAAGAAAGACCATGAGAAAATACTTGAGGAGACAATAGTTGAAAACTTCCCTAAAATGGGGAAGGAAATAATCACCCAAGTCTGAGAGATCCAGAGAGTGCCAAACAGGATGAACCCAAGGTGAAACACCCCAAGACACATATTAATCAAATTAACAAAGATCAAACACAAAGAACAAATATTAAAAGCAGCAAGGGAAAAACAACAAATAACACACAAGGGGATTCCCATGAGGATAACAGCTGATCGTTCAGTAGAAACTCTTCAGGCCAGGAGGGAATGGCAGGACATATGTAAAGTGATGAAAGAAAATAACCTACAGCCCTGATTACTGTACCCAGCAAGGATCTCATTCAATATGAAGGAGAAATCAAAAGCTTTACAGACAAGCAAAAGATGAGAGAATTCAGCACCACGAAACCAGCTCTCCAGCAAATGCTAAAGGATCTTCTCTAGACAAGAAACACAGAAAGGGGGTATAAACTCTAACCCAAAACAATGAAGTAAATGGCAATGGGATCATACTTATCAATAATTACCTTAGATGTAAAATGGGTTGAATGCCCCAACAAAAGACAAAGACTTGCTGAATGGATACAAAAACAAGACCCCTATATATGTTGTCTACAAGAGACCACCTCAAAACAAGGGACACATACAGACTGAAAGTGAAGGGCTGGAAAATGATATTCCATGCAAAGAGAGACCAAAAGAAAACAAGAGTGGCAATACTCATATCAGATAAAATAGACTTTAAAACAAAGGCTGTGAATAGAGACTACAAGATGAACACTACATAATGATCAAAAGATCAATCCAAGAAGAGGATATAACAATTATAAATATATATTCACCCAAGATAGGAACACTGCATTATGGAAGACAAATGCTAATAAGTATGAAAGGAGAAATTAACAATAACACAATAATAGTCGGAGACTTTAATACCCTACTCACACCTATGGATAGATCAACTAAACAGAAAATTAACAAGGAAACACAAATGTTAAATGATACAATAACCAGTTAGACCTAATTTATATCTATAGGACATTTCACCCCCAAACAATGAGTTTCACCTTTTTCTCAAGCACACACGGAACCTTCTCCAGGATAGATCATATCCTGGGCCATAAATCTAGCCTTGGTAAAGTCAAAAAATTAGACCTAATTTATATCTATAGGACATTTCACCCCCAAACAATGAGTTTCACCTTTTTCTCAAGCACACACGGAACCTTCTCCAGGATAGATGATATCATGGGCCATAAATCTAGCCTTGGTAAAGTCAAAAAATTGAAATCATTCCAAGCATCTTTTCTGACCACAAGGCAGTAAGATTAGATGTCAATTACAGGAGAAAAACTTTTAAAAATTCCAACATATGGAGGCTGAACAACACTCTGCTGAATAACCAACAAATCACAGAAGAAATAAAAAAGTAATTAAAAATATGCATAGAATTGAATGAAAATTAAAACACAACAACCCCAAACCTGTGGTACACTGTAAAAGCAGTTCTAAGGGGAAGGTTCTTAGCAATACAGGCCTATGTCAAGAAACAAGAAAAAAAGTCAAATAAATAACCTAACTCTACACCTAAAGCAACTAGAAAAGAAACAAATGAAGAATCCCAGGGTTATTAGAAGGAAAGAAATCTTAAAAATTAGGGCAGAAATAAATGCAAAAGAAATAAAAGAGACCATAGCAAAAATCAACAAAGCCAAAAGCTGGTTCTTTGAGAAGATAAATAAAATTGACAAACCATCAGCCAAACTCATCAAGAAACAAAGGGAGAAAAATCAAATCAATAAAATGGAAATGAAAATGGAGAGATCACAACAGACAACAACAAAATACAAAGGATCATCAAAGACTACTATCAGCAATTATATGCCAATAAAATAGACAACTTGGAAGAAATGGACAAATTCTTAGAAAAGTACAACTTTCCAAAACTGAACCAGGAAGAAATAGAAAATCATAACAGACCCATCACAAGCATGGAAATTGAAACTGTAATCAGAAATCTTCCAGCAAATAAAAGCCCAGGTCCAGACAGCATCACAGCTGAATTCTACCAAAAATTTAGAGAAGAGCTAACACCTATCCTTCTCAAAATTTTCCAGAAAATTGCAGAGAAAGGTAAACTTCCAAACTCATTCTATGAGGTCACCATCACCCTAATCCAAAACCTGACAAAGATGCCACAAAAAAAGAAAACTACAGGCCAATATCACTGATGAACATAGATGCAAAAATCCTTAACAAAATTCTAGCAATCAGAATCCAACAACACATTAAAAAGATCATACATCATGACCAAGTGGGCTTTATCCCAAGGATGTAAGAATTCTTTAATATCTGCAAATCAATCAATGTTAACAAATTGGAAAATAAAAGGCATATGATTATCTCAATAGATGCAAAGAAAACCTTTGACAAAATTCAACATCCATTCATGATAAAAAATCTACAGAAAGCAGGCATAGAAGCAACATACCTCAACATAATAAAAACTGTATATGACAAACCCACAGAAAACATTATCCTCAATGGTGAAAAATTGAAAGCATTCCCTCTAAAGTCAGGAACAAGACAAGGGTGCCCACTCTCACCATTACTATTCAACATAGTTTTGGAAGTTTTGGCCACAGCAATCAGAGCAGAAAAAGAAATAAAAAGGAATTCAAATTGGAAAAGAAGACGTAAAGCTCTCACTGTTCGCAGATGACATGATCCTGTACATAAAAAACACTAAAGACTCCACCAGAAAATTACTAGAGCTAATCAATGAATACAGTGAAGTTTTAGGATATAAAATCAACACACAGAAATCCCTTGCATTCCTATACACTAATAATGAGAAAATTGGAAGAGAATTTAAGGAAACAATTCCATTCACCATTGCAACAGAAAGAATAAAATACTTAGGAATATATCTACCTAAAGAGGCAAAAGACCTGTATATAGAAAACTATAAAACACTGGTGAAATAAATCAAAGAGGACACTAATAGATGGAGAAATATACCATATTCATGGATCAGAAGAATCAATATAGTGAAAATGAGTATACTACCCAAAGCAATCTATAGATTCAATGCAGTCCTTATCAAACTACAAATTATATTTTTTCACAGAGCTAGAACAAATAATTTCACAATTTGTATGGAAATACAAAAAAAAAAAAAAAAAACCTTGAATAGCCTAAGCAATCTTGAGAAAGAAGAACTGGAGAAATCAACCTGCCTGACTTCAGGCTCTACTACAAAGACACAGTCATCAAGAGAGTTTGGCACTGGCACAAAGACAAAAATATAGATCATTGGAACAAAATAGAAAGCCCAGAGATAAATCCATGCACCCATGGACACCTTATCTTTGACAAAGGAGGCAAGAATATACAGTGCAGAAAAGATAATCTCTTTAACAAATGGTGCTGGGAAAACTGGTCAACCACTTCTAAAAGAATGAAACTAGAACACTTTCTAACACTATACACAAAAATAAACTCAAAATGGATTAAAGATCTAAACATAAGACCAGAAACTATAAAACTCCTAGAGGAGAACATAGGCAAAATACTCTCTGACATAAATCACAGCAGGGCCCTCTATAACGCACCTCCCAGAATATTGGAAATAAAAGCAAAAATAAACAAATGGGGCCTATTTAAAGTTAAAACCTTCTGCACAACAAAGGAAACTATAAGCAGGTGAAAAGACAGCTTTCAGAATGGGAGAAAATAATAACAAATGAAGCAACTGACAGAGAAATAATCTCAAAAATATACAAGCAACTCCTACAGCTCAACTCCAGAAAAATAAATGACCCAATCAAAAAATGGGCCAAAGAACTAAATAGACATTTCTCCAAAGAAGACATACAGATGGCTAACAAACACATGAAAAGATGCTCAACATCACTCATTATCAGAGAAATGCAAATCAAAATCAAAATGAGGTACCATTTCATGCCAGTCAGAATGGCTGCTATCCAAAAGTCTACAAGCAATGCTGGAGAGGGTGTGGAGAAAAGGGAACCCTCTTACACTGTTGGTGGGAATGCAAACTAGTACAGCCACTATGGAGAACAATGTGGAGATTCCTTAAAAAGCTGGAAACAGAACTGCCTTATGACCCAGCAATCCCACTGCTGGGCATACACACCGAGGAAACCAGAATTGAAAGAGACATGTGTATCCCAATGTTCATCGCAGCACTGTTTATAATAGCCAGGTCATGGAAGCAACCTAGATGTCCATCAGCAGATGAATGGATAAGAAAGTAGTGGTACATATACACAGTGGAGTATTACTCAGCCATTAAAAATAATACATTTGAATCAGTTCTAATGAGGTGGATGAAACTGGATCCTATTGTACAGACTGAAGTAAGCCAGAAAGAAAAACACCAGTATAGTATACTAACACATATATATGGAATTTAGAAAGATGGTAACAATAACCCTGTGTATGAGACAGCAAAAGAGACAGTGATGTATAGAACAGTCTTTTGGACTCGTGGGAGAGGGTGAGGGTGGGATAATTTGAGACAATAGCGACATATATATAATATCATATGTGGTGGATTCATGCTGATATATGGCAAAACCAATACAAAATTGTAAAGTAATTAGCTTCCAATTAAACTTATATTTTAAAAGAAGAAAAATGTCATCAATTTGTCAGTAAAGCTATAGTACATTCATTGTAACTCTGAGCAACAAATTTTGCTGATGCTGACAGTCCAAACACCATCACTACAAATTTTGTCTGTGTTTTGGAAAAAAAAAAAAATAGAGCCCTGGAAAATAGTAAAACAAAGATTTCAAAGAAATGTAATATATCTATTGGACTTTCTAACAGTGTTTCAGTAGTCACCATAATTGATAAGAAGTGACATATATTTTTATGTCAAATGCCATTTCATAGATAGTATTTGTTTCCTGATTTTAAAACAGACCAGGGCTAGTAATTAGACCCTTATTATGCCAATTACAGACTACATTTTAAGTGAAAATTCAAAATTCCCTTTCAGAAAATTGGGGGATTAAGAAGAACAAATTACAAACTTCAGGAGAGGCTACATAAAACGCCTGTTTTGTTATACATGTTTTTAATCACCCAACTGCAAGGAAAGCAAAGTGACACTGTCTTTTATGTTCATAGAGATCAGTTTCTTTTTATGCCTTCTATAGTTTCCCAATGGAAGTTCACATTATGGGAGAGGTAAGGATACCAAATGATGCTACAGGAAAAGTTCAGGAGTATTTTTACTTTAGTTTCTATTCCTGGAAGCTGTTTATTAATATATTTTCATGATGGGATTCACACTGAGATGAGGTATGAGGAAGAGTCTATAATTTGCCAGCCTCTCTAGGGATAGGAACTGAACCATTTAGATCTAGAGTATGAGAACAGTATATTGGTTTATTTTTAGGTGTTTCTTCAGGATGATTCCTCAGCAGAATAAATTCATAGAAAAAGAACTTTTCAGATTCTCTTATGTTCACCTCTTTTCAAAAAAAATCTGGTTGTCAACAAATATTATTGTACTTATTTAACTATCTAAGCTTTGGAGCATGACTAAAATAAATTCTTCTGTTATAATTTTGAATCTGTAACTTCTAGAGTAATTAAATTACTTACTAACAGCAAATAAGCAGTTCCAGCTATCCAATTTATTGCCCTACTAAAAAACCGTTCATGGGTTATCTTTTTAGATACTTACTGGTTTGCAGCAAACCTCCATTACACAGAGATCATGGTAGGTATCATGTAGATCAAATCTCTAAGAATGTACACTGATCAGGAAGTAACTGTCTCCTGTATCTGTTGCTCAGCATTCAGTGACTGTCAGATAAGGTTTCCAAAGTGCTGCTGCTCTTAAGCAGGATTCTCAATGTATATTTATGCAATTCAATCTTTACGTGAAAATCAACAGAGTGCCTTAAAGGAAATATTAAAATAGTCACCCACATACATCTTCTCTTTGAAAATAACCACATAAAGAAAACAGCACAGAAATTCACATGAAAGCTTTTTTTTTTGTTTCCCCAAACTTTATTTTATTTTTTACTTTACAATATTGTATTTGTTTTGCCATACATCGACACTTTTAATTGAAAAGATGAAATTTGAGGCTGATAATGTTATAACTGAGAATACAGTTAATGACTCAGTTCAATAAACCTTCCTTATGACAGCACATACAACATTTTGCCCAAGGCCTAAAATATGTGCTGAGAGAAAGACTGCAATACTATAATTAGACTATAAGCCAACCAGCTTTGTGATTGCATTTGGTAACATGGAATAAGGTTACTTGATTGTGAAAACAGAATGTGCAATAATGTGGCTACTTGTTCTGCATGAGAAAAAGCATCCCTGGAAATGATTTTTGTATCATTTCAAAACTGCTGAAGTGATTAGATGGTAGTCAAAGGAAAGAAACTAGTTGTGCATATTTTAGACAGATAAGCTTTTTAGCAATATAGACTCTGAAGTGACACAAATAATGAGCAGCTTAAATCCCCTGATGCATTCCTGCAAAGCATTCCAAACACTGTCTGTTGGTTGCCTTGAATTAGCATCGTTCTGTTGCTTCCTATTTTAGATCTTTTGCTGGTAGCTCACGTAGCTGTCACTCAGTTCCATTACATAGTGTTCATGGGAAGTATATTGCAGATCAAATATCCATATCTTTATATGACAATAATTGTGATAAAGATGCATATGAGATAAGCAATAAGCTCTTCACACCCTGTTAAAGTAATGCAAACAAAGGTTTCAGTAATTAAGAGTAGTTGTTAAAGCAGAGTAGTATGTGACTGCATTTAATATGTAAAATATAAGTGCACTGAAAGTTTAAATTTGTAGATTTTTTTTGATATTTTAATTTATGTATTTATTCATTTATTTATTGAATTATCTTTTATTTATTTATTTTTTTCAACTTTACAATATTGTATTGGTTTGCCATATATCAACATGAAACCACCACAGGTATACACGTGTTCCCCATCCTGAACCCTCCTGCCTCCTCGCTCCCTTTACCATCCCTGTGAGTTGTCCCAGTGTACCAGCCCCAAGCATCCAGTATCATTCATCGAACCTGGACTGGCGACTCATTTCATATATGATATTATTCATGTTTCAATGCCATTCTCCCAAATCATCCCATCCTCTCCCTCTCCCACAGAGTCCACAAGACTGTTCTATACATCAGTGTCTCTTTTGCTGTCTCATACACAGGGTTATTGTTACCATCTTTCTAAATTCCATATATATGGGTTAGTATACTATATTGGTGTTTTTCTTTCTGGCTTACTTCACTCTGTATAATAAGCTTCAGTTTCATCCACCTCATTAGAACTGATTCAATTGTATTATTTTTAATGGCTGAGTAATACTCCATTGTGTATATGTACCACAGCTTTCTTATCCATTCATCTGCTGATGGACATCTAGGTTGCTTCATGCTGCTACTACTGCTGCTAAGTTGCTTCAGTCGTGTCCGACTCTGTGCGACCCCATAGATGGCAGCCCACCAGGCCCTGCCGTCCCTGGGATTCTCCAGGCAAGAACACTGGAGTGGGTTGCCATTTCCTCCTCCAACGCATGAAAGTGAAAGTGAAGTCACTCAGTCGTGTCCGACTCTTAGCGACCCCATGGACTGCAGCCTACCAGTTGCTTCCATGTCTTGGCTATTATAAACAGTGCTGCAATGAAAATTGGGGTACACATGTCTCTTTCAATTCTGTAGATTTTTTTTTAAAGGAAAATGGAGTTACTGTTACTTCAGTTCAGTTCAGTCGCTTAGTCTTGTCTGACACTTTAAGACCCCATGGACTGCAGCACGGCAGGCCTCCCTGTCCATCACCAACTCACAGAGTTTACTCAAACTCATGTCCATTGAGTCGGTGATGCCATCCAACCATCTCATCCTCTGTTGTCCCCTTCTCCTCTCCCTTTCAACTTTCCCAGCATCAGAGTCTTTTCAAATGAGTCAGTTATTCCCATCAGGTGGCCAAAACTAAGTATTGGGGTTTCAGCTTCAGCATCAGTCCTTCCAATGAATATTCAGGACTGATTTCCTTTAGTGGACTGGTTGGATCTCCTTGCAGTGCAAGGGACTCTCAAGAGTCTTCTCAAACATCACAGTTCAAAAGCATCAATTCTTCAGCCCTCAGCTTTCATTATGGTCCAACTCTCACATCTGTACATGACTACTGGAAAAACCATAGCTTTGACTAGACGGACCTTTGCTGACAAAGTAATGTCTTTGCTTTTTAATATGCTGTCTAAGTTGGTCATAACTTATCTTCCAAGGAGTAAGTGTCTTTTAATTTTATGGATGTGGTCACCATCTGCAGTGATTTTGGAGCCCAGAAAAATAAAGTCTGTCTCTGTTTCTACTGTTTCCCCATATAATTGCTATGAAGTAATGGGACCACATACCATGATCTTAGTTTTCTGAATGTTGATTTTTAAACCAGTATTTTCACTCTCCTCTTTAACTTTCATCAAGAGGCTCTTTAGTTCTTCTTCACTTTCTGCCATAAGGGTGGTGTCATCTGCATATATGAGGTTATTGATATTTTTCCCGGCAATCTTGATTCCAGCTTGTGCTTCTTCCAGTCCAGCAATTTTCATGATGTACTCTGCATAGAAGTTAAATAAGCAGGGTGACAATATACAGCCTTGACGTACTCCTTTTCCTATTTGGAACCAGTCTGTTGTTCCATGTTCAGTTCTAACTGTTGCTTCCTGATCTGCATATAGGCTTCTCAAGAGGCAGGTCAGGTAGCCTGGTATTCCCATCTCTTGAAGAATTTTCCACAGTTTATTGTGATCCACACAGTCAAAGGCCTTGGCATAGTCAATAAAGCAGAAATAGATGTTTTTCTGGAACTCTCTTGCTTTTTCAATGATCCAGCAGATGTTGGCAATTTGATCTCTGGTTCCTCTTCCTTTTCTAAAACCAGCTTGAACATTTGGAAGTTCATGGTTCACGTATTGCTGAAGCCTGGCTTGGAGAATTTTGAGCATTACTTTACTAGCATGTAAGATGAGTGCAGCTGTGCAGTAGTTTGAGCATTCTTTGGCATTGCCTTTCTTTGGGATTGGAGTGATTTGATCTCTGGTTCCTCTACCTTTTCTAAATCCAACTTGAACATCTGCAAATTTACGGTTCGCCTATGGTGATCTTCATGTACTGTGAAGTTCACAGTCTATCAGCATACAAACAGACTATAATTTGTCTCATGAATACAAAACATTTCCTTGACCTCACATCTCCTTCTAGCTAGCTTCCATGACATCTTTCAGTTTCCTTTACAGCAAACCTGCTAGAAAGAATTGTCTATACATGCTGCCTTTGTATTTCTTTGGAGAAAGAAATTGCAACCCATTCCAGTATGCTTGGCTGGAAAAGTCCCATGGACAAAGGAGCCTAGGAGCTACAGTCTATGGAGTTGCAAAGAGTTGGACATGACTGAGTGACTAATCCTTTATTTTCTTGCATAGTCTCACTTGAGATCATTTCAATCAGGTTTTCTCTGAAACTACTGTTGTAGTTAATAATGACCTTCATGCTCCCTAATCTAAGAGTCATTTTTTGGTCTTTATCTTATTCAAATTTATCACAGCATTAAACCAGATTCAGTCCTCTATTCTGGAAATGCTTGTCTCCTTTGGCCTCATAAATAATAGTTATCTTCCTGCCTCAGTGGATGGTCATTCTTTTTTGTCTTTCTGACCCACAAATATTGGAGTGTCCTAGGGTTGAGCCACTGGACTTTCTTTCTTCTCTGTTTACATTCATTTTTATTTTATCCAGCACATGACTTTAAATACCAAATATGTATTAATGATACATGTATTTTTCTTCAGCCATATCCTCTGAAAGTTGGACTTTTATTCAACTATTGATTTAGTATTTCTACTTCTAATGTATAATAGACATCTCAAACTTGACACATACCCACATGAATTCTTGAGTTCTCCCTTCTTGAAGTACACTGTTAGTCTCTCTTGCTTCTCACTAAGTGGTAAGTCTGCTAGACTATACCACTGGTCTTCCCTGGTGATATAGACAGTAAAGAATCCACCTACAATGTGGGAGACCTGGGTTCGATCCCTGGGTTGGGAAGATCCCCTGGAGGAGGTAATGGCAACCCATTCCAATATTCTTGCCTGGAAAATCTCCATGGACAGATGAGCCTGGCAGGTATATATATTTCCATGAACATGCATATATGTGTGTGTATGTCTATTGCAACTTTTAATAATGCAATAAGTATTGTAGCTTGGTAAATATTTGCTGAGTTGATCTTATGCAACTAAACTGAAAAGAGATAGTCTCTGAATATTAATATATTTGCATATTGAAAATGTTTTATATCATACATAGCAGCAAATATATTCCCACCTCCAAGCACTCCAAATGTATCTTTATATGATTGTTACATATCAACTAACTTCTTTATTTGCTTTAATAATTCCAGTAATTTGTACCCTAGTTGGATAGGATGCTAATTAGTGTTGCTGTTAGTGATATTTTAATATATATGCATATATATGATGCATATTACATAACATGTTTTATGTAACATATAAACACATATATAGCTGGACTCTTAAGCATCAGATCAGATCAGATCAGTCACTTAATCGTGTCCGACTCTTTGCGACCCCATGAATCGCAGCACACCAAGCCTCCCTGTCCTTCACCAACTCCCGGAGTTCACTGAGACTCACGTCCATCAAGTCATTGAGTCCATCCAGCCATCTCATCCTCTGTCGTCCCCTTCTCCTCCTGCCCCCAATCCTTCCCAACATCAGAGTCTTTTCTTTTTTTTTTTTTTTAATTTTATTTTATTTTTAAACTTTACAATATTGTATTAGTTTTGCCAAATATTGAAATGAATCTGCCACAGGTATACCCGCGCTCCCCATCCTGAACCCTCCTCCCTCCTCCCTCCCCTACCCTCCCTCTGGGTCGTCCCAGTGCAGCAGCCCCAAGCATCCAGTACCGTGCATCGAACCTGGACTGGTGACTCGTTTCATACATGATATTATACATGTTTCAGTGCTATTGTCCCAAATCTCCCCACCCTCTCCCTCTCCCACAGAGTCCATAAGACTGATCTATACATCAGTGTCTCTTTTGCAGTCTCGTACACAGGGTTATTGTTACCATCTTTCTAAATTCCATATATATGCGTTAGTATACTGTATTGGTGTTTTTCTTTCTGGCTTACTTCACTTTGTATAATAGGTTCCAGTTTCATCCATCTCATTAGAACTGATTCAAATGTATTCTTTTTAATGGCTGAGTAATACTCCATTGTGTATATGTACCACAGCTTTCTTATCCATTCATCTGCTGATGGGCATCTAGGTTGCTTCCATGTCCTGGCTATTATAAACAGTGCTGTGATGAACATTGGGGTACACATGTCTCTTTCCCTTCTGGTTTCCTCAGTGTGTATGCCCAGCAGTGGGATTGCTGGATCATAAGGCAGTTCTATTTCCAGTTTTTTAAGGAATCTCCACACTGTTCTCCATAGTGGCTGTACTAGTTTGCATTCCCACCAACAGTGTAAGAGTTCCCTTTTCTCCACACCCTCTCCAGCATTTATTGCTTGTAGACTTTTGGATCGCAGCCATTCTGACTGGCGTGAAATGGTACCTCATCGTGGTTTTGATTTGCATTTCTCTGATAAGGAGTGATGTTGAGCATCTTTTCATGTGTTTGTTAGCCATCTGTATGTCTTCTTTGGAGAAATGTCTATTTAGTTCTTTGGCCCATTTTTTGATTGGGTCATTTATTTTTCTGGAGTTGAGCTGTATGAGTTGCTTGTATATTTTTGAGATTAGTTGTTTGTCCATTGCTTCATTTGCTATTATTTACTCCTATTCTGAAGGCTGCCTTTTCACCTTGCTAATAGTTTCCTTTGTTGTGCAGAAGCTTTTAAGTTTAATTAGGTCTCATTTGTTTATTTTTGCTTTTATTTCCAATATTCTGGGAGGTGAGTCATAGAGGATCCTGCTGTGATGTTTGTCGGAGAGTGTTTTGCCTATGTTCTCCTCTAGGAGTTTTGTAGTTTCTGGTCTTACGTTTAGATCTTTAATCCATTTTGAGTTTATTTTTGTGTAAGGTGTTAGAAAGTGTTCTAGTTTCATTCTTTTACAAGTGGTTGACCAGTTTCCCAGCACCAATTGTTAAAGAGATTGTCTTTAATCCATTGTATACTCTTGCCTCCTTTGTCAAAGATAAGGTGTCCATAGGTGTGTGGATTTATCTCTGGGCTTTCTCTTTTGTTCCATTGATCAATATTTCTGTCTTTGTGCCAGTTCCAATGAGTCAACTCTTCGCATGAGGTGGCCAAAGTACTGGACTTTCATCTTTCACATCATTCCTTCCAAAGAAATCCCAGGGCTGATCTCCTTCAGAATGGACTGGTTGGATCTCCTTGCAGTCCAAGGGACTCTCAAGAGTCTTCTCCAACAGCACAGTTCAAAAGCATCAATTCTTCAGTGCTCAGCCTTCTTCACAGTCCAACTCTCACATCCATACATGACCACAGGAAAAACCATAGCCTTGACTAGATGAACCTTTGTTGGCAAAGTAATGTCTCTGCTTGCTGGACTCTTAAGCCTCATGCCAAGCTTAATTTTTTTTTATTGAAGTATAGCTTGTTTATAATACTTTATGAATTTCAGATACACAACATAGTGATTTAATATTTTAACAAATTTCACTCCATTAAAAATTATTTCAAGGTAATGGGTATAATTCCCGGTACTGTACCTTTATGTCCTTGTTGCTTATCTTTTTTCTATATAGTAGTTGCTGCTGTTCAGTAGCTCAGTCTTATCCAACTCTTTGTAACCCCATGGACTATACCATGCCAGGTTTCCCTGTCCTTCACCATCTCCTGGAGGTTTCTCAAACTCATGTCCTTTGAGCCAGTAATGCCATTCAACCATCTCGTCCTCTGTCATCCCCTTCTCCTCCTGCCTTCAATGTTTTCCCGCATCAGGGGCTTTTCTAATGATTCAGTTCTTCATAGTAGGTAGCCAAAATATTGGAGCTTCAGCTTCAGCATAAGTCCTTCCAATGAATATTCAGGGTTGCTTTCCTTTAGGATTGACTGGTTCAATCTTCTTGCAGTCCAAGGGACTCTAAAGAGTCTTCTCCAAAACCACAGTTCAAAAGCATCAATTCTTTGGCACTCAGCTTTCTTTATGGTCCAGCTCTCACATCCATACATGACTAATGGGAAAATCATAACTTTGACTATATGCACCTTTGTTGGCAGAATAATGTGTCTGCTTTATAATACAATGTCTAGGTTTGTCATAATTTTTCTTCCAAGGAGCAAATGTCTTTTAACTTAGTGGTAGCAGTCACCATTCAAAGGGATTTTGGAACCCACAAAAATAAAGTCTGTCACTGTTTCCATTGTTTCCCCATCTATTTGCCATAAAGTGGTGAAACCAGATTCCATGATGTTAGGTTTTTGAATGTTGAGTTTTTAAGCCAGCTTTTTGACTCTCTTCTTTCACCTTCATCAAGAGGCTCTTTAGTTCCTCTTTGCTTTCTGTCATAAGGATGTAGTCATCTGCATATCTGATGTTGATATTTCTCCTAGCAATCTTGATTCCAGCTTGTGCTTCGTCCAACTTGGCATTTCGCATAATGTACTCTACATACACGTTAAATAAGCAGGGTGACAGTATGTACATACAGACTTGACATAATCCTCTCTGAATATTGAGCTAGTCTGTTCTGTTTCTTGGTTCTAACTGTTGCTTCTTGACATGCATAGAGGTTTCTCAGGAGGCAGGTAAGGTAATCTGGTATTCCCCCCTGTTTAAGATAGTAGTTAGCATCTTTTAATCCCATATCCCTAATTTGCCTCTCCCGTGTCCCACTCCCCTTTGGTAACTACTAGTTTTTTTTTCTACATCTGTGAGGCTATTTCTATTTTAAAGGTAAAATCATTGCTTTTTTTTCAGATTCCATATATAAGTAATATAATACACTATTTTTCTTTCTTTGTCTGACATTTCACAAAGCATAGTATTCTCTAGGCCAATCCACTTTGCTGAAAATGACAGAATTTCATTCTTTTTTAGGCTAAGTAATATTTCATTCTTTATCCATATTTCTGCTGATGGGCACGTGGGTTGCTTTGATATATTATCATAAATATAAATACTGCTAATATGAACACTGAGGTGTATCAGTTAATTTTAGTTCAGTCTCTCAATTGTGGCCAACTCTTTGCGACTTAATGGACTGCAGCAAGCCAGGCATCTCTGTCCATCACCAACTCCCAGAGTTTACTCAAACTCATGTCCATTGAGTCTGTGATGTCATCCAACCATCTCCTCCGTCATCACTTTCTCCTCCTGCTTTCAATCTTTCCCAACATCAGTATCTTTTTAAATAAGTCAACCCTTCACATCAGATGGCTAAAGTATTGGAGTTTCAGCTTTAGCATCAGTCTTTCCAATGAATATTCAGGACTGATTTCCTTTAGGATGGACTTGTTAGGTCTCCTTGCTGTCCAAGGAACTCTCAAGAGTCTTCTCCAACTCCACAGTTCAAAAGCATCATTTTTCAGTGCTCAGCTTTCTTTATAGTCCAACTCTCACATCCATACATGACTACTAGAAAAACTATAGCTTTGACTAGACGGACCTTTGTTAGCAAAGTAATGTCTCTGTTTTTTAATATACTGTCTAGGTTGGTTCATGGGGTTCTCAAGGCAAGAATATTGAAGTGGTTTTCCATTCCCTTCTCTAGTGGACCACGTTTTGTCAGAACACTCCACCATGACCCCTCTGTCTTGGGTGGCCCAATATGGCATGGCTCATAGTTTCATTGAGTTAGACAAGGCTATGGTCCATGTGATCAGATTGGTTAGCTTTCTGTGATTGTCATTTTCAATCTGTCTGCCCTCTGATGGAGAAGGATAAGAGGCTTATTGAATGTTCCTGATAGGAGAGACTGACTGAGGGGGAAACTGGATCTTGTTCTGATTGGCAGTGTAAATCTTTAATCCAGTTTTCTGTTGAAGGGCAGGGCTGTGTTCCCTCCCTGTTATTTGACATGAGGCCAAACTATGGTGGAGGTAATGAACATAATGTCAACCTCCTTCAAAAGGTCCCATGCACACACTGCTACACTCAGTGCCCCCAACCCAGCAGCAGGCCACTGCTGATCCATGCCTTCCCCGGAGACTCCTAGACACTTAGGGCAAGTCTGGATCAGTCTCTTGTGGGGTCACTGCTCCTTTCTCCTGGGTCCTGGTGCACACAAGGTTTTGTTTGTTCCCTCCAAGAGTCTGTCTTCCCAGTCTTGTGTAAGTTCTGGCAGCATATCTTTTCAAATTAGTGTTTTTATTATTTTCTGCATTTATAGTTAGAAATGAAAAGACTGAATCATAGGTAGTCCAATTTCTAGTTTTTTGAGGGACGTCCACAATGTTTTCCATACTGGCTGTAGCAATTTATGTTCCTACCCACAGTGTAGGATGTTTCCCTTTCTCAATACCATCGCCAGCATCCATTGTTTTTATTTTATTTTATTTTTTTGATGATGGTCATTATGACAGGTTTGAGACAGTATTTCATTTTGGTTTTGATTCACATTTCTCTAATAATTAGGAGTGTCCTTTCATGTGTTTGTTACCATCTATATGTCTTCTTAGGAAAAATGCCTATTCAGGTCTTTTGCCTAGTTTTTTTTAACTGAGTTTTTTGCTTTGATATTGAGTTTTGTGAGCTGTTTATGTATTTTGGATATTAACCCTTTTTAACCTGGATTGTAGGTTTTTCTCTTTCAGGAATTTGAATATATTAGATTGGTCAAAGTGTTTATTTCAGTTCTGGAACAACCTGAATGAATGTTTGGGCCAAGCCCATATGCTGCTTTCTTCTGGCAGGGGATGTTTTTGCAGATAAGTCATCTGATAACTTTATGGATGCTCCCTTTTACATGATTTTTTTTCTCACTGTGATGCCTTTACAATTCTCTCTTCATTTATAATTGTTACCATTTTGTTTATGATATGTCTTGTGTGAATCTGTTTATGTTCATCATGTTTGAGACCGTCTATGTGTCCTGTACCTGTATATCTGTTTCCTTCTTCAGTTTTGGGAACTTTTCAGCCATAATTATTTCAAACATATTTTTGATCCCAGTCTCTCTCTCTCTCTCCTCTTTTTGGAACCCCTTTAATGCAAATGTTGGAATACTTAGCTTTTTTTTTTTCCAGAAATCTCTTAAACTTCTTTCATTTTGTAAAAGTGTGTTTTTCTTTCTGTTGTTCTGGTTAGGTGACTTCTATTATTTTATCTTCCAGATCACTTATTCTTTCTTCTGGATTGCTTAGTCTCATTTCCTCTAGTGTGCTTTTTTACGTCAGCTATTGAATTATTCACTTCTGATTGGTTTTTTTCTGACTAAGGTCTGTAGAGTCAAAGCTATGGATTTTCCAGTAGTTATGTACAGATGTGAGAGTTGAACCATAAAGAAGGCTGAGTTTTCCAGTAGTTATGTACAGATGTGAGAGTTGGACCATAAAGAAGGCAGAGTGCTCAAGAATTGATGCTGTCAAACTGTGGTGCCAGGAAGACTCTTGCGAGTGTCTTGGACAGCAAAGAGACCAAACCAGTCAATCCTAAAGGAAATTAATCCTGAATATTCATTGGAAGGATTGATGTTGAAGCTCCAATACTTTGGCTGCCTGATGCAAAGAGCCAACTCATTGGGAAAGTACCTGATGTTATGAAATATTGAAGGCATGAAGAGAAGGGGTAGACAGAGGACAAGATGGTTGGATGGCATCATTGACTCAATGGACATGAGATTGAGCAAACTCCAGGAGATAGTGAATGATAGGGAAGCCTGGCATGCTGCAATTCATGAGGTCACAAAGAGTTGGGCATAACTTAGTGATTGAACAACAAAGTGTGAGGAAAAGAGTATTTTTATCAAAATACAAAGTGATATTTTCTTTTCAAGGGCAATTTGACAATAACCAATCAATGTTTTTAAGAAGCAGTGTGTTTTACTAAGCAAAGCCACCTCTATGAATTTATCCTACACAGATCAAGTAAGTAATCACAAATTTGCAAGGATATTTATTGCAGTTTTTGTTTGCCTCTGCTAAAAAACAGTGACAATCTAAATGTCTACTAATGTGACAATTATGAAATCAAATATTATATGCACAAAATATTTTATGCAATTCAGCTCTTTGAAAAGAGTGAAGTGAACTTTAATGCAGTGAAACAGAAAATATGTTAATTGTATACACTTTTTAGATATAAAATAAATTTTTAGAGCAATGTATAGATTCAGATTCCATTATCAGGTTGAAGACACACACAAAGACTCAGAAACACACAATCCCAGACTTACACATACAAACTAGCCTGGAAAATATACTATATTTGAGAAGTAGGAATTGGAAGGAGATGTGAAGAAAGGATGTTTTGCAAATTATATGATGGAATGTAGTATATAGTTTTAATGAATGAATGAAGGACTAAGGAATACAATGTTTTTTTTAAATCTAAATTGTCTCTTTTTGCATGTTCATCCACATTGTTTTGTATTATTTGTTTTTATGGTGAATAAAATTTTAATGAAGGAATATGCCACAATGTGCTTATCTGCTCTCCTGCAGAAGAACCTGTGTGTTGTTTCGATTTGGGAGCTATTGTGAAATACAGTGTCATGAATGTTCTTATTCAAAGATTTTCTGTGTTTATATTTTTTCATTTATCTTGACTAAATACCTAGAAGTGGAATTTCTGGATTATAACAAAGGCATGCTTAATTTCATAAGTCAACAAATGGTTTTACAACAGGTAGTATTGCTTTGTAATCCTAACAATGATTAATAAGTATTCCAATTTCTCCACATCCTCACCAATGTTTGAGACTTGTGAAAACTTTTTAGCTACTTAAGTGACTGTATGATCTTTTAATCTGTAACAGGCTGGTATTGACTTACTCCCCATTTAATATACAACATGATTTCTACCATTTCCTATAATTTCATAACTTCTCTCAATACTATTGAACACAGGTGCTATGTAGACTGGTAATATAGCCAATGTAAATAACACATCCATTAATCCCTGACTGAGTATATATTAAGAAGCAACTGACAAAGAACTAATCTCAAAAATATACAAGCAACTCCTGCAGCTCAATTCCAGAAAAATAAATGACCCAATCAAAAAATGGGCCAAAGAACTAAACAGACATTTCTCCAAAGAAGACATACAGATGGCTAACAAAAACCTGAAAAGATGCTCTACATCGCTCATTATTAGAGAAATGCAAATCAAAACCACGATGAGGTACAATTTCTCGCCAGTCAGAATGGCTGCTATCCAAAAGTCTACAAGCAATATATGCTGGAGAGGGTGTGGAGAAAAGGGAACCCTCTTACACTGTTGGTGGGAATGCAAACTATTACAGCCACTATGGAGAACAGTGTGGAGAGTCCTCAAAAAAACCAAGGAAATCAGAATTGAAAGAGACACGTGTACCCCAATGTTCATCGCAGCACTGTTTATAATAGCCAGGACATGGAACCAACTTCGATATCCATCAGCAGATGAATGGATAAGAAAGCTGTGGTACATATGCACAATGGAGTATTAGCCATTAAAAAGAATACATTTGAATCAGTTCTAATAAGGTGGATGAAACTGGAGCCTATTATATAGAGTGAAGTAAGCCAGAAAGAAAAACACCAATACAGTATACTAACACATATATATGGAATTTAGAAAGATGGTAACGATAACCCTGTATTCGAGATAGCAAAAGAGACACATATGTATAGAACAGTCTTTTGGACTCTGTGGGAGAGGGCAAGGGTGGGATGATTTGGGGGAATGTCATGGAAACATGTATAATATCATATAAGAAATGAATCACCAGTCCAGGTTTGATACAGGATCCTTGGGGCTGGTGCACTGGGATGACCCAGAGGGGTGGTATGGGAAGGGAGGTGGGAGGGGGGTTCAGGATGGGGAACACGTGTACACCCATGGCGGATTCATGTTGATGTGTGACAGAACCAATACAATGTTGTAAAGTAATTAGGCTTCAATTAAAATAAATAAATTTAAATTGAAAAGAAAAGAATTAATATAGACTTCCTCTGGAACTCTGGCTTTCTTAGCCAACCTTTAGGAATTTTTAAGTTCCTGGTGAATCTTAATTTTTGCAGAAAGTATCTTACCAAGAAAATGAAAATAGCAGTAACTTTTGAATTTGAATAGTAGAGTCAAGAGTACTGTTAAAGTGTCTATTTATATTGCGCATATGTTTTGCAGTTATTTTACCACATAATTTTAAAACTACTGTCCTTATTTAGTAAAATGGTGCAAAGTCAACTCAGCAAGTATTTATTGAGTCCAAATTTTTATTGTTCCATGGAAGATATAAAAAAGGTGTGAAATAAGACCTTTCCTTCAGGGAGACTATTATATTGCCTTTTGACATAAAACTAAAAGAAGGTTGTAATATTTGATTAATGTGTATGAAATGGGTTTTTATTATAAACAAAAATATGTGTAACTAATTATCAATATTAACATAATCGTGTAAATTTTAACACAAATGTTAAAAATATTACTGGGGTCAAAATAAAAACCCATGAAGCATTATTAAATAATGCCAATGTAGTTTTATAAATAAACTCATTGATTTTTAAATGTTTAAACTATTTAAACACATCTAAATATGTGGTTAAAGTATTTAAATGCATCTATAAAACACAGCTTGGTTGCATGGGTGCTCAGTCGTGTTTGTGACCCCATGGACTGTAGCCCACCAGGCTCCCCTGCCCATGGAATTTGCTGGGCAATAATACTGGAGTGGGTTCCCATTTCCTTCTCCAGCAGATCTTCGCAACACAGGGATTGAACCTGCATCTCTTGGGTCTCCTGCAATGGCGACAATTCTTTACCACCGAACCAACTGTGGAAGCATAAAACACAGACATATAACTAAAAGAAAAGAAGAAGAAGAAAAAACTGTATTCAGGAAATCAGAGGTATGCAGGATTCTGCAGAATAGTGTGGATACTCAAGACTACTGTGCTGCCAACAACTCAGATTAAAATGTCAAGTGTTGAATAGGTGTAATCAGTCTTGATTTTTTTTCCCCTTCTTTCTAGTTGATTTGTGTTTGGCTGAAGGCAATCATTGTGTGAATGTATGTGTGAGCCTCCATTGCTCTTTATTTTCTGCCAGAAAAGAATGAGCATTCAATCCTTCAGCTCTACCAAAATGTCACAAACTGAACAAAGAAACCTACCAATTGGAAAGTTAAGCATTTTCCCTTGTTGCTATAATTTTTACAAATAAATCTTCTAATCAGTCATGTTTTACAACTCTTTGCAGAGTACATAATAATTAGATAGGAGATTATTTTTAAAATCCAGAATCCTAGAAAAGAACCTCCTCTCCTTCATCCTGATTCAAATATGAAGAGCTGAAGTAAAACTGTAGATCTGAAATAAGGCCTAGAAACATGCATTTTAAAGAAGATATTCAGACGATCCTAATGCTAGGTGTATTGGACTACACTTGAACATACAGTGCCCTAGAGAAGGAGCCTCAAATCCCTGGGCCATGGACCAGTACAAAGTACTTGGCTTTTTAGGAACCAGGCTGCACAGCAGGAGGTGAAAGCCCAGTGAGCAAAGCTTTTTCTGCCACTTCCCTGTAGCTCCCCAGAGCTTTCATTACCTGTTGAACCATCCTCCACCCTCCACTGCACCCCTGTCCATGGAAAAATTGTTTTCCATGAAACCAGTCCCTAGTGCCAAAAAGTTGGAGAATGCTGCCTTAGAGTGATTAGCTAAGTACAGTTTGGTGAAAGGAAAAACTGAAGTCAGTCATCACTTCTTTCTGTCAACAGACATGGCAGATACTTTATTGGTCCCACTCAAGAAATAAGGACAAGTTAAATGGTCCTCAAGGAGTTTACATTCTAATGAATGAAAATACCTTAAGCTCCATCAGTTATTATGGTTTCTATAGCTCCTCTCTCTGAATATGCTATTCAACAATATGTTATTTCACTCATTAAATACTTGATATAATGTAGAAAACATAGAAGACAATTGTTTCCAGCATGCTAAAGCAATCTGACACCCCCACTATTTCAAAACATAGTTTTATATAAACCCTATTTATACAATTATAACTAACTCAGGGTTCTCTAAATAACTCTCTACGTGCAGAGTGAAAAATTAATAGTCTCTATAAATGGAAAAAAAAAACTCTATATTAAAAACAATGAGATCAATACACATACACCATATACACATATATTTGAATACACAATTCTGGATTTTCTATTTGATTTTTTGTTTACTTTTCATGTTCTGGGCCCCTGTAATATTATTAGTCTTATTAAAATTAAGTTGACATGGAGGGAAATCAAGATAGCAGAGTAAGAGGATATGGAGGCCACTTCTCCCTATGAACACGTTAAAAATACACCTACATGTGAAACAATTCTCCCTGAAATGAACTGGAAACTGGCAAAATGATGCCCGTACAGCCAAGGCTGTAAGAAAGATGCACATGTAATCATGTAAGAAGGGAAGAAAATTGTTTGGCTTTGAACCTGTGCCCCTGGGAGGGTACTCTGAGAAAAAGTGAGATTACATGGGTGGAAACACCCTGAGGAGTGAGTAGGTCGACCCACAGCCTGTGCATCCCAGTCCTGGGGTCCTAGGCAAAGGAGACAAGCCCCTAAGTTGGTTGGAGGGTAACTGCAGCAAATAAAAGGGCAGAGAGAAACCTGGACTCCACTCATGAAGACTGTGCATGCGCTGGCTAGCTCTGAAGGTGGAGTGGAGAGAGGTCTATTCTAGAGGCTGCTGAGTTTTATGCAACAACCTCACTGTGTGTCCCAGTCCAAACCAAGTGAATGCTCATATCCCAATCACTCCCAGACACAGTACGGCACTGGATCTGGCGTGGCCAAGACAGGAGAAAAGACTCAATCTTGGAAACTAGAATCCAGTCCCAGGGTAGAACCCAACTTAAGTGGTAGCACCCATTTGGTGCCTACTCAAGCAACTCCCAAGAAGCAGCCCAGGTTTCTAACAGCAACCATTCCACCACAGTTCATGTCCCAAAGCATGCATAGTGATTATACAAGCCCCACATGTCCTGTTGAGCAGATCCAAAAAAGGGCTGAAGCAGCAGAGGTTGGGGACAGTGCTAAACTGTGAGAGATAAAGGTCTCGTGCCCAGACGTAAGGGCAGAAAGAGGTCTTCCCTAGGGACTGCCAGGTTTCCCATGACTGCCCAAACTAAGAGCATATTCGGGCCCTGTACAGTACATGCTAAACGCTACTGGATTTAGGGTGGCCATGTATGGATAAAAGAATATGTAAACGTTCACAGCAGCATTATTCACAAGCCCCAAAGACAGAAACAACTGATATGCCTATCTACAGATGAATGGATAAACAAAATGTAATATACAAATGCAATATAATATTAGTCTACCTTTAAAAAAATAGGAAATTTCAACATGGA
Organism: Bos grunniens; assembly: GCF_055505025.1. Classification (NCBI taxonomy): domain Eukaryota; kingdom Metazoa; phylum Chordata; class Mammalia; order Artiodactyla; family Bovidae; genus Bos; species Bos grunniens. The sequence continues at coordinate 100,336,835 of NC_141194.1, read as the reverse complement.
TGACCCTTGAAGACATTATGTTTACTGAAATGTCAGACACAAAAGATAAAGATTGTGTCATTACACTATATATATACACACTATATTAGGTAAATCCCATGGACGGAGGGGCCTGATGGGCTGCAGTCCATGGGGCCGCTAGGAGTCAGACACGGCGGAGCGACTTCACTTTATTTTTTCACTTTCATGCATTGGAGAAGGAAATGGCAACCCACTCCAGTGTTCTTGCCTGGAGAATCCCAGGGACAGGGGAGCCTGGTAGGTTGCCATCTATGGGGTTGCACAGAGTCGGACACAACTGAAGCGACTTAGCAGCAGCAGCAGAATAGTCAAATTCTAAGACAGAAAGCAAACAATGTTTACTAGGGAATGGTAGAAGGAAAAATGGGGAGTGGTTGAGTTAGTACAGAGCTGCCATATAGGATGATGAAAAAGTTCTGGAGAGGGATGGTACTTGCTCAGTTGCAAAGTTTTCCAAATTTGCTGGCATATTGAGTACAGCACTTTAACAGCATCATCTTTTAGGATTTGAAATAGCTCACCTGGAATTCCATTACCTCCACTAGTTTTGTTCATATAAATGGTTCCTAAGGTCCACTTGACTTCACTCTCCAGGATGTCTGGCTCTAGATGAGTGACCACCCAATCATATTTATCTGGGTCATTAAGACCTTTTTTTCTTTGTATAGTTCTGTGTATTCTTGCCACCTCTTCTTAATATCTTCTGCTCCCGTTAAGTCCATACTGTTTCTGTCCTTTATTGTGCACATATTTGCAAGAAATATTCCCTTGATATCTCCAATTTTCTTGAAGAGATCTCCAGTCTTTCCCATTCTATTGTTTTGCTCTATTTCTTTGCATTGGTCACTGAGGAAGGCTTTCTTGTCTCTCCTTGGTATTCTCTGGAACTGTGCATTCAGTTGGGTATATCTCCTTTGCTCCTTTGCTTTTTGCTTCTCTTCTTTGTAAGGCCTATTCAGACAACCATTTTGCCTTCTTGCATTTCTTTTTTTTTGGAATGGTTTTGGTCACCACCTACTGTACAATGTTATGAAACTCTGTCCATAGTTCTATAGGCACTCTGTGTACTAGATCTAATCTTTTGAATCTATTTGTCACCTCCACTGTACAGTCATAAGGGATTTGATTTAGGTAATATCTGAATGGGCTAGTGTTTTTCCCTACTTTCTTCAGTTTAAGCCTGAATATTGAAATAAGGAGCTCAGAGCCACAATCAGCACCAGGTCTTGCTTTTTCTAGTACTAAATATCATTATGATTGAAAATTTTCTCAGTTTGGTGGGATAAAAATTTTACCTGTTTTTAATTTGCATTTATATTAACAGTAGGGATATTGGGAATACATGCCTATGTTATTAAAAGTTTTAGTTATTTTATGAATTTCTTGCTTCTTTTTCACTTTTTTGCCCTCTCTCTCTTGTATTTTTCTGAAATTATTTCCTGGAGATATTTGTGTGTATATATATAGGCTTCTCCAATGTATCATATAATAAAAAAAATTTGCCTGCAATGCAGGAGACTAGAGTTCAGTCCTTAGGTTGGGGGAACCCCCTGGAGAATGGAATGGCAACCCACTCCAATATGCTTGCCTGGAAAATTCCAGGAGCTAAAGTCAAAACAAATGAGTTACTAACACTTTCACTTCACTTTCATATATATATGACTATATGATATGAATATATGTATAGTCAGTTCACTCTATCAGTTCTGTCTGACTCTTTGCAACCCCATGGACTGCAGCATGCCAGGCTTCCCTGTCCATCACCAACTTCCAGAGCTAGCTCAAACTCATGTTCCTTGACTTGGTGATGTCATCTGACTATCTCATCCTCTATCATCCCCTTCTCTTCCTGACTTCAATCTTTCCCAGCATCAGAGTCTTTTCTGAGTTATTTCTTTGCATCAGGTGGGTAAAATATTGGAGCCTCATCTTGAGCATTAGTCCTTTCAATGAATATTCAGGACTGATTTCCTTTAGGTTGGACTGGTTGGATCTCCTTGCAGTCCAAGGGATTCTCAAGAGACTTCTCCAACACCACAGTTCAAAAGCATCATTTTTTTGCTGCTCAACTTTCTTTATGATTCAACTCTCACATCCATACATGATTACTGGAAAAACATAGCTTTGACTATATGGACCTTTGTCAGCAAAGTAATGTCTCTGCTTTTGAATATGCTGTCTAGGTTGGTCATAGCTTTTCTTCCAAGGAGCAAACGTTTTTTCATTTCATGGCTGCATTCACCATCTGTGGTGATTTTGGAGCCCAAGGAAAAAAGTCTCTCACTTTTTGCATTGTTTCCCCTTCTATTTCTTATAAAGTTATGGGACCAGATGCCATGATGTTAGGTTTTTGAATGTTGAGCTTTAAGACAGTTTTTTTCACTCTCCTCTTTGACTTTCATGAAGAAGCTCTTTAATTCCGCTTTGCTTTCTTCCGTAAGGGTAGCTTCATCTGTGTGTCTGAGGTTCTTGATATTTCTCCCAGAAATCTTGATTCTAACTTGTGCTTCATCCAGCCAGGTATTTCGCATGATGTTCTCTGCATATAAGTTAAATCAGCAGAGAGACAATATACAGTCTTGATGTACTCTTCCAATTTGGAACAAGTCTGTTGTTCTGTGTCCTGTTCTAACTATTGCTTCTTGACCTGCATACAGGTTTCTCAGGAGGCAGCTAAGGTGGTCTGTCTATTCCCACCTGTTTAAGAATTTTCCAGTTTGTTATGATCCACATAGTCAAAGGCTTTGGCATAGTCAGTAAAGCAGAAGTAGATATTTTTTCTGGAATTCTCTTGCATTTTCTATGATCCTAAAGATTTTGGCAACTTGATCTCTGGTTCCTCTCCCTTTTTTAAATCCAGCTTGAACATCTGGAATTTCTCTGTCCACATACTAATGAAGTCTAGCTTGCAAAATTTTCAGCATTTCTTTGCTAGTATATGAAATGAGGGCAATTGTGTGGTAGTTTGATTATTCTTTGGCATTGCTTTCGTTGGGACTGGAATGAAAACTGACCTTTTCCAGTCCCGTGGCCACTGCGGAGTTTTCCAAATTTGTGGGCATTTAAGTGTAGCACATTAACACATCACCTTAGGATTTGAAATGGCTCAGCTGGAATTACGTTACTTCCACTAGCTTTGTTCATATTGATGCATTCTAAGTCCCATTTGACTTCACATTCCAGGTTGTCTGGCTCTAGATGAGTGATCACACCATAGTGGTTATTGGGTGGCACTGGTAGTAAAGAACCTACTTGCCATTGCAGAAGATGCAGGAGATGTAGAATTGATCCCTGTGTCAGAAGATCCCTTGGAGTAGGAAATGACAACCCACTTCACTATTCTGGCTGGGATAATCCTGTGGACAGAGGAGTCTGGAAGGCTACAGTACTTAAGGTCATAAAGAGTCAGACATAACTGAAGTTACTTAGCACATCTGAAGAGCACACACACAGACAAACTCTCACACACACACACACACATATATATACATATATATATACACACACATATACATATATGAATTTTAGAGCACTAAAAATTACACATTTAAAGCATCTAGGATTACGAATATATTATATATATATGTGTGTGTGTGTGTCTGTGTGTGTATCAGTTCAGTACAGTTCAGTCGTTCAGTCGTGTCCAACTCTCTGTGACCCCATGAATCCCAGCGCACCACACTTCCCTGTATATCACCAACTCCCGGAGTCTACCCAAACTCATGTCCATCGAGTCAGTGATGCCATCCAGCCATCTCATCCTCTGTTGTCCTCTTCTCATCGTGCCCCCCAATCCCTCCCAGCATCAGGGTTTTTTCCAATGAGTCAACTCTTTGCATGAAGTGGCCAAAATATTGGAGATTCAGCTTTAGCATCAGTCCTTCCAATGAACACCCAGGACTGATCTCCTTTAGGATGGACTGATCTTTTTTAAGATGGACTGGTTGAATTTCCTTGCAGTCCAAGGGACTTTCAGGAGTCTTCTCCAACACCACAGTTCAAAAGCATCAATTCTTCAGCACTCAGCTTTCTCCACAGTCCAACTCTCACATCCATACATGACCACAGGAAAAAGCATAGCCTTGTCTAGATGGACCTTTGTTGGCAAAATAATGTCTCTGCTTTTGAATATGCTATCTACGTTGGTCATAACTTTCCTTCCAAGGAGTAAGTGGCTTTTAATTTCATGGCTGCAATCACCATCTGCAATGATTTTGGAACCCAGAAAAATAAAGTCTGACACTGTTTCCACTGTTTCCCCATCTATTTCCCATGAAGTGATGGGACCGGATGCCATGATCTTCGTTTTCTGAATGTTGAACTTTAAGCCAACTTTTTCACTCTCCACTTTCACTTTCATCAAGAGGCTTTTTAGTTCCTCTTCACTTTCTGCCATAAGGGTGGTGTCATCTGCATATCTGAGGTTATTGATATTTCTCTCAGCAATCTTGATTCCAGCTTGTGTTTCTTCCAGTCCAGCGTTTCTCATGATGTACTCTGCATATAAGTTAAATAAGCAGGATGACAATATACAGCCTTGATGTACTCCTTTTCCTATTTGGAACCATTCTGTTGTTCCATGTCCCGTTCTAACTCTTGCTTCCTGACCTGCATACAGACTTCTCAAGAGGCAGGTCAGGTCGTCTGGTATTTCCATCTCTTTCAGAATTTCCCACAGTTTATTGTTTTCCACACAGTCAAAGGCTTTGGCATAGTCAATAAAGCAGAGATAGATGTTTTTCTGGAACTCTCTTGCTTTTTTGATGATCCAGCAGATGTTGGCAATTTGATCTCTGTTTCCTCTGCCTTTTCTAAAACCAGCTTGAACATCAGGAAGTTCATGGTTCACATATTGCTGAAGCCTGGCTTGGAGAATTTTGAGCATTACTTTACTGGCATGTGAGATGAGTGCAATTTTGCGGTAGTTTGAGCACTCTTTGGCATTGCCTTTCTTTGGGATTGGAATGACAACTGACCTTTTCCAGTCCTGTGGCCACTGCTGAGTTTCCAAATTTGCTGGCATATTGAGTGCAGCACTTTCACAGCATCATCTTTCAGGATTTGGAATAGCTCAACTGGAATGCCATCACCTCCACTAGCTTTGTTCCTAGTGATGTTTTCTAAGGCCCACTTAACTTCACATGATGTTTTCTAAGGCCCACTTAACTTCACATTCCAGGATGTCTGGCTCTAGGTCAGTGATCACACCATTGTGATTATCTGGGTCGTGAAGATCTTTTTTGTACAGTTTCTATGTATTCTTGTCATCTCTTCTTAATATCTTCTTCTGTTAGGTCCATACCATTTCTGTCCTTTATCGAGCCCATCTTTGCATAAAATGCTCTTTTAGTATCTCTGATTTTCTTGAAGCTATCTCTAGTATTTCCCATTCTGTTGTTTTCCTCTATTTCTTTGCATTTTAGTCTTTCCCATTCTGTTGTTTCTTCTATTTCTTTGCATTGATAGCTGAGGAAGGATTTCTTATCTCTCCTTGCTATTCTTTGGAACTCTGCATTCACATGCTTATAGCTTTCCTTTTTTTTTTTCTTTTTTTTTTTTTTTTTTTTTTTTTTTTTTTTTTTTTTCTTTTTTTTTATTTTTTTTTTTTTTTTTTTTTTTTTTTTTTTTAATTAATTAAAAAAATTTAACATCTAGTACTTTTGCATTGAAGGTTAACCAAAAAAATCTCTAAACACCTGAACGCCCCACTAGTAACATGAACTATGGTAATAAAAAATTTGACATTTAATTTGTTCAATATATACTATTTACATTATGAAACCAATAGTGATCCAATAAACAGTGATAAAAGTAAAAATAAACTTTAAAAAGCAAAGGTTTATATTCTTAGAATGTGCTAATTATCATAATTGTATATAAAAATTAAAACATAGCAGAGCTTTCTGTTACAAAATTCTTAATCATCTGAGTTGTAGTCATTACTTGCTAACGATTTACATGCAACATCTGCTAGTACTGACATTTGATTGTTTTTCCCCCAAGAAAGTGTGAGTAGATATTGAAGAGCAGACATTAATTTACCTGTGGACAGAAAAAGATAAAACTGTACTCAAGATTAGTACTGGTCACAAGCCTCTTCTCTATAGAAATGACAAAAATAGTAAGACCAAAAAAAAAAAAAAAAAACCAATCCAAAAAGGAGATGCATAGGCAAAGAGTACCATGAATGGCACAGCTCAAAAAATGCTGGGACCAATGAAGCCATACATCTTTTCTCTCCTTAATGATGAGAGGTCTATCTTGCCACCAAATTATAATGACTGTAGCAAGTAAGGGGCACCAGGTGTACAACCAATTAAATCCTGCAAAATACTAAGATGGGCAGGGGTGGCCAGAAGAAGGAACAATTTATATATACTTCAAACTATATACAGCATAACTGGAATGCAGCTCATCCCAAACTGGCTGTGTGAAACAACTGGACCTTTATGACTTAATAATTAAAATTATAACAAGTGTAATAATACAATAGATTTACATGGGAAGCAAAATCAAGGGGCACTTTATATTATTTACTGTGTATTTCAATTTAAAAATAATTTGCTAAGTATACATCTCAACTGAGGTCTATGTATAAAATGTCCCAATAGATACAGATATTTACCTTTGGTGAGTTAAAGGCCATTTTGTGACTTCTGTCTGAATTGCAGGCAGAACACTAGATGGACACGCACATACGGGAAAAACTCAGCCTGAGGTAATCCAAAAGATGTGCAGGCGAGGAGACTGGTGGTACTTTGAAAGTCAAAGCACACCAGAAACCCGAAACGGGGAACAGTGAGGATGGCAACAAGGAATGGAATGCCAATATGGCAGTAAAACTTTTTTCAAAACAGAAAGAGGAAGGCCTCTCGTACCAGCAGAATCCTGCATACATACACAAAAGAAAAAGCCACCCACCATTTCAGGAAACAAAAGCCAATTACAGTGTGGGAAGTACAAACTGCAGAAACCCAGAAGTCCATAGAAGAAAATCGACTGGTTCCCGTGAGAGAAGGGGGACGCGTGGTTCGGGGCAGGGTCACTTGGTGAAGGCGGCCACCACCGCCCACAGCACCTCGTTGGTCCCGGCCTTCAGACACTCCACCTCAGGGTCCAAGTCCAGGAGCTGCCGCACCCGCTTGGTGGCCACGTCGTACTGCTCGTCCAGCAGGGGCGCGAACGCGTTCTCCAGGACGTCCGAGGCGTGGGCCAGGTAGAGGAGGGCCAGCAGACGCTTGTCCATGCGGTGAGGGTCGTTCACCCACTTGTCGAGAACGGCTTCCTGCACCTTCTTGATGAGGCGCTGCTTAATGCTGTTGTTGGTGAGGGGGTGTGTCGTCATGTCAAAGAGGAGGAAGTTCTGTTTCTCTGTCGTCAGTACGCCCTTTTCCACCAGGTTTTTAGCTAATCGTTCCCGCACGTTTCTTAACTGATAATGCAATTTTAATGGATTCCACGTCTCACCGCTAAGTAATTCAATCCAGTTTTGGACCGTTTCTGGAGGCTGAGTCTCCTTAACATGCTTCAGAGCTTCATCAAGAAGAACATCCCCTGTTGGAGCATCTGACTTACAAATCACCTTTCTTGTTAATAGACTTTTACGTCTCATTCCACAAGCCTCTAGCTGTAACCTTCCTCTCAACGCTAATTCAATCAACATACACCCACGTAATCCAGATGATATACAGTCATTCCAAAATGATGTGTAACCCTCTCGGTCCTTGAGGCCCAGCAGGAGCACTTCCTCCATCAAGGTCAGCCGCGTTTCCTTGGAGTCGCCCTTGTCGTCGTCGTCCTGCTCGTCGCGACGGCTCTGCGCGTCGTCCTCGTCGTTGCCGCCGCCACCGCCCGCCGCCCGCTCCTTGTCGGCGGCGTTGCGGGAGGCCTCGGTACGCCGCTGCACCAGCCCGGAGCTGCGCTGGGTCAGCGAGGTCATGGCTCCGCCGCGCCGGGCCGAGAGGGACGCAGGACCTGCCGGGTCTCCCTCTTCCTCCCTCCGCGGCCCCCGACCCGCGCTTCCGTGTTAGGACCGGGCACTGGGGAGACGTCCGTCGGCAGCGGGGCTGGATGCAGTCATGAGGAGACGGGCGGAGGGGGAGCGGGTGGGCCCGGCGTCGGTGGGGCGGACGAGGGGCTCTATACTTTCTGTGGCCGCGGCCGTGAGGCAGCCGCAACAAGACGGAGGCGGTAAAGGAGGACGCGGCTGAGGAAGCTTCACTTGCCTTCTTTTCACAGCTATTTGTAAGGCTTCCTCAGACAGCAATTTTGCTTTTTTGTGTTTCTTTTCCATGGGGATGGTCTTGATCCCTGTCTCCTGTACAATGTCTTGAACCTCCATCCATAGTTCATCATGTCTGTTAGATCTAGTCCCTTAAATCTATTTCACACCTCCACTGTATTTTCATAAGGGATTTGATTTAGGTCATACCTGAATGGTCTAGTGGTTTTCCCTACTTTCTTCAGTTCAAGTCTGAATTTGACAATGAGTTCATGATCTTTGCTACAGTCAGCTCCCATTCTTGTTTTTTCTTGACTGTATGGAGCTTCTCCATCTTTGGCTGCAAAGAATATAATCAATCTGATTTTGGTATTGACCATCTGGTGATGTCCATGTGTAGAGCCTTCTCTTATATTGTTGGAAGAGGGTGTTTGAATATAATCAATCTGATTTTGGTATTGACCATCTGGTGATGTCCATGTGTAGAGTCTTCTCTTATATTGTTGGAAGAGGGTGTTTGCTATGACCAGCACATTCTCTTGGCAGAACTCTATTAAGGCTTTGCCCTGCTTCATTCCGTATTCCAAGGCCAAATTTGCCTGTTACTCCAGGTGTTTCTTGACTTCCTACTTTTACATTCCAGTCCCCTGTAATGAAAGGGACATATTTTTTGAGTGTTAATTCTAAAAGATCTTTTGGTCTTCATAGAACTGCTCAACTTCAGCTTCTTCAGTATTACTGGTTGAGGCATAGGCTTGGATTACCATGATATTGAATGGTTTGCCTTGGAAATGAACAGAGATCATTCTGTCATTTTTGAGATTGCATCCAAGTACTACATTTCGGACTCTTGTTGACCATGATGGCTACTCCATTTCTTCTAAGGGATTCCACCCACAATAGTAGATATGATGGCCATCTGAGTTAAATTCACCCTTTCCAGTCCATTTTAGTTCGCTGATTCCTAGAATGTCAATGTTCATGCTTGCCATCTCCTGTTTGACCACTTTAAATTTGCCTTGATTCATGGACCTGACTCTCCAGGTTCCTATGCAGTATTGCTCTTTACAGAATCAGACCTTGGTCCTCTCACCAGTCATATCCACCACGGGGTATTGTTTTTGCTTTGGATATATCCCTTCATTCTTTCTGGAGTTATTTCTCCACTGATCTCCAGTAGCATTTGGGCACCTACCGACCTGGGGAGTTCCTCTTTCAGTATCTTATCATTTTGCCTTTTCATACTATTCATGGTGTTCTCAAGGAAAGAATACTGAAGTGTTTTGCCATTCCCTTCTCCAGTGGACTACATTCTGTCAGACCTCTCCACCATGACCCGTCCATCTTGATGGATTAGTTTCATTGAGTTAGACAAGGCTGTGGTCTGTGTGATCAGATTGGCTAGTTTTCTGTGATTATGGTTTCAGTGTGTCTGCCCTCTGATGCCCTCTCACAACAACTACTATCTTACTTGGGTTTTTCTTACCTTGGACATGGGGTATCTCTTCATGGCTGCTCCAACAAAGTGCAGCTGATGTTCCTTACCTTGGACGAGTTGCCCCTCCTGACCTTGAACCTGGAGTAGCTCCTGAACTCCCTCCTGTGCCCTCATAGCCACTGCTCCTTGGACGTTGGGTTGCTCCTCTCAGCTCTGCCCCTGACCTCGGACATGGGGTAGCTCCTATTGGCTGCCACCCCTGATCTTGGATGTGAGGTGGCTCCTCTTGGCTGCTCCTGTGCCATCCCAGCCTTCTTTTCTTACTTCATATTTATTAATTATATTTATTAATATATATGTATGTGTAAATTTATATTAATATATATAAACACATAAGCATGTATTTTATTTTTCCAAATAAGTACTAAAGTGTATTAACAAAATACATTGAATAGTCTAAGCTTCTAACTTTAAATATAAATGCAGACCTATTTTAAATTCATTTTTTGAAAGATGATTTTTCTCTTTTTCTATGCCAAATTTTCATATATATATATATATATATATATATATATACACACATATAATACATATATAGTTTTTCCTCTTCCAATTTGGTATCTGTTAGAGTAGGTTTCACATCATTCTTTTACTTTACCTAAAAATGTTTTGCTTACTTTTACAAAAGAAGTCATAAAGGGCTTTTAAAAAGGAACATATCTTTTAGAGTTTTGTAATTAATGCATTATATTCATTCTTGATTATAGAAAGAAGTCAACTGGGACATAGACAGTTAAAACTTTTTTTTTTTAATATTGCATCACCTTAAATCATTGCTATATTGCTCTTTTTCTTTTTATTATGCATAGGTGGTGGCGATAACTGTATGCCTTCGGGCCTTTCTAAGGAAGTGTTGAGGCTTTCTGCACTGCAGGACACCCTAGGATCTTATTACCATGCTCCAATACTAATCAAGTGTTATGTTTTTAGAACAACATCTTTATGTAACACGTCATGCGTTAGAGGGGGTTTTGTAAAAAGACATACACTTAAGTTATCAAGAGAGATTCATTGTCAGTTACCTATCTGCCAAAACAAAGGTGTCAGTAGAGGAAATTGTAGGTATTTGATCTATCAACTATTTCATATCTCTCATATCAAAAACATCTCTCTATACCATGGGTGAGATTAGGTGACTTGGAGTGTTGCAATAAAGCCAAATGATTATAGGATTTTAAAAATTATCTCTCCCAGATGTTCAAAAATTCAAATGAGCAGAAGTAAGCACATAAACGACACTGCAAGCAGAAGCAGCACTTATTCAAAATGAACTACTCCAAATGGAGATGTAAAGAAAAGAGAATACAAAAAGGCTATCAAAGAAAGTTCCACAAAAGCACTGAAAGGAGGCCTTTTTGATAGCCAAACTAGGAAACCATTTGCCTAAATAGTAGATCTGTTTAATCCACCATCCTATAACCTTTTGACACAGCTATTAGTCTATTAGATTATAAATTCTAAGTAAATCTGAGTAAAATTTGAAGCTGTAATTATTATATATTTGAAGTACACTGAATAGTTAACTTTCATAGGTTTACTGTTACTTTGTATATGTCCTCAACATATTTGCCAAACATTAAAAAAAAAAAAAAACAACTTTTACAATGTAAAAGGGTTAAGTGTGGAGATAAAGTACTAGGGTTTATGCAAAACAAAACAAAGTCAGCATTACTGCTGCCTATATTAATAAATTCGATTTAATTAGACCTCTCCTTTTTTACTGCTTCCCTGGTGGTGCAGAGGTTAAAGCCTCTGCCTGCAATGTGGGAGACCTGGGTTCGATCCCTGGGTCGGGAAGATCCCCTGGAGAAGGAAATGGCAACCCACTCCAGTATTCTTGCCTGGAGAATTCCACGGATGGAGGAGCTTGGTGGGCTACAGTCCGTGGGTCACAAAGAGTCAGACACGACTGAGCGACTTCACTTTCACTTTTCACTTTCACTTTTGTTACTTTAGATATTCAAACACTTCATATCAAAATCAGAAATAATACAAATTAAAGTAAAAAGAGACACTGTTTTCATGTTTTGTTAGTAATTAGCAGACTACTCCTTGGCACATTAGTGTTCCAGAAATATTAACATATCTTCCAAGGAAAAAAAATGGAGGGCTTGCATGCCCTGTTTTATAGGCCTCCCCAGAATACTTGATAGCCTCTGAAATGCTTTATGAAGTCCTGTGCTAAAGAACTGTTTAACATTGTCATACAATGTTTCTTCATTTTGAGACAAAAAATTTTGTTTCCCAAACTTTGTTCTGTTAGCTCTCAGAACAAAGTGTGGGGAATCTTGTCATAGAGTCATGTATTATACACACACACACAAACACATATATATATATATATATACATGCCCCCACAAAGAAGCATTCTTTTCATTCATCTCTCAAAGGGAAAGATTTAAAGCACTGATGAGAAAAAAATAAAACTATATGCAAAACACGAGCTGATTATTAACATATATGAGAAAACTCTTTTGTGGATAATTGGGGAAATCATTTGAATCTATGATTTGATTCTCAGGCTAAGTGGAAGGTATAATGAAAGAGGGAAGGACTATTTATTTTTAAAGTGGATATTCCTTCAAACCAGTAGAAAGAAAAAAACAACAGGAAAGATAGGCAATCAAATTGTTAAACAAACAAGGGCTGGTAGAGCAGGTTGTGAGAATACAGTTGAGGCCAGAATGAGGCTTTCTGTCAGAAGTAATCTCCACTCTCACTATAAATCACAACTGCCTAACACATGTGTAAAACAATCTCAGATCCCAAGGGCAACAGGATACTCTAAATGAGAAAGACAAATTAATTAGTGCAGATTCTTTTTCCAGTCTCACCAAAAAAATCACTTTCTTCCTTGGGAAGATCTGCATGAAGAGATTGACAGAAATGATGAAAGTGATCTTATAAAACTGTAACTCTTTTAAAACTGGTAATGGGCACTACCTCATGGAAACATGAAAAAGGGAAAATTAATGACACAGAGATCCAGGTCCTGCCAATTAATATTGATGTCTGAAATCTAGAGATAATGCTTTCAGCTTTTACTATTTAAAGTATGACCAACAAGCCAGCAGTATTGGTCATAAGGAAGGTTGTTAGAAATGCATAATATCAAAATAAATAAATTAATTTTAAAAAGAAATCCATAATATCAGTTCTCATTCAGGACCTACTGAATCAGGATCTGAATTTTAAGAAAATTTTCAGTTTGTGGAATACTGACTTAATTAGAGGCATGATTCTCAAAGTTCACTGTGCATAATAATCACTTGGGGAGTTTAAAATATACCAAACTGATATCTAGGTCTCACCCCCATGTATATAATCCATGGTGTATTTTAGATGAAAGTCATTATGTTGTTTGAAATAATTTTAGGTCATGAATGCTGCTAAATATTTCAATAATTTTCAGCACGTGTAGGGAAAGTGTCAAAGTGAAGCACAAATCATATCTAGCAGGCTGATTGCAAGATTCTAGAAGGACATGAGGATAAGCAACAGAGGCAGATGAGTTTTGGCTGGGACACATGTGTGCTTCAAGAGCATTATTTAAAGCAGCAGTCCTCAACCTTTTTGGCACCAGGGACTGGTTTTGTGGAAGACAGCTTTTCCATGGACATGGGTGAGGACAAGAGATATTTTTGGATAATTCAAGCCCATTACATTTATTGTGCATTTTATTTCTATTATTACATCAGATCATCAGGCATGAGATCTCAGAGGTTGGAGGCCCCTGAAAAAGGACAGCACAGAGAATTATATTATCGGTCCTCTGGCCATCTACTTAGAGATTAATGTTTAATTTTTCAGAAATTTGCAGGATGAAATAGAATCAGAAATTATGTGTTTGCATGAAATATTGCAAAACTTTGTGACTGTTAGGGAATCACCTAGATATGTGTGTTGTTAAAGATTTTCTCCTTCTTTTAGTAGGATTTTTCAGTACATGGTGGACTTTCCTTGCTAACGGCAGGAGACATCACCTATAGCAACGACAAAGCCAAGATAACTTTCATTTCCATTGGAGGCATTAAGAGAATAAACTGGAGGGCCTCTATAGGAGTGGGGAATGATTTGATGTATACAACAAACATTGTGCAACTTTTAAAATTAAAATTTACCAGATTTAAAAAAAAAGTATTTGTAACAAACTGCAAATTAAGACAACAGAATCTTTTCCAAAGAAAAATAAAGAAACTATGGGATATCAAACTATAAACAGATATATTTTACAGCACATTAGTTTCTATTCAAACTGAATCTGTGAATTAGACTAACACAGTTTCCCTCTACCAGTTCCTGTTTTGTTACTAAAGAGTGACAGTCTAGCTTTTGGAACACAGTTACTCTATGGTCTTAGCTCCTTTGTGCCTCGCATCTTGGTCTAATGACAAAATAATCTTAATGATTGTTCTAATATAGACTCAGCATACCATTGAATCTAAATCAAGTTTCTCTCTTTTTTAAGACTGAGTTGTTACTTGTTTTGTCCTTTAAATTATACAATTCCTCCCCTCAGCTCCTCAAGGGACTCTCCATTATTCATTCACTTATAGAGAAAATCTGACAGATATATACTGAATTCACAGTATTGCCAACTCAGTTTAAGTAATTTCCATTCTTTTTTTTTTTTTTTTTTTGTTAATCTCTTTGATGACATCACTGCTATCCAGAGAATGTGGTTTTCCAGGTAGGATCTTTAATATTTCGTCCAATAAAAAAATTTCCAACATATTAAGCATGATATAAATAGAAAAGGGTAGAGAATATTTTATCTCATAAGACTCTTAAGGGATTATATGTGGTGCAATAAGCACAATTTAGACAATATGAAGTTAAAGAAAAAATATGTAAACTTTTCACAGGTTGGCCGGCAGTATGAAAGGATTGTGAGCATAAAGGTAAATGTTAACTGAAGAGTGGAAGGGCTGAAATAAATGTTTAGATCTAATTGGATCTTTGTTGTAATTTGAAAGTGTAATAAAATATAACTAGTTGTAATAATGTCCTATCAGTGCCATAACAAATTACTTAATAATTTAGCAGCTTAAAACAACTCTCATTAATTAACTTGCTGTTCTGTGAGTGAGAACTCTGACCCAGCATGGCTGGATACTCTCCTGAGGTCTCATAATATTGAAATCAAGGTGTCTGCCAAGGCTGCAGTTCACATCTAGGGCTCAGAGTCGTCTGGGCTTACTGGTTTTTGGAAGAATGTATTTCCTCATGCTCTTCGCATGGTATCTTTGTCTTCAAGTTAGTAATGACATATTGAGCCATCGTTATTCTTCAAACATCTCTATCTTCCCGTTATACTTTAAATGGCTATGTGCATATATTGGGATCACTTGGATAACCCAATATATTCCCCCTATTTTAAGACTGGCTGATTAGTAATATTTAGATTCTTAAAAGTCTCTTGTGATATGCATTATACCATATCTATGGGAGTAACATAAAGAGATGAAGATCAAGGGGGGCAAAATTCTACTTATCACACTGGACACATCTGGGTGCTGGCAAATATAACATGTTGGTACCATAACATGATTACTGACTGGTTAATCTCTGCAAGTTTGAGTCCTGGCTATGCCATTTCTTGGCTATATTCTCTGAGATTTATTTCCCTGACCTATAACGATAATAATAGAAACCAACTCATAATATTACTGAAAGCATTACGTCATTAATTTATGTAAGCATCTGTCACATAATGTATACCCAATAATTGTTATCATGTCATATTTTAATTTGTATTTTCATGAAAGTTACAAGTATATATGGAAAATTACACTTAATAGAGATCATATTGTAATGGAAAATCAGTTCACACTTCAATTCTCATTCCCCAAAATTGTTTTCAATAAATTCTGTTTTTATTTTGGTGGTTACCTCCATACTCTAAATGTGCATACACAATCATTCCTTGACACTATCTGTTGACTCCATGATATGATAAACAGATTTAAATCAATAGTACTACTCCTATCTCTCCCCCCCCACTTCCAATTCCTGATAGTTGCATTATTTATATTTCTTCTGTTGGCTATGTTGGTAATTCTTAATAATATTTGCTTCTTATTATTTTCACTTAGTGTGTTGTAGCTCCTCATAATGTAAGAAAGGATATTAGAGCCCTAATCTGCTCTCCCATCACTTCTTTCTACTTCAGATCTCACCTTTTCTGTCAATTGTAATTTCCTATAATTTATTTGTGCTGTTAATATTGATATTCATGTTGATATCATTTACACTATAATTTGTAGTCATAATTAAATGTTCCATTCTTTGTCTGAATTTGGATTCTAAATGAAAAGCCAATAAGCAGCCTTTATGATGATACCACAGTTATATATTTGTTATTCAGAAGAGAGGCAAATAATGGGGTAGGGTTATATTTCCGTCTGTAAGGGCCCAGTCTCATGATCTCTGTGCGACCCAAAGAAGTATGTTACTCCTGACTTTAATAAAGGGAGTTTACTCATCATAATGTGGAATTATTATTCTGAAATAGTATGTAGTATATAATGTGTAAAGAACATGGACAAACAATATTTTCATTATTGAACTGGCAAAGATTTGTTTGTTTGTTTGTTTTTTACTTTACTATATTGTATTGGTTTTGCCATACAAGATTTGTTTTTAAAATAACTATACTATGAAGCAAAACTCACGTAAGTACTGTGAAAAGATGCAGTCTAGTATTTCCTTGAGAGTGAAAGTGGCTCAGTCATGTCCAACTCTTTGTGACCCCATGGACTGTCAGTGGAATTTTCCAGGCCAGAATACTGGAGAGGATAGTCGTTCCCTTCTCCAGGGGATCTTCCCAACTCAGGGATCGAACCCAGTTCTCCCACATTGCAGGCGGACTCTTTACCAGCTGAGCCACGAGGGAAGCCCAAGAATGCTGGAGTGGGTAGCCCATTACTTCTCCAGCAGATCTTCCGGACCCAGGAATCAAACCAGGGTCTCCTGCATTGCAGGAGGATTCTTTACCAATTGAGCTATCAGGGAAGACTTGGTAACTATTTCCTTAGTAACCAATAAATAAGTTTAAACTTTTACAAATGCAGTTAAAATTGCACTTATTTCTTAGCATTTGAATTCAGAAGTGATGGTTGCAATTTGGCATTTTGATAAAATAAACAAGTGGCAGCATTTATATGGCCTAGTTTTTTAAAAGTCGATTTCTTCCTATTCCATTCTTGTGCTTTGATTTCATTTGAATGTTCTTTCTTCCACATAAGTTTTTTGTTGTTGTTGTTCAAGCTGAGAGCATATTACAAAATAAAAAGTCAACTTTTAATTTATGCAGTGGATTGAGCAATGAAATATTTAATACAGAGAGAATTTACTTTATAATGTCACAGTGATCTACACAATGTTTCTTGTGAAAATGCATATGGGTGAGGAAACAATAGTTACGACCTACTAATTAAATTCCAGGGTTGTTTCCTTTATTTGTCATACACTTAAGAAAATGGGAAAAGCAAAAATAAACTTACCTACCCCGACACACAGCATTTCCCATCAAATGCAAACTCATTTGGTTATGATAGACTATTTTTGTTTCTTTCAAGTGGGCAGTGCATCTGGAATCATGTATTATGAGAAGTGCATACTAAAAAATATTGTGACCAAAGAGGTATTTGCATTTAATCTCACTTATCTATGTGGCCCCATGGAAAATAACAGGAAAACATTAAAACTGCCTTATAAATAGTTCTTTTTGTAATGCTCAATAACAATCAACCTCTCCAAATATTTTTTTAATTTAAATTTACTTATTTTAATTAGAGGCTAATTACTTTACAATATTGTATTGGTTTTGCCGTACATCAACATGAATCCACCACGGGTGTACACGTGTTCCCAATCCTGAACCCCCCTCCCACCTCCCTCCCCATACCATCCCTCTGGAATATTGTGCTCAGTCACTCAGTTGTATCTGACTCTTTGAGACCAGGCTTCTCCATTCATGGGATTTTCCAAGTGAGAATACTGGAGTGGGTTCCCATTCTCTACTCCAGGAATATTCAGACATATTCAATTTGGTGGCAGTTACATATACTATGATATATAGTCTCATATCTGTTTAGAGAAAAACTCTTCAATAGTAAATTAATTTATTGTCTACTTTATCTGCATCATACAATTTTAAGTATAATAAGTCAGAGTCAGCAAAGTCAGTTCTCTTCTCTGGATACGATAATAATTTCCAAAGTCATACCAACCAACCAGTCTGCCATTTGACCAAGGAGCATTAGACTCCATTCTAGTAACTAATGTGTTTCTTTACATTTTGTACAAAACCAAAATTAAGTAGTGGCTTTTGAGACAAAATTATATCAAAAACTCCCATCTTAAATAAAATAAATATTTCAACCAATGGATCTTGAGAAAGGAGACTATATCATCATTATGTGAAAAATAGGGAGCAACATTATAATTATATTTTCCCATTTTTAATTATGATCATGTAATTGAAAGGAAAAAATGGAAGGCCTCAATTAGCTCTGAAAATGGTGCTATAGCAATCACAAATTACTGACAAGCCTCTACCTTTAATATATTCTCAGAATAAGTTCCAGATATCAGCCTTAAAGATGCCATTCAAATATCTGATAGAATAATGCTACTAATACTGCATAAAACCCTGGAGAAGGGAATGGAAATCCACTCCAGTGTGGGAACTCCAATGGGGCTTCCCTGGTGGCTCAGATGGTAAAACATCTGCCTGCAATGCAGGTTCGATTCCTGGGTCGTGAAGATCCCCTGGAGAAGGAAATGGCAATCCACTCCAGCACTCTTGCCTGGAAAAACCCATGGATGGAGAAGCCTGATAGGCTATAGTCCATGGGGTCACAAAGAGTCGGACACGACTGAACGACTTCACTTTCACTTTCTATTCAGTATTCTTGCCTGGAGAATCTCATGGACAGTGGAGCCTGGTAGGTTATAGTCCATGGGGTTACAAAAAGTCGGACACTACTGAGTGACTAAATGACAACAGCTGCCTAAACACGCCTAGACTTTATGAATAAACAGATAACTATTTTTCTTTTTTCTATGTAGTGCCTAAAAGAACTAGCATGCTCCATTTCTAAGTTGAGATGCTCTCATATGTTCTAAATAGAGTGATTTCAAGGAGAAGAATGACAGTGTTGCCACAGAGGTTTGTAGAATGTTAAACGTTGGTAATTAATGACTTATGGACTCTGTGGGAGAGGGCGAGGGGGGGATGATTTGGGAGAATGGCATTGAAACATGTATAATATCATATGAGAAATGAAATGTCAGTCCAAGTACTGAAACAGAAGAACATTACTATATGTTCTCAGCAGCACTCTCTGTCTTAACCCTCAAATCCCCATTTATGTTCTCAGCAGCACTCTCTGTCTTAACCCTCAAATCCCCATTTATGTTCTCAGCAGCACTCTCTGTCTTAACCCTCAAATCCCCATTTCTCATCTTGATTTCCCATCATTTTGCTGTTCCCTCATGTCTTATTTTTCAAATAATCTTATTGCTTTTGTTTTCCTTTGATACTAGCACAATGTATCTGCCTAGCCCTAAATAGGAAAGAACTTTACTCCATTTCTTCATTCCATTCACTGGCACAAGCTATTCTCTTTCCCAGGCTTACAATCTGGGAAGGTTCCTTTTGTAACCTTTTCTCTCTTCTTTGTAACCCACAAATAATTTTTTTTATATTAATGTCTCTTTGCAGTATCTCTTAAGTTCATTTCATAATTTATCTTTCCACACATACCATGCTAATCCCATCTTCCATAGCTGGATTAACTCCAGCCTCTACATTCTTCTGATAACATCACATAACTCCCCCTCATCCATAATTTAAGAATTTGTACTGATTCCCTCTTTCTCATACTATCATATAGAAATTCCATAGCCTGACATTCAAGGTCTTCCAATGTTGTTACACCTGTCTCTCCACTGTTTTTAAATTTTCTTTACCACTCAAACAATTCCTCTAAACTACGTACATGAATAATCCTTGGCACTTACACAAATAGCTTATAAGAAATCTCAAATTCACATTTGCTCTTATGGTTTCTCTGGCTTAGGTCACCCTGCCTGCTAATTTAAGTTCACTTAACTAAACTACTTCATTTTTATCAAAATTTAGCTGCACTAAGTTTCTTGATGAATATTTCACCAACCCCCACACATTCCTATCCTTCAGGTTCAGTCAGTGCTTAGGTATGCGGTTTATTGGCTGATTCTTCGTATTTATGAGCCTGTGTTACAAGTCTCAGGAAGAAAAAAATCCTAATGATATACTGAAACATAAGGATGAAGCTAAAAAGAGACTAGATGAGGAACGCATATGTGTAAATTTTCTCTTTAATATTTTTTTCTCTCTTTCCCTCTTTCCTCCCAAAGCAGGTTGTAGCACAGATAGATAGTAATACTGTCATCTGTCTCCTTAGTTTATACTAGCATTAATAGACCAAATGGAGAAGCTAAAATGGAAAGCATGTTGGGGAGGGGGAGGGAGTTTTTCTTATCCAACAAAGCTGAGATTTGAAGACTTCAAAAATTTGTTCAGAATTCTTAATTTGATCTTTTCCAAACTACAGCAGATTTTCAATGATATGTTGACTGTTGACACTGCAAAGGAGACAGAATTTGTCTTTGTCACTCCTACTTCCTGTGTCCTCTCCTCTATCCCATATTTTATGTCTGTATGCTGCTTTCTTGCTATCCTCCAGGCTTGCTTTGAATACTCTCTCCACCACACAGAAAAGGACTCCATCATCTTTTCTGGCCCTAATCAAGGATCCAATTTTTTTCCCCAAAGGCACAAAAAGCCCACAGCAAGGTATTACAGTTAATTAATATATGAATGAGGTGCACCCTTCTATTTACATTTTATAGAAGGAGATTGTTAACCTAAATGACTCTCTAATTAGTAGAATGTGAAGGAGATTTATTTTTTAACAAATCTAGTGGTAGGAGTTTCAAGTACATCTTTGGCTATACTTTCCATCCCCTTCCCTCAGATGATTAGAGAATGATGTTCATGGGATCTTTGCAGGCATATAGAACTTATTCTTATCATGATCTTAATGTTTGCAAAGCAATTTCAGTTCTACTTGGACACAATAAAGTCTATTTTGAGAGCAATTATGAATTGAATTGCAAATATTCTCAGAAGTGAGCTCATTTGTATATATTTTAATGCTTTCTATTTTGTAATTATTAATGACGTGTTCTTCAGTCAGTTTTTGTATTTTAACTTTCCCCTATGACAGGGTAAGGATACTAAAAAAGTGGACTGTTCTATAAGGATGTGAGTGATAACATGTTAGGGCAAGGATGTGGAATCAAGCATTTCTTGATCAAAATCCTAGTCTCTGTCATTTATTAGCTATGTGATATGAAAGTTTACATAAGTGATGTGAGTCTAAATTTTCCAATGCATAAGACAGTGATAATATATTCATCAAACAGTTGTCATAGGGTTAAATAAAATGTTTAAAGTTAAAGTTTAACAAGGTAACAAGCCCTTCTTAAGCATTCAATAAATATTAGTGTTCTCAGAGTTCCATCAAATCAAGTCAGTCAACATGTATCAACAAATTTCTTCTAAAATATATCCTGCACTTTGATGACCCTTCTTTTTTTCTTTCTTCTCTCTTGGGGAGACAGTGTGGTGCAGCAGAAAATATGTTGATTTTAGAAACAAATTCATGAGAGTATGAACTTTGGATAGAGATTAATGATACTACCTAGGTTGCTATAAGAAATACACACAGATACACACACACACACACACACACACACACGAGTTCATGAGTTCCTGGTACACAGCTGAAGTTCATAAATGGTAGTTAAAGTCACTGACATTTCTCTACCTGCAGGCCCTTTCATCTTCATGACTAGACTTTTTGACAGTTTCTAATGCAGCCTGATTGACTCCACTCTTTCCCCATTCTGATCATTCTGCTCAAAACTTTTCAGTGGATTTTTATTCAGTTCATCGCCCAGTTGTGTCTGAATACTTGCGACCCCATGAACAGCAACACTCCAGGCCTCCCTGTCCATCACCAACTCCCTGGGTTTATCCAAACTCATGTCCATTGAGGCAGTGATGCCATCCAACCATCTCATCCTCTGTCATCCCCTTTTCCTCCTGCCCTCAATCATTCCCAAAATCAGGGTCTTTTCAAATGAGTCAGCTCTTCACATCAGGTGGCCCAAGTATTGGAGTTTCAGCTTCAACATCAGTCCTTCCAATGAACACCCAGGACTGATCTCCTTTAGGATGGACTGGTTGGATCTCCTTGCAGTCCAAGGGACTCTCAAAAGTCTGCTCCAACACCACAGTTCAAAAGCATCAGTTCTTCAGTGCTGAGCTTTCTTTATAGTCCAACTCTCACATCCATACATGACCACTAGAAAAACCATAGCTTTGACTAGATAGACCTTTGTTGGCAAAGTAATGTCCCTGGTTTATTTTTTAATTTTTAATATAAATTAATTTATTTTAATTGGAGGCTAATTACTTTACAATATTGTATTGATTTTGCCATACATCCACATGAATCCCCCACGGGTATACACGTGTTCCCCATCCTGAACCCACCTACCTCCCCTTACCATCCATCTGGGTCATCCCAGTGCACCAGTCCCGAGCATTCTGTATCATGTATTGAACCTAGACTGGCGATTAGTTTCTTATATGATATTATACATGTTTCAATGCCATTCTCCCAAATCATCACACCCTCTCCCTCTCCTACAGAGTCCAAAAGACTGTTCTTACATCTGTGTCTCTTTTGCTGTCTCACATACAGGGTTATCATTACCATCTTTCTAAATTCCATGTATATGCATTAGTATACTGTATTGGTGTTTTTCGTTCTGGCTTACTTCACTCTGTATAATAGGCTCCAGTTCCATCCACCTCATTAGAACTGATTCAAATGTATTCTTTTTAATGGCTGAGTAATACTCCATTTTGTATATGTACCACTGCTTTCTTATCCATTCGTCTGCTGATGGACATCTAGGTTGCTTCCGTGTCCTGGCTATTATAAACAGTGCTGCGATGAACATGTGTCTCTTTCAATTTTGGTTTCCTTATTGTGTTTGTCCAGAAGTGTAATTACTGGGTTGTATGGCAGTTCTATTTCCAGGTTTTTAAGGAATCTCCACACTGTTCTCCATAGTGGCTGTACTAGTTTGCATTCCCACCAACAGTGTAAGAGGGTTCCCTTTTCTCCACACCCTCTCAAGCATTTATTGCTTGTCAACTTTTGGATAGCAGCCATTCTGACTGGTGTGAAATGGTACCTCATTGTGGTTTTGATTTGCATTTCTCTGATAATGAGTGATGTTGAGCATCTTTTCAGGTCTTTGTTAGCCATCTGTATGTCTTCTTTGGAGAAATGCCTGTTTAGTTCTTTGTCCCATTTTTTGATTGAGTCATTTATTTTTCTGGAATTCAGCTACAGGAGTTGCTTGTATATTTTTGAGATTAATTCTTTGCCAGTTGCTTCATTTGCTATTATTTTCTCCCATTCTGAAGGCTATCTTTTCACCATGCTTATAGTTTCCTTCTTTGTGCAGAAGCTTTTAAGTTTAATTAGGTCTTATTTGTTTGTTTTTATTTCCAATATTCTGGGAGGTGAATCACAGAGGATCCTGCTGTGATTTATGTCGGAGAGTGTTTTGCCTATGTTTTCCTCTAGGAGTTTTATAGTTTCTCATCTTACGTTGAGATCTTTAATCCATTTTGAGTTTATTTTTGTGTATAGTGTCAGAAAGCATTCTAGTTTCATTCTTTAACAGGTGGTTGACCAGTTTTCCCAGCACCACTTGTTAAACAGATTGTCTTTTTTCCATTCTATATACTTGCCTCCTTTGTCAAAGATAAGGTGTCCATAGGAGCATGGATTTATTTCTGGACTTTCTAATTTGTTCCATTGATCTGAATTTCTGTCTTTGTGCAAGTACATACTGTCTTGAGGACTGTACCTTTGTAGTAGAGCCTGAAGTCCAGCAGGTTGATTCCTCCTGTTCCATTCTTCTTTCTCAAAATTGTTTTGGCGATTTGAGGTTTTTTGTATTTCCATACAAATTGTGAAATTATTTGTTCTAGCTCCACGAAAAATACCATTGGTAGCTTAATAGGGATTGCATTGAATCTATAGATTGTTTTGGGTAGTATACTCATTTTCACTGCATTGATTCTTCCGATACATGAACATGGTATATTTCTCCATCTGTTAGTGTCCTCTTTGATTTATTTCACCAGTGTTTTATAGTTTTCTGTATGTAAGTCTTTTGTTTCTTTAGGTAGATATATTCCTAAGTATTTTATTCTTTTCGTTGCAATGGTGAATGGAATTGTTTCCTTAAATTCTCTTCCAATTTTTCTCATTATTAGTGTATATGAATGCAAGGGATTTCTGTGTGTTGATTTTATATCCTGCAACTTCACTATATTCATTGATTAGTTCTAGTAATTTTCTGGTGGAGTCTTTAGGTTTTGCTATGTACAGGATCATATCATCTGCAAACAATGAGTTTTACTTCTTCTTTTCCAATTTGGATTCCTTTTATTTCTTTTTCTGCTCTGATTGCTGTAGTCAAAACTTGCAAAACTATGTTGAATAGTAATGGTGAGAGTGGGCACCCTTTTCTTGTTCCTGACTTTAGGAGAAATGCTTTCATTTTTTCACCATTGAGGATAATGTTTGCTGTGTGTTTGTCACATATAGCTTTTATTATATTGAACTGGATGTTGAATTTTGTCAAAGGCTTTGTCTGCATCTATTGAGATAATCATATGCCTTTTATTTTTCAATTTGTTAATGTGGTGTATTACATTGATTGATTTGTGAATATTGAAGAATCCTTGCATCCCTGGGATAAAGTCCACTTGGTCATGATGTATGATCTTTTTAATATGTTGTTGATTCTAATTGCTAGAATTTTGTTAAGGATTTTTGCCTCTATGCTCATCCAGTGATATTGGCCTGTAATTTTCTTTTCTTTTTTTTTGGAATCTTTGTCTGATTTTGATATTAGGGTGATGATGACCTCATAGAATGAATTTGGAAGTTTACCTCTCTCTGCAATTTTCTGGAAGAGTTTTAGTAGGATAGGCATTAGCTCTTCCCTAAATTTTTGGTAGAATTCAGCTGTGAAGCCATCTGGACATGGGCTTTTATTTGCTGGATGATTTCTGATTACAGTTTCAATTTCCATGCTTGTGATGGTTCTGTTAAGATTTTCTAATTTTTCCTGGTTCTGTTTTGGAAAGTTGTACTTTTCTAAGAATTTGTCCATTTCTTACAAGTTGTCCATTTTATTGGCATATAATTGCTGATAGTAGTTTTTTATGAGCCTTTGTATTTCTGTACTGTCTGTTGTGATCTCTCCATTTTCATTTCTAATTTTATTGATTTCATTTCTCTCCCTTTGTTTCTTGATGCCTCTGGCTAATGATTTGTCAGTTTTATTTATTGAATCAGCTTATGGCTTTGTTGATTATTGCTACAGTCTCTTTTGTTTCTTTTGCATTTCCTTCTGCTCTAATTTTTAAGATTTCTTTCCTTCTCCTAACCCTGGAGTTCATCGGTTTTTTTGTTTGTTTTTTTCTTTTCTAGTTTCTTTAGGTGTAGATTTAGGTTATTTATTTGACTTTTTACTTGTTTCTTGAGGTATGCCTGTATTGCTATGAGCCTTACCCTTAGCACTGCTTTTACAGTGTCCCACAGGTTTTGGGTTGTTTTGTTTTCATTTTCATTAGTTTCTCTGCATATTTTAATTTCTTTTTTTATTTATTCTGTGATTTGTTGGTTATTCAGCAGCGTGTTGTTCAGCCTCCATATGTTGGAATTTTTAATAGTTTTTCTCCTGTAATTGAGATCTAATCTTACTGCATTGTGGTCAGAAAAAATGCTTGGAATGATTTAATTTTTTTTTTAATTTACCAAGGCTAGATTTATGGCCCAGGATGTGATCTATCCTGGAGAAGGTTGCGTGTGTGCTTAAGAAAAAGGTGAAATTCATTGTTTTGTGGTGAAATGTCCTATAGATATCAATTAGATCTAACTGGTTATTATATCATTCAAAGTTTGTGTTTCCTTGTAATTTTCTGTTTAGTTGATCTGTCCATACGTGTGAGTGGGGTAGTAAAGTCTCCCACTATTATTATGTTATTGTTAATTACTCCTTTCATACTTGTTCTGTTCAGTTCAGTTCAGTTCAGTCGCTCAGTTGTGTACGACTCTGCGACCCCATGAATCTCAGCACGTGTATTCCATATTGTGGTGCTCCTATGCTGGGTGAATATATATTTATAATTGTTATGTCTTCTTCTTGGATTGATCCTTTGATCATTATGTAGTGTCCATCTTTGTCTCTTTACACAGCTTTTGTTTTAAAGTCTATTTTATCTAATATGACTACTGCTACTCCTGCTTTCTTTTGGTCTCTATTTGCATGGAATATCTCTTTCCAGCCATTCACTTTCAGTCTGTATGCATCCCTTGTTTTGATATGGGTCTTTTGTAGGCAACATATCTAGGGGTCTTGTTTTTGTATCCATTCAACCAGTCTTTGTCTTTTGGTTGGGGCATTCAACCCATTCACGTTTAAGGTAATTACTGATAAGTATGATCCCATTGCCATTTACTTCGTTTTTTGGGGACAGAGTTTATACACCCTTTTTGTGTTTCCTGTCTAGAGAAGATCCTTTAGCATTTGCTGGAGAGCTGGTTTCGTGGTGCTGAATTCTCTCATCTTTTGCTTGTCTGTAAAGCTTTTGATTTCTCCTTCATATTGAATGAGATCCTTGCTGGGTACAGTAATCAGGGCTGTAGGTTATTTTCTTTCATCACTTTACATATGTCCAGCCATTCCCTCCCGGCCTGAAGAGTTTCTACTGAACGATCAGCTGTTATCCTCATGGGAATCCCCTTGTGTGTTATTTGTTGTTTTTCCCTTGCTGCTTTTAATATTTGTTCTTTGTGTTTGATCTTTGTTAATTTGATTAATATGTGTCTTGGGGTGTTTCACCTTGGGTTTATCCTCTTTGGCACTCTCTGGATCTCTCAGACTTGGGTGATTATTTCCTTCCCCATTTTAGGGAAGTTTTCAACTATTATCTCCTCAAGTATTTTCTCATGGTCTTTCTTTTTGTCTTTTTCTTCTGGGACTCCTATGATTTGAATGTTGGGGCATTTAACATTGTCCCAGAGGTCTCTGAGATTGTCCTCATTTCTTTTAATTCGTGTTTCTTTTTTCTTCTCTGATTTACTCATTTCTACCATTCTATCTTCTACCACACTAATCCTATCTTCTGATTCTGTTATTCTACTGTTGGTTCCCTCCAGAGTGTTTTTGATCTAATTTAATGCATTATTCATTATATATTGACTCTTTTTTAATTTCTTCTAGGTCCTTGTTAAACCTTTCTTGCATCTTCTCAATCCTTGTCTCCAGGCTACTTATCTGTAACTCCATTTTGTTTTCAAGATTTTGGATCATTTTCGCTACCATTTTTCATAATTCTTTATCAGGTAGATTTCCTATCTCTTCCTCTTTGTCTTGGTTTGGTGGACATTTATCCTGTTCCTTTATCTGATGGGTATTTCTCTGCCTCTTCTTCTTGTTTATATTGCTGTGTTTGGGGTGGCATTTCCGTATTCTGGCAGTTTGTAGAATTCTCTTTATTGTGGAGTTTCCTCACTGTGGCTGGGATTATACGGTTGACATGTCAAGGTTTCTTGGTTAGGGAAACTTTTGTCGGTGTTCTGGTGAGTGGAGCTGGATTTCTTCTCTCTAGAGTGCACTGAAGTGTCCAGTAATGAGTTATGAGATGTCAGTCGGTCTGGAGTGACTTTGGGCAGCCTGTGTATTGAAGCTCAGGGCTATGTTCCTGTGTTGCTGGAGAATTTTTATGTTATGTCTTGCTCTGGAACTTGTTGGCCCTTGGGTGGTGCTTGGTTTAAGTGTAGGTATGGAGGCGTTTGATGACCTGCTATTGATTAATGTTCCTTGAAGTCCAAACCCTGAGAATACCAGAGAACTCCTGACTCCAAGGCCACTGGTTTTCAGGCTTATTCTTACAGTAGCCTCAAGACTTCTCCATCTGTACTTCACTTTCAGATAGTTCCTTGATCCGGCTTATACTTCTCAAGATCTATGTAGTCAGTGCTAACTACAGGGTTTTAATCAATTGCACCTGTTACTTTGAAGGTGGTTCCCTCTGTTTTTGCTTCTTCTGTTTGCTGGTCTCTTCAGTGTCTAATTTTGGCCCTGAAACATTTGGGCAGTAGTGGACACTTTTTTAGGCTCCACTGTTCAGCCATGGTGTGGGGAGGGAGGAATGCTGCAAATAGATATCACTGACGTCTGTGGGGAGTGCTCACAGTGTCTCGGCCACACTGGGTTTGCCCCCGCTCATGGGGTTTGTGCTTTCCCTGTCTACACTGCTTAGGCTCTAGGTTGTTCTGTCAGGAACTGTTGAGGCCGGCCCTGGGTTGTATGCACTTCCCAGGTCTAAGCTGCTCAGGTTCAGGTACTCAGGTACTCCTCAAAGATGAAGACTTGATTGGGCCTGGGTTTTGTGCCCTTCCTAGGTCCGAGCAGCTCAGGTGACCAGGTGTTTGGCACGTGAGGTAGCTGTGACTTATCACCGCCCCCATCCCTGCTGCTCCGTTTTCTGGGTTTACAACCAGCACACCTTCTCAGGTGGATGTATACCATCGAGAATCCCAAGAAGTCTTAGTTAGCAACAAAGCCTGCTTGCAGTAGGGTAGATGATGCCTTTCTGGGGCAGCGATTGTCTCCTTCCAGCTCTGGCTGCCCTCACCTGCCTGTCCCCAGTGGGGGGTGGGCTGGTCCGCAGCCGGTTAGCTCTGCTCAGTCATTTGTTTTGCGAGCAGGTCTGGTGGTGTCTTGGATTAGGGCTTTTTGCAGGGTAGCCATCCCACAGTCTGGTTTGCTATCTCTAGATAGTTCCCTTAGATTTCTCTCGGGTCATTCAGGCCCAGTCCTTACTCTAAGCAGTGCAGCCTGTGCCTCCCTGCCCAGCCCCCGCTTGCTAGTGGCGGATGAAGGCATCTGCGCTGCTTCTCCTCTGGGAGTTACCGTTGGGTAGGTAATCTGTGGGTTTTAATATTTTATTTATTTTTCCTCTTGGTTATGTTGCCCTCTGAGTTTCCAAGGCTCACCACAGACTCACCAGTGAGAGTGTTTCCTGGTGTTTGGAATCATCTATCTTTTTTAAAATTCCCTTCCCGGGACATGCTTTGTCTCTCTTTTTATCTTTTATATTTTTTCCTACCTCATTTCGAAGACAATGGGCTGCTTTGCTTGGTGCCTGATGTCTTCTGCTGGCATTCAGAAGTTGTTTTGTGGAATATACTCAGCGTTCAAATGTTCTTTTGATGAATTTGTGCGGGAGAAAATGATCTCCCCATCCTATTGCTCTGCCATCTTAGGCTGGAAATCTGTCTCTGCTTTTTAATATGCTGTCTAGGTTGGTCATAACTTTCTTTCCAAGGAGTAAGCATCTTTTAATTTCATGACTGCAATCACTATCTGCAGTGATTTTGGAGCCAAGAAAAATAAAGTCAGCCTCTCTTTCCACTGTTTCCCCATCTATTTCCCATGAAGTGATGGGACCAGATGGCATGATCTTAGTTTTCTGAATGTTGAGCTTTAAATCAACTTTTTCACTCTAGTCTTTCACTTTCATCAAGAGGCTCTTTAATTCTTCTTCGCTTTCTGCCATAAGAGTGGTGTCATTTGCATATCTGAGGTTATTGATATTTCTCCTGGCAATCTTGATTCCAGCTTGTGCTTCTTCCAGCCCAGCGTTTCTCATGATGTATTCTACATAGAATTAAATAAGCAGGGTGACAATATACAGCCTTGACATAGTCCTTTTCCTATCTGGAACCAGTCTGTTGTTCCATGTCCAGTTCTAACTGTTTCTTCCTGACCTGCATATAGGTTTATCAGGAGGCAGGTCAAGTGGTCTGGTATTAGCATCTCTTGAAAAATTTTCCCAGTTTATTGTGGATTCTGATCATTCTGCTCAAAACTCTTCAGTGGATTTCTATAACTCCTAGGAAAAATTTCCAAACTCTGTATCCTTGCCTACAAGGCATTGCATGACCTGAACTTTGCCTATTTCTGTTTCATCATCTCTTGCCACTCTCTACTTTGCACTGTATGCTCTGGCCACTGAGACCTTTTAGTTTCAGAAATACACTAAACTATTTTGCTCCATAGAGCACTTGTAGATAGTGTTCTTTCTGGTTATACTATACACCCTTCCTTCTAGTTCCAAAACTTTGTGCTTTGCTAGAGTATCATCTTTCTGGTCTCATCATAAACATTCTCTTCTGAGAGGTTTGCCTGATTGTTTCTGTTATTTATTTTTTCTCATATAAAAATGTTATTTAATTTCATGACACTTTAATTTATATAAAAATAGTGTATTGTATCTGTTTTTTGTCTCTCTTTTCCTAGTACACTGTGTCTCTGGCTTAAATGCCCATCATTGGTCTAAGCTTAAATGCCCATCATTGGTCTAAGCTTAATTACAGTGTACATGGAGAAGTCTATTCCTTCTTCATTACAGATCTCAAAATTCTTTAATACAAGTATCATGCCTTTCCTGAGTAGTTTATCCTCTAGGCCAAATATCTCCTATTCCACCAACTCTTTCCTTTTCACATGGCTTTGTAGCCTTTCAGCACCTCTTTCAGTCTTCTCTCTACTCTTAGCCAACTCCCATTCATCCATCAACCACCAGCTACTCCTAGAAATTGTTCAATCCTATTCCTATTTGCCCTTATCCTCCTACTCCCACATTTAGAGAATATTTTCTATGAGAGAAAAGGGATATTTTCCACATTTGATTTCAAAGTTGAGTCCAAAATGTAAAAGATTGAAGTTTTGTTTTTTTTTTCTGACGTAAGACTGTGATGTTAAGGCACCCAATGTAATTTAACATTGTAATAAGAACTATGAGAGAGCCACAAAACCAGAGTGATGTAGTAAAACACAGAAACAGTCTTGAATATTATGTTATTTCTCTTCTATAAAAATTCACCAGAATTTTCTACCTATTTTTTGACCAATTGAAAAATCCATTTCGAAGTAGAATTTAGTGGGTACTCTGCTAGCTGTGAGAAAAGAATGGCTATTGGGTACTCAGCAGTGTTCATATTACCTCGCTGACCTACTAATTATAGAGTTGCCTGGGGGACTCTCACAACAAAACATATAAGACAATAACCTCATTATGCTTTCTGAGCTAAATTTAGTCTCCATGAGATGTACAGGAAAACCTTAACAATCTGTAAGAACTAGAAGCCTATCTTGTAGTTACTTAAAAACAAGCCTTTCTTGTATCCTATGCCACTGTACTTAATTAAAACATTGTTCTTCATGTTACAGTATTAAAAAAAAAAAAACTTTGGTATATCTGCTTTCCAACTGTCAATTCAAAATATCTTGGTTAAAGCAAAACTCCTACTATAAATTACAGGTTTTTAAAAAATGCCATTTTCTCCATCCATTTACAGTAAAGGCAGGGAAATATTCATTTACATTTCATTGGCCCTCTGCCCTTCTAGTTTTGAGAAAATTCAAAAGCCTTCCAAAGGATGCCTTCCTTTTACCATTTCACTCCGCTCACAATAGAATGAAGATATAGATAAGCAGAGGACTGAGAAATCTTTCCATACATTCACTCACACACACACACACAGATATTTGATACCCTCATATATGACAGAGACCAAAAAATAAATAAATATAAACTAAACTAAAGCCATCTTACCCCTGTAGTTTCTTCAGTGAGACATTTCTAACTAGATTATTAAAACATTTGTTTCTGCTTATTAAAATAACACCATTGTAGAATATCCCCCAGAGAAGGAAATGTCAACCCACTCAAGTATTCTTGCCTGGTGAATCTCATGGACAGAGGAGACTGGCAGGACTCCTGCCAGGGGGTCACAAGAGTCAGACAGGACTTAGTGACTAAGCCACCATTGTAGAATATTATGAAAATATAGAGAAATACACACACAAAAAAATCTGTAACTCCACCAAAGTTAACTAATATTCACAAGCAACTGTATTGTGAGGCTAGTCATGTTTTTTTTAATTAATTTATTTATTTTAATTGGAGGCTAATTACTTTACAATATTGTACTGTTTTTAGCCATACACTGACATGAGTCAGCCATGGCTATACATGTGTCCCCCATCCTGAACGTACATCCCACCTCCTTCTCCATCCCATCCGTCAGGGTTATTCCAGTACAACATCCCTGAACACCGTGTCGCATGCATCAAACCTGGACTGGTGATCTACTTCACATATGGTAATATACATGTTTCAGTGCTATTCTCTCAAATCATCCCATCCTCACCTTCTCCCACAGAGTCCAAAAGTCTATTATTTGTCTCTGAGTCTCATTTGCTGTTTCACATATAGGGTCATCATTATCATCTTTCTAAATTCCATATATATATGTGTTTGTTAATATACTGTATTGATGTTTTTCTTTCTGACTTACCTCACTTTGTATAAAAGGGTCCAGTTTCATCACCTCATTAGAACTGATTCAAATGCATTCTTTTTAATAGCTGAGTAATATTCCATTGTGTATGTGCACCAAAGCTTTCTATCCATTCACCTGCCAATGTACATCTAGGTTGCTTCCATGTGCTAGCTACTGTAGAGAGTGCTGTGATGAACATTGGGGTACATGTATGTCTTTCAATTCTGGTTTCCTTGGTTGGTGCGTATGCCCAGCAGTGAGACTGCTCGGTCTAACGGGACTTCTACTTCCAATTGTTTAAGGACTCTCCACAATGTTCTTCATAGTGGCTGTATTAATTTGCATTTCCACCAACAGTGTAAGATGGTTCCCTTTTCTCCACACCCTCTTCAGCATTTATTGTTTGCAGAATTTTTGATAGCACCCATTCTGACTGGCATGACATGGTACCTCATTGTTGTTTTGACTTCCATTTCTCTGATAACAGAAGCAGATGATATTAAGAAGAAGTGGCAAGAATACACAGAAGAACTGTACAAAAAAGATCTTCACAATCCAGATGATCACAAGGGTGTGATCACTCACCTAGAGCCAGACATCCTGGAATGTGAAGTCAAGTAGGCCTTAGGAAGCATCACTACAAACAAAGCTAGTGGAAGTGATGGAATTCCAGTGGAGCTACTTCAAATCCTGAAAGATGATGCTGTGAAAGTGCTTCATTCAATGTGCCAGCAAATTTGGAAAACTCCGCAGCGGACACAGGACTGAAAAAGGTCAATTTTCATTCCAATCCCAAAGAAAGGCAATGTCAAAGAATGCTCAAACTACCACACAATTGCACTTGTCTCACTTACTAGCAAAGTAATGATCAAAATTCTCCAAGTCAGACTTCAACAGTATGTGAACTGTGAACTTCCAGATGTCCAATCTGGATTTCGAAAGAAACAGAGGAACCAGAGATCAAATTTTCAACATCTGCTGGATGATCAAAAAGCAAGAGAATTCCAGAAAAACATCTACTTCTTCTTTATTGACTATTGCAATGCCTTTTTCTATGTGGATCAAAATAAACTGTGGAAAATTCTTCAAGAGATGGGAATACCAGACCACCTAACCTGTCTCTTGAGAAACCTGTATGCAGGTCAGGAAGAAACAGTTAGAACTGGACATGGAACAACAGACTGGTTCCAGATAGGAAAAGGACTATGTCAAGGCTGTACATTGTCACTCTGCTTATTTAACTTCTATGTAGAGTGCATCATGAGAAACGCTGGGCTGGAAGAAACACAAGCTGGAATCAAGATTGCCAGGAGAAATATCAATAACCTCAGATATGCAAATGACACCACTCTTATGGCAGAAAGCGAAGAAGAATTAAAGAGCCTCTTGATGAAAGTGAAAGAGTAGAGTGAAAAAGTTGACTTAAAGCTCAACATTCAGAAAACTAAGATCATGGCATCTGGTCCCATCACTTCATGGCAAATAGGTGGGGAAACAGTGACCACGACCTTTGCTTTGGGCTCCAAAATCACAGCTGATTGTGACTGCACCGTGAAATTAAAAGATGTTTGCTCCTTGGAAGAAAAGTTATGAACAACTGAGACAGCATTTTAAAACGAAGGAACATTATTATGCAAACAAAATTCTGACTAGTCAAAGCTACACTATTTCCAGTAGTCATATATGGATGTGAGAGTTGAAGTATAAAGAAAGCTGAGTGCCAAAGCCATGAGCGATTAAAAATTGATGGTTGGTTGGCATCACCATTTCAATGGATGTGAATTTGAGTCAACTCTGGGAGTTGGTGATCGGCAGGGAGGCCTGGCGTACTGCCGTCCGTAGGTTCGCAAAGGGTGGGACACGACTGAGCTGAACTGATGATTTTTCCAGTAGCTATGGACAGATGTGACAGTTGGATCATAAAGAAGGCTGAGAGCTAAAGAACTGATGCTTGGACTTTAGTGCTGGAAAAGCCTCTTGAGAGTCCCTTGAACAGCAAAGAGGTCAAACCAGTCAATCCTAAAGGAAATCAGTCCTGAATATTCATTGGAAGGACTGATGCTGAGGCTTATGTGCCAATACTTTGGCCACCTGATGCAGTGACCTGATTCATTGGGGGGAAAAAAAAAACCTATTGCTGGCAAAGACTGAGGGAAGGAGGAGAAGGGGATGACAGAAGATGGGAAGGTTGGATGACGTCTCTGACTCAATGGAAATGAGTTTGCGCAAACTCTGGGAGATAGTGAAAGACAGGGAAGCCTGTTTAGCTGCAGTTCATGGGGTCTCAAAGAATTAGACACAACTGAGCGACTGAAAAACAAAAAAATATATAAATATAAGGTATTCAAATTCGTGTGCTTTGTGTGTACTCAGTCATGTCTGACTCTTGGCAGCCCTATGGACTGTAGCCCACCAATCTCTTCTGTCCATCAAACTTTCTAGGCAAGAACACAGTAGTGTGTTGCCCTTTCCTACTCCAGGGGAGCTTCCTGACTCAGGGACTGCAACTGCTTCTCTTGTGTCTCTTGCATTTGCAGGCAAGTATTTTTACCACTAGTGCCACCTGGGAGGCTGTTGACATATTTTTAAAAAAGACACAGTATAAAGTACAAAATTTTAGTTGATCTTAATTTGTTTCTGTTTTATTTATCTCAGTTCAGTTCAGTTCAGTCACTCAGTCGTGTCTGACCCTTTGCGACCCCATGAATCCTAGCACACCAGGCATCCCTGTCCATCACCAACTCCTGAAGTTCACCCAAACTCATATCCATCAAGTCAGTGATGCCATCCAGCCATCTCATCCTCTGTCGTCCCCTTCTCCTCCTGCCCCCAATTCCTCCCAGCATCAGGGTCTTTTCCAAAGAGTCAACCCTTCGCACGAGGTGGCCAAAGTACTGGAGCTTCAGCTTCAGCATCAGTCCTTCCAATGAACACCCAGAACTGATCTCCTTTAGGATGGACTGTTTGGATTTCCTTGCAGTCCAAGGGACTCTCAAGAGTCTTCTCCAACAGCACAGTTCAAAATCATCAATTCTTCAGCGCTCAGCTTCTTCACAGTCCAACTCTCACATCCATACATGACCACTGGAAAAACCATAGCGTTGACTAGATGAAACTTTGTTGGTAAAGTAATGTCTCTGCTTTTTAATATGCTGTCTAGGTTGGTCATAAGTTTCCTTGCAAGGAGTAAGTGTCTTTTAATTTCCTGGCTGCAGTCACCATCTGCAGTCATTTTGGAGCCCCCCAAAATAAAGTCTGGCACTGTTTCCACTGTTTCCCCATCTATTTCCCGTGAAGTGATGGGACCAGATGCCATGATCTTAGTTTTCTGAATGTTGAGCTTTAAGCCAACTTTTTCACTCTCCTCTTTCACTTTCATCAAGAGGCTTTTTAGTTCCTCTTCACTTTTTGCCATAAGGGTGGTGTCATCTGCATTTCTGAGGTTATTGATATTTCATATATATATATATAATATTTAAAAATTGACTAGCGAGATACACTAAAATTGCAGAAGAATAGGATGGGGAGACAAGTTTCTCCCCCACAAATTCATCAAAAGATCATTTGAATGCCTAGCAACTTCCACCAAACAACTTCTGAATGCTGGCAGAGGGCACCAGGTTCCCAAAAATGCAGCCCATTCTCTTTGAAAGGAGGTAGGGCAGAATATAAAAGACAAAAAGAGAGACAAAAGAGGTAGGGACAGAGATCCATCCTGGGGGGGGGGGGGGAGTCATAAAGGAGGAGAAGTTTCCAAACACCAGGAAACCCTCTCACCACTGGTTTGTGGGGAGTTTTGCAATCTCAGAGGGCAACATAACCAGGAGGAAAAAAAAAAACAACACAGAATACATGCCTAACAGCAACTCCCAGCAGAGAAGTAGCCCAGACGCTCCTGCCAGCCACCAGCGGTTGCGCCTGGACAGGGAAGGGTGGGTTGCATGCTTAGGGTAAGGACCAGGACTAAATATCCTGAGGACAATCTGAAGGAGCTAACAGGAGACAGCAACCAAAACTGTTAGATAGCCAGAGAGAGAAAAAAAAAAAAAAGAGAGAGAGAGAGAACTTTCCCATGAAAACTCTAGCCTAAGGTGTAGCCTGGTGGGGATTGAGGGAATACCAGAGGAAAGTCAGCTGACTGCATACAGACCACCCTCCTCCCCCGCTCCACCACCACCGGAGGCAGAGAAGCAGGCACGCTACACTCAGAGCTGGATTTCAAGGGGCAATCTTGGCCCCAGAGATCGCATTCTCCACCAAACTGTGAGCAGGCTCCCAGTTGCTAACCAAGATTTCCTGAGATTCTGGATGATTGACGTCTGCTAGGAGGGTTGCAGTCCGAGATCAGCTCCCCAGAGGAGACACAGGGCACACCTGAGACAGCACTCTCATGGCACACCCAGGAAACTGAGCGGCTGGGACCAGGGAGGTGATTAAGACACACAACCCACATGGGACAGTGTGCTCGCCAAGCACCTGGTCACCTGAGCTGCTCAGACAGGGGAAGGGCACAAAACACAGGCCCAATCAAGTTTGTGCCAATGTGGAGTGCCGAAGAACCTGAAACTGAGCAGCTTAGACCTGGGAAGTGCACGAAATGCAGGGCCTGCTTTGGACAGTGACCCTGCAGAGCAACCTGGATCCTGAGCAGTGTAGACACGGAAACCATATGTCACCATGAGCCGGGGCAAACCCTGTGTGTTCCATACAGTGCAAGCACTCCCCACACACAGCAGTGATATTTGTTTGCAGTGCTTCTCCCTCCCCATAACACCACTGAACCTGAATAAGTGACCCCCTTCACCCTCTTGTGTCAGGGGAGAAATTAGACATTTAAGAGACTTGCAAACAGAGGAAGCCGAAAGAAAAAGACGAGGGACCCACGCTGGAAGTGACAGGGGCAACAGATGAAAGCCATGTAGTTAAAATTGACTAAGTATTGGAAAGGGCCTATAGACCTTAAGAAAAAGTATAAGCTGAAACAAGGAACTATCTGAAACTGAATTGACCCCACAGTGCCCTCAATAGCTCCAGAGAAATTCCTAGAAATATTTTTACTAATATAATTTCAATTTTAATATTTTTTAAGTTATTATTTAATTTTCATTTTAATAATCTACTATTACCTTGCAAAAATAACCTTTTTTTGAAGCAAATTTCAAATATATATATAATATATTATTTGTGATTGATTTTGTTTTGTATTTTTAATACTGTATTTTTGAGAGTTTAACCTCTACTCTAGATTTTTAAAATCTGATTTTTAAGCTTTCCTTTTTGGTAGCTGTTATCAATTTTGTAACTTTAAGAACAAAGCTAGTAGAGGTGATGGAATTCCAGTTGAGCTATTTCAAATCCTGAAAGACGATGCTGTGAAAGTACCAGACAATTGCACCCATCTCACATGCTAGTAAGTAATGCTTAAAATTCTCCAAGCCAGGCTTCAGCAATATGTGAACCATGAACTTCCAGATGTCCAAAATGGTTTTAGAAAAGGCAGAGGAATCAGGGATCAAATTGCCAAAATCCGATGGATCATTGAAAAAGCAAGAGAGTTCCAGAAAAACGTCTATTTCTGCTTTACTGACTATAAAAAAGCCTTTGACTGTGTGATCACAATAAACTGTGGAAAATTCTGAAATTTTGGGTATTCTGGGAATACCAGACCACCTGACCTGCCTCTTGAGAAACCTGTATGCAGGTCAGGAAGCAACAGTTAGAACTGGACGTAGAACAGACTGGTTCCAAATAGGAAAAAGAGTACATCAAGGCTGTATATTGTCACCCAGCTTATTTAACTCCTATGCAGAGTACATCATGAGAAATGCTGGGCTGGAGGAAGCACAAGCTGGAGTCAAGATTGCCAGGAGAAATATCAATAACCTCATATATGCAGATGACACCACCCTTATGGCAGAAAGTGAAGAAGAACTAAAGAGCCTCTTGATGAAAGTGAAAGTGGAGAGTGAAAAAGTTGGCTTAAAACTCAACATTCAGAAAACGAAGATCATGGCATCTGGTCCCATCACTTCATGGCAAATAGATGGGGAAACAGTGGAAACAATGTCTGAGTTTATTTTTCTTGGCTCCAAAATCACTGCAGATAGTGACTGCAGCCATGAAATTAAAAGATGCTTACTCCTTAGAAGGAAAGTTATGACCAACCTGGACAGCATATTAAAAAGCAAAGGCATTATTTTGCCAACAAAGGTCCATATTTTCAACGCTATGGTTTTCCAGTGGTCATGTAGGGATGTGAGAGTTCGATTGTAAAGGAACCGGAGCACCAAAGAATTGATGCTTTTGAACTGTGGTGTTGGAGAAGACTCTTGAGAGTCCCTTGGACTGCAAGGAGATCCAACCATTCCATCCTAAAGGAGATCAGTCCTGGGTGTTCACTGGAAGGATTGATGCTGAAGCTGAAACTTCAATACTTGGGCAACCTGATGTGAAGAGCTGACTCAGTTGAAAAAAACCCTAATGCTGGGAAAGTTTGAAGGCAGGAGGAGAAAGTGACGACAGAGGATGAGATGGTTGGATGGCATCACCGACTTGATGGAAATGAATTTGAGTAAATTCCAGGGTTTTGTGATGAACAAGGAGGCCTGGTGTGCTGTGGTTTATGGGGTTGCAAAGAGTCGGACACGACTGAGTGACTGAAGTGAACTGAATTGATAATGAGTGAAGTTGAGCATCTTTTATGTGTTTGTTAGACATCTGTATGTTTTATATGAAGAAATGCCTGTTTAGTTTCTTGATCCATTCTTTTATTGGGTCGTTTATTTTTCTGGTATTGTGCTGCATGAGCTGCTTGTATACTTTAGAGATTAATTCTTTGTCAGTTGCTTCCTTTGTTATTATTTTCTTCCATTCTGAAGGCTGTCTTTTCATCTTGCTTATATTTTCCTTCGTTGTGCAAAAGGTTTTAAGTTTAATTAGGCACCATTTGCTTATTTATACTTTATTTCCATTACTCTGGGAGGTGAGTCATACAGGAGTCTGCTGTGATTTATGTCAGAGATTGTTTTGCCGATGTTTTCCTCTAGGAGTTTCATAGTTTTGGGGCTTACATTTGGATCTTTAATCCATTTTGAGTTCATTTTTGTGTATGGTATTAGAAAGTGTTCTAGTTTAATTTTTTTATACATGGTTGACCAGTTTTCCCAGCACCACTTGTTAAAGAGATTGTCTTTTCTCCATTGTATATTCCTGGCTCCTTTGTCAAATATAAGGTGTCCATAGGTCTAGGGATTTATCTCTGGCCTCTCTATTTTGTTCCATTGATCTATATTTCTGTCTTTGTGCCAGTACCATGACTGTTGCTTTGTAGTATAGTCTGAAATCAGGCAGTTTGATTCCTCCAGTTTCATTATTCTTTTTCAAGATTGCTTTGGCTATTCGAGGGTTTTTGTATTTCCATATAAATTGTGAAATTATTTGTTCTAGTTCTCTGAAAAATACCATTGGTAGCTTGATATGTATTCCATTGAATCTGTAGATTGCTTTGGGTAGTATAATCATTTTCACTATACTAATTCTTCCGATCCATGAACATGGTACATTTCTCCATCTATTGTGTCATCTTTGATTTCTTTCATCAGTGCTTTATACTTTTCTATATATAGGTCTTTGGTTTCTTTAGGTAGATTTTCCCTAAGTATTTTATTCTTTTCGTTGCAATGGTGAATGGTAGTTTCCTTAATTTCTCTTTCTGTTTTCTCATTGTTAATGTATAGGAATGCAAGGGATTTCTGTGTGTTAATTTTATATTCTGCCACTTTACTATATTCATTGATTAGCTCTAGTAATTTTCTGGTGGAGTCTTTAGGGTTTTCTATGTAGGTAATCATGTTATCTGCAGTGAGAGTTTTAATTCTCTTTTCCAGTTTGGATTCTTTTATTTCTTTTTCTTCTTTGATTGCTGTGGCTAAAACTTTCAAAACTGTACTGAATAGTAGTGGTGAGAGTGGACACTCTTGTCTTGTTCCTGACTTTAGGGGAAATGCTTTCAATTTTTCACCATTGCGGATAATGTTTGCTGTGGGTTTATCATATATAGTTGTTACTATGTTGAGGTATGTTACTTCTATTCATGCTTTCTGGAGGACTTTTATAAGTGAATGCTAAATTTTGTCAAAGTCTTTCTCTGCATCTATTGAGATAATCGTATGGTTTTTATCTTTCAATTTGTTAATGTGCTATATCACATTGATTGATTTGCAAATATTGAGGAATCCTTTCATCCCTGGGATAAAGCCCACTTTGTCATGATGTAAGATCTTTTTAATATGTTGTTGGATCCTGTTTGCTAGAGTTTTGTTAAGAATTTTTGCATCTATGTTCATCAGTGATATTGGCCTGTAGTTTTCTTTTTGTGGTATCTTTGTCTGGTTTTGGTATTAGGGTGATGGTGGCCTCATCCAATGTGTTTGAAAGTTTACCTTCCTCTGTAATTTTCTGGAAGACTTCGAGTAGAATAGGTGTTAACTCTTCTTTAAATTTTTGGTAGAATTCAGCTATGAAGACATCTGGTCCTGGGCTTTTGTTTGTTGGAAGATTTCTTATTACAGTTTCGATTTCTGTGGTTGTGATGGGTCTGTTAAAATTTTGTATTTCTTCCTGGTTCAATTTTGTAAGGTTATACTTCTCTAAGATTTTGTCCATTTCTTCCAAGATGTCCATTTTATTGCCATATAATTGCTGATAGTAGTCTCTTATGATCCTTTGTATTTCTGTGTTTTCTGTTGTGATTTCTCCATTTTTATTTCTAGTCTGTTGATTTGATTCTTCATTTTTCTCCTGATTGGTCTGTCTAAAGTTTTGTCTATTTTATTTGTTTTCTCAAAGTACCAGCTTTGGTACTTTAAAGTTTAAAATATTTTAATTTTAATGTATTTATTTTAAAATAACCACAGACATTAAATATAAACATATTAAATATATATTCTCCTTGATCAAACAGGTCTACCTTTAACAATCATTCCCACAGAAACATTTGCCCAAGGCTATCACTTAAAATGAACAAAGTTGTTCAATGTATTATGAGTGAAAACTCAGGCACAATCTAAACATTCTTCAACAAGGGAAAATTTAAATAATGGCACATCCAGACACATTTCTGAACGTTCTTCGCCAGGAACCTGCAAGAGCTATGGTCTGTTCTGTGGATAGCCTCAAATTTATGGCACCATGGAAAGGTCGTCTACAAGAAGCAAAGCTTCAAATTAAGATCAGTGGCTTACTGCTGGAAGGATGCAGTTTTGATGGAAATCGACTTTCTGAAAATCAGCATGATTCTCCTAGTGTATTGTCAGTTCTCCCTTGTTTTATGGGCTGGATTCCACAGGCTGCATATGGCCTGTATTTCCCTGATGAGTGCATATCGTTGTCTGTTTACACAAGTGCTGAAAGGGATCGTGTGGTGATCAATATCAACATTCCATGTGGGGGCAACCAAGATTCAGCGTGGAGCAGCTCTATTTCTAAAAAATCAGTAGAACCTAATGTCAGTAAAAGCTGTCTTAGCAAGA
This sequence comes from Bos grunniens, assembly GCF_055505025.1. Classification (NCBI taxonomy): domain Eukaryota; kingdom Metazoa; phylum Chordata; class Mammalia; order Artiodactyla; family Bovidae; genus Bos; species Bos grunniens. Next base: position 100,294,994 of record NC_141194.1, on the reverse strand, counting down.
CAGTCCACTGCTGACCCATACCTCCTCAGGACACACTCAAACACATTTCTGTCTCAGTCTCTGTGGGTTTTATGATTCCTGGTGCACACAAGTTATGTTTGAGCCCTCTGAGCATCTCTGGCCTGTATGGGGTTTGATTCTAAATGCAATTTCACCCCTCCTACCATCTTGCTTGGGCTTCTCCTTTGCCTTTGGACGTGGGGTATCTCCTCAAAGTCACTCCAGCACTGCACAGCTGCTGATCCAGTGCCATGCAGCCATATAGTTTTGACTATATAGAATATTTTTGAAAAGTGATGTCTCTGCTTTTAAATATGCTGTCTAGGTTTGTCACAGATTTTCTTCCAAGAAGCAAGCATCTTTTAATTTTATGGCTGCACTCACCATCCATGGTGATTGTGGAGCCCGAGAAGATACTCTGTCACCATTTACATTTTTCCCCATTTGCCATGAAGTTATAGGACCAGATGCCATAATCTTAGTTTTTTAGAATGTGAATTTTCAAGCCAGCTTTTTCTCTGCCCTCTTTAACCTTCATCAATAGGCTCTTTAGTTCCTCTTAACTTTTTCTATAAGGGTTATGTCATCTGCATATCTGAGCTTATTGATATTCTCCTGGCAATCTTGATTCTAGCTTATGCTTCATCCATCCAGGCATTTCACATGATGTACTTTGCATAAATTAAATAAACAGGGTGACAAGATTCAGCTTTGATGTACTCCTTTCCCAATTTTGAGCCAGTCTGTTGTTTCATGTCCTGTTCTAACTGATGCGTCTTGACTTACACACAGATTTCTCAAGAGGCCGGTAAGATGATTTGGTGTTCCTATCTCTTTAAGAATTAGTAATCCACACGGGTAAAGGCTTTAGCATCGTCAATGAAGCAGAAGTAGATGATTTTCTGGAATCCCCTTGCTTTTTCTATGAACTAACATATGTTGGCAATTTGATCCCTGGTTCCTCTGCCTTTTTTAAATCTAACCTGAACATCCTGAAGTTCTTGGTTCATATACTGTTGAAGCCTAGTTTGAAGTATGTTGTGCATTACCTTGCTAGCATTTGAAATGAGAAGTAGCAATTTTGCAGTAGTTTTATCATTATTCGTCATTATTTTTCTTTGGGATTAGAATGAAAACTGACTTTTTCCAGCCCTGTGGCTACTACTGAGTTTTCCAAATTTTCTAGTATATTGAGTATATCACTTTAACAGGGTCATCTTTTAAGATTTTAAATAGCTCAACTGGAATTCCATCACTTCCACTATCTTTTTTGTAGTGCTGTTTCCTATGGCCCACTTGACTTCCTACTCTGGGATGTCTGGCTCTAAGTGAGTGACCACAATTCCATGATTATCCAGGTCATTAAGACCTTTTAGGTACAGCTCTTCTGTCTAGTTAATGTCTTCAGCTTCTGTTAAGTCCATATAGTTTCTGTCCTTTATTGTGCCCATCTTTGCATGAACTGTTCCCCTGGAATCTCTAATGTTCTTGAAGATATCTATAGTCTTTCCCATTCTATTGTTTTCCTCTTTTTTTTTTTTGCATTGTTCACTTAAGAAGGCTTTCTTTTCTCTCCTTGCTATTCTTTAGAACTCTGCATTCAGATGGGTATATGATTCCTTTACCTAAAAAAAAAATCAGCAAAGATCTACTGATATTTTTACTCCATAATATTTTTTAAAAATAATTCAACAGTACATGATTAACATTTTTAGGTAGACATTTTAAAAGTGTAATACAGTGGGAAGCGAGTTGAAAATATATTCAATATCTGGTTCTAAAGTTGACAAAACACAGGAACTTAGTTTAGGAGATTTTCTCTCAATAGCAGTGTCTGGATTGTGAGAGCATCTTTATTTTTTTTCATTTATGTCACTGCATAGTGAAGGATGTTAATGCTAATGAACCTTTTCACAAAAAATAGCTTGTAATTGGTGATGTCATCTGAGGGACTGTAGATGCACTATATCCACATTTTCCCTGTCTCTAACATACCCTATATCCAGAGTTCACAATCGGCTGGTATGTGTCAGAATGATAGAAAATGAAAGTAAAATTTGTTTTTTAATGAGCTTACAATAAAAATGAAACATAAAATTTTATTCATAAAAATATGCTTATTGAATGTCTCTTTTGACAATATCAAGTTTGTGGCTTTGTATATTTTTATCTGTATTTTTTCTGACAAAATTGCTGAAAACATAGCATGGTTCATCTTTTAACTACATTTCACTTTCAGAGAAAAAAAAGAAAAACAATCAGGAATATATCCTTGCAAAAATATTTGATGTTATATAGTTTCCCAAAGAACTCTATGACTATTTTGAAGCTGATTCTTTTTGCAGCACCTACTGTTTCACAACCATGTAAACTCTCTCTTCTTACTTGGCCAGATTCTTGTTTTGCCCTTGTTTGTCAGTAGTTTTACAATAAGATTCATGTCGCTCTCTGACATAACGATCACAAAATTTTGCATCTTTTGCAAGATTTGCAACCTCACTGTGCAGCTAATTTTTATTACAATTAGACTGGACTATCAAATGTTTTTGATGCCCTATATTTAGCAGCAGATTGATTAGCCTAGTACTTGCCAATTACACTAAAATACGTTAACTGAGAATTTGTTACAGACAGAGCCTATATAAGGTAGAATCCCTTTAGCTACTATTTAGATGGTTTTGTAATTGAAATACAAATGTTATATCATTAAAGCACTTTTAGTGTAAAAAAATAGGATTTGAAATTTCAGCACATTCAGTTGTATTTAATGTCTAAACAAATGCCTAATTTTTTGCAAAAGTTTATCCAATACTTACAAACAATAGAATAATGAATATAAAAGTTTCCTTTTATGCAAGAGAAAGTGAAGATCTAAAGTCTAAACAAAGAATGGAAATCTTGCCCTTAGGAAAAAAAAAATTAAATGTGGTTAATATTCTAAGAACAAAACTGCATATGCATATAATGCTTTCAGTCCATCTGTCTTTTAATAAACTATATCTCAAATTTATTCTGAGAAGTTATGTATGTCTGCACAATCATTAATTAACATCCTTATGAAAATGCACACAATTACCTCCATTTCACAAATGAAGAAATGGGTAAATCAGTAAAGAACTTTACTGATGAATGATATTTTGTGTAAGCCAAGCTCAAAAGGTTTAATCCTATAGCTGATAAAAAACAGATAAGTCACAGGGAAACTACCGCAGAGAACAAGGCAAATGCTTTACAGCTAAATCAAGCATTTCAAGCAAGTCATAGCAATACTAGAAAAATCAGATTAGCAATTACCATTCAATGTGGAAAGCTGCTAAAGAAGCAAAATGCAGAGATCTGTATTTATTACATTAAGTCTTTGTGACTCATTAGACTTATTCCACCTCTAAATTTATATAAATAAGATTGACTGTTGTTATTCAAATTAAAAAAATACCTTCTCCTTCCTTTAGTTTTATCTTTAGCTATTGAAGAAATCTGGACATTAGTTATATAAGTCTTAAGGAGTTTAGTGTGGTTATCCTGTTTAGAGTGAATTAAACAATTTAGTCGCAATCTAAGGTTATATCTATGTAAGCAATTATTTTAAAACAGTTTTTTTTTTCCTATAATAATGCTCTGATGGTTAATGTTATATGTCAACCAGGCTGAACTACAGGCTGCCTAGATATTTGATCAAACAGCATTCTGGTTGTTTCCCTGAGGGTGATGAGGGTTGTTGTTGTTCAGTTGCCCAATCATGTCCGACTCTTTGTGACCCCATGGATTGCAGCATATCAGTCCTCTCTGTCCTTTACCATCTCCCAAAGTTTGCCCGAATTCATGTCCATTGCATCAGCGATGCTATCCAGCCACCTCATCCTCTGATGCTCTCTTCTCCTTCTGCCCTCAGTTTTCCCCAGCATCAGGGATTTTTCCAATGAGTCAGCTATTTACATCAGATGACAAAAATACTGGAGTTTCAGCTTCAGCATCAGCCTTTCTAAGAAGTATACAAGGTTGATTTCCTTTAAGATTGACTGGTTGTGTCCAAGGGACTCTCAGGAGTCTTTTCCAGAACCTCAGTTCAAAGGCATCAGTTCTTTCTCACTCTGCCTTCTTTATGATCCAACTCTCACAACCGTATGTGACCACTGGGAAGACCATAGCCTTGACTATGTGGATCTTTGTTTCTGCTTTTCAACACACTGTCTAGGTTTGTCATAGCTTTCCTGCCAAGAAACAAACATCTTCTGATTTCATTGCTGCAGTCACCGTCCTCAATGATTTTAGAGCCCAAGAAGAGGAAATCTGTCACTACTTCCACCTTTCCCCCCACTATTTGCCATGAAGTGATGGGGCTGAAAGCCATGATGTTAGTTTTTTTTTTTTAATATTTAGTTAAGACTCTTTCACTCTCCACCTACACCCTCATCAAGAGACTCTTTAGTTCTTCTTCACATTTTGCCATTAGAGTAGTATCATCTGCATATCTGAGGTTGTTGGTATTTCTCCCGCCTATCTTGATTCCAGCTTGTAACTCATCCAGATTAGTATTTCTCATGATGTGCTCAACAGATTAACATATTAATTTGTACAATTTCAGTAAAGTAGATTGTCCTCCAAAATGTATTTGAATCAGTTCTAATGAGGTGGATGAAACTGGAGCCTATTATACAGAGTAAAGAAAGGCAGAAAGAAAAACACCAATACTGTATATTAACACAAATATATGGAATTTAGAAAGATGGTAACAATGACACTATATGCAAGACAATGAAAGAGACACAGATGTAAAGAACAGACTTTTGGACTCTGGCGGGGGGAGTGCAAGCGTGGGATGATTTGAGAGAATAGTACTGAAACATGTATATCATTATATGTGAAATATATAACCAGTCCAGGTTCAATGCATGAGACAGGGTGCTCAGGGCTGGTGCACAGGGATGACCCTGAGGGATGGGATGCGGAGGGAGGTTCAGGATGGGGAACACGTGTGTGCCCATGGCTGATTCATGTGAGTGTATGGCAAAAGTCACCACATTGTTGTGAAGTAGCCTCCAATTAAAATAAATAAATTTTAAAAATGTAGGTGGTGGTTGTTTTTCAGTCATTAAGTGAAATTAGTGTCTGGCTCTTTGCTACCCCATAGACTACAGCTTGCCAGGCTCCTCCAGGCAAGAATACTGGAGTGGGTTTCCATGCTGTTCTCCAGGGGATCTTTCCAAGGCAGGAATCAAACTTGCATCTCCTGTGGCTCCTGCATTGCAGTCGGGTTCTTTACCATTGAGCCACTGGGGAAGTCCCAAGAAGATGTGTTACTCATTTGATAATATAATACTTCCCATGTAATTCCATATACCAAATGAATCTACTTAGTTTAATATCTCTCTTTGGGATGTTTCAGGGTTCCTTTGAAGAATCCCAAAGTTCAGTGGAGTTCAGTTCAGTCGCTCAGTCGTGTCCGACTCTTTGCGACCCCATGAATCGCACGCAGCATGCCAGGCCTCCCTGTCCAGCACCAACTCCTGGAGTTCATTCAGACTTACGTGCATCGAGTTTGTGATGCCATCCAGCCATTTCATCCTCTGTCGTCCCCTTCTCCTCCTTCCTCCCAGCCTCAGACTCTTTTCCAATAAGTCAGCTCTTCGCATGAGGTGGCCAAAGTACTGGGGTTTCAGCTTTAGCATCATTCCTTCCAAAGAAATCCCAGGGCTCATCTCTTTCAGAATGGACTGGTTGGAACTCCTTGCAGTCCAAGGGACTCTCAAGATTCTTCTCCAACACCACAGTTCAAAAGCATCAATTCTTCGGTGCTCAGCTTTCTTCACAGTCCAAATCTCACATCCATACATGACAACAGGATAAACCATAGCCTTGACTACACGGGCCTTTGTTGGCAAAGTAATGTCTCTGCTTTTCAATATGCTATCTAGGTTGGTCATAACTTTTCTTCCAAGGAGTAAGCATCTTTTAATTTCATGGCTGGAGTCACCATCTGCAGTGATTTTGGAGCCCAGAAAAATAAAGTTTGACAATGTTTCCACTGTTTCCACATCTATTTCCCACGAAGTAATGGGACTGGATGCCATGATCTTCGTTTTCTGAATGTTGAGCTTTAAGCCAAATTTTTCACTCTCCACTTTCACTTTCATCAAGAGGCTTTTTAGTTCCTCTTCACTTTCTGCCATAAGAGTGGTGTCATCTGCATATCTGAGGTTATTGATATTTCTCCCAGCAATCTTGATTCCAGCTTGTGCTTCTTCCAGTCCAGCATTTCTCATGATGTACTCTGCATATAAGTTAAATAAGCAGGGTGACAATATACAGCGTTAACGTACTCCTTTTCCTTTGGGGAACCAGTCTGTTGTTCCATGTTCAGTTCTAACTGTTGCTTCCTGACCTGTATACAGATTTCTCATGAGGCAGGTCAGGTAGTCTGGTATTCCCATCTCTTTCAGAATTTCCCACAGTTTATTGTGATCCACAGTCAAAGACTTTGGCATAGTCAGTCAAGAAGAAATAGATTTTTTTTTTTCTGGAACTCTCTTGCTTTTTCCATGATCCAGTGGATGTTGGCAATTTGATCTCAGTTTCCTCTGCCTTTTTGTAAAACCAGCTTGAACATCAGGAAGTTCATGGTTCACGTATTACTGAAGCCTGGCTTGGAGAATTTTGAGCATTACTTTACTAGCATGTGAGATGATTGCAATTGTGTGGTAGTTTGAGCATTCTTTGGCATTGCCTTTCTTTGAGATTGGAATGAAAACTGACCTTTTCCAGTTCTGTGGCCACTGCAGAGTTTTCCAGATTTGCTGGAATAGTGAGTGCAGCACTTTCACAGCATCATCTTTCAGGATTTGAAACAGCTCAACTGGAATGCCATCACCTCCACTAGCTTTGTTCATAGTGATGCTTTCTAAGGCCCACTTGACTTTACATTCCAGGATGTCTGGCTCTAGGTGAGTGATCACACCATCGTGATTATCTGGGTCATGAAGATCTTTTTTGTACAGTTCTTCTGTGTATTCTTGCCACCTCTTCTTAATATCTTCTGCTTCTGTTAGGTCCATACAATTTCTGTCCTTTATTGAGCCCATCTTTGCATGAAATGTTCCCTTGTTATCTCTAATTTTCTTGAAGAGATCTCTAGTCTTTCCCATTCTGTTGCTTTCCTCAGCAATCAATGCAAAGAAATCCCAAATTTAGCTGAGGCCAAAAGAATTTCAACAGAATTTGATTTTAGAAATTTTGTCCAAAAAATTAGAAAGGTTTAGAACATTCAGATTTAGCCAACTCTGGTGTGTTGTAGGTGGGTCATCCAATTAGTTGAGACCTGAATGGTACAAAAAGGCAAGCCTTTCTGTAGTAAGAGAGCAATCTCTAGCTTACTGTTTTCAGGCTTCATCTGCATCCTTGACTGTTTCCTGATCTATAGCAGATGACCTTCAGACTGGAAGTGAAATGTCCATTTTCCTAGGTTTCCAGCTTATTGGTTTCAGAACTGCTGCATTGGTTCTAATGGGACTTCAGCCTGTTGATCTACCTTTAAGATTTTGGACTTGCCAGCCTCTGTAATTTTGTGAGCCAATTCCTTATATAAGAACTTCGTTTTTCCATGTATATCCTACTGGTCCTGGAGAACCCTGACTAACACACTTACTCTCTACCAAGTACAGAGGGAACAGATGAAACAGACATGTAGTATTGATTGTTCTATAGGCACTAGCTCAGTGACAAGATGACTTTAAGATCTGCCCCAAGTCAGGCCTATTTTTCTGTTCTCTGGATGTTGAAAATTCTATTTTTGAATCTCATAGTTATCTTGGACCACCAAGATGCTAATTAACATCCTTTGCAGTGTCTCTGTCTGCCGGGGTCCAGCCCCAGTGGATCCAGGGAAATTCAAAGGAGAGATGGCGTCAGGGAATACACTGGCTTTAATTAGATAATAATTAGAGATATAAAGAGTAATAGAATAAGGATAGCTCAGCAGGAAAATTCAGTGGAGAAAAGAGGCTGAGTATCTTGGTTTACGCAGGAAACCAATAAAACTTCAAGACAAGAAGCTTGCACCACTTACGTAGGCCACAGGCGTCTTTCCATTCTCCCGAAGAAGAGGAAACACTGAGGCCTCCCTGGTCGGATCTTAGAAGCCAAGACAAAATTAGTAAGCTTGGTGGGTTCCGCGCTCCAGATGGAAACTCAGCCAGAGTTTGAGAGAGAGAGACATGGGGAGACCAGCATTTCGAGGAACTGTTCCCAATTCTTTATTTTCCAGAGTCTGTTTTTATACACTGAGGTGTTATACAAAAGTCACGTGGGGTCAGCAGTCCTGACTTTTATTAAAGTCAGGTGCTTCATGCAAATGTATACAGAGGTCTTAGGGGTGTTACATCATCTTCTGGCCAGGGGGGCCTGCTGATAATTTATGACCCTCTCCTTGTGACAGCGGTCAGTCAACAGTTATTCTCCAGGGGTGATTATTCTTAAAACAGACGCCACCCAAATAAAGTTACATTCCTATAGGGTGAGGGTGTAGTGGGTTTTAATTAAGGAAAGAATTTACTTAGCCTAAGGTCTAACGTGATTTATATCAAAGGTTAATACTTATTTCTTCTATATATTCATTAATGTGTTTAAGGGCAGGGGATGTGGAGACTTAGCAGCAAACATTGGCTCAACAAATGAAAAACCCTTCACCAATACAATTTCTAATCAGCCCACTATACTTATACTAATAGTTTTCTAACTTCTCTAAGAAACCTGTTTTTAGAAGGTTTAAAGTGTCTCGTGCCTCTCACTTTTGGGAGGCTGTGAGCAATCACATGTGGCCGGACAAGCCTGTCAGGCAGGCTAGAGAACCTTCAGAGGAGTTTGTAAGTTTGGAACACTCCTGTCATGCCCAGGAATTATTATTAACTGGAGCTCTAAGTTAACTCCTTCTCCGAAAGAGGTGGTTGGGGACAGCCCCCCGTAAAGTCAGAGGTGTAGGTGAGAGCACAAAGTAGTAAAGTAGGCAGACTCTGGTTATGGGGGTAGATGCTCGAGGATTTCCAGGGGGACTCCTGAGGCTCGATCCCACCTTTGCGTATGTCGAGCCTTCTTCCTCATGACCTTTGCCGCGGGTGGTGCACCTCACGCTGGCTCCCCGCATCTGTCCACTCTATTTGACATTTTGTACATGACTTTGTTTTTCTCTTCAAGTATCTAAAGTGTAGCTAGTTGTATTACTTAGATTTCTAGCACTTGCTGTTAATCTTTACACCATCTTTATGTTAGTTTTCTTTCTCCTTTCTACTTTGTTGATGCTTTCTGTAACGTGCTTCTCTTAAACTTTTTTCTATGTGTCTGTGCATTAAGTTCTATGTTATGATCTAGCTTCCCTGATAGCTCAGTTGGTAAGGAATCTGCCTGCAATGCAGGAGACTCCAATTTGATTCCTGGGTCAGGAAGATACTCTGGAAAAGGAAAAGGCTACCCACTCCAGTATTCCAGTATTCTGTACTATGGCAATGAGATTAAACCAGTCAATCCTAAAGGAAATCAGTCCTGAGTATATGGCAAGGAGATCAAACCAGTCAATCCTAAAGGAAATCAGTCCTGAGTATTCATTGGAAGGATGCAAAAGCTGAAACTCCAATACTTTGGCTACCTGATGTGAAGAACTGATTCGTTTGAAAAGACCCTTATGCTGGAAAAGATTGAAGGTGGGAGGAGAAGGGGACAAGAAGAGGATGAAGAGGATGAAAAGGTTGGATGGCATCACTGATTTGATGAACATGAGTTTGAGCAAGCTCCAGAAGTTAGTGATGGAGAGGGAAGCATGGCCTGCTGCAGTCCAGGGGGTCACAAAGAGTCAGACATAACTGAGTAACTAAACTGAACTGAACTGGGAAGGGTGGTCTATTGACATCTAATGGGATGTGGCTAAGCATCCTGTAATGTGCAGGCCAGCCCCTTGCAACAAAGAATGATCCTTCCCAAAGTGTCAATTGTGTCAAAGTTGGGAAACCCTGCCTTAAAAAAATGCTCACATTACCTATGTAATCTTCCTGCTGTTTTTAAAAAACTGTATTTTTCCTTAATATTTATTGTACATATACTAAGTACTTAGAAATTATACTAAGTGGTACAAAAACCAGTTCATTTATGTCTTACATTAGACATGGGAGAACACCCAACTAGAAGTCATTTACCATGTATTACACATTCGATTGATGGTCTGTCTGAATCTGGGTTTGTTGGGTTAACACTGAGTTATTCAAAATTCAAAGTAAGATAAAGGTATCTCTTGTGGCACCTGGCCCCTTTTGAAATCTGATGAAGGGTATTGAATTTCTCTCCAGAAAATGAACATACATTAAAATACATAAACTGTTGCATGCAATCTCAGGATATTTCATTACACACCTCTATTTGTCTATGGGTCATTGGAGAGGAACTCATCTAATAGGAGAGAAAGACAAGCAAAGAGATAATTTTAAATAGCCTGGTACATGTTAAGGATCCCAGCATTATGCCTGACAGAGCAGACACTCAATAAATAAATATGCACTGGGTAAATCAGGTAAGGTCTGTCAATGTTGAGAAGAGTGGGGAGAAGATAACTACTATTATCTAAGGGAATAAGAGAAGGCTTCCCTGGTAGATCAGATGGTAAAGAATCCACCTGCAATGCAGGAGACCCTGGTTCGATTCCTGGGTCAGAAAGATCTGCTGAAGAAAGGATAGGCTACCCACTCCAGGAGAAAGATAGGCTACTCAAACCAGTATTCTTGGGCTTCCCTCAGGGCTCAGCTGGTAAAGAATCTGCCTGCAGTGTAGGAGACCTGGGTTCGATCCACGGGTTTTGAAGTTCCCCTGGAGATGAGAAAGGCTATCCACTCCAGCCTGGAGAATTTCAAGGACTATACAGTCCATGGGGTCACAAAGAGTTGGACACAACTGAGTGACTTTCACTTTCAAGGGAATAAGAGCAACTTAGCTAGTATTTTGTTTTGTTAGGAACTAATACAAAAACAATATTAATTGGATATACTCTAAGAGTTCAAGTGCTGGAAAAATCTCTAAAAGAGTGAACTCTATCCTGGTTATTCGAATGTTTTTTTATTCTTATATTAGATTATGCACTCCTTGTATTAAGACTTTCCTATTCATCCTGATTTTTCTGTATTGTGCTACCTTTTAGAATTGGTTCTTGCACATAGTAAGCACTAAATTGATGCTTTTGAACTGTGGTGTTGGAGAAGACTCTTGAGAGTCCCTTGGACTGCAAGGAGGTCCAACCAGTCCATCCTAAAGGAGATCAGTCCTGGGTGTTCATTGGAAGGACTGATGCTAAACCTGAAACTCCAATTCTTTGGCCACTTCATGCAAAGAGTTGACTCATTGGAAAAGACCCTGATGCTGGGAGGGATTGGGGGCAGGAGAGGGGGACGACAGAGGATGAGATGGCTGGATGGCATCACTGACTCAATGGACATGAGTTTGAGTGAACTCCAGGACAGGGAGGCCTGGTGTGCTGTGATTCATGGGGTCATAAAGAGTCGGACAAGACTGAGCGACTGAACTAAACTGAAGCACTAAATAATATTTGTTTAATTATTTAAAAGCTAGAAAAAAACCTTAGTGAACATTCAATTTGATGGTTTAGCCATCTTTTTTCTTAGTTAGTAGAATCTTCTTTAAAAGGGATCTACCTTGGAAGAAAATCATAAGAGATTAAACAAGAGAAGGGGAGAGAAATAAAATAGACAGAAGCAGTACAAGAGAGGGAGTGGAGAAGGGAAATATACAAGATGGAAGTAACAGAGGGAAAGAGAGAGACGTAACATGAAAATATGAGAATAAAAGTGAGAGGGAACGAAAGAGTTTGAATTCCAACTCCTGGAACTTGGGCAAGTTATTTAGTATTTCTGTACTTCAGTTTCCTTAATTTAAGATGGAAATGATAATATAAATACCTCAGAGAACTGTGGAGGGTTTTAAATACATTAATATTATATTTATAAAGCACTTAGAATAGTGCCTAATCTATAGGAAGTACTTGTTATAATTATTTTTATTCAATTTTTATTCTGCTGAACTCAAATGCTGAGGGTACAAAGTTTAAGACCTTCCTTTTTGCCAATGAGGAGTTTATAATCTAGCTTGCCTGGGACCTGAAAAAGCTAAATCTCCCCTCCTAATCATTCTTCTAATTATTGCCAGTCAGATATGATCTAAGTTATAATGCCTCCCAGTTTTCCTTTGGCAAGTTCTGATTTCTCCATGTTATCCTACTGCTATGATTAATTGAATTTCTTTTTACTCTCAAAAATGTTCATTCTGGATAATAAATTTGGGGATAATTCTACTTATATGTATGTTGAAAACTGTGTAAGACTGAATATTTAAAGATAATATTAATATACTGCCAGAACTCAGAGAAGTCAAATCAACAAACACATTGCAATAACACTGCTTGAGCTTCTTAAATGTTTAGAAGAGGTTAATATGCCTTTAAAAAAATTTCTTTAGGATGTTCCTTTCATGTAATTTTCAGAACAAAAGCGATAGTCACAGACCTTTTCCCTGTGCATAGTCACAGTGCCTTTTAAGGAGTATCTCTAAAGGGAAACCAAAAGATCATTGAAACATGTACAGCATCTATGAAACATTTGTAATTTTAGCAAGTTTGATGTATTTACTCCCCACTACACACACACACACACACACTGAATAAAGGGATTTAAAATCCATTTTAAATCTGTTACTGCTTTATCATCACAAGATAAAAATTATTCACTCAACACATATGGGAATATTGCTGATAAGGCCACCCTTTTGTGTTAGCATTCTCTTTCTTGAAATAAGTAACTGCAGTCCTCTTCCTTTTGCTTTTAGAATTTGTTTTCAATTGTTTTAATCACTTTTTGCTATTTTTCTTTGGGCATCTTCCTACTTCTTGCTTACATTGCACAACCACAAGATAAACTCCACATTCCGATAAAGGTCTCAACAATGCTGGAAAAATACTCAGGCTTAACTTGTGATTCATCAGATCAGATCAGATTCATGTCCGCCTCTTTGCGATTTGATTATGAAAAGAGTATGAAATTTTTGTGATTCATAAGAGGGTGAAAATGTTGCCAGAATTTCATAAGGTTCTATTTGGTCATGGTTGGCAGGTAGAATAAAGGACACATGTAAAATTTATTTATTTCAAATAATATAAAATTTTGACATGGTTTATATAATGCTGTAAAAATTAATCATTAAAATTACTTAAAAAGCAGTCATCATTTTTAGGTGAACAGATTCTAGGATGGTTCCATGATTCCTGCTTTTTGGTGTTGACATCTTTGTGTAATTCTATTCCCCTGAATGTGGGTAGGGCCTGTAACTTGATTACAATCTTTAGAATATGACAAAACTTATTGCACATCACTTTTGTGATTATTTAGGTTACATAAAAAATCTGTTTTGCTAGCTGACTTACTCTAGAGCTTCTTCATTGCTAGATTTGGAAAAATAACCATTTTAGGGGCTTACATGGAATAGACTCTAGGATCTGAGAGAAGTTTCAACCCACTATACAGGAATAAACCAGTACAGCTGCCAAAACATAAAATAAGTCAATGATCTGAAGAGCTTGGAAGCACATTCTTCCCCAGTTGAAGCTTCAGATTAAAATGCAGCCTTGAACATTTTGATTTAGTCTTGTGAGACCCTAAGCAAAAGGGGCAGCTTAGTCCTTTGAAAAAGAGGCAGCTTAGTCCTATGGAGGAGGGCATGGCAATCCACTCCAGTATTCTTGCCTGGAGAATCCTATGGACAGAGGAGCCTGGAGGGCTGCAGTCCATGGGGTCGCAATGAGTCAGACACAACTGAGCAACTAAGCAGTTTTTTGCAAACCACATGACACAGAAACTGAGAAAATACAAGTATTATTTTAAGCCTCTGAATTTGTGATTTTTTTTAAAGCTAGGAAATAGATAATAGTGAATGACACAGCCTGGGTCATAGCTACTGGTCAAACTGTTCATACCCAGCAACAATGAGCAAATGTCTAGATTACCACTGTGTTGTAATTTGTGTCCTGATTTTTTTATTGCATTATTCCTATTAGGAGCCTACACACATCTAAAAGATGCTAAATTTAAAGGAAATATTGACTTGTTAAAATGTTGGAATATGTCAGCCATGATACAACATTCTGCTGGTTTGACTCAAATAGTCATTAGTTGTCAGAGAAAATTCTTAATGAGTTCATTAAGTATTTAAGAATACTGTAGATATTGCTCACATCCCTGGGTGGTGTATTCCACATGGGTTTTAGTCCTAGAGTAGGACTTCTTAGGTTCATACCTACTCCTTATATTATTTTTTGTCTAGGTATTAACTAGTTTGCCTTTTTTTTTTTTTAACCCCTGCACCATGTGGCTTATGGAATCTTAGTTCCCTGGCCAGGGATTGACCCATGGGCCCCTGGTAGTGAAAGTGCCTAGTTCTAATCACTGGACCACCAGGGAATTACCACTTGGTTATTTATTCTTGATTTGCTTCTGCATTGCCCCTGTGTGACTGCTGATTGAAATTCTATCTCTTCAACTATGTTCTTCCTAACTACCTTGAGGACAAGCACCTAGACCTGAAAGAAAGACTGGGCGTGGATTTTTTTTTATTGCTAATCATTAAGAAAAACACAAAAAGCAAGGCAAAAAATATAAAACTAGGGAAGTGATAATGTTTCCAAAATTAATTTATCTTCTATAATTTCTGACTGCCCTATTTTTTTGCTTTTGTGTTATAATACAAATGTCATAACATTCACTCTTTTATTTTTATTTTTTAACATTTTATTTTATTTTAAATATAAATTTATTTATTTTAATTGGAGGTTAATTACTTTACAATATTGTATTGGTTTTGCTATACATCAAAATGAATCCACCACAGGTATATACATGTTCCCCATCCCGAACCCCCTTCCCTCCACCCTCCTCTGGGTCGTCCCAGTGCACCAGCCTCAAGCAACCAGTATCATGCACTGAACTTGGACTGGCAATTCGTTTCATATATGATATTATACATGTTTCAATGCCATTCTCCAAAATCATCCCACCCTCTCCCTCTCCCACAGAGTCCAAAAGACTGTTCTATACATCTGTGTCTCCTTTGCTGTCTCGCATACAGGGTTATCATTACTATCTTTCTAAATTCCATATATATGCATTAGTATACTGCATTGGTGTTTTTCTTTCTGGCTTACTTAACTGTATAATAGGCTCAAGTTTCATCCACCTCATTAGAACTGATTCAAATGTATTCTTTTTAATGGCTGAGTACTACTCCATTGTGTATATGTATGACTGCTTTCTTATCTATTCACCTGCTGATGGACATCTAGGTTGCTTCCATGTCCTGGCTAATATAAACAGTGCTGCGATGAACATTGGGGTACACGTGTCTCTTTCCCTTCTGGTTTCCTCAGTGTGTATGCCCAGCAGTGGGATTGCTGGATCATAAGGCAGTTCTATTTCCAGTTTTTTAAGGAATCTCCACACTGTTCTCCATAGTGGCTTTACTAGTTTGCATTCCCACCAACAGTGTAAGAGGGTTCCCTTTTCTCCACACCCTCTCCAGCATTTATTATTTGTAGACTTTTGGATCGCAGCCATTCTGACTGGTGTGAAATGGTACCTCATAGTGGTCTTGATTTGCATTTCTCTGATAAGGAGTGATGTTGAGCATCTTTTCATGTGTTTGTTAGCCATCTGTATGTCTTCTTTGGAGAAATGTCTATTTAGTTCTTTGGCGCATTTTTTGATTGGGTCATTTATTTTTCTGGAGTTGAGCTGTAAGAGTTGCTTGTATATTTTTGAGATTAGTTGTTTGTCAGTTGCTTCATTTGCTATTATTTTCTCCCATTCTGAAGGCCGTCTTTTCACCTTGCTGATAGTTTCCTTTGATGTGCAGAAGCTTTTAAGGAATCTTCACACTGTTCTCCACAGTGGCTGTACTAGTTTGCATTCCCACCAACAGCATAAGAGGGTTCCCTTTTCTCCACACCTTCTCCAGCATTTATTGCTTGTAGACTTTTGGGTCGCAGCCATTCTGACTGGTGTGAAATGGTGCCTCATAGTGGTTTTGATTTGCATTTCTCTGATAATGAGTGATGTTAAGCATCTTTTCATATGTTTGTTAGCCATCTGTATGTCTTCTTTGGAGAAATGGACCTAATTAAACTTAAAAGCTTCTGCACAACAAAGGAAACTATAAGCAAGGTGAAAAGACAGCCTTCAGAATGGGAGAAAGTAATAGCAAATGAAGGAACTGACAAACAACTAATCTCAAAAATATACAAGCAAGTCCTACAGCTCAACTCCAGAAAAATAAACGACCCAATCAAAAAATGGGCCAAAGAAATAAGTAGACATTTCTCCAAAGAAGACATACAGATGGCTAACATTCACTCTTTTAAAATGTACAGTTCAGTGGTGTTTTGTATATCCACAGTTAAGTAAATATCACTACTTCTGAAACATTTTTCTAACTCTCCCCAAAGAAAGACCATACATATTAGCAGTAGCTCTCTAACTTCCCTCACCTTCTCTCAGCCCCTGCCAACTACTAATCTACATTCTGTCTCTATGAATTTGCCTTTCCAAGCTATTTCATATGAGTGGTATTAGAAAAACGTAACTTTATTTCACCCCACATAGTGTTTGAAGATTTATCCATGCTGTAGCATGCATCATTACTTTTTTCTTTTTTATTGACAAACAATATCTCATTGGATAGATATGCCACATTTTGTTTATTCATTAATTAGTTGAAGTACATTTGGATTTTGACTATTAGGAACAGTGTTATTATAAACATTATGTGTGGATATTTGTTTAAATACCTGCTTACAATTCTTTTGAGTTTATATACTTGAGTGGAATTTATAGGCCATATGCTAATTCTATACTTGATTCTTTTTGAGGAATTGTCTGACAGCTTTCTGAAATGGAAAATGAAAGGATCCTTGGGTTCTCTCCATATTTGTTTAAGGCTCCAGTACACTAAATCTTTTCCCACACAGAAGTCCTAATTGAGTTCTATGTAGTATCTTCATAATGCCCACCACCAATACTAACTTCTCAGTGCTGTAAGATAGGAAAATAAATGATATGTCTATTTTGCTCTTGAAACAATTAACACTGCTGAGAAACTTTGTTTTGGATGATGTTCATTTCTTCCTTGGTAGCTCAGTCAGTGAAGAATCTGCCTAAAATGTGGGAGACCTGGGTTCGATCACTGGGTCAGGAAGATCCCCTGGAAAAGGGAATGGCAACCCACTCCAGTATTCTTGCTTGGAGAATTCTATGGACAGAGGAACCTGGTAGGTTACAGTCTGTGGGGTCAAAAAGAGTCGGACACAACTGAGGGACTAATACACACCCTATGATCATATAATTTATTACACAAACCAGGACATTTGAGGGTTAAAGTTGACCTATTGGTGTTTCTAGGAGAATGGTTATAAACCAGGACTATCCTGAGAAATTAGCACGTGTGGTAACAGGATTACAGTCTAACAAAATTGAGAATCTGGAACCCTTCCTTCAAACCTAACAAAGTTAACAATTATAAGTATTTACCATGGAAAGAACTACTTTCACATATATCACAGATTATCAGAAGGAACATATTTTAACCCTTTATTTGCTTTATTGCCTGCATGCTACTGAATTGGAGGAGGTGTCACTGAGGAAAAAGGAAGCATTCAATTTCCTTATGTGGAGTCTTACATGGAGTTTTTCATATTTAAATTTAGCATTTACTAATTATTTTAGAGCTTTTCTTTTTCAAAAATAATTTATTCCTAGAGAAGCACTGATTCAGCTTCACCTTATGCAAGGCAGAAATTGAAAACTGACTTGGGGTAGTAAGCATAGATTTCAAGGATGTAGTTTTGTTTTGTTTTGATATTGGAATCTAGGTTAACCCCTCACTTACCTCAACTGCATAAAAAATAATCTTTTCAGAGCTTTAATAAAATTTAAACCAGGACATTTTCATTTTTGTATAATTTAGTCATATAATTGCCACATACATCTATATGCTTGTTTTAACATACTGTGTGTTTGCCCTGAGGAAATACACTCCCTATGTATGTATTCCTCATAAAGTTCTGCATTTTAGGACAGAAAAATTCACATCACTGAGTTTCTGGACTCCTTACTTAGGCCATTTTCCTCCAGGATTATAACATTATCATCTAAATTCACTTATTTCCACAGAAGATTTCATAGTACTAAGCAAATAGTCTCTCTCATTAGAGACAATGAGAATTTTGAATCAGAAAGGAGGAGCATTTTTGATGCCTTTATACAAATCTTGTAACCTTAATATCATCTCTAAGCAGAAAAAGCACTATGGTGGCTCTTCCTAATATTGAGAAGCATGGACCAAAGGAACCTTAAGATTTTTGATTGTTTGTTTCTATATAACTTTAAGTTGGATTAGATATTAAGTGAATCCATATGTGAGAAATTATTATACTTCTATTCTGCAAGCTAAAGGCCCCACTGGTAAACAATTCAGAAAATGAATTTCATCTTATTGCCTCCCCAAATAACAAGAAAGTTAGAAAAAGTAGCTGCAACTGACCTAATTTAAAGAAAGAATGTGCTTTTCAGAAATAGCAGTATTTCATCTTTCTACAACAGATAGGCAGGCTCAGAGCATTCAGTTAACAATTTATGAAGGATAGAAAAATATGATTTCTTCCTTATTGTCATTGTTTTGTTTTCTTAGTTACTGCCTCTAAATTGAAGATACTGCCCTACAATCTGATACAGGTTAATTAAGAATTTAAACCAGTAACACATATTTTTGGTTAGCTGTTTATCTAATAAAATGTTCAGGAAAAAGGAATATATGATATTACAGAAATTGATAATGGTAATAATAAAAATAACTAATTTCACTGACTGCATTCAATGTGTCTAATATCATCTGAAGCACTATACACAAATATTTTTATTTAAAACTTACATCAAATCTATGAAAGGGTATCATTTCATGGATCCATCCATTTTATAGTTTAGAAAATTGACTTGCCATCTTTACCCAGCTTGTTAGTGGCAGTGTTGGGATTCAAATTCAAAACAATTTTATTTCATTGATCCAAGCTTATACAGTGTACAAACATAAAACTATCTAAAACATCCTAATATTAAGTGTTCCTTCCAGACATGAAAATCAAATATACAAATGTATCATTTGTAATTTGGAGGAACCTTGGTTATAAAATTAGAAGATGATTAAACAAACAGGAAAGAAAACACCAGAGTTACTTTTTGAGGATGAGATCAAGCAAACTTAAAAGTTCTCCTTGAGTATAGAACAGTCTTTAGGACTCTGTGGGAGAGGGAGAGGGTGGGATGATTTAGGGGAATTTCATGGAAACATGTATGATATCATATAAGAAATGAATCGCCAGTCCAGGTTCGATACAGGATCCTTGGGTCTGGTGTACTGGGATGACCCAGAGGGATGGTATGGGAAAGAGGTGGGAGGGTGGTTCAGGATGGGAACACATGTATGCCTGTGGCAGATTCACGTTGATGTGTGGCAGAACCAATACAATATTGTAAAGTAATTAGCTTCCAATTAAAATAAATAAATTTAAATTAAAAAGAAAGAAAGAAAGAAAGAAAAACACAATTGCCAGGACACTGGGTCCTACAACAGAATGCATTCATTGTGATTTAAGAAAGTAACACAGCATAAAAATACCATAAATAAAATATATGAAGGACAAAAAAAAAAAAAAAGTTCTCCTTGAGGCAAATTCACCTCAGACTATAATCACACTAGCTATAGCTTCAGCCAGGACTGGGTTTCAGATGACAATAAAGGAGGTGAATCTAATTTGTGGTCTAAGAATGAGCATTTAGTAGTAACTGGAGTAAAACTTACAAAGCTGGTTTTGGTGTACAATATTGTCAAATCAACTGAAACATGTTCACATATTCATGATGATACCAAACAATCTCGCCATTTTTGACATTCTGATTCTGTCATTATCTTTGTTCTAAGTTCTTCTTTGTGAACTTCTTAGCTGTTAAAATTGGCAACTGCCTAGGGTATTATTTGAAATCTGTCTTTCTAAGTTTATCAAGAGCCTTTATTTGTATTATTAGTGAGGACTGCCATCCAGTGTTCATGTTGATTAATAGCAACTAGCTCCTCTAGATTGAAGAAGCTACAACTTCCAAATACAGCACCGTTTTTGTTTGTTTTTGTTTTGTTTTGTTTTAATATAGATAACACCAAGGTATATTTAGTTAAGTTTCCTGCTCTATTAAGTGAAGAAATATAAAGGTGACAGTGAGAGATACCTAAAGTCTCCTAAAACACAGTCTCCTAAAGTCCTTGGTAATATTATTTTTTCTTTTGATGTTATAACCCAAACAGTTAGATGTAAGCACAGTACTTGTTGAAAACAGGAATTACTCCTTCAATATCCATCTTCAAAGCCTCCCCTCTAGCTTTCTTCTTTCCTTTCCTTTTTAGTTCACAGATCTGTCATTTCCCTAGCAATTCTAACCTAAAACTTCAGTTCAGTTCAGTCGTTCAGTCGTGTCCGACTCTTTGCCACCCCATTAAACACAGCACGCCAGGGCTCCCTGTCCATCACCAACCCATGGAGTTCACACACACTCACGTCCATCGAGTCAGTGATGCCATTCAGCCATCCCATGCTCTGTCGTCCCCTTCTGCTCCTGCCCCCAATCCCTCCCAACATCAGAGTCTTTTCCAATGAGTCAACTCTTTGCATGAGGTGGCCAAAGTACTGGAGTTTCAGCTTTAGCATCATACCTTCCAAAGAAATCCCAGGGCTGATCTCCTTTAGGATGGACTAGTTGGAGTTCCTTGCAGTCCAAGGGACTCTCAAGAGTCTTCAACACCACAGTTCAAAAGCATCAATTCTTCAGCGCTCAGCTTTCTTCACAGTCCAACTCCCACATCCATACATGACCACTGGAAAAACCATAGCCTTGACTAGATGGACCTTTGTTAACAAACTAATGTCTCTGCTTTTTAATATGCTATCTAGGTTGGTCATAACTTTCCTTCCAAGGAGTAAGTGTGTTTTAATTTCATGGCTGCAATCACCATCTGCAGAGATTTTGGAGACCCCAAAATAAAGTCTGACACTGTATCCACTGTTTCCCCTTCTATTTCCCATGAAGTGATGGGAGCAGATGCCATGATCTTCATTTTCTGAATGTTGAGCTTTAAGCCAACTTTTTCCCTCTCCTCTTTCAGGTTTACAGGCTGTCAAAGCAAAATAGCGTGTCTGAACTCCATCTAGTTTGAGGGCATAACAAAAAAAGGATCATTGCTTTATTCAAACATAGCCTTCCTGTATATGGACTTATAGCCTGTTTTGGCTTAAAAAAAGATAACTATGAAAAAGAATGTTTGATTCTATTTGAGTACATGATAAAATTTCACTTAATTTTTTATCTAACCCTCCTGTCTTGTCACAAAATTTTAGACATAGAATCTTCCGTTTAGT
The DNA here is from genome assembly GCF_055505025.1 of Bos grunniens. Taxonomy (NCBI): domain Eukaryota; kingdom Metazoa; phylum Chordata; class Mammalia; order Artiodactyla; family Bovidae; genus Bos; species Bos grunniens. The sequence goes on along the minus strand of NC_141194.1, from coordinate 100,273,450 downwards.
TCACTTACAAGTAAGCATCAATCATAATAGGCTTTGAACAATAATGAATTTGAATATACTTTGATATTCATTGATATGTATTAAAATTCTATTAACAGTGCCACATTCAGCAAAATACGAGTTTAGCTTCAGATTGAACTGGAGTAGTAGTGCTTATATTCTTATTTAAAGAAGATATTTAATTGAGATCACCAAAGTAATCATTAACCATAGGATAAGAGTTCTGTATTTATTCATCTTCATTTTAATAAGAAAAGAGAATAGTATAACAACGATCATTTAAATCAAAGTCCATGCACAAAATTGAAGACTTAAGTTTAATTATATTTATTTAGAGCAGAGGACACATGCAAATTAAATGTTGAATATGATGTGGCTTTCTCCTCTTTATGTTTACTTAATAACAACCTACCAGAATCATGGCTGATCATCTACCTTATGCTCTCCACTTAATCTTATCTATCTCTAGCATATTTCAAATATCTACTTTAGCTTATGGAGTAATCATGAACATCCATTTTTATGCAATATATGCATTAGACAAATAAAAATAATAGTTGTCATGTCTTTCAAATATAAATTGAATTTGTTTTATAACAGGCTAATGATGTTAACAGATAGGGAAGAAGAAGAAAATAATAGGTGAGAGAAAAATTACAAGCAAAATTCCAGTACCAAAATTTATGACACATCATTCTTTTATTCACCTCTGGGTCTTTGATTGGAAGTCTCTTTACATGCCCCACCCCCAACCCCATTTTTACCTTTACCTGGTAAACTCTTGCTCATCCTCAGGTCTCAATTTAGAATACTCTTGGGAAGATTTGGTCCTATCATCTGGTCCTATGGATATTTGGATGCCACTGTTTAATGTCTTAACCTTAAGAAATGTAATCAATAAATATAATGATTATGACTGTGACCATTAATCAATATAAAAAATTGACAAAAGCTAAAATAGTTTTGCATAATAAAATGTATTATTGAGTATGAACTAAATTAGATTTCAAGCATTGATCCATGAAATTAAAAATAAAAATTTTTAATGAAAAAATCAAATTTAATTAATGAAAAATTAAACTCGGTAGAAATCAAAGCTGAATACCACCAACAAAGGCTGATATTGTACACAGTTTAATTGCAGTATATAGACAATGTATCAAGGTCTTAACATGGCTAAAGTTTATTCTTGAAATTGCTTTTCTATTGAAAGTTCAGGCATGTGGGTATGTTTTATTAAAATTGTAAGATTTATAAACTTTGAAATCAAACTACGCATTTTTAAAACAATATGGTCTAAACATCAACTAAATTGCAAAATGATAAAATCAAACCTTTTATATCTTTATTTCTTTGTTCACCTAACATCTTTTATTGTCTTATGATATAATATATCATATGATTCTTCAGTTGCTTACTTATCTGTAAATCACACTCAAATGTAGCTTTTTGAAACTAGAGATAGTGTCACTTTTTTCCGCACTTTATTCTCAGCATTCTAGCAAAGTACATGGGACATAACAAGCATTAAGTAAATATTTTCCAAATGCATGACAGAATAACTAAATCAAAGGAAAATTCAAGGGCTATTTATAGCAAGACAAAAATTCAGGAGTTGAAGTATACTGAATATAATACACATGAGTAGACAAGATTGGAGAGAAGGGAACAAGATTGTAAAGGCATTTGGAAGCAGAATGTGCTGGGACTTAAATATCATTGTCAGGAGTTTGGATGTGATGTTGTATGCATGGAGGAACTACTGTTTTTGTTTTTGTTTTTGCTTTTCTTAGAATCAAGCAAAATATTCAAAGGCATTATAGCAAGGATTGACAAACTATGTCTTATGTGCTAAATCCAGCCCACTGGTTTTTTAAAATAAACTTTTATTGGAGTACAGCTGTGGTCATATGTTTTGTATCATCTATCGCTGCTTTGGTACCTCAACAGCAGAAGTAATTAGTTGTAACTGAGGCTGTGACCCTCAAAGTCTAAAAAATCTATCTTCTGGCCCTTTACAGGAAAAAAAAAATTGTCAACTTCTGGTTTGTAGATCATCCTTTACAAAACAAATAATTGGCAAGACAGGCACATATACTGAAGTATTGATCTTGCAACTTGATCTTAAAGTGAAATCTACTGAAATCTATTTTTTAAAAATTATGTAAAGTTAAGCTATTGCAATCTGTAATTTCAATGATAGATATACCTGTCCGCTGATATTCAATATTCTAGAGTTTCCTCCAGTTCTTTTTTTATACTTCACTTTGGCTAAGTTCATATTTATATGCTGTGGGGTCCTGTTTGAGATTGTGATCTTTTATTTTCTATTGAACTTCCCTTTGTTTCTGGAAAGAAAACAGAAAGTTAAGGATTTTTGTACAGGAGTCATGTATCTGGCAAAAATGCTGATCTCTCTTATTAATTATAATAGATGTTAACGTTCTTGAACTTTTTAGGTAAATGATCAGATTGTCTACAAATAGTGACAGTTTAGTCCTTTCCTTCCCTATGTTTATACCCAGCTTCTATTTGTTCATGTATAGCCTTAAATTTATGATGAGAAGAAAATGGTAAAAGTGAATTCTTGCAGTACAATAAGCTAGAAAATGTTAACAAATAATTAAAAAGCAATTATTAATAACAATATTAAAAATTTAACTGTGACCTTTAAGTTTAGATATGATTTTTCATTCACTTTCAACTATATTGTTATTTCCTTCAAGATTTATTAACTCTTTAATTCTTTAGATGTGTATGTGTGTGCATATGCATACGTGTGTGTAATTTATCGATGAATAGCATTTTTACTAACTTTTTGCTTTTGATATCCAAGTTTGTTTCATTATCATCAACAACTGTTATCATGTTTAACAGTGAAGTTCATTTAAAAAGTATGTATAGGTATGGGATTGATTTTAAATCTCAGTAATGCCTCCAATTAAGCATAGTTCTCCAAAAAATAAATATATGCAAATATTCTCAGTTAAATTCTGGTAACCCCTGGAAAATCACTGACCATTATTTCTTCAATGGTGAGTCATTTCCGTTCTTGGTATTCTCCCCTCCTATTGCTGTTCAGTCACAGTCGTGTCTGACTCTTCGCCACCCCATGGACTGCAGCACACCAGGCTTCCCTATACTTCACTGTCTCCCTGAGTTTGCTCAAACTCATGTCCATTGAGTTGATGATGCTATCCAACCATCTCTTTCCCTCCCATTTTTCCTTTTATATAAATATTAAAACTTATGGAGTTGGTCTTCATGTCTCTTTGTTTTTATTACATATTTTCAATCTCTCCATTTCTTTCTGCCAAATTACAACAGAATTCTTCAATATGATATTGCTCCTAAATTTTATTTTTTTGTCCTTTAGATATTTCATGTTTATTTAGGGCATCTGGTGATGTTTTAATTCAATTTTACAAGTTCTTTAATTGTTTGTGTTTCATATCCATTTGTTTTTATATAAAATATTTACTCCAATTTGTGAGGATATTAAATTTATTAATATTAAGTTCATTATATATATATGTATACACACACACACACACACACATATATATCCTCAGGTTTAGTTTTCCATTTGTTGAGTTTAGTGAGTCCATTTCAAACAATCAGTTTTGCTTAGATCTTTGTTGTTAAATTCTGGATTCCTTTTTCTGTAACATAATCCTCTTGTACATGTTCTAGGCTACATTTGTCTTTTAGCAACTATGTTTGTTTCCCATATTAATTGTAGTGATGATACATATACATTATAGCACCCTTTATTTTTTCTTCTGTTAGGGAGGACATACAATGTCTACTCCACAGAAACTTTACTTTTTGTTTCAAAGTGTGGAAAGTTTTTTAATTTAATTTTTATGATACCTTATATTTTATTTGATTTTCAAGTGGGAGAGAGACAACAGATTTTAGTATGCCCCAATTTGTCATCCTGAAACTGGATGTTTCCAACTGTCCATTTGCTTTTTGATAATACCTCATATTCAACATAGATATTTTTTCTTTGTACAGACAATATTAATCACTGTCTTCAAACTCAGGTGAGAAACATACCTTTATTTTTCTGTGATTAAACATACTGCATTTTTAAAGTTCTGTATTTCTGGATGATCATAATATAATGTCAATTTTTAAAATTCTCCCCACTTTTTTTCCCAGTTATGTGCAAGTTCTATGGGGCTTATATTTTGACAATATATGTGGAGAAAAGTCTTTGGCATCATCTTTCTATGTTGGCATATGTTGAGACATTCAGTATCACTATCAGAACATGTAGATCACAGCTGCATTGTCTAAACTACCTCCCCACAAGGATTCTTCACATTTGTTAGCTCTCTGTACCATGTCTGTGCAGTTTTCAGGGTTGTTTCTTGTCACATATTGCTACCAGATATTTTAAGACCAATTTGTGCTATTATTCCTGAAATAGAGTGGATTATGAGTCACATCTCACCCATGGATATATTTGTTTGGCTTACATTGTGTTTTAAAAATTGAGATATTTGACATAAGAAATCAGATTTGTCTTCTTTTACAAAATTGCAACAGCAGGCAACACTGAGTATATATTCTTATCTGACAACAGCTGACTGAATTTGGGTAGAAGTAGCTACTTTATATAGAACATATGCTTTAAATTTAGCATAGCTTTAACACACTTTAGTGTCTTAGACAAGCTCACCTTACATATTTTTGTTATCTAGCATATCACTGTATACATCTGATTTTGTGAACAGAGGTCCAAACTCATAGTGCTGATGTACATTACTACTGTCATACAGTGTAAATGATACAAAACCTTGGGGTCTTGTTTCCTTTTCAAAATTTAACTGAATAGAGTTGCATATATTGCTTCTGCTCTTGATCACCACAAGTCTACATTGATCACTTACTTCCCATCCTGATCCAAAATTAGTCTGGGAAATAACAAAAACAAAGCTTCATTCCCAGAACCACCTAGTGTTTTTCCCTCTGATCTTTACCCCATTTCCCAATGTCTTTTCTGATATGGAAAGAAAAATAATAGATTAGCAACCAAACTTCTGTGACTCGAGTTTTATAAGAGTCCAAGATTTTAAAATTCTAAAAAATTGAATATTTCTTCTTTCTCTCTTTCTTCATTCTTGCTGTAACTCTCCCTTCCCAGAGGCAATGACAATAACATTCCCCACCTAAGAAGCAGCAGAATTAGAGGAAAACAATTATATAGTATTGCTACTTCAAGAATACTAGCATACCACAATTACACAAGGAACGAACAGACCTTCAAGACAATGATCATTTATTACCATAAAAACCTGATCTGCAGCGTCTGAATAAAATGCAGAGGCAGCAAACAGATATAATCAAATCTAAATTGAATTCAACCACTAATATTGGACTTAGTACAAGCAATAAATCAAGTTATATGAACTCAAAGTGCACAAATGCAACTTGTTTTAAAGTCTTTTGACTTTATGTGATAAAGACTATTAGAGGACTACTTGGATTTCAAGAGGCAAGAAAATGATTATGTGTTCTGTGTTAGAAGAGCGATTTAAGTAGGTACTAAACTTAGCTATCAATCTTTCACTTAGAAAGATTCTTGAACAATTGATTTAAAAAATCAATGTACAAACACCTAGAGGATTTCAAGTTGTTAAGCAGCAAACAAAATGGATTTATTTCCAAAGTCAAACCATTGTAAAGAGGATTGTTATTATTTGATCTTTATATAGGAAAACGCTGCAATTTTATTTCTGAAGTGCTTTCAACATACATGCATACAAGATGGTAGCAACAAGAATAGTTACCATGCTGAACACCTATAAGATAATCTCTTTGAAAGAATGCACATACAACTTTTTGATAAAAGGGAGAGAGGACTTTAATTCATTTCAGATAAATCAACAATGGTTAAGCTTTATAATACTTCATTCTTGTGTCATATTAAAGTAATGATGCACAAAAAAAGTAATTTCCAGCAATGAGGGCTGTAAAATTATATGAAGTTCAAAATCAGACTACAATCAATCTATCAGATGACATTTCTATAGTGGGATTCTGATTTTTTTTAAATTGGGGAGTAGAATATAGAAGTGAATTTATTTAGTTTTAGTTTCACCCCTATTAGTCTCAAAAAGCAACAAGAGAAGTGTCATAATAAAGGTATAAGAAAAGAAAGATGAAAATGTGTAGGGTCTTTCACTGCTGGCATTAGGCAATTAAGACTAATAGTGCAGAGTATCCCCCTTCTCTCTTTAGCTTTCCCACACGGCCCTACTTGACTCCAAAAGGAACCAAATTATTTGTAGAAGGCTAATGAAGAGGGTCAATCTTGGTAAAATGTATAAAGTAAATAGTTTGCCTGACAGCCTCCCTGGGTCACTCTTTCTTCTGTTTCCATTTTTCCTACCCAAGTTCAAAAGGTATTCCAGGTTAATCTGTCTTGGAGAAAATCATATGCTTAAATTATTTGTGTGAAAATTTAGTGACTCAGTATATAAGGGCATATGTGTTTTTAAAAGGACCTTAAAAAGATGAAATCTGATTGGAGAGAAATTTATGGGCTAGGTTTCCTTTTATGTCCTATTATATGAGAAAACATATGACTGTTAATGGAAAAGAGTTTTGACATCATTCCCTTACATTTCTGTCATATCTCAAAATGCATATTAATCATTTTTAGTTATAATCTAAAGAAAAATAAAAGGCAGTTTAGGTTTCAAGACACATTTAACAAAACCACCTAAATATTTAAATTCAGTGATATAAATACTATGCAGTCATGATAAATTAATCATTTTTCAGATATTTCAAGTTAATAATATTGTATATATAAATTTCTCCCTACCCAGGGATTGAACCTGGGTTTCCTGCATTGCAGGCAGATTGTTTACCATTTGAGCTAAAGGAAAGACCTATATATAAATTCAGTCTACAAAAGTATATTGAGTAACATTCTAATTTTGATAAAATTATAAAATTAGATACAATTAAATACAATTAGAAAAATTAGTTTTGTATTAAAATTCCTTAAAATTAATTTGCATTTGAAAATATAAAGGCTGGAATGAAATATAGCAATATGCTAGTGATGTTTAACAGTAAAACTCTTGTGATTGCACCTAAAAAAGAGAGTGGAAAGCCGTAAGAGATACTACTGTTAATCATACTTCCTTTATTCATAGAGATGGCATTATGGGTTTTCTTTTATTCCATTTATTGATGAATTGTATCTTTTCTAGACACCAAGCTTATGTCATTTTACCAGAAACAGACTATTCTTTTGACTTCAAATAGTTGAATCCAAGAAATTACCAGTTTGCAATTGTTATTTTTCTTTAAAATTTTTCATAGCATATTTTTCTCATTTGAGAAATTTTGGAGAAAACAGAAAAGTACAGAATATCACCTGTAAGTCTACCGTCAGGGGATGACATTGTTAGTACTTACCACATCTGTATCCAGTCTAATCTATGCATAAGATGTATATTTGCATATATGTGTATATGTTTGTATGTATATATGTATATACCAAAAAGTGTATACTGTTTTGTATCCTGCTGTTTATCACTAAATATTGTATGTTGGGTCTTTTCAGGGATTAATACATGATTAATGGCTATAGTTTTCCAGAATATGGCTAAATCAAATGGCTCCTATGGCTGACCAACTAGATTCTATACAGCTTTTCAATATTTTCCAAGTTTCCTTAAACTTGTAAACAAATATTTTCATTTCTGATTAGTTCTTTAGGCTTAATAAGTGAAATTGCTAGGAATATGGATATATTCATGTATAACACTTGTAAGATTGTTGTTGTTGTTCAGTCACTATGTTGTGTCTGTCTCTTTGTGACCTCATGAACTGCAGCATGACTGCTTTCCCTGTCCTTCACTATCTCCCAGAGTTTGCTCAAACTCATGTCAGTTGAGTTGGTGATGCCATCCAACCATCACATCCTCTGTTGCCTTCTTCTCCTCCTGCACTCAATCTTTCCCAGCATCAGGGAACGATGCTTTTGTGAAATTGCACTCTAATAGTACTATCACTATATTCCACTTAGCAGTTTATAAAAGGCCTACTTCATCAAATTCTTACTAAGTTTAAGCATTATCAATGTTTTCATCATCATGTATCTAATTGGAAAATAAGATTTTCTAATTATAATTTTATTTTGTATTTCTTTGGACAGTTTGTCATTTTTAGTAACCATTTGATTTATTTCTTTTAGAAATTTACTGTTTATTGCTGAGAAAATAATTTAATAGCACTCAGCTCTCCCTCCCATTTCTCATACATAAGAAAAAGATAATAACAGTAACTACCTCATAGTATTTTGTGAAGATTAAACATTTTATGTGAAACACCAAAACCAGTGAGTATTATATAGTTTGTTGAATATTAGAATTTTTATTATTGTTAATGTTATTAGGTTATTTATCTTTTCCTTATTTGAAACAAGTTTTTTATATATTAAGAATACTCACATTTTATCTGAGTATTTGGTGTAAGTGTATTTTTCAATTTGTTTAATTTGGTTTTGTTATTTCTTTCCTGCTTCTATTAAATCCATAGAACTTTTAAATTTGATATATTCCATGTTAGTGGCTCAGTCGTGTCCGACTCTTTGCCACCCCATGGACTGTAGCCTGCCAGGCTCCTCTGTCCATGGAATTCTCCAGGCAAGAATACTGGAGTGGGTGGCAATTTCCTTCTCCAGGCAAAATTAGATGAATGCTTTTTAAATCTGATACTGCCCTCTTCTGGAGAAGATGTGAAAGTGACAGTCGCTCAGTCCTGTCTGACTCTCTGCGACTCCATGAACTATACAGTCCATGGAATTCTCCAGGCCAGAATACTAGGGTGGGTAACCTTTCCCTTCTCCAGGGGATCTTCCCCACCCAGGGATTGAACCTAGGTTTCCCCTCACTGCAGGCGGATTCTTTACCAACTGAGACACAAGAGAAACCCAAGAATACTGGAGTGGGTAGCCTATCCCTTTTCCAGAGGATCTTCCCGACCCAGAAATCTAACCAGAGTCTCCTGCATTGCAGGCAGATTCTTTACCAACTTAGGTATCAGGGAAACCAAGTTTAAGCACCTCTTTGGAGACGGAAATGAACCAGTGGCCTAAGGATATGTATCTTAATCTATTGCCAATCAATTGCCAAATCTGTTACTCTATGTAAGAAAAGAAATTTCTTTCATGTAGATATTCCATAAATGATTAACCATGGACAAAGGGAAATTTGTACAAAAGGAGGTTTGCACAAATAGAGGTTTGGACTTTGCTCTTGAAAGTACTGGCTAAGTCTTTAGAATGTCCTGCCTGATAAGAGTGTCCTTGCTTATCTGAGAGCCTTAGGCCATACCAGATAGTTTATGCTAGTAATATGATTTTGGGGGTGGTAGGTGCTCAAGCCATGTGCTATCAACTCAACCTCTGGAAGGTATGAAGACTAAGGTCATCCATGCAAGCAGTTAACAATGTCAACCAGGGTACTACTAAATTGTCTGAATATCAAGGCTTAGGTGAGCTTCCGTGATTGACAATACTCAATATATATTGCCACACGTCAATGCTAGGAGAATTTAGCAGTGCCCACAGGACTCCACTGGAGAGGACAAAGGGAAACCCATCCCTGGAATTCTCCTGTACCTTGTCCTATGTGTCTTTACTTATTGTTGATTTTAATCAATAATTTTTCACTATAATAGACTACATATAACCATGATCATATTAACTTTTCCAAGTTGTATGAGTCATTCTAGAGGGAGACTTGGGTTCGATCCCTGGGTTGGGAAGATCCCCTGGAGAAGGGAAAGTCTACCCACTCCAGTATTCTGGCCTGGAAAAATTCCATGGACTGTATAGTCCATGGGGTCTCAGAGTCAGACACGAATGAGCAATTTTCACTTTCACTTTTTCTAGGGAATAATTGAATTGAGGGTAGTCATGACAATCCCCAAACTTTCAGTTGGTGCCAGAAGTAACGATGGTCTTGAGGACTCCTGAATATTGGAGAAATACCTTGTGATATATAAAGAATTCCTCTAGGCATGTGAAAATACCATGAAAATGAAATAAAATCAAAATGCTGTTGTCCAGAATGTGCAGAAACATATAATTAGTCCCCTTTTCTCTCTCCCCTACTTAGAAAATGTTGACTGGACACACTTCTCATTAAACTAAAAACACCTAATACATGTCCCAAGTGTAGGTGCCCTTTTGTGAGGCATAAGGTCCTTGGCTTGTGCTCCTTCATCAATAAATATTCCTCCTATTTTTTTTTTTAATTTGACAGGCATTCATTCTATGGGATCTTTGCTTTAAGTTACATATCCAATTTTATTCCTCTTAAAATGGTCATTGATCTTTATCCTCTTGTGAAAATTTTGCATTTTGGTAACCTTCCTCTGTACGGGGTCTGTGTTTCCACTGGTACTAAATAACAATTTTGGCAAACTTTCTACAGAAATAGCCATTTTAATTAGCCCCTACTACAAACTAAAAGTTCATGAGACTCCAGTAAATAGACTTAGAAATGGTTTCTAAATATTCCTTATTTCTTCAAATCAATTTTCCATGTTTGCAGCCACAGTAATTTTTTTTGGGTTCTTTTATGGTGGCTTCCCTTGTGGCTCAGCTGGTAAAGAATATGCCTGCAATGCAGGAGACCTGGGTTCAATCCCTGGGTTGAGATCCCCTGGAGAAGGGAAAGGTTACACACTCCAGTATTCTAGCCTAGAGTATTTCATGGACTGTATAGTCCACGGGGTCTCAAAGAGTCAGACACGAATGAGCAACTTCCACTTTCACTTTACTGTGGTAAAATATACATAATACAAAAAATTACCATTTTAACGATTTTTAAGTATATGGTTTGTTGGCCTTAAGTGCATTCACCTTGTTGCATAACCACCATCCGTTACCAGAAATTTTTCATCTTCCTGAAACTGAAACTCTATACCTATAACTCCCAGCCCATGACAGTTACTATTCCACTTTGTGCCTCTATTAATTGCCTGTCCTAGGGAGCTCTAGAAAAGAGCCTCTTGATAAAAGTGAAACATGAGAGTGAAAAAATTGGCTTAAAACTCAACATTCAGAAAACTAACATCATGGCATCTCGTCCTACCACTTGATGGAAAATAGATAGGGAAACAATGGAAATAGTGAAAGACTTTATTTTTCGAGCTCCAAAGTCACTGCAGATGGTGACTATAGCCATGAAATTAAAAGACACTTGCTTCTTGGAAGAAAAGCTATGATCAACCTAGACAGCATATTAAAAAGCAGAGACATTACTCTGCCAACAAAAGTCCATCTAGTCAAAGCTATGGTTTTTCCAGTAGTTATGTATGGATGTGAGAATTGGACTATAATGAAATCTGAGCACAGAAGAATTGATGCCTGCTGAACTGCAGTATTGAAGAAGACTCTTGATGGACTGCAAAGAGATCAAAACAAGTCAATCCTAAAGGAAATTAGTTTTGAATACTCATTGGAAGGACTGTTGCTGAAGCTGAAACTCCAATACTTTGGCCACCTGATGCAAAGTATTGACTCATTGGAAAAAACCCTGATGCTGGGAAAGATTGAAGGTGGGAGGAGAAGGGGACAACAGAGGATGAGATGGTTAGATGGCATCACTGACTCTATGAACATGAGTTTGAGAAAGCTCCAGGAATTAGTGATGGACAGGGAAGCCTGGCATGCTGCAGTCCATGGGGTTGAAAAGAGTTGGACATGACTGAGCGAGTGAACTGAACTGAACCGAACTGAGGGAGCTCATATAATTGGAATTGTGCAATATTTGTCCTTGTGTATCTGGCTTATTTCCTAAAGATTTATCCATGTTGTAGCAAGTGTCAAAATTTCATTATTTTCTTAGGTTTAAAATTATTGCATTGTATGTATATACCACATTTTGTTCATTTTTTTTTCTTTCACTGATGGGTTGATTCCATCTTTTTGCTATTATAATATTGCTATGAACATTGGTGTACAAATGTGTTTTCAACTCTCTGCTTTCAATTATGTTGAATATATACCTAGAAGTAGAATTGCTGGATCATATGATAATACTGCATTTAATTTTCAAGGAAATGCCATACTGTTTCAACAGAGAGTGTATGATTTTAAATTCCCATTAAAAATGCAGAAGGGTTTCAGTTTCTTGACATCATCACTAACACTTATTTTCTTCTTAATTTTTTCCTATGATAATTATCCTAAAATGTGTGAAGTGATATCTCATTGTCATATTTTTATTTGCGTCTCATTAATCATTAGTGACTTTGAGCATCTTTTCATGTGCTTACTGGAAATTTGTATATTTTCTTTGGTGAAATGTCTATTAAAAATCTTTACCCATTTTTAAATTTGGTTGTATACTTGTTGTTGAGATGTGGAGATTCTTGGTATATTCTGGAAAGTAAACTATTATTGAATATACAATTTTCACATAGTTTTCCTCTATTTCATGAGTGACTTTGTACTCTGTTAATAATGTCCATTGTTGTTCAAATCTAATTTCAATGAAGTCCAATATATCTATTTTTTGAATTTTTTGCCTGTATTTTGTTCTTACATCGAAGCTATCATTGATATATTTAATGTCATAAAGTTTCCCCTTATTTTTTCTTTTAAGAGTTTTTTAACTTTAACTCATATTTAATCTTTTCTCTATGTTGAGTTTAGATTAAATATGAATTAAAGTTAAAAAACACTTAAAAAATAAGGGGAAACTTTATGACATTAAATATATCAATGATAGCTTCAATGTTGAGTTAATTTTTGTATAAAGTAAGAGTCCTTTTCAGTGGGTAGCCACTTTTTCCAAAACAGTTTTTTGAAAGGATTGTTCTTTCTGTTTTTAATGGTCTTGGCACTTTTGTTGAAAATCATTTGAACATGTATGTTGGGGGATTATTTCTGGGTCTATATTCTATTCCACTGGTTTATATGTCTCTCTTTATGCCAGTACCACACTGTATTTTTGTAGAAAAGTTGAAATTAGAAATGTGAGAGCTCCAACCTTACTTTCACTTTCAAGATTATTTTGATTTGGAAGATCTTTTGAAATTCCATATAAAACTTAGGATAAAACTTTCTATTTCTGCTGATAACATTGTTGGGATTTTGATAGGTATTTTAATGAATCTGTAGATTGCTGTGAGTGATATTGATATCTTCCCAAGTCTTTCAATTTATAAATTTGAGATATCTTTCCATTTATTTATCTGGTTTAATAATTTTCAGTACATATTCTAGTTTTTAGTTTTCAAGTCTTTTGCCTCCTTACTTAAGTTTATTCTTAAGTATTTCACTCCTTTTAATGCTATTGTAAATAGAATTGTTTTTTTAATTCCTTATTCAGAATAATCATTATCATTACATAGACACAAAACTAATTTTTGCATTTGATTTTCTGTCCTGCAACTTCACTGTATTTGTTAGTCTTAATAGTTTTATGTGTGGAAACTTTAAGGGTTTCTATATAAAAGCTTATGCCATCTGAAAACAAAGATATTCCCTTCAACAATAATTTCCTTGAAACCATATTTTTTTACTGTCTCTCATAAATTTTGGTACTTTATGTTTTCATTGTAATTTGTCTCAAGATATTTTATAACTTTCCCTGTAAAATTTACAAGGGAAATAGGGTATATATGTTGTTTCATTTTCACGTGTTTGTGGATTTTCCTCTTTCCTTTCTGTTACTGATTTCTAGATTAATTCTACTGTGATCAGAAAAGATATGTGGTATCATTTCAATTTTTTAAAATTCATCAAGACTTGTTTTGTGGACTAACATATGATCTATCCTGGACAATGTTTTATGTGTTGTGCTTTTAAAACAAATACATATTATGCTATCCTATACTCTCCAAGTCCTCTGGTTCCTTATGAGCCCGTTTTTATGCTCTACCAGCTGTTGAAAGTGGGGTATGGAAGTTGCTATGTTATGAATATTTGTGTGCTCCCTACCTTCAAATTTATATGCTGAAGTTCTAATATCCAATCTGATGATATTAGAAGATGAAAACTTTAGAAGATGATTAGGTCATTGAGGCTGAGCCTTTAGGAATCAGTTTCTTGCCCTTATGAAAGAGACCTGAGAACTTCACTCCTTCCACCATGTGAGATCACAGCAAAAGGTACAGATGTCTATAGACCTATCAACTTGCTACAGGTTCCATTTGTAATGGTTGCTGCTTCCTGCAGTTTTTACTAGCATGAGATTCAAGCTTTAAAGCCCATCCTTTTGTGAGATCTGAGTTATGTAAAATAGAGTCCTATCCATAAGGAAGCCTTCCAGACAGAAAAGAATATCATGAATAAGGTCAAACATACTCCTCGTGATTCAGTGGAGGGAACTGGAAACTAGACTGTCACTTCCCTGAGACTACACTGTACTATGCTGGGGACATGATGTGGCAAGGGTAAATAAAAGTACCATGAAGTTTTCTACTATTTTCATTTTGGCTTTTTCTTTACTGAGTGTTTATTTGAGGTGCTGTACACCTTTCATCACTTTCGACAATTGCTATCAAGCTATTTTTTAGCCAGTCTTTTTATTTTCTTCCTTCCTTTCTTCTCTTCTTCTTCCTCTTCCTCTTCTTTCTCTTCCTCTTCTTCCTCTTCCTCTTCTTCCTCCTCTTCCTCTTCTTCTTCTTCCTGTTCCTCCTCTTCTTCCTCTTCCTCTTCTTCCTCCTCTTCCTCTTCCTCTTCCTCTCCTTCTCCTTCCTCTTCCTCTTCCTCTCCTTCTCCTTCCTCTTCCTCTTCCTCTCCTTCTCCTTCTCTTCCTTCTCCTCCTTCTCCTCTTTCTCCTTCTCCTTCTCCTTCTCCTTCTCCTTCTTCTTCTTCTTCTTCTTCCTCTGTTTCCATGGGGAAGTTAAGGCCTGGAAGCTCCTAGTGTGCCATCTTTTAGAGATTTAAACTCTATAGTAACTTTTAAAACAAAAATCTGGTTGTGTATTTCCCCTTCTTTTTAATGCCTTCTGTTTTCACATGTAAAAAGTATATTTCTTATATATAAACTGTCTTTACCATATGTATCTAGGCCTGTAAAGATCTATGGAATCTGGCTGTTAAATATATCATCATCTCTAACACTCTCACTGAAAGTGATCTGATTCTATTCAAGCTGTTAAGTTCTTCTTGTAGTTCCACTATGGTACATCTCATATCACTTCATTCTAGTGTATTCTCTTTTTCTGGAACATTTCACCTCATCCATTAACTAACCAATTCATTCTACAATTTACCTTTCCAATACCAATTTAAATGTCATTTCTTTAACAAAGCATTTGAACCCTCTTTTCAGTCTAGGTCAGATACCCTCTCATGATGCTCTGTTTGCATTCTTCATTGTCATTCAAAACATCCATAACAATTGTCATTAGTGTAATTAATTATTGAATATATTTCTTGCTTTAAAAAGCAAAGGCAAGGACCATGAATTCCTTATTACTGTATTCTTAGTGTTTAGTCCAGTGCCTGGCACATAGTAGGCATTCCAAATGTTTTGGTTAAATGAAGGAATGAAATTCCTATTCTGTAATATGAGAACATCAATATTGATGCCAATCACAGAAGATGTCATTTTCTGTGAAACATCTCTTTTTGTGAAATTAGGCTATTTTTTCAAAGCTCCATTTTGGAATAATATTTCCACTAATGAGACAGCTTAGCAGCTTTTGAAACACATATGATTATTCTCTCCAGGTTTCATGTAAAAAGAAAAATAAGGTTTTTAAGATAGAGAAACATAGCTATCAGTGTCAAACACTTAACCCTCCTTATTCCATAATTCTATCTTATAAATATGCATGTAAATAACATTTCAAATTGTTATATTATAAAGAATTACAATATGATGAATTATAGAAAGTAAACAAACAATGTAAAACCCAATAACATTTGTCTCTCTGAATGATATTTCTGTTAGTAGGATGATTTAACTGAATGTCTATGTCAATGTGTTCACCAGTAACAAATAGCTATGTGATTGTTACTTAGCAATTACGTGGAACAAGTTGTTATTGCTGAAAGATGATAAATAACTTTATGGAGACATTACCCCATGTATATGACAGTTGATTTCATATAATAACCTCAGCATTTATTTACTGGGAATTTTAGATTAATTTGTATTTGTATTTAATTTGGTCACAACCTGAATACTTTAAAAACATAAATTAGAATAACTTTCTTTTAAAGTGTATTTGCAAGAAATGAATTAAGCAATATCACATAAGTATAATTTTTAAAACCATTCTTGTTTTACTTCAATTTAGCAAAGCTATATGAGTGTTATGGAAGACTAAACTTTTTTTCATCTAAATACTTTTTGAGTATATTTACGCTACAAAATGCCTTCCTTTTAAAGTGTCTATTTAAAATGATAAGACAATGCTCATTTCATTAAATTAAAATCCTAGTATTCAGGAAAAAATATTTCATTAATTTTGAAAAGCAAGATAATAATGTGCCATTTCTGGAAAAATAGAATCTTTTCTTCTTTCCACATATTACTTTAAAAAATACTTTAATCTCTCTCCTGTTACATGGAAAATACTAATGACCACCTCCCTTTAGTCTTGCTTAGTGAAAAATCAATTGGCCATCTATGACTTCACTTCATTATTATTTATTTCAGAGAAAGTCAAGGGTAAAATAAATAAGGTTAAAAAATAATTGATTCTGTGTCCCAAATAATTCCAGACTCAAAGTCATACTCCCTGTTAAGAGCTCCTATCCACACTCTGTGTTCATATTTCAGGTACAGTCATCACTTTGTATCCATAGTGATTTTGGACAGAGACAACAGTAAGCGGCAGCTTGCAGCAAACAGCAATAAGCAGTAGTTGGAAGCATGATTTTAGTTCCTGGACTGGGAGTCCTAGCCAGCAGGGGCCACCTGTTAGGTCCTAAGTCCCAAGCTCTTGTCTGTCTTGTCAAGAAAGAATTCAGGGGAGGAGGTAGAAAGTAAAGAGAAAAATAAAAATTTTATTGGAAAAGAAAAGTTACATGTGGAAACACACACGGGCATACTCATAGAAAGAGTTATGGCTTTGGGAAGTTTAAATCCTTTATAATGGGGGCCGTCTTCTGGGTCTTTGTCTTCTTTTTGACCAATCATATTGTTTTGACTCCATGGCTATTTTGACTCTGGACACTCCCCTGGGTGTGCAAACACTGCTCAGTTAAGATGGATCCCACAGGAAAGGTTTATGGGAGGGAGTGGCAAAGTACTATGGTCCTGGCATTTCCTGCCTTTTTGGGCCCATGTAGGCTTTTGTGCATGTGCAATCACATGTATAGTCACATACTCCCAAGGATGTGGAGTGAGTGACCTAATCTTTTAACAGGTTAACCCCACTCTGTCCCTGCCATAAAAATTTAGCCCAAAGTCCAGTTATTTACCCTTTTCCTGTAGATGGTTTTGATATGGAAGTGTAGATATCAAAATATAGATAGGAGTTCAGCCATAAATATGTAGTCTTGGAGCCCATTTTCCTCTTGCTTCAAGAAATGTAAATGTGGAGCTGGTGATGAATGTCCAGCCTGGAGTGCATCTTCTTCTCATCCCAGAAGGTATGAACACGAGGCCAGTTGTAAATGCCTAGCCTGGAGCCCAGCTATCTCTTTCCTCAATAGGGATTTGGTTCTAGGACATCACCACTCCACCACTGCCCTTGAATACAAAAATTTCTGGATGCTCACGTGACTTATAAATAATATTGTAGTATTTGCATATAACCTAAACATACCCTCTATATACTTTTAAACATCTCCAGATTACTTATATAATAAAATGTAAACACTGTATAAATAGCTCCTGGCCTGCAGCAAATTCAAAGTTTGTTTTCTGGAACTTTCTGGATTGAAAAATAAAATATATTTTTAATCAGTGGTAAGCTAAATCCTTGTATGCAGAAACCTTAGATACAGAGGGCTGACTATACTATTAAATTGAAGGGCAGGTTGGGTCATCTTTCTTGCTTGAGTAGAAGGTAAGCGTGATGCAAATCAGGCAGAAAGTTCTAGAAAAGGAAATTTGTTAGGCCTTTTCAGCTTTTCTTTCCCCATCTTTTCATTCTGTTTTCTCCTTTTTACCATTATTATCTTACTATTTCTTTTCTTTTATCTGCATTTGAATGTTCTATCTTAAAGATTGTTTGCATAGAATCTTTAGCTTTCAAAAATAATTTATTCATTATTTTTATATAGTCATAATAGCTTTGTTCTAATTTCTAGTTTGATTGACCTGCCTTCATTTGAAGTTCTTTATAGTTTTCGTTCCATGGATAAATACTAACAGAACTGTTTATATTCTCCCCATAAATATGCATTTAATGCCAGTTGCAGCTAGTAATTGTTGCACATTTTTCTACCATTAATAAATATAGATTTGTTTATGACCAAACTCAAAGCAGAGTAAAAGAAAAATATGGGGTGGCACTGTTCAGAGAAAAATATGTTTACATGTTAATATTGACAGAGGCTTGTCATGTATTAGTCTTTTTAAAGCTGTGGAAGAGATTTTAAAATCACTATTTTACATTGTTGAATGATAGTCACCTTATTGAACAATTCCATTCCTTGAAGAGATATTTTACTCATTAGTATTTCTATTGGCTTAGCTAATGAAACTCTAAACTCTCTAATCCTCACATCAACAACAACAACAAAACCATTATTTAAAAATATGGATTAATTTTTTTTTATCAATTTGCATTATATCTACTATTTTTATTTTGTTTTAGAGGGAAGAAAATTAGTCAGTGATTTCCATGACATAAAGATTTTAAAAACCAAGTGTCTATTAAACTTTAGGGTTAATATATAATTTCTTTGGTTTTGAATTCAGAAATTGGGGCCCCAAGGAAATAGTCCATCTCTGCTATAAAAAACCTTGTATTCTGAAAGCCTTAGGCATATGGTTTATTATATAGGCTCCTGTACTAGGGTAAACAATAGAAGGACTGCCTTCCAGTCTGTCAACCCTACAGGCAATGACCTCTCTGTTGCCCATGAGATAGCTGTTGTCAAGCTTCCCTGCAAAGAACACTGGACAACAAATGCAGTTACTGTCCCCCTGCCTTCTTTCTGACCCTGCTATACTTTTAAACCTTTTCTTTAAAAAAAATATGTGCAAATAACTGGTTTATTATTGAATTAACACCTCCTGAGGTAGACTGAAATATCACCAACTAGAGGGTTTTGGGGGTCATTGACCTGAAAGACGCTACTTGTGTTACAATGAAACAGGAATGTCAATATCCTTCAAGGTCATTAAGAAAAAACTTGCTAAAATATTGCTAACACTGGTTTCTGATGGCTTATATGTCACAGGCAGTTGTAATTGGTTTCATGTGTAATTTAATCAGTTATTTTAATATAGATTACCCTATCACTTTTACACGATGAAACAGACTTCTTTGTCATTCACATCACATTTATGTCATTTTAAAAATGATGAATCCTGTTTAAACCAATCTTATATGTGGTTTACATTAATTGCTTGGCTAAATACTCTCTATTAACTTTCGGAAATTATTTTAGTGGAAAAAAAGAGTCACATGCTGAAACTATAAAGCTCAGAAATATTCTCAAGAAAAATTGTAGTTCTGAGTGTTACAATATCTCCCCCATGAGATGAGAAAATCTGAAGATAGTGCCTGTCTGAGTATGAAAATGCTTTCATTATCTATAGGCTAAAATCTGATTTACTTAGTCTGTAAGGCTTCCTTGATAGCTCAGTTTGTAAAGAATCCACCTGCAATGTAGGAGACCCCGGTTCAATTCCTGGGTAATGAAAATCTGCTGAAGAAGGGATAAGCTACCCACTCCAGTATTCTTGGGCTTTCCTTGTGGCTCAGCTGGTAAAAAAAAAAAAATCCACCTGCAATGCAAAAGACCAAGGTTGGGAAGACCCCCTGGAGAAGGGAAAGTCTACCGTCTCCAGTATTCTAGCCTGGAGAA
This sequence comes from Bos grunniens, assembly GCF_055505025.1. NCBI lineage: Eukaryota > Metazoa > Chordata > Mammalia > Artiodactyla > Bovidae > Bos > Bos grunniens. The sequence goes on along the minus strand of NC_141194.1, from coordinate 100,253,460 downwards.
TTCCATGGACTGTATAGTCCATGGGGTCGCAAACAGTCAGACATGACTGTTCGACTTTCACTTTAAGCATCAGAATACTTCACCACTTAATTCCTGCTATTATCTAACAGAACTCTATATTTATTTAGCTTTAAAAATGTTTATCAAACATACACTGTTTTACATTTGTGTTTTTTTGTCATGCTGTTCCCTCTGCATGGAATAACTTTGCCAAATCTGATTCACCTGGTGAAATCCCATCCAGTTAACAAAACTCTATTCAAACATAAAATTTCTATCATAGCTTCAAGTAGAATGTCTTAGTTTCAGTTCTTCCAAAAGAAGACCTGAGACAAGGATTCAAGGGCAAGTAGTTTATTTTGTTGGTGATCTTCATAAATTCTGGTAAGGAAGCAAACAAATGAGACAGAGAAAATAAAATGAATGAAAGAAGTCATTAAGATGTTGCATTTTCAAGCAAGTTATTTTGGATGGAAAAATATTACATGTCTCAATAAACACAGAATGTTGCACCCATCAAACCATTGCATTACAGCCATCCTTTTGGTGAGCCCTGAGGGAACTCAGGATGGAGGATCTCACCCTTCCTCATCTAGCAGTCAGCTGCTGTAGCCAACCCACTGGTTCTCCCTGAGGGGATTCAGGATGAGAAGAGATGGGTTACTGCCACCAGATAGCTGAAGTGATATCAAAGGAATGATTTCAATTATCAAGACTATTGCATCTTCCCATACATAGAAAAATGCTAAATTCCTTAACTTGAGATATCTAATTTTCTTTAATTAACAGTAATCTTTTGATGTTCTAGACTACCTGGTCTTTGTTGAAAAATTCTTGAGTATCCTGGCTCCTTCTCTTGCCTCTTTGGAACACTGTGTCCCAAGCTTACCCCTCATTTTTGTCCCCTGAATAAAATACAACTCTCAACTTTTAGGTTGTGCTTTTTAAAATTTTCATTCAACATGATCAATGATCACAATTAGATCTCTGAGAGTCAGTGTAGAATTTCAGGATTACTCTATCCAAAGAGAGAGGAAGGTAGGGTTTTATTCATAAGCCAGTCATTGGTTGAGAACTACATGTGGGGGTTTTTATTGATAACTCTTTCAAATTTATTTCTTACTCTACATTTTCAGAAAGTGATTTGGAGAAGCCAGAGAAAACCCTCAGCAGTGAGTCACAGTTTCTAGTTGTTAGAAATCTGCCTGGTGTGCACATTAATGATAAGTATGTGATTGGGCATTGAGAGGGTATGCAGCAGTTTTTAGGGGTGCTTCTTTGGAATCAAAAATAATTATCAATTGATCTCTTTTAACTATTACATTACAGGAACCATCTGTGATGCTTATGTGGACGAAGTATGTCACCTGCCATGTCAGTAAACAAATGATATTGTAGGCACGAAACCCTCAGTCACCACAGCTCACCCCATGGGGCAACCTTATGGATTCAAGATGAGAAAACACAGAATACTGGTCCCAGATAGCTGAGGTGGCTGTCAAAGGAATGATTTCAATGAGCCCAGACTCTTGCATCTTCACATATTTAGAAAAGTGTTAAATTCATTAGCTTGAGATGTCCAGCTCCCTTTAACGGTAATCTTTCATGTTCCAACTACCTGATTTTTGTTGTAAAACTCTTATGTATCGGCTCCTCTCCTACCTCTTTGGAAGAGTCCCTCAGAGCTGAGAGGCTGCCTTCTGGGCTTAAGTCCTCAGAAACTCCATCAGATAAAATATACTTCTCAACTTATAGGTTGTGCATTTCTTTTTCCAGTTGACACTTATGAGGATATGTTTTTGTAGATTTTGAGAAAATAATTTCCATGTGTATAAAGCATATTCTATGTTCTCCTCTATAGAAATCTGGGTCCTTTAAGTAATATCTCTGCCTTCTACATTACTGTTGTATGCTCTGTGAATTAACTGATACTTCCTTCTTTGCTAATACTCTCTTCTTTCTTCTCAATTCTTCTTAATCTTTATTTTCTATTTAATGACTTACCAGAATTCAGAGTTCTTATGAGATAGGCAATGGACTAATTTTTCTAAAAACAGCAAGTATTTCCCAAGTAGTCATATATACCAAACAAAATTCAAACCAAAGGGTTTATACATACAGATAAACACATTATTCCTGCTCTTAAGAAACATACTTTGGTCATGCTTTAGGATAGTTAAAATTTCTATAAACATTTCTTTGATTCATACATTCAATAAATATTTTCAAATGCTTATTAAGGGTCAGACTACACTAGTTGGTAAAGATATAATGATATGCAAAACACAATTCTTGCTTTCATAGAATGCATATTCCACAAAGGACACTAATTAAATATTCATACAAATGTTCTTGGAGAATTGTATTAGAAACCAAGATGTGGCATTAGGTGTTACTATGATAGTACTACTACTTCCTGGCAGTCTCACTTGACAGAGCAAGGAAATTTGTGTGTACATACTAATATATATACACTTTTGTATCTAACCATACATAGCTATATTAAACTTATGAGTTCATAACTTATGCTTCAAAATCTAATTCATTACCACATAGAAAATTCTAGCCTTTTCCTTTCTTTTGCTTATTTGTAAACTTTCACTCCAATAGTGAGAAACATGGCTCCTGGTATTTGCATTGCAATTATGTACTTGTTCAATTCCAGTACACAGGTATATCAATATCAGAATTGATAACCCATTCTTTAGTGGGAAACAACATTATCTACATGCTAATGCTAATGCTAAGTCACTTCAGTCTTGTGCGACCCCATAGACGGCAGCCCACCAGGCTCCCCCATCCCTGGGATTCTCCAGGCAAGAACACTGGAGTGGGTTGTCATTGCCTTCTCCAATGCATGAAAGTGAAAAGTGAAAGTGAAGTTGCTCAGTCGTGTCCAACTCTTAGCGACCTCATGGACTGCAGCCTACGAGGCTCCTCTGTCCATGGGATTTTCCAGACAAGAGTACTGGAGTGGGGTGCCATTGCCTTCATGGTGCTAATATTCAGTTCTTTTATCTTTAGTTTTTCAGAATCCACTCATTCCCAAAGTTAGGTTAAAACTACCCCCCCACACACACACTTGCTTCAATGAGGTTATTTCATGCTTTTGTTGGCAAAATGTTTTTGTTTTTTAATATTTTCTGTTTATTGATGTATAATTAATTTACAATGCTGTGTTAGTTTCCTTCTGAACAGCAAAGTGATTCTAGTATATATATGTATAATTTTTAAAATATTCTGTTCCATTATGTATTATCACAGAATATTGAATATAGCTCCCTGTGCTATACAGTAGGATTTTGCTATTTATCCATTCTATATATAGCAATTTTCATTTGCTAGTCCTAAACTCTCAGACCATCATTCCTCCACACCCTCTCCCCCATGGCAACCACAGGTCTGTTCTGTATGTCTATGAGTCTGTTTTAATTTTGCATAATATATATATTTATTTATGTCATATTTTAGATTCCACACATAAGTGATATCATATAGTATTTATCTTTTACTTCACTTAGTATAATGATCTCTGCTGCTGCTGCTAAGTCACTTCAGTCGTGTCCAGCTGTGTGTGACCACATAGACAGCAGCCCACTAGGTTCCACTGTCCATGGGATTCTCCAGGCAAGAACACTGGAGTGGGTTGTCATTTTCCTTCTCCAATGCATGAAAGTGAAAAGTGAATGTGAAGTCGCTCAGTCATGTCCGACTCTTAGAGACCCCATGGACTGCAACCTACTATGCTCCTCCATCCATGGGATTTTCCAGGCAAGAGTACTGGAGTGGGTTGCCATTGCCTTCTCAGATAATGATCTCTAAGTCCATCCATATTGCTGCAAACAGCATTATTTCATTCTTCTTTATGGCTGAATAATATTCCATTGTATATATATATACCATATTTTTAAAAATATTTATTGATTTATTTTTAATTGATGATTGGTTTACAATATTGATTTGATTTCTGTCACACATCAACTTGAATTAAGCGTTGGTGTACATATGTCCCCTCCCTCTTGATCTCCATTCCATCTCCCACCCATCGTCACCCCTCTAGGTTATTACAGAGCCCCAGTACGATTTCCCTGAGTCATACATCAATTTCCTGTTTCCCATCTATTTACATTTGTTGGTGTGTATGCATCCATGCTACCATCTTCATTTATCTCACCCTCACCTTCTTCTCCCCAACCCTTGTTCATAAGTCTGTTCTCTATGGGTCTTCATTGCTGCTCTGCAAACAATAATATGTATAATGTACATACTATATATTATTTCATTGTATATATTTATACACACACACACACACACACACACACATATATATATATCACATATTTTTTATCCATTCATCTTTTGATGAATATTTAGGATGTTCCATGGATGGAGAAGCCTGGTAGGCTGCAGTCCATGGGGTCGCTAGAGTCAGACACGAATGAGCGACTTCACTTTCACATTTCACTTTCATGCTTTGGAGAAGGCAATGGCAGCCCACTCCAGTGTTCTTGCCTGGAGAATCCCAGGGACGGGGGAGCCTGGTGAGCTGCCATCTATGGGGTCGCAAGGAGTCAGAAACAACTGCAGCGACTTAGCAGCAGCAGTAGCAGCATGTCTTGGGTATTGTGAATAGTGTTGCTATTAATATAGTGGTGCATGTACCTTTTTAAATTATATTTTTGTCCAGATATATGCCCAGGAGTGGGGTTGCTGGATCATGTGTTAAGTCTATTTTTAGTTTCCTGAGGAACCCCCATATTGGTTTCCCTTGAAGCTGCACCAACTTGCATCTCCACCAATAGCATAGCAGGGTTCTCTTTTCTACAAACCCTCTCCAGTATTTTACTTTTTAATGATGGCTATTCTGATAGGTGTGAGCTGGTACCTCATTGCAGTTTTTATTTGCATTTCTCTAATAGTTAGTGATGTTAAGCATCATTCCATTTGAGTGCTGACCATCTCTTTGGAGAAATGTCTGTGTAGGTTTTCTGTGCATTCTTTTATTGCTGTTGTTGTTGCTGAGTTGTATAAGTGTGTTCATATATTTTGGAAATTAAGCCTTTGTCAGTTGCATCATTTATAAATATTTTCTTCCAGTCTTTGTAGCTTGTCTTTTTGTAGCTTTTATGGTTTTCTTTTCTATACAGACTTCTTACAGAAGTCTGTAAATTTGATTAGGTCACATTTGCTTATTTTCTCTATTTATCTCTCTCTCTTTTTGCCTCAGGACACTGACCTAAAAAAACAATGTCATGATTTCTGTCAGATAATGTTTTATCTGTTCTTTATTCTAGGTGTTTTGTGGTGTCATGTCTTATATTTAAGTCTTTAAGCCATTTTGAGTTTATTTTTGTGTGTGATGTGAGGGTGTGTTCTAATTTCATTAGTTTATATACAGCTGTCCAACCTTCCCACATCACTTGTTAAAGAGACTGACCTTTTGTCTATTTTATATTCCTGCCAAAATTATTTGATTGTAGGGTGTGTGTGTGTATGTGTTTGTGTGTTTTGTCTGTGTCACACAACTTGCGAGGTCTTATTTCCCTGACCAGGAATTGAACCCAGGCCTCTAGTAGTGGAAACATGGAGTCGTAACAACTGGGTGGCCAAGGAATTCCATGTGTGTGGGTATAGATTGTTTTATAAAACACTACATTCCACACTGGAATTCCCTGATCTCCTAAATGATTTTTAATTTTCAATTATTATTTTACTGTTTGTACTGTTGAATATCTAATTTTATTAAATTATGTTTCTTCAACTATTGAACTGATCATGTGATCTTTTCCCTTTTGCTTGATAATATGGTTAATTATATTATTTTTGAATATATTAAAGCTTGAATTCTGGGGTTAAGCTATAATGATATATTCTCTTTTTTATGGACTATAGAATTCATACACACACACACACACACACACACAAATATTTTTATTTTTGTTCACACAATGCAGCTTGGAGGATCTTAGTTCCCTGACCAGGGATAGAACCCAGGTTATGGCAGTGAAATTTCTGAATCCTAACCACTGGACCACTAGAGAATTCCTGTGTATGATTTTTCCATAACATTTTCTGTTTTCATAAGTGAGATTGGACAATAGTTTCTTAATACTGTCATTTTCATGTTTTTTATCTATGTAATTCTAGCTTTATAAAATGAATTGGAGATTGTTCCTTCTGTTCCTACACCTTGCCAGAACTTGCAAAACACTGCATTCATTTGTTCTTCAATGTTTTACAGATTTCATTAGTGAAACAAAATGAGCTTCATGTTTTGTTAGTCGGAAAATTAAACATATTTCAGATTCAAAAGTTTACTTCATGCTTGCAATTCTTTTTTTCTTGATTGAAACATAATCTATGTATTCTAAAATTTCATTTCAAAGTATGCAATAAAGTGATTTCAGTAGTATATTCACAAAATTATGTAACCATCACACAATAGAATAAAACTATTCTCTAATTTTGGTGCATATACACAATGGAGTATTACTCAGCCATTAAAAAGACTACATTTGAATCAGTTCTAATGAGGTGGATGAAACTGGAGCCTATTATACAGAGTGAAGTAAGCCAGAAAGACAAACACCAATACAGTATACTAACGCATATATATGGAATTTAGAAAGATGGTAACGATAACCCTGTATGCGAGACAGCAAAAGAGACACAGATGTATAGAACCGTCTTTTGGACTCTGTGGGAGAGGGCGAGGGTGGGATGATTTGGGAGAATGGCATTGAAACATGTATAATATCATATGTGAAACGAATCACCAGTCCAGGTGTGATGCATGACACAGGGTGCTTGTGGCTGGTGCACTGGGATGACCCAGAGGCATGGTATGGGGAGGGAGGTGGGGGGGGTTCAGGATAGGGAACACATGTACACCCGTGGTGGATTCATGTTGATGTGTGGCAAAACCAATACAATATTGTAAAGTAATTAGCCTCTAATTAAAACCAATAAATGTAAATTAAAAAAATAAAAATAAAATAAAGGCAATCACTCCCCACAAAAAAATCTCATACACATTAGCAGTCATTCCAAATTCCTCTGCCCCTTGAAACCACTATAAACAGATTCTGCATCTATAAATTTGCTTAACCTAATCTGGATATTTCATATGAATAGAATTATTCATTAACTTGTGTCCAGCTTCTTTAACTTATTATGATTTGTAACATGTATCAGAATTTTATTTATTTTGAAGGCTGAAAAATATCCTATTGTATGTATATACCATATTTTGGTTACCCTTTCAGCAGCTGATGGCCATTCGGTTTGTTTCCACTGTGGGGGTGGTTATTTTGAATAATGTTATAATGGTCATCCATTTATGTTTCGTGTCATCATGTGTTTTCAATTTTGTTGGGTATATATCTAGGAGTGGAACTGTTGAGTTATAAGGTAATGTGTGTGTGTGTATACACATATATGTGTTATAAGGTAATATATTATAAGGTTACACAAACACACACACACATATGTATATATATACATATAATATCTGTTTTCCAAAGCAGCTGCATCATTTTACATTACTACAAGAAGGATATGTTGTTTCAAAATTCTCCACATACTTGTTGACAATTGTTATTTTCTGCCTTCTTAGTTTAGGTATCCTATTTCACAGAACCTCTTGATGAAAGTGAGAGGAGAGTGAAAAAGCTGGCTTAAAATTCAACGTTGAGAAAACTAAGATCATGGCATCCAGTCCCATCACTTCATGTAAATAGATGGGAAAACAAAGCAAACTGTGACAGACTTTATTTTCTTGGGCTCCAAAATCACTGAAAATGGTAACTGCAGCCATGAAATTAAGAGATGCTTGCTCCTGGGAAGAAAAGGTATAACAAACCTAGACACCATATTAAAAAGTGGAGACATTATTTTGCTGACAAAGGTCTGTCTAGTCAAAGCTATGATTTTTCCAGTAGTCATGTATGGATGTGAAAGTTGGACCTTAAAGAAGGCTAAGAATGAAAGAATTGATGCTTTTGAACTGTGGTGTTGGAGAAGCCTCTTGAGAGTCCCTTGGACAGCAAGGAGATCATACCAGTCAATCCTGAAGGAAATCAGTCCTGAATATTTCCTGGAAGGACTGATACTGAAACTGAAGCTTCAGTACTTTGGCTACCTGATGCAAAGAACTGACTCTTGGAAAAGACCCTGAAACTGGGCAAGATTGAAGGCAGGAGGAGAAGGGGAGGACAGGAGATGAGATGATTGGACAGTGTCATCGACTTGATGGACATGAATTTGAGCAAGCTCCAGGAGTTGGTGATGGACAGGGAAGCCTCGATTGGTATAGTCCTTGGAATCTCAAAGAGTTGGACACCACTGAGTGACTGAACTAAACTAAACTTTCTTACAGCCTTCGTTGTCCAAGAGTCTTTCTGCCAGTGAAGAGTTAGTTTTCAGTGAGCATTGTTGCACGTGTGGATGTATTTTTCATGTGTTCATGGGAAGAGGTGGATTCAACATCCTTTTACTCTGCTGTCTTGATTCACTTTCTTCTAGATTAATGTTTTCTCCCTAAATTTACTTTAAAACTTTCAAAATCCGTGTTTTAGAAGTGTCCTGTGTAAACTGAATATATATTATGATCTGAATATTTCTTTTCTAGCTAAATATTCTTTTTAGTTTTTGTAATGACATACATATTTAGATTTATATCTACCACTATATTTTATGTTTATTTTCTCTTCTTTACAGTTTTTAAAATTTTTTATCATATTTCTGTTTTCCTCCTTTTAGTTTGAAAATTTTACTAATTCTATTCTTTAATAAATACCCTAGGATTATCAGTAATATATAAATTATTAATATAAAAATATTTCCTTTTATTCTTTTTATTTTCATTTATTTATTTTAATTGCAGTCTAATTACTGTACAATATTGTAGTGGTTTTGCCATACATCAACATGAATCCGAAACAGGTGTACACATGTTCCCCATCCTGAACCTCCCTCCCACCTCCCTCCCCATACCATCCCACTGGGTCATCCCAGTGCACCAGCCCCAAGCCCCCTGTGTCATGCATCAAACCTGGACTGGTGAGTCGTATCACATATGATATTATACATGTTTCAATGCCATTCTCCCAAATCATCCCACCCTCGCCCTCTCCCACAGAGTCCAAAAGACTGTTCTATACATCTGTGTCTCTTTTGCTGTCTCATATACAGGGTTATCGTTACCATATTTCTAAATTCTATATATATGCATTAGTATACTGTATTGGTGTTTGTCTTTCTGGCTTACTTCACTCTGTATAATAGGCTCCAGTTTCATCCACCTCATTAGAACTGATTCAAATGTATTCATTTTTATGGCTAATACTCCATTGTGTATATGTACCAAAGCTTTCTTATCCATTCATCTGCTGATGGACATTTAATAGGTTGCTTCCATTCCCTGGCTATTATAAACAGTGCTGTGATGAACATTGGGGTACACATGTCTCTTTCAATTCTGGTTTCCTCAGTGTGTATGCCCAGCAGTGGGATTGCTGGGTCGTATGGCAGTTCTATTTCCAGGTTTTAAGGAGTATCCACATTGTTCTCCGTAGTGGCTAGTTTGCATTCCCACCAACAGTGTAAGAAGGTTCCCTTTTCTCCACACCGTCTCCAGCATTTATTGCTTGTAGACTTTTGGATAGCAGCCATTCTGACTGGCGTGAAATGGTACCTCATTGTAGTCTTGATTTGCATTTCTCTGATATTGAGGGATGTTGAGCATCTTTTCATGTGTTTGTTAGCCATCTGTATGTCTTCTTTGGAGAAATGTCTGTTTAGGTCTTTGGCCCTTTTTTTGGGGGGGGGTCATTTAATTTTCTGGAATTGAGCTGCAGGTGTTGCTTGTGTATTTTTGAGATGAATCCTTTGTCAGTTGCTTCATTTGCTATTATTTTCTCCCATTCTGAAGGCTGTCTTGTCACCTTGTTTATAGTTTCCTTCGTTGTGCAGAAGCTTTTAATTTTAATTACGTCCCATTTGTTTATTTTTGCTTTTATTTCCAATATTCGGGGAGGTGGGCCATAGAGGATCCTGCTGTGATGTGTGTCGGAGAGTATTTTGCCTATGTTCTCCTCTAGGAGTTTTATAGTTTCTGGTCTTATGTTTAGATCTTTAATCTATTTTGAGTTTATTTTTGTGTATGGTGTTAGAAAATGTTCTAGTTTCATTCTTTTACAAGTGGTTGACCAGTTTTCTCAGCACCACTTGTTAAATAGATTGTCTTTTCTCCATTGTATATTTTTGCCTCCTTTGTCAAACATAAGGTGTCCATAGGTCCGTGTATTTATCTCTGGGCTTTCTATTGTGTTCCATTGATCTATATTTCTGTCTTTGTACCAATACCATACTGTCTTGATGACTGTGGCTTTGTAGTAGAGCCTGAAGTCAGGCAGGTGGATTCCTCCAGTTCCATTCTTCTTTCTCAAGATTGCTTTGGTTTTTTGTATTTCCATAAAAATTGTAAAATTATTTGTTCTAGCTCTGTGAAAAATACTGTTGGTAGCTTGATAGGGATTGCATTGAATCTATAGATTGCTTTGGGTATTATAGTCATTTTCACTATATTGATTATTCCAATCCATGAACACAGTATATTTCTCCATATATTAGTGTCCTCTGATTTCTTTCACCTGTGTTTTATAGTTTTCTATATGTAGGTATTTAGTGTCTTTAGGTAGATATATTCCTAAGTGTTTTATTCTTTCATTGCAATGATGAATGGATTTGTTTCCTTAATTTCTCTTTCTATTTTCTCATTATTAGTGTATAGGAGTGCAAGGGATTTCTGTGTGTTGATTATATATCCTGCAAATTTACTATATTCATTGATTAGCTCTTGTAATTTTCTGGTGAAGTCTTAGGGTTTTCTAGTAGAGGATCATGTCATCTGCAAACAGTGAGAGTTGTACTACTTCTTTTCCAATTTGGATTGTTTTATTTCTTTTTCTGCTCTGATTGCTGTGGCCAAAACTTCCAAAGCTATGTTGAATAGTAGTGGTGAGAGTGGGCACCCTTGTCTTGTTCCTGAATTTAGAGGAAAAGCTTTCAATTTTTCACCATTGAGGATAATGTTTGCTGTGGGTTTGTCATATATAGCTTTTATTATGTTGCAGTATGTTTCTTCTATTTCTGCTTTCTGGAGATTTTTTATCATAAACGGATGTTGAATTTTGTCAAAGGCTTTCTCTGCATCTATTGAGATAATCATATGGCTTTTATTTTTCAATTTGTTAATGTGGTGTATTACATTGATTGATTTGTGGATATTGACGAATCCTTGCATCCCTGGGATAAAGCCCACTTGGTCATAATGTATGATCTTTTTAATGTGTTGTTGGATTCTGATTGTTAGAATTTTGTTAAGGATTTTTGCATTTCTTTTTTTTTTGGCATCTTTATTAGGTTTTGGTATTAGGGTGATGGTGGCCTCATAGAATGAGTTTGGAAGTTTACTTTCCTCTGCAATTTTCTGGAAGAGTTTGAGTAGGATAGGTGTTAGCCCTTCTCTACATTTTTGGTAGAATTCAGCTGTGAAGCCGTCTGCTGCTGCTGCTAAGTCACTTCAGTCATATCTGACTCTGTTCGACCCCATAGATGGCAGCCCACCAGGTTCCCCCTTCCCTGGGATTCTCCAGGCAAGAAAAATGGAGTGGGTTGCCATTGCCTTCTCCAATGCATGAAAGTGAAAAGTGAAAGTGAAGTCGCTCAGTCATGCTTGACTCTAAGTGACCCCACGGACTGCAACCTACCAGGTTCTTCCATCTGTGGGATTTTCCAGGCAAGAGTACTGGAGTAGGGTGCCATTGCCATCTCTGGTGAAGCCATCTGGACCTGGGCTTTTGTTTGCTGGAAAATTTCTGATTACAGTTTCAATTTCTGTGCTTGTGATGAGTCTGTTAAGATTTTCTATTTCTTCTTCATTCAGTTTTGGAAAGTTGTACTTTGCTAAGAATTTGCCCATTTCTTCCAAGTTGTCCATTTTATTGGCATATAATTGCTGATAGTAGTCTCTTATGATCCTTTGTATTTTTATGTTGTCTGTTGTGATCTCTCCATTTTCATTTCTAATTTTATTGATTTGATTTTTCTTCCTTTGTTTCTTGATGAGTCTGGCTAATGGTTTGTCAATTTTTTTGTCCACTCAAAGAACCAGCTTTTGGCTTTGTTGATTTTTGCTATGGTCTCTTTTGTTTCTTTTGCATTTATTCCTGCCCTAATTTTTAAGATTTATTCCCTTCTACTAACCCTGGGGTTCTTCATTTGTTGTTGTTGTTGTTTTTTTTTTTCCTAGTTGCTTTAGGTGTAGAGTTAGAATATTTATTTTACTTTTTTTCTTGTCTCTTGAGGTATACCTGTATTGCTATGAACCTTCCCCTTAGCACTGCTTTTACAGTGTCCCACAGGTTTTGGGTTGTTGTGTTTTCATTTTCATTCATTTATATGCATATTTTGATTTCTATTTTGGTTTCTTCTATGATTTAGGTTGGTTATTCAACAGCATGTTGTTCAGCCTCCATATGTTGGAATTTTTAATAGTTTTTCTCCTGTAATTGAGATCTAATCTTACTGCATTGTGGTCAGAAAAGACGCTTGGAATGATTTCAATTTTTTTGAATTTACCAAGGCTAGCATTTGTCTTACATACTGTGGTGCTCTTATGTTGGGCACATTTATGGCCCAGGATGTGATCTATCTTGGAGAAGGTTGTGTGTGTGCTTGAGAAAAAGGTGAAATTCATTGTTTTGGGGTGAAATGTCCTATAGATATCAATTACGTCTAACTGGTCTATTGTATCATTTAAAGTTTGTTTTTGCTTGTTAATTTTCTATTTAGTAGAACTATTCATAGGTGTAGGGCTTCCCTGGTGGCTCAGAGGTTAAAGCATCTGCCTCCAATGTGGGAGACGTGGGTTTGATCCCTGGGTCGGGGAGATCCCCTGGAGAAGGAAATGGTAACCCACTCCACTGTTCTTGCCTCGAGAATCCCATGTACGGAGAAGCCTGGTAGGCTACAGTCCATGGGGTCGCAAAGAGTTGGACATGACTGAGTGACTTCACTTTCACTTTCTTTCATTCGTAGGTGCAAGTTGGGTATTAAAGTCTCCCACTATTATTGTGTTATTGTTAATTTCCCTTTTCATACTTGTTAGCATTTGTCTTACATATTGTGGTTCTCCTCTGTTGGGTGCATATATATTTATAATTGTTATATCTTCTTCTTGGATTGATCCTTTGATCATTTTGTAGTGTCCTTCTTTGTCTCTTTTCACATCCTTTGTTTTTAAGTCTATTTTATCTGATATGAGTATTGCTACTCCTGCTTTCTTTTGGTCTCTGTTTGCATGGAATATCTTTTTACAGCCCTTCACTTTCAGTCTATATGTGTCCTTGTTTTGAGGTGGGTCTCTTGTAGACAACACATATGGGGGTCTTGTTTTTGTATCCATTCAGCCAGTATTGTCTTTTGATTGAGGCATTCAACCCATTTACCTTTAAGGTAATTATTGATAAGTATGATCCCATTGCGATTTACTTTATTGTTTTGGGTTCGAGTTTATACACCCTTCTTGTGTTTCCTTTCTAGAGAAGATCCTTTAGCAGTTGTTGGGGAGCTGGTTTGGTGGTACTGAATTCTCTCATCTTTTGCTTGTCTGTAAAGCTTTTGATTTCTCCTTCATATTTGAATGAGATCCTTGCTGGGTACAGCAATCTGGGCTGTAGATTATTTTATTTCTTCACTTTAAGTGTGTCCTGCCATTCCCTCCTGGCTTGAAGCGTTTCCACTGAAAGATCAGCTGTTATCCTTATGGGAATCCCCTTGTGGGTTATTTGTTGTTTTTCACCTGCTGATTTTAATATTTGTTCTTTGTGTTTGATCTTTGTTAACTTGATTAATATGTGTATTGGGGTGTTTTGCCTTGGGTTTATCCTGTTTGGGACTCTCTGGGTTTCTTGGACATGGGTAATTATTTCCTTCCCCATTTTAGGGAAGTTTTCAACTATTATCTCCTCAAGTATTTTCTCATGGTCTTTCTTTTTGTCTTCTTCTTCTGGGACTCCTATGATTTGAATGTTGGGGCATTTAACATTGCCCCAGAGGTCTCTGAGATTGTCCTCATTTCTTTGATTCGTTTTTCTTTTTTCCCCTCTGATTCATTTATTTCTACCATTCTACCTTCTACCTCACTAACCCTATCTTCTCCCTCAGCTATCCTACTGTTGGTTTCCTCCAGAGTGTTTTTAATCTCATTTATTGCATTATTCATTATATATCGACTCTTTTATATTTCTGCTAGGTCCTTATTAAACCATTCTTGCATCTTCTCAATCCTTGTCTCCAGGCTATTTATCTGTGATTCCATATTGTTTTCAAGATTTCAATAAAATGGATCATTTTCACTATCATTCGGAATTCTTTATCAGGTAGATTCCCTATCTCTTCCTCTTTTGTTTGGTTTGGTGGGCATTTATCCTGTTCATTCACCTGCTGGGTATTCCTCTGTCTCTTCCTCTTGTTTATATTGCTGTCTTTGGGTTGGCCTTTCTGTATTCTGGCAGTTTGTGGAGTTATCTTTATTGTGATGTTTCATAGGTGTGGGTGGGGTTCTATGCGAGGCTTGTCAAGGTTTCCTGTTTAGGGAAGCTTGTGTCGGTGTTCTGGTGGGTAGAGCTGGATTTCTTCTCTCTAAAATGCAATGAAGTGTCCAGTAATGAGTTATGAGATGTCACTGGGTTTGGAGTGACTTTGGGCAGCCTGTATATTGAAGCTCAGGGTTATGTTCCTGTGTTGCTGGAGAATTTGTGTGGTATATCATGCTCTGGAACTTGTTCGCCCTTGGGTGGTGCTTTGTTTCAGTGTACGTATGGAAGCATTTGATGAGCTCCTGTCAATTAATGTTCCCTGGAGTCAGGAGTTCTCTGGTGTTCTCAGGATTTCAACTTAAGCCTCCTGCTTCTGGTTTTCAGTCTTATTTTTACAATAGCCTCAAGATTTCTGCTTCTCCTTTCGAAGACAATGGGCTGCTTTTCTAGGTGCCTGATGTCATCTGCTGGCATTCAGAAGTTGTTTTTTTTTTTTTTTTTTTGTAGAATTTAGTTAGTGTTCAAATGTTCTCTTGATGAATTCGTAGGGGAGAAAGTGGTCTTCCCGTCCTATTCCTCCGCCATCTTAGGACTGCCCCTCTATCCCTTTTATTTATTTATTTTTATTTTTATTGGAGGCTAATTATTTTACAATGTTCTGGTAGTTTTGCCATACTTTCACATGAATAATCCATGACAGTACATGTGTTCCCCATCCTGAACCCCCTCAGTCTCCCTCCCCATCCAATCTGTTAGGGTCATCCCAGAGCAACAGCCATGACAACCCAGCCACATGCATCAAATCTGGACTGGCGATATGTTTCAATGCTATACTTTCAAATCATCCCAACCCGCCTTTTCCCACAGAGTCCAATAGTCTGTTCTTTCCATCTGTCTTTTTTGATGTCTGCATATAGGGTCATCATTCAGTTCAGTTCAGTCGCTCAGTCATGTCCGACTCTTTGCGACCCCATGAATCGCAGCATGCCAGGCCTCCCTGTCCATCACCAAATCACAGAGTTCACTCAGACTCATGTCCATCGAGTCAGTGATGCCATCCAGCCATCTCATCCTCTGTCGTACCCATCTCCTCCTGCCCCCAATCCCTCCTAGCATCAGAGTCTTTTCCAATGAGTCAATTCTTCGCATGAGGTGGCCAGAGTTTTAGAGTTTCAGCTTTAGCATCATTCCTTTCAAAGAAATCCCAGGGCTGATATCCTTTAGAATGGACTGGTTGGATTTCCTTGCAGTCCAAGGGACTCTCAAGAGTCTTCTCCAACAGCACAGTTCAAAATCATCAGTTCTTCAGTGCTCAGCTTTCTTCAAGGTCCAACTGTCACATGCATACATGACAACTGGAAAAACCATGTCCTTGACTAGATGGACCTTTGTTGGCAAAGTAATGTCTCTGCTTTTGAATATGCTATCTAGGTTGCTCATAACTTTCCTTCCAAGGAGTAAGTGGCTTTTAATTTCATGGCTGCAGTCGCCATCTGCAGTGATTTTGGAGCCCCCAAAAATAAAGTCTGACACTCTTTCCACTATTTCCCCATCTATTTCCCATGAAGTGATGGGACCGGAAGCCATGATCTTAGTTTTATGAATGTTGAGTTTTAAGCCAACTTTTTCACTCTCCTCTTTCACCTTCATCAAGAGGCTTTTTAGTTCCTCTTCACTTTCTGCCATAAGGGTGGTGTCAACTGCATATGTGAGGTTATGGATATTTCCCCTGGCAATCTTGATTCCAGCTTGTGTTTCTTCCAGTCCAGCATTTCTCATGATGTACTCTGCATATAAGTTAAATAAACAGGGTGACAACATACAGCCTTGACGTACTCCTTTTCCTATTTGGAACCAGTCTGTTGTTCCATGTCCAGTTCTAACTGTTGCTTCCTGACCTGCATATAGGTTTCTCAAGAGAGAGTTCAGGTGGTCTGGTATGCCCATCTCTTTCAGAATTTTACATCGTTTATTGTGATCCACAGTCAAAGGCCTTGGCATAGTCAATAAAGCAGCAATGTATGTTTTTGTTGAACTATCTTGCTTTTTCAATGATCCAGCGGATGTTGGCAATTTGGTCTCTGGTTCCTCTGGCTTTTCTAAAACCAGCTTGAACATCTGGAAGTTCATGGTTCCCGTACTGCTGAAGCCTGGCTTGGAGAATTTTGAGTATTACTTTACTAGCATGTGAGATGAGTTCAATTGTGTGGTAGTTTTAGCATTCTTTGGCATTGCCTTTCTTTGGGATTGGAATGACAACTGACCTTTTCCAGTCCTGTGGCCACTGCTGAGTTTTCCAAATTTGCTGGCATATTGAGTGCAGCACTTTCCCAGCATCATCTTTCAGGATTTGAAATAGCTCAACTGGAATTTCATCACCTCCACTAGCTTTGTTTGTAGTGATGCTTTCTTTTTTTTTTAAGTTGTATTTATTTTACTTTTTACCTTTACAATATTATATTGGTTTTGCCATATATCAACATGAATCTGCCACAGTTATACACGTGTTCCCCATCCTGAACCCTCCTCCCTCCTCCCTCCCCTTACCATCTCTCTGGGTCGTCCCAGTGCACCAGCCCCAAGCATCCAGTATCTTGTATCAAGCCTGGACTGGTGACTAGTTTCATATATGATATTTTACATGTTTCTATGCCATTCTTTCAAATCATCCCACCTTCTCCCTCTCCCACAGAGTCCAAAAGACTGTTCTATACTTCAGTGTATCTTTTCCTGTCTCTTTACAGGGTTATTTTTTACCATCTTTCTCAGTTCTAATGAGGTGGATGAAACTGGAGCCTATTATAAAGAGTGAAGTAAGCCAGAAAGAAAAACACCAGTACAGTATACTAACGCATATATATGGAATTTAGAAAGGTAGTTTTGCTTTCTAAGGCCCACTTGACTTCACATTCCAGGATGTCTGGCTCTAGATGAGTGACCACACCATCGTCATGATCTGGGTTTTGAAGATCTTTTTTGTATAGTTCTTCTGTGTATTCTTGCCACGTCTTCTTAATATCTTCTGTTTCTGTTAGGTCCATACCATTTCTGTCTTTTATCGAGCCCATCTTTGCATGAAATGTTCCCTTGCTATCTCTAATTTTCTTGAAGAGATCTTTAGTCTTTCCCATTCTGTTGTTTTCCTCTATTTCTTTGCATTGATCGCCGAGGAAGGCTTTCTTATCTCTTCTTGCTATTCTTTGGAACTCTGCACTCAGATGCTTATATCTTTCCTTTTCTCCTTTGCTTTTTGCTTCTCTTCTTTTCACAGCTATTTGTAAGGCCTCCCCAGACCGCCATTTTGCTTTTTTGCATTTCTTTTCCATGGGGATGGTCTTGATCCTTGTCTCCTGTACAATGTCACAAACCTCAGTCCATAGTTCTTCAGGCACTCTATCATCAGATCTAATCCCTTAAATCTATTTCTCACTTCCACTGTATAATCATAGGGATTTGATTTAGGTCATACCTGAATGGTCTACTGGTTTTCCCTACTTTCTTCAATTTAAGTCTGAATTTGGCAATAAGGAGTTCATGATCGGAGCCACAGTCCCCTCCTTGTCTTGTTTTTGTTGACTGTATAGAGATTCTCCATCTTTGGCTGCAAAGAATATATGTTATTTCAGTGTTGACCATCTGGTGATGCCCATGTGTAGAGTGTTCTCTTGTGTTGTTGGAAGAGGGTGTTTGCTATGACCAGTGCATTTTCTTGGCAAAACTCTATTAGTCTTTGCCCTGCTTCATTCTGTATTCCAAGGCCAAATTTGCCTGTTACTCCAGGTGTTTCTTGACTTCCTACTTTTGCATTCCAGTCCCCTATAATGAAAAGGACATCTTTTTTGGGTGTTAGTTCTAAAAGGTCTTGTAGGTCTTCATAGAACCATTCAACTTCAGCTTCTTCAGCGTTACTGGTTGGGGCATAGACTTGGATTATTGTGATATTGAATTGTTTGCCTTGGAAAGGAACAGAGATCACTCTGTCGTTTTTGAGATTTCATCCAAGTACTGCATTTCAAACTCTTTTGTTGACCATGATGGCTACTCCATTTCTTCTGAGGGATTCCTGCCCACCGTAGTAGATATAATGGTCATCTGAGTTAAATGCACCCATTCTGGTCCATTTTAGTTCGCTGATTCCTAGAATGTCGACGTTCACTCTTGCCATATCTTGTTTGACCACTTCCAATTTGCCTTGATTCATGGACCTGACATTCCAAGTTCCTATGCAATATTGCTCTTTACAGCATCAGACCTTGCTTCTATCACCAGTCACATCCACAACTGGGTATTGTTTTGCTTTGGCTCCATCCCTTCATTCTTTTTGGAGTTATTTCTCCGTTGATCTCCTACTGGGCACCTACTGATCTGGGAAGTTCCTCTTTCAGTATCCCATCATTTTGCTTTTTCATAATGTTCATGGGGTTCTCAAGGCAAGAATACTGAAGTGGTTTGCCATTCCCTTCTCCAGTGGACCACATTCTGTCAGACCTGTCCACCATTACCCACCCATCTTGGGTGTCCCCAATGGGGATGGCTTAGTTTCATTGATTTAGACAAGGCTGTGGTCCTAATGTGATTAGATTGACTAGTTTTGCGTGATTATGGTTTCAGTGTGTCTGCTCTCTGATGCCCTCTTACAATACCTACTGTCTTACTTGGGTTTCTGTTACCTTGCACGTGGGATATCTCTTCATGGCTGCTCCAGCAAAGCGTAGCTGCTGCTCCTTACCTTGGACGAGAGGTATCTCCTTACCACCACCCCTTCTGACCTTGAACGTGGAATAGCTCCTCTAGGCCCTCCTGTGCCCGTGCAGCCAGTGTTCCTTGGAGGTGGGGTTGCTCCTCCTGGAATGGTCATCATTACTATCTTTCTAAATTTCAAATATATGAATTAATATACTGTATTGATGTTTTTCTTTCTGACTTAATTCACCCACTATAATAGGCCCCAATTTCATCCACCTCATTAAAACTGATTCAAATGCATTCCTTTTAATAGCCAAGTAATATTCCATTGTATATATGTACCATGGCTTTCTTATCCATTTATCTGCCAATGGACATCCAGGTTGCTTCCATGTCCTGGCTATTGTAAACATGGCTGGGATGAACATTGGGGTACATGTGTCTCCTTCAGTTCTCGTTTCCTTTGTGTGTATGCACAGCAGTGGGATTGCTAGGTCGTATGGAAGTTCTATTTCCAGATTTTTAAGGAATCTCCACACTGTTCTCCATGGTGGCTGTACTAGTTTGCATTCCAACCAACAGTGTAAGAAGATACTTTTTTCTCCACACCTTCTCCAGAATTTATTGTTTGTAGACTTTGATAGCAGCCATTCTGACAGGCATGAGATGATACCTAATTGTAGTTTTGATTTGCATTTCTCTAATAATGAGTGATGTTGAGCATTTTTTCCCATGAGTTTTTTAGCCATTTGTATATCTTCTTTAGAGAAATGTCTGTTAGTTCCTTAGCCCATTTTTGTATTGGGTTGTGTATTTTTCTTGAATTGAGCTTCAGGAGTTTCTTGTATAATTTTGAGATTAATTCTTTGTCAGTTGCCCACTCCAGTATTCTTTCCTGGAGAATCCCATGGACAGAAGAGCCTGGTAGGCTATAGTTCACGGGGTTGCAAAGAGTCAGACACAACTGAAAGAAATCACTTTTTTTCCTTCTTTCTTTCATTTGCTATTTTTTCTCCCATTCTGAAGGCTGTCTTTTCACCTTGCTTATAGTTTCTTTTATTGTGCAAAAGCTTTTAAGTTTAATTAGTTCCCATTTCTTAATTTTTTCTTTATACCCATTACTCTGGGAGGGTGGTCTAGAGAATCCTGCTGTGATTTATGTCAGAGAGTGTTTTGCCTATGTTTTCCTCTAGGAGTTTTATAGTTTCTGGTCTTACATTTAGATCTTCAATCCATTTTGAGTTTATTTTTGTGTATGGTGTTAGATAGTGTTCTAGTTTCATTCTTTTACAAGTAGTTGACCGGTTTTCCCAGGACACTTGGTAAAGAGATTGTCTTTTCTCCGTTGTATATTCTTGCCTCCTTTGTCAAAGATAAGGTGTCAATAGGTGCTTGGATTTATTTCTGTGCTTTCTATTTTGTTCCACTGATCTGTGTTTCTGTCTTTGTGCTAGTACCATACTGTCTTGATGACTGTTGCTTTACAGTATAGCCTGAAGTCAGGCAGGTTGATTCCTCCAGTTCCACTCTTCTTTCTCAAGATTGCTTTGGGTATTTGAGGGTTTTTTTTTTTTTTTTTGTAATTCCATACAAATTGTGAAATTATTTGTTTCAATTCTCTGAAAAATACAGTTGGTAGCTTGATAGGGATGGCATTGAATCTATAGATTGCTTTGGGTAGTATACTCATTTTCACTATATTGATTCTTCCGACCCATGAGCATGGTATATTTCTCCATATATTAGTGTCCTCTTTGATTTCTTTCACCAGTGTTTTATAATTTTCTATATATAGGTCTGATATTTCTTTAGGTAGATTTATTCCTAAGTTTTTTTTTTTTCTCTCACGATGGTGAATGAAATTGTTTCCTTAATTTCTCATTTTGTTTTCTCATTGTTAGTGTATAGGAATGTAAGGGATTTCTGTGTGTTAATATTATATCCTGCAAGTTTATTATAGTCATTGATTAGCTGTAGTAATTTATTGGTGGAGTCATTAGGGTTTTCTATGTAAAGGATCATGTCATCTGCAAACAATGAGAATTTTACTTCTTCTTTTCCAGTCTGGATTATTTTTCTTTCTTTTTCTGTTCTGATTGCTGTGGCCAAAACTTTCAAAACTAAGTTGAATAGCAGTGTTGAGAGTCGGCGTCCTTGTCTTGTTCCTGATTTTAGGGCAAATGCTTTAAATTTTTCACCATTGAGGATAATGTTTACTGTTGGTTTATTATATATAACATTTATTATGTTGAGGTATGTTCCTTCTATGCTTGCTTTCTGGAGTTTTTTTTTTTTTAATCATAAATGGATGTTGAATTTTGTCAAAGGCTTTCTCTGCATCTACTGAGATAATAATGTGGGTTTTATCTTTCAATTGGTTAATGTGGTGTATCACATTGATTGATTTAAGAATGTTGAAGAATACTTGCATCCCTGGTATAAAGCCCACTTGGTCATGATGTTTGGTCTTTTTAACATATTGTTGGATTTTGTTTGCTAGCATTTTGTTAAGGATTTTTGCATCTATGTTTTTCAGTGATTTTGGCCTGTGGTTTTCTTTCTTTGTGGCATCTCTGTCTGGTTTTGGTATTAGGGTGATTGCAGCCTCGTAGAATGAATTTGGAACTTTACCTTCCTGTGCAATTTTCTGGAAGAGTTTGAGTAGGATAGGTGTTAACTCTTCTCTAAATTTTTGGTAGAATTCAGCTGTGCAGCCATCTAGTTCTGAGCTTTTGTTTGTTGGAAGAATTCTGATTATGGTTTTGATTTCTGTGCTTGTGATTGGTCTGTTAAGATTTTCTATGTCTTCCTGGTTCAGTTTTTGAAAGTTATACTTTTCTAAAAATTTGTCCATTTCTTCCAAGTTGTCCATTTTATTGGAATATCGTTGCTGATAGTAGTCTCTTATGATCCTTTGTATTTCTGTGTTGTCTCTTGCAATTTCTCCATTTTCATTTCTAATTTTGTTGATTTGATTGTTCTTCCTTTGTTTCTTGATGAGTATGGCTAATGGTTTGTGTATTTAGTTATCTTCTTGAAGAACCAGCTTTCAACTTTGTTGATTTTTGCTATGGTCTCTTTTCTTTCTTTTTCACTTATTTCTGCCCTAATTTTTGTTATTTCTTGCCTTCTACTCACCCTGGGGTTCTCCATTTCTTCCTTTTTTAGTTGCTGTAGGTGTAGAGTTAGGTTATTTATTTCATTTATCTCCTGTTTCTTGAGCTAAGCTTCTACTGTTACGACCCTTCCCCTTAGCACTGCTTTTACTGAATCCCATAGGTTTTGGTTGTTGTGTTTTCATTTTCATTCATTTCTATGCATATTTTGATTTATTTTTTTATTTTTTCTGTGATTTGTTGGTTATTCAGGAGTGAGTTGTTTAGCTTCCATATACTTTTATATTAATATTTTTTTCCTGTAGTTTACTTCTAATCTTACCTCATTGTGATCAGAAAAGATACTCAAGATGATTTCAATTTTTTTGAATTTATCAAGGCTAGATTTATGCCACAGGGTGTGATCTGTCCTGGAGAAGGTTCCATGTGCACTTGAGAAAAAGGTAAAATTCATTTCTTTGAGGTGATATGTCCTATAGCTATCAATTAGGTCTAACTGGTCCATTGTATCTTTTAAAGTTTGTGTTTCCTTGCTAATTTTCTATTTAGTTGATCTATCCATAGGTGAGAGTTGGGTATTAAAGTCTCCCACTATTATTTTGTTATTGTTACTTTCCCCTTTCATATTTGTAAGCATTTGCCTTACATATCACAGTGCTCCTATGATGAGTGCATATATATTTATAATTGTTATATCTTCTTGGATTAATCCTTTGATCAATATGTAGTGTCCTTCTTTGTCTCTTTTCACGGCCTTTATTTCAAAGTCTATTTTACCTTATATGAGTATTGCCCCTCCTGCTATCTTTTGGGCTCCATTTGAGTAAAATATCTTTTTCCAGCCCTTCACTTTCAGTCTGTATGTGTCCCTAGTTTTGACGAGGGTCTCTTGTGGACAACATATATAGGGGTCCTGTTTTTGTATTCATTCAGCTAGTATTTGTATTTTGGTTGGGGCATTCAACCCATTTACATTTAAGGTAATTATTGATAAGTATGATCCTGTTGCCATTTGCTTTGTTGTTTTGCATTCAAATTTATAAACCTTTTCTGTGTTTCCTGTCTAGAGAAGATCCTTTATCATTTGTTGGAGAGCTGGTTTGGTGGTGCTGAATTCTCTCAGCTTTTGCTTGTCTGCATAGATTTGATTTCCCCTTCATATTTGAATGTGATCCTTGCTGGATACAGTAATATGGGTTGAAGGTTTTTCTCTTTCATCACTTTAAGTATGTCCTGCCATTCCCTTCTGGCTTGAAGAGTTTCTACTGAAAGATCAGCTGTTACCATTATGGGGATCCCCTTGTGTGTTGTTTGTTGTTTTTCCCTTGCTGCTTTTAATATTTATTCTTTGTGATTGACCTTTGCTAATTTGATTAATATGTGTTTTGGGTGTTTCACCTTGGGTTTAAGCCTCTTGGAACTCTCTGAGTTTCTTGAACTTGAGTGGCTATTTCCTTCCCCATTTTAGGGAAGTTTTCAACTATTATCTCCTCAAGTATAAAAGGAATCCAAATTGGAAAAGAAGTAAAACTCTCACTGCAGATGACATGATCCTCTACATAGAAAACCCTAAGGTCTCCACCAGAAAATTACTAGAACTAATCAATGATTATAGTAAAGTTGCAGGATATAAAATCAACACACAAAAATCCCTTGCATTCCTATACACTAATAATGAGGAAACGGAAAGAGAAATTAAGGAAACAATTCCATTCACCATTGCAACGGAAAAAACAAAATACTTAGGAATATATCTACCTAAAGAAACTAAAGACCTATATATAGAAAACTATAAAACACTGGTGAAAGAAATCAAAGAGGACACTAGTAGATGGAGAAATATATCATGTTCATGGATTGGAAGAATCAATATTGTGAAAATGAGCATACTACCCAAAGCAATCTATAGATTCAATGCAATCCCTATCAAGCTACCAATGGTATTCTTCACAGAGCTAAAACAAATAACTTCACAGTTTGTATGGAAATACAAAAAAAACTCAAATAGCCAAAGCTATCTTGAGAAAGAAGAATGGAACTGGAGGAATCAACCTACCCGACTTCAGGCTCTACTACAAAGCCACAGTCATCAAGACAGTATGGTACTGGCACAAAGACAGAAATGTGGATCAATGGAACAAAATAGAAAGCCAGGATATTAATCCACACTCCTATGGACACCTTATCTTTGACAAAGGAGGCAAGAATATACAATGGATTATAGACAATCTCTTTAACAAGTGGTGCTGGGAAAACTGGTCAACCACTTGTAAAAGAATGAAACTAGAGCACTTTCTAACACCATACACAAAAATAAACTCAAAATGGATTAAAGATCTAAATGTAAGACCAGAAAGTATACAACTCCTAGAGGAAAACATAGGCAAAACACTCTCCGACATACATCACAGCAGGATCCTCTATGACCCACCTCCCAGAATACTGGAAATAAAAGCAAAAATAAACAAATGGGACCTAATTAAACTTAAAAGCTTCTGCACAACAAAAGAAACTATAAACAGGGTGAAAAGACAGCCTTCAGAATGGGAGAAAATAATAGCAAATGAAGTAACTGACAAACAACTAATCTCAAAAATATATTAACAACTTCTACAGCTCAATTCCAGAAAAATAAATGACCCAATCAAAAAATGGGCCAAAGAACTCAATAGACATTTCTCCAAAGAAGACTTACAGGTGGCTAACAAACACATTAAAATATGCTCAACATCACTCATTGTCAGAGAAATGCAAATCAAAACCACTATGAGGTACCATTTCATGCCAGTCAGAATGGCTGTGATCCAAAAGTCTACAAGCAATAAATTCTGGAGAGGGTGTGGAGAAAAGGGAACCCTCTTACACTGTTGGTGGGAATGCAAACTAGTACAGCCACTATGGAGAACAGTGTGGAGATTCCTTAAAAAACTGGAAATAGAACTGCCTTATGATCCAGCAATCCCACTGCTGGGCATACACACTGAGGAAACCAGAAGGGAAAGAGACACGTGTACCCCAATGTTCATCGCAGCACTGTTTATAATAGCCAGGACATGGAAGCAACCTAGATGTCCATCAGCAGATGAATGGATAATAAAGCAGTGGTACATATACACAGTGGAGTATTACTCAGCCATTAAAAAGAATACATTTGAATCAGTTCTAATGAGGTGGATGAAACTGGAGCCTATTATACAGAGTGAAGTAAGCCAGAAAGAAAAACACCAATACAGTATACTAAAGCATATATATGGAATTTAAAAAGATGGTAACAATAACCCTGGGTACAAGACAGCAAAAGAGACACTAATGTATAGAACAGTCTTTTGGACTCTGTGGAAGAGGGAGAGGGTGGGATGATTTGGGAGAATGGCATTGAAACATCTATAATATCATGTATGAAACGAGTCGCCAGTCCAGGTTCGATGCATGATACTGGATGCTTGAGGCTGGTGCACTGGGACGACCTAGAGGGATGGTACGGGGAGGGAGGAGGGAGGAAGTTTCAGGATGGGGAACACATGTATACCTGTGCGGATTCGATATTAACAAAACCAATACAATATTGTAAAGTTTAAAAATAAAATAAAATTATAAAAAAATAACCCTTAACAATTAAAAAAAAATATTTTCTCATGGCCTGTCTTTTTGTCTTCTTCTGGGACTCCTATGACTAGAATGTTGTGGCATTTAACATTGTCTCAGAGGCCTCTGAGGTTGTCCTCATTTCTTTTAATTCTTTTTTTCTCTCTGTTTCATTCATTTCCACAATTCTATCTTCCTCCTCACTTATTCTGTCTTCTACCTTAGTTATTCTACTTTTGCTTCCCTCCAGAGTGTTTTTGTTCTCAATTATTGCACTATTCATTATTGCTTTACTATTCTTTCACTATTCATTATTGCTTTACTATTCTTTGTTTCTTCTAGGTCCTGTTTAAACTTTTCTTGCATCTTCTCAATCCTTGTCTCCAGACTATCTGTAACTCCATTTTATTTTCAAAAATTTGGATCATTTTTCTATCATTATTCTGAATTCTTTTTCAGGTAGACTCCCTATCTCCTCCTCTTGTTTGATTTGGTGTACTTTCATCATGTTCCTTTCAGTTCAGTCACACAGTCATGTCCAAGTCTTTGCGACTCCATGAATCACAGCACCCCAGGCCTCTCTGTCCATCACCAACTCCCGGAGTTTACCCAAACTCATGTCCATCGAGTCAGTGATGCCATCCAACCATTTCATCCTCTGTCGTCCCCTTCTCCTCCTACCCCCAATCCCTCCCAGCATCAGGGTCTTTTCCAATAAGTCAACTCTTCGCATAACAAAGTATTGGAGCTTCAGCTTCAACATCAGTCCTTCCAATGAACACCCAGGGCTGATCTCCTTCAGAATGGTCTGGTTGGATCTCCTTTCAGTCCAAGGGACTCTCAAGAATCTTCTCCAACACCACAGTTCGAAAGCATCAATTCTTCAGTGCTCAGCTTTCCTCACAGTCCAACTCTCACATCCATACAGGACCACTGGGAAAACCATAGCCTTGACTAGATGAACCTTTGTTGGCAAAGTAATGTCTCTGTTTTTTAATATGCTGTCTAGGTTGATCATAAATTTCCCTCCAAAGAGTAAGCATCTTTTAATTCCCTGGCTGCAGTCACCATATACAGTGATTTTGGAGCCCCCCCAAAGTAAAGTCTGACACTGTTTCCCCATCTATTTCCCATGAAGTGATGGGATCAGAGGCCATGATCTTAGTTTTCTGAATGTTGAGCTTTAAGCCAACTTTTTCACTCTCCTCTTTACGTGCTGAATATTTCTCTGTCTTTTCACCTTTTTTATGTTGCTGTGTTTGGGGTGGTCTTTCTGTATGCTGTAAGTTTTTTGTTCCTCTTTATGGTGGAGGTTCCTCCTTGTGGGTAGGGTTGGACAAGTGCCTTGTCAAGGTTTCCTGGTTAGAGAAGCTAGCATCAATATTCTGGTGGGTGGAGCTGTATCTCTTCTCTCTGGAGTGAAATGAAGTGTCCATTAGTGAGTTTTGAGGTGTCTATGGATTTGGTGTGACTTTTGCCTGCCTGTATTTTTGTGCTCAGGGCTTTGTTCCTGCGTTGTTGTAGAATTAGGTTGATGTGTCTTGTTCTTAAACATTTTGGCCCTTGGATGGAGCTTGGTTTCAGTGTAGGTATGGAGGTTTTGGATGAACTTTTGTTGATTAATGGTTCCTGGAGTCAGGAGTTTTCTGGTGTTCTCAAGTTTTGGATTTAAGCTTCCTGCCTCTGGCTTTCAGTCTTATTCATACAGTATCCTCAATACTTCTCCATCCATACAACACCAATGATAAAACATCTAGGTTAAGGGTGAAAAGACTCTCCACAGTAAGCGACACCCAGAGAGGTTCACAGAGTTACATGAAAAAGAGAAGAGGGAGGAGGAAGATAGAGGTGGCCAGGTGGAGAAGGGGGGGAATCAAAAGGGACGAGAGCAATCAAGCCAGTAATCACACTCCCTAAGTAAAAATGGATACTGAAGATTGGATTCTTAAAGGTACCAAATTGATAAAAATACCAAAAAGCAAAGATTAATAATCTAGAGTAGAGGTTATACTCTCAAAAATTCAACATTAAAAAAAAAAACAAAATTGCAAAAATTATATGAAAAAAATGAAATTTTCTTTAAAAAGAGTGTCTTTTTTCAAGGAAACAGTATGTTTGAAAAATTAAATTGAAGTAATAAAGTATTCTTAAAATTAAAAAATTATAATAGTAAACTATATCTAAGAATTTCTTTTTATTTTATTTTTAAACTTTACATAATTGTATTAGTATATCTAAGAATTTCTGTGGAGCTGTTGAGGAAAGTGTGTGGTCAGTTCAGTTTCAGATAATTCCTTGTTCCACCTTATACTTCTTCTCAAGTTCTGTAGGTCAATTCCAGTGTAGCCATTGCTAACTACAGGGTTTTAATGTGTTGCACCTGTCACTTCCAAAGCCATTCCCTCTTCTTTGTTTATTTTGGCTTCCTCTTTTTGCAACTCTCTTCAGTATCTAACGTTCGCCTTGACACAAGGCGGTGAAGGTGATCATTTATTTAGGCTCACTTGTTCAATTGTGCTGCGAGGAGGGATGAACACTGCAAACAAATATCACTGGTGAGTCTGGGAAGTGCTCACTGTCTGGGCCACACTGGGTTTGTCCCACTCATGGTGTGTGTGCTTTCTTGGTCTACATTGCTCAGGCTCCAGGTTGGTATGCTGGAGAATTGTCTAAGGTGGGCCCTGGGTTGCGTGCACTTTCAAGATCTATGCCACTCAGGTTCAGGTTCTCGGTTACTCCACCAAGGCACAGACTTAGTTGGGCCTGCGAAAAATATTTCATTTTAAAAGTTTCCTCCATGTCAGTACTAGAATCTTAGAGAACTTTAATTGTGATAATACCCTAATTTATATGATTTGATCTCTTGTACGTAAATTATACATTGTTCTCCCTTCTCGTATACCTGTGGCGGATTCATTTCAATATATGGCAAAACCAATACAATATTGTAAAGTTAGAAAATAAAATTAAAAAAAATCATAGATGATATTTTCATTTTATGCCATCAGTTTTCATATTCACATAGATTATCTTCATATTTGTCATATTGTATTTGGGATCATTCCTTTTTTTGCCTAATTGAATCACTTAGAGTTTTCAATCAGAGAAGGCGATGGAACCCCACTCCAGTACTCTTGCCTGGAAAATCCCATGGATGGAGGAGCCTGGCAGGCTGCAGTCCATGGGGACGCTCAGAGTTGGACACGACTGAGCGACTTCACTTTCACTTTTCACCTTCATGCACTGGAGAAGGAAATGGAAACCCACTCCAGTATTCTTGCCTAGAGAATCCCAGGGACAAGGGAGCCTGGTGGGCTGCCGTCTATGGGGTCACACAGAGTCAGACACGACTGAAGCGACTTAGCAGGAACAGCAGCAGCAGAGTTTCCAATAGAGCCTCTTTTTTGAAAAAACCTTCTGTAAATATATTCAATTTACCCCTTGCTTCTGAAAGACTTTCACTTAACATGTAAATTTAATTTATAATTATATTCTCTCAGAATTTTGATATTATTCTTCAATATTCTGGCTTTCATATTTGCTCTTGAGAAGTCAGCTATACATCCTTTCTTTTAAAAAAAGATGATATTCTGTGTTTTTTATGGCTGCCTTTAAGTGTGGGAGAGGTGGTTTTCCTTCTGTTTCATTCTCCTATGTCCAGTTTTACAATTATGCTTAATTTTTTTTTATTTTGCATAATTTCCTAACATATGAAAAGCAGAGAAAATGGTTTAATTAACCTTTATGTATAAACATCATCCCCCGTCAATATATCTCAACTTATGTCTAATCTTGCTTCACCTAGACCTGTAACAACCACCATCACCATTCAACACTATTATTTTGAAGCAAGTTCAAACTATCATTTTATAAAATAAAGTTAGCATATGTAGGTAAGTGCTCTTCTATAAAATCATAGTAACTTTTTCACAGATGCAAATTTTAATAATATTTTCTCAGTATTTTCTCAGTGAGTGCAAGAGCTTGGAGTTTCTCAGGTTGTCTTTGAAATGTGTTTTTCTTCTCTTAAACAATTTGAATCAGCATCAAACAACAACCATATATATAGCTGGTTGATAGTGTTTCTTAAGTCCATTTTAATATGTAGTTCCTTGTATCCTCTTTCCTACAATTCGCTTGTTGAATTAACCAGGTTCTTTGTACTTACATTTTTTTTAATAGCCTGAATTGTATATTTCCTTTAATTATCATCTTTGGGACTCATTAGGCTGTCTGAATCTGTAGATGATTTTCTTTCATCAGTTTAGTGGATGTATCAGTCATATTCCCTTTAAGTATTTCCTTTGCCACATCCTCTCTTTTCTCAGCTTCTAAAACTCTGACATTTTGGTAATAATATTTGTGTCTTTTAGCCTCTCATTCTTCCAAAGAAGATTTGGACTTGATTCTGCCAAGCACCAGAATGAAAACATTACCCAGTCACAAAAAAAAAAATTAAATTCCAAATTTTATTTTTTGAACCACCCAGGTAGTTCAAAATTTAGGTTACAAGGCCACATGATGATGGGCTTGCTGTTATAAATCATTAGAAGAAGCATAATTTTTCATTTCAGTTAGCATGCTTGTTCAATACATGCAAGTTTCCTTTGTATTCCCTGGAAAGTAGAGGTTTATTTCTAGTATATATTTTATACTAAGGATGGAACATTTGGGAAACTCAATTTATTTAGAGTGGGAATAATTACTGTGTCAGACTCCAAGTTCTGGTGGTTCTAGGCTTTATTCCTGTACGCTTTTTCCCTTATAAGTCAGTAAAAATAGAAGTACAAGTTCTTCTGGTATAGCAAATATCCTGATAGCAGGCTTATTTCTATTATTTTAATTATTTTCTAGAATTCGAAAATTCCTAGTTTCTTATCAGCTTATGGATGATTTTAGGTTTTTTTTATAAGTGTATTTCATCTACTCTAGTTATTTTCAAAGAAAGGTAAGTCAGGTTGCACACATGTACAAAATGAATAGTGAATAGTGAATCGTGGTCTTGCATACCAGCCTTGGCTTTGAATGCCTTTTTTTTTTTTTTCCTAAGGGATTGACATTTTCTTCTCCTTTCAGTTGCTGGCTTGGCCTTTAATAGGAATCTTGGATACAAAATGTCACACAACTTTATCTATAGGGTTTTTTAAAAAATGTTAAAGTGTATTATCCCACTGGAAAAAAGAAAATCACTTCACTAATGTCAATTTACTCCCTACTGCTCTATTTTTGTGCCTGCTTTAATGCTGAATCATAAATATATATATACATATATATATGTATATATATACATATATATATTTTTTCCTTTGGTGATGGCTTTTAAAATCATACAGGTGCAAAACCTAGCTCTCCAATTCTTCATGCTTTCTTGCTATCATCGTTAGTGACTGTTCATTTGGTTTGTCTATATTATCAAATCTGCCCAAAGGGATGTATAACTCTTTAAAAGAATACGTATTTTAAAATTCTCACATTGCTTCATTAAACTTCTCATATTAATCAGTTACATGATCTTGTAAGTAACATAACCACTGTGGTTTATTTTTCTTTTGTGAAAAAGTGGAAACATTAATCTTAGCAGACAGCAGCACATCAGGCTTACCTGTCCTTCACCATCTCCCGGAGCTTGCTCAGACTCATGTCTTTTGAGTTATTGGTGCCATCCAACCATCTCATCCTCCATTATCCCCTTCTCCTCCTGATGTCAATATTTGCCAGCATTGGGGTCTTTTCTAATGAGTCAGCTCTTCGCATTAGGTGACCAAAATACTGGAGCTTCTGCTTCAGCATCCGTCCTTCAACGAATATTCACAACTGATTTCCTTAAGGATTGACTGGTTTGATCTCCTTGCAGTTCAAGGGACTCTCAAGAGTCTTCTCCAACATCACAGTTCAAAAGCATCAATCCTTTGGTGCTTAGCCTTCTTTATGCTCCAACTCTCTCATCCATACATGACAATTGGAAAAACCATAGCTTTGACTAGACGGACATTTGTCAGTAAAGTAATGCCTCTGCTTTTTAATATGGTGTCTAGGTTTGTCATAGCTTTTCTTCCATGGCTGCAGTCACCATCTGCAGTGATTTTGAAACCCAAGAAAATAAAGTCTGTCACGGTCTGCATTGTTTCCCAAACTATTTTCCATGAAGTGATGGAATTGGAAACCATGAGTTTTAAAAAGCTGAGCCAACTTTTACACTCTCCTCTTTCACCTTCAGTAAGAGGCTTTTTATACAGAAATATCTCTAAGTCATGAAAGGTTAAAATGAATACAACAATAGAGATATAAAATGCCATGGGAGTATGGTGGAAAGAAAAATCTGTTCTGATTGAAATTAACTAGTTCTGACTGATATCAGCAGGGACTAATAATGCTACTTGTAAGCAATATAAATATTCTTAATAAAACAATAAAAATATATTTCAAACTGGAGATACAATTAACACTCTTGCAAATTATTTTTTCATATTTAGTTGCTACATATATGTTTTAAACATTTTACATTATCTATAATACTTTTATATATCTCTGTGGGTAAAAAGTATAAAATAATGCTTGATCTCAGTAGTGAAATGCTAGATAAGAGCAACAAATATTTTTGACTATAGAAATTCAAGCATGTTGTCATTTCAAACAATAATATTCATATTTCTAGAAAATTAGGCATTGAAAGGCACTTAGAGGTCATTATTACATGAGAAACCAAGACCCAGAAAAGTGTACTGATTTAGTCCAATCTCACAATGGATTATTTGGCAAGAATTAGATTTAATATTTCCATCTGAGTGCTGTCCATCAAGCTGTTTTACATGAGGAAGGCAAGTTTGTTTAACGAACCATATTTCACAGCTAATGTTAAAAATCAATTATAAAATTTAAAAAGTTATTTTATACAAATGGATTGTCAACATTTAACTCATAATAAGGTTTGTGGAACTCAACACTGAAACTCTGAGACAGTATCAAAAAATTATCTGGATGTTCTTTTGACAAGTTATTTGTTAGAAAGCATTTTTGAAAAAAAAATTAGTAGCATTTTGTAATATGTGCTGGCAGCTTTCTGATTAAACTGTCAAAGTTGGTCAGGTGAAGAAGGTATATAGAACTTGAGTTTTGAAAAACTTTAAAAGGAATCCACACCTTTAAAATCATTTATCTTCACATTATCTTTGCAATTTAAAAACAAATATTGATTTAAAAATCTAGGCATTCATAGTTTCTAAATAAGATTAGCTACTGCCTAGTAAAGTAGAAGAAAATATCATGTCTAAGGTCAGATTTGCAAAAGAAGATACTCTTGTGACTAAATCACTCAGAAGTAGTTATCAAAATAGCTAAGATCCATTTTCTTTGTGTATACATAGAATTAAAACAGGTTGGTTAAAAGTGTGGGTATGTTACTCTAGACAGTCAGATTATTTCTTTAAGAGTACTATTTGTATTGAGTTTTTAATGACAAGAAGGATATATATTGGCAAAAAATAAAGAAAAAATAATTAGCAAAGATAGAGGATATAGTTTTAGGAAACTTCTTGATAAGCTTCAAATAGAAAATGAATATAAATAGTGCAATATGGCTACAAATATAAATCTTAATATACATTATCTAATAATATGTTCTTTCTCTTCAAGCAGAATGTAATATAATGTGTCAACTGATGAATATTTGTAAAGTATCATCATTGGTCAACATGCCTTTTTGACTAAAAAATTATAATATATGAAATAACATTTACTGGAAGCAAGAGAAATTATTTGAAACTGGGACTTAGTTTTTTCAGAAAAAGTTTTAAAATATTTACTGTACATATTCCTATACAATACTCATCCATTTTTATAATGGAAAATAATTATAGAAAGAGAAAATGCAATTTTCTTGTCCTGAATATCTCCATATTGAATTCATATTGGTTTATATGTGTGCTAAAGATATTAAAATACTCATGGATAAAAATGAAGTTGTTTTAAAAAACGAAGGACTGTTCAGAATCTTTTGTTATGATAGCTGCTGCTGCTGCTAAGTCACTTCAGTAGTGTCTGACTCTGTGCGACCCCATAGACAGCAGCCCACCAGGCTCCCCCGTCCCTGGGATTCTCCAGGCAAGAACACTGGAGTGGGTTGCCACTTCCTTCTCCAATGCATGAAAGTGAAAAGGGAAAGTGAAGTCACTCAGTCGTGTCCGACTCTTAGCGACCCAATGGACAGCAGCCTACCAGGCTCCTCCATCCATGGAATTCAGGCAAGAGTACTGGAATGGGGTGCCATTGCCTTCTCCGTTGTTATGATAGAGTTGCTAAATTTATTTGACCATTAGACACATATGGGTCTACCTTGGTGACTCAGTGGTAAAGAACATGTCTACAATTCAGGAGATACAAGAGAGGCTGGTTTGATCCCTGGGTCATGTAGATCCCGTACAGGAGGACACAGCAACCCACTCTGGTATTCTTGCCTGGAGAATCTCATGGACAGAGGAGCCTGGCAGACAAAGTCCATAGAGTCACAAAGGACATGACTGAAGTGACTGAGCACACATGCACAAACATATACATTTTCAAATTTGAGTCATTAACATCTCCCAGAATATTATTTCATGAAACACCTGATTAGCTGATAAAAATGCAGTCCAAGTAGTTCACCTAACAGGAGTGGAAATGGAGATCCACAGACCTTAACTGACTTCACCTCTCAGCAGCTATATTAGATTTCTTCTGTAGCTATAACACATGTATAAGCTTAAAATAGCACCCATTTATTATATCACAGTTTCTGTATATCAGAAATCCAGGTGGGTTCAATTGGAGTCTCTCCTTAGGGTCTTACAAGACTAAAATCGATATGCAGGCAGGTCTAGTCTCCTGTCTAAAGCCTTAGGGGGGAAATATGCTTCCAAGTTTATTCAGGTCAATAATAAAATTCATTCTCTGTGATTGTAGAACTGAGGTCCTTGTTTCCTTCCTGACTGCCAACTGAGACTGGCTCTCCACTCAACAGGCTACACACCTTCTTTCTAACATCTTTTTCATCTTCAAAGTAGAAGCAGAACATCAAGTTCTGTTTTTTCAACCTCTTCTTCTGTTAGAGAAAAGTGTTTTAAAGGATGCATGTGATTACATTGGGCCTACCTAAACAATTAAAGATATTCCGCCTATCTTCAGGTCAACTGTGCCATGAGTTCATGCCTGTTTAGTTGCTTTAGTCATGTCTGACTCTTTGTGACCCTATAGACTATAGCCCACCAGGCTCCTCTGTCCATGTGATTCTCCAAGCAAGAATACTGAAGTGGGTGGCTGTGCCCTCCTCCAGGGGATCTTCCTGATACAGGGAATGAAACCATATCTCTTATGTCTCCTTCACTGGCAGGCAGCTACTATTACCATTAGCACCACCTGGAAAAAGCAGCTGTGCCATATAGCAAAATAATAACAAGGTTGAGCTCTCATAATATCAAAATGCTTCAGGGATTAGAGAGAGGGAAAATCAGGCCATTTTAGAACCCTGCCTATCTAGAGCTAAAACTAGAACCAAAATCTCTGTACTGTGAACCCACTATTTTCTCTTATCTTGTTTGAAATCAGTAAATGGATTTTATAAATATTTGATTCATTGAATTAAATTATAGTTTATGTTATACTTAGGATTTGC
This sequence comes from Bos grunniens, assembly GCF_055505025.1. Lineage (NCBI taxonomy): Eukaryota > Metazoa > Chordata > Mammalia > Artiodactyla > Bovidae > Bos > Bos grunniens. The sequence goes on along the minus strand of NC_141194.1, from coordinate 100,217,824 downwards.
ATGTTTAATCTGAAGAAGGATTGTGATCAACATTTTCTCTCAGAGTCTTGCTCTTTCATTATAAATAGATTTCTAAACAGATTATCTGTTTGTTATTTTTAATAATCATATTTTGTTTTCTTTCTCATTTCAAAGAAAATGAAGTGGCATACTATTTGTATTATTGTAAGGAAAATAAATGTCAATAATAGCCACAATGCAATTCATTCATTTGTAGACATGAAAATTTAAAGTAATTAGTTTCTTTAACTGCTCCAGTAGAATGACTAATGAATTAATTATAAAAAAAAAGTAACATAAGTGTTAATCAAGCAGCCAAATGCTGTTTCTATGATCATTTACATGACCGCAGTAATTTTTATAATTTTTTTAATTACTAGTATCATTTTTGGATATAGTATTACAGTTGTGACTTATTTCTTCTATTAAAATAATAATAATAAAGTTTTTATTATCAGTGTAACAATTTTCTAAAGTGGAAAATGTCTTCTACAAAGGAAACTGAAGGATAATTTTGCTAATACACAAGCATAATTCTCAATCTTAAAACAAGTTATAGTGAATGTCTCATAATTTTTAATCTGTTCAGCATTTCTTCCACTTTTTCTAGTAACCTCAACTTCATTCTGTGGGTAACTAGCCCTTACCCATTGTGTGGTTTTAACTGTGTTGACAAAATAGAACCTAATATCTTGATGATAATGATGACCATCTGACTTACTCAGTCCTGACAATTTATAATAACCTATTTCCTTGGTCTCAATAATTTTCCCAAAGAAAGGCACGCAGAACAATCAAGTATTTTCCTCAAAGTTTTATGCAAATACAGGAAAATAATATTTTCTACTTTATCTGGGATTGCAGGCTAGAAACACATAATCCCAGATCTATGTGCAGATATATTATCTCCCGACTTCCATTACCACACAGAGAAACCTTGTTTTAATAAAAGAGATGGGTTAACACAAAATGTAGAGCTATGAGGTAGAAATAAAAAATGAGCAAGTGGTAGACTGAGACAGTTGACAGCATGGTTTTATACCTGAAAATTTTATTCTTTGACTTCTCAGTTGCATGAGCCAATGAATTACTTTTTGTTTCTTTTACAGATTTGCAATGTGTAACCAAGAGATCACTGACTATCACCATTGGGTGCGTTTATCTTAGCAAATTGAATTGGATGACCAGTTTGACTTGAAACCAAGAAGGACAATACCACTTCTGTCGTGTCCTTTGTCCAATCCACCATCATTTCTCACTTTGATTACTACAGTAGGTTCCACATTGGTCTCTTTGCTTCTACACTTGCTCCTACAGACTATTTTCAACATGGAGACCATAAACCTTATTATGTCATTCCTCTGCTCAAACCTTGTTGATCGATGGTCATCACTATTGAAATCTAAATTAAGTATATTAAGGAAATATAGGTAAGTGTTGTTTCTTAAACTTTAGTATGTGTCAGAATCTTGAGAATTATTGGAATGCATATTCCTGGACCCTTACCAAGAAATTTTAAATCAAGAGATTTAACATGCTTTCCATATTCCATCCTTTATGTAACACTGAGCTATATGGATGGAGAGGCTAAAAAGTATTCTACCAGCAAAAGTGTGGTGACTTTACAAAAGCATTTGCTAGGTTTTGGAAATGATTTATTCCTTTCTAATAATTTATTCTTCATAACTCAATCTTTATTGTACACAGAAAAATATAATCCATTTTTAATTTTTATTTGTGATAAAAATTTGTGACCTTGCAGTCAATGACCTTCCCAGATGGCTCAGTGGTAAAGAATCCACCTGCAATGCAGAAGACTCAGGTTTGATTCCTGGGTTGGGAAGATACCCTGGAGGAAGAAATGGCAACCCACTCCAGTATTCTTGCCATGATAATCCCATGGATAGAGCAGCCTTGAGGGCTACAGTCCATGGGGTTGCAAAGACTCAGACAAAACTGAGTGACTAAGCATGATATTCTTTCATCCTCACCTTCAGTATTTTTCAGTTTTATATGTAACTCTGTTATGTATCCTTTTAGCTTATCCTCATTAACTTGATCTTCTAAGTTAATTACATTTCTAATTAGTTTTGTCCTTAACTCTATCGTGATTTTGTATGTTCAAGACTGAATTGAACCAATTTGTTGACCAACTGTCCTCTTACAAGACTTTGTTTAAGGTATTCAACTTCTACATTTGGGTTTCTTAGTCGCACTGCTTACTTTTTAATATATCTACTTATTTAACTAATTTTCTTGGCTTTTGACCCACTGATGCTCCATTTGTATCTAGATTCTGCACTAATAATTCTTCTTTTATTCTTGACTCTAAAAAAGCAATGCTTAAAAGTTAGGTTCTTTAGTCTCTTCAAAAACACACAAAAAAGTGACTTCTCTGGTGGTCCAGTAGTTAAGACTCTGTGCTTCCACTTAGGGGCATGGTTTCAATTTCTGGTAATGGATCTAAGATCCCACATGCTGCATGGCCCAAAGAAAACACACACACACACAGACACACACACAAAATAATCGCTAACTTTCATCTTTAGTTTTATTTCATTGTTGATTTTATATAAATTTAAAACACAAATCTAGCTTTTTAGTGAATTTTAACTCATTTTCAGCTGAGTCATTTGAACAATTTATTTTTTGGTTGTAACCAAGATCATTCTGTTTTAGAATGCAAATAGCACACATAATTTTATTTAAACAATTTTATAATTACTGTATTTAAAAATATAAAATTACACACCCCATGACTTTTGTGAAGTTTAGCCTCCAGTACACAAATAGGATATAAACGATTATACAGCTAAATCATATGTATATGATGAAATTTACTAAAAGTGAAGCTGCATCTTAATTATTTATTCTTATTCCCCAAAAGTCATTCCAACAATTTTTGCTGAAATATGTTGTAAGAGAGAATCCTTAATATAAAATACTGAAAAGAATTTGGTATATATAAACATAGTTCTGAGGAGAGTTTTTCCAAATACCTTCTTACCTGGGCATTGTATGGAAAAGTTGCTAAAGGTAAGGCAATATGGGAATAAGACTTATTGAAAACAAGTAAGGAGACTTATTCTGTGAGTAGATAAACACAAGGCATATGTCATTATCAGTTTATTATAATTCATAAAAATTTCCAGATATTAAAAACGGATCTGATCAAAGCCTGAAGATGTTGCTTTTCCAGGCAAAGAATTATATTGTGGTCAGAACTCTATTTAGAGTAGGGGATACTGTAAAATGAGTGTTTCTTTATAAACATTTAAACAATGTAAATTTTAACATCTTTCACTGCTGAAGATAGTTTAGAGAAACAGAGGCAAGTTAGAGCAAAGAAATTAGAACATGACCCAATACTGTGTAAGCATAAGTTCATAGATCACTGATGCTATGAATGTGACCCCAATTTCTGTGCTTTAATATTGCACATTTCCATTTGGAGGATAGACCCATCAAACTGTAGAATCTCATTTTTGAGTGGTGGGAACAATGATACTGATAGATTAATGCCAGGTACCATACTAACTGCTTGCATTAGCTCTAAGAGTGAACCATAAAAGTCTTGAAATATTTTTATTTCCTACCTTTAAAATGGAGATTTTTTGTGAGTTTTGTGTTTAATGATGGGCACAGAACAAGATGGCAGTGATCAATGTCATTCCAAAGAAAAACAGTCTTTTGGACTCTGTGGGAGAGGGAGGCGGGGTGATTTGGGAGAATGGCATTGAAACATGTATATCATATCAGAAACGAATCGCCAGTCCAGGTTCAATGCAGGATACAGTCAGCTTGGGGCTGGTGCACTGGGATAATCCAGATGGATGGTATGTGGAGGGAGGTGGGAGGGGGGTTAAGGATTGGGAACACGTGTACACCCATGGTGGATTCATGTTGATGTATGGCAAAACCAGTACAATATTGTAAAGTAATTAGCATCTAACTAAAATAAATAAATTTAAATTAAAAAAAAAAGAAAAACAAATGCAAAAAGGCAAAATGGTTATCTGAGTAGGCCTTACAAATAGCTGAGAAAAGAAGAGAAGTTAAGGCAAAGGAGAAAAGAAAAGATATACCCATCTGGATTCAGAGTTCCAAAGAATAGTAAGGAGAGACGAGAAAGCCTTCCTCAGTGATCAATGCAAAGAGATAGAGGAAAACAATAAATGGGAAAGACTACAGATCTCTTCAAAGAAACTAGAGATACCAAGGGAATATTTCATGCAAAGATGGGCACAATAAAGGACAGAAATAGCAAGGACCTAACAGAAGCAGAAGATATTTTTATTTTTATAATTTATTTATTTTTATTGGAGGCTAATTACTTTACTATATTGTATTGGTTTTGCCATACATCATCATGAATGCATCACGGGTGTATATGTGTTCCCAATCCTGAACCCCCCTCACACCTCCCTCCCCATACCATCCCTCTGGGTCATCCCAGTCACCAGCCCCAAGTATCCTGTATCCTGCATCGAACCTGGACTGGCAATTCCTTTCTTATATGATATTAAACATGCATCAATGCCATTCTCCCAAATCATCCCACCCTCTACCTCTCCCACAGAGTCTAAAAGACTGTTCTACACATCTGTGTCTCTTTTGTTGTCTCACATACAGGGTTATTCTTACCATCTTACTAAATTCCGTATATATGCGTTAGTATACTGTATTGGTGTTTTTCTTTCTGGCTTACTTCACTCTGTATAATAGGCTTCAGTTTCATCCACCTTATTAGAACTGATTCAAATGTATTCTTTTTAATGGCTGAGTAATACTCCATTGTGTATATGTACCACAGCTTTCTTATCCATTCGTCTGCTGATGGACATCTAGGATGCCTCCGTGTCCTGGCTATTATAAATAGTGCTTGTAATGAACACTGGGGTACACGTATCTCTTTCAATTCTGGTTTCCTCGGTGTGTATGCCCAGCAGTGGGATTGCTGGGTCATAAGCATAAGATATTTTTAAAAGGTGGCAAGAATACACAGAAGAACTATACAAAAACGATCTTAATGACCCAGATAACTACAATTGTATGATCATTCACCTAGAGCCAGACATGCTTGAGTCTGAAGTCAAATGGGCTCTAGGAAGGATGACTAGAGACAAAGTTAGCAGAGGTGATGGAATTAGAGCTGAGTTATTTTGAGTCCTGAAAGATGATGCCATCAAACTATTGTACTAGATATGCCAGCAAATTTGGAAAACTCAGCAGTGGCCACAGGACAGGAAAAGGTTAGTTTTCATTCCAACCTCAAAGAAAGGCCATGCCAAACTATGTTCAAACCAGTGCATTCATGTCACACACTAACTAAGTTGTGCTCAAAATTGTCCAGGTGAGTCTTCAACAGTATATGAACCGAAAACCTCCAAATGTTCAGACTGGTTTTAGAAAAGGCAGAGGAACCAGAGATTAAATTGCCAACATCTGTTGGATCATGGAAAAATCAAGAGAGTTCCAAAAAAATCATATGCTTCTGCTTTACTGACTATGCCAGATAGCTCAGTTGGTAAAGAACAAGCCCTCATTGCAGGACATCCTGTCTAGATTCCTGGGTCGGGAAGATCTGCTGGATGAGGGATAGGCTGCCTACTCCAGTATTCTTGGACTTCCTCTTTTGGCTTAGCTAGTAAAGAATCTGGAGAAGGCAATGGCAACCCACTCCAGTACTCTTGCCTGGCAAATCCCATGGACCAAGGAGCCTGGTAGGCTGCAGTCCATTGGGTCGCTAAGAGTTGGACACGACTGAGTGCCTTCAGTTTCACTTTTCACTTTCATGCATTGGAGAAGGAAATGGCAACCCACTCCAGTGTTCTTTTCTGGAGAATCCCAGGGACAGCGGAGCCTGGTGGGCTGCTGTCTATGGGGTTGTACAGTGAGAGACAACTGAAGCGACTTAGCAGTAAAGAATCCACCTGCAATGTGGGAGACCTGGGTTTGATCCTGAGTTGGGAAGATCCCCTGGAGAAGGGAAACACTACTCACTCCAGTATTCTTCCCTGGAGAAATCCATGGACTGTATGGGGTTGCAAACAGTCAGACACAACTGAGCGACTTTCACTTTCACTTGCTTTCAACGCTATTGTTTGTGTGGATCACAAGAAACGGTGGAAAATTCTTCATGAGATGGAAATACCAGACCGCTTTCCTGTCTCCTGAGCAATCTGTATGCAGGTCAAGAAGCAAAAGATAGAACCGGCCATGGAACAATGGACTGGTTCCAAACTAGGAAAGGAGTACATCAAGACTCTATATTGTCACCCTGCTTATTTAACTTATATGCAGAGTACATCATGAGAAACGCTGGGCTGGAGGAAGCACACACTGGATTGAAGATTGCCGGGAGAAATACCAATAACCTCAGTAGGCAGATGACACCACCCTGATGGCAGTAAGTGAAGAACTAAAGAACACCTTGATGAAAGTGAAAGAGGAGAGTGAAAAAGTTGGCTTAAAGCTCAACGTTCAGAAAACTAAGAGCATGGCATCTGGTCCCATCACTTCATGGCAAATAGATGGGGAAACAGTGGAAACACTGGCTGAATTTATTTTCTGGGATCCAAAATCACTGCAGATGGTGATTGCAGCCATGAAATTAAAAGACTTACTCCTTGGAAGGAAAGTTATTGCCGGGGTCCAGCCCCGGTGGATCCAGGGAATTCGAAGTGGGGATGGCGTCAGCGAGGATCAAGAAACAATTGCTTAATTAAACGTTAATTAAGGATATAAAGAGTAATAGAATGAGGATAGCTCAGTGAGGAAATTCAGTGGAGAAAAGAGGCTGAAATAAGGATAGCTCAGTGAGGAAATTCAGTGTAGAAAAGAGGCTGAATAATTCAGCCAGAAGGTAAGAGAAAGAACGACATGGTGAGACCAAGTTTCGGTGAACACGGCCCACACTTTATTTTCCAAAATAGTTTTTATACCTTAAGTTATGCATAGAGGATAATGGGGGAAGGGGTAGAGTCATGCAGCAAGCCAGGCTTTCTTCCTGCAAACTTATCATATGCAAAAGCTTAGGTGATTTGCATCATCTTCTGGCCCAGAGGCCTTTTTCTCTAAAGGTGATTATTCTAAAGTCAGGCGCCCGCCTCCAAAAAGCATTAGATAAAGTTGCATTCCTACAGAGCAAAGGTGTGGTGGGCTATAACAAGAAAAAGAATTAATTCAAGGGTCCCAGGTTACAAACATTAAAGCTACTATTTACACCAATTATATTAATTAAACCTGCCAGGGACACAGCAGGTAAGGGATATGGAGTCTTAGCAGCAAACATTGGCCCAACAAGTGAAAATCCCTTCACCAATACAATTTCTATCAATCTTTTAACTGCTCAAAGGAATCTGTATTTAGACAGTTTAGAACATCTCATGCCTCTCACAGTTTGGAGGCTCTGAGCAATCACATGTGGCCGGAAAAACCTATTCAGGCAGGCTAGAGGACTTCCAAGGGAGTTTGTAGGTTGAAACACTGTCACACCCAGGAATTATTAACGGGAGCTGTAAGCTAACTCTTTTTTCAGAGAGGTAGTGGGGGACAGCCCCCCGTAAAGTCAGAGGTGTAGGTGAAAGCACAAAGCAGAAAGTAGGCAGACTCTGGTTTGAGGGGTAGATTGCTCGAGAATTTCCAGGGAGACTCCTGAGGCTTGATCCCGCCTTTGCGCATGCCAAGCCTCCTTCCTCATGACCTTTGCCAGGGGCGGAGCTCGCTCCCCACAAGTTATGACCAAACTAGACAGCATATTAAAAAGCAGAGACATTACTTTGTCAACAAAGTTCCGTCTAGTCAAGGCTATGGTTTTTCCAGTGGTTATGTATGGGTGTGAGAGTTGGACTATAAATAAAGCTGAGTGCCAAAGAATTGATGCTTTTGAACTGTGGTGTTGGAGAAGACTCTTGTGATTCCCTTGGACTGCAAGGAGATCCAACCAGTCCATTCTGAAGGAGATCTGCCCTGGGATTTTTTTGGAAGAACTGATGCTAAAGCTGAAACTCCATAACTTTGGCCACCTCATGCAAAGAGTTGACTCATTGGAAAAGACTCTGATGCTGGGAGAGATTGGGGGCAGGAGGTGAAGGGGACGACAGAGGATGAGATGGCTGGATGGCATCACTGACTCGATAGACGTGAGTCTGAGTGAACTTTGGGAGTTGGTGATGGACAGGGAGGCCTGGCGTGCTGCGATTCATGGGGTTGCAAAGAGTCAGACACGACTGAGTCACTGAACTGAATTGTACTGAAGGAAACGCTTATGCTTTTAATTTTTTCGTTGCTGTAATCTTCTGATCTCATTACAATCAGTTTTCATTTCAGAGTCATAATCCACCTCATAATAATACACTGTTCATAATGCTTTGCCTATTATACTCATTTTACTATTTATTTTGTTTTTAACAAGCAGCATGCAAATTATATTATTCATTGCAGTATTATATACTATCTTCTTCCATTTAGAGAAGAGTTAATTGTGTAGTTATTACTGGATCTCAGACTCTGGCATGGTATTTTATTAAATTCTCCTGTACTGAGAAGCCCCAGTTCTTCTCCAAGTAATAGTCATTCTTTCAGAAATCAGTTATATAAGCCACAGTAAACAAAAATTATTTTATTCATTAATCCAAGAATTAGTCAATATTTTTTACCAATTACTATATACTTAGTACTAAGTACTACTTATTAAAGATAAGATAAATGAAGTCTCTGCTTTTATCAGCTTTACATTCCAATTATCACTGTCCTGTCCCTTTTTTTAAAATTTAATTTTATTTAACTTTACAATATTGTATTGGTTTTGCCATATATCAAAATGAATCTGCCACAGGTATATATGTATTCCCCATCCTGAACCCTCCTCCTTCATCCCTCCCCATACCATCCCTCTGGGTCATCCGAGTGCATGAGCCCCAGGCTTCCAGTATTGTGCATCAAAACCGGACTGGCGACTCGTTTCATATATGATATTATACATAACTTACATAATTGTGAAAGTTTTATTTCATGTGGAATAAAGGCACATCATTTTTAGTTTATTTAATATGCAAACAAATACTGGACTTATGCATTTTCTTCCTCACACACCTCTAATTTTTCTCTACAAATAAGCAAAAATAACCTTTATACCATGTAAATAAAATTATATCATTCATCCTCTTCAAACTCAACACATCATTTAATGCACTTAGAATAAAGTCTAGTGGCTTACAGGAACTCCCCTAAGCTTTTAGCCACTGCTGCCTTTTCAACCTCATCTGATGTCACTCTCTTTTTTTAGTTTTATGTGCCTGAACAACAGCAGTTTTTCTGCTTCTTGAATATGTACATGTTGGTCCTTCTGGATGGAATGTTCATTCACAGGCTTTTAATATGGTTAATTTCTTTTAGAAATCATCTCCTATAAGAAGCCTTCTCTGGGACAGTCTAGCTTTTCTCCATTGTCTCTTTCAGCTCTTTTTGTTAAATAACAAATAGCAATTAACAATTCTACATTTATTTGTTTGCTTAATGTCTGCCTGCCCCATTAGACTAAGGCCCATGTGGGCAGGAATAAGGTCTGTTTCATTCATTACTGTATGGTTAGCACTTAGCATGGCACTGACATGGAAGAGATTGTTTAATAAGTAAATGACTGAATGATTGAATGAATGAGAACCCGTGGTTGGGGATGTGGCCCTTCATTATAGTATTTTTCCTCCCTATGAAACAATTTTAGACTGATATCATTTCATTACCTTTTTCAGGAACCCAATTCAAAGTTCAAAAACAATACTTACTTCAAAATACACATATTTTTTATAAATGGTTTATGAGCTTAAATCCAAAATTTATGCTGATATAGTGAAAAATATTTTAGTATGTAGATATTTTTCATATATGCTGAAAAACACAGAGTATGTCTTCAACAAACAGATTAAAATGAATCAGTAGTATTTTAAAAAATATTTTTATACATACAATCATTACGGTACCCATGAAGTTTCCAGAAATAACTTGTTCCATGTGATTTAAATTTCTTTGGATGTTTTGGGACATAAGGGTTGTCTGTGGAAAGAATAATATTAAACAATCATTGAAGAGAACTCCACCCCTATATTTCTAAAGATGTAACCAAGGTCTAAAGTAAATGTCTCCCAAAGTTTTGACCTTAAGACACATATCTTCCATGTAACAGTTCCTAACTAGCCACACTTTAAATCATATCCCTTTTGTCAAGAATTTATAATCTGCTCTGTGCATGATTGAGCACATGATTATGAGCTAGTTTACATTTTTATGTGTTGATTTCTTTGTGTATGCTAGTCTGATCTCTGCAACCAGTTTTCATTCTCTTTGGTAGAAAACTATGTCATATTTCTTTTGCATACTCCAAAGCTCTGGTATGGCACTGAGCACACAAAGAGTGCAAAACACTCTTAATTAATGTATGTGTTGGTTGTGAATCTTAATATTTTATGTGCAAATTAATATATGTACAAAGACTTGCACACTCTTTAAGATCTAAAGAATTCTACAGGAAGAAAAGTTATACACAGACATATAATATGCATTTTTATTTGTGTCAAATATAGTTTGTCTGTCTTATTTAAATAAAACCCTAATAGATGGCCCCTATTGAAATTTTAAACCAGTCAATCCTAAAGGAAATCAACCCTGAATACTGACTGGAAGAACTGACGCTGAAGCTGAAACTCCAATACTTTGGCCACCTGATGTGAACAGCTGACTCACTGGAAAAGACCCTGATGCTGGGAAAGATTGAAGGCAGAAGGAAAAGAGGTGACAGAGTATGATGTGGTTGGATGACATCACTGATGCAATGGACATGAACAAGGGCATACTCTGGGACATGATGAGGGACAGGGAAGCCTGGCGTGCTGTGGTCCATGGGATCATGGAGAGTTGGACACAACTTGGCAACTGAACAACAATTGGAATTTCAAGCCCTGGCCTTTACAGGAAAAATTTTTTTCCCAGTCCATGTGATAATTGCAATTTCTTTGGTATATTAGGAATCCTATATGTTTGTTTCTTTAGGAAGAGGTCAGGGAAGTGAGTAGAAAAGTACATTGAGCCACCTAGCAATTTTGACCTCATATTTTCAAGTCTTCATCTTGTCCAACAGAAAGGGATACAGTTAATACTAAACTATTTGCCTAAAAGAAGGAGTTTAAAAAGTCAGACTAATTATTTCATGTGCTACTGTCAGGGATTAGACTGCAGAGACTATCAGCATTAAATCTTATGCTATTTCTGGTCAACAGACCCCCTGGAAGAGTGTAGCCAATGTTTCAATTTGGTTTTTGATTAAATGCACATTTTGTTGTTTCTTCACATATGCTATTTAATTTAGTCTTCACGTAAGCTCATGATTATATCTACTTAAAAAAAAATGAAATTGCAGCTCAGACAGCTTGAGTAACTTGCTACAGGTAATGCAGTAATCAAGCTTTTGGGATCCTATATTTACCCTTATTTTTTCCCCAAAACATGAGAGGTACGTAAGAAGAAGCAGCATTTTATAAAAGTATGCCCCAAATCAGCAAGATGTGGAAGAGAATAACACCACTGGTGAGAAAACTTCATCTAATCCCATTCTAAACACACAAAAGCAGGCCATGAATGGCTTTAGACAAAATTTTTAAGCATTACAAGGATCGTCAATACTGTTGGGCACTTAAAATGTCAGTAGTTAATGCCAACCTTGGGGAGGAAATTGATTGGTTTAATAGTTTCCCAAGGTGACAAGAGTCATCTGCAATCCAGTAGTGAATTCTAATGTGAACTGCCTGGAAGAGAAATAAAACAACATAATAGAGGTCATTTGTTAATTGCTTCCTAACTTAAAGTGACAGAAAACCACGTAAAGCATTTCTAAATCTCTTGCAACATAAACAGTCCTTTGAACTATTTAAGTTAATGTAGGACATAAGATATGTCAATTAGAAAGATATTGTGGAATTCAGAATTAAGAATTGCAAATAGTCACTTCTTCATATGTATTTTTAAGTGCAAAGCATAGCATATTAATCAGATGATGTCTAAGTGTAATCAATTAAATATTTGTTAGGACACTTGAAAGAAGTTTTCAGCAAGGAACTTATAGAAATCCCATTTCTAAATACTTGAGGGAATATATAGTTTTTCAGGAACTGAATACTGTTTGTGTATTAATCCATCAAAAATTATTACCAAGTTTCAGTGTTACATTTAAGCTGACTTTAACCTGACAATTCCTTTGCCGTCCAGTAATTAGGACTCTATGCTTTCATTTCTGAGGCCAGGGTTCAATCCCTGGTCAGGGAACTAAAATCCTACAAGTTTATCTTGGAATAACAGAATATGGAAGCATGATGCTGTATAACATGACTTCTGTTAACCCTCTTCAAAAAATAGGCCTTGGAGTCAAATAAGTTAGGATTTTTTGGTTTCATTTGAAAAGGTTTTTAGCTTTGTGCTGGGCATTGTGTTAAGCAATTCATTTACTTTACCCTAATTTTCCTATCAAATTATAAAGCAAATTATTTTGAATTACTTATGTTAAATGTGGAAATAAAGGCTCAGGTGAATAAAAGAGTGGCCCAAGATCACCAAGCTGTTAACAAGTAAAGCCAGGGGCATTCCCTGACTTTCCAGTTGTTAGGACTTTGTGCTTTCACTGCTGAACGACTAGACTCAGTCCTTGTCCTGGTCAGGAATTAAGATCACACAAGCCACAGCATGGCTGAAAAACAAATGGACAAACAACAATGACCACAACAACAGAAAACAACAAATAAAGTCAGGATTCTAATCAAGATGTATTTGAACCTATTACTTATAATTTAATCTTTGACATTTGTAGCAGGTGCTGCTAGTGCCCTGACCCAAATCCTTGAAAATAATTTCTAGACACATTCTTCCTGTAACTCTGTTTGAGGTGTTTTCTAACTACGGGAGCCATTCAGGGGGCAGCAGTCATATCACATTTATAAATTATGTGGATTATGATCAATGTGAATAAAGAAAAGATTCTCCACTGAAAATGAGGTATATATGTCTGAACTGCCTTGCCAAGACATCAGTGAAGGAGTTAGAAGCCAAAAAAATGATGGACATGCTAGAAGGGATTAACTATGGGAGACCATAAAACTTATCATCTGAACATCTTCCTCAGCAGGCTCCAGAGGGCACTCTCTCCACCAAAGTAGGGAGGAATCATTTGACTGATCACTGGAAGTCTGGAATGAGCAAGATTTGAAGATTGAAGATCATGAAGTCAGAGAGAGATAAATGTGACTGAGACTACAGGAGTAGGAACAAAGTGTGCAGATCATTGTCTCAAGTCAATGCTCACCTGACACCACTGTACAGGAGGCATTGAGCAACCGAGTGGATTGAATGACTGTTTTAGTGGATTTCTTCTAGTTTGTCTTCTCTCCCACCCAATGGCTTAGAGAATAAAATTATGAATACAGTAATCATAGTATAGGTTTTTTAGGCCAGCCTTAAAAAATCACCTCGAATTTGGTGGCTAAAAACAGTGGAAATTTATTTTCTCACAATTAAGGAGATCAGCTGTCCAAAATCAAGATATCAACCAGGTTGTCCTCTCTCCCAAAGCTTTGGATAAGAATTGATTTTGTACCTCTTTCATGGCCTTTGGTGACTGCTGGCAATCTTTGGCTTTCATTGGTGTGTTGCTGCATTACTTCCATCTCTGCCTCCTTCACATTGCCTCCTCCTCCCCTGTCTATGTCTCTACTGTGTGTCTCATAACACACTTGTTAGTGAATTCAGAGCCCACACCGATAATTCACACTGATCTCAAGTTCCTTATCTTAATTGCATAGGCAAAGATAATTTTTCCAAATAATGTAACATTTACAGGTTCTAGGACTCTGATGTGGACATATATTTTGAGGGAGGGGTTGCTATACAACCATGACACATGGTAACAAAAGTGGCATTTATGCACAGGCTCAAAAGCATGGACTCAATCTCATCAAGGCAAATTTACCTATTTCCACTGCTAAATATCAGATCAGTAAACAGCAAAGACTGAGACTGGGCTCTTAATATAGCAAGCCCTTCTAAGAGAACAACAACCAGACACATGGTGGGAAGTTGATTACATACAACTCTTTCCACAAGAGAGGATGGTCCTTACTAAGAGTGACATGAATTCTTAGTATGGATGTTCATACTGTTTCTGTTAGCATTACTACTCAGGGACGCACAGAGTGTCAAATTTACCCACCCTGAGCTCCACATAATACAACCTTGGAACAATTGTTTATTTGTTTTTAGCAAAAATACTGCCGCAATTAGCACATGATCAAAGAATTCATCGCTTATACCATATATTATATCACCCAGAAGCTTCCAGCCTTATGGAACATTAAAACAATCTCTTGATGGTGCGACTAAGGTACTGGCTTGGAAATAATCTCAGATGTTATACTCTTCTTAAGGATATAATTTATCCCTTAAGCTAATGTAAATTTTATCATGCTGTTCCCCTAAAGATAGAACACATGATTTAGGAACAAAGTGGTAGGAGTAGAAATGGTACACTCGCCAGCATTGAGGAATTTATTATTTCTTTTCCAGCAACTTTAGGTTCCATGGTCCCTGCTTCCCACAGAAGGAGCTTCCATTAGTGAACACAAGAAGAGGCCTATAAAATCAAAATCTATGGCTGAAATGGGTCTTTTTGGGTTTCTTCTACAAGTAGAACAGTAGCAAAAGAAAGTCTTACATACCAGTAGCGGTAATTGAAAGTTATTTCACAAAGAGCTATGATTACTGCACCATAATGGGGATAGTCATTGAGATTCCATTTTGTGCTTCCATACTGGATATTAATAGGAAGAGAAAAATTGTAGCAATGACAGACTGAATAGAACAAGGTATCCAGAAGGCTTAAATCTTGTAGAGATGAAGGTCTAGGTCTCTCAACTTGGCAGACAATTCAGATCAGGATTGTATTCTGAAGACAGGGAAAGAAAATCTAGAATTTATGGTAAAGCAAAAGAATAACATCAGGAAAATTATAGCATCAGGTACTAATGGTTATCCCATTTACCCTTCTGTTGTATTCCTTTTTTTTTTTTAATTTTATTTTATTTTTAAACTTTACAATATTGTATTAGTCTTGCCAAATATCGAAATGAATCCGCCACAGGTATACCTGTGTTCCCCATCCTGATCCCTCCTCCCTCCTCCCTCCCCATACCCTCCCTCTGGGTCATCCCAATGCACCAGCCCCAAGCATCCAGTATCATGCATCGAACCTGGACTGGCGACTCGTTTCATACATGATATTATACATGTTTCAATGCCATTCTCCCAAATCTCCTCACCCTCTCCCTCTCCCACAGAGTCCATAAGACTGATCTATACATCAGTGTCTCTTTTGCAGTCTCGTACACAGTGTTGTTGTTACCAACTTTCTAAATTCCATATATATGCGTTAGTATACTGTATTGGTGTTTTTCTTTCAGGCTTACTTTACTCTGTATAATAGGTTCCAGTTTCAACCATCTCATTAGAACTGATTCAAATGTATTCTTTTCAATGGCTGAGTAATACTCCATTGTGTATATGTACCACAGCTTTCTTATCCATTCATCTGCCGATGGACATCTAGGTTGCTTCCATGTCCTGGCTAATATAAACAGTGCTGCGATGAACATTGGGGTACACGTGTCTCTTTCCCTTCTTGTTTCCTCAGTGTGTATGCCCAGCAGTGGGATTGCTGGATCATAAGGCAGTTCTATTTCCAGTTTTTTAAGGAATCTCCACACTGTTCTCCATAGTGGCTGTACTAGTTTGCATTCCCACCAACCGTGTAAGAGAGTTCCCTTTTCTCCACACCCTCTCCAGCATTTATTGCTTGTAGACTTATGGATCGCAGCCATTCTGACTGGCATGAAATGGTACCTCATAGTGGTTTTGATTTGCATTTCTCTGATAATGAGTGATGTTAAGCATCTTTTCATGTGTTTGTTAGCCATCTGTATGTCTTCTTTGGAGAAATGTCTATTTAGTTCTTTGGCCCATTTTTTGATTGGGTCATTTATTTTTCTGGAGTTGAGCTGTAGGAGTTGCTTGTATATTTTTGAGATTAGTTGTTTGTCAGTTGCTTCATTTGCTATTATTTTCTCCCATTCTGAAGGCTGTCTTTTCACCTTACTAATAGTTTCCTTTGTTGTGCAGAAGCTTTTTTTGTTAAGAAATTACAACTGGAAACTACTGTAAAGGATCTGTGATAAGACAGAGTGTACATTAAGTGAGACATGAGTGTATATGAGTGGTGTACGGGTAAGACTGTAGCAAATGCTATCTTCCTCCTATTCATACAGTTCTCGAGACTGTCTGAAGACAAAAGATGACTTCCTTCAATTCTATGACTTGGAATTATTTTTGGCATCACTCCAGGATTCTTACCTGGAGAATTCCATGGAGAGAGGAGCCTGGTAGGCTACAGTTCATGGGAACACAAAGAGTCGAACATGACTGAGTGACTATCACTTATTCACAGTAGTTTTCTTGCTCTCCACCACATCTGCCATTACTTCCTCCACTGATGTCTTGAATCCCTCAAAGTCATCCATGAGGGTTAGAATCAATTTCCAAATTCCCTTGAATGTAGACATTTGAACCTCTTTGTGGAATAGAGTTAGGTGTTTGCTTAGGATTAGACTTTGGCTCAAGGGAATGTTGTGACTGGTTTGTTCTTCTAACTAGACTACTAAAACTTTCTCCATGTCAAGAATAAGGATATTCTGCTTTCTTATCCTTCATGTATTCACTGGAATGTCATTTTTAGTTAGCTTGAAGAACTTTTCTTTGCATTCACAACTAGCTGAACTAGCTAGCTGTTTGGTTCAAGAGGTTTAGGTTTCAACCTATCCTGGCTTTTTACATGCCTTCTTCACCAAGCATATTTCTAGTTCTTGATTTAAAGTGAGAGCTGTACAACTCTTCTTTTTATTGTGAATATTTTGAGGTCACTGAGAAGCTCTATACAGTCAGCAAAAAGGTCATTGAGAAGCTCTATACAGTCAGCAAAAATAAGACCTCAAGCTGATTGTGGCTCAGATCATGAGATCTTTACTGCAAAATTCAGGCTTAAATTGAAGAAAGTATGGGTAAACACTAGACCATTCAGGTATGACCTAAATTAAATCCCTTAGGATTATACAGTAGAGGTGACAAATAGATTCAAGGAGCTACATCTAATAGACAGTGTGCTTGAAGAACTATGGACAGTTTGTAACGTTGTAAAGAAGGTGGTGAACAAAACCATCCCAAAGAAAGAGAAATATGATAAGGCAAAATGGTTGCCTAAGAAAGTCTTACAAATAACTGAGAAAAGAAAAGTGAAAGGCAAAGAAGAAAGTGAAATATATACCCAACTGAATGCAGAGTTCTAGAGAATAGCAAGGAGAGCTAAGAAAGCCTTTTTAAGTGAGCAATGCAAAAAAAAAAATAGATGGAAACAATAGAATGGGAAAGACTAGAGATCTCTTCAAGAAAATTGGAGATATCAATGGAATGTTACATTCAGAAACAGACAAAATAAAGACAAAAATGGCAAAGACTTAACAGAAGGATAAGCGATTAAGAGGAAGTGGCAAGAATACACAGAAAAACTGTACAAAAATGTCTTAATGACCCAGATAACCACAATAGTGTGATCACTCACCTAGAGCCAGACATCCTGGAAGGTGAAATCAAGTGGGTTTTAGGAAGCATTACTACCAACAAAGCTGGTGCAGGTGATAGAATGCCAACTGAACAATTTCAAATCCCAAAATATGACATTGTTAAAGTGCTGCATTCAATATACCAGCAAATTTGGAAAACTCAGTGATAGTTACAGGACTGGAAAAGGTCAAGTTTTGCTTACAATTTCAAAGAAATGGTAATGCCAAAGAATGTTCAAAATACCAGACAATTGTGGTCATTTCACATGCTATCAAGGTAATACTCAAAAATCTTCAAGCTAGGTTTCAAGAGTATGTGACCAAAGAACTTCCAGTTGTGCAAGCTGGGTTTAGAAAAGGAACCAGAGATCAAATTGCCAACGTCAATTGGGTCATAGAAAAAAACAAGTGAATTCCAAAAAATCTACTTCTACTTCATTGACTACATGAAGGCTGTTGACCGTGGATCACATCAAACCGTGAAAAATTCTGAGAGATGAGAATACCAGACCACCTTACATTTCTATTGAGAAACCTGTATGCAGATCAAGAAGCAACAGCTAGAACCAGACATGAAACAATAGATTGGTTCAAAATTGGAAAAAGAGTACAGCAAGTTTGTATATTGCAACTCTGCTTATATAACCTATTTGTAGAGTGCTTGTGTGCTCAGTCGCCTCAGTTGTGTCTGACTCTTTGCAACCCTATTGACTGTAGCCCGCCAGGTTCCTCTATCCATGGGATTCTACAGGCAAGAATACTGGAGTGGGTTGCCATGTCCTCCTCTAGGGAATCTTCCAGACCCAGGGATCAAACCTGCATCCTCTGGAACTCCTGCATTGCAGGTGGATTCTTTACCTACCGAGCCACCTGGGAGACCCCTATATGTAGAGTACATCGTGGGAAATGCTGCCAGGATGGATAATTCTGAAGCTGGAATTAATATAGCTGGGAGAAATAACAATCTCAAATATGCAGATGATACCACTCTAATGGCAGAAAGTGAAGAGGGACTGAAGAGCCTTTTGATGAGGGCAAAAGACAGGATTGAAAAAGCTGGTTTAAAATTCAGCATTCAGAAAACTAAGATCATGGCATCTGGGCTCATCACTTCATGGCAAGTAGATGGGGAAAATGTGAAAACAATGGCATATTTTATTTTCTTGGGCCCCAAAATAACTGTGGATGGTGACTTAAGCTATGAAATTAAAAACCCCTTGCTCCTTGGAAGAAAGGCTATGACAAACCTAGATAGTGTATTAAAAAGCAGAGACATCACTTTGCCAACAAAGGTCTGTCTAGCCAAAGGTATGGTTTTTCCAGTAGTCAGGTATGGATGTGAAAGTTGGACTATAAACAAAGCTGAACACCATAGAATTTATGCTTTTGAACTGTTGTGTTGGAAAAGACTCTTGAGAGTCCCTTGGACTGCAAGGAAATCAAACCAGTCAATCCTAAAGAATATCAACACTGAATATTCATTGGAAAGACTGATGCTGAAGCCGAAGCTCCAATACTTTGGCCACCTGATGTGAAGAACTGACTCATTAAAAAAGGCCCTGATGCTGGGAAGGATTGGGGGTAGGAGGGTTCAAAGGTAACAGGGGGTGAGATAGTTGGATGGCATCATCAACTCAATGGATATTAATCTGAGCAAACTCAGGGAGTTAGTGAAGGACAGCAAAGCCTGAAGTGCTATAGTCTATTGGATTGCAAAGAGTTGGGCATGACTTAGTGACTGAACAGCAACAACATTGTGCTATTAATTGGTCTATTTTCAATATTTCTGTGTTTCAGGGAATATGGAGGCTGAGGAAAATGAGAGAGATGGGAGAATAGATAGTTGGTGGAGTAGTCAGAACACACACATTTATTAAGTTAGCTATCTTATGTGGGCACACTTTCTGACACCCTAAAGTAATTAAAATAGTAACATCAAAGATCACTGATCATAAAATACCATTAAAATATGATAATAATAAATGTATATGTTGCAAAAATTACCACAATGTGACACAGAGATACAAAGTGAATAAATCTTGTTAGAAAAATGGTATCGATAGGATTGTTTAATGCAGGCTTGCCACAAGTCTTCAATTTGTAAAATCCATGATATCTGTGAAGTTCAATAAAAAGAAGTACAGTAAAATGAGGTATGCCTGTACCACATAAACATTAATCAAAATAAAGCAGGAATGGCTATATTAGTATCAGATAAAGTAGACATTAGAGCAACAACAAAAATAATTACAGTAAAAGAAGAACATTACATAATGATAAAAATGATCAATATACCATACCAGAGAGAGGTACAATGATCTTAAATGTCTGTGCAACAAACAATGAAGGTTCAAAATAGATCAGTAAAAACTGATAGAACTGAAAGCAGAAATAGACATTCACAGTTGTAGATGATGACTTCAACACCACATTCTCTGCAATTAATAGAACTACTAAAGAGAAAAATCAACAAAAATATAAAATGACCCAGAAACACATCAAATAATAGAATCTTATTGATGTTTAAAGAACAGTCTACTCAACAACAGCAGAATACACATTTGTATATTATTTCTTAGTCCATAATGGTATCAAACTAGAAATCAAAAGCAGGAAAAAAAGGAAATTTTACAAAAACAACATAATCCTAAACAGTACATGGAAATACACTGTATTTCCTAAATATGTGTTGGAAAATTCTTGAAGAATTAAAGAAACAATAGAGACAACAGGAGATATCAGTGAAAATAAAAACAGGAAAATAGTAGAGGAAATCAATGCAACAAAAAATTGACAAACCTCTAACAACAAGTGGTACATGAAAAGATACTCAACAATCTCTAATCATCAAGGAGATGCAAATCAAAATCACAATGAGATATAACCTTATACTTGTCAGAATAGTGATTATCAAAAGGACAGAGAATAATGTGTTGATGTAGATATAGAAAAAAGGAAACCCTTGTACACTCTTGATGCAAAGGTAATTAGTACAGCCATTATGGAAAACAATATGGAGGTGCCTCAAAAAAATTAAAATAGAGCTACTGTATGCTCTGGCAATTCCATTGCTGGGTATATATATGAAAATAACAAGAATACAAACTTGAACAGAAATATGCAATCCCAAATTCAATGCAGCATTATTTACAACAGCCACTGATAGATGAATGGATGAAGAAAATGTGATACACATATATACATACACATGCACAGAGGAATATTATTCAGCTTTTAAAAAGAATTAAATCTTGCCACTTGTAACAACTTAGAAGGGCCTTGAGAGTGTTACACTAAGTGAAATAAGTCAAAACAAGAATCATAGGATCTCAACTATATGTGGAATCAAAACAAAACAGAACAATAAGCTCATATTTAAGGAAAACAAACTGGTGGTTGTCAGAAGTGAGAGGAGAGGTGGACGGCCAAAATGGTTAAAGGGGGTAAAAAGTACAAATTTCCGGTTATAAAATAAGTAAATCATGGTGATGCAAGGCACAGGATGGCAACTATAGTTAGTAATACTGTATTGCCTATTTGAAAGTTTCTCTAAGAATAAATCTTAAAATTGTCAGTACAAGAAAAAATTCTGTAATTATGCACAGTAATAGATGTTAACTCGACTTATTGTGGTGCAATATATACAAATATTGGTTGAATCATTATGTTGTATATCTGTAACTATTACAGTGTTGTATATCAATTATAAACTCAACACTAAACCAACTAAGATCATGGCATCCTGTCCCATCATTTCATGGCAAATAGAAGGGGAAAAAGTGGAAACAGTGCCAGATTTTATTTTCTCAGGCTCCAAAATCACTTCTGATGATGACTTCAGCCAGTAAATGAAAAGATGCTTGCTCCTTGGAATGAAAACTTTAACAAACCTACACAGTGTATTAAAAAGAAGAGACATCATTTTGACAACAAAGGTCTGTATAGTCAAAGCTATGGGTTATCCAATAGTCATGTATGGATATGAGACTTGAACCATAAAAAACACTGAGCACTGAAGAATGGGTGCTTTAGGACTATGGTGCTGGAGAAGGCTCTTGAGCATCTCTTGAACATCAAGGAGATCAAACCAGTCAATCCTAAAGGAAATCAACCCTAAATATTCATTGGAAGGACTGATGCTGAGGTTAAATCTCTAATGCTTTGGCCACCTGATGCCAAGAGTCAACTTATTGGAAAAGACCTGGATACTGGGAAAGATTGAAGGAAAAAGGAGAAAGGAGTCATAGAGAATTTAATGGTTAGATAGCATCAGAAATGGACATAAATTTGAGGAAACTCTGAGAGATAGTGGAAGATAGAGGAGACTGGTGTGCTGCAGTTCACAGGGTCACAAAAAGTCAGACTCGACTTAATGACTGAACAACATATAAATTATATCTCAATAAAAATTTCACCAAACTTTTCCCTAACTTATCATTAAAAATATGTCCACAATAAAGCACTACAGATGTGATATTACTTTATGTGGTATTTAACAATTAATGCAAATAAATCTATATACACAAACCAGAAACAGACTCACTAATAGATGTAGAAAACAAACATTCTTATCAATGGGGATAGGAAGGAAAAGAGGGACGTATTAGGAGTATAGGATTAACATAGTACGATACATATAACAGATAACAAATATTGTTTACTGTATAGAAGAGGGAATAATATTCAGTATCTTGTAATGACCTATAATGG
Organism: Bos grunniens; assembly: GCF_055505025.1. NCBI lineage: Eukaryota > Metazoa > Chordata > Mammalia > Artiodactyla > Bovidae > Bos > Bos grunniens. The sequence continues at coordinate 100,195,409 of NC_141194.1, read as the reverse complement.
AATACAATATGAACAAATATAACTGAATCACTTTGCTTTATACCTGAAACTAACACAATATTCAGTTCAGTTCAGTCACTCAGTTATGTCCGACTCTGCAACCCCATGAACCGCAGCATGCCAGGCCTTCCTGTCCATCACAAACTCCAGAAGTTTACCCAAACCAAATCGAGTCGATTATTTCATCCAGCCATGTCATCCTCTGTCGTCTCCTTCTCTTCCTGCCCCCAATCCCTCCCAGCATCAAGGACTTTTCCAAAGAGTCAACTCTTCAGGTGAGGTGGCCAAAGTATGGGAGTTTCAGCTTCAACATCACTCCTTCCAATGAACACCCAGGACTGATTTCCTTTAGGATGGACTGGATGGATCTCCTTGCAATCCAAGGGACTCTCAAGAGTCTTCTCCAACACCACAGTTCAAAAGCATCAATTCTTCGGTGCTCAGCTTTCTTCACAGTCCAACTCTCACATCCATACATGACTACTGGAAGAACCATAGCCTTGACCAGACAGACCTTTGTTGGCAAAGCAATATCTCTGCTTTTTAATATGCTATCTAGGTTCGTCATAACTTTCCTTCCAAGAAGTAAGTGTCTTTTAATTTCATGGCTCCAATCACCATCTGCAGTGATTTCGGAGCCCCAAAATATAAAGTCTGACAATGTTTCCACTGTTTCCCCATCTATTTGCCATGAAGTGATGGGACCAGATGCCATGAACTTCGTTTTCTGAATGTTGAGTTTTAAGCCAACTTTTTCACTCTCCACTTTCACTTTCATCAAGAGGCTTTTTAGTTCCTCTTCACTTTCTGCCATAAGGGTGGTGTCATCTGCATATCTGAGGTTATTGATATTTCTCCTGGCAATCTTGATTCCAGCTTCTGCTTCTTCCAGCCCAGTGTTTCTCATGATGTACTCTGCATAGAAGTTAAATAAGCAGGGTGACAATATACAGCTTTGACATAGTCCTTTTCCTATTTGGAACCAGTCTCTTCCATGTCCAGTTCTAGCTGTTGCTTCCTGACCTGCATACAGGTTTCTCAAGAATTAGGTCAGGTGGTCTGGTATGCCCATCTCTTTCAAAATTTTCCACAGTTTATTGTGATCCACACAGTCAAAGGATTTGGAATAGTCAATAAAGCAGAAATAGATGTTTTTCTGGAACTCTCTTGCTTTTTCGATAATCCAGCAGATGTTGGCAATTTGATCTCTGGATCCTTTGCCTTTTCTAAAATCAGCTTGAACATCAGGAAGTTCATGGTTCACTTATTGTTGAAACCTGGCTTGGAGAATTTTGAGCATTACTTTACTACCTTGTGAGATGAGTGCAATTGTGTGGTAGGTTGACTATTCTTTGACAATCTGCTATAGTTCAATTTTTAAAAGATGTATTGCACCTCTTTACTCATTTTCTTTTCATTATCACTCTACCTAATTTCTGATTAAACAGGTAACATAGTTTAATGGAAAAAAATAAATACAGAATGCCACAAGCAATATCATTTTCATAAATTTGACATTGAATTTCTCAAAAACCACAAAATTACAAATTTCACAAAGATAAAGTAGTCAACATAAACAGCTTTTAACCATTAATAAAATTGAAATTATAATTTAAATTTTCTCAAAAAAGAAATTTTTAAGTTGAGATGATTTCACTGGGGAATTATATCAAACATTTAAAGAAGTATCATATAATACACACTGAAATACTGAAAATGATAGATATAGATGAAAAAAAATCAAAGAAGGCCTAAATTAATTGAGAGACATGTATTGGAAACTTTAACATTGTAAAGATGCCAATTCTACCCATATCTATCTCTGCATTTATGCATTTCCTATCACAATAAGAAATTTTTTATAGTTATACACTACCTTATTATTATATTTGTATGGAAAATTGCTAAAATTATATTGACAAGGAAGAAGAAAGTGGGTAAAACCATTTAACTTGATATTAAATTCTATTATATAGCTACAATATTTAAAATAGTGTGATATAACAAAGGGACAGATTCATAGATCAACATAAGATAATGGAATATCCAGAAGTAGATCCACACAAATATGCTCAATCCAATCATCTTTAAAAAAAAAAAAAGTTGCAAGAGCACTTCAATGGAATAAGGGTAGCCTTGTCAACAGATAGTACATAGAAACTGGACATCACTAAGAAAAAATGATCATGTATCTAAACTTCACATTTTATACAAGATGAAATTTTTAAAAATGGATCATGAACTCAAATAAAAAATATAAAACTATAAATATTTTAGGAAAAGAACTATGCAAAACATCTTCAGGATCTAGGGGTAATGAGGAATTCTTAGAATGGACACCAAAACACAACCTACAAAAAGAAAAATAATTATAACCTGGATCTCATAAAAATTAAAAACTGACATTTCTTCTAAGTAGATATAATGATTGCAAAGAAACACATTCAGTTCAGTTCAGTTCAGTTGCTCAGTCATGTCCGACTCTTTGTTACCCCATGAATCACAGCACACCAGGCCTCCCTGTCCATCACCAACTCCCGGAGGTCACTCAAACTCACGTCCATCGAGTCAGTGATGCCATCCAGCCATCTCATCCTCTGTCATCCCCTTTTCCTCCCGCCCCCAATCCCTCCCAGCATCAGAGTCTTTTCCAGTGAGTCAAGTCTTCGCATGAGGCAGCCAAAGTACTGGAGTTTCAGCTTTAGCATCATTCCTTCCAAAGAACACCCAGGACTGATCTCCTTTAGAATGGACTGTTTGGATCTCCATTAAAAGATGGTAAATATCATCACCCACTAGGAAAATGCACATAAAATCACAATGAGATACAATGAAATACTAATAAGAAAGGCCAAATTTTTTTAAATAGTATTAACAAATGAAAGAGAAAAGATATATCATCCATAGAAGAATTGCAATTTTTTTTATGTTGATATTCTCCCATATATGTATTCTTAAGAATCTCTTAAAATACAAAATCACTATTGGAAACCCAATGGTGAGTAATCAAAAGAATTGAGTTTGTCAGGATCTGCCGGGGACCAGCCCCGGCTGATCCAGGGTATTTGAAGGAGAGACGGCGTAGGCGAAGATCAGGAAACAATTGCTTAATTAAATGTTAATTAAAGATATAAAGAGTAATAGAATGAGGATAGCTCAGTGAGGAAATTCAGTGGAGAAAAGAGGCTGAAATAAGGATAGCTCAGTGAGGAAATTTAGTGCAGAAAAGAGGCTAAATAATTCAGCCAGAAGGTAAGAGAAAGAACAACATGGTGAGACCAAGTTTCAGTGAACAAGGCCCGCACTTTATTTTCCAAAGTAGTTTTTATACCTTAAGTTATGCATAGAGGATAATGGGGGAAGGGGTAGAGTCTTGCAGCAAGCCAGGCTTTCTTCCTGCAAACTTATCATATGCAAAAGCTTAGGTGATTTGCATCAGCTTCTAGCCCGGAGGCCTTTTTCTCTAAAGGTGATTATTCTAAAGTCAGGCGCCAGCCTCCAAAAAGCATTAGATAAAGTTGCATTCCTACAGAGCAAAGGTGTGGTGGGCTATAACAAGAAAAAGGATTAATTCAAGGGTCCCAGGTTACAAACATTAAAGCTACTACTTACACCAATTATATTAATCAGTACACTGCCAGGGACACAGCAGATAAGGGATATGGAAACTTAGCAGCAAACATTGGCCCAACAAGTGAAAATCCCTTCACCAATACAATTTCTAATCAATCTTTTAGCTACTCAAAAGAATCTGTATTTAGACAGTTTAGAACATCTCATGCCTCTCACAGTTGGGAGGCTCTGAACAATTACATGTGGCCGGAAAAACCTATTCAGGCAGGCTAGAGGATTTCCAAAGGAGTTTGTAGGTTGAAACACTGTCACACCCAGGAATTATTAACTGGAGCTGTAAGCTAACTCTTTTTTCAGAGAGGTAGTGGGGGACAGCCCCCCATAAAGTCAGAGGTGTAGGTGAAAGCAGAAAGTAGGCAGACTCTGGTTTTGGGGGTATATGCTGGAAAATTTCCAGGGGGATTCCTGAAGCTCAATCCCGCCTTTGCGTATGCCGAGCCTCCTTCCTCATGACCTTTGTCATGGGTGGAGTTCCTCACGCTGGCTACCGGCAGTGATAGAATTCCAGTTGAGCTATTCCAGATACTGAAAAGTGCTGCACTCAATATGCAATATGCACTCAATATGCAATATGCCGGCTCCCGGCAAGGATCAACATTTTTTTCAAAGGAAATTGAATAGACTAAAATATATCAGAGTGCCTTGTTCATAGCAAGTGTAAGAAATTTTTGGTATTTTTTTTACATATGTATATATACACTGCTTGACATGTGTGATACGTTTTTCAATGAGAATTTAGGTCAACTAAGTTTAAAAGCTAGTTCCTGAAGATATTCTTCGATCACAGGATAGATATAAGTCCAAATGATGAGTACATATCATGTTCTCAGTTCAGTTCAGACGCTCAGTCGTGTCTGACTCTTTGTGACCCCATGGAATGCAGCAAGCCAGGCCTCCATGTCCATCACGAACTTGCAGAGTTTACCCAAATTCGTGTCCAATGTGTCGGTGATGCCATCCAACTATCTCATCCTCCGTCGTCCTTTCGCAGCATCAGGGTTTGTTTTTTTTTTCCAAATGAGTCAGCTCTTTGCATCAGGTGGCCCAAGTATTGAAGTTTCAGCTTCAACATCAGTCCTCCCAATGAACACCCAGGACTGATCTCCTTTAGAAAGGACTGGGTGGATCTCCTTGCAGTCCAAGGGACTCTCAAGGGTCTTCTCCAACACCACAGTTCGAAAGCTTTAATTATTCTGTGCTCAGATTTCTTTTTTTTTTAATTTTTATTTAATTTTTAAACTTTACATAATTGTATTAGTTTTGCCAAATATCAAAATGAATCCACCACAGGTATACATGTGTTCCCCATCCTGAACCCTCTTCCCTCCTCCCTCCCCATACCATCCCTCTGGGTCGTCCCAGTGCACTAGCCCCAAGCATCCAGTATCGTGCATCAAACCTGGACTGGCATCTCGATTTCTTTATAGTCCATCTCTCACATCCATACATGACAACTTGGAAAACCTTGGACTTGACTAGATGAACCTTTGTTGGCAAAGTAATGTCTCTGATTTTTAATATGCTGCCAAGGTTGGTCATGATTTTTCTTCAAAGGAGCAAGGGTCTTTTAATTTCATGGCTTCAGTCACCATCTGCAGTGATTTTGGAGTTCAAAAAAATAGTCTGCCACTGTTTCCACTATTTCCCCATCTATTTGCCATGAAGTGATGGTACCAGATCTCTGTTTTATGAATGTTGAGCTTTGAGCCAACCTTTTTACTCTCCTCTTTCACTTTCATCAAGAAGCTCTTTAGTTTTTCTTCACTTTCTGCCAAAAGGGTGGTGTCATGTGCATATCTGAGAAATATGTGCATATTTCTCCCAGCAATCTTGATTCCAGCTTGTGCTTCTTCCAGTCCAGCGTTTCTCATGATGTACTCTGCATATAAGTTAAATAAGCAGGGTGACAATATACAGTCTTGACGTACTCCTTTTCCTATTTGGAACCAGGCTGTTGTTCCATGTCCAGTTCTAACTCTTGCTTCCTGACCTGCATACAGGTTTCTCAAGAGGCAGGTCAGGTGGTCTGGTACTCCAATCTCTTTCAATATTTTCCACAGTTTATAGTGATCCACACAGTCAAAGGCTTTGGCATAGTCAATAAAGCAGAAATAGATGTTTTTTTGGAACTGTCTTTCTTTTTTGATGATCCAGCGAATGTTGGCAATTTGATCTCTGGTTCCTCTGCCTTTTCTAAAACCAGCTTGAACATCTGGAAGGTCATGGTTCATGTATTGCTGAAGCCTGGCTTGGAGAATTTTGAGAATTACTTTACTAGCGTCTGAGATGAGTGCAACTGTGGGGTACTTTAAGCATTCTTTGGCATTGCCTTTCTTTGGAATTGGAATGAAAACTGACCTTTTCCAGTCCTGTGGCCACTGCTGAGTTTTCCAATTTGCTGGCACATTGAGTGCAGCACTTTCACAGCATCTTTTTTTAGGATTTGGAATAGCTCAACTGGAATTCTATCACTTCCACTAGCTTTGTTTGTAGTGATGCTTCCTAAGGCCCATTTGACTTCACATTCCAGGATGCCTGGCTCTAGGTGAGTCATCACACCATCGTGATTATCTGGGTCATGAAGATCTTTTTTGTACAGTTCTTCTGTGTATTCTTGCCACATCTTCTTAATATCTTTTGCTTCTGTTAGGTCCCTACCATTTCTGTCCTTTATTGAGCCCATCTTTGCATGAATTGTTCCCTTGGTATCTCTAATTTTCTTGAAGAAATCTCCAGTCTTTCCCATTCTATTGCTTTCCTCTATTTCTTTGCATTGATCTCCAAGGAAGTCTTTCTTATCTCTTGGCTATTCTTTGAAGCTCTGCATTCAAATGGGCATATTTTTCCCTTTCCACTTTGCCTTTCCCTTCTCTTCCTTTCACAGCTATTTGTAAGGCCTCCTCAGACAACCATTTTGCCTTTTTGCTTTTCTTGGAATGGTCTGGATCACTGCCTCCGATACAATGTCAGGAACCTCCCTCCATAGTTTTCAGGCACTCTGTCTATCACATCTAATCCTGTATCACTTCCGTTGTATAATTGAAAGGGATCCAATTTAAGTCATTCCTGAATGGTCTAGTGGTTTCCCTACTTTCTTCAATTTAAGTTTGAATTTGGCAATAAGAAGTTCATGATCTGAGACACAGTCAGCTCTCGTTCTTATTTTTGCTTACTGTATAGAGCTTTTCCGTCTTTGGCTGCGAAGAATATAATCAGTCTGATTTCAGTGTTGACCATCTGGTGATGTCCACGTGTAGAGTCTTCTCTCGTGTTGTTGGAAGAGGGTGTTTGCTATGACCAGTGCATTCTCTTGGCAGAACTCTATTAGCCTTTGTCCTGCTTCATTCAGTACTCCAAGAATAAATTTGCCTGTTACTCCAGGTGTTTCTTGACTTCCTACTTTTGCATTCCACTCCCCTATAATGAAAAGTACATCTTTGGGGGGGGTTAATTCTAAGATATCTTCTTTATCTTCATAAAACTGTTCAACTTCAGCTTCTTCAGTGTTACTGGTCTGGGCATAGACTTGGAATATCGTGATATTGAATGGTTTGCCTTGGGAATGAACAGAAATCGTTCTGTCACTTTTGAGACTGCATCCAAGTACTGCATTTCTGACTCTTTTGTTGAGTCTGATGGCTACTCCATTTCTTCTAAGGGATTCTTGCCCACAGTAGTAGATATAATGATCATCTGAGATAAATTCACCCATTCCAGTCCATTCTAGTTCACTGATTCCTAAAATCTCGACGTTCACTCTTGCCATCTCCTGTTTGATAACTTCCAATTTGTCTTGATTCATGGACCTAACATTCCAGGTTGCTATGCAATATTACTCTTTACAGCATTGGACCTTTCTTCTATCACCACTCACACCCACAACTGAGTGTTGTTTTTGCTTTGGCTCTGTCTCTTCATTCTTTCTGGAATTAGTTCCCCACTGATCTCCAGCAGCATATTTGGTACCTACTGACCTGGGGAGTTCATCTTTCAGTGCCCTATCTTTTCGCCTTTTCATACTGTTCATGGGGTTCTCAGTGGAGGAATACTGAAGTGGTTTGCCATTCCCTTTTCTAGTGACCACGTTTTGTCAGAACTCTCCACCATGACCCATCCTTCTTGGGTGGCCCTACACGGCATGGCTCCTAGTTTCATTGAGTTAGACAAGGCTGTGGTCCATGTGATTAGATTGGTTAGTTTTCTGTGATTGTGATTTTCATAATCTGTGAAAAAAATCTGAGGGCAGATTTTCTGTCTGCCCTCTGATGGAAAAGGATAAGAGGCTTATGAAAGCTTCCTGATGGGAGAGACAGACTGAGGTGGAAACTGGTTCTTGTTTTAAGGGGCAGGGTCATGCTCAGTAAATCTTTAATCCAATTTTCTTTTGATTGGTTGAGCTGTGTTCCGTCCCTACTATTTACCTGGGGCCAAACTATGGTGTGGATCACAATAAACTGTGGAAAATTCTGAAAGAGATGGGAATACCAGACCACCTGACCTGCCTTTTGAGAAACCTATATGCAGGTCAGGAAGCAACAGTTAGAACAGGACATGGAACAACAGACTGGTTCCAAATAGGAAAAGGAGTACGTCAAGGCTGTATATTGTCAACCTACTTATTTAACTTATATGCAGAATAAATTATGAGAAATGCTGGGCTGGAAGAAGCAGAAGCTGGAATCAAGATTGCCAGGAGAAATGTCAATAACCTCAGATATGCACATGACACCACCCTTATGGCAGAAAGTGAAGAGAAACTAAAAAACCTCTTGATGAAAGTGAAAGAGGAGAGTGAAAAAGTGGCTTACAGCTCAACATTCAGAAAACGAAGATCATGGTATCTGTTCCCATCACTTCATGTTAAATACATGAGGAAACAGTGTCAGAATTTATTTTTCTGGGCTCCAAAATCACTGCAGATGGTGACTGCAGCCATGAAATCAAAAAACGCTTACTCCTTGGAAGGAAAGTTATGACCAACTTAGAAAGCATATTCAAAAGCAGAGACATTACTTTGCCAACAAAGGTCCGTCTAGTCAAGCCTATGGTTTTTCCAGTAGTCGTGTATGGATGTGAGAGTTGGACTGTGAAGAAAGCTGAGCACTGAATTGGTGCTTTTGAACTGTGGTGTTGGAGAAGACTCTTGAGAGTCCCTTGGACTGCAAGGAGATCCACCCAGTCCATTCTAAAGGAGATCAGCCCTGGGATTTCTTTGGAAGGAATGATGCTAAAGCTGAAACTCCAGTACTTTGGCCACCTCATGCAAAGAGTTGACTCATTGGAAAAGACTCTGATGCTGGGAGGGACTGGGGGCAGGAGGAGAAGGGGACGACAGAGGATGAGATGGGTGGATGGCATCACCGACTCGATGGATGTGAGTCTGAGTGAACTCCGGGAGTTGGTGATGGACAGGGAGGCCTGCAGCGCTGCAATTCATTGGGTCGCAAAGAGTTGGACACGACTGAGAGAGTGAACTGAACTGAAACTATTGTGGAGGTAATGAAGATAATGGTGACCTCCTTCAAAAGATCCCAAGCATTTACTGAAACAGTCCATGCCCCCAACCCTACAGCAGGCCACCACCAACCCATTTCTTCACTGGAGATTCCCAGACACCCACAGGTAAGTCTCCTGTGTGGTCATTGTTCCTTTCTCCTGTTTCCTGGTTCACAAGGCTCTGTTGTTCCCTCCAGCAATTTATTTCCCATTACTAAGTTCTGTCAGCTCTATTGTGAGGTTAATGGCAACCTCCTCCAAGAAGACTTATGTCATATCCAAACCCAGAGTCCCTGTCCCTGCGGCAGACCACTGCCAACCAGTGCCTCCACAGGAGATGCTCAAACATAGTTCTGTCTCAGTCGCTGTGGAATCCCTGGGTCCTGGTGTGCACAAGGTTTATTTGAGCTCTCTCAGTGTCTCTGGTGGTAATGGGTTTTGATTCTCAACATGAATTTGCCCCTCCTACTTTCTCTCTGGGACTTCTCCTTTGCCCTTTGAACTGGGGTATCTCCTCACAGCTGTCTCAGTGCCATCCGTCTTACTGGGGTTTCTCTGACCTTGGACATGGTGTATCTCCACACAGCTGGGCCAGAGAAGTGCAGCCACTGCTCCTGACCTTGGACGTGGGGTATCTCCTCTCCGCCACTCACCACTCAAGCACTGCGCAGCTGCCACTTGCCGCGCCAGCACTGCATAGCTGCTGAAATCACGTAAAACTACCAAGAGAGATATCAAGCTAGCAGTTGATATAAGGATACTTATTTTAGTGCTGTTCATTGCAGAAACTGCTGGAAATTGCTGATGAATGTATAGAGCTCATCTATAGTGATTTCTCACTCATCGTCCAAACCTGCTGGTGACTGCATTTTTTCCATCTTTTATTTCTAGATACCTGAAAAGGATTATGTCAACAAACATTTACTGAAGCACCATCCATGATTACTTAGAACAATTTTGGCAGCATTATTCTTGCATTTCTATTTATTCTTCCCAAGAAACATGAGACTGCTCAGAAATGGAGATGGGAAACTTATATGCATGAAAATGTTGAAGATTGAATCTTAGGAGCCCATTGTTGAAGAGGGGAAGAAAAAGAGCCTATGCTGGGTGATTAAAAAATAAACTTCAATAGTCTTGTGACTATTCAACTTTAATATTCCACAAAAACTTCAATAGTTTGTATTTATTATCCTCTTTGAAAACAAAATTTAAGATGTATATCTTAAATTTCATGATCAAATAGAATTAAGTTAAAAACGCTGAAGAGTCATCCATGTTGGCCTCCAATAACACACAATTCTATAATTTGAGAAAGCTAAAAAATATCATGAATATGGGACTTTTCTACTTTTTAGAGGAATGGAGCCAGCACTGCTAGGAAACTGGTGTTCCCAAGTACATAATGAGTTTTGCAGACACTAAAGGCCTAATTACACAGTTAAGAATCAGAAGTTAACAATCATCAGAAGATTGTAGTATGTACATGTAAAATATAGATGTTTTTAATATGAGTGGGATAAACTAAGTGACAAAATTTGGAGGGAAAAAAAAATGAAGGAAAGACCAGAGACAGGGGGAAAATAACTTTACAAAATAGGCTCCACATGAGATGTCATTAAGGAATTGAAAGTTAAAACAACAATGAGATGCCACTATATAGCTGCTGCTACTGCTGCTGCTGCTGCTACATCACTACAGTCATGTCCAACTCCGTGCAACGCCATGGACAGCAGACAACCAGGATCCTCTGTCCATGGGATTCTCCAGGCAAGAATACTGGAGTGGTTTGACATTTCCTTTTCCACTATATAGCTATTAGAATGGCAAAATATCCAGAACACTGTCAGCCACAAATGCAGGTGAGGATGTGGAACTATAGGAACTCTCATTGATTTCTTATGGGACGACATAGCTACTTTGGAAGTCAGCTGGGCACTTACCATATGATCCAGCAATTTCACTCCTTGCTATTTACCAAATTAGCTGTAAACATATGTCCACACAAAAATCTTCACTTGGATTCTGACAGAAGCTTTATTTGTAATTCCCAAAACCTGAAAATAATCAAGATGTCCTTCAGTCAGTAAGTGTATACATAAACTGATTCGTCCAGAAAATTTTGGATGGATAAAAACATAGTCTCCTTATTTCATCAAAAACATCACAATGCAGTGGACTTGGCAAATGACATTCAATCTCAGTAGCTCTGGAAGAAGGTCTAATGTGTTTTTATTTGTGGGAAGGAGTGTCACTTCCCTTTGGTGTACTGGCAAACAACTTCAAATGTGTCATTAAAAATGACTCTTGAAGGTGTTGAAAGCATTTTTGGACTATGTAAGGAGAATCTATTTTAATGCACTGCATGCATATTAGTGTTACCTACACTTTGGATCATGTATATTCTCATATGTAGCAATAGTTTCATGGAATACCACTGTCCTTTGCCCTCTTACTACCTCAGGGCAACAACACATAAATGTATATATTAGCCTGTCAGAAATCCAGAAATACAAAATTAAAACCACCAAACCAATAAATAGTAAGAGTTTAGTGTGCATATAAGAACAGTTCACCAACCAGTAGCATTCAAATTTAAAACTGATATGAAGCTCAGGAGAATGATGTTACAGGATGACTTATGAAGTGAAAATGAGGAAGTTGTTTAACCTTTACTATGATTGGTTGTTACAGCGAGGGACAGTAGGGAATTGGTTAAAAATCATCTTCTTGGGACTTTCCTTGTGGTCCAGTGGCTAAGACTCCCTGCACCAATGCAGAAAGCTTGGGTTCCATCCCTCATCAGGGAACCAGATCCCACATGCTACAGCTAAAAGTTTGCGTGTGTGTGTGTGTGTATTATTAGCCACTCAATCATGTCTGACTCTTTGCAACCCCATGGACTGTAGCCCACCAGGCTCTTCTGTCCTTGGGACTTTCCAGGCAAGAATACCTGCGTGGGTTGCCATTTCCTTCTCCAGGGGATCTTCTCAACCCAGGGATTGAACTCAGGTATCACACATTGCTTGCAGATTCTTTACAGTCTGACCCACCAGGGAAGAGTTTGCATACCCTAAGTAAAGATCCTGCATGCTGCAACAGAGATCAAAGATCCTGTTTGCTGCAACTAAGACCCAGTGCAGCCAAATAAATAAATGATTTTTGAAAAATCAGGCTTCCTTCATAGCTCAGTTAAAGAATCCACCTGCAGGTTCGATGCAGGATACAGGATGCTTGGGGCTGGTGCACTGGGATGACCCAGAGGGATGGTATGGGGAGGTAGGTGGGAGCGGGGTTCAGGATGGGGAACACTTGTACACCCATGGCGGATGCATGTTGATGTATGGCAAAACCAATACAATATTGTAAAATAAAAAAAAATAATAATAATAAAAAGAATCCACCTGCAATGCAGGAGACCCTGGTTCAATTCCTGTGTGGGGAAGATCCGCTGGAGAAGGAATAGGTTACCCACTCCAGTATTTTTGGCCTTCCTTTGTGGTTCAGCTGGCAAAGAATCTACCTGCAATACAGGAGACCTGGGTTCGATCCTTGGGTTGGGAAGATTCCCTGGGGAAGGGAAAGGGTGCACACTCCAGTATTCTGACCATGGAAAAATCAATATCTTATACCATTTTTAGAAAGATGACTTAAGTTCCCTGCCTAAGTTTCACTTATATTCATGAAACAGGTTACCTTTAGTTTTGCTCATGTGGCTTAAATGGTTTTATCTGCTAAGGAAATTTCCAGGTCTGGTCTTTAATTTTAACAAGCTCAAACAATTCCATTTTGCTTTATCTTTGACATTAAGTCACTTTTTTTTAAGAGAACAATTTGCATGTGCAACAGTAACATAATTATCACCTTAGCAAGAATATAGCTCAGGAATTTAAATATAACTTCTGGAGTGATGGAGTTAGACTCTCTCTCCAGCAAAACTGCAACCTATATGGTAAAAATTATAGAAAACATTCATTTAAAATCTATGGAAACGGCCCTAAGGGCATATAGAAAATGGAAAACTTTCTTGTGAGAAAATTTACTAAATCTCAGTAAGAAAAAAACATGAAACTCTGACATTTGAGCCATGACCTTCTGCTCCTACTCACCACCTACCAGGTGTTTAGGTGGTCTATTAGGACAAAGAGTCAAACTGAAAGTAATAATCAATCATTTATTCACTTACTGTAGTAGTGCAGACAAGAGATAAAGGAAAAATGTGCTGCTTCCCTGATATTCCATTTTTTCCCCAGGGAAGTACACAGGGTGAGCATCAGTTAGATGGCATGCAGTGCAAGTAATGGGAATGATGGGAATCATTTCTCTTCCAAAGAGCCCTGAACCAAACATTCTTTTACTTTATGGACCTTGAGAACTATGGCTCAGAAGAAGGGGAAAGTCTAGAAATGAGTCAGATGTCAAAAGTACTGGGTCAGTGAAGGGAAAAAATATCTAAGTCAAAGAAGCCTTACAAGGAGGTCTTAGCAGAAGTGCCTGAAAAGAGCCTCAGTGGAGGTCCCCAGATATGAAAGTCTCTGAATGGAGGCACGTTAGCTAGGAAGGCATATATGTATATGAGCATGGCTGACCCAGGGGTTACCTTAGTCCTTGATTGAAACTGTCTCTACACTGTAATCTGTTGACAGTGCACCACATCTCAGGTGGAGAGGGTAGCTTTCCTCCCTTGTGGTCTGCCAAGCAAAGGCTTTGCATTGCCTGTAGTTGGGTCTGAAAGATTACACACTGAGTTTCATATACAGCTGTACTCTTCAACTCCCAGCAACTCTACAACACTACTCTGGGTGTGTGTGCCGTCAAGAAGACAAGCTCTCTCTTTGCCTACTTCCAGTATGGAGCTACAGTTCAACCCTGGGAAAGACAAGCAGTATGCACTATTCATTCTCTGTCCCCCAGCCACATACATATTGTACAAACTTACTTTCAAGTAAGCAGCTATAGCAAGCTGAGAATACTGTGGGCTTCTGTCCTAATGTTCTTATATGGTCGAGGTTCCATGTCAGAAGGGCAAGCCAAGTAGAAGAAGAATTTTCATTCACTCCCCACCATACTTACTTGTAGAACTGGATTATCATCCCTAAAAGTGAGGGACCCCAATCTCTATTCCTGTGGAGTGGTATAGAATTTATGACTAGGAGGAAAGTGGGTCATATGGACAAGAATCTCTAAGTCTCTGCCAAAAAGGATAGATCTTATTCAAAACATTGAGAACTCTTTGCCTAAGGGCAGTGTTTGGGAATGTGAATTGGTACAGTAACTGTGGAGAACAGTATGGATGTTCCCTAAAAACAGTGCCAACATATGATCCTGCAATCCCACTCCAAGGCATATATCTGGAGAAAATCATAAACTGAAAGGATACATGCATCCTGATGTACATTGCAGCAGTGTTTACAATAGCCAAGACATGGAATCAATCTAAATATCTATCAATAGAGGAATGGATAAAGATGTGGTACATATATACAATGAAATATCACTTTGCCATAAAAAGAATGAAATAACACCATTTGCAGCAAAATGGATAGAACTAGAGATTATTATACTAAGTGAGGTAAGTCAGACAAAGACAAATATCATATGACAACCCTCATTTGTGGAATTGAATTCACAAAAAGAAAAGAAACAAATGAACTTATTTACAAAACAGAAACAGACTTACAGATGTTGAAAGCAAACTTAAGGTAACCAAATAGGAAATGTGGGGGAAGGGATAAATCAGAAGCTTCAGATACACACACACACTACTGTATATAAGATAGATAACCAAAAAGGACCTACTCTATAACACAGGGAAGTCTTCTCAATATTCTGTGGTAATCTATATGAGAAAAAGAATCTAAAATGAGTAAATTACATGTATATATCTAGCTGAATCACTTTTCTGTATACGTGAAACTAACACAACACTTTAAATCAGATATATTACCTCCTCCAATTTTCTTTTTTATAACTCATCTCACACTCTAACAAAATAATTCTTAAAATTCTCTAAGCTAGGCTTCAACAGTACGTGAATCAAGAACTTCCAGATGTTCAAGCTGGATTTAGAAAAGGCAGAGGAACCAGAGATCAAATTGCAAACATCTGCTGGATCATAGAAAAGGCAAGGGAATTCCAGAAAAAACATCTACTTCTGCTTCATTGACTACGCTAAAGCCTTTAACTGTGTGGGTCACAACAAACTGTGGAAAATGCTTCAGGAGCTGGGAACTCCAGGCCACCTACCTGCGTCCTGAGAAATCTGTATGCGGGTCAAGAAACAACAATTAAAACTGGACATGGAACAATGGACTGGTTCTAAATTGAGAAAGGAGCATGTGAGGTATATATTGTCACCCTGCTTATTTAATTTATATACAGAGTACATCATGCAAAATGCCAGGCTGGATGAAGCACATGCTAGAATCAAGATTGCCAGAAGAAGTATAAATAACCTCAGATATGAAGATGACACCACGCTTATGGCAGAAAGTGAAGAGGAACTAAAGAGCCTCTTGATGAAAGTGAAAGAGGAGAGTGAAAATGTTGGATAAAAATCAACATTCCAAAAACTAAGATCATGGGATCCAGTCCATCATTTCATGGCAAATAGACAGGGAAACAATGGAAAGATTGACAGATTTTATTTCCTTGGGCTCCAAAATCACTGGAGATGGTGTCTGCAGTCTTGAAATTAAAAGACACTTGATCTTTAGAAGAAAAGCTATGACAAACCTAGATATCATTTTAAAAATCAGAGACATTACTTTGCCAACAAATGTCAGTCTAGTCAAAGCTATAGTTTTTCCAGTAGTCACGTATGGATGTGAGAGTTGAACGATAAAGAAAGCTGAGCACCGAAGAATTGATGTTCTTGAGCTGTGGTGTTGGAGAAAACTCTTCAGAGTCCCTTGGACTGCAAGGAGATCAAACCAGTCAGTCTTAAAGGAAATCAACCCTGAGTATTCATTGGAAGGACTGATGCTGAAGGTGAACCTCCAATACTTTGGATGCGAAGAACTGACTCATTGGAAAAGACCCTGATAGTGGGAAAGATTGAAGGCAGGAGGAGAAGGGGATGAGGATGAGATGGTTGGATGGTATCACTGAGTCCATGGACACGAGTTTGATCAAGCTTTAGGAGTTGATGATGGACAGGGAAGCCTGGTGTGCTGCCTTTCATGGGGTCGCAAAGAATCAGATTAGACTGAGCAACAGAACTGAACTGAACTGTTGTTTTTTTTTTTTAATTATAAAAATGAAACAGGGGAGTTTTTGGTGGAAAATCACCACTAACATAAAGGTCTGTTACTCCATTTTGTGAGCTAAATGATGGACAAGTCAGAACTTTAATGTTTAATATACCCTCTATTACTCTTAAAGATGTCAAATTTTGGGAAATAAAGTATATGCTAACCTTAATTTAAAGGCTAATAAATAAATTTTAAAAATAGATAATAAATAATACAATAAAAAATAAAGGCTAATAATTGTTTTATATACATGTTCTCTGGTGGCTTAGATGGTAAAGAATCTGCCTGCAATTCAGGAGGCCCAGGTTCGATCCCTGGGTTGAGAAGATCCCCTGGAGAATGGAAGGGCTATCCACTTCAGTATTCTTGTCTGGAGAATTCCATGGACAGAGGAGCCTGGTAAGCTACAGTCAGTTGCAAAGAGTCAGACACGACAGCAAATAACACTGTACAGGTTTCTGTCTTGTCTATTGTTATATCTCTGTATAAAGGTAGGTATTACAGGTTCAATACAGAAAACCTTGGTAGAATAGAAACATCTATACCTTGAACTTCCCTTAACCAAGGCTAATGCAGTCACATGAAATATGGAGTTTGCCATAGTTATCAAGGAGGATGATAAAAGATTAGAGGCAATAGTCCTACAAAATTGTTCTTGGAGTCTGTGATAAATTCATAAAATCTAATAGTTGAAAGAACCACTGAGCTTTATATTAAAGCTTATGAAAATAAAATGTTTCACCACTGGCTAATGCATTTAAAATTCAGTGCTATGTCAATATCAAGCAAAATTGTTCCTGAAAATGACTTTGGCAGAGTTTTGTTTTAAAAATCTAGCTATACTATCATGACTATCATGACTTTTTCATATATTACTTAATATTATTCCAGGCAATCCTGATTGCAAAGTAGGTAGATGAGAAGTATTTGATTTATTTTGGATCATTCTAGCTGGCATTAAAAAACAAACAACAACAACAACAAAAAAAAAAAAAACTGCTATGATGTAGAAAATCTTTATCTGTGCAAGTACGATGATTTAGAAGCAATTTAAACAGGGTTTCTTTAGTTGCAGGACTTCTCAGTGTATTAACATGCTAATTTTACATATTATGAATCTCCAAGAGAAGGGTTTAATAAGCACCATTTCCCGTTTAACAAAATGAACCTTTGCTCTTGTACTTCTTTGCCTTGAATAATAATATTCTGTCTGTTACAACTAAAAACTAAATCTCATACATGTATTTCTAATCCAGAATTGGCAAAACTGTGACAAAACCTAATTTCAAGAGTCAATGAAAATATATGACCAAGTAATTATAAACTCCATTACATTATTGGACTGTACTTGTCAAGTTTACCTCCTATAGCTAATGCTTTATCTGGCTTAATGTCACTTTTTAAAATATCTTACTCAACCAGTCATTACAATAATGTTTTAAGCATCTGGATTTTTATAAGATGCATAAAATATGTGCATATCTAATCATGCCTTAGAAGGAGCTGTTAAGGCTTTATCGTTGGCGACCATTTTTCCTACTTTAGCCACTCACTGGTACAGTGCAAGTGAGTATTTGGTTTTCTGACTTGGGCAAAACATAGTGATAAGGAATTTAGGAGAGCAGACTATGATTAGAAGTCTAGTCAGGTTAGCAGTTGAATTCAGGAAAGGTTGTCAATCTTTCAGACTAAATTCTAAAATCATTACCCTGGATGACCATGACTGCCGTATGTGCTGAATATTGATTTTCTTCAGCAGAGCTGCTTGTTAGTGTGACCTAATTTGCCACAGAAAGGACTTGCTTCCCTACACTTTTTAGCATTTCTTTTGTCTTTCTTCTTTTCAGCCATCCAACTTCATCCTCACTTTGAATAGAAGCCTGAGGATCATTCACTCTCTTAGAATGTACCTGTCAGAAAGTGTATTGATTCAGTATTTGCAGGTTGTTCTAGGCTGTTTTTTTTATTTGCGTGTTTGTTTGTTTTACCTTTGTTGTTTTTAAGCCTCAGGATTTACACCTCCTCCCTGATGATCAAGTCTTATTTGTTAAGATTTAGGAAGACTCACATGTATTATGGATTGGATTGCTCTTGAGCTTTAGTGGGACATATTTGTAAACCTATATTCAAATAAGAAAGAAGTAAGAAAACAGGACTGTATACTTGTTTGTTCTGGATAATGATGTGAAATTGCACCCATTCACTCTCTCTCTCTCTCTCTCTCTCTCTCTCTCTATATATATATATATATATATACACACACACACACACACACATAAATAAAGCTGAAGAAAGGTCAAATTCACGTAACTAAATGTTTTAATTACTATTGTAAATTTCCCTAAAGGGCCAATCTGCATGAATTTATTCTCCATTTCTTCTTGAAAATACAATAAAAACCTTATTATTTCCCCTGCATTTATGTACATTTTTACTGTACTTATGTGTATTTATCTACTCTGTCATTCACTCTAAATCAAGCCATAAAAAATTGACTTCATAAAAATGTCTATTCAATCCTACCACAGAAATTTAAATGGGGGAAAAAAATAACTTAAACTGTGATTTCTCATCGACTGGCATGTCATTGCAAAAGTACATGTTTAGAATATGCTGTCTTTTGAAATGCATTGATACACCTCTAACAGTTTTAGTGTCATATGAACTTCACTTTCAGCTCTAACACATTGAATTGTTTCAAATTGTAACAGGCAAATGAAATTCAAATACCTCTCAAGAGACATATTTTGAAGTTGTTCTTTCATTCTGTACATTTAGTTTTCTTTGTAAGTTATTTGAATACAAATTATATGCTGCTGCTGCTGCTAAGTCGCTTCAGTCATGTCCAACTCTGTGCAACCCCTTAGATGGCAGCCTACCAGGCTCCTCTGTCCCTGTGATTCTCCAGGCAAGAATACTGGAGTGGGTTGCCATTTTCTTCTCCAACAAGTTATACGACTAAAGCATTAATTTATTTGATGTAACAATGGTATCAATTTTTAGTGGAGCTATTAATTTGATTTACAAAATGTTGCTAATGTATTTGAATCAATTAAGCATCCAACTATAAAAAACCAATTAGGTAAAATGACTTTTTAAAGGAGTACCTTCAACAGTTCCATAATATTTGACAGAAGGATGCACAAATTGTTGGTTAAAAAGTCTGAAGCTGCAATCACCTGAAATGAATATTGTAAAGTAAAAATAAATAAATAAATAAAAGATATACTACTTTAAAAAGTACCATTTTGTCAAATTATACTTAAGAACACTTTTTAGAAATGACTGCTCAGGTCTTAAAATGTAAGCAAATTTCTAGCTAATATGGTAAAACATGCCCTTATGAAGCATCACAATGAAGGTACAAAAAGTTTCAATTTACAAGGACAAATAAAATAGAAAAGGAGGAAATAGACAACAGCATTTTAGAAGTATTGACAGAGTTTTGGTGGATGGAATGGTAACTGACTCTGTTGAGGTAGAAAGCTGAGACCTAAGGACTACAGGAAAGAAAGTGACCAAAAACACAGATACCCGTGCCTTATTGACCAATAATGCTGCTCTCTCACAGAAGCTTTTTCTATATATTGCCTCTTTGTTTAGTGTATTTAGCCAAAAATCCATGTCTACAAAATCATGAATATTATTATTTCAGCATTAAAAAGTATTTTTATTATTCAATCAATGAGAAGAGACCTTGCCTATTAAAAACAATCTTTTAAAATTATGTATTTCCTTAAGCTACCACCCTTTTTTCATCTATTAACAGCTAGTCTCCTCTATTCCTTAATTGAATATAATTGATTTTTGTCTTTATCATTCAATTTAAACTTCTGTTCTGTGGTCACTAGTGACTTTGTGTCTCTAATAAACATTTCTCAGTCTTCATCTTTCTTGACTGCTTAGCAGAATTTGATTCTCCTGACTACACTTTACAGTATGAAATATTCTTGTCCCTTGTCTTCCAAACAAAAACCACACAGAGCAACCCCTCTTCTCTAACTTTAGAGTGTTTTCATTTCCCTAACAGTTCACTTCTTTTCTATCTTCATTGCAGTCTCATTTTCTCTATCCATTAAGTCAATATTGCAGTCCATCCACTTTGAATGGCAGGCCCTCTTATTCTCTCATTTTATATTCTCTCATGCAAACTCCCTAGGTCTGCAACTGTCCTAACTATTTATATGCTGTCCATTCTCAAATCTTTATCTTCATCATAGGACTTTCTTCTGTAATCCATATTTAAGAATGCTTTATCTAACTAGAATATCCTCTAGATTGTTTCTAAGGAAATTCAAAATATTACAGGACCAAGATGAAACTGGGTGATCCTCCATGCCTGAACATGATCTTCTTTCATCATTCTCTATTTGATTTAGTGGGTACCACCATAAACCTAGAAATATAGGAGTTAGCCCTGACAACTAATTTTCTCTCTCTGCTCCTTCTTCCACAATGTCATCAAATCCTGTTTACCTCCCAATATCTTTCAGACACATCCATGTCTCTCATTCTCCATTTCCATTTCTCTTCCTGATTCTAAACTACTAAAAAAATTTCTCTTGAGTTAGTACTGCAATCTTCTAACTCCTGACTTCTGTTCAAGACCTTTCTACACTTTTCATAACACTGAAGCCAAAATGATATTAAGAAAATGCAAATCTCCTTAGGTAACTCACTACTGAAAATCCCTAAATAGTTTCAAACTGCTATTACAATACAGACAAAACCTAACATAGTTTATATGGCCTTGTATGGTCTGGATTCTACCTATTCTTCCAGTCTTATCTCAAACCACAGTCTCCTTTGCTCTCCTCATCCCACATTTAAGTTATTTAAATGTGCTTTTACTGTGTCTCAAAACAAGGCATTTGTGTATGCTACTAGCTTGTTTCACAGCTTTTCACACATCCATCTGCTTCCAATAATCATTTATAGACATCTTTTCATTCTTCAGAGCTCAGCTCAAATACAACTTTGTCAAAAGTATTTCCCTAGTTAACCTCATTTGTACCCTCAAATCTACACCCCTCAATTCTAGGTCAGATTACTTCACTATAGATTCTCATGGTGCTATATTTATTCGGATCTTTTCCCTCTCTTTGTTATTAGACATTCATTAGTATGATTATTTGATTTTCAGTTTATGTCACTAGATTTAAGCTCATTAGGGCAACAACTATGCCTCATTAGTTCACTGATGTCTAACACCTTGCACCCTGATAGACACCTTGCCTGACAGACAGTAGGAGCTTAATAAATATTTGCTTAAAATTCTATTAAATACTGAATTGATGTGTTTGGAGAAAGAGCTTTGTGTCTCACACATAGGGATCCTGAGATCAATGAAGAATCATTCTATGGTAAGCCCCTATGGATAGCATTAGTAAACTTGAAAATGGGTTAATATAAATTACCCAATAAAACATAGAAAACAGATTGAAAAAGAGAGAGAATAGAGTGCCCAAGAGGTACGAGACAATAATTATCTGAGACATAATTATGAGACAAATTATCTGACATACAGATAATTAGAACACAAGAGGAGAATTGACAGTAAATAGGCTGGGAAGAAATATTTGGAGACATATTGGTCAAGATTTTTCTGAAAATAATGAAAATATTCAAACCACAGTTCCAGAGATCCCTTCTTCAAGAAGATACTTTACTGTTGTTGTTGTTGAGTTGCTAAGCCATATCTGACTCTTTGCCATGTGATGGACTGCAGCATGCCAGGCTTCTCTGTCCTCTATTATCTTCAGAGTTTGCTCTAATCCATGTCCATTGAGTCAGTGATGATATCTAGCCATCTCATCCTCTGTCACCCCCTTCTCCTTCTGCCCTTAATCTTTCCCAGCAATGGGCTCTTTCCCAATGAGTGGGCTCTTCACATCAGTGGCCAAAGTATTAGATCAACAGTCCTTCAGCATCAGTCCTTCCCGTGAATATTCAGAGTTGATTTCCTTTAGGATTGACTGGTTTGATGTCCCTTCAGTCCAAGGGATTACCAAGAGTCTTCTCTAGCACCACAGTTCAAAAGCATCAATTCTTCAGCACTCAGCCTTCTTTATGGTCCAACTCTCACATCCATACATGATTACTGGAAAAACTGTAGTAGCAATCTGTTGTAGGTTCATGTGTCACATAAGGATAAAATGTGCAACAGTAAAATCTCAAAATATAGGGGGGTGGTGTTAGAAGCATATTGTCAAAGGATCCATACAGTACATGTAAAACAGTATAATATTTTTGAAAGTATATGTGATTAAAGATATAGATTGCAAACATCAGAATAATTCTTCAAAATATTAAAAAACCTTACAAATAATGAGTCATTACTGGAGATAAGATGCAATAATAAAAACACTCAATCCAAAAGCAGGCATAAAAAGAGGGGGAAAAAAGAAATATAGAACAGATACAATGAAGAGAAAACATATAGGATCCTGTTGGTTTAATGTCAGCCATACTAATAAAAGGAAATAATGACATTAGGTGTAAATGTTCTAAATCAGGAATTGGTAAGCTACAGCCCATAGGATAAATCTGTTTGTTGTCTATTTTGGTAAACAAAGTTTTATTAGAACACATCTATGATCACACCTTTACCTATTTTTGTGATTGCTTTCATGGAATAACAGTAGAATTAAGTACTTTGGAAAGTGGTATAAGAACTGCAAACTTTAAATATTTATTGTCTGTCCCTTTATTTTAAAAAATGCTTGCCAAACTATGGTTTAAACAAATAAATTAATGACATTGGCAAAGAGAATACTGTAAAGAAAATATACAACTATATTCTGTCTATAAAGAAACTATTTTAAATATGAGGGGATTAAAAAAAATCAATGTCACGCATGAATTAATCAAAAAGAAAACTAACATTTCTATCTTAGACAAGTAAGCTTCAGAACAATAAAAATATCAGGGATGAAGAGAGACATGACCTCATGGTAAATAGATTGATTTTCCAAGATGACATAGCAATCCTAAATAGTCTGATTCACCAAGATGACATAGCAATCCTAAATGTATATGCATCTAACAGAATTTAAAAATACATGAAGAAAAATTTGATCAAACTAAAAGGGAGAAATAGGATAGTTCACAATTATGTTGGAAACAAATCCTTTTCTTTCAGTAATCATGGAACAAGACAAAAAAAAAAAAAAACAAAACATAATCTACCAATTTGATATTTACAAACACTACATCTTAGAATAAAGAGATTATTTTAAAATGCATATACAAGATTCACCAAGATAGAGCAAAGTATGTTCTATAGTACAAAACTCAACAAATTTAGAGAATTGAAATCATATGAAGTATGTTCCTAACCACAGAGGAATTAAACTAGAAATTGCTTGCAATCATTCTGTACCTGTACAACCATTTTTTTTCACTTTCAGCACAACATTCAACAGATTACAAGAGCTATTTAATGATTTATTGTAAAATAGTCTTTGTGCTAAATGATTTCACCCAACTGTAGGTCAGTTTAAGTGTTTTGAGTATGTTTAAGGAAGGTAGCTTGAACTAATGTTTGGTACCTTAGGCACATTAACTGTATTTTGCACTTTTTACTTACAACGTTTCTAATTTACAATAAATGTATTGGGATTTAGTCCCATCATAAGTCAAGGAAGATCTGTAGTAGAAAATAAGGAAGGTCTAAAATCAATGATCTAAACTTCCAACATAAGAAAGCAAAAGGAAAAGAGTATTTTGAACCCTAAGGAAACAGAGCAAGGGAAGTAATAATGATGAGGATAAATTTATGAAATTAAAAAATTGAAAACAGAAATGAATGGACAAAATAATGAAAACAAAAGTGGACTATTTCACCATATTAATAAAATTGAGAATTCTCTACCCAAACTGATCCACAAAAAGAGACAAATAACATTAACCCATAAATTTGACAAAATGATAAGAAATGTATAAATTGGTGAAAGATAACTACCACATGAGAGAAGGCAGTGGCAACCCACTCCAGTACTCTTGCCTGGAAAATCCCATGGACGGAGGAGCCTGGTAGGCTGCAGTCTATGGGGTTGCACAGAGTCGGACACGACTGAAGCAACTTAGCAGCAGCAGCAGCAGCAACTACCACATGACAGTCAAGAAGAGATAGATAAATTGATGATTTAAATTTATAGTTAAAAATACTTCTGAATTAAAAAAAAAAAGCTCACTTCTCATGTGTGTTTCTCATTTATTCTCACACTACTATCAAACAATGCTTCTGACATCTGATGTGTGGGTTTCATTCCCACAGCGAGCAATTCTCTGTGACATCAGTTGAATATTTTATGATTTAACTACATTCTGACGCTATCTACCCGAAGACAGTGTCAGATACCATAGGTTGAGAGTTCAGTGCTGTGAGACTGCACACCACTTCAGGTGCCAATGACAAGTAGTAGGTCTCCATGTTATCTACAACTTCTGTCTAATTTGGTTTCAAATCAGAAGTTCCCATGACCTCCTTTTCTTCAGATTTGATTATTAGCTAGAAGAGCTCACAGAACTCAGGGAAGCATTCACTTACATCTAACAGTTCATTATATAGTAAAGGATAAAAGCACTACTATCACCCAGGGAATTCTAAGGGATTTAGGAACTCTGTGTCAAGAGTGAGAGTCAAAGACCAAAATATGAGAACAAAAGATGCTCCTAGTGCTTTTATAACTTAGGACATTACAAGGGTTTTGGCAGTTCTACTTCAGGTACCAGAGGTCTAGATCAATGCATGTATTTACTATTATCTCACATTTTCCAATAAAAAAAACTTTAGATAGAGGAGGCCTCACTAATGAAGTATACCCATCCTTGAAAAGATAGTAGTATCAACTCTAAAAATGTTCTGCACCACACAAGAGAGCAAAGATTTAAAGCTGCTTTCATGCAGACAACAGTTCAGTTCAGTCTCTCCGTAATGTCTGACACTTTGTGACCCCGTGGACTACAGCGCACCAGGCTTCCTTGTCCATCACCAAATCCCAGAGCTTGCTCAAACTCATGTCCATCAGATTGGTGAAGCCATCAACCATCTCATCCTCTGTCGTCCCCTTCTCCTCCTGCCTTCAATCTTTCCCAGCATCAGGGTTTTTGCAAGGAGTCAGTTTTTCACATCAGGTAGCCAAAGTATTGGAGTTTCACCTTCAGCATCAGACCTTCCAATGAATATTCAGGACGGATTTCCTTTAGGATGGACTGGTTTTATTTCCTTGCAGTCCAAGGGACTCTCAAGAGTCTTCTCCAACACCACAGTTCAAAAGCAGCAATTCTTCGGCACTCAGCTTTGTTTATGGTCAAACGCTCACATCCATACATGAAGAATGGAAAAACCATAGCTTTGACTTTGTTGGCAAAGTAATGTCTCTGATTTTTAATATGATCTCTAGGTTTGTCATAGCTTTTCTTCCAAGGAGCAAGTATCTTTTAGTTTCATTTTTGCAGTCATCATGGTTGCAGTGGTTTTGAAGCCAAAGAAAATAAATCTGTCACTCTTTCCACTGTTTCACCATCTATTTGCAAGGAAGTGATGGGACAGGATGCCATGATCTTAGATAAATAAGAAGGGTGGCAATACACAGCCTTGATGTAATCCTTTCCCAATTTGTAACCAGTCAGTTGCTCCATGTCCGGTTCTAACTGTTGTTTCTTGACCTGCATACAAATTTCTCAGGAGGAAGATAAGGTGGTCTGGTATTCCCATCTTTTTAAGAATTTTCCACAGTTTGTAGTGATCCACATAATCAAAGGCTTTGGCTTATTCAATAAAGCAGACTTTTTTCTGGAATTCTCTTGCTTCATCTATGAAAAAATGGATGTTGGCAATTTGATCTCTAGTTCCTGTCTTTAAAAAATTCAGCTTGAACATCTGGAAGTTCTCAGTTTACATACTGTTGAATTCTTTCTTGGAGAGTTTTGAGCATTACTTTGCTAGAATGTGAGATGAGTGCAATTGTGCAGTAGTCTGGACATTCTTTGGCATTGCCTTTCTTTGGGATTGGAATGAAAACTGACCTTTTCCAGTCCTGTGGACACTGCTGAGTTTTCCAAATTTGCTGGCATATTGAGTGCAGGACTTTCATAGAATCATCTTTTAGGACTCGAAATAGCTCAACTGGAATTCTGTCACCTCCACTAGCTTTATTTGTAGTGATGCTTCATAAGGCCCACTTACACTCAAGGATGTTTGACTCTAGAGTGAGTGATCACTGACCTAGGTGAGTGATCACACAACCGTGGTTATCTGGGTCATTACGTTTTTTTTTTTTTTGTATAGATCTTCTGTGTACTGTTGCCACCCTTTCTTAATATTTTATGCTTCTGTTAGGTCCATACAGTTTCTGTCCTTTATTGTGCCCATCTTTGCATGAAATTTTCCCTTGGTATCTCTAATTTTCTTGAAGTGATCTCTAGTCTTTTCCATTCTATTGTTTTCCTATATTTCTTTTTATGATCACTGTCAAAGGCTTTCTTATCTCTCCTTGCTATTCTTTGGAACTCTATTCACATGGGTATACCTTTTCTCCTTTGCCTTTAACTTCTCTTCTTTTCTCAGATATTTTCAAGGTCTCCTCAGACAACCACTTTGCCTTTTTGTATTTGTTTTTCTTGGGGATGATCTTGATCCCTGCCTCCTGTACAATGTCACAAACCTCCACCCATAGTTCTTCAGGCACTCTGTCTATCATATCCAATCCCTTGAATATATTTATCACTTCCACTATATAATCTTAAGGGATTCGATTTAGGTCATACCTGAATGTTCTAGTGGTTTTCTGTACTTTCTTCAATTTAACTCTAAATTTTGCAATAAGGAGTTCATGATCTGAGCCACAGTCAGCTCCCAACCTTGTTTTTGCTGAGTGCATTGAGCTTGTCCATCTTTGGCTGCAAATAATATAATCAATCTGATTTGGGTATTGACCATCTGGTGATGTCCATGTGTAGAGTTGTCTTTCGTGTTGTTGGAAGAGGGTGTTTGCTATGACCAGTGTGTTCTCTTGGCAAATTTCTGTTAGCCTTTGCCCTGCCTCATTTTGTACACCAAGGCCAAACTTGTCTGTTACTCTAGGTAACTCTTGACTTCCCACTTTTGCATTCCAATTCCCTATGATGAAAAGAACATCTTTTTTTTTTTTTAATGTTAGTTCTAGAAGATCTTGTAGTTCTTCATAGAACCATTCAGCTTCAGCTTCTTTGGCATTTATGGTTGGGGCATAGACTTGGATTACTATGATAGTGAATGCTAACTTCAGATATGCAGATGAAACCGCCCTTATGACAGAAAGTGAAGAAGAACTAAAGAGCCTCTTGATGAAAGTGAAAGAGGAGAGTGAAAAAGTTGGCTTAAAACTCAACATTCAGAAAACGAAGATCATGGCATCTGGTCCCATCACTTCATGGCAAATAGATGGGGAAACAGTGGAAACAGTGACGGACTTTATTTTTGGGGGCCCCAAAATCACTGCAGATGGTGACTTCAGCCATGAAATAAAAAGAACACTTACTCCTTGGAAGAAAAGTTCTGACCAATCTAGACAGCATATTCAAAAGCATTACTTTGCCATCAAAGGTCCGTCTAGTCAAAGCTATGGTTTTTCCAGTAGCCATGTATGGATGTGAGAGTTGAACCATAAAGAAAGCTGAACACCAAAGAATTGATGCTTTTGAACTGTGTTGCTGGTAAAGACTCTTGAGAGTTCCTTGGACTGCAAGAAGATTTAATCCTAGAGGAAATAAGTCCTGAATATTCATTGGAAGGACTGGTACTGAAGCTGAAACTCCAATACTTTGGCATGGATGTGAAGAGCTGACTCATTTGAAAAGAGCCTGATGCTGGGAAAGATTGAAGGTGGGAGAAGGGGACAACAGAGGATGAGATGGTTGGATGGTATCACCAACTCTATGAACATGAATTTGAGTGAACTCCAGGAGTTGGTGATGGACAGAGTGGCCTGGTGTGCTGCCGTCCACAGGATTGCAAAGAGTCGGACATGACTGAGCAACTGAACTGAACTGATTGATCACTTATGAAGTTGAGTACATTTTCCCTAGTTTATTGGCTATTTGGGTTTTCTTTTTTATGAAACATTGATTCTAATAGTTTTGCCAATATTTCTACAGAGCTGTCTTTTTGTCTTTGTTGAAGTTACTTTCACGTTTTGCATATTAACCCTTTGTTAATTTTATATGTTACCAATAACTCTACCAAACTTGAGCTTGTACTTTACTCATTTTATGATATAACTTGATGAACAGATGTTCTTAATTTTTAGTGATGATGAGTCTAGCAACATTTTGTATTACGTGTGTGTGTGTGTGTGTCTTGTTTAAGAAATCCTTGCCTGCCTTATGATCATTACGAAATTATGTTTTATCTCCTAAACTTTTCAAAATTTTACTTTTCAGATTTGAGATTTTAATCTACCTGCACTTCATTGCTGTGTCTGACTACATGTTGGAGTCCTTTTTATGTGTATATGAATTGCCCTGAAAGCATTTACTGAAAAATACATTATTTTCCCCTAGTTTGTATTCAAAATGCACCATACGTGTGTCCATATATGTAAGAATATGCTTCTGGATAGAGTTGTATTCCATCCTACTGGTCTATCTTTGTGTAATTATCACACTGTCTTAATTACTATAGTTTTGTAATGAGTCTTAGTATATAGCAAGATCACATCCTCCATATTGTTCTCCTTTTTTGATAAAGACTTGGCTATTCTTGACCCATGGCGTATCCTGTTAAATTTTAGAATAGTATTTTCACTTCTGCAAGGAAGTTTTATTGGAAGATATATGGTATTTCATGGAATTTATACATCAGTTTGGGAAACAATTGACATTTTTATAGTACTGAGATTTCCTGGCAAATATATGATACAGCTCTCTATTGAGTTATATCTGACTTTTACTAATAAGAGAAAAAATTCCTTCTAGAGGTTTACACTTTTAAAGATACCCATACATGATTGACATCTGAATGTTATTTTGAAGGCTTTCTTTTAAGTTGCATATTTTGTTTGTTGCTAGCAATTTTTCAATTTATACTTACATTGATTTTTATCCAACAACCTTGACAAAGTCTTAATTATAATAGAATTTATAAACACAAATTCTGTATCATCCTTTTTTCCAGTTCTCATGCCTTTCTTTTTCTTTGCCTACTTCAGTTGTTAGCACATCCAGTGCAATGTAGAATGGATACAGTGGCAGTAGCTCTCCTTGTATTGTTAAAAATATGAAAGGTAGAACTTTCATTATATATTTACATTTATTAAGTTTATTGTATAATGATCTTGTATTTTGCAATCTTGTTCTAATATTAATAGATTTTTAGTTGATTCTTTAGGTTTGTCTGTATAAAAATCATGTTATCTGCAAATATAGTTTTACCTCTTCTTTTCCAACTTGTATGTTTTTATTTCATTTTCTTGTCTAATTTTTCTGGCTACAACCTGCAGTACAGTGTTGAAATGAAGTAGCAAAAGCAAGCATCTTGTTTAATTCCTGAACCTAAGAAGAAAACATTCAGTATTTTGACATTAAGTATAAAGTTTCTAGTGGAATTTTTGTTGATACCATATATCAGGGACATGAAGCTACTTTTTGTTCCTACTTGATTGAGTTTTATTTTCATGAAAGCGTGCTAGACTTCCTCAAATGCTTTTCTGCAACTATTGAATAGATTGTATGATTTTTCCTGAATTCTGTTATTATGATAAATTCCATTAATTGATTTATTGAATAATAAACCAACTTTGCATTCCTGGGATAAGTCCAACTTGATCATGGTAAAAATCCTTTTTATTTGCTGCTGGATTCAGTTGGTGAGTATTTCACTGAAAATTTTTGCACCTATTTTTCATAGGGAATATTTATCTGTAGTTTTCTTGTGATATATTTGTCTGGGTTTGGAATCATTATTTGACTCATATAATAAGTTAAGAAATATTCTGTACTATTTATCGTAAGATTTTGTGACAGATGGGTAGTATTCTTTTAAAGTTTTTGATGTACTGTGCTTAGATGCCCAGTCATGTCTTACTCTTTGTGACCCCATGGATTGTAGCCCACCAGGCTCCTCTGTCCATAGGGATTCTCCAGGCAAGAATACTAGAGTGGGTTGCCATGCCCTTCTCCAGGGGAGAGAATTCAGCAATAAGGCCATCTTCTCCAAGGCTTTATTGGTAGGAATATTTTACATGACTAATTCAAGCTCTTTATTTATAAATCTGGTCAGATTTTCTATTTCTTCTCGAGTTAGGATCAGTAGTTTGTATCTTTCTGAAAAGTAGATTTTTTAATCTAGGATATACATTTTTATTTTATAATAAAAATAAGTTCTCATCAAATTACTGTTTTAAAATTTTACAGTGTGTGCAATTCAGTGGATTTTAGTACATTAGAAATGATGTGAAACCTCTCACCACAATCTAATTCTGGAACTTCTACATCAAACAAAAAAGAACACTTGCACTTGATATTAATAGTAATCCCTCAAACCTACCTAAGTTATTAGAGTCTAAAGTTATCCAGTGCTTTTTCTTTCTTCTTGGAAAAACAAGTAACCCAGTGTAAATTAAACTCCATCAAAAACACCTCCCGGCTTGTAAGCTATTTCTTTTATGTCTTTCTTTCTCATTCTCTCTTTTCAAGATCAAAAATTGCTATTATAAGTCAATGTTTATTTCATCTCACAAGTTTATGATATCCTTTAAGGTGCTTCTGATTCCTTTTATCTCAGACCTTCTACCCAGGTCACTTTCCTTTAGAATATCTTTTAATGTTAATTAGAAAACTATATCCTATAGTTTTATTTTTTTGAAATGTGTTTATGCCATTCTTATTGTTAAAACATATTCTTACTTGGTCAGAACTCAAGTATTAACTTTCTTTTTTCCAAACAATTTGGGAAAAGTATTCCATTGTTAGTAGCAGTGAATTAGCTTTCAGTAAAGCTTTTACTCATTTGAAAGTATTCTATCTGCTTTCAATTCTACTCAGCCAGACAACCAGGAACTTATTTATAGCTGAACAAGTGGTATCTATTACTCATTGCAGTGGGGGAAAATACGCACCATGGAGAATTATGGGGTATCTGAGTAAGCAGATGCAAAAAAAAAAAAATTACTGAATATATGAATTGGGCTTTGACTGGGTGATTTGGAGGAAATTCTAACAAAATGGAGGTTAATTATATACTGACTACTACTGTAATGTGAGATCATTTGTAAGATTGCATATATCAATAAATTTTATTTATAGGATAGAGACTAGAATGGGGTTAACATTATAATTGCTAAAGAAGTGGCACTCATTCATGTTGATCAAGAGAAGAATTTTTTATTACTTATTAGTTTTATAGTGCCCCACCCCATTTTTTGTTGTTCTTTGTTTAGAAAAATTTATGAAGCAGTCTTATTTTATCTCATTTATCAAGGTCCCAAAGTAACCTTGTCTGAGGTTAATATTTAGTGACATTATTTTTAATAGGAAAATGGCACGACCTAGTTGGGTGTGTCAGGGCATATCCTGAATGACACAATCTGCTGTCTGTTTTTTCTTTTTGTTTCTTTACTATTATCTCTGGAAAAATTTAAATCTTTATTTTAATCCATAGTGTTCTATGGATTAAAGCTCAACATTCAAAAAACTAAGATCATGGCATCTGGTCCCATAACTTCATGGCAGATAGATGGGGAAACAGTGGAAACAGTGACTGACTTTATTTTCTTGGGCTCCAAAATGACTGCAGATGGTGACTGCAGCTATGAAATTAAAAGACACTTGCTTCCTGGAATAAAAGCTATGGCCAACCTAGACAACATATTAAAAAGCAGAGATGTTACTTTACCAACAATGGCCCATCTAGTCAAAACTATGTTTTTTCCAGTAGTCATATATGGATGTGAGAGTTATACCATAAAGCAACTGAGCACTGAAGAATTGATGTTTTTGAGTTGTGGTGCTGAAGAAGACTCTTGAGAGTCTCTTAGAAAGCAAGGTGATCAAACGAGTCAATCCTAAAGGAAATAAGTCCTGAAAAGTCATTGGAAGAACTGATGCTGAAGCTGAAGCTCTGATACTTTGGCCATCTGATGAGAAGAACTGAATCTTTAGAAAAGACCCTGATGCTGGGAAAGATTGAAGACAGGAGAAGAGGGGACAATAGTGGATGTGATGGTTGGATGACATCACTGACTTGATGGACATGAGTTTGAGGCAAGCTCCAGGAGTTGGTGATGGACAGGGAAGCTTCACGTGGGCAGTCCATAAGGTTGCAAAGAGTCAGACATGACTGACTGACTGAACTGAACTAGAGGAAATGGAAAACAATAAAAAGTATATGAATAAATATACAATTACAACTTTTAGTGAGTGTCATTAATTAAACAAATAGGGTTCCATAATACAATGAAAAGAAACCACAGAATGTTTTAAACAGGGAAGTAACATGGTGTAATTTTTGTTTTTGTTTTCAAAAGGTCAAAGCATCAGATTGTTAGCTGTCTCACAATATCTATTCCTCCATTTTTTTAAATAACAAAGACTTGACTGGGCTACAGTCAACTAATGAAATTTTGATTTCCCAACTTCCCTTACATCTAGATGTGGCCATATGACTAAGTTCAGGCCCATGGAAATGGTAATATAATATAGGTCACTTTTAGGACTTCTTCTTAAAAGGAATGAGCATTCACTTTCCTGAGCTGTTTCTTTCCTCCCTATTCTCTGGCATCTGATAAAAACTTGGAGACACTGTTTTGAGCCCAGAGATGAAAGCTAAATATTGAGAACACACAGCTGGTGTTCCAGTCTTGGACTGCTTATACCTGAAGTGTTACATGAAAGAGAAATACAGATACATCTTATTAAATCCACTGTACTTTGGAGTTTCTTTGTCATAGCAGCTTTGTGTAATGACTAATAGCTTCTTTGTGGAGAAGGAATTGTTCATGGCCAATAGTGGAATTGGGAAAATCCATTTGGAAGCTATTGCAGTAATTCAGAAGATAGATAGATGATGGTACTTGAAATAGGATGGTGGTAATAAATGTTGAGAGAAGTGGATGGAATGGTGATATGTTTGAGAGATAAAGGTAACATGAACTGCTGAAAGGTGGAATCTGGGATTGAGGGAGAATAATGAGTAAAGGATCAGTCTAAGTTTTCTAGCTATTGATTGAAATGAGGAAGTATAGATTGGGAGACCACAAAGTTGTGTGGGTGGTTTGAATAAGCAGTAAAATCAAAAGAAGCAAGGGAGAGAAAATTGATCAATAAGTTGTCCTCTCTTCTGTGAAACTTTCCCTAATTTCCTGGGCAGAATTAGTTATAAGCTTTATATATTTTCATGGCATTTTTGTGCATGATTTCATAAGAACATTTATCAAATTGAACTAAATTTTTCAGTTGTATATCTCCTTGAGTGCAACAGACCTTGTAAGCATTCATCTTCACACCTCTAGGTTCTATCAAAGTTTTCAAGGACATATTAGATACTCAACAATTTTATTTCCTTTTTTTTTGAAGCAGTGTTAGTAGTAATGCTAAGGCTAATTTTTTTTAATTTTATGTCTATTTTTGTTAATTTTTCTTTGCTTTTCCTTTTTAATTTTTTGGAAGATTTGGCATACATAAAATAATAAGATTTTGGCACACATAAAAAATGGTTATATGGTAGAGATGATCATAAATGATACATTTCTTCATCTTCGCACTTTCTACTTTGAAAATAATATTTAATTAGAAGTATTGATAAGTAGTAAGGATTAATTTGGAAAATGGAAATAGCAGTCACTTCATATGTGTGGCTATAATGAAACAAAGCAAACCTAGAATTTGAAGTTATTATTAATATATATACAACTACATTAATTTGAACGAACTAGAAGGCATTTACGTAAGTTGTATAATTAAAAAAGCTCATGGAAAGCAGAAGGATGGCAAACTCTGGATTCTACTGAGTTTGAAGCTGAAATATTTTAAAAGACGACAATTTAGCAGTGGGTTTTCTGATAGATTTCAGTTATGAGAGGCCTGTGAAAAATGCTTGTGGAAGTAACTTCAGGCAAAAAGGGATAAAGTCTGAGGAGCCAAAATACAAGCTAAGAAGTATGAACTTGGTTATTTTAAACAAAAGTAAAATACTTCAGAAATACACTGAGACATAAATTCTAAAATCAGGTTCACAATGATTGTAGGTAAGTTGGTATCATGTGTTGAGTAATATTCCTGATTCTTTCACATGACTCTTCTGTAGGATAGTTTCCAATATATTCTGGAATTATGGTACTTAAATTCTTTTCTAAGTAACTGTTAGAAAAAATGAATGAGTTCTTTTATACATACATTTCCTTTTGAATATAAGTAGAATAAACCTTAGTATGTAACCTTAATTCTCTAAGACAAATCTGCAGTTTCCTCAAATACAGAGGAGAGTTCAGTTCAGTTCAGTCTTTCAGTTGTGTCTGACTCTTTAGGACCCCATGAATCACAGCACACCAGGCCTGCCAGTCTATCACCAACTCCCTGAGTTTATCCAAACTAAAGTCCATTGATTCGGTGATGCCATCCAACCATCTCATCCTCTGTTGTCCCCTTCTCTGGCTGCCCTCAAACTTTCCCAGCATCAGGGTCTTTGCAAATGAGTCAGCTCTTTGCATCAGGTGGCCAAAGTATTTGAGTTTCGGCTTCAACATCAGTCCTTACAATGAACACCCAGGACTGATCTCCTTTAGAATGGACTGGTTGGATCTCCTTGCAGTCCAAGGGACTCTCAAGAGTATTCTGCAACACCATAGTTCAAAAGTGTCAATTCTTCAATGCTCAGCTTTCTTTATAGTTCAACTCTCACATCCATAAATGACCACTGGAAAAACCATAGCCTTGAACAGATGGACCTTTGTTGACAATGTCTCTGCTTTTTAATATGCTGTCTCAGTTCTGTTCAGTTCAGTCACTCAGTCGTGTCTGGCTGTTTGCGACCCCATGAATTGCAACATGCCAGGCCTCCCTGTCCATAACCAACTCCTGCAGTTCACCCAAACTCATGTCCATCAAGCCAGTGATGTCATCCAGCCATCTCATCCTGTCGTCCCCTTCTGCTCCTGCCCCCAATCTCTCCGAGAATCAGTCTTTTCCAATGAGTCAACTCTTTGCATGAGGTGGCCAAAGTACTGGAGTTTCAGCTTCAGCATCACTCCTTCCAATGAACACCCAGGACTGATCTCCTTTAGAATGGACTGGTTGGATCTCCTTGCAGTCCAAGGGACTCTCAAGAGTCTTCTCCAACACCACAGTTCAAAAGTATCAATTCTTCGGTGCTCAGCTTTCTTCATAGTCCAACTTTCACATCCATATATGACCACTGGAAAAAACATAGCCTTGACTAGACAGACCTTTGTGGGCAAAGTAATGTCTCTGCTTTTGAATATGCTATCT
Organism: Bos grunniens; assembly: GCF_055505025.1. Classification (NCBI taxonomy): domain Eukaryota; kingdom Metazoa; phylum Chordata; class Mammalia; order Artiodactyla; family Bovidae; genus Bos; species Bos grunniens. Next base: position 100,159,560 of record NC_141194.1, on the reverse strand, counting down.
AGGTTGGTCATAACTTTCCTTCCAAGGAGTAAGCGTCTTTTAATTTCATGGCTTCAATCACCATCTGCAGTGATTTTGGAACCCCCCCAAAAATGAAGTCTGACACTGTTTCCTCTGTTTCCCCATCTATTTCCCATGGAGCGATGGGATCAGATGCCATGATATTAGTTTTCTGAATGTTGAGCTTTAAGCCAACTTTTTCACTCTCCTCTTTCACTTTCATCAAGAGGCTCTTTAGTTCTTCTTCACTTTCTGCCATAATGGTGGTGTCATCTGCATATCTGAGGTTATTGATATTTCTCCTGGAAATCTTGATTCCAGCTTCTGCTTCTTCCAGCCCAGCGTTTCTCATGATGTACTCTGCATAGAAGTTAAATAAGCAGGGCGACAATATATAGCCTTGACATACTACTTTTCCTATTTGGAACCTGTCTGTTGTTCCATGTCTGGTTCTAATTGTTGCTTCCTGACCCGCATACAGGTTTCTCAAGAATTAGGTCAGGTGGTCTGGTATTCCCATCTCTTTCAGAATTTTCCATAGTTTATTGTGATCCACACAGTCAAAAGCTTTGACATAGTCAATAAAGCAGAAATAATTGTTTTCTAGAACTCTTTTGCTTTTTTGATGATCCAGCTAATGTTGACAATTTGGTCTCTGGTTCCTCTGCCTTTTCTAAAACCAGCTCGAGCATCTGGAATTTCATGGTTCACATATTGCTGAAGTCTGGCTTCACAATAAATTGCATTGTTAGGCTTCTCAGGTAGCTCAGTTGTAAACAATCTGCTGCCAATGCAGGAGACACAAGAGACACTGGTTTAATTCCTGGATTGGGAAGATTCCCTGGACTAGGAAATGGCAAACTGCTCTAGTATTCTTGCCTGGAAATTTCATAGATAGAGGAGCCTGGTATGTTACAATCCTTGGGGTTGCAAAGAGTCAGACAGGACTGAGCACACACAGACACACACACACACACACACACACACACACACACAATTGCATTATTGTCTCCAAATGTTTACTCTCCTTTTTCCTAAAAGGATTATACATTTCTGCAAGCAACATTAATCATGAGCTAATATAATAATACACATTGTTTTTTACGCAACAAATATTGAGTTACTTGTTATTGTAGTATAACTAATAAAAACTAACTAAAAGAAAATGCATAGACTCAATTTAGAATGCAAGAAGAAAGATTACTTAATTTCATTACCCTTTTGTTGCTGTTCAGTCGCTAAGCTGTGTCTGATTTATTACCTTTATTAGCTTTTAAAAGTATGAACTAAAATATGAAAATATCAAAATTAAACTGAAGGAAAGTTTTAGATGCTTTGAGATGGAATAACTGGAATCCAGAGATGACATGATGTTCCTCTGTTCAATTCAGTTCATTTCAGTCCCTCAGTCATGTCCAACTCTTTGTGATTCCATGGACTCCAGAATGTCAGGCTTCCCTGTCCATCATCAACTCCCAGAGTTTACTCAAACTCATGTCTATTGAGTTGGTGATGACATCCAACCATCTCATCCTCTGTCATCCCCTTCTCCTCCTGCCTCCAGTCTTTCCCAGCATCAGGGTCTTTTCATATGAGTCAGTTCTTCACATCAGGTGTCCAAACTATTGGAGATACAGCTTCAGAATCAGTCCTTCCATTGAATATTCAGCTCTGATTTCCTTTAGAATGGACTGGTTGATGTCCCTAAGATCTTAATAAATTCCTGTTTATTAATACTGCTATTGAATATAATTTACATGATTAAAATATATAGAGAGTAGCTCTCTATAGCTTAAAACTTCTCACCATAAGAAAAAAAACGTATCTATGGTATGGTGACATATGTTAACTTGACTTATTGTGGTGGCCATTTCAAAATATATTCAAATACCAAATCATGCTGTGCACTTGAAACCAATATAATGTTATATGTAATTTAATGCATGTAAAAGACTATGATATGGTAGCATTAAACTAGAAATCAATAGTAGAAAGTGTGTATATTAGTCACCCAGTTGTGTTTGACTCTGCTACCCCATGAAATGTAGCCCACCAGGGTCCTATGTCCGTGGGATTCTCTACGCAAGAATACTGGGGTGGGTAGTCATTCAGGGGATCTTCCCAACCCAGGGATAAAACCTGGGTCTCTTGCATTGCAGGCAGATGCTTTATCTACCGAGCCACCAGGGAAGACCATCAAAAATAGAAAGATAGCTGACATATCCCCAAATTCTTGTACATTAAATAAAGATTTCTAACTGACACATTGGTCATACCTCTATGTAGGTCAAACAGCAAAAGTTATAACCAGACAAGGAACAATAAACTGGCTCAGCACTGGGACAGGAGTACCTCAAGGCTGTATATTGTCACCTTGCTGATTTAATTTATATACAGAATACATCAGGCGAAATACTTGGCTGGATGAAGCACGAGCTAGAATGAAGATTGCTGAGAGAAATAGCAATAACCTCAGATATGCAGATGATACCACACTAATGGCAAAAAGGGAAAAGGAACTGAAGAGCGTCTTGATGAAAGTGAAAGAGGTGAGTGAAATAGCTGGCTTAGAACTCAACATTCAGAAAAGTAAGATCATGACATCTGGTCCCATCACTTCATGGCAAGTAGAGAAGAAACAGAAAAAGTGATAGACTTTATTTTCTTGGGCTCCAAAATCACTGCAGATGGTGACTGCAGCCATGAAATTAAAAGATGCTTGCTCCTTCGAAGAAAAGCTATAACAATCCTAGACAGCATATTAAAAAGCAGAGAAATTGTTTTGCTGTCAAACGTCCATATAGTAAAAGCTATGGTTTTTCCAGTAGCCATGTATGGATGTGAGAGTTTGAGCATAAAGAAGCCTGAACACCTAAGGATTAATACTTTCAAGCTATGTTGCTAGGGAAGACTTTTGAGAGTGCCTTGGACAGAAAGGAGATCAAGCCAGTCAATCCTGAAGGAAATCAGTCCTGAATACTCATTGGAAAGACTGACACTGAAGCTGAAGCTCCAATACTTTTGACCACCTGGTGTGAAGAGCCAACTCATTGGAAAAGACTCTGATGCTGGGGAAGATTGAGGGCAGGAAGAGATGCAGGCAACAGAAGATGAGATAGTTGGATGGCATCCTTGACTCAATGGGCATGATTTTGAACAAACTCTGTGTGATAGTGAAGGACAGGGGAGCCTGGCATGTTGCAGTCAATGGGGTCACAAAGAATTAGACACATGCCACTGAACAACAACAAATAAACATTTCTGACCAACACTTTGATCCAAGAAAAAATTTCAAGAGACTTTAAAAATATTTTGATAAATGATAAGGAAAATGCAATGAAAGTAGTAATGATAAGGAAAATGCAATGAAAGTAGTGATTATAAGGAGATATATAGCATTGATTTACTATATTAGTAAAAAATAAAGATCTAAAACCAATAATCTAAGCTCTCACTTTAGGAATCTAGATAAAGAAGAGAAATTTAAATCCAAAATAAGTAGAGAAAAATAAACTATAATAAAAATTTGTTCAGTATCAATGGAATTGAGAAGATGAAATTAATAGAGAATAGGGACTTCCTCAGCAGCTCAGTGCTTAAGACTCCCCAGTTCTACTGCAAGGAAAGTGGATTTGATCCCTGGTAGAGGAACTAAGACCTCACATCCCACATACCTTACAGTGTGATAAATAATAATAATAACAAGAAAACCAAATATGCTTCTTCAAAAAGATCAATTAAATTGATAAATTTCTTGTTTCAACAATAATACCTTTGAAGAAATATGGAAATATGGTGAAATCGGACACATTAAAAGAGAGATACCAATCGAGTTGGGACACTGACCCAAGAACACATTGGTATAACTTAGGTCAGAAAATGTTTTGCCTATGTTTTCTTTTAGTTTTATGGTGCCATGTTTTGTAGTTAAGATTCTAAGTCATTTTGAGTTTGTTTTTGTGTATGGTAAGAGGGTGTATTCTAAGTTCATTGATTTACATGCATGCAGCTAACCAACTTTCCTAGCATCACTTGCTGAAGAGACTGCAGTTTTCTCATTTTATATTCTTACATCCTTTGTTGAAGATTAATTGACTATAGGTGTTTGGTTTTATTTCTGGGCTCTCTATTCAGTTCCATTGACCCATATGTCTGTTTTTGTGGCAATATCAATACAAACAAAAGCAAAAAGAAACAAATGGGACCTAATCCAACTTACAAGCTCTTGTACAGAAACGGAAACCATAAACAAAGTGAAAAGACATTGTACGGGATGGGAGAAAGTATTTGCAAATGATGCCACCGACAAGGCTTAATTTCCAAAACATACAAACAGTTTAACAGCAGCAGCAACAACAACAACAACAAAACAACTCAATATAAAACATAGACAGAAGACCTAAATAGATATCTCTTTAAAGGACATTCAGATGGCCAACAGGCACATGAAATGATGCTCAATATTGCTAATTATTAGAGAAATGAAAATCAAAACAACAGTGAGGTATCATCTCACACTGATCAGAATGGCCATCATTAACAAAGTTACAAATAACTAATGCTGGAGAGGTATGGAAGAAAGAGAACTTTCCTATACTGTTGGTGGGAATGTAAGTTTGTGAGGCTACTATGGAAAACAGTATGGAGGCTCTTCAAAAAATCATTTAAGAAAAGTCCATATAATCCAGCCTTCCCATTCCTGAGCATATATAATTAAACAAGATACATCCACCTCTATGTTCATAACAGCACTATTTATAGTAGCCAAGGCAAAGAAACTATGCAAATATCCATCAACAGTGTAATGGACAAAGAAAATGCAGTACATACATACAATGAGATAATATTCAGCCAAAAAAAAGAATAAAATAATGCCATTTGCAACAACATAGATGCAACTGGAGATTACCATACTAAGTGAAGTAAGTCAGAAAAATAAAATACCATATGATATCACTTATATGTGGAATTTAAGATATTACATGAACTTATCTACAAAACAGACATGCACATAGAGAACAGACTTGTGGTTGCCAAAGTGGAGGTGGGGAAAGGGATGGATGGATTGGGAGTTTGGGATTGGATTAATAGATACAAACTATTATATATAGAAGGAATAAACAACAAGGTTCTACTCTATAGCACAGAGAATTATATTAAATATCCTGTGCAATATTGGAATATTGCAATAATGGAAAGCAATAATGGAAAGAGTATATATAAATGAATCACTTTTTTGTACAACAGAAATTAACACAACACTGTAAATAAACTATACTTGAATAAAATAAACAGTCATACCTTCCTAAACAATGCATAAGTCAAAGAAAACAACTATTATTACTTTGAACTAAAAGAAAGTAAAAATACAATTTATTAAAATGTGTGGATGCAATGAAAGCTTAGAGAAAAGTTTACCTCACTGAATACATACACTAGAAAATAATAAAGATCTAAAATTAATTATCTAAGCCTCTATCTTAGAAAATTTGAAAATGAAGAGAAAATTAAATTGAAAAGATTCAGAGGGAAAGAGAGAAAAATTAGAGCTGAACTGAATGAAATTGAAAACAGAAAATCAACAAGGAAAATCAATAAAAACCAAAGCTGCATACTTTTAAAAAATATAAAATCAAGAAGGCTTTAGTAAAGCTAATTAAAAAAAAAAGAAAACACAAATTACTAATATCAGAAATGAAAGACAGTGTTGTCACTACTGAGCTCATTAACATTAAAAGGATAATAAAGAAATACTATGAACAACTCTATGTCTACACATTTGATAACTTTAGTTGAAAATTTTCTTGACAGATAAAATTTACCAAAACTCATAAGAAGTCATAGAGAATATGAATCAGCCTATATCTTTTTTTTTCAGCCTATATATTTTAAGAAATGTAATCAATAGTCAATAAACTTCCAAAACTGAATGCACTAGGTCCAGATGGGTTCACTGGTGAGTTCTACCAAATTCTCTATAATATCTTTCAGAAAATAGAAGTGGAAAGAGTATGTCCAAACCTATTTTATGAGGCCAGCATTATCCTAAATTTAAAACCAGATAAAGACATTACAATAAAAGAAAACTACATACCAATATCTCTCATGAACATTGATGTAAAATTTCTCAGCATAATATTGGGAAATCAAATTGCATGTATAAAAAATTACACACTATGACCAAGGTGAATTTATCCCAGTTATGCAAGTGTGGTTCAACATTTGAACATCAATTAATGCATTTCATCACATTAACAAGCTAAAGAAGAAAAATTGCATGATCATATCAATAGATACAGAATATACATTTGACAAAATATAACAACTATCTATGATTAAAAACTCTCAGCAAACTAAGAGTACAAAATAATTTTCCAAACTTGGTAAAGAATATCTTCAAAAAACCTCCAGCTGACATAATACCTATGAATGAATTTTCTCACTAAGATCAAGAACAATAGAAGAATGTCCCCACTCACCACTCCTTTTCACTCCTGGATCTAATAAATGATTATAGCAAGGTTGCAGGATACAAGGTTAGTGTAAAGAAATCTGCTTCCCTATATATCATAAATGTACAAGTAAAAATTGAAATAAAAAACATTTACATTAGCCCCCAACACAGAACACTTATGTATAAATCAAACAAAATATTTCTAAGATCTATATGAAAGTGAAAGTGATATTTGCTCAGTCCTGTCCAATTCTTTGCAACCACATGGGCTACATTCCATGGGATTCTCCAGGCCAGAATACTGGTTGGATAGCCATTCCCTTCTCCAAGGGATCCTCCCAACCCAGGGACTGAAGCCAGGTCTCCCACATTGCAGGCAGATTCTTTACCAGCTGAGCCACCAGGGAAGTCCAAGAATACAGGAGTGGGTAGCCTATAGCCTATCTTTTCTCCAGTGGATCTTTCCAACTGCAGTAAGTTATTTTTTAATATCAATAAACTGATTTTTAAGTTTATTTGCAGAGGGAAAAACCAAGAAGAACCAATGCAACATTGAAGGAGAAGAACAAAGTTGGAGGACTGACACCACCCAGCAAGACTTGCTATAGTGCTAGAGTAATCAAGACTGTGTGGTATTAGCAAAAAAAAAAAAAAAAGAGAGAGAGAGAGAGAGAAATAGAATAGATAGCTCAAAAATAACTTCTTTAAATATAATTAACTGATCTTTGACACAGGATCAAATAACATACAATGAAGAAAATATTAGTTATTTCAAAAACTGGGACTGGAAAAACTGGACATCCAATATAGCAAAAGAGTGAATCTAGTCACAGACCTTATATCTTTCAAAAGAGTAACTCTACATGATTACAACCTAAATGAAAAAACTGTAAAATTCCTAGAAGAGAACATAGGTGAAAACCTAGATCACTGGGTTTTGGTGATTAATATTTAGGTACAACATCAAAACTACAATTCATGAAGGAAAGAACTGATAAGCAGGACTTCTGTAAAAGTAAAATAATCTCTGCTCTTAAGGGGGGAAAAATAAAACACTTTCAAGAGAATGAAAAACAAACAACAGACTAGAGAAAATGTTTGCAAAAGATATACCTGATAAAAGACTGCTACCCAAAACATACAAAGAACTCAAATCTCGACAATAAGAAAAAATGGGCCAAGGACCTTAACAGACACTTCACCAAATAATAAATACAGTGGGAAAATTAGCATATGAAAAGCTACTCCTCATCATATGTCTTCAAGGAAATGCAAATAAAAACAACAATGACATATCACTACACATGTATTGAAATTGTTAATACTTGAAAAGCTGACAATATCAAGTTCTAGTGAAGATGGTGGAGCAAGGGCTTCCCAGGTGGTGCAGTGATAAAGAATCCACTTGCCAATACAGGAAATACAAGAGATGTGGGTTCAATCCCTGGGTCAAGAAGATACCCTAGGCTAGGAAATGGCAACTCCAGTATTCTTGCCTGGAAAATTCTGTGGACAGAGAAGCCTGGTGGGCTACATTCCATGGGGTCACAAAGAGTTGGCTACAACTGAGCACTGATGGTGGAGCAAAGCGATTTAGGCATCATGGTAGCCTGAGTCATTCCTTTATTAAAAAGTGGGCATCCATAAATGAATTCACTCTGTACATTATACCAAAACACCCAGTTGGTTTCTACTCACAAGTGCATTTGGAAGTGGTGGGAAAGAACCTCACTGAGGGTTGCACATCCAAAGGAGTCAGTAAGCCAATGCCACCCCCACTTGCCAAGATTAGGAAAATGTGCCAAACTGGTCAGATACCCATTGGTGAAATAATTTGTGAGAGTCCAGTCTCCCTAATGGGAAAATCTGGCATATTGTCAGAGTGGGAAGTAAATGAGTTTAGATAGAGAAGGGAATACTTTTTAAGGGAGCATCCTGTCTCAGGGTGACTCTGCAAGGTACTGGACTTTTGGTAGCATCAGTGGCAACCTCTCCATCAGATGAGGTAGAAAAAAAAGTGGTGAGTAACTTCCCAGCTACTCCAGTTGTGTAGGTTGTGGCTGGAGAAACTCATTTCTGTCCTGGCAACAACCAGGTTTCTGAGGAGGTTACATCCATGCCTGGGGGAACGGAAAGGAAAGGGAAGAAGGCAGGTAAGAATATCACAGGAAACTGAAGGAATGTGTTTCCTGGTGAACGCTTTGGGACTTCAGCAGAAGGTCTGCTCACGGACCTCTTTGGGTCTGTTCCACGTGGGGATCTCTCTCACTAAGTACATAGGCATCCATAAAGCCACAGATGCTGTCTATTCCCCACCTCCCTACCCTCATACTGACTCCTTGTGAATTCTCCAAAGTGCATTCTTGAGAGCCAGCTTCAGTAGGAGAAACTATAGTATGGTTTCTTGAACTCCTGTCATATTTGCATTGAAATCAGCAGTATGCAGCAAAGATAGTCACACTCACTCCTTTCAGGAAGTGTCTAGAATTTGCACATATATCCACTTCCAGCTCTTTGACCAGAAATATATTATAAATATACCAATCCAGAAGGTAATCCATATATATTCAGAACAACCTTGTACTCAGCTTAAACTGGGGCCATTGTTAGATGGGAAGAATAGATAATAGGGAACGATTAGTCATTATTATTATTACTATCATAATTTATATAACAATTTACCATAGAAAATCCCTCTTGTGAATATACTCATACCCTATCAGAGAGGCTAAATGAGTAAATGGAAACATGAACTCTAAATACTTCAATCCTACAATTGAGCCTGCACTTAACAATGGTGAAACCAATTTAAATATTAAGTGGTTATCCAGATAATTTAACAAAAGCTTTCTATTTTATAGAAAGAAACTTTAATATTGTCTGTTTAATAAAATGCAAAAGAAAAATTGAATGATGGCTGCTTTTCCATGTAAAAACAAACTAAAACAAAAAACACTTTATTCTTAGTTATATTACTCATTGTTTAACATTAATTGAATATTGAGAATATGAAATTTGTTTCTTTTTTCCTGATTAAAAGATATTAATGATAAAGAAATCCTGGTACTTTGTATCACCTGAAAACAGATTCCAAACCAAGATTAGCTGTATAAGACATTTATTAGAAGAGGTAATAAGAATGGGTCTTCCCAGGTAGCTCTAGTGGTAAAGAACTTGTCTGCCAATGCAAGATTTATGAGACAAGGGTTCAATCCCTGGGTCAGGAAGAGCCCTTGGAGGAGTACATGGCAATCCATTCCAATATTCTTGCCTGGAGAATCCCATGGACAGAGGAGCCTGGTGGGCTACAGTCCACAGGGTCGCAAAGAATTGAGCATGACTGAAGCTACTTAGCACACATGCATGTAAGCAGAATAGGTGGAAAGAGAGCATTTAAAGTGCAATGCAGGTCTGACAACTGTGGAAGGAGACTGGGAAGAAAGCAAGTTTGGGTAGAAAGTCTTCAAAAACTGTTTTAGAAAAGTTGATGAGGAGTTCTTCATCCAAAGTCACCTGTTAAAGAAATCTCATACACTGCCTTAGTACTCCAGTACCCTTTCATTCTCAGTCATTGGTTAGCAGCAGGCAATGGGAAATGCAGCTTTGGTGTGAACATAGTGGATTTGGTACAATAACAGGTTGGACCACTAGTCGATTATGCTCCCCATGTAGGAGATCTGAATGGTACATCTATATTATTGCCACATTTCACCCTTTGCACAGCAATTTTCTGTTGCCACTCCATATCCAAGGGTTTCACAGCTGTCATTTCAACCAACTGTGGATTGAAACTATTTGAAAAGAAAATCCAGAAATTTCCAAAAAGCAAAACCTTAATTTGCTGTGTGCTGGCTGTCAACACTTTATGTAGCATTCACATTTCGTTAGGTGTTATAAGTAATTTAGAGACAATTTAAAGCACACAGGAGGATGCATATAGGTTATATGTAAATACTATGCCATTTTATATAAGGGGCTTAAAGATACTTGGATTTTGATAATTGATGATTTTCTTAGGACAGATCCACCATGAATACTGAGGAATGGTTTCTCCATGCACATTCAGGAAGGAGTTTCTCCATGGTTCCATGAGCCACTGTTACTTAGGAGAAAGTTAGAATACAGAGGGCAATGAGATGAACTACAATCACTGTAACCATAGTTTGTCTTGGTGCCATAACACTTCCTCTTTCATTCTCTGTTTTAAATTTTTCTCACTCTCAATTATCACCTTGGTAAGTCTTAGTGGCTCATCTGGTGGTGTGATCCAAACCCACATTGCTTAGAGTTACTAGTCTTTGGTAATTATACCATTCTCGGGCTTGGATGGCTACACCTCTACCTACAATCATAGTTACAATGGGGCAAGAAAGTGCCAAAGTCACCCAGATAGAGCACATAGGTTCTCCACATATTCCTCCCTGATGCTATTATGACTCCTCTTGTTTTCTGTGGGTTCCTAGACAAAAAGAGTTAGAAGTGCCTTGTAGTAGCTATAGCTTGTATTGACAATTATATCCTTGTCATGTTCAATGGCAGGAGCAGGACTAACTTTAGGGAATTATAGGTACAGCACAAAATCCTTCACTATTTCATTAAGATTGATAGTAAATGACTTCATCCTGCTTCAACTCCTTGGTTCCAAGACTCATAGAATTTTCCTGCTGGGGACACAGCATCATATAGTGGTGTGCTATTTAATGCATACACCACATTATTCCAGAGTTTTCTTTCCAAGCTTTAACTCAGATGTGCTTTAAAGTACTTTTATTACTCTATGTAGTTGGCTGCTTCTTGATGGTGCAGTATGTGATATGATCAGTAGAATCCATATTTGTGGGGCCACTCTCATACCTCGTTTGCTGTGAATTGGGTCTTCTTGATGGATGCTAAGTTATTTGGGATTGTATGGCTTTGGATAAGGAATTCTGTAAGTTTCCAGGTAGTACTGCTTGCTGAGCTTCTGCAGATAAGAAAGGCAGACTCAAACCCAGAATATATGTTTCTTCTCTGTGACAACTAGTCTCTGTTTCTTATAAGATAAAAAGGGTTTGGTCTAGTCAACTTGATACCAAGAGGTTGGTTGGTGTCTTTGAAGAACAGTGCCATATGGAGGACTCATCATTGCTCTCTTTTGCTACCAGATTAGACATTCAGAGGAAGTGGTATTTAAATCAGCCTTGGTAATTGAGAACTGATGTTGTTGGACCCATATGCATTCTCTATCTCTGCCCTTATGGCCATTCTGTTGGTAAGATCATTGTGCCAGTTCCAGGGTGACCATTGATAAAGGCTGATGAATACATGACTGAGCAACAAAACTGAACTGAACTGATGAATATCAATTGGCCAAAGCATTTTACTACTTTTTGCTCAGTATCTCTTCCATGGTAGGTGTTAATGTTTGTTATAAAAATATTCACATTTTGTTCCCATTCCCATATGTCCATCCACAGGCCTCTACCTATGATCAGCTTATTAGTAATCTTCCAATCCTTTTATTTCCAGGCCTCTGACCTTATGGCCAGTTCTTAATTTTATTTCAATCACCTCCAGAACAAATCAGGATACAAAAATATATCCTTTTCCATGTCATCCTAATGGAAATATATTTTACAGGTGTTTGGCATTAAAATCACATTGTTGTTATGTATTTCAGTTCTAGAAGAGGATGTGACTAATATATTGCTTTTATGTCAGTAGTAAATAAAATTTGATCATTGTGTCATTTTTACATATGTATCCAAGATAACATTTTTTAGGTAGTGGTCATTTGTGAGTCCATTTCGGCTCTGACATTGGCTCTATTTCTTTTGCAGCCATTATTCAAATGAGCACTCCCACAATAATTGCTACACATTGTTTCATCCTCAAATTAGTCCAAATGGAATGAGAAAATATAGCCCCTTTTCAAATTAATCTAGGTTCCAAGATATGACAGGATGAAATATATTCAACATTTTCTTATTTTTTGAAAAATTCTCTAATTGTATTTTGATATTTTTGACACTATTCACATGATATGATTCTAAAGTTGTGAAGTCAATTATAAACCAAATAAAAACAGTTCTTGATTTTTAATAAGCTTTCACAAATACTAACATTTTGAAAATACCCAAGTAGAAAATTGGGTATCAGACAGCAACAAGACTTTCACTTCACACAGTTATATTAACTAAAATTTCTTCTAAAAGTTTCCCTCAATAGATTAAACATTTTTCACATCTGTCAAAATTTGACATACCATATCAGGAAATATTCAGAGAAATTTTGCTTTATATTCTCTTTTGTGCAGTTCATCACTTCTTCTATTTATCTGGCATATGTTGAAATCTTTGAAATATATGCCATAGCATTTTTATTTTCCAGGAAAGGAATATCTACTTTATTTGAATAGATATAACATTTTATAGAGGCTAAATATTTATTTTATCTGTGGTAGTTTTAGACAAAATTATTTTAAGTTTTGTAACAATACAAAGACTTCTCACCTGCTTCCAAACTTATGTTAATTGTATTTGCATTTCTGATAATTACTTATCTCCCCACAATATCTCATGTATAAATTGATTATCTTAAACCCTGATATACAGTAACCTTATGTAACACACATAAACAAAATCTAGAAAATGAACTCAGAATTAATTAAGCCTCCTGAGGTTAAAAAAGAATTTTGACATATAATATCTGAACTACAAGCATAGTAATTGACATTCAGATAAAGGAGATAATACATCTGCATTTTCAAAAAGGCATCTAAGAACTTTCTTGAAAGTCTTAAACTTAAATTCTTTAGGTTTTGCTGATTTATTTCAAGCAAAACAAACTATGTTAAATCTCTGAAATAAGACACAATAGCCAGCAATTTACAATGTAAAGGCAATGATTTTTCCTTTAAAGATGCCAATCGATTCTCTAGTCATGTATGTAAATTATATACATGTATATTATATAAGCATGTGAAATGTGAATGTGTGCTATGTTACTACAGTTGTTTCCAACTCTGTGTGATGCCATGGACTGTAGCCCATGAGGCTCCTCTGTCCATAGGACTCTCCGGGCAAGAATACTGGAATGGGTTGCCATGCCCTCCTCTAGGAGATTTTCCATACCCAGAGATCGAACCTGGGTTTCTTGCATTGCAGGTGGATCCTTTACCACTGAGCTATCAGGGAAGCTCTATATAAGTATATATAATCTATAATAATATATGTATATATAATATACATATATATTATATATATATAAAAAATATATATAATATATAACATATATATGATATATATATAATATATATATATAACATATATATAATATATATATATAATAATATATATATAATATATAACATACATATACTAAATCAGCTGCATTTATTTTGAAAACATTTATTTTGAAACATTTTAAGTTTCTTTCTGCTAAATATATGTCAAATCAACAATCTAGCAAAATTAATAGTTAACAGCTTCTTAGAGTACTAGATTGGTCTTTTAAAAATATGGTGTTCTGTCACATGTATACTACATAGATTGTATACTACAATATATACTACCCTGATTTTCTTATGTTACATACATAATTTTGTTTTAAAGTAGAAAAATGTGCAATGCCCCCAAAAGGTGTAATATATTCTTATAGAAACAAATAAATACTCTCACTATTGTATTTAAAATAAGTGTGAAACATTCTGCGAGATACAAATAATTAGTAAAAAAGACAGGGAGATCATTAGGAATAACATTAGTGTGTAGCAGTATAGTGGTCATTTGTAGTGAGAGGTGACCTCTTGGTCTATTTAGGAGTAAATAGTTCTTTTAAATCAATTTCTTTTGACAGGAGACTCTTAATGCCTACAGTAATTTCTGTCTCTAAATTGAGCAATTTCCACAGATATTTTAAATTTACCAATACACACTTATTTTGTAAAGATTCTTCCTTTGGTTATCTATGGAATAAATTCTAGATATCAACTCAAATGCCCTGCTCCTATCAATGTGAAATTAAATGAGGTAAGTTCTAATCCAACTAACAGAAACTATTTCTGCAACAAAGGACCAACATTCAAGTAGTTTCTCAGATATACACTGAAGGACTTCCAAGAAATAACATGAGTTGCATATGTGTGTGTGTGTGTGTGTGTGTTCAGTCACTCAGTCATGTTTACCCCCTGGAATGTAGCTTACCAGGCTCCTCCACTCATGGAATTTTCTTGGAAAGAATACTGGAGTGAGTTGTCATTTCCTCTTCCAGGGTATCTGCCTGACCCAGGGACTAAACCCTTATATCTTATGTCTCCTGCATTGGCAGGTGGATTTTTTACCACTATACCACTTGCATAGCTAACAATAAAATATATATATATATATATTTAATGGTGGTTTAATACACTGCAAATCAAAACTACAATGAGGTATCACCTCACACCAATCAGAATGGTCATTATAAAAAAAATCTACAATAAGCGCCAAAGAGGTTGTAGAGAAGAGGGAGCCCTCCCTAAACTGTTGGTGAAAATGTAAATTGGTACAACCACTATCGAGAATGCTTCCTAGTGGCTCAGTGATAAAGAATCCACCTGCCAATGCAGGAGATATGGGTTCGATCCCTGGATAGGAAAGATTCCCTGGAGGAGGAAATGTCAACTCACTCCCTGGGAAACCCTGGGAAATCCCATAGACAAAGGTGCCTGGTGCGTTACAGTCCAGGGGGTCACAAGAAGTCAGACATGACTTAGCAACCCAACAACAACTATGGAGAATAGTACAGAAGTTCCTTAAAAAAAATTAAATAGAGCTACCATATGGTCTAGCTATCTCATTCCTGGGTATATATCCAAAGAAAATAATTCAAAAATATTCATGCACCACAATGTTCATTGAAATATTATTTACAATAGCCAGGGCCTAAGTGTCCATCAACAGAGGAATGGATCAAGAAGATGTGGCAAATATATACAATGGAATATTACTCAGCCATAGAAAAGAATGAAATAATAAAAACATGGGTGGAGCTAGGGCTTATCATATTGAGTGAAGTAAGTTAGACAAAGAAAGACAATTATCATATGATATTGCTTGTGTGTTTTCCCAGTAGTCATGTATGGATGTGAGAGTTGGACTATAAAGAAATCTGAGCTCCAAACAATTGATGCTTTTGAACTGTGGTGTTGGAGAAGACTCTTGAGAGACCCTTGGACTTCAAGGAGATCCAACCAGATCATCCTAAAGGAAATCAGTCCTGAATATTCATTAGAAGGACTGATGCTGAAGCTGAAACTCTAGTACTTTGGCCACCTGATGCAAAGAACTGACTTTTTTGAAAAGACCCTGATGCTAGGAAAGATTGGAGGCAGGAGGAGAAGGGGACGACACAGCATGAGATTGTTGGATGGCATCACGGACGCAATGGACATGAGTTTGAGTAAACTTTGGGAGTTGGTGATGGACAGGGAGGCCTGGCGTGGTGCAGTCCTAGCGGTCACAAAAAATTGGACATGACGTAATGACTGAACTGAACTGATTGCTTATGTGCAGAATCTTAAAAATGGGTCCAAACTAACTTACTTACAAAACAGAAATAGAGATACAGATGTAGAAAACAAATGTGGTGTCCAGAGTTAAGGGGAGGAATACATTGGCAAAATTAGAATGACATATACAGATTACTATAAACACGATAGATAACTAAAAAGGTATTTCTGTCTAGCACAGGGAAACCTACTAAATACTCTGTAATGCCCTATGTGGGAAAAGAATCTAAAAACGAATGGACATATGCGTATAACTGAATCACTTTGCTGTACACTGAAAACTAACACAATATTGTAAATCAACTATACTTCAATAAATTTCTTTAAACAAAATTATACTGCAGAAATACTGACTGTTTCTAATTGCTTTGTTTTCAAAGTTGGGACCAAATTTTGGACTACTTCTATGTTCTCTCTTGGTGCCCATTGATATTTTTATAATGAAAGCCTTGCTCCTTGCTCAATGAGCAAGACTTCATGTCCATGTCTTCACAGCAAAGAACAAGATGAAAGTTTCTTTAGTGTCTTAAATGTACTCTCTGCCTTCCAATACTCCATACATACAATTTAAATTATTGATCAGAATCTTATTTTAGCCAATCTTTATCTTTTCTATTTGACAACTGTTCATATATTTGTATCTAAGAAAACAGTGATTCAGACATGCTGTATGTTTAGTACTGAAGCATGTGCCTAAGTCCAAACCCTCATAGATCCTCTCAAAAACACCAGGGCAGTTTTTCTTCACATTTGCCCTAAGCTTGTTTACATTTGAGTCCAACATTGACTTAGTTCATTTATGTATAATGAATGTATTCTTGTTTTCTCTTGATGTATTCTTGAGCTTCTATTTATCACTAGATGACATGTAATTATGGCTTTCTTATCTCTGTTTTGTATCATCTCTGAAATTTGACCTTGGTAGTATGAAATACTTAACAATATTCTTTAATAATTTGGTATGCATTTTGAGTTACTTTTGAATATTCATATGTAATTTTGACCAAAAAATATGCCTTAGACTTCTAGTTTCTGATTCCACAGGCAAGGAGCTTGAAAGTCATCAGTCCTAACAACAAGTAAAAAGATGAACAGGCTGAAAAATCTGGATCCGTAAGACAAGGGAGCATACAGAACAAACTGCTACCATCCAACCTGAAGACACAGAAATGTGAATGTAGGAATTCCAGGTTATCAAAGCAGAGACTCATGAGAGGAAAAGTCCAAGGGAACCAGTGTCCTGATGGGAAAACCTGAACTGATGAATTGCTGGAGATTGTCTGAAGAACTACGAGAGTTAAAATTCCAGGAAGACTCATTTATAGGGAGACTCACAAAATATTGAGTTACCTCCAGGAGTTCAAACAGGTTCCCACAGTAAACAGCAGAAAAATCTCACAGGTTTCTGGAATGGGTAAGAGGAAAGAATTAAATTTGAAATATGCCAGAGCACTCTGTTCTTAAAGGGGTTAGCCTCAAGGGAAACCAGCTAAAAAGACCTTGAAAGTGTTAGTCACTCAGTCCTGTCCAATTCTTTGCAATCCCCTGGATTTGGTCCCTAGGCTCCTCGTCCATGGAATTCTCCAGGCAAGAATATTGGAATGGGTTGCCATTTCCTCCTCCAAGGGATCTTCCTGACCCAGAGAATGAACCCGGGTCTCCTGCACTGCAGACTGATTCTTTACTGTCTGAGCCACCAGGGAAGCTGAAAAAAGGAGCTTAATCAGTTAGCATTTTTCAGAGCCTAACTGACCAGGGAAAAAGGAAATACTCAACTGCAAGCTTTAGCCTTCTATGTGAAGAAGGGAAATGCCCTATTTCAGTGCATTCTCATTATTGTGTCCAAGCTAAAAGGGTAGAAAAACAACTGAGAAGTGCTATGTTCACAGTCCAGCAACATAAGCACACAAAATGATTAGGTCCAAATCATAGGGCTGAAGAATACTTCCTATCCCTTCATGACTCATCAAAACATTACTAAAAGACACTCTGTGATGACCTAGAGGAGTAGGATGGAAGGAAGGAGGGAAGGAGGCTCAAGAGAAGGTGATATATGTATAATTATGGTTGATTTGCACTGTTGTATGGCAGAAATCAATACAATATTGTAAAGCAATTTTCTTCCAACTAAAAAATAAATTAAAAAAAATTCATATTTACAGCAAACTCCTTTTACATGCACATCATAACTAGAATCAAGAAAAAAATTACAAAACAAAAGCAAAATAACAACACAATTTGAACAGACAAAACATTCATCAGAACAGACATTGTAGGGATGTTGCAGTTATCACATTGGGAACTAAATAACTATGATTAACATGCTAAGAGTGCTAATGAATAAGCTAGACAACTTGCAAAATCAGATAGGCAGTGTAAGCAGAGAGAAGGAGATCCTAGAAAAGAACCACCTGAAAAAAATTCCTAGAGATCAAAACCAGTGTAACAGAAATGAAGAATGCCTTTAATGAATTTATTCATAGACTGAACACAGCTTAGCACAGATTTTCTGAGCTAGGGAATGTATGAATAGAATCTTTTAAAGCCTAAAAGCAAGGAAAAAGACGAAAAAAACAAAAACAAAACAGAATATTCATTGACCGTATACAATGATATAACATATACACAAAGGGAATACTGGAAGAAGAAGGGAAAAATAACAGAAGAGATATTTGAAAAATAATGATTGAGAATTTCACAAATTAATGATAGACACCAAACTACAGATTCATATCAGAGAACACCAAACAGAATATGATGGGAAAAATAAAACTACACCATGGCATATTATTTTCTGTTACAGAAAATCAAAAATAAAGAAAATATTCTTAAAGAAGCCAGAGGAAACAAACAACATGCCTATAGAGAAGCAAAGATAGTAACTACATCCATCTTTTCCTCTGAAACTATGCTAGGAAGAGGGTGAAGTGAAACATTTTCTGGCTTATTTCTTTTATTTCCGTTCAGTTCAGTCTCTAAGTCGTGTCTGATTCTGCAAACCCATGGACTTCAGCAAGCCAGGCTTCACTGTCCTTCACAGTCTCTCAGAGTTTGCTCAAAGTGATTTCCATTGAGTTGGTGAAGCCAAGAAACCATCTCATCCTCTATC
Organism: Bos grunniens; assembly: GCF_055505025.1. Lineage (NCBI taxonomy): Eukaryota > Metazoa > Chordata > Mammalia > Artiodactyla > Bovidae > Bos > Bos grunniens. Next base: position 100,140,468 of record NC_141194.1, on the reverse strand, counting down.
CTGCTCCTCCTGCCTTCAATCTGTCCCAGCATCAGGGTCTTTTGCCAATGAATTAGCTCTTCTCATCAGGTGGCCAAATTATTGGAGCTTCAACTTCAGCATCAGTCCTTGCAATGAATATTCAGGGTTGATTTGTTTTGGGCTTGATTGGTTTGATCACCTTGCTGTCCAAGGAAATCTCAAGAGTTCTCTCCAGATCCACAGTTTGAAAGCATCATTCTTCAGTACTCAGCCTTCTTCATGGTCCAACTCTCAAAGCCATACATGACTACTGGAAAAACCAGAGCTTTGACTATATGACATTTGTCAGCAAAGTGATGTCTCTGCTTTTTAATACACTGTCTAAATTTGTCATAGTTTTCCTTCCAAGGGGCAAGTGTCTTTTAATTTCATGGCTGCAGTTATGTCTGAAGTGATTTTGGAGCACAAGAAAACAAAGTCTATCACTGTTTCCATTTTTTCCCCCCATGTATTTGCCATGATATGATGGGATCAGATGTCATGATCTTCATTTTTTGAATGTTGGGTTTTAAGGTAGCTTTTGCAGTCTCCTCTTTCACCTTCATCAAGAAGCTCTTTAGTTCCTTTGTTTTCTGCCACTAGTGTGGTGTCATCAGTATATCTGAATTTTTTTAAAATATAAATTTATTTATTTTAATTGGAGGCTAATAACTTTAAAATATTGTATTGGTTTTGCCATACATCATCATGAATCCACCACGGGTATACACGCATTCCCCATCCTGAACCCCCTTCCCGCCTCCCTCCCCATACCATCACTCTGGGTCATTCCAGTGCACCAGCCCCAAGCATCCTGTATCACGCATTGAACCTGGACTGGCGATTCATTTAATATATGATATTATACATGGTTCAATGCCATTCTCCCAAATCATCCCACCCTCTCCCTCTCCCACAGAGTCCAAAAAACTGTTCTATACATCTGTGTCTCATTTGCTGTCTCGCATACAGGGTTATCATTACCATCTTTCTAAATTCCATATATACGCGTTAATATACTGCATCAGTCTTTTTCTTTCTGGCTTACTTCACTCTGTATAATAGGCTCCAGTTTCATCCACCTCATTAGAATTGATTCAAATGTATTCTTTTTAATGGCTAAGTAATACTCCATTGTGTATATGTACCACTGCTTTCTTATCCATTCATCTGCTGAGGGACATCTAGGTTGCTTCCATGTCCTGGCTACTATAAACAGTGCTGTGATGAACATTGGGATACACGTGTCTCTTTCAATTCTGGTTTCCTCGGTGTGTATGCCTAGTAGTGGAATTGCTGGGTCATAAGGCAATTCTACTTCCAGCTTTTAAGGAATCTCCACATTGTTCTCCATAGTGGCTGTACTAGTTTGCATTCCCCCAACAGTGTAGGAGGCTTCCCTTTTCTCCACACCCTCTCCAGCATTTATTGCTTGTAGACTTTTGATAACAGCCATTCTGAGTGGAGTGAAATGGTACCTCTTTGTGGTTTTGATTTGCATTTCTTTGATAATAAGTGATGTTGAGCATCTTTTCATGTGTTTGTTAGCCACCTGTATGTCTTCTTTGGAGAAATGTCTGTTTAGGTCTTTGGCCCTTTTTTTGATTGGGTCATTTATTTTTCTGGAATTGAGCTGCTTGTATATTTTTGAGATTAGTTCTTTGTCAGTTGCTTCATTTGCTATTATTTTCTCCCATTCTGAAGGCTGTCTTTTCACCTTGCTTATAGTTTGCTTTGTTGTGCAGAAGCTTTTAAATTTAATTAGGTCCCATTTGTTTATCTTTGCATTTATTTCCAATATTCTGGGAGGTGGGTCATAGAGGATCCTGCTGTGATTTATGTGGGAGAGTGTTTTGCCTATGTTCTCCTCTAGGAGTTTTATAGTTTCTGGTCTTATGTTTATATCTTTAATAAATTTTGAGTTTGTTTTTATGTTTGGTGTTAGAAAGTGTTCTAGTTTCATTCTTTTACAAGTGGTTGATCAGTTTTCCCAGCACCACTTGCTAAAGAGATTGTCTTTCCTCCATTGTATATTCTTGCCGCCTTTGTCAACTATAAGGTGTGCATAGGTGCATGGGTTTATCTCTGGGCTTTCTATTTTGTTCTATTGATCTATATTTCTGTCTTGTGCCAGTACCATACTCTCTTGATGACTGTGTCTTTGTAGTAAAGCCTGAAATCAGGCAGGTTGATTCCTTCAGTTCCATTCTTTTTTCTCAAGATTGCTTTGGCTATTCGAGGTTTTATGTATTTCCATACAAATTTTGAAATTATTTGTTCTAGCTCTGTGACATTGAATCTATAGTTTGCTTTGGGTAGTATACTCATTTTCACTATATTGATTCTTCCGATCCATGAACATGGTATATTTCTCCATCTATTAGTGTCCTCTTTGCTTTCTTTCACCAGTGTTTTATAGTTTTCTACATATATGTCTTTTATTTCTTTAGGTAGATATATTCCTAAGTATTTTATTCTTTTTGTTGCAGTGGTGAATGGAATTCTTTCTTTGAATTCTCTATTTTCTCATTATTAGTGTATAGGAATGCTAGGGATTTTTGTGTGTTGATTTTATATCCTGCAAATTTACTATATTAATTGAATAGCTCTAATAATTTTCTGGTGGAGTCTGTAGGGTTTTCTATGTACAGGATCATGTCGTCTGCAAACAGTGAGAGTTTTACTTCTTCTTTTCCAATTTGGATTCCTTTTATTTCTTTTTCTACTCTGATTGCTGTGGCCAAAACTTCCAAAACTATGTTGAATAGTAGTGGTGAAAGTGGACACCCTTTTCTTGTTCCTGACTTCAGAGGAAATGCTTTCAATTTTTCACCATTGAGGATAACGTTTGCTGTTAGTTTGTCATATATAGCTTTTATTATGTTGAGGTATGTTCCTTCTATTCCTGCTTTCTGGGGAGTTATCATAAATGTATGCTGAAATTTGTCAAAGCCTATCTCTGCATCTATTGAGATAATCATATGAATTTTACTTATCAATTTGTTAATGTGGTGTATTACATTGATTGATTTATGGATATTGAAGAATCCTTGCATCCTTGGGATAAAGCCCACTTGGTCATGGTGTATTATCTTTTAAATGTGTTGTTGGATTCTGATTGCTAAAATTTTGTTAAGGATTTTTGCATCTATGATCATCAATGATATTGGCCGGTAATTTTCTATTTTTGTGGCATCTTTGTCAGGTTTTGGTATTAGGGTGATGGTGGCCTCACAGAATGAGTTTGGAAGTTTACCTTCCTCTGCAATTTTCTGGAAGAGTTTGACTAGGATAGGTGTTCAGTTCAGTTCAGTATGTCAGTCGTGTCGAAATCTTTGCAACCCCATGAATCACAGCACACCAGGCTTCCCTGTCCATCACCAACTTCCAGAGTTCACCCAGACTCACTTCCATCGAGTCAGTGATGCCATCCAGCCATCTCATCCTCTGTCGTCCCCTTCTCCTCCTGCCCCCAATCCCTCCCAGCTCAGAGTTTTTTCCAATGAGTGAACTCTTCACATGAGGTGGCCAAAGCACTGGAGTTTCAGCTTTAGCATCATTCCATCCAAAGAAATCCCAAGGCTGATCTCCTTCAGAATGGACTGGTTGGATCTCCTTGCAGTCCAAGGGACCCTCAAGAGTCTTCTCCAACACCACAGTTCAAAAGCACCAATTCTTCGGCGATCAGCTTTCTTCACAGTCCAACTCTCGCATCCATACATGGCGCCTGGAAAAACCATAGCCTTGACTAGACGGACTTTTGTTGGCAAAGTAATGTCTCTGCTTTTCAATATGCTCTCTAGGTTGGTCATAACTTTTCTTGCAAGGAGTAAGTGTCTTAATTTAATGGGTGCAGTCACCACCTGCAGTGATTTTGGAGCCCCCCAAAATAAAGGCTGACTCTCTTTCCACTGTTTCCCCATCTATTTGCCTTGACATTATAGGACAAGATGCCATGATCTTCGTTTTCAGATGTTGAGCTTTTAGCCACCTTTTTCACTCTCCACTTTCACTTTCATCAAGAGGCATTTTAGTTCCTCTTCACTTTCTGCCATAAGGATGGTGTCATCTGCATATCTGAGATTATTGATATTTATCCCGGCAATCTTGATTCCAGCTTGTGCTTCTTCCAGCCCAGCATTTCTCATGATGTACTCTGCATACAAGTTAAACAAGCAGGGTGACAATATACAGCCTTGACGTGCTCCATTTCCTATTTGGAACCAGTCTGTTTTTCCATGTCCAGTTGTAACTGTTGCTTCCTGACCTGCACATAGATTTCTCAAGAGGCAGGTAAGGTGGTCTGGTATTCCCTTCACTTGAAGAATTTTCCACAGTTTATTGTGATCCACACAGTCAAAGACTTTGGCATAGTCAATAAAGCAGAAATATATGTTTTTCTGGAACTCTCTTGCTTTTTCCATGATCCAGCAGATGTTGGCAATTTGATCTCTGATTCCTCTGCCTTTTGTAAAATGACCTTGAACATCTGGAAGTTCACGGTTCACGTATTGGTGAAGCCTGGCTTGGAGAATTTTGAGCATTACTTTACTGGTGTGTGAGATGAGTGCAATTGTGTGGTAGTTTGAGCATTCTTTGGAATTGCCTTTCTTTGGGATTGGAATGAAAACTGACCTTTTCCAGTCCTGTGGCCACTGCTGAGTTTTCCAAATTTGCTGGCATATTGAGTGTAGTGCTTTCACAGCATCATCTTTCAGGATTTGAAATAACTCAAGTGGAATTCCATCACCTCTACTAGCTTTGTTCGTAGTGATGCTTTAGAAGCCCCACTTGACTTCACATTCCAGGATATCTGGTTCTAGGTGAATGATCACACCATCGTGATTATCTGGGTCATGAAGATCTTTTCTATACAGTTCTTCTGTGTATTCTTGTCACGTCTTCTTAATATCTTCTGCTTCTATTAGGTCCATACCATTTCTGTCCTTTATCGAGCCCATCTTTGCATGAAATGTTCCCTTGGTATCTCTAATTTTCTTGACGAGATCTCTAGTCTTTCCCGTTCTGTTTTTTCCCTCTATTTCTTTGCATTGATCGCTGAAGAAGGCTTTCTTATCTCTTCTTGCTATCCTTTGGAACTCTGCATTCAGATGCTTATATCTTTCCTTTGCTCCTTTGCTTTTCACTTCTCTTCTTTTCACAGCTATTTGTAAGGCCTCCCCAGACAGGCATTTTGCTTTTTTGCATTTCTTTTCCATGGGGATGGCCTTGATCCCTGTCTCCTGTACAATGTCACAAACCTCCGTCCATCGTTCATCAGGCACTCTATCTATCAGATCTAGGCCCTTAAATCTATTTCTCACCTCCACTGTATAATCATAAGGGATTTGATTTAGGTCATACCTGAATGGTCTACTGGTTTTCCCTACTTTCATCAATTTAAGTCTGAATTTGGTAATAAGGTGTTCATGATCTGAGCCACAGTCAGCTCCTGGTCTTGTTTTTGTTGACTGTATAGAGCTTCTTCATCTTTGGATACAAAGAATGTAATCAATCTGATTCATTGTTGACCATCTGGTGATGTCCATGCGTAGAGTCTTCTCTTGTGTTGTTGGAAGAGGGTGTTTGCTATGACATGTGCATTTTCTTTGCAAAACTCTATTAGTCTTTGCCCTGCTTCATTCTGTACCCCAAGGCCAAATTTGCGTGTTACTCCAGGTGTTTCTTGACTTCCTACTTTTGCATTCCAGTCCCCTATAATGAAAAGGACATCTTTTTTGGGTGTTAGTTCTAAAAGGTTTTGTAGGTCTTCATAGAACCGTTCAACTTCAGCTTCTTCAGAATTACTGGTTGGGGTATAGACTTGGATTACAGTAATATTGAATGGTTTGCCTTGGAAACGAACAGAGATCATTCTGTCTTTGAGATTGCATCCAAGTATTGCATTTCAGACTCTTTTGTTGACCGTGATGGCTACTCAGTTTCTTCTAAGGGATTTCTGCCCGCAGTAGTAGATATAATGGTCATCTGAGTTAAATTCACCCATTCCAGTCCATTTTAGTTTGCTGACTCATAGAATGTTGCAGTTCACTCTTGCCATCTCCTGTTTGACCACTTTCAATTTGCCTTGATTCATGGACCTGATATTCCATGTTCCTATGCAATATAGCTCTTTACAGCATTGGTCCTTGCTTCTATCCCCAATCACATCCTCAACTGGGTATTGTTTTTGCTTTGGCTCCATCCCTTCATTCTTTCTGGAGTTATTTCTCCACTGATCTCCAGTAGCATATTGGGCACCTACTCACCTGGGGAGTTCCTCTTTCAGTATCCTATCATTTTTCCTTTTCATACTGTTCATGGGGTTCTCAAGGCAAGAATACTGAAGTTGTTTGCCATTCCCTTCTCCAGTAGACCACATTGTATCAGACCTGTCCACCATGCCAGCCTGTCTTGGGTGGCCCCACAGGGCATGGCTTAGTTTCATTGAGTTAGACAAGGCTGTGGTCCTAGTGTGATTAAACTGACTAGTTTTCTGTGAGTATGGTTTCAGTGTGTCTGCCCTCTGATGCCTTCTTGCAACACCTACCATCTTACTTGGGTTTCTCTTACCTTGGACTTAGGGTATCTCTTCACGGCTACTCCAGCACTGCTCCTTACCTTGGACGAGGGTTATCTCCTCACCACTGCTCCTCTAGGCCCTCTGGCACGTCAGTGGTTGAGCATCCTCATATTGCAGATACTTCCGAGCAGATATAAATTACTTTGAATGCTGCTACTTGCAAGAGAAACAGCTGCCTTTCCAGTTCCCCTTTGTCCAGTCACTGGCACCTCCTTGCCTAACTTCTCCCTGCTCTACTTCCAGGTGGCATTAATGCCAGGTGGCCAAAACCGGAGAGATGTGAAAACAGACACAGGTGGGTGTGGTGGTTGAGCAGAGCACTGGCAAGAGACTGACTGGCAGCCTCTGTCCCCGCCACCCCAGAGGAGCAAGAGAAAAGGCACTTACTTGCCACCATGCGTGCCAATCATGCCCACCCAGTGTGCCCACAGAGTCTGGCCCCGGAGAGGGCGTGGGCTTCAGGGACCCTTCCTCTCCCCCAGTGTCCTCTCCACTGCTGCCACTCCTTCTTTCTCTGAGCTCCTGTTGCTCGACTGGCACCTGCCACTACCCGCCGCTGGCACCCAAGCTAGCCCAACCCCAATTCCAGAGCCTACAGAATTGGAAACCAGACACTCGCCTGGTGAACGTGGGCAAGGGCCAGGATAGGTGTTAGGTCTTCTCTAAATATTTGGTATAATTCATCTGTGAAGCCTTCTGGACTTGGGCTTTTGTTTGCTGGAAGATTTCTGATTACAGTTTCAATGTCTGTGCTTGTGATGGGTCTGTTATGATTTTCTATTTTTTCCTGGTTCAGTTTTGGAAAGTTGTAATTTTCTAAGAATTTGTCCATTTCTTCCAAGTTGTCCATTTTATTGGCATATAATTGCTGATAATAGTCACTTATGATCCTTTGTATTTCTGTGTTGTCTCTTGCGATCTCTCCATTTTCATTTCTAATTTTATTGATGTGATATTTTCTCCCTTTTTTTCTTGATGAGTCTGGCTAATGGTTTGTCAATTTTATTTATCCTTTCAAGGAACCAGCTTTTGGCTTTTTTGATTTTTGATATGGTCTCTCTCTCTCTTTTTTTTTCTTTTATTTCTGCCCTAATTTTTTTTTTTACATTACTTATTATATTTTATTCATTGATTCATTACATAATACCCGTGGGTCTTGATAATGAGAATGAGCAGGCAAATGTTGAAGATAAATCTGTTCTTTTTGTGTGTGTTTTGTCTTACCCTCTGGAGTCCTATGAGGTCACTATATATGTTAATTGATAAGATATTTAGCTATCATTTCATGTTTAGAGGGTTATGGAGAGCTCTGAATGTGGCTATATGCTAGAATATATTATTTTTTATGGTTTAATGATAAGTCTGACCCAATAATGCTCACAGATACTCAATTTATATAATGATGTTAAACTCAAACATACGCAGGTTGTGCATTTGAGAAGGTAACACTTTTAGACAATGAACAGAGGAGGCTTGAAGTGAACCTTGTTGATCAGCACCAGTAAAACACAAACCTATTTTGGAGTTTAATAATGTCTTTAAAAACATTTTATCTTGGGATATATTTTTACATAGCCAAAAACTCTTCTCAATATTTAATGAATTATTCAAACTGTGGAAAAAATACATATAAATAGAGATGTTTAAAATCTTTCTGAATAAAAATAACTAACACAGGACTACTTGTCTTATGGCAACCAGTATCAGGAAAAAGAGGTTACTGACTAAAGAGGTTACTGTTATACATTATATCATGAATGGTAAATGCTTCTTGCAACTAATTTAATGTCACTAAAATAATCTATTTTGTCTCATAAGAAATAATAAAGAGGGGGGCTTTTATTAAAAGCTTATTAACATCTCTCTACCTAAAGATAAGCACATTCATTTATTTATGGTTTGAATGTTTCACATTATGGTAGTTTGCATGAGTTTTCACTCCCTTGCTTCTTTGTTAAATGCTCTTAATTTTATTTTTTTTTATTTTTTCTAATTTTATTTTATTTTTAAACTTTACATAATTGTATTAGTTTTGCCAAATATCAAAATGAATCCGCCACAGGTATACATGTGTTCCCCATCCCGAACCCTCCTCCCTCCTCCCTCCCCATACCATCCCTCTGGGCCGTCCCAGTACACCAGCCCCAAGCATCCAGCATCGTGCATCAAACCTGGACTGGCAACTCGTTTCCTACATGATATTTTACATGTTTCATTGCCATTCTCCCAAATCTTCCCACCCTCTCCCTCTCCCACAGAGTCCATAAGACTGTTCTATACATCAGTGTCTCTTTTGCTGTCTCGTACACCGGGTTATTGTTACCATCTTTCTAAATGCCATATATATGCGTTAGTATACTGTATTTATGTTTTTCCTTCTGGCTTACTTCACTCTGTATAATAGGCTCCAGTTTCATCCACCTCATTAGAACTGATTCAAATGTATTCTTTTTAATGGCTGAGTACTACTCCATCGTGTTTATGTACCACAGCTTTCTTATCCATTCATCTGCTGATGGACATCTAAATTTTTTAAGAATTTTTTTCCTTGTACTAACCCTGGGGTTCTTCATTTCTTCCTTTTCTAGTTGCTTCAGGTGTAGAGTTAGGTTATTTATTTAACTTGTTTCTTGTTTCTTGAAGTATGCCTGTATTGCTATGAATCTTCCCCTTAGCACTGCTTTTACAGTGTCCCACAGGTTTTGGGTGGTTGTGTTTTCATTTTCATTCATTTCTATGCATAATTTGATTTCTTTTTTTATTTCTTCTGTGATTTGTTGATTATTCAGCAGCATGTTGTTCAGCCTCCATATGTTGAAATTTTTAATAGTTTTTCTCCTGTAATTGAGATCTAATCTTACTGCATTGTGGTCAGAAAACATGCTTGGAATGATTTCAAATTTTTTTGAATTTACCAAGGCTAGATTTATGGCCCCAGATATGATCTATCATGGAGAAGGCTGCATGTGTTCTTGAGAAAAAGGTGAAATTCATTGTTTTGGAGTGAAATGTCCTATAGATATCAATTAGGTCTAACTGGTCTATTGTATCATTTAAAGTTTGTGTTTCCTTGTTAATTTTCTGTTTAGTTGATTCATCCATAGGTGTGAGTGGGGTATTAAAGTCTCCCACTATTGTGTTATTGTTAATTTCCCCTTTCATACTTGTTAGCATTTGTCTTGCATATTGTGGTGCTCCTATGTTGAGTGCATACATATTTATAATTGTTATATCTTCTTCTTGGATTGATCTGTTGATCATTATGTAGTGTCTTTGTCTCTTTTCACAGCCTTTGTTGTAAAGTCTATTTCATCTGATATATTGCTTTTGTGCTATCTTTTGGTCTCTATTTGTGTGGAATATCTTTTTCCAGCCCTTCACTTTCAGATTGTATGTGTCCCCTGTTTTGAGGTGGGTGTCTTGTAGACAACATATATAAGGGTCTTGTTTTTGTGTCCATTCAGCCAGTCTTTGTCTTTTGGTTAGGGCATTCAACCCATTTATGTTTTAGGTAGTTATTGATAAGTATGATCCCATTGCCATTTACTTTATTGCTTTGGGTTTGAGTTTATGCACACTTTTTGTTTTTCCTGTCAAGAGAAGTTCCTTTAGCATTTGTTGGAGAGCTGGTTTGGTGGTGCTGAATTCTCTCAGATTTTGTTTGTCTGTAAAGCTTTTGATTTCTCCTTCATATTTGAATGAGATCCTTGCTGGGTAATCTGGGCTGTAGGTTATTTTCTTTCATCACTTTAAGTATGTCCTGCCATTCCTTCCTGGCCTGAAGAGTTCTATCGAAAGATCAGATGTTATCCTTATGGGAATCCCCTTGTGTGTTATCTGTTGTTTTTCCCTTGCTGCTTTTAATATTTGTTCTTTGTTAATTTGATTAATATGTCTTGGGGTGTTTTGCCTTGGGTTTATCCTGTTTGGGACTCTCTGGGTTTCTTGGACTTGGGTGATTATTTCCTTCCCTATTTTAGTGTATTTTTCAACTATCATCTCCTCAAATATTTTCCCATGGTCTTTCTTTTTGGCTTCTTCTTCTGGGACTCATACGATTCGAATGTTGGGGCATTTAACATTGTCCTGGAGGTCTCTGAGGTTGTCCTCATTTCTTTTAATTTGATTTTCTTTTTTCTTCTCTGATTCATTTATTTCTACTATTCTATCTTCTACTTCATGAATCCTATCTTCTGCCTCCATTATTCTACTTTCCCTCCAGAGTGTTTTTGGTCTCATTTATTGCATTATTCATTATATATTGACTCTTTTGTGTTTCTTCTAGGTCCTTATTATACCTTTTTTGCATCTTCTCAATCCTTGTCTCCAGGCTATTTATCTGTGATTCCATTTTGATTTCAAGATTTTGGATCATTTTCACTGTCATTGTTTGGAATTCTTTATCAGGTAGATTCCCTATCTCTTCCTCTTTTGTTTGGTTTGGTGGGCATTTAACCTGTTCCTTTACCTGCTGTGTATTCCTCTCTCTCTTCATCCTGTTTATATTGCTGTGTTTTGGGTGGCCTTTCTGTATTCTGGCAGTTTGTGGAGTTCTCTTTATTGTGGAGTTTCCTCCCTGTGGGTGGGATTGTATGGGTGGCTTGTCAAGATTTCCTGGTTAGGGAAATTTGTGTCGGTGTTCTGGTGGGTGGAGCTGTATTTCTTCTCTCTGGAGTACAATAAAGTGTCTAGCAATGAGTCATGAGATGTCAATGGGTTTGGAGTGAATTTGGGCAGCCTGTATATTGAAGCTCAGGGCTGTGTTCCTGTGTTGATGGAGACTTTGTGTTGTATGTCTTGCTCTGGAACTTGTTGGCCCTTGGGTGGTGCTTGGTTCCAGTGTAGGTATGGAGACGTTTGATAAGCTCCTGTTGATTAATGTTCCCTGCAGTCAGGAGTTCTCTGGTGTTCTCAGGATTTGGGCTTAAGCCTCCTGCTTCTTGTTTTCAGTCTTATTTTTACAGTAGCCTCAATACTTCTCCATCTCTACAGCACCAGTGATAAAACATCTAGGTTAAAGATGAAAAGTTTCTCCATAGTGAGGGACACCCAGAGAGGTTCACAGAGTTACATGGAGAAGAGAAGAGGGAGGAAGGAGTTAGGTGGATGAGATGAGATGGAATCAAAGAGGAGAGAGCAGGCTAGTGAGTAATCACTTCCTTATGTGCACTCCACAGTTTGGACTGCTCAGAGATGTTCACAGAGTTATACAGAGAAGAGAAGAGGGAGGAAGGAGACAGAGGTAACCAGGAGGATAAACGGAGGAATCAAAAGGAGAGAGACAGATCCAGCCAGTAATCAGTTCCCTAAATGTTCTCCACCGTCTGGAACACACAAAGATTCACAGAGTTGGATAGAGAGGAGAAGGGGGAAGGAGGAGATAGAGGTGACCTGGTGGAGAAAAAGGAGAGTCCAAAGGGGGAGAGAGCAGTGAAGCCAGTAATCTTGCTCCCAGGTAAAAATGGGTACTGAATATTGGGTTCTTAAAGGTACAAAATTGGTAACAAATACCAAAAGGAAATATTAAAAATCTAGAGTAGAGGTTGGATTTCCAAAAATACAATATTAAAGAATACGAAAAAAAGTCACAAAAATTTTATATATATATATATATATAATATGAAGTTTGCTTTAAAATATAGGGTCTCTCTTTTTATTTTTTTTTTCAAAGTAATAGAAGGTTATAAAAATGAAAATTAAAGGAGTAATAGAAGTCTTAAAATTTTTTTTAATTTAAAAATTTAAAAAATTATAGTAAAAATAGTAAAAATATATCTAGGACTTTCTCTGGTGTTGTTGTGGCAGTGTGGGGTCAGTTCATTTTTGGCTAGTTCCTTGGTCCGGCTTATATTTCTCAAGATCTATAGTCCCCTTCCTATGTAGTCGGTACTAACTACAGGTTTTTAATCTATTGCACCTGTCACTTCCAAGACGGTTCCCTCTGTTTTAGCTTCTTCTGTTTGCTGGTCTCTTCAGTGTCTGATTTCTGACCTAACACAAGGGAGCGGTGGTGGACACTTTTTAAGGCTCACTTGTTCAATCGCGCTGTGGGGAGGGAGGGATGCTACAAACAAATAACGCTGGCATGTGCTGGCAGTATCTCAGCCACACTGGGCCTGCCCCCACTCATGGCGCATGTGCCCTCCCTGCCCCCACTGCTCAGGTTCTAGGTTGCTCCACCAGGAACCGTCCAAGGCCAGCCCTGGACTGTATGCACCTCCCAGTTCTAAGCTGCTCAGGTTCAGGCACTCAGGAAGTCCTCAGAGGTGCAGACTCGGTTGGGCCTGCGTTTTGTGCCCTTCCCAAGTCTGAGCAGCTCAGGTGATGAGGTGTTTGGTGAGTGAGGTCGCTGCGACTTATCACCACTCAGTTTTCTGGGTGTACAGCTAGCGCACCTTCTCAGGCAGATGCTGACAGTCCAGACCCCAAGAAGTTTTATTTAGCAAAGAAGCCTGCTTGCAGTTTGGTTGATAATGCCTCTCTGGGGCTGCGATTACCCTTTCCGACTCTGGCTGTCTGTCACCAGAGGGGGATGGTCTGCAGCTGGCTACCTCTGTTCAGTCCTTTGCTCTGTGAGCAGGCCTGGCAGTGTCTTAGGTTAAGGCTTTTCGTGTGGTAGCTATCCCACAGTCTGGTTTGCTAGCCCAAGTTAATTCCCTCAGATTGCCCTCTGGGCATTCAGGCCCAGTCCTTACTTTAAGTAATGCATCCTGCGCCTCCCTGCCCAGTCCCCACTTGCTAGTGGCAGGTGCAGGCTTCTGCACTGCTTCTCTGCTGGGAGAGTTACTGTTGGGCATGTAATCTGTGGATTTTAATTATTTATTTATTTTCCCTCCCAGTTGTGTTGCCCCCTGTGGTTCCAAACCTCGCCACAGACTCGGCAGTGAGAGTGTTACCTGGTGTTTGGAAACTTCTCTCTTTTTAAGACTCCCTTCTCGGGATGCAGCTCCATCCCTATCTATTTTGTCTCTCTTTTTGTCTTTTATATTTTTTCCTAGCTCCTTTACAAGACAATGGGCTGCTTTTCTGGGTGCCTGATGTCCTCTGCCAGCATTCAGTAGTTGTTTTATGGAATTTACTCAGTGTTTAAATGTTCCTTTGATGAATTTGTTGGGGAGAGAGTGGCCTCCCCATCCTATTCCTCCACCATCTTAGGACTGCCTCTATCGGAGATCATTGATATCTCTTCTGGCTTCAGCAGTATGTGAGCTGAGAAATTCCAGATGTTCAAGCCAGATTTTGGATAGGTGGAGGAACCAATGATCAAATTGTCAACATCCATTGGATTGTAGAACAAACAAGAGAGTTGCAGAAGAACATCTACTTCTGCTTTATTGATTACACCAAAGCCTTTGACTGTGTAGTTCACAATAAACTGTGGAAAATTCTTAAAGTGATAGGAATACCAGACGACCTTTCTTGCCTCCTGAGAAATCTGTATGCAGTTCAAGAAACAACAGTTAGAACCAGACTTGGAATAATGGACTGATTCCATATTGGGAAAGGAGTATGCCAAGGCTGTATATTGTCACCTGCTTATTTAACTTATATGCAGAGTACATCATGCAAAATGCCAGGTTGGATGAAGCACAAGCAGGAATCAGGATTGCCAAGTGAAATATCAATAACCTCAGACATGCAGATGACACCACCCTTATGGCAGCAAGCAAAGAGGAACTGAAGAGCCTCTTGATGAAAGTGAAAGAGGAGCGTAAAAGCTGGTTTAAACTCAACATTCAAAAAACTAAGATCATGGCCTCCAGTGCCATTACTTCATGGCAAATAGCTGGAGAAACAATGGAATCAGTGACAGATTTTATATTCTTGGGTTTCAAAATCACCTCAGACAGTGACTGCAGCTATGAAATTAAAAGATGCTTGCTCCTTGGAAGAAAAGCTATGACCAACCTAGACAACATATTAAAAAACAGAGACATTATTTTGCCAACAAAGGTCCATCTAGTCAAAGCTATTGTATTTCCAGTAGTAATATATGAATGTGCGAGTTGGACCATAAAGAAAACTGAGTGCCAAAGAACTGATGCTTTTGAACTGTGGTGTTAGAGAAGACTCTTGAGAATCCCTGGGCCTGCAAGGAGATCCAACCAGTCCATCCTAAAGGAAATCAGTCCTGAATATTCATTGGAAGGACTGATGCTGAAGCTCCAGTACTTTGGCCACCTGGTGTGAAGAACTATTTGAAAAGTCCCTGATGCTGGGAAAGATTCAAAGCAGGAGGAGAAGTGGACGATGGAGGCTGAGATAGTTGGATGTCATCACCAACTGGATGGACATGAGTTTGAGCAAGCTCTGGGAGTTGGTGATGGACAGGGAGGCCTGGCTTGCTGCAGTCTATGGAGTCACAAAGAATCGGACATTACTAAGAGACTGAACTGAACTGAACTGAAAATGACTTTGGGTGTGTTTCCTCTGCTTAATTATTGGAAGCATGAGAAAGATTTGTGTTAATTCTCTGAATATTTGGTAGAATTCACCAGTGAAGCAATCTGTTCCTGGCCTTTTCTTTATTGGGAGGTTTCTCATTACTGAGTCAGTCTCCTTATTCATTATTATTCTCTTTGAATTTTCTATTCCTTGATAATTTAGTCTTTTTTTTAATTTATTTTATTTTTAAACTTTACAATATTTTATTAGTTTTGCCAAATATCGAAATGAATCCACCACAGGTATACCCGCATTCCCCATCCTGAACCCTCCACCCTTCACCCTCCCCTCCCCTCCCTCTGGGTCGTCCCAGTGCACCAGCCCCAAGTCTTGATAGGTTATATGTTTCTAGAAATTTTTCTTTTTGTTCTAAGGTTATCCAATTTGTTGGGGTATAATTTTTCATACTATTCTTTAATAATTCTATTTCTGTAATATCCGTTCTAATAACTCTTCTTTCAATTCTGAGTCCTCTCTATTTCCTTAGCCATGTTAAATATTTATCAATTTTACTTATCTTTTTAATTATTCAATGTTTTTTCAATTTTGCTTTCTATTTTATTTCTTCTCTAATATTTTTACTATCTTCCTTCTACTAACTTTGGGCTTAGTCTGTTCATTTCTATTTGATGTGTAATGTTATACTATTTTTTAAAGATATTTATTTATTTATTGGCTTTGTTGTGCAGCTTGAGAGACCTAATTCCCTGTAAAGAATTGGACCTGCACCTTCAGCAGTGAAAGCACAGAATTTTCACCATGGACTCCTTAGGAATTCCCTAGTTCTTTATTTTTTTCTTGATGTGCATATTTATCACTACAAAATTCATTTTTAGAGTTGCTTTTGCTGCATTCCATGAGTTTTGGTATGTTATTTCTACATTTTGATTTGTCTCAAGATTTTTTTTTTTTAATTTCTCTCTTGATTTCTTCTTCTTCCCATTGCTTGTTTAGTAACAGGTATAATATCTGTGCTCAGTCACTTCAGTTGTGTCTGATTCTTTGTGACCCCATGAACTGTATCCTGCTAGGCTGGTCTGTCCATGGAATTTTCCAGGCAAGAATACTGTAGTGGGGTGCCATTTCCTACTCCAGTATAATCTCTATATATTTGTAAATTTTCCAGTTTTTTCCTCATGTTATTTATTTATAATTTTGTACCATTGTAGTTAGAAAAGATGGAGAAGGCAATGGCAACCCACTCCAGTAATATTGCCTGGAAAATCCCATGGACGGAGGAGCCTGGTAGGCTGCAGTCCATGGGGTCGCTAAGAGTCGGGCACGACTGAGCGACTTCACTTTCACTTTTCATTTTCATACATTGGAGAAGGAAATGGCAACCCACTCCAGTGTTCTTGCCTGGAGAATCCCAGGGATGGGAGAGCCTAGTGGGCTGCCATCTATGGGGTCGCACAGAGTCGGACATGACTGAAGCGACTTAGCAGGAGTTAGAAAAGATACTTGAAATGATTTTAATCCTAAATTTGTTTACTTGCTTTGTAGCCTGACATATGCTTTATCCTGGAGAATGTTCCATGTGAACTTGGGAAGAATGTGTGAAGTGAAGTGAAGTCGCTCAGTAGTGTCCGACTCTTTGTGACCACTCGGACTGTAGCCCGCCAGGCTCCCCTGTCCATGGGATTCTCCAGGCAAGCACACTGGAGTGGGTTGCCATTTCCTTCTTGGGTCTCTTGCGTTTACCTGTAAAAGTGGGCGGGTTCTTTAGCACTAGTGCAGTAAAGCATCTGCCTGCAATGCAAGAGACCTGGGTTCAGTCCCTGGGTTGGGAAGATCCACTGGAGAAGGAAATGGCAATCCACTCCAGTACTTTTGCCTGGAAAATCCCATGGATGGAGGAGCTTGGTAGGCTACAGTCCATGGGGTCGCAAAGAGTCGGACACGACTAAGCGAGTTCACTTTCACTTTCATAGCAACTCTAATCTTTCACTCTGTCTCTAAATTTTGTGCTTTCTGGATACAACTTGCATATTTTTATGTTGTATATGCATTAACAAATTATTTATTTACAGTTATTCCTAATATCTTCGTCTTTTAAACTTTATACTAAACTTGTATTTAATACATTAGTATATTGCAATATTAGGGTATTTTGAATTTGTCTATATATTTACCTTTATCAAAGTTTTTTTTTCTTTTTTTACTTTTATAGGTTTTCATGTTGCTAATTAGTGTTTTTTGATTTAAGTTTGAAGAACTCTTTTGGGCATTTCTCACAAGGCCATTCTAGTGGTGATAAATTCCTTCACCTTTTTTTTTTTTTTTTTTGGTCTAAGAAAGTCTATATTTCTCTTTCATGTCTGAAGGACTTCTTTGCTAGGTAAAATATTCTTGTTTAGAAATTCTTTTTCAACACTATGAGTATACCATAACCTTTTCTTCTGAAGTATAAGGTTTATGCTGAGAAGTTCACTGATAGTTCCTTTGTTTGTGAAAAATATTTTTTCTCTTCCTGCTTTTAAAATTCTCTTCTTGTCTACTGTTTTAAATAGTTTCAGTATAGATGTCTTAGAGAAGATATCTTCTTTTCCCCCTAGATTACTTTATTTATTTGACTGTGTTGGCTCTTCATTGTGGCATGCAGGATCTTTTTTTTTAAGTTGCACACATGTGAACTCTTGCTTCCCTGGTGGCTCAGTGGTAAAGAAGCTGCCTGCCAATGCAGGAGACACAGGTTTGATTCCTGGGTTGAGAAGATACCCTGAAGGAAGAAATGGCAACCTACTCCAGTATTCTTGCCTGGGAAATCCCATGGACAAAGGAGCCTAATGGGCTACAGTCCATGGTGCCACAAAAGCATGATTTAGTGACTAAACAGCAGCAAAAACGTTGTAGGCTCTTAACTGTGGCATGTGGGATCTAGTGCCTTGATCAGGGAACTCCACATTGAGCACAGAGTCTTAGACACTGGACTACCACAGGGAAGTCCCTCTAGATTTTTTTTTTCATTTATTTTAATTGGAGGCTAATTACTTTACAATATTGTTGTGGTTTTTACCATATATTCACATGAATCAGCCATGGGTGTACATGTGCTCCCCATCCTGAACCCCCTCCCACCCCCCTCCCCATCCCATTCCTCAGGGTCATCCCAGTGCACTAGCCCTGAGCATCCTGTCTCATGCATCAAACCTGGACTGGCGATCTATTTCACATATGATAATATACATGTTTTATTCACTCTGTGGGAGAGGGCGAGGGTGGGATGATTTGAGAGAGAAGATATCTTTTGTATGAAACTGTTTTGGTACATATGTCCTTTATTAACTTGGAGACCCAAATATTTTCCTTGAGAATTTTTTTAAGAAAATATGGAATAGAGAAATATTAATGTGATTATATGCCACATTTTTCCACACAGCATATACTTACAAATAACTACTCATAAAATGTGCTTATCTACATATGTTAACAAGTTCCTATACACATCCATAAACACACAAATACTAAGGAGAAAAAAAAAAGAAAAAAACTAGGGATAAACAGTACCAGCTTGCTTACATAATTATCAGTTGGATAAATGGCTCTGTATATATAAGATTTAATGTTGTAGTATTCATCACTGAAGATACCTTCCAATAATATTTGCCTGGGATATTGTTGTTTAACTACAAAAGTCATGCCTGACTCTTCTGTGACACCATGGACTGTAGCCTGCCAGGCTCCTCTGTCCGTTTGACTTCCCAGGCAAGAATACTAGAATGGGTTGCCATTTATTTCTTCAATTTGCCTGGGATATTTAACCCCCAAATGTGTTTCTCTCCTACACTATATGATATTTGGGCCATGTGAACAATGGCATGTGGCAAAAGTGATGGTATATCACTTCCAAGGTTAAGTTACACAATACTTCATGTTCATTATTGGATTTTTTTTTCTCTCTCTCTTTCTGTGTGTGTGTGTGTGTGTGTGTATGTGACTGTTCCCCTAGAGAAATCCAACTATCATCATAGGATAATCAGGAAGTTTTTGGAAAATTCAGCATGGCATATGGCAAGGGAATTAAAAATCCAGCCAATAGCCAATGATAAGCTGAAGCCTGAAAACCACAAGATGAATGAGCTAGGAAACAAGTCCTATCCCATTTGATTCTTCAAATGAGACTGTGGTCCTTGTCAACAGCTTAAGTGTAACCTCATGAGAGAACTTGAACCAGAACCACCCAGCTAAGTCACTCCTGAATTCCTGACCCACAAAAACTGTGAGATGAATTGCTGTCTTAAGCTGATAAATTTTGGAATAGTTTGTTACACAACAATAGACATCCAAAATAAATGGGGAAGCATGAGAAGGAATGCAAACAAAAATGAAAAAAAGTAATAAAAAGACTGAATTAAAATAGACTGTATAGCATGTAGATGTGTATATATATATAGTGCATGCTCAGTCGTGTCCAACCCTTTAGGACTCCCTGGACTGTAGCCTGCCGTGGTCCTCTGTCCATGGAATTTTCCAGATAAGAAAACTGGAGTGGGTTGCCATTTCCTACTCTAAGGTATCTTCCTGACCCATGGATCGAATCTGTGTCTTTTGTGTCACCTGAATTGGCAGGCAGATTCTTTATGACTGTGCCACCTTGCCACCTGGGAAGTATATATATACAAGAAGATTAGGGAAAAAAATTACAAAAAAAGTTAGCTGCTGACTAATGAATATATACATATATATATACACATATACATGAAGATATATGTATATGTGTATATATGTATATATACATATATATATGAAAACCTATCTATTAAAAAAAACCCAATATAAGTGTATATATTTCAGTATATTTCTATGAAGAAGAAGAACAAAAGTTAAAATGGGTAAACACCATTCAGGTGACATAGGAGAATACAAAAGGAGTTCTCTGAAAAGAATATTGTTCTTTTTATATTTTTTGCAGTATAATATTTTGCTTCATTTATTATTTTTTCTAACTTGAAAGACATCAAATAGTGAAAACTATTTAGTAAGTAAATATAAGTAGAAATTGAAATAAGAAAATAGCAAAACTCAGTTAAGTAAAGAGAAGAAGCTTTGATAAAGAACCAAATGAAATTTTTAAAGTGTACTTACTAAAATTAAAATCTAAAATATATGCTGAACAGCAGATAAAATAGACTTTGAAAGAGCATTAGTGATTTGAAGACAATGCTTGGACTTTTCTCTACTCCATTGGTTATTAGTGTTAAGGTTTTAGAAAAAATTTGTACACAGGTATTTTTCAGATTTATAGCTACTATGTACACGTGTAAGCAGACCTCCATACCTGTATATCCAAGTGACTCTTCAGTGTCTACTGAATGACACTGATTAATGATTAACAGACATCTTAAAGTTTATATGTATATGCTGCTGCTGCTGCTGCTAACTCGCTTCAGTCGTGTCCGATTCTGTGCGACCCCATAGACGGCAACCCACCAGGCTCCACTGACCCTGGGATTCTCCAGGCAAGAACACTGAAGTGGGTTGCCATTTCTTTCTCCAATGCATGAAAGTGAAAAGTGAAAGTGAAGCCCCTCAGTCGTGCCCAACTCTCAGCGACCCCATGGGCTGCAGTCTACCAGGCTCCTCCATCCATAGGATTTTCCAGGCAACAGTACTGGAGTGGGGTGACATTGCCTTCTCCTTATATGCATACAAATTGTGTCTATATATGTATGTGTATATATATACATATATATAGTTAAGATCAAATCAGATCAGATGCGATCAGTCGCTCAGTCATGTCCGACTCTTTGTGACCCCATGAATCGCAGCACGCCAGGCCTCCCTGTCCATCACCAACTCCCGGAGTTCACTCAAACTCACCTCCATCGAGTCAGTGATGCAATCCAGCCATCTCATCCTCTGTCGTCCCCTTCTCCTCCTGCCCCCAATCCCTCCCAGCATCAGGGTCTTTTCCAATGAATCAACTCTTCGCATG
Organism: Bos grunniens; assembly: GCF_055505025.1. Lineage (NCBI taxonomy): Eukaryota > Metazoa > Chordata > Mammalia > Artiodactyla > Bovidae > Bos > Bos grunniens. The sequence continues at coordinate 100,119,505 of NC_141194.1, read as the reverse complement.
AGGTGGCCAAAGTACTGGAGTTTCAGCTTTTACATCATTCCTTCCAAAGAAATCCCAGGGCTGATCTTCAGAACAGACTGGTTGGATCTCCTTGCAGTCCAAGGGACTCTCAAGAGTCTTCTCCAACACCACAGTTCAAAAGCATCAATTCTTCAGCACTCAGCCTTCTTCACAGTCCAACTCTCACATCCATACATGACCACAGGAAAAACCAGAGCTTTGACTAGACGAACCTTTGTTGGCAAATAATGTCTCTGCTTTTGAATATGCTATCTAGGTTGGTCATAACTTTCCTTCCAAGGAGTAAGTGTCTTTTAATTTCATGGCTGCAGTCACCATCTGTAGTGATTTTGGAGCCCAGAAAAATAAAGTCTGACACTGTTTCCACTGTTTCCCCATCTATTTCCCATGAAGTGATGGGACCGGATGCCATGATCTTCATTTTCTGAATGCTGAGCTTTAAGCCAACTTTTTCACTCTCCACTTTCACTTTCATCAAGAGGCTTTTGAGTTCCTCTTCACTTTCTGCCATAAGGGTGGTGTCATCTGCATATCTGAGGTTATTGATATTTCTCCCGGCAATCTTGATTCCAGCTTCTGTTTCTTCCAGTCCAGCGTTTCTCATGATGTACTCTGCATATAAATTAAATAAACAGGGTGACAATATACAGCCTTGACGAACTCCTTTTCCTATTTGGAACCAGTCTGTTGTTCTATGTCCAGTTCTAACTGTTGCTTCCTGATCTGCATACAGATTTCTCAAGAGGCAGATCAGGTGTTCTGGTATCCCCATCTCTTTCAGAATTTTCCACAGTTTATTGTGATCCACACAGTCAAAGGCATTGGCATAGTCAATAAAGCAGAAAGAGATGTTTTTCTGTAACTCTCTTGCTTTTTCTATGATCCAGAGGATTTTGGCAATTTGATCTCTTGTTCCTCTGCCTTTTCTAAAACCAGCTTGAACATCAGAAAGTTCACGCTTCACATATTTCTGAAGCCTGGCTTGGAGAATTTTGAGCATTACTTTACTAGCATGTGAGATAATACTGCAGTAATAAAATTATATAAAAATGTCAGAGTATTAACATGAAAAAAATATATATTTTTCACATATACTCAAGCTGGTATAGGTTAAGTGACTTTCCAAAGCAACTTTCTTCTGGATAATGATAGAGTGAATTAGGCTGCTTTAATCTTGTAATACAAAATGAAGAGATCTTGAAAAACATGTAGAAATTTTTACTTAGTCACTTCTGTTCACAGCCCATTGGCCAGAAATAGTCAAAAGACCCTTCCTGACTGCAAAATGAAAAATATCCTCCCATAGATCAACTATAAAAAATTATTAGAAGGCACAGTTCAGCAAGAAAAATAGGAATTCTAGGAGAAATTAGTGAGACATAAGGTGCAAGGTGAAGAATTGTATTTGAAAGTTTCCTTTTACCATCAAGTATACATTGATAGCTTAAACATAAAATAATGTCATATAACTTTTAGATAATAATGTAAAACTAAAATTTCAGATAGCAAAAATATCATTTTTGTTTCTAATCTAATTACACGTTTTGGTACAATAAATATTTTACAAAAAGATTTAATGTCATAAAAGGGTTAGACTCTCAAATTGACTTAATGTAAATGCAAATCTTATCAGAAACCTGAGTTTATGATTTTGAACTTTAAATCACTTTCTGTAACTGAAGTTTATATGGAATAATACATATGCAAAGAGGTTTTTGAGAAAGGAAAATAGTAAAGGAGAACTTGATCCAGAACTTTATGAATACTTCCCATGAAGCTACTGTGTCAAAATACAAATAGGTAAACTAATCAATAGCGCAGAATAGTGAAAACAGGAAATGATCTAAGTATTACGGCAACCTAGTGTATCTAGTGTATAATTAAGTATTAATTTCAAGTTATTTCTAAATATACATGGTTTATTTAATAATTCATGACTCCGTAATTGACAAAATAATCCTTAAAAAACTGGGAATAGAACTGCCATATGGCCCAGCAATCCCACAGCTTGACATATACTCTGAAGAAATCAAAATTGAAAGAGACACGTGTACCCCAATGTTCACTGTAGCACTATTTACAATAGCTAGCACATAGAAGCAACCTAGATGTTCATCAGCAGTTGAATGGATAAGGAAGTTGTGGTACATATGTACAATGGAATATTGCTGCTAAGTTGCTTCAGTCGTGTCTGACTTTGTGAGACCACATGGACTGCAGCCTACCAGGCTTCTCCGTCCATAGGATTCTCCAGGCAAGAACACTGGAGTGGGTTGCCATTTCCTTCTCCAATGCATGAAAGTGGAAAGTGAAAGTGAAGTCAGTCATGTCCGACTCTTAGCGACCCCATGGACTGCAGCCTACCAGGCTCCTCCATCCATAGGATTTTCCAGGCAACAGTACTGGAATGGGGTGCCATTGCATTCTTCGCAATGGAATATTACCCGGGTATAAAAAAGAAGGCATTTGAGTCAGTTCTAATGAGGTGAATGAAACTGGAGCTTATTATGCAGAGTGATAATAAGTCAGAAAGAAAAAGACAAGTACTATATATATATATATATAGGGAATTTAGAAAGACGGTACTGACAATTCTACATGCAGGATGGCAAAGGAGACACAGACGTAAAGAGCAGACTTTTGGACTCAGTACGAGAGGGCCAGGGTTGGATGATTTGAGAGAATAGCAATGAATCATGTGCATTACCATATGTAAAGTAGGTGACCAGTGCAAATGACCAGATGCATGAAGCAGGGCACCCAGAGCTAGTACTCTGGGACAAGCCAGAGGGATAGGGTGGGGAGGGAGGTGGGAGTGAGATTCAGGATGTGGGGGACTCATGTATACCTGTGGTGGATTCATGTTGATGCAAAACCAATACAATACTGTAAAGTAATTAAGCTTCAATTAAAATAAATAAATTTATATTAAAAAATAAAATATTACTAGAAATTTCAAAAAATAAAAATAAAATCACAGTTGGAGAACACAAGAAACTATACAAAGTAGACACGTTTTATAAGACAATTTAGAAAAAAATTATTACAAAAAGATCACCACAGCCAAAATAAAACCACAAACTACAAACTGGAAGACAATATTTGAAACCTATTTTACTGATAAAAATAATTTTATTAGTATATAAAAACTTCTACAATTTGATAAGAACAATTTTTAAATCCTATAGAAAAATAGGTTAAAAATGTAAATTTGAAATCCATTTGAGGGTGATTTCAAATGTCCAATAATGTAAGATTAAATGTTCACCCTTATTGCTATTCATGGTTCTGCAATTTGAAATAACTAGATACATTTATTGTTTTTAATAATCCATGAGATATTCTTGTTGTTGTTGTTTAGTGACTAAGTCACATCTGACTGTTTTGTGAAGAAAATTCATGCAATACACAGATATTTAAATAGTTTGATAATATCAAACAGTGATATGACTATGTGGAAATGAGTATAATCACACATTGTATAGAATGTGATTTGCTACAATCTTTATACTATATTTACCAAGAAGGTAAAATACGTAAACTATTACTCATCAATCTTATTTTACAGAAACTGTTGTTCACCAATAAGTATCTTCAATGCAAAAGAATCGTTTTGGAATCACTTGTAGTGACCAAAAAGTAAGAAAAGCATGAACACATTACTTAACATTAGAAATAAAAATCATAATAAAAAACTTAATTGGATGGTAATATGTAGGAATACTATAATTTGTTATTTCAGTTATGGAAGTCATAAATTGAGAGCACTGGTTTTGAGAGACAGTTTTGTTCAGATTTTTAGCTGACAGAAAACTAAGCTGTCACCATCCCTTCTGCATGAAGAAGATAACCTTGTTTTAAAGGCTGATGTCTACATTTATCAGATGTATTTGCAACTTAAAATATAGTCAAAGATGATGTAACAGGAGGAGAAAAATATTTCTCTCTTCAATTAACAACTTTAACTGGGTCTTTAATTTCCTGCCATTGAATAAAAAGCTGTTCTTTGGTAAATGTTTCGGTCAATTTCACGCTGTGTTCCATCCCAAACCAAGAAATTTTTCAAATATAGAAAAATATACCAACTAGACAAGAAAAATAATTTATATAATAATAAGAAACAATTGAAAGTAATGGCATTTTTGCATAAAGCATAGTATGACAAATTTTTTGTACTTGTCAAAGGAGATTTGATTGTAAGTAGAAAAGGATGTGAGTCATTCTTTGCAAGATGGTAGAGAATCAAGTAATCAAGCTATAGTCAGGGATTTTTTACAAGAATCATATACGGCTTGATGATAATTTTATTTTCCTTGAACCTTGACACTGGACTTTCATACAGGATGTAAAATCCTTGGATTGAAAAAAAAACTCAAGATGAAATTTAAAATTTCCTTGACTTCTCATAGTTTGCTTTTGAACACCTGCCTTGTGTTCAAATTTCACTGAAATATGAAATATTCTTTGAGGCAAAATAAAGGCAGAACATAAGAGAAATACATGACATACAATTCAAAGCTGTTACATATATGTTGGTGCAAAGGTAACTGTGGTTTTTGAATTATTGAAATTTGCTGCTTGATATTGGAATATAGTCTTAAATAAATGTTCTTTTATTATACATCATTTGAATGTGCATTTGTCATTTTAAGTTTTTCCGCTAATGACGTATTACTTGCTGTTTATTTTATATTTATTTTAGACTATGGAAATGATGTTAGACAAAAAGCAAATTTGAGCTTTTTTTTTTTTTAATTCAGAAAAGATCATAAAGCAGCAGAGACAACTCTCAGTATCAACAATGCATTTGCCCCAGGAACTGCTAATGAAGATATAGTGCAGTAGTAATTCAAGAAGTTTTGCAAAGTAGACGAGTGCCTTGAAGATGAGGTGCAGAGAGTCCAGCAATCGGAAGTTGACAACAACCAATTGACAGCAATTGTTGAAGCTGATCATCTTACAACTACATGAGAAGTTGCCAGATAACTGAACATTGACCATTCTATGGTCACTTGGCCTTTGAAACAAATTGGAAAGTTGAAAAGGCTCAATAAGTGGGTTCCTCATGAGCTGATCGAAAATAAAATTAAAAAAAAAATCATTTTGAAGTGTCATCTTCTCTTATTGTACACAGCAACAAACCTTTTCTTGATCGAATTGTGACATATGACAAAAAGTAGATTTTATACGACAGCCAGAGATGACCAGCTCAGTGGCTGGACTGTGAAGAAGCTCCAAAGCACTTCCCAAAGCCAAACATGCACCAGAAAGGGGCCATGGTCACTGTTTGGGATTTGCTGCCTGTCTGATCCACTACAGCTTTCTGAATCCCAGCAAAACCATTATATCTGAGAAGTATGCTCAGCCAATTGATGAGATGCATTGAAAACTGAGATGCCTGTAGCCAGCATTGGTCAACATAAAAAAAAATTCTTCTGCATGACAACACCCGACCACACATCACACAATCAATGCTTCAAAAGTTTCATGAATTGGCTTATTAAATTTTGCCTCATCCACCATATTAACCTAACTTTTCACCAACTAACTACCACCTCGTTAAACATCTTGACAATTTTTTTGCAGGGGAAATATTTCCACAACCAGCAGGATGCAGAAAATGCTTTCCAAGAGTTTATCAAGTCCCAAAGCACAGATTTTTATGCTACAGAAATAAACAAACTTATTTCTCTTTGGCAAAAATGTGTTGTTGAAATGATACTTATTTTGATCAATAAAGATATGTTTGAGCCTAGTTAAAATCATTTAAAATTTATGGTACGGAATTGTAATTACTTCTGCACCAACGTAACATAAATTGCAGAGAAGGCAATGGTGACCCACTTCGGTACTCTTGCCTGGAAAATCCCATGGATGGAGAAGCCTTGTAGGCTGCAGTCCATGGGGTCGTGAAGAGTCGGACATGACTGAGTGACTTCATTTTCATTTTTCAATTTCATGCATTGGAGAAGGAAATGACAACCCACTCCAGTGTCCTTGCATGGAGAATTCCATGGATGGGGGAGCCTGGTGGGCTGCCATCTATGGGGTCACACACAGTCGGACACGACTGGAGCGACTTAGCAGCAGCAACAAAAATTGACTAGATATTTTCATATCAAGTAAAATGGTGAGTGTGTCTTTTCCTGAAAATATGTTGAAGTATAGCTTCTTACAGCATTATTTATTTGGTATAAAAAAAGTTATATAAACTCAAAAAGTACTTGCTGCCCTGAAAGTGGGACAACTTTTCAAGAGCTATCCTGGTAATGAAGTACAGTTGCTCTCTGACTTCTTTGAAATGAGTTGCTGCAATTTTAGTTCAATGATAATTTTGTATTATAATGAGTGAGCAATAGTTATCTGATTACATTTATTCAACAATTATCAAAGTGGGAATATGTAACTATAAAAATGGTACCTTGATAATATGCCTATATCAAAACATAATATAATGCATTTAACTGATAGTTTCAGCAACAGCATCTACCTTTCTAATTTTTATGAATAAAATTACTATGATATATACAAAATTGTAAAAATCATATTATACAAAGCATTTTATAATAATGCTTTGAAAACGAAGTTGTAGATAATATAGAGTTTATGAATACACAAAACCCCTGAAATGCTCTCTTCAATTTTTCCTGTGAAATTTTAACAGAATTCCAATGCTTATATTAATTTTTTTTTTGGAAAAAAATACTCTGATATTGCAGAATATAGCAACAAAAGCCATATGTTATTACATTTTTGCAAGCCTGTGACTAGAGTCCTTGATTGGGTTTTGAGAAATATGTAATGGAATTTATGTCAATATAAGCATTTCATTATTTAATTTTCAAACAATATTATAAATACAGTATGTTAAATACTAAAACAAAGAGAAGAATCAGATAATATGACCGACAGCAAATCAGTGGATGGTGGTGCTGGTAGCTTTCAAGAAATAAATAAATATCAAAATTAAATTATGAAGGAAAATGCTAACATATCTTTTTCTACTCCAGGCTCAGTCTTTGAACAAACTATTGTAGAAGTTATTGTGCTCAGTTGTGTTTTATTTTGTTTTTGTGTTTCAGATTCTCAAAGTAAACCTCCAGAAATATGAAAAATGCATTATGCAAATCAAAGATAATAATTATTTTTAAGATTTTAGTACATTTGAGCAAGTAACTTTAATAATTCAGTATATAAACATTTAAAATGTTATAATTTAGAGATCATTTCAATTTAGATACATTTCTTATTCATGAATTTAAATATTTATGTTTTTTTTATTCTAAATCTTTTCCAATGAATCAACTCTTTGCATGAGGTGGCCAAAGTACTGGAGTTTCAGCTTTAGCATCATTCCTTCCAAAGAAATCCCAGGGCTGATCTCCTTCAGAATGGACTGGCTGGATCTCTTTGCAGTCCAAGCGACTCTCAAGAGTCTTCTCCAACACCACAGTTCAAAAGCATCAATTTTTCACTGTTTCCAGTGTTTCCCCATCTATTTCCCATGAAGTGGTGGGACCAGATGCCATGATCTTCGTTTTCTGAATGCTGAGCTTTAAGGCAAATTTTTCACTCTCCACTTTCACTTTCATCAAGAGACTTTTGAGTTCCTCTTCACTTTCTGCCATAAGGGTGGTGTCATCTGCATATCTGAGGTTATTGATATTTCTCCCGGCAATCTTGATTCCAGCTTCTGTTTCTTCCAGTCCAGCGTTTCTCATGATGTACTCTGCATATAAATTAAATAAACAGGGTGACAATATACAGCCTTGACGAACTCCTTTTCCTAATTTGAACCAGTCTGTTGTCCCATGTCCAGTTCTAACTGTTTCTTCCTGACCTGCATACAAATTTCTCAAGAGGCAGATCAGGTGGTTTGGTATTCTGATCTCTTGAAGAATTTTCCACAGTTTATTGTGACCCACACAGTCAAAGGCTTTGGCATAGTCAATAAAGCAGAAATAGATGTTTTTCTGGAACTCTCTTGCTTTTTCTATGATCCAGCAGATGTGGGCAATTTGATCTCTGGTTCTTCTGCCTTTTCTAAAACCAGCTTGAACATCTGGAAGTTCACGGTTCACATATTTTTGAAGCCTGTCTTGGAGAATTTTGAGCAGGATTGGGGGCAGGAGGAGAAGGGGACGACAGAGGATGAGATGGCTGGATGACATCACTGACTCGATGGACATGAGTCTCAGTGAACTCCAGGAGTTGGTGATGGACAGGGAGGCCTTGTGTGCTGCTATTCATGGGGTCACAGAGAGTCGGACTCAACTGAGCAACTGATCTGATCTGATCTGATTCTAAATCTAATTTTGTTTCATAAACTGAGTCATAAAATTATCTGAAAAGTTTCATTAAATTTAGACAATCTCCAGTGTCTGCTTCTGGAAATTCAGAACTTTAGAGAAACTCTCTGGGTTTAAAATAATAATAATAATATTTTCTAAATTTTAAGAAGTCATATTTCACACAATAAAATGTGGGGAAGTCATACAAGACCAATTAGGAGTACTGCTTTTACTTCTGCCACTTTTTCCTTCCCTAAGGGGAAAAAAATTCCACTTTCTATGGCAAAGGATTTTCTGCTCCATATAGTTTATTTTCAAGTGAAGGAAATTATAATCCTATGTATGCATCCACAAAAGTGCCTATATCTGCTGTTTTTTCATCCAGTTAGGTTGGGGAAAAAGTCCTTTTTTTTTCCTATCTGACTCTTCCCATTATCACTTGCTTCAACATTTGAAGTCTAGAGATAGAATTAATGTGGAGTAGCAACTAATATTTAAGGTGTAACTTTAATTACTGTTTGTAGGCACTGATTTTCTTGTAGATCCAGTTCACTTGTAGGAAAATGGTGAACTTCTGAGAAGAATAAGTATATGTGCATTTAAATATCTATTAAATAGTCTGAAATACAGATTAAGTTATCTTGGTATTACTTGACATTTTTTGTAGTAAAATATATATAACATAAAATTTGCACTTTAGCCTTTTTAATTTTATAATTTGTGGCACTGAGTACATTCATACTGTTGCACAACAAACACTACCATGCATTTCTGTATCCTTTGAACAATAACTCCCCCTTACCTCTTTCCACCAGTTGTTGGACACCTCCATTCTACTTTCTGCTTCTACAAGTTTGACTATTTTAATTAACTCATATAAGTGGATTCATACAACATTTGTCCCTTTGTATATGGATTATTACATGTAGCATATAATCTGTTCAAAGTTAATTCATATTGTGGCATGTGTCAGTATTCTTTTCTTTAAAAATTCTGAATTTTTAAAAGGCAATGTCAAAGAATGTTCAGACTACTGCACAGTTGCACTCATCTCACACCTTAGCAAAGTAATGCTCAAAATCCTCCAAGTTAGGCTTCAACAGTACATGAACCAAAAACTACCAGATGTTCAAGCTGGATTTCAAAAAGTCAGAGGAACCAGAGATCAAATTTCCAACATCCACTGGATCATAGAAAAAGCAAGAGAATTCCAGAAAAACATCTACCTCTGCTTCATTGACTATGCTAAAGCCTTGGACTGTGTGGATCACAACAAACTGGAAAATTCTTCAAGAGATGGGAGTACCAGGCCACCTTACCTCCCTCCTGAGAAACCTGTATGCGGGTCAAGAGGTAACAGTTATAACCAGACATGGAACAATGGACTTGTTCCAAATTGGGAAAGGAGTACATCAAGGCTGTATCTTCTCATCCTGCTCATTTAACTTCTATGCAGTGTACATCATGTGAAATGTAGGGCTGAATGAAGCACAAGCTTGAAGCAAAATTATCTGGAGAAACATCAATATTTCTTCAGATGCAGATGACACTACTCTTATAGGAGAAAGTGAAGAGGAACTAAAGAGCCTCTTCATGAAAGTAAAAGAGGAGAGTGACAAAGCAGGCTTAAAACTCAACATTCAAATTTGCAGTATGCATTCGTGTCTGAGGTACTAGCTGGGAGGCCTCTGGGCCCAGCCACTTTATGAGCCAGTGAAATAGAAAACACAAAGGAAAAAAAGGGAATCCTAAATCAGTATTCAAGAGACCTCTAGAGATAAATCCCTGAGCCTTTGGAATGGGAGCACTGACTCCAAGATCCTAGACTACCAGGAAACTAACCCTAGGAAGCATCAAATAGTGAGAACTCACAAAAAGGAAACCACTTGAATACAAGACCTGGCATTACTAAACCACTAGTAGCACACTGTGCAGGATGCCTAATTTGAGCAACAAACAAAACAAAAACACAAACCCAGTGATCAGCAGACAAGATTACCACCTCACTCAGCCTTGCCCATCAGAGGAAAAACAAACAAAACAAAAGCTCAGCACAAATCTCACCCTATAGAAGCTTACACAAACCACTGGACCAAACTTAGGAAGGCAGAAACCAAAAGGAAGAAAGAATTCAACCCTGAAGCCTGAAAAAGGAGACCTCAAACACAACAAGTTAAAAATAATAATAATAAAGAAAAGGGAGATAAATACTACACAAATGAAAGAACAAACTAGAAAACACAGAAGTCCAAATAAATGAAGAGGAAATAGACAAACTATCTGAAAAAAATAATTCAGAATAATGATAGTAAATATGATCAAAACCTTGAAAACAAAATGGAGAAAATTAAAGAATCCATTAACAAAGACCTAGAAGAGTTAAAGAATAAACATGCAGAGACAAATAGAAAAATTACTTAATTTAAAAATACTATAGAAGGAAACAAGAGCAGAACACCTGAAGCAGAAGAATGAATCAGTGAGCTGGAAGATAAAATGGTGATAATAACTTCTGAAGAGTAGAATAAAGTAAAAAGAATGAAAAGAACTGAGGATAGTCTTAGAGACCTCTGGGATAATATCAAACACAGCAATATTCAAATTATAGGGGTTCCAGAAGAAGAAGAGAAAAAGAAAGTGTATGAGAAAATTTTTGAAGAGATTATAGTTTAATTTTTTCCCAACATGGAAAAGGAAATAGCCAATCAAGTCCAAGAGGCAAAAAGCGTCCCATACAGGATAATCCCAAGGAGAAACATGCCAAGACACATAATAATGAAACTAACAAAGACTAAACACAAAGAAAGAATATTAAAAGCAACAAGGGAGAAGCAATAAGTAACATACAAGGGGAACCCTATATGTTTAATAGATGATCTTTCAGCAGAAACTCTTCAGGCCAGAAAGGAATGGCAGGATATATTTAAAGTACTGAAAGGGAAAAATGTACAACCAAGATTACTATATCTGGCAAACATACCAAAATCAGACAAAGACAACACACAAAAAAAGAAAACTGCAGGTCAATATATCATTGATGAACATAGATGCAAAAATCCTCAACAAGATTTTAGCAAACCGAATTCAGCAACACATCAAAAAGCTGATACACCGTGATCAAGTTGGGTTTATTCCAGGGATGCAAGGATTATTCAGTATATGCAAATCAGTCAATGTGATACACCACAATAACAAATTGAAAGAGAAAAACCATATGATAATCTCACAATAAAGTGTGGAAAAGTCTGAAAGAGATGAGAATACCAGACCACCTGACCTGCCTCTTGAGAAACCTATATGCAGGTCAGGAAGTAACAGTTAAAAGTAGAAAACAGACTGGTTCCACATAGGAAAAGGAGTACATCAAGGCTGTATATTGTTATCCTGCTTATTTAACTTATATGCAGAGTACATCATGAGAAACACTGGGCTGGATGAGGCACAAGCTGGAATCAAGATTGCTGGGAGAAATATCAGTAACCTCAGATGTGCAGATGACACCACCCTGATGGCAGAAAGTGAAGAACTAAAGAGACTCTTGATGAAAGTGAAAGAGGAGAGTGAAAAAGTTGGGTTAAAGCTCAACATTCAGAAAACTAAGATTGTGGCATCTGGCCCCATCACTTCATGGCAAATAGATGGAGAAACAGTGGCCGACTTTTTTTTTTTTTTTTTTGGCTCCAAAATGACTGCAGATGGTGATTGCAGCCACGAAATTAAAATATGCTTACTCCTTGGAAGGTAAGTTATGAGCAACATAGACAGCATATTAAAAAGCAGAGACATTGCTTTGTCAAAACAGGTCTATCTAGTCAAGGCTATGGTTTTTCCAGTGGTCATGTATGGATGTGAGAGTTGGACTATAAAGAAATCTTAGCGCCAAAGAATTGAACTGTGGTGAGCACTTTTGAACTGTGGTGTTGGAGAAGACTCTTGAGAGTCCCTTGGACTCCAAGGAGATCCAACCAGTCCATCCTAAAGGAGATCAGTCTTGGATGTTCATTGGAAAGACTGATGTTGAAGCTGAAACTCTAATACTTTGGCCACCTGATGCAAAGACCTGACTCATTTGAAAAGACCCTGATGCTAGGAAAGATTTGAGGGCAGGAGGAGAAGGGGATGACAGAGGATGAGGTGGTTGGATGGCATCACCAAATCAATGGACATTAGTTTGGATAAACTCAGGGAGTTGGTGATGGACAGTGAGGCCTGGCGTGCTGCAGTTCATGGGGCCAAAAAGAGTCGGGCACGACTGAGTGACTGAACTGAACTGAATCTCAATAGATGAATAAAAAGCCTTTGACAAAATTCAGCAACAATTTATGATTAGAACTCTTCAAAAAATGGACATAGAAGGAAGATAACTCAACATAGTAAAGGTCATATATGATAAGCCTACAGCAGACTTTATTTTCAATGGTGAAAATCTGAAAGCAGTCCCTCTGAGATTGGGAACAAGAAAAGGGTGTCCACTTTCACCACTATTATTCAACATAGTTCTGGACGTCTAGCTATAGCAATCAGAGAAGAAAAAGAAATAAATGAATTCAGTTTGGAAAATAAGAAACAAAGCTCTCACTGTTTGTAGATGACATGACACTGTACATAAAAAGCCCTAAACATACTATCATAAAATTGGTAGAGCTAATCAGTGAATTTAGCAAAGTCATAGGATACAAAATCAATACAGAGAAATCACTTGCATTTCTATACACTAACAATGAAAACTCAGAAAGAGAAATTAAGTAATCAATCCCACTCACCATTGCAACAAAAAGAATTAAATATCTTGGAATAAACTTACCCAAGGAGAAAAAAGAACTGTACAGAGAAAATTACAAGACAGTAATGAAAGAAATAAAAGAGGCTATAAACAGATGGAGAGATATTCCATGTTCCTGGGTAGGAAGAATCAATATTGTGAAAATGACTACTACCAAATCCAATCTACAGATTCAATGTAATCCCTATCAAATTAACATTGGCATTTTTCACAGAACTAGAGCAAAAATTTCATAATTTACATGGAAATACAAAAGACCAGGAATAGCCAAAGCAGTCTTGAGAAAGAAGAATGAGGCTAGAGAAATAAATAAACCTTCCTGAGCTCAGATTATACTAAAAAGCTACAATCATTAAGACAGTATGGTACCGGCATAAAAACGGAAATATAGACCAATGGAACAAAATAGAAAGCCCAGAAATAAACCCATGCACCCATATTTTTGACAAAGGAGGCAAGAATATACAGTGGGGCAAAGACAGCTTCTTCAAAAAATGGTGCTGGGAAATCTGGACAGCTACATGTAAAAGAATGAAATTAGAACCCTTCCTAACACCATACACAAAGATAAACTCAAAATGGATTAAATACCTAAAAATTAAATACCTAAATATCCTTTATAATCCACCTCATAGAGTAATGGAAAGAAAAACGAATGTAAGTAAGTGGGACCTGATTAAAGATATAAGCTTTTTCACAACAAGGGAAACTATAAGCTAGGTGAAAAGACAACTCTCAGAATGGGAGAAAATAACAGCAAATGAAACAACTGACCCATGATTAATTTCTAAAATACACAAGCAGCTCACACAACTCAATATCAGAAAACCAAAAAACCCTATCAAAAGGTGGAAAAAAGACCTAAACAGACATTTCTCCAAAGAAGACATACCAATGGCTAAAAAACACATGAAAAGATGCCCAATAACACTCATTATTAGAGAAATGCAAATCAAAACTACAATGAGATATCACCTCACACCAGTCAGAATGGCCATCATCAAAATGTAAACAATAAATGCTGGAGAGGGTATGGACAAAAGTGAACTGTCTTGCATTGCTGGTGGAAATGTAGATTGAGACAGCCATTATGGAAGACGGTGTGGAGATTCCTTAAAATCTAGGAAAAAAAATTGCCATATGACACAGCAATCCCAATCCTAGGCATATACCATGAGGAAAACACAATTGAAAAAAACACACGTATTCCATTGTTCATTGCAGCACTACTTACAATAGCTAGAACATAGAAGCTACATGTCTATTGACAGATGAATGGATAAAAAAGCTGTGGTACATATACACAATGGAATATTTCAGCCATAAAAAAGAACACATTTGAGTAAGTTCTAATGAGGTGGATGAACCTAGAACCTATTATACAGAGTGAAGTAAGTCAGAAAGAAAAGATAAATATTATATTCTAACACATATATTCAGAATCTAGAAAAATGGAACTGAATAATTTAATTACAGGACAGCAAAGGAGAAACAGGCATAGAGAACAGACTTACGGACATGAGGAGAGGGGAGGAAAGGATGAGATGTATGAAAAGAGTAACATGGAAACTTACATTACCATATGTAATATAGATAGCCAATAGTAATTTGCTGTATGGCTCAGGAAACTCAAACAGGGGCTTTGTATCAACCTTGAGTGGTGGGAGGTGGAGGGAGATGGGAGAGAGGTAAAAGGGAGGGGACATATGTATACCTATTGCTGATTAATGTTGAGGTTTGAAAGAAAACAACGCAATTCTGTAAGGGAATTATCCTTCAATAAAAAGAAATTACCAGAAAAAGGGAAAAACTCAACATTCAAAAAACAAAGATCATGGCATCCAGTCCCATCACTTCATGGCAAATAGATGGGAAAATAATGGAAACAGTGAGAGACTTTATTTTCCTGGGTTCGAAAATCCCTCCAGATGGTGACTGGAGCCATGTAATTAAAATACACTTGCTCCTTGGAAGGAAAGCTATGACCAACCTAGACAGCATATTTAAAAGCAGAGACATTACTTTGCCAACAAAATCCATCTAGTCAAAGCTACATATATATATATATTTTTTTTTTTCCAGTAGTCACATATGGGTGTGAGAGTTGAACCATAACAAAAACTGAGGGCCCAAGAACTGATGTTTTTGAATGTAGTGTTGGAGAAGACTCTTGAGAGTCCCATTGTGGGCAAAGATATCAAACCAGTCAATCCTAAAGGAAATCAGTCCTGAATATTAATTGGAAGGACTGATGCTGATGCTGAAGCTCCAATATTCTGGCCACCTGATGTGAAGAACTGACTCATTGGAAAAGCCCCTGATGCTGGGAAAGATTGAAGGCAGGAGGAGAAAGGGACAACAGAGGATGAGATGGTTAGATGGTATCACTGACTCGAAGGACAAGAGTTTGAGCAATCTTGAGGAGCTGGTGGTGGACAGGGAAGCCGGGCTTGCTGCAAGTCCATGGGGTCGCAAAGAGTCGAACACAACTGAGTGAATGAACTGAACTGAACTGTAATAAGTCAGAAAGAAAGAAAAGTAGTGTATGATATCAGTTATATCCAGAATCTAAAAAATAACACCAATAAATGTATGTAGCAAAACAGGAACAGTTACAGATATAAAACAAACTACTGGTTACTAGTGAGGAGAGGGAAGGAAGGAGTGGTAAGTTTCAGCTATGAGATTAGAGATACACCTGTTATGTATAAAGTAGATAAGCAGCAAGCATCTACTGCACTATGTAGTGAATTATAGCCGTTATCTTGTATTAACTTTATAGAGTTTAATCTGTCAAAACACTGAATCAGTATGGAGTACACCTGAAAGCAACACAATAGTATAAATCAATTATAACTCAATTAAAAAATAAAGTAACTTTTACTGCTACATTCCTTTTATGCCCTATACAGGAGTTAAGCCCTTAAAAACATCACAGTTTATACCGTCATGGCTACACAGAACACTTGATTTCAAATAGGACTATTGCCTCAAGGCACATCAAAGCCACAAAATGGGAATTACAGAGTATTTACACTCAAAAGCTATGACCAATCTGTCATCTAAGACATTCAATATTTGAGCTCCATTCTTTCTTTCCTCTATATTCTTTATTTAATTTTGATCTGACTAACCCTTAAAGTTTAATCTACTTGATTTTATGAAAAGTTCACTTTCATTGATATTCTATTGTTTCAGCTCTTTTTTCATGTTTTGATGAATCTTCAACTTTCCTTCTAAGTTCAGTTCTGATGTCATTTTCTAGCATTAGTTTATGTTCTGTACTTTTTGTCATCAGACTCTCTCAAAACCAATCACCATCGAGTCGACTACTTCCCTGTTGATATTTAATAGTTAGAAAATACCACTTGAGTAATTTTTATTATGAAAAATATATGTCAGTATAGTATCATTTCAATCTTTCAACCTGCTAAGTGGACTGTAGTAAAGTTCAGTATATGCCATTCTAATAAAGTTATAACTAACATCAACTACAAATTGGCACTTGCCTGTTGACTACAAATTGGCACTTTCCTGTCAACTACAAATTTGCACTTGCCAAGAACATTTGTCAGCGACTGAACAACAAGGGCATTTGCCATGTGCCTGTGTTGCTGAAGCTGCTGACCTTCCATGCTTTATAAAGGGAATTCAGAGTGGAAAGTGAGGTACGCTGTGCTCCAGTGAAACTGGTGGAACAAGTCTTTAGATAGTTAGATATTTTTAGAAACCGATTTCATGATCCCAATCCTTGTATCTCCTCATATCTAGAAAAGCACCAGATCCATTCATGATGACATCAGCTCCTAGTGAAGAAAACCTCTTGTAAAGTAAGTGTTTGATTGCTTGAACTCCCCTTCACCAAAATCATATATATTGATCTTCTTCCACTACGTCTTCGGAGTAGTTTCTCAGAGCTATCTGAGGTACTGTCTCCCAGACTGCAGTCCTCATTTTGTCCCAAATAAAACTTAACTTGCTCTCTCACATTGTGCATATTTTTTAGTCAATAACTAATGTATATATACTACTTAAAGATAAGTAGGTATTCTAAATAGATGTTTTATAATATTAATTAATATTTAATACTATTCCAAATAAATGTCAATATAGCCACCTAAAGGACTTGTTTATCCCATGAATTTTAATTCTTAAAATAAGATTTTGATATCTACTTACAGTTTATTCAAGCATTTTATTTGATCATTATTCTTAGCTTTAACCTAAATAAAATATAAAATATTAACAGAATTTGAACAATTTGTACGGCATTTGAAGTTGATTTTGGATGTAGTGAAAGAGTTTTTGACTAAAAAAGATGCACAGTGTGAGAGAACCAGGTCTTTACATTTTGATATTATTTTCTTCCACTGCTTTGGCAAGCAAGATGTGTGTATTTTAACTAGCAATATATATATATATATACTCTAGTAGATGATACTATCCGAAGTACTCATTCTTGAATATGTATATATATTTTTAATTTCATGGTCATTTACTCAATGTAAGTGGCAACAAATTGAAACCTGATAACACTATGAAAATTGTATTGCTACAGGGAACCACTCATCTTTTTTTCTGGTATGTCCATGAGGGAACATTCTATTTATGTTCTTTGCTTTTAAGGAGAGTTTCTCACTGTGAGCTTAAAGGCATCCATTAAACTCAACAGGAATAAATGGTTTAAATTTTTTTTAAATGTCACTTTTTGATTGGGTCATTTATTTTTTTGGAGTTGAGCTGTAGGAGTTGCTTGTATATTTTTGAGATTAGTTGTTTGTCAGTTGCTTCATTTGCTATTATTTTCTCCCATTCTGAAGGCTGTCTTTTCACCTTGCTAATAGTTTCCTTTGATGTGCAGAAGCTTTTAAGGTTAATTAGGTCCCATTTGTTTATTTTTGCTTTTATTTCTAATATTCTGGGAGGTTGGTCATAGAGGATCCTGCTGTGATGTATGTCAGACAGTGTTTTGCCTATGTTCTCCTCTAGGAGTTTTATAGTTTCTGGTCTTATGTTTAGGTCTTTAATCCATTTTGAGTTTATTTTTGTGTATGGTGTTAGAAAGTGTTCTAGTTTCATTCTTTTACAAGTGGTTGACCAGATTTCCCAGCACCACTTGTTAAAGAGATTGTCTTTAATCCATTGTATATTCTTGCCTCCTTTGTCAAAGATAAGGTGTCCATATGTGCGTGGATTTATCTCTGGGCTTTCTATTTTGTTCCATTGATCTATATTTCTGTCTTTGTGCCAGTACCATACTGTCTTGATAACTGTGGCTTTGTAGTAGAGCCAGAAGTCAGGTAGGTTGATTCCTCCAGTTCCATTCTTCTTTCTCAAGATAGCTTTGGCTATTTGAGGTTTTTTGTATTTCCATACAAATTGTGAAATTATTTGTTCTAGCTCTGTGAAGAATACTGTTGGTAGCTTGATAGCGATTGCATTGAATCTATAAATTGCTTTGGGTAGTATACTCATTTTCACTATATTGATTCTTCCAATCCATGAACATGGTATATTTCTCCATCTATTAGTGTTCTCTATGATTTCTTTCACTAGTGTTTTATAGTTTTTTTTTGTATAGGTCTTTAGTTTCTTTAGGTAGATATATTCCTAAGTATTTTATTCTTTCCGTTGCAATGGTGAATGGAATTGTTTCCTTAATTTCTCTTTATGTTTTCTCATTATTAGTGTATAATAAATGACCCAATCAAAAAATGGGCCAAAGAACTAAATAGACATTTCTCCAAAGAAGACATACAGATGGCTAACAAACACATGAAAAGATGCTCAACATCACTCATTATCAGAGAAATGCCAATCAAAACCACTATGAGGTACCATTTCACACCAGTCAGAATGGCTGTGATCCAAAAGTCTACAAATAATAAATGCTGGAGAGGGTGTGGAGAAAAGGGAACCCTCTTACACTGTTGGTGGGAATGAAAACTAGTAAAGCCACTATGGAGAACAGTGTGGAGATTCCTTAAAAAACTGGAAATAGAACTGCCTTATGATCCAGCAATCCCACTGCTGGGCATACACACTGAGGAAACCAGAAGGGAAAGAGACACGTGTACCCCAATGTTCATCGCAGCACTGTTTATAATAGCCAGGACATGGAAGCAACCTAGATGTCCATCAGCATGTGAATGGATAAGAATGCAATGGTACATATACACAATGGAGTATTATTCAGCCATTAAAAAGAATACATTTGAATCAGTTCTAATGAGGTGGATGAAACTGGAACCTATTATACAGAGTGAAGTAAGCCAGAAGGAAAAACACCAATACAGTATACTAACGTATATATATGGAATTTAGAAAGATGGTAACAATAACCCTGTGTATGAGACAGCAAAAGAAACACTGATGTATAGAACAGTCTTATGGACTCTGTGGGAGAGGGAGGGGGTGGGAAGATTTGGGAGAATGGCATTGAAACATGTAAAATATCATGTATGAAACGAGTTGCCTGTCCAGATTCGATGCACGATACTGGATGCTTGGGGCTGGTGCACTGAGACGACCCAGAGGGAGGGTATGGGGAGGGAGGAGGGAGGAGGGTTCAGGATGGGGAACACATGTATACCTGTGGCGGATTCATTTTGATATTTTGCAAAACTAATACAATTATGTAAAGTTTAAAAATAAAATAAAATTTAAAAAAAATGTCACGTTTTGCCTTCAAACTGCTATGGTGAAAAGCTGTCAGACCAAACACCTCTGTTGCCATGACAAAAGAGTCACATGTAGGGGGAAAACAATCTAAGAGTGTGTTCATGTGTAAATATAGATAAAAGTGAATAAATAAAAAAAATAATGACAACATAAATTAGTGTGAGAGCTTTAAAATAAATCATAATAAAAAAGAGATAAGGAAAGAAATAGAATATAACCATGGCTTCATTTAGTTTTTTGTTTATTTCAGTCTCTCAGTTGTGTCCAATTCTTTGTGACCCCATGGACTGCAGCACGCCAGGCCTACCTGTCCATAACCAACTCCTGGAGTTTACTCAAACGCATGGCCATTGAGCTGTTTATACCATCAAACCATCTCGTCCTCTGTCGTCCCTGTCTCCTCCTGCCTTCAATCTTTCCCAGCATCAAGGTCTTTTCAAATGAGTCAGTTCTTTGCATCAGGTGACCAAAGCATTGGAGTTTCAACTTCAACATCAGTCCTACCAAAGAACACCCAGTAATGATCTCCTTTAGGATGGACTGGTTGGATTTCCTAGCAGTCCAAGGGACTCTCAAGAGTCTTACCCAACACATTTCAAAAGCATCAACTTTTCTGTGTTCAGTTTTCTTTGTAGTTCAACTCTCACATCCATACATGAATACTGGAAAAAACCATAGGCTTCATTAGATGGACCATTGTTGGAAAAGTAATGTCTCTGCTTTTTAATATGCTGTTTAGGTTGGTCATAATTTTCTTTCATGGAGTAAGTGTCTTTTTATTTCATGGCTGTGGTCACCATCTGCAGTGATTTTGGACCCCCCAAAATAAAGTCTGCCACTGTTTCTCCTGTTTCCCCATCTATTTGCCATGAAGAGATGGGACCGGATGCCTTGATCTTAGTTTTCTGAATGTTGAGATTTAAGCCAACTTTTTCACTCTCCTCTTTCACTTTCTTCAAGAGACTTTTGAGTTCCTCTTCACTTTCTGCCATAAGGGTGGTGTCATCTGCATATCTGAGGTTTCTCCCGGCAATCTTGATTTCAGCTTGTGCTTAATCCAGCCCAGCGTTTTTCATGATGTACTCTTCCTATAAGTTAAATAAGCAAGGTGACAATATACAGCCTTGACGTACTCCTTTTCCTATTTGGAACCAGTTGTAACTGTTGCTTCCTGACCTGCATACAGATTTCTCAACAGGCAGGTCAGGTGGTCTGGTATTCCCATCTCTTTCAGAATTTTCCACAGTTTACAGTGATCCACACAGTCAAAGGCTTTGGCATAGTCAGTAAAGCAGAAATAGATGTTAATAATCAATAAAGAAGAAATTGATAGTTTTCTGGAACTCTCTTGCTTTTTCTATGATCCAACGGGTGTTGGCCATTTGATCTCTTGCTCCTCTGCCTTTTATAAATCCAGCTTGAATATCTGGAAGTTCACCGGTCACGTATTGTTGAAGCCTGGCTTGGAGAAATTTGAGCATTACTTTGCTAGTGTGTTAGATGAGTGCGATTGTGTGGTAGTACGAAAATTCTTTGGCATTGCCTTTCTTAGGGATTGGAATGAAAACTGATCTTTTCCAATCCTGTAGCCACTCTTGAGTTTTCCATATTTGCTGACATACTGAGAGCAGCACTTTTCACAACATCGTCTTTCAGGATTTGAAATATCTCAACTGGAATTCCATCACCCCTACTAGATTTATTTGTAGTGATGCTTCTTATTGCCCACTTGACTTAACATTCCAGGATGTCTTGCTCTAGGTGAGTGTGAGTGTTCACAACATTGTGATTATCTGGATTGTGAAGATCTTTTTTGTACAGTTCTTCTGTGTATTCTTGCCACCTCTTCTTAATATTTTCTGCTTCTGTTAGGTCCCTACGATTTCTGTACTTTATTGAGCCCATCTTTGCATGAAATATTCCCTTGGTATCTTTAATTTTCTTGAAGAGATCTCTGGTATTTCCTATTCTATTGTTTTCCTCTATTTCTTTGCCCTGATCACTGAGGAAGGCTTTCTTTTCTTTCCTTGCTATTCTTTGGAACTCTGCATTCAAATAGGTTTATCTTTCCTTTTCGCCTTTGTTTTTCACTTTCCTTCTGTTCATAGCTTTTGTGAGGCCTTCTCCAACTTTTTTGCATTTCATTTTTTTGGGATGATCTTGCCCCTGTCTCCTGTAAAACGTCATGAACCTCCATCAATAGTTCATCAGGCACTCTGTCTATCAGATCTAGTCCCTTAAATATATTTTTCACTTTTGCTGTATAATTTTTAGGGATTTGATTTAGGTCATACATGAATGTTCTAGTGGTTTCCCTACAATTTGTCAACCACAGTTAGCTCCCGGTCTTGTTTTGGCTAACTGTATAGAACTTCTCCAACTTGGCTCCAAAGAATGTAATCAATCTGATTTTGGTGCTGACCATCTGGTGATGTCCATGTGTAGAGTCTTGTGTTGTTGGAAGAGTGTGTTTGCTATGACTTGTGCATTCTCTTGGCAGAACTCTATTAGCCTTTGCCCTGCTTCATTCTGTACTCCAAGACCAAATTTGTGTGTTATTCCAGGTGTTTCTTCACTTCCTACTTTTGCATTCCAGTTCCCTATAATGAAAAGGACATCTTTTTTGGATGTTAATTCTTAGAAGGTCTTGTAGGTCTTCATAGAACTGTTCAACTTCAGCTTGTTCAGGGTTACTGGTATAGACTTGGATTATATACAGAGGTATAGACTTGGATTACCATGATATTGAATGGTTTGCCTTGGAAATCATTCTGTCATTTTTGAGACTGTATCCAAGTACTGCATTTTGGGCTCTTTTGTTGACTATGATGACTACTCCATTTCTTCTATGGGATTCTTGCTCACCGTAGTAGATATAACGGTCATCTGAGTTAAATTCACCCATTCCAGTCTATTTTAGTTTGCTGATTCCTAAACTGTCCGTATTTACTCTTGCCATCTCCTGTTTGATCACTTCCAATTTTCCTGGATTCATGGACTTAACATTCCAGGTCCCTATGCAATATTGCTCTTTACAACGTTGGATCTTGCTTCCATCACCAGTCTCATCCATAACTGGATGTTGTTTTTGCTTTGTCTCCGTCTCTTCATTCTTTCTGGAGTTATATCTCCACTAGCCTATTGGGCACCTATCAACCTGGAGAGTTCATCTTTCAGTGTCCTATCTTTTTACCTTTCCATACTGTTCATGGGGTTTTCAAAGCAGAAATACTAAAGTGGTTTGCCATTCCCTTCTCCAATGGACCACATTTTGTCAGAACTCTCCACCATGACCTGTCCATCTTGGGTTGTCCTACACAGCATAGTTCAAATTTTCATTGGCCTTTAGGCTTCTCAGCCTTTTGGCTAAGATCAAGTGTGTAATCATGGTTAGAACATGATTAAGTTCTAGAAATTTCTCTAAGTATCTGAATACATCGGGTGTCTTTCTTATATTGGGTCCTTGGTAGTTTTAATATCACCAAGATAGAAAATACATGATTATGAACATTGCAGTGGTTCTCAGTGGACAGGAACCTCCTCTCCCTTGACCTCTTATTTCCATAAAGAGACATTTTGTTTGAAACTATTCCACTGGCCTCTATTTCCATGCATCACTCACTTAGAAAGAGTACAGAGACAAATAAATAATTTACCTAATTATTTCCTTTGTAGAAAGGAACTAAGCTCAGTTCAGTTCTTCTTATGTGCCAGGTTGAATACAAGGTACAGTCTGGTGGAGTCTTTACAGTATAGTAAGCTCAGTACTGGTAAACTTTGTTTTGAAGTTCAGAATTTCCTGTCTCTGATTCTATTATGATGAAGGGTAGAGAGGAGAATATTAGAAAAACAGTTTGGCTGTAAATCCAAAACCACATCATCTTATCATTAACATGATAATAGTTTACACTCTGTCTGACTCCTGTGTCTTTCAAATGGTATCGAAATTTGGTGGGCAAGAGAGAAAATATTTTTTTAATATCTCTATAAACTGGCATTATTTGGGTTAGTTATATTTGTCACAGTTTGCATTCAGTGCTTTATAGAAATTCTCTCATTTATACTTCAAAATACATTTCTTAGGTAAACTGTGATTTTCCTTCTTTTATAGATCAGAAACTTGAGACTCAAAGAGATTATATAATACACTCAAAGTTGCATGACTAAAAACTGATAGAGCCAAACTTGACTGTCTCCAAAGCCCACACTCTTATTTATTATAGTATACATGTTAAGCAATGTGTAAAATTATTAATATTTCTGGAGGGAGAGAAAGAGGAATTCTTCATTAATCTATTTAATATTTTATATGCAATAAAATTTCTTTTCTATTTCTAGGTCAAATTGTACTAGATATGTGGTTTCCTAATAAGAAAAGGAGACACCTTCATTCAATTCCCTGTATCATCTCATTATAGAACACCTCACCTAGTCTCTTGTCTTCTTCTGTATGATAGACATGATCCTTAGAGTAGCCTATGGAGACTGTTTCAAAGAATGAAAGCAATACTTAGAAATAGTAATTGTAGGTAGAGTGATGTGATGGGCAATATTGAATTGGTGACTTACTTTCTTATCCTCTATTCATGAAAGTCTGTCAAGAATGTAAAAGGCAGCCTGTCCTTTTATTACAAAAGAAGAAAAAAACAAATAACTAACACTGGGTGAAATTATTTATCAAATTACAAACAAGGGCACCATACTAAAAAAAGGGTTTTTTTCATGAAATTATTAAACTGAAGTGCCATCTTAATTCTCCTACATAAAATATGCATATAGAAGCAGTACTGTGATCCTTCCTGACAAATCAAATGAGCTACATGACAGTCTTCATATCTTTATAAGAAGCAAGACCTAGTCATTAGCTTGCTACTATTGTACTAGCCAGACAATTTATTTTCAAGCACTTGTCAGTAGAAAAAAATTTACATTCTCTAGGTACTCACAATGGCACTGACATTTACTCAGAGTAAATCTAACATGGATTGGCTCAGTACAGCTCAGAATGACAGACATGACATTTACTGCTTCTGTACTTTAACCAATATTGTGAAGATAAGGTCTTGGATGTTCCATGGAATTGATGAAATATAATGTCAAAGCTAATGGATAGTCTACTTACCTCTATGATAAGTTCTAAGAAAAAATAAATTAAGGGCCTGTCTGTTGGTGTACTGTGGGAGAGAAAACTAAGTGAATAGAAATATATTTTCATCCAATTACTCGAAATATTTCTACTTATTGATAAGTTTATATTTCTTTTCACATCTATAAATTTGTTCTACTGAAGCAAGCTATTTCTCACTTCCATGTGTTCTTCAAATATTCTTTACTGTTTCACAATCAATAGGGAAAGAAAGTCTCATTCTTATGTAGTCTCATTCTATAAGAATGAAGTTGTCTGTCACTGTACCTTTCTCACTCTCTGCCTTTAAAAATACATATATCTATAATATGATAAGTATTATAAACATTCTTGTATGTAAAACAAATATATAATTAAAAGTTTCCTTTACACTTGTTACATAAAATTCCATTGACAATATCATTCATTTCTTTTCAAAAGATATATCTGTACATATATATTTTTTTATTTCTTGAAAATTAAACTCTTTTGCTGGAAACATCATGCATTTAAATTGTAGTATGGGTTACATGTTAGATAATATTTTAACTATAATCTTAGTCAATAGATAAGAGAATAATTAAAACTCTGATCTCTCCTTCCTACTTAAATCTCATTGAAAGTAATGGAAGTATTTTACATTCTTTCATAAAGAACTTTTTTTATTTTTCTTACAATTGGGATGATATTATGTTTCTCAGTTCTCAGCTATCTCTGAAAATTCCCACTCTCATTGTCACTAATGATCTATATTTCCCTTTGCATCTCACTTTTTACTGAAATAAAGCCAAGATAAATGTCTTTCTTCCAAAGTACTCAGAAGCTCTGGACCTATTTCCATGAGGATATCAGCAAACAAAGACATGATTCCAGTAATCTTGAATGCATTGACTAAATAAGAGTAACTTTCTGTCCAGATCCATTAAATATGTTAACAGTCTTTTGAATATTTTCTTGAATATTTGAGGCCAAGGACATATCCTTGAGCGTGAAGTCAAGTGGGCCTTAGGAAGCATTACTACTAACAAAGCTAGTGGTGGTGATGGAATTCCAGCTGAGCTATTTCACATCCTATAAGATGATGCTGTGAAAGTGCTGCACTCAATATGCCAGAACATTTGGGAAACTCAGCAGTAGCCACAAGACTGGAAAATGTCAGTTTTCATTTCAATCCTAAAGAAAGGCAATGTCAAAGAATGCTCAAACTACTGCACAATTGCACTCATCTCACACGCTAAGAGTTGGACACGACTGAGTGATTTCACTTTCACTTTCCACTTTCATGCATTGGAGAAGGAAATGGCAACCCACTCCAGTAGTCTTGCCTGGAGAATCCCAGGGACAGAGGAGCCTGTTGGGCTGCCGTCTACGGGGTCACACAGATTTGGATATGACTGACGCGACTTAGCAGCAGCAGCAGCACATGCTAATAAAGTAATGCTCAAAATTCTCCAAGTTAGGCTTCAACAGTACACGAACCAAGAACTACCAGATGTTCAAGCTGGATTTCAAAAAGGCAGAGGAACCAGAGATCAAATTCCCAACATCTGTTGAATCATAGAAAAAACAAAAGAATTCCAGAAAAACATCTACTTCTGCTTCATTGACTACGCTAAAGCTTTTGACTGTGTGGATCACAACAAATCATGAAAAATTCCGAAAAAAACAAAAGAATTCCAGAAAAACATCTACTTCTGCTTCATTGACTACGCTAAAGCTTTTGACTGTGTGGATCACAACAAATCATGAAAAATTCCGAAAAAAACAAAAGAATTCCAGAAAAACATCTACTTCTGCTTCATTGACTACGCTAAAGCTTTTGACTGTGTGGATCACAACAAATCATGAAAAATTCCGAAAAAAACAAAAGAATTCCAGAAAAACATCTACTTCTGCTTCATTGACTACGCTAAAGCTTTTGACTGTGTGGATCACAACAAATCGTGAAAAATTCCTAAAGAGATGGGAATACCAGACCACTTTACTTGCCTCTTGAGAAATCTGTATGCAGGTCAAGAAGCAACAGCTATATATAGACGTGTAACTGTGGACTCGTTCCAAATTGGGAAAGGAGTACATCAAGGCTGTATCTTGTCAGCCTGCTTATTTAACTTCTATTCAGAGTACAGCAAAATGCCAGGTTGGATGAAGCACAAGCTGTAATCAAGATTTCTGGGAGAAATATCAATAACCTCAGATATGCAGATGACACCACCCCTATGGCAGAAAGCAAAGAGGAACTGAAGAGCCTCTTGATGAAGGTAAAAGAGGAGAGTGAAACACACTGGCTTAAAACTCAACATTTAAAAACCAAAGATCTTGTCATCTGGTCCCATCACTTCGTGGCAAATAGATGGGGCAACACTGGGAATAGTGAGAGACTTTATTTTCTTGGGATCCAAAGTCACTGTGGATGGTGACTATAGCCATGAAATTAAAAGATACTTGGTCTTTAGAAGAAAAACTATGACCAAGCTAGACAGCATATTAAAAAGCAGAGACATTACTCTGCCAACAATGGTCCAACTAGGCAAAGCTCTGGTCTTTCCCATGGTCATATACAAATGTTACAGTTAGACCATAGATTAGGCTGAGAATTGATGCTTTTGAGCTGTGGTGCTGGAGAAGACTCTTGAGAGTCCCTTGGACAGCAGGGAGATCTAACTGGTCAATCCTAAAGAAATTCAACTCTGAATAGTCTTTGGAAGGACTGGTGCTGAAGCTGAAGCTCCAATACTTTGGCCACCCAATCCGAAGAGCCAATTCCCTGGAAAAGACCCTGATATTGGGAAAGATTGAGGGGAAGAGGAGGTGGGGCAACAGAGGATGAGTTGGTTGGATGGCATCGTCGACTCAATGGACATGAGTATGAGCAAACTCCAGGAGATAGTGAAGGACAGGGAAGCCTGGAGTGCTGCAGTCCATGGGATGCAAAGAGTTGGACATGACTGACTGAACAACAAAGTACCTATCCAAGTCAGGAAACCAGTAATGATTTCTTCTCATGGGTAATAGTAGGTGCATCCAGGAGGGAAGATATTTGTCTCAATTATTAAGGATATCTTTTGGCTGAAATTTATTTTGTAGTTTTTATATGTTCATTTCCATTTCATATTTTAATTGTATATTTAAATATATGAATTAGGTAAGATGTGGAAAAAAATTGGGACTCACCTTTATTAACATATGTATCTTAGAATAACTGAAGAGAGACTATGTGTTTTCAAGGTTGCTCCTTAATCTTTCACCCAATATACAGGATTATTTAGCTTTACATTTTTCTACCATATGCTTCCCTGATGGTTCAGACTGTAAAGATCTGCCTACAATGCAGGAGACCCAGGTTCGATCTCTGAGTCAGAAAGATCCTTCTCTACCATAAACTTATAAAGAACACACAAAAATAAACTAAAAAGATTTATGTCAGTTGTTTAACCTCATAATTCTTTTAGTACACCTCAGCTTTATCCTTCTGAGCAAACAGGAGTCTAGAATTGTGATTCGGCTTTATCTCTTTGCCTGCATTGTATAAGTAATAATTTTCTCTATCACTTACTTTAACTATGTTTCCTAATTCTTAAATCATTTCATTGTTTTAGTTAACGAGGGATTCAAATTCATACATGTGATTTGCTAATATAACAAAACATACAAACAAGCACAAATTAGCATTCAATGACTAAATTCTAAATGGTGTCTAATTCTATGACACCATTCTAAACAGATGGTGCCTAGAAAGCAAACACCTGCAAGTCATCTGGACCACAGTGACTCCAGTGACTGAAATGAAAATTAGGAATAACCCGAGCCAGAATATCTGCATTCTGTGCTGGTTGGCTGAAGCCAATAGACTGAATATAGTAAATACACTTTGTCTTACATGCCAACTCTGATCATCTGATTGTGGATGCCTGGTGTGCTGTGCAGAAAAGAAATGTATACCAATCCTCACCAGGAAAGAACATCATAATTGAGTTGATGGGGCTATGACTCTGGGTATGAAGTATTAAGAAACCTGCAAAATAGTTGCTATTTCAAAGCTAGGCATAAGTTACAAATAAACACGTTTCTTTATATAAGTAAAGTCAGAGTCATGAATTCTGATACTGTGTATGCATGCATGGGTGCACATGTGTGGGTGTTCTACCATTTTGAAGTTTGGGGAAAAGTTGTATTTTTTATTTTACATTGTTTCCATTTGATCATTGGAAATAATCTTGCATTAGATTCAAATGCATAAAGATTCATTATGGTTTATGTTCAAATGCATGCACATACATACATTTAATGGCAAAAGAACATTAATCACTAAAGTGTTCAGAGTATATCCTTAAAACTTATGAAGAAAAGAGGTAATTTTCTGTAGCAGCATGTTTACTAAGTATCTTATTCTTTAACCAGAAAACTCCATCTAGTAACTATGATATTTCTTCTGCCACACTCACCTCCACTTCATAGTTAAAGAAGAAATCAGTAGATTGGGAGGAGGTAAGAGAAAGAGAGATTAAATTGCCAACATCCACTGGATCATTGAAAAAGCAAGAGAGTTCCAGAAAAATATATATTTCTGCTTTATTGACAACACCAAAGACTTTAACTGTGTGGATAACAACGTACTTCTTCAAGAGCTAGGAACAGAGACCACCTTACCTGTCTCCTGAGAAATCTGTATGCAGGTCAAGAAGCAACAGTTAGAACTGGACATAGAAAAACAGGTTGGTTCCAAATTGGGAAAGGAATATGTCAAGGCTGTATCTTGTCACCTGCTTATTTAACTTCTATGCGGAGTACATTATGTGAAATGCCTGGATGAAGCATGGATGAATGCTAAGTATCCAGGATGAATGTCTGGATGAAAGCTGGATGAAGCACAAGCTGGAATCAAGATCACTGGGAGATATATCAATAACCTCAAATATGGAGATGACACCATCCTTATGGCAGAAAGTGAAGTTCTAAAGAGCCTCTTGATGAAAGTGAAAGAAGAGTGTGAAAAAGTTGGCTTAAAACTCAACATTCAGAAAACTCAGATCATATCTGGTCCTACCACGTCATGGCAAATAGATGGGGAAACAATGGAAATAGTGACATACTTTATTTTCTTGGGTTCCAAAACCACTGCAAATGGTGACTGCAGCCATGAAAGTAAAAGATGCTTGCTCCTTGGAAGAAAATCTATGACCAACCTAGGAGAAATAAAGAAAGAAGGGCTTCCCTGGTGGCTTAGAGGTTAAAGCATCTGCCTGTAATGTGGGAGACTTGGGTTTGATCCCTGGATTGGGAAGATCCCCTGGAGAAGGAAATGGCAACCCACTCCAGTATTCTAGTATTCATGGATAATCCCATGGACGGAGGAGCCTAGACAACTTGGACAGCATATTAAAAAGTGCAGACATTATTTTGCCAACAAAGGTCTACCTATTCAAAGCTATGGTTTTTCCAGTAGTCATGTATGGATGTGAGAGTTGGACTATAAAGAACGCTTAACAATGAAGAACTGATGCTTCTGAACTGTGGTGTTGGAGAAGACTCTTGAGAGTCCCTTGGAGTGCAAGGAGATCCAACCAGTCCATCCTAAAGGAAATCAGTCCTGAATATTCATTGGAAGGACTTATGCTAAAGCTGAAACTCCAATTACTTTGGCCACCTGCTGTGAAGAACTGACTGATTGAAAAAAATCCTGTGGCTGGGAAAGATTGAAAGTGGGAGGAGAAGGGGATGATAGAGGATAAGATGGTTGGATGGCATCACTGACTCAATGGACATGAGTTTGAATAAGCTCCAGGTGTTGATGTTGAACATGGTGTGCTGAACATGCAGCCTGGTGTGCTGCAGTCCATGGGGTCCCAAAGAGTTGGACATGACTAAGCAACCGAGCTGAACTGAACTGAAGAGAAACAGAGATACAAAAAGACGAGACAGAATGAGAAAAAGGAGGGAATCTAGGAAGAAGAGGAGGAAAAGTGAAATAAATCTGTGAGAGATCTCTTGAAGAACCAGTTAGTGTTTACCATGAAACTACCTCCCAGAAAGAAGGGCAAGAGTTTTAATTCCTCATGGAACACAGGGAAATACATAGAAACTTCTAAATAATGGTTGTAAACACAGGGTAAATTTGCTTATAGCATGATGCTTTGATTATATATGGCTAAATAATTGATGTTCTTCCTGTGTGTCTCAGAGAATTATGAAAAGCTTTTTTTTTACATTTTATTCTGATTTGAGGCTATCACATTAAGGTAACTTAATGAGATGTTTACAGCTGCCTAAAAATTGTATAAGACATCCCATCTTGTACCACACTAGTGTACTACTTGATTCAAAATGATTTTTTTCATGGTTTCACTTCTGCCAGACTTTGCTTAAGTCATTCTGATTCTACCTATTTCTATAATAGTAGAATAGAGCTCTAACGTTGCCAGAAAATTTCCTCTGTGGTCAAATATTAGTTTTTCTATGTATCTTAACTTTTTTTTTTTTTCCCTAATGGAATTTAAGGCAACGGTTAGAACTGGACATGGAACAACAGACGTGTTCCAAATAGGAAAAGGAGTATGTGAAGGCTGTATATTGTCACCTTGCTTATTTAACTTATATGCAGAGTACATCATGAGAAACGATGGACTGGAAGAAATACAAGCTGGAATCAAGATTTCCGGGAGAAATATCAATAACTTCAGATATGCAGATGACACCACCCTTATAGCAGAAAGTGAAGAGGAACTCAAAAGCCTCTTGACGAAAGTGAAAGTGGAGAGAGAAAAAGTTGGCCTAAAACTCAACATTCAGAAAATGAAGATCATGGCATCCGGTCCCATCACTTCATGGGAAATAGATGGGGAAACAGTGGAAACAGTGTCAGACTTTATTTTTCTGGGCTCCAAAATCACTACAGATGGTGACTGCAGCCATGAAATTAAAAGATGCTTACTCCGTGGAAGGAAAGTTATGACCAACTTAGATAGCATATTCAAAAGCACATTACTTTGCCAACAAAAGTTCGTCTAGTCAAGGCTATGGTTTTTCCTGCGGTCATGTATGGATGTGAGTGTTGGACTGTGAAGAAGGCTAAGTGCCAAAGAACTGATGTTTTTGAGCTGTGGTGTTGGAGAAGACTCTTGAGAGTCCCTTGGACTGCAAGGAGATCCAACCAGTCCATTCTGAAGGAGATCAGCCCTGGGATTTCTTTGGAAGGAATGATGCTAAAGCTGAAACCCGAATACTTTGGCCATCTCATGCGAAGAGTTGACTCATTGGAAAAGACTCTGATGCTGGGAGGGATTGGGGGCAGGAGGAGAATGGGACGACAGAGGATCAGACGGCTGGATGGCATCACTGACTCGATGGACATGAGTCTCAGTGAACTCCGGTTGTTGGTGATGGACAGGGAGGCCTGGCGTGCTGTGATTCATGGGGTCACAAAGAGTTGGACATGACTGAGCAACTGAACTGAACTGAACTGAATGGAATTTTCATGAACGAGTCTTTAAATGCATGTATGTATATGTGTGTGTATCTATATCTATATCTATCTATATATATATATATGTATATCTTTGGCTGCATCACTTCCTACAAGTATTGCTCATGGTACACAAGATCATTTTTGTTGTTTTTCCAGCACAGAGACTTCTCTTCTCTACTTATGGCATGTGGGCTCAGTAATTGTGTTGCAGGGTCTTAGAATATTATTCTCAGTAATTGTGGGGTTGAAAATGAAATATTATTCAGATTTTCCAATTCAGTTCAATTGCTCAGTCATATCTTACTCTTTATGACACAGTGGACTGCAGCACACCAGGCTTCCTTGTCCATCACAAACTCCCGGAACTTTCTCAAACTCATGTCCACCAAGTCGGTGATGCCATCCAACCATCTCATCCTCTGTCATCCCCTTCTCCTCCTGTCTTCAATCTTTCCCAGCATCAGGGTCTTTTCAAATGAGTCAGTTTATTCACGCACCTGTTAATGGCTACAAAAAAGAGATTAACTGATCCCTTCCAAAGCCTGGCCCTTCCCAGTTATATTTCACAAGACTTTTTACTTTACTGTCCCTCTACCTTTTGACTTTAGCTACTCTTTGCCTCTCTCTTTGGTTTTATTTAAGAAACTGTCATCCAGACACCAACAGGATGATTACTTTGAGACATTAGTCTGCCACCTTTTGAGTCAGCCAGCTTTTTGAGTAAAACTGTATTCCTTGCCTCAACATCTCACCTCTCAGATTCATTGGCCTATCATGTAGTAAGCAGAGCGAGCTTGAAGTTGGTAAGTAATGTTGAAAATTTTGATCATTTAACATAACTTTCATTTTATGAGAAAGAAAGATTTTCACATTCATGTAAATTGAATAGTGTAAACAAGATGGGGCTGAAAGAGCCCTTTTATATCTTGTAAAAATATAATACAATGTTCATGTATGTCCTCAAATGGACCTTATCTCCAAAATTTTTGCTTTCATTTGATTTAAACCAAGTTTAATATATGGTCAGGTTTGCATTTATAAAGAGACACAATGGGGAATGGGTCTAACTCTTTTGTGAATAACATTATCGTTGTTCAGTCACTAAGTCGTGTATAACTCCTTTTGACCTCATGGACTACAGCACACCAGGCTTCCCTGTCCTTCACTATCTCCAGGAGTTTGTTTAAACCCATGTCCAATGAATCGGTGATGCCATTCAACCATCAAATCCTCTGTCACCAGCTTCTCCTTCTGCCCTCAATCTTTCCTAGCATCAGGGTCTTTTCCAATGACTTGGCTCTTCACATCAGGGGGCCAAAGTATTGGAACTTCAGCTTCAACATCAGTCCTTCCAGTAAATACGGTTGATTTCCTTTAGAATTGACTGATTTGATCTCCTTATTGTCCATGGGATTCTCAAGAGTATTTTCCAGCACCATAATTAATGGCATACAAATAAGGAGTTCTTGTTCTTTGAATTAATATGTAAGATCAACAATTAATTGTGCTGCAAAGTTAAGCAGTATTTGTAGAGAGCTGAAGTTAAATAGTACTTGTCAAGAGTCATCTGTTTCATTTGTCTGTTCACTTTATAATTTTTATTTACTTAAGCCTGTATCAGGTAGCTAATTAACTGCAACTTTGTAGTATCATTTTGAGCATGCAATATGTTAAAGTGACATTTTATTTGTTTCTATTTGAGCAGCACCTGCACAAAAGGGGGGAATAAATATATAATATAATTCCTGGTGACTCAGTGGTAAAGAATACACCTGACAATGCAAGAGACACGAGTTCAATCCCTGGGTCAGGAAGATCACCTGGAGAAGGAAATGGCAACCCTCTCTAGTACTCTTGCCTGGGAAATTCCAAGGACAGAGCCTGGCGGGATACAGTCCATGGGGGTCAAAAAAGAGTGGGTCACGATATAGCCACAATGTAACAACAACAAGAACAATGTAACAGTACTTTTTTCCTTTCAAACAAATAATGATTTTTATATTGAAATCAAGATATATTGACATTTTTCTAGTGAGAAATACAGATTATGCAAAAAAAATTTTTATTTTAGTCCTGAAGTATAGATAAAGGGAAAATTTGCCTCCACATAGGAAGAATACTCGTTGACATAAATTATAGGACTACTTTTTCAAATCGGTCTCCTAAAACAAAAGAAAAAAAAATAAACAAATGGGCTTAATTAAATTTTGCAACTTTTTCTCAGCTAAGTAAGCTGCTTTCAATACAAAAATACAACTTACCAAATGGAAGAAACTATTTGCAAATGGTATTACCACTAATTGGTTAACATCCAAAATAAACAGTCATAGAACTCAATATCAGAAAAAAACCCAACCCAATCAAAAAATGGGCAGAAGTCCTAGAGAGATATTTTCTCAAAGGAGACAAACAGATTGCTAACAGGCATATGAAAAGATACTTAGTATCACTATTAAAAATGCAAATCAATATAACAGTGAGGTATCACCTCACATCTGTCAGAATGACTATCATCAAAAAGTCTATAAATAACAAATGTTGATAAGGTTGTGGAAAAAAGTGAATCATTATACATTTTTGATGGAAATGTAAATTGCTGCAGCTTTATGATGAGCAGTATGGTGGTTTCTCAAAAAACTAAAAATAGAACTACCCTACGATCCAGAAAATCTACTCAAGAGTATATGTCCAGGAAAAACAAAAGCATCAATTTGAAAAGATACATGCAATTCAATGTTCATAGCAGCACTTTTTACAGTAGTCAAGGTATGGAGCAACCCAAGTGTCCATTAACAGAGAAATGGATACATATAGGGCAATATTACTCAGCCATAGAAAGAACAAAATTCTTCCATTTGTGGCAACATGAATGAGTCAAGAAAATATAATGCTTAGTGTAATAAGTCAGCATCAACTTTCAGGATTTGAAATAGCTCAGCTTAAATTGCATCACTTCCACTAGCTTTGTTCCTCATGATGCTTCCTAAAGTTTACTTGACTTCACACTCCAGGATGTCTGTCGCTAGGTGAGTGACCACACCATCTTGCTTATCTGAGTCATTAAGATCTTTTTGTGTAGTTCTGTATATCCTTGCCACCTCTTCTTAATGTCTTCTGCTTCTGTTAGGTACATACCATTTCTGTCCTTTATTGTGCCAATCTTAGCATCAAGTATTCCCTAGGTATCTTTAACTTTCTTGAAGAGACCACTCGTCTTTTCCATTCTATTGTTTTCCCCTATTTCTTTGCATTGATCATTTAGGAAGGCTTTCTTATCTCTCTTTGCTATTCTTTGGAACTCTGAATTCAAATGGGTATATCTTTCCTTTTCTCCTTTGCCGTTCGCTTCTTTTATCTAGTGCCTTCTTTCACCTAGGCCTTTCACCTAGGGCCAGACATTCTGGAGTGTGGAGTCAAGTGGGCCTTTGGAAGCATCACTACAAACAAAGCTAGTGGAAGTGATGGAATTCCAGCTGAGCTACTTCAAATCCTGAAAGATGATGCTGTGAAAGTGCTGCATTCAATATGCCTGCCAATTTGGAAAACTCAGCAGTGGCCACAGGACTGGAAAAGGTCAGTTTTCATTCCAATCCCAAAGAAAAGCAATGCCACTCGATGGACATGAGTCTGAATAAGCTCCAGGAGTTGGCAGTGGACAGGGAAGCCTGGCATGCTGCAGTCCATGGGGTCACAAATAATCGGACACGACTAACCGACTGAATTGAATTGACATATAATGTTATCGTTTCATGTGTATAACACAATGATTTTATATTTGTATACACTGCAAAATGATCATCACAAATCTATTTACCCTCTATCATCATACAAAGTTAAAAAAATGTGCAATATTTATGCTTCTTGAAATTGTCTCATTTTAAACTGGAAACCATTAAACTATGGCCCAAAATGCTGTGTAGAACCTATAGTTCCCTAAACTGTTTATCATCCCTACAGAAATTAGTTCTTAATCCTTTAAACTTTTTCTCCTTCCTATTTATCCTCATCTCCTTTGCTATTTCTTCCATTCTTATGTGTTAATTACCATTTATATGCTGAAGACACCCATATTTAGTTCTTAAAGCAGGACCGATTATATGGACTCTTGACATATGTCTGTTTATTCATCATTTTCACTTAGATGTTCAATAAATATCTCGTCTACCATATCTTAAACTGAAATACCGATCCCAAATCCTTTCACTTCATCACACACCACATCATTGAAATTTACATGATCTATGAATCTGATCATTTTTCATCATATCTTAAAGTCATAAAACACCAAGACCTCTCATTTGATTATTGCGAAAGCATTCTACAAAATTTCTCCACTTCTTCTGTTTTCCAGGTAGCAGCAAGAGTGACCTTGTTAAAATACAAAGCAGAAGGTGTAACAAATCAAATATTCAAAGCCCTGTACTGTTACCAATCTCAATCAGAAAAATGTTTTCTTTGTCATTCCATATGTAACTCTATGCCATCTGTCCTCCACTTTCTCTTAGTATCTTTTCCCCACTCACTTTCGTATAGACTAATTAATCTTAGGCATTAATTTGTGTCCAGTGAAAATTAGGCAAGACAGGATTAGATGTACAAGAGATTTATTGGAGGAAGGAGGTGAAGAAGTCAGGAGAACAATCGGACCGTGGTGCAGATCTGACACCTGTGAGAGTATGGGCTTAGTACAAACACCTTGGTGGATATAGAAGATTGTAGTTGGAGCCATACACAAGGATGAGCAGCATATTTTCATGATTATCACAAATTACTCTACAGTATCCCTTATCTTTGCTGCACCTTAAGTATTCTAGCTGGAATGATCCTCTCTTCTATGGGTACAAAGTTTGATAACTCATCTCCTCTAAAAACCTTATTCAAATTTCACTTTATAAACTAGGGCTACCCTAATACTTTTATTAAAGCATAGTTGATTTTAAATACTATATTAGTTTAAGATGTACAGCACAGTGATTCAGTATTTTTTACAGATTATACTCCCTTAGAAGTTATATAAGACAGTGAATATAATTTCCTGTGTTATACAATATATGCTTGTTACTTATTTGTTTTATACATGGTAGTTAGCATCTCTTAATCCCATAACCATAAGTTGCCCTTCTCTCTTTGCCTGTACCAGCTGGTAAACAGCTGTTTTCTGTATCTGTAAGTCTGTTTCTATTTTGTTAAATACATTTGTTGTTAATATTTTTTAGATTTAACATATAAGTGATACCATATAGTATGTTTTTCTCTAACTAATTTCACTATTTCATTAAGCATAATATTCACTAGGTCTACATGTGTTACTACAAATGGCAGAATTTTATTTTTGTGTATGTGGCTGAACATCCCGTTATACATATATCTGTTTATCCTTTGGCGAACACTTAGATTGCTTTCATATCTTGGCTATCATAAATTGCACTGCTATAAATTCCATGGATCTTTTTTTAAATTTTTATTTTATATTGCAGCATAGTTGATTAACAATGTTGTGTTAGTTGCAAGTGTACAGCAATGTGATTCAGTTATAATATACATGTAGCTATACTTTTTCAAAATATTCCCCATTTAGGTTATTACAGAATATCAAGCAACATTCCCTGTGCTATGCAGTGGGTCCTTGGTTGTCTATGCTTTAATTTTTTATTTAATATTAGAGTATAGTTGATTAGCAATGTTGTATATTTTCTTGGAAGGTTTTTATAGTATTTTGAATAAAAAAGAAAAAAAATAGTATGATTCAAATGAATTTCATTACAGATGTACAGTAAAGTGATTCAGAAATACATATACATGTATCTATTATTTTACCAATTTTTCCCATTTAAGTTATTGCATAATTATTTTTACAATGATTTTTTAATCATTTCCATTATTTATTTTATTTTTTCCATTCTTTTCAAATTGTTTGAGCCGGTGAGGCATTCTGCTCATGACAAAGGTCATGAGGAAGGAGGCTCGGCATATGCAAAGGCGGGATCGAGCCTCAGGAGTCCGCCCGGATATTCTCGAGCATTTTCCCCCAAAAAACCAGAGTCTGCCTACTTTATTGCTTTGTGCTCTCACCTCTGACTTTACTGGGGGCTGTCCCCTACCACCATCTCGCTCTCTCTCTGTCAAAGAGTTAACTTACAGCTCCAATTAATAAAGTTCCTGGGCAATTAGGAGTGTTTAAATCCAAACCCCTCAGATGGCTCTCTAACTCGCCTGACAAGTTTACCCGGACTCCTGCAGCTATGCATACGATTGTTTACAGTCTCCTAGCCTCCAGAGGCACGGGAAGCTTAAGATATTCAAATAGCTTAGAGCCTCTCAAAGAGTTAAAAACTGTCAGAATAAACTAGTAAAGGATTTCATTGATGAGTCAATGCTTGTTGCCAAGTTTTCACATCCCCTGAATTGTATCCTTGAATGTGTATTAATTAATAGTTGGTATATAGTAAAAAATAAGTAGTGGCCTTGGTGTTAGTAACTTTAGACCCTTAAGGTAATAAATTCTTTCTTTGTTGTAAACCCATTACACATCCGCCCTATAGGAATGCAATTTTATCTTTGGAAGATGGTGCCAAACCTTAAAATAATTACTCTTAGAGAAAATAAGTCTTTGTTGATAAGTCCTTGTCAAGAGTCATAAAATGTTAGTAGGCCTTCTGGCCAGAAGATGATGTAAATCACCTAAACAATTTGTGTACGATAAATTTGCAGGAAAGAAACCTTGGTTTTTGATAAGAATCAAAGACTGCTGACTTTGCATCCCCTATTATCCTCTATGGGTAACTTAGGGTATAAAAGCCCCTGTTAAAAATAAAGCTATGGGCCTTGTTCACCAGAGCTTGGTCTCCCCATGTCATTCTTCCCTTTAACTTCCAGCTGAGTCTCCATCTGGAGCGCGGAACCCACCACGCTTACTAATTATGCCTGGGCTTCTAAGACCCACTCGAGAAGGTGTCTAGGGTGAGGCACCTTCCGCTATTCGAGAGGGCGCCTGCGGCCTACGTAAGTGGTGCAAACTTCTTGTCTTGAAGTTTTATTGGTCTCCCGCGTAAACCAAGCTACTCAGCCTCTTTTCTCCACTGAATTTTCCTACTGAGCTATCCTCATTCTATTGTTCTCTATATCTCTAATTAGCATATAAATAGTCGCCTAGGCCGTCTCTCCTTCGAATACCCTGGATCAGCTGGGGCTGGTCCCCAGCAGTTTTTCTATTTAGCCTATTATTTATTTTAAATATAGCAGTGTGTACATTGGGGGAAACAGAGAATCTTGGGGGGCAAAACAAAGCCTTGTGTGCACCAGGACCCAGGGGAAAGGAACAGTGACCCCATGAGAGACTAAGCCATACCTGCCTATGAGTGTTTGAGGGTCTCTTCAGGAGGCATTGGTGAGCAATGTCTTGCATGGGAACTGGGGTACTGGCAAAAGAAGTCCTGAGAAGCATGTGTTGGCATACGTCCTTTTGCAGATCACCTTTAGTCCTACCATAGAGTCTGAAGACTCCAGGACTGGGTTGCCATAGGCTAAACAACTAAACAGGAGGGAA
This sequence comes from Bos grunniens, assembly GCF_055505025.1. Classification (NCBI taxonomy): domain Eukaryota; kingdom Metazoa; phylum Chordata; class Mammalia; order Artiodactyla; family Bovidae; genus Bos; species Bos grunniens. Next base: position 100,079,593 of record NC_141194.1, on the reverse strand, counting down.
TACAGCACCACCCATCAGCATAAAATCAGATCAAAGATTTACTGAGCATCCCACTGTCCACCAGAGCAAGACCCAATTATCCCTACAGCCAGTCCCTCTCATCAAGAAGGTTGAACAAGCCTTTTATCTTCATCCATAAGAAGGCAGACAGAAAAAGCGAGAACTACAATACCACAGCATCCAGAACAAAATTCACAATCACAAAAATATAGCCAAAATTCCAAAAAAGCATTGGACAAAGCTGCATTCCTATAGGGCAAAGGTGAGGTGGGCTCAATCAAGAAAAGAATTAACTCAAGGGTCCAAGGTTACAAACATTGAGGCTATTACTTACATTTCTATACACCCATTGTATCAATCAATACACTGCCAAGGACACAGTAGGTAAGGAGTATGGAGACTTAGCAGCAAACATTGGCCCAATAAGTGAAAAAACCTTTCACCAATACAATTTCTAATCAATCTTTTAACTACTCAAAGGAATCTGTGTTTAGACAGTTTAGAACATCTCCCGCCTCTCACAGTTGGGAGGCTCTGAACAATCACATGTGGCCGGAAAAACCTATTCAGGCAGGCTAGAGGATTTCCAAAGGAGTTTGTAGGTTGAAACACTGTCACACCCAGGAATTATTAACTGGAGCTGTAAGCTAACTCTTTTTTCAGACAGAGATAGTGGGGGACAGCCCCCCTTAAAGTCAGAGGTGTAGGTGAAAGCACAAAGCAGAAAGTAGGCAGACTCTGGTTTTGGGGGTAGATGCTCGAGAATTTCCAGGGGGACCCCTGAGGCTCGATCCCGCCTTTGCTTATGCCGAGCCTCCTTCCTCATGACCTTTGTCATGGGCAGAGTTCCTCACGCTGGCTCCCAGCAGTGATAGAATTCCAGTTGAGCTATTCCAGATCCTGAAAGACGATGCTGTGGAAAGTGCTGCACTCAAAATGCAATATGCACTCAATATACAATATGCCAGCTCCCGGCACAAAATGATCACATGGATAACAGCTTTGTGTAACTCAAAGCTATAAGCTATGCCATGCAGGGCCACCCAAAAGGCATGGGTCACAGTGGAGAGTTCAGACAAAACATGATTTACTGTAGAAGGGAATGGCAAACAACTTCAATATTCTTGCCTCGAGAGCCCCATGAACAGTATGAAAAGGCAAATAAATACATAAAATAACACCAGAAGATGAGTTGCCCAGGTTGGTAGGTGTCCAATATGCTACTGGGGTAGAATAGAGAAATAGTTCCAGAAAGAATGAAGAGGCAGGGTAAAAGAAAGGACAGTTGTGGATGTGCCTAGTGGTGAAAGTAAAACCTGATGGTATAAAGAACAACATTGCATAAGAGTCTAGAATCTTTGGCCCATGAATCAAGGTAAGTAGAACCTGGTCAAGCAGGAGATGGTAAGTGTGAATATCAGCATCTTAGAAATCAGCGAACTAAAATGGACAGGAATCGGCAAATTAACATTTAGATTACCATTATATCCACCACAGTGGACAAGATTCCCTTAGAAAAAATGGAGTAGCCATCACAGTCAACAAAAGAGTGCAAAATGCAATACTTGGAAGCAATCTCAAAACAACAATGATCTTGGTTCAATCCCAAGGCAAGCCATTCAATATCACAGTAATCCAAGTCTATGCCCCAAACTCTAATGCTAAAGAAACTGAAGTCAAACGGTTCTATGAAGACGTACTAGACCTTCTGGAACTAACTTTAAAAAATGGTGTCCTTTTTGTCATAGAAAACTGGAATGCAAAAGTAGGAAGTCCAGAGGTATCTGGAGTAACAGGCAAGTTTGGCCTTGGAATACAACATGAAACAGTGCAAAGGCTAATAGAGTTTTGCCAAGAGAACACACTGGTCATAGCAAACAGCCTCTTCCAACAACACAAGAGATTACTCTACACATGGACATTACCAGGTGATTCATACCAAAATCAGATTTATTTTATTCTTTGCAGCCTAAGATGGAGAAGCTCTATACACTCAGCAAAACAAGACCTGGAGGTGACTATGGCTCACATCATGAGCTTCTTATTGCGAAATTCAGGCTCAAATTAAAGAAAGTAGAAAAAAACACTAGATCATTCATGTATAACCTAAACCCTTATGATTATTCAGTGGAGGTGACAGATTCAAGGGATTAAATCTGGTAGATAGGGTGCCTAAAGAACTATCAATGGAGGTTTGTAACATTGTACAGGAGGTGGTAATCAAAATGACCCACCCCCAAAATAAATGCAAGAAGGAAAAACAGTTGTCTGAAGAGACCTTACAAATAGTTGAGAAAAGAAGAGAAGTGAAAGGCAAAGGATAAAGGAAAGATATCCAACTGTACACAGAGTTCCAGAGAATAGCAAGGAGAGATAAGAAAGTCTTCTCAAGTGAACAATGCAAAGTAGAGGAAAACAATAGAATCGGAAAGACTAGAGATCTCATCAAGAAAATTAGAGACACAAGCAGAATGATTCACACAAAGGTGGACACAACATAGGACAGAAAGGGCAAGGACCTAATAGAATAAAAGATTAAGAAGAGGTGACAAGAATACACAGAAGTATACAAAAAAGGTCTTAATGACCTGAATAACCATCATGGTATGATCACTAATGTAGAGCCAGACATCCTTGAATGTGAAGACAAATGGGCTTTAGAAAGAATTACTGTGAACAAAGCTAGTAGGGTGATGGAATTCTAGCTCAGCTCTTTCAAATCCTAAGGGATGACGCTGTTAAAGTGTTGCACTCAATATACTAGCAAATTTGGAAAACTCAGCAATGGCCACAGGATTGGAAATGATCAGTTGCATTCCAACCTCAAAGAAAGGAAATGCCAAAGAATGCTCAAACTACCATATAATTGTGCTCATTTCACAGGCTAGCTAGGTAATACTCAAAATTCTTCATGCTAGGCTTTAACAGTACATGAACTGAGAGCTTCCAGATGTTCAATCTGGATTTAGAAAAGGCAGAGGGACCAGAGATCAAATTGCCAACATCTACTGGATCATAGAAAAAACAAGGGAATTTCAGAAAACATCTACTTCTGCTTCATTGACTACTCTAAAATCTTTGACTGTATGGATCAGAACAAACTGTGGAAAATTCTTAAAGAGATGGGAATACCAGATCACCTTATTTGCCTCCCTAGACACTTATACACAGGCCAAGAAGCATCATTTTGAATGGGACATGGAACAACGGGTTAGTTCCAAATTGGGAAAGGAGTGTGACAAGGTTGTATATTGCAACCCTGCTTATTTAAATTATATGCAGAGTACATCATGCGAAATGCTAGGCGAATAAATCATGAGGTGAAATCAAGATTGCCAGGAGAGATGTCAATAACCTCATTATATGCACATAACTCCACCCTAATGGCAGAAAGCAAAGAGAAACTAAAGAGCTTCTTGATGAAGGTGAAAGAGGAGAGTAAAAATGTTGGCTTAAAATTCAACATTCAAAAAACTAAGATCATGGTCCCATCACCACATGACAAATATATGGGGGAAAATGGAGACAATGAAAGATTTTATTTTCTTGGGCTCCAAAATCACTGTGGATGGTGACTGCAGCCAGGAAATTAAGACACTTGATTCTTGGAAGAAAATCTATGACAAACCTAGACAAGATACTAAAAAACAGAGAAATCACTTTGCCAACAAAAGTCCATATGATCAAAGCTGTGGTTTATACAGTAGTCATGCACGAATGTGAGAGTTTGACCATTAAGAAGGCTGAACACCGAAGAATGGATGCTTTTGAAGTGTAGTGCTGGAAAAGACTCTTGAAAGTCCTTTGGTCTGCAAGGAAATTAAACTGGTCAATCTTAAAGGAAATAAACCATGAATATTCATTGGAAGAACTGATGCTGAAGCTGAAGCTCCAATACTTTGGACCTCTGATAGAAAGAGCTGACTCATTGGAAAAGACCTTGATGGTGGGAAAGATTGAGGGCAGGAGGAGAAGGGGACAACAGAGGCTGAGATGGTTGGATGACATCATTGACTCAATGGACATGAATTTGACCAAACTCTGGGAGATAGTGAAGGACTAGGAAGCCCGGTGTGCTGCAGTCCATGGGGTCACAAAGAGTAGGACAGGTCTTAGCAAGTGAACAATATATGCTTCCTCTTTACCCACTTTGATTAGAATCTTTATCATAAATGGATGTTGAATTTTTTCAATTTTTTTCCTGCATCTACAAAGGAGATCATGTTATTATCTCTTCTTTGGTTAATGTGGTGTACCATATTAATTGGATTGCAAATCTTGAACCATCCTTGTTTCCATGGAATAAGTCTAACTTGATTATGGTGTATGACCCTTTTTATATATTGTTGAATTCCATTTGCTGATATTTTTGAAGATTTTTGCATCTATGTTGATCAAGGATACTGACCTATAACTTTCTTTCTTTTTTTTTTTTGGTAGTGTCTTTGGTTTTGGTATCATGGTAATGTCTGCCTCCTAGAATAAATTTAGGTTTGTTCCATTCATCTTCAATTTTGTGGAACCATTTGGGAAAGATATGTATTAGTTCTTCTTTATATGCTTATCGGCTTCCCTGGTTGCACTAGTGGTAAAGAACCTACCTGCCAATGTAGGAGACATAAGAGACAGGAGTTAGATCCCTCCCTGGGTTGGGAAGGTCCCCTGGAGGAGGGCATGGCAGGTCACTCTGGTGGCTCAAAGAGTAAAAGAAAAATCTCCCTGCAATACAGGAGACCCTGGGTTTGGTTCCTTGGTTGGGAGGATCCTCTGGAGGAGGGAATGGCTACCCATTCCAGTATACTTGCCTGGAGAATTATATGGAGAGAGGAGCCTGGCAGGCTACAGTCCATGGGGTCAGAAAGAGTCAGACACAACTGAGCGACTACCCAAACATATATATTTTATCACTTGCTTTGTTTTTATTCTGCCTTTCCCACTAGATAGCATAAAAGCACCTTGAGGGCTACGACTTTCTTTTTTGTTCAATGTTATTTCTGTAGGATTTAGGATATTTCATTGTACATTACCTATGTACAATGTTCAGTAAATATGCATTGAATGAATAACTAAAATCCTTCTGTTTAAAATCTTCAAATGGCTTCTCCTTTACATGTGGAATAAAAGCCAAACTCTTCGCTAAGTTTTTCAAGGCCTCACATTATCCTTTTTTCTTATTTCTTAGCATTTTCTCCTCACTTACTATGCAACAGCCAGATGATTCTCCAAGTATTCCAATTCTTCCATATTTACTTCATATGGCTATACTTTTGCCTCTTCCTGCAATTCTCCCTTCTCACTCTCCAACAACTTCTATTCATGTGGCTGTTTGTATTTAATTTTTGGCCTTAATTTAAATGCTACCTCTTCAGAGGGAATTCCAGGGTGCTGTCATGTGTGTCTTTCTCTCTCTTGTTTTCTTTATTATAACACCTTGTTCATTTCATTCAAAATAAATATCACAATGTCTAGGTTGTTTTTGTTGTTGAACTTACTTACATATTTAGTGTTTCTCTGTATAAGGAGTAAATTCCAGAGGACAGCAAGCTTGTTACTAAAGTATATAGCTAGAAGTTAACACAGCGACTGCTACCTATTGATAACCCTCTCAGAACAGTTATTTGCTAGGAATAGAAGTGGTTAAGAATATAGAGCTTTAGGTCAGTACTCCCAACCTTGTCACTAGCTATTATATATGAGGTTAAACTAGTCATCTAACCTTATTTTATATTGATACATTCACTTAACAGGGCTGTGATGAGCACTGAGATAATTATGGAAATCACTTACGCAGAGCCTACCACATGCATTGAATTTGTTAACTGATATTGTTCATTAATTGTGTTATTACTGTCATCATTTTTAGATATTTCCATAATTGAAAGGATTAAATAAAATATTTCTTGGTAAGGACAAAGGTAGAAAACAAAAGATGCTTCTGTAAGTTCTGCAAGAGAATGAAAGAGACTTGAAAATTAGATTTTCCTTTCCTGCTTTTATTTGATATACACATTTTTCATTATATATGTTTATTATATTAAAAATAATTATTATTTCATAAACATCATTTATGTTTTTGTTGGAGATTCTCAAATTTTAATAGATTGTGAAAGCTTAAGAATATCTATTTTAGTTAAAACACAAGAAAATATATAAAAAATATACATCTCTTTCTGGAGGTGTATTTGACACTAAAGTTGTTCAGAATTTAGAGAAAACAATGGTTAATGAGTAAAGTCCACATTCCATAGTTGGCCTTAGAATAATGGGTTCTCTCACACTTCTCCACAATTTGTCATCATTAGGCATGCTATAGCTGTCACATGCTAGTATCCATCCATTTTACCTTGCCAAGATTTATGGACACATTAAACAGACTTGTTCAAATTCCTGAAAAACATATTTTAGAAATTATCAGTGAAAATGAAATATGATTTTCCAGAAACTGATATTTCCATTTCTTTATTATCTCAAAATAAATCAGAATACTAAAAGTCACAAAATGAATAAAATATTTCTTAGCTATAAAATAGACATTGGATGATGAGTAATAATGCTTTCACTATAGTATTTCTCTTTGGAAAATATTTGTTAATATTCTCTTTTCCCTGGGTTTATTTCACATGAGATGTTTCCCAGAAGAACTTCAGATGGACTATTTATTCTAGTTTCTGCATTTTTTTATATTAGTGGAAGTATTTTTGTTTCTTTGTGAATGCATGACACTGATAAAAGCTGTTTTTCCTATTACACAACAGGTGCTCTAGTTCTTCAATAGTATCTATTAGATAATAAATTGTTAATATATATATAAATGTAAAAATGTAACTCCAAATGGAAAGGGAAATAAAAAGTCTGACAAATCAATGAGAAAACCAAAGGTAAATATTTGTATATATATAGATATAGATATAAATATATATATCTTAGTTTGTTTTTCACATATATGTGATATATTTATAAATAGATACACACATGCACTGTATATATTCTTGTCTATAACCTAATTTTGCCTAACATAACCTTTTAAATTTATGTGGCTTTCTGAAAACATGACCATAGTTATAATAACCTAATTTTTTCTATTAAAAGGATGTAATATGATTTATTTAATCATTACAATATTATTTGGCATAATCCCATTCTAAAGCTGATAGTTCCTACTCAATTCTACTGTTAAAGCCATGCAGAAATATTGGCTCTGATGTTTTGCAAGAAACCAGAAATCTGTGTTTTTTGTTATTGTCAGAAGAGCTTATCCCTGTTTCATGGGACAATATATTTTCATCCTTCTAAGGGTAGCATATTGCCTTTTATTGAGATATAGTTTACATGTGACATTGTGTACATTTAATGTGTACAACATATTAATGTGATGTATTCATATATTGTACTATGATCAACATTGTAATGACAGTTAGCATAGATAAAGCAGTGCATTTTATTCTAGTAGCAAAGCTACTAGTACTTTGTTAATCTTTAAAGGCTTCATCCTTTTGCTCCTCTCCTTTTATATTTTTGACATCACAATTTACTTTTTTTTATGCTGTGTATTTGTTAAAATATATAGTCATATATTTATTTTTAATATTCATTTTCTTTAACCTTTATACTATAGTTAATTGGTTAACCTAGCTACTTAATACAGAATTACAATTTTCAAATTGTATTTTTCACCTTTGCCTCTGTGTTGTATATGTTTTCAAGTTGATGATAAGCATCTTTACATTTTCACTTGAAGGAACTCCTTTCAGCATTTCTTGTAAGTCAGGTCCAGTGGTGCTGAACTCCCACAGCTTTTGTTTGTCTGAAGGATACATTTACATGATAAAGTATTATTGATTGGAAATTTTTATCTTTTCATATTTTTAATATTTTATTCTACTCTCCTAGACTGTAGAGTTTCTTCTGAGAAATCCACTAATAGCCTAATTGAGGTTTCTTTGTAGCTTAGTTTCTTTTCTCTTGTGGGTGCCTTTAAGATTATTTATCATTAATTTTTGGCATGTCAATTATAATGTGTCTTGGAGAAGACTTTTTTGCCATGAGATAATGGAGTGGTCTACTAGGTATGACACCATCCTTATGGCAGAAAGTGAAGAAGAACTATAGAGCCTCTTGATTAAAGTGAAAGAGGAGAGTGAAAAAACTAGCTTAAAACTCAACATTCAAAAAATTAAGATCATGGCATCTGGTCCCACCACACCATGGCAAATAGATAGAGAAACAATGGCAACAGTGACAGACTTTATTTTCTTGGGCTCCAAAATCACTGCAGATGGTGACTGCAGCCATGAAATTAAAAGACACTTGCTCCTTGGAAGAAAAGCTATGACCAGCCTAGACAGTATATTAAAAAGCAGAGACATTACTTTGCCAACAAAGATCTGTCTAGTCAAAGCTATGGTTTCTCCAGTAGTCATGTACAATGTGAAAGTTGAGCTATAAAAAAGCTAAGCACCAAAGAATTGATACTTTTGAATTGTGGTTTTGGAGAAGACTTTTGAGAGTCCCTTGGACTACAAAGAGATCCAACCGGTTAGTTCTGAGGGAAATTAGTCCTGAATGTTCATTGGAAGGACTGATGCTGAAGCTGAAGCTCCAATACTTTGGCCACCTGACGCTAAGAACCAGCTTATTGGAAAAGACCCTGATTCTGGGAAAGATTGAATGTTGGAGAAGAAGGGGACAACAGAGGATGAAATCGTTGGATGGCATCACCGATTCAATGGACATGAGTTTGAGCAAGTTCCAGGAGTTGGTGATGGACAGGGAAGCCTGGCCTGCTGCAGTCCATAGGGTCGCAAAGAGTCGGACATGACTGAGAGACTGAACTGAACTGAACTGAACTGAGTAGGTATGTGGACTTGTATGTTGTGTGTTTAAGTCATTTCCCAAGTTTGGAAAGTTCTAAGCTATTATTTCTTTAAACACAATGTCTGCCCTCTTCTCCTTCTGGGACATGGATTATTGTAATATGTCCTTTGTGACTGATTCCAGTAACTCTCCCATGGTTCCTTCACTTTTTAAAATCTTTGTTCTCTCATCTTCTAACTGAATTATTTCTATATTCTTATCCTCCATGTTATGTATTCTTTCTTCCATCTCATCTGCTCTGTTAATGGTGTTCTCTACTGCATCCTTTGTTTCATTCAATTAATTCATCAGCTCCAGAATTTTTGTTTGGCTCTTTTTATAATTTCAACTTCTTTATAAATGACTTATCCTGTTCATTAATTTTGTTCCTGATTTTGTTTTATTGTGTTTCTGAGTTTTCTTGTAGGAATGATCAGTTTTTTGTGATATCACATTTCCTTGAATTTTATAGTTTTTGTAGGTATGTACTTCTCTTTTCACATTTGAAGTAGCAGTTACCTCCTTATCTAAGTTTTTATATCTTATTTCGTTCTTACATTTCAATAGACTGGCTGTTAGAAACTTTTCTTTTGTATTTCAGAAGGTGGTACTACAGCTCATTTGTTGTTTTTCCCTTGCCCACTGACCTTGATTTATTATCTAGTATCCTCTGAATCTACTGAACTGGCTCTCCCAGATGTACTCCAGAGTATACACAAGTAGCTGATAGTAGCATGGAAGAAAGTGTGGGTTTCACACTTGTAGTTCTGGGGGTGCCTATGGGCATAGTAGGGAGATCCTCTGTGGGTGTATTCCCAGAAGTTTATGGGCAGACTTCCTTGTGAAGTCCAGAAACAGACAGCAAGAAATGCATTGCATTAATGGCCTTTGATATTCTTCTCTGCTTCCTTTACTTTCTTTTCCCTGTGTCCAGTCATGAAAGTCCCTCCTCATAAAAAAAAATAGTGTTGGGCAGAAATATATTTCCCTAGTTGCAACTCACATAACTGAGATAACCAGATGGTCAGTTACTTTTTTGCTTTCTACCCTCTCCATGGGAGAGGTCACTACTTTTCACCTCAATCTGCCAGAAAATTTACTGATGCTGCTATCAAAAGCTTAGCTCCTTGCAGTATCACCCTGGGAAGGGGGACAGTCCTGGTGAATTCCTTCCTCTCTCTGTGTCCAGACTCATCCTTATCCTGCTCTTAGTACATTGTGGAATCCCCCCGAAGTAGGCTGGACCTCTACAAATTCTCTCTTGTCCTTGAATATGTTCCCAGTTTTGCACTTTGCAGTTTTCCTCCCAGACCTATTCTGGTGAGTGGAGCATGAAACAGGCTCATCAGGTCTTGAAGATCCACAAGCCTCACTAAGGTTTGATTTGTTTATTTTCTAATGCATAGGTGGGCTATAAACCTTCCAGTTACCTTGGCATAAGGTGTTTCTGTAAATTATGGAAGTCTAATAAATTGCTCCAAAACAGGTTAGAAGGCAAAAAATAAATGACTTATGCTGCCATGATACAGGCACCATACTCTGGTATTACATTGCTTTTAATAAATTCTCTTTTTAATTGCATAATCTTTGTTTAAAATGCTTATGTGAAAAAAAAACCTAGTATGTTTAATTACTTTTTATTTGGGGGCCATTGTTAGAATTGAACTTAATTCTAACTGATTCAGGCACGTAGTGAAAGACAGAGAGGCCTGGCATGCTGCCATGCCATGTCCATGGGGTTGCAAAGAGTCAGACATGACTGAGCTACTGAACAACAACAATCTTTTGATTACACCTGTCCCCACTTCCTCCACCTCCAGTCCCTGACAACCACCATTCAATTCTCTGTTTCTATAAGTTTGGCATTTTTTCAATTTTGCCTTTATCTTATTTTTATTTATCTTATTTCAGAATAAAACCCTTAAGTTTCACCCATGTTATTGCAAATGCCAAGATTTCCTTCTTTCTCATGGATGAATAGTATATGTATCTGTATGTGTGTGTGTGTGTGCATGTATGTGTGTACTAGTGGTAATATCTCTAGTCGGCCTTCAATGTTTTTGATTTTGTTTTTTAATTTGCTTCACTGTGTCTTGAGCACTGATATTAGAGAAAAACACACTGTCATAAAGTATAAACTAGTATCTCAAAACATAGGAAATAGTCTTTAGGAAAGCAAAAGTCGATATTTATCCATATACACATACTTCTGTATTCATGCATCATAGATGCACTTAGAACACTTGGATTGTTTCTATGTCTTGGCTACTGTGAATAATGCTGCAATGAACATGAAACTATAGATATCTCTTTGAGATCCTCATTTGGTTTCCTCTAGATACATATCCAAGAGTGAAATTGCTGGATCATACAGTAGTTCTATTTTTAATTTTTAAATTGTGATTTAATTAATTCCTTAACTAGAGAATATTTTACTTTTATTGTTTCATTCAAAGTTATTATTCAATAAATGTTAAACAGTTTGCATAACAGATATGGTTTATTGCTTTAACAGGTGTCTGACTGATTATCAAATTATTATTCATAACTTTGCTTTTCCTTTAGAAGTTTAGATATTTTCTGATATGGTCAGTTGAATGGCAATGTTTTGAAAAATAGTCTTGATGAAAGCTTAATCCTTTTTCCTTTGTAAATCTATATGATTGTGTAGTTTTTTAGGCTTTGAAATGTAAGTTTTACCACATTATGTGTACATTTATTTTTTAATTTACTTTGCCTGATATTCAGAGTGCTTTTTTTGATCTAAAAACACGGGGTTTCATTTAGATTATTACATGTTTATTTTAATATTATATCTTTTACTGTAAGTACTGATAATTTTATCTTGGTCTGTGATTCAGAAATCCAGTTATCCATACTTTGAATTAATTAATTCATTTATTTAGTCAACAGATAATTGATTGCATTTCATTCTTTACATATTACACTAAGTATAGTTCTAATATCAGTTCATATTTGAGCTTTAATTTTTTTTTTACCCTCTTGTTTGAAATCATTACATTCCTTTTATGTGTTTATTTGCTTCAACAACTAGCTCCTTTTTCATGTTATTATTTTTCACTTAATATTTTGTCTCATTTCATAGAGTCCATAATTCAAGAATTCATTGAAGAACATACACCAGCTTTACTTATTTTTCTTCCTCAACAATATTTTGAGTGCAATGATCCCTATTTTACATTACCAAATAATTTTATAAACTTGCTTTTTATTTTTAATACTATTAAATTGGTAGAAATGTAAATGCATTTAGGCTTGTAGTTGCCTATAAATTCAATGGGTAGGTTATCTTTTTACCTATCACTCTCCTAAAGGTTGCTAGTGTCAGGATGTTGACTATTAATATATTCACCACCTTTGGTTACCGTTTCTACATATAGTAGTTATGCATTTAATTTAAAAAATGGACAGTGAAAATATTTCATGCTCCTGCTGACTATATAGAACAGAAATTATCCTGAATAATTTCCATCATTCAGGATTTCCTACTTGACTTGGTATAAAGTATGAAAATGTGTAATAGAAAATATTCAATATACCAAAAGATGTTTTCTTTCTCCTTATTTCTATAAGTTTTGTTTTTTTAATAAATGTGCTACTTTTAGTTCACTTATCTCCATTGTTGTACAATATTATTGGAAGTGCATTGGCATCACTGTATTTATAAAGATAATCCTGTGCATAAAAAGGAGATGGATCAAGATTAGTAAAAACATAAATTATTCCTATGTAATAGGTAGAAATATTTATCATTCAAGTGGCTGTATGAAAGTTCCATATAAGAAGTGTTGTGGGAATCTGTCTGTTCCCATGTGAACTGAAACAGGGTTTTTTGACTATTATTACAAATGTCTAGCTCTTGTTTTCTAGTTAATTCTATTTATCACTATTTCTGAAGCTCTTCACTCTATAGTACTCAACTCTTGTTTCCCTATTTTCAGGGAAAGTGGTCATTAGAATCAGTAAACTGTAAGAGAAGAAGCTAAAAATTAAGCATTGTAATGATAGCCCTCGTAAGAAAAATGGCTTTGCTGCTGGAAAAGTTGGACAATTGAAATGATGATAATACAAAAATCAATAAACTGGCAACCAGAAAAAGATAATATGGTGTCATATCATTCTTATTGAACTTACTCTGAACTTATTTTTGTAAAATTATAATTTTCTATTTTTATTTTAAAGCAGTTATGATGATGACAAGTTGGGTTAATCTTTGTGTGCAAACATATTTAGGCAAGACCCTTAGAATAATCAGCAAACTGCTCTTAGGGTAAAAATATTTGACCACTGTCTGATACAAGGTGCATAATTACTTGAACTTGAATTATCAGCATCTCTGATAACAAGAGCTAGACATTTGGAATAATAGTTAAAGAACCCTCAATTTCAGTTCACTTGGGAACAGACAGATATAGAACAACAGGAGCATACTATTCATTTTTCTCAGGTGAACATATATTTGTACAGAGATCATTTTGTCTTGTTGATTTTCAGTCACTAAGTTATGTCCAACTCTTTGTGACCCCATGGACTGCAGTACATGAGGTTTCCCTGTCCTTCAGTACCCTACAGAGTTTGCTCAAACTCATGTCCTTTGAGTGAGTGATGCCATCCAACCATTTCATGCTCTCTCGCCCCCTTCTCCTCTTGCCCTCAATCTTTCTAAGCATCAGGGTCTTTTCCAAACAGTCTACTCTTCATATCAGGTGGCCAAAGTATTGGAGCTTTATCTACAGCTTCCATCCTTCCAATAAATATTCAGGGTTGATTCCCTTAGGATTGACTTTTTTGATCTCCCTGCTGTGCACAGGACTCTTGAGTTTTATCAAGAACCCACAGTTTGAAAGCATCAATTCTTTGGCACTCAGACTTCTTTATGGCCCAGTTGTCACATCCAGACATAATGGACCGAAAAACTATAGCTTTTTCCATATTGTAAAAACCATAACTTTGACTATATGGACCTTTGTCAACAAGGCTATGCCTCGGCTTTTTAATACACTGTCTACATTTGTCATAGCTTTTCTTCCAAAGAGCAAGTATCTTTTAATTTTGTGGTTGCAGTCAGTGTCTGCAGTGATTTTGGAGTCCAAGAAAATAAAATCTTCCACTGTTTTCATTTTTTCCCATCTAGTTGCCATGAACAGATGGGACCAGATGCCATGATCTTAGTTTTTTGAATGTTGAGTTTTAAGCCAGCCTTTCAGTCTCCTCTTTCACCCTCATCATTAAGATACTTATTAGCTTCTCTTCCCTTTCTACCTTTAGAGTGATATCACCTGCATATCTGAGGCTGCTGCTATTTCTCTATGCAATCTTCATTCCAGCTTGTGATTCTTCTATCCAGGCATTTCACAAAATTTACACTACATATAAATTAAATAAGCAGAGTGACAATATACAGCCTAGATGCATTCCTTTCCCAGTTTTGAACCCGTCCATTGTTTAACCTCTGGTTTTAAATGTTGCTTCTTGACCTGTATACAGGCTTCTCAGGAGGAAAGTAAGGTTGTCTGGTATTGCTATCACTTTAAGTATTTTCCACAATTTGTTGTGATCCACACAGTCAATGAAGCAGAAGTAGATTTTTTTTTTCCCCTTTGGAATTCCCTTGCTTTATCTATGATCCAGCAGATGTTGGCAATTTGATCTCTGGTTCCTCTGCCTTTTCAAAATCCAGCTTGTACATTTGGAAGTTCTCAGTTCACATACTGTTGGAGCCTAGCTTGAAGGATTTTGAGTATTACTTTGCTCGCATGTGAAATGAGAGCAATTTTGTGGTATTGAACATTATTTGGCATTGTCCTTCTTTGGGATTGAAATGAAAACTGACCATTTACAGTCCTGTGGCCATTGTGGAGTTTTCCAAATTTGCTGGCATATTGAGTGCAGTGCTTTCACAGCATCATCTTTTAGGATCTGAAACAGCTCAGCTGGAGATCCATCACCTCCTTCTGCTTTGTTCATAATAACGGTTCCTAAGGCTCTCTTGACTTCACATTCCAGGATGTCTGGCTCTAGGTGAGAGATTACACCATCATGATTACCTGGTTCATCAAGACTTGTTTTATACAGTTCTGTGTATTCTTGTACCTCTTCTGAATTATCTTCTGCTTCTGTTAGATCCATAACATTTTTGTACTTTATTGTGCCCATCTTTGCATGAACTTTTCCCTTGGTATCTCCAATTTTCTTGAAAAGATTTCTAGTCTTTCCTATTCTATGTTTGTTTTATCCCTGCAAATTAAAATGACTATGACTACAGACCTAGTTCTTCATATATGTGATTTAATTGAATGTTCAAATTTGAACCAGTTAAATTTGTGTTGTATAGACCTCTCCAAATTAATTTAATTTTTAAAGAGTGACAGATACTTGAGAAGGAAACTGAATGATCAGACAGCACTTCTTCACATAACAGTCTTTTATTAGCATTCCAGTCACCTGGATTTGTGTTTTCAGATCTAGAAACTTGAATTTGTCAGTCTATTAAAAGTTTTTTGTCTGTTTGTTTTAGAGAGAAGTCAAGTGAAAGTGATACTTCACATTGACTAAGCATATGAGATTAATGTGTGTATCAGCATGCTTATTGATTCATTTACATTTGGAAAATATCTTTACAGTAATCAGAATACCATGGACAAAGTGCAAAGATCCTTGTATCATGGCTAACTGGACAACTTAGTTAATAATCAGAGGATAGAATAATAATAATTAGAGTGAAAAATATTACCCTCAAGAAGCAATTAGCATTCTGGATTACTTGCTAACAAGCTAGATAGACTGTTGAACCACATAGAGTGGATGTACTAAACCTTGGAATTGTAAAACAGTAGAGTGTCAGGTCATTAAAGAATAATAATTAAAAGGTTATAATTTTTTTTACATTTTCTATGTCTATACTTTAACAATCTTCTGTTACCAAACTCCTTTGAGAAGGTTATTATATATTTGCTTACATTGTAATTTCATTAATTTATATACTAGTTTAGTCTCAGTATTAATAATCTTTGATTATTTGACTGGAGCTAAGCAATTTCCAAATCTTCATAAATAACACATTTTAAACAATTTCACAGTTATATCTATAAGGAAAGGATTGTGTCCTATTCATCATTCTATTTACCAACATCTGTACATGATTTCCAGTAAGTGCTCAATAAATAACTTTGAATTAGATTCTGAGCTACTGCTACTAGAATCATTCTTAGAAGTAGGCTTTAGCTATATGTATTCAATAGTATACATTTTTGGCATGTGCTTCAAAAGGTTCATTTGTATTTCAACTGATGTTTTATCTACTCATTTGACAGTAGTCTATCTACTGACGATGCAATATGTGCTATCTCCCCAATTTGTGTTGTATTATATTGGAAAGATCATTTTTTAAATTATTTATTATTTAGTTTTAAAATATCAGTTGAGTCAGTTCAGTTGCTCAGTCATATCCTACTCTTTGTGACCCCATGGACTGCAGCATGCCAGGCCTCCCTGTCCATCACCAACTGCTGGAGTTTACTCAAACTCACGTCAATTGAGTCAGTGATGCCATCCAACCATCTCATTCTCTGTCATCCCCTTCTCCTCCCACCTCCAATCTTTCCCAGCATCATGGTCTTTTCAAATTAGTCAGTTCTTTGCATCAGCTGGCCAAAGTACTGGAGCTTCAGCTTCATCATCAGTCCCTCCAATGAATATTCAGGACTTTCCTTTAAGATAGACTGGTTGGATCTCCTTGCAGTCCAAGGGACTCTCAAGAGTCTTTTCCAACACCACAGTTCAAAAGCATCAATTCTTTGGCGCTTAGCTTTCTTTATAGTCTAACTCTCACATTCATACATGACTACTGGGAAAACCATAGCTTTGACTAGATAGACTTTTGTTGGCAAAGTAATGTCTCTGCTTTTTACTATGCTGTCTACGTTGGTCAGAACTTTTCTTCCAAGGAGCAAGCGTCTTTTAATTTCATGGCTACAGTCACAATCTGCAGTGATTTTGGAGCTCCAAAAAATAAAGTCTGTCACTGTCACTGTCATTGTTTACCTATCTATTTGCCATGAAGTGATGGGACCAGATGCCATGATCATAGTTTTCTGAATGTTAAGTTTATAGTATGATTATCAATTAAGATAAAACATTAAGTATTCTAGAGGTAGAGTACATCAGTAAATTAAATCAGTATAGTAAAACAGTAAATTAAATCAGTATAGTAAATCAGTAGAGTAAATATGTAAATTAAATCAGTAGGTTAAATCAGTAAATTAAAATAAAAACTGGTTCAAAAATCCTGAATTGTTTAGTGTAAATTTTTTTTTCTATTCCTTCTGAGTTCACTATGGAATGGGTGAAAAATGACAATAAGAGATCTTGTTAAACCATTTAGTCAAGTGTATATCATTTTGAATGCCATCCCCTGAAGTGTCAGCTTATGTTCTTTGTTTTTGTTATAGTATATGATTTCCTCAACTGATTTTTAGAAAGACAACTTCCAGTAAATATAAAAATCACACATTCATTTTCTTATTTTCAAAGCTTTACTGACATATAATTCATATGCCAAACAATAAATCCATTTAAAATGTATAATTTGATGTTTTGTAGATATTCAGAATTGTGCAACCATCACCAAGATCAACTAGTAGAACATTTGCATCGCCCCATGAGCACCCACAACCTAT
Source organism: Bos grunniens (assembly GCF_055505025.1). Lineage (NCBI taxonomy): Eukaryota > Metazoa > Chordata > Mammalia > Artiodactyla > Bovidae > Bos > Bos grunniens. The sequence goes on along the minus strand of NC_141194.1, from coordinate 100,062,041 downwards.
TCACTCCTACTCCATCTCTAGGCAACCACTAATTTACTCTCTGTCTCTAAGGATTTTCCTATTATTGTCATTTCATATAAAAGGAATAACACAATATGTGGTCTTTTGTGACTAGTTGCTTTCAAATTTATCCATTTTGTAGCTAGTAATTCATTTTTTAAGGTCTGAGTAATATTCTGTTTTATGGATATATCTTGTTTATCTATTACAGTTAGGGTTGATAGACATTTCTATCATTTCTAATTTGGTATTATTAATAATACTGCTATGAACATAAGTATATGAGTGTTCATGTGGATTCATGTTTTCATTCTTCTTGGGCATATACCTACCTTCAATCTATGTATAGTATCATTTAAAATTTCAAATTTAATTAAATATTAAAATAAAAGTAAATAATTATTTCTGAAATTATAACTGCTTCTATGCATAACCCTGATATTCAAATGTGTCTTCTTGAAGGGTGATATATTCCTCCCAATTTGAGGATGACTATCCTAGAATCTGAGAGTCAGTTACTGTGTTGAGTGCACAGAAGTCTTGGAGATGGATATGCTTTGACCAATTGATCTTTCATCTATTCATTTGCTTATACATGTCATCACTCATTAAACATATATTTATTGGGTGCCTAATCTGAGTCAGTACATTTCAGTCCATTTCACCCTCTTCCAACAACACAAGAGAAGACTCTATACATGGACATCACCAGATGGTCAACACCAAAATCAGATTGATTATATTCTTTGCAGCCAAAGATGGAGAAGCTCTATACAGTCAGCAAAAACAAGACCAGGAGCTGACTGTGGCTCAGACCATGAACTCCTTATTGCCAAATTCAGACTTAAATTGAAGAAAGTAGGGAAAACCACTAGACCATTCAGGTATGACCTAAATCAAATCCCTTATGATTATACAATGGAAGTGAGAAATACATTTAAGGGCCTACATCTGATAGATAGAGTGCCTGATGAACTATGGAATGAGGTTCGTGACATTATACAGGAGACAGGGATCAAGACCATTCCCATAGAAAAGAAATGCAAAAAAGCAAAATGGCTGTCTGGGGAGGCCTTACAAATAGCTGTGAAAAGAAGAGAAGCGAAAAGCAAAAGAGAAAAGGAAAGATATAAACATCTGAATGCAGAGTTCAAGCGTTCAGGAAGAGATAAGAAAGCCTTCTTCAGTAATCAATGCAAAGAAATAGAGGAAAACAACAGAATGGGAAAAACTAGGGATCTCTTCAAGAAAATCAGAGATACCAAAGGAACATTTCATGCAAAGATGAGCTCGACAGAAATGGTATGGACCTAACAGAAGCAGAAGATATTAACAGATGGCAAGAATACACAGAAGAACTGTACAAAAAAGATCTTCACGACCCAGATAATCACAATGGTGTGATCACTGACCTAGAGCCAGACATCCTGGAATATGAAGTCAAGTGGGCCTTAGAAAGCATCACTACCAACAAAGCTAGAGGAGGTGATGGATTTCCAGTTGAGCTATTCCAAATCCTGAAAGATGATGCTGTGAAAGTGCTGCACTCAATCTGCCAGCAAATTTGGAAAACTCAGCAGTGGCCACAGGACTGGAAAAACTCAGTTTTCATTCCAATCCCAAAGAAAGGCAATGTCAAAGAATGTTCAAACTACCACACAATTGCACTCATCTCACACGCTAATAAAGTAATGCTCAAAATTCTCCAAGCCAGGCTTCAGCAATATGTGAACCGTGAACTTCCAGATGTTCAAGCTGGTTTTAGAAAAGGCAGAGGAACGAGAGATCAAATTGCCAACATCCTCTGGATCATCGAAAAAGCAAGAGAGTTCCAGAAAAACATCTATTTCTGCTTTATTGACTATGCCAAAGCCTTTGACTGTGTGGATCACAATAAAATGTGGAAAATTCTGTAAGAGATGGGAATACCAGAACACCTGATCTGCCTCTTGAGAAATATGTATACAGTTCAGGAAGCAACAGTTAGAACTGGACATGGAACAACAGACCGGTTCCAAATAGGAAAAGGAGTACATGAAGGCTGTATATTGTCACCCTGTTTATTTAACTTGTATTCAGAGTACATCATGAGAAATGCTGGACTGGAATAATCACAAGCTGGAATCAAGATTGCCAGGAGAAATATCAATTACCTCAGATATGCAGATGACACCACCCTTACGGCAGAAAGTGAAGAGGAACTCAAAAGCCTCTTGATGAAAGTGAAAGTGGAGAGTGAAAAAGTTGGCTTAAAGCTCAACATTCAGAAAACGAAGATCATGGCATCCAGTCCCACCACTTCATGGGAAATAGATGGGGAAACAGTGGAAACAGTGTCAGACTTTATTTTTCTGGGCTCCAAAATCACTACAGATGGTGACTGCAGCCATGAAATTAAAAGACCCCTACTCCTTGGAAGGAAAGTTATGACCAATCTAGATAACATATTCAAAAGTAGAGCCATTACTTTGCCATCAAATGTTCATCTAGTCAAGGCTATGGTTTTTCCAGTGGTCATGTATGGATGTGACAGTTGGACTGTGAAGAAGGCTGAGAGCCGAAGAATTGATGCTTTTGAACTGTGGTGTTGGAGAAGACTCTTGAGAGTCCTTAGGACTGCAAGGAGGTCCAACCAGTCCATTCTGAAGGAGATCAGCCCTGGGATTTCTTTGGAAGGAATGATGCTAAAGCTGAAACTCCAGTACTTCGGCCACCTCATGCAAAGAGTTGACTCATTGGAAAAGACTCTGATGCTAGGAGGGATTGGGGGCAGGAGGAGAAGGGGATGACAGAGAATGAGATGGCTGGATGGCATCACTGACTCGATGGACGTGAGTCTGAGTGAACTCCAGGAGTGGTTGATGGACAGGGAGGCCTGGGGTGCTGCGATTCATGGGGTCGCAAAGAGTCAGACATGACTGAGCAACTGATCTGATCTGATAGCTCTTCAATGAGATATCAAGGGAACATTTCATGCAAAGATCAGCATAATAAAGGACAGAAATGCCATGGACCTAACAGAAGTGGAAGATTAAGAATAGGTGGCAAGAATACATAGAAGAACTGTACAAAAAAAGGTCATAAAGTCCCAGATAACCATGATGGTATGGTCACTCACCAGAAGCCAGACATTCTGGATTGTGAAGTCAAGTGCGCCTTAGGAAGCATTACTGTGAACAAAGGTAGTGGAGGTGATGGGATCCAACATAGCTATTTCAAATCCTAAACCATGATGCTGTGAAATTGCTGCACTCAATATGCCAGCAAATTTGGAAAACTCATCAGCGACCACGGGACTGGAAAATGTCTGTTTTAATTTCAATCCCAAAGAAGGGCAATGCCAAAGAATGTTCAAACTACCATACCATTGTGCTCATTTCACATGCTAGCAAGGTAATGCTCAAAATCCTTCCAGCCAAACTTCAGCAATATGTGAACCAAGAACTTCCAGAGGCACAAGCTGGATTCAGAAAAGGCAGAGGAGCTAGAGATCAAATTGCACACATATACTGGACCATAAAAAAGCAAGGGAATTCCAGAAAAAAATATCTATTTCTGCTTCTTTGATTATGCTAAATCCTTCTACTTTGTGAATTACAAGAAACTGTGGAAAAGTTATTAAAGAGATAGGAATACCAGACCACCTTATTTGCCTCCTGAGAAGACCATGTGCAGGTCAAGAAACAACAGTTAGGGCCAAACATAGAAAAACATACTTGTTCAAAATTCGAAAAATATGACGTCAAAGTTGTATATTGTCACCCTGCTTATTTAACTTATATTCAGAATACATCATGTGGAATCCTGGGCTGGATGAATCATAAGCTGTAATCAAATTCCTGCAAGAAATATCAATAACCTTAGATATGCAGATGACTCCACCGTAATGGCAGAAAGCAAAGATGAGCTAAATATTCTCTTGATGAAGGTGAAAGAGGAGAGTGAAAGTGAAAGTTGCTCAGCCGTGTCCAACTCTTTGCGACGCCATGGACTATACCTCTCCAGGCCAGAATACTGGAGTGGGTAGCCTATCCCTTATCCAGGGGATCTTCCCAATCCAGGGATTGAACCCAGGCTTCCTGCATTGCAGGCAGATTCTTTAGCAGCTGAAGCACATGGAAAACTGTAGGAGAGTGAAAACGCTGACTTGAAACTCAACATTCAAAAAACTAAGATCATGACATCCAGTCCCAACACTTCATGGCAAACAAATGGGAAAATAATGGAAATAGTGACAGACTTTATTTTACCGGGCTCCAAAATTACTGCAGATGGTGACTGCAGCCAGGAAATTAAAAGACACTTGCTCTTTGGAAGAAAAGCTATGAGAAAAGTAGACATATTAAAAAAAAGAGACATCACTTTGCCAGCAAAGGTATTAACAGTCAAAGACTGTATGGTTTTTCCAGTAGTCATGCATAGATGTGAAAGTTGGACCCTAAAGAAGGCTGAGCACTGAAAAATCGACACTTTTATACTGATGCTAGAGAATACTTTTGAGAATCTCTTGGAGAGCAAGCAGATCAAATCAGTCAATCTTAAAGGAAATCAACCTTAAATATTCATTGGAAGGGCTGATGCTGAAGCTGAAGTTTGAATACTTTGGCCTTCTGATGCAAAGAATCAGCTCATTGGAAAAGACTCTGAAGCTGGGAAAAATTGAAGGCAGGAAGAGAAGTGGGCAATAGAGGATAAGATGGTTGGATGATATCACTGACTCAATGGACATGAGTTTGAGCAAACTCTGGGAGAGAGTGAAGGATAGAGAAGGCTCGAATGCTGCATTCCATTGAGTTTCAAAGAGTTGGACACGGCTGAGCAACCTAACAACAACTGAGGTACAAGAACAACATTTGCATATTTTAACTTTCCATTTATGTTTGTATCAGAGAAGAGATTATGTTTTCTTCACCCTATTTAGTTCTTTAATGATTTCACAGCTAAACAGGAAGTAATATACGACCTAGATTCTTGTAGACCTCTTGTTACCATATTGGGTAGTGAAAGGGATTAGACATTCTGTGGAGTCTCTTTTATAAGGACACTAATCTCATCCATGATATCTCTATTCTCATGACCTAGGAACCTCTCAAAGTCCCCACATCCCAATACTATCATATTGGACATTCAATTTCAACATATTAATTTTGGGGAGACACAAATATGTAGTCTCACAGCAGGGGGTGATAACTGTGTCCAATGCTCTTTGAAGATCAAATAATGACAAGATGGAGATGTGATTATTAGATTTTGCAATGTTAAGGCCGTTAGTAGTCTTGAAACCAACAGCTCTGTTTCACTGGAGTGATGTGAAGTGAAGCCAAATTTAATGTGTTCAAGGAGGAGTAGGAGGACCAGAATTACACAAGGTGAGGATATACTACTTTTTAAAAGGATTCTTATAAGAACGGAACAGAGATTTGAGCAGTAAATGTCTGCTGCAATGCAGAAGACCTGAGTTTGATCCCTGGGTTGGGAAGATACCCTGCAGGAAGAAATGGCAACCCACTCCAGTACTCTTGCCTGGAAAATTCCATGGATGGAGGAGCCTAGTAGGCTATAGTCCATGGGATCACAAAGAGTCGGACACAACTGAACAATTTCACTGATTCGCTGGTTCAGGCGATTGGGGATATAATTAAGGATTTCAAAAAGATGGTTGTATGCCAAGGAAAACATTGCGAAGAAGAAAAAAAAAAAAAACTCATGCTGTTACAAGAGAGAGAAGATTGCTTCAAAAGCATAGTCATTGAATAGACTGGGACTGGATTGGAGATGGCGTCCAGTGTGTGTGAAAAAGGGTTAATTTGGACTAAACAGACAATTCAGCCGTTGTAACAGAAAGATAAATAAGATTACATGACTTCGGTAGATGATCTGATAGTGCAAGAATATAGAATTTCTCTGATATTTCTTATGTTTCTCAGTGAGCTGATGAGCACGGTTATTGAATATATGAATGAGTGACCATAAGATTGGAATTTGGAAAGAAACGACAAAAAGTTTGAAATATGTGACTGATAAATTAACTGAAGAATTTACGGAGTGACTTAAGCCCAGAAATGTAATAGAATGCCTAAGCATCGCTGATGGCCATTTAACAAGGTAGTCATAACTTTATAATCAGTTAGTATAATTAACATGATTGTATGTTTTCCCCTAACCAGCTTTGATGTGGATGTAGAATGAGTACAAAGTTGGATTTAAAAATAGTTGGGGTATTTTTGAATAAGACAAGGAAAAGAGACCAAGATATGTGAGTAAATATTCAAGAGAATGATTACAACTGGATATTATATGTGCATGCGTGCTAAGTAGCTTCAGTTGTGTCTGCCTCTTTTTGACCCTGTGGACTGCAGAGCCATAGGCGCTACAGGAGCCACAAGAGCCACTAGGGTCCTGTATTCATGGGATTCTCCATGCAAGAATACTGGAGTTGGTCGCCATGCCCTCCTCTAGGGGATCTTCCTGACCCAGGGAACGAACCTACATCTCCTGAGTCTCCTGCATTGCATGTGAATTCTTTACCACTTAGCCACCAGGGAAGTAAGATACTATACAAAGTTGGATAATAAAGAAAGTAAGGATGTGTGGTAATATTAGTCAGCAAAGTTGATTGGATCAAGAAATTGATGGTCATAACAGGGTGGGAAAATTGTGGTGGCTCTTCTAGAAGATGTGAGTAGGAAAGTCAGAAGCTTATGTTCACTCAGTGTTATGGAAAGGGAGTTTGGGGGAGAATGTATAAATGTATATGTATGGTTGAGTCCCCTCACTGTTCAACTGAAACTTTAAGAAAATTGCTAATCAACTACACCCCAACACAATACAAAATTTTTCTTTTTTTAAAAAGCTTGTGTATGGAGGGAAGGATGATTAAATAGATTTTGGAGAGGACACATTGACTAGATCTTGCATATAACCATGGGAATGGATAGTTTAAGTGGTATACAAGTAAAAAAGTGAAAAGAAAGTGAACTAGGAGACTCAGAGGTTATATGGATCATCTGAACTGATACTAAAGTCATCACATATTTTGGTAAAAATAATATAAGAGACAATACTAATGACCCATAAGCTAAAATATCCAGGGAATAAAAGTGAGTGAGAGACCTCAAATTCTAAAAATGACAGAAGCAGGGAGGCGGTCCTAAGATAGCATAGGCATAGAACAGGGAGACCACTTTCTCCCCCACAAATTTATTGAAAGATCATTTGAACACTGAGCAAATTCCACAAAACAACTTCTGAACACTGGCAGAGGAAACCAGGCACCCAGAAAGGCAGCCCATTGTCTTCAAAAGGAGGTAGGACAAAATATACAAGATAAAAAGAGAGACAAAGAGTTAGGGATGGAGATCCATCCAAGGGAGGGAGTTGTGTAGGAGAAGTTTCCAAACACAAGGAAACCCTCTCACCGGCGGGGCTATGAGGAGTTTTTGAATCTCAGAGGGCAACATAACCAGGAGGAAAAAATAAATAAACAAAATCCACAGATTATGTGCCTAACCACAACTCCCAGAGAAGTAGCTCAGACACTCGTGTCTACTACCAGCAAGTGGGGGCTGAACAGGGAGGCGTGGGCTGCATTGCTTAGGGTAAGGACTGGGCCTGAATGCCCTGAGGACAATCTGAAGGAACTAACGTGAGATAGCAACCCAAACTGTGGAGAGAAAAAAAAAAGAAAAGAAAAGAAAGCAAGAGAGAGAGAGAACTTTCCCATGAAAAGATATAACCTAAGGCACTGCCGGGCCTGCTCACAGAACAAAGGACTGAGCGAATACCAGAGGAAAGCTAGCCAGCTGCGGACTGGCCCATCCCCTCCTTGAGGCAGGGGGGCAACAGCCAGAGCCAGTGAGGTGCAATCTCGGCTCCAGAGACAGCACCCTCTACCAAACTGCGAGCAGGCTCCCAGTTGCTAACTACATCTTCCTGGGATCCTAGATGGCTGACATCTGCCAGGAGGGTCGCAGCCAGAGGTCAGCTCCCCAGATGAGACACACAGCACACCTGAGACAGCGCTCCCACTGCACACCCAGGAAACTGAGTAGTGGGACTGGAGAGGTGATAAGACACACCACCCAGCTGGGAGAATGTGCTCATCAAGCACCTGCTCACCTGAGATGCTTGGACCTGGGAAGGACACCAAACCCAGGCCCAAGTTTGTGCCTTTGTGGAGTACCCGAGAACCTGAACCTGAGCAGCTCAGACTTGGGAAGTGCATGCAATCCAGGGCCTGCTTTAGACAGTTCCCCCTGCAGAGCAACCTGGAGCTTGAGAAGTGTAGACTGAGAAGGCACACATGCCGTGAGTGGAGGCAAACCCAGTGTGGCCCAGATACTGCAAGCACTCCCCACATACACCAGTGATATTTGTTTATAGTATTCCTCCCTCTCCACAGCACAACTGAACAAGTGAGCCTAAATAAGTGACCACTTCCTCCCCCTTGTATCAGGGCGGAAATTAGACACTGAAGAGACTTTCAAACAGAATAAGCCAAAATAAACAGAGGGAACTGCTTGGGAAGTGACAGGTGAAACAGATTAAAACACTGTAGTTAGCACCAACTACATTGGAAGGGGCCTATAGACCTCGAGAAAGTATAAGCTGGAACAAGGAATTATCTGTAACTGAGCTGACCTCACACTGCCCACAACAGCTCCAGAGAAATTCCTATATATATTTTATTATTATAATTAAAAAAAAATTAACTTTAAAAAAATTTTAAGCCCTTTATTACTCCTTTAATTTTCATTTTTATAACCTAATATTACCTTGCAAAAAAAAGACCCTATTTTTAAAGCAAATTTCATATATATTTTTTATAAATTTTGTGATTTTGCTTTTTTTAATACTGTATTTTTGAGACTCTAACCTCTACTCCAGATTTTTAATCTTTGCTTTTTGGTATTTGTTATCAATTTTGTACCTTTTAGAATACAATCTTCAGTACCAATTTTACTTAGGAGTGTGATTACTGGCTTGATTGCCCTCTCTCCCTTTTGACTCTCCTTTTTTTTTTTTCCTAGGTCACCTCTATCTCCTCCCTCCCCCTTCTCTTCTCTACCCAACACTGTGAATATCTTTGGTTATTCCAGGCTGTGGAGAACACTTAGACAACTGATTACTGGCTAGATTTGTCTCTCTACTTTTGATTCTTCTGTTCACCTCCTGGTCACCTCTATCTCCTCCCTCCCCCTTCTCTTCTCTACCCAACACTGTGAATATCTTTAGTTATTCCAGGCTGTGGAGAACACTTAGACAACTGATTACTGGCTAGATTTGTCTCTCTCCTTTTGATTCCTCTGTTCTCATCCTGGTCACCTCTATCTCCCTCCTCCCTCTTCTCTTCTCCATGTAACTTTGCGAACCTCTCTGAGTGCCCCTTACTGTGGAGAATCTTTTCTCCATTAACCTAGATGTTGTATCATCAGTGTAGTATGGATGGAGAAGTCTTGAGGCTACTGTAAGAATAAGACTGAAAACCAGAGGCAGGATGCTTAAATTCAAAACTTGAGAACACTAGAAATCTCCTGACTCCAGGGAATTTTAATCAACAACAGCTCATACAAAAGCCTTCATACCTACATTGAAACCAATATCCACCCAAAAGCCAACAAATTTCAAAGCAAGATACCATGCTAATTATCCAACAATGCAGGAACATAGCCCTGATCATTGATATACAGGCTGCCCAAAGTCACACCAAACACATAGACACCTCAAAACTCACTACTGGACAATTCATTGCATGCCAGAGAGAAGAGATCCAGCTCCATCCGCTAGAACACTGATGCAAGCTTCCCTAACCAGGAAACATTGACAAGCCACTCATCCAACTCCACCCACAAGGAGGAACCTCTACAATAAAGAGGAAACACAAACTTCCAGCCATACAGAAAGGCCACCCCAAACACAGCAACCTAAACAAGATGAAACGGCAGAGAAATATTCAGCAGGTAAAGGAACATGATAAATGCCCAGCAAATCAAACAAAAGAGGAGGAGATGAGTTTACCTGAAAAAGAATTCAGAATAATGACAGTAAAAATGATCCAAAATTTTGAAAACAAAATGGAGTTACAGATAAATAGTCTGGAGACAAGGATTGAGAAGATGAAAGAAATGTTTAACAAGGAGGTAGAAGAAATGTAAAAAAAAAAAAAGTCAATTAATAATGAATAATGCAGTAACTGAGATAAAAAACACTCTGGAGGGAACCAACAATAGAATAACTGAGGCATAAAATAGGATAAGTGAGGATCTTCTCTAGACAGGAAACACAGAAAAGGTTTATAAACTCGAACCCAAAACAACAAAGTAAATGGCAATGGGATCATGCTTATCAATAATTACCTTAAATGCAAATGGTTTGAACGTCCCAACCAAAAGACAAAGTCTGGCTGAGTTGATATAAAAACAAGACCCCTATATATGCTGTTTACAAGAGACCCATATCAAACCCAGGGACACATACGGACTGAAAGTGAAGGGCTGGAAAAAGGTATTTCATGCAATTGGAGACCAAAATAAAGCAGGAGTAGCAATACTCATATCAAATAAAATAGACTTTGAAATAAATGCCATGAAAGGAGACAAAGAAGGACACTGCATAATGATCAAAAGGTCATTCCAAGAAGAAGATAAAACAATTGTAAATATAGATGCACCCAATATAGGAGCACTGGAATATGTAACACAAATGCTAATAAATATAAAAGGGGAAATTAACAGTAACACAATAATAGTGGGAGACCTTAATAACCCCACTCACAGCTATGGATAGATCAACCAAACAGAAAATTAGCCAGGAAACACAAACTTTAAATGATACAATGGACCAGTTAGACCTAACTGATATCGATAGGACATTTCACCCCAAAACAATGAATTTCATCTTTTTCTCAAGTGCACATGGAACCTTCTCCAGGATAGATCACATCCTGGGCCACCCATCTAACCTTGGTAAGTTCAAAAAAATTGAAAACATCTCAAGCATCTTTTCTGATCACAATGCAGTAAGATTAGATGTCAACTACAGGAAAAAAAAATATTAAAAATACAAATATACAGAGGATAAACAACACAGTTCTACATAATCAACAAATCACAGAAGAAATAAAACTGAAATCAAAATATGCATAGAAACGAATGAAAAGGAAAACACAACAACCCCAAATCTGTGGGACTCAGTAAAAGCAGTGTTAAGGGGAATGTTCATAGCAATACAAGCTTACATCAAGAAACCAGAGAAAAGTCAAATAAATAATGAAAAGCAAGTAGCAAAAGAAGAAATGAAGAACCCCAGGATTAGTAGAAGGAAAGAAATCACAAAAATTAGGGCAGAAATAAATGCAAAAGAAACAAAGGAGACCATAGCAAAGATCAATAAAGCCAAAAGCTGGTTCGTTGAGAGGATAAATAAAATTGACAAACCCTTAGCCAGACTCATCAAGAAACCAAGGGAGAAGAATCAATCAGCAAAATCATAAATGAAAATGGATAAATCACAACAGACAACACAGAAATACAAAGGATCATAAGAGACTACTATCAGCAACTATATGCCAGTACAATGGACAACTAGGAAGAAATGGACAAATTCTTAGAAAATTACAATTTTCCAAAACTGAACCATGAAGAAATAGAAAATCTTAACAGAACCATCACAAGCACATAAATCAAAACTGTAATCAGAAATTTTCCAGCAAACAAAAGCTGACGATCAGACGGCTTCACAGCTGAATTCTACCAAAAATTTAGAGAAGAGCTAACACCTATTCTACTCAAACTCTTCCAGAAAATTACAGAGGAAGGTAAACTTCCAAACTCATTCTATGAGGCCACCATCACCCTAATACCAAAACCAGAAAAAGATGTCACAAAAAAGAAAACTACAGCCCAATATCACTGATGAATATAGATGCAAAAGTCCTTAACAAAATTCTAGGACACAGAATCTAACAACACATTAAAAAGATCATACATCATGACCAAGTGGGCTTTATCCCAGGGATGCAAGGATTCTTCAATATTTGCAAATCAGTCAATGTAATACACCACATTAACAAATTGAAAGATATAAACCATATGATTATCTCAATTGGTACAGAGAAAGCCTTTGACAAAATTCAACATCCATTTATGATAAAAAAAACCCTCCAGAAAGCAGGCATAAAAGGAGCATACCTCAAAATAAAAGTCATGTATGACAAAACCACAGCAAACATTATCCTCAATGGTGAAAAATTGAAAGCATTTCCCCTAAAGTCAGTAAAAATACAAGGCTGCCCACTCACACCACTACTATTAAACATAGTTTTGGAAGTTTTAGCCACAAGAGTTAGAGCAGAAAAAGAAATAAATGAAGTACGGATTGGAAAAGAAGAAGTAAAACATTCACTGTTTGCAGATGACATGATCCTCTACATAGAAAACCCTAAAGACTACACCAGAAAATTACTTGAACTAATCAATGAACATAGTAAAGTTGCAGGGTATAAAATCAACACACAGAACTCCCTTGCATTCCTATACACCAACTATAAGAAAACGGAAAGAGAAATTAGGGAAATAATTCCATTCACCATTGCAATGAAAAGAATAAAACACTTAGGAATAAATCTGCCTAAAGAAATAAAAGACCTGTACATAGAAAAGTATGAAGCACTGATGAAAGAAATCAAAGAGGACACTAATAGGTGGAGAAATACACCATGTTCATGGATCGGAAGATTCGGTAAAGTGAAAATGAGTATACTACTCAAAGCAATCTATAGATTCAATGCAATGCCTATCAAGCTACCAACAGTATTTTTTGGAGAACTAGAACAAATAATTTCAGAATTTGTGTAGAAATACAAAATACCTCCAACAGCCAAAGCAATCTTGAGAAAGAAGAATGGAACTGGAGGAATCCACCTGCCTGATTTCAGGCTCTACTACAAAGCCACAATCATCAAGACAGTACGGTACTGGCACAAAGACAGAAATATATATCAATGGAACAAAATAAAAATACCAGAGATAAATCCACGCACCTATGGACACCTTGTCTTTGACAAAGGAGGCAAGAAAATACAATGGGGAAAAGACAATCAAACTCTTTAATAAGTGGTGCTGGGAAACCTGGTAAACCACCTCTAAAAGAATTAAACTAGAACACTTTTTAATACCATACACAAAAATAAACTCAACATGGATTAAAGATCCAAATGTAATACCGGAAACTATAAAACCCCTAGAGGAAAACATATGCAAAACACACTCCAACAAAAATCACAACAGGATCCTCTATGACCCACTTTCCAGAGTAATGGAAAATAAAAGCAAAAATAAACAAATTGGCCCTAATTAAACTTAAAAGCTTTTGCACAAAGAAGGAAACTATAAGCAAGATGAAAAGACAGCCTTCAGAATGGGAGAAAATAATAGGAAACAAAGAAACTGACAAATAATTAATCTCAAAAATATACACGCAACTCCTGCAGCTCAACTCCAGAAAAATAAACGACCCAATCAAAAAATGGGCCAAAGAACTAAACAAACATTTATCCAAAGAAGACATACAGGTGGCTAACAAACAGATTAAAAAACACTCAACATCAGTCATTACCAGAGAAACGCAAATCAAAAACACAATGAGGTACCATGTCACACCTGTCAGAATGGCTGCTATCCAAAAATCTACAAACAATAAATGCTGGAGAGGGCGTGGAGAAAAGGGAACCCTTTTACACTGTTGGTGGGAATGCAAACTAGTACAGCCACTATGGAGAACAGTGTGGAGATTCCTTTAAAAACTGGAATTACAACTGCCATTTGCCTCAGCAATCCCACTGCTGGGCATACACACTGAGGAAACCAGAAGTGAAAGAAAATCGTGTACCCCAATATTCATCACAGCCCTATTTACAATAGCCAGGACATGGAAGCAACCTAGATGTCCATCAGCAGACGAATGGATAAGAAAGCAGTGGTACATATACAAAATGGAATGTTACTCAGCCATTTAAAAGAGTGCATTTGAATCAGTTCTAATGAGGTCTATGAAACTGGAGTCCATTATACAGAGTGAAGTAAGTCAGAAAGAAAAACACCAATACAGTATACTAAAGCATATATATGGAATTTAGAACGATGATAACAATGACCCTATATGCAAGATAGCAAAAGAGACACAGATGTAAAAACAGAATTTTGGACTCTATGAGAGAAGGCAAGGGTGGGATAATTTGAGATGGTAGTGTTGAAATCTGTGTATTATCATACATGAAGTGGATCACAGGTCCACGGTTGATGCATGAGACAGGGTGCTCAGGGCTGGGGCACTGATCCTGGGGAATGGGATGTGGAGGGACGTGGGAAGGGGAGTTCTGGATGGAGAACATATGTGTGCGTGTGGCTGATTCATGTCTGTGTACGGCAAAAACCACTACAATATTGTAAAGTAATTAGCCTCCAATTAAATAAATAATTAAAAATAAAAATGACAGAAGCACACAGGTGCAATGAGTGATACAACATAATGACACATTAATAAAACAGAGTGGACATGGTAAGATATTTCTACATACTAGACATCGTGTAAAGTAAAAAAAAAAAAAACAAATTGTGAAAGTAGTAGCTGAAAAGCTAGGTTTATAAAAAAATAATATGGTAAAATACTAAGATGCTTGAATTAGTGAACTTGTGTGTAAAATGTTCTTAGTGATGACAAAATCAGAGAGGTTGGCTTATGTAGGGTGAAGCAGAAAGTGCTTATGGAATAGAAGTTAACAGAACAGTGAGGCAAAGATGTTGAATGGGATGTGTACATAGACATTGAATTGATGCTCAGTGACGCTAAGAAGTAAGGTAATAAGGAAGACAGCATAGTGAAAAAGACGTATAATAAAAGAAGATAGGTGAATGGTCTCTAAATGATAGGGACAAGGAAGAGAAGTGCTTGGTATACTGAAAAGACTTGTCACATAAAGAAGCAGGGAGTTTATATATATATATAGTAATATACATTAATATATATAATTTTTTTCAAAAGAGATAGAAATTAATGGAGTGGAAAAGAAAGGGTAATAGAAAATAAAAAGATAATATGAACATAATTTCTTCCCTTGATTCTGAGAAATATTGACTATAAGGAAATAAAAGTCATATTTTAAAAGGTCATGCAGGAGAAGGAATGCTCTCAGAAATGATGTCAAAGATATAGTAAAGTTATATTATGGTTATTAAGCAAGCAGAGACATTACTTTGCCAACAAAGGTCCATCTAGTCAAGGCTATGGTTTTTCCTGTGATCATGTACGGATGTGAGAGTTGGACTGTGAAGAAGGCTAAGCGCTGAAGAATTGATGTTTTTGAACTGTGGTGTTGGAGAAGACTCTTGAGAGTCCCTTGGACTGCAAGGAGATCCAACCAGTCCATTCTGAAGGAGATCAGCCCTGGGATTTCTTTGGAAGGACTGATGCTAAAACTGAAACTCCAGTACTTTGGCCACCTCATGCGAAGAGTTGACTTATTGGAAAAGACTCTGATGCTGGGAGGGATTGGGGGCAGGAGGAGAAGGGGACAACAGAGGATAAGATGGCTCGATGGCATCACTGACTCGATGGACGTGAGCCTGAGTGAACTCCGGGAGTTGGTGATGGACAGGGAGGCCTGGGGTGCTGCGATTCATGGGGTCGCAAAGGGTCGAACACGACTGAGCAACTGAACTGAACTGAGAGGCTCTATGGATAAACATTTTCTTGCTTTGTCTTAAAAAGTCAAGTTAGATTAAATGATTGTAATGATGCCAAATATTTTTAGACAATAATAAGACATGGGTCAATGGAGATGATTTTTCTTTGATGACAAAATTTTATTTCATTTTACAGTCTCCTCAATTGTTACTGACAGTAGCCTTAACCAAATTTCTTATAATTTTCAACAAAATTTAAAGCTGAATAAAATCTATTAGCCACAATTTAAGTAGGAAAATAATACCTTAAAGAGTTGGAAATGCAACTTCTTAAGTAAAAAGATCATGAAAACAATGAAGACTATGAGTGATACATTCATCCTAAATGCTTGTTAGAAAAAATTTCCTAGTTTAAAATGATGCCTTTTAAGAGTGGTATTCCTTACCTCTTTCCATAATCATAACTGGAGTAAGATTCTCTATTAAGTATTTCATGTCAGGGTAAGCTTGAAATATACTCTAAAATGAATCTATATTTTATCAACAAAAAATATCATTGACACTATTCTTTGTATGTTATAATGTGACACTAGCCTTTTAAAAATAATTTTCAGATTTTTCAAGCCTGCTGTTTAGTCATTTGGTCTTTTCACACAGAGTTATCTGAAATTGCAATTGTAACTTTGAACATAAGCAGAGAATATAGCTAAGAACCCCAAACTACCCTTTATCTAGTTTGATGAGTGTCTTATGATGGTGAATACAAGCGAATAAATGACCATCAGGCACTGAAAGATAAGCTTTCTGTAAAAAAAAAAAAAAAAGACAGTTTCTGTAGATAGGGCTTTTGACAATATAAAAGTCAAAAGATTTCATGTTTTATCTATCCTCAATGAACAATTTGGAACAATTAATCCTAAATACTTAAGTTTCAGACTAGCATTTTCTATGGTGCTTTCTCAAATATAGCCCTGCAGTAATATTTACTGTTCTGACCAAAACATTCTTGAATAGTATTTTGAGGCTGTCTTAATTATATGAGTGTGAAATGAGACCAAAAAGTGAATTTGGAAATAAAATATTTGTTGATTGATAAGATGTCAACCAGAGACTCAAAAATCCTGACTAAGTATCTCTTCGTGTGTATGAAACTCTTCTATTTTATCTCATCATTCTAAGGTCATTCTCAGTTCTCATGTTTTGATACTAGGATTAAAATGTTAAAAGTCACTTTCTTATTTTCTTCCATCTTTTGACTCCCACAATTAGAACACAAATTAGAGATTTGGCATGAGGCCTACAGATTGTCTATCTTAATAGTAGTACTATTTTTCACTAGGAAATATATAAAATATGCCATGTGACCCAGCAATCCCACTGCTAGGCATACACACTAAGGAAACCAGAATTGAAAGAGACACATGTACCCCAATGTTCATCACAGCCCTGTTTACAATAGCCAGGACATGGAAACAACCTAAATGTCCATCAGCAGACAAATTGATAAGAATGCTGTGGTACATATACACAATAGAATGTTACTCAGCTATTAAAAAGAATACATTTGAATCAGTTCTAATGAGGTGGATGAAACTGGAGCATCTTCTACAGAGTGAAGTAAGTTAGAAAGAAAAACACCAATACAGTATATTAATGCACATATATGGAATTTAGAAAGATGGTAATGATGACCCTATATGCGAGACAGCAAAAGAGACACAGATGTAAAGAACAGACTTTTGGACTCTGTGGGAGAAGGTGAGGGTGGGATGATTTGAGAGAATAGCATTGTAATGTGTATATTACCATATGTGAAGTAGATCGCCAGTCCAGGTTCAATGCATGAGACAGGGTGCTCAGGGCTGGTGCACTGGGACAACGCTGAGAGATGGGATGGGGAGGGAAAAGGGAAGGGGGTTCAGGATGGGGAACACATGTACACCCATGGCTAATTCAGTTGACTGTATGGCAAAAACCACTACAATATTGTAAGGTAATTAGCCTCTAATTAAAATAAATAAATTGATATACAAAAAAATATGGATTAATAGAAACAGCAGAGGCTTAGTAGTTGGACAAATAAGGGCTCAGATTTGCTATATGAACTATTAGGGCTTTGTGTATTTGTTTTTGTTGTTTTTGTTTTTAACTTGAACAAGAGATTTATCCACTTTAAATATGTCTGTCTAAAATAACAACAACAGTTTTACCTTTCAGGATTATAATTAAGACTATATGTATTGTGATATAAAAGGAGTAAAAGTGGAAATGGGGTAAACAAAAATAATTTTAAAATACAAGTAGAGGCTGAATGAGAGACATTTAAGAATTCATTATGAAAGCAGTTTAGAAGCATTCACTATTTCAAGCGTGAGGGTGTTTTGATGAGATGTTTCAGAAATGTAAGAACAGTAACACTGTGGATTTGAATTGATACGGGGAAGAAATTAGTTACAGAGAGGACAATGAGAAGGATATTGATATGGTTTATTAGCATCCCAACTGAACATATGTTGATTGGGCCACTGGACATGATAAACTCCCTATCTTGGGTCAGAGAGGCAAGGTTGTCTTGCCGTGATATTTCATAGTCAAACTTACAAGATTCTAGAGAAGGGAGTAAAACAAGATTATGGATTAAGGAGCCTACTGAAAATGAGAGAGAGGTTAGATCTTTATGGAAATATAGTACCTGGTTCCTATTTTGAACAGACCAACTGACTTTGGGACATCAAGATTAATTGTAGATTTCCCGCCAGAGTAGAAGAGGTTTCTGATACTTAAAGAATAGCCATATGCATATAGTAAACAAAACTTAGAGTGAAATATATTGCTTTGGGTCTGTGAGCTCTGGTTCAAGCTCCAAGTTAATGTGTGTGATCCCAGAAAAATCAGATCAGGAAATATGTATTATCAAGTGTCTAAAGCCTCGTTACATCACATATAAGAGTAGAAATAATGTAGCCTTCTTACCTTTATATAACTATTTCATGGGTCAAATGATACAATCAAAGAAAGTTGTGAGACTGTGGAAGTAACATAAGCATCATGGTAGCATAAGATGTTCCTCTTTTCTATGTGTGCTTCTCAACACAGAATTAGACATTCATGCACTAACAAAAGCCCCTTTTGGGGAGCTATGGGATCCCAGACAATATGCCAAGGAATCCAAGAGTAGTCTCATATATCTGTGAATCCAGTAATAAGTGAGCAGACCTCGTTATGGGCTGTGGTACCAGCCTGGTTGTGAACCCACTCCAACTCCTGTTGCCAAGGCAGAGAAAAGCAAAGCAAAACAAAACAACACAACAACAACAACAAAATCTGGAGAGTATTGGCCTGAGAAGATATCAAAGAAATGGTAAGCAAAAATGAAGTCTTTCTGTGGGGAGATTTAAAAGTGTGGTTGCAACCGAGGTGACTATAAACGGAACATTATCAGTACAAGGCAAAACTGCTTGAACTATCATTTAGCATCTCTCCTCCCTGCTGAGGAAAAGGAGAAAAAAAGTGTGAGACTCTGGCTACTTTAGTGATGTGGGACTAAGCAGGAAGAAATCCATTCCTTTCTAGCACCACCCAGAATACTGAGATGGCACCTCCATGACTAGGCAGAGGCAGGGAATCAGGAAAGAGACAAATACAAATATCAAAGGGCATTGAAGGGACACAGTTCCCGATAACTGCTGAACAGGAACTCTAATCATGAGCATCTGATAGTACTACACATAGAGATTTTCTTTCTGGGTCCCTGGGCACCCACAGAGTCCCAAATGCTAAATCCACGTGCATGCATGCCAAGTCGCTTCAGTCATTTCCAACTCTTTGCAACCCTATGGACTGTAGCCCACCAGGCTTCCCTGTCTATTGGATTCTCTATGCAAAAATACTGGAGTGGGTTGCCATGCTCTCCTCCAGGGGATCTTCCTGACCCAGGGATTGAACCTGAGTCTCTTATGTCTCCTGCAATGGCAGGTGGGTTCTTTACTACTAACGTCACCTGGGAAGACCACACCTCTTCCCAATCTTCAGCTGGCACCTTGTGCACACTCCCAATTGTGGCACCAAGAGAGAGAACCAGAAGATAGGAAGTACAATCAGAAAACAGGCCGTGGTGTGTGGACAAGTGGGAAACCACAAACTTGACTTATAGAGCCACCTCTGGGAAACAAAAGAGAGGTTTCCAGTAGCCACCATGATGATTTTAAAGAACTGATTCAGTTCAGTCACTCAGTCACATCCAACTCTTTGTGACCCCATGGACTGCAGCACGCCAGGATTCCCTGTCCATCACCAACTCTCAGAGGTTGCTAAAACTCATGTCCATCAAGTTGATGATGATCCAACCATTTAGCTTAAGAATCCTGCCACTGGCATGGGATCCTGTCTACCCAACTGCTGAAGTGCCCAGAACTCTGGCCTATTGTCCCTTCACTCACAGAGGCGGAGTCCACAAACCTTAAAAATTTGGACATGGCAGAGGCAACTGAGTAACCCCTTCTCCCCTTGAAGGGGTAGACCTGTGACAGGGATCTCAGATGCAGAAAAGGAGTCCACCACACCCATGTACCAGGTAGCGATGCCAAAGAAACTGGCAGAAGTAAGGCACTACTGATCCCTGAGATTCACAAAGCTATAAAAAGGGTATAAAGTCACACTTTTGACAGAGGAAACAGAAGGGTGGAAAGTACAAATTCTCAAATATAACCAGGGACAATGCAAGTAAAAAGCAACCAAAAACTCATGCTCTAGCACCATCTACTGAAAAACAAAAGCCCATAATTTATAGTCTGTTAAGTCAGGAGAATCAATCTAATAGGTTTTGATGCTCATGAATTACCAGCAGAGGAACAAATAATCAATAACCATGAAGAACCACAAAGAACCACAGTAACACTATATACCACAAAAAGAAAATGATAAATCTACAGAAGCCAAACTTAAAGTTACATAATATTGCTATTTAATTGAAGAGAATTCAAAATATTTATCAATAACAGACTGGTTCAAAATTGGGAAAGGAGTATTTCAAGGCTGTATATTGTCACCCTGCTTATTTAATTGATATTCAGAGTACAACACATGAAATGTGAGGCTAGATGAAGAACAAGATCTGGAATCAAGATTGCCAGGAGAAATATCAACAACCTCAGATATGCAGATGATACCATTCTAATGACAGAAAATGAAGAGCCTTTTTTTTTTTAATAAATGCATTATTTTTAATTGAAGGATAATTGCTTTATATAATTTTGTTGTTTTCTGTCAAACTTCAACATGAATCAACCATAGGTATACATATGTTCCCTCCCTCTTGAACCTCCCTCTCATTTGCCTTCCTATCCCACCCATCTAGGTCGATACAGAGCCCCTGTTTGAATCCCCTGAGACATACAGAAAATTCCCATTGGCTATCTATTTTACATATGGTAATATAAGTTTCCACGTTACTCTCTCCTTACATCTCACCCTCTCCTCCCCTCTCCCCATGTCCATAATTCATTCTTTATGTCTGTTTCTCGATTGATGCCCTGCAAATAAATTCCTCGGTACTATCTTTCTAGATTCTGTATATATGAGTTAGTATATATTTATCTTTCTGTTTCTGACTTACTTCACTCTGTAGAATAGGCTCTAAGTTCATCCACATCATTAGAATTAACTAAAACGTGTTCCTTTTTATGGCTGAATAATATTCCATTTTGTTTATGTACCACAACTTCATCTACTCATCTGTCGATGGACATCTAGGTTGCTTCCATATCCTAGCTATTGTATATAGTGCTTCAATGAACATTGGGGTACATGTGTCTTTTTCAGTTTTGGTTTCCTCATCTGGGCATATACCCTGAGGTACATTGTTGAGAAGATTGTTGGCTCACATGGTGTTTTTTCCCCCTATTTATTATTATTATTTTTTAATTTAAAATTTATTTTAATTAGAGGCTAATAGTTTTTTTAAGAAAATTCCATACTGTCTTCCATAGTGGCTGTATCAATTTATATTCCCACTAATAGTGCAAAAGTGTTCCCCTTTACGACACCCTCTCCAGCATTGATTGTTTGTACACTTTTTGATGATGGAGATTCTGATCTGTGTGAGCTGATATCTCACTGTAGTTTTGATTTCCATTTATCTGATAATGAGTGACTATTCATGTGTTTGTTAGCAATCTGAGGATCTTTTCATGTGTTTGTTAGCAATCTATATGTCTTCTTTGAAGAAATGTCTGTTTAGGTCTTTTTCCCACCTTTTGATTGGGTTGTTTGTTTTTCTGGTATTGAGTTGTATGAGTGCTTGTATACATTGTATACTTTCTATCTTGGTTCATTTGGAAATTAATTCTTTGTAAGTTGTTTCATTTACTATTATTTTCTCCCATTCTGAGGGTTGTCTTTTAACCTTTCAGATACGCAGATGACACCACCCTTATGGCAGAAAGTGAAGAGGAACTAAAAAGCCTCTTGGTGAAAGTGAAAGTGGAGAGTGAAAAAGTTGGCTTAAAGCTCAACATTCAGAAAACGAAGATCATGGCATTCGGTCCCATAACTTCATGGGAAATAGATTGGGAAACAATGGAAACAGTGTCAGACTTTATTTTTGGGGGCTCCAAAATCACTGCAGATGGTGACTGCAGCCATGAAATTAAAAGATGCTTACTCCTTGGAAAGAAAGTTATGACCAACCTAGATAGCATATTGAAAAGCGGAGACATTATTTGCCAACAATTGTTCGTCTAGTCAAGGCTATGGTTTTTCCTGTGGTCACGTATGGATGTGAGAGTTGGACTGTGAAGAAGGCTGAGCACTGAAGAATTGATGTTTTTGAACTGTGGTGTTGGAGAAGACTCTTGAGAGTCCCTTGGACTGCAAGGAGATCCAACCAGTCCATGCTGAAGGAGATCAGCCCTGGGATTTCTTTGCAAGGACTGATGCTAAAGCTGAAACTCCAGTACTTTGGCCACCTCATGCGAAGAGTTGACTCATTGGAAAAGACTCTGATGCTGGGAGGGATTGGGGGCAGAAGGAGAAGGGGACGACAGAGGATGAGATAGCGGATGGCATCACTCACTCGATGGACGTGAGCCTGAGTGAACTCCGGGAGTTGGTGATGGACAGGGAGGCCTGGGGTGCTGCAATTCATGGGGTCGCAAAGAGTCGGACATGACTGAGTGACTGAATTGAACTGAAATGATGATTTCCTTTGTTGTGAAAAAGCTTTTAAGTTTCATTGGGTCCAATTTGTTTATTTTTTTATTTCCATTACTCTAAGAGGTGGGGCATAGAGGATCTTGCTTTGATGTATCTTATTGAGTGTTCTGCCGATGTTTTACCCTAAGAGTTGTATAGTTTCTGTCTTATATCTAGGTCTTTAATCCATTTTGAGTTTATCTTTGTGTATGGTGTTAGGAAGTTTTCAAATTTCATTATTTTACATGAAGGTGTCCAGTTTCCCCAGAACCCCTTATTAAATAGGCTGTCTTTGCCTCATTGTATATTCTTG
Source organism: Bos grunniens (assembly GCF_055505025.1). NCBI lineage: Eukaryota > Metazoa > Chordata > Mammalia > Artiodactyla > Bovidae > Bos > Bos grunniens. The sequence goes on along the minus strand of NC_141194.1, from coordinate 100,038,857 downwards.
CCTCCTTTGTCAAAAATACAGTTCCCATAGGTTCGTGGGTTTATTTTTGGACTTCTTATCTTGGTTCATTGGCCTATATTTCTGTTTTTGTGCCAGTACCATACTGTCTTGATGACTACAGCTTTCTAGTATAAACTGAAAGCAGGAAGGTTGATTCCTCCAGCTCCATTCTTCTTTCTCAAGACTGCTTTGGCTATTCGTGGTCTTTTGTGCTTCTATATGAATTGTGAAATTTTTGTTCTAGTTCTGTGAAAAAATGTCATTGGTAATTTGATAGGGATCACATTGAATGTATAGATTACATTTGGTGGTATAGCAATTTTCACAATATTGATTCTTCTTACCCAGGAACATGGAATATCTCTCCATCTGTTTATGTCATCTTTTATTTCTTTCATTAGTGTCTTATAATTTTCTGTGTACAGTTATTTTTTCTAAGTAGGGAAGTTTATTCTTAGATATTTTATTCTTTTTGTTGCAAAGATGAATGGGATTGATTTCTTAATTTCTCTTTCTAATTTTTCATTGTTAGTATATAGAAATGTAAGTGATTTGTGTGTATTGATTTTGTATTCTGTGACTTTTTAAAATTCTCTGATTAGCTCTAGTAATTTTCTGATAGCACCTTTAGGGTTTTCTGTATCATGTCATCTTCAAACAGTGAGAACTTCTTTTTGATCTGGATTCCTTTAATTTCTTTTACTTCTCTGATTGCCATAGCTAGGACTTCCAAAACTATGTTGAATAATACTGGTGAAAGTGGACACCTATGTCTTGTTCCTGATCTTAGGGGGAATGCTTGAATTTTTTCACCATTGAGAAAAATGTTTGCTGTAGGCTTATCATATATGACCTTTACTATGTTGAGGTGGGTTCCTTATAAACCCATTTTTGAAGAGTTTTAATCATAAATGGGTGCTGAAATTTTTCAAGGGCTTTTTCTGCATCTATAGAGGTTATCATATGGTTTTTATCTTTCAATATTTTAATATGGTTTATCACATTGATTGATTTGCATATATTGAAGAATCCTTGCATCCCTGGAATAAACCCAACTTGATCATGTGTTTGAGCTTTTTAATCTCTTGTTGAACTTTGTTTGCTAGAATTTTGTTGAGGATTTTTGCATCTATGTTCATCAGTGATATTGACATGACATGTAGTTTCCTTTTTTAGTGTTATATTTGTCTCATTTTGGTATCAGGGTGGTGGTGACCTAGAATAAGTTTGGAAGTGTTCCTTCCTCTGAAATTTTTTGAAAGAGTTTTTGAAGGATAGGCATTAGCTCTTTTCTAAATGTTTGATAGAATTCTCCTGTGAAGTCATTTGGTCCTGGGCTTTTCTTTTTGGGAAGATATTTGATCACAGTTACGATTTCAGTGCTTCTATTTGGGTTGTTCATAATTTCTACTTATTCCTGGTTCAGTCTTGGAAGATTGAACTTTCTAAGAATCTGTCCATTTCTTCCAGGTTATCCATTTTATTGCCATATAGTTGTTCATAACAGTCTCTTATAATTATTTGTATTTCTGCATTGTCTGATGCAACCTCTACTTTTTCATTTCTAATTTTGTTGATTTGATTTTTCTCTGTATTCCCGTGATGAATCTGGCTAATGTTCTGTCAATTTTGTTTATCTTCTCACAAAACCAGCTTTTAACTTTATTAAACTTTACGATTGTTTCTTTCATTTCTTTTTTCATTTATTTGTGCTTTCATCTTTATGATTTCTTTCCTTCTGCTAATTTTAGGAATTTTTTGTTCTTTGTCCAGTTGTTTTAAGTGTAAAGGTCCGTTGTTTATTCGATGTTTTTCTTGTTTCTTGAGGTAGGATTGTATTGCTATAAACTTCATTCTTAGAACTACTTTTGCTGCATTCCATATATTTTGAGTTTTCATGTTTTCATTGTCATTTGTTTCCAGGAATTTTTTAATTTCCCTTTTAATTTCTTCAGTAACCTCTTCATTATTTAGAAATGTATTCCTTAATCTCCACGTGTTTGTTTGTTTGTTTGTTTTTACAGTTTTTTTTTCCTTGTAATTAATATCTAGTCTTTTAGCATTGTGGTCAGAAAAGATGTTTGATATGATTTGAATTTTCTTAAACTTACTGAGGTTTTATTTGTAACCCAAGATGTGGTCTATCTTGGAGAACATTCCATGCTCACTTGAGAAGAATGTGTATTCTTCTGCATTTGGTTGAAATGTCCTGAGGATATCAATGAGATCCATCTCATGTGTCATTTAAGATTTGTGTTTCCTTATGAATTTTCTGTTTTGATGATGTTTCCATTGGTGTGAGTAGGTTGTTAAAGTTTCCTGTAATTATGTGATTGTCAATTTCTCCTGTTATATCTGTTAGTGTCTGTCTTATGTACTGAGGTGATCCTATGTTGGGTTCATAGATATTTACCATTATGTCTTCCCCTTCGATTGATCCCTTCAATATTGTGCAGTATCTTTCCTTATCTCTTGCAATTTTCTTTATTTTAATTTTGTCTGATATGAGGATTGCTACTCCAGCTTTCTATTTGCATGGAATATATTCTTCCATCCTCTCACTTTCAGTCTGTATGTTTCTTTAGGTCTGAAGTGGGTTTCTTGTAGACAGCATGTATATGGGTCTTATTTTTGTATCCATTCAGCCTGTCTATGCCTTTTGGTTGGAGCATTTAATGCATTTACATTTAAATTTAAAGTAATTATTGATATATATGTTCCTATTGCCATTTTCTTCATTGTTTGCTTTTTGTTTTTGTAGACCTTTTTATTCTCTTGCATTTCCTGACTAAATAAGTCCCTTTAATGTTTGTTGTAAAGCTGGTTTGGTGGCACAGATTCCTCTTAACTTTTGCTTGTCTGAATAGCTTTTGATTTACCATCAACTTTGAATGAGATCCTTGCAGGGTAGAGTAACCTTGGTTGTAGATATTTCCCTTTCAGTACATTAAATATTTTCTGCCATTCCCTTTTGGACTGCAGAGCTTCCCCTGAAAGATTATCTGCTAAACATACGGGGTTTCCCTTGTGTATTACTTGGTGCTTTTCCCTTGAAGCTTTTAATATTATTTATTTGTGTTTAATCTATTAGTTTGATAAGTATGTGTCTTGGTGTGTTTCTCCTTGGGTTTATCTTGTATAGAACTCTTTGCACCTCTTGGACTTCATTGGCTATTTCCTTTTCCATGTTGGAGAATTTTTTAACCATAATCTCTTCAAAAATTTTCTCATACCCCTTTTTTTCTCCTCTTCATCTGGGACCCCTATAACTCAAATGTTGGTGGGTTTAATATTTCCCCAGAGGTATCTGAGACCATACTCCACTCTTTTCCTTCTTTTTTAATTTTATTCTGCTCTTTAGCAGTTATTTCCACCATTTTATCTTCCAGCTCACTTATCCATTCTTCTGCCTCAGATATTCTGCTACTGATTCCTTCTAGAGTATTTTTAATTTCCTTAATTGTGTTGTTTATATGTTCATTCTTTAGTTCCTCTAGGCCTTTTTAAATTGATTCTTGCATTTTCTCCATTCTATTTTCAAGGTTTTTGATTGTCTTTACTATCATTATTCTGAATTATTTTTCAGGTAACTGCATATTTCCTCTTCATTTATTTGGACTTCTGTGTTTCTAGTTTGTTCCTTCAATTGTGCGGTATTTCTTTGTCCTTTCATCATCATCATCATCATCATCATTATTATTATTATTATTTACTTATTGTGTTTAAAGTCTCCTTTTCCCAGGATTTAAGGTTGAATTCTTTCTTCCTTTTGGTTTCCACTCTCCTAATGTTGGTTCAGTAGTTTGTACAGGCTTCCTATAATGTGAGATTTGTGCTGAGTTGTTTTGCTTTTTTTTTTTCCCTCTAATGGGCACAGCTGAGTGAGTAGTAATCTTGTCTGCTGATGATTGCGTTTGTATTTTTCTCTTGTTTGTTTTTTGGAGGAGGCATCCTGCATAGCTACTCATAGTTGTGTGATGCTGGGTCTTGTATTCAAGTGACTTCCTTTGTGGTAGTCCTCACTATTTGATACTCCCTAGGGTTAGCAGTTCTCTGATAGTCTGGGTTCTTGGAGTCAGTGTTCCTACTCCAGATGCTCAGGGCTTGATCTCTGGCCAGGAACAGAGATTCTACAGGTTGTTTGTTATGACATTAAATGAGATTAAACAAATACCCAAAAATGAGAAACCAACAATGAACCCCAAGTAAGTGGCAGTTACAAAGTCAGGCAAATAATAATTAAAATAATGGAATATACAAAAATACATATACGCCCATAAGCAAAATCAAAAAACTCCAAAAAATAAAGTACTATAGATTGACCCGGTGAACAAAAGAAACCAAAAATGATATCCACCATTTAAGAACAAAACTAACTAAAGCTCAGTATTGGAAAACAAAACTAAAGCAAGGTAGCAACTAGGGAATAAAACAATGAAAACAAATCTAACAAATACAATGAGGAAAAAGAAAGGAAAGAAAGGAAATAAAGAAAGAATAGAAATGTAAAGTTAAGTATAGTTAGATAAAGAAGATTTATATATATTAAAGATTAATTGCAAGGGGAAAAGTACAGTAAGTAAAGCAAAGGAATAAATGTAGAAATAATAATAATAGGTTAAAAAATTAAAATTAAAAAATAGAGAATAAATAAAAAAAGAAAAAGAAGAAAAATGAAAAGTCCACAGAACTGAAAAGGTCAATGTAGAAGCAGAAGTTTATAACAGCAATAAAAAGTATGATTTAAAAAATTAATAGCTTAATTAGTTTTCAAAGTGCTATTAAAATATACAACTACAATAGAGAGGAAAAAAAATAAAATAATTCCAAAAGAAATTACAAAAACAAGTCAAAATATAAGATTTATATATATATATATATATTTTTTTTTTTTCTTGAGTGTCTGCTGTCAGCCTCCTTTTCCTTCCTGGGAGTCACAGTCCACCTCACTTCTCTAGGGTGTTCTCCAGTACTGACACTGGTATCTGCTGTGGGGGCAGCTCAGACTCTAATCTGGTCCTACTCCTGTATGTTCTTGCCTCCAATGTCCACAGCTATCAGAACTAGTGTGTTTTCTTTTGTGGGAGATCTCAGTGTCCTTTTATACATTCCATAGACACAGAGTCTGCCTAGTTGATCATGTGGATTTAATCTGCAGCTTGTGCAGCTAGTGGAAAAGTTTTGGGTCTTCTCCCTTTACCACACTGCTCCTGGGTTTCAATTGTGGTATTATTTCCATCTCTGCATGTGGGTGGTCCACTGGGGTTTACTCCTGAGACTGTCCTGGAGGACTCGGGTCTACCCCAGTGAGGGCCATGTGTGGAGGTGGTGCAGCTACTTGAGTCACAGGGCCTCTGGCAGCACAAGGTACTCAGGGGATTTCCTGGCTAGGGAAGCAGGAAATACAGTGCTCTAGAAGGGTATGGCAACCAGTATTGGCCAATACATTCCAATATTCTTGCCTGGAGAACTCCCCTGGCAGAGGAACCTTCCGGTCTACATTCTACAGAGTCACAAAGAGTCAGACACGATGGAAATGACCCCACGTGTATAGACATAAGACTTATTTTTCCCCTGTGGTAGCTCTGCCCCAGTGAGGGTTGAGCATGAAGGTCCCACAGTTGTTTGGGTCATGGAGACTTTGACAGCACCAATTGTGCAGGGATATGGACTGCTGCAGCTGCAGGAGTTATAGCCCTATCAGAGTCTTTTTTCGAGCCTCTGGTAGACGGCTATCAAAAGGCCTCTTTGGCTAGTCTTTCTCCATAGCTTCACCTGTTCAAGTATATACAGTGGCCCCCCTGGCTGGGGTCCTACTCTGTAGACTGGCATATCAGGCACTTAAAAGGGCGCCCTGGCTGAGGTCCTACTCTGTTGTTCTGAGCATCAGGTACTGAATGGGCCAGCTTCTCTATTATTCAACTGCCGATGCTGGCATGTGGGGAGAGAGAGGCTGTGGTGATGGCTCCACCACCTATGCATGACTCAGCAGTATCGCCTTGCTTCCATGACTACTTGAATTTCCTTCACAGGCATTTCCCACCACAATCTCCTCGTTAATATCCCTTCGGTCCAACTCTCCACAATCAACAGCAGCCCTTGTCCTGGGATTGCTCCACCATCCATATGTTCCAGCTCCCAGTCACTGTGCCTTCTAGGGGACCTATATCCCTGTTCAGGGTATGTATAGCTGTGGCAAGGACTGTCTGATTCTCATTCCATTTAGTCTGCCACAGATCAGCTGCTTCACTCTCATCCTTAAATATTTCTCCTCTGACCCAGATACTTGCCCTGTTGTGGGGATTGGACCCCTGTTTCATTTCCCAAACCCACTGAGGGCAGGTTCAGTCCTCCTTAGGCTACTGCTTTTTCCCCCAGTTCCTTTGTCCTATCGAGTTTTGCTGGTTCTGTATATTCTTTTCTGGTGGTCAGGTATTCCTGTCTTTTCTCATCTGGTGTTCTGCAAGCACTTCTGTGTCTGAAGGTGTATTCCTCATGTATCCACATCCACCTACTACTCTGCCATCTTGTTCAAACTTAAAGACCCTCATGATGAAGGTGAAAGAGGAGAGGGAAAATGCTGGATTAAAATTCAAAATTCAAAAAATGAAGATTATGGCATCCAGTTACGTTACTTTATGACAAATAAATGGGGAAAAATAGAAAACAGTGACAGACTTTACTTTCCTGTGGTCCAAAATCACTGCAGGTGGTGACCTTAGCCATGAAATTAAAAGATGTTTGCTCCTTGGAAGAAAAGCTATGACAAACCTAGACAACATATTAAAAAGCAGAGATATCACTTTGCCAACAAAGGTCTGTATAGTCAAAGCTATCGTTTTTCCAGTAGTCATGTATGGATGTGAGAGTTGTACCACAAAGAAGACTGAGCACTGAAGAATTGATGCTTTTGAACTGTGTTGTTGGAGAAGACTCTTGAGAGTTCCTTGGACAGCAAGGATATCAAATCAGTCAATCCTAAAGGAAATCAAGCCTGATCATTCATTTGAATGACTGATGCTGAAGCTGAAGCCCCAACTTCAGGTACATGATGTGAAGAGCCAATTCATTGGAAAAGACCCTGAAGCTGGGAAAGATTGAAGGCAGGAGAAGGGGATGACAGAGGATGAGATGGTTGAATGGCATCACTGACTCAGTGGACATGAATTTGAGCAAACTCTAAGAGATGGTGAAGGACAGGGAAGCCTGCCATGCTGCAGTCCTTGGGGTTTCAAAGGGTTAAACACGACTTAGTGACTGAATAGTAACAAATCCCAAATAAAGTCAGTGAGCTGCAAGGGAAAAATTGCATTCAATGAGCTCAGGAATAAAATTAGTGAAGAAAAGAAATAATTTACCAAAGAGTTCAAAACTCCAAATAAAATCAAATAGAAATTCTGAAGTATTGGACATCATAGCCACAACATACAGGGGGTAAAGCACTCAATTAAAAAGAAATGAGTAAAACTGTGTTTGCAAATGATATACTATACATAGAAAATCTTAAAAACACCATGAGAAAAATGTTAAAATTCATCAATGAATTCAATAAAGTTGCATGATACAAAATTAATATACAGAAATCTGTTTTTTTTTAATACAGTAAAAATGAACTATCAGGGAAATTAATAAAATAATCTCACTTACAATTTTATAAAAAATAATAAAATATCTAGGAATAAATTTTACCCAAGGAGGTAAAAACTTCTACTAAAAAAGCTATAAGACACTGATGAAATTGAAGGTGACATAAACAAATAGAAAAATATTCTCTGCTCATAGATTGGAAAAATGAGTCGTTCAAAATATTGTACTACCCGAAGAAATTTACAGATCCAGTGTAACTTCTACTAAAATATCACTTTTCACAGACCTAGAACAAATATTTCTAAAATTTATATGGAATAATAAAAGACCTTGTATAGCCAAAACATCTTGAGAAAGAAGAACAAAACTAGAGTTATCATGCTCCCAAATTTCAAACTATATTATAAAGCTACAATAATCAAAGCAATATGATTTTGACATTAAAATAGATATGTTGAGCAATGGATAGGATAGAGAGCCTAGGAATGAACTTACACTTTAATGGTTAATTAACCTATGGCTTAGAATGCAAGAATATAGAATGGGGAAAAACAGACTCTTCAACAAATAGTGTTGAAAAAACTGGACTCTTCCATATAAAAGAATCAAACTGGACTAATTTCTCACACCATGTACAAGCATAAACAGAATTAAAAACTTAAATATAAGACTTGAAACCATTAAACTTTTAGAAGAGAACATAGGCAGCACACTATTTGACATTGGCTTTAGCAATAGTTTTTTTGAGTATGTCTGCTCAGGTGAGGGAAACAAAAGCAAAATAAACAAATGGCAACATATCAAACTAAAAGTTTTTGCACAGCAAAGGAAACTATCAACAAAATGAAAGAGCCAGCTACTGAATGGGAGAAGATATCTGTAAACCATATATCTAATGAGGAATTAATATTCTGTTGGGGGCTGGCGTGAGGCACTCCGCCCATGGCAAAGGTCATGAGGAAGGAGGCTCAACATACGCAAAGGTGGGATCGAGCCTCAGGAGTCCCCCTGGAAATCCTCGAGCATCTACCCCCATAACCAGAGCCTGCCTACTTTACTACTTTGTACTCTCACCTACACCTCTGACTTTGCGGGGGGCTGTCCCCCACCACCTCTTTTGGAGAAGGAGTTAACTTACAGCTCCAGTTAATAAAAACTCCTGGGTGTGACAAGAGTGTTTCAACCTACAAACTCCTCTGAATGTTCTCTAGCCTGCCTGACAGGCTTGTCCGGCCACATGTGATTGCTCACAGCCTCCCAACCATGAGAGGCATGAGATGCTTTAAACCTTCTAAAAACAGGTTCTTTAGAGAAGCTAGAAAACTATTAGTATAAGTATAGTGGGCTGATTAGAAGTTGTATTGGTGAAGGGTTTTTCATTTGTTGAGCCAATGCTGACTGCTAAGTCTCCACATCCCCTGCCCTTATACGCATTAATGAATATATAGAAGAAATAAGTATTATCCTTTGATATTAATCACGTTAGACCTTAGGCTAAGTAAATTCTTTTCCTTAACTAAAACCCACTACACCCTCACCATATAGGACTGTAACTTTATTTGGGTGGCGTCTGTTTTAAGAATAATCACCCCTGGAGAAATAAGTGTCCTGGTTGACTGACTGCCATCACAAGGAGAGAGTCATAAATTGTCAGCAAGCTCCCTGGCCAGAAGATGATGTAACATCCCTAAGACCTCTGTATACATTTGTATGAAGCACCTGACTTTGATAAAAGTCAGGACTGCTGACCCCACGCGACTTTTGAATAACATCTCAGCATATAAAAGTAGACCATGGAAAATAAAGAATTGGGATCAGTTCCTCGAAAGACTGGTCTCCCCATGTCTTTCTCTCTCAAATTCTGGCTGAGTCCATCTGGAGCATGGAACCCGCCATGCTTACTAATTATGCCTTGGCTTCTAAGATCCGACCGGGGAGGCCTCAGTGTCTCCTCTCCTTCAGGAGAACAGAAGGACGCCTGCGGCCTACGTAAGTGGTGCAAACTTCTTGTCTTGAAGTTTTATTGGTCTCTCGCATAAACCAAGCTACTCAGCCTCTTTTCTCCACTGAATTTTCCTGCTGAGCTATCCTCATTCTATTAATCTTTATATCTCTAATTAATATCTAATTGAAGCTATTGTATCCTGATCCTCGCCGATGCCATCCCCGCTTCGAACTCCCTGGATCAGCCGGGGCTGGACCATGGCAATATTCAAAATATACAAAGATCTCATACAACTCAGTATCACAAGAGCAAACAACCCAATTAAAAATGGGCAGAACACCTGAAAAGATATCTTTCCAAAGAAGACATAAAGATAGACAAGAGGCCCGTGTAAAGATGTTCAACAATTATCTAGGAAATGCAAATCAAAACCACAATTAGCTATTACACCACACCTGTCAGTATGGCTATTATCAAAAGACAACAAATAACAATTAAGGATGTAGGGAAAAGTGAACCCTAGTTCACTGTTGGGAGAAGGCAATGGCACCCCACCCCAGTACACTTGCCTGAAAAATCCCATGGACAGAGGAGCCTGGTAGGCTGCAGACCATGGGGTCGTGAAGAGTCAGGAACGACTGAGCGACTTCATTATCACTTTTCCCTTTCATGCATTGGAGAAGGAAATAGCAACCACTCCAGTGTTCTTGCCTGGAGAATCCCATGGACGGAGGAGCCTGATGGGCTACAGTCCATGGGGTCGCAAAGAGTCGGACACGGCTGAGTGACTTCACTTCATTGTTATTATTACAGCTATAATGATAATTAAATATATTGACTGACAAAGTATTCCATGCACTGGAACATCTTCTATTAGAGGTAACTTATGTCGCAAAGAGTGGGACACGACTGAGCGACTGAACTGAACTGATGTACCAAAGATAGTTAATATGAGGTGAGATTCTTTTTATCCCTTTTAAGAGTTTGACGTTAATCTGAGTAATAACTATTAATCTAACTTGACTAGTACTACATAAGACTTTATAATTTCTACTGTATTTGAAAATTATTGGTTGATTTACTATACAAATACATATAGCGTACTTTGGATTTAAGAAACTAATCCTTCATCTAAAACTAATCCATTAATTATTTTGGTGTTATACAATCCCTTAATAAAAAGGGATATTCATTTGAAATGAGGTTGTGAAATAAAAAGTCAAGAGTCCAGTAACACAATGTATTTTTAAAGTTTTTATAGTACTCAGAGTACAACACACATTTTTATTCATGTTTTAAATAAAAGAAATAAAATCAGCAACCAGTTTATATTACTTCCTTTTCTTCTTTTTTATCTTCCTTTCTGCTCATCCACATCAATGACATCAGCTGTGGGTTATCTTTGCCAAAGCAGAATAAATATATACATGTAAGACCTGTCAGAATGAGATAGTAAGTAGAGTTCTGTCCGATTTTGAAGATGACATGACCTTTAAAAGTAAAGAAATGCTCCCAACTAATAATGAATTGTCATATAGAAAGCAAAAGCTTGATTAAAGATTTCCATCACTTTGCATCAAATATCTAGACAATGCAATTTGAAAGGAAATAGATTGAACATGTATCATCATCTCTGGATCATTAATGGAATAATATGAAATGAAAGAAAGTTTCAATTAATCATCTTTATTTGTAAAGACTATATTTTTAAAAATGAATGCTAATACTGTAAGCATTTAAAGTAGTTAAGATCACAGAGGAGCTCTGACTTCTTACTTTTTGGGTAAAACATTGAAAAGATGAAAGGAAGCTCAGTGCTGAGTAATAAAAGATGTTTATAAATCTTTAGTCAGGGCCACTTAATGGCTGTTAAGAAAGCAACACTTAGGGGAAAAATATACATGATTGATGTAATAGGAAACAAATCTGAAAATGTCTTGTAAACCTCAAGTTAATATTATTCTCATTTTCCTGTTCAATTTTATCTATTTCTGTGTTAATAGATTACTGGTAGCTCTCTTTTCTCTTAATTTATTTTATGATTTTTTTCCCTTGAGCTGAGGGATGCTTTTTATACATTTGAGGTCTCTTAATACAGTGCTTTATGAAGGGTTTAGATTTCTCATTTCAAGCTGTGAAACTTATACAAGAGAGATGTCAGTGGGGGAGGTTTTATCTAGCCTAACAGCTATTGCTGAGCAGTCAGAACAGAATAAGAATTGTATTAAAGATGGAAAATACCAAAAGTAAAATCTTTGCTCAATATGGCACAGCTAACTAAATGTGAACTTTCTCAGAATATGAAATATATAGCTATACTATTTAGATTCTAACACATGACACATATGGACAGTTTTAATTTGAACAGAAGTTTTATATAGCTTGACCCAAGTAATTGATAGACTTTCCCTGACTCTAAAGCAGGGGTTTTCAAACTATTGCCATGGGCCAAATCTATTTTACACTATTTTTTTAAATTAATATTTTATTAAAATGTTGCCAGAATTATTTATTTATATATTGTCTATGGCTGCTTTGAGGCTATACCAGCATAGGTGAATAGTTGCAACAGAAAATTTGTGGTCTGAAAAACTGAAAATATTTTCTGTGTCCCTTTACAAGAAAGTTTGTTGATACTGGCTTTAGTGTTTCTTTCCATTGCAAAGTGATAGAATTTTACAAGAAAAGACACAAGGTTTGTTTATATTTTCACATATATCACAAGGCATCTGAAAACAAATTTCTAAGCATCTAAAACAGATACAGGAACACTTCACAATGGGAGCCAAGTTAACAAATATTACTGAGAAAAAACTCTATTAACCAGTATGTCATTGTTGCATGCATAAACAATGCATGACTGTGTCATATGTTGCCAAGTTGGTTCCCAAACATCCTTGAAGATTTTATAAATATTCATTAATTTATTCATCTGGGAAGTAAGCCAGTCTGTATTTGATTGCCTATTTTATAATTATCAAACACTGAGCTCCAGTTAAGTTGTGGACTAGAACATTAATTTTTGCTATTGTTCAGGGTAGAAAATTGTGGTTCTTTCCAAATGTGTTTGAACATTAAAGACTAGCAGTTTAAAACAAGTAGATAAATGTCAACATATATAAACTCCATGTGCTATGCTTAGTTACTTTGTCATGTCCAACTCTTTGTGACCCCATGGACTGTATAGCCTGCCAGGCTCCTCTGTCCATGGAGATTCTCCAGGCAAGAATACTGGCGTGTGTTGCCAGGCTCTCCTCCAAGGGATCTTCCTAATGCAGGGATCGAACCAGGGTCTCCTGCATTACAGCTGGATTTTTTACCAGCTGAGCAACCAGGGAAGCCCTATATAAACTCCATGGCAACTACAAATCAAAAACTTACAACAGATACACAAAAACTAGAAACACAAGCATACCAGTAGAGGATATCATCAAATCACAAAGGAAGGAAATAAAAGAAGAAGAAAATGAGAAAGAAGAACTACAAAAACCAAAGGCAGGGGGAAGTAATAAATGTCAATAAGTACATATGTATCAATAATCACTTTAAAAGTCAATGGATTAAATGCTGTAATAAAAAAAACATAGTGTGAATGATTGGATAAAAAATAAAACAGAATCCATCTAGATGCAACCTATAGGAGATTCACTTTAGAGCTACAGATTGAAAGACACACTATGTGTGTCTTTAGACATACACAGACTGAAAGCAAGGGGATGGAAAAATGTATTTCATGCAAGTGGAAATGATAGGAAATTGGAGATAGCAATACACATATCAGACACAATACACTTCAAAGTTAAGTCTGTAACAAGACAAAGAAAGCCATTATATAATGATAAAGGGCCAATAAAAGAAGATATAAAAATCATTTACATATATGCACTCAGTAGCTGCTGCTGCTGCTGCTAAGTCACCTCAGTCGTGTCCGACTCTGTGTGACCCCATAGACGGCAGCCCACTAGGCTCCTCTGTCCCTGGGATTTTCCAGGCAAGAATACTGGAGTGGGTTGCCATTTCCTTTTCCAATGCATGAAAGTAAAAAGTGAAAGTGAAGTTGCTCAGTTGTGTCCGACTCTTAGCGACCCCATGGACTGCAGCCTACCAGGCTCCTCCATCCATGGGATTTTCCAGGCAAGAGTACTAGAGGGGGGTGCCATTGCCTTCTCCAGCACTCAGTAGAGGAGCACCTAAAAATATGAAGCAAATACCATCAGATAAAGGGAGAAAATGGCAATAATAAAATTAATGTTTGAGACTTTACCACCCAACTTACATCAATGGACAAATCATAAAACAGGAAGTTAGTAAGGAAATAACATTTAAGGCATTAAATGGCACATTTATATAGGTTAGACTTAATAAGAAATGCTATCCAAAAACAGAAGAATACACAATCGTTTCAAATGCATATTTGAGAACATGGAATGTTGTTGAGAACATGAAAAGTTGTTGCTGAATGAAAAGACAGCTGGGATTCTTGGCCTCCGGAGAAGAATTCAATCTGGGGCCAGAGACGAGGCTTGATCACTCAGAGCTTTGTGTAATAAAGTTTTTTTAAAGTATAAAGGAGATGGAGAAAGCTTCTGACATAGGCATCAGAAGGGAGCAGAAAGAGTGCCCCCCTGCTAGTCTTCAGCTGGATGTTATATAGTCACTAGCAGTCTGTTGATGAAAGAAAGGAATGCCTTAAAACTCATAATGGCACCAGGCCCCTCACCCATAAGATGCATTTGGGGATAATCTTGGCACCAAATGGTTCATCCTGGGCCATAAAATAATTAACTTGAATCTTGTAGAAGGGCAGATTACCACACAAATAATTTAGTTTACATAGATTAGGGGAACAATATCTGAGTATAACATACTGGTTTGTCAAGTAGGTTCTGAGCCATTTGACAAAACCGACTTGAAGACAGAGTTTGGGGTAAATGCATAGTACATTAGCAAAGTTTAAGACAAACATTTCCATAAGAAAAATGCATTGGTTATCTCAAGGTTTGCGAATAGTTAACTTCAGGTGAAACCAGGTGTCATTATGGCAACACAGTATTTTAAGAGAAACCTCCTTTTAAATTTGTATAGAGAAGGAAAAAAAATATTGCTAATTTGTTTCCTCCTGCCATTTAAGAGAGATTAAAAATGTCTGATACTTTCAGGCTATTTCCTCCTTTTGGAGACCCCTGGCCTTCCAGCCTGTTACCCTCTCATTCCCCCTTTTCTTTTAGGAGAATTATGTTGCCTAGGGAAAAGGGGTATCATTCTCATTCCATAACTGCTTCCAAGCTGACAAGGGGCATTGTCCCTAAATTGATGAGGCAACATATTCTTCTAATCTTCATATTGAGGATATCTGATCCAGGGGCCCCAAATAGTAGGTGGAGGAAGCTGCAGCAGTAGCAGGAGTTTGAGCAACCATTTGTAACTTAAAAGCTTTCATGCGGCTAGAAACAAATCCAGTTACACAGTTACAGATGCAAGGCAAAATAGTCATTAAAACAAGTTAAAATCAAAATTAAAAGTCATGTTATGTCTGTAGTTAAAGTGCAATGTGTTGCACCAGTCCATTTTAGGGTTGTTAGATGTCATTAGATGAAAAGGCATCACATATGATTGTTGTTGAAGGTATTCACAGACTTGGAGAAAGTCTTTTCCTTAAAGTGGAGATGTCCACCACAGGAAGCCTTCCACTGATGAAGAGAGAAGTGCTCCACAGACCCAGCAGTTAGACCAATTGTGGAATGAAGCGTAGAAGTGAGCCCAGGACAGGAAGGTATTGTCTTGAGGATCAAACGGCAGACTCAGGATTTTTGGAGTCAGCAGAAGTAAGCTCACATAGGTTACTAGGCCCATCTGAAGAGTACAAAGTCAGAGCATAGAAAGCGAAGTCATAAAATGAAGTTGCTTACTTTTGGTAAGGGTACCACCTCTTAGCTCGAGTGTGATGTACCCATGAATCAATTCCTGGCACTTTGACAGCTGTGGGAGAAGAAAGAATAACCTGGTAAGGGCCTTCCCAGAGGGGCTTGAGGGATGGGCCCCAAGATCACAATGTTTTTATGAGAACCTTGGTTCCTGGCTCAAATAGAGGCTTGCTTGACTTAAAGGCTGGGTCAGGAGTCATCTCCTGGAGTTCTGTTGATGCCTGTTGAAAAGCTGAGAGCTGAGTTACATAACTAGTTAATTCCAAGGCTTCAGGGTCTATAACAATGTCTGTGCATAAGAAAGGCCTTCCATAAATACATTCAAAGGGGGATAGTCCCTCCTTTTTTGGGGCAGTCCAAGCCCTCATTAAACCTATGGGTAGGACTTTAATCCAATTGTCCTGCATCTCTCGAGTTAATTTGTGCAGATGTCTTTTGATAATGTCATTAGCTTTTTCAACCTTTCCTGAGGATTGGGGTCTCCAGAAACAGTATAACTGATATTCAATTCCTAGAGCTTTAGATACCCTCTGAGTTACAGCAGCTTTAAAGGTGGAGCCATTGTCACTCCGAAGTCTCTGTGGCAGCCCAAACCTGGGGATAATTTCATGGATTACAATCTTTATAACCTCCTTAGCTTGTTCACTACAACAGGGAAACACTTCAATCCATCCAGTAAAAGTATCCACCCAAACTTGTAAGCAAGAATATCTATTAGCTTTTGGCATATGAGTAAAATCAATTTCCCAGTCCTCTCAGGATACTTCCCACTTTGTTGTAATCCAGATTTTGCTAACTTTTCAGTCTTTGTGTTATTTTTCTGACAAATCTCACACCTTTTGATAATGTTATTTAAAGTTTTCATTACATTTTTACCTTCAAAGGAGTGAGGCTGGAATTGTTAGCTTCCATCTGTAAGAGAAAAAAAAGCGACCAGCTCCATCTTTCTACCAGAAGTGTCCCTCCCTGCTCTAAATGGGGGTATAGACAGACTTTACACCAAAAGCTTTTCCTTCCTGGTAGGACTTAGTCTGTCCCTTACTGACACAGGTGCCGTACTCATCCCACCTGGTTCTACCACCGAGACAGGGTGGGGATGTACCAGGGGTAGACCTGATAGCATCCCTACGTGACGTCCAGTGCTTCACCATTAACTTTGCTTGCCTCTGATGCCACCCGGGGTGCAATCAGAGTAACCTTCCGGAATGCCTCCCAAGTTAAGACCACTGGGAGAAACATTCGTCACCTGAGTGCCTGTGCACGACCCTGAGTATATTCCTGACCACAATAAGACCGATACGAAAATAAAACTAAGATGTTCTTTCCAAGCATCACCACACCAGTATAAGAGCCTCCTCTAGTCCACTAAGAGCCAGAGTTACCAAAGGAAAAAAACATATTGTGGTCCCAATCTGAGTAACCTTTAACCTCAGAGATGTTCTTGGAGCTAGAGCTCCATCTAGCTTCCAAACTTTTGATTCCTAGCAAGGCTAGGCGCTTTCCTGACTACCAATTCAAGTTTGGGACCTAAACCACAATACACAGTAACAGTATAGATTACAAGTCCCTTGAAAGCCTATGATCCAATAGATTAGGTTAGTACTTCTAATTCTCAAGGAGTTATGAAATGGTCAAAGACACCGAAAAGGTTGATCGAGAAAGGCGAGTTTGGTGCACATGCTTTGCCCATTTCTGGTCTGTTCCCAAAGGAGACACTGGGTGCCTCTTGGCATTGGCAGGTAGGTATAAACCCCCGGCAGGTTTCTGCCATAAGCTGTATGAGATCACCATGGAACCGCAGAGCAGGGCTCCTCACTTGCTTTGCACAGGGCATGTCATTCATTCACACAAGCAGACCGTAGAGTTAGTAAAGCACAGCAGAAAATGTGTTTGCTAAGAGAACCAAGAACTAGAGCTCCAAGCATTCTTACCTTGTCCTGAAGGATCCCAGACGAGCCCCCGAGATGAAAGGTTGTTGCTAAATGAAAAGACAGCCAGGATTATTGGCCTCCAGAGGAGAATTCAATCTGGGGCCAGAGACAAGGCTTGATCACTCAGAGCTTTGTATAATAAAGTTTTATTAAAGTATAAAGAAGATAGAGAAAGCTTCTGACATAGACATCAGAAGGGGGCAGAAAGAGTGTCCCCTGCTAGTCTTCAGCTGGATGTTATATAGTCACTAGCAATCTGTTGATGAAAGAAAGGAATGTCTTAAAACTCAAAATGGCACCAAGCCCCTCACCCATAAGATGCATTTTGGGATAATTTTGGCACCAAATGGTTCATCCTGGGCCATAAAATAATTAACTTGAATCTTGTAGATTTACGGCAGATTACCGTACAAATAGTTTTGTTTATATAGATTAGGGGAACAATATCTGAGTATAACGTACTGGTTTGTCAAGTAGGTTCTGAGCCATTTGGCAGAACCGACTTGAAGACTGAGTTTGGGGTAAATGCATAGTACATTAGTATGGTTTAAGACAAACATTTCCAGAAGAAAAATGCATTGGTTATCTCAAGGTTTGCAAATAGTTAACTTCAAGTGAAACCAGGTGTCATTATGGCAACACAGTATTTTAAAAGAAATCTCCTTTTAAATTTGTATAGAGAAGAAAAAAATATCGCGTTTGTTTCTTCTTGCCACTTAAGAGAGATAAAAATGTCTGATACTTGCAGGCTATTTCCTCCGTTTGGAGACCCCTGGGCTTCCTGTCTATTACCCTGTCATTCCCCAGGAGAGATCAAATGACAGGTCACAAAACAAGTCTCAAAAAATTAAAAGGATAGGAATTGTATCAAGTATTTTTTATGGACATCAGTGCTATGAAACCAGAATTCAATAACAGATGAAAAATGGCAAAAGAACAAATACATTGGGACTAAATAGCATTCTATTAAAAACTCCACAGGTTAATGAAAAAATAAAAGAAGAAATGAGAAACTAACGAGACAAATGGAAATGGAAACACAACCTTCCAAAATCTATGGGAGGCAGAAAAAACAGTTCTAAGAGAAAAATAATAATAATAGTAACAACACAGGCCTCTGTCAAGAAACAAACAAAAAATTCAAAATAAATAGCTTAATCTAAAGGTATCAGAGAAAAAAGAATAAACAAACCACAAAGATAACAGAAGGAGGGGAATAAGAAAGATCATAGAGGGATTTAATAAAATAGAGACTAAAAAAACACTAGAAAAGTTCAAAGACATCCAGACATTTAAACAAAACAAAACAAAGTAATAAGGCTTCAACCAAGCTCATCACCAAAAAAAGTAAAGACAAAGGACCCAAATAAAAAAGATAATGAATGAGAGGACAAATAATGACCATTATCACAGAAATGCAAAAGATCATTAAAAATACTATGAATAATTGTATGCCAACAATTGGACAATCTGTAGGAAATTGACAAATTTGTTAGAAACATACAACCATTCAAGACAGAATCAGAAAAAAGAAAGACAATCTGAACAGACACATCACTAGTTGTGAAAGTGAACCAACAATAATAATTTAAAAAAATTCTAGCAAAAGAAAAAGTCCAGTACTAGATGGTTTCATAGGGGCATTCTGCCAAACATATAAAGGAGAGCTGATACCCATTCTTTTCAAACTATTCCAAAAAATTGAAGAGCATATTCCCAAATTCATTCTATGGGGCTGTTATTACCCTGATACTAAAACCAGGTAAAGATAATGCAAAAAAGAAAACTAGATGAAAAATTCTCAACACAAAGTTATCAAACCAAATTCAGTAACAGATAAAGGCATCCCATACACCAATAAAAGTTAAAGTTATTCCAGGCATGCAAGAATGGCTTAAAGTTCTTAATCAATGGGATATACCACATTAATAAAAGGAAGGGTAAAAATCATATGACCATCTGAGTAGATGCAGGAAAAGCCTTTGACAAAATTCAACATCCATTCATTTTAAAAACTCTTACTTTCTTATCAAAAAGGATATAAAAGGAACATATATCAACATAATAAAGGCCATTCGTGACAAATGCACAGCTAACATCATACTCAATTTTGAAAAGCTGAAAGTTTTTTCTCTAAATTCTGAAACAAGACAAGGATGCCCACTCTTACCACTTCTATTTGATTTAGTATCAAAAATCCTTGCCACAGAAATCAGTCAGGAAAAAAAAGTAAAAGTCATCAAAATTGGAAGGGAAGGATTAATACTGCCACAGATGACATTGTACATATATAGAAAACACATATACTATCCACTAAAATCTGTTAGAATGAATAAATGAATTCAACAAAGTTGCAGGATACGATTAATATACAGAATAGATTGCTTCTCTATAAATTAATAATAAAATATCAGAAAGAGCACACAGGAAAGAATTCAATTAAAAATCGTACCAAAAAGCATAAATACCTCAGAGTAACCTTAACTAAGGAGGTGAAATACATATAACCTGAAAAATTATAAAATGTTGATGAAGAAAACTGTAGATGATACAAAGAAATGGAAAGATAGCATGTATTCTTGGGATTGTTAGAACTAGCATTGCTAAAATGCCCATACTATCCAAAGCAGTCTACAGATTTCATACATCTGTATCACAATAATAAAATATTTTCCATATAGCTAGAAGAAATAATCCTAAAATGCAAAAGACTCTGAATAGTTAAAGCAATCTTCATAAAAATAAAACAAAACAATGCTGTAGATATTTTACTCTCTGACTTCAGACTCTAGCACAAAGCTAAAGTAAGCATAATAGTAGGGTACAGGTACAAACATAGAATCATGTACCTATGTAACAGAATACAGAGCCTAGAAATAAGCCCACACACTATGGTCAATTAATCTACAACAAAGGAGGCAAGAATATACAATGGAGAAACAGTCTTGTCAGTAAGTAGCACTGTGAAAACTGGATAGCTACATGTAAAAGAATGAAACTAGAATATTTTCTCACAACATATACAAAAATAACTTCAAAATGGATTAAAAATCAGAAAACATAAAATTATTAGAAGAAATCAAAGGGAGAACATGAGATAAATAGTAGTAATAGTTTTTTGGACATATCTCTTAAGGAATAGGAAACAAAAGGAAACATAAATGGGATGTAATTTTTTAAAAAATGCACATGGAAGGAAACCATTGACAAAATGAAAAGACAAACTACTGAATTGGAGAAAATATTTACAATGATGTGAGTGATAAGGGGTTAAATATACAAAATATAAAAATAGCTCATACAGCTTAACATAAAAAAAGCCCAATAAAAATTTACAGAAGATTTGAATAGCCTTTGTCCCAAAGAAGATATACAAATGGGCAACAGGAACATCAAATGATGTTCAACATTGCTAACCATCAAAGAAATGCTAATCGGAATTTCAATGAGATATCACCTTCATATCTATCACAATGTCTATCATTAAAAGGTCTTCAAATAACAAATATTGGCAGTTCAGTTCAGTTCAGTCACTGAGTCGTATCTGACTCTGCGATCCCATTGACTGTAGCATGCCAGGCTTCCCTGTCCATCACCAACTCCTGGAGCTTGCTCAAACTCATGCCCATTGAGTTAGTGATGACATCGAACCATCTCATCCTCTTTCATCCCCTTTTCCTCCCACCTTCGATCTTTCCCAGCATCAGAGTCTTTTTTAGTGAGTCAGTCCTTTGCATCAGGAGGCCAAAATATTGGAGCTTTGGCTTTAATATCAGTCCTTCCAGTGAGTATTCTGGGACTAATTTCCTTTAGTATTGACTGGTTTGATCTCTTTGCCGTCCAACGGACTCTCAAGTGTCTTCTCCAACACCACAGTTCAAAAGCATCAATTCTTCAGGTCTCAGCTCTCTTTATGGTCCAACTCTCACATCCATACATGACTACTGGAAAAACCATAGCTTTGACTATATGGAAATTTGTTGGCAAATTAATGTCTCTGTTTTTTCATATGCTGTCTAGGTTTGCCATAGCTTTTCTTCCAAGGAGCAAGAATCTTTTAATTTCATGGCTACAATCACCATGTTCAGTGATTTTGGAGCCCAAGAAAATAAAGTATCTCGCTTTTTCCATTGTTTCCCTGTCTATATGCCATGAAGTGATGGGATCAGATGCCATTGTCAAGGCTGTGAAGAAAAAGGTCCCCTAGGACATCATTGCTGGGGATATGAATCGGTGCAGGCACTGTGGAAAATAGTATGGAGCTTCCTCAAGAAACTAAGAATAGAATTATCATATGATCCAGCAAAATTCCACTCCTGGGTATACATCTGAAGAAAATGAAATCACTAATCCAAAAGATACATGCACCACAATGTTCATAGAAACATTATTTATAATAGCCAAGATTTGGAAGCAACCAAAATGTCCATCAACCTATGAATGAATAAAGATGTGGCATATATGTATGTGTGTGTGTATATAGGTGGATATATATGTATATATAGATATACAGATATATAATGTGTGCATATATATATATAATTGGATAATACTTAACCATAAAAATAATATTATTTTTCCATTTGCAACATGGAAAAATTTCGAAGGTATTGTGCTATGTGAGATAAGTCAACCAGAGAAATATGAAAGCTGCATGCTATCATTTATAGGTAGAATATATAAAATAGAAGAAATCAATGAATATAACAAAGCAAAAAAACTCAAACACATGAAAACAGTGTAGTGATTACCAGTGGGGAGAAGGAAGGGTGTAGAGTGAATTTAGTGGTGGGGGATTAAGAAGTACATCAAGGAAACAATGAAATTCTGTAAAGCAAGCATCCTTCGACAAAAAATCAGTAAAAAAAAAAAAACAAACTTAAAAAAAGAAGTACAAATTAATTTGTATAAAGTAAAGGTGTTATAGGTTTTGGGGGGCATGGAAAAAGATGGCAGATAAGTAAGATGGGGAGATCGCTTGTCTCCCCACAAAAACATAAAAAAAAAACTCATAAAAATATCAAACGACTCCTACAGAGAAACTTCTAAAGGACAGCAGAAGAGCCCAGGCCTCCAAAAAAGCAAACTAATCTCCCTGGATGAGGTAGGACAAAAGATAAAGACATTAAAAAAAATGGCAGAGAACTTAAGGACCAGAGCTTGTGCCATGAGGGAGAGAGAGAGTTGTGAAGGAGGAAAAGTTTTCATGCATTAGGAAACTCCCTCACAGGAGGGACCAATGGGGAGTTGTGGAACCTCAGAGGAATGTGTAAAAGTGGGAGCTCAGAAGGCGAAATACAGAGAAAGCTGCCTAACAGCAATTCTCAGCTGTGAGTAGCTCACAAGCCCCAGCTTGGAACAAAAGGTGGGGCCAGGAAGCTGAGAGAAATGCATACAAGCCTCTGCTGAGCAAAGGGCAGGGGCCAGGAGTGAAGAAAAGTGGCTAGGAAGCTTAGGCCTGTAGCATAGGGTGGGACCTGGGGGGCACTTCAGTTCAGTTCAGTCGCTCAGTTGTCTCCTACTCTTTGCAACCCCATAAACTGCAGCACGCCAGGCCTCCCTGACCATCACCAACTCCCAGAGTCCAACCAAACCCATGTCCATTGAGTCAATGATGCCATCCAAACATCTCAGGCTCTGTCATCCCCTTTTCCTCCTGCCCTCAATCTTTCCCAGGATCAGAATCTTTTCCAAGGAGTCAGCTCTTTGAATCAGGTGGCCAAAGTATTTGAGTTTCAGCTTCAACAACAGTACTTCCAATGAACACCCAGGACTGAACTCCTTTAGGATGGACTGGTTGGATCTCCTTGCAGTCCAAGGGACTCTCAAGAGTCCTCGCCAACACCACAGTTCAAAAGGATCAATTCTTCGGTACTCAGCTTTCTTTATAGTCCAACTCTCACATTCATACATGACCACTGGACAAAAAGTAGCCTTCACTAGACGGATCTTTGTTGCAAAGTAATGTCTCTGCTTTTTAATACGCTGTCTAGGTTGGTCATAACTTTCCTTCCAAGGAGTAAGCATCTTTTAATTTCATGGCTGCAATGACCATCTACAGTGATTTTGGGACCCAGAAAAATAAAGTCAGCCATTTCCACTGTTTACCAATCTATTTTGCTGTGAAGTGATGGGACCAGATGCTATGATCTTAGTTTTCTGAATGTTAAGCTTTAAGCCAACTTTTTCACTCTCCACTTTCACTTTCATCAAGAGGATCTTTAGTTCTCCTTCACTTTCTGCCATAAGGGTAGTGTCATTTGCATATCTGAGGTTATTGATATTTCTCCCGGCAATCTTGATTCCAGCTTGTGCTTCCTCCAGCCCAATGTTTCTCATGATATACTCTGTATATAAGTTAAATAAGCCAGGTGACAATATACAGACTCCATGTACTCCTTTTTCTATTTGGAACTAGTCTTTTGTTCCATGTCCAGTTCTAACTATTGATTCCTGACCTGCATACAGATTTCTCAAGAGGCAGGTCAGGTCGTCTGGTATTCCCATCTGTTTCAGAATTTTCCGCAGTTTATTGTGATCCACACAGTTAAAGGAATTGGCATAGTCAATAAAGCAGCAATAGATGTTTTTCTGAAATTCTCTTGCTTTTTCGATGATCCAGCGGATGTAGGCAATTTGATCTCTGGTTCCTCTGCCTTTTCTAAAATCAGCTTGAACATCTGGAAGGTCATGGTTCATGTATTGTTGAAGCCTGGCTTGGAGAATTTTGAGCATTACTTTACTAGCGTGTGAAATGAGTGCAACTGAGTGGTAGTTTGAGCATTCTTTGGAATTGCCTTTCTTTGTGATTGGAATGAAAACTAACCTTTTATAGTCCTGTGGCCACTGCTGAGTTTTCCAAATTTGTTGGCATATCGAGTGCAGCACTTTCACAGCATCATCTTTCAGGATTTGGAATAGCTCAGCTGGAATTCCATCACCTCCACTAGCTTTGTTCGTAGTGATGTTTCCTAAGGCCCACTTGACTTCACATTCCAGGATGTCTGGCTCTAGATGAGTGATCTCCCCATCGTGATTATCTTGGTCATGAAGATCTTTTTGTACAGTTCTGTGTATTTTTACCACCTCTTCTTAATATTTTGTGTTTCTGTTAGGTCCTTACCATTTCTGTCCTATCGAGCCCATCTTTGCACCAAATATTCCCTTGGTATCTCTAATTTTCTTGAAGAGATCTCTAGTCATTCTCATTCTATTGTTTTCCTCTATTTCATTGCATTGACCGCTGAGGAAGGTTTTCATATCTCTCCTTGCTATTCTTTGGAACTCTGCATTCAAATGGGTATATATTTGCTTTTCTCCTTTGCTTTTCACTTCCCTTCTTTTCACAGCTCTTTGTAAGGCCTCCTCAGACAGCCATTTTGGTTTTTTGCATTTCTTTTCCATGGGGATGATCTCGATCCCTGTCTCCTATACAGTGTCACAAACCTCCATCCATAGTTCATCAGGAACTCTATCAGGTCTAGTCCTTTAAATCTATTTCTTACTTCCACTGTATAGTCATAAGGGATTTGATTTAGATCATACCTGAAAGGTTTAGTGGTTTTCTCCACTATCTTCAATTTCAGTCTGAATTTGGCAGTAAGGAGTTCATGTTCTGAGCCATAGTCAGCTCCTAGTCTTGTTTTTTTCGGACTGTATAAAGCTTCTCCACCTTTGGCTGCAAAGGGTGTAATCAATCTGATTTCGGTTTTGACCATCTGGTGATGTCCATGTGTAGAGTCTTCTCTTGTGTTGTTGGAAGTGAGTGTTTGCTATGACCAGTGTGTTCTCTTGGCACACTATATTAGATTTTGTCCTGCTTCATTCTGTACTCCAATGCCAAGTTTGCCTGTTACTCCAGGTGTTTCTTGATTTCCTACTTTTGCATTCCAGTCCCTTATAATGAAAAGAACATCTTTTTTTGGGTGTTAGTTCTAGAAGGTCTTGTAGATCTTAATACAACTGTTCAGCTTCTTCAGCATTGCCGGTAGGGGCATAGACTTGGATTACCATGATATTGAATGGTTTGCCTTGGAAACGAACAGAGATAATTCTGTTTTTGAGATTGCATCCAAGTACTGCATTTAGGATTGTTTTGTTGACTATAATGGCTGCTCCAATTCTTCTAAGCGATTCCTGCCCACAGTAGCAGATATAATGGTCATCTGAGTTAAATTCACCCATTTCAGTCCATCTTAGTTCTCTGATTCCTAGAATGTTGAGGTTCACTCCTATCATTTCCTGTTTGCCACTTCCAATTTGCCTTGATTCATGGACCTAACATTCCAGGTTCCTATGCAATATTGCTCTTTACAGCATCAGACCTTGATTCTATCACCGGTCCCATCCACAACTGGGTGTTGTTTTTGTTTTGGCTCCACCCCTTCATTCTTTCTGGAGTTATTCCTCCACTGATCTCCGGTAGCATATTGGGCACCTACCTTCCTGGCGAGTTCATCTTTCATTGTCCTACCTTTTTGCCTTTTCATATTGATCATGGGGTTCTCAAGGCACGAATACTGAAGTGGTTTGCCATTCCCTTCTCCAGTGGGCCACATTTTGTCAGACCTCTCTACCATGATCCATCCTTCTTGGGTGGTCCTACATAGTGTGGCTTAGTTTCATTGAGTTAGACAAGGTTGTGGTCCATGTGGTCAGACTGGCTGATTGTCTGTGATTGTGGTTTCTGTCTATCTGCCCTCTGATGCCCTTAGTGCCTACTGTCTTACTTGGTTTTCTCTTACCTTGGACGTGGGGTATCTCTTCACGGCTGCTCCAGCAAAGCACAGCCTCTGCTCCTTACCTTGGGCGTGGGGTAGCTCCTGCCCACCATCTTTCTGGGGGGAAGCTCCAGCAAAGATCCCATGGAGAGGTAGGTGGCTGGTGGCCATGAAAACTTGCTGAGAGGGCTACTTCAATGTGGCTGCAGAAATAGACATGCCTATCACTGCTAAAACTGGGAGGCGTGCCAGAGTCAGTGGACAAAACAACACCAATGGGGTCCTCATCCCGGAATTTGCAGCTAACCCCACGTTTTGGGCAGGCACAGGTTACTGCCTGCAACTTCCTGGGAGCTTAAACAGCTGAGCTCTTCTAGGGACCCATGTACTGGGGCCTTTGCCTCTGGGAGAAACCAAGACCTACCTCAGACCATATCAACATCCAACAGGTCAGTACTGCCAGAGGCACGCCGCAGTACAACACATGTGTGGCTGCCATATTCTCCTCTCTCCCCAGTCCACAAGAGAAAGTGACACCTAATGAGCCTTGGCCTTCAACCTCTCATATCTGTAGTGGGCAACTCTAGGGGCAACTCTAAACACTAGGAGCAGCTACAAGTGGGAATAAGACCAGACCTGAGACTGAGCTCAGCCCATACTGCCCAAAACAGGTCCAGAGACTTTCCTAGAAACACTAAAGGTGTTGGTGTGAACCTCACTGGTTGCTGAGTGTTGCCTTCACCAAGAGTGTTGGGAACTTATCTTTTGTTCTGTGTGGCTTGTGAAGTCTTGGACCTTAAATAGGCATTGAGCCTGAATCCCTGAGGTGAGAGTCTCAAACCCAAGACTTTGAACCACAAGAGAACTCCTGACCCCAGGAAACATTAATAGTCATGACCCTTCCCAAAGACCTCCATCTCATCACCGAAACAAAGGCTACCCAAAGGCCAGCAAGCACCAGTTCCCACATACCCCACACCAATCCTTCAACAAAACAGAAACACAACACTCTACACGAGCAGACAGGCTGCCCAAAGCCATACTGAACCCATATACATCCCAAAACATACTACCCAATGCGGTGCTGCCCTTCAGAAAGAAAATATCAAGCACCATCCACCAGAACACAGGCACAAGTCTCCCCAAACAGGAAATCATCAACAGGGAACTAGTCCAATTGAATCCATGGGAAGCAGACTTCACAACTAAGGAGAGCTATGACGTTTACAACATTTTTATTTTTTTTTAATTAAAAAAAAAAATACACTTTCTATCCCCCCTACATACTTCTACCTTTACATTGGCCTTTTGCAGCACTGTGGACTTTTCCTTTTTTTTTTTCCTTTTCTCAATTAAAAAAAATTGTTCTGTTTGACTGCTTCTCTTATTGCTTTTTTCCTTCTGTAGCTATTCCTTAGGAGAAGGCAATGGCACCCCACTCCAATACTCTCACCTGGAAAGTCCCATGGATGGAGGAGCCTGGAAGGCTGCAGTCCATGGGGTCTCTGAGGGTCAGACACGACTAAGCGACTTCCCTTTCACTTTTCACTTTCATGCATTGGAGAAGGAAATGGCAACCCACTCCAGTTTTCTTGCCTGGAGAATCCCAGGGACAGGGGAGCCTGGTGGGCTGCCATCTATGGGGTCGCACAGAGTTGGACATGACTGAGGCAACTTAGCAGCAGCAGCAGCAGCTATTCCTTGATATATATATATATATATATATATATCATAAAAATCTTTTTAACATACATCTATTTATTTTTGCTTTTCTATTTTTTCTTCTACTTCCTTTTTTCTTTTCTTTCCCTTCTTTTCTCTCTCTCTTTGTTTTCATTTGTTGTTTTTTCACCATATTTATTCATTTGTTATGCTTTCTTTGCTATATCCCCCAGTTGGCACTCTGCTTTGTCTCAGTTTTCCGTTTTGAGTTTTAGTTAGCTCTGCTTTTAATTGGTCTGTGTCATTTTTGCTTTCCAGTGCTCACCAAGTCAATCACTTGCACCTTCTTTTCTTGGAATGCTTTAGTTATATTTGTGTGTTTATAAGTGTGTGTATATGTCATATTGTTTTTGTAATTCTGTCTGATCTTGTATTTACCATTTCTGTGGGTTTGGCTTTTATTTCTTGTCATGATTTTTTTTTCTCTCTCTTGATGTTTTTGTTTTAATCCCCTTTAATCCCGTAAAAAAAAAAAAAAAAAATTTAGAGTCTCAGTCCCCTGACCAGAGACTGGGCTTGAATCATTGAAGGAGGAGCATTGTATCCAGGATCCAAGACTGCCAGATAACTCCTAATCCCAGGGGGCATTAATTAGTGAGAACTTCCATGAAGGCCTATACACATGCACAAAACGTGGTATCACTCAGCTGCCAACAGGACCGAGTGCAGGACACCTCATCCAAACAAAAAGCAAGACACACACACAAAACACACACACAAAAACAATCATCAGCAGACAAGATTCCCATAGACGCTTCAAAATATACCATCTTGCACAGCCCTGCCCACCAGAAGGAGAACAAAAAATCACCTCTTCCCACTAGAGCACAGGCACTAATCACCCCTAACATAAGTCAACAGAAACCACTGAACCAACATTATCCACTGAGGGCAGAAAGCAAAAGTAAGAAAGGAATGTGACCCTAAACCTGGGAGAAGGAAATCTCAAATGGAGTAAGTTAGGGGGAAAATGAAAAAACAAAGAAATACAGCACAAATGAAGGAACAAGGTAAAAATTTACAAGATGAAATGAATGAAGAGAAATAGGCAAGCTACTTGAAAAAGAAATCACAGTAATATAGTAAAGGTATTCCAAAGCCTCAAAAATAGAATGGTGAAGATGAAATTAATACAATTAACAAATACCTAAATAAAATAAAAATAAGTAGAGATGAATAATACGATTACTGAAATTAAAAATATTCTAGAAGGAACCAATAGTAGAATAAATGAGGCAGAAGAACAGATAGTGAGTTGGAAGATAGAATGGTGGAAATAATGGCTGAAAAGCAGAATAAAGGTAAAGATAATGAAAATAATTGAGAATAGCCTCAGAGACTTCTGGGAGAATGTTTGAGTTATAGGGGTCCCCAGAGGAAGCAGAGAAAAAGAAAATTTTGAGAAAATCTTTGAAGAGACATGGGAAAGAAAATTGTCAGTCAAGTCCAAGAAGAACAGAGAGTTTCGTACAGGATAAACCCAAGGTGAAACACATCAAGAACCATCTTATCAAGCTAACAGAAATCAAACTCAAAGAATATTAAAAAAAAAAAAAAGGAATGGAAAAGCAACAAGTACCAAACAAGGGAAAGTGAAAGTGAAGTCGCTCAATCGTGTCCGACTCTTAGCGACCCCATGGACTGCAGCCTACCAGGCTCCACTGTCCATGGGATTTTCCAGGCAAGAGAACTAGAGTGGGGTGCCATTGCCTTCTCTGGAACTGTATGCTTAAAAATAGTTAAAAAGGAGAATTCTTTTGTGTGTTATTTATCACAGTTGCTAAAAATATTGCTTTTTTTTTCTTTTAAAGTATTTGGCCATGCCATAGAGCATGTAGGCTCTTAGTTCCCCAACCAGGGACTGAATCCTCACCCCCTACAGTGGAAGTGCAAAGTCTTGATCACGAGTCCAGGGAATTCCCACCACCATTTTCTGAGTAATAATCTCATGGATTATTTTGGAGTGGTATCCTCATGGGTTGATGGCACTATTCTTTTCACCTCTTTCTAGTCTCTAAATTTCATGACGAGCAGCCCCATACAATTAAGAGCTTATCTTTCAGCAGAAACTCTGCAGGCCAGAAGGGAATGACAGGATAAACTTAAAGTACTGAAAGTGAAAAATCTACAATCAAGATCACTCTCCCCAGCAAGGATATCATTCAAAACTGATGGAAAAATAAAAAGCTTTACAAACAAGCAAAGATTAAGAGAATTTAGTACCACAAAATCAGTTTTACAGCAAATATTAAAGGGACTTATATAGCCAGTAAACACAAGTGAAAGAAAATACCTACAAATATATACGCAAAACAATTAAAAAAAATGCCAACAGAAACATACATGTCAATAACTACTTTAAATGCAATTAAATGGGAGGCAGTCATAAGATGGCGGAGGAATAACATGGGGAGACCACTTTCTCCCCCACAAATTCATCAAAAGAACATTTAAATGCTGAGTAAAATCCACAAAACTACTTCTGAATGCCAGCAGAGGACATCAGGCACCCAGAAAAGCAGCCTATTGTCTTCAAAAGGAGGTAGGAAAAATATAAAAGACAGAAAAAGAGACAAAAGAGGTAGGGACAGAGCTCCATCCCGGGAAGGGAGTCTTAAAAAGAGAGACGTTTCCAAACACCAGGAAACACTCTCACTGCCGAGTCTGTGCAGAGCCTTGGAAGCACAGAGGGCAACATAACAGGGAGGGAAAATAAGATTAGGAGCCCAACGGTAACTCCCACAGCAGAGAAGCAGCGCAAATGCCTGCACCTGCCACTACCAAGCAGAGGCTGGGCAGGGAGGTGCGGTCTGCATTGCTTAGAGTAAGGACCTGGGCCTGAATGCCCCGAGGCTAACCAGAGAGAACAAATTTGGGCTAGCAAACCAGACTGTGGGATAGCTACAACGTGTAAAGCCCTAAGACACCGCCAGGCCCGCGCACAGAAAAAAGGGCGGAACAAAACTAGCTGGCTGAAGACCATCCCCCTCCGGTGACAGGCAGCCAGAGCCAGAAGGGGGCAATCGCAGCCCCAGAGAGACTTTATCTACCAAACTACAAGCAGGTTTCTTTGGTTACTAAGACTTCTTGGGGTTCTGGACAGTCATCCACCTGAGAAGGTGTGCCGGTTGTACATCCAGAAAACCGAGCGGCAGGGACGGGAGAGGCCATAAGTCTCAGTGACCACGCTCACCAAACACATCATCACCCGAGCTGCTCGGAGCTTGGAAGGGCACAAAACGCAGGCCCAACGGAGTCTATGCCTCTGAGGACTACCTGAATGCCTGAACCTGAGCAGCTTAGACCTGGAAGGTGCATGCAGCCCAGGGCCGGCCTCCGACGGTTCCCAGCGGAGCAACCTAGAGCCTGAGCTGTGTGGGCAGGAAGGGTGCACACGCCATGAGTAGGGACAGGCCCAGTGTGGCTGAGTCACCAGGAGCACACACCAGTGTTATTTGCTTGCAGCGTCCCTCCATCCCCACAACCCAACTGAACAAGTGAGCCTAAAAAAGTATCCACCACCGCCCCCTTGTGTCAGGTTGGAAATCAGACACTGAAGAGACCAGCAAACAGAAGCTAAAACCGAGGGAACCACTTTGGAAGTGACAGGTGCAATAGATTAAAATCCTGTAGTTAGCACCGACTACATAGGAAGGGGGCTATAGATCTTGAGAAATATAAGCTGGACCAAGAAACTATCCGAAAATTAACTGACCCCACATGGCCCACAACAACACCAAAGAAAGTCCTAGATATATTTTTACTATTTTTACTTTCATTTTTTTTCTTTTTTTCCATTTCTTCTTTTTTCTTTTTCTTTACTTTTTTTCTTTTTTTAACTTTTTTTTTTGAATTTTAAGTCCTCTATTACTCCTTTAATTTTCATTTTTATAACCTACTATTAATTTTCAAAAAAAAAAAAAAAGACTTTTTAAAGCAAACTTCATGATGCTAAAACTGAAACTCCAGTACTTTGGCCACCTCATGCGAAGAGTTGATTCATTGGAAAAGACTCTGATGCTGGGAGGGATTGGGGGCAGGAGGAGAAGGGGACGACAGAGGATGAGATGGCTGGATGGCATCATTGACTCGACGGACGTGAGTCTGAGTGAACTCCGGGAGTTGGTGATGGACAGGGAGGCCTGGCATGCTGCAATTCATGGGGTTGCAAAGAGTCGGATATGACTGAGCGACTGATCTGATCATATATATATATATTTTAATAACTTTTGTGACTGTTTTTTTTTCTTCTTCTTTTCTTTAATATTGCATTTTTGAAAATCCAACCTCTACTCTAGAATGTTAATCTTTGCTTTTTGGTATTTGTTTTCAATTTTGTACCTTTAACAACCCAATCTTCAGTACCTATTTTTACTTGGGAGCGAGATTACTCACTTGACTGCTCTCTCCCGCTTTGGACTCTCCTTTCTCTCCACTAGGTCACCTCTGTCTCCTCCGTCCCCCTTCTCTTCTCTCCCAACTGTCTGAATCTCTGTGTATTCCAGACAGTGGAGGACACTTAGCGAACTGATTACTGGCTGGGTCTGTCTCTCTCCTTTTCATCCCCCTCTTTTATCCTCCTGGCCAACTCTGTCTCCTTCCTCCCTCTTCTCTTCTCCATGTAATTCCATGAACATCTCTGAGTAGTCCAGACTGTGAAGTGCACATAAGGAAGTGATTACTGGCTAGCTTGCTCTCTCCTCTTTTCATTCCACCTCATCTCATTCGGGCCACCTCTAACTCCCTCCTCCCTCTTCTCTTCTGCATGTAACTCTATGAACCTCTCTGGGTGTACCTCACTGTGGAGCAACTTTTCATCTTTAACCCAGATGTTTTATCAATGGTGCTGTATAGAAGGAGAAGTCTTGACACTATTGTAAAACTAAGACTGAAAACCAGAATCAGGAGGCTTAAGTCCAAATCCTGAGAACATCATAGAACACCTGACTCCAGGGAACATTAAGCTATAGGAGCTCATCAAATGCCTCCATAGCTACACGGAAACCAAGCACCACTCAAGGGCCAACAAGTTCCAGAACAAGACATACCATGCAAATTCTCCAGCAACAGAGGAACACAGCCCTGAGCTTCAATATACAGGCTGCCCAAAGTTACTCCAAATCCACTGACATCACATAACGTTACTAGACACTTCATTGCACTCCAGAGAGAAGAAATCCAGCTCCACCCACCAGAATACCGACACAAGCTTCCTTAACTAAGAAACCTTGACAAGCCACCGATACAACCCCACCCACAGTGAGGAAACTCCATAATAAAGAGAACTCCACAAACTGCCAGAATACAGAAAGGCAATATAAACAAGATGAAGAGACAGAGGAATACCCACCAGGTAAAGGAACAGGATAAATGCCCACCAAACCAAACAAAAAAGGAAGAGATAGGGAATCCACCTGATAAAGAATTCTGAATAATGATAGTGAAAATGATCCAAAATTTTGAAATAAAAATGGAATCACAGATAAATAGCCTGGAGGCACAGATTAAGAAAATGCAAGAAAGGTTTAACAAGGACCCAGAAGAAATAAAAAGGAGTCAATATATAATGAATAGTGTAATAAATGAGATCAAAAACACTCTGGAGGCAACAAATAGTAGAATAATGGAGGCAGAAGATAGGATTCGTGAAATTGAAGATAGAAAGATAGAAATAAATGAATCAGAGAGGAAAAAAGAAAAACAAATTAAGAGAAATGAGGACAATCTCAGAGACCTACAGGGAAATATTAAACACCACAACATTCGAATCATAGAAGTCCTAGAAGAAGAAGACAAAAGGAAAGACCATGAGAAATACTTGAGGAGATAATAGTTGAAAACTTCCCTAAAATGGGGAAGGAAATAATCACTCGAGTCCAAGAAACCCAGAGAGTCCCAAACAGGATAAACCCAAGGAGAAACACCCAAAGACACATATTAATCAAATTAACAAAGATCAAACACAAAGAACAAATATTAAAAGCAGCAAGGGAAAAACAACAGATAACACACAAGGGGATTCCCATGAGGATAACAGCTGATCTTTCAATAGAAACTCTTCAGGCCAGGAGGGAATGGCAAGACATACTTAAAATGATGAAAGAAAATAACCTCCAGCCCAGATTACTGTACTCAGCAAGGATGTCATTCAAATACGAAGGAGAAATCAAAAGCTTTACAGACAAGCAAAAGCTGAGAGAATTCTGCACCACCAAACCAGCTCTCCAACAAATGCTACAGGATGTTCTCTAGACAGCAAACACAAAAAAGGTGTATAAACTCGAACCCAAAATAATAAAGTAAATGGCAAAGGGATAATACTTATCAATAATTACCTTAAACATAAATGGGTTGAATGCCCCAACCAAAAGACAAAGACTGGGATACAAAAACAAGATCCCTATATATGTTGTCTACAAGAGACCCACTTCAAAACAGGGGACACAGACAGACTGAAAGTGAAGGGCTGGAAAAAGATATTCCATGCAAATAGAGATCAAAAGAAAGCAGGAGTAACAATACTCATATCTGATAAAATAGACTTTAAAACAAAGGCTGTAAAAAGAGACAAAGAAGGACACTACATAATGATCAAAGGATCAATCCAAGAAGAAGATATAACAATTATAAATATATGTGCATGCAACATAGGAGCACCACAATATGTAAGACAAATGCTAACAAGTATGAAAGGGAAAATTAACAATAACTCAATAATAGTGGGATACTTTAATATCCCACTCACACCTATGGATAGATCGACTAAACAGTAAATTAACAAAGAAACACAAACTTTAAATGATATAAACAGACCAGTTAGACCTAATTTATATTTATATGACATTTCACCCAAAAACAATGAATTTCACATTTTTCTCAAGCGCACATGGAACCTTATCCAGGATAGATCACATCCTGGGCCATAAATCTAGCCTTGGTAAATTAAAAACAATGGAAATCATTCCAGGCATCTTTTCTGACCACAATGCAGTAAGATTAGATCTCAATTACAGGAGAAAAACTATTAAAAATTCCAACATATGGAGGCTGACCAACACGATGCTGAATAACCAACAAATCACAGAATAAATCAAAAAAGAAGTCAAAATATGCATAGAAATGAATGGAAATGAAAACAGAACAACCCAAAACCTGTGGGACACTGTAAAAGCAGTGCTAAGGGTAACGTTCATAGCAATACAGTCAAGCCTCAAGAATCAACAAAAAAGTCAAATAAATAACATAACTCTACACCTAAAGCAAATAGAAAAGAAAGAAATGAAGAGCCCCAGGGTTAGTAGAAGGAAAGAAATCTTAAAAATTAGGGCAGAAATAAATACAAAAGAAACAAAGGAGACCATAGCAAAAATCAACAAAGCCGAAAGCTGGTTCTTTGAAAGGATAAATAAAATTGACAAACCATTAGCCAGACTCATCAAGAAACAAAGGGAGAAGAATCAAATCAATAAAATTAGAAATGAAAATGGAGAGATCACAACAGACAA
Organism: Bos grunniens; assembly: GCF_055505025.1. Classification (NCBI taxonomy): domain Eukaryota; kingdom Metazoa; phylum Chordata; class Mammalia; order Artiodactyla; family Bovidae; genus Bos; species Bos grunniens. The sequence goes on along the minus strand of NC_141194.1, from coordinate 100,003,523 downwards.
CACAGAAATCAAAGGATCATAAGAGACTACTATCAGCAATTATATGCCAATAAAATGGACAACTTGGAAGAAATGGGCAAATTCTTAGAAAAGTACAACTTTCCAAAACTGGACCAGGAAGAAATAGAAAATCTTAACAGACCCATCACAAGCATGGAAATTGAAACTGTAATCAGAAATCTTCCAGCAAATAAAAGCCCAGGCCCAGACAGCATCACAGCTGAATTCTACCAAAAATTTAGAGAAGAGCTAACACCGATCCTACTCAAACTCTTCCAGAAAATTTCAGAGGAAGGTAAACTTCCTAACTCATTCTATGAGCCCACCATCACCCTAATAACAAAACCTGACAAAGATGCCACCAAAAAAGAAAACTACAGGCCAATATCACTGATGAACATAGATGCAAGAAATCCTTAATAAAATTCTAGCAATCACAATCCAACAACACATTAAAAAGATCATACACCATAACCAAGTGGGCTTTACCCCAGGGATGCAAGGATTCTTCAATATCTGCAAATCAATCAATGTAATGAACCACATTAACAAATTGAAAAATAAGTCATATGATTATCTCAATAGATGCAGAGAAAGCCTTTGATAAAATTCAACATCTATTTATGATAAAAACTCTCCAGAAAGCAGAAATAGAAGGAACATACCTCAATATAATAAAAGCTATATATGACAAACCCACAGCAAACATTATCCTCAATGGTGAAAAACTGAGAGCATTTCCCCTAAAGTCAGGAACAAGACAAGGGTACCCACTCTCACCACTACTATTCAACATAGTTTTGGCCACAGCAATCAGAGCAGAAAAAGAAATAAAAGGAATCCAAATTGGAAAAGAAGAAGTAAAACTCTCACTGTTTGCAGATGACATGATTCTCTACATAGAAAACCCTAAAGATTCCACCAGAAAGTTACTAGAGCTAATCAATGAATATAGTAAAGTGGCAGGATATAAAATCAACACACAGAAATCCCTTGCATTCCTATACACTAATAATGAGAAAATGGAAAGAGAAATTAAGGAAACAATTCCATTCACCATTGCAACAAAAAGAATAAAATACTTAGGAATATATCTACCTAAAGAAACTAAAGACCTATATATAGAAAACTATAAAACACTGATGAAAGAAGTCAAAGAGGACACTAATAGGTGGAGAAATACACCATGTTCATGGATTGGAAGAGTCAGTATAGTGAAAATGACTATACTACCCAAAGCAATTTATATATTCAATGCAATCCCTATCAAGCTACCAACAGTATTCTTCACAGAGTTAGAACAAATAATTTCACAATTTGTATGGAAATACAAAAAACCTCGAATAGCCAAAGCAATCTTGAGAACGAAGAATGGAACTGGAGGAATCAACCTGCCTGACTTCAGGCTCTTCTACAAAGCCACAGTCATCAAGACAGTATGGTACTGGCACAAAGACAGAAATATTGATCAATGGAACAAAATAGAAAGCCCAGAGATAAACCCACACACTTATGGACGCCTTATCTTTGGCAAAGGAGGCAAGAATATACAATGGAGAAAAGACAATCACTTTAACAAGTGGTGCTGGGAAAACTAGTCAACCACTTGTAAAAGAATGAAACTAGAACACTTTCTAACACCATACACAAAAATAAACTCAAAATGGATTAAAGATCTAAACGTAAGACCAGAAACTATAAAACTCTTAGAGGAGAACATAGGCAAAGCACTCTCCGACATACATCACAGCAGGATCCTCTATGACCCACCTCCAAGAATATTAGAAATAAAAGCAAAAATAAACAAATGGGATCTAATTAAACTTAAAAGCTTCTGCACAACAAAGGAAACTATAAGCAAGGTGAAAAGACAGCCTTCAGAATGGGAGAAAATAATAGCAAATGAAGCAACTGACAAACAACTGATCTCAAAAATATACAAGCAACTCCTGCAGCTCAATTCCAGAAAAATAAACGACCCAATCAAAAAATGGGCTAAAGATCTAAATAGACATTTCTCCAAAGAAGACATATAGATGGCTAACAAACACATGAAAAGATGCTCAACATCACTCATTATCAGAGAAATGCAAATCAAACCACAATGAGGTACCATTTCATGCCAGTCAGACTGGCTGCGATCCAAAAGTCTACAAGCAATAAATGATGGAGAGGATGTGGAGAAAAGGGAATCCTCTTACACTGTTGGTGGGAATGCAAACTAGTATAGCCACTATGGAGAACAGTGTGAAGATTCTTTTAAAAAACTGAAAATAGAACTGCCATATGACCCAGCAATCCCACTGCTGGGCATACACACCAAGGAAACCAGAATTGAAAGAGACACGTGTACCCCAATGTTCATCGTAGCACTGTTTATAATAGCCAGGACATGAGAGCAACCTAGATGTCCATCAGCAGATGAATGGATAAGAAAGCAGTGGTACTTATGCACAATGGAGTATTACTGAGCCATTAAAAAGAATACATTTGAATCATTTCTAATGAGGTGGATGAAACTGGAGCCTATTGTACAAAGTGAAGTAAGCCAGAAAGAAAAATACCAATACTGTATACTAATGCATATATATGGAATTTAAAAAGATGGGAACAACATCCGTATACGTGAAACAGCAAAAGAGACACAGATGTATAGAACAGTCTTTTGGACTCTGTGGGAGAGGGCAGGAGGGGGGGATGATTTGGGAGAATGGCATTAAAACATGTATAATATCATATAAGAAACGAATCGCCAGTCCAGGTTTGATGCAGGATACAGGAAGCTTGGGGCTGGTGCACTGGGATAACCCAGAGGGATGGTATGGGGAGGGAAGTGGGAAGGGGGTTCAGGATGGGGAACATGTGTACACCCGTGATGGATGCATGTTGATGTATGGCAAAACCAATACAATATTGTAAAGTAGAAAAAAAAATAATAAAAATAAAAATGCAATTAAATGAAATAAATGCTCTAATGAAGACACAGGTTGGCTGAATGAATACAAAAACAAAACACATAAATATGCTGTCTACAAGAAACCCACTTCAGACCTAGAGACACATACAGACTAAAAGTAAAAGGATAGGAAAAGATATTCCATGCAAATAGAATTTAAAAAAAAAAAAAAAGAAAAAAACCAGAGAGGCAATTCTCATTTCAGACAAAATAGACTTTAAAATAAAGAATATTACAAGAGATAACAAAAGACACTACACAATGTTCAAGGGATCAGTCCAAGAAGAAGATATAACAATTGTAAATATATATGCACCCAACATAGGAGCACCTCAATACATAAGTCAAGAACTAACAAACATAAAAGGAGAAACTGACAGTAACACAAGTTAAAGTAGGAGACTTTAACACCCCATTTACAACAAGGGTTGTTTTTGTTTAGTGGCTAATTCATATCCGAATCTTTGCAACCCTTGGACTGCTGCACACCAGTCTTCCCTGTCCTTGACCATCTCCCAGAGTTTGCTCAAACTGGTGTCCATTGAAGTGGTGATTACATCCAACATTCTTATCCTCTGTAATATCCTTCTCCTCCTGTCTTCAATATTTTTAACAGCATCTCATCTCTTTTCAAGTGAGTTAGCTCTTCACATCAGGTGGTCAAAGCATTGGAGGTTCAGTTTCAGCATCAGTCCTCCCATGAATAATATTCAGAGTTGATTTCTTTTATGATTGACTGGTTTCATCTCCTTTCTGTCCAAGGGACTCTCAAGTGTCTTCTCCAGCACTACAGTTCAAAGGCATCAATTCTCCAGCACTCAGCATTTTTTATTCTTCAGCTGTCATACCCATACATGACTACTGGAAAAATGATAGCTTTGACAATATGGACTTTTGTAGGCAAAGTAATGTCTCTGCTTTTTAATATGCTGCTTGGGTTTCTCGTAGCTTTTATTCCAAGGAATAAAAATCTTTTAATGTTATGGCTGCAGTCACTATCTGAAATGATTAGGGAGCCCAGAAAAATAAAGCCTGTCACTGTTTCCATTGTTTTCCCATCTATTTGCCAGAAAGTGATAGGATCAGATGCCATGATCTTAGCATTTTGAATGTTGAGTTTTAAGCCAGCTTTCTCACTCTCCTCGTTCACCTCCATCAAGAGGCCTTTTAGTTCCTCTTCACTTTCTGCCATAAAGTTGGTGTCGTAGGCATATCTGAGGTTATTGATACTTCTCTTGACAATCTTGATTCCACTTGTGTTTTATCCAGCCCAGCATTTTGCAGGATGTACTCTGCATATAAATTAAATTAGCAGGGTGACAATATACAGTTTTGCCACACTCTTTCCCCAATTCTGAACCATTCTGTTGTTTCATGTCCAGTTCTAATTGTTGTTTCTTGACCTGCATACAGGTTTTTCAGGAAATAGGTAAGGTGGTCTAGTATCCCCATCTCTTGAAGAATTTTCCACAGTTGAAATCTACACAGTTAAAGGCTTTAGCATAGTCAATGGTGCAGAAGTAGATGTTTTTTCTTGGAATTCTCTAGCTTTTTCTATGGTCCAACGGATGTTGCCAATTTGCTCTCTGGTTCTTTGAATTTTCTAAATCCAACTTGTATATCTGGATGTTCTTGGTTCACATACTGTTGAAGCCTAGCTTGAAGGATTTAGAACATTACTTTGCTAGCATGTGAAATGAGTGCAATTGTGTGGTAGTTTGAACATTCTTTGACATTGCCCTTATTTTGAATTGTAATGAAAACTGACCTTTTGAAGTCCCATGGCCAGTACTAAGTTTTCCAAATTTTCAGGTTTATTGACTGCAGCACTTTAAAAACATCATCTTTTAGGGTTTGAAATATTTCAGCTGGAATTCCATCAACTAAACTAGCTTTGTTCTTAGTGATGATTTCTAAGACCCACTTGACTTCACAGTTAAGGATGTTTTGCTCTAGGTTTTTGCTCTAGGTGAGCAAACACCATCATAGTTATTTGGGTCATTAAGATATTTTTTGTATAGTTCTGTGTATTCTTGCCACCTCTTCTTAATAGCTTTTGTTTCTGTTTGTTCCATACCATTCCTGTCCTGTTTCTGTTTGTTCCATACCACTTCTGTCCTTTATTGTGCCCATCTTTGCCTGAAATATTTCCTTGGAATCTCTACTTTTTGAAGAGATCTTCAGTCTTTCCCATTCTATTTTTCCCCCTGTATTTCCTTGAATTGTTCACATAAAAGGCTTTATTATCTCTCCTGCTATTCTCTGGAACTGTGCATTCAGATGGATATATCTTTCCTTTTCTCCTTTGCCTTTTCCTTCTCTTCTTTCCTCAGCTATTTACAAGGCCTCCTCTGACAACCATCTTGCCTTTTTGCATTTCTTTCTCTTGGGGATGGCTTTCTTCACTGCCTCCTGTATAATGTTATGAAACTCTATCCATAGTTGTTTGCTTCTCAGCCTTTTGGCTAGGATCAAATGCAGTACTCCAAGGGATAGATCATCAAAACAAATAACTAATAACGAAACACAAACTTTAAATGAAATATTATACCAAATGTACCTAATTGATATCTTCAGGGCTTTCCATTGAAACGCAGAAGAATACACTTCTCAAGTCCACATTCAACAATCTTTAGGATAGACCACATCTTGGATCACAAATCAAGTCTCAATAAATTTGAGAAAACTGAAATCATATCAGGCATCTCTTCTGAACACAACACTATGACACTAATCAATTACTGGAAAAAAAACTGTAAACAAAACACAAACATGTGGATATTAAACAATACATTTCTAAGTAATGAGCAAGATACTTAAAAAATAAGGGAAATCAAAAGATTCCCAGACAAATGACAACAAAACCATGATGACCCAAAATCTATGGGAAACAGCAAAAGCAGTTCCCACAGGGAAGTCTATAGCAGTACAATCATACCTCAAGGAACAAGAAAAACATTCAATCAAAGACCTAAGTCTATCTCTAAAACAGCTAGAAAAAGAACAACAACAACAAAAACTCCAAAGTTAGTAGGGGAGAAATCAGAGCTGAAATAAAAAGAAATGAAGGAAACCATAGTAAAGATTAATAAAAACTAGTTCTTCCAGAAGATAAACTAAATTAAGCCTTACTAATCAAGAAAAAAGGGAGAAAAATCAAATCAAATTTAGGAATGAAAAAGGAGAGGTTACAACAGACAATGCAGAAATATAAAGTGCCGGGAGCCGGTGAGGCATTCCACTGGTGACAAAGGTCATGAGGAAGGAGGCTCGGCATACGCAAAGGCGAGATCAACCCTCAGGAGTCCGCCTGGATATTCTCGAGCATTTTCCCCCAAAAAACCAGAGTCTGCCTACTTTATTGCTTTGTGCTCTCACCTCTGACTTTACTGGGGGCTGTCCCCCACCACCATCTCGCTCTCTCTGTCAAAGAGTTAACTTACAGCTCCAATTAATAAAGTTCTTGGGCAATTAGGAGTGTTTAAATCCAAACCCCTCAGATGGCTCTCTAACTCGCCTGACAAGTTTACCCGGACTCCTGCAGCTATGCATACGATTGTTTACAGTCTCCCAGCCTCGAGAGGCATGGGAAGCTTAAGATATTCAAATAGCTTAGAGCCTCTCAGAGAGTTAGAAACTGTCAGAATAAACTAGTAAAGGATTTCATTGATGAGTCAATGTTTGTTGCCAAGTTTTCACACCCCCTAAATTGTATCCTTGAATATGTATTAATTAATAGTTGGTATATAGAAAAAATAAGTAGTGGCCTTGGTGTTAGTAACTTTAGACCCTTAAGGTAATAAATTCTTTCCTTTGTTGTAAACCCATTACACATCCGCCCTATAGGAATGCAATTTTATCTTTGGAAGATGGCGCCAAACCTTAAAATAATTACTCTTAGAGAAAATAAGTCTTTGTTGATAAGTCCTTGTCAAGAGTCATAAAATGTTAGTAGGCCTTCTGGCCAGAAGATGATGTAAATCACCTAAACCATTTGTATACGATAAATTTGCAGGAAAGAAACCCTGGTTTTTGATAAGAATCAAAGACTGCTGACTTTGCATCCCCTATTATCCTGTATGTGTAACTTAGGGTATAAAAGCCCCTGTTAAAAATAAAGCTATGGGCCTTGCTCACCAGCGCTTGGTCTCCCCATGTCATTCTTCCCTTTAACTTCCAGCTGAGTCTCCATCTGGAGTGCGGAACCCACCATGCTTACTAATTATGCCTGGGCTTCTAAGACCCACTCGAGAAGGTGTCTAGGGTGAGGCACCTTCCGCTATTCGAGAGGGCGCCTGCAGCCTACGTAAGTGGTGCAAACTTCTTGTCTTGAAGTTTTATTGGTCTCCCGCGTAAACCAAGCTACTCAGCTTCTTTTCTCCACTGAATTTTCCTACTGAGCTATCCTCATTCTATTATTCTTTATATCTCTAATTAGCATATAAATAGTCGCCTTGGCCGTCTCTCCTTCGAATACCCTGGATCAGCTGGGGCTGGTACCCAGCAATAAACATCATAAGAGACTATTATGAGTAACTATATGCTAATAGAATGGACAATCTATAGGAAATGTACAGATTCCTAGAGAAGTTCAACCTTCCAAGGTTGAATGAAGGAGAAACAGAAGTTTTAAGCAAGCTAATTACAAGCACTGAAATCAAAAGTGTGATCAAAAACCTCCCATAAGACAAAATTCCAGGGACAGATGACTTCACAGATTAATTATATCAAACATTTAAAGAAAAGCTAAAGCTTATCCTTCTGAAACTCTTTCAAACATTTGCAGAGGAGGGAACATTTCCAAATTCATTCATCGAGGCCACAATCACCCTGCTACCAAAGCCAGACAAAGACACTACAAAGAAAAAAAAAGAAAAAAAATTACAGGCCAATATAATATCATTGATGGACAAAGATAAAACATCCTCAATAAAATTCTAGCAAACAAAATACAACAACATATTAAAAAGATCATATACCATAATCAACTTGGGTTTATCCCAGGGATGCAAGGATTCTCCTCTATATGGCAAATCAATCAATGTGATGCATCATATTAACAAATTGAAAGATAAAAACCATGTGATAATCTCAATAGAAGCTTCCCTAGTGGCTCAGCTGGTAAAGAATCCACCTGCAATTCAGGAGATCCCGGTTCGATTCCTGGGTCAGGAAGATCCTCTGGAGAAGGGAATGGCTATCCACTTCAGTATTCTGGCCTGGAGAATTCTGTGGACTGTATAGTCCATGGGGTTGCAAAGAGTCAGACACGACTGAGCAACTTTCACTTCACTTCAATCTCAATAGATGCAGAAAAGCTTTTGACAAATTCCATTACCCATTTGTGGTAAAAAATTCTTCAAAAAATGGTCTTACAAGGAACCTACCTTAACATAATACAGCCCATATACAAAAATCCCACAGCAACCATTATTCTCAATGGTGAGAAACTGAACGTATTCCCCTTAAGATCAGGAACAAGACAAGTATGCCCACTTTCACCACTATTATTCAACATAGTTTTGGAAGTCCTAGCTATGGCAGTCAGAGAAGAAATAGAAGTAAAAGAATCCAGATTGGAAGGGAAGAAGGAAAACTCTCACACTATTTGCAGATGACATGATACTGTACATAGAAAACCCTAAATACACTTTCAGAAAATTACTAGAGCTAATCAGTGAATTTAGTAAAGTCACAGGATACAAAATCAATACACAGTAGTCACTTGCATTTCTCCATACTAACAGTGAAAAATCAGAAAGAGAAATTAAGGACTCAATCCCATTTACCATTGCAACAAAAAGAATAAAATACCTAGGAATAAATCTACCTAAGGAGACAAAAGGCTGTATACAGAAAACTACAAGACACAGATGAAAGAAATTAAAGATGACATAAACAGATGGAGGGATATTCCATGCTCCTGGATGGAATAACCAATATTGTGAAAATGACTATACTACCAAATGTAATCAACAGATTCAGTGCAATCTCTATCAAAATGTCAATGGCATTTTTCACAAAACTATAACAAAAATTTTCACAATTTGTATGGAAACGCAAATGACCCCAAATAGCCAAAACAATCTTGAGAAAGAATAATGGAGCTGGAAGAATCAAGTTGATTCCTGATTTCAGAAATACTACAAATCTACAGTCATCAAGACAGTATGGCACTGACATAAAAACAAAATTATAGGCCAAGGGAACAAGATAGAAAACCCAGAGATAAACCCACACACCTATGGGCACCTTATGTTAACAAAGGAAACAAGAATATATTAAGGGAAAAAGACAGTCTCTTCAATAAGTGATGCTGGAAGAAGTAGACAATTATGTGTAAAAGAATTAAATTACAACACTCCCTAACACCATCCACAAAGATCAACTTAAAATGGATTGAAGACCATGGATTAAATGGATTTAATGGATTAAAATGGAATGTAAGACCAGAAACTATAAAACTCTTAGAGAAAAACATAAGCAGAACACTGTAGGACATAAATCATAACAAGATCCTCTATGACCCACCTCCTGAAATAATGGAAATAAAAACAAACAAGTGGGACCTAATGAAACTTAAAAGCTTTTGCATAGCAAAGAAAGCTATAAACAAGATAAAGAGACAACCCTTAGAATGGGAGAAAATAATAGCAAATGAAACAACTGACAAAGGATTAATTTCCAAAATATACAAGCAACTCATACAACTCAATATGAGAAAAACAAACAACCCAATCAAAAAGTGGGCAAAATAACTTAACAGACATTTTTCCAAAGAAGACATACAGATGGTTGATAAACTCATAAAGAGATACTCAATATTGATCATTATTAGAGAAATGCAAATCATAACTATGAGGTATCACCTCACTCCAGTCAGAGTCGGACACGACTGAGCAACTGAACTGAACTGAACTGAAAGAGACAAATATATTTTAACAATTTGAACATATTCTAACAAGACAAAAAGCCATAGATCTATATATTTTTAAAAAAATGATTTCCTGCCAGCAACTCTCCTCCAATCCTATTCACCAAAGATAATCAATAACAACATTTGTTGTGTGTCCATCCTTCCAAATCCTTCTCTATAAACATACAAACACATATTTTAATGTTATTATACTATTAACATTGCTCCAAAATGTTCCCTCCCTAATTAATCTGTTATTCCTAATCCATACATTTAACCCAAAGCATTCTTTTCAACAGATGTCATATATTGCACAGTACAAAGACTTTGCAATTTGTTCCACCCTTCCCCTGTTATTGGTCATACAGATGTTTTTCAGTTCCTTGTTATAATTTTTTAAATAATAAAATAACATCTTTGCAAAAAAAAAAAAAAAAGAATGGCCATCAACAAAAAATTTACAAACAACAAGTGCTGGAGTGGGTGTGGAGAAAAAGGAACCCTCCTATACTGTTGATGGGAATATAAACTGATACAGCCACTACAAAAGACAGTTTGGAGATTCCTTAAAAAGCTAGGAATAAAACCACCATATGACCCAGTAATACCACTTCTAGGCATATACTCTGAGTAAGCCAAAACTGAAAAAGACACCTGTACCCCAGTGTTCATTGCAGCACTATTTACAGTAGCTAAGACATGGAAGCAGCCTAGATGTCCATTGGGAGATGCATGTATAAATAAACTGTAGTACATACATACAGTGGAATACTAATCAGCCATAAAAAGGAATGCATTTGAGTCAGTCCTAATGAGTTGGATGAACCTAGAGCCTATATACAGAGTGAAGTAAGTCAGAAAGAAAAAACAAATACCATATATTAACAAATCTATATAGAATCTAGAAAGATGCTACTGATGAAACTATTCATAGGGCAGCAATGAAGATGCAAACACAGAGAACAGACTTATGGACAAGGGCATGGGAGAGGATGGAGAGATGAATGGAGAGAGTAGCATGTAAACATATACACTAACATGTGTAAAATAGAAAGCCAATGGAAATTTGCTGCATGACTCAGGCTCTATTAGAGAGGCGGGTAAGTGTGGGAGGTGGGAGAGAGGTTCAAGAGAGAGGGGACATATGCACACCTATGACTAATTCATGTTTGATATATGGCAGGCATCAAATTAATATTGTAAAGCAATTATCAATCAATTAAAAATAAAGCATAATAAAACATACACAAGACTAGTAAATAAGTTATGAAGTCATATTGTACAAATAGGACAGTATGGCCATTATTTGATAATAAGTTTAAATGGCATATAATCTATACAAATACTGAATCACTATGTTGTAATTGTACACATGAAATGAACATAACATTATTAATTAAAAATATTAAAATAAAATAAAAGATTAGTTTTCTGGATCATTTTTTCCATTCAATCAAAATTTTCCTTATTTACAAATTGCTATGTGATGACCTTTCATTATCATAACATTCTTTCCAGCTGGCCTCAGGTAGGATTGTGAAGCTGCCAGTTAATCCAGAGAACTTATAAGAGATTTTCCATGAACAACAACAACAAAAAATAAATCCATTTGCTCATAACTCTTCCTGTTAATGTCAGGAATTTATAAAAATTACTGCATATTACTGAGTACTTAGAACTATGTTGAAGAATGAATGGTGGTGGTATAACAAGGAAAGGATGGTATGAGAGACAGTACAAAAAAAAAAATAAAACTTTCACATTTATCACCTAATTGTATATGAAGGTCAAAAACTAGAATATGCAGGTGATTCCAAGGTTTTGATCACTCTGACAGAGATAATAACTTTTCTGTCCTTCCCATGCTGGTATTCAGATCAGTTCAGTTCAGTCACTCAGTCGTGTCCAACTCTTTGTGACCCCATGGAATGCAGCACACCAGGCCTCCGTGTCCATCACCAACTCCCAGAGTTTACCCAAACTCATGTCCATTGATTTAGTGATGCCATCAAACTATCATATTCTCTGTTGTCCCCTTCTCCTCTTGCCTTCAATCTTTCCCAGCATCAGGGTCTTTTCCAATGAGTCAGCTCTTCGCATGAGGTGGCCAAAATATTGGAGTTTCAGCTTCAACATCAGTCCTTCCAATGAACAGTCAGGACTGATTTCCCTTAGGATTGACTGGTTTTATCTCCTTGCAGTTCAAGGGACTCTCAAGAGTCTTCTCCAACACCACAGTGCAAAAGCATCAATTCTTCAGCACTCATCTTTCTTTATAGTCCAATTCTCACATCCATACATGACTACTGGAAAAACCATAGCCTTGACTAGACCGACCTTTGTTGGCAAAGTAATATCTCTGCTTTTTAATATGCTCTCTAGGTTGGTCATGGAGAAGGCAATGGCAACCCACTCCAGTACTCTTGCCTGGAAAATCCCATGGACAGAGGAGCCTGGTGGGCTGAAGTCCATGGGGTCGCTAAGAGTTAGACACGACTGAGCGACTTCACTTTCACTTTTCACTTTCATGCATTGGAGAAGGAAATGGCAACCCACTCCAGTGTTCTTGCATGGAGAATCCCAGGGACGGGGAAGCCTGGTGGTCTGCCGTCTATGGAGTTGCACAGAGTCGGACACGACTGAAGCAACTTAGCAGCAGCTAGGTTGGTCATAACTTTTTTTCCAAGGAATAAGCGTCTTTTAATTTCATGGCTGCAGGCACCATCTACAGTGATTTTGGAGCCCCCCAAAATAAAGTGTGCCACTGTTTCCCCATATATTTGCCATTAAAGAGTTTGAAATCATTTGGGGAATAAACTGAATGATCAGGCATTTTAATTCTTTCATTCATAATTTATATATTTGAATTGTGTTTGTTCTTATTATAGGTACATTAAGAATTGATGAAGTTTGCATATGATTCTCTTTAATGAGTTATCTAGTTATTATAGGTACATTAAGAATTGATGAATTTTGCATATGATTCTCTTTAATGAGTTATCTAGTTAAACTTTTTTCAGCACCTGTGTGCAAAGTATGACATTGAGAATAAAATTATAAATGATTCTTGATATGAGTACATTTGCAAAACAGGGATCAAAGGCAGGAAAGATAAACCTAATCTCTCTTTTTGGGCTAAGATCTTGGTCTCTCAAGGAACATGATTAATGTATAAATCCATCATTTAATTAATGGTGCAAGATAGCTTGTCAAACTGAACTGGTAATGTATACAAATTAAGTATGTGTGTGTGTGTGTATGTGTAGTACACATATCATACAAATATGTATGTTAAATATGTTGCTCCACAGATATGCCTGACTGATTAGAGAAGTATGAAATAAAAACTGAATTAGCGTTACCTTGTCTAGCAATCTCCATTCTCAATGTTTTCATATTTATTTTCATGTTTGTGTGTGTGTGTCTGGTATACATATGTATCCCATATATTATATAATATAATATAACACTCATCCACCTATATTTCTGTCTAACTAGAATAATACAAACTAAAACATGAAAGAAAAACTGAATTAGAATTACCTTCTCTAGCAATCTCCTTTCTCAATGTTTTCATATTTAATTTCATGTTTGTGTGTGTATGTCTGGGATACATATGTATCCCATATATTATATAATATAATATAACACTCATCCACCTATATTTCTGTCTAACTAGAATAATATGAACTAAAACATGAAAGAAAAACTGGATTAGAATTGCCTTGTCTAGCAATCTTTCTTAATGTTTATTCTCAGAAAGACTGCAGCCAAAACTCCTCTCACCCTTTAATGTAACATATACCTTGTATTCAATAAAGCCATCAATTGTCATGCATTTCTGGAGCTATTACCATGTGTTTTTCACTTGTTGGGTGCAGGAGGTGCATGTCCCCTATATATTCCATATTCTGCCATGTTTATCTTCAGCCTGCTTGCCCCTCTCTTGCCCTGTTCTAAGGAGGTTTGACCATATAGACTGTTTCCCAGAAGCCTCAGTGAGTCAACTTCAGTATAAAGGAAGTAAAGGTTAGAGCCTGAAGGGCAGAATAAACAGCAGTTTTTCCTCCATGGTTCTAGCCACTATCAGATGGGCCTGCCTTAGTTTACCTTTCACCCAATGCCTCACATCTCTCCAGCCTACCCTTAATAGGAGCTGTTATTACATCAGTTGCCTCACTGTCTCCTCTTTGGCTTTTCAGCCCCTTCATAATATGTGCAAAAAAACCCACTTGCATTGAAGTCCATCTGCTTTAAATTCTCAGGGTTCTCTGTCCTGGTTTCATTTTGACTGATTTCATAAGACCAAAATTTACACACAATGAGGCATTCAGAGGAAAGTTTGGAGAATAAAGGAAACTTGTAAAACAAACCCCTTATTTCAGAGATTTTCCCTTTTCTGAATAAAATGAACCCCTTCATGATTTTGCATTTTTAGAAAATATTAAAGAATCAGACTTCTTACATATTTTGATAATAGCAACAAAATATTAACATGAAAAAGTTCTCATTCTTTTAGTTATATAGCTTTCTTTCTTCAAATGAGAGAAACCTTTCAGTGTATTCATTGGGTGAGATTTAACTGGTCTCTTTCACAACAATAAATCAATCAATAACCATATATTTCTTGAATTTTTGTGTGAGCAAAACATTGATGTTGGATAAGGAGAAACAAAGACATACAAATGCATGTGCAAGGAAAAGGTTGAAGGTAAGTAACTAATACATATCAATCACCACTGCCAACACCCAGAGCTACAGCCGGCCAGGGAGAACGCTCTCCTGCCTCGTACCCACGTCTCCAGGCCCCTCACCCACAACCCGCCTTAGCCAGTTGCCCCCTTTCTGGGACTGAGGGTACTACTCTGCCCGGGGACGCCACCCGCCAAAGGAGGCCGGTCGACGACACCCACGTGAGGCGAGGACAGCTTGGTCCCAGACAGGAGAAGGGGGCACGGGCAGTTGCTCGTGCGGGGATGGGGGCGGCAGCGACTGGAAGGGGTGGCAAGCAGGCAAAGCAAGGGCCGCACATGGGCACTGTCCAGGCAACAGAAAGACCAAGAAACGGCCAGGCCACCAGAAAAACAAGTTCGGGGCCCCCTGGGATGCCGGCCGGCCAATCCGGCGTGCCACAGCCCCACCAGGTGCAGCGGAGGAGCCGTGTCCACTCATCTCATCTGTCTGTCCTTGGCAGATCCCTCTTTCGTCTAGTACAACTTGAAGGCTCAAGTCCTGGGGACACCCTCTCTAGCGAGGTGGCCCAGCCCATGCCCACAAAGCACCACCGTCTGGGGCTCGGGCGAGGGCAGGCGTGACGGGCTCCTCAGGGCTGCGGGACCTGGAAGCCGGGACCCGGCGTCCCCCTCCTGGGCTCACCATGGGGATTGGCCGGACGCACACGGTGCACAGGCGGCCCCGCTTACCGAAAGCCAGGCGGGCTCAGCGGGACCCTCCCCCAACTCGGAGTCCAGAGGGTCTGAAATGTTTACTGATTTCTAAAGCAAAACACTGGAATTTTAATTTAGAACATTTGCTTTGACAAATTTAATTCTTGCTGCGGCTGCTAAGTTGTTTAAGTCGTGTGCTACTCTGTGCGACCCCATAGAGGGCACAAGGCTCCGCCGTCCCTAGGATTCTCCAGGCAAGAACACTGGAGTGGGTTGCCATTTCCTTCTCCAATGCACGAAAGTGAAAAGTGAAAGTGAAGTCGCTCAGTCGTGTCTTACTCTTAGCGACCCCATGGACTGCAGCCTACCAAGCTCCTCCGTCCATGGGATTTTCCAGGCAAGAGTACTGGAGTGGGCTGCCATTGCCTTCTCAGAGCAATACACTAGAAGGAATCAATAGCAGAATAACTGAGGCAGAAGAATGGATAAGTGACCTGGAAGACAGAATCATGAAAATCAATGCTGCAAAACAGAATTCTTACAGAGGGATAAAAATGAATTGACTTATTTTTACAAGCAGAGAGAGCCAATTACTCACATTCTTGGCTACAACTAAATCATTCCTTATCTTTTTCAAGGCAGGTATTTGTAGGTAGCTGACAGTTGGTTTTGAATGTTTCAATCAACTCACTTTTTTTTCTGTGTGTGAGCAAAAACTGAAGCCAAAGAATCAATTGAAAGAGAACGGTATGTCCTGAATTCGAAAATACCGTAGTTTACTTGATCATGTATATGTATTTCACTCAGTCCTGTCAGACTCTTTAGGATCCCATGGACAAGCTCCTCTGCCCATGGAATTATCCAGGCAAGAATACAGGAATGGGTTGCCATTTCCTCCTTCAGGGGATCTTCCCAACCCAGGGATAGAACCCAGGTCTCCTGAATTGTGGGCAGATTATTTAACATTTGAGCCACCGGAGAAGATGTTTAAATCTGTTTTAGACAGTTTTCTAGTGCCGAGTACATGTAATTACCACAGCATCTAGATTATAGATCATATTTATTAAGAAGGGCCACTATCATTACATACATTTAAGATTATTTTCTAACATGAGGCTCCATTTAGCTCATTGAAACATAAGTGGTAATGTTCTGATCTGAAAATGTAATAGAGAAAAAAACCCACAATATTGCAATTTACCATAGCTTGAAATTATTATTTTCCCTCCATACACATTTGAATTTACAAACTTGAATAACCTTATAATCGAATTACTATGTCTTCATTTGAAAATGCAATAATTCTGTAATATTCTTAGATTAAAATTCATAATTTTCATAGACATTTTAATGAAATCCACCTATCTCATTTAAAAAATAAAAATAGGTAAAATTATGTCAAGCAAAGGAAAGCCAAGTGAAAAAGCATTTGTTTTCTGGACAAAAGAGCAAAAGTTTAATTTTATCCAATGGTTGAAATAAAAATTAATTTAGTGAATTAAAGCACAAGAAATTTGATAAAAAGTATTTTAATAAAGCACCCAAATAATAATTAAATGAGAATCTCTGATGAACACAAAGATATTTCTTGGATACATTTTCCCTCCAAATTAGTCTAATAGAATGAGATGCTTCCTTAAGTGTGATTTCTGTTCTACAATCCACATCCTGTGCTTTGAAAGTTAGGAAATGTAACTTTAACATTAATACATTAAATAGATGAAAGTAGATTTTTATCACAAGGTTTGGGTTCAACTTTTTATTTTTTATTTTTTTGCTATTTGTAATTAGTATGGGAATTTGGAATATTTTCTATTTGAAATATGGAGTATAATCATAACCAACACTGAAAAGGAAATTTTAATACTAGAATAATAATTATTAAGACTGAGGCAGGTTCCAATTTGTACTAAAGGGTTCTATATGAAATCTGATCTTTAATTTTACTTTTTCTCATCTTTTTGCTCTCCAATGTTTGCAGAATTTCTCTGCAAATTTCTCTGCAGAATGTTCTCTGTTGCAAATCATTTACCTGTTTAATTAACACATTTAAGGAAAGCTGACCATGAGGGAGGAGGAAAGGAAGATATAATTCTTTTGGTGCACACACAGTATAACTACTCATCTCTCAGTGACAGACTCCAAACATTAAATTAACTGAAATGAAAACTTCATTCTGAACTGTGATTTCCCATACATACCAAACAATCTGTAAAACACCTTAGATTTTATGTCCAAGTCCATTAAGCACACTGCAGAAAAAAGTATAGCAAATGCGTGGTTGAATATATGCTCATAGAAAGCTTCCATACTTTGTTAAGTTCATAGCTGAATTGATGCACAGGGTGCACTGACTGTACTAAATGGCCTAGCATAATTGGGAATGGAATTGCATTCTGAATTAAATTGCAACATTGGGAAGAAACTCAAAATCAGAATCACTTTCTATTCTGTGATCTTTCTACTATTCCTGTGAATTTAAGTATGTGGAAATGAAGCTTGTAAGAAATTGCTGCTCAAAGGCAATGCCAGCTTTTGGAGTAATGATGCTTTAGTAAAGACCTGTTTGATGAAAACCTTCTCAAGTATACCTCCTTGATTATTTATAAATCTCTTATGGATTTTTAAGAGTTCCACTAGATAACTAACATATATTATTAAGCTCTTCAATTCTTTTGTTATTATCCTCTTTGACAAGTTTCACTGGCATACAGAAAAGGATTTTTTCTCTTTCTTAAAGGACCATATACAACTATCTGAAGCAGCAGGAAGTTAATGGCAATGAACTAGAATAAAACTAAATGTCACTACATCTTACTTTTCTCTAAAACGTTCTAAGTAGATTAGGCATGTGCAAAAAGCTGTAAAATGTGCCCTTTGCTTACAAGAAAAAGGCCACTTCTGTGCTAAAAAATTGTAATAGGTTACTCATAAATGATCACATTGGTCACTGAAATACAGTGCCTTACACAGTTTAAATATTGGTACAATTAACTTAGCTCTAACCAGTGATTTTTTGTTGAAAAAAAATATATTAAAGCTTTTGAGAGATTACAAAGGTTAATATAAATTCACAAACTAACTGAAATTAATTAAAGTTAACAAAAAAATTCAGTTTATTCTGAATGTCATAACATTCAATAAACTATACAGTTTACTTTTTGAGGCTACATTTTAAATTCTGCATGACTGTGGACCTTCCAATTATTATACTGAAGAGACATAAAACAACCTTTTGGACTACAGCAGACATAATGGGCAGCTGAAAAGCATATTATATGGAAAGGTGACAAGGGCATTCTCTTTTACAATATATTCTGTTGAAAAAAATACTGTATAAGCTGTCACAAAGGGCAGCTTAAAACCACATGCACATCCTCAGTTAATGTAAAAATTTCAAACTAAATGTTTTAAAGCTACAATGACAACTATGGAGGATGAAGCATGGCAAGGCCATTAGCATCAGTCTCACATTCTGTGTCATTATTTTAGAGTTGCCTTTTTTTTTTTTAGCATCATTGATTAGTTGAAAACTTTCAGAAACCATTTGCCAGAGATAATTCTTATTCTCATGGAAAATATACAACTTGCTACTGTTAATAAAGTGTCTCAAGCTCCCCTAAATGAGAAAAGACACCTTATAATTGCATGCACATGTCAATAAGTTTGCAGCACATATAATAGGCATCAGATAATGGATATCGGATGCTTTTTTAAATGGTAGGCTGATGACAAACATTTTTATCAAGAAGTAATTGCATAGTCATAAAGAAGTAGTATTTAAACCTAAAACTTTTGTGCAATTGTGAAAGAGCAGTTTTGATTCTACTAAGTTGGTAGTAGCTAACCTGTACTATAGTTGTTAAAATGCAAGGTCAATATTCGCCAAACCTCCAATGAAAGAAAGAATCTGATACAGAATTGACACATGGCAAGATTTCATGAGGTGAAAAAGCCCAGCAACACATGGCATCATCTGGTAATTAGGCAGTGTATCTAGGATCCAATTTTATGAGAAAATCACCTGTGTGAAAACAACGCATCTTAGTCTGAAGAAAGTTTTCTTATGGCGTATAGAGATGACTTTTCAATTTTTATTTTACAATACTTTAAAAAAATTACAAACGTTTGAGACGGATTCTTCCTTTTTTGCTCTTTCCATTATAACAAATAACTCAGTATTTCATTCTTTTTCTTAGAAATTGTCAATATTTTCTGATTACCCTTGGAATAAAATCTAATTTTCTTTGTCTTTCATCCATTGCTATTCATATTTTGTACCTAAAGAACTGTTTCTAGTATAAACTTTTAATGTGTATGATACTGTTTCACAAAAATTGGCTAATTGCTGCTCCTCACAAAAGTCATTCATTTTGGTCCCTGTAATTTTGCTTATGTTTTTCTTTCTGCCTGGAAAGTGTTTCCTATCCTTTTTTTTTTTCCTCTTAAAAATATACTTTCCGTTTCATAACACTCACCAAAATATCTCTTCCACAAAACTTTCCTAGAATACTCCTTTAATCTTATTTATTTATTCAACAAACATTATTCAGTGCTTACCATGTGACAAGCAATTGTTCACTGGAAATTCTGCCTGAAAAGAAATACAAGTATGTATATTTAAAATACAAGTATGTATATAAGATGAAATTAATCACTTCTTTTGTTTTACTCTCATGTTTTTGTTCATGTGAGTAATGGTTATTATCACTGTTGGTGTTTTCCCCCTTGAGATATCTGGTTTTGGTTTTTTAATTAATTTTTATTGCGATATAGTTGATTTACAATGTTGTATTAGTTTCTGCTATACATAAAAGTGAATTATATATATTATATATAAATAGTATATAAATATATAAATTATATATATATATATATATTTATCTCTGGTGTTTGTTTCTATCTCCTCCAATAATATGTTAGCCTCCTAGTCAAGTCAGAGAAAGGCATTATTCTTCTTTGAATTGTTATCACATTTGCTTTTGAATCCTACCATAATGGCATTTGTGTAAAGAACTATTAAATTATTGAATAATGATTTATGACAAATACGTGAGAAGCACATTAGCTTACTTTCTCACAAATGTAGTTAATCTAATATATTTTATAAAATCACATACTTCAGATGGGGTGAAAAAATTAAATGTCAACAAGATTACAGGGTCCCTAACTAATAAATACTTTGTACTAATGTTCTATTCCATAACAGTGTCTAGAATGATTCTCAGCATATCTTAAGGTTTCAATGAAGATGTGGTTACTAATCAGAATATTTCTTATGTTCCTAGGAAAGAGATTTATATCAGGGAAGTAAATTATTAGGAATTTTACAAAGTAAGGAACATTCTGATTCCCAGGTGGCTCAGTGGTAAAGAATCCGCTTACAAATTCAGGAGACCCAGGAGATGTGGATTCAGTCCCTGGGTTGGGAAGATCCCATAGGGCAGGAAATGGCAACCTGTTCCCATATACTTGCCTGGAAAATCCTGTGAACAGGGTCTGGTGGGCTACAGTCCATAGGATCACAGAGTTGGACACGACTGAGTACGCGCATACACAAGGAACATTCTCCACACACTCCATTTTCTAAGACTCATATTGTGGAGTTCCTTTTCCTTCAAAACATTATAATATATTTATATAAATTTAACTTGAAGAATATATAACAAATGTGTGACAGGTTTCAAAAAATAGAAAAATAACTTAGACTCTTATGGCACATTTCAAAAATTGAAAGCATTAAGATTTCCAATAAAGCTACTACTCAAGATTTTTTATAAAAAATGCTATGACTACTGTAAAAAGAAGGGAAAAAATGGTATATGAAATTTTATTCAATAACATAGTCATGATTTTTCTGGGTTTTAAATAATGGTTTATTGCAAGCCTTTGATCAACTTCCATATAATTTTTATGAAGACACAAATATAGATCAAAAATAATAACTCCCCCTCTCCTCCAAAATAAAGTTAATGTGCTATTAACTGTAAGAATCAGAAGGGAATGTCCAATCATAACAAGGGAAACAGAGATCATATAAGTTCTACAGTGAGTAAGAAATAGAGTAATTGAGCTAATCAGATAGATATTAAGGATTTCTAAGGAACTAGCCCTCATTGGCATATTTTTTGTGAAAGTGCAAGAATATTACTAGCCATTAGATTACTTTTAATTTACATTCAAGGAATATAAGCATTCCTCCTTTACCTCCAAAAAGGAGTTAGAGCTACATAGATAAAGTAGTACATTACACACTTGAAAGTGCAGATATATAATAAAAATAAATTCGTGTTGATGTGAAAGGAACCACCAATATACCATATGAATCATATGCTGGGAATTCAACTTTTCCAGGTAGCCTATAGGTTTAGAATATTATAGAATGCACTGGCCATATCAAACACTGTCTTCCAACAATGCAAGATGACATGGACATCACCAGACAGTCAATACTGAAATCAAAGTGATTATATTCTTTGCAGCCAAAGATGAAGAAGCTCTATACAGTCAGCAAAAACAAGACCAGGAGCTGACTGTTGCTCAGATCAAGAACTCCTTATTGCAAAATTCAGACTCAAATTGAAGAAATTAGGGAAAACGATTAGACCGTTCAGATATGACCTAAATCAAGTCCCTTATAATTATACAGCAGAAGTGAAAAATAGATTCAAGGAATTAGATCTGATGGAGTGCCTGAAAGAGTATGAACAGAGGTTCATAACATTATATAGAAGGCCGTGGTCAACCATCCCCACCAAGAAGAAAAGCAAAAGCAAAATGGTTGTCTGAGGAGGCCTTACAAATACCTGAGAAAAGAGAAGCAAAAGGCAAAGGGGAAAAGGAAAGATATATCCATCTAAATGCAGAGTTCCAAAAAATAGCAAGGAGAAATGAGGAAGCCTTCCTAAGTGTAAAGAAATAGAGGAAAACAATAGAATGGGAAAGACTAGAGATCTCTTCAAGAAAATTAGAGATACCAATTAAATATTACATGCAGATGGGCACAATAAAGGACAGAAATGGTATGGACCTAACAGAAGCAGAAAATATTAAGAAGAGGTGGCAAGAATATATAGAAGAAGTATACAGAAAAGATCTTCATGAACCAGATAACCACAATGGTGTGATCACTCACCTAGAGCCAGACATCCTGGAATGCAAAGTCAAGTGGGCCTTAGGAAAAATCACTATGAACAAAGCTAGTGGAGGTGATGGAATTCCAGCTGAGCTATTTCAAATCCTAAAAGATGATGCTGTGAAAGTGCTGCACTCAATATGCCAGCAAATTTGGAAAACTCAACAGTGGCCACAGGCCTGGAAAAGGTCAGTTTTCATTCCAATCCGAAAGAAAGGCACTGCCAAAGAATGTTTAAACTATTGCACAGTTGCACTCATTTCACAGGCTAGCAAAGTAATGCTCAAAATTATCCACACTAGACTTCAACAATACGTGAACAAAATATTTCCAGATGTATAAGCTGGATTTAGAAAAGGCAGAGGAGCCAAAGATCAAGTTGCCAAATTCAGTAGATCATAGAAAAAGCAGGACAATTCCAGAAAAACATCTACTTGTGCTTCATTGATTACGCTAAAGTCTTTGACTGTGTGGATCACAACGAACTGTGGAAAATTCTACAAGTTACAGGAATACCAGACCACATCACCTACCTCCTGAGAAATCTGTATGCAGGTCAAGAAGCAACAGTTAGACCCGGACATGAAACAATGGACTGGTTACAAATTGGAAAGGGAGTACATCACACTGTATATAATCTCCTTGCTTACTTAACATATATGTAGAGTACATCATGTGAAATGCTGGACTGGATGAAGCACAAGCTGGAATCAAGATGGCTGGGAGAAATATCAACAACCTCAGATACGCAGATGACACCAGTCTCCTAGCATTATGTGAACAGCAACAAAAGAGCCTCTTGATGAAGGTAAGAGAGTGAAAAAGTTGGCTTAAAACTCAACATTCATAAAACTAAGATAACGGCATCTGGTCCCATCACTTCATGGCAAATACGTAGGGAAACAACAGAAACAGTGGCAGACGTCATTGTCTTGGGTTCAAAAATCAGATGGTGACTGCAGCTATAAAATTAAAAGATGCTTGCTCTTTGGAAGAAAAGCTATGATAAACCTAGACAGCATATTAAAAAGCAGAGACATTACTTTACTGACAATGATCCATCTACTCAAAACTATGATTTTTTTCCAGTAGCTGTGAGAGCTGGAGCACAAACAAAACTGAGCACTGAAGAATTGATGCTTTTGAACCATGGTGTTGGAGAACACTATTGAGAGGTCCTTGGATTGCAAGGAGGTCAAATCAGGCAATCCTAAAGTAAATCAGTCTTAAATATTCTTTGGGAGGACTGATACTCAAGCTGAAGCTCCAATACTTTGGTCACCTGATGTGAACAGCCGACTCACTGGAAAAGACCCTGATGCTGGGAAAGATTGAAAACAGGAGGAGAAGAGGATGACAGAGGATGAGATGGTTGGATGGCATCACCGACTTGATGGACAAGAATTTGAGCAAGCTCCAGGAGTTGGTTATGAACAGGGAAGCCTGGAACACTGCAGTCCATGGGGTTGGAAAGAGTCAGTCACAACTGAGTGACTAAACTGAACTGAACTAGTCATAATAGATAAAATATTTACATAGTAAAAATTGGAATATTATATAGATACATCCACCTTCTGTAATTTTTGTTCTGGATTAAACTGTTACAGTTAATATTAAAGAATAAGTTGTCTCTATTTTTAACTCAAAAGCTATGTATTTAAGCATTATATACAGGGAAACTCTATGTGCCATGAAAACATATAAATGTATGTTCATTTTTAATGCAGAGACTAATATCATGTAAAAATTATGATTTTTCCATTTTTATTAAAATTATAAGATTTAGTGTGACCTAGCTAAACCACATTCTGTCTCATAACAAATATCATGCCTATATCTCTCTTCAGTTCAGTTCAGTTCAGTTCAGTTTCTCAGTCGTGTCCAACTCTTTGCGACCCCATGAACTGCAGTACGCCAGGCCTCCCTGTCCATCACCAACTCCCGGAGTTAACCCAAACTCATGTTCATCGAGTCGGTGATGCCATCCAGCCATCTCATCCTCTATCATCCCCTTCTCCTCTTGCCCCCAATCCCTGCCAGCATCAGAGTCTTTTCCAATGAGTTAACTCTTTGCATGAGGTGGCCAAAGTGTTGGAGTTTCAGCTTTAGCATCAGTCCTTCCAAAGAACACCCAGGGCTGATCTCCTTTAGAATGGACTGATTGGATCTCCTTGAAGTCCAAGGGACTCTCAAGAGTCTTCTCCAACACCACAGTTCAAATGCACCAGTTCTTCGGCCTTCAGACTTCTTCACAGTCCAACTCTCACATCCATACGTGACCACTGAAAAAAGCCTTGACTATACGGACCTTTGTTGGCAAAGTAATGT
Source organism: Bos grunniens (assembly GCF_055505025.1). Lineage (NCBI taxonomy): Eukaryota > Metazoa > Chordata > Mammalia > Artiodactyla > Bovidae > Bos > Bos grunniens. The sequence goes on along the minus strand of NC_141194.1, from coordinate 99,978,801 downwards.
CTCTGGTTTTTAATATGCTATCCAAATTGGTCATAACTTTCCTTGCAAGCAGTAAGCGTCTTTTAATTTCATGGCTGCAATCACCATCTGCAGTGATTCTGGAGCACCCCCCCAAAATAAAGTCTGCCACTGCTTCCACTGTTTCCCCATCTATTTGCCATGAAGTTATGGGACCAGATGCCATGACCCTCTTTGTTTTCTGAATGTTGAGCTTTAAGCCAACTTTTTCACTCTCCTTTTTCACTTTCATCAAGAGGCTTTTTAGTTCCTTTTCATTTTTTGCCATAAGGGTGGTGTCATCTGCATATATAAGGTTATTGATATTTCTCTTGGCAATCTTGATTCCAGATTGTGATTCTTCCAGCCCAGAGTTCCTCGTGATGTACTTTACATATAAGTTATATAAGCAGGGTAACAGTATACAGCCTTGATGTACTCATTTTCCTATTTGGCACCAGTCTGTTGTTCCATGTTCAGTTCTAACTGTTGCTTCATGACCTGCATATAGGTTTCTCAAGAGGCAGGTCAGGTGGTCTGGTATTCCCATCTCTTTCAGTATTTTCCACAGTTTATTGTGATATCTCTCTTAGTATATCATAATGCTTTAACTGGAATAAAAAAAAAGTCTTACAAAACTTATTTGAAATGTATTGTAGATCTAGGGAAATAAGACCTACTCTTGAGCTCATGTGTGGAATCTAAAATTTAAAAAAAAGTCATAGATACAAAGAACATATTTGTGGTGGTAAGAGGTGGTGGTGAGAAAGATGTCATTCAGAAATTATTTCATACACAGAAAGAAGATGAATAAAAATAAATATGATTGGCATTGCCAATGAGATGTTAGAATACATGTTCTCCATGAAACAGCAACAGAAAGTCATAAAGGTAAAATTAAATTTCTTAAGCTGAAAGCATACTCAGTCAAATATACCTTGTTTTTTATGGCAAGGTGGGAAAGTAACAGAATATTTCTGTCTAACATTCACATGAGTATCTTTAAAATTTTAAAGAAAATATAGTACAGTAAAAGATCAGAACTTGTATATTTTACATAATTTATAGTTTACTCCCATAAATCCCTCTCCCTTGATGTTATTTTGCATGATAGAAAGGCGTTTTCTCATTTTATTCACCACCCCCCATTCATTCCCATTTCTGATGCTTCAGCACTGAGGAGGGTAAGTGGTAAATTAGTCTTTTGATTTAGTTAATGTTGTTTGAAATTCTCTTTTGCCTACTAAGTGCCCTATATTATATAAGGTGACCAAATGTTTACTTTTTTTTTCCCTTGGATTCATTTTGTGAGTTCTGTGGAGCTATCTTTGCCAGAGAACTGCATATTTCACAATTACTTAGTGCATAAGATGGATAGATTCCTGTATCTATCCATCCTGTATATTTGATAGATTCTGAATCTCTGTATGAATTCCTTTATGACATCTATAGCACAGGCATAATAGCGGTACCATAAACATTGACCTAACAAACTATGCTTAAATGTCTTGCCTTATATATGAAAAAGCACTTATCAAAACTATGGTACCTAAGATACCTCTCAATGATCTTGTCTTTTGTGATGAAATTAATTTTATTCCACATTCATATGGTGAATTTTTAAACATTTTCTTTTACTTTTATCAAAGAGTGTTGTTGTGCTCAGTCATGTTCGACTCTTTTTGAGTCCGTGGACCTGTAACTCACTGGGCTCTGCTCTCCATGAAATTTTCTAGGTAAGAATACTGAAGTAGGTTGTCATTTCCTACTGCAAGGGATATTCTTGGCCCAGGGATTGAATCAAAGTCTTGTAGCTTTTTATAAATACATGATAGCCATGGAACAATGTGAAAACAGAAATTGGAAGCTTCAGTCTCAAAATCAATATTTAGATGCTACTATTTCTGCTAAAATATCTAAATTGGTACACACATGCACACAGGTTAACTATGAACCTGGTTTGAGAATGCAGAAAATACCAACTGTTACATAAGATTAATGAGTTATTATTCAGAAGAGAGAAGAGAACAATCTAAATGATATAAAACAAGAGTAAATAAAGGATAAATGATTATCCATCCTGTTGCTTATTTTTGTTTATAAAGTTTAATTGGAACATAATAAAATACATGTGTTTGCTTATTGCCTTTGACTTCCTTTGTGCTACAACACCAGATTAGTCGTCCAGTTTAGTGGTTCTCCTAACTGGTGTCACAGAACACCAGTTAGAGATAGTTGATAAAAGAGTTCATAGACTGAAAAATGTGAAATGTTTATGATCTGTCCTTTTAGAGAAAGTTTACTGAATCCTGATCTAGAATAATAGGTTAATGTTTCACTTCCTAAGATATATGAATTACTGAACAGAAATATTTAGACACCAGAATGTAATAAAAGTTTAGTGCTGCCAGGAATCCTGTAAATGACAGCGGGAAGGGGCTCCTGTATGATCAGAAAGGATGCTTGCTCTGATAGTTTTGAAAATCATTAAGTCCAGATTTACATAAAAGTATCATTACACTAATATTGAGAGTGAAGTCATTGATGGTATTAATATCAATGCTAAAATATACCTGAAAAATTAATTCTCTAGCATTACTATTTGGAGAAGGTAATGGCACCCCACTCGAGTACTCTTGCCTGGAAAATCCCATGGACGGAGGAGCCTGGTGGGCCACAGTCCATGGGGTCACTAAGAATCGGACAAGACTCAGCAACTTCACTTTCACTTTTCACTTTCATGCATCGGAGAAGTAAATGGCAACCCACTCCAGTGTTCTTGCCTGGAGAATTCCAAGGATGGGGGAGGGTCGTGGGCTGCCGTCTATGGGGTCACACAGAGTCGGACACAACTGAAGCAACTTAGCAGCAGCAGCAGCATTACTATTATACTATTTCTAAGTATACTATTAAATGCTTGCATGCCTACAAATCAAAATTCAATGGGAAGGGTGGTCAATTCCAATAACATAACAAATATTGAAGTGTTATGAAAATTATCAGTAGGATAAATTGTTAAAGTGGCACACATGAAAACTATGTGTATTAGAAGAGCAGCATAGTACTTCTTATTCTGACTCACAGGTGTATATAAGAATATTTTTCTCCAACCTTCATAGTATTTCAGTGATAAAAATATTCACCTTCCCTGAGCTTACAGGTGTGTTTTAAGATAAAAATTAGATAATTTATTTGAATAAAATGATTCTGGCTGAACTTACGATTCAGGTGATGATTGAGAATGAATTATCAGAGTCTGAAATATTATACATTATTTATACCTTGCCTAATTATGTACCGTAGAAAGAAGTTGTAGGCACACTATTCTCATTTGTATACAAAGATTAAAAAACTGAGCCAGACTTGTATTAAATTAAACCTCAAGCCAGGTGCATTTCACCTGATTTTGGTGTTTTTTTTTTCTTCTTTTTTTCTAAAACAAACACAGCTGTGGCTTGATTATGCTCTCTGTTTGTGATTGCAATTGAAGGAGGGTATTGAGTACAGTTTCATCCAATCAGGACAATATAAAGGACTATAAATCTGTTTCAATGTGAAACGAACATATTCAGAAATCTGTTTCCTTATAATATTTTCTTCCACATTATTTGTTTGCTTGAATTTGGAGGTTATTTGGTTATAAAGTCTAAAGTGGAGTGGGATCTAATTCTTATAGTCAGACAATACTTATCTGGGATAATTTTTTTTATCATAACAAAAATTAGCATTTTGAAACTGAGATTAAAATTAATAGAAGGAAGAAATAAAAGTGGTTTGAGGACAAAGATATTCTTGTTTATGCTTTTCTGTGGTAATTAATTCTGTTCCTTAAAAGGTTTAAGTCGGTTAAATCTGATTAAACTGATAGGTAGTGATGCAGTCACACTCATACTTGTCAGACTAAAATAGAACACAAAAACACTCTGAAAGCTGTATACATTTAGAAGTTTAGATCGTTGATTCATTCAGCAATTATTTAATGATTTCATATCAAAAGACAGATCAAACAGCTCAGCTCTACTTCCTATTATCTGTGTGTATGGAGCTAATTTAGTATCTCTACTTAAGGGGCTAGCTCTGATAGACGGAGCGCCTGATGATCTATGGACAGAGGTTCCTGGCACTGTGCAGGAGACAGGGAATAAGATCATCCCCAAGAACAAGAAATGCAAAAAAATCAAAATGGCTGTCTGAGCAGACCTTACAAAGAGCTGTGAAAAGAAGAGAAGCAAAAAGCAAAGGAGAAAAGGAAAGATATACCCATTTGAATACAGAGTCCCAAAAAATAGCAAGGAGAGATAAGAAAGCCTTCCTCAGTGATCAATGCAACAAAATAGAGGAAAACAATAGAAAGGGAAAGACTAGAGATATCTTCAAGAAAATTAGACATAGCAAGGGAACATTTCCTGCAAAGATGGGCTCAATAGGACAGAAATGGAAGATATTAAGAAGAGGGGGCAAGAATACACAGAAGAAGGGTATCAAAAAGAACTTCATGAACCAGATGATCACGATGGTGTTATCACTCACATTCACCTAGAGCTGGACATCCTGGAATGTGAAGTCAGGTGGGCCTTAGGAAGCACCACTATGAACAAAGCTAGTGGAGGTGATGGAATTCCAGTTGAGCTCTTTCAAATCCTAAAAGATGATGCTGTGAAAGTGCTGCACTCAATATGCCAGCATATTTGGAAAACTCAGCTGTGGCCACAGGACTGGAAAAGGTCAGTTTTCATTTGAATCCCAGAGAAAGGCAATGCCGAAGAATGCTCAGACTACTGCACAATTGCACTCATCTCACACGCTAGTAAAGTAATGCTCAAAATTCTCCAAGCTAGGCTTCAGCAATACGAGAACCATGAACTTCCAGATGTTCAAGCTGGTTTTAGAAAAGGCAGAGGAACAAGAGATCAAATTGCCAACATCGGCTGGATCATGGATAAAGCAAGAGAGTTCTCAAAAAGCATCTATTTCTGCTTTATTGACTATCCCAAAGCCTTTGACTGGGTGGATCACAATAAACTGTGGAAAATTCTGAAAGAGATGGGAATACCAGACCTCCTGACCAGCCTCTTGAGAAACCTGTATGCAGGTTGGGAAGCAGCAGTTAGAACTAGACATGGAACAACAGACTGGTTCCAAAGTAGTATGTCAAGCCGGTATATTGTCACCCTGCTTATTTAACCTCTATGCAGAGTACATCATGAGAAACACGGCTGGAAGAAGCACAAGCTGGAATCAAGATTTCTGGGAGAAATATCAATAACCTCAGATATGCAGATTGCACCTCCCTTATGGCAAAAAGTGAAGGAGAACTAAAGAGCCTCTTGATGAAAGTGAAAGAGGAGAGTGCAAAAGTTGGCTTAAAACTCAACATTCAGAAAACAAAGATCATGGCATCTGGTCCATGGCAAATAGATGGGGAACAGATGGGGAAACAGTGGCTAGGTTTATTTTTTAGGGGCTCCGAAATCAGTACAGATGGTGATTGCAGCCATGAAATTAAAAGACACTTACTCCTTGGAAGGAAAGTTATGACCAACCTAGACAGCATATTAAAAAGTAGGGACATTATTTTGTCAGCAAAGGTTCATCTAGTCAAGGTTATGGTTTTGCCAGTGGTCATGTTTGGATGTGAGAGTTGAACTTTAAAGAAACCTGAGGGTTGAATAATTGATGCTTTTGAACTGTGGTGTTGGAGAAGACTCGAGAATTCCCTGGACTGCAAGGAGATCCAACCAGTCCATCGTAAAGGAGATCAGTCTCGGGTGTTAATTGGAAGGACAGTTGTTGAAGCTGAAACACCGATATTTTGGCCACCTGATGTGAAGAGCTGACTCATTTGAAAAGACCCTGATGCTGGGAAAGTTTGAGGGCACGAGGAGAAGGGGACAACAGAGGATGAGATGATTGGATGGCGTCACTGACTCAATGGACATGAGTTTGAGTAAACTCCGGAAGTTGGTGATGGGCAGGGAGGCCTGGCGTGCTGCGGTTCATGGGGTCGCAAAGAGTTTGACACGGCTGAGCAACTGAATTGAACAGAATTATTGATTTCCTCAGCCATAAAATTGGGAAAAAATAATATTTAATCAAACAAGTTTTTTTTGTAGAAACTAAAGCGGCATAAAAGGGCACTTAGCAGGAACTAACAGTGTAACTGGTAGGAATATATCTGAATATATATTTATGATGTGAAAAAATATCATTTCTTCAAAATATTGATGTCATATTGGTATATAGGTCCTGCCATCTTCATAAGTTCAGTTCAGTTCATTTCCTCAGTCGTTTCTGAATTTTTGCAACCCAATGGACTGCAGCATGCCAGGATTCCCTGTCCATCACCAACACCCGGAGCTTGCACAAACTCATGCCCATCGAGGCAGTGATGCCATCATATCATCTCATCCTCTGTCTTCCCCTTCTCCTGCCTTCAGTCTTTCCTAGCATGAGTGTTTTTTCCAATGAGTCAGTTCTTCGCATCGGGTGATCAAATTATTGGAGCTTCAGCTTCAGCATCAGTTCTTCCAATGGATATTCAGGACTGATTTCCTTTAGGAATGACTAATTTTATTTCCTTGTAGTCCAAGGGACTGCCAAGAGTCTCCTTCAGTACCACAGTTCAAAAGCATCAATTCTTTGGTGTTCAACCTTTTTTATGGTCCGACCCTCATGTCCATACACGAATACTGGGAAAAATAAAGCTTTGACTAGATGGACCTTTTTTGGTAAAGTTATATCTCTGCTTTTTAATATGCTGCCTAGGTTGATCATAGCTTTTCTGCCAAGGAGCAAGCATCTTTTAATTTCATGGCTGCAGTCACCATCTGTAGTGATTTTGGAGCTCAAGAAAATAAAGTCTCTCACTGTTTCCCTTGTTTTCCCATCTATTTGCCATGAAGTGATGGGACCAGATGCCATGATGTTAATTTATTGAATGTTCAGTTTTAAGTCAGCTTTTTCACTCTCCTCTTTTACATTCATCAGGAGGCTCTTTAGTTCGCCTTTGCTTTGTGTCATAAGGGTGGTGCCATCTGCATATCTGATGTTATTGATATTTCTCCTGGAAATCTTGATTCTAATGTGTGCTTCATCCAGCCTGACATTTTGCATGATTTACTCTGCATATAAGTTAAATAAACAGGATGACAATATACAGCCTTGTTCTACTTCTTTCCAATATGAAACCAGTCTGTTGCTCCATGTCCTGTTCTAACTGTTGCTTCCTGACCTGAATACAGGTTTCTCAAGAGGCAGGTCAGGTGGTCTGGTATTGCCATCTCTTTCAGAATTTTCCACAGTTTTTTTTTTGTAATCCACACAATGAAAGGCTTTGGCATTGTCAATAAAGCAGAAATAGATTTTTTTTTTTTCTGGAACTCTCTTGCTTTTTCGATGATCCAGCAGATGTTGGCAATTTGATCCCTGGTTCGTCTGCCTTTTCTAAACCCAGCTTGAACGTCTGGAAGTTCACGGTTCACGTAATGCTAAAGCCTTGCTTGGAGAATGTTGAGCATTACTTTACTACCATGTGAGATGAGTGAAATTGTGCAGTAGGTTGAGCATTTTTTAGCATTGCCTTTTTCTAGGATTGTAATGAAAATAGATTTTCCAGTCCTGTGGCCACAGCTGAGTTTTCCAAATTTGCTGGCATATTCAGTACAGCATTTTCACAGCATCATCTTTTAGGATTTGAAAGAGCTCAACTGGAATTCTATTACCTCCACTAGCTTTGTTTGTAGTGATGCTTCCTAAGTCCCACTTGACTTCACATTCCAGGATGTCTGGCTCTAGATGAGTGGTCACACCATCGTGAGTAACTGGGTCATGAAGATCTTTTTGGTACCGTTCTTCTGTGTATTCTTGCCACCTCTTATTAATATCTTCTGCATCTATCAGGTTCATACCATTTCTGTCCTTTATCGAGTCCATCTTTGCATGAAATGTTCCCTTGGTATCTCTAATTTTCTTGACGAGATCTCTAGTCTTTCCACTTCTATTGTTTTCCTCTGTTTCATTGCATTGGTCACTGAGTAAGGCTTTCTTATCTCTCCATGCTGTTCTTTGGAACTCTGCATTCAAATGGGTTTATGTTTGCTTTTCTCCTTAGCTTTTTGCTTCTCTTCTTTTTCACAGTTCTTTGTAAGGCTGCCTCAGACAGCCATTTTGATTTCTTGTTCTTGGGCATGGTCTTGCTCCCTGTCTCCTACACTATGTCATGAACCTCTCTCCATAGTTCATCAGGCACTCTGTCTATCATATCTAGTCCCCTAAATCTATTTCTCACTTCCAGTGTATAATCATAAGGTGTTTTTTTTTTTTTTTTTTTTTAGGTCATACTTAAATGGTTTATTGGTTTCCCCCCTTTCTGCAATTTATGTCTGAATTTGGCAATACGGAGTTCATGATCTGAGCTACAGTCTGCTCCCAGTCTTATTTTTGTTGACTGTATAGATCTTCTCCATCACTGGCTGCAAAGAATATCGTCAATCTGATTTCAGTGTTGGCCATCTGGTGATGTCCATGTGTAGAGTCTTCTCTTGTGTTGTAGCTTAACAATAATGTATTATACATTTAAATTGTATTATGAAAGTAGATCTCATGTTAAAAGTTCTTACCACAATAAAATATAAATGTTATGGTATGAGGTTCATATCTGAATTCAGAAAAAAATATTTTGTAATTTTAGTCTAATACAATAACTTTACAAAATGATTTGTAAGTATAGTCTTGTTACTTAAATTTAGAAAAATAATGGGAATTTCAAAACTTTCTCTTTTTTATGTTATGATTTTTTTTAATTTTATTTTATTTTTAAACTTTACACAATTGTATTAGTTTTGCCAAATATTTCATTAGATACATTAGCATACATATAATGATGAAAATATATATATATATTTATATGTTTGAAATTTTGGATATTATTCATATACACTAGTGGTCAAAAAGAAATTAGTTTCCTTCAATAAAAGAATATATTATTCTTTTTTTTTTTGGTTAAATTTTTACCAAATTTATTAGTACTCTGTATACATACATACATATTACCTTATTTACTAGTACTACATGTAAATAAAATATCCCAATTTTTAGGAAAGCTTTTTGTTCACATCCACTCTCAAACTGTCTCAAAGAAGAAAGGATTTGACACGTGTCAAAGGCAATATGAAACACAAAAAGATATACAGTAATACTGTGTAGAGGGTTTTGCATGAAGAACAAGAGTCACAATTTTGCATTCTGGGTTATCTCATCTCTCTTTTCAGTTCCTCCCTAGTAGATCCTTTGCCAATTAAAATGAGAACAGAGCCAATGAGAATCATCCTCCATTTCTAAAGGTTTTATGTACCCTCTAATAGAATTTCTGCCAGGGAAATAAGTTGAGTCCTTCGGCATCAAATTTAGCTCACTAGGATAATGGACAATATGCAATTGTGTCTGAAGCTCATGGATTGTTTGCCTAGAGTATCATCTATGGATATATTACTTGAAAACCTTGTGAGGTCAGCAGTAGATATTTAAGCAGCTGCTCAGGATTTGCATATCTTAGATGCATTTAATATGATTAACATTACTGCCTACATAAAAAACTGATTATTTCTCTCTCACCGTAGATCCCAGAGAACAGTAAAACAGTACTTTCTTAGGGAGCTTTAAAATCTTTTCAGCGAAACCACTATGGTTTTGCTACATTATGAATTTTACTACATGGGTAGTGACATTAGAATATATGAAGATTTTTAAGTTGTTTATGTGCATATGTAGGTGTCTGTATCTGTGTGCCTGTATTGAGTTGGGTAATTTATATTTTTCTAATACATACTCAAAGATGATCTTTTGCAGAGAAGTTAGAATAAGTAATAGCACTTCGCTTTCTCTTTGAGACAATTAATGCCACACTTTTTATACAGGCATCTTTTCTAAAATTTGGAGCTTAATTTTTTTTAATTTTTTGAAGCATATTATTAATAGATATTCTTGATAGCATTTTGCCTCTCTAGGAAGTCATCATCAGTCAAAAAAATAAGACACATTACATTCATTACCAGTTAAGCAATCTAAATATATTTTTATCCAAATTACTGCAATTTTAAATCACTTCCAAAAAGAGGGAGAGATAAATGCAAATGACCTGAGGCTAAAAATAGCTAGAGAAACAGGTCCCAGAGGAAACTGAACACAAGACCAGCAACATGAGAAGGAAAAACTGTCAGGAAGTTCTAGTGCACAAGTGGATTGATGCAGAACAAGGAAAGCTTTGGACAGCTAAAGAAATTAGACTTAATGTAAGTAATGAAGGGGATATCAAACACAGAAGGTTATTTTTACTAGAATTCTTCTTGACTTACAAATCTGCCTGTGCTTAATTATTGAATGGGCTTCTTTGGTGGCTCATATGGTAAAGAATCTGCCTGCTATGTGGGAGACCTGGGTTTGATCCCTGGGTTGGGAAGATCCCCTGGAGGACTACATGGCAACCCACTCCAGTATTCTTGCCCAGAGAATCCCCAAAAACAGAGGAGCCTAGTGGGCTACAAATCCATGGGGTCACAAAGAGCCAGACATGACTGAGCAACTAAGCACAGCACGAATATTCTAAGCATAATTTCTGGAGAATGTGAAGACTAACATTTAAGATATTAGTAGCAATTTTCAAAATCAGGATACTCACTTGTTTTTATAAGGGTTGGTTTATTCTAGTTCTGATTTTAACATTCTTCATAAGTATGAGCTGTACTATTGTAGAGTTTATTTCCTGTGAAAATATACAGATACTTGACATCAGACTTTTTTCTTTCCATTTCATTACCACAGCATCCATAACCTACAATATATTTTACTTTTGTTGGCACGGTTCGTTTCACCATCAATCACTTTCTACTCATAAACAACAGGAAATGAGAAAATATGTAAATTTTCTGAAGAATACTGAAAAAAATGTTAGAATGTACCAAGGAAGAAGGTAGCAAGAAAATTATAACTGCAATTGAAGACTATAATTGCAAAAGGAAAGCCATGGCTAATGCAGCAGGACAATTAACTTAGTTACAATCATAATAGCAAGAATTGTTTTTTTCTAAATAATGTTATTGCTCATGAAAGATGAAGACTATATTATTCTATAGATTAATCATATTATGCATCGTATTATGACAGTTACCTATTTAAGTATTCATGGTTTTAAAAAACATACTTTCAAAGACATCCAACCTCTTCCAAAACCAATTTCTGTCTGTTTCTAAAGTAAATATGAAGCTTAAGCCTAATATTCTGAAGTTTAAAATGTTTCATTGATTTTGACAATACATGTATAATGAATTGTATCAATGACATTGGTTACAAACCAATAACCTTAACATAGAACCTTATGCATAATAATTTTTATTTATAGATATTTAAAAGACTCTACACATATTTTGACCAATACTTATGATAATGAAGTCATTTATGGAAATCAAAGAAAAATATAAACAAATAATAAAATCATGCTTTTAATTTTGTTCACTAAAGTTATTTCTTCTAAGTAAGAAAATAATGCAACTCTTGTATTTTCAAGACCGCCATGCTGCCTTTCTAGTAAAATTTTGCATGATTTCATGGATATACACTTCATGATGATCAAAAGGATAGATAGAGGTTTTTTTTTTTTTTTTTTTTTAAGAATGTATCATTTGTGGCCTGATTTATGTCAATGAGTTCAAAATAAAACACTGGGGAAAAGGAGAAGAACAAGAAAGATAGGAATGAATACAAATGAATAGAATATCATACAGCAAGACAGACTCATATAAGAGAAATATTGATGAGGCATGTGTTACTCCTCATTAGAGAATTTTTTAAGCTGTTGAATTTAAAAAAATGAACAAACCCCCATTTTTTTAACTTAATTTTAATGCTTATAGTTAAGAAAAAAACAAACGAGCATGTATTAGGCAGCTTTATGTTTCAAGTAAATCTCAAGACATTTAACCTTTGAAAATTGCAGTTTTCATTGTTTAAAGCAAGACTAAACAACATAAAATCAATTAATAAATTACACGGAAATTTCTGTTCTTTAGGACATAACAAGTTTTTTTTTTTTTTTTAATGTACATCTGGCTATAAATTTGGGAGAACACCATTCAGATGTCAACGTACTAGTCAATTCTTTCCTAAACTCTGAAGCTCTTCTCTAATAGATGGCATGATTATCCTAATATTCTAATATTTAGAAACACTATAACTCTAAGAAGGCCTGCAATATTTTCATAATGATAATTTCACTAAGAACACGATTATTTCTAGCTTATATTTAGAAAATGAGTGTGTTCTAAGTCTCTTCATTCGTGTCCAATGCTGTGCGACCCTATGGACTGCAGCCTGCCAGGCTCCTCTGTCCATGGGATTCTCCAGGCAAGAATACTGGAGTGGGTTTCAGTGCTCTCCTCCAGAGGATCTTCCCGACGCAAGGATCAAATCCAAGTCTCTTTCGTCTTTCTGCATTGGCAGTCAGGTTCTTTACCACTAGCGCCACCTGGAAAGAACATTATAAATCTTGACAAATAAACAAATGGTTTAGAAAGATTCCTGTAGTTTACAGTATACAGTGTTGGGATTTCAAATTAAGTAGTTATTAGAGACCCATAGAAAGTTTCCTGAAATATTATGCACATAAAATTCTATACTAATGCATTTGTGTGTATGTTCATGTTTGTGTGTGGGGGTGTAAAATCATAAAAGTGAGTCACAGAATATACTCTATAGTGTTGAATTTTGCTACTTTAGTACTTATTCGTTATGATTGTTTTAGATACTTTCTATAACATGTGGAATAAATTAAAGAAAAAGTGAATAATTCTAGGATATTAAACTTTTCTCTCTGCCTCAAATTTACCATGCAGACATTAGTTTAATACATTTTATTTCAAATATGCAATACTTATTGAATATATTGGATATATATATTCCACTAATATAATAATAAAGAAGTTTGTTACTGAATGTTAAAACGCAGTTTTCACTTTTATGAATAAATTTATTCCTCCTCTAAATTTTCTTCTCACTTGCTTGAACATGTAATCTAGGAGTGGTTGCTGAACCATAGGGTATATGTATGTTTAGCTTTATTAACTAATGCCAAACTATTAAACAAAATAATTGATAAATTTACACTCACACCAGCAGTGTCCAACAATTCTCTTTTAGCCACATTATTTCTAAAGCTTTGTATTGTCCAATTTCTTTATTATTGTGAGATTAAATCATATAAATATTATATCATTATAGTCTTATTTTGTTTCTTTTCCTAAAATTCAGTTTCTTATGTTTATTGGCAATTTATATTTTTCTTCTATAAAATGCTTATTTATGCCTCTTTTTTAATTAAATCAAGTGACTTTGATTATTTTTTATGTTTTTTTCTCTATATTCTGGATACAAATACTACTTGTTTATACTGTTATAGATATTCTCTCTATATATGCTGTTCAGATTTTCAAATTTTTAAGTTTTTTTTTAATATAAATTTATTTATTTTAAATGGAGGCTAATTACTTTGCAATACTGTGTTGGTTTTGCCATACATCAACATGAATCTGCCACGGGTGTCTTAGGCTTGTTGCTGTTGTTGTTTAGTCTCTAAGTCCTGTCTGACTCTTTTGAGACCCCATGGACTGTAGCCTTCCAGGCTCCTCTGTTCATAGGATTTCCTAGGCAAGAACACTGGAGTGCATTGCCATTTCCCTCTCCAGTGCATCTTTCTGACCCAGTGGTCAAACTCCCATCTCCCACATTGGCAGGTGTATTCTTTACCACTGAGTCACCCAGGAAGACTCTTAATTATGTAGCACCCCAATTTATTTCTCATTTATTTTGCAGTTAGTATTTTGAAATTTTTCCCTATACAGATAGCTTAAAGATATTCCTTTATATTTTATTCTTTTATTATTATTATATTTATTTATTTAAAGGGTGATATTTATTTTCATGGAAAAAGCAAGAGAATTCCAGAAAAACATCTATTTCTGCTTTATTGACTATGCCAAAGCCTTTGACTGTGTGGATCACAATAAACAGTGGAAAATTCTGAAAGAGATGGGAATACCAGACCACCTGATATGCCTCTTGAGAAATTTGTTTGCAGGTCAGGAAGCAACAGTTAGAACTGGACATGGAACAACAGACTGGTTCCAAATAGGAAAAGGAGTACATCAGGGCTGTATATTGTCACCCTGTTTATTTAACTTATATGCAGAGTACATCATGAGAAATGCTGGAGTGGAAGAAACACAAGCTGGAATCAAGATAGCTTGGAGAAATATCAATAACCACAGATATGCAGACAACACCACCCTTATGGCAGAAAGTGAAGAGGAACTCAAAAGCCTCTTGATGAAAGTGAAAGTGGAGAGTGAAAAAGTTGGCTTAAAGCTCAACATTAGGAAAACGAAGATCATGGCATTCATTCCTACCACTTCATGGGACATAGATGCGGAAACAGTGGAAACAGTGTCAGACTTTATTTTGGGGGGCTCCAAAATCACTGGAGATGGTGACTGTAGCCATGAAATTGAAAGATGCTTACTTCTTGGAAGGAAAGTTATGATTAACCTAGATAGCATATTGACAAGCAGAGACATTACTTTGCCAACAAGGGTCCGTCTAGACAAGGCTATGGTTTTTCCAGTGGTCATGTATGGATATGAGAGTTGAACTGTGACAAAAGCTGAGTGCCGATGAATTGATGCTTTTGAACTGTGGTGTTGGAGAAGACTCTTGAGAGTTCCTTGGACTGCAAGGACATCCAACCAGTCCATTCTGAAGGAAATCCGCCCCGGGTGTTCTTTGGAAGGAACGATGCTGAAGCTGAAACTCCAGTACTTTGGCCACCTCATGCGAAGAGTTGACTCATTGGAAAAACTCTGATGCTGGGAGGGTTTGGGGGGCAGGAGGAGAAGTTGATGACAGAGGATGAGATGGCTGGATGGCATCACTGACTCAATGGACATGAGTCTGAGTGAACTCTGGGAGTTGGTGTTGGACAGGGAGGCCTGGCGTGCTGCGATTCATGGGGTCGCAAAGAGTCGGACACGACTGAGCAACTGAACTGAACTGATGCCTGGAGCCAACACGGGAGTCCCCACCCATGACAAGGTCATGTGGGAGAGTTCTGGTGGGCAAGGCAAGCCAGAACTCGAGAGGTGCCCCTCTGGTCCTGCCTGAGCATCTACCTCAAAATCAGAGTCTGTCTGTTTTACTGCTTCATGACCTTCACCAACTTCTCTGACAGTCATGGAGGGCTATCCCCAATCACCTTTTCTCTGAAGGAAATCAACTTAGAGCTCTAGCTAATTAGCCTCCTGGGCATAATAGGAGTGTTTCAATCCAAACCCCTCAAATGGCTCTCTAACTTGCCTGACAAGTTTACCCGGACTCCTACAGCTACGCATACGATTGTTTACAGTCTCCCAATGGTGAGAGGCATGAGAAGCTTAAGATATTCAAATAGTATAGAGCCTCTCAGAGAGAAATTGTTAGAACTAGTAGAAGATTTCATTGTTGAGCCAATGCTTGCTGCCAAGTTTCCACATCCCCTGTATTGTATCCTTAAAAGTGTATTAATTAATATAGTTGGTATGTAGAAAAAATAAGTAGTGGCCTTGGTGCTAACAACTTTAGACCCTTGAGGTAATAAATTCTTTCTTTGTTGTAAACCCACTGCACCTTTGCCCTATAGGAATGCAACTTTATTTAACACCTTTAGAGGATGGCGCCAGACTTTAAAATAATTACTCTTAGAGAAAATAAGTCTTATGGTTGACAAACCTTTATCAGAGTCATAAAATGTTAACAGGCCTTCTGGCCAGAAGATGATGTAAATCATCTAAAAATAAAAACATTTGTATATGATAAGTTTGCAGAAAAGAAAGCCTGGTCTCGATAAGGATCAAAGGCTGCTGACTTTTCATGATTTCACACCCCCTATTATCCTTTATGCACAACTTAAGGTATATAAGCTCCCTTTGAAAATAAAGCTACGGGCCTTGCTCAACAGGCTTGGTCTCCCCGTGTTATTCTTTCTTGCTTCCTTTTCTCACCTTTTCTTCTCTATCTTTTCAGGCCAAAATAATTGGAGCGTGGGGGTCCTCTGGGACTACTTATTTGCCTGGGCTTCTAAGACCCACTTGAGAAGGCGCCCAAGGTGGGACACCTTCTGCTATTCGAGAGGGCGCCTGCGGCCTCTGTATTCAGAGCAAGTTCGGTGTCACAAACTTTACTGATTTCCCACATAAACCAGTTATTAATGAGCCTCTAAAATCTCTCAGCCTTTGCTATTCTAATCGCCAATGCTGCCCTCCTAAGGGAATGTGGATACAACCGGGGCTGCACCCCGGTAAACTGAACTGAATTTTATTTTTTAATTTAGATGTTTAATGTTTCAGAAATTGATGCTTTGAGTTAGAGATGCATACTTTTCCATATAAATGACCAATTTTCTTCTCATATCTTTCAGTTAGTTCCTTCTTTCCCCACTGCTGTTTACTGTCACTTCCATAATATACATGAATCCATAAATTTTTTGTTTCTTTTTATTCTTCATACTTTTATTTTTAAGCATGTTTGCCTTTACACAAATAATATTCCAATTTAATAATTATACATTTATAACAAGCCTTGACATTTGGCAGGGTATGCATATTTATATAATTATTTTATTTCAGTAATTTTGCAGCAACTTTTGACCATTTGAACTTCTATATACTTTGTATGATCAACTTATGAAACTCTAGAAAATTCTTGCCGTGATTATTGGGGTATAATCTATATGCACAAATGTACATAGTAAATGTGCATGCAATTTGATGAGCTTGAACTTTTGTACACACTCATATAGCCATCGTCCATAATAAAGATAATAAACATACACTTCACCTTCAAAAGTAGAAGTGTTCCAATTTCTCCACAGCATTGCCAACATTTGTCATCTTTAGGTTTGTTTGTTTTTTTATCAGCCTACAAGGTGGGACTTGATATCACATTGAGGTTTTTAGTTGTATCTTTCCAATAATTAGTGATGCTGAGCAACTTATTCATTTACTTATTAGTCACTTGCATGTCTTCTTTGGTGAAATATTTATTCAGATCCTTTGCTCATTCGTTAATTAGGTTATTTTTACTATTTCTACTAAGCATAAGAAGTTCTTATACATATTTTGGAAAGTAATTCCTTATTGGGTATATGGCTTGCAAATATTCTCTCTCATTATGTAGGTTGTCATTTCACTTGTTTAATTATTTCTTTGCTATGGGAAAGCTCTTGAGTTTGATGTAATCTCACTTATGGGCTTCCCAGGTGGCTCAGTGGTAAAATAATCAGCCTGCAATGTAGGAGATACAAGTTCGATCCACGGGTCAGGACGATGCCCTGAAGAAGGAAATGGCAAGTCACTCTAGTATTCTTGCCTGGGAAATCCAATGGACGAGCCTGGTGGGCTACAGCCCATGGGGTTGCAAAAGAGTCAGAGACTAAGCAACAACAGCAATCTTACTCTTATGATGTATCCAAGAAACCACTTCCAAGGTCAATATCAAAAAGTTTTTCTCCTGTATTTTCTTCTAGGGGTTTACAGACTCATATTATGTTAAAATCTTTCATATTTTTAAAACTATTTTGTATATAATAAATGCTAATTATTCAATTCCATTCCTTTACATGTTGTGGTTGTCATTCAGTTACTCAGTCATATCTGACTCTTTGTGATCCTATGGACTGAAGCATGCCAAACTTCCCTGTCCTCCATCATCTCCTGGAGCTTGCTCAAACTCATGTCCACTGGGTTGGTGATGCCATCTAACCTTCTCATCTTCTTCCAATACTACGTTGAATAGCAGTGATAAGATAGGTATACTTGACTTGCTCCCATTTATAGAGAAAAGGATTTAAGTTTTTTAATATTGAGTAATATATTCAGTTCATTTCAGTTCAGTCACTCAGTCGTATCTGACTCTTTGCGACCCCATGAATCACAGCATGCCAGGCCTCCCTGTCCATCACCATCTTCCGGAGTTCACTCAGACTCACGTTCATCGAGTCAGTGATGCCATCCAGCCATCTCATGCTCTGTCGTCCCCTTCTCCTCCTGCCCCCAATCCCTCCCAGCATCAGTCTTTTCCAATGAGTCAACTCTTCGCATGAGGTGGCCAAAGTACTGGAGTTTCAGATTTAGCATCATTCCTTCCAAAGAACATCCAGGGCTGATCTCCTTCAGAATGGACTGGTTGGATCTCCTTGCAGTCCAAGGGAGTCTCAAGAGTCTTCTCCAACACCACAGTTCAAAAGCATCAATTCTTCGGTGCTCAGCCTTCTTCACAGTCCAACTCTCACTTCCATACATGACCATAGGAAAAATCATAGCCTTGACTAGACGAACCTTTGCTGCCAAAGTAATGTCTCTGCTTTTGAATATGCTATCTAGGTTGGTCATAACTTTCCTTCCAAGGAGTAAGCGTCTTTTAATTTCATGGCTGCAGTCACCATCTGCAGTGATTTTGGAGCCCCAGAAAATAAAGTCTGACACTCTTTCCACTGTTTCCCCATCTATTTCCCATGAAGTGATGGGACCGGATGCCATGATCTTCGTTTTCTGAATGTTAAGCTGAGGGTTTATTATTATTTTTTTTTTCCAACCATTTATTTTTAATTGAAGGTAAGTTTCTTCACAATATTGTGTTCTTTTCTGCCAAGTATCAACATGAGTCAGCCATAGGTATATACGTATCACCTCCCTCCCTCCTCCTTCCCACCTCCCATCCCTTCCCACCCCTCTAGGTTGTTGCAGAGCCTCAGTTTCCCTAAGTCATACAGCAAATTATCATTGGCTACCTATTTTACACATGATAGTGTGTATACTTCCATGTTACTGTCTCCATTTGTCCCACTCTCCCCTTCTCTCGCAGTCTGTGTCCATAATCTGTTCTTTATGTCTACATTTCCATTGTTGCCCTGTAAGTAGGTTCATCAGTACCATCTTTCTAGATTCCATATATATGCATTAATATATGATATTTGCTTTTCTCTTTCTGACTTCACTCTGTATAATAGGCTCTAGGTTCATCCACTTTATTAGGACTGACTCAAATATGTTTCTTTTCATGGTTGAGTAATATTCCATTGTATATATGTACCACTTTTTCTTTATCCGTTTAACTGATGATGGACATTTATGTTGCTTCCATATTGTAAATAGTGGTGCAATGAACACTGGAGTACATGAGCCTTTTTCAATTTTGGTTTCTTGGAGGGTGTATTTTATGTTTCATTTATTTTATTTTTTGGAGCAGGTTTAGGTTTACAACAAAATTGAGAACAAGGTGCAAAGATTTCCCATATATTCCCCTGCTTCCACATGTGTAAACTCTCCCATATTTCATATCAGCCACAAAAACAGTACATTATTTATTAGCAGGAATTACTGATACATGATAATTACTCAAAATCCATAGTACCTTAAAGTTCACTGTTGTGTTATATATTCTGTAAGTTTGATAAATGTATAGTGACATTTGTCCATCATAACATTATAGAGAGTATATTCACTGCCCTAATTTTTGACTCGAGGGCCACTTATGCTAATAGCATTCATAGAGCTCTCTGCAGATGACAGATTTTGAAAATATGTAAAATAATTGCATAGAAAGGAAATAGAGATGTAGATATACTTTGAAACGAGCAAATTATTTTCCTTGCTAAAATACTTCTCTTTTCCTCCAATATATAATTACAGGCAGTGTTCATGGAATATTACTGCCATAGTACAAAGTACGACTTTTGTGGATTTCTTCTGATACTCTGCAGGAGGACCAGTTTTCATTTTGGGTGTGGCTATCTCACACAGCAGTGTGATGTACCAAACCCATTAAAAGGATCTATACTTAAAGTACACATCTAATTTACTTACTTAAAGCTCAGTTGGTAAAGAATCTGCTTTTCACTTTTTTTTTTTCCCCAGATATCTTCTCTTCTCTTCCTATTCATTGCTCCTCTCACATACACCATTGGCAATCCTTGATCTTTGTATTTTCACCGTAATTTACCTTTTCCAGACTGTCACATAGTTAGAAACATATTATGTAACCTTTTCTGATTGCTTTTTTTTTCCATTAGTAATATGAATTTAAAATTTCTCCTTATCTTTTTATGGCTTGATAGCTCATTTATTTAAGTGTTGAATAATATGTCATTCCTTTATACCACAGTTTATCCTTTCACCTAATGAAATACATCTTGATTGCTTCCAAGTTTTGACAAGTGTGAATTAAACTGGCTTTCAAGAAGAAATGTTGATTTTTTTTAAGCTGTTCATCTTTCTTCCTGTGGTCATGTATGGATGTGAGAGTTGGACTGTGAAGAAGGCTGAGTGCCGAAGAATTGATGCTTTTGAACTGTGGTGTTGGAGAAGACTCTTGAGACTCCCTTGGACTGCAAGGAGATCCAACCAGTCCATTCTGAAGGAGATCAGCCCTGGGTGTTCTTTGGAAGGAATGATGCTAAAGCTGAAACTCCAGTACTTTAGCCACCTCATGCGAAGACTTGACTCATTGGAAAAGACTCTGATGCTGGGAGGGATTGGGGGCAGGAGGAGAAGGGGACGACAGAGCATGAGATGGCTGGATGGCATCACTGACTCGATGGACATGAGTCTGAGCGAACTCCAGGAGTTGGTGATGGACAGGGAGTCTGCTGGGGTCCAGCCCCGGCTGATCCAGGGTATTTGAAGGGGAAAGGGCTTAGGTGACTATTTAAATATTCATCAAAGATATAAAGAGTAATAGAATGAGGATAGCTCAGTAGGAAAATTCAGTGGAGAAAAGAGGCTGAGTAGCTTGGTTTATGCGGGAGACCAATAAAACTTCAAGACAAGAAGCTTGCACCACTTACGTAGGCCACAGGCGTCCTTCCATTCTCCCGAAGGAGAGGAGACACTGAGGCCTCCCCAGTCGGATCTTAGAAGCCCAGGCATAATTAGTAAGCATGGCAGGTTCCGTGCTCCAGATGGAGACTCAGCCAGAGTGAGAGAGAGAGAGACATGGGGAGACCAGTCTTTCGAGGAACTGATCCCAATTCTATATTTTCCAGTCTGTTTTTATACACTGAGACGTTATACAAAAGTCATGTGGGGACAGCAGTCCTGACTTTTATTAAAGTCAGTTGCTTCATACAAATGTATACAGAGGTCTTAGGGGTGTTACACCATCTTCTGGCCAGGGGGGCCTGCTGACAATTTATGACCCTCTCCTTGTGACCGTGGTCAGTCAACCAGAACACTTTTTTCTCCAAGGGTGATTATTCTTAAAACAGACGCCGCCCAAATAAAGTTACATTCCTATATGGTGAGGGTATAGTGGGTTTTAGTTAAGGAAAGAATTTACTTAGCCTAAGGTCTAACGTGATTAATATCAAAAGTTAATACTTATTTCTTCTATATATTCATTAATGTGTGTAAGGGCAGGGGATGTGGAGTCTTAGCAACAAACATTGGCTCAACAAATGAAAAACCCATCACCAATACAATTTCTAATCAGCCCATTATACTTATACTAATAGTTTTCTAACTTTTCTAAGGAACCTGTTTTTAGAAGGTTTAAAGCATCTCATACCTCTCACAGTTGGGAGGCTGTGAGCAATCACATGTGGCCGGACAAGCCTGTCAGGCAGGCCAGAGAACTTTCAGAGGAGTTTGTAGGTAAAAACACTCTTGTCACACCCAGGAGTTTTGATTAACTGAAGCTCTAGGTTAACTCCTTCTCCGAAAGAGGTGGTGGGGGACAGCCCCCCGTAAAGTCAGAGGTGTAGGTGAGAGCACAAAGTAGTAAAGTAGGCAGGCTCTGGTTATGGGGGTAGATGCTCGAGGATTTCCAGGGGGACTCCTGAGGCTCGATCCCGCCTTTGCGTATGTCGAGCCTCCTTCCTCATGACCTTTGCCACGGGCGGAGTACCTCATATTGGCCCCCAACAGGAGTCCTGCAATGGGAGCCCTGAGCCCAAACCACTAGACTAACAGAGCCTCAGGCCCCAAGGAATATTTATTGCTCTGAGCTCTCCCAGTACTCCTCATCTCAGCATCTAGATCCGGTTCCATTCAACTGCTTCCAAACTCCAAACCTGGATGCCTAACATCAAACAACCAGCAAGACAAGAACATAGCCCCACTCACCAAAAAAGGGATGACAAAATAATATGTTACAGATGAAGCAACAAGGTAAAAACCTACAAGACCCAAGAAATGTAGAGGAAATAGGCAACCTAACTGAAAAAACATTCAGAGTAATGATAGAAAAGATGATCCCAAATCTCTGAAATAAAATGGAGGCATGAATCAATAAAATACAAAAAAAAAAAAATTTAATAAGAAACTAGAAGAACTAAAGAACAAAGAGTGATGAATAACAAAATAACTGAACTGCAAAATATACTGCTGCTCCTGCTGCTAAGTCACTTCAGTCGTGGTCTGACTCTTTGCAACCCCATGAATTGCAGCACGCCAGACCTCCCTGTCCATCACCAACTCCCGGAGTTCACTCAGACTCATGTCCATCATGTCAGTGATGCCATCCAGCCATCTCATTCTCTGTCGTCCCCTTCTCCTCCTGCCCCTAAACCCTCCAAGCATCAGAGTCTTTTCCAATGAGTCAAGTCTTCGCACAAGGTGGCCAAAGTACTGGAGTTTCAGCTTTAGCACCATCCCTTCCAAAGAACACCCAGGGGTGATCTTCAGAATGGACTGGTTGGATCTCCTTGCAGTCCAAGGGAGTCTCAAGAGTCTTCTCCAACACCACAGTTCAAAAGCATCAATTCTTCGGCACTCAGCCTTCTTCACAGTCCAAATCTCACATCCATACATGACCACTGGAAAAACCATAGCCTTTCCAGGAACTCTTAGATAATTTTGTCCAATCTTAGCCCAAGTTTGAAGCTTTTCTTCCCACTCCCATGACTTAGCCTGGTTCATAAATTTAATGGTGAGAGAATAGAAAAGGAAACTTTAATGCAAGTCCATCTGTCAAATCCAGCCCATGCAATAGAGCTGTTACATACAGCACAGCTCTTGACTCCAACAATGAATGAATGGATGGATGAATAAATAAATTGATAAATAAACAATGAATGGATGAATGCTTGAATAAATAAATAAATAAATTCATACATCATGATGTATGAAAAAAAAATAGCCTTGACTAGACGGACCCTTGTTGGCAAAGTAATGTCTCTGCTTTTGAATATGCTATCTAGGTTGGTCATAACTTTCCTTCCAAGGAGTAAGCGTCTTTCAATTTCATGGCTGCAGTCACCATCTGCAGTGATTTTGGAGCCCCCAAAAATAAAGTCTGACACTGTTTCCCCATCTATTTTCCATGAAGTGATGGGACCAGATGCCATGATCTTCGTTTTCTGAATGTTGAGCTTTAAGCCAACTTTTTCACTCTCCTCTTTCATTTTCAACAAGAGGCTTTTTAGTTCCTCTTCATTTTCTGCCGTAAGGGTAGTGTCATCCGCATATCTGAGGTCATTGATATTTATCCTGGCAATCTTGATTCCAGCTTGTGCTTCTTCCAGCCCAGTGTTTCTCATGATGTATTCTGCATATAAGTTAAATAAGCAGGGTGACAATATACAGACTTGACGTACTCCTTTTCCTATTTGGAACCAGTCTGTTGTCCCATGTCCAGTTCTAACTTTTATAAACCCCTTAAAATAAAATATAAAGTGTATAGAACAGTCTTTTGGAATCTGTGGGAGAGGGAGAGGGTGGGATGATTTGGAGAATGGCTTTGAAACATGTATAATATCATATATGAAACACCTCGCCAGTCCAGGTTCGATGCATGATAACGGATGCTTGGGGCTGGTGCACTTGGATGACCTAGAGAGATGGTACAGGGAGTGAGGTGGGAGGGGGGGGTTCAGGATTGGGAACACGTGTATACCTGTGGTGGATTCATGTTGATGTATTGCAAAACCAATACAATATTGCAAAGTAATTAGCCTCCAATTAAAATAAATAAATTTATAGTAAAAATAAATATCACCCTTTAAATAAATAAATACAATAATAAAAGAATAAAATATAAAGGAATATCTTTAAGCTATCTATATAGGGAAGAATTTCAAAATACTAACTGCAAAATAAATGAGAAATAAATTGGGGTGCTACATAATTAAGAGTCTTCCTGGGTGACTCAGTGGTAAAGAATACACCTGCCAATGTGGGAG
Source organism: Bos grunniens (assembly GCF_055505025.1). Lineage (NCBI taxonomy): Eukaryota > Metazoa > Chordata > Mammalia > Artiodactyla > Bovidae > Bos > Bos grunniens. The sequence continues at coordinate 99,954,551 of NC_141194.1, read as the reverse complement.
ATGTGAGTTTGATCCCTGGGTCAGAAAGATGCACTGGAGAGGGAAATGGCAACGCACTCCAGTATTCTTGCCTAGGAAATCCTATGAACAGAGGAGCCTGGATGGCTACAGTCCCTGGGGTCTCAAAAGAGTCAGACAGGACTTAGAGACTAAACAACAACAGCAACAAGCCTAAGACACCCGTGGCAGATTCATGTTCATGAATGGCAAAACCAATACACTATTGTAAAGTAATTAGCCTCCAATTAAAATAAATTTATATTAAAAAGAAACTTAAAAATATGAAAATCTGAACAGCATATATAGAGAGAATATCTATAACAGTGTAAACAAGTAGTATTAGTATCCAGAATATAGAGAGAAAAAAAAAATTAATCAAAGTCACTTGATTTAATTAAAAAAGAAGCATAAATAAGCATTTTATAGAAGAAAAATATAAATTGCCAATAAACATAAGAAACTGAATTTTAGGAAAAGAAACAAAATAAGACTATAATGATATAATATTTATATGATTTAATCTCACAATAATAAAGAAATTGGACAATACAAAGCTTTAGAAATAATGTGGCTAAAAGAGAATTGTTGGACACTGCTGGTGTGAGTGTAAATTTATCAATTATTTTGTTTAATAGTTTGGCATTAGTTAATAAAGCTAAACATATATATACCCTATGGTTCAGCAACCACTCCTAGGTTACACGTTCAAGCAAGTGAGAAGAAAAATTAGAGGAGGAATAAATTCATTCATAAAAATGAAAACTGCGTTTTACACATTCAGTAACAAACTTCTTTATTGTTATATTAGTGGAATATATATATCCAATATATTCAATAAGTATTGCATATTTGAAATAAAATGTATTAATGTCTGCATGGTAAAATTTGAGGCAGAGAGAGAAGTTTAATTTCCTAGAATTATTCACTTTTTCTTTAATTTATTCCACATGTTATAGAAAGTATCTAAAACAATCATAACGAATAAGTACTAAAGTAGCAAAATTCAACACTATAGAGTATATTCTGTGACTCACTTTTATGATTTTACACCCCCACACACAAACATGAACATACACACAAATGCATTAGTATAGAATTTTATGTGCATAATATTTCAGGAAACTTTCTATGGGTCTCTAATAACTACTTAATTTGAAATCCCAACACTGTATACTGTAAACTACAGGAATCTTTCTAAACCATTTGTTTATTTGTCAAGATTTATAATGTTCTTTCCAGGTGGCGCTAGTGGTAAAGAACCTGACTGCCAATGCAGAAAGACGAAAGAGACTTGGATTTGATCCTTGCGTCGGGAAGATCCTCTGGAGGAGAGCACTGAAACCCACTCCAGTATTCTTGCCTGGAGAATCCCATGGACAGAGGAGCCTGGCAGGCTGCAGTCCATAGGGTCGCACAGCATTGGACACGAATGAAGAGACTTAGAACACACTCATTTTCTAAATATAAGCTAGAAATAATCATGTTCTTAGTGAAATTATCATTATGAAAATATTGCAGGCCTTCTTAGAGTTATAGTGTTTCTAAATATTAGAATATTAAGATAATCATGCCATCTATTAGAGAAAAGCTTCAGAGTTTAGGGAAGAATTGACTAGTACTTTCACATCTGAATGGTGTTCTCCCAGATACATCTCCAGATGTACATTAAACAAACAACAACAACAAAAAACTTGTTATGTCCTAAAGAACAGAAATTTCCGTGTAATCTATTAATTGATTTTATGTTGTTTAGTCTTGCTTTAAACAATGAAAACTGCATTTTTCAAAGGTTTAATGTCTTGAGTTTTGCTTGAAACATAAGGCTGCCTAATACCTGCTCGTTTGTGTTTTTTTTAAACTACAAGCATTAAAATTAAGCTAAAAAAATGGGGGTTTGTTCATTTTTGTAAATTCAACAGCTTAAAAAATTCTCTAATGAGGAGTAAAACATGCCTCATCAATATTTCTCTTATATGAGTCTTTCTTGCTGTATGATATTCTTTTCATTTGTATTCATTCCTATCTTTCTTGTTCTTCTCCTTTTCCCCAGTGTTTTATTTTTGAACCCATTGACATAAATCAGGCCACAAATGATACATTCTTAAAAAAAAAAAAAAACTCTATCTATCCTTTTGATCATCATGAATTGTATATCCATGAAATCATGCAAAATTTTACTAGAACAGCAGCATGGCGGTCTTGAAAATACAAGAGTTGTATTATTTTCCTACTTAGAAGAAATAACTTTAGTGAACAAAATTAAAAGCATGATTTTATTATTTGTTTATATTTTTCTTTGATTTCCATAAATGACTTCATTATCATAAGTATTGGTCAAAATATGTGTAGAGTCTTTTAAATATCTGTAAATAAAAATTATTATGCATAAGGTTCTATGTTAAGGTTATTGGTTTGTAACCAATGTCATTGATACAATTCATTATACATGTATTGTCAAAATCAATGAAACATTTTAAACTTCAGAAGATTAGGCTTAAGCTTCATATTTACTTTAGAAACAGACAGAAATAGGTTATGGAAGAGTTTGGATGTCTTTGAAAGTATGTTTTTTAAAACCATGAATACTTAAATAGGTAACTGTCATAATACGATGCATAATATGATTAATCAATAGAATAATATAGTCTTCATCTTTCATGAGCAAAAACATTATTTAGAAAAAACTATTCTTGCTATTATGATTGTAATTAAGTTAATTGCCCTGCTGCCTTAGACATGGCTTTCCTTTTGCAATTATAGTCTTCAATTGCAGTTATAATTCTCTTGCTACCTTCTTCCTTGGCACATTCTAACATTTTTTCCAGTATTCTTCAGAAATTTTACATATTTTTTTATTTTAAATTTTATTTTATTTTTAAACTTTACAAATTGTGTTAGTTTTGCCAAATATCAAAATGAATCCACCACAGGTGTATACCTGTGTTCCCCATCCTGAACCCTCCTCCCTTCTCCCTCCCAATAACCATCCCTCTGGGTCATCCCAGTGCACGAGTCCCAAGCATCCAGTATCGTACATCGAACCTGGACTGGCAATTCATTTCATACATGATATTATACATGTTTCAATGCCTTACTCCCAAATCTTCCAACCCTATCACTCTGCAACAGAGTCCATAAGACTGTTCTATACATCACTGTCTCTTTTGCTGTCTCGTACACAGGGTTATTGTTACCATCTTTCTAAATTCCATATATATGCGTTAATATACTGTATTGGTGTTTTTCTTTCTGGCTTACTTCACTCTGTACAATAGGCTCCAGTTTCATCCACCTTATTAGAACTGATTCAAATGTATTCTTTTTAATGGCTGAGTAGTACTCCATTGTGTATATGTACCACAGCTTTCTTATCCATTCATCTTCTGATGGACATCTAGGTTGCTTCCATGTCCTGGCTATTGTAAACAGTGCTGCGATGAACATTGGGGTACACGTGTCTTTTTCCCTTCTGGTTTCCTCAGTGTGTATGCCCAGCAGTGGGATTGCTGGATCATACATATTTTCTTATTTCCTGTTGTTTATGAGTAGAAAGTGATTGATGGTGAAACGAACCGTGCCAACAAAAGTAAAATATATTGTACGTTATGGATGCTGTGGTAATGAAATGGAAAGAAAAAAGTCTGATGTCAAGTATCTGTATATTTTCACAGGAAATAAACTCTACAATAGTGCAGCTCATACTTATGAAGAATGTTAAAATCAGAACTAGAATAAACCAACCCTTATAAAAACAAGTGAGTATCCTGATTTTGAAAATTGCTACTAATATCTTAAATGTTAGTCTTCACATTCTCCAGAAATTATGCTTAGAATATTCGTGCTGTGCTTAGTTGCTCAGTCATGTCTGACTCTTTGTGACCCCATGGATTTGTAGCCCACTAGGCTCCTCTCTTTTTGGGGATTCTCTGGGCAAGAATACTGGAGTGGGTTGCCATGTAGTCCTCCAGGGGATCTTCCCAACCCAGGGATCAAACCCGGGTCTCCCACATAGCAGGCAGATTCTTTACCATATGAGCCACCAAAGAAGCCCATTCAATAATTGAGCACAGGCAGATTTGTAAGTCAAGAAGAATTCTAGTAAAAATAACCTTCTGTGTTTGATATCCCCTTCATTACTTACTTTAAGTCTAATTTCTTTAGCTGTCCAAAGCTTTCCTTGTTCTGCATCAATCCACTTGTGCACTAGAACTTCCTGACAGCTTTTCCTTCATGTTGCTGGTCTTGTGTTCAGTTTCCTCTGGGACCTGTTTCTCTAGCTATTTTTAGCCTCAGGTCGTTTGCAGTTATCTCTCCCTCTTTTTGGAAGTGATTTAAAATTGCAGTAATTTGGATAAAAATATATTTAGATTGCTTAACTGGTAATGAATGTATGTGTCTTATTTCTTTTGATTGATGATGATTTCCTAGAGAGGCAAAATGTTATCAAGAATATCTATTAATAATATGCTTCAAAAAATTAAAAAAAAATTAAGCTCCAAATTTTAGAAAAGATGCCTGTATAAAAAGTATGGCATTAATTGCCTCAAAGAGAAAGCGAAGTGCTATTACTTATTCTAACTTCTCTGCAAAAGATCATCTTTGAGTATGTATTAGAAAAATATAAATTACCCAACTCAATACAGGCACACAGATACAGACACCTACATATGCACATAAACAACTTAAAAATCTTCATATATTCTAATGTCGCTACCCATGTAGTAAAATTCATAATGTAGCAAAACCATAGTGGTTTCGCTGAAAAGATTTTAAAGCTCCCTAAGAAAGTACTGTTTTACTGTTCTCTGGGATCTATGATGAGAGAGAAATAATCAGTTTTTTATGTAGGCAGTAATGTTAATCATATTAAATGCATCTAAGATATGCAAATCCTGAGCAGCTGCTTAAATATCTACTGCTGACCTCACAAGGTTTTCAAGTAATATATCCATAGATGATACTCTAGGCAAACGATCCATGAGCTTCAGACACAATTGCATATTGTCCATTATCCTAGTGAGCTAAATTTGATGCCGAAGGACTCAACTTATTTCCCTGGCAGAAATTCTATTAGAGGGTACATAAAACTTTTAGAAATGGAGGATGATTCTCATTGGCTCTGTTCTCATTTTAATTGGCAAAGGATCTACTAGGGAGGAACTGAAAAGAGAGATAAGATAACCCAGAATGCAAAATTGTGACTCTTGTTCTTCATGCAAAACCCTCTACACAGTATTACTGTATATCTTTTTGTGTTTCATATTGCCTTTGACACGTGTCAAATCCTTTCTTCTTTGAGACAGTTTGAGAGTGGATGTGAAGAAAAAGCTTTCCTAAAAATTGGGATATTTTATTTACATGTAGTACTAGTAAATAAGGTAATATGTATGTATGTATACAGAGTACTAATAAATTTGGTAAAAATTTAACCAAAAAAAAAAGAATAATATATTCTTTTATTGAAGGAAACTAATTTCTTTTTGACCACTAGTGTATATGAATAATATCCAAAATTTCAAACATATAAATATATATATATATGTTTTCATCATTATATGTGTGCTAATATATCTGATGAATTTCTTAAGAGAAAGTTTTGAACTTCCCATTATTTTTCTGAATATAAGTAACAAGACTATACTTAGAAATAATTTTGTAAAGTTATTGTATTAGACTAATATTACAAAATAATTTTTTCTGAAATCAGATATAAACCTCATACCATAACATTTATATTTTATTGTGGTAAGAACTTTTAACATGAGATCTGCTTTCATAATACAATTTAAATGTATAATACATTATTGTTAAGCAACAACACAAGAGAAGACTCTACACATGGACATCACCAGATGGCCAACACTGAAATCAGATTGACTATATTCTTTGCAGCCAATGATGGAGAAGATCTATACAGTCAACAAAAATAAGACTGGGAGCAGACTGTAACTCAGATCATGAACTCCGTATTGCCAAGTTCAGACATAAATTGCAGAAAGGGGGGAAACCAATAAACCATTTAAGTATGACCTAAAAAAAAAAAACCTTATGATTATACACTGGAAGTGAGAAATAGATTTAGGGGACTAGATATGATAGACAGAGTGCTTGATGAACTATGGAGAGAGGTTCATGACATAGTGTAGTAGACAGGGAGCAAGACCATCCCCAAGAACAAGAAATACAAGAAAGCATTTGATCTCTGTCTCCTGTACAATGTCACGAACCTCAGTCCATAGTTCTTCAGGCACTCTATCTATCAGATCTAGGCCCTTAAATCTATTTCTCACTTCCACTGTATAATCATAAGGGATTTGATTAAGGTCATACCTGAATGGTCTAGTGGTTTTCCCTACTTTCTTCAATTTTGTAGTGAATTTTGCAATAAGGAGTTTATGATCTGAGCCACGGTCAGGTCCTGGTCTTGTTTTTGCTGACTCTATAGAGCTTCTCCATCTTTGGCTGCAAAAAATATAATCAGTATAATCAATCTGATTTCAGTGTTGACCATCTGGTGATGTCCATGTGTAGTCTTCTCTTGTGTTGTTGGAAGAGGGTGTTTTCTATGACCAGTGCAGAACCTTGGCAAAATTCTATTAGCCTTTTCCCTGCTTCATTCGGTATTCCAAGGCCAAATTTGCCTGTTACTCCAGGTGTTTCTTGACTTCCTACTTTTGCATTCCAGTCCCACATAATGAAAAGGAAATCTTTTTGGGGTGTTAGTTCTAAAAGGTCTTTTACGTATTCATAGAACCGTTCAACTTCAGCTTCTTCAGCATTACTGGTTGGGGCAAACACTTGGATTGCTGTGATATTGAATGGTTTGCCTTGGAAATGAGCAGAGATTATTCTGTCATTTTTGAGATTGCATCCAAGTACTGCATTTCAGACTCTTTTGTTGACCGTGATGGCTACTCCATTTCTTCTAAGGAAGTCCTGCCCACAGCAGTGGATATAATGGTCATCTGAGTTAAATTCACCCTTTCCAGTCCATTTTAGTTCGCTGAGTCTTAGAATGGCAGCATTCACTCTTGCCATATCCTGTTTGACCACTTTCAATTTGCCTTGATTCATGGACCTAAGATTCCAGGTTCCTATGCAATATTGCTCTTTACAGCATCAGATATTCCTTCTATAACAAACTGGGTATTGTTTTTGCTTTGGCTGCATCCCTTCATTATTTCTGGAGTTATTTCTCCACTGATCTCCAGTAGCATATTGGGCACCTACCGAACTGGGGCATTCCTCTCTTCTATAACAAACTGGGTATTGTTTTTTCTTTGGCTGCATCCCTTCATTATTTCTGGAGTTATTTCTCCACTGATCTCCAGTAGCATATTGGGCACCTACCAAACTGGGGCATTCCTCTTTCAGTATCCTATCATTTTGCCTTTTCATACTGTTCATGGGGTTCTCAAGGCAAGAATACTGAAGTGGTTTGCCATTCTCTTCTCCGTTGAACCACATTCTGTCAGACCTCACCTGCATGACCTGCCTGTCTTGCGTGGCCCCACACAGTATGTCTTAGTTTCATTGAGTTAGACAAGGCTGTGGCCCATGTGATTAGATTGACTAGTTTTCTGTGAGTACGGTTTCAGTGTGTCTGCCCTCTGATGCCCTCTTGCAACACCTATCATCTTACTTGGGTTTCTCTTACCTTGGATGTGGGGTATCTCTGCACATCTGCTCCAGCAAAGCACAACCACTGCTCCTTACCTTGGAAGAGGGATATCTCCTCACCACCACCCTTCCTGACCTTGAGCGTGGAGTAGCTCCTCTTGGCCTTCCTGTGCCCACACAGCCACCACTCCTTGGATGAGCCAGTCAAGAACATTACAAGTAAAGAAAATTATAGGCAAGTATCTCTAATGGACAAAAATGTAAATATCCCCCCAAAATTAAGAATTATCCAAAAAGAAATAAAATAAAAACATCTGTGATATTGTGATTTCTAGGACATATGTATTTGGTCATTCAGATGAACAGAATATATTTCTCCTACATATTTGTTCTTCATCCGCAATTGCTGTCTCATTGTTCCCAAAAGCCTTGGAATTTCCTAAGTGTTGAGAGTAATAAAGATGCCTCCCACTATGTAAATGAGGTAATTTTTGGAATCACCTATGGACGGAGGTTCGTGTCACTGTACAGGAGACAAGGATCAAGACCATCCCCATGGAAAAGAAATGCAAAAAAGCAAAATTGCTGTCTGGAGAGGCCTTACAAATAGCTGTGAAAAGAAGAGAAGTGAAAAGCAAAGGAGAAAAGGAAAGATATAAGCATCTGAATGCAGAGTTCCAAAGAATAACAAGGAGAGATAAGAAAGCCTTCCTCAGAGATCAATGTAAAGAAATAGAGGAAAACAACAGAATGGAAAAGACTAGTGATCTCTTCAAGAAAATTAGAGATACCAAGGGAATATTTCATGCAAAGATGGGCTCGATAAAGGACAGAAATGGTATGGACCTAACAGAAGCAGAAGATATCAAGAAGAGGTGGCAAGAATACACAGAAGAACTGTACAAAAAAGATCTTCACATCCCAAATAATCACAATGGTGTGATCACTCACCGAGAGCCAGACATCTTGGAATGTGAAGTCAAGTGGGCCTTAGAAAGCATCACTATGAACAAAGCTAGTGGAGGTCATGGAATTCCAGTTGAGCTATTTCAAATCCTGAAAGATGATGCTGTGAAAGCGCTGCACTCAATATGCCAGCAAATTTGGAAAACTCAGCAGTGGCCACAGGACTGGAAAAGTTCAGTTTTCATTCTGATCCCAAAGAAAGGCAATGCCAAAGAATGCTCAAACTACCGCACAATTGCACTCATCTCACATGGTAGTAAAGTCATGCTCAAAATTCTCCAAGCCAGGCTTCAGCAATATGTGAACCGTGAACTTCCTGATGTTCAAGCTGCTTTTAGAAAAGGCAGAGGGTAACAGTGGCTCTGTATGTTGGACAGCAAAAGAGACACTGATGTATAGATCAGTCTTTTGGACTCTGTGGAAGAGGGAGAGGGTGGGATGATTTGGGAGAATGGAATTGAAGTGTGTGTAATGTCATGTATGAGACAAGTTGCCAGTCCACGTTCGATGCCTGATGCTGGATGCTTGGGGCTTGTGCACTGGGATGACCCAGAGGGATGGTGTGGGGAGGGAGGAGGGAGGAGGGTTCAGGATGGGGAGCACATGTGTACCTGTGGCAGATTCATTTTGATGTACGGCAAAACCAATACGATATTGTAAAGTTAAACACAATTAAATTTTTTAAAAATCTTATAAAAATAAATAAATAAATAATAAATAAATAAATTCCTGCACTAGAAAAATAAATAAATAAAAGTAATAGAGCAGGTTCTTTTGAAAATGGTGTGACCATTTGAGAACGGAAAATAAATATATATTTAAAGTTCACTGAAGTAATTTTTTGAATAATTGTTGAAAGTCAATTTCAAATTCAGAGAATGTAAACTCAGATGTTTTACGTGATAGCAGTGGAAATAAAGAGCTAATTTCAATGCTGATATTATATATATATTGATTGCACCCAGTTTGAATTATGTAAGGATTTTTGATAAATGATTAAGACAGCTGTTATGTCACTAACCTTGATTCCAGGAAAACACTGACAATTTTTTTAAATAAAATGTTTCTCTTTTCAAAAATAAATAAATAAATTTAAAGATAAAGAAAAAGAAAAGGCAGAGGAACCAGAGATCAAATTGCCAACATCCGCTGGATCATTGAAAAAGCAAGAGTTCCAGAAAAACATCTATGTCTGCTTTATTGACTATGCCAAAGCCTTTGACTGTGTGGATCACAATAAACTGTGGGAAATACTGAAAGAGATGGGAATGCCAGACCACCTGACCTGCCTCTTGAGAAATCTGTATGCAGGTCAGGAAGCAACAGTGAGAACTGGACATGGAACAACAGACTGGTTCCAAATAGGAAAAGGAGGACGTCAAGGCTGTATATTGTCACCCTGTTTATTTAACTTATATGCAGAGTACATCATGAGAAATGCTGGACTGGAAGAAACACAAGCTGGAATCAAGATTGTCGGGAGAAATATCAATAACCTCATATATGCAGATGACACCACCCTTATGGTGGAAAGTGAAGAGGAACTCAAAAGCCTCTTGATGAAAGTGAAAGTGGAGAGTGAAAAAGTTGGCTTAAAGCTCAACATTCAGAAAATGAACATCTTGGCATCTGGTCCCATCACTTCATGGGAAATAGATGGGGAAACAGTGGAAACAGTGTCAGACTTTATTTTTTGTGGAGCTCCAAAATCACTACAGATGGTGACTGCAGCCATGAAATTAAAACACGCTTACTCCTTGGAAGGAAAGTTATGTCCAACATAGATAGCATACTCAAAAGCAGAGACATTACTTTGTCAGCAAAGGTCCGTCTCATCAAGGCTATGGTTTTTCCTGTGGTCATGTATGGATGTGAGACTGTGAAGAAGGCTGAGCACCGAAGAATTGCTGCTTTTGAACTGTGGTGTTGGAGAAGACTCTTGAGAGTCCCTTGGACTGCAAGGAGATCCAACCAGTCCATTCTGAAGGATATTAGCCCTGGGATTTCTTTGGAAGGAATAATGCTAAAGCTGAAACTCCAGTACTTTGGCCACCTTATACAAAGAGTTGACTCATTGGAAAAGACTCTGATGCTGGGAGGGATTGGGGGCAGGAGGAGACGGGGATGACAGAGGATGAGATGGCTGAACGGCATCACTGACTTGATGGATGTGAGTATGAGTGAACTCCGGGAGTTGATGATGGACAGGGAGGCCTGGTGTGCTGCGATTCATGGGGTCGCAAAGAGTCACACATGACTGAGCAACTGAACTGAACTGAAAAATGGAGACTGGTTGCTGGGATTGGAGCTTTGGAATTTTCAGTTGCATCCGTCGTTGTCTTGAGAGGGGAGAGGAGCTTGAGGCTGAATCAGTCACCATTGGCCAGTAATTTAGTCAGTCTTGACTATGTAATGAAATTCCCATAAAAACCCTAATGACAGCTTTTTTTGGCCCTTTTCTGGAGAACTTCAATGCTGGGGAACCAGAATGCTTCCATGTGCCACCAAACTGGGCCTCAAGTCACATGAGGACAGAAGATCCTTTGCTCATGATTTTTCCCTATGTATCTCTTCATCTGTTGATTTATATAATTTAATATCTTTTGCAACAAATTAATAATTTTGTTAGCAAAAAGGTTTTCCTGAGTTCTGTGAGACGTTAAAAACAGAGCAATTTAACCTGGGGACAAATGGGTATGGGAACCTCTGATTTTTAGTCAATTGTTCAGAAGTACAGGTAACAACCTGGACTTGGAATTTCCCTCCAGATTTGGAGGGAGTTGTTGGAACCTCCAATTTGTAGCCAGTAAGTCAGAAGAGAAAGAAACAATGATGGCTTGCTACTGGCGTCTGAAGGAGAGAGTAAAGTCTTGTGGGACTAAGCTCTTTATCTGTGGAATCTATCTCCAGAGAGATAGTGTCAAAATTGATTTGAATTCTCAGACACCCTGCTAGCATATTGAATTGCTTGTTGATGTGGGAAACCTCTATACACACATGTTGGATAATTCTTGTTGGTTTAGGCCAAGGTTTCTTTTTGTTTGTTCACAGTTATTTATTAGTTTCAGTGTCATTTTTGTTGTTGAAAGATTATAACTCCTTAATTAAATTACTTTTGCAAAAGATGGAAAAGGAAACTCTATATTCTTTGTCAAAATCAGTTGGTCCTGTGTGTGGGGGTCTGGAGAATGGCATGACAACCCAATCCAGCATTCTTGCCTGGGGAATCCCACGGACAGAGGAGCCTGGCAGGTTACAGTCAATGGATCACAAAAGAGTTGGACATGACTGAGTGACTTAGCATGCAGGCACGCATGTTGGGGTGTATTATTTTGGAGGGGTTCTCTATTTGTTTCATTGATCTATGTTTCTATACTCTTCTTCCCTGGAGAATCCCAGGGACGTAGGAGCCTGGTGGGCTGCCATCTATGGGGTCACACAGAGTTGGATATGACTGAAGCGACTTAGCAGCAGCAGCAGCAGCAGAAAACCATACTATCTTGATTAAAATAGCATTATAATAAGTCTTAACATTGGATACAGTGATTCAGCCCAGTCTATTATATTCAGGATTGTTCCAAATACTCTAAGACCAGTAAGATAGTTTATACGTCTTTCCACATAAATTTTAGAAAAAGTTGTCTAAATCTAGGAAAAATTTTTTTTTCAGTGATTTTGGTATTATTTCCATGAAACCTACAAATTACTTCTGAGAAATTTTACAATGTTGTTTTCCATTCTGTTAGCATAGTATGATTCTTCATTTATTTTGGTTTGTTTCATTGGCATTTTCTGTTTTTTAGCCTACAGATTCTGTACATTTTGTTACACATATATTTAACTATTTCACTTTTGGAGCAACTATAAATGATATATGCTTTTAATTTCAGTTTTCACATATGGTTGTTAATATGTAAAAATGATACTGATTCTGTGGATTGATCTTGTGTCTTGTGACCTTGCTGAACTCCTCAATTAGTTATAGAGAAGTTTTAGTAAATTCCTTGGAATTTCCTACATAGACAATCACATAATTTGCAAATAGGGCCAATTTATTTTTTCTTTTCACCTCTGTATTTTTTATTTTCTTTATATTACCTTTTTATAGTGGTTATATTTTTCAGTACTGTATTGAAATAAGACAGGTAGGAGCAGACATTCTCATCTTGCTCCCAATCTTAGTGATAACATATTCATTCTTTCATCATTATATATGATGTTAACTATAGGTTTTGGTGGCATTTATTTATCAAGCTAAAGTAATTCCCCTCTATTTCTAAATTCTTGTTGGTTATTTTCATGAATAGATGTATTGTTTTTCAAAAATGTTTTCTAAATCAATGGATATGGTCACAATATTATTCATCTTTATCCTTTATAATGGGTTATATTGATGTTCAAATGTTGTAACATTGTTGCAAATCTTGTATAAATTCCACTTAGTCATAGTGTGTAATTCTTTTTAAACATTGTTGGATTAAATTTGTTAATATTCTGTGGGGAACTTTTGTCTGAATTGATGAGACATCAATCTGTAATTTTCATTTTCTACAGTTTGTGTCAGTTTTGATATCAAGGTAATTATGAGTTGCATAAAATGTGGGGGGGTAGTGTTCTTTTGGGCTTCCTACATGGTGTTAGAGGTAAAGAACCTGCCTGCCAATGCAGGAAACACAAGAGACGTGGATTCCATCCCTGGGTTGGGAAGATCATGCCAGTATTCTTGCTTGGAGAATCCCATGGACAGAAAACCCTGGTGGGCAACAGTCCGTAGGGTTGCAAAAAGTTGAACACGACTGAAGTGACTTAACACACACACGGTGTTCTTTATTCTTCCATTTTTTGATAGAAATTATAAAACATCTGAATTATTTTATAAATGGTTGGTGAAATTCTCCCAGTGAAACCATCTTGGCAAGGATATTTGATTTTGGAAAGTTTTGTGTTTTGTGTGTCTGTGTGTGTGTGTGTGTGTGTGTGTTTTAAGAGAGGTTTTTAAACTGCACATTCAAATTATTTAATGGTTCTAAGACTGCTCAAATTTTTCTATTTCATCTTAGTTGAATTTTGGTCATTTGTCCCTGTAATGGTAATTTCATGTGCCAACTTGGCAGGATTATAATTCTCAATTATTTAACCAAACATTAATCTAAGCAATGCTGTTAAGATAATTTGTAAATCCGATTAACATGCAAAATACATTTATCTTAAGAAGGAAATTTTTTCACGGTAATGGTGGACTTCACCCAATCAGCTGAAGGCTTAAAGAAGGAAAGCTAAGATTTCCTAGAGAAAGAAGAAATCCTACCTCAGGACTAGAGAATAAACTCCTGTATGAGTTTCCAAACTGTCTTACGTATTTCAGACTAGCAGCCCCACAATAAAAAAAAATATTCCTTAAAATAAATCTCTGTTTGTGTCTGTCTCTCTCAATCTGAATAACCCTTGTTGATATAGATTTTGGTATCAAGAATAGTTCTGGAAGGGCAGAATCTTAAGGATCAGTTTTCTGAATTCTTGTGTTTCTTTAATGGTAATGGTTCTGTAATATAAATACATTTAAAAACACTAATAACTCTATTTTCAGTGGTACAGAAGACACTGATAGTCCATGGTGTGATATGACAATAGAGACATATGAAATATCACCACTGGTTATTCAAATCAAATGCTTACAAAGGCAAGATTCTAAACAACTATGAATTTAATAATTTAGAAAAAAAATGTTCTCAATGTAATGAGAGGAATGAGATTAATGCTTTCACCTAACTCTTCTGGGGGAAATATATATATATATAGAATGAGAAAAATAAGCTCAAGTTTTCAAATACTCAGCTCACACTTAAAGTTTCTATGCCTTCCCTGAAAGAAATTCTTATCTCCTATGGACAGAGCTAAAATTTCATAAAATTAAATACAGAATCTCATCCTCCAAGTGATTAACTTCAAAGCAGATTAAATCTCCAACCTCCCAGAATTATCTTCTTTAAAGTGATTGACGAGGAATTGCATTCTGAAAATTAGAATTAAGGACATATTGGAAGATTTCAATGAAGCTAGAAATATCAAACCCCTAAATTCTGTCATTTTCTTTGAAAATATAAATAGCCACTCTACTTCTCTGAGGAGGTTAACCATACTCTGCTTGAAGAACCCAGAATGGCCTCTTCTGAGGTAGATCCCTTGCAAGATACAGATGATTCCCCTCTAGACTTACCTCTACCACCCCTTTTTGTTTCAAGATGAATAACTAGATTCAGTCTCAGGGGATTGTGATAGATGAGGTATAAGTTGGGACCCAAGAGGACCAATGCTACAGTCAAAAACAATTGCATGATTTTTACTGTGTATATAAACAGAGATATGGGAAATTTATTGTGGAAATTAATATTAAGAGTGAGATAGTAGTGAAAATAAAATTATATGAAGCCAAATTTATTGGTCTGGGTCTGTTAAACAGAGATCCTGGACTCTAGAAGTGTTTAAAGAGTTATAAAGGACCTAAAAGTTTATTTTCTTGGTTGGCTCAAACATGAACCAAATAGCAGCCTAGAGTGTATGAAGTTAAAATGCTAAACTTGTCTTAACATACTATAGAGGAAGTGATATAAAGGCTAGGGGGATTTGGATATTGGAGATTTGTTATATCTGCTCATGCACACTGGAAGAGTCTTTCACCATGACTGAGAGAACAAAGTATGCTTTAAGAGTACTGTGATTGCTTGTCTCTGTAGTACAGAAATTGTAGTGAGAACTACTGCCATTGAGCAGTCTACTGAATGTTTACCTGAACTCTATATAAGTTTCTCAGATGGTGCAGTGGTATAGAATCTGTCTGCCAATGAAGGAGAGATGCAAGAGATGGTTTCAATCCCTGAGTCGGGAAGATCCCCTGGAAGAGAAAATGGCAATCCACTCCAGTATTGTTGTCTGGAATATTTCATGGACAGAGGAGCCTGGTGGCCTTCAGTCCATGAGGTCATAAAAAGTCAGATGTGACTGACCACACACACACACACACACACAAGTGAATGAATTCCAAATCAACCAACAGAAATCTAACTTGAATCACCAAAACAGAGAAGCAAACTCCCATAGAAAAAGAATTCCACAACACTGCCAAAAATTTATACTGTTTCTCTCAGCCTTTTCCAAAATAGCTTACAACATCTTACCAGTCTGACAGTTAAGTGGAGAAAGGAAAATACTGACTTTGTCACTGGACACTATCTCTAAGCTAACACCAATTCCAGGAGACTGCAAACATTACTGCAGTCCACCAGTCCGAATAGAGTCTTACAGAAATGAACTCAAGTTCTTTTCAAAGTGGTCTAGTGATTCCATGAATCCATAATGTGGGGAAAGTGAAAGAGGTGAGTGAAAAATTTGGCTTAAAACTTGACATTCGACAAACCAATATCATAGCATCCAGTCCCATCATTTCATAGCAAATAGATGGGGAAACAATGGAAACAGTGACAGACTTTATTTTGGGGGGCCCCAAAATCACTGCAGATGTGACTGCAGCCATGAAATTAAAAGACGTTTGTTCCTTGGAAGAAAAGCTATGACCAACCTAGACAGCATATTAAAAAACAGAGACATTACTTTGCCAACAAAGGTCTATCTAGTCAAAGCTTTGGTTTTTCCAGTAGTCTTGTACGGATGTGAGAGTTGGACTATAAAGAAAGCTGAGCACCGAAGTGTTGATGCTTTTGAAATGTGGTGTTGGAGAAGACTCTTGAGAGTCTCTTGGACTGCAAGGAGATCTGACTAGTCAAACCTAAAGAAATCAGTCCAGAATTTTCATTGGGAGGACTGATGTTGAAGCTGAAACTCCAATACTTTGGCCACCTGATGAGAAGAACTGACTCAGTGGAAAAGACCCTGATGCTGGGAAAGATTGAAAGCAGGAGGAGGAGGGGACAACAGAGGATGAGATGTCTGGATGGCATCACCGACTCTATGGGCATGAGTTTGAGCAAATTCCGGGAGTTGGTGTTGGACAGCAAAGCTGGTGTGCTGAAGTCCATGGGGTCGCAAAGAGTCAGACACAACTGAGAGACTAAGCTGACTGATGATGTGGTTATTTTCCCAATTCCAGACTGAAGAATTGGAATAGACATACTTAACAACAGGAAGAATCCCAATAATGGCTCCCTGACCAGTGGAGTAGAGACTGTTATCGTAGAAAAGGCCAAGAAGATCCACTAGAAGTGTCTTACCGAGGAAAATAACATTCTAAATCAAAACCAATACCACGTTCCTAAAAGGATTGTAGACATTAGTGCCACTTTCAAGAACTTGAAGGACACAGGAGTGGTAATTCCCATCTCATCCTCTTTCAACTCATTTATTTGGGTTGGAATGTAAACAGTTGGACCTGAGATAATGAAAGTGGACTGTGGTAAACCTAACAAGGCAATGATTCTAATGCTGCTGTTGTCCCAAATGTGTTCTTTTTTTGCTTGAGTAAATGAAAAAATCCTCTGGTACGTGGTATGCAGCCATTGTTCTGGAAAATGTTTTTTTTTTTTTTTTTTTATCTTCAATATTTGTTAATAATGACTACTAGAAGGAGTATTCCTTAGGTTAGCAAGGCCAGAAAAATATCTGCTGTCCTACCTCAAGGATTTATCATCTCTCCCAAGTTTTATGCCATAATTTTGTCTCTTGACATTCCCCCCCCCCCCAAGTCTAGTTGATTTACAATATGGTGTGAGTTTCAGGTGCATGGCAAAGTGAGTCATTTATATATATACATATATGAACCATGTATATTCAGATTACTTTCTGAATATATATATATTTAGATAATTTTCCATTATAGCTTACTTTAAGATAATGAATATATTTTCCTGTGTTTTACAGTACATTATTGCTGTTTATTTATTTTATACAGTAGTTTGTATCTGAAAGAGGACAGTGAAAAAGCTGGGTTAAAACTAAACATTAAAAAAAAAAACAAACAAACATCATGGCATCTGGTCCCATCATTTCATGACAAAGAAAAAGGGAAACAGTAGAAGTAGTGGTGGTGGTTTAGTTGCTAAGTCATGTCTGACTCTTGTGACTCCATGGACTGTAGCCTGCCAGGCTCCTCTGTCTATGGGATTCTTCAGGCAAGAATACTGAAGTGGGTTGTCATTTCCTTCTCCAGGGGATCTTTCAACCTAGGAATAAAACCTGGGTCTCCTGCATAGCAGGCAGATTCTTAAACGACTGAGCTCTGAGGGAATTAAACTCTAAAATAACTGCAGATGGTGACTGCAGCCATGAAATTAGAAGACACTTGTTTCTTGAAAGAAAAGCTGTAACAAACCTAGACAGCATATTAAAAGGCAGAGACATAATTTTGCTGACAAACGTCCATCTAGTCACAGCTAAGGTTTTTCAGGTAGTCATGTATGGATATGAGAGTTGGTCCATAAAGAAGCCTGAGTGCCAAGAAATTGATGCTTTTGAACTGTGGTGCTGTAGAAGATTCTTGAGAGTCCCTTGGACTTCAAGGAGATCAAACCAGTTAATTCTAAAGGAAACCTACCCTGAATATTCATTGGAAGGACAGACTGATGCTGAAACTGAAGCTTCAATATTTTGGCTACCTGATTGGAAGAGCTGACTCATGGGAAAAGACCCAGATGCTGTGAAAGACTGAAGGTAAAAGAAGAGGAGGCAGAGGATGAGATGGTTAGACAGAAACGCTGACTCAATGAGCATGAACTTGAGCAAACTCTGGGAGATGGTTGAGGACAGGGAAGCCTGCTGTGCATGGGATTGCAAAGAGTCGGATACCTTTTAGCGACTGAACAACAACAATCTCTTAATTCCATATTCCTAAGTTATCCTTCCCCCACACTTTGGTAAGCAGGTTTTTGTTTGTTTGTTTGTTTTTTCTTTGTCTGTGACAAACTTAGACAGCATATTAAGCAAAGACATCATTTTGCTAACAAAAGTCCATATAGTCAAAGCTATGGTTTTTCTAGGTTTTGTGTATGTGTCCGTGAATCTGTTTCTGTTTTGTATATAATTTCATTTGTATTATTTTTGTGATTTCATATATAAGTGATATCATATAATATTTGTATTTATATTTCTCTGTCTGCCTTACTTCACATAGAATGATATTCTCTGAATCCATCTATGTTGCTGAAAATGGTAATAGTTCATTATGTTTATAGCTTATAAGTATGTGTATGTGTATATACCACATCTTCTTTATCCGTTCACCTGTCGATGGATACTTTTTGAGACCTCATTCAAAAGGATTTATGCCAGTACACCACGACTCCCTGGACTGCTTCTATCAGTGCCCTAACACGGAGCAGGAAACTGTTGGCCCATGCCTCTGCTGGACACCCCCAAACATTCACAAGCAGGTCTGGCTCAGTCTTTTGTGGGGTCCCTGCTCTTTCCCCTGGGTCCTGGTGAACACAAGATTTTGTTTGTACCCTCCAAGAGTCTCTGTTTCCACAGTCCTGTGGAAGTCCTGTAATCAAATCCTGCTGACCGTCAAAGTTAGATTCCCTGGGGATTCTCAGTTCCTTTGTTGGATCCCCAAATTGGGAAATCTGTTGTGTGGCATAGAAATGTTGCAACAATGGGAGAACTTCCAGTTTGTGGATCTCCCACCTGGTGACTGTATGGTGGGGCTATTGATGATGTCTTCCAGGAGGACTTATTACACATGCCATGCCTCACAAGACTGCTGCTACCAGAACCCCTGTTCCTGTGGCAGGCCACTGCTGACCCATGCCTATACAAGAGACCCTCAAACAATCACAGGCAGGTCTGGCTTAGTCTCTTGTGTGTGTGGGGTCACTGCTCTTCTCCCCAGGGAATCTAACTTTGAAGTTCAGTGGGATTTCATTACAGGACTTCCACAGGACTGGGGAAACAGATACTCTTGGAGGGCACAAATGAAATCTTGTGCCAACTAGGACTTAGGACATAGTAGCAGTGTCCCCAAAAGAGACGGAGACAAACTGCCTGTGAGTGTTTGGGAGTCTCCAGCAGAGGTGTGGATCAAACATAAACCTGCTGTGAGGGCAAGGCACTGACTGCAGGAGCAGTCCTGTGAGCTGTGGGCCTGCTGGCATAATTCCTTGTGGAATTGGTCACCATTACCCCATCATAGTTTGGCTTCAGGCCAAGCTATAGGGAGGGAACAAAGCTCCACCCATCAGCAGAAAATTGGATTAAAGATTTACTGAACATGGCCTTGCCCACCAGAGAAAGTCCCAGTTTCCCCCACTGCCAGTACCTCCCATCACGAAGCTTCCACAAGCCTCTTATCCTCACCCATCACAGGGCAGACAGAATGTAAACCACAACCACAGAAAACTAACCAAACTGAACACATGGATCACAGTTTTGTCTAACTCAGTGAAACTATGATCCATGCCTTGTAGGGCCATCCAAGATGGATGGGTCATAGTGGAGAGTTCTGATAAAACATGGTCCACTGGATAAGGGAATGGCAAACCATTTCAGCATTCTTGCCTTGAGAATACTATGAACAGTATGAAAAGGAAAAACAAAAAAGACACGGAAATATAAACAACCCAGGCTGGTAGGTGTTCAATATGCTGCAGAGGAAACCCAGAGAAGTAACTCGAGAAGGAATGAAGAGGTTGAGCCAGAGCAAAAATGACGCTCAGTTGTGGATGTGTCTGGTGGTGAAAGTAAAGCCCAATGCTGTAAAGAACAAAAGAGCATAGGAACCTGGAATGTTAGATCCATGAGTCAAGGTAAATTGAAAGTGGTCAAACAGGAGATGGTGAGAGTGAACATTTAGGAATGAGTGAACTCAGACGGACAGGGTTGGTTAAATGTAATTCAGATGGCCATAATATCTACTACTGTGGGAAACAATCACATAGAAGAAGAGGAGAAGCTCTCAAAGTCAATAAAAGAGTCCAAAATACAGTACTTGGGTGCAATCTCAAAAATGACAAAATGAACTCAATTCATTTCCAAGGCAAACCATTCAATATCACAATAATCCAAGTATGTACCCCAACCACTAATGCCAAAGAAACTGAAGTTGAACAGTTCTGTGAAGACCTACAAGACTTTCTAAAACTAATACCAAAAAAAAGATGTTCTTTTCATTATAGGGCCCTGGAATGCAAAAGTAGAAAGTCAAGAGATACCTGGAGTAACAGGCAAGTATGGTCTTGGAGTACAAAACGAAGTGGGGCAAAGGCTAATAGAGCAATGCCAAGTGAATGCACTGATTATAGCAAACACCCTCTCCCAAACACACAAGAGATGATTCTACACACAGACATCACCAGATGGTAAATATCAATATCAGGTTGATTATATTCTTTGCAGCTGAAGAGGGAGAAGCTCTATACAGTAAGCAAAAATAAGATTGGGAGCTGACTGTGCCTCACATCATTAAATCTTTATTGCAAATTTGAACTTCAACCAAAGAAAGTAGGGAAAACCAATAGGCCATTCAGGTATGACCTAAATAAAATCCCTTATGATTATATACTGAAAATGACAAATGGATTCAAGGGATTAGATCTGATAGAGTTCCTGAAGAACTATGGACAGAGAGTCATGACATTGTACAGGAGGCAATTAATTAAAATCATCCCCAAGAAAAGGAAATGCAAAAAGGCAAAGTGGATGTCTGAGGAGGCCTTACAAACAGCTGAGAAAAGCAGAGAAGTGAAAGGCAAAAGAGGAAAGGTAAGATATACCCATCTGAATGCAGGGTTCCAAAGAATAACAAGTAGAGATAAAGCCTTCTTAAATGAATAATGCAAAGAAATGGAGGGAAAAAAATAAAATGGGAAAGACTAGAGATCTCCTCAAGAAAGTTAGAGATACCAAGGGAATATTCATGGAACGATGCACACAATAAAGTACAGAAAGGGTATAGACCTAACAGAAGCAGAAGACATTGGGAAGAGGCAGGAAGAATACACAGAAGAATGTACCAAAAAGGTCTTAATGACCAATACAACTATGATGGTGTGATCACTTACCTAGAGCCAGACACCCTGGAGTGTGAAGTCAAGTGGACCATAGGAAGCATTACTATGAACAAAGCTAGTGCAGGTGATGGAATTCCAGTTGAGCTATTTCAAATCCTAAAACATGATGCTGTGAAAGTGCTTCACTCAATATACCAGAAAATTTGTAAAATTCAACAGTGGCCGCAGGACTAGAAAGGTCAGTTTGCATTCCAATCTCAAAGAAGGGCAATGTCAAAGAATATTCAAATTTCCATATAATTGGACTCATTTTACATGCTAGCAAGGTAATGCTCAATATCCTTCAAACTAAGCTTCAACAGTAAGTGAACAGAACTTCCAGAGGTACAAGCTTTACTTAGAAAAGGCAGAGGAACTAGTGATCAAATTGCCAACACCTCTTGGATCATAGAGAAAGCAAGGGATTAAAAAGACACAAACAACAACAACAAAAACTGTATTCTTAACTGACTATGATAAAGACTTTGACTTTGTGGATCATAACAAACTGGAAAATCTTAAAGACATTGGAATACCAGACTACATACCTGCCTCCTGAGAAACCTGTATGCAGGTCAAGAAGCAACAATTAGAACTGAACATGTAAAAATGAACTGGCTCAAAATTGGGAAAGGAGTACATCAAGGCTTAGTCACACTGCTTATTGAACTTAAAGGCAGAGATAATCATGCAAAATGCCAGGCTGGCTGAAACACAAGCTGGAATTAAGATTGCTGGGAGAAATATCAATAATCTTCTATATGCAGATGATAACACTCTAATAGCAGAAAGGTAAGAGGAACCAAAGAGCTTCTTGATGAAGGTGAAAGAGGAGAGTTAAAAAGCTGGCTTAAAGCTCAACATTCACAAAACTAAGATCTAGACATCTGGCCACATTATTTCATGGTAAATGGATGGGGAAACAATGGAAACAGTGAGAGACTTTATTTTGTTGGGCTTCAAGATCACTGTGGATAGTGACTGAAGCCACAAAATTAAAAGATGCTTGCTCCTTGAAAGAAAAGCTCTAAAAAAACCTAGACAGCATATTAAATGGCAGAGACATCACTTTGCCAACAAAGGTCTGTCTAATCAAAGTTATGGTTTTTCAGGTATTTATGAGAGTTAGACCATAAAGAAGGCTGAGTGCCGAATAACTGATGCTTTCAAACTGTGGTGTTGGAGAAGACTCTGAGAGTCCCTTAGACTGCAAGGAGATCAAACCAGTTAATCCTAAAGGAAATCAACCCTGAAATTTCATTGTAAATACTGATGCTGAAGCTGAAGCTCCAATACTTTGGCCACCGGATAGAGAAGACTCATTGAATAAGACCCTAGTGCTTGGAAAGATTGAGAGCAGGAGGAGAAGGGGGCGGCAGAGGATGAGATGATTGGATGCCATCATCAGCTCAATGACATGAATTTGAGCCAACTCTGGGAAAGAGTGAAGGACAGGGAAGCCTGGCATGCTGCAGTCCATGGAGTCACAAAGAGTCAGACAACTGAGCCACTGAAAAATAACAATATCTTAGCTATTGTTAAGAAGAGCTGCTATGAACAGTAATATACATGTATCTTTTCAAATTAGTCTTTTTTTGCATAGATGCGTGCAAGCAGGTTTCTGAATCATGTGTTAGCTTAATTTTAATTTTTAAGTAACTTCATATTGTTTCCCATAGTGGTTTTACAAATTTACATTTTCTTCAAAAGTTTAGGAGTGTCCCCTTTCCTCCACACCCTTTCCAGCACTTTTAATTTTTAGACTTTTTGATGAAAGACATCCTGACCAATGTGAAATAACAATTCTTTGCAGTTTTGACTTGAACTTTTCTAGTAATTAGCAATGTTGAGCATTTTTGTTTTAAGGTTTCCTTTGCTGTGCAAAAGTTTTACATTTGATCAGGTCCCATTTTTTAACTTTTTCTTTTGTTTCTTTTGCCTGAGACTGATCTAAGAAAAATTTGCTATGATTTTTTTCAGAGAATGTTCTCATCTAAGAGTTTTATGATGTCATGTATTCTATTTAGGTCTTTAAACAATTTTGAGTTTATTGTTGCTTATGATGAGGGGATTGTTTCTATTTTACTAATTTACATGAGGTTGTCCAGGTTTCCCAACACTCGTGTTCAACAGACTGTCTTTTCTCCTTTGTATATCATTTCTTCCTTTTTCAAATAATAACTGACCATGACTACATGGATTTATTCCTGGGATTTCTATTCTGTTCCATTGATCTACATATTTTTGTGCCAAAATTATGCTGTTTTGACTACTGTAGCTTTATAGTATTGTCTGAAGTCTGAGAGGGGTTCTGGTAACATCTTGATTACCTTTACCTTGTAGAAGAAATCACATTGACTTACTTTATTGGTGATATTAAGCTGATTGGCTCTCAAGTGGAGGAAATGCCAACTACTCTAGACTTATTGGTAAGACATTTGCATGTCAGATGATAAGACATTATTTTGACAAAAATTCGGTACCTTCTGTCTCAGTAAAATTTCTAGAGGTCTAGTTGTATGGGGCATGTTTCAAAATCCCTTCTAAGTTAAAGTATAGTTGTATCCATCTCTTGTTAAAATCAAAAGAAAGGCATAATGACATATGGGACTTTCTGGATTTGGGGACAAAATATACCTAATTAAAGTGTGCTTCCTAATAAGCCATTAGTTTTGGGTGGAGCCCAAAATAAGAGAACACTTTGCAACAGATCTAGGCTGCTGTGCAACCTGCTGTGCCACTTACATCATATGATCTGTAAGACTCAAAGTTACTTGATATTTCAGTAGATATGCTGCATTTCCATTTCATTTAGTTCTATATTCTTGTTTTTTCCCCCATCTGAAAAATAGTTTTTGACCAATAGATTGTTTAGACATGTACTGTTTAATTTCAAATTGTTTATACACTTTCTTGTTACCGTTCTATTATTTATTTCTAGATTGATTCCAATAAGATCAGAAAACATGTGCTGAATGACATCATTTAAATAACCCTGTATACAAGACAGCAAAAGAGACACTGATGTATAGATCAGTCTTTTGGACTCTGTGGGAGAGGGAGAGGGTGGGACGATTTGGGAGAATGGCATCGAAACATGTATAATATCATATATGAAACGAGTTGCCAGTCCAGGTTCGATGCATGATACTGGATGCATGGGACTATCCAGAAGGATGGTATGGGGAGGGAGGAGGGATGAGGGTTCAGGATGGGGAACACATGTATACCTGTGGCAGATCCATTTTGATATATGGCAAAACCAATACAATATTGTAAAGTTAAAAAATAAAATTAAATTAAAAATAATAATAATAAAAAAAAAATACTGAGGTATGTTTTCTGTCCCAAGATAAGTTCAATCTTGGTAGATGTTCCATGGGCAACTGAAAAAAATATTCTATCATATAGGATAATTACCTTATATTGTTTCTGTTCTTTTTGATTTTGTTCTGTTGTTTTACATTCTTGCTCATTTTGTGTCTAGGAAATCTATATGTTACCATTGAAGTCAATAATTATAACTGTGTATTTTTTATTTTTTCCCCAGGTCTACTATATCTGTTATTAACATACCCATTTTAAAACTAATTTTGGTCAAGTTTTCGGTAACACATATGTTTTCATGTTTTTTTTTTTTTTTTTACTTCAACCTACCTATAGCATTGCATTTGAAATGAGTTTTTTGTAGACAGCATGTTGAAGAATCATTTTTTAAATATTCATTCTATCAATCTTTGTCTTTATTTTGTATATTGGGACTGCTACATTTAAGGTAATTATTACTACATTAATGCTTATATATGCCATCTTATTATTTCTATTTTTAGTTCATTTTTTACCCTCTCTTTCCTCTGTTTCTCATTTCTTGTCTTCCTGTGAATTGTGTGTACTACTGTGTTTTTGTGATTCCATCTTGATTTATTTATACTATTTTCTGAGTATATTATTCTATTATATTTTACTTAGTGGGTGTTCTGGTTATTACAGCATAAATATATAACATCACAGTTTGTTAGTATTGACATTTGTCACTTTGAACCAAATCTAAAAACTTCACTTTCATTAATTATCTTTGCTTTTCCCATATTTAAAATATAATTGCCTTATTTCCTCTATATACACTAAGCACTACATGATGTTATAATTTTTAAATCAATCATCAAATATGATTTAATGAACTCACGAGAAGGATACTCTATTACATTGCTCCTGCTTTTATATGTTTCAGCATTCTTCTTTCCTTTCCAAAGTTCCAGGTCTTCTTACGTTTTATTTACTTTTTGCTATAGATAACTTTACCTACTAGTTATTACTATTTTCTGGCCATGCAGTATGAAGGATCTTAGTTCCCCTAATCAGGGATCAAATCTGTGCCCCCTGTAGTAGAAGCCTAAAGTCCTAACTACTGAAACACCAGAGAATTCACATTAATTATCTTTTAAGTTTAGGTTTACCAGTAATAGGACTCCCTTGTGGCTCAGCTGATAAAGAATCTGCCTGCAATACAGGAGACCTGGTTTTAATCCCTGGGTTGGGAAGATCCCCTGGAAAACGAAAGGCTACCCATTCCAGTGTTCTGGCCTGGAGAATTTCGTGTACTGTATAGTCCATAGCGTCACAAAGAGTTGGACATGACTGAGCAACCTTTACTTACCAGTAGTAAATTTTCTCAATTTTCCTTTGAGAATAGCTTTAATGCTTTCTGGTGAACATGACTGTATTTGGGAATTAGAAAAGCTTTTTCTGCTGTACTGGAATCAGGTGAGGTGTAAAATCTGCTAACCTCTCTGACTCTGGAAAACTTGAGGGGCTATTGGGGAGCAGATTTTTAGTTGGTGTTCAGCTAGAGTATGACAGATATAATTTAAAAGCTCAAATGCTCTGTTAGACCACTATTTTTGGTTAGGAGAAATAAGGTTTTCTATTAGTTTTTCTTGCCTGTGATTATTGATTGTTTGAGTTGCAGATATCAGCAGCCTGCTGTCCAAGATATATGTTTATGTATGATATAGTTTATAAGATGAAACATGAAATTATGCATAAAGTAACTGTTGAACAATGAAGTACGATATTTATTTCAAGGAAGATTACTTGTGTGATTGTTTTAGTTGCAACTAGAATAAGCCATTTTTTCATGGCTACAAGTTTTACTTGAAAAATAAATGACAGAAAAGCTGCATTTATTGATAATTTGGTATCTAGCATAAAATTCCATTAAGTTAGTAAAGGGAGCTTACCATTCAAAAAACAATAAACGTGCATCATTTGTTACCAATATAAAAGATTTTAAAAATTGGAATTTTGGAAAATATATATCTGCCAATAGGAGCTTGACATTTTTCTGTTACTAAAGTTTTTTTGTTTGTTTGTTTGATTTTGTTTTTGTTTTTTTAACAGTGATATCAATAAATACAATGTTATAAATGTACACTGAAATATGTCAATGAACAGAAGCCCTGCATGACTTAATGGATTATTTTCCAAATCACTAATACATGATGTTACAAATTCTTGCATGGTAAAAATTTCTTACAAAGTGTAAGTTCAGTTCAGTTCAGTCGATCAGTCATGTCCAACTCTTTGCGACCCTGTGGACTGCAGCACACCAGGCCTCCCTGTCCATCACCAACTCCCAAGTCCACCCAAACCCATGTCCATTGACTCAGTGATACCATCCAGTCATGTCATCCTGTCGTCCCCTTCTCCTCCTGTCCTCAGTCTTTCCCAGCATCAAGGTCTTTTCCAAAGAGTCAGCTCTTCACATCAGGTGGCCAAAATATTGGAGCTTCAGCTTCAACATCAGTCTTTCCAATGAACACCCAGGACTGATCTCCTTTAGGATGGACTTGTTGGATCTCCTTGCAGTCCAAGGGACTCTCAAGAGTCTTCTCCAATACCACAGTTCAAAAGCATAAGTTCTTTGGTGCTCAGTTTTCTTTATAGTCCAACTCTCACATCCATACATGACCACTGGAAAAACCACAGCCTTGACTAAACGGACCTTTGTTGACAAAGTAATGTCTGTGGTTTTTAATAAGCTGCCTAGGTTGGTCATGAGTTTTCTTCCAAGAAGCAAGTGTCTTTTAATTTTATGGCTGCGGTCACCATCTGCAGTGATTTTGGAGCCCTCCAAAATAAAAGTGTGTCACTGTTTCCACTGTTTCCCCATCTATTTGCCATGAAGTGATGGGACCAGATGTCATGATCTTAGCTTTCTGAATGTTCTGTTTGAAGCCAACTTTTTCACTTTCCTTTTTCACTTTCATCAAGAGGCTCTTTAGTTGTTCTTTGCTTTCTGTCCTAAGGTTGGTGTCATCTGCATATCTGAGGTTATTGATATTTCTCTCTACAACCTTGAGTCCAGCTTGTGCTTTATCTAGCCCAGCATTTCTTATTATGTAATCTGCATATAAGTTAAATAGGCAGGGTGACAATATACAGCCTTGACGCACTCCTTTCCCAATTTGGAACCAGTCTGTTGTTCCATGTCCAGTTTTTACTGTTGGTTCCTGACCTGCATACAGATTTCCCAAGAAGTAGGTCAGGTGGTCTGATATTCCTATCTCTTGAAGAATTTTCCTCAGTTTGTCGTGATCCACAGTCAAAGGCTTTGGCATAGTCAGTAAAGCAGAAATATATGTTTGTTTGTTTGTTTGTTTTTTCTGGAACTCTCTTGCTTTTTTGATGATCCATTGGATGTTGACAACTTGATCTCTGATTCCTCTGCCTTTTCTAATTCCAACTTGAACATCTGGAAGTTCATGGTTCATGTATTGCTGAAGCCTGGCTTGGAGACTTTTGAGCATCACTTTACTAGCGTGTGAGATGAGTACAATTGTGTGGTAGTTTGAGCATTTTTTGGCATTTCCTTTCTTTGGAATTGCAATGAAAACTGACCTTTGCCATTCCTGTGGCCACTTCTGAGTTTTCCAAATTTGCAGGCATATTGAGTGCAGCACTTTCACAGCATCATCCTTTATTATTTTAAATAGCTCAACTGGAATTCCATCACCTTCACTAGCTTTGTTTGTAGTGATTGATGCTTCTTAAGGCCCACTTGACTTCACCTACTGTCTTGCTGGAGCTTCTGTGACCTTGGTTGTGGGGTATCTCCACATGGCTGCCCCAGGGCCACACAGCCAAAAAGTGAAAGTGTATTTTAACTTAACAAAGAAGGATTTGTTGATAGTTTCACATTGAAATTAATCATTAAGAAACTCTTAACTAACTTTTAAGAAGCTGTCAATTATTGAGTTTTGCTACTATATCTAAAAAGATTATCCACAATTACACTATCAAAATACTCTTCTCTGTTTATACCATATTTCTCTATGAGAACAATTTTTTTTATATCGGTACATTGCAATAACACATCAAAATAGTTTAAATACAGAATAAGGGGTGAGAATGCACCTGTCTTCTACTAAACTAAATATTCAGAGGAGTTAACATAAATGTCTTAGACCAAAAAAAAAAAAGTTGAAGTTCAGAAAGTGAAAGTGAAAGTGAAGTCGCTCAGTTGTGTTCGACTTTTTGCGACCCCATGGACTGTAGCCTATCAGGCTCCTCCATCCATGGGATTTTCCAGGCAAGAGTGCTGAAGTGGATTGCCATTTCCTTCTCCAGAGGACCTTCCTGACCCAGGAATCGAACCCGGGTCTCCCACATTGCAGGCAGATACTTTACCATCTGAGCCACCAGGGAAGCAGTTCAGAAGTTTATGTGAAATAACTGTGGAAAGTACAAATTCAGAATCAGTTTTATTTTTCAACAAAGACCATGGTTTGTTTGGGGAGATGAGACAGCAGCAGATTTAAAGCCCTCCACTTGTTTTTCCAATGGCTCAGGAACTCCCAGGAAAAACATTCACTTTTCCTTATTTTTTGGTAAGAGTGCTTTTACATTCCATGCTTGGGAGGTCTTAACTTGCTTGCATATCAATCTATTCCAAGCTCCCCACTGTTGAAGCACTTGAGCATAGCAACAAATTATTCAAGATGATAACATTTGTCCACAAACTGCCTACCTATTTTCACTTACTGACATATCCTTTTCTCATTTTCTGCAAATAAACCTCAATGCTGAAAAGACCAACCTCGACTTTACCATTTTCAAAATCTTTAGAATTTTGTGATTAAATATACCTTTTGGAAGACAGATGATTTTAACCCATAGTCTCAAGGATATTTGTGTGCATGTCCCAACCTCCAGTTTTAAGCTGCATCCATGTTTTGATGGCTCAGATGTTAAGAATCAGCCTGCAATGCCAGAGACCTGGTTTATATCTCTGCATTGGGAAGATCCCCTGGAGGAGGGCATGACAATCCACTTGAGTATTCTTGCCTGGAGAATCCCTATGGACAGGGGAACCTGGTGGACTACAGTCCATGGGGTTGCAAAAAGTCATACATGACTGAGTGACTAAGCACAACACAACACACCTCTGTAGTCAAGGAGAATGAATACAAACCACATAATCCATCTTTGGAAATGTCAGTCCTATGAAGTGCACAAATGAATTCTGAGGTGTTGAGCATATGGGGTAGAATGTGTGTGTGTGTGTGTGTGTGTGTGTGTGTGTGTGTGTTGCTGCGTGTAAATGAACAGTCATTTGGTTTTGAAGGATCTTGCCGAGTGAAAAGAGCCGTTCATGAACTAGTCACAAAGCAGGGTCTTTAGTGCTTCTCAAATTAATCTCAGGATATTTGTTTCTTTTCTCCAATATGTCACAAACCAATAATTTTGGAAAATATGATAAAAATGAATTAATAAAAAAGAAATAAGCAGATATAGAGATTTTATGTCCATAATGGCAGCATAAGGAGTTTGGCAGACCCATGCCCCAATTAAATAAGCATAACCACTGATTTTATTAAAAATAAATGAAAAGCAAACAATCAAACCAAAACAAAAGTACAAACAAAGTATCTGGAAATTATTATAAACATATACAGAAAATAAATTAAAAACATTTATTCAAGAAAATCGAATATATGTCAGTAAGATTAGAAAGATTCTATGGCACTTGAGCCATAAACCTCTTCCTCTCCTTCTATCAGCTTGATGGAAGATGAACTCCAAGTTGCTGAGGCTAAGATAGGGCTTCCTTTCCCCTCATCTCTCAACAAAAGTATATGATAACTTACCAGGAGAAACATCCCACCAGCATTTCTTATTCTCTCCATCTGTGAACTGAAGCAGTCAAGTTCCTATAGATGTCATTATTAGTTATGGCTGAATAATATACTAACCTCAAATTTTCTAAATACTGATGCACACTCAGGTTGTTTCCTTATCTTGGCTATTGTAAATTATGCTTCAACAAACTTGGGGGTACGTATATCATCTCATGTTTGTTTTTGTTTTCTTGGGATAAAGATCCATAAGTGGAATCACTGAATGATATGGTAGTTTGAATTTCAGTTTTTTAAGGAACATCCATACTATTTTACATAGTGGTTGCACAAATTTACATTGTCACCAATTGTGCACAAGTGTTCCCTTTTCTCCCGATCTTTGCTAGTAGGTTCAACATCTGAGCTTCCTCAGAGTCAGTTTATATTGATGACTTTATTTTCTGTGTATGGGCTATACTTTCCTATTTCTTGTCTTATCATTTTTCAGAAACTGGATTTCTAAGTAATATAGTCATAACTATGGAAATCAGATTCTATTGCTTCTGGAGTTTGTCATTGCTGCTGTTGTTGTCGTTGTTGTTCTTATGAGTGATCACTAGGAGAAACAACCTTTTAGAAGAAAATTAGTAAAAGCTAAGAGGTTATCACTTTTTCTGCCCATTAGTGAACAGACAATATTTTATCTGTAAGTGCAAAATAGTCAATTTCTCTATAATACTGAGCACTAGAACTGTGTGTACTCACTTCTATGTAGACGTTTTTAAATATACTCCTGAACGATTCTTAGTTTAAGGTTAGAAGAGGATATAAAAAATCAACTATGATCCATTTCTCTCCTGTATTGAAGAAAGAAGAGATAGGAAACAAGTCATTAGAACTCACTTTTAAACATGTTGGTCAATAGATTAGTGATACCAGTAGAAAGCAGTGTCCTTATCAATGAAATATTATTAGTAGGATGTTTTTGGCTTAAAAAACAGTTCATGGTAAATAATCCTAGAATGTATGAATTTCTGATGAACTAATCCTTGTTAAATAGTATATATCTATCTAACTCCCTGAGTATAAAATGCAGATGCTTCATAACCTAAAATGCTCTGGGCTGTGTGAGGTCACTGATAACCTTACTTATCTTTCAACTCAGACCAAAGAACTCATGTCTGTTGTGGGAAGAATGTATCTCAGGAATGTAATCTCAATGTTCCAGACTTTCCCCCTTTTTATAGATCTGTTTTTGCTTGTATCCTTGAAATTATTAGTAAAGCTTCATGTTACATGAGCTTGCTTATTCAAGTTAAGCTGATTTGATAACCTTATATGGTAAGTTATCTCAAGGACCAAGAAAGGAACTAAAGATAAAAGTTTTGAGTTCATTTGCCTTGTCCACTCTTGGGTGGAAAATAATCAAGTAATTACAATATGAGCTTCAAAGATATGTCTCAAGGTGGGCTAGCTCGACAAGCAGGGTTTCCAAAAACATGATACAGCGAGAGAATGAGAAACAAGACACAAGAATTCAGAGAAAAGCAAGGATCAGGGGATCAACACTGCTCCAAGGTGAAGGGGACAAAACTGAATCCAAGCCAGCTTTACTATACTTCCAGTCATGAATGAAAAAATATGCAGGAAGTTAAACTCTAACTTATGTGGCCTTCAGGACCAAAGAACAAAATGATCATTAACCATTGAGTAATTAGGAAACAGTAATTAATAGCAAATCAGTAACTAAGGCTAATATTCTTATCTATAGATTTTCCACCAGATACGTAAAATATGTGACTCTGAGACACCAGTTGAGAAACTGTCTGGGGTCGGTTTTCTAACCCCAGGATCATATCTTGTTTTCAAGATTATGAACTGTTCCCTCTGGACTTGTTCCTAGAATCTCATGCCTTATAGCATCCAGTTTATCAATAATAATAAATTTATTTTGTGGCCCTTTCCGGGGCCTGCTTTTCTTTTATTCTTCCTGTCTCCTACACTTGCTGATCTTGCCTGGCCCTTGATTAAACATATGAAAAGTGTTCAAACATAAAAAAAAAAGGCAGCATTATTGATTTTAATATTAAAATAAAAATGTTTAATAATTTTGTAGCTCAAAATATGGAAATATCACCTACAGTTCAAGGAACTGTTAATTGTGATTCTCCAGATGAAAAAAAAATTCAAATAGGGTAAATTCTTTCTAGTAATTTCACTGACCTATGCTTTTCCTTAGAATGTGGCAATGAACTAAATCATAAAATGAAGATATCTGCTGAGAGGAAATAGCTAAGGCTATGTCACTAAGCTGAGACTATAGTCCTACAGTACTAGAGTGGCAGAGTTGTTGGGCTCAAAGGCAACAGGAAAATTTGATTAAGAAGTTGCTCAAATTAGACTTGGGCTACCACCACTGTGCTAGTGGTAAAGAACTCGCTTGCCAATGCAGGGGATGTAAGAGACATAATTTCCAGGATTATTCCCTGGAAAATCCTGTGGGCAGAGGAACCTGTCAGACTACAGTTCATAGGGTTGCAAAGAGTTGGACACAACTGAAGTGATGTAGCATGCATGCACCACCACTGCAACTATATGAACTGCACCTGAAGTAAAAAAAAAAAAAAATGTCTCAAATGGTAATATCTGGGGAGTACACAATTTGCTAAGGTAAATATTTTCCCCAATATAAGGTGCTTTTATGATGTCAAAGCTATCCTCACAGTCACTCACAGATTGATCACAACCAGTATTTTCCTCTCTCTACTATCTATCACTCAAATACTACTGAGCATCTGTTATGGAATTTGGCATTATTAACTACTAATCTTGGGAAATAATTTAAGATTTCATTCATGCTTTCTTCTATAACTTTCACATTTGATTTTATGATCCACCTAAAGTTTCTACAATTGTTTGGAATGAATAAAAATAGTTTTTATTGTTTTCCATATGATTTTTCTTGCATCCAAGCTGAAGTGGGTTGAATGGTGACTACCCTCTTCCCCCAAATAAAGCATGCTCTCATTTTCACCCATGGAATTTGTGAATACAAACTTTTTTGGGAAAAATGATCTTTTAAGATATAACAGAGATTCTCAAGATTATTCTCAGTTACCTGAGTGTGGTTAAATCCAATGTCCAGTGTCCTTATAAAGAAAAAAAGTGATGGGGACAGATACATACAATGGAAAAGGGTTGTGAAGATGGAGGCAGAGCTTGGAATGGTATGTGTAAAAACCAAAGAACATAAAGGATTGTCAGCAACTACCAAAATCTAGAAAAGACTGGGAACAAATTATCTCCTAGAGCATTTTGAGGAAATATAGGACTGCCAATATAGTGAATCCAGACTTCTAGTGTCTAAAACTGTGACAGAATAAATTTCTATTATTTCAGGCCATTAAGTTCATGGTACCTATTTTTTAAAAGTAGGAAACTATAAAACTACAAGTAAATTTGATAATTTCCAGAAACATGAAACATCAAATTTGTCTCAAGCAGGAAAAAAAAAAAAACTCAATAGATGGAATGACTATTATAGAAAATACAGAACTTTCCAATAAGAGTGTATGTGGAGGGAGGTGAGAAGGGGGTTCAAGATTGGGAACATGTGTACACCCGTGGCAGATTCATGTTGATGTATGGCAAAAGCAATACAATATTGTAAAGTAACTAGCCTCTAATTAAAATAAATAAATTTAAATTAAAAAAAGTAAATAAAATTTTCAAAAAAAAAAGTGTATGAGGCATACACAGTTTCAGAGTTCATTCTATAAACCTATAGAGAGTAGATGATTCAATTCTACTTAAAATATTTCAGAGCATAGAAAAAACAGGGAAAACATCCAAATTTAATTTTGATGTATATTTAATTTTTGGAGTTTTATTTCTTTTTGGAAATTGTATGAGAAGTTTGCTTTGTCATTTCTATAAGGTTTGTTTTATTCTTATCAATATTACTATTGTTTTTATGCAATCTATTATTGAACTATTTTAATATTTCATCTAATCTCATTGGAGATACTCTGATGGTTTTGTTGAATAAAATGGCTAAACATATTTAAAAGTAAAGTATAAAACAGAAAATTATTTAGCCTTAGAGAAAATTTAACTTGTGCATCAATGGGACTCATTTCAGTGTGCCATAGTGGCAAAATCTAAGTTGACATACAGTGGTTCTAATGAGCAATGGTAATATTGGGGATGGGGCTCATGAGGGTAAAAGAGAAATATCTGGTATACTGCTAGTAATGTTTTCCAAGGATGAATAACCATACCTCAGATTCACCTGAAGAATAATTGTTAAGTTTAATGGGTTAGGACAAAAAGTTAGTGCACATGTCTATGATTATAGACATTGACTCAGTGGCATGAAATCAATATTGTGCTAATATAATTTCCATTAGGCCAGGCTAGTAACACCAGTTGTTGATGAAGATATGCACCACCAGGAATTAATATACTTCTTGTAGAAAGAAAGAAAATTTAGTAATGCTTAGTTAAATTGCATATACGTATATCCTAACTTTGGAGTGGGAGATAGCAAGCTACTCCAGTATTCTGGCCCGGAAAATTCCATGGACAGAAGAGCCTGGTGGGATACAGTCCATAAGGTCACAAAGAATCAGACACAACTGAGCAACTGAGCACACACACACTTATCTTAACCTAGATGTGTATGTTCATTACTTTGACCCAAGCATCCTTTCTCTGCAACCTGCTATCCAGACCCACCTTTACAAGAAGAGCATGATGAAGTAAGTGATGGTCTCAGAATTTGCACATTGTCATGTAAAACCTTTAATTCTAAATGCTATGGCAAAAGCAAAACAAGACTAAATTAAGAGATTAATTGTTGGATGACACTAGGCATTTGTGGTACTTTGGAAAGGCAATATGCGGGTATACAGAAACTTAGATTATTTAAAAGAAAGTGAGCCACTCTAAAATTTGGTCATGATCACTGATATTAACGTCTGTCTCCATCCCCTCCCTTAACAAACTCTTCTATCCCAAATAAGGTTGCTTTTCAGCTCAGTTCATCTAACTATAGCTTCATCAGACCCAGAGAACATTTGGGTACAGAAAGTCTACTGGAAAATCATATTAGGATGAACACCTATTGGAGAATGAAAAAAGCAGAATTGGGCAGAAGGGATTTAGTGTAGATGCAGCCCCAGCAAAGAAGTAATCTGAGCTTACCATGAGCTCTAGACTTAAGATGGTCATGCAGAGTTGTCCTAAAATGTGGAAATGAGTCTGGGTTGACTACTCATTGGATTGATGCAACCCCTTAGAAGGAGACAAGCCTTGGGAAAGCTGGCTCACTTCAGATGAGAAAAATGCTGCTGGTGGGTAGATGTGGACACTAGACATTAGCTGTTTACAACAGCATCTGAATAAATAATAAGTGCTTCAGTTCTACAGGAAGGATCTTATTGGTGACCCACAACATTCACTAAAATAACACTTCTTACCATGACCTTAAGGCATTACCAGACTATTAGATTACTGGAAAGAAAAAGAAAAATGTAGTCTTTTCTTAGGTCTTACATATTTTCCCAAAGGAGACATTTTGAAATGTTTATCTAGGGGACATAAAGAATGGACTTGTGGATACAGCAGGGGAAGGGAAGTGTGGGATGAATTAAGAGAGTAGTATTGACATGTATACACTATAATGGTTAAAATAACTAGTGACAAGCTGCTGTATAGTACAGGGAGCTCAGCTCAGTGCTCTGTGATGACCTAGATGGGGTGGGATGGGGGTTGGGAGGGAGGCTCAAAAGGAAGGGGATAATGTATACATATAGGTGATCCACATTGTTGTACAGCAGAAACTAACCAAAAATGGTAAAACAATATGACTGGAGAATGAAAAATAATCGTGGAAGACTCAGTTCTCCAAATGACAATTAGAAACATCATCTGAAAAACCAAGGCAATTCTAAGTAACTCTTTTTTTTTTTTAACATCCCTTGGCCTTTCTTATCCCTTCTAACATCACCACTATGATAATCAGTTGAGCCCTACAGGCGGTGGTGTCCAA
This sequence comes from Bos grunniens, assembly GCF_055505025.1. NCBI lineage: Eukaryota > Metazoa > Chordata > Mammalia > Artiodactyla > Bovidae > Bos > Bos grunniens. The sequence continues at coordinate 99,917,802 of NC_141194.1, read as the reverse complement.
AGTTTATTTTTCTCTCTGTTATTATATAAACCAAATTAGACAAGCATTTCAGGTGTTGGCAAATAAGCTGCTTGCACTCAATGAAAGAGAACACCAGGTGTAATTCAAGTAAGAAAACATGTGGATAATGGGTAAAAATAGCACCATCAGTTTTAGTTTTTGTGAAGTCAAAATGTATGCCTTGGAGTGATGACAGATGTAATCTCCTTGCCACATTGTTGAATTCTCTTAATGAATGTTAAATGAAAAATCACATGGTAAGCTAATTATGAAATTCAGGAAGTATGTGGTATTAGTTTAATATTTTAAAGAATTACATTAAAGTAATGGAAAGTTTGTCCCAAAATTGAAGTTTCAAAGGCAAATGTTGAGTTGAAATTAGACACTACACTGGTAATTACTGCACACACAGGACTGAGCAGTTTACTATCACTGTAGTATATTGAGAGGGTAACAGGCAGGAAGGCCAGGGTTCTCCAAATGGAGGAAATAGCCTGCAAGTGTCAGACATTTTTATCTCTCTTAAGCAGCAGGAGGAAACAAACTAGCAATATTTTTTTCCTTCTCTATACAAATTTAAAGGGAGGTTTCTCTTAAAATACTGTGTTGCCATAATGACACCTGGTTTCACCTGAAGTTAGCTATTCTTGAGCCTAGAGATAATCAATGCCTTTTTCTTATGGAAATGTTTGTCTTAAGCTATGCTAATGTCAACACTTTGGGCAGGTCCCCTAAAAATGACTCTTTGAAGTCCTGAGTTGTTTGGAAAGAGAATATGGACGCTTCCACATTCTTCCATGATTGCATCAACCAAGCAGTCTTTAGGGTCCATAAGGGATTTGTGTAGGTTTGAAGGAACAGAAATTTCTACTTCTGAAATATTGCCTATATTTTTTCTGAATTGAAAGAATGAAATCACAAGCCAATTTACAGTTTTCTGGCCTTCCCTTGACGACAATATTTTCTGAGTTGCTATTTGTTGATGGAAGAATAATGTTGGTGTTGCTTGCTGCACAGATTTTTTTTATGTTTGCACCTCCTTTTCCAATGATATTTTTGTGAAGCCTTTTGAAGATGGGAATTGTTATGGAATAGCTACTTTCTACAATGTCTGTCACCACATTCTGCAAATATTGTGTGCATTTTTCTAATTCACTTTTTGGTCCTCTAAGCTGGAAAACCTAGATAGCATATTGAAAAGCAGAGACGTAACTTTGCCAACAAAGGTCCGTCTAGTCAAGGCTATGCTTTTTCCAGTGGTTATGTATGGATGTGAGGGTTGGATTGTGAAGAAAGCTGAACGCTAAAGAATTGATGCTTTTGAACTGTGGTGTTGGAGAAGACTCTTTAGATTCCCTTGGACTGCAAGGAGATCCAACCAGTCCATTCTGAAGGAGATCAGCCCTAGGTTTTCTTTGGAAGGAATGATGCTAAAGCTGAAACTCCAGAACTTTGGCCACCTCATGCAAAGAGTTGACTCATTGGAAAATACTCTGATGCTGGGAGGGATTGGGGGCAGGAGGAGAAGGGGATGACAGAGGATGAGATGGCTGGATGGCATCACTGACTCGATGGACGTGAGTCTGAGTGAACTCTGGAAGTTGGTGATGGACAGGGAGGCCCGGCGTGCTGCGATTCATGGGGTTGCAAAGAGTTGGACACAACTGAGCGACTGAACTGGACTGAACTGAAGCTGGACCATGTCAATTTTTTGGGCTGGGTCAGGAAAAGTAATCACAACTTCTGGAAATTTCTTACGGATATCATGTATTCGTTCACCTTTCTGTCCAATGATTGTGTGGTGAAATCTTTGTTTAGTGGTTAAGTCCTTGTGCTCGTTTTCTAAATGAGAAGCAAGTTCAAGAACTTCTTTCTCGGCCTGTTGGACACCACGTGATTCCCCCTCAATTCTTATCAAGTTATTTTCATTTTCAGGTGAGATTTGCACAGAAACCTTATTCCTGTCTTTAATTCTATTTATAAAAGCACCTTTCTTGCCTATCAGGTATTTATGAAATTTATATAATTTCTGCATAATCCATCCTGTTAATTATATCTTTTACTATGACCGCAATTTGCTCTTGAACATGCTTAACATCATCTGTTGGTCCCTCTATTGTAATTTTATCTTCTCCAGTAAACTCTTTGCAAATTTCTAGCATGTTCTGAGTAACTGTGGATATATTATGACCTTTTTTAACCAATAACAAATCTGTGAAGCCAGGAAGGTGCAGAGATGGAGGAAAGAGTATAAATCTTGGTCTTCAAGTAGTCTTCAGTAAATTCCTTCCTTAAACTTTCAGGTTTATAATGATATGCCACAGAATCTGACATGCTGTATGAGGGTGAGATCTCTGTAGAAACTCCAGTTCTTTTTAGGATCTCCTGGACAAAATTGCAATTGGGACCTATTGTACACTTGTGCTGCAATTTCATCTCCACATCTATGGGTGTGGTTTTCTCTGGAGTATTCTCAAAAATCTTCTTTAAGAAATCCAGATCCTGAAGTACTTGTTGCTTGTTTTCAGGAAATCTTATTTGTGTCTGATTGGCGCTGCTGCTGCTGCTAAGTCACTTCAGTTGTGTCTGACTCTGTGTGACCCCATAGACGGCAGCCCACCAGGCTCCTCCGTCCCTGGGATTCTCCAGGCAAGAACACTGGAGTGGGTTGCCATTTCCTTGTCCAATGCATTAAAGTGAAAAGTGAAAGTGAAGTCGCTCAGTCGTATCTGACTCTTAGTGAACCCATGGACTGCAGCCTACCAGGCTCCTCCGTCCATGGGATTTTCCAGGATGGTGAATTGTGGATTTGTGCTTCTATTTTCTGTAGGATTTTGTCAAAAGTTTTATTGTATGGTTCAGCAATGAAAGAAGGAAATGCTTTTGCCACAGCTAACCTTTCTTCAGCATATTTGTCTTGTTCAGTAGATGTAAATAAGACTTCACATGGAGCCTTTCTCATGACCTCTTTTGTGCTAATATTGATCCAGCTGGTGTGGTTAACTGGGCATAAGGTCTGAATGTTGGTTGTAGCTTTTTGTTGCAGGTCTTGTCGTTTTTCTCTAGTCTTGCCTGAAATGGAACAAAAATTTTCTTTGGGAATGGAAGCTGTAGTTAAAACTTGCTTCCCAAAATGGGCAAAAATCTCCTTCTGAACTTTTGCAACAATTTTTGGTTTTCCAGAGACTGTAATATAATGTAATGTAATGTAATGCCTTTGTTTTTGGCAAGTTATTTCCAGGTTGCCACAAGTTATGTGCATAATATCTAGACAGAATTTTTCTTGTGTACCTTCCTCAAACTGATTCACATATGGTTTCTCCTCCAGAGGCACATGAAAACATGAGTGATTGTTGAGGTCATGATAAGTTGACTATAATTGCTTGAGGATGCAGCAGGTTCCTGATCATTTTCCAACCAACTTATTTTCTCTAGGAGTTCAGTGAATTTATTTTTGGAGGTTGTAGTGCCAAGATGTTCTTCTGAATTTAAAGCAGTAACATCCTTTTCCTTTTGAATGTACCTACTTTGGTGCTCTGTTAATTTCTTTTTTTCTTTTAATTCATTGTTGATTTTTAGCTATTTAGATATATTGCAGTTAAATGATCAATAGCCAGAAAAATCTTGTAGTTGCCTTTTTGCATATTACTGTGTGGGAAAAATAAATATTGGAAAGACAATTTCTTTCCAAATTAATATATAAACTTGTCAATAAACATAGAAATCCTAATATTTATACAACTTCACGAAAACATCCAAGATTCATCTATTCTACTGTTTTAAGAATACCAAGATAAGGCTCAAATTATAAGGACAGTGAGGAAAGAACCACATTTTGTTAAATATCAGAAATAGATCCTTTGAATTTTCTTATCAGAGTCAGCACAAACCTCATTTTGTCTAAACCAGTGCCAAAGTTTTTCCACCCTTTGCACTACTGGCTGAGAATAATTTTAGAAAAGTATGACTCTCTCGTCCTCAATAATATAATATTTGCAGGGTTTCTCACTTTGCTTAAGAGCTTTGGAATAACAATTTATATACTATAAAATTTGCATAGTCTATGCATACAATTTAATGAATTTTAGTTAATTTACAGTTCTTTACAACCATCACCAAACCCAGTTTTAAAACATTTTCATCACCCCAAAGAGCTTCCTCATGCTCATTTGCAGGTAATCCTGTTTCCACACCCTGATAAAACTAATTCATTTATTTTTCCTTTATAAACTTGCTTTTTCTGGAAATATAACGAAAATATCAAACAGTACAAGGATTCTTTTCACTTTGCTTCTTTTTTACATTAATTTATTTATTTTAATTGGAGGCTAATTACTTTAAAATATTGTAGTGGTTTTCACCACACAACACAAATCACTTCTTTGCCTTTACATAGTGCTTTTCAGATTCAACTATGTTACAGCATATATCAGTTCTCTATTCCTTTTACTTAGTGATATTTTAACCTTAAAGTGTTCTGATTCAGGCAGTGGAAGAAGATGGCATTGAAGTAAGAAGGGGAGTTCACCCGACTCCCGAGAAATACATAAAACACACATCATGATACTAAACAACTCCCATAAAATAACCTCTAGGCGAGAGCAGAAGGCCCCAGACCTCCAGGAGAACAGGTTAAGCTTCCTAAAACGAGGTAGGAGAGAGGATCAGTACAGTTCAGTTCAGTTCAGTCACTCAGTCATGTCTGACTCTTTGCACCCCATGGACTGCAGCGCGCCAGGCTTGCCTGTCCATCACCAACTCCTGGAGCTTACTCAAACTCACGTGCATTGAGTCAGTGATGCCATTCAACGATTGCATCCTCTGTGGTCCCCTTCTCCTCCCACCTTCAATCTTTCTGAATATCAAAGTCTTTTCCAGTGAGTCAGTTATTTGTATCAAGTGACCAAAATATAGGAATTTCAGCCTCAGAATTTGTCCTTCCAATGAAAATTCAGGACTGATTTCATTTAGGATTGCCTGGTTGGATCTCCTTGCAGTCCAGGGGACTCTAAAGCATATTCTCCAACACCACAGTTCAAAAGCATCAATTCTTTGCTGCACAGCTTTATTTATAGTCCAACTCTCATATCCATACACGACATCTGGAAAAACCATAGCTTTGACTAGACAGACCTTTGTTGGCAAAGTAATGTCTCTGATTTTTAATTTGCTATCTAGGTTGGTCATAGCTTTTCTTCCAAGGAGCATGTGTCTTTTAATTTCATGGCTTCAGTCACCATCTTCAGTGACTTTGGAGCCACCAAAGATAAAGTCTGTCATTGTTTCCATTGTTTCCCCATCTATTTGACATGAAGTGATTGAACTGGATGCCATGGTCTTAGTTTTCTGAACGTTGAGATTTAAGCCAACTTTTTCACTCCTCTTTCACTTTCATCAACAGCTCTTTCATTCTTCTTTGTTTTCTGTCATAAGGGTGGTGTCATCTACACATCTGAGATTATTGATATTTCTCACAGCAATCTTGATTCCAGCATATGCTTCATTCACCCAGCACTTCACATGATGTACACTGCATATAAGTTAAATAAGCAAGGTGACAATATACAGCCTTGATGTACTCCTTTCCCGATTTGGAACCAATCTGCTGTTCCTAACTGTTGCTTCTTGACCTGCATACAGATTTCTCAGGAGGAAGGTAAGGTGGCCTGGTATCCCCATCTCTTCAAGAATATTCCACACAGTCAAAGGCTTTGGTGTAGTCAATAGATCAGAAGTAGATGTTTTTGTGGAACTCTCTGGCTTGTTCTATGATCCAACGGATGTTGGCAACTTGATCTCTGGTTCCTCTGCCTTTTCTAAATCCAGCTTGAACATCTGGGCTTGGAGAATTTTCAGCTTTACTTTACTAGTGTGTGAGATGAGTGCAATTGTGCAGTAGTTTGAGCATTCTTTGTCATTGCCTTTCCTTGGGATTGGAATGAAACCTGACCTTTTCCAGTCCTGTGGCCACTGCTGAGTTTTCCAAATTTGCTGACATATTCAGTGCAGAACTTTCATAGCTTCATCTTTTAGGATTTGAAATAGATCAACTGGAATTCCATCACCTCTACTAGCTTTCTTTGTAGTGATGTTTCCTAAGGTCCACTTTATTTTGCATTGGCTCTAGGTGAGTGATCACACTATCCTGGTTCTCTTGGTCATGAATATCTTGTTTTGTATAGTTTTTCTCTGTATTCTTGCCATTTCTTCTTATATCTTCTGGTTCTGTTAGGTCCATACCATTATTGTCCTTTATTGAGCCCATCTTTGCGTGAAATGTTCCCTTGGTATCTCTAATTCTCTTGAAAAGATCCCCAGTCTTTCCCATTCTATTTCCCCCTCTATTTATTTTCATCAATCACTGGGGAAGGCTTTCTTATCTCTCCTTGCTATTCTTTGGAATTCTGCATTCAAATAGGTGTAGCTTACCTTTTCTCCTTTGCTTTTAGCTTCTCTTCATGTCTCAGCTATTTGTAAGTCCTCGTCAGGTGACCATTTTGACTTTTTGCATTTCTTTTTCATGGAGATGGTCTTGATCACTGCCTCCTGTACAATATCATGAACCTCTGTCCATAGTCCTTCAGGCACTCTGTCTATCAGATCGAATCCCTTGAATTCATTTGTCATTTCCACTGTATAATCATAAGGGATTTGATTTAGGTCATACATGAATAGTCTGGTGATTTCCCCTACTTTCTTCAATTTAAGCCTGTATTTTACAAAAGGGAGTTCATGATCTGAGCCACAGTCAGCTCCTGGTCTTGTTTTTCTGACTCTATAGAGCTTCTCCATCTTTGGCTGCAAAGAATATTATCAAGCTGATTTTGGCACTGACCATCTGGTAATGTCCATGTGTAGAGTCTTCTCTTGTGTTGTTGGAAGAGGGTGTTTGCTATGACCAGTGCATTCTGTTGGCAAATTTCTGTTAGCCTTTGCCCTGCTTCATTTTTTACTCCAAGGCTAAATTGTCCTGTTACTCCAGGTAGCTCTTGACTTCCTACTTTTGCATTCCAGTCCCCAATGAAAAGAACTTATTTTGGGGGGGTGTGTGAGTTCTAAAAGGTCTTGTAGGTCTTCATAGAACCATTCAACTTGAGCTTCTTCAGGATTACTGGTCATGGCATAGACTTGGATTACTGTGATTTTGAATGGTTTGCCTTGGAATCAAACAGAGATAATTCTGTCATTTTGTTGTTGTTGTTGTTATTAACAGACATTTATTATTTTTTTAAATAGTTCTTTTTTATTGTTTTCTTTTTTTCCTCTTTGTTAACATTTTTTTAAATTTTATTTTATTTTTAAACTTTACATAATTGTAGAGAAATGCAAATCAAAACCACTATGAGGTACCATTTCACACCAGTCAGAATGGCTGCGATCCAAAAGTCTACAAATAATAAATGCGTGGAGAAAAGGGAACCCTCTTACACTGTTGGTGGGAATGAAAACTAGTACAGCCACTATGGAGAACAGTGTGGAGATTCCTTAAAAAACTGGAAATAGAACTGCCTTATGATCCAGCAATCCCACTGCTGGGCATACACACTGAGGAAACCAGAAGGGAAAGAGACACGTGTACCCCAATATTCATCACAGCACTGTTTATAATAGCCAGGACATGGAAGCAACCTAGATGTCCATCAGCAGATGAATGGATAAGAAAGCTGTGGTACATATACACAATGGAGTATTACTCAGCCATTAAAAAGAATACATTTGAATCAGTTCTAATGAGGTGGATGAAACTGGAGCCTATTATACAGAGTGAAGTAAGCCAGAAGGAAAAACATAAATACAGTATACTAACGCATATATATGGAATTTAGAAAGATGGTAACAATAACCTGGTGTATGAGATAGCAAAAGAGACACTGATGTATAGAACAGTCTTATGGACTCTGTGGGAGAGGGAGAGGGTGGGAAGATTTGGGAGAGTGACATTGAAACATGTAGAATATCATGTAAGAAACGAGTTGCCAGTCCAGGTTCGATGCGCGATACTGGATGCTTGGGGCTGGTGCACTGGGACGACCCAGAGGGATGGTGTGGGGAGGGAGGAGGGAGGAGGGTTCAGGATGGGGAACACATGTATGCCTGTGGCGGATTCATTTTCATATTTGGCAAAACTAATTCTGTCATTTTTGAGATTGCACCCAAGTACTATATTTTGGACTCTTTTGTTGACTCTGATGACTACTCCATTTCTTCTAAGGAATTCTTGACCACAGTATTAGATATAATGGTCATCTGAGTTAAAGTCACTCGTTCCATGTCATTTTAGTTCACTGATTCCCAAAATGTCAAAGTTGACTTTTGCCATCTCCTTTTTGACCACCTCCGATTTACCTTGATTCATGGACCTAACATTTCAGGTTCCTACGCAATATTACTCTTTACAGTACTGGACTTTACTTCCATCACCAGTCACATCCACAACTGGGTGTAGCTTTTACTTTGGCTCTGTCTCTTTCTTCTTTCTGGAATTATTTCTTCACTGATCTCCAGTAACATATTGGGCACCTCTTGCCCTGGGGAGTTCATCTTTCACTGTTCTATCTTTTTGCCTTTTCATGAGGTTCTCAAGGCAAGAATACTGAAGTGGTTTGCCATTTCCTTCTCCAGTGGACCACGTTTGTCAAAACTCTCCACTATGACCAATCCATCTTGGGTGGCCCTATATGGCATGGCTCATAGTTTCATTGAGTTAGACAAGGCTGTGGTCCATGTGATCACTTTGGTTAGTTTTTTCCTGATGGGAGAGACTGACTGAGGGTGAAACTGAGTCTTATTCTGCTGAGCAGGTTCATGTTCAGTAAGTCTTTAATCCGATTTTCAATTGATGGATGGGGCTGTGTTCCCTCCCTGTTGTTTGACCAGAGGCAAAACTATGGTGGATGTAATAAAGATAATGGTGACCTCCTTTAAAAGAGATCATCCAGGAGAGAAGATGGAGACAATAAAAAGAAAAAGACTGAGAATTTCTGGATAGGAGCTCGTGCCCCAAGGGAGGGAAGGAGTCCTAGAATAGGAGTTCCTGTGTACAGGGAAAGTCCCTTTTAGACAGACCCATGGGGGAGCTGTGGAGTCTTCAAAAACTGGACAAAGCAGGAACTTAGAGGGCTTAAAAGAGAGAAATATGAACTTCTCAGCCTGTAAACAGTTCACGGACTGTGGCCCCAACCAGATGGTAGGCTCAGGCAATGGAGAAAAGCCCCTAGAAGCCCCGTGGCAAAAAGGGTGGGCTGAAGAGCCAAAATAAGAACACACAAATCCCACCACATAATGGGCAGACTGTGAGATGAAATAAGTGCACACAAGCCTGACGAAATATAGGAAAGCCTGGTGAGCAAAGACAAGTGCACACAAGCCCCATGACATAGAGGGCAAGCTCAGGGGACTGAGGGAAGCTGACACAGTTTTCCACAATGCAGAGGACTTGGTCGGGGAACTGAGAAAAGATCCACACAAATCCTTACCTGGCAAGCTTTGGCCAGCAGTGCAGGGTCGGACTGGGGAATAGAAGCACAGGCAATGATTCCAGAGGCAAGGAGGCAGTGAAGATAGTCTGAGAGGGCTATTTTGAAGAGGCTGAAGAAATATATGTGTTTAACACTACCAAAGCCAGAAGGACAGCCCAAAGATACACTGATCACACAGACACTTCAAAACTTACTACTGGACGCTGCACTGCCCTTCAGAACCAGAACATTGTCACAAGCTCCCCAACCAAGAAAACATCACAGGACACTAACCCAGCCCCATCCATAGGGGCAGACTCCAAAACCAAGAAGAACTATGACCTTGAGAACTTTGTGTGTGTGTGTGTGTGTGTGTTTTCCTTATAAATCACACTGATTATTCCCCCTACATATTTCTACCCTCCATTAGCCTTTTGTGGTGCTGTGGAGTTTTCCTCTTTGTTTTTTCGTGTTTTTAAAAATAATCATTTCAAGATTTTTTTTTCTTCTTCACCCTTTTTTTTGGGTGATTTTTCTGATTTTGTTTTTTATATATTCAACTGCTTTTCTTATAGTTCTTTACTGGCTGTAGTTGTCCCTGAATATATACATACATATATATATATATATATATGTATATGTATATACATATATTATATATAATATATATAAATCTTTTTCACATACTTCTATTTTTCTTTTCACTTTCTTTTTTTTGCCTCTTTTCCACTCCTTCCTTTTCTATTTTCCCTCTCTTCTCCTCATTTTTTCCCCCTTTTTTCTTCTCCCCTTTTTCCCTCATGTTTTTATTTTTTTTCAATAAGTAAGTTAAATTGTTCAGCTCTCTTTGCTATATTACCCAGTTGGCACTCTGCTCATGCTCAGTTTTCCATATTGAGCATTAGCTAGCTCTGCTCTTAATTGGTCAATATCACTTTGGTTTCCCTTATTCACTGAGTCAAACTCCTACACTCTTTTCTTGACAATATTTTGGTTATAACTGTGTGTAAGTGTGTGTATACATCCCATTATTTATATAATTACTTTCTTGATCTCTTCCCACTAGAACATAGGGATAAGTCACACCTAACAAGAATTAAACACAAATCACTCAACCAACCTTTCCCTCCAAGGGCAAAAAATAAAAGGAATACAACCCCAAAGCCTGGAAAAATGATACCTCAAGTGGACCAAGTTAGAAAAAAAAAGTGAAAAGACAGAGAAATACAGCACAAATGAAAGAACAAGGTAGAAACAAAACAAAACAAAAACAAACTAATAAACTAAGAGTAAATAAGCAATCGACCTGAAAGAAAATTCAGAATAATGGTAGTAAAGATGCTCTGAAGACTTGAAAATAGAATTGAGAATATGCAAGAAACATTTAACACAGTTAATACAATCACCAAGGAAATAGAATGAATAAAGAATAAGCAAACAGAGATGAATAACACAATTACTGAAATAAGGAATACTCTGCTGCTGCTAAGTTGCTTCAGTCGTGTCCGATGCTGTGCGACCCCACAGACGGCAGCCCACCAGGCTCCCCCATCCCTGGGATTCTCCAGGCAAGAGTACTGGAGTGGGTTGCCATTTTTTCTCCAAAGGAATACTCTATAAGGAACCAATAACATTATGAGGCAGAAGAATGGATAAGTGAGCTGGAAGATAGAATGGTGGAAATAACTGCTGAAAAGCAAAATAAAGAGAAAAGAATTGAAAGAAATTAGGATAGCCTCAGAGACTTTTGGGACAATATTAAATAGACCAAAATTCAAGTTATAGGAGTCCCAGGGGATGAAGAAAAATAAAAAGGTACTGAAAAACTTTCTGAAGAAATTATAGTTGAAAACTTCCCCAACATGGGAAAGGAAATAGGCAATCAAGTCCAAGAAGTGCAAAGTCCCTTACAGGATAAATCCAAGGAGAAACACATGAAGGCACATTAATCAAGCTAACAGAAATTAAACACAAAGAAAGAATATTAAAAGCAGCAAGGAAAAAGGAACAAGTAACATACAAGGAAAAATCTATATGATTAACAGTAAATCCTTTAGCATAAACACTGCAGGCCAGAAGAGAATGGCAGGATATATTCAATGTATTGAAAGAAAAAAAAAATCTACAACCAAGATTACTACACCCAGCAAAGATCTCATTAAAAATTGATGGAAAATCAAACACTTTACAGACAAGCAAGAGTTAAGAGAATTCAGCACCACCAAAGCAGCCTTACAACAAATACTAAAGGGATTTACATAGCCAGTAAAAACAAAAGAGAAAGGAAAGACCTACAAAAACAAACACAAAAAAATTAAGAAAATACCAATAGAAATATATATATATGTATCAATAATTACATTAAAATAAATGGATTAAATGCACCAAAAAAAGATACAGACTAAATGGATATAAAAGCAAGACCATGTATATGCTGCCTACAAGAGATTCACTTCAGACCTAGAGACACTTTCAAACTGAAAGTAAAAAGATGGAAAAAATACTCCATGCAAATGGAAACCAAAAGAAACCCAGAGTGGCAATCTTTATTTAAAAAAAAAAAACTTTAAAATAAAGAATAAGGGACAAAGAAGTATCAATCAAAAAAGAAGACATAAAAATTGTAGATATTTATGCACCCAACATAGGAGCACTTCAAGACATAAAGCAAAGGCTAACAGGCTTAAGAGATGAAATTGACAGTAAAGCAATAATAGTAGGGGACTTCAATACAACAATTACACCAATGAACATATAATAAGAACACAGAATCAATAAGGAAGTACAAACCTTAAATGAAACATTAGACCCAATGGAACTAATTAATGTCTTCAGGACTTTCTATTCAAGTGCAGAAGAATACACTTTCTTCTAAAGGGTACATGGAACATTCTCCAGCATAGACCACATCTTGGGACACAAATCAAGCCTCAGTAAGTTTAAGAAAATTGAAATCATATCAAGTATCTACTCTGACCAAAACATGATGAGAATCACTTCAGTTCTGTTCAGTTCAATTGCTCAGTTGTGTCTGACTCTTAGCGACCCCATGAATCGCAGTACGCCAAGCCTCCCTGTCCATCACCAACTCCCAGAGTTCACACAGACTCACATCCATCATGTTGGTGAAGCCATCCAGCCATCTCATCCTCTGTCGTCCCCTTCTCCTCCTGCCCCCAATCCCTCAAAGCATCAGGGTCTTTTCCAAACAGTCAACTTTTCACATCAGGTGACCAAAGTACTGGAGATTCAGCTTTAGCATCATTCCTTGCAAAGAAATCCCAGGGCTTATCTCCTTTAGAATGGATTGGTTGGATCTCCATGCAGTCCAAGGGACTCTTAAGAATCTTCTCCAACACCACAGTTCAAAAGCATCAGTTCTTCAGCACTCAGCTGTCTTCACAGTCCAACTCTCACATCCATACATGACCACTGGAAAAACGATAGCCTTGACTAGACGGACCTTTGTTGGCAAAGTAATATCTCTGCTTTTCAATATGCTGTCTAGGTTGGTCATAACTTTTCTTCCAAGGAGCAAACGTCTTTTAATTTTATGGCTGCAGTCACCATCTGCAGTGATTTTGGAGACCCAGAAAATAAAGTCTGACACTGTTTCCATTGTTTCCCCATCTATTTGTCATGAAGTGATGGGACCAGATGCCATGATCTTCATTTTCTGAATGTTGAGCTTTAAGCCAACTTTTTCACTCTCTTCTTTCACTTTCATCAAGAGGCTTTTTAGTTCCTCTTCAATTTCTCCAATAAGGGTGGTGTCATAGGCATATCTGAGGTTATGGATATTTCTCCCAGCAATCATGATTTAAGCTTGTGCTTCTTCCAGCCTAGCGTTTCTCATGATGTACTCTGCATATAAGTTAAATATACAGCCTTGATGTACACTTTTTCTTATCTGGAACCAGTCTGTTGTTCCATGTCCAGTTCTAACTGTCGCTTCATGACCTGCATATAGGATTCTCAAGAGGCAGGTCAGGCTCTCTGGCATTCCCATCTCTTGAAGAATTTTCCACAGTTTATTGTGATCCATACAGTCAAAGGCGTTGGCATCGTCAATAAAGCAGAAATAGATATTTTTCTGGAACTCTCTGGCTTTTTTGATGATTCAGCAGATGTTGGCAGTTTAATCTTTGGTTCCTCTGCCATTTCTAAAACCAGCTTGAACATCTGGAAGTTCATGGTTCACGTATTGCTGAAGCCTGGCTTGGAGAATTTTGAGCATTACTTTACTAGCGTGTGAGATGAGTGCAATTGTGTTGTAGTTTGAGCATTCTTTGGCATTGCCTTTTTTTGAGATTGGAATGAAAACTGATCTTTTCCAGTCCTGTGGCCACTGCTGAGTTTTCCAAATTTGCTGGCATATTGAGTGCAGCACTTTCACAGCATCATCTTTCAGGATTTGAAACAGCTCAACTGGAATTCCATCACATCCACTAGCTTTGTTCATAGTGATGTTTTCTAAGGCCCACTTGACTTCACATTCCAGGATGTCTGGCTCTAGGTGAGTGATCATACTACCGTGATTATCTTGGTCATGAAGATTTTTTTTTTACAGTTCTTCTGTGTATTCTTGCCACCTCTTCTTAATATCTTCTGCTTCTGTTAGGTCCATACCATTTCTGTCCTTTATCGAGCCTATCTTTGCATAAAATGTTCCCTTGGTATCTCTAGTTTTTTTGAAGAGACCTCTAGTCATTCCAATTTTGTTGTTTTCCTCTATTTCTTTGCATTGATGGCTGAGGAAGACTTTCTCATCTCTTGTTGCTATTGTTTGGAACTCTGCATTCAGATGCTTATATCTTTCCTTTTCTCCTTTGCTTTTTGCTTCTCTTCTTTTCACAGCTATTTGTAAGGCCTCCCCAGACAGCCATTTCCTTTTTTGCATTTCTTTTCCATGGGAATGGTCTTGACCCTTGTCTCCTATACAATGTCACAAACCTTCTATACTATGAGAATAAATATAAACTAAAGGAAAAAAGAAACAAATAGCAAAAATCACAATCTCATGGAGATGAAACAAAACATTACTAAGTAACAAAGAGTTTGCTGATGAAATAAATAAGAAGGGAAACCAAAAGATTCCTAGAAACAAATGACAATGAATACATGATGACCCAAAATCTATGGGATCCACCAGAAGCAGTTCTAAGAGCTGCTCTGTAGAGCAATACATTCCTACCTCAAGAAACAAGAAAAGCATTGAAAAGACAACCTAACTCTAGTCTAATGCAGCTGGAAAAAGAACAACAAAAACAAAAATGAAAGTCAGCAGAAGGAAAGAAATAATAAAGATCAGAGCAAAAATAAATGGATAAGAAGTGAAGAAAGCCATAGCAAAGATTAATAAAACTGAAAGCTGGTTCTTAAAAATATAAACAAAACTGACAAACCAATAGCCAGACTCATCAAGGAAAAAAAGGAGAAAAATCAAATCAACAAAATTAGAAATGCAAAAGGAGAGGTTACAAAAGACAACACAGAAATACAAAGGATCATAACAGAATATTATGAGCAACTATATATTAATGAAATGGACAAGCTAGAGGATAGGGAAAGATTCTTAGAAAAGTTCAATCTCCCAAGAAAAATCAGGAAGAAATAAAAATTATGAACAAGCCAATTACAAGCACTGAAATTGATACTGTGATCAAAAATCTCCGAAAAAACAAAAGCCTGGGGCCAGATGGCTTCACAAGGGAGTTCTATCAAACATTTAGAGAAAAGCTAATGCCTATTTTTCTGAAACTCTTCCAAAAATTTTGAGATGAAGGAACACTTTTAAACTCATTCTACAAGGCCACAATGACCCTAATACAAAACAAGGCCAAAACAACACAATAAAAGAAAATAACAGGCCAATATCACTGATGAACATAAATGCAATATTTCTCAACAAAATTCTAGCAAATAGAATTCAACAACACATTAAAAAGCTCATATACCATGATCAAGTCAGGCTTATTCCAGGGATGCAAGTATTTTTCAGTATATGCAAATCAATCAACATGATACACCATATCAACAAATTGAAAGATAAAAATGCTATGATAATCTCAATAGTTGATATTCTAGGAATTAGCAAACTCAGAGGGACTGGAATGGATGAATTTAAATCAGATGACCATTATATCTACTGCTGTGGGCAGGAATCCCTTAGAAGAAATGGAGTAGCCATCAGAGTCAACAAAAGAGTCTGAAATGCAGAAGTTGGATGTAATCTCAGAAATGACAGAATGATCTCTGTTCATTTTCAAGGCAAACCATTCAGTATCACATAATTCAAACCTATGCTCTGACCAGTAATGCTGAAAAGCTGAACTTTATCGGTTCTAAGAAGACCTACAAGACCTTTTAGAACTAACACCCAAAAAAGACGTCCTTTTCATTATAGGGGACTGGAATACAAAAGTACGAAGTCAAGAGCTACCTGGAGTAAAAGGCAAATTTGGCCTTGGAGTACAGAATGAAGCAGGGCAAAGGCTGACATCATTTTCCCAAGAGAACACACTAGTCATAGCAAACACCCTCTTCCAACAACACAAGAGAATACTCTACACATGGACATCACCAGATGGTCAACACTGAAATCAGATTGATTATATTCCTTGCAGCCAAAGATGGAGAAGCTCTATATAGTCAGCAAAAACAAGATTGGGAGCTGACTATGGCTCAGATCATGAACTCCTTATTGCCAAATTCAAACTTAAATGGAAGAAAGTGGGGAAAATCACTAGACCATTCAGGTATGATCTAAAGCAAATCCCTTATGACTATACTGTGGAAGTGAGAAATGGATTTATGGGTCTAGATCTGACAGACAGGGTGCCTGATAAACTATGTCCAAGGTTCGTGACATTCTACAGGAGTGAGGAAGCAAGACCATCCCCAAGAAAAAGAAATGAAACAAAGCAAAATGGCTGTCTGAGGAGGCCTTACAAATAGCTGTAAAAATTAGAGAAGTGAAAACCAAAGGAGAAAAGGAAAGATATACCCATTAGAATGCAGAGTTCCAAAGAATAGCAAGGAGAGATAAGAAAGCCTTCCTCAGCTGATCAATGCAAAGAAATAGACAAAAAAAAAAAAAAACAGAATGGGAAAGACTAGAGATCTCGTCAAGAAAATTAGAGATACCAAAGGAACATTTCATGCAAAGATGGGCTCAATAAAGGACAGAAATGGTATGGAATGGACCTAACAGAAGCAGAAGATATTAAGAAGAGGTGGCAGGAATACACAGAAAAACTGTACAAAAAAAGATCTTCATGACCAAGATAATCACTATGGTGTGATCACCTACCTAGAGCCAGACATCCTGGAATGTGAAGTCAAGTGGGCCTTAGAAAGCATCACTACGAACAAAGCTAGTGGAGGTGATGGAATTCCAGTTGAGCTATTTCAAATCCTGAAAGATGATGCTGTGAAAGTGTTGCACTCAATATGCCAGCAAATTTGGAAAACTCAGCAGTGGCCACAGGACTGGAAAAGGTCAGTTTTCATTCCAATCCCAAAGAAAGGCAATGCCAAAGAATGCTCAAACTACTGCACAATTTCACTCATCTCACACGCTAATAAAGTAATGCTCAAAATTCTCCAAGCCAGGCTTCAGCAATATGTGAACCGTGAATTTCCAGATGTTCAAGCTGGTTTTAGAAACGGCAGAGGCATCAGAGATCAAATTGCCAACATCTGCTAGATCATTGAAAAAGCAAGAGAGTTCCAGAAAAAAACATCTGTTTCTGCTTTATTGACGATGCCAAAGCCTTTGACTGTATGAATCACAATAAACTGTGGAAAATTCTTCAAGAAATGGGAATGCCAGAGCACCTGTCCTACATCTTGAGCAACCTATATGCAGGTCAGGAAGCAACTGTTAGAACTGGACACAGAACAACAGACTAGTTCCAAACTGGAAAAGGAGGACGTCAAGGCTGTATATTGTCACCCTGCTTATTTAACTTAAATGCAGAGTACATCATGAGAAACGCTGAGGTGGAAGAAGCACAAGCTGGAATCAAAATTGCCAGGAGAAATATCAATAACCTCAGATATGCAGATGGCACCACCCTTATGGTAGAAAGTGAAGAGGAGCTAAAAAGCCTCTTGATGAAAGTGAAAATGGAGAGTGAAAAAGTTCGCTTAAAGCTCAACATTCAGAAAACAAAGATTATGGCATTGGGTCCCATCACTTCATGGGAAATACATGGGGAACAGGGGAAACAGTGTCAGACTTTATTTTTTTGGACTCCAAAATCACTGCAGATGTTGACTGCAGCCATGAAATTAAAAGACCCTTACTCCTTGGAAGAAAAGTTATGACTAACCTAGACAGCATATTGAAAAGCAGAGACATTTGCCAACAAAGGTCCATCTAGTCAAGGCTATCATTTTTCCAGTGGTCATGTATGGATGTGAGAGTTGGACTGTGAAGAAAGCTGAACGCCGAAGGATTGAAGTTTTGAACTGTGGTGTTGGAGAAGACTCTTGAGAGTCCCTTGGACTGCAAGGAGATCCAACCAGTCCATTCTGAAGGAGATCAGACCTGGGTGTTCTTTGGAAGGAATGATGCTAAAGCTGAAACTCCAATACTTTGGCCACCTCATGTGAAGCATTGATTCATTGAAAAAGACCCTGATGCTGGGAGAGACTGGGGGCGGGAGGAGAAGGGGACGACAGAGGATGAGATGGCTGGATGGCATCACTGACTCGATGGACGTGAGTCTGAGTGAACTCCGGGAGTTGGTGATGGACAGGGAGGCCCGGCGTGCTGTGATTCATGGGGTCACAAAGAGTCAGACATGACAGAGTGACTGAACTGAACTGATTGCTTGTCATAACTGTTCTTTCAAGGAGTAAGTGTCTTTTAATTCCCTGGCTGCAGTTATTGTCCACAGTGATTTTGGAGCCCAAGAAAATGAAATCTGACTCTGTTACTACTCTTTCCCCATCTATTTGGCATAAAGTGATGGGACAGGATGCCATGATCATTGTTTTTTGAATTTTTTTAAATTAATTAATTTATTTTTATTGTGATGACTTTTTTTTTAATTTTAATTTTTTTAACATTACAATATTGTATTGGTTTTGTCATACATCAATATGAATCTGCCACAGGTATACACATGTTCCACATCCCAAACCCCCCTCTCTCCTCCCTGCCCGTCCATCCCTTTGGGTCTTCCCAGTGAACCAGCCCCAAGCAACCAGTATCATGCATCGAACTTGGACTGGCAATTCGTTTCACATATGATATTATACATGTTTCAATGCCATTCTCCCAAATCATCCCTCTCCCTCTCCCTCTCCCTTTCCCTCTCCCTCTCCCTCTCCCTCTCCTACAGAGTCCAAAAGACTGTTCTATACATCTGTGTGTCTTTTGCTGTCTCGCATACAGGGTTATCGTTACCATCTTTCTAAATTCCATATATATGCATTAGTGTATTGTATTGGTGTTTTTCTTTCTGCCTTACTTCACTCTGTATAATAGGCTCCAGTTTCATCCACCTCATTAGAACTGGTTCAAATGTATTCTTTTTAATGGCTGAATGTTTAGTTTTAAGCCAGGTTTCTCACTCTCTTCTTTCATCTTCATTAAGATGCTCTTTAGTTCGTCTTCACTTTCTGCCATTAAAGTCATATCATCTGCATATCTAAGGTTGTTGATATTTCTCCTGGCAATCTTGATTTCAACTTGTGAGTCATTCAGCCCAGCATTTCATATGATGTACTCTGCATATAAGTTAAATAAGCGGGGTGACAATAGACAACCTTGACATACTCCTTTCCCAGTTTGGAACAAGTCTATTGTTTCATGTCCTGTTCTAACCGCTCCTTCTTGTCCTGCATACAGGTTTCTCAGGAGGCAAGTTAGGTGATCTAATATTCCCATATCTTTAAGAATTTTCCACAGTTTGTTGTGATCCATACAATCAAAGGCTTTGGCATAGTCAGTGAAGAAGTAGATGATTTTCTGGAATTCCCTTGCTTTTTTATGATCCAGTGGCTGTTGACTATTTGATCTCTGGTTCCCCTTTCTTTTCTAAATCCAGCTTGCACATCTGGAAGTTCTCAGTTCATGTACTGCTGAAGACTAGCTTGAAGGATTTTGAGCATAGTATCGCTAGCATGTGGAATGTGTACAATTATACGGTAATTTGAGCATTCTTTGACATTGCCCTTCTTTGGGATTGGAATGAAAACACCTTTTCCCGTCCTGTGGCCACTGCTGAGCTTTTCAAATTTGCTGACATATTGAGTGCAGCACCTTAGCAGCAGCATCATTAAGGATTTGAAATAGCTCAACTGGAATTCCATCACCTCCACTAGCATGCTTCATAGCAATGCTTATTAAGGCCCACTCAAATTTACTCAAATAAAAATTCATCCCACTCAAGCCAGGATGTCTGGCTCTAGGTGAGTGACCACACCATCGTGAGTTTCTGGGTCATTAAGACCTTTTTTGTACTGTTCTTCTGTGTATTCTTGCCACCTCTTCTTAATCTTTTCTGCTTCTGTTAGGTCCTTCCCATTTTTGTTGTTTACTGTGCTTATCTTTGCATGAAATATTCCCTTAATATCTCAAATTTTCTTAAAGAGATTTCCAGTATTTCCCATTCTATTATTTTCCTCTATTCCTTTGCATTGTTCACTTAAAAAGGCTATCTTATTTCTCCTTATTATTCTCTGGGACTCTGCATTCAGATGAGTTTATATTTCCCTTTCTCCTATGCCTTTCGCTTCTCTTCTTTTCTCAGCTATTTGTAAGTACTCCTCAGACAACAACTTTGCCTTCTTTCATTTTCTATTCTTGAGGATGTTTTGGTCACCAACTCCTGTACAATATTATGAACCTCCATTCATAGTTCTTCAGGTACTCTTCTACCAGTTCTAATCCCTTGAATCTACTCATTATCTCCACCATATAATCATAAGGGATTTGATTTAGGTCATATACCTCAGTGGCCTAGTGGTTTTCCTTGTTTTCCTCATTTTGAGCTTGAATTTTTCAATAAGGAGCTCATCATCTGAGCCACAGTCAGCTCCGGGTCTTGTTTGTGCTGACCATATATAGCTTCTCCATCTCTGTAAAGAATATAATCAATATGATTTCAGTATTGACCATCTGGTGAGTTACGTATATAGTCTTCTCTTGGGTTGTTGTAAGATGTTTGCTATGACTATTGCATTCTCTTGACAAAATTCTATTAGCCTTTGCCCTGCTTCATTATGTACTCCAAGGCCATACTTGCCTGTTACTCCAGGTATCTCTTGACTTCCTACTTTTTGATTCCAGTTCCTCTGCCCCAGGGTGCCCCCACAGCAGGGGAGAGGCCAGGGTGCAATCCACTCCTGGGCATCTTCCAACATTGGCTCCAGCCTCCTCCAGCCTCCCTTCCAAGCCACTCCTGCAGAGCTTATGCCTTGACCTTGGGCCACATGTTGATCAACACCTAACAGCTACTGAAGGTTTACACAATCAACAAGGACCATCTGTGGGACAACCAGGGCACCAGGCATGTCATCCAGCTATGTGGAGCAGCTGAAGGGCATGGCACTGCTAGTTTGGGCTTGAAAAAAAATGGTTCACTGGAGAAGGAAGTAGAAAACCACATTAGTATTCTTGCCTTGAGAACCCCACGAACAGTATGAAAAGGCAAAAATATATAACACTGAAAGATAAGTCCCTCAGGTTGGTAGGTGCCCAATATACTACTGAGGAAGAGCAGATAAATAGCTACAGAAAGAATGAAGAGGCTGAACCAAAGTGAAAACGATGCCTAGTTGTGGTTGTGTCTGGTGGTGAAAGTAAAGTTTGAGTCTGTAAAGAACTCTAGGAGACAGGAAGAATAAAAGAAAAGCAGGCCCTGGGAAGGGCCATAAAAGGAATTTATAATTTTTGGTAAACTGGATGGTAAGGCATGAGACGCTTGGAACAATTCCAGATGGAACAGTTCATAATCTTGAAAACAAGATATAATCCTAGGGTCAGAAAACAGACCCCAGACTGCTTCCCAACTGGTGTCTCAGAGTCACACGTTTTACGTATCAGAGGAAAATCTATAGATAAGAATATTAGTCTTAGTTACTGATTTCTTTTTTCTTTTTTTTTAGTTACTGATTTCTTATTGATCACTGTTTCTTAGTTACTCAGTGGTTAATGACCACTTTGTTCTTTGGCCCTGAAGACCACGTGAGTTAACCCTTAAATCGCTGCACATTCTTTCCTTCACTGATGAGAGTATAATAAAGCTGGCCCGGATTCAGTTTCAGCACCTTCACCTTGGAGCGATGTTGGTCCCCCGATCCTCAGTTTTCATTGAATTCTTGTGTCTCGTATATCATTTTCCCACCACACTGCACATTCAGAAACACTTCTTGTTGAGCTGCTTTCAACAAAGAACAATATAGCATAAGAACTTGGAATAAAACCATATGATTTTCTCAATAGATGCAGAGAAAGCCTTTGACAAAATTCAACATCCATTTATGATAAAAACTCTCCAGAAAGCAGGAAGAGAAGGAACATACCTCAACATAATAAAAGCTATATATGACAAATTCACAGCAAACATTATCCTCAATGGTGAAAAATTGAAAGCATTTCCTCTAAAGTCAGGAACAAGACAAGGGTGCCCACCTTCACCATTACTATTCAACATAGTTTTGGAAGTTTTGGCCACAGCAATCAGAGCAGAAAAAGAAATAAGAGGAATCCAAATTGGAAAAGAAGAAGTAAAACTCTCACTATTTGCAGATGACATGATCCTCTACATAGAAAACCCTAAAGACTCCACCGGAAAACTACTAGAACTAATCAATGAATATAGTAAAGTTGCAGGATATAAAATCAACACAAAGAAATCCCTTGCATTCCTATACACTAATAATGAGAAAATAGAGAAATTAAGGAAACAATTCCATTCACCATTGCAACGAAAAGAATAAAATACTTAGGAATATATCTACCTAAAGAAACTAAAGACCTATATACAGAAAACTATAAAACACTGGTGAAAGAAATCAAAGAGGACACTAATAGATGGAGAAATATACCATGTTCATGGATTGGAAGAATCAATATAGTGAAAATGAGTACACTACCCAAAGCAATCTATAGATTCAATGCAATCCTTATCAAGCTACCAACAGTATTTTTCAGAGAACAGAACAAATAGTTTCACAATTTGTATGGAAATACAAAAAACCTCGAATAGCCAAAGCAATCTTGAGAAAGAAGAATGGAACTGGAGGAATCATCCTGCCTGTCTTCAGGCTCTACTACAAAGCCACCGTCATCAAGAGAGTATGGTACTGGTACAAAGACAGAAATATAGATCAATGGAACAAAATAGAAAGCCCAGAGATAAATCCACACACATATGGACACCTTATCATTGACAAAGGGGGCAATAATATACAATGGATTAAAGACAATCTCTTTAACAAGTGGTGCTGGGAAAACTGGTCAACCACATGTAAAAGAATGAAACTAGAGCACTTTCTAACACCATACACAAAAATGAACTCAAAATGGATTAAAGATCTAAATGTAAGACCAGAAACTATAAAACTCCTAGAGGAGAACATAGGCAAAACACTCTCTGATATACATCACAGCAGGATCCTCTATGATCCACCTCTCAGAATATTGGAAATAAAAGCAAAAATAAACAAATGGGACCTAATTAAACTTAAAAGCTTCTGCACAACAAAGGAAACTATAAGCAAGGTGAAAAGACAGCCTTCAGAATGGGAGAAAATAATAGCAAATGAAGCAACAGACAAACAACTAATCTCAAAAATATACAAGCAACTCCTGCAGCTCAATTCCAGAAAAATAAACAACCCAATCAAAAAATGGGCCAAAGAACTAAATAGACATTTCTCCAAAGAAGACATACAGATGGCTAACAAACACATGAAAAGATACTCAACATCACTCATTCTCAGAGAAATGCAAATCAAAACCACTATGAGGTACAATTTCACGCCAGTCCGAATGGCTGCTATCCAAAAGTCTACAAGCAATTAATGCTGGAGAGGGTGTGGAGAAAAGGGAACCCTCTTACACTGTTGGTGGGAATGCAAACTAGTACAGCCACTATGGAGAACAGTGTGGAGATTCCTTAAAAACCTGGAAATAGAACTGCCTTATGATCCAGCAATCCCACTGCTGGGCATACATACTGAGGAAACCAGAATTTAAAGAGACACGTGTACCTGAATGCTCATCGCAGCACTGTTTATAATAGCCAGGATATGGAAGCAACCTAGATGTCCATCAACAGATGAATGGATAAGAAAGCTGTGGTACATGTACACAATGGAGTATTACTCAGCCATTAAAAAGAATACATTTGAATCAGTTCTAATGAGGTGGATAAAACTGGAGCCTATTATACAGAGTGAAGTAAGCCAGAAAGAAAAACACCAATACAGTATACTAACGCATATATATGGAATTTAGAAAGATGGTAACAATAACCCTGTATATGAGACAGCAAAAGAGACACTGATGTATAGAACAGTCTTTTGGACTCTGAGGGAGAAGGAGAGGGCGGGATGATTTGGGAGAATTGCATTGAAATATGTATAATATCATATATGAAATTAGTCTTCAGTCCAGGTTCGATGCACGATACTCGATGCTTGGGGCTCGTGCACTGGGACGACCCAGGGGTATGGTATGGGGAGGGAGGAGGGAGGAGGGTTCAGGATGGGGAACACATGTATACCTGTGGCAGATTCATTTTGATATATGGCAAAACCAATACAATATTGTAAAGTTAAATAAAATAAAATTTAAAAAAAAAACCTGGAATGTTAGATCCATGAATCAAGGTAAATTGGTTGTGGTCAAACAGGAGATGACAAGAGTGAATATTGACATTTAGGAATCTGTGAACAAAAATGGACTGGAATGGGTGAATTTAATTCAGATTACTTTTATATCTACCTCTGTGAGCAAAAATCCCTTAGAAGCAATGATGTAGTCCTCATAGTTAACAAAAGAATCTGAAATGCTGTACTTGGTTGCAATTTCATAAATGACAGAAAGATCTTGGTTCATTTCCAAGGCAAACCATTCAACATCACAGTAATCCAAGTCTATGCCCCAAGCACTAATGCCAAAGATATGAAGTTGAACGATTCTATGAAGACCTACAATATCTTCTAAACCTAAAACAACAACAACAAAAAAGTTCTTTTCATCATAGGGGACTGGAATGCAAAAATTTTGCCATATTTAAGGTTAATAATTGTCACCATTATGAGTAATAATGAAAGCAGCTCAGCATCTACAGAAAGTCAGACAAAATGATCAGTGGAAAGGATAAAAAGAGACACACCAATACCCAGAAAAGGAAAAAAAAATACTCTCTATAAAGGATAAATTTTCAGACTGGTTGACAATTGCTCTGAAAATGTAATTGCAAAAGTATCTTGGAATTTATGGAGAATTTTGAGCAATTATGTGACATTAAAGTGTAAAACCCAAACAACTTGCATTGGCGTACTGAAAGATATATTCTATTCACCTGATAAATGAACATTTTTAAAATTAAAAATATGAGAATTTTTTATAAAAGAATAGTGAAAGAAATGAAAAAAATATGAATTATATGAACAGACAATAGAGTGACCATACAGATAATTGTGATGAAAAAGAAAAATTTTCACAGCTGAAAGTCTGAATTTTAATATAATCTCACAATTTAAATGAATAATAATAAAGACTGTAAGACAAAGCCATTCTAGTAAAAATTTCAAAATCAAATGTCTTTTTTGTCTTTAGCTTTGGCAATTTTATTAAAATGTATCTCACTATACATGGTATTACAGTCACACAGGACTGAATGACAACAAAACAATGCATTATACTGCACCTATAAAGAAATGCTGGGCTGGAAGAATCACAAGCTGAAATCAAGATTGCCACGAGAAATATCAGGAACCTCAGATATGCTGATGACGCCACCCTTATGGCAGAAAGTGAAGAGGAACTAAAAAGCCTCTTGATGAAAGTGAAAGAGGAGAGTGAAAAAGTTGGCTTAAAGCTCAACATTCAGAAAACGAAGATCATGGCATTTGGTCCCATCACTTCATGGGAAATAGATGGGGAAACAATGGAAACAGTGTCAGACTTTATTTTTGGGGGCTCCAAAATCACTGCAGATGGTGATTGCAGCCATGAAATTAAAAGATGCTTACAACTGTAAGTGTCTGAGATACAAACTGTAATCTCATCTGCTTATTTCGCTTGTACTATGAGCATTCCCATGTGATCAATCATTCATTAATAGCATGATTTCCAGGTATACTATTTATAAAAAAAAATAAATAAATAAAAGACACTTACTCCTTGGAAGGAAAGGTATGGCCAACCTAGATAGCATATTTAAAAGCAGAGACATTACTTTGCCAACAAAGGTCCATCTAGTCAAGGCTATCGTTTATTCAGTAGTCATGTATGGATGTGAGATTTGAACTGTGAAGAAAGCTGAACGCTCAAGAATTGATGCTTTTGAACTGTGGTGTTGGAGAAGACTCTTGAGAGTCCCTTGGACTGCAAGGAGATCCAACCAGTCCATTCTGAAGGAGATCAGCCCTGGATGTTCTTTGGAAGGAATGATACTAAAGCTGAAACTCCAGTACTTTGGCCACCTCATGTGAAGAGTTGACTCACTGGAAAAGACTCTGATGCTAGGAGGGATTGGGGGCAGAAGAAGAAGGGGAAGACAGAGGATAAGATGGCTGGATGGCATCACAGACTCGATGGATGTGTGTTTGAGTGAATTCTGGGAGTTGGTGATGGACAGGGAGGCCTGGCATGCTGCGATTCATGGGGTTCCAAAGAGTCGGACATGACTGAGCGACTGAACTGAACTGAACTGATGCCTAATTCATGCTGAGGTTTGATAGAAAACAGAAAAATTCTGTAAAGCAATTATGCTTCATTGAAAAATAAATTATTTTTAATATAAATTTATTTATTTTAATTGGAAGCTAATTACTCTACAATATTGTACTGGTTTTGCCATACATCAACATGAATCTGCCACGGGTGTACATGTGTTCCCCATCCTGAACCCCTTTCCCACCTCCCTCCCCATGCCATCCCTCTTGGTCATTCCATTGCACCAGCCCTGAGCATCCTGTATCATGCATCGAACCTGGACTGGTGATTCATTTCATATATGATATTATACATGTTTCAATACCATTCTCCCAAATCATCCCAACCTCTCCCTCTCCCACAGAGTCCAAAAGACTTTCCTATACATCTGTGTCTCTTTTGCTGTCTTGCATACAAGGTTATCATTACCATCTTTCTACATTCCATATAAATATGTTAGTATACTATATTGGTGTTTTTCTTTCTGGCTTACTTCACTCTGTATAATAGGCTCCAGATTCATCCACCTCACTAGCACTGATTCAAATGTATTCTTTTTAATGGCTGAGTAATATTCCATTGTGTACATGTACCACAGCTTTCTTATCCATTCATCTGCTGATGGACATCTAGGTTGCTTCTATATCCTGGCTATTACAAACAGTGCTGCAATGAACATTGGGGTACACGTGTCTCTGTCAATTCTGGTTTCCTTGGTGTGTATGCCCAAGCAGTGGGATTGCTTGGTCATATGGCAGTTCTATTTCCAGTTTTTTTAAGGAATCTCCACACTGTTCTCCATAGTGGCTGTACTAGTTTTCATTCCCACCAACAGTGTAAGAGGGTTCCCTTTTCTCGACACCCTCCCCAGCATTTATTGCTTGTAGACTTTTGGATAGCAGCCATACTGACAGGCGGATTCTTTACCAACTTAACATATCCCTTCTTCAGCTGATCTTTCTGACCTAGGAATCCAGTTGGGATCTCCTGCACTGCAGGTGGATTCTTTACCAACTGAGCTATATAGATGTGTGTGTGTGTGTGTGTATCTTTCTCTCTCTCTCTCTCTCTATATATATATATATACATATTTTAATTTTTCATCTTAGATCTCAGCATCTAATGGTTGGTGCTTTTTTCATTGAAATGTAAAGAAATTATTTTCTGCACCAGTGACAAATATAATTCTCATACAAAGGAAGAATCATGAATATTAAAAGTGCTGAATAATCTACCACCTACAAAATCTGAAGTAGGTATATGCTCACATCACTTATAATTTTTATTTCTTTTAACCAAAATGAAATAAAAGAGGTTTTTACTAAAATAAAAATTACAAATCCAAGTAACTTTTAGAAATGAGTATCCTTATGCTAACATCAAAAGTTTTAAATTTTCTTTTCACAAAGCACTACTTTTATTTTAGTTTTGTTACTATCGAACTATCAGCTATTTGTTTACTTTATTTTTTTTTCTAATTTTATTTTATTTTTAAACTTTACATAATTGTATTAGTTTTGCCAAATATCAAAATGAATCCGCCACAGGTATACATGTGTTCCCCATCCCGAAGCCTCCTCCCTCCTCCCTCCCCATACCTTCCCTCTGGACCGTCCCAGTGCACCAGCCCCAAGCATCCAGCATTGTGCATCGAACCTGGACTGGCAACTCGTTTCCTACATGATATTTTACAATTTGTTAACATTTCTTTTACAAAACAACAGGCCCTATTACACAGTAACTATTCCTTTCTTATCTTTCATCTCTCAAACTTATTCTGAAGCTGCTCAGGCAGCTTTAGGGTTTCTGCCTTTATTTAGATGATACCAAAACTTTTGATGACAGTTGCTAATATTCATTCAAAAATCCAGATGCTTAGGTTATATTTTTGCAAATGTTTTGTGAGAGTAAAACAAAAATCTGCTTCTCTGTAAGAGGAAAGGTTAGATGTTTGACTGCATTATTAGAATGTGCTTACAAATGGACAAAGGCATTGTGTTGAAACAAACCCAGGCAGGGCTTTCTGTCAAGAGAAATCTGTAATCAGTCTCCCCACCTCTCTTCCTCTCTCTTCCTGCTTAAGTGTGCTCACCATTATTTTGTGTTCCTGCATAATATGGCTCACTAGAAGATAGCAAGAGTCCAAGATTTTGATTTATATTTAAAGTAAATAGAATGCAATTTCTACTGCAGTCTTCAGCCTAAACTGCTTTGGGTTTGGTGATGGGTGATTTTGAGACTGCCCTAGATAAGAATGACAAAGGACCTTATTTCTCATTAGCTCTATGTCACATTTTAACATATTATATATACATATATATATATTCTGAATATATATATATATTCAGAAATTTCTTAGAGAAGCAGGGTAATTTACACACAGTTCTTCATATGACCGTTATCACATTGTAATACCCTCACAGTTCAGTCCAGTCGCTCAGTTGTGTCTGACTCTTTGCGACCCCATGAATGACAGCACACCAGGCATTGCTGTCCATCACCAACTCCCAGAGTTCACTCAAACTCACGTCCATTGAGTCGGTGATGCTACCCAGCAATCTCATCCTCTGTCATCCCCTTCTCCTCCTGCCCCCAATCCGTCCCAGCATCAGAGTCTTTTCCAATGAGTCAACATTATACTAAATTGTCACAATTGGCAAGATGTAGATATAATATACAGATCGCTGATTTTTATTATACACATTAAAAGGATAATTTAATATCATATGACTGTACACTGAAAACTGTATGATAGAATGCATATATTTTGAAAAATAAATTCGGCAGAAAAATGAGTTGATATTTTTTAAAATAAAACAGATATTATTATGAAGTAGTATTTAATAATATATGATTATCACCATATAAATATATTTTAATTGGCGTATTAATAACAAAAATATCTTTATTCTTGGCTGAATGAGTCAACAATATTTTAAAAACACATTTAGAAAGAAAAAGTACAACAGAGTTTTAAAATGAGAAATTGTTATAGAAAGTTCAAAATCCATTAGAATCAGGTGATTTTACCATCATACCTGTGTGTATATATGAAGGCATAGGTTGCTAAAGAGATATGATAAGCATGGAAATGGTAGGCTGGTTATATGAAGCTTGGTAATTTCCTTTTAGTTACAATGATGAGTCTTCTTTGAAGAGGAAATCTTTTCCTAGCTAAATTCAAATGTTTCTGGGTTTGACTTGAACTGTGGGTGCCTCTTTCAGTGTCATATCTTTTTGAATTTTCAATTCTGCAAGTCAGTAGGTGCCCAGTATGCCACTGAAGAATAGTGGAGAAGTAAATCCAGAAAGAATGAAGAGACAGAGCCAAAGTGAAAACAACGGCCACCTGTGGATGTGGCTGGTGACAGAAGTAATGCCCGATGCTGTAAAGAACAATATTGCATAGGAACCTGGAATGTTAGGTTGACGAATCAAGGAAAATTGGAAGTGATCAAACAGGAGATGGCAAGAGTGAACATCGACATTTTAGGAATCAGTGAACTAAAATGGGCTGAAATGGGTGAATTTAATTCAGATGACCATTATATCTACTACTGTGGGCAAGAATCCCTTAGAAGAAATGGAATAGCCCTCATAGTCAATGAAAGAGTACAAAATGCAGTACTTGGATGCAATCTCAAAAATGACAAAATGATCTCTATTCATTTCCAAGGCAAACCAATCAATATGACAGTAATTCAAGTCTATGTCCCAACCAATAATCCCGAAGAAGCTGAAATTGAACAGTTCAATGAAGACCTACAAGACCTTCTAGAACAAGCACCACAAAAGATGTCCTTTACTTCACAAGGGACTGTAATGCAAAAGTAGGAAGTCAGGAGATACCTGGCAAGTTTGGCCTTGGAGTACAAAATGAAGCAGATCAAAGGCTAATAAAGTTCTGCCAAAGAACACACTGTTCATACCAACCACCCACTCCCAACAACCCGAATCTACAAATGGACATCACCAGATGGTCAGTACCAAAATCAGATTGATTATATTATTTGCAGCCAAAGATCGAGTAGCTCCATACAGTCAGCAAAAACAAGACTGGGAGCTGACTGTGGTTCAGATCATGAACTGCTTATTGTTAAATTCAGACTTAAGTTGAAGAAAGAAAAGAAAACCACTAGACCATTCCAGTGTGACCTAAATCAAATCCCTTACAATTATACAGTGGAAGTGACAAATAGATTCAAGGTCTTAGATCTGATAGACAGATTGCCTGAAGAACTATAGATGTAGGTTCATCACATTGTACAGGAGGCAGTGATGAAGACCATTCCCAAGAAAAAGAAATGCAAAAATGCAAAACGGTTGTCTGAGGAGGCCTTACAAATACCTGTGAAAAGAAGAGAAGCAAAAGGCAAAGGAGAAAAGGTAATATATACCCATTTGAATACAGAGTTCCAAAGAATAGCAAGGAGAAATAAGAAAGCCTTCCTCAATAATCACTGTAAAGAAATAGAGGAAAAGAAGAAAATGGAAAAGACCAGAGATCTCTACAAGAAAATTAGAGATACCAAGGGAATATTTCATGCAAAGATGAGCAAAATAAAGGACAGAAATGGTATGATCATAACAGAAGCAGAAGGTATTAAGAAGAGGTGGCAAGAATACAGAGAAGAACTATACAAAAAAGATCTTAATGAACCAGATAACCATGATGGTGTTATCACTCACCTATTGCCAGGCATCCTGGAATGAGAAGTGAAGGGGGCCTTAGGAAGCATCACTATAAACAAAGCTACTGAAAGTGATGGAATTCCAGTGGAGCCATTTCAAATCCTAAAAGATGATGCTGTGAAAGTGCTGCACTTAATATGCCAACAAATTTGGGAAACTCGGCAGTGGCCACAGGACTGGAAAAGGTCAGTTTTAATTCCAATCCCAAAGAAAGGCAATGCCAAAGAATGCTGAAACTACCACACAGTTACACTCATCTCACGCGCTAGCAAAGTAATGCTCAAAATTCTCCAAGACAGGCTTCAACAGTACTTGAACTGTGAACTTCCAGATATTCAAGCTGGATTCAGAAAAGGAAGAGGAAACAGAGACCAAATTGCCAACATCTTCTGGATCATGGAAAAAGCAAGAGAGTACCCGAAAAACATCTATTTATACTTTATTAACTATCCCAAAGCCTTTGACTGTGTGGATCACAAAAAACTGTGGAAAATCCTTAAAGAGATGGGAATACCAGACCACTTGACCTGCCTCCTGAGAAATCTGTATGCTGGTCAAGAAGCAACATTCAGAATTAGACATGGAAAAACAGACTGGTTCCAAATCAGGAAAGGAGTACATCAAGGCTGTATGTTGTCACTCTGCTTATTTAATTTATATGCAGAGTATATCATGCAAAATGCCAGGCTGGATGAAGCACATGCTGAAATCAAGATTACCAGGAGAAATATCAATAACCTCAGATACACAGATGACACCACCCTTACTGCAGAAAACAAAGAACTAAAGAGCCCCTTGATGAAAGTGAAAGAGGAAAGTGAAAAAGTTGGCTTAAAACTCAACATTCAGAAAACTAAGATCATGGCATCTGATCCCATCACTCCATGGAAAATAGATGGGGAAAGAATGGAAAAAGTGACAGACTTTATTTTTTTGGGCTCCAAAATCACTGCAGATTGTGACTGCAGCCTTGAAAGTAAGACACTTGCTCCTTTGAAGAAAAGTTATGACCAAACCAGACAGCATATTTCAAAGCAGAGACATTACCAACAAAAATCCATCTAGTCAAAGCTATGTTTTTTTTCCAGTGGTCATGTATGGATGTGAGAGTTGGACTATAAAGAAAGCTGAGCAGCAAAGAATTGATGGTTTTGAACTGTGCTGTTGGAGAAGACTCTTGAGAGCCTCTTGGACTGCAAGGAGATCCATCCAGTCCATCCTAAAGGAAATCAGTCCAGAATATTCATTGGAACGACTGATGCTGAAGCTGAAATTCCAATACTTTGGCCACCTAATATGAAGAACTGACTCATTGGAAAAGACCCTGATACTGGGAAAGATTGAAGGCGGGAGGAGAAGAGGACGACAGAGGATGAGATGGTTGGTTGGCATCACCGTCTCAATGGACATGAGTGTGAGTAGGCTCTGGGAGTTGGTGATGGACAGGGAAGCCTAGGGTGCTGCAGTCCATGGGGAGACAAAGAGTCGGATATGACTGAGCGACTGAACTGACTGACTGAACTGTGGGTGCCTCAGAACCAGTTTATTTAGTTCTATTTATCTTTATTTAATTGTGATAGAAGTCTATAGTAAGCAGCACGACACTATTTATTCTGTTTTCAGTCCTGTACGTTTTTAACATAAAACTGCTTTCCTCAAAATTTATTTTTCTGCAATGTATTCTTTCTTTGATGCATTACTCACCTCAAGTAATAATAAATTATGTTTTTCTCATTACAAATTTTACTTGCAGATGATCACCTGCTGCTGCTGCTGCTGCTAAGTCGCTTCAGTTGTGTCCGACTCTGTGCGACCCCATAGACGGCAGCCCACCAGGCTCCACCGTCCCTGGGATTCTCCAGGCAAGAACACTGGAGTGGGTTGTCATTGCCTTCTCTGATCACCTCCTAGCTCTATATATTCATAATCATTCTTACCTCAATAATTCCTCTTATCTCTCTATTTCTTTTTTTCTTACTTACACTCTCTATTCACTAAAGAGAACATTCATAACCACTCGTTTAAGACTACAGAAGATTATCTTAAGTAATCTTGCTGTTTATTGTATTTCCTCAGTCAAATAAATCTATATAATGCCACCAAGGCACGCTTCTAAAACAGCAATCAGATCACATTTCTCAAAATTATTCAGTGAACTTTGTCCTTGACTTCCTGTTTATGTATGTGATGCAGACATTGTCCATTTTATAATTTGGAATGAAGAAAAAGACTGAATACTTTTAGGAATTTTTATCATGCTTTGGTTGGAAAACATTCTGAGAACAATATTTCTGAGCACAAAATTGTAGGTAAGGTCCTTCTTTGTCCACGGTACAGTGGGGAATAAACTAAGGAAATATTCACAGTATTCCCAATATAACCTCTTAGAGAATGTCAATCTTTTTAAGAAGTATCCGGGTTATTAATATAAAATCATCCTTGAAATATTTAGATTATTGCTCAATTTGCTCATATTATTTTCTAATAGTTATCTTCCTTATTTAGTTACAAGTTTTGTCCGCTTTATCTAATAATCACTTTGCCAGAGATCATGCTATGCCAAAATATATGCTTCTGTCTTTAAAATGCTATAACGCAGGGGTACACTTTTGTCTGATTAAAATTATGGCATTTTCCCATGAGTATTCCTTTAAACTATGAAATTTAAACATATAGCTTTATTAACAATTTAACAACATCTTCTACTCTTTATAAAGCCTTCATAATTATATCAGCACTGAAATTGACTTGTGTATGTACCAAGCAACACTGTGAATTGGTTTTAATTTAGATTTTTTTTTTTAGAGTTCAGTGTGATCTTGAACACGTTAAGGTGAGTTTTTTTTTTATTTTAGCCATGCTAAAAATTAATATGTTAAAAATCCATTATTGGACTATGACATAATTCAAGCTATTTCTATTTTTTTGGTCAGCTAAATAAAATATGTGTTTCAGCAGTGATTTCTAAAGAGAAACAGCTCCATCTAAAGACTATTATGAGTCATCTCATCTTTCTTTTTCACATCGAAGTTTTCATAAATCTGTTGCAAAAAAATGACATTGCTGGTAGAAATGGAAACCCCTATATATAACTTTAATATGAAATTATATTTAGCATATATACTTAAGCATATATGCATATATTTGATTAATAAACAAAGAGGACATTAGACTGGCCCTGATGCTGTGGCAGGCTATCTAAGTAAGCAAACCAAAATCTAAGCCTGTAAACAATTATTTTTGCCTATAAGCAAACCAAAATCTAAGCCAGTAAGGTAAAAATTGAAACTTAGGGACACATTCAATTAGGCTTTAAACTAAAGCTGAACAACAATCTCCTTACCTTAGTTCTACTTTTTCTCTATAAAAGGCTCTCTTTGCATTTCTGTTCAGGAACACTCCTAAATACTTCCCATTTGGTACTGCCCAAATCAAATATACTTTTGTTCAGCTAAATTCTCAATTTTAAAAAAATTTATTTTTATTCAAGGATAATTGATTTATAGAATTTTTTTGTTTTC
Source organism: Bos grunniens (assembly GCF_055505025.1). Classification (NCBI taxonomy): domain Eukaryota; kingdom Metazoa; phylum Chordata; class Mammalia; order Artiodactyla; family Bovidae; genus Bos; species Bos grunniens. The sequence continues at coordinate 99,883,222 of NC_141194.1, read as the reverse complement.
TGTCAAACCTCAATATGAATCAACCATAGGTATACATATATCCCCTTCCTTTTGAACCTCCCTCCCATCTCCTACCCCATCCCACCCTTCTAGGTTGATATAGAGCCCCTGTTTGAGTTTCCTGAGCCGTACAGAAAATTCCAGTTGGCTATCTGTTTTTCATATGGTAATGTAAGTTTCCATGTTACTCTTTCCACACATCTTATCCTCTCCTCCCCTCTCCCCATGTCCATAAGCCTATTCACTATGTCTGTTTCTCCATTGCTGCCCTGAAAATAAATTTTTCAAAACAATTTTCTAGATTCTGTATATGTGCATTAGAATACAATATTTCTCTTTGACTTTCTGACTCACTTCACTCTGTATAATACGTTCTAGGTTCATCCATCTCATCAGAACTGATTCAAATGTACTCCTTTTTTTATGGCCGAGTAACATTCCATTGTGTATATATACAACTTCTTTATCCATTCATCTGTTGATGGACATCAAGGTTGCTTCTATGTGCTAACTACTGTAAATAGTGGTGCAGTGAACAATGGGATACATGTCTCTTTTTCAACCTTGGTTTCCTCAGGGTATATGCCTAGGAGTGGGATTGCTAGGTCTTATGGTGGTTTTATTCCTAGTTTTTTAAGGAATCTCCATACCATCTTCCACAGTGGCTGTATCAATTTATATTCCCACCAATAGTGCAAGAGGGTTCCTTTTTCTCCACACCATTTCCAGCATTTATTGTTTGTAGACATTTTGATGATGGCCATTCTGACTGGAGTGAGGTGTTACCTCATTGTAGTTTTGATTTGTGTTCTCTAATAATGAGTGATGTTGAGCATATTTTCATGTGTATGTATTTGTTAGTCATCCATATGTTTTCTTTGGAGAAATGTCTTTTTAGGTTTTTTATCCCCCACTTTTTGACTGGGTGCTTTGTTTTTCTGGTGTTGGGTTGTATGAGCTTCTTGTATATTTTGGAAGTTAATTGTTTGTCAGCTGTTTCATTTGCTATTATTTTCTCCCATTCTGAGGATTGTCTTTTCACCTTGCTTAGAGTTTCCTTTGCTGTTCAAAAGCTTTTAAGTTTAATCAGATTTCTCTTGTGTACATTTGTTTTTATGTCCATTACTCTAGGAGGTGGATCATAGAGGATATTGCTTTGATTTATGTCATTGAGTATTCTGCTTATGTTTTCCTGTTAGAGTTTTATAGTTTCTAGTTTTACATTTAGATTTTTAATCCATTTTGAGTTTCTCTTTGTGTATGTTATTAGGAAGTATTCTAATTTCATTCTTTTTCATGTAGCTGTCCAGTTTTCCCAGCACAATTTATTGAAGATGCTGTCTTTGCTCCATATGTATTCTTAACTCCTTTGTAAAAAATAAGGTACCCATAGGTGCATGGGTTTATTTCTTGGCTTTCTATCTTGTTCCATTGCTGTATATTTCTGTTTCTGTGCCATTACCATACTGTCTTGATGACTGTAGCTTTGTAGTATAATCTGAAGTAAAGAAGGTTAATTCCTCCAGCTCCATTCTTCTTTCTCAAGACTGCTTTGGCTATTCAGGTCTTTTGTGTTTCCATATGAATTGTGAAATGTTTTGTTCTAGTTCTGTGAAAAATGCCACTGGTAATTTGATAGGGATCACATTGAATCTATAGATTACATTTGGTAGTATAGTCATTTGCACAATATTGATTTTTCCTAACCAGGAACATGGAATATTTCTCCATCTGTTTATCTCATCTTTGATTTCTTTCATTGGTGTCTTATAATTTTCTGTGTACAGTCAAGTTTATTCCTAGATATTTAATTCTTTTTGTTGCAATGGTGAATGGGATTGATTGTTTAATTTCTCTTTCTGATTTTTCATTGTTAGTATATAGAAATGCAAGTGATTTCTTTGTATTGATTTTGTATCCTACAACTTTGCTAAGTTCACTGATTAGCTCTAGTAATTTCTTATACCTTTTAGGGTTTTCTGTGTACGGTATCATGCCATCTGCAAACAGTGAGAGCTTTACTTCTTCTTTTCATATCTGGATTCCTTTTATTTCTTTTTCTTCTCTGATTGCTATAACTAGGACATCCAGAATTATGTTGAATAATACTGATGAAAGTGGACATCCTTGTCTTGTTCCTGATCTTATGGGGAATGCCTTCAGTTTTTCACCACTGAGAAAAATGTTTGCTGTAGAGTTATCATATATGGCCTTTACTATGTTGAGGTAGTTCCTTCTATGCCCATTTTTTTGAAGAGTTTTAAGTATAAATTGGTGCTGAATTTTTTCAAAAGCTTTTTCTGCATCTATTGCGATTATCATATGGTTTTTATCTTTCAGTTTGTTAATATGGTGTATCACATTGATTGATTTGAATATATTGAAAAAATCCTGGAATAAACCCAAAACCCAACTTGGTCGTGGTGTATGAGCTTTTGGAAGTGCTGCTGAATTCTATTGCTAGAATTTTGTCGAGGATTTTTGCATCTATGTTCATCAGTGATATTGGCCTGCAGTTTTCTTTTTCTGTGTTGTCTTTGTCTGGTTTTTCTATCTCGGTGATGGTGGCCTTGTAGAATGAGTTTGGAAGTGCCCCTTCCTCTTCAATTTTCTGAAAGAGTTTTAGAAGGCTAGGCATCTGATCTTTTCTAAATATTTGATAGAATTCTCCTGTGAAGCCATCTGGTCCTGGGATTGATTTTTTTGGGAGATTTTTTATCACAGCTTCAATTTCAGTGCTTGTAATTGAGTTGTTCATAATTTCTATTTCTTAATGGTTCAGTCTTGAAAAATTGAACTTTTCTAAGAAGCTGTCCATTTCTTCCAAATTATCCATTTTGTTGACATATACTCATTCATATTATTCTCTTATAATCATTTTTACTTCTGCACTGTTTCAATCTCTCCTTTTTCATTTCTAGTTTTGCCGATTTGATTCTTCTCTTTTTTTTCTTGATAAGACTGGCTAAAGGTTTGCCGATTTTGTTTATCTTTTTAAAGAACCAGATTTTAGTTTTATTAGTTTTACTATTGTTCCTTTCATTTCTTTTTCATTTATTTATGCTTGGATCTTTATGATTGTTTCAGTTCAGTTCAGTCTCTCAGTCGTGTCCGACTCCTGGAGATCCCATGAATCACAGGATGCCAGGCTTCCCTGTCCATCACCAACACCTGGAGCCAACCCAAACCCATGTTCATTGAGTCGGTGATGCCATTCAACCATCTCATCCTCTGTCATGCCGTTCTCCTCCTGCCCTCAATCTTTCCCAGCATCAGGGGCTTTTCCAATCAGTCAGCTCTTCTCATCAGGTGGCCAAAGTATTGGAGTTTCAACTTCAACATCAGTCCTTCCAGTGAACACCCAGGACTGATCTCCTTTAGAATGGACTAGTTGGATCTCCTTGCAATCCAAGGGATTCACAAGAGTCTTCTCCAACACCACAGTTCAAAAGCATCAATTCTTTGGCACTCAGCTTTCTTTATAGTCCAACTCTCACATCCATACATGACCACTGGATAAACCATAGCCTTGACTAGACGGACCTTTTTTGGCAAAGTAATGTCTCTGCTTTTTAATATGCTGTTTAGGTTGGTCATAGCTTTCCTTCCAACGAGTAAGCATCTTTTAATTTCATGGCTGCATTCACCATCTGGAGTGATTCAGGAGCCCAGAAAAATAAATTCAGTCACTGTTTCCCCATCTATTTGCCACGAAGTGATGGAACCGGATGCCATGATCTTAGTTTTCTGAATGTTCAGCCTTAAGCCAACTTTTTCACTCTCCTCTTTCACTTGATTGCTCTCCCTCTACTAATTTTGGGGTTTTGTTGTTGTTCTTCTTCTTCTTTTTCCAGTTGTTTTAGGTGTAATGTTAGGCTGTCTATTCCATGTATTTCTTGTTTCTTGAGGTAGAGTTGTACTGCTATCAACTTCCCTCTTAGGACTGCCTTTTCTGCATCCCCTAGGTTTTGAGTTGTCATGTTTTCATTGTCATTTGTTTCTAGAAATTTTTTAATTTCCCTTTTGATTTCTTCAGTAACCTGCTGGTTATTTAGAGACATGTTGTTTAATCTCCATGTGTTTGTGTTTCTTACAGTTTTGTCTTGGAATTGATATCTAGTCTCAGAGCATTGTGGTCAGAGAAGATCCTTGATATGATTTCAATTTTCTTAAATTTACTGAGGTTTAATTTGTGAACCAAGATGCGTTCTATGCTGAGGAATATTCCATGTGCACTTGAGAAGGTGTATTCTTCTGCATTTGGATGGAATGTCCTGAAGATATCAATGAGATCCATTTCATCTAACGTATCATTTAATACTTGTGTTCCCTTATTAATTTTCTGTTTTGATGATTTGTCTATGGTGTGAGTGGGCTGTTAAAATCTCCTACTCTTATTATGTTACTGTTAATTTCTCCTTTTCTGTCTGTTAGTGTTTTTCTTATGTATTGAGGTGCTCCTATATGGGGTGCACAGATATTTACAATTTTTATGTCTTGCTCTTGGGTTGATCACTTGAACATTATGTAGTGTCCTCCTTTATCTCTTATAATTATTTTTATTTTAAGGTCTATTTTGTCTCATATGAGGATTGCTATTTCAGCTATTGTTTGCTTCCCATTTGAATGAAATATATTTTTCTATCCTCTCACTTTCAGTCCTTATGTTTTTAGGTCTGAAGTGGGTTTCTTGTAGATAGCATATACATGGGTATTGTTTTTGTATCCATTCAGCCAGTTTGTGTTTTTTGGTTGGAGCATTTAATCCATTTACATGTAAAGTAATTATTGATATATATGTTCCTATTCCCATTCTATTAATTGTTTAGGGGTGATTTTGTAGATTTTTTTTCTTCTCTTGTATTTCTTGACTATATAATTCCTTTTAACCTTTGTTGTAAAGCTGTTTTAGTGGTACTGAATTCTCTTAACTTTTGCTTGTCTGAAAAACTTATTTCTCCATCAATGTTGAATGATATCTTTGTCAGGTACAGTAATCTTGGTTGTAGATTTTTCCTTTTCAGTACTTTAAATATATCCTGCCATTCCCTTCTGACCTGCATAGTTTCTGCTAAAAGATCAGCTGTTAAGCATATGGGGTTTCCCTTGTGTGTTACTTGTTGCTTCTCCCTTGCTGCTTTTAATATTATTTCTTTGTGTTTAGCCTTTGTTAGTTTGATTAGTATGTATCTTTGCATGTTTCTCCATGGATTTATCTTGTATGGTACTCTTTGTGCCTCTTGGAGTTTATTGACTATTTCCTTTTCCATTTGGAGGATATTTTCAAGTATAATCTCTTCAAAAATTTTCTCATACCCTTTCTTTTTCTCTTCTTCTGCTGCAGCTAAGTCACTTCAGTCGTGTCTGACTCTGTGCAACCCCATAGATGGCAGCCCACCAGGCTCCTCCATCCATGGGATTTTCCAGGCAAGAGTACTGGAGTGGGGTGCCACTGCCTTCTCTGCTTCTTTTTCTGGGACGCCCACAATTCAAATGTAGGTGCTTTTGTTATTGTCCCAGAGGTCTCTGAGACTATACTCAGTTCTTTTCATTCCTTTTACTTTATTCTGCTCTTCAGAAGGTATTTCCACTATTTTACCTTCCTGCTCACTTCTTTATTCCTCTGCTTCAAACATTCTGCTCTCGATTCCTTCTAGAGTATCTTTAATTTAAGTAATGTTGTTGTTTGTCTCTGAATGTTTATTTTTTTAATTCTTCTATGTATTAATTGATTCTTGAATTTTCTCCATTTTGTTTTCAATGTTTTGGGTCATCTTTACTATCATTATTCTGAATTCTTTTTCAGGTAGTTTACCCATTTCTTCTTCATTTATTTGGACTCCTATGTTTCTAGTTTTTTCCTTCTTTTGTGTAGTACTTCTCTGTCTTTTCATTTTTTTTTAACTTATTGTGTTTGACTTCTCCTTTTACCAGGTTTCAAGATAAGTTGAATTCTTTCCTTAAAGAAGGTCTAATTCTTTTTTTTTTTTTTGCTCAGTGGTTTGTTTAAGCTTTGTATAGGGTGAGATTTGTTTTGAGTTTTTATTTGTTTGTTTTTCTCTGATGTGCAAGGCTGAGTGAGATGGCAATCCTGTATGCTGATGATTGGGTTTGTATTTTTTTGTTGTTGTTGTTTAGATGAGGTATCTTGCACAGGTGCTACTGGTGGTTGAGCGATGCTGGGTCTTGTATTCAAGTGGTTTCATTTGTGTGAGTTCTCACTATTTGATCCTCCCTAAGGTTAGTTCTTTGGTAGTCTCCAACTCCAAAGGCTCAGGGCTTGATCTCTGATCTGGAACAAAGATTCCACAAGTGGTTTGTTATGACACTAAGCGAGATTAAAACAAATATCCAAAAATGAGAAACCAAAGATGAACCACAGACAAATGGAAGTTATGAAATCAGGTAAATAAAACTAAAATAATGGAATATACACATATTCATATACACTCATGAACAAAGTCAAGAGAGTCCAACAAAATTAAAGTACTATAGATTGATCTGGTGAACAAAGGAAATCAAAAATTATATTTACCAGTTAAGAACAAAACTAACTAAATCACAAACTGGAAAAAAAAACAAGGTGTCCAGTCAGAATGGCTGCGATCCAAAAGTCTACAAATAAATTTATTAAAATGCTGGAGAGGGTATGGAGAAAAGGGAACCCTCTTACACTGTTGGTGGGAATGCAAACTAGTACAGCCACTATGGAGAACAGTGTGGAGATTCCTTAAAAAACTGGAAATAGAACTGCCTTATGATCCAGCAATCCCACTGCTGTGCATACACACTGAGGAAACCAGAAGGGAAAGAGACACGTGTACTCCAATGTTCATCACAGCACTGTTTATAATAGCCAAGACATGGAAGCAACCTAGATGTCCATCAGCAGATGAATGGATAAGAAAGCTATGGTACATATACACAATGGAGTATTACTCAGCCATTAAAAAGAATACATTTGAATCAGTTCTAATGAGGTGGATGAAACTGGAGCCTATTATACAGAGAGAAGTAAGCCAGAAGGAAAAACACCAATACAGTATATTAACGCATATAATATGGAATTTAGAAAGATGGTAACAATAACCCTGTATACGAGACAGCAAAAGAGACACTGATGTATAGATCAGTCTTATGGACTCTGTGGGAGAGGGAGAGGGTGGGAAGATTTGGGAGAATGACATTGAAACATGTAAAATATCATGTATGAAACGAGATGCCAGTCCAGGTTCAATGCACGATACTGGATGCTTGGGGCTGGTGCACTGGGATGACCCAGAGGGATGGTATGGGGAGGGAGGAGGGAGGAGGGTTCAGGATGGGGAACACATGTATACCTGTGGTGGATTCATTTAGATATTTGGCAAAACTAATACAATTATGTAAAGTTTAAAAATAAAATAAAATTAATTAAAAAAATAAATAAAATATAAAACAAAAAAAACAAAACAAGGTGTCATGTGGTGAATAAAGTGATGAAAACCAAGCTAACAAATACGTTGAGAAGAAAGGAAAGAAAGAAAATAAAGGAAGAATAGATATTCAAAGTTAAATAGAGGTAAATGAAGAAAATTTGTGTATATTAAAGATTAACTGCAAGGAGAAAAGAAGAGTATGGAAAGCAAACAAAGGAATAAATGTAGAAAAAATTAATAGGTTTAAAATTAGAAACTAAAGTTATAAAAAAAAGAGAAAAAATGGAAGAAGAAAGAACAAAGGCGGGGGGGGGGGGGGCGGGGAGAAAAACTCCACAGAAAAGCAAAAACCCAATGTAGAGGCAGAGTTTTTATAACAGTAATAAAAAGTGTGACTGAATATACATGTATACATATACACTCATCAGCAAAAGCAAAACAGTCCAACAAAAATAAAGTACAATAGATGGAACTGGTGAACAAAGGAAACCAAAAATTATACCTACCAGAACAAAACTAGCTAAAGCACAAACTGGAAAACAAAATTAAAGCAAAGTGCCAATTGGGAAACAAAGCAATCAAAATAAAACTAACAAATATGTTGAGAGGAAAGGAGAGAAAGAAAAGAAAGAAATAATAAATGTGCAAAATTAAATAGAGGTAGATTAAGAAGATTTATATATGTTACAGCTTAACTTAAAGGGGGAAAGAAAAGTAGGAAAAACAAACAAAGGAATAAATGTAGAAAAGGCAATAATAAGTTTAAAAAAATAAAAAATTAGAATAAAAAAAAAGGAAAAAAGAAAAACAAAAAACACTCCCAAGAACTGCAAAAGCCCAACATGGAAACAGGTTTATAACAACAATCAAAAATGTGACTGAGAAAAAGAGGAAAAAAGAAGAAGAAACTCGAAATCTTAGTTAGATTTCATAGTGCCAATTAAATCAACAACTAGAATAGAGGGAATAAAAAAAGGGGGGGGCCGGATCCCAAAGTATCTACAGAAGAAGTCAAAACATCAGAATAATAAATTTTTTTTTTTCCCCTGAGTCACTGCTGTCAGAATCCTTTCCCTCGCTGGGAGTCACAGTCCACTTCACCTCTCTAGGATGCTCTCTTAACACCGTGCTGATCTCCGGACCTACTGTGGAGGCAGCTCAGATTGTAATCTGATCCTACTCCTCTGTGTTCTTGCCTCCAATATCCACAGCTATCAGAACTAGTGTGTTTTATTTTGTGGGAGCTCTCATTGACCTTTTATATACTCCATAGACACAGAGTCTGCCTAGTGGATCATATGGATTTAATCTGAAGATTGTACAGCTGGTGGAAGGGTTTGGGGTCTTCTTTCTTAGCCACACTACTCCTGGATTTCAATTGTGGTTTTATTTCCACCTTTACATGTGGGTCATCAACTGGGGTTTGGTGCTGCGGCTGCCCTGGAGGACTTGGGTTTGTCCCTGTGAGGGCCAGGTATAGAGGTGGTGCAGCTGCTTGGGTTTCAAGGGTTCTGGCAGCACCAGGTACTCAGGGGAGTTGGCGGCTTGAGCAGCAGGAAATATAGTGCTCTAGAAGGGTATGGAAACCAGTATTGGCCAATATGCTCCAGTATTCTTGTCTGGAGAATCCCCCTCCCTGACAGAGAAGCCTGTCAGGCCACAGTCTACAGGGTTGCAAAGAGTCAGACACTACTGAAGTGACCCTGCACACATCGACACAAGACTTTTTTTTTTTTTTTTCCTGTGACAGCTCTGCCCCAATGAGAGGTAATGAAGGTAATGAAGCTGCTTGGCTTGCAGGTACCCTGGTGACTCCAAGTGTGCAGGGATATGGACTGCCTTCATTGCAGGAGTTATGGCCCTATCAGAGTCTTTGAGCCTCTTGTAGCTGGCGATCAGAAGGCCTCTTTGGCCAGTTTCACAGCACTGCTCATCCAGGAAATTAGAGAGCTCCCTTGCCTGGGGTCTTTGTTGTTCGGCACATCAGACCCATAGAGAGCCCCCCATGGCTGGGATCCTACTCTGTAGACTGACACGTTAGGCACTTAAAGGGACACCTTGGGTGGGATCCTACTCTGTACTTCAGTGCCTCTGGCATTTGCTGGGCCAGCCTTTCTATTGTTCAGCTGCCAATGCTGGCATGTAGGGAGAGAGAGCCTATGGTGATGGGTCCACCCCCTACACACGACTCAGCAGTATCGCCTTGCTTCCATGGCTGCCTGGCTTTCCTCCACAGGCATTTCCCTCTAAAATCTCTTCCCTCACATCCCCTCGATCATCTATCTGCAGTCAACAGCCAGCCCTTGCCCTGAGATTGCTCCACAATCCCTAAACTCCAGTTTCTAGCTACTGCGCTGTCTGGGGTATGTATGGTTGCGGCAAGGACTGTCTGATTCTCATTCCATTTAGGCTGCCACAGATCAGCTGTTTCCCTCTCAGCCTTAAATGTTTCTCCTCTGTCTCAGGCAATTGTCCTAATGTGGGCATTGGACCCCTGCTTCCGTTCCCCCACCCACCAAGGTCAGGTCCAGTTCTACTAACACTCCCATTTTCCCCCTTGTTCCTTCATCCTACTGAGTTTTGTGTGGGTCTATATATTCTTTTCCACTGGTCATGTACTCCTGTCCACTCTCACCTGGCATTCTACATGCACTTCTGTGTCTGAAGGTGTATTTCTGATGCATCTGTGGAGAGAGATGTATTCCACATCCACCTACTCCTCCGCCATCTCGTTCCTCCTCAAAATTTTTAATATGCCTCAGTTTATCTTTCAACAGTCTTGGTGTCAGAAGAGAGATCTGGAGGACTCTTCTATGGTCCCAGGGAGCAAAAAGCAACCAGGAAAAAAGTAAATCTATGGAGCCCTTTGCTCTCACTGCTTTCTTGCTGCCTCTGGAGGTCACTGGTAAGTCCTTCTAGGATGCTAGTTCTGCACCTTTTGTGTTGTGCACTGTCAGACTTTATTTGAGCATTTCTTCTTCTGAACTGGGTCCAGATACCAGCCAGAGTCAGACTAGATTCCATTTAGAAATTGCGCTGGATTCAGGGTTGGACTGGATCTGTCTTGAACTGGACCAGATCCAGTGTGAAGCTTCAAAGGAATAATTTTTTAAGGCTGAACAAGTAGCTTAACCTTAGCAAAGTTAATCTTGAATTACAGTAGCTCCAGTGGAGAACTTTTCACCTAAATAAGCTTATCTGTTTACAAAGTACCCTAGAGAAAAAGGGATCTCAGCCAACTACTCACCCATGTAAAAGGTAGAGGAAAAATTATCTTTTCTCCCCTATTGTTTCTGGTGATCAAGATGAGACCTGTTAGAATGTCCCACTTTCCCAGAGACTGTAGTTGAGATACAAGAAAATTGGCAGAGTGAGAATTCTTATTAAAGTTAGCTCTCCTGGATCTCTATCTGTGGTTCACGGTCTAGAGAGGAAGGTACAATTTCACATTGTCCCTTGTTTTTCAAATTCAGATTGGCAGCAGAAAACAAACAAAATAAACTTTTGTAAATGTTAGAACTTTTAATTGTGACTCCTGAATTTTCTTTTGGGTTGCTCAGAGGGTAAAGAATCTGCCTGCAATATGGGAGAGATCCAGTTTCATCCCTGGGTTGGGAAGATCCTCTGGAGAAAGGAATGTCTACCCATTCAAGTATTCTGGCCTAGAGAATTCCATAGACAGAGGAGCCTGGTGGGCTACAGTCCATGGGATTGAGAAGAGTCAGACACAACTTAGTGACTAACACTTTCACTTTTTCACCCATTGGTTATTGAATCTTTGTCTTTCAGGGACAGCTATTACCTTCTTGTCTATCTCATGTCCTAAGAATTTGCCTTGGCAACTGTCAGTTGGGGACCCTCAAAGTATAGCAAGATAGAAATGTGGATTGCACTCAATTTGCAGCTAGGGTCCTAGTGGTTTCAGGTGGCCTCAGCATGCAGTGGCTTGGAACAAGGTTTTGGTTCCCAGCCAAATATTGAAGTCAGGCCGTAGCAGTGAGAAAGCTGAGTCCTAACCATTAGATCAGCAGGTTCCAGAGGCCAGTGACATAGTCTTAGTCCATCAGCTACGTAGAAATTGAATTTTCTACATAGAGAAATTTCCACATAGAGACTGAAAGTAGTAAAAATAAGTAAAGTGTTTATTAGGAGGAAAAAGAGTATGTGTCAATAGACTCACATAGGCAAGCTCAGAGAGAATTACACCCTCGTGGTAGCTTGAATTTTATGTTGCATGTTTCTTTCTGGTTTTCTCTGGACAATTATCTTGTTTGTCTGGCTTGGAGTCCATATTTGGTTTTACTCAAGGTTCTCCACAGTGTGCATGTTCATCTTTTAGCCAAATGGATTCTAGCAAAGATGCCTATGGGTCGGTTTACATTACCTTCTATGGGGTGACAACCCTTCCTTTTTTGACCCAAAGGAGCCTTTCTGTGCATGTGCGTTGCCCTAATGGTCTAGGAGCAAGTGACGCAAATAAAGACAGAACATGAAATCTGGTGCAATGGGTCAGAGAATCTGCAGCCTCTATTGGACTGAGGTGCAGAGTCCACTCTGAGCCCAGCTTCTATCCCTAATTACAGGCTACAAGACTTTCTCAGATCTTATCTTTCTCAAGACACATGCTGTGTTAATCACATACCCATAAATGTCATGGACTACATTGACGTAGTCCAGATTTCCTTGTGTTTACCCCAGGCTGTTCCCTTTTGGGCTAGTCTTGGGAACAGTTAGCAAGTGCATTAGGCAGTGTTCACTGGGCTGGATGAAGCAAAAGCTGGAATCAAGATTGATGGGAGAAATATCAATAACCTCAGATATGCAGATGACACCACCCTTATGGTAGAAAGCAAAGAACTAAAGATCCCCTTGATGAAAGTGAAAGAGGAGAGTGAAAAATTTGGCTTAAAGCTCAACATTCAGAAAACTAAGATCATGGCATCTGGAGCCATCACTTTCTGGCAAATAGATGGGGAAATAGTGGAAATGGTGACAGACTTTATGTTGGGAGGCTCCAAAATCAATGCAGATGATGACTCCAGTCATGAAATTAAAAAGTGCTTATTCCTTGGAAGAAAAATTCTGACCAACCTACACAGCATATTAAAAAGCAGAGACATTACTTTGCAAACAAAGATCTGTCTAGTCAAGGCTATGGTTTTTCTAGTAGTCATGTATGGATATTTGAGTTGGACTATAAAGAAAGCTGAGCACTGAAGAATTGATCCTTTTGAACTGTAGTGTTGGAGAAGATTCTTGAGAGTCTCTTGGACTGCAAAGAGATCCAACCAGTCCACCCTAAAGGAAATAAATGTTGAATATTCACTGGAAGGGCTGATGCTAAAGCTGAAGCTCCAAAACTTTGGCCACCTGATGCAAAGAACTGACTCATTTGAAAAGACCTTTTCTTCAGGGAGACTGAAGGTGGGAGTAGAAGGGGACAGCAAAGGATGAGATGTTTGGATGGCATCATCGAATCAATGGACATGAGTTTGAATAAACTTCAAGAGTTGGGGTGATAGACAGGGAGGCCTGGCATGCTGCAGTCCAAGTTGCAAAGAGTCAGTACGACTGAGAGACTGAACTGAACTGAATAGGCAGCGTTCATGCCTGATGCCAACCCAGCACTCCAAGGTCCATGGTTTTATGATCCCAGCCATACTTTCTTCTGTGTCTGTCCCTGAAGGCTATTATTCTAGTACATGAAAAATAATCATCAATACAGTTTCTTGATATATGCTGTTTTGCCAGGTGCTATTTCTGTGAAATTTCTTAAGGCTGTGAAAGGACATTATTAGGAATTCCCACTACACATGTGTAGTCGGGAATGTCTCCTTGACTTCAAGAATGAGAACTATGTAGCCTCTTTATCTTTTATCTGGACAAGACTCAGCTCCTCCTCCCTCCTGTTGTTACCTTCATCTTGGAGTTTCTGTCCACAAGGGACAAACTCCAGCTGCTCAGTCTAGGATCCGTCTATCTCCTGCCTTGCTACCAATTATTACTAGCTCCCTTTCTTTATTTTGGTTATTTTTGATAGTAGCTTTGGATTCTGAGAGGAACGTATCCTTTGGGGACACTTCTTGTGGTTGTTAAATATTGCCAGGAATACTTACTTTTTTCCCACCTGAAACTTGACAAAGAATTTTAAATGATTTTTTTTTTTTAACCTCAGAAGTTGGCCCTATTGGAACATAATATTGAAAGTCTGGGAAAAAAAAAAGAATCTGAGAGGACTTTGTTTTAAGGTCTTCTTTCTTAAACTAAAATGAAACTATGCACCATACTGAGAAGGAAATTCTGAAGCTGTTGTGGAAGGATTCCAAAGACACAGCTCTAAATCTAGAACATAGGAATCTTTTGTTTTTCAGATTAGTTGAATATCTTCTTACTCTCATAAAGAAATAAACTGAAGATAATATAAGGTGAGTCAGGTTCTTGATATCATTCAGGTTGCAATTCAATTCTATAATGAATTAAAAAAAAACTGCTCTTGTCTTACAAACGGAGTATTTGCAAAAACAGAAATGCAGCTCTAGAAAGAATTCAATACTCACCTATCATTTTTAATAAAGCCCCAAACTTCCTCTATTCATCTCAAAAAGCTCACAGATACTGTAAAACATCTGGATTTAGGAAACAAAACATTTCTTGGAGAAGCTTACATCCTTCCTCTGTGCTTCTGAGATGTATGTCTGACTTAGACTTCTTTCAGAACCCAGAGTCAAATCTTAAAATGCAAGTTTCAAGGAGGGAGTTCTTACAAGAAATCAAATAGATAAACTATTTGAACATTAGGCAAATAAAACCTTTTAAAACTCTTTCCCACAAATATTAGTAAAATGTTTTGGTCATATGAACAAATACTTTTAACGTATTCCATCTACCAGAAACACTAGTTGGACCTGTTTTTTTTTTTTTTTGAGGAAAATTGCTTCACAATGTTTCTTTACTATGTTCTACCATATAACATCATGGATGTAACTCTTCTTTTACAAAGCTTTGCATTGATGTGTCTGTCTGATGGCTAGAATTTAAAAGTGAAATATATCATGTCTCTGTTTGCATCTGTATGCATGTTTATGTCTGTTATAGATGTGTGACATTTTTACCTTTGGATGGTATACCAAAACTAATTTGTGAAGAGCTTATTTAATTGGCTTAAATAAAAATAGAGTGTGTTATTAGCTCAGTCATGTCCTGCAAAATTATTGGAGTGGGTAGTCATTTCCTACTCCAAGGATCTTCACAAACCCTGGTTGGTATAAATGCTGTCAGGACTCAATGAACTAGAAATGATGGGGAAAATCAAAGACTGCTAATAGCTCAGTTGTATCTGACTCTGTGACCCTGTGGACTGTAGCCCTCCAGGCTCCTCTGTCTATGGAATTTTCCAGGCAAGAATACTCGAGTGGGTAGCCATTCCCTTCTCCAGGGGATCTTCCTAACCTAGGGATTGAACCTGGATAGATTTTTTACCATCTGAACCACGAGGGAAGTCAATAAATGTGTTAGTCACTCATTCATGTCCAACTCTTTGCTACCCCATGGACAGTAGCTCCAAAATAAGCACTTATATAATTAAGTATGCTCTCAGAAATATAGGTAATAACACAAATGTTTTTTCAAGTTCACATGATCTAGAATAATCTTTTCTAAATAAGAGCTAGCTTGTTTGTTAGTCTAATTAATATAGGCATGTCTTCAGAATTACTAATATTAAAATAATACAGACATAACTTTATTCTATTTGGGTGTGCAAGTCATGTTGGTGTTATCTCTTACAAAATATAACAGCAAGATAAATAAGATGATGGCTTGCTATTTAGTGTCTTGAATTTTTTCATGAATAAGCTAAAAAATTATTAAGAATAAATATACTAGGTATAAGTAAGGTAAAAGTTTTAAAATAAACTTTTTAACAATAATTCTGTTTTATGGTGTATCTACTCTTGACTTTTAATTACAGAGGAACTAAAGATATGTTTATCTATTCGTAAAAATGTTTTGTGCTACATTAAAAATTTACAATGAGGAAATACAAACTCCAAGAAATTAAGATATGCAGTCATAAACTTTTTAGTACACAAAATGCTAGCATAATAAACAGTTCATAATTTCTTCTTAGTTTTCACTAGAAGATTTCTAAGGGTGGAGAATTCTAATCAATATATGCAATTAAAATTACTTCAAAATGTGAGTGAAAGAAAACAATGGTGTATGAAAATATGTAAGGAAAGCAAAATGTGGTTTTTGGATATGGAAAGATGTATGAAGAACATGTTTTTTGTTAAAGGAAAACAGCGAGTAATTCTTTCTTAAATTAGAATGACTAGTTGTTTCAAATAAGAAGAGACATTGAGTAGATAGAATATTGTGAGAAAGGAAACTTGGGAAAGGACTTTCATGTGTTGTTAACCTAGCTAAGATTGGAAAGAATTCATTTAAATTTTTAAAAGGTAAGACGACATCAAAAATACTCTGGTGCAAAATCAGAATTTGGTTATCTCTGGGTTAAAAAGCACAAATTACAATGAAATATTTACCTGCCCTTTAATAAAAGATTGTGAAAGATTTTTCTCTACCTTTTAAATAATATTCCTTGAAAGAAAAAATTTTGTGCCTTACCACAATAATTTTATGTGCTTATTGTTGTCTTTATCAAGAATTTAACTACTCGGGAGGTAAGTCTTCTCAATATTAGAAGAGCTAGATTTTTAGCAAGAGTACACAGAAGAACTGTACAAGGATACACAGAACTGTTCAGAAAAAGTCTTAATGATCCAGATAACCATGTTGGTGTGGTCACTTACCTATGCAGATGATACCACCCCTTTTGCAAAAAGCAAACAGGAACTAAGGAGCCTCCTGATATGCAGATGATGCCACTTTGACAGAAAAAAAGCCTCTTGATGAGGGTGAAAGAGGAGGGTGAAAGAGCTTGCTTAAAGCTCATCATTCAAATAACTAAGATCATGACATCTGGCCCCATCACTTCATTGCAAATAGAGGGTGGAGGGGGGAATGGAAACAGTGGCAGATTTTATTTTCTTGGGCTCCAAAATCACTGTGGATGGTGATTGCGGCCATGAAATCGAAATATACTTAGTCTTGGATGGGGCCTGAATGCCACAAGGGCAATCTGAGGAAACTAACTTGGACTAGCAAACCAGACTGTGGGATAGCTACCACATGAAAAGCCCTAACCTAAGACATGGCCAGGCCCGCTCACAGAACAAAGTACTGAGCAGAGCTAGCTGCCTGCAGACCAGCCTATCCCCCTCCAGTGACAGGCAGGCAAGGGCAGGCAGAACCAGAAAGGTGCAATCACAGCACCAGAGAGGCCTTATCTATCAAACTGCAAGCAGGCTTCCTTCCTAAGAGTTCTTGAGATTCTGGATGGTCGATATCCACCTGAGAAGGTGCACCGATTGTACAGCCAGAAAAAAGAGCTGCAGGGACAGGTGAGGTGATAAGTCGCAGCGACCGCGCTCACAAAACACCTGGTCACCTGAGATGTTCGGACCTGGGAAGGGCACAAAACGCAGGCCCAACTGAATCTGCGCCTCTGAGGACTACCCGAGTACCTCAACCTGAGCAGCTTAGACCTCAGAAGTGCATAGAACCCAGGGCCAGCCTCAGACAGTTCCCGGCAGAGCAACCTAGAGCCTAAGCAGTTATAGACGGGGAAACCACACACACCGTGAGCAGGGGCAAACCCAGTGTGGCTGAGACACTGGGAACACATGCCCGTGTTATTTGTTTGAAGCTTCCCTCCCTCCCCACAGCATGACTGAACACGTGAGCCGAAAAAAGTGTCCACCACTGCACCCTTGTGTCAGGGTGGAAATTAGACACTGAGACCAGGAAACAGAAGAAGCTAAAACAGAGGGAACCTCCTTGGAAGTGACAGGTGCAATAGATTAAAACCCTGTAGTTAGTACTGACTACATAGGAAGGGGCCTACAGATCTTGAGAAATATAAGCCAGATCAAGGAACTATCCGAAAATGAACTGACCCCACACTGCCCACAACAACACCAGAGAAAGTCCTAGATATATTTTTACCATTTTTACTATCATTATTTAATTTTTAATTTTTTTAATTGTTAAGTCCTCTATTACTCCTTTAATTTTCATTTTTATAACCTATTATTACTTTGCAAAAAAAGAAAAAGCCTATTTTTTAAAGCAAACTTCATATATATATATTTTTTGTGACTTTGTTTTTTTTTTCTTTTTTGTTAATATTGTATTTTTGAAAATCCAACTTCTACTCTAGACTTTTAATCTTTGCTTTTGGGTATTTGTTATCAATTTTGAACCTTTAAGAACCCAGTCTTTCCCTTCTGGTTTCCTCAGTGTGTATGCCCAGCAGTGGGATTGCTGGATCATAAGGCAGTTCTATTTCCATTTTTTTAAGGAATCTCCACACTGTTCTCCATAGTGGCTGTACTAGTTTGCATTCCCACCAACAGTGTAAGAGGGTTCCCTTTTCTCCACACCCTCTCCAGCATTTATTGCTTGTAGCCTTTGGATTGCAGCCATTCTGACTGGCGTGCAATGATACCTCATTGTGGTTTTGATTTGCATTTCTCTGATAATGAGTGATGTTGAGCATTTTTTCATGTGTTTGTTAGCCATCTACATGTCTTCTTTGGAGAAATGTCTAGTTCTTTGGCTCATTTTTTGATTGGGTCATTTATTTTTCTGGAGTTGAGCTGTAGGAGTTGCTTGTATATTTTTGAGATTAGTTGTTTGTCAGTTGCTTCATTTGTTATTATTTTCTCCCATTCTGAAGGCTGCCTTTTCACCTTGCTAATAGTTTCCTTTGTTGTGCAGCTTTTAAGTTTAATTAGGTCCCAGATGAATGGATAAGAAAGCTGTGGTACATATACACAATGGAGTATTACTCAGCCATTAAAAAGAATACATTTGAATTAGTTCTAATGAGATGGATGAAACTGGAACCTATTATACAGAGTGAAGTAAGCCAGAAAGAAAAACACCAATACAGTATACTAACGCATATATATGGACTTTAGAAAGATGGTAACAATAACCCTGTGTACAAGACAGTAAAAGAGACACTGATGTATAGATCAGTCTTATGGACTCTGTGGGAGAGGGAGAGGATGGGGAGATTTGGGAGAATGGCATTGAAGCATGTATAATATCATGTATGAAATGAGATGCCAGTCCAGGTTCGATGCACGATACTGGATGCTTGGGGCTGGTGCACTGGGACGACCCAGAGGGAGGGTATGGGGAGGGAGGAGGGAAGAGGGTTCAGGATGGGGAACACAGGTATACCTGTGGCGGATTCATTTAGATATTTGGCAAAACTAATACAATATTGTAAAGTTTAAAAATAAAATAAAATTAAAAAAAAAGAGAGAGATGTTAAAATGAGGTAAAAAAAAAAAAAAAAAAAAAAGAACCCAATCTTCAGTAACCATTTTTACTTGGGAGTGAGATTACCGGCTTGACTGCTCTCTCCTTATTGGACTCCCATTTTTCTCCACCAGGTCGCCTCTATCTCCTCCCTCCCCCTTCTCTTCTCTATCCAACTCTGTGAATTTCTTTGTGTGTTCCAGACTGTGGAGAACACTTAGGGAACTGATTACTGGCTGGATCTGCTTTGCTCCTTTTGATTCCCCCCTTTATCCTCCTGGCCACCTCTGTCTCTTTCCTTCCTCTTCTATTTTCTGTATAACACCATGAACATCTCAGAGTGATCCAGACTGTGGAGACCACATAAGGAAGTGATTACTGTCTACCTTGCTCTCTCCTCTTTTAATTCCACCTCATATCATACTGGTTACCTCTATCTCCCTCCTCCCCCTTCTCTTCTCCTTGTAACTCTGTGAACGTCTTTGGTTGTCCCTGACTTTGAAGAAACCTTTAATCTTTAACCTAGATGTTTTATCAATGGTGCTGTATAGACGGAGAATTCTTGAGGCTACTGTAAAAATAAGACTGAAAACCAGAAGCAGAAGGCTTAAGTCCAAATCCTGAGAACACCAGAGAACTCCTGACTCCAGGAAATATTAATCGAGCTCATCAAATGCCTCCATACCTACACTGAAACCAAGCACCACCGAAGGGCCAAGTTCCAGAGCAATACATACCACATAATTCTCCAGCAACACAGGATCATAGCCCTGAGCTTCAATATACAGGCTGCCCAAAGTCACTCCAAACCCATTGACATCTCATAACTTATTACTGGACCCTTCATTGCACTCCAGAGAGAAGAAATCCAGCTCCACTCACCAGAACACCAACACAAGCTTCCCTAACCAGGAAACCTTGACAAGCCACGGGTACAACCCCACCTACAGCAAGGAAACTCCACAAACTGCCAGAATACAGAAAAGCCACCCCTAACACAGCAGGATAAACAAGATGAAGAGACAGAGGAATTCCCAGTGGGTAAAGGAACAGGATAAACGCCCACCAAAACAAACAAAAGAGGAAGAGATAGGGAATTTACCTGATAAAGGATTCCTAATAATGATAGTGAAAATGATCCAAAATCTTGAAATCAATGGAATCACAGATAAATAGCCTGGAGAAAAGGACTGAGAAGATGCATGAAACGTTTAACAACGACCTAGAAGAAATAAAAAAGAGTCACTACATAATGAATAATGCAATAAATGAGATCAAAGACACTCTGGAGCAAACCTACAGTAGAATAAAGGAGGCAGAAGATAGGATTAGTGAGGTAGAAGATAGAATGGTAGAAATAAATGAATCAGAGAGGAAAAAAGAAAAACTAATTAAAAGAAATGAGGACAATCTCAGGGACCTCTGGGACAAAGTTAAATGCCCCAACATTCAAATCATAGGAGTTGCAGAAGAAGAAGACAAAAAGAAAGACCATGAGAAAATACTTGAGGAGATAATGGTTAAAAATTCCCCTAAAATGGGGAATGAAATAATCACCCAAGTCCAAGAAACCCAGAGAGTCCCAAATAAGATAAACCCAAGGCTAAGCACCCCAAGACACATACTAATCAAATTAACAAAGATCAAACACACAGAACAAATATTAAAAGCAGCAAGGGAACAAAAATCAAGTAACACACAAGGGGACTGCCATAACGATAACAGCTGATCTTTCAATAGAAACTCTTCAGGCCAGAAGGAAATGGCAAGACATACTTAAAGTGATGAAAGGAAATAACCTACAGCCCAGATTACTGTACCCAGCAAGGATTTCATTCAAATATGAAGGAGAAATCAAAAGCTTTACAGACAAGCAAAAGCTGAGAGAATTCAGCACCACCAAACCAGCTCTCCAACAAATGCTAAAGGAACTTCTCTAGACAGGAAACACAGAAAAGGTGTATAAACTCGAACCCAAAACAATAAAGTAAATGGCAATGTGATCATACTTATCAATAATTACCTTAAATGTAAGTGGGTTGCATACCCCAGAAGACAAATTGGCTGAATGGATACAAAAACAAGACCCCTATATATGTTGTCTACAAGAGACCCACGTCGAAACAAGGGACATATACAGACTGAAAGTGAAGGGGTGGAAAAAGATATTCCATGCAAATAGAGATGAAAAGAAAGCAGGAGTAGCAATACTCATATCAGATAAGATAGGCTTTAAAACAAAGGCTGTGAAAAGAGACAAAGAAGGACACGACATAATGATCAAAGGATCAATCCAAGAAGAAGACATAACAATTATAAATATATATGCACCCAACATAGGAGCACCACAATATGTAAGACAAATGCTAACAAGTATGAAAGGGGAACTTAACTAACACAATAATAGTTGGAGACATTAATATCCCACTCACGCCTATGGATAGATCAATAAACAAAAAATTAACAAGGAAACACAAACTTTAAAGGATACAATAGACCTGTTAGACCTAATAGATATCTATAGGACATTTCACCCCAAAACAATGAATTTCACCTTTCTCTCAAGTGCACACGGAACCTTCCCCAGGATAGATCTCATCCTGGGCCATAAAGCTAGCTTTGGTAAATTCAAAAAATTGAAATCATTCCAAGCATCTTTTCTGACCACAATGCAGTAAGATTAGACCTCAATTACAGGAGAAAAACTGTTAAAAATTCCAACATATGGAGGCTGAACAACACACTGCAGAATAACCAAAAAATCACAGAAGAAATCACAGAATAAATCAAAAAAGAAATCAAAATATGCATATAAATGAATGAAAATGAAAACACAACAACCCAAAACCTGTGGGACACTGTAAAAGCAGTGCTAAGGGGAAGGTTCATAGCAATACAGGCATACCTCAAGAAACGAAAAAATAAAGTCAAAAAAATAACCTAACTCTACACCTTAAACAACTAGAAAAGGAAGAAATGAAGAACCCTAGGGTTAGTAGAAGGAAAGAAATCTTAAAAATTAGGGCAGAAATAAATGCAAAATAAACAAAAATAACCATAGCAAAAATCAACAAAGCCAAAAGCTGGTTCTTTGAGAGGATAAATAAAATTGAAAAACCATTAGCCAGATTCACCAAGAAACAAAGGCAGAAAACTCAAATGAATAACATTAGAAATGAAACTGGAAAGAGCACAAGAGACAACACAGAAATACAAAGGATCATAAGAGACTACTATCAGGAATTTGCCAATCAAATGGACAACTTGGAAGAAATGGACAAATTCTTAGAAAAGTACAACTTTCCAAAACTGAACCATGAAGAAATAGAAAATCGTAACAGACCCATCACAACCACAGAAATTTAAATTGTAATCAGAAATCTTCCAGCAAACAAAAGCCCAGACCCAGACGGCTTCACAGCTGAGCTCTACTAAAAATTTAGAGAAGAGCTAACATCTACCCTACTCAAACTCTTCCAGAAAATTGGAGAGGAAGGTAAATGTCCAAACTCATTCTATGAGGCCACCAACTACCAAACACCTAATACCAAAACCTGACAAAGATGCCACAAAAAAAAGAAAACTACAAGCCAATATCACTGATGAACATAGATGCAAAAATCCTTAACAAATTCTAGCAAACCGAATCAAACAACATATTAAAAATATCATACATCATGACCAAGTGGGCTTTATGCCAGGGATGCAAGGATTCTTCAATAACCGTAAATCAATCAATGTAATACACCATATTTAAAAATTGAAAAACAAACGCCATATGATTATCTCAGTGATAATCAAGAAGCAGAGAAAGCCTTTGACAAAATTCAACATCCATTTATGATAAAAATTCTACAGAAAGCAGGAGTAGAAAGAACATACTTCAGCATAATAAAAGCTACATATGATAAACCCACAGCAAAACATTATCCTCAATGTTGAAAAAGTGAAAGCATTTCCCCTAAAGTCAGGAATAGGACAAGGGTGCCCACTTTCACCATTACTGTACAACATAGTTTGGGGAGTTTTGGCCACAGCAATCAGAGCAGAAAAAGAAGTAAAAGGAATCAAAATTGGAAAAGAAGAAGTAAAACTCTCACTGTTTGCAGATGACATGATCCTCTACATTGAAAACCCTAAAGACTCCACCAGAAAATTACTAGAGCTAATCAATGATTATAGTAAAGTGGCAGGATATAAAATCAACACACAGAAATCCCTTGCATTCCTATACACTAACAATGAGAAAACAGAAAGAGAAATTAAGGAATAATTCCATTCACCATTGCAACAAAAAGAATAAAATACTTAGGAATGTATCTCCCTAAAGAAACTAAAGACCTATATGTAGAAAACTATAAAACACTGGTGAAAGAAATCAAAGAGGACACACTAATAGATGGAGAAATATACTATGTTCATGAATCAGAAGAATCAATATAGTGAGAAGGAGTATACTACACAAAGCAATTTATAGGTTCAGTGCAAGCCTTATCAAGCTACCAACAGTATTTTTCACAGAGCTAGAACAAATGATTTCACAATTTGTATGGAAACACAAAAAACCTCGAGTAGCCATAGTAACTTGAGAAAGAAGAATGGAACTGGAGGAATCAACCTGCCTGACTTCAGGCTCTACTACAAAGACACAGTCATCAAGACAGTATGGTACTGGCACAAAGACAGAAATATAGATCAATGGAACAAAATAGAAAGCCCAAAGATAAATCCATGCACCTATGGACACCTTATCTTTGACAAAGGAGGCAAGAATATACAATGGAGAAAAGACAATCTCTTTAACAAGTGGTGCTGGGAAAACTGGTCAACCACTTGTAAAAGAATGAAATTAGAACACTTTCTAACACCATACACAAAAATAAACTCAAAAAGAATTAAAGATCTAAACATAAGACCAGAAACTATACAACTCCTAGAGGAGAACATAGGCAAAATCCTCTCCGACATAAATTATGGCAGGATCCTCTATGACCCGCCTACCAGAATACTGGAAATAAAAGCAAAAATAAACAAGTGGGAGCTAATTAAAATTAAAAGCTTCTGCACAACAAAGGAAACTATAAGCAACGTGAAAAGACAGCCTTCAGATTGGGAGAAAATAATAGCAAAAGAAGCAACTGATAATTAATCTCAAAAAATTATACAAGCAACCCCTGCAGCTGAATTCCAGAAAAATTAACGACCCAATAAAAAAAAGGGCCAAAGACCTAAACAGACATTTATCCAAAGAGACATACAGATGGTTAAACAACACATGAAAAGATGCTCAACATCACTCATTATCAGAGAAATCAAATCAAAACCACAATGAGGTACCATTTCACGCCAGTCAGAACGGATGCGATCCAAAAGTCTACAAGTGATAAATGCTGGAGAGGGTGTGGAGAAAAGGGAACCCTCTTACACTGTTGGTGGGAATACAAGCTGGTACAGCCATTATGTAGAACAGTGTGGAGATTCTTTACAAAATTGGAAATAGAACTGCGATATGACCCAGCAATCCCACTGCTGGAATACACACCAAGGAAACCAGAATTGAAAGAGACACATGTACCCAAATCTTCATTGCAGCACTGTTTATAACAGCCATGACATGGAAGCAACCTAGATGTCCATCAGCAGACGAATGGATAAGAAAGCTGTGGTACATATACACAATGCAGTGTTTACTCAACCGTTAAAAAGAATACATTTGAATAAGTTTTAATGAAGTGGATGAACATGGAGCCTATTATACAGAGTGAAGTAAGCCAGAAAGAAAAACACCAAAACAGTATCAGTTCAGTTCAGTTGAGTCACTCAGTCGTGTCCAACTCTTTGGGACCCCATGATTCGCAGCACACCAGGTCTCCCTGACCGTCACCCAATCCCAGAGTTCCCTCAGACTCATGTCCATTGAGTCAGTGATGCCATCCAGCCATCTCATCCTCTGTCTTCCCCTGCTCCCCCTGCCTCCAGTCCCTCCCAGCATCAGAGTCTTTTCAAATGAGTCAAATCTTCACATGAGGTGGTCAAAGTACTGGAGTTTCAGCTTTAGCATCATTCCCTCCAAAGAAATCCCAGGTCTGATCTCCTTCAGAATGGACTGGTTGGATCTCCTTGCAGTCCAAGGGACTCTCAAGAGTCTTCTCCAACACCACAGCTCAAAAGCATCAATTCTTCAGCGCTCAGCCTTCTTCACAGTCCAGGTCTCACATCCATACATGACCACAGGAAAAACCATAGCCTTGAGTAGACGGACCTTTGTTGGCAAAGTAATGTCTCTGCTTTTGAATATGCTATCTAGGTTGGTCAAAACTTTCCTTCAAAGGAGTAAGAGTCTTTAAATTTCATGGCTGCAGTCACCATCTGCAGTGATTTTGGAGCCCCAGAAAATAAAGTCTGACACTGTTTCCCCACCTATTTCCCATGAAGTGATGGGACCAAATGCCATGATCTTCGTTTTCTGTATGTTGAGCTTTAAGCCAACTTTTTCAATCTCCACTTTCACTCTCATCAAGAGGCTTTTCAGTTCCTCTTCACTTTCTGCCATAAGGGTGGTGTCATCTGCATATCTGAGGTTATTGATATTTTCCCGGCAATCTTGATTCCAGCTTGTGCTTCTTCCAGCCCAGGGTTTCTCATGATGTACTCTGAATAGAAGTTAAATAAGCAGGGTGACAATATACAGCCTTGACGTACTCCTTTTCCTATTTGTAAACAGTCGGTTGTTCCATGTCCAGTTTTAACTGTTGCTTCCTGACCTGCATACAAATTTATCAAGAGGCAGGTCAGGTGGTCTGGTATGCCCATTTCTTTCACATAGCTCTTCTTAAATTTTCCATGTTATCATTGTCCATTTTCTGTTATAAGCGTATCTAATTTATTAAAGGTTTTGCTTCATGTGCTGTTTGCCCAAAGTACTTTTTAGGGGGAGGAGGTGATATGGGGGCGGGTTCAGTTCAGTCACTCAGTCACGTCCCACTTTTGGGACCCCATGGACTGCAGCCAGCCAGGCGTCTCTGTCCATCACTACTGCCCTGAGCTTGCTCAACTCATGTCCATCAAGTCGGTGTTGCCATCCAATGATCTCATCCTCTATAATATCCTTCTCCTGCCTTCAATCTTTCCCAGCATCAGGGTCTTTACAAATGAGTCAGTTTTTTTGGATCAGTTGGACAAAGTATTGGAGTTTAAGCTTCAGCATTAGTCCTTCCAATGAATATTCAGGACTGATTTCCTTTAGGATTGACTGGTTTGATCTTTGCAGTTCAAGGGACTCTCAAGTGTCTTCTTCAACACCACAGTGTAAAAGTATTAATTCTTTGGTGCTCAGCTTTCTTTATGGTCCAACTCTCACATGCATATATGACCACTGGAAAAAACATAGCTTTGACTATACAGACATTTGTTGGTAAAGCAATGTCTCTGCTTTTTAATACACTCTTTTGTAAAGTATATTTCTGTAAATAGAATTTAAAGATTTACCTTTCTATCAGATATTCCCAGGACTCAGAAATTTATTGAGCATTTTTAGTTTCATAGTAATATAGTTATTTAAATGACCTCAATAATAATCTGTCTTATAACAGGAAACAATTGAAAATGTTGTTTATATCACCAATGATTTGACTGCAATATCATATTCAAGAATATGCGTAAAGTCATATATATCAGTTCAGTTCACTTCAGTCAGTCAGTCATGTCCGATTCTTTACAACTCCATGAACTGCAGCACACCAGGTTCCCTTGCCCATCACCAACTCCCAGAGCTTGCTCAAACTCATGTCCATTGAGTCAGTGATGTTATACAACCATCTCACTCTCTGTAGTCCCTTTCCCTTCCTGCCTTCAATGTTTCCCAGCATCACTGTTTTTTTCCCAGTGAGTCAGATCTTCACATCAGGTGGTCAAAGTACTGAAGTTTCATCTTCAGCATCAGTCCTTCCAATGAATATTCAGGACTGATTTCTTTTTAGGATTGACTGATCAGATCTCCTTGCAGTCCACGGGACTCTCAAGAGTCTTCTCCAACACCACAGTTCAAAAGCATCATTTTTTTGCTGCTCAGCATTCTGAAGAGTCCAACTCCCACATCCATACATGACTACTGGAAACAAAACATAGCTTTGACTAGATGTATCTTTGTCAGCGGATCTCCGTTTATTAGTCTGTTGTCTAGGTTAGTCATAGCTTTTCTTCCAAGGAGCAAGTGTATTTTAATTTCATGGCTGCAGTAATCATCTGAAGTGATTTTAGAACCCCCCAAAATAAAGTCTCTCACTGTTTCAATTGTTTCCTCATTGATTCACCATGAAGTGATGGGTCCAAATGCTATTATCTTAGTTTTTTGAATGTTGAGTTTTAAGCCAACTTTTTCACTCTCCTCTTTCAATTTCATGAAGAGGCTCTTTAGTTCTTTTTTGCGTTCTTCCATAAGGGTGGTGTCATCTGCATATCTGAGCTTATTGATATTTCTCCTGGCAATCTTGATTCCAGCTTGTGCTTCATCCAGCCTGGCATTTCACATCATGTACTCTGCATAAAAGTTAAATAAGTAGGATGGCAATATACAGCCTGACATACTACTCCTTTCCATAGTTGGAACCAGTCTCTTGTTCCAAGTCCAGTTTTAACAGGTACTTCTTGACTTGCATACAGATTTCTCAGGAGACGGTTAAGGTGGTATGATATTCCTAGCTGTTGAAGAAGTTTCCAGTTTGTTGTGATCCACACAGTCAACGGCTTTGGCATACTCAATAAAGCAGAAATAGATGTTTTTCTGGAACTCTCTTGCTTTTTCCATGATCCAGTGGATGTTGGCAATTTGATCTCTTGTTCCTCTGCCTTTTCTAAAACCAGCTTGAACATCTGGAAGTTCACGGTTCATGTATTTCTGAAACCTAGCTTGGAGAATTTTGAGCGTTACTTTACTAGTGTGTGAGATAAGTGCAATTGAGCGGTAGTTTGAGCATTCTTTGGCATTGCCTTTCTTTGGGATTGGAATGGAAACTTGTCTTTTCCAGTCCTGTGGCCACTGCTGGGTTTTCCAAATTTGCTGATGTATTGAGTGCAGCACTTTCACAGAATCATCTTTCAGGATTTGAAATAGCTCAACTGGAATTTTATCACCTCCGCTAGCTTTGTTTGTAGTGATGCTTCCTAAGGCCCATTTGACTTTACATTCCAGGGTGTCTCGCTCTAGGTGAGTGGTCACTCCATTGTGATTATCTGGGTCACAGTTCTTCTGTTTATTCTTGCCACCTCTTCTTAATATCTTATGCTTCTGTTAGGTCCCTATCATTTCTGTCCTTTATTGAGCCCACCTTTGCATAAAATGTTCTTTTGGTATCTCTAATTTTCTTGAAGAGATCTCTAGTCTTTCCCATTTTATTGTTTTCCTCTATTTCTTTGCACTGATCACTGAGGGACGCTTTTTTATTTCTTCTTTACTATTCTTTGGAACTCTGTATTCAAATGAGCATATCTTTCCTTTTCTCCTTTGCTTTTCACTTCTCTTCTTTTCACATCTATATGTAAGGCCTCTTTAGACAGCCATTTTGCTTTGTTGCATTTATTTTTGTTGGGGATGATCTTGATTCCTGTCTCCTGTACAATGTCACAAACCTCTGTCCATAGTTCATCAGGCACTCTGTCTATCAGGTCTATTCCCTTAAATCTATTTCTCAATTCCACTGTATAGTCATAAGGAATTTGATTTAGGTCATACCTGAATGGTCTAGTAGTTTTCCCCACTTTCTTCAATTTAAGTCTGAATTTGGCAATAAGCAGTTCATGCTCTGAGCCACAGTCAGCTCCCGGTCTTGTTTTTGCTGACTTTATAGTGCTTCTCCATCTTTGGCTGCAAAGAATATAATCAGTCTGATTTCGGTGTTGACCATCTGGTGATGTCCATGTGTAGAGTCTTCTCTTGTGTTGTTGGAAGATAGTGTTTGCTATGACCAGTGTGTTCTTTTGGCAGAACTCTATTAGCCTTTGCCCTGCTTCATTCTGTACTCCAAGGTCAGAATTTGCCTGTTACTCCAGGTGTTTCTTTACTTCCTACTTTTGCATTCCAGTCCCCTATAATTTTTTTGGTGTAAGTTCTAGAAGGTCTTGTAGAGTATTCTTGCTTGAAGAATCCCATGGATGGAGAAGCCTGGTAGGCTACAGTCCACAGGATTGCAAAGAGTCAGACATGACTGAGCGACTTCTCTTTCTTTTTACAGATTTTTTTTTCTTATGAAGATAATTTTCAAGGCCTATTGTCTTAGCAACTTTAAAATATACAATGTAGTATTATTAACTATGGTCTGCAAGTTGTACAATACACCCCCCATAACTTATTTATATTAGAACTGGGAGTTTGTACCTTTTGACGTTTTGAGTGCATAACAAACTTTAATATTGTCTTCCCTGGTGGCTCTGAGGGTAAAATATCTTCCTGCAATATGGGAAACCTGGGTTCAATCCCTGGGTCAGGAAGATCCCTTGGAGAAGGGAATGGCTAGCCACTCCACTATTCTTGCCTGGGAAATCCCATGGACAGTGGAGCCTGGCGGGCTACCACCCATGTTGTTGCAGAGTCAGACATGACTGAGTGACTATCTCACACATATATCCATGTTGCCAACCCACAACTCCCACCTCTGGCAATCACAAATGAGTTCTATTTCTACAGGCTTAGTTTTTACTGTTGCTGTTAGATTCTACATATAAGTCAGATTATATGGCATTTGCCTTTCATTTTCTGAAATACTTAACTTAGCGTAATGCCCTCAAAGGACTTCCCAGTTGATACAGTGGTAAAGAACCTGCCTGCCAAAGCAGGAGGCGTAAGAGATTCGGGTTCCATCCCTGGGTCAGGAAGATGCCCTGGAGAAGAAAATGGCAACCCACTCCAATATTCTTGTCTGTAAAATTCCATGAACTACAGTCCATGGGGTTGCAAAGAGTCAGATATGACTGAGCTTACACACACACACACACACACACACACACACACACACACACACAATGCCCTCCAAGTTTTCCCATGATGCCACAAATGGCAAAATTGTATTCTTTTTATGGCTGAATATTTCCTTGTATCTACCTATATAGATAGATATACTATACTGACTTTGTAATTTTCAACTTCACTGAGCTCATTTATACATTCTACCTGTTTTTTGGTGGTTTATTTAGGGATGGAGAGAGAGAGAGAGAGAGAGAGAGAGAGAGAGAGAGAGAGGGAAAGAGATGGTAGGTAGATGGATAGCTACTCAAACTATCTGTGGGTATTTTATTTCTCATGACAAAATTTATTTTCTTTTTCATGTTTATGGAGTCGATACTGTATTTTAGTCACCACCAGCACATGCTTGTGTTCATATTCAGTCACTTCAGTCATGTCTGACTCTTTGCAACCCCATGGACTATAGACTTCCAGGCTCCTCTGTCCATGAGATTCTCCAGGCAGGAATACTGGGGTGGATTGCCATTCCCTTCTCCAGGGGATCTTCCTGACCCAGGATCGAACCCACATCTCTTATGTCTCCTGCATTGGCATGCAGTTTCTTTGCCACTGGCACCACCAAGGAAGCCCAGTCAGTAGCATATACATTTTTATTTTCAAAGTTGCCTTGTTAATATAAACCCACTTAATAATTATGTAAAGCATCTTAATTTCCCCAAAGTCCCACAGAAAATTGGAATAGTATTTTATTTTTTCACTTTATTTGCTGGTTTTTAAAATATTGAAATTGTTGCCCAAATCCTCTAAATTCTGATCTCCAAATACCATTCCCCATTTAAAAAAAAAAATAGGATTCTTTGGAAAAATTGATAATTTCAGGTCTGGATTATGAAATATACATGATAAACCTGGAATATCTTATACAATTTATCTAAATAGCTATCTTATTTTCTTTCTGCTTGCACTGATACAGAGTTAGTACTGAGAATGCCTAAAATGTGAAAGCAGCTTTGGAATTGGGTATAAGCTGTAAGAGTTTTAAAGTGTGTTCTAGAAAAGCCTACATTTCTGTGAATAGATTATTAAGGTGATTTGGTGAAAGCTCAGAAAGAAAAGAAGAGAGCTGTAGAGAAAGTCCCAAACTTCTTAGAAATAGTTTAGTAATCTCAAACAGAACATTTGTAGAAATATGGATGGTATAGGTTATCCTGATGAGGTCTCAGATGGAAATGAGAAATGTTACTGGAGAATACAGGAAAAATGATATTGTCTATAAAGTAGCAAAAAATATTTATCTGAATTG
This sequence comes from Bos grunniens, assembly GCF_055505025.1. Lineage (NCBI taxonomy): Eukaryota > Metazoa > Chordata > Mammalia > Artiodactyla > Bovidae > Bos > Bos grunniens. Next base: position 99,852,150 of record NC_141194.1, on the reverse strand, counting down.
TGTTAGTGTTCTAGGGTTTTTTAAAATATAGTACTTGTGAGTGATAAAATTGAATATTCAACCAAAGCTATTTTCAAACAAAGTAATGAAGGTATGGTTTGGCTCTTCCTGATTGTTTATAGTAAAATGCGAAAAGAGAAAAATGACATAAAGATAGAACTGTTAAGCAAAAAAATAATGATTTGCAAAATTCTCAGCCTATCCATATATCAAAATAAAAGTAAGATGTGGCCAACCAAACATAAAGAGATGAGTATGAGCCATCTCAATAGAAGCCAGGAGCTATTTTTCAAGACCATGGAAGAATGACTCTGAAGGCAATTCAGAGATCATCAGGGTTGCCAATCACATGACAGGCCAGAATGCCAAGACTAGGAGACAGATTTTGTAGGGTGGCCTAACCGTGTCCACCTCTGGGACCTTTGACTGCACTGCTTAATGTCACATCACATTGAAAGCTCCACTCCCCAACATTCTGGTACCATGCTCCTTAGCTGCCCCAGGTGCAATTCCAGTGGGTCCCAGTGTGGTGTAATGTATGGAGGCCAACCTTCCAAAGAGTACAGGCAGCACTCTGTACATGATGGTATCTATGGGGTCCCATCTCTGCTGGTGTGTGGAATGCACAGACCTGGGAGTTATGGCTGACTCCAATGAGATTTCAAAAGATAGGGCTTCCTGATAAAACTGGGGGCCCATGCCTCTGGCTTGGAAGAGATGCTGCAGGTTTATTCATTAAAGCCAGGAGGGTGATGTTTCTATCCCAGTGAACCTGCCAGGCAGAACATCAAGCCCAAAAGGGTTATTTTAAGCTTTAAGAGTTAATTTTGTTTGCCCTCTTATGACTTACATAGGACCTATTTTTCTTTTCCCTCCTTTTTTGTTTCTCCCATTTTGAAATGTAACATCTAACCTATGGTTGTTCCACAATTATACTTGGAAGCACATAACTTTCATCGTTTCCCAGTGGCAAGGAAATGTGCCTCAGAATAAATCAAATATTAAGTCTCACACATATCAGATTTAGAGGATATTTAGAGGAGACTTTGAATTTAGATTTTTGAGTCCATGCTGAAAGAAATTGAGATTTTCAAGGTTATTGAAATGGAATGAATGCATTTTGCGTGTGAGAGGACACAGATATGTGGGAACCAGGGACAGAAATTTATACACTATTTCATTACCCCAAAGTTCATTTATTGAAATCTAATCCCCAGTGTGATGGCATTTGAAGGTAGGGCCTTTAGGAGGTCATGACTTCAGAGTCCACTTCAATTGGATTAATACTTTCATAAAAGAGACTCCAGAGAGCTCCCTTATCACCTTAAATCATGTGAGAACACAGCGAGAAGATAGCTGTCTATTAAACAGAGATTGAAACTTCACCACACACTGAATCTGCCAGTGAGTTGATCATGGTCTTCTCAGCCTCTGGAGATGTGAAAATAAATTTCTATTGTATCCAAGCTACCTAGTTTATGGCATTTTGTTATAGAAACTGGAACAGACTAAGAAATGCTATTAGTATCTCATATCAATGTGAAAGTGTGAAGTGTTTGTTGCTCACTCGTGTCTGACTGTTTGTGACTCCACAGACTGTAGCCCACCAGTCTCCTCTGTCCATAGGATTGCCCAGGCAACAATACTGGAGTGGGTTGCCATTTCCTTCTCCAGGGTATCTTTCCAACCTAGGTCTCCTGCACTGCAGGCAGATTCTTTACCATTTGAGCCTCCAGGGAAGCCATATCAATTTGGTCCAGTCAAAACTAAGAAATCAATATGGGTACATTAGTACTAACTGAACTCCAAACTTTATTTGGATTTCACCAGTTTTTCCACTGCTTCCCTGGTGGCTCAGGCGGTAAAGCATCTGTCTACAATGCAGGAGACCTGGGTTCGATCCCTGGGTCAGGAAGATCCCCTGGAGAAGGAAATGACAATCCACTCCAGTACTATTGCCTGGAAAATCCCATTGACAGAGGAGCCTGGTAGGCTACAGTCCATGGGGTCGCAAAGAGTCATAGGCCCAATAACAAGTTAAAGGAAAAAAAAAAAAAAAAAACACTGTGCTAAATTTTAATAACTCCTAAATGCTGATCAATTTTAGTATTACAAACCACGTAATTCAGATAGTTAAATGCTGGGAGCCGGCATATTGCATATTGAATGCATATTGCATATTGAGTGCAGCACTTTGCACAGCATCATCTTTCAGGATCTGGAATAGCTCAACTGGAATTCTATCACTGTTGGGAGCCAGCGTGAGGAGCTCCACCCATGACAAAGGTCATGAGGAAGGAGGCTTGGCATACGCAAAGGCTGGATCAAGCCTCAGGAGTCCCCCTGGAAATTCTCGAGCATTTACACCAAAAACCAGAGTCTGCCTACTTTCTGCTTTGTGCCTTCACCTACACCTCTGATTTTACGGGGGGCTGTCCCCCACTACCTCTCTGAAAAAAGAGTTAGCTTACAGCTCCAGTTAATAATTCCTGGGTGTGACAGTGTTTCAACCTACAAACTCCTTTGGAAATCCTCTAGTCTGCCTGAATAGGTTTTTCTGGCCATATGTGATTGTTCAGAGCCTCCCAACTGTGAGAGGCAGGAGATGTTCTAAACTGTCTAAACACAGATTCTTTTGAGTAGTTAAAAGATCCGTTAGAAATTGTATTGGTGAAGGGATTTTCACTTGGGCCAATGTTTGCTGCTAAGTCTCCGTATCCCTTACCTGCTGTGTCCCTGGCAATGTATTGATTAATATAATTGGTGTAAGTAGTAGCTTTAATGTTTGTAACCTGGGACCCTTGAGTTAATTCTTTTTCTTGTTATAGCCCACCACACCTTTGCTCTGTAGGAATGCAACTTTATCTAATGTTTTTGGAGGGTGGCTCCTGACCAATCACCTTTAGAGAAAAATAAGTTTTCTGAAGAAAGGGTCTTAAAATGTTAACAGGCCTCCAGGCCAGAAGACGATGCAAATCACCTAAGCTTTTGCATATGATAAGTTTGCAGGAAGAAAGCCTGGCTTGCTGCATGACTCTACCCCTTCCCCCATTATCCTCTATGCATAACTTAAGGTATAAAAACTACTTTGGAAAATAAAGTGCGGGCCTTGTTCACTGAAACTTGGTCTCACCATGTTTTTCTTTCTCTTACCTTCTGGCTGAATTATTCAGCCTCTTTTCTCCACTGAATTTCCTCACTGAGCTATCCTTATTCTATTACTCTTTATATCTTTGATACAATATTTAAATAAATAGGTCGCCAACACCATCCCCACTTTGAATTCCCTGGATCCACCGGGGCTGGACCCCGGCAGCTAAAGAACACAAATTTGTACTTTGATGGAAGAAAAGCAAAAGTATATGAACATAATCAGTATACTTTCACCATATCTACTCCACTTGATACAAATCCACCACAGAACATTCTAAATTTCCAAAGCCTTGGACTATTTACTACAGAAGTTATTAGGAAAGTTTGTACACACTACAAATATGTTGAATTTTGGTTATATTTAAACCCAATACCTCTCACCAAGATCTGAGTATGCTCCTTAGCTAAAAAAAAAAAGGAAATGATTTTCTGATCTGCATTTTTTTTCCTATTAAGATTCAAGTTTGTAGATACTCTTGTTCTATTTCACATTATTCTTGTTCTGTGATGGTTATCATTTGGATAGTTACAAGATATAGTTACAATTTGAAGAAAATCTGATTCTATACCCATAATATCTTAAAGCTTATATTTTATTTTAAATGCAGCATCTAGTTATGAAAGGTGAAGAGATAGAGTAGATGTTTCCTCCAATATGTTTCTTTTGTATGTGTGTATGGGATTTTCTAAATGTTGCCTAAAATTGGAACTTCATTATTGTATACTAATATTTCAGAGTAATCACATAATCTGTTATTACTTATTAGTCTAAATTACCAAGTTGAAAAAACTCTGCTGCCTGAAATTGTTATTTGTTTTTATTTATTCAGAATAAATGAGTTCACTATTTTTATATTTTTCCATAATAATAGTCAAAACCAATTCATGAATTAACAAAGTTACTTCAAGTAAATGAAATAATTCTCACGTGATAAAACAGTCAATGGATTCCGGAATTGTGTATTCAGTTTGTTGTAAAAGTGATTAAACCAATGATATTATTTTTAAAAGAAATCTTAGGAGATTTGGATACATGTATATATATATGGCTGGGTCCCTTCGCTGTTCACCTGAAACTGTCAAAACATTGTTAACCGACTATACCCCAAAACAAAATAAACGGTTAGAAAAATAAATAAATCACACTGAAATTCTCAAAAGAGATACCATGCAACTTATATGCACAAGTATTTTAAAAGCATATAAGTTTCTTCTTTACAATGAAGAAAAAAAATAAACATACCTCTTGGTGTCTTTCAAGGTGAATTAAAATCAAAGAAAATAATAAACTACTAAATTTTAAATGCATACATTTTCTTTCCCTGCATCACAAAAATTATTACCTTAAAGAACAAAGGGTAAAAACTAAAGTTTGAACTTTAAATTGAAAATAAATACACATATAACATGTAAAGAACTAATATGCATAAACTTGAGTCCTTGTCATCTGAATCATCAGAAGTGCAAGAAATGGATTGACATCAAAATCTGAAATTCAAGTTATAAAACAAGCTAAATGGTAAAAACCTCTCAAGTCTCTTGAAGGATGAAACACTGACAAGTGTGAATGATTATCCTCTCCCAACCTATGACAATAAAAACATAAAATGGAAAATATTGAGTGACAAGTAAGTGTTTTGAACTTGTAGGCAACTTGAGTCCTTTTGAAAAGTTGGTGTTTGATAAACAGTAACTTTAGAGCTCCAGTGTTTAGATATGAACATACTATAAGAAAGAGTTTTCAGATTCTACTAAAGTTACACATACACACATTTTCTTTTGACCAATACCAATGTCAAATTTTACTTCATTTGGGAAAGAACTAACCATTTAACATGCTCATGAGAATGTATTTCTTAAGTAGTAACTGTAACTAAATTTAGTTAGCATTGGAATGATCAAATTGCTGTGGGAATAGAAAGTCAATTTGATAACCATGAAGCCTCATGGCAAGATAATTTTTTAATCATATATTATAAATATTTATTTATTCTAAAATTTAATGCTTCTATTTAAAGTATATAAAAATGAAACTGAAAAGAGAAAATACTTAGCAGATAGAATATTTTAATAATTACTTCATGAAATATAATCTATAGATATCTGGACAATCTCCTGTAAAGTGAAGGTATAATAGATGACTTACAAATATAAAATCTCTAAGTCTAGTAAATAATTATAATTGATTTAAGTCACATGTCTTTCATATAATTTTGTCTTTTGACTCTATTGATCTGGATCAAAACAATACAAGCAAAAAATAAATAAATAACAACAACAAAAACAAACACAGCAAAACTAAAACAACTATCACAAATCACTACCACTACTTCTGCTTAAATTTAATTTCTATCTGATTTGTCAACTGGCAGCATGGTATTCTTGTAGATTTAAATTTCAATTCAATATGTCATTATTTCAAAAAATTTGCTTTTCTCTGATGTTCTTTGCCCATTACCCAAAGCATACAACTTGTTATTGCCAATTTAGACCTGAGAATTTAACAGTGAGATTTACTCAGAATATATAGGGAGTTATTCATAACAGATGAATTTTTCCCGGGCAAAATTTACTGTGCATAAACTGTTTTTCTTAATTACTTGTGACATGCTGAACAATATACCTTTTATTCAGGTGACAGAAATAATTATAGGGAAGCCATCTTTCAGAATTCACACTCTTTTTAAAGGAAACTAATGATTTTTGTTCTCTGAAAATGTAAAGTTGAGCTATAATGGGGAAAAACATCAAAAATAATTAAGATAAATGAGCTTTTGGATCACAGAAAGAAAATAATTTATTTCATGAAGATTTTCTCATCTTATTTTAAAACTCTATTTATACATTCAGTCTAAAGTTGAAGTGCTAACCTGGTAATAATTAGTGCAATAAATTTCCTGTTCTTGTAAAAAGTGCAACAAAATTGTTATTAGAAACAGAGCAGTAATAAATATAAACATAGTCAAAATCCTGGGACCCAAATTAAGACCAAGTAAACAATAACCTCTTAAATAATAGAGGCACAAAACAATAGAAAAATAGAAAAACAGGGTATAGTCTGAGAGATTTGTTTGGCAGTGTCTATAACTCATTCTATCAAATCACTCTTTATCTCAGGTTATCCATGATCTGTATAGTTACATACTTCTTTTATTTAAAAAATGCTGGTTATCAGATTACTAATATTAAGTTCATTTTAGTAGTGAAATATAGAAGGAAAGATAGATTTAAAATACAGAGTTTAAAAAAGGAATGGTCAAAAATATTTTTGCCTTTTAAATCATGACAAATCATGGAAATTTGCTTACCTCTCTCCAGCCTTCCTTACTGTTTCCATCAATAAGAAAAGAGTCATATAATTTGAGAATTATATTTTATCTAGACAGCAAAAAAACTCATTGTCTTTACTTCTCAAAAATATGCTGCAGACTCACCTAAGAACTTTTTCAGATTTTTAAAGTTCCTACATGCAACCCTCAGTAAGAATGTCTTCCCAGGCCCGGACAGGGATCTGCTTAGATGGAGAGTTGCACAAGTGGAAGTGGCCTTTCTCTGCTGCTCCCCTCCTGCCCCAACTGTTAGGAGGATTACTATGCTTAGAGGCTGTGCTTGTATAACACTTTGATATTCTTAGATGAAAGTGACAGATTAGTGTAAAATTTTATAACTGTAATGGAATCCAAGTAAATAGCATTGCCATAATGGATTTTGCTGCTTAAAACAAACAAACAAACATGTTCTATAGCAACTAGAAGTATGTACTACATTGATTGATTTGCAAATATTGAAGAATCATTGCATCCCTGGGATAAAGCCCACTTGGTCATGATGCATGATCTTTTGAATATGTTGTTGGATTCTGTTTGCTAGAATTTTGTTGATGATATTTACATCTATGTTCATCAGTGATATTGGCCTGTAGTTTTCTTTTTTGGTAGCATCTTTGTCTGGTTTTGGTATTAGGGTGATGGTGGCTTCATAGAATGAGTTTGGCAATTTACCTTCCTGTGCAATTTCCTGGAAGAGTTTGAGTTGGAAAAGTTTTAGCTTTTCTCGGAATTTTTGGTGGAATTCACCTGTGAAGCCATCTGGTCCTGGGAATTTGTTAGTTAGAAGATTTTTTATTATAGTTTTGATTTCCATGTTTGTGATGGGTCTGGCACATTAACAAATTGAAACATAAAAACCACATGATTATTTCAATAGATACAGACAAAACCTTTGACAAAATTCAACATCCATTTATGATAAAAACCCACCAGAAAGCAGGCACAGAAGGAACATACCTCAACATAGTTGAAGCCATATATGACAAACCAACAGCAAACCTTATCCTCAATGGTGAAAAATTGAAAGTATTTCCCATAAAGTCAGGAACAAGACAAGGATGCCCACCCTCACCACTGCTATTCAACATAGTTTTGGAAGTTTTGGCCACAGAAATCAGAGCAGAAAAAGAAATAAAAGGAATCCAGATTGGAAAAGAAGTAAAACTCTCACTTTTTGCAGATGACTGATCCTCTACATAGAAAACCCTAACGACACCACCAGAAAATTTCTAGAGCTAGTCAATGAACACAGTAAAGATGCAGGATATACAATTAACACGCAAAAACTCTATAGGAATCCTTGCATTCCTGTACAATAACAATGAGAAAACAGAGAGTTAATTCCATTCACGATTGCAATGAAAAGAATAAAATACTTAGGAATAAATCTACCTAAATAAACAAAAGACCTATATATATAAAACTATGAAACACTGATGAAAAAATCAAAGAGGACACTAATAGATGGAGAAATATACCATGTTCATGGATTGGAAGAATCAATATAGTGAAAATGAGGACACTACCCAAAGCAATCTATAGATTCAATGCAATCCTTATCAAGCTACCAACAGTATTTTTCAGAGAACAGAACAAATAGTTTCACAATTTGTATGGAAATACAAAAAACCTCGAATAGCTAAGGCAATCTTGAGAAAAGAATGAAATTGGACGAATCAACCTGCATGACTTCAGGCTCTACTACAAAGCCACAGTTATCAAGACAGTATGGTACTGGCGCAAAGACAGAAATATAGATCAATGGAACAAAATAGAAAGCCCAGAGATAAATGCATGCACCTATGGACACCTTTAGAGAAGGCAATAGCACCCCACTCCAGTACTCTTGCCTGGAAAATCCCATGGACGAAGGAGCCTGGTAGGCTACAGTCCATGGGGTCACTAAGAATCGGACACGACTGAGCGACTTCACTTTCACTTTTCACTTTCATGCGTTGGAGAAGGAAATGGCAACCCACTCCAGTGTTCTTGCCGGGAGAATCCCAGGGACGGGGGAGCCTGCTGGGCTGCCATCTGTGGGGTCGCACAGAGTCAGACATGACTGAAGTAACTTAGCAGTAGCATGGACACCTTATCTTTGACAAAGGAGGCAAGAATATACAATGGAGAAAAGACAATCTCTATAACAAGTGTTTCTGGGAAAACTGGTCAACAACTTGTAAAAGAATGAAACTAGAACACTTTCTAACACTGTACCCAAAAATAATCTCATAATTGATTAAAGGCCTAAATATAAGACCAGAAACCATAAAACTCCTGGAGGAAAACATATGCAAAACACTCTTTGGCATAAATCACAGCAGGATCCTCTATGACCCATCTCCCGGAATATTGGAAATAAAAGCAAAAATAAACAAATTGGACCTAATTAAACTTAAAGGGTTTTGCACAACGAAGGAAACTATAAGAAAGGTGAAAATACAGCCTTCAGAATGGGAGAAAATAATAGCAAATGAAACAACTGACAAAGAATTAATCTCAAAAATACACAAGCAGCACCTGCAGTTCAATTCCAGAAATATAAATGACCCAATCAAAAAATGGGCCCAAGAACTAAACAGACATTTCTCCAAAGAAGACATACAGATGGCTAACAGACACATGAAAAGATGCTCAACATCACTCATTATCAGAGAAATTCAAATCAAACCACAATGAGGTACCATCTCACTCTGGTCAGAATGACTGCTATCAAAAAGTCTACAAACAACAAATGCTGGGGAGGGTGTGGAGAAAAGGGAACCCTCTTACACTGTTGGTGGGAATGCAAACTAGCACAGCCACTATGGAGAACAGTGTGGAGATTCCTTAAAACACTGAAATTAGAACTGCCATAAGACTCAGCAATCAAACTGCTGGTCATACACACCAAGGAAACCAGAATTGAAAGAGACATGTGTACCACAATGCTCATTGCAGCACTGTTTACAATAGCCAGGACATGGAAGCAACCTAGAGGTCACTTGGCAGAGGACTGGATAAGAAATTTGTGGTATGTATACACAATGGAGTAATACTCAGCTATTAAAAAGAATGCATTTGAATCAGTTCTAATTAGATGGATGAAACTGGAGCTTATTATACAGAGTGCAGTAAGCCAGAAAGCAAAACACCAATACAGTATATTAACACATCAGATCAGATCAGATCAGTCACTCAGTCGTGTCCAACTCTTTGCCCCCAATCACTCCCAGCATCAGAGTCTTTTCCAATGAGTCAACTCTTTACATGAGGTGGCCAAAGTACTGGAGTTTCAGCTTTAGTATCATTCCTTCCAAAGAAATCCCAGGGCTGATCTCCTTCAGAATGGACTGGTTGGATCTCCTTGCAGTCCAAGGGACTCTCAAGAGTCTTCTCCAACACCACAGTTGAAGGTATCAATTCTTTGGCGCTCAGCCTTCTTCACAGTCCAACTCTCCCATCCATACATGACCACAGCAAAAACCATAGCCTTGACTACACGGACCTTTGTTGGCAAAGTAATGTCTCTGCTTTTGAATATGCTATCTAGGTTGGTCATAACTTTCCTTCCAAGGAGTAAGCATCTTTTAATTTCATGGCTGCAGTCACCATCTGCAGTGATTTTGGAGCCCAGAAAAATAAAGTCTGACACTGTCTCCACTGTTTCCCCATCTATTTCCCATGAAGTGGTAGGACCAGATGCCATGATATTCATTTTCTGAATGTTGAGCTTTAAGCCAACTTTTTCACTCTCCACTTTCACTTTCATCAAGAGGCTTTTTAGTTCCTCTTCACTTTCTGCCATAAGGGTGGTGTCATCTGCATATTTGAGGTTATTGATATTTCTCCCGACAATCTTGATTCAAGCTTGTGATTCTTCCAGTCCAGCGTTTCTCATGATGTATTCTGCATATAAGTTAAATAAACAGGGTGACAATATACAGCCTTGACGAACTCCTTTTCCTATTTGGAACCAGTCTGTTGTTCCATGTGCAGTTCTAAGTGTTGCTTCCTGACCTGCATACAAATTTCTCAAGAGGCAGATCAGGTGGTCTGGTATTCCCATCTCTTTCAGAATTTTCCACAGTTTAATGTGGTCCACACAGTCAAAAGCTTTGGCATAGTCAATAAAGCACAAATAGATGTTTTTCTGGAACTCTCTTGCTTTTTCCATGATCCAGCAGATGTTTGCAATTTCATCTCTCGTTCCTCTGCCTTTTCTCAAACCAGCTTGAACATCTGGAAGTTCACGGTTCACATATTGCTGAAGCCTGGCTTGGAGAATTTTGAGCATTACTTTACTAGCGTGTGAGATGAGTGTAATTGTGCGATAGTTTGAGCATTCTTTGGCATTGCCTTTCTTTGGGATTGGAATGAAAACTGATCTTTTCCAGTCCTGTGGCCACTGCTGAGTTTTCCAAATTGGCTGGCATATTGAGAGCAGCACTTTCACAGCATCGTCTTTCAGGATTTGGAATAGCTCAACTGGAATTCCATCACCTCCAGTAGCTTTGCTCGTAGTGATGCTTTCTAAGGCCCCCTTGACTTCACATTCCAGGATGTCTGGCTCTAGGTCAGTGATCATATCATCGTGATTATCTGGGACATGAAGATCTTCTTTGTACAGTTCTTCTGTGTATTCTTGCCACCTCCTCTTAATATCTTCTGCTTCTATTAGGTCCATACCATTTCTGTCCTTTATCAAGCCCATCTTCCCATGAAATGTTCCTTTGGTGTCTCTGATTTTCTTGAAGAGATCCCTAGTCTTTCCCATTCTGTTGTTTTCCTCTATTTCTTTGCATTAATCGCTGAAGAAGGCTTTCTTATCTCTTCTTGCTATTTGTTGGAACTCTGCATTCATATGTTTATATCTTTCCTTTTCTCCTTTGCTTTTTGCTTCTCTTCTTTTCACAGCTATTTGTAAGGCCTCCCCAGACAGCCATTTTGCTTTTTTGCATTTCTTTTCTATGGGACTGGTCTTGATCCCTGTCTCCTGTACAATGTCACAAACCTCATTCCATAGTTCATCAGGCACTCTATCAGATCTAGGCCCTTAAATCTATTTCTCCCTTCCACTGTATAATCATAAGGGATTTGATTTAGGTCATACCTGAATTGTCTAGTGGTTTTTCCTACTGTCTTCAATTTAAGTCTGAATTTGGCAATAAGGAGTTCATGATCTGAGCCACAGTCAGCTACTGGTCTTGTTTTTGCTGACTGTATAGAGCTTCTCCATCTTTGGCTGCAAAGAATATAATCACTCTGAATTCGGTGTTGACCATCTGGTGATGTCCATGTATAGAGTCTTCTCTTGTGTTGTTGGAAGAGGGTGTTTGTTACGACTAGTGCATTTTCTTGACAAAACTCTGTCAGTCTTTGCCCTGCTTCATTCCGTATTCCAAGGCCAAATTTGCCTGTTACTCTAGGTGTTTCTTGACTTCCTACTTTTGCATTCCAGTCCCCTATAATGAGACGGACATCTTTTTTGGGTGCTAGTTCTAAACATATATATATGTATATATATATACATAATTTAGAAAGATGGCAACGATGACCCTATATGTGAGACAGCAAAAGATACACAGATGTAAAGAACAGACTTTTGAACTCTGTGGGAGAAGGCGAGGGTGTGATGATTTGAGAGGATAGCACTGAAACATGTACATTATCATATGTGAAATACATCGCCAGTCCAGGTTCAATGCATGAGGCAGGGTGCTCAAGGCTGGTGCAGTGGGACAACCCTGAGGGATGGGATGGGGAAGGAGGCGGAAGGGAGTGTCAGGATGGGGAACACATATACACCCATGGCTGATTCATGTGAATGTATGGCAAAACCCACCACAATATTATAAAGTAATTAGCCCCCAATTAAATTTTTTTAAAAAAGTTAATTGATCAGTTAGCTACAGATTTTATGAAGACATGTTGATTGGCAACAAAGCAAATATGAATTGTCTTTAAAATACCAAATATGAAAGAGATAATGAAAATATGTTTATATATAATTTTATGTCTTATTTACTCAACTAAATGCTATCATGAGCATTTCAGTGTTATGAAATATGTTATGAAAATATGATTGAATACTGAAGTAGTCCATTGATAAAATATATACATTAAAATTTTAATTAATATCTTAGCATTGAATGTTGTTCTTGTTGTTCAGTTGCTAAGTCATGTGCTACTCTTGTCGACCTCATGGACATGTGCTTCTGTTATCCATGTGCCTCTGGTCTCCATGTTCGCCATGTGCCTCTGTTCTCCACTATCTCCCGAATTTGCTCAAATTCAAGTCCATTCAGTTAGTAATGCTAGTCATTTTATCTCTACCACCCCCTTCTCCTTTGCCTTCAATCTTTTCCAGCATCAGGGTTTTTTCTAATGAATTGGCTCTTCACATCAGGTGGCCAAAATGCTGGAGCTTCAGCTTCAGCAACAGTCTTTCCAATGAATATTCAGGGTTGATTTTTTTTTTTTTAGGATTGACTGTTTTGTTCTCCTTGTAGTCCAAAGGACTCTCAAGAGTCTTCTTCAGCACCACAATTTGAAAACATCACTTCCTCAAAACTCAGCCTTCTTTATGGTCTAAATCTCACATTCATACATGACTACTGAAAAAAACCAGTTTGACCATATGTGCCTTCATCAGAAAACTGATATCTTTGCTCTTTAGTACGTTGTCTAGGTTTATCATAGCTTTCCTCCCAAGGAGCAAGCATCTTTTAATTCCATGGCTGCAATCACAGTCCTCAGTGATTTTGGAGCTGAAGAAAATAAAAACTATCACTGTTTCCACTTTTTACATTTGTATTTGCCATGAAGTAATAGGACCAAATTCCATGAACTTAGTTTTCTGAACCAAATTTCAAGCCAGTTTATTCACACTCTTCTTTCACTCTTATCAAGAGGCTGTTTAGTTCCTCTTCACTTTCTGCCAGCAGAGTGATATCATCTGCGTATCTCTGGTTGTTGATATTTCTCCTGGAAATCTTAATTTCAGTTTGTGTTTTCCTGAAATTTTGCATGGGGTATTCTGCATATAAGTTAAGTAAGCAGGATAACAATATACAGCCTTGATGTACTCATTTCCCAATAATGATACAGTCTGTCTGTCCATATCTATCAGATCTAATCCCTTGAATCTGTTTGTAACTTCCACTGTATAATTGTAAGGGATTTGATTTAGGTCATACTTAAATCAGTTCAGTTCAGTTCAGTCGCTCAGTCATGTCCAACTCTTTGTGACCCCATGGAATGCAGCACGTCAGGCCTCCCTGTCCATCACCAACTCCCAGAGTTTACCCAAACTCATGTACATTGGGTCAGTGATGCCATCCAACTATCTCATTTTATGTCATCCCCTTCTCCTCCTGCCCTCAATCTTTCCCAGCATCAGGGTCTTTTCAAATGAGTCAGCTCTTCTCATCAGGTGGTCAAAATATTGGAGTTTAAGCTTCAACATCAGTCCTTCAAGTGAATACCCAGGACTGATCTCCTTTAGGATGGATTGGTTTGATTTGCTAGTAGTCCAAGGGACTCTCAAGAGTCTTCTACAAAACCACAGTTCAAAACCATCAGTTCTTCAGTGTTCAGCCTTCTTTAAGGCCCAACTCTCACATCCATACATGTCTACTGGAAAAACCATAGCTTTGACTAGACTGAACTTGTTGACAAAGTAATGTCTCTGCTTTTTAATAAGCTGTCTAGGCTTGCTAAAACTTTCCTTCCAAGGAATAGGCATCATTTAATTTCATGGCTGCAGTCACCATATGCAGTGATTTTGGAGCCCAATATAATAAAGTCAGCCACTATTTCCATTGTTTCCCCATCTATTTGCCATGAAGTGATGGGACCAGATGCCATGATCTTAGTTTTCTGAATGTTGAGCTTTAAGCCGACTTTTTCACTCTCCTCTTTCACTTCTATCAAGAAGCTCCTCAGTTCTTCTCTGCTTTCTGTCATAAGGGTGGTGTCATTTGCATATCTGAGGTTATTGATATTTCTCCCTGAAATCTTGATTCCAGCTTGTGCTTCTTCCAGCCCAGCATTTCTCATGATGTGCTCTGCATATAAATTAAATAAGCAGGCTGACAATATACAGCTTTGATGTACTCCTTTTCCTATTTGGAACCAGTCTGTTGTTCCATGTCCAGATCTAACTGTTGCTTCCTGACCTGCATACAGGTTTCTCAAGAGGCAGGTCAGGTGGTCTTGTATTCCCATCTCTTTCAGAATTTTCCACAGTTTATTGGGAAAATGTTAATAACTGTTGAGGCTGGGTTATCAATACTTAAAGATATGTTGCTTAATTTGGATGGCATTTTACTATATCATAATGGACAGTGAAATGTGAAATTCAAATGGTGTCTCACAGTTTTAGGTCATCCAAAATTTTAACACAAATTCTCCCTCAATAGAACAATTTATGACTGAATAATGTCATCATCTGTAGACTGGAGACATGAGAAGACTATTAAATAGTTTAAATAAGTAAGTTAAAGAAACTTAATTTTAAAAAATAAAATTAAGCAGTATTACCATAGGAGAGTAAAAATGAGGAGTCAGGTACTTTTAAGAATGTGTATATAAAAAAAGTATTTGTAATTTTAACATGTAACCAATAGATAACCCCAGAGAATAAGAATTTCAAAGTTTGTTTTTAAGCATGGAAACTGGGCTTTATTGTAAGTTACTTATTAAATGATTGTATAATACCCGCTGATATGTCAGTGTAAAAGTGGAGAATAAAAACATTCTCTAAAGAGATATATACGCATATATATTATGTATAATATATAGGTGTTTAATTAGGATTACTTTTGTAGAACAGGCAAAAATAGATGAACAAGGATTCAGAACAAAGTAAGATATTTCACTATTAAAAAAAGTTCTTTTGCTTCAAGATTTCCTCATTTTTTAACAGAAGTTCATCTATTGGCATACAGAATCTCACCAGAAAAATAAGATTGAATAGTGGGTAACATTCACAAGACTTGTAGTCTAATTATTGAATGTGCAAAGTAGAATTTAGTCATAGTAGCATTATGAAAGATATTCATTTATTAGCTTAAGATAAATATATGTTACAAAAGGAAAGTAGTAATTAGCTTAGAACTTGACTATGAAATGTGAAATGTTAAAAACCAAAATAATGTTTTGTATTACCTATGCACTGTTATTTATTGATAATTTCATAACAATTTATATTATCAACTATTGATAATGTTTATTGAAAATAAATTATTTATTGATGGATTTGAATTACTTGGATATAGGCAAAATACATGCTTAATTTGATAATTACAAGTATATTTATAAACCAAAGATCTATAAACTCATAGGAATGTAAATGCAAAATTAATATGAAAGAATAAAAAGGAAACTTCCTTACTGATAACTCTTACCAGACAATGTGCTAAGCACTTTTATATGTTTTATTTAATACTCCAAGCAAACCCAGTTGAAAGTTGATTAATTCTCATTTTCTAGATAAATAAAATGAAGCTCAAAGATTTTAAATATTGTGTACAATTTGTGCTAGTAAGTCATAGAACTGGGACCCAAACCCACCTTCATCTGCTAGAGACAAAATCTTATATTACTTTTGCTTAAACATGATGGATCCTGAAACTCAGTGCCATACACAGGTTGTAGTTTAGTCTCTAAGTCGTGTCTGACACTTTTGTGACTCCATGGACTATAGCCCACCAGGTTCCTCTGTCCATGGAATTTCCCAAGCAAAATACTGGAATGGGTTTTCATTTCCTTATCCAGGGGAACTTCCTGAACCCACAGGATTGAACCCACATTTCCTGCATTGCAGGTGGATTCTTTACTGCTGAGCCACCACATAGACCCTTATGTTTGGTCAGTGAAAGCATTAGAAGCCAATATTAACTCATTTAAATTAATCATATTCATATGCAGCTTATCGTGTTAACTAGAGAGCTAAAATTATATTACTTAAGAATGAAATATTAATCCATTGATGGGTAAAGTAGCCAATTGACATCTCTGGGAACCAGATTACATGTGTCCTTGTTTTACTTTTGAAATTAACTAGTTGGGTGACCTTATTAAAATTATTTTACCTCAAAAAGAATCTATTTCCTTACAATTAAAATGAAAGGAGTTGATATATATCAGCATTTTTTAAAAACTTGTAGCACTAGAAAGTATTTTATTAAACTTAAAAGCATGTGGAACTTCAATATACAAAATATGTGAGAGCTGTTGGTTTCCCAGGGTTGGAGTTCCAAAGCTTCAACTTATCAAAATTGTCCTCACAATGCCTTCAAGTAGTCCCTGGGGTAAGTCCATAAAGTTTAAAGACTGCTGTACCAGATTGATTCCAAAGTTACTTCCATCTTGAATATTTTATGATTTCATGATATCTGACTTAAGGATTAAAAAAAAGTGATAATGGCAGAATTGCCAGCCCTTTATAGATGTAATTTCTATGAAATATAAATTCAAAAGGACATATTTTGCAAAAAGGAGGTTATTTAGCTACATGTATATTTTGGGAACTAATGGTAACTGCCTGTCAATGCAGGAGGTGTAAGAGATAAGAGTTCCATCCCTAGATAGTGAAGATCCCTTGGAAGAGGAAATGACAACCCACAACAGTTCGTGTTTGGAGAATCCCATGGACAGAGCAGCATGGAGGGCTATAATTCATGGGGTCGAAAAGAGTCACACACAATGAAATGAATTAGCACACACACATGTATATTTATTTTAAAAAACTTATTGGGTTACAAATACACAAAATGTTTTATACTGTATGCCTAAATTACAATGATAAATAAAAGCAAACATGTTTTCTCTCATAGATTTTTATGATATAGTGAAAAACTGAGATATCAGGCAAATGATAGAAATATCAAGTAAATGATAAACAGGAAATTTTAATTTGGAGGCATTTGTTTAGCTTCAGGTTTCAGTTCAGTTCAGTTCAGTTCAGTCGCTCAGTCGTGTCCGACTCTTTGCGACCCCATGAATTGCAGCATGCCAGGCCTCCCTGTCCATTACCAACTACCGGAGTTCACACAGACTCATGTCCATCAAGTCAGTGATGCCATCCAGCCATCTCATCCTCTGTCGTCCCCTTCTCCTCTTGCCCCCAATCCCTCCCAGCATCAGAGTGTTTTCCAATGAGTCAACTCTTCGCATGAGGTGGCCAAAGTACTGGAGTTTCAGCTTTAGCATCATTCCTTCCAAAGAAATCCCAGGGCTGATCTCCTTCAGAATGCACTGGTTGGATCTCCTTGCAGTCCAAAGGACTCTCAAGAGTCTTCTCCAACACCACAATTCAAAAGCATCAATTCTTTGGCGCTCAGCCCTCTTCACAGTCCAACTCTCACATCCATACATGACCAGTGGAAAAACCATAGCCTAGACTAGACGAACCTTTGTTGGCAAAGTAATGTCTCTGCTTTTGAACATGCTATCTAGGTTGGTCATAACTTTCCTTCCAAGGAGTAAGCGTCTTTTAATTTCATGGCTGCATTCACCATCTGCAGTGATTTTGGAGCCCCCAAAAATAAAGTCTGACACTGTTTCCACTGTTTCCCCATCTATTTCCCATGAAGTAATGGGACCGGATGCCACGATCTTTGTTTTCTGAATGTTGAGCTTTAAGCCAACTTTTTCACTCTCCACTTTCACTTTCATCAGTAAGCTTTTTAGTTCCTCTTCACTTTAGATATAATTAATATATAGCAATGTATAAGTTTAAGATGGCAGTGTAAGGGATTGACATATATACTGTGAAATAATTACCACAATAAGTTTGCTTAGCATTTCATACACTGGCAGATACCAAAAAAAAAAAAAAAATGGTGTTTTCCTTGTGATGAAAACTTTTATCATTTACTCTCTTCAGTTTAGTTTAGTAGCTCAGTCGTGTCCGACTCTTTGCAACTCCATGAACCACAGCACGCCAGGCTTCCCTGTCCGTCACCAACTCCTGGAGTTCACTCAAACTCAGGTCCATCAATTTGATGATGCCATGCAGCCATCTTATCCTCTGTCGTCCCTTTCTCCTCCTGCCCCCAATCCTTTCCAGCATTAGGCTCTTTTCCAAGAAGTCAACTTTTCACCTCAGGTGGCCAAAGTATTGGAGTTTCAGCTTCAGCATCAGTCTTTCCAATGAACACCCAGGACTGATCTGGTTTAGGATGGAATGGTTGGATCTCCTTTCAGTCCAAGGGGCTCTCAAGAGTCTTCAACATTCATAAAACTAAGATCATGGCATCTGGTCCCATTGCTTCATGGTAAATACATAGGGAAACAATAGAAACAGTGGCAGACTTCATTGTCTAGGGTTCAAAAATCAGATAGTGACTGCAGTTATGAAATTAAAAGATGCTTGCTCCTTGGAAGAAAAGCTATGATAAACCTAGACAGCATATTAAAAAGCAGAGACATTACTTTACTGACAATGATCCATCTACTCAAAACTATGATTTTTTCCCATAGCTGTGAGAGCTGGACCATAAAGAAAACTGAACACTGAAGAATTGATGCTTTTGAACCATGGTGTTGGAGAACACTATTGAGAGGCCCTTGGACTGCAAGGAGATCAAATCAGTCAATCCTAAAATAAATCAGTCTTGAATATTCATTGGGAGGACTGATGCTCAAGCTGAAGCTCCAATACTTTGGTCACCAGATGTGAAGAGCCGACTCACTGGAAAAGACCCTGATGCTGGGAAAGATTGAAAGCAAGAGGAGAAGAGGATGACAGTAGATGAGATGGTTGGATGGCATCACCGACTTGATGGACAAGAATTTGAGCAAGCTCCAGGAGTTGGTTATGAACAGGTATGCCTGGCACACTGCAGTCCATGGGGTTGGAAAGGGTCAGTCACAACTGAGTGACTAAACTGAACTGAACTAGTCATAATAGATAAACCATTTTACATAGTAAAAATTGGAATATGATATAGATACATCAACCTTCTGTATCTTTTGTTGTGGGTAAAACTGTTACAGTTAATATTAAATAATAAGTTGTCTCTATTTTTAACTCAACAGCTATATATTTAAGCATTATACACAGGGAAACTGGATGTGCCATGAAAACATATAAATGAATGTTCATTTTTAATGCAGAGACTAATATCATGGAAAAATTATGATTTTTCCATTTTTATTGAAATTATAAGATTTAGAGTGACCTATCCAAATGACATTCTGTCTCATAGCAAATATCATGCTTATATCTCTCTTCAGTTCAGTTCAGTCGCTCAGTCAAGTCCCATGAATTATAGCATGCCAGGCCTCCCTGTCCATCACCAACTCCCGGAGTTCACCCAAACTCATGTTCATCGAGTTGGTGATGCCATCCATCCATCTCATCCTCTGTCGTCCCCTTCTCCTCTTGCCCCCAATCCCTCCAAGCATCAGAGTCTTTTCCAAAGAGTCAAGTCTTCGCATGAGGTGGCCAAAGTATTGGAGTTTCAGCTTTAGCATCAGTCCTTCAAAAGAATACCCAGGACTGATCTCCTTTAGAATGGATTGGTTGTATCTCCTTGCAGTCCAAGGGACTCTCAAGAGTCTTCTCCAACACCACAGTTCAAAAGCATCAATCCTTCAGAGTCTTCTCCAACACCACAGTTCAAAAGCATCAATTCTTCAGTGCTCAGCTTTCTTCACAGTCCAACTCTCACATCCATACATGACCACTGGAAAAACCATAGCCTTGACTAGATGGACCTTTGTTGGCCAAGTAATATCTCTGCTTTTCAATATGCTATCTAGGTTGGTCATAACTTTCCTTCCAAGGAGGGAGTAAGCGTCTTTTAGTTTCATGGCTGCAGTCACTGTCTGCAGTGATTTTGGAGACCAAAAAAATAAAGTCTGACACTGTTTCCACTATTTCCCCATCTATTTCCCATGAAGTGATGGGACCTGATGCCATGATCTTAGTTTTCTGAAGCTTTAAGCCAACTTTTTTTTTTTTATTTTGTAAATATGATTTTTCTATCATATTTTATATTTTTTACTGCTGGCTTGAGAAAAATTACTGGTATTTGTACATTAATATTTTATCTCATCAATTTGCTAAAGTCCTTTATATTAACTTTTTTACAGTTATTAATGTTAGGTTTTCTAAGCACAATCTTGTTATATTCTGCATTTAAATATTTTGTCAGAATGTGTGTCTTGCTTTTCAAAAAGGAAAGAAAAGTGGATATCTAAGAGTTATACATTTTTCTCTTTTTTCTACTTATTGTATATTGACTAATGTACAAAACAGTGATAAATGGTTATTATGAACATTCTTGTATTTTTAATTTTAATGCTAAGAAATATCTTGTAATATGATTAGTACTTTTTAATACTTCCTGTTTTTTTATTTAGAGAGAATCTAACTTATGTGTTCCTAGCAAGTCATAGTAATGTACATTGATACTTTCATTGTTTTTTAATAGCTTTCAATTATTTGACTCACCAGTCCTCATATAGCAACTGAATCAAGGTGATTCAGTGCAAGGGCAAGAACAGAAAAGGCCATTGGGATATAATAGAAGAGATAGTTGCATATTTACAGTCAACAAAGGTGCCAAAAGTATTTGAATTTATTGACAATTGGGGAAAGTGCAACCTTTCCAAAAATTGTGATGGGATCAATTAATAATAACCTAAGGAGGAAAAAAAAAAAAAAACCTAGTGCACTCTCCACATCATATAAAAAAAAAAAATCAAAAGGATCCTATTGCTAAACCTTTAAGGTAAAACTATTACTCTTCTAAAGGAATCATAGGTGCATATTTTTGCCACTTTGAAGTAGCCTAAAATTTAAGACACACACAAAAGCCGAAGTGCCAGACTTGGGCATGAGGATAGCTGTTGGCTTGCTGAAAGTAGTAAATTCCATATCACTGGCGTCCCACTGAACAGCACCAAACCTGGTGTATGACACAAGAGCAGAGTGGTGGTGTCCCTCCCAGCAGCACTGCTGCCAGGGCAGAATGGGGTCAGGGCTTACAGGTGGTGCTGCCCTCCCCTCGGACTCAAGAGCAGCTCTCTGACAGAGAGGGAAGAGAGGCTTAGCTTGTTCTTCCTGGTTCTCAGAGCAGTTTTCTAAATATTGGAGGCAGCATGTTGGCTCTTCTGGATTCCCCAAGGCTTTGGCTTCTGGACAAACCTGGCCAAGTCCACACAGATCCTGAGGTCAGTCTCCTCAGGATATACTGGAGCTTCAGCTTTTGAAAAACCTTGGTCCTTGTCCATGGAGACAGGAGCCCAGTGTCTTCAGGACCCATCTTGGAAGAGGTGAAGAAAAAGTGGAGAGAAATGTCCTGTATATGAGTGACTACTGATGGGGGCCTATTTTCAGAGGAGCCACTAGAGGAAGGTCTTGATATGGAAATCAATAATTTCAGGTAGTTTTATGTATAGTATAGACAGTTTTCAGTGTTGTTTTTTTTTTTTTTTTGGTGTGTGGTATCTAATTTTCTTGGCATAATTTATCCAGAGGACTTTCTTGGCATCATTTATCCAATGTATGTCCTTGGGAGCTTTGTCATAAATTAACTGACCATATACACGTGGGTTTATCTCTGAGTTCTTTGTTCTGTTCTTCTGGCGCATAAGCCACACTGTTTTAGAACTAGTGTAGTTTGAAGTCGGGGAGCGAGTTGACTCCAGCTGTTCTCTCTTTTCTTAGGATCACTTTGCCTATTTGGCTATTTGCCTGTTTGTCCTTTTTGGCTCCACACACATGATAGGGTTGTTTGTTTTGTTTCTGTGAAAAATGCTATTTTAATTGTATTAAGAATTAAATTGAATATGTACACTGCTTTGGCAGGATGAACTTTTTAACAATATTTTTCCAATGCCCAATCACAGAATATTTTTCTAGAATATTTATTTCTTCTTCTGTTTCTTTATTAGTGTTTTACACTTTTCATTGTGCAGGTGTTTCATGTCATTGGTTAAATATATACCTAGATATTTTATTCTTTTTGATGCAACTGTAAGTGGGATTTCTTTTTACTGATACTTCTTTATTAGTGTATATAAACTCAACTGATTTTTGTGTATTACTTTTGTATTATGCAACTTTACTAAATTAATGTATTACTTGTACCATTTGGTGGTCAATGCCAAAAATTGTAACTCAAAACTCCTATTGTTTCTACCATATTCCAGATTATTCACCACACCAAAGACATATTGACTACTAATATAATCTCCCCACAGTACCTCTTAATAATGTGTGGATTCCTACAAAAGCAATTAGATTAACCATTTTGAGTGAACTGGATCTGGGTAGATTTGACTCCTATGATAAAGTTTGATATCTTATCTACTTTTCTGGCTGGCACTGACATGTTGTTTGGAAAAGTTACTTTCTAATAATTTCAAACATAGAAAATTTGCAGTAGCAGTAAAATGTACTCCTTTTCTGCAATTTCAGATTTCCCATTCATCATTGATTTACCACATATGTCAATTTAAATGACAACTTTCACTATGTTTTACTCTAAAAAGGGACAGTCTCCCAGGGAGCACTCACATAACCCCCAAATGAGAAATCATTATGATTTTCACCTTAGGATCCAATTCATAGGCCTACTTTCACTTTAATCACCTGCCCCGCAGTATGAAAATGTGTTTTTCCATTCTGATCCAGTTTTCTTTCCTGGAAATGTTCTTGAGATTTTCCCTCATTTTCACAACCTTGATGAATATAAAGCACACAAGATGAGTGTGATCTAGTTAGCCTTTTCTGTATAGCTTATTTCTCTTAGGATGTTTTCAATGTTCATGCATGTTGTAACATGTATCAGTACTTCATTCACATTTTGCATTATGATTAAATCTATCGAACATAACATTTACCACTTAAACCATTTAAAGGAGATGATTCTATGACATTCACTGTGTAATGGTTTCAGTTTCTAAAAAATACAAAATAAAGAAAGCAGGATGTCAACTCTGTCATTCTTTTCATATGAAGTTCATTAAATCACACAACACTTAAAAGTAGAGGCATATTTTGGATTCTTTTTACATTTCATTTTTAGACTCAATTCACCATCAGACTCTAAAAATAAAATTATTAAGTTATTTTTGACTATATTCCTTTGTTGAATTCTGACTTTCAAAGATTCTGATTTTTAAATATGCTAAAAATTAATTTTATTTCTAATATGACAATTGCCCTGTGTATAACAAGTACAAACATAGGTCTTGATAATTGAAGATATTAGGATATCAGTATATTTCATTCCTTCACTGTTTTTTTTTTTTTTTGGTACAAAATGCATCTGCACAAAAAAGTCAGTAATTGAACCAATGATATTCTTTATTGAGAAATTAAATTAGTTTTGGCTTTGATTGAAGCAATTACAAAAAAATCAGAGTAGTCAAAGATATATTCCATGTGTCACTTTGAGGAAGATCTTAAGTGATTATTTTTGAACTGGGTAATATTAAGCTAGTTTGCGTCATCTCCAAAATATCAAAGTGACATGTTTTCATGGTCATAACTTAATTACTGTATTGTTCAGACCTATTGATAAAGCCTGAAGGAATTCTAATTAGCTGTGATTCTGACTTGCTTTCCCTGTTGTATAATCCACCGTTCTTAGCTTGCAAGCTCTGGTACTGTGACTTGCTCAGCCAGCAATGAATACAACTATTGGCCTCTTGGCTTATATCCAAGCTGGAAAATCCTGCCATATTTTTAAACACTGTTTACCAACCTTTATCTTCTTGTTTTCTAGTTCAAATATTAGCATGAAGATGTCAAAATTTGTCCTAAAAGAGAATAAATCTCATTTCTAGCAACAGGTTAGAAGCATTATTTTCTATTGCCCTTTAAATAAGCTAATTATTTAACATTAACTTCTAAATTCAAAGAGTGAATAAATAGTTATACTTTCTCAATATTTGATAATTACATTAGGCAAAGTAATCATTTTTAGTAATAAACATGATGCACATTTTTAGTGAATATTCAAATACAAATCTCTATTTCATTTTAACAATTTAAAATTCTGATAATATCTCAAATGAAATAGGGACAAGTGGCAAACAAAATTCATCTTGTTAAAGGAACCATTAAGTTGAGACAAACAATTAAAGTCAAATAATCATTGCAAATGAGGGAGGAAAATACAATTTCTCATAATGTTTTAAATTCTGATTTTTTTAAAACATAGATGAAGACCGTTCCTTAGATATATAACTAATGACAAACAGCATCATCATACTATGATTTATTCTACCAGGGGACTGTGTTCCTTCAGTTGAGGTCAGTTCAGTCACTCAGTCGTGTCCGACTCTTTGCGACCCCATGAATCACAATACGCCAGGCCTCCCTGTCCATCACCAACTCCCGGAGTTTACTCAGACTCACGTCCATCGAGAGTCAGTGATGCCATCCAGCCATCTCATTCTCTGTCATCCCCTTCTCCTCCTGCCCTAATCCCTCCCAGCATTAGAGCCTTTTCGAATGAATCAACTTTTTGCATAAGGTGGCCATAGTACTGGAGTTTCAGCTTTAGCATCATTCCTTCCAAAGAAATCCCAGGGCTGATCTCCTTCAGAATGGACTGGTTGATATCCTTGCAGTCCAAGGGACTCTCAAGAGTCTTCTCCAACACCACAGTTCAAAAGCATCAATTCTTCGGCACTCAGCTGTCTTCACAGTCCAACACTCACATCCATACATGATTACTGGAAAAACCATTGCTTTGACTAAACGGAATTTTGTTGGCGAAGTAATGTCTCTGCCTTTTAATATGCTATCTAGGTTGGTCATAACTTTCCTTCCAAGGAGTAAGCATCTTTTAATTTTATGGCTGCAATCACCATCTGCAGTGATTTTGGAGACCAAAAATTTAAAGTCTGACACTCTTTCCACTGTTTCTCCATCTATTTGCCATGAAGTGATGGAACCAGATACCATGATCTTCATTTTCTGAATGATGAGCTTTAAACCAACTTTTTCACTTTCACTTTCATCAAGAGGCTTTTTAGCTTCTCTTCACTTTCTGCCATAAGGGTGATATCATCTGCATATGTGAGGTTATTGATATTTCTCCCAGCAATCTTGATTCCAGCTTGTGCTTCTTCCAGCCCAGCGTTTCTCATGATGTACTCTGCATATAAGTTAAATAAACAGGGTGACAATATACAGCCTTGACATACTACTTTTCCTATTTGGAACCAGTCTGTTGTACCATGTCCGGTTCTAACAGTTGTTTCCTGACCTGCATACAGGTTTCTCAAGAGGCAGATCAGGTGGTTTGGTATTCCCATCTCTTGAAGAATTTTCAACAGTTTATTGTGATCCACATAGTCAAAAGCTTTGGCATAGTCAATAAAGCAGAAGTAGATGTTTTTCTGGAACTCTCTTGCTTTTTCCGTGATCCAGCAGATGTTGGCAATTTGATCTCTGGTTCCTCTGCCTTTTCTAAAACCAGCTTGAACATCAGGAAGTTCACAGTTCACGTATTGCTGAAGCCTGGCTTGGAGAATTTTGAGCATTACTTTACCAGCTTGTGTTCCTTAAGGGAACATTAACTTTTACATTCCTATGAAATTTAGAACTCTAATAGACAAATTCTGGACATCATAGGTAGCATGTTCATAATTTCATTAATAAAATTACTAAATTTAACAACTTTCTCTTATCTATATTTAGCTTCCAGCTTTAATGAGACACTGTACTTTTATTTTTTTAAATTTTATTTTATTTTTTAACTTTACAATATTTTATTGGTTTTGCCATGTATTGAAATGAATCTGCCACAGGTATACATATGTTCCCCATCCTGAACTCTCCTCCCTCCTCCCTCCCCATACCATCCCCCTGGGTCGTCCCAGTGCATCAGCCCCAAGCATCCAGTATTGTGCCTCAAACCTGGACTGGCGACTCTTCTCATATATGATATTATACATATTTCAATACCATTCTCCAAAATCATCCCACCCTTGCCCTCTCCCACAGTCTTTTGGACACTGTACTTTTAAAATTAAGGTACAAGAATTATATTTTATTCTTAAAATGTGTGAGTTTCTTTAATGTTATTTTATTATTTGTTGTCAAAACCAAGAGTCCACAAACAATATCCAACTGTCAGACTTAGTGGTCAATGTTGTTAAATTTCAGATGAATTCTTTATGTTTTAATTTAATCAACCTGCAAGCAGAGTCCAAATAACTTAATTGATGCATGAAAATAACTGAATTCATATGATAAAGAGATAATATTTTAATGTCTTCAAAAGAAAATTATAATTATAAAATTCTTATGTATAAATATCAATTCTAAGGGATACAAGTTGACTTAAGATATTTTTCCTAAAATGACCATGCATGCTTCATGTCTTCCTTGTCCCGTAATCTTTAGCTTTGGAACCATTTACTCCTTACCTGTAACTTGAGTTCAGGCTCTCTGAAAAATGCAACTCCTCTGAGGGCACATATAGGGAGTGTTGGTTATATAGCTCATTCACTTAGCACTTATTCATTCAGCAAACATTGAATGCCTGCAATGTGCTAAACATTAAGGACATAGTAGTGAACTGAAGATCATTATTCCTCTTTTCATGGAAGTTTGCTTTTAGCTTCATCTGAGCCTTGTACCACACTTCCAATAACTGTATCTATGTTCTGTTGCCTCTAAGTTATCTATCTATTTAGTACTGTCTATCTATCTTTATCCTCTTTCAGTGTGTTTATAAACAAATATAATTGTATGTATATCAGCAAGTTTATTAATATCAAATCTTAATTCCAATAAGTGATTTTTCTTGGATTTTCAATGTAAACAAGTGTATTACATAAAAATGATGTTTTATTATTTCCTTTCCTTTCCAAATATGATCATTTTTATTTATTTGTACTTACATTATTGCAATAGGTGGTACTCTTAGTGTAATATTAGATAAAAGTGGAGGTAGTGGGCATCTTTGTCTCATTCTAGATGTCAGTGCAAAATATTTCATCATTTTACCATTAAATGTGCTGTTTGCTATAGGTTAATTAATATTGGATTAAGAAAGTCTCCTTCTATTTCTAGTTTAAGTAAATTTTTATCATAAATGGATGTTGGATTTTATCAAATGCATTTTCAGTATTTATTGAAGTAATCACATTCTTTCCTCTCTTTTTTCTGCTTATATGATAAAACACATATAATGATTTTCACTTGTTATAGCAACTATTAATTCTTGAAATAAACCAAAATTAACTTTACAATATTACCCTTTTTCTATATTGCACACGTTGTCTTTCTTAGATTTTATTTATAACTTTTGCATTTACCTTCATGGATTAGACAGTCCTATGGTAAGACTGATACTATTTCTTCTTCAAATGTCTTTGCTAGAGTTAATTATTGAAGCCATCTTGGCCCGGAGCTTCTTTTAAGAAAGCTTTTTCATTACCAATTAAATGCTGTTAATAGTGTGGAACTACTCACAGTTTATGTTTCCCCAGTGTATTTTTATTAGAAAAAAATTCTATTTCATCTTTATTTCCAGTGGTAAGACATATTTATGATAAATTCCTGCTAAACTTTCTCATGTTTATATAATTTTAATAATATCCCCTGTTTTAAATATGATATGTGTTTCTTGTTTCATCATGCTTTTTATTTTCCATTGTTCTAGCTATAAATGTTTCAATATTATTATTCTTTCAAAGAACTAACAGTTGGCCATATTGATCCTCTGTTTTTGTTTTCTCCTTTATCTGTACCTTCTAATATATCTTTTTTTTCTTTATGTACTTAATTTCTGTTTTTTCCTAAAATTTTTATATGCTTGCTAAGCTCACTGACTTTTCAGCCTTCATTATTTTAAACAAGGTGCAGAGGAAGTTAACATGGTATGATTGAAAGAGTTAGCCTTAAAAAAGACTTGCTTGTTAGATTGAATATTGGCTGGTATCAGGACAATTAACTGGAAAACAGTTTCCTACACTAACATAGAATGTATTTATAATTAGTGTGAGTTACAGTACTTATAAATTTCTTTCAAACAACAAAACAACGTTGCTTATGTTGAATGCCCTGCTTTACTTCTTGGAGTTTGAAATTTATTATGTGTTAGACAAAAAGTGCCAGCATGATTGAGCTATAAAATCACAAAGGTCACAGAGAACATCATCCTCAATGGTGGAAAATTCAAAAATATTTCACCTAGTATCAAAAATAATACAAGGATACCCACTCTAACCACTTTTATTCAACATAGTACTGGAAAGTGTAGCTGAAGCAATTAGGCAATAAAACATAAAAGGCATCTAGAAGGAAGAAAGAAAACTGTCTCTATCTTCATATGATATTATATATCAAAACCCAAATATTCCACCAAAACCTTAGAAATACTAAGTGATTTTTCAGTAGAATAGCAGGATACAAAATCAATAAACAAAAATCACTGGCATTTCTACACACTAAGTATGAATTATTAGAAAGAAAAATTAAGAAAATAATCCCACTTTAAATTGCATCAAAAAGAATAAAACACCTAGAAATAAATTTAATGAAGGAGGTGAAATATTTGTACATTGAAAACTACAAAACTATAAGACACTGATGAAGGAAATGAGGATGGTACAAATAAATGGGAACATATTTTATATTCATGGGTTTAGAGGGTTACTGTGAAAAATGTTTACTGCACAAAGTAATCTTAAGATTCATGCAATACTTAATACTATCAGAGGTAGTTTTCAGAGAAATAAAACAACTGTAAAATCTTTATGAAACCATGAAAGTTTCCAAATAGACAAAGCAAATTTGATAAAAATTAAAAGTATATCACACTTCCTGATTTCAAATGATACTACAAAAGCTATAGTAACCAAAATAATATGGCATTGACATAAAAACAAACAATGAACAAGACCAATATAACATGATAATCCTCTAGAAATAAACTAATGCATAGATGGTCAATTAATTTTGGTGAAGGAGCCAAGAATATGCAATGGGGAAAGGGTAGTCTATCCAATAAGTGGTACTGGGAAACTGGACAGCTACATGCAAAAGAATGAAACTGAACGGTTATCTTATACCATACACAAAAATCATATCAAACTGGATATAAGACTTCAGTGTAAGACCCGAAACCATAGAACTGCCAGAAGAAAACATAGGTATATGTTAACATGGGTCTTAGCAATAATTTTTTTAATTAGATATCAAAAACAAAGGAAACAAAAGTAAAAAAAAGTGGGATTACAACAAACTAAAAGATTTCTGCATATCCCTCATGATTAGTATTGTTGAGCATCTTTCTATGTGCTTCTTGGCCATCACAGTTTTATTGTTGTTCAATCACTCAGTTGTGTCCATCTCTTTGCCACCTCATAGACTGCAGCATGCCAGGTTTCCCTGTCCCAGAGTTTTCTCAAACTTATGTCAATTGAATAGGTGATATCATTTAATCATCTCATCCTCTGTTACCTCCCTTCTCCTTCTGTCCCTCAGTCTTTCCCAACAACAGGGTATTTTAAAATGAGTAGTCTCTTTGCATCAGGTGGCCAAAATATTAGAGCTTCAGCTTCAGCAATAGTTCTTCCAATGAATATTCAGGGTGGATTTCCTTTAGGATTGACTGGTTTGATGTCCTGGTAGTCAAGACTCTCAAGAGTCTTCTCCAGCACCACAATACCAAATCATCAATTCTTCAGTGCTCAGCCTTCTTTATGGTCCAAATCTCATATCTGTACACAACTACTGGGAAAACCATAGCTTTGAATATATGGAATTTTGATGATAGAGTGTTGCCAACTGCTTTTTAATATGCTATCATAGCTTTCCTTCCAAGGAGCAAGCATCATTAAATGTCATGGCTACAGTCACCGTCTGCAGTGATTTTGAGGGCCAAGAAAATAAAATCTGTCATTGCTTCTGCTTTTCACTCTTCCATTTGCCCTGAAGTGATGGGGCCAGATTCCATGATCTTATGTTTTAAATATTGCGTTTTAACTCATCATTTTCATTCTTCTCTTTAGGCATCATCATGAGGCTGTTTTGTTCCTTTTCCCTTTTTTTCTCCATTAAAATGGTATCATCTGCATATCTGAGGTTGTTGATATTTCTCTTGGCAATTTTAACTCCAGCTTGTGATTCATCTAATCCAGCATTTCACATGATGTACTATGCATATAAGTTAAATAAACAGGGTGGCAATACATAACCTTGATGCATTCCTTTCCCAGTTTTGAACCAGTCCATTATTCCAAGCCCAGTTCTAACTGTTGCTGCTTGACCTGTATATAGGCTTCTCAGGAGGCAGGTAAGGTATTCTGGTATTCCCATCTCTTTAAGAATTTTCCACAGTTTGTTGTGATCCATGCAGTCAAAGGATTTAGCATGGTCAATGAAGCACAAGTAGATATTTTTCTGGAATCCTAGCTTTCTCCATGATCCAAGGAATGTTGGCAATGTGCTCTGAGTCTTCTGCCTGTTTTAAACACATCTTCTACATCTGGAAGTTCTCAGTTAACACACCGCTGAGGCCTAGCTTGAAGGATTTTGAGCATAACCTTACTAGCATGAGAAATGAGTACGATAGTTGGAACATTCTTTTGACATTGCCCTTGTTTGGGGTTGGAATTAAAACATACCTTTCCCAGTCCTGTGACCACTGCTGAGTTTTTCACATTTGCTGACATATTGAGTGCAACACTTTAACTGCATCATCTTTTAGGATTTTAAAGAGCTCATCTGGAATTTCATCACCTCCACTAGCTTTGTTCATAGTAATTCTTCCAAAGGCCCACTTGACTTCACAACTCAGGATATCTTGCTCTAGGTGAGTGACCACAACATTGTGGTTATCAGGGTCATTAAGAAACTTTTTGTGTAGTCCCTCTATGTATTCTTGTCACCTCTTGTTAATCTCTTCTGCTTCTGTTAGGTCCTTAGTGTTTCTGTCCTTTATTGTGCCCATCCTTGCATGAAATATTCCCTTGAGAAATCCAGTTCTCTTGAAGAGATCTCTAGTCTTTCCTATTCTATTGATTTTTTTATTTTTATTTTTATTATTATTTTTTTTGCATTGTTAATAAAAAAGGCCTTCTTATTACTCCTTGTCATTCTTTGGAACTCTGCATTCAGCTGAATATAGCTTTCCCTTTCTCCCTTGCCTTTCTCTTTTCTTCTTTCCTCAGCTATTTGTAAAGCCTCAACAGACAACAACTTGGCCT
Organism: Bos grunniens; assembly: GCF_055505025.1. Lineage (NCBI taxonomy): Eukaryota > Metazoa > Chordata > Mammalia > Artiodactyla > Bovidae > Bos > Bos grunniens. Next base: position 99,820,492 of record NC_141194.1, on the reverse strand, counting down.
TCTTGAATTTCTTTTCTTTGGGATGGTTTTGGTCACTGTGTCTTGTACAGTGTTATGAACGTCTATACATAGTCTTCAGGCACTCTGTCTACCAAATCTAATCCCTTGATTTTATTCATCACTTCTTATGTTTAATCATAAGGGATTTAAGTCATACCTGAATGGCTCAATGTTTCTCTTTCAGTTCAGTTCAGTTCAGTCACTCAAGTCATGTCTGACTCTTTGCGACCCCATGAATTGCAGCACGCCAGGCCTCCCTGTCCATCAACAACTCCCGGAGTTCACTCAGACTCACGTCCATCGAGTCAGTGATGCCATCCAGCCATCTCACCCTCTGTCGTCCCCTTCTGCTCCTGCCCCCAATCCCTCCTAGCATCAGAGTCTTTTCCAATGAGTCAACTCTTTGCATGAAGTGGCCAAAGTACTGGAGTTTCAGCTTTAGCATCATTCCTTCCAAAGAAATCCCAGGTCTGATCTCCTTCAGAATGGACTGGTTGGATCTCCTTGCAGTCCAACGGACTCTCAAGAGTCTTCTCCAACACCACAGTTCAAAAGGATCAAGTCTTCGGTGCTCAGCTTTCTTCACAGTCCAACTCTCACATCCATATATGACCACTGGAAAAACCATAGCCTTGACTAGACGGACCTTTGTTGGCAAGGTAATGTCTCTGCTTTTCAATATGTTATCTAGGTTGGTCATAGCTTTCCTTCCAAGAAGTAAACGTCTTTTAATTTCATGGCTGCAGTCACCATCTGCAGTGATTCTGGAGCCCCAAAAAATAAAGTCTGACACTGTTTCCACTGTTTCCCCATCTACTTCCCATGAAGTGATGGGACCAGATGCCATGATCTTAGTTTTCTGAATGTTGAGCTTTAAGCCAACTTTTTCACTCTCCACTTTCACTTTCATCAAGAGACTTTTTAGTCCCTCTTCACTTTGTCCTTACTGTATTCAATTTAACACTTATTTTCCAGTAAGGAGCTCATGATATGAGCCTCAGTCAGCCCCAGGATTCATTTTTGCTGACTGTATAGACCTCCATCTTTCACTGAAAAAAAAAAAAAAAAAACAAGTTGATTTCAGTATTGACCATTTGATCATGTCCATGTGTAGAGTCATCTGTTGGGTTGTTGGAAAAAGCTGTTTGCTATGACAAGCTTGTCCTCTTGATAAAACTCTGTAGGCCTTTGCCTTCCTTCATTTTGCACACCAAAGCCAAATTTGCCTGTTATTCTGGGTATCTCTTGACTTCCTACTTTTGCTTTCCAATTACCTATGATGAAAAGAACATCTTATTTTGATGTTAGTTCTAGTTGGTGTTGTAGGTCTTCATAGAGGTGGCCAACTTCAGCTTCCTCAGCATCAGTGTTTGGGGCATATACTTTTACACATAGCTATCCACTTTTTCCAGCACCATTTATCAAAGAGGCTCTCTTTTCCCCATAATATATTCTTGGCTCCTTTTATAGGTTAATTGACCATATGTGTGTGTGTCTGTTCCTTTGTTCTTTATTCTATTGATATGTATATCTGTTTTTGTGTCAGTACCATTCTACTTTGAGCTCTTTATTGACATCGAAAGTCAGGGAACATGATACCTTTTTGTTGTTGTTGTTATTGTTCAAAATTACTTGGTTACTTGGAATCTTTTGTATTCCACACAAATGTTAGGATTATTTGTTGTAGTTCTCTAAAGAATGTCATAGGTATTTTTAATGGGAATGTATTAAATACAAACATTGCTTTCAGTAGTATGGTATTTTAGGGCCGTATTATTTAGCCTCCATGTGTTTATATTTTTTATATATTTTTTCTTGTAGTTTATTTCTAATCTTGTAGGATTTTGTTCAGTGAAGATTTTCTTCAGTTTACCAAGGCTCATCTTGGGGCCCAGTGTGTGATCAATCCTGGGGAATATTTCATGTGTACTTGATAAGAATGTGTATTCTACTTACTTTGGATGGAATAGTCTATAAATATTAATCAAGTACATATGGTCTAATATGTTATTTAAGGTCTGTGTTTCCTTGTTAATTTTCTGTCTTGATGATCTGTCCATCATTGAAAGCAGGGTGTTAATATCCTCCACTATTATTGTGTTACTGTCACATTCTCCCTTTATGGTTGCTAGCATTTGCCTTACATATAGAGATGGTCCTATGTTGGGTACATATACATTTACAATTGTTATATATTCTTCTTGGATTTAACCCTTGATCATTATGTAGTGTCCTTTGTATCTTATAACAGTCTTTGAAAGTCTACTTTGTGTGATATAAGTATTGCTACTCCAGCTTTCTTTGATTCCCATTTTCACGGAATAGCTTTTTCCATCCCTTCATTCTCAGACTGTACGTATCCTGAGGTCTGAAGTGAGTCTTTTGTAGGCAACATATACACAGATCTTATTTTTGCATCCATTCAGGCAGTCTCTGTCCTTTGGTTGGGTCATTTAATCCATTTACATTTAGTAATTATTGATAGATATATTCCTATTACCATTGCCATTTTTCTTAATTGTTTGGGTATATTTTGGGGGTGGGGGGTGGGACTTTTTTCTTCTCTTGTGTTTCCTGCATAGAGAAGTACCTTTGTCATTTGTCTTAAGGCTGATTTGATGGTGCAAAATTTTCTGAGCCTGTGCTTGTCTGTAATGATTTTGATTTATCTGTCAAATCTGAATGAGATCCTTGCTGGGTAGAGTAATCCTGGTTGTGGTTTTTTTTTTTCCTTTCATCACTTTAAATATATCCTGACACTCACTTCTGGCCTACTGAGTTTCTGCTGAAAAATCAGTTGGTAAACTTATAGGGATTCCTTTAGATGTCATTTTTTGCATTTTCTTTGCCAATTTTAATATTTTTTCTTTGTATTTAGTTTTTGTTAGTTTGATTACTACATGGGATTTATCTCAGGAAGGCAAGGACTCTTCAATATAGAGAAACATAATAAAGTTCATAAACAGTAAGCCCACAGAAACATAATTCTCAATGGAGAGAAAGGAAAGCATTCACTTAAGATCAGGAACAAGACAAAGATATCCACTCTTACCACTCTGATTTGACATAGTTTTTAAAGTACTTCCCATGGCAATCAGACAAGAAAAATAAATAAAAGGAATACAATTTGGAGAAGAAAAAGAAGTAAAACTGTCACTGTTTGCAAATAGTATGTTACTATACATTAAAAATCCTAAAGATTCCACCAGAAAACTACTGGACATAATCAACGAATTTAGAAAAATTTCAGAATACAGCTTTGCATTCCTATACACTAATTACTAAATAGCAGAAAGATAAATTAAAGAAATAATCCCATTTACCATTGCAATAAAGGAAATAAAATACCTAGCAACAAATCTACCTAAGGAAGCAAAAGAACTGTACTAAGAAAAATATCAAACACTGATGGAAGAAATCAAAGAGGACACAAAGAGTTGGAAAATATATACCATATTCTTGGATTAGTAGAATCAATATAGTGAAAATGAATATGCTACCCCAAACAATCTATAGATTCAATGTAATTCCAATCAAATTACCAATGGCATTCTTCACAGAATTAGAACAACAACACAATAAGACCTCAAATAGTAAAATATTCTTAAGAAAGAAAATGAAGCAGGAGGAATCAAGATCCTTAACTTCAAACTATACTACAAAAGGTACAGTAATCAGTGTGGTACCAGCACAAAAACAAATACAAACCAATGGCACAGGATGGAAAGCCCAAAGATAAACTCAACACCTATGGTCACCTAATCTATGACAAAGGAAACAAAAACATACAAGGGGGGGAAAACAGTATTTTCAAGAAATGGTGCTGGGAAAACTGGCCAACTACATGTAAAAGAATAAAATTAGAATACTTCCTATCATACACAAAAATAAACTCAAAATGAATTAAAGACCTAAATGTAAGATTGGACACTATAAAACTGTTTGAGGAAAACCTAGGAAAAAAAATTCTTTGACATAAATCACAGTAAGATCTTTTTTGACCCACCTCCTAACATAATAAAAATAAAACAAAAATAAACAAATGGGACTTAATGAAAATTAAAAAGATTTTTCACAGTAAACAAAACCATAAACAAGATGAAAGACAAGAATCAGATTGGGAGAAAATATTTGTGAAGGAAGCAAAGACAAAGGATTAATTTCCAAAATATACAAACAGCTCATGGAGTTCAATATAAAAAGAACCCCCAAAATCCAATTAAAAAATGGGCAGATGACGTAGATAGACAACCCTCTTAAGAAGACATACAGATGAAAAGAGACACATGAAAAGTTGCTCAACATCACTAATTATTAGAGAAATGCAAATCGAAACTATAATGAGGTATCACCTCAGACCACCCAGAATGTCCATCATCAAAAAATCTACAAACAACAAATCCTGAAGAGGATGTGGAGAAAAGGGAACCCTCTTATACTGTTTGTGGGAAAATAAATTTGTACAGTCACTGTGGAGAACAGTATGGGTGTTTCTTAAAAGCTAAATGGATACAGGCAGGGGAAGGAGAGGGTGGGATGAATTAAGAGAGTAGCATTGACATATATTCACTACCATATGTAAAATAGAGAGCTAGCAGAAAGCTGCTGTATAGCACAGGGAGCTCAGCCCAGTGACCTAGAAGGGAGAGTGGGAGGAACACTCAAGAGGGAGGTAATATATGTTTATATATGGCTGATTCACATGTTGTACAGCAGAAACTAACACATCATTATAAATAAGTTAAATTCCAATAAAAACAGTAATAATCTCTTAGATACATAGAATAGATTGGTTGTTGCTACTGGCAAGAATGGGGTGGAGAAAATGGGGGAAGGTGATCAATATGTAAAAACTTCTGATTATCACTTCTGGGATATAATGTACAGCATAGTTACTATAGTTAACCAAACTATGTTGTATGTTTGGAAGTTGATAAGAGAGTAGATTTTCTTTTTGAGAGTAGATATTAACTGTTCTCAAAACAAGAAAAAAAAATTGTGATTATATAAAGTAAAAAAAAAAAAACTATGACAAATCTATACATTGTATTAAAAAGCAGAGACATCAGTTTGCTGACAAAGGTCCATATAATTAAAGCTATGGTTTTTCCAGTAGTCATGTATGGATGTGAAAGTTGGACCATAAAGAAGGCTGAGTGCCAAAAAATTGATGCTTTCCAACTATGGTGCTGGAGAAGACTCTTGAGAGTCCTTTGGACAAGCAAGATCAAACGAATCAATCCTAAAGTAAATCAGTCCTGAATATTCATTGGAAGGACTGATGCTGAAACTGAAGCTCCTATACTTTGGCCACCTGATGTGAAGAGCTGACTCATTGGAAAAGACCCTGATGCATGGAAAGATTGAGGGCAGGAGGAGAAGGGGGTGACAGAGGATGAAAATGTTAGATGGCATTACCTAATCAATGGAGATGAATCTGAGAAAATTCTGAGAGATAGTGAAGGACCAGGAAGCCTGGCATTCTGCAGTCCATGGCATTGCAAAGAGTCAGACACAACTGAGTGACTGAACCACAACAACAATAAAGGTGATTGACATTAACTAAGCTAGTAGAGAGTGAAAAAGTTGGCTTAAAGCTCAACATTCAGAAAATGAAGATCATGGCATCCGGTCCCATCACTTCATAGGAAATAGATGGGGAAACAGTGGAAACAGTGTCAGGCTTTATTTTGGGGGGCTCCAAAATCACTGTAGATGGTGACTGCAGCCATGAAATTAAAAGACGCTTACTCCTTGGAAGGAAAGCTATGACCAACCTAGATAGCATATTCAAAAGCAGAGACATTACTTGGCCAACAAAGTTCCATCTAGTCAAGGCTATGGTTTTTCCAGTGGTCATGTATGGATGTGAGAGTTGGACTGTGAAGAAAGCTGAGCACCGAAGAATTGATGCTTTTGAACTGTGGTGTTGGAGAAGACTCTTGAGAGTCCGTTGGACTGCAAGGAGATCCAACCAGTCCATTCTGAAGGAGATCAGTCCTGTGATTTCTCTGGAAGGAATGATGCTAAAGCTGAAACTCCAGTACTTTGGCCACCTCATGCAAAGAGTTGACTCATTGGAAAATACTCTGATGCTGGGAGGGATTGAGGGCAAGAGGAGAAGGGGACGACAGAGGATGAGATGGCTGGATGGCATCACCGACTCGATGGATGTGAGTCTGAGTGAACTCCGGGAGTTGGTGATGGACAGGGAAGCCTGGCATGCTGCGATTCATGGGGTCACAAAGAGTTGGACATGACTGAGCGACTGAGCTGGACTGAACTGAAGCTTATTGTGGTCATTTTTTAAACAACATATACGTGTATCAAATCACTAGATTGTATGTTTTCTTCCTGCTTACATATTTTCTGAGAAGACCAATGTATTTCTTATACTTACTCCTTTATAGGTAAAATTTCCTCTTCATTTGTTTTATGTTTGGTTTGGTATTCCAACTTCTGTCAGAATTTTTCTTTGCTACTCTGCAGTATCCTGTTCCAATATTTGTTATCCTTATCTTACTTTTACTATGCTTATATTACATACTTTATAACTTTCCCACAGCTCTTGAATATTCTATTTTGTTTTTTCCCCTTTCATTCATTTTCTCCTCACTTTTAGTTTGTGCACTTTATTTAGACATTTCTTCATGCTTGACAATTTTTTTTCTCAGACATGTCCAGTGAACTAAAGAATTTATCAAAGATATTGTTCATTTTTGTGGTGTTTTTGATTTCTTGAATTTCCATCTGTCTGCTCACATGTTTACATTACCAATTTGTCTTTGCATAATTTCAAGTTTTCTTTTTTTCTATTTGACCCCCTAGTCTAGTCTAGTTCAGTGGCTCAGCCATGTCCAACTCTTTGTGACCCTGTGGACTGCAGCACACCAGGCATCCCTGTCTATGACCAACTCCCAGAGTTTGATCAAACTCATGTCCATCGAGTTGGTGATGCATTCCAATCATCTCATCCTCTGTCCCTCCCTTCTCCTCCTGGCTTCAATCTTTCCCAGCATCAGGGTCTTTTCCAATGAGTCTGTTCATCAGGGGTCAAATTATTGGATTTCTAGCTTCAGCATCAGTCCTTCCAATGAATTTTTAGGACTGATTTCCTTGAAGATTGACTGGTTTGATCTCTTCACAGTCCAAGCGACTCTCAAGAGTCTTCTCCAACACCACAGTTCAAAAGCATCAATTCTTTGGTGCTCAGCTTTCTTTATGGTTCAATTCTCACATCCAAACATGACTACTGGAAAAACCATAACTTTGACTAGATAGACCTTTGTTTGCAAGGTAATATCTCTGCTTTTTAATGTGCTGTGTAGGTTGGTCAGAACTTTTCTTCCAAGGAGAAAGCATCTCTTAATTTCATGGTTGAAGTCACCATCTGCAGTGATTTTGGAGCCTAAGAAAATCAATTCTGTCACTGTTTTCATTGCTTCCCCATCTATTTGCCATGACGTGATGGGACCAGATGCCATGATCTTAGTTTTCTGAATGTCAAGTTTTAAGCCAACTTTTTCACTCTCCTCTTTCACTTTCATCAAGAAGCTCTTTAGTTCTTCTTCAGTTTCTGCCATAAGGGTTGTGTCATCTGCATATCTGAGGTTATTGATATTTCTGCCCACAATCTTGATTCCAGCTTGTGCTTCATCTCGCCCGGCATTTTCCATGAAGTACTAGAGCCCTAGTGTATTAATCTATATTTTTGTATGCAAGTCTAATAATTGCAAAATTTCTGTAATATCTAATTCAGTTTTGATGCCAACCCTGTTCTTCAAACTTTTGTTGTTGTTATGCTTTATAATGTTTTTGCTGCAAGCTGTATGTGATGCACTTGTTAAATAACTGTTAATGGGCTTTTTGTTGTTGTTCAGTTGCTCAATCATTACTCTTTATGACCCCCTGGACTGCAGCATGCCAGGCTTCCCTGTCCTTCACTATCTCCCAGAGTTTGCTCAAACTCACGTCCATTGAGTCAGTGATGCTATCTAACCATCTCATCCTCTGTCACTTCCTTATCCTCCTGCCCTCAATCTTTCCATGCTTCAGGGTCTTTTCCAATAAGTGGTATTTTCACATCATGTGGCCAAAGTATTGGAGCTTCAGCTTCAGCATCAGTCCTTCAAATTAATATTCAGGATTAATTGCTTATTCCCTTTCAAATTGACTTGTTTGATAGGCCTTTTATGTGAGATTTCATGTTTATCTAGGTATTAGTTTGTCTTTACAAACTGTAGTTATAGATGTGAGATGCTAAAATTTCCTCTGTTTTCCTTGTTTCTGTTGCCCCTTTTGTCTTTGGGTTTCCCTTGAGACTTCTTAAAAATCATGTGGGATGTACAGTTCTTTCACTTATATTCTGTTTTATAAGAGTCCTATTAATGTAAGCCCAGGGGAGAGAAGGGAGGCATTCTATGGACCTATAATTAAATCTCAGTCTTTTAGGGAGCCTGTAAATCTATATACATATGTATAACTGAACCACTTTGTTGTACACCTAAAACAAACAGAGTATTGTTAACTATAAATCAGTACAAAAATTTTTTTAATTTAAATTTATTTATTTTAATTAGAGGCTAATTACTTTACAATATTGTATTGGTTTTGCCATAATTTTTTAAAAAGAAAAGGAATGTTATCTTTTAAGGAGTTGTCATTTTGGTGTTAAGAGACTGTTCCTTTTTAGTTTTAAGCAGGTATTTCTGCCAATGGGGGAGGTTTGTAGAATGCCCTTTTATACTGGGTGTGTCTGTTGTTGTTGTTGTTTTTCAGTGATTAGTTTCAGTTATTTATTTTTAGTAAGAATATTATAATCACTGCCACTGGACTGTTTTGATTTCTTTTTCTTTTCTTTTTTCACTGTTATGTTGGAAGCAGTGAGTTTCCCAGACATTCTCTCTGAAACCTGAAATCACATGTGTTTTTCCCCTGTAGTTTGTACTCTTTCTTTACAGATGACTCTGTGTGTATTGTTTTTCTTTGTTTGTTTTGTTTTAATTTTGAGAATTAGGTTGGGTTTCTCTGTCTTCAAATTATTATGCATGTATAATCTTTGTGTTGATTTATTTTTATTTTTCCATTCTTACTGCTCACAAATTTTTGTACATATATACTGATGTTATTAATTCAGGAGATACAGGAGATGTGAGTTTGATCCCTGGGTCACGAAGATCCCTTGGAGGAGGGCATGGCAATTCACTCCAGTGTTCTTGCCTGGATAGTCCCATGGACAGAGGATCTTGGCACGCTACAGTCCAAAGGGTCACAAAGAGTTGGACACGACTGATCATGAGCATGGATCAATATTATTACAGATAATTTTAAATATAAAACATTGAATGGTAGCTATAGACTATAATTATGCTAGAATGAATCAGGACAAAATTTTTCCCTGCACAGCAGAGAATATAATAAAATAAACATCAAGTTCATCATACAATCTGAATGATCTTCTCTTAATGGAATAAGAACATTTGGCATTCTAATTTTACATTGAGGATATAACTCAACAGTTTCAAATATTTTTAATACCCATGAGACTCCATAATTGTGGTGATACAAATTTTAATAAACTTCACATATTAGTTTATATCCCATATCACTTATTACAAACCTGTTATCTGAAAAAACACACACTTCCCTTTAAAAGTTTGTTGTTAAGGTGATTTCTTAAAAAATTGTTATATCATAGGGTTCCTGTTACGGTTAAATGAGTGAAGTATTGGCAAAATACTAAGAGTACTATTTTAACAAATATTAATGTGAAATAAAATTCATATTTTATGGCAAGATAAGAAGAATTTAGACATAAAAATTTTTCTCTGCCCTTTGGCCTCTTCTCTCCCCTAATACTCTTCATGTGTTTTGTTATAAAAGACAAAGAAAGACCAAGGGAAGGATCTAGATCAGAGGAAACTAAATAGATACAACCCACTAAAAAGATATGAACTGTGGGATCCTGGATTGAATCCTAGACCAGATAAAAGGTCTTGGGGAGAAAACTGGTAAAAATGAATTCTAGAGATTAGTTAACAATACTGCAGTAAATTTAATTTCCTGGATTTAATGTGAAGAAAAATTAATCAGTTGATCTAAGAAATAAATGGAAATTTTTATTTGAGATGAATTAAGGACTAAACCTGGGAACAGCACCTCGGAAAGCTCCAAGAACTATTCTGACTGTTTTAAGTCAAAATACAGTAATATAAGCTTTTTGAGACACGAGGCTGTGCATTAAATAATGTATCTAAGCTTCATCATGTATCCATGCATGCTAAGTAGCTTCAGTCGTGTCAGACTCTTTGTGACCCTATGAACTGTAGACTTCCAGGTTCCTGTGTCCATGTGACACTCCAGGCAAGAACATTGGAGTGAATTTCCATGCCCTCCTCCAAGGGATCTTCCCGACCCAGGGATTGAACCTATGTCTCTTATGTCTCCTGCATTGTTAGGTGGGTTCTTTATCACTAGGATGACCTGGGAAGCCCAAGTGTCATCCTTTACAAAAGCAAGAAGGAATGTTATCTTTAGTGAGTAGTCTTACTGATGCTAGCAAAACATTTCTGTTTATGGTTGAGTAGGTATTTCTGCCATTAGAGGATGTTTGGTCAATGCATAATGCAGATACACAATGCATAGTAGATAAGAGAGAGGGGAACTAAGGGCGGATAAAGCACTTTAAGTTTACATTTTTTTTAATCCTATCATAAAATATGAATTTTATTTCACATAAGTATACTATGGTTGTGTAAGATGCTGACATTAGGGGAATTTAAGTAAGAGGATAAAGGAGCCTCTTTGCTATTTTTTTGAGTTTTCTATAAGTCTAAAATTGTTTCCATATGGTAATTTGAAACATTTGAATGAAGATATATAAATTATTTATTATATGTACACTTTTTTTTTAGTTCATTTCAGAGTTGGAAAGTAAATCAAATTAACTTTATAGTAATAAGCACTACTAACCGTTTGTTGCCTGTTTCTTAAATTCCTCAAAGGACATTCTAATAAATTATTTCACTTGACACCTACATCAATCCAGTAAGGAAAATATCAGATCCATGTTACAAATTAGGAACAAATGCTTATTGAGGGGACAGGCTGTGTCTTAGTTCACTGACCTTTACCATGATATCATGCCGCTTCCAAACTTCTACTATGTGCAAGATGCCCTATTAGATTCTCTAGCTTAATATATGTTATCTTGTTAAAATAAAACTTTACAGAAGCTTTAATAAAAACATATTTTAAAATTTAAATGGATTGTACCTTGTTGAGATTATTAGACATGGATCAAAGATATGACATCAGATGATGATACAGAAGCAGTCAATACAGCAGGCACTTTTGATCAGGAACACAAGAGTGTAATATCTTTTATTATGTTGTTGCCTCAAGCTCCTCAGATTTTACATATACTATATTTGATTGGTAGAAACACTAAGCCATTCTCTGATACTTTTCTGAGCAACCATGTTGCTTTTTTTTTTTTTTTTAAGATAATATAGCATCAATGACTGAGAGAAAAAATTTGTTCCTTCAAAATTCACTTATTGTGCACTGTGGGTGATTCTTCATTTGGCAGATTTATGCTTCCTATTAAAGCTAAAAGCAATACCACTGCCAATTTGGGTACTTTATCTTTGACATACACTGTCACACTTCTTAGTGATAAAAGGACAACTAAAAAGCTAAAATTTTCTATTTAGTTGATGTTAAATTACTAACCTACCACCAAATCTTGCTCCCTCAAGATATTGAGCATCATGGTGATAATCATCAGAGTGGCAGAAGCAGACATAGGACTAGTAATGCTATCTTTCATAAAACATATAATCCCTAGTTGGAATGGATGAAAGAAGATAAGTGATTGCTGTTTGAGAATGTTTTTAGTAAAGCTATCATTAGAGAAGGTAGCTAGTTTGCCAGTGCAAGTAAAGCTATCTTTTAATAACTGAATATTTACAACCTAGAAAATGTCAGAAAAAAACTGCTCCACATTGTGTTTCCAATTGCTAAGGGTCACTCTTGAAAATGTTTTATTTTTTATCACAGGAACTTGGTACCTTTAATTGTCAAGACCAAATAGCGTCAGTGAGTCATCCTAGCTTTGTTTTTAGAGATGCAAATCTTCTAGGAACTTCATTGAAAAAATCAGCTTATATTAATTAAGAACTCTTTCTTAAAATAGCTTCACAAGTTTTGGTGATATAGAAGAGGTTAAGGACATTTCTTCCTGTCCCTGTATTCACTTAACATCTTTTTTTCAGGGATTATTTATTGACTGCCTTTCATATGCCATGTACTTTTCTAGACACTAGAGAAAAGACAGTGAATCAATAACCAAAATCTCTGCCATCAGAAGCTCACATACTTCTTGGAAGATAATAATTAATGACAACAGAAAAATTAATCAGTTGATCTAAGAAAGAAATAGAAAATTTTGTTCAAGCCGAATTGAGATTATGACCTACAAACAGCATCTCAGAAAGCTCCAAGAACTATTCTACCCACTAGTAGTCAAAGCAAAGCAATACAAGTGTTTTTTGTTTTTGTTTTTGTTTTTAGACAGAGGGCTGTGCATTAAATGAGTTATTGCTGACAGGCCACACAATTCAGATCTGCAAGTACAAAGTGGTGGGTTGTCATAACCCCTTAGAAGATCAAGAAGGACTATCATCCCAAATTAGGAATTTGAGATGAAAATATACACACTATTACTATATAACCAACAGGGACCTACTGCATAGCACATGGAACTATATGTGATATCTTGTGATAATGTACTGCAATGGAAAAGAATTCTAAAAAATAATCTATATACATATATATAGCAATCATTTTATTCTACACCTGAAACTAACACAGCATTATAAATCAACTATATTTCAATCTTTTTTTTAAAAAAGGAATATTACCTTTCAAGGAATTGTCTTACCAGCACTGGGAAAATGTCCTCCTTTATTGTAGAGCAAGGATTTTGGCCAATGGGAGAGGTTTGGTCAATGTATAAGGCAAAAACTCAATGCATAGTAGAGGGGAGAAAGGAAATCGAAGGGCAGAGAAAAATTTTATGTCTAAATTTTTCTTTTCTTTCCATAAAATATGAATTTTATTTCACACTAATATTTGTTAAGATAGTGTCCTCAGTACTTTACCAATACTTCTACTCATTTAATTATCACAGCAACCCTATGATATATTTAAGGAACTACCCTAACAGCATTTGTTTTACTAATATATCCATCCATAAAATACAATGTCTTACACAATTAGAGAGATTTATTTTTCTGTATTATTGCAAATAATGTTAATTTTTATAACATTTAAGTTGATTTTTAAGATGCTGACAAATATAAATAAAATAAATATGTTCCTAACTAGATTTCTTACTTAAAAATTATATTATCCTCATGTGAGATTTTTCCACAGCATAGTTCACACAAATAAATACATTTAACCTAATGATTTCATATCAAAACTTACTGAGGTTAATTTGGTTTATTTTTGGTTTTACATACTGCTTTAACTTCTCCATCCATACTGAAAATGAAATAATTACAATACAAATGTTACTAAGATATTATAAAAAGGCAAACTCGTTAAAAGTTTCTCGTTATAAAATTTATACTTTGCCTTGTAAAATTAATAAATACGGTGATGGTAACCGTGTATCAGATACTGATTGCAGAAATGGAGAGGTCTTATCACAGGTATACACATAGAAAAAGAAAATTTAGTGTAACTTGATATAGATGAATTCTCCTTGGGGAAAAAAAATAATTTATCATATATGTGACAGTTTAGATATGATAGAGGAAAAATGTTCCAGAAAAAATAAAATTCAAAAAACTTTTAGAATTTTCCATTATCTTAATTTTCAATTTACTTATATAATTCCTACCTTGAAACCCACATTTTGAAGTGTAAAATTCAGTGGTTTTTAGTATATTCACTAGATTGTTGGGCTTCCCTGGTGACTCAGCAGTTAAGAATTGGCCTGCCAATGCCTGCCAATGCAGGAGATGTGAGTTCAATCTCTGGGTCAGGAAGATCCCCTGGAGAAGGAAATGGCAACCTACTCCAATATGCTTGGGAGGAAAATCCAGTGGACAGAGGAGCCTGGTTGGCTACAGTCCTTGAGGTCATAAAGAGTCAGACACAATTGAGTGACTGAGCACATACTAGAATGTTCAACTATCATCACTTTCTGATTTCAGGGCATTATCATCACCCTGGGGTAAAAACATATCCATTTCCCCATTCCCCAATCCCCATGAATTATTAATATTTTAATATTATAATTTATATAATAATATGTAATTATATTATTAAATAATAATAATAAAATTATAATTTGTATTACAATTTCCATCTATGGATTTGCATATCCTGGAAATTTTATATATATATAATACATCATGTGGTATTTTATATCTGAATCATTCTCTTTAGCATAATGTTAAGGTTCATTCATGTTGTAGCACTTATCAGCATTCACCTTTTTGACTAAAAAGATTCTACTATATGTGTATGTCAGGCTTCCCTGGTGGCTCAGTGGTAAAGAATCCACCTGGAAATGTAGGAGACTTAGGTTTGATCCCTGGATCAGAAAGATCCCATGGAGAAGGAAACGGCAACCCACTCCAGTATTCTTACCTGGAAAATTCCATAGGCATAGGAATCTTGTGGGCTAAAGTCCATGGGGCTGAAGAGAGTCAAACATGACTGAGCATTTCTAGATATGTGTTTGCTACATTTTGTTTCATATACCAGTTGATGGATATTTGGGTTATATTAATCTTTTGACTATTATAAATAATGATGCTGTGAATACTCATGTTCAAATTTTTATACAGATGCATGTTTTCAATATTGTTGGTATGTATATAGGAGAACTACTTAATAATATGATAACACTCTGCTGAACTGTTTGAGGAAACTCTAGACTGTTTTCTAAAAGGATTGACTGAAATATTTGCATTCCCAAAAGAAATGAATAAGGGTTCCAATTTCTCCATATCATTGCTCAATTTATTATCGCCTGATTTCTTGTAATTAACCATTATAGTAGATAAAAAATGGTATACCATGTGGTTTTGATTTATATTTCCCTAGTGAATAATGACTTTGAGCATATTTCCATGTGCTTATTGGGCAATTGCATATGTTATTTGGAGATTTTCTATTCAAATATGTTGTCTTTTTAAATTATGATATTTGACTCTTAATTATTGAATTACATGTGTGTTGGATTTTCTTAAGAGCACTTCTTTGGGTAAATATATTCCTAAATATTTTAGTATTATGGTGTTGTTGTAAATGGAATTTTCTTAATTTCATTTTCTGATATTTTGTGGATTCTAAATATAACTGTTATATTCAGTTCAGTTCAGTTCAGTCTCTCAGTCGTGTCTGATTCTTTGTGACCCCAAGGACAGCAGTATGTTAGGCCTCCCTGACCATCACCGACTCCCGGAGTCTACTCAAACTCATGTCCATTGAGTTGGTCATGCAATCCAAGCATATCATCCTCCGTCTTCCTCTTCTCCTCCTGCTTTCAATCTTTCCCAGCATCAGGATCTTTTCAAATGAGTCAGCTCTTCACATCAAGTGGCAAAGTAATAGAGTTTCAGCTTCAACATCTGTCCTTCCAATGAATACTCAGGGCTGATCTCCTTTAGTATAGACTGGTTGGATCTCCTTGCAGTCCAAACGACTATCAAGAGTCTTCTCCAACACCAGAGTTCAAAAGCATCAATTCTTACGCACTTAGCTTTCTTTATAGTCCAACTCTCACATCCATACATGACTACTGAAAAAATAATAGCCTTTACTAAACGGACATTTGTTAGCAAAGTAATGTCTCTGCTTTTTAATATGCTGTCTAGGTTGGTCATAACTTTTTTCCAAGGAGTAAGCATCTTTTGATTTCATGGCTGCAGTCACCATTTGCAGTGATTTTGGAGCCCAGAAAAATAAGATCAGCCACTGTTTCCACTGTTTCCCCATGTATTTGCCATTAAGTGATGGGACCGGATGACATGATCTTAGTTTTCTGAAGGTTGAGTTTTAAGCCAACATTTTCACTCTCCACTTTCACTTTCATCAAGAGGCTCTTTAGTTCTTCACTTTCTGCCATAAGGGTGGTGCCATCTGCATATATGAGGTTATTGATGTTTCATCTGGCAATCTTGATTCCAGCTTGTGCTTCTACCAGCCCAACATTTCTCATGATGTACTCTGCATATAAGTTAAATTAGCAGGATGAAAATATACAGCCTTGACATACTCCTTTCCTGATTTGGAACCAGTCTGTTGTTCCGTGTCCATTTCTAACTTTTGCTTCTTGACCTGCATACAGATTTCTCAGGAGGCAGATAAGGTGGCCTGGTATTACCATCTCTTTAAGAATTTTCCACAGGTTGTTGTGATTCACACTGTCAAAGTTTTTGGCATACTCAATGAGGCAGAAGTAGAAGTTTTTCTGGAACTCTCTAACTTGTTCAGTGATCCAGCAGATGTTGGCAATTTGATCTCTGGTTCCTATGCCTTTTCTAAATCCAGCTTGACCATCTGCAAGTTAATAATTCAAATACTGTTAAAACCTGGCTTGGAAAATTTTGAACATTACTTTGCTAGTGTATGAGATGAGTGCAATGTGCAGTACTTTGAACATCTTTTGGCATTACCTTCCTTTGAGATCAGAATGACAACTGACCATTTCCAGTCCTGTAATGACTGCTGAGTTTTCCAAATTTGCTGGCATATTGAATGCAGCACTTTCACAGTATCATCTTTAAGGTTTGAAATAGCTCAACAGGAATTCCATCACCTCCACTAGCTTTGTTCATAGTGATGCTTTCTATGTCCCACTTGACTTCACATTCCAGGATATCTGGTACTAGCTGAGTGATCACACCATCGTGGTTATCTGGGTCATGAAGATCTTTCTTGTATAGTTCTGTGTATTCTTGCCACCTCTTCTTAATATCTTCCACTTCTGTTAGGTGCATGCAATTTCTGTCTTTTAATGTGCCCAGTTTGCATGAAATATTCCTTTGGTATTTCTTATTTTCTTTAAGAGATCTCTAGTCTTTCCCATTCTACTGTTTTCCTCTGTTTCTTTGCACTGATCACTGTGGAAGCTTTTCTTATCTCTTCTTGCTATTCTTTGGAACTCTGCATTCAAGTGGGTATATCATTCTTTGTCTCCTTTGCCTTTCGCTTCTCTTCTTTCCACAGCTATTTCTAAGGCTCCTCACACAATCTTTTTGCCTTTGTTTTTCTTAGGAATGGTCTTGATCCCTGCCTTCTGTACAATGTCATAAACCTTCATCTGTAATTCTTCAGTCACTCTATCAGATCAAATCTCTTGAATCTATTTGTCACTTCCACTAAATAATTGTAAGGAATTTTATTGAGGTCATACCTGAATGGCCTATTGGTTTTTGCTTTTGTCTTAAATTTAAGTCTGATTGTGGCTATAAGTAATTCATGATCTGAGCCACAGTCAGCTCCTGGTCTTGTTTGTGCTGACTATATAGAATTACTTCATCTTTGGCTCCAAATAATGTAATCAGTCTTGTTTCTGTATTAACCATCTGGTGATGTCCATGTGTAGAGTATTCTCTTGTTTTCCTGGAAGGGGGTGTTTGCTATGATCAATGCATTCTTTTGGAAAAACTCTATTAGCCTTTAGTCTGTAAGGCTTTGCCTATTCTAAAGCCTTTGACTGTGTGGATAACAACAAACTATTGGAAATTTTTAAAGAGATGACCAGACCACCTGACCTTCCCCACTGAGAAATCTGCATACAGGTCAGGAAGCAACAGTTAAAACTGGACATGGAAGAAAAGACTGGTTCCAAATAGGAAAAGGAGTACGTCAAGGCTGTGTATTGTCAGCCTGCTTATTTAACATATGCAGAGTACATCAAGATAAACACTGGGTTGGATGAAGCACAAGGTGGAGTTAAGATTGCAGGGAGAAATATCAATAAGCTCAGATATGCAGATGGCATCACCCTTATGGCAGAAAGTGAAGAAGAACGAAAGAGCCTATTGATGAAAGTGAAAGAGGAGAGTGAAAAAGTTGGCTTAAAACTCAAAAATCCTTAACAAAATTCTAGCAATCAGAATCCAACAATACATTAAAAAGATCATACACCATGACCAAGTGGGCTTTATCCCAGGGATGCAAGGATTCTTCAATATCCACAAATCAATCAATGTAATACACCACATTAACAAATTGAAAAATAAAAACCATATGATTATCTCAATAGATGCACAGAAAGCCTTTGACAAAATTCAACATCCATTTATGATAAAAACTCTCTAGAAAGCAGGAATAGAAGGAACATACCTCAACATAATAAAAGCTATATATGACAAACCCACAGCAAACATTATCCTCAATGGTGAAAAATTGAAAGCATTTCCTCTAAAGTCAGGAACAAGACAAGGGTGCCCACTTTCACCATTACTATTCAACATAGTTTTGGAAGTTTTGGCCACAGCAATCAGAGCAGAAAAAGAAATAAAAGGAATCCAAATTGGAAAAGAAGAAGTAAAACTCTCACTATTTGCAGATGACATGATCCTCTACATAGAAAACCCTAAAGACTCCACCAGAAAATTACTAGAACTAGTCAATGATTATAGTAAAGTTGCAGGATATAAAATCAACACACAGAAATCCCTTGCATTCCTATACACTAATAGTGAGAAAACAGAAAGAGAAATTAAGGAAACAATTCCATTCACCATTGCAACGGAAAGAATAAAATACTTAGGAATATATCTACCCAAAGAAACTAAAGACCTATATATAGAAAACTATAAAACACTGGTGAAAGAAATCAAAGAGGACACTAATAGATGGAGAAATATACCATGTTCATGGATTGGAAGAATCAATATAGTGAAAATGAATATACTACCCAAAGCAATTTATAGATTCAATGCAATCCCCATCAAGCTACCAATGGTATTCTTCACAGAGCTAGAACAAAAAATTTCACAATTTGTATGGAAATACAAAAAACCTCGAATAGCCAAAGCTATCTTGAGAAAGAAGAATGGAACTGGAGGAATCAACCTACCTGACTTCAGGCTCTATTACAAAGCCACAGTTATCAAGACAGTATGGTACTGGCACAAAGACAGAAATATTGATCAGTGGAACAAAATAGAAAGCCCTGAGATAAATCCACGCACATATGGACACGTTGTTTTTGACAAAGGAGGCAAGAATATACAATGGATTAAAGACAATCTCTTTAACAAATGGTGCTGGGAAAACTTGTCAACCACGTGTAAAAGAATGAAACTAGAACACTTTCTAACACCATACACAAAAATAAACTCAAAATGGATTAAAGATCTCAATGTAAGACCAGAAACTATAAAACTCCTAGAGGAAAACATAGGCAAAACACTCTCCCACATACATCACAGCAGGATCCTCTATGACCCACCTCCCAGAATATTGGAAATAAAAGCAAAAATAAACAAATGGGACTTAATTAAACTTAAAAGCTTCTGCACAACAAAGGAAACTATTAGCAGGGTGAAAAGGCAGCCTTCAGAATGGGAGAAAATAATAGCAAATGAAGCAACTGACAAACAACTAATCTCAAAAATATACAAGCAACTCCTACAGCTCAACTCCAGAAAAATAAATGACCCAATCAAAAAATGGGCCAAAGAACTAAATAGACATTTCTCCAAAGAAGACATACAGATCACTAACAAACACATGAAAAGATGCTCAACATCACTCATTATCAGAGAAATGCAAATCAAGACCACTATGAGGTACCATTTCACGCCAGTCAGAATGCCTGCGATCCAAAAGTCTACAAGCAATAAATGCTGGAGAGGGTGTGGAGAAAAGGGAACCCTCTTACACTGTTGGTGGGAATGCAAACTAGTACAGCCACTATGGAGAACAGTGTGGAGATTCCTTAAAAAACTGGAAATAGAACTGCCTTATGATCCAGCAATCCCACTGCTGGGCATACACACTGAGGAAACCAGAAGGGAAAGAGACACGTGTACTCCAATGTTCATCGCAGCACTGTTTATAATAGCCAGGACACGGAAGCAACCTAGATGGCCATCAGCAGATGAATGGATAAGAAAGCTGTGGTACATATACACAATGGAGTATTACTCAGCCACTAAAAAGAATACATTTGAATCAGTTCTAATGAGATGGATGAAACTGGAACCTATTATACACAGTGAAGTAAGCCAGAAAGAAAAACACCAATACAGTATACTAATGCATATATATGGAATTTAGAAAGATGGTAACAATAACCCTGTGTACGATACAGAAATAGAGACACTGATGTATAGATCAGTCTTATGGACTTTGTGGGAGAGGGAGAGGGTGGGGAGATTTGGGAGAATGGCATTGAAACAGGTATAATATTATGTATGAAACAAGTTTCCAGTCCAGGTTCAATGCACGATACTGGATGCTTGGGGCTGGTGCACTGGGACGACCCAGAGGGAGGGTATGGGGAGGGAGGAGGGAGGAGGGTTCAGGATGGGGAGCACGGGTATACCTGTGGCGGATTCATTTCGATGTTTGGCAAAACTAATACAATATTGTAAAGTTTTAAAAATAAAATAAAATTAAAAAAAAAAACTCAACATTTAGAAAACTAAGATGACAGCATCTGGTCAGATCACTTCATGGCAAATAGATAAGGAAGCAATGAAAACAGTGACAGACTATTTTTTTGGACTCCAAAATCACTGCAGATTGTGACTGTAGCCATGAAATTAAATGACACTTGTTCCTTGGAAGAAAAGGTATGACCAACTTAGACTGCATATGAAAAAGCAGAGACATTACTTTGCCAACAAGGGTCTATCTAGTCAAAACCATGGTTTTTCCAGTAGTCATGTATGAATGTGAGAGTTGGAATATAAAGAACGATGAGCACCAAAAAATTGATACTTTTGAACTATGGTGTTAAGAGTCTCTTGGGCATCAAGGAGATCCAACCAGTCTATCCTAAAAGAAATAAGCCCTGAATACTCATTGCAAGGACTGATGCTGAAGCTGAAACTCCAATACTTTGGTCCCGTGATGTGAAGAACTAAGTCATTTGAAAAGACCTTAATGCTGGGGAAAATGGAAGGTGGGAGAAGAAGGGGATGACAGAGGATGAGATGGTTGGATGGCATCACCAACTCAATGGACATGAGTTTGAGTAAGCTCCCAGAGTTGGTGATGGACAGTGAGGCCTGGGGTGCTGCAGTCTATGGGTTCACAAAGACTTGGACTTGACTGAGTGACTGAACTGAACTGAGCTGCTTCATTCTGTACTCCAAGGCCAAATTTGCCTGTTTTTCCAGGTATTTCTTGACTTCCTACTTTTGCATTCCACTCCCCTATAACGAAAAGGACATCTCTTTTGGGTGTTCATTCTAGTAGGTCTTGTAAGTCTTCATAGAACCGTTCAACTTCAACTTCTTCAGCATTACTCGTAGGGGCATAGACTTGGATTACTGTGATATTGAATGGTTTGCCTTGGAAATGAACAGAGATCTTTCTGTAATTTTTGAGATTGCATCCAAGTACTGCATTTCAGACTCTTTTGTTGACTATGATGGCTACTCCACTTCATCCAAGGTATTCTTGCCCATAGTAATAGATATAATGGTTATCTGAGTTAAATTCACCCTTTCCAGTCCGTTTTAGGCTGCTGATTCCTAAAATGTTGATGTTCACTCTTGCCATCTCCTGTTTGACCACTTCAAATTTGCCTTGACTCATGGACCTAACATGCCAGGTTCCTATGAAATTTTGCTCTTTACAGTATTGGACTTTACTTCCATCACCTGCCACATCCACAACTTGGTGTTGTTTTTGCTTGGCTCTGTCTCTTCATTCTTTCTCACGTTATTTCTCAATGATATCCAGTAGCATATTGGGCACCTACCAACCTGGGGAGTTCGTCTTTCAGTGCCTTATCTTTTTGCCTTTTCATACTGTTCATGGAGTTCTCAAGGTAAGAATACTGAAGTGATTGCCATTTCCTTCTCCAGTGGACCACCTTTTGTTAGAGCTCTCCACCATGACCCGTCTATCTTGGGTAGCCCTACATGACATGGATCATAGTTTCATTGGGTTAGACAAGACTCTGGTACATGTGATCAGATTGGTAGTTTTCTGTGATTGTGGTTTCCATTCTGTCTGCCCTTTGATGGAGAAGGATAAGCGGCTTATGGAAGCTTCCTGATGGGAGAGACTGACTGAAGGGGAAACTGGGTCTTGTTCTGAAGTGGGTGGTTGGGGGGGAACATGCTCAGTAGTCTTTAATCAATTTTTCTGTTAATGGGCAGGGCTGTGTTCCATTCCTGTTATTTGACCTGACGCAAAGCTATGGTGCAGGTAATGAAGATAATGGCGACCTCCTTGAAAAGGTCCCATGCATGCACTGCCGCATGCAGTGCCCCCAATCCTGCAGCAGGCCACCACTGACCCATGCTTCCACCAAGGACTCCTAAACACTCACAGACAAGTCTGGATCAATCTCTTTTTGGGTCACTGTTCCTTTCTTCTGGGTCCTGGTGAGCACAAGGCTTTGTTCGTTCCCTCCAAGAGTCTGTTTCCCAGTCCTGTGTAAATTCTGGCAGATCTATGGTGGGGTTAATGGTGACCTCCTCCAAGACAGCTTATGCCATACCCAGGTCTATTGCACCCAGAGCCGCTGCCCCTTCAGCAGTCCACTGCTGACCTGTACCTCCACAGGAGACACTCAAACACAGTTCTGTTTCAGTTTTTGTGGGGTCTCTGGGTCCTGCTGTACACCAGGTTTATTTGAGCCCTCTGAGCATCTCTGGCATATGTGGGGTTTGATACTAAACATGATTTTGCCCCTCCTACTGTCTTTCTGGGGCTTCTCCTTTGCCCTTGGAAGTGGAATATCTCCTCAAAGTCACTCCAGCACCACGCAGCTGCCACTCCATTGCTGTACATCCACCCCTCCAGCGGCTATCATCTTATATTAACAAGGGCAATAGATAAATGCCAAAACAACAGAACAGTCTCACATATTCAATGATGTAGCTAAAGTAAAACCATAAAATATTTATTTAATCAGAAAACCAAAGAAAATATAACAATAAAATAAAAGATGGGAAAATAAAAAACATCAAGCATGAAGCTCAATTTAAGACTGATAATACCAATTATTGCAATAATTGTAAATGGACAAACATAAACCCAGATAGTAGGAACTGTCATTTTGTGAAGAAAAGTCAAACAAGCACAACAAAACAGTGCTTACAAGAAACAAACAGAAAAATGCATGCCATGTATATAAAAATGTGTCAGGAGAAAATATTGGATAATATATATCATTCAGACACAAATGTAAGGAAAATTGGGGTGGGCATGTTAATATCAGAAAACATAGATTTTATAACATGAAGCTGAAAGGAAAATTCCATAGCTATAAAATCTCAATTCATCAAGAGGAAAATTTAAAAACCTAAATGAGCATTCAATTCAGTTCAGTTCAGTCGCTCAGTCATGTCTGACTCTTTACGACCCCATGAATTACAGGACTCAAGGCCTCTCTGTCCAACACCAATTCCAGAGTTCACTGAGACTCACGTTCATCGAGTCAGTGATGCCATCCAGCCATCTCATCCTCTGTCGTCCACTTCTCTTCCTGCCCCCAATCCCTCCCAGCATCAGAGTCTTTTCCAATGAGTCAACTCTTCACATGAGGTGGCCAAAGTACTGGAGTTTCAGCTTTAGCATCATTCCTTCCAAAGAAATTCCAGGGCTGATCTCCTTCAGAATGGACTGGTTGGATCTCCTTGCAGACAAAGGGACTCTCAAGAGTCTTCTCCAACACCACAGTTCAAAAACATCAATTCTTCGGTGCTCAGCTTTCTTCACAGTCCAACTCTCACATCCATACATGACCACAGGAAAAACCATAGCCTTGACTAGATGGACCTTTGTTGGCAAAATAATGTCTCTGCTTTTGAATATGCTATCTAGGTTGATCATAACTTTTCTTCCAAGGAGTAAGTGTCTTTTAATTTCATAGCTGCAGTCACCATCTGCAGTGATTTTGAAGCCCCAAAAAATAAAGTGTGACACTGTCTCCACTGTTTCCCCATTTATTTCCCATGAAGTGATGGGACCAAATGCCATGATCTTCGTTTTCTGAATGTTGAGCTTTAGGCCAACTTTTTCACTCTCCACTTTCACCTTCATCAAGAGGCTTTTCAGTTCCTCTTCACTTTCTGCCATAAGGGTGGTGTCATCTGCATTTCTGAGGTTATTGGTATTTCTCCTGGCAATCTTGATTCCAGCTTGTGCTTCTTCCAGCCCAGCGTTTCTCATGATGTACTCTGCATATAAGTTAAATAAGCAGGGTGGCAATATACAGCCTTGACATACAACTTTTCCTATTTGGAACCAGTCTGTTGTCCATGTCCAGTTCTAACTGTTGCTTCCTGACCTGAATATAGGTTTCTCAAGAGGCAGGTCAGGTGGTCTGGGATTCCCATCTCTTTCAGAATTTTCCAGTTTATTGTGATCCACAAAGTCAAAGGCTTTGGCATAGTCAATACAGCAGACATAGATTTTTTTTTCTGGAACTCTCTTGCTTTTTTGATGATCCAGCAGATTTTGGCAATTTGATGTCTGGTTCCGCTGCCTTTTCTAAAACCAGCTTGAACATCTGGAAGTTCAAGGTTCACGTATTGCTGAAGCCTGGCTTAGAGAATTTTGAACATTACTTTATTAGTGTGTGAGATGAGTGCAGTTGTGCAGTAGTTTGAGTATTCTTTGGCATTGCCTTTCTTTGGGATTGGAATGAAAACTGACCTTTTCCAGTCCTGTGGCCACTGCTGAGTTTTCCAAATTTGCTGGCATGTTGAGTGCAGCACTTACACAGCATCATCTTTTAGGATTTGACATCCTGAAACTAAAATTCCATCACCTCCACTGGCTTCATTCGTAATGATGCTTTCTAAGGGCCGCTTGATTTCACATTCCAGGACTCTAGGTGAGTGATCACACCATTGTGATGATCTGGGTCATGAAGATCTTTTTTTTACTGTTATTATGTGTATTCCTGCCCCCTCTTCTTAATATCTTCTGCTTCTGTTAGGTCCATACGATTTCTGTCCTTTATCGAGCCACTCTGCATGAAATGTCCCCTTGGCATCTCTAATTTTTTTGAAGAGATCTCTAGTCTTTCCCATTCTGTTGTTTTCCACTATTTCTTTGCATTGATCACTGAGGAAGGCTTTCTTATCTCTTCTTGCTATTCTTTGGAACTCTGCATTCAGATGCTTATATCTTTCCTTTTCTCCTTTGCTTTTCACTTCTCTTCTTTTCACAGCTTTTTGTAAGGCCTCCTCAGACAGCCATTTTGCTTTTTTGCATTTCTTTTCCATGGGGATGGTCTTGATCCCTGTCTCCTGTACAGTGTCACGAATCTCATTCCATAGTTCATCAGGCACTCTATCTATCAGATCTAGTCCCTTAAATCTATTTCTCACTTCCACTGTATAATCATAAGGGTTTTGATTTAGGTCATACCTGAATGGTCTAGTGGTTTTCCATACTTTCTTCAATTTCAGTCTGAATTTGACAATAAGGAGTTCATGATCTGAACCACAGTCAGTTCCTCGTCTTGTTTTTGCTGACTGTATAGAGCTTCTCCATCTTTGTCTGCAAAGAATATAATCAATCTGATTTCAGTGTTGACCATCTGGTGATGTCCATGTGTAGAGTCTTCTCTTGTGTTGTTGGAAGAGTGTGTTTGCTACGACCAGTGCATTTTCTTGGCAAAACTCTATTAGTCTTTTTCCTGCTTCATTCCGTATTCCAAGGCCAAATTTGCCTGTTACTCCAGGTGTTTCTTGATTTCCTACTTTTGCATTCCAGTCCCCTATAATTAAAAGGACATCTTTTTGGGGTGTTAGTTCTAAAAGGTCTTGTAGATCTTCATAGAACCATTCAACTTCAGGTTCTTCAGCGTTACTGGTTGGGGCATAGGCTTGGATTCCTGTAATATTGAATGGTTTGCCTTGGAAATGAACAGAGATCATTCTGTCATTTTTGAGATTGCATCCAAGTACTGCATTTTGGACTCTTTAGTTGACCATGATGGCTACTCCATTTCTTCTAAGGGTTTCCTGCCCGCAGTAGTAGATATAATGGTCATTTGAGTTAAATTCACCTGTTCCTGTCCATTTTAGTTTGCTGATTCCTAAAATGTCGACGTTCACTCTTGCCATCTCCTGTTTGACCACTTCCAATGTGCCTTGATTCATGGACTTGACATTCCAGGTTCCTATGCAATATTGCTCTTTACAGCATCAGACCTTGCTTCTATCACCAGTCACATCCACAGCTGGGTATTGTTTTTTGCTTTGGCTTCATCCTTTCATTCTTTCTGGAGTTTTTTCTCCACTGATCTGCAGTAGCATATTGGGCACCTAATGACCTAGGGAGTTCCTCTTTCAGTATCCAATCATTTTGCCTTTTCATACTGTTCATGGGGTTCTCAAGGCAAGAATACTGAAGTTGTTTGCCATTACCTTCTCCAGTGGACCACATTCTGTCACACCTCTCCACCATGACCCGTCCATCTTGGGTGCCCCCACGGGCATGGCTTAGTTTCATTGAGTTAGACAAGGCTGTGGTCCTAGTGTGATTAGATTGACTAGTTTTCTGTGAGTATGGTTTCAGTGTGTTTGCCCTCTGATGCCCTCTTGCAACACCTACCATCTTACTTGGGTTTCCCTTACCTTGGGCATGGGGTATCTCTTCACGGCTGCTACAGCAAAGCTCACCCGCTGCTCCTTACCTTGGACAAGGGGTATCTCCTCACCACCACCCCTCCTGACCTTGAACGTGGAATAGCTCCTCTAGGCCCTCCTGAACCGGCACAGCCATTGCTCCTTGGACGTGGGGTTGCTCCTCCTGGCCGCTGACCCTGGCCTCGGGTGTGGGGTTGCTCCTCTCAGTCGTTCCTGTGCTGTCACAGCCTGGCAGTCTCGGCCGCCACTCCTGACCTCGGACATGGGGTAACTCCTCTTGGCCGCGCTATGTGCACCATCGCAGCTGCCTGCACTATGTGCGCTGCTGCAGCCACCTGCACTCTGTGCACCATCACAGCCACCCACTCTATGTGCGCTGTTGCAGCACTAATGAAAAATTATCAAAATGTATCTAACAAGAACTAATAGAATGAAATAGATTAATAGACAAATGAAAATCATAACTAAGTAAATATAAATTTTATAAAATTTTAAGTTTTTTAAAAAAAGTCAGTGATGTTAATTGTCCTCTAGCCAGAGTAATCAGGAAAAAGAAGAGAAGATGTACATTTACAATATCATATAAAAAGGCGAGATTTTACTCCAGACACTTTGTGTATTAAAAGAATAATAGAAAAATATTGTGAAAAAATTAAATAAATATTTAACTAGTATATAAAATGTATACATTTTTTGAAAGACATCAAGTAGTAATGTTCATCCAAATGTATGTGCATAACCTGAAAATATTTAACCAAAAATAATTTATTTTGGGGCTTCCCATATGGCTTCCTTGGTGGCTCAGCTCAGGTAAAGAATCCACCTGCAATGTGGGAGACCTGGGTTTGGTCCCTGGGTTGGGAAGATCCCCTAGAGAAGGGAATGGGCTACCCACTCAAGTATTTTGGCTTGGAGATTTTCAGGACTGTATAGTTCATGGGGGTCCGGAAGAGTCGGGCATGACTGAGTGACTTTCACTTTCACATGTGGCTCTAGAGGTAAAGAACCTGCCTGCCAATGCAGGAGACGTAAAAAATGCAGGTTCAGTTCTTGGGTTGAGAAGATTCCTTGCAGAAGGAAATAACAACCCTCTCCAATATTCCTGCCTGGAGAATCCCATGGACAGAGGAACCTCACAGTCTACGCTCCATCAAGTCACAACGAGTCAGAACTGGTTTATGAGAAACTGGCTGGAAAAGGTAAATTGCCCAAGATAGATTTTGCCAGATAGAAGTGGCTAGATGAACAGAAAATTAATCATTGAAAAAGAATAAGACTTAGACACAAAAATTATTTTAAAAGCAAACAAAATATCCAAAGAAGTATGAATGTGACTGAAAGCAGGAGATGGAGGCAAGAAGACAGTTAACTCCAGTGAAGGGAAGACAGACAGGAGCAAGTAAGAAAGATCCTGGATCATTAATTAGTTTAAATTCCATGTTTAGTACTTACAACATGGGTCAATGAATACAGTATGGACAGACATGCATGGTTGATTGATTTTTATTGAAATGGAAAAAATATGCATCTATTTAATCACATAGCAGTCTTTATGAACTGCACAGGGAATATCCATTTACTCTATTGGTTACATCCAATTTTTATCATGGCCATTCAGATTTAAGCCCTGCCTGGAGAAATGCATACCATGGTGGAATAGGAGGGTCTGTTGGACAACTGGTATCATTAAGAAAAAAATTCCATTATCTCTATTTCTTTGACAGCTATACTCTAAAGTTTGACCAAATACAAAACAAAAAGAAAAACAAAAAACAACCAAATCTCCCAAGATAAATGAAACAAGAAATATGTGTGACATATAATTCTAGATATATAGCAATAGTTTAGAATTGTGGAAAACTGCCAAAACATAAAGTAAAGCAAAAGTACTAAAATGGAGACAATCAGAAAACAGAAGACTATTGTTATTACCTTGAATTTTTAAAAAATGAGCTTTCAGATTAAAAAAATATATATATATATTCTTAGAGTCCTGAAGCACTTAATTTATATCCAGAACCATTTTGTGATAAACTGTAAGTTTATCCCAAGCCCAAGCCCAAGGGCATGGGCTTTGAAAAACTCAATAATTTTTAGAATAACATATTATCTCTTATGGTGATTTATATAGTGTCTAACATTAAATATGTGAGATTATACACGTACACATACAAAATTACAAATAGATTTAATTTAAAATTAATTGGATTCTGTTGTTTCAAAAAGTTTTTGTCTCATAAATAAAGACTTACAAAATAAAGACCTCTTTTGAATTCAAGGACTTTTACCAGCTGATTCGATTAAGCCTATGGGAAAATACATTTTTATCTTACTTAATAATCTATGCATGAGAATCACAGCATGCTAAAGAAAGATAGGACCACACAAAATAAATGGCTTTACTTAGTCCCCAAAATATATGGTCATAGATTTACTTGTCAAAGATCCCCAAGATTATATTTGGCCAAAGTTTTGGGTGATACTTCTAATAGGGAGTTTGTAATTTATTTAGAACTATCAAGCTATCAGTCTATAAAATAACTCTAGGAAATCAAATATTCATATTGATATTTTAAAGTATTTACTATTGCTCAAAATGATTTTAGATTACTTTGAGAATAACTTAAAGCTTCCCTGATAGCTCAACAGGTAAAGAATCCACCTGCAATGCAGGAGACACAGGAGATGTGGGTTTTATCTCTGGGTCAGGAAGATCCCCTGGAATAGAAAGTGGCAACCCACTCCAGTATTCTTGTCTCAAAAAACTCATGGATAGAAAAGCCTGATGGCCTACAGTCCATGGGGTCACAGAGAGTCAGACATGACTGAAGCTACCTAGCATGCAGGCCATAATAACTTTGGTTAGCAAAAAAAATTGTCCAAGCTGAGGTCATTATTAAGTTTGTTTTATATGTCTTTGTGAACTGCATTTTTCTTGTTTACTGCTGTATCTCTTATCTAGCACAATTCTTGACATATTATAGCAAACATTCATTAAATATTAATTAACTACACAAGTGAATTAGTGAATGGATGATGTAGTCTTTAATGCACAGATATTCTCTAAACAAAGAAGAAAAGTTTAAGTACGTTAACAATAAGTACAAAGCAGCCAGTAGTTATCAGGTTAAAAGAAAAACTATCTTCCCTAGGGAATACATAAAAACTAGTTATAAAACAAATATCTACTGTTAAAGTATCCATTTCCTCAGGTTAATATTAAAGATCAATTGTAAAGAGGTGTTTATCCTGCAGGTTTGGGGAAAAAAAAAAGTAGCACAAATGGGTAAAGATGGCTCGAAGTATACCATATGGAAAAAATGAAGATGGTAATAACTTAGCTTGTTAGCTTCATAACTAGTTTAAGAAAGAGAAAGAGCGTGACAGATGAGTTACTACACATCAGGAATGAGTAATCTGGGAATTGTTTTCTTCCTTGCACAGTGCAGAGTTGCCAGCATCCTGTTTTTCCCTCTCTGGTTTACCTGTCCAGTCACTCTTACTCATCTTCAGTTGTCCTGTCATCATCTTAACTGGTAGTTGGAGTCCTTGGAAGTGACTCAGATAATCCCAAGAAACCTGGAAATGGACTCATTGGTCTTTGAGGATGTGGCTGTGAAACTCACCCTGAGGAGTGGTGTTTACTGGATTCTTCACAGAGGAAACTCTACAAATATGTGATATTAGAAAACTTCAGGAATTTGAAATTAGTAGAAGCAAGACAGGAAGATCATGACATTGAAGATCAGTTCAAAAACCAGGGGAGAAAATTAGAAAGTCCTATGATAGAGAGACTCTCTGAAAGGAAAGATTCATTTTTGGGGAGAAAATGTGAAGCTTATTCTAACTCTCAGTGTGAAGAAGAAAACTGCTGGTTTTAAACCATGGGAATGCTGTGCATGTGGAAAATTCTTCTTGAGTCATTCATCCCTTAATAGACACATGTCATGTCACATTGAATACAAACCAAGAGAGCATCAAAAGTACCATGAAAAGGTATATAAATTTAAAGATTGTGGGGAGACATTTTTTTCTTCCAGTGTTCTCAGAACACATAAAAGGAATCATACTGGAGAGAAGCTCAATGATTGTGAACAATGTGGAAAAGTCTTTCTGTATGAAAAATCACTCCAGAGCCACAAAAATACTCACACAGGGGTGAAACCCTATGAAAGTAAAGAATGTAGGAACACCTTGACATGCAGATCAATTTTTGAATAGATGTGGTAACACACACTGGAGATTTACCTTTTAAATGTAAGAAATGTGAGAAAGCATTCACTTATCCCCATTCTCTTACAATGAATCAAAGCAGTCACAATGGAGGGAAACCCTATCAATGTAAACAATGTAAAAAAGCTTTTAAAAGTCTTAAAGAATCTGAATACATGACATAATTCACACCAGAGAACAACCCTGTGATTGTAAGCAGTGTGGTAAAGACTTCAAACATTTTGGTTCCTTATAGGCACACATATGACTTTACAGAGGAGAGATACCACATGTATGTAAAACATGTTCTAAAGAATTGACTACTACCCAGAATCTTTAGGACTATGAAAGAATCCACACTGGAGAAAATACCTATGAGTGTAAGGAATGCGGGAAAGCCTTCATGTGGCAAGTAACTTATCGAAAACACATGGTAACACACACTGGAGATTTACCTTATAAATGTCAGAACTGTGAAAAAGCATTCCTTTATCCCAGTTATCTTCAAACACATGAAAGGAATCACACTGGAGAGAAACCCCATGAATGTGAGCAATGTGGAAAAGCCTTTCCATGTAAAAAAATATTCAGTTCAGTTCAGTCACTTAGTCATGTCTGACTTTTTGCGACCCCATGAACAGCAGGAAGCCAGGCCTCCCTGTCCATCACTAACACCCAGAGTCCACCCAAATCCATGTCCATTGAGACGGTGACATGATCTAAACATCTCATCCTCTGTCATCCCCTTCTCCTCCTGCCCCCAATCCCTCCTAGCATCAGGATCTTTTCAAACGAGTCAGCTCTTCGCATGAGGTGGCCAAAGTATTGGAGTTTCAGCTTCAACAACAGTCCTACCAATGAACACCCAAGATTGATCTCCTTTAGGATGGACTGGTTGGATCTTCTTGCAGTCCAAGGGACTTTCAAGAGTCTTCTTTAACACCACAGTTCAAAAGAATCAGCACTCAGCTTTCTTTATAGTCCAATCCTCACATCCATATATGACTACTGGAAAAACCATAGCCTTGATTAGACGGACCTTTGTTGACAAAGTAATGTCTCTGCTTTTTAATATGCTGCCTAGATTAGTCAAAACTTTCCTTCCAAGGAGTAAGCGTCTTTTAATTTCATGGCTGCAATCACCATCTGCAGTGATTTTGGAGCCCAGAAAAATAAAGTCAGCCACTGTTTCCACTGTTTCCCCATCTATTTGCCATGAAGTGATGGGACTAGATGCCATGATCTTAGTTTCCTGAATGTTGAGCTTTAAGCCAACTTTTCACTCTCCTCTTTCCCTTTCATCAAGAGGCTCTTTAGTTCTTCATTTTGTGCCATAAGGGTGGTGCATGTATGAGGCTATTGATATTTCTCCCAGCAATCTTGATTCCAGCTTGTGCTTCATTTAGCCCAGCGTTTCTCATGATGTACTCTGCATATAAGTTAAATAAGCAGGCTGACAATATACAGCCTTGATGTACTCCTTTTCCTATTTGAAACCAGTCTGTTGTTCCATGTCCAGGTCTAACTGTTTCTTCCTGACCTGCATACAGGTTTCTCAAGAGGTAGGTCAGGTGGTCTGGGATTCCCAGCTCTTTCAGATTTTTCCACAGTTTATTGTGATCCACACAGTCAATGGCTTTGGCATAGTCAATAAAGCAGAAATAGCTGTTTTTCTGGAAGTCTCATGCTTTTTCGATGTTCCAGTGGATGTTGGTAATTTGATCTCTGGTTCCTCTGCCTTTTCTAAAACCAGCTTGAGCATCTGGAAATTCACGGTTCACATGCTGCTGAAGCCTGGCTTGGAGAATTTTGAGCATTACTTTACTAGCGTGTGAGATGAGTGCAATTGTGCAGTAGTTTGAGTATTCTTTGGCATTGCCTTTCTTTGGGATTGGAATGAAAACTGACCTTTTCCAGTCCTGTGGCCACTGCTGAGTGTTCCAAATTTGTTGGCATATTGAGTGCAGCACTTTCACAGCATCATCTTCCAGGATTTCATATAGCTCAACTGGAATTCCATCACCTCCACTAGCTTTGTTCATAGTGATGCTTTCTAAGGCCCACTTGACTTTACATTCCAGCATGTCTTGCTCTAGGTGAGTGATCACCCCATCATGATTATCTGGGTCGTGAAGATCTTTTTTGTACAGTTCTGTGTATTCTTGCCACCTCTTCTTAATATCTTCTGCTTCTGTTAGGTCCATACCATTTCTGTCCTTTATCGAGCCCATCTTTGCATGAAATATTCCCTTGGTATCTCTAATTTTCTTGAAGGGATGTCTAGTCCTTCCCATTCTCTTGTTTTCCTCTATTTCTTTGCATTGATTGCTGAAGAAGGCTTTCTTATCTCTTCTTGCTACTCTTTGGAACTCTGCATTCAGATGCTTATATTTTTTCCTTTTCTCCTTTGCTTTTCGCTTCTTTTCTTTTCACAGCTATTTGTAAGGCCTCCAGACAGCCATTTTGCTTTTTTGCATTTCTTTTGCATGGGGATGGTCTTGATCCCTGTCTTGTGTACAATGTCACAAACCTCCATCCATAGTTTATCAGACAATCTGTATATTACACCTGGGCTTCAGTAATTGTGGTCCACAGGCTTAGTTATCCCAGTCAATGTGGAATCTTCCCAAACCAGGGATCAAAACTATTTCCCCTGCACTGGCAGGCTAATTCTTAACTATTGGACCACTTTTTATTGTCATCTGTCCCTCTCTGCCTGGGGTAACTTTGTTGTTGTTTTTGTTATTTTTTCTTGTTTGCCAAAGATATCTGATTACAATTGCTGACAACAGATCAGTTTGTCTCCAGCCTCTAGTCATTGTACCTCACACTAAAAAGATACGAAAATCAAAGTTCCTAGCTTTAGCAAATATCTTTAAGGTAAAAGATAACTTTAGTGCCTAGATATATTCTTTGAATTTGTATTTTCATTTACTGTTTGATCTCTGAGTATTTCTAGATTTTCATTTCATTGATACATTTGTTTAATTTTTTATTTTATTCAGCATTTTAGGTGTTTACAGTAGGAGAAAGTGAGAGGATCATTCAGGATATGGAATACACTATACCACTGCAAATAGTTCTAGTTTGATTCTAAAACCTATTACAAATAATAATATATGTATATTACTTAACTATGACCAATCCAAGAAATTCTTACTTTTTGTATATAGAAATTATCCATAGGGATAACAGAAACAAGCCATCACAAATCTGCCATTGAAACTCAGCACTTTTAAATATCACTCTCTGTATATCATTAAAGCAGAAACTTTTGATGTGATCACTTGGGTGACCTGTGCATTTTAAATTAATACCCAGAATAAGCTCTCAGCAGCAACAAAATGGTCTATTCTTCAACTACTACCTTAAGAAGACAAAGAAGGACACTGACTGTGACTAATTTTTGGTCTAGGAAGCAAAATCTTGAATTAAAACTTGACAAGTTAAAAGGATTCAAATTTAAGCATATTTCCTAGAAAATATATGAAAGTACTCTTTTAAAAAATTAATTAGTTTACCTTAATTGGAGGATAATTTCTTTACAATATTGTGGTGGGTTTTGCCATACATTGACATGAATCACACATGGGTTGAAAGTACTCTTGTGTAGCCCACTGCTGCCATCACTTATCCACAAGGTGGCGTTGCAAGCCTTCAATATAAAAACAATTTCATCAAGTGATTGTGCTGAGATTGTGATAAGATTCTAAAGGGAAGAAGAGATAGATAAAAACAAAGGTCTACTTGCTTCTTGAAACAAAAATTTTCTTAGACGTGGTCTATAACAAGAAAAACTAAGGACTGAATTTATAAATTGTTAATGCATCATAAGAACAGAGGGAACAGTGAAGTAGATCACTACAAGTCATTTAGATTATTATTTTTTTAATGTTGACAAGATTACTTTCCTGATATATTTGGTAAAGTGTTATGGGCATTTCATGAATAGACAATAGTGGCAACTAACTCAGAATACTATGACGTTTCAAGGAGTTAGCCAAACTAGGGTTTGCAAACATGCAGTTGATAACACACAAGTCCTGACTCTACAGAGAATAATTAGGACAACAAGGAGATCAAACCAGTAAATCCTAAGGGAAATCAATCTTTAATATTCATTGGAAATACTGATGCTGAAGCTCCAATACTTTGGCTATCTGATGTGAAGGGCCGACTCACTGGAAAAGACTCATGCTGGAAAAGATTGAGGGCAGGAGGAGAAAGGGACAACAGAGGATGAGATGGTTAGATGGTATCACTGACTCAATGAACTTGGATCTGAGCAAACTCCGGGAGACAGTTAAGGACGGATAAGCCTGGTGTGCTGCAGTTTGTGGGGTCACGAACAGTCAGACACAACCGAATGACTGAGCATGAGCACAAGCACACAAGAGATTATTGAAAAATGATTTATCTTCTCATTCTCAATTGGTCTAGGGGCTTAATTTCTTTACTTCCACTGAAAGGAGAATCAAAACTTTATAATCTCAGGATTTTCAAATTGAAAGATTCTCAAAAACTATATAATCCAGCACTTCCATTTTACAATTTAGAAAACTGAAATCAACATCGGTTAAAAACTTCTTCAAAATGACATGCCTTACCATGGTTGTAGTCATCCCTTCAGCTACTACATTTAGTGAACACAGATTCTTGATGAAAACACAGTAGTGATGTGAAGCTTTTAATAAAATCAGTAATTGCATTAAAGGAGAGAAAAAAAAAACTATGTCTAAATGACACTAAAAAAATTACTGATTATAACTTTTCAAAATCACACAGCTACTAATTGGCATAACAGACACTCAAACAATGAAGCTAGTGATCTTAACGAAACTAAGATAGCTTTTATCCCTAATGCCGAAGTAAAGGTTTGGATATTAAGTATTTGGTGTTTAGTTACTATCAGTTCAGTTAAGTTTGGTTCAGTCACCCAGTCGTGTCCGACTCTTTGTGACCCCATGAATTGCAGCACGCCAGGCCTCCCTGTCCATCACCAACTCCCGGACCTCACTCAGATTCACTATAGGCATAAGTAAATATCTACCAAACAAAAAATTAAACAGAATGAACATTATTTCCAGAGCTTTTGTGGAAGCAGCTAGAGGAAGAGGACAGAACTAAATTTAGTTTAAATATTTAACTTCTTCAAATTTTCTATTCAAACCTATACTCCCCTTAATAATTCTACTTTTCTTTTAATTTCTGCTAAGTAGTTTGAAAATTTATAGTGTTGTGAAAATTATCACTGATTTTTTTCTACCCCCCACTGAACTAAAATATTAGAAGGGTCTTGCTCTTCTTGACTGCAACAGAAACTCCTACAGTGAAGTGCTGGCTACTTCATTTCCCTTATTGAACAACAGAAGCTACAAAAGCAAAGGGGTCACACTATATGGATTAGGATGCTGAGCCCACATCAGGAAAAGTCAGTTAGGGGTTACAAGTAATAAGGGAAACCGTTGGTTGTGCTATAGTTTGTATGAATGTGAATATAAGCTCTGTAAATCTCAGGGGCTGATGTTTGGAACTGAAATAATTTCAAAGGACTTCTTTGTTTTAATTTACCAACTCATACAGAGAGAAATAAAAAGGTACATTCTCCTGGGGCCTAAAAGATACTGTAGGGAAGTATATCAGGCATTCTCATTTTCAGACTCCAGGGTAGGACTTATTAAACCCATGTCAGTAGAGCTTGGAGGTCTGAAAAAAAATAAATACTTAACTTACCATCCACTTAGGAGTAGTTCAGACTTTTGGAGAAGCTGACTCAGCATGTTTCAAAGTTAGATTCAAAAGTTGTTTTCAATCACCTGACTCTACCAAAAAAATAAAATGGAGCAAAGCAGGCTCAATAGACTAGCTAGCCTTAGAGGGAATCCTACTCCCTGAAAAGAATGGACTTGATTTTGGACATGTTTTCTGCCTAAATGATAGATCATTTCACATCACTCTCCATTGTAGCATTAGTGACATAAAATACAAAGATCAGTCAATTGTTTTCTTTTCACCTATTACTCTTGACCCTCTTTGAAGAAACATTCTTTGGGGCAA
Organism: Bos grunniens; assembly: GCF_055505025.1. Lineage (NCBI taxonomy): Eukaryota > Metazoa > Chordata > Mammalia > Artiodactyla > Bovidae > Bos > Bos grunniens. The sequence goes on along the minus strand of NC_141194.1, from coordinate 99,783,398 downwards.
AATTATGAGATTTACTCTTCCTACTACCTCTCTAGAGCTTAAGAGAATATTGTTTTGGATTTTGTAGGATAGTCATAAATAGATAAATAATGCTCAGAATAGGTATATTCATAGCACCTGCTACAAATTATCTTCTATCATGGTAGTAAATGTGTCTTTGCACAAGTCTCAAAAGAAGAGGCAGACTGAGTTGCCCTTGACTGTTCATTGATAATCAACCCTTACACAGTAAGCTTCAAGAAACATTCTTTTGATAGATGGTGTTCCTATAAGAGTGGCTGCAAAATTGGAGGCAATATGTCTTCCTACCTCAGGCTTTCCTGATAAACCATAGCAACTTAGTATAGCTAGAGTGAGATCCCCAAGCCTAATCATAGCTACCTGGTTCCTTTGTGATTTGCTTCGTTTTTTATTTTGGTTGACAGTTCTGAAGCTGTGCTTTTCTAACAGCTGAGTGGCCTGTGGCAGCTGGCTGCTGAAAGTAGTTTTCACTCGTGTAGAGACCACACACACAAGGAGAAAGAGAAAGAGAGTGAGAGTGAGAACAAAAGAGAGAGAGAGAGGAAATATGTGAAAAATTACAATGTCAAGGACTGTTTCAAAAAGAAAACGTGAAAAATTGAAATGACAAAGACTCTTAACCACTTGTTTCATTGTCACAGACAAACTTAAAAGGCTACTGGCAATCTGAGCATTTGAAAGGTGACAGGACATGGCTATTGAGGGTCCCTCTCCCCACAGGAATCTTACAAAGGTCAGGTTCAAAGGAATTCTGGTTCACTTCTAAATCTATTGGGCTTAAGATATCACAGTAAGACTACCTGGAAGGATGTGGTTTTCACTGTTTGGCAAACTGAAAATTATTTAACTCTTCAGAATTGATTCTGTAAAATTGTAAGTTTGGTCCCTGATTATAGTAGCTTCATAGGTTTTGAAAATTCCAGAACAATACTCAAAAAGAGTGATGATTCAACTTCTCACTGAACAATATTCAGTGAAGTAAATGATTTTTGAGGTGGAGAGTGAATTCAGAATCTAAATGAGGTAATGAAATAAATCATATATAGAAAGTGATGCATAAATAAATAAGAACACATAGAAGGTAAGATATAGATGCTAATAATAATTGAAAAGGATGACATATAAACCTGTATCATTATCACATATCACAATAAAATCTCCATTCAGGAGTTTTATGCAGATTCATACATGAAGGAATTTCCCATCTTATGTGCTTATCTACATTACAGCCACATAAAGGTTTTTGAGAAAGAATGTCACCATGCATTTTCATTTCAGTGGTAGCTGAAATAATGATGCAGGAAATATGACAGCTAGCACATGTGTGATTTCAGTTATACTATTAGCAAGTATACCAAAGATGTCCTGTTACAAAGAAGCAGTACCAACCTCTACTTCATTTTCTTAGGTATGAGAAAAGAAAGCTGAGATGTGATGAATACAAACTAATCATCAGAGATCAATGTTTTGATCTCTGATCAAACACTGTTACTCTTAGTAATAATAGTAAAAATATTTAAAAGCACACATAAACTACCACCACCATCACTTACTGACATCCTACTATGTACTAGGAAATCATATATAGAAAGTGATAAATAAATAAACAAGAGCACACAGAAAGGAAGATAGAGATGTTAATAGCAATTGAAAAGAATGATAGATAAGCTTACATCATTATCAAATATCATATCACAATAATAAAAACTCTATTCAGTAGTATTATGCAGCGTCATGGGTGAAGGATCATGGATGCAGTACCACTTCTTATATAGTACCTTACAAAAACATCAATGAAACTCTTTATCCCTGTTTTCCAGGATTAAGAAAGTGACTCTCAAAGAGGTTAAGCACTTTTCCCAAAGTCTCACCTAAGTAGCAAAATTAGAATATAAAATGCTCAGTGTTTTTTCCCATAAATCTTCCCCTGCCCAAACATGTATTTTTTTTTAATATATTCTGAGAGCTATTTCCACACACACACACAAAAAAGTTTGTGGAGGAAAATAGCTATGGAAAAGCCACACTATTTCATGACTATTGTCAAAGTTCATTGTATATTAAGAGTATTGATGGTTCAAAGAAGTACCACAATAAATGAGTTAATTAAGTTTGTGGAGGAAAATAGCTATGGAAAAGCCACACTATTTCATGACTATTGTCAAAGTTCATTGTATATTAAGAGTATTGATGGTTCAAAGAAGTACCACAATAAATGAGTTAATTTTTAATTATAATTTATAATCTCTGACTGATCTGAATATAGAAGTCCTTCTTTGAGAACATTAATTAATATCCTTGAAACTGTTCTTTGGCCACTGGTTTAGGAAATCTCACTAATATAATAAAACTAAAGATACAAATTGACTGAATCATGATTTTATATTTGTTCTGCAATACATGCTTTTCAAAGTACTTTCAAAATAAGTTCTCATTTAATTTTTATAACAATGTAAGGCGTATTTTGTGATGTTAGCTTCATTTTACCAAACATTATCAGGTTCAATGAGGTTATCTGTTGTTCAAGGTCACAACTATTAAGTAGTAAAGTTTGGACAAGAATTTTTTTTTTTCTTTCCAACTTCTAATCTTATGTTCTTTATGGCATACTATATAAAATTGCTAAAGTACTGCTTTTCCTCTAAGTCTCAAAATAAGATTAATTTACATGTTTTAATGTATGCTGAACTAAACGTTGGTGACAAGATTTGAAACAATGCATAAGCGTGAAAAACAAAGAAAGTCCTATAAGTTTTTTAGCCTAAGTATAAAGAAAAACATCATAAGCCTCCCCCCTCCCTGCACCAAAGAAAGTTGCAAGACAAAATTTGATGGGTTGACTATATCAAGATTAAGGGTTTCTATGTAGTGAATGATTCCAGTCAATCTATTGATCGAAGTTATTTGCAATGTCTATAGCTGATCAAAGACTAATGTCTAAAATAAACAATTGAACCACATATGAAACAATGAGAAAAATAAATCAAAAATAAGCAAAGAACAAGAACAGACAGTTAGGAAAAGGAAACTTCAGTGATTAAGTATAGGAAAACTTGCTCAAAATCATCAGCAATCTGAGAAATGTACATTAAAACCATGCTATGCCACTTTATATTTGCAGAAAATTGAAACAATGTTACTTATTGGCAAAAATGGGGGAAATATACACTTTATTCACTATTAGTAGATGTAGACAGGAGAAGGCAATGGCACCACACTCCAGTACTGTTGCCTGGAAAATCCCATGGATGGAGGAGCCTGGTAGGCTGCAGTCCATGGGGTCACTAAGAGTTGGACACGACTGAGCGACTTCACTTTCACTTTCCACTTTCATGCATTGGAGAAGGAAATGGCAACCCACTCCAGTGTTCTTGCCTGGAGCATCCCATGGATGGAGAAGCCTGGTAGGCTGCAGTCCATGGGGTTGCACAGAGTCAGACATGACTGAAGCGACTTAGCAGCAGCAGCAGCAGATGTAGACAGGCTTCTCAGGTAGCATTAGTGGTAAAGAACCCGCCTGCCAATGCAGGAGACATAAGAGACCCAGGTTCGATCCCTGGGTTGGGAAGATCCCCTGGAGTAGGAAATAGCAACCCACTCCAGTATACTTGTCTGGAAAATTTCATGGATTGAGGAGCCTGGCGGCTACAGTCAGTGGGGTCAAAAGAGTCAAACTCGACTTAGCAACTATACCACCACCACCACCTGATTCAGAAGCAGAATTTTTCCAGAGCCTGAGGGGCTAAAAGGGCTTTTCTGGTGGCTCAGATGGTAAAGAATCTGGCTGCAATGCAGGAGACCTGGGTTCCATCCAAGGAATGGGAGTCCACTCCAGTATTCTTGCCTAAAGAATGGCATGGACAGAGGAGCCTGGTAGGCTACAGTCCATAGTGTCGTAAAAAGTCAGACACAACTGAAGCAACTTAGCATGCATACAGGCATGTAAATAAACTTCTGTAGCCATTCTGGACGCAGTGTGGTAGAACTGGCCAAATTAACTACACACATAAACTGTGTCCTAGTAACCTTTCTACTGGATCTATAATCCAGGAAAATTCTCACATAGTATTGATACCATAGGAGAATATATAAAATAATGTTTATTGGAGCCTTGCTTGAAATCTAGGAGTCTATCCCTAGAAATTTCTCAATAGAAAGTAAAACGTGATGGATGTCACTTCTGGCTTTTGCTCAGAAATATAGAGAGCTCCATGTATAGGATTTCCCGGTGGCTCAGACAGTAAAGTTTGCCTGTAAGGTGGGAGACCTGAGTTCCAACCCTGGGTAGGGAAGATCCCCTGGGGAAGGAAACGGCAACTCACTCCAGTATTCTTGCTGGAAAATCCCATGGACAGAGGAACCTGGGGGGCTACAGTCTATGGGGTTGGAAAGAGTCGGATATGACTGAGAGACTTCACTTTCATAGAGAGCTGAAAAGAACATCTTTCTCATCCTTACGAAAAGAAAATCATGAAGAAAATGAAAATCAGGAACTTTCCTGATCCTAACCCTCGAGCCAATAGCCAAACATCCTAAAATCTAATGAGAGACTGACACCTACAGCAAGAAACCAGACTCTAGCATTGACTTACTTGGAGAGGATATCATTGTTTACCATATAAGACAGTAAGAAGATCCAGGTAAAAATATTAACAAGTTGATAAAGGCTGAGAGCATGGGCTAGGGTGAGAGTGTGAAGAGTTTGGGAGTGGCAAATATATCCTGGTTAGTACTCTCTGGGAAACTTTTAGAACTCCATGAACCCCATCAGGTTCTCACTAGGAAGGTGAGAGAATCTTGATAAAATCTTCTTCATGGTGCTGGCTAGGGGAAGGGAAAAGTAGCCTTGGGCAAAATTCCACCCAGATCCATCTCCTCAAACTCTCCAACAGAAGAAAACCCTTAATATTCAAGGAAGAATAACAAAAATTGTACCCTTATGACTTCAGAACAAGGAATATTATCAAATATAAACAGGGATATTAGATAATGATGGAAGAGTCAATTCACCAAGAAGATATAACAATCCTAAATATTATGCCTCAAACAAGAGAACCTCAGAATATATGAAGCAAAAACTTATGGAATTGAAAAGAGAGAAAGGCAAATCCATAACTAAAATTGGACACTTCAACATTTCTTTCTAAGACATTAATAGAATAAGTAGGTAAAACACAGTAAGAATATAGATGATGTGAACTACACTATCTTTGATATTTATACAACACTATACCCAAAAACAGCCAACTACACATTCTTCTCAAATGCACATAGAACGCTCACACAGATAAACCATATTCTGCACCGTAAAAGAAACTTTAAAAAGAATATTCCAGAACCACAATTGAGCTAAAATCAATAACAGAAAGTTATCTATAAAGTAACCACATATTTGGAAATTAGTTTACTTCCAAATAATCCATATATCAAAAAGGAAGACATGGGGGATTAAAATTATTTTTAACTAAAAGAGAATAAAATAGAGCATATCAAAATTTGATGAATGCACTAAAGCAGTGCCTGGGGAAAATTTAAAACAGTTAATATTGTATTAAAAAAGAAAAAATAAAATGAAATCAGTAGCCATCTAAATAGAGAAGATGGCAAAATTAAACTAAAAATGAACAGAACAAAATTAAAATAAAGGCTAGAGCATAAATCAAATGAAAACAGAAAGATTAGAAGGAAATTTAATGAACACAAAAGACGTTTCTTTGGAAAGATCAGTAAAATTGATAAATCTCTCTAACCATAGTGACTAAGATAAAAAGACAGAAGGCACAACTGCCACTATCATTAATAAAAGAGTGGATTACACCTTTGATCCCACAGACATTAAAGGAATGTCTTTTAAAGGAATGTCCCTTAAAGACATTTAAGGGAATACTATGAGCAAGTTTATAATAATAAATTTGATAACCCAGATGAAAGGGACAAATTCCTCTAAGTATACTATGGCTAATAGAATAATGGTCTCACAAAAAAATGTCCATGTCATAATCCCAATAACTCATGTATATGTTACATTACTTGGCAAAAACACTTTGAAGATGTAACATGTTTTGAAATCAGGAAATGTGATGTCTCCATTTTTCTTTCCTTCTCAAAATCTTTTTAGATAATTCATAGTCTTTTGTGATTCTATATGAACTTTAGAATTGTCTTTCCTATTTTTGTAAAAATTGCCAATGGGATTTTGATAGGGATTGGATTAAATCTGCAGATTATTTATTATAAATGTTTTAATAATATTAACTCTTCCAATCCTTGAACACTGGAAGTTTTTCAATTTGTTTGTGTCTTGTTTCATTTATTTCACCAATATTTTATAGCTTTTAGTATACAAGTCTTTTACCTCCCTAGTTGTTTCTCCCTAAGTATTTTATTCTTTCTGGATGCTATTGTAAGTGACACTTTCTTAATTTCCTTTTCAGATAGTTAATTGTTAGGATATATAAATGCAGCCAATTTTTATTTGTTGATTTTATACACTTCAACTTTACTGAATTTGGTTTTTAGTTCTAACAATTTTTTTTTTAGTGGGGTGGAATCATTAGAATTTTGAGGAATTTCTATATTTGCTGCACTTTTTTTCATTTCCTTTTACAGCATCATCTGCAAACAAGACATATTTTACTTCTTTTCCGATGTGGATGTCTTTTTTTCTTGTTCTTACCAAATTGCTCTGGCTAGGACTTCCAGTATTGTGCTGCATAGAAGTGTTGTGAATGAGCGTAATTGCTTTGTTACTGATCTTAGAAGGAAATAATACACACTGGGGAAAATGTAGTCTCTTCAGCAAATGGAAAAACTGGCTATCAGCATACAGAAAAAAATAAAATTGAAACCTTATCTTATGCCATACACAAAAAATCAACTCAATAATGTATTAAAGATTTACACATAAGACCAGAAATTATAAAATTCCTAGAAGAAAACATAGAGAAGAATCCCGACACTGGTCCAAAAGTACAAACAGCAAAAATAAATATAGGTAAGTGAGACTACATCAAACTAAAGGCTTCTGCATAGCAAAGGAAACAATCAGCAGAGTGAAAGGGCAACCTACAGAATGGATACAATATTTGCAAACTGTATATCTGATAAGAGGTTAATCTACAAAATATATAAGAAACTTCTGTAATACAACTATAAGGAAAAATGTAATTAAAAATTGGCTAAAAACTTGAGTAGATGTTTCTCAAAAACACTTGAAGTGGGTGACAGTAATATGAAAAACTACTCAATGTTACTATTCACCAGAAAAATGTGAATCAAAACCACAGTGAGATATCACCTCACTCCCGTCAGAATGTCTATTATTAAAAAAAAAAAAAAAGGCAAGGAAAAGCACTGATGAAGATATGGGAAATTGAAAAACTTGCCCTCTGTTGGTGGGAATGCAAAACGGTGATGCACCATATATCCAAAAGAATTGAAATCAGGATAACAAAGATATATTAGCAAATCCAAGATAATTGCAACAGTATTTTTAATTGCCAAGATATGAAAACTACCTAAATGTCCATTGAAAGGTAAATGGATAAAATAACTACAATGGAATACAATTCATCCTTAAAAAAACAACAAAACATGCAATATGCTGCAACATGGATGAACCTTGAGGACATTATGCTAGGTTAATTCATCTATTCACACAGAATGAATATTACATGATTCCAATTATATGAAGTACCTAAAATAGTGAAATACCTAGAATTAAAAAATAAAAAAGAGGTTGACAGGGACCTCAAGGAGGGGCAAATTGGGATTTTTTAATCAATACACATAAAATTTCAGTTAAGCAAGATGAATAAGCTCTAGAGATCTGTGGTACATTGTACCTATAGTCAACAATAACATAGTTTACATTTAAAAACATTTTATGAGGTAGGTCTCATGTAATGTATTCTTAGACACTCAAATACAATTTTTAAAAGAAACTAAAGACATCCATTATTCCAAGAGTGACATCAGCATCATGGTGGCATTAAGATATTTCCATTTGATCCTTTTTTCAAACAATGACTATACATACACCCATGACCAAAATGTTTTAATGAATAGTGTAGGATATAGCACCATATGCCAAGGGTCCCAGGAGGAGTATTGCTGAACTATGCATCTGGTAATAGGCACACAGAATTTGATACAGGCTGTAGAACCAATGGAGCCAAACTAACTTGCCCAGACCCCTTCACCATAGTCAGAAAACAATCTGGAGAGTACTGACCTGGGCAGATCCAAATTGGAAAGATAAAATTACTTTTTTTTTCCACACACAGCATGATCCCTTATGTAAAAAACCCTAAAATGTTCAGTCGCTAAGTCATGTCCGACTCTTTGCAACCAAAAGGACTGTGGCATGCCAGGCTTCCCTATCCTTCACTATCTCCAGGAGTTTGCTCAAATTCATGTCCATTGAGTCAGTGATGTCATTCCAACCATTCCACCTAAAAACATGTTAGAACTAATATATTAAGCAGAGATGTAGGGTCAAAAAACAAAAAATCTGTTGCATTTCTCATAATAGCAATGGATGTCAAGAGTTAGCTATGCAGTTCCATAGCATCACTGCCTTGGCATTAATATTTTTTTGCCAAGCAGTCTGTAATGACTTTAAAAAATGCTAGCCTTCTTATCTCTAGAGCATACCCCTAGGGTATGCACTAGACTAGACAATAGTCCATAGAGCCATAAGCAAATGTAAGAAATATGACTTCTCAAGCACCCTTATGATCTAGTTTTCCCTAACTCCCTGTGCCTTACTCTTGTTCACCCCTTAGATAAGATCTCCATGAGACTTAAGAAAACCCCACTTGCTTGGTTTGAATTGACTTATCCAGCCCTAGCTAGAAACCCTAAAGCACTCAACCTATTCATGCTAATAAAGACATATGCCCCAAGTCCCATTTTTCTCTTCACTCTGTCTTGATCTTCCTGGGTGGTCCCTTGAGGCAAGCCAAGTACTTTCTCCAAGACCTGTGAATAATAAACTTTCTATTTTGATTTCTTTTGTGGTCTGTTATTGAATCGATTTACCATCTGGTACCCTGTGCTTCACTTAATATATATTTATTTCATAGATTCATAATAATTGACTCACAAACAGGATGGTAGAGTTGTTCTCATAATCTACCTTGGAGAATGACTTATCGCTGCAAATGGGTGACTAATTTGCTCTCCCCAGGTGAGTAATTCTATCTGGGGTAGGTCCACCACTTGATGGCATTCATTTGTACTGCTTTGCACTGCAGCATACTGCCTAAGCAGAACACTATCAAAACTTTACATCCAAAAGTGTAATCTACAGAAAGAAAAGAATTGGCTTCCTGAACTTCAGAGCACTGCTTATCAGAGATGGTTTGAGGTTCCACAGATGTGTTTTCCACCTGCTAACATCCCACAGACGGTAAATTCCCCTTAACCGGTGTTTGACATTGGGTGCATTTTTTGGACTCTAAGTGTGTTGGTTGTTAGCTGAATTGGCTAACGTTATTCGAAATCCTGTTGCATAGGATCTTGTTAATAACTTAGTTAACTAATCTTAATTAACTGAGACATGGGAATGGCAACTTCCTACCCACTAGTGGGCACTACTGGATAAAGATGGCAGGAAGTGCCCTTACAAGAAAGAGAGGGAAACTACTTTTCCCTGACCACTGGTTTTACAGGGTAGCACTGTGAACTCCAAGTCCTAATCAGTAAAATAGGGATACTGTCACTGGGGAAGATATGGTTTCTTGCAAAGGCAAGTACAGACAGGGCCTGCAGTTACTTTCTTGCCCATGTACCTTACTGCTATTACACCTTGTTTCTCAACATTATAGGATATCATAGGTCTCATCCATGGCACATTGTGGCACAAGATCTAGTGGTCCAATATAAACAGCCTGAGCACCTAGTGCTGCTGCTGCTGCTAAGTTGCTTCAGTCGTGTCCGACTCTGTGCAACCCCATAGACTGCAGCCCACCAGGCTCCCCCGTCCTTGGGATTCTCCAGGCATAAACACTGGAGTGGGTTACCATTTCCTTCTCCAATGCATGAAAGTGAAAAGTGAAAGTGAAGTCGCTCAGTCATGTCCGACTCTTCGCGACCCCATGGACTACAGCCTACCAGGCTCCTCTGCCCACGAGATTTTCCAGGCAAGAGTACTGGAGTGGTTTGACATTGCCTTCTCCATGAGCACCTAGTGCTAGTGAAACCTAAAATGACAGAGCAAGTTATCAAGTCCCTCACAAAATGTGAAATACTCATAGAAGTAGCCTAGGTGCCAAAGCCCTGTTCCTGTGCTCTTGGGTTCAAGACCCAGGCCAATGAACCTGCCACCATTGTCTTGGTAGGGGCTATCCCCAATCATAAAGAGATTGATTGGGAAACTCTGGAGAAGGACATGGCCACCTACGAGTACAAGCATTGGAGATATCCACCACATATCTTTCTGGTAACCATAAGGTCAAATCAATAAGAAATCATAGAGAATTAAAGACTGAAACTCCAAATTTTACATGTCTTGAACTTTAAAATATTTTAAAAGACTGTATACAGCAAGAGAGAGAAAAAGGAACTGTCTGTTGAGTTACTACTCATAGCCACAGAAATCAGGCAACAAGACAGTACTTCAAAAGGCCCCCCAAATGCACAGACCTTTAAAAAAAGAGCCTGTAGACCAATTCTGTAGAGACATGGGTGACGCCAATTCCCTACCCATGAAGGGCTGTCCCAGGACCAATACCATTAGGTCAACTAGACTTACAGCAAACCTACCCCTGCAGACAATCTCTACACAATAATCAAGATTTCCTAAAAATCAGAGACAGTTTAACCCAAAGGCACAAATTTAAAAGATATAGAGGGAGAATCACTTCCCTTGCTTATTTAGATTTTATGACTTGATATTAAGCTCACGCATTTATTGCAAAATTGTGAATAAACACCCTGTCAACCACCTGGCAGCACTGGAAGTCATTTCACTTTTGTGTGCATGTGCTTAGTCACACAGCCATGTCTGACTCTTTGAGACCCTATAGACTGTAGCCTGCCAAGCTCCTCTGTCTATGCAATTTTCCAGGCAAGAATACTCGAGTGGGTTTCCATTCCCTCCTCCAGGGTATCTTCCTGATCCAGGGATCGAACTCAGGTCTCTTGCACCTCCTGCATTGAGAGGTAGATTCTTTACCACTAGTGCCACATGGGAGGCCCCCTTAGAAAGCAATATCTATGTCCTTTGATATATGTGCTATACAAACAATTATTATTCTTGATATTGTGGCATCACAAGATGGATTGTAAAATTTAGCTGACCTATTCAATAGTATTGTTGTCTCAGCTTCCATTTGCTTGAACAAGCAACATTTCCAAATCTTAAACTGATTCTAGCTCCCTCCTGTAAACACATGCCTTAGATAAGAGCCCACAGTAGTAGTAGTAGTGTAGTGTTAATCCTTCAGTTGTGTCCGACTCTTTGTGACCCCGTTGACTGTGGCCTGCCAGGCTCCTCTATCTATGGGATTCTCCAGACAAGAGCTGACAGAGTGACAAATAAATGCAAGCTTCTGATATGAAAGAGTCCTTGTAATACTCTGCCTCCCAGCATCTTCCCTTTTCTCCTTTGCCTTTAGCTTCTCTTTTTTTCTCAGCTATTTCTAAGACTTCCTCAGATAACCATTTTGCCTATTTGCATGTCTTTTGCTTGGGGGTGGTCTTGATCCCTGCCTCCTGTACAATGTCATGAACCTCTGTCCATAGTTCTTCAGGCACTTTTTCTATCAGATCTAGTCCCGTAAATCTATTTTTCACTTCCACTGTATAATCACAAGGGATTTGATTTAGGTCATACCTGAATAGTCCAGGAATTTTCCCTACTTTCTTCAATTTAAGTCAGAATTTTGCAATAAAGAGTTTATGATCTGAGCCACAGTCAGCTCCTGGTCTTGTTTTTTTCTGACTGTATAAAGCTTCTCCATCTTGGGCTGTAAAGAATATAATCAATCTGATTTTGGTGTCGACCATCTGGTGATGTCCATGTGTAGAGTCTTTTGTTGTGTTGTTGGAAGAGGGTGTTTGCTATGTCAAGTGCGTTCTCTTGGCAAAATTCTGTCAGCCTTTGCCCTGCTTCATTTTATACCCCAAAGCCAAATTTGCCTGTTACTCCAGGTATCTCTTGACTTCCTAGTTTTGCATTCCAGCCCCCAATAATGAAAAGGACATATTTTCTGGGTGTTAGTTCTAGAAGGTCTTGTAGGTCTTCATATAACCATTCAACTTCAGATTCTTCAACATTACTGGTTGGGGCATAGACTTGGATTATTGTCTTGGATAATGAAGGGAGAAATCACATTTACAATCAAACCCCATACCCACCAAAGATTCTCAGAGGGATCAAACAAAACCTTGTGTACACCAGAATATATGACAGAGACTGAGCCAGACCTGCCTTGAGTGTCTGAGGGTCTTCTGCAGAGATACAGGTCAGCAGTGGCAAGGCACAGGGGTCAGGGCTCTGGTTGCAGCAGACTTGGGTGTGGCATAAGCCCTCTTTGAGGAGATCGCCATTAACCCCACCATAAAGCCACCAGAACTTACATAGGACTGGGAGAACAGAGTCTTGGAGGGAACAAACAAAACCTTGTTTGCAACAGGACCCAGATGAAAGGAGCAGTGACCCCACAGGAGACTGACCCAGACTAGCCAGTGAATGTCCAGGAGACGTGTATCGGTGGTGGCCTGCTGCAGGGTTGGAGCACTGGTTGTGGCAGTGTGTGCATGGGATCTTTTGAAGGAGGTTGCCATGATCTTCATTACCTCCACCACAGTTTGGTCTCAGGTCAAACAACAGGGAGGAAACAGCCTCACCCATCAATAGAAAATTGGATTAAAAGTTTACTAATCATGGCCCCGCCCATCAGAACAAGACATAGTTTCCCCCACACTCAGTCTCTCCTATCAGGAAGCCTCCATGAGCCTCTTAACCTTATCCCTCAGAGGGTAGGCAAAATTAAAACCAATTACAGAAAACTAATCAAACTAATCACATGGACCACAGCTTTGTCTAACTCAATGAAACTATGAGCCATGACCTGTAGGGCCACCCAGGAAGGATGGGTCATGGTGGAGAGTTCTGACAAAACCTGTTCCAGTGGAGAAGGGACTGGCAAACCACTTCAATATTTCTACCTTGAGAACCCCATGAAGAGTATGAAAAGGCAAAAAGATATGACACTGAAAGATGAACTCCCCAGGTCAGTAGACGCCCAATATGCTACTGGAGAAGAGTGGAGAAATAACTCCAGAAAGAATGAAGAGACAGAGCCAAAGCAAAAATAACACCCAGGTGTGGATATGGCTAGTGATAGAAATAAAATCCAATGCTGTAAAGAACAATATTGCATAGGAACCTGGAATGTTAGGCCCATGAATCAAGGCGAATTGGAAACAGTCAAACAGGAGATGGCAAGAGTGAGCATCGACATTTTAGGAATCAGTGAACTAAAATGGATTGGAATGGACAAATTTAACTCAGATGGTCATTATATATACTTCTTGGTGCAAGATTCCCTTAGAAGAAATGGAGTAGCTCTCATAGTCAACAAAAGAGTCTGAAATGCAGTTCTTGGGTGCAATCTCAAAAACTACAGAATGATCTCTGTTCATTTCCAAGGCAAACCATTAAAAAAAGACATATAGATAGTCAACAAACACATGAAAAAGTGCTCAATATCAGTAATTAATAATGAAATGCAACTCAAAACCATAATGAGGTATCACCTTGTTGCTGGAAAAAATCTTAGCTTTCTCCATCTACCAAAGCTGAATAAAAAATACACAGAGTTTGGAGAAAATAGAGAGGTGACTTTAATTCTCATGTCTCAAGAACTGTGCCTTGAGGCATGTGTTTCATGTCTCAAGAACCTGGTGGTTCAGATGGTGAAGGGTCTGCCTGCTATGTGGCAGATACAAGTTTGACCCCTGGGTCAGGAAGATACCCTGGAGAAGGGAATGGCAACCCATTACAGTATTCTTGCCTGAAGAATTCTGTAGACAGAGATCTTAGAGGGCTACAGTCCATGGGGTTGCATAGAGTTAGACATGTCTGAGCAACTAACACTTTCACTTCCAAGAACTGTGCCTCATCTCCATGAGGAGTCTAAGGGCTTATGTAAGATTACTCGCAGTCAGGTGTCAGTGATGAGGAACAAGGGTGTTAAGATCTTGATTTCTTCCTCCTGTATTGTTTTAAAGTCAGTCATAAACTGGAAAAGCAGGTTTGAAGTGTAGCTCCTGAAGAGTTAGGGGGCAGAAAAGCAAACTTTGTTACAGACATGCAGAGTTAGGAGCAGTTAAAGTAAAAAAAACTAGGAATGTTCAGGCCTGCTCACTGTTCTCTTTATCTTCTTTATTCTCAGGAAAGGAAAAGAAAAAAAAAATCATTCCTCTTTTTTTTTTTTTCCCTGTTCACTGCAACAAATTCCCCCTGTCAGTTTAACTCCTCCATGTCAATGGAGGAAGGGAAACAGGTGTCGTTCTCTTCTGGCTGAGGACAAAACTCCAGTTTTGCTCTTTGACAATCACCAGCTGTTCATTCCAGGAGTTTATCTATCTCCTACTTCAAATTTTCATTGAGAGATGTGACCCCCCAAGAAATCTTTATTGGGGTGGTGAATAATGGATGGTCAGTCTTCTTTAACTTCTTCAATGCTGACACGGGACTCATAGACCCTACCTAGTTGGAGTCACAGAGCCCTCACCCTGTTTTATTAAGAGGCCTCAGGATGACTTCTGTGGTTATTCCCACAGGATCTGTTCAGAGGACTGACTATAATCTCTTTGGGAATGTGGGTTTTCTCTCTGTGTCATCATTTTCATGATTTAAATCTGTTCTCATTTGGAGGAGACAAAATTTAACAGGTAGGTTAAAAAAATCAGACCATAGATCAGTAAAAGAGTTATTGAAACTAGGGGTCAAAGAAGGAGTAAGAACCAAGTTATATTTGATGACACTTTTGATTGTGGTACAGATAGGGTCAGTGCTTGGGTCTTCCTATCCAAAGGAATGGAGCCATTTGGACTCAGAAGTAGTTGGAGGAATGACAACTTGAAAATTAATGGACAAAAATAGAAAAATAAATTAAGCCTGAATCTTAATTTAAACTTAACACTTCAAGGAGACTTGAAACCAGGTAGCCAGTTGTCTAGGTTTATCTAAGTAGGTCTTAACGTTTAATGTGGCTATCAGTTATTACATATGTGTTGCATTTGTTTTTTTGTCAATATATTTTCCAGAGCAATTTCATTGTCTAAAGATATAATAGTTTTGAGAAGAGACCTTTAAAAAGTAAAGTTGTAGTCACGTGCTCTTAGCAGACTTTGCTTTTAGAGTGACTGATGGCATCCTAAGTCTGACACAGCTCAGAAAACTCAAGTTCTTAACAATACAATAACTTATTTGAAATCACACCATAGTGTCACCTAGATATTTCCATAGCTACTCTATTTTGACTTTAATTTTTCCTTAATAACCAAAGCAGCTGTCACTGTTAATGATGTTAGTGCTTCTTTAGGTATGAAAATATACAAGAATCAGGGCTCATAAAAGCCTCCTCCTGAAAGTTTCTAACTATCTGAAGGGCTCTTCTGCCAGTTTTTCCAGAGCACAGAGTGCCTCATTCCTAATTTTCACCCTAAATTCCTTTCAAGGGTTGGTGAAGGTCAGCAGCTTCAGTGGCCATGATTTAATCTTTGTAGATGTAGGGTGGAAAATGCTAATTTCCAATGGTCAGAGCCCCTTCCGGGTCATGAATCTGACCATGGTTTGGGGAAATTACATGACCATTTTGTCCCAAAGTGCTAGAAATGCTCATTCCCGGGTCTTGTGACAATCTCTTTGACAGGCCACTCAATGTGCTGTTACTGGTCTAAGCCATAAAACAGTACTGAAATTATCTGGAATACCTGTACCTACTGGTCTCTTGTGGTCCAAGAAAATATTCCATTTTGTTGTTTCTCCCCATATCTAAAGTTACACAGTTACAAACATCAATCTTATACAGAATTGTATTTCTGCTGCTGCTGCTCCTGCTGCTAAGTCGCATCTGTCGTGTCCGACTCTGTGCGACCCCATAGATGGAAGCCCACCAGGCTCCTCTGTCCCTGGGATTCTCCAGGCAAGAACACTGTAGTGGGTTGCCATTTCCTTCTCCAATGCATGCAAGTGAAAAGTGAAAGTGAAGCTGCTCAGTCGTGTCCAACTCTTAGTGACCCCATGGACTGCAGCCTACCAGGTTCCTCCATCCATGGGATTTTCCAGAAAGAGTACTGGAGTGGGGTGCCATTGCCTTCTCCTGAATCAGCCAGGCTCCATCCATGGGATTTTCCAGAAAGAGTACTGGAGTGGGGTGCCATTGCCTTCTCCAAGCTAAAATTAGATAGAGCTCCTTATAAATTTAATTTTGTTATTACCTTTTAGAAGTAAAGATATCTCATGCATAATATTTACACAGACATAAACAGGCAGACAAAATACCTCATTGTTTCATTTAAAACCTCAGTAAAGAATCAAGTATTATGGTATAAACTTAATAGTTTATAAACAGTTGGTATGCATTAAGGTTTCTTGTTCAGATGATTACACTTTACTATCTGAAGTTGAGGGAACTTTATTGAGCCTTTAGATTTAAAAGTGTCACTTTTCCCCCACATGGTTGCTGTTCCTTGAGGTGAGTGTTCATATTTTTTTTTAATTTTTTATTATTATTTTTTTACTTTACAATATTGTATTGGTTTTGCCATACATCAACATGCATCCACCATGGGTGTACACATGTTCCCCATCCTGAACACCCCTCCCGCTTCCCTCCCCATACCATCCCTCTGGGTCATCCCTGTGCACCAGCCCCAAGCATCCTGTATTCTGCATCCATGGGGTCACAAAGAGTCAGACACGACTGAGCGACTTCCATTTCACTTTTCACTTTCATGCATTGGAGAAGAAAATGGCAACCCACTCCAGTGTTCTTGCCTGAGAATCCCAGGGACGGGGGAGCCTGGTGGGCTGCCATCTATGGGGTCGCACAGAGTCTGACTTGACTGAAGTGACTTGGCAGTAGCAGGCTTCCCTGTCCTACAACTCCTGGAGCTTACTCAAACTCATGTGCATTGAGGTGGTGATTGCATCCAACCATCTCATCCTCTGTTGTCCCCTTCTCCTCCTGCTTTCAATCTTTCCCAGAATCAGGGTCTTTTCAAACAAGCCAGTTCTTCGCATCAGGTGGCCAAAATATTGGAGTTTCAGCTTCAACATCAGTCCTTTGAATGAATATTTAGGACTGATCTCCTTTAGGATGGAGTTGTTGGATCAATTGCAGTCCAAGGGACTCTCAAGAGTTTTCTTGAACACCACACTTCAAAAGCATCAATTTTTTGTTCAGCTTTTCTTATAGTACAACTCTCACATCCATACATGGCTACTGGAAAAAAACAGAGCCTTAACTAGACAGACCTTTTTTTTTAAATATAAATTAATTTATTTTAATTGGAGGCTAATTAATTTACAATATTGTATTGGTTTTGCCATATATTGACATGAATCCACCATGGGTATACATGTGTTCCCCATCCTGAACCCACCTCCCACCTCCCTCCTCATTCCATCCTACTGGGTCATCTCAGTGCACCAGCCCCAAGCATCCTGTATCATGCATCAAACCTGGACTGGCGATTCATTTCACATATGACACTATACATGTTTCAATGCCATTCTCCCAAATCATCCCACTCTCGCCCTCACTCACAGAGTCCAAAAGACTGTTCTATGTATCTCTGTCTCTTTTGCTGTCTCGCATACAGGGTTATCATTACCATCTTTCTAAATTCCATATATATGCGTTTGTATACTGTATTGGTCTTTTTCTTTCTGGCTTACTTCAATCTGTATAATCGGCTCCAGTTTCATCCACCTCATTAGAACAGTTCTAATGGCCCATTTTTTGATTGGGTCACTTATTTTTCTGAAATTGAGCTTCAGGAGTTGCTTGTATATTTTGAGACTAATTCTTTGTTAGTTGCTTCATTTGATATTATTTTCTCCCATTCTGAAGGCTGTCTTTTCACCTTGCTTATAGTTTCTTTTGTTGTGCAAAAGCGTTTAATTTTAATTAGGTCCCATTTGTTTATCTTTGCATTTATTTCCAATATTCTGGGAGGTGGGTTATAGAGGATCCTGCTGTGATTTAAGTCAGAGAGTGTTTTGCCTATGTTCTCTTCTAGTTTTATATTTTCTGGTCTTATGTTTAGATCTTTAATCCATTTTGAGTTTATTTTTGTGTATGGTGTTAGAAAGTGTTCTAGTTTCATTCTTTTACACGTGGTTGACCAGTTTTCCCAGCACCACTTGTTAAAGAGATTGTCTTTTCTCCGTTGTATATTCTTGCCTCCTTTGTCAAAGATAAGGTGTCCATATGTGCGTGGATTTATCTCTGGGCTTTCTATTTTGTTCCATTGATCTATATTTCTGTCTCTGTGCCAGTACCATACTGTCTTGATGACTGTGGCTTTGTAGTACAGCCTGAAGTCAGGCAGGTTGATTCCTCCAGTTCCATTCTTCTTTCTCAAGATTGCTTTGGGTATTCGAGGTTTTTTTGTATTTCCATACAAATTGTGAAATTATTTGTTCTAGCTCTGTGAAAAATACCATTGGTAGCTTGATAAGGATTGCATTGGATCTATAGATTGCTTTGGGTAGTATACTCATTTTCACTGTATTGATTCTTCTGATCCATGAACATGGTATATTTCTCCATCTATTAGTGTCCTCATTGATTTCTTTCACCAGTGTTTTATAATTTTATATATATAGGTCTTTAGTTTCTTTAGGTAGATATATTCCTAAGTATTTTATTCTTTTCATTGCAATGGTGAATTGAATTGTTTCCTTAATTTCTCTTTTTGTTTTCTCATTATTAGTGTATAAGAATGCAAGGGATTTCTGTATGTTGATTTTATATCCTTCAACTTTACTATATTCATTGATTAGCTCTAGTAATTTTCTGGTGGAATTTTTAGGGTTTTCTATGTAGAGGATCATGTCATCTGCAAACAGTGAGTGTTTTACTTCTTTTCCAATTTGGATTCCTTTTATTTCTTTTTTCCCTCTAATTGCTATGGCTAAAACTTCCAAAACTATGTTGAATAGTAGTGATGATAATGGGCACCCTTGTCTTGTTCCTGACTCTAGGGGAAATTCTTTCAAATTTTCACCATTGATGACAATGTTTGCTGTGGGTTTGTCATATATATCTTTTACTATGTTGAGGTATGTTCCTTCTATTCCTGCTTTCTGGAGGTTTTTTTTTTTTTTTTAATCAGTAATGGATGTTGAATTTTGTCAAAGGTTTTCTCTGCATCTACTGAGATAATCATATGGCTTTTATGTTTCAATTTGTTAATGTGATGTATTACATTGATTGATTCGCAGATATTGAAGAACCATTGCATCCCTAGGATAAAGCCCACTTGATCCTGATGTATGATCATTTTAATGTGTTGTTGGATTCTGATTGCTAGAATTTGTTAATGATTTTTACATCTCTGTTCTTCAGTGATATTGGCCTGTAGTTTTCTTTTTTTGTGGCATCTTTGTCAGGTTTTGGTATTAGGGTGATGTTGGCCTCATAGAATGAGTTTGGAAGTTTACCTTCCTCTGCAATTTTCTGGAAGAGTTTGACTAGGATAGGTGTTAGCTCTTCTCTAAATTTTTGGTAGAATTCAGCTGTGAAGCCATCTGGACCTAGGCTTTTGTTTGCTGGAAGACTTCTGATTACAGTTTCAATTTCTATGCTTTTGATGTGTCTGTTATGATTTTTTTTTCTTCCTGGTTCAGTTTTGGAAAGCTGTACTTTTCTAAGAATTTGTCCATTTCTTCCAAGTTGTCCATTTTATTGGCATATAATTGCTGATAGTAGTCTCTTATGATCCTTTGTATTTCTGTGTTGTCTGTTGTGATCTCTCCATTTTCATTTCTAATTTTATTGATTTGATTTTTCTCCCTTTGTTTCTTGATGAGTCTGGCTAATGCTTTGTCAATTTTATTTATCCTCTCAAAGAACCAGCTTTTGTTTTTTTTTTTTTATTTTTGCTACAGTCTCTCTCTCTCTCTCTCTCTTTTTTTTTTTTGCATTTATTTCTGCCCCAATTTTTAAGATTTCTATCCTTCTACTAACCCTGGGGTTCTTCATTTCTTCCTTTTCTAGTTGCTTTAGGTGTAGAATTAGGTTATTTATTTGACTTTTCTCTTGTTTCTTAAGGTATGCCTGTATTGCTATGAACCTTCCCCTAGCACTGCTTTTACAGTGTCCCACAGGTTTTGGGTTGTTGTGTTTTCATTTTCATTCGTTTCTATGCATATTTTGATTTCTTTTTTGATTTCTTCTGTGATTTGTGGGTTATTCAGCAGCGTGTTGTTCAGCCTCCATATGTTGGATTTTTTTAACAGTTTTTCTCCTGTAATTGAGATCTAATCTTATTGCACTGTGGTCAGAAAAGATGCTTGGAATGATTTCAATTGTTTTGAATTTACCAAGGCTAGATTTATGGCCCAGGATGTGATCTATCCTGGAGCAGGTTCTGTGTGCACTTGAGAAAAAGGTGAAATTCATTGTTTTGGGGTGAAATGTCCTATAGATATCAATTAGGTCAAACTAGTCTATTGTATCACTTAAAGTTTGTGTTTCCTTGTTAATTTCCTATTTAGTTGATCTATCCATAGGTGTGAGTGGGATACTAAAGTCTCCCACTATTATTTTGTTATTGTTAATTTCACCTTTCATACTTGTTAGCATATGTCTTACATATTATGGTGCTCCTTTGTTGGGTGCATATATATTTATAATTGTTATGTCTTCTTCTTGGATTGATCCTTTGATCATTATGTAGTGTCCTTATTTGCCTCTTTTTACAGCCTTTGTTTTAAAGTCTATTTTATCTGATATGAGCATTGCTACTCTTGCTTCTTTTTGGTTTCTATTTGCATAGAGTATCTTTCCAGCCCCTCACTTTCAGCCTGTATGTGTCCCTTGTTTCAAGGTGGGTCTCTTGTAGACAACATATATAGGGGTCTTGTTTTTGTATCCATTCAGCCAGTCTTTGTCTTTTGGTTGGGTCATTCAAACCATTTACATTTAAGGTAATTATTGATAAGTCTGATCCCATTGCCATCTACTTTATTGTTTTGGATTCGAGTTTATATACCCTTTCTGTGTTTCCTGTCTAGAGAAGATCCATTAGCATTTGTTGGAGAGCTGGTTTGGTGGTGCTGAATTCTCTCAGCTTTTGCTTGTCTGTAAAGCTTGTGATTTCTCCTTCATATTTGAATGAGATCCTTGATGGGTACAGTAATCTGTAGGTTATTTCCTTTCATCACTTTAAGTATGTCCTGCCATTCCCTCCTGGCCTGAAGAGTTTCTATTGAAAGATCACCTGTTATCCTTATGGGAATACCCTTTTGTGTTATTTGCTGTTTTTCCCTTGCTGCTTTTAATATTTGCTGTTTGTGTTTGATTTTGTTAATTTGATTAGTATGTGTCTTGGGGTGTTTCGCCTTGGGTTTATCCTGTTTGGGACTCTGGGTTTCTCAGACTTGGGTGATTATGTCCTTCCCCATTTTAGGGAAATTTTCAACTATTATCTCCTCAAATATTTTCTCATGGTCTTTCTTTTTGTCTTTTTCTTCTGGGACTCATATGATTTGAATGTTGGAGCATTTAACATTGTCCCAGAGGTCTCTGAGATTGTCCTCATTTCTTTTAATTCATTTTTCCTTTTTCCTCTCTGTTTTATTTATTTCTACCATTCTACCTCACTTATCCTATCTTCTGCCTCCTTTATTCTACTGTTGGTTCCCCCTAGAGTATTTTTTATCTCATTTATTGCATTATTCATTATATATTGACTATTTTTTTTTTTCTTCTTGGTCTTTGTTAAACCTTTCTTGCATCTTCTCAATCTTTGTCTCCAGGCTATTTATCTGTAACTCCAGTTTGTTTTCAAGATTTTGAATCATTTTCACTATCATTTTTCAGAATTCTTTATCAGGTAGATTCCCTATATCTTCCTCTTTGGCTTGGTTTGGTGGGCATTTATCCTGTTCCTTTACCTTCTGGGTATTTCTCTGCCTCTTCATCTTGTTTACATTGCTGTGTTTGGGGTGGTCTTTCCTTATTCTGGCAGTTTGTGGAGTTCTCTTTATTGTGGAGTTTCTTCACTGTGGGTGGGTTTGGACAGGTGGCTTGTCAAGGTTCCCTGGTTAGGGAAGCTTGTGTCGGTGTTCTGGTGGGTGGAGCTGGATTTCTTCTCTCTGAAGTGCAATGAAGTGTCCAGTAAAGAGTTATGAGATGTCAGTGGGTTTGGGGTGACTTTGGGCAGCCTGAATATTTAAGCTCAGGGCTATGTTCCTGTGTTGCTGGAAAATTTGTGTGGTATGTCTTGCTCTGGAACTTTTTGGCCTTTGGGTGGTGCTTGGTTTCAGTGTAGGTGTGGAGGCATTTGATGAGCTCCTATCGATTAATATTCCCTGGAGCCAGGAGTTATCTGGTGTTCTCAGGATTTGGACTTAAGCCTCATGCCTCTGTTTTTCAGTCTTATTCTTACAGTAGCCTCAAGACTTCTCCATCTATACAGCACTGATGATAAATCATCTAGGTTAAAGATGAAAAATTTCTCCACACTGAGAGACAACCAATGAGGTTCACAGATTTACATGGAGAAGAGAAGAGGGAGGAGGGAGTTAGAGGTGACCAGGAGGAGAAGAGGGGGAATCAAAAGAGGTGAGAGCAAGCTAGCCAGTAATCACTTCCTTATGTGGTCTCCACAGTATGGACCACTCAGAGATGTTCACGGAGTTATACAGAGAAGAGAAGAGTTAGGAAGGAGACAGAGGTGGCCAGGAGGATAAAGGGGGGGATTCAAAAGGAGAGAGATAGATCCAGCCAGTAATCGGTTCCCTAAGTGTTCTCCATAGTCCAGAACACACATTGAGATTCACAGAGTTGGGTAGAGAAGATAAGGGGGAGGGAAGAGATAAAGGCTACATGGTGGAGCAAAAGGAGAGTCCAAAAAGGGAGAAAGTACTCAAGCCAGTCATCTCGCTCCCAAGTAAAAATGGGCACTGAAGATTGGGTTCTTAAAGGTACAAAATTGATAAAAATAAAAAACAAACAAACAAACAAACCAAAAAGAAAAGATTAAAAATCTAGAGTAGAAGTTAGATTTTAAAAGAATACAATATTAAAGAGAAAAGCAAAGTCACAAAAATTATAACATATATGTATATATATATATATATATATATATATATCTATCAAGTTTGCTTTAAAAAAGTCTTTTTTTCCCCAAAGTAATAGTAGGTTATTAAAATGAAAATTAAAGGAGTAATAGAGGACTTAAAATTTTTTAAAAAAATTGTTTTTTTTAATTGAAAAAATGATAATAGTAAAAATACATCTAGGACTTTCTTTGGTGGTATTGTGGACAGTGTGGGGTCAGTTCATTTTCAGATAGTTCCTTGATCCGGCTTATACTTATCCAGATCCATAGGACTCTTCCTATGTAGTCGGTGCTAACTCCAGGGTTTTAATCTATTGCACCTGTCACTTCCAAGGCTGTTCCCTTGGTTTGTTTCAGCTTCTTCTGTTTGCTGGTCTCTTAAGTGTCTTATTTCCACCCTGACACAAGGGGACGGGGGTGAACAATTTTAGGCTCACTTCTTCAGTCTTGCTATGAGGAGGGAGGAACACTGCAAACAAATAACACTGGCATGTGCTCGCAGTGTTTCAGCCACACTGGGTTTGCCCCAGCTCATGGTATGTGTGCTTTCCCTGTCTACACTGCTTAGGCTCTAGGTTGCTCTGCCAGGATCTCTCTGAAGCTGGCCCTGCGTTGTATGCACTTCCCAGGTCTAAGCCGCTCAGGTTCAGGTACTCGGGTACTCCACAAAGGCTTTGACTTGTTTGCGTCTGAGTTTTGTGCCCTTCCCAGGTCCGAGCAGCTCAGGTGACCAGGTGCTTGGGGAGCATGGTCGCCCCCAATTGAAGGCTGCAACTTACCGTCTCCTCCATCCCTGCTGCTTAGTTTTCTGGGTGTACAACCAGCACACCTTCTCAGGTGTGCCATGTGTCTCTTCTGGGGAGCTGATCTCTGGCTGCAACCCTCCCGGTAGATGTCGACCATCCAGAATCCCAGCAAGTCTTGGTTAGCAATGAAGCCTGCTTGCAGTTTGGTAGATGATGCCTCTTTGGGGCTGTGATTGTCCCATTCTGGCTCTGGCTGACCTTGCTTTCCTGTCTCTGGCAGGGGATGGGCCAATCCGCAGCCAGCTAGCTCTGTTCAGTCCTTTGTTCTGTGAGTGGGCCTAGTGGTGTCTTAGGTTAGGGCTTTTCATGGGATAGCTATCCCATAGTCTGGTTTGCTGTCTCAAGTTAGTTCCCTCAGAGTGCCCTCGGGGCATTCAGGCTGGGTCCTTACTCTAAGCAATGCAGCCCACGCCTCCCTGCCCAACCCCAACTTGCTAGTGGTGGATGCGGGCATCTGTATTGCTTCACTGCTGGGAGTTACTGTTGGGCAAATAATTTGTGGGTTTTAAGTATTTATTTTTCCTTCCGGTTACGTTGCCCTTCCAGAGAAGGCAATGGCAACCGACTGCAGTACTCTTGCCTGGAAAATCCCATGGATATAGAAGCCTGGTTGGCTGCAGTCCATGGGGTCGCTAAGAGTCAGACACGACTGAGCGGCTTCACTTTCACCTTTCACTTTCATGCACTGGAGAAGGAAATGGCAACCCACTCCAGTGATCTTGCCTTGAGAATCCCAGGGACAGGGGAGCCTGGTGGGCTGCCATCTATGGGGTTGCACAGAGTTGGACACGACTGAAGTGACTTAGCAGCAGCATGTTGCCCTCTGAGGTTCCAAGGCACCACAGACTCCCCAGTGAGAGTGTTTCCTGATGCTTGGAAACTTCTCTTTTTTAAGACTTCCCTCCCAAGATGAATCTCTGTCCCTACCTCTTTTACCTCTCTTTTTATCTTTTATATTTTTTCCTACCTCCTTTCGAAGACAATGGGCTGCTTTCCTGGGTGCCTGTTGTCCTCTGCCAGCATTTGGAAGTTGTTTTGTGGGATTTAATCAGCGTTCAAATGTTCTTTTGATGAATTTGTGGGGAAGAAAGTGGTCTCCCTGTCCTATTCCTCCACCATCTTAGGACCGCCCCCCTAGATGGACCTTTGTCTGCAACATAATGTCTCTGCTTTCAATATGTTGTCTCAGTTGGTTATACCTTTTCTTCCAAGGAGCAAGCGTCTTTTAGTTTCATGGTTGCAGTATCCATCTGCAGTGATTTTGCAGCCCAAGAAAATAAAGTCTCTCACTATTTCCACTGTTTCCCCTGTTTCCCCATCTATTTGTCATGAAGTGATGGGACCAGATGTCATGATCTTAGTTTTCTGAATGTTAAGCTTTAAGCCAACTTTTTCCACTCTCCTCTTTAACTTTCATCAAGAGGCTCTTTGGTTCTTCTTCACTTTCTGCCATAAGGGTGGTGTCATCTGCATATCTGAGGTTATTGATATTTCTCCCAGCAATCTTGATTCCAGCTTGTGCTTGATCAAGCCCAGAATTTCTCATGATGTACTCTGCATATAAGTTAAATAAGCAGGGTAACGATATATAGCCTTGACATATTCCTTTCTCTATTTGGAACCGGTCTGTTGTTCCATGTACAGTTCTAATTGTTGCTTCCTGACCTGCATGCAGGTTTCTCAAAAGGCAAGTCAGGTGGTCTGGTATTCGC
The DNA here is from genome assembly GCF_055505025.1 of Bos grunniens. Lineage (NCBI taxonomy): Eukaryota > Metazoa > Chordata > Mammalia > Artiodactyla > Bovidae > Bos > Bos grunniens. The sequence goes on along the minus strand of NC_141194.1, from coordinate 99,757,543 downwards.
ATCTCCTTCAGAATTTCCCACAGTTTGTTGTGATTCACACATTCAAAGGCTTTGGCATAGTCTATAAAGCAAAAACAGATGTTTTTCTGGAACTCTCTTGCTTTTTCAATGAACCAACGGATGTTGGCAATTTGAACTCTGGTTCCTCTGCTTTTTCTAAATCCAGGTTGAATATCTGGAAGTTCATGGTTCATGTACTGTTGAAGCCTGGCTTGGAGAATTCTGAGCATTACTTTGCTTGTGTGTGAGATGTGTGAAATTGTACGGTAGTTTGAGCCTTGTCTAACCCAAAATATTTTCAGACCAGAGAGGCCTCACCAGGTTGACAAATTGGTAGGCAAACTGGGTTGTCAAATGGACCTTAGGAAGCATCACTACAAACAAAGCTAGGGGAGGTGATAGAATTCCAGCTAAGCTATTTCAAATCTTAAAAGGCAATGCTGTTAAAGTGCTGCACTCAAAATGACAGTGTTAGGTAGTTAGAATAGGAAAAGGAGTCCAGAATGGCAGTGACTAAAAGACAAGGAAGGGAAAAGCTCATGAAAATAGAACAAAGGAAGGTCTGAAGATCTGAGTGAGGACCTCAGGCAGAACAAACAGCACTCCTGGCTAGCCCCATTTACATAGGGCAGACCCAGGGGAAGGGGAAAAAAAAAAAACATATAAAAAGAGGAGTCAAAGGGCATAGGGTCTCTCTCCCATGTGGGCAAGTGCACTCTCTCTGTCTCTCTTTCTCTCTCTCTTCTCTTTGTGTCTTTTGTGTTGGCATGCCCTCATGCCTCGAAGATGTATTTTCATTTATTTTCTAAATAAAACTGAGGTGTAACACGGAGCTGTAACACTGATCTGTCTGAGAGGTATAACACTGTCCAAAACCTGAGAGCTGTAACACGGTCTGTCCGAGAGCTGAGACACGTTCTGTCCCAGGGCTTTAACATCGACTGCTTCAAATTTTTGTTGTGACGAGACAGAACCAAGGAAATTACACAGTCCCCTGATATCAGCAAATTTGGAAACTCAGCAGTGGCAGAGGAACTGGAAAAGATCAGTTATGATTCCAATCCCAACGAAAAGCAATGCCAAAATATGTTCAAACTACAGCACAATTGCACTCATTTCACATGCTAGCAAGGCAATGCTCAAAATCCTTCAAGCTAGGCTTCAACAGTGTATGAACTGAGAATTTCCAGATGTACCAACTGGATTTAGAAAAGGCAGAGGAACCAGAGATCAAATAGCTGATACCCATCGGATAATAGAAGAAGGAAGAGAATTCTAGAAAACTTCTGCTTCATTGACTATGTTAAAGCCTTTGACTGTGTGGATTACAACATACTGGAAAATTCTTAAAGACATGGGAATACCAGAACACCTTACCTGCCATATGAGAAATCTCTTTGCAGTCAAGAAGCAACATTTAGAATTGGACATGCTTCCAAATTGGGAAAGGAGTACATCAGGGCTGTATATTGTCACCCTGCTAATTTAACTTATATGTAGAGGACATCATGTGAAATACAGGGCTGAATGAAGAACAAGCTGGAATCAAGACTGCAAGGAGAAATATCAATAACCTCAGATATGCAGATCACACCACCTTTATGGCCAAAAACTAAGAGGAACTAAAAAGCCTTTTAAAGAAAGTGAAAGAGTAGAGTGAAAAAGCTGACTCAAAACTCAACATTCCAAAAAGGAAGATCATGGCATCCAATCTCATCACTTCATGGTGTTGTAGCCATGCGTTCTGGGAAACACACTCACTCAGAAGGACAATGCAGATAGTGAAGTGAAGTTTATTACATCAGTGGGCCCAAGGCAGAGTCTCCTCTTAGTGAAGAACCCCGATGAGTTTTTGTGAAAACCTTATATACCCTAAGTGTACATGCCCAAATTCACCTCCCCCAATTCCCTGAAACTAGTCTGAACAAAGGAAAAGAAAGATACAATCAAAGTTAACCCATGATTCATATGCCTTAGGCCTAGGTAATTAATGGTGGACAATTATAAATAGGCTTGTGGTCATACCCCAATAAGCATAATTGAATGTATGATTCTCTTCAGTTAGATAATTATGATATTCTTTTAGGTGGCAGAGAGTCTAGGTAAGAGCCCTGGGGCTCTTCCTTCTGGGGGCCTGGTTTTCCAGTTGGTATGTCGCTTCCATAGATATTGGACACATAGCTCAAAATCCACAGTCCAGCCCAAGATGGAGTCCTGCTTTCAAGACGGAGCCTGTTCTGTGTTTCCTCCTTCAATGGCAAATGGATGGGGAAGCAATGGAAACAGTGGCATAGTTTATTTCTTGGGCTCACAAACCACTGCAGCTTGTTGTGGTCCATGTGTGGGTTGGAAAATAATTTCCAGACCTGAGACAGAATGAGAGGGAAATAAAGTTTATTAGAGTGGGAGACACTGTTAGAACAGCAGGCCAGCTCAAGGGAGAACCGATGTTCAACAGGGGTCCTTAGTCCACTTTTATACCCAGGATACAAGGAGTGGGATGGGGTCTTGAACGTCATTTGCTGATTGGATGAAACACATATCCTGGGTGGGGAAAGAGTAAGGCAAACACCTTCTTATAGGGTAGGAGGGCAGACAGGTTATACTGCTCAGGAGGACCTGAAATCCGTTAATAGTTACAACATACGGGAGGGAAGGATGATAAGGGTCTGATTTTTGTTGTTGTTGTTCCTGCATTCCAAGACCCTCTTTGGTTTTATCTGCTCTTTCATCCTTGTGTCACTACATAGATGGTGACTGCAGCCATGAAATTAAAAGACTCTTGCTCTTTGGAAGAAAAGCTATGACAAACCTAGACAATATATTCAAAAGCAGAGACATTACTGCTTTGCTGACAATAAAAGGTCTGCTTTGTAAGACCTTTGCTGACAAAGGTCTGTGTAGGCAAAGCCATGTTTTTTCCAGTAGTCGTGTATGGATGTGAGAGTTCGACAATAAATAGGTTGAGCATGGAGGAATTGATGCTTTTGAACTATGGTGCTGGAGAAGACTTTTGAGAGTCCCTTGGACTGAAAGGATATCACACCAGTCAATCTTAAAGCAAATCAACCATGAATATTCATTGAAAGGACTGAGGCTGAAATTGAAACTCCAATACTTTGGCCACCTGTTGGGAAGATACAACTCATTGAAAAAGACCCTGATGTTTGGAAAGATTGAAGACAGGAGGAAAATGAAATGACAGAGGACAAGATGGTTGAATGGCATCACCGACTCAATGGACATTAATTTGAGCAAACTCTGGGAGATGGTGAAGGACAGGGAAACCTGGCATGCTATTTTCATGGGGTCACAAAGAGTCAGACATGGCTGAGCAACTAAACAATTCTACACTATAATTAAGAGTTGTAACCACCTTATATAAAGTCCATTTAAATATACTAATTTTATATACCTTTATCTAAATTTTGCCACCTTTTAACCTTTAACTTTAGTTTTCATTAGGATCCAGTCAACAAGCTTTGGTCTTATGGGAGAGTTTGAAGTGAAGTGAACTGAAGTGAAGTGAAAGTCACTCAGTCGTCTCCGACTCTTTGCGACCCCATGGACTGTATAGTCCTTGGAATTCTCCAGGCCGGAATACTGGAGTGGGTAACCTTCCCCTTCTCCATGGTATCTTCCCAACCCAGGGATAGAACCCAGGTCTCCTGCATTGCAAGCAGATACTTTACCAGCTGAGCCACAAGGGAAGCCCATGGGAGAGTTTGGATGGCTTTTTCTTTTTGTTCTCTATCTATTTTGCCTACTTTTAAATAAAACACTATGGTATCCCCAGAATGGAGTAGAGCCAAGGAAGTCAGGCTCTGTTTCCTTTTGATAAGTTTAGAGTTCAGCTTAGAGCAATCAACTCAGTTTTCTGTGCAGAGATTCCATAAGTTCAGTTCAGTCGCTCAGTCTTGTCCGACTCTTTGTGACCCCATGAATCGCAGCACGCCAGGCCTCCTTGTCCATCACCAACTCCCGGAGTTCACTCAGACTCATGTCCATCGAGTCAGTGATGCCATCCAGCCATCTCAGCCTCTGTCATCCCCTTCTCCTCCTGCCGCCAATCCCTCCCAGCATCAGGGTATTTTCCAGTGAGTCAGCTCTTCACATGATGTGGCCAAAGTACTGGAGTTTCAGCTACAGCATCATTCCCTCCAAAGAAATCCCAGGGCTGATCTCCTTCAGAATGGACTGGTTGGATCTCCTTGCAGTCCAAGGGACTCTCAAGAGTCTCCTCCAACACCACAGTTCAAAAGCATCAATTCTTCGGCGCTCAGCTTTCTTCACAGTCCAACTCTCACATCCATACATGACCACAGGAAAAACCATAGCCTTGATTAGATGGACCTTTGTTGGCAAAGTAATGTCTCTGCTTTTGAATATGCTATCTAGGTTGGTCATAACTTTCCTTCCAAGGAGTAAGTGTCTTTTAATTTCATGGCTGCAGTCACCATCTGCAGTGATTTTGGAGCCCAAGAAAATAAAGTCTGACACTGTTTCCATTGTTTCCCCATCTATTTCCCATGAAGTGATGGGACCAGATGCCATGATCTTAGTTTTCTGAATGTTGAGCTTTAAGCCAACTTTTTCACTCTCCACTTTCACCTTCATCAAGAGGCTTTTTAGTTCCTCTTCAGTTTCTGCCATAAGGGTGGTGTCATCTGCATATCTGAGGTTATTAATATTTCTCCCTGCAATCTTGATTCCAGCTTGTGTTTCTTCCAGCCCAGCGTTTCTCATGATGTACTCTGCATATAAGTTAAATAAGCAGGGTGACAATATACAACCTTGATGTACTCCTTTTCCTGTTTGGAACCAGTCTGTTGTTCCATGTCCAGTTCTAACTGTTGCTTCCTGACCTGCATACAGATTTCTCAAGAGGAAGATTAGGTGGTCTGGTATTCCCATCTCTTTCAGAATTTTCCACAGTTTATTGTGATCCACACAGTCAAAGGCTTAGAGATTCCATAGCTACTACATATCTTGCATACCTCTGACCCTCCCTCACAAAACTACTGCCATCAGTAAACAGGTCCCAATCAGCCTTGCTTAGAGCCTTATCTGACAAATCTGGTCAACTAAGTAAACAGGGCTGGTGGATCAAATGGTAAAGAATCTGCCTGCAGTGTAGAAGATCCTGGTTCAGTCCCTGAGTGGGGAAGATCCCCTGGAGAAGGGAATGTCTACCCAGTCCTGTATTCTTGCCTGGATAATCCCATTGACAGAGGAGCATGGCGGGCTAAAATCCATGGGGTTGCAAAGAGTTGGACATAAATGAGCACTAACACATTTATGAGGGTAAACTGTCTCCAAAAACTCCAGACAGTCATGGAGGATCTCCTTCTCAGGGAGTGAGGGAATCACGGTAGGAGGATTTAATGGCTTGTTCACTCAAATGGTGACATTGGGATCATCAAGGAGGATTGCATGATATTTTCCCATTGAAAGAGTCTTTGGGCCTAGAAGAGAAAACAACAGTCTCAAAGGCCATTGTGGAATCATCTAACTTTGGAGAAAACAAAACTGAACTTTAGGTCCCGCCCTGATGCTCCAGGACAGTTGTATCTATCTGGGACTTATCAACCACTGTCCAGAAACCTTCCACCCCCTACACCTGTCCAGAAGACTTATCACCCCCTGCCCAACTACAAATGCCATCTCAACTAAAGAATACCCAAACATCCCACCTGATTAACATTTCCCTTATCACTTCCACAAACCTCCCTATAAATATGGAGCCTCCCTAATCCCTCTTGGCCTCAGCCGACTTGGTCCTTAGGCCGACTGTTGCCCCTCCTTGCCTGAATAAATGTAACCTACTTCCATTGAGGTCATCTCTCCTTCTTTTCTGCCTCAGCCTGATCAATACCTTACACTCATCCTCCCTAATATCAACCAGTATCCACACTTTTTTTCCAGAAGGACTAGGACTAGAACTTCATGTGGGACCTATCCTGTGGTTGGTTGACCCTAAATGAACTTTTCTGTTTCTTTTATCAGTTCACAAGTGCCAGTTACTTCTCTCAAGCAAGAGGAGAGGGGGCAGCCAGCAGTTGTGGTGTCCGGCTCTTTTGAAAGATAATGTACTGGTCTGGGAATGTCTGCCATGCCCTGGGTCAGCCCCTGTCTCTCATGCACATCTAGTTTGAATTCTTTCTGGAGATCAGGCAGGCCTAGGGCTGTTACCATGTCCAAACTCCCTCTGCTTGCCCCATGACAGGCCAATGAATCCAAGAGACAGGGTTGAGGAAAGGAAGAGACTTTAATCAGAGAGGTAGCTGACTGAGCTGGCTCCTCAAAATACACATCTTGTCAGGGCCTGGTTGCCAGTTTCTTTTAAGAGTCAGAGACGGGGGTGGTGGGGGGGAAGTGAGGAAACAAAGTAAAAAGACTATTCAATCTTTGCAAATGTCTCCTAGAATGGCAAGCCTTGGGCAGGGGATGTGTTAGTTTCATTTCCTTAAAATCCCTGACAGGTGGACTGCTCAGGTTATCTCCCTAAGACAGGCCATTATGAATGTTTATAACAACAACAAAAACAAAGAGTTAAAGTCACAGAAGACGATCCATTGTAAATTTAAAATTAACTATTTCTGGTTATAGGGCCAGTGAAGTCATGAGTTTAAGTTTCAGAGTCTCCTAAGACTTTCAACAGTTGCCCATCAAAAACAAAGCCTCAGAATATGGACCTTTTGAAGTATTTTGCAATTAACCCAAAGTTTGGTATCCATATGTGACAAAATCCTGTCATTCCTAGGAAAGCCCTGGAGTTTTCAACCGCTTTTTGGTCTGTGCACTAGATTTAGTAATTTTCTAGTTTCCCTAATTTTAAAAGAATCCATCATTTGGCCACCAATAGAGTATAAAAAGACCTCTTATATGCCTAACAGAAACAAACACACACTAGAACAACTTGCAAGGATCAGATAGAACATTTACATCTCAAAAACAAATGGAAATGCAAGTTTTCCCTTAGGAGGTCTATGTTGAAAGTTACCAAGTCAGCATTTTTTTTTTTAAATCACCTTAACTATGTAGGCAATAAAAAAAGAGCTTCCTGGAAAAAAACTTTTATGTGTGTGTGATCACCTTTAATTTCCAGTTAAGTAAATACTTGTCTTAACTATAGATAGATCAGTCACTTAGGATTTTCCCTAGGGGGCTCTGAGATGGAACTTCAGAGGAAGTGCTTCTCATTCTAGCTGGAGCTGTTCCTATCAGATGTCTGCATGCACAAGCCAAAGTAATCAAACCAACCAGGCTAGCAGGATGTCACCAAAAACAAAGAAAATGGCAAAGAGATTCCCACAAATCCAAAAATCAAATGTCAAGACAGCCCAAGTCCCACTAAGACTGTAATGCTTCTCCAAAGTGAGGCCTTACAAACGGGGACCCCTTCCATAAGGAGAAACCCCCTATGCCTCAGGCCAGAGTGCCACAGTTGAGTCAGCAAGTCAGTTTGATAAGGGCACGGCCCTATGGTAGGCCTACTATAAGGATTGCATTGAATTTATAGATTGCTTTGGATAGTACACTCATTTTCACTATATTGATTCTTCTGATCCATGAACATGGTATATTTCTCCATCTATTTGTGTCCTCTTTGATTTCTTTCATTAGTGTTTTATAGTTTTCTATATACAGGTCTTTTGTTTCTTTAGGTAGATATATTTCTAAGTGTTTTATTCTTTTCATTGCAATGGTGAATGGAATTGTTTCCTTAATTTCTCTTTCTGTTTTCTCATTGTTAGTGTATAGGAATGCAAGATATTTCTGTGTGTTAATTTTATATCCTGCAACTTTACAATATTCGTTGATAAGTTCTAGTAGTTTTCTGGTAGAGTCTTTATCGTTTTCTGTGTAGAGGATCATGTCATTTGCAAACAGTGAGTGAGTGACTTCTTTTCCAATCTGGATTCCTTTTGGAAGAAACGAAGAACCCCAGGGTTAGTAGAAGGAAAGAAATTTTTAAAATTTGGGCAGAAATAAATGCAAAAGAAACAAAAGAGACCATAGCAAAAAAAACCAAAGTTGATTAAACTACCAGTTAAAAGCCAATTCTTTGAGAAGATAATAAAATTGAAAAGCCATTAGCCAGACTTATCAAGAAATAAAGGGAGAATAATCAAATCAACAAAATTAGAAATGAAAATGGAGAAATCATAAGAGACAACACAGAAATACAAAGGAACATAAGAGACTAATATCAGCAACTATACACCAATAAAATGGACAACTTGGAAGAAATGGACAAATTCTTAGAAAAGTATAACTTTCCCAAACTGAAACAGGAATAAATAGAAAATTGTAACCGACCCATCACAAGCATGGAAGTTGAAACTATAATCAGAAATCTTCCAGCAAACAAAAGCCCAGGACCAGGCAGCTTCACAACTGAATTCTACCAAAAATTTAGAGAAGAGCTAACACTTATCTTACTCAAACTCTTCCAGAAAATTGTAAAGATAAACTTCCAAACTCATTCTATGAGGCCAACATCACCCTAATACCAAAACCAGACAAAGATGCCACACACTCACACACACACACACACACACACAAACCTACAGGCCAATATCACTGATGAACATAGATGCAAAAATCCTAAACAAAATTCTAGCAATCAGAATTCAACAACATATTAAAAAGATCATACCTCATGACCAAGTGGGCTTTATCCCAGGAATGCAAGGATTCTTTAATATATGCAAATCAACCAATGTAAGCTAATACACCACAGTAACTAATTGAAAGATAAAAACCATATGATTATCTCAATAGATGCAGAGAAAGCCTTTCACAAAATTCAACATCCATTTATGATAAAAACTCTCCAGAGAGCAGGAATAGAAGGGACATAACTCAACATAATGAAAGCTGTATATGACAAACCCATAGCAAACATTATCCTCCATGGTGAAAAATTGAAAGCATTTCCCCTAAAGTAAGGAACAAGGCAAGAGTGCCCACTATCACCACTACTATTCAACATAGTTTTGGACGTTTTGTTGAGGATTTCTGCATCTATGTTCATCAGTGACATTGGCCTGTAATTTTCTTTTTTTGTGGGATTTTTTTCTGGTTTTGGTATCAGGGTGACTATAGCCTTGTAGAAATAATTTTGGAGTTTTCCTTCCTCTGTGATTTTCTGGAATATTTTGAGCAGGATAGATGTTAGCTCTTCTCTAAACTTTTGCTAGAATTAGACTCTGAAGGCATCTGGACCTTGACTTTTGTTTTTGGAAGATTTTGATTACCAATTTGAACTCTTTGCCTGTGATTGGTCTGTTAATATTTTCTATTTCTCCCTAGTTCAGTTAAGGTAGGTTATATTTTTATAAGAATTTGTCCATTTCTTCCAGGTTGTCCATTTCTTCCAGGTTGTCCATTTTATTGGCATACAGTTGCTCATAGTGGTCTCTTATGATACATCGTATTTATGCTGTCTCTTGTAACTACTTTTTCATTTCTAATTTTAATGATCTGAGTCTTCTCTCTTTTCTTCTTGAGAAGTCTGGCTAATGGTTAGCCAGTTTCTTTTCTCATCTCAAAAAAACAAAAAACAGCTTTCAGCTTTATTGAGCTTTGTCATACTCTCCTTCCTTTCTCTTTCATTTATTTCTGCTCTGATTTTTATGATTTCTTACCTTTTACTAACTTTGAGGTTTTTTTTAAAATTCTTTTTCTAGTTGCTTTAAGTGTAAGGTTGCATCGTTTATTTGATGTTTCTCTTGTTTTTGTAAGGTAGGCTTGTATTGCTATAAACTTCCTTCTTATCACTGCTTTCAGTGCATCCCATAGGTTTTGAGTTGTCCTGTTTTCATTGTCATTTGTTTTTATGTATATTTTGATTTACTTTTTTATTTCTTCAGTGGTCTGTTGTTTATTCTGAAGCATATTGTTTAGCTTCCATGTGTTTGTGTTTTTGTAGTTTTTTTCTGCAGTTCATATCTAATCTTATAGCTTTGTGGTCAGAAAAGATACTTGAAATGATTTCAGTTTTTAAAAATTTACCAAGGCTTGATTTGTGACCCAAGATGTGATCTATCCTGGAGAATGTTCCATTTTCACTTTAGAAAAAAGTGAAATCTTCTGTTTTTTCATGAAATGCCCTGTAGATATCAATCAGATCCAACTGGTCTGATGTATTGTTTCAAGCTTTTGTTTCCTTATTAACTTTCTGTCTGGATAATGTGTCCATTGGTGTGAGTGGAATATTTAAATCTCCCACTAAGCTTGTGTTACTGTTGAGTTCCCCTTTAATAGATGTTAACATTTGCCTTATGTATTGAGGTGCTCCTATGTTGAGTGCATTTATACTTGTCATATCTTCTTGGATTGATCTCTTGATTATTATGTAGTGTCTTTCCTTGTCTCTTGTAATAGTCTTTATTTTAAAGTCTAATTTGTCTATTATAAATATTATTTCCAGACAGATGATCTAGAAAATTAATAAGGATTTTAATGAACTTCCTAGATTGGGTGGCTATTTCTTTTCCCATGTTAAGGAAGTTTTTGACTATAATATCCTCAAATATTTTCTCCTGTTTCCTTTTGATTTCTATTTGCATGGAATATCTTTTTCCTACCCCTCACTTTCAGTCTGTGTATGTCCCTAGGTCTCAGGTGGGTCTCTTAAGGACAGAATATATAGTGAGTGGTCTTGATTTTGTATCCATTCAGTGAATCTGTGTCTTTTGGTTGGAGCATTTAGACCATTTACATTTAAGGTGATTATTGATTTGTGTGATCCTACTAACATTTACTGTATTGCTTTCAGTTTGTTTTTGTAAGACATTTCTTACTCTTGTATTTCTTACCTAGGGAAATTCTTTTAGCATTTGTTGTAATGTTGGTTTGGTGGTACTGAATTCTCTTAATTTTTGCTTTTCTCTAAAGTTTTTGGTTTCTCCTTCAAATCTGAATGAGATCCTTGCTGTATAGAGTAATCTTGGTTGTAGGTTTTTTTCCTTCCATCATTTTAAGTATATCCTGCCACTCCCTTCTGTCCTGCAGAGTTTATGTTGAAAGACCAGCTGTAAAACTTATGGGGATCCACTTGTATGTTATTTGTAGCTTTTCCTTTGCTAATTTTAATATTTGTTCTTTGTATTTAATATTTATTAGTTTGATTAATATGTGTCTTGGTGTGTTTCTCTTTGGGTTTATCCTTTATGGGACTTTCTGAAGTTCCTGGATTGGGTGGGTATTTCTTTTCCCATTTAAAAAAATATTTAATTTTTTACTGAAGGATAATTGCTTTACAGAATTTTGTTGTTTTCTGTCAAACCTCAACATGAATCAACCATAGGTATACATATATCCCCTCCCTTTTGAAACTCCCTCCCATCTTCCTCCCCATCCCATCCCTCTAGGTTGATACAGAGCCCCTGTTTGAGTTTCCTGAGCCATACAGCAAATTCCTATTCGCTATCTATTTTACATATTGTAATGTAAGTTTCCATGTTACTCTTTCCATACATCTCACCCCCTCTTTCCCTCTCCCCATCACCAAATGTCTATTCTCTATGTCTTTTTGTCCACTGCTGCCCTGTAAAAAGTTCTTCAGTATCATTTTTCTAGATTCCATATATATGTGTTAGAATATGATATTTATCTTTCTCTTTCTGACTTACTTCACTCTGTATAATAGATTCTAGGTTCATCCACCTCATTAGAATGGACCCAAATGTGTTCCTTTTTATGGCTGAGTACTGGACACGGAACAACAGACTGGTTGCAAATAGGAAAAGGAGGACGTCAAGGCTGTATATTGTCACCCTGCTTGCTTAACTTGTATGCAGAGTACATCATGAGAAATGCTGGACTGGAGGAAACACAAGCTGGAATCAAGATTACTGGGAGAAATATCAATAACCTCAGATATGCAGATGACACCACCCTTATGGCAGAAACTGAAGAGGAACTAAAAAGCCTCTTGATGAAGGTGAAAGTGGAGAGTGAAAAAGTTGGCTTAAAGCTCAACATTCAGAAAACGAAGATCATGGCATCCGGTCCCATCACTTCATGGGAAATAGATGGGGAAACAGTGGAAACAGTGTCAGGCTTTATTTTTCTGGGCTCCAAAATCACTGCAGATGGTGATTGCATCCATGAAATTAAAAGACGCTTACTCCTTGGAAGGAAAGTTATGACCAACCTAGATAGCATATTCAAAAGCAGAAACCTTTGCCAACAAAGGTTCATCTAGTCAAGGCTATGGTTTTTCCTGTGGTCATGTATGGATGTGAGAGTTGGAATGTGAAGAAGGCTGAGCACTGAAGAATTGATGCTTTTGAACTGTGGTGTTGGAGAAGACTCTTGAGAGTCCCTTGGACTGCAAGGAGATCCAACCAGTCCATTCTAAAGGGGATCAGCCCTAGGATTTCTTTGGAAGGAATGATGGTAAAGCTGAAACTCCAGTACTTTGGCCACCTCATGCGAAGAGTTGACTCATTGGAAAAGACTCTGATGCTTGGAGGGATTGGGGGCAAGAGGAGAAGGGGACGACAGAGGATGAGATGGCTGGATGGCATCACTGACTCGATGGACATGAGTCTGAGTGAACTCCGGGAGTTGGTGATGGACAGGGAGGCCTGGCGTGCTGCGATTCATGGGATCGCAAAGAGTCAGACACGACTGAGCGACTGATCTGATCTGATCTGATCTGACTATTCCATTGTGCATATGTACCACAACTTCTTTATCCATTCATCTGTCTATGGACATCTAGGTTGTTTCCATGTTCTAGCTATTGTAAATAGTGCTGCAATGAACAATGGGATGCATATGTCTTTTTCAATTTTGGTTTCCTCAGATTATATGCCTAGGAGTAGGATTCTTGGGTTCTTTTCTCATATTAAAAAAGAAACTATAACATCCTCAAATATTTTCTCATACCATGTCCTTTGTTCTTCTTCAGGGGCACATAAGATTCTAATGTTGGTACCCTGAATGTTGTCCCAGAGTTCTCTGAGAATGTCCTCATTTTTTTTTATTCTTTTCTGTTTATTCTGCTCTGCTTCAGTTTTTTCCACAATTCTCTCTTCCAGCACACTTGTCCAATCTTCTACCTCAGATATTCCATTACTGGTTACCTCTAGTGTATTTGTAATCTCAGTTATTGTGTTGTTCATTGCTGTCTATTTTTCTAGGTCCTTAAACATTGTTAAACATTTCTTGTATCTTCTCGATCTGTGCCTCCAGTCTATTTATCTTTGCCTCTGTATTATTTCCAAGATTTTAGATCATCTTTACAATCACTGAATTCTGAATTGTTTTTCAAGTAAATTGCTTATTTCCTTTTCATTTTTTTGGTCTTGTGGGTTTTTACCATATTCCTTCATCTGCTCCAAGTCTCTATGTCTTTTCATTTTGTTTAATTTACTGTGTTTGGGGTCTCCTTTCTGCAGGCTAGAGGATAATTTGTTGTTCAGTCACTCAATCATGTCTGGCTCTTTGTGAACCCATGAACTGCAGCCCACCAGGCTTCCCTGTCCTTCACTATCTCCTGCAGTTTGCTCAAACTCATGTCCATTAAATCAATGATGCCATCCAACAATCTCATCCTCTGTTGCCCCCTTATCCTCCTCAGTCTTTCCAAATGTCAGGGCTTTTTCCAATGAGTCAGCTCTTCAAATCAGGTGACCAAATTATTAAAGCTTTAGCTTTAGCATTACTCCTTCTGATGAATATTCAAGGTTGATTTCATTTAGGATTTACTTGTTTGATCTCCTTGGTATCCCAGGAATCCTCAAGAGTATTTTCCAGCACCACAGTTCAAAAGTATCAATTATTTCATGTTCATCCTTTCTTACGGGCCAACTCTCCCATCCACACATGACTATTGGAAAAACCATAGCTTTGGCTATACAGATCTTTGTCAGCAAAGAAGGATCTCTACTTTTGAATATGGTATCTAGGTTTGTCATAGCTTTTCTTCTAAGGATCAAGTGCCTTTTAATTTCATGGCTGTAGTCACTGTATACAGTGATTTTGGAGCCCAAGAAAATAAAATGTGACACTGTTTCCATTTTTTCCCCATCTATTTTCCATGAAGTGATGGGACCAGATGCCATGATCTTCATTTTTGGAGTGCTGAGTTTTAATCCAGCTTTTTCACTCTTTCATTTCACCTTAATCAAGAAGATCTTTAGTTTTCCTTCACTTTCTGCCATGAGGGTGTTGTCATTTGCATATCTGAGGTTATTGATATTTCTCCTGGAAATTTTGATTCAAGCTTGAGCTTCATCCAACCTGGCATTTCACATGATGTACTCTGCATATATGTTAAATAAGCAGGTGACAATATACAGCCTTGATGTACTCCTTTCCCAGTTTGGAACCAGTCCATTATTTCATGTCTGGTTCTAGCTGTTGCTTCTTGACCTGCATACAGGTTTCTCAGTAGGCAGCTAAGGTGGTCTGGTATTTACATCTTTTTAAGAATTTTCCACAGTTTGTTGTGATTCACAGTGTCAAAGACTTTAGTGTAATCAGTGAAGTAGAAGTAGATGTTTTTCTGGAATTCTTTTGCTTTTTTTATGACCCAGTGGATGTTGGAAACTTGATCTCTGGTTCCTCTGACTTTCCTAAACACAGCTTGTACATCTGGAAATTCTTGGTTCAGATACTGTTGAAGCCTCTCTTGAAGGATTTTGAGCATTACCTTGCTACCATGTCATAGTTCCTCTTACTTGTGGATTCTACCACTGTGGTTGGAGTTGGACCAGTTCCTTGTGAAAGTTTCCTGGGTGGGAGTAATTGTGCCTGTTCTCTTGTGTGTGAATCTTTATCTTGTTTCTTTGAAGGGCAGTGCTGTGTTCAGTAGTGTGTTTTGAGGTGTCTGTGGGCTTGGTATGGCTTTGGGTAGCCTTTCCACTAATGGGATAAGTTTTGTTCCTGTTTGGCTAATGATTTGGTATGCGACATTCAGCACTGGATCTTGGCCTTTGGGTGGGTCTTGATTTTGATATGGAGGCTTTTGGGAGAGCTCTCTTTGATTAATGTCCCATGTGATGAGGAGTTCTTTGGTGGTTCAAAGTCCTGGACTTGGGTCTCCCACCTCAGGGATCCTTGCTCGACCCCTTACTGTAGCACCAAGACTTCACAGGTCTCACAACACAGAAGACAAAACCCCAGGACTAATGGTGAGAGTAACACTTAATAGCCAAGATTCCCCAAAGATACCTGTGCACTTACAATGAGAAAACAGAGAAAAAAAGTTGGGAGGAGAGAGGACTCAAGCCAATAAACAAACCCCTAAGTGAAAATGAACACTAAAATCTCAATTAGCAAAACTTTAAAATCAAAACATGGAAAAATGCAATATGACTAAAAAGTAGGAAATAAATAAAATGAATTTATTTAAAAATAAGATATTTTTAAAATGGAAAAATCAGGTTGTAAAAAATTAAAAGAATAATAAAGAAAAATGGCATGAGAACAATACAAAAGGAAAAAAAAAAAACAGGAAAAAAATATATAATGTGGTAGTTCCACTTCCTCCTCTTAGGAGGCCCTTCAATGTTGAACTGTTCTCTGGATCTGCTGTGGGGATAGATTAGACTCTAATCTGGCCCTACTACTGTATGTACTTGCCTCTATTGTCCATGGTTGCAGAGCTAGGGCTTTTCTTTTGTGTGAACTCTCACTGTCCTTTTATATATTCCATAGACAGAGGCTATCTATATTGATCATGTGGATTTAATCTGCAGCTTGTACAGCTGGTGGAAAGGTTTTTGATCCTCTTCATTACCCTTTCTTCCCTTGGAGTTCATTTTGGATTTATTGCCACCTCTGCCTGTGAGTCATCTACAGGAATTTGCTTCTGAGGCTGCCCCTGTGATGACTGGGAGTGGCAGTGGCACAGCTGCTTGGATTGAGGGGAATCTGGTGGTGCCAGATGTGAAGGCAAGCCAGCAGTCATGGGAGCAGTTGATAAGGCACTATTAGAGCCTTTTTCTAGCCTCTGGCAACTTTCATTCAAAGGGGTTCCCTGGCTGGTCCTTCTTCATTGTTTGGCACAATAGGAACTCAAACAGCACCCCTGGCTGGGGTCCTTCTCTATTACTTGGTGCATCAGGCACTCAAAGGGCTGCCCTTTCTGGGGTATTTCTCTTTTTCAGCTGCAGTCACTGGCATGGGGAGAGAGAGAGAGACTACAGTTATGGCTCCACCCCGTGTGTGTAACTTAGCAGTATCACCCTGCCTCCATAGCTGCCTGGCTTTCCTCCAAGGGCATTCTTTGAAATAGTTTCTTCCCTCATGTCCACTTGGACCATCTTCCTACAGTCAACAGCAGTCCTCACTGCCCTGAGATTGTTTTCAATCCCTACACCCCAGCTCCTAGCCACCACATGTACCAGGGGTATCTGTGTCCCTGTCCAGGCTTTGTAGGACTGTGATACTGATTGTTTGTGTGGTTCTCACTCCTTTCAGACCGTCACAAATAGCTGCTTCACTCTCCAACAGTCTCAAATGCCTCTCCTGGATCTCAAACTATTGTTCTGATGTGGGGATCTCACTCCTGCTTTAGTTCCTTCACCCTCCGTGTGCAGGTCCAGTCCCATTCACTCCTCTTTTTCCCTTCCTTCCTTCACCCTACTGAATATTTCATGGGTCTATATATTTCTTTCTGGTGGTCAGGGACTCCTACCAGCTCTCGGCTGGTGCTCTGTGAGATCCTCTGCGTCTGAAGATGTATTCTTGATGCATCCATGGAGAGAGAAGTCCTCCACATCCACCTACATATCTGCTATCTTGTCACCTTCTACCAATATTTGTACTTTATGTTCTTTCTTCATCCCTCATGTTCTGAGATTCCATTATAGTTTCTCTCTCTGATTCAAGCATGTGTTTTAATGATATTTTTAGAAATAAGTCTCTTGTAAACACATCCTCTTACCTGTCCTTTATCTGAGATTTCTCTTGATTTTCCTTCATTATTAAAGGATAATTCAGCAGAATATAGAATTTTGGCTAACAGATATTTTCTTTCACCACATAAAGAATATCATATCCATTCTAGCCTCCATATTGTCTGATGAGAAATGCTATCATTTGAATTATTTTTCAACTATAGGTAAAATTTTCTCTTGCTGATTAGGGTTCTCTCTCTTAACAACTTTCATATACAACATAAGGCAGAATAAATTATCTTTACCATGTTGTACATTACATCCCATGTATTTATCTTATAACTGAAAGTTTGTAACTGTTGACTATCCCCACCTCTGGAACTCACAGCTGTGCCAATTTTTTAAGTCCCAAGGTCCCTAGCCCTAGTGTCCTTTTCCTCTCTACTTTTCATAATTTTCATAAATTTGCTTTATGTGTAATACTCATGGCTTTTAAGTGCACATAGCAGGAGAGGTACATAGAATGGTATACATTTTATCTTATTCTGGAACAGGAAGTCACTATAATCTCTTGAAATTTTATAAACATTAAATGGGCTAATGTGCATAAAGTACTTAGGACAGTGCTGACACATATTATGTGTTCAATTAACATTTGCATTACTTATTCTAACAGTTAATAACCTGTAAAAGTTTGCTTTTTATATTTTGAAAATATAGCTATTTAATTATTTATTATGTATCAAACAATAAATATAAATGAACACAGACTTTAATATTCTGAATGGACATAAGAAGTAAAGATCACATTGTTGTAAAGCTTTCAAAAGGATTTACATATTCATAGAAAGATGAAATATGATATTTGTGTATAATCAAGCCTTTAAGGTATGCTGTACAAAAGGATAGTCTTGCTGTGATTTGAACCTGTGTTTACATAGAATATAAACCTGAGACCAAATTGCCAACATCCGCTGGATCATCGAAAAACCAAGAGAATTCCAGAAAAACATCTACTTTTGCTTTGTTGACTATGCCAAAGCCTTTGACTGGTGGCTCAGAGATTAAAGCGACTGCCTGCAATGCAGGCGACCTGGGTTCAATCCTTGGGCTTGGAAGATTCCCCTGGAGAAGGAAATGGTAAGCCACTCCAGTATTCTTGCCTGGAGAATCCCATGGATGGAGGAGCCTGGTGGGCTACAGTCCATGGGGTCGCAAAGAGTTGGACACGACTGAGCGACCTCACTTCACTTCACTTTATATGGAATTTGGATATGAACAGCTGCTGCAAATGCCATTAGTCTATGCTATCCATCTCTATCACTTGCACTAGGGAGTTATATTTGTTATAGTCACTGATTTGAAAGCAATTTGCAGTCATTCATATCAATGTAAAATACTGCAGATACTCATCTCACATCAAAAATATTATAAAAGGACAGTGAAAGTCAATCTGCATGAATGTTGCAGTATTTATTAAGGTTATTTCCAAATTTCAGCCCACCAATATACACTTAATTAAGGAAGGCATATGTGCAGTAAGTAGTAAAATTAAAAATATGATCTTATAGAATATGGAACTTATGATATACCATTAATAATTTTATGTGATAATCACAAGTCTGTTCTTTGAGAATTGTGTTAGAAAAGTTGGAGAGGGCTGGATTCTTCAGAGACATTGTTCCATCACAATTTAAATAGACAGGAGAATTCAAGGATAGAATCATTAACAGTCTTAAGTCACTTGGGATGCATTAATTAGCTAAAAAGTAAACAAACAAACAAAATGAATCCCTTTGGAAGAACAGAATATACATGAAAAATGGGAGAGTTGAAGAAGGGAAAATACGTATAGGCTTTCATGATTGAAACCTAACAGAGCATGAGTTAAAAGACAAAGTACACATCAAAAGCATAAAACAGTTTTCAAAAGAGGAATTCTACTGAAAGTATTTCAGTGCAGTGATGCTTCTTTGATCATGCCACACTCACCTCATCATTTCTCAGGGCAAGAAGATCATCTACTAGAAAATCTAGACTGGATTAGACTGTTTTGATTGATTGGGGTCCTGACATTTTTCCTTCCAAAAGGGTTTCAAAAATTAGGTAGTATGAATTGATTGATCTCATGAGACATCAGAGCTGTGGTAACCTCACCCCACTCAGTTTACAATGGTATCAGCCAGTTCAGCCGCTCAGTCATGTCCGACTCTTTGCGACCCCATGAAGTGCAGCATGCCAGGCCTCCCTGTCCATCACCAACTCCCGGAGTTCACTCAGACTCACGTCCATCGAGTCAGTGATGCCATCCAGCCATCTCATCCTCTGTCATCCCCTTCTCCTCCTGCCCCCAATCCCTCCCAGCATCAGAGTCTTTTCCAATGAGTCAACTCTTCGCATGAGGTGGCCAAAGTACTGGAGTTTCAGCTTCACCATCGTTCCCTCCAAAGAAATCCGAGGGCTGTTCTCCTTTAGGATGGACTGATTGGATCTCCTTGCAGTCCAAGGGACACTCAAGAGTCTTCTCCAACACCACAGTTCAAAAGCATCAATTCTTCGGCGCTCAGCCTTCTTCACAGTCCAACTCTCACATCCATACATGACCACAGGAAAAACCATAGCTTTGACTAGATGGACCTTTGTTGGCAAAATAATGTCTCTGCTTTTGAATATGCTATCTAGGCTGGCCATAACTTTTCTTCCAAGGAGCAAGCATCTTTTAATTTCATGGCTGCAGTCACCATCTGCAGTGATTTTGGAGCCCCCAAAAATAAAGTCTGACATTATTTCCACTGTTTCCCCATCTATTTCCCACGAAGTGATGGGACCAGATGCCATGATCTTCATTTTCTGAATGTTGAGCTTTAAGCCAACTTTTTCACTCTCCACTTTCACCTTCATCAAGAGGCTTTTTAGTTCCTCTTCAGTTTCTGCCATAAGGGTGGTGTCATCTGCATATCTGAAGTTATTGATATTTCTCCCGGCAATCTTGATTCCAGCTTGTGCTTCTTCCAGTCCAGTATTTCTCATGATGTACTCTGCATACAAGTTAAGCAAGCAGGGTGACAATATACAGCCTTGATGTCCTCCTTTTCCTATTTGGAACCAGTCTGTTGTTCTATGTCCAGTTCTCATTGTTGCTTCCTGACCTGTGTACAGATTTCTCAAGAGGCAGGTCAGGTGGTCTGGTATTCCCATCTCTTTCAGAATTTTCCACAGTTTATTGTCATCCACAGAGTCAAAGGCTTTGGCATAGTCAATAAAGCAGAAATAGATGTTTTTCTGAACTCTCTTGCTTTTCTGATGATCCAGTGGATATTGGCAATTTGATCTCTGGTTCCTCTGCCTTTTCTAAAACCAGTTGGAACATCTAGAATTTCATGATTCACATATTGCTGAAGCCTGGCTTGGAGAATTTTGAGCATTACTCTACTAGCATGTGAGATGAGTGCAATTGTGTGGTAGTTTGAGCATTCTTTGGCATTGCCTTTCTTTGGGATAGAAATGAAAACTGACCTTTTCCAGTCCTGTGGCCACTGCTGCATTTTCCAAATTTGCTGGCATATTGAGTGCAGCACTTTCACAGCATCATCTTTCAGGATTTGAAAGAGCTCAACTGGAATTCCATCACCTCCATGAGCTTTAAATCAATCAATTTGTATGGAATTCAGTGATAACTCTAGTGTCTTCATTCAAGGTAATTTCATGTCTAAAAGAGAAAGGCAGAGAGTCCTAAAATGCCTGGATTGTTATAAATAGTTTCATTTATGGATCCTTGCACCTCTGAATCTTCTATTATTGTTAGTTTATCATATTAACATAATAATGAGAGTAGGTATCTGCTATTTAGGTAAAACTCAGCATAGTATTATGGACAGAGCACTGGATTATGAGTCAAAATTTTTGAACACTAGCCTTGATGCTGTCATTAATTTGCTATCTGACATAGAGTAAGTCATTTAAAACTTGTCTATATCTCAGTTTTTTTTTTAATTTTTAATTCAATAAATAAAAGAAGATAAAATGTGCCCTACCTTATGGAATCAATGTATCAAATGAGATGAATATAAAAGTAATTTGTGAGAGTAAAATATTATATAGTTCCTCCCATTAATATATGCTGGATTTATGGAAAATAGAAATACATTTAAAATGTACTTCCATAGAAAAACAAATTTTTTATTAGAAACTTTTTCAATAATTACAAAATAGTGTGTGTGTGTGTATATATATATGTATATATATATATAATTTTTGAGTAACCAAACTTTTTGCCTTTGTTATTAATATAACTTGTTCATGAGTGAAGAGGAAATTTGGGCCACTTTCAGTAAAAGTCTATCATATTTGATAAAGTCAAATAATTTCCTCAAGGGCACTAGGAAATATTTCTGAATAGAGCACCTGATTTTTCAGAACAGATTGCATTTTCCTCCATTTTACCTAATCCATCAACATATGTAAAAGGTGAACAACTGTATTTCTACAATACTAGATGCAAACACTTGACCCATGCCAAAAATTATCACACATTATTCTCAATATAATCTGTAGATGAGTGCATAACAGTTATTATTTTCTCCTTCACAATATTAATCCACCTATGAAAAATATCTTTCAATCAAAGATAATCAAGAAAAAACTTAGATACAGCATAATTGAATTATCCTTCCATATTCCCACAATAAAATAATATTCTAAAATACAATATCATTGAATCCTAATTCGAGCCATTAGAAACATAGCTTTACCTGTGATTTCAATAGGTTACAGTTAAATCTAAGAGTAGAAGATTCCAGGACTAAGGTTGTTGTATTTGTTTTATTTTTAAAATTTTTTTAATATACATTCTTTTTTTAAAAAAAAAAACAAGTATTTATTTATTTATTCATTTTTCTTACAGTGAAAAAAGCACATATCATTTTTGGACTTGCAAATGTTCAGAGAAGGGATATCTACCTGAAACCATGCCTTAAACTTGTGGAGTGTAAGAATGTGAAGAGAAATGCCAGAATGCTAATTTTGCCCTTCTCCAGAGATACTGAGGCCCTCTAAGAAGTGCTATATGGCTATAAACAGCATAGTGAGGGGAGTACTAAAGTCGGGATCAGAAGATAAGTTTTAATGCAACCATAAAGCAGATGATATACTTTATTAGCTCATCTGTTTAATGGGAAAAGTTACACTGTCTTTCTTTACTCTAAAGCTTATGTTCCTAGAATTCTCTGAGCAACTAGGATATGGCTCCCCTGATAGCTCAGTCAATAAAGAATTTGCCTGCAAGGCAGGAGACCCCCCTTCGATTCCTGGGTCAGGAAGATCCCCTGGAGAAGGGATAGACTACTCACTCCAGTATTCTTGTGGTTCCCTTGTGGCTCAGCTGATAAAGAATCCTCCTGCAACGTGGGTGATCTGGGTGGGATCCATGGGTTGGGAAGAACCCCTGGAGAAGGGAACTGGCTACCTACTCCAGTATTCTGGCCTGGAGAATTCCATGGACTATATAGTCCATATAGTCTTTGTGACTATAGGTCACAAAAAGTTGGACGAGGCTGAGGAACCATATATCTGAGATATTTTTAAATAATCTCATAAAGAGTATCAATGTTTTTAATGTTCGTTGAAAGAATTTGAGTTAAAATGCAGCTGGTAACCATCAGGGCTTACTGATGAAAATCAGCAAATAGCGAGAACCGTAAGTGAAAGGAAGGAAACGTCAATTTAAACATTGTTTCTAGGAGATTCGTATCCAGAAGAATACAATCAGTCATGGCCATTTGTAGAAGGAGCCACAAATTGCAGTACTTTACCATGTCACCAAAAGCAACAATACTAAAAAAAACCTGTTCTATTAGTGTTTGGGTTACAAGCTATATTTATCTCCCTGTCTTGTGCAGCCACCAGTAATTGGTGGCATAAATCCAAGTTGATATTATATGATAAATTAAAATAATGTATACACGTAACTTTAATGACATGGTAAAAAAATACCTATACCATATATTATTAACTGAAAAGCCTAGAAGCAAAACTATATGTATACTGTTATGTAATCTCAATTATATCAAATGGGTTTGTAGACAGATAGATAGATGTGCTAAACTATTGCAATTAATTGTTTTGAATGATGATATTACAGGCAACTTTTGTCTTCATTATACTTTTCTTCACAATGAATATGTATTACTTTTATAATCACAAAATAGCATTTTTTTTTTTTTAAGCAAGCTGAAAACTTTGCAACCAAACACTCCCGACTTCTGAATTGAACTCTGGACATGCCTCCAGAAGTAAGAGTAAGGCAGAAGGATCTTAGAATCTAGCACAAAGCCTATGAGAAACAGGAGTTGGGTGTGAGGAAATGGTAGCTTAGAGAATTTTTTCTTGTCTGTAGATAGAAGCATAGAGAAGAGAGAGAGTAGAGTTTTGAAGTATGCCTTATCCGTCTGCATCTTAGTCAGAGGCAGATTATCCCCTGTTGTGCCATCATTCTGGGAAAGAGAAAGAGCAACACCAATCACTCACAGGAGTCAGAGAGGTTACATAAAGGCAGTAAAGAAAATGAACTGTATCTGCAAGCAGATAACCAGAATATTCTGGTACAAGGGTTAGGCAAATGGGCATCCCAACCTTTGTTTAAAATCTTTCATTCCTATACCAAAGGTTAGGTAATTGCAACCAACACAGAGAGCTCTTATAAAATAACAACATCAGGACAGAGAATCAGAAAGTTCCCAGAGTGAGGAATGGAGGAAAGGAAACCAAGCATGTTATATCCCATATTATAGCAATAAGTGCTCTCTCTAAAATATCTGCTCTGAGGCATGTTCCTGGCCTTCCCCTTTCCTATATCCATGGTGTAGGATTTCTGAGACATATAAAAAAAAATTGAAAATATACTAGGAAAAATGGAATTGATATGTCAGAGATTATAATAACATAAAACAAGTTATAATGAATATTACTGTAAAAGTAAGCCAGAATATTATAAAATGAAGACAAAACCACCCATAAAAAACAAACTGGAGTTACTTTATATGAAAAAAATATATTGGAAATAATTTAGTAGAAGAGTTGAATAGCAGAATGGATGCAGCCAGTAATAATAGTAATAATAATAATAATAATAAAATAGTGAGTTATGAGGGAGAGAAACTCTTCCTGATGGCATTAGGAAGAGAGGGAAAATATAAAAGTTAAAAGATATTGTAGATAGAAGTATTTATTGCCATAACAGAGACTGTAAAAGGAGATAAATAAATAATTGAACTGAATAAGACCAAACATTTCCACAAATTAAAGAAACAGAGATGTGAAATCTCAGATTAAAATTGTATTTAGAATGCAAAAAGTAGAGATTAAAATTGTACTTAATGCTTAAATATACAGATAAATTGAAGATATTAAAGAGAAAATCTCTAAAAGCTTCCATAGATTTAAATCAAATCATTTATTGATAAGCAAACAAGCAGGAATATATTACATATTTTATACAGCTACATATAAACTATATATTCATATTTCAAAAATACACAAAATTTCATTTATATATATTAAACACATGATATTAAGTGTCTATGGGAGGACAATGGAAGTGAGATTTTGAAAGGAACCTGGAGGGAAAGAGATATTTGCAAACAAAAGGATATAGAATGAATGTTGTGGAAAGAAACAATTGGAGCTGCTAAGATATTTAGTATACACAATAACAACAGAGATATTATGGTAAACTCTTTTAGTATTTACATAGAAATTTAGAGATATGAGAATAATAATCACTGTGATACCATGCAGAAAAATATTGGGTTGGTCAAAAACTTCACTCAGGGTTTCCACAATGTCTGTACAAATTTTTGACCCACTTAATACATAGTTTGAAATAGAGTCAAAATATTTACTGTGAAAGATTTTTTTTTAAGATAGTTTTTAAAGAAGTTTTAGATTCATACACACACACACACAAATTTTGAGAAGAAAGTACAGAGATTTCCCATGTACTCCTGTATACATATTATCAATGCATGTACTCCCAGGTACTCCTGCATACATATTATCAATGCATATGTATAGGCTCCCTTATTATTAATATCAGCATCCCCCACCAGGGTGGTATATTTGTTACAAGTGATGACACTCTTTAATCACTCAAAGATCATACTTTATATCATTATTTTCTCAATGTACATTCTTTGGGCTTGTAAAAAATGAATTATGACTTGTATCCACCATTAGAGTGTAATGAAGAGTAATTTCATTGTCCTAAAAATCCTGTGCCCTCTGTCTATTCCTGCCCTCCTCCTCCAAACACTGGTAGCTACCGTCTTTTTACTGCCTCCATATTTTTGCCTTTTCCAGAATGTTATAAACTTGTAATCATAAAGTAAGGAGCCTTTGCAGATTGACTTATTTCAATTAATAATATGTAACTAAATTTCATTCATATGTTTTTTATCGCCTGGTAGATTATTTCTTGTTAGCAGTGAACACTATTCCTTTGTCTGGATGGACCATAGTTTATTTATATATTCACCTACCGATGAACATCTTGGTCTCCTCCAAGTTTTGGCAACTATGAATAAATCTTCTATAAATAACCATGTGCAGGTAATTTTGTGGACATAGATTTTCAACTCCTTTTGGTAAATACCTAGGGGTATTATATGGCAACTGTATGCTTTATTTTATTTAAAAACAAAAACAAAACAAAACAACAAAAAAAACTGTCAAACTGTCTTCCAAAGTGGTTGAACTATTTTTTGCTTTCCCAGCAGCAATGTATGAGAGCTACTTTTACTCTAGATTCTCATCAGGATTTGGTGTTATCAGTGCTCTGGGTTTTAGACATTGTAGTATTGTCACCCTGCTTATTTAACTTATATGCAGAGTACATCATGAGAAATGCTGGGCTGGAAGAAGCACAAGCTGGAATCAAGATTGCTGGGAAAAATATCAATAACCTCAGATATGCAGATGACACCACCCTTATGGCAGAAAGTGAAGAGGAACTAAAAAGCCTCTTGATGAAAATGAAAGTGGAGAGTGAAAAAGTTGGCTTAAAGCTCAACATTCAGAAAAGGAAGATCATGGCATCCTGTCCCATCACTTCATTGAAAATAGATGGGGAAACTGGAAACAGTATCAGACTTTATTTTTCTGGGCTCCAAAATCACTGCAGATGGTGACTGCAGCCATGAAATTAAAAGACGCTTACCCTTGGAAGGAAAGTTATGCTAACCTAGATAGCATATTCAAAAGCAGAGACATTACTTTGCCCACAAAGGTTCATCTAGTCAAGGCTATGGTTTTTCCAGTGGTCATGTATGGATGTGAGAGTGGGACTATAAAGAAAACTTGAGTGCTGAAAAATTGATGCTTTTGAACTGTGGTGTTGGTGAAGACTCTTGAGAGTCTCTTGGACAGCAAGGAGATCCAGCCAGTCCATCCTAAAGGAGATCAGTCCTGGGTGTTCTTTGGAAGGACTGATGCTAAAGCTGAAACTCCAATACTTTGGCCACCTCAGGTGAAGAGTTGACTCATTGCAAAAGACCCTGATGCTGGGAGGGATTGGCAGCAGGAGGAGAAGGGGACGACAGAGGATGAGATGACTGGATGGCATCACTGACTCGATGGAGGTGAGTTTGAGTGAACTCCGGGAGTTGGTGATGGACAGGGAGGCCTGGTGTGCTGTGATTCATGGGGTTGCAAAGAGTCAGACAGGACTGAGCAAATGAAATGAACTGAACTGAATATGAGTTTAGTGTAGCTCATTGCCTCTTTTTTTATTATTATTATTATTTGCACTTCTCTGAAGACATATGATGTAAAGCACTTTTTAATATGCTTATTAACTATCTGTGTATATTCAGTGAGGTGTATGTTAAGGTCTCTGGTCTATTTATTAACAGCTTGTTTTTTCTTACTTCTGAAATTTGAAAAAGTCATTGCCATAGTAAGGCCATCCAGTTTTTATCCTATGTTATCTTCTAGGATTTTTCCAGTTTTGCATTGTATGTTTAGATCTGCATGATCCATTTTTAATTTTTGTGAAGAGTGTAAAGTCTAGATTTATATTCATTTTTTGCTGGTGGATATCCAGTTGTTCAAGCACCACTTGTTGAATAGATTTATCTTGTACTGTCTTCTCTCTTTTGTTAAAGTTTAGTTGACATATTTATAAAGGTCTATTATTGGACTCTCTATTATTTCCCATTGTTCCCATTGTGCTATTTGAAAATTTTATCTTTCCCCAATACAAAACTGTCTTTTTTCTTAACTTATTTATTTTAATTGAAGGATAATTGCTTTACAATATTGTGTTGGTTTCTGCCATACATCATCATGAATCAGCCATAGGTATACATATGTCCCCTCCCTCTTGAACCTCTGACTCAAGACATGACATCACGACTGAGAAACAACATGTCAAACCAAAATCAGAAACCCCTTGGATTTTTTGGCAAACGTGTGTCAGTATTCCCTTTCACACCAAATAGAACCACTTTAAGATCCTGAGGGCTAGAACTTCTCTGGCAGTCCAGTGGTTAAGACTTGGCCATCCAATGCAGAGTGTGCCAGTTCAATCCGTGGTTGGGGAGCTAAGAACCCACATGTGTCATGGTCAAAAAACCAAAACATAAAACAAACAATATTGTAACAAATTTAAGGTGGTTGTTGTTCAGTCTCTAAGTCATGTCTGACTCTTTACAATGCCATGAACTGCAGCACGCCAGGCCTCCCTGTCCTTCACTGTCTCCTGGAGTTTTCTCAGATTCATGTCCATCGAGTTGGTTTATGCTATCTAACCATTTCATCCTTTGCTCCCTCTTCTGCTTTTGCCTTTAGCCTTTTCCAGCAAATTCAATAAAGACTTAAAAAAAAAAAAAGGTCCTAGGGCTGAGTAGAAACTTCAGTTCATCAGAGCTATGGATACTAGGCCCACAGGTTATAAGTTCCTAGGTTGTTCTGACCAATTATTGTACTTGCATATCTCTTGCAGCTCTGTTGTTAATTACTTCTGTTTCATACCCAACATCCATTTCTGGGTTCTGGCTCTTGAACTCATATATCTTTATTTCTCAGCTCAACTCAACTCAGTTTATTTCTCAGAAGATTCTGTCTCTTAAACATTGGCTCAATATTATTCTCAATTTTTATTGCATTACTGATATGCCAGATCACTCTCTCTTTTTTTTTTTTTGGTAAATTTTTTACTGTTGCTATATGCTAGATCCAGTTGATTCAGAATTAACTCAATGTAATCTGATAATAAGTTTTAAGTAAATAAACCTAAGACTCGGATTTAAGCTCCTAGATGAAATACCACACTTTCTGAGCCATCTACATATATGTGAAATATATAGAATTTGGGTGTATATACATTTTTCCCCCTGTGAATCAGTAACAAATCACTTCTAAACAGCAAAATTAAATGGACTTTAATAAGGCCAAGCTCATAATATATAAGGTGATTTTAAGAGAGTTGAAAGATAATATTAAAATAAAACTTTTCGAGTGGGAGGAGCCAAGATGGCGGAGGAGTAGGACGGGGAGAACACTTTCTCCCCCACAAATTCATCAAAAGAGCATTTAAACGTCGAGTAAATTCCACAAAACAACTTCTGAATGCCGGCAGAGGACATCAGGCACCCAGAAAAGCAACCCAACTCTTCGAAAGGAGGTAGGAAAAAATATTAAAAACAAACAAAAAGAGACAAAAGAGGGAGGGACGGAGTTCCGTCCCGGGAAGGGAATCTTAAAAAGAGAGAAGTTTCCAAACACCAGGAAACCTTCTTACTGCCGAATCTGTGCCGAGCTTTGGAAGCACAGAGGGCAACATAACAGGGAGAAAAAATAAATAAACAATTAAAACTCGCAGATTGCGAGCCCTATGGTAACTCCCCCAGCGGAGAAGCAGCGCAGATGCCTGCATCGGCCATTAGCAAGCCGGGGCTGGGCAGGGAGGCGCGGCGTGGGCTGCATCGCTGAGAGTAAGAATCTGGCCTGAATACCCTGAGCGCTATCTGAGCGAAATAATTTGGGCTAGCAAACCAGACTGTGGGATATCGACCACGCGAAAAGCCAGCCCTAACCTAAGACCGCCAGGCCCGCGCACGGAACAAAGGACTGAACAGAGATAGCCAGCTGCAGATCTTCCCCCTCCGGTGACAGGCAGCCAGAGCCGGA
Organism: Bos grunniens; assembly: GCF_055505025.1. NCBI lineage: Eukaryota > Metazoa > Chordata > Mammalia > Artiodactyla > Bovidae > Bos > Bos grunniens. The sequence continues at coordinate 99,728,495 of NC_141194.1, read as the reverse complement.
AGGGGGCAATCGCAGCCCCAGAGAGACATTATCTATAAAACTGTAAGCAGGCTTCTTGGCTAACTAAAACTTCTTGGGGGTCTGGACGGTCAACATCTGCCTGAGAAGGTGCGCCAGTTTTAACACCCAGATAACCGAGTGGCGGGGAGGCGATAAGTCGCAGCATTGGCACTCGCCAAACACCTCATCACCTGAGCTGCTCGGACCTGGGAAGAGCACAAAACGCAGGCCCAACTGAGTCTGCACCTCTGAGGACTACCTGAGTGCCTGAACCTGAGCGGCTTGGACCTGGGAGGTGCATGCAGCCCAGGGCCAGCCTCGGATTGTTCCCGGCGGAACAACCTAGAGTCCGAGCAGTGTGGACAGGGAGGCTACACGCGCCGTGAGCAGGGGCAGACCCAGGGTGGCTGAGGCACTGCGAGCCCACGCCAGTGTTATTTGTTTGCAGCATCCCTCCCTCCCTCCCTCCCCACAGTGCGACTGAACAAGTAAGCCTAAAAAAAAAAGAAAAAAAAGTGTCCTCCACCGTGCCCTTTGTGTCAGGGCGGAAACCAGATACTGAGGAGACTAGCAAACAGAAGAAGATATAACAGAGGGAAACACCTTGGAAGCTACAGGCAATAGATCAAAACCCTGTGGTTACTACGGACTACATAGGAAGGGGCCTATAGATCTTGAGAAATATAAATCTGACCAAGGAACTAGCCAAAAATGAACTGAACCCACAACACCCACAAAAAAAAAAAAAACAAAAAAGTCCTAGATATATTTTTATTATTTTTACGATCATTCTTTCCTTTTTTTTTAATTAAAAAAAATTTTTTTTAAGTCTTCTATTGTTCCTTTAAATTTCACTTTTATAACCTATTACTTTGCAAAAAAAAAAAAGACCCTATTTTTTTCTTCTTCAGCAAACTTCATATATATATATTTTATAATTTTTTGACCTTGTTTTTTGTTTGTTTTTGTTTTTGTTTTTTTCTTCTTTTCTTTAACATTGTATTTTTGAAATTCCAAACTCTACTCTAGATTTTTAATTTTCACTTTTTGGTATATTTTATCAATTTTGTACCTATAGTTTTTTTTTTTTTATATATAATTTCTGACTTTTTTTTTTTTTTCCTTCTCTGTTTCTTTCTCTTCTTCTTTTATATAACATTGTATATCTGAAACTCCAAACTTTACTCTAGATTTTTAATTTATGCTTTTTGGTATTTGATATCAATTTTGTACCTGTATTTTCTTTATAATTTTTGTGACATTGTTCGTATTTGTTTGTTTGTTTTCTCTCTTTATTTTTCTTCTTCTTCTTCTTTTTTTTTTTTTTTTTAACATTGTATTTTTGAAATTCCAAACTCTACTCTAGATTTTTAATTTTTGCTTTCTGGTATTAGTTATCAATTTTGTACCTGTTCTTTCTTTATAATTTTCGCGACCTTGTTGGTTTTTGTTTGTTCGTTTTTTCTCTCTTTCTTTTCCTTCTTCTTTTCTTTAACATCGTATTTTTGAAATTCCAAACTCTACTCTAGATTTTTAATTTTTGCTTTCTGGTATTAGTTATCAATTTTGTACCTGTACTTTCTTTATAATTTTCGCGACCTTGTTTGTTTTTGTTTGTTCGTTTTTTCTCTCTTTCTTTTCCTTCTTCTTTTCTTTAACATCATATTTTTGAAATTCCAAACTCTACTCTAGATTTTTAATTTTTGCTTTTATGTATTTGTTACCAATTTTGTACCTTTAAGGACCCAATCTTCAGGACCCATTTTTCACTAGGGAGTGAGATTACTGGCTTGACTGCTCTCTCTCCCTTTGGACCCTCCTTTTTCTCCACCAGGTCGCCTGTGTCTCCTCCCTAACCCCTCTCTACTCTACCCAACTCTGTGAAATTCTGTGTGTTCCAGACGGTGGAGAACACTTAGGGAACTGATTACTGGCTGGATCTGTCTCCCTCCTTTTCATTCCCCCCTTTTATCCTTCTGGCCACCTCTGTTACCTTCCTCCTTCTCTTCTCTGTATAACCCCGTGAACATCTCTGAGTGGTCCAGTTGTGGAGTGCACATAAGGAAGTGACTACTGGCTAGCCCACTCTCTCCACTATTGATTCACCTCATCTCATTTGGGTCACCTCTAACTCCCTCCTCCCTCTTCTCTTCTCCATGTAACCCTGTGAACCTCTCTGAGTGACCCTCACTGTAGAGAAACTTTTCATCTTTAATGTAGATGTTTTATCAATGGTGCTGTATAGAAGGAGAAGTTTTGAAACTACTGTAAAAATAAGACCGATAACCGGAAGCAGGAGACTTAAGTCCAAACCCTGACTCCAGGGAACTCCTGACTCCAAGGAACATTAATTGACGGGAGCTCATCAAATGCATCCATACCGACACTGAAACCAAGCACCACACAAGGGCCAATAAATTCCAGGGCAAGACATACCAAACAAATTCTCTAGCAACAAAGGAACACAGCCCTGAGCTTCAAGATACAGGCTGCCCAAAGTCACCCCCAAAACTATAGACATCTCATAAATCATTACTGGACATTTCATTGCACTCCAGAGAGAAGAAATACAGCTCCACCCACCAGAACACCGACACAAGCTTCCCTAACCAGGAAACCTTGACAAGCCACCTGTACAAACCCACACACAGTGAGGAAACGCCACAATAAAGAGAACTCCACAAACTGCCAGAATACAGAAAGGACACCCCAAACTCAGCAATTTAAACAAGATGAAGAGACAGAGGAATACTCAGCAGATAAAGGAACAGGATAAATGCCCACCAAACCAAACCAAAGAGGAAGAGATAGGGAATCTACCTGATAAAGAATTCCGAATAATGATAGTGAAATTGATCCAAAATCTTGAAACTAAAATGGAATCACAGATAAATAGCCTGGAGACAAGGATTGAGAAGATGCAAGAAAGGTTGAACAAGGACCTAGAAGAAATAAAAAAGAGTCAATATATAATGAATAATGCAATAAGTGAAATTAAAAACACTCTGGAGGCAACAAATAGTAGAATAACAGAGGCAGAAGACAGGATTAGTGAATTAGAAGATAGAATGGTAGAAATAAATGAATCAGAGAGGATAAAAGAAAAACGAATCAAAAGAAATGAGGACAATCTCAGAGACCTCCAGGACAATATTAAACGCTACAACATTCGAATCATAGGGGTTCCAGAAGAAGAAGACAAAAAGAAAGACCATGAGAAAATACTTGAGGAGATAATAGTGGAAAACTTCCCTAAAATGGGGAAGGAAATAATCACCCAAGTCCAAGAAACCCAGAGAGTCCCAAACAGGATAAACCCAAGGAGAAACACCCCAAGACACATATTAATCAAATTAACAAAGATCAAACACAAAGAACAAATATTAAAAGCAGCAAGGGAAAAACAACAAATAACACACAAGGGAATTCCCATACGGATAACAGCTGATCTTTCAATAGAAACTTTTCAAGCCAGGAGGGAATGGCAAGACATACTTAAAATGATGAAAGAAAATAACCTACAGCCCAGATTATTGTACCCAGCAAGGATCTCATTCAAGTATGAAGGAGAAATCAAAAGCTTTTCAGACAAGCAAAAGCTGAGAGAATTCTGCACCACCAAACCAGCTCTCCAACAAATACTAAAGGATATTCTCTAGACAGGAAACACAAAAACGGTGTATAAACTCGAACCCAAAACAATAAAGTAAATGGCAACGGGATCATACTTATCAGTAATTACCTTAAACGTAAATGGGTTGAATGCCCCAACCAAAAGACAAAGACTGGCTGAATGGATACAAAAACAAGACCCCTACATATGTTGTCTACAAGAGACCCACCTCAAAACAGGGGACACATACAGACTGAAAGTGAAGGGCTGGAAAAAGATTTTCCATGCAAATAGGGACCAAACGAAAGCAGGAGTAGCAATACTCATATCAGATAAAATAGACTTTAAAACAAAGGCTGTGAAAAGAGACAAAGAAGGTCACTACATAACGATCAAAGGATCAATCCAAGAAGAAGATATAACAATTATAAATATATGTGCACCCAACACGGGAGCACCACAGTACGTAAGACAAATGCTAACAAGTATGAAAGGAGAAATTAACAATAACACAATAATAGTGGGAGACTTTAATACCCCACTTACACCTATGGATAGATCAACTAAACAGAAAATTAACAAGGAAACACAAACTTTAAACGATACAATAGACCAGTTAGACCTAATTGATATCTATAGGACATTTCATCCCAAAACAATGAATTTCACCTTTTTCTCAAGCGCACATGGAACCTTCTCCAGGATAGATCACATCCTGGGCCATAAATCTAGCCTTGGTAAATTCAAAAAAATAGAAATCATTCCAAGCATTTTTTCTGACCACAATGCAGTAAGATTAGATCTCAATTACAGGAGAAAAACTATTAAAAATTCCAACATATGGAGGCTGAACAACACACTGCTGAATAACCAACAAATCACAGAAGAAATCAAAAAAGAAATCAAAATTTGCATAGAAACGAATGAAAATGAAAACACAACAACCCAAAACCTGTGGGACACGGTAAAAGCAGTCCTAAGGGGAAAGTTCATAGCAATACAGGCACACCTCAAGAAACAAGAAAAAAGTCAAATAAATAACCTAACTCTACACCTAAAGCAACTAGAAAAGGAAGAAATGAAGAACCCCAGGGTTAGTAGAAGGAAAGAAATCTTAAAAATTAGAGCAGAAATAAATGCAAAAGAAACAAAAGAGACCATAGCAAAAATCAACAAAACCAAAAGCTGGTTCTTTGAAAGGATAAATAAAATTGACAAACCATTAGCCAGACTCATCAAGAAACAAAGGGAGAAAAATCAAATCAACAAAATTAGAAACGAAAATGGAGAGATCACAACAGACAACACAGAAATACAAAGGATCATAAGAGACTACTATCAACAATTATATGCCAATAAAATGGACAACTGGAAGAAATGGACAAATTCTTAGAAAAGTACAACTTTCCAAAATTGGACCAGGAAGAAATAGAAAATCTTAACAGAACCATCACAAGCATGGAAATTGAAACTGTAATCAAAAATCTTCCAGCAAACAAAAGCCCAGGTCCAGACGGCTTCACAGCTGAATTCTACCAAAAATTTAGAGAAGAGCTCACACCTATCCTGCTCAAACTCTTCCAGAAAATTGCAGAGGAAGGTAAACTTCCAAACTCATTCTATGAGGCCACCATCACCCTAATACCAAAACCTGACAAAGATGCCACAAAAAAAAGAAAACTACAGGCCAATATCACTGATGAACATAGATGCAAAAATCCTTAACAAAATTCTAGCAATCAGAATCCAGCAACACATTAAAAAGATCATACACCATGATCAAGTGGGCTTTATCCCAGGGATGCAAGGATTCTTCAATATCCACAAATCAATCAATGTAATACACCACATTAACAAATTGAAAAATAAAAACCATATGATTATCTCAATAGATGCAGAGAAAGCCTTTGACAAAATTCAACATCCATTTATGATAAAAACTCTCCAGAAAGCAGGAATAGAAGGAACATACCTCAACATAATAAAAGCTATATATGACAAACCCACAGCAAACATTATCCTCAATGGTGAAAAATTGAAAGCATTTCCTCTAAAGTCAGGAACAAGACAAGGGTGCCCACTTTCACCACTACTATTCAACATAGTTTTGGAAGTTTTGGCCACAGCAATCAGAGCAGAAAAAGAAATAAAAGGAATCCAAATTGGAAAAGAAGAAGTAAAACTCTCACTATTTGCAGATGACATGATCCTCTACATAGAAAACCCTAAAGATTCCACCAGAAAATTACTAGAAATAATCAATGACTATAGTAAAGTTGCAGGATATAAAATCAACACACAGAAATCCCTTGCATTCCTATACACTAATAATGAGAAAACAGAAAGAGAAATTAAGGAAACAATTCCATTCACCATTGCAACGGAAAGAATAAAATACTTAGGAATATATCTACCTAAAGAAACTAAAGACCTTTATATAGAACTCTATAAAACACTGGTGAAAGAAATCAAAGAGGACACTAATAGATGGAGAAATATACCATGTTCATGGATTGGAAGAATCAATATAGTGAAAATGAGTATACTACCCAAAGCAATTTATAGATTCAATGCAATCCCGATCAAGCTACCAACAGTATTCTTCACAGAGCTAGAACAAATAATTTCACAATTTGTATGGAAATACAAAAAACCTCGAATAGCCAAAGCGATCTTGAGAAAGAAGAATGGAACTGGAGGAATCAACCTACCTGACTTCAGGCTCTACTACAAAGCCACAGTTATCAAGACAGTATGGTACTGGCACAAAGACAGAAATATTGATCAATGGAATAAAATAGAAAGCCCAGAGATAAATCCACGCACATATGGACACCTTATCTTTGACAAAGCAGGCAAGAATATACAATGGATTAAAGACAATCTCTTTAACAAGTGGTGCTGGGAAATCTGGTCAACCACTTGTAAAGGAATGAAACTAGAACACTTTCTAACACCATACACAAAAATAAACTCAAAATGGATTAAAGATCTAAACGTAAGAGCAGAAACTATAAAGCTCCTAGAGGAGAACATAGGCAAAACACTCTCTGACATACATCAGAGCAGGATCCTCTATGACCCACCTCCCAGAATATTGTAAATAAAAGCAAAAATAAACAAATGGGACCTAATTAACCTTAAAAGCTTCTGCACATCAAAGGAAACTATTAGCAAGGTGAAAAGGCAGCCTTCAGAATGGGAGAAAATAATAGCAAATGAAGCAACTGACAAACAACTAATCTCAAAAATATACAAGCAACTCCTACAGCTCAACTCCAGAAAAATAAACGACCCAATCAAAAAATGGGCCAAAGAACTAAACAGACATTTCTCCAAAGAAGACATACAGATGGCTAACAAACACATGAAAAGATGCTCAACATCACTCATTATCAGAGAAATGCAAATCAAAACCACTATGAGGTACCATTTCACACCAGTCAGCATGGCTGTGATCCAAAAGTCTACAAATAAATGCTGGAGAGGGTGTGGAGAAAAGGGAACCCTCTTACACTGTTGGTGGGAATGCAACCTAGTACAGCCACTATGGAGAACAGTGTGGAGATTCCTTAAAAATCTGGAAATAGAACTGCCTTATGATCCAGCAATCCCACTGCTGGGCATACACACTGAGGAAACCAGAAGGGAAAGAGACATGTGTACCCCAATGTTCATCGCAGCACTGTTTATAATAGCCAGGACATGGAAGCAACCTAGATGTCCATTAGCAGATGAATGGATAAGAAAGCTGTGGTACATATACACAATGGAGTATTACTCAGCCATTAAAAAGAATACATTTGAATCAGTTCTAATGAGGTGGATGAAACTGGAGCCTATTATACAGAGTGAAGTAAGCCAGAAGGAAAAACATAAATACAGTATACTAACGCATATATATGGAATTTAGAAAGATGGTAACAATAACTCTGTATACGAGACAGCAAAAGAGACACTGATGTATAGAACAGTCTTATGGACTCTGTGGGAGAGGGAGAGGGTGGGAAGATTTGGGAGAATGGCATTGAAACATGTAAAATATCATATAGGAAACGAGTTGCCAGTCCAGGTTCGATGCACGATGCTGGATGCTTGGGGCTGGTGCACTGGACGGCCCAGAGGGTTGGTATGGGGAGGGAGGAGGGAGGAGGGTTCGGGATGGGGAACACATGTATACCTGTGGCGGATTCATTTTGATATTTGGCAAAACTAATACAATTATGTAAAGATTAAAAATAAATAAAATTAGAAAAAAAGAATAAAATAAAATAAAACTTTTCTAAGAACCATAAATGCTATTTAGATTTTAATATGAACAATCTTAGATTTTATCATTTGAGTTCCCAGGCCCACTCTGAACATATTTCTAATTCTTATTCATTCTACTGCTGGTCATAAAGAGGCAATGTCTGTTCATGAGCACCATCTAGTAGATGATTTTGTATTTGAAAGTGTATTTTCTAAAGAATCTGATCACTATTGGAAATAAATGTGCTACAGTAAGTCAGTGATTACAGACAAAACAATCCTGTTAGAATTCATGTAATTGAAACCTACTAACATCAATATACTATATCCATTTAAAAGTATGTGAGTTTATGAATACCTGACTCTGTCACATCTAAATGTTTAGAACACATAAATTTCTCTTCATGCAACACTTGTTAAATACACTTAAAACTTTGCATTTTGTGAATGTGTCTGTGTATTTGAAAATAATTATTAGTTCTTTTTATTCTAAATATGTCTGTACTCATTCAGAATGTCCAAGCACACTGCTATATAGTTTTAATTATTGAAAAGTTATTCATATATACCAACTACAAGTTTACCTTCTCTAAATATCCACTAATCATAATTCTGCTACCTGTAGCTATACAAACAAATCTAAATGCCTCTTTTGCATGAGTGTCTTTAAAATATTTTAGTGCCATTTTCATTCCAAATATCACTGCCAGGTAGAACAGCCATATCCTTTTTTTCAATTGTTCCTCCACTGATAAGCAGGAAGCACAGGGGTGTTCTTGCTATTTTTGTTAAAAATATTGAATATTTTATTAATCAGCCATGTGATAACACTAGCTATCCCTTCCCCAGCCTTCATGCCTTATGTTGACTCCAGTTAGACAAACACAGTAAATGAAATAGCCTTTCCTTGAGAATGATTATTAATAGTCTACCATGCTTTTTAAAAACTAAATGTAGTACTTACTCATATTCCCATTTAATTTCACATTATGAGTTTAGATTTTCATTATAGCTGTAAAATCTTTTATAATTGTGTTTATTTCATTTCTATTTTCCAAATATTACTAGGTTCCTATATTTAAAAGGCTTGCCTTTATATTTTCATACAAATTTACTTTTTTATTTTTATTGAGATATGACATATAGCACTGTATAAATTTAAGGTGTAAAGTATAATAATTTGACTTACATATATTATGAAATGATTATCAAAATAAGTATAGTGAACATCCACTATCTAATGTATGCACCAAATAAATTATTTTAAAAAAGAAAAACATGTTTTTCTTGTCATTAGAACTTAGGATTTACTCTCTTAAATTTCATATCTTAAATATAGAAGCAGTTATTTTATTTACAATGTTGCAATATACATCTCAAGTACTAATTTATCTTATAACTGGAAGTTTAAACTTTTGACTACCTTCAACAAATTTCCCCTCCCCAACCCCCTGCCTCTGCTAACCACAAATCTGATCTCTTTTTCTATGACTTTGTTTTGAAGTATATACTACATATACACTACAACACTATGTTAGTTCTTGGTGTGCAACATGGCAATTCAACATTTCTATACATTATAAAATAATTACCTCATTAAGTCCAGTTACCATCTGTCACCATACAAAGATATTATGTTAGCATTGACTATTATCTCCAATACTTTACATTTCACAACTGTGATTCATTAATTTTGTAAATGGAAATCTGTATCTTTTAGTCTCACTCATCTATTTCTCTCATTCCCCTATTCCCATCCCCTCTGGATAAGAACCGATTTGTTTGCTATACCTATGACTTTGTTTCTATTTCTTTGATTTGATTTTTAGATTTCATATATGAGTGAAATCATATAGTCTTTGTCTTTGATTTATTGCACCTAGCATAATACCTTCCAGGAATTTCCATGTTGTTTCAAATGGCAAGACTTCATTCTTTTTTATGTGTGAAAATTGTTCAGTCATGTCTGACTCTTTGCCACCCCATGGACTATACAGTCCATGGAATTCTTCAGGCCAGAATACTGGAGTGGGTAACCTTTCCCTTTTCCAGGGGATCTTCCCAACCCAGGGATTGACTTCATTCTTTTTCTATGGTTGAGTAATATTCCACTGTGTGAATGTGTATGCATGTTTATAGGTGTGTGTGTGTGTGTGTGTGTGTGTGTGTATAGTGGCTTTAATTTTCATTTCCTTGGTGTTTGGTGATGTTGGACATTTTTCCATAAGTTCATTGGTCATCTGTATGTCTTCTTTAGAAAAGTTTCTACTAAGATCCTCCTTTCATTTTTTTTCTTTATTTTTAATATAAATTTATTTATTTTAATTAGAAGCTAATTACTTTGCAATATTGTATTGGTTTTGCCATACATCAACATGAATCCTCCACGGGCATACACATGTTCCCCATTCTGAACCCCCATCCCACCTCCCTCCCCATACCATCCCTCTGGGTTATCACAGTGCACCAACCCAGAGCATCCTGTATCATGCATTGAACCTGGACTGGTGATTCGTTTCACATTTGATATTATACATGTTTCAATGCCATTCTCCCAAATTATCAAACCCTCGTCCTCTCCCACAGAGTCCAAAAGACAGTTCTATACATCCACGTATCTTTTGCTGTCTCGCATACAGGGTTATCATTACCATCTTTCTAAATTCAATATATATGTGTTAGTATATTGTAATGGTGTTTTTCTTTCTGGCTTAATTCACTCTGGGCAGAAAGTTAAAAGGAACTAAAAAGCCTCTTGATGAAAGTGAAAGTGGAGAGTGAAAAAGTTAGCTTAAAGCTCAACATTCAGAAAACAAAGATCATGGCATCTGGTCCCATCACTTCACGGCAAATAGATGCGGAAACAGTGGAAACAGTGTCAGATTATTTTGGGGGGCTCCAAAATCACTGCAGATGGTGACTGCAGCCATGAAATTAAAAGACGCTTACTCCTTGGAAGGAAAGTTATGACCAACCTAGATAGCATATTGAAAAGCAGAGACATTACTTTGCCAACAAAGGTTCGTCTAGTCAAGGTTATGGTTTTCCTTGTGGTCATGTATAGATGTGAGAGTTGAACTATGAAGAAGGCTGAGCACCGAAGAATTGATGCTTTTAAACTGTGGTGTTGGAGAAGACTCTTTACAGTCCGTTGGACTGCAAGGAGATCCAACCAGTCCATTCTGAAGGAGATCAGCCCTGGGATTTCTTTGGAAGGAATGATGCTAAAGCTGAAACTCCAATACTTTGGCCACTTCATGCGATGCGTGGATTCATTGGAAAAGACTCTGATGCTGGGAGAGATTGGGGGCAAGAAGAGAAGGGGACGACAGAGGATGAGATTGCTGGATGGCATCACTGACTCGATGGACATGAGTTTGAGCAAGCTCTGGGAGTTGGCGATGGACAGGGAAACCTGGCGTGCTGCATTTCATGGGCTCTCAAAGAGTCGGACACGACTGAGCGACTGATCTGATCTGATAATAGGCTCCAGTTTCTTCAACCTCATTAGAACTGATTCAAATGTATTATTTTTAATGGCTGAGTAATACTCCACTCTGTATATGCACCATAGCTTTCTTATTCATGCATCTGCTGATGGACATCTAGGTTGCTTCCATGTCCTGGCTATTATAAACAGCGCTGTGATGAACATTGTGGTACATGTGTCTCTTTCAATTCTGGTTTCCTCGATGTGGATGCCCAGAAGTGGTATTGCTGGGTCATATGGCAGTTCTATTTCCAGTTTTTTTTAAGGAATCTCCACACTGTTCTCCATAGTGGCCATACTAGTTTGCATTCCCACCAACAGTGTAAGAGGGTTCCCTTTTCTCCACACCCTCTCCAGCATTTATTGCTTGTAGACTTTTGGATAGCAGCCATTCTGACTGGCGTGAAATGGTACCTCATAGTGGTTTTGATTTGCATTTCGCTGATAATGAGTGATGTTGAGCACCTTTTCATGTGTTTGTTAGTCATCTGTATGTCTTCTTTGGAGAAATGTCTGTTTATGTCTTTAGCCCATTTTTTGATTGGGTCGTTTATTTTTCTGGAATTGAGCTGCAGGAGTTGTTTGTATATTTTTGTGATTAATTGTCAGTTGCTTCATTTGCTATTATTTTCTCCCATTCTGAAGGCTGTCATTTCACCTTGCTTATAGTTTCCTTTGTTGTGCAAAAGCTTTTAATTTTAATTAGGTCCCATTTGTTTATTTTTGCTTTTATTTCCAATATTCTGGGAGGTGGGTCATAGAGGATCCTGCTGTGGTTTATGTCAGAGAGTGTTTTGCCCTCTTGATAAAAGTGAAAGAAGAGACTGAAAAGTTGGCTAAAAAGTGAAAAGTTGGCTAAAAATGTTGGCTAAAAACGTTTACTCAACATTCAGTAAACTAAGACCACAGCATCTGGTCCCATAACTTCATGGCAAATAAATGGGGAAACAATAGAAAGAGTGAGTGACCATTTTTGGGGGGCTCCAAAATCAGTGCAGATGGTGACTGCAGCCATGAAATTAAAAGAGGCTTACTCCTTGGAAGAAAAGCTCTGACTAATCTAGGCAGCATATTACAAAGCAGAGACAGTACTTTGCCTACAAATGTCTGTCTAGTCAAAGTTATTGTTTCTCCAGTAGTCATGTATGGATATGAGATTTGGAGTATAAAGAAAACTGAACACTGAAGAACTTATGCTTTTGAACTGTGGTGTTGGAAAATACCCTTGGACTGCAAGGAAATTCAACTGGTCCATTCAAAAGGAAATCAGTCCTGAATACTCATTGGAGGGACTGATGTTGAAGCTGAAGCTCCAATACTTTGGCCACCTGATGCAAAGAACTGAGTCATTTGAAAAGACCCTGCTGCTGGGAAAGATTGAAAGCAGGAGGAGAAGGGGGCAACAAAAGATGAGATGGTTGAATAGCATCACCGACTCAAAGGACATGAGTTTGAGCCTGAAAGATGATGCTGTGAAAGTGCTGCACTCAATATGCCAGCAAATTTGGAAAACTCAGCAGTGGCCACAGGACTGGAAAAGGTCAGTTTTCATTCCAATCCCAAAGACAGGCAATGCCAAAGAATGTTCAAACTACCACACAATTTCAGTCATCTCACAGAGTAGTAAAGTAATGCTTAAAATTCTCCAAGCCAGGCTTCAGCAATGTGTGAACTTTCACATGTTCAAGATGGTTTTAGAAAAGGCAGAGGAACCAAAGATCAAATTGCCAATATCTGCTGGATCAGCAAAAAAGCAAGACAGTTCAGAAAAACATCTATTTCTGCTTTATTGACTATGCCAAAGCTTTGACAGTGTGGATCACAATAAGCTCTGGAAAATTCTGAAAGAGATGGGAATCCCAGACCACCTGACCTGCCTCTTGATAAATTTGTATGCAGGTTAGGAAGCAACAGTTATAACTGGACATGGAACAACAGACTGGTTCCAAATAGGAAAAGGAGTACGTCTAGGCTGTATATTGTCACCCTGCTTATTTAACTTATATGCAGGGTACATCATGAGAAATCCTGGGCTGGAAGAAGCACAAGCTGGAATCAAGATTGCCGGGAGAAATATCAATAACCTCAGATATGCAGATGACACCACCCTTATGGCAGAAAGTGAAGAGGAACTAAAAAGGCTCTTGATGAAGGTGAAAGAGGAGAGTGAAAAAGTTGGCTTAAAACTCAACACTCAGAAAACGAAGATCATGGCATCTGGTCCCATCACTTCATGGGAAATAGATTGGGAAACAGTGGAAATAGTGTCAGATTTTATTTTTGGGGGCTCCAAAATCACTGCAGATGGTGACTACAGCCATGAAATTTTTTTAAAAATTTTATTTTATTTTTAAACTTTACATAATTGTATTAGTTTTGCCAAATATCAAAATGAATCCGCCACAGGTATACCTGTGTTCCCGATCCTGAACCCTCCTCCCTCCTCCCTCCCCACACCCTCCCTCTGGGTCGTCTCAGTGCACCAGGCCCAAGCATCCAGTATAGTGCATCAAACCTGGACTGGCGACTTGGTTCATACATGATATTATACATGTTTCAATGCCATTCTCCCAAATCTCCCCACCCTCTCCCTCTCCCACAGAGTCCATAAGACTGATCTATACATCAGTGTCTCTTTTGCTGTCTCGTACACAGGGTTATTGTTACCATCTTTCTAAATTCCATATATATGTGTTAGTATACTGTATTGGTGTTTTTCTTTCTGGCTTATTTCACTCTGTATAATAGGTTCCAGTTTCATCTATCTCATTAGAACTGATTCACGCTTACTCCTTGGAAGGAAAGTTATGACCAACCTAGATAGCATATTCAAAAGCAGAGACATTACTTTGCCAACAAAGGTCCGTCTAGTCAAGGCTATGGTTTTTCCAGTGGTCATGTATAGATGTGAGAGTTGGACTGTGAAGAAAGCTGAGCACCGAATAATTGATGCTTTTGAACTGTGGAGTTAGAGAAGACTCTTGAGAGTCCCTTGGACTGCAAGGAGATCCAATCAGTCCATTCTGAAGGAGATCAGCCCTAGGATTTCTTTGGAAGGAATGATGCTAAAGCTGAAACTCCAGTACTTTGGCCACCTCATGCGAAGAGTTGACTCATTGGAAAAGACTCTGATGCTGGGAGGGATTGGGGACAGGAGGAGAAGTGGACAACAGAGGATGAGATGGCTGGATGGCATCACTGACTCGATGGACATGAGTCTGAGTGAACTGCGGGAGTTGGTGATGGACAGGGAGGCCTGGTGTGCTGCGATTCATGCGGTCGCAAAAGGTCAGACAGAACTGAGCAACTGAACTGAACTGAACTGGGAGATGGTGAAGGACAGGGATGCTTGATGTGCTGCAGCCCATGGGGTTGCAAAGTGTGAGACATGACTGAGTAACTGAACTAAACTTGAGGAATTTTTATTTCCTTGAGTCTATAACCTGCCTTTTATATTTCTATATGGAATGTTGAGTAGTTACCACTTGCCAGGCACCATGCTGAAATCATTATATTACCTCATTCAGTCTTTGGGAATGGGTAGTATTTTCTTCATATTACATTGATCAGGAAAGTAAGGAGTTGTTAGGCAAAGTAATTTGCTCAAGGTCACCTGATACTTAGGAATAAGTTCTTTGCATAGTAGAGAAGCCATGAGCTAGCCCATTTATCTTTTGGTACTCATATCCCACACCTCCTTCTAACTGAATTCAGCCACATTTTTTAGTCTTCTCAATACTCAGTGCTTTCTTTTGCCTTGACCATTAGCATTTGAAATTACATAGGGATGCATAACTCCTGATAGCCATTCCCCAAACTATTTATTCTACATGTTTAATTTTGCAAGCAATTATTTTGAGTATTCCCTGACCCTTTTCAATGGAGGATTAGTAATTCTATGTGGACTTATATTATACTTACATAGTCCCTACTAAACACATATCACAATATGTTATGGATACTGTGCTGAACTGTCTGCCAGCTCTCCTTCATAAATGAGGTGCTCATTACTCCAGCTGATTTAGAATATTGATAGGTGATGGTTCTAAGCAGAGTCTTTCTTCCAGAATTACCATTCAACAAAGAAACAGCTCTTAATTTAAGGTCATACTCCCTCCTCTGAAATAGGTCACATCCAATGATTGGTAAATGCATGTATACAAAGGTCCAGGGCCCTTGACTCAGGATAATACAACTTTGAAAGTCATATCAGCCCTGGAATATTTGGAAGAACCTTCTGAGGCCTTTTTTTTTTTTTTTTTTTTTGAGGCCTTTGTTAACACTTCATCTCATCTCTGTCTAATCTTACTGCCTTATTTCCCATCAAAAGTGTTGATCCTGAGAACATTTTTCCCCAAAAAATTATGGTATACCTGTTGACACCTCAGGCTGTCTTCTAAAGGACACAGTCTAAAACTCCTAATTTTTACTTCTTGGTTGTCTACCTCAATAAATTTTAAATCCCATGAAGGCAAAAGATATGTTTATCTTTCTCTTCACTCTCCAGAGTATAGAGGCCATTCAATGCCAACTCAAAATGTACTCACCGAATGAATGAATAATAAAGAGATGGAATCCAAACTTGTATCTGGCTGACTCAAAAGTCTGAGATTCTTCAACTATGGAATATAATACTGCTATCTTAGGGGACTCCAACACAAAATAGGAGGGAAAAGATACACTTCTGTCAAGATTAATCAGCTTCATGGTATGCCAAACCAAAAATCTTCAAGAGAAGACAATAAACCTTTTAGAAAACATGGAGCATTTCATTATTTAAGCAAAGCCAGTCTGTATGTAAGTAAAACATATAATTTCTCACCTAATTAAGCCAACTAGTCAAATCATACACCATAAAAATTTATTGTGCATTAATCATTGATTTAATTAAAATAAAGAACTCAATTCTGCCTCCAGGTATATTAGAGTATGCAAATTTCTTTCTTCTTCTAACCTAAGTTCTACTATATGACTTGAACTGATGGGAATATTTACCTAATGTGAATCTATAAAACACTAAGCATAGTAAATATCATAATTTTACACCTATAACACATTTCACTATGAATTCCGGAACATATTTCAAAATAACTCCTAACTGAATAGGATAATAGAGCAACGCACTTTATAATGGATTATCAAAAACCTGAAGCTAAATTTCAGAGGAAACTTAATGTGTAAAACTCTATTTTATTATGAGGCCAAACTTAAGATAACTACATTAAAAGATGCAAGAACATTTTTCAAATGTTCATATTTATAGAAATGTAAATTAAATTCAGTTGTCATGTCCTGCAAACCTAATTTTTAAATACAAATGTCACTGAGAGTCTGAAATCCAACATTTTGCTGTATAACACATACCTATATACATTCAGTTCATTTTATTTCAATCACTCAGTCGTGTCTGACTCTTTGCAACCCTGTGGACTGCAGCATGCCAGGCATCCCTGTCCATCACCAACTCCCAGAGCTTGCTCAAACTCATGTCCGTCAAGTTGGTGATGCCGTCCACCCATCTCATCCTCTGTCAACCCTTTCTCTTCCTCTCTTCAATCTTTCCCAGCATCAGAGTCCTTTCCAATTAGTCAGAACTTCGCATCAGATGGCCAAAGTATTGGAGCTTCTACTTCAGCATCTGTCCTTTTACTGAATATTCAGGACTGATTTCCTTTAGGATGGACTGGTTTGATCTCCTTGCAGTCCAAGGGACTCTTAAGAGTCTTCTCCAACACCACAGTTGAAAAGCATCAATTATGTGCCATTCAGCTTACTTTATGGTGCAACTCTCATATACATATGTGACTACTGGGAAAAAAACATAGCTTTGACTAGATGGACCTTTGTAGGCAAAGTGATGTATCTGTTTATTTTTTTAAATTAATTTATTTATTTTTAGTTGAAGGATAATAGCTTTACATAATTTTGTTTTCTGTCAAACTTCAAGATGAGTCAGCCATAGGTATACATATATCCCTTCCCTTTTGAACCTCCCTTCCATCTCCCTCCCCATCCCACCCCTATAGGTTGATGCAGAGCCCCTGTTTGAGTTTGCTGAATCACACAGCAAATTCCCATTGGATATATATTTTACATATGGTAATCTAAGCTTACGTGGTACTCTCTCCATACATCCCTTCCCATCTCCCCATATTTATAAGTCTATTCTCTATGTCTGTTTCTCCACTGTTGCCCTGTAAATAAATTATTCAGTACCATTTTTCTAGATTCCATATATATGTGTTAGAATACAATACTTATCTTTCTCTTTGACTTACTTCATCTGTATAATAGGCTCTAGTTTCACCCACCTCATTAGAACTGACTCAAATGCATTCCTTTTTATGACTAATATTCCATTATGTATATGTACCACACTTCTTTATCCATTCATCTGTTGATAGACATCTAGGTTGCTTCCATGTTCTAGCTATTGTAAATAGTGCTGCAGTGAACAATGGGAATACCAGAAAAACAAGCAACCCAATCAAAAAGTGGGGAAAAGACTAAAACAGACATTTCTCCAAAGAAGACATACAGATGGCTAGCAAACACATGAAAAGACTGTTAACGTCCCTCATTATTACAGAAATGAAAATCAAAACTACATTGAGATATCACCTCACACCAGAATGTCTACAAATGATAAATGTTGGAGAGGGTATGGAGAAAAGGGAATGCTCTTTCCCTGTTGGTGGGAAAGTAAATTCATACAGCCAGTATGGAAGATGGTATGGAGATTTCTTAAAAAAAAAAAAAAAAAAAAAAACTAGGAGTAAAACCAACATATGACCCAGCAATCCCACTCCAAGGCATATACTCTGAAGAAACCAAAATTGAGAAGGACACATGTATCCCATTGTTTATTGTATTTACTTTTTAATATGGAATCTAGGTTTGTCAAAACTTTCCTTCCAAGGAGTGTCTTAATTTCATGGCTGCAATCACCATCTGCAGTGATTTTGGAGCCCAAGAAAATAAAGTCTGACACTGTTTCCATTATTTCCCTGTCTCTTTGCCATGAAGTGATGTGACCAGATCCTATGTTCTATATTTTTTTGAATTTTGAATTTTAAGCCAGCTTTTTCACTCTCCTCTTTCACTTTCATCAAGAGACTCTTTAGTGCATCTTAATTTTCTGCCATACGGTGGTGTCATTGGCATATATGAGGTTTTTTATATTCCTCTGGGCAATCTTGATTTCAGTTTGTGCTTCATCCAGTCCAGCATTTTGCATGAAGACACTGCATATAAGTTAAATAAGCAAGGTGACAATGAACAGCCTACACGCACTCCTTTCCCATATTTGAACCGGTCCACAGTTCCATGTCTGATTCTAACTGTTGCTTCTTGATCTGCATACAGATTTCTCAGGAGGCAAATAAGATGTTCTGGTATTCAATACCATCTCAAGAAGAATTTTCAGTTTTTTGTGATCCACACAGTCAAAGGTTTTAGTGTAGTCAAAGAAACAGAAATAGATGTGTGTTTTTTTTTTGGAATTTTCTTGCTTTTTCTATGATCCAATGGATGTTGGCAATTTATTCTATGGTTCTTCTGCCTTTTTTTTTTAATCCAGCTTGTACATCTGAAAATTCTAGGTTCATGTAGTGTTGAAGCCTAGCTTGGAGATTTTTGAGCATTACTTTGCTAGTGTATGAGATTGAGAGAGTCATTTCCTAGGAAGATTGATAAGAAGGCCAAGGGTCCCCAAGGAGAGAGGGGACCGGTTTTTTTTTTTTTTTTCCCCTCTACATTCCTTAGGATTATATAACAATAATATATCCTGCTTGAGGACAGTCTCTGGAAATAACTTTCTGGCTAATCCTCTTATCTTAAAATGTAAATTACCTGAGTAGGTCTAGTGAGGTCTTTACAACCTCCAGACATTCTTTTGATTCACTGTAATAACTAATTGGAGAGTATATAACTCCATTGCTAACACTAGCAAGGGGGTACTCTTTCTGCCCCCTTCTGATGCCTATGTCAGAAGCTTTCTCTATCTCCTTTATACTTTAATAAAACTTTATTACACAAAAGCTCTGAGTGATCAAGCCTCATCTCTGGCCCCGGATTGAATTCTTCTCCTCCGGAGGCCAACAAACCCAGCGTCTTTTCATGGTTCAGCAACAACCTTTCATTTTGGGGACTCAATTGGGATTCTTCAGGACAAGGTAAGGATGCTTGGAGCTCTAGTTCTTTGTTCTCCTAGTAAACATGTTTTCTCCTGTACTTTACTTACTCTATGGTGTGCTTGCATGAATGAATGAAACGCCCTGCGTGAAGCAAATGAGGAGCCCTACTCTGCGATTCCACGGTGACCTCATACAGCTTATGGCAGAAACCTGTCGCGGGTTTATACCTACCTGCCAATGCCAAGAGGCACCCAATGTCTCCTTCAGGGACTAGCCAGAAAGGGGCAAAGAGTGTCGACCAAACTCTCCTTTCTTGGTCAAACTTTTCAGTCTCTTTGACCATTTCATAACTCCTTGGAAATTAGAAGTACTAACCTAATCATACGGATCATAGATTTTCAAGGGATTTGTGATCTATGCTGTTACTGTGTACTATGACTTAGGCCCCAAACTTGGATTGATATTCAGGAAGCACCTAGCCTCACCAGGAATTGAAAGTCTGTAAGTTAGATGGAGATCTAGCTCTAAGAGGATCTCTGAGATTAAAGGTTACTCAGATTGGAATTGCTATGGGTTTTTTTCCTTTGGTAATGCTGGTTCTTACTGGACCAGAGGAGGCTCTTATACTGGTATGGTGACGCTTGGAAGGGACATTTCAGTTTTATGTTTGTATCGGTCTTACTGTGGTCAGGAATAGACTCAGGGTCATGCACAGGCACTCAGGTGACAAATGTTTCCCCCAGCGGTCTTAGCTTGGGAGGCATTCCAGAAGGTTACTATGATTGCACCCTAGGTGGCATCAGAGGTAAGCAAGGTTTTAATGGTGAGGAGCTGGACGTCAGTCAAGGATGCCATCAGGTCTACCCCCAGTGCATCCCCACCCCGTCTCGGTGGTAGACCCTAGAGGGACAGGTACGGCACCTGTGTCGGTAAGGGACAGACTAAGTCTGACCAGGAAAGAAAAGGTTTGGTGTAAAATCTGTCTACACCCCCATCTAGAGCAGGGAGGGATGCCTCTGGTAGAAAGAGGGCACTGGTAGCTTTTTTTCTCTCTTACAGATGGGAACTAACAATTCCAGCCTCACTCCTTTGAACTGTATCCTGAAAAACTGGGATAGATTTCATCCCCAGGGCTTAAAGAAGACACACCTGGTCTTCCTCTGTGATACTTCATGGCTGTGATACCCACTAGAGGACAGCAAACAGTGGCCAGCTGGAGCATCTCTTAACTAAAAACTGTTTTACAGTTAGATCGATTCTGTAGAAAACAAGGGAAATGGGTAGAAGTAGCATATGTGTTGCCCCTTTTCTCTCTGTGAAATATGCCAGACTTGTGTCCTAAGGGTATAGATTTGGGTATGACACCTTCAGCTCCCTCCAGTCCTCCTACTTTGCTAGATGAGATGGAGGACAGGAGACAAAGAGATAAAGAAAAGCAGGTTTATCCAATCTATCTCTGGGATCATACATGCAGAGCAGCCAGAGAGACTGAGGAACAGCTACACAAGCTGTTGCCTCTTCATGAAGCACCCACCGGGAGAAATAATCAGTCTATGAGAGTTAATAAGCCTTTTTTTCTTATCAAGAAATACAAAGAAGCAAGGAGGATCTGGGAGACTATTTAGAGGACCCAGAAAAGTATATTAGAGCTTTTAAAGGTGTTACTTTGCTTTATGACCTTACTTGGAAGGATGTGATGTATATCTTGGGACAAACGCTGACTCCCTACTCAAAAAGTCAAGTTTTGGGAAAAGTGGTTGCTTATGGAGGTGAATGGCTTGGTAATGAATCAGTAGGGAAGAGGGAGGATGAGATAACCACCTTCCCCACTGGCAATCACACAGTCCCAACTATAGAACCAGACTGGGACTACAATACAGCTAAAGGAAGATGGGGTCAGAGTCATTTTTTTAGATGTATTCTTGAAGGGCTCAGGCAGGTGGGTGCTAAGCCTTTGAACTATGGCAAATTGGTAAACATAGAACAGGAGGAGAAGGAAGCTCCTGGTAAATTCCTAGATAGACTGAGAGAAGCCCTTCTCAGATTCACTGAGATTGATCCCAAAAGTGAAGAGGGAAAAGTGATCTTAAAAGACAGATTTCTCACTCAGTCAGCTCCAGATATCTGCCATAAGCTATTAAAATGGGCATATGGACCCAATCAGTCTTTAGATAATCTGTTACAACTGGCTCAGACAGTTTATTATGGTAGGGAATATGAGGAAAAGGAAGAAAGGCAGAAAAAGACAAAGGAACAGGTGGAATTCTTCACAATGGCTATGAGAACTGTTCTTAAACAGCCTGAGAAAAATGTCCAGAGGGATCCAGGTGAAAAGGGATGGACTTGCTATTACCATGGAAAGGAGGGGCACCTCAAGAGGGATTGCCCTCAGGCATCTAAGCTGCCCCTGGCTCCATGTCCAGTCTGCAAAGGACCACACTAGAAGAGAGACTGCCCCCAGAGGCATAGGTCTCAGGGGTCAGACTCTCAAGACAATCAGGACTGAAGGTGCCTGGTGGTTGCCACACAAGCTCCTATCCTAAATACACCTGAGGAACCCCGGGTATTAATATTTGTAGGGGGCCAATCCTTCCATTTCCTTTTAGATACTGGGGCAACTTACTCTGTGCTTACCGAAGCCACTGGCCCACTTTCTTTCCAATCTGCTTTCATAATGGGACTGTCTGGATGAGCAAAAACGTATTACTTCAGTTCTATAAGTTGCAACTTACTCTGTGCTATTGTCACACGAGTTTCTGATCTTGCCAGAGTCTCCCTCACAACTTTTGGGGAAGGATATACTGAATAAGGTCCAGGCCTCTGTTTTCATGAATATGGAGCCCTCCCTTTCTCTTTCTTTAGTTGAATAAATGTAAATCCTACAGTTTGGGCTGATGGAAAATCTGTGGGTCGAGCACAAAATGCTATTCCTGTAGTTGTCAAGCTCAAAGACCTGCAAATATTTCCACATAAGAAGCAGCATCCACTGAAACCTAAGGTTAAGGAAGGGTTAAAACCCATCATCAAACATTGAAATTAGTGGGGCTGTAAATTCCCTGTAACAGTCCATGCAACACTCCTATTTTGGGTGTAAAGAAATCAAATGGTAAATGGATACTAGTTCAAGATTTATGAATAATAAATGAGACTGTAGTTCTTTTACACCCCGTGATGCCTAATCCTTATAATCTATTGTCTGAAATTCCTGAACAAGCCAAATATTTCTCAGTAATTGATTTGAAGGTCAGAACAGATCAGACCAGTCACTCAGTCGTGTCCGACTCTTTGCGACCCCATGAAGCGCAGCACGCCAGGCCTCCCTGTCCATCACCAACTCCCAGAGTTCACTCAGACTCACGTCCATTGAGTCAGTGATGCCATCCAGCCATCTCATCCTCTGTCGTCCCCTTCTCTTCAGGCCCCCAATCCCTCCCAGCATCAGAGTCTTTTCCAATGAGTCAACTCTTCGCATGAGGTGGCCAAAGTACTGGAGTTTCAGCTTCACCATCATTCCTTCCAAAGAAATACCAGGGCTGATCTCCTTCAGAATGGACTGGTTGGATCTCCTTGCAGTCCAAGGGACTTTCAAGAGTCTTCTCCAACACCACAGTTCAAAAGCATCAATTCTTCGGTGCTCAGCTTTCTTCACAGTCCAACTCTCACATGCATACATGATCACAGGAAAAACCATAGCCTTGACTAGACGAACCTTTGTTGGCAAAGTAATGTCTCTGCTTTTGAATATGCTATCTAGGTTGGTCATAACATTCCTTCCAAGGAGTAAGCGTCTTTTAATTTCATGGCTGCAGTCACCATCCACAGTGATTTTGGAGCCCAGAAAAATAAAGTCTGACACTGTTTCCACTGTTTCACCATCTATTTCCCATGAAGTGATGGGACCAGATGCCACAATCTTCGTTTTCTGAATGTTGAGCTTTAAGCCAACTTTTTCACTCTCCACTTTCACCTTCATCAAGAGGCTTTTTAGTTCCTCTTCAGTTTCTGCCATAAGGGTGGTGTCATCTGCAAAGCTGAGGTTATTGATATTTCTCCCGGCAATCTTGATTCCAGCTTGTGTTTCTTCCAGTCCAACCTTTCTCATGATGTACTCTGCATATAAGTTAAATAAGCAGGGTGACAATATACAGCCTTGACGTACTCCTTTTCCCGTTTGGAACCACTCTGTTGTTCCATGTCCAGTTCTAACTGTTGCTTCCTGACCTGCATGCAAATTTCTCAAGAGGCAGATCATGTGGTCTGGGATTCCCATCTATTTCAGAATTTTCCACAGTTTATTGTGATCTACACAGTCAAAGGCTTTGGCATAGTCAATACAGCAGAAATAGATGTTTTTCTGGAACTCTCTTGCTTTTTCCATGATCCAGCCAATGTTGGAAATTTGATCTCTGGTTCCTCTGCCTTTTCTAACACGAGGTTGAACAACAGGAAGTTCACGGTTCACATAATGCTGAAGCCTGGCTTGGAGAATTTTAAGCATTACTTTACTAGCGTGTGAGATGAGTGCAACTGAGCGGTAGTTTGAGCATTCTTTGGCCTTGCTTTTCTTTGGGATGGGAATGAAAACTGACTTTTTCCAGTCCTGTGACCACTGCTGAGTTTTCCAAATTTGCTTACATATTGAGTGCAGCACTTCCTCAGCATCATCTTTCAGGATTTGAAATAGCTCAACTGGAATTCTGTCAGCTCCACTAGCTTTGTTCATAGTGATGCTTTCTAAGGCCCACTTGAGTTCACATTCCAAGATGTTTGGCTCTAGGTCAGTGATCACACCATCATGATTATCTGAGTCATGAAGATCTTTTTTGCACAGTTCTTCTGTGTATTCTTGCCATTTCTTCTTAATATCTTCTGCTTCTGTTAGGTCCATACAATTTATGTCCTTTATTGAGCCCATCTTTGCATTAAATATTCCTTTGGTATCTCTGGTTTACTTGAAGATATGTCTAGTTTTTCCCATTCTGTTGTTTTCAACTATTTCTTTGCATTGATTGCTGAGGAAGGCTTTCTTATGTCTTCTTGCTATTCTTTGGAACTCTGCATTCAGATGCTTATATCTTTCCTTTTCTCCTTTGCTTTTCACTTTTCTTCTTTTCACAGCTATTCGTAAGGCCTCCCCAGACAACCATTTTGCTTTTTAGCATTTCTTTTCCATAGGGATGGTCTTGATCCCTGTCGCCTGGACAATGTCATGAACCTCATTCCATAGATCATCAAGCACTCTATCAGATCTAGGCCCTTAAGTCTATTTCTCACTTCCACTGTATAATCATAAGGGATTTGGTTTAGGTTATACCTGAATGGTTTAGTGGTTTTCCCTACTTTCTTCAATTTAGGTCTGAATTTGGCAATAAGGAGTTCATGATCTCAGCCACAGTCAGCTCCTGGTCTTGTTTTTGCTGACTGTATAGAGCTTCTCCATCTTTGGCTGCAAAGAATATAATCAGTCTGATTTCGGTGTTGACCATCTGGTGATGTCCATGTATAGAGTCTTCTCTTGTGTTGTTGGAAGAGGGTGTTTGTTATGACCAGTGCATTTTCTTTGCAAAACTCTGTTAGTCTTTGCCCTGCTTCATTCCGTATTCCAAGGCCAAATTTGCCTGTTACTCCAGGTGTTTCTTGACTTCCTACTTTTGCATTCCAGTACCCTATAATGAAAAGGACATCTTTTTTGGGTGTTAGTTCTAAAAGATCTTGTAGGTCTTCATAGCACTGTTCAACTTCAGCTTCTTCAGCGTTACTGGTTGGGGCATAGACTTGGATTACAGGCTCCTATTGATTTGAAAGATGCCTTGTATTCAGTGCCTTTGGCAGAGGAAAGTCAGTTTCTATTTGCCTTTTAGGACCCTACAGTACAGCCAGCTTCTCAGTTAACCTGGACAGTTTTGCCCCAGGGATTTTGTGACGGTCTTCACTTATTTGTACAAAGTTTGTCACAAGATGTACAAAACTTTAATATCTCGAAAGCAGTGGTCTTACAATATGTAGATGATATTTTGCTCTGTGCTGAGACAGAGGAAGTTTGTTCACAAGCCTCAGAAGACTTCTTAAATATTTTGGCATGCTGCAGTTACAAGGCATGAAGAGAAAAGGCTCAGCTGTGTCAACAATCTGTTAGATATCTGGGCCTAATCATATCAGAAGGAACTAGGCCATAGGCCCTGAGGGAATTAAACCTATACTAAATCATCCCATTCCTATGACTTTAAGACAATTGAGTGGATTTTTGGGAATCACAGGCTACTGTCCTATTTGGATTCCTGCTCATGAGGAACTTGACCGGCCTTTATATAAACTTATAGCTGAAACTCAGCAGGCCCAAACCGACAAACTGGTTTGGTCTCCAGATACTCAAAAGTCTTTTAAGGTTCTTCAGACTGCTTTCCTGCAAGCTCCCACTCTGAGCTTGCCCACAGGGTCAGAATTTAATTTGTTTGTCACTGAAAGAAAAGGTATGGCATTGGGAGTTTTGACACAACCCTGAGGGCCTCACCAGCAACCTACTGCTTATCTAAGAAGAGAGTTAGATGTAATTTCACCTGGGTGGCCCCACTGCCTAAGAGTAATTGGGGCAGCGGCTTTATTAGCACCTGAGGCTTTAAAAATAATTAATGGATGAAACCTTACTGTACTGACTTCACATGATGTGAGTGGAATCTTAAATTCTAAGGTTAATATTTGGATGACAGACAGTAGGCTTCTTAAATATCAGTCATTGTTGTTAGAAGAACCAGTAACTAAGCTTAAATTTTGTGGAAATTTAAATCCTGCCACTTTCCTTCCTGAGAAGGAAAATGAAACACCTACCTGATCACGATTGTTCCCAATTCCTAACTTTAAACTATGAAGCTCTCTGCACATCAAAGGAAACTATTAGCAAGGTGAAAAGACAGCCTTCAGAATGGGTGAAAATAATAGCAAATGAAGCAACTGACAAACAACTAATCTCAAAAATATACAAGCAACTCCTACAGCTCAACTCCAGAAAAATAAATGACCCAATCAAAAAATGGGCCAAAGAACTAAATAGATGTTTCTCCAAAGAAGACATACAGATGGCTAACAAACACATGAAAAGATGCTCAACATCACTCATTATCAGAGAAATGCAACCAGAAGGAAAAACATAAATACAGTATACTAACGCATATATATGGAATTTAGAAAGATGGTAACAATAACCCGGTGTACGAGACAGCAAAAGAGACACTGATGTATAGAACAGTCTTATGGACTCTGTGGGAGAGGGAGAGGGTGGGAAGATTTGGGAGGATGGCAATGAAACATGTAAAATATCATGTAGGAAACGAGTTGCCAGTCCAGGTTCGATGCATGATGCTGGATGCTTGGGGCTGGTGCACTGGGATGGCCCAGAGGGATGGTATGGGGAGGGAGGAGGGAGGAGGGTTCGGGATGGGGAACACATGTATACCTGTGGCGGATTCATTTTGATATTTGGCAAAACTAATACAATTATGTAAAGTTTAAAAATAAAATAAAATTAGAGAAAAAAAAATAAAAATAAAAATAACAGAATAAAAAAAAAAAAACCACTATGAGGTACCATTTCACGCCAGTCAGAACGGCTGCGATCCAAAAGTCTACAAGCAATAAATGCTGGAGAGGGTGTGGAGAAAAGGGAACCCTCTTACACTGTTGGTGGGAATGCAAACTAGTACAGCCACTATGGAGAACAGTGTGGAGATTCCTTAAAAACCTGGAAATAGAACTGCCTTATGATCCAGCAATCCCACTGCTGGGCATACACACTGAGGAAACCAGAATTGAAAGAGACAAGTGTACCCCAATATTCATCGCAGCACTGTTTATAATAGCCAGGACATGGAAGCAACCTATATGTCCAGCAGCAGATGAATGGATAAGAAAGCTGTGGTACATATACACAATGGAGTATTACTCAGCCATTAAAAAGAATACATTTGAATCAGTTCTAATGAGGTGGATGAAACTGGAGCCTATTATACAGAGTGAAGTAAGCCAGAAAGAAAAACACCAATACAGTATACTAACGCATATATATGGAATTTAGAAAGATGGTAACAATAACCCTGTGTACGAGACAGCAAAAGAGACAGTGGTGTATAGAACAGTCTTATGGACTCTGTGGGAGAGGGAGAGGGTGGGAAGATTTGAGAGAATGGCATTGAAACATGTAAAATATCATGTATGAAACGAGATGCCAGTCCAGGTTCGATGCACGATACTGGATGCTTGGGGCTAGTGCACTGGGACGACCCAGAGGGATGGTATGGGGAGGGAGGAGGGAGGAGGGTTCAGGATGGGGAACACATGTATACCTGTGGTGGATTCATTTTGATATTTGGCAAAACTAATACAATTATGTAAAGTTTAAAAATTAAATAAAATTAAAAAAAAATAAACTATGAAGCTCAAGAAGGTCTAATGGGTACCCCCATTAGACAATCCTGACATGGAAATATTTACAGATGTCAGTTCTTTTGTTGGAAAGGAAAGCATAAGGCAGGTAAATGCCGTGGTGGTTGCTGAACAGGTTTTAGAAGCAAAATCTCTCCCCTGGGGAACCAGTGCTCAGTTAGTGGAGCTTGTGGCTCTGACCCGAGCTCTAGAGTTAAGCAAAGGGCAGCAGTTAAATATCTACACTGGTTCTAATTACGCTTATTTGACTTTACATGCTCATACAGCAATATGGAAAGAAAGTTTAAAACAGCAACAGAAGAACCTATTAAACATTTCAGAGAGATTGAGAGACTTTTAACTGCTATATATTGTCCTAAAGAAGTAGCTGCTATGCATTGCAAAGGGCACAGCAGGGATGGGAGTAAAGTAGCCAAAGGTAATCAGTTGGCTGACTGTCAAGCCAGAAAAGCAGCACTTTATGAAACCCCTTCACTGCAGACACCTTTGATCTGGACAGGTCCTGTGGAACAGGAAAAACCACAATATACTGAGGAAGAATTAGAAAGATATGAGAAAACAGGAGCAAAGATTACTGATAAAGGATGGTTACAGTCTTATGACAAATAATTCCTGAAAATGCTCAGTGGAAAATTCTTAAGGTTTTACACCAGAGTTTTCATTTGGGTGCAGAGAATACTTACCAGATGGCTTCTCGTTTGTTTGAAGGTAAAAATGTAATGAAAACTTCACGGAATATTATCAAAAGATGTGATGTTTGTCAGAAAAATAACCCAAAGACTGAAAAGCTAGCAAAATCTGGATTACAACGAAGTGGAAAGTATCCTGGAGAGGGCTGGGAAATTGATTTTACTCATATGCCAAAAGCTAATGGATATTCTTGCTTACAAGTTTGGGTGGATACTTTTACTGGATGGATTGAAGTGTTTCTTTGTTGTAGTGAACAGGCTAAGGAGGTTATAAAGATTTTAATCCATGAAATTATCCCCAGGTTTGGGCTGCCACGGAGCCTTCAGAGTGACAATGGCTCCGCCTTTAAAGCTGCTGTAACTCAGGGGGTGTCTACGGCTCTAGGAATAAAATATCACTTACACTGTTCCTGGAGACCCCAATCCTCAGGAAAGGTTGAAAAAGCTAGTGACATTATTGAAAGACATCTGCACAAATTAACCCAAGAGACGCAGAACAATTGGATTAAAGTTCTACCCATAGCTCTAATGAGGGCTCAAACTGCCCCCAAAAGGAGGGACTGTCCCTCTTTGAATGTATTTATGGAAGGCCTTTCTTATGCACAGACATTGTTATAGACCCTGAAGCCTTGGAATTAACTAGTTATGTAACTCAGCTCTCAGCTTTTCAATAGGCATTAACAGATTTCTGGGAGACAACTCCTGACCCAGCCTCTGAGTCAAGAAAACCTCTTTTTGAGCCAGGAACCGAGGTCTTCATAAAAACATTGGAGTTTGGGGGCCAATCCCTCTAGCTCCTCTGGGAAGGCCCTTCCCAGGTTATTCTTTCTTCTCCCACAGCTGTCAAAGTGCCAGGAATTGATTCACGGGTACATCACACTTGAGGTAAGACGTGGCATCCTGACCAGAACTAAGTGACTTCATTTTACGTCTTTACTTTCTATGCTCTGACTTTGTACTTTTCAGATGGGCCTGATAATCTATGTGAGCCTACTTCTGCTGACTCCAAAAGTTCTGAGTCTGCCGTTTGATCCTCAAAATAATGCCTTCTTGTCCTGGACTCATTCCTATGCTGAATTCCACAATCAGTCTAACTGCTGGGTCTGTGGAGCACTCCCCTTTTCATCAGTAGAGGGGTTCCTGTGGTGGACATCTCCACTTCAAGGAAAAGACTTTCTCCAAGTTTGCAAATACCTTCAACAACAATCATATGTGATGTCTCTTCATCATCTGATGACATCTAACAACCTTAAGATGGACTCATGTAACTATGGACATAATGTGACTAATCTGATCTGATCTGAATGACTATTTCACTATACATAAGGCAAATAGGTCTAGATCTAATTTTTTTTTTTTTTACCTGACTTTTATCAAATATGGGGTGGGGTTATATGGTTAACTCCTGAAAAAAAGACATCTAATATATACTGTCCCTATATGCTGGGAACAAATAGAGCCATCCCCAAAAGTTAGTCAACAACTTAATTATAATGATTGGAATCACTTGGGATTTTTGCCTCAGGAAATATGCAGTGTAATCATTCCCTTGTTTTCCAACACAATTCAGGTCCTCCCTTTGTCTGGCTAGGCACTGATTGGTACTGGATATCTCAGTCACACTGGCTTGCTCCAAATGGGACCTATTGGATATGTGGCTCTTACCTATGGGCATAGCTTCCCCCTGGTTGGATAGGGAGATGCACCCTAGATCTAGCCATTACTCATGGCTTTATATTTTCAGAGCTTCAGAAAAGCCTGTTAATTTACCCTATCCTTAAAACTCCGTGGGCATGGTCTGTATTTCACTGGTAAGATTATTTGGCTGCAGTGTTTGTTCCCTCTTTGGGAACTACAGATGCTATGCTATGAGTGGATGCTTTGACTAATTTTACTCAACAGGCATTACAAGATTCTCAAAAAGCTATTTCAGCTCTTAATGCCAAACAAGCACAAATTAGAAAGCTGGTTTTACAAAACAGACTGGCTGTAGATATTCTGACAGCTGCACAAGAAGGAACTTTTGTCATTATTCATACCCAATTCTGTACATATATACCTGATATGAGCACTAATGTTACTCATTTTACTAAACACATGAACAAGATGATTGGGCCTATGGATACTCCTGAAGGTTCAATTGCCTCACTTTGGGAGATGTTAACATGTTCCCCATGGTGGAAAACTATCTTAATTACAATAATTCTGATTTTTCTATTTTTGCTGTTTGCTCCCTGCGTCTGTAACTGTGTAACTGGATTTGTTTCTAGTCGCATGAAAGCTTTTAAGTTACTAATGGTTGTCCAAGCTCCTACAAGTGTCACAGCCTCCTCCAACTATTACTTGGGGCCCCTGGATCAGAGACCTTCAGTATGAGGGTTAGGAGAACATGTTGCCTCAACAATTTAGGGACCATGCCCCTAAACAGCAGGAAGTAGTTATGGAATGAAAATGATGCCCCTTTCCCTTGGCAACATAATTCTCCTAAAAGAAAAAGGGGGTGGATGAGAGGGTCATTTCCTAGGCAGTTTGATAAGAAGTCTAGGAGTCCTCAAGGAGAGAGGGGTCTGGAATTCTCAAGGAGGAAGAAAGGACAAACTTTTTTCTTTCCCCTCTACATTCCTTAGGATTATATCACAATAATGTATCCTGCTTGAGGACAGTCTCTGAAAATAACTTTCTGGCTAATCCTGTTATCTTAAAATGTAAATTATGGGAGTAGGTCTAGTGAGGTCTTTACAAACTCCAGACATTCTTTTGATTCACGGTAATAACTAATTGGCAAGTATATAACTCCATTGCTAACACTAGCAAGGGGGCACTCTTTCTGCTCCCTTATGATGCCTATGTCAGAAGCTTTCTCTATCTCCTTTATACTTTAATAAAACTTTATTACACAAAATGTCTGAGTGATCAAGCCTCGTCTCTCGCTCCGGATTGAATTATTCTCCTCCGGAGACCAAGAATCCCAGAATCTTTTCGTGGTTTAACAACATTTCAAGATGAGTGCAGTTGTGGGGTGGTTTGAACATTCTTTACATTGCCCTTCTTTGGGATTGGAATGAAAATGTACCATTTCCAGTCTTGTGGCCATTGCTGAATTTTCCAAATTTGCTGGCATATTGAGTGAAACATTTTCACAGATCATCTTTTAGGATTTGAAATAGCTCAACTGGAATTCCATAACTTCTACTAACTTTGTTCATAGTGATGCTTCCTAAGGCCCACTTAACTTTGCATTCCAGGATGTCTGATTCTAGGTGAATGATCACACCATCATTGTTATCTGGGTCATGAAGATCTTTTTTGTATAGTTCTCTGTATTCCTGCCACCTCTTCTTAATATCTTCTGCTGCTGTTAGGTCCATACCATTTCTGTCCTTTATTGTGCCCATCTTTGCATGAAATGTTCCCTTGGTATCTCTAATTATCTTGAAGAGATCTGCCGGAGTCCAGCTCCAGCAGCCAGGGAATCAGCCTGCAGGGGTGAGTGGTGTCAGTGGACGATGGTGTAGCCTCTGACTCATAGTACGGATCTACATGTTTATTTCAAGCTTCAGCTTCTCTTTTATACTTTGACAAAAGCATTAAGTCAGAGGTTTGACATTTTTAGTTTTCCCCACCCAGATTTGCTGTCTCCAGAAATCATTGTTGTCCTACAGAGTTCCTGCTTCAGGGATTCTCTCAGAATTTGCTTTACTATCTATTATCCACTTTCTCTTATATGTCCTATACTTAACTTGTGATTACATTGGAACTCATGCTCCATTCCTCAGTTTATTTCTTATCTTTCTAAATCCTGTTTGCCCCTATCATCTTAAGATTCAGTTCAGTTCAGTCGCTGAGTCGTGTCCGACTCTTTGTGACCCCATGAATCGCAGCACACCAGGCCACCCTGTCCATCACCAACTCCCGGAGTTCACTCAGACTCACGTCCATCGAGTCAGTCTTACTCCTTTTCCTATTTGGAACCAGTCTGTTGTTCCATGTCCAGGTCTAACTGTTGCTTCCAGACCTGCATACAGATTTCTCAAGAGGCAGGTCAGGTGGTCTGGGATTCCCAGCTCTTTCAGAATTTTCAACAGTTTATGGTGATCCATACAGTCAAAGGCTTTGGCATAGTCAATAAAGCAGATGTTTTTCTGGAACTCTCTTACTTTTTCCATGATCCAGCGGATGTTGGCAATTTGATCTCTGGTTCCTCTGCCTTTTCTAAAACCAGCTTGAACATCAGGAAGTTCACAGTTCACATATTGCTGAAGCCTGGCTTGGAGAATTTTGAGCATTACTTTACTAGCGTGTGAGATGAGTGCAGTTGTGCAGTAGTTTGAGCATTCTTTGGCATTGCCTTTCTTTGGGATGGGAATGAAAACTGACCTTTTCCAGTCCTGTGGGCACTGCTGTGTTTTCCAAATTTGCTTGCATATTGAGTGCAGCACTTTCACAGCATCATCTTTCAGGATTTGAAATAGCTCAACTGGAATTCCATCATCTCCACTAGCTTTGTTTTTAGTGATGGTTTCTAAGGCCCTCTTGACTTCACATTCCAAGATGTCTAGCTTTAGGTCAGTGAGTAATCTTAAGATTACTATCTCCTAAAAAGGCTTCTAGCTATTCTTAATTATTCCTAAACACTAAACTCAGCAAACTTCTTTTGCCATAAATATTTCCCTCACAAACAGGTCTCAGAAAACAATCCTTCCCATGGCCTCAAGCTGTGGCCTATGTGCTCATCCTGGAACATCCTTTGTAAAGATCCTTGAACAAATGTCAATGGTTACTTTATAGATTATTTTCTGTGCACAACTGCAGAAAGCTTTGTGCTTTCTCACGCTTCTCTCAAGAATCTTAACATTCTTTCAAGCCAACTCAACCAAAGAAAGGAAAGAACAAGTCAGAATCACAAGGCCTAACTCCTTCATCCTGGGACCTTGCCTGTGAGATAAGGCGAGAGGGTTGGGGCCATGCCTCCATTTTGTCAGTAATGCCTAACATGGCACCTGACATCTCCTCCTTTCTTATTTTTTTAGAGCATAAGTATGAAACTCAGTAGATAAAGCAGAAACACTTCAGTTGAGTATTCTGAAAAGACACAGGGCTAATACAAATCAGAATCAACAGGCATAATAACACATGGCTGCGTTAATCACTATTGTAAAAAAGGATCCATGGGAAAGATACCCCTCCAGATTTTTAAAAAGGGAAATAAAAAGCCATTGAGAGGAAAAGTCAGACTCCACCCACTTCATAGTCTGAATATCCTGATGTAACTTATAAATATCAATACTAAAATCTGAATGATTCCAGTCACCTAAAATATGATTCCTAATGTGTTCCCAAGAATGTGCGGAATCATTCACTTGTAGAGGGATAATACATCCATTTAAATTCAGCATGGCACCTTAAAGACAACTTAATTTTTTAATTTGTAATTTCTTGTCCTATAAGTAGGACTTCTTCTTCTAAAGCATTGACCTTATTTTCTATTTTCCTACCTATAATTTCCTATGTAGTAAGAGACATTTTTGGATAGCTGATTGACAAACGAGGCAGTATGCACTTCTTTTGACAGGGCAACAGCAGGAACTGTAACTGAAGCAATTATGGAAATCAAGGCAGTTATTCCCACAATCAGAGCTGTAATGAATCTCTTAGGTTGAGAAATTAGGCCATTAAGTTCATACAAAACGTTCAATGCATAATCATCAAACCATTGTCCCTCTAATTTCACAGGAACCATCAAATATGGTGGTTGCTTTACAATCATCACAGCCTTATAATTACTATAATCATTCCCATCAACACAATTTGATATAAAACAATCCACACATTCGACATTATAAACAGTTTCTCCTTCAAAAACTCCCAAATCATTCCAATTTCTGGCCAACAAAAAGGCATAGGGAGAATGCATGTAGGCCCATACAATTTATCTTTGTTCACTTAAAGGTCTATGTAAAACCACAAGTGCAATAGCAGCCAATGCTCTCCATAATTCAGGTTGCATGGGACCTGTTCCATCAAAACTCACTAAAGGAGGAACCCATCCATTAACATGCCACCTAGTAATTGCTAAAGGATAAGGGATGAATGAATCATTCCATATGAATCTATAAGGTTCTTCAAAAGTCAAGTTCAATCTTTGATTCAAAAGATAGGGGCATCCCCATTCTGTCAGAAAATGTCTGGTGGCAACAATGGGAATAGATAACTTTATGGAGAACATGCATTCTTTTCCACATTCTTTCCAATGAGGAAAGCCAGAAATTCTGCTTATGCTTTCCCAGGCCTGTAGTCCTTGTTCATCAGAATCTGGAGTGGGGAGTGCACAGCTCAGAAAGTCCTTTAAATGAGGGGCTGCCTGTTTTATGGCATCATATAGTTTTTCTTGCGCCCCCAGCATCAGCACCTGTAAGGACCAAAAATCTCTCTTGCCATTGTTTCTCGGAGAGTCAGTAAGCATGCCTTTCAAGGAACTGCTAACACATCCATTCAAAACCGGAGCTGATCCTTGTAAGGAGGAAGGTATGGAAAAACAAATAGGTGGATAAACGGATACACCTGAAAAATTGAGGGGAAAGCTGACCACTGTTTTAGCATTATTAGGATAGATGGAAGCCCTGCCCAAAAGATGAGTATCATTAACAAAAACACTAATGGGCTCATTCATCCAATCAACAGGCTGAAAAGAAGGTGGATTAGGCAAATAGGCCCAATGAACTTTTTCTGTGCTGGAGGGCCTTGGCTGAGAAGCCAACACAGCAAACACAGCCACAAACATACCATAGGAGTGGCCTCATGTTTTCCCCTTTCTATTAATTCTTCAGCCTGCTGAGTGATATGTTTCAGCTGGCCCCAAGTTGGCACCATGCTGGAGGTAGTTTGAGTACAATGACGGCAACAAGATGGAGCAGAATAAAGCTGGACTCCATCAGCATGTCTCTTCTGAAGCGCCAGGTGCCTGAAGCGATGTACTAGCAGTGAAGCCTCATTTGAAGGGTCACTCGCCCTTCGGCTTCTCCTTGGCTCCCTCAGGTCCGGACTCGACGAGCTTCTGATCTCCCCATCTTCCCTCGGTCCCAGACTCCAGGACTCCAGAAATCTCATGGGACAGGACATGTCGAATCAGTCTGTCAGGAACCCATACAGGAGAAATGGAATCCTGTGGAAACACACAAGCCTACCCTCTCCTGCAAGTTAACAGCATATCTGGCCCTTTCCATGCTCTGGTAAGGAGGTCCTTCCACTTGACCAGGGGCCAAGTCGTAGCCCCTTCAGGAATCCAGTGTCTCATCATTGCAGTCTGGCCCTGTGTGTCCAAGTTTAAATGATTAATTACAAACAAAGCATGGGGTAGAACATGATGTGGAGAGGAATACTTAAATTCTCCCTGCCTTAATTTAACTATCTGATTTTTTAATCAGTGTGCCCTTTCTACTATGGCTTGGCCTTGGGGATTATAAGGTATTACTGTTGAATGAATTATAGAAAATTGTTGACAAAATCTCCTAAAAGCAGCAGAAGTATAAGCTGGTGCATTATCTGTTTTTATCTGTTCAGGGAGTCCTATTTGGGAAAAGCACTGAAACAAGTACTGAATTACATATTTTACTGCTTCACCTGATCTAGCAGAGGCTATAATAACATGAGAAAAGGTATTCACGGTAACATGCACAAAGGACAGTTTTCCAAAGGGTATGAGTTAATTCCATTTTCCAGAGAGCATTAGGCCTAAGGCCTTGGGGATTTACTCCTAATGGTAGAGGTGGATTAGATATTGGGCAATTTGGACATAACTATTTGTCTAGCTGCCTCCCTAGGGATACGAAATTCATACCTTAAACCAGCTGCATTTTGATGGTGAATTTTGTGAGAATTTTTGGCCTTGTCAATCTTTTCATGTAAATTTAAAGCAATTACTTTAGTAAATGCATCTGCCAAAGCATTTCCTTCATGTAAAGGGCCAGACAACCTGGAATGGGCTCTAATATGTCCTACAAAATATTTCTTATCTCTATGCTTAATCTCCTTCTGTAAATCAAATAACAAAGAGAAGATGGTAGTCTTATTTTCTGGAATATTAGCAGTCTCAATACGAGGAAACAACCTTACAATATATCAGGAGTCAGTCAAAAGATTGAAGGTATGGTCTTTCAAATGTTGAAAAGCCCAAATAACTGCTCTCAACCCAGCTCTCTGGGCAGATGTCTCTTCAGTTACCTGAATGTGGGATTTTCTATTAATAATTGTGACTGCTTTACCATTAGAAGAACCATCTGTGAAAACTAAAATTGCCCCTTCCAAATGTTGAATAGAAAATTTCTTCAGAAAAATCACAGAATGTGTTTTCAGAAAATGAAATAGAGGGCTTGAGGGCAAATAAAACAAAACTTGACCCCTGAATCTATCAGGGTAACTTGCCAATCACCACTATTTTGTAAAAGAAATTGCAGTTGATCATTATTGAATGGAATCACTATATTTGTTACTTCCTTTCCAAAAAGTTCCACACTTCCTTTTCTACCTTTTATAATTAATTGTGCCACCAAGCTGGGCTAAGACAAAACTATTTTTCTTGGGGTCACTTGTAGATGGAGCCATTCCAATAGGCAGTCTTGCCACAAGCATCCTGTGGGTGTATGTTCTGTGGTGAGAATAATTAAATCCCATCCTCTGGTAATATTAATCCTAATTAACTGATCATTCAAAGCCTCATCCACTTTAACAAGAGCCTCACTAGTCAATTTTCTCTTAGAACTGGGATTAGGGTCACCTTTAAGCAATCAAACAAAGGCTTTAAATCTGCAGTGGTCAGTCTTAAATGTGAGCATATCCAATTAATATCCACTAATAATTTCTGGAAATCATTTAAAGTTAGTAAACGATCTCTCTGCAGCTGCAAAGGGGCATGACTCACAGTATGGGTATTTAACACCCTCCCTAAATAAGAGAAAGGAGGATTTACTTGTATCTTTTCTGGAGCTATCTTTAAACCCCAGTCTTCCAAGGCCTCAATCAATTCAGATAAGATTTGTTGCAACAAGGTTCTATCCTTATGGGCAGCCAAAATATCATCCATATAATGTATCAAATATAGATCTTTATACCTTCTTCAAACATTCTGCACAGCTTGATCCACAAATTTCTGACACAAGATGGGACTATTTTTCATTCCCTGAGGCAAAACCTTCCATTGAAACCTTCTATAGGGCTGTTTAAAATTAGCTGAAGGGAGACTGAAAGCAAACTTTTTACAATCCTGAACAGCCAGGGGGATGATAAAGAAACAACCCTGTAGATCTATAACTATCACATTATACTGAAAGTGCACAGCTACTGGGGAAGGGAGACCTGGCTGAAGGGTGCCCATGTCTTCCATAGTTGTGTTTATAGCTCGTAAATCTTGTAACAACCTCCATTTTCCTGATTTATTCTTAATGACAAAAATGGGAGTATTCCAGGAGCTATTAGAAGGCTCTATATGGCCAGCAGCCAGTTGTTCCATAACTAAATCCTCAGCTGCCTGCAGCTTTTCAGCTGTTAAGGGCCATTACTCCACCCATACCGGATCATCAGATTTCCAGGTAATAGGGTTGGCAGCAAGAGCAACAGCCTCTAGGATAAATTTGAATATCCTTCAGTTCAGTTCAGTCGCTCAGTCATGTCCAACTCTTTGTGACCCAATGAATTGCAGCATGCCAGGCCTCCCTGTCCATCACCAACTCTCGGAGTTCACTCAGACTCATGACCATCGAGTCAGTGATGTCATCCGGCCACCTCATCCTCTGTCCCCTTCTCCTTCTGCCCCCAATCCCTCCCAGCATCAGAGTCTTTTCCAATGAGTCAACTCTTTGCATGAGGTGGCCAAAGTTCTGGAGTTTCAGCTTTAGCATCACTCCTTCCAAAGAAATCCCAGGGCTGATCTCCTTCAGAATGGACTGGTTGGATCTCCTTGCAGTCCAAAGGACTCTCAAGAGTCTTCTCCAACACCACAGTTCAAAAGCATCAATTCTTTGGCATTCAGCCTTCTTCACAGTCCAACTCTCACATCCATACATGACCACAGGAAAAACCATAGCCTTGACTAGACGAACCTTTGTTGGCAAAGTAATGTCTCTGCTTTTCAATATGCTATCTAGGTTGGTCATAACTTTCCTTCCAAGGAGTAAGCATCTTTTAATTTCATGGCTGCAGTCACCATCTGCAGTGATTTTGGAGCCCGCCCCCCCCCCAAAAAAAAAGAAAGTCTGACACTGTTTCCCGTGTTTCCCCATCTATTTCCCATGAAGTGATGGGACCGGATGCCATGATCTTCGTTTTCTGAATGTTGAGATTTAAGCCAACTTTTTCACTTTCCTCTTTCACTTTCATCAAGAGGCTTTTAGTTCCTCTTCACTTTCTGCCATAAGGATGGTGTCATCTGCATATCTCAGGTTATTGCTATTTCTCCCGGCAATCTTGAATATCCTAAACATTTTCTATTCTTGTTAGGAACCGTTTCTAATGGAGAAACAATTCTCTGCTGATCTTTACCAAGCCCCTTGTCAGGATTATACCTCATTTGCAGCATTTGGTCAGTAACCTTTTCATCTGGGCTGTATAAAAGCATTCTCATTTGAGATAATATATCTCTCCCCCATAAATAAAAAGGTAGTGAAGGAATCACATATGGACAAAAGGTACCTTGTTTCCCCTTCTCATTTGACCATGTCAAAATTTGTGAGCTCTTAGCAACTGAGGGCACTGACCCTATTCCTACCAAGCCGGGATTGGTCAAACGTGTCGGCCAGGATGAGGGCCAATCTTTTCCAGAAATGCAAGAGACATCTGCTCCAGTATCCAACAGCCCTGATATTCTATTTCCTTGAATTAAAAGATCTTTCAAAGGCCTTGAAGCTATAACTTCCTGCACCCAAAAGGCTAGGTCACTAGATCCAAATCCTCTGAGACTCCTATCTTGAGAAGACAAGGTTCTTCTTGTCTTATAATAAGGTAAAAGCAAAAGCTGTGCTATTCTTTGACCTTTATTAATTTGCACAGTTTTGGCAGGTGGTGAGACAAAAACTTTAATTTCCCCAGTATAATCAGAATCTACTACACCAAGCACTACCAAAATTCCTTGAAGAGAGAGCTGAGCTATTCCCTAGCACAAGCCCAAAATGCCCTCAGGCAGGGAACCAGCCAGTCCTGTTGGAATCAGAGTAGTTATTAACCACATCAGTGGTTAATATTGTTGAAGTGGTGAAACTGAGGTCCAGTCTTGTGCTACCTGGGGTTGCTCTGAGGAGTTCTGAGATGGAACAAAGGGATTTAATGCTATTGCCCCTATTGCTGTTTGGGGCCAGGGCTGCTCCTGCTGCCCATTTCCCTGAAACTGGGAAAAATTACTTCCATCCTTATGGAATTTAGATCTATAGTCTTTTGCCCAATGACACACCTTCTGGCACTGGGGGCAATGTGTCTTTGGAGGGTTAGTTTTAGTCTGTATTGGCACGGCTTGTTGTCCCTGCTTGGCAGGACATTGTCAGCAAAAATGCCACATTTGGCCACAAGAGAAACACTTTTTATTTGTAGAATTGTTTCCATTATGATTAAGTTTTTTTAATAGCCTGGGTGAGACCCCCCTGAGGGGGTTTTCTCCAAGGAGCAGGCTCTGTATATTGTGCATGCATCTGCTTCAAAAGCTCCTTTGTTTCAGAAAACTCTTTATCTTCCTCAGCCTCAGGCAATGCTCCGGGAGGCTTTGGGGGCGAAGTGGAGAACTCCTGGGCCCTGGGAGGTGCAAACAGAGGCAGCAGCGATGCCATAAATCAGAAAGTGATGGATACATTTTTAAAGGTTTACGTAGAGGAGGAGGGGCCTCGCTAGGGTGCCCAGCCACAGCATCCTTCAAATCCTCCCTCTCCTCCGGAGGTAGAGCACAGTCTCCCTCTTTTTTTTTTTTTTTTTGTCAGTGGCAGAAAGAATGATGTGCACAGAAGGCGGAGACCCACCATCCACCTCTGTAGCCTCTCCCATGGGCTGTCTAACAGCTTCATGCTGAGGGTCCAGGACGTCCCTAATCATATTCCACAGAGCAAAAGCATCTACAGGAACATTTTCTGGCCCATGTAAAGTATAAAACAAATGTAAATGATCTCCAACCTTATTCCAGGTTTCTAGATTTACGGTACCCTCCTCAAGAAACCATGGACATTGCTCTTGGACAAAAATTAGGAATTTAGACAGTCTTCCAGTGCTTACTTTAATGCCTCTATGGGCTAACATGTGAAGTAATATTTCAATAAACATTTGTCTATTCTTGGATGCAGAGAGACCCATTTTTCTAGAGAATATTCTTATTACTTCTGTACCCTCCTCATCCTGCCTAAACTGCAGATGGGTGCTGGGCACCCACAGGTAAAATCCTAACTTCTCCGTGTTGCAGTCACGAAGTTACTTACCCTTCAGATGCCCCCTGTTCAGGCGCCACTTGCTGGAGTCCAGCTCCAGCAGGTAGGGAATCAGCCTGCAGGGGTGAGCAGTGTCAGCAGACGATGATGTAGCCTCTGACTCATAGTACGGAACTACATGTTTATTTCAAGCTTCAGGTTCTCTTTTATACTTTGACAAAAGCATTAGGTCAGAGGTTTGACATTTTTAGTTTCCCCCACCCAGATTTACTGTCTCCAGAAATCATTGTTGTCCTAAAAACAGAGTCCCTGCTTCAGGGATTCTCTCAGAATTGGCTTTACTATCTATTATCTACTTTGTCTTATGTGTCCTATACTTAACTTGTGATTACATTGGAACTCATGCTCCATTCCTCAGTTTATTTCTTATCTTTCTAAATCCTGTTTGCCCCTAGCATCTTAAGATCACTATCTCCTAAAAAGCCTTCTCCTGCTGCTGCTGCTAAGTCGCTTCAGTCATGTCTGACTCTGTGAGACCCCATAGACGGCAGCCCACCAGGCTCCCCCATCCCTGGGATTCTCCAGACAAGAACACTGGAGTGGGTTGCCATTTCCTTCTCCAATGCATGAAAGCGAAAAGTGAAAGTGAAGTTGCTCAGTTGTGTCCAACCCTCAGCGACCCCATGGACTGCAGTCTTCCAGGCTCCTCCATCCATGGGATTTTCCAGGCAAGAGTACTGGAGTGGGGTGCCATTGCCTTCTCAAAAAAAAAAAAAGGGGGGGGGGGCTTCTAGCTATTCTTAATTATTCCTAAACACTAAACTCAGCAAACTTCTTTTGCCATAAATATTTCCCTCACAAACAGGTCTCAGAAAACAATCCTTCCCATGACCTCAAGCTGTGGCCTACATGGTCATCCTGGAACATTCTTTGTAAAGATCCTTGAACAAATGTCAATGGTTACTTTACAGATTATTTTATGGGCACAACTGCAGAAAGCTTTGTGCTTTCTCATGCTTCTCTCAAGCACCTTAACATTCTTTCCAGCCAACTCAACCGAAGAAAGGAAAGAACAAGTCAGAATCACAAGGCCTAACTCCTTCATTCCTGGACCGTGCTTGTGAGATGAGGAGCAGGGGTTGGGGCCGTGCCTCCATTTTGTCAGTAATGCCTAATGCGCTCCCGACAAAGATCTCTAGTCTTTTCCATTCTATTGTTTTCCTCTATTTCTTTGCACTGATCACTTAGGAAGGCTTTCTTATCTCTGCTTGGTATTCTTTGTAACTCTGTGTTCATATT
This sequence comes from Bos grunniens, assembly GCF_055505025.1. Classification (NCBI taxonomy): domain Eukaryota; kingdom Metazoa; phylum Chordata; class Mammalia; order Artiodactyla; family Bovidae; genus Bos; species Bos grunniens. Next base: position 99,686,190 of record NC_141194.1, on the reverse strand, counting down.
GGTATATCTTTCTTTTTTGCCTTTGCCTTTAGCTTCTATTCTTTTCTCAGCTATTGGTAAGGCTTCATCAGACCACCATTTTGCCTTTTGCATTTTTTGTTTGGGGATGGTTTTGATCACCACCTCCTATACTATGAGCCTCTGGCCATAGTTCTTCAGGCACTTTATCTGTCAGATCTAATACCTCATTCTGCTGTTGCTGCTGCTGCTAAGTCACTTCAGTTGTGTCCAACTCTGTGTAACCCTATAGATGGTAGCCCACTAGGTTCCCCTATCCCTGGGATTCAAGGCAAGAACACTGAAGTGGGTTGTCATTTCCTTGTCCAATGCATGAAAGTGAAAAGTGAATACCTCATACTAATACCTCATAATAACTATGTGCATTTATGTACATTTGAACTAATAGAAAATTCCATTTTCTGCTCTCAGGATGAAATAAGATTACTGAAAATCATCTTAGAAACACAGGCCCAACAACAAGTGTAAAATCATCTTCACAGGACAATAATGGGTTCCATAGTGTGTAGTACTTAAGAAGCAATTGTGGATGCCATAGTCCTTGAGTAGAGATTTTCCAGTGGACTGATGGACAGTATAAAGCAAATTCTTAGCTACACAATAGAGTATTACATAATTTCATGGTTGAATATGAATTAAAGATACCATTAATAATTTCAATGAAATGATAATGACTAAATGTGAAATTAAAGTATGCTTTTTTATGAATATGAAATGTACAATGTGCTTTATAGCATTTAAGAACAAATGGAATTCATATTAATATCAACCTAAATTAAACATAAAAGCAAGTCTCAATTTTAGCCTTTCAGTTCAGTCAGTCGTGTCCGACTCTTTGCGACCCCATGAATTGCAGCACGCCAGGCCTCCCTGTCCATCACCAACTCCCATAGTTCACTCAGACTCACATCCATTAAGTCAGTGATGCCATGCAGCCATCTCATCCTCTGTCGTCCCCTTCTCCTCCTGCCCCCAATCCCTCTCAGCATCAGAGTCTTTTCCAATGAGTCACCTCTTCACATGAGGCGGCCAAAGTACTGGAGTTTCAGCTTCACCATCATTACTTCCAAAGAAATCCCAGGGCTGATCTCCTTCAGAATGGACTGGTTGGATCTCCTTGCAGTCCAAGGGACTCTCAAGAGTCTTCTCCAACACCACAGTTCAAAAGCATCAATTCCTCCATGCTCAGCTTTCTTCACAGTCCAACTCTCACATCTATACATGACCACTGGAAAAACCATAGCCTTGACTAGACATACCTTTGTTGGCAAAGTAATGTCTCTGCTTTTGAATATGCTGTCTAGGTTGGTCATAACTTTCCTTCCAAGGAGTAAGTGTCTTTTACTTTCATGGTTACAATCACCATCTGCAGTGATTTTGGAGCCCAGAAAACTAAAGTCTGACACTGTTTCCACTATTCCCCGAAATATTTCCCATGAAGTGATGGGACCAAATGCCATGATCATCATTTTCTGAATGCTGAACTTTAAGCCAACTCTTTCACTCTCCTCTTTCACCTTCAAAAAGAGGCTTTTTAGTTCCTCTTCACTTTCTGTCATAAGGGTGGTGTCATCTGCATATCTGAGGTTATTGATATTTTTCCCGGCAATCTTGTTTCCAGCTTGTGCTTCTTCCAGCCCAGTGTTTCTCATGATGCATATAAGTTAAATAAGCAGGGTGGCAATATACAGCCTTGACGTACTCCTTTTCCTATTTGGAACCTGTCTGTTGGTCCATGTCCAGTTCTAACTGTTGCTTCCTGACCTGCATACAAATTTATCAAGAGGCAGATCACGTGGTCCAGTATTCCCATCTGTTTCAGAATTTTCAACAGTTTATTGTGATCCACACGAAACCTTTGGTATAGTCAATAAAGCAGAAATAGATGTTTTTCTGGAACTCTCTTGCTTTTTCCATGATCCAGTGGATGTTGGCAATTTGGTCTTTCGTTCCTCTGACTTTTCTAAAACCAGCTTGAACATCAGGAACTTCACGGTTCATGTATTGCTGAAGCCTGGCTTGGAGCATTTTGAGCATTACTTTACTAGCGTGTGAGATGAGTGCAATTGTGTGGTAGTTTGAGCATTCTTTGGCATTGCCTTTCTTTGGGATTGGAATGAAAACTGACCTTTTCCAGTCTTGTGGCCTCTGCTGAGTTTTCCAAATTTGCTGGCATACTGAGTGCAACACTTTCACAGCATCATCTTTCAGAATTTGAAATAGCTCAACTGGAATTCCATCACCTCCACTAGCTTTGTTCATAGTGATGCTTTCTAAGGCCCTCTTGGCTTCGCATTTCAGGATGTCTGGCTCTAGGTGAGTGATCACACCATCATGATTATCTGGTTCGTGAAGTTTTTTTTTTTTTTTTTTTTTTTTACTGTTATTCTGTGTATTCTTGCCACCTCTTCTTGATATCTTCTGCTTCTGTTAGGTCCATACCATTTCTGTCCTTTATCAAGCCCATCTTTGCATGAAATGTTCCCTTTGTATCTCTAATTTTTTTGAAGAGATCCCTAGTCTTTCCCATTCTGTTGTTTTCCTCTATTTCGTTGCATTGATCACTGAAGAAGGCTTTCTTATCTCTTCTTGCTATTCTTTGGAACTCTACATTCAGATGCTTATATTTTTCCTTTTCTCCTTTGCTTTTCACTTCTCTTCTTTTCACAGCTTTTTGTAAGACTTCCCCAGAAAGCCACTTTGACTTTTGCATTTCTTTTCCATAGGGATGGTCTTGATCCCTGTCTCCTGGACAATGTCAGAAACCTCATCCCATAGTTCATCAGGCACTCTATCTATCAGATCTAGTCCATTAAATCCATTTCTCACTTCCACTGTATAATCATAAGGGATTTGATTTAGGTCATACCTGAATTTTCTAGTAGTTTTCCCTACTTTCTTCAATTTAAGTCTGAATTTGGCAATAGGGAGTTCATGATCTGAGCCACAGTCAGCTCCTGGTCTTGTTTTTGTTGACTGTATAGAGATTCTCCATCTTTGGCTTCAAAGAATATAATCAATCTGATTTCGGTGTTGACCATCTGGTGATGTCCACGTGTAGAGTCTTCTCTTGTGTCTTCGGAAGAGGGTGTTTGCTATGACCAGTGCATTTTCTTGGCAAAACTCTATTAGTCTTTGCCCTGCTTCATTCCGTATTCCAAGGCCAAATTTGCCTGTTACTCCAGGTGTTTCTTGACTTCCTACTTTTGCATTCCAGTCCCCTATAATTTAAAGGACATCTTTTTGGGGTGTTAGTTCTAAAAGGTCTTGTAGGTCTTCATAGAACCGTTCAACTTCAGCTTCTTCAGCATTACTCATTGGGGCATAGACTTGGATTACTCTGATAGTTACTATAAATATAGATCAAATAATACATTGAGATACAGATAGATAGTCAAGAAGTTTAGAAATGAATAAGTAAGACAGGGAAGGATATACATATTTAATCACTCAATCTGTTAACATTTGATCATTCACAGTTTATAATGAGAAAATATTATATTGTAGTAAGACACAAGTCTAGAGAGAATATAAAAAAGCTTCCCTAGTGGTTCAGATGGTAAGCAATCTGCCTGAAATGTAAGAGACCTGGGTTCAATCCCTGGCTTGGGAAGATCCCCTGGAGAAGTGCATGGCAACCCACTCCAGTATTGTTGCTTGGAAAATCCCATGGACTGAGAAGCCTGGCATGCCCCAATGCATGGGTTCATAAAAAGTTAGACATGCCTGAGCGACTAACATACTCACTCAGTTTTCTGTCAAAGGTCTGTGTAGGCAAAGCTATGGTTTTTCCAGCAGTCATGTACAAACGTGAGACTTGTGCCTAAAAGAAGGCTGAACACCAAAGATTTGATACTTTGAAATTGTGGTGTTGGAGAAGACTCGTGAGAGTCCTCTGGACTGCAAGGAGATCAAACCAATCAATCCTAAAGGAAATCAACCCTGACCGTTCATTGGAAGGACTGATATTAAAGCTGAAGCTCCAGTACTTTGGCCACCATATATGAAGAACCAACTCACTAGTAAAGACCCTCGTGCTGAAAAGATTGAAGGCAGAAGAAGAGGGCAGCAGAGGATGAGATGTTTTGATAGCATCACCAGCTCAATGGACATGAATTTGAGCACACTCTGATAGTGGAGGAAAGAAGACCCTGGCATGCTGCAGTCCATGGGGTCACAAAGAGTCAGACATGACTTAGTGACTGAACAACAATAACTACAACCAGAAATAAGGTTACAGTAAGAAAAATAATTTGCCTTTCCTCACTTTCAGTTTTATCACTCCTCACACCAAAATCACCTATAAATACATTTTGTCTCTATATAAATGTCATACTGTAACAACTACCAGAGATCATGTAAATGTTTTCTTCTCTTTGGAAAGTGCTGATGAGATGTTATACACTGGTAAAGATCAAGTTCAAAGCATCTTAAACTTTTAAACCAAAAGATAATAAAGAAAATAAATTCACCAAAAGCATATGCAAATGACCAAGCTAAGAGGCCACACACATCACTTAAAACACAGATAAAAAGACAAATAAAAATTTCAGGGAAATAAATTAAAGTTAGAATAGTATTTCATGATCTCAGCACTTGGTTTATCTTCCTTTCTTAGTTCACTAGAGGTTTCAGAAACCAACTGCCTCAAAGTCCATATTCCCTCTAAGAATATCATTGCTGTATCTTACACTGGCTTCTTAGAGTAGAGCATGCTAGCTCCACCATTCTGGAACACAAGCATTAAATTACAGGTCAAAGAAACAAAGACTATCAAATGACTGAGGTTAAATTTGCCTCACTGCCTCCTAATCTCTAATACAATTGGCTAGAGTAGAATTGGAATATGTAAAAAATGATGGAACTGAGGAATCAACCTGCCTAACTTCAAATTATACTGCAAAGCTACAGTCCTCAAGTCAGTATGGTACTGGCGCAAAGACAGAAATATAGATCAATGGAACAATATAGAAAGCCCAGAGATAAATCCACACACCTATGGGCACCTTATCTTTGATAAAGGACACAAAAATACAATGAAGAAAAGACAATCTCTTTAACAAGTGGTGCTGGGAAAACTGGTCAACCAACTGTAAAAGAATGAAACTAGAACAATTTCTAACACCATACACACAAATAAGCTCATGATTGATTAAAGATCTAAACATAAGACCAGAAACTATAAAATTCCTAGAGCAAAAATAGGCAATATACTCTCTGACATAAATCAAAGCAGGATCCTCTATGACCCACATCACAGAGTACTAGAAATAAAAGCAAAAATAAACAAATGGGACCTAATTAAACTCAAAAGCTTTTGCACAACGAAGGAAACTCTAAGCAAGGTGAAAAGACAGCCTTCAGAATGGGAGAAAATAATAGCGCAAAGAGTTAATCTCAAAAATATACGAGCAGCTCATGCAGCTCAATACCAGAAAAATAAACAACCCAATCAAAAAATGGGCCCAAGAACTGAGCGGACATTTCTCCAAAGAAGACATGCAGATGGCTAACAAACACATGAAAAGATGGTCAACATCATTCATTATCAGAGAAATGCAAATCAAAACCACAATGAGGTACCATCTCACAGTGGTCAGAATGGCTGCTATCAAAAAGTCTACAAACAATAAATGCTGGAGAGGGTGCGGAGAAAAGAAAACCTCTTACACTGTTGATGGGAATGCAAACTAGTACAGCCACTATGGAGAACAGTCTAGAGATTCCTTAAAAAACGGGAAATAGAACTGCCATATGGCGGAGCAACCCCACTGCTGGGCATATTCACCAGGGAAACCAGAATTGAAAGAGACATGTGTACGCCAATGCTTATCATAGCACTGTTTACAATAGCCAGGACATGGAAGCAACCTAGATGTCCATTGGCAGACAAATGGATAAGAAAGCTGTGGTACATATGCACAACAGGATATTACTCAGCTATTAAAAAGAATGAATTTGAACTAGTTCTAATGAGGTGGATGAAACTAGAGCCTATTATACAGAGTGAAGTAAGTCAGAAAAACACAAATACAGTACATTAACACATATATATGGAATGTAGAAAGACGGTAACAATGACCCTGTATGCGAGACAGCAAAAGAGACACAGATGTAAAGAACAGACTTTTGGATTCTGGGAGAAGGCGAGGGTGGGATGATTTGAGAGAATATCATTGAAACATGTATATTATCATATGTGAAATATATCATCAGTCCACGTTTGATGCACTGGGACAAAGCTGACTGATGGAATGGGGAAGGAGGTGGGAGGGGGATTGAGGATGGGGGACTCATGTACACCCTGATTCATGTCAAAGTATGGCAAAAATCACTACAATATTGTAAAGTAATTAGCCTCCAATTAAAATAAACAAATTAATTTTTAAAATAAGGTAATTAATTAAGGAAAGAATCTCTGGGTGAAGCAATTCAAGATGAAGAAGTTATTTATGCATGAATTCACCAATTACATAATCATTTCTATAAATTTTATCAAGATATCTAGGTGTCTTTAGTGTTCACATTTTAAGTCCACTCCAGAAAAAATTTTAAAGAAACTATAGAAGCTGACTTCCCAGTACCTAAAGGATTTTAAAACTCTTTGTGGGGTCATTAGCACATTCAAATCTTTATCTGAGTATTCACCAATGGCTATTTGACTAGTGTCTTTCAGTTCAGATCAGTCACTCAGTCGTGTCTGACTCTTTGCGACCCCATGAATTGCAGCATGCCAGGCCTCCCTGTCCATCACTAACCCCTGGAGTTCACTCAAACTCACGTCCATTGAGTTGGTGATGCCATCCAGCCATCTCATCCTCTGTCGTCCCCTTCTCCTCCTGCCCCCAATCCCTCCCAGCATCAGAGTCTTTTCCAACGAATCAACTCTTCACCTGAGATGGCCAAAGTACTGGAGTTTCAGCTTTAACATCACTCCTTCCAAAGAACACCCAGGACTGATCTCCTTTAGAATGGACTGGTTGGATCTCCTTGCAGTCCAACGGACTTTCAAGAGTCTTCTCCAACACCGCAGTTCAAATGCATCAATTCTTTGGTGCTCAGCATTCTTCACAGTCCAACTCTCACATGCATACATGACTACTGGAAAAACCATAGCCTTGACTAGACGGACCTTTGTTGGAAAGTAATGTCTCTGTTTTTGAATATGCTATCTAGGTTTGTCATAACTTTTCTTCCAAGGAGTAAGCGTCTTTTAATTTCATAGCTATAGTCACCATCTGCAGTGATTTTGGAGCCCAAAAAAACAAAGTCAGCCACTGTTTCCACTGTTTCCCCATCTATTTCCCATGAAGTGATGGGACTAGATGCCATGATTTTCGTTTTCTGAATGTTGAACTTTAAGCCAACTTTTTCACTCTCCTCTTTCACTTTCATCAGGAGGCTTTTTAGTTCCTCTTCACTTTCTGCCATAAGGGTGGTGTCATCTGCATATCTGAGGTTATTGATATTTCTCCTGGCAATCTTGATCCCAGCTTGTGTTTCTTCCAGCCTAGCGTTTCTCCTGATGCACTCTGCGTGTAAGTTAAATAAGCAGGGTGACAATATACAGCCTGGACGTACTCCTTTTCCTATTTGGAACCAGTCTGTTGTTCCATGTCCAGTTCTAACTGTTGCTTCCTGACCTGCATATAGGTTTCTCAAGAGGCCGATCAGGTGGTCTGGTATTCCCATCTCTGTCAGAATTTCCCATAGTTTATTGTGATCCACACAGTCAAAGGCTTTGGTATAGTCAAGAAATCAGAAACAGATGTTTTTCTGGAACTCTCTTGCTTTTTACATGATCCAGTGGATGTTGGCAATTTGATCTCTGGTTCGTCTGCCTCAGGGATCAAGACAATCCCCATGAAAAAGAAGTGCAAAAAAGCAAAATGGCTATCTGGGGAGGTCTTACAAAGAGCTGTGAAAAGAAGAGAAGCAAAAGCAAAGGAGAAGAGGAAAAATATAAGCATCTGAATGCAGAGTTCCAAAGAATAGCAAGAAGAGATAAGAAAGCCTTCCTCAGCAGACAATACAAAGAAATAGAGGAAAACAACAGAATGGGAAAGACTAGAGATCTCTTCAAGAAAACTAGAGATACCAAGGGAACATTTCATGCAAAGATGGGCTTGATAAAGGACAGAAATGGTATGGGCCTAACAGAAGCAGAAGATATTAAGAAGAGGTGGCAAAATACACAGAAGAACTGTACAAAAAAGATCTTCATGACCAAGATAATCATGATGGTGTGATCACTCACCTAGAGCCAGATATCCTGGAATGTGAACTTAAGTGGGCCTTAGAATGCATCGCTACGAAAAAAGCTAGTGGAGGTGTTGGAATTCCAGTTGAGATATTTCAAATCCTGAAAGATGATGCTGTGAAAGTGCTGTAGTCAATATGTCAGCAAGTTTGGAAAACTCAACATTGGCCACAGGACTGGAAAAGTTCAGTTTTAGTGTATATAGTTAAATTCTAACTAGGATTGAAAATTGAATACCCAATTTATAGTGTACAGTAGTTCTCAAACATTTTATCCTGAAACCCTTTTACACTCTTAAAACATACACTTATTGACATATATAATATTATACATTAAAATTTCAAATTTTAAAATAAATATATCATTTCATTTAAAATAATAACAAAGCATTTACCAAATTGATAAAAACATGTTTTATAAATATATCTATCATTATACAAATATTTTGCAGGATTTATCCCTGGTTTAATAGATTTTAGTTAGAAATTTACACTTGCTTCTTTTTTCATTCTCTCACACTCATTGCTTTTGTTGAATTGAAGTGAAGTTAAAGTCACTCATCATGTCTGACTCTTTGCGACCCCATGGGCTATAGAGTCCATGGAATTCTCCAGGCCAGAAAACTGGAGTGGGTAGCCTGTCCCTTTTCCAGGGGATCTTCCCAACCCAGGGATCTAACCCAGGTCTCCCACACTGTAGGCAATTCTTTACCAGCCAAGCTATCAGAGAATGCCAAGAATACTGGAATGGGTAGCCTATCCATTCTTCATTGAATGTTCCCGACCCAGGAATCAAACTGGGGTCTTCTGCATTGCAGGTGGATTCTTTACCAACTGAGATTTCAGGGAAGCCTATTTGGTTGAAACACAAATAGGAATTATGACCTCATAGAGTTTTTTTTTTTTTAAAGGAACATTTTAATAATACTTTACAGATGATTATGAATATCTATCTTTGATATTATATCAAAATTCCAAAGTGGTAGTTTCTTAAAATGGCACTTACAATGCAGAATCAGATCATATCAGTTCAGTTCAGTTAAGTCACTCAGTCGTGTCCGACTCTGCAACCCCATGAATTGCAGCACACCAGGCCTCCCTGTCCATCACCAACTCAGATCATATGGCTAACATTAAAATCAATTAGTCTGTTTTTGCATCCATTTATCCCTTTGCAATATCATGGATTGTTCATTTGCGAAATAGTAGTTCATTGAGTTATGCAAAACATTCAAATGCTGACATATCATTATATGATATCAAAAACTCACATTCAGGAGCACCATCACCAGTCTCATAAGTCTTTAGATACTGAGAAGCTTTTGAGCTCACAGTGGTAGGTATATTTTCCAAATTTCTAATTTTCACTTGAAAGTTTAAATTTTATTTTTGAGAAAAAGTAAATTAAGTTACTTTCCTTAAAATCACAGGGTTATTTTGTTCATTTTTGACAAAATGTCTGTCAAATACCCATGACTAAATGAACATAGTTGTTCTGCCAGTTGCTTAAGTAAAAATAGTGATCCTCAAGAAAAGTCACTAGTTGAGCTCACAGCAATAACAATTATATAATCACTTTCCTCTAAATAATTATTTAATTTCAGTATTGAAACTAAGGGTCTTTTGAACTTCTAAACTTGTCACACAAAATATTTTTAAAAAATATATTCTAGAATTGAGTTTTTTAATGAATATTTTTTAACTTTTAATCAAAAAAATTCTTCAGTGAAGCTATTTGTTGCTTTTTATCCCCTGACTCTGATGTTGGGAGAGATTGAAGGCAGGAGGAGAAGGGGACAACGGAGGATGGGATGGTTGGATGGCATCACTGACTCGATGGACATGAGTTTGAGCAAGATCCGAGAGTTGGTGATGGACAGGGATGCCTGGCCTGCTGCAGTCCATGGGGTCACAAAGAGGCTTAAATGGCTGAGCAACTGAACTGAACTAAACTGAAATCATATAAACTTTGAGGCCACTGCTTAAGGCACCAAGAGTTATATCAGAATTACTTTTGCATTCTCAGTGCAAATGTCAACCCAGTAGAAAGTAAAAAGTAAAATAATGTCAATATTTTTATGAAAATCATTTAGATATTGCGAGCCCTGAAAGAATCACACTTGGGGAAGTGGACCTACACAAAGTGTATTAGTTTTCTGTTACTGATGTAACAAATTACTAAAATAATAGCAGGTTAAAACAAAAAAATTTATTATCTTAAAGCTTCGGCATGTCAGAAGCCTGGGTGAATACACTTAGATTCTTAGTCCAGAGTCTCACAGTGCTGAAAGCGAGGTATCAGTAAGGCTGAGGTCGAATCCAAAACATGTAGGGAAGAATGAGTTTTCATGATCATTTAAGCTGTTGGCAGAATTCAGTTACTTTTTGTTGTAGAACTTACTTGCAGGTTAATAGCTGTGGTCAGTCTTGCTCCTAAAAGCTGTTCACATTCATTCTCAGGTCTTCCATGTGATCTCTCTAGCAACAGAAAACTGAATAACTCTTACTCAGGAGTCAGGCATATCTCTGACTCAAGCCAGAGAAATTTCTGTGCTTGTAACAGCAGAAGATATTAAGAAGTGGCAAGAATACACAGAAGAACTGTACAAAAAAAGATCTTCATGACCCAGATAATAACGATGATGTGATCACTGACCTAGAGCCAAACATCCTGGAATGTGAAGTCAAGTGGGCCTTAGAAAGCATCACTATGAGCAAAGCTAGTGGAGGTGATGGAATTCCAGTATCAGGATTTCAAATCCTGAAAGATGATGCTGTGAAAGTGCTACACTCAATATGCCAGCAAATTTGGAAAATTCAGCAGAGGCCACAGGACTGGAAAAGGTCAGTTTTCATTCCAATTCCAAAGAAAGGCAATGCTAAAGAATGTTCAAACTACCACACAGTTGCACTCATCTCACACGCTAGTAAAGTAATGCTCAAAATTCTCCAAGCCAGGCCTCAGCAATATGTGAACCGTGAACCTCCTGATGTTCAAGCTGGTTTTAGAAAAGGCAGAGGAACCAGAGATCAAATTGCCAACATCTGCTGGATGATGGAAAAAGCAAGAAAGTTCCAGAAAAACATCTATTTCTGCTTTATTGACTATGCCAAAGCCTTTGATTGTGTGGATCACAATAAACTGTGGAAAATTCTTCAAGCGATGGTAATACCAGACCATCTGACCTGCCTCTTGAGAAATCTGTATGCAGGTGAGAAAGCAACAATTAGAACTGGACATGGAACAACAGACTGGTTCCAAATAGGAAAAGGAGCATGTCAAGGCTGTATATTGTCACTCTATTTATTTAACTTCTATGCAGGGCACATCATGAGAAACGCTGGACTGGAGGAAGCACAAGCTGGAATCAAGATTGCTGGGAGAAATATCAATAACCTCAGATATGCAGATTACACCACTCTTATGGCAGAAAGTGAAGAGGAACTAAAAAGCCTCTTGATGAAAGTGAAAGAGGAGAGTGAAAAAGTTGGCTTAAAGCTCAACATTCAGAAAATGAAGATCATGGCATCTGGTCCCATCACTTCATGGGAAATAGATGGGGAAACACTGGAAACAGCATCAGACTTTATTTTTTTGGGCTCCAAGATCACTGTGGATGGTGACTGCAGCCATGAAAGTAAAAGACGCTTACTCCTTGGAAGGAAAGTTATGACAAACCTAGATAGCATATTCAAAAGCAGAGACATTACTTTGCCAACAAAAGTCCGTCTAGTCAAGGCTATGGTTTTTCCTGTGGTCATGTATGGATGTGAGAGTTGGACTGTGAAGAAAGCTGAGCACCGAAGAATTGATGCTTTTGAACTATGGTGTTGGAGAAGACTCTTGAGAGTCCCTTGGACTGCAACCAGTCCATTCTGAAGGAAATCAGCCCTAGGATTTCTTTGGAAGGAATGATGCTAAAGCTGAAACTCCAATACTTTGGCCACCTCATGTCAAGAGATGACTCATTGGAAAAGACTCAGATGCTGGGAGGGATTGGGGGATGGAGGAGAAGGGGATGACAGAGGATGAGATGGCTGTATGGCATCACTGACTCGATTGGACGTGAGTCTGAGTGAACTGTGGGATTTGGTGATGGACAGGGAGGCCTGGTGCGCTATGATTCATGGAGTCGCAAAGAGTCGGACAAGACTGAGTGACTGAACTGAACTGAACTGAACTGAACAGCTTATGTCATTACAGTGGCCCCACCTGGATAATCGAGGATAATCTCCCTAATTTAAGGTTTGAAATCTCAGACAATATTTGAAAAGTTCATGTTGCAATGGAATATAAAATATTTAGAGATTTCAGGGTTTAAAGTACAGACATTTTGGGGAGATTACTCTGCCTACCATAGTCTTCCCTCTGGCCTCAAAAGGTACATATTTTTATCAAATGCAAAATAGTCTTCATATTCTAAGGTCCCCAAATGTCCGATCTCATTACAGTATCAATTAAAAGTCCAGAATCCCAGAGGAGAGGTTCTAGATGGCAATGTAGGGAGACCGTGAACTAACCTCCTCCCATGGACATAACAAATTTATAGGTACATGTGGCATAATATCCAGAGAATGCAATGGCAGCCCACTCCAGTACTCTTGCCTGGAAAATCCCATGGATGGAGGAGCCTGGTGGGCTACAGTCCATGGGGTCGCTGAGTCCACACGACTGAGAGACTTCACTTTCACTTTTCACTTTCATGCATTGGAGAAGGAAATGGCAACCCACTCCAGTGTTCTTGCCTGGAGAATCCCAGGGATGGGTGAGCCTGGTGGGCTGCAGTCTATGGGGTCACAGAGAATCAGACATGACTGAAGCAACTTAGCAGCAGCAGCAGCAGCATGCCATAATTTCAGAGAAGGCAATGACTCCCCCCTCCAGTACTCTTGCCTGGAAAACTCCATGGATGGGCGAGCCTGTTGGGTTGCAGTCCATGGGGTCGCTAAGAGTCAGACACGACTGAGCAACTTCACTTTCACTTTTCACTTTCATGCATTGGAGAAGGAAATGACAACTTACTCCAGTGTTCTTGCCTGGAGAATCCCAGAGACGGGGGATCCTGGTAGTCTGCCTTCTATGGGGTCGTACAGAGCTGGACATGACTGAAGCTCTTAGCAGCAGCAGCAGCAGCAGAAGCATGGCATAATTTTCTTTTGAGAAGAATCTGATGACTAGATGAACAGCACTTTCCTAAAAGATAAAGGAGACACATTGAGATGGGTAGGAGAAGAATAGACATAGTCTTGCCCAGGGACTTCCCCCAAAAAAGCAATGGCCCACAATATGAAGGGATTCCCTCAAAATACAAAACTTTCACTCCAGGAGTGAAGAGATTCTGCCCTACATCAAACATAATTATCCTTGGATCTGGCACCAGAAAAAGAGGCCCTTCTGGTTTTCAAAATCAGTGGAGACTGAGTCCATAAGAAGCACAGAACCATGGGGAACAGAGAACCTACTTTTAAAGGGCTCATGTACACACACATTCACCCAGATATCCAGTGCTAAGGCATCATTTTGAAAGCACCTAGACCATAATAAGTGGGAGAGACCCACTTACTGAAATTAAAGCAGCTACTGGATAGTCAACAGGCTCCTGGAACTTTCTTGACTTTTTCCAGGGATGGAAGCACTGGCAGGCACCATCTTTACATCTTATTCTAATTTCCCGATGGAGCTTGTGGGCACCATTTTTGATGTCCTCCCACTAGCCTACTAACACCAGTTGATATGCTCCTGCCCATTCCACACCACAACCGTCTAGGAAAGCACCCAGAGTTCCCACCCACTTGGTACAGCAGTTATGCCATAACCAGGCTAGGGAAGCACACTGTGCACTGTTCTCCCCACATAGCAGTTATGCTATAACTGGCACAGGAATAGTCCCTGAGATCCCACACACCCTGCACAGTAGCAGCACCAAAACCATGCTGGCAAGAACATGATGCCATGCCCTCCTTGCACAGATGCTGCATGGTAACCAGGACAGATGAAAAACCTGAGCCTCTGCCTACCCCCTGAAGAAGCAATGCCAAAACAAAGCTGTGTAAGCACACTGCATCCCACCTTCCCCAGACAGCAGCTGCATTGCAACAAGGTCATGAGAGCACCCTGAGCCTTACCTATCCTAAAGCAGCAGCTGTGCCACAATCGAACCAAGCAATTATGTAAAATACAATCTTCCCCACAGAGTAGCCATGATGCAACCAGGCTGCAAAACACCCTGTTCCCCATCTACCCCACACCACATTAGCTGTACCACAACAGAGCTGGGCAAGTGCATCATATCATATTCTGATCTCCCTGTGCAATATCCACAGTGTGACCATAGCCAGTGTGTGCATGCAGCTCAAATGAGGGACATCCCTTGAGTGTCTGGATATAGTGACCAAGGGACATTATGCTTTTAGGCCCCATAGATCATCTCCTATATAAGAACACTCCTTTAAGTCTAAGAAAGATAGCTGTTTCACCAAGTATATAGACAAACAAAAAGTCAGGCAAAATGAAAAGAGAAATATGTTCCAAACCAAATAATAAGACAAATCCCCAGAAAAAGACTTGAATGAAATGGAGATAAGCAAACTCTCTGATAAATAGCACAAAATAATAGTCACAAAAAGGCTCACTGAACTTGAGAGAAGAAGTGATGGACACAGTGATAACTTACAAAAGTGAAAATTTCACCTAAAATGTAAATATATAACAAAGGTAATGGATCAATCATTTATAAAGCAAGTATGAAGCCTAAAACACAAAAGTAGTAATTAATTTCAGTTTTAGGTTTCATACTTGCTTTATAAATGACTGATCCATTACCTTTGTTATATATTTACATTTTAAGTGAAATTTAAGTTTTCTTACTATCAACTAGTGCCTTTTCTTTTTAGCTTGGAGCAGCGTCTTTAAAGTTTCTTGTAAACCTGGTTTAATCATGGTGAATTCCTTTAGATTTTACTTATCTATAAAAGTCTTGATCTCTCCTTCAATTCTCAATGATAACCTTTCTAGGTAGAGAATTCTTGGTTGAAAT
Source organism: Bos grunniens (assembly GCF_055505025.1). Taxonomy (NCBI): domain Eukaryota; kingdom Metazoa; phylum Chordata; class Mammalia; order Artiodactyla; family Bovidae; genus Bos; species Bos grunniens. The sequence continues at coordinate 99,670,876 of NC_141194.1, read as the reverse complement.
TTTTCTTTTCTGTCATTTCTTTGAATATGTCATGCCATTCCCTTTTGTCCTGTTAAGTTTCTCCTGAAAAATCTGATAATATCCTTATGTGGTTTCAGAAGGCAATGGCACCCCACTCCAGTACTCTTGCCTGGAAAGTCCCATGGACAGAGGAGCCTGGTAGGCTGCAGTCCATGGGGTTGCTAAGAGTCAGACACGACTGAGCGACTTCACTTTCACTTTTCACTTTCATGCATTGGAGAAGGAAATGGCAACCCACTCGATCGTTCTTGCCTGGAGAATCCCAGGGACAGGGGAGCCTGGTGGGCTGCCATCTATGGGGTCACACAGAGTCGGACACGACTGAAGTGACTTAGCGGCAGTAGCAGCAGCAATATATATATATATATATATATATATATATATATATATATACTTAAAACTTTTCATAAAAAATACAAAATATATATAGAGAGAGTAAAAATGCAAAGTTTGGGAATGTGTTCAAAGTTCCTGTCAACTTAAAAGAGACTGACATATACGTAGAATATTATATGTGAACCTCATAGTAACCACACACAAAAAAGTAGTAAAATACAAAAGAAAATGAGAAGGGAAATTAAGCACAACAATAAAGAAAGCCGAAAAACCATAAAAGAAGAAAGATAAGACAAAAGAAACAGAAAAGAGCTACAAAAACAGCCAGACACAGTTAACATAATGAGAATAAGTACATACATATTAATAATTACTTTAAATGAAAATGTGTTTAAGTTGCTAATCAAAAGACATTGAATGGCTGAATGGATTAAAAAAGCAAGAGACTCAATTCAGAAATAAGGATACACACATGGTAATTGTGAAAGGAGAGAAAGAGACATACCATGCAAAATGGAAATGAATGAAAACTTGTGTAGTTATACTCATATCAGATAAAATAGATTTTCAAGCAAGGACTGTAATAAAAGACAAAGAAGGGTACCACATAATGATAAAGAGGTCACTCCAACAAGAAGATATAATATTTATAAATGCATATGCATTCAATATAAGGACATCAAAGTATAGAAAGTAAATATTAATGAAACTAAAGACAGAAATTCAAAGCAATGAAATAATAGTAAGGGACTTAACACGCCACATACAGCAATGGATAGATTATCCAGACACAAAATCAATACAGAAACATCAGCTTTAAACAGCATATTAGACTAGATAGATAGACTTACTGGATATATATAGAATACTCCATTCAAAAGTTAAAAAAAAAAAATAACAGAGTACATATTCATCTCAAGTGCACATGGAATATTTTCCAGGATAAATCACATGTTAAGCCACAAAGAAAATCTCAATAAATTCAAGAATGCCTGAAATATCTCAAGTACTTTTTCCAACCACAGTGTTATGAAACTCAAAATCAATAATAAGAAAAAAATGAGATAGGAATACAAAATATGGAGATTGTTGTTTCAGATTAAACAATATGGTACTGAAAAACCAAAGGGTAAATAAAGAAATTAAAGAAGAATTTTAAAAAATACCTAAAGAGCAATGAAAACAGAAATATAACATACTAAAATCTATGGGGTGTGACAAAAGCAATGCTAAGAGAGTAGTTCATAGTAAGAGAGGCCTATTTCAAGAAAGAAGAAAAATCTGAAACAATCTAATTGTAACCCTAAGGAAATTTGAAAAAGAACAATGAATTCCAATGTTAATGAAAGGAAACAAATAAGACCGGAGCTTAAGTAAATGAAATAGTGATTAACAAGACAATTTATTGCTGTTGTTATTTAGTCACTAAGTCGTGAACAATTCTTATGCAACCTCATGGACTGTAGCCCACCAGGCTTCTCTGTCCATGAGATTTCCCAGGCAAGACTACTGAAGTGGGTGGCCATTTTGTTTTTAAAGCAACCTTCCTGACCCAGGGATTGAAATGTTTTCTGCTTGGCTGGCAGATTATTTACCACTGAGCCACCAGGGAAGCCCCAAAAGAAAATAGAAATACCAATAAAATTAAAAGCTAATTCACTGAGAATATATACACAATATACGAGTCTTTAGCTAGACTAACTAAGAAAAAAAAAGTGAGAGGGCTCAAATAAAAATGAGAAGTTCCAACTGATATCACAGAAAAACAAAGGGTCATAAGAAAATACTAGAAACAATTGTACATCAATAAATTAGAAAACACGAAACAGAGAAATCTTGTAAATATAAAATCCATAAAGAAATAAAACTTCAATAAATTAATTACTAATAGGGAGATTAAATCATTAATCAAAAGTATCTCAACAAACAAAAGTCCAGGACCAAAGGGTCTCACTTTTGAATTCTTCCAAATATTTAAGATTTAATACCTATCCTTAAACTCCTCCAGGATATTAAAGAGGAGTGAACCTTTCCAAACTCATTGTATAAGGAGAGCATAACACTGATACCAAAACCAGACAAGGACACCACGAATGAAGAAAACTACAGGCCAATATCCCTGATGAATACATACAAAAATGATCAATAAAATATTAGTAAATAATTTCCATGGAGATTGGTTGAAGACAGCAGAGCAGAAGAATGTGCACTCACTTCCTCATGTAAGAGTAACAAAATCACAACGAATTGTTTAAAAACCATCCAGGAAGATGATGGAACACACCAAAAAAAGATATCCCATGTCCAAAGACCAATGGAAGCCACAATGAGATAGTAGGAGAGGCACAATCACAATAAAATCAAATCACATACACACTGGGCAGGGAACACACAAACTAGAGCACAATTTACCACAAAAGTTCTCCCATTGTTGTGAAAGTTCTGAGACCTACATCAGGCTTCCCAGCTTGAGATACACCAATGGGACCAGATTCCAAAGGGCATCTGACTTTGAAGGCCAGTGAGATTGAATTATGGGATTTCCACAGGATTAGGGGAAACAGAAACAAGGGATCAAATTGCCAACATCCGTTGGATCATCAAAAAAGTGACAGAGTTCCAGAAAAACATCTACTTCTGCTTTACTGACTATGCCAAAGCCTTTGAATGTGTGGATCACAAAAAACTGTGGAAAATTCTGAAAGAGATGGGAATGCCAGACCACATGACCTGCCCCCCTGAGAAATCAGTATGCAGGTCAAGAAGCAACAGTTAGAACTGGACATGGAACAACAGCCTGGTTCCTAATAGGGAAAGGAGTATATCAAGGCTGTATATTGTCGCCCTGCTTATTTAACTTATATACAGAGTACATGATGAGAAATGCTGGGCTGTATGAAGCGCAAACTGGAATCAAGATTGCTGGGAGAAATATCAATAACCTCAGATACGCAGATGACACCATTCTTATGGCATAAAGCAAAGAACTAGAGAGTCTCTTGATGAAAGTGAAAGAAGAGAGTGAAAAAGTTGGATTAAAACTCAACATTCAGAAAACTAAGATCATGGCATCTGGTCCCATCACTTCATGTCAAATAGGTGGGGAAATAAGAGAAACAGTGAGAGAATTATTTTGGGGGGCTCCAAAATCTTTGCTGATGTTGACTGCAGCCATGAAATTGAAAGACGCTAGCTCCTTAGAAGAAAAGTTATGACCAAACTCAGTTCAGTTCAGTTCACTTCAGTTCAGTCGTTCTGTCATGTCCGACTGTTTGAGACCCCATGAACTGCAGCACATCAGGCCTTCCTGTCCATCACCAACTCCCGGAGTTTATTTAAACTCAGTGATGCCATCCAATCATCTCTTCCTCTGTCATCCACTTCTCCGGCCTTCAGTCTTTCCCAGCATAAGGGTCTTTTCAAATGAGTCAGTTCTTCACATCAAGTGGTCAAAGTATTGGAGTTTCAGCTTCAGCATCAGTCCTTACAATGAATATTCAGGACTGATTTCCTTTAAGAGGGACTGGTTGGATCTCTTTGCAGTTCAAGGGACTCTCAGAAGTTTTCTCCAACACCACAGTTCAAGAGCATCAATTCGTCGGCGCTCTGCTTTCTTTATAGTCCAACTCTCACATCCATACATGACTACTGGAAAAACCATAGCCTTGCCTAGATGGATATTTGTAGGGAAAGTAATGTCTCTGCTTTTGAAAATGCTGTCTAGGTTGGTCATAACTTTTCTTCCAAGGAGTAAGTGTCTTTTAATTTCATGGCTGAAACCACCATCTGCAGTGATTTTGGAGCCCCCCAAAATAAAATATCTCACTGTTTCCATTGTTTCCCCATTTTTATGCCATGATGTGATGGGACCAGTTGCCATGATCTTAGCTTTCTGAATGTTGAGCTTTAAGACAATATTTTTGCTCTCCTCTTTCACTTTCATCAAGAGGCTCTTTAGTTCCTCTTCACTTTCTGCCATAAGGGTGGTGTCATCTGCGTATCTGAGGTTATTGATATTTCTCCCAGCAATCTTGATTCCAGCTTGTGCTTCTTCCAGCCCAGCGTTTCTCATGATGTACTCTGCATATAAGTTAAATAAGCAGGGTGACAATATACAGCCTTGATATACTCCTTTCCCTATTAGGAACCAGGCTGTTGTTCCATGTCCAGTTTTAACTGTTGCTTCTTGACCTGCATACAGATTTCTCAGGAGGCAGGTCAAGTGGTCTGTTATTCCCACCACTTGAAGAATTTTCCACAGTTTATTGTGATCCACACATTCAAAGGCTTTGGCATAGTCAATAAAGCAGAAATATATGTTTTTCTGGAACTCTCTTGCTTTTTCCATGATCCAGTGGATGTTGGCAATTTGATCTCTGGTTCCTCTGCCTTTTCTAAAACCAGCTTGAACATCAGGAAGTTCACGGTTCACATATTGCTGAAGCCTGGCTTGGAGAATTTTGAGCATTACTTTACTAGCGTGTGAGATGAGTGCAATTGTGTGGTAGTTTGAGCATTCTTTGGCATTGCTTTTCTTTGGGATTGGAATGAAAACTGACCTTTTCCAGTCTTGTGGCCACTGCTGAGTTTTCCAAATTTGCTGGCATATTGAGTGCAGCACTTTCACAGCTTCATCTTTCAGGATTTGGAATAGCTCAACTGGAATTCTATCACCTCCACTAGCTTTGTTCATAGTGATGCTTTCTAAGGCCCACTTGATTTCACATTCCAGGGTGTCTGGCTCTAGGTCAGTGATCACACCATCGTGATTATCTGCGTCATGAGGATCTTTTTTGTACAGTTCTTCTGTGTATTCCTGACACCTCTTCTTAATATCTTCTGCTTCTGTTAGGTCCATACCATTTCTGTCCTTTATCGAGCCCATCTTTTCATGAAATGTTCCTTTGGTATCTCCAATTTTCTTGAAGAGATCTCTAGTATTTCCCATTCTCCTGTTTTCCTCTATTTCTTTGCATTGATCGCTGAAGAAGGCTTTCTTATCTCTTCTTGCTATTCTTTGAAACTCTGCATTCAGATGTTTATATCTTTCCTTTTCTCCTTTGCTTTTTGCTTCTCTTCTTTTCACAGCTGTTTGTAAGGCCTCCCCAGACAGCCATTTTGCTTTTTTGCATTTCTTTTCCATGGGAATGGTCTTGATCCCTGTCTCCTGTACAATGTCACGAACCTTATTCCATAGCTCATCAGGCACTCTATCTGTCAGATCTAGGCCCTTAAATCTATTTCCCACTTCCACTGTATAATCATCAGGGATTTGATTTAGGTCATATGTGAATGGTCTAGTGGTTTCCCCTACTTTCTTCAATTTAAGTCTGAATTTGGCAATAAGGAGTTCATGGTCTGAGAAACAGTCAGCTCCTGGGCTTGTTTTTGCTGACTGTATAGAGCTTCTCCATTTTTGGCTGCAAAGAATATAATCAATCTGAATTCGGTGTTGACCATCTGGTGATGTCCATGTGTAGAGTCTTCTCTTGTGTTGTTGGAAGAGGGTGTTTGTTATGACCAGTGCATTTTCTTGGCAAAACTCTATTAGTGTTTGCCCTGCTTCATTCCATATTCCAAGGCCAAATTTGCCTGTTACTCCAGGTGTTTCTTGACTTCCTACTTATGCATTCCAGTCCCCTATAATGAAAAGGACATCTTTTGGGGGTGTTAGTTCTAAAAGTTCTTGTAGGTCTTCATAGAACCGTTCAACTTCAGCTTCTTCAGCATTACTGGTTGGGGCATCAACTTGGATTACTGTGATATTGAATGGTTTGCCTTGGAAATGAACAGAGATCATTCTGTCGTTTTTGAGATTGCATCCAGGTACTCTGTTTCAGACTCTTTAGTTGACCATGATGGCTATTCCATTTCTTCTGAGGGATTCCTGCCGGCAGTAGTAGATATAATGGTCATCTGAGTTAAATTCACACATTCCAGTCCATTTCAGTTTGCTGATTCCTAGAATGTCGACATTCACTCTTGCCATCTCTTGTTTGACCACTTCCAATTTGCCTTGATTCGTGGACCTGACATTCCAGGTTCCTATGCAATATTGATCTTTACAGCATCTGACCTTGCTTCTGTCACCAGTCACATCCACAGCTGGGTATTCTTTTTACTTTGGCTCCATCACTTCATTCTTTCTGGAGTTATTTCTCCACTGATCTCCAGTAGCATATTGGGCACCTACTGACCTGGGGAGTTCCTCTTTCAGTATCCTATCATTTTGCCTTTTCATACTGTTCATGGGGTTCTCAAGGCAAGAATACTGAAGTGGTTTGCCATTCCCTTCTCCAGAGGACCACATTCTGTCAGATCTCCCCACCATGACCCGCCCATCTTGGGTTGCCCCACGGTCATGGCTTAGTTTCATTGAGTTAGACAAGGCTGTGGTCCTAATGTGATTAGATTGACTAGTCTTCTGTGAGTATGGTTTCAGTGTGTCTGCCCTCTGATGCCCTCTTGCAACACCTACCGTCTTACTTGGTTTTCTCTTACCTTGGGTGTGGGGTATCTCTTCTCGGCTGCTCCAGCAAAACGCAGCCAATGCTCCTTACCTTGGACTAGGGGTATCTCCTCACCGCCACCCTTCCTGACCTTCAAAGTGGGATAGCTCCTCTAGGCCCTCCTGTGCCCACCTAGCCACGGCGTGGGATTGGTCCTCCTGGCCACCGCCCCTGGCCTTGGGTGTGGGGTTGCTTCTCTCGGCCGCCGCCCTTGGCCTCGGGTGTGGGGGTGTTGGGTATCTCCTCCCGGCCGCCGCCCCTGACCTCAGACTCTGGATATCTCCTCTCGGTCGACCCCCCCAACCTCGGACGTGGGTTAGCTCCTCTCGGCTGTTCCTGCGCCGTTGCAGTCTGTCACTAATGGACTAGGATAGAAAGCACAGAAATAAACCAGGCATCTTAAATTAATCTATGACAAAGGAGGCAGACTACACATTGTTGGAAAGACAATCTCTTCAGTAAATGATGCTGGGAAAACGACATCCCCTGGTGGCTCAGACGGTAAAGCATCTGCCTACATTGCAGGAAACCTGGGTTCAATCCCTGGGTCGGGAAGATCTCCTGGAGAAGGAAATGGTAACCCATTCCAGTATTCTTGCCTGGAAAATCCCATGGATGGAGAAGCCTGGTAGGCTACAGTCCATGGGGTCACAAAGAGTTGGACATGACTGAGAGACTTCACTTTCACTCTCATATGTTTAAAAAATGAAATTCAGTTATTCTTAACACCATACACAAAGATAAGCTCAAAATGGATTAAATATCTAAGTGTGAAACCAGACACTATAAAGCTCCTGGAGGAAAATATAGCCAGAACACCATATGACATGAATCGTCATAATGTCTTTCTTGATATGCCTCCCAGAACACTGGAAATAAAAACAAAAATAAATAAATATGACCTAATTAAACTCAAACATTTTGCACAGCAAAGGAACAGTAAACAAAACAAAAAGACAACCTACAGTATGGAAGAAAATATTTGCAAACAATATGACAGATAAGGGATTAGTCTCCAAAATTTACAAACAACTCATGAGGCCCAACTACATCAAAATAAAAAATCAAATCAAAAAATGGGCAGAAGACCTAAATGGACATTTCTCCGAAGACAACATTCAGAAGGCCAAGAGTCACATGAAAGGATGTTCAACATTGCTAATTCAAATCTACAATGAGATATTACCTCACACCAGTCAAAATGGATGGGAGAAGGCAATGGCATCCCACTCCAGTACTCTTGCCTGGAAAATTTCATGGACGGAGGAGCCTGGTAGGTTGCAGTCCATGGGGTCACTAAGAGTCAGACATGAATGAACGACTTCACTTTCACTTTCATGAATTAGAGAAGGAAATGGCAACCCACTCCAGTGTTCTTGCCTGGAGAATCCCAGGGATGAGGGATCCTGGTGGGCTGCCATCTATGGGGTCACACAGAGTTGGACATGACTGAAGCAGCTTAGCAGCAGCAGCAGTCAAAATGAATATCATAAAAAAAATCTATAAACAATAAATTACGGAGAAAGTGTAGAGGAAAGGGAACCATCCTACACTGTGGGACTGTAAATCGTTACAGCCACTATATGGAGAACACTATAAAGGTTCTTTAAAAATCTAAAAATAATGCTACCATATGACTTTGCAGTCACACTCCTGGGCATATACCCAGACAAAAATATGGTCTGAAAGGACACATGCAGCCCAATGTTCATTGCAGAACTCTTTTCAGTAGTCAAGGCACAGAAGCAACCTAAATGTCTATCAACAGAGGAATGGATAAAGAAGATGCTGTACATATCTACATTGAAATATCACTCAGCCATTAAAAAGAATGAAATAATTTCATTTGCATCAACATGGATAGACCTAGAGATTGTCATACGGAGTGAAGTAAGTCAGACAGAGAAGGATAAATACTGTATAACATCCCTTATATGTGGAATCTAAAAAGATATACAGAGAGAATAAGATGGCAGAAGAGTAGACTGACTTGAAGTACATCTCTCTCCACAGATACAGCAGGAATACACCTTCAGACACAGAAGTGCATGCAAAACTCCAGCTGAGAGCAGAAAGGAGTACCTGACCAGAGGAAAAGAATATGTAGAACCACACAAAACTCGGTAGGATGAAGGAACCGGGTTATTGTCTGAGTCAGAGGAGAAACATTTAAGGCTGAGAGTGAAACAGCTGATCTGTGGCAGCCTAAATAGAATGAGAATCACACAGTCCTTGCTGCAGCCATCCCGGACAAGGATGAGGGTCCCCTGGAAGACACAGTGGCTGGGAGCTGGAGTTTGGGGAATGTGAAGCAATTCCAGGGTGAGGGCTGGTGTTGACTGTGGAGAGACAGATCTAAGGGAGGTGAGGGAGGAGATTGTGATGGGAAATGCCTATGGAGGAAAGCCGGGCAGCCATGGAAGAAAGGTGATACTGCTGAGTCAGGCAGAGAGGGTAGAGCCATTACCATAGCCTCTCTCTCCCCACACAACAGCATCAACAGTTGAGTAGAGAGTCTGGCCCATCAAATGTCTGATGCACTGAACTACGGAGCAGGACCCCACCCAGGGTGTTCTTTTAAGTGACTGACACACTGATCTGCAAAGTAGGACCCCATCCAGGGAGGGCCCTCTATGTGCTCGCTGAGATGAACAACAAAAAGGATCCCAGGCAAGGGAACCCTCTAAGTGCCTGAATGGGCGGAGCTATGGAGAAAGACTGGCCAAAAAGGCCTTCTGATCACCAGCTACAATAGGTTCAAAAAAAGACTCTGATAGGACCATAACTCCTATGGCAAAGGCAGTCCTTGTCCCTGCACACTTGGTGCTGGCAGGGTCCCCTCAAGCCAAGCAGCTGTGCCACTTTCACGCTCAACTCTCACTAGGGCAGTGCTGCCACAGGCAAAAAATGTCTTGTGTCTATGTGCGCAGGGTCGCTCGGTAGTGTCTGACTTTTTGCAACCCTGTAAACTGTGGCCTGCCAGGCTTCCCTTTCAGGGAGGGGGGTTCTACAGGCAACAATACTGGAGTGTGTTGGCCAGTTCTGGTTGCCATACCCTTCTACAGCACTATATTTCCTACTGCCCTCTCCTCCAACTCCCCTGAGTACCTGGTGCTGCCAGAACCCTTGCATCTCAACCAGCTGCACCACCTCCACACCTGGCCCTCACAGGGACAAACCCAAATCCTCCAGGGCAGCCTCAGGAGCAAACCCTAGTGGATGACTCCATGGAGAGGTGGAAATAAAACCACAATTAAAACCCAGGGGCAGTGTGGCTAAGGAAGAAGACCGAAAACCTTCCCACCAACTGTAAAAGTTTCAGATTAAATCCACACGGTCAACTAGGGAAATTCTGTGTCTATGGAATATATAAAATGTCATTGAGAGCTCCCACAAAATAAAACACACTAGTTCTTGTAACTGTGGATATTGGAGGCAAGAACACATAGGAGTAGGGCCAGATTAAAATCTGAGCTGCTCCCATAGCATGTCTAAAAATCAGAACAATGCTAGAGAGCATCCTAGGGAGATGAAGTGGACTGTGACTCCCAGCGAGGGAAAGGATTCTGACAGCAGTGACTCAAGGAAAACATTTATTATTCTTATGTTTTGACTTGCTATTTAGATTCTTTGGATTTCCCACCCCCCCTCAATTGTAGTTGTTGATTTTATTGGCACTATGAAATCTGATTAAGCTTTTGAGCTTTTTTTTTTTTTTTATCAGTCACATATTTTATTACTGTTATAAAGCTCTGCCTCTACTTTGGGCTTTTGCAATTCTGGGGAGCTTTCCTTTTTTTCTTTTCATCTTTTTTTTAACTTTAGCTTTTAATTTTTTAAACCTGTTATTATTTTTCCACATTTATTCCTTTGTTTGCTTTTCCTACTGTTATTTCCCCCTTGAAGTTAATCTTTAATGTATATAAATCTTCATCTACCTCTATTTAACTTTGCATACCTATTCTTTCTTTCTTTCCTTTCCGTTTAACATATTTGTTAGTTTTATTTTTATTATTTTATTCCCCAGTTGGCACCTTGCTCAAACTACCACACAGCTGCATTCATCTCACACAGTAGTAAAGTAATGCTCAAAATTCTTCAAGCCAGGCTTCAGCAATATGTGAATCATGAAATTCCAGATGTTCAAGCTGGTTTTAGAAAAGGCAGAGGAACCAGAGATCAAATTGCCAACATCTGCTGGATAATCGAAAAAGCAAGATAGTTCCAGAAAAACATTGACTTCTGTTTTATTGACTTTGCAAAAGCCTTTCACTGTGTGGATCACAATAAACTGTGGAAAATCTGAAAGAGATGGGAATACCAGACCACCTGACCTGCCTCTTGAGAAACCTGTATGCAGGTCAGGAAACAACAGCTACTACTGGACAAGTAATGACAAACTGGTTCCAAATAGGAAAAGGAGTATCTCAAGGCTGTATATTATCACCCTGCTTATTTAACTTCTCTGCAGAGTACATCATGAGAAACGCTGGGCTGGAGGAAGCACAAGCTGGAATCAAGATTGCTGGGAGAAATATCAATAGCCTCAGATATGCAGATGACACCACCCTTATGGCAGAAAGTGAAGAGGAACTAAAGAGCCTCTTGATGAAAGTGAAAGAGGAGAGTGAAAAAGTTGGCTTAAAGCTCAACATTCAGAAAGCAAAGATCATGGCATCTGGTCCCATCACTTCACGGCAAATAGATGGGGAAACAGTGGAAACAGTGGCTGACTTTATTTTTCTGGGCTCCAAAATCACTGCAGATGGTGACTGCAGCGATGAAATTAAAAGACACTTACTCCTTGGAAGGAAAGTTATGACCAACCTAGATAGCATATTGAAAAGCAGAGACATTTGCCAACAAAGGTCCATCTAGTCAAGGCTATGCTTTTTCCAGTAGTCATGTATGGATGTAAAATTTGGACTATAAAGCAAGCTGAGCACCCAAGAATTGATGCTTTTGAACTGCAGTGTTGGAGAAGACTCTTGGGAGTCCCTTGGACTTCAAGGAGATTCAACCAGTCCATCTTAAAGAAGATCAGTCCTGGGCGTTCATTGGAAGGACTGATGCTAAAGCTGAAACTCCTAAACTTTGGCCATCTCATGCAAAGAGTTGACTCATTGGAAAAGACTCTGATGCTGGGAGGAATTGGGGGCAGGAGGAGAAGGGGATGACAGAGGATGAGATGGCTGAATGGCATCACCGACTGGATGGATGTGAGTTTGAGTGATCTCCTGGAGTTGGTGATGGACAGGGAGGCCTGGCACGCTGTGATTCATGGGGTCGCAAGGAGTTGGACATGACTGAGCAACTGAACTGAACTGAACTGAACCTTGCTCTAGTTTTGCTTTCCACTTTGTGCTTTAGTTTTGTTCTGGTAGATATAATTTTTGGTTTCCTCTATTCATTGGGTCATCCTATTGTACTTTATTTTTGTTGGACTGTTTTGATTTTGCTTATGGGTGTATATGTATATATTTAGTCACACTTTTTATTGTTGCTATAAACCTCTGCCTCTACATTGGTATTTTGCAGTTCTGTGGAGTTTTCCTTTTCTTTACCTTTTTTTCTTTCTTCATTTTTTTCTTTTGTTTTCTTTTCTTTTTTAACAATTTTAATTGTCAATTTAAAAAAAATAGCGATTATATTTCTTGACGTTTACTCCTTTGTTTGCCTTTCCCACTGTTATTTTCACTGTATTTGATCTTTAATGTATATAAATCTTCTTCAGTTACCTCTATTTAACTTTGTGTATCTATTCTTTCTTTCCTTTCTTTCTTTCTTTCCCTCTCAACGTATTTGTTAGTTTTGTTTTCATTGCTTAATTACCCACTTGGCACCTTGCTTTTTATTGTTTTCCAGTTTGTGCTTTAGTTCATTTTGTTCTTAATTGCTAAATTTTTTTTTTAATTTCCTTTGTTCACTGGCTCAATTAACTGTACTTTATTTTTGTTGGACTGTTTTCACTTTGCACATGGGTGTATATTCCATTATTTTAATTATTATTTGCCTGATTTTGTAACTGCCATTTTTCTGGGGTTCATCTTTGGTTTCTTGCTTTTGGATATTTGCATTAGTCTTGCTTAATGCCATAACAAAACTTGTGGAATCTTCTTTCCTGACCATAGATCAAGCATTGAGCCTTTTGTGTGGGAGCACTTATTCCAAGACCCTAGACTACCAGAGAAATAACCCTCAGATCAGATCAGATCAGTTGCTCAGTCATGTCCGACTCTTTGAGACCCCATGAGTCGCAGCACACCAAGCCTCCCTGTCCATCACCATCTCCCAGAGTTCCCTCAGACTCATGTCCATCGAGTCAGTGATGCCATCCAGCCATCTCATCCTCTGTCCTCCCCTTTTCTTCCTGTCCCCAATCCCTCCCAGCATCAGAGTCTTTTCCAATGAGTCAACTCTTCGCATGAGGTGGCCAAAGTACTGGAGTTTCAGCTTTAGCATCATTCCTTCCAAAGAAATCCTACGGCTGTTCTCCTTCAGAATGGACTGGTTGGATCTCCTTGCAGTCCAAGGGACTCTCAAGAGTAGAAATAACCCTAGGGAATATCAAATAATGAGAACTCACACAAAGGAAACCACTTGAATACAAAGCCCAACATCACCCAACCACCAGTACCACCCTGTGCAGGAAGCCTCATCTAAACAACAAATAAAAAAAATACAAATCCAATCATCAGCAGACAAGATTGCCACCTCACTGTGCCTGGTCCATCAGAGGAAAGGCAAACAAACAAACCTCATCATAATTCTTACCCTATACAAAGCTTACACAAACCACTGGACCAACCTTAGGAGGGCATAAACCAAAAGGAAGAAAAAATTCAGCCTTAAAGTCTGGGAAAAGGAGATTTCAAACACAATAAGTTTTAAAAAATAAAGTATAATGAAAAGGCAGAGAAATATTGCACAAATGAAGGAACAAATTAGAAACACAGAAGTCCAAATAAATGATGAGGAAATAGGCAAACTACCTGAAAAACAATTAAGAATAATGATAGCAAAGATGATCTAAAACCTTGAAAACAAAATGGAGAAAATGCAAGAATCAATTAACAAAGGCCTAGAATAATTAAAGAATAAACATACAGAGAAAACACAATTACTGAAATTAAAAATACTCTAGAAGGAATCAAGAGCAGAATATCTGAAGCAGAAGAAGGAATCAGTGAGCTGGAAGAAAAATGGTGGAAATAACTTCTGAAGAGCAGAATAAAGTAAAAGGAATGAAAAGAACCGAGGGTAGTCTCAGAGAATAAAGCAAAAGGAATGAAAGTAAAGCAGAGCAGAATAAAGTAAAAGGAATGAAAAGAACCGAGGATAGTCTCAGAGACCTCTGGGACAATATCAAACACATCAACATTCGAATAATAGGGGTCCCAGAAGAAGAAGAGCAAAAGAAAGGGTATGAGAAATTTTTTGAAGATATTATAGTTGAAAATTTCCCCAACATGGAAAAAGAATAGTCAATCAAGTCCAAGAGGCACAAAGAGTCTCATACAGGATAAACCCAAAGAGAAACACTCCAAGACAAATACTAATCAAACTAAAAAAAGACTAAACACAAAGAAAGACTATTAAAAGCAACAAGGGGGAAGTAACAAGTAACAAACAAGGGAACTTATGCGTAACAGCAGATCTTTCAGCTGAAACTCTTCAGACCAGAAGGGAATGGCAGAATATATTTAAAGTACTGAAAGGGGAAAATGTATAACCAGGATTATAGTACCCGACAAGGATCTCATTCAACATTGATGCAGAAATAAAAAGCTTTCCAGACAATCAAAAGTTTAGAGAATTCAGTACCAGCAAACCAGCTTTACAGAAATGTTAAAGGGATTTATATACTCAAGAAATACAAGAGAAGAAAAAAGGGGGTACTCTTTCTGCCCCCTTCTGATGCCTATGTCAGAAGCTTTCTCTATCTCCTTTATACTTTAATAAAACTTTATTACACAAAAACCCTGAGCCATCAAGCCTCGTCCCTGGCCCCGGATTGAATTCTCCTCCTCTGGGGGCCAAGAATCCCGGTGTATTTGCGTGATTCAACAACAACCTTTCACAGTCTTTCATCTTGGGGGCTTGTCCGGGATCCTTCAGGACAAGATGGGAGCTAACAATTCCAGCCTCACTCCTTTGAACTGTATCCTGAAAAACGGGGATAGATTTGATCCCCAGGGCTTAAAGAAGACACACCTGGTCTTCCTATGTGATACTGCATGGCCACGGTATCCATTGGAGGACGGCGAACGGTGGCCAGTTGAAGGGTCTCTTAAGTATAATACTGTTCTACAATTAGACCTAATGGGTAGAAGTAGCATATGTGTTGCCCTTTTTCTCTCTGCGAAATATGCCAGACTTATGTCCTAAGGGTATAGATTTGGGTGTGAAACCTTCAGCTCCCTACTGTCCTCTTACTTTGCCCCCATACCTGGGACTCCAAACTGGGATTCAAACTGCCCACATGGAGATCCAAACAACTCCTGTCTCAGTACAACCTCAGACTACTGTGGTTTCAGTAGAAACTCAGACCATTGAAGTAAGAGATGAGATGGAGGACAGGAGACAAAGAGAAGAGGAAAAACAGGTTTCTCCAATCTATCCCTGGGATCATATGCGCAGAGCAGCCAGGGAGACTGAGGAACAGCCACACAAGCTGTTGCCTCTTTATGAAACATCCACCGGGAGAAATAATCAGTCTGTGAGAGTTAATAAGCCTTTCTCCTATCAAGAAATACAAAGAATCAAGGAGGATCTGGGAGACTATTTAGAGGACCCAGAAAAATATATTAGAGCTTTTAAAGGTGTTACTCTGTTTTATGACCTCACTTGGAAGGATGTGATGTATATCTTGGGACAAACGCTGACTCCCAAGTCAAAGACTCGAGTTTTGGGAAAAGTGGTTGCTTATGGAGATGAATGGCTTGGTAATGAATCAGTAGGGAAGAGGGAGAACGAGATAGCAGCCCTCCCCACTGGGAATCAGGCGGTCCCAACTATAGAACCAGACTGGGACTACAACACAGCTAAAGGAAAATGGGATCAGAGTCATTTTGTTAGATGTATTCTTGAAGGACTTAGGCAGGCGCATTCTAAGCCTTTAAACTATGGCAAATTGGCAGACATAGAACAGGAGGAGAAGGAAGCTCCTGGTAAATTCCTAGATAGACTGAAAGAAGCCCTTCGCAGATTCACTGAGATTGATCCCGAAAGTGAAGTGGGAAAAGTGATCTTAAAGGATAGATTTCTCACTCAGTCGGCTCCAGATATCCGCCGTAAGCTACTAAAAAGGGCGTATGGACAAAATCAGTCTTTAGATACTCTGTTACAACTGGCTCAGACAGTCTATTATGGTAGGGAATATGAGGAAAAGAAAGAAAGGCAAAAAAAAAAAAAAAAAAAGACAAAGGAAAAGGCGAAAGCCTTTGCCATGGCTATGAAAAACTTTCTTAAACAGCCTGAGAAAAATGCCCAGAGGGACCCAGGTGAAAAGGGATGGGCTTGCTATTACTGTGGAAAGGAGGGGCACCTCAAGTGGGATTGCCCTCAGGCATCTAAGCCGCCCCCGGCTCCATGTCTGGTCTGCAAAGGACCACACTGGAAGAGAGACTGCCCCCAGAGTCGTAGGTCTCCAGGGTCGGACTCAAGACAATCAGGACTGAAGGTGCCCAGGGGTCCCCACACAAGCTCCCGTCCTAGTTACACCTGAGGAACCCCAGGTATTAATAATTGTGGGGGGCCAATCCGTCGATTTCCTTTTAGATACTGGGGCAACTTATTCTGTGCTTACTCAAGCCCCTGGCCCACTTTCTTCCCGATCTGCTTCCATAATGGGACTGTCTGGATGAGCCAAAAAGTATTATTTCAGTTATTCTTTATCTTGCAACTGGGATTCTGTGCTGTTTTCACACCAGTTTTCTGGTCGTGCCAGAATCTCCCTCACCTCTTTTGGGGAGGGATATACTGAGCAAGGTCCATGCCTCTGTTTTCATGAATATGGAGCCCTCCCTTTCTCTCCCTTTAGTTGAACAATATGTAAATCCTAGAGTATGGACTGATGGAAAATCTGTGGGTCGAGCACAAAATGCTATTCCTGTAGTTGTTAAGCTCAAAGACCCACACGTATTTCCACATAAGGAGCAGTATCCACTGAAACCTGAAGTTAAGGAAGGGTTAAAACCCATCATTGAAAATTTAAAGGAGCAGGGAATATTAATTCCCTATAACAATCCTAGCAACACTCCTATTTTGGGTATAAAGAAATCGAATGGTAAATGGAGACTAGTTCAAGATTTATGAATAATAAATGAGGCTGTAGTTCCTTTACACCCTGTGGTGCCTAATCCTTATACTCTATTGTCTGAAATTCCTGAATGGGCCAAATATTTCTCAGTAATTGATTTAAAGGATGCCTTCTATTCAGTTCCTTTGGAGGAAGAAAGTCAATTTCTATTTGCCTTTGAAGACCCTACACAATCAGCTGCTCAGTTAACCTGGACAGTTTTGCCCCAGGGATTTCGTGATAGTCCTCACCTATTTGGACAAAGTTTGTCACGGGATCTACAAAACTTTAATAGCTCTGAAGCAGTGGTGTTACAATATTTTGCTCTGTGCTGAGACAGAGGAAGCTTGTTCGCGAGCCTCAGAAGATTTCTTAAACTTTCTGGCAGACTGTGGTTACAAGGCATCAAGAGAAAAGGCTCAGCTTTGTCAACAATCGGTTAGATATCTGGGCCTAATCGTATCAGAAGGGACTAGGGCCATAGGCCCTGAGAGAATTAAACCTATACTAAATCATTTCCTACCTATGACTTTAAGACAATTGAGAGGATTTTTGGGAATCACAGGTTACTGTCGCATTTGGATTCCGGGTTACGGGGAACTTGCCCGGCCTTTATATAAACTTATAGCTGAAACTCAGCAGGCCCAAACCAACAAACTGGTTTGGTCTCCAGAAACTCAAAAGGATTTTAAGGTTCTTCAGACTGCTCTCCTGCAAGCTCCAGCTCTGAGCTTTCCCACAGGGTCAGAATTTAATTTGTCACTGAAAGAAAAGATGTGGCATTGGGAGTTTTGACACAACCCCGAGGGTTGTGTGTCAAACCAGCAACCTATTGCTTATCTAAGCAGAGAATTAGATGTAGTTTCATGTGGGTGGCCCCACTGCCTAAGAGTAATTGGGGCAGCGGCTTTATTAGCACCTGAAGCTTTAAAAATAATTAATGGATGAAACCTTACTGTACTGACTTCTCATGATGTGAGTGGAATCTTAAATTCTAAGGTTAATATTTGGATGACAGACAGTAGGCTTCTTAAGTATCAGTCATTGTTGTTAGAAGGACTAGTAACTAAGCTTAAAATTTGTGGAAATTTAAATCCTGCCACTTTCCTTCCTGAGAAGGAAAATGAAACACCTGACCATGATTGTTCTCAATTCCTAACTTTAAACTATGCAGCTTGGTAGGATCTAAAGGATACCCCATTAGACAATCCTGACATGGAAATATTTACAGATGGCAGTTCTTTTGTTCCGGATGGAAAGCGTAAAGCAGGTTACGCCATGGTGACTGCTGAACAGGTTTTGGAAGCAAAATCTCTCCCCCAGGGAACCAGTGCTCTGTTAGCGGAGCTTGTGGCCCTGACCCGAGCTCTAGGGTTAAGCAAAGGGCAGCGGATGGGCCTGATAATCTATGTGAGTCTACTTCTGCTGACTCCAAATATCCTGAGTCTGCCGTTGCATCCTCAAGACACTGCCTTCCTGTCCTGGGCTCACTCCTATGCTGCATTCCACAATCGGTCTAACTGCTGGGTCTGTAGAGCGCTCCCCTCTTCATCAGTAGAAGGCTTCCCATGGTGGACATCCCCACTTCAAGGAAAAGACTTTCTCCAAGTCTGTGAATACCTTCGACAACAATCACATGCGATGCCTCTTCTTCATCTGGTGACATCTACCAACTCTAAAATGGACTGGTGCAACACTTTGCACTTTAACTATGGACATGATGTGACTTTTAATTTTGATTCTGAATGTTGTGTTTTTGCTGTTTGCTCTCTGCATCTGTAATTGTATAACTGGATTTGTTTCTAGCCGCATGAAAGCTTTTAAGTTACAAATGGTTGCTCAAACTCCTGCTACTGCTGTAGCTTCCTCCAGCTACTATTTGGGCCCCCTGGATCAGATATCCTCAATATGAGGATTAGGAGAATATGTTGCCTCACCAATTTAGGGACAATGCCCCAGTCAGCTTGGAAGTAGTTATGGAATGAGAACGATGCCCCTTTTCCCTAGGCAACATAATTCTCCTAAAAAGAAAAGGGGGGAATGAGAGAGTCAGTTCCTAGGCAGGTTGATAGGGAGTCTAGGGGTCCCCAAGGAGAGAGGGATCTGGAATTCTCAAGGAGGAAGAAAGGACAGACTTTTTTTCTTTCTCCACATTCCTTAGGATTATATAACAATAATGTATCATGCCTAAGGACAGTCTTTGGATTCAACCTTCTGTTATCTTAAAATGTTAATTATGGGAGTAGACCTGGTCTTTACAAGGATGTATCTTTCCTGAGGACAGTGTTATCTTAAAATGTAAATTATGGGAGTAGGTCTGATGAGGTCTTTACAACCTCCAGATAATCTTTGGATTATATAACTTCATTGTTAACACTAGCAAGCCGGTACTCTTTCTGCCCCCTTCTGATGCCTATGTCAGAAGCTTTCTCTATCTCCTTTATACTTTAATAAAACTTTATTACACACACACACAAAAAAAAAAAAAAAAAAGAGAAGAAAAAAGATCTACAAAATCAATCATAAACAATTAAGAAAATGGCAATAGGAACATATATATCAATAATTACTCTAAATGTAAATGGATTCAATGGTCCAACCAAAAGACAGGGACTGGCTGAATGGATACAAAAACAAGACCCATAAATATGCTTTCTACAAGAAACCCACTTCAGAACTAAAGACACACATAGACTGAAAGTGAGAGGTTGTAAAAAATATATTCCATGCAAATGGGAAGCTAAAGAAAGCTGAGGTAGCAATCCTCATATCAGACAAAATAGACCTTAAAATAAAGATGATTATTAGAGATAAGAAAGGACACTACATAATGACCAAGGGATCAATCCAAGAGGAAGACAATTGTAAATATCTATGCACCCAACTTAGAAGTATCTCAATACAAGAGACAAACACTAATAGACCTAAAAGGAGAAATTGACAGTAACACAATCATAGTAGGAGACTTTAACACCCCACTCACACCAATGGACAGATCATCAAAACAGGAAACTAATAAGGAAAGAGAAGTCTTAAATGATACATTAGATGAGATGGATCTCATTGATATCTTCCGGACATTCCATCTAAATGCAGAAAGTACACCTTTTTTTCAAGTGCACATGGAACATTCTGAAAATAGATCACATCTTGGGTCACAAATCAAACCTCAGTAAATTTAAGAAAATGGAAATAATATCAAGCATCTTCTTTGACCACAATGCTATGAGACTAGATATCAATTACAAGAAAAATACTGTAAGAAAAACAAACACATGGAGACTAAACAACATGTTTCTAAATAACAAACAGGTTACTGAAGAAATCAAAAGGGAAATCAGAAAATTTCTAGAAACAAATGACAATGAAAACACAACAACTCCAAATCTATGGGATGTTCAAAACCAGTCCTAACAGGGAAGTTTATAGCACTGCCATCCTACCTCAAGAAACAAGAAAAACATCGAGTAGACAACCTAATATTACACCTTAAACAACTGAAAAAAAGAACAACAACAACAAAAAAATTAGTAGAAGGAAAACAATCATAAAGATCCAAACAGAAATAAATGAAAAAGAAATGAAAGAAACAATGCTGCTGCTACTGCCAAGTCGCTTCAGTCATGGCTGACTCTGTGCGACCCCATAGATGTCAGCCGACCAGGCTCTCTCGTCCCTGGGATTCTCCAGGCAAGAACACTGGAGTGGCTTGCCATTTCCTTCTCCAACGCATAAAAGTGAAAAGTGAAAGTGAAGTCGCTCAGTTTTCAATAAAACTCAAAGCTGGTTCTTTGAGAAGATAAACAAAATTGACAAGCCTTTTGCCAGACTCATCAAGGAAAAAAGAGAGAAGAATCAAATCAGCAAAATTAGAGATGAAAAAGGAGAGGTTACAACAGAAAAATGCAGAAATACAAATGATTATAAAGGACTATTATGAACAACTATATGGCAATAAAATGAATAACCTGGAAGAAATGGACAGATTCATAGAAAAGTTCAATCTTCCAAGACTGAACCAGGAAGTAATAGAAACTATGAGCAACCCAATTATGAGCACTGAAGCTGTGATCAAAATTTTCCCCAAAAACAAAAGTCCAGGACCAGATGGCTTCACAGGAGAATTCTATCAAACATTTAGAGAAGAGCTAATGCATATGCTTTTAAAACTCTTTCCAAAAATTGCAGAGGAAGGAACACTTCCAAACTCATTCTATGAGTCCAATATTACCCTGATACCAAAACCAGACGAAGGAAACTCACACACACAAAAAATAAAACTACAGGCCAATACTACTGATGAACATAGATGCAAAAATACTGAACAAAATTTTAGCAAACAGAATTCAGCCACACATCCAAAAGCTCATATACCATGATCAAGTTGTGTTTATTCCAGGGATGCAAGTATTCTTCAATATACACAGATCAATCAATGTGATACACCATATTAACAAATTTAAAGATAAAACCCATATGATCATCTCAATAGATGCAGAAAAAGCCTTTGACAAGATTCAGCATCCATTAATAATTAAAACTCTTTAAAAAATGGGCATAGAAGGAACCTATCTCAATATAGTAAAGTCCATATATGATAAGCCAACAGCAAACCTTATTCTCAACGGTGAAAAACTGAAAGCATTCCCACTAAGATCAGGAATAAGACAAGGGTCTTCACTTTCTAAACTATTCAACACAGTACTGGAAATCCTAGCCAGAGCAATCAGAGAATAAAAAGAAATGAATCCAGATCAGAAATGAAGAAAAGTCTCACTGTTTACAGATGACATGATACTGTACATAGAAAACCCTAAAGACAGTATTAGAAAGTTAATAGAGCTAGATTAGCTAGAGCTAATCAGTGAATTTAGCAAAGTTGCAGGACACAAAGTAATTACACAGAAATCACTCCCATTTCATTCCACTAAAAATGAAAAATGAGAAAGAGCAATTAAGGAATCAATCCCAGTCACCATTACAACAAAAAGAATTAAATATCTAGGAATAAACTTACCTCAGGAGACAAAAGAACTATACACAGAAAAGTATAAAACACTGATGAAAGAAATCAAAGACAACATAAACAGATGGAGAGATATTCAATGTTCCTTGGTAGGAAGGATCAATATTGTGAAAATGACTATGCTACCAAATGCAGTCTACAGATTCAATGTGATGCCTATCAAATTACCAATATAATTTTTCACAGAACAAGAAGAAAAAATTTCACAATTCATGTGGAAACACAAAAGACCCCATACAGCCAAAGCAGTCCTGAGAAAGAAGAATGGAGTTGAAGGAACCAACCTTCCTGACCTCAGATTATACTAAAAAGTTACAGTCATCAAGATAGTATGGTACTGGCACAAAACAGAAATATAGACCAATTGAACAAAATAGAAAGCCCAGAAACAAACCCATGCACCTATGAGTACGTTATGTTTGACAAGGGAAGAAAGAATATACAATGGGGCAAAGAAAGCTTCTTCAATAAGCGGTGCTGAGAAAACTGGACAACTAAATGTAAAAGAATGAAACAGAATACTTCCTAACACCATACACAAAGAGAAACTCAAAATGGATTAAAGACCTAAATGTAAGACTGGAAACTATAAAATTCTTAGAGGAAAACAGGGGCAGAACACTTGATGACTTAAATCAAAGCAAGATCCTCTATGATCCAGCTCCTGCTGCTGCTGCTGCTGCTGCTAAGTCGCCTCAGTCGTGTCCGACTCTGTGCGACCCCATAGAGGGCAGCCCACTAGGCTCCTCCATCCCTGGGATTCTCCAGGCAAGAACACTGGAGTGGGTTGCCATTTCCTTCTCCAATGCAAGAAAATGAAAAGTGAAAGTGAAGTCGCTCAGTCGTGCCCTACTCTTAGCAACCCCATGGACTGCAGCCTACCAGGCTCCTCCACCCATGGGATTTCCCAGGCGAGAGTACTGGAGTGGGGTGCCATTGTCTTCTCTGGATCCACCTCCTACAGTAGTGGAAATAAAAACAAAAGTAAACAAGTAGGACCTGATTAAACTCAAAAGCTTTTACACAACAAAGGAAACTATAAGCAATATGAACAGACAACCCTCAGGATGGGAGAAAATAATAGCAAGTGAAACAGCTAACAAAGCAATAATTTCCAAAATATACAAGCAGCTCATAAAACTCAACACTGGAAAAACAAACAACCCAATCAAAAAGTGGGAAAAAAGACCTAAACAGACATTGCTCCAAAGAAGACATACAGATGGCTAAAAAACACATGAAAAGATGCTCAAAATAGTTCATCATTAGAGAAATGCAAATCAAACTACAAGGAGATATCACTTCACACTGGTCACTGCACTGGTCAGAATAGCCATCATCAAAAAGTCTACAAACAATGAATGCTAGAGAAGGTGTGGAGAAATGGGAATGCTCTTGCACTGTTTTGGGGAATGTCAATTGATACATCCACTATGGAAGATGATACAGAGATTCCTTAAAAAACTAGGAATAAAACCACCATATGACCCAGCAATCCCACTCCTAGGCATATACGGTGAGGAAACCAAAATTGAAAAAGAAACATGTATCCAATTGTTCATTGCAGCACTATTTACAACAGCTAAACACGGAGGCAACCTAGATGTCCATCAACAATGAATGGATGAAGAAGTTGTGGTATATATGCACAACGAAACATTACTCAGTCACAAAAAGGAACACACTTGAGTCAGTTCTGATGAGGTGGATGAACCTAGAACCTATTATACAGTTCGAAGTGTGTCAGAAAGAGCAATATAACTATTGTATTCTAGCACAGGTATATGGAATATAGAAAAAAATGTACCGAAGAATTTATTTATAGAACATCCATGGATAAACAGACATAAAGAATAGACTTATGAATATAGGGAGTGGGGAGGTGAGGGTGAGATGTATGGAAAGAGTAACATGGAAACTTACATTACCAAAATAGATAGCCAAGAGAAATTTGCTGTATGGGCCAGCAAAAGTGAACAGAGGCTGTGTATCAATCTAGAGGGTTGTAATGGGTAGGGAGATGGGTCAGTCAGTTTAGTCACTTAGTCACATCCGACTCTTTGTGACCCCATGGACTGCAGCATGCCAGGCCTCCCTGTCCATCACCAACTCCTGGAATTTACTCAAACTCATGTCCATTGAGTCAGTGATGCCATCCAACCATCTCATCCTCTGTTGTCCCCTTCTAGTCCCACCTTCAATCTTTCCCAGCATCAGGGTGTTTTCAAATGAGTCAGTTCTTTGCATCAGGTGACCAAAGTATTGGAGTCCGAGCTTGAGCATCAGTCCTTCTAATGAATATTCAGGACTGATTTCCTTTAAGATAGACTGGTTGGGTCTCCTTGCTGTCCAAAGGACTCTCAAGAGTCTTATCCAACACTACAGTTCAAAAGCATCAATTCTTTGGTGCTCAGCTTTCTTTATACTCCATCCAACTCTCATATCCATACATGACTACTGGAAAAACCATAGCTTTGACTAGATGGACTTTTGTTGGCAAAGTAATGTCTCTTATCTTTAATATCCTGCCTAGGGACATGGGATGGAGGTTCAAAATGAAGAGGTTATATGTATACCTATGACTAATTCATGTTGAGATTTGTCAGAAAACAGCAAAATTCTGTAAAGCAATTATCCTTCAGTAAAAAATGAAATTAAAATAATAGAATGAAACATTAGAATAAAAAAAAAGAAATTATACAAATGAACTTATAAAACAGAAAAAGATTCACAGACTTAGAGGACAAACTTACAGTTGCTAGGGAGAAAGAGTGGGGAAAGGGATAGTTAGGGAGTTTGGGATGGTTGTGTACACACTCCTATATTTAAAATGGATAATCAAACCTGATGCCAAGAGCTGATTCATTGGGAAAGACCCTGATATGGGAAAGATTGAGGGCAGGGGGAGATGGGGGCAACAGGGATGAAATGGTTGGATGACATCATAGACTCAATGGACATGAGTTTGAGAAAACTCTAGGAGATAATGAAGGACAAGGAAGCCTGGTGTGCTGCAGTCCATGGGGGTCACAAAGAGTCAGACATGATTTAACAACTGAACAACAACAAGGATCTACTGTATAACATAGGGAACTCCGGTCAATATTATGTGACAAACTGTTGAGAGGCTTGTTTGGGGAAGAATGGATATATGTATATATATGGCTGAATCCCTTTGCTGGCCACATGAGTCTAACACAGTATTTTTAATCAGCTGTATTCCAATATTAAATTAAAAAGTTGAAAAAAGAAAATTTAAGATGCAAGTAAAAAGAAAAAGCTTAAGTAGAGAATCAAGAATAAAACTACTGGCAAGTATCTACTACTCCACAATATTATTTTTATGCTGTGTTCTTCCTTTATAAATATGGCATTGAAATATCTGCAACATGAAGACTGAAAATAATTTAAACATAACAGAAATTAGCATGTGTTTTCTGTGTGTTCTTTTGAAGTAAATAACTCCAATTAAAGAAAAACTTCAATTTGAAGCTTCGTATTCCTCTTGTACTTCATAAAATTCCATGATGTGCTTGACCAGAGAAAGAATCATAACAATAATTTCTACAATATATTAAAAGTATCACTCGTCTTTGTCAAGTGAGATTTATCCCAAAGATGATGGGATTATTCAACATCTGCAAATTAAGCAATATGATTAACAAAATGAAGGATAAAAATTATATGATCATCTCAATAGATGTAGAAATGTCATTTGATATAATTCAGCATCCATTTACAAGTATTTTCAGTGGCGTGGGTATGGAGAGAACATACCTAAGCATAATAAAAGTCATGTATATTAAGTCCATAAGAAAAATCCTACTCAATCATCAAAAGCATAAAACTTTTCCTCTAAGTACAAGAAGCCAAGATGTCCATGGTCATTACTTCTATTTAACGCAATATTGAAAGTCCTAGCCACAGCAATTAGTCACAAAAAATAAATAAAAGGCACTGAAGTCAGAAAGGAAGAAGTAAAACTGTCACTATTTGCAGCTAACATGACATTATGGTTAGAAACCCCTAAACACTCAACAATAACAACAACAAAACTGCCAAAGCTAATAAATGAATTCAGTAAAATTGCAGGATACAATATCAATATAGAAAAATTTAGAAAATGGCAATCGACTCCAGTATTCTTGCCTGGGAAATCCCACGGACAGAGGAGCCTGGTGGGCTACAGTCCATGGGGTTGCAAAGAGTTGGACACGACTGAGCATCTAAACCACCATCATGGGCTAATATTGGACTATCAAAAATAGAAATTAAGAAAACAATTCCATTTACAATTGCAACAAAATGAATAAAATACTAAGGAATAAATGTAACCAAAGAGATGAAACAACTGTATGCTTAAAGCTGTAAGACAGTGATAAAAGAAATTATAGAAGACACCAATTTTTGGAAAGATATTTTGTGCTCATCAGTGAGAATAATCAATTTTATTAAAATCTCCACACTTCCAAAAGCAATCTACAAATCCAATGCAATCCCTATAAAAATTCCAATGGCATGTTTAATAGAACTAGAAAAAATTATTCTAAAATTTATATGAAATCACAAAAGATCGTGAAGAGTCAAAAAAATTTTGAGAAAGAAAAATAAACTGGATATAGCATACTCCCTGATTTCAAGCTATGCTACAAGCTACAGTAATCAAAAAATAAGGTGCTGGCACAAATACAGACACAAGAATCATTGAAATAGTATTGAGATCCCAGAAATAAACCTACACTTATAGAATCAATTAATCTATGGCTAAGAAGGAAAAAAATATACAGTGGAGAAAGATCAGCCTCTTCAATTAATTGTATTGGTAAAATTGAATAGCCACATGCAAAAGAATGAAACTAAAACACTCTTTTATACTATAAACAAAAATTAACTCAAAATGAATTAAAAACTTGAATGTAAGACCTGAAGCCATAAAATTCATAGATGACAACATAAACAGTAACCTCATTTGCATGTGCGTGTGTGCTCAGTTGCTTCAGCCATGTCCAACTCTTTGTGACCCTATGGACTGTAGACCACCAGGCTCCTCTGTCCATGGGATTCTCCAGGCAAGAGTACTGGAGTGGGTTGCCATGTCCTCTTCCAGGGGATCTTACTGACCCAGGGATCAAACCCACTTCTGTGGCTCCTACATTGTAGTTGTATTCTTTACTGCTGAGCCAGTGGAGAATCCCCCCTCATTTGCATTCATCTTAGCAAATGGTCTTGTGGGTCTGACTTCAAAAGTAAAGAAAACAAAAGCAAGAATAATAAAATGGGACCACATCAAACTGAAAAGTTTCTGCACTGTGAAGAAAATCATCATCAAAATGAAAAGGCAACTTATTAATGGAAGAAAGTTGATTTGCAACTTTGGTTAATATCCAAGAATATATAAAGAACCCACACACACACATATATATATATATATATATATATATATATATATATATATATATACACACACACACACACAAATATATAAATATCACAAATATATAAATATATAAAGTACCCGTAGTGAAAGTGAAATTGTTAGTTGCTCAGTCGTGTACAACTCTTGCTGCTGCTGCTGAGTCACTTCAGTCATGTCCGACTCTGTGCGAACCCATAGACGGCAGCCCACCAGGCTCCCCCATCCCTGGGATTCTCCAGGCAAGAACACTGGAGTGGGTTGCCATTGCCTTCTCCAATGCATGAAAGTGAAAAGTGAAGGTGAAGTCGCACAGTCGTGTCCGACCCTCAGTGACCCCATGGACTGCAGCCTACCAGGCTCCTCCATCCATGGGATTTTCCAGGCAAGAGTACTGGAGTGGGGTGCCACTGCCTTCTCCGACAACTCTTGCTACCCCAAGGACTATAGACCACCAGGGTCCTCTGTTTATGGGATTTTCCAGGCAAGAATACTGGTGTGGGTTGCCATTTCCTTCTCCAGAGTATCTTCCTGACCCAAGGATCAAAATCATATCTCCTGCATTATAGGCAGATTTTTTACCATCTGCGGCACCAGGGAAAGCCCATAAAGAGCCCATAAAACTCAGCACAAACAAAAAATACCACAATTTTAAGACAAGCAGAGCCCCCGGATAGACATTTTTCCAAAGGATATATACAGCTAGCCAAAGACACATGAAAAGATGTTCAATATTATTAAGAAAATGCAAATCAAAACCAAAATGAGATGTCACCTCACATCTGTCAGAATGACTATCAAAAAGTTAAGACATAACAAGTGTTGGTAAGAATGTGGAGTAAAAGGAACCCATATACACTGTTGGTGGCTTTGTAAATTGGTGCAGTTACTATGGAAAACAGTATTAATACATAGGTTTTTCAAAAAATTAAGACTTAAAGATACCACATGACCCAGCTATTGCACTTTTAGGTACTTTCCTGTAGAAAAAAAAAAATCTAATTATAAAAGATATATGCACCCCTATGTTCAGTGCAACATTATTTATCATAGCCAAGATATGAAAATAACCTAAGTGTCCATTAGTGGATGAATACGTAAAGAAGATGAGGTATATGTACACAATGGTATACTACTACTTAGCCACAAAAAAGGATACAACCTTGCCATTTGCTACAAAATGAAGCTTCCCTGGGAACTCAATTGGTAAAGAATCTGCCTGCAATGCAGGAGATCGCGGTTCAGTTCCTGGGTCAGGAAGACCCCCTGGAGAAGGGATAGGCTACCGACTCGAGTATTCTTGGGCTTTCCTCATGGCTCAGAGGGTAAAGAATCCACCTGTAATGCAGGAGACCTGGGTTTGATCCCCGGGTTAGGACGATCTCCTGGAGAAAGGCATGGCAATGACATATTAAAAAACAAAAAACAAAAAACAAAAAACTGAAGTATTCAAAAAATAATAATAATTGTAGCAAGTTAATGCTCAACTAGCTTACCCTAGATTTTGACAGAAAATTGATCTACCTAGCCAAAGGCACAGTAAGAGACTTTCCATAAAGTGAAACTTAGATTTATAGCTCATTTAAATGTATATATGTTTCTTGATTGGATGCAAAGAGCACATAGATTGTCCATTGACTTTTTTCAGGGGCTATATTATCAAATTAAATGTATGCAGACTGCATGCTTAAAGTCAAAATGTTCCCCAAGGTGAATGAAACTATTGAAGTATAATTTTTATGTATCTTGCATAAAGTAGTTTTCCCAAAAGGTAAATATTTCTGAAATTGTAACAAAAATCAAGAAAATAAAACTGATATGTAGGTTTATCATCTACATGTAACTTATCAAGAATACATTTAATAAGCCATGTAAAGTCAAAGTTTGATATTCATTGTACATATATAGAATATATTTAATTGCAATGAAATCATCAGGGAAAATTGTGTTCTACTCATTGAGTAATACAATCTTCAAGGTAATGATAAAAATATCATCAAAATTCATCAAGAGAGACACCAGAGAAAACAATGAAATACCTGACAAAAAATGTCAAAATCAATATTATCAGAACTCTGAAAAACCAGTCAAAGGTTTAAGGCAAGAAAATGAATTCTGAATCAGGATAAAGTCCATTAAAACAATAGGATGTTTTTGTGTAGTTTACCTTATCTTTGTTCCAAAGTCCTTCCAGTATGGTAATGGTCTTGGAAATAGCAGTGCACATGCCTACTCTGGCACCTGGTTAGAGGAAGCAGAGCAGACCTTATTGCCAAGGAAATGTGCTTATCTGTTGTGACCTCTCTAGGAGTTTCCTTAAACACTGACATGAGGGGCATGTGTTTGTTCTGTTAAACTCAAGAGTTAGAATATGATGGAGAAACAGCTGTGTAAAGGACATTTCTATGAAACATCAAATGAAAAATGAAAAAGCCACTGCCATCTGGAGCAGAAATCAACAAACAAATAAAACAATTGAAGCAAAGGGTGGGTGTGGGGGAGAGACATTTGACCATCATTTGATGAGGATTGAAGTATGTTGCAGAGTCGGAACCTTGAAAATCTCTCACATATATCATGGACTCTAGGAAGCTACATGCATGCCCAGGATAGGACACATGATCAGAAAAGACCTGAGATACCCACAAACTTTCACTTCTAGCTGATCTTTTGGTTCAAGGTGGGAAGTGAAAGTTAAGGTATAGTTGTAAACAACCTGGCTAAGAATCAAAGGAGTGCCAAAACACAAACTCAAACTACAACATCTGCAGAGTATGATGTAATATTTTTTTCTTCTTAATTTTTGGTGGCTCCAGATGTTTAAGGAAATCTCTGTCAAAGTACTACCATATCACTAAACTAAAGAAACACAGACTTTGGAGACCATACAATGTAAAAGAGTCTTTGCAGAACTAGTTTAGAAAAGTCACTAAAACAAACAACTATAATGCAAAGCAAATAAACAAAAAAATCCTGGGAAGTAAAATCCAGTCAACAAATATTACTGGATATGAAAAGAAACAGGAAATATGTCCCACTAAAGGGAAAAAATGAAAAAGAAAATGCACGAGAAATTAACTAAAATTGTCCCCAGAAGGCAAAAGCTTTGGACTTACTGATTTCAAACCAACTGTATTAAGTGGAGTGAATAAACAGTTTTTCCAGAATTTCAGGGTATGGCACAAGGGTCCCACTTTGGATTCAGCTCACCCAGATAGGCAAAGCTGAGACATACATAGATGGCCAGGAAAAAGGAAGAAAAGCAGGAGCTATGAAAAGCAGCCATGCAACACAATTATTTGCATTTCATAGAGACCAGTTCAGCAGACAAACTCAGGAGATTTCACCACTGATGAAACCAACTGCTGGCATAGCTTCTGCAGACGCTCTACAGATTTCACCAGTTTTCTCCCCATATGTATTCACCTTTCTGACTGTCAATCACCTGGATCCTTCTAGCTCACTCCCTGCCTCATCCACCAGTTCCCTGAGCCAAAACAGCAGCCATCTCAGGCCTCTGTAGCTGAACAAAGGCAAAAATCAATCTCAACTACCTGGATATCTTCACCACCATGCTCAGGGATACCACTCCATCTGTGCACCTGCACATTATCATCTTGACCCCCATCCATCCTCAAACTTTAGTAAAGAGTACACACCCAAAGGGAGAGTGGACACCCACAGGAAGAGCATGCAGACATCTAGGGTCCCCACAGTTGCCAATGATCTGTAGTTGACTCTAGCCTATGCCACATATACTGGCCCATAATACCATGTGTGTATTGGCAGCTACCCCTGCCATTGATAGGCACTTGCAGTAGGTATCCACAGATGACTGTGGGCTACTATCTTTAGTCACCACATCTGCCTGACTTGTCCCTACTTACTGGACATAGAGACATTGCTGAGGATCCCAACATCTCTTGCAGATACTGAGGACCCCATGAAACATTCACCATAGACCACACAATTGTCACCACTATGGGTGCCAGCAACCTGAGCAGAAGACACATCACACCCAACCAAACACAGTGATGACACATAATTACACACCTGGCAACCTCCACCACAAAACCCAGGATCATAGTACATTAAAGCATACCCTTACCCAAAATCAGTCTATAAACAGTGAAAGAGGGACTATTTCATTAATTAACCAATATACACCTAACAAAGAAAAAAAGATCATGAAGAATCTGGGAAGGGTGACCACCAAAATAACAATAAATCTTTAGTTGCTGTTGTTTAGTTGCTAAGTCATGTCCAAGTCTTTGCTACCCAATGGACTGCAGGAGTCGGGTACCTCTGTCCTTCCTATTCCTGGAGTTTGCTCAAATTCATGTTAATAGTGCTGATGATGCTATCTAAACATCTCATTTTCTGCTGCCAACTTCTCTTCTAGCCTCCAATCTTTCCCAGCATGAGGGTCTTTATCATGAATTGGCTCTCCGAATAAGGTGGTCAAGTATTAGATCTTCAGCCTTAACGTCAGTCCCCCCAATGAATATTCAGGGATGATTTCCTTTAGGATTGACTAATTTGATCTCCTTGCTGTCCAAAGGATTCTCAAGAATCTTCTTCTGCACCACAGTTTGAAAGCATCAATTCATTGGGGATCAGCATTCTTTATGATCTAAATCTCATTTCCAGAGTTTTCTCTGGAAAACTAAAGCTTTGACTATACTGAACTTTGTCAGGAAAGCAATGCCTCTGCTTTTTAATATGCTGTCGAGGTTTGTTGTAGTTTTTCTTCCTAGGGACAAGAGTCTTTTAACCTCATGTCTGCAGTCACCATCCACAGTGATTTTGAAGCCCACCAAGAAAATATAATCTGTCACTGTTTCCATTGTTTTCCCAAATATTTGTCATGAAGTGATCAGACCGGATGCCATGATCATACTTTTTTGAATGTTGAGATTTAAGCTATATATTTCACTCTCCTCTTTCACTTTAATCAAGAGGCTCTTTGGTTCCTCTTCACTTTCTGCCAAAAAAGTGGTGTCATCTGCATACCTGAGGCTGTCATTATTTCTCCCAGCTTGTGCTTCATCCAGGCCAACATTTCACATGATGTACTCTGCAGATAAGTTAAATGAGCAGTGTGACAATATACAGCCTTGTCATACTCCTTTTGCAGGTTTGAACCAGTCCATTTTTTCCATGTCTGATTCTAACTGTAGCTTTTGACCTGCATATAAAATTTCTCAGGAAGCAGATAAGGTGGTCTGGTGTATCTCTTTCAGAATTTTCCACAGTGTGTTGTGATCCAAACAGTCAAAGGCATTAGCATAGTCAATGAAGCAGAAGTAGATAATTTACTGGAATTCTCTTGCTGTATCTATGATCCAGCACATTGGCAATTTGATCTCTGATTCCTCTGCCTTTTATAAATACATTATAAAAGATATTAAAAGATTAAACTTCAAAAGTTTATGCTTAAAAGATTAAACATCTGCATCTCCAGATTAAAACATCTGGAAGTTCTCAGTTCACATGCTGTTGAAGCCTAGTTTGAAGGATTTTGAGGACACCTTGATAGCATGTGAGATGAGTGCAATTGTGCAGTAGTTTGAACATTCTTTGACTTTGCCCTTCTTTGGGATTGGAATGAAAACTGACCATTTCCAGTCATGTGGCCAGTGCCGAGTTTTCCAAATTTGCTTGCATGTTGAGCGCAACACTTTCATAGCATCATCTTTTAGGATTTCAAATAGAACAGCTGGAATTCCATCACTTCCACTAGCTTTGTTTGCCATGATCTTCCTAAGGCTCACTTGACTTTGCATTCCAGGATGTCTGGTTCTAGGTAAGTGATCACACCATCGTGGATATCCAGGTCATTAAGATCTTGTTTTATATAGTTCTTCTGTGTATTTCTGCCATTTCATCCTTTATTGTGCCC
Source organism: Bos grunniens (assembly GCF_055505025.1). Classification (NCBI taxonomy): domain Eukaryota; kingdom Metazoa; phylum Chordata; class Mammalia; order Artiodactyla; family Bovidae; genus Bos; species Bos grunniens. The sequence goes on along the minus strand of NC_141194.1, from coordinate 99,637,369 downwards.
ATCTTTGCATGAAATGTTCCCTTGGTATCTCTAATTTTCTTGAAGAGATCTCTAGTCTTTCCCATTCTATTGTTTTCTTCTGTTTCTTTGCATTGTCCACTTAGAAGGCTTTCTTATCTCTCCTTATTATTCTAAGGAACTCTGCGTACAGATAGGTATATCTTTCCTTTTCTCCTTTGTCTTTCACTTCTCTTCTTTTCTCAACTATTCATAAGCAATTTCTCTTCTTAGACGAATATTTTGCCTGTTTTGCATTTCTTTTTCTTTGGGATGATTTGATCACTGCCTCTTGCACAATGTTATGAACCTCTGTCCATAGTTCTTTAGGCACTCTGTCTATCAGATATAATCCTTTGAATCTATTTGTCACTTCCACTGTATAATCACAGGGATTTTATTTAGGTCATACCTGAATGGCCTAGTGGTTTTCCTTATTTTCTTCAATATCAGTCAGAATTTTGCAATAAAGAATTCATAATCTGAGCCACAGTCAGTCCCCAGTCTCGTTTTGATGACTGTATAGAGGTTCTCTATCTTAGGCTGCAAAGAATATAATCAATCTGATTTTGGTATTAATCATTTGCTGATGTCCTTGTGTACAGTTGTCTCTTGTGTTGTTGGAAGAGAGTGTTTGCTATGACAAGTGTATTCTCTTGGCAAAACTATGTTAGCCTTTGCACTGCTTCATTTTGTATTTCAATTCCAAATTTGCCTGTTACTCCAGGTATCTCTTGACTCCCTACATTTGCTTTCCAGTCCCCTATGATGAGCAGGGTATAGTCAAGCCTATGTTCTTCCTTATGGTCATGTATAGTTGTGAGAGCAGGACTGTAAAGAAGGCATAGTGCTGAAGAACTGATGCCTTAGAACATGGTGCTAGAGAAGACTCCTGAGAATAACTTGGACAAAAAGGAGATCAAACCAGTCAATCTTAAGGGAAATCAACCCTGAAAACTCTTTGGAAGGACTGATGCTGAAGTTGAAACTCCAGTATTTTGGTCATCTGATGTGAACAGCTGACTAATTGGAAAAGTCCCTGATGCTGGGAAAGATTGAAGGCAAAAGGATAAGAGGGTGTCACAGGATGAGATGGCTGGATGGCATTATTGATGTAATGGACATGAACTTTGGCAAACTTTAGAAGATGGTGAGGGATAGGGAGCCATGTTATGCTGTGATCGATGGGGTCACAAAGAGTTGGACATGACTGGGTGACTGACCAACAACATGATAAAAAGGACATCATTTTTTGGTGTTAGTTCTATAAGGTCTCATAAATCTTCATAGAACTGTCCAACTTCAAATTTGTAGGCATTTGTGGTTGGAGCATAGACTTGGATTACTATGATATTGAATTGGTTTGTCTTGAAAAAGAACAGATTATTCTGTCATTTAAAAGATTGCACCCAAGTACTGCATTTTGGACTCTTTTGTTGACTATAAGGGCTACTCCATTTCTTCTAAGGGATTCTTGCCCACAGTAGAGATAAAATGGTCTTCTAAATTAAATTCTCCCATTCCCATCCACAATCACAGAAAGCCAAAATCACAGAAAACTAATCAATCTGATCACATGGATCACAGCCTTGTATAACTCAATGAAACTATGAACCATGTCATGCACGGCCACCCAAGACGGATGGGTCATGGTGGAGAATTCTGACAAAATGTGGTTCACTGGAGAAGGGAATGGCAAACCACTTCAGTATTCTTGCCTGGAGAACCCCATAAACAGTATGAAAAGGGAAAAATATATGACACTGAAAGGAACTCCCCAGGTTGGTAGGTGCACAATATGGAGATCAGTGGAGAAATAACTCCAGAAAGAATGAAGAGAAAGAGCCAAAGCAAAAACAACACCCAGTTGTGGATGTCACTGGTGATAGAATAAAAGTCCGATGCTGTAAAGAGCAATGTTGCATAGGAACCTGGAATGTTAGGTCCATGAATCAAGGCAAATTGGAAGTGGTCAAATAAGAGATGGAAAGGGTGAACGTTGACATTTTAGGAATCAGCAAACTAAAATGGACTGAAATGGGAGAATTTAACTCAGATGACCAGTATATCTACTAGTGTGGGCAAGAATCCCTTAGAAGAAATGGAGTAGTCATCAGAGTCATCAAAGGAGTCCAAAATGCAGTACTTGGATGCAATCTCAAAAACCACAGAAAGATCTCTGTTCATTTCCAAGACAAACTCTTCAATATCACGATAATCCAAGACTATGCCCCCGAGCAGTAATACTGAAGAAGCTGAAGATGTATGGCTCTATGAAGACCTATAAGACCTAGAACTAACACCCAAAAAAGATGTCCTTTTCATTATAGGGGACTGGGATGCAAAAGTAGGAAGTCAAGAAACACCTGGAGTAACAGGAAAATTTGGCCTTGGTATACCAAATGAAGCAGGGCAAAGGCTAATAGTGTTCTGCCAAGAGAATGCACTGGTCATAGCAAACACTCTCTTCCAACAACACAAGACAAGACTCTACATATGGACACCACCAGATGGCCAACACCGAAATCAGATTGATTATATTCTTTGCAGCTAAAAATGGAGAAGCTCTACACAGTCAGCAAAACAAGACCAGGAGCTGACTGTGGCTCAGATCATGAACTCCTTATTGCCAAATTCAGATATAAATTGAAGAAAGTAGGTAAAAACCACTAGACCATTCAGGTAAGACATAAATCAAATCCCTTACAATTATACAGTGGAAGTGAGAAATAGATTCAAGGGATTAGATCTGATAGACAGAGTGCCAGATGAACTATGGAAGGAGGTTCGTGACATTATACAGGAGACAGAGATCAAGACCATCCCCAATAAAAAGAAATGCAAAAAAGCAAAATGGCTGTCTGAGGAGGCCAAACAAATAGTTGTGAAAAGAAGAGAAGTGAAAAGCAAAGAAGGAAAGACCATATATAGTCATTTGAATGCAGAGTTCCAAAGAATAGCAAGGAAATATAAGAAAGCTTTACTAAGTGATCAGTGCAAAGAAATAGAGGTAAACAATAGAATGGGAAAGACTAGAGATCTTTTCAAGAAAATTAGAGATACCAAGGGAACATTTTATGCAAAGATGGGCTCAATAAAGGATAGAAATGGTATGGACCTAATAGAAACAGAAGATATTAAGAAGAGGTGGCAAGAATACACAGATGAACTATACAAAAAAAGATCTTCATGACCCAGATGATCACAATGGTATGATCACTCACTTGGAGCCAGACATCCTGGAATGTGAAGTTAAGTGGGCCTTAGGAAGCATCACTATGAACAAAGCTACTGAAGATGATGGAATTAAAGTTGAGCTAAAAGTTTCAATTCCAGTTGAAATTTTAAAAGATGATGCTGTGAAAGTGCTGCACTAAATATGCCAGAAAATTTGGAAAACTCAGCAGTGGCCACAGGACTGGAAATGGTCAGTTTTCATTCCAATCCCAAAGAAAGGCACTGTCAAAGAATGCTCAAACTACTGCACAATCTCACTCATCACACATATTAATAAAGTAATGCTCAAAATTCTAAAAGACAGGCTTCAGCAGTACATGAACTATCAACTTCCAGATGTTCAAGCTGGATTTAGAAAAAGCAGACGAACCAGAAATCAAATTGCCAACATCTGTTGGATCATCAAAAAAGAAAGACAGTTCCAGAAAAAACATAGACTTCTGCTTTATTGACTATGCCAAAGCCTTTGGCTGTGTGGATAACCACAGACTGTGGAAAATTCTTAAAGAGATGGGAATACCAGACCACCTGACCTGCCTCTTGAGAAACTTGTATGCAGGTCAAGAAGCAACAGTTAGAACTAGACATGGAAAAGTAAACTGGTTCCAAATAGGGAAAGGAGTACATTAGGGCTATATATTGTCACCCTGCTTATTTAACTTATATGCAGAGTACATCATGAGAAATGCTGGGCTGTATGAAGCACAAGCTGGAATCAAGATTGCCAAAAGAAATATCAATAACCACAGATATGCAAATGACACAACCCTTATGGCAGAAAGTGAAGAAGAAAGAAAGAGCCTCTTGATGAAAGTGAAAGAGGAGAGCAAAAACTTTGGCTTAAAGTTCAACTTTCAGAAAACTAAGCTCAACGTTAAACATTCAGTCCCATCACGTCATGTCAAATAGATGGAGAAACAGTGGCTGACTATTTTTGGGGGCTCCAAAATCACTGCAGATGGTGACAGCAGCCATGAAATTAAAAGATGCTTACTCCTTGGAAGGAAAGTTATCAACAATCTACACAGCATATTAAAAAGCAGAGACATTACTTTGCCAACAATGGTCTGTCAAGTCAAGGCTATGGTTTTTCCAGTAGTCATGTATGGATGTGAGGGTTGGACTATAAAGAAAGCTGAGCACTGAAGAACTGACGCTTCTGAACTGTGGTGTTGGAGAAGACTCTTGAGACAAGTCCCTTGGACTGCAAGGAGATCCAAGTATTCCATCTTAAAGGAAATTAGACCTGAATATTCATTGGAAGGACTGATGCTGAAGCTGAAACTCCAATACTTTGGCCACCTGATGTGATGAACTAACTTATTGAAAAGACCCTGATGCTGGGAAAGTTTGAAGGCAGGAGGAGAATGGAACAACAGAGGATGAGATGGCTGGATGGCATCACTGACTCAATGGATATGAGTTTGAGTAAACTCCAGGGGTTGGTGATGGACAGGGAGTCCTGGCATGCTGCAGTCCATAGTGTCCCAAAGAGTAGGACATGACTGAGTGATTGAACTCAACTGATTCCCGTCCATTTTATTTCACTCATTCCTAACAGGTCCATGTTCACTCTTGCCACCCTCTGTCTGACCACCTCCAATTTACCTTGATTTCATGAACCTAACATTCCAGGCTTCTATGCAATGTAGTTCATTACAGTATAGGACTTCACTTTTCCAACAGACACATCCACAACTGCACTGGATGCATTATGGTTCTGACCTCTAAGGTATTAATATTATAAATATACAAGCAGCACATACATACCAATATCAATTGAAAAAACAACTTTATTTGTATTATTCAATCTTGAATTTAGATCTTTAACCCACTCTGAGTATATTTTTGTGTTTAGTGTTAGAGAATGTTCTAATTAAATTCTTATACATGTAGATGTCTGGTTTTCTCAACATCATTTCTTGAAGAGGCTGTCTTTTTCTTTCATTGTATATTCTTGTCTCCTCTGTCAGAATTTAGGTGACCACAGGTTTGTGGGTTTCTCTCTGTGATTTTTATCCTGTTCCATGATTTATATTTCTGTTTTTGTGCCAGTACCATACTGTCTTGATGACTGTAGCTTTGTAGTATTGTCTCAAGTCAGGAAACCTGATTCCTCTAGTTCCGTTTTTCTTTAGCAAATTTGCCTTTGCTATTTGGGGTCTTTTGCATTCTCCATACATATTGTAATATTTTTATTCTAAATCTGTGAAGAATGTTATTGGTAATTTGATAGGAATTGCACTGAATCTATAGATAACTTTGGGTAGTATAGTCATTTTCACAATTTAGGTTCTTCTAACCCAAGAACATGATATATCTCTCTGTCTGCATCATCTTTGATTTCTTTCATCAATATCTTAAAGTTTTCTGATTACAAATCTTTTGCCTCCTTAGGTTTATTCATAAGTATTTTATCCTTTTTGGTGCAATGTTAAATGGAATTGTTAAATTCTTCTTTCCAATCTTTCATGGTTAATATATAGATGTGCAACAGATTTCTCTATATTAACTTTGTATCCCACAACTTTACTGAATTCATTGATGAGCTCTGGTAGTTTACTGGTAGTATCTTTAAGATTTTCTAAGTATAGTATCATGTCATCTGTAAATAGTGACAGATTTACTTCTTCTTTTCCAATTTTAATTCATTTTATTTGCTTTTCTTTTCTGATTGCTATGGCTGGGATTACCAAAACTATATTAAATAAAAGTGGAGTGAGTGAGCGTCCTTGTCTTGTTTTTGAAAACGGAAATGCTTTCACTTTTCTACCATTGAAAATGGTTACTGTGGATTTGTCATGTATGGCCTCTATTATGCTGTGACAGTTTCCCTTTATGCCTACTTTCTAAACAGTTTTTATCATAAATGGGTGATGAATTTTGTCAAAAGTTTTTCTGCATCTATTGAGACGATTGTGTGTGTGTGTTTTATTCTTTAGTTTGTTAATATGGTGTATCACCTTGATTGATTTATATATGTTAATGAGTCCTTGCATCCCTGGGATAAATCCCATTTGATCATGGTGTATGATGTGTTGGTGGATTCAGCTTGCTAGTGTTTTGTTGAGGACTTTTACATCTATGTTCATCAGTGACAGGTCTATAGTTTTCTTTTTTTTGGCAATATCTTTGTCTGGTTTTGGTATCAGGGTAATGGTGGCCTCATAGAAGGAGCTTGAAAGTGTTACTTCCTCTCCAATTTTTTAGAATAGTTTGAGAAGTATAGGTGTTAACTTTTCTCTAGATGTTTGGTATAATTCACTAGTGAAGCCACAGACAGAACACTCTTTGATATAAATTGCAGCAAAATCTTTTTTATCCACCTCTGAGAGTAATGAAAATAAAAACCAAAATAAACTGGACCAAGTTAAACTTAAAAACTTTTGCACAGCAGATGAAAATATCAATAAAATGAAAGAAAACACATAAAGTAGCAGAAAATAATTGCAAATGAAGTGACCAACAAGGGATTAATTTACAAAATACACAATCAAAAAATCCAATCAAAAAATAGACAGAAGATCTAACTAGACATTTATCCAAGGAAGCCATTCAGATGGCCAAGACGTCCATGAAAATATGTTTAACATCATTAATGATTAGAAAAATGGAAATCAAAACTAAAATGAGATATGACCTTACATTAGCTAGAATGGCTATCATCAAAAAATCTACAATGAATCTTGGAGAGGGTGTAGATAAAGGGAACCCTCCTATACTGTTAGTGGGAATATAAATTGGTACAGCCACTATGGAGAACAGTATGAGGATTCCTTAAAATACTAAAAATAGAGGTACAATATTTCCTAGAAATCCCACTCCTGTGCACATACCCAGAGAAAATCATAATTAGAAAGCATTCATGTACCCAAATGTTTACTGCAGCAGTGTTTACAATAGCCAGGACATGGAAGCAACCTAAATGCCCATGAATGGAAGAATGGATAAAGAAGATATGGTACATATGTACAATGTAATATTACTCAGCTACAAAAAAGAGAATAAAATAATGCCATTTGCAGAGACATGGATGGCCCTAAAGATTGTCATACTGAGTTAAGTAAGTCAGAGAGAGAATGATAAATATCATATGATATTGCTTATATGTGTAATCTAAAAAAAAATCATAAAAATGAAACTACTATAATAATAAAACAGAAATTGAGTCACAAATGGAGAAAACAAACTTACATATACAAAAGGGGAAAGGGAAGGAGGGATAAACTGGGAGATTGGGATTGATATATACACACTACTGTATATAAAATAGATAACTATTAAATACCTACTGTATAGCACAAGAAACTCTATTCAGTATTCTATAATGACTTGTATGGAAATAGAATCTAAAAAATAGTGGTTTTATAGCTGACTCACTTTGCTATACAACAGAAACTAACACTATGTTGTAAATCAACTATAGTCCAATTAAAAATTAATTTAAAAATAACCTGATCAAAAAAATTGTGCAAAATACTGAAATAGCCATGACAGCTTTCCAAAGAAAACATACAGATGACCAACAAGCACAAGAAAACATGCTCAAAATCTGTAGTCAAGATAGAAATGCAAATCAACACCACAATGAGATGTAACATCACAAATGTCAGAATAATTATCATCAAAAAGACTAGAGATAATAAATGTTGGTGAAGATGTGGAGAAAAAGGAGCACTTTGTCCACTGCTGATGGGAACATAAATTGGTGTAGTCACTGTGGAAAACAGTATAGAGGTTCCTCAAAAAACTAAAAACAGAACTATTGTATGATCTAGCCATAGTATATAGCCAAAGAAAATGAAAACACTAATTCAAAATGTTACATGTTTCCCAATGTTCACAGCAGAATATTTACAATTGCTAAGATATGGAAGCAACTGAAGTGTTTAATAACAGATGAATTGATAAAGAAAATGAAAACATGTACATACACCTACAGATACATACTCAGTGGACTATTGTTCAGCGCACACACACACACAAAAGGAATGAAATTTTGCCATTTGCAACAACATGGGTGGACTTGGAGGGTATTATGTTTAGTGAAATAAATCAGACAGAGAAAGACAAAAACTGTTATGTTTTCACTTATATGTGAAATCTAAAATATAAAACAAACTAATGAAAACAAACTAATGAAAAAATGTAAAACAAACTAATGAAAACAAACAAAAATAAACAGGCTCACAGATATAGAAAACTAACTAGTGGTTGCCAGTGAGGAGAGGGAGGGGCAAGATAGTGGTAGAGGATTAAGAGATGCAAGCTATTATGGGTAAAATAAATAAGCTACAAGGATGCACTGTAGAGCACAAGAAATATAGTCAATATTTTTAATAACTATAAAATGAGTTTAATCCATAAAATATATGAATAACTATATTGTACACATGAAATATGTATTTAAAATCAATAACTTGATGAGTTCTCTATATATTACATAAATGAAATTAACAATTAAAAACCTTTCCACATAGAAAAGTCCATGCCCAGATATCTTCTTTGTTGGATACTATAAAATATTTATAAAAGAAATAATAGAAATTCTACACAAAATCTCCAAGAAAACTGAGGAAGAGTTTATGCTTCAAACTCATTCAACAAGGCCAGCATTATCCTGATATCAAAAACTGTCAAAGACATCACAAGAAAACAGAACTTTGGACTAGTATTCCTCTTGAAAACAGATGCAAAATTCTCAAAATTTTATCAAACCACATCCAACAATATATAAAAATGATAATACTGAAAAATGGGGCTCATCCAAGGAAAGCATAGATGGCTTAACATTTAAAAGTCAATGTAATTTGACATATTAATATTTTTTTAAAAAGAACATAATATCATCTCAATAGATGCAGACAAATCACTAGACAAAATATAGTATCTATTCCTGATATTTGGCAAAACTAATACAATTATGTAAAGTTTAAAAATAAAATAAAATTAGAAAAAAAAATAAATAAAAAGTTATCAGGAAAGTAGAAGGAATTTCTTCAACCTGTAAAAGAACATCTAAAAACATCTAGACTAACATCAATTTAATGGTAAAAGAGATTTCTTTCCCCACAAGACCATTTCACTACTGTTATTCATCAGTGTACTAAAACTATTACCCTGTTCAATCAAAATAGAAAAAAAAAATTAGTAAGAGGCATTCAGTTTTGAAATGATGGAATAAAACTGCCCTTATTTGCATACAATACATCCATCTATGAAGAAAATTTGATAAAATTCACACACAAAAGACAGTAGAACTAAGTTTAACACAAGATGCAGGATACTAGAGTAATATATAAATTCAATTATATTTCTATAAAGTAGCAACAACCAATCAGAAATCGAAATAAAACATTGCAATTTAATATAGCATTAAACATTCAAAATATTTAGCATCAAAAATATGAAAAATACAGCAAAACTTGAAATACATGCCGATAATTGCAAAATATCAGAGATATTTTGAAAAGACCTAAACAAGAGAATGTACTGGTCATATAAACACCCTCTTCCTACAACACAAGAGCTGAATCTACACATGGACAAAACCAGATGGTCAATACCAAAATCAGATTGATTATATTCTTTGCAGCCAAAGATGGAGAAGCTCTATACAGTTAGCAAAAACAAGACAGGGAGCTGACTGTAGATCAGATTATGAACTCCTTATTGTGAAATTCAGACTTAATTTGAAGAAAGTAGAGAAAACCACTAGATCATTCAAGTATGACCAAAATCAAATCCCTTACAGTGGAAGTGACAAATAGATTCAAGAGATTAGATTTGATAGTCAGAGTGCCTGAAGAACTATGGGCAGAGGTTCCTGACATTGTACAGGAGGCAGTGATCAAGAACATCCTCAAGAAAAATAAATGCACAAAGGCAAAATGGTTGTCTGAGGAGGCCTTACAAAAAGCTGAGAAGAGAGGCTAAAGGTAAGGGAGAAAAGGAAAGATATACCCACCTGAATGCAGAGTTCAAAGAATAGCAAGGAGAGATAAGAAAGCCTTCTCAGTGATCAATGCAAAGAAAAAGAGTAAAACAACAGAATGGGAAAGACTAGAGATATCGTCAAGAAAATCAGAGATACCAAGGGAATATTTTATGCAAAGATAGACACAATAAAGGACAAAAATGGTATGGACCTAACAAAAACAGAAGATATTAAGAAAAGGTGGCAAGAATATATGGAAGAACTATACATAAAAGATCTTAATGATGCAGATAACCACGATGGTGTGATAACTCACATAGAGCCAGACATCCTAGAGTGCATGGTAAAGTGGGCCTTAGGTATGTGCTGTTCTGTGATTGTCGTTCAGTCGTGGCCAGCTCTTTGTGATTCCATGGACAGTAGGCCACCAGTCTTCTCTGTACTTGGGGATTCTCCAGGCAAGAATACTGGAGTGGGTTTCCATGCCCCCTCCAGGGGATCATCCCAACACAATGTCTCCTGCAGTGTAGGCAGATTCTTTACCCACTGAGCCATCAGGGATTTCCAATATTATGAACTGAAACATATGAATAGAACATGTAAATCAAGAGAGAATTCTGGGGTGAGGCTCTGTGAAAGTAAGAGTTTCAAAAGCACCCATGTATACCAATTATGATGTCTACCAGAAAAGAAAATAAGTGTTGCCAAGTATGTGGAGAAGCTAAAAATCTCTGTGTATTGCTGGGAATCTAAAATGGTGAACTTGTTGCGGAAAATAGTATCACAGCACCTCAAAGAAGTAAGCAATAATGGTATGATTCAGCAATTTCAATTCTACGTATATATCCAACTGTTTAAGTAGGGATTTGAAGAGATATTTGTACAGCAGCACTCACAGTAACATTATTCACAGTAGCCGAACAGTGGAAACATCCAAACATCCATTGACAGATGAATGGATACATACAATGTGTTCTATACACAGAATGGAATGTTATTCAGCCTTAAAAGGGAATAAAATTATGATAAATACTACAACATGGATGAACTTTGAAGTTATCATGCTAAGTAAAATAAGCCATACCAAAAAGGACAAATATTGAACCATTTCACTTATACAGCAAGGATAGTTAACTTCATAGAGACAGAAAGTAGCCTCTTTGGTACCAGGGGCTGGATAAGGGACTAATGAGTTCTTGGGTATTATTGTTCAGTCACTCAGTCATGTCTGACTCTTTGTGACCCCATGGACTGCAGCACACAAGACTTCCCTGTCCTTCACAATCTCCGGAAGCTTGCTCAAATTCACATCCATTGAGTCAGTGATGCCATCCAGCCATCTCATCCTCTGCCATCCTCTTCTTCTCCTGCCTTCAAACTTTCCCAGCATCAGGGTATTTTCCAATGAGTAGGCTCTTCACATCAGGTGGCCAAAGTACTGGAGCTTCAGCTTTAGCACCAGTCCTCCCAATGAATATGTAGGGTTGATTTCCTTTAGGATTGATTGGTTTGATCTCCTTGCAATCCAAGGTACTCTAAAGAGTTTCCTCCAACACCACAGTTCAAAAGCATCAATTCTTCAGTGCTTAACCTTCTTTATGGTCCAACACTCACATCCATACATGGCTCCTGGAAAAACCATAGCTTTGACTAGATGGACGTTTGTTGGCAAAGTAGTCTCTGCTTTTTAATATGCTGTCTAGGTTGGCCATAGCTTTTCTTCCAAGGAGCAAGCGCCTTTTAATCATAGATTCAATGGATTAGATCTGATAGATAGAGTGTCTGAAGAACTATGGACAGAGGTTCGTAACATTGTAAAAGAGGCAGTGATCAAAATCATCCTCAAGAAAAAGAAATGCAAAAAGGAAAATGGTGGCTGGAGGAGGTCTTACAACTAGCAGAGAAAAGAAGAGATGCAAAAGGCAAATGAGAAAAAAAAAAAAAAAAAGGTATACCCATATGAATTCAGAGTTCCAAAGAACAGCAAGGAAAGGTAAGGAAACCTTCCTAAGTGTACTTGGTAAAGAGTTTTCATTTCAGATGATGAAAATGTTCTGGAAGTGGATAATAGTGATGGTCACACAACAATGAGCATGTACTCGATACCACTGAACTTTACACTTAAAAAGGATTAAAATTGTAAATTTAATGTTCTGTATATTTTAACACAATAAAAAATTAAAAACATCAGATAACAGTGCATCAGATACTAAAGCAAAAGAAAAAACATTCAGAGAAAAAACAAGTCACAGAAGAATACATGCATTCATACATTATGCTTCAACTTATTTAAAGTTTAAGAATTGGTAATAATAAAAATGTTCTATATAGAAACAAATACATCATGGGTTCAACTATAAAGAAAATCAAGATAAAAATTAATAAGAAAAATAAGGCTGTACATGTGTGTCTGATTCATACAATTATGATATAGTTCACAAGAAAGAGATGAGGAGAAAGGTTGGGGAAGAACATTAGTTCTGCAATATGTAGGCAAGATTTTCCACCTAAAATCACCCAACATTGCCTAGTACAGGAAGAAAATGCTTATTGAGAGACCATCTCTAACATAAAACATTGAAACTTTCTTCAATTCTTCTTTTGTTAATATCTTACTTTGGAATTAATTAAGAAAATGCTGTGCCTCAAAACCTAGCTAACACAGGACTCACTTGGTGTATATTCCAAAATCAGTAATAGTGAGCTCAATTTTTTACTAAAAAATACTTATTACACTTAGGTGAGAACTTCTACATCAAGTGCTTTAGTCACTGATACTAGCTCTGGTTTTTGTCATCTGAAACACTGAGAATTCTTTTTTCACTAAATGAAAAAAGTGTCAAAAATATAGCCATGGGGGGTGGAAATAAACAGCAGAAAGAAAATATTTAGATTTATGTCATTAACACTGCTTGGACTTTACTTATAATGCAAGTTGTTGTTGTTATTTTTCAGTTGCTAAGTCATGTCTGACTCTTTGTGACCTCATGAACTGCAGCATGCCAGACTTCCCTGTCCTTCACTGTCTCCCAGAGTTTGCTCATGCTTATGTCCATTGAGTCAGTGATGCCATCCAACCATCTCATCCTATGCCTACCCCTTTTCCATTTGCCTTCAGTCTTTCCCAACATGAGGGTCTTTTTCAATGAGTCAGCTCTTCACATCAGCTGGCCAAAGTATTGAAGTTTCAGCTTCATCAGTCCTTCCAATGAATATTCAAGATTGATTTCCTTTAGGAGGTTTGATCACCTTGTTGTCCAAAAGACTCTGTCTTTTCCAGCACCACAGATTGAAAACCTCAATTCTTTGGCACTCAGCCTCTTGATGGTCCAACTCTCACATCTGAACATAACTACTGGAAAAACCATGTCTTTGACTAGATGGATCTTTTTTGGCAAAGTGATGTCATTGATTTTAAATATGCTGTCTAAGTTTGTCATAGCTTTTCTTCCAAGGAGCAAGTGTCTTTTAACTTAATGACTGTGGTCACCACCCACAGTGATTTTGGAGCCCAAGAAAATAAAATTTGGCACTGTTTCCACTTTTTCCCCATCTATTTGCCATGAAGTGATTGGACCAGATGCCATGATCTTCGTTTCTTGAATTTTGAGTTTTAAGCCAGCTTTTTCACTCTCCTGTTTCACCTTCATCAAGAGGTTCTTTAGTTCCTCTTCACTTTCTGCCATTAAAGTGGTACCATCTGCATATCTGAGGTTGTTGATATTTCTCCTGGCAATCTTGATTCCAGGTTGTGATTTGAAAATAAATTTGATAGCATTTCTCTACTTCCATAAAGACTGAATGACTTAATAAATAATTGTAAAGGAGTTTTATGTCCAATGTGTCTCTATTAATATATTAATACTGGTGTTCTACATAATACAAACTCTTAGTTTTTGTGTCATTTTCTATAATTACCTCAGTCTTACCACCAGCTGGGAAATGAATTGATAATTTACTCTTTTAAAACATATCTATTTCTTTTAAAATGTATCTGACCTCACTCAGCGTCATTTTATAAAGTGCAAAGGAAAAAAATATATGTTAAATCATAGCTACATAATCCTAGCTAAGTTTCAGTAGATATTTCTGATTCTACAAAGTAGGAAGGAGTGACAGAAATAATAGTAGAATTTTTACAAAATCTTTTAAATAAGATCCTTAACTTTTCATTATGTATAAGAGCTTTCTTCTAGAATACAGAAATCTAAATTCATATATTGAATAAATGAGGCCCCTGAGAAATAAAGTGTGATGTTCCTCAGTTAAACAAATGAGTTAACAGAAATAAACAAAAATTGAAAAAAATGCTCAAATTTTAATAAGATTTCAAAAAACATATAACTCTAGAGACAAATTCCATGTCTCAATGTAACAGAGAAAAATACTTCATATTTATAGAGCACTTTACATACAAACTATTTCCACATACTTATCTTACTCTATACTCGTAACAATCTTATAAATTAATATATTTCACAGCTGATAAAACATCTCAGAGAGGTTTGTGGTTTATCTGATATCACACAGCTAATGAATCAGAACACCATATTTCAGGCCAGATCTTTTTGACCTTAATAGTTTATTAACAGATTCCACACCTTGAAGGGAACAACAAGTCCAGACACACTTCATATAGGAGAGGAACGACATGCTCATTCAGAAAAAAAGCGTTGTGATGAGGACCCAGTTTGACTAGCCAGATGGTTATTAACACCACCAGATATAATTTAACAATGATTGATTTTGAATTCATTGAATAACTAGACTTTTCAGAAAAGGATCTTGGTTTTGTAACCAAATTTTAATGAAAAATTTAGAGAGGCAACTATTACCAACCTAATAATATGCAAAGGGAAAAATATTTGAACCATTTCTTCTCTTCTTTTCTTATAGAATCAACTACCTGTCTTATAATTAAAAAGCATTTAGTGTGTGAGAGCATGTACAATCATGTGTGTGTGTGTGTGTTTGTATAAGACACAGAGAGTTTTGTATACAGTATTAACATGTCATTTTATGATGCATGTTAACTATCATCTGTCTATCCATCCCTCTCTGACAAGAATGATAAATATAAGTATCCTTAAACAAATATACAACTTTCTAATCATATATTCCCATTATGAGTAATAATATCCAATATCTATATTATAGCCTATGATCTGGGAAAATCACACTTCAAAATGGTATGTACTTAGGGATCAGTCAATCAAAAATATCCAAATTTGTATCTTTCAGTTTGAGCCTTAAAATAATTGCTTCCCAAGAACAATTACATCCAATAATTCTACATCAGTAGTAGTCCAGAATTAGAGCTTCTATTTTTATTTAAATAACTTTGACTATGGTTGAGAGTACAAATATTATTCTATTTGGCTAACATAAAATACCTAAATGTCTTTTTAATCTTTTGTTTTTGTGTTTTTTCCCTTTGGATATGGTGTTTCCTTGAGAATGCTGAATGAAAGTCAAGAGAAACATTCTCATAAGCACATGAGGAAGTGATCAAAATGGGACATTATTGCTCAAAAGCAATAAGAAATGTATGTGTGCACATACATATGCATTTTCACAAAAAATGCTTATAGTTTAGAAGTATATATGGAATTTGAAGGAATAAAATGAGAGCTTATCATCCTTTCATGGAAAAGACAATGGCTATTGAGAGTATACTGGCCCAGTTTTTGGTTCCACACATAAGAAGATTAGAAGTCATCACTTCATCCTAACAACAAGTAAAAAGCTTAATGGACTAATAAATTCAACAATTATTTTTGGGCCCTAAGACAAAGGAAGATACCAGGCAAACCAGTACATTCAATATTGGACAGACCTAAAGAAAATTCAGAGAATCACCATGTACCAAAGCAGGCTTAGTAGTGGAAACCACAAGAACCCATGTTGGGTAGGAAAACCTTAAGTGTAATTGATGAACCTCTGGAGGCTTAGTGTTCAAAATTCATAGAGGTAAAATTTCCAAGGCAGGTCAGTCATAAGAGGTCACCAATAATATCATAATATTTACCTCTGTGAATTTGACCAGGTCTTTACACTAAATATTGGATAAAAATCTCCCTTTGCTTCTGGTAGAGGGAGGGAAAGAGAATCACTTTGAAATATACCAGAAAACCATTATTATCAACAAAAAAGATAGTAAATATCTAATCAGACACTAATGGAGAAGGCAATGGCACCCCAGTCCAGTACTCTTGCCTGGAAAATCCCATGGATGGAGGAGCCTGGTAGGCTTCAGTCCATGGGGTCGCTAAGAGTTGGACATGACTGAGCGACTTCACTTTCACTTTTCACTTTCATGCATTGGAGGAGGAAATGGCAACCCACTCCAGTGTTCTTGCCTGGAGAATCCCAGGGACGGGGTGGGGGGGCAGGCTTGTGGGCTGCCTTCTATGAGGTCGCACAGAGTCGGACATGACTGAAGCAACTTAGCAGCAGCAGCAGCAGCAGCAGCAGGCCCTAAAGCTTGAGACTAACTGGGGAAAGGAAAACACTCAATTCTTGTTACCTCTAGCCTTACATTTGACCAAAGGGAACTAACTATCTACCTCCAGTTCACTTTGTTCATGTTAATGTCCCACTGAACTGAGGAGAAAAAATTCAGAAACTCTTGCAAAGTTTACAATACAGAAGCATATGCTCACTGAGTGACAGACCTAATCATAGGGCTACAAGGTGTTTTATCTCCCCCACTGACACACATTAATACATTAGTGAGGTATATTTATGGCAGTTCCTTTTACCCAGTGTATTATGTACAGCTGTCAAGAAAAAAAGTACAAAGCCTACCAAGAGACAAAACACACACACACAATTTGAAGGAATTTAGCAAGAATCATAACCAGACATATCAGGATATTGGAGTTATCTGTCACGGAATTTAAAGCAACTATTATTAATATGCCAGGAGCTCTAACAGATACAGAGAATGCAAGAACAGATAGGCAATATTAGCTGGAATATGGAAATCCTTAGAAAGAACCAAAAAGAAATTCTAGAGATAAAAAACACTGTAATGTAAGTGAAGAATGCATTTGATATGCTAATTAGCAGATGTGACATAATTGAGGAAAGACTATTTGAGCTTGAGAATGTCTCAATAGAAACCTCCAAAACTGAAAAGCAAAGAGAAAAATCACTGACTTTGTTGAATGAAGAGAGTTGAATGAAATATTTAAAAGGAAAAAAAAAAAAAAAACACCAACCTTGAAATCTGTAGTCTGTGAAATTATCTTCCAAGGATAAAAGAGAAACAAAAAATTAAGAATTTTTTTTTGTCAGTAGACATGTTTTTAAAGAAAATGTTAAAAGAAGTTCAGCAGAGTGATAGAAATTACAGGTCAGAAACTGATCTGTATAAAGTAAGGGAAAGAATCAAAGAAGGAATAAGTTAAGGTAAAATAAAAAAATATATATATATATATATTTTTTAAAATTTTAACTTACCTAAGAGATAACATTTTGTTCAAGGTAATAATGCCAACAATGGATTCAATTATGTATGATTGCATATGGTTATGTATACTTAACTGTAAGTGGAATAAATGATAGCAATAATACAAGGGACAGGAAGAAGGAATTAGGAAATATTGTTATTATAAGGTACTTGTACTACCATGGAATGGTATAAGATTATTTGAAAGTAGACTAACATTAGCTGTACATATATATTTAATATATATTTCAAACTCTAGGAAAACCACTAAAAAATATAACTGATATGCTCAGAAAGGAGAGAAATGGGAATCACAAAATATGCAATTAAAACAGTAAAAAACTTAAAAGAATAGAGATGAAAACAGGAAAAAAGAAGAGGGGCAACAAATAAAAGCAATAATTATAGCAATAATATCAATGGTTACTTTAAACATTAATAGTCTAAATGCAACAATCAAAAAGCAGCAATCGTCAGGGTAGATAGATAAAAAAGTAAGACCCAACTATAGATTGTCTACAGGAAATCCACTTTAAATATAAAGGCACACTTAGATCAAAGTAAATAGAGGGCAAAAATATACCATGGTAACATTTATCAAAATAAAGTGGGAGTAGGCATATCCATTTCTGACCAAGCAAACACAAATCTAGGAAAATTATCAATGAGACATAAAGGTATTGAACAAGAATAAAGGGGTCATTTCTACAGGAAGATACAATAATCTTTAATTTATACACACCCGACAATAGCACATCAAACTACATGAGGCAAAAACTAACAGATTTCAAACAGAATATATGATTCCACTCTTATAATTTGAGACATCAACTACAGCATATATAACATATCTTTATATAAGATATAAAGAGACTGCTTTATAGAAATGGACAGATCAAGCAGGAGGAGAATCAGTAGGGGCATAGTTGAATTCAACAACACCATCAATCACTGGATCTAATCTATACCTATATATTACTTTATCCAACAAGATCAGAATACATGAATGCACATTCTTTTCAATTTTCACATGTAACATTCACCAAGATAGATTGCATTTCAGATCACAAAACAAATTCAAAAATTATAATATGATAGAAATCATACAAAGTCTGTCCTCAGACTATAATGGAATTAAGCTAGAAATTAATAACATAAAGATAACTGGAAAATTGCCAAATGCATATAGGGATTAAATAGCATCCTCTTAAATAGCACGTGAAGCAAAGAAGAAATCTCAAGAAAAATTTAAAAATATTTTTAACTGAATGAAAATTAAAACACAATTTATCAAATGTGTGAGATATAGTAAAAAATAGCACTTAATAGGGCTTCCCTGGTGGTTCAGAGGTTAAAGCGTCTGCCTGCAATGTGGGAGACCTGGGTTCAATCCCTGAGTCTCAAAGATTCCCTGGCAACCCACTCCAGTATTCTTGCCTGGAGAATTCCATGGAGGGAGGAGCCTGGTAGGCTACAGTCCATGGGGGTCGCAAAGAGTCAGACACGACTGACCTACTTCACTTCCTTCCTTCCTTCTCTTAGCAGGAAAATAATAGTATTTAATGCATATATTAGAAAAGAAGAAACACTTAAAATCAGTAATCTAATTTTATATTTTAGGAAATTAGACAAAGAAGAGCAAATTAAATTCAAGGTAAGCAGAAGAATAGAAGTAAGTATTGCATTAGAAATCAATGGAATCAAAATAGGAATTCAATAGAGAAATTAATGAAACTAAAAGGTGGTTATCTGAGAAGATTAATTACTACATCTTTATCCAGGATAATAAGAAAAAGAGAACACAAATTACTAGTATCAGAAATAAAAGGGGAGATATTATTATGGACATTGAAAGGGTGGTGGTGGTGTTTTAGTTGCTAAGTCATATCTGACTCTTGTGACCTCATAGATGGTAGCCCTCCAGGCTCCTATGTTCATGGGAATTCTCCAGGCAAAAATACTGTAGTGGGTTGCCATGCCCTCCTCCAGGGGATCTTCTCAACCTAGGGATGGAACCCAGGTCTCCACTTTGCAGGTGGATACTTTACCGTCTGAGCCACAAGGAAGCCCATGAATTCAGTAGTGGGTAGCCTATACGTTCTCCAGCAGATCTTTACAATATTGTAAAGCAATCATCCTCCAACTAAAAATAAATACATTTATTAAAAAAAAGAAAGTCATTGACTTTTGTGTATTAACCTTCTATTCTGCAACCTTGCATCATGGAGAAGAGAATGACTACTCTGATAGCTCAGTTGGTAAAGAATCCACCTGCAATGCAGGAGACTTCAGTTTGATTCCTAGGTCGGTAATATCCACTGGAGAAGGGATAGGCTACCTGCTCCAGTATTCATAGGCTTTCTTGTGCCTCATATGGTAAAGACTATGCCTGCAATGTGGAGACCTGAGTTTGATCCCTGGGTTGGGAAGATCCCCTGGAGGAGGGCACGACAACCCATTCCACTTGCTCCTTGAAAGAAAAGCTATGACCAACCTAGACAGCATATTAAAAAGCAGAGACATTACTTTGCCAACAAAGGTCTGTCTAATCAAAGCTATGGTTTTTCCAGTAGTCATGTATGGATGTGAGAGTTGGACCAAAAAGAAAGCTGAGCACTGAAGAATTGATGCTTTTGAACTGTGGTGTTGGAGAAGACTCTTGAGAGTCCCTTGGACTGCAAGGAGATCCAACCAGTCCATCCTAAAGAAAATCAGTCCTGAATATTCATTGAAAGGACTAATGCTGAAGCTGAAACTCCAATACTTTGGCCACCTGATGCAAAGAGCTGACTCATTGGAAAAGACCCAGATGCTGGGATAGATTGAAGGTGGGAGGAGAAGGGGACAACAGAAGATGAGATGGTTGGATAGAATCACCAACTCGATGGACACGAGTTAGAGCAAGCTCCAGGAGTTGGTGATGGACAGGGAAGCCTGGCATGCTTCAGTCCATGGGATCCCAAAGAGTCAGACATGACTGAGTGGCTGAATTGAACTGAACTGAATTGTGTTAATTTCCGTCATACATCAACACGAGTCAGCCATAGGACATATGTCCCCTCCCCTCCCTCTTGGACCTCCCTCCCACAACCCATTCCATACCATCCCTCTAGGTTTTCACAGAGCACTGTATTTGAACTTCCTGCATCATACAGCAAATTCCCACAGGCCATCTATTTTATATATGGTAAATATAAAATAATTTATGAAACATAATTACATATGTCTCAATGTTACTTTCTCAATTCGTCCCTCCCTCTCCAGCCCCCACTGTGTTCACAAGCCTGTTCTCTATGACTTTATCTCTACTGCAACCCTGAAAATAGTACCATCTTTCTAGATTCTATATATATGCATTAATATATGATATTTGTTTTTCTTTTTCCGACTTACTTTACTCTGTATAATAGGCTCTAGGTTCATCTATCACATTAGAACTGACTCAAATGTGTTTTTTTATGGCTGAGAAATATTCCATTCTTTATATGTACCACACTTCTTTATCCATTCATCTCTCGATGGACATAAGGTTACTTCCACGTCCTAGCTATGGTAAATATAGCTGCAATGAAGATGTGTTTTTCTCAATTACGCTTTCCTCGGGCTATATGCCCAGTAATGGCATTGTTGGGTCATATGGTAGTTTTATTCTTTGTTTTTTAAGGAATCTCCATACAGTTCTCCATAGTGGCTGTATCAATTTACATTTCCACCAACAGTCCAAGAGGGTTTCCTTTTCTCCACACCCTTTCCAGCATTTATTGTTTGTAGATTTTTTGATGATGGCCATTCTGACCAGTGTGAGGTGATACCTCTTTGCAGTTTTGATTTGCATTTCTCTAATAATGACCAGTGTTAAGTATCTTTTCATGTGTTTATTAACCATCTGTATGTCTTCTTTGGAGAAATGTCTAGTTAGGTCTTCTACCCACTTTTTGACTGGGTTGTTTATTTTTCTGGTATTGAGCTGCATAAGCTGCTTGTACATTTTGGAGATTAATCCTTTGTAAGTTGTTCCTTTTGCTATTATTTTCTCCCATTCTGAGGGCTGTCTTTTCACCTTGTTTATAGTTTCCTTTGCTGTGCAAAATCTTTTAAATTTAATTAAATCCCACTTGTTTATTTTTATTTCCATTTTTCTAGGTGGTGTGTCCTAGAGGCTTTTGCTGTTATTTATGTCAAAGAGTGTACTACCTATGTTTTCCTCTAGAAGATTTATAGTTTCTGGCCTTACATTTAAGTCCTTAATTAATTTTGACTTTATTTTTGTGTGTGGTGTTACGTGTTCTAGTTTCAGTCTTTTACACGTAGCTGTCCAGTTTTCCCAGAACCACTTATTGAAGAAGCTGTCTTTTCTCCATTGTATATTCTTGCCTCCTTTGCCAAAGATAAAGTGCCCATAGTTGTGTGGGTTTATCTCTGGGCTTTCTATTTTGTTCCATTGGTCTATATTTTAGTTTTTATGCCAGTACCATACTGTCTTAATGACTATAGCTTTGAGAAATAGTTAAGTCAGGCAGGTTGATTCCTCCAGCTCCATTTTTCTTTCTCAAGATTGCTTTCGCTATTCGAGGTCTTTTGTGTTTCCACACAAATTTTGAAAATTTTTGTTCTAGTTCTGTGAATAATACCATTGATAGCTTGATAGAGATTGAATTGAATCTATAGATTGTTTTGGGTAGTACAGTCATTTTCACAACATTGATTCTTCCAATTCATGTACATGGTATACCTCTCCATATGTTTATGTCATCTTTGATTTCTTTCATGAGTGTCTTATAGTTTTCTGCATACAGATCTTTTGTCTCTTTAGGTAGGTTTATCCCTATGTATTTTATTCTTTATGTTGCAGTGGTGAATGGGATTGTTTCCTTAATTTATCATTATAATTTTTATTGTTAGTGTATAGGAATGCAAGTTATTTCTGTGTATTAATTTTATATCCTTCAATTTTACTATATTCATTGATTAGCTCTAGCAATTTTCTGCTGGTATATTTAGGAGTTTCTATGTATAGAATCATGTAATCTGCAAATAGTGAGTGTTTTACTTCTTTTTTCAGTTTGAATTCCTTTTATTTCTTTTCCTTCTCTGATTGTTGTGTCAAAAACTTCCAAAACTTTGTTGAATAATAGTGGCAAGAGTGGACTCCCTTGTCTTCTTTCTGATCATAGAGGAAATGCTTTCAGTTTTTCACCTTTGAGAATGAATCACTTTCTTATATACTATCAGTTAACTAGTAGAATTTGCAATTAAAAGTAGAATATGATTTATATATACCCACAAAATAAACTACTTAGGTATAAACATTTTTAATATACATAGTATATAAGAAGAACACTACCATACTCAAACAAATTAAGTCAAATAAGAACTAAATCAATGGAAAGACATTCCATGTACATGAATAAGAATACTCAGTGTTATCAAAATATCAGTCCTTCCCAACTTGCAATCTGATTTGAAATCCCAGGAAGTTGCTTAGTAAGTATGGATAAAGTGATTCTAAAATGTTTATGGAGAGGCAAAAGAATGTCCAACACAATACTGAAGGAGAAGAAAAAGTTAAAGGACTAAGCCCAGTTGATTTCACTATAAAGATGCAGTGATCAACATAATGTTACATTGGTGAAAGAATAGACAAGTAGATAAATGGAAACAAGTGGATAGCCTAGAAATAAAGCCACATAGAGTTAACTGATCTTCGACCAAAGGCAATACAGTGGAGACAAGACAGTCTTTTCATAATTGGTGCTGAAACAACTAGACATACACATGCAAAAAGTGAATCTCAATATAAATCTTTCCCTTTCACATATATTAACTCAAATGAATTATAGACCTATAATCAAAATGCAAAAGTATAAAACTTTAGAAAATAACATAGGAGAAAACCTAGATGATGGCCATGACTTTTTAGATATAATACCAAAGACACATGCTTCCCAGGTTGCACTAGTGGTAAAGAATCCGCTTGCCAATGCAGGAGATGTAAGAGACATGGGCTCAATCCCTGGGTCAGGAAAATCCCCTGGATAAGGGTATGACAACCCACTCCAGTATTCTTGCCTGGAGAACCCCACATACAGAGGAGCCTTGCAGGCTACAGTCCACTGGATTGCAAAGAGTCAGACACAACTGAAGCAACTTACCATGTACACACACACCAAACACACAATCCATGAAAGAAATAATGGTTAAGTTGGACTTTATTAAAATTTAAAACTTCTGCTCTGCAATAAATAATATCAAAAGAATTAGAAGATGATACCCAGATTGGAAGAAAATATTTACAAAAGATACATCTGATAAGGGGCTGTTATCCAAAATATTAAAAAGGACTGTTAATACTCAGTAATAAGAACACAAACATCCCAATTTAAATATGGGCCAAAGAAGACCTTAACAGACACCTCACCAAAGAAGATACAGAGATTGAGGACAATCATATGAAAAAATTCTCCACATGTCATTCAAGAAAATGTAAAATAAAATAACAATGAGATACCACTGTACACTTTTCAAAATGGCCAAAATCTGAACTATGAAATAGCAAGTGCTAGTAAAGATGTGGAGCAACAGGAATAGGTGGTAGGAATGCATATTGTACACTCACCATACAGTTAATTACTGGTGGCAATGTATAATGATGCAATCACTTTGGAAGACAGTTTAGAGGCTACTTACAAAGTTAAACATAATCTTACTATACAATCCAGTCACCATACTCCTTGGTATTTATCTGAAGGATTTGAAAACTTATGTAAACAAAAATCTACACTTGAATTTTTAATTACCAAAACACAGAATCATCTAAGACGTCTGTCAGAAGGTGAATGGATAAATAAACTGTGGCACATCCAGACAATGAAACATTATTTAACACTAAAAAGGAGCTTTCAAACCATGAAAAGATATGTAATGACCTTACATATACACTACTAAATGATATAAGCAAATGTGAAAAGGCTACATATTCCAATCACAGGACAATCTTGAAAAGGCAAAACTGTGGAGAAAGTAAAACAATCCATGGTTTCCAGGTGGGAAGATGTATAGGTAGAACACAGAGGGCTTTTAGAGCAGTACAAATGCTCTAAATATTATTATAATGAACAAAATATGCCATTATACATTTGTCCAAACCCATAGAATGTACAACACATAGTAAACCATATTGGAAATTTTGGATTTTGTGTGTTAAAATTTGTTAATGTAGACTCATCAATTGTTATGAATGTACCATTCTGGTGGGAGATGTTGCTAATGGAGGAGGCTATGCATGGGGGGGTGGGGCGGGGGGGCAGGAGCCATATTAGAACTCTCTGTACCATCCTCCTAATTTTGCAGTGAAATTTAAACTGCTCAAAAAATTAAAGTCTTAAAAAAATGTACTCTGATCTTTCTATCCAAAATTATGTCACTAATATTTGCATTATAGATAAAGACTAAATGCCTGATTTGCAACTCAACTCCACCCACTAGTTTATAAATGAGTAAAATGTGGGCATACCGTCTTGCCTCTGCTTTTGTTATTGAATGAATCACTAGTTTTACCCTCCACATCTCTTGTCCTTTGCCACCTTTTCTTGAGACATCCATAGAATTGCCTGTCAGTTTATCTCTTCTCCTAATTTCACTGTGTTCAGATTATTATTATAGCCATTTTCCCACTTCCTGTCATCTACCTGATTTTGCTTCTTCAATCATAGACCACAAGAGGTACTGTAAAACTCACCACTAATGATATCTCTTAAATGGTCCCTAAGGATAAGAATTGCAGGGTTATTATTCAAAGTTCTAAGGCAGAACAAGTTAGAGCCCTAGAAACAAGACTTTATCTTTCTTAAAGAACACATTACATTTCATCAATAGACCAGAGAAAAATTATCACATGATATGATAGAATAGATTGGCTTATATAACAATCATTTTCAAAAACCACAATTGTTTAAAAAAAAAAATGGCTTGGCCTTTAGGGTATACCATTAAGAAACATAAACTAGTTTCATTTCTCCTCAATTGGTTAATTTTTACGGTGTAAATGTACATAAACAGAAATTGTGTCTTACATATACTCTCATTAAAACTATCTGTTGAAGAAGGCAATGAGGAAGAGCTTTCCTATAAGCAATTACATTGAAAGCTGGCCAAATTCATAAAATAGACAAGATATAACCACTTTCACATTTGAAATACAATGTTTTCAAACTAAATAAAATTCATTGTTTTCAAATGTGTTTTTTAAAAATATATAATTCATTCATTCAGGCTGTTTCTACACAAGCATATAGTAACCAGTGTGACTGACAGTTGATTCAATTATTGAAATGCTATTGAAATTGACTGATAATCCCAGTCAAAACAGTGAAACTAGATCAGTTCAGTTCAGTCGCTCGGTCATGTCCGACTCTGCGACGCCATGAATTACAGCACGCCAGGCCTCCGTGTCCATCACCAACTCCTGGAGTCCACCCAAACCCATGTCCATTGAGTCAGTGATGCCATCCAACCATCTCATCCTCTGTCATCCCCTTCTCCTGCCCTCAATCTTTCCCAACATCAGGGTCTTTTCCAGTGAGTCAGCTCTTCTCATTAGGTGGGCAACATATTGGAGTTTCAGCTGCAACATCAGTCCTTCCAATGAACATCCAACTGATCTCCTTTAGAATGGACTGGTTGGATCTCCTTGCAGTCCAAGGAACTCTCAAGAATCTTCTCCAACACCACAGTTGAAAAGCATCAATTCTTTGGTGCTCAGCTTTCTTTATAGTCCAACTCTCACATCCATACATGACCACTGAAAAAACCATAGCCTTGACTAGATGGACCTTTGTTGATTCCAGCTTGTGCTTCCTCCAGCCCAGCGTTTCTCATGATGCACTCTGCATATAAGTTAAATAAGCAGGGTGACAATATACAACCTTGACGTACTCCTTTTCCTATATGGACAAGTCTGTTGTTCCATCTCTAGTTCCAACTGTTGCTTCCTGGCCTGCATGCAGGTTTCTGAAGAGGCAGGTCAGGTGATCTAGTATTCCTATGCCCTTCAGAATTTTTCACAGCTTATTGTGATCCACACAGTCAAAGGCTTTGGCATAGTCAATAAAGCAAAAATAGATGTTTTCCTGGAACTCGCTTGCTTTTTCAATGATCCAGCAGATGTTGGCAATTTGATCTCTGGTTCCTCTGCCTTTTCTAAAGCCAGCTTGAACATCTGAAAGTCCACGGTTCACATATTGCTGAAGCCTGAAACTAGATATATCCCCTTAAAACTCCGTTTTACAAAACTAACATTTTTCTACCATTTTATACAGTATTCCCACTAGATGGCAAACTTTAGTCACAAATACAGAAGTCATTTTAAAATCATTATATGGTTTTTTGTTATAATGCGACAAAAATGGCTAGCAAAATGTTAACATTAATTTTAATCATAGACATCAAATTATCATGCTTAAAATAAAAAGATTAACAAGATATATGGAGAAGTAGCTCTAAAATACTAAATTTGAGAAGGCAAAAGAAGTAAGGCATTAAAAAAAAAAAAAAAAGGTGTGGCAGTTCCAAGAAAGCTTTCAAATCCTTGCTAAATCTATCATTGCTGAACCCCTCTTCAGAGGAAAGATTGATCTTACACAGACTAGAAAGAAAACTATAAAAGAAATTATTTTATTAATTTGAATTCAATTACTATAATTTTCATATTGGTAATATTTGATTGCCAGAAACACAGATAGTTGATAACAGATCTAAAAAATACAAAATATGGTAAAAGAAAGCTTCATGTGAAGTGTGAGTTCTAAATAATAGAACCTAATTTTCTGGTGAATTTTAAAGTTAGAGATACTTGAGAGATTTTGTTTGATTGCTTGTTTGTTTTCATTTAATATTCAATGCAATTATAACCAGATAAATCTTTGAAAAACCATATGGACACATATCTGAAAATCTAGCTGATTTTTTAATTTACATTTTGTAGTACTAATGCAAATATTTTGAAAGCTTTTCAAGTAAAGATTTTCTATCAGTTCAAATGCTAATTAAGAAAGAACATTTATGTGTTTGAAAATCATATATTGATTTTGAACATGATTACCTATACAAATATTACAAGATTTTCCTACAAGACTGTCTTACTAATTGGAAGTTAACATTCTGTGTTTAGATGAATTTTCATTGATTTCTTTTATGCAAATATGAACAAGATAAATGGAAAAGGCAACCCAGATTGTTACTTAGAAATGTCCACTGACATAGTCTTTGGCTTTTAGTTCATTATATTTTCACTGGAAAGTAGTTTAATCTCTGATTTTGCAGCTTTAAAGTAATTGTGCTACCTAATCAACCACTACCATCTACAGTTCTCGATTCAGCAGATGCTGAAATTATTAATGAGAGAATATGTAATGGGATTATAGAAACTCACTCTTACAGTTAGGTACAAAAGTATTTAATGGTTATAATTCATAAGAAGATTGACAATTTATGGCTTTTTATAACATGCAATATACTTTATAGAATGTTGTACGTTGTTGTGTATGCCCAGAGTGATATAAAGCCACTGTGTTCCTGGATTCTGCTTAGGACCTCATGGATTGCATTGTCCAGAAGAATAGTTCCAAAAGGGAAGCACACTTCAATAATCAAACATGTAAACACACACACACACACACACACACACACAGAAAAGGTAGAATTATAGCAATCTGTGTTACACTTTTTTGGTATTTTTATATAATGAGTTTAGTTTAAAATGTTAAATTCTGCAATGCTTTTTAAGTGTGTTACATAATAGGAAAGAAAGCAGTTAGCTATTAAATAAAAATAACTTTGTATCAGTTCAGTTCAGTTCAGTTGCTCAGTCATGTCCAACTCTTTGTGACCCCATGGACTGCAGCACTCCAGACCTCCCTGTCCATTGCAAACTCCCAGAGTTTATTCAAACTCATGTCCATTGAGTCGGTGATGCCATCCAACAATCTCATCCTCTGTCGTCCCCTTCTCCCACCCTCAATCTTTCCCAGCATCAGGGTCTTTTCCAATGAGTCAGCACTTTGCATCAGGTGGCCAAAGTATTGGAGTTTCAGCTTCAACATCAGTCCTTCCAACGAATATTCAGGACTGATTTCCTTTAGGATGGACTGGTTGGATCTGCTTGCAGTCCAAGGAACTCTCAAGAGTTTTCTCCAACACTACAGTTCAAATAGAACTGCCTTATGATCCAGCAACCCCACTGCTGGGCATACACACTGAGGAAACCAGAAGGGAAAGAGACACGTGTACCCCAATGTTCATCGCAGCACTGTTTATAATAGCCAAGACATGGAAGCAACCTAGATGTCCATCAGCAGATGAATGGATAAGAAAGCTGTGGTACATATACACAATGGAGTATTACTCAGCCATTAAAAAGAATACATTTGAATCAGTTCTAATGAGGTGGATGAAACTGGAGCCTATTATACAGAGTGAAGTAAGCCAGAAGGAAAAACATAAATACAGTATACTAACGCATATATATGGAATTTAGAAAGATGGTAACAATAACCCGGTGTACGAGACAGCAAAAGAGACACTGATGTATAGAACAGTCTTGTGGACTCTGTGGGAGAGGGAGAGGGTGGGAAGATTTGGGAGAATGGCAATGAAACATGTAAAATATCATGTAGGAAACGAGTTGCCAGTCCAGGTTCGATGCATGATGCTGGATGCTTGGGGCTGGTGCACTGGGACGGCCCAGAGGGATGGTATGGGGAGGGAGGAGGGAGGAGGGTTCGGGATGGGGAGCACATGTATGCCTGTGGCGGATTCATTTTGATATTTGGCAAAACTAATACAATTATGTAAAGTTTAAAAATAAAATAAAATTGGAAGAATTAAAAAAAAAAAAAGCATCAGTTCTTCAGTGCTCAGCTTTCTTTATAGTCCAACTCTTACATCCGTACGTGACTACTGGAAAAATAGTAGCTTTGACTAGATGGACCTTTGTTGGCAAAGTAATGTCTCTGCTTTTTAATACACTGTCTAGGTTGGTTGAAACTTTTCTTACAAGGAGCAAGTGTTAAGATTTACCTTATTATTATCAGAGAAATATATAGAAAAGTTTTTATTTGATTTATATAGTACACTTAATCACACAACAACACTTAAAAATCTGTTACGTCAAAAGAAAGTGTAACTACATCCATCCACCAGTATTGACCCCAAATATGAACTTCCAATGCTGCAATTGCAAACACACAAAACCTAAATTGTACAACTTTAATTATTATGAATATCAAATTTAGGTGTAAATGTTAGTGGTGACAATGTTTTCATACTCACCCAGTCTTCACTTCCTTTTCATGTGCTTCAATTACCTATCCCTCCCTCCATTTACCCCACTATATGTAGGAATATTGAATAATTTTTCAGATCCAAATGCTAATTTATAATGAAAAAGCAAATATCTTCTTTCATTACTTATTTCTTCTGGACTTCAGCCATTAATAGAAAATTGTCTTTAATCTAACCTGGTCAAAAAATACTTGTGGGATTAATTACTTCAGCATATTATTGGCACAATTGCTGGAGATAATTTGTCTCATTACATACTTATTGCTCAATGAAGAAAAGAAAGCCTGGTACACATTTGAAGGCCATGGATTGATTGACGTTTTTCAGAGACAGAGCATAGGTACAAAGTGGGAAGCCTTTCCATGGGTACCCGATGATGACTTCCCTTCTCTTCTCTGTACTCTCTTTTCTAAGTTACTTTGTGATTTACTTCTAGTTATACTCAGGTTTTTGTTCATTTCCGTCATTTTTAATCTCTTTTTTTTTTTTTTTTTGGCTTTGTTTTGCTTTGTCATTGTCTTGTTTCAAATCTAGTCTCTCTTTTTTACTCTTCATTGAAATTTTAATAAATGAAAAAGAGTGTAACTATTAATATTACTGACTCATTAGGCAAATCAGAAAAAAACGGAGAAGCAAATATTTGTAGACTGGGTTTTCCACATTATCTCTTCTTCCTTAGCTATTTTTTTTCTTATTTCCACACATAGAAAATGTTTTAAATCTTTTGTCCCACTTTCAGGAAAACTCATATTTTGTCATTTTTGAAAATACAAAAACTCAAAGTATAATACAAATGTCCATAGATCACAGCAGGTCAGAATATGTTTATGTCTGTTTATATGACTCTCCTCACATTCCATCCCAAACACACGGGGGGAAAAAAAAAGGTAGTAAAAAAATCTCAAAATGTGCAACCTAAATAGACTGTTGCACAGCTAAAATAGCAGCTGGAGTTTATTTTTGGCTGCTAAAAAAAACTGTGTTAATCCTACAGTACCAGGTTCAAATAAGTTTTAACCCATTTTAACTATCTCTCTAATACATGCACGTATTTTCCTACTTGTAAATACAATCCAAGGAAAATCAGTGAGGTGTCTCTGATTTATAAAATATAAACTCAAAATTATATGTATTGGTGCCACTAATTCTTACTGATAAAGCAGCATGAGAAGAGAAAAGAGAACTGGGAGTATAGGAATGAAAGTTAATTTTATAGTTTGATATAATATATGCAAACTGACCAGAATATTGGCCAATAATTTATTCCCCTTGAGTTGTTGTGATTTTACATACTCAGAACCATAAACATACAAGATATTAGAGAGAGCTCATGTCCCCAAGGACCCAGTCTTTTTTTCCTAGTGTCACCATTATGACCCCCTTTTCTCTGTTTCTTCTTCTTCATGGGACAAAAGTATATCTGACTCCCAATTCACTCACAACCAGTTCCATTGGTAAAATTCATTTTGAGAAATGGGAAATAAGCATCCCTCTTGATTTTTAATGCTGAACCAAATTAATGCCCAAAATTCATTAAAGCCCATGAAGATTTCTCTATTTTCCTTTAAAGCAGAAATTAAAGGGTCATTTATAAGATGGAGTTCAAAATATACAAATCAAGCACATTATAACACTGAAACTGGAAAAGAAATCAAGACTACTCAGTGGAATGAAATAGACTAAAAGATGCCTCACTTTTCTGTCAGTTTGAAACAGCAAGGATTCTCCTGAAAGCACAGCCCTCACAGGAATACATCCACCTTTGTTTACCTCTAATTAAAATTGGAGGAGCAGAAGCAAGGGCATCTCAGCTGATCCTAATTACTAGGCAGACATAAAGGAGCACTTGGAAATAGCTTCAGATCCATATACTATGATGTAAAGCAATGAATAAACCCTTGTATGCTGGAAAGAAAAAGCATAATCATACCCTCTTAGGCTGTCTCAAGCAGACCTATGAAGTGGTCTTTGAGGATGGGGTCAGTCTGCTGCTATCCTCTCTATTAGATTGTGTAGATGGCTTGAAAGACACAAAAGAAATTGTTGTAACATTCATCTTAATACCATTGGATGACAGCACTCCATAGCTGCCACACAAAAGTCAAATAGCAGCTGTAAAACTCAGAATATTCTGAGATGGTGAACTTCCATGCCAAGGAATAAACTAGGCACTTCAACTGAGGGAGCACAAATCAGGGCTGTCATGGGCACTTGATGTTCCTCTTCTCGGAATGACACCTGTTTGGGGGTTATGCTTAGATCAGGATTACTGAGAACTTTTAAATGCATGAAACCCTAAGCAATCTTTATTTTGTTAACCCACTCATACTTTGAATACTGTTAAATTTCAGTTAGAAACAAATCCTTGAGATTAAAATTGGTCATTTGCACACCACAAATAAGGCGTTCTTATCAATTTTTGGTTCACAGACCTCTGAATATCTCATGAAAATTTTGACTTTTTCTCTAGCAGTTTCATATATTCATAAAATGTTGAATGCAAATATAAATAACTTGCTGTAGTCTCTTAGGTCTGAGACAGGCTGGAATCTGCAAACTCTACTACAGTCCTTGCACATGGACAAACACCTCTTCTAGCTACAGAATATGAAGAAATTATAAGGGACTAAAAATAGTTGCACATGTGTGCAGTTGAGACAAATTATGAACAACAAGATGCAAAAAAGGTCAAAACCCAACCACCACTTCTGTGGTGAAAGGAGCAAAAGCAGGATACCATGCATGATCCCTGCACACAGCACCATCAAGAAGGTGGACAGATCACCTAAGTCACCCATACAGGCCAACCTACTGATTTTTCCCACCCTCATCCCATTTAAGGAACCAGCTAGCTCCCCTCACCACCATGAGGGACCAAGCAAGGGAATCTATTACTTATTGTTGCTTCCTCTTGCGGCAGCACAAGTCACAATAAAGCCTTGCCTTAGTTCCTTCTCTGTTCTCATATTAATTTCTATTGATTAAAGAATTCAAGAACCCAGGTCAGTAACAGGTTCAAGCAACTGACAAACAACTAATCTCAAAAATATACAAGCAACTCCCACAGCTCAATTCCAGAAAAATAAACGACTCAATCAAAAAATGGGCCAAAAAACTAAATAGACATTTCTCTAAAGAAGACATACAGGTGGCTAACAAACACATGAAAAGATGCTCAACATCACTCATTCTCAGAGAAATGCAAATCAAAACCACTATGAGGTACCATTTCACGCCAGTCAGAATGGCTGCAATCCAAAAGTCTACAAATAATAAATGCTGGAGAGGGTGTGGAGAAAAGGGAACCCTCTTACAGTCTTGGTGGGAATGTAAACTAGTACAGCCACTATGGAGAACAGTGTGGAGATTCCTTAAAAACCTGGAAATAGAACTGACATGACCCAGCAATCCCACTGCTGGGCATACACACTGAGGAAACCAGAAGGGAAGGAGACACGTGTACCCCAATGTTCATTGCAGCACCGTTTATAATAGCCAGGACATGGAAGCAACCTAGATGTCCATCAGCAGACAAATGGATAAGAAAGCAGTGGTACATATACAGAATGGAATATTACTCAGCCATTAAAAATAATAAATTTGAATCAGTTCTAATGAGATGGATAAAACTGGAGCCTATTATACAGAGTGAAGTAAGCCAGAAATAAAAACACCAATACAGTATGCTGCTGCTAAGTTGCTTCAGTCGTGTCGGACTCTGTGTGACCCCATAGACGGTAGCCCACCAAGCTCCCCCGTCCCTGGGATTCTCCAGGCAAGAATACTGGAGTGGGTTTCCATTTTCTTCTCCAATGCATGAAAGTGAAAAGTGAAAGTGAAGTCACTCTGTCATGTCCGACTCCTAGCAAACCCATGGACTGCAGCCCACCAGGCTCCTCTGTCCATGGGATTTTCCAGGCAAGAGTACTGGAGTGGGTTTCCATTGCCTTCTCTGCCAATACAGTATACTAATACATGTATATGGAATTTAGAAAGATGGTAATGATAACCCTGTATGCGAGACAGCAAAAGAGACACAGATGTATAGAACAGTCTTTTGGACTCTGTGGGACAGGGCGAGGGTGGGATGAATTGGGAGAACAGCATTGAAACATTTATAATATCATATATGAAATGAGTTGCCAGTCCAGGTTTGATGCATGATACTGGATGCCTGGCGCTGGTGCACTGAGATGACCCATAGGGATGGTACAGGGATGGAGGGGGGAGGGGGGTTCAGGATGGGGATCACGTGTATACCTGTGGTGGATTCGTGTTGATGTATGGCAAAACCAATACAATATTGTAAAGTAATTAACCTCCAATTAAAATAAATACATTTATATTAAAAAAAAAAAAGAACTGCTGATCCTCAATAGCAAGTGTGTAAATAAAACATTCAAATTTCAAGGAAAATAATTTAAAATCATTGGTTTTCTTTGGCCAAACTATTCTAAGATGATTTTGACAATACTAAAATAGCTGAAGTAAAGTGCCTATATAATTCCATGATTCAAACCATATAAATTTATAAATTCTTTGGAGAACATATTGATTGAGTGACAAATTTTATGCCAACAAGCTGAGAATATCCAACCATTGGCTTGAATCAAAAACAGCCAGTGAAGATAAGCAATTTTGGTCTGGTTCAGAGAATGAGCACTATGTTCCCAAGGTGTACTTTACATGCATAATTACATGCAGTGCAAAACTTACTTCCTAAGAGTATTTGAATTAGGAGAGAGTATAATTAAATAGATAGTACTAGTTGTTACCTTGGAAATTTAAGCTGCAACTTAACAAAATGATTCTCTTCATCTTGTATTCCTCAGAAGATTCTAGTTTCAAGTTTCCTCAAGCGCTTCAATCTGCATGATGATGATAAATGTTTGAATTTCTGAGATTTTAAAAATAACTAACTCCACTCAGTTTTACCAGTTGTAAAATTAAAAATTATGGCCTCAACCAAGTCCTTACTTGAATAGTGTATTTTACTGTGAACCATATTATAGCACTAAGCTAGATGTTTGATTTACACTTTTCTTTTAAACCTGTGATTAATCCCAGTGCCCACAGGAGTATCTTATTCAGAAATGCATATAGTCCCATAGAATATGGAACAATGTGTCTCCCTTTTGATAGCACCTTTGTAATAAAACTCTATGGTCAAGTGTTCTCTGCTTTCTACTTCTAAAACCGACACACTATCTAGCTGACATAATTTTTATATTGTCTTTGGTTACTTTATTTATTTATTTTTCTTGTTTATTTTTTTCTTATTTTTTTTTTACAAACAATAAGTATTATTTATTTATTTTCTTAATGGTAAGCATGTAACAGTGTTTTTTCAGCTTTATGAGGCCTAATTGACAAATAAAATTGTACGATATTTAAAGTGACATTGGGATGCCTGATATACATTGTAAAAAGAGTCCTGCTATCTTGCTAATTAACAAGGCCATCACCTTACATATTTACCTTTTTTTACTTTTTTGGGTGAGAACATTTAAGTTTGACACTCTTAAAATTTCAATTATATAATTCAATGTTATCAACTATAGTCTTTATGTTATACTTTATGTCCTCAGACCTTATTCATCTTTTTTTTTTTTAATTTATTCCTTTATTTCTCATGTGTTCCCCATCCTGAACCCTCCTCCCTCCTCCCTCCCCATACCATCCCTCTGGGTCGTCCCAGTGCACCAGCCCCAAGCATCCAGCATCGTGCATTGAACCTGGACTGGCATCTCGTTTCATACATGACATTTCACATGTTTCAATGCCATTCTCCCAAATCTTCCCACCCTCTCCCTCTCCCACAGAGTCCATAAGCCTGTTCTATACATCAGTGTCTCTTTTGCTGTCTCGTATACAGGGTTATTGTTACCATCTTTCTAAATTACATATATATGCGTTAGTATATTGTATTGGTGTTTTTCCTTCTGGCTTACTTCACTCTGTATAATAGGCTCCAGTTTCATCCACCTCATTAGAACTGATTCAAATGTATTCTTTTTAATGGCTGAGTAATACTGCATTGTGTATATGTACCACAGCTTTCTTATCCATTCATCTGCTGATGGACATCTAGGTTGCTTCCATGTCCTGGCTATTATAAACAGTGCTGCGATGAACATTGGGGTACACGTGTCTCTTTCCCTTCTGGTTTCCTCAGTGTGTATGCCCAGCAGTGGGATTGCTGGATCATAAGGCAGTTCTATTTCCAGGTTTTTAAGGAATCTCCACACTGTTCTCCATAGTGGCTGTACTAGTTTGCATTCCCACCAACAGTGTAAGAGGGTTCCCTTTTCTCCACACCCTCTCCAGCATTTATTATTTGTAGACTTTTGGATCGCAGCCATTCTGACTGGTGTGAAATGGTATCTCATAGTGGTTTTGATTTGCATTTCTCTGATAATGAGTGATGTTGAGCATCTTTTCATGTGTTTGTTAGCCATCTGTATGTCTTCTTTGGAGAAATGTCTATTTAGATCTTTGGCCCATTTTTTGATTGGGTCATTTATTTTTCTGGAGTTGAGCTGTAGGAGTTGCTTGTATATTTTTGAGATTAGTTGTTTGTCGGTTGCTTCATTTGCTATTATTTTCTCCCATTCTGAAGGCTGTCTTTTCACCTTGCTAATAGTTTCCTTTGATGTGCAGAAGCTTTTAAGTTTAATTAGGTCCCATTTGTTTATTTTTGCTTTTATTTCCAATATTCTGGGAGGTGGGTCATAGAGGATCCTGCTGTGATGTATGTCAGAGAGTGTTTTGCCTATGTTCTCCTCTAGGAGTTTTATAGTTTCTGGTCTTACGTTGAGATCTTTAATCCATTTTGAGTTTATTTTTGTATATGGTGTTAGAAAGTGTTCTAGTTTCATTCTTTTACAAGTGTCTTTGGTTACTTTAGATAAGTGAAACAATTCACCACATCCAACCTTACTTTTATCTGAATCTTTCCTTGGTTAATACAACACACTCAGCTATGACCTCAAGAAATCAAACATGACTGGTTACTTAATTGAACCACTGAAGAACTCCAATTATATATTTTTTCAGTGATTATGTCTGAAACCGATAGATATTCTTCTATGTAATACTTATTTAACAGGAAGTTACTGCTCTGTATAATTCATCCCTTATTAAAGTGATGAATTCTTGTAAGGCATGAGATGCTAAAGGAATTGAAATGAGATTCAAACCAAAATATTTTCTTGTACTATATTTTTGGGGGTGTTTATACAGAGAGTTGAAAAGTCTATGTTAAGTGAAATGAAAGCAAGCCCTATTAGTTTCTTAGCAATTTCCAAAGAAAATAGTTCAACTCTTCTCAGCTTGAATCCTGATGCCTATGTCAAGCAAGGTTGATCAAAAATCCAAAATAATAGAAGCCTGACAATTTTAATTGTCCTATACCCCTGACCTCTTAATATAATAGTGGTTGAACAAAAATTGGGTATTCATAAACTAAGAAAATATGCACACTCACTATCCAGTTCTGCCACCTTTAACTATATTGGCACTCATTTGGATTTTGCTTTGTTTTCATACAACAGCACTTGCTTTCTGGATGTATTACTTTTCTATTAGGCTTATTAATTGACTAAACTTGGTTTTTGCTTTCAATGACATTCTTTTGGGTTTGGTGAATGTTGTTTCATAAAACAGCATCACAGCTGTGCAGTGGCTAAGAGAAGCCTCATTGTACTGTTGAATCTTTGGTTACCACCTAGCCCAGAAACTCTTCTCCCTTAACTGAAAAACCAAAGTAATTTATAGTGGAATTTTCCTTCCTACCTCAGACCTCGGCTCTTGTGTCTCTGGCATAAACACTCACATCTTCTTTACTATAATCTGAATGTTCATGTCTCCCTCTGTGAACAAAGAACAAAAAGCATGCTCACCAACCAGTTTTGTAAAGGTTAAGTAATAGTCCACTGCATTCACTGGCCAAAGTGCACATTGAGTGGAAATTAAGATAGTAACAGGAAGAGGCACTCTGTGCTTTGGATAATCAGGCGCCTCACATAATTTGATGTATATCAGAGGAAGAATATTAATAACCCCAGATTTTCACATCTTCTCATATGTAGAAAAACACTAAAATCATTTGAGTTATCTGTTCCTTGTGATTAGCAGTAATCTTTTACCACTGTGTATGCTTGATTGTACATATTTATTAGCCAAAAATCATATATAAACTAGCTTTTTCTCACCTGTTCACAAGTGTTTCATCAGAGCTAACTGAGCAGCTGTCCCAGGCTATAGTTCTCAGTGTAAACAAGTAACTTACAAATAATCTGAATAAAACTTAAACTCACATTTCTTGTGTTGCATGTTTTTCTTTAAGCTGACACCCTCAAATTTGTATTTTGAGATCCTGACCCTTAAAAGTGATGATATTAGGAGGCCTGGTTTTTAGGGGATCATTAGGGCTTGGCCCTCAAAAATGAGGTTAGTGCCATTAGGAAACAGGACTAAGAGAACTCTTTCCCCGCTTCCACCATATGAAGATACAGCAAGAAGGTGAACCAGAGTGAAAGACCTCATCAGACATTGGATTTGCCAGAATTTTGATTTTGGACTCACCAAGAATTTGAGAAATAAATCTCTGTTTCTTATAAATTACCCAGTCTACAATGTTTTGTTATAGTAGCTCAAATGAACTAAGACATTTTTCAGTGTTCAGACCACAGAATTGGGATTTTTGCCTCAATTCAACCTGACTTACACTCTAATACTCTGTAGGAACCAAGTTGTAGTCTACCAGACCATTTCCAGCTGTTTTGAAAATACATGGGGAGGGAGGTGGGAGGGAGGTTCAGGACGGGGAACACATGTAAACCAATGGCTGATTCATGTCAATGTATGGCAAAACCCACTACAATATTGTAAAGTAATTAGCCACAATTAAATAAATTTTAAAAATAAAATAAAATGAAATACACTAGGGAAGGGATATGAAGATCAATTGCACTGTTTGTCTCCCTTGTCAATTGAAAGGACGACACTGTAAGTACGCTGAGTACTCATTCAAGTAATCTCTCTCTCTTACAATTCCAACACCATATCCTTTTCACTACATTAGATTCCCTTGGACACCGATGCCTGTATTTGCCAAATTCTATTTTGAAAATATATCATGGGACACTAGGCCAGTCCTCCTCAGCCCTTCTCTGAGAAAGCCTCTCCCCATGTCTCAGAAGCCTAGGTATCAGAAATACTCAACACGTTTCATGTAGGAACTCCTCTTTATTATACCACAGGTGATATTCTACTGCCACACATCTCCCTTCCATTCAGTTTCTAACAGTATCCAAGCTGGGCTCAGGCTCATTGTCTGCGTTAATCTATCCTCACTCTAGCTCCTATCCTTTTCCTTCATAAAATTTCCTTGTATCCCTTCAGAGAACTGATCTTGCAATTTTAATTGGGCATTCCCCAAAACACAAGAAATTCATAAAATTCCCCTGTATGTTTGAGTCCAGTTATCTACAAGAATTAGTTCAGGTATCTAAAGTTAAGCTATGGAATTCAAACTCTACAAGCTCCCTCATTACTTGAACAAAATATTTTACTAGAAAGATCTATTTGACAAAATCCAAAGATCATGGCAAGCAGTATAACAGCAATGTAGCTAAAAATCTGTGTTTTGAAAATCTGCATTGAAAGAAATGGTGATAGTGTATAGATAAATATTGTGTTTATTTTTTCTCTAACTGTACAGTGATAACTGGCATTTTTTTGTTTTGTAAGGGTACTAAACCACATGGATCTTGAAAATATTTGATTAATTTTTATTATTTTTATGAAAG
Organism: Bos grunniens; assembly: GCF_055505025.1. Lineage (NCBI taxonomy): Eukaryota > Metazoa > Chordata > Mammalia > Artiodactyla > Bovidae > Bos > Bos grunniens. The sequence goes on along the minus strand of NC_141194.1, from coordinate 99,597,594 downwards.
TTATTAAAAGTAGAACACAGAGTTTTAAAAATTCATGTCATAATAAGAAATTTACCTTTCAGACTCCCTTTCAAAAACACAAGGTCAGGGCCTTAATCCACATAGCAAATTTGCGATTTATCAACATCTCATGAATCATCTGATCTTCAAGGTTGTGTCTAGGTTCTACTAAAAGCACTATACTTCATTTGCATTTACCTCTACAGAACAAATGATATTATATTGCCCCATCCAACTTGATTCTAATGAGGCTAAATGCAATAATGATTATAAAAAATCATCATGATGTGGTTTTACTCACTTCATACCCACAGCGCTGTTAATTATATACCCACTCCCTGTTTCCTTGATTTTATTTTTACATATTTCTGTGACATGTTTCACTCTACCATTGCTTATATAACAATGACAGTATGGATATCAAAGTCTTGAGTCCTGAGCTTAAAAAAATATCCTTTCTTAAATTCAGGGGAAGAGGTATAGAAGTATGCAATATTTATAATACAACATACTCTGCTGCTGCTGCTGCTATGTTGCTTCAGTCGTGTCCAACTGGGTGCGACCCCATAGACGGCAGCCCACCAGGCTTCCCCGTCCCTGGGATTCTCCATGCAAGAACACTGGAGTGGGTTGCCATTTCCTTCTCCAATACAACATACTCTAGTTCAGCATAATAACATATTAATCCAATAATTTATTAAACCTTATATATTTTGTTCTGTAATATTTTTCTTTGTTATTTATTTTAGAAATTGCAAGTACTCTTGGAAAATTTGATGGAAACAATAGTGAGACAGAGAGAAAATTTTTAAAGTAAGCAGGGAGAGACAATTGAGATCACTACTCAGAGTGACAAAAGAAGTGTTCCATTTCCATGGCTTGTTCTGCCTTTGGCTTAGCTGGTGTACCAATTAGTATAATTTGTGATGTGAACACCAAATCACCAAGAGTTGTATTGATTGACATACTGTATTGATTGAGTTGATTGTATTGATTGGGTGAGTGATAGTCACTCAGTCATAATTGACTAAACATCTTGTTTATATATTCATCATCTAGCAAATTCTTGAGCAAACTTATTTTTCAGTGTCATTTTCACTGTGTAGAGATACTCAAGGCTGCCTAGGGGTTATATTGATTAATTGGGAGAAAATGTGACATGTCTACAAAATTTGTTGTTCAGTCACAAAGTCATGTCCAACTCTTTGCAACCGCATGTACAAGCTAGGCTTCCCTGTCTTTCACTATCTCCATGAGTTTACTCAAACTCATGTCCATTGTGTCAATGATGCCATCCAAGCTCCTCATCCTCTGTCACTCCCTTCTCATGCCCTCAATCTTTCCCAGCATCAGGGTCTTTTCCAGTGAGTCAGCTCTTTGCATCAGGTGGCCAAAGTATTGTAGCTTCAGCATCAGTGAATATTAAGAGTTGATTTCCTATCGCATTGATTGGTTTGATTGCCTTATTGTCCAAGGGACTCTCAAGAGTCTTCTCCAGTACCACAATTTGAAACTATCAATTCTTTGGTGTTCAGCATTCTTTATGGTCCAACTACCACATCCTAGAAAAACCATAGTTTTGACTATATGTACCTTTGTTGGTAAAGTGATGTCTCTGCTTTTTAATATACTGTCTAGTTTTATCATAGCTTTCCTTCCAAGGAGCAAGCATCCTTTAATTTTGTGGCTATAGTCACCAAGTACAGTGATTTTGGAGACCAAGAAAATAACATCTGCCACTGTTTCCACCTTTTCCTCTTGTATTTTCCATGAACTGATCTTAGGTTTTTTAAATTTGAATTTCAAGCCAGCTTTTTCACACTCCTTTTTCACCCTCATCAAGAGGCTTTTTAGTTCCTCTTCACTTTCTGCTATCAGAGTGATAACATCTGCATATTTGAGGCTATTGGTATTTCTCCTGGCTATATTGATTTCAGGTTGGGATTCATCCAGCCTGGCATTTCCCATGATGTCCTCCACACATAAGTTAAATAAGAAGGCTGACAATACACAGCCTTGACATAATCTTTTCCCAGTCTTGAATCAGTCCATTGTTCCATGTCCAGTTCTAACAGTTGCTTCTTGACCTACATACAGGTTTCTCAGGAGACAGGCAAAATGTCTGATATTCCAATCTCTTTAAGAATTTTCCACAGTTTGTTGTGATATACACAAAGTGCTTTACTGTAGTTAGTAAAGCAGAAGTAGATGTTTTTCTGGAATTCCCTTGCTTTTTCTATGTTACAGCATATGCTGGCAATTTGATTTCTGGTTCCTTTGCCTTTTCTAAATCCATATTGTACATCTAAAAGTTCTTGGTTCATGTACTGTTGAAGCCTAGCTTAAAGGATTTTGAGCATTACCTTGCTAGCATGTTTAATCAGTGCAAATGTATGGTAGTTGGAACATTCTTTGGCATTGCTCTTCTTTGAGATTGGAATGAAAACTGATCTTTTCCTGTCCTGTGATCACTGCTTAGTTTTCCAAATTTGCTGGCATATTGAGTACAGCACTTTAACAGCATCATCTTTTAATTTTTGAAATAGCCCAGTTATTTCAAAACGATGGTGGAATTCCATCATCTCCACTAGTTTTGTTTGTAGTAGTGCTTCCTAAGATCCACTTGGCTTCACATTCCAGGATTTCTGGTTCTAGGTAAGTGACCATACCATAGTGGTTGTCCATTCAGGTAATTAAGACTTTTTTCGGTATAGTTCTTCTGTGTATTCTCTTTTATTATATATATATATATATATATATATATATATATATAAGCTGTGTAGTCTCCTTTATTTTATATATATATATAAGCTCTTTTATTATATATATAAGCTTTTTTATTATGTATATATATATATATATATATATACACACATATATATATATAAGCTGTACTGGATCTTCATTGCTGCATGGGCTTTTCTCTAGTTGCAGCAAGCAGGGACTACTGTCTAGTTGTGATGCATGGGCTTCTCATGTCAATGGTTTCTCCTGTTGTGGAGGATACAAGGTATGTGGACTTCAGCAGTTGTGACATGAGGGCTCAGTAGTTGCGGTTCCTGGGCTCTAGATCACAGGCTCATAGTTGGGGCACACAGGCTTAGTTGCTCAGTGGCATGTGGGATTTTTTTGGACCAGGATCGCACCCATGTCGCTTGCATTGGCAGGCAGATTCTTTACCACTGAGCTACCAAGGAAGCCCTCTTCTCTGTATTCTTGCCACCTCTTTTTAATCTCTTCTGCTTCTGTTAGGTCTTTGCCCTTCTGTCTTTTTTGTGCCCATCCTTGCATGAAATGTTCTCTTGGCACCTCCAATTTTCTTTAAGAGATCTCTAGTCTTTCCCATTCTAACACTTTCCTCTATTTCTTTGCACTGTTCACATAAGAAGGCTTTTTTTTTTTTTTTAATCTCTCCTTGTTATTCTCTGGAACTTTGCATTCAGTTGGATATATCTTTCCCTTTCTCCTTTGCCTTTTGCTTTTTTCTTTCTCTCTTTTCCAATAGAAAATACTGGGAAATAATTCTCAGGGGGCTATAAACAGGCAGAAATAACTTATTTCTAGCTGGAAACAGTTTTGTAACCCAAGGGGGAAGAAAAGGTCTTGTGCGTACCAATAACAATGGGTAAAATTTTTCATTATTTGGCATTAAGAATAATTTACTTAATCTAGATAGGAATCATATAGTCTGTTTTTTGCTCCACCATAAGTTCTCAGAGAGATATTCAGTTAAGCTAATGATCAACGTTTTGCTCCTAAATAAAATATATAGGAAAAGAATTGGGACAAAAGTTTCATTATTCTAATCCACAAGTATCAAAGGTTATAACTCTCTTTATGGTTTTACATGATACTACTCATGCTGCCATTCAGTAAATTACAAGCTGGTTAGAGTCCAGCCACTTAAGACAAATTATTATATAATTTATACTAAAGAGTGAAAATCTAGAATGGCATGCTGGTTTCAATTTTTTCTAATATAGAAAAAGGATTCCTAATAAAATAAATGTGTATAGATGAATTACCATCTTTTCATGCTGGAAATTTTCAGTAATTATGGTTTATGTTGTACTGAGTAATATTTATGCTTAGTAAATGTGCTAACACAAGGCCACTGAGCTCATACAATTGTTGCTATGCTAAAAGTATTGAAAATATTTTCTATATAAGAAATGATGCACAATGTCAAAATGTATAGGCCCTGTTCTTAGAAGATGGGAGTTCAAAATCTGGCACTGTCTACTTGCAGGTTGTGTGTGTGATCCTGTGTTCTAAGTCACTTCAGTCATGTCTGACTCTCTGCGATCCCAAAGACTGTAGTCCACCAGGCTCCTCTGTCCATGTGATTCTCCACACAAAAATGCTGGAGTGGATTGCCATTTCCTCCCCTAGGGGATCTTCCCAATCCATGGATCAAGCCCATGACTCCTGTGTCTCCTGCATTGCAGGCAGATTTTTCACCTGCTGAGCCATCAGGGAAGCCCTGTGTGATCCTAGGAAAGTTTTTGAAACTCTCTGTTTCTTGGTTCCATCATTCAAAAATAAAAAGAAGATAATATCTACCTCATAAGGTTATTTTGAACATTATGTAAGATAATCCGTGCAAGTGCTCAGAAAAATGCTTAACATAATAAATCCCAATAACTGTTATATATATAATTAATATTGTTATTATTATTATTAATTTGGTCTCATTGATAGCTACTGTGAGTTATCTAGCTAGGATTCAATGACTGATAAAAACAATTCTATAAATGTTCTTTATTGTAATTTATCCAGAAATACTCTTTCAAGTAAAAGATCTCTAAGAAGCCTAGTAGTACAAAAGAAAACATTGAAGAAAGAGTAATATGAGAAAATCAAGGACAATAGTTTGAGTCAAGATAGTTTTGGAGGAGATCCAGGAGTAGCAACAAGATTTTTTAAAGTCTAGAGATAAGCCTTATGCCTGTTATATCAATCATCCTAATGTAGGAAATAGTAAATATAGTCATTCATGGTTGATTCTAGAGAAACGTGTTTTCAGCATCCCTTACTTCTCTATTTGATTTTTTTTTCCAAACTGCAAGGTCCCTTTGCACAGATGTCTAATAATCTCACCAGGTTGATTACTACTCTTAAAGAAATTGAACTGAGGAACTCATTTAAATATATTGGTAGTTTAAAGTGTGAATCATTCCAGGGATATTAAATGCTAAAATAAGAATGTCAGGTGAAGAAAATGCTTGATATAAAGAATTGTCAAGGATGGCATTTGACTTCAGGTAGGGATGTATTTTGGGTAGAGTGCTTTCCAAGTATGAATCAGGCATGCAAATTCCCTTCCACAAGTGATTTAAAAACCACGACTTCAGCCAAGGACATTAAACTCTCTTTCTATTGTGTTGTTTATTCCATGAAGAGGTCATTTCTGTGTGTTAAGTCTCAATTTCTAAAATTGAAGGCAAGGGAGGTATTATGGACTCAAAGGAATAATGTTTTACATAGATGTATTTTATTTCATTTTTAAATTATTAAAATAAGAATGTGAATTTGGAAAAAAATGTAAAATTATTCCATCTAAGAAAATCACTGAAAATGAAACAATTATTGAAAATATATCAACTCCAAAAAAGTGAAAAATGGTAATTCTATCTTTAAAAGTCTCCTCATTTTTAAAATGTTCAAAATGCCCTAATTCTAAATTTCCAATTCTAAATTGTAAGATAGCCAAGAATGTGTGACTAGTTGATAATAACCATTAAAATTAATAGAAACATTTTTATTTTTTACCTGTGAGTAGAATTGAATATATAGGACTTTTTGAATCAGAAAATATCAAACCTCCTAGGAATACTTGTAGTTAATAAGGATGTTTTAAGGAAACAGAATCTACAACTTGCATTCCATTCAAATCCTCTTTGGGATTTACCCAGAACTAGTTGTCAGTTGTCTGTTTTCACTGTATCATAAAACATATTTCATATAACAGACACAACAACTTCCCCTTAGTCTTTTCTTCCAAGCTAATTAACTGCACATTTACCAAGTACTAGTTATTCTAATAATATCTTTAATGCCTTTGAAGGAGCTTACAATGTATTAATGAAATGCAAACTTTAGGGTTCTTCATTTTCTTGGGTCCTTTACACACTCTAGTGGGGAGACAAGCAAATTTATAATCATAACTTTGTATCATTTTTCTTAAACAGCACTCAAACAAAATTGTATAACCCTCAAACTTATAAATCCTTGATTTCTCCCTGCCTTAAAAGTGAATTAGTTTATCAGTTGCCACTCTTGGCACCATGAAAATTAGCAAATGCATGAAAGAAGTGCTAAAAAGATGATTTCCTCCTCATTTGCTTTTAGTAAAATTGAGATATAATTAATATGTAACATTGTATTAGTTTTATTTGTGCAGCATAGTGCTTCGATATTTGTATATATTGCAAAATAACTACCACAAGTAAGTTTAGTTAACATTATTACCACGTATAGTTACATTTCTTGTTTGTGATGAGAACATTCAAGATCTACTCATAGCAACTCTTAAATATAAAATAAAGCATTGTTAACTATATTCACTATACTGTACATTGCATCCCCACAGCGTATTTATTTTACAGCTGGAAGCTGCCACCTCTTATTGCCACCTTCCTCCTCTGGCAACCACCAATCTGTTTTTTATATCTATGAGTGCAATGCTTTTTTTTTTTAAACCCTCATAAAAGTGAGCTCGTACAGTATTTGTCCTTGTCTGACTGATTAATGCCCTGAAATTTCATCCATGCTGTTTCAAATGACAGGAAAAACTTTTTTCATGGCTAAATCATATTCTGTTGTGGATATATAGTTCTTTTCTAATGTATGCACCTGTTGACAGATACAAGATTATTTCCATATATTGAATGTTTTAAATAATGCTGCATTGAATGTGGAGGCACAGATACCACCTTGGAATAGCATTTATGTTCTCTTCAGATATATACCCAGAAGTGGAATTGCTGGAACATGTAGTAGTTTGATTTGGAATCTTTTGAGGAACCTCTATAGTGGCTGCAGCAATTTACATTCCCACCAACCATGTACAAGAGTTCCTTTTTTCCACACCCTCTCCAACACTTCAGAACAAAAGACTGGTTTCAATTAGGGAAAGGAGTACATCAAGGCTGTATATTGTCACCCTGCTTATTTAACTTATATGCAGAATACATCATGAGAAATGCCAGGCTGGATGAAGAACAAGCTGGAATCAAGATTGCTGGGAGAAATAGCAATAAACTCAGATATGCAGATGTCACCACCCTTATGGCAGAAAGTGGAGAAGAACTAAAGAACCTCTTGATGAAAGTGAAAGAGGAGAGTGAAAAAGCTGGCTTAAAGCTCAACTTTCAGAAAACAAAGATCATGGCATCTGGTCCCATCACTTCATGGCAAATAGATGGGGAAACAATGGAAACAGTGAGAGACTTCATTGTCTTGGGCCCCAAAATCACTGCAGATGGTGACTGCAGCCATGAAATTAAAAGACGCTTGCCCCTTGGAAGAAAAGCTATGGCCAACCTAGACAGTATATTAAAAAGCAGAGACATTACTTTGCCAACAAAGCTCTGTCTAGTCAAAGCTATGGTTTTTCCAGTAGTCGTGTATGAATGTGAGAGTTGGACAAAAAGGAAAGCTTAGGGCTGAATAATTGATGCTTTTGAACTGTGGTGTTGACCAAGACTCTTGAGAGTCCCTTGGATTGCAAGGAAATTCAACCAGTACATCCTAAAAGAAATCAGTCCTGATTATTCATTGGAAGGACTGATGCTGAAGCTGAAACCCCAATATTTTGGCCACCTGATGCAAAGAACTGACTCACTGGAAAAGACCCTGATGCTGGGAAAGATTGAAGGCAGGAGGAGAAGGGGATGACAGAGGATGAGATGGTTGGATGGTATCACTGACTTGATGGACATGAGTTTGAGCAAGCCTTGGGAGTTGGTGAAGGACAGGGAAGCCTGGCATGCTGTAGTCCATGGTGTTGCAAAGAGTTGAAGACTGAGCAACTGAACTGAACTGAACTCCAACACTTCTCGCTTGCCTTGCATTTCCTTGATGATTATTGATGTTAAAAACCTTTTCATGTATTAATTGTCCATTTGTATGTCTTCTTTGGACAATTTTCTCTTTAGTTTCCTTGCCTGCATTTAATTTGATTCATTTTTGGAGATTGAGTTCTATGAGTTATTTATATATTTTAAATATTAATCCTTTATTAGATAAAATTTGAAAATATTTTCTCCTATCGTATAGATTATGTTTCATTTTGTTGAGTTTCCTTTGCTGTATAGATTTTTTTTTTTAGTTTGACGTGGTTGCACTTGTTTATCTTTGCTTTTGTTACCTTTGATTTTGGCGTCAAATATGAAATTTATTATCAAAACCAATGTCAAGGAATTTTTCCCCTATATTTCTTTCTAGGCATATTATGGTTTCCAATCTTATATTCAAGTCTTTTATTTATTTTGAGTTTATTTTTGTGTATGACATGTTAGTGTTACTCAGTTTTTATCTTTTGCATGTCTGTCCAGTTTTTTCAGCACCATTTATTGAAGAAATGCAAAGTAACTTCCTCTTAACCTGGTCTACTAAACTAGTACATTTCACTTCTATGAAAAGTACTAATTTTCAATTGCTGAAGTTTGCATGCAAAATTGAGAAGATCACAGTCTGGCCTAATGCCTTTGGGATATTTATTGGAGGATGGCCAGTGACCATATTACTTTATGCTTATAAAACTACTGCCACTCAACTAGAAATCATGTTTCTGTATTTACTTTTCTTTCCAATAAAGGTACTGTTTATCATATGAAGATATTATGTGATAACTCATCACTCTGCTTGGAAACCTTTCTCAGCACGGGATATTCTAAGCTGAAACAGCCTCTTTGAATAGCTAAGTGGTCTTTAACATTTCCTGGAAGTTAAGGTGACATGTTTATGGAAGTTTAAGGGAAAATATATCTCACACATTACTACATCTGTGAGAAAAATGGTCTCAAAAATGATAAACTGCAACTCCTGTATGAACGTTCAGTGTTATGAACAATGTAGAAGTAGTTTTCATACTGGTTACATTTTCAACTGCTTTATCTGCATTGATCAGTTACTCAATATGAAATGAATAATTGAATAAAATGTCCAGTCACTACTATAAGTTACATAAATTAAAGTAACAGCTTTGAAAATAACAAAATTAAACTAAATAGAAACTTGATTACAAGTTTATGGAATACTTATCATGCATCATTGTGGGATCTTCAAGACACTTGCTTTTTTCCTTTACTTTTACTATCTAGGGTTCCTCCCTATGGTAATAGAAAGGAAAAGGCTGTCAGTGGTTTGTTAATAAGGGAAAGATTTTCACTATTTTCTAAAAATAAAGCAGGGAAGAAAAGATGAGAATAAATGACTCTCGAAGATAGTCATCTCGTTACTGCTGTGATCATAATAATCAGTACCTCTCAGATTGTTTACTGTTTTACAATGTAGAGACAATTTTCAATAATCTAGTTTTCAGTTCAGTTCAGTTCAATTCAGTCGCTCAGTGGTGTCTGACTCTTTGGACCCCATGAATTGCAGCACACCAGGCCTCCCTGTCCATCAACAACTCCCCGAGTTCACTCAACCTCACGTCCATTGAGTTGGTGATTCCATCCTGCCATCTCATCCTCTTCATCCCATTCTCCTCCTGCCCCCAATTCCTCCCAGCATCAGAGTCTTTTCCAGTGAGTCAACTCTTCGCATGAGGTGGCCAAAGTTTGGAGAAGGAAATGGCAACCCACTCCAGTGTTCTTGCCTGGAGAATCCCAGGGACGGGGGAGCCTCGTGGGCTGCCATCTATGGGGTCACACAGAGTCAAACACGACTGAAGCGACTTAGCAGCAGCAGCAGTCCAAGGGACTCTCAAGAGTCTTCTCCAACACCACAGATCAAAAGCATCAATTATTTGGCTCTCAGCCTTCTTCACAGTCCAGCTCTCACATCCATACATGACTACTGGAAAAACCATAGCCTTGACTAGATGGACCTTTGTTAGCAAGATAATGTCTCTGCTTTTGAATATGCTGTCTAGGTTGGTCATAACTTTCCTTCCAAGGAAAAGTTACGACTGCAATCACCATCTGCAGTGATTTTGGAGCCCAAAAAAATAAAGTCTGACACTGTTTCCCCATCTATTTCCCATGAAGTGATGGGACCAGATGCCATGATCTTCGTTTTCTGAATGTTCAGCTTTAAGCCAACTTTTTCACTCTCCTCTTTCACTTTCATCAAGAGGTCCTTTAGTTCTTCTTCACTTTCTGCCATAAGGGTGGTGACATCTGCATATCTGAGGTTACTGATATTTCTCCTGGCTATCTTGATTCTAGCTTGTCCTTCTTCCAGCCCAGCGTTTCTCATGATGTACTCTGCATATAAGTTAAATAAGCAGGGTGACAATATACAGCCTTGAAATATTCTTTTTCCTATTTGGAACCAGTCTGTTGTTCCATGTCCAGTTCTAACTGTTGCTTCCTGACCTACATATAGGTTTCTCAAGATGCAGGTCAGGTGGTCTGGGATTCCCATCTCTTTCAGAATTTTCCACAGTTTATTGTAATCCAGACAGTCAAAGGCTTTGGCATAGTCAATAAAGCAGAAATAGATGTTTTTCTGGAACTCTCTTGCTTTTTTGATGATCCAGTGGATGTTGGCAATTAGATCTCTGGTTCCTCTGCCTTTTCTCAAACCAGCTTGAACATCAGGAAGTTCACAGTTCACATATTGCTGAAGCCTGGCTTGGAGAATTTTAAACATTACTTTACCAGCATGTGAGATGAGTGCAATTGTGCAGTAATTTGAGCATTCTTTATCATTGCCTTTCTTTGGGATTGGAATGAAAACTGACTTTTTCCAGTCCTGTGGCCACTGCTGAGTTTTCTATATATATATAAAATGGGGAAAGTACTTGAACAGGCATTTTACCAAAGAAAACATAAAAATGGCCAATAAGACCATGAAAAATTGCCCAACATCACTAATCTTTCACTTAGTTTCCTTATTTACAAAACTGATAGAAAACTAATGCCTACTTCAACAATTTGTAATGGTGTATGGTAGTTAACTCATTCAGGAAACAGAACAAAAAACAAAGTTCCTACTTATAATCAGCCACAAAATGTTTTTTGTTCTGTTTCCTGAATGAGTTAACTACCATATACTCACCACGTCCCCATAAGAAGAATAGACTAAAACTTGGATTGCACACTTTGTCATCTGAAGTTGCATTTCCAATACTTTCTCTATGAGTTCACCAGACAGATTTAATATCTCTACCATGATCAAACAAGGATTTGATTCTAGTTTTCTATTACCATGTAATAAATTACCAGAAATTTAAATTCCTTTGTGGGAAGTTGATAGAAGTTACATACATGTTCTTCAGAATGTAATCTTGAGAAAGACTACAACTAAAATCTGAATTTCCTCATCAGAGTTTTTGGATAAAATCTATGTTCAGAGTTTTCTAAGGATTAAATGAGATACCATGCAAAGTACTTAATGTAATTCCTAGAATATTATAATGATAAATACTATTTATCTTTCCTCCCTCCCTACTTGTTAAAGTTGGGAAACAAGTTCAATGGTGCTAAGGCTTCTAGCCCATATTTTTAAGATTTTTATGCTTGAAAGAATGACCAAAGAAAGAAATTTTTAAAATTTATATACAGCCATGAAATCATTGGCTGACATCATCTTCAAAAACAATGAGTTTTTGCTGCAGCTACTGAAGACCATCTACCTAGACATTGTGCTCCCCAGCAAGAGAAGCCACTGCAATGAGAAGCTTATGAACCACAGCAAAGAATAGCCCCCACTTGCTGCAGTTAGAGAAAACCCACAGGCAGCAATGAAGACCCAGTGTAGCAACAACAATGAAAAACAATAAGCTTCAATAAAAAATGGGCAAAGTACCTGAACAGGCATTTTACCAAAGAAAGCATAAAAAATGGCCAATAAGACCATGAAAAATGGCTCAACATCACTAATCTTTCACTTAGTTTTCTTATTTACAAAATTGATAGAAAACTAATGCCTACTTCAACAGTTTGTAAGGTCAAATACAGTAGTGTATATAAAAGTGCTTTGTAAATTGTGACTGATTGAGGACTCCCAAAATCTGCTGCCAGAATCTGTGTGTTCAAAGATCAAAGAACTAGAACCATTACCTCTATTTTTTTACCAATAATATTTATCAATTTTTTTTTCCAAAAAAATATTTTCCTGAAAAAAAATCTATCAGAATATTTTGATGAGTAACTCTGACAGCAAAAATGTTATATATCACTTATAACAAGAGAGTTAAGCAAAGTTCACTAATGAGATAACCAGTTTCCAGTAATTATTTCAAAAAGCGTTTTCTGATGAGTTTTTATAGAAGTACTCCCTATGAAACTTTATTAGATTTTAAAAAACCTACAAAGATCAGAAGAAATATAAAATAATAGGGAAGAAGCATAGTTTAAACTTCCACCTACCTCTGGATTAGAGCAAAAAAAAAAAAAAAAAATTACGTTTTGCCATATAGCCTAAGGAAACATCTCTGTTGACTGAATGCTGTAAGGCTGAAAAACTGATTAAATAGCAGAGTTCCTTGTATCCCCAGCAATCTATGATTTCCACAAGTAAATTAGGAGCAAGGGAGTAATGATGACAAAATCTATTATACTGAAAGGACAGCATTTAGAATGAATGGGCAAGTATAAAATGATAGGTTAGTTAAAAGTTACTTGTTAGCACATATTCCATCCACAGTGACCAATTAAGTAAGAAAAAATAAACACAATGAAGACAAAGATAAATCCCCTGAATGTCACATTTACCAAGGTGTCCTAAATAAAGACAGAAGTAATATTGTCTAACTACCTCATATTGATGTCTCAAAATTTTCTCCAGAGAGTGTTCCTTCTCCTGTTTTGAAAAGTGTGATGTGAAGGCATGATTTTCTTTATAAACGCACTCATCATTTATTTGTTTTAATTTAAACTCTATTTTAGTATAGACATTTAATTATTTTTCCAGCTTTATTGAAATAAAATTGACATATAACACTTTATTGGTTTAAGGTATACAATGTAGTGATTTGATACATGTATATATTACAAAATGATTACCACAAGAAGTTTAGTTAACATCTATCACTGTAGAGTTATTTTCTTTCTTGTAATGAGAACTTTAAAGATCTACTTTCTTCAGTTCAGTTCAGTTCAGTCGCTCAGTTGGGTCCGACTCTTTGCGACCCCATGAATCGCAGCATACCAGGCCTCCCTGTCCATCAAAACTCCCGGAGTTTACTCAGACTCACGTCCATCAAGTCAGTGATGCCATCCAGCCATCTCATCCTCTGTTGTCCCCTTCTCCTCCTGTCCCCAATCCCTCCCAGCATCAGAGTCTTTTCCAATGAGTCAACTCTTCGCATGAGGTGGCCAAAGTACTGGAGTTTCACCTTCAGCATCATTCCTTCTAAAGAAATCCCAGGTCTGATCTCCTTTAGAATGCACTAGTTGGATGTCCTTGCAGTCCAAGGGACTCTCAAGAGTCTTCTCCAACACCACAGTTCAAAAGCATCAATTCTTCAGCACTCAGCCTTCTTCACAGTCCACCTCTCACATCCATACATGACTGAAGGAAAAACCATAGCCTTGACTAGACGGACCTTTGTTGGCAAAGTAATGTCTCTGCTTTTGAATATGTTATCTAGGTTGGTCAAAACTTTCCTTCCAAGGAGTAAGCGTCTTTTAATTTCATGGCTGAAGTCACCATCTGCAGTGATTTTGGAGCCCAGAAAAATAAAGTTTGACACTGTTTCCACTGTTTCCCCATCTATTTCCCATGAAGTGATGGGATCAGATGCCATGATCTTCCTTTTCTGAATGTTCAGCTTTAAGCCAACTTTTTCACTCTCCACTTTCACTTTCATCAAGAGGCTGTTTAGTTCCTCTTTACTTTCTGCTATAAGGGTGGTGTTATCTGCATATCTGAGGTTATTGATATTTCTCCTTGATTCCAGCAATCTTGATTCCACCTTGTGCATCTTCCAGCACAGCGTTTCTCATGATGTACTCTTCATATAAGTTAAATAAGCAGGATGACAATATACAGCCTTGACGAACTCCTTTTCCTATTTGGAACCAGTCTGTTGTTCCATGTCCAGTTCTAACTGTTGCTTCCTGACCTGCATATAGGTTTCTCAAGAGGCAGGTCAGGTGATCTGGTATTCCCATCACTTTCAGAATTTTCCAGTTTATTGTGATTCACACAGTCAAAGGCTTTGGCATAGTCAATAAAGCAGAAATAGATGTTTTTTTCTGGAACTCTCTTGCTTTTTCCATGATCCAGAGAATGTTCGCAATTTGATCTCTGGTTCCTCTGCCTTTTCTAAAACCAGCTTGAACATCAGGAAGTTCACGGTTCATGTATTGTTGAAGCCTGGCTTGGAGAATTTTGAGCATTTCTTTACTAGCATGTGAGATAAACTCTCAAGTATAGAGTATTGTTAACTATATTTACCATGCTGTACATTATATTTCCAGAACTTATATATCTTATATAAGTTTGTAATTTCTGACTTCCAAAAGGTCACCTTCACCCATTTCTCCCACCTCTCACCTCTCACCTTTGGCAACCACCAATCTGTTCCCTGTACTTATCTCACTTAGCCTAATGCCCTCAAGGTTCATCCATGTTTGGCAAATGGCAGCATTTTATATGTTTTATGGCTGGATAATATTCCACTGTATGTGTGCATGTGTGTGTGTGTCTATAATATTTTCTTATTCATTTATCCATCAGCGAACTCTTAGGTTGTTTTTGTATCTTGGCTATTGTAAATAAGGCTGTAATAATAAATATAAGAGTACAGATAGCTCTTTGAGATAATGATTTCATTCTCTTCAGATATATACCCAGAAGTGGAATTTCTGTATCATGTGGTAGTATTATTTTTAATTTTTTCAGAAACGTCTATTATATTATTCATAGTGGCTGCATGAATATGGCAAATATAACAAAAGTAAAAACTAAAAGAAAAAAAAAGAAATATTTTCATGACAGTGTTTAAACAGCAAAAATAAAACTATCCTATTAAATGAATCTGATTTACTAAAGGCACTATTAAGCTGAACTACAAGCCTAGTTTTGCTATAAAACATTCACTCAGTCTCTCAATCAGTTGGTGGTTGCTAATGTCTAAATTATTTTTATCTGCCTCATTATATATTAGCTGCACAAATGACCACATGCTGACCTAAATAAAAGAAAAATGTAGAAAATATATTTGTACCCAAGATAGATTTAGTATCTGTTATGACTACCCTGTTTAAGTTTTTTTGAGTCTGCTATTTTAAGTTTAGCAGTTTCTATTCATAATTTTGCTAAATAAGGAATTGTCTATTATCCTTAGGATGTATCAAAGTTATCCTACACAGGGGAAAAAATGGAATAAAAAAGATCAACGCTTAAGTGACAACAAATCTTTGTGGTTGAAGGACAAAGGGCACAGATTGGAATTTTGCAGTATTTCTCACTAAAAGAGAAGTTTCCAAGTTCATTCTGAGTTATTGCAGAAGAGTCTTGGTAATTTAAATGCTATCTTAAAAAAAAAAAACACGTTTGGAGACTATAAAAATAGTAACTTCATTAGGAATGAAAGCAAAAGTATATGAGATCTTTAAAGATATCCAGGAATACATGGCCACATTAATTACACTTACAGTCATTTCCACTTATATTTAAGTTCTAAAATGCACCTTTAAAGGAACAGCAGCCTGGCATAGAAGTAGCCAAGTAGTGAGAATGTCATTATCCTGAAAATCACTTGGTAATTGTAGCAAATTAAAGATGACATATCCTTTGACACTCCTCACATTTTAAAGGAAGAGTCTATACCTCTTCAACTTGAATCCTGTACTCTGCAATTGCTTTGACTACAAGAATAGCAAAACTGAAGCAGGGTCAGTTTATATGACTAGATTTTAAAAGACTAATAGCTTTCATTTCTGTTACAGCACTCACACTTGGAGCCTTGAGCTGTCATATAAGAAGTCTGACTACAATGTTGAAGAGACTGTAGAAGGACTCTGAAACTACATTGAGACAGAGAAGACCCATGTGCCTGGGTCTGTGATCAAAGCCATCTTAGACTTTCCAGACCAGATGAGCCACTAGATGAGAATCACTGAATTACCTTGGTCACACCAAGGAAAAGCATTTTATTTAACCAGCTGTGCCCTATCTGACAGAGAAGGCAATGGCAACCCACTCCAGTACTCTTGCCCTGAAAAATCCCATGGACGGAGGAGCCTGGTAGGCTGCAGTCCATGGGGTCGCAAAGAGTCGGACACAACTGAATGAATTAACTTTCACTTTTCACCTTCATGCATTGGAGAAGGAAATGGCAACCCACTCCAGTGTTCTTGCCTGGGGAATCCCAGAGACAACGGAGCCTGGTGGGCTGCCGTCTATGGGGTCGCACAGAGTTGGACATGACTGAAGCAACTTAGCAGCAGCAGGAGCAGCCCTATCTGAATTCTTGAAACACAAAAACTTTATATTTAATAAAAGGTCTGTTGTTTTAAGCTATTAAAATTAGGGATAGTTGTTACACAGCAGTGGATATCATGGCACAGTAACTATTGCATATACTGAGAATCTTACTTCACTGTTATTTTCATAAGCATCAGACAAAGTATGCTTCCAAGACATACTGTGTTATAATTTTTTTAATTTGTTTTTTTTCCCTTTTTTATTTTATTTTTTAACTTTACAATATTGTTTTTGCCATACATCAACATGACTCTGCCACAGGTATACACATATTCTCCATCCTGAATCCCCCTCCCTCCCCGTGCCATCCCTTTGGGTCCTCCCAGTGCACCAGCCCCAAGCATCCAGTATCGTGCATCGAACCTGGACTGGCGACTCGTTTCATACATGATATTATACATGTTTCAATGTCATTCTTCCAAATCATCACCCTCTCCCTCTCCCACAGAGTCCATAGGACTGTTCTATACATCAGTGTCTCTTTTGCTGTCTCATATACAGGGTTATTGTTACCATCTTTCTAAATTCCATACATATGTGTTAGTATACTGTATTGGTGTTTTTCTTTCTGGCTTACTTCACTCTGTATAATAGGCTCCAGTTTCATCCACTTCATTAGAACTGATTCAAATGTATTCTTTTTAATGGCTGAGTAATACTCCATTGTGTATATGTACCACAGCTTTCTTACCCATTCATCTGCTGATGGACATCTAGGTTGCTTCCATGTCCTGGCTATTATAAACAGTGCTGTGATGACCAATAGGGTACACGTGTCTCTTTCCCTTCTGGTTTCCTCAGTGTGTATGCCCAGCAGTGGGATTGCTGGGTCATAAGGCAGTTCTATTTCCAGGTTTTTAAGGAATCTCCACACTGTTCTCCATAGTGGCTGTACTAGTTTGCATTCCCACCAACAGTGTAAGAGGGTTCCCTTTTCTCTACTCCTTCTCCAGCATTTATTGCTTGTAGACTTTTGAATCGCAGCCATTCTGACTGGCGTGAAATGGTACCTCATTGTGGTTTTGATTTGCTTTTTTCTGAGAATGAGTGATGTTGAGCATCTTTTCATGTGTTTGTTAGCCATCTGTACATCTTCTTTGGAGAAATGTCTCTTTAGTTCTTTGGCTCATTTTTTGATTGGGTCATTATTCTTCTGGAACTGAGCTGCAGGTGTGGCTTGTATATTTTTGAGATTAGTTGTTTGTCGGTTGCTTCATTTGCTATTATTTTCTCCCATTCTGAAGGCTGTCTTTTCACCTTGCTTATATTTTCCTTTGTTGTGCAGAAGCTTTTAATTTTAATTAGGTCCCATTTGCTTATTTTTGATTTTATTTCCAGTATTCTGGGAGATGAGTCACAGAGGATCCTGCTGTGATGTATGTCGGAGAGTGTTTTGCCTATGTTCTCCTCTAGGAGTTTTATAGTTTCTGGTCTTATGTTTAGATCTTTAATCCATTTTGAGTTCATTTTTGTGTATGGTGTTAGAAAGTGTTCTAGTTTCATTCTTTTACATGTGGTTGACCAGTTTTCCCAGCATCACTTATTAACGAGATTGTCTTTAATCCATTGTATGTTCTTGCCTCCTTTGTCAAAGATCAGGTGTCCATAGGTGTGTGGATTTTTCTCTGGGCTTTCTATTTTGTTCCATTCATCTATATTTCTGTCTTTGTGTCAGTACCATACTGTCTTGATAACTGTAGCTTTGTAGTAGAGCCTGAAGTCAGGCAGGTTGATTCCTCCAGTTCCATTCTTCTTTCTCAAGATTGCTTTGGCTATTCGAGCTTTTTTTGTATTTCCATACAAATTGTGAAATTATTTGTTCTAGCTCTGTGAAGAATATCGTTGGTAGCTTGATAGGGATTGCATTGAATTCATAAATTGCTTTGGGTAGTGTACTCATTTTCACTATATTGATTCTTCCAATCCATGAACATGGTATATTTCTCCATCTATTAGTGTCCCCTTTGATTTCTTTCACCAGTGTTTTATAGTTTTCTATATATAGGTCTTTAGTTTCTTTAGGCAGATATATTCCTAAGTATTTTATTCTTTTCGTTGCAATGGTAAATAGAATTGTTTCCTTAATTTCTCTTTCAGTTTTCTCATTATTAGTGTATAGGAATGCAAGGGATTTTTGTGTGTTGATTTTATATCCTGCAACTTTACTATATTCATTGATTAGCTCTAGTAATTTTCGATAGAGTCTTTAAGGTTTTCTATGTAGAGGATCATGTCATCTGCAAACAGTGAAAGTTTTACTTCTTTTCCAGTTTAGATTCCTTTTATTTCTTTTTATGCATTGATTGCTGTGGCCAAAACTTCCAAAACTATGTTGAATAGTTATGGTGAAAGTGAGCACCCTTGTCTTGTTCCTGACTTTAGGGGAAATGCTTTCAATTTTTCACCATTGAGGATAATGTTTGCTGTGGGTTTGTCATATATAGCTGTTATTATGTTGAGGTATGTTCCTTCTATTCCTGCTTTCTGGAGAGTTTTTATCATAAATGGATGTTGAATTTTGTCAAAGGCTTTCTCTGCATCTATTGAGATAATCATATGGTTTTTATTTTTCAATTTGTTAATGTGATGTATTACATTGATTGATTTGCAGATATTGAAGAATCCTTGCATCCCTGGGATAAAGCCCACTTGGTCATGGTGTATGATCTTTTTAATGTGTTGTTGGATTCTGATTGTAGAATTTTGTTAAGTATTTTTGCATCTATGTTCATCAGTGATATTGGCCTGTAGTTTTCTTTTTTTGTGGGATCTTTGTCAGGTTTTGGTATTAGGGTGATGGTGGCCTCAAAGAATGAGTTTGGAAGTTTACCTTCCTCTGCAATTTTCTGCAAGAGTTTGAGTAGGATAGGTGTTAGCTCTTCTCTAAATTTTTGATAGAATTCAGCTGTGAAGCCATCTGGACCTGGGCTTTTGTTTGATTATAGTTTCAATTTCTGTGCTTCTGATAGGTCTGTTAAGATTTTCTATTTTTCCTGGTCCAGATTTGGAAAGTTGTAATTTTCTAGGAATTGGTCCATTTCTTCCACGTTGTCAATTTTAGTGGCATATAATTGCTAATAGTAGTCTCTTATGATCCTTTGTATTTGTATGTTGTCTGTTGGGATCTCTCCATTTTCATTTCTAATTTTATTGATTTGATTTTTCTCCCTTTGTTTCTTGATGAGTCTGCCTATAGGTTTGTCAATTTTATTTATCCTTTCAAAGAACCAGCTTTTGGCTTTGTTGATTTTTGCTATGGTCTCTTTTGTTTCTTTTGCATTTATTCCTGCCCGAATTTTTAAGATTTCTTTCCTTCTACTAACTCTGGGGTTCTTCATCTCTTCCTTTTCTAGTTGCTTTAGGTGTAGAGTTAGGTTATTTATTTGACTTTTTTCATGTTTCTTGAGGTATGCCTGTATTGCTATAAACTTTTCCCTTAGGACTGCTTTTACAGTGTCCCACAGATTTGGGGTTGTTGTGTTTTCCTTTTCATTCATTTCTATGCATGTTTTGATTTCTTTTTTGATTTCTTCTGTGATTTGTTGGTTATCAGCAGCATATTGTTCAGCCTCCATATGTTGGAATTTTTAATAGTTTTCGTCCTGTAATTGAGATCTAATCTTACTGCATTGTAGCCATAAAAGATGCTTGGAATGATTTCAATTGTTTTGAATTTACCAAGGCTAGATTTATGGCCCAGGATGTGATCTATCTTGGAGAAGGTTACCTGTGTACTTGAGAAAAAGGTGAAATTCATTGTTTTGGGGTGAAATGTCCTATAGATATCTTTTAGGTATAACTGGTCTATTGTATGATTTAAAGTTTGTGTTTCCTTGTTAATTTTCTGTTTAGTTTATCTATCCATAGGTGTGAGTGGGGTATTTAAGTCTCCCACTATTATTGTGTTATTGTTAATTTCCCCTTTCATACTTGTTAGCATTTCTCTTACATATTGCGGTGCTCCTATGTTGAGTGCATATATATTTATAATTGTTATATCTTCTTCTTGGATTGATCCTTTGATCATTATGTAGTGTAGTGACCTTCTTTGTCTCTTTTCACAGCCTTTGTTTTAAAGTCTATTTTATCTGATATGAGTATTGCTACTCCTGCTTTCTTTTGGTCTCTATTTGCATGGAATATCTTTTTCCAGCCCTTCACTTTCAGTCTGTATGTGTCCCCTGTTTTGAGGTGGGCCTCTTGTAGACAACATATATAAGGGTCCTGTTTTTGTATCCATTCAGCCAGTCTTTGTCTTTTGGTTGGGGCATTCAACCCATTTACATTTAAGGTAATTATTGATAAGTATGATCCCGTTGCCATTTACTTTATTGTTTTGGGTTCGAGTTTATACACCCTTTCTGTGTTTCCTGTCTAGAGAATATCCTTTAGTATTTTTTGGAAAGCTGGTTTGGTGGTGCTGAATTCTCTCAGCTTTTTCTCGTCTGTAAAGCTTTTGATTTCTCCTTCATATTTGAATGAGATCCTTGCTGGATATAGTAATCTGGGTTGTAGGTTATTTTCTTTCATCACTTGAATATGTCTTGCCATTCCCTCCTGGCCTGAAGAGTTTCTAGTGAATGATCAGCTGTTATCCTTATGGGAATCGCCTTGTGTGTTATTTGTTGTTTTTCCCTTGCTGCTTTTAATATTTGTTCTTTGTGTTTGATCTTTGTTAATTTGATTTATATGTGTCTTGCAGTGTTTCACCTTGGATTTATCCTGTTTTGGATTCTCTGGGTTTCTTGGACTTGGGTGATTATTTCCTTCCCCATTTTAGGGAAGTTTTCAACTATTATCTCCTCAAGTATTTTCTCATGGTCTTTCTTTCTGTTTTCTTCTGGGCCTCCGATAATTTGAATGTTGGGGCGGTTAACATTGTCACAGAGGTCTCTAAGATTGTCCTCATTTCTTTTAATTAGTTTTTCTTTTTTTCCTCTCTGACTCATTTATTTCTACCATTCTATCTTCCAATTCACTAATCCTATCTTCTGCCTCTCTTATTCTACTATTTGTTGCCTCCAGAGTGTTTTTGATCTCATTTATTGAATTATTCATTATATATTGACTCTTTTTTATTTCTTCTAGGTCCTTGTTAAACCTTTCTTGCATCTTCTCAATCCTTGTCTCCAGGCTATTTATCTGTGATTCCATTTTGATTTCAAGATTTTGGATCAATTTCACTATCATTTTTCGGAATTTTTTATCAGGTAGATTCCCTATCTCTTCCTCTTTTGTTTGGTTTGGTGGACATTTATCCTGTTCCTTTACCTGCTGGGTATTCCTCTGTCTCTTCATCTTGTTTATGTTGCTGAGTTTGGGGTGTCCTTTCTGTATTCTGGCAGTTTGTGGAGTTCTCTTTATTGTGGAGTGTCCTCACTGTATGTGGGTTTGTACAGGTGGCTTGTCAAGGTTTCTTGGTTAGGGAAGTTTGTGTCAGTGTTCTGGTGGGTGGAGCTGGATTTCTTCTCTCTGGAGTGCAATGAAGTGTCCAGTAATGAGTTATGAGATGTCTATGGTTTTGTAGTAACTTTGGGGAGCCTATATATTGGAGCTCAGGGCTGTGTTCCTGTGTTGCTGGAGAATTTGCATGGTATGTCTTGCTCTGGAACTTGTTGGCCCTTGAGTGGTGCTTGGTTTCAGTGTAGGTATGGAGGTATTTGATGAGCTCCTGTCAATTAATGTTTCCTGGAGTCAGGAGTTCCCTGGAGTCAGGGTTTGGACTTAAGCCTCCTACTTCTGGTTTTCAGTCTTATTTTTACAGTAGTCTCAAAACTTCTCCTTCTATAGAGCACCATTGATAAAACATCTAGCTTAAAGATGAAAAGTTTCTCCACAGTGAGGGACACCCAGAGAGGTTCACAGAGTTATCTGGAGAAGAGAAGAGGGAGGAGGGAGTTAGATGTGGCACAAATGAGATGAGGTGGAATCAATAGAGGAGAGAGCAGGCTAGCCAGTAATCACTTCCTTATGTGCACTCCACAACTGGACCGCTCAGAGATGTTCATGGAGTTATAGTGAGAAGAGAAGAGGGAGGAAGGAGACAGAGGTGGCCAAGAGGATAAAAGGGGGGAATGAAAAGGAGAGAGACAGATCCAGCCCAGGTAAAAATGGGTACTGAAGATTGGGTTCTTAAAGGTACAAAATTGATAACAAATACCAAAAAGCAAAAATTAAAACCCTAAAGTAGAGTTTGGAATTTCAAAAATACAATGTTAAAGAAAAGAAGAAAAAAAAAAAAAGAAAGAGAAAAAAAGTCACAAAAATTATAAAAAATATATATATAAAGTTTGCTTTTAAAAAAATAAGGTCTTTTTTTTTTTGCAAAGTAATAGTAGGTTATAAAAGTGAAAATTAAAGGAGTAATAGAGGACTTAAATTTTTTTAAAAAATTAAAAAAAATAGGAAGGATCATAAAAATAATAAAGTTATATCTAGGGCTTTCTCTGGTGTTGTTGTGGGTATTGTGGGGACAGTTCATTTTCAGCTAGTTCATTCATCCAGCTTTTATTTCTCAAGATCTATAGGTCCCTTCCTATGTAGTCGGTACTAACAACAGGGTTTTAATCTATTGCACCTGTCGCTTCCAAGGCGGTTCCCTCTGTTTTAGCTTCTTCTGTTTGCTGGTCTCTTCAGTGTCTGATTTCTGCCCTGATGCAAAGGGGGCGGTTGTGGAATTTTTTTTTTTTTTTTTTTTAGGCTCACTTGTTCAGTTGTGCTGTGGGGAGGGAGGGACCCTGCAAACAAATAACACTGGCGTGTGCTCGCAGTGCCTCAGCCACATTGGGCCTACCCCCGCTAACAGCGAGTGTACCCTCCCTGCCACACTGCTCAGGCTCTAGGTTGCTCCGCTGGGAACCATCCGAGACCGGCCCTGGGCTGCATGCACCTCCCAGGTCTAAGCTGCGCAGGTTCAGGCACTCAGGTAGTCCTCAAAGACACAGACTCATTTGGGCCTGCGTTTTGTGCCCTTCCCAGGTCTGAGCAGCTCAGGTGATGAGGTGTTTGGCAAGCGCGGTTGCTGTGACTTATCGCCTCCCTGCTGCTCGGTTATCTCGGTGGACAACCAGCGCACCTTCTCAGGTGGATGTTGACCGTCCAGAACCCCAAGAAGTCTTAGTTAGCAAAGAAGCCTCCTTACAGCTTTGTAGATAATGTCTCTCTGGGGCTGTGATTGCCCCCTTCCGGCTCTGGCTGCCTGTCACTGGAGGGGGATGGTCTGCAGTGGACTATCTGTGTTCAGTCCTTTGTTCTGTGCATGGGCCTGGCAGTGTCTTAGGTTAGGGCTGACTTTTCACTTGGTAGTTATCCCACAGTCTGGTTTGCTAGCCCAGGTTGGTTCACTCAGATAGCACTCGGGGCATTCAGGCCAGATTCTTACTCTAAGAGATGCAGCCCGCGCCTCCCTGCCCAGCCCCCACTTGCTAGCGGCAGGTGCAGGCATCTGCACTGCTTCTCCGCTGGGGGAGTTACCGTTGGGCTCGTAATCTGTGGGTTTTAATTGTTTATTTATTTTTCCTCCCTGTTATGTTGCCCTCTGTGCTTCCAAGGCTCAGCACAGACTCAGCAGTGAGAGTGTTTCATGGTGTTTGAAAACTTCTCTCTTTTTAGGACTCCCTTCCCAGGACGGAGCTCTGTCCCTCCCTCTTTTGTCTCTTTTTTTGTCTTTTATATTTTTTCCTACCTCCTTTCAAAGACAATGGGCTGCTTTTCTGGGTGCCTGATGTCCTCTGCCAGCATTCAGAAGTTGTTTTGTGGAATTTACTCAGCGTTTAAATGTTCTTTTGATGAATTTGTAGGGGA
Source organism: Bos grunniens (assembly GCF_055505025.1). Taxonomy (NCBI): domain Eukaryota; kingdom Metazoa; phylum Chordata; class Mammalia; order Artiodactyla; family Bovidae; genus Bos; species Bos grunniens. Next base: position 99,573,180 of record NC_141194.1, on the reverse strand, counting down.
GAAAGTGGTCTCCCTGTCCTATTCCTCTACCATCTTGTGTGTTAGAATTTTGAACTTTTAAAACTAAAAATAGTTCACAATCATTAGCTTCTCTACAAACAAAGGAACTTCAGTGTCCCAGTGCAATGGCACCCCTCTCCAGTATTCTTGCCTGGAAAATCCCATGGATGGAGGAGCCTGGAAGCCTGCTGTCCATGGGGTCGCTAAGCGTCAGACATGACTGAGCAACTTCACTTCACTTTCATGCATTGGAGAAGGAAATGGCAACCCACTCCAGTGTTCTTGCCTGGAGAATCCCAGGGACAGGGGAGCCTGGTGGGCAACCGTCCATAGGGTCGCACAGAGTCGGACATTTCTGAAGCGACTTAGCAGTAGCAGCAGCAGCAGTAGGAAAATTCTTAATGATATATCCATGGGTTTATGCAATAATATTATGAAATATCTTAATTGGGACCCCTCTAAATATGAAAAAGGGACTACTTTTGCATCTTTGGGTCTCAAATATTTTATTCTGTATTTACTGTCTCAAGGATAGCAAGTGACATGCTATTATTTTGCAGGGCTTCCCTGATGGCTCAGTCCATAAAGAATCTGCCTGCAATGCAGGAGACTCAGGTTTGATCCCTGGGTCTGGAAGATCCCCTGGAGAAGGGAATGACAACCCACTCCAGTAAAAGTGGAGTAAAATGCCTAACTGGAAGAGAAAAACACAGGTGACTGGCTCCATGACAAGGTGAACTATGGTAAGACATAATTTTGCTGCACTGCCACAGGAAACAAAGCTTATCCAGGGTGGAGTAGATGTATACTTCTATGGAATGTTGTAAGGATTTTCACCAGCCCTAAATCTGCAGTCTACTATTAGATAGGAAAGTATGAGCTATCTCCCTCCTATTTAATAAGGTTTTCCAAAATACTTGCACAAAATTGTGCTTAAATCTAATTTATAAAATGTTAGTCACTTAGCCACATATAACTGTCAGAGATTCAGAGAAACAATGCATTTCATTCTGAGAGACAATGCATTCTGATAAGAATTAGGATCTGTTTACTCTGGATAAAGAGCACCATGTACATTGGAGGCCAGCAGCAGTCTTGGCCACTAAATGCACTATCATAGAGTCTGAGATCCCTACATACCTTAATAATTTTTATTAAGGGTATTTTCACCTTAAGTTAAAATAAAAATACAGTTCAAGGAGAAGCCTTAAACTTTGCAATATAACACTGCCATAATTATCTAAATGAACAATAATATCAGACTAGAAACCCCAAAGAATATAAATACTAATATAAAGCCTCTAATGATAAAAAGTATAGTAAAATAAAAGTAAAAGCACTATGAAACAGCATGTAAAAGTATACTTTCTCTCTTGGATTTTACACAATTATTCCTTTGAAGGACCAGAAACCATTCAAATTAGAGAATTACTGATTAGACATATCTTTCACTATAATAAACCTTACAGGTCTAGTGTATTAATGTCTGCCAAAATTCATGAAACAAAATGATTTCCAAGTAATTAAGTATTATAGTAACTCTTACAGGTTTCTATAACATTGCCAATAGTGTCTGTAGACTTTCAAGATCAAAAACATATTTCGTATAGGATGAATTATTTTTGTATCTTAATTGAAAAACTAAGTTTTGTGTGTCATTTTTACCTATAGAAGAAATGTCAAAGAGAAACATCTCTCAATTGTAAAAGCATACTTCATATAAAATCAAGAATATTTTATAGTAAGTTGCTAATTTGTTTATTCATTCTATAGGCTAAATTAATGAGGAAAGTATACATAAATAATTTAGAGCAGAGGGCGTTGTAGTAATGCATTTATTTAAAATAAACATTCTAAAACCATAAGAACCATGATATGAAAAGTAACAGCCAAGAGGCCTCCTAGTGCGCTGCAATCAGACGTGACTCATTTTAAACAAAGGCTTCACAAAATCTGTGAGGCAAACAGAGATTGAGCCACAGCAGTGACAGCTCTGGGAAAAGGTAACTATAAATGTATAACAAACCAAATGATAAGATGTCAGAGCAGCAGGTTACCTACAGAGTGCCATTTCAGGAGTACTAAACAAACATATCTTTCCCACTAGCCAAGACATGGAGCCCGAAATGTCCAGATGAGTGAAATATCATGTGAACTCCAGAGGAGGGATATCAGAATGACCCATTATCAGTCACTAATGCTGAAACACAGGTTTATTTATGTCCTAACACCTATCCAGCAGGATTCTAATTGGAACATGTTGGGGGCCAGAGTGAGGCACTCCGCCCATGGCAAAGGTCATGAGGAAGGAGACTCGACATATGCAAAGGCGGGATCAGGCCTCAGGAGCCTCAGGGCCCCTGGAAATCCTCGAGCATCTACCCACATAACCAGAGCCTGCCTACTGTACTACTTTGTGCTCTCACCTACACCTCTGACTTTACGGGGCGCTGTCCCCTACTACCTCTTTCAGAGAAGGAGTTAACTTAGAGCTCTAGTTAATAAAAACTCCCGGGTTTGACAAGAGTGTTTTAACCTACAAACTCCTCTGAAGGTTCTCTAGCCTGCCTGACAGGCTCGTCCGGCCACATGTGATTGCTCACAGCCTCCCAACCATGAGAGGCACGAGATGCTTTAAACCTTCTAAAAACGGGTTCTTTAGAGAAGTTAGAAAACTATTAGTATAAGTATAGTGGGCTGATTAGAAATTGTATTGATGAAGGGTTTTTCATTTGTTGAGTCAATGCTTACTGCTAAGTCTCCACATCCCCTGCCCTTATACACATTAATGAATATATAGAAGAAATAAGTATTAACTTTTGATATTAATCACGTTAGACCTTAGGCTAAGTAAATTCTTTCCTTAACTAAAACCCACTACACCCTCACCCTATAGGAATGTAACTTTATTTGGGTGGTGTCTGTTTTAAGAATAATCACCCATGGAGAAATAAGTGTCCTGGTTGACTGACCACTGTCACAAGGAGAGGGTCATAAATTGTCAGCAGGCCCCCTGGCCAGAAGATGATGTAACACCCCTAAGGCCTCTGTATACATTTGTATGAAACACCTGACTTTGATAAAAGTCAGGACTGCTGACCCTGCGTGACTTTTGCATAACATCTCAGTGTATAAACGTAGACCATGGAAAATAAAGAATTGGGATCAGTTTCTCGAAATACTGGTCTCCCCATGTCTTTCTCTCTCAAACTCTGGCTGAGTCTCCATCTGGAGCGTGGAACCCGCCATGCTTACTAATTATGCCTTGGCTTCTAAGATCCGACTGGGGAGGCCTCAGTGTCTCCTCTCCTTCGGGAGAATGGAAGGATGCCTGCGGCCTACATAAGTGGTGCAAACTTCTTGCCTTGAAGTTTTATTGGTCTCCCGTGTAAACCAAGCTACTCAGCCTCTTTTCTCCACTGAATTTTCCTACTGAGCTATCCTCATTCTATTACTCTTTACATCTCTAATTAATATCTAATTGAAGCTATTGTATCCTGATCCTCACCAACGCCGTCCCCGCTTTGAACTCCCTGGATCAGCCAGGGCTGGACCCTGGCAGAAACAGCTCCTGGATAGGTAATGTTGATGTTAAGAAGGTAGTTAGGAAAGATATGTAGAAAGGAAAACTGTCAGGGTTAGATGTAAGACTGGCAAGAATCTAATCACAGGAATATTCTCTAGAGAACATGAGATAAGAATTTGGGAAGTTACTAGGATACATAGGATTAGCAAGTACATAAATTAAGATATGATCTCAAAATTATGTTTGCACAATAAATATTGTGATCCATACATATAAAATAGGTAATAGTTATCTTAAGGCTGTGAAGAAAAATATAAAATGCCTACTAATCAGGCTGTTAATCTACACCTAATCAGGAGTATCAATCCAAATATCAATCATTATACCAATAAACATGTATTTATTGATTTCCTGGGCTAGCAGGCATTGGAGGCTAGAGGCCTCCTAGTGTGCTGAAATCAGAGGTGACTCATTTTAAACAAAGGCTTCACAAAATCTGTGAGGCAAACAGAGATTGAGCCACAGCAGTGACAGCTCTGGGAAAAGGTAACTACAACTGTATAACAAACCAAATGATAAGGTGTCAAAGCACACATTGGAGATCCAAAGATGACTTTGCTGGCAAAGGTCCTTATGGTCAAAGCTATGGTTTTTCTAGGAGACATGTAAGGATGTGAAAGTTGAACCATAAAGAAAGTTGAGTGCTGAAGAATTGATGCTTTTGAACTGTGGTGTTGGAGAAGACTCTTGAGAGTCCCTTGGATAGCAAGGAGATCAAACCAGTCAATTATAAAGGAAATCAAACCTGAATATTCATTGGAAGGACTGATGTTGAAGCTGAAGCTCCAATACTTTGGTCACCAGATGCAAAAAGCCCACTCATTGGAAAAGACCCTGATTCTGGGAAAGATTGAATGCAGAAGGAGAAGGGGGTGACAGAGGATGAGATGGTATCGAAACATTGGACGTGATCTTGAGCACACTCCAGGAGATACAGAAAGACAGGAAAGCCTGGAGTGTTGCAGTCCATGGGGTTGCAAAGAGTTGGACACAACTTAGTGACTGAATGACAACAACAAGGTCACAAAGTAGATTACCTAGGCATTAAAAATTGCCATGAAATTGAAAATAGCATTACCATTACACTACTAATGCATTAATTCTTCCACATTTAAAAGCCATTTTCAAACTCTAATTCCACTTTTATTTCTAGGAGAAGTGGTAGAGTCACTGTAGATCTCCAAGAAAAAATCAAATTCTCAAAGCAATATTGATCATAATGACCCCACTCCCATTCCTGTGTCACTTGACACAGCATAGTTGAAACATCATTCGGAAATCCTTCATTACTCAATGCATGTTCCTTTGTAGTCAGTAAATTGTCTTTTATTCAATTGTAAGCCCTTAGCTTACTCCTTGAAAGGAAAGTTATAACCAACCTAGACAGCATATTAAAATGCAGAGACATTAATTTGTCAACAAAGGTCCATCTAGTCAAAGCTATGGTTTTTCCAGTGGTCATGTATGGATGCGAGAGTTGGACTGTGAAGAAAAAGCTGAATGCCAAAGAATTGATGCTTTTGAACTATGGTGTTGGAGAAGACTCTTGAGAGTCCCTTGGACTGCAAGGAGATCCAACCAGTGCATTCTAAAGGAGATCAGTCCTGGGTGTTCGTTGGAAGGAGTGATGCTAAAGCTGAAACTCCAATACTTTGGCCACCTCATGTGAAGAGTTGACTCATTGGAAAAGACTCTGATGCTGGGAGGGATTGGGGGCAGGAGGAGAAGGGGACAACAGAGGATGAGATGGCTGTATGGCATCACCGACTCGATGGACATGAGTTTGAGTAAACTCCGGGAGTTGGTGATTGACAGGGAGGCCTGGCGTGCTGCAATTCATGGGGTTGCAAAGAGTCGGACACGACTGAGCGACTGAACTGAACTGAACTGACTAAGCCCTTTAGTCAGCAAACATGTATTTTCTTATATAGTTCTGGGTATACTGCCAGGACTTTGCAAATAACAAAATTATAATAATTAAACAGTTATTCATGAATGAACATACTTAACCCAAGAGTGTTTTAGTAGAAAGGGTAGGAAGAACTAACATATTAGTCAGCAACAAACACTAGATGGAAGGGTGAGGTTTTAAAATATTATTTGAAACAAATTGTACAGGGATGGTCTGAGAGACCCAAATTCCTAAATCCAGCTTTCTGGGGCAGAAGCCAGAGAGGAGAAACAAAATTTTATGCATACATATGCTTAATTAAAGTTTAAGTAATAATGTGCATGAGGTGCTGTTTTGTTTTTCCTTATCACAGGAAAGCAGAGAGCTAAGGGCTCAGTGAAGTGTGTGGTTGATAGCCTCTGACTTAATAGCTTACCATGAGACAATCCAAAGTTCATAACCAATAGTTATGTATATAGTCATTTTTATTGTATTGCATGTTCATTTTAGAAAATTTTCAACATAAAAACATGTAAAGACAAAAGCACTCAATCCCAATGATCACAATTGTTCATAAAATGTTAGTGAATTCTGCCTAGTGTATATTTTCATCACTCTTACACACATGCATGTGTACACACATAATAAAATTATTCTTTACACACAATTTTAAATTTCTTTCGGCTTAGCATTATAATATAGATAGTTTCTCTTGTATTATGAATTCTTTGAAAATAATATTTTTATATATTTTATATTTAGGTCTAATTCACATAAAATGAAATACACAGATCTAGTTGGCACAGTTCAATAACTTCTGATAGTGAATACATCCATATAATCAATACCTTTATCAAGATTTATAATACGTTCATCAACTAGGAGACTTCAACACTCCTCTGCTCTCTGTGGTGATTTCTATTCACGAGTCTCTGCTCTAGCAAACTGCAACTCCCTGTATTCATCTGTTTCTTCAATCTTAGAGTCTGTTGATTTGTCCTGTGTCCTCCCCTTCCTTATGGGTTCTAGAAGAATTGTTCACTTTTCAGTCTTTCAACCTGTTTCTTATTGTTAGGATGTAAGGGTGACTTCCAAGCTCCTCACATGTGAAACTGGAAACCAGAAGTCTAGGCTGACTCTTCTCTTGGTTGATTGTTTCTTTTCCTGTACAGAAGCCTCTTTGATTAATATAGTCAAATAAACAATGCATGATAAATAAAACTGAGAATACCTAACCTATTTTTAATATAATATGTGTAATAGTTTTTCCATAATATGCATCTTTATAATTGACTCTTCAGATAACTATGCAAACTAATTTTCTTTGTGAGAACTGTAGTGACATGTATTGTGTCATATTTATTGATGCATTCCTTCAAACATCCATCTTGCTCTAATCTGATATGCATATTTTTAGCCAAGAAAATTCCAAATTGGAGAAGATTTTGATTTGGCTAATATATCTTGATATTCATTTTATTCTAAAACACTCTTACCATTATTTTTTTAGTAGGCAAGCTTTGTTGTTGGAGTTTAATTACTAAGACTATGATGATATGCATATTTAAAATATTTCTAGAAAAGTTAAAAATTATTTTCCAGATATTTCACAAAAAATATAAGAAGACTTATTTCTTGAAAAGCTCTGGAATAAAGTCCAGGATTTTAAACATAAAATACTAACATTTCCATTACTGTCTCTGCCATATTCTCTAGCCACACCAACCTACCCTCAAATCTAACTGACAATATACACTCCTAATCCAACAAGACTAAACTGCATGCAGTTCAAACACACACACACACACACACACACACCACACTGTGATTGTTCTTGTCTCCATGCCTTTGCTCCTTCTTTCCTATGACAAATTTCCTTTTGGTTTACTCTAGTTGGTTCATTGTCTTCTACTTTATGTATTAAATCCTCCTGGATTATTTATCTGACAGCGCTTTCCGCCCCAAGGTAAGTATTGTAACATTGTTTTGTACCCCCCAATATTCCCTCTTCATATTCATATCATAACAATATGACACAGGAAATAATGACATTTTATGGCTCTTTCTAGGTCATAATACCCTTGAGGTTCCTAATTCGTGTTTGTGTCTGAGTGCGTCATTCTGTTACTACTACATATGGGATATTCAATACATTGTGACTGAATAAATGGATGGATGGATAGGCAGATTTTTGTTCTTTAGTCACTCAGTCCTGTCTGACTCTTTGTGACCCCATGGGCTGCAGCACTCCAAGATCCCCTGTCCTATACTATCTACTGGAGTTTGCTCAAACTCATGTCCATTGTGTCAATTATGCCATCTAACCATCTCATCCTCTGTCACCCCTCTTCTCTTCCTGTATTCAAACTTTCTCAGCATCAGGGCCTTTTCCAATGAATTGGTTCTTTGCATAAGGTGGCCAAAGTATTGGAGCTTCAGCATCAGTCCTTCCAGTGAATATTCAATGTTGATTTCCTTTAGGATTGACTGGTTTGATCTCCTTGCTGTCCAAAGGACTCTCAAGAGTCTTCTCCAGCGCCACAATTTGAAAGCATCAATTATTCAGTTCTCAACTTTCTTTATGGTCCAACTTTCACGTCTATACATAACTACTGGAGAAACCATAGCTTTGACCATATGGACCTTTGTTGGCAAAGTGATGTCTCTGCTTTTTAATATGCTGTCTAAATTTGTCATAGCTTTTCTTCCAAGCAAGTGTCTTAATTTCATGGCTGCAGTCACCATCCACAATGATTTTGGAGCCCCAAAAAAGAAAATCTGTCACTGTTTACAGTCCCCCCCTCCCCATATATTTGCCATTAAGTGACAGGACCTGATACCACAATCTTAGTTTCTTTTTAATGTTTAGTTTTAAGCCAGTTTTTTCACTCTCCTCTTTCACCTTCATCAAGAAGATAGCCAGATAGAATGCAGAATAAGCTCATTCAAGAAAAAAGAGAAAATTTATTAAAAAGTTTATTACTGAAGTAAAAGGAAAAAAAAAAAAATAAAAAAACAGGAAGTGGAGGCACTGACTGCAAATATCCAGAATCTTAAGCAAGAATATGCTAGGGAGAAGTAAACTATTTCCACTCTTAACAAGTAAAGAGAGGTTGAAAAGGATACAGAAATCTGCAGGTTTGTATAAAGATCAACTTGGACTAGAAATTCAAAAAAATTATGGTGACAAATTGCAGGTTATATTCACTAATATTGACCCTAAGCATCCCGATAGCCCATGAAGCAAGAGACTATGAAGTGTCAGATAGTGCTCCTCATCTTGATGCCTAGCAGAATTTCAAGAAAATGTAAGGAAGACCAACAATTTTTTGGCTTTTCTTGCCAAAGTTCGGAAAGCTTTTGCTGCTATGGTTTATAATTAATATATAAACAGTATGTAAAAAACATAAAGAAGATATGCAGATAGATAGATGAATGTATGACAGTTGCTTAAATTGTGGCCTTGGACAAGTAAGTAGTTAATCGAACATCTCTGGGCAAGAGTACTGTAACCTATAAACTGGGGAAGACTAAATGCTTTTTTCCAGGTCAAACTTCTCCATTTTCCTACTATAATATTGCATCTCTATTGTGTCGCTTCTTAGAATTCCTAATTATTCACTGCGTGTGTGATAAGTCCCTTCACTTGTGTCTTACTCTTTGCAATCCTATGGACTGTAGCCCTCCAGGCCTGCCTCGTCTATGGGATTCTCCAGGAAAGAATACTGGAGTGGGTTTCCATGCCCTTTTCCATGAGGATCTTCCCCACCCAGGGATGGAAAATGCATCTCCTGCAGCTTCTGTATTGTAGGTGGATTATTTACTGCTAAGCTACTGGGGAAGCCAATTATTCATTGATGCTGCTGCTGCTGCTGCTGCTGCTGCTAAGTCACTTCAGTCATGTCTGACTCTGTGCGACCCCATGGACTGCAGCCTACCAGGATTCTCTGTCCATGGGATTCTCCAGGCAAGAACACTGGAGTGGGTTGCCATTTCCTTCTCCAATGCATGGAAGTGGAAAGTGAAATGAAGTCGCTCAGTCGTGTCCGACTCTTAGCGACCCCATGGACTGCAGCCTACCAGGCTCCTCCATCCATGGGATTTTCCAGGCAACAGAACTGAAGTGGGGTCCCACTGCCTTCTCCCAATTATTCATTAGATTTATCTAAAAAGTATAAAATGTTTGAACAATAGGCAAAAGTGGTGTTTCATTATTTAAACTGATGGTATGCTATGCAAAGAAACATTACGGGCCTGAAAGCTGTTTCATACCGATTTCTGCTTATACACAATGAGCATTTTATAAATAATCAAACATATCCATTGATTTGGCCCCTGTATCCCACTGAGACAAACTTCCTTGTAAAATCCAGCATGGCATGATTTGGGGAACATTAAAATACCCATTCAGACCAAAAATATTCTGAACTTGCATTGTCTTTTCTTTTTCTTTTTAACTTATACCAATCCCATTGTATATGGAGAGAGAGAGGGAGAGAGAAAAAAAACAGTATAAGTTATACTGGTAATTTGCCTGCCAATGCACTCATTGAGAATTAGAGTAAGAGTGAACTGTTTTCGTCCTTTAGTCAATGGCCTTGTACGCCATTTAGGGTGTAAATTTTCTGACACCCTAGATGCAAATCAAAGTGTTCAGAAGTATATTATTTTATAGCCGTGATCTTTTACAACAAGTCAATGAATTCTTCTACACATAAGCAAGGGAAATAGTGATATATTCCATATACTAGCAGATAAAATAGTCATATGTATCTAATTATGATTCTATTTATAATTTGTAAACATGTCTTCCTATGGTATTTTGAGAGTAGTTTTGAACATATACCCCTTTCAATTAACAGGCTGATTTTATAATCTATTATAAAATTATTTTTCCTTAGGAAACTTTATTTCCATTTTTCAAAAAGATGTCATATTATATTTATTTATTTAGACCAAGACACTTTAGTGCTATATTTCAGAAATTTGTAGAAAATATACAAATCCATGACAAATAAAATGTAACTGGTACACCTTTTATGTCCAATGCCCTTGTGAAGTACATAATCTAAACAATTATGCACAGCAGCCTTGATCTCAGAACTTAAGGAAGAGACATCAAAAGGATAAGACAAGAAGATTAGAAGTAGAGGAGGAACAAACAAACAAACAAAAGTATGGAAGAGCAAAAAACACAAATTTGTCAACCTTATCCATTTGTCCAAAACCTCCGCTGGCTCCTGACACAGAATCATGCATCCTGCCCTCCAAGAGATCAGCTTCCAGCACAAGATTCTTCATTTTCAGCTTTGTTATGCCCATTGATAAGAAATATCAAGAATAATTAAAACAACTAATCAAAGATTAATAAAAATTCAGAATGTTGCTTCTAATTTCAATAATAAGCATTGCTAATAAATTATTTGGTGTGTCTCATTAAATCCATTTGGTATAACAGAAATACAGCTGTATTGGCTTTCCTGAAAGATATTAAGTGCTTCACAGAAATTAAATTTGTCTTGGATTTTTGTAACTTAAACTAGCATAGTTCAAGCATATATTTGTCTAGCTACCAGAATTTGCAATCTCACTTATTATTTCTTAATCAAAGGACAAAACCAGAAAGTGACAGATAATTTGAGATAAATGTTAACACTCATATACCACAAACACAGATGTACATACACACAACTACTAGCCTAGAACAATTTTTTTCCAGTTCCTTTAAAACTTGCAGAATTTCATATTAGAGCTAATCAATGAATAAAGTCACAGGATATAAAAGCAATACGCAGAAATCCCTTGCATTCCTATGTTAATGATGAAAAATCAGAAAGAGAAATTAAAGAAACAATCCCATTTACCATCTCAATGAAAAGAATAAAATACTTGGAATAAATTTACCTAAAGAAACAAAAGACCTGCATTCAGAAAACTAGAACACAGATGAAAGAAATCAAAAATGACACAAATAGATGGAGAAATATACCATGTTCGTGGATTGGAAGAACCAATATAGTGAAAATGAATATAGTACTCAAAGCAATCTATATATTCCATGCAATCCCTATCAAACAACCAACGGTATTTTTCACAGAACTAGAACAATAATTTCACAGTTTGTATGGAAACAAAGGATCCCAAACATCCAAAGCAATCTTGAGAAATAGGAATTGAACTGGAGGAATCAACTTTCCTGACATCAGACAATACTACAAAGCTACAAAGACAGAATGGTAGTGGCACAAAGACAGAAATATAGGTCAATAGAACAAAATAGAAAGTCCACAGATAAATCCATACAACTGTGGACACCTTATCTTTGACAAAGGAGGCAAAAATATACAATGAAGGTGCACTGGGATGACCCAGAAGGATGGTATGGGGAGGGAGGTGGGAGGGGGTTTCAGGATTGGGAACACATGTCCACCCATGGCAGATTCATGTTGATGTATGGCAAAACCAATACAATATTGTAAAGTAAAATAAATAAATAAATTAATTAATTAATCAAAAAAAAAAGAGAAGAAAACATAGTCTCTTCAACAAGTGGTGCTGGGAAAACTGATCAACTATGTGTAGAAGAATGAAGCTAAAACACTTTCTAACACCATACACAAAAATAAACTCAATGAATTAAAGACCTAAATGTAAGACCAGAAACAATAAAACTCTTAGAGGAAAACAGAGGCAGAACACTCTCCAACATAAATCACAGCAAGATCCTCTATGACCCACTTCCCAGAGTAATGTAAATAAAAGCAAAAATAAACAAATGGAACCTAATTAAACTTAAAGGGTTTTGCAAGATTAAGGAAACTATAATCAAGGTGAAAAGACAGCCCTCAGAATGGGAGAAAATAATAGAAAACAAAACAACTGACAAAGAATTAATCTCCAAAATATACAAGCAGCCCATGTGGCTCAATACTAGAAAAATGAACAACCCAATCAAAAAGTGGGCAAAAGGCCTAAAAAGACATTTTTCCAAAGAAGACATACAGATAGCTAATAAACACATGAAAAGATGTTCAACATCACTCATTATTAGAGAAATGCAAATCAAAACCACAATGAGGTGTCATCTCACACTTGTCAGGATGGCCATCATCAAAATGTCTAGAAACAATAAATCCTGGAGAGAGTGTGAAGAAAAGGGAACACTCTTACACTGTTGGTGGGAATGCAAACTGGCACAGCCACTATGGAGAAGAGTATGGGGATTCCTTCAAAAACTGGGAATAGAACTGCCATACAGCCCAGCAATCCCACTGCTGGACATATACCCTGAGGAAACCAGAACTGAAAGAGACACAAGTACCCCAATGTTCACTGAAGCGCTATTTACAATAGCTAGGATATGGAAGCAACCTAGATGTCCATCAGCAGTTGAATGGATAATGAAGTTGTGGTATATATACACAATGGAATATTACTCAGCTATAAAAAAAAGAATGCATTTGAGTCAGTTCTAAGGAGGTGGATGAACCTGGAGACTGTTACACAGAGTGAAGTAAGTGAGAAAGACAAATACTGAATATTAACCCATATATATGGAATTTAGAAAGATGGTACCAATGATCCTACATGCAGGGCAGCAAAGGAGATACAGGTAAAGAACAGAATTTTGGACTCAGTGGGAGAAGGTGAGGATGGGATGATTTGAGAGGATAGCATTGAAACATGTACATTACCATATATAAGATAGATGACCAGTGTACATTGGATGATGAAGCATGGCACCCAAAGCCTGTGCTCTGGGAAAACCCAGAGGGATAGGGTAGGGAGGGAGGTGGGAGGGGGCTTCAGGATGGGAGAGACACATGTATACTTGTGGCCAATTCATGTTGATGTATGGCAAAAGCATAATATCCTCCAATTAAAATTAATTAATTAAAAAATAAACATTAATAAAAATGCTACAATGTGAAAAAAAAATAAAACTTGCATAATTTCAGAAGTGATGAATTGACTGGAATTGAGCTATACTCACAAGATAAAATCCAGCAACTGTGTTACAGTTGTATCTTTCTTTTCCATGGAAATTCTTCCTGGTTCCCAGATAAATACATTTGTGGTCTAGCTACAGGATTTTCAGGTCCTATGATATTTAATTTGGCCATTTTAATAACCCAAATTATTATGCCTTAATGGGATGAAGGTTAAAAAAAAAAGTTGCTATTTGTCACACGATGAGGCTGAAACCATATCCAAAATCACTTAAAATTATATTTCCAGAAGTGGTGATGATATCTGCTGTTATGACTACATTACTTTTGTTCAAGGCACATTCCCATAAGACACCAGCTTTACATTATGGGGTGCTTTTCTGGTGTCAATATTCTACATGCAGTAGGATAATGTGATTAAGGGGATAGGTTGGTAATAATACTTCACAACATTACCAAGATGATTAAATGAGATAATTCACATTAAATGCTTGGCACACCATAAGCACTAGGTAAATAAGAGCAATTACTACTGCTGCTGTTTTAGGAGGATCTAGCCTGTGATATTGGCCTAATTAGCACTATAATATATAGCATTATAATAATTATATTAGCATAGATATATCACTGATTGGAAATGTGGACACAAGTGAATCTTTTGAATGTAGTACTGCCTAGTTACCTTGAAGCCAACCTTAGAAGGACTCTAATAGACCTCCTTCTAGAGAACAGGGCAAAATAATAAAAATTAGTGATATTAACAGAAATTACTCGACTAGAGGCAACATTATACTTGCCATAGTACTTTATCCCCTGGAATTAACTCTCTTTCTCACTGTTATCTCCACTCACTGAATTTCATTATCTATTTTTTATAGGATAATTATAGGTGAGACTGAATACATAAAAAGAGAAGTTTTGAATCAAGTTATCTATTAACAGAGAGAGGCCTGAGGTCATTCCTCAAAGACATAAAAGAGGAGATGATACATTAGGCAATCCAACATAATGGCAAGTCAAATTATGCCCCCCTTCCAAGACAGAGATTTTCTTATTAGAGACTTTGGCACCTTGCATAGACCAGATTGATAAGTTTAAAGGAGGACAAATTCAACTTTCAGGTGCCCAACTCACTGGCTCCTACATTGACTTAAAAGCTGTCATTTCTCTAGTGGGGGGATGCAAGAGGTGCAAAAATTCATGGATGCATGCGCGTCTCCCTGAATTTATCTCTCTCTAATTATATACTTCTTTCTCTTTTCTTTCCATAAGGATTTGGATCATTTTATCAATGATCTACTATAGAGTCACCAAGAAGTGGAGAAGATCAGCCTGTTTGTTAGAGTTAAGCCTTAATAGATGACCAAAATGATCTATTTCCAGTAAAGAGAATCTGTGCCTGGTAGCCCAGGTTGAGGAGAAAGGTAAATGCCCTATTTGAACCAGGCTACTTTCCTAATATTAAATGATAAGTCTGTTTCAATAAGTCTTGTGTTGTTACTTTATAGAAAATAGAATCTTAAACTAAAATTAAGTTATATCCATTCAACAAACACCAAATAAGCACTGACTAGAGCCTAAACTTAAGGTAGAGGGTAACAGGTATAGTTATTGGAACAAAAGGCAATGGGTGAAAAGGATCGACAGACTTGAGAGTCATTCCAAATGAAAGATAAATAGGAAGGCCTTTTACAGTAGGTGGACTTGAGCAGTGTCCTGCCATCTTACCTTTAAAACCAACAAACAAAAAAAGTTACACAGACATTGTTCCAGTTGCTCCCAAATGCATTATACAGAGCTACCTCTAACCAATTAACAATACTGAACTTAGTCTCATGCCACATCTGACATTTCAACTATCCTAAACACTAATATTGAGGCAAAGGTTTATTTAAAGGTGGAAGAAGCATCTGACTTTGGAGCACATACTTCCTTCCTTTGAAACATATAAACAACACCAGAGTGTCCAAAATTCTCAACTCACTCAGAGTTGACATCTTCCAAATGGAGCACATGCCTAAAGTTGAAAGGTGAAATTTTTATTGCTGTTCAGTCATTAACTTGTGTCCGACTCCTTGTGACTCTATGGACTGCAGCACGCCAGGCTCCTCTTTCTTCCATTGTCTTCTGGAGTTTGCTCAAATTCATGTTTATTGAGTCAGTGATGCCATCCAACCATCTTATTCTCTGTTGCCCCCTTTTCCTGCCCTCAATCTTTCCCAGCATCAAGGTCTTTTCCATTGAGTCAACTCTTTATTTTATTTTATTTTTAAACTTTACATAATTGTATTAGTTTTGCCAAATATCAAAATGAATCCATCACAGGTATACATGTGTTCCCCATCCTGAACCCTCCTCCCTCCTCCCTCCCCATACCATCCCTCTGGGTCGTCCCAGTGCACTAGCCCCAAGCATCCAGTATCATGCATCGAACCTGGACTGGCAACTCGTTTCTTACATGATATTTTACATGTTTCAATGCCATTCTCCCAAATCTTCCCACCCTCTCCCTCTCCCACAGAGTCCGTAAGACTGTTCTATACATCAGTTTCTCTTTTGCTTCGTATCAGGTAGCCAAAGTATTGGAGTTTTAGCTTCAGTATCAGTCCTTCCAGTGAATATTCAGGGTTGATTTCCTTTAGGACTGACTGGCTTGATCTCCTTGCAATCCAAGGGATTTTCAAGGGTCTTCTCTAGCACCACAATTTGAAAGCATCAGTTCTTCAGTGCTCACTTTCCTTTATTGTCCAGCTCTCACATTCATACATGACTACTGGAAAAGCCATAGCTTTGACTATACAGACCTTTGTTGCCAAAGTGATGTCTCTGCTTTTTAATATTGTATGCTGTCCAGGTTTGTCATGGCTTTCCTTCCATGGAGCAAGAGTCTTTTAATTTTATGGCTGCAGTCACTATCCACAGTGATTTTGGAGCCAAAGAAAATAAAATCTGCCACTGCTTGCACTTTTTCTCCATTTGCCATGAAGTGATGGGGCCGAATGCCATGATCTTAGATTTTTTAATGCTGAGTTTCAAGTCAGCTTGTACACTCTCCTTTTTCACCTTCATCAAGCGGCTGTTTAGTTCCTCTTCACTTTTCTGCCATTAGAGTGGTATCATCTGCATATCTGAGGTTGTTGATATTTCTCCCAACAATCTTGATTTCAGCTTATGCTTCATCCAGCCTGGTATTTCGTGTGACATACTTTGCATATAAGTTAAATAAGCAATGTGACAATATACAACTTAGTCATAGTCCTTTATTCTGCCCATCCTTGAATGAAATGTTTCCTTGATATTTCCCATATTCTTGAAGACATCTCTAGTCTTTCTCACTCTATTGTTTTCGTCTTTTTTTTTTTTTTGTACTGTTCATTTAAGAAGGCCTTCTTATCTATCCTTGCTATTCTCTGGAACTCTGCATTCAAATAGGTATATCTTTCCCTTTCTCCCTTCCCTTTCACTTCTCTTCTCCCCCTAGCTATTTGTAAAGCCTCCTCAAACAACCACTTTGCCTTCTTGCATTTCTTTTTCTTTAGTTTTGATCACTACCTCCTATAAAATGTTATGAACCTCTATCCATAGTTCTTCAGGCCCTCTATCTATCTGATCTAATCTCTTGGTCACTTCCAGTGTATAATCAATCGTAAGGGATTTAAGTCATACCTGAATGGACTAGTGGTTTTCCCTATTTTATTCAATTTAAGTCTGAATTTTGCAATAAGGAGTTCGTGATTCCTTCCCCATTTTAGGGAAATGTTCAACTATTATCTCCTCAAATATTTTCTCATAGTCTTTCTTTTTGTCTTCTTCTTCTGGGACTCCTATGATTTGAATGTTCGGGTGTTTAACATTGTCACAGAGGTCTCTGAGATTGTCCTCATTTCTTTTAATTCGTTTTTCTTTTTTCCTCTCTGTTTCATTTATTTCTACCATTCTATATTCTACCTTACTTATCCAATCTTCTGCCTCCGTTATTCTACTTTTGGTTCCCTCCAGAGTGTTTTTGATCTTGTTTATTGCATTATTTATTATATATTGACTTTTTTATTTATTCTTGGTCCTTGTTAAACTTTTCTTGCATCTTTTCAATACTTGTCTCTGACCTATTTATTTGTAACTCCATTTTGTTTTCAAGATTTTGGATCATTTTCACTATCATTACTTGGAATTCTTTATCAGGTATATTCCCTATCTCTTCCTCTTTGGCTTGGTTTGGTGGACATTTATCCTGTTCCGTTACCTGCTGGGTATTTCTCTGCCTCTTCATCATGTTTATATTGCTGTGTTTGGGGTGGCCTTTTGGTATTCTGGAAGTTTCTGAAGTTCTCTTTATTGTGGAGTTTCCTCACTGTGGGGGGTTAGACAGGTGGCTTGTCAAGGTTTCTTGGTTAGGGAAGCTTGTGTCAGTGTTCTGGTGGGTGGAGCTGGATTTCTTCTCTCTGGAGTGCAATGAAGTGTCCAGTAAAGAGTTATGAGATGTCAATGGGTTTGGAGTGACTTTGGACAGCCTGTATATTGAAACTCAGGGCTGTGTTCCTGTGTTCCTGGAGTATTTGCATGGTATGTCTTGCCGTGGAACTTGTTGACCCTTGGGTGGTGCTTGGTTTCAGTGTAGGTATGGAGGCGTTTGATGAGCTCCTATCGATTAATGTTCCCTGGAGTTAGGAGTTCTCTGGTGTTGTCAGGATTTGTACTTAAGCCTCCTGCCCTGGTTTTCAGTCTTATTCTTACAGTAGCCTCAAGACTCCTCCATTTGTTCAGTCGTGCTATGGGGAGGGGGGAACGCTGCAAACAAATATCACTGGCATCTGTGGGGAGTCCTCCCAGTGTCTCGGTCACACTGGCTTTGCCCCTACTCATGGCGTGTGTGTTTTCCCAGTCTACACTGCTCAGGCTCTAGGTTGCTCTTCCGGGAACTCTCTGAGGCGGGCCTTGGGTTGCATGCACTTCCCAGGTCTAAGCTGCTCAGGTTCAGGTACTCGGGTAGTCCTCAGAGGTGCAGACTCGGTTGGGCCTGCGTTTTGTGCCCTTCTCAGGTCCAATCAGCTCAGGTGACCAGGTGTTTGGCGAGCACGGTCGCTGTGACTTATCCCCTCCCCCATCCCTGCCGCTCCGTTTTCTGGGTGCACAACCAGCGCACATTCTCAGGCGGATGTCGATCATCCAGAATCCCAAGAAGTCTTGGTTAGCAATAAAGCCTGCTTGCAGTTTGGTAGATGAGGTCTATCTGGGGCCGCCATTGCCCCCTTCCATATCTGGCTGCCCTCGCCTGCTTGTCTCCAGCAGGGGATGGGCCAGTCCACAGCCGGCTAGCTCTAGTCAATCCTTTGTTCTATGAGTGAGCCTGGTGTTGCCTTAGTTTAAGGCTTCTCGCAGGGTAGCTATCCCACGATCTGATTTGCTGTCTCAAGTTTGTTCCCCCAGCCTGCCCTCAGGGCATTCAGGCTGGGTCCTTACTCTAAGCAATGCAGCCTGTGCCTCCCTGCCCAGCCCCCGCTTGCTAGTGGCAGATGCAGGCATCTGTGCTGCTTTTGTGCTGGGAGTTAACATTGGGCACATAATCTGGGGGTTGTAATTATTTATTTATTTTTCCTCAGTTATGTTGCCATCTGAGGTTCCAAGGTTTGCCACAGACTCGCCAGTGAGAGTGTTTCCTGGTGTTTGGAAACTTCTCTCTTTTTTAAGACTCCCTTCCCAGGAAGGATCTCCATCCCTACTTCTTTTGTCTCTCTTTTTATCTTGTATATTTTTTCCTACCTCCTTTGAAGACAATGGGCTATTTTTCTGGGTGCTTGATGACCTCTGCCGGCATTCAGAAGTTGTTCTGTGGAATTTACTCAGCGTTCAAATGTTCTTTTGATGAATTTGTGGGGGAGAAAGTGGTCTCCCCATTCTATTCCTCCCCTATCTTAGGACCACCCTCTACACACTCCTATATTTAAAATGGATAAACAAAAAGCACCAACTATATAGCACAGGGGATTCTGCTCAAAATTATGTAAGCTAACTTGGAAAATTTGTAAAAGAATATATATATATATATATATATATATATAAAACTGAATCATTTTATTGTACACCTGAAACTAGCACAATGTTGCTAGTTAGCTATATTCTAGTATAAAATGAAAAGGTAGAAATAAATAAGCCATAAGAAAATATTTATATTTTAATATTTAATTTTTTAAAATGAAGTGTAATTTATATATAGTGAACATCCCAATCTTAAGTATACTGTTCAATCTTGATACTATGTATCAAGACACAGAGCAGTATCATCAATTAAGGGACTTCCCTACTACCACATTTCAGTTAACAGTCTCCTCTGCAATATCAAAAGTACCAATTATTTGATTTCAATCACGAGCTAGTTTTGCTCAACAATTATTTGCCTTTTATTTCTTTAAGTTAAATTTACATATAATAAAATTCATCATTTTAAATGTATAATTCTGTGAGTTTTGGCAAGTGTGTACTCTCATGTAACCACCTATCCAATCAAGATATAAAGCAATGTTATTACCTAACTGAATTATTTTTAGTTTGGACTTTCTAAAAATGCCACAAACATAGAATTGTACAGTACCTTTTCAGTCTTAATTCTTTTGAGATAAATGCACTCATTATCAGAGAAATGCAAATCAAAACCACAGTGAGGTACCATTTCACTCCAGTCAGAATGGCTGCGATACAAAAGTCTACAAGCAATAAATGCTGGAGAGGATGTGGAGAAAACATAACCCTCTTACACTGTTGGTGGGAATGCAAACTAGTACAGCCACTATGGAGAACAGTGTGGAGATTCCTTAAAAAAACAGGAAATAGAACTGCCATACGACCCAGCAATCCTGCTGCTGGGCATACACACTGAGGAAACCAGAAGGGAAAGAGACATGTGTACCCCAATGTTCATCACAGCACTGTTTATAATAGCCAGGACATGGAAGCAACCTAGATGTCCATCAGCAGATGAATGGATAAGAAAGCTGTGGTACATATACACAATGGAGTATTACTCAGCCATTAAAAAGAATACATTTGAATCAGTTCTAATGAGGTGGATGAAACTGGAGCCTGTTATACAGAGTGAAGTAAGCCAGAAAGTAAAACACCAATACAGTATACTAACGCATATATATGGAATTTAGAAGGATGGTAACGACAACCCTGTATGTGAGACAGCAAAAGAGACAAAGATGTATAGAACAGTCTTTTGGACTCTGTGGGATAGGGAGGGGGAGATGATTTGGGAGAATGGCATTAAAACATGCATAATATAATATAAGATACAAATCACCAGTCCAGGTTCCATGCAGGATACAGGAAGCTTGGGGCTGGTGCACTGGGATGACCCAGAGGGATGGTATGGGGAAGTAGGTGGGAGGGAGGTTCAGGATGGGGAACACGTGTACACCCGTGGCAGATGCATGTTGATATATGGCAAAACCAATACAATATTGTAAAGTAAAATAAATAAATAAATAAAAATAAAAAATAAACCAATGAGAAAAAAAAAAAAAGAAAAATAAATAATCACCTTTCCCAGTCTTTGTAGACCAGCTCGCTCTATGCCAAGGCAGTTCCTCATTGATTAGCTAACTATCCTCTGATCCAAAGTGAAAACTTAAGGTATTTCCTGATGCAGTCTGATGTGTTTTGCCTGGGCCTATGACTCAGAATTCAAAAAAGAAAGACCATGGCATCTGGTCCCATCACTTCATGGCACATAGATGAGGAAACAATGGGAACAGTGAGAGACTTTATTTTCTTGGGCTCTAGAATAATGTGAACTGTGACTGCAACCACAAAATTAAAAGACACTTGCTCCTTGGAAGAAAAGCTATGACAAACGTAAAATATGGAATTTAGAAAGATGGTAACGATAACCCTGTATGTGAGACAGCAAAAGAGACACAGATGTATAGAACAGTCTTTTGGACTCTGTGGGAGAGGGAGAGGGTGGGATGATTTGGGAGAATGCAATTGAAACATGTATAATATCTTATAAGGATCAAATCGCCAGTCCAGGTTCGATGTAGGATACAGGATGCTTGGGGCTGGTGCACTTGGATGATCCAGAGGGATGGTATGGGGAGGGAAGTGGGAGGGGGTTCAGGATGGGGAACACATGTACACCCGTGGTGGATTCATGCTGATGTATGGCAAAACCAATACAATATTGTAAAGTAATTAGCCTCTAATTAAAATAAATAAATTTAAATTTTAAAAAATAAATAAATAAAAATAAAAAGCAGAGACATTACTTTACTGACAAAGGTCTGTATAGTCAAAGCTATGGTTTTTCCAGTAGTCCTGTATGGATGTGACAATTTGAACAAAAGGAAGGCTGAGTGCCGAAGAATTGATGCTTTGAATTGTGGTGCTGGAGAAGACTCTTGAGAGTCCCTTGGAAAGCAAGGGGATCAAACCAGTCAATCCTAAAGGAAATCAACCCTGAATATTCATTGGAAGGACTGATGCTGAAGCTGAAGCTCCATTATGTTGGCCAACTGATGCAAAAAGCTGACACATTGGAAAAGACCCTGATGCTGGGAAAGATTGAGGGCAGAAGGAGAAGGTAACAGAGAATGAGTTGATTGGATGACATTTCCAACTCAATGGACATGAGTTTGTGCAGAGTCTGGGGGATAGTGAAGGACAGGGAAACCTGTTGTGTTGCAGCCCATGGGGTCACAAAGAGTCAGACACGACTTAGCAACCAAACAACAACAATGCATAGCTTTCTCAATTTCACCATACACAGAATTGTATCAAATATTTTAATCTCAAAAATTCTCTCTCAGCTTCTTCTCAGAGTTTTAGATATTCTATTATATGCCTTTACCCATAATCTCTTGTCCTTTTCATCTGTGGTTCTATAGCCCTCTTATAGCTTTCATGATCAATGACCACTGTTATTCTCTGCCTCAGATCAGACACATGAGAACCTTGCAAATAAGCATTCTTTGGTTTAAGGAAAGGAACTGGAAACTGGGCTATTGTCTCCTCCAGATCACACATTAAGAGCCTTTGGGGACACAGGTAATTAAAAGTGCCATAAAATTGTCTTTTATTTTAAATGTGGCTTTTCTGTGATTGGGCATTCCCTTAGTTACTTATTATAGATCTATGATTACTTTCAAGAGTTCCTATAAGTTTGTGTAATCAGTTTCTTCTTCTTTATTATGCTTCCATAGAGTGACAAGGGCTTGGCACTTCCTAGTCCAACATTTTTCTAATGTCAGCTTCACGGAATCTTGAAGTGAAATGGGTGGTGGATAACCAAGGCCTTTGAAGTATTACTAAATAAAACTTTGATAGTTTTTATTTGGGGTCATGTCCATTTCACTTCATATAAGAACCACCATTCCTAAATCTCAAAAGAAGCATTAAGCTACTATAGCCAAGAGTGTCAGCAATGCTACAAAGGGTACATTTGGAATTCATAAGCAGACACAAGTATGACTGCAAAGTCCATATCCCTTTAAAAGAAAACTAATAATTCAAATTGAAACAAAGGTATTATGGGTTGAACTGTTTCTCCCCAAAGTTCATATGTTGAATCCCCTATCCTTAGAATCTCAGAATTAGTGTATTTGGAAATAAAGCTTTCAAAGTGGTAATTAACAGTAAACAAAGTCATTGGGCTGGACTCTAACTCAACATGACTGGTGCCTTTATAAGAAGAAAATATGAGGCACCAGACATGTGTGCACACATAGGTACAACCATGTGAACACACGATGAGAAACTGGTCATCTACAAGTCAAGAAGAGAGATCTCAGAAGAAATCAAACTTGTAAAAACCTTGATCTTGGATTTCCAGAATCCCGAACTGTTATAAAATAAATTTCTATTGTTTAAGCCAACGAGTGTGTAGTATTTTGTTTTGGCATCCCTAGAAAACTAATACAAAGTTTATCAGTGTCAGAATTAAATTAGGAGAAAGAAGAAATGGCTTTGCCTTAAAAAAAAAATCTAACAAATATATTGTGCCTGTACTTGTAAATCATTTATCCAAATAATAATATAATAGTGTATCTGATTTGTATATTGGACATGGGTATTTAATAAGCATTTTTTCATGTTTAACAGTATCTTCTTCTTAAAAGAAGACAAAAGGAGTTTCACTTTGTACTTTCTTAAATTACAGTGTTAGTTACTGTTAGTTGAAAGATTTACATCTGTATCAACAGCAGCTTGTGAGTTGTCAAGTATTTTAAATAGCATTCTGCAGAGTACAGAACATTATTTGCTGTTGAAACATTTTTATAAACCATGAAGGGCAGCTATGTAACTCATTACAAATGGAAAGCAATAACAATTCACAATGAATTCCTTCTAATTCTCTCCAGCAAGGTGTTCTTTTTTTTCAATAGAAAACTTTTTTTCTATATGAATAACCACAAAGAAGCCCATGTTTGATAGGAACACTTAAATTCTCAACTGTACCTTCGTGGACCATAGTGGTGGAGTATTTTTAAATGAAGATTCTATAATAATGAACAATCTGTTTATGATCCTTTGAGTGGACTGAATTGGAATTCTAGAATTCAGTAGACAATTTCAAATATAGGATTGACCCTACCTATTTCCAAGGTTCACTTGAGAGGAGCACTAAAACTACGAATTGTGAAACATTGAGCAAACTACTTATTCAATCAGAAACTTGGCACCCTCATTTATAAAAGGATAGAAATATTTATTTCTTAATATTTCTGGAAAGATTAATGAAATAATATGTTGAAAGTTACTAGTATGTTGCTAGCAGATGGTGATTGCAGCCATGAAATTAAAAGACGCTTACTCCTTGGAAGGAAAGTTCTGACCAACCTAGATAGCATATTCAAAAGCAGAGACAGTACTTTGCCAACAAAGATCCGTCTAGTCAAGGCTATGGTTTTTCCAGTGGTCATGTATAGATGTGACAGTTGGACTGTGAAGAAAGCTGAGCACCGAAGAATTGATTCTTTTCAGCTGTGGTGTTGGAGAAGACTCTTGAGAGAGCCCCTTGGACTGCAAGGAGACCCGACCAATCCATTCTAAAGGAGATCAGTCCTGGGTGTTCTTTGGAAGGACTGATGTTAAAGCTGAAACTCCAATACTTTGGCCACCTCGTGTGAAGAGCTGACTCATTTGAAAAGACTCTGGTGCTGGGAGGGATTGGAGGCAGAAGGAGAAGGAGACAACAGAGGATGAGATGGCTGGATGGCATCACCGACTTGAGTCTGAGTGAACTCCGGGAGTTGGTAATGGACAGGGAGGCCCGTCCTGCTGCAATTCATGGGGTCCCAAAGAGTTGGACATGAATGAGTGACTGAACTGAACTGAGCCTCTAATAATCTTTCACTTAGTGATAGTTTTTCATATATATGTATTTGTTATTTTTACATATGGTCTGATGCGACTATCCCAGAAGAGAAAATATCCCTAGTCCTCCACCTCATGAAGGAACTTTCAATAAATCTCTCTTCAGCTACGACTGTGATATATTTCACTTTGATTAATGAAAATGGTAACCTTATTGGATGACTCAACAGCTAGCTAACCTTATAGAAAGGATTCAGTAATCTGGGTAGTTGAGAGTTATGTTTGTTAGTCACCAAGTCATGTCTAACTCTTTGTGACCCCATGGATTGTAGTCCACCAGGCTCCTCTCCATGGAATTCTCCAGGCAGGAATACTGGAATGAGTTACCATTCCCTTCGTCAGGGGATCTTCCCAACCCAGGGATTGAACCTGGGTCTCCTGCACTGCAGGCACTCTCCTGCATTGCAGACATATTCTTTACTGACTGAGCCACCAGGAAAGCCCTATAGTCTCAGTAGGTCGATTATAAGATGATACATCCCAGTTTTCCTAGGACAGTTATGGTATGTGCTTCTTTACCATTCTCAAAAGAAGGAACTAGTAGATTGGATATCAATCTTCTTCTTAGAGCAGGAATCAGTAAACTGCAGTCCATAGGCCAAATCTAATCATCTATTTATTTAAATAAAGCTTTATTGCAACAAAGCCATATTCATTCATCTTTACATCATGTATGGCAGCTTTCCAGAGACCAAATTGCCAATATCTGCTGGATCATCGCAAAAGCGAGAGTTGCAGAAAAACATCTATTTCAGCGTTATTGACTATGCCAAAGCCTTTGACTGTGTGGATCACAACAAACTGGAAAATTCTGAAAGAGATGGGAATACCAGACCACCTTACCTGCCTCTTGAGAAACCTATATGCACGTCAGGAAGCAACAGCTAGAACTGGACATGGAACAACAGACTGGTTCCAAATAGGAAAAGGAGTATATCAAGGCTGTATATTGTCACCCTGCTTATTTAACTTATATGCAGAGTACATCATGAGAAACGCTGGGCTGGATGAAGCACAAGCTGGAATCAAGATTGCCAGGAGAATTATCAATAATCTCAGATATGCAGATGACACCACCCTTATGGCAGAAAGTGAAGAAGAACTAAAGAGCTTCTTGATGAAAGTGAAAGAGGAGAGTGTAGAAGTTGGCTTAAAGCTCAACATTCAGAAAATTAAGATGATGGCATCTGGTCCCATCACTTCTTGACAAATAGATGGGGAAACAGTGGAAACAGTGGCTGACTTTATTTTTCTGGGTTCCAAAGTCACTGCAGATGGTGATTGAAGCCATGACATTAAAAGATGCTTACTCCTTGGAAGCAAAGTTATGACTAAACTAGATAGCATATTAAAAATCAGAGACATTACTTTGCCAACAAAGGTCCGTCTAGTCAAAGCTATTATTTTTCCAGTGGTCATGTATGGATGTAAGAGTTGGACTATAAAGAAAGCTGAGCACTGAAGAGTTGATGCTTTTGAACTGTGGTGTTGGAGAAGACTCCTGAGGGTTCCTTGAACTGCAAGGAGATCCAACCAGTCCATCCTAAAGGAGATCGGTCTTTGGTGTTCATTGCAAGGACTGATGTTGAAGCTGAAACTCCAATATGTTGCCCACCTGATGAGAAGAGCTGACTCATTTGAAAAGACCCTGATGCTGGGAAAGATTGAGGGCAGGAGGAGAAGGGGACGACAGAGGATGAGATGGCTGGATGGCATCACCAACTCAATGGACATGGGTTTGGGTGGATTCTGGCAGTTGGTGATGGACAGGGATGCCTGGTGTGCTGCGGTTCATGGGGTCACAAAGAGTTGGACACGACTAAGCGACTGCACTGAACTGAGGACTCCACTTTTCTCACAAAGTAGAAGAAAAAATAATTGCCAAGAATTAGGAAGAAAAACATGAATTAGGTGTCTAGAGAAAGAAATACATGACATAGTTGCAGTGTTGATATCCTAGTTAAGTTTGGAGGTCACAAATTTGAAATGGCCTTAGTCTGTACTGTTGTGGAATGTGGAAGATTCATTCTATTTTCAGAAACTGATGAACTATTAGATTCACATTTTAGATGTTTTTCAAATAGTCAATGAAGGTATCCAGAATGATTTTGAGACCACTGATAGAGAGGATCACTGAATACTCCATGAAATCATCTATTGAAAATTTCATTTCCCTCAACCTTTCCCTGACTAGCCCACTCCTGTTTGTTCTTCATGACTCAGCCTAGATAGCACTTACACCAGTAAGTTTGCTCTAGCATCTTTCTGTTGTTGTTTTTCAGTTGCTAGTTCATGTCCAACTCTTTGTGACCCCAGGGACTACAGCACACCAGGCTTTCCTGTCCTTCACTGTCTCCTGGAGTTTGCTCAAAGTCATGTCCATTGAGTCTATGATGCTATTTAACATTTCATCCTCTGCCACCCTCTTCTCCTTTGAATTCAATTTTTTGCAGCATCAAGATATTTTCCAATGACTCTGCTCTTCGCATCAGCTCTCCAAAGTATTTGAGTTTTAGCATCAGTATTTTCAGTAAATATTTATGGTTGATTTCTTTTAATATTGACTGATTAGTTCTCCTTGCAGTCCAAGGGAGCATCCTACTCCAACACAATCAGTTTAGGGTGCGCTTGACTATTATTCATACTTCTACAATGTATTATACTGTATTCTCACTTTCTATTTTTAAGTCTCACTTACCAGTTAAGAATCTTGTGGTCAGGAACCATTTTTAATTGAATATTTTATTGATGGTGACAATATATGTATGTAGGAGGGATGGAAGGATCAATAGCCCATTGCTAAGTAAATATGTAGGAAAGAAAACTGTATCAGAAAAATAACAACATTGTGCAGATATATATTTACAAATATTCAAAGACAAATACATCCCACTGTATAAATATTCATTTTCAAAAGGTTAGATGTAACAACTATTCCTGGCATGGTCCAGGGGTGAGTATAGCTATACTGACTGCTGCTGCTGCTAAGTCACTTCAGTCGTGTCCGACTCTGTGCGACCCCATAGACGACAGCCCATGAAGCTCCCATCCCCGGGATTCTCCAGGCAAGAACAATGGAGTGGGTTGCCATTTCCTTCTCCAATGCATGAAAGTGAAAAGTGAAAGTGAAAGTGAAGTCCTGCCTGACTCTTAGCGACCCCATGGATTGCAGCCTACCAGGCTCCTCTGCCCATGGGATTTTCCAGGCAAGAATACTGGAGTGGGTCGCCAGTGCCTTCTCCGACCTATACTGAAGATACAGTTAAATTGCACAATTATTAGACAACAAATCTTGGTGGTTAGTGTGGAGAATGGAAAGCCTAATCAGCCAATGTAACTATAAAATAATAGCCAATAACAACCTATCAAAGAATTTCTGAACACATGACAGGGACTTTCAGCAAACTTCAGACATCAAATACCCTTTCTCCTCCCTTACTTCACTTTTCAATGAGTCTTCTACATTCAATTAATACAAAAACTAGGATGAAACTGACCCGATTGTGCTCTAGGGTTATCAAGGATCGATTTTTTTAGAGTGGAATTTTAAGCTAACCCTTATTTGTCAACAGGTCTTAGGACTTGTTTCTGTTACTCAGTTCCTCAAGAACATAGCCATTTCTTCCTAAGTAGCAGCAGTCTTTGGAATACTGAATTTTATAAGCCACTAAGGCAATGCTTTTAGAAGTATAATTCTTAGGTACTCTATAAATATATGTTGAATGAATGAATCTTTGTGCTACTCATCAATTACAAATATCTGAAGATGACAGGCTCATTCTCAAAATAAATAGAAAGTTGAGAGAAGATTCAGACCTTCCTTAATGGATTCTTTACTTCTTAATTTCCATGAAAACATTAATTCAAAGATGCAATATTTAAAATATATCTATGTGTATGTATGTACATATAATATATGCATTTGTCTGTATTAATAATGTGCTTTGAAATAAAGCAGAATTTATATGATTTCTATGAATTCTGAATTTACTTTTCTTTAGAAATTGGCTGTTATTTGTCTCTATAACTGCTGAAAATATAACATCATCTACTCTGATATGGTTCTTTACTTAGGATTGTCTTGCTCAATCTCTCTGTCCCCTAGGTAAATTGTAGATTTAAAGCTACATATAGGCCTGAGACTACAATTCAAAAAAAAAAAAAAAGAAGAAGTCAGCAAAGTCAGCATCAGTGGTAGTAATATTACTATTACCTGAACCAGGTAGTGCTGATATTCCTCTACCTTTAAACATATTTTCACTTGCTCTCCCACATGAGTAACTTTTATTATCTTCAGTATGATGTGGATGGTGTTTTATCACAACTCATAGCTTTAATTTTCATATCTCACTATATTCTTTTTTTTTTTTATTCTTCCAATTTTATTTTATTTTTAAACTTTACATAATTGTATTAGTTTTGCCAAATATCAAAATGAATCCGCCACAGGTATACATGTGTTCCCCATCCCGAACCCTCCTCCCTCCTCCCTCCCCATACCATCCCTCTGGGCCGTCCCAGTGCACCAGCCCCAAGCATCCAGCATCATGCATCGAACCTGGACTGGCAACTCGTTTCCTACATGATATTTTACATGTTTCATTGCCATTCTCTCAAATCTTCCCACCCTCTCCCTCTCCCACAGAGTCCATAAGACTGTTCTATACATCAGTGTCTCTTTTGCTGTCTCGTACACCGGGTAATTGTTACCATCTTTCTAAATTCCATATATGTGCGTTAGTATACTGTATTTATGTTTTTCCTTCTGGCTTACTTCACTCTGTATAATAGGCTCCAGTTTCATCCACCTCATTAGAACTGATTCAAATGTATTCTTTTTAATGGCTGAGTAATACTCCATTGTGTATATGTACCACAGCTTTCTTATCCATTCATCTGCTGATGGACATCTAGGTTGCTTCCATGTCTTGGCTATTATAAACAGTGCTGCGATGAACATTGGGGTACACGTGTCTCTTTCCCTTCTGGTTTCCTCAGTATGTATGCCCAGCAGTGGGGTTGCTGGATCATAAGGCAGTTCTATTTCCAGTTTTTTGAGGAATCTCCACACGGTTCTCCATAGTGGCTGTACTAGTTTGCATTCCCACCAACAGTGTAAGAGGGTTCCCTTTTCTCCACACCCTCTCCAGCATTTATTATTTGTAGACTTTTGGATCGCAGCCATTCTGACTGGTGTGAAATGGTACCTCATAGTGGTTTTGATTTGCATTTCTCTGATAATGAGTGATGTTGAGCATCTTTTCATGTGTTTGTTAGCCATCTGTATGTCTTTTTTGGAGAAATGTCTATTTAGTTCTTTGGCCCATTTTTTGATTGGGTCGTTTATTTTTCTGGAGTTGAGCTGTAGGAGTTGCTTGTATATTTTTGAGATTAGTTGTTTGTCGGTTGCTTCATTTGCTATTATTTTCTCCCATTCTGAAGGCTGTCTTTTCACCTTGCTAATAGTTTCCTTTGATGTGCAGAAGCTTTTAAGGTTAATTAGGTCCCATTTGTTTATTTTTGCTTTTATTTCCAATATTCTGGGAGGTGGGTCATAGAGGATCCTGCTGTGATGTATGTCAGAGAGTGTTTTGCCTATGTTCTCCTCTAGGAGTTTTATAGTTTCTGGTCTTACGTTTAGATCTTTAATCCATTTTGAGTTTATTTTTGTGTATGGTGTTAGAAAGTGGTCCAGTTTCATTCTTTTACAAGTGGTTGACCAGATTTCCCAGCACCACTTGTTAAAGAGATTGTCTTTAATCCATTGTATATTCTTGCCTCCTTTGTCGAAGATAAGGTGTCCATATGTGCCTGGATTTATCTCTGGGCTTTCTATTTTATTCCATTGATCAATATTTCTGTCTTTGTGCCAGTACCATACTGTCTTGATAACTGTGGCTTTGTAGTAGAGCCTGAAGTCAGGTAGGTTGATTCCTCCAGTTCCATTCTTCTTTCTCAAGATCGCTTTGGCTATTCGAGGTTTTTTGTTTTTCCATACAAATTGTGAAATTATTTGTTCTAGCTCTGTGAAGAATACTGTTGGTAGCTTGATAGGGATTGCGTTGAATCTATAAATTGCTTTGGGTAGTATACTCATTTTCACTATATTGATTCTTCCAATCCATGAACATGGTATATTTCTCCATCTATTAGTGTCCTCTTTGATTTCTTTCACCAGTGTTTTATAGTTTTCTATATATAGGTCTTTAGTTTCTTTAGGTAGATATATTCCTAAGTATTTTATTCTTTCCGTTGCAATGGTGAATGGAATTGTTTCCTTAATTTCTTTTTCTGTTTTCTCATTATTAGTGTATAGGAATGCCAGGGATTTCTGTGTGTTGATTTTATATCCTGCAACTTTACTGTAGTCATTGATTATTTCTAGTAATTTTCTGGTGGACTCTTTAGGGTTTTCTATGTAGAGGATCATGTCATCTGCAAATAGTGAGAGTTTTACTTCTTCTTTTCCAATTTGGATTCCTTTTATTTCTTTTTCTGCTCTGATTGCTGTGGCCAAAACTTCCAAAACTATGTTGAATAGTAATGGTGAAAGTGGGCACCCTTGTCTTGTTCCTGACTTTAGAGGAAATGCTTTCAATTTTTCACCATTGAGGATAATGTTTGCAGTGGGTTTGTCATATATAGCTTTTATTATGTTGAGGTATGTTCCTTCTATTCCTGCTTTCTGGAGAGTTTTTATCATAAATGGATGTTGAATTTTGTCAAAGGCTTTCTCTGCATCTATTGAGATAATCATATGGTTTTTATTTTTCAATTTGTTAATGTGGTGTATTACATTGATTGATTTGCGGATATTGAAGAATCCTTGCATCCCTGGGATAAAGCCCACTTGATCATGGTGTATGATCTTTTTAATGTGTTGTTGGATTCTGATTGCTAGAATTTTGTTAAGGATTTTTGCATCTATGTTCATCAGTGATATTGGCCTGTAGTTTTCTTTTTTTGTGGGATCTTTGTCAGGTTTTGGTATTAGGGTGATGGTGGCCTCATAGAATGAGTTTGGAAGTTTACCTTCCTCTGCAATTTTCTGGAAGAGTTTGAGCAGGATAGGTGTTAGCTCTTCTCTAAATTTTTGGTAGAATTCAGCTGTGAAGCCGTCTGGACCAGGGCTTTTGTTTGCTGGAAGATTTTTGATTACAGTTTCAATTTCCATGCTTGTGATGGGTCTGTTAAGATTTTCTATTTCTTCCTGGTCCAGTTTTGGAAAGTTGTACTTTTCTAAGAATTTGTCCATTTCTTCCACGTTGTCCATTTTATTGGCATATAATTGTTGATAGTAGTCTCTTATGATCCTTTGTATTTCTGTGTTGTCTGTTGTGATCTCTCCATTTTCGTTTCTAATTTTGTTGATTTGATTTTTCTCCCTTTGTTTCTTGATGAGTCTGGCTAATGGTTTGTCAATTTTATTTATCCTTTCAAAGAACCAGCTTTTGGTTTTGTTGATTTTTGCTATGGTCTCTTTTGTTTCTTTTGCATTTATTTCTGCCCTAATTTTTAAGATTTCTTTCCTTCTACTAACCCTGGGGTTCTTCATTTCTTCCTTTTCTAGTTGCTTTAGGTGTAGAGTTAGGTTATTTATTTGACTTTTTTCTTGTTTCTTGAGGTGTGCCTGTATTGCTATGAACTTTCCCCTTAGGACTGCTTTTACCGTGTCCCACAGGTTTTGGGTTGTTGTGTTTTCATTTTCATTCGTTTCTATGCAAATTTTGATTTCTTTTTTGATTTCTTCTGTGATTTGTTGGTTATTCAGCAGCGTGTTGTTCAGCCTCCATATGTTGGAATTTTTAATAGTTTTTCTCCTGTAATTGAGATCTAATCTTACTGCATTGTGGTCAGAAAAAATGCTTGGAATGATTTCTATTTTTTTGAATTTACCAAGGCTAGCTTTATGGCCCAGGATGTGATCTATCCTGGAGAAGGTTCCATGTGCGCTTGAGAAAAAGGTGAAATTCATTGTTTTGGGATGAAATGACCTATAGATATCAATTAGGTCTAACTGGTCTATTGTATCGTTTAAAGTTTGTGTTTCCTTGTTAATTTTCTGTTTAGTTGATCTATCCATAGGTGTAAGTGGGGTATTAAAGTCTCCCACTATTATTGTGTTATTGTTAATTTCTCCTTTCATACTTGTTAGCATTTGTCTTACGTACTGTGGTGCTCCTGTGTTGGGTGCATATATATTTATAATTGTTATATCTTCTTCTTGGATTGATCCTTTGATCATTATGTAGTGACCTTCTTTGTCTCTTTTCACAGCCTTTGTTTTAAAGTCTATTTTATCTGATATGAGTATTGCTACTCCTGCTTTCTTTTGGTCCCTATTTGCATGGAAAATCTTTTTCCAGCCCTTCACTTTCAGTCTGTATGTGTCCCCTGTTTTGAGGTGGGTCTCTTGTAGACAACATATGTAGGGGTCTTGTTTTTGTATCCATTCAGCCAGTCTTTGTCTTTTGGTTGGGGCATTCAACCCATTTACATTTAAGGTAATTACTGATAAGTATGTTCCTGTTGCCATTTACTTTATTGTTTTGGGTTCGAGTTTATATACCATTTTTGTGTTTCCTGTCTAGAGAATATCCTTTAGTATTTGTTGGAGAGCTGGTTTGGTGGTGCAGAATTCTCTCAGCTTTTGCTTGTCTGAAAAGCTTTTGATTTCTCCTTCATACTTGAATGAGATCCTTGCTGGGTACAATAATCTGGGCTGTAGGTTATTTTCTTTCATCATTTTAAGTATGTCTTGCCATTCCCTCCTGGCTTGAAGAGTTTCTATTGAAAGATCAGCTGTTATCCTTATGGGAATTCCCTTGTGTGTTATTTGTTGTTTTTCCCTTGCTGCTTTTAATATTTGTTCTTTGTGTTTGATCTTTGTTAATTTGATTAATATGTGTCTTGGGGTGTTTCGCCTTGGGTTTATCCTGTTTGGGACTCTCTGGGTTTCTTGGACTTGGGTGATTATTTCCTTCCCCATTTTAGGGAAGTTTTCCACTATTATCTCCTCAAGTATTTTCTCATGGTCTTTCTTTTTGTCTTCTTCTTCTGGAACCCCTATGATTCGAATGTTGTAGCGTTTAATATTGTCCTGGAGGTCTCTGAGATTGTCCTCATTTCTTTTAATTCGTTTTTCTTTTATCCTCTCTGATTCATTTATTTCTACCATTCTATCTTCTAATTCACTAATCCTGTCTTCTGCCTCTGTTATTCTACTATTTGTTGCCTCCAGAGTGTTTTTAATTTCACTTATTGCATTATTCATTATATATTGACTCTTTTTTATTTCTTCTAGGTCCTTGTTAAACCTTTCTTGCATCTTCTCAATCCTTGTCTCCAGGCTATTTATCTGTGATTCCATTTTAGTTTCAAGATTTTGGATCAATTTCACTATCATTATTCGGAATTCTTTATCAGGTAGATTCCCTATCTCTTCCTCTTTTGTTTGGTTTGGTGGGCATTTATCCTGTTCCTTTATCTGCTGAGTATTCCTCTGTCTCTTCATCTTGTTTAAATTGCTGAGTTTGGGGTGTCCTTTCTGTATTCTGGCAGTTTGTGGAGTTCTCTTTATTATGGCGTTTCCTCACTGTGTGTGGGTTTGTACAGGTGGCTTGTCAAGGTTTCCTGGTTAGGGAAGCTTGTGTCGGTGTTCTGGTGGGTGGAGCTGTATTTCTTCTCTCTGGAGTGCAATGAAATGTCCAGTAATGAGTTATGAGATGTCTATAGTTTTGGGGTGACTTTGGGCAGCCTGTATCTTGAAGCTCAGGGCTGTGTTCCTTTGTTGCTGGAGAATTTGTTTGGTATGTCTTGCCCTGGAACTTATTGGCCCTTGTGTGGTGCTTGGTTTCAGTGTCGGTATGGAGGCATTTGATGAGCTCCTGTCAATGAATGTTCCTTGGAGTCAGGAGTTCCCTGGAGTCAGGGTTTGGACTTAAGTCTCCTGCTTCCGATTATCGGTCTTATTTTTACAGTAGTTTCAAAACTTCTCCTTCTATACAGCACCATTGATAAAACATCTACATTAAAGATGATAAGTTTCTCTACAGTGAGGGTCACTCAGAGAGGTTCACAGGGTTACATGGAGAAGAGAAGAGGGAGGAGGGAGTTAGAGGTGACCCAAATGAGATGAGGTGAATCAATAGTGGAGAGAGTGGGCTAGCCAGTAGTCACTTCCTTATGTGCACTCCGCAACTGGAGCACTCAGAGATGTTCACGGGGTTATACAGAGAAGAGAAGGAGGAGGAAGGTAACAGAGGTGGCCAGAAGGATAAAAGGGGGGAATGAAAAGGAGGGAGACAGATCCAGCCAGTAATCAGTTCCCTAAGTGTTCTCCACCATCTGGAACACACAGAAATTCACAGAGTTGGGTAGAGTAGAGAGGGGTTAGGGAGGAGACACAGGCGACCTGGTGGAGAAAAAGGAGGGTCCAAAGGGAGAGAGAGCAGTCAAGCCAGTAATCTCACTCCCTAGTGAAAAATGGGTCCTGAAGATTGGGTCCTTAAAGGTACAAAATTGGTAACAAATACATAAAAGCAAAAATTAAAAATCTAGAGTAGAGTTTGGAATTTCAAAAATACGATGTTAAAGAAAAGAAGAAGGAAAAGAAAGAGAGAAAAAACGAACAAACAAAAACAAACAAGGTCGCGAAAATTATAAAGAAAGTACAGGTACAAAATTGATAACTAATACCAGAAAGTGAAAATTAAAAATCTAGAGTAGAGTTTGGAATTTCAAAAATACAATGTTAAAGAAAAGAAGAAGGAAAAGAAAGAGAGAAAAACGGAACAAACAAAAACAAACAAGGTCGTGAAAATTATAAAGAAAGAACAGGTACAAAATTGATAACTAATACCAGAAAGCAAAAATTAAAAATCTAGAGTAGAGTTTGGAATTTCAAAAATACAATGTTAAAAAAAAAAAAGAAGAAAAATAAAGAGAGAAAACAAACAAACAAATACGAACAATGTCACAAAAATTATAAAGAAAATACAGGTACAAAATTGATATCAAATACCAAAAAGCATAAATTAAAAATCTAGAGTAAAGTTTGGAATTTCAGATATACAATGTTATATAAAAGAAGAAGAGAAAGAAACAGAGAAGTAGAAAAAAAAAGAAAAAAAAAGTCACAGAAATTATATAAAAAAAAACTATAGGTACAAAATTGATAACATATACCAAAAAGCGAAAATTAAAAATCTAGAGTAGAGTTTGGAATTTCAAAAATACAATGTTAAAGAAAAGAAGAAAAAAACAAAAAACAAACAAACAAAAAACAAGGTCAAAAAATTATAAAATATATATATATGAAGTTTGCTGAAGAAGAAAAAAATAGGGTCTTTTTTTTTTTTTTTGCAAAGTAATAGGTTATAAAAGTGAAAATTAAAGGAACAATAGAGGACTTAAAATTTTTTTTTTTTTTTAGTTAAAAAAAAAAAAGAATGATCGTAAAAATAATAAAAATATATCTAGGACTTTTTTGTTTTTTTTTTTTGTGGGTGTTGTGGGTTCAGTTCATTTTTGGCTAGTTCCTTGGTCAGATTTATATTTCTCAAGATCTATAGGCCCCTTCCTATGTAGTCCGTAGTAACCACAGGGTTTTGATCTATTGCCTGTAGCTTCCAAGGCGTTTCCCTCTGTTATATCTTCTTCTGTTTGCTAGTCTCTTCAGTATCTGGTTTCCGCCCTGACTCAAAGGGCACGGTGGAGGACACTTTTTTTCTTTTTTTTTTAGGCTTACTTGTTCAGTCGCGCTGTGGGGATGGAGGGAGGGATGCTGCAAACAAATAACACTGGCGTGGGCTCGCAGTGCCTCAGCCACCCTGGGTCTGCCCCCGCTAACGGCGCGTGTAGCCTCCCTGTCCACACTGCTCGGACTCTAGGTTGTTCCGCCGGGAACAATCCGAGGCTGGCCCTGGGCTGCATGCACCTCCCAGGTCCAAGCCGCTCAGGTTCAGGCACTCGGGTAGTCCTCAGAGGCGCAGACTCAGTTGGGCCTGCGTTTTGTGCTCTTCCCAGGTCCGAGCGCCAATTTGCTCTTCCCAGGCGAGCGCCAATCCTGCGACTTATCGCCTCCCCGCCACTCGGTTATCTGGATGTAAAACCGGCGCACCTTCTCAGGCAGATGTTGACCGTCCAGACCCCCAAGAAGTTTTAGTTAGCAAATAAGCCTGCTTACAATTTTATAGATAATGTCTCTCTGGGGCTGCGATTGCCCCCTTCCGGCTCTGGCTGCCTGTCACCGGAGGGGGAAGGTCTGCAGCCGGCTATCTCTGTTCAGTCCTTTGTTCCGTGCGCGGGCCTGGCGGTCTTAGGTTAGGGCTGGCTTTTCGCGTGGTAGGTATCCCACAGTCTGGTTAGCTAGCCCAAATTATTTCGCTCAGATAGCGCTCAGGGTATTCAGGCCAGATTCTTACTCTCAGCGATGCAGCCCACGCCGCACCTCCCCGCCCAGCCCCGGTTTGCTAATGGCGGATGCAGGCGTCTGCGCTGCTTCTCTGCTGGGGGAGTTACCGTAGGGCTCGCAATCTGCGAGTTTTAAATTGTTTATTTATTTTTTCTCCCTGTTATGTTGCCCTCTGTGCTTCCAAAGCTCGGCACAGATTCGGCAGTGAGAAGGTTTCCTGATGTTTGGAAACTTCTCTCTTTTTAAGATTCCCTTCCCGGGACGGAACTCCGTCCCTCCCTCTTTTGTCTCTTTTTTTTGTTTGTTTTTAATATTTTTTCCTACCTCCTTTCGAAGAGTTGGGTTGCTTTTCTGGGTGCCTGATGTCCTCTGCCGGCATTCAGAAGTTGTTTTGTGGAATTTACTCGACGTTTAAATGCTCTTTTGATGAATTTGTGGGGGAGAAAGTGTTCTCCCTGTCCTACTCCTCCGCCATCTTGGCTCCTCCCCCTCCCATATCTCACTATATTCTAATGTTATTTACTCAATTCCCTTCAAGATTCAACTACTGTATTACTGGACAAACAGATAATGGTGGCAACTCTTCTAAGTTTAAGAGCACCCTTTTATGACTTAGAGGAGCTTTATGGGAACATTCAAGGAATGGAATTATACTTCACATATTATCCATGTCCATAATTTAATACTGCACCAGGAAAATATGTACTTTTGACAAATATTATTTCAAAATCAACCTGGCAAATGAAAGTTTTAATCCATCAAACAAAATACAAGATCTAATAAGCTATTGGAAACAAAATGAATAGTTGTGTTTTCTGTGCCCAGCCAAAATAATGAATTAAATTATATGGAAACTAGGAAACCTAAATTAAAACCACAAAGTTTTGCACTCAGAGATACTGAAACAAGAAAATTCATTGGAAAGTAAGAAAGAAATCAAGAAGACTTGATGAAACAAGCACAAATAAATTAGACAAGGATTACTTACAAATTGGTGAAATCAGCAGCCAGCTGAGTAGCTTGAAAACTTAAGCAAATAGCATTTGGGCATTATATATTGTATGCACAATCAACCAGCTGGCCAAAGAAAGACCTTAATGTAAAAAACAAAAGTTTTCCAAAGCAATCAGATGCCTATTGTTCTCAGTCATTAAGATGCTGGCTATAATCCATATATACAGTTTCTTTTTAAAAGGTTTTGAAACTGGAGTGAATTATTCAGAGTGAAGTAAGCCAGAAAGAAAAACATCGATGCAGTATACTAACACATAAATATGGAATTTAGAAAGATGGTAATGATAACCCTGTATGCGAGCCAGCAAAAGAGGCACAGATGTATAGAACAGCCTTTTGGACTCTGTGGGAAAGGGAGGTTGGGGGATGATTTGGGAGAAAGGCATTGAAACATGTATAATATCATATAAGAAACTAATTGCCAGTCCAGGTTCAATGCAGGATACAGGATGCTTGGGGCTGGTGCACTTGGATGACCCAGAAGGATGGTATGGGGAGGGAGGTGGGAGGGGGGTTCAGGATGGGGAACACATGTACACCCATGAAGGATTCATGTTGATGTATGGCAAAACCAATACAATATTGTAATTAGCCTCCAATTAAAATAAATAAATTTAAA
The DNA here is from genome assembly GCF_055505025.1 of Bos grunniens. Classification (NCBI taxonomy): domain Eukaryota; kingdom Metazoa; phylum Chordata; class Mammalia; order Artiodactyla; family Bovidae; genus Bos; species Bos grunniens. Next base: position 99,534,333 of record NC_141194.1, on the reverse strand, counting down.
TTAAAACAATAATAATAAATAAATAAAACTCAGTAAATATTGTTTCCTTTGGGATCAACATAGTCTGGAAGATTCCAGATACAACCATAGTAAGACCTATTTTGAAACAATTTAATTCTGACAGTTTAGATGCAGATTAAGGTAAAGATATGAAATATAACACTAATACCATTCATTAGCTGAGGAAAAGAAGACTATATATAATCCTCAAATATTTTATGTGTATTGACTTAAAGGGGAATCTCTAAATTTTCTTTGATTTTCCAAATATCATGCCGGATGCTTTTCTCATAGGGAACTTTGTATTTTTTTTTTCATACAAACCTTTAACCCTCAACAAGTTTTAGGACTTGTTTCTGTTACTCAGCGCTTCAAGAACATAGGCATTTCCTCCTAAGTAGCAGCAATCTTTGGGATACTGAAGAGGATCTGGAAGAGATAAAAGCAAGAACACATTTTTTTAAATGAAATAATTTAAAGCTAATAGAATAAGCTGGCAAATTTTGGCTAAGTCCCAAAGTAGTCTTTAATATGTCATATCATTTAACAAGCCATTAAATTAAAGAATATTTTTTATTTTCTGAAAATTCAGAACTGTGTCCTCAAGGGAGTCAATAAACAAAATAAATTTGCAACTGGTATTTTTTGCAATACATAATTTTAAGTCTGAAAGGGTAGAACTAGGACATAGTGAAGGAGTCAGGGGATCTATGCAGTTTACATTGAGTTTTAATCACAAATTTCTCTGGGAAAGCTAAGATAATGAGCTTCAGAGAGTTGTAAATTACAGAAAGAAAAGCTATCAAGTAGCATGAAAGAATTTTCAAACCACTAGTTTGAATTGTTTTTAGCTAGTTTGAGCAGTCCTCTTGATCCTCTCACCTGTCTCCCTTCTACCCTTAACATCTATTCACTTTCTTTTCCTACCACCAACTCCAACAGACATAAGTATACTGATTTAACTTCTTGTCCCTTGTCAATAGTCAAAAGGAAAGAAAGGAGAATTAATAGGCAAGTATAAGACTGTCTAAACAGTGCTGATTATCTAGATGAATTTGAAATATTTAGTTTACAATAAATGTTCTAGTTCAAAATAACTATGTTCTATCACTGAGACAAAACAATTTGAAGTTACTGTGACATATCCATAGCCAATAGCATAGTCTCTTTATTGAATGAATATACAAACCATGAATTTTTTTTTCAAATGAACACTGAATGAGGCCATACATCATAAAACTGGAAAGATAAGACACTTTTTGTATATATGAGCCCCTTATTGCAAAAGTCAGGTTTAAACTGAAGAAAGTATGTAAAACCACCAAGTCATTCAGGTATGACCTAAAACAAATGCTTTATGATTATAGAATGGAGGTGATGCATAGATTCAAAGGATTAGATCTGGTACACAGAGTGCCTGAAGAATGATGCACAGAGTTTTGCAACATTGTATAGGAGGTGATGACCAAAACCATCCAAAAGAAAAAGGAATGAAAGAAGGCAAAGTGGTTGTCTGAGGAGGCTTTACAAATAGCTGAGGAAAGAAGAGAAGCGAAAGGGAAAGATACACCCAACTGAATGCAGAGTTCCGAAGAATAGCAAGAAGAGATTAGAAGGCCTTCTTAAATGAACAATGCAAATAAATAAAGGGAAACAATAGGATGGGAAAACTAGAGATCTCTTAAAGAAAAATAAAAAGAAAATTTGAAATATCAAGGGAACATTTCATGCAAGGATGGGCCCAATAAAGGACAGAAAAAGTATGGACCTAACAGAAACAGAAGAGCTTAAGAATAGGTGGCAAGAATACACAGAAGAACTGTACAAAAATGGTCTTAATGATACGGAAAATCAAGATGGTGTGGTCACTTACCTAGAACTAGACACCCTGGAGTGTAAGTTAAATGGTCCTTAGGAAATATTACTATGGATAAAGATAGTAGAGGTGATGGAATTTCAGCTGAACTGTTTATTTATTTTTTTTAATTTTATTTTATTTTTAAACTTTACATAATTTTATTAGTTTTGCCAAATATCAAAATGAATCCACAACAGGTATACATGTGTTCCCCATCCTGAACCCTCCTCCCTCCTCCCTCCCCATACCATCCCTCTGGGTCGTCCCAGTGCACTAGCCCCAAGCATCCAGTATCGTGCATCGAACCTGGACTGGCATCTCATTTCATACATGATATTTTACATGTTTCAATGCCATTCTCCCAAATCTTCCCACCCTCTCCCTCTCCCACAGAGTCCATAAGACTGATCTATACATCAGTGTCTCTTTTGCTGTCTCGTACACCGGGTTATTGTTACCATCTTTCTAAATTCCATATATATGCGTTAGTATACTGTATTGGTGTTTTTCCTTCTGGCTTACTTCACTCTGTATAATAGGCTCCAGTTTCATCCACCTCATTAGAACTGATTCAAATGTATTCTTTTTAATGGCTGAGTAATACTCCATTGTGTATATGTACCACAGCTTTCTTATCCATTCATCTGCTGATGGACATCTAGGTTGCTTCCATGTCCTGGCTATTATAAACAGTGCTGTGATGAACATTGGGGTACACGTGTCTCTTTCCCTTCTGGTTTCATCAGTGTGTATGCCCAGCAGTGGGATTGCTGGATCATAAGGCAGTTCTATTTCCAGGTTTTTAAGGAATCTCCACACTGTTCTCCATAGTGGCTGTACTAGTTTGCATTCCCACCAACAGTGTAAGAGGGTTTCCTTTCAATCCAAGAAGAAGATATAACAATTATAAATGAATATGCACCCAACACGGGAGCACCGCAGTATGTAAGACAAATGCTAACAAGTATGAAAGGAGAAATTAACAATAACACAATAATAGTGGGATTCTTTAATACCGCACTCACACCTATGGATAGATCAACTAAACAGAAAATTAACAAGGAAACACAAACTTTAAATGATACAATAGACCAGTCAGACCTAATTGATATCTATAGGACATTTCATCCCAAAACAATGAATTTCACCTTTTTCTCAAGAGCACATGGAACCTTCTCCAGGATAGATCACATCCTGGGCCATAAAGCTAGCCTTGGTAAATTCAAAAAAATAGAAATCATTCCAAGCATCTTTTCTGACCACAATGCAGTAAGATTAGATCTCAATTACAGAAGAAAAACTATTAAAAATTCCAACATATGGAGGCTGAACAACATGCTGCTGAATAACCAACAAATCACAGAAGAAATCAAAAAAGAAATCAAAATTTGCATAGAAACAAATGAAAATGAAAACACAACAACCCAAAACCTGTGGGACATGGTAAAAGCAGTCCTAAGGGGAAAGTTCATAGCAATACAGGCACACCTCAAGAAACAAGAAAAAAGTCAAATAAATAACCTAACTCCACACCTAAAGCAACTAGAAAAGGAAGAAATGAAGAACCCCAGGGTTAGTAGAAGGAAAGAAATCTTAAAAATTAGAGCAGAAATAAATGCAAAAGAAACAAAAGAGACCATAACAAAAATCAACAAAACCAAAAGCTGGTTCTTTGAAAGGATAAATAAAATTGACAAACCATTAGCCAGACTCATCAAGAAACAAAGGGAGAAAAATCAAATCAATGAAATTAGAAATGAGCTGTTTAAAATCCTAAAACATGATGCTCTTAAAGTGCTACACTTAATATATCAGCAAGTTTGGAAAACACAGCAGTGGCCACAGGACTGGAAAAGATCAGTTTTCATTCCAATTCCAAAGAAGGGCAATGCTAAAGAATGTTCAAACTACTGCACAATTGCACTCACTTCACAAGCTATTAAGGTTATGCTCAAAATCCTTCCAGGTGATATCAGCAGTACATGAATGAAGAAACTTCCAGATGTACAAGCTGGGTTTAGAAAGGCAGAGGAATCAGAGATCAAACTGCCAACATCTGTTGGATCATAGCGAAAGCAAGGGAGTTAAAGAAAAATATCTATTTCTGCTTCATTGACTATGCCTAAACCTTTAATTGTGTGGGTCACAACAAACTGTGAAAAATTCTTAAAGAGATGGAAATACCAGACCACCTTACCTGTCTCCTGAGAAATCTGTATGTAGGTCAAGAAGAAACAGAACCAGACATGAAACAATGGACTGGTCCCAAATTGGGAAAGGAGTACGTCAAGGCTGTATATTGTCACCCTGCTTATTTAACTTATATGCAGAGTATATCATGTGAACTGCTGGGCTGGATGAGCCACAAGCTGGAATCAAGATTGCCAGGAGAAGTACAAACAACCTCAGATATTCAGATGATACTATTCTTGTAGCAGAAGGTGAAGAGAAACTAAACATCCTCTTGAGACTGAAAGGGTAGAGTGAAAAAGATGGCTTTAAATTCAACATTAGAAATACTAATATCATGGCATCCAGTCCCATCACTTCATGGCAAATAGAAGGGGAAAAAGTAGAAGCAGCTACAGATTTTCTCTTCTTGGGCTCTGAAATGACTGTCAACAGTGACTGCAGCCATGAAATTGAAAGATGCTTACTTCTTGAAAGGAAAAATATGACAAACCCAGACAGCATATTAAAAAGCAGAGACATCACTTTACCAAGAAAGGTTGGTATAGTCAAAGCTATGGTTTTCCAGTAGTCATGTACGGATGTGAGAGTTTGACCATAAAGAAGGCTGAGTGCTGCAGAATTGATGGTTTTGAAATGTGGTGCTAGGAAAGACTCTTGGGAGTCCCTTGAAAGAGATTAGACAAGTCAATCTCAAAGAAAATCAGCCCTGAATATTCATAGGAAGGACTGTTGCTGAAAGTGAAGCTCCAACAATTTGACCACATGATGCGAAGAGCCAACTCATCGGAAAAGATCTATGATGGGAAAGATTGAAGGCAAATGAAGTGGGCAGCAGAACATGACATGGTTAGATAGCATTACCAACTCAATGGACATGAATTTGAGCAAACTCTGTCAGATAGACTCTGAATTGGCCCATAGATATCATCTAAGATAATTCTACAAAACAGATGGTAAGGAAAGCAATAACAAAAACGTATTATTTGGGCCAGATTCTTATATACCTAATATGAATTGAGAGAAGTTAGATATTTAAAGAAATATCCTGAGCACACTTAAACTTGATTAGGTATTAGTATAATTATTATATGTCAGTATTCCACTCCCAGGGTTTTCTCTGTTAAAACTTTCTGAAAATAAATCAACTTGGCAAAAAGCCATGAAAGAAACTTGGGTACGTGAATTGTTGGCATAAGTCACCACTCCCTTAACAGGATACTTAATCTGCCCACTGTTTAATGTTTATAGTTTAAGAGGGAGAATTTTGTCAAATAACTTCCTAGATTTTGTAATCTGAGCCAACATAATTTTTAGTATTGCCGGGGTCCAGCCCTGGCTGATCCAGGGAGTTTGAAGCGGGGACGGCGTCGGCGAGGATCAGGATACAATAGCTTCAGTTAGATATTAATTAGAGATACAAAGAGTACTAGAATGAGGATAGCTCAGTAGGAAAAATCAGTGGAGAAAAGAGGCTGAGTAGCTTGGTTTACACGGGAGACCAATAAAACTTCAAGACAAGAAGTTTGCACCACTTACATAGGCCACAGGCATCCTTCCGTTCTCCCGAGGGAGAGGAGACACTGAGGCCTCCCTGGTCGGATCTTAGAAGCCCAGGCAAAATTAGTAAGCTTGGTGGGTTCCGCACTCCAGATGGAGACTCAGCCAGAGTTTGAGAGAGAGAGAGCGACATGGGGAGACCAGTATTTTGAGAAACTGATCCCAATTCTTTATTTTCCATGGTCTACTTTTATACACTGAGATGTTATGCAAAAGTCACGCAGGGTCAGCAGTCCTGACTTTTATCAAAGTCAGGTGCTTCATACAAATGTATACAGAGGTCTTAGGGATGTTACATCATCTTCTGGCCAGGGGGCCTGCTGACAATTTATGACCCTCTCCTTGTGACAGCGGTCAGTCAACCAGGACACTTATTTCTCCATGGGTGATTATTCTTAAAACAGACGCCACCCAAATAAAGTTACATTCCTATAGGGTGAGGGTGTAGTGGGTTTTAGTTAAGGAAAGAATTTACTTAGCCTAAGGTCTAACGTGATTTATATCAAAGGTTAATACTTATTTCTGTATATTCATTAATGTGTGTAAGGGCAAGGAATGTGGAGACTTAGCAACAAACATTGGCTCAACAAATGAAAAACCCTTCACCAATACAGTTTTTAATCAGCCCACTATACTTATACTAATGGTTTTCTAACTTTTCTAAGGAACCTGTTTTTAGAAGGTTTAAAGCATCTCATGCCTCTTACAGTTGGGAGGCTGTGAGCAATCACATGTGGCCGGACAAGCTTGTCAGGCAGGCTAGAGAACCTTCAGAGGAGTTTGTAGGTTAAAACACTCTTGTCACGCCCAGGAGTTTTTATTAACTGGAGCTCTAAGTTAACTCCTTCTCCAAAAGAGGTGGTGGGGGACAGACCCCCGTAAAGTCAGAGGTGTAGGTGAGAGCACAAAGTAGTAAAGTAGGCAGGCTCTGGTTATGTGGGTAGATGCTCGAGGATTTCCAGGGGGACTCCTGAGGCTCGATCCCACCTTTGCATATGTCGAGCCTCCTTCCTCAAGACCTTTGCCACGGGCCGAGTGCCTCACTCTGGCCCCCAACATAGTATATTTTTTCAAATGAATACATTCAGTTCAGTTCAGTTCAGTTGCTCAGTCGTGTCCAACTCTTTGTGACCCCATGGACTTCAGCATGCCAGGCCTCCCTGTCCATCATCAACTCCCAGAGTTTACTCAAATTCATGTCTATTGAGTTGGTGATGCCATCCAACATCTCATCCTCTGCAGTCCCCTTCTCCTCCCACTCTCAATCTTTCCCAGCATAAGGGTCTTTTCAAATGAGTCAGTTTTTCACATCAGGTGGCTAAAATATTGGAGTTTCAGCTTCAGCATCAGTCCTTCCAATGAATATTCAGGGCTGATTTTCTTTAGGACAAGTACATTAGAATAAACAAAATCTAGGGCATTTCAATATTTTTGGGGGACAATGTCAATAATAGTCTTAATAAAAGGATTACCCCAGAGGTCTCTTACACTGGCTTCATTTCTTTTCATTCTTTTTTATCTTTTTTCTGTCCCATGGCAATTATTTCCACCATTCTGTCTTCCAGCTAACTTCTGCCTTAGTTGTTCTGCTGTTGATTCCTTCTAGTATCTTTTATTTCAATTATTTTATTGTTCACCTCTGTTTGTTATTTAGTTCTTCTAAGTCTTTGCTAAAAATCTCTTGTATCTTCTTAATCTGTGCAACCATTAACATTTCTGAGATCCTGGATCATCTTTACTATAATTATTCTGTAATCTTTTTCCAGTGGATTGCCTATTTTCACTTCACTTTGTTGTTTTTCTGTGGTTTTATTTTTATCCTTCATCTGGTGCATATTCCTGTGCTGTTTCATTTTGTCAAACTTTCTGTGATTTTAGTTTCCATTCTGCAGGCTGCAGGATTGTAGTTCTTCTTACTTCTGTTGTCTGCCCTTTGGTATTTGAGGCTGTCTTAGAGGCTTTTGCAGTCTTCCAAGTGAGAAGGATTGATTACTACCCACTGTTGTGTGGAAATGGTCCTGTCACTGTTGTGTCCTGTCCTGTTGTGTGGAAATGGTGGGCAGGGCCATGCTCAGGGAGATTTTAAGCAGCATCTTCTTTTGCTGTTTGATCTGAAGCATTCCAGCACTGGATTGTATAGGCTGTTGGGTGGGGATAGGTCTTGGGGAGAAAATGGCAGCCTCCAGAAGGGCTCATGTCACAGAGTACTTCCCAGAACCACTGCTACGACTATATTTGTCACTGCAGTGAGTCACAGCTGCAGCCCACCTCTGCAAGAGACCCTCCAATACAAGCAGGTGGGTCTGGCCCAGTCTCTTATGGTTTCACTGTATTTTTCCCTGGGTCCTGTTGCACATGCAACCTTGTGTGCAGCCTCCAAGAGTGTAGTTTCTGTTTACCCCAGTGCTGTGGAATTCCTACAAACAAAGCCACATGGCCTTCAAAGTCAGATTCTCTGGGGCTTCCTCCTCCTGTTTTCAGACACTCAGGCTGGGAAGCCTAACATGGGGCTTAGGGCTTTCATTCCTGTGGGAAAGCTTCTGTGATATAGTTATTTTCCAGTTTGTAGGTCACTCAAATTGTGGGCATCAGATTTGATTTTATCATGATTGCATTTGTCCCACTAACATGTGGCTTCTCCTTTGCCTTTGGGTGTAGGGTATCTGTTTTGGTAGTTTTCAGTTTGTTTTGTTTTGCTTTTTTGTTGTTGTTGTTGTGTGTGTGATATTTTTCTGGTCAATGATTTTTCAGCACTTAGTTGTGATTTTGGTATTTCTGTAAGAAGGTGTGAACTCAGGTCCTACTCTGCCATCTTGAGAGTTTCTGATTATACTACTGAATGCAATCTACAGATTAAATGCAATTCTTATTGAATCACCAACGGTATTTTTCACATAACTAAAACAAAACAAAAAAGAATCCTAAAATTTGTATGAAGACCCAGAATAATCAAAGAAATATTGAGAAAGAAAAACAGAGCTGGAGGAATCAGCCTCCCTGATTTCAGACTATATGACAAAGCTACAGTAATCACAACAGTATGGTACTGGCATAAAAAGAGAAATATAAATCAATGGAACAGGGTAGAAACCCCAGATATAAACCCATATATCTACGGTGAATTAATCTACGTCAAGAAGCAAGACTATACAATTGAGGAAAGACAGTCTTTTCAATAAATATTGTTGTGAAAACTGGACAGCTATATGTAAAAAAATGAGATTAGAAAATTCTTTATACCATACAAAAAAGTAAACTCAAAATAGGTTAAAGACCTAAATGTAACACCAAATGCCATAAAACATTTAGAGGAAAACATGGACTGAATGCTTCTTGACATAAATTGCAGCAGCATCTTTTCCAAGTCTTCTCCTAGAGATGAAAATAAACAAAAAAAAATTAGATCTAATTAAGCTTAAAATATTTTTCATGGCAAAAGAAATAATGAACAAGATAAAAAAACGACCCTCAATATGGGACAAAAGAATTTCAAAAGAAGTAACTAACAAAGGATTAATTTCCAAAATACATAAGCAGTTCATAAAACTCAATATCAGAAAAACAAAAACCCAACCAAAAACTGAGAAGAAGACTTAAAGAGACATTTCTCCAAAGAACATATCAGTTCAGTTCAGTTCAGTCGCTCAGTCGTGTCCAACTCTTAGTGACCCCATGAATCGCAGCACGCAAGGGCTCCATGTCCATCACCATCTCCTGGAGTTCACTCAAACTCATGCCCATTGAGTCGGTGATGCCATCCAGCCATCTCATCTTCTGTCGTTCCCTTCTCCTCCTGCCCTCAATCCCTCCCAGAATCAGAGTCTTTTCCAATGAGTCAACTCTTCGCATGAGGTGGCCAAAGTTCTGGAGTTTCAGCTTTAGCATCATTCCTTCCAAAGAAATCCCAGGGCTGATCTCCTTCAGAATGGACTGGTTGGATCTCCTTGCAGTCCAAGGGACTCTCAAGAGTCTTCTCCAACACCACAGTTCAAAAGCATCAAATCTTCAGCACTCAGCTTTCTTCATAGTCCAACTCTCACATCCATACATGACCACTGGAAAAACCATAGCCTTGACTAGACGGATCTTTTTTGGCAAAGTAATGTCTCTGCTTTTGAATATGCTATCAAGGTTGGTCATAACTTTTCTTTCAAGTAGCAAACTTCTTTTAATTTCATGATTGCAATCACCATCCACAGTGATTTTGGAGCCCCCAAAAAATAAAGTCTGACACTGTTTCCATTCCCCATCTATTCCCCATGAAGTGATGGGACCAGATGCCATGATCTTCATTTTCTGAATGTTGAGCTTTAAGCCAACTTTTTCACTCTCCTCTTTCACTTTCACCAAGAGGCTTTTTAGTTCCTCTTCACTTTCTGCCATAAGGGTGGTGTCATCTGCATATCTGATGTTATTGATATTTCTCCCAGCAATCTTGATTCCAGCTTGTGCTTCTTCCAGCCCAGCATTTCTCGTGATGCACTCTGCATCAGATGGCCAATAAACACATGAAAAAGATGTTCAGCATCACTCATTATTAGATAAATACAAATCAAAACTGCAATGAAGTATCAACTCACACCAATCAGAATGGCCATCATTAAAAAAACTGCACAGAATAAATTCTGGAGAAGATGTGGAGAAAAGGTCACCCTCCTGTGCTGTTGGTGGGAATGTAAATTGATACAGCCACTATGGAGAACAGTGTGGATATTCTTTAACAAAGAGGAATAAATCTACCATATGATCCAGAAATCCCACTCTGGGTATATACTCTGAGAAAAACCACGATTTGAAGACACACGTACCCCAGTGTTCATTGTAACACTATTTACAATAGTCATAACATGGAAGCAACCAGATGTCCATTGAGAGATGAATGGTTAAAGAAGCTGTGGTACATATATACAGTATAATATTATTTAGCCATAAAAGGAACAAATTTGAATTAGTTGTACTGAGGTGGATAAATCCAGAGCCTGTTATACAGAGTGAAGTAAGTCAGAAAGAGAAAAACAAATATCATATATTAATGCATATATATGCAATCTAGAAAATTAGTGTTGATGAACCTATTAGCAGGCAAGGTATGGAGACACAGATGTAGAGAACAGAACTGTGGACTCAGCAGGAGAAGGAGAGGGTGGGACAAACTGAGAAAGTAGCATTGACATATATACACTATCATGTAAAATAGATAACTAGTGGGAAGCTGCTATATAACACTTGGATCCTAGCTTGGGCCTCTCTGCCCACCTAAAGGGGTGGATTGGAGGGGTGAGGGAGGCTCAAGAGGGAAGGGATATATATACACATATGACTGATTCACATTGCCATATGACAGAACCAACACAATATTGTAAACAAAATAATTTGAAAAAACAAATGGGCCATAAACTTTAAAGCTTTTGCACAGCAAAGAAAACCATAAAAAATGAAAAGACAACCCACAAAATAGGAGAAAATATTTGCAACCAACAAGGGATTAGTTTCCAAAATTTAAAAAGCTCATTTGGTTCAATATTTAAAAAAAAATACAACAACCTAGTCAAAAAATGAGCAGAACAGCTAAATAGACAAATGTTCAAAGAAGACATACATATGGCCAAGAAGCTCATGAAAAGATGTTCCACTTTGCTAATTATTAAAGAAATCAAAAGTACAGTATCACCTCACACCAGTTAGAATGACCATTATCAAAAACTCTAAGGCATAAACCCTGGAGAGGATGTGGAGAAAAAGGAACCCTCCCACATTGTTAGTAGGAATGTAAATTGGAACAGCTACCTTGGAGAACAGTATGAAGGTTTCCTAAAAAGCTAAAAATAGAGCTACCATATGACACAGCAATTCCATTTCTGGGCATATATTTAAAAGATACATGCATCTCAATGTTCATTGCAGTGATATTTACAGTAGTCAAGACATGGAAACATCCAAAATGTCCATCAGCATATGAATGAACAAAGAAGAAGTGGTATACATATTTTATACAATGAAATATTACTCAGTTATTAAAAGGAATGAAATAAGACTGTTCTAGGAAGGCCCAGGGGGATGGTATGGGGAGGTTGGGAGGGAGGAGGGTTCAGGATGGGGAGCATGTGATTTTTTTTTAAATATTTAATAAACAAAAAAAAAAAAAAGAAAAAAAAAAAAAGGAATGAAATAATGCCATTTGTAACAACATAGATGGATATGGAGATTATCATACTAAGTGAAGTAAGTCAGAGAAAGACAAATATCATATAATATCTCATATGCAGAATCTTAAAAAATATGTAAATGAACTTAAATACAATATAGAAACAGACTTAGAGAATTAGAGAACATATTTATAGTTACCAGGGAGAAAGAGTAGAGGGGAAGAATAGATTGGGAGTTTGGGATTGACATGTACATGATGCTATATTTAAAATAGATAACCAACAAGGACCTATTGTATAGCACAAGGGACTCTGCTTATTATTCTGTAATAAACTAGGTAGGAAAAGAATTTGAAAGAGAACAGATATAAGTATATGTATAGCTGAATCCCTTTTCTCTGCACCCGAAACTAACACAACATTGTCAATCAACTATACTCTAATGTAAAACAAAAACTTAAAAAAAAAATGTGGATTTTTGCTACACAAATATATCAACTCAGTACAAATAATAAGTTGTATGATTATAATTTGCACATAATTATATACATATGTGACAAATAATACACTTAACAGTTAATTTCAGCCCTTAAAATGTGAAATAATATATGTATATTGCTTAGTACTGTGTGGTTAAAGAAAGATGTTAATTAAACAGTCAGCTATCATCCCACAGTAAGAACAGAGAATGAATTTGAAGATGATCTAGTTCTCCCTTTTCATTTTGTGGAATGGGGACATTCATGTCCAGATAGGGAAAAGAACTTATTTAAACAGTCAGTCAGTCAGTCAGTTCAGTCACTCAGTCGTGTCTGACTATTTGTGACCCCGTGAAATGCAGCATGCCAGGCCTCCCTGTCCATCACCAACTGCCAGAGTCCACCCAAACCCATGTCCATTAAGTCGGTGATGCCATCCAACCATCTCATCCTCTGTCGTCCCCTTCTCCTCCTGCCCTCAATCTTTCCCAGCATCAGGGCCTTTTCAAATGAGTCAGCTCTTTGCATCAGGTGGCCAACATATTGCAGTTTCAGCTTCAACATCAGTCCTTCCAATGAACACCCAGGACTCATCTCCTTTAGGATGGACTGGTTGGATCTCCTTGCAGTCCAAGGAACCCTCAGGAGTCTTCTCCAACACCACAGTTCAAAAGCATCAATTATTCAGTGCTCAGCTTTCTTTATAGTCCAACACTCATATCCATACATGACCACTGGAAAAACCATAGCCTTGACTAGATGGACCTTTGTTGGCAAAGTGATGTCTCTGCTTTTTAATATGCTGTCTAGGTTGGTCATAACTTTCCTTCCAAGGAGTAAGCGTCTTTTAATTTCATGGCTGTAATCACCATCTGCAGTTATTTTGGAGCCCAGAAAAATAAAGTCAGCCACTGTTTCCACTGTTTCCCCATCTATTTTCCATGATGTGACAGTAGAGATAGTTATTAGAAGAATCAGGTTATTTGATTTTAAGCCCAGTGTTTGCTCCACCAAATGACATTCTCCTTCTAAATGATTATCAACTCACCTCAAATATACATGTGGATTCGACCAAACTGAATTAAGACTGTATGCATTTTAGTAATTGGAGAAGGAAATGGCAACCCATTCCAGTAATCCTGCCTGGGAAATCCCATGGACAGAGGAGCCCGGTGGGCTATAGTCCATGGGGTGGCAAGGAGCCAGATACAACTTAGTGACTAAACAATAACATAGCAATTCTAGTAACAGAACATTAGATTCCTTAGAATCCTTAGCAGAATGCTTTCAGATCTATTTTAAAGTTAAGGAAACTGAGGATCAGAGAGATGAAGTAATTTGCCTGATGTCATGTAGTATTAAATAATACAGTTAGGTGGGATTCACTTCCAGGTTGTGGAGGCTCCAAACCCTAATCGCTTTTCTCTGCAACATACTGCCTTATAATGTTCTGATTTTTTCAATTACAAATTTGGAATGCATCCACAAAAATAATTAAACAACTCATTTTTTTTTTATATTGGTGTTGAAAATCTTGTTCAACCAATACTGGCTTGATATCTGATACAAGAATGCTTTACCTACCAAGACAGTTTTTTGACACTTCTTGGGCCTTAGCCCACATTTTCATAAATGTTGTATTTATATTTCAACCTGTCCCTTGTTGAATGCAATATTAAAATTACATTAGAATTTTTACAGCCATATGAGAATCCTTTCACTGCAATTTCAATTTTTGTTCAGTCACTCAGTCATGTCCAACTCTTTCTAACCCCACGGACTGCAGCATGCCAGGCTTCCCTGTCCTTCACCATCTCCCAGAGTTTGTGCAAACTCATGTCCACTGAGTTGGTAATGCCATCCAGCCATCTCATCCTCTGTCGCCCCTTTCTTCTGCCTTCAATTTTTCCCAGTATCAGGGGAACTTTCACATCCATAAAAGAGGCTCTTTAGTTCCTCATCCCTTTCTGCCATAATGGTGGTGTCATCTGCGTATCTGAGGTTATTGATCTTTCTCATGAAGTAATTTGCATATAAGTTAAATAAGTATGGTGATAATATACAGCCTTGATGTACTATTTTCCCAATTTAAACCAGTCCTTTGTTCCATCTCTGATTCTAACTCTGATTCCGTTGCTTCTTGACCTGCATACAGGTTTCTCAGGAGGCAGGTAGGTGGTCTGGTATTTCCATCTCTTTACAAATTTTCCACAGTTTGTTGTGATCTACACAGTCTAAGGTTTTTAGTGTAGTCAATGAAGCAGAAGTAGATGTTTTTTCTGGAATTCTCTTGCTTTCTCTATAATCCAACGGATGTTGGCAATTCGATCTCTGGTTCATCCACCTTTTCAAAATCCAGCTTGTAAATCTGGAAGTTCTCAGTTTACATACTGTTGAAGCCTAGCTTGAAGGATTTTGAACATTAATTTCCTAGCATGTTAAATGTGCACAATTATGCAGTAGTTTGAATATTCTTTGTCATTAACCTTCTTTGGGATTGGAATGAGAATTGACTTTTCCAGTCATGTGGCCCTTGGTGAATTTTTCAAATTTACTAGCATATTGAGTGCAGCACTTTAACAACATTATCTTTTAGGAATTGAAATAGCTCAGCTGAAATTCCATCACCTCCACTAGCTTTATTCATAATGATGCTTCCTAAGAAAGCCTCTTGATGAGGCTGAAGGAACAGAGTGAAAAAAGCTATCTTAAAACTCAACATTTAAAAAACTAAGGTCTTTAGATCTGGTCCCATCACTTCATGTCAAATAAAAGGGTAAAAGTGGAAGCAGTGACATATTTTATTTTGGGGGGCTCCAAAATCACTGCAGATAGTGACTGCAGCCATGAAATTAAAAGATGCTGGCTCCTTGGAAGAAAAGCTATGACAAACCTAAGCAGCATGTTAAAAAGCAGAGACATTACTTTGCTGACAAAGGTCCGTCTAGTCAAAGCTATGGTTTTCCTGGTAGTCATGTACAGATGTGAGAGTTGGACCTAAAAGAAGGCTGAGCACCAAAGAATTGATATTTTCCTACTGTGGTAAGAAAAGAGAAGACTCTTGAGAGTCCCTTGGACAGCAAAGAAATCATACCAGTCAATCCTAAAGGAAAGCAGCCTTGAACGTTCATTGGAAGGACTGATGATGAAGCTGAAGCTCCAGTACTTTGGCCACCTGATGTGAAGAGCTGACTCACTGGAAAATACCTTGATGCTGGGGAAGATTGAGGGCAAGAGGAAAAGGGAGTGACAGAGGATGAGAAGTTCGATGCATCACAAACTCAATGGACATCAGTTTGTTCAAACTCTGGGAGATAGTGAAGGACAGGGAAGCCTGGTGTGCTACAGTCCATGGGATAGCAGAGTCAAACACGACTGAACAACTGAAAAACAAGTGAGATCATCTCTTCATTCTTAATATTTTTAAGGCATGACTTCACTCTTTTTTTCTTCCCCTTGATCATTCTACTGGATATTTATCAATATTATTGATTTTTATCTAAGAATCAGTTTTGTTTACATTGATTTTCTCTGTTGTTCTTTGTTTTCTATTTCATTGTTTCCTTCTTTGATTTTTATTCTTTTCCTTCTCTTACTTCAAGTTTAACTTGCTCTTCTGTTTCTAGTTCCTTTAGGCAAGTTTCATGAAGGCAACACATAGCTGGATCTATCTTTTTCATCTCTTCTTTTAATTGGAGGTATTTAGATATTAACAGTTAACATGTTTATTACTGTGGTTAGGTTTGAGTCTATCATCTTTCAATTTGTTTTATATCTGTCCCATCTGTTCTTTGTACTTTTCCTAATTTTTTCTGTCTTCTTTAGGATTATTTATACAATTAACATTTATTTCCAGGTTTTAGTTGATTACCAATAGTTCCTTTTTTTTTTAATTTTTGTGTTGGCTTTAGGGTTTATAGGATACATTGTTAACTTCATAGTCCATTTTCAATGGCACTATAACATGTCACATATAATGTAAACTTCTTACAATAGTTTATTTACAATCCTCCTTTTCTGGAATTTGTGGTATTATTTTCACCTAAAATTGAATTGTTATTTTATTTAATTTTTTGTTTAAACAATCAGTTACTTTTTATAGAGATTTAAATAACAATAAAACACTTGTATATTTACTGACATAGTTAACATCCTCAATGTTCTTCATTCCTTTGTGTTGAACCAGATTTCTCATTGGTATTTTTCTTTAGCTTGAAAACTCCCTTTAACATTTTATTTGCTGTGGGAGTTTACAGAGATGAATTCTTTTAGTTCTTGAAGCAAAATGTCTTTATTTCACCTTCATTAAAAAAAAATATTTTGCCTGGATAAAAGAAATTCTGGGCTGACAGTTTTATTTTTTATTTCAGTACTTTAAAGATGTTGCAACACTTCTTGTTAGCATTTTTTCCAACAAGAATATGATGCCATCCTTAAATTTGTTCCTTTGTCCAAATATGTATTTTTTTCTCTGCCTGCTTTCAAAATTTTCTCTTTATGACTGGGTTGAGCAATTTGACTGTGATGTGCCTTGCTGTTTTCTTCATGTTTTTGGTTTGGTTTTATTGAACACCTGTGATAAGTGAACTTATGAAGAAACTGAAAGTGTTAGTCCCTCAGTCATGTCTGACTCATTGGAACCCCATAGACACAGCCTGCCAAGCAGCTCTTTCCATGGGATTTTCCAGGCAAGAATACTGAAGTGAACTGCCATTCCTTTCTCCAGGGGATCTTCCTAGCCCAGGGATTGAACCCAGGTTTCCTGCATTGCAGGCAGATTCTTTACAGTCTGAACCACCAGGGAGCCCTACATGAACTTACACTTTTCATCAAATTTGGAAAATTTTAGCCATTATTCTTCAAATATCAATACTTTCGTATGTATCCACGTCTCTCCCCTCTATTTAAGATGTAAATTTTATGCATATTAAGCTCTGTGAAATTATACCACAGATCACTGATGGTGTGTTCATTTTATTTTATTCTTATTTCTTTGTTTCATGTTTGATAGTTTCCATTGTTAGGTTCTCAAGTTCACTAATCTTTGCTTTGTTTAGTATATTAATAGCATTAAACTGAGCAGAATTGCATTTTTATATAAGACTCAACCAGTGCATTTTTATATAAGGCAGAATAATTGTCAATTCTAAAGTTTGTTTTGGATCTTTTACATCTGTCATGTTTTTAGTTAATTTTTGACATATGCAGTATGGTTATAATGGTCTTTTCAGGCAGCTCAATGGTAAAGAATCTACTTGCCAAGCAGGAGACCCAGGTTGGATCCCTGGGTCAGGAAGATCCCCTGGAGAAGGAAATGACAGCCCACTCCAAAATCCCATGGACAGAGGAGCCTGGAAGGCTACAGTCCATGGGGTTGCAAAGAGTTTGGAATGACTTAGCAACTAAATTACCACCACCAATACAGTTATAATAACTGGTTAATATCCTTGTCTGCTGATTGTACTACTTGTGTTAATTCTGAAAGTGAAAGTGGCTCAGTTGTGTCCAATTCTTTGCCTCACCTGTGGTCCTCACACACTCATTGTGATCAGCACTCTGCTGAATACCAAGACAGACAGACTCTCCATAGATCTTCAAGGTTCACCCTCTGCCAAGATAACTCCTCTCTGGTACTGTTTTCTGTGAGTTTTCTCCCTGAGAACTCAGATACCTACTTTTTTTTTTTTTTTAATGTGAGCATTCCACTAGGCGGTTACCTCTGCTGTTTGCCAAAAACAATCCCAAAGCAGTAAAGTGAGGAAATTTTAGTTCCCACTTCATTTATTTGTTTCTTGTTTTTCATGGATCACCGTCCTTTATTTCCTGATGTCCAGTGTCTTAAAAATGATTGTTTCACACACACACACACACACACACACACACACAATGTTGCTTTAGAGGGGAAGATAGATATAATTCCTATTACTCCATTGTAACTAGAAGCAAAATCCTCAACAAGTTAATAGCTTTATTCTAAATCAGACACAAAATGAACTGAAATAATCTTTATTTTCCATAAAACTCCTAGCACATTGGCAAATATGGATGTGGCCTATTGGGTATGTCAATTTTCTTCAGCCAAAAATTATAAGGAACACACAGTTAGTAGGAAAAGTTGAGTTTATTACTCATTTCAGTGAGAGAGTATACACCTTCTGAAACCATGGGACACCTCATAGATTTGCTGGTTTTAGCAAATAAAAATACACAATACTCAAATTTTAATTTCACATAAACAATGAAAAATTGTGTTTTATAACTATGTTATGATGCAATATTTGGAATACACTTATATTAGAAAAGTTATTTATCTGAAGTTCAAATATGTTGTAATCTTGAAAGTCTAATGTGATGGCATTAAAGGTGGGGCCTTTGGGAGGTGATTAGATCATGAGGGGAAGCCTACATGAGTGGTATTATTATTAAAGAGATCCCACAGACTCTCTAGTCCCTTCCACTAAAAGAGGATACAGTTAGAAGTATGCAACTCAGAAGAGGACCTTCACCTGACTAGGTTGAAACCCTGATTTTGGACCTCCAGCCTTAGAACTATAATAAATAAATTTTTGCTGATAATCTGCCCAGTCTGTGGTATTTTATTATAGAAGTCCAAATGGACTAAGACACCTAGTCACATAAAGAGACTTATAAAATATTACTAAGTATTTAGAATCAAAGAACTCAGGGTCCTGTTAGGTATTATGAACTTGGGTTGAGTGATTAAGAAAGTGGAGCTATGGTATGGATTGAGTGTTAAGTGTCAGTTCAGTTGCTCAGTCATGTCTGACTCTTTGCGACCCCATAAACCACAGCACGCCAGGGCTCCCTGTGCATCACCAACTCCTGGAGCTCGATCAAATTCATGTCCATCGAGTTGGTAATGCCATCCAGCCATCTCATCCTCTGTGATCCTCTTCTCCTCATACCCCCAATCCCTCCTAGCTTCAGAGTCTTTTCCAATGAGTCACTTCATTGCATGAGGTGGCCAAAATATTGTAGTTTCAGCTTCAACATCAGTCCTTCCAATGAACAACCAGGACTGATCTCCTTTAGGATGGACTGGCTGGATCTCCTTGCAGTCCAAGGGACTCTAAAGACTCTTCTCCAAAACCAGAGCTCAAAAGCATCAATTCTTTGGCACTCAGCTTTCTTCACAGTCCAACTCTCACATCCATATACGACCACTAGAAAAACCATAGCCTTGACTAGACGGACATTTGTTGGCAAAGTAATATCTCTGCTTTTCAATATGCTGTCTAGGTTGGCCATAACTTTCCTTCCAAGGAGTAAGCATCTTTTAATTTCATGGCTGAAATCACCATCTGCAGTGATTTTGGAGCCCAGAAAAATAAAGTTTGACACTGTTTCCGCTGTTTCCCCATCTATTTCCCATGAAGTGATGGGACCAGATGCCATGATCTTCGTTTTCTGAATGTTGAGCTTTAAGCCAACATTTTCACTCTCCTCTTTCACTTTCATCAAGAGGCTTTTTAGTTCCTCCTCACTTTGTGCCATAAGGGTGGTGTCATCTGCATATTTAAGGTTATTGACTTCTGTCCCGGCAACCTTCATTTAAGCTTGTGCTTCTTCCAGCCCAGCGTTTCTCATGATGCACTCTGCATATAAGTTAAATAAGCAGGGTGACAATATACAGCCTTGACGTACTCCTTTTCCTATTTGCAACCAGTCTGTTGATCCATGTCCAGTTCTAACTGTTGCTTCCTGACCTGCATTAGGTTTCTAAAGAGGCAGGTCAGACGGTCTGTTATCCCAATCTCTTTCAGAATTTTCCACAGTTTATCGTGGTCCACACAGTCAAAGGCTTTGGCATAGTAAATAAAGCAGAAATAGATGTTTTTCTGGAACTCTCTTGCTTTTTCCATGATACACCGGATGTTGGTAATTTGATCTCTGGTTCCTCTGCCTTTTCTAAAACCAACTTGAACATCTGGAAGTTCATGGTTCACGTACTTCTGAAGCCTGGCTTGCAGAATTTTGAGCATTACTTTACTAGCGTGTGAGATGAATGCAATTTTGCGGTATTTTGAGCATTCTTTGGCATTGCCTTTCTTTGGGATTGGAATGAAAACTGACCTTTTCCAGTCCTGTGGCCACTGCTGAGTTTTCCAAATTTGCTGGCATATTGCGTGCAGGACTTTCACACCATCATCTTTCAGGATTTGAAATAGCTCCATTGGAATTCCATCATGTCTACTAGCTTGGTTCATCATGATGCTTTCTAAGGCCCACTTGACTTCACATTCCAGGATGTCTGGCTCTAGGTCAGTGAACACACCACCACAATTATCTGGGTCATGAAGATATTTTTTGTACAGGTCTTCTGTGTATTCTTGCCACCTCTTCTTAATATCTTCTGCTTCTATTAGGTCCATACCATTTCTGTCCTTTATCGAGCTGATCTTTGCATGAAATATTCCCTGGTATCTTTCTTTTTCTTGAAGAGATATCTAGTATTTCCCATTCTGTTGTTTTTCTCTATTTTTTTTTTTTTTTTGCATTGATCACTGAGAAAGGCTTTCTTATCTCTCCTTTCTATTCATTGGAACTCTCCATTCAGATGCTTATATGTTTCCTTTTCTCCTTTGCTTTTCAATTCTTTTCTTTTCACAGCTATTTGTAATTCCTCCTCAGAGAGCCTTTTGCTTTTTTTGCATTTCTTTTCATGGGGATGGTCTTGATCCCTGTCTCCTTTACAGTGTCACAAACCTCATTCCATAGTTCATCAGGCACTCTATCAGATCTAGTCCTTTAAATCTATTTCTCACTTCCACTGTATAATCATAAGGGATTTGATTTAGGTCATACCTGAATGGTCTAGTGGTTTTCCCTACTTTCTTCAATTTAAGTCTGAATTTGGCAATAAGGAGTTCATGGTCTGAGCCACAATCAGCTCCCAGTCTTGTTTTTGCTGGCTGTAGAGAGCTTCTCCATCTTTGGCTGCAAAGAATAGAATCAATCTGATTTCATTGTTGACCATCTGGTGGTGTCCATGTGTAGAGTCTTCTCTTGTGTTGTTGGAAGAGCGTGTTTTCTATGACCAGTGTGTTCTCTTGGAAATACTCTATTAGCCTTTGCCCTGCTTCATTCCATACTCCAAGGCCAAATTTGCCTGTCATTCCAGGTGTTTCTTGACTTCCTACTTTTGCATTCCAGTCCCCTATAATGAAAAGGACATCTTTTTTGGGTGTTAGTTCTAAAAGGTCTTGTAGGTCTTCATAGAACCATTCAAGTTCAGGTTCTTCATCGTTACTGGTTGGGGCATAAACTTGGAGTACCGTGATATTAAACAGTTTGTCTTGGAAACGATCATTCTGTCGTTTTTGAGATTGCATCCAAGTACTGCATTTTGGACTCTTTTGTTGACCATAATGGCTACGCCATTTCTTCTAAGGGATTCCTGGCCACAGTAGTAGATATAATGGTCACCTGAGTTAAATTTAAGTGTCTTGGGGCAATTTTCTTATTGGGTACCTTCTTAATAAGCATTACAATAGGGAAGGGCAGATTAGAACAAAGATATAGTTGCTATTGGTAGAGAGGTAGCAATCACTCAGGTTAGCCAGGTGTGTTTAAGCAGAACCTGGAAACATTGAATGTGTTATCTTACAAGATAAAAGGGACTTTGAAGATGTAATTAAGTTTTGTATGTTAAGAAACAAGGAGCCATGGCTGTGCGGGCGCAGGAGGGCCTAGAGGAGCTATAACACGTTGAAGGTCACGAAGGGCAGTGGTGAGGAGATACCCCTTGTCCAAACCCCACGCCCAAGGTAAGAGAAACCCAAGTAAGATGGTAGATGTTGCAAGAGGGCATCAAAGGGCAAACACACTGAAACCATACTCACAGAAAACTAGTCAATCTAATCACACTAGGACCACAGCCTTGTCTAACTCAATGAAACTAAGCCATGCCCATGGGGCAACCCAAGATGGGCACGTCATGGTGGAGAGATCTGACAGAATGTGGTGCACTGGAGAA
The DNA here is from genome assembly GCF_055505025.1 of Bos grunniens. Taxonomy (NCBI): domain Eukaryota; kingdom Metazoa; phylum Chordata; class Mammalia; order Artiodactyla; family Bovidae; genus Bos; species Bos grunniens. Next base: position 99,512,103 of record NC_141194.1, on the reverse strand, counting down.
GGGAATGGCAAACCAGTTCAGTATTCTTGCCTTGAGAACCCCAAGAACAGTATGAAAAGGCAAAATGATAGAATACTGAAAGAGAAACTCCCCAGGTCAGTAGGCGCCCAATATGCTACTGGAGATTAGTGGAGAAATAACTCCAGAAAGAATGAAGGAATGGAGTCAAAGCAAAAAGAATATCCAGCTGTGGATGTGACTGGTGATAGAAGCAAGGTCCAATGCTGTAAAGAGCAATATTGCATAGGAACCAGGAATGTTAGGTCCATGAATCAAGGCAAATTGGAAGTGGTCAAACAAAAGATGGCAAGAGTGAATGTCGACATTCTAGGAATCAGCGAACTGAAATGGACTGGAATGGGTGAATTTAACTCAGATGACCATTATATATACTATTGCGGGCAGGAATCCCTCAGAAGAAATGGAATAGCCATCATGGTCAACTAAAGAGTCCAAAATGGAATACTTGGATGCAATCTAAAAAACGACAGAATAATCTCTGTTCATTTCCAAGGCAAACCATTCAATATCACAGTAATCCAAGTCGATGCCCCAACCTGTAACACTGAAGAAGCTGAAATTGAACGGTTCTATGAAGACCTACAAGACCTTTTAGAACTAACACCCAAAAAAGATGTCCTTTTCATTATAGGGGACTGGAATGCAAACATAGGCAGTCAAGAAACACCTGGAGTAACAGGCAAATTTGGCCTTGGAATACGGAATGAAGCAGGGCAAAGACTAATAGAGTTTTGCCAAGAAAATGTACTCGTCATAGCAAACACGCTCTTCCAACAACACAAGAGAAGACTCTATACATGGACATCACCAGATGGTCAACACCGAAATCAGATTGATTATATTCTTTGCAGCCAAAGATGGAGAAGCTCTATACAGTCAAAAAAAACAAGACCAGGAGCTGACTGTGGCTCAGACCATGAACTCCTTATTGCCAAATTCAGACTTAAATTGAAGAAAGTAGGGAAATCCACTAAACCATTCAGGTATGACCTAAATCAAATCCCTTATAATTATACAGTGGAAGTGAGAAATAGATTTAAGGGCCTAGATCTGATAGATAGTGTGGCTGATGAATTATGGAATGAGGTTCGTGACATTGTACAGGAGACAGGGATCAAGACCATCCCCATGGAAAAGAAAAGCAAAAAATCAAAATGGCTGTCCGGGGAGGCCTTACAGATAGTTGTGAAAAGAAGAGAAGTGAAAAGCAAAGGAGAAAAGGAAACATATAAACATCTGAATGCAGAGTAAGCCTTCTTCAGCAATCAATGCAAAGAAATGGAGGAAAACAACAGAATGGGAAAGACTAGATATCTCTTCAAGAAAATCAGAGATACCAAAGGAACATTTCATGCAAAGATGGGCTGGATAAAGGACAGAAATGGTATGGACCTAACAGAAGCAGAAGATATTAATAAGAGATGGCAAGAATACACAGAAAAACTGTACAAAAAAGATCTTCACAACCCAGATAATCATGATGGTATGATCACTGACCTAGAGCCAGACATCCTGGAATGTGAAGTCAAGTGGGCCTTAGAAAGCATCACTACGAACAAAGCTAGTGGAGGTGATGGAATTCCAGTTGAGCTATTCCAAATCCTGAAAGATGATGCTGAGAAAGTGCTGCACTCAATATGCCAGCAAATTTGGAAAACTCAGCAGTGGCCACAGGACTGGAAAAGGTCAGTTTTCATTCCAATCCCAAAGAAAGGCAATGCCAAAGAATGCTCAAACTACTGCACAATTTCACTCATCTCACATGCTAGTAAAGTAATGCTCAAATTTCTTCAAGCCAGGCTTCAGCAATATGTGAACCGTGAACTTCCTGATGTTCAAGCTGGTTTTAGAAAAAGCAGAGGAACCAGAAATCAAATTGCCAACATCTGCTGGATCATGGAAAAACCGAGAGTTCCAGAAAAACATCTATTTCTGCTTTATTTACTATGCCAAAGCCTTTGACTGTGTGGATCAGTATAAACTGTGGAAAATTCTGAAAGAGATGGGAATACCAGACCACCTGACCTGCCTCTTGAGAAATTTGTATGCAGGTCAGGAAGCAAAAGTTGGAACTGGACATGGAGCAACAGACTGGTTGCAAATAGGTAAAGGAGTACGTCAAGGCTGTATATTGTCACCCTGTTTATTTAACTTATATGCAGAGTACATCATGAGAAAGGCTGGACTGGAAGAAACACAAGCTGGAATCAAGATTGCCGGGAGAAATGTCAATAACCTCAGATATGCAGATGACACCACCCTTATGGCAGAAAGTGAAGAGGAACTAAAAAGCCTCTTGATGAAAGTGAAAGAGGAGAGTGAAAATGTTGGCTTAAAGCTCAACATTTAGAAAACGAAGATCATGGCATCTGGTCCCATCACTTCAATGGAAATAGATGGGGAAACAGTGGAAATAGTGTCAGATTTTATTTTTTTGGGCTCCAAAATCACTGCAGATGGTGCTTGCAGCCATGAAATTAAAAGATGCTTAAAAAAAAAAAAAAGACGCTTACTCCTTGGAAGGAAAGTTATGACCGACCTAGATAGCATATTCAAAAGCAGAGACATTACTTTACCAACAAAGGTCCGTGTAGTCAAGGCTATGATTTTTCCTGTGGTCATGTATGGATGTGAGAGCTGGACTGTGAAGAAGGCTGAGTGCTGAAGAATTGATGCTTTTGAACTGTGGTGTTGGAGACTCTTGAGAGTCCCTTGGACTGCAAGGAGATCCAACCAGTCCATTCTGAAGGAGATCAGCCCTGGGATTACTTTGGAAGGAATGATGCTAAAGCTGAAACTCCAGTACTTGGGCCACCTCATGCAAAGATTTGACTCATTGGAAAAGACTCTGATTCTGGGAGGGATTGAGGGCAGGAGGAGAAGGGGACGACAGAGGATGAGATGGCTGGATGGCATCACTGTCTCGCTGGACGTGAGTCTGAGTGAACTCTGGAAGTTGGTGATGTACAGGCAGGCCTGGCGTGCTGCGATTCATGGGGTCGCAAAGAGTCAGACACGACAGAGCGACTGATCTGATCTGATCTTATGTTAAGAAAGGAGTCTGTCCTGGATTATACAGGTATATTTAATCTAATCACCTTAGACATTTTTTAAAAGCAGAGAATTTCCTCCAGATGGAAGCAGGAGAAATTTGAAGCAGGATTTGATTGGCCATTGCTAAAGGGAGGGCAACAAGTAAAGCACAAGACATAAAGCCAACAATCTCCTAGAGCAACACCTCAGTCCTCAGCTGACAACCATCAAAGAAAGCTGGATTTCAGTCCTACAAACAAAAGGAACGGAGTTCTGTCTGAGTGAACTTGAAAGCACATTCTTACTCAGAGGCTCCAGAAAGAAATGAAGCCCTGATAAGACTTAGATTTCACTGTTTTGACTCTTAGAGGACCCAGATAACACCACACTCTACCTGGACTTCTGACCAATAGAACTGTGAGTTAATAAAGGGTGTTGCTTTAAACTGCTAAATTTGTGGTATTTATCATGGCAGCTCAGATATCTGGTGGATCAGATGATAAAGAATTTGTTTACAATGCAAGAAACTGGGTATGATTCCAGGGTCATGGAGATCCCGTGGAGAAGGGAATGGCAACCCACTCCAGTATTCTTGCCTGGAGAATCCAAATCCCAAGGTCAGAGGAGCCTGGTGGGCTACAGTCCATGTTATCACAAAGAGTTGGACACAACTGAGTGACTAACACTTTCACTATCATCAGGGCAGCAATAAAAAAAAAAAATACACCAAGATGAATATTTTGTGTGTGTGTGTGTGTGTGTTTTTTTTTAATAATGAACTATTTATGGTTTTGTATGGGATTTGACATGATTATAGAATAATCTTGTTTTTAATCTTACTTCATCATGGTCCCAGAGTGACATTGTCTAATGGTGATATTCTCTGATATTTGTGTTCAGTGGGAGAACACGAAGACTTTGCTTCATCTGACAGGCAAGTTTGTAGTCATAGCAAGACCTAGCTGATTGCAACAAGCCAGCTTCTGGATGGCAGGAGCTGTTATGGTTGTTGTTTTTCTCAGATATATAAGTACTGTTGCTGCTGCTGCTAAATTATGTCAGTCGTGTCCAACTCTGTGCGACCCCATAGACAGCAGCCCACCAGGCTCCCCCGTCCCTGGGATTCTCCAGGCAAGCATACTCGAGTGTGTTGCCATTTCCTTCTCTAGTGCAGGAAAGTGAAAAGTGAAAGTGAAGTTGCTCAGTTGTGTCCCACTCTTCGCAACCCCATGGGCTGTAGCCTACCGGGCTCCTCCATCAATGGGATTTCCCAGGCAAGAATACTGGAGTGGGTTGCCATTGCCTTCTCCGATATAAGTACTGACCTTCCAGCTAAATTTGCTGAGCACAACTTCAAAACATACATGATTCAAATTACTGATTCTGTAAAATGAATCACTGACTGCCATGGATCTTTCAGGCTAATCAAAACCATACAAGTTAAATCTGTCAGTATCAAAGTATTGTATTAAGAAACTCATGTATCTTTCAGAGAATAAAGATTGTTTTTTGATGCCAAGTAAGGTAAGAATATAGATTCCAGAGAGAAATTACAAGTGCTAAAATGAATACAATCTGAAAATCAGGCTCTTAAAACTATTGGTTCATATTCACAAATCAATTTACTTCTTTTTACACTGTGTTTTCTTAGAACAGTTTAATGTTTACAACAAAATTGGGAGGAAAGTGGAGAGATTTCCCAAATATACCCAGCCTCACACATGCATGAAAGTGAAAGTGTTAGTCCCTCACATGTGTCCAACTCTTTGCAACCCTGTGGACTGTAGCCTGCCAGGTTCCTCTGTTCTTGGAATTCTCCAAGCAAGAATACTAGAGTTGGTAACCATTCCCTTCTCCAGGAGATCTTCCCAACCCAGTGATCAAACCTGTTCTCCTGCATTGCAGGCAGATTCTTTACTCTCTGAGCCACCAGGGAAGACCACAATGGGTTATATGCAATACCTATAAGACACTTCTCTCCTCTACAGTGTAGGATGCTCCAGAATTCATAAACTCATCATAAAAGTAAGACTTCAGTTCACACTATAACAATTATCAAAGGAATTACTAATACTCTAGACGTATCTGAAAACATATTGGGGCCTTCAGATCGGCTCTAGAACCACCATCATGAATCTCTGAAAATAGTGTGGATTTGCTGAAATTTTCTCAGACTTAATTCAGTCTTTCTGTCTAAACTCTGTGGGATCAACCATGTGATCCATAGACATTCCTACATTTGAGTGATAAATAGATTCACTGTGCCAGATGCCTAGCTAATCTGCACCTCAGTGACTGTTTGACAGAATCACTTCTATAGATCTTATATTTTCCAGGCTGAGAAAGATCTGATTAATTTATTTTCAAATAAAATTTATATTATAGTGATATCTTTAGAATAAAATTAAATACTCTAGATTCACTGAATAGTAATAATTAAGATTTATTGTTAGTTTTTGTTTTCCAAAGTCCAGACTAAATCTAATGGGAAACTTTGAAAGTCAGAAACATTAGAATAGAACGAAGTGATAAGAAAAGGATTAAAATGTGACTTACTGCTTTTTTTCCAGGACTATTTTTTTTTTAATTGGATGCTAAACTCATTCAGGATAACAAGTAGATTTAAAGGCAGTTCATGTGTTATTAATATGACAATATGTTTTTTCTTCAAATGACATTATATTAAATGAACAGGCATGGAAACTGATAATAATTTTCCTACCTCTCCAAAGAAATTATCATTAAATATCTACTGAAGAAAGGATCTACTTACAGGGTTGTCAGTACATTTATTGAAGATTTAGTATTCATTTCCACTTGATAACAGATATGGAAAGTAACAAATTTATTCTATTTTGTGTGAATATCCAGAAGATGAAGAAGTTAAAAATGAAAAAAAAAAAGATTAAGATGAAACTTTGGAGATATACACACTCCCTGAAATTCTGTGTGCCTTACTTAAATGTATTTAAAGTATAAGAATTGCTTTCATGAAATAAATGACCTTATCATTTGTGATTTCTGTAGCCAAGTAGGTAATTAAAGCTAGTTTTATTAACTGTGTATGAAGTTCATAAGTTCACATAAATGAAAGATAAAATAATTCTATCTCTCTTTTCAAACGTTTTCTTGGTCTAAAACACTTCTACTTGCTGGCTGATAAAATCATAAGAAAAAGAGAGTAGAAATTCTTAAGAATAAGTACAAAACCTGCCCTTTACTGGAAAAGTGTATAGAGCTTCAAGACCGGCTCGACAAGCAAGGCTTCCGAAAGCATGATATGGTGGGAGAATAACAAACAAGACACAAGAATTCAGTGAAAAGCGAGGATCAGGGAACCAACACCACTCCAAGGTGAAGGTGCTGAAACTGATTCCAAACCAGCTTTATTATACTTTCAGCTGTGAAGGAAAGAATATGTGGGGAGTTAAGCTATAACTCATGTGGTCTTCAGAGCCAAAGAACAAAGTGATCATTAACTTCTGAGTAACTAAGAAATTTGATGAAAGTGAAAGTGGAGAGTGAAAAAGTTGGCCTAAAGCTCAACATTCAGAAAACAAAGATCATGGCATCTAGTCCCATCACTTCATGGGAAATAGATGAAGCAGTGGAAACAGTGTCAGTCTTTATTTTTTTGGGCTCCAAATTCACAGCAGATGGTGACTGCCACCATGAAATTAAAAGACGCTTACTCCTTAGAAGAATAGTTATGACCTACCTAGACAGCATATTGAAAAGCAGAGACATTACTTTGCCAACAAAGGTCCGTCTAGTCAAGGCTATGGTTTTTCCAGTGGTCATGTATGGATGTGAGAGTTGGACTGTGAATAAAGTTGACTTTTGAGAGTCCCTTGGACTGCAAGGAAATCCAACCAGTCCATTCTGAAGAAGATCAATCCTGGGTGTTCTTTGGAAGGAATGATGCTAAAGCTGAAACTCCAGTACTTGGGCCACCTCATGTGAAGATTTGACTCATTGGAAAAGACCCTGATGCTGGGAGGGATTGGAGGCAGGAGGAGAAGGGGACGACAGAGGATGAGATGGCTGGATGGCATCACTGACTCGATGGACGTGAGTCTGAGTGAACTCCGGGAGTTGGTGATGCACAGGGAGGCCTGGCGTGCTGCGATTCATGGGGTCGCAAAGAGTCAGACACGACTGAGCGACTGAACTGAACTGAACTGAAATGAACTAAGAAACAGTAATCAATAACAAATCAGTAACTAAGACTAATATTCTTATCTATAGTTTTTCCACCTGAAGATTTTCCTCCAGATACATCAAACATGTGACTCTCAGACGCCAGTTGGGAAAAAATCTGGGGTCGGTTTTCTGACCCCAGGATCATATCTTGTTTTCAAGACTGTGAACTCTGGACTTGTTCCAAGAGTCTCATGCCTTATAGTATCCAGTTTATCAATAATTATAAATTTCTTTTGTGACCCTTGCTGGGCCTGCTTTTCTTTTATTCTTCCTGTCTCTTACCTAGAGGACATACAGCAAAAGAAAAATGCTTTTGAAAACCCCTCTCTCAACTCTTATTCATTCAATATTTTCATGCTTGACTTAATGTCTTCCTAATTCAACTCTTACCACAATCCTCAGAGATTTCAAAGTCCATTTAGTATGTTCACCCAACAGCCAAATTTTGAAATGCCTGAATTTTCACACCAATGAACTTCTCTGTTCTATTTCAGAAATATCCCTCCTATGACCTACAGCTGAAAAATTCTATTTAACCAAAAACATTATAAACTTAATATTCCACTCATATAAAGCAGCCATCTAGACATGACTTTTGGCCTAATGTTACCTTGATCTCTTTATTTTTTAATTTTTATTGAAGCATAATTGATTAACAATGTTGTATTAGTTTCAGGTGTACAGCAAAGTGATTCATTTATACATATATATGTGTCTTGGGCTTTCCAGATGGCACTAGTGGTAAAGAACCCACCTGCCAATGCAGAAGACATGAAGGATATGGGTCTGATCCTTGGGTCAGAAAGATCCCCTGGAGGAGGGCATGGCAACCCACTCTAGTACTCTTACCTAGAGAATTTCCATAGACAGAAGAGCCGGGCAGGCTGTAGGGTGGCAAAGAGTTGGACATGACTGAAGTGACAGTATGCACCCACGCATGCACGCATATGTGTGTCGGTTCTTTTTAAATTATTTTCCCATCTAGCTTATTACAAAATATTGAACAGCATTCCCTCTTCTATACAGTAGATCCTTGTTGATTATCTTTAAATATGGGAGTGTGTACATGTCAGTCCCAAACTCCCAATCTGTCATCCTTCCTCCCCCTCCCCCCACTCCAGGTAACAATAAGTTTATTCTCTAACTCTGTGAGTGTGTTTCTGTTTTGTAGGTAAATTCATTTGTATCATTTCTTAAGATTCTGCATATAAGTAATATCATATGTTATTTCTTCCTCTTTCTGACTTACTTCACTTAATATGATAATCTCTGGTCCATCCATTTTACTGCAAATGACATTATTTCATTCTTTTTAATAGCTGAGTAATATTCCATCATATATATATATATATGTGTGTGTGTATTATGTAATATATGTATAAATATACACATAAATATATGTTAATTTAATACATTATAATATATATCTATGTATTATAATATGAAATTAAGATATTATATATTTATGTATATATTTATATATAATACATTATATATATATATATATATACACACACATATAATATCTTCTTTATCCATTCATCTACCAATGAGCATTTAATATGCTTCCATGTCTTGACTACTGTAAACAGCAGTGCAATGATACTGGGATGCATGTATTCTTTCAATATGTGCCCAGGAATGGGATTACTGGGTCACACAGTACCTCTATTTTTAGTTTTTTATGGAACCTCCATCCTTTTCTCCATAGTAACTGTACCAATTTACATTCCCACCAACAGTGGAGGAGGGTTCCCTTTTCCCCATACCATCTCCAGAATTCATTGTTTATAGATTTTTGGTGATGGCCATTCTGACCAGTATGAAATGATACCTCATTGTATTTCTGATTTGCATTTCTTTATTAATGAGCAATGTTGAACATCTTTTCATGTATTTAATAGCCACTTTTATGTCTTCTTTGAAGAAATGGCTGTTTAGGTCTTCTGCCCATCTTTTGATTGTTTTGTTTGTTTGTTTTGGTATTGAGCCATATGAGCTGCTTCTTCAGTAAGTAGTGGGGTTTCCCTGGTCCCTGGTGGCTAAGTGGTAAGGAATCTACCTGCCAATGCAGAAGATGCAGGTTAGATCCTTGAGGTAGAAAGATCCTCTGGAGAAGGAAATGGCAACCCACTCTAGTATTCTTGCCTGGGATATTTCATGGACAGAGGAGCCTGGCTGGCTACAGATTCAGACACGACTTAATGACTAAATTTGGTCTTCCCTGGTAGCTCATCTGGTAAAGAATCCATCTGCAATGTGAGAGACCTGGGTTCAATTCCTGGGTTGGGAAAATCCCCTGGAGAAGGGAATAGCTACCCACTCCAGTATTATGGCCTGGAGAATTCCATGGACTATACAGTCCATGAGGTCACAAAGAGTCAGACATGACTGAGCAACTTGCACTTTGCACTAGTGCTTAAACAACAAGTACCGAGTTGTGCATGTTTTCATGTGCTTTTTGGCCATCTGTATGTTTCATTGGAGAAATATTTATTTAGGTGTATCCATGTATGATGCTAAGTTGCTTCAGTCATGTCCAACTCTTTGTGACCCTATGGACTGTAGCCTGCCAGGCTCTGTCCACAGGGTTCTCCAGGCAAGAATACTGGAGTGGATTGCCTTGCCCTCTTCCAGGGGATCTTCCTGACCCAGGGATCAAACCTGGTTCTCTTATGTCTTCTGCATTGGCACATGGGTTATTTACCACTAGCACCACCTGGGAAGCCCATCATATTTATGCATCCTTCTGATTTTTCTATTGGATTATTTCTCTTTATATTGAGCCACATAAACTGTTCATAAATTTTGGAGATTAATCCCTTTTTGTTCTATCATTTTCAAATATTTTCTCCAATTATGTGGGTTGTCTTTTCATTTTGTTTATGGTGTCCTTTTCTATGCAAAAGCTTTTAAGTTTAGTTAAGTCTCATCCTCTGCCGTCCCCTTCTCCTCCTGCCCCCAATCCCTCCCAGCATCTGAGTCTTTTCCAATGAGTCAACTCTTCACATGAGGTGGCCAAAGTACTGGAGTTTCAGCTTTAGCATCATTTCTTCCAAATAAATCCTAGGGCTGATCTCCTTCAGAATGGACTGGTTGGAGCTCCTTGCAGTCCAAGACCCTCGCAAGAGTGTTCTCCAACACCACAGTTCAAAAGCATCAATTCTTTGGCACTCAGCTTTCTTAACAGTCCAACTCTCACATCTATACATGACCACTGGAAAAACTATAGCCTTGACTAGACAGACCTTTATTGGCAAAGTAATGTCTCTGCTTTTCAATATGCTATCTAAGTTGGTCATAACTTTCCTTCCAAGGAGTAAGTGTCTTTTAATTTCATGGCTGCAGTCACCATCTTCAGTGATTATGGAGCCCCAAAAAATAAAGTCTGACACTGTTTCCCCATCTATTTCCCATGAAGTAATGGGACCAGATTCCATGATCTTCATTTTCTGAATGTTGAGCATTAAATCAACTTTTTCACTCTCCTCTTTCACTTTCATCAAAAGGCTTTTTAGTTCCTTTTCACTTTCTGCCATAAGGGTGGTGTCATCTGCATATCTGAGGTTATTGATATTTCTCCCATCAATCTTGATTCCAGCTTGTGCTTCTTCATCACTGACTAGATGGACATGAGTCTGAGTGAACTCCGGGAGTTGGTAATGGACAGAGAGTCCTGGCATGCTGCAATTCATAGGGGTCACAAAGAGTTCGACACGACTGAGCAACTGAACTGAACTGAAGTCTCATTTATTTATTTTTGTCTTTATTTCCATTACTCAAGGGGAAGGCTTGGAAAAGACATTACTGTGATTCATGTCAAAGAGGTTTTGTCTATGTTTTCCTCTAAGAGTTTTATGGTATCCAGTCTTAACATTTATGTATTTAATCCATTTTGAGTTTATCTTTGTTTATGGTGTTAAAGTATGTCTTAATCTCATTTTTTTAACTATAACTCTCCAGTTTTCCCAGCACAATTTATTGAAGTAACTGTTTTCCCTCCATTGTGTAGTCTTGCCTCCTTTGTCGTAGATTAATTAACCATAGATTTGTGGATTTATTTCTGGGCTTTCTATCTGTTCCATAGATGTATATTTCTGTTTGTGTGTCAGTACCATACTGTTGTGATGACTGTAGCTTTATACTATAATCTGAAGTCAGGGAGCCTGATTCCGCCATCTCTGTTTTCTTTTTTTTCCTCAAGATTGCTTTGGCAATTTGTGATCTTTAGTGTCTTCATAAAAATTTTAAGATTTTTTTGTCCTAGTTCTGTGAAAAATGCCATTGATAATTTGAAGAAATTGCATTGAATCTAAAGACTGCCTCGAACAATGTATCATTTCGACAATATTGATTCTTCCAATTCAAGAACATGGTACATTTTTCCATCCATGTGTCATCTTTGATTTCTTTCATTAGCATCTTATAGTTTCAAGAGTTCAGATCCTCTGCCTCCTTAGGTAGGTTTATTTCTAGGTATTTTATTCTTTTTGATGTAATGGTTGATGAGATTGTTTCTTTAAGAATGTTTCTTTCTGATCTTTTGTAGTTAGTGTATAGAAGTGAAGTGAAAGTCTGACTCTTTGAGATCCCACAGTCCTTGGAATTCTGCAGGCCATAATACTGGAGGGGGTAGCCTTTCCCTTCTCCAGGGGATCTTCCCAACGCAGGGATCAAACCCAGGTCTCCTGCATTGCTGGCGGATTCTTAAGCTGAGCCACCAGGGAAGCCAAAATGCAACAGATTTCTGTGCATTAGCTTTGTATCTCACAACTGTACTGAATTCATTGATGAGATCTACTAGTTTCCTCTTACCATCTTTAGGATTTTCTATGTATAGTATCAAGTTGTCTGCAAACAATAACAGTTTTACTTTTTTTTTTACAATTTGGTTTCCCTTTATTTATTTTTCTTCTTTGATGGCCATGGCTAGAACTTCCAAAACTATGTTGAATAAAATTGGTAAGGGTTAACATCTTTGTCTTGCTCAGGATCTTAGAGGAAATACTTTCAGATTTTCACCATTGAGTATGATGCTAGCTGTAGTTTTGTCATATATTGCCTTCAATATGTTGAGGTATATTCCCTATATGCCCACTTTCTGGATAGTTTTTATCATAAGTGCGTGTTGAATTTTGTATTTCACTGAGAAATATGAGGCATTAAGACATGATTTTCTCAAGCTCATATTTGTGTATCTAATATTGACCCAATATTTCCAGCCAATGCAATTAATATAGATTTCTCCAGATCAAAGAATAATGATTTCTCTACTTCTGTGCAAAGGTCAAGCCACCTATCACTACAAATTACCCAAAATAAATGCTAAGGTTGATGGTCATCTCTTGATTCTTTATCTCTTCTTGGGCCACTACCTGAGCTTGCTTACCTTTTGTCATTAAGCTTTGGGAAAGAATAATAAGCATACAATGCCTGTATTTCCTTACACTTGCCTGGCTTCTCTATCTAGTGTAATTTTGTTTCTGCTTTCAACATTCTATTGCAATCAGCCTAGGTAAACTCAGCAATAACCGTAATTGCCAAATTCAATGAGCATTTTCTAGTATTTTTCTTGTGATCCTCTTTCTTATACTTGACATTGATAACTTCATTAACTGTTTTTCTTCCCTGGCTTCTGCGACCCCAGATTCTTCTAATTCTTCTCATATTTCTCTGATTTTTACTTAAAAAAAAAAATCTCCTCTTTCTCTTCTAATCCTTCAAAGTCAGAACAGAGATTGAGACATGGTATTATGTTCATACAGAGGATATGCATCAAAAATACTTATTAAGACAATAAGTTTGTTTTCAAACCTTTATGTAAAATAGAATATGTCTTTTTATATATGTATGTCAAGTGGCATTTACCATTTTCATTTCCTTAAACTGCATTATTAACCCTTCACGTATTTTACACTTTTGATTTATTAGAACCTAGTGAGTTAGGTAAGAAAGATATCATTCTTGTTCTATGGATAAAGAAGCAAAGATTCAGGAAGTTTGAAAATTTATCTAAGGTTACATGGCTGTTATGTACTGAATTCAGATATAAAACCTAGGTGATTTTCTTTGAATTTTTTTTCTAATTCTTATTTTTTTTAAATTCTTTCATCGCTACATTATTGATTTTACTGTTCAAACTGTAATATTCCTATAGATCAAGACATTTGACCCATTTCCATACTTAAAATCACTAAGAAAGATACATAAAGGCAGAGGATAAAGATTTTAGGGATAAACCTAAAATACATGTGTTTGGCTGTGCTTTCAAAAACAAAGCTTAACCTAGAATATGAGAAAATAAGTTCCAAATGTATAAAAGTTTAAAACACAACAAGAAATATAAAACAGTAGATACCAATTATTATTAAATGTGTCTTTATGAGATTATCTAGCTGTAAAAATTTCCCAGGCACAATCACTGATAGCTACTAAGCCATGCATTAACTTTGAAGGATACCACATAAATGAACTTTATTTAGAAATTTCAATGAAAATCCCATGGAGTTGCCATATAGAACCTAAACAAAGTATCTTATTTCTAATTTCCAGGTTATTTAAGTTTTTAATTCACCCAAAGGAAAATATTTTTAGACATAGTGATATTTCACTTAACCTTTGAGCAAAGACTTTTCCTATCTGTAAAAAGTGTCCAGTTTAAATGACTTTAGCATGTGCACTGACCAGAGTCTACAAAAGTTTTAAATTGCAAAGGAAAATAGAGGCATGAAGAGAGGAAACCTGAGAAATAAGCATTACTAAAACAAAGTTGAATTGCTACCTCTTAGATGCTAATGAATTATGCATTTATATATCATCTCTGTATGTGTGTGTATATATATATAATATTAAACAATATATAACATTTATATATTGTTATCAATACATTTATATATTGTTACACCTAGTACAGTAATTTTATTCTTCAGGCAATGATAGTAAGGAAAATAGAAGTTCACTCTTCTTTTCATTCAACTCTACATTGATTTCCAATATTTTATACTTAGTGCCTACCAGGCAATTTTCCAAGAATCTAGTGACATGATGATTGACACAATAGATAGACAAATATATAAATGCGTAACACATATGTAGATATATATACATATATACACAAACAAATACATAGGGGAGTGTGGTGGTAAGTGCTATGAAAATATAAAAAAGGGTAAGAGGATAGAGAGTGACCAGGAGTTATCTTATACAAAGTACTCAGGAATAGCTCCTATGAGGAGATAGCACTTTATCAGAAATATGAATGAAGCGAAACAGAAATGAAAATATTAGAGACTAGTGTTCCAAGTACAGGGAACAGAAAATACAAATGCCCAGAAGCATATTTTACATATAATAGGAAGACCAAATAAGCAAAGAGTTGAGATGATGATGAAGAAATTTGCAGGCCCTAGGTGAGATTGAACACTAGACTAATGCATAGACGTTTGACTTTTTTTCTAAATGAAATGGAAAATGATGGAGGGCTTTGAGTGTGGGAAAACCTTACAAGAATACTCAAAATAGCCATATTTTTACATTATGAGCCAAATAAATATATGAATAGATTTTTAAAAATAAATGAGACCTTATAAAAAATGTAATAGGACACAAAGTATATTTCAAATTAAGAATTTAGGAGGAGGCGGACCAAAAATGGTGGAAGAATAGGATGGGGAGACCGCTTTCTGCCCCATAAATTCATCAAAAGAACATTTGAACACTGAGCAAATTCCACAAAACAACTTCTGAATGCTGGCAGAGGACATCAGGCACCCAGAAAGGTAGCCCATTGTCTCCAAAGGAGGTAGGGCAAAATATAAAAGATAAAAAGAGAGACAAAAGAGGTAGGGACAGAGATCTGTCCCAGGAAGGAAGTCTTAAAAAAGAGAGAAGTTTCCAAACACCAGGAAACACTCTCACTGGTGGGTCTGTGGCGAGTCTAGGAATCTCAGAGGGCAACATAACTTGGAGGGGAAAAAAAATTAATTAAAACCCACAGATTACATGCCTAATGGCAACTTCAAGCAGAGAAGCAACCCAGATGCTCACATCCACCACTAGCAAGCGGGGGCTGGACAGGGAGGCACCAGCTGCATTGCTTAGGGTAAGGACCAGGCCTGAATGCCCCAAGGGCAATCTGAGGGAACTAACTTGAGATAGCAACCTAGACTCTGGGATAGCCAGAGAGAGAGAAAAAAAAAGAGAGAGAGAGAGAGAGAACTATCTGGAGAAAAGTTCTAACCTAAGACCCTACCAGGCCTGCTCACAGAACGAAGGAATGAACAGAACTAGCTGGCTGTGGACTGGCCCATCCCTGGCTGGAGACAGGCAGGCGAGGGAAGCCAGAGCCAGAAGGCAGGCCCAGAGAGGCATCCTCTACCAAATTGCAAGCAGGCTTAATTGTTAACCAAGACTTTTTAGGATTCTGAACAGTTGACAGTTGCTGGGAGGGTTGCAACCAGAGATCAGTTCCCCAGAAGAAACACACAGCACACCTGAGAAGGCACATCTATTGTACACCCATAAAACCGAGCAGCTGGGACAGAGGAGGTGATAACCACACCCCACCTGGGGGTGACTGCGTTCGCCAATCACCTGGACACCTGAGCTGCTCGGACCTGGGAAGGGCACAAAACGCAGGCCCAACCGAGTCTGCACCTTTGTGGAGTGCTGGAGAGCCTGAACCTGAGTGGCTTAGACCTGGGAAGTGCGCACAACCAGGGCCTGCCTCAGGCAGTTCCCGGCAGAGCCACCTAGAGCCTGAGAAATGTAGACCATGAAAGCACACACGCCGTGAGCGAGGGCAAACCCAGTGCGGCTGAAACACTGCGAGCACTCCCCACACACGCCAGTGATATTTGTTTGAAGTGTTCCTCCCTCCCCGCAGCACGATTGAACAAGTGAGCCTAAATAAGTGACCACCTTTACCCCCTTGTGTCAGGGTGGAAATTAGACACTGAAGAGACCAGCAAATGGAAGAAGCTAAACCACTTTGGAAGTGACAGGTGCAACAGATTAAAACACTGTAGTTAGCACGGACTACATAGGAAGCGGCCTATAGATCTTGAGAAGTATAAGCCAGATCAAGGAACTATCTGAAAATGAACAGAGCCCACCTTCTGCAACAGCTCCAGAGAAACCCCTAGATATACTTTTACTATTGTCATTTTTATTTATTTATTTATTTTTTATTTTTTTCCCCCTTAATTTCTGTTTTTGCTACTGCAAAACTTTTATTTTTATTTTTTTAATAGAAAATTATTTAATTAGTATACATGTGTTCCCCATCCTGAACCCTCCTCCCTCCTCCCTCCCCACACCATCCCTCTGGGTCGTCCCAGTGCACCAGCCCCAAGCATCCAGCATCGTGCATTGAACCTGGACTGGCATCTCGTTTCATACATGACGTTTCACATGTTTCAATGCCATTCTCCCAAATCTTCCCACCCTCTCCCTCTCCCACAGAGTCCAGAAGACTGTTCTATACATCAGTGTCTCTTTTGCTGTCTCGTATACAGGGTTATCGTTACCATCTTTCTAAATTCCATATATATGTGTTAGTATACTGTATTGGTGTTTTTCCTTCTGGCTTACTTCGCTCTGTATAATAGGCTCCAGTTTCATCCACCTCATTAGAACTGATTCAAATGTATTCTTTTTAATGGCTGAGTAATACTCCATTGTGTATATGTACCACAGCTTTCTTATCCATTCATCTGCTGATGGACATCTAGGTTGCTTCCATGTCCTGGCTATTATAAACAGTGCTGCGATGAACATTGGGGTACATGTGTCTCTTTCCCTTCTGGTTTCCTCAGTGTGTATGCCCAGCAGTGGGATTGCTGGATCCACGCACATATTGTCATTTTTAAATTAAAAAAATAAATTTAGTATTAAGTTCTCTATTACTCCTATAATTTTCATTTTTATAACCTACTATTACCTTGCCAAAAAAAAAAGACCCTACTTTTAAAGCAAACTTATAAAACTTTTTTGACTTTGTTTTGTTCCTTTTAATATTGCACTCTTGAGAATCTAAGCTCTACTCTAGATTTTTAATCTTTGCTTTTTGGTATTTGTTATCAATTTTGTACCTTTAAGAACCCAAGATTCAGTACCCATTCTTACTTGGGAATGTGATTACTGGCTTGATTGCTCTCTCCCCCTTTTGACTCTCCTTTTCTCCACAAGGTCACTTCTATCTCCTCCCCGCCCCCCCCTTCTCTACCCAACACTGTGAATCTCTTTGTGTGTTCTGGGCTGTGGAGAACACTTAGGGAACTGATTACTGGCTGGATCTGTCTCTCTCCTTTTGATTCCCCCTCTTTTCCTCCTGATCACCTCTATCTCCATCCTCTCTCATCTCTTCTCCATGTAACTCTGTGAACCTCTCCAGGTGCCCCTCACTGTGGAGATACTTTTCATCATCAACCTAGATGTTTTATCACTGGGGCTGTATAGATGGAGAAATCTTGAGGCTACTGTAAGAATAAGACTGAAAACCAGTGGCAGGAGGCTTAAGCCCAAAACCTGAGAACACCAGAGAAATCCTGACTCCAGAGATCATTAGTCAATAAGAGTTCATCAAAAACCTCCATACCTACACTGAAACCAAGCTCCACCCAAGAGTCAACAAGTTCCAGAGCAAGACATACCATGCAAATTCTCCAGCATCACAGGAACATAGCCCTGACCTTCAATATACAGGCTGCCCAAAGTCACACCAAAACCCATTGACAATTCAAAACTCAGTATGGACACTTCATTGCATTCCAGAGAGAAGAAATCCAGCTCCACTCACCAGAACACCGACACAAGCTTCCCTAACCAGGAAACCTTGACAAGCAAGCCACCCGTCCAACCACACCCACAGCGAGGAAACTCCACAATAAAGAGGAACCACAAACTCCGAGAATACGGAAAGGCCACCCAAAACACAGGAATATAAACAAGATGAAAAGGTAGAGAAATACTCAGCAGCTAAAGTAACCGGACAGATGCCCACCAAATCAAACAAAAGAGGAAGAGATAGGGAATCTACCTGATAAATAATTCAGAATAATGTTAGTGAAAATGATCCAAAATCTTGAAAACAAAATGGAGGTACAGAATAGCCTGGAGACAAGGATTGAGAAGATGCAAAAAATGGTTAACAAGGACCTAGAAGAAATAAGAAACAGTCAATATATAATGAATAATGCAATAAATGAGATCAAAAACACTCTGGAGGGAACCAAGAGTATAATAACTGAGGCAGAAGATAGGATAAGCGAGGTAGAAGACATAATGGTATAAATAAATGAAACAGAGAGGAAAAAAGAAAAAAGAATTAAAAGAAATGAGGACAATCTCGGAGACCTCTGGGACAATGTTAAGTGCACCAACATTCAAATCATAGGAGTCCCAGAAGAAGAAGACAAAAAGAAAGACCATGAGAAAACACTTGAGGAGATAATAGTTGAAAACTTCCCTAAAGTGGGAAAGGAAACAGTCACCCATATCCAAGAAACCCAGACAGTCCCAAACAGGATAAACCCAAGGGGAAACACCCTAAGACATATATTAATCAAATTAACAAATGTCAAACACAAAGAACAAATATTAAAAGCAGCAAGGGAAAAGCAACAAATAAGACACAAGGGGATTCCCCTAAGGATAACCGCTGATCTTTCAATAGAAACTCATCAGGCCAGAAAGGAATGGCAGGACATACATAAAGTGATGAAAGAGAAAAACTTACAACCCAGATTACTGTATCCAGCAAGGATCTCATTCAAATATGAAGGAGAAATCAAAAGCTTTACAAACAAGCAAGAGCTGAGATAATTCAGCACCACCAAACCAGCTCTCCAACAAATGCTAAAGGATCTTCTCTAGACAAGAAACACAGAAAAGGTGTATAAACTTGAACCTAAAACAATAAAGTAAGTGGCAATGGGATCATACTTATCAATAATTATCTTAAATATAAATGGGTTGAACGTCCCAACCAAAAGACAAAGACTGGCTGAATGGACACAAAAACAAGACCCCTATATATGTTATCTATAAGAGACCCACCTCAAAACAAGGGACACATACAGACTGAAAGTGAAGGGCTGGAAAAAGATATTTTATGCAAATGGAGACCAAAAGAAAGCAGATATGATATACTCATATCAGATAAAATAGACCTTAAAATAAAGTCTGTGAAAATAGACAAAGAAGGACACTACATAATGATCAAAGGATCAATTCAAGAAGATATAACAATTATAAATATATATGCACCCAATATAGGAGCACCACAATATGTAAGGCAAATGCTAACAAGTATGAAAGGGGAAATTAACAATAACCCAGTAATAGTGGGAGACTTTTATATCTCATTCACACCTATGGATAGACCAACTAAACAAAAAATTAACAAAGAAACACAAACTTTCAATGATACAATAGACCAGTTAGACCTAATTGATGGAGAAGGCAATTGTAACCCTCTCCAGTACTCTTGCCTGGCAATTCCCGTGGATGGAGGAGCCTGGTAGGCTGCAGTCCATAGGGTCGCTAGGAGTCAGACATGACTGAGTGACTTCACTTTAACTTTTCACTTTCATACATTGAAGAAGCAATGGCAACCCACTCCACTGTTTTTCCTTGGAGAATCCCAGGGACGTAGGAACCTGGTGGGCTGCCTTCTCTGGGGTCGCACAGAGTCAGATATAACTGAAGTGAATTAACAGCAGCAACAGACCTAATTGATATCTATAGGATATTTCACACAAAACAATGAATTTCACCTTTTTCTCAAATGTACATGGAACCTTCTCCAGGATAGATCACATCCTGGGCCATAAATCTAGCCTTGGTAAATTCAGAACAATTGAAATCATTCCAAGCATCTTTTCTGACCACAATGCAGTAAGATTAGATGTCAGTTACAGGAGAAAAACTATTAAAAATTCCAACACATGGAGGCTGAACAGCACCCTGCTGAATAACCAACAAATCACAGAAGAAATCAAAAAAGAAATCAAAGTATGCATAGAAATGCATGAAAATGAAAACTCAACAACCCAAACCCTGTCAGTTCAATTCAGTTCAGTCACTCAGTCTTGTCCAATTCTTTGCAACTCCATGAATTGCAGCATGCCAGGCCTCCCTCTCTCACCAACTCCTGGAGTTCACCCAAACTCACGTCCATCGAGTTGGTGATGCCATCCAGCCATCTCATCCTCTGTCGTCCCCTTCTCTTCCTGCCCTCAATCCCTCCCAGCATCAGAGACTTTTCCAATGAGTCAATTCTTCACATGAGGTGCCCAAATCCTATGGGACACTGTAAGAGCAGTGTGAAGGAGAAGGTTCATACCAATACAGGCTTACCTCAAGAAACAAGAAAAAAGTCAACTAAATAAACTAACTCTACACCTAAAGCTACTAGAAAATGAAGAAATGAAGAACCGCAGGTTTAGTAGAACCTAATATTCTGCCTTAAAAATTAGGGCAGAAATAAATGCAAAAGAAACAAAAGAGACCATAGCTAAAATCAACAAAGCTAAAAGCTGATTCTTTGAGAAGATAAATAAAATTGACAAACCATTAGCCCGACTCATCAAGAAACAAAAGGAGAAGAATCAAATAAACAAAATTAGAAATGAAAATGGAGAGATCACAACAGACAACACTGAAATGCAAAAGATCATAAGAGACTAGTATCAGCAACTATATGCCAATAAATTGGACAACTTGGAAGAAATGGACAAATTCTTAGAAAAGTACAACTTTCCAAAACTGAACCAGGAAGAAATAGAAAATCATAACAGACCTATCACAAGCATGAAAATTGAAACTGTAATCAGAAATATTCCAGCAAACAAAAGCCCAGGTCCAGACGGCTTCAAAGCTGAATTCTACCAAAAATTTAGAGAACAGCTAACACCCATCCTACTCAAACTCTTCCAGAAAATTGCAGAGGAAGGTTAACTTCCGAACTCATTCTATGAGGCCTACATCACCCTAATACCAAAATCTGACAAAGATGCAAAAAAAAAAAAAAAAAAGAGAGAGAGAAAACTACAGGCCAATATCACTGATGAACATAGATGCAAAAATCCTTAACAAAATTCTACCAATCAGAATCCAACAACACATTAAAATGATCATACATTAGGACCAATTGGGCTTTATCACAGGGATGCAAGGATTCTTCAATATCCACAAATCAATCAATGCAATACATCACATTAACAAATTGAAAAATAAAAGCCATATGATTATCTCAGTAGATGCAGAGAAAGCCTTTGAAAAATTCTTCATCCATTTATCATAAAAACTGTCCAGAGAGCAGGAATAGAAGGAACATACCTCAACATGATAAAAGCTATATATGACAAACCCACAGCAAACATTATCCTCAATGGTGAAAAATTGAAAGCATTTCCCCTAAAGTCAGGAACAAGACAAGGGTGCCCACTTTCACCTCTACTACTCAACATAGTTTTGGGTGTTTTGGCCACAGCAATCAGAACAGAAAAAGAAATAATAAGAATCCAAATTGGAAAGAAGAAGTAAAACTCACTGTTTGCAGATGACATGATCCTCTACATAGAAAACCCAAAAGACTCCACCAGAATTTTACTAGAGATAATCAATGAATACAGTAAATTTGCAGGATACAAAATCAACACACAGAAATCCCTTGCATTCCTATACACTAATAATGAGAAAATAGAAAGAGAAATTAAGGAAACAATTCCATTCACCATTGCAACAAAAAGAATAAAATACTTAGGAATATATCTACCTAAAGAAATTAAAAACCTATATATAGAAAACTATAAAACATTGGTGAAAGAAATCACAGAAGACACAAATAGATGAAGAAATATACCATGTTCATGGATTGGAAGAAACAACATAAAGCAATCTATAGATTCAATGCAATCCCTATCAAACTATGAACAGTATTTTTCACAGAGCTAGAACAAATAATTTCACAATTTGTATGGAAATACAAAAAAACTTCAAATAGCCAAAGCTATCTTGACAAAGAATGGAACTGGAGGAATCAACCTGCCTGATTTCAGGCTCTACTACAAAGCCACAGTCATCAAGACAGTATGGTACTGGCACAAAGACAGAAATATAGATCAAAGGAACAAAACAGAAAGCCCAGAGAAAAATCCACGCACCTATGGAAACCTTATCTTTGACAAAGGAGGCAAGAATATAGAATAGAGAAAAGACAATTTCTTTATCAAGTGGTGCTGGGAAAACTGGTCAACCACCTATTAAAGAATGAAACGAACACTTTATAACACCATACACAGAAATAAACTCAAAATGGATTAAAGATATAAACATAAGACCAGAAACTATAAAACTCCTTGAGGAGAACATAGGCAAAATACTCTCTGACATAAATCACAGCAGGATTCTCTATGACCCACCTCCCAGAATATTGGAAATAAAAGCTAAAGTAAACAAATGGGACCTAATTAAAGTTAAAAGCTTCTGCACAACAAAGGGAACTATAAGAAAGATGAAAAGACAGCCTTCAGAATGGGAGAAAATAATAGCAAATGAAACAACTGACAATGAATTCATCTCAAAAATATACGAGCAACTCCTGCAGCTCAATTCCAGAAAAAAAAAATTAAATGACTCACTCAAAAAATGGGCCAAAGAACTAAACAGACATTTCTCCAAAGAAGACATACAGATGGCTAACAAACACATGAAAAGATGCTCAACATCACTCATTATCAGAGAAATGCAAATCAAAACCACAATGAGGTGCCATTTCACTCCACTCAGAATGGGTGCTATCCAAAAGTCTACAAGCAATTAATGCTGGAGAGGGTGTGGAGAAAAGGGAACCCTCTTACATTGTTGATGGGAATGAAAACTAGTACAGCCACTATGGAGAACAGTGTGGAGATTCCTTAAAAAACTGGAAATAGAACTGCCATATGACCAAGGAATCCTCCTGCTGGGGATACACACTGAGAAAATCAGAATTGAAAGAGACACATGTACCCCAACGTTCATTGCCCCACTGTTTATAATAGCCAGGACATGGAAGCAACCTAGATGTCCATCAGCAGACGAATGGATAAGAAAGCTCTGGTGCATATACACGATGGATTATTACTCAGCCATTAAAATTAATACATTTGAATCAGTTCTAAAGAGGTGAATGAAACTGGAGCCTGCTATGCAGAGTGAAATAAGTCAGAAAGAAAAACACCAATACGGTATCAGATCAGATCAGATCAGATCAGTCACTCAGTCATGTCTGACTATTTGCGACCCCATGAATTGCAGCACGCCAGGCTTCCCTGTCCATCACCAACTCCCGGAGTTCACTCAGACTCACGTCCATCAAGTCAGTGATGCCATCCATCCATCTCATTCTCTGTCGTCCCCTTCTCCTCCTGTCCCCAATCCCTCCCAGCATCAGAGTCTTTTCCAATACAGTATACTAACACGTAAATATGGAATTTAGAAAGATGGTAACAATTACCCTGTATGTGAGTCAGCAAAAGAGACACAGATGTATATAACAGCCTTTTGGACTCTGTGGGAGAGGCAGAAGGTGGGATGATTTGGGAAAATGGCATTGAAACATGTATAATATCATATATGAAAGTAATCTCCAGTCCAGGTTCGATGCATGATATAGGAGGCTCGGGGTTGGTGGACTGGGATGACCCAGAGGGATGATATGGGGAGGGAGGTGGGAGGAGGGTTCAGGATGGGGAACACATGTAAACCTTTGGTGGATTCATGTTGATGTATGGCAAAACCAATACAGTATTTTAAAGTAATTAGCCTCCAATTAAAATAAATAAATTTATATTTTAAAAAAACTTTCAGCAACAAAAAGTAAAATAAATAAATTTAGACTTAAAAAAATAATTCAAGGAAAATGAATTTAGGAAAAGTGATCGCTAAGAAATTTTTTTTTAATTTTATTTTATTTTTAAACTTTACATAATTGTATTAGTTTTGCCAAATATCGAAATGAATCTGCCACAGGTATACATGTGTTCCCCATCCTGAACCCTCCTCCCTCCTCCCTCCCCATACCATCCCTCTGGGTCGTCCCAGTGCACTAGCCCCAAGCATCCAGTATCGTGCATCGAACCTGGACTGGCAACTCGTTTCTTACATGATATTTTACATGTTTCAATGTCATTCTCCCAAATCTTCCCACCCTCTCCCTCTCCCACAGAGTCCAGAAGACTGTTCTATACATCAGTGTCTCTTTTGCTGTCTCGTACACCGGGTTATTGTTACCATCTTTCTAAATTCCATATATATGCGTTAGTATACTGTATTGGTGTTTTTCCTTCTGGCTTACTTCACTCTGTATAATAGGCTCCAGTTTCATCCACCTCATTAGAACTGATTCAAATGTATTCTTTTTAATGGCTGAGTAATACTCCATTGTGTATATGTACCACAGCTTTCTTATCCATTCATCTGCTGATGGACATCTAGGTTGCTTCCATGTCCTGGCTATTATAAACAGTGCTGTGATGAACATTGGGGTACACGTGTCTCTTTCCCTTCTGGCTTCCTCAGTGTGTATGCCCAGCAGTGGGATTGCTGGATCATAAGGCAGTTCTATTTCCAGTTTTTGAAGGAATCTCCACACTGTTCTCGATAGTGGCTGTACTAGTTTGCATTCCCACCAACAGTGTAAGAGGGTTCCCTTTTCTCCACACCCTCTCCAGCATTTATTATTGGTAGACTTTTGGATCGCAGCCATTCTGACTGGTGTGAAATGGTACCTCATAGTGGTTTTGATTTGCATTTCTCTGATAATGAGTGATGTTGAGCATCTTTTCATGTGTTTGTTAGCCATCTGTATGTCTTCTTTGGAGAAATGTCTATTTAGTTCTTTGGCCCATTTTTTGATTGGGTCATTTATTTTTCTGGAGTTGAGCTGTAGGAGTTGCTTGTATATTTTTGAGATTAGTTGTTTGTCAGTTGCTTCATTTGCTATTATTTTCTCCCATTCTGAAGGCTGTCTTTTCACCTTGCTAATAGTTTCCTTTGATGTGCAGAAGCTTTTAAGGTTAATTAGGTCCCATTTGTTTATTTTTGCTTTTATTTCCAATATTCTGGGAGGTGGGTCATAGAGGATCCTGCTGTGATGTATGTCAGAAAGTGTTTAGCCTATGTTCTCCTCTAGGAGTTTTATAGTTTCTGGTCTTACGTTTAGATCTTTAATCCATTTTGAGTTTATTTTTGTGTATGGTGTTAGAAAGTGGTCTAGTTTCATTCTTTTACAAGTGGTTGACCAGTTTTCCCAGCACCACTTGTTAAAGAGATTGTCTTTAATCCATTGTATATTCTTGCCTCCTTTGTCAAAGATAAGGTGTCCATATGTGCGTGGATTTATCTCTGGGCTTTCTATTTTATTCCATTGATCTATATTTCTGTCTTTGTGCCAGTACCATACTCTCTTGATAACTGTGGCTTTGTAGTAGAGCCTGAAGTCAGGTAGGTTGATTCCTCCAGTTCCATTCTTCTTTCTCAAGATTGCTTTGGCTATTCGAGGTTTTTTGTATTTCCATACAAATTGTGAAATAATTTGTTCTAGCTCTGTGAAGAATACTGTTGGTAGCTTGATAGGGATTGCGTTGAATCTATAAATTGCTTTGGGTAGTATACTCATTTTCACTATATTGATTCTTCCGATCCATGAACATGGTATATTTCTCCATCTATTAGTGGCCTCTTTGATTTCTTTCACCAGTGTTTTATAGTTTTCTATATATAGGTCTTTAGTTTCTTTAGGTAGATATATTCCTAAGTATTTTATTCTTTCCGTTGCAATGGTGAATGGAATTGTTTCCTTAATTTCTCTTTCTGTTTTCTCATTATTAGTGTATAGGAATGCAAGGGATTTCTGTGTGTTGATTTTATATCCTGCAACTTTACTATAATCGTTGATTATTTCTAGTAATTTTCTGGTGGAATCTTTAGGTTTTCTATGTAGAGGATCATGTCATCTGCAAATAGTGAGAGTTTTACTTCTTCTTTTCCAATTTGGATTCCTTTTATTTCTTTTTCTGCTCTGATTGCTGTGGCCAAAACTTCCAAAACTATGTTGAATAGTAATGGTGAAAGTGGGCACCCTTGTCTTGTTCCTGACTTTAGAGGAAATGCTTTCAATTTTTCACCATTGAGGATAATGTTTGCTGCGGGTTTGTCATATATAGCTTTTATTATGTTGAGGTATTTTCCTTCTATTCCTGCTTTCTGGAGAGTTTTTATCATAAATGGATGTTGAATTTTGTCAAAGGCTTTCTCTGCATCTATTGAGATAATCATATGGTTTTTATTTTTCAATTTGTTAATGTGGTGTATTACATTGATTGATTTGCGGATATTGAAGAATCCTTGCATCCCTGGGATAAAGCCCACTTGATCATGGTGTATGATCTTTTTAATGTGTTGTTGGATTCTGATTGCTAGAATTTTGTTAAGGATTTTTGCATCTATGTTCATCAGTGATATTGGCCTGTAGTTTTCTTTTTTTGTGGCATCTATGTCAGGTTTTGGTATTAGGGTGATGGTGGCCTCATAGAATGAGTTTGGAAGTTTACCTTCCTCTGCAATTTTTTGGAAGAGTTTGAGCAGGATAGGTGTTAGCTCTTTAAGTTTTCGGTAGAATTCAGCTGTGAAGCCGTCTGGACCGGGGCTTTTGTTTGCTGCAAGATTTTTGATTACAGTTTCAATTTCCGTGCTTGTGATGGGTCTGTTAAGATTTTCTATTTCTTCCTGGTCGAGTTTTGGAAAGTTGTACTTTTCTAAGAATTTGTCCATTTCTTCCACGTTGTCCATTTTATTGGCATATAATTGTTGATAGTAGTCTCTTATGATCCTTTGTATTTCTGTGTTGTCTGTTGTGATCTCTCCATTTTCGTTTCTAATTTTGTTGATTTGATTTTTCTCCCTTTGTTTCTTGATGAGTCTGGCTAATGGTTTGTCAATTTTATTTATCCTTTCAAAGAACCAGCTTTTGGTTTTGTTGATTTTTGCTATGGTCTCTTTTGTTTCTTTTGCATTTATTTCTGCTCTAATTTTTAAGATTTCTTTCCTTCTACTAACCCTGGGGTTCATTTCTTCCTTTTCTAGTTGCTTTACGTGTAGAGTTAGGTTATTTGACTTTTTTCTTGTTTCATGAGGTGTGCCTGTATTGCTATAAACTTTCCCCTTAGGACTGCTTTTACCGTGTGCCACAGGTTTTGGGTTGTTGTGTTTTCATTTTCATTCGTTTCTATGCAAATTTTGATTTCTTTTTTGATTTCTTCTGTGATTTGTTGGTTATTCAGCAGCATGTTGTTCAGCCTCCATATTTTGGAATTTTTAATAGTTTTTCTCCTGTAATTGAGATCTAATCTTACTGCATTGTGGTCAGAAAAAATGCTTGGAATGATTTCTATTTTTTTGAATTTACCAAGGCTAGCTTTATGGCCCAGGATGTGATCTATCCTGGAGAAGGTTCCATGTGCACTTGAGAAAATGGTGAAATTCATTGTTTTGGGATGAAATGTCCTATAGATATCAATTAGGTCTGACTGGTCTATTGTATCGTTTAAAGTTTGTGTTTCCTTGTTAATTTTCTGTTTAGTTGATCTATCCATAGGTGTAAGTGGGGTATTAAAGTCTCCCACTATTATTGTGTTATTGTTAATTTCTCCTTTCATACTTGTTAGCATTTGTCTTACGTACTGTGGTGCTCCCGTGTTGGGTGCATATATATTTATAATTGTTATATCTTCTTGGATTGATCCTTTGATCATTATGTAGTGACCTTCTTTGTCTCTTTTCACAGCCTTTGTTTTAAAGTCTATTTTATCTGATATGAGTATTGCTACTCCTGCTTTCTTTTGGTCCCTATTTGCATGGAAAATCTTTTTCCAGCCCTTCACTTTCAGTCTGTATGTGTCCCCTGTTTTGAGGTGGGTCTCTTGTAGACAACATATGTAGGGGTCTTGTTTTTGTATCCATTCAGCCAGTCTTTGTCTTTTGGTTGGGGCATTCAACCCATTTACGTTTAAGGTAATTACTGATAAGTATGATCCGTTGCCATTTACTTTATTCTTTTGGGTTCAAGTTTATACACCGTTTTTGTGTTTCCTGTCTGGAGAACATCCTTTAGTATTTGTTGGAGAGCTGGTTTGGTGGTGCAGAATTCTCTCAGCTTTTGCTTGTCTGAAAAGCTTTTGATTTCTCCTTCATACTTGAATGAGATCCTTGCTGGGTACAATAATCTGGGCTGTAGGTTATTTTCTTTCATCATTTTAAGTATGTCTTGCCATTCCCTCCTGGCTTGAAGAGTTTCTATTGAAAGATCAGCTGTTATCCTTATGGGAATTCCCTTGTGTGTTATTTGTTGTTTTTCCCTTGCTGCTTTTAATATTTGTTCTTTGTGTTTGATCTTTGTTAATTTGATTAATATGTGTCTTGGGGTGTTTCGCCTTGGGTTTATCCTGTTTGGGACTCTCTGGGTTTCTTGGACTTGGGTGATTATTTCCTTCCCCATTTTAGGGAAGTTTTCCACTATTATCTCCTCAAGTATTTTCTCATGGTCTTTCTTTTTGTCTTCTTCTTCTGGAACCCCTATGATTCGAATGTTGTAGCGTTTAATATTGTCCTGGAGGTCTCTGAGATTGTCCTCATTTCTTTTAATTCGTTTTTCTTTTATCCTCTCTGATTCATTTATTTCTACCATTCTATCTTCTAATTCACTAATCCTATCTTCTGCCTCTGTTATTCTACTATTTGTTGCCTCCAGAGTGTTTTTAATTTCATTTATTGCATTATTCATTATATATTGACTCTTTTTTATTTGTTCTAGGTCCTTGTTAAACCTTTCTTGCATCTTCTCAATCCTTGTCTCCAGGCTATTTATCTGTGATTCCATTTTAGTTTCAAGATTTTGGATCAATTTCACTATCATTATTCGGAATTCTTTATCAGGTAGATTCCCTATCTCTTCCTCTTTTGTTTGGTTTGGTGGGCATTTATCCTGTTCCTTTATCTGCTGAGTATTCCTCTGTCTCTTCATCTTGTTTAAATTGCTGAGTTTGGGGTGTCCTTTCTGTATTCTGGCAGTTTGTGAAGTTCTCTTTATTGTGGCGTTTCCTCGCTGTGTGTGGGTTTGTACAGGTGGCTTGTCAAGGTTTCCTGGTTAGGGAAGCTTGTGTCGGTGTTCTGGTGGGTGGAGCTGTATTTCTTCTCTTTGGAGTGCAATGAAATGTCCAGTAATGAGTTATGAGATGTCTATATTTTTGGGGTGACTTTGGGCAGCCTGTATCTTGAAGCTCAGGGCTGTGTTCCTTTGTTGCTGGAGAATTTGCTTGGTATGTCTTGCCCTGGAACTTATTGGCCCTTGTGTGGTGCTTGGTTTCAGTGTCGGTATGGAGGCATTTGATGAGCTCCTGTCAATTAATGTTCCTTGGAGTCAGGAGTTCCCTGGAGTCAGGGTTTGGACTTAAGTCTCCTGCTTCCAGTTATCGGTCTTATTTTTCCAGTAGTTTCAAAACTTCTCCTTCTATACAGCACCATTGATAAAACATCTACATTAAAGATGAAAAGTTTCTCTACTGTGAGGGTCACTCAGAGAGGTTCACAGGGTTACATGGAGAAGAGAAGAGGGAGGAGGGAGTTAGAGGTGACCCAAATGAGATGAGGTGAATCAATAGTGGAGAGAGTGGGCTAGCCAGTAGTCACTTCCTTATGTGCACTCCACAACTGGACCACTCAGAGATGTTCACGGAGTTATACAGAGAAGAGAAGAAGGAGGAAGGTGACAGAGGTGGCCAGAAGGATAAAAGGGGGGAATGAAAAGGAGGGAGACAGATCCAGCCATTAATCAGTTCCCTAAGTGTTCTCCACTGTCTAGAACACACAGAAATTCACAGAGTTGGGTAGAGTAGAGAGGGGTTAGGGAGGAGACACAGGCGACCTGGTGGAGAAAAAGGAGAGTCCAAAGGGAGAGAGAGCAGTCAAGCCAGTAATCTCGCTCCCTAGTGAAAAATGGGTCCTGAAGATTGGGTTCTTAAACGTACAAAATTGGTAACAAATACCTAAAAGCAAAAATTAAAAATCTAGAGTACAGTTTGGAATTTCAAAAATACGATGTTAAGAAAAGAAGAAGGAAAAGAAAGAGAGAAAAAACGAACAAACAAAAACAAACAAGGTCGTGAAAATTATAAAGAAAGTACAGGTACAAAATTGATAACTAATACCAAAAAGCAAAAATTAAAAATCTAGAGTAGAGTTTAGAATTTCAAAAATACAATGTTAAAAAGAAAAGAAGAAAAATAAAGAGAGAACACGAACAAACAAAAACAAACAATGTCACAAAAATTATAAAGAAAATACAGGTACAAAATTGATATCAAATACCAAAAAGCATAAATTAAAAATCTAGAGTAGAGTTTGGAATTTCAAAAATACAATGTTAAAAAAAAAGAAGAAGAAGAAGAAAAATAAAGGGAGAAAACAAACAAACAAAACCAAACAATGTCATAAAAATTATAAAGAAAATACAGGTACAAAATTGATATCAAATACCAAAAAGCATAAATTAAAAATCTAGAGTAGAGTTTGGAATTTCAGATATACAATGTTATATAAAAGAAGAAGAGAAAGAAACAGAGAAGAAAAAAAAAGTTACAGAAATTATATAAAAAAAAAACTGTAGGTACAAAATTGATAACATATACCAAAAAGCGAAAATTAAAAATCTAGAGTAGAGTTTGGAATTTCAAAAATACAATGTTAAAGAAAAGAAGAAGAAGAAAAAAAAAACAAGGTCAAAAAATTATAAAATATATATATATGAAGTTTGCTGAAGAAGAAAAAAATAGGGTCTTTTTTTTTTTGCAAAGTAATAGGTTATAAAAGTGAAAATTAAACAAACAATAGACTTAAAATTTTTTTTAAATTAAAAAACAAAAAGAAAGAATGATCATAAAAATAATAAAAATATATCTAGGACTTTCTTGGTTTTGTTGTGGGTGTTGTGGGTTCAGTTCATTTTTGGCTAGTTCCTTGGTCAGACTTATATTTCTCGAGATCTATAGGCCCCTTCCTATGTAGTCCGTAGTAACCACAGGGTTTTGATCTATTGCCTGTAGCTTCCAAGGCGTTTCCCTCTGTTATATCTTTTTCTGTTTGCTAGTCTCTTCAGTATCTGGTTTCCGCCCTGACACAAAGGGGACGGTGGAGGACACTTTTTTTTTTTTTTTTTAGGCTTACTTGTTCAGTCGCGCTGTGGGGAGGGAGGGAGGGATGCTGCAAACAAATAACACTGGCGTGGGCTCACAGTGCCTCAGCCACCCTGGGTCTGCCCCCGCTCACGGCGCGTGTAGCCACCCTGCCCACACTGCTCGGGCTCTAGGTTGTTCCGCCGGGAACAATCCGAGGCTGGCCCTGGGTTGCATGCACCTCCCAGGTCCAAGCCGCTCAGGTTCAGGCACTCAGGTAGTCCTCAGAGGCGCAGACTCAGTTGGGCCTGCGTTTTGTGCTCTTCCCAGGTCCGAGCAGCTCAGGTGATGAGGTGTTTGGTGAGCGCCAATGCTGCGACTTATCGCCTCCCCGCCACTCGGTTATCTGGGTGTAAAACCGGCGCACCTTCTCAGGCAAATGTTGACCGTCCATACCCCCAAGAAGTTTTAGTTAGCAAATAAGCCTGCTTACAGTTTTATAGATAATGTCTCTCTGGGGCTGCGATTGCCCCCTTCCGGCTCTGGCTGCCTGTCACCGGAGGGGGAAGGTCTGCAGCCGGCTATCTCTGTTCAGTCCTTTGTTCCGTGCGCGGGCCTGGCGGTCTTAGGTTAGGGCTGGCTTTTTGCGTGGTAGATATCCCACAGTCTGGTTTGCTAGCCCAAATTATTTCGCTCAGATAGCACTCAGGGTATTCAGGCCAGATTCTTACTCTCAGCGATGCAGCCCGCGCCACGCCTCCCTGCCCAGCCCCCGCTTGCTAATGGCAGATGCAGGCGTCTGCGCTGCTTCTCCGCTGGGGGAGTTACCGTTGGGCTCGCAATCTGCGAGTTTTAATTGTTTATTTATTTTTTCTCCCTGTTATCTTGCCCTCTGTGCTTCCAAAGCTTGGCACAGATTCGGCAGTGAGAAGGTTTCCTGGTGTTTGGAAACTTCTCTCTTTTTAAGACTTCCTTCCCGGGACGGAACTCCGTCCCTCCCTCTTTTGTCTCTTTTTTTTGTCTTTAATATTTTTTCCTACCTCCTTTCAAAGAGTTGGGTTGCTTTTCTGGGTGCCTGATGTCCTCTGCCGGCATTCAGAAGTTGTTTTATGGAATTTACTCGACTTTTAAATGCTCTTTTGATGAATTTGTGGGGGAGAAAGTGTTCTCCCCATCCTACTCCTCCACCATCTTGGCTCCTCCCTCATCGCTAAGAAATTTTAAGCAGTCATACTGTTAAAATTTTAACAGGTTAAGATTATTTTTAGTTTTTCCTTACTCTCAAGTGATGTTTATTTTGGTCTTAGATTATTAATCTCCTATAATTATTCTATCTTTATCTAAACATGTTGAAGATGTTTACATGAGAGCATAAGTTTAGAAAGTTTTATCTTCCAATTCAGCTTTTCTCTCTCCCTTTGGAGACTGAAGTCTCAGAATATATGAAGCATTCTTTTTTCTGTTGAAACTAATACCAGCTATTCTCAGTATTAATACAACAAAAGAAAACTCTTCTTCTTACAATAACTATACTGTTTCTTATGCCACAAGTAAAAATTTCCTACAGATATGAATTATGAATAAAATATATTTATTGCATTATTATCATGTACCAGACGCTCTGGTGTTTTGCATGATGTATCTCATTTTGTTTCACATAAATCCTTGTAGATACTTAATAATTTTTTCCCTTAAAACAACTTACATGATAATTATTTTATCTTCTTTACCACAGAATCTCAGTGTCCATAAATGTGCCTGGAACATAAGAGGTATAATATTTGTTAAATGAATTGATTATATGACTTGATTTTTATTATGCAAATTAGAAAGCTGAGGTACAGAAATTTTAAAATACTTATTCAAGTATACATAGATAGTAGATAACATAGTCAGGACTCAACTAAGTTCTGCCTGATTCCACAAAGTCCTTTCCCATAACCAGAGTTTTGCTTGCCTTTGCAAAATCTGTCATACCTGGTGCTATTTTCCTCAGCCTCGATTCAGCTCAGTTCAGTCCCTCAGTCGTGTCCAACTCTTTGCGACCCCATGACTCACAGCACAACAGGCCTCCCTGTCCATCACCAACTCCTGGGGTTTACTCAAACTCATGTCCATCAACTTGGTGATGCCATCCAGCCATCTCATCCTCTGTCATCCTCTTCTCCTCCTGCCCCCAATCCCTCCCAGAATCAAGGTCTTTTTCAATAAGTCAACACTTCACATGAGGTGGCTAATGTACTGGAGTTTCAGCTTTAGCATCAGTCCTTCCAATGAACACCCAGGACTGATCTCCCTTAGAATGCACTGGTTGGATCTCCTTGCAGTCCAAGGGACTCTCAAGAGCCTTCTCCAACACCACAGTTCAAAAGCATCAATTGTCCAGTGCTCAGCTTTCTTCACAGTCCAACTGTCATATACATACATGATGACTGGAAAAACAATAACCTTGACTAGATGGACCTTTGTTGGCAAAGTAATGCCTCTGCTTTTTAATATGCTATCTAGGTTGGTCATGACTTTCCTTCGAAGGAGTAAGTGTCTTTTAATTTCATGGCTGCAATCACCATCTGCAGTAATTTTGGAGCCCAAGAAAATAAAGCCAGCCACTGTTTCCACTTTTTCCCCATCTATTTCCCATGAAGTGGTGGGACCAGATGCCATAATTTTAGTTTTCTGAATGTTGAGCTTTAAGCCAACTTTTCACTCTCCACTTTCACTTTCAACAAGAGGCTTTTGAGTTCCTCTTCACTTTCTGCCATAAGGGTGGTGTCATCTGCATATTTGAGGTTATTGATATTTCTCCCGGCAACCTTCATTCCAGCTTGTGCTTCTTCCAGTCCAGCGTTTCTCATGATGTACTCTGCATATAAGTTAAAAAAGCAAGGTGACAATATACAGACTTGACGTACTCCTTTTCCTATTTGGAACCAGTCTGTTGTTCCATGTCCAGTTCTAACTTGCGGGGAGCCGGTGAGGCATTCCACTCGTGACAAAGGTCATGAGGAAGGAGGCTCGGCATACGCAAAGGCGGGATTGAGCCTCAGGAGTCCCCCCGGATATTCTCGAGCATTTTCCCCCCAAAAACCAGAGTCTGCCTACTTTATTGCTTTGTGCTCTCACCTCTGACTTTACTGGGGGCTGTCCCCTACCACCATCTCTCTCTCTCTGTCAAAGAGTTAACTTACAGCTCCAATTAATAAAGTTCCTGGGCAATTAGGAGTGTTTAAATCCAAACCCCTCAGATGGCTCTCTAACTCGCCTGACAAGTTTACCCGGACTCCTGCAGCTATGCATACGATTGTTTACAGTCTCCTAGCCTCCAGAGGCACGGGAAGCTTAAGATATTCAAATAGCTTAGAGCCTCTCAGAGAGTTAGAAACTGTCAGAATAAACTAGTAAAGGATTTCATTGATGAGTCAATGTTTGTTGCCAAGTTTTCACATCCCCTGAATTGTATCCTTGAATGTGTATTAATTAATAGTTGGTATATAGTAAAAAATAAGTAGTGGCCTTGGTGTTAGTAACTTTAGACCCTTAAGGTAATAAATTCTTTCTTTGTTGTAAACCCATTACACATCCGCCCTATAGGAATGCAATTTTATCTTTGGAAGATGGTGCCAAACCTTAAAATAATTACTCTTAGAGAAAATAAGTCTTTGTTGATAAGTCCTTGTCAAGAGTCATAAAATGTTAGTAGGCCTTCTGGCCAGAAGATGATGTAAATCACCTAAACCATTTGTATACGATAAATTTGCAGGAAAGAAACCTTGGTTTTTGATAAGAATCAAAGACTGCTGACTTTGCATCCCCTATTATCCTCTATGTGTAACTTAGGGTATAAAAGCCCCTGTTAAAAATAAAGCTATGGGCCTTGTTCACCAGCGCTTGGTCTCCCCATGTCATTCTTCCCTTTAACTTCCAGCTGAGTCTCCATCTGGAGCGCGGAACCCACCACGCTTACTAATTATGCCTGGGCTTCTAAGACCCACTCGAGAAGGTGTCTAGGGTGAGGCACCTTCCGCTATTCGAGAGGGCACCTGCGGCCTACGTAAGTGGTGCAAACTTCTTGTCTTGAAGTTTTATTGGTCTCCCGCATAAACCAAGCTACTCAGCTTCTTTTCTCCACTGAATTTTCCTACTGAGCTATCCTCATTCTATTGTTCTCTATATCTCTAATTAGCATATAAATAGTCGCCTAGGCCGTCTCCCCTTCGAATACCCTGGATCAGCTGGGGCAGGTCCCCAGCAGGTGGCGCCCGATACAGGATTTCGAAGGTAAGCTCCCAGCAATTGGGGTCACCAGCCCTATTGCTCCCCGTTCTCGGAACAACTGGGTTATCAGCCCTCTTGTTCCCCCACGGAGCAGTTTGGGTCAACAGCCCTACTGCTCCTCCCTTGGAACAGTTTGAGCCATCAGCCTACTGTTCCTCCCCCCGGAACAATCTGGGTCACCAGCCCTATTGTTCTTCCAGTGTTTGGGATGGCTAGGACCCCACTCAAGGGTGCCGCGGACCCCCCTGTAGGATAGACAGGGCGAGAGGAGTGGGAAGTGTTGAAAGTGTTAAAGAGTTAGACTTAGAGAGAGAAAACAGTTTCTGAAGTTAAAAGGCCAAAGAAAAGCCTGATCTTTTGATAGCTTAAAGCAAAATCTTTTACTATACTTAATTTTCTGACATGGGTAATACTGAATCAAATGAAAGACAGCTCTTTATAGGAGTAATTTTACAGTTATTAGGTAAAAGAGGAATCAAAGTTAAAAAATCTTCCATTCAATCATTTCTTTCATTTGTACAAGAGCACTGTCCCTGGTTTCCAGACGAAGGCTCTGTTAACTTAGAGGTCTGGGAAAAAGTAGGAAAACAGCTAAAAACTTACCATGCCGAACATGGCTCAGAAAAGGTGCCTAATGACGCCTTTTCCTTATGGAATATCATTAGAGATGTCTTAGACCCTGCCCCTGATTCAGAAAAAGTACATCTTAAAAGTGATAGTGAAGAAAATGCTGTAGCTAAACCTGCCCCTGAATCTAAAAGAGTAACTTTTAAAGAGGAAAATGAGGTCGAAACTGTAGTTAAACCTGAAGAAAATGAGAAAAATGAAGACCCGCCTGACTATCGGCAACTAAGAAAAATGTTAGCAGCCATGACTACTCAGGAACAACTTAAAGATAGGGATGAAAAACAAGATCAGCCTTCCCCAAAAGAAAAAGAGAATTTAGGCGAGATAACAGTTAAATATCACTCTGATGGAGATTGGCATCTCTTAAACAAAGATGCCCCAAAAGGCTTAAGAGAAACTTCCCCTGTCAGACCATCCGCTCCTAGGAGCTTGAGGGAAACATCCCCGATCAGACAGTTTGTAAGATTTAGTCACCAAACAGTTAAAGGATCTCCGGAGCAGGAGAAGAGAAATACGGGACGCTCCCATCCCTCCATGCCTCCTCCTCCGTGTGGGGGTAAAGGGCCTCCTCTAGGAGTTTCCCGGAGAAGGATTTTCTCTAGTCCCAAGGATAAATTTGATCCTCACCTTGAGGCTTCTTTTCTAGTCCCCTCTATAGTTTAGCTAGGGTAAAGAGGTTACAAAATAAATAAAAATATTCTCAAAAAAAAAAAATGGGTTTCTCTACATCTAAGAATAGACAAATGTTTATTGGCTCTGTGAAATACGATTAAAAATGTCCTGGACCCCTGTCATGAGGCTGTTAAATAGCCTTTGAGGGAGGCTATAGCGGTAGATGGTGGTGAGTCTCCACTTTCTGCACAGATCATAATTTCTGCTATTGGGGAAAAAAAAAAAAAAAAGAGGGAGAAAGTGCTTTACCTCCCGAGGAAGGAGAGGGCTTACAGGACGCTGCGGCCGAGCGCCCTGGCGAGCTCCCTCCCCCTCTGCGCAAACCTTTAAAAAACTTATCCACCACTTTCTGATTTAAGGTGATCGCCACCGCCTCCGTTTGTGCCTCCCAGGACCCAGGAGTTCCCCACTTTGCCCCCAAAGCCTCTCAAAGCGTTGCCTAAGCCTGAGGAAGATGAAAAGTTTTTTGAACAGTGGAGCTTTTAAAACAGACTGCGTGCACAATATGCAGAGCATGCTCCTTAGAGAAAACCTCCTCAGGGGAGTCTCATCCAGGCTAGGAAAAAAGCGAAAGGGGATTTAGCAACAATATTAACCCCTGATGTGCCGCTTACTCCAATTCCAACGGGAGTGGCTGGCCCCCTACCTGAGGACATTGTAAGATTTGTCCTGGGGTGTAGCTCGCTTTCTTTTCAAAATTAAAAAAAAAAAAGAGAGAGAGAAAAGAAATTTCAGTGGTGCATGGTGTAGTAGATTCTGATTATATTGGAAAAATTAAAAGTTTTGATCTCACCGCCTAAAAAAACTGTACAAATTAATAAAGGTCAAAGAGTAACACAGCTTTTGCTTTTACCTTACTATCAGACAAGAAAAAACTTGACTTCTCAAGCTAGGAGCCACAAAACATTTGGATCTAGTGATCTAGCCTTTTGGGTGCAGGAAGTTACAGTTCCAAGGCCTTTAAAAGATCTTTTAATTCAAGGGAATAAAATGTCAAGACTGAGCAGTTATTTAGGCTTTTCAACATTTAAGAGACCACACCTTTAATCTTTTGACTGACTCCAGATAGATTGTGGGGTTATTTCCTCATATTGAAACTGCTAATATTCCAAAAAATAAAACTACTATCTTCTCCTTGTTATCTGATTTACAAAAAGAGATTAAACACAGAGATAAAAAATATATTGTGGGACATATTAGAGTCCATTTCAACTTGCCCAGCCCTTTACATGAAGGAAATGCCTTGGTAGATGCATTGACTAAAGTAATTGTTTTAAACTTACATAAAAAGATTGATAAGGCCAAAAATTCTCGCAAAATTCACCATCAAAATGCAGCTGGTTTAAGGTATAAATTTCATATCCCTAGGGAAACAGCTAGACAAAAAGTTATGTCCAAATTGTAATTAATCACTTAAACGTAAACACACAGGGGCAGACTACAGTGATGAGACACTAGATGCCTGAATTACAGGCTACGACTCGGCCCCTGGTCAAGTAAAAAGACCTCCTTACTGGAGAGTGTAAAAGGCCAGATGTGTTGCTAACTTGTGGGAGAGGGTATGCTTATATATTTCTACAGAATGCAGATTCTCCGATTTGGATCTCAGAAAAATTCGTCATGTCACATTCCCCAAAGACCAGGTTCACGGCGCGCGCACTCGCTCGCTCCCCCTCCCCCAGCCAGCTCTCTCCTCCGCGCCGCCAGCGGCACCCCACACCCTCCTTGCTGCACCCCGCGACCTAGAGCAAGGAAGTCTGTGCGGCGAGTGAGGGCCAGAGAGGAAAGCGCGCCCGCGGAATGCAGTCCAGACCAGCGCGCTCCCGCCGGCGACAGGAAAACGCCCGGAGCCCAAGCGGCGGCGGCTAGCCCGAGTCCGCGAACCCCGCCCCTCCGCCCGCCGTAGACGCAGCGGCCCACAGCCTGCCGTTCGCGTTCTGCCTCCTGATGCTGCGGACACTGCTCCGCCGAGCCGATGCCTACAGCTGCTCCTTGTTTCATCTTGTTTAAATCCTCAATATAATGTTTGCTCCTTTGTGGTGTTGTTGTGAACAAATGTATGCTCTCATCTTGTTTAAATCCTCAATATAATGTTTGCTCCTTTGTAATGTTACAACGTCCACCTTATCTTATGATGTAACCACTTATTGAATTATGCTCTTGCTGTATTACAACAACTGCAGGATTTAATGCGAACACGACGGTTTGTGGGCTTACTCATCTTGGGAATAGCAGCTTTGATAAGTGCAATTACTTCTGTTACTGTGGCAGCAATATCATTGACTCAACAAGTACATACTGTTCAATATGTTGATTCTATGTCCAAAAATGTTTCTTTAGCATTGGCAACACAGGAAGCTATAGACAGAAAATTAGAGATGAGGGTAGACGCCCTAGAGGAAGCAGTAATACATATTGGGACTGAATTGTAGGCTTTAAAGGTAAAAATGGCATTGTCCTGTCATGCTCACTACCGGTGGATATGTGTAACACCCCTGAAAGTAAATGAGACAGATTTTGAGTAGGAAAAGATTAAAAACCATATTTCAGGTATTTGGAACAGCTCTGACATTAGCTTAGACTTAGGGAAACTTCACAATCAAATAGCAACCCTGGAACACTCCCGATTAGATTTTACTGCCGCTGGAACAGCAAATGATTTCTTCCATACTTTCTCTAACTACATTTCAGGAAAAAATATTCTGTCTACCTTCCTTGGCTATGCTACGTTGGCTGTTTTAATTTTACTTCTAATAATAATTCTTCCTTGTATTGTCAGGATTCTTCGGCAGAGCATTCAGAGGCTCGCGACTGAGCTACATCTGGCTGTTTTAAGAAATAAAAAAGGGGGAGATGCGGGGAGCCGGTGAGGCATTCCACTCGTGACAAAGGTCATGAGGAAGGAGGCTCGGCATACGCAAAGGCGGGATCGAGCCTCAGGAGTCCCCCCGGATATTCTCGAGCATTTTCCCCCCAAAAACCAGAGTCTGCCTACTTTATTGCTTTGTGCTCTCACCTCTGACTTTACTGGGGGCTGTCCCCTACCACCATCTCTCTCTCTCTGTCAAAGAGTTAACTTACAGCTCCAATTAATAAAGTTCCTGGGCAATTAGGAGTGTTTAAATCCAAACCCCTCAGATGGCTCTCTAACTCGCCTGACAAGTTTACCCGGACTCCTGCAGCTATGCATACGATTGTTTACAGTCTCCTAGCCTCCAGAGGCACGGGAAGCTTAAGATATTCAAATAGCTTAGAGCCTCTCAGAGAGTTGGAAACTGTCAGAATAAACTAGTAAAGGATTTCATTGATGAGTCAATGTTTGTTGCCAAGTTTTCACATCCCCTGAATTGTATCCTTGAATGTGTATTAATTAATAGTTGGTATATAGTAAAAAATAAGTAGTGGCCTTGGTGTTAGTAACTTTAGACCCTTAAGGTAATAAATTCTTTCTTTGTTGTAAACCCATTACACATCCGCCCTATAGGAATGCAATTTTATCTTTGGAAGATGGTGCCAAACCTTAAAATAATTACTCTTAGAGAAAATAAGTCTTTGTTGATAAGTCCTTGTCAAGAGTCATAAAATGTTAGTAGGCCTTCTGGCCAGAAGATGATGTAAATCACCTAAACCATTTGTATACGATAAATTTGCAGGAAAGAAACCTTGGTTTTTGATAAGAATCAAAGACTGCTGACTTTGCATCCCCTATTATCCTCTATGTGTAACTTAGGGTATAAAAGCCCCTGTTAAAAATAAAGCTATGGGCCTTGTTCACCAGCGCTTGGTCTCCCCATGTCATTCTTCCCTTTAACTTCCAGCTGAGTCTCCATCTGGAGCGCGGAACCCACCACGCTTACTAATTATGCCTGGGCTTCTGAGACCCACTCGAGAAGGTGTCTAGGGTGAGGCACCTTCCGCTATTCGAGAGGGCGCCTGCGGCCTACGTAAGTGGTGCAAACTTCTTGTCTTGAAGTTTTATTGGTCTCCCGCGTAAACCAAGCTACTCAGCTTCTTTTCTCCACTGAATTTTCCTACTGAGCTATCCTCATTCTATTGTTCTCTATATCTCTAATTAGCATATAAATAGTCGCCTAGGCCGTCTCTCCTTCGAATACCCTGGATCAGCTGGGGCAGGTCCCCAGCACTAACTGTTGCTTCCTGACCTGCATACAGATTTCTCAGGAGGCAGGTCAGATGGTCTGGTATTCGCATGTCTTTCAGAATTTTCCATAGTTTATTGTGATCCACACAGTCAAACGCTTGGCATAGTCAACAAAGCAGAAATAGATGTTTTTCTGGAACTCTCTTGCTTTTTCCATGATCCAGCAGATGTTGGCAATTTGATCTCTGGTTCCTCTGCCTTTTCTAAAACCATCTTGAACATCTGGAAGTTCATGGTTCATGTATTGCTGAAGCCTGGCTTGGAGAATTTTGAGGATTACTTTACTAGCGTGTGAGATGAGTGCAATCGTGTGGTTGTTTGAACATTCTTTGGCATTGCCTTTCTTTGGGATTGGAATGAAAACTGACCTTTTTCAGTCTTGTAGCCATGGCTGAGTTTTCCAAGTAAACTCCAAATATTAACCTCTCTCCTAGTTTCAATAATCCATATTCACTTTAACTTTTTTTTTTTTTTAATTCTTGGTCCTCTAAGTCCGCAAAGTCTTTTGCTTAAAGAAGCTGAAGAGTTTTTTTTTTTTTTTTTTAAATTTTTTCCCCTTCTTCAGCTTTTTAACCATTTTTATAGATATTTTGTACCAGAATATATGCGTGGGTGGCTGCGATGGTGCACAGAGCGTGGCTGAGAGGAGCTACCCCACGTCCGAGGTCAGGGGCAGAATCTGGGAGGACTCCATGCCCAAGAAGTGGCAGGCAACAGGAGTTACCCCATGTCCGAGGTCAGGGGCAGCAGCCGGGAAGAGCTACACCGTGTCTGAGGTCAGGGGCGGTGGCCAAGAGTGCTAGGCTGCGACAGCGCAGGAGCAGCTGGTAGGAGCTACCCCACGTCTGAAGTCAGGGGCAGCGGGTGGGAGGAGCTACCCCACGCCCAAGTCCAGGGGCGCCGGCTGGGAGGAGCTATCCCACGCCCAAGGCCAGGGGTGGCAGCCAAGACTAGCAATCCCACGTCCAAGGAGCGGTGGCTGTGCGGGCGCAGGAAGGCATAGACGAGTTACTCCACATTCAAGGTCAGGAGGGGTGGCTATAAGGAGATACCCCTCGTCCAGGGTAAGGAGCAGCGGCTGCGCTTTGCTGGTGCAGCCGTGAAGAGATACACCACACCCAAGGCAAGAGACCCCAGGTAAGATGATAGGTGTTGCAAGAGGGCATCAGAGGGCAGACACACTGAAACCATACTCACAGAAAACTATTCAATCTAATCACACTAGGACCACAGTCTTGTCTAACTCAATGAAACTAAGCCATGCCTGTGGGGCCACCCAAGACGGGCGGGTCATGGTGGAGAGGTCTGACAGAATGTGGTCCACTGGAGAAGGGAATGGCAAACCACTTCAGCATTCTTGCCTTGAGATCCCCATGAACAGTATGAAAAGGCAAAATGATAGGATACCGAAAGAGGAACTCCCCAGGTCGGTAGGGGCCCAATATGCTACTGGAGATCAGTGGAGAAATAACTCCAGAAAGAAGGAAGGGATGGAGCCAAAGCAAAAACAATACCCAGTTGTGGATGTGACTAGTGATAGAGGCAAGGTCCAATGCCATAAAGAGAATATTGCATAGGAACCTGGAATGTCAGGTCCATGAATCACGGCAAATTGGAAGTGGTCAAACAGGAGATGGCAAGAGTGAACGTTGACATTCTAGGAATCAGTGACTGAAATAGACTGGAATGGGTGAATTTAAATCAGATGACCATTATATCTACTACTGCAGGCAGGAATCTCTCAGAAGAAATGGAGTAGCCATCATGGTCAACAAAAGAGTCTGAAATGCAGTACTTGGATGCAATCTCAAAACTGACAGAATGATCTCTGTTCGTTTCCAAGGCAAACCATTCAACATCACAGTAATCCAAGTCTATGCCCCAACCAGTAATGCTGAAGAGTCTGAAGTTGAACGGTTCTATGAAGACCTACAAGACCTTTTAGATCTAACACGCAAAAAAAAAAAAAAAAAAAAAAGATGTCCTTTTCATTATAGGGGACTGGAATGCAAAGGTAGGAACTCAAGAAAGACCTGGAGTAACAGGCAAATTTGGCCTTGGAATATGGAATGAAGCAGGGCAAAGACTAATAGAGTTTTGCCAAGAAAATGCACTTGTCATAGCAAACACCCTCTTCCAACAAAACAAGAGAAGACTCTACACATGGACATCACCAGATGGTCAACACCGAAATCAGATTGATTAAATTCTTTGCAGCCAAAGATGGAGAAATTCTATACAGGCAACAAACACATGACCAGGAGCTGACTGTGGCTCAGATCACCTTATTGGCAAATTCAGACTTAAATTGAAGAAGTAGGGAAAACCACTAGACCATTCAGGTATGGCCTAAATCAAATCCCTTATGATTATACAGTGGAAGTGAGAAATAGATTTAAGGGACTAGATCTGATAGACAGAGTGCCTGATGAACTATGGACAGAGGTTCATGACATTGTACAGGACACAGGGATCAAGACCATCCCCAAGGAAAATAAATGCAAAAAAGCAAAATGGCTTTCTGAGGAGGCCTTACAACTAGCTGTGAAAAGAGAAAAGTGAAAAGGAAAGTAGAAAAGGAAACATATAAGCATCTGAATGCAGAGTTCCAAAGAATAGCAAGAAGAGATAAGAAAGCCTTCCTCAGCGACCAATACAAAGAAATAGAGGAAACCAATAGAATGGGAAAGA
The DNA here is from genome assembly GCF_055505025.1 of Bos grunniens. Taxonomy (NCBI): domain Eukaryota; kingdom Metazoa; phylum Chordata; class Mammalia; order Artiodactyla; family Bovidae; genus Bos; species Bos grunniens. The sequence continues at coordinate 99,468,207 of NC_141194.1, read as the reverse complement.
CTAGAGATCTCTTCAAGAAAATTAGAGATACCAAGGGAAAATTTCATGCAAAGATGGGCTTGATAAAGGACAGAAATGGTATGGACCTATAGATATTAAGAAGAGGTGTCAGGAATACACAGAAGAACTATACAAAAAAGATCTTCATGACCAAGATAATCAAGATGGTGTGATCACTCACCTAGAGCTAGACATCCTGGAATGTGAAGTCAAGTGGGCCTTAGAAAGCATCACTACAAACAAAGCTGGTGGAGGTGATGGAATTCCAGGTGAGCTATTTCAAATCCTGAGAAACCTATATACAGGTCAAGAAGCAACAGTTAGAACTGGACATGGAAGAACAGACTGGTTCCAAATAGGAAAAGGAGTACGTCAAGGCTGTATATTGTCACCCTGCTTATTTAACTTATATGCAGAATACATCATGAGAAACGCTGGGCTGTAAGAATCACAAGCTGGAATCAAGATTACTGGGAGAAATATCAATAACCTCAGATATGCAGATGACACCACCCTTATGGCAGAAAGTGATGAGGAACTAAAAAGCCTCTTGTTGAAAGTCAAAGTGGAGAGTGAAAAAAGTTGGCTTAAAGCTCAACTTTCAGAAAACTAAGATTATGGCATCTGGTCCCACCACTTCATGGGAAATAGATGGGGAAGGAAACAGTGGAAACAGTGTCAGACTTTATTGTATTTATTTATTTATTTTGGCTCCAAATGACTGCAGATTTTGACTGCAGCCATGAAATGAAAAGACACTTACTCCTTGGAAGGAAAGTTATGACCAACCAACCTAGATAGCCTCTTGAAAAGCAGAGACATTACTTTGCCAACAAAGGTCCGTCTAGTCAAGGCTATGGTTTTTCCAGGGGTCATGTATGGATGTGAGAGTTGGACGATGAAGAATGCTGAAGAATTGATGCTTTTGAACTGTGGTGTTGGAGAAGACTCTTGAGAGTCCCTTGGACTGCAAGGAAATCCAACCAGTCCATTCTGAAGGAGATCAGCCCTGGGATTTTTTTGGAAGAAATGATGCTAAAGCTGAAACTCCAGTACTTTGGCCACCTCATGCGAAGAGTTGATTCATTGGAAAAGACTCTGATGCTGGGAGTGATTGTGGGCAGAAGGAGAAGGTGACGACAGAGGATGAGATGGCTGGATGGCATCACTGACTCAATGGACGTGAGTCTGAGTGAACTCCGGGAGTTGGTGATGGACGGGGAGGCCTGGCGATCTGCGATTCATGGGGTTGCAAAGAGTCGGACACGACTGAGCGACTGAACTGAACTGAATTGGTATATATATATATAATTTGTAATACTGGTAACCCACCCAGAGTCATTTTTTTAACTTATTTATTTTGCTTTAAAATATTGTGTTGGTTTCTGAAATACAACAACATGAACTAACCATAGGTATATGTATGTCCCCTTCCTCTTGAACCTCCTTGCCACCTTCTGACACAACCCACCTGTCTAGGTTGTCACAGAGTACTGGTTTAAGCTCCTTGAGTCATACAACAAATCTCCACTGGCTATCTGTTTTACAATAACATAATTGTTTTCATGCTACTCTCTCATTTAGACCCACCTCTCCTTCCCCTCCTGTTTCCACAAGTCTGTTCTTTATGTCTAGGTCTCTATTGATGCCCTGCAATTAGATTCATCAATACCATCTTTCTAGATTCCATATATATGTATTAATACACAATATATGCTTTTCTTTTTATGACTTACTTCACTCTTTACAATAAGCTCTAGGCTCATTCACATCATGAGAACTGACTCAAATGAGTGCCTTTTTATGGCTGAATAGTATTCCATTGTGTGTGTATCTCTCTCTCTCTCTCTCTCTCTCTCTCTATATATATATATATATATATATATATATATATATATCACAGCTGCTTTATGCTTTCATCTGTTAATAGACATCTAGGTTGCTTCTGTCGACTATCTATTGTAAATATTGTAAATAGAACTGCAATGAGCATTAGGTTACGTGTCTCCTTTTCAGTTATGGTTTTCTCAGGGTATATGCCCAGTAGTAGAATTGCTGGGTCATATGGTAGTTTTATTACTAGTTTATTAAGGAATCTCCATACTATTATTCATAGTAGTTATATCAATTTACTTTCCCACCAAGTTTGCAAGAGTGTTTCCTTTTCTTTACATTCTCTCTCGCATTTTTTGTTTGTAGATTTTTTTTGACGATGGCCATTCTTACTTATGTGAGGTGATATTTCATTGTAGTTTGATTTTGCATTTCTCTGTGAATGAGTGATGTTGAGTATCTTTTCATGTTTTTAATAACCATCTTGTGTCATCTCACATGCTAACTAAGTAGTGCTCAAAATTCTCCAGGCTAGACTTCAACAGTACATGAAATGAGGACTTCCAGATGTTCAAGCTGGATTTAGAAAAGGCAGAGGAGCCAGAGATCAAATTGCCAACATCCCTTGGATCATAGAAAAAGCAAGATGATTCCTGAAAAACATCTACTGCTTTATTGACTATGCTAAAGCCTTTAACTGTGTGGATCACAAAAAAACTGTAGAACACTTTTAAAGTGTTGGTAATACCAGACCACCTTACCTGCCACCTGAGAAATCGGTATTCTGGTAAAGAAGCAACAGTTAGAACCAGCATGGAACAATGGACTGGTTCCAAATTGGGAAAGGAATACTTCATGGCTGTATACTGTCATCTTGTTTATTTAACTTATATGTAGAGTATATCATGAGAAAGGCTAGGAGGGATAAAGCACAAGCTGGAATCAAGATGGCCAGGAGAAATGTCAATAACCTCAGATATGCAGATGACATCACACTTTTGGCTGAAATCAGAGGAACTAAAGAGCCTCCTGATGAAAATGAAATAGGAGAGTGAAAAAGCTGGGTTAAAACTCAACATTAAGAAAGGAAGATCATGGCATCTGGTCCCATCACTTTATGATAAATAGATTAGGAAACAATGGAAACAGTGACAGACTTTATTTTCTTGGGCTCCAAAATCACTGCAGATGGTGACTGCAGCCATGAAATTAAAAGATGCTTGCTCCTTGGAAGAAAAGCTATGACAAACTAGATAGCATATTCAAAAGCAGAGATGTTACTTTGCTGACAAAGTCCCATATAGTCAAAGCTATGGTTTTTCCATTAGTCACATATGGATGTGGGAGTTGGACCATAAAGAAAGCTGAACACTAAAGAATTGATGCTTTTGAACTGTGGTGTTGGAGAAGACTCTTGAGAGTTCTTTGGACAGCAAGGAGATTCAATCAGTCCATCCTAAAGGAAATCAGTCCTAAATATTCATTGGAAGGACTGATGCTGAAACTGAAGCTCCAATACTTTGGCCATCTGATGCGAAGAACTGACTCATTAGAAAAGACCCTGATGCTGGCAAAGATTGAAGTTAGGAGGAGAAGGGGACGGCAAAGTATGAGATGGTTGGATGGAATCACCGACTCAATGGACATGTGTTTTAACAAGCTCCAGGTGTTGGTGAATGACAGGGAAACCTGGCATACTGCAGTCCATGGGGTCATAAAGAGTTGGGCACGACTGAGTGACTGAAATGAACTGATGTCTTCTTTGGAGAAATGGCTGTTTAGGTCTTCTGGCCACTTTTTGATTGGGTTGTTTGTTTTTCTTTTATTGAGCTACTTGTATATTTAAGAGATTATTCGTTTATCAGTAGCTTCATTTGCTATTATTTTCTCCCATTCTGAGGGTTGCCTTTTCGATTTTTTTTTATAATTTCCTTTGCTGTGTAAAAGCTTTTAAGTTTATTAGGTCCAAGTTGTTTGTTTTTGTTGTTTTTTCCATTACTCTAGAAAATTCATCATAGAAAATCTTGTTGTGATTTATGAAGAGTGTTCTGCCCACTCTAAGAGTGTTTTCTAGCCTCTGGTATTACATTTAGGTCTTTAATCCCTTTTAAGTTTATCTTTGTATATGGACCTCTTTTGTCTCCTTAGGAAGGTTTCTTCCTAGATATTTTATTCCTCTTTATGTTGCAATAGTTAATGGGATTGTTTGCTTAATTTCTATTTCTGATTTTTCATTGTTGGTATATAGGAATGCAAGGGATTTCTGTGTATTGATTCTGTATCTTGTGACTTTGCTAAATTCACTGATTAGCTCTAGTAATTTTCTGATAGTATCTTTAGGATTTTCAATGAACAGTATCATTTCATCTGCAAGCAGTGAGAATTTTGGTTCTTTATTTATAATTTTGATTCTTTTTGCTTCCTTTTCTTCTCTGATTGTCATGGCTAGGACTTCTGAAAATAGGTTGAATAATAACGGCAAGAGTGGGAACCCTTATCTTGTTCTTGATCTTAGAGGGGATGTTTTCAGTGTTTCAACAGTGAGAATGTTTGCTATGGGTTTACAGTATATGGCCTTTACTATGTTGAGGTAGATTCCTTATATGTCCATTTTTGAAAAGCTTTTTTTTTTATCATAAATGGGGGCTGGATATTTTTTTCAAATCTTTTTCTGTATATATTGAGAATATAATATGATTTTTATCTTTTATTGATATTGTGAATCACATTGATTGGGTTGCATATATTGAAAATCTTTGCATACTTGGAATGAGTTTGTCTTGATCATGGTGTACGTTCCTTTCAGTGTGCTGTTGGATTCTGTTTGCTAGAATTTTGTTGAGGATTTTTGCATTTAGGTTCATCAGTGTTATTGGCTTGTAATTTTATTTTATTTTATTTGTGATGCCTTTATCTGGTTTTGTTATCAGGGTGATGGTGGCCTCATAGAAGAAGTATGGAAATGATCCATCCTCTGCAATTTTCTAGGTATTAGGTATTAGAGCATCTCTGGACTTTTGATAGAATTCACCTGTGAAGCCAACTAGCTCTAGGCTTTTGATTGTGGAGAGATTTTTGATCACAGTTTTGATTTTAGTACTTGTTATTGGCTTATTCATAATTTGTATTTCTTCCTGGTTCAGTCTTGGAAGGTTGAACTTTTTAAAGCATCTGTCCCTTTCTTCCAATTTGTTCATTTTATTGGCATATAGTTCCTCATAGGAGTCTACTCTGACCCTTTCTATTTCTGCATTGTTTGCTGTAACTTCTCCTTTTTCATTTCTACTTTTGTTGATTTGAGTCTTCTCCCCTTTTTGCTTGAGGAGTCTGACTGATGGCTTGACAATTTCATTTATCTTCTCAAAGAACTAGCCTTTTGTTTCATTGATCTTCTATTGTTTTCTTCATTTATTTCTGCTCTGATCATTATGATTTCTTTACTTCTACTAACTTTGGGCGTCTTTTGTCCTCTTTTTTCCAAATTTCTTAAGTGAAAAGTGAGGTTGTCTATTCAATGTTTCCCTTATTTCTTGAGGTAAGATTGTATTCATACCATTTCTATCCTTTATTGAGGCCATCCTTGCATGAAACATTCCCTTGGTATCTCTAATTTTCTTGAAGAGATCTCTAGTCTTTCCATTCTGTCGTTTTCCTCTATTTGTTTGCACTGATCGCTGAAGAAGGCTTTCTTATCTCTTCCTGCTATTCTTTGGAACTCTGCATTCAGATGCTTATATCTTCTCTTTTCTCCTTTGCTTTTCACTTCTCTTCTTTTTACAGCTATTTGTAAGACCTACTCAGACAGCCATTTTGCTTTTTTGAACTTCTTTTTCTTGGGGATGGTCTTGATCCCTGTCTCCTGTACAATGTCACAAATCTCTGTCCATAGTTCATCAGGCACTCTGTCTATCAGATCTAGTCCATTAAATCTATTTCTTACTTCCACTGTAGAATCATAAGGGATATGATTTAGGTCGATCTGAATGGTCTAGTAGTTTTCCCCACTTTCTTCAATTTAAGTCTGAATTTGGCAATAAGGAGTTAATGATCTGAGCCACAGTTAGCTCCTGTTCTTGTGTTTGTTGACTGTATAGAACTTCTCCATCTTTGGCTGCAAAAAATATAATCAATCTGATTTGGTATTGATCATCTGGTGATGTCCACATTTAGAGTCTTCTCTTGTGTTGTTGGAAGAGGGTGTTTGCTATGACTAGTGCATTCTTTTCACAAAACTCTTTTAGCCTTTGCCCTGCTTCATTCTGTACTCCAAGGCCAAATTTGCCTGTTACTTCAGGTGTTTCTTGGCTTCCTACTTTTGCATTCCAGTCCCCTATAATGAAAAGGACATCTTTTTGGGATGTTAGTGCTAGAAGGTCATGTAGATCTTCATAGAACTGTTCAACTTCAGCTTCTTCAGCATTACTGGTCAGGGCATAAACTTGGATTACCGTGATATTGAATGGTTTGCCTTGGAAACGAACAGAGACCATTCTGTCGTTTTTGAGATTGCATCCAAGTACTGCATTTTGGACTCTTTTGTTGATTATGATAGCTACGCCATTTATTCTAAGGGATTCCTGCCGGCAGTAGTAGATTTAATGGTCATCTGAGTTCAATTCACCCATTCTACTCCATTTTAGTTCACTGATTCCTAGAATGTCAATGTTCACTCTTGGCATCTCCTGTTTGACCACTTCCAATTTTCCTTGATTTATGGACCTAATATTCCAGGTTCATATGCAATATTGCTCTTTACAACATTGGGCATTGCTTCTATCACTAGTCACATCCACAACTGGGTGTTGTTTGTGCCGTGGGTCCATCCCTTCATTTTTTCTGGAGTTATTTCTCCACTGATCTCCAGTAGCATATTGGGCACCTACTGACCTGGGGAGTTCATCTTTCCATGTGTTATTTTTTTGCCTTTTCATACTGTTCATGGGGTTCTCAAAGAAAGAATACTGAAGTGGTTGCCATTCCCTTCTCCAGTGGCCACATTCTGCCAGAAATGATATGGACCTAACATAAGAAGAAGATATTAAGAAGATGTGACCAGAATACACAGAAGAACTGTACAAAAAAGATCTTCACAGCCCAGATAATCACCATGGTGTTAATACTCACCTAGAGCCAGATATTCTGGAATGCGAATTCAAGTGGGCCTTAGGAAGCATCACTACGAACAAAGCTAGTGGAGGTGATAGAATTCCAGGTGAGCTATTTCAAATCCTGAAAGATGATGCTGTGAAAGTGCTGCACTCAATATGCCAGCAAATTTGGAAAACTCAGCAGTGGCCACAGGACTGGAAAAGGTCAGTTTTCATTCCAATCCCAAAGAAAGGCAATGCCAAAGAATGCTCAAACTACTGCACTCATTTGCACTCATCTCACACGCTAGTAAAGTATTACTCAAAATTATCCGAAACAGGCTTCAGCAATACATGAACCGTGAACTTCCAGATGTTCAAGCTGGTTTTAGAAAGGGCAGAGGAACCAGAGATCAAATTGCCAACATCCACTGGATCATGGAAAAAGCAAGAGAGTTCCAGAAAAAAAAATCTATTTCTGCTTTATTGACTATGCCAAAGCCTTTGACAGTGTGGATCACAATAAACTTTGGAAAATTCTGAAAGAGATGGGAATACCAGACCACCTGACCTGCCTCTTGAGAAACCTATATGCAGATCAGGAAGCAACAGTTAGAACTGGACATGGAACAACAGACTGGTTCCAAATAGGAAAAGGAGTGTGCTAAGGCTGTATATTGTCACCCTGCTTATTTAACTTATATGCAGAGTACATCATGAGAAACGCTGGGCTGGAAGAAGCACAAGCTGGAATGAAGATTGCCAGGAGAAATATCAATAACCTGATATATGCTGATGACACCACCCTTATGGCAGAAAATGAACAAGAACTAAAGAGTCTCTTGATGAAAGTGAAAGAGGAGAGTGAAAAAGTTTGCTTAAAGCTCAACATTCAGAAAACTAAGATCATGGCATCTGGTCCCACCACTTCATGGGAAATAGATGGGGAAACAGTGGAAACAGTGTCAGACTTTATTTATTTATTTATTTTGGCTCCAAAATCATAGCAGATGGTGACTGCAGCCATGAAATTAAAAGATGCTTAGTCCTTGGAAGGAGGGATATGACCAACCTAGACAGCATATTCAAAAGCAGAGACATTACTTTGCCAACAAAGGTCCTCCTAGTCAAGGGTGTGGTTTTCCCAGTAGTCATGTATGGATGGGAGAGTTGGACTGTGAAGAAAGCTGGGTGCTAAAGAATTGATTCTTTTGAACTGTGCTGTTGGAGAAGACTCTTGAGAGTCCATTGGACTGCAAGGAAATCCACCAGTCCATTCTAAAGAAGATCAGCCCTGGATTTTCTTTAGAAGGAATGATGCTAAGGCTGAAACTCCAGTGCTTTGGGCACCTCATGCGAAGAGTTGACACATTGGAAAAGACTCTGATGCTGCAAGGGATTGGGGGCAGGAGCAGAAGGGGACGACAGAGGATGAGATGGCTGGATGACATCACCAACTCAATGGACGTGAGTTTGAGTGAACTCCGGGAGTTGATGATGGACAGGGAGGCCTGGTGTGATGCCATTCATGGGGTCCCAAAGAGTCGGACATGACTGAGCGACTGAACTGAACCGACCCTTTAAAGAAAAAAAAAATTGCTAACTCATAATCTATAAAATGGGGTCACAGTAGATGATACTACTAGGCTACTAGAATGACTCTTAGAAAGACAGAGTAGGCAATTAACCTTACTAGTTAAGTTCAGTTCAGTCACCCAGTCGTGTCCAACTCTTTGCGAACCCATGAACCACAGCACGCCAGGCCTCTCTGTCCATTACCAACTCCCAGAGTCCAAACAAACCCATGTCCATTGAGTCAGTGATGCCATCCAGGCATCTCATCTTCTGTCTTCCCCTTCTCCTCCTGCCCTCAATCTTTCCCAGCATCAGAGTCTTTTCAAATTAGTCAGCTCTTCACATCAGGTGGCCAAAATTTTGGAGTTTCAGCTTCAACATCAGTCCTTCCAATGAACACCCAGGACTGATCTCTTTTACGATGGACTGGTTGGATCTCCTTGTAGTCCAAGAGACTCTCAAGAGTCTTCTCCAACACCACAGTTCAAAAGCATCAATTCTTCGGTGCTCAGCCTTCTTCACAGTCCAATTCTCACATTCATACATGACCACTGGAAAAACCATAGCCTTGATTAGATGGACATTTGTTGGCAAAGTAACATCTCTGCTTTTTAATATGCTGTCTGGATTGGTCATAACTTTTCTCCTAAGGAGCAAGCGTCTTTTAATGTCATGGCTGCAATCACCATCTGCAGTGATTTTGGAGCCCCAAAAAATAAAGTCTGACACTGTTTCCACTGTTTCTCCATCTATTTGCCATGAAGTGATGGGATTGGATACCATGATCTTCATTTTCTGAATGTTGAGCTTAAGCCAACTTTTTCACTCTCCTCTTTCACTTTCATCAAGAGGCTCTTTAGTTCTTCTTCATTTCCTGCCATAAGGTTGGTGTCATCTGTGTATCTGAAATTATTGATATTTCTCCTGGAAATCTTGATTCCAACTTGTGCTTCATTGAGCCTTACTAAGTAAAGCAGAAATGACAAAATGGCCATGGAAGAACATAAAATAATAGATCAAAAAGCTTAGAGAATTGATTATGTTTTTTTTCTTTTTTTTTTTTTGTAATTTTATTTTATTTTATTTTTTTATTTTATTTTATTTTTAAACTTTACATAATTGTATTAGTTTTGCCAAATATCAAAATGAATCCATCACAGGTATACATGTGCTCAGGATGGGGAGCACATGATTATGTTAAAGTAGATATATTAGGTAAGGATAAAAAAACTACCAGATAATTGTTTTTCTTGGAGGGCCCAGAAAAGACATCATTTATCAAACAATGAAGAACTTTATTGTGAGATGGGCACAAGCACCACTGTGAAGCTCAGTTGTGATAGTGGGAGATGCTATTAAGAATGGACTCCCTGCTTTGCCATCAGAAGCAAGGCAAGTTTAACTACTATGAGCAGCAGGATCAGAACAGTATCAGAAGGGAGTGTGATCTTCAGAGAACAATGGAGATGGTTAATAGAATACAGTGCCCTGTATTGCTCAAACTATGAAGTTGAAAGAAATCTAGGTTGACTGAGGGCAGTTGCTCAGTTTCTAGAACTGAGCCTATAACCCATTTTTCTGAAGAAGAGTTCAGGTCTCCTTGAGGGATAAACTTGCCATGCCATGGCAAGTATATAATAATGATTCTTACAATCATTCCTCAAAAAAGCCTGTGACCACTTTCTTGTGTAAGATTGTACTATGCATAGGGGAACACTAAACATTTTGAGGACTTCTGGGCAGAGGGTCTGAATTAACATTGTTACTCAGGGACACAAGGTGTCATTTATGATCCCCAAATGGACTGGGAGTATATGTGAGTAGGTAATAAATGGAGGAGTCTTGGTCTAGGTCTGATACACAGTGAGTCTACTGAGTTCATCTCCATCCAGTAGTCATTTTCACAAGCCACAAATGTAAAATTGGAATGAATATACTCAGTAGTTGGCAGGTAGCTCCATATTGGTTCCTTGGAATAGAGCTCTTACAGTCGAGAAGGCCAACTGAAAGTCTCTGAAACTGTTTACTTCTACAAACAAGAAAGTAAAACAATGTTATCTCCTGTGGAGTGGTACTGATTAATGCAAACCATACAGACCTAAGGATAGTGGGGTGGTAATCCTCATAGTACTTGTATTTAATTAACTAGTCTGAGTTTGCTTTTGCTTAGTCACAAAGTCATGTCTGACTCTTTTGTGACCCTATGGGCTGTACCCATCAGGCTCTTCTGTTTATGGGATTTCCCAGGCAAGAATACTGGAGTGGATTCTTTAGCCCATGTGAAAACTAGCTGGATCATAAAAGATGGCAGTGGACTATAACAAACTTAACTGTGTACTAGCTCTATTTCTAGCTGCTGTGCCAGCTGTGATATTATTTCTACAGCAGGATAGCAAGGCTGTCAGGTACCTGGCATGTAGTCACAGATAAGGCAAATGTGTTCCTTTTCAATCCTAGTCAGAAGTTAGAATAGAAACAGATCTCATTCACTTAGATGGTCTATTTGGGATGGACCACACCCTATGGCAGTGGTAATTCTCCTGTTCCCTATCATAAAATAGTCTAAAGATATCTAGACAACCTGAATATGCTGCAAAACATTCTACTGATCCAGCATATCATGATGTGATGTTAATCAGATTGGCTTAGCAAGAATTGAAAAGTACCTTGGTAGGAAGTATGCATTCCAGAACATGGGAGATAAACATACAAAGATTCAAGAGCCAACCACATCAGTGAATTTTAAAAGATCTTGGGGTCTGCATCATGACAGGATATCTTCCCAATATAAAAGACAAATTATAGCAACCAACATTTTGAACCACTAACAAAGAAACACAAATCCTGCTAGGCTTCTATAGATTCTGTGGAAAGCATATTACATAATTTGGAATACTGTTCTGACCCATATAATGGGTGACACAAAATTCTGCAGCTCTGGGTGGACTTCAGATCAAGAAAGCACTTTGTAGCAAGCCCAGGCTGTAGTGTAAGTAACGCTGCCATTTGTACCACTGTGATCCAAATCGGGAAAGGAGTACATCAAGGCTATATATTGTCACCTTACTTATTTAGTGTATATGCAGAGTACCTCATGAGAAATGCTGTACTGGATGAAATACAAGCTGGAATCAAGATTGCTGGGAGAAATATCAATAACCTCAGATATGCAGATGACACCACCCTTATGACAGAAAGTGAAGAAGAACTAAAAACCTCTTGATGAAAGTGAAAGAGGAGAGTGGAAAAGTTGGCTTAAAGCTCAACACTCAGAAAACAAAAATCATGACATCTGGTCCCATAACTTCATGGCAAATAGATGGGGAAACAATGAAAACCATGACAGACTTTACTTTTTTGCAGCTCCAAATTCATCGCAGATGGTGACTGCAGCCATGACATTAAAAGACGCTTCCTCCCTAGGAGAAAAGTTATGACCAACCTAGACAGCATATTAAAAAACAGAGACATTACTTTGCCGACAAAAGCCCATCTAGTCAAAGCTGTGGTTTTTCCAGTAGTCATGTATGGATGTGAGAGTTGGACTATAAAGAAAGCTGAGCGGCCAAAAATTGATGCTTTTGAATGGTGGTGTTGGAGAAGACTCTTGAGAGTCCCTTGGACTACAAGGGGATCAAAACAGTCAATCCTAAAGGAAATCAGTCCTGAATATTCATTGGAAGGACTGATATTGAAACTGAAACTCCAATACTTTGGCCACTTGGTGCAAAGAACTGATTCATTTGAAAAGACCCTGATGCTGGGAAGGATTGAAGGCAGGAGGAGAAGGAGACGACAGAGGATAAGATTGTTGGATGGCATCACCAACTCAATGGATATGAGTTTGAGTAGGATCTGGGAGTTGGTGATGGACTGGTAAACCTGGCATGCTGCAGCCCATGGGGTCGCAAACAGTCAGACACAACTGCACAACTGAACTGAACTGATCCATAAAACTCTGTGTATGTATGCATGCTCAGTTGTGTCCTACTCTTTGCAACCCCATGGACTATAACCCACCCGGTCCATTTGTCCATAAGATTTCCCAGGCAAGAATACTGGAGTGTTTACCATTTCCTTCTCCAGGGAATCTTCCTGACCCAAGAATCAAACCTCCATATCCTGCATTGGTAGCTGGATTCTTTACCACTCTGCTAGCTGGGAAGCCCTGCATAAGACTCCATTTTATGTTATTATGCAGAGGTTATGGAAAATCTCAATAGGAGAATCAGTCACAAAATAGGCCCTTGACTCCCATGCCATCTGCCACTGTAACCCTGGACTCTCTCCTTCAGCTTATACTTAATGGCTATTGGAAGAGGTGGGTCACATTCAACCAGGTGATAATGGAGGAGAAAGACTGAGTTCAGTTTACAGATGGGCTGGCTTGGCATATGGGTAGAAGCAGAAAATGGGCAATGGCTATACTACAAGCGCACTTAGGGATGAAAGAAAGCCATGTGGAGGAGATTATCCCAGTCCAGAATTTGGATAATCACAAATTATCCAGAGTGTTAGTCAGTACACTTGTAGAAACAGAAGTAGCCTGAGATTAGAATTTGTTTAAATTCAGTGTTTTGGATAGTTGGTAGGGAGCCTGAAAGAAGGAAGACTGCAAGATCAAGGATCAGGTAGCCTGGGGAAGAATCATGTGGTTGGTCCTATGGAAATAGAAACAAACTGTAAAGATGTTTATGTCTCATGGTGATATCCTTCAGAATGCACCTATCACAAACGTGTCACTAAACAACTAAATAGGATGACTTTTCCAGTTGAAAGCAGCAAGTATTTTTCATCACCCACATAGTACTGGCACAATGTGCAGAAGAACAGAGCATCCATTGTTTATCTGAAGAAAATGAAAACACTAATTTGAAAAGATAGATGCACCTCAATGTTCATAGCAGTATTATTTATAATAACTGAGATATATAAGCAATCTAAATGCCTATCAACAGATGAATGGATAAAGAACATGTGATACACACACACACACACACACACACACACAATGGATATTGCTCATCCATAAAAAAGAATAAAAATATGTCATTTTTCAACAATGTGAATTGACCCAGAGGGCATTATACTTACTGAAATAACTCAAAACATAAAGAGGAATATCTCACTTACATGTGGAATATAATTAATAAACATGAATATAACTCACACACACACATACACACAAAAGAAACAGACTCACGAGTATAGAGAACAAGTTAGTGATTATTAGTGAGGAAAGAGGAGGGCAGAGGGGGAAAATAGGTGTAGGAGTTTAAGAGGTACAAAATGCTATGAATAAAATGAAGTAAAATAATATATTTTACAGTACAGGGCATATAGCCAATATTTTATAACTATAAACGGAGTATCATATACACAAATTTGGAATCTCTATGTTGTAAACTGGAAACTAATATTGTAAATCAGCTATACTTGAACTAAAAATATATTTAGGGCTGGATGAAAACCAGAATAAAAAAGAGCCAAGTACTTATTGTGGCCAACAACATAAAGTGGCATACACCAAAGATGATATTGCAAATATAGCTTTCAAATATTCAACATGCCAGCAGCAAAGACTATTTTTGAATCGCTGATATGACCCTATTCCTTGAGACCAACCGTCCACTTAGTAGTAACTTGAATATGTGTGTGTGTGCATGCATGCTTAGTTGTGTTCTACTCTTTGCAACCCCATGGACTATAGTTCACCAGGCTTCTCTGTCCATGGAATTTTCCAGGCAAGAAAACTGGAGTGGGTTGTCATTTCCTTCTCCATGGGATCTTCCCAACCCAGACATTGAACCTGCATCTCTTGTGTCTTCTACTTTGGCAAGTGGATTCTTTACCACTGTGCCACCTGAGAAGTCCTTGAATACACTAAATAATTCATCCTGACTTGGTAAATGTTTGCTTTTTCTCTATATAAAACCCAAAGCAAAGGCTTATTGAGTGTTTCACTGATACTGAACATCACCTAATGTGACATCAAACAAAGAGACTGGCCTACTTTAAAGTAAAGAAGGTGCAGCAGTGGTAACCTGGTTCTAATTACACACTGCTACTGCTGCTGCTGCTGCTGCTAAGTCACTTCAGTGGTGTCCAACTCTGTGCGGCCCCATAGACAGAAGCCCACCAGGCTCCCCCATCCCTGGGATTCTCCAGGCAAGAACTCTGGAGTGGGTTGTCATTTCCTTCTCCAATAATTACACACTACACTATCCTAAAGCCACTGGTCTGATAAAGCAATGAAATAATCCATTAAAGACACAGCTAAGGCACTCATTTAGAACTGTTACCCTGTGAGAATAGTGTATGTATGTGCTTAGTTTCTCAGTCGTGTTCAACTTTTGTGACTTCATGGACTGTAGCCCACCAGGCTACTCCGTCCATGGGGATTCTCCAGGCAAGAATACTGGAGTGGGTTGCCATGCTGTCCTCCAGGAGATCTCCCCCACCCAGGGATTGAACCGAGGTCTCCCACATTGCAGTTTGATTCTTTACCATCTGAGCCACCAGGGAAGACCATGTGAAAATAGGATCTTATGATATTCCATGACACAGGGAATATTCCAAATTAATAATCATTACATGTGTTGGTGTCCCAAATTGGTAAAATATATACATCTAAGGACAAAGATGAGAAAAATAAAATGGGAGTGAACCTGCTTACTGACATTTTCAGTGACTAATCTGTAGAATCAATGTCTCCCTAAATAACAATTTTGTACTCTGTAGGTTTAGGAGTCTAACTCAAAGATCTAAATGCATCTACCAAGAGCCAGAGCAAAATCTCCATTTCAGTTTTAAACTATGGTTGCCACCTTTTTACTTTTGGCTTATTCTGACAAGAGATCATCAGGTAAGGAAAGGAGTCACCATGGCAGGTAAGGAAAGGATTCACCATGGCAGGATAATTGACTCTGATCATCGAAGAGGGAATAGGGACACCATTACTCAGTGAGGACATGGAAAAATACGTTTGCACTCAGATGATTCATTTGATTATCTCTTGGAATTATTTTGCCTATTTTTGAAGGTAAATGAACAAAAAAAGCAAAACTTCATAGCCTTAGAAGGGACATAGTAAGTAGGATCCCAGAACCCTTCATGAATGAGGGCATGTGTCATCCCATGAGGAAGTCATCTAGACCAGAAGAGGTACTAAATAAAAGATATCTAAAATAAATAGTAAGGGAGATAATGAACAAAAATTAATATCACTTGTGGCATCAAGACCACCTGCTATGGTGGAGGCTGTAGGTGGTTAAGCTAACCTTCATCTTATAAAATTCACATCATAACATAGGCCCACTAGAATGCAAAAGGAGCTGCATCTCCAACTTAAATGAAGTAAATAGATTCATTTGACACAAAGTGTAGACTGTAATAGGCACTATAATGTGCTTCTTGGAGTATATCACCCTGCCCCCACTGATGCACTCATTCTCTGAATAGGTTGAAAGCTGAAAGATTACAGTTGAGTCCTCTCTTCTAGCATGTGCCCTCAGATTAAGATGGCTATTGCATGAAGATCAACAACTCAGTCACTCAGTTGTATCTAACTCTTTGTGACCCCATGGACTGCAGCCCACCAGGCTCCTATGCCCATGGGATTTTCCTGGCAAAAGTACTGGAGTGGTTTGCCATTTCCTTCTCCAAACACAGTCCACACATCCAATGATTAATTGATGCATAAGTACAAAGGTTTTTTTCCTTGCCATAGTTCAGGACAAAGAAGTGTTTTCCCAACTACAGAGCCCACATGGAATGAGCTGAGGTATTTGTTGGGACTTCATTACAAAGTAAATTCCCTCTCTTCCCAACCCTTCTTTCTTCATTCACTCACAGATATTGGCTCAAGAAGTACAACCCAGTGAACTTCCTGTAAGTAATTGTCCTTTTCAGAGTTTGGATCTTGGGGAATTCTACTTGTGACATAAACCCTATAGCATTATGCTGCTGCTGCTGCTGCTAAGTCATTTCAGCTGTGTCCGACTCTGTGCGACCCCAGAGATGGCAGCCCACCAGGCTCCCCCATCCCTGGGATTCTCCAGGCAAGAACACTGGAGTGGGTTGCCATTTTCTTCCCCAATGCATGAAAGTGAAATGTGAAAGTGAAGTCACTCAGTCGTGTCCAACTCTAGTGAACCCATGGACTGCAGCCTACCAGGCTCCTCCGTCCATGGGATTTTCCACGCAAGAGTACTGGAGTGGGGTGCCACTGCCTTCTCTGATAGCATTATAATTTTGCTTATTCTTTTATTGAATCTATCTGAAATTTAGACAAACATTGTATGATAAAGAAGTTGTAACTACATAGAAAAATATGTAATTTCCTGGGCTACATAGACAGGGACACTGTTTTCATACATTCACTTAACCAATACTATTAATTGAGCACTTATACAAGCCATTGGAGCTCCCCAGGTGGCTCAGTGGTAAAGAATCTATCTGCCAATGTAGGAGATGCAAGTTTGATTCCAGGGGCTGGGAGATCCCCTGGAGATCCCCCCCCTAGAAATTTCCATGAACAGAGGAGCCTGGCAGGCTACAGTCCATGGGGTCATGAAAGAGTCAGACACAACTCAACGACTAAACAACATAAGCCATTATTCAAGGGAGTAAGTTTACAGTGCTGTACCAGAGAAACACAAGACATCCTCCTAATGGAGTTTATGGTCTAGCAGGTAAGAGATACATTAAGCAAATAGATATTCTTTAATTATTTCATTATAATAGTAATAAGTGCAGCAAAGGAGAAGTAGACTATTGTGAATGCATGTGACAAAGCAAAATGATCAATGCTAGGGACAGATATTTAGAACGAGATCTGAAAAATATGTAGGAGTTAGCTATATGTAGTAGTCCCCTCCTGCAGTAGGGAAGAGGAGGAGAGTCAATCATATTTTATCCTAAAATTGGTGTTCAATTTCACAGTCACTATACACATGAATCGAAGAAGGCAATGGCACCCCACTCCAGTACTCTTGCCTGGAAAATCCCATGGGCAGAGGAGCATGGTAGGCTGCAGTCCATGGGGTCACGAAGAGTCAGACACGACCGAGCGACTTCACTTTCACTTTCTGCTTTCATGCACTGGAGAAGGAAATGACAACCCACTCCAGTGTCCTTGCCTGGAGAATCCCAGGGACTGGGGAGCCTGGTGGGCTGCCGTCTCTGGGGTCACACAGAGTTGGACATGACTGAAGTGATTTAGCATCATACACATGAATACAAGATGTAGCCTGAAGCATGATTGTCAGTATCTTATAATATTTATGAGAACAGACAGATGAAAATCCATGCATGCTCTTCATTCATTCACTTATTAAATAAACATTTATGTTGGTGTTATATTCAAGAAGTTTGTTTAGGTGTTATCGAGATTTGCCAAGAAATATGACACCTTTCGTTCTCTAAGTGTACTATACAATGGCAAAGACAAGAAGACAAATGAAAAACATGGCATGCTATAAATTCTACAAGAGGATCTCAGCAGATACTTCTGATTTGTATCAGAAAATTGAAAATAAATTAAATTGATATAATTTGATTATATTAAATTAAATTGATATCAATTGAAAATTGATATAAATTAAAACTTTACAAATTGAAAATATAAGCAAATTATTCATCAGAACCATATTGACAAAATATAAAATATCTATAATATTAAAAAAAAATAAATTAATACACTTAAATGAGGTGTTTCCTACTACGTATCACTAGGGATTATTGAGCTCTTGTTTTACATATACATATGAACTTGATGCATTTTAAACTAGTTTATCCTATTCTATGTTTGCAGGATGATAATTCTCATAAGGACAAAAGATCAAATTTATAACTAAAACTGATCCTCAGTGCAAATGCTAAGGGGGTCCAGGTTAGTAGCTGTTCTTTATGATAAATAATATCTTCTGAAATGTGTGTTCTCCTCCTCTGTAATTAATATTGTTTAAAAAAAAACACCAGCAATTTTTATTTTATACTGATTTAGTAATGAGGATGAGATGTTATTATTTCCATTTTATAAATGCAGAAACTAAGGCTCAAAGAGTTTAACTAACTTACCTGGTCATATATTCCATGTCTTCTGAATAATGATCCCATACCTTTTCTATTTCCTTCAGGGATCACAGCCTTGTCATGACAAAGAGGCTTGCATAACTAAATGAAGCTATGAACCATGCCATGCAAGGCCACCCAAGATGGACAGGTCATAGTAAAGAATTCTGACAGAATGTGATCCACTGGAGGAGGAAATGGGAAACCACTTCAGTATTCTTGCTACAAGAACCCCGTGAACTGTATGAAAAGGCAAAGAGATATGACACTGGAAGATGAGCCCCCTCCCTGTCCCGCACCCAGGTCAAAAGGTATCCAATTTGCTACTGGGGAAAAGCAGAGGGCAATTACTAATAGCTTCAGAAGGAATGAAGCAGCTGGGACAACACAGAAATGATGCTCAGTTGTGGATATGTCTGGTGGTGAAAGCCAAGTCTGATGCTGTAAAGAACAATATTGCACAGGAACCTGGAATGTTAGGTCCATGAATCAAAGTAAATTGGACATGGTCAGGCATGAGACGGCAATAGTGAACACTGACATCTTTGTAATCAGTGAACTATTAATAAAATGGATGGGAATGGGCAAGTTTAATTCAGATGACTATTATATCTACTATAGGACTTCCCTGTAGCTCAAACGGTAAAGATTCTGCCTGTGATTCAGGAGACCAGGGTTCTATCCCTGAGTCGGGAAGATCCTCTGGAGAAGGGAATGGCAATCCACTCCAGTATTCTTGCCTGGAGAATTCCATGGACAGAGAAGCCTTGTGGGCTATAGTTTGTGGGGTTGCAAAGAATCAGACATGACTGAGTTACTAACACACACACATATATCTTATACTATGGATAAGAACCCAATAGAAGAAATGTAGTAGCCCTCATACTCAACCAAAGAGTCTGCAATTCAATACTTGGGTGCCATCTCAAAAACAATGGAATGATCTTGGTTTGTCTCCAAGGAAAACCATTCAACGTCACAGTAATCCAAGTCTATCCCTCAACTACTAATGACAAAGAGGCTGAAGTGGAATGATTCTATGATTCATACAAGACCTTCTAGAACTAACACCAAATATATATGTGTGTGTGCGTGTGTGTGTGTGTGTGTGTATATATCCTTTTCATCATAGGGGATTGGAATGCAAAAGTAGGAAGTCAAGAGATACCCAGACTAACTGGCAAGTTTGGCCTTGGGGTACAAAATGAAGCAGGGTAAAGGCTAACAGAGTTTTGTCAAGAGAACGCGATGGTAATAACAAATGCCATTTTCCAACAACACAGGAGACAACTCTACACATGGACGTCAACAGATGGTCAATATCAAAATCAGATTGGTTATATTTGCAGCCAAAGATGGAGAAGCTCTATACAGTCAGAAAAAAAAAAAAAAAAACAAGACAAGGAGTTGAAGGTAGCTCAGATCATGAGTTCCTTATTGCAAAATTCAGACTTAAATTGAAGAAAGTAGGGAAATCCACTAAGCCAGTCAGGTATGACCTAAATCAAATCCCTTATGATTATACAGTGGAGGTGACAAATAGATTCAAGGAATTATATCTGATAGACAGAGTTCCTGAAGAATAATGGGGGTTTGCAGCATTGTACAGGAGGTAGTGACCAAAAGCATTACAAAGAAAAAGAAATGCAAAACAGTAAAATGGTTGTTCAAGGAGGTTTTACAAATAGCTGAGAAAGGAAGTGAAAGACAAAGGAAAAAGGGAAAGATATACCAAACTGAATGCAGAGTTCCAAAAAATAACAAGGAGAGATAAGAAAGTCTTCTTAAGTGAACAATGCAAAGAACTATAGGAAAACAATAGAATGGGAAAGACTAGAGATCTCTTCAAGAAAATTTGAAATATAAAGGGAACATTTCATCAAAGATGGGCACAATAAAGGAAAGAAACGCTAAGGACCTAAAAGAAGCAGAAGAGATTAGGAAAGGGTGACAAGAATACACAGAAGGACTATATAAATAAGATCTTAATGACTCGGATAACCACAATGGTGTGGTCACTCACCTAGAGCCAGACATCCCGGTGTGTGAAGTCAAGTGGGCCAACAAAGCTAGTGAAGGTAATGGAATTCTAGCTGAGCTATTTCAAATCCTAAAAGATGCTGCTTCTAAAGTCTTGTATTCAATATGCCAGCAAATTTGAAAAACTGAGCAGTGACTACAGGACTGGAGAAGGTCAGTTTTTATTCCAATATCAAATAATGGCAATACCAAAGAATACAACTTTGCTAATTTTCCACACTAGCAAGTTTATTTTCAAAATCCTTCAAGCTAGACTTCAGCAGTACGTGAACCGAGAATTTCCAGATATACAAACTGGCTTTAGAAAAGGCAGAGGAACCAGAGGTCAAATTGAAAATACTCATTGAATCATAGACAAAACAAGGGAAATCCAGAAAAGCACTACTTCTGCTTCATTGACTATGCATCAAAAAATCACAAAATCATTGTGGACACTGACTGTAGCCATGAAATTAAAGGACATTTTCTCCTTGGAAAGAAAGCTATGACAAACCTAAACAGCATATTCAAAAGCAGAGGCATCACCAAAAAATTGATACTTTTGAATTGTGGTGCTAGAGCATACTCTTGAGTATCCTGAGAGAGTCATTTCCTAGGCAGGTTGATAAGAAGTCTAGGGGTCCCCTAGGAGAGAGGGATCTGGAATTCTCAAGGAGGAAGAAAGGACAAACTTTTTTTCTCTCTACATTCCTGAGGATTATATAATAATGTATCCTGCTTGAGGACAGTCTCTGGAAAAAACCTTCTGGCTAATCCTGTTATCTTAAAATGTAAATTATGGGAGTAGGTCTAGTGAGGTCTTTACAACCTCTGGACATTCTTTTGATTCCCTGTAATAATTAGAGAGTATATAATTCCATTGCTAACACTTTCTGCCCCCTTTGGATGCCTATGTCAGAAGCTTTCTCTATCTTCTTTATACTTAAAGAAGACACACCTGGTCTTCCCATGTGATACTGCATGGCCGTGGTACCCACTGGAGGAGGGCAAACGGTGGCCAGTTGGAGGGTCTCTTAAGTATCATACTGTTTTACAATTAGACCGATTCTGCAGAAAACAAGGGAAATGGGTAGAAGTAGCATATGTGTTGCTCTTTTTCTCTCTGTGAAATATGCCAGACTTGTGTCCTAAGGATATAGATTTGGGTGTGATACCTTCAGCTCCCTCCTGTCCTCCTACTTTGCTAGATGAGATGGAGGACAAGAAACAAAGAGACAAAGAAAAGTAGGTTTCTCCAATCTACCCCTAAGATCATATGTGTAGAGCAGCCAGAGAAACTGAGGAACAGCTACACAAGCTGTTGTCTCTTTGTGAAGCACCCACAGGGAGAAACAATCAGTCTATGAGAGTTAATAAGCCTTTCTCTTATCAAGAAATAAAAAAAAATCAAGGAGGATCTGGGAGACTATTTAGAGGACCCAGAAAAATATATTAGAGCTTTTAAAGGTATTACTCTGCTTTATGACCTTACTTGGAAGGATGTGATGTATATCTTGGGAAAAACACTGACTCCCAACTCAAAGACTCAAGTTTTGGGAAAAGCGGTTGCTTATGGAGATGAATGGTTTGGTAATGAATGAGTAGGGAAGAGGGATGATGAAATAACCGCCCTCCCCACTGGGAATCAGGCGGTCCCAACTACAGAACCAGACGACAACACAGCTAAAGGAAGATGGGATCAGAATCATTTTGTCAGATGTATTCTTGAAGGACTCAGGCAGGCGGGTGCTAAGCCTTTAAACTATGGCAAATTGTCAGACAGAGAACAGGAGGAGAAGGAAGCTCCTGGTAAATTCCTAGATAGACTGAGAGAAGCCCTTCTCAGATTCACTGAGATTGACCCTGAAAGTGAAGAGGAAAAAGTGATCTTAAAAGATAGATTTCTCACTCAGTCGGCTCCAGATATCAGGCGTGAGCTATTAAAATGGGTGTATGGACCAAATCAGTCTTTAGATAATCTTTTACAACTGGCTCAGACAGTCTATTATGGTAGGGGTTATAAGGAAAAGAAAAAAGGCAGAAACAAGACAAAGGAACAGGCAGAAGCCCTCACAATGGCTATGAGAACCGTTCTTCAACAGCCTGAGAAAAATGTCCCGAAGGACCCAGGTGAAAAGGGATGGGCTTGCTATTACTGTGGAAAGGAGGGGTACCTCAAGCAGAATTGCCCTCAGACATCTAAGTCGCCCCCGGCTCCATGTCCAGTCTAAAAAGGACCACACTGGAAGACAGACTGCCCCCAGAGGCGTAGGTTTCAGGGGTTGGACTCTCAAGACAATCAGGACTGAAGGTGCTCAGGGATCCCCACACAAGCTCCCATCCTAATTACACCTGAGGAACCCCAGGTATTAATAACTGTGTTGGGTCCAATCCATCCATTTCCTTTTAGACACTGGGGCAACTTACTCTGTGCTTCCTGAAGCCCCTGGCCCACTTTCTTCCTAATCTGCTTGCATAATGGGACTGTCTGGGTGAGCCAAAAGGTATTATTTCAGTTCTGTAAGTTGTAACTTACTCTTTGCTATTTTCACAAGAGTTTCTGATTATGCCCCAGTCTCCCTCACCCCTTTTGGAGAGGGATATACTGAACAAGGTCCATGACTCTGTTTTCATGAATATGGAGACCTCCCTTTCTCTCCCTTTAATTGAACAAAATGTAAGTCCTAGAGTATGGGCTGATGGAAAAATCTGTGGGTAGAGCACAAAATGCTATTGCTGTAGTATTCAAGCTCAAAGATCTGCACTTATTTCCACATAAGAAGCAGTATCCACTGAAACCTGAGGTTAAGGAAGGGTTAAAACCCATCATTGAGAATTTAAAGAAGCAGGGACTATTAATTCCCTATAATAGTCCATACAACACTCTTATTTTGGGTATAAAGAAATCAAATGGTAAATGAAGACTAGTCCAAGATTTATGAATAATAAATGAGGCTGTATTTCCTTTACACCCCGTGGTGCCTAGTCCTTACACTCTATTGTCTGAAATTCCTGAACAAGCCAAATATTTCTCAATAATTGATTTAAAAGATGTCTTCTATTCAGTGCCTTTGGCAGAGGAAAGTCAATTTATATTTGCCTTTGAGGAACCTATGCAGCCAGCTTCTCAGTTAACCTGGACAGTTTTGCCCCAGGGATTTTGTGACAGTCCTCACTTACTTGGACAAAGTTTGTCACGAGATCTACAAAGCTTTAATAGCTCCAAAGAAGTGGTGTTACAATATGTAGATGATATTTTGCTCTGTGCTAAGACAGAGGAAGCTGGTTCACGAGCCTCAGAAGACTTCTTAAACTTTCTGGCAGGCTGCGGTTACAAGGCATCAAAAGAAAAGGCTCATTTTGTCAACAATCTATTAGATATTTGGGCCTAATCTTATCTGAAGGGACTAGGGCCATAGGCTCTGAGAGAACTAAACTTATACTAAGTCATCTCCTACCTATGACTTTAAGATAATTGAGAGGATTTTGGGGAATCACAGGTTACTGTCGCTGGAGAAGGCAATGGTGCCCTACTCCAGTACTCTTGCCTGGGAAATCCACGGACAGAGGAGCCTGGTAGGCTGCAGTCCATGGGGTCGCAAAGAGTCGACTTTGTTGACTTACCTGGTGGCTCAGACGGTAAAGTGTTTGTCTACAATGTGGAAAACCTGGGTTCGATCCCTGAGTTGGGAAGATCCCCTGGAGAAGGAAATGACAATCCACTCCAGGACTATTGCCTGGAAAATACCATGGACAGAGGAGTCTGGTAGGCTACAGCCCATGTGGTCGCAAAGAGTTGGACAGGACTGAGCGACGTCACTTTCACTATAGCTGAAACTCAGCAGGCCCAACCTGACAAACTGGTTTAGTCTCCAAATACTCAAAAGGCTTTTAAGGTTCTTCAGACTGCTATCCTGCAAGCTCCCACTCTGAGCTTGCCCACAGGGTTAGAATTTAATTTGTTTGTCACTGAAAGAAAAGGTATGGCCTTGGGAGTTTTGACACAACCCCGAGGGCCTCACCAGCAACCTATTATTTATCTAAGAAGAGAATTAGATGTAATTTCACGTGGGTGGCCCCACTGCCTAAGAGTATTTAGGGCAGCGGTTTTGTTAGCACCTGAAGCTTTAAAAATAAGTAATGGACAAAACCTTACTATACTGACTTCTCATGATGTGAGTGGAATCTTAAATTCTAAGGTTAATATTTGGATGACAGACAGTAGGCTTCTTAAATATCAGTCATTGTTGTTAGAGGGACCAGTAACTAAGCTTAAAGTTTGTGGAAATTTAAATCCTGCCACTTTCCTTCCTGAGAAGGAAAATGAAACACCTATCTGATCAAGATTGTTCCCAATTCCTAACTTTAAACTATGCAGCTAGAGAAGATCTAATGGATACCCCATTAGACAATCCCGACATGGAAATATTTACAGATGGCAGTTCTTTTGTTCCAGATAGAAAGCGTAAAGCAGGTTACGCTGTGGTGACTGCTGAACAGGTTTTGGAAGCAAAATCTCTCCCGCAGGGAACCAGTGCTCAGTTAGCGGAGCTTGTGGCTCTGACCCGAGCTGTAGAGTTAAGCAAAAGGAAGTGGGTAAATATCTACACTGATTCTAAGTATGCTTATTTGACTTTATATGTTCATACTGCAAAATGGAAAGAAAGACTGTTTAAAACAGTAACAGGAGAACCTATTAGACATTTCAGAGAAATTGAGAGACTTTTAACTGCTATATATTGCCCTGAAGAAGTAGCTGTTATGCATTGCAAAGGACACAACAGAGATGGGAGTAAAGGAGCTGAAAGTAATCAGTTGGCTTACTGTGAGGCCAGAAAATTGGCACTTTACGTAACCCCTTCACCATAGATGCCTTTGATCTGGACAGGTCTTGTGGAACAGGAAAAACCACAATACACTGAGGAAGAATTAGAAAGATATGAGAAAACAGGAGCAAAGATTACTGATAAAGGCTGGTTACAGTCCAAGGATGGACGATTAATAATTCCTGAAAGTGCTCAGTGGAAAATTCTTAAGGTTTTACAACAGAGTTTTCATTTGGGTGCAGAGAGTACTTACCAGATGGCTTCTCGTTTGGTTGAAGGTAAAAATCTAATGAAATCTTTAAAGAACATTATCAAAAGGTGTGAGGTTTGTCAGAAAAATAACCCAAAGACTGAAAAGCTAGCAAAATCTGAATTACAACGAAGTGGGAAGTATCCTGGGGAGGACTGGGAAATTGATTTTACTCATATGCCAAAAGCTAATGGATATTCTTGCTTACAAGTTTGGGTGGATACTTTTACTGGATGGACTGAAGCGTTTCCCTGTCGTAGTGAACAGGCTAAGGAGGTTATAAAGATTTTAATCCATGAAATTATCCCCAGGTTTGGGCTGCCACGGAGCCTTCAGAGTGACAATGGCTCCTCCTTTAAAGCTGCTGTAACTCAGGGGGTGTCTAAGGCTCTAGGAATAGAATATCACTTACATTGCTCCTGGAGACCCCAATCCTCAGGAAAGGTTGAAAAAGCTAATGACATTATTGAAAGACATCTGCACAAATTAACCCAAGAGACGCAGGACAATTGGATTAAAGTCCTACCCATAGCTTTAGTGAGGGCTCAAACTGCCCCAAAAAGGAGGGACTGTCCCCCTTTGAATGTATTTATGAAAGGCCTTTCTTACACACAGACATTGTTATAGACCCTGAAGCCTTGGAATTTACTAGTTATGTAACTCAGCTCTCAGCTTTTCAACAGGCATTAGCAGAATTCTGGGAGACGACTCCTGACCCAGCCTCTGAGTCAAGCAAGCCTCTATTTGAGCCAGGAACAGAGGTCCTCATAAAAACCTTGGGGTCTGGGGGCCCATCCCTTGGGCCCCTATGGAAAGGCCCTCCCCAGGTTATTCTTTCTTCTCCCACAGCTGTCAAAGTGCCAGGAACTGATTCATGGGTACATCACACTCGAGTTAAGAGGTAGCACCCTGACCAGAACTAAGTGACTTCATTTTATGTCTTTACTTTCTATGCTCTGACTTTGTACTTTTCAGATGGGCCTGATAATCTATGTGAGCCTTCTTCTGCTGATTCCAAAAATCCTGAGTCTGTCATTTGATCCTCAAGACAACGTCTTCCTGTCCTGGGCTCACTCCTACACAGCATTTCACAATCAGTCTAACTGCTGGGTCTGTGGAGTGCTCCCCTCTTCATCAGTGGAAGGCTTCCTGTAGTGGACATCTTCACTTCAAGGAAAAGACTTTCTCCAAGTCTGCAAATACCTTGGACAACAATCACATGTGATGCCTGTTCTTCATCTAATGATATCTAACAACCTTAAGATGGACTGATGTAACTATGGTCATAATGTGATTTTTCATTTTGATTTTAACTTGGTTTAATGACTATTTTGCCTTATGTCTGTAACTGTATAATGGGGTTTTCCAACCATCTAAAAGCTTTTAATTTACAAATGCTTGTCTAAGCTCCTACTAGTGCCACAGCCTCCTCCAACTATTACTTGGGGCCCCTGGATCAGAGACCCTCAGTATAAGGGTTAGGATAATATGTTGCCTTAACAATTTAGGGATCACTCCCCTAAACAGCAGGAACTAGTTATGGAATGAAAACGACACCCCTTTCCCTTGGAAACATAATTCTCCTAAAAGAAAAGGGGGGAATGACTATGCTAAAGCCTTTGACTGTGGAGATCACAAAATCATTGTGGACATTGACTGTAGCCATGAAATTAAAGGACATTTTCTCCTTGGAAAGAAAGCTATGACAAACCTAAACAGCATATTCAAAACCAGAGGCATCACCAAAAAATTGATATTTTTGAGTTGTGATGCTAGAGAATTCTCTTGAGCATCCTGAGAGAGTCATTTCCTAGGCAGGTTGATAAGAAGTAGGGGTCTCCAAAGACAGAGGGCTCTGGAATTCTCAAGGAGGAAGAAAGGACAAACTTTTTTTCTCTCTACATTCCTTAGGATTATATAACAATAATGTATCCTGCTTGAAGACAGTCTCTAGAAAAAACCTTCTGGCTAATCTTGTTATCTTAAAATGTAAATTATGGGAGTAGGTCTAGTGAGGTCTTTACAACCTCCAAATATTCTTTTGATTCACAGCAATAACTAATTCACCAGATGGTCAACACCGAAATCAGATTGATTATGTTCTTTGCAGCCAAAGATGGAGAAGCTCTATACAGTCAGCAAAAACAAGACTGGGAGCAGACTGTGACTCAGATCATGAACTCCTTATTGCCAAATTCAGATTGAACCTAAATCAAATCCCTTATGATTATACAGTGGAAGTGAGAAATAGATTTAAGGGCCTAGATCTGATAGATAGAGTGCCTGATGAACTATGGAATGAGGTTCGTGACATTGTACAGGAGACAGGGATCAAGACCATTCCCATGGAAAAGAAATGCAAAGAAGCAAAATGGCTGTCTGGGGATGCCTTACAAAGAGCTGTGAAAAGAAGAGAAGTGAAAAGCAAAGGAGAAAAGGAAAGACATAAGCATCTGAATGCAGAGTTCCAAAGAATAGCAAGAAGAGATAAGAAAGCCTTCCTCAGTGATCAATGCAAAGAAATAGAGGAAAACAACAGAATGGTGCCGAGGACCAGCCCCGGCTGATCCAGGGTATTCGAAGGGGAGACGGCGTCGGCGACTATTTATATGCTAATTAGAGATATAGAGAACAATAGAATGAGGATAGCTCAGTAGGAAAATTCAGTGGAGAAAAGAAGCTGAGTAGCTTGGTTTACGCGGGAGACCAATAAAACTTCAAGACAAGAAGTTTGCACCACTTACGTAGGCCGCAGGCGCCCTCTCGAATAGCGGAAGGTGCCTCACCCTAGACACCTTCTCGAGTGGGTCTTAGAAGCCCAGGCATAATTAGTAAGCGTGGTGGGTTCCGCGCTCCAGATGGAGACTCAGCTGGAAGTTTAAAGAAAGAATGACATGGGGAGACCAAGTGTTGGTGAGCAAGGCCCGTAGCTTTATTTTTAACTGGGGCTTTTATACCCTAAGTTACACATAGAGGATAATAGGGGATGCAAAGTCAGCAGTCTTTGATTCTTATCAAAAACCAAGGTTTCTTTCCTGCAAATTTATCGTATACAAATGGTTTAGGTGATTTACATCATCTTCTGGCCAGAAGGCCTACTAACATTTTATGACTCTTGACAAGGACTTATCAACAAAGACTTATTTTCTCTAAGAGTAATTATTTTAAGGTTTGGCACCATCTTCCAAAGATAAAATTGCATTCCTATAGGGCGGATGTGTAATGGGTTTACAACAAAGAAAGAATTTATTACCTTAAGGGTCTAAAGTTACTAACACCAAGGCCACTACTTATTTTTTACTATATACCAACTATTAATTAATACACATTCAAGGATACAATTCAGGGGATGTGAAAACTTGGCAACAAGCATTGACTCATCAATGAAATCCTTTACTAGTTTATTCTGACAGTTTTTAACTCTCTGAGAGGCTCTAAGCTATTTGAATATCTTAAGCTTCCCGTGCCTCTGGAGGCTAGGAGACTGTAAACAATCGTATGCATAGCTGCAGGAGTCCGGGTAAACTTGTCAGGCGAGTTAGAGAGCCATCTGAGGGGTTTGGATTTAAACACTCCTAATTGCCCAGGAACTTTATTAATTGGAGCTGTAAGTTAACTCTTTGACAGAGAGAGAGAGAGAGATGGTGGTAGGGGACAGCCCCCAGTAAAGTCAGAGGTGAGAGCACAAAGCAATAAAGTAGGCAGACTCTGGTTTTTGGGGGGAAAATGCTCGAGAATATCCGGGGGGACTCCTGAGGCTCGATCCCGCCTTTGCGTATGCCGAGCCTCCTTCCTCATGACCTTTGTCATGAGCAGAATGCCTCACCGGCTCCCCGCAGAATGGGAAAGACTAGAGATCTCTTTAAGAAAATTAGAGATACCAAGGGGACATTTCATGCAAAGATGGGCTGGATAAAGAACAGAAATGGTATGGACCTAACAGAAGCAGAAGATATTAAGAAAAGGCGGCAAGAATACACAGAAGAACTGTACAAAACAGATCTTCACGACCAAGATAATCACGATGGTGTGATCACTGACCTAGAGCCAGACATCCCGGAATGTGAAGTCAAGTGGGCCTTAGAAAGCATCACAGGAATAAAGCTAGTGGAGGTGATAGAATTCCAGTTGAGCTATTTCAAATCCTGAAAGACGATGCTGTGAAAGTGCTGCACTCAATATGCCAGCAAATTTGGAAAACTCAGCAGTGGCCACAGAAATGTAAAGAGTCAGTTTTCATTCCCATCCCAAAGAAAGGCAATGCCAAAGAATGCTCAAACTACTGCACAACTGAACTCATCTCACATGCTAGTAAAGTAATGCTCAAAATTCTCCACGCCAAGCTTCAGAAATACGTGAACTATGAACTTCCTGATGTTCAAGCTGGTTTTAGAAAAGGCAGAGGAACCAGAAATCAAATTGCCAACATCCGCTGGATCATGGAAAAAGCAAGAAAGTTCCAGAAAAACATCTATTTCTGCTTTATTCAAAGCCTTTGACTGTGTGGATCACAATAAACTGTGGAAAATTCTGAAAGAGATGGGAATCCCAGACCACCTGACCTGCCTCTTGAGAAATCTGTGTGCAGATCAGAAAGTAACAGTTAGAACTAGACATGAAACAACAAACTGGTTCCAAATAGGAAAAGGAGTTCGTCAAGGCTGTATATTGTCACACTGTTTATTTAACATATATGCAGAGTACATCATGAGAAACGCTGGACTGGAAGAAGCACAAGCTGGGATCAAGATAGCCAGGAGAAATGTCAATAACCTGAGATATGCAGATGACACCCCCCTTATGGCAGAAAGTGAAGAGGAACTAAAAAGCCTCTTGTTGAAAGTAATAGTGGAGAGTGAAAAAGTTGGCTTAAAGCTCAACATTCAGAAAACAAAGATCATGGCATCCGGTCCCATCACTTCATAGGAAATAGATGGGGAAACAGTGGAAACAGTGTCAGACTTTATTTTTTTGGGCTCCAAAATCACTGCAGATGGTGCTTGCAGCCATGAAATTAAAAGACACTTACTCCTTGGAAGGAAAGTTATGACCAACCTAGATAGCATATTCAAAAGCAGAGACATTACTTTGCCAACAAAGGTCCGTCTAGTTAAGGCTATGGTTTTTCCTGTGGTCATGTATGGATGTGAGATTTGGACTGTGAAGAAGGCTGAGCACTGAAGAACTGATGCTTTTGAACTGTGGTGTTGGAGAAGATTCTTGAGTGTCCCTTGGACTGCAAGGGGATCCAACCAGTCCATTCTGAAGGAGATCAGTCCTGGGTGTTCTTTGGAAGTAATGATGCTAAAGCTGAAACTCCAGTTTGGCCACCTCATGCGAAGATTTGACTCATTGGAAAAGACTCTGATGCTGCAAGGGATTGGGGGCAGGAGCAGAAGGGGACGACAGAGGATGAGATGGCTGGATGGCATCACTGACTCGATGGATGTGAGTTTGACTGAGCTCCAGGAGTTGGTGATGGACAGGGAGGCCTGGTGTGATGCCATTCATGGGGTCCCAAAGAGTCGGACATGACTGAGTGACTGAACTGAACTGAATAACTAATTAGAGAATATATAATTCCGTTGCTAACACTAGCAAGAGGGTACTCTTTCTACCCCCTTCTGATGCCTATGTCAGAAGATTTCTCTATCTCCTTTATACTTTAATAAAACTTTATTATACACAAGCTCTGAGCAATCAAGCCTTGTCTCTGGCCCTGGATTGAATCCCTCTCCTCCGGAGGCCAATTATCCTGGTGTCTTTTCATAGTTCAGCAACAACCTTTCAATCCCCTGGACTATAAGGAGATCAAAACAGTCAATACTAAAGGAAATCATTCTAAATATTCATTGGAAGGACAGATGCTGAAGCTTAAACTCCAATAATTTAGCCACCTAATGCGAAGAGTTGACTCATTGGGAAAGACCCTGATACTGGCAAAGATTGATGGCAGTAGAAGGAACAACAATGGATGAGATGGTTAGATAGCCTCACCAACTCAATGGACATGAGTTTGAGCGAACTCCCAGAGATATTGAAGGACAGGGAAGTCTGGTGTGCTTGAGTTCATGGTGTTGCAAAGAGTCAGACATGACACACTGATTGAACAACAATGAAAATATCACAATAGCCTTTGCCTCAAACGTAATCTGGGCTTTATCTTTCTTTCTGACTTTTCCTCCTCACCTACAAATTCCTATATATCTGGCCTGTGCCACTGAGTTGGGTATGATTTTGAGACTGAACAACACCCTTTCTATTCGATCACAATGCCTTATACTAGATTATCCTCACCTGTTGCCATTAATATGCATATCTATTTAAAAAATAATAATGCCTGATACATAATTAGGGCTGAGCTCTGAGGAATTGATGCTTTTGAACTGTGGTGCTGGAGAAGACTCTTGAGAGTCCCTTGGACTGCAAGGAGATCCAACCAGTCCATCCTAAAGGAGATCAGTCCTGAGTGTTCATTGGAAGGACTGATGTTGAAGCTGAAACTAATACTTTGGCCACCTGACGTGAAGAGCTGACTCATTTGAAAAGACCCTGATGCTGGGAAAGACTGAGGGTAAGAGGAGAAGGGGATGACAGAGGATGAGATGGTTGGATGGCATCACCGGCTCGATGGACATGGGTTTGGTTGGACTCTGGGAATTGGTGATGAACAGGGACACCCGGTGTGCTGTGGTTCATGTGGTCACAAAGAGTCAGACACGACTGTAATACTAAACTGAACTGAACTGAATACATAATTGGTATTGACTATGTACCATAAATTCTTCTAAGAACTTTTAATGTAGAGATGTATAATCCTCATGAGAAGCATATATGGAATGTCTTGTTATTATCTAATTACTTATAAAGAAAATTAGGTACAGAGACATTAAATCACTTGCCGAAGGTCACACAGCCAGGAAGGAATGGTTTTCAAACTCAGAGACTCTTGCCCTCAAGTTTAAACTCGTAACGTTAAATGAACTAATTCAACAAAAATAGGAAGCTATGAACTCTTTATTCCTTTGGAAACCCAATATATTAAAAATTAGACAAAATGTGATACTCTAGTCATAATTAGCTACTTTGGTCCCCAATTATTTATTCTTTTTCTGTCCTCTGTCTTCACTTCATAGATTCTAGTCCCCAGAATAATTCTACCACCCCCTTTCCCATCCTCACTTGGATATCTACTAATCATACTCCTTCAGGACACTCAATTTAGCTGTCCCCTTTTCTAAAAGGCCTTTCTTGAGCTCCAAATATGGGATGAGGTATGTGTTCCCAGAGCAATTATTGCAGCTATTTTCATTGTCTGTTACTAGTCTGTCTTCCAATTAGACTTGAGAAGTCCCTAATATTTGGGACTGCATCTTACATATGTTTGATTACACCCAATCTAATTACTTACTTGTTTACAGGGATAATGTTCTAAATGTGTGTTGATTTCTTAGAACCTCTACTTTTTAGCACTTATAGATCTGATTAAATGTTTAGATTCTTACTAGGTACGTTTTACACTAGAATATACACTCTATGAAGGTAGGAACAATGTATCTTTTTTTATTCTATAACACAGTGCCTAACCTACAGCAGGCACTCTATCAATAGTTTTTAATTAAACAGAACCAAGTAAAAGAGTTAAGAATAATTCACAGAAACAGATAATCAGTAATTTCTTGGAAGACACCAGGTACAAATTAAAGTACACTTTTCACTTGGTATCTAATAACTGAAAAAGAAAGACAAGCCAATAGAAATAAGCAGGAAAAATATATGGAAGGTTGTGATCAGGATAAATTTTCACATAAAATATCTAAAAATGCTTTTGCATAAGTGGAAAACAGAAGTTAAATATATAATAGATGGTGAAATTCAAAAAATTCTTCATACAACACATAAAGAAATCTCAATATAGTTGCCTTAATGTATTCAAAAGTAATGTTGTTATTCACCTATGTAAAATGAGAGAAACCAATTTTTTAAAATACACATTCAAAGTATATTTTTCCATATGTCATTTGTCTAAACACTCATAAGTAGATTAAACAGGCAAAACCTAAGAAACAAGAGTAAACCGAGTTTATAAATTTATAGAGAATAATATCAATATAGATTCATACCTGGTTAATTCAGGTTTTAAGCAGAAAGAAATTTAATTTCAATTACATAGCAAAATAGATAAAATTTTGCCCTTCACTAGAATATGACAAATACTATGTAAAAATAACTGAATCAACTATGTTCTATTTACTCTCAATAATTTAACAGAAATGGAAACATACATGCATGGCAGCTTGTTTAGTTTTATTTACACATAGCCTATGTCTGTGAAAAAAATTTATTCTCCTTTATAGCACTATTCTTATGACCCCAGTAAAATTAAAGTTTAAAGGTGACAAATACACTGATCATCTAACATTTCTCTTATACACAAAGACAAACTGTAATGAGAAGGCCATGAAATATATATATATAATGTTACACCAGAATTCAGTCAAAATTTACCTCTGTTCTGACAGATCTAGACAAAGAGAACTTAATTTATCCATGAGTAGTGCTTCCCACAGGTCTAGCTATTTAGTTGCATAAGAAATACTCTAAGTTGATTTGATTATCTAGAGACAAATGCATATATATCTGATTGATTTTTTAACTAAAAGAACATGTTATGTTCCAAAAATCATTTACTTTTATGTATGTGTGTTCTTAAGTGCTTCTAGAATTATCTTTGCATCACTGTTGTTAAAATTCTCATGTCTTTCTTCCACCTTCAGTGGAAACCATTTGCTCTATCTTGAGCTTTGCTTTTTTTCCCTCAAGTGTCTGAGGACTCTTAAGAGAGTTGCAGGTTTTTTTTTTTTTTTTTTTTTTCTTTTCCAGCTAATGGATTTGTGTTCTTTTATTATCCATATAAGTGAGGTTACTGGGCACTCTCAAGATGCACTACACAAGCAAGTGCTTGAAGGTAGAGCAACTGCTATTTCTATAATCTGACCGAACACATATAAGAAACCACTCTCTCAGCTGAGGCTCTGAGAAAAATATCCTATTCTCAGTTCTCTCCAGGTTCAAGTTGGAGCTTTCTCGTAATCACAGGAACAAAAATCCATTTGCATTATGAGTGCAGGTCTCCTACAGGTTTACTTAGGTAAAAATATTGTAAAGTTCTAAGTATACCAAAGTAAGTCAAATAATTTGTAGATTCATCAGTTACTAAAGGAGATTCATGCACATCAGCAAAACAAAGTTTCTCGGGGAATCTGAAAGTCCTAAATTTCACTTATTTCTCCTCATGGGGAAGCAAACCTCGTATTCTGCTCCTTCACTTTGAGTCCCCAAAGCACAAAGCTTCAACAAATACAAGAAACTAAATTTCCAACCTCTATCTTCCTCTCTTGCTAAGAAACATGCACACACACTATCTCATCTCAATAAAAAGAAAATAAGAGTCTCAGAGGACAGATACAGGATATTGAGAGAGTCATTTCCTAGGCAGGTTGATAGGGAGTCTAGGGGTCCCCAAGGAGAGAGGGGTCTGGAATTCTCAAGGAGGAAGAAAGGACAAACCTTTCCTTCTCTACATTCCTTAGTATTATATAACAATAATGTATCCTGCCTGAGGATAGTCTCTGGATTAAGGACAGTCTTTGGGTTAAACCTTCTGGCTAATTCTGTTATCTTAAAGTGTAAATTATGGGAGTAGGTGTGGTGAGGTCTTTACAACCTCCAGACACTCTTTGGATTCATTGGAGAGTATATAACTTCGTTGTTAACACTAGCAAGCGGGTACTCTTTCTGCCCCCTTCTGATGCCTATGTCAGAAGCTTTCTCTATCTCCTTTATACTTTAATAAAACTTTATTACACAAAAGCTCTGAGCGATCAAGCCTCATCTCTGGCCCCGGATTGAATTCTTCTCCTCTGGGGGCCAAGAATCCCGGTGTATTCTCGTGATTCAACAACAACCTTTCATCTTGGGGGCTCGTCCGGGATCCTTCAGGACAAGGTAAGGATGCTTGGAGCTTTAGTTCTTTGTTCTCTTAGTGAACACGTTTTCTGCCATGCTTTACTAACTCTACCGTGTGCTTGTGTGAATGAATGGCATGCCCTGCGTGAAGCAAGTAAAGGGCCCTGCTCTGCGGTTCCACGGTGATCTCATAGGGTTTATGGCAGAAACCTGTCGGGGAGTTATACCGACCTGCCAATGCCAAGAGGCACCCAACGTCTCCTTCGGGAACCGACCAGAAATGGGCAAAGCATGTGGACAGAAATCTTTCTCAGTTAAACTTTTCAGTCTCTTTGACCATTTCATAACTCCTTGGGAATTAGAAGTACTAACTTAATCTATTGGATCATAGACTTTCAAGGGACTTGTGATCTATACTGTTATTGTGTACTGCAGCTTAGGTCCCAAACTTGGATTGGTATTCAAGAAAGCGCCTAGCCTCGCTAGGAATCAAAAGTTCAGAAGCTAGATGGAACTCTAGCTCCAAGAACATCTCTGAGGTTAAAGGTTACTCAGATTGGGACTGCAATGGGTTTTTTCTTTGGTAACGCTGGCTCTTAGTAGATCAGAGGAGGCTATTATACTGGTGTGGTGATGCTTGGAAAGAACATCTCAGTTTTATGTTTGCGTCAGTCTTACTGTAGTCAGGAAATTCTCAGGGTCGTGCACAGGCACTCAGGTGATGAATGTTTCTCACAGTGGTCTTAGCTTGGGAGGCATTCCAGAAGGTTACTCTGATTCACCCCGGGTGGCATCAGAGGCAAGCAAGGTTAAGGGTGAAGAGCTGGACGTCTAGGGATGCTATCAGGTCTACCCCTGGTACATCCTCACCCCATCTCAGTGGTAGAACTGGGAGGGATGCAGACTGCGCCTGCGTCGGTAAGGGACAGACTAAGTCCGACGAGGAAGGAAAAGCTTTTGGTGTAACGTCTGTCTACACCCCCATCTAGAGCAGGGAAGGACACCTCCGGTAGAAAAATGGCCTTGGTCACTTTTTTTCTCTCTTACAGATGGGAGCTAACAATTCCAGCCTCACTCCTTTGAACTGTATCCTGAAAAACTGGGATAGATTTG
This sequence comes from Bos grunniens, assembly GCF_055505025.1. Taxonomy (NCBI): domain Eukaryota; kingdom Metazoa; phylum Chordata; class Mammalia; order Artiodactyla; family Bovidae; genus Bos; species Bos grunniens. Next base: position 99,431,461 of record NC_141194.1, on the reverse strand, counting down.
ATCCCCAGGGCTTAAAGAAGACACACCTGGTCTTCCTATGTGATCCTGCATGGCCATGGTATCCATTGGAGGACGGCGAACGGTGGCCAGTTGGAGGGTCTCAAGTATAATACTGTTCTACAATTAGACTGGTTCTGTAAGGAACAAGGGAAATGGGTAGAAGTAGCATATGTGTTGCCCATTTTCTCTCTGCGAAATATGCCAGACTTATGTCCTAAGGGTATAGATTTGGGCGTGAAACCTTCAGCTCCCTCCTGTCCTCTTACTTTGCCCCTGTACTGGGGACTCCAAACTGGGATTCAAACTGCCCACATGGAGGTCCAAACAACTCCTGTCTCAGTACGACCTCAGACTACTCTGGTTTCAGTAGAAACTCAGACCATTGAAGTAAGAGATGAGATGGAGGACAGGAGACAAAGAGAAGAGGAAAAACAGGTTTCTCCAATCTATCCCTGGGATCATATGTGCAGAGCAGCCAAAGAGACTGAGGAACAGCCACACAAGTTGTTGCCTCTTTATGAAACACCCACCGGGAGAAATAATCAGTCTGTGAGAGTTAATAAGCCTTTCTTTTATCAAGAAATACAAAGAATCAAGGAGGATCTGGGAGACTATTTAGAAGACCCAGAAAAATATATTAGAGCTTTTAAAGGTGTTACTCTGCTTTATGACCTCACTTGGAAGGGTGTGATGTGTATCTTGGGACAAATGCTGACTCCCGAGTCAAAGACTCGAGTTTTGGGAAAAGCGGTTGCTTATGGAGATGAATGGCTTGGTAATAAATCAGTAGGGAAGAGGGAGAACGAGATAGCGGCCCTCCCCACTGGGAATCAGGTGGTCCCAACTATAGAACCAGACTGGGACTACAACACAGCTAAAGGAAGATTGGATCAGAGTCATTTTGTTAGATGTATTCTTGAAGGACTTAGGCAAGCGTGTTCTAAGCCTTTAAACTATGGCAAATTGGCAGACATAGAACAGGAGGAGAAGGAAGCTCCTGGTAAATTCCTAGATAGACTGAGAGAAGCCCTTCGCAGATTCACTGAGATTGATCCCGAAAGTGAAGAGGGAAAAGTGATCTTAAAGGATAGATTTCTCACTCAGTCGGCTCCAGATATCCACCGTAAGCTATTAAAACAGGCGTATGGACCAAATCAGTGTTTAGATACTCTGTTACAACTGGCTCAGTCTATTATGGTAGGGAATATGAGGAAAAGAAAGAAAGGCAAAAAAAAAAAAAAAAAAAGACAAAGGAAAAGGTGGAAGCCTTCGCCATGGCCATGAAAAACGTTCTTAAACAGCCTGAGAAAAATGCCCAGAGGGGCCCAGGTGAAAAGGGATGGGCTTGCTATTACAGTGGAAAGGAGGGGCACCTCAAGCGGGATTGCCCTCAGGCATCTAAGCCGCCCTTGGCTTCATGTCTGCAAAGGACTACACTGGAAGAGAGACTGCCCCCAGAGGCGTAGGTCTCCGGAGTCGGACTCTCAAGACAATCAGGACTGAAGGTGCCCGGGGGTCCCCACACAGGCTCCCATCCTAATTACACCTGAGGAATCCCGGGTATTAATAATTGTGGGAGGCCAATCCGTCGATTTTCTTTTAGATACTGGGGCAACTTATTCTGTGCTTACTCAAGCCCCTGGCCCACTTTCTTCCCGATCTGCTTCCATAATGGTACTGTCTGGATGAGCCAAAAGGTATTATTTCAGTTATTCTTTATCTTGCAACTGGGATTCTGTGCTGTTTTCACACGAGTTTCTGATCATGCCAGAATCTCCCTCACCCCTTTTGGGAAGGGATATACTGAGCAAGGTCCATGCCTCTGTTTTCATGAATATGGAGCCCTTCCTTTCTCTCCCTTTAGTTGAACAAAATGTAAATCCTAGAGTATGGGCTGATGGAAAAATCTGTGGGTCGAGCACAAAATGCTATTCCTGTAGTTGTTAAGCTCAAAGACCCACACGTATTTCCACATAAGAAGCAGTATCCATTGAAACCTGAAGTTAAGGAAGGGTTAAAACCCATCATCGAAAATTTAAAAGAACAGGGACTATTAATTCCCTGTAACAGTCCTTGCAACACTCCTATTTTGGGTATAAAGAAATCGAATTGTAAATGGAGACTAGTTCAAGATTTATGAATAATAAATGAGGCTGTATTTCCTTTACACCCCGTGGTGCCTAATCCTTATACTCTATTGTCTGAAATTCCTGAACAGGGCAAATATTTCTCAGTAATTGATTTAAAGGATGCCTTCTATTCAGTGCCTTTGGCAGAAGAAAGTCAATTTCTATTTGCCTTCGAAGACCCTACGCAGTCAGCTTCTCAGTTAACCTGGACAGTTTTGCCCCAGGGATTTCGTGACAGTCCTCACTTATTCAGACAAAGTTTGTCACGGGATCTACAAAACTTTAATAGCTCTGAAGCAGTGGTGTTACAATATGTAGATGATATTTTTCTCTGTGCTGAGATAGAGGAAGCTTGTTCACGAGCCTCAGAAGATTTCTTAAACTTTCTGGCAGACTGTGGTTACAAGGCATCAAGAGAAAAGGCTCAGCTTTGTCAACAATATCTAACAATTTGTTAGATATCTGGGCCTAATCATATCAGAGGGGACTAGGGCCATAGGCCCTGAGAGAATTAAACCTATACTAAATCATCCCCTACCTATAACTTTAAGACAATTGAGAGGATTTTTGGGAATCACAGGTTACTGTTGCATTTGGATTCTTTGGGAACTTGCCTGGCCTTTACATAAACTTATAGCTGAAACTCAGCAGGCCCAAACTGACAAACTGGTTTGGTCTCCAGAAACTCAAAAGGCTTTTAAGGTTTTTCAGACTGCTCTCCCGCAAGCTCTAGCTCTGAGCTTGCCCACAGGGTCAGAATTTAATTTGTTTGTCACTGAAAGAAAAGATGTGGCATTGGGAGTTTTGACACAACTCCAAGGGCCTCACCGGCAACCTATTGCTTATCTAAGCAGAGAATTAGATGTAGTTTCATGTGGGTGGCCCCACTGCCTAAGAGTAATTGGGGCAGCTGCTTTATTAGCACCTGAAGCTTTAAAAATATTTAATGGACAAAACCTTACTATACTGACTTCTCATGATGTGAGTGGAATCTTAAATTCTAAGGTTAATATTTGGATGACAGACAGTAGGCTTCTTAAGTATCAGTCATTGTTGTTAGAAGGACCAGTAACTAAGCTTAAAGTTTGTGAAAATTTAAATCCTGCCACTTTCCTTTCTGAGAAGGAAAATGAAACATCTGATCAAGATTGTTCTCGATGCCTAACTTTAAACTATGCAGCTCGGGAGGATCTAATGGATACCCCAGTAGACAATCCTGACATGGGAATATTTACAGACGGCAGTTCTTTTGTTCGGGATGGAAAGTGTAAAGCAGGTTACACTGTGGTGACTGCTGAACAGGTTTTGGAAGCAAAATCTCTCCCCCAGGGAACCAGTGCTCAGTTAGTGGAGCTTGTGGCTCTGACCCGAGCTCTAGAGTTAAGCAAAGGGCAGTGGATGGGCCTGATAATCTATGTGAGTTTTCTTCTACTGACTCCAAAAATCCTAAATCTGCCGTTTGATCCTCAAGACAATGCCTTCCTGTCCTGGGCTCACTCCTACGCTGCATTCCACAATCTTTCTAACTGCTGGGTCTGGGGAGCACTCCCCTCTTCATCAGTGGAAGGCTTCCCAAGGTGGACATCCCCACTTCAAGGAAAAGACTTCGTCCAGGTCTGTGAATATCTTTGACAACAATCACATGCGATGCCTCTTCTTCATCTGATGACATCTACCAACCCTAAAATGGATTGCTGCAACACGTTGCACTTTAACTATGGACATAATGTGACTTTTAATTTTGATTCTGTTTGTTTTGTTTTTGCTGTTTGCTCCCTGCATCTGTAACTGTATAACTGGATTTGTTTCTAGCTGCATGAAAGCTTTTAAGTTACAAATGGTTGCTCAAACTCCTGCAACAGCTGTAGCTTCCTCCAGCTACTCTTTGGGGCCCCTGGATCAGATAGCCTCAATATGAGGATTAGGAGAATATGTTGCCTCACCAATTTAGGGACAACACCCCTTGTCAGCTCGGAAGCAGTTATGGAACAAGAACGACGCCCCTTTTCCCTAGGCAACATAATTCTCCTAAAAGAAAAGGGGGGAATGAGAGAGTCATTTCCTAGGTAGGTTGATAGGGAGTCTAGGGGTCCCCAAGGAGAGAGGGGTCTGAAATTCTCAAGGAGGAAGAAAGGACAAACCTTTCCTTCTCTACATTTCTTAGTATTATATAACAATAATGTATCCTGCCTGAGGACAGTCTCTGGACTAAGGACAGTCTTTGGGTTAAACCTTCTGGCTAATTCTGTTATCTTAAAGTGTAAATTATGGGAGTAGGTGTGGTGAGGTCTTTACAACCTCCAGACACTCTTTGGATTCATTGGAGAGTATATAACTTCGTTGTTAACATTAGCAAGCGGGTACTCTTTCTGCCCCCTTCTGATGCCTATGTCAGAAGCTTTCTCTATCTCCTTTATACTTTAATAAAACTTTATTACACAAAAGCTCTGAGTGATCAAGCCTCGTCTCTGGCCCCGGGTTGAATTCTTCTCCTCTGGGGGCCAAGAATCCTGGTGTATTTGCGTGATTCAACAACAACCTTTCAATATCAAGTACAAAAATAAAATTCCCAAAATGAAATAAAAAATGATAATAAATTGAGGTGGAGTAGTGATTAAACAGAGTGAAAGATTATTTCAAGCTGAAGAAAGACCAGAGAATAGGTTGAAAATTTTCTCTGAATATCAAGTAAGATTTATAAGAAAAAAAAAATATAGATATAACCTAAAGAATGCTTCTGAATTTAAAGATGAAAAAGAAAATATTACAAGCTTATCATAGGAAAGAATAGCTTACTTACAAAGGAAACAAAATCAGGCCATTATAGTATTTCTCAGCTGCAAGATGAGATAAAGTTAGAGGACAAGAGGAGAGATTTACAAACAACTGAGAGAAAAAGTTTACAATCAACAGTTTGTAATACCTCAACACAATTATGTTCATCTGTAGAGGAAAAAAATATTTAAGAACACATGAACATTCATATATCATTAACAGCAAGAATATTAAGAAAATATGCTAGAAAATGTTACAATAGCTAATTTAGTTAGAACAGAGAAATCAACACAGCGGAAAGAAAAATGAGTGATGAATGTATTTCATAAGTTATTTATAATTTATACTAATACTTTTTATGTAATTGAAAATTTACAGCATACAAGGATTCTTGAAACAGAAAAGAAACATGTAAAATAAAATATAATAATAACCTAGAACTAATTTTTAAAAAATATCTTAGAAATGCCATAAGGTTTGTGAAGATTAGAAAAATGTCACATCTAGGAAGTAAATACTTCTAAACTTTAAGTTTCATCTGGGAAGGAGAAATGGGCAAGTAAGGCATTTTAGTGGAATGATAATTATTTTTTACTTTGAAATTAGGTATATATGTTTGTTTGAAAACCACTTTTTTAAAACTTTTTATTTATTTATTTATTTTTAAATTTATTTATTATTTATTTTACTTTACAATATTGTATTGGTTTTGCCATACATCAACATGCATCCACCATGGGTATACACATGTTTCCCATCCTGAACAACCACTTTTAAGAATGGAAAACTAACCACCTGAGGAATTAAAAAGCATAGTAGAATTTCTAGTTTAACAAGGAAGGAGTAATGAAAAAAACCTTGATTAACTCAGCAAAAATAAGAACAGAGGAAAACAATAACAACAAACTAGCAAATATAGGGGAAAAAAAAACATATCAGCTATTGCTTTAAATGTGAAATGGTTGATCTACATGTTTGTTTGTTTTTTAAAACGTGAAGTTAAAAACATATTACCAAAGCATATTTTCAAGAAATATGTATAAAACAAAGTGAAACAGTTTAAAAATTTTAAATGAAACATCACATTACAAACAAGTGTAAATGAAAAGACAGCAGAAGTGTTACCATTATTATCATAAAAAGTTGATTCCATGGTCAAACAGTGTTAAAGAGGAAAAAGATGGACATTAACTTCATACATATGAAATATAAGCTAAAAGAGAGAAAACCAGCAATCCACAGATAAGAATATAAGGATTTTAAAATACATGCAATAAGCTCAAATATGCAAACTTTTTTATTCTATAAACAGAAAATATACATGTTACTTATAATACTGAAATAGTTGCCTAAGTTAATGTATTTATTGAAAATATTAACAAATTCAGCTAAGTAAAACTTTTAGGGGTGTATTCTCTAATCATAGTAAAATTTAAAATTAATAAAAACAACCTGAACTATATGAAAATTAATAAACACATATCCAATAATGCCTGACAGCAAGCAAGTAGAAACAAAGATTACAAATTATCTGTAAGCTCATGAAAAAGAGAAACATTATAATTTTGAGACACACCTAAATTTGAAATTTACATGGTATTTTAAAACTGAAAATAAATTAACTAAATATTAACCTAAGATACTATAAAAATATCAATAAAAACAAATGAAACTGGAATAAGGTGCATAAATAAATATTTAATTAAATAACCAGAAAGATAGTAAAATGGATAAACAGTAAAATTTTTTCTTGAAAATATAACTTTGAAAACCTTAAAGTCATTCAAAATTAGAAATAAAGCATTGAAGAAAATCAATAAACCCCCATGGTAGCTGGATAATTTACCTTTCTCTGTAACCAAAACAGTAGACAGGGACAAACTAGTAGGCATATAAATAATTTGAGGAACACAAGTAACAATTGTGATTTAACTGACATGGATAGAACTCTGCATTCAGCAGTAACAAAATCCAAATCTTTTCAAGTATATATGAAATATTCACCATAATTGACAATATGTTTGACATTAAATCATGTTGCCACAAGTTTGAAAAGCCTGATGTCATACAGTGTCTGCTTCTGACAACAGTGAAATTCAGCTAAATATCAATTATCTAAATAAATGTCTTAAATGTGCATCTTTGAGAACAAGAACTTTTTATTTCACAAATCCAAGAATAACTCAAAGTATATCTTAGAAATTATTTTTTAAGAAATATAATATTTAAATATTGTGAAATGCAGCAAAAGTTTCCTTAGGACATGCATAGCTTTAAGTGGATATATAAGAAAAGAAGGGGCACTAAATAACAATGATCTAAGCAGGTATCTCATAGTTTTAGAAAAATAACATGAAGTTAAACCCACAAAATAGTAGAATGTGGAATTGATAATGATATGGTTAGGAATCACTGAAATAGTAAATAAATATTATTTAGAGAAAATCAATAAAAAGGAATTTAGTCCTTTGAAAATATGGCTGGTTCATGTTGATATCTGACAGAAAATAACAAAATTCTGCAAAGCAATCATCCTTCAATTAAAATCTTAAATTTTTTTAAAGAAATAAAGTATAAAGACTTTTTTAAGAAAGAAAATATGAGTACAATTGATAAATTCCTAGAACATCAGATCAAGGGGAGAAAAGAAAAAGCAAGAGATGCTACAATTGATTAACTCATGAGAGAAAAAGAGGGCAGCACTACCAATCCTACAAATATCAAAAAGATAAGAGGACACTAAGAAAAATGTTTTGAAAATAAATTTGAAAATTGAATGATATAGGAAAAAAAACTGTGAAACAACTTACAAAAGCTTACATAAGATAAAGTAGACCATCTGCATAGCCTTATATCTAATAAAGACATTAAATCCTTAATTAAATCTTATAAAGAAAACTTAAGCTTCAGATGGCTTTACTGGCAAATATTTCCAAATATTTCATGAATAAATAGTTCTAATATTACATATGATTCTAGAGAAAAAAAAAAGAAGAAATCTTGTCCATTTGTTCTATGAATCAGATAATCTTGATTGAAAACCTGACAAGAACATTTGAAGGCTGTAGAAGGAAAATAAAAATGGAGTCAATATTGGTAAAAGAGCACTTTAAAATGGAGCCAGGAGGCCATTGAGGAAGTGTGACTTATGCATGTCTCAGTCTATTTTTCTAAGAAAGGCATCCAGAACATGTGCCAGAAAATCAATGTATTTATTGGAACTTTGCCCTAAAATAATTTGTGATTCCTTAAGGACAAATATTTCCTGACTTGTGTCAGAGTCAGTCACCAGGCCACTTTATCAAACTTGTGGCTTTTGTCTTTATAAGCCCCGACTCTGTCTCTTTTCAGAATCTGGGTCTCCTGATTGCAATTTCTAAGAGCTCAAATACGGCTCTTTTTTTTTTTTAATTTTCAGCCTTGAAATTATTTTTTGACGAGGGGGAGATGGGAATATTAAGTCAACTTATCTCCTAATCTTAAATGTGAACTTCCTAAAAAATGTGTCATTATATAAAACCTGAAAATATATAACTAGGTTAACGTTCAAATGTTTAAGTGGGTATTACTCAAAGAATATGATGTTAGTTTAAAAAATCAATCAATGTAATTTTATATATTAATAGGAAAAAGAAAAAATAAGTGCTTGATTAATGTAATATTTGTTTATGATTTCTTAATCTGATAAAGGGCATTTACATACAATGTATAGCAAGGATGATACTCAATAGTGAAATAATGAAACTGCTCTACTTTTGATCAGATATGAGACAAAAATATCAGATATCACCATATCTAGTCAGCTTTATACTGGAGATTCTAGCTAGTAGAAGAATTGGAAAGGCTGAAATAGAATTATCATTATTTATAGTCAACATGATAGCTTATCAAAAATCTAAAGTTACAGATAAATCATTAGAAGTAAAAATAATTTTGACATTTGTGGATAAAAGGTTGACAAACAGCAATTATACTTCTGTTATTTTTCTATTATTCAGTAAGCAAAAAATAAATCAAATTTAATAATAATATACTTGGAGGAGCAAAAAATCAAAAGACCTAAAAATTACCAAAGAAAAGATGTGCAAGAGCCCTACATAGTAAACTGCAAAAATAAAAACATTGAAAAAAAGAAAACCTATTTACAAGGATTTACCATGTTTTTGAATTAGAATATTCAATATTTAAAAGATGTCAATCCTTCTCAAATTGATATATTCAATGAAGCTTCATTAGAAAAGTCTTTTGGACTCTGTGAGAGAGGGAGAGGGTGGGATGATTTGGGAGAATGGCATTGAAACATGTATAATATCATATATGAAACGAGTCACCAGTCCAGGTTCGATGCAGGATACTGGATGCTTGGGGCTGGTGCACTGGGAGGACCCAGAGGGATGGTACAGGGAGGGAGGAGGGAGGAGGGTTCAGGATGGGGAACACGTGTATACCTGTGGCAGATTCACGTTGATATATGGCAAAACCAATACAATATTGTTAAGTTAAAAAATAAAATAAAATAAAAATTCAAGCACCTGTTTTTATGCAAAATGAAAAATCTATTCAAACATTTATGTGGAAAATTTGAAATAGCCAAAAATAGCCAATATCATCCTAAATAGAACAAATCTGGGGAGGTTAAACTACAAAAATGTACTGAAGTGAAAACTCTGGATAACCTTTATACAGAAACTACTACAAACATCATACTCAATGATGAACTGCTAGTATTTTCATTAAAAATAAGACAGACATATTTGTTATTATTCTACACTATTTTAGAAGTTCTGGCTAACGTAAGAAAATATTGAAATTAAAACACTTGATAAATAATTCAAAAATAGGAAATAACTCTGGTAATTATATAATCATATACTTAAAAAAGAGATGTAATTTTAGGAAAACTATTAGAGTTTATATAATTTGATAGGTTAATAGATAAAAGATAAGTATACAAAAATCAATAGCTTTTCTTCATGTTATCAGTAAGCAACTAAAATGATGTTAATAATACTCCATTTACAATCAAGAGTAAAATTATAAAATACGTTGGAAAGTATTTCACAGGAAATCAAATATACATTTTAAGTCTATTTAAAACTTTAAAAGAACATAAAATAAGCCCTAAAATATGAGAATGTATGTTCATGAATGGGAAGATTTGGCAGTATAAAATGTCAGTCTTTCCAAAATTTATTACATATTTCAGTTCAGTTCAGTTCAGTCGCTCAGTCGTGTCCAACTCTTTGCGACCCCATGAACTGCAGCACACCAAGCCTCCCTGTCCATCACCAACTCCTGGAGTTCACTCAGACTCAGGTCCATCGAGTCAGTGATGCCATCCAGCCATCTCATCCTCTGTCGTCCCCTTCTCCTCCTGCCCCCAATCCCTCCCAACATCAAAGTCTTTTTAATACTATTCAAAAGCTCAATGATTATCTTTCATCTTATTTTTTAATTCAATTGAGCTAAGTTACTATGGAAGAATGATTTGGAATAGTCAATGAAAATATGTAAACATATACATATTTTTTTATCTAAAGATTGATGTGACAATACATGTGATAACATAATTTAGATAGAACTATCTCTATTGTATAGACTTCCACATAACTTGGTGATAAAAAATCTGCCTGCCAATGCAGGAGACATGGATTTGATCCCTGGGCTGAGAAGAACCTCTGGAGAAGGAAATGGCAGCCCACTCCAGTATTCTTGCTTGGGAAATCTCATGGACAGAGGAGGCTGGCCAGCTACAGTCCATGGGGTCACAAACGAGACAGACATTATTTAGTGACTAAACAATGACAACCTATATTGTATATATGGGAATATGATACATACATATGTATACACATACACATAGATATACACATAAACAAATTCCACAACTGAAGAACTAGACAAATAGATCAACACATCATTTAAGGAGAATAGACTGATCTAAATAAAATAAGTCTATGTGTCTATGGGAAATTGAATTTTGCTACAGCACTATTTAAATTTAGTGAGAAAGTAATGTTTCTTTTAATTAATATAATTAGCATAATAGAGCAATCATTTTGAATAAAAAAGGACAGATTTCCTCTCTGGGTAATAGAATTAAAAAATAAATTTTAGGAGAATTTTAAGGGTACTAGTACATATATTAAAATCTAAGTAAATGTTTTCATAATCCAGGAGTGGGAGAAATCTTCCCAAGCATGTCAGAAAAAGAAGACATAAAGAAGAGAAAAAAAATATTTGATTTCATAGTAAAAAAATCATAAAACAAAAGACATAAAGAATGAAGCAAAAAAAAGAAAAGAAACATGCATATTCAAATGTTTGCAGTGCATAAAATTTACAGAGGATCAATTTCTCTAATATGTAAAGTTCCTATATGTTATTAGGAAAAAGAAGCAGATCAAATATATTAAAAAAAATTAAGACTATGCATTCATGGAACAAAAAATGTTACATATGTATGTATATATTTCATATATATATATGAAAAGTTAGGTGAGTCAGTAACAGGAAGATGCAAATTAAAACAACCATGGGAACAATATTTTATTTATCAGATTGCCAAAATTAACAAATTAGTGGCATTTGTTCTGGCATAAATATGGAGAAATAATTACAGATTGTTTTGGGGACATCAATTACTATAATATTTTTGAAAAAGATATCTGCAATATCACGAACTATGCATACACTGTGTTTACAGAAATAAAAGTCACATGCCTATAAATATATGTGTGGAGAGGAGCTACTCCATGTCCAAGGTCAGGAAGGGCAGCAGTGAGGAGGTAGTACCCCTCATCCAAGGTAAGGAGCAGCAGCTGAGCTTTGCTGGAGCAGCCATGAAGAGATACCCCACGCCCAAGGCAAGAGAAACCCAAGTTAGATGGTAGGTGTTGCAAGAGGGCATCAGAGGGCAAACACACTGAAATCATAATCACAGAAAACTAGTCAATCTAATCACACTAGGAGCACAGCCTTGTCTAACTCAATGAAACTAAGCCATGCCCATGGGGCCACCCAAGACGGGCGGGTCATGGTGGAGAGGTCTGACAGAATGTAGTCCACTGGAGAAGGGAATGGCAAACCACTTCAGTATTCTTGCCTTGAGAGCCCCATGAACAGTATGAAAAGGCAAAAATGATAGGATACTGAAAGAGGAATTCCCCAGGTCGGTAGGTGCCCAACATGCTACTGGAGATCAGTGGAGAAATAACTCCAGAAAGAATGAAGGGATGGAGCCAAAGAAAAATCAATGCCCAGTTGTGGATGTGACTGGTGATAGAAACAAGGTCCGATGCTGTAAAGAGCAATATTGCATAGGAAGCTGGAATGCCAGGTCCATGAATCAAGGCAAATTGAAAGTGGTCAAACAGGAGATGGCAAGAGTGAACGTTGACATTCTAGGAATCAGTGAACTAAAATAGACTGGAAAGGGTGAATTTAACTCAGATGACCATTATACCTACTACTGTGGGCAGGAAACCCTTAGAAGAAATGGAGTAGCCATCATGGTCAACAAAAGAGTCTTAAATGCAGTACATGGATGCAATCTCAAAAACGACAGAATGATCTCTGTTCGTTTCCAAGGCAAACCATTCAATATCACAGTAATCCAAGCCCATGCCCCAACCAGTAACACTGAAGAAGCTGAAGTTGAACTGTTCTATGAAGACCTACAAGACCTTTTAGAACTAACACCCAAAAAAGATGTCCTTTTCATTATAGGGGACTGGAATGCAAAAGTAGGAAGTCAAGAAACACCAGGGGTAACACGCAAATTTGGCCTTGGAGTATGGAATGAAGCAGGGCAAAGGTTCATAGAGTTTTGCAAAGAGAACGCACTGGTCATAGCAAACGCCCTTTTCCTACAACACAAGAGAAGACTCTACACATGGACATCACCAGATGGTCAACACTGAAATCAGATTGATTATATTTTTTGCAGCCAAAGATGGAGAAGCTCTATACAGTGAGCAAAAACAAGAGCGGGACCTGACTGTGGCTCAGATCATGAACTCCTTATTGCCAAATTCAGACTTAAATTGAAGAAAGTAGGGAAAACCACTAGACCATTCAGGTATGACCTAAATCAAATCCCTTATGATTATACAGTGGAAGTGAGAAATAGATTTAAGGGCCTAGATCTGATAGATAGAGTGCCTGATGAACTATGGAATGAGGTTCGTGACGTTCGTCAGGAGACAGGGATCAAGACCATCCCTATGGAAAAGAAATGCAAAAGAGCAAATTGGCTATCTGGGGAGGCCTTAAAAATAGCTGTGAAAAGAAGAGAAGTGAAAAGTAAAGGAGGAAAGGAAGGATATAAGCATCTGAATGCAGAGTTCCAAAGAATAGCAAGAAGAGATAAGAAAGCCTTCCTCAGTGATCAATGCAAAGAAATAGAGGAAACCAATATAATTGGAAAGACTAGAGATCTCTTCAAGAAAATTAGAGATACCAAGGGAACATTTCATGCAGAGATGGACTCGATAAAGGACGGAAATGGTATGCACCTAACAGAGCCAGAAGATATTAAGAAGAGGGGGTAAGAATACACAGAAGAACTGTACAAAAAAGATCTTCATGACCAAGATAATCACGAAGATGTGATCACTCACCTAGAGCCAGACATCCTGGAATGTGAAGTCAAGTGGGCCTTAGAAGGCATCACTACAAACAAAGCTGGTGGAGGTGATAGAATTCCAGTTGAGCTATTTCAAATCCTGAAAGATGATGCTGTGAAAGTGCTGCACTCAATATGCCAGAAAATTTGCAAAACTCAGCAGTGGCCACAGGACTGGAAAAGGTCAGTTTTCATTCCCATCCCAAAGAAAGGCAATGCAAAAGAATGCTCAAACTACCGCACAATTGCACTCATCTCACATGCTAGTAAAGTAATGCTCAAAATTCTCCAAGCCAGGCTTCAGTAATACATGAACTACCAGTAATATGTGAACATCCAGATGTTCAAGTTGGTTTTAGAAAAGGCAGAGGAACCAGAGATCAAATTGCCAACATCTGCTGGATCATCGAAAAAGCCAGAGAGTTCCAGAAAAAACATCTATTTCTGTTATATTGACTATGCCAAAGCCTTTGACTGCATGGAGCACAATAAACTGTGGAAAATTCTGAAAGAAATGGGAATCCCAGACCACCTGACCTGCCTCTTGAGAAACCTATATGCAGGTCAGGAAGCAACAGTTGCAACTGGACATGGAACAACAGACTAGTTCCAAATAGGAAAAAGAGTATGCCAAAGCTGTATATTATCACCCTGCTTATTTACCTTATATGAACAGTGCATTATGAGAAACGCTGTGCTGGAAGATGCACAAGCTGGAATCAAGATTACCAGGAGAAATATCAATAACCTCAGATATGCAGATGACACCACTCTTATGGCAGAAAGTAAAGAGGAACTAAAGAGCCTCTTGATGAAAGTGAAAGAGGAGAGTGAAAAAGTTGGCTTAAAGCTCAACATTCAGAAAACGAAGATCATGGCATCTGGTCCCATCACTTCATGGGAAATAGATGGAGAAACAGTGGAAATAGTGTCAGGCTTCAATTTTTGGGGCTCCAAAATCACTGGAGATGGTGACAGCAGCCATGAAATTAAAAGATGCTTACTCCTTGGAAGGAAATTTATGACCAACCGAGATAGCATATTGAAAAGCAGAGACATTACTTTGCCAACAAAGGTCCATCTAGTCAAGGCTATGGTTTTTCCAGTGGTCATGTATGGATGTGAGAGTTGGACTGTGAAGAAAGCTGGGCGCTGAAGAATTGATGCTTTTGAACTGTGGTGTTGTAGAAGACTCTTGAGAGTCCCTTGGACTGCAAGGAGATCCAACCAGTCCATTCTGAAGATCAGCCCTGGTATTTCTTTGGAAGAAATGAGGCTAAAGCTGAAACTCCAGTATTTTGGCCACCTCTTGCAAAGAGTTGACTCATTGGAAAAGACTCTGATGCTGGGAGGGATTGAGGGCAGGAGGAGAAGTGGACTACAGCGGATTAGATGGCTGGATGGTATCACTGACTCGATGGACATGAATCTGTGTGAACTCCTGGAGTTGGTGATGGACAGGGAGTCCTGGCGTGCTGCAATTCATGGGGTCACAGAGTCGAACACAAATGAGCGACAGAACTGAACTGAACTGAACTGATGCTAACTGCCAAAGGCTTCCCCAATGGCTCAGCAGTAAAGAATCTGCCTGCAGGGCAAAAGATACAGTACACGCCTGTTTGACCTCTGGGGTGGGAAGAGACCCTTGAGTAGGATATGGCAAGCCACTCCAGTATTCTTGCCTGGAAAATCTCATGGTCACAGGAGCCTGGTGGGCTACAGTGCATGGGGTTGCAAAGCATCGGACACAGCTGAGCAACTGAACACATGCTAACCCTGTCTTAAGATCGTCATCAAGGCATAATGACATTGACATTGAAGTCGCTCAGTCGTGTCCGACTCTTTGCAACCCCATGCACTGTAGCCTACCAGACTCCTCCATCCATGCAATTTTCCAGGCAAGAGTACTGGAGTGGGTTGCCCTTTCCTTCTCCAGGAAATCTTTCCGACCCAGGGATTGAACCCGGTTCTCCTGCATTGTAGACAAACGCTTTACCATCTGAGCCACCAGGGAAGTCAAGGCACAGATGAGCAATTTTTCAGGTCACATTTATTATTTAAACCCCAGAATGTGGCCATTTGCTATATAACAAAGACATGAGAATTCTAAAACCTTGCAACCTTGAATTTGTTCTAGATGATTAGTGAATACATGGTCACTGAATTGTGATGAGGTTTATATTTTATAATCCTATATATTTCCCATTGGTGACTTTCTAAATTGGTTTGGTTTCAAAATTGGACAATGTTGTTGAAGCACTAACTAAATTTACATAAAAATTGGAAAGATTTCCAAAACAATTTCTACTTTTATCTGTTGTGCCTGCAGCAAAATAAGTACAATGGACTTGGGTTTGGCATCAAAGATCACTGCTGGGCGCCAAGTCTAGCCATGCACACCTGCATCTCAGCACTTATAGGCACTATCTTTGTCAAATGTTTGGCTCATAAATCTCTGAAAATCAAAAATACTACATTGTTTTGGGTAATATTCAACATCTGATTTGGAAACACAGGAAGATTCAAAACAGAATTGTTGAAACAGAAAATTTCAGTGATTCAAATGAAAAGCTTAATTATTTTTCAATGCATAGACTTTATTGTTGAAATTAATATTGGTGTTTTCTTTTGATTTGAAATAACATGTCTTGCTCTTTACTGATGAAAGTTTAAATTGTATCAAGATGAGAAAATGGAAAAGTATTTTTAAATTCAAACTTTATGTTGCTTTCTGTGGGAGTACAAAATTTTCTTGAGAATGGGTTTATTAGAGAATTCCTTTAAAGTTCTCATTTTTGGTCAAAAGAAGTCCTCTCCTACTTCTATGTAAGCAACCTAATAATAATTTTTTATCATAAAACCAAGAACAACATATAAAACACACTGGAAAATCATTCAATGGTTTTGAAATTCAGTTTACTGTTCTGATTACCCTATGCTTTAACTATAAACCTATCACATTACTATATTTTCCCTTAGACACCCTGAGTTGCGATCAGAATACTAATCTCCAATAGTATTTTGTTTTGTGCTTTCCAGTTGAGGAAATTAAGAACATAACTCCTAGTGACTATTAAAATATTAATTCAAATTTCAAGTACTTCAAACAGCTAAGCATATCATAGTTTTATTATTTTATAACTATGGATGCTGCAAGTGAAAGACAATTGCAAGAATGACCCTTAGGTTTAGCTTGAATACAGTATTTCCTAGGAGATTTAATAGAGCTTGAAAGGCAAAACATTCAGTATCACAGTAATCCAAGTCTATGCCCGAACCACTAATGCCGACAAAGCTGAAGTTGAACAGTTCTATAAAAACCTGCAAGACCTTCTAGAACTAACACCAAAAAATGATATCCTTTCATCATAGGAGACTGGAATGCAAAAGTAGGAAGTCAAAAGATGCCTGAAGTAACAGGAAAGTTTGGCTTTAGAGTACAAAATGAAGCAGGACAAAGGCTAACAGAGTTTTGCCAAGAGAACACACTGGTCATAGCAAATACCCTTTTCCAACAACACAAGAGATAACTGTACATATAGACATAACCAGATAATTAATACTGAAATCATATTGATTATATTCTTTGTAGCTGAAGATAGAGAAGATCTATACAGTCATCAAAAACAAGACTGGGAGTTGACTGTTGCTCATATCATGAACTCCTTATTGAAAAATTCAGACTTAAACTGAAGAAAGTAGGGAAAAGCACTAGTCCATTCAGGTATGACCTAAATCAAATCCTTATGATTATATAATGGAAGTGGCAAATAGCTCCAAGTAATTAGCCCTAATAGACAGAGTACACAAAGAACTACAGTCAGAGGTTCCTGACATTGTAGAGGAGGTAGTGATCAAAACCATCCCCAAGAATATAGGAAATGCAAAATGGCAAAATGGTTGCCTGTTGAGCCCTTACAAGTAAGTGAGAAAAGAAAGAAGTGAAAGGCAAAGGAGTAAAGGAATGATATACCCATCTGAATGCAGACTTCCAGAGAATAGTAAGGAGAGATAAGACACCCTTCCTAAATGAACAATGCAAAGAAATAGAGGAAAATAATATAATGGGAAAGACTATAAATCTCTTTAAGAAAATTAGAGATACCAAGGTAGCATTTCATGCAAAAATGGTCACAATAATGGTATGGAACTAGCACAATCAGAAGATATTAAGAAGAGGTGGCAAGAGTACACAGAAGAACTATACAAAAAATATCTTGTTGACCTGGATAACCATGATGGTGTGATCACTCACCTAGAGCCAGAAATCCTGGAGTGCAAAGTCAAGTGGGCTTTAAGAACCATCACTATGAACAAAACTAGTAGAGGTGATGTAATTCCATCTGAGCTATTTCAAATCCTAGAAGATGATGTTGTTAAAGTGCTGTACTCAATATGCCAGCAAGTTTGGAAAACTCAGCAGTCACCACAGGACTGGAAAAGGTGTTTTCATTCCAATCCCAAAGAAAGGCAATGCCAAAGTAGGTTCAAACTACTTCACAGTTGCATTCATTTCACATGCTAGCAAAGTAATGCTCAAAATCCTTCAAGCAAGGCTTCAACAGTATGTGAACCGAGAACTTCCAGATGTACAAGCTGGATTTAGAAAAGAAGAGAAAAATGATCAAATTGGCAACATCCAATGGATCATGGAAAAAGCAAGAGAGTTTCAGAAAAACATATATTTCTGCTTTATTGACTATGCTAAAGCCTTTGATTGTGTAGATTACAACAAACTGGAAACTTTTTAAAGAAAGGGGGACACCAGACCTCCTTATCTGCTTCCTGTGAAACCTGTATGCAGGTCAAGAAGTAACAGTTAGAACCAGACATGGAACAACAGACTGGTTCAAAATTGGGAAAGGAGTAGGTCAAGGCTGTATATTGTCACCTTGCTTATTTAATTTATATGCAGTGTCATCATGCAAAATGCCAGAATGGATGAAGCACAAGCTGGAATCAAGATTGCTGGGAGAAATATCAATAAACCAAAATATACAGATGACACCACCCTTATGGCAGAAAGCGAAGAAGAACTAAAGAGCCTCTTGATTAAGGCGAAAGAGGAGCATGAAAAAGCTGGCTTGAAACTCAACATTCAGAAAATAATGAGTATGGCATCTGATCCCATCACTTCATGGCAAATAAATGGTGAAACAAGGGAAACAATGACAGACTTTATTTTCTTGGGCTCCAAGATCACTGCAGATGGTGATTGCAGCCATGAAATTAGAAGATGCTTGCTCCTTGGAAGAAAAACTATGACAAACACAGACAGCATATTAAAAAGCAGTGGCATTGCTTTGCTGACAAAGGTCCGTCTTATCAAAGCTATGGTTTTTCCAGTAGCCATGTATGGATGTGAAAGCTGAAAAATAAAAAAGGCTGAGTGCTGAAGAATTGATGCCTTGGTACTGTGGTGCTGGAGGAAGCTCCTGAGAGTCCCTTGGACTGCAAGGAAATCAAGCCAGTCAGTCAAGGGAAATCCAACCTGAATATTGATTGGAAAGACTGATGCTGAAGCTGAACCTCCAATACTTTGGCTACCTGATACGAAGAGCCGACTCACTGGACAAGACTCTGATGCTGGGAAAGATTGAAGGCAAGAGGAAAAGAGGACGAGATGGTTGGACAGCATCCCTAACTCAATGGAGCTTGATTTGAGCAAACTCTGGGAGATGGCAAAGGACAGGGAAGCCTGACATTCCTACAGTCCATGGAGTCATTAAAGAATCAACAAGGTTGAGCAACTGAACAACAGCAAAACTATGGATGTTGCAAGTGAAAGACAATTGCAAAGATGACCCTTGGGTTTAGCTTTAATACAGTATTTCCTAGAAGATTTAATAGAGCTTAATGCTTCAATGGAATTAATGCCTCTATATGATTAAAATGGTAAACTGATCAAAACTGAAAGGGAAGTCTTTCAACTTCCACCTTAAATTGGCAATAAGTAATTCCAAAGCCTGGCTGAAAACCATAAATAGGATGGCCAGAGTAGTTTGAACTTCCATATCTATAATGGAAGCCTACCCATTCTTTTGAAGTATGACCCCGTTGAATACTGCTAATAAACCAGTTTTCTTTCTTTTTTTTTTTAATTTTATTTTATTTAACTTTACAATATTGTATTTGTTTTGCCATATATCAAAATGAATCTGCCACAGGTATACATGTGTTCCCCATCCCGAACCCTCCTCCCTCCTCCCTCCCCATACCATCCCTCTGGGTCGTCACAGTGCACCAGCCCCAAGCATTCAGTATCATGCATCGAACCTGGACTGGTGACTCATTTCATATATGATATTATACATATTTCAATGCCATTCTCCCAAATCACCCCACCCTCTCCCTCTCCCACAGAGTCCAAAAGACTGTTCTATACATCAGTGTCTCTTCTGCTGTCTTGTATACAGGGTTATTGTTACCATCTTTCTAAATCCTATATATATGCGTTAGTATACCGTATTGGTGTTTTTCTTTCTGGCTTACTTCACTCTGTATAATAGGCTCCAGTTTCATCCACCTCATTAGAACTGATTCAAATGTATTCTTTTTAATGGCTGAGTAATACTCCATTGTGTATATGTACCACAGCTTTCTTATCCATTTGTTTGCCAGTGGAAATCTAGGTTGCTTCCATGTCCTGCTATTATAAACAGTGCTGTGATGAACATTGGGGTACACGTGTCTCTTTCAATTCTGGTTCCTCAGTGTGTATGCCCAACCAACAGTGGGATTGCTGGATCATAAGGCAGTTCTATTTCCAGGTTTTTAAGGAATCTCCACACTGTTCTCCATAGTGGCTCTACTAGTTTGCATTCCCACCAACAGTGTAAGAGGGTTCCCTTTTCTCCACACCCTCTCCAACATTTATTGCTTGTAGACTTTTGGATAGCAGCCATTCTGACTGGCATAAAATGGTACCTCAGTGTGGTTTTGATTTGCATTTCTCTGATCATGAGTGATGTTGAGCATCTTTTCATGTGTTTGTTAGCCATCTGTATGTCTTCTTTAGAGAAATGTCTATTTAGTTCTTTGGCCCATTTTTTGATTGGTCATTTATTTTTCTGGACTTGAGCTGTAGGAGTTGCTTGTATATTTTTGAGATTAGTTGTTTGTTGCTTCATTTGCTATTATTTTCTCCCATTCTGAAGGCTGTCTTTTCACCTTGCTTATAGTTTCCTTTGTTGTGCAGAAGCTTTTAAGTTTAATTAGGTCCCATTTGTTTATTTTTGCTTTTGTAAACCAGTTTTCTTGACTCCTGCAAAACATTGAGCATGATCTTAAGAAGAAGGAGCATTCTGACTTGGAACCTCAGCCTGAATGACTAGGAAACAAATGTACTTAAATGCTCCCTTACGCATGTTTCCCTCATGATACTCAGCAAAGAATACCTTAATTAAATTCATATCTATCCAAAAAATTATTTATAATTGAATTAGGCTAAAAGGTTTAGGTGAACTTTATAATGATCCCAACAAAACCACATAATAAATGTTTCCTTTTTTCATATTCTGGATTCCTCAACATCTAAAATATTAACAATTAGTGCAAAAGCAAATAAAATTACTATAAACATACAGTTTACAAACACAAACCATTCTATAATTTTTTCAAAGCCTACTCATAAGCCTTAGGTGGACTTTCCTGTGCAATTATCCTGTTGTTCTCATTTTATGGAGAAAAGGCAGATGGTTGTTGTTGTTTAGTCACTAAGTCATGTTTGACTCTTTGGGACCCCATGGACTGTAGTCCATCAGGCTCCTCTGTCCATGGGATTTCCCAGGCAAGAATACTGGAGTTGGTTGTCATTTTCTTCTCCAGTGGATCTTTCTGACCCAGGGGTCGAATCCATGTCCCCTGCATTGGCAGGTGGATTCTTTAATAGTGAGCCACCAGGAAAGCCTGAAAGGCAGATTATCATAGTAGAAAAAGGATGCATTTTGTCATCAAACATGATAGAATTCTTATGCCAGATTCATTGCTTACTAACTTGATGATTTTAGGCAAATCATTTGATCTTTCTGATACCTTGTTTCTCCATCTTTGAACCAAAATTGCTATGTGATAAATAAATTCAGTTATGGAAGCAGTGATACTAATAACTACATTCATTGCATCATTCCTCAGTGCCAATCACTTTGCCTAGATGCTTTGTCTATTTAGGAGATGGTATATTAGTTAAGGGAGTAACATTTGGAGTCAAATATTAATTCAATTCTTAATTCTGCTAACCAGCTAGCTGTGTAACACTAGGAAGATTTCTTTTCTGAGCTGAAATTCCCTCAGCAACAGCATGAAAATCAAAATGCCTATCTAACAAAAAGATTGTTTTATGATCAAATTAGATTTTCAAATTTAACACTTCACCTCCCTCAATATCACTCTCTAGTCCCCCAACTTGCCTCTACTTTTTCTCTAATAGTGTTATCATCATTTGACATTATATTGCATATGTTTAAATTTGTTCATTTTTGTCCTCCCACAAATAGGTGAGTACCATGAGGAAAGGGATTTATTTTATATATCACAAGATCCCCCTAGTGTTTATCTCATTGAAGTTATTCAAATATTTGTCAAATTAATGAGTGAATATTAAGAGTTTTGAACTAATAGATTCAAAAATAAAAATTCAGTAGCTGTTCACTAATTTTCTGAAAATATATAGAGAGGGTAAATAACTTGCCAAAGAAGCACATCTGCTCAGTGATTGGGATATATTAGGACCCAGAGTTCTTTACTTCTGGTTCATTCCTTGTGCTACTCTAGTGGTTCTTCAAGTGTGGCCCCTGGGAAGATGACATGATATCACCTTGGAACTGTGTTAGAAACACAAATTCTCAGGCCCTAACCCAGACTTATAAACATTTGGGGTAAAGATAAGCAATTTTTATTCAAACAAGCACTCGATAATTCTGAAACATGCTAAAGTTGATAACCACTGTACTATAAACCCTAACACTTTCTAATACCATGGCTGCTTTCTATTATCATAACTTCTTCAATGCCAAACTGGAAAAAAAATAATATAATTTAATATAAACTAAAAATCTATTACTTTTTATAAAGATTAACTCACTCAAATTTAACTTTTGTTTTTTTTTCTGTTAGTATCAAACAAAATACTGCTAGTTTTATCTAACCCTTGGTTTTAGGAAAGCCAGAGATCAAATTGCTATAGGACTATGGCCACAGAAGTTTGCCCTTTTGAGCTGATATATTTGTCCTGTGACATACCAGTATAAATAATCTAGATCATGATAATTTATTCCTTGGTTGCTACTTAATCAGATGTGTCATGTGCATTCACTATTTTAAAATATCTTCTCATGCAAATAATTTGCAATAACTACCTGGATCTAGCTTGCCTGCAAAATGAGTGCCAGATATATTTCCTATAGTTTTTAAAACACTTTGAGGATCTTAAACTGCACAAAAATTTAAAAAATGGGCCAAAGAACTAAATAGACATTTCTCCAAAGAAGACATACAGATGGTTAACAAACACCTGAAAAGATGCTCAACATCACTCATTATCAGAAAAATGCAAATCAAAACCACACTGAGGTACCATTTCACGCCAGTCAGAATGGCTGAGATCCAAAAGTCTACAAGCAATAAGTGCTGGAGAGGGTGTGGAGAAAAGGGAATCCCCTTACACTGTTGGTGGGAATATAAACTAGTACAGTCACTATGGAGAACAGTGTGGAGATTCCTTAAAAACCTGGAAATAGAACTGCCTTATGACCCAGCAATCCCACTGCTGGGCATACACACTGAGAAAACCAGAATTGAAAGAGACACGTGTACCCCAATGTTCATTGCAGCACTGTTTATAATAGCCAGGACATGGAAGCAACCTAGATGTCCATCAGCAGATGAATGGATAAGAAAGCTGTGGTACATATACATGATGGAGTATTACTCAGACATTAAAAAGAATACATTTGAATAAGTTCTAATGAGGTGGATGAAACTGGAGCCTATGATATAGAGTGAAGTAAGCCAGAAAGAAAAACACCAATACAGTATGCTAACACATATATATGGAATTTAGAAAGATGGTAACAATAACCCTGTATACGAGACAGCAAAAGAGACACTGATGTATAGAACAGTCTTTTGGACTCTGTGGGTGAGGGAGAGGGTAGGATGATTTGGGAGAATGGCATTGAAATATGTATAATATCATATATGAAATGAGTCACCAGTCCAGGTTCGATGCATGATACAGGATGCTTGGGGCTGGTGCACTGGGACGACCCAGAAGGATGGTACAGGGAGGGAGGAGGGAGGAGAGTTCAGGATGGGGAACACGTGTATACCTGTGGCGGATTCATGTTGATATATGGCAAAACCAATACAATACTGTAAAATTAAAAAATAAAATAAAATTAAAAAAAAAGAAAAAAAAGAAACTCAAAAAACAACAACATAAAAAATGTCCCACATTCATTGATTGATTGTTGACTTTGATTCTATAGGAGAAAGCTAAATATTTTACATGTTATTCCTCAGTTCATTGGCTGCACAGTAAAAATTGGCTGTGCTTAGATTATTCTTAAAATGATTGAACAAAAAAGACAAGGCAATACTCAGAGTATTATATTTTTGTTAAAAACTTTAAGCCTTTATTTATTAGATTTTTTTCTCTTTTTTACTTCATAAATCTTGATCTTACATTGGCATTATGGTGCATTGCAAGAATTCAATTATGAATCTTCCATTCTCTTGGAATTAATAATAGCACAGTGTTGATGAACATAATTCTCATTTTGTAGGAAAAAAATGAAAATAATATATTTTGCTCAAATAATATTTTGCCCAATAATATTTTGCTTATGTAGTTTGGCATTTCAGTAATGTAAAGTTACAGTTTTCTTATAATTAATATCATTGCACAACAGACCACAGTTATTTATTCTTGTTAGAACAATTTCATTTCATGTAAAGGCTGACTCAGCTTGTTCTTTAGGAAATAAGCATTATGAAAATTAACTGAAAAAAAAAGAATATATAGTCATGAATTCAACCTGAAAACCAATGGAAGAAAATATCTGAATGTTAGTACTTCTTTATTCGTGATAGCTAGACATTTCAACATAGTAAATTATAGATTTCTGTGTTCATGCAACCTTGAGTATCAGTATAATTCTTCATTTATTAGCTCCAGTAAACCCTGGCCAATTCTAAGTGAAGAAGATTTCCAAAGAAGATTCTAATCTAAATAATTTGTTAGCTTGAATCATTTTGCTAATAGTAAGAATTTGCCATTCCATGTTTCTTGTACAAGTAATTTATTATCTCTGTATACTAATTCACAATAAATCTTACTCCCTGTAAACAAATGAAAATGTTTCTTCAACATAGTTGGCAACACGGCATAATATTTAGACTTCAAATATTAATCTGTCTGAGAATCCTATTTAAAATTATAAGCATCACTGAAAAGGGTAAGGCATTAGGCTGGAGTAATGCCTTAGTGAGTATTAATCTTATACTAGCAATTCCTTGCTAGAAACCTAGTGATGAGTTGAAAAGAAGGAATGAGTGATTTCAGTTAGAGGACTGAGTAAATTTAGATCATGAGTAGATATTTGTGATGAAATATCAAGCAAGAGTGATGAGATTGCAATAATGTTGAGAAAGCGAGGGCTGACTAGGGAAAAGGGGGTTTGCACACTTCCATATGTGAACAGCTTGAGTCCCCAGGAGCCAATTGTCACATAATGTGCAGATAGATAAGTGCCTGGGCTGACAGAAATTCTCACATAAATGTCAGTGTGCTTTGGGAGCTTGGGAGAAATACCAGAGAGGAGCTGAGAATGAGTAATATCACCTCTGCCCTCAGACAGTGCTTTGTTTCCTGATGCAGAAGGGACAATCAGGCTCATCGCTGCAGTTGGCCAAACAAGATCACCTAAATGTCATTTATTTTATACCTGATTGATGCTATCAACGATGGGACCTCTGCTTTGGGAAATTTTAAAGTAAAGCCCAATAAAAAGAGGCTAACCCAAATTTCATTTCCTGCATTTTACCCTTTTAGCTATCTCAGATCAATAACCATTCACTGGCTACTGTAATTCTCACATGAAGGAAAGAGCTGCACATTTTTCTTAATGACAGCAAGTGTTCAATTTAACTATAAATGGTTGAGTGTGATTTAAAAAAAACCATTAAAGCACCATGGAGCATTTCAGCATTCCATAGCATGTCTTTGTCTTTATATTATGTTAAAAACTGCTTCCGTTTTGTGGTAATAATGGAGATAAGAGCATGTATTAAGGCATTTTGTAAGAAGAAGAAATAAATACACATTTTATTTTTTAGTCTCCTTGTCCTATGACAAGTCTAAAGTTTAGAAAGTAAAGAAATTGGTAATCACATACCTACAGTGGCTTCTAATAGGTATATGGTTGGATTTCATTTAAGGAGTAAAGTCAGATGGGAAAGAAGAGAGAATATCTTGTATTGATACTTTCAAGCCATTGAATACTTGATACTGTGGCTTTCCTAAGTAACAGTACTATAGTGCTAAATGGTTTGGGAAAACTATTTGCCAAACAAGAAGTTGTACGTAACTCATTCTTAACTAAATAAGGAGGAAAGTATGAAAGGAGAGCGGTTAGCCAAATAGTTGGATGCACACATGCTGTCTACACAGAAACTTACCTCTGATACCAAGTAAACTCAGACTGTTTCATCTATACTTACCTTTCTACTTAATGTACAACTGTGTATGTAAAACAACTCATTTCTCTTAATTCTACACATTTGCATATAGTTTTCCAGACAGCAAAAATCTAGATGATCAATATTTTTAATTTGCTTTTCCACGCCTCAGAATTCTGATATACCTACTTAGTCATTGTACAATGGTACAGAAAAGATACATCAGTTTTATCTTCTTATGGGGCTACAATTATTATACTCACTCATAGTGGTGTGGTGTAAGCTGTGATGGTATAGGGTAGAGTGGTGGAACTCTTGCTCCATTTTATCTGGGAAGATGGTGGTTTTAAAAGATGTAGAAAGAGGTACAAACTAATTACAGTTGACAAGTGAAGAAAATGGCCATTTAATAAACAAAGTTGTCATTGATGGGGAAAGTAGAGTTGGAGGAAGATCATTCAGGGGAATGAAATTATCAGTGTTATGGGTGATGAGTAGTGTCATCAGGATGATGTAGTGGGAAAATAACAGGAATTTTGAGGTGAAAGGGATCTGTGTTTGAATACTGGCTTTTTTACTTAAGTAGCTGTTTGACATTAACTATATATATAGTTAATGTATATTTAGTTATAGTTAATGTATATATATAGTTATAGTTATATATATATAGTTATAGTTATATATATATAATTATAGATATATAGATATATATAAAACTTCTGCTGGCTCAACTATAAAACTATGTATATATATATAGTTAATGTATATATATATAGTTATAGTTATATATATAGTTATATATAACTGTATATATAGTTATATATATATATAACTTCTGCTGGCTCAACTATAAAATGGCAGGAAAAATCTTTACCGTGGAAGGTTATTATGAGATAAATCGTTGATTAATACAGAGTGTATCATAGGGGATTCTCACTAAGTATAACTATTAATGCTGTTAATTGACTGATGGGGCAAAATGTCCCAATATGTGAGTACTTACCATAAATGATAGCTATCATTTTCTTGTTTTCATGAAAAACACAATCTTCAGATTGGGTGGCATCAAAATTTAGGTTCAGTTCAGTTCAGTTGCTTAGTAATCTCTGACTCTTTGTGACCACATGGACTGCAGAACACCAGACTTCCCTGTCCATCACCAACTTCTGGAGCTTGCTCAGACTCATGTCCATTGAGTCAATGATGCTGTCCAACCATCTCATCCTCTGTTTTCCCTTCTCCTGCTTTCAGTCTCTCCCAGCATCAGGTTCTTTCCAATGAGTCAGCTCTCGCATAAGGTGACCAAAGTATTGGAGCTTCAGCTTCAGCATCAGTCCTTCCAATGAATATTCAGGACTGATTTCCTTTAGGACTGACTCGTTTGAGCTCCTTTCAGTTCAAGGGACTCTCAAGAGTTCTCGTTAACACCACAGCTCAAAAGCATCAATTCTTCAGTGCTCAGCTTTCTTTATAGTCCAACTCTCACATCCATACATGACTCCTGAAAAAATCATAGCTTTGACTAGGCCGACCTTTGTCAGTAAAGTGATATCTCTGCTTTTTAATGTGCTGTCTAGGTTGTTCATAGGTTTTCTTCCAAGGAGCAAGCATTTTAATTTCATGGCTGCAGTCACCATCTTCAGTGATTTTGGAGGCCCCAAAATAAAGTCTCTCACTGTTTCCTTTGTTTCCACATCTATTTGCCATGAAGTGTTGGAACCGGATGTCATAATCTTAGTTTTCTGAATGTTGACTTTTAAGCCAGCTTTTTCACTCTCCTCTTTCACTTTCATCAAGAGGCTCTTTAGTTCCTCTTAGCTTTCTGCCAGTGGTGTCATCTGCATATCTGAGGTTATTGATATTTCTCCCTGCAATCTTGATTTCAGCTTGTGCTTCATCCAGTCTGGCATTTCACATGATGTACTCTGCATATAAATTAGATAAGCAAGGTGACAATATACAGCCTTGTCATATTCCTTTCCCAATTTAAACCAATCCATTGTTCCATGTCCAGTTCTAACTGTTGCTTCTTGACATGCATACACATTTATCAGGAGGTAGGTAAGGTGGTCTGGTATTCCTATCTCTTTAAGAATTTTCCACAGTTTGCTGTGATCCACACAGTCAAAAGCTTTAGTGTAGTCAATGAAGCAGTATTAAGTGTTTTTCTGGAGTTTTCTTGCTTTTTCTATGATCCAGCAGATAGAAGTTATCAGTGCACGTAATGTTGAAGCCTAGCTTGGAGAATTTTGAGCATTACTTTGCTAGAGTTTGAGATGAGTGCAATTTAAGTTAAATAATGAGATTATAATAACTGGACACTATTGTTTTGGTTCCCAGCTATTTTGTGTTAGAAGACGTATAGAAATGGGGGAAAAGATATAAATTTGGAGGCATGGGCTTATAATTATACAGGAAGGGAAAGTGATACAGTAAAAAGAATCTATGTTTGGAGTATCAGTAGTTAGATTTGAATTCACCATTTAGAAGCTTAATAAATTGTTAAGCCTCAAATACCCCATTTGAAAACTGAGCATAAGGTATGTGTCAGAAACAAAGTATCATAACAAAGCACAGAGAACAATGCCTCACATGTAGTAAACTTCTCATTAACTGTTGGTTAATAATGCTGCTGCTGCTGCTAAGTCACTTCAGTCGTGTCTGACTCTGTGTGACCCCATAGACGGCAGCCCATCAGGCTCCCCCATCCCTGGGTTTCTCCAGGCAAGAACACTGGAGTGGGTTGCCATTTCCTTCCCCAATGCATGAAAGTTGAAAGTGAAAACAGAAAGGGAACTTGCTCAGTCATGTCCGACTCTTAGCACACCCATGGACTGCAGCCTACCAGACTCCTCCATCCATGGGATTTTCCAGGAAAGAATACTGGAGTGGGGTGCCATTGCCTTCTCCGTGGTTAATAATGGTCAGTGTCTAATACTCCAATATCATATTTCTCCAGAACTACATTGTATGCCCAGGAATTGTTTCAAATATAGGCAATCTTAATGTGCCTTGAAAATATTCATCAATGACCAAGAGAGCTTCCTGAGACTAGAGTAGGAGGTATATTTAAGAGTTCAAAAAAAGCATCAGGATTGCTAATAGAGGTAAATAATGTCAAACTCTGAGATTGATATGCAAATACTGTTTTGTTTAGATAACCAACAAGGACCGACTGTATAGCACAGGGAACTCTGTTCAATATTCTACAATAACCTAAATGGGAAACAAAGTTTGATAAAGAATAGATACATGTGTAACTGAATCACTTTGCTATATCCAGAAGCTAACACAACATTGTAAATCAACTCTACTCCAATATTAAAAATATATTAAAAAGGTATTATTTTACTTAGAGTATAGGAAATCATCAACTTATATTCCCACTTTTGTTTTTCATATACAAGAATAAAATAAAGTGACAAGGTTAAAGAATTTTCTAAATTGCAAGTAGAGTAAATGTTAGCTGAAAGCTAAGTAAGTCTTGTTACCAGTATTCTTACCTTGAGAACCTCATGAACAGTATGGAAAGGTAGAAAGATAGGACACTGAAAGATGAACTCCCCAGGTCAGTAGGTGCCCAATATGCTACTGGAGATCAGTGGAGAAATAACTCAAGAAAGAATGAAGAGACAGAGCCAAAGCAAAAATAACACCCAGTTGAGGATATGACTGGTGATAGAAGCAAGGTCTGATGCTGTAAAGAGCAATATTGCATAGGAACCTGGAATGTTAGGTCCATGAATCAAGGCAAATTGGAAGTGGTCAAACAGGAGATGGCAAGAGTGAACATTGATAATTTAGGAATCTGCAAAGTAAAATGGATGGAATGAGTGAATTGGACTCAGATGACCATAATATCCACTACTGTGGAAAAGAATCCCTTAGGAGAAATGTACTAGCCATCACAGTAAAAAAAAAAGAGCCTGAAATGCAGTATTTGGATGCAGCCTCTAAAAAGACAGAATGATCTCTGTTCATTTCCAAGGCAAACAATTCAATATCATGGCAATCCAAGTCTATGACCCAACCAAAAATGTTGAAGAAGCTGAAGTTGAATGGTTCTATGAAGACCTACAAGACCTTTTAGAACTAACATCCAAAAAAGTTGTCCTTTTTATTATAGGGGACTGGAATGCAAATGTAGGAAATCAAGAAACACCTGGAGTAACAAGAAAATTTGCCCTTGCAGTACAGAATGAAGCAGTGCAAAGGCTAACAGAATTTTGCCAAGAGAACACACTGATCAGAGCGAACACCCTCTTCTAACAACACAAGAGAAGTCTCTACATATGGACATCACCAGATGGCCAACACTGAAATCAGATTGGTTATATTCTTTGCAGCCAAAGACGGAGAAGCTCTATACAGTCAGCAAACACAAGACCAGGAGCCAACTGTGGCTCAAATCATGAACTCCTTATTGTCAAATTCAGAGTTAAATTGAAGAAAGGGGGGAAATCCACTAGACCATTCAGGTATGACCTAAATCAAATCCCTTATGATTATACAGTGGAAGTGAGAAATAGATTTAAGGGATTAGATCTGATAGAGTGCCTGATAAACTATGGACTGAGGTTTGTGATGTTGTACAGGAGACAGGGATCAAGATCATACCCAAGAAAAAGAAATACAAAAAAGCAAAATGGCTGTCTTAGTAGACCTTACAAATAGCTGTGAAAAGAAGAGAAGTGAAAAGCAAAGGAGAAAAGCAAAGATATGAGCATCTGAATGTAGAGTTCTAAAGAATAGCAAGGAGACATAAGAAAGCCTTCCTCAATGATCAATGCAAAGAAATAGAGGAAAACAATATGATGGGAAAGACTAGAGATCTCTTCAAGAAAATTAGATACCAAGGGAACATTTCATGCAAACATGGGCTCAATAAAGGACAGAAATGGTATGGACTTAACAGAACCAGAAGATATTAAAAGAGGTGGCAAGAATACACAGAAGAACTGTACAGAAAAGAACTTCATGACCCAAATAATCACGACGGTGTGATCACTCACCTGGAGCCAGACATCCTGGAATGAGAAGTCAAGTGGACATTAGGAAGCATCACTATGAACAAAGCTAGTGGAGGTGATGGAATTCCAGTTGAGCTATTTCAAATCCTAAAAGATGATGCTGTGAAAGTGTTGCATTCAATATGCTCACACATTTCAGAAGCTCAGCAGTGGCCACAGGATTGGAAAAGGTCAGTTTTCATCCCAATCCCAAAGAAAAGCAATGCTCAAACTACTGCACAATTGTACTCATTTCACACACTAGCAAAGTAATGCTCAAAAATCTCCAAGCCAGGCTTCAGCAATATGTGATCTGCGAAATTCCAGATGTTCAAGCTGGATTTAGAAAAGGCAGAGGAACCAGAGATCAAATTGCCAACATCCGCTGGATCATCAAAAAAGCAATAGAGTTCCAGAAAAAATCTACTTCTGCTTTATTGACTATACTAAAGCCTTTGACTGTGAGGATCACCACAAACTGTGAAAAATTCTGAAAGAGATGGGAATACCAGACCACCTGATCTGCCTCTTGAGAAATCTGTATGCAAGTCAGGAAGCAACAGTTATAACTGGACATGGAACAACAGACTGGTTCCAAATCGGGAAAGGAGTGTGTCAAGGCTGTACATTGTCACCCTGCTTATTTAACTTATATACAGAGTACATCATGAGAAACCCTGGGCTGGATGAAGCACAGGCTGGAATCAAGATTGTCAGGAGAAAAACCAATAACCTCAGGTATGCAGATGACACCACCCTTATGACAGAAAGTGAAGAAGAACCAAAGAGCCTCTTGATGAAACTGAAAGAGGAGACTGAAAAAGTTGGCTTAAAGCTCAACATTCAGAAAACGAAGATCATGGCATCCAGTCCCATCACTTCATGGCAAATAAATGGGGAAACAGTGTCTGACTTTCTTTTGGGGGGCTCCAAAATCAATGCAGATAGTGACTTCAGCCATTAAATTAAAAGACGCTTACTCCTCGGAAGGAAAGTTGTGACCAACATTGACAGCATATTAAAAAGCAGAGACATTGTTTTGCCAAGAAAGGTCCATCTTGTCAAGACTATGGTTTTTCCCGTGGTCATGTATCGATGTGAGAGTTGGATTATACAGAGGGCTGAGCACCGAAGACTTGATGCTTTTGAACTGTGGTGTTGAAGACTCTTGAGAATCCCTTGGACTGCAAGGAGATCCAACCAGATCATCCTAAAGGAGATCAGTTCTGAGTGTTCATTGGAAGGACTGATATTGAAGCTGAAACTTCAATACTTTGGCCACTTGATGTGAAGAGCTGACTCATTTGAAAAAATGCTGATGCTAGGAAAGATTGAAGGCAGGAGAAGAAGGGGATGACAGAAGATGAGATGGTTGGATGTCATGACCGATTCAATGAATATGAGTTTGAGTAGACTACAGGAGTTGGTGATGAACAGGGAGGCCTGGTGTGCTGCGGTTCATGGGGTTTCAAAGATTCAGACATGACTGAATGACTGAACTGAACTGAAGTAAGTCTTGAAAACTAGAATACAAGAAGCTCAAAAAATGAAAAGGTTAAAAAAATCATAGTGTTGTACACTAAGATAATTTGAGCTCTGAGGTTCATCTTCATGATAAGCAGAGAGAGAGAAAACTTTTTTGTAAAACTAGAACTTCTAGAAAAGAAAACTATGCCCTTAGAGCTTTTCCCTTACTGTCCTTCTGCTCTCACTATACGTTCAAACTGATGATTTCTGATTGCTTACGTAAAGAGCTTGGCAGTTGCCACTCCATCCTTACAAACTGAAAATCAACTCTTCCTGGATCTATAAAAGAGGAGGAGACACAGGGCAAACTGCCACTCCCAAAGTTGGAGAGAAAGGCAAATACTGGAAGAGTCACTGCCGGGGACCAGCCCCGGCTGATCCAGGGTATTCGAAGGAGAGACGGCATAGGCAAAGATCAGGAAACAACTGCTTAATTAAACATTAATTAAGGATATAAAGAGTAATAGAATGAGGATAGCTCAGTGAGGAAATTCAGTGGAGAAAAGAGGCTGAATAATTCAGCCAGAAGGTAAGAGAAAGAACAACATGGTGAGACCAAGTTTCCGTGAACAAGGCCCGCACTTTATTTTCCAAAGTAGTTTTTATACCTTAAGTTATGCATAGAGGATAATGGGGGAAGGGGTAGAGTCATGCAGCAAGCCAGGCTTTCTTCCTGCAAACTTATCACATGCAAAAGCTTGGGTGATTTGCATCATCTTCTGGCCCAGAGGCCTGTTAACATTTTAAGACCCTTTCTACAGAAAACTTATTTTTCTCTAAAGGTGATTGGTCAGGAGCCACCCTCCAAAAGCATTAGATAAAGTTGCATTCCTACAGAGCAAAGGTGTGGTGGGCTATAACAAGAAAAAGAATTAACTCAAGGGTCCCAGGTTACAAACATTAAAGCTACTTACACCAATTATATTAATCAATACACTGCCAGGGACACAGCAGGTAAGGGATATGGAAACTTAGCAGCAAACATTGGCCCAACAAGTGAAAATCCCTTCACCAATACAATTTCTAATCAATCTTTTAACTACTCAAAAGAATCTGTGTTTAGAAAGTTTAGAACATCTCCTGCCTCTCACAGTTGGGAGGCTCTGAATAATCACATGTGGCCGGAAAAACCTATTCAGGCAGGCTAGAGGATTTCCAAAGGAGTTTGTAGGTTGAAACACTGTCACACCCAGGAATTATTAACTGGAGCTGTAAGCTAACTCTTTTTTCAGAGAGGTAGTGGGGGACAGCCCACCGTAAAGTCAGAGGTGTAGGTGAAAGCACAAAGCAGAAAGTAGGCAGACTCTGGTTTTGGGGGTATATGCTCGAGAATTTCCAGGGGGACTCCTGAAGCTCGATCCCACCTTTGTGTATGCCGAGCCTCCTTCCTCATGACCTTTGTCATGGGTGGAGTTCCTCACGCTGGCTACCGGCAGTGATAGAATTCCAGTTGAGCTATTCCAGATCCTGAAAGATGATGCTGTGCAAAGTGCTGCACTCAATATGCAATATGCACTCAATATGCAATATGCCCGCTCCCGGCAAGTCACTGTTTATCAGAATAGACCCTCAGGAGCAGAAACTGCCTCGAAACTATTCCAGGGTAGGAAATCTTAAATTGATGAATTACTGTAGGCTCAACATGGTCAATTCTAACAGTTAAAAATGCAGACTGATCCTCTCATAGGATCAGATCAGATCAGATCAGTTGCTCAGTCATGTCTGACTCTTTGTGACCCCATGAATTGCAGCACGCCAGGCCTCCCTGTCCATCACCAATTGCCAGAGTTCACTGAGACTCATGTCCATCGAGTCAATGATGCCATCCAGCCATCTCATCCTCTGTCATCCCCTTCTCCTCCTGCCCTCAATCCCTCCCAGCATCAGAGTCTTTTCCAATGAGTCAACTCTTCACGTGAGGTGGCCAAAGTACTGGAGTTTCAGCTTTAGCATCATTCCTTCCAAAGAAATCCCAGGGCTGATCTCCTTCAGAATGGACTGGTTGGATCTCCTTGCAGTCCAAGGGACTCTCAAGAGTCTTCTCCAACACCACAGTTCAAAAGCATCAATTCTTCGGTGCTCAGCCTTCTTCACAGTCCAACTCTCACAGGATAGCCCCCATATTTTGTAAGTTTTACATCCAGTGTGCATGTTCAGCAGCTAAGTTGTGTCCAACTCTGTGACCCCATGGTCTGTAGCCTGACAAGCTCCTCTGTCCATGGAGATTCTCCAGGAAAAAAATACTGGAGTGGCTTGCCGTTTTCTTCTCCATTTATATCCAGATGGGAGGCCAAGTTTTCATAATAATTATTAGAGAAAATCAACTTATGCTTCTGGCAGTGGGAGGAGAAAAAGACCCATTTTACAATACCCCAGAGGTCCTTCTTCATAAAAAGGCAAGCCTTCTGGGGAAACTAGGTAAGGGGAACATAGCCTACTGGAATATTATCAGAGTATACTGAAGGAAGGAAAATACCCAACTCCAGTCCACTCTAGCCATTCTGTCCAACCTAAGGGAATAGAAAAAAAAAAAAAAAAGAAATTTGTGAAGTTCACAGTCTAGAAGCATAAGCTCACTAGAAGACTGAAACCTAATCATAAAACTATAGAATTCTTTCTCTTCTCTTAAAACTTAGAATCCCATTAATAAAGTACTATTAGTAGTTCCTTTTACTTGATACATCATGTATGGCTGTCAAGAAAAAAATTACACAAAAAGTAAAAAAAAAAAAAAAATATATATATATATATATGCTTTGAGCAGAGCAAGCATCAGAACTACATGCCAGGGAGGCTGGAATTATCAGAGTGAGAGTTTTAAAATAACTGCCCTGTCCTTAATTGCTCAGTTATGTCTGACTCCTTGTGACTTCATGGACTGTAGCCCACCAGATTCCTCTGTCCATGGGATTTTTCAGGCAAGAATACTGGAGTGGGTTGCCATTTCCTTCTCCAATAATGGTGTGACAATGAGATAAATACATGCAGAAAAATGAAACTCTATTCTTATCTAACACCACTCAAAAATTAATTTGAAATGGATCTAAGACTTAAACATAGACCTGGTAATAAAAAATTCCTAGAATAAAACAGGGAAAGAAGCCCCTCAATATTCATCTTGGCACTGATTTTTTTTTTTTGGGTGATACTGAAACCACAAGCAACAAAAGCAGAAATCAAAGTATTTAACAACTTAAGAATGATTTATTTTTTGGAAATGGTAGGCTAAAAAGCCACTATTCCATGTTATCAGCATTTTAGTTTTTCTTAACATTCTTTGGTTAAACCTCTAAAATTATTAAAGATTTGGTTACCTGTACAGCATTTTTAAAATGGTGTTTGAGTCTTCAACAGTTATTTAACTTGTTAATTGGAACAGGTCTAGGAGCTACTCAGTTTCAGCATAAAATTGGATCTAGTTACCTACATCAGTCGGAGAAGGCAATGGCACCCCACTCCAGGACTCTTGCCTGGAAAATCTCATGGATGGAGGAGCCTGGAAGGCTGCAGTCCGTGAAGTCGCTGAGGGTCGGACACGACTGAGCGACTTCACTTTCAGTTTTCACTTTCATGCACTGAGGAAGGAAATGGCAACCCACTCCAGTGTTCTTGCCTGGAGAATCCCAGGGATGGGGGAGCCTGGTGGGCTGCCATCTATGGGGTCGCACAAAGTCGGACACAACTGAAGCAACTTAGCAGCAGCAGCGGACCTACATCAGTAACTAAGCAATTTTTGAACATTGGCTGTGCTGTACTGTATTAGGTACTGGAAATATCAACTTCAGTAAAAGACTTGGTTCTCATGGATATTTAAAATTAAATGTGGATCCAAGCCTTAAACCAAAAAAATGTAAAATGTGGTATTATAGTTTAGTATTATTCCTGACATTATTTTATAATTTATGTTATTGTAATACTTTTAGAATATTATTCATAATCAAGAACAATGAAGTATATACATTTTCTTAAACTTTTTAATTTACAGCAGATTTTTTGATTTTCTTATTTAATTTAAAATGTTAGAGACAATTTTATTAAGGAATTTTAAAAATTGATCCTCATTGCTGTTATGTGTACATAAAGAAATTAGTTTCAAAATTGGGATGTTAGAAACTTCATCAGTTCTTGCTTGTGGTTAAGAGTAGAGGCAGGCAGATTGAAAACACAGGAGTAAGAGGAAAGTTTTGGAGTTAGTAGGAGTATTCTATATCGTGATCATAGTGATGATTATACTAATATATACATTTGTCAGAAGTTGTTGAACAGTAGTCTAAAATGAGTTTTATCATATATAAATTTTATACCAATATATTTATTTAAAAAGAAAAATGTGAGACAGTGCCAGGCTGGATGAATCTCCAGCTGGAATCAAGATTGCCAGGAAAAATAACAACCTCAGATATGCAGATGACACCACTCTAATGACAGACAGGGAAGAGGAACTAAAGAGTGTGTTAATGATGGTGAAAGAGAAGAAAAAGCTGGCTTAAAACTCAATAGCCAATGCAGGAAGCTGTGACTTAAAAGGGCAGCCGACCCCAGGCCCTTCCTCCCTCCGTCCATTTCTGAGTCTGTGATTCTCACAGGCCTGTGCCTCTTC
This sequence comes from Bos grunniens, assembly GCF_055505025.1. NCBI lineage: Eukaryota > Metazoa > Chordata > Mammalia > Artiodactyla > Bovidae > Bos > Bos grunniens. The sequence goes on along the minus strand of NC_141194.1, from coordinate 99,394,117 downwards.
TCCATGAGAGAGCACCTCCATCCTGTCACCATGCACCAGTGCCTGGTGAAGTGCTGCTGCTGTCCCGTGTCGAGCCTGCTGCCCTGGATTCTGTGGCTACTGACTCCACCACGCTGCTGGGCTGGCCCTGTGGGGCAGCATGCTGCAGCCATCAGTGCCCTGCAGCCAGGGCTTGTGCCATCCGCTCAGTGACACTACAGCGAGGTGGTGGCCAACCGCGAGGATGACCTCAGCTTCTTCAATATGGTGGAGGGCTTCTTCGGCCGTAGTGCCAGCATCATGGAGGACAAGCTGGTGGAGGACCTCAAGACCCAGGAGACCGAGGAGCAGAAGCAGAACCTGGTGCATGGCATCCTGCACTTCATCAAGCCCTGCGATAATGTGCTGAGCCTGTCCTTCCACATCCGGCGTGACGACAGCTCCTGGGAAGTCATTGAGGGCTACTGGGCCCAGCACAGCCAGCACCGCATGCCCTGCAAGGAAGGTATCCATTATAGCATTGATGTGAGTGTAGATAAAGTTAAAGCTCTGGCTTATCTGATAACATATAAGTGTGCAGTGGTTGATGTGCCATTTAGGGTTGTCAAAGCTGATGTTTAGGTCAATCCCAAGCACTATACTGATAATGAATTGGAAAAGATCACAAGGAGGTTCACCATGGAGCTGGCAAGAAGGGCTTTATTGGTCCTGGCATTGATGCGCCTGCCCCAGACATGAGCACAGGCCAACTGGAGATGTCCTGGATTGCTGACACCCATGGTAGCACTATAGGGCACTCTGGTGTTAATGCCCATACCTGTATTACCAGTAAGCCCATCAGTCAGCATGGAATCCACAGACGGATCTCTGCTACTGGTCAGGGAGTTTTCCATGGAATTGAAAACTGCATCAATGAATCTTCTTACATGAGTATTTTAGGAATGACACCAGGATTTGGAGATAAAACATTTGCCATTCAGGGATTTGGCAATGTGAGCCTGTACTCTATGAGATATTTACATCGTTTTCGTGCTAAATGTGTTGCTGTTTGTGAGTCTGATGACAGCATATGGAATCCAGATAGTATTGAACAAAAGGAACTGGAATACTTCAAATTGCAACATGAAACAATCCTGGGCTTCCCCAAAGCAAAGATCTATGAAAGGAGAATCTTGGAGGTTGACTGTGACATCCCTGCTGCCAGCGAAAAGCAGCTGACCAAGTCCAATGCACCAAGAGTCAAAGCCAAGATCATTGCTGAAGGTGCCAATGGACCAACAACTCCAGAAGCTGATAAGATTTTGCTAGAGAGAAACATCATGGTTTTTCCAGATCTCTACTTGAATGCTGGAGTAGTGACAGTATTTTACTTTGAGTAGCTAAAGAATTGAAATCATGTCAGCTATGGCCATTTGAACTTCAAATATGAAAGGGATTCTAACTACCACTTGCTCATGTTTGTTCAAGACAGTTTGGAAAGGAAATTTGGAAAATATGGTGGAACTATTCCTTATTGTACCTACAGCAGAGTTCCAAGACTGGATATCTGACAAAGACATTGTGCACTCTGGCTTAGCTACACCATGGAGCACCCTGCCAGGCAAATCATGCACACAGTCATGAAATGTAACCTGGGATTGGACCTGAGAACAGCTGCCTATGTCATCACCATTGAGAAAGTCTTCAAGGTGTACCATGAAGCTGGTGTGACCTTCACATAGACCAGACTGTGGCTGACTTCTTCACTACCCTCTTCACCTCTTCTGCTGCAGACCTATCATAAGTTTACATGTAACCACAGAAATCTTTCTCATGACCTAATAGATGATAGACACCATTCTCAACAAGTCAATCCAAATCAGCCCCTTAAGGAAAAAAAATAATAATGAGTTTAGGGGATCATATATAAGCTAATAAGTGATAGTAGAAATTAGCCATGCCAGAAAGTCATTTGGGCATTTTGCCCTTAAATAAAAGATTTGTTTCCATCTGCTTGTGCTGCCTTTCTCCATGGCTGCTTCCCAGCACATTCAGCTGTGGCCCTAGGAAGGCACCTGTTATCCAAGATGAGTCAATCACTTGCCCCTTCAGCTCTTAAAAAGTCTATCAGGTGCTTTGACACATTTAAGAAACAGGTATATGGCATTTTCAGAAGGTAGCATGGTCCTCAAGTGAGTTATTGCTATTTTACATCAGCAAAATAACTCAATTTTACAGGTTACAAGCAACAACAACAACAAAAACTTTATGCATTTCATTCTTTTAGAATAAAATAAGTACATGCTGCTGTAAGAAAATTGCCTTCAATCACTTAACAAGCCTAACCTTGACTCAAGCAGTGAATGCCTATAAACATAATAAGTGAAAAAAACTAGTATTTTTATAACATAAAACAATATCAATTATAGCTTGTCAATTGCAAACTGTCACCTCACACGCTATCAAAATAATGCTCAAAATTCTCCAAGCTAGGCTTCAACACTACAGTTGAAGTTCAACAGTTCAACTGTGAACTTCTAGATGTTCAAGTTGGTCAAATCGTCAACACCCATTGGATCATCAAAAAAGCAAGAGAGTTCCAAAAAGACATCTACTTCTGCTTTATTGACTATGTCAAAGCCTTTGACTGTGTGGATCACAACAAACTGTGGAAAATTATTAAAGAGATGGGAATACCAGACCACCTGACCTGCCTCATGAGAAATCTGTATGCAGATCAAGAAGCAATGGTTAGAACTGGACATGGAACAACACCCTGGTTCCAAATTGGGAAAGGAGTATGTCAAGGCTGTATATTGTCACCCTGCTTATTTAACTTGTATACAGAGTGTATCATGAGAAATGCTGGGCTGGTTGAAGCACAAGCTGGAATCAAGATTGCCAGGAGAAATATCAATAACCTCAGGTATGCAGATGACACCACCCTTATGGCAGAAAGCGAAGAAGAACCAAAAAGCCTCTTGATGAAAGTGAAAGAGGAGAGTGAAAAAGTGGGCTTAAAGCTCAACATTCAGAAAACAAAGATCATGGCATCTGGTCCCATCACTTCATGGCAAATAGATGGGGAAACAGTGGAAACAGTGTCAGACTTCATTTTTCGGGCTCCAAAATCAATGCAGATGGTGACTGTAGCCATGAAATGAAAAGACACTTGCTCCTTGGAAGAAAAGTTATGACCAACCTAGACAGCATATTAAAAAGCAGAGATATTACTTTGCCTACAAAGGCCCATCTGGTCAAAGCTCTGTTTTTTCCTGTAGTCATGTATGGATATGAGACTTGGACCATAGAGGAAGCTGAACACTGAAGAATTGATGCTTTTGAGCTGTGATGTTGGAAAAGACTCCTGAGAGTCCTTTGGACTGCAAGGAAATCAAACCAGTCAATCCTAAAAGAAATCAGTCCTGAATATTCATTGGGAGGACTGATGCTGAATCTGATGCTCCAAAACTTTGGCCACCTAATATAAAAAGCTAACTTATTAGAAAAGACCATGATGCTGGGAAAGTTTGAAGGCAAGAGAAGGGGACGAGGATGAGATAGTTGGATGGCATCACCGACTCGATGGACATGAGTTTGAGCAAGCTCTGGAAGTTGGTGATGGACAGGGAATCCTAGTGTGCTTCAGTCCATGGGGTCACAAAAAGTCAGATAAAACTAAACGATTGAACTGAACTGAACACAGGAGTGACACCTGGGTAGCCAAGCTAGCAGGTAAACATAAGAAAAAAGTTTTGAACAGGAATATCAGAGTCACCACCCTGTGAGGAAAATAGACTTCACAGAATTACTTCAGTCAAAGCATAAAACAAACAAATGACTAATCAACCAATAGCAACAACACTCCTCTAACAGGAGGTAGTAGGTATTGTTATCCATGTTGCTGCCATATGTTATCTAAAATATCTAGTATTCAACAAAAAATTATGAAGCATGACAATGAAATAGAAAAGTATAATCCTACACAGGGATGTGGGGAAGAAGTTAATAGAAATTGACCACAAGGAAGCCTAGACATTGTAGACAAAGACAAATATCAACTGTCATAAATATGTCCCAAAAATTACAGGAAACCATGTTTAAAGAAGTAAAATATGAGAACAAAGTCTCAATAGAGAATATAAATAAATACCCAGAAAAGATTAAAAGAAACAAATAGAAACACTTCAGTTGACAAACTGAAACGAAAAGTTCACTAGAGGGGCTGAACAGCAGATTTAATAAGCAGACAGAAGAATCAGTTAGCTTGATAGAGTAATAGAGATTTGAATACAGATAAAAAAGAATCAAGAAGAATGAAAAGATACCACTGTCAAACTTCTGAAAACAAAAAAGAGAACCATAAAAGTGACAAAATAAAAAAAATGAGTTGTCATGTACAGGGAACCTAATAAGTTTTACAGCTGGCATCTTATCAGAAACAATAGAGACCAAAGGCAGTGGCATGATATATTTAAAATACTAGGGAAAAAAAAAAAAAAACGGTCAACTAAGAACATTATATCAAGCAAAATTGCATTTCTAAAATAAAGACAAAATAGAAGCATCCCAGATAAACAAAGACTGAGAGAATTTTTGCCAGTAGACCTAGCTTAAAGAAATACTAAGGGGAATTTTTCAGGCTTAATGCAAGTGACACCAGTCATTTATTCAAATCTGCACAAATATACAAAAAACAGCAGTAAATGTAAGTATGTAGGTAGTTATACAAGATGGTATAACTGCCTATCTATCCCACTGTCTTCTCTTAGATTATTTAAAAATTGCCCCAAACAGTATGTCTACAACTGTTTTAAAGGATAAAGAACATATATAAATGGGTTTCCATGTTCTCCTCCAGGGAAGCTTTCTCACCCAGGGATAGAACCTGCATCTCTTATGTCTCCTGCATTAGCAGGTGGGTTCTTTACCACTAGCACCACCTGAGAAGTCTCAAATAAGAGGGTTACTATAACAAACTCTATAAGCATACTTGTTCTCCTTTCTTGTTAAAACTTATTCAGACTTATATAAAGAAATTATGTAAAGTAATAATTATAGCAAGGTATTGTTGGCTTTGTAACATGTACAATTACATATGCACAATAATAATGGGCTTCCCTGTTTGCTCAGCAGTAAAGAATCCACCAGCCAAGCTGGAGTGAGATCACAGGCCAGGAAGATCCCCTGGCAGAGGAAATGGCTACTCACTCCAGTATTCTTGCCTGGGAAATCCCATGGACAGAGGAACCTGGCAGCTCCAGTCCCTGGGGTCTCAAAGAGTTGGACATGACCGAGTGACTAAACAACAATGATAACAAAAATGACAGCAAATAGAGTTATATTCTATGAAAGTTTCACTATTTTGCCAGAATTTAGTATACATTTTAAATATATTTTGATAAGTTGATATTCACATTGTGAGTTCTAGAGAAATCACTAGTAAATAATTTAAAAATATACCATTAAAAAACTCTTAAACAGATTAAAGTGCCATGATAAAAATATATACATGAAACCAAACAAGGCAATAAAGATGGAAAAAAGATGTAAGATATACAGATAAAAATGGTAGATATGAATTCCAGCATATCAATAATAATATTAAATATTAATATTTTAAATAATGATAGAAAAGTCAAGTTTACCATTATTATTTAAAACTAGTATAATTATATAATATCATTACATATTTAAAAGTAATGATAACATCCTCTGACATAAATCACAGTAAGATCCTCTATGACCCACCTCCCAGAGTAATGGAAATTAAAACAAAAATAAACAAATGGGTCCTAATTAAACTTAAAATATTTTGCACAATGAAAGAAACAATAAGCAAGGTGAAAAGACAGCCTTGAAAATGGGATAAAATAATAGCAAATGAAACAACTGACAAAGACTTAATCTCCAAAATACACAAACAGCACATGCAGCTCAATACATGAAAAATTAACAATCCAATCAAAAAGTGGCCAAAGAACTAAACAGACATTTCTTCAAAGAAGACACACAGATGGCTAATAGACACATGAAAAGATGCTCAGTATCACTCATTATTAGATAAATGCAAATCAAAACCACAATGAGGTATCATCTCACACCGGTCAGAATGGCTGCCATCAAAAAGCCCACAAACAATAAATGCTGGAGAGGGTGTGGAGAAAAGGGAATCCTCTTACACCGTTGGTGGGAATACAAACTGGTACAGCCACTATTGAGAACAGTGTGGAGATTCCTTAAAAAACTGGAAATAGAACTGCCATACGACCCAGCAATCCTACTGCTGGGCATACACACCAAAGAAATCAGAATTGAAAGAGACACATGTACCTCAATGTTCATTGCATCAATGTTTACAATAGCCAGGACATGGAAGCAACCTAGATTTCCACTGGCAAACAAATGCATAAGAAAGCTGTGGTACATATACACAATGGAATATTACTCAGCTATTGAAAAGAATGCATTTGAATCAGTTCTAATGAGGTGGGTGAAACTGGAGCCTATTATACAGAGCAAAGTAAGTCAGAAAGAAAAACATCAATATTATATATTAATGCATATACATAGACTTTAGAAAGATGATAACAACGATCCTATATGCAAAGCCACAAAAGACAAACAGATGTAAAGAAGAGACATTTGGACTCTGTGAGAGAAGGCAAGGGTGGGATGATTTGAGGGAATAGCATTGAAACATGTATATTACCATATGTGAAATAGATGACCAGTGCAACCTGATGCATAAAGCAGGGCAATCAAAGCTGGTGCTCTGGAACAACCCAGAGGGATAGGGTGAGGAAGGAGGTGGGAAGGGATTCAGGATGGGGGGACACATGTACACCTGCAGCTGATTCATGTTAATGTATGGCAAAAACTACCACAATATTGTAAAGTAATTATCCTCCAATTAAAATAAATCAATTAATTTTAAAAAGAACTAATGGTAAAACTTGACTCTCTTATGATTATTTAAAATATTAATACTTAATGTTATTGTTGATATGCTGGAATTCAAATAATGGTGGGAGAGTCAAGGGGCTTCGCTGGTGGCTCAGATAGTAAAGAATCTGCTTGCCATGTGGGAGACCTGGGTTCAATTCCTGGGTTGGGAAGATCTCCTGGAGGAGGGCATGGCAACCCACTCCAGTATTCTTGCCTGGGAAATCCAATGGACAGGGGAGCCTGGCTGGCCACAGTCCATGGGGTCTCAAGGAGTCAGACACGACTGAGTGACTAAGCACAGAAGACTTTCAGTATGATGCACAAAAGCAGTAGTGAGAGGGAGCATCCTTGCCTTGTTCCTGACCCATAGCAGAAGTTTCAAGTTTTTTACCATTAAGTATGATGTTCAGTTCAGTTCACTCAGTTTTGTCCGACTCTTTTCAACCCCATTAATTGCAGCACGTTGGGCCTCCCTGTCCATCACCAACTCCTGGAGTTCACCCAAACTTATGTCCATTGAGTCGATGATGCCATCCAGCCATCTCATCCTCTGTCGTCCCCTTCTCCTCCTGCCTCCAATCCCTCCAAGCATCAGGGTCTTTTCCAATGAGTCAGCTCTTCGCATGAGGTGGCCAAAGTACTGGAGTTTCAGCTTTAGCATCACTCCTTCCAATGAACACCCAAGACTGATCTCCTTTAGAATGGACTGGTTGGATCTCCTTGCAGTCGAGGGACTCTCAAGAGTCTTCTCCAACACCACAATTCAAAAGTAATAATTCTTCGGCACTCAGCTTTATTCACAGTCCATACATGACCACTGGAAAAACCATAGCCTTGACTAGACAGACTTTTTTTTGGCAAAGTAATGTCTCGGCTTTTGAATATGCTATCTAGGTTGGTCATAACTTTCCTTCCAAGGAGTAAGAGTGTCTTCAAGAAAGATATCTCTGCAAGAAAATTAGAGATACTAAGGGAATATTTCATGCAAAGATGGGCTCGATAAAGGACAGAAATGGTATGGACCTAACAGAACCAGAAGATATTAATAAGAGGTGGCAAGAATACACAGAAGAACTGTACAAAAAAAGATTTTCATGACCAAGATAATCACGAAGATGTGATCACTCACCTAGAGCCAGACATCCTGGAATGTGAAGTCAAGTGGGACATAGAAAGCATCACTATGAACAAAGCTAGTGGAGGTGATGGAATTCCAGTTGAGCTACTTCAAATCCTGAAAGATGATGCTGTGAAAGTGCTGCACTCAATATGCCAGCAAATATGGAAAACTCAGCAGTGGCCACAGGACTGGAAAAGGTCAATTTTCATTCCAATCCCAAAGAAAGGCAATGTCAAAGAATGCTCAAACTACCGCACAATTGCACTCATCTCACATGCTAGTAAACTAATGCTCAAAATTCTCCAAGCCAGGCTTCAGCAATACGTGAACTGTGAACTTCCTGATGTTCAAGCTGGTTTTAGAAAAGGCAGAGGAACCAGAGATCAAATTGCCAACATCTGCTGGATCATGGAAAAAGCAAGAGAGTTCCAGAAAAACATCTATTTCTGTTTATTGACTATGCCAAAGCCTTTGACTGTGTAGATCACAATAAACTGTGGAAAATTCTTCAAGAGATGGGAATACCAGACCACCTGACCTGCCTTTTGAGAAACCTATATGCAGGTCAGGAAGCAACAGTTAGAACTGGACATGGAACAGACTGGTTCCAAATAGGAAAAGGAGTACATCAAGGCTGTATATTGTCACCCTGCTTATTTAACTTATATGCAGAGTACATCATGGGAAACGCTGTGCTGGAAGAAGCACAAGGTGGAATCAAGACTGTCGGGAGAAATATCAATAACCTCAGATATGCAGATGAAACCACCCTTATGGCAGAAAGTGAAGAGGAACTAAAAACCCTTTGATGAAAGTGAAAGAGGAGAATGAATAAGTTGTCTTAAAGCTCAGCATTCAGAAAACTAAGATCATGGCATCTGGTCTCATCACTTCATGGGAAATAGATGGGAAACAGTGGAAACAGTGTCAGACTTTAATTTTTTGGGTTCCAAAATCACTGTAGATGGTGATTGCAGCCATGAAATTAAAAGACGCTTACTCCTTGGAAGGAAAGTTAAGTATGATGTTAGTTTGCAGTATTTAAACAGATGTTCTTTATCAAGTTGAGGAAGCTCCTCTTTGTTCCTAGTTTATTGTGATTTATTTAAATCAAGCTTTAGTATTATATTACATGAAATACTTTTTTTGCATCAGTTATTATCATATGATTTTTATTCTTTAGCATTTGATATGATGAATTACATTAATTGGTTTTGAAATATTGAACCAGACTTGCACACCTGGAATAAATCCCACTGATTATGGTACATAATTTCTTTTATATTTTTTATTTAAATTTTTAATATTTTATTTTGGATTTTTGCATCTATATTCATGGGAGGAATTGTTCAGTAGTTTTCTTTTTTTGTAGTATCTTTGTTTAGTTTTGGCATTAAAATAATGCTGGCCTCACAGATTGAACTAGAAAGTATTCTCTCTGATTCTATCTTCTGAAAGAGATTGCTGAGCAATGGTGTAATATTTTTCCTTAAATGTTTGGTAAATTTCACCAGAGAACCCATCTGAGCCCAGTGCTTTCTGTTTTGGCAGGTAATTAATTATTTATTCAATGTCTTTAATAGACACAGGCCTATTCCAATTATCTATTTCTTCTCTCTGAAAGATAATATCTTTCTTGGAATTGCTGTTATCAAATTTATAGGCATGGAGTTCAAAGTGTTATTTATTTTATAATCCTTTTAATGCCCATAGGCATCTCAAGTGATAGTCTCTTTCATTTCTGATATTGGTAACATCTGCCTTGTCTCTCTTTTTTCTTAGCCTGGCTAGAATCTTATTGATTTATTGATCTTTTCAAAGAGTCGGTTTGGGATTTTGTTAATTTTCTCTTGATTTTCTGTTTTCAATTTCATTAACATCTTCTCTAATTTCTATTGTTTCTTCTGCTCACTATTGATTTTTGTTTGTTTGTTTGTTTTTTCTTGTTTCCTAAGCTAGAAGTTTAAATGATTGATTTTAGATCTTTTTTCCTCATATATTCATTCAATGCAATAAATTTTGCTCTAAGCACTGCTTCACTGAATGCCATAAATTTTGATTAAGCTATTTTCACTTTAATTTAGTTCAAAATAATTTAAATTTCTCTTGACATTTCGTCTTTGACCCATGCATTACTTAGACATGCTTTGCTTAATCTCCAAATATCTGGGGATTTCCCAGTTATCTTTCTGTTACTGGTTACCAGTTTAATTTCATTGTGTTCTGAGAACATTGTATGATTTCTGTTAAAAAATAAAGTTTTTATTTATGGCCCAGAATGTGGTGTATCTTGGTGAATGTTCCATGTGAGCTTGAGAAGAACTACTGTTGTTGGATGAAGTAGTCTATATAGGAATACCTCAATATCTTCTCTGGTGGCTCAGAGGTAAAGAATCCACCTGCATTGTGGGAGACCTGGGTTTGATCCCTGGGTTGGAAAGATCCCCTTGAGAAGGCAATGGCTACTCACTCCAGTATTCTGGGCTGAAGAATTCCATGGACAGAGGAGCTTGTCAGGCTACAGTCCATGGAGTCTCAAAGAGTTGGACACGACTGAGCAGCTTTCACTTCCTTTCAGTATCTGTATGAAATTAGTTCTAGGACCCCCAACCAAAGCCATGGATGCTCAAGTTCCTTATATAAAAAGGTGTAGTATTTGCATTTAACCTATGCACATCCTCCCATATACTTTAAATAATATCCGGATTACTTATATCTAGTACAATCCAAATGATGTGTGTGTGTGTGATCAATCATGTCCGACTCTTTGAGATCCTATGTACTGTAGCCCGTCAGGCCCCTCTGTTCATGGGGTTCTCCAGGCCAGAATACTGGAGTGAGTAGCCACTTTCTACTTTAGGGGATCTTCCCAACCCTGGGATTGAACCCAGGTGTCTAGCTTCTCCTGCATTGGCAGGTGAATTCTTTACCACTAGCACTACATGCTATATAAATTGTTGTAAATCCAGTGTAACGCCTTGCTTTTTGGAACATTCTGAAGGTTACAAAAAATATTTTCAATTCTTGGCTGGTATAATTAGATGCACAACTCATGGATATGAAGGGCTGACTGTACATGTCAATTATATGCAGTTGATTAATTGTGTCCTTGGGCTCATTTTGCTGATTATCTGCCTGATGGATCTATCCATTTTTTTATAGAGTGATATTGAAGTCTCCAACTATTATAGTGGATTCATCTATTTCTTCATGCTGTTTTGTTTTTGCCTTACTTAATTTGATACTCTGTTTTTAGGCATATACCCATTAAGGACTATTATATCCTCTTGAAATAGTTACACTTTTATCATTATGTAATTCTTCGGTTTGCCCCTAAAGAGTTCCATATTCTGAAGTATCTTATGTCTGAAATTAGTACAGATACTTCAGATTTCTTTGATTTGGTATTAGGACGGGAATTTTTTTTTCTATCTCTTTAATAAACAGGTGTCTTTATATTTAAAGTGAGTTTCTTAAAGACAACTTAGACTTGGGTCTTATTTTTTTAATCTATTCCAGCAATCTCTGTATTGAAATTTATATATTTATACCATTAATGTTAAAGTAATTCTTTTTTTTTTTTAAATTTTTTATTGAAGGGTAATTGCTTTACATAATTTTGTTGTTTTCTGTCAAACCTCAACATGAATCAGCCATAGGTATATATATATATCCCTCCCTTTTGAACCTCCCTCCAATCTCTCTCCCCATCCCACCCCCCTAGGTGGTTACAGAGCCCCTGTTTGAGTTTCCTGAGCCATACAGCAAATTCCCGTTGGCTATCTATTTTACATATGGTACTGTAAGTTTCCATGTTCCTATTTCCATACATCTCGCCCTTCCCACATATCCATAAGTCTATTTTCTATGTCTGTTTCTCCACCGTTGCCCTTTAAATAAATTATTCAGTACTATTTTTCTAGATTCCATATAGATGCATTAAAATATGATATTTATCTTTCTCTTTCTGACTCACTTCACTCTGTATAATAGGTTCTAGGTTAATTCACCTCATCAGAACTGACTCAACTGTGTTCCTTTTTATGGATGAGTAACATTCCATTGTGTATATGTACCACAACTTCCTTATCCATTCATCTGTCAATGGACATCTAGGTCGCTTCTGTGTTCTGGCTATTGTAAATAGTGGTGCAATCAGCAAAGGGATACATGTGTCTTTTTCAATTTTGTTTACTCAGGGTATATGACTAGGAGTGGGATTTCTGGGTCATATGGTGGTTTTATTCCTAGGTTTTAAGGAATCTCCATACCGTCTTCCATAGTGGCTGTATCAAATTACATTCCCACCAATAGGGTGTGAACGTTCCCTTTTCCCACACCTTCTCCAGCACTTATTGTTTGAGGCTTTTTCATGATGGCCATTCTGACCAGAGTGAGGTGATATGTCATTGAACTTTTGATATGCATTTCGCTATTAAAGAGATCTCTTCAAGAAAATTCGAGATACCAAGGGAAAATTTCATGCAAATATGGGCTCAATAAAGGACAGAAATGGTATGGACCTAACAGAACCAGAAGATATTAAGAAGAGGTGGCAAGAATACACAGAACAGTACAAAAAAGATCTTCAGGACCCAGATAATCACGATGATGTGATCACTCATCTAGAGCCAGACATCCTGAAATGTGAAGTCAAGTGGGCCTTAGAAAGCATCACTATGAACAAAGCTAGTGGAGGTGATAGAATTCCAGTTGAGCTTTTTCAAATCCTGAAAGATGATGCTGTGAAAGTGCTGCACTCAATATGCCAGCAAATTTGGAAAACTCAGCAGTGGCCACAGGACTGGAAAAGGTCAGTTTTCATTCCAATCCCAAAGAAAGGCAATGCCAAAGAATGCTCAAACTACCGCACAGTTGCACTTATCTCACATGCTAGTAAAGTAATGCTCAAAATTCTCCAAGCCAGGCTTCAGCAATACATGAACCGTGAACTTCCTGATGTTCAAGATGGTTTTAGAAAAGGCAGAGGAACCAGAGATCAAATTGCCAACATCTGCTGGATCATGGAAAAATCAAGACAGTTCCAGAAAAACATCTATTTCTGCTTTATTGACTATGCCAAAGCCTTTGACTGTGTGGATCACAACAAACTGTGGAAAGTTCTTCAAGAGATGGGAATACCAGACCACCTGACCTGCCTCTTGAGAAATCTGTATGCAAGTCAGGAAGCAACAGTTAGAACTGGACATGGAACAACAGACTGGTTCCAAATAGGAAAAGGAGTACGTCAAGGCTGTATATTGGCACCCTGCTTATTTAAATTGTATGCAGAGTACATCATGAGAAAGGATGGACTGGAAGAAACAAAAGCTGAAATCAAGATTGCTGGGAGAAATATCAATGACCTCAGATATGCAGATGATACCACCCTTATGGCATAAAATGAAGAGGAACTAAAAAGCCTCTAGATGAAGTGAAAGAGGAGAGTGAAAAATTTGGCTTAAAGCTCAACATTCAGAAAATGAAGATCATGGCATCCAGTCCCATCACTTCATGGGAAATAGATGGGGAAACAGTGGAAACAGTGTCAGACTTTATTTTTTTGGGCTCCAAAATCACTGCAGATGGTGACTGCAGCCATGAAATTAAAAGACACTTACTCCTTGGAAGGAAAGTTATTTCCAACCTAGATAGCATATTCAAAAGCAGAGACATTACTTTGCCAACAAAGGTCTGGCTGGTCAAGGCTATTGTTTTTCCTGTTGTCATGTATGGATGTGTGAGTTGGACTGTGAAGAAGGCTGAGTGCTGAAGAATTGATGCTTTTGAACTGTGGTGTTGGAGAAGACTCTTGAGAGTCCCTTGGACTGCAAGGAGATCCAACCAGTCCATTCTGAAGGAGATCAGCCCTGGGTGTTCTTTGGAAGGAATGATGCCAAAGCTGAAACTCCAGTACTTTGGCCACCTCATGTGAAGAGTTGACTCATTGGAAAAGACTCTGATGCTGGGAGGGATTGAGGGAAGGAAGAGAAGGGGACGACAGAGGATGAGATGGCTGGATGGTATCACTGACTCGATGGATGTGAGTCTGAATGAACTCTAAGATTTGGTGATGGGCAGGGAGGCCTGGCGTGCTGCGATTCATGTGGTCGCAAAGAGTTGGACACGACTGAGTGACTGAACTGAATAAAGAGTGATGTTGAGCATTTTTTCATGTATTTGGCATCATCTGTATGTCGTCTTTGGAGAAGTGTCTATTTAGCTCTTTTTCCACTTTTTGATTGGGTTATGAGCTGCTTGTGTATTTTGGAGATTAAGTCTTTTTCAGTCATTTCATTTGCTACTCTTTTCTCCCATTCCACGTGTTGTCTTTTCGCCTTGCTTATAGTTTCCTTTGCTGTGCAAAAGCTTTTACGTTTAATCAGTTTCCACCTGTTTACTTTTGTTTCTATTTATATTACTCTAGGAGGTAGATCATAGAGGATCTTGTGTTGATTTATGCCATCCAGTGTTCTGTCAATGTTTTCTACTAAGAGTTTTAATGTTTTGGTCTTATATTTAGGTCTTTAATCCATTTTGAGTTTATTTTTGTGTGTGGTATTAGGAAGCGTTCTAATTTCATTCTTTAACATGTAGCTGTCCAGTTTTCCTAGCACCATTTATTGAAGAGGCTGCCTTTTCCCCACTGTATATTCTTGCCTCCTTTGTCAAAAATAAGGTACCATAGGTGCATGGGTTTATTTCTGGGCTTTATATCTTGTTCTATTGGTCTACATTTCTGCTTTTTTCTGCCAGTACCATACTGTCTTGATGACTGTAGCTTGATAGTATAACCTGAAGTCAGGAAGGTTGATTCCTCCAGGTCCACTCTTCTTTCTCAGGACTGCTTTGGCTATTTGGGTTCTTTTGGGTTTCCATATGCATTGTGAATTTTTTTGTTCAAATTTTGTGAAAAATGCCATTGGTAATTTGATAGGGATCACACTGAATCTGCAGATTGCATTTGGTAGTATAGTCATTTTCACAATAATGATTCTTCCTACCCAAGAACATGGAATATCTCACCATCTGTTTATGTCATCTTTGATTTCTTTCATCAGTGTCTTATAATTTTCTGTGTGTTTTTCTTTTGTCTCCTTAGGTAAGTTTACTCCTAGATATTTAATTCTTTTTGTTGCAATGGTGAATGGGATTGGTTCCTTAATTGCTCTTTCTGATTTTTCATTGTTAGTATATAGAAACTCAAGTGATTTCTGTGTATTGATTTTGTATCCTGCAGCTTTGCTAAATTCACTTTAGCAAACTTTCTGATACTATCTTTAGGGTTTTCTGTGTACAGTATCATGTCATCTGCAAACAGTGAGAGCTTTACTTCTTTTTTTTCTGATCTGGATTCCTTTGATTTCTTTTTTCTTCTCTGATTGCTGTATCTATAAGAACTATGTTGGATAAAAGTGGTGAAATTGGACACCCTTTTCTTGTTCGGGACCTTAGGGGGAATGTTTTCAGTTTTTCACCATTGAGAATAATGTTTGCTGTAGGCTTATCATACATGGCCTTTATTATGTTGAGGTAGGTTCCTTGTATGCCCATTTTTTGAAGAGTTTTAATCATAGATGGGTGCAGAATTGTTTCAAAGGCTTTTTTCTGCATCTATTGAGATGATCATATGGTTTTATCTTTCAGTTTGTTAATGTAGTGTATTGCATTGGTTGATTTGCTTATACTGAAGAATCCTTGCATTCCTGGAATAAACCTAACTTGATCATGGTGTATGAGCTTTTTGATGTGTTGCTGAATTCTGTTTGCTAAAATTTTGTTGAGGATTTTTGCATCTATGTTCATCGGTGATATTGGTTTTCTTTTTTGTGTTGTCTTTATCTGTTGTGGTATCAGGGTGATGACGGACTCATAGAATAAGTTTGAAAGTGTTCCTTCCTCTGAATTTTTTTGAAAGAGTTTTAGAAGGATATGCATTAGCTGTGGTTTTCAGGCTCTCTGCCCACTGATGAAGAATGGTAAGAGGCTTAGAAAGCTTCCTGATGGAAAGACTGATTGAGGGGAAAACTAGGTCTTGTTCTGATGGGCAGGGCAATGTTCAGTAAAACTTTAATCCAATTTTCTATTGATGGATGGACCTGTGTTCCCTCCCTGTTATTTACCTGGGGCCAAACTAAGGTGGAGGTAATGAAGATAATGATGACCTCCTTCAAAAGATCTTATGCAGGCAGTGCTACCCTCAGTGCCCCCAAACCTGCAGCAGGCCAGCACCAACCCACACCTCTGCCAGAGACTCCTGAACACTCATGGGCAAGTCTGAATCAGTCTCTTCTGGGGTCACTGCTCCTTTCTTCTGGTTTCTGGTGCCCACAACGTTCTCTTTGTGCCACCCCCCTCCCAAGAGTCTGTTTCACCAGTCCTAAGTAAGTTCTGGCAGCTCTATGGTGGGGTTAATTGTGACCTCCTCCAAGAGGGCTTATGCCATACCCAGGTCTGCTGCACCCAGAGCCCCTGCTTCTGTGGAAGTCCAATGCTGACACAAACAGAGCTCTGTCTCAGTCTCTGTGGGGTCTCTGGGTCCTGGTGCACATAAGGTTTGTTAGAGCCCTCTGAGCATCTCAGGCAGGTATAGGGTTTGATTCTAAATGGAATTTTGTCCCTCCTACCATTTGCTGGGGCTTCTCCTTTGCCTTTGGATGTGGGGCTATCTCCTCAAAGTTGCTCCAGCACAGCACAGCTGTCACTCGAGCACCTACCATCTTGCTGGGGCTTATCTGCGTTTGGAGGTGGGGTATCTCCTCACACTCTCTCCAGCACCATGTAGCCGCTGCTCCAGTGCCATACCGGAAACAGTATGTGAACCATGAACTTCCAGATGTTCAAGCTGGATTTAAAAAAAGCAGAGGAACCAGATATCAAATTGCCAGTATCCATTGGATCATCAAAAAAGTGATAGAGTTAAAAAAAAATTCTACTTTAGCTTTATTGACTATGCCAAAGCCTTTGACTGTGTGGATCATAACAAACTGGAAAATTCTTAAGGAGATGGGAATACCAGACCACCTGACCTGCCTCCTGAGAAATCTTCATGCTGATCAAGAAGCAAGTTAGAACTGGACATGGAACAACACACTGATTCCAAATCAGGAAAGGACTGCATCAAGGCTTTATATTGTCACCCTGCTTATTTAACTTGTATACAGAGTACATGATGAGAAATGCTGAGCTGGATGAAGCACAAGCTGGAATCAAGATTTCCAGGAGAAATATCAATAACCTCAGATATGCAAATGACATCACTCTTATGGCAAAAAGTGAAGTAGAACTAAAGAGCCAGTTGATGAAAGTGAAAGAGGAGAGTGAAAAAGTTGGCTTAAAACTCAACATTCAAAAAACTAAGATCATGGCATTTGGGCCCATCACTTCATGGCAAATAGATGGGGATACAATGAAGACAGTGACAGACTTTATTCTTTGGGCTCCAGAATCACTGCAGATGGTGACTGCAGCCATGAAATTAAAAGACGGTTGCTCCTTGAAAGGAGAGTTATGACCAGCCTAGACAGCATATTAAAAAGTAGAGACATTATGTTGCTTACAAAAGTCCATCTAGTCAAGGCTATGGTCTTCCAGTAGTCATGTATGGATGTGAGAGATGGACTATAAAGAAAGCCGAGTGCCAAAGAATTGATGCTTTTGAACTGTGGTGTTGGAGGAGACTCTTGAGAGTCCCTTGGACTGCAAGGAGATCAAACCAGTCAATCCAAAGGAAATCAGTCCTGAATATTCATTTGAAGGACTGATGCTGAGGCTGAAGCTCCAATACTTTGGCCACCTGATGTGAAGAACTGACTCATTGGAAAACACCCTGATGCTAGGAAAGATTGAGGGCGGGAAGATAAGGGGATGACAGAGGATGAGATGGTTGGATGGCATCACCGGCTCAATTGACATGACTTTGAATAAACTCCTGGAGTTGTTGATGGATAAGGAGGCCTGGTGTACTGCAGTCCATGGGATCACAAAGAGTCGGACACAACTGAGTGACTGAACTTAGGCATTAGCTCTTCTCCAAATGTTTGATGGAATTCTGTGAAGCCATCTGGTGCTGGGCTTTTGTTTTTTGGGAGATTTTTGATCACTGGTTCAATTTCAGTGCTTGTATTTGGGTTGTTCATAATTTCTATTTCTTCCTGGTTCAGTTTTGGAAGATTGAACTTTTCTAAGAATCTGTCCATTTCTTCCAGGCTATCCATTTTATTGCCATATAGTTGTTCATAATAGTCTCTTATAATCCTTTGTATTTCTGCATTGTCTGTTGTAACCTCTCCTTTTTCAACTTTAATTTTGTTGATTTGATTCTTCTTTTTTTCTTGATGAGTCTGGCTAATGGCTTGTCAATTTTATTTATCTTCTCAAAGGACCAGCTTTTAGTTTTATTAATCTTTACTATTGCTACTTTGATTTCTTTTCATTTATTTCTGCTCGGATCTTCATGATTTATTTCCTTCTACTAATTTGGGGGGTTTTTGTTCTTCTTTTTCCAGTTGTTTTAGATGTATAGTTAAGTTGTCTACTCGACGTTTTTCTTGTTTCTTGAGGTAGGATTGTATTGCTATAAATTTCCCTCTTAGAACTGCTTTTGCTGAATCCCATAGGTTTTGAGTTGTCATGTTTTCTTTGTCATTTGTTTCTAGATTTTTTTTTTAATTTCCCTTTTGATTTCTTCAGGAACCTGTTGGCTATTTAGAAACGTGTTGTGTAATCTCCATGTGTTTGTGTTTCTTACAGGTTTTTTTTTTTTTTTTCTTGCAATTGATATCTAGTCTCATAGTGTTATGGTCTGACAAGATGCTTGACATGACTTCAATTTTCTTAAATTTACTGAAGTTTGATTTTTGACCCAAGTGTTGGTCTATCCTGGAGAATATTCCATGTGCACTTGAGAAGAAGGTGTATTCTTTTGCATTTGGATGCAATGTCCTGAAGATATCAATGAGATCCATCTCATCTAATGTATCCTTTAAGACTTGTGTTTCCTTATTAATTTTCTGTTTTGATGATCTGTCCATTGGTGTGAGTGGGGTGTTAAAGTCTCCTACTATTATTGTATTACTGTTAATTTCTCCTTTTATGCCTGTTAGTGTTTGTCTTATGTATTGAGGTGCTCCTATGTTTGCTGCATAGGCATTTACAATTGTTATGTCTTCCTTTTGGGTTGATCCCTTGATCATTATGTAGTGTCCTTCCTTATCTCTTGTAATCTTCTTTATTTTAAGGTCTATTTTGTCTGATATGATGATTGCCAATCCAGCTTTCTTATGCTTCCCATTTGCATGGAATATATTTTTCCATCATTTCACTTTCAATCTGTATGTGTCTTGAGGTCTGAAATGGGTTTCTTGTAGACAGCATATAAATAGGTCTTGTTTTTATATCCTTTCAGCCATCTGTGTCTTTTGGTTGGAGCATTTAATCCATTTACATTTAAAGTAATTATTGATATATATGTTCCTATTGCCATTTTCTTAATTGTTTGGGGTTGATGTTTTAGATCTTTTTTCTTCTGTTGTATTTCTTGACTATGGAAGTCCATTTAGCATTTGTTGTAAAGCTGGTTTGGTGGTACTGAATTCTGTTAACTTTTGCTTGTTTGAAAACCTTTTTATTTCTGCATCAGTTTTGAATGAGATCCTTGCCAGGTACTGTAATCTTGGTTGTAGATTTTTCCCTTTCAATACTTTAAATATATCTGCCATTCCCCTTTGGCCTGCAGAGTTTCTGCTGAAAGATCAGCTGTTAAGTGTATGGGGTTTCCCTTGTATATTACTTGTTGCTTCTCCCTTGCTGCTTTTAATATTCTTTCTTTGTGTTTATTCTTTGTTAGTTTGATTAGTATGTATGTTAGCATGTTTCTCCTTGGGTTTATCCTGTATAGGACTCTTTGTGCCTCTTGGGCTTGATTGACCATTTCCTTTCCCATGTTGGGGAAATTTTCAACTATAATCTCTTCAAAATTTTTCTTCATATCCTTTCTTTTTCTCGTCTTCTTCTGGGACCCCTATTATTCGAATGTTACTGTGTTTGATATTGTCCCAGAGGTCTCTGAGACTATCCTCTGTTCATTTCATTATTTTTACTTTATTCTGCTCTTCAGAAGTTATTTCCACCATTTTATCTTCCAGTTCACTGATTTGTTCTTCTGCTTCAGATATTCTGCTATTGATTCCTTATAGAGATATTTTTAATTTCAGTAATTGTGTCATTTGTCTCTATATTTTTTTCTTTAATTCTTCTAGGTCTTCTTTAGTTGATTCTTGCATTTTCTCCATTTTGTTTTCAAGGTTTTGATCATGTTTACTATCATTTTTCTGAATTGTTTTTCAGGGATTTTGCCTATTTCCTCCATTTACTTGGGTTTCTGTGTTTCTAGTTTGTTCCTTCATTTATGTAGCATTTCTCTGCCGTTTCATTTTTTTTTTTTTTTTAACTTATTGTGTTTGAGGTCTCCTTTTCCTAGGATTCAAGGTGGAATTCTTTCTTCCTTTTGGTTTCTGCCCTCCTAACGTTGGTCCAATGGTTTATGTAAGCTTCCTATAGGGTGAGATTTGTGATGAGTTTTTGTTTGTTTTTCCTCTGATGGGCAAGGCTGAGTGATGTGGTAATCCTGTCTGCTGATGATTGGGATTGTATTTTTGTGTTGATTTTTGTTTAGATGAGGCATCCTGAGCAGGCTACTGATGATTGGATGATGCTGAGTCTTGATTTCAAGTGGTTTCCTTTGTGTTAGTTCTCACTGTTTGATACTCCCTCGGATTAGTTCTCTGGTAGTCTAGGGTCTTGGAGTCAGTGCTCCCACTCTAAAGGCTCAGGGCTTGATCTCCCTGCACCTCTAAACCTACACTCCAAATGAGAGCAACTCAACAATAGGTGTGGGTTTGGGGGTGTCGGAGCCTGTGCCAGGGCTGAACTCACAAAGTTGATCAGCCATGGGAGCCCCCAGGCAAGCAGGAGACTTCGGAGCAAAAACTAAAGCAATTCTTGATATATTTGGATTAATAGCAGATTTATTGTTATTTTTATTGATTGCCTGCCTTTTTTCTCTATACCTATTTGTCTTCCACAATTTTGTACCTTTTGTAGTATTAATGGAATTTTCTTTGTGACTGCACTTTCTCTCTTTGCTAAGCATATCAATTATACTTTTAAAAAACTTTTTTAGTGATTTTCTTTTAGTTGCAATATCCATTTGCAAATAACAGAAATTGGCTTCTAAATTATGCTATAATACTTCAAAGATGATGAAAGTACAAAGTATTCCTATTTCTTCCATCTTGTCCTTTGTATAATTGTTATCATTCATTTCACTCATACATCAGTTCAGTTCAGTCACTCAGTTGTGTCCGACTCTTTGCAACCCCATGAATTGCAGCACGCCAGGCCTCCCTGTCCATCACCAACTCCCGGAGTTCACTGAGACTCACGTCCATCGAGTCAATGATGCCATCCAGCCATCTCATCCTCTGTCGTCCCCTTCTCCTCCTGCCCCTAATCCCTCCCAGCATCAGAGTCTTTTCCAATGAGTCAACTCTTCGCATGAGGTGGCCAAAGTACTGGAGTTTCAGCTTTAGCATCATTCCTTCCAAAGAACACCCAGGGCTGATCTCCTTCAGAATGGACTGGTTGGATCTCCGTGCAGTCCAAGGGACTCTCAAGAGTCTTCTCCAACACCACAGTGCAAAAGCATCAATTCTTCAGGGCTCAGCTTTCTTCACAGTCCAACTCTTACATCCATACATGACCACAGGAAGAACCATAGCCTTGACTAGCCGGAACTTTGTTGGCAAATAATGTTTCTGCTTTTGAATATGCTATCTAGGTTGGTCATAACTTTCCTTCCAAGGAGTAAGCGTCTTTTAATTTCATGGCTGCAGTCACCATCCGCAGTGATCTTGGAGCCCAAATAAATAAAGTCTGATGCTGTTTCCACTGTTTCCCCATCTATTTCCCATGAAGTGATGGGACCGGATGCCATGATCTTCGTTTTCTGAATGTTGAGCTTTAAGCCAACTTTTTCACTCTCCACTTTCACTTTCATCAAGAGGCTTTTGAGTTCCTCTTCACTTTCTGCCATAAGGGTGGTTTCATCTGCATATCTGAGGTTACTGATATTTCTCCTGGCAATCTTGATTCCAGCTTGTGCTTCCTCCAGCCCAGCATTTCTCATGATGTACTCTGCATATAAGTTAAATAAGCAGGGTGACAATGTACAGCCTTGATATACTGCTTTTCCTATTTGGAACCAGTCTGTTGTTCCATGTCCAGTTCTAACTCTTGCTTCCTGACCTGCATACAGATTTCTCAAAAGGCAGGTCAGGTGGTCTGGTATTCCCATCTCTTGAAGAATTTTCCACAGTTTATTGTGATCCACACAGTCAAAGGCTTTGGTATATTCAATAAAGCAGAAATATATGTTTTTCTGGAATTCTCTTGCTTTTTTGATGATCCAGCGGATGTTCGCAATTTGATCTCTGGTTCCTCTGTTTTTTCTAAAACCAGCTTAAACATCAGGAAGTTCACAGTTCACATATTGCTGAAGCCTGGCTTGGAGAATTTTGAGCATTACTTTACTAGCATGTGAGATGAGTGCAATTGTGCAGTAGTTTGAGCATTCTTTGGCATTGACTTTCCTGGGATTGGAATGAAAACTGACGTTTTCCTGTCCTGTGGCCACTGCTGAGTTTTCCATATTTGCTGGCATATTGAGTGCAGCACTTTCACAGCATCATCTTTCAGGATTTGAAATCGCTCAACTGGAATCCATCACCTCCACTAGCTTTGTTCATAGTGATGCTTTCTAAGGCCCACTTGACTTCACATTCCAGGATGTCTGGCTCTAGATGAGTGATCACACCATCTTGATTATCTGGGTCGTGAAGATCTTTTTTGTACAGTTCTTCTGTGTATTCTTGTGTAATCATATATATGTGTGTGTATATAAAATAAAATACATTGTTGCTGTTGTTATTTTGAACAAATCATTATCTGTTAGATCAATAAAGAATAAACAGTAAATGTTTTTGTTTTATCTTTACTTATTCCTTCTTAGTTGCTCTTCCTTTCTTATGTAGATCCAAGTTTTGTACCTATACTGTTTTCTTTCTCTCTGAGGAACTTCTTTTAATATTTCTTTCAAAGCAGGTATTTTGTCAGTGTGTGCATTTGTCCTAAGTCGCTTCAGTTGTGTCCAACTCCTTGTGACCCTATGGACTGTATCCTCTCCATGCGATTCTTCAGGAAATAATACTGAAGTAGGTTGCCATGCCCTTTTCCAGGGGGTCTTCCCAACCTAATGATTGAATCTACATCTCTTGAATCTCCTGCATTGGCATGTGCCTTCTTACCACTAGCACAACCTGAGAAGTCCCATTTTGTCAATAAATTCCCTCGTTTGTTTCTCTAAGGAAATTTTTGTTTATCTGAGAAATTTTCTCACTGAATAATGGTTTCTAAGTTGGTAATTTTTCTCTCAACTCTTTTAATATTTCACTCCACTCTCTTCTTGCTTCCATCATTTCTAAACAGTTCATTGTAATTCTTATCTTTTCTCCTCTATAAGCTAGGTATTTTTATTTTGTTGATTCTTTCAATATTTTATCGTTTTTTTTTTAAGTTTGTATATGTTACACCTAATTATATATGTTTTTTGGAATTTATCCTGTGGGGCTTTCTCTAAGCTTCCTATATCTGTGGTTTGGTGTCTGACATTAATATCGGGAAAATTCTCAGTGATGATTGTTTAAAATATTCATTTTGTTCCTTTCTTTTTTTCTTCTTCTGGTATTTCCATTATGCATATGTTACGCCTTTAGTAGTTACCCCACGGTCCTTGGACATTCTGTGTGTGTGTGTGTGTGTGTGTTTCAGTCTTTGTTTTCATTGCTTTTCAGTTTGGGAGTTCTTTTATTAAAATATCCTCAAGCTTAGAGTTTTCCTTATCTGTGTCCAGTCTACTAATATGCTCATCAAAGACACTCTTTGTATATTTTACAGTGTTTATGATATATAGCATTTCTTTTTGATTCTTAGAATTCCATGTTTCTGTTTAGATTTTTCAACTGTTCGTATATGCTCTCTACTCTTATACATTATAGCCCTTAGCATAATAATCATGGTTTTTTCCTCTTCTTTTTTATTGAGGTACAGTTGACTGACAACATTATATTATTTTCAAGTGCCCCTGAACTGTGAAATTTACCACTGTTCTCAGTCCTTCCCTCCCACCCTTAGGTAGGACAGGATGGGGACTGGATTTGGGTGTTTCCTTTCTCCCATGTAGAAGGCTAAGCTACCTAGAGTTAAGTTTTCCAAAACTGAACTTCTTTCCTGAAAGAAGCCCAGCAAATTATGATCTGGTAAAATAGTCTCTACTTGGGGCATGCCATGTTAAGAAGAAAAGAATGCTCTACCGTATTTCAAAATGATTTGTTTTCCCCTTTTACAGCCAAAAATATGAGGGAATTTTTCTCATGTATTCACTGTAAGGACCTGGAAGAACTCCTCTAGGTAAATCTAACAGAACTTTATAGGCCCTTCTATGACTGGGTCTTCCTAGAGTTTTAACTCTCAGAGCTGTCCACATTGAGCCTCTAGCCATTTGTCAATTACAGTTCAGATTTTCTTACCCTGGCATTGCTTCACATAGAAGTTCCTGCTCATGGATTTCTGCTCTATAAATTATGATTCTCTGTATCTGCCTGTTTGTCTCTCCAATTTTGGTACATGTGTTTGCCCTGTGACCTCATTTTCTGGTTACTATAAGAAGAGTTGTTTTTTCAGTTTGTTCAACTTTTTATTTGTTGAACAAATAAAATTCCTAGAAACATGGAATTATAGGATTGAGTGGTGACTTCTAAGCTTCTTGCATGCTGAACCAGAAATAGGGAGTCTCTAGCTTTTCTAATTAATTTCTAAGGATAGGATAAAATTAATTTTTTAGGGATAGTTTTAGATAAACATAAAAGTTTCAAAGATAGTACAGACAGTTTATATTAATATAAACCCCAGGCCTAATTTCTCCTGTTATTAGCCTCTTACACTGGTATGGTACATTTACCACAACTAACAAACCATTGTTGATGAAATATTACTATATAAAGTCTATACTTTGTGTGGATGTCCATAGATTTATCTAATTTCTTCTTTCTGTTCCAGAAACTGCCATCCAAGAAACTTCATCACGTTTAGTCATTATGTCTCTTTAAGATCTCGGCTGTGAGAGTTTCTCAGACTTTCCTTGTTTTTGATTAACTTGATAGTTTTAGAGAGTACTCATAGTGTATTTTGTACAAAACATATCAATTTTAATGTATTTGTTATTTTTGTCAGTGTTAGACTGGAGCAATTTTTTTGAGTGGAGGAATAATACCACATAGGTAAAGCGGTATTTTTATCACATCACCTCAGGGATACATAATATCAACATGATTATTTTATTTATTTATTTATTTTAATTAGAGGCTGATTAATTTACGATATTGTATTGGTTTTGCCTATCCTGCCCTAGTTAGTGTTCTCCAGGTTTCTCAAAAATATTTGCTTTTTTCCCCATTTTTATACTCTATTCTTTATTTTAACAGAATCTAGGAATTTATTAGTGACTGATATTTGTTATTTATTTTCTCATCTATGTGCCTATACTCTCTTGTTTAGAAACAAGTCACCAAACAAGGTGCACATGCAATGGGAGGAGAATGATTAAGCTTTTCTTGGAAGGAAAAATTATTTGAAACTTTTCTGTAAAGAACTGTTCCCGCTATTCCCATATTTATTTTTTTTCAATCATTTATCTATATCAGTATAAACTTGTGAGATTTATTTTATTATTTGCATTATAATCAGATATTATATTATGTCCTATGTTGCATAGATTGTTCCAGGTTTGGTTAGTAGGACATATTTTAGGTTGACTCCTGTGTCCCTTTGATATTCCTTTATGCTTTTATTTTCTGAATAATAGTCTACTTTCTGAGTACTACCTTACTTTCTGATCCTACAAGATGTTCCAGGCTCATTTTCACTGAATATATTTCCTATCCTAGCTCTAATAATTTTTCTAGGAGCCTTGATTTTCTTTTATTGGAAGGATGGTACCTGCAAACTTAGATATGGTACTGCTGTGCTCAAAGCTACTGGGGTAGTCTTTCCAAGTCCTCTCAGTTGACAGATTTGGGAAATATATATGTGTATACTAACACTTGGTTATCCACACCTATCTATAATTATTTCTATATTTCTCCATCTGTATCTACATTAGGCTATATACATAATCATGCTGATATCTTTGATCACAGTGCAATAGTATATGATTCATTCCAGCATTTCTCCCCTTGCTTATCTTCCCTCTCCAACCATAACGTACCCAGCTCCTACCATGCACTTTCCACTTACTTATTAGTTTCAATTCCAATGTTCATGTAAAGTAGTTTCAGAATTTTTAACCTGTACTTCTGTGAGAAACAACTTTATCAACTAGAGTACGATGTTTATGTATAAATCTTTTTGTATTTAGCCTTAAATTTTCTAGTCAAATCACTAGTTTCAAATTTTAATTAATTCAAATTTTAATTCAAATTTAATCCCCTTCAGTGAAGTCATGCTGTTTTGAGACAGATTCTGCATTTCATCCTGGATCCCTGACCTACTGTTTTTTCTTTCTTTCTTTCTTTCTTTCTTTTTTTTTTTGCATTCACTGAAATTCACTCTGTGATGTACAGTATTTTGTGGCTTGACAAATACTAGTGCTGTGTATCTACTACATCAGTATCTCACATAAAAATTCCATCACCCTAATGAACCTGCTATGCATTCCCTTGTAATTGACCACTCCCCTCTCAAACCCCTGGAAACCATGTTTGTCTTCTGTCTCTATATTTTTGCCTTTTCTAGAATGTCATATGAATGGAATCATTTAATATGTAGCCTTTTAGATCTGACTTTTCACATTTAACAAACTGCATTTGTTTTATTCATGTTATTGTATGAATTACTAATTGATTCCTTTTTATTTTTACTGAATAATATGCTCTTTATAATTGCTCCACAATTTCCTTTTCCATTCACCTATTGAAGTAAAAAAAAAAAAAAACAGACATCTTGGTTGCTTCCACTTTTTGGTGATCATGAATAAAGCTCCTATAAACATTCATGTACAGGTTTTTGTATGAACATAAGTATTCAGTTCACTTGGGTAAATACTTAGGGATGTAACTGATGTTTTTACTGCATGAGTAACTACCAGAGTGTCTTCAAAGTGGCTATCCCACTTCTCATTCCCACCTGCAATGGATGAGAATTTCTGTTACTCCACAATTTTGTGAGTATTTGGTATTATCAATTACATGTTTTTAATTTCCATTTATCTAATGACATATGAAATTGAGCATATTTTCATATATTTATTTGTCATTAGATACCTTTGTTTAGACCTTTCATTCATTGTTTTATTTATCCCCCTTATTAATGAGTTTTAAGAGTTCCTTGTATATTCTGGACACAAATGTGATTGTTTTCATCAGATACATAATTTGAAAATATTTTCTCCTATTATTTCCCCCCTGGTCTTGTCATTCTCTTAACAACATATTTTTCAAATCAAAGCTTCTAGATTTGATAAAGTCCAATATGATGAGGTTTTTCTTTCATAGGTCATACTTTTGCTGTGTCTAAAAGCTCATTGTCAAACACAGGGTTATGTAGATTTTCTCCTAGAAGCTTTATATTCTTTCATTTTTATAATTAGGTTTTTGATTCACTTTGAATTAATTTTTCAAAAGATATAAGGTATAGTTATGGGATTTTTTTTTCACATGGTCCTCCAATTTATTAACACTACTTGTTAAAAAGACTGTTCTTTTCCCACTGAGTTTCTTTGCATCTATTTCAAAAATCAGTTCATTTGGGTGTCTGTTTCTGGAATCTTTATTTTATTCAATTTATCTACATGTATCCTTTCACCAACACCACAATGTCTTGATTAATGTAGCTTTATAGCAAGTCTTGAAATTGAGTATTGTGCATTACCCAACTTTTTCTTACTTTTTCTTTTTTTTTTTTTACTTTTTTTCTTAATTTTTTTTTATTATCCCACTACCTTTGAATTCCTATGTAAATTTTAGAATCAGCTTGTCATTATCTACAAAAATAAACCAAAAAAAGCTTGTGGAGATTTCTATTGAGATTGTGTGGAATATATTGAAAAATTGGAGAGAAATAACATTTTAACAATCTGGAATCTTCCATCCCATCTACATGGTATATATATATTTTTCCCACTTATTTAGATCTTATTCTATTTTTCATCAGTGTTTTATACTTTTCTACATATAGATCATACCTATATACATATATATATATATATGTATATGTTTTATACATATATATATATACACACACACTAGATGGGTGGATGGGAAGAAATTTGAGGATTGCAATCAGCTGCTTTAAATGAATAGCTGGGAGTCTAGCTTCAGGTATTATGTAGTCCTTTTTTATACCTTCTGGAGGAAACCAAACCCTACAGAAAGGGACCAGAATATCTTAGCCCACCCGGAGTCTTAAGCATCCTCTGGCCTTAGAATCAACCATTCACTGTCTGGTGAACTAAAAGGAAATTCTCCTCCTAGGGAGACCAGTGAAACAGGCACTGTGCTTCAGTCCTCTCTCTACTTCTAATATTTTTGCATTCTCCTTATCTCAAGGTGCCTCCTTTTGGAGAATTGGTGGTGGTGGTGTAGTCACTAAGTCATGTCTGACTGCTGTGACCCCATGAATTGTAACCCATCAGGCTCCTCTGTCCATGGGATTTTCCAGGCAAGAATACTGGAGTGGTTTGCCATTTCCTTCTCCAGGGGATCTTCCTGATCCAGGGATCAAACCCAGGTCTCCTGCACTATAGGCAGATTCTTTACTGACTGAGGTAACAGGGAAGCAGTACTCAACAACATTGTAATATGTTATCTTTACTGATATATTTATATTTTAAAATATTATTCCAGAAGAATTATTCAAAAACAAATTACTTTGTTGAAATTTCTGGCAATATGACATTAGTATAGAAAAATATTTTGGGATTAGGAGATTTCCCAATACCCACTAAATCAAAACACAAAAAAGTCATTATTCTTCCTATTCATAAAGTGATTCTAGGGTCTATGTCATGTACACATCAAAACATGAAAATAGAGAACTATTACTTAGTGAGTACTTGCTATGTGCCAGACACTGGGTTAAGTATTTTATGTACCTTCTCTCTCCTAACCATTATTACATTGTAAGGAGGTAAGTATGGTCATCCTGATAGTACAAACAAGGAAACAGAAGTTTAAATTAGTTAAATAACTTGAAATGTCAAAGAGTTAGCAAATGACATAAACTTCAGAGTGTCTAATTCCTAAATAATTATGCTCATCATTATTTTATTGTTTTATGCTTTATTTACTAGAAAGGTAGCCAAAATAAACAATATGAATTTTACAGATAATTTCATAAAGAAAGCATATCTTCTGATTCTGAAACAACCTTTCTTAAGAATTAGTTTTAGATGTAAATGAAAGGTTCAGTGCTCAACAAAATAAAATTGGATATAATTAAACTATCACTAATAATAAGATTAACTGATGGAAAATATTTTGGCTTTAGAAATTCTTTTCCTTAAAACTCCCTCACTTGAAAAAATTTCTAAAGCCATGTTCAATTTCCTTTGAGCCTAGACTGTAATAGCTTTATATCCTTTCTCTTATATTCTCATCTTTTCTCAGCAACCTTCTAAAAACATTATGCCTGACAGCCATTATTAGTATCCCTGCTTGATTATATAATTATTGGCATTATTAATTTCAGCAGTATAAAATTCAGCAGAAAAAACTGAGAACTAATCAAGATGGAATGTTCAGATCACAGCATGTGAAGACCTGGAGTAAATATTCATTTGGAGATTGGAGATTTAAGGTGTGCAACTTTCATTAATATTTTATAATATACTTTCTCATTCTCCAAGTGTTGAAATTGGCACTTATAATATAGTGTGATCTAACAGGGTATCAAAAAGCACCAGCTAATTTAATTTATGCCCTGCTAGTTCTACTATGCTCAGCAAATAAGAAAGTGACCTTCTGTGTATGACAAAATGGTGGAGGTTGAAACTTCATTTGTGTTCTAACTATGCATAAGAAAAATATTATGTAATATTAGAGCTACTCCACAACATACAAATATAATGGGAACCAGGTGGAGCACTAGTTTTACTTATCTATATTCAATGCACCTTGGGTCAGAAATCAGAGCGGAGGCTAGAGGCATCATTTTAATGATGCTAGTCCAATGCCTTGAATTTTAATAGCACGTTCCTGATGAGAATCTTAAGGCTTTGCTCACCTTCCAAGAATTCAAATAAGTGTGACATGGTGTATGTCCTAAAGACTAATAAAGTATGGAATCTTAGTGGGGTATTTATTGAAACAAATTAAATCCCAAACCAAGACCCTCTTTTATATATTCTTTTTCTTATTGGCACTACTGAGAAGCAAAGTTGGCCTTATATGAGCAAAAAAAATGATGTGAATAGATGCTATAGAAATTTATTTATTTATTTTTCGCACTACCACCTGTTCTGGATATCTTCCATTCATCTTTTGGACCCATCCTCTACCCTGCATTGTGTTCCAGGAGACTTACCTACAAGAATCATATAAACAGAGCCCCCTTGTCGTCTAGCTTTGGACTGGGTTTGATTAATGGTGAGAGCTGGTAGAAGACTAGCAGGTGTGAGGAGAATGAAGGTGGAAAACTTACCCTCTTGTCTTTCGCCCTGTAATTCCGTAGTCTAGGTGTACCCTTGACTAAAGGTCACAGCTCCTATCAGGATTCTTTCCCCACACAGTTCTTTCTGTCTCTGTTCTTCTCCTTTGCCCTTTAGGACCTAAGGAGGTAACTGACACTTTCACCCCTAACTCAATGTTACAAATCCTAGAATCCTGCACCATCTCTTTGGATTTTTGTATGACATGCTTACTACTTTGTAAATAGGCCCTTTATTAAAATCACTGAAATGATTTAATTAGAGATTAGTTCAAGATTATCAGTGCTATTTTCCACCAGCATTCTGGTGATACATTATTCTGTAATAGTGTCTGACAAAACACATGAAAAGATGCTCAACATCACTCATTATCAGAGAAATGCAAATCAAAACCACTATGAAGTACCATTTCACGCCAGTCAGAATGGCTGTGATCCAAAAGTCTACAAGCAATAAATGCTGGAGAGGGTGTGGAGAAAAGGAAACTCTCTTACACTGTTGGTGGGAATGCAAACTAGTACAGCCACTATGGAGAAGAGTGTGGAGATTCCTTAAAAAACTGGAAATAGAACTGCCTTATGATCCAGCAATCCCACTGCTGGGCATACACACTGAGGAAACCAGAAGGGAAACAGACACGTGTACCCCAATGTTCATCGCAGCACTGTTTATAATAGCCGGGACATGGAAGCAACCTAGATGCCCATCAGCAGATGAATGGATAAGAAAGCAGTGGTACATATACACAATGGAGTAATACTCAGCCATTAAAAAGAATGCATTTGAATCAGTTCTAATGAGATGGATGAAACTGGAACCTATTATACAGAGTGAAGTAAGCCAGAAAGAAAAACACCAATACAGTATTATCATGTATGAAACGAGTCACCAGTCCAGGTTCGATGCACGATACTGGATGCTTGGGGCTGGTGCACTCGGACGACCCAGAGGGAGGATATGAGGAGGGAGGAGGGAGGAGGGTTCAGGATGGGGAACACAAGTATACCTGTGGTGGATTCATTTCGATATTTGGCAAAACTAATACAACATTGTAAAGTTTAAAAATAAAATAAAATTAAAATAATAATAATAATAAAAAAGAAATTTATTCTTTTGGCTTTCATCATATAACCAGAAAAGCGCTGCTTGAGATTTCAATTTTATTATCCATTACTTACATATCCTGCTTTCTGACGTAACAACTCACCATGCCTCTCATCATTCAAGGAAGGGCTATAAAATAATTTATCAATAGACTATTGATAGGAAATATGTGTTATGTATTTTTATATTGTTAAAGACAGTTTAGTATAGTGATTAAAGTCATGT
Source organism: Bos grunniens (assembly GCF_055505025.1). NCBI lineage: Eukaryota > Metazoa > Chordata > Mammalia > Artiodactyla > Bovidae > Bos > Bos grunniens. The sequence continues at coordinate 99,361,943 of NC_141194.1, read as the reverse complement.
CACCAGAAATTTTATTTATCAGAGCATAGTCAATTTACAGTGTTTTGTTAGTTTCAGGTGTATAGCAAATTGAATCAGTTACACATACACAACATATCCACTCTATTTCTGGGTTATTTTCCATATAAGCCATTACGGAGTATTGAGGAGAGTTCCCTGTACTATACATATATAATAGTGTGTATATACATATACACACTATATATTTCATAATTCCATGGGCTAGGTGTACCACTACTATATATACATAGTAGTGTGTATATATCAATCCCGATCTCCCAATTTATCCTTCCTCCCTTTTCCCAATGGTAATCTTAAGATTGTTTTCTACATAGGTGACTCTTTTTCTGTTTTTTAAAGAACTTCATTTGTACCAATTCTTAGATTCCACGTATAAGTGATTTCATACGATATTTGTCTTTCTCTGTCTGACTTCACTCAGTATGACAATCTCTACATCCATCCATGTTGCTGTAAGTAGCATATTTCATTCTTTCTTTGTAACTGAGTAATATTATATGGCATACATGTAGCACATTTTTATTCATTTGTCTATCAACAGTCATTTATTAATAGGTTGCTTTCTTATCTTGGCTATTGTAAATAGTGGTGCAATGAACATCAGGGTGAATTTATTCTTCTGAAGTAAGTTATTTTTCTGGGTATATGCCAAGAAGTGGGATTTCTGGATTATATGGTAGTTCTATTTTTAGTTTTTTAGGAACCTCCATACTGTTCTCCACAATATTTTCACCAATTTACATAACCACCAACAGTGTAGAAGTGTTTCATTTTCTCCACACCCTCTCCAGCATTTATTGCTTTTAGATCTTTTGATGATGGCCATTCTGACTGGTGTGAGTTGATACCTCATTGTAGTCTTGATTTACATTTATCTAACAATTAGTGATCAAGCATCCTTTCATGTGTTTTTTGGTCATCCATCTTCAATGGACAAATGTCTATTTAGATCTTCTGCTCATTTTTTTTGATTGGATTTTTAAAAATTGAGCTGCATAAACTGTTTGTATATTTTGGAGATTAATCCCATGTCAATCACTTCATTTGCAAATATTTTCTCCCATTCTGTGGATTGTCTTTGCACTTTGTTTATGGTTTCCTTTGCTGTGCAAAAGCTTTTAAGTTTAGTTAGGTCTCATTTGTTTATTTTTGTTTTCATTACTCTAGAAGGTGGATCAAAATATATCTTGCTTCCATTTATACCAGAAAATATTCCACTCTATGCTTTCCTCTAAGAGTTTTATTGTATCTGGCCTTACATTTAGGTCTTTAATCAACTTTAGTTTATTTTTGTGTGTGGTGTTAGGGAGTATTCTAATTTCATCCTTTTACATGCAGCTCTTTAGTTTTCCCAGCATATGTTAATGAAGAGACTGTCTTTTCTCTACTGTATATTCTTGCCGATTTTGTCACAAATTAGTTGACTACATCTCCTGCTAGACTATGTCCAGTTTACCTTGATTCATGGACCTAACATTCCAGGTCCCTATGCAATATTGTTCTTTGTAGCATTAGACTTTACTTTACCACCAGACACATTCACAACTGAGTATTGTTTCTGCTTTGGCCCAGACTCTTCATTCTTTCTGGAACTATTTTTCCACTCTTCCTCAGTAGTATATTGGACACATAACAACCTGGAGGGCTCAAATTCCGGTGTCATATCTTTTTTCCTTTTACTCTTCATGGGTTTCTCAAGGCAAGAATATAGGAGTGGTTTGCCATCTCCTTCTCCAGTGGATCACGCTTTATCAGAATGCTAAAGCTTTTGACTATGTGGATCACAACTGTGGAAAATTCTTAAAGAGATGGGAATGCCAGACCACATTATCTGTCTCTTGAGAAACTGTATTCAGGTCAAAAAGCAACAGAACCAGACACGGAACAAAGGACTGGCTCAAAATTGGGAAAGGAGTATGTCAAGGCTGTATATTGGCACCCTGGTTATTTAACTTATATGTAGAGTGCATCATGTACAGTGCCAGGCCAGATGAGCCACACACTGGAATCAAAGATGCCAGGAGAAATACCAACAACCTCAAATATGCAGATGATGCCACTCTAATGGCAGAAAGTGAAGAGGAGCTAAAGAGTCCCTTGATGAGGGTGAAAGAGGAAAGTGAAAACTCTGACTTAAGACTCGATATCGAAACAACTAAGATCATGGCATCTGGTCCCATTAATTCATGGCAAATAGATGGGGAAAAAGTGATGGATTTTATTTTCTTCGGCTCCAAAATCATTGCAAATAGTGATTGCAACCAGGAAAGTAAGACATTTGCTCCCTGGAAAAAAAAGCTATGACAAAACTAGACAGTGTATTATTTTATTTATTTATTTATTTTTTACTTTACAATATTGTATTGGCTTTGCCATACATCAACATGAATCTGCCATGGGTATACACGTTTTCCTCTTCCTGAACCCCCCTCCCACCTCCCTCCCCATACCATCCCTCTGGGTCATCCCAGTGCACCATCCCCAAACATCTGTATCATGCATCGAACCTGGACTGGCGATTCGTTTCACATATAATATTATACATGTTTCAATGCCATTCTTAGGCAGTGCATTAAAAAGAAGAGACATCAGTTTGCCAACAAAGCTCTGTAGAGTCAAAGCTATGGTTTTTTCAGTAGTCATTATGAACAGATCTGAGAGTTCGTCCATAAAGAAGGCTGAATTCTGAAGAATTGATGCTTTGGGGTTATGGTGCTGGAGAAGACTCTTGAGAGTCACTTGGATAGCAAGAGTCCAAAACAAGCAATCCTAATGGCAATTAACCCTGAATAATAATTGTGGAAGGATTGTTGCTGAAGCTGAAGCTCCAATACTTTGGCTGCCTGATGTAAAAATGTGACTCATTGGAAAAGACCCTGATGTTGGGAAAAATTGAGGGCAGGAGGAGAAGGGGTGACAGAAGATGAGATGGTTGGATCACTGACTCAATGGATATGAGTTTGAACAAACTCTTGGAGATAGTGAAGTACAGAGAAGTCCATGCGGTCACAAACAGTTGGACACGAATTTTTGACTGAACAACAACAGATGACCACAAGTGTATAGGTTTATCTTTGGGCTTTCTATCCTGTTTAATTGGTCTATATTTCTGTTTATGTGCCAGTTCCATAATGTTTCGATTACTGTATCTTTGTGAAACAGTCTGAAGTCAGGGAGCCTGATTCCTTCAGCTCCATTTTTCTTTCTTCAGATTGTTTTGGCTATTCGGGGTCTTTTGTGCTTCCATACAAATTGCAAAACTTTTTGTTCTAGTTCTGTGAAAAATGTTTTTCATAATTTGAAAGGATTGCACTGAATCTGTAAATTGCCTTGGTTGTATAGTCATTTTCAAAATATTGACCATCTAAGAACATAATATGTTTTCAATCTGTTTCTGTTTGCATCATCTTCGATTTCTTTCATCAGCATCTTACAGTTTCAGAGTACGAGCTTTTTGCCTGGTTAGATAAGTATACCTAGGTATTTGATTCATATTGATGCAATGGTAAATGGGATTCACAATAAACTGTGGAAAATTCTGAAAGAGATGGGAATACCAGACCACGTGATCTGCCTCTTGAGAAATTTGTATGCAGGTCAGGAAGCAACAGTTAGAACTGGACATGGAACAGACTGGTTCCAAATAGGAAAAGGAGTACGTCAAGGCTGTATAATGTCACCCTGCTTACTTAACTTATATGCAGAGTACATCATGAGAAACGCTGGACTGGAAGAAGCACAAGCTGGAACGAAAATCACCGGGAGAAATATCAATAACCTCAGATATGCAGATGACACCACCCTTATGGCAGAAAGTGAAGAGGAATTAAAAAGCCTCTTGATGAAGTGAAAGAGGAGAGTGAAAAATTTGGCTTAAAGCTCAACATTCAGAAAACGAAGATCATGGCATCCAGTCCCATCACTTCATGGGAAATAGATGGGGAAACAGTGTCAAACTTTATTTTTTGGGGCTCCAAAATCACTGCAGATGGTGATTGCAGCCATGAAATTAAAAGAGGCTTACTCCTTGGAAGAAAAGTTATGACCAACCTAGATAGCATATTCAAAAGCAGAAACATTACTTTTCCAACAAAGGTCCGTCTAGTCAAGGCTATGGTTTTTCCTGTGGTCATGTATGGATGTGAGAGTTGGACTGTGAAGAAGGCTGAGCACCGAAGAAATGATGCTTTTGAACTGTGGTGTTGGAGAAGACTCTTGAGAGTCCCTTGGACTGCAAGGAGATCCAACCAGTCCATTCTGAAGGAGATCAGCCCTGGGATTTCTTTGGAAGGAATGATGCTAAAGCTGAAACTCCAGTACTTTGGCCACCTCATGCGAAGAGTTGACTCATTGGAAAAGACTCTGATGCTGGGAGGGATTAGGGGCAGGAGGAGAAGGGGGCGACAGAGGATGAGATGGCTGGATGGCATCACTGACTCGATGGACGTGAGTCTGGGTGGACTCTGGGAGTTGGTGATGAACAGGGAGGCCTGGCATGCTGCAATTCATGGGGTCCCAAAGGGTTGGACACGACTGAGCGACTGAACTGAACTGATATGGGGTTATTTCCTTTATTTCTCATTCTGATTTTTTTTTGTTAGTGTATACAAATGCAATAGATTACAATACATTAATATTGTATCCTGCAACTTTACTGAGTTCACAGATGTGCTCAAGTAGTTTTCTGATGGTATCTAGGATTGTCTATGTATAGCATCATGTCATCTGCAGTGACCATATTGCTTCTTCTTTTCCAGTTTGTACTTATTTATTTATTTTTCTTGTCTTATTGCCATGGCTAAGACTTGCAAAGCTATTTTGCAAAAAAAGCAGTGAGAGTGCACATCCTTGTCTTGTTCCTAATCTTAGAGGAAAGACTTTCAGTTTTTCACCATTGAGAATGATGCTTGCTGCAGGCTTGTCATATATGGCCTTTATTAGACTGAGGTAGATTCCCTCTATGCTCACTTTCTGAAGAGTTTTTATTATAAATGAGTGTGGAATTTTGCCAAAAGTTTATTCAGCATCTATTGAGATGATCTCATAACTTTTATTCTTTAGTCTATTAATGTGGTGTATCTCATTGATTGATTTGTGTATATTGAAGAATCCTTGGATCTCTTGGATAAATCCCATTTGACCATGGTATATGATCCTTTTAATATGTTGTTGGATTCGGTTTGCTGGTATTTTGTTAAGGATTATTATGTCTATGTTCATCAGTGATATTGGCTGATGAACATATATCTATGTTCATCACATATATGCTATCATAAGAGATCATATATCTCTTATGATCCTTTGTATTCTGTGGTGTCAGTTGTAATGTTTTCTTTTTCATTTCTAATTTTATTGAGTTGAGCTCTCTTTTTTTTCTTGATGAGTCTGACTAAAGGTTTATCAATTGTGCTTATCTTTTCAAAGAACCAGCTTTTTCAAAAAACCAGTTTCATTGATCTTTTCTATTGTTTTCTTCATCTCCTTGTCAGTTATTTCTGATCTGATCATTATGATTTATTTCCTTCTACTAACTTTGGGTTTTTCTTGTTCTTTCTCTAGTTGCTTTAGGTGTAAAATGAGGTTGTTTGTCACCAGAATTTTAACTGTGGTTCTGTTGATTGCTAATCATGTAACTTTGGATACTTTTCTCACCTCCATAAGTCTTAGTTTAATCATTTGTAAAAGAAGAATAACAACAGTACCTCACAGAGTTCTTATGATGATTGAATACATTAGTCATCCAAAGTACTTAACATAGTACATGATAACATAAATAGGTGCTAGCTATTATTAACACCTAGCATATTTATTAATCTGAATCCATCCATTTAATGAATGTTGAGTTCCTACTATGTGTTAAGCACTATGCTGTGCCTGGGAGATCAGCCCTGGGATTTCTTTGGAAGGAATGATGCTAAAGCTGAAACTCCAGTACTTTGGCCACCTCATGCAAAGTGTTGACCCATTGGAAAAGACTCTGATGCTGGGAGGGATTGGGGGCAGGAGGAAAAGGGGACGACAGAGGATGAGATGGCTGGATGGCATCACTGACTCGATGGATGTGAGTCTGCGTGAACTCCAGGAGTTGGTGATGGACAGGGAGGCCTAGCGTGCTGGGATTCATGAGGTTGCAAAGAGTCGGACACGACTGAGTGACTGATCTGATCTGATCTGATCTGTGCCTGGGATTAAAAGCTGAAGAAAACAACAAATGATCCCTACTTATAAGGTCTAGATCTACAGGCAAAAATTCAAGGACAAATAAAGGTAATCACAAATCACAGTCACAGGTAAATGTAATAAACACCATGTAGGAGAACTGCCTGGTATCATATGATTAAATCATAGAGAAGTTCTACCTCTGAAGAAGACTAGATACTAAATAGAGAAAGAGTAAAAAAATATTTTAAAAACGCAAAAGCAAGTATAGATACCATGGAGGGAAAAGAATAATGAATATGAATGAATGGGGAAGCCCAGCTGGTTATAGCAGAGAGCAAAATCAAGGTTGAAATGTAGTTAAGGATGAGACAACATAGGCCCTTGAACAAAATATTAAAAATTTTGCTGTTGTCTTAATGGAAATAGGAAGTTATGGAAGGTTTTAAGTGTGTGTGTGTGTGTGTGTGTAAAGCTCACTGTATTTTGGAAAAAAAATCATTAACTTCATTGTGAGGATGCAAGGTAGATGAAGACAGACCAATTAGAAGGATATTACAGTAGTTCAGCCATGAAATTAAAAGACGCTTACTCCTTGGAAGGAAAGTTATGACCAACCTAGATAGCATATTCAAAAGCAGAGACATTACTTTGCCAACAAAGGTTCGTCTAGTCAAGGCTATGGTTTTCCCAGTGGTCATGTATGGATGTGAGAGTTGGACTGTGAAGAAGGCTGAGCGCCGAAGAAATGATGCTTTTGAACTGTGGTGTTGGAGAAGACTCTTGAGAGTCCCTTGGACTGCAAGGAGATCCAACCAGTCCATTCTGAAGGAGATCAGCCCTGGGATTTCTTTGGAAGGAATGATGCTAAAGCTGAAACTCCAGTACTTTGGCCACCTCATGTGAAGAGTTGACTCATTGGAAAAGACTCTGATGCTGGGAGGGATTGGGGGCAGGAGGAGAAGGTGACGACAGAGGATGAGATGGCTGGATGGTATCACTGACTCGATGGATGTGAGTCTGGGTGAACTCCGGGAGTTGGTGATGGACAGGGAGGCCTGGCGTGCTGCGATTCATGGGGTCTCAAAGAGTTGGACGCGACTGAGCAACTGAACGAACTGAACAATAGCTCAGGGAACAGATGATGTTCACTTGGATTAGAGTGATGGCAGTGAAGATTGAAAATAGTGGGTGGATTTAAATAGTAAAATTAGCAAGACTTGATGATGGATTGAATATATAGAGTGAAATTTCCCAGGAAGTCACCAATTTTTTTGATTTGTAAAACTTGGTTAACAATTGTGCCATTCACTGAATTATGGGATACTGAAAAGAACCAAGTTGGCAGTAGAGATAGCATATATTTTCTCTTTTGGATATGTTCTATGTGAGTTAATTTTGAATTTAAAGAGATATGTCACATTTTATTTTTTTTAAGTTGTTATCTTTTATTATTATTATTTTTCACTTTACAATATTGTATTTGTCACAAACATTTTATTTTTTATAATTTTTATAATTTTTTCCAAATGAAGTATAGTTGGTTTACAGTGTTGTTAGTTTCAAGTGTATAATAAAGTGATTCAGATATATGTATGTATGTATATACTATTTTCAGATTCTTTTCCCTTATAGGTTATTACAAAATATTGAGTATAGATCTATGTTTTATACAGTAAGTCCTTGATGATTATTTTATATATAGTAATGTGTATATGTCAATCCCAAACTCCTAATTTATCCCCTCTTTACTCTTTTGTAAACATAAATTTGTTTTCTATGTCTGTGAGACTATTTCTATTTTGTATATAAGTTAATCTGTGTAACTTTTTAAAGATTCCACATATAAGTGATAGCATATGGTATTTGTCTTGTCTTATTTACTTCACTTAGTATGATAAACTCTAGGTCATCAATATTGCTGCAAATGACATTATTTCCATCTTTTTATGGCTGACTGATATTCCATTGTATATATGTTCCTCATATTCTTTATCCATTCATCTATCTATTGACATTTAGGTTGCTTCCATGTCTTGGCTATTGTTATAGTGCTGCAATGAACATTGGGGTGAATATATTTTTGAATTATGGTTTTCTATGGATATATGCCTAGGAATGGGATTGCTGGAACATATAATATGTTCCAGAATACACAGAAGAACTGTACAAAAAAGGTCATAATGAACTGAATTACTATGATGATGTGGTCAGTCACCCAGAGCCAGACATTCTGGAGTGCAAAGTCAAATGGGCCTTAGGAAACACTGCTATTAATAAAGATAGTGGATGTGATGGAATTCCAGTAGAGCTATCCAAAACTCAGAAGGATGATGCCATCAAGGTGTTGCATTCTATATGTCAGCAAATTTGGAAGACCTAGCAGTGGCCACAGGACTGGAAAAGGTCAATCCTCATCCCAATTCCCAAGAAGGGTAGTACTAAAGAATGTGCTAACCATTGGACAACTACACTCATCTCCCATGCTAGTAAGATCAGGCTTAAAATCTTGCAAGCTAGGCTTCAGCATTATGTGAATCAAGAACTTTGAGATGTCCAAGCTTGATTCAAAAAGCAAGAGGAACCAGGGATAAAATTGCCAACATTCAAAGTTGCTGAATAATAGAAAAAATAAGGGAATTCTGGGGGAAAAAAAACCTACATCTATTCCATCAACTACACTAAAGCCTTGGACTATGTGGTTCATAACAAACTATGGAAAGCTCTTAAAAAAGATGTGAATACCAGGCCATCTTACCTGTCTCCTGAGAAACCTGTATGCAAGTCATGAAGCAACAGTTAGAATCCTGTATGGGACAAATTACTGGTTCAAGATTGAGAAAGAAATACAACAGAGCTGTCTGCTGTCACCCTGTTTGTTTAACATATACGCTGAGCACATCATAAGAAAGGCTGGGCTGGATGAATTACAAGCTGGAATCAAGATTGTTGTTCAGTCTCTCAGTCATGTCTGACACTTTGCAACCTCATGGACTGCAGCACGCCAGGCTTCTTTGTCCTTCACCATCTCCCAGAGCTTGCTTAAACTCATGTCCATTGAGTCGGTGCTGCCATCCAACCATCACATCCTCTGTTGTCCGCTTCTCCTTCTGCCTTCAATCTTTCTTGGCATCAAGGTCTTTTCCAATGAGTCAGCTCTTCACATCAGGTGGCCAAAGTATTGGAGCTTCAGTTTCAGTATTAGTCCTTCCAATGAATATTCAGGACTGATCTCCTTTAGGATTGACTGGTTTGATCTTGCAGTACAAGGAACTCTCAAGAGTCTTCTACAACACCATAACTTCTTCAGCACTCAGCCTTCTTTATGGTCCAACACTCACATCCATACATGACTACTAGAAAAAATATAGCTTTGTCTCAATGGACCATTGTTGGCAAACTGATGTTTTTTGCTCTTTAATACACTGTCTAGTTTTGTCATAGCTTTTCTCCCAAAGAGCAAGCATCTTTTAATTTCATGGCTGCAGTCATCATCTTCAGTGATTTTGGAGCCTAAGAACATAATCTGTCCCTTTTTCTCCATCTATCTGTCATGAAGTGATGGGACCAGATGCCATGATCTTGCTTTTTTGAAGGTTCCATTTTAAGCCAGCTTTTTCACTCTCCTCTTTCACCGTCATCAAGAGGCTCTTGAGTTCCTTTTCGCTTTCTACCATAAGGCTGGTGTCCTCTGCATATCTGAGGTTATTGATATTTTTTCCCAGAAATCTTGATTTCAGTTTGTGCTTCATCCATTTTGCATGATATTTACAACATATAAGTTAAGTAAGCAGGGTGACAATATACAGCCTTGAAGTATTCCTTTCCCAATTTGTAACCAGTCCATTTTTCCATGTCTGATTCTAACTGTTGCTTCTTGACCCGCATACAGGTTTCTCAGGAGGCAGGTAAGGTGGTCTGGTATTTCCATCTCTTGAAGAATTTTCCAATTTGTTGTGATGCATACAGTCAAAGGCTTTGGTGTTGTCAATAAAGCAGAAGTAGATGTTTTTCTGGAGGTTTCTTGCTTTTTCTATGATACAACAAATGTTGGCAATTAATCTCTGGTTCCTCTGTCTTTTCTCAATCAAGCTTGAACATCTGGAAGTTCATGATTCACATGCTGTTGAAGCCTAGCTTGGAGAATTTTGAGCATTACTTTGCTAGCTTGTGAAATGAGTGCAATTGTGCAGTTTTCTGAACATTCTTTGGCACTGACCTTCTTTGGCATTTAAATGAAAACTGACATTTTCCAGTCCTTTGGCCACTGCTTAGTTTTCCAAATTTTCAGGCATATTGAGTGCAGCACTTTCACAACATCATCTTTTAGGATTTGACATAGCTCACCTGAAATTATATCACTTGCCCTAGCTTTGTTTGTAGTAATGCTTCCTAAGGTCCACTTGCCTTCATGCTCTAAGATGTCTGGCTCTAGGTGAGCGATCACACCATCATGGTTATCTAGGTCATTAAGATCTTTTTTCTATAGTTCTGTGTATTCTCATCATCTGTTCTTAATATCTTCTGCATCTGTTAGGTCCAAACTATTTTTTTCCTTTATTGTGCCCATCTTTGTATGAAATATTACCTTGGTATCTCTAATTTTCTTAAAGAGATCTCTAGTATTTCCTATTCCATTATTTTCCTATTCCATTGTTTTACATTGTTCACTTAGAAAGGCTTTCTTGTCTCTCCTTGCTAGTCTTTTGATCTCTGCTTTCAGATGGATATAGCTTTCATTTTCTTCTTTGCCTTTAGCTTCTCTTCTTTTCTTGTAAGGCCTCCTCAGACAACAATTTTGAAATCAAGATAGGCTGGAGAAACATCAACCACCTCAGATAGTCAGATGAAATCATTCTAACGTCAGGAAGCTAAGAGGAACTAAAAAGCCTCCTGATGAGGGTGAAGGAGGAGAGTGAAAGAGCTGACTTAAGACTAAATATTAAAACAGCTAAGATCATGGCATCCGACCCCATTATTCCATGGCAAATAGAAGGGGAAAAGGTGGAAGTAGTGACAGATTTTCTCTTCTTGGGCTCTAAAATCACTGCAAATGGTGACTGCAGCCATGAAATCAGAAGACAATCACTTCTTGGGAGGAAAACTATGACAAACATAGACAGTGTGTTGAAAAGCAGAGACATTACTCTGTAAACAAAGGTTAATATAGTCAAGTCTATGGTCTTCCCAGTGGTCACTAGAGTTGTGAGAGCTGGACCATAAAGAAGGCATAATGCCAAAGAATTGCTGCTTTCTAATTGTGATGCTGGAGAACACTTCAAAAGTCCCTTGAAGAGCAAGGAGTTCAAACGAGTCAATCTTGACGGAAATCGACCCTGAATACTTGTCAGAAGGACTGATACTGAAGCTGAAACTCTAGTATTTTGGTCATCTAATGCGAACAGCTAACTCATTGGAAAAGTCCCTGATTCTGGGAAAGATTGAGGGCAGAAGGAGAAGAGGGCATCAGAAGATGAGATGGCTAGATGGCATCACCAATGCAATGGACATAAACTTGGACAAACTTCAGGAGATGGGGAGGGACAGGGAGTCCTGTTTTGCTGCAGTCCATGGGATCACAAATAGTTGGACAAACTGGGTGACTGAACAACAGCAACACAGATATATGTCTAGGAGTGAGATTGCTGGAACATATGGTAGCTGCATTTTTAGTTTTCTAAAGGACATGCCTACTGTTCTCCTTAGTGACTGTACCAATTTACATTCCCATCAATGAGGGTTCCTTTTTCTCCACACCCTCTGTAGCATTTATTATCTGGTGCTTTTTGATGATAGTGATTCTAACTGGTGTGGGGTGATACCTCATTAGAGTTTTCATTTGCATTTCCTTGATGATTATTATGTTAAATATCTTTTCATGTTCCTGTTGGACATCTCTCTGTCTTACTCTGAGAAATGTCTATTTAGGTCTTTTATCCAGTTTTTGATTGGGTTATTTGCTTTTTTGTTATTGAGTTATATAAGCTGTTTGTATATTTTGGAGATTAAACCCTTGTCAGTCACATCATTTGCAAATATTTTCTCTCATTTTATAGGCTTTCTTCTCATTTTGTTCATAGTTTCCTTTGCTGTACAAAAGCTTTTAAGTTTAATTATGTCCCATTTGTTTATTTCCATTACTCTAGGAAATGGCTTGGAAAAGATCTTGTTGCAATTTACCTCAAAGTGTGTTCTGGTTATGTTTGCCTCTAAGAGTTTTATAGTATCTGGTCTTAACATTTAGGTCTTTAATCCATTTTGAATTTATTTTTATGTATGGGGTTGAAGAATGTTCTAATCTCATTTTGTAACATGTGCTTGTGCAGTTTTCCCAGCACCATTTATTGAAGAGTCTGTATTTCCTTCATTGTATAGTCTTGCCTCCTTTGTTATAGTTAATTGACCACAGGTGTGTTGGGGGGATTATTTCTGGGCTTTCTATCCTAGTTTATTGATCTATGTATCTGTTTTTGTGCCAGTGTCATACCATTTTGCTTATTATAGCTTTGTAGTATAGTCTGAAGTCAGGGAACCTGATTTCTTCAGCCTCATGGTTTTGTTTTGTTTTGTTGGCCACATTTCAAACAGCTGAATTAGTGTAATAAATGCACCATATGGGAATAAATGTACTATGGGGTTAAAGAGGATGAACTTTTGGGGGGTTTCTTCCAATTCTTAGGTTATTAAATCTAATCTTGATTTTATCACCGATCAGCAATGTGCTCTTTAGTAAGACATTCACCTTTTTGAGACTTTACTTTTTCAATTGCAAATTGAGGAAGTTGAACAATATGATCTATAAAAATAAGGTACCTGTACTATCTATGAACTATTTGATTTTACAAGTGCTTATAAAATCAAGCCAAGGGCAAGATACAACTTTTATACTTTCATATTCTAATTATACAATTCCACTTCCTCTTATTTCCTAAAGGAATGGCCCAGAGCTAACTGCTACTTTAAATTAGGAATAGAACAACAGGTAGAATATGCCATCTAGGATATTAAAGTCAGTTATTTGACAAATAAAAATAAAATCATGGCTATTGTGGATCAAATTTCTGGAGACTAAAGTTTCCTGCCTTTTTGTTACCTTTCTTTAACAACAATCAATCAATTTTCTATTCTAAATTTCTATATTATTTTATTTCAAATAGCATCTGATTTATTATTATTGGTGTTATTTAAAAAGCTGTAGTTATATTTGATTATTCCAAAAATAACTTGAGGAAACTAATAATAAAAGGTAACTCAGTGCAATACAGTTGCTAAAATGAAAGTAGATACATATACTAAATATGGAAGAAAGGTTAGCAAAGGTGACTATAATCATTGTGAGAATGTATGAGGCTTAAATGAACTTCTTGGCAAATAAAACAGAGAGAAGTGTGAGCAATTATATAATATTCATGGTCTGATCAAAAGAAACATGTTTGTACTCCAAAAGCAAATTTTCTCCCCAGACTACATTCTAAAAGAATTAATTACATAGATTCTTAGACTGGGAATATTGAAAGTAGCATAGTGTTTTCCTGTCTTTCTAGAAAATGAGAGTGCCCAAAGTCAGTAGGGATGTAAGAGGTGATAGGAATAGTATGAACATTAATGGTACCTACAGGTGACCTGTATTAGGTGTTTTATATGTCTTTTATCTTCATCAATGTCTTATGATTTAGTTATTATTCATATTTTAAATAGGAGAACACTGAGATTTGTAAAGATTAAGTATCCATTGCCTTTGTTTTAGATATCTGCAGTCTTTGGTGTGTTATACATCAAATTTAACAGTGTTTGTTCATATCAATTTTTACTGTTTACTGCCCATAGTGCTAGTTTTATGCCTGGTTCATGTCTCTGGGCTATATTGTTTTAATGTCACATTTGTGGCATAAGGATATGAAAGACACTCACATCCTAGTCATAAAGTTCAACTTCTCTAGTTGTACTAAGCATCCAACCCATCCATTTGCTATGACACCCTAAGGGTGCTGCTACCATTTTGTACATGGATTTCATGATTTTGATATGACTTCCCAGGAATCTCTTTTCCTCTTCTCCTTGAACTTATATGTCACTTTTTCATTACATCTGTCACTTAGGGGCACTGATATTATTTTTTGTGTATTCAGACTTTTACAAATGTCTGAGGCTGTTTCTGCTTCACAAAATTCTGGTCTTCTGATTGAAATGAGGTGAGGGAAAGCTGAACAACATACTTGTCCCAAGATATATCCTACAACACTATTAAGCTGAAAACTTATAAATAAAATCTAAATTTATGTGTGTTTTACCAATGTAGCATAGATCTTAAATTCATGGTCTTAGGAGTTAAACAGAAATGACTTGAATCCCAGTTCTGCCACTTAGTAGGTAGGTTTGTGTTTCTGGATAACTTATCTAACTTTTCTGCACACTTTCTGCATTTCCAAAGTTGGGATACACTATATTTGCCTAATAAGACAATTTGAGGGACTAAATGAGATCATAGATATAAAGTGTTGAACACAATGTACAACATACACTAAATGTTCAACCATTAGAATATTCCCAAGTAACTTTCTCAGGGTGCATGATGAGCAAACCATATATAAAAATTAACTCAAATTGACCAAAGATACAAAAGTAAGAGTGAGAACTTATAAAACTCTTAGAAGAAAAGACAGGGAAGCTTCATGGCATTGATTTTGGCAATTATTTCTTGGATATTGCATCAAAATACAAGCAAAAAAAAGAAAAAAAATAGATAATTGACTTCATCAAAATTTAAAAGCTCACTGCATCAAAGGACACTATTAACACAGTGAGAAGGAAACACACAGAGTGGCAGAAAACATTTGAAAATCATATATTTAATGAGAGATTAATATTCACAATATATAAATAAATCCTACAACTCAACAACAGAATAGAAAACAACATGTTTAAAAAATGGACAAAGAACTTGAAAAGATATACAAATGGCCAATAAGTACATGAAAAGCTTCTCAGCATCACTAATCATTAAGGGAGTTAAAATCAACCACGATAAGATGCCACTTTAAATTCATTTGGAGAACTACTACCAAACAACCACAACCACTACAACAACAAAAACAGAAAATAATGTGTTAGCAATATGGAGGATTCGAGAAATGATACAGAGAAATGGATATGGAGGATATGGGGAAATAATAACTCTTATGCATTGCTGGTGGAAATGTAAAGTAGTACAGTTGCTATGGAAAATGGTATGATAGTTTCTCAAAAATTAAACATAGAATTATTATATAATCCAGCAATTCCACTTCTAAGTCTATGTGGTTGTTGTTGTTCAGTCACTAAGTCACGTCCAACTCTTTGCAACCCCATGGACTGCAGCACACCAGACCTCCCTATCCCTAAGTCTATACCCTAACAGAATTGAAAGCAGGTACTCCGATATTTGTACAATCACATTCATAGCAGCATTATTCACAATAGCTAAAAGGTGAAAACAACCCAAGTGTTCTTGAACAGATCAATGTATGAATAAAGTGCATTATATACATATAGTGGAATATAATTCATCTCTAAAAAGGAATGAAATTTTGATACATGCTAAAACATGAATGAACTATGAAAATATTAGTCTAAGTGGAATAAACCAGTCAAAAAAGGACAAATGCTGTACTTTATGTGAAATGTCTAGAGCAGTCAAATTTAGAGATAGAAAGTAGAATGGTGATGCTTAGGTGTTAGGGGGATGGGAGGCTGATTGCTGCACACATAAAAGCAGTCAAATTGGTAAATTGTATGTTATGTATTTATATTTGTTGTTGCTGTTTAGTTACTACGTTGTGTCTGACTCTTTTGCAACCCCATGGACTGTAGCCAGCCAGGTTCCTCTGGAGTGGGTCCATTCCCTTCCCCAGAGCGTCTTCCCAACCCAGGGATCGAACCTGTGTCTCTTGCATTGACAGGCAGATTCTTTACGATCTGAGGTGCCAGGGAAGCATTATATATATTTAGCCACAATAAAAAAAGAAAAATAAAAGAGAGAGAGAGAGAATGCTTACTAACTCTCAAGACTTTCAGGCAGAAATACCCTCATCTCTACTTAGAGAACAGGAAGTTCAATCTGACAACTCAAGATGCATTAGCTATATCACAAAATAACCCTTACAAACATGTTATAAACTCAAGTATGTGTTCTTATAAGTTAAGTATAGGTTTATGATTAGTTAGAAAATTCCCATCCCACTTACTGGTGTTCTCAGCACTCAGTTTCAGCCTTTCATTATGACATATTTTTCTCTGGAGTATTTTGGCCTTTAGGTGCCCTTTAGGTTAATATCATTGATCATTTAGCAAACCTGGAAATTAGCCTAGCCTGAGCTTTGTTTTTAACACATGTACATTTAAGATTAGCCCTAGGCAGGATTTTTAAGTAGGAGAGGTTTCCCTCTAATCTTTTTTTTTATTTTTTTAACCTGTTTTCCACCATCCAGAAACCTCACTTACAGCAGTTGATCCAAGTTATAGGACTTACTTTCTTTCCCAATCAATACAGATTTATCCTCTACCCCATTTTGGAAATCAAATCTCATACAAGATAAATTATTGTTTGATAATGGCTGAAACTATTTCCCATGTTTTATACGGTTTGCACTTTGACATTAGCTTTCAGTGCTTCACCCCAAATAGATGATGTGAAATTTTCAAGACACCACTGCAATGTTAAAGAAAATTATGAGGGGTAATTGGAAGATGAATCTTCCTTTGTGCAACTCAAATTGTAAGAAGGATGCTGTCTATTAAATCTAAATATGTTATAATTATATAACATATATATTATATAAAACAAGTGTTTTTTTTTTCTCATAAACACTGGGGAAAGACAGGTCTAAAAATTGGCCAGTGTGTTATCTCTTGATATATTTATTTAACACCCTCTAATGTAGTTAATTCTGAGTATTTTTTAAATGATTTCTTGAGAGCGACACACCCTGACACACACAGTTTCCTCTTTGATCAAGAAATAATAGAATGGCATATCATTCAATGGCTCATTGGTAACAAAGGACACAGCAGACATCATTTAAGGAGGGAAAAGATGCCTTAAAAAAAAATAAGTGAAGGGTGACGGTATTTCTAGGTAACATCACAGGAGATTCATTTCCCAATTTGAATAGGGGGAACTACCAGGCTGAAAAAGATATTGATCTTCACCTGTAGGCATGGCACAGAGTATAGAAACAGGTACTGGGTATTAGCATCATGTTGCACTCATAATTTATTTTTTTAAATTTACTTTCAGCTGTGAAGTTTTATCTAATGCTTCTCATGTGGCCATGTTGTTTTTAACTTTGGCATGTTTCTTTAAAAAAAAAGAACAGACAGGCAATGAAATTCAGAGAACAAAATGCCCTCAGCTTAGCTTTCTTTAACAATACAAAAGACTTTGTGTTGCTTTAGGGACAGCAGAAATAGAAGTTGTACTTCAGTAAAACTCTAAAGGAATAAAATTCATTAAGGGACAATTATTTCATGTTTGCAATTTCATGATTCACCTCCTCAAAAAGAGACATTTCTATGCATAAAAGTATAAGTCACTCAATTGTGTCCAACCCTGGGACCCCATGGACTGTAGCCTACCAGGCATTCATGGAATTCTCCAGGCAAGAATATTGGAGTGGGTTGTCATTCGCTTTTCCAGGGGATCTTTCTGACTCAGGGGTCGAACTGGAGTCTTCTGCATTGCAGGTGGATTCTTTACCATCTGAGCTACCAGGGATGCATGGAACCTCAGTAAATGAACAGTAGAGAATCATTCCTATATTGTTGCAAAGAGAAACTTATTTTCCTTCCTTTATATTCTTTCACTTCTTCTCTTAGTTATTTTTCAATGTCTACTAGTCCCTAGTGGTTTTAATTTCAAATTGCTTCCTACACAAACTGTGAGATCTAGATCTATACCTCTCACAGTCCATATTGCTTCCTCTCACAGTTCATTTTGCATAACATCTCTTCAGCTCAATAGTAAACTCAGTTGAAAAAATAAAACATAAAATGACACTGATAGTATAGCATATGGGCCACCACTGGAAAGAGAAAAATGATAGCATATGTAATAAACACCTTTAATATTCAAATGGGCTATACTTACAATTTGTTGTCTTTCTAAAAGTCAGATGAGAATACATTTCTGTGAAAGGGAAAGAAAGATAAGCTATAAAAAATGATAAATATCCTACACCAAAGACATAAAATGGAAACTGTCATGTTTTCCTCTTGTACTTTTCTTTGAGGTAAATATTTCTGAAAACCTCTTATTTTTGAGTTTGTTCTTTTTCTAGGCCAGAAGGGATTCAATGTTTACCTCTAGAAAAGCTACAAGTTGTACTGTGAATATCAGTATTTAAAAACCAATTAGTTCTCAAATTAATTTTCTTTAAAAAGCTAGATCATTTAAGTATAGATTATAACCTAATTGCCCTGGGGCCAGGAAACAGGCAATTTCTACCCTAGTTGTTTTGTAGGGGACATATAATATTTCTGGAACCATACTCCTTAGTGATCTTTCCATTCAATAAGTATCATAGCTTTGAGATTCAGTCTGAGAATTCTTGAGAGGAAAGAAGATGTAAGTTTCCTCATTACTTTCTATTGTTTTCTTCCCTTTAGACCCTAACCTTAACCTGTAAAATTATCACTTTATAATGAATGAACTTTTGCCATAACCCATGTGCTTCTTGCTTCTCCCTGTTTTTCTAAAGCCTAGGGGCATAAAAAGCAAGTGCTGTGATTTCATACCAAAAATGTAGAAAAGATAAATTCTAAATCAAGTAGTTAAAGCAAATTCAAGCAATTTATTCAGAAGTCATGATACGAAAAACAACTACTGAAGGAAATGGGGGGGGGGAGAGAAAACAAGATTTTCAACATACAATGAAGCCATAGCATGAATCCCATTCTTGTTTATGCTAAAAATTTCATTGGAACATTGTTGTATTGTACAGACTTGCAAGAAATACTTATTTTAATAAGATCCATATGGTACTATAATCATCAAACCTTGTAGAGGATTGAGTACAGAGCTATGTTACATGGATGTTACTAAACTTTAAAATGTTCTAAAATTACAGGATAAACCATATTTCTTTGATTTTTTTTTCACATTTTAATATTCCCAAAATCAAGATGTCCCTTAAAATTGATGGTATCAGAGTTTAGCAAGTTGAATCTTTTTATTTCTTGGTGTAAATATATAATTTCATATAATTGATGGAATTCTAGTTTTAATAAAATATGGTATTACCTTGTATTGTTACTATATTTAAATTTATATGTACTTTATTTTCTACTTTTGATTATTGAAGTTTCCAAGAATGGGAAGTTTCTGCCTTAAGAACTTCCTAAATCCTGAAATAATGTTATTTTGATATCTTTCCTTGTGAATATTCATAATTTAATCTCATGCTACTTCGGTGCAATTCTCTTTCATATAAACTAAAATACTGTAAGGGTTGTCATGCAATATCCTCACTCTGAGATATTTATTGACTAGACTAGATGGACAGAAGCAACAATTATGATACTTTTGATTTCTTATGTATAGTTTTTTGATAGTTTCAATTTTGTTACTAAAACCACTCCTCTATCATCTATTACAGAAAACTTTAGCACCACACCAGTGTTGGTATTTTACTTTGCCAGTGGCAAACAAATCCAAATTACATCATGAAGAACATTTTAACTTTGGTCCTAAATTTTATTTTGGCAGAGAAAAATAAATAAATAAATGCAATAAAATGGCAATGATAAAAATAAGAGTTTTATTGTATTTCATTTGTCATCAAAATTCCATTTGGAAATATGGATTAACATTTACCATAAAAATGCAGACAATAATTAAAATGATTTATCAAGTAATATCAATCTCTTGAAACATACACATTGAGGCTGTATTATACTCAATGCTGTGCTAAGCCGTTCAGGTGTGTCCGACTCTTTGCAATCCCATGGACTATAGCCCACCAGGCTCCTCTGTGCATGAGGATTCTCCAGGCAAGAATACTGGAGTGGATTGCCATGCCCTCCTCTAGGGATCTTCCCAATCCAGGGATCAAACCCAGGTCTCCCACATTGCAGGCACATTCTTTACTGTCTGAGCCACCAGGGAAGCCCATTATACTGAATACTGTAATATAATTTGTAATATAAAATACAATTTCTAATAATTAACTGTGAAAAGTGAAGTCGCCCAGTCGTGTTCAACTCTTTGTGACCCCATGGACTGTAGCCTACCACACTCCTCTGTCCATGGGATTTTCCAGGCAAGAGTACTGAAGTGGGTTGCCATTTCCCTCTCCAGAGGATCTTCCCAACCCATGGATTGAACCTGGTTCTCCCGCATTGTAGATAGAGGCTTTACCATCCAAGCCACGAGGGAAGTCCTATAATTAATTGTGGCTTCACTCAAACTTCAAAATATTTGGGTTGCTAATTTACTGTGGGCATAGGTCTTGTAATCAATATACACAAAGCAATTAATGTGGAATCAAAAACTAAATTTAACTAAGTTTATGACAAATTAACATAATAGGATCTTTTCTGTGGGCTTGGATTATCTATATTTGTATCCTATACTAAGTAAATTCATCATTAAATGATTATTCAAGCAAGGTGTTATATAATAAACTCTTAGAAGTCTCTTTTTATTAATTTTTTTATTCCCTCGGTACCTAGCAAAGTGCTTTGAATACAATAGCATTTTATTAATGGTCTGTGAAATAAACTGCAAAAGTAGAAAAGCATGTTGCCTAGATCTATCTATAACTAAGTGTTTGGATAAGGAATTATATATGTGTTTGTTTGTTTTCTGGACAATATAATATTTTCATATGCAAACATAATAATTCCAGACCTGAGGAGCATTTGTAATAAATGCTTGATACATTTATAATACTGGTTATGATTATAGATGAGAAACTCACCTCTTAAACACTCAGTATCATCATCTATAAAATCAGGAGATGAGACTAAAAAGTCCACATATAGACAAATTATACAAATATAAGTTAAAAAATTAAAAGAAAATAAATTCAGCACTTTGAAATTGCAGACATTAGGGTGCACCATTCCTCTGTGTGGGCTTCTCGGGTGGTGATAGTGGTAAAGAACCTGACTGCCAATGTAGGAGATAAGAGACATGGGTTTGATCCCTGGGAGGAGAAGATACACCAGAGGAGGGCATGGCAACCCACTCCAATATTCTTGTCCGGAGAATCCAATGGACAGAGGAGCCTGGTTGGCTACAGGTTTGCAACAGGGTCACAAAGAGTCAGACACGACTGAAACTACTCAGCACACACACATTCCTCTGTGTAATAAAAAAGGTTGATATCATTTCTGATGTTTCACTTCTGACAGCTTTCAAGTCCCACCATTCTTCTTTCCTACATATGTCCTTCTGTCCTACATCTGAGCAAGCTGAGGAGAATAATGGAGTGTTCTCTTCTTTTTGGTGCCAGCAGGAAGTTAAAACCACACAAATCCTGAACTGCTTGTAAGAGCCCTAACCCTGACCTCGACCTCTAATCACATAAAAACCCCAAGCCAATCTCTTTTCCCTGGACTCTCAAGCCATTTTCAGGCCAGCTTGGTAACCACACTGCTCTGTCTAGAATGCTTCATTATCTAAGTAAGAAACTTTCAAAATAACTTCTTGAAATCACAGAAAAAGATAATTTATGCAGAGTCCCACATTATTTAGTAAAACAGAAAACACTAGAACCCAAAATTTCAAGTTCTTGGTCCAATGCTATTTTCACTATGCAACTTTGTTTTGTGACTGTCTATCAACTCCAAAGATACGTGGCCTTAGATTTTCCAGGGAGTGTCTTTCTCTTCACCTATAAAAAGTTATTCAGTATAGAGTACAAATTTCAAAGCATCCTGAGCAGCCATGTCCACTGACCTAACAATACCCTGAAACTTTAAGCAATTTCCTGCAAATTTACTCAAACTTCCTAAAAGGATCACTTTATAATTAGGAATCTCTGAGTATAGTATGTCAAATTAGTTTTAATTACTTTAATTATTTTAGTTATTTACTTTAATTATTACCTATTGTATGCATAATCTCTTTACTCAAAACATAAGTTTCATAAATGTACCAATACTGCTGGGCACACAGTAGTTGATCAATTAGTATTCATTTGTTCATTACTACATGTGCACTATCAAGTGAGCACCACACCACATTATTAGAGGAAGAGAATGTAAACAATTTGTCTTTGATCATTATATTCAGAATTTTTCTACAACCCCAGTTTTATATTAAAAATAAAATATAGAAAAAAAGTTGGTACTATGAATGTATTTTAAATCCTTTAACTGATTTTGATTCAGAGTTATATTTCAAGCTACTTCTTTTTCTTTAATCAGTGCAAATGTCCTAGTTTCATTCTTATGAATGTTTTTCTGATGGGTTGTTGGTCATTGACTAGCACATTGTGCTTAATTTATCTAAGCAATGAATAGTATTTTATAGGAGATAAAAGCAAGAGAAACAACAAAGGGAAATATAAAAAAGAATTTCAATAGTCCTTGTCTAAAATCTCCCTTTGGAGAGAACTATATAATTGACATATTTCAAAATTTTATCAAGTTCATGTGACCTAATGTAATTTTCCCCTTATATTACATTGAATATTTATTTTTCCAATATTTATGGATTTATGGATTTAATGAAACAAGATTTTAATGTTCTAAAATATTATTATGGAGGAAGATGATTTAGAGAAGAAAATTGGCAACGGGGTTGCTCTCCATCTTCTCTAACTCTGCCCGACTTTCACGACTTCTTTGATTCCATTATCACCTGTGGGAAAGTTGGCACTGTTGAACACAGTGAGTCAGGACTAATTCACCCCACCCATACCCGGTAGGTCAGAGTTGCCTCCAAATTTGCTTCTACTAAATATATTCCAAGCCCTGGAAATGGCATGGGAACAGAGGGAATTATACCAAGACCCCAGAGCAGGTAAGTGGGTTCTTAGTAGGACAGGCTTCACAAGCTTCAATTTAGTGAAAGTGGCAGTTGGATGGAAGAAATGAATATGGTTTCTGACTGTTTCCTTTGCTGATCTGGACTGGTGCCGGCTGCCAGAACCCAGGATGTGATGCTGTGAACAAGAGTTTGTGGAGGGCTGAAGCATGTGGCTGAGAGATGAGACACCTGAAAGATGACTGGGTATAGATATGAGGCTGCACTCTCTCCATCATGATGTAGTAGAGACAGCATAGCTGGCATTTTGCATCTTACAAGATACATGACACCCTTATGTTGGGTCTCCATTTCCCAACACTCTTGGATAATCCATAGGTACAGATTATTATCTAGCAATGTAAACTATACATTTTACTGTGAAAACATTTTCATGAATACTCACTAGTAAGTTATTCAAACAGATTTTGCAGCAATTAGAGTTTAGATCTCTAGGGATTGATATATTTAAACACAACATACCAGGTATCAGATAATAACGTCTGTTCGATCATTGATCCAATGTGTTGCAGCACTAAAATATAGTTAAATTAACACATAATTTACCACTGTGTAGAACAACTGGAGAAGGAAATGGCAACCCATTCCAGTGTTCTTGCCTGGAGAATCTCAGGGACGGGGGAGCCTGGTGGCTGCCATCTATGGGGTCACACAGAGTTGGACACGACTGAAGTGACTTAGCATAGCATAGAACAACTGCAGAGATAGGGAGACAGAGGAAGAGACAGAACAAAGCAATAAAAATATAACGTTTCATCAGTTCAGTTCAATTCACTGTTGTGTCCCACTCTTTGAGACCCCATGAATTGCAGCATGCCTGGCTTCCCTGTCCATCACTAACTCCAAGAGCTTGCTCAAACTCATGTCATAATGTTTCATACTTTAACCTCCTCCCAATGTTGATACAGCATTTGTAAGTTTACCAGGTGAAGGCAGGTCATCTTTATATCCATTTCACTAAGGTAACTGATTATCAGTAGTTGGCATGAAATTTCTTTCCAAATGAGACCTCTGGTTGGTGAAAGAAAGAAAAATAAAAGATTCAAGAAATCTCCCACCATACAGTCCCAAATAATTGGGTGTCAGAGTTTATTTTTGTTGGTATGTGTTAGTTCTATAAACTAATCAACATGTTATCTAGATCTCTTTTCTGTACTGCCACTAAAATGTTATCTAAAATAGAATAATTTATATTTTTAAATTTTCAAGTTAAAAAAAAAAACCTTCTATCTTAAAAAGTGAGCATGTAAACCAATCTTACAGGTTAAAACCTAATTGTAATTGTATTGTCATAATTGTTGTAAACAGATTTCTTTTTTCTTTTTTTTTCTTTTTCTTTTCCAGTCCAGGTTAGATGCAGGATACAGGAAGCTTGGGGCTGGTGCACTGGGATGACCCAGAGGGATGGTATGGGGAGGGAGGTGGGACGGGGGTTCAGGACTGGGAACACGTGTACACCCGTGGTGGATTCATGTTGATACATGGCAAAACCAATACAATATTGTAAAGTAAAAAAATAAAAAACTTAAATATATATATAAAAGATAAACAGATTTCTAGGTTCTACTATCTAATCATTGTGATGTTCTGAAAATATGAATTCTTTTAATTATAATATACATATAACATGATAATGAAAGACAGTTACAATAACCTATATAACTGTTTTTCAAAAATATCAGCACAAAACTGAAACTGCACTTAACATAGCAAAGCATTATCAGCAAGGTTCTGCACATATTCACTATATTAGAGACTTGATGGTAATACTACATATTAATACATTTTCATAATTTATTAAATTTTCAGTACAACTTAATCTTATCACAAGCAATTAATTTTCTGAAGGTTGAAATGTATTTGTTTCATCTGTTTGCTACTCTGGCTTTTAACTTCTTTTTAAATGTGCCCATGAAGTATTATTTTTCATGTAGTCTCTGTTTCAACTAATCACAGGCATTTCTTTAAATGCTAGATATAAATCCACTTCAAAATTTGGAAGCTAAGCAGCTGAACATGAGAAATTCATGTTCCAAAGATTCCTGTATCATTTTACTGACAGCCAGAACTACATCAAAATCCTTGGTATCCCCATTTCCCTTTACCAACCCCATGCAGAAAAAGCAAACCAAAAAACCTTCTTCTCTATCCAGTTCTTCATGCAGAATCACACTGTTTGTACAAAAACAGTAATAAACTGACAACTATGTTAGTGCTGTTGACTACTAGTGTCAAAATACATTTACTTGTGTGAGGAGCTTAAAAAGTGTAATTGTTAAAAACAGAATCTCAGGAGACAGACCACTCAGGTTCAAATGACCAGTTCTGCAACTTAATATCATTGTGAACTGAGACAATTTACTAAATGTCTCTGTGCTTTTGTGTCTTCATCTGTGAAATGGTAATGACTATAGGACCTATATTAGGGCATTATTGAGAAGATTAAATTAATGTATATGAAACGTTTAGAACAGTACCTCGTCAGCAAGTTCCATGCTATCATTTGCCATTGTCATTGTTCAAGCTGATAAGCTTACTCAATTTACCAGAGGTTTCCCTGATAAGTTTTAGAGGAGCATTGCCATTTCTATGTGGAAGTATGTAAGTCATGAAACTCAGGAGAATAGTCTATGGATGATTTTTGGCTTTCCTTTGCTCTTAGTTTCAAGAGAGAACTGTTGCACTTAGCTGTAAAATCCTTAAATGTTTTGGTTTCTACCTACTGGCAAGCCACATACTATACCATGCTCAAACCACAATGACCCTGTCTCACCCTCTCATAATCTTTTTTTTCTATTTTGTTGGATGGAGCTATGCACTTGACCTCTATATAAAATGTTCTTCCCTCACTTGTTTATTTAACTCCTGTCATTTCAGTGTCATTCCTTGGGCCAAATCCACCATTAACTGCTCTCAGAGGTCTGTGAAACTCTTTCTAGACTTTATCTGAGTTGTAACTTTGCTTTAATTTATGTCATTAGTTGATTTTTTTGGTCTCCACCACTATATTTTTAAATACTATGAGGGCAGGAGTTGTGCATGATTTTCTTGACACTGTATCTCTCATTCGCCTGATAAACAGTAGGAACTCAAGTATTTGTTGAGTGAATGAATAAATGGAAATAAGGAACATTATGCATGGTGGTGCACCTTCTTCATTTACACTAAATAGGAGGCAAAAGAATGAATCTCAAGATCTTGATGGCAATGAATACTTTCCATGAAAAATGAAATTAGTAATCACTCTTGACTGGTAATTCATCTATAAACAAACATTTATTTTATAGGCAAGATTAACTTTGATAACAGTAATGTAGAAAGCTTTGAATCAATGTGATGAGACAAAGATTAGTACACCTCATTGGGCTCTTTCTTATAGAACATCTTGATGCTTTAGATCATTATAAGAAACTTCTCCCATGAGGATAAAATAAAGTTCTGAAAAACTTTCTGGAAAATTGTATCTAAACAGTTGAATTATTGAGGGTAAATACACTGAGATACAAATGGGGGAAGTATATTTTTCTCCAAACAGCAGGTAAAAGAAAACAAAGAACACCAAACAAACCTCTACATTTTTGTAAGAATCAGAAATATTATTCTTTTCATACACACACCCAGTTCAGTTCAGTCACTCAGTCGTGTCCAACTCTTTGCAACCCCATGAACCACAGCACTCCAGGCCTCCCTGTCCATCACCAACTCCCGGAGTCCACCCAAACCCATGTCCATTGTGTCGGTGATACCATCCAACCATCTCATCCTCTGTCGCCCCCTTCTCCTCCTGCCCTCAATCTTTCCCAGCATCAGGGTCTTTTCCAATGAGTCTGCTCTTCGCATCAGGAGGCCAAAGTATTGGAGTTTCAGACACACACTAATATATATATAAAATAAATAATAAGAATATGATGTATAGCACAGGAAATTCAACTCACTACTCTGTAATGGCCTATATGGAAAGATAATCTAAAAAAAAGAGTGGAGATTTTATATATATATATATATATTTTTTTTTATATATATGTATGTATGTATATAATGATTTGCCTTGGAAATGAACACAGATCATTCTGTTGTTTTTGAGATTGCATCCAAGTACTGCATTTCAGACTCTTTTGTTGATCATGATGGCCACTCCATTTCTTCTGAGGGATTCCTGCCCACAGTAGTAGATATAATGGTCATCTGAGTCCCAAGAAAGGCAATGCCGAAGAATGCTCAAACTACTGCACAATTGCACTCATCTCACACGCTGGTAAAGTAATGCTCAAAATTCTCCAAGCCAGGCTTCAGCAATATGTGAACCATGAACTTCCTGATGTTCAAGCTGGTTTTAGAAAAGGCACAGGAACCAGAGATCAAATTGCCAACATCCACTGGATCATAGAAAAAGTGAGAGAGTTCCAGAAA
Organism: Bos grunniens; assembly: GCF_055505025.1. Taxonomy (NCBI): domain Eukaryota; kingdom Metazoa; phylum Chordata; class Mammalia; order Artiodactyla; family Bovidae; genus Bos; species Bos grunniens. The sequence goes on along the minus strand of NC_141194.1, from coordinate 99,334,324 downwards.
AACATCTATTTCTACTTTATTGACTATGCCAAAGCCTTTGACTGTGTGGATCACAATCAACTATGGAAAATTCTGAAAGAGATGGGAATACCAGACCACCTGATCTGCCTCTTGAGAAATTTGTATGCACGTCAGGAAGCAACAGTTAGAACTGGACATGGAACAACAGACTGGTTCCAAATAGGAAAAGGAGTTCGTCAAGGCTGTATATTGTCACCCTGTTTATTTAACTTATATGCAGTGTACATCATGAGAAAGGCTGGACTGGAAGAAACACAAGCTGGAATCAAGATTGCCGGGAGAAATATCAATAACCTCAGATATGCAGATGACACCACCCTTATGGCAGAAAGTGAAGAGGAACTCAAAAGCCTCTTGATGAAAGTGAAAGTGGAGAGTGAAAAAGTTGGCTTAAAGCTCAACTTTCAGAAAACGAAGATCATGGCATCCGGTCCCACCACTTCATGGGAAATAGATGGGGAAACAGTGGAAACAGTGTCAGACTTTATTTTTCTGGGCTCCAAAATCACTACAGATGGTGACTGCAGCCATGAAATTAAAAGACGCTTACTCTTGGAAGGAAAGTTATGACCAACCTAGATAGCATATTCAAAAGCAGAGACATTACTTCGCCAACAAAGGTTCGTCTAGTCAAGGCTATGGTTTTTCCTGTGGTCATGTATGGATGTGAGAGTTGAACTGTGAAGAAGGCTGAGCGACGAAGAATTGATGCTTTTGAACTGTGGTGTTGGAGAAGACTCTTGAGAGTCCCTTGGACTGCAAGGAGGTCCAACCAGTCCATTCTGAAGGAGATCAGCCCTGGGATTTCTTTGGAAGGAATGATGCTAAAGCTGAAACTCCAGCACTTTGGCCACCTCATGAGAAGAGTTGACTCATTGGAAAAGACTGTGAAGCTGGGAGGGATTGGGGGCAGGAGGAGAAGGGGACGACAGAGGATGAGATGGCTGGATGGCATCACTGACTCGATGGACGTGAGTCTGAATGAACTCCGAGAGTTGGTGATGGGCAGGGAGGCCTGCCGTGCTGCGATTCATGGGGTCGCAAAGAGTTGGACACGACTGAGCGACTGATCTGAGATATATATATATATATATATATATATATACACACACACACACATATATATGTATATATATGTATACGTATACACATACATATGTATGTATATGTGTGTGTGTGTGTATATATATATATATGTATATATATATATATATATTATTATGTGTCAGTCCATAGGGTTGTAAAGTGTCAGACACAACTTAGTACAACTGAACAACAAAAACAAATATATGTAAAGGTGATGTACACAAACCATCTATTAGGACCTAAAATAACTCAGAGAAAACTATACTTACTAAAGTAGTTTGGAAAGCTCTAAGAACAACATTAAAGCAGTTGGCAAAAGCATAGTCCTCTTCCCTTCTGCATCATAAGTTCTTACAATTATTTAAGACAGCACCATGATTGTACCTTTTAAATAGAGTTCTAGGGACTATACTAGGATTGCACTTTTAACTCTCTATTTAGAAACCTAACATTGGTTTTATGACTATAGAAAGAGGTCATAAACTTAGCGGGAACAAACTGAATAGCAGAATAAGAGGGATAGCTAAAAGTAATCTGGGATCTCCATGAAAGATTCTTCAGAAATAAAATCATCATTTGATGGCACTAAGTCTGTGTCCTCCATGGTAGAACCCTCAAGAACAGAGTCATCCAATAAAGGAACTGAAGAAGTAGTTAAATTTATTTCTCTTTCAGATGCCATTTTAATATAACCACCAAGCCTCTGATCTAAGGGTTTATTGGTTCTGGACAAAGTAAAACGTAATGTAGCATTAAATGTAACTAGTTTTGATTGATATATATTTTTCCTAACCAGTGAAGGGCCTTGGTGGATGGGGTGAAAGGCCTTCTCATGTGTCCACCTGGTAAAATTTGAGGGTGCCCACTCAATGGGAAAAGGAGGCTAAGTCCTGTAATTGAGTGGTGACACTGATGACAAAAACTAGCTGTAAATATTTGATCTAGGTCAGCTTCTGAATAATCATTTTGAACAAGTCTAGTCTGGAGTAACCAGTGACCTAGACCCGGAGTAGGGAGACATGGCTCTTTACAATCAGGGCAACACCACTTGTCCAAAGGCATCTTTGTGGCAAGACTGTAGAATAAATTAACAAGAAGCAACAGTGCTAATTACAAAAGTAATTTTAGACTTAAGTCTGAAAAAATATGCTGTGTTTACTTATCCCCTAGTTTGCAGCCTCTATATTCAGGAAAATAGAGTAACAGCAGTGGAAGAACAACTTATCCACAAAATAATAATGTTCTAGTTAACAATTTTAACTTTGTAAACTCTCAGTACATTAAATGGTAAATAAAGCTATTGACATTAAATGAGAATAGTAAAGAGAAATAATTAGATAGGTTATTATTAATCTTGGGATTAATTTTAGCAACAGTATACTAGTCTATCCCACACTTGAAAGAGTTCCACTATCCTCAGTGGAATTTGTTGAGAACTCATGTCTCTCTCTCTTCTAAGAACAGTCTTAGTTCTTAAGAACCAGTTCAGTACAGGGAGGAGATTGTCCCTTTCCAGTGGCACAGTTCACAGACTTGGAATATTAGTCCTCCAAGATGAGATGAATTCTGTCTTACCAGTGCAATTTTATATAAATTCAGATGCTAAAGAAATCTTTCAGAAAGATCTATACAATCATCTCAGCTGGTGGTGTTATTATGTCCACTTGATTTTCAGAAGTTGAGCTGTTCAGCTGTTGTCTGGTGTAGGTGATTTACACCAGTGAAGTGTGTAAGTTTTGTCCTGTAATGTCCTGTAATGTGTAAGTTGACAGAAAAATCTTGTCAGGCTCCTTCTCAGACCATCTCTGGAAGAGTTCTTCCTTTGTGCCCCTAGATCTTGACCCAGTCTCTTAGAAGCAACTGATGAAAGGAATCTGATTATACTCAGGGTACCTGTAAAAAAAATTTTACAAATCCTATGAAAACTTTGGTAATGTATATAGCAAAATTAAAAATTTTGCTGGCTATTATGTGTTAAGTCTTTGTAAGTGTGGTTTGTTTTTCCTAGTTGTACTTATCTGATGTTTAAATTCATTTCAGTTCAGCTCAGTTCAGTAGCTCAGTTATGTCCAACTCTTTGCAACCCCATGAATTGCAGCACGCCAGGCCTCCCTGTCCATCACCATCTCCCGGAGTTCACCCAAACTTATGTGCATCGAGTTGGTGATGCCATCCAGCCATCTCATTCTCTGTCTTCCCCTTCTCCTCCTGCCCTGAATCCCTCCCAGCATCAAGGTCTTTTCCAATGAGTCAACTCTTCGCATGAGGTGGCCAAAGCATTGGAGTTTCAGCCTTAGCATCAGTCCTTCCAATGAACACCCAGGTGTTTAAATAAGCACAAGTTAATTAATCTGAATGTTGAATAAGCTTATGAACCATATGTCACATGACTGTATTTCTTGAAACTTAAAAAAAAAAAAACTATAAACTTGTTAATTTTAGTTAATACATTGTAAGTCTATCATACTCAAATAACATCAAATAATAAAGTTAGGAAATAAAGTATCAATTAAATATTTTGGTCATTTTAGGACCCTTACTTCTTCATTTTAATATCTGACAAATGAAGTTTCTGATGTAGAGTTATTTATAATTATTTACTGTTACTCTGTCTTTTTAACAGAGTACATTTAAATTGCATTTTTAATATTAACATTAAAGCAGAGTAGAGTAGAGTAGCATTTTAGGACCAAGCCTGTAGGCTATTTGATAGGTTTTTAATTCAAGGTGGGATATTGATCTTGATGAGGATATGCAGATGACACCAGCCTTATGGCAGAGAGTGAAGAACTAAAGAGCCTCTTGATGAAAGTGAAAGAGGAGAGTGAAAAAGTTGGCTAAAAGCTCAACATTCAGAAAACTAAGATCATGGCACTCAGTCCCATCACTTAATGGCAAATAGATGGGGAAACAGTGGAAACAGTGGCTGATTTTATTTTTCTGGGCTCCAAAATCACTGCAGATGGTGATTGCAGCCAGGAAATTAAAAGACGCTTACTCCTTGGAAGGAAAGTTATGACCAACATGCTGCTGCTGCTGCTGCTAAGTCACTTCAGTCATGTCCGACTCTGTGCTACACCATAGACAGCAGCCCATCAGCGTCCCCCATCCCTCTGATTCTCCAGGCAAGAACACTGGAGTGGATTGTCATTTCCTTCTCCAATGCATGAAAGTGAAGTCGTTCAGTCATGTCCGACTCTTTGTGACATCATGGACTGCGGCCTACCATGCTCCTCCATCCATGGGATTTTCCAGGCAAGAGTACTGACTAACCTAGACATCATATTAAAAAGCAGACACATTACTTCATCAACAAAGTCAAGGCTATGGTTTTTCCAGTGGTCATGTATGGATGTGAGAGTTGGACTATAAAGAAAGGTGAGCACAGAAGAATTGATGCTTTTGAATTGTGGTGTTGGAGAAGACTCTTGAGAGTCCCTTGGACTGCAAGGAGATCCAAGCAGTTCATCCTAAAGAAGATCAGTCCTGAGTGTTCTTTGGTAGGACTGATGTTGAAGCTGAAACTACAATACTTTGGCCACCTGATGCAAAGAGCTGACTCATTGGAAAAGACCCTGATGCTGGGAAAGATTGATAGCAGGAGGAGAAGGGGACAATGGAGGATGAGACGGTTGGGTGGTATCACTGACACAATGGACATGGGTTTGAGTGGACTCTGGGAGTTGGTGATGGACAGGAAGGCCTGGCATGCTGTGGTTCATGGGGTCACACAGAGTCGGATATGACTGAACAACTGAACTGAACTGTCTTAATGTAAAAGCTAAAATCATTTTGACTTAGATATGATATTTTATTATAAATTTACCTTTAAGTTAGTGAGATATCTATATGTTCTAAGCTAAACTACTGTAGAAAATAAAAGCAGATACTAAATAAGAATACACTGAAGAGATGAGAATTTGAAAAAGTTATAAAGCAATGGTTTAGAACGTATAAACACTATGTTTGAAATCTCTCCCAATTAAGGATTTTCAAATTTTATTTATATTTTTGTTTCATTTTAATGTAAGATAACTACAATGACAAGGCAAATCTTTTGGTGTGTTTTCTGAGGCCATATTATATGGAGAAGGACTTGAAAATATTTGTTTGCCTTGTCACAAGGTAGTATTACTGCAGACAAAAGTAAACATAGATATGAGAGATAGATTTATAGTTGATAAATATGTAATTTTGGGTTTTATAGTTGGTATTTACATATTATAATAATATATACACTTGTTCAATATATCATGAACTGATTGTAAACTTTTCTGATAAAAATTCACTTGGCCAAAGAAAAAACATGGTCTCGTTTTGGACATTGATTATAAGATAGATCACAGATGCTATTCTGGAATTAATCTCTTTCATATGAATCTGCATTAATTTATTTAGAAATAATACAATAATTAGAATATATTTATCCTAAATTTACTCGGATAAAGCTCATTAAAATTAAATAGAAGGCTCAGGGTGCAAAAGAGAGGCTTTAGTTTGACAGATAGGGTATAAGACATAAGAGCCTTAAGCTTCATTATAATTATTTATAGGGCTTCTCGCTTGGCTCAGATGCTAAAGAATCTGCCTGTAATGTGGGGAGACCCAGGTTCAATCCTGGGATCAGGGAAGATCCCTTGGAGAAGGGAATAGCTAGCCACTCCAGCATTCTTGCCTGGAAAATTCCATGGACTGAGGAGTTTCATTAGAATATTTTATAAGATATAAATTGCTAAATATTGTCCAATCAGACACTGATGTTGTTGATTACTAAACTGGATTTTTTATCTTGCATGTTTTTGTATTAATGAGATCATATTGGTCAGCTTTTACTGATTATTTAATTAGGTTTCATGGCTAATGCCATCATTCCTCTCTTTTTCATGGGTCATCCTGCATGTCACAAGACTATGATGCCACAAATATTTGAAGTGCAACATTCATGTGGTCTTTTTGTTCAATATTAATTTCTATGACCTTGTGTGCTATAATGTTAAGCTTATAAGATCTGACACTGAGAAGCTTTTGAGTTATTAAAATTTACAAGATTTTAGGAAGAAAAAAAGCTACTGACTCAGGTTCAGAATTTGTTGAAAAGAGAAGTAATTTCCTAGGAATTTAATGAATACAAGTTTTATAGAATTCACATTTGGTTATATTAACCTGGTAAATAATTAAATCTGCTTGGTCAGTGTAATGTTGAGTCAGTTCTATAAGAATTTGTTTTCTTTTTTCTGAAATATTTTTTAATTTATTTTAATTGGAAACTAATTACTTTACAATATTTTAGTGGTTTTCCCATACATTGACATGAATCCACCACGGGTGGACATGTGTTCCCCATCCTGAATCCCCCTCCCACCTCCCTTCCCATACCATCCCTCTGGGTCATCCCAGTGCACCAGCCCCGATCATCCTATATCATGCTTCAAACCTGGACTGGCGATTTGTTTCACATATGGTATTATACATGTTTCAATGCCATTCTCCCAAATCATCCCACCCTTGCCCTCTCCCACAGAGTCCAAAATACTGTTCTATACATCTGTGTCTCTTTTACTGTCTCACATACAGGGTTATTGTTACCATCTTTCTAAATTCCATATATATGCTTTAGTATACTGTGTTGGTGTTTTTCTTTCTGGCTTACTTCACTCTGTCTAATAGGCTCCAGTTTCATCCACCTCATTAGAACTGATTCAAATGTATTTTTTAATGGCTGAGTAATATTCCATAGTGTGTATGTAACACAGATCTCTTATCCATTTGCTGGTGGACATCTGGGTTGCTTCCATGTCCTGGCTATTACAAACAATGCTGCAATGAATGTTGGGGTACATGTGTCTCTTTCAATTCTGGTTTCCTCAGTGTGTATGCCCGGAAGTAAGATTGCTGGGTCATAAGGCAGTTCTATTTCCAGTTTTTTAAGGAATCTCCACAGTGTTCTCCACAGTGGCTGTTCTAGTTTGCATTCCCACCAACATTATAAGAGTGTTCCATTTAATCCACATGCTCTCCATTTATTGTTTGTAGACTTTTGGATAGCAGCCATTCTGACCAGTATGAGACAGTACAATATTGTGGTTTTGATTCACATTTCTCTGATAATGAGTGATATTGAGCATCTTTTCATGTGTTTGTTACCCATCTGTATGTCTTCTTTGGAGAAATGTCTGTTTAGTTCTTTGGCCCATTATTTGATTGGGTCGTTTATTTTTCTTGAAGTGAGCTGTAAGCTCATTTCAGTCGCTCAGCTGTGTCCGACTCTTTGCAACCCCATGAATCACAGCACGCCAGGCCTCTCTGTCCATCACTAACTCCCAGAGTCCACACAAACCCATGTCTATTGTGTCGGTGATACCATCCAACCATCTCATCCTCTGTCGTCCCTTTCTCCTCCTGCCCTTGATCTTTCCCAGCATCAGCGTCTTTTCCAATGAGTCAGCTCTTCGCAACAGGTGGCCAAACTACTGGAGTTTCAGCTTCAACATTAGTCCCTCCAATGAACACCCAGGCCTGATCTTCTTTAGGTTGGACTGGGTCGATCTCCTTGCAGTCCAAGGGACTCTCAAGAGTCTTCTCCAACACCACAGTTCTAAAGCATCAATTCTTAGGTCCTCAGCTTTCTTTATAGTCCAATTCTCACATCCATAAATGACTACTGGAAAAACTATAGCCTTGACTAGATTGACATTTGTTGACAAAGTAATGTGGCTGGTTTTCTACATGCAGTCTATGTTGGTCATAACTTTCCTTCCAAGGAGTAAGAGTAAGCGTCTTTTAATTTACTGGCTGCAATCATCATCTGCAGTGATTTTGGAGACCAGAAAATTAAAGTCTGACAGTGTTTCCCCATTTATTTGCCATGAAGTGATGGGGCCAAATGCCATAATCTTAGTTTTCTGAATGTTGAACTTTTAGCCAACTTTTCCACTCTCCTCTTTCAATTTCATCAAGAGGCTCTTAAGTTCCTCTTCAATTTCCGCCATCACAGTCGTGTCATCTGCATATTTGAGGTTACTGATATTTCTCCCAGCAATCTTGATTCCAGCTTGTGCTTCTTCCAGCCCAGCGTTTCTCATGATGTACTCTGCCTAGAAGCTAAATAAGCAGGGTGACCATATACAGCCTTGACATACTCCTTTTCCTATTTGTAACCAGTCTGTTGTTCCATGTCCAGTTCTAACTGTTGCTTCCTGACCTGCATATAGGTTTCTCAAGAGGCAGATCAGGTGGTGTGGTATTCCCATCTCTTGAAGAATTTTCCACAGTTTGTTGTGATCCACACAATCAAAGTCTTTGACATAGTCAATAAAGCAGAAATAGATGTTTTTCTGGAACTCTCTTGCCTTTTTTATGATCCACCAGATGTTGGCAATTTGATCTCTGGTTCCTCTGCCTTTTTTAAAACCAGCTTGAACATCTGGAAATTCACAGTTCACGTATTGCTTAAGCCTGGCTTCGAGAATTTTTAGCATTACTTTACTAGCGTGTGAGATGACTGGAATTGTGCAGTAGCTTGTGTATTCTTTGGCATTGCCTTTCTTTGGGATTGGAATGAAAACTGACCTTTTCCAGTCCTGTGGTCACTGTTGAATTTTCCAAATTTGCTGGCATATTCAGTGCAGCAGTTTCTTAGCATTACTTAACAGGTTTGGAAATAGCTCAACTGAAATTCCATAACCTCCACGAGCTTTGTTCAGAGTGATGTTTCCTAAGGCCCATTTGACTTCACATTCCAGGATGTCTGGCTCTAGGTGAGTGATCACACCATCGTGATTATCTGGGTCAGGAAGATCTTTTTTGCACATTTATGTGTATTCTTGCCACTTCTTAATATCTTCTGATTCTCTTAGGTCCATACCATTTCTGTTCTTTACTGAGCCCATCTATGCCTCAAATGTTTCCTTGGTATCTCTAATTTTCTTGAAGAGATCTCTAGTCTTTTCCATTCTATTATTTTCCTCGATTTCTTTGCATTGATCGCTGAAGAAGGCTTTCTTGTGTCTCCTTGCTATTCTGTGGAACTCTGCATTCAAATGGGTATATCTCTCCTTTTCTCCTTTGCTTTTCACTTCTCTTCTTTTCACAGATATTTGTAAGGCCTCCTCAGACACCCATTTTGCTTTTTTGCATTTCTTTTTCTTGGGGATTTTCTTGATCTCTGTCTCCTGTATGATGTCACGAACCTCAGTCCATAGTTCATCAGGCATTCTCTCTATCAGATCTAGTCCCATAAATCTATTTCTTACTTCCACTGTAGGAGTTTCTTGTATATTTTTGAGATTAATTCTTTGTGAGCTGCTTCACTTGCTATTATTTTCTCACATTCTCATGGCTGTCCACTCACCTTGCTTATCATTTCCTTGTTGTGCAAAAACTTATAAGTTTAATTAGGTCCCATTTGTTTATTTTTGCTTTTATTTCCAATATTTTGGGAGGTGGGTCATAGAAGATCCTGCCATTATTTATGTTGGAGAGTGTTTGTCTATGTTATCCTCTAGGAATTTTATAGTTTCTGGTCTTATGTTTAGATCTTTAAACCATTTTGAGTTCATTTTTGTGTATGTTCTTAGAAAGTGTTCTAAGTTCAGATCAATTCAGTCGCTCAGTCGTGTCCAACTCTTTGCAACCCCATGAATTGCAGCACACCAGGCCTCCCTGTCCATCACCAACTCCCGGAGTTCACTCAGACTCACGTCCATCGAGTCAGTGATGCCATCCAGCCATCTCATCCTCTGTCGTCCCCTTCTCCTCCTGCCCTCAATCCCTCTCAGCATCAGAGTCTTTTCCAATGAGTCAACTCTTCGCATGAGGTGGCCAAAGTACTGGAGTTTCAGCTTTAGCATTATTCCTTCCAAAGAAATCCCAGGGCAAACCTCCTTCAGAATGGACTGGTTGGATCTCCTTGCAGTCCAAGGGACTCTCAGGAGTCTTCTCCAACACCACAGTTCAAAAGCATCAATTCTTCGGTGCTCAGCTTTCTTCACAGTCCAACTCTCCCATCCATACATGACCACTGGAAAAACCATAGCTTTGACTAGACGGACCTTTGTTGGCAAAATAATGTCTCTGCTTTTGAATATGCTATCTAGGTTGGTCATAACTTTCCTTCCAAGGAGTAAGCATCTTTTAATTTCATGGCTGCGGTCACCATCTGCAGTGATTTGTTCTAGTTTCATTCTTTTACAAGTGGTTGACCAGTATTCCCAGCACCACTTGTTAAAGATATTGTCTTTTCTCCATTGTATATTCTTGCCTCCTTTGTCAAAGTTAAGGTGCCCATAGGCGAATGGATTTATCTCTGGGCTTTCTATTTTGTTCCATTGACTTATATTTCTGTCTTTGTGCCAGTACCATTCTGTCTTGATGACTGTATCTTTGTAGTATAGTCAGAAGTCAGGCAGGTTGTGGAGAAGGCAATGGCACCCCACTCCAGTACTCTTGCCTGGAAAATCCAATGGATGGAGGAGCCTGGTGGGCTGCAGTCCATTGTATCGTGAAGAGTCGGACAGGACTGAGCGACTACACTTTCACTTTTCACTTTCATGCATTGGAGAAGGAAATGGCAACCCTCTCCAGTGTTCTCGCCTAGAGAATCCCAGGGACGGGGGAGCCTGGTAGACTACTGTCTCTGGGGTCGCACAGAGTCAGACACGACTGAAGCAACTTAGCAGCAGCAGCAGGCATGTTGATTCCTCCAGTTCCATTCTTCTTTCACAAGATTTCTTTGGCCATTCGAGTTTTTTTGTTTTGTTTTGTTTTTGTATTGCCATACAAATTGTGAAATTATTTGTTATAGCTCTGTGAAAAATACCATTGGTAGCTTCATAGGGATTGCATTAAATCTATAGATTGCTTTGAGTAGTATACTCATTTTCACTATATTGATTCCTCCAATCCATGAACATGGTATATTTCTTCACCTAATGATGTCCTCTTTGATTTCTTTCATCAGTGTTGTATAGTTTTGTACATATAGGTTTTTTTTTTTTTTTTTAGGTGAATTTATTCCTAAGCATTTTATTCTTTTCTTTGTAATGGTGAATGGAATTGTTTCCTTAATTTCTCTTTCTGTTTTCTCATTGTTGGTGCATAGGAATGCAAGGGATGTCTGTGTGTTAATTTTATATCCTGCAGCTTTACTTTGTTCATTGATTAGCTCTAGTAACTTTCTGGTGGAATCTTTAGGGTTTTCTATGTTGAGGATCATGTCATCTGCAAACAGTGAGTTTTACTTCTTTTCCAATATTGATTCCTTTTATTTCTTTTTCTGCTCTGATTGCTTTGGCCAAAGCTTCCAAAACTATGTTGAATAGTAGTAGTGAGAGTGGGTACCCTTGTCTTATTACTAACTTTAGGGGAAATGCTTTCAATTTTTCACCATTGAGGATACTGTTTGCTGTGGGTTTATCATATATAGCTTTTATTATGCTGAGGTATGTTTCCTCTATTCCTGCTTTCTGGAGGGTTTTTATCATAAATGGATGTTGAATTTTGTCAAAGGCTTTCTCTGAATCTATTCAGATAATCATATGGATTTTATCTTTCAATTTGTTAATGTGGTGTATCACATTGATTGATTTGTAGATAGTGAAGAATCCGTGCATCCCTGGGATAAAGCCCACTTGGTCATGATGTATGATCTTTTTAATATGTTGTTGGATTCTATTTGCTAGAATTTTGTTAAGGATTTTTCATCTGTGTTTTTCAGTGATATTGGCCTGTAGTTTTCTTTTTTGTGTGGTATAATTGTCTGGTTTTGGTATTATGGTGATGGTGGCCTCATAGAATGAGTTTGGAAGTTTACCTTCCTCTGCAATTTTCTGGAAGAGTTTGAGTAAAATAGGTGTTAGCTCTTCTCTAAATTTTTGGTAGAATTCAGCTGTGAAGCAGTATGGTCCTGGGCTTTTGTTTACTGGAGGATTTCTGAATACACTTTAGATTTCTGTGCTTGTGATGAGTCTTAAGCATTTCTATTTCTTCCTGGTTCAGTTTTGGAAAGTTATACTTTTCTAAGTATTTGTCCATTTCTTCCAAGTTGTCCATTTTATTGGCATATAGTTGCTGATAGCAGTCTCTTTTGATCTTTTGTATTTCTGTGTTGGCTGTTGTGATTTCTCCACTTACATTTCTAGTTTTGTTGATTTGATTCTTCTCTCTTTGTTTCTTGATAAATCTGGCTGATGTTTTATCAATTTTATTTTTCTTCTCAAAGAACAAGCTTTTAGCCTTTTTGATTTTTGCTATAGTCTGTTTTGTTTCTTCTGCATTTATTTCTGTTCTTATTTTTAAGATTTATTTCTTTCTACTAACTCTAGAGTTCTTCATTTCTTCCTTTTCTAGTTGCTTTAGGAGTAAAGTTAGGTTATTTATTTAACTTTTTTCTTGTTTCTTGAGGTAACCCTGTATTGCTATGAACCTTCACTTTAGCACTCTTTTTACAGTGTTCCAAAGGTTTTGAGTTCCTGTGTTTTCATTTTCATTAGTTTCTATGCATATTTTGATTTCTTCTGTTATTTGTTGGTTGTTCAGAAGTGTGCTGTTCAGCCTCCATATTTTGAAAGTTTTAATAGTTTTTTTCCTGTAACTGATATCTAATCTTACTGTATTGTGGTCAGAAAAGATGCTTGAAATTATTTCACCTTTTTTGTATTTACCAAGGCAAGATTTATGGCCCAGGATATGATCTACCCTGGAGAAGGTTCCGCGTGCACTTGAGAAAAAGATGAAATTCATTGTTCTTGAGTTAAATGTCCTATAGATATCAATTATGTCTGACTGGTCTATTGTATCATTTAAAGTTTGTGTCGCCTTGTTAATTTTATGTTTGGTTGATTTATCCATAGGTGTGAGTGGGGTATTAAAGTCTCCCACTATTATTTTGTTATTGTTAATTTCCCCTTTCATACTTGTTAGCATTTGTCTTACATATTGTGGTGCTTCTATGTTGGGTGCATATATATTTACAAGTGTTGTATCTTCTTCTTGGATTGATCCTTTGAGCATTATGTAGTGTTCTTCTTTGTCTCTTTTCTCAGCCTTTATTTCAAAGTCTATTTTATCTGATATGAGTATTGCTACTCCTGCTTTCTTTTGGTCTCTGTTTACATGGAATATCTTTTTCCAGCCCTTCACTTTCAGTCTGTATGTGTTCCTTGTTTTAAGGTGGGTCTCTTGTAGACAACAAATATATGAGTCTTTTTTTTTTTATCCATTCAGCCAGTCTTTGTCTTTTGGTTGGGGCATTCAACCCATTCACATTTAAGGTAATTATTGATAAGTATGATCCATTGCCACTTACTTTGTTGTTTTGAGTTCGAGTTTATACACCCTTTCTGTGTTTGCTGTTTAGAGAAAATCCTTTAGCATTTGTTGGAGAGCTGGTTTGGTGGTGCTGAATTCTCTAAGCTTTTGCTTCTCTGTAAAGCTTTTGATTTCTCCTTCATATTTGAATGAGATTCTTGCTGGGTACAGCAATCTGGGTTGTAGGTTTTTCTCTTTCATCACTTTAAGTATGTCCTGCCATTTCCTTCTGGCCTGAAGAATTTCCATTGAAAGATCAGCTGTTATCCTTATTGGAATCCCCTTATGTGTTATTGTTGCTTTTCCTTTGCTGCTTTTAATATTTGTTCTTTGTGTTTGATCTTTGTTAATTTGATTAACATGTGTTTGTGGTGTTTTGACTTAGGTTTATCCTGTTTGGGACTCTCCGGGTTTCTTGTACTTGTGTGACTATTTCCTTTCCTATTTTAGGGAAGTTTTCAACTATTATCTCAAGTATTTTCTCATGGCCTTTCTTTTTGTCTTCTTCTGGGACTCCTATGATTTAGACATTGGGGCATTTAACATTGTCCCAGTGGTCTCTGAGGTTGTCTTCATTTCTTTTAATTCTTTTTTTTTTTCTTTTTTCCTCTCTGCTTCATTTATTTCCATCTTTCTGTCTTCTACCTCACTTATCCTATCTTCTGTCTCAGTTATTCTACTGTTGGTTCCCTTCAGAGTGTTTTTTTTTTTATCTCATTTATTGCAATATTCATTATTGATTGACTTTTTTTATGTCTTCTAGGTCCTTTTTAAACATTTCTTGCATCTTCTCAGTCCTTGTCTCCAGGCTATTTGTCTGTAGCTCCATTTTGTTTTCAAGATTTTGAATCATTTTTACTCTCATTATTCTCAATTATTTTTCAGGTAGACTCCCTATCTCTGCCTCTTTTGTTTGGCTTGGTAGGCATTTATCATGTTTCCTTACTTGCTCAGTATTTCTCTGCCTTTTCATCTTGTTTATATTGCTGTGTTTGGGGTGACCTTTTTGTATGCTGGAAGCTTGTGGTTCTTTATTGTGGAGGTTCCTCGCTGTGGGTGGGGTTGGATGGGTGGCTTGTCAAGGTTTCCTGGTTAGGGAAGCTTGTGTCGGTGTTCTGGTGGGTGGAGCTGGATTTCTTCTCTCTGGAGTGCAATGAAGTGCCAAGTAGTGAGTTTTGAGGTGTCTGTGCGTTTGGTGTGACTTTGGGCAGCCTGTATATTGAAGCTCAGGCCTATATTCCTGCATTGCTGGATAATTTGCATGGTATGTCTTGCTCTGGAACTTGTTGGCTCTTAGATGGTGCTTGGTTTCAGTGTAGGTATCAAGGTTTGTGGATGAGCTCTTATTGATTAATGTTCCCTGAACTCAGGTGTTCTCTGGTGTTCTCAGGTTTTGGACTTAAGCCTCCTGCCTCTGGTTTTCTGTCTTTTTCTTACAGTATCCTCAAGACTTCTCCATCTATACAGCACAAATGATAAAACATCTAGGTTAATAATGAAAAGCTTCTCTACAGTGACAGACACCCAGAGTTACAGAGTTCACAGAGATAAATGGAGAAGAGAAGATGGAGGAGGGAGATAGACGTTACCAGGAGGAGAAGAGGGGGAATCAACAGGGGAGAGAGCAAGGTAGCCATTAATAAATTTCCTATGTGCTCTGTATAGTCAGGACCCCTCAGAGAGGTTCATGCAGTTACACAGGGAAGAGAAAAGGGAGGAAGGAGACAGAGGTGACCAGGAGGAGAAAAGGTGGAATCAAAAGGAGAGAGACCAATCTAGCCAGTAATCAGTTCCCTAAGTATTCTCCACAGCCCGGGACACACAAAGAGATTCACAGAGTTGTGTACAGAAGAGAAAGGGGAGGGAGGAGATAGAGGTGACCTTGTGGATAAAAAGGAGAGTTGAAAAGGGGAAAGAGCAATCAAGCTAGTAATCACACTCCCAAGTAAAAAATGGTTACTGAAGATTGGATTCTTAAAGGTACAAAATTGATAACATTACCAAAACACAAAGATTAAAAATCTAAAGTAGAGGTTAGACTCTCAAAAATACAATATTAAAAAAACAAAACAGGAGGAGGAGCTAAGATGGCAGAGGAATAGGACGGGGAGAACACTTTCTCCCCCACAAATTCATCAAAAGAACATTTAAATGCCAGTAAATCCCACAAAACAACTTCTGAATGCTGGCAGAGGACATCAGGCACCCAGAAAAGCAACCCATTGTCTTCAAAAGGAGGTAGGAAAAAATATAAAAGACAAAAAAAGAGACAAAAGAAGGAGCGACGGATCTCCGTTCCTGGAAGGGAGTCTTAAAAAGAGAGAAGTTTCCAAACACCAGAAAACATTCTCACTGCCGAGCCTGTGCCGAGCCTTGGAAGCACAGAGGGTAACATAACAGGGAGGAAAAATAAATAAACAAAACCCACAGATTATGAGCCCTATGGTAACTCCCCCAGCGGAGAAGCAGCGCAGATGCCTGCACAAGCCATTAGCAAGTGGGGGCTGGGCAGGGAGGCACGGCGCGGGCTGCATCGCTTAGAGTAAGGATTTGGCCTGAATACCCCGAGCACTACCTGAGCAAAATAATATGGGCTAGCAAACCAGACTGTGGGATATCTACCATGTGAAAAGCCAGCCCTAGCCTCAGACACCGCCAGGCCTGCACACGGAACAAAGGACTGAACAGAGATAGCAGGCTGCAGACCTTCCCCCTCCGGTGACAGACAGCCAGAACCGGAAGGGGACAATCACAGCCCCGGAGAGACATTATCTACAAAACTGTAAGCAGGCTTCTTTGCTAACTAAAACTTCTTGGGGTTCTGGACAGTCAACATCCGCCTAAGAAGGTGCGACGGTTGTACACCCAGATAACCAAGCGGCGGGGAGGCGATAAGTCACAGCAACCGTGCTCACCAAACACCTCATCACCTGAGCTGCTCGAACCTGGGAAGGGCACAAAACGCAGGCCCAACCGAGTCTGTGCCTCTGAGTACTACCTGAGTGCCTGAACCTGAGCGGCTTAGACCCGGGAGGTGCAAGCAGCCCAGGGCCAGCCGCGGATGGTTCCCAGTGCAGCAACCTAGAGTCTGAGCAGTGTGGGCAGGGAGGCCACATGCGCGGTGAGCGGGGGCAGGCCCAGTGTGGCTGAGGCACTGCGAGCACACCCCAGTGTTATTTATTTGCAGCATCCCTCCCTCCCTACAGCATGACTGAACAAGTGAGCCTTAAAAAAAAAAAAAAAAAAGGTGTCCACCACTGCCCTCTTTGTATCAGGGTGGAAATCAGACACTGAAGAGACCAGCAAACAGAAGAAGCTATAACAGAGGGAACAGCCTTGAAAGCAACAGGCAATAGATTAAAATCCCGTGGTTAGTACCAACTACATAGGAAGGGGCCTATGGATCTTGAGAAATATAAGCCGGAACAAGGAACTAGCCGAAAACCAACTGAACCCACAATACCCACAACAACATCAGAGAAAGTCCTATATATATTTTTTACTATTTTTACGATCATTCTTTCTTTCTTTCTTTTTTTTTTAAAAAATTTTTAAGTCCTCTATTACTCCTTTAATTTTCACTTTTATAACCTACTATTACTTTGCAAAAAAAAGACCCTTTTTTTTTTTTAAAAAAAAAGCAAACTTCATATATTTTTTTTATAACTTTTGTGACCTTGTTTTTTTTTTTTCTTTTTCTTTTTCTCTTTCTTTCTTTTTTCTTCTTTTCTTTAACACTGTATTTTTGAAATTCCAAACTCTACTCTAGATTTTTAACTTTTGTTTTTTGGTATTTGTTATCAATTTTGTACCTATATTTTCTTTATAATTTTTGTGACTTTTTTTTTAAATTTTTCTCTCTTTCTTTTCCTTCTTCTTTTCTTTAACATTGTGTTTCTGAAATTCCAAACTCTACTCTAGATTTTTAATTTTTGCTTTTAGGTATCTGTTACCAATTTTGTACCTTTAAGAACCCAATCTTCAGTACCCATTTTTTACTAGGGAGCGAGATTACTGGCTTGACTGCTTTCTCCCCCTTCAGGCTCTCCTTTTTTTCCACCAGGTCTCCTGTGTCTCCTCCCTAACCCCTCCCTACTTTACCCAACTCTGTGAATTTCTGTGTGTTCCAGACAGTGGAGAACACTTAGGGACTGATTACTGGCTGGATCTGTCTCTCTCCTTTTCATTCCCTCCTTTTATCCTCCTGGCCACCTCTGTCTCCTTCCTCCCTCTTCTCTTCCCTGTATAACTCCGTGAACATCTCTGAGCGGTCCAGTTGTGGAGTGCACATAAGGAAGTGATTACTGGTTAGCCCGCTCTCTCTTCTATTGATTCCACCTCAATTCATTCAGGTCACCTCTAACTCCCTCCTCCCTCTTCTCTTCTCCATGTAATGCTGTGAACCTCTCTGGGTGACACTCATGGTGGAGAAACTTTTCATCTTTAACCTAGATATTTTATCAATGGTGCTGTATAGAAGGAGAAGTTTTGAGACTACTGTAAAAACAAGACAGATAACTGGAAGCAGGAGGCTTAAGTCCAAACCCTGACTCCAGGGAACATTAATTGACAGGAGCTCATCAAACGCCTCCATACCGACACTGAAACCAAGCACCACACAAGGGCCAACAAGTTCCAGGGCAAGACACACCAAGCAAATTCTCCAGCAACACAGCCCTGAGCTCCAATATACAGGCTGCCCAAAGTCACCCCAAAATGATAGCCATCTCATAACTCATTACTGGACACTTCATTGCACTCCAGAGAGAAGAAATACAGCTCTACCCACCAGAACACCGACACAAGCTTCCCTAACCAAGAAAACTTGACAAGCCACCTGTACAAACCCACACAGAGCGAGGAAATGCCACAATAAAGAGAACTCCACAAACTGCCAGAATACAGAAAGGACACCCCAAACTCAGCAATTTAAACAAGATGAAGAGACAGAGGAATACCCAGCAGGTAAAGGAACAGGATAAATGCCCACCAAACCAAACAAAAGAGGAAGAGATAGGGAATCTACCTGATAAAGAATTCTGAATAATGATAGTGAAATTGATCCAAAATCTTGAAATCAAAATGGAATCACAGATAAATAGCCTGGAGACAAGGATTGAGAAGATGCAAGAAAGGTTTAACAAGGACCTAGAAGAAATAAAAAAGAGTCAATATATAATGAATAATGCAATAAATGAGATCAAAAACACTCTGGAGGCAACAAATAGTAGAATAACAGAGGCAGAAGATAGGATTAGTGACTTAGAAGATAGAATGGTAGAAATAAATGAATCAGAGAGGAAAAAAGAAAAACGAATTAAAAGAAATGAAGACAATCTCAGAGACCTCCAGGACAATATTAAACACTACAACATTCGAATCATAAGAGTCCCAGAAGAAGAAGACAAAAAGAAAGACCATGAGAAAATACT
This sequence comes from Bos grunniens, assembly GCF_055505025.1. Lineage (NCBI taxonomy): Eukaryota > Metazoa > Chordata > Mammalia > Artiodactyla > Bovidae > Bos > Bos grunniens. The sequence goes on along the minus strand of NC_141194.1, from coordinate 99,315,479 downwards.
TGAGGAGATAATAGTTGAAAACTTCCCTAAAATGGGGAAGGAAATAATCACTCAAGTCCAAGAAACCCAGAGAGTCCCAAACAGGATAAACCCAAGGAGAAACACCCCAAGACACATATTAATCAAATTAACAAAGATCAAACACAAAGAACAAATATTAAAAGCAGCAAGGGAAAAAATACAAATAACACATAAGGGAATTCCCATAAGGATAACAGCTGATCTTTCAATAGAAACTCTTCAAGCCAGGAGGGAATGGCAAGACATACTTAAAGTGATGAAAGAAAATAATCTACAGTCCAGATTATTGTACCCAGCAAGGATCTCATTCAAATATGAAGGAGAAATCAAAAGCTTTACAGACAAGACAAGCTGAGAGAATTCAGCACCACTAAACCAGCTCTCCAACAAATACTAAAGGATATTCTCTAGACAGGAAACACAAAAAGAGTGTATAAATTTGAACTCAAAACAATAAAGTAAATGGCAAAAAGATCATACTTATCAATAATTACCTTAAACCTAAATGGGTTGAATGCCCCAAACAAAAGACAAAGACTGGCTGAATGGATACAAAAACAAGACCCCTACATATGTTGTGTACAAGAGACCCATCTCAAAACAGGGGACACATTCAGACTGAAAGTGAAGGGCTGGAAAAAGATTTTCCATGCAAATAGGGACCAAAAGAAAGCAGGAGTAGCAATACTCATATCAGATAAAATAGACTTTAAAACAAAGGCTGTGAAAAGAGACAAAGAAGGTCACTACATAATGATCAAAGGATCAATCCAAGAAGAAGATATAACAATTATAAATATATATGCACCCAACATAGGAGCACCACAATATGTAAGACAAATACTAACAAGTATGAAAGGAGAAATTAACAATAACACAATAATAGTGGGAGACTTTAATACCCCACTCACACCTATGGATAGATCAACTAAACAGAAAATTAACAAGGAAACACAAACGTTAAATGATACAATAGACCAGTTAGACCTAATTGATATCTATAGGACATTTCATCCCAAAACAATGAATTTCACCTTTTTCTCAAGCGCACACGGAACCTTCTCCAGGATAGACCACATCCTGGGCCATAAATATAGCCGTGATAAATTCATAAAAACTGAAATCATTCCAAGCATCTTTTCTGACCACAATGCAGTAAGATTAGATCTCAATTACAGGAGAAAAACTATTAAAAATTCCAACATATGGAGGCTGAACAACACGCTGCTGAATAACCAACAAATCACAGAAGAAATCAAAAAAGAAATCAAATTTTGCATAGAAACGAATGAAGATGAAAACACAACAACCCAAAACCTGTGGGACACTGTAAAAGCAGTCCTAAGGAGAAAGTTCATAGCAATACAACCATACCTCAAGAAACAAGAAAAAAGTCAAATAAATAACCTAACTCTACACCTAAAACAACTACAAAAGGAAGAGATGCAGAACCCCAGGGTTAGTAGAAGGAAAGAAATCTTAAAAATTAGGGCAGAAATAAATGCAAAATAAACAAAAGAGACCATAGCAAAAATCAACAAAGCCAAAAGCTTGTTCTTTGAAAGGATAAATAAAATTGGCAAACCATTAGCCAGACTCATCAAGAAACAAAGGGAGAAAAATCAAATCAATAAAATTAGAAATGAAAATGGAGAGATCACAACAGACAACACAGAAATACAAAGGATCATAAGAGACAACTATCAACAATTATATGGCAATAAAATGGACAACGTGGAAGAAATGGACAAATTCTTAGAAAAGTACAACTTTCCAAAACTGGACCAGGAAGAAATAGAAAATTTTAACAGACCCATCATAAGCACAGACATTGAAAATGTAATCAGAAATCTTCAAGAAAAAAAGCCCAGGTCCAGACAGCTTCACAGCTGAATTCGACCAAAAATTTGGAAAAGAGCTAACACCTATCCTACTCAAACTCCTCCAGAAAATTGCAGAGGAAGATAAACTTTCAAACTCATTCTATGAGGCCACCATCACCCTAATACCAAAACCTGACAAAGATGCCACAAAAAAAGAAAACTACAGGTCAATATCACTGATGAACACAGATGTAAAAATCCTCAACAAAACTCTAGCAATCAGAATCCAACAACATATTAAAAAGATCATACACCATGACCAAGTGGGCTTTATCCCAGGGATGCAAGGATTCTTCAATATCCACAAATCATCAATGTAATACACCTCATTAACAGATTGAAAAATAAAAGCCATATGATTATCTCAATAGATGCAGAGAAAGCCTTTGACAAAATTCAACATCCATTTATGATAAAAACTCTACAGAAAGCAGGAATAGAAGGAACATACCTCAACATAATAAAAGCTATATATGACAAACCCACAGCAAACATTATCCTCAATGGTGAAAAATTGAAAGCATTTCCCCTAAAGTCAGGAACAAGACAAGTGTGCCCACTTCCACTATTACTATTCAACATAGTTTTGGAAATTTTGGCCACAGCAATAAGAGCAGAAAAAGAAATAAAAGGAATCCAATTTGGAAAAGAAGAAGTAAAACTCTCACTGTTTGCAGATTACATGATCCTCTACATAGAAAACCCTAATAAGATTCCACCAGAAAATTACTAGAACTAATCAATGAATATAGTGAAGTTGCAGGATATAAAATCAACACAAAGAAATCCCTTGCATTCTTATACACTAACAATGAGAAAATAGAAAGAGAAATTAAGGAAACAATTCCATTCACCATTGCAACGGAAAGAATAAAATACTTAGGAATATATCTACCTAAAGAAACTAAAGACCTATATATAGAAAAGTATAAAACACTGGTGAAAGTAATCAAAGAGGACACTAATAGATGGAGAAATATCCCATGTTCATGGATTGGAAGAATCAATATAGTGAAAATGAGTATACTACCCAAAGCAATTTATAGATTCCATGCAATCCCTATCAAGCTACCAACGGTATTCTTCACAGAGCTAGAACAAATAATTTCACAATTTGTATGGAAATACAAAAAACCTCGAATAGCCAAAGCTATCTTGAGAAAGAAGAATGGAACTGGTGAAATCAGCCTGCCTGACTTCAGGCTCTACTACAAAGCCACAGTAATCAAGACAGTTTGGTACTGGCACAAAGACAGAAATATAGATCAATGGAACACAATAGAAAGCCCAGAGATAAATCCACACACATATGGACACCTTATCTTTGACAAAGGAGGCAAGAATATACAATGGATTAAAGACAATCTCTTTAACAAGTGGTGCTGGGAAAACTGGTCAACCACTTGTAAAAGAATGAAACTAGAGCACTTTCTAACACCATACACAAAAATAAACTCAAAATGGATTAAAGATCTAAATGTAAGACCAGAAATTATAAAATTCCTAGAGGAGAACATAGGCAAAACCCTCTCTGACATACATCACAGCAGGATCCTCTATGACCCACCTCCCAGAATATTGGAAATAAAAGCAAAAATAAACAAATGGGACCTAATTAAACTTAAAAGCTTCTGCACAACAAAGGAAACTATAAGCAACGTGAAAAGACAGCCTTCAGATTGGGAGAAAATAATAGCAAATGAAGCAACTGACAAAAAACTAATCTCAAAAATATACAAGCAACTCCTACACCTCAATTCCAGAAAAATAAATGACCCAATCAAAAAATGGGCCAAAGAACTAAATAGACATTTCTCCAAAGAAGACATACAGATGGCTAACAAACACATGAAAAGATGCTCAACATCACTCATTATCAGAGAAATGCAAGTCAAAACCACTATGAGGTACCATTTCACACCAGTCAGAATGGCTGCTATCCAAAACTCTACAAGCAATAAATGCTAGAGAGGGTGTGGAGAAAAGGGAACCCTCTTACACTGTTGGTGGGAATGCAAACTAGTACAGCCACTATGGAGAACAGTGTGGAGATTCCTTAAAAAACTGGAAATAGAACTGCCTTATGACCCAGCAATCCCACTGCTGGGCATACACACTGAGGAAACCAGAAGGGAAAGAGACACGTGTACCCCAATGTTCATCACAGCACTGTTTATAATAGCCAGGACATGGAAGAAACCTAGATGTCCATCAGCAGATGAATGGATAAGAAAGCTGTGGTACATATACACAATGGAGTATTACTCAGTCATTAAAAAGAATACATTTGAATTAGTTCTAATGAGGTGGATGAAACTGGAGCCTATTATACAGAGTGAAGTAAGCCAGAAAGAAAAACACCAATACAGTGTACTAACACATATATATGGAATTTAGAAAGATGATCACAATAACCCTGTATATGAGACAGCAAAAGAGACACTAATGTATAGAACAGTCTTTTGGACTCTTTGGGAGAGGGAGAGGGTGGGATGACTTGGGAGAATGGCATTGAAATATGTATAACATCATATATGAAACGAGTTGCCAGTCCAGGTATGATGCACTATACTGGATGCTTGGGGCTGGTGCACTGTGACGACCTGGAGGGATGGTATGGGGAGGGAGGATGGAGGAGGTTTCGGGATGGGGAACACATGTATATCTGTGGCAGATTCATTTTGATATATGGCAAAACCAGTACAATATTGTAAAATTAAATAAAATAAAATTTAAAAAAATTAAAAAACAATGTTACAAAATTTATAAAATATATATATGAAGTTTGCTTTAAAAATAGGGTCTTTTTTTGCAAAGTAATTGTAGGTTATAAAAATGATAATTAAATGAGCAATAGAGGACTTAAAATTTAAAAAAATTAAAAAATGATAATAGTAAAAATATATTTATGAATATCTCTGGAGCTGTTGCAGGCAGTATGGAGTCAGTTCAGTTTTAGATATTTCCTCGATCCAGCTTATACTTCTCAAGATCTATAGGCCCCTTCCAATGTAGTCAGTGCTAACTACAGGGTTTTAATCTGTTACACCTGTCACTTTCCAAACGGTTCCATGTGTTTGTTTTAGCTTCTTCTGTTTGCTGGTTTCTTTAGTGTCTAATTTCCGCCCTGACACATGGGGGCAAAGGTGGTCACTTATTTAGGCTCACTTGTTCAGTTGTGCTGTGGGGAAGGAGGAACACTCCAAACAAATATCACTGGCATGTGTGGAGAGTGCTCACAGCGTCTCGACCACGCTGGGTTTGCCCCCACTCACGGCATGTGCACTTTCCCAGTCTACACTTCTCAGGCTCTAGGTTGCTCTTCCAGGGAACTGTCTGAAGCGGGCCCTTGGTTGCACGAACTTCCCAGGTCTAAGCCACTCAGGTTCAGGTTCTCAAGTACTCCACAAAGGTGCAGACTCGGTTGGGTGCCCTTCCCAGTTCCGATCAGCTCAGACAACCAGGCACTCATAGTCTCCCCAGGTGGAGAGTGTGTCTTATCACCTCCCCACTCCCAGCCACCCAGTTTCCTGGGTGGCAGCGCCCGCAGCCATCTCAGGTGTGCCATGTATCTCTTCTGGGGAGCTGATCTATGGCTGTGACCTTCCCAGCAGATGTCAACCATCTAGAATCCCATGGAGTCTTGGTTAGCAACTGGGAGCTTGCTTGCAGTTTGGTAGAGAATGCCTCTCTGGGGCCGAGATTGCCCCTTTTCCAGCTCTGGCTGCCCCCAGTCTGTCTCCCTGTCTCTGGTGGGGAAATGGGCTGGTCCACTGCCAGCTAGCTCTCCTTTTGCATTTTCTTAGTCCTTTGTTCTGTGACTGGGCCTGGCAGTGTCTTAGGTTAGGGCTTTTTGCGGGATGGTTCTCTCTCTCTCTCTCTTTCCTCTTTTTTTTTTTCCCCTCTCTCTCTCTGGCTATCCCTGTTTGGGTTGCTATCTCTCCTTAGCTCCCTCAGATTGCCCTCAGGGCATTCAGGTCTGGTCCTTACCCTAAGCAATGCAGCCCGTGCCTCCCTGTTCAGCCTCTCCTTGCTGGTGGCAGATGTGAGAGCTGGGAGTTGCTGTTAGGCACGTAATCTGTGGGTTTCATTTATTTATTTTTCCTCCCAGTTATGTTGCCCTCTGAGATTCCAAAACTCCTCACAGACCCACTGGTGAAAGTGTTTCCTGGTGTTTGGAAAGTTCTCTTTTAAGACTCCCTTCCCAGGAGGGATCTCTGTCCCTACCTCTTTGTCTCTCTTTTTATCTATTATTTTTTGTCCTACCTCCTTTTGAAGACAATGGACTGCCTTTCTGGGTGCCTGATGTCCTCTGCCAGAATTCAGAAGTTGTTTTGTGGAATTTGCTCAGCATTCAAATGTTTTTTCAATGAATTTTTGGGGGAGAAAGTGGTCTCTCTGTCCTATTCCTCTGCCATCTTAGGACCGCCTCTAGAAGAGTTTATTTTGGATTGAAAGAGTTTTCTGAATTGTAAGTTCCTATTTAAGAATGTAGGACTACTAACAGTCATGAAAGTACAATTTAAAATTGGAACTGCATGATTAAGACCTTTTTGTCTTTATTTCTGTAAGTAGTATTGAATACCAACTGAAGAAGATGGTCAATGCTTTTAGTTTCATGGCTAATTAAGACCTCAAGTATCTGGATAAGTGAATAAGAAACTCCAAATGAAAGTGATTTCACCTATTTTTAAAATATAGGAAAGTTTCTTTTAATAATGTGTACCTATGAGCCTGATATTTTTTAAAAGTGAGACTCATTAAGATAATTTCCCCATGGTTTAGTATCTGTTATTGACATTTGATAGAAGACTCCCTAATGATTGATATTTTTTTTTTTCCTTTTGGTACTTATAAGTGATCTGGTAACCTTGACACAGAATTTCTGGTGGCTCAGATGGTAAAGTGTCTGCCTACAATGCGGGAGACCCAAAAACAACAGAATAGGAAAGACTAGAGATTTCTTCAAGAAAATTAGACATACCAAGGGAATATTTAATGCAAAGATGGGCTCGATAAAGGACAGAAATGGTATGGACTTAAGATAAGCAGAAGATATTAAGAAAAGGTGGCAAGAATACACAGAAGAACTGTACAAAAAAGATCCTCACGACCCAGATAATCACAATGGTGTGATCACTCACCTAGAGCCAGACATCCTGGAATGTGAAGTCAAGTGGGCCTTAGAAAGCATCACTATGAACAAACCTAGTGGAGGTGATGGAATTCCAGTTGGTGTGAAAGTGCTGCACTCAATATGCAAGCAAATTTGGAAAACTCAGCAGTGGCCACAGGACTGGAAAAGGTCAGTTTTCATTCCAATCCCAAAGAAAGGCAATGCCAAAGAATGCTCAAACTACCACACAGTTGCATTTATCTCACATGCTAGTAAAGTAATGCTCAAAATTCTCCAAGCCAGGCTTCAGCAATATGTGAACCGTGAACTTCCAGATGTTCAAGCGGGATTTAGAAAAGGCAGAGGAACCAGGGATCAAATTGCCAACATCCACTGGAACATGGAAAAAGGAAGAGAGTTCCAGAAAAAAACATCTATTTCTGCTTTATTGACTATGCCAAAGCCTTTGACTATGTGGATCACAATAAACTGTGGGAAATTCTGAAAGAGATGGGAATACCAGACCACCTGACCTGCCTCTTGAGAAATCTGTATGCAGGTCAGGAAGCAACAGTTAGAACTGGACATGGAACAACAGACTGGTTCCAAATAGGAAAAGGAGTGTGCTAAGGCTGTATATTGTCACCCTGCTTATTTAACTTATATGCAGAGTACATCATGAGAAACGCTGGGCTGGAGGAAGCACAAGCTGGAATCAAGATTGCCGGGAGAAATATCAATAATCTCAGATATGCAGATGACACCCCCCCTTATGGCAGAAAGTGAAGAGGAACTAAAAAGCCTCTTGATGAAAGTGAAAGAGGAGAGTGAAAAAGTTGGCTTAAAACTCAACATTCAGAAAACGAAGATCAGGGCATCTGGTCCCATCACTTCATGGGAAATAGATGGGGAAACAGTGGAAACAGTGTCAGACTTTGTTTTTGGAGGCTTCAAAATCACTGCAGATGGTGATTGCAGCCATGAAATTAAAAGACACTCACTCCTTGGAAGGAAAGTTATGACCAACCTAGATAGAATATTCAAAAGCAGAGACATTACTTTGTCAACAAAGCCCATCTAGTCAAGGCTATGTTTTTTTCCAGTAGTCATGTATAGATGTGAGAGTTGGACTATGAAGAAAGCTGAATGTCAAATAATTGATGCTTTTTAACTGTGGTGTTGGAAAAGACTCTTGAGAGTCCCTTGGACTGCAAGGAGATCCAACCAGTCCATCCTAAAGGAGATCAGTCCTGGATGTTCATTGGAAGGACTGATGCTAAAGTTGAAGCTCCAATACTTTGGCCACCTCAGGCGAAGAGTTGACTCATTGGAAAAAACCCTGATGCTGGGAGGGATTGAGGGCAGAAGAAGGGGACGACAGAGGATGAGATGGCTGGATGTCATCACTAAGTCCATGGACATGAGTTTGAGTGAAATCTGGGAATTGATGATCAACAGGGAGGCCTGGTGTGCTGTGATCATGGGATTGCAAAGAGTCGGACACGACTGAGCAACTGAACTGAACTGAACTGAACCCTGAGACATTACTGATACCCTCTGGGACCTAACTAAGATCAGTACCCTGACTTTTGAGTCTATCTGTTGTCAGTCATATCAGCTTGAGTTCTTCTTGGTGGCACTGACTGAAGATAAAGCCTTTGTCATTATCTGAGGACCTGTGCTACCCAGGGTCTCACCAAGGGTCATCCCTGGTGCCCTGAAAACCATTTAATGCTCCTTAACCCAATTCATAGAAAAAAACTGAAAACCAACATTCAGGTAATTGTTGCCTTAAAACAATCTGTCCTGAAAGGTGATATGGTGTATTGATGAGGAGTTGGAGTTGGATTGCCAGGTTATGAATCCAAGTTCTAAAATTTCATCACTGAGTAAATTGGATTCTTCCTGCCTCGGTTACCTTATATGTTAAGTGATGAAAATAAGGATATCTAAATCACACTGTTGTGAGTTAAGCACATGTAACTATTCCTAAGCACATAGTGGGAGCTATAATAGACTTAAATATGTCAGGATCATATGGCCATCTGTCAGATGACCTGACTAAAGTCAACTTATCATCAGAGTTATGACTAGAAAATTTCTTACCTTAGTTTTCATTTTAGTGTTGCTGAAGAGAGATTCCTAACTCTTCACATTTATGTTAGATCACAAGACTATTAATTGTTGTGGTACAGGAATTGGCATTGCATACTGGTAATTAATCTGTAAGCAAGCTTCATGTTAGCAGAATAGGATGTAAGCTGACTTCTATTATAAAGATGGATGAGGCAGTGAACTGAGTTGAAGGTTTTACGATATCATGTAAGTATTATAAAGAGTCATGCTACATTGGAAGATTCACATGGATAACATATTCACATCTCATCCAAACTATTTTTCATAGGGTTAAAACAACATTCTTTAAAAAAAAAAAAAACAAAAAAACACTGTCCTAAAAAATCACAGTTTAGGAAGCTGAGCTTTGAGGTAAAAGGGAGGGAGTAGAAAGATGAATTGATTTGAGGGACTGGCTATAATTCTAATTATTTTTCTTTTCATTTCACAGAACTATGCTGTTTGAATAAAGTAGTGATAGAGGTTAGAACAGTGTGCGTCAAACACAGTCAACATCAGTCAACATTAGTCAACAGTGTGCGTCAAACACAGTCAACATCACCCGAGGAAGTGTAAAGATTCAGATTCCTAGGACCCACGACAAAGCTAATGAATAATTGTGGTAAGGGCAGAAATTTGTCATTTTTAACCTCCTTCAGCCACCTCTCACAAGCACCTCTCATCCCCGTTATTGCAAATAGGTCTATGCACAATGAAGTTTGTGGATCACTGGGTTAGCAACTCTCTCCAAAGGTTAACTGTGTTTAGAACTGTCCATGACAGTCCTGCCACAGTTATGTCTGAAGTGTGAAAAGTGATTGCAGCCTGGAAGACCAGACTCTGAATGCTTTTGTTATTGTTGTTCAGTAGCTAAATTGTGTCTGACTCTTTGCATGCTTAATACCATTGTAAATCACAAAGGAACTTCTTACCCTCATACTCTAAAAACGTTCAAGCATTCTACTTAGAAGCTAGGAAATGTTTTTAAAATATAGAAGTTTTCCATTAGAATATAATGACTTCTTTCAACAGAGAATTTTGATATTCATAACATAATCACACTGAACTGAAACAAAATATTAAAACATAAAAAAGGGTTTAAAATGTGTTATGCACTAAATACACACATATCTCTATGTGCTCTATACAAACACTATATAAGATGAAATTCAAACAAATTTATACAAAAAAAATGTACATACCACTACTGTTTTCTCATCTCTATATAATAATCACATAAAATTTTATTTCCCATTCTTTAAACTAAGAGTCTGGTATACTTTAGCTCTAAAATAGAAACACCTAGAAGGAATTCATACTTTCTTATTCCCTTATTTTATGCTTTTTAGCCTTTTAGAGGGGGCAAGGAGAGATCATAGACCACTTGTGGGAGCTAACAAATAAGAACTATCTCCCCTGCAAAATGCATGTAGACAGTTTTTCTACAAGTTCAGGGATGTTCACAGACACTCTGTGGCTTATGGACTCTGGTTAAGAACACCTGCTGTACCAGAAAACTGAAAAAAAAAATGTATAAGTTTCTTCAAATTCCAATGGAAATCCTTCTCCAAAGAGAACAAAAGGAAAGTCCATGAATTATTTTAAGTTTGAGAATATTAGTAAGTTCTTTTAAGCCCAAACATGCAGAACTGGATTGGCAATATGACTTCCTTTTCAAACAGCATTTTCTGATAATTATAATTTTATTAACAGTACTCAGTAACAATCTATTTTAGTAGCAGATGATATGATAAGAAATTTAGGTTAAGACAAATTACCATATTTTTAACAACTTTCAGTTCAGTTCAGTCATTCAGTCGTGTCCGACTATTTGTGACCCCATGAATTGCAGCACACCAGGCCTCCCTGTCCATCACCAACTCCCAGAGTTCACTCAAACTCATGGCCATCAAGTCAGTGATGCCATACAGCCATCTCATCCTCTGTCTTTCCCTTTTCTTCCTGCCGCCAATCCCTCCCAGCATCAGAGTCTTTTCCAAAGAGTCAACTCTTCACATGAGGTGGCCAAAGTACTGGAGTTTCAGCTTTAGCATCATTCCTTTCAAAGAACACCCAGGACTGATCTTCTTCAGAGTGGACTGGTTGGATCTCCTTGCAGTCCAAGGGACTCTCAAGAGTCTTCTCCAACACCACAGTGCAAAAGCATCAATTCTTCAATGCTAAGCTTTCTTCACAGTCCAACTCTCACATCCATACATGACTACTTAAAAAACCATAGCCTTGACTAGACGGACCTTTGTTGGCAAAGTAATGTCTCTGCTTTTGAATATTCTATCTAGGTTGGTCATAACTTTCCTTCCAAGGAGTAAGTGTCTTTTAATTTCATGGCTGCAATCACCATCTGCAGTGATTTTGGAGCCCCCAAAAACAAAGTCTGACACTGTTTTCACTGTTTCCCTATCTATTTCCGATGAAGTAATGGGACCAGATGCCATGATCTTAGTTTTCTGAATGTTGAGCTTTAAGCCAACTTTTTCACTCTCCTCTTTCACTTTCATCAAGAGGCTTTTTAGTCCCTCTTCACTTTCTGCCATAAGCGTGGTGTCATCTGCATATCTGAGGTTATTCATATTTATCCCAGCAATCTTGATTCCAGCCTGTGCTTCTTCCAGTCCAGCGTTTCTCATGATGTATTCTGCATATATGTTACATAAGCAGGGTGACAATATACAGACCTGACGTACTCCTTTTCCTATTTGGGACCAGTCTGTTGCTCCATGTCCAGTTCTAACTGTTGCTTCCTGACCTGCATACAGATTTCTCAAGAGGCAGGTCAGGTGGTCTGGTATTCCCATCTCTTTCAGAATTTTCCACAGTTTATTTTGATCCACACTGTCAAAGGCTTTGGCATAGTCAATCTGGAACTCTCTTGCTTTTTTCGATGATCCAGCAGATGTTGGCAATTTGATCTCTGGTTCCTCTGTCTTTTCTAAAACCAGCTTGAACATCTAGAAGTTCACGGTTTATGTACTGCTGAAGCCTGGCTTGCAGAATTTTGAACATTAATTTACTAGCATGTGAGATGAGTGCAATTGTGCGGTAGTTTGAGCATTCTTTGGCATTGCCTTTCTTTGGGATTGGAATGAAAACTGACCTTTTCCAGTCCTGTGGCCACTGCTGAGTTTTCCAATTTTGCTGGCATATTGAGTGCAGGACTTTCACAGCTTCATCTTTCAGGATTTGAAATTTAACATATAATTCATACACCATAAGTATATACTCCAATGGATTGTAGCCTAGACTTGCCTATGTATAACTATTATCACACTTTATTTTATTTTTTTGGCCACATTGCATGGCTGGCAGGATCTTCCCTGATCAGGGATTGAACCCAAGCCATGGCAGTGAAAGCCCAGAATCCTAGCCTCTAGGCCACCAGGGAAGTTCCTCACCACATTTGGTTTTAAAATATTTTCATCAATTTAAAAAGAAACCCTGAACCATTATCAGTGGCTACTCCCCATTCCTCTCCCATACCTAATTTAAGAAGAAAGAAAGTGTTAGTTGCTCATGTCTGAATCTTTGTGACCCCATGGACTGTAGCCTGTCAGTCTCTTCTGTCCATGGAATTTTCCAGGCAAAAATACTGGAGTGGGTATCTATTCCCTTCTTTAGGGATCTTCGTGACATAGAGTGCAAAGCTGGGTCTCCTGCAATGCAGGCAGACACTTTACCATCTGAGTCATCACAAAAGCCCCCATACCTAACTAAACAACCAGGAATTTTTTTTTTTCCTGTAACAACTAACTTTTTTTTTCTGTCTCTATAAATTTTTCTCTTCTAGGTTTCCACAAAAATAATATTAATATAACATAATAATGTGGTCTCTTGTGACTAGCTTCTTTTACTCAGCATAATGCTTTCAAGGTCCACCCACATAACACCATAAACTAGTATTCCATTCCTTTTTAGTTGTCCAAGGTAAGGAGCAATGGCTGCGCTTTGCTGGAGCAGCTGTGAAGAGATACTCCACACCCAAGGTAAAAGAAACACAAGTAAGGTGTCGCAAGAGGGCATCATAGGGCAAACACATTGAAAACCATACTCACAGAAAACTAGTCAGTCTAATCACACTAGGACCACAGCCTTGTCTAACTCAATGAAACTAAGCCATGCCCGTGGGACAACCCAAGACGGGCAGGTCATGGTGGAGAGATCTGACAGAATGTGGTCCACTGGAGAAGGGAATGGAAAAACCACTTCAGTAGTATTGCCTTGAGAGCCCCATGAACAGTATGAAAAGGCAAAATGATACGATACTGAAAGAGAAACTCCCCAGGTCAGTAGGTGCCCATTATGCTACGGGAGATCAGTGGAGAAATAACTCCAGAAAGAATGAAGGAATGGAGCCAAGCAAAAACAATACCCAGCTGTGGATGGGACTGGTGATAGAAGCAAGGTCAAATGCTGTAAAGAGCAATATTTCATAGGAACCTGGAATGTCAGGTCCATGAATCAAGGCAAATTGGAAGTGGTCAAACAAGAGATGGCAAGAGTGAATGTTGACATTCTAGGAATCAGGGAACTGAAATGGACTGGAATGGGTGAATTTAACTCAGATGACCATTATATCTACTACTGCGTGCAGGAATCCCTCAGAAGAAATGGAGTGGCCATCATGGTCAACAAAAGAGTCCGAAATGCAGTACTTGGATGCAATCTAAAAAATGACAGAATGATCTCTGTTCATTTCCAAGGCAAACCATTCAATATCACAGTAATCCAAGTCTATGCCCCAACCAGTAATGCTGAAGAAGCTGAAGTTAAACGGTTCTATGAAGACCTACAAGGCCTTTTAGAACTAATACCCAAAAAATATGTCCTTTCAATATAGGGGACTGGAATGCAAAAGTAGGAAGTCAAGAAACACCTGGAGTAACAGGCAAATTGAGCCTTGGAATATGGAATGAAGCAGGGCAAAGACTAATAGAGTTTTGCCAGGAAAATGCACTGGTCATAACAAACACCCTCTTCCAACAACACAAGAGAAGACTATATACATGGACATCACCAGATAGTCAACACCAAAATCAGATTGATTATATTTTTTGCAGCCAAAGATGGAGAAGCTCTATACAGTCAGCAAAAACAAGACCAGGAGCTGACTGTTTCTCAGACCATGTACTCCTTATTGCCAAATTCAGACTTAAATTGAAGAAAGTAGGGAAAACCACTAGACCATTCAGGTATTACCTAAAACAAATCCCTTATGATTATACAGTGGAAGTGAGAAATAGATTTAAGGGCCTAGATCTGATAGATAGAATGCCTGATGAACTATGGAATGAGGTTCGTGACATTGTACAGGAGACAGGGATCAAGACCATCCCGATGGAAAAGAAATGCAAAAAAGCAAAATGGCTGTCTGGGGAGGCCTTACAAATAGCTGTGAAAAGAAGAGAAGTGAAAAGCAAAGGAGAAAAGGAAAGATATAAGCATCTGAATGCAGAGTTCCAAAGAATAGCAAGAAGAGATAAGAAAGCCTTCTTCAGTGATCAATGCAAAGAAATAGAGGAAAACAACAGAATGGGAAAGACTAGGGATCTCTTCAAGAAAATCAGAGATACCAAAGGAACATTTCATGGAAAGATGGGCTCGATAAAGGACAGAAATGGTATGGACCTAAGAGAAGCAGAAGATATTAAGAAGAGATGGCAAGAATACACAGAAGAACTATACAAAAAAGATCTTCACGACCCAGATAATCATGATGTTGTGATCACTGACTTAAAGCCAGACATCCTGGAATGTGAAGTCAAGTGGGCCTTAGGAAGCATCACTATGAACAAAGCTAGTGGAGGTGATGAAATTCCAGTTGAGTTATTCCAAATCCTGAAAGATGATGCTGTGAAAGTGCTGCACTCAATATGCCAGCAAAATTGGAAAACTCAACAGTGGCCACAGGACTGGAAAAGGTCAGTTTTCATTCCAATCCCAAAGAAAGGCAATGCCAAAGAATGCTCAAACTACTGCACAATTGCACTCATCTCACATGCTAGTAAATTAATGTTCAAAATTCTCCAAGCCAGGCTTCAGCAATATGTGAACCATGAACTGCCTGATGTTCAAGCTGGTTTTAGAAAAGACAGAGGAACCAGAGATCAAATTGCCAACATCCGCTGGATCATGGAAAAAGCAAGAGAGTTCAAGAAAAGCATCTATTTCTGCTTTATTGACTATGCCAAAGCCTTTGACTGTGTGGATCACAATAAACTGTGGAAAATTCTGAAAGAGATGGGAATACCAGACCACCTGATATGCCTCTTGAGAAATTTTTATGCAGGTCAGGAAGCAACAGTTAGAACTGGACATGGAACAACAGACTGGTTCCAAATAGGAAAAGGAGTTCATCAAGGCTGTATATTGTCACCCTGTTTTTTTTTTAACTTATATGCAGATTACATCATGAGAAACGCTGGACTGGAGGAAGCACAAGCTGGAGTCAAGATTGCTGGGAGAAATATCAGTAACTTCAGATATGCAGATGACACCATCCTTATGGCAGAAAGTGAAGAGGAACTAAAAAGCCTCTTGATGAAAGTGAAAGTGGAGAGTGAAAAAGTTGGCTTAAAGCTCAACATTCAGAAAACGAACATCATGGCATCCGGTCCCATCACTTCATGGGAAATAGATGGGGACACAATGGAAACAGTGTCAGACTTTATTTTCCTGGGCTCCAAAATCACTACAGATGGTGACTGCAACCATGAAATTAAAAGATGCTTATTCCTTGGGAGGAAAGTTATGACCAACCTAGATAGCATATTCAAAAGTACAGACATTACTTTGCCAAAAAAGATTCATCTAGTCAAGGCTATGATTTTTCCTGTGGTCTTGTATGGATGTGAGAGTTGGACTGTGAAGAAGGCTGAGCACCGAAGAATTGATGCTTTTGAACTGTGGTGTTGGAGAAGACTCTTGATAGTCCCTTGGACTGCAAGGAGATCCAACCAGTCCATTTTGAAGGAGATCAGCCCTGGGATTTCTTTGGAAGGAATGATGCTAAAGCTGAAACTCCAGTACTTTGGCCACCTCATGCGAAGAGTTGACTCATTGGGAAAGACTGTGATGCTGGGAGGGATTGGGGGCAGGAGGAGAAGGGGACGACAGAGGATGAGATGGCTGTATGACATCACTGACTCGATTTACGTGAGTCTCAGTGAACTCCGGGAGTTGGTGATGGACAGGGAGGCCTGGTGTGCTGCAGTTCATGGGGTTGCAAAGAGTCGGACACGACTGAGCGACTGATCTTATCTGATATGGATATACTGCATTTTATCCATTCATCAGTTGATGAACATTTTAATTGCTTCTAACTTTTGGCTATGATGAATAATGCTGCTAAAAACAATCATCTACAAGTTTTATGGATGTATGTTTTCATTTCTTTGTGGTTTATACCTAGGAGTAGAATTGCTTAGTAATATGATAACTCTATGTTTAATCATTTGAAGACCTATCAGACTTCTCTAAAAGGGCTACGCCATGTTACGTTCCCAACAGCAGCATATGAGAGTTCTAATTTCTCTACATCTTTGACAACATTTGCTATAATCTGACTTTTTAAATACTAGCTAATCTAGTGTAAAGTGTAAAGTGATACCTCAGTGTGATTTTGGTTTGCATTCCCCCAATAACTAATGACATTAAGAATTTTTCATGTGTTTATTGGCCATTAATATATCTTCCTTGGAGAAATGTATATTCATATCCTTTCCTCATTTTAAAATTGTGTTTTATTTTTATTAATGAGTTTGTGTTCCTTATATATTCTAGATACCAATCCTTTATCAAATATATAATTTGCAGAAATCTTATGCCATTCTCTGGGTTGTCTGTTCACTTTCTTGATGATATCCTTTGAAGCCCAGAAGTTTTTATTTTGATGTAATTTAATGTATTTAGTTTTGTATTGTTGTAGCCCATACTTTTGGTGTCATAGCTAAGAATCTTTTGCCAAATTTAGGGTCATAAAAAATATTTTTCTAAGAGTTTTATGATTTTAGCTTTTACATTTAGATCTTTGATCCATTTCAAATTAATTTTTATATGTAGCATGAAGTAGGGGTCCAACTTCATTCTTTTGCACATGGATATTCCCCTGGTAGCTCAGAGGGTAAAGCATCTGCCAACAATGTGGAAGACACAAGTTCAACCCCTGGGTCAGGAAGATCCCCTGGAGAAGGAAATGGCAACCCACTCCAGTACTCTTGCCTGGAAAATCTCATGGACAGAGAAGCCTGGTAGGCTACAGTCCATGGGGTCGCAAAGAGTCGGACACGACTGAGTGACTTCACTTTATTGTTACCTCAGCACCATTTGTTGAAAAGATTATTCTTTCCCCCATTGAATGGTCTTGGCACACTTACAGAAGATCAGTTGACCATAAATGTGTGGTTTTACTTTTGAACATGCTTTTATTTCATTAATCTATATGTCTATCCTTGTGCTAGTGTCATAGCCATGTTTACAATTTCTTTGTAGTTAGTTTTGAAATCAAGAACTTTGAATCCTCCTACTTCATTTTTCTTTGTCAAGATTGTTTTGGTTATTTTTGATACATTAAAATTCTGTATGAATTTTACAATCAGGTTGCCAATGTCTGCAGTCAGCTGAGATTCTGATAGGGATTAAGTTAAATCTGTAATTTATTTTGAGAAATGTTACCATCTTAGTATTATGAAATGTTCTAATCCATGAACATGGAGTGTTGTTTTATTTACTTAGATCTTTAATTTCTCTCAACAATGTTTTGCAGTTTTCAGACTATAAATTTTACATTCATTCATTAAATTTATTATTAATTATTTAATATGCTTTGATGCTATTTTAATTTATTCCTAATTATTTCATTTGCTTTAATGCTATATTTAAATGAAATTGTTTTCTTAATTTTATTTTGAGATTGTTCATTACAAATTATAGGATTACAACTGATTTCAGTATATTGGTGTGAATTGATGCATGCTATTCATGTTTTCATCCTGTAAGTATCAAACTAAAATGTTGAATGTGTTATGCTAGGAAACAAAGAATAAAAGAGTCATATAATTCTTAACGGGATTAAAATTTATTATATTATGTAGTCACTTACGCCAAAGTGACTACACCAAAGTCTTTGACTGTGTGGATCACAACGAACTGGAAAATTCCTCAAGAGATGGGAATACCAGACCACCTTACCTGCCCCCTAAGAAATTTTTACTCAGGCCAAGAAGCAACAGTTAGAACTGGACATAGAACAACAAACTGGTTCCAAATCAGGAAAAGAGTATGTCAAGGCTCTATGTTGTCACCCTGCTTATTTAACTTATATCAGAGTACATCATGTGAAATGCCAGGCTGGATGAAGCACAAGCTGAAATCAAAATTCCAGGAGAAATATCAATAACTTCATATATGCAGATGATACCCCTTATGCCAGAAAGCAAAGAAGAACTAAAGAGCCTCTTGATGAAGGTGAAAGAAGAGAGTCAAAATGTTGGCTTAAAATTTAACATTCATAAAACTACTATCATGGCATCTGGTCCCATCATTTCATGGCAAATAGATGGGGAAACAGTGACAGACTTTATTTTTGGGGGCTCCAAAATCACTGCAGATGGTGATTGCAGCTATGAAATAAAAAGACACTTGCTCCTTGGAAGAGAAGCTATGACCAACCTAGACAGCATATTAAAATGCAGAGACATTACTTTGTTAACAAAGGTCAGTCTAGTCAAAGCTTTGGTTTTTCAGTAGTCATGTATGGATGTGAGAGTTGGACTATAAAGAAAGCTGAGCACAGAAGAATTGATGCTTTTGAATTGTGATGTTGGAGAAGACGCTTGAGAGTCCCTTGGATTGCATGCAGATCAAACCAGTCAATCCTAAAGGAAATCAGTCCTGAATATTCATTGGAAGGACTGATGCTGAAGTTGAAATGCCAATACTTTGGCCACCTCATGTGAAGAACCAACTCATTGGAAAATACCCTGATGCTATGAAAGATTGAAGGCAGGAGGAGAAAGGGATGACAGAGGATGAGATGGTTGGATGGCATCACTGACTCAATTAACACGAGTTTGAGTAGGTTCTGGGAGTTGGTGATGGACAAGGAAGCCTGGCATGCTGCAGTACATGTGGTCACAAAAAGTCACACATGACAGAGTGACTAAACCGAACTGAGTCACTTAAAATAATTTCAATTCAAGAAAGACGTCTTTAGATAAATATATCATAGTTTTGGGGGGGCAGACCTCCACACCTGGGCTCTGACATGTAAGAATGATCCTAACATTAGCCTGTACAAAGTGATTGCAGCCCCTTCCCTTCTGGCTCTGACAGCAAGAATCTGCCTGCAATGCAGGAGACCTGGGATCAATCTCTGGGTCGGAAGAACCCCTGGAGAAGGAAATAGCAACCCACTCCAGCATTCTTGCCTGGAGAATCCCATGGACAGAGGAGCCTGGTGGGCTACAGTTTATGGGGTCACAAAGAGTCGGACATGACTGGGAACTGAGTGTTGAGGACCCATATGAACAGCTATAAGTATAATACAATATAAAATAAATCTATCATTTATAAAATATGCTTAGATGGTAAGGTAGGAGATGTGGGAGAATATAAACGTTGAGCTGGAAAAGTACTGAGCATCAAATTTGGAAATAATCATCACCCTATTTAGAAAGTGGTGGTTAAAACAACAACTACATGCAAATATTACTAAGGAACAGTTGAATAAAATATTCTTTAGAAATTTAAGATATATGCTTGTAAATAAAGATAACTCTTACTTGTTAAAGAGAGGGTAATGACGTTTTTAAACCAGGACAGTGATGGAAATGTGGTCATGCCATAGGTTCAGTGAACAGATACAAAAAGAAAGTAAAATTAATAGTTCCTTGATGAACACTTCCCTAGATTCTGTGTTACAGAAGATGACAAAAGGAACTGATTTCTTTTTCCCCATAAAGTAATAAAATCATAAACACCAAGTAAGTTAAATGACCTAGTTATGGATACAATTATTTCTAATCTGTGAAAAGTTTCTAAAGTTTTAGCGTTTTTTGGTTCCCCTTAAAATAAAATATCTGAAAACTATTTTAATATGAGGAAGTGAAATCTGTTCAAGCCACAGGGAAATCTCTTTAATTTTCAAAACCAAATATTTTCTTTAGAAAATTTCCCTTCCTCCCCCATTTCATTCTAATTTTCAATCACAGAGCTACCAATTAATATTTGAAGACAAACCAGGGATAAATGCCAGGCAAAATTGTAAAAGGCGACTAAGCTGATCTTCCTATCCCTCACATTCTGTTATACAAACCCTTCCCCTTTTCCTGGTTGCTGCTACCCAACCCACATGCACAATCCATTAATGCTGCTCCAGCCTTCCCAAAACCTTTCTAGAAGCATTTTCTATTTTGAAACTTTTACAAAGTTTTCATCAAAACTTTCCCTGGCCTGTCTAATAGGCTTGACATATAGGAGAATGTATCTGCTTATAATAGCCAGGACATGGAAACAACCTAGATGTCCATCAGCAGATGAATGGATAAGAAAGCTGTGGTACATATACACAATGGAGTATTACTCAGCCATTAAAAAGAATACATTTGAATCAGTTCTAATGAGGTGGATGAAACTGGAGCCTATTATACAGAGTGAAGTAAGCCAGAAGGACAAACACCAATACAGTATACTAATGCATATATATGGAATTTAGAAAGATGGTAATGATAACCCTGTATACGAGACAGCAAAAGAGACACTGATGTATAGAACAGGCTTATGGACTCTGTGGGAGAGGGAGAGGGTGGGAAGATTTGGGAGAATGGCATTGAAACATGTGAAATGTCATGTATGAAACGAGATGCCAGTCCAGGTTCAATGCACGATGCTGGATGCTTGGGGCTGGTGCACTGGGACGACCCAGAGGGATGATATGGGGAGGGAGGAGGGAGGAGGGTTCAGGATGGGGAACACATGAAAATAATAATAATAATAATAATAATTTCCATAAGTTTTACAATAAAATATCAGAATGTTAAAAAAAATAAAAAAATAAAAATAAAAAAAATTACACACACACACACACAAAAATTTCAAGTTTGAACTTTAAAGGATGAGAGCTTTAATATGCTTCATTTCTTTGAGTGCACTCTGATTTTAAACTAGAGCTCCCTAGAGACCCTGTATAGGCTATGACATTTGTAACTGGTTTTGGAAATTGGAGATCTTATTGAAAGCCTAACACAAAATAAACAAACAAAAAACACAATTCCTTGTCTGCCTATGTTTAAGGATGCATGGATTTGAGTAATAACAATAATAGGTACAATTACATAACTCTACTTCTCACTTTCTTTTATTTCTCCAGGGTTCAACTGGAGTATCACAGACAGAAAAAGGCCTACTACTTAGTTAGTTGTTGTAGTAGTTATTACTTAGTTACTAAGTAATTACTTATTGACTACATAACTATTAGTAACTATTAGTTACTAATAGTAATTACTTAGTAACTAGCAATTAGTAACTTAATAACTATTAATTAAATAACTAAGTAGTTACTTAGTAACTAAGTAGTAACTACTTTAGTTAAATGGTCCCAAATAAAAAAATATAACTTATTCATAGTTCAAACTATAATTGGTTTACCTACAACCTGTATACCTGTGGTGGATTCATGTTGATATACGGCAAAACCAATACAATATTGTAAAGTTAAAAAATAAAATAAAATAAAAAATAAAAATAAATTAAAAAATAAAATAAAATAAAAAATATTTTAAAGAGACTTTCTTACTTTCTGGAGAGCCAATTTTTGTGACATTGCACAAAAGTTTAGCATAATGATATATGCATAGCTAATTTTGAGAGATGGAGTTGAGAAATAGAATATGTTCATAATTACTTTCAACTATCACAATTTAGGTATTTGTTAAGGCAAATATTGTAAGAATAGCTATCCTTTTCTTTTTTCCTCTGAAAAGAGATCTGAAATGAAACATTCTAAGTTCTTGGATGGTAAATTGGTTCTGTAAATAAATAAATAAACAAACTTATGCCAGCATTTGCTATCTTTTAAATAAGTTCAGCATTTATTCATTCACTGAACAAGTGTTTATTGAGTGTCTCCCACATTCCAGGTACTCTTCTAGACAAAAAAGACACAACAGTGGAGAAGAAAGACTACATTTACAAATTGTGAAACAAGTCACTCAGTATTCTGTTAAAAAAAAAAAAAAAAGACAATCCATTTAAACCCAGTAATTAAATCTCTGAACCTTAAAAGGAACATTGTTTTCTAATTCTAAAGACTTTTTCTTTCTCTTCAGAAGAGCTAGTCTGGGATAAGGTAGAACATGTATTAGTAAGTATGTGTGTACATTATGCATATTTTTATTCATGTGGGTTGAGCTCCTTCTAGATGATATACTTTTTTCCTGTTCTAATTTTGGAAATAAAGATATGAGAAACTGAGTTGAAAAGGCAAGAGAGTCTCCCTAGTCATCTAAGGAATATAATTATAAATGTGTTTTTCATCCTTCATAAGGTTCATCTCAGGACAAGGTACTAAAATTATAACCAACCTACCTCATTAGATTTTAGGATAGATGACTGATAGATAGATGGATAGAGATAAGTAGATAGTAAATACTATTAATACATATTTATATCTCTACCTGTCTACCTACTACCTGCTTATCTAATGATAGATCTATCTACCTACCTATGTACTAAATGCCTTTGTTAAAACAATGTATATATATTTTTTTCTCTCATTTTTTCTCTTTCAATAGGAAAAAAATATGTTTTTATGCCTTTATTTATTTTTTACTGACTTCCCGGGTGGCTCAGATGGTAAAAGCGTCTGCCTACAAAGCGGAAGACCCAGGTTTGATCCCTGGGTCGGGAAGATCCTTTGGAGAAGGAAATGGCAACCCACTCCAGTATTCTTGTCTGGAAAATCCCATGGACGGAGGAGCCTGGCAGGCTACAGTCCATGGGGTTGCAAAGAGTTGGACACGACTGAGCAACTTTACAACAACTATTACTAAAAATATTCAGGGTCAAAATAGGAGAAAAAAAAGTTAAACTACATACATAGGTCTGTAATCTTAATAAAAATCACTTGGACTTTGTGATTATGAGTAAAGTAAATAAAAAGCTATGAAATTATTCTCTAAAGAGGTATATTTACATGATAAAGACTAGTTGAAAATTTGAATATATACAAAGTAGTCAAATACAATACTGCTGTAAAGTTTTATAGAATAACTAATAAAGAACTAGGAAGAGAGAGTAGAAAATATGTAATTGGCTGGGGCCACTGTCAACTACAAATTGGCCCTTGCCAAGACCATTTGCCAGTGACTCAACAACAACAACAAGGACATTTGTCATCTACCTCTGCAGAGAATGAACCCTGTGCTGCAGCTGTTGACCTTCAACAGCCCTTGAGGGAGTTCAGGGTGGAATGAGGCACCCTGTGCTCCAGGGAGTCTGGTGGAACAGGTCTTTGGATAGTTAGCTATTTTCAGGAACTGATTTCATGATCCCAATCCTTGCATCTCTTCATATCTAGAAAAGCACTAAATCCTTTCATAATATCAGCTCCTCATAACTAGCAGAAAACCCCTTGTAAAGTAAGTGCTTGATTGCACTGAACTCTCCCTTTACGAAAATCTTATATGTTGACCTTCCCCTCCTATTTCTTTGGAGCAGTTTCTCAGAACTAACTGAGGTGTTCCTGGGCTGCAGTCCTCATTTTGCCCCAAATAGAACTCAACTCAAAATTCTCAAGTTGTGCATTATTTTAGTTGGCAACACATAGTTAAACTTTTTGTGGTAAGAAGCGTCAGATTTAGCTTGGCATTGGGGGTTTAGTTGACTGCACACATTGCATTTGTGGTCAAGCAGAGCATTTACTTCTAAGTTATCAAACTTTTAGTTTCCTGATGTGGAACTCCAAGCTGGAGTGGTCCTAGCTTGAGCCTAGAAATTTATTTCAACAGTCCTTCTTTCCTCCTTTTGATCATCCTCTTGACCACTCAAAAGTTTTGATAAAAAATATTAGTTTAAGAGTAGTGGCCAAGATAGGAGAATAGGATAAGTTCACCGCCTCCCACAGGCACCAAAATTACAACTACTGGCAGAGAAACTATTGATAAGAAATACTGGAAGATGAGAATAAAAGACCTTCCATAGAAAAAGACGTAAGTAAGAAACCACAATGAGACTGGTAGAAGTGGCAGAGACACAGTAAAGACTCATACATACCCTGATGTGGGAAACACACAAACAGAAAGATAATTACAATTTCAGAGGTTCTCCACCTCACATTGGGCTCCTGAGCCTGGGGAGGTACTGCACAAGGAGAACAAGACCCCAAGACATTTGGCTTTGAAGGCCAGTGGAACTTATATTCAGGAGACCCAGGAGACTGTAGGAAGTAGAGACTCAACTCTGAAAGGGAGCACACAAAATTTCACAAGTTCCAGTACCAAAGGCAGAAGCAACAATTTGAAAGGAGCTTAGTCAGACCCACCTGCTGATCTGGGAGAGAATCCAGAAACTGGATTTCATGCTAGAGACATAGACATTGGAAGCAACCATTTTGGGGAGCTCATACTACCAAGACACTAATGTTGGTAAATGACATTGTGGAATCCTCCCTCTATCTTATGAGCTCTGGGACCTGGCTGTGTACACTAGCCTGTGGGAACTAATACTAGGAAGCCTCAGGTGAAGCCAGCTGCTTTAAGAACTCCTGAGTCAATAGCCACCCTGGGACCCAGCCCAGTCCACAAGAGGGCCCAGGACATGGCTTTGTACATCAGTCCAAGGACCAGTACAGCCCTGAAATGTGCCATGTTGGGACCAAACCCACCCAACAGCAGGCAGGCATCAGCCTCTGGACACATTGAGCACAGGCCCTATAAACCAGCACGTGAACACCATCTCTGGAACACTATGTGTGCTGCACCCAGCAGTGGCAGAAACTAGATCCATTCCCAAGTAGACCAACACCAATTCTGCATCCCACAGCGCCCTTTATTCAGTGCCCTTCATCCAGGGCCCTAGCTCTGCCCACCTATAGATGACCACTAGCCCCAGTGGCCCCCAGGGTCAGGGACCAGCTCTGACACATATCAGACACTCTAGCTAGCAATGTCAGAAACTTGTCCCATCTATCAGCAGATCAACACTAGATTTAGGACCTTATCCCCAGGGACTCCACAGCCAGCTCCCACTTATGAGAGACCAGCAGACTCCATGGAAAGCAAGACCTGGCAACAAACTAGACAGGGACCATTCACACCTATAAAACTGTCAACAGTAGTGAGCCCACAACAACACAAGTACCCACAAAGCCCACATAGGTGGCACCCATAAAACATATAGTCCTGGGGGTCAGAGGGCTAGAACATATAAGATCATAGCAATACAAGCTTACCTCAAGAAACAAGAGAAATATCAAATAAATAACCTAACTTTACACCTAAAGAAACTAGAAAAAGAAGAAATGAAGAGCCCCTAAATTAGTAGAAGGAAACAAATCATAAAAATCAGAGCAGAAATAAATGAAAAGAAACAAAGGAGAATATAGCAAAAATCAACAAAACTAAAACTTGGTACTTTGAGAAGATAAATAAAATAGACAAACCATTGGCCAGACTCATCAAGAAAAAAAGGGAGAAGAATCGAATCAATAAAATTAGAAATGAAAATGGATGTTACAACAGACAACACAGAAATACAAAGGATCATAAGAGACTACAATGAGCAAATATATGCCAATAAAATGGACAGCTTGGAAGAAATGGACAAATTCTTAGAAAAATATAACCTTCCAAAACTGAACCAGGAAGAAATAGAAAATATTAACAGAACCATCACAAGCATGGAAATTGAAACTTTAATAGAAAAAATCTTCCAATAAACAAAAGCCCAGGACCAGATGGCTTCAGAGGTGAATTCTACCAAAAATTTAGAGAAGAGCTAACAACTATCCTACAAAACACTTCCAGAAAATTGCAGAGGAAGGCAAACTCCAAAACTCATTTTATGAGGCCACCATCACCCTAATACCAAAACCAGACAAAGGCCACAAAAAAAGAAAACTACAGGCCAATATCACTGATGAATATAGACGCAAAAATTCTTAACAAAATTCTAGAAAACAGAATCCAACAACATATTAAAGAGATCATACCTCATGACCAAGTGGGCTTTATCCCAGGGATGCAAGGATTCTTCAATATGTGCAAATCGATCAATGTGATACACCACATTAACAAATTGAAAGATAAAAACCATATGATTATCTCAATGGATGCAGAGAAAGCCTTTGACAAAATTCAACATCAATTTATGGGAAAAAAAAAAAAAAACAACTCCAGAAAGCAGGAATAGAAGGAGCATACCTCAACATAATAAAAGCCATTTACAATAAACCACAGCAAACATTAGCCTCAATGGTGAAAAACTGAAAGCATTTCCTCTAAAGTCAGAAAGAAGACAAGGGTGCCCACTCTCACCACTACTATTCAACATAGATTTGGAAGTCTTAACCACAATAATCAGAGAAGAAAAAGAAATAAAGGGAATCCAGATTGGAAATGAAGAAGTAAAACACTCACTGTTTGCAGATGACATGATCCTCTACATAGAAAACTCTAAAGACACCACCAGATAATTAATAGAGCTAGTCAATGAATGTATTGAAGTTGCAGGATATAAAATCAATACAAAGAAATCCCTTGAATTCCTATACACTAACAAATAGGAAAAGGAGTACATCAAGGCTGTATATTGTCACCCTGTTTTTTTAACTTATATGCAGAGTACATCATGAGAAACGCTGGGTTGGAAGAACTACAAGCTGGAATCAAGATTGCAAGGAGAAATATCAATAATCTCAGATATGCAGATGATACCACCCTTATGGCAGAAAGTGAAGAGGAACTAAGGCACCTCTTGATGAAAGTGAAAGTGGAGAGTGAAAAGTTGGCTTAAAGCTCAACATTCAGAAAACGAACATCAGGGCATCCAGTCCCATCACTTCATGGGAAATAGATGGGGAAACAGTGGAAACAGTGTCAGACTTTTTTTGGGGGGGCTCCAAAGTCACTGCAGATGGTGGCTGCAGCCATGAAATTAAAAGATGCTTACTTCTTGGAAGGAAAGTTATGACCAACCTGAACAGCATATTGAAAAGCAGAGACATTACTTTCCCAACAAACGTCCGTCTAGTCAAGTGTATGGTTTTTCCAGTGGTCATGTATGGATGTGAGAGTTGGACTGTGAAGAAAGCTGAGCACTGAAGAATTGATGCTTTTGAACTGTGGTGTTGGAGAAGACTCTTGAGAGTCCCTTGGACGGCAAGGAGATTCAACCAGTGCATTCTGAAGGAGATCAGCCCTGGGATTTCTTTGGAAGGAATGCTGCTAAAGCTGAATCTCCAATACTTTGGCCACCTCATGCAAAGAGTTGACTCATTGGAAAAGACTCTGATGCTGGGAGGGATTGGGGGCAGGAGGAGAAAGGGACGACAGAGGATGAGATGGCTGGATGGCATCACCAACTCGATGGACATGAGTTTGGGTGAACTCTGGGAGCTGGTGATGGACAGGGAGGCCTGGGGTGCTGCAATTCATGGGGTCGCAAAGAGTCAGACACGACTGAGCAACTGAACTGAAGTGAACTGAACAATGAGAAAACAGAGAAATAAAGGAAACAATCCCATTCACCACTGTAATGAAAAGAATAAAATACTTAGGAATAAATTTACCTAAAGAAACAAATTTACCTAAAGAAACAAATGACATATACATAAAACTATAAAACACCAATGAAAGAAATCAAAGATGACAGAAAAAGATGGAGAAATATACCATGTTCAGGGATCGGAAGCATCAATATAGTGAAAATGAGTATACTATCTAAAGTAATCTATAGATTCAATGCAATCCCTATCAAGCTAACGATGGTACTTTTCTGAGAACTAAAACAAATAATTTCAAAATTTGTATAGAAATACAGAAAACCTCGAATAGCCAAAGCAATCTTGAGAAAGAAGAATGGAACTGGAGGAATCAACCTGCCTGACTTCAGGCTCTACTACAAAGCCACAGTCATCAAGACAGTATGGTACTGGCACAAAGACAGAAATTTAGATCAATGGAACAAAATATAAAGCCCAGAGATGAATCTATGCACCTATGGACACGTTGTCTTTGACAAAGGAGGCAAGAATATACAATGGAGAAAAGACAATCCCTTTAACAAATGGTGCTGGGAAAACTGGTCAACTACCTGGAAAAGAATGAAATTAGAACACTTTCTAATACGATACACAAAAATTAACTCAAAATGGATTAAAGATCTAAATGTAAGACCAGAAACTGTAAAACTCCTATAGGAAAACAGAGGCAGAACACTTACTAACATAAATCACAGCAGTATCCTCTATGACCCACCTTTCAGAGTAATGGGAATAAAAGCAAAACTAAACAGATGGAACTAATTAAACTTAACCACTTTTGCACAATGAAGGGAACTATAAGCAATGTGAAAAGACAGCCTTCAGAATGGGAGAAAGTAATAGCAAATGAAACAATGGACAAAGAATTAATCTCTAAAATATACAAACGGTTCATGCAGCTCAATACCAGAAAAATAAACGACCCAATCAAAAAATGGGCCAGAGAACTAAACAGACATTTCTCCAAAGAAGACATACAGATGGTTAACAAACGCATGAAAAGATGCTCAACATCACTCATTATCAGAGAAATTCAAATTAAAACCACAATGAGGTTCAATCTCACACTGGTTAGAATGGCTGCCATCAAAATTTCTACAAACAGTAAATGCTGGAGAGGGTGCAGAGAAAAGGGAACACTCTTACCCTGATGGTGGGAATGCAAACTAGTGAAGCCACTATGGAGAACAACGTGGAGATTTCTTAAAGAACTTGAAATAAAACTGCCATACAAACCAGCAATCCCACTGCTGGGCATACACACAGAGGAAACCACAATTGAAAGAGACAGGTGTACCCCAATATTCATTGCAGCACTGTTTACAATAGCCAGGACGTGGAAGCAACCTAGATGTCCATTGGCACGTACATAGATAAGAAAGTGGTGGTATATATACACAATGGAATATTACTCAGCTATTAAAAAGAACACATTTGAGTCAGTTCTAACAAGGTGGATGAAACTGGAGCCTATTATACAGACTGAAGTAAGTCAGAAAGAAAAACATGAATACAGTATATTAACACATATATATGAAATTTAGAAAGATGGTAACAACGACCCTATGTGCAAGACAGCAAAAGAGACACAGACATAAAGAACAGATTTTTGGACTCTGTGGGTGAATGCTGTGGTGGGATGATTTGAGAGAATAGTATTGAAACAGGTATATTACCATTTTTGAAATAGATCACCAGTCTACTTTCGATTAATGAAACAGGGCACTCAAATCCAGTGCACTGGGATGACACAAAGGGATGAGATGGGGAGGGAGGTGGGAGGAGGTTTTAGGACAGGGGGACACATGTACACCCATGGCTGATTCATGTCAGTATATGGCAAAAACCACCACAATATTGCAAAGTAATTACCTCCAATTAAAATATATAAATTAGTTTAAAAAAAAACAAACGCTGGCAGAGATTGTGAGTACGTAATCCGATTCCCCTTTCCTGGTTGGTTCCAAAAAGTGTCATGCTGTAAACTGCTCTAAAGTAGTTCTGGACTGACTCTAAGTGCCCGACCCAAATACACATCCTTTCTGGAGGAAGGCTCCATCATCCTAGGTCTCAGAGAATCTCAGAAATATGAGCAGTTAACATACTAACAAGCTCATCAGGAAATGAGACACCAGAAGCCAGAAATACAACAGAAATCAGCAGAAATACATCTACAGTGGCTTCAGGTATCCTTCATTATCTACATTCTTATTTTGACTTCCAGAAACCAAATAGATTGAATTACTAGAATTCCCACTCTGTACAAAAGTTTGCCACATACTGCCCAGATTCAAGAACCTAATAGATTTGCATGACAAGACGATAAAAATCAATAAGCAAGTGACAGACATTTTATAAACTGGGGAAAGACTTGAACAGATCCTTCAGAGACAAGAATATCCACATGCCAATAAACACATGAAAAGTGCATACAGAATAAGAAAATTAACACCACAGTATGATAACAACTATACAGTCCCAGAAGAGCTAAATCAAAGTAGAAAGACAATATGTAAAGTACTGATGAACATGTGAATTGACTAGAAGTTTCAAACACTGCCATGGAATTAGAACCTAATAAAGTCCATTTTGGAAGACTGATTGCACTATAGGCCAAAGATAAAACCTATGACCTAGCAATTGTACTCACAATTGTTTCCTTAACAGAAATTCATGCTTATGCTCCCAAAAGATGTCTACAAGAATGTCTATTACCATCTGTAATAGCCCCAATTAGAAATATCACAAATGTATATCTTCAATGGAGTGGATTAATCTATTGTGATAAATTCATACTGTGGAAGACTACACCTTATGACAATGAAAATAAATAAAATACGGCTATCAGAACAACGTGGATGCATTTCATAAGCATAAAGTTGAATGAAAAAAAAAAGCCAAGTACACATTGTGTGATTTTTTTTCCTATGTAAGTAAAGTTCAAAAGCAGACAACGTAAATATATATTATTAAAAGTTAAAAAAAAAAAAGATGACTTACAAAAGCCATTAGTTCAAGGTCATGAACATAACCTACTACATATGTAGAAATAAAAGCATCAAATTAGACAAAATGATGTGATAGATGAATGTGTTCCAAATGAAGCAACAAGATAAAACCCCAAAGAAGAACTAAATCAGAGACAAGTGATCTATCCAGTAAAGTACTCCATGTAATGACTGCAAAGATGTTCAAAGAACTTGAGTGAAGATCCAGTGACAGAGTGAGAATTTGGAAGCTTTTAACAAACATAAAGTATAAAGAAGAACCAACAGAGATGAAGAATATAATACCTGAGATAAAAGTACACCAGAAAGGATCAACAGTAGATAAGCAAATACAGAGGAACAGGTTAGCAAGCTGGAAGACAGAGTAGTGGAAATCACTGAAATTGAACAGAAAAAAGAGAGAGAGAGAATAGTGCAAGAGAACTCTAGGACAACATAAATAACACTAACATTCACATTATAGGATCCCAGAAGAGAGAAAGAAACAGAACGTATTTGAAAACATAGTAGTTTAAATGTTCCTAACCTGAAAAAGGAAGCAGATATCCAGGTCTAGAAAGCACAGAGAGTCCCAAACAGGATCAACCCAAAGAGGACCACACCAAGACACAGCATAATTAAAATAGTAAAAATTAAGGATAAAGAGATAATATTAAAAGAAGCAAGGGAAAAACAAGTTATATATAAGTGAACTTCTGTAAGGCTATTAGCTGACTTCATAGGCCAGTAGGTATGATATGTTTGAAGTGATAAAAGGGAAAAACCTACAACCAAGATTACTCTACCAGGAAAGGCTTTCATTCAGATTTGATGGAGAAATCAAAAGTTTTACAGAAAAGCAGAACCAGAAAGAGTTCAGCACTACCAAACCAACTTTATAAGAAGCTTTAAGAGAACCTCTATAAGAGGTAAATAAAAGATCATCACTACATATATGAAAATTACAAGGGAAAAATATCTCTATGCTGTGCTGTGCTAAGTCATTTCAGTCATGTCTGACCTCTTGAGACACTATGGACTGTAGCCCATTGGGCTCCTCTGTCCATGGGATTCTCCAGATAAGAATACTTGACTGGGTTCCCATACCCTTATCCAGGGAATCTTCCTGACCCAGGGGTTGAACCTGCATCTCTTATGTCTCTTGCATTGGCAGGCAAGTTTTTTATCAGTAGCACCACCCAGGAAGCCCAAAATATCTCTGGTAAAGGTAAACATACAGTAAGGAAGTAAATTATTGCTAATAATGAACTATTAGTAACAGAAAGAATAAAACATGATCCCATTTAAAATCATATAAAAAATATGTATACCTAGAAATAAATTCAGCCAAGGAAGTGAAAGACCTGTATTCTGAAAAGTACACAATGTTTATGAAGGAAATTAAAGGTGACACAAAGAAATGGAAAGATACCCACATTCTCAGATTGGAAGAATTAATGTTGTTATAAAGTCCATACTCAGTTCAGTTCAGTCACTCAGTTGTGTCCAACTCGTTGAGACCCCATGAATCGCAGCACACCAGGCCTCCCTGTCCATCACCAACTCGTGGAGTCTACTCAAAATGGTGTCCATCGAGTCGGTCATGCCATCCAGCCATCTCATCCTCTGTCGTCCCCTTCTCCTCCTGCCACCAATCCCTCCCAGCATCAGGGTCTTTTCCAATGAGTCAACTCTTTGCATGATGTGGCCAAAGTATTGGAGTTTCAGCTTTAGCATCAGTCCTCCCAATGAACATTAAGGACTGATCTCCTTTAGAATGGACTGGTTGGATTTCTGTGCAGTCCAAGGGACTCTCAAGAGTCTTCTCCAAAACCACAATTCAAAAGCATCAATTCTTCGGTGCTCAGCTTTCTTCACAGTTCAACTCTCACATCCATACATGACCACAGGAAAAACCATAGCCTTGACTAGACAGACCTTTGTTGGCGAAGTAATGTCTCTGCTTTTGAATATGCTGTCTAGGTTGGTCATAACTTTCCTTCCAAGGAGTAAATGTCTTTTAATTTCATGGCTACAGTCACCATCTGCAGTGATTTTGGAGCTCAAAAAAATAGAGTCTGACACTGTTTCCACTGTTTCCCCATTTATTTCCCATGAAGTGATGGGACCGGATGCCATGATCTTAGTTTTCTGAATGTTGAGCTTTAAGCCAACTTTTCCACTCTCCTCTTTCACTTTCATCAAGAGGCTCTTTAGTTCCTCTTCAATTTCTGCCATAAGGGTGGTGTCATCAGCATATCTGAGATTATTGATATTTCTCCCGGCAATTTTGATTCCAGCTTGTGCTTCTTCCAGCCCAGCTTTTCTCATGATGTACTCTGCATAAAAGTTAAATAAGCAGGGTGACAAATATAGCCTTGACATACTCCTTTTCCTATTTGGAACCAGTCTGTTGTTCCATGTCCAGTTCTAACTGTTGCTTCCTGACCTGCATATAAGTTTCTCAAGAGGCAGGTCAGGTGGTCTGGTATCCCCATCTCTTGAAGAATTTTCCACAGTTAATTGTGATCCACGCATGCAGCTGCAACAGAACATAAGCATGGTCAGCTGCGATGGCACACAAGCATGGCCGAGAGGAGCTACCCCACGCCCGAGGTCAGGGGCAGAAGCTGGGAGGACCCCAAGCCCGAGGGGCAGTGGCCGGGAGGAGCTAACCTCCGCCTGAGGCCAGGGGTGGTGGCCAGGAGGAGCTACCCCATGTCCAAGGAGCTGTGGCTGTGAGGGCGCCAGAGGGCCTAGAGGAGCCACTCCACGTTCAAGGTCAGGAGGGGCGGTGGTGAGGCAATACCCCTTGTCCAAGTTAAGGAGCAGCAGCTGCATTTTGCTGGAGCAGCCATGAAGAGATACCCCACGTCCAAGGTAAGAGAAACCCAAATAAGACGGTAGGTGTTGCAAGAGGGCATCAGAGGGCAAACACACTGAAACCATAATCACAGAAAACTAGTCAATCTAATCACACTAGGACCACAGCCTTGTCTAACTCAGTGAAACTAAGCCATGCCCTTGGGGCCACCCAAGATGGGCGGGTCATGGTGGAGAGGTCTGACAGAATGTGGTCCACTGGAGAAGGGAATGGCAAACCACTTCAGTATTCTTGCCTTGAGAACTCCAGAGGAATATTACTCAGCCTTTAAAAATAATAAAGTCCTGCCCCCTGTAACAATATGGATGTATGTAGTGATTATTATACTTAGTGAAATAATACAGGCAGAGTATCACACACACACACACAGTATCACTTATATATATATATATTCATTTCTTTTAATTTTGAGATTTTATATATATATATAAATATATAAATATATATATAAATATATATAAAATCTCAAAATTAAAAGAAATGAATGTATATAAGAAAACTGAAAGAGTATGAAAGAGACTTACAGATACAGAGGGCAAAGTAATTACCAGTGGGGAGTTGAGAGGGGTGAGGGGAAAAACAGGGGAATGGGCTTAATAGATACAAACTACTATGTTTAAAATAGATGAGCAACTAGAATGTATTATATGGCACAGGAAAATATAGCCATTGTCTTGTAAATAATTTAACAAGAGTATAACCTATGAAAATATTGAATCATTATGCTTTATACTTGATACTAATATAATATTGTATCATATATTTTTGCATTTTCATATCATTCATTGGATTCTCAAGGCAGAATACGGAGGTGGTTTGCCATTCCCTTCAGCAGTGGATCACCTTTTGTCAGAACTCTCCAGCATGACCTGTCCATCTTGCATGGCCCTGCACAGCATGACTCATAGTTTCATTGAGTTACACAAGGCTGTGGTCCATGTGATCATTTTGGTTAATTTTCTGTGATTGTGGTTTTCATTCTGGGGGCCATGGGATTATAGCTCTTACTTCTGTCTGCCTTCTGATGGATGAGAGTAAGAGGCTTGTACAAGCTTCCTGGTGGGAGGGACTGGATGTGGGGAAAACTAGGTCTTGCTCTGGTGGGCAAGGCCATGCTCAGTAAATATTTAATCCCATTTTCTTCTGATGGGGTAGGACTATGCTCCCTCACTGTTGTTTTTTCGGCTGAGGCAGCCCAGTCCTGGAGTCTGCAGTCTCTGTGGTATAGCTAAGGATCTATGGTAAGGCTAATGATCACCTCCTCCAAGAGGACTTATGCCAACACACCATGCCTCCTAGGACTGCTGCTGCCAGTAGCCCTGACCCTGCAGTGGGCCACGGTTGACCCACGCCTCCACAGGAGACTCCCAGACACTCACAGGCAGGTATGGCTCAGTCTCTTGTAGGGTCACTGCTCCTTTCCCCTGGGTTCTGGTGCACACAAGGTTTTGTTTGTGCCCTCCAAGAGTCTCTGTTTCCTCCAGCCCTGTGGAAGCTCTGTAATCAAATCCCTCTGACCTTCAAAGTCAGATTCCCTGGGGATTCCCAGTTCCTTTGCCAGATCCTTAAGTTGGGAAGTCTGATGTGGAGCCTAGAACATTCTCAACAGTGCAAGGATTTCTCTGGTATAATTGTTCTCCAGTTTGTGGGTTTCCTGCCCAGCAGCTCTATGGGAGGGCTACAGGCTCTTTGGTAGAGTTAATGGTGACCTCCTCCAAGAGGACTTATGCCACACGGCCTGCCTCTCAGGAATGCTGATGCCAGTGCCCTGTCCCTGTGGCAGGCCACTGTTGACCCATACCTCTGCAAGAGACCTTCAAACACTCATAGGCAGGTCTGGCTCAGAACAACACCATTATCATATTGTAAATCAACTATAATTTAATAGGAAGCAAATTAGGGTATATCTTACATGTGAAAAAAGAAAGAACAGTCTTATTTACAATCACATCAAAATAATAAAATAATCTTGAAATGATATAACTAAAGAACTAAAAGACTTGTACTCAGAAAATTATAAGATATTGATGAAAAAATTAAAGATGATACTAAAACATGGAAAGACATACCTTCTCGATGGATTAGAAGAATTATTATTAAAATGAATGTACTACCCAAGGCAATCTACACATTTAATGCAATCTTTATCTAAAAACCAATGGCATTTTTCTTCACAAAACTAGAATGATACTAGAATTTGTATGGAAGCACAAAAGACCCTGAATAGCCAAAGGGAACTTGAGAAAGAAGAACAAAGCTAGGGGTGTCATGTATCCTCATTTCAAACTATACTACAAAGTTACACTAATCAAAATAGTATGTTACTGGCACAAAAACAAACACATAGGTCAATGGAACAGAATACAGAGCCTAGAAATGCACCCACACTTATTTGGGTGATTGATCTATGACAAAAGTGCCTTATCATACAATGAGGAAAAGATAGCCTCTTCAATAAACAGTGTTGGGAATTGTGTATGCAAAAAAATACAAACTGGACTACTCTCTCAGATGATATACAAAAATAATTCACAATGGGTTAAAAACCTAAATCTTATATCAGTAACCATAATACTTCTAGAAGAAAACAAAGGCAGAACACTCTTTAACATCAGTCTTCTTAATATTTTGGGGGTATGTTTCTTTAGGCAAGGGAACCAAAAGCAAAAATAAACACATGGGGCTACATCAAGCTAAAAACCTTCACACACCAAAGGAAACTATAAACAAAATGAAAAAGTCATCTATTAAATGGGAGAAGGTATTTACAAATAATGTATCTGATAAAGATTAGTATACAAAATATACAGAGAACCCATACAACTCAACATAAAAATAATCTCTGATTAACAAATGGGCAGAGGATCTGAAAAGGCATTTTTCCAAAGAAGGCATACAGATGGCCAACAGGTACCTGAAAAGATGGTTAACATCAGGGAAATGCAAATGAAAACCACAATAAGATGTCACTTCACACTTGCCAGAAAGGCTATTATACAAAAGACAACAAAGAGTAAGTGCTTGTGAGGATTTGAAGAAATTGGAACCCTCATTCACTGTTGGTGGGAATGTAAATTGGTACAGCCAGTAGGGAAAACAGTATGGAGATTGCTCAAAAAATTAAAAATAGAACTACTATATGATCAAGCAACTCCATTTCTTGGTATTTATCTGAGGAAAATGAGAACACAAGGAAGGTACAAGAGAACACTCTGTAAAGGTACATATATCCCTATGTTCGTCACAGCATTATTTGCAATAGTCAATATATGAAAGAAACTTAAGTGACCATGAATAGATGAATGAATAAAGATGTGGTATGTATGTATGTATACACACACACACACACACACACATATACACAGGCACACAGTGGAATAGTACTCAACCATGAAAAGGATGACATCTTACCATTTGTGATAACATAGATGGGTCTATATGGTATTATGCTAAATGAGATGTAATTCAGAGAAAGACAAATATTATATTATTTCACTTATATGTGGAATATAGAAAACAGCATAAATTAACAATAAAACAGAAAGTGAGCTATAGCTTCAGAGAAAAAATAGGTTTTTGCCAGAGGGGAGTGGTGTGGAGATAGGAGAGAAATAGGGAAATTAAGAGATACTAACTTTCAGTTACAAAATATATGTCATGTGTCTGAACTGTACACATGTATGGGAAATACGTGTGTTAGTCACTTGGTTGTGCCTAACTCTTTGCTACCCCATGTACTGTAGCCCACTAGGCTCCTCTGTCCATGGGATTCTCTGGGCAAGAATACTGGACTGGGTAGCCATTCCCTTTTTGAGAGGATCTTCCCAACCCAGGGATAAAACCTGGGTCTCCTGCATTGCAGGTGGATTCTTTACAGTCTGAGCCACCAGGGAAGTCCTATCTTTGTGTGGTAATATGTCATAACTAGATTTAGCACAGTTATTATTTTGAAAAGTATAGAAATGTTGAGTCACTATGTAGTGTAACAGGATAAACACAGTGTTATACACCAATTATGCTTCATAAACAAACTCCTATAAAAAGAGATCAGATTTATCATGACCAAAGGTGGAATTGGGGGAAGGGGAGTTAGATAAAGGGAGTCAAATGGTACAAACTTCCAGTTATAAGATAAATACTAGGAATGTAATGTTCAACATGATAAATACAATTAACACTGCGGCTTCCCTTGTGGCTCAGCTGGTAAAGAATCTGCCTTCAATGTGGGAGACCTGGGTTTGATCCCTGTTTTGGGAAGATCCCCTGGAGAAAGGAACAGCTACCCACTCCAGTATTCTAGCCTGGAGAATTCCATGAACTGTATAGTCCATGGGGTTGTAAAGAGTTGGACACAACTGAGCAAATTTCACTTCACCTGTTACATATGAAAGTTGTTAAGAGAATAAATCCTAAGAGTTCTCATTAAAAGGAAAATATGTGTTTCTTTTTTCTTTAATTTCACATCTGTATGAGATGATGGATGTTTATTAAACTTACTGTAATAATCATTTCATGCCGAGAGCCGGCATATTGCATATTGAGTGCATATTGCATATTGAGTGCAGCACTTTCCACAGCATCATCTTTCAGGATCTGGAATAGCTCAATTGGAATTCTATCACTGCCGGGAGCCAGTGTGAGGAACCCCGCCCATGACAAAGGTCATGAGGAAGGAGGCTCCGCATACGCAAAGGCGGGATCGAGCTTCAGGAGTCCCCCTGGAAATTCTCGAGCATCTACCCCCAAAACCAGAGTCTGCCTACTTTCTGCTTTGTGCTTTCACCTACACCTCTGACTTTACGGGGGGCTGTCCCCCACTACCTCTCTCTGAAAAAAGAGTTAGCTTACAGCTCCAGTTAATAATTCCTAGGTGTGACAGTGTTTAACCTACAAACTCCTTTGGAAATCCTCTAGCCTGCCTGAATAGGTTTTTCCGGCCACATGTGATTGTTCAGAGCCTCCCAACTGTGAGAGGCAGGAGATGTTCTAAACTGTCTAAACACAGATTCTTTTGAGTAGTTAAAAGATTGATTAGAAATTGTATTGGTGAAGGGATTTTCACTTG
Organism: Bos grunniens; assembly: GCF_055505025.1. Classification (NCBI taxonomy): domain Eukaryota; kingdom Metazoa; phylum Chordata; class Mammalia; order Artiodactyla; family Bovidae; genus Bos; species Bos grunniens. Next base: position 99,276,636 of record NC_141194.1, on the reverse strand, counting down.
TTGGGCCAATGTTTGCTGCTAAGTCTCCATATCCCTTACCTGCTGTGTCCCTGGCAGTGTATTGATTAATATAATTGGTGTAAGTAGTAGCTTTAATGTTTGTAACCTGGGACCCTTGAGTTAATTCTTTTTCTTGTTATAGCCCACCACACCTTTGCTCTGTAGGAATGCAACTTTATCTAATGCTTTTGGAGGGTGGCTCCTGACCAATCACCTTTAGAGAAAAATAAGTTTTCTGAAGAAAAGGTCTTAAAATGTTAACAGGCCTCCGGGCCAGAAGATGATGCAAATCACCTAAGCTTTTGCATATGATAAGTTTGCAGGAAGAAAGCCTGGCTTGCTGCCTGACTCTACCCCTTCCCCCATTATCCTCTATGCATAACTTAAGGTATAAAAACTACTTTGGAAAATAAAGTACGGGCCTTGTTCACCGAAACTTGGTCTCACCATGTCGTTCTTTCTCTTACCTTCTGGCTGTATTATTCAGCCTCTTTTCTCCACTGAATTTTCCTATTGAGCTATCCTCATTCTATTATTCTTTATATCCTTAATTAACGTTTAATTAAGCAATTGTTTCCTGATCTTCGCCTACGCCGTCTCTCCTTCGAATACCCTGGATCAGCCGGGGCTGGTCCCCGGCAATTTCATGATGGGTATAAGCCAAATTATTATGTTCTATACCTTAAACTTGCTGCTGCTAAGTCGCTTCAGTCGTGTCCGACTCTGTGCAAGCCCATAGACGGCAGCCCATCAGGATCCCCCATCCCTGGGATTCTCCAGGCAAAAACACTGGAGTGGGTTGCCATTTCCTTCTCCAATGCATGAAAGTGAAGTCGCTTAGTCGTGTTTGACTCTTAGCAACCCCACAGATGGCAGCCCACCAGGCTCCTCCGTCCATGGGATTTTCCAGGCAAGAGTGCTGGAGTGGATTGCCATTTCCTTCTCCAGGGGACCTTCCCGACCCAGAAATCGAACCCGCGTCTCCCACATTGCAGGCAGACGCTTTACCATCTGAGCCACCAGGGAAGCCCTTAATTTTCGTAAAGCCAATTAAATAAAACTTTGTACAATTTAATTTGGTGACGTCATCCAAAAGTAAAATGATATCACACATCTACAGCATATATATGCAGATAAACATAGAGACAGACACATGGACCTTGTAACTTTTATTTTACAACTTTAGTCGTAGATTTTCAAGATGGCAGAGGAGTAGGGGGATATGGAGTGCATCTCTCTCCATGAATGCATCAAGAATACAACCACAGATGCAACATTTCTCACAGAACACTGGCTGAACACTAGCAGGAGTCCTTAACCACTGGAAAGAATTATACACATCCACGCATAACTGGGTTCAGTTCAGTCACTCAGTCGTGTCCGACTCCTTGCAACCCCATGTACTGCAGCAAGCCAGGTTTCCCTGACCATCACCAACTCCCAGAGCCTACTCAAACTCATGTCCATCATGTCTGTAACACCACCCAATAATCTCATCCTCTGTCATCCCTTTCTCCTCCCGCCTTCAATCTTTCCCAGAATCAGCATCTTTTCCAATGAGTCGGTTCTTCACATCAGGTGGCCAAAGTATTAGAGTTTCAGTTTCATCATCAGTCCTTCCAATGAATATTCAAGACTGTTTTCCTTCAGGATGGACTGGTTGGATCTCCTTGCAATCCAAGGAACTCTCAAGAATCTTCTCCAACACCATAGTTCAAAAGCATTAATTCTTCGGTGCTCAGCTTTCTTTATAGTCCAACTCTCACATCTATACATGACTACTGGAAAAACCATAGCTTTGACTAGACAGACTTTTGTTGGTAATCTCTTTGCTTTATAATATGCTGTCTAGGTTGGTCATAGCTTTTCTTCCAAGGAGCAAGCGTCTTTTAATTTCTTGGCTACAGTCACCATCTGCAGTGATTTTGGAGCCCCAAAAAACAAAGTCTGTCACTGGTTCCATTGTTTCCCTGTCTATTTACCATGAAGTTATGGGACTGGATGCCATGATCTTAGTTTTCTGAATGTTGAGTTTTAACCCAACGTTTTCAGTCTCCTCTTTGATCTTTTTCAAGAGGCTCTTTGGTTCTTCTTTGCTTTCTGGAGTAAGGGTGGTGTCATCTGTGTATCTGAGGTTATTGATATTTCTCCCGGCAATCTTGATTCCATCTTGTGCTTCATCTAGCCTGGCATTTCTCATGTTGTACTCTGCATTTATGTTAAATAAGCAGGGTAACAACATATAGCCTTGACATACTCCTTTCCCAATTTGGAACCAGTCTGTTGTTCCATGTCCAGTTGTAACTGTTGATTCTTGACCTGCATACATATTTTTCAGGAGGCAGGTCAGGTGACTGGGTAGGATGAAAGAAAGAAGGGAGAAGGAGGAGAGCAAGAAGGACCAAACCTGCACCCCAGGGTAGAGGGGTTGAAGCAGGGAGAGATTCCTCCATCCAGGGAAATCGGTTGGGACAGAGGGGAAGAAATTGAGTCTGTTGGAGGGTAAAGCAGCTGATCTGTGATAGTCTGAAGGGAATGAGAACCACACAGATAATCCTTGTCATGGCCCTACATACCCTGAATTGGGGTGTTGGTCCATTGGTGTGTGTGGCTGCTGGCAGATGGAGAATGGGAATTGGAGGGCAATCTCAGAGCAAGGACTGCTGTTGATGGCAGGGAGACAGCTGAGGGGATGGAGGGAGGAAATCCGCACCAAGAATGCCTTTGGAGAAAAACCAGGTGGCCACCAGAAACAGGATGTTACTGCTGAGTCACACAAAGAGGGTGGAGCCACCACTTTAGCCTCTCTCTCACCATATGCCAGCATCAGCAGCTGATCAATACAGAAGGAGCAGCTTGAGCTGCCCTTTGAGTGCCTGTTGCACTGAGCAATAGAAAAGGACCAGCTAGGGCTGTCCAGTAAGTGCCTGCTGGGCCATGCAATAAAGAAGGACCAGCCAGAGTAGCCCTTTGAGTGCCTGCTGCCAGAGGCTAGAAAAGTCTTCTAATAAAGCCGTATGTCTTGCACCCATATCTGCCAGTTTCCCTGTGCACATGGTGCCTCCAGAGTCCCTACAATCCACGCAGTTGCACCATCTCACACCCTGTCCTCACTCACTACAGCAGAGCCAAATCCTCCACCAAACTCCTGTGGATGGTCCACATGCAGAAGTGGGGATAAAACCACAATTGAACTCCAGGGGCAAAGTGGGTAAGGAAGAGGATCAAAAACCTTTCCATTAGCTGCACAAGTTACAGATTAAGTCAGCACCATCAACTAGACAGACTGTGTCTATGGAATATGTTAAAGGACAATGAGAGTTCCCACAAGGAAAATTCTCTAGCTCTGGCAGCTGTGGAGGAGGGCCAGATTAGAGTCTGAACTGTCCCCTCAGCAGATCCAGAGACCAGCTCTCCCCAGCACTGAAGGGTCCCCTAGAGAAGTGGAGGTGGGCTATGGCTCATAGCGAGGGCAAGAATACTGACAGCTAAGACCCTAGGAAAGCATTTATTATTTTTTTGATTTGAATTGTCCTATTGTTGGTTCTGGCTTTCTTTTTTCTCTGTTGTGGTTGTTGTTTTTATTATTGTTATTACTATTTAGGCTTTTGGGGGATTTTTTAATAATACTTTTTATTTCTTTTATATATTTCTACTATTTTGGCTTTATGCTGTTCTGTGTCTCTTTTTTGGATTCGTTTTTGTTGTGGTGGTTGATATATATATATATATATATATATATATATATATAATCTTTTTATTATGTAATTCCAACTTTGCTTTCCTAATTTTATTTCTTTTATCATTTTTGTCTGTTTGTCTTATTTTATTTGCTTTATTCCTCAGTTGGCACTCTGCTTCTGTTTTACTTTCTATTTTGTATTTTACATAGTTTTGTTTTTAATTGATTTCTTTGATTTCTGTTGTTCATTAGGTTGCTCTCTTGTAATTTGTTTTCTTTGGTTTTGGTTTCTTGTGTGTATGTGTGTGTGTGTGTGTGTTCCTTTGTTTTTGTTTTTATTAGACTGATTTTGCTTTTACTATTAGTGTCTGCTTCATTTTTTGTTTCCTGTATTTTTGTTTTGTTTTATTCCCTTTATTGTCATAATAACAAACTTGTGGAGTCTTGGCTTCCTGACTGGAAGTCAGTCCTCAGTCTCTGTAGTGAAAGTGATGAGTTCAATAAAATGGACAACCTGGAAGAAGAAATAGAAAATGTGAACAGACCAATCACAAGCACTAGAAATGAAACTGTGATCAAAAATTTTCCAACAAATAAAAGCCCAGGGCCAGATGGCTTCACAGGTGAATTCTATCAAATGTTTAGAGACTAGCTAACACTCTTGAACTCTTCCAAAAAAACTGCAGAGGGAGGAACATTCCCAAATTCACTCTACAAAGCCATCATCTCCCTGATATGAAAACCAGCAAATATAGCACACAAAAAAGAAAATCACAGGCCAATATTACTGATAAACATAGATGCAGAAATCCTCAACAAAATACTAGCAAACAGGATCTAAGAACAAATTAAAAGGATCATACACCATTATCAAGTGGGATTTATCCCAGTGGTGTGAGGATTTTCAATATATGCAAATCAATCAATGTGATACACCGTATTAATAAACTGAAAGCTTTTAAAAAACATGATAATTTCAATAGATGCAGAAAGAACTTTCAACAAAATTCAATACCCATTTATGATTAAAAAAAAAAAAAAACTACAATAAGTGGATATAGAAGGAAACTACCTCAGCATAATAAAGACCATACATGACAAATACACCACAAACATTATTCTTAATAGCAAAAAACCTAAAGTATTCCCTCTAAGATCAGGAACAAGACAAGGGTGCCCACTCTTGCTACTATTATTTAATATAGTTCTGGAAGTCCTAGCAATGGCAATCAGAGAAGAAAAAATAAATAACAGTAATTTAGATCAGAAAATAAGATGGAAAACTCTCAGTGTTTGGAGGTGGCATGATACTATACATAGAACACCTTAGAGATGCCACCAGAAAATTATTAGACCTAATCAATGAAATTAGTAGAGTCAGGATACAAAATTAATACACAGAAATCTCTTGCATTCCTATGCACTAATAACAAAAAATCAGAAAGAGAAATTAAGGAAACAATTCCATTCACCACTGCAAGGAAAAAAAAAAAAAAAAACTATGAAGAAACCTACCAAAGGAGACAAAAGACCTGTATGCAGAAAACTATAAGACACTGATGAAAGAAATCAAAGATGAAACATACAGATGGAGAGATATACCATTTGGCTTGATTGGAAGAATCAGTATTATGAAAATGACTATACTATCCAAAGCAATTTACAGATTCAATGCTGGTGGCTCAGACAGTAAACAGTCTGCCTGCAATACAGGAGTCCCAGGTTCAATCTTGGGTTGGGAAGATCCCCTGAAGAAGGGAATGGCTACCCACTCCAGTATTCTTGCCTGGAGAATTCCATGGACAGAAGAGCCTTGTGGGCTATTGTCCATGGGGTTGCAAAGAGTCAGACACTACTGACTGAATAACACTTTCACTTTCACCCAAAGCAATCTATAGACTCAATGCAATCCCTATCAAATTACCAATGGCTTTTTTCACAGAACTAGAACAAAAAAGTCAGAATTTGTATGAAAACACAAAAGACCCCGAATAGACAAAGCAATCTTGAGAAAGAAAAACAAAGCTGGAGGAATCAACTTTCCTTACTTCAGACTATAATATAAATCTACAGTAATCAAGACAGTATGACATAGCACAAAAACAGAAACACAGATCAATGAAACAAGATAGAAATCACAGAGATAAACTCACACACCCATTGGTACCTTGTCTTTGACAAATGAGGCAAGAACATACAATAGAGAAAGGACAGCCTCTTCAATAAGTGGTCCTGGTAAAACTGGACAGCTGAATGTAAAAGAATGAAATTAGAACACTTCCTAGTGCCATACACAAAAATAAAATTGCAATGAATTAAAGATTTAAATGTAAGGCCAGACACTATAAAACTCTTATAGGAAAACATAGAGCATTCTTTGACATAAATCACAACAAGATCCTCTTTGACCCACCTCCTAGAGTAATGGAAATAAAAACAAAAATAAACTTATGGGACCTAATTAAACTTAAAAGCTTTTTCACAGCAAAGGAAATGATAAGGTGAAAAGAACTCTCAAAATAGGAGAAAATAATTACAAACAAAACAAGTGATGAAGAATTAATCTCCAAAATATATAAGCAGCTCATACAGGTCAATATCAGAAAAATGAACAACCTAATCAAAAAATGGGTGGGAAATTTAAACAGACATTTCTATAAGGAAGACATACAGATGGCCAACAAACATATGAAAAAATGCTCGACATGGTTCATTATTTTGTTGTTGTTGTTCAGTTGCCCACTTGTTCGACTCTTTGTAACCCCATAGATTCTTTGCAACTCTCTGCAGCACACCAGTCTTCTCTGTCACTCACCACCTCCCAAAGTTTGCCCAAGTTCATGTCCATTGCATCAGTGATGGCATCCAGCCATCTCATCTTCTGATGCCCTCTTCTTCTGCCCTCAATCTTTCCCAGCATCAGGGACTTTTCCAATGAGTCAGCTGTTCACATCAGATAACCAAAATACTGGAGTTTCAGATTCAGCATCAGTACTTCCAACGAGTATTCAGGGTTGATTTCCCTAAAGATTGACTGGTTTGATCTTTCTGTCCAAGGGACTCTCATCAATCCTCTCCAGCACGATAGTTTGAAGGCATCAGCTCTCCAGAGCTCTGCATTTCATATGGCTCACTATTAGAGAAATGCAAATCAAAACTTTAATACAATGAGGTATCACCTCACACCAGTAAGAATGACTGTCATCAAAAAATCTACAAACAATAAACGCTGGAGCAGATGTGGAGAAAATGTGAAGAAAACAAATTCTTGCACTCTTTTGGGGAATATAAAATGATATAGTCACTATGGAAAACAATATGCAAATTCTTTAAAAATACACTATGAATAAAAACTTAGCCATGAGATAGGTATAATAATGGAAAACTCTCTAGTTTATAAAAGAACAGTTCATTACAAAATGTGATTTCTGGTAGAAAGGATAAGATTACTTGTTTAGATGACTTACACATTTTGTTAATATTTATAGAGAAGACTTTTTATTCATCTAGTTTCCAAAGAGCCTTTCCCTTTTATTTTTGTTTCTTTTTGAAAAGAATTACCTTGATTCCTAAAAAAGACCAAGTAGAACATTTAAATCTCAAAAGTATATAGAAAGAATGTAAATTCCTCCAAGAAGGATTTTTGTTTCCTAAGGCCAGAATTTTTACAATAGGTATAGACTTTTGAGATAAATAGGGGAACTTTGGGGATTGGTAAAAGTATATATGGCCTTTTTCTGTTTTTGTGAAGACTCAATTTTTTAAGGCAAGTTGTCCTCAATTGGTAGGATAGTTTTTAATTCCTCAAAAAAGTGGGCTGTAACCTGAATGATATTAAGGCACTGACCCACCCATCCAACTCCATTATCTTCAACTTGCTTCTTTATATCAGAGAATTCTTGAACAAAGATAGAAATCAGAAGATTCCTATGTTCAAGATTTAGACCTATTAATTTTTGGAATGTTTTTCTTTCTGTCTGGGTACACAGTTTCATTAAGCTTATGGGAGAAGGCCAAAAAAGTTCCCACTGGGCTCTGAATATCAGCTTACAATCTGTCCAACTTCTGACCACAGACCTACTTGGAAAAAAAAAATCCATTCAGATTTCTTGTTGGGCTTCAGTTGGTACAAACAATAAATATTTCTGGCAGAACTGAGTGACACCATGGATGAAATTGACATCCCCAAAGAACACACAAAAGATACAATCCTCCAAAGATTCAGAGCCACTCCCAAAGATAGCTGAAAGAAAGAAAGACTTAAACAAGATCCCTGAGAGCTGGAATCAGTTAGTAGAACCCTCGCTGAAAATGGAATGCAACCCAATTTTTGTATGATAACTTGTCAGTTGAATTGCCTGCATATGCAAGAACAAACGGACTTCCCTATTAGTCCAGTGGCTAAGGCTCCTTGGTCCCATTGCAGGGGGCAAATGTTCCATTCCTGGTCATGTAACTAGATTCCACATGCCACAATGAACCAACAACCTGTACGCCCCCAGCAGGCAGAAAGCCAAGCCAAGTTCTCAGGACACAAAATGAGACAAACAAAATAGCTATCCCTGGAAGAGAAAGGGTTGATAAGCAATGGGCACACCAAAATCAAATTCACAAGATTTTATATTTGGAAAGGAAGAAACAACAGAAAATGTTATCTTCCTTTCTTGACCAGTTACTACAGGTAGATTCAGGAGATCTGACACTGAAAAGAATTCTTACCTTTTGCTGGCTTCTGCCAGTTTTCTCAGGATCCCCTCTGCAGTCTCTCCAGAGCCAGTAGGGGTTAAAGTAGAAACTGTAGCCCTGGTGACTACCAGAATTTGACAACATTTTCCATTAATTTTAATTTTAGTTTCCCCTTGGCTGTTTAAGTGAATGAGGGGTAGCAGTTTACTGAAGAATCCCTCTGAGTTCTATATGTGAAGGGGATAAACAGGGACTAGGTATAGGTGTAAGTGTTAGTCACTCAGGCGTGCCCAACTCTTTGTGACCCTATGGACTGAAGCTCACCAGGCTCCTCTGTCCATGAGATTTTCCAGGCAATGATACTGGAGTGAGTTGCCATTTTCTTCTCCATAGGGGCTAGGTATAGGGACATTCAATTTTGTGTAGAACGATTAAAAAAAAAATCTTTTAAGGACAACCTTTTTTTCTAGTGTCTCAGATGATTGCAAATGAGACATCAATAACTGGGCCAGTGCTTTGATGATTTGTTGCTGTTGTTTGGTCACTCAGTCACGTCAGAATCTTTGTGACCCCATGGACTGCAACGTTCCAGGATTCCCTGTCCTTCATCATCTCCTGGAGTTTGTTCAAACTCATGTCCACTGAGTCAGTGATGCCATTCAACCATCTTATTCTCTGTCTTCCCCTTCTCCTCCTGCCTTCAATCATTCTCAGCATCGGGGTCTTTTCCAATGAGTCAGTTCTTCGAATCAAGTGACCACAGTATTGGAGCTTCAGCTTCAGCATCAGTCCTTCCAATCAGTATTCAGGACTGATTTCCTTTAGAATTGACTGGTTTGATCTCCTTGCAGTCCAAGGTCAAGGGTCTTTTCCAACACCACAATTTGAAAGCATCAATTATTTGGCACTCAGCTTTTCTTATGGTCCAACTCTCACATTTGTACATGCTGCTAAGTTGTTGCTAAGTCGCTTCAGTCGAGTCCGACTCTGTGCGACCCCATAGACGGTAGTCCACCAGGCTCCCCCGTCTCTGGGATTCTCCAGGCAAGAACACTGGAATGGGTTGCCATTTCCTTCTCTAATGCATGAAAGTGAAGTCACTCAGTAGTGTCTGACTCTTAGCGACCCCATGGACTGCAGCCTACCAGGTTCCTCCACCCATGAGATTTTCCAGACAAGAGTACTGAAGTGGGGTGTCATTGCCTTCTCCAGTAAAGGAGACTAGAGGGGAATAATACAAATCATGACAGTCTTACAGTCTTTTGTTTTAGGTACCTCTTGTGTCTTTAATTTTTCGTTAACCTTTTGCAGTGGACTATTATGGAAATTTGAAGACTTTTGAACTCTTCAGCCTGCCTATTAAAATAGCTATCCTATTGTGTTTGTTGATTTGGAAGCCCTTGCTTTCAAGTGCACTTCTTGAATGACCTTATCTGATTGGAATGTTCCCCATAATGGTCATTGTAATTCTAGGATTTGTAAGATTTTGCTATTTTGTAGATATCTACAGCTTCTGTGACCACAGTTCTTAGATATAAAATAAGTGGTTCTGTCATAAGGGGATGCATTTTATTCTTTGAAACTTGAGGATCCCTCTTCTTCAGCTAAGCCATGGGTCTCTTGGAGCCAAATTAATTCCTAAAAGGTATGTGCTTCTGGTTTGAGTATTTTGTGGTGTTCTACAGCATACCTCATTGCACAGAAACTTTCTTGAGGCTGGCGGGTGACTTAGTGTCAATATAATCTGTTTGGTGACCAACTTATCCTAACATGGGAGTCTTACAGTTAGGTGATGAGCACTGTAATAGCTTTTAAGTGCTCGACCCATGCCTACCTTTCACACCTTTGGTTTCCAAGATATCCATTAGCAATAGATCTATGATTCCCTTCACTAGGTTTCTTCATATAGTTGGCCCTCCATATCTGTGGCTGTGGAGCCCACAGATACAGAGGGCAAAAATGTATGATGACATTTTATAGAAGGGACTTGAAGATCCATTGATTTTGGTAACTGCAAGGGATCCTATAACCAATCCCCCACAGGTACTGAGGGTTAATTGTAGGGGGAGACACCCTTGATAGCTTTTTCATAGTGTGACCTATGCCACCTTAGATTGTGATTTTGAGGTCAGAACATTCTGAATCTTTATTCTACATTCATTTTCCCAAGTGTAATTTCCTCAATACTTTAGGCTTCAACTTACCCCAAGGCTTTGTGAGTGCCCTAGTTGTTGTCACCCATCATGGACTCTCAATATAAAAATCCCAGAAGCTTTCCAGAGAATGATAACCTTTCTGGGAACAGTATTTTTAAAATAAGGTTTATTTGGCTCAGAGAGCTATACAAAGGGGAGTGAAGCTCAAATCCAGGAGTGACTTACCCATGACCCTTGGTAACAAAGATAAGAACAGTGAACTCAAAGCGTTCTGAGGACACCTCTCCTGTGAGTCTCATTGCCCCATTGGCCATTAACAGTCAGTTTCAGATCCCATTCTTCATCACCAAAAACTTTGGAACCCAAGAAAATAAAGTCTCTCACTGTTTTGGTTGTTTCCACACCTATTTGCCATGAAGTGATGGAACTGGATGTCATGATCTTAGTTTTCTGAATGTTGAGTTTTAAGCCTGCTTTTTCACTCTCCTCTTTCACTTTCATCAAGAGGCTTTTCAGTTCCTCTTTGCTTTCTGCCATAAAGGTGGTGTCATCTGCATATCTGAGGTTATTTATATTTCTCCCAGCAATCTTGATTCTAGCTCATGCTTCGTCCAACCCAGCATTTCACATGATGTATTCTGCATATAGATTAAATAATCAAGGTTACAGTATACAACCTTGACCTACTCCTTTCCCAATTTGGGAATCAGTCCATTGTTCCATGTCCAGTTCTAACTGTTGCTTCTTGACCTGTATACAGACTTCTCAAGAGGCAGGTAAGGTGGTCTGGTACTCCCATTTTTAAAAGAATTTTCCGAGGTTTGTTGCAATGCACACAGTCAAAGGCTTTAGCATAGTCAATGAAGCAGAAGTTGATATTTTTCTGGAATTCTCTTGCTTTTTCTATGATCCAATTGACGTTGGCAATTTGATCTCTGGTTCCTCTGCCTTTTCTAAATCAAGCTTGAACATCTGGAAGTTCTTGGCTCATGTATTGGTGAAGCCTAGCTTGGAGAATTTTGAGCATTACTTTGCTAGCATGTGAAAAGAGTGCAATGGTGCAGTAGTTTGAACATTCTTTGGCATTGCCTTTCTTTGGAATTGGAATGAAAACTGACCTTTTCTTGTCCTATAGCCAGTGCTGAGTTTTCCAAATTTGGTGGCATATTGAGTGCAGCTCTTTCACAGAATCATTTCTTAGGATTTGAAATAGCTCAACTGGAATTCCATTACCTCCAGTAGCTTTGTTTATAGTGATGCTTCCTAAGGCCCACTTGACTTCACACTCCACGATGTCTGGCTCTAGGAGAGTGATCACGCCATCATGTTTATCTGGGTCATTAAGATATTTTTTTGTGTAGTTCTTCAGTGTTCTGTATAGTTCTTGCCACCTCTTCTTAATATCTTCTGCTTCTGTTAGGTCCATACTGTTTCTTTCCTTTGTTGTGCCCATATTTGCATGAAATGTTCCCTTGGTATCTCTAATTTTCTTGAAGAGATCTCTAGTTTTTCCCATTCTATTGTTTTCCTCTATTTCTTTACATTGACCACTTAGGAAGACTATCTTATCTCTCCTTGCTATACATTGGAACTCTCCGTTGAGATGGGTGTATATTTCCTTTTCTCCTTTGCCTTTAGCTTTTCTTCTTTTCTCAGCTATTTGTAGGGCCTCCTCAGGCAACCATTTTGCCTTTTTGCATTTCTTTTTCTTGGGGATGGTTTTGATCATGATCTCCTGCATAATGTTATGAACCTCCATCCATAGTTCTTCAGGCACTCTGTCTATCAGATTTAATCTCTTCAATCTATCTGTCACTTCTACTGTATAATAAGACTTTCCTGGTGGCTCAGAGGGTAAAGCGTCTGTCCACAATGTGGGAGACCCGGGTTTGATTCCTGGGTCGGGAAGATCCCCTGGAGAAGGAAATGGCAATCCACTCCAGTACTATTGCCTGGAAAATCCCATGGACAGAGGAGCTTGGTAGGCTACAGTCCATGGGGTCCCAAAGAGTCGGACACGACTGAGAGACTTCACTTTCACTTTCAATGTATAATCATAAGGGATTTTATTTAGATCATACCTGAATGGTTTAGTGATTTTTCTCTACTTTCTTCAATTTAAGTCTAAATTTCACAATAAGGAGTTCAGGATCTGAGCCACAGTCAGCTCCTGGTCTTGTTTTTGCTGACTGTATATAGCTTTTCCATCTTTGGCTGCAAAGAATGTAATCAATCTGATTTTAGTACTGGCCATCTGGTGATATTCATGCATAGAGTCATCTCTTGTGTTGTTGGAAGAGGGAGTTTGCTATGACTAGTGAATTCTCTTGGCAAAGCTCTGTTAGCCTTTGTTCTGCTTCTTTTGTACTCCAAGGCCAAACTTGCCTGTTACTCCAGGTATCGCTTTACTTCCTACTTTTGCATTCCAGTCCCCTATGACAAAAAGGACATCTTTTTTGGTGTTTGTTCTAGAATGTCTTGTAGGTCTTCACAGAAGTATTCAACTTCAGTTTCTTTGGCATTAGTGGTTGGGGCATCGATTTCGATTATCATGATATTGAATAATGGTTTTTCATGGAAACAAACCAAAATAATTCTGTTGTTTTTGAGATTGCACCCAAGTACCACATTTCAGACTCTTTTGTTAACTATGAGGGCTACTTCATTTCTTCTAAGGGATTCTTCCCCACAGTAGTAGATGTAATGCTCATCTGTATTAAATTCACCCATTCCAGTCTGTTTTAGTTCACTAATTCCTAAAATGCCAATGTTCACTCTTGCCATCTCGTTTGACCACTTCCTTTTTACCTTGATTCATGGACCTAACATTCCAGGTTCCTATGCAAAATTGTTCTTTATAGCATCAGACATTACTTTCACCACCAGACACATCCACAGTTGAGTGGCATTTTGATTTTGGCATAGCCAGTTCATACTTTCTTGAAGTATTTCTCCACTGATCTCCAGTAGCACATGGGGCACCTACTGATCTAGGGAGTTCATCTTTCAGTGCCATATCTTTTTGTCAATTCATACTCTAATATCTAGTCACAGAAAAAAAAAATCTGGATTCTAGAAGGTGAAAGTTGATAACAAGTAACTTTAAAGGTGTTTCTTCAAACATGTTTTGATTCAGAAAATGTAGTATGGAAAAGTGTTAAGAAGATTTCATAGTTTTTTTTTTTTTTTTTCAAGACATATTTAGTTGGTTAAATAAAATTTTTTAAAAATCTTAGAGTAGTAGGTTTCCAGAAAAAATGCTAAGACAGTAGGAAGTTCCCAAACACCCACCTCTCAAATCCCCTTATGGTGCTGCTAAGTCGCTTCAGTCGTGTCCAACTCTGTGCGACCCCATAGAGGGCAGCCCACCAAGATCCCCTGTCCCTGGGATTCTCCAGGCAAGAACACTGGAGTGGGTTGCCATTTCCTTCTCCAGTACATGAAAGTGAAAAAAATAAAGTGAAGTTGCTCAGTCGTGTCCGACTCCCAGCAAGCCCAAGGACTGCAGCCCACCAGGCCCCTCTGTCCATGGGGTTTTTCCAGGCAAGAATAAATCCCCTTATTGTACTGTGGTATTTTGTCACAAATAAAGAACCAACATCTTTACATTATTATTAACTAAATTCCACAGTTTCTTCAGGTTTCACTAGTATTTCCTTAATACATTTTCTCTGTTACATTTATTTGTCATGTCATCTAGTCTCTTCTGGACTATGATAGTTTCTCAGACTTTCCTTGTTTTTGATAACGTTGAACGTTTTGAAGAGTACTGATCAGGTATTCTGTGAAACATCCCTCGATTGGGATGTTTCTGATTTTGTCTAATGGCTAGAATGGTGTTATGGGCTCTTGGGAGGAAAACAACAGAGGTAAAGTGCCATTTTCATCAGACATAAGATCATGGGTATATGCAATGAACATGACTTGTCACTGGTGATCACCTAGATCACTCAATAGCGGTAGTGGTTGCCAGGTTACTCCAATGTAAATTACTTTTTCTCCCATTCAATACTCCATTCTCTCATGGTCTAGTCATTTAAAAGTATGTTCTTTATGGAGCAGTCTTAGATTGACATTCTATTTCATCTTGTTGGTTTTTTTTTTTTGGTCTAAGAATAACATCTTTTTCTAATCTAGTTGGAAATATCTAACCATTTACTTAATATATTCTTTGTGTGAGACAATATTACTTGTCTCTTAAAAGAAGAGTCAAGATACAATTATTACTTTATTGATTCTCAACATGAATATTTTTATGCCATTTGATTATTTTTTTCATGATATAGTAACATATGGTTATAAACTTACTCATTCTTTAAAGATACTGCTATCCCTGGACTTTATATTTTGGCTGTTACTGTAGATCTGTGATAGAGTCTTTTGGCCTAAAGAAGGCATTGAATGGCAACGCTATCGCTGCCCCTGCCACATGACATAGAACTGGAAGGTGATCCCTTGGAGAATATTAGGTCTTTTGTCTGTATAGTGCCTCCTCCCCAGGTGACTGACTGGGATTATCTCAATTGAATCCTTCTTCCTGGAATTTCCACAATGAACCAGTACCTAGATGTATTTCCCTGTTTTAAGGTTAGGACAGCAATTTGGCTTATTAATATAAATAACAATAATCCTTTTACAGCTGATGAGTACACTCTTTTGCACCACAAAGCATATAAGTAGAGAATCTGTAGTGCATTAACTATCAAAAATACAGGCCCACCAGGATTGCTAAATTCATCCCTAACCTACCAAATAAATCTTTCAGATGATTGACAATAGTGTGAAGGATTTCAGTGTTTTCTCTGCTTCTCTGGGGTTTTATGCTAATTCAGGAATCACTGGAGATTTTGAAACTGCAGGACTTCACTCAGATTATCTTTACTGATCCTGGAGTTGGCTAGTGAAGCCTTTATTTTAACTGTTAAGCACCTTTATAATTTTGTTGTTCTTGCCTTTGTTTGGCAAGGCTAGAGCTCAGTTAGTGCAACTTGGCTTGTTAAAGTGAGGGGTAGGTATCAAGAGAAGACAGATGGGGGGTGAAGCAAAGAACTGCTAGTGATTGCTATTGGAATCATTTTTTTTTAAATGGGGGTCGATGTACAACTTGGGTATTTTTAGGTGCATCAGCAATAGCTTTGACTTCAATGCATTTCTCTTTTTTTAAAGCTTGCTTTGATGCAAGTAATCAATACTGTAGTTTTGGTGAAAAAATCCTTTTTGACAAAAGCTCCAAGATTGATTACCTAGATCAATACCATTTTTAAGAACAATTCATCAGGATTGTATTTAAACAGAGACTATGAGGCATTTAAACCACTAATAACACAAATCTTTTCCCCCTTCTCTCCTCCTTGTGGATTATCTCTTTTCATCCTCAACACAGTAGTAGATTTCACAGTAGAGTATAATGTCACACAGTTTTCCAGAGATTAAAATAGGATGACATGTCTTCCAAACTGTTGTTCCTCTCCTCTCTTCTGTTTCTCTCATGACTCTCTGTTGTTCCTAATTTGCATATAAACCCTCTATTGCCCTCGCAATACTGAGGTTCTGGAATCTTTTGTTTTCTTGTCTTATAAAAATCAAGAAAACATATCCTGGAAAAAAATGAAGATGAAGAACTGCAGAGCTTTACTGCAAGCAAGCTCTTACACTTTTCAATCATCTGCCACTCTAGGAGTAGGTGTAATTGGCTCCATAATTCAGGTAAAGGCACATTTTTGGCCCGAGTCACTATTGTAATTGTGGATGTGTGGCTCCAGTTTAGTGGAGGATAAAAATGGTCCTCATATGTCAGGGTGTACTTCTAAAAATCATAACAATGAGAAGCAGCGCCTAGCTATAAGTAAAACTCAGAATGGTTTGGTGGTGGTGAAGTCGCTCAGTCATGTCCGACTCTTTGTGACCCCACGGACTGTAACCTACCAGGCTTTTCCATCAGTGGGATTTTCCAGGCAAGAATACTGGAGTGGGTTGCCATTTCCTTCTCTAGAGGATCTTCCTGACCCAAGGATCAAACCCAGGTCTCCCACATTGTAGACAGACGTTTTACCATCTGAGCCACCAGGGAAGTCAATCAGAATGGTTCACCACAGTTTTTAAGAATTAAATAATTATCCATTTGTTCAGAATGCAAAACTGACCTGAAAGTACTGAGATGAGAATGGTCCTCCAAACCACTTTTTCTCTACTCTTTCTGAAAATATGAGTAAAATGAAACATGGATAATGGGGGGACTGCTCTGTGACAGCTATCAATTGGTAGCTTTAAAATTGCTTTTAACTTTCACCCTAATGGGGTCATTGGAGACTCAGCTAAAGGCTTCAAGAAGATCCACAGTAATCCCCTGAAGTTTGCCTTGGAATTCAGGTGTCATTTTCAAAGCTCTTTCTATATGTACTTTCTCAGTTTGCCTCTAGATTGTGTTATCAGTTCAGTTCAGTCACTCAGTGTTACATGCAGTGCCAAGTGGGCCAAGAAGTGCTGTATGCAAACTAAAGACATATAACTCAGGCCAAGAAGAGGTAAATTGCATGCTGACTTAGGATGGTAAAAGACCCAAAATATTATTAATACATGAGTTTTTTCTTGGCAAGATTGACTGCAAAAAAGTTTCTAAGTTTCAGCTAAAAGTATTGTGCAAGTTCATTTTTAAAGGCATCAGTGAAATTGATGCTGAGCATTCTAAGTTGGTATACCACTAAGTTTCAAAGCTAATACTCAATTCACTTCGGATGTTCTACCTGTCCTTTGTGTGGAATTTATGTAGAAAAAGTGAGTTGTAGAAGATATTCTCGAATACATGGTGGGTTTACTAATGGCAATTTTACTTTCCACAGAGCCACTTTACAAAAGCCCCTCAGCTTTGTTTTTACTTTACCCATTTTCAGTGAAAAAACATAAGTGAAGTGTCCAGTTCATTAATAATATTTTATAGAGATTATGATCATTTATAAATGAGAGTTCAAGTGGCTCTCCTGCGTCCCTACACCTGTATTCAATGTCTGTCAGCATAAAGGCAGGTGGGTCAGATGAGGCCTTTGGAGTATCAATGTTTCCTGCAGTACATCCATCCTCACTCCAAAACATATCTTCTTTATCTTAATACATTTGCCATGTTCAAGAACAACATTCAAGTGAATTTGAAGATCTAAGTGACTTTGTTCAATGACTCATGAATTGGGCAGCATATCATGTAGTAAATAGAAGGATGTTCTAAGGAGGTGGACAAAAGGTAAGGATTTTCTAGAAACAGGGTGAGACAAAGAGGTTATTAGGAAAATAAAAGAAATATTGTTTCAGGTAACGTGACTCCCTAGGGCCAACCTAAAAATGTCAGATACTCCTTTCCTAGGAGAAGTTGAAACAACAATTAAATCTTGGTTTAGTGTCCTGGAGAGATATGACTCCACCTTGGACCTGTTGTTGTTGTTGTTCAGTCACTAAATCATATCTGTCTCTGTGTGACCCCATGTATTGCAACATGCCAGGCTCCTCTGTTTTCTCTTTTTCCTGGGGTTTGCTCAAATTCATGTCCATTGACTCGGTTGATGCTATCTAACCATCTCATCCTCCGCCACCCTCTTCTCCTTTTGCCTTCAGCCTTTCCAAGTATCAGGGTCTTCTCCAGTGAGTAGGCTCTTCATATCAGGTGGCCAAAATATTGGAGCTTCAGAATCAGTCCTTCCAATGAATATTCAGGGTTGATTTCCTCTAGGATTGATTGGTTTGATCTCCTTGCGGTTCAAGGGACTCTCAAGAGTCTTCTCCATCACCACAGTTTAAAAGTATAAAATCTTCATCACTCAGCCTTTTTTTTTTTCTTTTTTAATATTTATTTATTTTTAATTGATTGATGATTGGTTTACAATATTGGTTTGATTTCTATCATACACCAGTATGAATTAGCCATAAGTGTACATATGCTCCCTCCTTCTTGAATCTCCCTCTCAGCTCCTTCCCATTTCCACCCCCTCTAGGTTACTACAGAGCCCCAGTTTGAGTTACCTGAGTCATACAACAAATTACCATTGGCCATCTACTTACATGTGGTACTGCATATGTTACCATGCTACTCTTTCCATTCATCTCACCTTTTCCCTCTTCTCCCCCACCCTTGTCCATAAGTCTGTTCTCTATGTCTCTGTCTCCATTGCTACTCTGCAAACAGGTTCATCAGTATCATCCTTCTAGATACCATATATATGTGTTGATATACGATATTCTTTTTTTCTCTTTCTGACTTACTTCACTCTGTATAATAGGCTCTAGGTTCCTCTACCTCATGAGAACTGACTCAAATGTGTTCCTTTTTATGTCTGAGTAGTATTCCACTGTATATATGTACCACAGCTTATTTATCCATTCATCTGTTGATGGGCATCTAGGTTGTTTCCATGTCTTAGCTGTTGTAAATAGTGATGTAATGAACATTGGGGTATATCTGTCTTTCTTCAGGTTTGATTTCTTCAGGGTATATGCCTAAAAGTGGTATTGCTGGGTCATATGGTAGTCTTGAGAAAAGAATACTCAAACTACCACATGATTGCACTCATCTCTCATGCTAGCAAGGTCATGCTCAAAATTCTCCTAGCCAGGATTCAACAGTACATGAACCGTGAACGTCCAGATGTTCAAGCTGGATTTAGAAAAGGCAGAGGAACCCAGAGATCAAATTGCCAACATCCATTGGATCATCAAAAAAGCAAGAGAGTTCCAGAAAAATATCTATTTCTGCTTTATTGACTATGCCAAAGCCTTCGATTGTGTGGATCACCACAAACTGTTGAAAATTCTTAAAGAGATGGGAATACCGGACCACCTTACCTGCCTCCTGAGAAACCCATATGCAGGTCAAGAAGCAACAGTTAGAACCGGACATAGAATGACAAGCTGATTTAAAATTGGAAAAAAATACGTCACAGCTGTATATCGTCACCCTGCTTATTTACCTTGTATGCAGAGTACATCATATGAAATGCCATTCTGGATGAAGCACAACCCGGAATCAAGATTTCTGGGAGAAATATCAACAACCTCAGATATGTAAATGACACCACCCTTATGGCAGAAAGTGAAGAGGAACTAAAGAGCCTCTTGTGGGTGTAGTTCTAAGATGGCAGAGGAATAGGATGGGGAGACCACTTTCTCCCCCACAAATTCATTGAAAGGTCATTTGAATGCAGAGCAACTTCCACAAAACAACTTCTGAATGATGGCAGAGGACACCAGGCACCCAGAAAGGTAGCCCATTGTCTTTGAAAGGAGGTAGAATAAAATATAAAAGACAAAAAGAAAGACAAGAGTTAGGGGCAGAGACACATATCAGGGAGGGAGTTGTGAGGGAGGAGAAGTTTCCAAACACCAGGAAGCACTCTCACCAGTGGGTTTATGGGGAGTTTTGGAATCTCAGAGGGCAACATAACAGGAGGGGAAAACACACACACACACACACACACACACACACACACACAGAATTAGTGCCTTAACCACAATTCCCAGTGGAGAAATCGCCCAGATGCTCACATCTGTTGTGAGGCGTGGGTGGGTTGCATGCTTAGGGTAAGGACCAAGCCTGAATGCCCTAAGGACAATCTGAAGGTGCTAACATGAGATAGCTACCCAAACTGTGGGATAGCCAGAGAGAGAGAAAGAAAGAAAAAGGGGAGAGACAGAAAGAACTTTCCTGCAAAAAACTCTAACCTAAGGCACAGCCTGGCAGGCTCACAGAACAAAGGACTGAGCAAATACCCAAGGAGAGCTAGCTGGCTGCAGACCACCTCATGCTCCTGCTGGAGGTAGAGAGGCAGGTGGGTGACAGCCAGAGTTGGAAGGCGAGAGGCAATCTTGGCCCAAGAGACGTCATCCTCCACCAAACTGTGAGCAGATTCCCAGTTGCTAACAAAGTCTTCCTGGAATCCTGGACAGTTGACATCTGCCAGGAGGGTTGCAGCCTGACATCAGCCCCCAAGAGGAGACACATGGCACACCTGAGACTGCACTCTTGCAGCACACCCAAGAAACCGAGTGTCTGGGACCAGGGAGGTGATAAGATGCACTCACACCTGGGATAGTGCACTTGCCAAGCAACTGGTCGCCTGAGCTCCTTGGATCTGGAAAGGGCACAAAACACAAGCCCAACCGAGTCTGTACCTTTGTGGAGTACCGGAGAACCTGAACCTGATTAGCTTAGACCTGGGAAGTGTATACAACCCAGGACCCACTTTAGACAGTTCACCTGCAGAGCAACCTGGAGCCTGAGAACTGTAGACAGGGAAAGCACACGCTCTGTGAGCTGGGGCAAATCCAGTGTGGTCCATATACTGCAAGCACTCCCCACACATGCCAGTGATATTGTTTGCAGTGTTCCTCCCTCCCCACAACAAAACTATAAAAGTGAGCCTAAATAAGTGACCACCTTCACCCCCTTGTGTTAGGGTGGAACTTAGGCACTGAAGAGACTTGCAAACAGAGGAAACCAAAATAAACAAGAAGAGGGAGCCACTCTGGAAGTGACAGGTGCAACAGATTAAAACCCTGTAGTTAGCATTGACTAAGCATTGGAAGGGGCCTATAGACCTTGAGAAGAAGTATAAGCTGGAACAAGGAACTATCAGAAATTGAACTGACACCACACTGTCTGCAACAGCTCCAAAGAAATTCATAGATATCATTTTTTATTTTTTTTATTTTTCAGTTTGTATTACTCATTTAATTTTCATTTTTATAACCTATTACCTTGCAAAAAAAAATGACCCTATTTTTAAGTTGCTGCTGCTGCTAAGTCACTTCAGTCGTGTCCGACTCTGTGCGACCCCATGGACTGCAGCCTACCAGGCTTCCCTGTCAATTGGATTCTCCAGGCAAGAATACTGGAGTGGGTTGCCATTTCCTTCTCCATATTTTAAAGCAGATTTCCCATATATATTTTTTATAATTTTTGTGATTGATTTTGTTTTGTATTTTTAATATTATATTTTTCGGAGTCTAACCTCTATTCTAGATTTTTAATATTTGCTTTTTGATATTTGTTATCAATTTTGTACCTTTAAGAATCTAATCTTCACTACTCATTTTTACTTAGGAGTGTGATTACTGGCTTGCTTGCTCTCTCCCCTTTTGACATTCCCTTTTCTCCCCCATATCACCTCTATCTCCTCCCTCCTCCTTCTCTTCTCTACTTAACTCTGTGAATCTCCTTGGGTGTTCTGGGCTGTGGAGAACACTTAGGGAACTGATTACTGGCTAGACTGGTCTCTCCCCTTCTGACTCCCCCTCTTCTCTTCCTGGTTACCTCTATTTCCCTTATCCCTCTTTCTCTTTTCTAAGGAACTCCGTGAACCTCTCTAGGTGTTCCAGACTGTGAAGACTACATAGGGAACTGATTACTGTCTAGATTGCTCTCTCCCCTTTTGATTTCCCCTCTTGTCCTCCTGTTCATCTCTATCTCCCTCATCCCTCTTCTCTTCTCCATGCAACTCTGTGAACCTCTCTAGGTGTCCCTCATTGGGGAGAATCTTTTCACAATTACCTAGATGTTTTATCATCAGTGCTGTATGGATGGAGAAGTCTTAAGGCTACTGTAAGTATAAGACTGAAAGCCAGAGGCACAGGCTTAAATCCAAAACTTGAGAACACCAGGGAACTCCTGATCAACTCCTTAATCAACAAGAACTCATCCAAAAGCCCCATACCTATACTGAAACGAAGCTCCACCCAAGAGTCAACAAGTTCCAGAGCAAAATATACCATGATAATCTTCAGCAACACAGAAAAATAGCCGTGAGCATTAAAATACAGTCTGCTCCAACAAACCAGTAGACACCTCGAAAGTCACTACTGGACACTTCATTGCACTCCAGAGAGAAGAGATCCAGATCCACCCACCAGAACACTGATGCAAGCTTCCCTAAGCAGGAAACCTTGACAAGCCAGTAGTGCAACCACACCCACAGAGAGGAACCTCCACAATAAAGAGGAACCACAAACTTCCAGCATACAGAAAGGCCACCAGAAACACAGTGATTTAAACAAAAGGAAAAGGCATAGAGATACTCAGCAGGTAAAGGAAGATGATAAATGCCCACCAGACCAAACAAAAGAGGAGGAGATAGGGAGTCTACCTGAAAAGTAATTCATAATAATGGTAGTAAAGATGATTCAAAATCTTGAAAACAAAATGGAGTTACAGATAAGTAGTCTGGAGACAAGGATTGAGAAGAAAGGTTTAACAAGGACCTAGAAGAAATCAAAGAGTCATTCAATAATGAATAATGCAATAACTGAGATCAAAAGAACTCTGGAGGGAACCAACAGTAGAATAACTGAGGCAGAAGATAGGATAAGTGAGGTGGAAGATAGAATGGTAGAAATAAATGAAACAGAGTGTAAAAAAAAAAAAAAAGAAAAGAAAAAGAATTAAAAGAAATGAAGACAACCTCAGAGACCTCTGGGACAATGATAAACACCCCAACATTCAAATCATTGAAGTCCCAGAAGAAGAAGACAAAAAGAAAGGCCATGAGAAAATACTTGAGGAGATAATAGTTGAAAACTTCCCTAAAATGGGGAAGGAAATAGCCACCCAAGTCCAAGAAACCCAGAGGGTGCAAAACAGGATAAACCCAAGATGAAACACCCTAAGGCATATATTAATCAAATTAACAAGGATCAAACACAAAGAGCAAATATTAAAAGCAACAAGGGAAAAGCAACAAATAACACACAACCCTTATGGGATTCCCATAAGGATCACAGCTGAACTTTCACTAGAAACTCTTCAGGTCAGCAGGGAATGGCAGGACATACTTAAAGTCATGAAAGAGAAAAACCTACAACCCAGATTACTATACCCAGCAAGGATCTCATTCAAATATGAAAGAGAAATGAAAAGCTTTACAGACAAGCAAAAACTGAGAGGATTCAGCACCACCAAACCAGCTCTCCAACAATTGCTAAAGGATCTTCCCTAGACAGGAAACACAGAAAAGGTGCATAAACTTGAACCCAAAACAACAAAATAAATGGCAATGGGATCATACTTATCAATAATTACCTTAAACCTAAATGGGTTGAATGCCCCAACCAAAAGACAAAGACTGGCTGAATGGATACAAAAAGAAGACCCCTATATATGCTGTCTACAAGAGATCCACCTCAAACCTAGGGACACATACAGACTGAAAGTGAAGGGCTGGAAAAAGGTATTTCATGCAAATGGAGACCAAAAGAAAGCAGGAGTAGTAATACTCATATCAGACAAAATAGACTTTGAAGTAAAGGCCGTGAAAAGAGACAAAGAAGAACATTACATAATTATCAAAGAATCAGTCCAAGAAGGAGGCATAACAGTTATAAATATATATGCACCCAACATAGGAGCACCACAATATGTAAGGCAAATGCTAACAAATATGAAAGGGAAAATTAATAGTAACACAATAATAGTGGGAGACTTTAATACCCCACTTACACCTATGGATAGATCAACTAAACAGAAAATTAGCATGGAAACACAAACTTTAAATGATACAATGGACCAGTTAGACCTAATTGATATCTATAGGACATTTCACCCTAAAACAATGAACTTCACCTTTTTTTCTCAAATGCACACGGAACATGCTCCAGGATAGATCACATCCTAGCCCATAAATCTAGCCATGGTAAATTTAAAAAAAAAATGAAATAATCTCAAGCATCTTTTCTGATCATAACGTGGTAAGATTAGATGTCAACTACAGGAAAAAAAAAAAAACTATTTAAAAATACAAACATATGGAGGCTAAACAACACACTTCTGAATAACCAAGAAATCACAGAAGTAATAAAAAATGAGTCAAAATATGCATAGAAACAAATGAAAATGAAAACACGAAAACCCAAAACCTATGGGATTCAGTAAAAGCAGTGCTAAGGGGAACGTTCATAGCAATACAAGCTTACCGCAAGAAAAGAGAAAAATCAAATAAATAACCTAACTCTACACATAAAGCAACTACAAAAAGGAGAAATGAAGAACCCCAGGGTTAGTAGAAGGACAGAAACATAAAAATTAGGGCAAAAATAAATGAAAAAGAAACAAAGTAGCCTATAGCAAAAATCAACAACAACAAAAAAAGCTGGTTCTTTGAGGAGATAAATAAAATAGACAGAGGGAGCTGCCCTAATATGGCGGACGAATAGAATGGGGAAACCACTTTCTCCCCTACAAATTCATCAAAAGGTCATTTGAACATTGAGCAACTTCCACAAAACAACTTCTGAACGCTGGCAGAGGACATCAGGCACCCAGAAAGGCAGCCCGTTGTCTTCAAAAGGAGGTAGGCCAAAATATAAAAGACAAAAAGAGAGACAAAAGAGTTAGGGACAGAGACCCATCCTGAGGAAGGAGTCATAAGAAAGGAGAAGTTTCCAAACACAAGGAAACCCTCTCACTGGCGCGTTTGTGGGGAGTTTTGGAATCTCAGAGGGCAACATAACCGGGAGGAAAAAATCAATAAATAAAACCCACAGATTATGCCCCTAATTACAACTTCCAGCAGAGAAATAGCCCAGATGCTCAAGTCCACCACCAGCAAGCGGGGGCTGAAAAGGGAGGCGTGGGCTGCATTGCTTAGGGTAAGGACTGGGCCTGAATGCCCTGAGGGAAATCTGAGGGAGCTAAGGTGAAATAGTAACCCAAACCATGGGATAGCCAGAGAGAGAGAGAGAGAGAGAGAGAGGTAAGAGTGAAACAGAGAGAGCACTTTCCCGTGAATAGCTCTAACCTAAGGCACTGTCGGGTCCACTCACAAAAGAAATAATTGAGAGAATACCCAAAGAGAGCTAGCTGGCTGCAGACCTGCCCATCTGCCTGCTGGAGGCAGAGAGGCAGGCAGCTGGCAAGAAACACATGAGGGCTGTTTGTTCATACAAACATATGCAGGCTAAACAACACCCTTCTGAATAACCAACAAACCACAGAAGAAATCAAAAAAGTAATCAAAATATGCATAGAAACGAATGAAAATGAAAACACAGCAACCCAAAACCTATGGGATTCAGTAAAAGCAATGATAAGGGGAAGGTTCATAGCAATATAAGCCTACCTCAAGAAACAGGATAGAAATCAAATAAATAACCAAACTCTACATCTAAAGCAACTAGAAAAAGAAGAAATGAAGCACCCCAGGTTAGTAGAAGGAAAGAAATCATAAAAATTAGAGCAGAAATAACTGCAAAAGAAATGAGACCATAGTGAAAATCAACAAAGCTAAAAGCTGGCTCTTTGAGAAAATAAATAAAATAGTCAAACCATTAGCCAGACTCATCAAGAAACAAAGGAAATGAATCAAATCAACAAACTTAGAAATGAAAATGGAGAAATCACAACAAACAAGACAGAAATACAAAGGATCATAAGAGACTACTATCAACAACTATATGCCAATAAAATGTACAAATTGGAAGAAATGGATAAATTCTTAGAAAAGTATAACTCCCAAAACTGAACTAGGAAGAAATCGAAAATTTTAGCAGAACCATCACAAACATGGAAATCGAAACTGTAATCAGAAATCTTCCAGTAAACAAAAGCCCAGGACCAGACAGACAGCTTTACAGCTGAATTCTACTGAAAGTTTAGAGAAGAGCTAATACCTATCCTACTCAAATTCTTCCAGAAAATTGCAGAGGAAGGTAAGCTTCCAAACTCATTCTATGAGGCCACCATCACCCTAATACCAAAACCAAACAATAATGCCACAAAAAAAAAAAAAGAAAGAAAAGAAAAGAAAAAAAAACTACAGGCCAATATCACCGATGAACATAGATGCAAAAATCCTTAATAAAATTATAGCAAACAGAATCCAACAACATATGGAAAAGATCATACATCACGACCAAGTGGGCTTTATCCCAGGGATTCAAGGATTCTTCAATATCTGCAAATGAATCGATGCAATATACCACATTAACAAATTGAAAGATAAAAACCATATGATTATCTCAATAGATGCAGAGAAAGCCTTTGACAAAATTCAACATCCATTCATGATAAAACCCTCTAGAAAGCAGGAATAGAAGGAACATACCTCAACATAATAAGAGCTGTATATGACAAACCCACAGCAAATACTATCCCCAATGGTGAAAAATTGAAAGCATTTCCTTTAAATTCAGGAACAAGATAATTCTGCCCACTCTCACCCCTACTCTTCAACATAGTTTTGGAAGTTATTGCCACAACAATCGGAGAAGAAAAATTTTAAAAGGGAATCAGATTGGAAAAGAAGAAGTAAACTCTCATTGTTTGCAGTGAGAGTAAAAGCAGAGAGAGTTTTCTATGATCCTCTACATAGAAAACCCTAAAGACTCCACCAGAAAATTACTAGAGCTAATCAGTGAATATAATAAAGTTGCAGGATATAAAATTAAGACACAGAAATCCCTTGCATTCTTATACACTGAGAAAACAGAAAAATTAAGGAAATAATTCTATTCACCATTGTAGTGAAAAGAATAAAATACTTAGGAATAAAACTACCTAAAGAAACAAAAGACCTATATATAGAAAACTGTAAAACACTGATGAAAGAAATCAAAGATGAGACATATAGATGGAGAAATGTACCATGTTCATGGATTGGAAGAATCAATATAGTGAAAATGAATGTACTACTCAAAGCAATCTATGGATTCAATGCAATCCCCATCAAGCTACCAATGGTATTTTTCACAAAGCTACAACAAATAATTTCACAACTTGTATGGAAATACAAAAACCTCAAATACCCAAAGCAATCTTGAGAAAGAAGAATGGAACTGGAGGAATCAACCTGTCTGACTTCAGGCTCTACTACAAACCACAGTCATCAAGACAGTATGGTACTGGCACAAAGACAGAAGTATAGATCAGTGGAGCAAAATAGAAAGCCCAGAGATAAATGCATGCACCTATGGACACCTTATCTTTGACAAAGAAGGCAAGAATATACAATGGAGAAAAGACAATCTCTTTAACAAGTGGTGCTGGGAAAAGTGGTCAACCACTTGTAAAATAATAAAACTAGAACACTTTCTAATACCATACACAAAAATAAACTCAATATAGATTAAAGATCTAAATGTAAGACCAGAAACTGTAAAACTCCTAGTGGAAAACATAGGCAAAACACTCTCTGATGCAAGTCACAACAGGATCCTCTATGACCCACCTCCCAGACTAATGGGAATAAAAGGAAAAATAAACAAATGGGCCCTAATTAAACTTAAAAGCTTTTGCACAACGAAGGAAACTATAAGAAAGATGAAAAGACAGCCTTCAGAATGGGAAGTATAATAGCAAATGAAGCAACTGACAAAGAATTAATCTCAAAAATATACAAGCAACTCCTGCAGCCCCATTCCAGAAAAATAAACGACCTAATCAAAAAATGGTCCAAAGAACTAAACAAACATATCTCCAAAGAAGACATACAGATGGCTCACAAACACTTGAAAAGATGCTCAACATCACTCCTTATCAGACAAATGCAAATCAAAACCACAATGAGGTACCATCTCATGCCAATCAGAATGGCTGCTATCAAAAAGTCTACAAACAATAAATGCTGGAGTGGGTGCAGAGAAAAATGAACCCTCTTACACTGTTGGTGGGAATGCAAACTAGAACAGCCACTATGGAGAACAATGTGGAGATTTCTTAAAAGACTTGAAATAGAATTGCCATATGACCCAGAAATCCCACTGCTGGGCATACACACCAAGGAAACCAGAATTGAAAGAGACACATGTACCCTAATGTTCATTGCAGCACTGTTTATAATAGCCAGGACATGGAAGCAACCTAGATGTCCATCGACAGACGAATGGATAAGAAAGCTGTAGTACATATACACAATGGAATATTACTCAGCTATTAAACAGAATGCATTTGAATCAGTTCTAATGAGGTGGATGAAACTGGAGCGTATTATACAGAGTGTAGTAAGCCAGGAAAAAAAAAAAAAAACACCAATACAGTATATTAATGCATATATATGGAATATAGAAAGATGGTAACAATGACCCTATATGCAAGACAGCAAAAGAGACACAGATGTAAAGAACAGACTTTTGGACTCTGTGGGAGAAGATGAGGGTGGGATGATTTGAGAGAATGGCATTGAAACATATATATTACCATATGTGAAATATATCACCAGTCCAGGCTTGATGCATGAGACAGGGCACTCTGGACTGGTGCACTGGGATGACCCTGAGGGATGGGATGGGGAGGGAGGTGGGATGGGGGTTCAGGATGGGGGACACATGTACACCCATGGCTGATTCATATCAAAGTATGGCAAAAACCACGACAACACTTTAATTAGCCTTCAATGAAAAGAAGTCATTTAACTAAAAAAAAAAAAAATAGAGCCTCTTGATGAAGGTGAAAGAGGAGAGTGAAAAAGCTGGCTTAAAACTCAGCATTTAAAAAAAAAAAAAGATCATGACATCTTATTCCATCACTTCATGGCAAATAGATAGGAAACAATGGAAACAGGGACAGACTTTATTTTCTTGGGCTCTAAAATCGCTGTGGATGGTGATTGCAGCCATGAAATTAAAAGACGCTTTCTCATTGAAAGAAAAGTTATGACAAACCTAGACAGCATATTAAAAAAGCAGAGACATTACTTTGCTGACAAAGATTGGTCTAGTCAAAGCTATCGTTTATCCAGTGGTCATGTACGGATGTGAGATTTGGACCATAAGGAAAGCTGAGCACTGTAGAATTGATGCTTTCAAACTGTGATGTTGGAAAAGACCCTTGACCTTGTACTGCAAGGAGATCTAACCAGTCAATCCTAAAGGAATTCACTCCTGAATATTGATTGGAAGGACTGGTGCTGAAGCTGAAGCTCCAATATTGTGGCCACTTGATTCAAAGGACTGACTCATTGGGAAAGATCCGGATGCTGAGAAAGATTGAATGCAGGAGGAGAAAGGGATGGCAGAGGATGAGATAGCTTGATGGAGTCACCAACTCGATGAGCATGATTTTGAGCAAGCTCCGGGAGACTGTGAAGGACAGGGAAGCCTGGTGTGCTGCAGTCCATGTGGTCAGAAAAAGTCAGACACGATTGAGCAACTGAACTGAACTGATAACGATATATAGCTATATAACTTTTCTTCATCCCTCCCTCCCTTCCTTGCTTTCCAGACTGTCCACTATAAGTATAAATATTTTTTTCAGAGATTCTCTTGGAATATAGATGAATACATCTACCAGATAGCTAATTCAACAAACCAATATAGAAACCTGATCCAAGAAAATTCTCCCTTCCAGCTTAAGTGTAGAAAAATCAGCCTTCTGTCTGCTTCTACTGACTTCCTTAGACATTGGGAAGCAGAATGGTTTCTCTTTTGTCAATCTTCAGAAGGTTTGGCAACCCACTCCAGTACTCTTGCCTGGAAAATCCCATGGACAGAGAAGCCTGGTAGGCTGCAGTCCATGGGGTCACAAAGAGTCGGACACGACTGAGCGACTTCACTTTGACTTTTCACTTTCATGCATTGGAGAAGGAAATGACAACCCACTCCAGTGTTCTGATCTGGAGAATCCCAGGGACGGTGGAGCCTGGTGGGCTGCTGTCTATGGGGTCGCACAGAGTCAGACATGACTGAAGCAACTTAACAGCAGCAGCAGCAGCAGAAGGTTTACTATGGAACTTCAGAAAACAAAATGAGAAGCAGCAGGTAATTCAATAAGTTATTTGGCAGCCATTTTAGGTATTATTTTACACGTATTGCTCTAATAGAAAATTAAACTAAGCCATTTGTTTCTTGCTTTATATTGCCATAGGTGATAATTTTTGAACTTACAACTGTTTGAAGAAATTTGTTTTCTGTACATATTCTTATAGAAAATCTTTACTGCTGCTAAGTCGCTTCAGTCGTGTCCGACTCTGTGCGACCCCGGAGATGGCAGCCCACCAGGCTCCCGTGTCCCTGGGATTCTCCAGGCAAGAACACTAGAGTGGGGTACCATTTCCTTCTCCAATGCATGAAAGTGAAAAGTAAAAGTGAAGTCTCTCAGTTGTGTCCGACTCCTAGCGACCCCATGGACTGCAGCCCACCAGGCTCCTTCATCCCTAGGATTTTCCAGGCAAGAGTACTGGAGTGGGGTGATATCGCCTTCTCCTATTGTTCACAAATCCTCTAAGAGGATTTTACTGCTGCTGGGTGTACTCTTGTGTAAAAATTATACAATAAAGTAAGAAAAAGGCATCTCCATTGTGGACTGACTCAGAAACTCTATTTTGGAAGACTGAATGTTATTGATATTAGTGTGGGTAAAGAGTATAATCGTCTTCAGAGTAAAAAAATG
Source organism: Bos grunniens (assembly GCF_055505025.1). NCBI lineage: Eukaryota > Metazoa > Chordata > Mammalia > Artiodactyla > Bovidae > Bos > Bos grunniens. The sequence goes on along the minus strand of NC_141194.1, from coordinate 99,245,759 downwards.
TCATGATTATTTTATAATATTTATATTAAGGGTTTTTTTTTTGTGTGTGTGCTTACTGAATATTTCCAAATTCATTTTTTACCTGAGAATTGTGATTAAAAAATCAGATGTTCGGTTTGTCAAAATAGAGCCTATACACATATTATGGGTATTGTATACTTTTCTGTATGTATATTACACTTCAAAAGTTGTTATTTTAAAAAAGTCATCCAATCAACTCACAGCATACATAGAAATAAGTACTTTAAAATGTCACAATCCTTGCATTTCAACACATTAAAAAAACCTTTCTATTTTATATTAGAGTATAGCTGATATGTTGTGATAGTTTCAGGTGGACAGCAAAGGGACTCTGTCATACATATGTATGTATCCATTCTCCCCAAAACTCCTCTCCTATCCAGTCTGCCACATAACATTGAGCAAAGTTTCCTGTGCTCTACAGTAGGACCTTATTGGCTATCCATTTTAAATATAGAAGTGTCAACACAAATTTCCATTGCAGTTTTCTAGTTGCACAAGGAAACATTCCAAAGTGTAAATATATATGCTGCTAAGTCGCTTTAGTCGTGTCCAATTCTGTGCAACCCCATGGACTACAGCCTACCAGCCTCCTCTGTCCATGGGATTTTCCAGGCAAGAGTACTGGAGTGGGGTGCCATTGCCTTCTCCATATATTTGCTAGTATAACACAAATCAAACATGAGATATTTCGAGATGTTTTCTAAGATAGCCTAGAGAAATTTTGGGAATTCCATCCATCTGCATGCACACACACACACACACAGATATACTCCATTTGTTTATATTCACATGTTGATAGATATTTTTCTCACTTGTGAGCTATTATGAAGAATTTAGCTATAAACATTTGTGTACAAGACACAGGTTTTCATTTTTCTTGGGTAGATCCTAAGGGCAGATTTGCTAGGTAATATTGTAAATATATGTTAATCTTTGGAAGCAACATCAAACTTTTCTAAACCAGCTTGCCATTTTATATACCCATTATTTAATATATGAAAATTCTCATTTCTCCAAATTCTCACCAACACATATGATTATATATGTATGTTTATTATAGTTATTCAAGTGGGTTTGAAGTAGTATTCTATTGTGGCTTTAATGTGCATTCCCCTCATAATTAATGTCATAATCATGTTGTGCATCTTTGTGCTTATTGACCATTTCAATATCTTTTTTAATGAAATTACTATTCATATCTTTTCCTCATTTTTAATTGGGTTACTTGCTTTCTCATAATTGAACAGTAAATATTCTTCATGTATTCTGACTGCAAGTTCAGTATTGGATGTTATATTATTTGAAAATACTTTCTCCCAGTTTGTGACCTTCCTTCTCGTTTTCTCAATGGTGTCTTCTGAAATGCAAAAGTTTTAATTTTGATGAAGTTTAATATAACAAAATTTTCTTTTAGTACTTCTGTTTTTGGTGTCTTATTTTTAAATAAATGACTGTGAATTCAAGTGCTACCATATATTTTTGGCTCATTCATATGTGACCACAAAGATACACATAGGTTGTTATGCCAATATATCATTCTCTGTAAGGGAAATCAACTGAATATGAGGATTGTAGTTTAATCACTTTCTGAATCTTCAGGAGAAAGCACTTTTCTAAGGCATTCTAAACACCAAATAGTTTTCAATTTTAAATTGCCATAAACTCCATAGACTGTGAAACTCCCTGGTCCTTTGAATGCTGGGACATCTCAGGATTTAGTGCTGGACTCCCTTGGCTCCTCATTTTGTTCTCTTCATGATATCTTACCCCTTTCTGCATCCAGGCTAAGATTGGTACTCACCTCCTCAACTGCCTAAACAGCCTTTGTTTAACTCTGACTGTATTTACATCATAATGGAACTTGCATTACAAGCCTATCACCATCCTACTGTTAGTTCATGAAAATACTCTATTCATCCTTGTACAGACAAATCCGTGTATAGTGCCTGACACATGAAGGTTCAAAAATATTTATTACGTACTCAAAAGAGGCCCATATTTCCAGCCTCATCTCCTATCATGTTTCCATATAAACAGTTCCCCAGCTATACTACTGTTGCTCAAAGAACAAATTTAATTTTTGTGCATACTGCTTTCTCTGCCTGAGATACCATTATTCCCCTTTCTCTCTCTAATGTTCATTACATGCTTTGGCTGACTGTTTGAAAACACTGAATTTATACAAGAGCTACACTCTTTCTTAAGTTTCCTCTCTGGCAAGCCTAGGAATGCTTATTAAGGCTGGAATAGACAATCTATTAGGAAGCAATATCTACAGAGAAAAGGCACAGATAATTTGGATATAATATTGTCAGGGAATAAAATGAAACCTTGATTACCAGAGTTTGAAAAAAACAAAGTAAAACAAACCTGTGTAGCTGATTGCAGGCGGAGAGTCTGCACTGGCAAAATACTAAAATGGACACTGGCAGACACAAAAAAATAAAGAACTGCCAGTAAGGATTATCACTCCTCACATTCACAAAAATACTCAGAACTATATGGTTCAAGATTCTAAAGCCTGCCATTTGCATGAATAAAGAAAAAGCAAAAAGCAACCGGATGGGCATAAATCCTTGATATCTGGATTCTTTACCTACTGTCACTTAAAGCAGATAATACTTCTGTACAGAAGCAAATCACTGCTGAAGAAAACAGTGAAAAGTCTAAAATTAGCTTACAACTGACTACTGATTCACCATTTTCCATTTCTCACTAACCAACACAGTACTCATCTTCATCTTTTTGTTTTGGGTCCAGAAGACATCCTTGTGAGTTTGTATTTTTCTTCTTATCTCTGATTCCTCTAGTTCTCAGTTCAGTTCAGTTCAGTCGCTCAGTCGTGTCTGACTATTTGCGACGCCATAAATTGCAGCATGCCAGGAGAAGGCAATGGCACCCCACTCCCGTACTCTTGCCTAGAAAATCCCATGGACGGAGGAGCCTGGTGGGCTGCAGTCCATGGGGTCACTAAGGGTCGGACACGACTGAAAGACTTCACTTTCACTTTTCACTTTCCTGCACTGGAGAAGGAAATGGCACCCCACTCCAGTGTTCTTGCCTGGAGAATCCCAGAGACAGGGGAACCTGGTGGGCTGCCATCTATGGGGTCGCACAGAGTCGGACACGACTGAAGCGACTTAGCAGCAGCAACAGCAGGCCTCCCCATCCGTCACCAACTCCCGGAGTTCACTCAAACTCACATCCATTGAGTCGGTGATGCCATCCAGCCATCTCATCCTCTGTCATCCCCTTCTCCTCCTGCCCCCAATCCCTCCCAGCATCAGAGTCTTTTCCAATGAGTCAACTCTTCGCATGAGGTGGCCAAAGTACTGGAGTTTCAGCTTTAGCATCATTTCTCTAGTTCCAGATATACCTAAAGCCTCCCTTGTCTTAGGACCTGACTCAAGGGTTTCCCTGGAGCAGCATTAGCCTTCCTTTGTCCATCTCTGTCAGATGGTTCTCAATACAACTTCAATTAGTATTGATTATATTCTTGAATACTTTCTGCATGTCTTATGCACTTTGCACAAAACTCTGTAATTGTCACTCTGCAACTATTCTCTCTGTGATCAGCTTGGATTGTGTGGGTTGTAACTGGAAGGGGATTAGACATGAGACACAAGGACTGTATGTTTTATTTTTAAGAGGGTTTTCCTTTACAAAATCAGGAATTACATTTGAAAAATAATCACAACTGGAAAATTATTAGTCCATGTATTTTTCCCTAAAGGAGATATGTGAAAAATTACTTATGAGGCAAAAAAAAGTACCACAGAAATAAAACGTCTTCTCAGTACTTTTATTTCTTAGGCTAAAGACAAGAGTCTATGAATATTTAAATTCAGATGTTTCTTTGACCCAACAAAAAGAACTAGAAAGAAGTTCACATTAAGTAGTACAGCTGGCTCTCTGTATCTGAAGATTCAACCAAATTCAGATTGAAAATATTTGGAAAAAATTCCAGAAACTTCCTAAAAGCAAAAACTGAATTTGTTGTGTGCTGGCAACTATTTTCATAGCTGTAAATCCATAAATAAATTGTAAATTGATAAATAATTTACACTGTATTAGGTATTATAAGCAATCTAAAGATGATTTAAAGTATACAGGTGGATGCTTGGTTATATGTAAATTCTATGACATTTTATATAGGGGACTCGAGCATCCATGGATTTTGGTATTAGAAGGGAGTCCTGGAATTAATCCCCAAGGATACTGAGGGATGACTGTATATGAATTGAGTAATCAGATATTCTTTATAAGCCTTCAAACAGCATTATACGCACATACATTCTATGGTGTATAAATTGATTTCATGTATTTATTCATATCTATATTTTCACAACAAGAATATCTAACTCTACATTTCCATGATTTATATGCAAGTATGGTTACCTTTATGACTTTTGCAAGTTCATGTATAAGCAATACAAATTATTAATTCTAAAAAAAGCCCCTCCACCAGTGACTTATAAACAAAAAAAATGTGAGTTGGCAGGTCGAGTTTCTTTCCCTCTACCAAAAAGTCAAAGTCACAAAAATAAATAATTCTATGAGGCAAAATATCAAAATAGACTACAAACTTCAAAGGTTTTAATTCAACTCAAGGGGTGTGGGCAGCTCTGACCTACATTAACAACAACAACAAAAAAATTTGGAATATTTTTATCTGTATATCCATAGGGTACTCCCATTCTTCAACATGACACTGGCTAATTGGAAGATGAAGAGGGAAAAAAGAAATACAAGGTCATATACTATTGTTCCAGTATTCTTCAGGTTATGTATAGGTCTTTAGGGAATGGACTCTCATTCTTTCTGGGGTAGATCCAACTCAAACCTGCAACTAGGAAGTATTTGAGGCTCTCAGAATTCTAAGGAAGACCAGGAGACACAGAAAACATCTCAGTAGGCTCCCCTTTACTATATACTGCATGTTGTTTAGTATATGGTGATGGAGGATGAATCTTCTCTACCAATTCTTCTTTTTAAAAAAACGTTAAATATATATATCTGAGATTAGCATGATTGAACTGCCTGTTCAAGTGGTATTATCAAGAGAAAGGCATATTTTAATACCTACACATGTGACATCAAGCAGTTCTTGAAACTGTCATGTTTATGTGGTCTTCCTACAACCTGGTACATTTGTCTCTTCTTATGCAGATGGCAAAAAGTTCTTTTGAAATAGCTCTCATGTAGCTAGAAGCCTGGAAGCTGGATTCAGTTGTTAAAAACTTTTGATGTCAAATTAACTTTAGTCTGTGTCCAGTGGACTACATTTAGCTGGATCACTATTTGGATGTACTCAAAGTTAGTAGAGAACAGTATATCCTAAATGATCATTTTTCAAACTATCTGCTAGCCCTCTCAACACTGGCAGTCTCTGTGGAAAATGAAGAGGAAAAAGAATAAGGGAAATCTCACTTTATCAAACAACCAACTAGACCAAGTATGTAAAACACATGCATTTTCATTTCACTAAAAAGAACAGGTTCAACAGAGCATTAAAGAACATATTACTACAGAGACAGGCCTATGTCAGCATATCAAATCAGGATATCTTCCTGATTTATGGGTCCCACAGCATCCTTCTGCCAAGGCAATGAGAAGAGAGGCAGATTAACCCTAAAGGCATAAGTCATCTTTCATTTTTCCCCCATTCTCCAACAATTATAAATGAGATACTAACATCTAAAGGATGATCAAATTAAGAGCTATAAATACTGCAGGCCTGGTCTAGATCTCAGGAAAACAAACCTAAATCGGGTATACCATGTTCCCGAAAATACAAATATTATGACAGTCTGCATGCATTATAGCACTTGGTCTCCCTACCCTCAAAGCAGAAAATCCTGACTTCATATCTCTAGCTTCTATGTCACTTGTTCTGTGATTTATTTTGTTTGCTTTTACAAGCAGTCCACATTTGTAAAAATACCTTTGATGACTGTCTGGGTGCCGAACATTTATTCATTCATTTATCCACTTCCTAACAAAGAAATCTCCAGTTCCTTCAATTCTCCAATATACATATTTTGATTTAATGTGGAATAAGAATAAATTACAAGTCAGAATTATGGATACTGTACTGCTCATAAGGAAAGTTAACATTAGGAACTTGATGCCAATATTTCGGTACCTAAAATATATTAAGTTGCGTGGCACTATTGCCATGGGAAACTAAAGCTAAACAGTATAGATTTTAATTTCTTTAGACATGGCAGTTGGAAAGGAGTCATTTTAAAACATTTTAGACAGTTAAAGATCATGGATCATGTTTTGTGGGAAAAGAGTACCTCAGTGAGCATAATAATTCTCATTAGGGGACAAGGTGTAGACACAACCTTTTTAAAAATATTCTTTTTTACTGCCTCAGAAGTAATTACAGTAGTGATGTATTGTCTTTTGGTAACCAAGATGACACTATTGACCCAAGATCAGTAGGTTAAATGCTTTGAATTGTGTATCCAGAAGTGAGGACTGTCTTTTCACTGGTTCATTTACATGTAGCCCTCTGACCCAGCATCCCCAGGAACAAGCATTTGCAAGGCTAAGGACTAGGGTCATGAGTGCAGCCTGTAGCCATGTAATTGAATAAAGCTAACCAACCCACAAAGGGGTCAAACTATGACATCAGCCATAGCCTAATTAGAAAAAGAGCCAAGGTAAATAAGCCATCAGGGTGTCTCATTAATTTAGAAACACAGAGGGTAAAATGCCCCTAAGATTCTCATTCTAGTGAAAGCAGGAGCTAAATGGAGCTTTGGCTTCTTTGTGGTTATTTCAATTGGTTTACAAATGACCCCAAAATAAGAAAATTTCAATAGCATAGCCTCTTCCATAAGAAGATAGGTCAGCTCTCCAAAGGGAAAGTAAAAGTTGCTCAGTTGTGTTTGACTCTTTGTGATCCCACACACTATACAGTCCATGGAATTCTCTAGGCCAGAATACTGGAGTGGGTAGCCATTTCCTTCTCCAGGTGATCTTCCTAGCCCTGGGATCGAAGCCGGGTCTCCCACATTGCAGGTGGATTCTTTACCAGCTGAGCCACCAGGGAAGCCTGAGAATACTGGAGTGGGTAGCCTATCCTTTCTCCAGTGGATCTTCTAGACCCAGAAATCAAACTGGGGTATCCTGCATCACAGGCAGATTCTTTACCAGCTGAGCTACCAGGGAAGCAGATCTCCAAAACTGTGGCAAATCAGCATTCAAGAAGTAATCTGCAACAGGTTCATCCTCCCAGAGGCCAGTTAAACCAAGTATTTATTAAAAATGTGGTCCTCAGAATTCTAGTGTTTTGTTTATTTCAACAAGCATTTAGTGAGTTTCTTAAAAACAAACACACACACACAAGAAAAAACTGTACCAGATATTATATATATATATTATGCTTTGTGTTGAAACCTTTAGGTTAAGTATGGCACGGTGTCCATGAGAAGCTCACAAACAGACACATACATATGCACCTTGATGAAAATGTATAAAAGGGATGTAAAATGTTCACAGAGGGAAGCTATAAAGATTAGGCTGACAGGATGGGGATAGGGTGGTTGGCTGAGGAGAACATAAAGGCATTTGAGGAAGAATGTTCAGAATGAACAAAGGCATAGGTGTGTGGAACATCTGAGATATGGGAGCAGCTGGGGCTTCAAATAGTTTATAATTAAGGTGTGAGCCAAAGATTTTTTTTTCCCCTAGAGTTTTTAATTTTACCTTTGTTGTGAAATAATTCATTTTCACTATGGTTTAATTTCATAGAGGGAGTTTTTAAAATACAGTTCCCTTTTTCTTATCTCCAAATGATGGCAAATACACATATTTGTGGAGAGAAAGAAGCAGGTATTATTATTAACAATATGATTTTTTTTTAATGAGTAATTGCAGAAATTCACTGAGAACAAGTGTGTAGAGACGGAATCTGTGGTGTGGTGCCATGGAGGAATTAAAAAACCCTCCTCTCAAAAAATCAAATATTTGAAAGAAGACAAACACAAATTACTCAATTATATTGGATAGGCAGGTCTTCCCTGGTGGGCCAGATAGTAAAGGATCTATCTGCAATGCAGGAGACCTGGGTTTAATCCCTGGGTCAGGAAGCTCCCCGGAGAGGGGAATGGCTACCCAATCCAGTATTCTTGATACGCAACATAAGGGAAAAAGTAGCTAAACTAAGCATTCAAAATATTGAGTTTTTGTCTTCAAATGAAAGGAAAAGTTAATACTCAATATTCAGTAATCTAGACAGTTATGATGAACTTATCTATACTGACTCACCACGCTATAAATCAGAAATGCAAATGACCACCAGAAAAATCCCTTATACTTATTTTAACTATGATGCAGATATGGAATAATATAACAATACCAATGCTTTCAAATATTATTCTAGAGAGATAAACAAAATATATATCCATGCAATGTAATATTATTCAGCCATGAAAAAGGCTAAAATATTGAAACATGCCCCAACATGGATGACCCTTGAAAACAGTGGGCTAAGTGAAAGAAACCAGACACAAAGGGTCAGAACTGTATGATTTGCGAGGGTTGAGGGGAAAATGAGGAGTGACTAATTAATGGGGTACGGAATTTCTTCTCAGAGTATAAACAGTTTCTAAACTTAGCTAGTGGTAATGATCTGAACAAATACACAAATATTCTAAAGAGGTCAGAATGGTGAATCCAATGGTATGTAAAGTACGTCAAAACAAAGCTTTTTTTTTTTTTTTTAATTTTAATGTGATTTTTAGATCCCTTCAGCACAACCTGTGCTTCCCCGGTAGCTCGGCTGGTAAAGAATCCTCCTGCAATGCAGGAGACCCCGGTTTGATTCCTGGGTCAGGAAGATGTGCTAGAGAAGGAATAGGCTACCCACTTCAGTATTCTTGGGCTTCTCTGGTGGCTTAGCTGATAAAGAATCCACCAGCAATGCTGGATACCTGGGGTTCGATCCCAGGGTTAGAAAGATCCCCTGGAAAAGGGAACCACTACCTACTCCAGTATTCTGGCCTGGAGAATTCCATGGACTATACATGGGTCACAGAGTCAGACACAACTGGGCGCCTTTCACTTTCACTTTTCAACATAACCTGCAGGCATTGTGCTTTCCCTGTAGTCCGCTTTTCAGTCTATCCACCTCACCTCCATTCCCATCCCTGACCCCAAATATTGCTGCGGACAGGAAAAGAACGGAAAGGAGAGCAATGAACAAGTGGTCATTGAGACATGCAGGCTTCATCTTGAAGAAACTAACAAGTTTTAACAAAACTTAAGAGATGCCATCTGAAAAGAACAAGATGAGGAGTTGCTGCGACTCCTGACAAACTTTCTTTTTATTGAGTTATTATTTTTTTCTTAAGGACAGAAACTTCACATGCCCGAAGCAAACCAACTTCCGCCAGGCAAATCCCGCTCACTCTCACATACAACCAGGCACTCTCCTCAGAGCTCATTTCAAAGTTCAAACCACTCACTCCCAAGATCTCACGTCACCACATCCCTGTTTCATCATTTTCCCGCCAATTCCCATATCCCCCTTCTCTGTCAGTTGAGCCTCAGTCAGCTTTTAGTCAGCGACACGGCTCTGCAGCCACCAGCCTCTCTTCAGAGATGCCATGAGCTTCACGATTAGCAAAATCAAAGAGAAACAGCTCCTTGAGGAATCCCAAATCAAAGCCACCAAGAATCAGAATGATGCCCGTAAAATGTTTATCGAGGGAATAGCACATAATATCACTAAGTAAGCTCTTCTCTAATACTTGACCCAATTTGGTGAGATCATAGACTTTACTCTTAAAACCCATCCAGACACTGGACTTTCCAGAAGCTTGGCATTTGTGCTTTTCAAAAATAAGGCCGCCATTGAAAAGTTAAAGAGCACAAACTGGATGGCAAAGTGATCAATCTTAAAAGGGCTAAAGCCTTGGACTCATAATTCCCCTCAAGAAAAATTTTTGTGGGGGGGAGTTGAATCCTCGGATGTCTGAAGAAAAATATCAGAGAGTGTTTTGGGGCATTTGGCATGATTCATAATATTGAGCTTCTACTGTGTCCAAGAACAAACCAAAGACAAGCTTTCGGTTTTATCACGTACACTGACAAAAAACAAGTGAGAAGATGCTCAACATCACTCATTATCAGAGAAATGCAAATCAAAACCACTATGAGGTACCATTTCACACCAGTCAGAATGGCTGCGATCCAAAAGTCTACAAGCAATAAATGCTGGAGAGGGTGTGGAGAAAAGGGAACCCTCTTACACTGTTGGTAGGAATGCAAACTAGTACAGCCACTATGGAGAACAGTGTGGAGATTCCTTAAAAAACTGGAAATAGAACTGCCTTATGATCCAGCAATCCCACTGCTGGGCATACACACTGAGGAAACCAGAAGGGAAACAGACACGTGTACCCCAATGTTCATCGCAGCACTGTTTATAATAGCCAGGACATGGAAGCAACCTAGATGCCCATCAGCAGATGAATGGATAAGAAAGCTGTGGTACATATACACAATGGAGTATTACTCAGCCATTAAAAAGAATACATTTGAATCAATTCTAATGAGGTGGATGAAACTGGAGCCTATTATACAGAGTGAAGTAAGCCAGAAGGAAAAACACCAATACAGTATACTAACGCATATATATGGAATTTAGAAAGATGGTAACAATAACCCGGTGTACGAGACAGCAAAAGAGACACTGATGTATAGAACAGTCTCATGGACTCTGTGGGAGAGGGAGAGGGTGGGAAGATTTGGGAGAATGGCATGGAAACATGTAAAATATCATGTATGAAATGAGATGCCAGTCCAGGTTCGATGCACGATACTGGATGCTTGGGGCTGGTGCACTGGGACCACCCAGAGGGATGGTATGGGGAGGGAGGAGGGAGGAGGGTTCAGGATGGGGAACACATGTATACCTGTGGCAGATTCATTTTGATATTTGGCAAAACTAATACAATTATGTAAAGTTTAAAAATAAAATAAAATTAATTAAAATTAAAAAAAAAAAAAACAAGTGAGGAAGCTGTTAGAAACCAGATACCACCTGATTGGCTCTGGGCGGTGTGAAATTAAAATTATACTCCGGAAAGAATATGCAAAGTCACAGCCTAGGGGAGTAAGAGAGATTCCATTTGCCAGGCAAGGTAACCGCTGGGGAGGAATAGGCTCCTAGGCAAACCTGATTCCTTGCAGCCCAAACCCAATGCCATGCGAAGCAAACCCCATGCCTTGCAGAACAAACCTGATGCCTTTCAGCAGCGGACCAAACCCGACACCTTGCAGCGCAAAGCAAACCGGATGTCTTTCCTCCGCGGACCAAACCTGATGCCTTTCGATGCAAACCACATGCCTGGCGGGGCAAACCCAAACGTCTTCGGTACAGATCCAAGTGTTTATGGGGCGGCAGTTGGAGGTGCCGGTAGTAGAAACGCTCCTATCGTGTTTCTACCTGTTCCCTTCTCAGCCAGTAATAAAAGGTTTAATTTTTCTGATCAAATGTATGGCGATTTCCACAATGCCTACAATAATCAGTCAATTTTTAATACCTATGGTGGAGATTGTTCTGTTGGATATAACTATGGGCTTCAAGGGTTCGGAGCTCCATTTACTAATTGCAATGCACAAATAAATGAAGCAGCTCCTTACAGTAATAGTTTCCAGGGACTTTGCCAGTGGGTAATGGTTTCCATTAAGGACTTCCGGTAAGGATTTCCTTGGTGGCTCAGACGGTAAAGCGTCTGCCTGCTATGCGAGACCTGGGTTCAATCCCTGGGTCGGGAAGGTCTCCTGGAGAAGAAAATGGCAACCCACTCCAGTATTCTTGCCTGGAAAATCCCACGGACCGAGGAGCCTCATAGGCTATAGTCAGTCCATGATGTTGCAAAGAGTTGGACATGACTGAGTGACTTCACTTCACTAATAGTTTCCAGGGACTTTGCCAGCCTTTCTGAAGATGAAGAAAGAAGCCACCTCAGAGCCACTCTGTCCTCAAATGAAATGTTACGTTACTGAAATAAGGAATGACTGAATTTACTGAGTTTACTAGGACATTGTTACTAACTTTCTTTATTTCCAGCTGCTTTTAAGAACTAGTGTTTTTCCCCCCATAACCTTTGGACACTGTAATGACAAGACGATAACACAAGGATTTGAGACTTTTATTTTATGAAAGTTAATATTTTCTCAAAAATAAATGTTTACTGGTTTTATATGCAACTTTATACTGGCTTGTTTCCTGCTTTTTTTGTTTGTTTGTTTGTTTTGTTTGTTTCTGGGGGGAATGTGGGGTCTGTTTTGTTTTGTTTTTTTTTTCCGTCTAGGGTGGTTGGTTGGGGTAAGAGGTATATCTACATTCAGAACTTAAAGTTTCTCTTTAGATTTGATATTCAACCAGGTATTTCTTGCATTTATTCAACAAACATTAATAATTATTCTAAGCCAGAAAGATGTTCAAAGCAGGAGATTCAGAGAAGCAGCCCCCGGGCTTAAAAGAGGAAGAATTTGTAAACAAGAAACACAATACAGTATAGTAAGTCTTAGATAAGGCTTTGTGAAGGATGATGTGGTATTACAGACACAGGGCATCTAAAAGAGGTCTTCAGAGTGGTCCAAGGTGGAGTGCAGTGGGTAGGCTTTTCCCAATGTGCTAAAATGAGAGAGAATACCAAGCAGACATGCAAAGAAATCAAAGCAGGAACTTAGCACACACTTTTGGAAGAGGGCAAAAAGACTTTTTAAAGGTAGAAACAAAGTTCATGTGGAAAATAAGGGAAAGGAGGTGGGCAGGGACTTGAGCATGTTCACCGGTATCACAGGTAAGCTACATATGTAATTTAAAATTTTCTAATTGTATTTTTAAAAGCAGAAAAAAAATGTATTTTAAGAATAAACTGTATTTAATATAAACAGAATTTCATTTCAAGGTAATTATTCATGAGACCTTTTACAGCATAGTTTTGGTACTGAGTTATCGGAATCTAATGTGTATTTTACAGCACATCTCAGTTCAGACTAGCCATATTTCAAGTGCTCAATACATGTGACTAGTGGCTTAAATTACAAAGGCCCTAGCCTATATGCTGAAGGATTGAATTCTATCTTTAAGTCAATGAGAGATTAAAGGATTTAAAACAGGAAGTGACATGAAACAGCAAACATGTAGTACATGAGTAACACTGAGCTCCATGCTAGGAATCAAAAATCAATGAGACTCAATCTCTGCCTTCAGGTAATTCATTGTCAAGAAGGAAAGACAGACATGAAATCAAGATTCTGGTGGGACTAAATTTAAAAGGTGAGGAAGAAGTCAATTTTACTTAGAAAGAATCATAATGTCTTTACTTTTTTATTAGAATACAAATATTCTGAGGCCAATATATTGCATTCTTGTTTTTTCCTTAACCTGTAGCAAGCTAGCTAGCTCTATAGCAAAAACAAACTATACCTCTTGCACAAAGCAGGAACTTAAAAACAAATATTGTATAATAACACAGGAGCAAAGCTCAGGAGCAGATACACCATCATGAATAAGAGAAAGAAACAGGAGGAGACAACATAAAGAAAACATGAGGTAATTATTTCATTTTTAGTAGGAAATGTTTATTTAAATATCTAAGCAAGTGCTATCACTTTGATGGTGGAAGAATTTCAAATATATAATATGTAATAATTACACTTTGTTAAATATATGGAGATGGAGATTAAATGAAATAATAGACGTGAAACTGCTTTGAAAAGTTGAAATAACTGTACCAAAATCAGGTGTTATACACACACATCCCAGAATAGGCTTGCAATGGAGATTTTGATGCTTATTGCCCTTTGGTATTAAAAGTTATACCAAATACCAAACTGCAGTTTGAAAATTCCAGATCAACCAACTGAATTAATTGAAATACTCTTCCACATAATGCTTTTTAGAAAAATCTATAAAATCAGGCATGTTGTATTGGCACAAAGTAAAAGAAAATTCCTAGGTAGACTAATAAAAAAATCCATAAAACTAATTGGTATTTTGTAATATTTGAAATCATGAATGTCTGTCTGTATATATTCCAGACCAAGGACAAATATACAGATTGTTCCAACAGAAAATGTTCAGGAGGAATCAGCTTTAATTTACCAGAGTTAACTCGATGAAGCTAGGTGACTTTTGATTAAGAGCTTTTGTTCCTGGTCGCTCTGAGAACTAACTTGTCTATTGAACCAGACAAAATATAGCTATATCCACATTTGGTTGTTTGAACTAAAAAGTTAAACTAAAGTTTCAACAAATTCAGAATCAGTGTGGCAGATGTTTTGATATTTCAGTTTTGTCCTGCACTGATATTTATTTTTTAGAAGCTATATAATTTTTTTCCCAGTTCCAGCTGGTTCATTTGTTGATTTAGGTTAAAAATCTCAGTAGAAAAAAGTATGGATTGGTTCAGATTTCAGTATATTATATAAGCTTAGCAAATTAGCATAAATTTGTTGTTTTTTAATGGGGGGTGCAGTTCATGCTTAGTGTCAGGATGTTATTTTAGTTGTTAGAAAATTATTTGGCAGTTATGTCAAAACAACTGTTTCTGATCACAGTGACCCAATTAACCCTCAGACAGCAATATATGTATTTATGTATATGCATGTATTTAGATGCTATCTAAAAACATAAGATGTGAAAGCCACAGTCCAAGAGTTTGTTGCTATTCTTAGGGTAATGGCTAAGTCATATTTTCATTGGGTCTGGATTGACTGTCAGTTCAGTTTAGTTGATCAGTCGTGTCCTACTCTTTGTGACCCCATGGACTGCAGCCTGTCCATGACCAATCCCCAGAGCTTGCTCAAATGCATGTCCATCACATTGGTGATGCCATCCAACCATTTCATCCTCTGTCATCCCCTTCTCCTCCTGCTTTCAATCTTTCCCAGCATCAGGGTCTTTTCTAATGAGTCAGTTCTTCACATCAGGTGGCCAAAGTATTGGAGCTTCAGCTTCAGGATCAGTGTCTCCAGTGAATATTAAGGACTGATTTCCCTTAGGATGGACTGGTTTGATTTCCTTCCAGTCCAAGGGATTCTCAAGGGTCTTCTCCAAAACCACAGTTCAAAAGCATCAATTCTTCAGGGCTCAGCTTTCTTTATAGTCCAACTCTCACATCCGTACATAACTACTGGATAAACGATAGCTTTGATTAGATGGACCTTTGTTGGTAAAGTAATGTCTCTGCTTTTTAATATGCTGTCTAGGTTGCTCATAGCTTTTCTTCCAAGGAACAAGTGTCTTTTAATTTAATGGCTGCAGTCACCATCTGCAGTGATTTTGGAGCCCAAGGAAACAAAGTCTCTCACTATTTCCATCATTTCCCCATTATTTGCCATGAAGTGATGGGACTGGATGCCATGATATTAGTTTTTTGAATGTTAATTTTTAAGCCAACTTTTTCACTCTCCTCTTTTACTTTCATCAAGAGGCTCTTTAGTTCCTCATAGCTTTCTGCCATAAGTGTGGTGTCATCTGAGGTTATTGATATTTCCCCTGGAAAACTCGATTTCAGCCTGTAAACACTGTAGAAATGCTTATATAATAATAAGCCTCAATGGCTGACCCAAACTGAAACTGCCAATTTTAAATATCTGATGTTAGAAATGGATATTCTAGTAAGACTAGTTATTAGTCAACTTTATTCTTCTCAGAATTTGTATGTTACTGGTTTTTACATCAGCATATTTGAAGAAACTAGATTTTTGAGAAAAGCAAATGCGATTAAAGAGTTTAAAAATTGGATATATAAGAAAAAGGGACTGATTTGTTATAGAGAAAAAGTACTGAAAGGATAATTAAATGCAACCCTTTAATATTTTTAGTACTTCCTAAAGAAAAATGAGCAAAGCTAAATGGCTGTTTCTGAAGTGTGTCAAACTGGAGGCTATTAGTTTTTTTCTTGCAGGAAAGACACACTTTAAAATTATTTAAAATTATGTCATAACTGTGTAATTCTAGATACATATTATCTATGGACTTAGTGGAATTCCCACATTGGAATACAGTTAGAGATAAACTCTATTGTCTTTGGCCTAAATCCATGGTTTCAAACCTGGTTTGTCATAAGAATTCCTTAAAGGCACTGGAAAAAATTTCCTGTACTCTACAACTCCTGGAAAATTTTATTGAGTAGGTTTGTTTTGGTACCAGGAATCTGTTTTTTAAAGCTCCTCATATATGGTAATGAACCATATATGAGACCAATGAAGACAACTAAATAGAAGTCCAAGATCAAGATGTTGGGAGATTTAGTGTCTAGTAATGGCTTCCTGGTTCAAAGCTGACCCTCTTTTAACTCTGCTCGTAAGACAGAAGGTTTAAGGGATCTTTGTTAGGTCTCTTTTATAAAGGAGAGGGCTCCCACTCCTGAGGGCTCTGTACCCATGACCTAATCATCTCCCAAAGTCCCCACCTTCAGATTCCATCAACACTGAGGATCAAGTTTCAACAAATGAATTTGAAGGGGAACACATCCAGTTTATGGCAAAAACATTTTAACCCTCAGATTCTTAATTCTGTGATGTGTCTTATGAAGACCTCATTCAACTCTAGGGCTTTATGATTATAGTGTTAATATTCACATGAACCAGTCAGTTTTTATTTCATATATACCCTAAATATCCTCAATTATGTAAGACAGCATCAGTTTCAAATTTTTATAGTAGCCCTTGAAGCATAATTTGATTGAATTTCAGTTATATGAAAAATCAAACATCTCTTTTCAGAGAAGTAGAGGAGAGCGCCCCCCACCCCACTGTGTAAACTAGCAGGGTTCCTGCTAAGTAACACAGTATGATACATTAGTATTGTAAGGCATGCTTTTTTTTTTTTTTTTTAAAGATGGACCTTGGAGATGAAATTGAGTTTAGAAAATAGTAAAATTTCTAATTTATGGAATAAATGACATTTTCTATATTATATATATATATATGTTGAAATATATATATATATTTCCCCTTTCCCCAATCCATTAGATTTCTCACTTGCTAATTCTGCAATCTGTAGTCTTACAAATACATGATAAATCTTCCCAATTGTCTGCTAGGAAACTAGCCCTGAAGTGCAGACAAGATTCTATAATTTATGTTAATGATTGCTTAGAGTCCTTTTTAGGGGTACATAGCTTTAAAACACGGAGAAGGCAATGGCACCCCACTCTAGTACTCTTGCTTGGAAAATCCATAGACAGAGGAGCCTGGTAGACTGCAGTCCATGGGGTCTCTAAGAGTCGGACATGACTGAGCGGCTTCACTTTCACTTTTTGCTTTCATACATTGGAGAAGGAAATGGCAACCCACTCCAGTGTTCTTGCCTGGAGAACCCCAGGGATGGGGGAGCCTGGTGGGCTACCGTCTATGGGGTCGCACAGAGTTGGACACAAATGAAGCGACTTAGCAGCAGCAGCTTTAAAACATTCTTCTATAGTTAAGAGTCCAAGCACACGTGTAAATAAATGTTTGCTACCTCTAAAAATATGTCCTAGCCAAAGCCTATTCTCATACTATGGAAAAGAGCTCTGATGTGATGATACTTGAGATGAATGTAGTTGGTTTCCTGAGTTGATAAAAATCCCTTAATATCCACTTATTCAGTATAATATGTTTTACGATCACTGTCGACCTTGAAAGACAGTAACTGGTAGGTGTTAATTAATTCTTCTCCATTTACACTTTTCCATAATCTGCAACATTCTTTCTCACATACACAAATATGTAAAAGCGGGGCTTTAATAAGTAATAGCAGTCAATTTTGCTAGCTATAGTCCTGCTATAAAACTATATAATTCACTGGTCTGCAAAAAAAACTATAATATAAAATATATTAAAGGTTACATATAAATGCAAATACAACAAAAAACACAATTGATATTTATGGATTTTGAGTCTTATATATAAGTAAAATCTGTGTAGATTACTAGACACAGTCTGATAAAATATCAAAATGGTTCCCTAAGGAAAATCAAAATGATGTTTCAGCATACCATTTTTAACAGCCCCCACTGTTCTTTGATACTCCCTGATTTGCCTGGGGAAACGGTTGTCACAGAAATGTTAAAAAGGCACCTACAAAAAATAAAACCATAAGCAGATATTGCTAACAGGGAAAAGACACATGGTAGCTGTCTCCAAGATTTCTCAGCTGAAATTCACTTTTGTAATTACATTTATACAGTCACATGAACATATAGGACTTCTAAACTGATTCATTAAGACCATAATAAAGGTTTCATTTCAAAACAATAAATAACTATCACTACAACCTAGTACTTACAGATTTTTATATGGTCAACATCTTTGGAGAAAACTAATCGGCTGATAGCCATCACTATTCCATACATAGATTATTTATTTCTTCCATATATACAAAGAGAAAGATTTGAGTAATTTTCCTAGCCTTTGGAGGCAATCAAGGATAATATTGAAATCTATTTCCAACCCCTTGTATCAGTCAGTAGAGCAGGCTGCTTAGTTCTTCCTGGTCTCTCAATCTAAAAAAACAGCAAAGAAGAATCCCCACCCCAAACAAAACACAATGGTAACAATAAAAATAACAGTAACTACCATATTCCAAGTACCACCTATTTGCCAGACCTGAACTAGATGTTTACATCTGTTATTTTATTTAATTTAACCTACACAATGACTACTTGAAGGAACAGATGACTGTTTACATTATATAAATGAGGAAGCCACAGTTATTGGTGTATAAACCCACATCTAGTCAGTGGCAGACTTGGGCTGTTTGTGAATGCAGCCGTTTATATTTCTCCAGGGCTTGTCATTCTTCCTGAATGACACTTCCTCTCTCAGCATAACATCGCGTGCAAACTTAGACTAACACTTTCAAGGTTTTCTAAGAAAACAGTAGTCAGGTAAACATAAGAATAAGGTCCAGAAATAAGGGTAAGTGAAGTCGCTCAGTTGTGTCCTACCAGGCTCTTCTGTCCATGGGATTTTCCAGGCAAGAATACTGGAGTGGGTTGCCATTTCCTTCTTCAGGAGATCTTCCAGATCCAGGGATTGAACCTGGGTCTCCCACATTGTAGGCAGACAGTTAACCGTCTGAGCCACCAGGGAAGTTCAGAAATATATAGATTAAATATAAAGTGGTTAGGACAGGAGGTGAGATGGCAGTGGTAACAAAAGTGAAAATAAATTGGACATCAAGAAACCACTTTGAAATGTAGACAAAGGATATATTTTCAATTTGTGAAACTGCCAGGAAAGTAAATTTTTCTATTAAAAAAAAAAATTAAAGTGAAAGTCACTTAGTCATGTCCGATTCTTTGTGACCCCATGGAACTCTCCAGGCAAGAATACTGGAGTGGGTAGCCACTCCCTTCTCCAGGGGATCTTCCCAACCCAGGGACCGAACCCAGGTCCCACATTGCAGGCAGATTCTTTACCAGCTGAGCCACCAAGGAAACCCCTAAAAAAGAATTAAGTTTCAAGAAAAAAAGATGATACTTTTGATGCTTGGTCCTGAATATTCAACTGACCAAAAATATATTTTTAAAAAAGTGTTGTTTTGGTACAAAGAAAAAAAAAAGAAGAAGGGAGGGCACAACACCAAAATTAGTTTAAAGAGACTAATCCTTTTGTCTGGTATTAGGAAACTTAATCTTTAAAACTTCATCAAATATTATTTTCAAATATTCCCAAAATATAAAAGGTCAATGGAGAGCAAATTTGTGAAAAGTTTGAGGGAGACAGCAAGCTGAACTCATTTCTTGGTATTGTAGTGAGGAAACATTCCTAATTCTGATATGCTAGCCTCTTTATTGGATTATCTTTATATTTTGGCTATACCTTAAAGTAACAATGTTAAAAAACTGTCTAGAATAATAATGTCATCACAAACTATACTGGCTTATATGTTATTTCTAGCTGGTATTCCCACCTATGTATAAAGAGATGACTCTTAAATCACATTAATCTGTGCATAGTTCAGTTCAGTTCAGTTCAATTGCTCAGATGTGTCCGACTCTTTGCGACCCCATGAACCGCAGTCCACCAGGCCTCCCTGTCCATCACTAATTCCGGAGGTTACCCATACTCATATCCATTGAGTCGGTGATGCTATCCAACCATCTCATCCTCTGTCCTCCCCTGCTCTTCCTGCCCTCAATCTTTCCCAGCATTACGGTCTTTTCAAAAGAGTCAGCACTTCGCACCAGGTGGCCAAAGTATCAGAGTTTCAGTGTCAACATCAGTCCTTCTAATGAACACCCAGCACTGATCTCCTTTAGGATGGACTGGTTGGATCTCCTTGCAGTCCAAGGAACTCTCAAGAGTCTTCTCCAACACCAGAGTTTAAAAGCATCAATTCTTCGGAGCTCAGCTTTCTTTATAGTCCAACTCTCACATCCATACATGACTACTGGAAAAACCATAGCCTTGACTAGACAGACCTTTGTTGACAAAGTAATGTCTCTGCTTTTTAATATGCTGTCTAGGTTGGTCATAACTTTCCTTCCAAGGAGTAAGCGTCTTTTAATTTCATGGTTGCAATCATCATCTGCAGTGATTTTGGAGCCCCCCAAAATAAAGTCAGACACTGTTTCCACTGTTTCCCTGTCTATTTATCATGAAGTGATGGGACCAGATGCCATGAACTTAGTTTTCTGAATGTTGAGCCTTAAGCCAACTTTTTCTCTCTCCTCTTTCACTTTCATCAAGAGGTTCTTTAGTTCTTCTTCACTTTCTGCCATCAAGGTCGTGTCACTTGCATATCTGAAGTTACTGATATTTCTCCCAGCAATCCTGATTCCAGCTTGTGCCTCCTCCAGCCCAGCATCTCTCATGATATACTCTGCATAGAAGTTAAATAAGCAGGGTGACAATATACAGCCTTGACGTACTCCTTTTCCTATTTGGAACCAGTCTGTTTTTCCATGTCCAGTTCTAACTTTTGCTTCCTGACCTGCATACAGGTTTCTCAAGAGGCATGTCAGGTGGTCTGGTATTCCCATCTCCTTCAGAATTTTCCAGTTTATTGTGATCCATACAGTCAAAGGCTTTGGCATAGTCAATAAAGCATAAATAGATGTACTTATGGAACTCTCTTGCTTTTTTGATGATCCAGCAGATGTTGGATATTTGATCTCTGGTTCCTCTGCCTTTTCTAAAACCAGCTTGAACATCTGGAAGTTCACGGTTCACATATTGCTGAAACCTGGCTTGGAGAATTTTACTTTACTAGCATGTGAGATGAGTGCAATTGTGTGGTAGTTTAAGCATTCTTTGGCATTGCCTTTCTTTGGGATTGGAATGAACACTGACCTTTTCTAGTCCTGTGGCCACTGCTGAGTTTTCCAAATTTGTTGGCATATTCAGTGCAGCACTTTCACAGCATCATCTTTCAGGATTTGAAATAGCTCAACTGGAATTCCATCACCTCCACAAGCTTTGTTCGTAGTGATGCTTCCTAAGCCCCACTTGACTTCACATTCCAGGATGTCTGGCTCTAGATGAGCGATCATACCATCGTGATTATCTGGGTCATGAAGATCTTTTTTGTACAGTTCCTCTGTGTATTCTTGCCACCTCTTCTTAATATCTTCTGCTTGTTTTAGTTCCATACCTTTTCTGTCCTTTATTGAGCCCATCTTTGTATAAAATGTTCCCTTGATATCTCTATTTTTCTTGAAGAGATCTCTAGTCTTTCCCATTCTGTTGTTTTCCTCTATTTCTTTGCATTGATCTCTGAAGAAGGCTTTCTTATCTCTTCTTGCTATTCTTTGGAACTCTGCATTCAAATGGGTATATATTTCCTTTTCTCCTTTGCTTTTCACTTCTCTTCTTTTCACAGCTATTTGTAACGCCTCCTCAGACAGCCATTTTGCTTTTTTGCATTTCTTTTTCTTGGGGATGGTCTTGATCCCTGTCCCTGTACAATGTCACGAACCTCTGTCCATAGTTCATCAGGCACTCTGTCTATCAGATCTAGTCCCTTAAATCTGTTTCTCACTTCCACTCTATAATCATAAGGAATTTGATTTAGGTCATACCTGAATGGTCTAGTGGTTTTCCCCACTTTCTTCAATTTAAGTCTGAATTTGGCAATAAGGATTTCATGATATGAGCCACAGTCAGTTCCTGGTCTTGTGATTGCTGACTCTACAGAGCTTCTCCACCTTTGGCTGCAAAGAATATAATCAATCTGATTTTGGTGTTGACCATCTGGTGATGTCCATGTGAAGAGTCTTCTCTTGTGTTGTTGGAAGAGGTTGTTTGCTATGACCAGTGTGTTCTCTTGGCAAAACTCTATTACCCTTTGCCATGCTTCATTCTGTACTCCAAGGCCAAATTATATCAAGCTGCACCCAAAACTAGGGATTTTTTTTGCCAGTGATTTCCTTTAAGACTATTTCCACTTATATGTGCACATGTACATGTATGCATGTATAAAAAGCTTTATTCCAAACCTAAAGTTTGCAGCAAAAATTAGATTAGATGATGTTTCCTCAGTAAAATACAGTACACACACACAAAAAATTCAAGAGACGCTAGTTTTAGAAGATAAAGACAGAGTGAATTAAAATCTCTGAACATGGACTCAAGTCTCTTAATACAACAACAGCTAGTGTCTTCAGAGAAAACACCTTCCCCCACAAACTACACTAGGATAGAAAAGGGAGATGATATAACCAAAAAAGAAAAAGGCAGGGGGCACTTACTGAAGCTTAAATACTCTTTCTGCCACTGAGTCACCTTGAAAATAACAAATGAAGTAGATGGAGGGGAAAAAAATCATATCTGTGTGTATCCTATGTGAACAGATATATGGCAGGGCATAGAAAGATGTGTGTTTGTATATACATATTCACAAACACAAATTCTCCTAAAGGACTTCTGAACTCTCAAGCACCTGTGCAAGTAATGTCTATGATATGGGAAAAACTCATGTTCTTGAAAATGAACTGAAAAGAGAGACTTGCTTTTAATCCACCAACAATATGCTATCTCCAAAGTCAAGGTCTTATATAGACTTTGAGGTTATCAGGAAAATTATTATCTGTTTCTCTTACTTTAGAGAGTACCCTGCAGAAACAAACCAGGGAGATTCAGGTGGGAAATGAGAATAGGAGGAAGTTTTACATTAAAAAACTTTATTGCAATACAAGAAGCATTAAACACTAGATTAGTAAACAAAATTGCAACCAAACTTAGCCATGTGATATTTCATACATTATATGAGCAAAGATTCAATTTTGAGGTTTTAGGGAAATGCACAATCAATTACATGCTATAATCTGGATCTCGTATAAAGATAGCCTTTGAAGTATACTTTAAAAGATTGCTTCTCCATTAACACTATCCCAAACAGTTATCACAGGGCTCCATTTTAAACTTCTGATATTTTATTTGGTGGTAACTACAGTGATTCACAGAGAGTACCTGCACGATACCTATGGCTTGAAGCTACAAATGTCCTTGCCAACACCCTCAAGACATTTGATCATTTATTCAGTCTTTAGTAAATAACTTCTCTAAACAGTTCTGGACTAGGAGATTGTGTGTGTGCTTGTGTGTGCAGGAAGAAAGAAAGTTAATAGGAAGGAGACAGAAGCACAGTTCCCATTGTTGGGAAGATTATAATTTAACTGGAGGGAAAACACGGCCACATGGGCATCCTGACATTATGACTAGAATAAATTCATCACTGGATTACAAATCACTGAAGAAATAATTATCCATTATCATAATAATAAATAGCTAAATAAATACATAAATAAATAGATGAGGAGTGGGATAATCCATGATAGGTATACCTGTGGCGGATTCATTTTGATATTTGGTAAAACTAATGCAATATTGTAAAGTTTAAAAATAAAATAAAAATTTTAAAAAAAGTTATAGGGATTGCTACAGTTAGGAAAATAATCATTTGCAACTGTCATAGTAAAGATTGATACAGACAAAGATTATCAGTGTGTACTAAATCTGGAAGAGCCAACGTGATCAGGCAGGACTAGAACATTTTTATGCTCTTAAAATGTCTTCCCACAGATTACCTATTATTTGAAAAAAAATTTAAAAAGTTTACTATTGAGAAATTAGCAACACTTTCTCTAAATGATAAAATTAACAACACCATTAATGTGCAGAGGTACATTGTGTGTCTAGGGATGTCACACTCTAAGAAGGATACATCACTTATGTAGCATTTCACCCCAGGTTGTATAATCTGGATCTAATCATCAGGAAACAAGAGGTAAACTCAAAATGCCTATTAGTATTTTTAAAGCCCTGCCTTCTTCAAAGCTGTAAACATCTTAAAAGACACAGAAACTCAGAGGAATTATTCCCAGCTAAAAATGCATGATTAGGTAAACTGAAAAAATTCAGAACACAGATGGACATCCTCATTCTTAGTCAATGCAAACTGAAGTATTTACTTTCAGTGGTTCAGAAAAAGTGTGTGTGTGTGTGTGCATGTGTGAGAGAGAGAAAGAGAGTAGGGGAAGCAAATGAGGCAAAGCAAATGAGTCAAACTGTTAATAGTCAAATTCAGTAAAGGAGATGCAGGTATTCATTATACTATTCTTATAACTTGCCTCAGTGTTTGAAATTATTTTCAAATAAAAGTAAAAACTGAGTGAATTTAGTGCTTCACTTTTTCTCCTCTCCAACATACACACATAACATATATACAAAGTGTTGATTTCAACTTATTTTATACTCTGTAACTTGTTTGGTTGTAAGTCCACATCCACCCAGAAACCTAAGCCAGAAATTTGGGAATTTTATTTTACTTGCCCTTTAGTATTATTAGCAAATCTATCATCCAGAGACTAGCATGCTTCTCTAGACAACAACAATATCATCAAAATGCCAGTGTTCCCTAAATCAACTTATAAATATGTAAAGTGCTTGAAATACCAACAGGTTTTTAAACTAGACATACTGATTCTTGAGTTCATATGGAAAAATAAGCAAAAAATAATCATGAAAAATTGAAAACAGAAGGGCAAGCAGGAGAAACCAGCCTTTCTAGGTATTAAAATTTAATATAAAGCCCTAAAGTAAAACACAGTCATGTAGTTGCATGAATTGACAGACAGATCAATGCAACAGAAAGAAATGCAGAAATTGAGCCAATGCATAGTGACATGGAAAAATACAGAATAAACAAATTAGCAACAGTTAAATGTGAAATGTGAGGTAGGACCTAGGTACAGGAGTTAATAGGAGACTTTTCACTTTGTTTATAGTTGTTCATTGTTAAGCCATGTGAATCTTTTCACAGAATTAAATTAATAAAGTGTAAAAAATCAAACAAAAACAAAACATTCATTGTGTTAAAGTTACTGAATTTGTAATTGTGCCAGAGTGAGACAGTAGGTAACTCTTTCCATGTGTAACGCTGCTCTGAAATCAAACCAGACTACAAAAAGAAACTAGTGGCTGCACTTTCAGGGTCGTATTGCAAAGTGCATCTAACAGTTGGTTTCAATATATTCAATACAAGAGTCATCGAAAGGAATCTAACTTTGCCTTTACTTTCCCTAAGCTCAAACAAAGGAAGAGGGTTTTAATCATGTTATATGGAATATAAATTCTCTAACAGCATCCCATTAAAATCACAATACATCTAATGTTTAGGAATACTTGAATGTCCATAACCCTTTAAGACATCTGTGAGGCATTTAGAGGTAGAAAAGGTGTGACAGCCAACAGACTACCTGCTTAAATTCATTATAATATATATCATATGTCATATATATGAAAAAAGTTTATTTCTTTCTCTGATAGTTACTTTATAAAAGGTGCTTTAGGTTAAGAGGATAGACAAACCATATAATGGAGAGCCTAAGGGATGCCAGTGGAAAATATTAGAAACCCTAATTATATGATTATATGACTAACCTTAAGTTATTTAGGATTGACTAGAGCTTAATCAACTGCAAAGGTGTCAATCACCCAAACAATAAGACCTGGATGATTGACATTCTGTATTTCACATCAGAGCACGTGGATTCAAGTTTAGATAACATACTTTTCAAGCTTAATATTGTCTTTCCAGTAGGTACAGTATCTAGACAATAGTAGCGAGGGTCACTGGTTCAATCATCTCATCCCATAAAATCTGGAGATCATATATGAAATGCATTGGTGTTGCTGAATGCGAAAGGACTCAAGGTTGGGTCTATTCTCTGACCAGTAGTTATTTTTAGGGACCTACCCTCTGATAATCAGTGAAGCAGAAAAACCTTCCTCAGAAAGAAAGTGCAGTTTTTAACTCCTACTGCTTTAAATCATAACATATAATTTTATATAAAAAAATTACATCTTCCCAAAATTTAAGTACTTATGATATGAAAAGCACCAGTAATGCAAATCATCAAAGAGAATTTTCTCAGTTCACCCAACAGGTCATCTTCCAACATTGTAAAATGTAAAGAGTATAGTAACAGATGTTATATACAGTAAAAAAAAAAAAAAAAAAAAAATCCCCGAAGTAATAATGCCACATTAGAGAATTATATACATATTTAACATTTTTTTCATCCAGCTATGATTCAGCTGGCCTTTGAATAATGCCTTTTGAAATTCATTGTGAGGAGTTTTTACCCTCCTGTTCTTGAGTTTTGTTTTTTTTTTCTCTAATTTTATTTTATTTTTAAACTTTACATAATTGTATTAGTTTTGCCAAATATCAAAATGAATCCGCCACAGGTATACATGTGTTCCCCATCCCGAACCCTCCTCCCTCCTCCCTCCCCATACCATCCCTCTGGGCTGTCCCAGTGCACCAGCCCCAAGCATCCAGCATCATGCATCGAACCTGGACTGGCAACTCGTTTCCTGCATGATATTTTACATGTTTCATTGCCATTCTCCCAAATCTTCCCACCCTCTCCCTCTCCCACAGAGTCCATAAGACTGTTCTATACATCAGTGTCTCTTTTGCTGTCTCGTACACCGGGTTATTGTTACCATCTTTCTAAATTCCATATATATGCGTTAGTATACTGTATTTATGTTTTTCCTTCTGGCTTACTTCACTCTGTATAATAGGCTCCAGTTTCATCCACCTCATTAGAACTGATTCAAATGTATTCTTTTTAATGGCTGAGTAATACTCCATTGTGTATATGTACCACTGCATTCTTATCCATTCATCTGCTGATGGACATCTAGGTTGCTTCCATGTCTTGGCTATTATAAATAGTGCTGCGATAAACATTGGGGTACACGTGTCTCTTTCCCTTCTGGTTTCCTCAGTGTGTATGCCCAGCAGTGGGATTGCTGGATCATAAGGCAGTTCTATTTCCAGTTTTTTAAGGAATCTCCACACTGTTCTCCATAGTGGCTGTACTAGTTTGCATTCCCACCAACAGTGTAAAAGGGTTCCCTTTTCTCCACACCCTCTCCAGCATTTATTATTTGTAGACTTTTGGATCACAGCCATTCTGACTGGTGTGAAATGGTACCTCATAGTGGTTTTGATTTGCATTTCTCTGATAATGAGTGATGTTGAGCATCTTTTCATGTGTTTGTTAGCCATCTGTATGTCTTTTTTGGAGAAATGTCTATTTAGTTCTTTGGCCCATTTTTTGATTGGGTCGTTTATTTTTCTGGAGTTGAGCTGTAGGAGTTGCTTGTATATTTTTGAGATTAGTTGTTTGTCGGTTGCTTCATTTGCTATTATTTTCTCCCATTCTGAAGGCTGTCTTTTCACCTTGCTAATAGTTTCCTTTGATGTGCAGAAGCTTTTAAGGTTAATTAGGTCCCATTTGTTTATTTTTGCTTTTATTTCCAATATTCTGGGAGGTGGGTCATAGAGGATCCTGCTGTGATGTATGTCGGAGAGTGTTTTGCCTATGTTCTCCTCTAGGAGTTTTATAGTTTCTGGTCTTACGTTTAGATCTTTAATCCATTTTGAGTTTATTTTTGTGTATGGTGTTAGAAAGTGGTCCAGTTTCATTCTTTTACAAGTGGTTGACCAGATTTCCCAGCACCACTTGTTAAAGAGATTGTCTTTAATCCATTGTATATTCTTGCCTCCTTTGTCGAAGATAAGGTGTCCATATGTGCGTGGATTTATCTCTGGGCTTTCTATTTTATTCCATTGATCAGTATTTCTGTCTTTGTGCCAGTACCATACTGTCTTGATAACTGTGGCTTTGTAGTAGAGCCTGAAGTCAGGTAGGTTGATTCCTCCAGTTCCATTCTTCTTTCTCAAGATCGCTTTGGCTATTCGAGGTTTTTTGTATTTCCATACAAATTGTGAAATTATTTGTTCTAGCTCTGTGAAGAATACTGTTGGTAGCTTGATAGGGATTGCGTTGAATCTATAAATTGCTTTGGGTAGTATACTCATTTTCACTATATTGATTCTTCCAATCCATGAACATGGTATATTTCTCCATCTATTAGTGTCCTCTTTGATTTCTTTCACCAGTGTTTTATAGTTTTCTATATATAGGTCTTTAGTTTCTTTAGGTAGATATATTCCTAAGTATTTTATTCTTTCCGTTGCAATGGTGAATGGAATTGTTTCCTTAATTTCTCTTTCTGTTTTCTCATTATTAGTGTATAGGAATGCAAGGGATTTCTGTGTGTTGATTTTATATCCTGCAACTTTACTGTAGTCATTGATTATTTCTAGTAATTTTCTGGTGGATTCTTTAGGGTTTTCTATGTAGAGGATCATGTCATCTGCAAATAGTGAGAGTTTTACTTCTTCTTTTCCAATTTGGATTCCTTTTATTTCTTTTTCTGCTCTGATTGCTGTGGCCAAAACTTCCAAAACTATGTTGAATAGTAGTGGTGAAAGTGGGCACCCTTGTCTTGTTCCTGACTTTAGAGGAAATGCTTTCAATTTTTCACCATTGAGGATAATGTTTGCTGTGGGTTTGTCATATATAGCTTTTATTATGTTGAGGTATGTTCCTTCTATTCCTGCTTTCTGGAGAGTTTTTATCATAAATGGATGTTGAATTTTGTCAAAGGCTTTCTCTGCATCTATTGAGATAATCATATGGTTTTTATTTTTCAATTTGTTAATGTGGTGTATTACATTGATTGATTTGCGGATATTGAAGAATCCTTGCATCCCTGGGATAAAGCCCACTTGATCATGGTGTATGATCTTTTTAATGTGTTGTTGGATTCTGATTGCTAGAATTTTGTTAAGGATTTTTGCATCTATGTTCATCAGTGATATTGGCCTGTAGTTTTCTTTTTTTGTGGCATCTATGTCAGGTTTTGGTATTAGGATGATGGTGGCCTCATAGAATGAGTTTGGAAGTTTACCTTCCTCTGCAATTTTCTGGAAGAGTTTGAGCAGGATAGGTGTCAGCTCTTCTCTAAATTTTTGGTAGAATTCAGCTGTGAAGCCATCTGGACCGGGGCTTTTGTTTGCTGGAAGATTTTTGATTACAGTTTCAATTTCCATGCTTGTGATAGGTCTGTTAAGATTTTCTATTTCTTCCTGGTCCAGTTTTGGAAAGTTGTACTTTTCTAAGAATTTGTCCATTTCTTCCACGTTGTCCATTGTATTGGCATATAATTGTTGATAGTAGTCTCTTATGATCCTTTGTATTTCTGTGTTGTCTGTTGTGATCTCTCCATTTTCGTTTCTAATTTTGTTGATTTGATTTTTCTCCCTTTGTTTCTTGATGAGTCTGGCTAATGGTTTGTCAATTTTATTTATCCTTTCAAAGAACCAGCTTTTGGTTTTGTTGATTTTTGCTATGGTCTCTTTTGTTTCTTTTGCATTTATTTCTGCCCTAATTTTTAAGATTTCTTTCCTTCTACTAACCCTGGGGTTCTTCATTTCTTCCTTTTCTAGTTGCTTTAGGTGTAGAGTTAGGTTATTTATTTGACTTTTTTCTTGTTTCTTGAGGTGTGCCTGTATTGCTATGAACTTTCCCCTTAGGACTGCTTTTACCGAGTCCCACAGGTTTTGGGTTGTTGTGTTTTCATTTTCATTCGTTTCTATGCAAATTTTGATTTCTTTTTTGATTTCTTCTGTGATTTGTTGGTTATTCAGCAGCGTGTTGTTCAGCCTCCATATGTTGGAATTTTTAATAGTTTTTCTCCTGTAGTTGAGATCTAATCTTACTGCATTGTGGTCAGAAAAAATGCTTGGAATGATTTCTATTTTTTTGAATTTACCAAGGCTAGCTTTATGGCCCAGCATGTGATCTATCCTGGAGAAGGTTCCATGTGCCCTTGAGAAAAAGGTGAAATTCATTGTTTTGGGATGAAATGACCTATAGATATCAATTAGGTCTAACTGGTCTATTGTATCATTTAAAGTTTGTGTTTCCTTGTTAATTTTCTGTTTAGTTGATCTATCCATAGGTGTAAGTGGGGGTATTAAAGTCTCCCACTATTACTGTGTTATTGTTAATTTCTCCTTTCATACTTGTTAGCATTTGTCTTACGTACTGTGGTGCTCCCGTGTTGGGTGCATATATATTTATAATTGTTATATCTTCTTCTTGGATTGATCCTTTGATCATTATGTAGTGACCTTCTTTGTCTCTTTTCACAGCCTTTGTTTTAAAGTCTATTTTATCTGATATGAGTATTGCTACTCCTGCTTTCTTTTGGTCCCTATTTGCATGGAAAATCTTTTTCCAGCCCTTCACTTTCAGTCTGTATGTGTCCCCTGTTTTGAGGTGGGTCTCTTGTAGACAACATATGTAGGGGTCTTGTTTTTGTATCCATTCAGCCAGTCTTTGTCTTTTGGTTGGGGCCTTCAACCCATTTACATTTAAGGTAATTACTGATAAGTATGTTCCCGTTGCCATTTACTTTATTGTTTTGGGTTCGAGTTTATACACCGTTTTTGTGTTTCCTGTCTAGAGAATATCCTTTAGTATTTGTTGGAGAGCTGGTTTGGTGGTGCTGAATTCTCTCAGCTTTTGCTTGTCTGAAAAGCTTTTGATTTCTCCTTCATACTTGAATGAGATCCTTGCTGGGTACAATAATCTGGGCTGTAGATTATTTTCTTTCATCATTTTAAGTATGTCTTGCCATTCCGTCCTGGCTTGAAGAGTTTCTATTGAAAGATCAGCTGTTATCCTTATGGGAATTCCCTTGTGTGTTATTTGTTGTTTTTCCCTTGCTGCTTTTAATATTTGTTCTTTGTGTTTGATCTTTGTTAATTTGATTAATATGTGTCTTGGGGTGTTTCTCCTTGGGTTTATCCTGTTTGGTACTCTCTGGGTTTCTTGGACTTGGGTGATTATTTCCTTCCCCATTTTAGGGAAGTTTTCCACTATTATCTCCTCAAGTATTTTCTCATCGTCTTTCTTTTTGTCTTCTTCTTCTGGAACCCCTATGATTCGAATGTTGTAGCGTTTAATATTGTCCTGGAGGTCTCTGAGATTGTCCTCATTTCTTTTAATTCGTTTTTCTTTTATCCTCTCTGATTCATTTATTTCTACCATTCTATCTTCTAATTCACTAATCCTGTCTTCTGCCTCTGTTATTCTACTATTTGTTGCCTCCAGAGTGTTTTTAATTTCACTTATTGCATTATTCATTATATATTGACTCTTTTTTATTTCTTCTAGGTCCTTGTTAAACCTTTCTTGCATCTTCTCAATCCTTGTCTCCAGGCTATTTATCTGTGATTCCATTTTAGTTTCAAGATTTTGGATCAATTTCACTATCATTATTCGGAATTCTTTATCAGGTAGATTCCCTATCTCTTCCTCTTTTGTTTGGTTTGGTGGGCATTTATCCTGTTCCTTTATCTGCTGAGTATTCCTCTGTCTCTTCATCTTGTTTAAATTGCTGAGTTTGGGGTGTCCTTTCTGTATTCTGGCAGTTTGTGGAGTTCTCTTTATTGTGGCGTTTACTCACTGTGTGTGGGTTTGTACAGGTGGCTTGTCAAGGTTTCCTGGTTAGGGAAGCTTGTGTCGGTGTTCTGGTGGGTGGAGCTGTATTTCTTCTCTCTCCCCTCGAAGAGTTGGGTTGCTTCTCTGGGTACCCGATGTCCTCTGCCGGCACTCAGAAGCTGTCCTGTGGAATTTACTCGACGTTTAAATGCTCTTTTGATGAATTTGTGGGGGAGAAAGTGTTCTCCCCGTCCTACTCCTCCGCCATCTTGGCTCCTCCCCCTGAGTTTTTTATTTTTTAATTAACTGATTTTAATTGAATGATAATTGCTTTACAGAATTTTGCTGTCTTCTGTCAAACCTCTACATGAATCAGCCATGCTGCTGCTAAGTCGCTTCAGTTGTGTCCAACTCTGTGTGACCCCATAGATGGCAGTCCACCAGGCTCCCCCGTCCCTGGGGTTCTCCAGGCAAGAACACTGGAGTGGGTTGCCATTTCCTTCTCCAATGCATGAAAGTGAAAAGTGAAAGTGAAGTCGCTCAGTCGTGTCTGACTCTTAGCGACCCCATGGACTGCAGCCTACCAGGCTCCTCGGTCCATGGAATTTTCCAGGCAAGAGTACTGGAGTGGGGTGCCATTGCCTTCTCCTGAATCAGCCATAGGTATACATATATCCCCTAGTTTTTGAACCTCCCTCCCATCTCTCTCCCCATTCCACCCCTCTAGGTTGATACAGAGCCCCTGTTTGAGTTTCCTGAGCCATATAGCACATTCTCCTTGGCTATTTATTTTACATATGGTAATGTAAGTTTCCATGTTACTCTTTCCACGTTACTCTTTCCATACATCTCACCCTCTCCTCCCCTCTCCCTATGTCCATAAGTCTATTCTCTATGTCTGTTTCTCCATTGTTGCCCTGTAAATAAGTTCTTCAGTACCATTTTTCTAGATTCCATATATATGTGTTAGAAAACGGCATTTAACTTTCTCTTTCTGATTCACTTCACTCTGTATAATGAATCTAAGGTTCTAGGTTCATCCACCTCATTAGAACTGACTCAAAAGTGTTCCTTTTTGTGGCTGAGTACTATTCCATTGTGTATATGTACCGCAACTTCTTTATCCATTCATCTGTCGATGGACATCTAGGTTGTTTCTATGTTCTAGCTACTGTATATAGTGCTGCAATGAACAAACGGATACATGTGTCTCTTTCAATTTTGGTTTCCTCAAGGTATATGCCTAAGAGTGGGATTGCTGTGTCATATGGTGCTTTTATTTCTAGATTTAAAGGAATCTCCACACCAGCTTCCATAGTGGCTGTATTAATTTACATTCCCACCAACAGTGCAAGAGTGTCCCCTTTTCTCCACATCTTCTCCAGCATTTATTGTTTGTAGACTTTTTGAAGTGGGCCATTCTGACCAGTGTGAGGTGATAACTCATTGTAGTTTTGTTTTGCATTTCTCTAATAATGAGCAATATTGAGCATCTTTTCATGTGTTTGTTAGCCATCTGTATGTCTTCTTTGGAGAAATGTCTGTTTAGGTCTTTTCCCCACTTTTTGATTGGGTTGTTTGTTTTCCTGGTATTGAGTTGTATTAGCTGATTGTATATTTTGGAAATTAATCCTATGTCAGTTGTTTCGCTTGCTATCATTTTCTCCCATTCTGAGGGTTGACTTTTCACCTTGTTTATAGTTTCCTTTGCTGTGCAAAAGCTTTTAAGTTTAATCAGGTCCCATTTGTTTACTTTTGTTTTTATTTCTGTTACTCTAGGAAGTGGGTCATAGAGGATCTTGCATTGATTTATGTCATTGAGTGTTCTGCCAATGTTTCCTCTAAGAGTTTTATAGTTTCTGGTCTTACATTTAGGTCTTTAATCTATTTTGAGCTTATCTATGTGTATAGTGTTAGGAAGTGTTCTAATTTCATTCTTTTCATGGAGCTGTCCTGTTTTCCCAGCACCATTTATTGCAGAGGCTGTCTTTCCCCCACTGTATATTCTTGCCTCCTTTGTCAAAAATAAAGGACCCATAGGTGCATGGGTTATTTCTGGGCTTTCTATCTTGTTCTATTGGTCTATATCTCTTTTTTCTGTGCCAGTACCATACTGTCTTGATGACTGTAGGTTTGTAGTATAACCTGAAGTCAGAAAGGTTGTTTCCTCCAGCTCCATTCTTCTTTCTTAAGACTGCTTTGGCTATTTGGGGTCTTTTGTGTTTCCATATGAATTGTGAACTTTTTTCTCTAGTTCTGTGAAAATATTGATAATTTGGATCTATAGATTGCATTTGGTAGTAGAATCATTTTCAAAATATTGATTCTTCCTACCCAGGAACATGGAATATCTCTCCACCTGTTTATGTCATCTTTGATTTCTTTCATTAGTGTCTTATAATTTTCTGTGTACAGTTCTTTAGTCTTCTTAGGTAAGTTTATTCCTAGATATTTAATTCTTTTTGTTGTAATGGTGAATGGGATTGATACCTTAATTTCTCTTTCTGAGTTTTCATTGTTAGTATATAGAAATGCAAGTGATTTATTTGTATTGATTTTGTATCCTGCAACTTTGCTAAATTCACTGATTAGCTCTAGTAATTTTCTGATACTATCTTTAGGGTTTTCTGTGTACAGTATCATGTCATCTGCAAATAGTGAGAGTTTTACTTCTTCTTTTCCAATCTGGATCCCTTTTATGTTGTTTTCTTCTCTGATTGCTATAGCTAGGACTTCCAGAACTATGTTGAACAATAGTGGTGAAAGTGGACACCCTTGTATTGTTCCTGACCTTAGGGGGGATATTCTCAGTTTTTCACCATTGAAGAATGTTTGCTGTAGGCTTATCATATATGACCTTTACTATGTTGAGGTAGGTTCCTTCTATGCCCATTTTTTAAGAGTTTTAATCATAAATGGGTGCTGAATTTTGTCAAAGGCTTTTTCTGCATCTATTGAGATTATCATATGATTTACATATTTCTATTTTTTAATATGGTGTTTCATATTGATTGATTTCCATGTATTGAAGAATCCTTACATCCCTGAAATAAACCCAACTTGGTCATGGTGTAAGAGCTTTTTGATATGTTGCTGAATTCTGTATGCTAAAATTTTGCTGAGGATTTTTGCATCTATGTTCATCAGTGATATTGGCCTCTAATTTTCTTTTTGTGTGTGTGTTGTCTTTGTCTGGTTTTGGTATCAGGGTGATGGTTGCCTCGTAGAATAAATTTGGAAGTGTTCCTTCTTCTGCAATATTTTGAAAGAGTTTTAGAAGGATAGGCATTAGCTCTTGTCTAAATGTTAGATAGAATTCTCCTGTGAAGCCATCTGGTCCTGGGCTTTTTTATGGCAGATTTCTGATCAGAGCTTCAATTTCAGTGCATGTAATTGGGTTGTTCATAATTTCTACTTCTTCCTGGTTCAGTCTTGGAAGACTGAACTTTTCTAAGAATCTGTCCATTTCTTCCAGGTTATCCATTTTATTGCCATGTAGTTTTTCATAATAGTCTCTTATAATCCTTTGTATTTCTGCATTGTCTGTTGTAACCTCTCTTTTTTCATATCTAATTTTGTTGATTTGATTCTTCTTTTTTTTTTTTTCTTGATGAGTCTGGCTACGGGTTTGTTGATTTTATCTTCTCAAAGAACCAGCTTTTAGTTTTATTAATCTTTACTATTGTTTCTTTCTTTTTTTCTCATGTATTTCTGCTCAGATCTTTAGGATTTCTTTCCTTCTATTAATTTTGCAGTGTTTTTGTTCCTCTTTTTCCAGTTGTCCTAGGTGTAAAGTTAGGTTGTCTACTCGATGGTTTTCTTGTTTCTTGAGGTAGGATTGTATTAGTATAAACTTCCCTCTTAGAACTGCTTTTGCTGCATCCCATAGGTTTAGAGTTCTCATGTTTCCATTGTCATTTGTTTCTAGAAATTTATTGATTTTCCTTTTGATTTTTTCAGTAACCTGTTGGTTATTTAGAAACGTGTTGTTAAATCTCCATGTGTTTGTGTTTCTTACAGTGTTTTCCTTGTAATTGATATCTAGTCTTATAGTGTTGTGGTCAGAGAAGATGCTTGATATGATTTAAATTTTCTTAAATTTACTGAGATTTGATTTATGACCCAGGTGGTGGTCTATCCTGGAGAATGTTTCATGTGCACTTGAGAAGAAGGTGTATTCTTCTGCATTTAGATGGAATGTCTTGAAAATATCAATGAGATTCATTTCATCTAATATATCATTTAAGGCTTGTGCTTCCTTATTAATTTTCTGTTTTGATGATCTGTTCATTGGTGTGAGTGGGATGTTAAAGTCTCCTACTATTATTGTGTTACTGTCAATTTATCCTTTTATGTCTGTCACTGTTTGTCTTATGTATTGAAGTACCCTATGCTGGGAGCATAGAAATTTACAGTTGTTATGTCTTCCTCTTGGATTGATCCTTTGATCATTATGTAGTGTCCTTCCTTATCTCTTATAATCTTCTGTATTTTAAGGTCTATTTTGTCTGATATGAGGATTGCTACCCCAGCTTTCTTTTGCTTCCCATTTGCATGGAATATATTTTTCCATCCTCTCACTTTCAGTCTATATGTGTCTTGAGGTCTGAAGTGAATTTTTGATAGACAGCATATATATGGGTCTTATTTTTGTGTCCATTTAACCAGTCCGTGTCTTTTGGTTGGAGCATTTAATCCATTTACATTTAAAATAATTATTGATATATATATATATATATTTTTTTCTATTGCCATTTTCTTAATTGTTTGGGGTTGATTTTCAGATTTTTTTTTTTCTTCTGTTGTATTTCTTGACTATAGAAGTCCATTTAACATTTGTTGTAAAGCTGGTTCGGTGGTACTGAATTCTCTTAACTTTTGCTTGTCTGAAAAGCTTTTGATTTCTTCATCAATTTTGAATGAGATCCTTGCCAGATACAGTAATCTTGGTTGTAGATTTTTCCCTTTCAGTGCTTTAAATATATCCTGCCATTCCCTTCCGGCTTGCAGATTTTCTGCTGAAAAATCAGCTGTTAAGAGTATGGGGTTTCCCTTGTATGTTACTTGTTGCTTTTCCCTTGCTGCTTTTAATAGTCTTTGTTAGTTTGATTAGTATGTGTCTTGGACTGTTTCCCCTTGGGTTTATCCTGTATGGGACTCTTTGTGCCTCTTGAACCCTGAGTTTTTTTCATGATGATAGAATTGTTCAAATTCTTCCTCTTGATTTTGTTTTCTATTTACCATGTTTCTTTCAGGATCCTTCTTTATTTAGTCATTGTCATATGCAGAATTCTAGGATATCCTCAAATAAGTCAAGCCTTTGTATAATCTCCTTTCCTTGAGAACTGGCAGAACATATCATTCCTTTCTAGTTAACGAAGTATGTCAAAGGACTCCCTTCATCAGGTTATGCTATATGGCAAAGGTGTCATGTTACTTTATATGCCTGTTTTAGCTGACTGGAATGAGGTATTCTCCTGGGGGCTTTAAAGAAATAAGCCACCATGTTGTGAGGCAGCTTGTGAGCAAAGTGACCAGGAACTGCAGGGTGAGTCCTATAACTGCAAGTAACAGATTTCTGCCCATAACCATGAGTTTGTATTAATAAAATGACTTTAGTACCAATTCCAATGTGTGATGAGGATTTTTCACACCACAAAGCAATTCTCTGACACCAGCTGGGTGTCCTACACTTCAACTCAATTCTGACACTATTTATCTGGAGCTAAAATTAGATTCCACAGGTTTAGGGTTCAGTCCCACAAGACTGCCCCTACTTCAGATGCCGATTGAAAGCCCACGTTGTTACCTGTGCTTCTGACCCATTGACCATAAATCAGAGCTTCTGACAATTTCCTCCTTAGGTTTGATTAATTTGTTAAAGTGGTTTACAGAACTCTGAGAAACATTTACTTACTAGATTGCCAGTTTAATATATATAAACATATAAATAACTCAATAACAACCAGATAGAAGAAATGAATGGAGAGGTAATGAATGGGGAATGAGCACAGAGCTCCGCATCTTCTCTGAGAGTACCATTATCTCCAAATATTCATGTGTTCACCAACCCATAAGCACTTGGAACCCTGTATTTTGGTTTGCTATGGAGGCTTCGTTACACAGGCATGATTGAATAAGTCATCGGCTACTATGATTGAACTCAATCTTCAGACCCTCTTCTCCCTGGAGAATGGAGGTCAGGGGCTGGGACTAAATATTTAAACCCTCTAATAACAGAGTTGGCTCTCCAGACAACCAGCTGCAATTCTTAGCTGCTTTTCAAAAGTCACCAACATAACAAAAGACATTTTTTGCCTCTCATCACTTAGAAAGTTCCAAGGATTTTAGGAGCTCTGTGCCAGAAACCATGAGTGGAGATCAAACACATAGTTTTTCCATTATAAGTCACAATATCAGAGCTTGTTTCCTCCAGAAATGATACAACCTTGACAAGCCTTGAGTGCAGCCTTATGAGACCCTGAGATCTCTGATCCTTTGACTAAGATCAAAGATCTTGTGACTCAAGGCCATATTAAGATTCCTGAATCAGAAAAGTTATGAGATAGTAAACATATGCTATTTTTAAACCACTGAATTTGTGGTAATTTGTTAAGCAGTATATAAATTGGGCTTCCCTAGTGGCTCAGATGGTAAAGAATCCACCTGCAATGCAGGAGACCTGGGTTTTATCCCTGGGTCAGAAAGATCTCCTGGAGAAGGGAATGTCAGCCCACTCCAGTATTCTTGCCTGGAGAAGTTCATGGACAGAGGAACCTGGTGGGTTATAGTCCATGGGGTTGCATAGAGTTGGACGCGACTATCACATATAAAACTGATCAACAGGAATCTCAGTTAAAAAGACCTAGGTAACCAGAAGCAGGACCTCTTATGCCGTGTGATAATAGCAGAGCCCAACAGGAAGAGGAGAGACTCCTCTTCTTTCCTGGCAAGGACTCAGCCCAATGAAAATCCACAGACTCTTTGTTTCCTACGGCCTTTCCGCCTTTCTTCTCCCCTCTATAGAAGCAGTCTCTTTTCCTTGCCATGCCAGGATTTGCACATGGCTTGACATGGTTGCAGATTCTGAATTGCAATTCTCTGCTAAGTATCTGGCAGTATATTTGTTTCAGGCCAACAAGTAACAGAAAACTAACCCAGTCACTGAATTTTCACTTCTAAGAAACTTTCAGTCTTCTAATCAATGAAGTCTCACTTCTAAGAACCTCTTCTTAAATAACAGGAAGATCTCCTTGATTTCATTCCTCTGTCGATGGACATTTAGGTTGTTTCCACATCCTGGCTATTGTAAATGTGGTACATATATACACATATTACTTACACATTGAAAAAAGAACAAAATAATGCCATTGGCAGCAACATGGATGGACAAAGAGATTCTCAAACTAAGTAACTCAGACAAAGAGACAAATATCATATGGTACTGCTTATATGTGAGATCTTAAAAAATGGTACAAACATATTTACAAGACATAAATAGAGTCACAGATATTAAAAAAAGAAAAAAAAACTTATGGTTACCAGAGAGGAATAAGGGGGAGTGACAATTTGAGACATTGGGATTGACATATATACACTGTTATATATACAACAGATAACTAATAAGGACATACTATATAGCAAAGGGTACTCTACTCAATACTCTGTCATGACCTATATGGGAAAATAATTTTAAAAATAGTGGATACATGTATATGTGTAACTTATTCACTTTGCTGTATGCTATAAATCACACAGCAAAGTGAATCAGTTATACTGACACTAAAATATAACATTGTAAATCAACTGTAAACCAATAAATTTTAAAAAATAAATAACAGGAAGATGAGTAGAAAATCCCCCAAGATTCTAAATGGGTAACACCTATGGCAATCCTTAAACTGATTTATTCAGCCATAGCATTGAGGCAGGCCTTTTTAAAGTGGGGGTTATTGATTATCTTTATTTTATAGTCACATTTCATATATCATATAGAGAAAACCAGAGCTTTGTGAAGAAAGCTGAGCACCAAAGAATTGAAGCTTTTGAACTGTGGTGTTGGAGAAGACTCTTGAGAGTCCCTTGGACTGCAAGGAGATCCAGCCAGTCTCTTCTAAAGGAGATAAGCCCTGGGTGTTTTTTGGAAGGAATGATGCTAAAGCTGAAACTCCAGTACTTTGGCCACCTCATGCAAAGAGCTGACTCATTGGAAAAGACTCTGATGCTGGGAGGGATTGGGGGCAGGAGGAGAAGGGGATAACAGAGGATGAGATGATTGGATGGCATCACCGACTTGATGGACGTGAGTTTGAGAGAACTCTGGGAGTTGGTGACGGACAGGGAGGCCTGGCCTGCTGCGATCATGGGGGTCGCAAAGAGTCGGACACGACTGAGCGACTGAACTGAACTGAACTGAGAGCTTTGGGAGCATGTTAAACAGAGAAGAGATTTGTCAAAGTGGGCTCCTGGACAGCCTGCATCTGCATCACTTGGGCATTTCTTTTTAAAATGTGAAGTCCTAGGCCCATTCTCATACACACTAAATGTGAAAGTCTGGGGCTTAGACATCTACCTTTTTAACTAGCTCCCCAGCTAATTATTTCTGCATAAAATTTTTAGAACAAATGAGTTAGCACTGGTTTATAACACTAGCTCTCCATTAGTTATACCTAAAGAGCTTAAAAAAAAATACCAGTCCCTAAGCCCCACTCAATTAATGGAGACTCTGTTGTACTGGGGGTTCCCAGGTGCTGTTGTTGTTGTTCAGTCACTCAGTCGTGTCTGACTCCTTGTGACCCCACGGACTGCAACATGTCAGGCTTCCCTGTCCTTCACTATTTCCTGGAGTTCACTCAAACTCATGTCCATTGAATTGATGATGCCATCCTTCTCCTCATGCCCTCAATCTTTCCCAGCATCAGGGTCTTTTCCAATGAGTCGGCTCTTCCCATCAGGTGGCCAAAGTATTGGAGCTTCAACTTTAGTATCAGTCCTTCCAATGAATATTCGAAGTTGATTTCCTTTAAAAGTGACTGTTTTGATCTTGTTATCCAAGAGACCTTCAAGGATTTTCTCCAGCACCACAGTTCAAAAGCAGCAGTTCTTCAGTGCTCAGCCTTCTTTATGGTCCAGCCCTCACATCTGTAAATGACTACTGGAAAAAGCATAGCTTTGTCTAGACAGACCTTTGTTGGCAAAGTGATGTGGTAAAGAATCCACCTGCCAATCCAGGAGATGCAAGAGATGTGAGATGAATCCCTGGGTCAGGAAGATTCCCTGGAGTAGGAAATGGCAACCCACTCCAGGATTCTTGCCTAGAAAAGTCCATGGATAGAGGAGCCTGGCAGGCTATAGTCCATGGGGTTGCAAAGAGCAACTGAGTGCACACACACACACACACACACCTATTGGGAGTAGGCATAGGCAGATGTAAAATCTCCTAACATGTGCTTCTTTGAGGAGCCATGGTTGAGAATTAGTGCTTCAGTAGGTGTATTGGAGCCCGTTAATCATGATGAATCTAGGCAATGATTACATAAATATCAGGTAGATTGACTTCTCTTTCACCTAAGAGTTTGTGCTAAAGAGAAAACAGAAGACTAAACCCTTAGGATATAGACTGATGTAGAGAAAGTACCCTCAGGAAAATAGAACAGAGAAGATAAGCTAGAATTGCTGTTATATTCCTTTGACTCTATCCTTATCGCTCCTCTTATATCTTTTCTGTCTTAAGTCTACCTTCTGTACCCCATTTATACACCATACTAACTTTTATTCTCTCCATATACATAGTTCTTCCTCTTAACATTTCCACGTTGCTGCTGCTGCTGCTGCTAAGTTGCTTCGGTCGTGTCCAACTCTGTGTGACCCCACAGATGGCAGCCCTCCAGGCCCTGCCATCCCTGGGATTCTCTAGGCAAGAACACTGGAGTGGGTTGCCATTTCCTCCTCCAATGCATGAAAGTGAAAAGTGAAAGTGAAGTCACTCAGTCATGTCCGACTCTTAGCGACCCCATGGACTGCAGCCTACCAGGCTCCTCCATCCGTGGGATTTTCCAGGCAAGAGTACTGGAGTGGGTTGCCATTGCCTTCTCCGATTTCCATGTTACCGTTGTCCATTTCCTGTTATAAGGACATCTAATTTATTAAAGGTTTTACTTCATGCATTGTTTGCCCAAGGTGCTTTTTCGGGGGGAAGGTGGTGTGGGGGTAGGTAGGGGCAGTCATATTCATAAGGGGTAAGCTGGGTGGATTCAGCCTAGGTAATCAGTTAGGAATGAGCTACAGAGTGAAGTGAGTGGAAAATAAGATGTGCTTCTACTGTGGGAAGTAAACAAATTAAACATCCATGTATATGCAATTTATCAATATGTTCATTTGTTAGTATGCCTTTGACATTGCCTTCTTAGCTTTGGAGTTGCTTGAGATCAGGCTTCCAAATCATGGATAAGATCCTACGTCTTGAATAAAATCCACAAGAATGTAAACTTTTACATGTTCTTTGATGATAGTTTCCTTTTAAATTAAGCTGTACCTGGTTTATCTTACCTTTCTTTTTTCTAAAGGTTTTACTTGTAAATAATAGGATTCATTTTTGTTCTCTCATATATATATATATATATATATACACACACACACACACACGTATACATATATACATATGTATGTATATATACACATATATACATATGTATATACGTATATATGTATATGTATATATATGTACTGAACCATTTAGCTGAATGCTGGTTTCTTCTTGGTCTAATGCAATGCACTGCTGCATATTATTGCATTAGACCAAGAAGAAACCAGCATTCAGCTAAATGGTTCAGTTTGTACTCTCCTATCTGCATAGATTTTCTTTAAGCTCCCAATCATTTTATTACATCTCACTGTTGCTAAAGTCTCAATCACACCTGCCACTGTTTTCTAATAATTTGATCCTAATCTTTGCTTGAAGACAATTCACCTAAGCAAACTCCTTACTCTGATGGAGATTTGTCTTTGGAAGATAGGAAATTTTCTTTAGCTTTTTATCTTGGTCTAGTCTCCTATACTTGGATTAATGTGTCCACTTCCTAGCAATGTTTTCAACAGCATGACTACTTGCTGAAGCTCAGACAGCTTCCTTGCCCTGGCCTGAATCCAACTTTCTTTGCACTTTCCTGGAAATGAATTCATGTCAATTATTATTGGAGAAGAGGAGAGATACTTTAACCAAGGCCTAAGGTTTGTGAATTATAAGTATCTATCGCACAAATTCTCCATGGATAAGAATAGAATAGCCCTTTAGAAATGCTTATTTTACTTTGTTTTCTTATGTTTAATGAAAGTTTTGCCATTCTTCCAATAACTACTTCTTCTTATTTACCTTATCAGTTTATAGGGGGTGAAAATTAATATCAGTTCTTGCAGAAATGTTCTGTTTATTTCCCCCAAAGCTTAATTTGTAGTCCTAGTTTGTATATATGTAGTGCTTTGATGTCGTTTACAAAGACATCGTGTATAAGTCTTAAAATGTGAATGGTTCATTTTCATTATTTTTTTGAAAACCATCCATGAAAACTTGATACGATGGTGGTGAAACAAAAACTCTGTGCCTTACTTCAGCTACATTCCATTAGGTGATTCAACATTACTTTTCATATTAGTTACTATTTACCTTTCTTGCATCTTGTGAGATAGATTTGAGGGCTTTCCTGTACTCTGATATGGGTAGAAACTACATCTCAGTTCCAAATGAATACAAATGTTTACATGAGTGAGTTACATATCCATTATATCAAAAAGGGTATCTGCATTTGAAATATTCCCTTATGGGGATAAATCTCTGCCCTATCTCCA
Source organism: Bos grunniens (assembly GCF_055505025.1). NCBI lineage: Eukaryota > Metazoa > Chordata > Mammalia > Artiodactyla > Bovidae > Bos > Bos grunniens. Next base: position 99,202,047 of record NC_141194.1, on the reverse strand, counting down.
ATAACAGGGATAAAATTTTTTATAGAAGTGCATTCAGATCTCCACTGTATGACTAAGGGAAAAGATAACAAGGACCTATACTTTCAATAAGTACAATTATATACACCTGATCTATATGGACCAGACCTGAACAATAACACCAGGGGTTTAATGGAATTAACTACAAAAAGAAATGATACATCTTATGCCTGTGCTGTGCTGTGTTTAATTGCTTAGTTGTATCCAACTCTTTGCAACCCCATGGACTGTAGCCCAACAGGCTCCTTTGTCCATGGGGATTCTCCAGGGAAGAATACTGGAGTAGGTTGCCATGCCCTCCTCCAGGGGATCTTTCCAACCCAAGAATCGAACCCAGGTCTCCTGCATTGCAGGTGGATTCTTTACTGTCTGAGCCACCAGGGAAGCTGACATTGTGTGCCTAGTCAGGGGCCAAAATGCTATTCTTAGTGACCTGTGCTTGTTTGTCCTGAAAGTTTTGCTGCCTGAGTTTGGGTTATCCTGAGTGCCTTAAAAGGCACCTTCCCTCTCCTTAATTCAGGCATAATAAAGGATCAAGCCCAGTGTATGTAAAATGGGCAAATGATTCTATGTTTCATTTTGCCCCAATGAAATTTTGTGTGTGGAATTTAGAATACAAGGATTTATTGGGGATAACTCTAAAGTCAAGGTGACAGTCAAGTATCTGAGAAAGTATAGAAGATTACCCTGATAAAAGGATGGTTGTCTACATAATATTTTGAGGCTTTTCTTGAAAGTGATTAGGTGATATTTTAACCTCCTTTAGGGAGCATATATAGCACATTTCCAGTCCATAAAAGAAGCCCACATATCACTTAACCACTTTTAACAAACAAGTCCTAGTCGAAGAGGAAGTAAGAAGAAATGAAAAAGGGAAGCATATTTTGGAGAATCTATTTTTATTCCATGGAAAAATAGTTAATAGGTTACTTGAATGCTCCTACAGTATTATAGTTAAAGCTGGGTGCTTTTAATCTCACACAGAATACAAACGTACACCCTCCTGGTTTTACTTTTTCATGAGTTATTTATTCTTTAATTCTCCTGAAACAAGGTGAGAACAGTTTTATAGTTAGAAAACCTACTTTTTCCTGTTTGATATTTATCATCTACAGAACCAACTACACTCAGTAGAATGAATTGGTATCCCATCTTTAAAAATTCATTGTGACATAAATATAGTATACTAACGCATATATATGGAATTTAGAAAGATGGTAACAATAACCTGGTGTACGAGATAGCAAAAGAGACACTGATGTATAGAACAGTCTTATGGACTCTGTGGGAGAGGGAGAGGGTGGGAAGATTTGGGAGAGTGACATTGAAACATGTAGAATATCATGTAAGAAACGAGTTGCCAGTCCAGGTTCGATGCGCAATACTGGATGCTTGGGGCTGGTGCACTGGGACGACCCAGAGGGATGGTATGGGGAGGGAGGAGGGAGGAGGGTTCAGGATGGGGAACACATGTATGCCTGTGGCGGATTCATTTTGATATTTGGCAAAACTAATACAATTATGTAAAGTTTAAAAATAAAATAAAATTTAAAAGAAAAAAAATAAATAAAAATTCATTGTGACTTATAAAATAAGATCAGTGAAATTTGGTTTACTGTCACTTCTGAAAGTCATAAAATGCCACTTCAATATGGTCTAAATAGTAAAGCATTTTATAATAACTTAACCCCCTTTTTCTCTTTTTAAGAACAAAAAATAATTTAGCATGACATCAAAGAAAAGTTTAAAAATCTGAAGATCAGAGTTCAAATTTATATTGCTGACCTTATTCACAGAAAGAGACCTTTATAGTTACTGCACACTCTAATTTGTCATATCCATAAGCAATGAAACTCCACATAAAATACTGTTGGTAAAAACAAACACCTCAGCATTTACTGGAATGATGTTACTTGGTGGCAAGTAAAAACCAAAAACAGAAAAAGAAATCATATGTATGGGATATGACTAAATAACTTTATTCATGGCATACTGGAAGCTACATCAATTGATTCAACTCTGAAGGGATTTAGTAAATGACAGGATTGAAGATACCAAATCATAGGACACAGTCCAATTTAATCTTGGATTATATAACCAATTTCCACTAAAAAAACAAACAAACAAACAAACTAAAAATAAACCCTCCTTTTTCTTTGACCTTTTTTTCCTATTAACTTTTATGTTTCAAAGATGATGCCATTACTGTTTATTAAATTATAGAGCTGAGGAGACTAATGCAGGATGACCAATACAATTTGGAAGATGAATAAACTTCTAGTTGAAGACTCTATTTGGGGGGAATTCTGATTCTGTTTTAAAGATGGCTGCCCCAACCTCAATTGCTGGACACCAAGTCCATCAGTCTGCTGTTGCTTCCCTAATGTCTACACATCACCCTAATAGTTTGAAATTATAGTCAAGAAGTTTGAGGGTACTTTTGCAATTACCCTACTTGGCATCACTGACTCAATGGACATGAGTATGAGCAAACTCCAGGAGATAGTGAAGGACAGGAAACCTGGTGTGCCACAGTCCATGGGGTTGCAAAGAGTCAGACACAACTCAGCTACTGAACAACAACAAACTCACAATAGCAAAACTGCTTTGGGATCTTTGCTGCCATCTAATTACATGTATTTTGCCTCATGGAACTTGCCATGACAAGTAAATGATGCTAGTATTACTTTGAAGATCTACCTCTATGATTACATGAAGCAGGAAGAATGATCATTTCTTCTACTTCTTCCTGCTGCTGCTGCTAAGTCGCTTCAGTTGTGTACGACTCTGTAAGACCCCAAATACAGCAGCCCACCAGGCTCCCCAGTCCCTGGGATTCTTCAGGCAAGAACACTGGAGTGGGTTGCCATTTCCTTCTCCAATGCATGAAAGTTAAAAGTGAAAGTGAAGTCGCTCAGTTGTGTCTGACTGTTATCGACCCCATGGACTGCAGCCTACCAGGCTCCTCCATTCTTGGGATTTTCCAGGCAAGAGTACTGGAGTGGGGTGCCACTACCTTATCCTCTATTTCTTCCTATCAGTGGTTAAAAGGCACTGTAAGATTCTATAGGAAAAAATAGTACCACTCTTTCCATAGCAATTTGAATACATGTCTGAAGAAAGGATCACCCATATGAGATGCTCCATGGTTTTGAGGCACATTTACATTGTCCTCTGGACCAGGGCAGAAAACAAAGTGGAAAGTAGAAGCCCTTCCCCTACATACTTTCCAACATGCTTCCCCTTACCCTTCATTCCCTCTGCCTGACAACCACACTGTGTCCTCATGTTGCTGTCTATCCTTCACCACCATCCCTATTTGTTGTCCTATCTTACCCCAGAAATATTCATAATTCCTATCTCCTTCAATATACAGATAGTTCCACATTCTCTTAGCAGGAGCCTTGCTTCTTAAAAAGTTGAGATTATCTGAGTGGGCCTATCGTAATCATAGGCACTCTTAAAAGGTGAAAACTTTCTCCAGCTGACAGCAGGAGAGTAAGAGAAAAGCATGTGGAATTTGAACCAGGAGAAGGATTTGGCCATTGTTGGGTTCAAGATGGAAGGGGTTATGGAGAAGAAACGTGAGACGCTTTCAGGAACTAACAGACGATCCCAATTGACAACTGGAAAGAGAATGGGGATCTCAGTCCTACAAATGCAAGAAAATGAATGTGACCAAACACCTGAAAAACCCTGGAAGTAGACTTTTCCCCAGAATATCCAGATAAGAACTCAACCCAACAGACACTTGGATTTTAGTCTTGTGAAACCCTCAGCAGAGAATCAGTTGAGCTTTGCTGGGCTTCTGACCTACAGAACTATGAGCTAATAAATTTGTGTGCTGCTTTCAACTATAATATTTATGAGATATATATATATATATATATATATATATATATATATATATAATGTAGCAATACAAAACTAATACAATAGTTGAATTAGATAAATGCATCTTCACTAAATACGCTACCTGGTTAATGTGTGATCTCTCTAAGAAACAAATTGTCTAAAAACACTTAAAATTCATATGTTGCAAAGATACATTAATCAAACTCAAAAGTAACATGTTAGGAATGGCATTATGAATATAATAAAAGTAAAATTTGGAGCAAATGTATTAAAGGAGATAAGGAGGGTCATTTTCTAGTGATATGAGCTATAATCAATAATGAAGATATAACATTATTAAAATATATATGCCTATAGCAAATCCCTAAGGAATGAGCCTAAGCATGTGAATTAGAAAATTTACATAGGGATTGGACTTCAAATCACATCACATAAGCATCTATCTCTTCCACCTTTGAATAAGGCCAGTCTTGCCTAGATGCAAATTTGGGGAGATAACCCATGATTAGAAAATGAATCAGCACTGAAAAGTGAATGACTACTTGTAAATCAATATGCCCAACACTGTGGTAACAGACATGACACAGTTAATTTACAATGCATGTCAAATTATTTGCACAGCTCACCTAGAATAGCAGAGGCTAACCAGATCCCCGGAGAAGGCAGTAGCACCCCACTCCAGTACTCTTGCCTGGAAAATTCCATGGACCGAGGAGCCTGGTGGGCTGCAGTGATGGGGTCGCTAAGAGTCGGACACGACTGAGCAACTTCACTTTCACTTTTCACTTTCATGCATTGGAGAAGGAAATGGCAACCCACTCTAGTCTTCTTGCCTGGAGAATCCCAGAGATGGGGGAGCCTTGTGGGCTGCCATCTATGGGGTTGCATAGAGTCAGACACGACTGAAGTGACTTAGCAGCAGCAGCAGCAGCCAGAATCCCATGAAAGAACCTTTCTTCACACCTGGAGACTGCAGAGTATCAAGTACTATGGATTTCACTGGCAGAAAATTTCATAGCTCTTTAGAAGTGATAGGCAGCCTTGCCTAACTCCAAGAATTCACAGATCAGCAAAAATAAAACCCAAATGTAAGAACCACACAAAATGAAACTGGCCTGAAACTTGATGAGATAGTTTGGGATAGTAGAAAGAATATTCTAGTTCTTTTATTTGTGTAACCTTAATCATACTATTGGATAAGGCAATGGCACCCCACTCCAGTACTCTTGCCTGAAAAATCCCATGGACGGAGGAGCCTGGAAAGCTGCAGTCCATGGGGTCACTGAGGGTCGGACATGACTGAGCGACTTCACTTACACTTTTCACTTTCATGCATTGGAGAAGGAAATGGCAACCCACTCCAGTGTTCTTGCCTGGAGAATCCCAGGGACAGGGGAGCCTGGTGGGCTGCTGTCTATGGGGTCGCACAGAGTCGGACACAACTGAAGCGACGTAGTAGTAGTAATAGTAGTAGTAATCATACTATATCACTTCCCTAATCCTAGTTTCCCCATCAGTGAAATAAAAGGAAGCTGAAGTAGATAATATAAAAGTGTTCTCTTCACTCTGATACTTTTTTTTTTTTTTTTTGATGATCCCTATGTCATGGTTATTTTATTTCCTCTCTTGATTTTTTAACTTGTTGTTTTATATTGGAGTATGGTTGATTAACAATGTTTGAAAGGACCATAGAACTTAGAATCCACTGCCCGTCAAATGTGCCAGAAATATTTTCCCTGACAGATACTCATTCTTATTGATCGGTGGTTGAGAATCCATCTGATAAATCTTCCCACTTGGCTATGTATCATCTTGGACATGGCCAATTTCTTACAATGGCATTCAATTTGTTCACAATGACCCAACCTATATTCGCAGCCTCTTTTATCATCATTGTTAGACCAGATGATTTGCTGTTTCATAAACATATAGACTGTTTCTTCCAGTAGTCATGTATGGATGTGAGAGTTGGACTATAAAGTAAACTGAGCGCTGAAGAATTGATGCTTTTGAATTGTGGTGTTGGAGAAGACTCTTGAGAGTCCCTTGGACTGCAAGGGGATCCAACCAGTCCATCCTAAAGGAAATCAGTCCTGGGTGTTCATTGGAAGGACTGATGATGTTGAAGCTGAAACTCCAATACTTTGGCCACCTGATGTGAAGAGCTGACTCATTTTAAAAGACCCTGATGCTGGGAAAGACTGAGGGCAGGAGAAGGAGATGACAGAGGATGAGATGGTTGGATGGACTCAATGGACATGGGTTTGGGTAGACTCCGGCAGTTGGTGATGGACAGGGAGGTATGATGTGCTGCAGTTCATGGGGTCACAAAGAGTTGGACATGACTGAGTGACTGAACTGAACTGAAACATATTCCTTGCCTCTTTGACTTTACTCAAGCCTTGATTCAAAATCCAATTCATTATCTGTAAAAACACATCTCTCAATTTCTAGGTTAAATATCAACTCATTTATGAAACCTTTGCCAAATCATAATAGAGAACTATTCAGGAGCTTCCTAAAGTTAAAGTTCAGGATCACGTTCCTGCCCCACAAAGGATTTTCAAAGTTCTTTCTATAAATGAAACATTTATTAATTTATTTATTTGCCAGGCCCCAGGGCACAAGGTGGAGAAGGCAATGGCACCCCACTCCAGTACTTCTGCCTGGAAAATCCCATGGACGGAGGAGCTTGGTAGGCTGTAGTCCACGGGGTCACTAGGAGTCGGACACAACTGAGCGACTTCACTTTCACTTTTCACTTTCATGCATTGGAGAAAGAAATGGCAACCCACTCCAGTGTTCTTGCCTGGAGAATCCCAGGGACAGGGGAGCCTGGTAGGCTGCTGTCTATGGGGTCACACAGAGTCAGACACGACTGAAGTGACTTAGCAGCAGCAGCAGGGCACAAGGTGAAACAGCAAATGTTGGTGGGTATTAGCCCACAGATTCACTTGTTTGGCCAATGTATTATTTTCTTAAGAATCTGAATTTGACTGCCTTCAAACATACATTTCATTCTCCAGGTTGCCACAGACCCCATCACTCAACAATGGTCTTACACTATATGCTTCACATATACATGCTTTGCAAGTATCCCATTTTATTTTATTTTTTAAGGCTATCACCAGCCATAGTATTTCTTGGATCTTCAACCCCGAAGTCTAATTGTGGACTACAATGCAGTTTCCATAATTATAAATGCATGTTCAGAGCCTCCTGTTAAAATGATTTTCACTACTGTTTACAATAGGAAAATATGGGATAACAAATTAAGAGACATAGATTAACCAGTTCCTCCTCAAAAGTACATTCTCTTCTCAAATCTCCTGAAGCTTTATTATTTACTGCATTCCTGGAGAGAAGAGAAGTGCTATTTAACCTTGTCTACTTCTTCTGATACAAGATTTATTTTAAATGGCATTTTTATTAGAGAAACAACCTACCATCTTCTAGTTTATTCTCCTTATACACAAACAAGAAAACTACATAATAAAGGTAACTGCTAAAATGACTATAAGAGAGGAGGAGCTAAGATGGCGGAGGAGTAGGACAGGGAGAACACTTTCTCCCCCACAAATTCATCAAAAGAACATTTAAACGCTGAGTAAATTCCACAAAACAACTTCTGAATGCCGGCAGAGGACATCAGGCACCCAGAAAAGCAACCCAAGTCTTCGAAAGAAGGTAGGAAAAAATATAAAAGACAAAAAAAAGGACAAAAGTGAGAGGGACAGAGTTCCGTCCCAGGAAAGGAGTCTTAAAAAGAGAGAAGTTTCCAAACACCAGGAAACCTTCTCACTGCCGAATCTGTGCCGAGCCTTGGAAGCACAGAGGGCAACATAACAGGGAGGAAAAATAAATAATTAAAACCCGCACATTGCGAGCCCTATGGTAACTCCCCCAGGGGAGAAGCAGCGCAGACGCCTGCATCCGCCATTAGCAAGCGGGGGCTGGGCAGGGAGGCGTGGCGCGGGCTGCATCGCAAGAATCTGGCCTGAATACCCCGAGCGCTATCTGAGTGAAATAATTTGGGCTAGCAAACCAGACTGTGGGATGTCTACCACGCGAAAAGCCAGCCCTAACCTATGATACCGCCAGGCCCGCGCACGGAACAAAGGACTGAACAGAGATAGCCGGCGGCAGACCATCCCCCTCTGGTGATAGGCAGCCAGAGCCGGAAGGGGACAATCGCAGCCCCAGAGAGACATTATCTATAAAACTGTAAGCAGGCTTCTTTGCTAACTAAAACTTCTTGGGGGTCTGGATGGTCAACATCTGCCTGAGAAGGTGTGCCGGTGCACAACTAGATAACCGAGCGGCGGGGAGGCGATAAGTCACAGCAGTCGTGCGTGCAAAACACCTCATCACCTGAGCTGCTCGGATCTGGGAAGGGCACAAAACGCAGGCCCAACCAAGAGTCTGCGCCTCTGAGGACTACCCGAGTGCCTGAACCTGAGTGGCTTGGACCTGGGAAGTACAGGCAGCCCAGGGCCGGCCACAGATGGTTCCCAGTGGAGCAACCTAGAGCCTGAGCAGCATGGGCAGAGAGGCTACATGCGCCATGAACGGCGGGCAGACCCAGTGTGGCTGAGGCACTGTGAGCACACGCCAGTGTTATTTGTTTGCAGCATCCCTCCCTACCTCCCCTCAGCGCGACTGAACAAGTGAGCCTTAAAAAAAAAAAAAAAGTGTCCTCCACCGTCCCCTTTGTGTCAGGACGGAAACCAGACACTGAAGAGACCAGCAAACAGAAGAAGCTATAACAGAGGGAACCGACTTGGAAGCTACAGGCAATAGATTAAAACCCTGTGGTCACTACCATCTACATAGGAAGGGGCCTATAGATCTTGAGAAATATAAGGAAATAGCTAAAAATGAACTGAACCCACAATACTCACAACAAAACCGGAGAAAGTCCTAGATACATTTTTACTATTTGTACGATCATTCTTTCTTTCTTTTTTTTTTTAATTATTTTTTTAATTAAAAAAATTTTAAGTCCTCTATTATTCCTTTAATTTCCACTTTTATAACTGCTTACTTTGCAAAAAAAAGAAGACCCTATTTTTTTAAAGCAAACTTCATATATATATATATATTTTATAATTTTTTAACTTTTTTTCCCTTATTCCTTCTTTTCTTTAACATTGTATTTTTGAAATTCCAAACTCTACTCTAGATTTTTAATTTTAGTTTTTTAGTATTTGTTATCAATTTTGTGACTATAGTTTTTGTTTTTGTTTTTATATAATTTCTGTGACCCTTTTTTCTTTTTTCTTTTTCTTTTTCGCTGTTTCTTTCTCTTCTTCTTTTAAATAACATTTTATATCTGAAATTCCAAACTCTACTCTAGATTTTTAATTTATGCTTTTTGGTATTTGTTATCAATTTTGTACCTGTATTTTTTTTTAATAATTTATGCAACTTTGTTTATTCTTGTTTTTTTTTTTTTCTCTCTCTTTCTTTTTCTTCTTTTTTTAACATTGTATTTTTGAAATTCCACACTCTACTCTAGATTTTTAACTTTTGCTTTTTGGTATTAGTTATCAATTTTGTACCTATATTTTCTTTATAATTTTCGCGACCTAGTTTGTATTTGTTTGTTTGTTTTTTCTCTCTTTCTTTTCCTTCTTCTTTCTTTTAACATCGTATTTTTGAAATTCCAAACTCTACTCTAGATTTTTAATTTTAGTTGTTTAGTATTTGTTATCAATTTTGTGACTATAGTTTTTGTTTTTGTTTTTATATAATTTCTGTGACCCTTTTTTCTTTTTTCTTTTTCTTTTTCGCTGTTTCTTTCTCTTCTTCTTTTAAATAACATTTTATATCTGAAATTCCAAACTCTACTCTAGATTTTTAATTTATGCTTTTTGGTATTTGTTATCAATTTTGTACCTGTATTTTTTTTTAATAATTTATGTGACTTTGTTTATTCTTGTTTTTTTTTTTTTCTCTCTCTCTTTCTTTTTCTTCTTTTTTTAACATTGTATTTTTGAAATTCCACACTCTACTCTAGATTTTTAACTTTTGCTTTTTGGTATTAGTTATCAATTTTGTACCTATATTTTCTTTATAATTTTTGCGACCTAGTTTGTATTTGTTTGTTTGTTTTTTCTCTCTTTCTTTTCCTTCTTCTTTCCTTTAACATCGTATTTTTGAAATTCCAAACTCTACTCTAGATTTTTAATTTTTGCTTTTATGTATTTGTTACCAATTTTGTACCTTTAAGAACCCAAACTTCAGTACCCATTTTTCACTAGGGAGCGAGATTACTGGCTTAACTGCTCTCTCTCCCTTTGGACTCTCCTTTTTCTCCACTAGGTCACCTGTGTCTCCTCCCTAACCCCTCTCTATTCTACCCAACTCTGTGAATTTCTGTGTGTTCCAGATGGTGGAGAACACTTAGGGAACTGATTACTGGCTGGATCTGTCTCCCTCCTTTTCATTCCCCCCATTTATCCTCCTGGCCACCTCTGCCACCTTTCTCCTTCTTCTCTTCTAACTCTGTGAACAACTCTGAGCCGTCCAGTTGTGGAGTGCACATAAGGAAGAGATTACTGAATAGCCCACTCTCTCCTCTATTGACTCCACCTCAACTCATTCGGGTCACCTCTAACTCCCTCCTCACTCTTATCTTCGCCATATAACGCTATAAACCTCTCTGGGTGAAACAAGTTTCAGGGCAAGACATACCAAGCAAATTCTCCAGCAGCAAGGAACACAGCCCTGAGCTCCAAGATACAGGCAGCCCAAAGTCACCCCAAAACCACAGACATCCCATAACTCATTACTGGACATTTCATTGCACTCCAGAGAGAAGAAATACAGCTCTACCCACCAGAACACCGACACAAGCTTCCCTAACCAATAAACCTTGACAAGCCACCTGTACAAACCCACACAGAGCGAGGAAATGCCACAATAAAGAGAACTCCACAAACTGCCAGAATACAGAAAGGACACACCAAACTCAGCAATTTAAACAAGATGAAGAGACAGAGGAGTACCCAGCAGATAAGGGAACAGGATAAATGCCCACCAAACCAAACAAAAGAGGAAGAGATAGGGAAATCTACCTGATAAAGAATTCCAAATAACGACAGTGAAATTGATCCAAAATCTTGAAATCAAAATGGAATCACAGATAAATAGCTTGGAGACAAAGATTGAGAAGATGCAAGAAAGGTTAAACAAGGACCTAGAAGAAATAAAAGAGTCAACATAAAATGAATAATGTAATAAATGAAATTAAAAACACTCTGGAGGCAACAAATAGTAGAATAACAGAGGCAGAAGATAGGATTAGTGAATTAGAAGATAGAATGGTACAAATAAATGAATCAGAGAGGATAAAAGAAAAACGAATTAAAAGAAATGAGGACAATCTCAGAGACCTCCAGGACAATATTAAATGCTACAACATTCGAATCATAGGGGTCCCAGAAGAAGAAGACAAAAAGAAAGACGATGAGAAAATACTTGAAGAGATAATAGTTGAAAACTTCCCTAAAATGGGGAAGGAAATAATCACCCAAGTCCAAGAAACCCAGAGAGTCCCAAACAGGATAAACCCAAGGCAAAACACCCCAAGACACATATTAATCAAATTAACAAAGATCAAACACAAAGAACAAATATTAAAAGCAGCAAGGGAAAAACAACAAATAACACACAAGGGAATTCCCATAAGGATAACAGCTGATCTTTCAATAGAAACTCTTCAAGCCAGGAGGGAATGGCAAGACATACTTAAAATGATGAAAGAAAATAACCTACAGCCCAGATTATTGTACCCAGCAAGGATCTCATTCAAATATGAAGGAGAAATCAAAAGCTTCTCAGACAAGCAAAAGTTGAGAGAATTCAGCACCACCAAACCAGCTCTCCAACAAATACTAAAGGATATTCTCTAGACAGGAAACACAAAAACAGTGTATAAACTCGAACCCAAAACAATAAAGTAAATGGCAATGGGATCATACTTATCAGTAATTACCTTAAATGTAAATGGGTTGAATGCCCCAACCAAAAGACAAAGACTGGCTGAATGGATACAAAAACAAGACCCCTACATATGTTGTCTACAAGAGACCCACCTCAAAATAGGGGACACATACAGACTGAAAGTGAAGGGCTGGAAAAAGATTTTCCATGTAAATAGGGACCAAAAGAAAGCAGGAGTAGCAATACTTATATCAGATAAAATAGACTTTAAAACAAAGGCTGTGAAAAGAGACAAAGAAGGTCACTACCTAATGATCAAAGGATCAATCCAAGAAGAAGATATAACAATTATAAATATATATGCATCCAACACGGGACTGCCGCAATATGTAAGACAAATGCTAATGAGTATGAAAGGAGAAATTAACAATAACACAATAATAGTGGGAGACTTTAATACCCCACTCACACCAATGGATAGATCAACTAAACAGAAAATTAATAAGGAAACACAAACTTTAAACGATACAATAGACCAGTTAGACCTAATTGATATCTATAGGACATTTCATCCCAAAACAATGAAGTTCACCTTTTTCTCAAGGGCACATGGAACCTTCTCCAGGATAGATCACATCCTGGGCCATAAAGCTGGCCTTGGTAAATTCAAAAAAATAGAAATCATTCCAAGCATCTTTTCTGACCACAGTGCAGTAAGATTAGATCTCAATTACAGGAGAAAAACTATTAAAAATTCCAACATATGGAGGCTGAACAACACACTGCTGAATAACCAACAAATCACAGAAGAAATCAAAAAAGAAATCAAAATTTGCATAGAAACTAATGAAGATGAAAACACAACAACTCAAAACCTGTGGGACACTTTAAAAGCAGTCCTAAGGGTAAAGTTCATAGCAATACAGGCACACCTCAAGAAACAAGAAAAAAGTCAAATAAATAACCTAACTCTACACCTAAAGCAACTAGAAAAGGAAGAAATGAAGAACCCCAGGGTTAGTAGAAGGAAAGAAATCTTAAAAATTAGGGCAGAAATAAATGCAAAAGAAACAAAAGAGACCATAGCAAAAATCAACAAAGCCAAAAGCTGGTTCTTTGAAAGGATAAATAAAATTGACAAACCATTAGCCAGACTAATCAAGAAACAAAGGGAAAAAAATCAAATCAATAAAATTAGAAATGAAAATGGAGAGATCACAACAGACAACACAGAAATACAAAGGATCATAAGAGACTACTATATGCTAATAAAATGGACAACGAGGAAGAAATGGACAAATTCTTAGAAAAGTACAACTTTCCAAAACTCAACCAGGAAGAAATAGAAAATCTTAACAGATCCATCACAAGCATGGAAATTGAAACTGTAATAAAAAATCTTCCAGCAAACAAAAGCCCAGGTCCAGATGGCTTCACAGCTGAATTCTACCAAAAATTTAGAGAAGAGCTAACACCTATCCTGCTCAAACTCTTCCAGAAAATTGCAGAGGAAGGTAAACTTCCAAACTCATTCTATGAGGCCACCATCACCCTAATACCAAAACCTGACAAAGATCCCACAAAAAAAAGAAAACTACAGGCCAATATCACTGATGAACATAGGTGCAAAAATCCTTAACAAAATTCTAGCAATCATAATCCAACAACACATTAAAAAGATCATACACCATGACCAAGTGGGCTTTATCCCAGGGATGCAAGGATTCTTCAAAATCCGCAAATCAATCGTTATACACCACATTAAAAAATTGAAAAATAAAAACCATATGATTATCTCAGTAGATGCAGAGAAAGCCTTTGACAAAATTCAACATCCATTTATGATAAAAACTCTCCAGAAAGCAGGAATAGAAGGAACATATCTCAACATAATAAAAGCTATATATGACAAACCCACAGCAAACATTATCCTCAATGGTGAAAAATTGAAAGCATTTCCTCTAAAGTCAGGAACAAGACAAGGGTGCCCACTTTCACCATTATTATTCAACATAGTTTTGGAAGTTTTGGCCACAGCAATCAAAGCAGAAAAAGAAATAAAAGGAATCCAAATTGGAAAAGAAGAAGTAAAACTCTCACTATTTGCAGATGACATGATCCTCTACATAGAAAACCCTAAAGACTCCACCAAAAAATTACTAGAACTAATCAATGATTATAGTAAAGTTTCAGGATATAAAATCAACACACAGAAATCACTTGCATTCCTATACACTAATAATGAAAAAACTGAAAGAGAAATTAAGGAAACAATTCCATTCACCATTGCAACGGAAAGAATAAAATACTTAGGAATATATCTATCCACCTAAAGAAACTAAAGACCTATATATAGAAAACTATAAAACACTGGTGAAAGAAATCAAACAGGACACTATAGATGGAGAAATATACCATGTTCATGGATTGGAAGAATCAATATAGTGAAAATGAGTGTACTACCCAAAGCAATGTATAGATTCAATGCAATCCCTATCAAGCGACCAACGGTATTCTTCACAGAGCTAGAACAAATAATTTCACAATTTGTATGGAAATACAAAAAACCTTGAATAGCCAAAACTATCTTGAGAAAGAAGAATGGAACTGGAGGTATCAAACTACCTGACTTCAGGCTCTATTACAAAGGCACAGTTATCAAGACAGTATGGTACTGGCACAAAGACAGAAATATTGTTCAATGGAACAAAATAGAAAGCCCGGAGATAAATCCATGCACATATGGACACCTTATCTTTGACAAAGGAGGCAAGAATATACAATGGATTAAAGACAATCTCTTTAACAAGTGGTGCTGGGAAAACTGGTCAACCACTTGTAAAAGAATGAAACTAGAACACTTTCTAACACCATACACAAAAATAAACTCAAAATGGATTAAAGATCTCAACATAAGACCAGAAACTATAAAACTCCTAGAGGAGAACATAGGCAAAACACTCTCCAACATACATCACAGCAAGATCCTCTATGACCCACCTCCCATAATATTGGAAATAAAAGCAAAAATAAACAAATGGGACCTAATTAAATTTAAAAGCTTCTGCACAACAAAGGAAACTATTAGCAAGGTGAAAAGGCAGCCTTCAGAATGGGAGAAAATAATAGCAAATGAAGCAACCAACAAACAACTAATCTCAAAAATATACAAGCAACTCCTACAGCTCAACTCCAGAAAAATAAATGACCCAATCAACAAATGGGCCAAAGAACTAAATAGACATTTCTCCAAAGAAGACATACGGGTGGCTAACAAACACATGAAAAGATGCTCAACATCACTCATTATCAGAGAAAGGCAAATCAAAACCACTATGAGGTACCATTTCATGCCAGTCAGAATGGCTGCAATCCATAAGTCTACAAGCAATAAATGCTGGAGAGGGTGTGGAGAAAAGGGAACTCTCTTACAGTGTTGGTGGGAATGCAAACTAGTACAGCCACTATGGAGAACAGTGTGGAGATTCCTTAAAAACCTGGAAATAGAACTGCCTTATGATCCAGCAATCCCACTGCTGGGCATACACACTGAGGAAACCAGAAGGGAAAGAGACACGTGTACCCCAATGTTAATGGCAGCACTGTTTATAATAGCCAGGACATGGAAGCAACCTAGATGTCCATCAGCAGATGAATGGATAAGAATGCAGTGGTACATATACACAATGGAGTATTACTCAGCCATTAAAAAGAATACATTTGAATCAGTTCTAATGAGATGGATGAAACTGGAGCCTATTATACAGAGTGAAGTAAGCCAGAAAGAAAAACACCAATACAGTATACTAATGCATATATATGGAATTTAGAAAGATGGCAACAAAAACCCTGTGTACGAGACAGCAAAAGGACACTGATGTATAGATCAGTCTTATGGACTCTGTGGGAGAGGGAGAGGGTGGGGAGATTTGGGAGAATGGCATTGAAACATGTATAATATCATGTATGAAACGAGTCGCCAGTCCAGGTTTGATGCAGGATACTGGATGCTTGGGGCTGGTGCACTGGGACGACCCAGAGGGATGGTATGGGGCGGGAGGAGGGAGGAGGGTTCAGGATGGGGAACACAGGTATACCTGTGGCGGATTCATTTCGATATTTGGCAAAACTAATACAATGTTGTAAAGTTTAAAAATAAAATAAAATAAAAAACAAACAATAACAACAACAACAAAAAAAACTACAATCACCCCAGGTAAATAAAAAATAAAAATAAAAAAAATAAAATAAAATGACTATAAAATTTTTGTTTCCTTTTGAACTAAAACTAAATAAAAGAAACTACATGTCATTCAATTTTTAAGTACTCCAATTCAGGATTTGTTCCATTAAAACTTTGAACTACTATCCCTTATTTCTATTTTCTTTTTGAGATTCACTCTTGCATTCTGCCAGGGCTTCAGGATTGCACAGCTAGTGGTAATGATATAAGAACGCTTTAATTTCCTTCTCTACTGTTCCCCCAAAGATGTGATATGTCACATTAAATTAATTTCACTAACAGAGCAGCATCTTTTTCTGCTCAAAAGAATTTAACCTAGTAGAGATGAAGAAGAGAGATATTTGAATTTCAGCAAAAATTTCATGCCGCACTTCTTTACGAGATTATCTCTGTTTTGTTTCTGTTTTGTATGCTGCTGCTTTTTATTGGTGACTTTCTGCTAGCATTTTTTAAGAAGCAAAGATATATATTTGCTGAGCTCACTCTAGTCCCCAGGCAGTCAGCATTTCTCCCACCACCAAATGCAGAAAAATGCTTCTCTTTTGCTGAGCAGAGCTGCATGTAATTAAAATTTGGCAAAAGCAGAGCAGGTGCTACAAGGATTTGCTAAACTTAACACTACTGTGAATTGAAGCTAGTTAAATAAAATTTTTAGCAGGATACTTTATTTTTTTATCATACTGCAAGTTGAGGTGACATGGAGATGATACCTTAGATCATCAAGAGGACTTCCATATCTAAAAAGGCCACAAAGCTCTCCATCCAAGGTACACTGAGTTATTCATGCACATGTGTAGTTAATTCCAGAAAAGTGTGAAAGGGCCAGCCTGGCACCCCCTCACTTCCCCATTACCAGTATTCATTGCATCCTCTCTCCTTCTACACATTCCAAGTTCCTATGTTAGATGATGTTTCTATCGATTTAACTAGGAATTTATTGGAAGCAAATTAAGTCATGATCCTTCTGATGGAATAATTGCTTTAAAATAGCTAAAGCCTTCAGTGTGGTAGACTCTAGGGATATCTTAAGGGTGGATTATTTATTTGAGGACAGTACCTCCTTAAAGCCCATTCCTAGTCTAGTTACTCCTAAGTCCAAATTCCTATTATCTAAGGAAATGTATTATGGGCAAATCAAGAGAACACTACTGTGAATTGAAGCTAGTTAAATAAAATTTTTAGCAGGATACTTTATTTTTTTATCATACTGCAAGTTGAGGTGACATGGAGATGATACCTTAGATCATCAAGAGGACTTCCATATCTAAAAAGGCCACAAAGCTCTCCATCCAAGGTACACTGAGTTATTCATGCACATGTGTAGTTAATTCCAGAAAAGTGTGAAAGGGCCAGCCTGGCACCCCCTCACTTCCCCATTACCAGTATTCATTGCATCCTCTCTCCTTCTACACATTCCAAGTTCCTATGTTAGATGATGTTTCTATCGATTTAACTAGGAATTTATTGGAAGCAAATTAAGTCATGATCCTTCTGATGGAATAATTGCTTTAAAATAGCTAAAGCCTTCAGTGTGGTAGACTCTAGGGATATCTTAAGGGTGGATTATTTATTTGAGGACAGTACCTCCTTAAAGCCCATTCCTAGTCTAGTTACTCCTAAGTCCAAATTCCTATTATCTAAGGAAATGTATTATGGGCAAAAAAAGTCCTCATTTGAGACTGATGCCATATTCAAAATTTTACTTTTTTTTTTTCTCTTATAAGGCGTGTCACAATGTTCCATAGTTCCTACTTAGAACCTAAAAGAACACCTTCCTTAAAACAAACAAGCAAATAAAACCCGTTTTATCTCTGAAACTAAACAGGCTTAACACAGCTAATATACAAAGGGTTTCCAGTAGACTTCTTCTAGCATAAGAGTTTTTAATTAAAAATTTGAAATTGATTATACATTCACACATTAAACCATTGACCACTGCTTAAAATCCATTCTAGTCAAATTCTATATATCTCAGCTTTCATAGACTGAAAATGATTTGTTTGTATTTTATTCTTGGCAAACAAAGCCTTATGTGAAAATCACATAAGTATTATTTTAATTATTCCATATCAAGAAATGGCAAAGTCAACCAGTGGGACTACTCAAAAGCTTCTGCACAGCAAAAGAAACAACACAATGAAAAGATAATCTACAGAATGGGAAAAAGAAAACGTATCTCAGATAAGGAATTAATATTCAAAAATGTAGAATGAACCCAAACAACTTAATAAAAAAGAAAGCAATCCAATTAAAATGGGCAGAAGAACTAAATAGTTCTTTTTCCAAAGAGGGACATCAAAATGGCCAAAAGGCACATGAAAAGATGCTAATCATTGAGAAAATGCAAATCAAAACCATAGTGAGATGTCATCCCACACCTGTTAAAATAGCTGTTATGAAGACGACAATACAAAAGGTGTTATTGAGGATGTGGTGAAAAGGGAACCCTTATACATCATTGGTGGGAATGTAAATTGGTCCAGCCCTTATGGAAAACAATATGGAGGTTCTTCAAAACATTGAAAAATGTCTCTGTTTTCTTCTCCTTCCTTAGTAACTGAATCAACGGGTATCACTATACACAAAATCATGTTGAGTCAGTAAAAGTTAATTATTAATTTCCATGTGACTATATATCATGAAACTAGTCATCTCTGTCATGGTTTTAATTACAAAAAGAAGTTACCATATTCATATTTTAACTCATTTTTTTCATATTTTAACTTATTGACGTCCTAGGGAATGCATTTCATCAAAAAGAAAAGGCATATTTCTATTCAAAAAGTTAAGAAATATCCAGAAAAAATACAAACAAGTATTCTAATCATGAAACAGAATAAAAGAGCAGTGGATGGTCGCATTTCTGGCTGGCAATAATGACTGAACATTTTATTTATTTATTTTGACTGAACATTTTAAAATGATAAACATGTCAAATATACTCTTAAATTACTGAGAGTAAATTTTCACTCTAGCTATTTGCCATGCTTTTATTGATCTCTACCAATTGTATTAAATGACTTCATAAAATTAAATCATTCATGCAGAAAGTATTATGCACACTTACACTTAAGAATCACATATGTGGGCCGCCAGGAGGACCAGGAGGATGAGCGCTGAGAAAAAAAAAAAAAAAGAATCACATATGTGTTGAAGCTATAATTCATTTTTCCCTTAATATTTAGTATCATGACTTTACATCAATAACTTAGTAAGTACTTTTTGGGTTTTATGTTCACCAAAAGGAGTAATTACTTATAACTTTGAAAACTGCTAGAGAATATATTCTGGAAGGCCAACCATAATTTCTACTTGTATTAAAGAGAATCACCAAGGTGGGAATGCAAATTGGTGTAGTCACTATGGGAAAAAAGTATGGCGGTTCCTCAAAAATCTAAACATTGAGTTTCCATATGATCCAGCAATCCTACTTCTGGGCATATATCCAGACAAAACTATAATTTGAAAATATACATGCACCCTTAAGAACATATCTTAGCAACACTATTCACAATAACCAAGACATGGAAACAATCTAAATGTTCATTAACAGATGAACAGATAAAGAAGATGTGGTACATATATATAATGGAATACTACTCAGCCATAAAAATGAATGAAAGAATGTCATTTGCAGCAACATGGTTGGATTGATGAGATTATCATACTAAGTGAAGTAAGTCAAACAAAGACAAATATGATGTAACATCTATGTGGAATCTCAAATGCAACATAAACGAACATATCTATGAAACAGAAATAGATTCAGAGATATAGAGAACAGACTTGTGGTTCCTAAGGAAGGGGGAGTGGGGGAAGGAAGGGTTTGGAGTTTGAGATTAACAGATACAAACTATTATATATAGACTGGATAAATAAAAAGTCCTATTGTATAGCACAAAGAACTATATTCAATATCCTGTGATAAACCATAATCACAAAGAATATGAAAAAGAATATATGCACATATGAACCACTTTGTTGTACAGCAGAAATTAAGTGGTGTCCCTGTTCAGGCGCCACTTGCCGGAGTCCAGCTCCAGCAGCCAGGGATTCAACCTGAAGAGATGGACGGTGTCAGCGATGATGATGTAGCCTCTGACTCATAGTACAGGACTACATCCGGCGGACAATGATGTAGCCTCTAACTCAAAGTATGGGACTACATGTTTATTTCAAGCTTCAGGTTCTCTTTTATACTTTGAAAAAAGCATTAGGTCAGAGGTTTGACGTTTTTAGCTTCCCCCACCCAGATTTACTGTACTTAACTTGTTGATTACATTGTAATTCCTCAGTTTATTCCTCAGCTACATTCCTCAGTTTATTTCTTATCTTTATAAATCCTGTTTTTCCCTAGCATCTTAAGATCAGTATCTCCTAAAAAGGCTTCTAGTTATTCTTAATTAACCCTAAACCCAGCAAACTTCTTTTACCATAAACAGTCCCCTCACAAACAGGTCTCAGATAATAATCCTTCCTGTTGCCTCAAGCTGTGGCCTACGTGCTCATTCTGGAACATTCTTTGTAAAGATCCTTAAACAGATTATTTTCTGGGCACAACTGCAAAAGGCTTTGTGCTTTCTCATGTTTCTCTCAAGCACAATAAGCACCTTAACATTCTTTCCAGCCAACTCAACTGAAGAAAGGAAAGAACAAGTCAAAATCACAAGGCCTAACTCCTTCATCCCAGGACCGTGCCTGTGAGATGAGGAGAGGGGGTTGTGGCCGTGCCTCCATTTTGTCAGTAATGCCTAATATGGCTTCCAACAGTAAACCAACTATATTTTAACAAAATTTTTAAGACAAGAGAAATGCCAAGGTAATAGCAAGGGATGTTACATAAACTCAAAGTTCCAAAAACATTTAGTTCACTTTTAAAATACTGAACATTGTCTTCCTTTCTTGTAGACCACTATAAGTGACTAGGTCATTTTAATTATAGTTTAAATATTAAGGTTGAAATTCAACTATGTTGTTCCATGGCTTTTTAATCCAATAATATTTTCTGCTCTTCTCTACTCAACCAGCAAGACCCAAAGTATAGACTGCATCCTCCAAAAACCTTCTTTTCCACAGCACGAGTATAAATCTTACCTGACATCCTACATCATATTCTATATTATCTAGCATTTGCTCATGCTATCTTTTAAACACTTCACTAATAGCTTCATATTTGCTAGTCTAACCTCTCTAAAGTAGCTTTACATGCCTGGGTTAGGAATCAGTGTCTTCTATTTCTCTTGAGTCAGATCATATGACCTTAAGCCTGTAAAAATCCAAAGGGCATTCATCCTGTGACCTTTCCTCATTGTACATATGCTGAGACAATTGAGATTCAGGGAAGACTGTAACAAGATTTGAATCCAAATCTCTCGACTTCCAATTCCTGTTCTTATCACTACACTATGTTCTTTTCTCTGTTCTCCTTAGCATCTAGCTCACTGATGGACTCCCAGGAAGCTGCTCAGGAACCTTGTGCAATGAAGCAAACTTCAGGGACCTGTAGTCTATACTTATTGCTACTGTCTCCAAACACTGCCAAGTTCTATACTCAGCTAAGAATGCTTCATAAGCTCCATCTAGAATTCTCTGAAAATTGTGACATTCATCATTTATATTTTAATATTCCTTCTTCGTTTTTTTAATGTTATTTGAGCTATTGTGGTGATCTGATAAATGTATGTATATGTGTATTATATGTATATACCTATGCATGGATTATTTTAACATGGAAATATGAAGGAAACATGGCTTGAATTAAATTGTTGGTTTTAGAGTGGGATAAATCTCTCACAGTTTTGAAAGCTGGTACCAGATAGCCTGGGGAAAAATGCCACAAACCCTAAAAATTCTGAAGTTTAGGTTAAAAACAACTTTCTTAGGCCTTCAGAGATTTCAGGTTCATCTTTCTTATAACTTTCTTAGGCCTTCAGGGATTTCAGGTTCATCTTTCTTATACACGTACACATCTACTGAAAATGGCCAGCACATAATAGGTTTTTACAAATAGACTAGAATGTGTATCTTCTTGTTTTGGGGGAGTGGGGGAAAATGGGGGCCTGTGAGCTCTTTGTTGCAGTGCATGGGCTTCTCTAGTTGTGGTCTGGGGGCTCTAGAGCACAAGCTCAGTACTTGCAGCTCAAGAGCTTAGTTGCCCTGTGACATGGAATCTTAGTTCCCTGACCAGGGACCAAACCCATATCCCCTGCATTGGATGGTGGATTTTTGACCACTGGATCACTGGGGAAGTCTGTAGAATGTGTATCTTCTTAAAGCAACTGAAACAATTGCAAGAAATACCTGTCATAGTTCACAAAGACATGTTATACCTCACAAAAGCATTTTGCCCCTATTTCCATTAAACAAGAATACAGCTGACACTTAGGGGTAAAACAACAACAGCAACAACCACCACCACATCTACACCACCACAAAATCTGCTGAGGGATGGATATTTGCCCTCTCCTTTCTTTTCTTTGAGTGAATGGTAAAGAAGTTGACTGCACCACACACTATATGAGCTAGAATGAATGAATCTCTATTGGTGTTCAGCCAAACTGAAAATTACATCGAAGCTATGCAATCTCAGTCCAATCAAATGCAAAGCTGATTAAATGGTCCTTTGTTTAGGAGTTGTAAGTGACTTGGCAAGGATTGAATTGAATCCAGATATTGAAGTACTTTTGAAGTACCTACCTCATAGATTTTCTAATCTTAATGATTGATAACACTAGGTATGCTGGCATTTTTACTCATCCTTGAATTATAACTGTTACCTATGCTTTTCACATTCCAATCTTTACTGTTAGCTTCTTATCCAAGTGATCACAACAGATTCATCAGGTAGCCCACTCTGCCTCAGTATTAATGAAAATTCTTAAACAATATTTAGGGGTTAGGTATTATTTCTTTTGAAATGAAAAGAAACAGTTTTTAGGAAGTAAACAGGCAACACAACCTATCTGTATTAATGTGCCTAAGTTATAGCTTTAATATTCTGCCATGTATCTAGGATCAGTTGTACAACAACAACCAGGAAGGTGATTTATTTTTCATTTATTTGTTTCAGTCAAGCTGAAAGCTGCAATGATCTTGGAAACTGGAGCAGCCTCTGGATCGAATATGATCAGTTTAAAGGGACTCAGTATAAATACTACCCATAACTCTTACATCCTAGTTAATAATAAGCTCTGAGATAGTTTAGCTTAAGTCTAGGGCTTCCCTGGTGGCTCAGATGGTAAAGAATCTGCCTGTAATGCAGGAGACCGGGTTCAATCCCTGGGTCAGGAAGACCCCCTAGAGAAGGAGATGGCTACCCACTCCAGTATTTTTGCCTGGAAAACCCCATAGACAGAGGAGTCTGGCAGGCTACAGTCTATGAGGTTGCCAAGAGTCAGACACGATTGAGCAAATAACACTTTCATCTATCAGGGAACTGTAAATTTCAGTGTATTCGGCCAATTAAGGAAGTTAAGAAGAGATATTCACCAGAATTTTAAATTATTTCTCATAAATGACCAAAATAGAATTTTACTGAAATTGCTCCTTAATTGTCTGCATCCAAAACTGAATTACAACATCTTGGGATGTTGGTAGGCTATCCTTTTCATTGTCATACTCCACCTGCAACACATACTTATTGGCACTCAATAAATAATTACATTGAATTAGATCTTCAGTATCTTGAGGTATTTGACACCCATAGTGAGAAAGTACCATTTATATGGGCTTCCCTGATGGCTGAGATGGTAAAGAATCTGCCTATTGCAAGAGGCCCAGGTTTGATCCCTGGGTCAGGAAGATACCCTGGAGGAGGGCATGGCAACCCACTCCAGGATTCTTGTCTGGAAAATCCCATGGACAGAAGAGCCTGGCGGATTACAGTCTATGTGGTCCCAAAGAGATGGACACTACTGAGAAAATAACACTTTCACTTTCTTCACCCAGTTGTCTTTGTTGTTTTTAAATTATTAAACTTTCAAATTAAAAATAAAATAATTTTGACAACAGTATGGAGAGGACATATGTATACTTAATGGCTGATTCACGTTGTTGTATGGCAGAAACCAATGCAACATTGTAAAGGAATTATCCTCCAATTAAAAAATAATAAATAAATGAATATCATTTATCAATATTAGAAAAACATAATGATCTGGGTAACTTTAAGTTCCCTCACAATTCATGTAGATTATTTATGAGTTACTTTGTAAGAATGAATATTCCCTAATAAATAGTTGGTTTTCAAAAATTTGTATGAAGATATATAAAAATATAAAATCTCTATGGTCATCATTAGATAGCATGATATTTCTCCATATGCCCAATTTCTTTTCTCATTCCCTTGAATCTGTGTCATATTCTGTTTCTAAAGTTTATATTCAATTGCAAATTTTCACAGCAGTCAATTTCTTGTCAAATAGAACAAATCAGATGAGAAGTGATCATGTATTCAAAAAAATAAGGCAGATTAACATAACTCCATTAAAATGTCCTTCATCTGCTCTTGCCTTATTTCTGGAACTCAAGCTATTGGTACAATAAAATACTTTCTCAGGTCTTAACAAGTTATTTTAAGGACATCCAGACAAATTGACCAAATCAATTCTAGAGGATTTGGGAATCATATCAATAAGTCTATGCTTATTTTGCTAATATTATTCTACATTGACTTTCATTTTCTGGCTACTTTTATACTCACAATATTCAATATGTCTACTAAATGTATCACTGAAGTATATTAGACTAGAAAAATTCATATCTAAATCTATTGTTTTTACTACCTATAAAATAGACCATGGCCATTTAGAAAGGGTGACAAAAATGTAGTATCTTATTGACTCACAGACATAGAAAACAGACTTGTTGTTGCCAAGTGGGACAGGGTATGGGGGAAGGATGAATTGGGCATTTGAGATCAGCAGATGCAAGCAATTATATATAGAATTGATTAAAAAAATAAGGTTCTACTGTATAGCACAAAGAAATATATTTAATATTTTGCAGTTATCCATAATGGAAAAGAATATGAAAAATAATATACATATATATGTGCTATACAACACAAATTAACACAGCACTGTAAATCAACTATATATCAATACAATAAAAATTTTCTAAAAGTATGGTTCATTGCTCAAAGAAGTTTTAATAGCAGAGATGATCAATTTGGGCAATTCATGCTTGAATATCTTTTGGGTTTCATTTTTGTTTAGGAAATCTTCAACCATGCTCATATATATATATATATATATATATATATACACTTGTAAAACTTGGATATCAGTCTCTTCTTCCTAGAGAGGTGTTCAATTCAACCTTTTATTTATCAAAACAAATTACAAAAAAAACAATTAATAGATGTGACTTGCCTATAAAATATCAAGTACAAGACAGAACTCTGGGGATGAATATTCAACAATATCTCTAAATGTAATTTATTCACTTGGAAGAATTAGTGGGGGGAAGTTTATTTATAGAAAACAGAAGGGAGCTTCACTATGCAAATAAGCCATTTATTTCTCAGTCTGTACAAGGTAGTGAATGGCAGACCAAATATCTTGCCCCATCACTTCCTTTTCTTTATTATTTGCTATTTCTGAGAGAGGCTGCTTATCACAATAGACTAAGTTTAGAAGTTGTCATCATTATTATCATGTTTAGTTAATTTTGAGGCTATACTGTCAAAACCTTAATACTTTTAGGTTTACATCTATTTCAGAATATGTGAAACTCTTTGCTACCAAATGTAGAGCAAATTCCTGTGTTGGAAGGACTCAACATTATATCTATATCTCAGGATGCTGGCTGGATTGGTTTTAAATTATCACAATAATTCCAGGTTGAAGGCTTTTTCTTGGCATTCATTACACACATGAATGTTGCCATTTTAATCTTATGTGATTTCAGTCTAGTCTATTTTAAAGTTTATAATGGAAACCCCAGGGCTAGGATCTAGTTAGAAAACTACAAATGATATATACTGTATTGGAGAGTTCAGAGAAAAACTCAGAAACAATTCTTAAAAAATTCTTCATATTAGAATATTAACAAAGCAGTGTACTCATTTGCTTCCCCAGCAAAGATCCATACATTCATTCAGTCTCACTTTTCCAACGTCTCCAGGACACAGATGTACAATCATTCCTCTTCTATCTGAACTAAACTATCAACTAGAGATATTAACTCTAGTCTTTTCACACTCAAATTCATCAGGCTTACAGCTTCCAGACGGATTTTACTTAAATAACCCTTTATCATGTCACTACTCTACCTAAGAATCTATTGCGTAACATATCAAATAGAAAGTCTTCCCCACTTTTGAAGGTTTTCAATTCTGTCTCCATAGGTAAACTTCCAAAAGGAAAACTTGAAAAAAAAGACAGCTCAGTATTTAAGCAGGGGGGATAACAGAGGATGAGATGGCTGGATGGCATCACTGACTCGATGGACGTGAGTCTGGGTGAACTCCGGGAGTTGGCAATGGACAGGGAGGCCTGGCATGCTGCAATTCATGGGGTCACAAAGAGTCGGACATGGCTGAGCAACTGAACTGAACTGAACTGAAGACAGAGACTCTGGAACTTCAAACATAGCTATAGGTAGGCAGGGGATGGATGAGGAGCCCAGATAACTGGAACATCTGAAGTTCTTATAGGTAAGAGCAACTTATCAATTCTAAGGAACTAAGCAAGGTTTGCAGGGATGGAAGTTCTTGAAGATAAAGACAGAAAATGGCTCCAAATACAGTAGGAATGTTGGTTATATGCTGCGTACCACCACATAAAGTAAATAAAGAACAACTCTTTATCAGTCTATGGGTCACTGGGTGGTTCTGCTGATCTAGGCCAACTGTGGCCTACTGCCACTGGGATCACTAATGTCTGTGCAGTCAGCTCATGGGTCAACCGGGGACTAGTTTGTGCAGCATGGGATCTTCTCAGATAACTTAACTTTCCTCCATTTGTTTCTGACATCTTTCCAGCAAGCCTGCCCAGACATCTTGTCATGACATTGGCAAAGGTCAAAGAAAGGAAACAAAAATGCACTTGAACTTTGAAAGTCTCTGCCTACATTAATCTTGTTAACATCTTATTTGCCAAAGCAAGTCACATAGCCAAGAGCAGAGTCAGTCTGGAAGAAAGTAGAGTGGAAGAAGCTTTAACCTTTATATTAGTATAGGCCTTACTTGCATCCTGCCTATTCTCCTTCCTCATTTCATTTGTAAAGAAGTGTGTTCAGGGGTGAAATATCTATGAGTTATAATTATAATAGCAGTTGCTGAGAATTTCCTAATATAACTTTGTGGCAAAAGTGTTTGTCCTGTATTTTATATATTCCCAGGAGTCATAGAAAGGAGGAATATACCACCTGGAAATGTTCCATGAAACTAATGCCTTGGGGAATTCATAAACATTTCACAGATGGGAGTGTTATATGAAAAATAAGTGATTCTCAGTACTTCAAGATATAAAACCTATACTTCTAAACCAAATTTCAGTGTTGTTCAGAAAGGTAATGACTGTTCATTCTAGCTCTGGGCTTTTAGTCAGTCCTACCATTTTTCTAGCAAGTAGTATTTTAAATATTTACCCCAGAGTTCTCTCCCACCTTCTTACTTATTCCTAACCTACCTGTTTCCTAATTCTATTTCCACTGGGCTTTGAACTTTAAGTTTTTTGATCCTGAAGTAAATCTCCATCTCTGGATCCTGTGTATTTAGTTTTTCCTCAAGTATTTGAACAACCTTCAGTTAGTAGAAGAGTTGTGCCTTAGGTAGGCCTATCCCCTTTAAAACAAATCACCATCCCTAATAATTAGTCAAGTGATTCCATGGGAGGTGGGGTGCAGGCTGGTGTGGGAGCCACAGTGGTGACCAGGACAACCGTGGTGTCTGCCCTCACTAGAGCTTAAAATTTAGTGAAGACATATAACATTTAAATATAATTGAAGAAAGTAATCACAATCCTAAGCCATCACTTTTCTTCCCATTTCTTAATCACTGAAAACAGATACCTATAAAGGAAGTGAATGAGTAGGTCACAATGCATGTGACTAAAAACATAGCTGGACACTCTAGCTTGTCTATGTAAGTCTCCTAATATGTGAGAGCTCATTCTCTGTGTGTTTGTATATGTATGTGTTTAGTCCCTCAGTTGTGTCTGACCCTTTGCAACCCCATGGACTGTAGCCCACCAGGCTCCTCTTTCTATGGGGTTTCTCAGGCAAGAATACTGAAGTGGGTTGCCATTTTCCTCATCAGGGGATTTGCCTGACCCAGGGATCAAGCCTGCGGTTCCTGCCACGTTTCTTGCATTGCAGGCAGATTCTTTACCACTGAGCCACTGGGAAAACCTCATTCTATGTAAGGTATTGTATTTGGTAGAGTGGTAAAATAAAATAGGTGAAAGAAGAGAGTGAAAAAGCTGGCTTAAAATTAAACATTAAAAAAACTAAGATCCTGCCATCCGGTCCCATCACTTCATCATAAACAGATGGGGAAACAATGGAAACAATGACAGACTTTATTTCCTTGGGCTCCAAAACCACCGCGGAGTACAGCCATGAAGTTAAAAGATGCTTGCACATTGGAAGAAAAGCTATTACAAACCTAGACAGCATATTAAAAAGCAGAGACATTACTTTGCAGACAAAGGTCAATATAGTCAAAGTTATGGTTTTTCCAGTAGTTGTATATGAATGTGAGAGTTGGACCATAAAGAAAGCTGAGCACCAGAATTGATGCTTTTGAACTGTAGTGTTGGAGAAGACTCTTGAGAATTCCTTGGACTGCAGGGAGATCAAACCAGTAAATCCTAAAGGAAATCAACCCTGAATATTCATTGGAAGGATTGATGATGAAACTGAAGCTCCAATACTTTGGCCACCTGATGCAAAGAGACAACTCATTGGAAAAGACCCTGATGTTGGGAAAGATTGAAGGCAGCAGGAGAAGGGGATGACAGAGGATGAGATGGTTGAGTGAACTCCGGGAGATGGTGAAGCACAGGAAACCTGGCATGCTGCAGTCCAAGAGGTCACAAAGAGTTGTAAAGGACTGAGAGTTAAGAACAACAAAATAAAATAAGGCCCTGATATCTGCTCTTAAGGAGTTTACATGCTAGTAAGAAAGAAATACACTGTCTACTGATAGTTCAGATAGACAGATTCTAAAATCTTCAGAGTTCCAGCAGTAAAAAGATGATAAGATAATGTTCTTTTTCACCTGGAAAATGGATTTCCTTAAAAGTTTGCATGCCGATTATGAAGAGAGGTTTTCTCCAATAAGGAAAAAAAGACCATCAGATGGTGTTCATGGAGAAAATAATTTACAGATGTCTTAACCATGTAGTAATCTGCTTTGTATATCAAAAATTTTCCTATGAGAACAGAAAGAAGTTATAGGGACTGCAGAGAGTAGCCATGGAGAGAAAAACCTTTCACTTTTCTCACTGGTAGATTAGTAAAATAACAGTAGGTAAAATCTTGGTCTGCCCTAACAAATTGATGGGAAATATTTCTAAACAGTGGGGGGGGGGGGGGGGGAAGAAGTTTATCTTTAAAAACTACTGCTCTGACAGCCCCCCAAATCACTAATGCCCCCAAATGCATGTCCTATAATGTAAAGCTGCATCTGAGCCCCATCTATCTGCCCAAAAGCATCCCTTGCTATTCTTTACCTGGCTGACCGTACCACAAGACTACTGGCCTCATTTCAGCTTCTGAAACAGGCCTAAGCTCTCTACCATCTCAAAGTCTTTACATAGCCTGTTTTTTTTTTTCTTCCTAGAGATCTGGTAGCTCAGCTGGTAAAGAATCTGCCTGCAGTACAGGAGACCTGGCTAGATTCCTGGGTTGGGAAGATCCCCTGGAGAAAGGACAAGCTAGCCACTCCAGTATTCTTGGGCTTCCCTGGTGACTCAGATGGTAAAGAATCTGCCTGAAATGCAGGAGACAGGAGTTTGATCCCAGGGTTGGGAAGATCCCCTGGAAGAGGGTGTGGCAGCCCACTCCAGTCTTCTTGCTTGGAGAATCCCATGGACAGAAGAGTCTGGCGGGTTGCAGTCCATGGGGTTGCAAAGAGTTAGATATGACTGAGCGACTAAGCACAAGCAGAGATCTTGAAGCATTGATCACATCCTTCAGAATCTCAATAGCCAGTTTTGACTTTACCCTAAAGCTTTCAACTTAGCTGTCACTTCCTTAGAGGGAATCCCTTTTTATCCTATCTAAATATTTTCCTGCTACCTTTTGCCACCACCACATTATTCTCTAATGATTTTCCTATTTAATTCCTTCCTAGTACTAATAGCTCATTATAAACTGTAATTAAATGTTTTCTTTATTTGTTTAACATAAGTCTTTTCCCCTAAACTGTAAGTTATGTGAGGGTAGGGACCTTGTCTATCATATTCACTGGTGCATACTCAAATCATAGCGGAGCACTTGGCACCAAACAGACATTCAAAAATACCTTTTGAATAAGTGAATGAAATATATATATATATATATATATATATATATATATATATATATATACACACACACACAGTAACTTGAAACCAATATTAAGTAATAGGTAATATTGATTTTATTTATCTTTTTGTTTAATCTTAGAAGAAAAAACATGACAGGGCTTCCTCTGATTTGTTTCCATGATGATGGACTCATCTTCCAAATATTCTGAAGCTTTCGGTTGCTGTACACTAGGATGATATAACAGCTGTTCCTTGGCTTCCATAATAGATAGCAGCACTTGCCTCATGAATGACCAAGGTACATGATCTGTGCCTAGCAGGAACAAACCCTTCCCTAAGAAGCAGGCTTAAATTGATTATTATTTCTGTGTGAACAACAGTCTCAAATTATTGTCAAGATTCTTTTGGAAAGGTCATATTTAAATCATAAATAAAGCAAGTTATACATTGACATAGGTATTTCCTATACTTGTTTGCCACTGGATTATTGGTCATCAGCATCTGTTTATTTACTGGTAACAAGTCAGGTTTGCCAGTAGAATATTGACTCTTTTAGGCCATTCTTGCAGTTCTGTGAGTAAAACGTAAGGAGCATAAACACTCAACTTTGAATTAACATCATGCATACCACCAGTATTGGCAACCCACTCTAGTACTCTTGCCTGCTGGAAAATCCCATGGATGGAGGAGCCTGGTAGGCTGCAGTCCATGGGGTCGCTACGAGTGGGACATGACTGAGTGACTTTACTTTCACCTTTCACTTTCATGCATTGGAAAAGGAAATGGTAACCTTCTCCAGTGATCTTGCCTGGAGAATCTCAGGGACGGGGGAACCTGATGGGCTGCCATCTATGGGGTCGCACAGAGTCGGACACGACTGAAGCGACTTAGCAGTAGCAGCAGCAGCATACCACCAGTATTTGCTAGAAGAAGCTATTTTCGTAGTTTATAAGTGACCAACTATATCTAAATCAAACACCTATGTCTTAAACTGATAGAATTGGTAATTTATGTCAGGTTAGAATGAATGGCATTCTTTCATGTTCAGCATTTTCTAGGGTTTGTGTTCCCACACCCCACCTATCCCACCCAAGGCTTAATATGCACGAGACACTAGTCTTCTAACAATAGTGAAAGATTGTGTGTGTCTGTCTCCACCAACTAGAAAACAGCTTTCATTCTACAGTTAAAAAAAAAAAAAAAAACTTTTCATTTAAGAAAATTTTCTCCCCCTAATTCATTTAATGATGGACTAATTTACATAATGGATACCCCCATGCTGTATATTGGAAAATTCTTAAGCTTTACTCAATATCATCTCAGAATCTTAATGCTACATGTATTAAATGATTGTAATCAGAGGACTTACAAACAGTATGAGGACTTCCCTTGTAGCTCAGCTGGTAAAGAACCCACTTGCAATGCAGGAGACCCCAGTTCAATTCCTGGGTCAGGAAGATCCACTGGAGAAGGGATAGGCTACCCACCCCAATATTTTCAAGGTTCCCTGGTGGCTCAGTTGGTAAAGAATCTGCCTGCAATGCCAGAGACCTGGGTTCAATCCCTGGATTGGGAGAATCCCTTGGAGAAGGGAATGGCTACCCATTCCAGTATTCTGGCCTAGAGAATCCCATGGACTGTATAGTCCATGGCGTCACAAAGAGTCGGACACGATTGAGTGACTTTCACTTTCCCTTTCAACAGTATATTCTTTAAAGTGCTGTTGTTTTTGTAAGCAAAATTTAAGGTTTGGGAATATGACCAGCCTAAGAAAAAAAATTAGATTCTGTACATGTAATAATTAGTTCCATAGCAAAGTTCTATGCTACTTAATATCACACATTTTCTTTTACTGTAGTCTTATTTTGGTGCCACAGAGACATAGTTAGTCTCCTTAGCTCTTGTATAACTTCTTTCAACCGTTTAAAATCTGGTAATTTGATATTTTTTCTTCCATGTAGATTAATTTAAAAGTCAAATATATTTGGCATTTACAAAAGGCATAACTCTTCTTCTTGGAAATTCTCTGAAACCTTACATTTTGTTAATAAAATTCATCTACAGTAGCATAAAAATTCACAATTCCAATTCTGTTTAAGTTTTGAATGACAAATTGTCCTATTGCCTCATTTCTTTCTTGCTTCACTTGACTAAACAAATGCCCTATAGTAGGAACATCTGCTTGTGAAGAAAAGATTAATCCATCTTTTTAAGAACTCTGTAATAAAATCTTTATAATCCCCCAAACCAGTGAAAGTAGTGAATACTTCATATCTAGTTTCACAATTCTATTAAAAGCATCACAGACATTCATATTTTTATAAATCAAAAACACAGAGAATCACCTGTTTTACCTTGCTGAAACCTACCATTTTTAAATTTCAAAATATTTAAGCAATGAATAGAAGTCTTCTTTTAACTTTCAGAGCCTATCTTCCTTTTTTAAAGGATCTTTCTTCTAAATATAAAATGGATATTTCTTAGCAACAGTAAGTAGCATTTAGGTCTTAAATTATTTTGCATTTTTTAACCTAAAAATTAAAAGAGCTACAAAATACTTTGTGTTTACTTGCAAATATATATTTTTAATTTGATACCTCCCCCCAAAATCTCCTCTTATTTTCTCTTCTCTCTCAGATGATTTCATTTGCTACTATTATTTTTGGCATTTGTAGCATTTAACTAAATGTTCTACTAAGTACCTAGACTGGATAGATAGTTTTTAATCACTGATGTAGCAAATAATTAATCTTTCCAAAAATAATAGGAAAAGAGAAACAAGTTGTGACAACAGTAAGGAGGGAAGAAACAATGTAAAATCATGTGCATCTGGGAACCCATCTTGAATCTTTTTTGCTGATGACTAAAATAATTAAAAGATGGAAATAAGGAAAGTTACGACCAACCTAGATAGCATATTCAAAAGCAGAGACATTACTTTGCCCACAAAGGTCCATCTAGTCAAGGCTATGGTTTTTCCAGTGGTCATGTATGGATGTGAGAGTTGGACTATGAAGAAAGCTGAGCACCGAAGAATTGAAGCTTTTGAACTGTGGTGTTGGAGAAGACTCTTGAGAGTCCCTTGGACTGCAAGGAGATCCAACCAGTCCATTCTAAAGGAGATCAGTCCTGGTTGTTCTTTGGAAGGAATCATGCTAAAGCTGAAACTCCAGTACTTTGGCCATCTCATGTGAAGAGTTGACTCATTGGAAAAGACTATGATGCTGGGAGGGATTGGGGGCAGGAGAAGAAGGGGACGACAGAGGATGAGATGGCTGGATGGCATCACCAACTCGATGGACATGAGTTTGAGTGAACTCTGGGAGTTGGTGATGGACAGGGAGGCCTGGCGTGCTGCAGTTCATGGGGTTGCAAAGAGTCGGACATGACTGAATGACTGAACTGAACTGAAAAATATATATGGGTCAAAAAATATGCAACATAGCAAATATGAAAAATTTACATCTACCTGATTGTATGCTACTGCTACTAAGTCACTTCAGTCATGTCCGACTCTGTGTGACCCCATAGACGGCAGCCCACCAGGCTCCCCCATCCCTGGGATTCTCCAGGCAAGAACACTGGAGTGGGTTGCCATTTCCTTCTCCAATGCATGAAAGTGAAAAGTAAAAGTGAAGTCGTTCAGTTGTGTCCAACCCTCAGAGACCCCATGGACTGCAGCCTACCAGGCTCCTCCATCCATGGGATTTTCCAGGCAAGAGTACGGGATTGAGGTACCATTGCTTTCTCTGACCTAATTGTATAAGTTATGCTAGATGCTGTAACACTCTTAGAGGAAAGTATAGGCAGAACACTTTATCATAAATTGCACCAACATGTTTTTTGATCCAACTCTAAGAGTAGTGAAAATAAAAATGAAAAAATGAGACCTAATTAAACTTAAAAGTTTTTTGTATAGCAAAAGAAACCATAAGCAAAAAGAAAAGACAGCCCTCAAAATAGGAGAAAATATTTGCAAACGAAATTAGCAAGGGATTTATCTCTAAAATATACAAACAGCTCGTGCATTTCAATGTAAAAAAACTAACCAACCAATCAGCTTCCCTGGTGGCTCAGATGGTGAAGAATCTGCTTGCAAAGCAAGAGACCCAGGTTTGATCTCTGGATTTGGGAAGATCCCCTGGAGAAGGAAATGGCAACCCATTTCAGTATTCTTGCTTGGAGAATTCCATGGACAGAGGAGCTTAGCAGTCTACAGTCCATGGGTTTGCAAAGAGTCAGACATGACTGAGCAACTAACACTTTCAGTTTTCACTTTTTTTTTTTTCCAACAACCTAATCAAAATATGGTCATACTATCTAAATAGACATTTCTGCAAAGAATACATAGAGATGGCTGGAAATTACATGAAAACATGCTCAACATCACTAATTATCAGAGAACTGTATATCAAATCTACAGTGAGTCACCAGTCAGAATGGCCATCATCAAAAGGCCTACAGACAACAAATGCTCGAGAGGGTGTGGAAAAAGGGAACCCTCTCATACTGTTGGTGGGATTGTAAATTGGTACAACCACTATGGAGAACAGTATGGAGGTTCCTTAAAAACTAAAAATAGAGCTACCATATGATCCAGCAATCCCATTCCTGGGCATGTATCTGGAGAAACCCACGATTCAAAAGTGTACATGTACCCCAGTGTTCATTGCAGTGCTGTTTACAACAGCCAAGATATGAAAACAACTTAAATGTCCATCCACAGAGGAATGAATACAGAAGAAGTGGTATGTATGTACAATGGAATATTACTCAGCCATAAAAATAATGAAATAATGCCATTTCCAGCAACATAGATGGACCCAGAAATTATCATACTGAGTGAAGCAAGCCAGACAAAGACAAATATATCACTTATATATGGAATCTAAAAACATGATGCAAATTAACTTATTTAGAAAATAGAAACAGACTTCAAAATCAAACTTATGGTTACCAAGAAGGTAATATCAGGGGCAGGATGGATTGGGAGTTTGGGATTAACACATAAATGCTGCTGCTGCTGCTAAGTCACTTCAGTAGTGTCTGTGCGACCCCATAGACTGCATAGACTGCAGCCCACTAGGTTCCTCTGTCCCTGGGATTCTCCAGGCAAGAATACTGAAATGGGTTGCCATTTCCTTCTCCAATGCATGAAAGTGAAAAGTGAAAGTGAAGTCGCTCAGTCCTGCCCGACTCTTAGCGACCCATGGACTGCAGCCTACCAGGCTCCTCCATCCATGGGATTTTCCAGGCAAGAGTACTGGAGTGGGTTGTCATTGCCTTTTCTGTAACATACAAATACTACTATATAAAAGATAGATAATCAACAGGGACCTACTGTATAGCACAAGGAACCTTACTCAATATTCTGTAATAACCGATATGGGAAAACAATCTGAAAAAGAATAGATGTATGTATATGTATAACTGAATCACTTTGCTGTACAGCAGAAACTAGCACAACATTGTAATTCAACTATTGTTGTTGTTGTTTTAGTCACTAAGTTCTATCTGACTCTTTTGTGACCCCATATACTGCAGCCTGTGAGGTTCCTCTGTCAATGGGATTTCCCAGGCAAGAATACTGGAATGGGTTGCAATTTCCTTCACCAAGGGATCTTCCAGATCCAGGGCTCAAACTTCTGCTTGGCAGGTGGATTCTTTACCACTGAGCCACCATGGAAAACTCCAACATAAAAAAAAGAAAAGAAAAGAAAAGAAAAGAAAAAGAAAGCTTAATGAATCTAGGATAGTAAATCTTCAGCATTAGAATGGATATGTTTTCTAAAGTGCAAACTCCTAGAATCATCATTTTTATTTTATATTTCACATATCTTGTTATCATACAGAAGTCAAAAATTTTTTTCAAAGAAAACATTTGCTTCAGGACTACTTTCTCATGGCTCGAAAGTCATACAGTTCCTTACAGAATAGAACTGTAATTTAAGAGGTCCATCTATTTAGGAGCAATTTTGAACATAGCATTTTACTATTATGCTCTTATTTTCTCATATTTTACTTAAAATATCATTAGTGCTTACTTTTTAAAAGCCATACTGAGACTAACAAAGTAAATTTTAGTAGCCCCATTTTTCTCATTGAAATGCAAAGTAGAGATATTCTAACAACCTTTACTATAAGCTGCCCTTTGTTTGGGCTTCCCTTGTGTCTCAGCTGGTAAAGAATCCGCCTGCAATGCGGGAGACCTGGGTTGGGAAGATCCCCTGGAGAAAGGAAGGACTACCCACTGCAATATTCTGGCCTGGAGAATTCCATGGGCTGTATAGTCCACGGGGTGGCAAAGAATCAGACATGACTGAGAGACTTTCACTTTCACCCTTTGTTTAAGATTTGTGAGGATAAAAAAATAAATTTATTCATTCTGGGATTTTTGTAGTGGATAATGATAAAAGTATATTAAAACTAGAATCAATGAAATTAATCAAACTGACACAAAATAGAAGAGTGGCATTTAAATGTACTGCATCAATGACAAAAGAGGTAAAACTTTTCAAGAAGTTAAAATAAGAAAAATGTTAATTGAATATAAAAATAAAATAAGTGATCCCAATGTTTAGAATACTAGACATATAGACTAATTTATAGACATGTTTTTAAATATCTGCAGGAAATCTTAATTGTTTTTTGGATCATAACCTCTCCTACAAAATTTGAGGTTATAGAATCCAATTCAAGAATTGAAAGAGACGTGTTTACCCCAATGTTCATTGCAGCACTGTTTATAATAGCCAGGACATGGAAGCAACCTAGATGGCCATCAGCAGATGAATGGATAAGAAAGTTGTGGTACATATACACAATGAAGAATTACTCAGCCATTAAAAAGAATACATTTGAATCAGTTCTAATGAGGTGGATGAAACTGGAGCCCATTATACAGAGTGAAGTAAGCCAGAAAGAAAAACACCAATACAGTATACTAATGCATATACATGGAATTTAGAAAGATGGTAACTATAACCCTGTATGCGAGACAGCAAAAGAGACACAGATGTATAGAACAGTCTTTTGGACTCTGTGGGAGAGGTCGAGGGTGGGATGATTTGGGAGAATGGCATTGAAACATGTATAATATCATATAATAAATGAGAAAACAATAATTTTGAAACATGCAAAAAATATAAAGGTTAAAACATTCTGGGAAAAAAAATCCAATGCAAATAAGCTTTATTACATTTGAGACTTTCTGATAAAACTTTAGATCAGATTTACATTAATTCTCATAAAGTTTCAATTTGTGATTTATTCAATCCTTGTTATTACTAGATGTGCAATTTTATATCTGTAATTCGGTACATATAAATATCCAGAGGTTACCATTCATTTCAGATGTGCACTTACTCAATGCATCATGGCTCCTATTACTGTTAGGATCCCATTCCCTTTTTGTTTGTTTTCTGACAAGGAACATAACTCTTCCTGATGTTAATAGCATTGTAGGAGACCAGAGAGACTTTGTTCCTTTCAAGGGGAGTAACTGAAGTCATTAAAGATAAGCTGAGATAGCGAGGCAAAGAGCCAAATGAGGTAGAAAATATAAAAGTAGCTAGACTCCTAGATTTATTCCTTTATTCTTCCATGTTCAAGAAAAGGATTTAACATATACTGATAGGTTGGGGGGACATGATCTTAGCTATATTCATATTAGGAATAGAACAGTGGTCATGACTAAGGTATTCAGGGTTCTGTTAATCTTCAACTGGAATTGAGAAATAGTGATGATAAGACACCACCATCACGCCAACATGTAGATGTTTCTAAAGGTAGAGCACTGTGTTAATAATTTTTGTAGTACCTCAAGAAGGACTATGCCTCAATAAGCATAGAATGTTTTGAGAATCCAGTTTTGTTTCAGGCTTATGGGAGAGTGGTAGATAGACTAAATTCCCATATATTATAGGCATATCATCCCTGTCCTGAGCTGGAAGAACTGGAGAGGGTCAGAGAAAGATAGAAACACTAATCCAAACATTGAGGCCAGGAAGAATAATGGTGGTGTTAGAATACGATCCCAACTTCTTTTTTTCATGACATTTAAGATAGGGTGGAGTTCATAGTATTTGAAAATTTTCAATAGGAACATTGTAAAAGTCAGCAAATGCCTTGAATTAACCTGTATATTTGATGTATAGAGGTATCTGATATTAAAATTTCATGTCAGTAATTTATCTTATATTGTTATTTTGTATTCATTATCCTTACATGTTGAAAGCTTCCCACAGATTCTGAAATTGAGGAAACAGAGCATTCTAAAGCAGATTTTCTCATTTCTCTACTGGATTCTACAAATTTCACACATTCAAAGACTGTGTAGTAGGCTGAATAATGGCCACACAGGGATATCTGGTTCTCATCCATGGAATCTATGAATGTTACCTTATAAGAAAAAGGAGTCTTTTCAAATGGGGACTAAATTTTAAGGATCTTGAAATGGAGAGATTATTTTGGACTCTCCACGTGGGCTCTATAACAAATCACCAGTGAGAGAGGCAGAAGGGGGTTTTGATACATATGGAAGAGGAGAAGGTGATGTAATCATGGAGGTGGAAACTTGGAGTGATACAGCCACAAGGCAAGAAAGACAAGGAATACCAACAGCTACAAGTAGCTGGAAGAGGCAAGGAAATAGTTTTCCTCCTTTCAGCCTCCAGAGAGAGGGCAGACCTGCTGACACCTTGATTTCAGCCCAGTACTATTGGTTTCAGATTTCTGATTTTAGTGAGAGAATAAATTTCTCTTCTTAAAATTCACTAAATTTGTGGTAATTTATTAAAGCAGATTGATGTCCCCTCCACCTCCTACTACTAAAGATATCCACACCCTAATTCCCAGAACACATGAATATGCTATATTACATAGCAAAGGGGAACTAAGGTTGCAGATGGAATTAAGTTTCCTAATCAGCTGACCTTAAAATAAGGAGATTATCCATGATTCTCCAAATGAGCTCAAAGTAATCAAAAGGGTCCTTAAATTGGAAAAATAAAAGAGGGCAGAACAATCAAAACCATATAGATGGTATCATAAGAAAGACATAACCAGCCACTGTAGGCTTTGAAGATGGAGGAAGGGATACCGAGTTGAGAAATGCAAGTAGCCTCTAGAAGCTGCCAGTCAAGAAAATGGATTCTCTCCTAAAATCTCCAGAAAAGAACACAGCCCTGCCAACACCTTTATTTAAGCTCATTGAAACCCACTTGACTTCCAGAACTGTAAGATGATAAATACTGTTGTTTTAAGCCCCCAAGTCTGTGATACTATGTTATAGCAGCCATAGGCGCTAATACACTATCCCATAAGAAGAAAATGTAGGGAATTCCCTGGTGGTCCAGTGGCTAAAACTCTGTGCTCCCAATGCTGGGGGCCTGGGTTACATCCCTGATCAGGGAACTAGATACCATGACTAAGAGTTCAAATGCTGCAACTAAAGATCCCATGTGCCACAACTAAGACCTGGCACAGCCAAATACATTAATTTTAAAAAAAGAAGAAAATGCATGTAAAAGTAAAGTGAAGACATGTACATTTATGCTGAAAACTGTTCAAAGTATGTAACAAACATACAAAATATTAGTACATTTTCTGTAATTACAATATCCCATCTGCATCCCCTGATACTCTATAGTTTCCTTTTCACATCTAATGATGGCACATATACTAGCACATAAAAGTATAACTTCCTTGACTATTAAACACTAAGAATTTCACTAGTCCCATCGATTTTTAATTCAAAATCAAATCTAACTTTTAATTCAAAAGTCAAATGTAAACATTACCAGTTAACCAACTTACCCAGATAGTGTTAATTTTATGTGTCCATTTGATTGGATGACAGAGTACTCAAATATTTAGCTAAACGTTATTTCTCAGTGTGTCTGTAAGAGAATTTCCAGGTGAAGCTGGCATGTGAAAGGGGGAACTCAGTTAAGCAGTGTACTATCATCAGTTTGTGTAGGCATCATCCAATCTGTTGAGAGCCTACATATTTCAAAAAGACAAAGGAAGGAAGAAGTCAGCCTCAAACATTCCTGCCTTATTTCTTGAGATGAAGCATCAGTCCTCTCACTCCTTCTCTTGGCACTCCTGGTTCTCAGAAATAATGGTTAAGTTGGACTTCATTAAAAATAAAAAAATAAAGAAACTTCTGCTCCATGAAAGGTAATAGCAAGAGAATTAGAAGACAAGCCATAGACTAGGAGAAAATATTTGCAAAAGATACATGGTAAAGTACTGTCATTCAAAATATACAAAGAACACTTAAAACTCAACAATATGAAAATGAGCCACCCATTTAAAAAATGTTATGGGCCAAAGACCATAACAGACACTTCATCGAACCCAGGTCTTCCACATTGCAGGTGGATTCTTTACCATCTGAGTCACAAGGGAAGCCCAAGAATACTGGAGTGGGTAGCCTATTATTAAATTATTAAATGTGTATTACTCAGTGAAAGAAGCCAATCTGAAAGGACTGCATAATGTGCAATTCCAACTATATAACATTCTGGAAAAAGCAAAACTATGGGGACAACAAAAAGATCAATGATTGCCAAGGGTGGATAGCACAGGGAAATGAATAATCAGAGCAGAGAGGATTTTTAGGGCAGTAAAAATATTATGTGTGATATTATAATGATGGTTATATGTCATTATACATCTATCTAAAACCATAGAAAATACAACACCAAGAATAAACTCTAAGATAAACTCTGGACTTTAAGTGACTATGACATATCAATGTAGGTTCACCCTTGATGAAAGAACGTGCCATTCTGGTGTGTAATGTTAATAATGGGGGAAGCTATATATGTGAGGAGATAGATGGTACACAAGAATGCTCTGTACCTTCATCTCAATTTTCTTGTAAACTTAAAACTACTCTAAAATTTAAGGTCTTTACAGGAAAATAAAAGAAAATATAAAAGTACAAGTTTCAACATTTGGGTTTGTTTGTAGGAATTAGAAACAAAGATTCTTTGCACACGTCATGACTTAACATTTGATGTTTCCAATTGAGTTTGACTATTAAATTCAAATAAGTATCTAAATTTAGATACCAAACAAAAACATTATCCATTAGTCAAGCAAATGCAATGTAAATATAAATTTAATTATTAACAACGTACCTCACACGATTCTACTATCTTATACTGCTAAGCACAGTCAGGCAATACAAACACCTTCCCCAAAGATATTCTAATACTTAAATTATAATTTTCAGTTGTCTAACATTTCACAGTAATCAAACATGCAAAATACAAATATATAAATCACAATTTGTAACCAAAATGAGTCTTCTCTGAAACTAGCTCCTATGTCTTAATTGCAACACCTTGCTTAGATTTTTACAAAG
This sequence comes from Bos grunniens, assembly GCF_055505025.1. NCBI lineage: Eukaryota > Metazoa > Chordata > Mammalia > Artiodactyla > Bovidae > Bos > Bos grunniens. The sequence continues at coordinate 99,160,130 of NC_141194.1, read as the reverse complement.
TGTGATCTTTCTCCTAACTAGTTTTACTAAAAATAATGTTTTCCTAATGCTTATTCAGGCTTCCCATGTGGCACTAGTAGTAAAGAACCTACCTGCCAATGCAGGAAATGTAAGAGATGCTGGTTCAATCCCTGGGTAGGTAAGATCCCCTGGAGGAGGACATAGCAATGCACTCCAGTATTCCTGCCTGGAGAATCCCATGGACAGAGGAGCCTTGTGGGTTACAGTCCACATAGTCACAAAGGGTCTGACACAACTGAAGTGACTTAGCACACAGCATGTGTGCACACAGAGCACAATGCTTATTCAATTTTTATTCAAAATCCCTTCTAACTAATATCTGATGTGTGGTTACTGAGCTATTTCATATTTCCTCTCTATAAATACAGAAAGGGAATGCTATCATTTCCTGTAAATGTATTTTTTAAACAATCAGCTATACTTCCAGATTTTATTATTGCTATTACTATTGAAATCCTTAGGTAATATGACTTTATCCTACATTTTTTCTTATGACTATCTTGAATTTTGCATTATGGATTTCTGTCACAATTTTATTTATGTCATCAAGTCACTGCGTAACTTGTCTGTGACTTTGGAAGTCTTTCCAAGGAAGCCACACATTTATCAAAGTCAACTACACTGTAATTTCTCAAGATACGGCCAAACATTTCATTAATCTGGGGTATGCTAAACACAATAGAGTCAATCATGTTTTACAAGAAGTTTATTTTTTTAGGTAAAGAGCCACCATGGAAGGTCAACTTTTTGATACTCAATTAGTAAGAATCACATGATTTGAAATTTGTATTCAAGTACTCAATACTCCAATGACCTATTAGATGACTTTATGTCATAATAGACAGGAGTTTTCAACTCAAGAATTTGCTCCAACAGTGCTGTAAAAACTAGCAAGATTGTAGGAATGATTCTAAGTGGACTCTGAGAATGTCTTTGATGTAACCAATACCACCATTAATCATGATGGTATGGTTACTCACCTAGAGCTAGATATCCTGGAATGGGAAATTGAGTGGGCCTTAGGAAGCATCACTATTAGCAAAGAAAGTGGAGGTGATGGAATTCCAGTTGAGCTATTTCAAATCCTAAAATATGATGCTGCTAAAGTGCTGCACCCAATCTGTCAGCAAATTTGGAAAACTCAGCAGTGGCCACGGGACTGGAAAAGTTCAGTTTTCATTCCAGTCCCAAAGAAAGGCAATGCTAAATAATGCACAAACTACCACACAATTGCACTCATCTCACACACTAGTAAAGTAATGCTCAAAATTCTCCAAACCAAGCTTCAACAGTATGTGAACCATGAAATCCCAGATGTTCAAGCTGAATCTAGAAAAGTTAGAAGAACCAAAGATCAAATTACCAACATCTCTTGGATTATCGAAAAAGTAAGCGAGTTCCAGAAAAAACATGTACTTCTGCTTTATTGACTATGCCAAAGCCTTTGACTATGTGGATCACCACAAACTGTGGAAAATTCTGAAAGAGATGGGAATACCAGACCACCTGACCTGCCTCTTGAGAAATCTGTATGCAGGAAGCAACAGTTAGGATTGGACATGAAACAACAGACTGGCACCAAATTGGGAAAGGAGTATGTCGAGGCTGTATATTGCCACCCTGCTTATTTTACTTATATGCGGAGTACATCATAAGAAATGATGGGCTGGATGAAACACAAGTTGGAGTCAAGATTGCCAGGAGAAACATCAATAACCTCAGATATGCAGAAGACACCATCCTTATGGCAGAAACCGAAGAAGAACTAAAGAGCCTCTTGATGAAAGTGAAAGAGGAGAGTGAAAATGTTGGCTTAAAGCTCAACATTCAGAAAACTATCACTTCATAGCAAATAGAGGGGAAAAAGTGGAAACAGTGACAAACTTTATTATCTTGGGCTCCAAAATCACTGCAGATGGTGACTGCAGCCATGAAATTAAAAAAACGCTTACTCCTTGGAATAAAAGTTATGACCAACCTAGACAGCATATTAAAAAGCAGAGACATTATTTTACCAAAAATGGTGCATCTAGTCAAAGCTATGGTTTTTCCAATAGTCATGTATGGATATGAGAGTTGGACTATATAGAACGCTGAACACAGAAAAATTGATGCTTTTGAGCTGTGGTATTGAAGAAGACTCTTGAGAGTCTCTTGGGCTGCAAGGAGATCCAACCAGTCCATCCTAAAGGAAATCAGTCCTGAATACTCATTGGAAGGACTGATACTGAAGCTGAAACTTCAATACTTCAATACTTTGGCCACCTGATAGGAAGAATTGACTGATTTGAGAAGACCCTGATGCTGTGAAAGACTGAGGATGGGAGAAGAAGGGGATGACAGAGGATGAGATGGTTGGATGATATCACGGACTCAATGGACATGAGTTTGAGTAAACTCCGGCAGTTGGTGATGGACAGGGAGTCCTGGCATGCTGCAGTCCATGGGGTCGCAAAGAGTCAGACATGACTAAGTGACTGAACTGAACTGAAGTGATGGGCTGGTTGGTGCACTGTAAGACAAATACCCTTTTTAGAAAGGATCAGCAAGCACATCAACACGCATTTCATTTCTGATCCTTCCTTCCTTGGGTTATACTAAATATGGCAGCAAAGTCTAACACATTTTAATAATTGGTAGCCATATTATTTTTCAAATGTCATGAGCCAGAGAGACATAGTAAACAAATTTGGATAATAAATCACAATCACAGAAACAAATCTAACAGACCTAAGATGTCCCCAAATTTCATCATTTAAAGGGATCAGGTCATTTAACACTAAAATGTATGTATCCTCAGGCTAAATAATAACATCTGTGAAGCAGCACCCAGCAACATTATGAAGTTAAGAATATCTAATTGAGACATTAGAAGGAATTACAGCTGTTAGACCTGAATCATGAAGGATCCAATGACATCTAATGTCTCACAAACCATAAGTAGGATAAGTTAACTTCAAGAAAGTGACAAACTATGAGAGAAAAATTCCAGAATGAAGTGTATATGCCCAGTCAATTGAAATTGAGAAGGCAAATATTTATCTGGTAAGAGTGATAGCTGCTGACTCACCTAATATTTGAATCCAAAATACTTATCTAAAGAGGATGACTCATTCTTATACCTCTCCCAGAACCCTCAGTCCAGCAATAGTTCTTTAAGAAACGAATCGCCAGTCCAGGTTCCATGCGGGATACAGGAAGCTTGGGGCTGGTGCACTGGGATGACCCAGAGGGATGGTATAGGGAGGGATGTGGGAGGGAGGTTCAGGATGGGGAACATGTATACATCCATGGCGGACGCATGTTGATGTATGGCAAAACCAATACAATATTGTAAAGTAAAATAATAATAATAATAGTAAAAAATAAACAGAAAAGAAAAAGAAATTTTAAGAGCTATTTATTCAATCAGAGACCAGGGTTCATCCTAAGACCCATCCAATTCCCGCCTCTTAAAGAAAAACAAAAATTTAGAGCTAGAATGTACTTGCAAAATTGCCTATTTCAATACCAATTAAAGTACAAACAGGGAACACAGCGTACTCAAAACATAGCAATTAAGTAATCAAGTTAGGACTATAGAGTAAGGGCAGCTGGGGTCTCAGTGTAGGGCACTTTCTACTTTATTGTCTATTTTTGCTGTCTCTATTGATGATAATAGTCACCTAGACAGAGAATCAGGAATCCAGTGTTTTTTTCCAGATATCACTAACTTTCAATTTGCCCTTATACAGATCACATTTGCCTTTACTAAATTATAATGTTTTAAAAAGCATGACTGTGACAGTGGTTTGAAATGGATATGTACTGTCATAGTTCAGTCATGGGCATACTTACCTGAACTACATAATGATGATATGGTTGACATTGTAGGCTACCTTACCTCATAAATATTAGAAGTGGTCAGGTTCAAAACTATTATGATACCCTTTATGGTATGATGGTCAATATAAAGTTTAGGAATTCTCTGTGTCATTGACAACCTGGTGGTGGGAGTAGAAAATACTATACAGATAATGTACTAAGGTGCTTGAAATGACTGACTCAGTGCAGAATTTATGAGAAAAGGCTAAGACAGCAATTACAGATAAGTGGAGTATTAAGTATCAAAGGAAATAAAACTTGGATTTATTTATTCATTGAAAGAGAAAAGCAACTGAGTGTATAGAGAAGGAAGCTCAGACTCACTGATCCCTGACTACCTGGTTTATAGCTACATCTAGTTTATAAACTACTAGTTGATATAGCACAGCAAAACAAGGACATAAAATGAAAGTATTTTCAGAACTGAGGAAATCCAAAAGAAAGAGTTTGGAAAATTAAACTGACTAAAAATAAAGAATCATATAAAATGTGGTAGTCACCAACTTATAAGAAAATAAAAGAAAGTAAGAGTCATTCAGGTTTCATGAGACATTGCCACTAGTTCTATAAATGGAATGGAATAAAACAAAGAGATTGAGCCTGGACACACTGTAGCAATTTAAAGAGGATTCTTACTGAAAGCAAAGAGTGAGAAGAAAACAGAACATAAATATCGTCAGTCAAGGCTTTCCTAGAAAGGGGTAAAGTTGGAAAAGAAGAAAAGTAATTCAGTCAGTCAGTAGTCCTATAAAGGATATAAAAATGGATTTTTTCAAATAGACTAGAAATTCTAAAGAAAAAGCAGGTCAATGAATATTTAAATAGGAAAAGAGAAAAACTAAACCGACCAATCTCCATTTCATAAATTGCCTATATCATATTATAGATTGGTATTCTTAAATATTAAGCACCAACATTATGATATGATATAACTTTTACTATATCCAGATACATACATTATGCATATGCTGAAAATTTTTGAATATAAAATAACCTAAAACATCTTTTTTCAAATAAAAAACAAAGCCAAGGGATGAAAAGAGGTTTACCTAATGAACAAATAATTTTAAGAAAGCAATGAAGCCAAAATAGGACTAGACCAACACCAAATGGGGAACAACAATTGGAGCAAGTTATTGCTAGGCAATATTTAATACATAAGGATTTTAGAGCATGAAACTGAATAGTCATATATACAGATAATAATGGGCAGAGTCAGTTTCCTTCAGATCAGTCACTCAGTTGTGTCCGACTCTTTGCAATCCCCGTGAACTGCAGCACACCAGGCCTCCTTGTCCATCACCAACTCCTGGAGTTTACCCAAACTCATGTCCATTGAGTCGGTGATGCCATCCAACCATCTCATCCCCTGTCGTCCCCTTCTCCTCCTGCCCTCAATCTTTCCCACCATCAGGGTCTTTTCAAATAAATCAGCTCTTCGCATCAGGTGGCCAAAGTATTGGAGTTTCAGTTTCAACATCAGTCCTTCCAATGAACACCCAGGACTGATCTCCTTTAGGATGGACTGGTTGGATCTCCTTGAAATCCAAGGGACTCTCAAGAGTCTTCTTCACACTACAGTTCAAAAGCATCAATTCTTCAGTGCTCAGCTTTCTTTATAGTCCAACTCTCACATCCATACATAACTATTGGAAAAACCATAGCCTTGACTAGATGGACCTTTGTTGGCAAAGGGATGCCTCTGCTTTTGAATACGCTGTCTAGGTTGGTCATAGCTTTTCTTCCAAGGAGCAAGCATCTTTAAATTTCATGGCTGCAGTCCACCGTGATTTTGGAGCCCATGAAAATAAAGTAGGTTACTGTTTTCATTGTTTCCCCATCTATTTTCCATGAAGTGATGGGACCAGATGCCATGACCTGAGTTTTTTGAATGTTGAGTTTTACCATTTAGCTTTGGTAAAACTTTTTATGGACTGATACTTGAGAACTAGAATTCAACACTGGTTCTTCCATTGTTTTAAATTGAAATATAGTTGATCTACTGTATTATATAGTTTCAGGTATACACATAGTAAATCAATATTTTTATAGGTTATACTCCATTTAAAGTTATAAAATATTGGCCATATTCCTTGTGCTGTACAGTAGATCCTTATATCTTATTTTATATATTGTAGTTTGTACCTCTTAATCCCCTACCCCTGTTTTGACCTTCCTCTTTTCCCCTCTCCCCACTGGTAACCACTTGTTTGTTCTCTATATCTATGAGTTTGCTTCTATTTTACCATATTCACTGCTTGTTTTATTGTTTAGATTCTGCATTGATACCATTCTTTATGTGTCTTTCTCTGTATTCAAACTTCACTAAGCATTTTACCTTCCAAGTCCAGCCATATTGTTGCAAATTTCATGGCTGAGTAGTATTCCATTGTGAGTGTGTGTGTATGTGAGTGTGTGTGTGTACATGTGTCTGTGTGTACATCCTCTTTATCTGTTTGTTTTGATGGGCATTTATGTTGTTTCCATATCTTGGCTATTGTAAATAATACTGCTATGAAAATGGAGGTGCATGTATTTTTTTCAAATTAGTGTTTTCTTTTCCTTCTGATATATAACCAAGAGTGGAATTGCTGGATCATATTGTTGTTTAATCACTAAGTCTTGTCTAACTCTGCAACCCCATGGACTATAGCATGCCAGGCTCCTCTGTCCTCCACTGTCTCCCAGTTCCCTCAAATTCAAGTCCATTGAGTTGGTGATGCTATCTAACTATGTCAACTTCTGTTGCCTGTTTCTCCTTTTATCTTCTATCTTCCCCAGCATGAGAGTTTTTTCCAATGAATGGGCTCTTTGAATCAGGTGGCCAAAGTATTGGAGCTTCAGATTCAGCAACAGTTCTTTCAATGACTATTCAGGGTTGATTTCCCATGGGACTGACTGGTTTAATCTCCTTGCAATTTGGATCATGTGGTAGTTTTATTTTATTTATTTATTTTTTTTTTTGAGGAAACTCCATATTGTTTTTCATAGTGGCTATACCAATTTACATTTCCACCAACAGTGTACTAGGGTTCCCTTTTCTCCACATCCTTGCAAACATTTGTTATTTTGCTCTTTTTATACCATTCTGACAGACATGAAGTGATATCTCATTGAGGTTCTGAATTGCATTTCTTTGATGATTAGTGATGTTGGGCATCTTTTTATACGCCTCTTGGCTATCTGTATGTTTTCTTTGGAAAAAAGACTATTCATATTTCCTTCCCACTTTTTTAATCAGTTTTTTTGTTTGTTTGTTTTTTGCTATTAGGTTGTATTAGCTGTTTATATATTTTGAATATTAACCTCTTATCAGTCATATCATTAGCAAATATTATTCATTAGGTTGTATTTTCATTTTCTCAATGGTTTCCTTTGGTGTGCAAAAGCTTTCAAGTTTAGTTATGTCTCATTTGTTGATTTTTATGCTCCCTTTGTCTGAAGAGACAGATCCAATAAATTATAGCTACAAGTTATGTCAAAGCGATTTCTGCCTATGTTTTCCTCTAGGAGTTTTTATAGATTTCAGTCTTACATTTAGGTCTTTTATCCATTTTGATTTTATTTTTGTATATGATATTCAAGAATGTTCTAATCTCATTGTTTTAAATATATCTGTCCTGTTCCCCAACACTGTTTACTGAAGAGGCTTTTTCCTATTGTATATTATTTCCTCCTTTGCCATAGATTAATTAACTAAATGTGCATTAATTTATTTCTGGGCTGTCTATTTTGTTCCATTGATTTATGGGTCTGTTATTGTGCCAGTACAATACTGCTTTGATCACTGTAGCTTTGTAGTGTAGTCTGAGTTCAAGAAGCATGATACCTCCAGCTTTGATCTTTTTGCTTATGATTGCTTTGTCTATTTGTGGTCTTTTGTGGTTTCATATAAACTGTAGGATTATTTATTCTAGTTCTGTGAAAAATGTCATAAGTATTCTGATAGGAATTGCGTTAAATCTGTAGATTACTTGGGTAGTGTGGACATTTTAGCAATATTAGTTCTCTCAATCAATGAACATAAGACATCTTTCTATTTCTTTGTGTTTTCTTCAACTTCCTCCATCAGTGTTTTATAGTCTTCAGAGTATAAGTCTTTCAACTCTTTGGTTAAGTCTGTTCCTTTGTATTTTATTCTTTTTGATGAGGTTTCAAGCAAGATTATTTTCTTGGTTCTTGAATTTTTAAAAAAAGTTAAACTTTAGGGACTTCCCTACTGGTCCAGTAGTTAAGAATCTACCTTCCAATGTAGGGGATGCAGATTCAATCCCTGGTCAGGGAACTAAGATCCCACATGCCACAGGGTGACTGCATGCCACAATTAGAGAAGACTGTTCTCTATGAGCCTCAATGAGAGACTCTCCATGCCACAATGAAGATATCCTGTGCTTCAACCAAGACCTGATGCAGCAAAATAAATAAATAAATACATACATATTTTTAAAGTTAACCTTTAGATCTCCCCAAAGGGATGGCTTTCATTTTTCACAAAGTATTTAGTTTTGGATCTATTTTCCTTAAAAATATCCACAGATAAGTGAAAGGTCCTATTCAAGTCTTGGAAAAGAGTGTTTAGAGCTCAATCTTTCTCTCTCTTTCTTTCTTTCACACATACAGAGTCTTTTCTTACTGCATATCAAATAAAATATTGATAGGCCATAATTCAAATACTCAAAATTTTGAGCAAACCAGTAACACACACACACACACACACACACACATATATATATATATATTTACATACACACAACTTGGTCAAAGTTCTGGAGCTCCAGAGTCAGTAAAAATTTAGCTCAATCCTTTAATCCCTCAAAATATATAGGACTGAAACATGAGGCAGGACACAACCTTTCAAAGAATGACATAGCCTGAGAACACAACATAAACTTGTTAGAATCAAATGGACCCTAGATGGCAGCAAAGTTAGCTTCAACGAGACCTCAGTATAAGCTCATTGTAATGTATCAGCAAGCTAAATGATACACCCAGAAACACCATGACAGTTCCAAGGCCAACCATCAAAGTTCAAAACGTGGTCCAGTTCCTGGAAATCTCTGCTCTTTCCCCAAAATAGTTGGAATAATAATCCTCCTACTCATTAGCTTATGATATTACCCAACCCATAAAAGCTAACCACACTACATTTTGAGGCCACACTCACCCTCTGTGATGGCCCACACTCTTGTCTGTGGAGTATGTTTCTCCCAAGGCTACTCTCACCTTCTGTGATGGCCCACACTCTGTCTATGGAGTGTGTTTCTGTCTAAATAAATTCACTTATCTATCACTTTGTCTCTCACTGAATTCTTTCTGTGATGAGACATCAAGAACCAGAGCTACATTAGGTCCTGAAACCAGGTGGGTGACCTCAGTTTGAAGATCGTGGGTTTTGGCTGGGTCTGAGTCCCGGCCATGTGGATTACAGTCCCAAACTGGGTTTTGGCTGGGTTTGAGTCCTGGCCATGTGAGTTCAAGTACCAAGCAGGGTTTTGGCTGGGTATGTCTAAAGTGAGGCCCAGAAATCTCTATTTAAATGAACAAATTACCAAGCAAACCCTGCATAGCTCAGTAGGTAAAGCATCTGCCTGCAATGTGGGAGGCCTGGCTTCAATTCCTGGGTTGGGACATTCCCCTGGAGAAGCAAATGGCAACCCACTCCAGTTTTCTTGCCTGGAGAATCTCATGGACAGAGGAACCTGGAAGGCTACAGGTTCATGGGTTACTTTAAAAGAGGAAGCTGTAAAGGACTTTCTTCGTGGACCAGTGGTTAAGACTATGTGTTCCCAATGCAGGTGGCATGGATTTAATACCTGGCTGGGAAACTAAGGCTCTCCAAGCTGTGTGGAGAAAAAAAGGAGCTGTAAATGTTTTTTAAGTACATAAACATGTCATAACAATATATTGTATTTGTTCTTTGCTTATCCAAGTTATTGCATTTTGAATAAGAGTTCTTTAAAAGAATGTTGGACAGGAAACATGACAGTTTGAATTCTCTTAAAATTCATTTTCAATATCCCTTGCTAATACAAATAATATTTTACACAATTTTGACATACTGTTTTTGTTTGCTTATTTATTTACAGTAGAGCATATGCTTACACTTAATTCATTAAGGGTTTCAGGTTGATCAGATTTGTCTGTGTATTTTTTAAACTAATAATAAATCATTTTGTTGATGGCTCAATCAATTTTTGCCATTTATTATTCCATTTCATCACCTACTTAATTCTCCAAATCAATCTTTATTTGTAAAAAAGCTTGTCCTCTTCCCCCTCTGTGTCATAATTCATGCTATACATTTTGATCCTTATGGACCAAGGACAGAGCCAGAATGTGGAAGTAGATACAGAGTACAACAGAAAAAGCAGAGACACTATTTGACCACATGCTGGAGTAGAAAACATAGTATATCAAAATTATCTTGCTGCTGCTGCTTCTGCTAAGTCGTGTCAGTTGTGTCCGACTCTGTGTGACCCCGTAGACGAAAGCCCACCAGGCTCCTCTGTCCCTGGGATTCTCCAGGCAAGAACACTGTAGTGGGTTGCCATTTCCTTCTCCAATGCATGAAAGTGAAAAGTGAAAGTGAAGTCGCTCAGTCGTGTCCAACTCTTAGCGACCCCATGGACTGTAGCCTACGAGGCTCCTCCATCCATGGGATTTCCCAGGCAAGAGTATTGGAGTGGGGTGCCGTTGCCTTCTCTTAGCTTCATTTAAAGAGAAACCTTTCTTACAATTATTAATTTTACAATTGTGCCATTTTTCAAAAAGTTAATAAAACTATGTCATTTGGTAATATAATTTATAAACTGGAGCTGGGCATATTATCTAATATCTAAAATCTGTGACTACATTTATAATTCATTCAATTTTCTTACAGAAAAGTAAAGCTTCTGTCTCTGGAAATAATAAATCCTCTTTCTGATAGTTTATTTCCACATTTCAATGTTCAAAGTTTGTTTGGAATTAAAAAAAAATTCTAATACTTATTTGTTGTTTAAGTTAAAACCAATAATATAGTATAATTTCTAACACCCATTTGTAATTTTTATTATATTCATTCATTCCATTAAGCATTTATTTTATCATCTACTATATGCCAGACACTGATCCGTCTGTACTTTTAAAATTTTAATATACATATGCATAAACTCTAAAATACAGATTCTGCACTGCTAACAAACCAGATTATACCAACTGTACTTTGAGTAGCAAGGGTCTAATCCATATTGAGGCAGGAGGCAGATGAGAGAAGCCCCATGAGTTCCCCAGGGTAAAGTAATTGGAGATTCATTCTCTATTGACCAAAACTCCAAGATAAGTATAGTAGGGCAATTAAGGGAGGAGGCTGGGCCTTGCATAGACCACATATTTCTCATTCCCAAAGTTAGGAGACCTCCCTGACCACACATGCACAGAAAATGCTTCTTGGAAGCCAAAGGGGAGTCATGTTAAGGGGTGTTCTACCCAGAGACCTTTTTGGTAGGATCCATCTTGGCTAACAGATACCTGCACATACATGGAAGTAACCTGAGATATACCCAATATGAACTATGCATCAGGCAAATCAAAATGACTGACCAAAGGAAACCCAGAAAAAATGTCGCACATAATTGATTTAAACTACTATGTGGGGTGACTCAGACTCTCCTTCTGAGTCTGCCTGTATGTCTTTCCACATGTATTGTACCCTTTCTTCTCCTAGTAAATACTTTACTTGCTTCACTACTTTCCATCTTTGTGGAAATTCTTTTCTGGAAAGCCAAAGGGCCAGGGTTCTTCTCACTGACCAGTGGTCTAGTGGATAGGATCTGGTGCTTTCACCACTGTGAGCGAGCCCCAGTCTCTGGCTGGGAACCCAAGCCCTGCTCCAAGCCATTGCAGGCTGAGGCCGCCTGAGATCAATATGTCTAACTTGAAAAGAATAAAGAAAACATCTCAATAATACCATCCTAGAAGAATATGTAATCTGTCATTGTAGACTGCAGTCAAACTATTGATTGTAGTAAGGATTGTTGTAGTTTTAAAACTACTACAAAAGCTGTGCTGTGCTTAGTTGCTCAGTCTTGTCCGTCTCTTTGTGACCCCATGGACTGTAGCCTGCCAGGCCCCTCTGTCCATGGGGATTCTCCAGGCAAGAATACTGGAATAGGTTACCATGCCCTCCTCCAGGAGATCTTCCCAACCCAGGGATTGAACCCAGGTTTCCCGCATTTCAGGCAGATTCTTTACCAGCTGAGCCATAAGGGAAAGCCATGAATACTGGAGTGGGTAGCCTATCCTTTCTCCAGGGTATCTTCTAGACCCAGGAATTGAACCAGAGTCTCTTGAATTGCAGGCGGATGCTTTACCAGCTGAGCTACCATGGAAGCCCACAAGAACAGCTAAGGAATTTAATATGACCCAGTACACAAAAGACAATTAATACTACCAGAACATAATGACTAGTGCCAGTGTCAGAGAGAAAAATATAATACAGAGATAACTGTATATTTCAAGGATTAATAACTTATTGCTAGTTGAGATAACTTATTGCTATCATAGGAATTTTAAAAATTTAAGGATAGAAGGAGGGAGCTTGGCTGACCCTGAAAGCAAACAATAAACGCTTGCTAAAGAACGACGGATCTCATGGCACTGTACTCTCAGGCTAAAAGGGAATCTCTATAGTCAACTTTAGCTGTTGACCTAATGAGAACTGTGATGTATTCCTATTATTGGAGAAAAATGTCATAGAGCAACTAAGGAATATTTTCCCAAGTAAACAGAGAATACAAGTAGAAAAGCAACACCACCTGGGCCGTAGCAAATTTTAGAAAACAGGGTACAGCATTGCTCTCCTCTTTCTCCAAAGCAGTCAGTATGCTTTTTTTGGTTATGGATTAAAAGGAATTAGACATACAAATAGGAATGTGTTTCAAGAATAGTAACACATACACATGTTTATTTTTTGTGTATTTACACTTACTTATATATGGATCTAATTGAATATTCATTGGAATCATTATGAGTACCATTTAAGGAATTGGCATTAACACTCAAATTAAGTTTTTGGATATTAGTCTGTTCTCATATAAGATAATCTGACTTTCAATCAGAATTAATAGTGAAGGAAAAATAAGGTGTATAATATCATTGTCATGATGATAAAAATTTTCACTTCTAAACAAGTCCGGAAGAGCAGAAAAAGAAATAAAAGGAATCCAGATTGGTAAAGAAGTAAAACTTTCACTGTTTGCAGATGACATGATCCTCTACATAGAAAACCCTAAAGACTCCACCAGAAAATTATTAGAGCTAATCAATGAATATAGTAAAGTTGTGGGATATAAAATTAATGGAGAGAAATCCCTTGAATTCTTACATACTAACAATGAGAAAAAAGAAAGAGAAATTAAGGAAACAGTTCCTGATGTGATGTATGTTGGAGAGTGTTTTGCCTATGTTCTCTCTCCTCTAAGATTTTTATAGTTTCTGGTCTTATGTTTAGATCTTTAATCCATTTTGAGTTTATTTTTGTGTATGGTGTTAGAAAGTGTTCTAGCTTCATTCTTTTGCAAGTAGCTGACCAGTTTCCCCAGCACCACTTGTTAAAGAGATTGTCTTTTCTCCACTGTATATTCTTGCTTCCTTTGTCAAAGATAAGCTGTCCATAGGTGCATAGATTTATCTCTGGGCTTTCTATTTTGTTCCATTGATCTATATTTCTGTCTTTGTGCCAGTACCATACTGTCTTGATGACTGTGGCTTTGTAGTAGAGCCTGAAGTAAGGCAGGTTGATTCTTCCAGTTCCATTTTTCTTTCTCAAGATTGCTTTGGCTATTTGAGGTTTTTTGCATTTCCATACAAATTGTGAAATTATTTGTTTTAGCTCTGTGAAAAATACCGTTGGTAGCTTGATAGGGATGGCATTGAATCTATACATTGCTTTGGGTAATATACTCATTTTCACTATATTGATTCTTCCAATCCCTGAACATGGTATATTTCTCCATCTATTAGCGTCCTCTTTGATTTCTTTCACCAGTGTTTTATAGTTTTCTATATATAGGTCTTTAGTTTCTTTAGGTAGATATATTCCTAAGTATTTTATTCTTTTCGTTGCAATGGTGAATGGAATTGTTTCCTTAATTTTTCTTTCTATTTTCTCATTATTAGTGTATAGGAATGCAAGGGGTTTCTGAGTGTTAATTTTATATCCTGCAACTTTACTATATTCATTGATTATCTCTAGTAATTTTCTGGTGGAGTCTTTAGGGTTTTCTATATAGAGGATCATGTAATCTGCAAACAGTGAGAGTTTTACTTCTTCTTTTCCAATTTGGATTCCTTTTATTTCTTTTTCTACTCTGATTGCTGTGGCCAAAACTTCCAAAACTATGTTGAATAGTAATGGTGAAAGTGGGCACCTTTTCTTGTTCCTGACTTTAGGGAAAATGCTTTCAGTTTTTCACCATTGAGGATAATGTTTGCTGTGGGTTTGTCATATATAGCTTTTATTATGTTGAGGTATGTTCCTTCTATTCCTGCTTTCTGTAGAGTTTTTATCATAAATGGATGTTGAGTTTTGTCAAAGGCTTTCTCTTCATCTATTGAGATAATCATATGGCTTTTATTTTTCAATTTGTTAATGTGGTGTATTACATTGATTGATTTGCGGATTTTGAAAAATCCTTGCATCCCTGGGATAAAGCCCACTTGGTCATGGTGTATGATCTTTTTAATGTGTTGTTGGATTCTGATTGCTAGAATTTTATTAAGGATTTTTACATCTATGTTCAGCAGTGATATTGGCCTGTACTTCTCTTTTTTTGTGGCATCTTTGTCAGGTTTTGGTATTAGGGTGATGGTGGCCTTATAGAATGAGTTTGGAAATTTACCTTCCTCTGCAATTTTCTGGAAGAGTTTGTGTGGGATAGGTCACAGCAAGATACCCTATGACCCACCTACCAGAATATTGGAAAAAAAACAAAAATAAACAAATGGGATCTAATTAATATAAAAAGTTTCTGCACAACAGAAGAAACTATAAGCAAGGTGAAAAGACAGCTAATCAATGAATATAGTAATAGCAAATTAATATAGGAATAGCAGCAATTAGAGAAGAAAAAGAAATAAAAGGAACACAAATTGGAAAAGAAGAAGTAAAATTCTCACTGTTTGCAGATGACATGATCCTCTACATAGAAAACCCTAAAGACTTCACCAGAAAATTACTAGAGCTAATCAATGAATATAGTAATAACAAATGAAGCAACTGACAAACAACTAATCTAAAAAATATATAGGCAACCCCTGAAGCTCAATTCCAGAAAAATAAACGACCCAATCAAAAAATGGGCCAAGAACTAAATAGAAATTTCTTCAAAGAATACATACATATGGCTAACAAACACATGAAAAGATGCTAAACATCACTCATTCTCAGAGAAGTGTAAGTCAAAACCACAATGAGGTACATTTAACACTAGTCAGAATGGCTGCTATCCAAAAGTCTACAAGCAATAAATGCTGGAGAGGGTGTGGAGAAAAGGGAACTCTCTTACACTGTTGGTGGGAATGCAAACTAGTACAGCCACTATGGAGAACAGTGTGGAGATTCCTTTAAAAACTGGAAAGAGAACTGCCATACGACCCAGATATCTGGGTCTGCTGGGCATACACACCGAGGAAACCAGAACTGAAAGAAACACGTGTACTCCAATGTTCATCACAGCACTGTTTATGATAGCCAGGACATGGAAGCAACCTAGATGTCCATCAGCAGATGAATGGGTAAGAAAGCTGTGGTACATATACACAGTGGAGTATTCAGATCAGATCAGTCACTCAGTTCTGTCCGACTATTTGCAACCCCATGAATCGCAGCACGCCAGGCCTCCCTGTCCATCACCAACTCCCAGAGTTCACTCAGACTCACATCCATCGAGTCAGCAATGCCATTCAGCCATCTCATCCTCTGTTGTCACCTTCTCCTCCTGCCCCCAATCCCTCCCAGCATCACAGTCTTTTCCAATGAGTCAACACTTCGCATGAGGTGGCCAAAGTACTGGACTCTCAGCTTTAGCATCATTCCTTCCAAAGAAATCCCAGGGCTGATATCTTTCAGAATGGACTGGTTGGAACTTCTTGCAATCCAAGGAACTCTCAAGAGTCTTCTCCAACACCACAGTTCAAAAGCATCAATTCTTCGGCACTCAGCCTTCTTCACAGTCCAACTTTCACATCCATAATGACCACAGGAAAAACCATAGCCTTGACTAGACGAATCTTTGTTGGAAAAGTAATGTCTCTGCTTCTGAATATGCTATCTAGGTTGGTCATAACTTCCCTTCCAAGGAGTAAGCATCTTTTAATTTCATGGCTGCAGTCACCATCCGCAATGATTTTGGAGCAGAGAAAAAATAAAGTCTGACACTGTTGCCTCATCTATTTCCCATGAAGTGGTGGGACCAGATGCCATGATCTTCGTGTTCTGTATGTTGAGCTTTAAGCCAACTTTTTCACTCTCGACTTTCAGTTTCATCAAGAAGCTTTTGAGTTCCTCTTCACTTTCTGCCATAAGGGTGATGTCATCTGCATATTTGAGGTTATTGATATTTCTCCCAGTGATCTTGATTCCAGTTTGTGTTTCATCCAGTCCAGCGTTTCTCATGATGTACTCTGCATATAAGTTAAATAAACAGTGTGACAATATACAGCCTTGACGAACTCCTTTTCCTATTTGGAACCAGTCTGTTGTTCCATGTCCAGTTCTAACTGTTGCTTCCTGACCTGCATACAAATTTCTCAAGAGGCAGGTCAGGTGGTCTGGTATTCCCATCTCTTTTAGAATTTTCCACAGTTTATTGTGATCCACACAGTCAAAGGCTTTGGCATAGTCAATAAAGCAGAAACAGATGTTTTTCTGGAACTCTCTTGCTTTTTTGATGGTCCAGGGGATGTTGGCAATTTGATCTCTGGTTCCTCTGCCTTTTCTAAAACCAGCTTGAACATCAGGAAGTTCATGGTTCACATATTGCTGAAGCCTGGCTTGGAGAATTTTAAGCATTACTTTACAAGCGTGTGAGGTGCGTGCAATTGTGTGGTAGTTTGAGCATTCTTTGGCATTGCCTTTCTTTGGGATTGGAATGAAAACTGACCTTTCCCAGTCCTGTGGCCACTGTTGAGTTTTCCAAATTTACTGGCATATTGAGTGCAGCACTTTCACAGCATCATCTCTCAGGATTTGGAATACTTCAACTGGAATTCCATCACCTCCACTAGCTTTGTTCATACTGATGCTTTCTAAGGCCCACTTGACTTCACATTCCAGGATGTCTGGCTCTAGGTCAGTGATCACACCATTGTGATTATCTGGGTCATGAAGATCTTTTTTGTACAGTTCTTCTGTGTATTCTTGCCATCTCTTCTTAATATCTTCTGCTTCTGTTAGGTCCATACCATTTCTGTCCTTTATCGAGTCCATCTTTGCATGGAATGTTCCTTTGGTATCTCTGATTTTCTTGATGAAATCCCTAGTCTTTCCCATTCTGTTGTTTTCCTCTATTTCTTTGCACTGATCACTGAAGAAGGCTTTCTTATCTCTTCTTGCTATTCTTTGGTACTCTGCATTCAGATGTTTATATCTTTCCTTTTCTCCTTTTCTTTTCACTTCTCTTCTTTTCACAGCTATTTGTAAGGCCTCCCTAGACAGCCATTTTGCTTTTTTGCATTTATTTTCTATGGTAATGGCCTTGATCCCTGTCTCCTGTACAGTGTCACGAACCTCATTCCATAGTTCATCAGGCACTCTATCTGTCAGATCTAGGCCCTTAAATCTATTTCTCACTTTCACTGTAAAATCATAAGGGATTTGATTTAGGTCATACCTGAATGGTACAGTGGTTTTCCCTACTTTCTTCTATTTAAGTCTGAATTTGGCAATAAGGATTCACGGTCTGAGCCACAGTCAGCTCCCAGTCTTGTTTTTGCTGACTGTATAGAATTTCTCCATCTTTGGCTGCAAAGAATATAATCAATCCTATTTTGGGGTTGACCATCTGGTGATGTCCATGTATAGAGTCTTCTCTTGTGTTGTTGGAAGAGGGTGTTTGTTATGACCAGTGCATTTTCTTGGCAAAACACTATTAGTCTTTGCCCTGCTTCATTCCGTATTCCAAGGCCAAATTTGTCTGTTCCTCCAGGTGTTTCTTGACTTCCTACTTTTGCATTCTAGTCCCCTATAATGAAAAGTACATTTTTTTTGTTTGTTAGTTCTAAAAGGCCTTATAGGTCTTCATAGAACCGTTCAACTTCAATTTCTTCAGCATTACTGGTTGGGGCATAGACTTGGATTACTGTGATATTGAATGGTTTGCCTTGGAAATGAACAGAGATTATTCTGTCGTTTTTGAGATTTCATCTAAGTACTGCATTTCGGATTCTTTTGTTGACCATGATGGCCACTCCGTTTCTTCTGAGGGATTCCTGCCTGCAGTAGTAGATATAATGGTCATCTGACCATATCTTAGTTAAATTCACCCATTCCAGTCCATTTCAGTTCGCTGATTCCTAGAATGTCGACATTCACTTTTGCCATCTCTTGTTTGACCACTTCCAATTTGCCTTGATTCACGGACCTGACATTCCAGGTTCCTATGGAATATTGCTCTTGCAGCATCGGACCTTGCTTCTATCACCAGTCACATCCACAGCTGGGTATTGTTTTTGCTTTGGCTCCATGCCTTCATTCTTTCTGGAGTTATTTCTCCACTGATCTCCAGTAGCATATTGGACACTACTGACCTGGGGAGTTCCTCTTTCAGTATCCTATCATTTCGCCTTTTCATACTGTTCATGGGGTTCTCAAGGCAAGAATACTGAAGTGGTTTGCCTTTCCCTTCTCCAGTGGACCACATTCTGTCAGATCTCTCCACCATGACCCGCCCATCTTGGGTTGCCCCACAGGCATGGCTTAGTTTCATTGAGTTAGACAAGGCTGTGGTCCTAGTGTGATTAGATTGACTAGTTTTCTGTGAGTATGGTTTCAGTGTGTTTGCCCTCTGATGCCCTCTTGCAACTCCTACCGTCTTACTTGGGTTTCTCTTACCTTGGGCCTGGGGTATCTCTTCACGGCTGCTCCAGCAAAGCACAGCCATTGCTCATTACCTTGGACGAGGGGCATCTCCTCACCACTGTCCTTCCTGACCTTCAATGTGGGATAGCTCCTCTAGGCCCTCCTGTGCCCGTGCAGCCACGGCTCCTTGGACGTGAGTTTGGTCCTCCTGGCCACCGCCCCTGGCCTCGGTCATGCGGTGCTCCTCCCCACCGCCGCCCTTGGCCTCGGGCTTAGGGGCGTGGGGTAGCTCCCCCCGCCTGTAGCCCCTGGCCTCCGGCTTAGGGGCATTGGGTATCTCCTCCAGCCCGCCACCCCTGGCATCAGACTTGGGGCGTGGGGTATCTCCTCCCCACCACCGCCCCTGGCCTTGGGCGTGGAGGCGTGGGGTAGCTTCTCCTGGCCGCCATCCCTGACCTCGGACGCTGGGTATCTCCTCTCGGCTGCCCCCCCGACCTCGGATGCGGGGTAGCTCCTCTTGGCCGTTCCTGTGCCATTGCAGTCTGGTACTCTTCGCCGCTGCCCCTGACCTCGGACGTGGGGTAACTCCTCTTGGCCACTGCCCTTCGGGCATGGGGTCCTCCCGGCTTCTGCCTCTGACCTTGGACGTGGGATGGCTCCTCTCGGCCGTGCTATGGCACCCCTTTCGCAGCCGCCTGCGCTATCACGCGCCCGTAGCAACCGCCTGTGGTATACTCAGCCATTAAAAAGAATACATTTGAGTCAGTCCTAATGAGGTGGGTGAAACTGGAGCCTATTACACAGAGTGAAGTAAGCCAGAAAGAAAAACATGAATACCATATACTAATGCATATATATGGAATTTAGAAAGATGGTAACGACAACCGTGTATGCAAGACAGCAAAAGAGACACAGATGTATAGAACAATCTTTTGGACTCTGTGGGAGAGGGAGGGGTGATAATTTGGGAGAATGGCATTAAAACATGTATAATAGCATATAAGAAATGAATCGCCAGTCCAGGTTTGATGCAGGATACAGGAAGCTTAGGGCTGATGCACTGGGATGACCCAGAGGGATGGTATGGGGAGGGAGGTGGGGGGGAAGGTTCAGGATGGGGAACACGTGTATACCCATAGCGGATGCATGTTGATGTATGGTAAAACCAATACAATATTGTAAAGTAAAAATAAAATAAAATAATACATGTTAAGAAAAAAAGAAAGAAAGAAAACAGTTCCATTCACCATTGAAATGAAAAGAATAAAATACTTAAGAATAAATCCACCTAAAGAAACAAAAGACCTATATATAGAAAACTATAAAACACTGATGAAAGAAATCAAAGATGATACAAATAGATGGAGAAATATACCATATTCAAGGATTGGAAGAATCAATATACTGAAAATGAGTATACTACCCAAAGCAATCTATAGATTCAATGCAATCCCTATCAAGCTAACAACAGTATTTTTCACAGAACTAGAACAAATAATTTCACAATTTGTATGGAAATACAAAAAACCTTGAGTAGCCAAAGCAATCTTGAGAAAGAAGAATGGAACTGGAGGAATCAACCTGTCTGACTTCAGACTCTACTACAAAGCCACAGTCATCAAGACATTATGCTTTGGCACAAAGACAGAAATATAGATAAATGGAACAAAATAGAAAGCCCAGAGATAAATCCACACGTGTATGGACACCCTATCTTTGACAAAGGAGGCAAGAATATACAACGGAGAAAAGACAATCTCTTTAACAAGTGGTGCTGGGAAAACTGGTCTGTTGCTGCTGCTAAGTCACGTCAGTCATGTCTGATTTTTTGCGACCCCATTGACGGCACCCCACCAGGCTCCAACCACTTCTAAAAGAATGAAACTAGAACACTTTCTAACACCATACACAAAAGTAAACTCAAAATGGATTAAAGATCTAAATGTAAGACCAGAAATGATAAACCTCCTAGAGGAAAACATAGGCAAACACTCTCTGACATAAATCACAGCAGGATCCTCTATGACCCACCTCCCAGGGTAATAGAAATAAAAGCAAAAACAAACAAGTGAAACCTAAATAAACTTAAAAGCTTTTGCACAACAAAGGAAACTATAAACAAGGTGAAAAGACAACCTTCAGAATGGGAGAATATAATAGCAAATGAAACAACTGACAAAGAATTAATTTCATTACAGCTCAATTCCAGAAAAAATAAACGACCCAATCAAAAAATGGGCCAAAGAACTAAACAGACATTTCTCCAAAGAAGACATACAGATGGCTAACAAACACATGAAAAGATGCTCAACCTCACTCATTCTCAGAGAAATGCAAATCAAAACCACAATGAGGTACCATTTCACACCAGTCAGAATGGCTGCTATCCAAAAGTCTACAAACTATAAATGCTGGAGAGGGTGTGGAGAAAAGGGAACCCTCTTACACTGCTGGTGGGAATGCAAACTAGTACAGCCAGTATGGAGAACAATGTGGAGATTCCTTAAAAATGAAGTGGATGAAACTGGAGCCTATAATTCAGAGTGAAGTAAGCCAGAAAGAAAAACACCAATACAGTATACTAACGCATATACATGGAATTTAGAAAGATGATAACAATAACCCTGTATCAGTCAGTCAGTTCAGTTCAGTTCAGTCGCTCAGTCATGTCCGACTCTTTGAGATCCCGTGAATTGCAGTACGCCAGGCCTTCCTGTCCATCACCAACTCCCGGAGTTCACTCAGACTCACGTCCATTGAGTCAGTGATGCCAGCCAGCCATCTCAACCTCTGTCATCCCCTTCTACTCCTGCCCCCAATCCCTCCCAGCATCAGAATCTTTTCCAATGAGTCAATTCTTCACATGAGGTGGCCACAGTACTGGAGTTTCAGCTTTAGCATCATTCCTTCCACAGAAATCCCAGGGCTGATCTCTTTTAGAATGGACTGGTTGGATCTCCTTGCAGTCTTCTCCAACACCACAGTTCAAAAGCATCAATTCTTTGGTGCTCAGCCTTCTTCACAGTCCAACTCTCACATCCATACATGACCACAGAATAACCATAGCCTTCACTAGACGAGCCTTTGTTGGCAAAGTAATGTATCTACTTTTCAATATGCTATCTAGGTTGGTCATAACTTTCCTTCCAAGGAGTAAGTGTCTTTTAATTTCATGGCTGCAGTCACCATCTGCAGTGATTTTGGAGCCCCCCAAAATAAAGTCTGACACTGTTTCCACTGTTTCCCCATCTATTTCCCATGAAGTGATGGGACCGGATCCCTTGGTCTTCATTTTCTGAATGTTGAGCTTTAAGTCAATTTTTTCACTCTCCATTTTCACTTTCATCAAGAGGCTTTTTTAGTTTCTCTTCACTTTCTGCCATAAGGGTGTGTCATCTGCATATCTGAGGTTATTGATATTTCTCCCAGCAATCTTGATTCCAGCTTGTGCTGCTTCTAGCCCAGCATTTCTCATGATGTACTCTGCTGCTGCTGCTCCTGCTGCTAAGTCGCTTCAGTCGTGCCCAACTCTGTGTGACCCCATAGATGGAAGCCCACCAGGCTCCCCCGTCCCTGGGATTCTCCAGGCAACAACACTGGAGTGGGTTGCCATTTCCTTCTCCAGTGCATGAAAGTGAAAAGTAAAAGGGAAGGCGCTCAGTCGTGTCTGACTCTTTGTGACCTCATGGACTGCAGCCTACCAGGCTCCACCATCCATGGGATTTTTCAGGCAAGGGTACTGGAGTGGGGTGCCATTGCCTTCTCCGGATGTACTCTGCATATAAGTTAAATAAGCAGGGTGACAATATACAGCCTTGACATACTCCTTTTCCTATTTGGAACCAGTCTGTTGTTCCATGTCCAGTTCTAACTGTTCCTTCCTGACCTGCATACAAATATCTCAAGAGGCAGATCAGGTGGTCTGGTATTCCCATCTCTTTCAGAATTTTCCACAGTTTATTGTGATCCACACAGTCAAAGGCTTTGGCATAGTCAATAGACACTGATGTATAGAACAATCTTTTGAACTCTATGGGAGAGGGAGAGGGTGGGATGATTTGGGAGAATGGCATTGAAACATGTATAATATCATATATGAAACGAGTCACCAGTCCAGGTTCGATGCACGATACTGGATGCTTGGGGCTGGTACACTAGGAAAACCCAGAGGAATGGTACGGGGACGGAGGAGGAAGGAGGGTTCAGGATGGGGAACACGTGTATACCTGTGGTGGATTCATATTGATATATGGCAAAACCAATGCATTATTGTAAAGTCAAAAAAAAAAAAAAAAAACTGCCTTATGATCCAGCAATCGCACTGCTGGGCATACACACTGAGGAAACCAGAAGGGAAAGAGACACGTGTACCCCAGTGTTCATCACAGCACTGTTCATAATAGCCAGGACATGGAAGCAGCCTAGATGTCCATCAGCAGATGAATGGATAAGAAAGCTGTGGTACATATACACAATGGAATATTACTCAGCCATTAAAAAGAATACATTTGAATCAGTTCTAATGAGGTGGATGAAACTGGATTCTATTATACAGAGTGAAGTAATCCAGAAAGAAAAACACCAATACAGTATACAAACGCATATATATGAAATTTAGAAAGGTGGTAACAATAACCCTATCTGTGAGACAGCAAAAGAGACACAGACATATAGAACAGTCTTTTGGACTCAGTGTGAGAGGGCAAGGATGAGATTATTTGGGAGAATGGCATTTAAACATGTATATTATCATATATGAAACAGTTCGCCAGTCCAGGTTCGATGCATGAGACAGGGTACTCGGGAATGTTGCACTGAGATGACCCAGAGGGATGCGATGGGGAGGGAGGTGAGAGGGGGTTTCAGGATGGGGAACACATGTACACCTGTGGCAGATCCATGTGAATGTATGGCAAAACCAATACAATCTTGTAAAGTAACTAGCCTCCAATTAAGATAAATAAGTTTATACTAAAAATAAATAAGTAAATGAACTAGTCCAGAGAATACATTTATTGTGGACCAAACCCAGACTCATTACTCTGCTCATTTGCCAAAGCTTCCACTCAGACCACCAAAGTCTAGCCTTTAACTTTTATCTCTTTTTACATCTTTATGAATCACAGGCACAAGCCATTTGTCTTGGGAAAAATCAGAAGCATTTAGATAAACACAAGAATTTTCTATATCATTAATCCCTATAATATATGCAGCTAAGCTAAAATTGGTCTACTGTATTTTCTGATTGCCTCAGTTTGAGGTACTTTGTGTTGAACTGTGATTCATGAGTTGTTGAAAACTAATCAATATACTGCTTAGTTTCAAACAAAAATTTAAAACAAAGCCATTTGTGATAAATAACTGAAGTAAAAAGGCAAAGATTTCCATTGCATTGTATTATTTCAATTTGAATGATCCTTTGTGACTGATTTGCAGGTGGTAATGACTTGCAAATTAAGTTGTCTGGAAACTGGGCTGTGGTGACCCAGTAACCAAGATTTCACAGAGCTAACAATGAACACTGGGCATTCGGAGGCTTCAGACTTTATTGCTTATGTGCAGGATGAGAATGCTTTTTTGCAGCTTTCTTCAAAGAACATCACTAATGAATATTGTCAGTCTACCATTTCATAGCTAGATGACAAGAGGTTAGCATCTCTGCCTCAACACTAATTGACTGGTTGAAGTGCTTGACCAGGAAATTATTTCTTTTCCTTTTCAGTATCTTCTCAGTAAAAAAGATTGCTACCTTTTAACACCAACTCCACTTAACATCACAGTCATGCTCTTTCAGAAATGAAACTCAATATAAAATTTCAATTTACATACAGAGTACACACCCCTGGGTTCAACTAATCTTTGAACTTTGCACAGATGTTCATTCAGTCATAACAGTGTAAGATGGTTCAAGGGAGCCAAGAGTCTTTGAAGAATTGAACAAAAAAGAGGAGATATCTAGTCTAAAAAAAAAATGAACAATGTCGTCACTCAGATGCTATTTGTAGATTCTATACACCAGCTGACACATTTCCTTTTTAAATAATTTCAATCTACCAATAGTTAGAGCTTTCACTGACAGGGTTTTTCAAAGTACATGATTTACCAAACAGGAAATTTATCATGTGTATGTTTCAGCTTAGAGGGCTGATGTCTAATTCTTGCTGCACCTAAATGTAAATGTGCACATGTGAAAGCAACAAGTTGAGCTGAAGAAAATGTCGACTGAAAAAAAAATGCACAGTCTAAAAGTTGAGAGTTATGTTTTATTTGGTGGATATTCTGAGGACTTCAAGCCTGGAACACAGCATCTCTGTTAACTCTGAGAAATGGTTCCAAAGAGGCAAGTGGAGACCCAGGATATATTAGAGTTTTTGCAACAAAAGACTAGGTAGTAGGAACAGCAAAAGATTATTGTTTATAAAAGAAAACCAAATATCTCAATGTAATGCTCAAAATTCTCCAAGCCAGGCTCCAGTAATACATGAACCATGAACTTCCAGTTGTTCAAGCTGGTTTTAGAAAAGGCAGAGGAAGCAGAGATCAAATTGCCAACATCCATTGGATCATCAAAAAAGTAAGAGAGTTCCAGAAAAACATCTACTTCTGCTTCATTGACTATGCCAAAGTCTTTGACTGTGTAGATCACAATAAACTGTGGGAAATTCTTCAAGAGATGGGAATACCAGACCACCAGACCTGCCTCTTGAGAAACCTATATGCAGGTCAGGAAGCAACAGTTAGAACTGGACATAGAACAACAGACTGGTTCCAAATAGGAAAAGGAATACGTCAAGGCTGTATATTGTCACCCTGCTTATTTAACTTATATGCAGAGTACATCATGAGAAATGTTGGGCTGGATGAAGCAAAAGCTGGAATCAAGATCACCGGGAGAAATATCAATAACCTCAGATATGCAGATGACACCACCCTTATGGCAGAAAGTGAAGAGGAACTCAAAAGCCTCTTGATGAAAGTGAAAGAGGAGAGTGAAAAAGTTGGCTTAAAGCTCAACATTCAGAAAACTAAGATCATAGCATCTGGTCCCATCACTTCATGGGAAATAGATGGGGAAACAGTGTCAGACTTTATTTTTGGGGGCTCCAAAATCACTGCAGATGGTGATTGCAGCCATGAAATTAAAAGAGGCTTACTCCTTGGAAGAAAAGTTATGACCAACCTAGATAGCATATTGAAAAGCAGAGACATTACTTTGCCAACAAAGGTCCATCTAGTCAAGGCTATGTTTTTTCCAGTAGTCATGTATGGATGTGAGAGTTGGACTATGAAGAAAGCTGAACACCGAAGAACTGATGCTTTTGAACTGGGGTGTTGGAGAAGACTCTTGAGAGTCCCTTGGACTGCAAGGAGATCTAACCAGTGCATTCTAAAGGATATCAGTCCTGGGTGTTCTTTAGAAGGAATGATGCTAAAGCTGAAACTCCAGTACTTTGGCCACCTCATGTGAAGAGTTGACTCATTGGGAAAGACTCTGATGCTGGGAGGGATTGGGGGCAGGAGGAAAAGGTGACGAAAGAGGCTGAGATGGCTGGATGGCATTGCGGACTCAATGAACGTGAGTTTGAGTGAACTCTGGGAGTTGGTGATGGACAGGGAAGCCTGGCCTGCTTCAGTTCATGGGGTCGTAAAGAGTCGGACACGACTGAGCCACTGAACTGAATTGAACTGAAGCAATTCAGTGCTTTTCTACATATAGGAAGATGCAAGAGTCTGGGCTTAGGGAGAGCTTCCCTGGTGGCTCAGACCGTAAAGAATCTGCCTGCAATGTGGGAGACCTGGGTTCAATCCCTGGGTTGGGAAGCTCCCCTGGGGAAGGGAACGGCTACCCACTCCAGTATTCTGGCCTGGGGAATCCCATGGACAGAAGGCTCACTGAGATCATTCCTTTGCTATCTCAGCTATCTGGAGCCAGCATCCTGTGCTTTCTCATCCTGTCTCCTCAGGGTACACCATCAGGGGTTTCCTATAGCAGTTGACTGCTAGATGGGTGGCACCCTTTGTTTCCTTCCTGAGTTCCCTCAGGGCTCACCATCTGCACAGCTATAATGTGGTGGCTTGATGGCTGCACATCCTTTGTTTATTGATATGGCAGTCAATATTTTAGTTCACAAAAAGGAAAGATGATAGGAAAATAACCTTTATTGAACAGGATCATCTAAGTTCATCTACTTTATGTGCTTTATCCATTTTAACTTTTGCAAACATCCTGTAATTATATTTGGCTGACCCAAAGTGCAATTGGGTTTTTCATAACTTCTTTTGGAAAAACCCAAACACACTTTTTGGCCAACCCAGTTATTAGTACTCACATACATCCCTCAGCTGGTTTTGAAGTTATACAGCCATTAAGTACTAATGCCTTGCTCATATCCAGCCCTGTTCCATTTAGCTCAATCATTACTTCCTTCAGAAATTCTTTTTTTTTTTTTAATTTTATTTTATTTTTAAACTTTACAATATTGTATTGGTTTTGCCGAATATCGAAATGAATCTGCCACAGGTATACATGTGTTCCCCATCCTGAACCCTCCTCCCTCCTCCCTCCCCATGTACCTCCCATCCCAGTGTACCAGCCCCAAGCATCCAGTATTGTGCATCAAACCTGGACTGGCGACTCGTTTCATATATGATATTATACATGTTTCAATGTCACTCTCCCAAATCATCACCCTCTCCCTCTCCCACAGAGTCCATAAATGCTGGAGAGGGTGTGGAGAAAAGGGAACCCTCTTACACTGTTGGTGGGAATGCAAACTAGTACAGCCACTATGGAGAACAGTGTGGAGATTCCTTAAAAACCTGGAAATAGAACTGCCTTATGATCCAGCAATCCCACTGCTGGGCATACACACTGAGGAAACCAGAAGGGAAAGAGACACGTGTACCCCAATGTTCATCGCAGCACTGTTTATAATAGCCAGGACATGGAAGCAACCTAGATGTCCATCAGCAGATGAATGGATAAGAAAGCTGTGGTACATATACACAATGGAGTATTACTCAGCCATTAAAAAGAATACATTTGAATCAGTTCTAATGAGGTGGATGAAACTGGAGTCTATTATACAGAGTGAAGTAAGCCAGAAGGAAAAACACCAATACAGTATACTAACGCATATATATGGAATTTAGAAAGATGGTAACGATAACCCTGTATGCGAGACAGCAAAAGAGACACTGATGTATAGAACAGGCTTATGGACTCTGTGGGAGAGGGAGAGGGTGGGAAGATTTGGGAGAATGGCATTGAAACATGTGAAATGTCATGTATGAAACGAGATGCCAGTCTAGGTTCAATGCACGATGCTGGATGCTTGGGGCTGGTGCACTGGGACGACCCAGAGGGATGGTATGGGGAGGGAGGAGGGAGGAGGGTTCAGGATGGGGAACACATGAGAAATAAAGGAATAAAAAATTAAAAAAAAAAAGACTGTTCTATACATCAGTGTCTCTTTTGCTGTCTCGTACACCGGGTTATCGTTACCATCTTTCTAAATTCCATATATATGTGTTCGTATACTGTATTGGTGTTTTTCTTTCTGGCTTACTTCACTCTGTATAATAGACTCCAGTTTCATCCACCTCATTAGAACTGATTCAAATATATTCTTTTTAATGGCTGAGTAATACTCCATTGTGTATGTGTACCACAGCTTTCTTATCCATTCATCTGCTGATGGACATCTAGGTTGCTTCCATGTCCTGGCTATTATAAACAGTGCTGTGATGAACATTGGGGTACACGTGTCTGTTTCCCTTCTGGTTTCCTCAGTGTGTATGCCCAGCAGTGGGATTGCTGGATCATAAGGCAGTTCTATTTCCAGTTTTTTAAAGAATCTCCACACTGTTCTCCATAGTGGCTGTACTAGTTTGCATTCCCACCAACAGTGTAAGAGAGTTTCCTTTTCTCCACACCCTCTCCAGCATTTATTGCTTGTAGATTTTTGGATCACAGCCATTCTGACTGGCGTGAAATGGTACCTCATAGTGGTTTTGATTTTCATTTCTCTGATAATGAGTGATGTTGAGCATCTTTTCATGTGTTTGTTAGCCATCTGTATGTCTTATTTGGAGAAATGTCTATTTAGTTCTGTGGCCCATTTTTTTCAGGCTCTACTACAAAGCCACAGTCATCAAGACAGTATGGTACTGGCACAATGACAGAAATATAGACCAGTGGAACAAAATAGAAAGCCCAGAGATAAATCCATGCACCTATGGACACCTTATCTTTGACAAAGGAGGCAAGAATATACAATGGATTAAAGATAATCTCTTTAACAAGTGGTGCTGGGAAAACTGGTCAACCACTTGCAAAAGAATGAAACTAGACCACTTTCTAACACCATACACAAAAATAAACTCAAAATGGATTAAAGATCTCAATGTAAGAGCAGAAACTATAAAACTCCTAGAGGAGAACATAGGCAAAACACTCTCCGACATACATCACAGCAGGATACTCTATGACCCACCTCCCAGAATCTTGGAAATGAAAGCAAAAATAAACAAATGGGACCTAATTAAACTTAAAAGCTTCTGCACAATAAAGGAAACTATTAGCAAGGTGAAAAGACAGCCTTCAGAATGGGAGAAAATAATAGCAAATGAAGCAACTGACAAGCAACTAATCTCAAAAATATACAAGCAACTCCTACAGCTCAATTCCAGAAATTCTTTCTTAACACCAAAAAGGCTGCTACTACTGTGTCTGTTTTTTTAGAAAAACCCCATTGGTGTTCAAGTATGCTGTGCTTCTTTCTGTGTTTCCAGGTTGTTTTCTAATTGTCCTTTTCTACATGTTTCTCCCACACCAGACTTTGTATTCTGAGAAAGTGAAGCTATGTCTTATATTTATTCCCTAGTGGGTCTAGCACAGTGTCTGACACACAGAGGACCCTCAGGAAATATTTGTTGAATGATGACAAAAATAACTTCAAAATTTATGAACATTAAGCTATTTCCTAATATTTTTATCTCCTAACCACACCAAATCAGAAGTCATATCTTGCTTTTCTGATCTTGTCAAAAAGTTTTTCATCTCTGAAGGCTTTTACTACTTATGGTCTAGTAGTATAGTTATTTAGCATTTGTCATGTTTTCTCTCCCATAACATAAACTTTTTGAGTATGCTCATGTTCCCTTAGCAATCATCCACAGTGGCTCACTAAAGATAACTTTCCTACATATGTTGATTGAACACCTAGTCTGTCCTACTTTTCTTTGCTAGGTACTAGGTAGGGGCCATCAAAGTTAAACATTCAGCTTCCTCTCAAGGGGATAGTAGTCTAGTCACAATATTTATAATGGAGTATGAAAAATACATGACGGATGTATGAGCAAAGTGCTATAGAAGCACACAGAATAAGTTGTGTCTGCTTTCACAGAGGAGATGATATTTAAATGAAGGCTTAGGGCATTGGGTGATAATGTATGAAAAGCACTTTGTACATGCATGGCATGTGATAAACACTTCATAAATGGCAGTTGTTATTGTTACAAAGGTAAAAATATGAAATTTCACAAGCCTATCTGAAGTGGAGTGAGTAAATGAGTTATGTTAAAATCACAGGTTCATATACAAGAATAAATGAAAAAATCTGGGATGGTTAATAAAGGCTAATTTGTGATGGTTTTGAATGTCAGGCTAAGGAATTTAGATTTTATTAGAAAATGTTTTGCCTGGAGAATCCCAGGGATGGCGGATCCTGGTGGGCTGCCATCTATGGGGTCACACAGAGTCGGACATGTCTGAAACGACTTAGAAGTATCAGCAGAAAATATTTTACTAAAAATGTTCCATCTTCAGTTAAAATCCATTTATGGATTTACCACTTCAAGCCTCAGTAGTAAGATAGAATTTGAGAAAGGAGAAAGTAAGTGATTTCAAATATATAGTAATATTGCAGAGCAATAGTACAGGTTATTCTGGTTGTCTTACTCAAAAGCTTTATGAAATTAATCAATAGACACATTTTAAGACTTCCTTCTTTCCATACTGTATAAAATGTTTGTAATGTCCATTTTTACCTCCTCTCTGCTAGTCTGAGGGATTCTGTGATCTGGTTAACTGATGATAGTTCCTTTTCAAGTACTTAAGGCAACAACACAAGACTCATTTGATTCTGCAAGTTCCATTAAATTAAACCCCTAACAACACTATAAAGCATTAGTTCAGTTCAGTTCAGTTCAGTTCAGTTCAGTCACTCAGTCGTGTCTGACTCTTTGTGACCTCATGAACTGCAGCACGCCAGGCCTCCCTGTCCATTACCAACTCCCAGAGCCCACCCAAACCCATGACCATTGAGTCAGTGATGTAATCTAACCATCTCAGCCTCTGACGTCCCCTTCTGCTCCTGCCCTCAATCTTTCCCAGCATCAGGGTCTTTTCTAGTGAGTCAGCTCTTTGCATCAGGTCGCCAAAGTATTGGAGTTTCAGCTTCAACATCAGTCCAACCAATGAACACCCAGGACTGATCTCCTTTAGGATGGGCTTATTGGATCTCTTTGCAGTCCAAGGGACTCTCAAGAGTCTTCTCCAACACCACAGTTCAAAAGCATCAATTCTTCAGCGCTCAGCTTTCTTTACAGTCCAACTCTTGCATCCATACATGACCACTGGAAAAACCATAGCCTTGACTAGACAGACCTTTGTTGGCAAAGTAATGTGTCTGATTTTTAATATACTGTCTAGGTTGGTTATAACTTTCCTTCCAAGGAGTAAGTGTCTTTTAATTTCATGGCTACAATCACCATCTGCAGTGATTTTGGAGACCAGAAAAATAAAGTCAGCCACTGTTTCCACGGTTTCCCCATCTATTTCCCATAAAGTGATGGGACTGTATGCCATGATCTTAGTTTTCTATAGCACATGTAATTATAAATCTTTGGTATTTATCAGTGGGACACAATCTGAAAATGTCCACCTACCCAAGTGATGGCTCTACTATTCCATCTAATTGAAACAGGAAATAACAAAGGTGATATACAGCTAAGTATGCCACTTTCTACACTACTGAGACTAGGGGGAGACTATGCTAGAAATTGTCAGTGGTGCTGAATACTCTGTATACCAATTAGACACATGATAGCATAAAATCTAATAGAATAAGAAATGTACTTCTGAATCTAAGCTATTGAACTCTGATGAGCACAATATCAAGTTTATGTTAAAAACAATCCCATATTTCATGATAAATTTTTGCAAGGGGAATAGATAAACTTATGCAGAATAGTGTGATTTTAATTTTAAGTTCCTTTGCTGACTGATTTAAAGCCTGAAAGTGAAAGTGAAGTCGTGTCCGACTCTTTGCGACCCCATGGACCGTAGCCTACCAGGCTCCTCTGTCCATAGGATTTTCCAGGCAACAGTACTGGAGTGGATTGCCATTTCCTTCTCCAGAGGATCTTCCCAAACCAGGGATTGAACCTGGGTCTCCCACATTGTAGACAGACACTTTACTGTCTGAGCCACAAGGGAAGTCCTGGTGATTTAAAGCCTAGTTTATTTCTAACTCTACAAGATGAAGATGTTTTACTTAAAGTAAAATCACAAAAAGCTCTAATATAGAAGTCATATTATAAAGTAATATATTAGGGTTGACAACTAGGATATGTTGATTTACCAACACCACTGACATTTAGCATTCACTTTAATTTCTGGACATCTCTGATGAGAATCTGAATCAGACATTCACTGTAAGAACTCTGAGCAATCTGAAGTGGATTGTTATCAAAATACATGTGGTGATCTATATATGGGGTTATTCAGTTATACCTTTCATATTTATATTCAATTGCCCTGCACCTCACATAGTGCAATATGGACCATCAAGCTTTGAAGAGGAAAAAAGTCTTTTCTTTGAATTCATTGTTCTGCTATCATGGGTTTACCTCAACTGTTTAATGATGATTTTCTTATTTTTTACTAAATAAAAATCTTTCAATTCTGGAACTCAACTTTTTACTTTACTTGCACTCATCAAAAGATACATTGGCATAAATTTAATGTCAATAACAAACTAAAAATTCATCTAACATGTAATATGACTTATGACTTCCAGCAGACAAAATTAGTAAAGTATTTTTTAACAGGAATTTGGTGGAGAATGGGATTGGAGTGTGTAAGATTGATTGGGAAGTGACTACAGGGGAGACCAGAAGTGACTTTCTGGGCAAAGAGAAAAGAGAAGGGTTTAAAAAAAAAAAAAACAGTGACACCACAAAATCAAAAAAACAGAGAGAGGAAAGATGGCAGAGGATGGAAGAAGAAAAAGAGGTACACACAGGTTCACATGCATGCACACACTAATAATTTCTTCTTTCTATTAAGACAAAACATGTGAGCTAAATATTTAACTGTGGCTTAGAAAACAGAGGGATTCACTCACAGGGGATCCCACAATATTGTGAGGTATAACACCAGGAGCTCAGTTGGATCCCATAGTAAATGCTTGAGAAAAATCCCCACAGGTTTTCAGCAGTGGGAATGGAAAAGGAACAATTTTTAAATACTTCAGAGCTCTCTATTCCTCTTAATAAGGTCTGCCCTCAGGAAAAACTAGTTAACTAGAGCTTAACCTGCTTGGGTATTATCAGAACCTAACTAACCTAACCTGCAGTAGTAGATATAATGGTCATCTGAGTTAAATTCACCCATTCCAGTCCATTTTAGTTCGCTGATTCCTAGAATGTCAGCATTAACTCTTGCCATCTCTTGTTTGACCACTTCCAATTTGCCTTGATTCATGGACCTGACATTCCAGGTTCCTATGCAATATTGCTCTTTACAGCATCGGACCTTGCTTCTATCACCAGTCACATCCACAGCTGGGTATTCTTTTTGCTTTGGCTCAATCCCTTCATCCTTTCTGGAGTTATTTCTCCACTGATCTCCAGTAGCATATTGGACACCTACTGACCTGGGGAGTTCCTCTTTCAGTATCCTATCATTTTGCCTTTTCATACTGTTCATGGGGTTCTCAAGGGAAGAATACTGAAGTGGTTTGCCTTTCGCTTCTCCAGTGGACCACATTCTGTCAGATCTCTCCACCATGACCCGCCCATCTTGGGTTGCCCCACAGGCATGGCTTAGTTTCATTGAGTTAGACAAGGCTGTGGTCCTAGTATGATTAGATTGACTAGTCTTCTGTGAGTATGGTTTCAGTGTGTTTGCCCTCTGATGCCCTCTTGCAACACCTACCATCTTACTTGGGTTTCTCTTACCTTGGACATGGGGTATTTCTTCACGGCTGCTCCAGCAAAGGGCAGCTGTTGCTCCTTACCATGGACTAGGGGTATCTCCTCACAGCCACCCTTGCTGACCTTCAAAGTGGGATAGCTCCTCTAGGCCCTCCTGCGGCCATGCAGCCAGGGCTCCTTGGACATGGGGTTGGTCCTCCCAGCTACCGCCCCTGGCCTCAGGCATGTGGTTGCTCCTCCCAGCCACCGTACTCGGCCTCGGGCGTGGGGGCATGGGATAGCTCCTGCCAGCCGCTGCCCGGGGCCTCAGGCTTGGAGACGTGTGGTAGCTCCTCCCAGCTGCCGCCCCTGAGCTCGGACACAGGGTAACTCCTCTCGTCACCGCCCCTGACCTTGTGGAGTAGCCATCATGGTCAACAAAAGAGGCTGAAATGAAGTACTTGGATACAATCTCAAAAACGACAGAATGATCTCTGTTCGTTGCCAAGGCAAACCATTCAATATCACAGTAATCCAAGTCTATGCCCCAACCAGTAATGCTGAAGAAGCTGAAGTTGAACGGTTCTATAAAGACCTACAAGACATTTTAGAATAACACCTCAAAAATATGTCCTTTTCATTATAGGGGACTGGAATACAAAAGTAGGAAGTCAAGAAACACCTGGAGTACCAGGCAAATTTGGCCTTGGAATATGGAATGAAGCAGGGCAAAGACTAATAGAGTTTTGCCAAGAAAACGCACTGGTCATAGCAAACACCCTCTTCCAACAACACAAGAGAAGACTCTACACATGGACATCACCAGATGGTCAACACTGAAATCAGTTTGATTATATTCTTTGAAGCCAAAGATGGAGAAGCTCTATACAGTCAACAAAAACAAGACCAGGAGCTGACTGTGACTCAGATCATGAACTCCTTATAGGCAAATCCAGACTTAAATTGAAGAAAGTAGGGAAAACCACTAGACCATTCAGGTATGAAATAAATCAAATCCCTTATGATTATACAGTGGAAGTGAGAAATAGATTTAAGGGCCTAGATCTGATAGAGTGCCTGATGAACTATGGAATGAGGTTCGTGACATTGTACAGGAGACAAGGATCAAGATCATCCCCATGGAAAAGAAATGCAAAAAAGCAAAATGGCTGTCTGCGGAGGTCTTACAAACAGCTGTGAAAAGAAGAGAAGCAAAAAGCAAAGGAGAAAAGGAAAGATATAAGCATCTGAATGCAGAGTTCCAAAGAATAGCAAGAAGAGATAAGAAAGCTTTCTTCAGCGATCAGTACAAATACATAGAGGAAAACAACAGAATGGGAAAGACTAGAGCTCTCTTCAAGAAAATTAGAGATACCAAGGGGACATTTCATGCAAAGATTGGCTTGATAAAGTACAGAAAAGGCATGAACCTAATAGAAGCAGAAGGTATTAAGAAGAGGTGGCAAGAATACACAGATGACCTGTACAAAAAAGATCTTCACGAGCCAGATAATCACGATGGTGTGATAACTCATCTAGAGCCATACATCCTGGAATGTGAAGTCCAGTGGGCCTTAGAAAGCATCACTACGAACAAAGCTAGTGGAGGTGATGGAATTCCAGTTGAGCTATTCCAAATCCTGAAAGATGATGCTGTGAAAGTGCTGCACTCAATATGCCAGCAAATTTGGAAAATTCAGCAGTGGCCACAGGACTGGAAAAGATCAGTTTTCATTCCAATCCCAAAGAAAGGCAATGTCAAAGAATGCTCAAACCACCACACAATTGCACTCACCTCACACGCTAGTAAAGTAATGCTCAAATTTCTCCAAGCCAGGCTTCAGCAATATGTGAACCATGAACTTCCTGATGTTCAAGCTGGTTTTAGAAAAGGCGGAGGAACCAGAGATCAAATTGCCGACATCTGCTGGATCATGGAAAAAGCAAGAGAGTTCCAGTAAATACATCTATTTCTGCTTTATTGACTATGCCAAAGCCTTTGACTGTGTGGATCACAATAAACTGTGGGCAATTCGGAAAGAGATGGGAATACCAGAGCACCTGATCTGCTTCTTGAGAAATTTCTATGCAGGTAAGGAAGCAACAGTTAGAACTGGACATGGAAAAACAGACTGGTTCCAAATAGGAAAAGGAGTACATAAAGGCTTCATATTGTCACCCTTATATGTTAACTTACATGCAGAGTAAATGATGAGAAACGCTGGACTGGATGAAACACAAGCTGGAATCAAGTTTGCCAGGAGAAAGATCAATAACCTCAGATATGCAGATGACACCACCCTTATGGCAGAAAGTGAAGAGGAACTAAAAAGCCTCTTGATGAAGTGAAAGAGGAGAGTGAAAAAGTTGGCTTAAAGCTTAACATTCAGAAAACAAAGATCATGGCATCTGGTCCCATCACTTCATGGGAAATTGATGGGGAAACAGTGGAAACAGTGTCAGACTTTATTTTTTGGGGCTCCAAAATCACTGCAGATGGTGACTGCAGCCACAAAATTAAAAGACGCTTACTCCTTGGAAGAAAAGTTATGACCAACCTAGATAGCATATTCAAAAGCAGAGACATTACTTTGCCAACAAAGGTCCGTCTAGTTAAGGCTATGGTTTTTCCTGTGGTAATGTATGGATGTGAGAGTTGGACTGTGAAGAAGGCTGAGCACCAAAGAATTGATGCTTTTGAACTGTGGTGTTGGAGAAGACTCTTGAGAGTCCCTTGGACTGCAAGGAGATCCAACCAGTCCATTCTGAAGGAGATCAGCCCTGGGGTTTCTTTGGAAGGAATGATGCTAAAGCTGAAACTTCAGTACTTTGGCCACCTCATGCGAAGAGCTGACTCACTGGAAACGACTCTGATGCTGGGAGGGATTGGGGGCAGGAGGAGAAGGGGACGACAGAGGATGAGATGGCTGGATGGCATCACTGACTCGATGGACATGAGTCTGGGTGAACTCCTGGAGTTGGTGATGGACAGGGAGGCCTGGCGTGCTGTGATTCATTAGGTCGCAAAAAGTCGGACACGACTGAGTGACTGAACTATCCTGTGGGAAAGGAAACACCCAACTCTAGCCAGCTCTAGCCTCTCACATGGAAGAAGGAAAATACACAATTCCAGCCCACAGTAGCCATCCTCTCCCACTTAAGAAGGGAGAAAAAAACAGAAATACTTTTGTAGTTCACAGTCCAGAGGCATTAGCTCACTGAAAGACTAAGACTTAACCATACGGCTACAGAAACTTCCTCTACCCCTAACATTTGTTCCTCTCAGCCTATAGTTCATGGCCAACTATTAATAAAAAGCTACAAGGTATACACAAAAGGCAAAAAGTACATTGAAGAAACAGTGAAAGTGTTACTTGCTTAGTTGTGTCTGACTGTTTTTTTTTTTTAATTTAAATTTATTTATTTTAATTGGAGGCTAATTACTTTACAATATTGTATTGGTTCTGCCACACAACAACATGAATCCACCACTGGCCTACACATGTTTCCCATCCTGAACCCCCCTCCCACTGCTCTCCCCATACCATTTCTCTGGGTCATCCCAGTGCACCAGCCCCAAGCATCCTGTATCAAACCTGGACTGGCGATTCATTTTTTTAATGATATTATACATGTTTCAATGCCATTTCCCCAAATCATCCCACCCTCCTCCTCACCCACTGAGTCCAAAAGACTGTTCTATACATCTGTGTCTCTTTTGCTGTCTCGCATACAGGGTTTTCGTAAACCATCTTTCTAAATTCCATAGATATGCATTAGTATACTATATTGGTGTTTTTCTTTTTGGCTTACTTCACTCTGTATAATAGGCTCCTGCCAGGGTCCAGCCCCGGTGGATCCAGGGAATTTGAAGTGGGGACGGCGTCAGCAAGGATCAGGAAACAATTGCTTAATTAAACGTTAATTAAGGATATAAAGAGTAATAGAATGAGGATAGCTCAGTGAGGAAATTCAGTGGAGAAAAGAGGCTGAATAATTCAGCCAGAAGTTAAGAGAAAGAACCACATGGTGAGACCAAGTTTTGGTGAACAAGGCCCGCACTTTATTTTCCAAAGTAGTTTTTATACCTTAAGTTATGCATAGAGGATAATGGGGGAAGGGGTAGAGTCATGCAGTAAGCCAGGCTTTCTTCCTGCAAACTTATCATATGCAAAAGTTTAGGTGATTTGCATCATCTTCTGGCCCGGAGGCCTTTTTCTCTAAAGGTGATTATTCTAAAGTCAGGCGCCAGCCTCCAAAAAGCATTAGATAAAATTGCATTCCTACAGAGCAAAGGTGTGGTGGGCTATAACAAGAAAAAGAATTAACTCAAGGGTCCCAGGTTACAAACATTAAAGCTACTACTTACACCAATTATATTAATCAATACACTGCCAGGGACACAGCAGATAAGGGATACGGAAACTTGGCAGCAAACATTGGCTCAACAAGTGAAAATCCCTTCACCAATACAATTTCTAATCAATCTTTTAACTGCTCAAAGGAATCTGTATTTAGACAGTTTAGAACATCTTCTGCCTCTCACAGTTGGGAGGCTCTGAACAGTCACACGTGGCCGGAAAAACCTATTCAGGCAGGCTAGAGGATTTCCAAAGGAGTTTGTAGGTTGAAACACTGTCACACCCAGGAATTATTAACTGGAGCTGTAAGCTAACTCTTTTTTCAGAGAGGTAGTGGGGGACAGCCCCCCGTAAAGTCAGAGGTGTAGGTGAAAGCACAAAGCAGAAAGTAGGCAGACTCTGGTTTTGGGGGTAGATTGCTCGAGAATTTCCAGGGAGACTCCTGAGGCTTGATCCCGCCTTTGCGTATGCCAAGCCTCCTTCCTCATGACCTTTGCCAGGGGCGGAGCTCGCTCCCCGCAGCTCCAGTTTCATCCACCTCATTAGAACTGATTCAAATGTTTTCTTTTTAATGGCTGAGTAATACTCAATTGTGTATATGTACCACTGCTTTCTTATCCATTTGTCTGTTGATGGACATCTAGGTTGCTTCCATGTCCTGGCTATTATAAACAGTGCTATGATAAATATTGGGGCACATGTGTCTCTTTCAATTCTGGTTTCCTCAGTGTGTATGCCCAGCAGTGGGATTGCTGGGTCATAAGGCAGTTCTATTTCCAGTTTTTTAAGGAATCTCCACACTGTTCTCCATAGTGGCTGTACTAGTTTGCATTCCCACCAACAGTATAAGAGAGTTTCCTTTTCTCCACACCCTCTCCAGCATTTATTGCTTGTAGACTTTTGGATTGCAGCCATTCTAACTGGCGTGAAATGGTACCTCATTGTGGTTTTGATTTGCATTTCTCTGAGAATGAGTAATGTTGAACATCTTTTCATGTGTTTGTTAGCCATCTGTATGTCTTCTTTGGAGAAATGTCTATTTATTTCTTTGGCCCATTTTTTGATTGGGTCATTTATTTTTCTGGAATTGAGGTGTAGGAGTTGCTTGTATATTTTTGAGATTAGTTGCTTGTCAGTTGCTTCATTTGCTATTATTTTCTCCCATTCTGAAGGCTGTCTTTTCACCTTGCTTATAGTTTCCTTTGTTGTGCAGAAGCTTTTAATTTTAATTAGGTCCCATTTGTTTATTTTTGCTTTTATTCCCAATATTCTGGGAGGTGGGTCATAGAGGACCCTGCTGTGATTTATGTCGGAGAGTATTTTGCCTATGTTCTCCTCTAGGAGTTTTATAGTTTCTGGTCTTTCATTTAGATCTTTAATCCATTTGGAGTTTATTTTAGTGTATAGTGTTAGCAAGTGTTCTAGTTTCATTCTTTCACAAGTGGCTGACCAATTTCCCCAGCACCACTTGTTAAAGAGATTGTCTTTTCTCCATTGTATAGTCTTGCCTCCTTTGTCAAAGATAAGGTGTCCATAGGTGCGTGGATTTATCTCTGGGCTTTCTGTTTTGTTCCATTGGTCTATATTTCTGTCTTTGTGCCAGTACCATACTGTCTTGATGACTGTGTCTTTGTAGTAGAGCCTGAAGTCAGGCAGGTTGCTTCGTCCAGTTCCATTCTTCTTTCTCAAGATTGCTTTGGCTATTCAAGATTTTTTGTATTTCCATATAAATTGTGAAATTATTTGTTCTAGCTCTATGAAAAATACCGTTGGTAGCTTGATAGGGATTGCATTGAATCTATAGATTGATTTGGGTAGTATACTCATTTTCACTATACTAATTCTTCCGATCCATGAACATGGTATATTTCTCCATTTGTTAGCGTCCTCTTTGATTTCTCTGACTCTTTACAACTCCATGGACCCCATGGAGGACCACCAGGCTCCTCTCTCCATGGGATCTCTAGACAAGAATACTGGAGTGGGTTTCCATTTCCTTTTCCAGGGGATCTTCCAGGAATTTAACTCACTTCTCCTGCATTGGTAGCCATATTCTTTACCATTTCAGCCACCAAGGAAGCCCCAGCAAGCACCCAAACCAGAGAAGGCACTGATGTTATAATTATCAGACTAGATATTTCAAACAAGTTTAAAAAAAAAAAAGTATATATGATACACTAAGAAAAAAGAGAAGATAGAATCCTATTAAATTCTCAATTAACACAACAAAAGACAAAAAAGTGGAAGATAAAATTAGGAACAAAGAATAAGGGCAACAAATAGAAAAGAGTAGTGAATCTGAGTGTTAGTCACTCAGTTATGTCCAACTCTTTGTGACACCATGGACTATAACTTGCCAGGCTCCTTTGTCCATGGAATTCTCTAGGCAAGAATACAAGAATGGGTTGCTGTTCCCTTCTTTGGGGGTCTTCCTAACCCAGGGATTGAACACAGGTCTCCTGCATTGCAGGCAGATTCTTTATCATTGAGACACCAAAATAAGTGAAGTCGCTCAGTCATGTCTGACTCTTTGCAACCCCATGGACTCTAGCCTATCAGGCTCCTCCATCCGTGGGATTTTCCAGGCAAGAGTGCTGGAGTGGATTGCCATTTCCTTCTCCAGGGGATCTTCCTGACCCAGGAAGCGTAGTAATGAATATGGCAGATATTAATCCAAATATATCAAAAATCACTTTGAATATCAGGACTTCCCTGTAGCTCATGATAAATCATTCCAGTATTCTTTCCTGGATAATCCTATGGACAGAGGTGCCTGAGGGGCTAAAGTCCATGGGGTCACAAAGAGTCAGACATGACTGAGTGACTAACACACACACCTACTTTGAATGTCAGTGGCTTAAATGTACAAATTAAATGACACTAGTATAAGAGTTGATTAAAAAGCGTAAGTCTTTTGGACTCTGTGGGAGAGGGCGAGGATGGGATGATTTGGGAGAATGGCATTGAAACATGTATAATATCTTATGTGAAACGAATTGCAGTCCAGGCTCAATGCATGATACAGGATGCTCGGGGCTGGTGCACTGGGATGACCCAGAGGGATGGTATGGGGAGGGAGGTAGGAGGGGGGTTCAGGATGGGGAACACGTGTACACCCATGGCAGATTCATGTTGATATATGGCAAAACCAATACAATATTATAAAGTAATTAGCCTTCAGTGAAAATAAACAAATTTATATTAAAAAAAGCATGATGCAAAATGTGTCATCAACAATAAACCCAATTTAAATACAAAGACACATATAGATTAAAGGGAAATGAATGGAGAAAAGTATATCATCCAAACCAATCAAAAGAAAGCAGGAATAGCTATATTAATTTCAGACAAAGTAGACTTCAAAGTAAGGAAAGTCACCAGGGTTAAAGGCCATTATATAGTGAGAAAGGGATCAAGTTATCTAAAAAGACATAAAAATCCTTAA
The DNA here is from genome assembly GCF_055505025.1 of Bos grunniens. NCBI lineage: Eukaryota > Metazoa > Chordata > Mammalia > Artiodactyla > Bovidae > Bos > Bos grunniens. Next base: position 99,118,180 of record NC_141194.1, on the reverse strand, counting down.
TGTGTATAACAGCAGAGCATCAAACTATGTAATGCACAAACTGATAGAACCATGGGGAAAAATAAATGACTCTACTGTTATAGTTGGATACTCAACACCCTTCTCATAAATGGACAGATCCAGTGCATAGAAAATCAATAAGTACGTAGTTGAATTCAACAATACCATCAACCAACTGGATATAATCAATATCTATAGACTCTTCATTCAACAACAGCAGAATATACATTTTTCTCAAGTTCACATGGGATATACACTAAGATAAACTACATTCTAAGTCATAAAACACAGCTGAACAAATTAAAAGAAGATAAATCATACAATGTCTTCCACCACACCACAATGGAATTAAGCTAGAAATCATTAACAAAAATAAAACTTGAAAAGCCCCAATATGTCAAATATTAAACAAAATACTTTGAAATAACACGTAACTCAGAGAAGATATCTCAGTTGACATTTAAAAGTATTTTCAATTCAATGAAAATACAGTGTATCAAAATTTGTAGAATGCAGTGAAAGCAGTGTTTAGAAAAATTTTTATAACACTGAATATATACATTAGCAAAGAAGGAAGGTCTAAAATCAATCATCTGTTTCCACTAGAAAACAATCAAATTAAATCCCCAAAGCAAGCAAAAGAAAAGCAATAATAAAAATCAGAGCAGAAATCAATGAAACTGAAAACAGAAAAATAATGGAAAAAATTAACAGAACCAAAAATTGGTAATTTGAAAAGATCAGTAAATCAATAAGCCTTTAGCCAGGATAAGAAAAGAGATAAGACACAAATTCCAATAACAGAAATGAAATGACTAACTACAGATTCCATGAACATCAAAACGACAATAATAGTTCAAACAAGACTATGCCCACAAATCTGATAACCTAGATGAAATTTAGTAATACTATGAAAGTCACAGTCTGCCAAAACACACAAAAAGAGATGGTCAGACTAAGCTTATATCCATTAATAAAACAGAACCAATAAATAATAACCTTCCCAAAGAGAAAGTATCAGACCCAGATAAATTTACTATTGAATTGTACCAAACAGTTAAATAAGAAATTATGCCAATTAGCTACAATCTTTTCTCAGAGGACAAAAGCATAGGGAATAATTCCTAACTCATTTCCTGAGGCCAGTTTTACCTTAATATAAAAACCAAACAAGACATTACAAGAAAAGAGTACTACAAACCAATGTATTATGAACACAGTTGGAAATATTCCCAATGAAATATTATCAAATCAAATATAAAAAAAAAAGAAAAAAAAATTATAAGAAGCCTCACAGTGACTAAGTGGAACTTACCCTAGGTATAGGAGACTGGTTTAATATTTGAAAATCAAGTAATATAATCTACCATATCAACTGATTAAAAAGAATAAATAACACGATCATATCAATAGATGCAGGAAAAGCATTTAACAAAACCTGTCATTCATGATAAAACCTCTCAGCAAATTAAAAATTGGGGAGAACTTTCTCAGTTTGATTGAGACTATCTACAAAAACTTAAAGCTAACATATGCAATGATGAGAAGCTTAATACTCTGCCACTAAGATCAGGAACAAGGCAAGGATGTCCCCTCTCTTCTCTACTCCTTTCCAGTATTGTACTAGATGTCCTTGCCAATGCAACATAGCAAGAAAAGGAAATAAAAGGTATACAAATTGGGAAAGAAGATATAAAACTGTTTATGTTTGCTGATGACATGATCATCTACATAAAAAAATCTTAAATATTGACCAAAAAATCCTGAAACTAATAAGCTATTAAAACAATTTTGCAAGATTAATACATGCATACAAAAATCAATTATTTTCCTATATATCAACAATGAACAAGTGGAGTTTGAAACTGAAACACAATGCCATTTACATTAGCACCCAACAAAGCAAAAAACTTAGGTGCCAATCTAATAAAATGTATTCAAGATCTATATAAGAAAAACTACTAATAAAAAGTTCTGATGAAATGAATAAAAAAAGAACTAAATAAATGTAAAGATATTCCATATTCATTGATAGGAAAAAAATCAATATTGTGACAATGTCAATTCTTTCCAAATTGATCTATAGATTCACTGAAATCCCAATCAAAATTCTAGCAAGTTATTTTATGGATATTGACAATTGATTATAAAGTTTACATGGAGAGGCAAAACACACACAATGGTATTTGTGAAATGAAATGTTTTCTGCTTTAGGCTCTACCAGTGGACAAGTCTTTCTCAAACGCAAATATATGAGCCCAAGTAAAACAAAGTCAACGATTTGGAAGCAATCAGCTATCTCTTCCTTGGTAAGTGCTGAAGAGCTGTTGGGGATGTGAAAGGAGGCTGTCTGCCACATTCACCATCTCTTAGGGTAAATGAGGAATTAGTATATGAACAATAGAAAAAGCAGGATTGGTCCCAGATAGCTAGACACATATGCAAGACATCATTTCAGCAAGCCTGGATGCTTGCACCTTCGCATTCATCAGTTCAGTTCAGTCACTCAGTCGTGTCCGACTCTTTGCCACCCCATGAATTGCAGCACACCAGGCCTCCCTGTCCATCACCAACTCCCGAAGTTCACTCAGACTCACATCCATTGAGTCAGTGATGCCATCCAGCCATCTCATACTCTGCCATCCCCTTCTCCTCCTGCCCCCAATCCCTCCCAGCATCAGAGTCTTTTCCAATGAGTCAACTCTTCGCATGAGGTGGCCAAAGTACTGGAGTTTCAGCTTTAGCATCATTCCTTCCAAAGAAATCCCAGGGCTGATCTCCTTCAGAATGGACTGCTTGGATCTCCTTGCAGTCCAAGGGACTCTCAAGAGTCTTCTCCAACACCACAGTTCAAAAACATCAATTCTTCGGCCCTCAGCCTTCTTCACAGTCCAACTCTCACATCCATACATGACCACAGGAAAAACCATAGACTTGGCTAGACGGACCTTTGTTGGCAAAGTAACATCTCTGCTTTTGAATATGCTATCTAGGTTGGTCATGACTTTTCTTCCAAGGAGTAAGCATCTTTTAATTTTGTGGCAGCAGTCACCATCTGCAGTGATATTGGAGCCCCCCAAAATAAAGTCTGACACAGTTTCCACTGTTTCCCCATCAATTTCCCATGAAGTGATGGGACTGGATGCCATGATCTTCGTTTTCTGAAAGTTGAGCTTTAAGCCAGCTTTTTCGCTGTTCACTTTCTCATTCATCAAGAGGTTTTTTAGTTCCTCTTCACTTTCTGCCATAAGGGTGGTGTCATCTGCATATCTGAGGTTATTGATATTTCTCCCAGCAATCTTGATTCCAGCTTGTGCTTCTTCCAGCTCAACATTTCTCATGATGTACTCTGCATATAAGTTAAATAAGCAGGTAACAATATACAGCCTTGACATACTCTTTTTCCTATTTGGAACCAGTCTGTTTTTCCATGTCCAGTTCTAACTGTTGCTTCCTGACCTACATATAGGTTTCTTAAGAGGCAGATCAGGTGGTCTGGTATTCCCATCTCTTTCAGAATTTTCCACAGTTAATGGTGATCCACACAGTCAAAGGCTTTGGCATAGTCAATGAAGCAGAAATAGATGTTTTTCTGGAACTCTTGCATTTTCTATGATCCAGCGGATGTTGGCAATTTGATCTCTGGCTCCTCTGCCTTTTCTAAAACCAGCTTGAACAACTGGAAGTTCATGGTTCACATATTGCTGAAGCCTGGCTTGGAGAATTTTGAACATTACTTTACTAGCATGTGAGATGAGTGCAATTGTGCAATAGTTTGAGCATTCTTTGGCATTGCCTTTCTTTGGGATTGGAATGAAAACTGACCTTTTCCAGTCCTGTGGCCACTGCTGAGTTTTCCAAATTTGCTGGCATATTGAGTGTAGCACTTTCACAGCATCATCTTTCAGGATTTGAAATAGCTCAACTGGAATTCCATCACCTCCACTAGCTTTGTTCATAGTGATGCTTTCTAAGGCCCACTTGACTTCACATTCCAGGATGTATGGCTCTAGGTCAGTTTCACACCATCGTGATTATCTGGGTCATGAAGATCTTTTTTGTACAGTTCTTCTGTGTATTCTTGCCGCCTCTTCTTAATAACTTCTGCTTCTGTTAGGTCCATACCATTTCTGTGCTCTATCTAGCCCATCTTTGCATGAAATATTCCCTTGGTATCTCTAATTTTCTTGAAGAGAGCTCTAGTCTTTCCCATTCTGTTGTTTTCCTCTATGTCTTTGCATTGATCTCTGAAGAAGGCTTTCTTATGTCTTCTTGCTATTCTTTGGAACTCTGCATTCAGATGCTTATATCTTTCCTTTTCTCCTTTGCTTTTTGCTTCTCTTCTTTTTACAGCTATTTGTAAGGCTTCCCAGACAGCCATTTTGCTTTTTTGCATTTCTTTTCCATGGGTATGGTCTTGATCTCTGACTCCTGTACAATGTCACGAACCTCATTCCATAGTCCATAGTTCATCAGGCACTCTATATATCAGATCTAGGCCCTTAAATCTATTTCTCACTTCCACTGTATAATCATAAGGCATTTGATTTAGGTCACACCTGAATGGTATAGTGGTTTTCCCTACTTTCTTCAATTTAAATCTGAATTTGATAATCAGGAGTTCATGATCTGAGCCACAGTCAGCTCCTGTTCTTGTTTTTGTTGACTGTATAGAGCTTTTCCACCTTGGCTTCAAAGAATATAATCAATCTGATTTCGGTGTTGATCATCAGGTGATGTCCATGTGTAGAGTATTCTCTTGTGTTGTTGGAAGAGTGTGTTTGCTATGACCAGTGCATTTTCTTGGCAAAACTCTATTAGTCTTTGCCCTGCTTCATTCCGTATTCCAAGGCCAAATTTGCCTGTTACTTCAGGTGTTTCTTGCCTTCATACTTTTGCATTCCAGTCCCCTATAATGAAAAGGACATCTTTTTGGGGGTTTATTTCTAAAAGGTCTTGTAGGTCTTCATACAAGACCTACAAGACCTTCAACTTCAGCTTTTTCAGCGTTACTGGTTGGGGCATAGACTTGGATTACTGTAATATTGAATGTTTTGCCCTGGAAAGGAACAGAGATCATTCTGTCGTTTTTGAGGTTGCATCCAAGTACTGCATTTTGCACTCTTTTGTTGACCATGATGGCTACTCCATTTCTTCTGAGGGATTCCTGCCCACAGTAGTAGATATAATGGTCATCTTAGTTAAATTCACCCATTCCAGTCCATTTTAGTTCACTGATTCCTAGAGTGTTGACATTCACTCTTGCCATCTCTTGTTTGACCACTTCCAATTTGCCTTGATTCATGAACCTGACATTCCAGATTCCTATGCAGTATTGCTTTTTACATCATCGGACCTTGCTTCTATCACCAATCACATCCACAACTGGGTATTTTTTTATAGAAGATCACTAAAACTCTTTATGTGTGAGATTTAGTTTTCTCTTTATTAACAGTAATCTTTTCATACTCAGATTACCTGCCCCTTGCTGAAAACTTGTATATAGCCTGGCTCTTCCCCTGCCTCCTCAGAGTCAGCTCTCTTGGGCTCACTTGAGATACTTTTGCTGGGTTCAAGTCTTAACATTCTTACTGAATAAAATTTAATTCTCAACTTTTAGTTTGTATTTTTTTAGTTGACAGTTTTGGCAACCAACATGAAGGGACCCAGAGTAGATCTCTCTCCTCCACCTGAACTCTATGAGAAATCAGAGCCATGGTACCAGCAGAGGCCCCTTGTGCCCATCCATTTCCTTGGGAGTTTGGAATGGGTTTGAGAAGTCTGTCCTGATCCTCCGATCTCCCATATTTGTTGAGATCCTGAATTTTTATTTGGTGGAGTATAGCAGGTACCTGCCCACCTCTCATTTGAAGAAATGTAGTGGGCCCAGCTGAAAGACCACCAGGACATACCCACCTGGGACCTAGATACTGGGTGGGGCTCAGTTGAAGAATACTGATAAAATACCCACCCAGTAGAAAGGCACTGGTGAAGGCAGGCTCAGTAGTATGTTAAGGAGAAATATCTGGGGCTCTGTTGAGAAACACTGAGGTGGTTCTGTTCTAGAAAGACATGAGGAACAGAGCTCATGCTTGCAAGTACCTAGTTAACTGGAGAAATTAAATCTCTCCCTAAATATTGAGGGGGCTCTTTAGTGTGTAAGTAGTCAAAACTTAAAAAGCCAGCTTGGTAAAACCTTAAACAAGGCATTCTAGGGGGAAGCTCAGATTTCTCTGTGTCTTTGAGTTGTAAATGTTCTGTCTGATCTTCCTAGGTTGTTCTATTTTGTGTTGTGTTAGGCCTATAAGAGGTCTTTTTGCATTCTTAATCATTTGCATCTCTCTGGAGATATAATTTATTGGGGGCCAAATGGGATCCTTTGAAAATTAGAGAAATTAACAAATTCTTAAATCCAGAGCACTCTCATTGTAAACAATTGTTTTGTTTGAACCTATAAAACAAAAGTCAAATTGACCCAAGAACTTTTTATTTTAAAATGAGAAACTGGCTTAGGAAGCCTCATTGAGGCCTTCTCCTCAATGAGCCTTACAGATGCAATAAGAGCAATTGAGAATATCACCAAAAAGCTTGGGGGGAAAAAGTCTAGCTATTATTTCAATGACGTTTAAAAAAATTAAAAAGGAGTTACCCAAAATGAATTTTAAAACACTCTTCGGATGGTATTTAGAATGGTGTAAATAAAATAGACATTTATGTGATTAAAATAAGATTTGATATTACTGCACTACCTAAAGTTAATAAGCCAAGAGAGATCCCCCCTACTGGTTCCCAACATTAAAAACCAAAAAAGTTTGTTCTATTTACTCAGTTTACAGTTATATATTTAAGGGGCTAGAAAAATTTACACTGAAATGTCTGACCAACAATTATTTTGGGACAGTTAGGCCAAAGGGCCTGACTTCCTTTGCTCTAACCTACTCTGAGAATCCCAGAGCTTTCTATATAAAAGTAGGTAAAATAAGGATCAACAACAAAAAAGCTTTCTAAACTCTCTTCTAAGATCAAGCAAAGCTTGTTGACTGGATCCTTACGAAAACTAAAGTTAAAGGTATAGAAGTTGGTAGAATTTAGATAAAGGTATATAAATTAGTAGATTTAAAGGGGCTTGACATAAAGTCGTTATAGCTCTTATTTAATTATATTGTGGAATAAACAAGGCATATAGATTGCCACTAAGGAACTATGAACTAATCGTACCAAGGAAACCAACAGTTACCTGAGTGATACAAAGTAAGTAAACTGAGAACTAACATGTAAGGGTTAATATATATATATTTTTTTAATAATGATTTTGCATTGATTTAATTTATAAACTCAGAGACATCTTTTTTAAATGCCTTATACAAACCTTTGAAGACATAATCAATTAAAACTCTAAAGTTATAAAACATGTTTGTTTGTGCTAAGTCACTTCATTCGTGTCTGACTTTGTGACCCCATGGACTGCAGCCTGCCAGGCTCCTCTGTCTGTGGGATTCTCCAACAAGAATACTGGAGTGGGTTGCCATGCCCTTTTCCAGGGGATCTTCCTAACCCAGGAATCGAATCCACATGTTTTATGTCTCCTGCATTGGCAGATGGGTTCTTTACCACTAGCGCCACCTGGGAAGCCTCTAAAAAAAAGTTACGAAAGTTTTAAAGCATAGAACTTCTTTTTTAAAAATTATTTATTTATTTTAATTAGAGGCTAATTATTTCTTAAATTAAATTTCAGTTTGATTAAAAATCTTACTTCTGATTTTAGTAACTTTAGATGGCAGAAAGGTTCTTTGGAAAACTGCTTTTGTCTCACATATGTCTAAACCAGAATATGAATAAGGCATCTAGGAGCTAAGACTAAGTCCAATTAAGCAATCAAGACTTGAGAAATCAAGGGGGGAAAAAGTGGCAGTTTTAAATTGAAACTGCTGAGTATGTTCCCTCAGCCAAACCTTACAGATAGTAAGCCTTAATCATATGAACAAGTAACTTTAAATTATTCCAACTGTTTAACTGTTTGTAAGTTGATATCAATATTGTAATATCTGGTTCATATCTAAGCTTTTAGTGAAGCCATGAGATCTCTAGATTGTCTATGTCTGTGTACACATTATACATATGAGATATCTCTACTTCTGAAAGGTATTATTAGAATCATATTTATAAAGAGCTCTATTTAATTTTAATAAAAAGCACTTAACATTTAAAGAAAACTGGCCAAGATAACTTTCAGGTTCAAGTGAATGGGAAATATTCACTATTAAGTTGATACCTGATGTTTAAGTCTGTGGATTGAAATTAACATATGTCAACTACAAATTGGCACTTACTGAGAGCATTGCCAATGACTGAACAACAAAGGCATTTGCCATCTGCCATGGAGATTGAACCCCATGCTGCTATAGCTGTTGACCTTCAACAACCCCTGAGGGAATTCAAGGTGGAGTGAGGTACTCTGTGCTCCAAAGAATCTAGTGAGACAGTCTTTAGATAGTTGGATGCTTTTAGGAATAGATTTTATGATTTCAATCTTTGCATCTCCTCATATCTAGAGAAGTACTAAATCCCTTCATGGTGACATCAGATCCTCATGACTAACAAAAAACCTTTTGTAAAATGAGTGCCTTATGGTATTGAACTCCCTCTTCACCAAAACCTTATGCATTGACCTTCCCCTACTGCCGCTCTGGAGCAGTCTCTTGGAGCTATATGAGATGCTGCCTCCCGGGCTGTAGTCCTCATTTTGCCTGAAATAAAACTTAACTTGCAACTCCCAAGTTGCACATCTTTTTTAGTTTACAATTATTGTGATAACGAAGGGACCCAGAGTGGACTTTCTTACTTCGACTGGACTCCAGGAGGAACTGAAACTATGGTACCAGCAGTGGCCCCTTGTGCCCCCATCTGCCTCCTTGGGGAGTGGAAATGAATTTGAGTAAGTCTTTCCTGGTTCTTGAATTTCCCATATTGGTTGAGATTCTGAATTTTATTTGGCAGTGGAGCAGGTTACCTGTCCCCTCCTAGTAGGAAAGATATGGGGGGAGGGATGAAACATCCGGGGCATACACACTTTTGGTCTAAACACTGAGTGGGACTCAGTTGAAAGATACTGAGAAATTCCTACCCAGACAAAAGACACTGGATAGGGGACTGGCTGAAAGGCACCAGGTGAATTACCCACCCAGTGGAAAGGTACTGGGTAGGGGGGCTCAACTGGGGGGAAAAAATCAAAGAATACCCAGGGTTCAGCTGAAAGATGCCAAGGTCACTCCATTGTAGTGGACTGAATGGTATTGGCTGAGTGGTTAAGTAAGAGGCTGATCTGACATTTTCCCTCAATTCGACTGCCATTATAGAATTTGTCAGGATAAAAGTGAGGAGAATATGGAAGAGCTTTGGTCCAGAGAAAAAGGACAAGTCTCCTCCTGGCTGGTTTCGGTCTTCACAGGTGACTGAAAAATTTACAGGAGTGGTGGAGGCCTAGTCCTCATACCATGCAATGGTCTCATTAATTAAAATACATGTTCATCCCAAGGTTGCACATAAGAACTGGCCATTTAGCGACCTGAGCAGCCATGGTGGTCTTAGATTGCTGGAGGCAGAATCCGAGATGTGTAAGACAAGCTAAAATGACTCTAGGGTGACTCCTGGAGGAGTTAAGCTCACAAGCAGCACACAGGCCCACTACAGAGTTCACTAGTGATTTTTATCCCTGACAAATTCAACCTAAAATGGGAAACAGAAACTCTCAAAAACGGAAACAAAGGGGTGTCAGAAAGCCAGTCTCTGACTAACAGTCCAGCCAGATTTACGTACAATACATACAGAGCTCATACTTGCAAGTACCTAGTTAATTGAAGAAATTATACTGCAAGAGATCTCAACCTAAAATGGCCAAAATGGGATTCTTTTGATATTCCAAAATTGGTATTTTTGCATGCACAATTAAAAAAGGCCAATCATGCTTCCTTGACTGGTATCTAGAAACTTCTAAATGAGGAAATGATAGAGTAACTTCTTCACAGGAAGCCAACAAGAAATTGCTTGAAACTATATCAGAACTAAAAAGGCTGCTAACACTGACTCTGCCAGGTTGCAGGTCTAGTGGAACTGGGAAATCATGTTCGGCATGTTTGCCACTTGGCTTTTGATTTCTGGGCATCACTTTACCATCTTTTGGGGGTATTCTTGCCTCTTGGCTTTTGATTTCTGGGCATCTCTTTGCCTTTTGTTTCATTTGCAGTGTGACTCCTGTCTGGTGAAGTTCTGGTTCAGTTTGGTATTGTTAGTTTGGTTTGAGTGCACAGACATCTGGTACAAACTGCTGGAGCTAATATGGGAATTGCTCACTCTAAGGTTCCACATTCCACCTGGGAATCCTTTGGGAGAAAAAAAGTTTTTTTTTGACTGGTCAATCTATAGCTTTGATCCAATTACAAGAAAAATGGCTGAAAATATTAGAACTTCATTGACATAGGAAAATGGACTGAAGTTATGTCCAAGACTTTCTCCTATAATCAACAGCCTTGGGCTGATCAAATTGAGACCCCCACTTCCCCAGAGGGGCAGTCCCTGCTGGGATCAATCTGCAATTGTAATCAGGGCCAATTTGAACACTATCTGGTCTAAATTCTGGCTATAAAACTATTATCACAGAAAAATACGATTTTTGACAATGTTGTCGCAATATTCTTTAGACTCCAGAGAAAGTTTGAAGAAAAAAAAAATCTCTTTAAGAATTCTTTCCCTGAGGAAATAATTCCTCCTATACCTTTAGACCAGAGCTCTCTGGATCACTTATCTAGACCATCCCTAATTCCTGAAACCAAAAGGGAAAAAAAAGGAGAGACAAAACCTTTTAAAAACTTATTCCAATCATTTGTTTACAACTAGTGAGTTTCATGGAGAAGGCAGTGGCAACCCACTCCACCATGGATGGAGGAACCTGGTAGGCTGCAGCCCATGGGGTCGTGAAAAGCCAGACACCACTGAAGCAACTTAGCAGCAGCAGCAGCAGTGAGTTTCATATTGTGCTATCTGATTCATAACTAAGTTTGAAAAACAAATTTATAGGATCTCTTGTCATGTCTATTTGGATATATGTATGTCTCAGTGTGTGTCTTTGTTTTGGGGAATAATATTGCTCATTGCTGAGATCAGTTTGTAAATGAGCTTTAATCTAATTGGCCTTTAAAAAAAAAAGTAAGTGCTTACAAACCAAATAATTCTAAATAGAAGATAAGTTAACCTAAATGAATTTCAGGTTCATGTGAACTGGGAAATATTCAGTATTAAATACCTTATATTAATGTTTGTTTGTTGATCTAACTAATATAGATGTATCTTAGAGTAATTAACATTAAGTAGAATATTTTCATTGTACCTAGGTTTAATAGAAGTTAAATATTATATCTGTTACAACTTTGTCAACAAGGAAATTACCTCTAGTGAAGAAACTTCTAAAAAATGTAAATGGGATATGAGCTGTACATAAAATCTATTAAGAATAATTATGCTTTAGGAATATCTGTCTAAAATAGTCTCTCCAGAGTGGGGTAACTTGAATTTCTAAGGGCTGTGCTAGCTAAGTGTTGGAAGTCTATTGAACAGCTAGGTCATTTCCAAATAAAATAAGATTCTGAAATATTCATTACTTAACACTAACTTCCTCTTACAGAGAAACTAGAGATTATGGACTATTAATGAATAGTGTTTTGTGCCATCCTGAGAAGTTCTCTATAAGAAAGCAAATTTTTCTTTTGTTTCATTTTAGAAATTATTACTCTTATTTATGCTCTCCAATCTATAAATGCTAATAAAAGACAGTTCTTGGTTGCTAAAGGAAAGTATGAAATGTGTTTCCAGTAAAGAAGGTATGAGGAATAGAACTGTATTTTGTGAAGGGAAAAGGAAGTAAGCCTGACTTACAGGTGGCTTTTTTAGGATGAAAGAACAGAGTAATGGATACAGAAATTGATAAGGTTTGTGGAAACTGAACCATGAGGAAAGAGTTTTGTACATGGTTAGGACTAACTTTCAAATAAAGTTAATTAAGTTTACCTTTTAAGTAAAGTAAGCTGGTGAAAAAACTTGAATTTAACTTCTCTCTGTTAAGGGGACACATTTTCTTCAGATATTAAACTGCCTTTGATAATAGATTTAAGTTTCTTTATCTCTTAAATGATCTGTTCTGAAATCCTTTATTATAACTTTGGCTAAGTGAATAGCTATTATTTCTAAATGACCTTTATTTTAATCCTATCTGACTGAGAGTTCTAAACCTTTTTGATATTTGTTAACAAAGCTTCCTGGGGCTTCCCTTGGAGAAGGAAATGGCAACCCACTCCAGTGTTCTTGCCTGGAGAATCCCATGGATGGAGAAGCCTGGTAGGCTGCAGTCCATGGGGTCGCACAGAGTCAGACACGACTGAAGAGACTAGGCGGCAGGCAGGGGCTTCCCTGGTGGCTCAGAGTTTAAAGCATCTGCCTGGAATGCAGGAGACCAGGGTTGATCCTTGGGTCAGAAAGATCCTCTGGAGAAGGAAATCGCAACCCACTCCAATACTTTTGCTTGGAGAATCCCATGGAGGGAGGAGCCTGGTGGGCTACAGCTCATGGGGTCGCAAAGAATCGGACACAACTGAGCGACTTCACTTTAACAAAGCTTCCTAAATCATTCTAATGAACAACTTGATTTATAGCTAACTTTAGGATGCTTCAGAGGGCCCCTGAAATATCCCAAAGAGAGATATTACATTAATTAGGTTCATTTTGTATACAAAATTGGCTGTGCAGTGCTGGAGCAGTGGCTGCACAGTGCTGAAGTGACTTTGAGGAGATACCTTATGACCAAGGGTAAAGGAGAAGCCCCAGCAAGACAGTAGGAGGGGCAAAATCATGTTTAGAATTGAGTCAAACCTCATACCTGCCAGAGACACTCAGAGGGTTCAAACAAACCTTGGACCCAGAGACCACACAGAGACTGAGACAGAACTGTGTTTAAGTGTTTCCTGCGGAGGTACAGGTCAGCAGTGGACTGCTGCAGGGGCAAGGGCTCTGGGTGCAGTAGACCTGGGTATGGCATAAGCCCTTTTGCAGGAGGTCACCATTAACCCCACCATAGAGCCTTCAGAACTTACACAGGAATGGGGAAACAGACTCTTGGAAGGCACAAACAAAACCTTGTGTGCACCACGACCCAGGAGAAAGGAGCAGTGACTCCACAAGACACTGACTCAGACTTGCCCAGGAGTGTCCAGGAGTCTCTGGTGGAGGCATGGGTTGGCCGTGGCCTACTGCAGGCTTGGGGGCACAGAGTACAGCAGTACCTGCATGGGACTTTTGAAGGAGATTGCCAGTATCTACATTACTTCCACCATAGTTTTGCCTCAGATCAAATAACAGGGAGGGAACACAGCCCCAACCATCAACAGAAAACTGGATTAAAGATTTACTGAGCATGCCCCTGCCCATCAGAACAAGACCCAGTTTCCCCCTCAGTCAGTCTCTCCCATCAGGAAGCTTCCATAAGCCTCATCCTTCTCCATGAGAGGGTAGAAAGAATGAAAACCACAATCACAGAAAATTAACCAATCTGATCACAGGGACCACAGCCTTGTCTAACTCAATGAAACTTTGCACCATGCCATGCAGGGCCACCCAAGACAGACAGGTCATGGTGGAGAGTTCTGACAAAATGTGGTCCACTGGAGAAGGGAATAGCAATTGCCTTGAGAACCCCATGAACAGTAGGAAAAGGCAAAAAGATATGACACTGAAATATGAACTCCCCAGGTTGGTAGGTGCCCAACATGCTACTGGAGCTCAGTGCAGAAATAACTCCAGAAAGAATGAAGAGACAGAGCCAAAGCAAAACGACACACAATTGTGGATGTGACTGGTGAAAGAAGCAAGGTCTGATGCTGTAAAGAGCAATACTGCATAGGAACCTGGAATGTTAGGTCCATGAATCAAGGCAAGTTGAAAGTGGACAAACAGGAGATGGCAAGAGTGAATGTTGACATTCTAGGAATCAGTGAACGAAAATGGACTGGAATGAGTGAATTTAACTCAGATGACCATTATATCTATCACTGAGGGTAAGAATCCCTTAGAAACAATGGAATAGCCATCATAGTCAACAAAAGAGTTAAAAATGCAGTATTTGGATGCAGTCTCAAGAACAACAGAATGATCTCTGTTTGTTTCCAAGGCAAACCATTCAAAATTACAGTAATCCAAGTCTATGTCCTGACCAGTGATGCTGAGGAAACTGAAGTTGAATGGTTCTATGAAGACCTACAAGACCTTCTACAACAAACAGTCAAAAAATATGTCCTTTTCATTATAGGGGACTGGAATGCAAATGTAGGAACTCAAGAAATACCTGGAGTATTTGGCCTTGGAGTACAGAATGAAGCAGGGCAAAGGCCAATAGAGTTTTGCCAAGAGAATGCACTGGTCATAGCAAACACCTTGTTCCAACAACACAAGAGAAGACTACACATGGACATCACAAGATGGTCAATACTGAAATCAGATTGATTATATTCTTTGCAGTCAAAGATGGAGAATTTCTATACAGTCAGCAAAAACCAGACCGGGAGCTGACTGTGGCTAAGATCATGAACTTCTTATTGCCAAATTCACACTTAAAGAAAGTAGGGAAAACCACTAGAATATTCAGGTATGACTTAAATCAAATCCCTTAGGATTACACAATGGAAGTGACAAATAGATTCAAGGGATTAGATCTGATAGACAGAATGCCTGAAGATATACGGATGGAGGTTTGTGACATTGTACAGGATACAGGGATCAAGACCATTCTCAAAAAAAGAAATGCAAAAAGAGAAAATGGTTGCCTAAGGAGGCCTTACAAATAGCTGTGAAAAGAAGAGAAGCAAAAGGCAAAGGAGAAAAGGAAAGATATATCGATTTAAATGCAGAGTTCCAAAGAATAGCAAGGAGAGATAAGAAAGCCTTCCTCAGTGATCAGTGCAAAGAAATAGAGGACAACAATAGAATGGGAAAGACTAGAGATCTCTTCAAGAAAATTAGAGATGCCAAGGGAACATTTCAGGCAAAGATGGGCTCAATAAAAGACAGAAATGGTATGGACTTAACAGAAGCAGAAGACATGAAGAAGAGGTGGCAAGAATACACAGAAGAACTATACCAAAAAAAAAAAAAATCTTCATGACCCAGATATTCATGATGGTGTGATCACTCACCTAGAGTCGAACATCCTGGAATGTGAAGTCAAGTGGGCCTTAGGAAGCATCACTATAAACAAAGCTAATATAAGTGATGGAATCCTCATTAAGCTATTTCAAATCCTAACAGATGATGCCGTGAAAGTGCTGCACTCAATATGCCAGCAAATCTGGAAAACTCAGCAAAACTGGAAAAGGTCAGTTTTCATTCCAATCCCAAAGAAAGACAATGCCAGAGAATGCTCAAACTACCACACAATTGTACTCATCTCACATGCTAGGAAAGTAATGCTTAAAATTCTCCAAGCCAGGCTTCAACAGTACATGAACCATGAACTTCCAGATATTCAAGCTGGTTTTAGAAAAGGCAGACGAATGATAGATCAAATTGCCAACATCTGTTGGATCATTGAAAAAGCAAGAGAGTTCCAGAAAAACACCTGCTTTATTGACTATGCCAAAGTCTTTGACTGTGTGGCTCACTACAAACTGTGGGAAATTCTTAAGAAATGGGAATACCAGACCACCTGATCTGCCTCTTGAGAAATGTGTATTCAGGTAAAGAAGCAACAGTTAGAACTGGACATGGAACAACAGACTGGTTCCAAATCGAGAAAGGAGTACATTAAGGCTGTATACTGTCACTCTGCTTATTTAACATATGCAGTGTACATCATGAGAAATGCTGGGCTGGATGAAGCACAAGCTGGAATCAAGATTTCCAGGAGAAATATTAATTACCTCAGATATACGTATGACATCACCCTTATGGCAGAAAGTGAAGAAGAACTAAAGAGCCTCTTGATGAAAATGAAAGAGGAGAGTGGAAAAAGTTGGCTTAAAACTCAACATTCAGAAAACTAAGATCACGGCATCTGGTTCCATTACTTCATGGCAAGTAGATGGGGAAAGAACGGAAATAGTGACAGACTTTGTTTTGGGGGGGCTCCAAAATCACTGTAGATGGTGACTGCAGGCATGACATTAAAAGATGCTTGCTTCTTGGAAGAAAAGTTATGGCCAATCTAGACAGTTTAACACAAAGCAGAGACCTTACTTTGCCAACAAAGATCCACGTAGTCAAAACTATGGTTTTTCCAGTAGTCATGTATGGATGTGAGAGTTGGACTATAAAGAAAGCTGATCACAGAAGAATTTATACTTTTGAACTGTGATGTCGGAGAAGACTCTTGAAAGTCCCTCCATGTAATCAGTCCGTCCTAATGGAATTAAGTCCTGAACATTCACTGGAAGGACTGATGCTGAAGCTTAAACTCCAATACTTTGGCCACCTAATGTGAAAAACTGGCTCATTTGAAAAACGCAATTCTGGGAAAGGTTGAAGGCGGGAGGAGAAGTGGACCTCAGAGGATGAGATGGTTGGATGTCAGGAAGCATTTAACAGGAGGCTTCCTGTGTGCTGTTTTGAATCTGTCAAGAATTCTCTGTTCCTTAGAGGAGAGGCAAGCCTCTCCAGGGGACTGAGGAATCCAGGCATTTCCTTCATTAGTGTTTCCATATGGTAATAAGTACCCTCTTTCTTCTTGTGATCCATATGGTAAAAGTGATTGTTTACAACTCTCTCTCTCTTTAATATTGATCGCCTATGTTTTGTAAGACTGGAATTTCAATCTTTATCTTTGCTGAGAATAACTACCTTGTAAGACAGTATATATGCCCACACCATGTAAATTAAAATACCTTTGCTCCATCAGAGCTCTGTTCCCCGTGTCTCTCTCTCTCCCTCCCTCCCTCCCTCTCTCTCTTTTTCAGGCTGATCCCCTGGAGTGCAGATGCTCTCTGAGTTCACTTTCTTGCCCAGGCTTCTAAGACCCTCCCGAGAAGGTGCTCAGCACCTTCACCCCATTGAGAGGGCACCTGAGGCCTTCGTGAACGATGCAAGCCCCGTGCAGGGGCTTTATTGGCTTTCTGTGTAAACCAAGGAATATCAGCCTCTTTCTCTCTCCTTTACTTTCTTATTGGTCAACTTCGGACCACTAGGTTCTGGTCCATTTAAGGACCTCAACAGTTGTATGGCATCACTGACTCAATGGACATGAGTTTGGGTAACCTCCAGGAGTTAGTAATGGACAGGGAGGCTTGGCATGCTGCCCTCCATGGGGTCAAAAAGAGTAGGGCATGAATGATTGACTGAACTGAACTGAACTGCATACAATATTACATGGGAAGTATTGTCAAGTGAGTAATACATCTCTGGTTATATTGTATGGTAATTACTAACATAGAATTCCTAGAAACTATATGGTGTTCCTAAAATTCTGATAGGTTTGGATAAAATGTTATTAGTCATAATTCTAGTTAGTATCTCAAAATTATTGTCACAGCAGTAACCAAGTTTGACAAAAATGCTTCCTTTTCACAAAGATTTATAGAAAGGACTTTTGGAAAAATACAAGTTTCTGAACTGGGTAAGGATTCTAATGGAAAACCTGATGACTTCACAAAGTTTAACAAAAGGACTGATTGAACTGGTGAATATGCTCATAATTTTTAAGGTTTCTATTTGAAAAATTGCTGATTTGAATCTGTGTTTTCCAGGTGTAAGAAAAACCTTCCCCTCAAACTAATTATGATAGTAATTCGGTAAGATTATGTTTTGTAAACAAATTAAAACATTTAATCTTTTCTCTCTATCTGAACCCTCCAGAGATTGGAATCTTTTAGTTTCCAGTAACTTTATTTATTCCTAACTTATTAAGATAAGTTAGGAAGATTATCTCATTAACAGGTACAGAAATATCAAGGAATTTTGGACACCTTGAGAAGGGCGAAATTAACTTAGATCTAATAGGCAAATCTGTGACAAGCCTTTGGTGTGATGTTCCTTGCTCTAAAAGTTTTGATGCAGGATACAGGAAGCATGGGGCTGGTGCACTGGGATAACCCAGAGGGATGGTATAGGGAGGGAGGTGGGAGGGGTGTCCAGGTTTGGGAACACGTGTACAGCCGTGGTGGATTCATGCTGATGTATGGCAAAACCAATACAATATTGTAAAGTAATTAGCCTCTAATTAAAATACAAAAATTTAAATTAAAAAATAAAAATAAAAGTTACAGCAAAGCAAAAAAGTCTATGATCAATTACGGTTAAATAAATCATCAGGCCAAGTCTACTGAGACCAGAACTATATCACAAACAACTCTTAATTTGGTTATAATAGTTGGTGAAAATGACACTGATTTTAGGGAAAAACAATGTTTCAATGACTGTTAAATCCCACTTTGCTAATGGAGATCTGCAATTACTAAAACTCATTTCCTGGGTAGAGTTTTGCTGTTAAGGTATATTAATGTAAAATTTAATTAAATTATTAAAGGGCACTAAAAGACTAATAGAGTTTTGCCAAGAAAATGCACTGGTCATAGCAAACACCCTCTTCCAACAACACAAGAGAAGACTCTACACATGGAAATCACCAGATGGTCAACACTGAAATCAGATTGATTATATTCTTTGCAACCAAAAATGGAGAAGCTCTATACAGTCAACAAAAATAAGACCAGGAGCTGACTGTGGCTCAGATCATGAACTCCTTATTGCCAAATTCAGACTGAAATTGAAGAAAGTAGGGAAAACCACTAGACCATTCAGGTATGACCTAAATCAAATCCCTTAAGATTATACAATGGAGGTGAGGAATAGATTTAAGGGCCTAGATCTGACAGATAGAGTGCCTGATGAACTACGGTCGGAGGTTCGAGACATTGTACAGGAGACAGGGATCAAGACAATCATCATGGAAAAGAAATCCAAAAAACCAAAATGAGTGTCTGAAGAGGCCTTATAAAGAGCTGTGAAAAGAAGAGAAGCAAAAAGCAAGGGAGAAAAGGAAAGATATAAGCATCTGAATGCAGAGTTCCAAAGAATAGCAAGAAGAGATAAGAAAGCCTTTCTCAGAGATCAATGATAAGAAATAGAGGAAAACAACAGAATGGGAAAAACTAGAAATCTCTTCAAGAAAATTAGAGATACCAAGGGAACATTTCATGTGAAGATGGGCTCGATAAAGCACAGAAATGGTATGGACCTAACAGAAGCAGAAGTTATTAAGAAGAGGTGGCTTCTTAGTATCAGGGATATCAGGGATACACAGAACTATACAAAAAAGATCTTCATGACCAAGATAATCACGAAGGTGTGATCATTCACCTAGAGCCAGACATCCTGGAATGTGAAGTCAAGTGGGCCTTAGAAAGCATCAATAGGAACAAGCTAGTGGAGGTGATGGAATTCCAGTTAAGCTATTTCAAATTCTGAAAGATAATGCTGTGAAAGTGCTGCACTCAATATGCCAGCAAATTTGGAAAACTCAGCAGTGGCCATAGGACAGGAAAAGGTCAGTTTTCATTCCAATCCCAAAGAAAGGCAATGCCAAAGAATGCTCAAACTACCACACAATTGCACTCATCTTACACGCTAGTAAAGTAATGCTCAAAATTCTCCAAGCCAGGCTTCAGCAATATGTGAACCATGAACTTCCAGATATTCAAGCTGGTTTTAGAAAAGGCAGAGGAACCAGAGATCAAATTGCCAACATCCGCTTGATCATGGAAAAAGCAAGAGAGTTCCAGTAAAACCTCTATTTCTTCTTTATTGACTATGCCAAAGCCTTTGACTGTGTGGATGACAAAAAACCGTGGAAAATTCTGAAACAGATGGGAATACCAGACCACCTGAACTGCCTCTTGAGAAACCTATATGCAGGTCAGGAAGCAAGAGTTAGAACTGGACATGGAACAACAGACTGGTTCCAAATAGGAAAAGGAGTACGTCAAGGCTGTATATTGTCACCCTGCTTATTTAACTTATAGGCAGAGTACATCATGACAAAAGCTGGGCTGGAAGAAGCACAAGCTGGAATCAAGTTTGCCAGGAGAAATATCAATAACCTCAGATATGCAGATGACAGCACCCTTATGGCAGAAAGTGAAGAGGAACTAAAAAGCCTCTTAAGAAAGTAAAAGTGGAGAGCGAAAAAGCTGATTTAAAGCTCAACATTCAGAAAATGAAGATCATGGCATCTGGTCTCATTACTTCATGGGAAATAGATGGGGAAACAGTGGAAACAGTGTCAGACTTTATTTTTCTGGGCTCCAAAGTCACTGCAGATGGTGATTGCGGACATGAAATTAAAAGATGCTTACTCCTTGGAAAAGTTATGACCAACCTAGATAGCATATCCAAAAGCAGAGACATTACTTTGCCAGCAAAGGTCAGTCTAGTCAAGGCTATGGTTTTTCCTGTGGTCATGTATGGATGTGAGAGTTGGACTGTGAAGAAAGCTGATCACCAAAGAATTGATGCTTTTGAACTGTGGTGTTGGAGAAGACTCTTGAGAGTCCCTTGCAAGGAGACTGCAAGGAGATCCACCCAGTGCATTCTGAAGGAGATCAGCCCTGGGGTTTCTTTGGAAGGAATGATGCTAAAGCTGAAACTCCAGTACTTTGGCCACCTCATGAAAGAGTTCACTCATTGGAAAAGAGTCTGACGCTGGGAGGGATTGGGGGCAGGAGGAGAAGGGGACGACAGAGGATGAGATGGCTCAATGGCATCACTGACTAAATGGACGTCAGTCTGACTGAACTCCAGGAGTTGGTGATGGACAGGGAGGCCTGGTGTGCTGCGATTCATGGGGTCACAAAGAGTCAGACACGACTGAGCGACTGAACTGAACTGAACTTAGGTTAGCTTCTGAAGCTTATCTCAGTAATATATCTTTGAATGAAGATTAGATGCCTCACGCACGACCTCCAACCAAGACTGGAAAAAGACATAATTTAAGAAATTGTCTCCAACCTGGGTGGAAGGACCTTTCTCTTGAGTACTCTTAACTGACTCATGCACAGTGAAAGTGCAAGGAAATTGACTCTTGAATTAACTCCCACTTCCAAAGGCCCCTAAGCTGGACTGGTCTAAAGAGAGGCCTGCTGACCTCACCTTATAACGAGTCTCAAAGAGAAAGCTGCACTACCCTAGAATGAGAAGATGATGACGTCGGAAGTAGACAGCTTGCCCAAGATGCTGGACTTGATTCATATGATCATTTATAATGTTTTCTTAACTCCTTGGACCTGTGCCTACACATCAAATGTTTTCTATCATGGACACGATTCTATGCTAGTTTAAATCTCAATCCAATTGTTGAGTTGTGGCCAATTTCCTATCTCTAGTACTTCTGGGTTACCATGGTGAATATCTCTCCTTCAGGGCTCTGATTAGATACCCTCTAGGAAATTTATTTTAAATGAAAGTTCAGTTCCGTCCTATCTATTCACAATGTTACTAGATGGGAATCCTCTAATCTGGCCAATTAATAATACCTGCTCTGATTCTGGCCATAAATTTAAGTTTTTTCTTAGGATCATTCAAACTCAATCAGAGTGACAAGCTAAGTCTCAATTAAAAAAATAAAAAATAAAACCCCCTCGTTTACTAAAAGGAAAACTCCCACAATTATGGGGTGGATCTATATGGTTAACACCAAGCTATGGTCATTTAAGTTTAAAAGGTCCTCTATGTTTGAAACAGTTAAATCATACTGAAAATGATCAACACATTAATTATGGGACAAGGCTGGGTACTTTATGAACTATGCCTATTATTACCCTTAGAGAGAGTGGTTGGTATGGAACTCAGTGGATTTGTGGCACTTTTATGGCCTTGATATCTACAGGGATGGATGCAAATGTGTGTCCTGGGATTCCCATAAATTTAAGGTCATACATGTTAAAAAATTAGAGGTAACCCCAACCAATCTATGATTGGTATGATACCAATGGGTCAAAGATCTGTATTCTGGTATGACCATTTAGCAGCTTTGTGTGTGTGTGTGTGTGTGTGTGCATGCCTTCACTGGGGTTGAAGGATGTAATTTGCCATATTGAAGCCTTAACAACTTTCATAAGCTTTAAATGATAGTAACTGAGCTATTAGCCTATTGAATTCTGAGATCTCTATGATGAGAAAGGAAGTGCTACACAACTGCAAGGTCCTTGACCCCTTACAGTATCTCAGGGAGATATTTGCACTATAATTCAAAGTGAATTCTATATTTTCATTCCTGATAAATCCTTTAATGTATCACACTTGATGAACCATATTAAAAATCAGATTTCTGCTTTAAGTGACCCATTCCCTAGTCTTGACGATCTTTTAGAAAACTGGCTTGTGAGTAAGGCTCATGGCTAAAATATTTACTTTAATTCCAGTATAGTTACTATTTGTATATTTGTATCACAAGATTATTATTTTTATAGTAATATCACAAATATTTGTATAGTAATATCACAAAATATACTATTTGTATATTTATGTCACAAGATTATTGTTTCTTATATTACCAAGTTTATGACTGACACTCCAATGAAAATAATGATGACTAGACTTGAAGCAGTTAATCAAATGTATAGCTTGATATATGATCAATGATTGTAATAGTGTAACTTTAGATATGGGAAGATGCAATGAAAGGGAATACTTTCCTGGATCATAACTAGAAGACAGGTGTCCAGAGATCTTTAACCAAGATCTAATCCAGCAATAGCACATTGAGTGGCCTACCAGCAAAAACCTTTTTCAGAACTGGGAACGAGCCTTCCAAGCAATGCCAGACAAAATGGTCATGAAATGCTCCCCCCACCCAAAGTATAGTCAGATTTATGACCACAAAGGGGGCTATGTCAACTACAAATTGGCACTTAACAAGAGCATAGTCAATGACTGAACAACAAAGGTATTTGCCATTTGCCATGGAGATTGAACCCCATGCTGCTATAGCTGTTGACTTTCAACAATCCCTGAGGGAATTCAAGGTGGAGTGAGGCACAATATGCTCCAGGGAATCTGGTAAGACAGGCCTCTAGGCTTTTAGGAACATATTTTATGATCTCAATTATTACATCTCCTCATATCTAGAGAAGCAATAAATCCCTTCATGGTGACATCAGATTCTCATAACTAAAAAAAAAAAAAAAAAAAACCTTTTGTTAAATGAGTGCTTCATGGTATTGAACTCCCTCTTCAGCAAAACCTCATATATTGACCTTCCCCCACTGCTGCTTTGGAGCAATCTTTAGAGCTATCTGAGATGCTGCCTCCCAGGCTGCAGTCCTCATTTTGCTTCAAATAAAGCTTAACTCGAAACTCTCAAGTTGAACAAAGGCATTTTAGTTTATAGTCAAGCAGAGGGGCAGGGTCCTCCAGGCAAGCCATTGAGTATGATTATGATAATAAAAGTAAGTCAAAGATATTGGCCTTTTGTCTTGACTTTGAAATCTTTTTGGAAATCCATGGGTGAGAACTCCTGTTTGTCTGGTGGTTTTTCTATTCCTCCCTTCCTCCATCCTTCCTTTCCTCTCTTCCTTCTCCTTCAGATTTATTGAATGATAATTTTAAAAGTTTTATATATTTAGGGATGTGGCCCTAAGATGGCAGAGGAATAGGACAGGGAGACCACTTTCTCCCGCAAAAACACATCGAAAGATCATTTGAATGCTGAGCCAATACCACAAAACAACTTCTGAATGCTGGTGGAGGACACCAGGCACCCAGAAAGGTAGCCCATTTTCTTCAAAAGGAGGTAGGACAAAATATACAAGATAAAAAGAGAGATAAAAGAGTTAGGGATGGAGAACCATCTCAAGGAGGGAGTCTTAAAAGAGAAGTTTCCAAACACCAGGAGACTATCTCACCGGTGGGCCTGTGGGGAGTTTTAGAATCTCAGAAGGCAACATAATGGAGAGGAAAAAATAAATAAATAAATAAAACCCACAGATTGCAGGTCCAATTACAACTCCTAGCGCAAAAGTAACCCAGACGCTCATGTCTGCCACCAGCAAGCAGGGGCTGAACAGGGAGGTGCGGGCTGCACTCCTTAGGGTAAGGACCCGGCCTGAATGCCCTCAGGGCAATCTGAGATTTGAGGCAGCTAACGTGAGATAGCAACCCAAACCATGGGATAGTCAGAGAGGGAGAAAAAAAAAAAAAAAAAGAGGAAAGAGAGAGAGAAAACTTTTCCATGAAAAGCTCTAACCTAAGGCACTGCTGGGCTCGATCACAGAACAAAGGACTGAGCAAATACCAGAGGAGAGCTAGCCCACTGCGGACTGGCCTATCCCCCGCCAGAGGCAAGGAGGCAGGCAGGCACCAGCCAGAGCTGGAAGGAAAGGGGCAAACTCAGCCTCAGAGACAGCATCCCCTACCAAACTGCAAGCAGGCTCTCAGTCACTAACCAAGTCTTCCTGGGATCCTGGGTGGTTGACATCCATCAGGAGGGTCTCAGCCAGAGATCAGCTCCCCTGAAGAGACACATGGCACACGTGAGATGCAGCTGCACACTCAGGATACTGAGCGGCTGGGACCGGGGTGGTGATAAGATGCAGTGCACCTGGGGAGTGTGCACTCGACAAGCACCTGGTCAACTGAGCTGCTCGGACCTAGGAAGGGCACAAAACGTGGGGACAAAACTCAGGCCCAACTGAGTCTGTGCCTTTGTGGAGTACCCAAGAACCTGAACCTGAGCAGCATAGATCTGGGAAGTGCACACAACCCAGGGCCCACCTCAGACAGTTACCAGCAGAGCAACCTGAAGCCTAAGCAGTGTAGACTGGGAAAGCACACACGCCGTGAGTGGGGGCAAACCTAGTGTGACCCAGACACTGCGAGCACTACCCACACACACCAGTGATATTTGTATGCAGTGTTCCTCCCTCCCCACAGCACAATTGAACAATTGAGCCTAAATAAATGACCACCTTTGCCCCCTTGTGTCAGGGTGGAAGTTAGATACTGAAGAGACTTGCAAACAGAGGAAGCCAAAATAAACAAAGAAGAGGGAACAGCTCTGGAAGTGATAGGTGCAACAGATTAAAACCCTGTAATTAATACTGACTGCATTGGAAGGGACCTATAGACCTTGAGAAGAAGTATAAGGTGGAACAAAGAACTATCTGAAACAAAACGGACCACACACTGCCCTCAACACCTCCAGAGAAATTCCCAGATATATTTTACTATTATAATTTTTTAACTTCTTTTTAATTGTTTTATTTTAAAGTTCTTTATTAATCTTTAACCTTCATTTTTAAAACCTACCTTGAAGAAAAAGACCCTATTTTTAAAGCAAATTTCGCATTTTTTACATAACTTTTGCAATTTTGTTTAATACTGTATTTTTGAGAGTCTAACCTCTACTCTAGATTTTTAATCTTTGCTTTTTGGTATTTTTTAATCAATTTTGTACCTTTAAGAATCTAATCTTCAGTACCCAATTTCACTTAAGAGTGTGATTACTGGCTTGATTGCTCTCTCCCCTTTTGACTCTCCTTTTTCTCCCCCAGGTCACCTCTATCTCCTCCCTTCCCCTTCTCTTCTCAGCTTAACTCTGTGAATCTCTTTGGGTGCTCCAGGCTGTGGAGAAAAATTAGGGAACTGATCACAGGCTAGACTGGTCTCTCTCCTTTTGACTCCCCCTCCTTTCCTTCTGGTCACCTATATCTCCTTCCTCCTTTTTTCTCTTCTCTATGGAACTCCATGAACCTCTCTGAGTGTTCAGACTGTAGAGAGCATATAGGAAATTGATTACTGGCTAGACTGCTATCCACTTTTGATTCCCTCTCTTCTCCTTCTGGTTTTCTCTATCTCCCTCCTCCCTCTTCTCTTCTTCATGTAACTCTGAACCTCTCTGGGTGTCGCTCACTGTGGAGAATCTTTTCACCATTAACCTAAATGTTTTGCCACTGGTGTTGTATGGATGGAGAAATCTTGAGGCTACTACAAAAATAAGACTGAAAGCCAAAGGCAGGTGGCCTAAAACCAAAGCTTGAGATCACCAGAAATCTCCTGACTCCAGGGATCATTAATCAACAAAAGCTCATCCAAAAGCCTCCATACCTACACTGAAACCAAGCTCCACCCAAGAGCCAACAAGTTTCAGAGTGAGACATACCAAGCTAATTCTCCAACAAAGCAGGAACATAAACCTGAGCACAAAAATACAGGCGGCCAAAAGTCACACCAAACCACAGACATCTCAAAACTCACTACTGGACACTTAATTGCACTCAAGAGAGAAGAGAGCCAGCTTCACCCACCAGCTTCCCTAACCAGGAAATCTTGACAAGCCACTTGTCCAACCCCACCCACAGGGAGGAACCTCCACAAAAAAGAGGAGCCACAAACTTCCAGCATACAGAAAGACCACTGCAAACACAGCAACCTAAACAAGATGAAAAGGCAGAGAAATATTCAGAAGGTAAAGGAACATGATAAAAGCCCATCAAACCAAACAAAAAAGGAGGAGATAGGGAGTCTAACTGAAAAAGAATTCAGAATCATGATAGTAAAAATGATACAAAATTTTGAAAACAAAATGGAGTTACAGATAAATAGTCTGGAGACAAGGATTGAGAAGATGCAAGAAAAGTTTAACAAAGAACTAGAAGAAATAAAAAAGAGTCATTCAATAATGAATAATGCAATAGCTGAGATCAAAAGCACTCTGGAGGGAACCAACAGTAGAATAACTGAGGCAGAAGATAGGATAAGTGAGGTGGAAGATAGAATGGTGGAAATCAATGAAGCAGAGAGCAAAACATAATTAAATGAAATGTGGACAACCTCAGAGACCTCTGGGACAATGTCAAACGCCCCAACATTCGAGTCATAGGAGTCTCAGAAAAAGAAGACAAAATGAAAGGCCTTGAGAAAATACTTGAGGAGATAATAGTTGAAAAATTCCTAAAATGGGGAAGGAAATAGCCATACAAGTTCAAGAAACCTAGAGAGTCTGAAACAGGATGAACCCAAGGCGAAATACCCCAATACACATATTAATCAAATTAACAAAGATCAAACACAAAGAACAAATATTAAAAATATCAAGGGAAAAACAACAATTAACCCACAAGGGTGCCGGGGTCCAGCCCCGGCTGATCCAGGGAGTTCGAAGCGGGGACGGCGTCGGCGAGGATCAGGATACAATAGCTTCAATTAGATATTAATTAGAAATATAAAGAGTAACAGAATGAGGATAGCTCAGTAGGAAAACTCAGTGGAGAAAAGAGGCTGAGTGGCTTGGTTTATGTGGGAGACCAATAAAACTTCAAGACAAGAAGCTTGCACCACTTACATAGGCCGCAGGCGTCCTTCCATTCTCCCGAAGGAGAGGAGACACTGAGGCCTCCCCGGTCGGATCTTAGAAGCCCAGGCAAAATTAGTAAGCTTGGTGGGTTCCGTGCTCCAGATGGAGATTCAGCCAGAGTGTGAGAGAGAGAGAGACATGGGGAGACCAGTATTTTGAGAAACTGATCCCAATTCTTTATTTTCCATGGTCTACTTTTATACACTGAGATGTTATGCAAAAGTCATGTGGGGTCAGCAGTCCTGACTTTTATCAAAGTCAGGTGCTTCATACAAATGTATACAGAGGTCTTAGGGGTGTTACATCATCTTCTGGCCAGGGGGCCTGCTGACAATTTATGACCCTCTCCTTGTGACAGCAGTCAGTCAACCAGGACACTTATTTCTCCATGGGTGATTATTCTTAAAACAGACACCACCCAAATAAAGTTACATTCCTATAGGGTGAGGGTATAGTGGGTTTTAGTTAAGGAAAGAATTTACTTAGCCTAAGGTCTAACATGATTTATATCAAAGGTTAATACTTATTTCTTCTATATATTCATTAATGTGTATAAGGGCAGGGGATGTGGAGACTTAGCAACAAACATTGGCTCAACAAATGAAAAACCCTTCACCAATACAATTTCTAATCAGCCCATTATACTTATACTAATAGTTTTCTAACTTTTCTAAGGAACCTGTTTTTAGAAGGTTTAAAGCATCTCGTGCCTCTCACAGTTGGGAGGCTGTGAGCAATCACATGTGGCCGGACAAGCCTGTCAGGCAGGCTAGAGAACCTTCAGAGGAGTTTGTAGGTTAAAACACTCTTGTCATGCCCAGGAGTTTTTATTAACTGGAGCTTTAAGTTAACTCCTTCTCCGAAAGAGGTGGTGGGGGACAGCTCCCCGTAAAGTCAGAAGTGTAGATGAGCACAAAGTAGTAAAGTAGGCAGGGTCTGGTTATGGGGGTAGATGCTCGAGGATTTCCAGGGGGACTCCTGAGGCTCGATCCCGCCTTTGCGTGTGTCGAACCTCCTTCCTCATGACCTTTGCCACGGGCAGAGTACCTCACTCTGGCTCCCAACACAAGGGGATCCCCATAAGGATAACAGCTGATCTGTCAATAGAAACTCTTCAAGCCAGAAGGAAATGGCAGGACATACTTAAAGTGATGAAAGAAAATAACCTACAACCCAGATTACTACACCCAGCAAGGATCTCATTCAATATGAAGGAGACATCAAAAGCTTTAAAGACAAGCAAAAGCTGAGAGAATTCAGCACCACCAAACCAGCTCTCCAACAAATCTAGACAGGAAGCACAAAAAAGGATTATAAACGTGAACCCAAAACAATAAAGTAAATGGCAATGGGATCATACTTATCAATACTTACCTTAAATGTAAATGGGTTGAATGCCCCAACCAAAAGACAAAGACTGGCCGAATGGATAAAAAAAATAAGACCCCTATATATGCTGTCTACAAGAGACCTACCTCAAACCTAGGGACACATACAGACTGAAAGTGAAGGGCTGGAAAAAAGATATTTCACGTAAACGGAGACTCAAAGAAAGCAGGAGCAGCAATACTCATATCAGATAAAATAGACTTTGAAATAAAGGCCATGAAAAGAGACAGAGAAGGACACTACATAAGGATCAATCCAAGAAGATACAACAATTATAAATATATATGCACCCAACATAGGAGCACCGCAATATGTAATGCAATGCTAACAAATATGAAAGGGGAAATTAACAGTAACACAATAATAGTGGGAGACTTTAATACCCCACTAACATCAATGGATAGATCAACTAAACAGAAAATTAGCAAGGAAACACAAACTTTAAATGATACAATGGACCTGCTAATTGATATCTATAGGACATTTCACCCTAAAACAACGAATTTCACCTTTTTCTTAAGTGCACATGGAACCTTCTCCAGGATAGATCACATCCTGGGCCATGAATCTAGCCTTGGTAAATTAAAAAAAAAAAAAAAACTGAAATCATCTCAAGCATCTTTTCTGATCACAATGTATCAACTACAGGAAAAAAAAAAACTATGAAAAATACAAACATATGGAATGCAAACAACACACTCCTGAATAACCAACAAATCACAGAAGAAATAAAAAAAGAAATAAAAATATGCATAGAAACGAATGAAAATGAAAACACAACAACCCAAAACCTATGGGATTAAATAAAAGCAGTACTAAGGGGAACGTTCATAGCAATATGAGCCCACCTCAAGACATAGGAGAGAAATCAAATAAATAACCTAACTCTACACTGAAATCAACTAGAAAAGGAAGAAATGAAGAACCCCAGCATTAGTAGAAGGAAAGAAATCACAAAAAGTAGGGAAGAAATAAATGCAAAAGAAACAAAAGAGACCATAGCAAAAATGAACAAAACTAAATGCTGGTTCTTCAAGAAGATAAATAAAATAGACAAACCATTAGCCAGACTCATCAAGAAACAGAGAAGAATCAAATCAACAAACTTAAAAATGAAAATGGAGAAATCAAAACAGACAACACAGAAATACAAAGGATCATAAGAGACTACAATCAGAAACTATATGCCAATAAAATGGACAACTTGGAAGAAATGGACAAATTCTTAAAAGTATAACTTTCCAAAACTGGACCAGGAAGAAATAGAAAATCTTAACAGACCCATCACCAGCACAGAAATGGAAATCATAATCAGAAATCTTCCAACAAACAAAAGCCCAGGACCAGAAGGCTTCACAGCTAAATTCTACCAAAAATTTAGAGAAGAGCTAAAACCTTTCCTACTCAAACTCTTCCATAAAATTGCAGAGAAAGGTAAACTTCCAAACTCATTCTATGAGGCCACCATCACCTTAATACTAAAACCTGACAAAGATGCCACAAAAAAAGAAAACTACAGGCCAATATCACTGATGAACATAGATGCAAAAATCCTGAACAAAATTCTTGCAAACAGAATCCAACAACATATTAAAAAGATCATACATCATGACCAAGTGGGCTTTATCCCAGGGATGGAAGGATTCTTCAATATCCACAAATCAATCAATGTAATACACCACATTAACAAATGGAAAGACAAAAACCATATGATTATCTTAATGGATGCAGAGAAAGCCTTTGACAAATTTCAACATCCAGTTATGATAAATACCCTCCAGAAAGCAGGCATAGTGGGAACAAACCTCAACATAATAGAAGTTATATACGATAAACCCACATCAAACATTATCCTTAATGGTGAAAAATTGAAAGCATTTCCCCTAATGTCAGGAACACGACAAGGTTACCCACTGTCACCACTACTATTCGACATAGTTCTGGAAGTTTTGGCCACAGAAATCAGAGATGAAAAAGAAATAAAATCAATCCAGATAGGGAAAGAAGTAAAACTCTCACTGTTTGCAGATGACATGATCCTCTACATAGAAAACCCTAAAGACTCTACCAGAAAATGGCTAGAGCTAATTAATGAATACAGTAATGTTGCAGGATATAAAATTAACACACAGAAATCCTTTACATTCCTATACACTAATAATGAGAAAATAAAAAGAGAAATTAAGGAAACAATTCCATTCACCATTGTAACGGAAAGAATAAAATACTTAGGAATAAATCTACTTAAAGAAACAGAAGACCTATATATAGAAAACTATAAAACACTAATGAAATAAATCAAAGATGACACAAATAGATGGAGAAATATACCATGATTATGGATTGGAAGAATCAATATAGTGAAAATCAGTATACTACCCCAAAGCAATGAATAGATTCAATGCAATCCCTATCAAGCTACCCAAATAGCTATCAAGCTATTTTTCAGAGAATTAGAACAAATAATTTCACAATTTGCATGGAATTACAAAAAACCTCGAATAGCCAAAGGAATCTTGAGAAAGAAGAATGGAATTGGAGGAAGCAACCTGCCTGACTTCAGGATCTACTACATAGCAACAGTCATCAAGACAGTATGGTACTGGCATAAAGACAGAAACGTAGATCAATGGAAGAAAATAGAAAGCCCAGAGATAAATCCATGCACCTATGGACACCTTATCTTTGACAAAGGAGGCAAGAATATACAATGGAGAAAAGACAATCTCTTTAACAAGTGGTGCTGGGAAAACTGGTCAACCACTTGTGAAAGAATGAAACTAGAACACTTGCTAACACCATACACAAAAATAAACTCAAAATGGATTAAAGATCTAAACATAAGACCAGAAACTAGAAAACTCTTAGAGGAGAACATAGGCAAAACACTCTCCGACATAAATCACAGCAGGGTCCTCTATGACCCACCTCCCAGAATATTGGGAATAAAAGCAAAAATAAGCAAATGGGACCTAATTAAAATTAAATGCTTCTGCACAACAAAGGAAACTATAAGCAAGGTGAAAAGACAGCCTTCAGAATGGGAGAAAATAATAGCAAATGAAGCAACTGACAAGCAACTAATCTCAAAAATATACAAGCAACTCCTACACCTCAATTCCAGAAAAATAAATGACCCAATCAAAAAATGGGCCAAAGAAATAAATAGACATTTCTCCAAAGAAGACATACAGATGGCTAACAAACATATGAAAAGATGTTCAACATTACTCATTCTCAGAGAAATGCAAATCAAAACCACTATGAGGTACCATTTCACGCCAGTTAGAATGGCTGCTATCCGAAAGTCTACAAGCAATAAATGCTGGAGAGGGTGTGGAGAAAAGGAAACCCTCTTACACTGTTGGTGGGAATGCAAATTAGTACAGCCACTATGGAGAACAGTGTGAAGATTCCTTAAAAAACTGGAAATAGAACTGCCTTATGATCCAGCAATCCCACTGCTGGGCATACACACCGAGGAAACCAGAATTGAAAGAGACACATGTACCCCAATGTTCATCACAGCACTGTTTACAATAGCCAAGACATGGAAGCAACCTAGATGTCCATCAGCAGATGAATGGATAAGAAATCTGTGGTACAAATACACAATGGAATATTACTCAGCTATTGAAAAGAATACATTTGAATCAGTTCTAATGAGGTGGATGAAACTGGAGCCCATTATACAGAGCAAAGTAAGTCAGAAAGAAAAACACCAATACAGTATATTAACGCATATATATGGAATTTAGAAAAATGGTAATGATGACCCTATATGTGAGACAGTAAAAAGACACAGATATAAATATCAGACTTTTGGACTCTGTGGGAGAAGGCAAGGGTGGGATGATTTGAGAGAATAGCATTTAAACATGTATATTATCATATCTGAAATAGATTGCAAGTCCAGGCTTGATGCTTGAGGCAGGGTGCTCAGGTCTGGTGCACTGGGATGACCCTGAGAGATGGGATAGGGAGGGAGGTGGGAGGGAGGGTCTGAATGGGGAAAACATGTACACCCATGGTTGATTCATGTGAATGTATGGCAAAAACCACCACAATATTGTAAAGTAATTAGCTTCCAATTAAAAAAATAAATAAATAATAAAAAAATAATAAAAGCAAGTCAAAGAAACAGTTTCCAACATGGAATCATAATTGGCTTCCTCCCTGCAACATTATTTTATTAGGCGGGAGTGTTTAAGACTCTGAGTGCAGGAGGGAGCATCTCAGTAGCTCTGAGAAAACTGCTCCAAGAAGGTAGGAGGGCAAGTCAGGCCTTATACAAGTTTGCAACAAAGAGAGCAGGCAATCTGGACATTAAAGATCAGGTATCAAGTTAAGGAATTTAGCACTCTGGGCTCACTGAATTCATTCCTTTCATATGCACCTCAGCTATCTGGGCCAAACCTGTTTCCTTATTCACCTTGCTTCTTGTATTCCCCCCAGCTCCTCAGCAATCACCATGTTGGGGTTTGGCATCATCCTTTGGATCAAAGTTTCGGGAGCTCTCATTCAAATCTGGAGGCCAGAAATCACTGATGGTGTGACATTTCTTGTTTATTAATATGGCAGGAGATATTTTCATTTCACACTTCATCGTTTTTCTAAAATTATGATTTTAAGAGTTGAGGATTCTAATTTAAACATAATTAAAGCTATTAGAAATAATACGGTAAATTTTCTGAAATAGAAGGAAATAAAATGTATGTTTTCAGTAAAGAAGATATGAGGAATGAAATTACATTTTAGCAAAAAAAAAATGTGCAGGTTAATTTTATTTGTATGAAAAATGAGAGATGGGCTAGATACAAAAAGTAATAAGAGATTATGAAGAGGAATCCTGTGGAAAAGGTTTTATACACAGTCAGGATCAACTAAGGGCTTCCTTTGTGGCTCAGCTGGTAAGGAATCCACCTGTAATGTGGGAGTCCTGGGTTCAGTCCCTGGTTTAGGAAGATCCCCTGGAGAAACGAAAAGCTACCCACACCAGTATTCTGGCCTGGAGAATTCCATGGACAGTCAATGGGGTCACAAATAGTCAGACATGACTGAGCGACTTTCACTTTGACTTTTCAGGATTAACTAAATTTAGATTTAAGTTAACCAAAGTGAATGGACTCTGTTAAGTGAGGTAAGTGCAAGACTGGAAATTTTGTTTCTGTCTGTTATAAGTGCTCCTTTTGATAATAGATTGTGTGAGTTTCTGTGCCCTTAAATGATCTATATTTATTTTCTTTGTGACCTTGGTTAAATGAATAGGTATTATTTCAGTGACCTATGATCCTGTGTTTTAAAATATTTTTGGTATTTCTAACAAACTTCCCCAAATCAAAATCTAACTAAGCTCTTTAGCCTCCAGTTGACTCTGGGATGGATGTATCAAAGAAACATCTCTGCGGAACCTCAGAGACAAATGTTAAGCTAAATTTATTTGGTATTTGTAATTCAAAAACTTTGTCAAGTGATTAAAAGTGAGCTTTAGGCTGTAATATATAGATAAATATCACTAATAGAGATACTCTAAAATTTATATGGAATCCCTAACATCTGATATGTCTCAATATAATGTTATCAGTCAAAATTCTAGTGATTTTACTAAAATGTTTTATGTTGCAAAAATATCCAAGTTTCCTAACTACATAGTACTTAAATAGTTAACCATGCAGAAGGGCCATGGCAAAATTATAGGGAGGCTGCTTTTAGAAAGAGTGATTCCCATCTGGGGAATCCCCTTCGAACTACATAGTGACAGAGGTACCCATTTTACTGGACAAATTTTTGAGGAAATTTGGCCTATTATGTAATATTTCCATTGTGCCTATCTCCCCCAGCCTTCTGGGTTAGTGGAAAAATCAAATGGGACAATTAAAACTCAGTTGGTTAACATTATGGATGCTCATTCCTTACCTTGGCCTAAGGCCCTTCCACCGGTTCTCCTTAACTTCAGATCCACTCCTTTTGGCAAACATCATTTGTCTCCTTTGAAATTATTATAGGGATATCAATGAGATTGGATAAAAGACTACATGATCCTATATTACTTAAGGGAGATAAATTATTGCAAGGGTTTAATCAAATTATTGCAAGTCATCTAAACTTGTTTCTGAAGCTTATCATAGTAATCTATCCTCAAATGAAGAACAAATGTCCCATGACTTACAACCAGGAGATTATGTATACTAGAAAAGACATCACTTAAAGGATTCCCTCAAACCTGACATAATTTAAAGGACTCCCTCCAACCTAGATGGAAGGGCCCTTATTGGGTTATTTTGACTAGCTCATGCACAGCAAAACTGAAAGGAATTGACTCTTGGGTTCATATTTCCCACCTAAAAACGGCTCCTGCACAAGACTGGTCTATAGAAAGAACTGCTGCCCTCAAACTCACCTTAAAGCAATGCTCTGATAATAAGGAAACACCAACACCAGGACGAGAAGAAGACATTAGAAGTAGACAGCTGACCCAAGATGCTGGACCCGACTTGTATGATTGCTCATAAAGGTTTATTCTTGGTCTCTTGGACACTAGCACATAAATGTTTTTCTATTATGGGCACAATCTTGGCAAATTTTAGAAATCAATCAAATTGTTAGGTTATGGTCAATTACCTGCATCCAGTACCTCTGGTTTACCTTGGTGGGTATCTTTCCACAAGGGCTCTGATTGGATGGCTGTTAGGAAGTTTATTTTAGAATAAAGGAATTATAGTTCTGTCTGGGCTATTACTTATATTGCTAGATAAGACCCATTCACTTGGCCAATCAAATATACTTATTCTAACCGTGGCCATAAATATGAATTTTCTCTTAAGGCACTCTAGCTCAGTCAGAACATAAATTCCAGTCCAATAAATAAATAAACTCTACACTATTAAGAGGGATGCTTCCTCTGTTATGGGATGGATTTGATAGCTTAAGATGAATGATGTCTGATTCGTGATCTCCAAAGAAGAAGATTTAGTTTTGGGACTGGGGACCAGGCTTGATCATTCAAGAGCTTTCATGTAGCAGAGTTTTATTAAAATGAAAAAGGACAGAGAAAGCTTCTGACACAGACATCAGAAGGGGGACAGAGAGTGCCCCCACTCGCTAGTCTTAGCAAGGGAGTTATATACTTTTTAAATTGGTTACTACAATAAATTGAAAGAATGTCTCAAGTTTGCAAAGCTCTTACTAGACCCACTCCCACAATTTACATTTTAAAATGACAGGATTAGAACTAACAATAGAAAGATCTTACCAGATCCACTCCCATAATATACATTCTAAAATAACAGGATTAGTTAAAAGGTTTTCAAGAAAGGGAAACTGTCCTCAAGCAGGATACATTATTGTTGTTATATAATCCTTAGTACAGAGTTTAAACAGAGTTGTTTGTTGTGTAATCATCAGTTCCCAGCTTAAAAAAAAAAATGTTTTATGTGACTAAGGCTAAGGAATGTAGAGGAAAAAAAGACATTTGTCTTTTCCTTCTTGAGAATTCCAGACCCCTATCTCCTCGTCAAAAGCCTCAGGCCCCTTTCTCCTGGGGGACCCCAGACTTCTTATCAACCTGCCTAGGAACTGACTCTCTCAGATTTATCTGGCTAACACCAGGCTATGATCATGTAAACCTAAAGGTCCCACTTTGCTGGGAAAATTAAATCATACCAAAGATAATTAAGCTAATAACACTAGAAAATTAGATTGGATGTCCTATAAAAGCTGTCAAAGTCCAATTTCTCTTAAAGACTGTGACTGGTATGGAACAGACTGAGTCAGACATCCAGAAATATACTGGCCAGCACCTAATAAGACACAATGGCTTTTTGGGTCCAATTTACGGCCCTGGCTTCCACCAGGATGGCTAGGAAGGTGTACTTGTGTTGCAGAAGCCAGTAATCAAGAAACCAAGCACCACACTCAAAGAATTGGAGAATTCAGGTTTATTATGCTGGCAGGCCCAGAGGAGTTAACACTCCAAGCTCTGAGCCCAGAGCAAAGGGGTTACAGAGATTTTATAGACAGACTATAGTGAGCAAAACTAGCTGCTAATAGGCTGATTTAAACTAAGAGGTTTTGTATGCATGGGAACAGTGGTCAAGGCAGGAGGGGGATCCCTGACCTTTAAATGGACAGGCATGATTTAGCAGGTTTGCAGGAGTTGGGCAGTTGCAAACAGCAGCACAAGGATGAGTGAGATAATCTCCAGTTCCTAGTATCATAAGTCCCCACTTTCTGAGACTATGTGACCTACGTGATCCAGGTTTTGCAAGGAGCAAGCTGAGTTACAGAGGCAGAAGGGGCAGGAGGTTATGTAAAATTTTAACTTTTCCTCTAAAGTCCCCTCTTGATGTTTCTATCACTCATTGTAGAAAGCATCATCTCATGTTTTGGTAGGACATTCAGAGCTCCCCATTGTTTACGGGGCTCTACTGAGCTATTACCATTTGTAACTTTATGGATTCAATCCAAGAGGTTATGAACTGGGTAATTGCATTGAGAATATGAGGGCCAAACAAGAGCACTGCAAAGAGCATGAAGAGAGGACCTGTTAAAGGGAGAAGCCATGATGCTCAGCTCCAGATATTTTTCCAATTACCCTGGGAATTTGCTAGTTCCTCTCTCTTTTTTGTGATTTGTTCCCTTAGATGTTGGGCCATGTCCCTGACCATTGCTGATCGGTTTACATAAAAACAGCATTCTTCATTCAAGAAGAGGCAGAGTTCTCCCTTTTCAGTTGTCAGTAGGTCTCGTGCTCGCCTACTCTGTAAAAACCACCTCAGCCAGGGAATCTAGTTGGTCCTGTAACAAAGAGCCCAGCAATAATACCAATTAAGGACAGAGGACTTGGCTACTCTCTTAATGTAGTCTGTGAAGTCCTTGGATAGTGTATAGTAGAAGGTGTTTGATGAAGCAATTCTTCCTATCCCCATACCTATCCCAGCCATAATTCTCAGACCAACTAGTAGGCATGTAAACTGAATGACTCTTTTTGACCGCATATGTGCTGCCAGAGGTATGGTGAGAGTCTGTTTGTTAGAGACAATATTCATCTGGGGAGTGAAGAAAGCTAAGGTGCAAATACCCATCCAAATGACTGGTAGACATAAGTAAGTATCTGTCCCACAAATAAAAGGCTTTGATGGGGGTGGCACCATATTGTGTTTATGGCACATTCAAGGGAAACCCAAGTAAAATGGTAGGTGTTGCGAGAGGGCATCAGAGGGCAGAAACACTGAAATCAAAATCACAGAAAACTACTCAATCTAATCACATGGACCACAGCCTTGTCTAACTCAATGAAACTAAGCCATGCCCTGTGGGGCCACCCAAGATGGGCGGATCACGGTGGAGAGGTCTGACAGAATGTGGTCCACTGGAGAAGAAAATGGCAAACCACTTCAGTATTCTCGCCTTGAGAACTCCATGAACAGTATAAAAAGGCAAAATGATAGGATACTGCAAGAGGAACTCCCCAGGTCGGTAGGTGGCAATATGCTACTGGAGATCAGTGGAGAAATAACTCCAGAAAGAATGAAGGGATGGAGACAAAGTGAAAACAATACCCAGTTGTGGATGTGACTGGTGATGGAAGAAAGATCCAATGCTGTAACGAGCAATATTGCATAGGAACCTGGAATGTTAGGTCCATGAATCAAAGCAAATTAGAAGTGGTCAAACAGGAGATGGCAAGAGTGAACGTCAACATTCTAGGAATCAGCGAACTAAAATGGACTGGAATGGGTGAATTTAACTCAAATGACCATTATATCTACTATTGTGTGCAGGAATCCCTTAGAAGAAATGGAGTAGCCATCATAGTCAACAAAAGAGTCCGAAATGCAGTACTTGGATGCAACCTCAAAAACGACAGAATGATCTCTGTTCATTTCCAAGGCAAACCATTCAATATCATAGCAATCCAAGTCTATGCCCCAACAAGTAATGCTGAAGAAGCTGAAGTAGAATGGTTTATAAAGACCTACAAGACCTTCTGGAACTAACACCCAAAAAAGATGTCCTTTTCATTATAG
Organism: Bos grunniens; assembly: GCF_055505025.1. Classification (NCBI taxonomy): domain Eukaryota; kingdom Metazoa; phylum Chordata; class Mammalia; order Artiodactyla; family Bovidae; genus Bos; species Bos grunniens. The sequence continues at coordinate 99,079,387 of NC_141194.1, read as the reverse complement.
GGGACTGGAATGCAAAAGTAGGAAGTCAAGAAACACCTGGAATAACAGGCAAATTTGGCCTTGGAATACGGAATGAAGCAGGGCAAAGGCTAATAGAGTTTTTCCAAGAGAACACACTGGTTATAGCAAACACCCACTTCCAATAACACAAGACAAGACTCTACACATGGACATCAGCAGATGGTCAACACCAAAATCAGATTGATATACTCTTTGCACCAAAGATAGAGAAGCTCTATATAGTCAGCAAAAACAGGACAGGGAACTGACTGTGGCTCAGATCATGAACTCCTTTTTGCCAAATTCAGACTTAAATTGAAGAAAGTAGGGAAAACCACTAGACCATTCAGGTATGACCTAAATCAAATCCTTTATGATTATACAGTGGAAGTGAGAAATAGACTTAAGGGACTAGATCTGATAGATAGAGTGCCTGATGAACTATGGGCGGAGGTTCGTGACATTGTACAGGAGACAGGGATCAAGAAAATCCCCATGGAAAAGAAATGCAAGAAAGCAAAAGGGCTGTCTGGGGAGGCCTTACAAATAGCTGTGAAAAGAAGAGCAGTGAAAAGCAAAGGAGAAAAGGAAAGATATAACATCTGAATGCAGAGTTCCAAAGAATAGCAAGGAGAGATAAGAAAGGCTTCTTCAGTGATAGATGCAAATAAATAGAGGAAAACAACAGAATGAGAGAGACTAGAGATCTCTTTAAGAAAATTAGAGATACCAAGGGAACATTTCAAGCAAAGATGGGCTCGATAAAGGACAGAAACGGTATGGACCAAAAGAAGCAGAAGATATTAAGAAGAGGTGGCAGGAATACACAGAACAACTGTACAAAAAAGATCTTCATGACCAAGATAATCATGATGGTGTGATCACTCACCTAGAGTCAGCAATCCTGGAATGTGAAGTCAAGTGGGCCTTAGAAAGCATCAGTATGAACAAAGCTAGTGGAGGTGATGGAATTCCAGTTGAGCTATTTCAAATCCTGAAAGATGATGCTGTGAAATTGCTGCACTCAATATGCCAGCAAATTTGGAAAACTCAGCAGTGGCCACAGGACTGGAAAAGGTTAGTGTTCATTACAATCCCAAAGGAAGGCAATGCCAAAGAATGTTCAAACTACCACACAATTGCACTCATCTCACATGGTAGTAAAGTGATGCTCAAAATTCTCCAAGCCAGGCTTCAGCAATAAATGAACCGTGAACTTCCTGATGTTCAAGCTGGTTTTAGAAAAGGCAGAGGAACCACAGATCAAATTGCCAACATCCGCTGGATCATGGAAAAAGCAAGACAGTTCCCGAAAAACATCTATTTTTGCTTTATTGACTATGCCAAAGCCTTTGACTGTGTGGATCACAATAAACTGTGGAAAATTCTGAAAGAGATGGGAATAGCAGACCACCTGACCTGCTTCTTGAGAAACCTTATATGCAGGTCAGGGAGCAAGAGTTAGAACTGAACATGGAACAACAGACTGGTTCCAAATAGGAAAAGGAGTATATCAAGGCTGTATATTGTCACCCTGCTTATTTAACTTATATGCAGAGTACATCATGACAAACGCTGGGCTGGAAGAAGCACAGGCTGGAATCAAGATTGCTGGGAGAAATATCAGTAACCTCACATATGTAAATGATACCACCATATGGCAGAAAGTGAAGAGGAACTAAAAGGCCTCTTGATGAAAGTGAAAGTAGAGAGTGAAAAAGTTGGCTTAAAGCTCAACATTCAGAAAACGAAGATCATGGCATCTGGTCCCATCACTTCATGGGAAATATATAGGGAAACAATGGGAACAGTGTCAGACTTTATTTTTCTGGTCTCCAAAATCACTGCAAATGGTGACTGCAGCCATGAAATTGAAAGACGCTTATGCCTTGCAAGGAAAGCTATGACCAACCTGTAATTAAAAGATGCTTACTCCTTGCAAGGAAAGTTATGACCATCATAGACAGCATATTAAAAAGCAGAGACATTACTTTGCCAACAAAGGTCCGTCTAGTCAAGGCTATGGTTTTTCCAGTAGTCATGTATGGATGTGAGAGTTGGACTGTGAAGAAAGCTGAGCACCAAAGAAATTGATGCTTTTGAACTGTGGTGTTGGAGAAGACTCTTCAGTCCCGGGACTGCAAGGAGATCCTACCAGTCCATTCTAAAGGAGATCAGTTCTGGGTGTTCTTTGGAAGGAATGATGCTAAAGCTGAAACTCCAGTACTTTGGCCACCTCGTGTGAAGAGTTGACTCATTGGAAAAGACTCTAATGCTGGGAGGGTTTGTGGGCAGGAGGTGAAGGGGATGACAGAGGATGAGATGGCTGGATGGCATCACCGACTTGATGGATGTGAGTTTGAGTGAACTCCAGAAGTTGGTGATGGACAGGGAGGCCTGGCATGCTGGAATTCATGGGATCACAAAGAGTCGGACACGACTGAGCGTTGGAACTGAACTGAGTGGGCCACTCACCTTTTAAAGTTTGATTACATTCGTCCCTGGCTGAATTGCCTACAGGCTCAGTTCCTTCATCATTTTTAAAGCATTCTGGAGCCATTTGAGTTAATTCTATTTAAGACTGACCCTTGTAAGCATGGATCTATAGGAGTTCCCATGGCTTTTGCATTATTTCATGGTACTGGTGTAGATAAGTATGATGGAGCTCCTAAGGATAAGCAAAGGCAGCCATCCCTGACCAGTTGGGGGTTGGTGTCATTAAGAAGGTGATCAGTTGCACTGAGAACCTGGTACACACGAGGGTCTAAGGGGAAGTCAACTCTGTAACCTGGTTCATACTGCCAATAAGGGACTGCCAATCTCAGGGACGGAGGCAATTCTGGGGCCAAGAGGACCTTAAAGATTGACTCGGGGCTCACTGCGAGGCTTCGTTGGTCGCTGCCTCCTTGGCAGCCTCATCAGCCAACCAATTTCCTTTGCTGATTGGATATGTTCCTCTCTGATGGCCTTTACAATGGATGACTGCCACTTGGGAAGAGTTCCAGACTGCTTCTAACAGCTGAAGGATTTCTTTTTTTTGTTTTTAATCTTTCTCCCTGCTATCAATAGCCCCCTTTCTTTATAAATGGCTCCATGAACATGTTAAGTAGCAAAGGCATACCTTGAATCAGTATAGATGTTGACTCATTTCCCTTTGGCATGCGTTGGTACCTGGGCGAGTGCCCATAGCTCAGCCCATTGTGCTGACCACCCTTGTGGCAAGGCCTCAGCCTTCACTATCTCGTCAGTTGTTGTTATGGCATAACCTACTTTGCACTGCCCATCTTGGATTAAACTGCTTCCATCAGTGAACATTTCCAGTTCTGGGTTCTGGAGGGGAATGTCTGTCAGGTCTGGCCTGTTCAAGTAAATTTCATCTATGACCTCCTCACCACTATGATGGGGGGTTCCTGCTTCTGTAGGTAAAAAGGTGGCAGGGTTCAGTGTCCACACAGTCTTGAGTTGGACCTGTGGGTTTTTGAAAGGCAGTCCTTGATAGTGAATCATCCTGGAGTTGGTCAGCCCTTATGCCCCTGGCTGTTCATTAGGGCAATAACAGCATGGGAAACCTTTAAATATATATTTTGTCCTAGAGTAAGCTTATCTGCTTCTTTGACCAAAACCACAGTGGCAGCTAATACCCAGAGGCATGGCAGCCATCCCACAGCCACTGGATCTCGTCGTTTGGACAGGTATGTGACCAGGCACTGCCATGGCCCAACTGTTTTTGTGAGGATCCCCAGTGCAGTGTGATTTTTCTCGTGTACAAAGAGGTTAAAGTCCCGTGTCACATCTGGAAGCCCTAATGCTGGAGCACTGGTCAAGAGTATCTTTATCTCCTTGAAGGCCTTTTCCTGTTCAGGTCCCTACTCCTAGGGGTCTTCCCCAGACCCTGCTGTGGCTTTAAACAAAGACTTGGAAATTTCAGAGAAACCCAGTATCCAGATCTGGCAGAATCCAGCAGCCCCAAGGAACTCACAGAGACTTCTTTCGTGGTGTTCAGCCAAGGTATTGAACAGATGGCTTGCTTCCTCTCATGTCCAAGCACCCAATGTCCTTTTGAGATGACAGACCCAAGGTACTTGACACCCTGTCTGCAGATCTGAGCCTTTTTCCATGACACCTTGTACCCTGTGGTGAAAAGTAGAGCCAACAAGGCTTTGGTACCTCTCCAGCAGTCCCTTTGGGTGGGACTGGTTAGCAACAAGTCATCCATGTACCAGAGTAGGGTGCAGTTGAAAGCTTCTCTGGGAAAGGCAGCAAGGTCCACAGCCAGGGCTTCAGCAAACAGGGTAAGGTAAGTTTTTGAAGCCTTACAGCAGTCAGGTCTAAGTCAGCTGTGTCTTTCTCCTGGTATGTGGGTCTTTCCATTCAAAGGCAAACAAGGTGTGGCTGGCTGGTGACAGCCAGAGGCAGAAGAATGCATCCTTGAGGTCAAGGCAGGTGAACCAGCTTGCCTGAGTAGGAAAGAGACTCAGGAAAGTGTAGGGATTTGGGACCTCTGGATGGACGGTGATCATTGCACTGTTGAGGGTGTGGAGGTCCTGGACGTGGGGTACTCATTCCCTCCAGACTTTTTGACTGGTAACAGTGAAGTGTTCCAGGGAGTGTCACATTCATTTAGGATCTCGGCATCTCATAGGCACTGGATGTGGTCTCAAATTCCCAGACGTGCCTCCCCTGGTACTGGATATTGTTTCTGTCTAATAGGAGTAGCTCCTGGCATCAGGTCCACTACAATGGGGGCATGGATTTTGACCAAACCTGGGGACTCCTTCTCTGCCCAGACATCAGGGAATTATTTTATCATTCTGGGGTGGGGTTACTTGTTTCCTCCCTGAGGAACAGAGACACCATTAATCCTCCCTGGGCATGGTCACAGCCATCATCAGAGCTGATTGGCTCCCCAGGGTGAGGCTTGCAGACTTTCCAGGGGCAAAAGTGATTTGTGCCTCCAGCTTTGTCAGTAAGTCTCTACCCAGCAGGGAATGAGGCATTCCAGTAAGTAGAGAAATTCATGAGTCACCAGATGACCCCCTAGCTGACATGAATGGGCTTTGTAAAATGAGCAGGCTGCCATGTCCCCTGTGGCCCCAACAATAGTTGCTGTTCAGCCTGTGAGGGAAGCCACAGGTGTGATTACCACGGAGTGTTCAGCTCTGGTATCCACCATAAAATTCATTGATTGGCCACCTACTTTCAGCATGACCATGGGCTCCCAGGGGCCCAGGATCAGGGAGCCTGGTCTTCCCTAGTCTTGTTCTGTTCCAGCCAGGCTGATAAGATTTTGGACAGTCAGCTCAGAATGGTACTTTTCTTTGTTGTGTCAACTGAACTTCTTTGACCCTTTAGCTGTCCCTCTGTAATGGGGGCACTCATTCCTCTAGTGTCCCATCTCTTTGCAATAGGTGCACTGGTTGTGGCGTAGTGGTGGTCTCTTCTTAGATTCCCATTTCCACAAGGGAACACTGTTTCATTTGATCTGAGCTCCTCAATGCCGCTGCTAGCAGGGCTGCTTTCTGTTTCATTTTTTTATCTGCTTCTCGTTGGGCTTCATGGTCTCAGTTCACAAAGACTTTATTTGCTACCTCCAGTGGCTGTGTGACATTCATCCCAGCGAAGCTTTCCAACTTTTGGAGCTTTCATTGGATGTATGCATACGATTGAGCCACAAAGGCAGAGTTAATCATCTGTTGATTCTTGAGTGTCTCAGGGTCAAATGGGGTGTATGTCCAGAACACTTCACACAGTCTTTCATAGAAATCGGTGGGAATCTCTTCTGCTTTTTGGATTATCATTGTAATTTTGGACATATTGGTGAGCTTTTTGGCTTCCACTCAAAGTCCATGTAGAAGGGCATCATGGTAGTGATCCAGGGTTTCTTGTCCTTCTCTGGTATTGAAATCCCAATTAGGTCTCATCTCTGGCATTGCTTCTCATGCCCATCCCTCTACATCTAAGACCTCTGCAGGGGCTTGTAATCTGAGCCAGTTTTGGGCTTCTGTCGAGATGTGTTGCCTTTCTTCAGTGGTGAAGAGAGATATAGGAGCTGGCGATAGTCATCCCATGTAGGCTGGTGGGTGTGGAAAATGGACTCTAGGAGGTCAATAATAGCCTGTGGTTTATCATAGTATGCTGGATTATGGTGTTTCCAGTTTAGAAGATCAATAGTGCTGAAGGGCTGGTAATAGAGAATGGAGTGATCAGGCTGGACTGAGCCATCCTCATTCATTTGTTGAGGACCTTGAGTTTCTTCCAGTGGCATCTGATGGGCTGTGGCCAGCTGGTTAGATTGTTTGGTGGAACAGAGCCGCTTCCCTACTGGCTTGGAGCTGGAGTCTTGCTCATGAGGTGGTGAAGGGAACATGGAAGAAGGTGGACTGCCTGGCAATGGGTCCAGCTCTGGCTGTGCCGGGGCTTGTGGAGTCAGGGGAATGTATGGTGGGGGCAGCAGTAGGTCCTCCATTGGATCTCCCTGGAATACAGGTTTTTTCCCCCTCTTTCTTTTTTCGGAGTGGTTGGACCACAGATACTCTATTCTGTCCCTGTCCATTCATGCAAAATCTTGCCCATGGGGGCAGGGTCTGTGCTATTAGAAGCCAGGATCCTATGTAAGGAAACTGATCTGGATGTCCTGGAGTCCCAGAGACTACCTGGTGCACTGATTGGACAGTGGGCAGGTCCAGAGTGCCCTCTGGTGGCCATCCAACATCAAAGGATGGCCAATCGAGCTCACATAAGTTGCAAACCTTCCTGGGGATCATTTTGACTCCGTATTCTCCTGCAAAGCCCTTGTTAAAGTTTTTTATCATGAAATTTAATACTGTTGGCTTAGAGGAACTTCCACCCATGTTGACAAACCCTATCTGGCAGGATTTTGAGGAAAACCTAATCTCTTAGATGTCGGCTCAAGGAGTCAGTCAACAGAAAAATAACCAGTAACCAATAATTTCTCCCTCCCTGTGTATCCTGCCCTGAGTTGGTAGTGCAAAGACAAACAAGTGTGGGTGCCCCCTCAAAAGAGGAGACCATTCAGGTTCCTGCTTGGCCATGTCCCCAGGGGGAACTTAGGTGCCTCTTAGCATTGGTGGAGCAATATAAACCCCTGATCTGGATCTGTCTCGCAGGGAGGGACTGGGCCCCAGAGAGGCAGACACTGCCTTGAGCCATATGAGATCACCATGGAATCGCAAGTTAGGGCCCACTCGGACTCTGTAGTCACGAAGGCCATGAAGCCACACAATCGAGCCCGAAGAGCAAGCGAATCAGGCTGCACAGTTGTTCACATTCATTTTTTGTCCACCTGCCTGCTCTCCCGAGGGAGATTTAAGATTCCTGTTAGCAGTGACAGGTCAGTATAAACCCCTGACCTGGACCAGCCTTGCAGGGAGGGATCAAATCCCCTGGAGACTGGCCCTGCCTTTCAGCCTTATGAGGTTGTCAAGTAACTGCAGGCTGTGGACCCTCTCAGGCTCTGTAGTCCGAGGACTGTGGTGCTCACCTTCACTTCCTTCAGTCAGCAATCATGCATACACAATCACTCAGAAGTTATAACAATACCTCCCTTTTCCCAAGTCCCTAGGCCTCCCTATCTGATGCTCCCTTCCTGGGAGCTCCAAGGAGGTGATCAGTCTCCTCTTCTACCTGTTGGGGTAGGACCTGACTGCGGACTGGCCCAGGGGCTTTACCTGATCCTGTGGCTATTCCTGGTGAGATGGTCCGTCCCTCCAATGAATCCAATCAGAGCAGCCGCCCAGAGAGTCAGAACACCGGTCCAAAAGAGAACCCAGAATACCGTCAGGTGGTACACCTCCTTGTTTGTCTTGAGGCTCCTCCAATCTGACCCAGCCAAGCCACCAGTCTGGTGGCTTAAGGGACTGGTGTGGTTGGAATCTCACTGCGGCCTCCAGAAATGTTGCAGAAACCAGTACTGGAGAGACCAAGCACCACACTCAGAGAGTTGAAGAACTCAGGTCTATTATGCCAGTGGGCCCAGAGGAGTTAACACTCTAAGATCTGAGCCCCAAAGAATTTTTATACATGGACAGGGATGATTAAGGAGGTTTGCAGGGGCTAGACAATTGCAAAGAGCAGGACAAGAGTGAGTGAGATAAGATCCAGTTCCTAGTATTGTGAGTCTCCACTTTCTGAGACTACGTGACGTATGTGATCCAGACTTTGCAAGGAGCAAGCTGAGTTACAGAGGCAGAAGGAGCAGGATGTTATGTAAAATTTTAACTTTTCCTCTTCACTAGGAAGATGGCTTGGTTCTGGGAGCTCATGGCTTAAATCCCTACTTGTGACTTTAACAACATTATTAGCTGTATTGTTTATAATGTTTATTTTTATAAGATTGTTGTTTCTTGTACTACACGATGTATAACAAGGCCCCCAGACAAGTTAATGATAACTAAACATCTTGAAGAAATAGATTACATTTATAATGTAAAATAATTGTAATAGTGTGATTCTAGGTATGAGAAGAAGCAACAGGGAAATATCTCCTGGGTCCTATTAGATTAGAAGATAGAGGATCCAGAGAATCTTTTATTATCTATCAATGGACCTAATCCAGAAATTAACACCTAGAGCGATTTATCAATGAAGAACTTTTGCCTGATCTGGGATAAGCCTCGCAGCACAGTGGAACAAAAAGAAACAATGGTCATGAAATATCTCCCAATATTTCGACCAAGGGGAACAACTGTGAAATGAAATGTTTTATGCTTTAGGCTCTACCAGTGAACAAGCCTTTCCCAAATGCAAATATATGAGTCCAAAAAACAAAGTCAACTATTTGGAAGCCATCAGCTACTTCCTCCCTGGTAAGTGCTGAGGAGCTGTGGGGGATGTGAGAGGAGGCCATCTGCCACATTCACCATCTCTTAGGGTAAATGAGAAATTAATATGTGAACAATAGAGAAAACAGGATTGGCCCCAGATAGCTAGACGCATATGAAAGACATAATTTCAGCAAACCTGGATGCTTGCATCTTCCCATACATAGAAGATCATTAAAACTCTTTATGTGTGAGATTTAATTTTCTCTTTATTAACAGTAATCTTTTCATATTCAGATTACCTGCCCCTTGCTACAAACTTATATATAGCCTGGCTCCTCCCCTGCCTCCTCAGAGTCAGCTCACTCTGGGTCACCTGAGATAATGTTTCCTGGGCTCGAGTCTTAACATTCTCACTGAATAAAATCTAACTCTCGACTTTTAGGTTGTGCATATTTTTTTTAGATGACATATTGAATGAGAAGAACGAAATTTGAGGACTGATGCTACACACTTGAAGACTTAGTATAAAGTTTCAGTAATCAATGCAGTGTGGTATTGGTGAAAAAATAGACAAACAGATCAATAGTTCAGAAAAGAGCCCAGAAATAGACCCTCATAAACATAGTCAACTGATCTTTGACAAAGAAGCAAAAGCAATACAGTGGAGCAAAGACAGTCTCTTCTATAAATAGTGCTGAAACAACTGCACATGCATCCTGCCAAAAAATGAACCTCAAATGGATCACATATCTTAATGTAAAATGAAAAACTATAGAATCCTAGAATATAACTTAGGAGAAAATCTAGATGACCTTAGGGATGCTAGTGCCTTTTTATATAAAACACCAAAGATGCAATCCTTGAAGGAAATAATCAATAAGGAAGACTTCATTAAAATTAAAACCTTTGCCCTGCAAAGGACAAAGTCAAGAGAATGAGAAGACAAGCCACACACTGGGAGAAAATATTTGTAAAAGTCACATCTGAGAAAGTGCTGTTATTCAAAATATACAAAGAAATCCTAAAAGTCAACAATAAGAAAATAACCAACTTGATTAAAAAGTGAGTCAAGGACTTTAACAGACACCTCATGAAAGAAGATGTGCAGATGGCAAATAATCATATTAAAAGTTGTCACATCACATGTCATGAGGGAAATTAAAACAATGAGATATCACTACATACCAATTAGAATGGCAAAAATCTGAAACATTGCCAGTACTAAATGTTAAAACTATGGAGCAACAGGAACTATCATTCATTGCTAGTGAAAATGCATAATGAATTCCCTGGTGGATCAAACAGCAAAGAATCTGCCTGCAATGTGGGAGACTTGGGTTCAACCCTTGGATCAGGAAGATCCCCTGGAGAAGGGAATAGCTACCGTTTCTAGTATTCTTGCCTGGAGAATCCTCATGGACAGAGGGGCCTGGTGGGCTACAGTCCATGGGGTTGCAAAGAGTCAGACACGACTGACTAACTAACACATAGTCACTTTGGAAGACAGTTTGGTGGTTTCTTCCAAAAGTCAGTATACTCTTACCACAAGATCCAGCAATTGTGCCCCTTGGTATTTACTTAAAGAAGCTGAAAACTTATGTTCACACAAAAACCTGCTCATGGACTTTTATAGCAGGTTTATTCACAATTGTCAAAATGTGGAAGCAACCAAGATATCCTTCAGTAGGTTAATGGATAATTTGACTGTAGTACATCCAGGCAATGGAATATCATTCAGCACTAAATTAAATTTACTCTCAAGTCATGAAAAGATGAATGAACCTTAAATGCATATTCCTAAGTGAAAGAAACCAATTTAAAAGACTACATACTGTATGAGTTCAACTCTATGACATTTTGGGGAAAGCAAAATTATGGGGATAATAAAAAAGATCAATGGTTGTCATGGGTGGGTAGAGGAGAGAGATGAATAGGCACAGCACAGAGGACTTTTAGGGCAATGAAAATATTCTGTGTAATATTATTGATGATTACATGTCATTTAACATTTGTCCAAACCCATAGCACTCGTCTCACACACTCGTAAAGTAATGCTCAAAATTCTCCAAGCCAGGCTTCAGCAATACGTGAACCGTGAACTTCCTGATGTTCAAGCTGGTTTTAGAAAAGGCAGAGGAACCAGAGATCAAATTGCCAACATCTGCTGGATCATCGAAAAAGCAAGAGAGTTCCAGAAATACATCTATTTCTGCTTTATTGACTATGCCAAAGCCTTTGACTGTGTGGATCACAATAAACTGTGGAAAATTCTGAAAGAGATGGGAATACCAGATCGCCTGACCTGCCTCTTGAGAAACCTGTGTGCAGGTCAGGAAGCAACAGTTAGAACTGGACATGGAACAACAGACTGGTTCCAAATAGGAAAAGGAGTACGTCAAGGTTGTATATTGTCACCCTGCTTATTTAACTTATATGCAGAGTACATCATGAGAAATGCTGGACTGGAAGAAGCACAAGCTGGAATCAAGATTGCTGGGAGAAATATGAATAACCTCAGATATGCAGATGACACCACCCTTATGGCAGAAAATGAAGAGGAACTAAAAAGCCTCTTGATGAAAGTGAAAATGGAGAGTGAAAAAACTGGCTCAACATACAGAAAACGAAGATCATGGCATCCAGTCCCATCACTTCATGGGAAATAGGTGGGGAAACAGTGGAAACAGTGTCAGACTTTATTTTTTGGGGCTCCAAAATCACTGCAGATGGTGACTGCAGCCATGAAATTAAAATATGCTTACTCCTTGGAAGGAAAGTTATGACCAACCTAGATAGCATATTCAAAAGCAGAGACCTTTGCCAACAAAGGTCTGTCTAGTCAAGGCTATGGCTTTTCCAGTGGTCATGTATGGATGTGACAGTTGGACTGTGAAGAAAGCTGAGCACTGAAGAATTGATGCTTTTGAATTGTGGTGTTGGAAAAGACTCTTGAGAGTCCCAGGACTGCAAGGAGATCCAACCAGTGCATTCTAAAGGAGATCAGCCCTGGGATTTCTTTGGAAGGAATGATGCTAAAGCTGAAACTCCAGTACTTTGGCCACCTCATGCGAAGAGTTGACTCATTGGAAAAGCCTCTGATGCTGGGAGGGATTGGGGGCAGGAGGAGAAGCAGACGACAGAGGATGAGATGGCTCGATGGCATCAATGACTTGATGGACGTGAGTCTAAATGAGCTCCGGGAGTTGGTGATGGACAGGGAGGCCTGGCATGCTGTGATTCATGGGGTCGCAAAGAGTCAGACATGACTGAGGGACTGAACTGAACTGAACTGATAGAAAGTACAACATCAAGAGTGAATCCTTTATGGACTTTAGGTGATTATGGTGTGTGAATCCTTAATGAAAAAATGTACCATATGCTTAGTGATGTTGATAATGGGGGGAGCTCTAACATATGTGAGGCCAGGGAATATACAGAAAATCTCTGTACCTCCCTCTCAAATTTGTTGTAAACCTAAAACTGCTCTTTAAAATGAAAGTCTTTTTTTGTTTGTTTTAGTGTAGTCATGCATAAGAAAATGTTGAAAAGTCAAGCACTTTCTTGTCTATCAGCACTACGCTGCTAAAAAGCATCAAGAACCGCTAGACTTTATTAATAATGACAATAATTCTTAGGAATAAACTTAAAGAGATATGTATTGGGGCTTCATAAAATGTAATTTCAAATGTAATGTAAAACCTCATAAATTCATAAAAGGAGTGTCTTGAGTGAGAAGATGAAGTAAAAATGTGATATACTCCAAATTACTTTATATGTTTAATATAATTACCATAAAAATCATACCAGGGTCAGATCTAGAGACAGGATAAGTCTGTGAAATGATTTTCAAAATTACATGAAATAATGCATGATAAGAATATACAAAGACATTAAGAATAAAAAGCACTGTGGTTGAAGAGAGGATTGGCATTGCAGCCTTTTTGTATTTTAAAACATTTCTTTTACATTTTTAAAAATATCAAGAAATAAAATTCATCCTGGGGCAGAAAGAGATACAGTTCAGTGGAACAGAATTAAAAGCCCATAAATAGATGCAATCATATAAAAGCAATATATGATTAAAGGTTCTGCACCCAATTCCAAGCAATTATCCAATACCAACTGGGTGTCCTACAATTCAACACAATTCTGACACTATCACAGATTAAGTTCTCAGTCCTACACAGCTGCCCCCCACCACATCAGATGCCAGTTGCAAGTCCAGGTTGTAATAACTTCCTCCCTGGGTTAGATTAATTTGCTAGAATGGCTCACAAAACTCAGAGAAATATTTTACTTACTAGATTAGTGGTTTATTATAAAGGGATATAATTCAGCAGTAGTCAGATGAAAGAGATGTACAAGGCAAGGTATGGGGAAAGGGCATGGGGCTTGTATGCCCTATCTGAGCACACTACTCTCCCTAAATCCCCATTTGTTCATAAACCCAGAAGCTCTCTGAACCTCCTCCTTCTGAGTTTCTATGGAGGCTTTATTACATAGTCATAATTGGTTTAACCCTTGACCATTGACTACTGAACTCAGATTCCAGGCCCTCCTTCCTCCCAGGAAGTCAGGGGAGTGAGCTGGGACTGAAAGTTCCAAACCTCTAATCACTTGATTCATTCCCCTGGCAATCAGCCTCCATCTTTAGAAGCTTTGCAAAAGTTACCTCATTAGCATAATGGAACACATCTTACTGGCCCTCATCATTTAGGAAATTCCAAGGGTTTTACAATCCTATCTCTGTGCCAGAAGTAGGGAGGAAGACCAAATATGTATATTTCTTATTATAAATCATAATATCACATGATAAAGTATGCTTTACAAAATAAGGGTTATTTGGAGATTATTCAAAAAATGATGTTGAGATAACTGAACAGTGAGGGGTTGCTAAATACATGATCCCCAAATATGCCACTTTGGCATGTGTATTATTCTTAGCTGAAGGCAATCAAGGCCTAACAGACTCAGGAATAGCTTTTTTTTTTTAAATATGTCTCATAAATGCCTAAAATAACTTGGATGGGAAGCCTGTAGTTACTAGAAAGAAAACTATTACCAACTTTTTACATTAGAAAAGTTATCTGCACAGCAAATATTTGTTTACCAAACATCTGCTCTTTCCATCTTCCAATTGTTTTCCTTTCCTTTGAAGTCTGAGACCCATACCCTCTTCTCCTTAGCTTAAGATGGCATATAAGCCTCAATTGCCTGACTGTTGGAGAATCTCATATCCCTGGGGGTTCCCCTATGAATAAAATTAGTTTTGCTGGTTTTCCTCCCATTAATCTGTTTTCTGTCAATTTAATTATTAGGCCAGCCAAAAATGAATTATACTCATCCTTGTACCATAAAAGAAAATAAATTACAGATGTATTAAAGAATTGAAATATGGAAAAGTTAAAATATAGAAAGACTAGCAAAGACAGGACAGAATGTTCACTACTACCGCTGTGGAGAGCTGAGTTTTCTGTTTTGAAATAAAAGGACATATAAACGAATGAAAATTAAGAATCTAAAATTAAAGTGTAAACAGTCTATATTAATAGATAATCAAAAATAAACCAAATGAACAGCAGAGAATTATTTATATCAAGTATGACATAGGAGTAATCTAAAATATAACATGGTAATTTATAACTGTAAGAGAAACTTTCAGTTCTTAATGGTTAAAAGGGAAATGAATATATATTGACAATTCACATAAAGGGAACGCAAAGAGTAACATACATGTGGTTGATAACTGCCTTCAACCCTAAAAATCTCTAAATCCTATTGACTCCAATTCAAATTTTTAAGAAAAAAATATGCACTCCAATTTTGCTTCATTTCAACTTTTCTACTCCAGGTAAGGTCCTCAATCTCTTTCCCCTCCACCTTGTAGGAATGTCCTTACTTATACTACTTGATTCTAGCTTTGCCTGCCAAATCATCAGAGTTTTGTTTCTCATATGTAAATCTGACTCCATCACCAACCTTCCCTTGTGATGACCCTCAACCTAGAATCTTTAATTTATTCCATTATAAGCGTCAGGATAAATTTCACTACTCTTAATATTTTATGCAATGTGTGACATGTCCAAACAAAACTTTGATAATCTTTACATTGTTTTACATCCCATAAAAAAATGAAACCATATATAATGTTAATCAAGGTACATATTTCTAAAGTCAAAGAGACCTACAAAGCCTATGAAAAAAATCAGCCCACCCCTCTTTCATCCATGTCTCTTCATGCTTTTTTTGACTCCACTTGATGAAAGTGAAAGTGGAGAGTGAAAAAGTTGGCTTAAAGCTCAACATTCAGAAAATAAAGATCATGGCCTCCGGTCCCATAACTTCATGGGAAATAGATGGGGAAACAGTGGAAACAGAGTCAGACTTTATTTTTCTGGGCTCCAAAACTACTGCAGATGGTGACTGCAGCCACGAAATTAAAAGACGCTTGCTCCTTGGAAGGAAAGTTATGACCAACCTAGATAGCATATTTAAAAGCAGAGACATTACTTTGCCAACAAAGTTTCATCTAGTCAAGGCTATGGTTTTTCCTGTGGTCATGTATGGATGTGAGAATTGGACTGTGAAGAAGGCTGAGCTCCGAAGAACTGATGCTTTTGAACTGTGGTGTTGGAGAAGACTCTTGAGAGTCCCTTGGACTGCAAGGAGATCCAACCAGTCCATTCTGAATGAGATCAGCCCTGGGATTGCTTTGGAGGGAATGATGCTAAAGCTGAAACTCCAGTACTTTGGCCACCTCATGAAAGAGTTGACTCATTGGAAAAGACTCTGATGCTTGGAGGGATTGGGGGCAGGAGGAGAAGGGGACGACAGAGGATGAGATGGCTGAATGGCATCACTGACTCAATGGACATGAGTCTGAGTGAACTCCAGGAGTTGGTGATGGACAGCGAGGCCTGGAGTGCTGCGATTCATGGGGTCGTGAAGAGTCAGACAGGACTGAGGGACTGAACTGAACTGAACTGAATTGATTCGCCCCAAAGGCAGTGTGCATAATGGAAAAAATGCCATCTGGAGTAGGGGATGAAGGGGAAACAGTAGTAAAATTTATCTTAACCTTCTATTTTTTTTGTTTGTTTGTTTAAAATGTTTTGTATTTATTTTTCAAAGATCTAGAAAAGTATGTTACTTCTGAACTTAGACTTTTGTATGTCACATATTGGAAATAGTTGGTAGTTTATGCAAGATAGCATGAGAAAATCTGAATCCTATCTGACATTTTATTTTTTATTTACTTTTATTTATTTTAATTGAAGGCTAATTACTTCACAATATTGTATTGGTTCTGCCACACATCAACATGAATCCGCCATGGGCATACACATGTTCCGCATCCTGAAGCCCCCTCCCACCTCCCTCCCCATACCATCCCTCCAGGTCATCCCAGTGCACCAGCCCCAAGCATCCTGTATCAAACCTGGACTGGTGATTTATTTCTTATATTATATTATACATGTTTCCATGCCATTCCCCCAATTCATCCCACCCTCTCCCTCTCCCACAGAGTCCAAAAGACTGTTCTATACATCTGTGTCTCTTTTGCTGTCTCGCATACAGGGTTATCATTACCATCTTTCCAAATTCCATTCCAACTGATTCAAAAGCATTCTTTTTAATGGCTGAGTAGCACTCCGTTGTGTATATGTACCACTGTTTTCTTATCCACTCATCCACTGATGGACATCTAGGTTGCTTCCATGTCCTGTCTATTATAAACAGTGCTGCGATGAACATTGGGGTACACGTGTCTCTTTCGATTCTGGTTTCCTCGGTGTGTATGCCTAGCAGTGGGATTGCTGGGTCATATGGCAGTTCTATTTCCAGTTTTTTTAAGGAATCTCCACACTGTTCTCCATAGTGGCTGTACTAGTTTGCATTCCTGCCAACAGTGTAAGAGGGTTCCCTTTTCTCCACACCCTCTACAGCATTTATTGCTTGTAGACTTTCAGATAGCAGCCATTCTGACTGGCATGAAATGGTACCTCACTGTGGTTTTGATTTGCAGTTCTCTGATAAAGAGTGATGTTGAACATCTTTTCATGTGTTTGTTAGCCATCTGTATGTCTTCTTTGGAGAAATGTCTGTTTAGTTCTTTGGCCCATTTTTTGATTGGGTCATTTATTTTTCTGGAATTGAGCTGTAGGAGTTGCTTGTATATTTTTGAGATTAGTTGTTTGTCAGTTGCTTCATTTGCTATTATTTTCTCCCATTCTGAAGGCTGTCTTTTCACCTCGCTTATAGTTTTCTTTGTTGTGCAGAAGCTTTTAAGTTTAATTAGGTCCCATTTGTTTATTTTTGCATTTGTTTCCAATATTCTGGGATGTGGGTTATAGAGGATCCTGCTGTGATGTATGTCGGAGAGTGTTTTGCCTATGTTCTCCTCTAGGAGTTTTATAGTTTCTGCTCTTACATTTAGATCTTTAATCCATTTTGAGTTTATTTTTGTGTATGGTGTTATAAAGTGTTCTAGTTTCATTCTTTTACAAGTGGTTGACCAGTTTTCCCAGCACCACTTGTTAAAGAGATTGTCTTTTCTCCACTGTATAGTCTTGCCTCCTTTGTCAAAGATAAGGTGTCCATAGGTGCGTGGATTTATCTCTGGGCTTTCTATTTTGTTCCATTGGTCTATATTTCTGTCTTTGTGCCAGTACCATACTGTCTTGATGACTGTGGCTTTGTAGTAGAGCCTGAAGTCAGGCAGGTTGATTCCTCTGGTTCCATTCTTCTTTCTCAAGATTGCTTTGGCTATTCGAGGTTTTTTGTAATTCCATGCAAATTGTGAAATTATTTGTTCTATCTCTGTGAAAAATATCGTTGGTAGCTTGATAGGGATTGTTTTGAATCTATAGATTGCTTTGGGTAGTATACTCATTTTCACTATATTGATTCTTCTGATCCATGAACATGGTATATTTCTCCATCTATTAACCTTCTATTTTTTAAGCATGAAAAACTAGTTTTGATAGAGGAAAGGCAAGAATCTTGGTTTGAACAATTTGAGTTTGGGGTGCCTGTGGAACTTCCAAGTGGAGATGCTCAATGTTCATTTGAGAATTATGAATCTAGAGTTCAGGAAAAATATCTGGCTGAGGAGACATATTATAGAAGATAACTGAAGAAAGGGGGTGTGTCAAGTGGCCTTAGCAAGAGATATATATTGAAAAACTAAGGATAGAACCTTGTAGAAGTTGGTGTGCAGAGGACTTTGACAGGGGTGAACTGCAAAATTGAAACAGTGGGTGAAGACTTCCATGGTGGCTCAGACAGTAAAGAATCTGCCTGCAATGCAGCAGACTCGGGTTCAGTCTCTGGCCAGGATGATCCCCTGGAGAAGGAAATGGCAACCCACTCCAGTATTCTTGCCCAGAGAATCCCATGGACAGAGAAGCCTGGCAGGCTACAGTCCATGGGGTTGCAAAGTGACTAAGCATGCACAAAGTTCTATGCATGTATATAGTTTCAAATTTTAGTTTATAAATATATTATAATTTTTTTAATTAAAACATTTTCTTGGTTAAAAACTCCAATAGGGACTGACATCAGCATCATGGTGGCATGATATATTCCTTTTGTCTCTCCCTATCAATCTATGGGCTTCCCAGGTGGCTCAGTGGTAAAGAATCTGCCTGCCAATACAAGAGCAGCAGGAGGCGCAGGTTCAATCTCTGGGTCGCGAAGATCCCATGGAGGAGGAAATGGCAAGCCACTCCAGTATATCTGCTGGGAGAATCACATGGACAGAGGAGCCTGGCGAGCTACAGTCCATGGGGTCACAAAAAGTCAGACATGACTGAGCGACTAAGCATGCACATATGCATCAATCTACAACTAGTAAAGCATTCATAACTCAAAAGTGGTTCCATTGCCCAATATACCAGGATGCCAGACACATACACATTTGTATGTATATCTGAAGTTCCCTGGATTGGAACACATAGAGGAGGCAGAATTGAGAGAACAGCAGAATTGGCACTTATAATGTCCATCCCTTGGCCTTGGCAGCTTTTCACATAATCCCACAACAGAGGTGGTGTACATAACTCTCTGGCCTCCAGGCTACAATGGTACTCATGGCCATAGGGATTCAGGCAGCAATATGATGGGGCCCACAACCCCAGGACTGTGGTGACACCCATGACTCCCTCTATCTCTCTACCCATCTCCTCCCCCTCCACCACAACACTGGTGCCTGTGACCCAGGCAAACCCAGACACAGTGGAGGCGCCAGCCATCCCAGTACCCAGGGTAGCAACACCAGCAATACCAGCAACATTGTCTATAACAAGGCACGAGTAACACTGGAGTCACAGGCAATGATGAAGAGGACACCAGTGATACCTCTTGCAGAGGCAGGATGGAAAGTGCCCATTCTCAAATATAGCCAGAGGCAGCTCAGGTAAGAAAAAACAAAAACTTCAGCTATGGTGCCACCTATTGAAAAATTTAAAAAGAGCCTCTAATTACAAACTTGTTGAACTGTTAGAATCAAAATAAATATAAACACGATTTTACTTAAATAAGAAAAGTGTTCACTACTTCAAATGCACTGGCAGAGAAACAACTCATCAAGCACCAGTAAAAACCATGGTAGCTCCCTAGACCCACTCCAACTTCATCTATGGCATTATCAAGCTAGGCCTGGGCATTGACGAAGATAATGTGACAGCAGAGGAGCCCAGGGCTGCTGTTCCTGATGAGATTCCCCCTTGAGTGTGATGAGGAAGCCTCTTGAATAGAAGTAAATTAGGAGTTTCTGCCTACAAATTTTGTTCCCTCTGTATAGTGTCCCCATGGCTCCCCAGGAGCAGCCGCAGTGGCCCTGGCTTACCAGGTCCCCTCTACTGATGTCTAGTGAATTTATTTCTGCCCTTCTGTCTAAGGCAGTGTATAAGGGCCTCAGGCCCTATTCCTTTCCACATTTGCCAGAGGTTTGAATGCTGTGTATCATGTTATTTTTTTTAATATGTTCTAAAATTAAATTACACAAAATGAAAAATACGCAAGTTTAAAAAAACCCATGGTAATTCAGTATCACAAAGAAAAAAATGAGAATATTGCAGAAACCAAACTTAAAGTCATGGAAGATTGTGATCTGATAGAGTTCAAACTAGCTGCCATGAAAAAACACAATGAGCTACAGGAAGACTCAGAAAAGCAGTTTAATGAGCTTAGGAATAAAATTAATGAACAGAAGGAAATTTTACCAAAGAGACTGAAACTAGAAAAGAATCAAACAGAAATTCTGGAGCTGAAGAACTCAATAATGAAAGAAAGCATCAGAAAGCAACGGAAATGGAACTGACTATATGGAAGAGAGAATTAGCAAGCTTAAAGAGAGAAGTCTAGATAGGATTCGGGTATAAAGGGAGGGTGAACTAATTGTTTTTGTTTTTAATAAACTCTGTGAGAACTATCTATTAGAAAAGGCAACATAAGGATAATGGGTATTCCAGAAGGAGAAGAGGAGATGGGACTTGATGGCTTCATTCAGAACAGAAACAAAATTAATTCATTGGATATAGACCCCCACCTCTGGAGAGATTGACTGACTATTCCCTGCAGGAAGAAGTGGCCAGCTAAGAGACAGGTCACTGGGCTCTCCAACCTGGGAGGAAAAGAATGAAGGAAAGGAAGGGGAACGTTTTTTTTTTTTTTTTTTTTTACTTCATAACTCTTCTGGCATTAAATATGTGAGGACTTTTGCCCCACATAAACTAATTCTGACACCAACTGGGTGTCTTATAGTTCAATTCAATTCTGCCACTAACTATCTATAGTTAGCACAGACTCCACAGTTTAAGGGCTCTATCCCACAAGACTTCCCTTGCTTTACATGCCAGTCATAGGTCCCAGGTTGCCATCTGTATTTCTGAAGAACCAAACATGTATTGTGGACAAGGCAATGGCACCCCTCTCTACCACTTAGGTATATCCCTCTGTTGTAATTCTCAACCTTTTCTTTACATCAAGATTTGAAAAATGCCCTGAGAAAAAAAGTGACTCAGAATGTTTACTTCCCTCTCTGAGGTTCCTTTTCTCACCTCAAGTTGCCTCAGCTGCTCTCTGATGTTTTTAAACAGATGGTTTGGTATTGTATCCAGTTTTCTACTTTTTTCAAAGTAGGAATATTAGTCTGCTACAAATTATTCCATCATATTTGGAGTCATAAGTCTCCTGTCTATTCTATTCTTGTTCTCAAGTTAATGGTACCCCTGTTCACTCAGGCTTCCAAGCCAGAAGCTTGTGTAAAATCTGCTTCTACTCCCAAACCAATTGATCACAAGATCTTTCTGATTCTACATGACAAACATTTCAAATCCAGTCTTTTCTCTCAATCGTCATTTTTTACTTGATTGGGAACACTCATAATCTTCCTTAAACCAGTCTTTTTCCACTCCAGTTCATCTTTCTTATAGAGGACATTGAATATTTTTAATAAACTAATATGGTGTTTGTTGTTGTTCAGATGCTAAGTCATGTCTGACTCTTTGTGATTACATAGACTGCATGCAGCACACCAGGCTTCCCTTTCCTTCACTATCTCCTGGAGTTTGCTCAAACTCATATTTATTGAGTAGATGATGCCATCCAACCATTTCATCCTTTGCCCCTCCTTCTCTTCCTGCCATCAATCTTTCCTAGCATCAGGGTCTTTTCCAATGAGTCGACTTTACATCAGGTGACCAAAATATTGGAGCTTCCACTTCAGCATCAGTCTTTCCAATGAATATTCAGGGTTGATTTCCTTTAGGATTGACTGGTTTGATCTCTTTGCAGTCCAAGGGACTTTCAAGAGTCTTCTCCAGCACCACAGTTCCAAGGCATCAATTCTTCAGTGCTCAGACTTCTTTATGGTCGTCCAGTTCTCATATCATACATGACCACTGGGAAAATCATAGCTTTGACTATACAGTCCTCTGTCAGAAAAGTAATCTGTTTGCTTTCTAAGATGCTGTCTAGTTTTGTCTTAGCTTTCCTTCCAAGGAACAAGCAGCTTTTAGTTTCATGACTGTAGTCACCACCCACAGTGATTTTGGAACCCAATAAAATAAAATAAAATCTGCCATTGTTTCCACTTTTTCTCCATCAATTTGCCATGAAGTGATGGGACTGGATGTCATAAGCTTAGTTTTTTGAATGTTGAGTTTTAAGCCAGTTTTTCACTCTCCTCCTTCACCCTCCTCAAGAGATTCTTTAGTTCCTCTTCACTTTCTGCCATTAGAGTGGTATCATCTGCATATCTAAGGTTATTGATATTTCTCCCAGCAATCTTGATTCCACCTTGTGCTTCAACCAGCCCGGCATTTCACATGATATAATCGGCATGGAAATTAAATAAGCAGGGTGACAAACTCCTTTTTCAATTTTGAACAAGTTCGTTGTTTCATGTCAGGTTCTAACTGTTGTTTCTGGGCTTGCATACAGCTTTCTCAAGAGGCAGGTAAGGTGGCCTGGTATTCCCATCTCTTTAAGAATTTTCCACAGTTTGTTGTGATCTATACAAAGGCTTTAATGTAGTCAATGAAGCAGAAGTAGATGTTTTTCTGGAATCCCTTTGCTTTCTCTATGATCGAATGGATGTTGGCAATTGATCTCTGGTTCCTCGGCCTTTTCTAAATCCATACAAAAGCTCAGTAAATTTACATAAAATGAACTACAAAAACTAAAATAGAAACAGCTAAAGTAATAAATAATGCCTGATTTTGACAAGAATGAAATGAAACTGATGTAGCAACTTACTTCTGTTGACTAATTTAAGTAATAACACCTCTGAAGCAAGGACCATGATTATGTTAAAATTGACTTAGTAGCCCCACTCCTAGGACTTTAATCTCAAGAAATAACTTTTCTGCTATGCTTCATCCATTCCATGGCTTGCGTTCATCTTGTCTGAATACTGCTCCACACTCCTACAGATGCCTCCAGCATCCTGGCCCTGGAAAAGCTGACATCTAGATGGCATATAGGTGGCATGTAGATGGCAGTAAGGAGGTGGCATCTTGGTAGTCCTGTGAGCACCTACCCAAAGTTTTAATGGGCCCTGAGCAGAGTTCTTGGCACTGATGAAATGTTGAAACACTGGGTTTCTCTGTATCCCAAAGCAACAGCTTGTTCAAGAAATTTGTCTCAGGAGGGAAAATTGATATGAATATCCTTCCTTGAGATCTCAGCTTACTTACAAACAAACCAAATTGGAATTCCTAATGAAGAAGGCCTCAGAAGACTTGAAAGTTGAGCCCAGTGTGTCCAAAACAAGAACAGGGACAGTTGACTAAGTTGATGACACAGATGAAGAAGAGAAAGAAGAAAGTGAAGTCCCTTATGTACAATTACATCTCCAAGAATTACTTGTGGGTAGAATAAGTAAAGATGATCTAGATGATGGTGGTTTATTTTTTTGAAGCACACACACCAGAATATGATTATGATTTACAAGAAGCAGAAAAGACTTTGGAGGCTAAGAGAGGAGGTGACAAAAAGATATCAAGTTCATTTGTTTCAGAATGCAAAGGAATTAAATTGGTGAGGAACATCCCTGCTGATCAATTCTTTGTGGGGAGTTAAACTGATGCAGAACAGTTGCTGCCATGGAAGTCTGTACTATGTACTATGTTTACACATGAACTCTGCTTTTAAAAAAGTAAAAATAAATTTTGAATGTATCAAATAGAAGGCATTTATATGAGATGGTGTCCTCTATGACTTCAGGAAGGGTAAAAGTAAGAGGACTGGTAAAGTGAGACACATGTTGTAAAATTAAAACTGTTGAATGGTATTGTCTGCCATTTTGCTAATTACAAGTTTTATAGTTTTTTCAACTATTTAAATATAGTTTCTTACAGATGAAAGACATAAAGTTACTTCTGTTTCTCCCCCCCCCCAAAAAAAAGAGAAAAAAATCTTAAAAGCAAAAAAGAAACATCAAAATTCTCTATAGCAAGGGTCCCCAACCTCTGGGATCTAATGCCTGATGATCTAAGGTGGAGCTGATGTAATAATAATAAAGTGCACAAAAAATGTAATATACTTGAATCATCCCCAAACCATCCACCCCTCTGTTCATGGAAAAATTATCTTCCACAAAACTGATCCCTGGTGCCCAAAAGGTTGGGGACTGCTGGTCTACAGTACTATTTAAATCAGTAAAAATTATGATGCAACCTACATGACTAGGAAAACAGCTTAATAAATTATGGTATATCAGCAACGTAAGCTACTAAGTCTGCATTAAAATTCTAATAATTTTTAAAAACTGTAGAAACACTGAACTCTATTCCTGATACAATATTAAGAGAGAAGAAGAAAATAAGCAATAAGGATAGTATAACTGTAGCTATGTAGAAAATAATTGTAAAATGTATAATAATGAAAAGTATCATTTTATATTAGTATTAAATGTGAACTTAAAATGCTTGAGATTTTAACATATTTTCAATAAAATAATAGTGATCATTAATAAATTTGAAATATATAATCACAATCAACATTTTACTCACTTTCTAAAAGATAAATTATTATATTATAATCAAATACCTCAGAGTAGTTCTTCCCTAATAACTCTCATTGAAAATAAAACCCATGAAATTTTATTAATGCAATATGTTCTATTAGTAGAGAGATCATCATAGTAAAATTATTATCAGTATCAAATATACTATCTTGTACATCAAAAGATTTCTTAAAAACAAATAAAATAATGTTGTTTCCCTAATGAAATTCTGGAAATTTGCATTTCCTGATTCAGTTTTGCTTCTGGAAAATATTATTAGAAACACATTAGAAACTCTTCAATAATGAAAAGACTGCTGGGGGAGGAGGAGTGTTGTTATGAAAATAGTCTTCTCTTTACATATATTTTTGAATTGAAAAGGAATCAAAATGCAAAAGTTCTAATCAAAATTAGAAAATTAAAATGTATTAGCTAGGAAGAGAATTCTACTGGTCCTCAAATACTCTGAAGTGAAAGACTTGAATATTTTGATTTTGTTTAATGAGGTTTGCAAGTTTCAGCACAAATCATTGTTGTTGAGTTGCTAAATCATGTCCGACTCTTTGTGACCCCATGGATTGTAACCCACCAGGCTCCTCTGTCCATAGAATTCTCCAGGCAAGAATACTGGAGTGGGTTGTCATTTCCTTCTCCAGGGGATCTTTCCGACCCAGGGATCAAACTCTGGTCTGCTGCATTGCACGCAAATTCTTTACCACTGAGCCACCAGGGAAGCCCCAACACAAATCATATTTGAGATAAAATTTTAAAAGTCACCTGCACTTATGGATTTCCATCTGAAATATCCACCTCTCAAAACTATAGCAGCTGCTGGTTGCCGCTCTTGTTCTATAAATTATACTGATTGAGTGATGTGTCAGAAAGAACAGGGCTATGGTTCCAAGTATGTGATACACGGAAATTAGCCAACCACTTAAGAATATTAAACAATCAATATCTAATGAAGTTCATAAATTTGAATTTTGAAAAAGAAAAAGCCACTTGTGCATTATTTTGTCATATAGAAGTGTCTATCATTAGTTTCCAAAAGGAGTCTCTGCACCACTCATGATTGTCTTCTTTGCTTAGGGTAAACACAGATAATTTTTTATGTTCCTGAGATAAGATGGCCATTTCTCTTTTCATGGCTTCTTATTTCCAGAATAAATACTTTGAATAAGTCACTTAAAAATATTCTCAGCTGATTCTTCCCTACATCTAGTATTTTTCTCTCCTTGATCACACCCAATAGTCAATAATCTTCAAGGTGAGAAAACTTGCTTTCTTGGTATATTTTCACGGAAAAAATATATTTATATAATCTCAGTTACCCATTCTCTTCAAACTGCATTCTTTTTGCTTTTAAAAAAGCTTAAGACACACACACACAGAAAACACCATTGCTTCAAAATGCTTTTAATTAACTCAAAACTAAATACATAATATTAAAATCTTGTTGTTCTTTAGTCACTAAGTCATGTCTGATTCTTTGCGACCCTATGGACTGTAGCCCACAGGCTCCTCTGTCCATGGCATTTCCCAGGCAAGAATACTAGAGTGGGTTTCCATTTCTTCCTCCAAGGGATCTTCCCAACCCAGGGTTCAAGTCCACATCTCCTTCATTGGCAGGTAATTCTTTACTACTAAGGCACCAGGGAAGTCCAGAGAATAGTATATTGGAGTTGCATTTTGTGCTTAGCATAGTGCATGTGTGCATGCTAAGTCATTTTAGCTGTGGGACCCCATGGACCATAACCTACCAGGCTCCTCTGTCCATGGGGATTCTCCAAGCAAGAGTACTGGAATGGGTTGCCATGCCTTCCTCCAGGAGTATACAATAAATTGGGCAATTAATAAGAGCCCAAAATATACTCACTGTCCTTTTATCTTGCCCTCACTCTGGATCCTCATAGGAGGATTGAACTTTATACATTTTAAAGGCCCTTATAATATATTTTGTTCAGCATCATATTAATTTTTTGTTTTCATAGTCTCTGCCATGAAGGCACCTACTGCACAATGAAAGGAATACCATACTTAGATTGAGACAGATATGAGTTGGAATTCAGATTCTACCATTCAACTACTTATGTGACTGGTTAAGCTCTTTAACCTCTCTGAGCCTCAATTTCAGTATGTGTCAAATAGGTATAGTTATGCTTAGCTGATAAAATTTTAAGAATTAAATGAGACGAGAATGTAAGCTGGTCAATAAATATTGTTTTTTAGTCCCTCACACATCACCAAGTAGACTGTGAGTTTTTGTCCATTGTATTTATTTAATTGATCTTTACTTCTTCATTTCCTCTCAGCCAGTAATTTAAACATGGCATACATTCTTTAAGAGGGATAGGATGGGGAGGTAGGTTCAAGAGAGAGGACATATGTATACCTAAGGCTGATTCATGTTGATGTTTGGCAGAAACCAACACAATTCTGTAAAGCAATTATGCTTCAGTTAAAAAGCAGATTTAAAATAAAAAAAAACTAAAAAATAATTAAGGCTTAGTGAATAAATTAATTCTATGTAGGTATATCTGTTTTGTGGCTGTTCTTTTCAAGAAAATTTCCTTAAAGGCAAGAGTACCATCATTATAATTTTTCATACTAGCTAACAAGGTTTGAGTTATTACTCTGTGCTAGCTCCTAAGCTAATCAGATGCTTTCTTTTATATGTTGTGGTCTTCTATAGCAACTACCTAATATTTCACTAAGCATTTTATTCATTTAAGAAATATCTATGAACATTATTACTTGAAATTGATATAAAGTATAACATCTTTTTGATCATAATGCTTGAGGAAATGTGACATTTGGTCAAATAAGGGTCACTTAAACCATTTATGACTACAGGTAAATGGTAAAAAATGATCTTATGTTAAAATATACCAAA
This sequence comes from Bos grunniens, assembly GCF_055505025.1. Taxonomy (NCBI): domain Eukaryota; kingdom Metazoa; phylum Chordata; class Mammalia; order Artiodactyla; family Bovidae; genus Bos; species Bos grunniens. Next base: position 99,052,200 of record NC_141194.1, on the reverse strand, counting down.
TTCCCTCACACTGTCTTAGTAAAGTATTGCTATAAGTAACGTTCCTTCCTCCCAGTTCCTTTTTTTTTCTAGATTTTAGATTTCTGCCCCAAACTTTCCAACTCTAAGCTAAATAAAAAGGAAGAATTGTATAAATAACTATATTTACAAATCCTTAGAACATATTTAACATGATTCTGTATCAGACTCTGAAATTTCCTTTCTCTACTTTTTAATTTCCTAAAATACTAAATATTTAAAATATTAAAGCAAACAAACCAAAAAACCCACCATTATTGTTCCAAGACTCCAGATCTCTGCCTCACAGACCATTTGCAAACTACATGGTTGACAAATACAGTTGACCCTTGAACAAGGTGGGCTTAGGGGCACCAACTCTTTGTGTAGTAAAAAATCTCTAAATGCACTTGACTCACCACATCAGAGATTCCACAGTAACAGAGTCAACCAACCATGGCCTGTGTAGTATTGTAGTATGCATTTAGTGAAAACAAAATACATGTGTAAACCAACCCTCCCAGTTCAAATCCATGTCAAAAAAAAAATGTCAGAATTAGATTAAACAACTTCACGATGCTAATTCAGCTTGTAACACTGCTAAACTGCCTTCAAGACACAGCTCAATTTAATTCCATCAAGGCAAACAACTTGGAAACAAAAAATAAGAAAAAATTACAAAAAGCTGATATATGAATATCACTTCAATGTCCCTTCATTCTTGATGAAATAAGATACTAAGGAAAACAGGACAAGCAAAATCATGATGATTTTAATCAATGCAGACTGTATCAGGTGTTTAGATGGAAATTTTTTTCCCCCCAGTCAAATGAATCAGACTGTCTGGATGACAGAACTTCTAAAATAGTAATCATCATCACTTACTGAGAACATATGTGTTAGGCTCTGTGCTAATTTAAGTATTTTGCATGAATTACCTCATTAAATTATCTATGAAGTAGGTACTGTCCCCAATTTTACAGATGAGGAAAATAACACATGAAAGTTCAGCAGTTTGCCCAAAGTTCACTGATGACAAGGAGCAGAGGTAAATTTTAAATAATAGGCAGACTCTCTCCAGAGTAAATAGCTTCACACTAGTATCTAAAATAATTCAAATTATTTGAGGGTCCTAGTTAGGAAAGTGCAAGATTACCCATGCTACTGTAGTACTGAAACATTATTTTGTACTAATCTCCATTACACTAGACTGTGAGGTCTTCAAGAGAAAAGAGTACTTATTAATCTTTCAGTCACAGATGTACTAAGATCCTCAACACATAATTCAATACTGAATTAATGCCACTGAGGCAACCAAACAATAAGCAAATGCAATGCTGAAAATATCATTTTCATAAGGAAATCAGTCAGGAGACCATCTAAATTGGTATATCTATGTTCATAAAGATACCATTGCAGGGCAATGGACAATCTATCTTAAAACATGTGTCACAGTATGAATCTGTGTTTGAAAGGAAGTTTACAGATTTGTGGGCTCCTGGAGTTGATTTCTCATGGCAGATTTTCAAGAAATTGAAAATGAGAAAACAACTGTGAAAGTTTATTACTTTGAGGACAAAGACAGATGACATTTGGTGGTGTAGCAATACACTTATCCAAAGCAACAAACAAACTTGTTCATTCTTGGATTCATTCAAGAAACATTTGTTGAAAAATAGACTCACAGAGAAAACAAACTTATGGTTACCAAAGGAGAAAGGAGGGAGGGATAAATTAATAGTTTGGAATTAACAGATACAAACTTCTATGTATGAAATAGATAAACAACAAGGTCCTACTGTATAGTACAGGGAACTGTTTTTAGTTTCTTATAATAAACTACAGTGGAAAAGAATCTGAAAAAATATATATGTAACTGGATCACCTTGCTGTACACCTGAAATTAACATGACATTGCAAATCAACTATACTTCAATATTTTAAAAAAGAAAAAAATAACATTATATTTTGTTTGTAATTTCAGGTGTATAGCAAAGTGATCCAGTTCCATATAATTTTTTTTCAGATTCTTTTCCATTATAGTTTATTATAAGATACTGAAAATAGTTCCCTGTACTATACAGTAGGATCTTGCTGTTTATTTTATACATAAAAGTATGTATCTGTTAATTTCAAGCTATTATATTGGTAAATGTTAATAGGAAATTAAAATATCCCTATTTGATAGTGGGTGAGAGTGGATACACAACTTTACAGATGTGTGACATTTACACTGAGACCTAAAAGTACCATGTGCACATACACTAAAGTAGGAAAAAGTTTAACCTGTTCAAGGAGCAGAAAGCAGGCCGGGGTGGTTCTAACAAAGGGAATGAGTGTGAGAAGGGGACAGCATGAAACCAAAGGGACAGGAAGTTGTAGAATCTTGTAAACCACAGTTAGGATTTAAGATTTAATTCTAATGACAGTGAGGATCCATTAGTGGATTTTAATCAGGAAAATGATATTATCATTTTAGAATTTATAAGAACTTTCGAGCTTAATGGGAGATACCCATTTGAATGTAAAATCTAGCATCTTCCTGAAACAAATCAAAGCTGGCTGTGAATTCTAAGACAAAAACAATAAATAAATAAATATTTTTCCAGAGCTCTAGAAAGAGATATATAGTACTGTTTGGCTAAGGAACAGTGAGAAAGATCTTTAAATATATTTTATTGGTGTGCATCAAGTATTGTAGGGATATGATTAGAGGCAGCAAACTTGTTCAAATAAAGTAAGACCTGCAATGAACCTTCGTCCAAGTCTTGAACCAAGCATTTTATTTAAAATGTAGTTCATATAAGTTTACTGACCTTAACGACATGATCACTTTTCTTTTCTTTATTCTTATAACTTCTTCAAAGCATCAGAAGACCAAATTTGCTTATATCCTACTTAATCTAAAGCAAAATTATAGGCCATGATTAATGTTACATTTAAAAGAAAAAAAAAAAAGGCAAATGTGTTTCTGCTCAAAAATCGAGTTATAGGAACAAGATCAAAATGCAAATAAGAAGACTGCCACAAACTAGACAAATCAGTCTTAGTTCAACCATGTCACTTATCAGAACATTACTGGTTTATTATTTGTCTTTCCCCACCCTATAATGTAAAAGCTGGGATGTTATCTGTTCACCCATCTATTCCCAGTTTCTAGCATAGTATCTGCTTCTTAGTAGGGCTCATTAACATTCAATATATGTTGATCACTTTATCTAAAAATATTAAGTGATCATTAATACACAGTATACAGTTGCACAAATACTCAGAGTTAAACATGGTCCTCATATTCCAAACACTTATCCTCTGAATTGGCATCTTCAATGAGGAGTGGATGAGCTTTATCGTCTGAGCCACCAGGGAAGTCCAATTGAGAACATGCTGCTGCTGCTGCTGCTAAGTCGTTTCAGTCGTGTCCAACTCTGTGCGACCCCATAGACGGCAGCCCACTAGGCTTCCCCGTCCCTGGGATTCTCCAGGCAAGAATACTGGAGTGGGTTGCCATTTCCTCCTCCAATGCATGAAAGTGAAAAGTGAAAGTGAAGTCGCTCAGTCATGTCCGACTCTAGCAACCCCATGGACTGCAGCCTACCAGGCTCCTCTGTCCATGGGATTTTCCAGGCAAGAGTACTAGAATGGGGTGCCCAGGAAGTCAGTTTACAACCAGAAGAGGGAAAGGGGAATGAAGAGTTACAGCTATAATCCTAAAAGGTCCCTTCCCAACTGCAGGAAATACTATTTTATCGGGAACTCACCTTATCTAGAAGTGAAGAGATTGCCATATCCTCGAAGGGTCAGGTGCAATTGCTGGTCCTTTCAGTTCAGTTCAGTTCAGTCGTTCAGTCGTGTCCGGCTCTTTGCGACCCCGTGAATCACAGCACGCCAGGCCTCCCTGTACATCACCAACTCCCAGAGTTCACTCAGACTCACGTCCATCTAGTCAGTGATGCCATCCAGCCATCTCATCCTCTGTCGTCCCCTTCTCCTCCTGCCCTCAATATTTCCAAGCATCAGGGACTTTTCCAAAGAGTCAGCTCTTTGCATCAGGTGGCCAAAGTATTGGAGTTTCAGCTTCAATATCAGTCCTTCCAATGAACACTCAGGATTGATCTCCTTTAGGACGGGCTGGTTAGATCTCCTTGTTCTCAAGAGTCTTAGCCAACAGCACAGTTCAAAAGCATCAATTCTTCGCCACTCAGCTTTCCTTATAGTCCAACTCTTACATCCATACCTGACCACTGGAAAAACCATAGCCTTGACTAGACGGACCTTTGTTGGCAAAGTAATGTCTCTGCTTTTTAATACACTGTCTAGGTTGGTTATAACTTTCCTTCCAAGGAGCAAGTGCCTTTTAATTCATGGCTGAAATCACCATCTGCAGTGATTTTGGACCCCCCAGAAATAAATTCAGCCACTGTTTCCACTATTTCTCATGAAGTGATGGGACCGGATGCCATGATCTTAATTTTCTGAATGTTGAGCTTTAAGCCAACTTTTTCACTCTCCTCTTTCACTTTCATCAAGAGGCTTTTTAGGTCCTCTTTACTTTCTGCCATACGGATGATGTCATCTTCATATCTGAGGTTATTGATATTTTTCCCAGCAATCTTTAGGCAGGTACAATTACATATACGGATGTATACATGTATGTATAAATACACGTGACACTGAAACTCCAGTACTTTGGCCACCTGATGTGAAGAGCCAGCTGACTCATTGGAAGAGACCCTGATGCTGGGAAAGACTGAAGGCAAAAGGAGATGGATGCAGCAGAGGATGAGATGGTTAGATAGCATCACTGAAAATGGAAATGAATTTGAGCTAACTCCGGGAGATAGTGAAGGACAGGAAAACCTGGTGTGCTGCAGTCCATGGGGTTGCAAAGAGTCAGACCTGAATTAGTGACTAAACAACAACAAATATATGTATATATTTAAATATACATTTTATCATTAGCACATTATAACAACCTATATTTGTTAATAATCCCTATTGTTTTCTGCCAAGAATTTGGAGAAATAGGGGGTCTAAATTATTAGAATAGTTCACTCATGCTTTTCCGGGGCTTAGTAGCATTGATTTGGGCCTTATATATTCCAGTGTTTGTCTGAACTTAGGATGGATATAGATTACTATGGAAATTGGCACACTTTTGTCAATTCCCTGGGTAACGTAGATAAAACAACCAAACATTTCTGTCAAATTTACTTATTTTAACAAAGTACCTTCACATTAAGTTTCTCTTGATGTTCTAATGGTAATCAAATACATAATGCTTCTTTTTTAAAAATGTAGATATCATTTTCAGTATCTGCTACTGCTACTGCTGCTAAATCGCTTCAGTCGTGTCCGACTCTGTGACCCCATAGACGGCAGCCCACCAGGGATTCTCCAGGCAAGAACACTGGAGTGGGTTGTCATTTCCTTCTCCAATGCATGAAAGTGAAAAGTGAAAGTGAAGTCGCTCAGTCGTGTCCGACTCTTAGCAACCCCATGGACTGCACCCTACCAGGCTCCTCCGTCCATGGGATATTCCAGGCAAGAGTACTGGAGTGGCGTGCCATTGCCTTCTCCGTTTCAGTATCTAGATTCATACTATTTGGTATGAATTTCCCTCACCCACATTCCACAACCTATTCCACAATATACCAAAGAGTCCATCAGGTGTTTCAGACAACATCCTCTATCTTAGCAAAGATTGACCATTATCATTGCAAAATACACATCCGTTTCAAACCACGGAGAAGTATGCCTTTATGTACTTATAGCCATAAAGAGAAAAGCACTGAATACTTTAATATTCAGCTTCCTTATATGAATGCTGAAATACTTTCTGCCTCAAAGGCAATCATGTGATAAGTTCTCAAATTAGTCAAAAACAGAATTGGTTTAAAATAACTCTTTTAAATAAGGCACATATCCTTCCCTGCAGTTTCAGATTCCATTTCCCTTAGCCCCAAAAGCACAGACTAGACCTGGTGGTCATGCAGCCAGCCTGGATGGGCCTTGGTAAAGTTGAGTGTCAAAATGTGTGAGAGCTTTGCAGCACTGGGAGCTGACAGACCATTAGGCATATTGGGACTGTGTGCAGCTGTCTGCATGCTGCTAAAATTGCTACATTCTTTGTCACAGGATTATGCTGTCAGAGGGATCGCAGACCCTGCTTTTTGAAACACCTTTATTTTCTTTGATGTGAATTTGATCTGTGGGAATTCAGATTTTTTAGAATAGTCTCATCTGGAAAAAAGAATACTTTCAAATGCCTATATTCTAATATTTTTATGGTAACATGAGCAGGTCAACTTTCCCTCATGGTCACATATGATGATGTGCTGGGATACTTTTTAAAGGATCATTTGAATCCTTATGTTCAAATCCTTTGCAAATTTAATTTTCTTTATTAGCCAAGTATTCTGCATGGATATTATGCCTTTTGACATAAATTCTGTTTGTGCTTGTTTTTGCTTCAGCGGGTTTTGAACACTGAGTATAAGAAAGTGTATATTCAAAAATCAGTCTACAGGTCGAATTTTGTAAGGTTTAACACTTAAATTCCTACCTGTTTGGATTACCATTAGTAGTCATTAATTGCCTATTTTTTTCAAATTTTAATTACATCCTATTTGTTTAATACCTGTATTTTATGTTGACAAATAGAGTTACCATTATCATCCTCATGTTTATAATTAACCTGCCAAAGCCATAACAAATATCTTACATCATCTCTGTGGGAGTTTTAGTCATTTGGATGATAATTTCCACTTCACAAAACTACTACTGGTGAGCTTCAAGAAATAATCTACTACAGTGTTCTTAATAAAGACAGAACTTTCTGTTTCTAACTCAAGTGACATGATATACAAGGACATGTCTATGTCCACACCATCCATATGCAGGTACATAGCCTGCATTTCATGGATTATAATAAAAGTTAAAAGTCAATATATTTTTAAATAATCAGAGGTGTCATAAATATTCACAGTGCAGGATTTCCTCAATAGGCTGTCAGCTTGCTGTAGATTACTCTGCAGACACAGTGTAGCCTTACTTAAAGATGGGTCTCTTGAGAGCAATAGACACACCCTGGAAATTAGGAGGAGATGACACTAATACAAAATGCAAAGACATTTCTGCATTTTACATCAGTGAATTTCGTGATCATCTTTTTTCATCTTGTAAATACGTGGGATGAGTCATTTTTTCCCATCTTTCTCTCACTAAAACTTACCTAGATTTTAGACGTCAATATGAAGAATATTAAAGTTCTAATATCGACCTTTAATAAAGGCTCATTCCAATAAAATTTAGTTCTATTGCATTTCAAATTCAAGTCACTGATATATATGGTGGATTTAAAACTGTAAAACTGGATGCAAATGGAAAGGGAGACCATAAAGGACTTAAACAAGATCCTAATGGGCTGTGCATTTGCACCTTATAAATGGCCAACCTTATGGCTGTAAAGAAATGTTACTGCAGTGCTTCATAGGACAGTAAAATACCACATTTCTTAAATCTATACATTTGTGTCTCTGTGTTTAAAACTGAACTCAAATATTTGATTTTTTGTTTGGCTTTAGGGTATTTCAGTGATAGTTGCTTTTCCTCTCTCTGACTTTGGATTAGATTAACTCTAAAATATAAACAGCTGTCTCTATGCAATCTCTTACATTCCAATTTCAATGCTGTTTTTATTTTTCCTTTATCACAGCATGAATTGAAAGCAAGATGAAAAAGTCATTTCAAGAACCCAAATACCAGCATTACATGAACATTTATTTCTCTGGCCTGATCAGCATTCTGCATCCAAGGGTGCTTTGTTTCCTAGGGCATCTTCGTTAAAAGTAGTCTAGGGGTTAAAACTTCTTATTTATGAATCCCTGGTGGACTTAAAATATCTAGTGTAAGAACATGCTGCCAAAACTAGCCCCTCCCCAAAGTCTTTTTTGCAAATGTTCCCCTTATAAAGGAACAGAGAAAAACTGCCACACTGCAGCATCTCTGTTTTGTCCTCTGGAGCTACAGAGAGGAGAAATAATGTTTTGTGATATGCATAGCTCTCACCTCAATTACTCCACTTTCAGTCTGAGAGACTTTCAATGTAAGCATTTTCTAATTATGCTGTATGATGTGTAGAAATTATTTCAAAAATTAAGGCCAGGGTATGTATGGGTCATAAAATAGTGAATCTGATAGAATATCTCTGTTCATCAAAAACAGTCACTAATCACTAATCTTAGAGATCTAAGTGAAGTCCTTGAGGCAGACAGGGCAGATAGCTCCTTTCCACATCAGCTCTGAGCAGGATTGGGAACAAGCCCATTCTCCCACAAAATAGTTTGCAAATCAATTCAATGAAATAGTTGTCATAAGAATGCTGATTAGATATTTTTAAACTAAAGTGTGTGTATTAAATACGGGGATGTATTTCTATTATGGGAATACTTGCTAAATGCCAGATATCTGCACACTTTATGGCAAAATCTATTCCACCGACTAGGCTTTTGTGGTTGTTTTTGTTATCAATCTCCAAGATGGTAGGATATAGGAGTTTTTAATTTTTAGGTTGCCATTCCCTTCTCCAGGGATAAACTGTGCTAAAAACTGCTTATAAAAAGCCAAAAACCTAAAGTGAAGCAACAGAACTGGACATGGAATAGTGGACTGGTTCAAAATTGGGAAAGGAGTATACAAGGAATATACAAGGCTATATATTGTCACCATGCTTATTTAACTTATAAGCGGAGTACATCATACAAAATGCTGGGCTGGATGACTCACAAGCTGGAATCAAGATTGCTGGGAGAAATATCAACAACCTCAGATATGCAGATGATACCACTTGAATGGCAGATAGTGAAGAAAAACTAAAGACCCTCTTTATGAAGGTGAAATAGAGCAAAAAAGCTGGCTTAAAACCCAGCATTCAAAAAATGAAGATCGTGGCATCCAGTATCACTTCATGGCAAATAGATAGAGAAAAAGTGGAAACAGGATCAGATTTCATTTCCTTGGGTTCCAAAATCAACGTGGACAGTGACTGCAGCCATGAAATTAAAAGACTTTCTCCTTGGAGGAATAGCTATGACAAACCTAGGTGGTGGTGGTTGAGTTGCTAAGTCGTGTCTGACTCTTGAAACCCCATGGACTGTAGCCTGCCAGGCTCCTCTGTCCATGAGATTCTCCAGGCAAGAATACTGGAGTGGGTTGCCGTTTTCTTTGCCAGGGGATCTTCCTGACTCAGGATTAGGAATCCAGATCTCCTGCATTGCAGGCAGATTCTTTACCAACTGAGCTATGAGGGAAGCCCAATGACAAACCTAAACAGTGTATTAAAAAGCAGACATCACTCCGCTGACAAAACATCTGTACAGTCAAAGCTATGGTTTTTCTAGTGTCATACACAGATGTGAGAGTAGAAACAAGGAGGCTGAGCGCTGAAGAATAGATGCTTTGAAACTGTGGTGCTGGAGAAGACTCTTGAGAGTCCCTTGGACTACAAGGAGATCAAACCAGTCAATCCTAAAGGAAATCAACCCTGAATATTCATCGGAAGGACTGGTGCTGAAGCTGAAGCTCCAACACTTTGGTCATCTGATGACAACAGCCGACTCATTGGAAAAGACCCTGATGCTAGGAAAGATTGAGGGCAAGAGGAGAAGGGGGCAACATACGATGAGATGGTTGGATGGCATCACTGACTCAATCAATGGACAGGAGTTTGAGCAAACTCTGGGAGATAGTGAAGGACAGGGAAGCCTGGAATGCTGCAGTTTACGGGGTCACAAACAGTTGGACACGACTGAGCAACTGAATAACAACAAAGTGATTAATTGAACTTCAGTTGTTTTAACTTCTTACATGTTTATCCATTTATCTGGTTATTCTGCTCCTAACAACCTTTTTGTTTTCGTAACTGCCAGGGAAGCTGCCTGCTGAATGAGACGCCAGGCTAACACAGACACTGGGTTTTGAATAAACTGCGTTTGAACAAAGGTCAACATGATTGTTTCTTTTTATTCTTTTTCTAAAAGAAATGAAACTGTCTGGCACCTTTTATTTGTATCCTCTTTTCTGTCTAATAAATATTACATTTTTCTCAAAAAAAAATTTATGTTATTGAAGTATCATTAATTTACAATGTTGTGTCATTTCTACTGTACAGCAAAGTGACTCAGTTTTATATACATATATACACACACAATCTTTTTCATATTCTTTCCCATTATAGTTTATCACAGGATATTGAGTACAGTTCCCTGGGATATATAGTAGGACTTTGTTGTTTAATTTAGCTGGTCCTATCATGGAGACTGCCTATGAATGCTATTTCAAAAACATTGTCAGTTTATTTTCATTATAAGTCCGATATAGCCACAGCTTAGTACAGAAGTATCCTAAAAGCACACTCTTAAACACATGCATGTTTACACTTTCCATCTCTGTGTCTCTCTCTCTGTCTTTCTTTGAGTGCCTACTCCTGAATATTTGCTTGTTTATGAAATAGCAAGTTCAGACTTAAGCACAGAAACTGGAGGGATAAAGAAAGTTTGGGTGACCATACTCTCTTGAGACTGGAAAATACTTAGAGAGATTATCTAATTTGTTCACATCTAGTATGATGAAACAAACTGTGCTTTGAAAAGACCTTCATTTTCACTGAACAAATAATTTTCTATTATAAAGGCAAGATTTTCAGCTTCTCTTCCTTTTTTGTCAAAGATAGGAAAGAATTTGATATGTTCTTGAATCAGTTTTTGCAAGCAAATTTTTTTCAGTGTGTCAATACTCTTACTGAATAATAATGAGGGAATTTCTTTTAGGAATATTATACCATTGCTGTACTATCTACAGTAAGTACTTTGCATGGCCTTTCCAGTTAGTGGGAGAACAAGCACTGTAGTGTGGCAAATTGCAATTCTTCAGATGCACAGTATGACCTTGGGAAGTTATTCTCACTTTTCTGAGTCTCACATTTTGAACATCTATAAAAATATGGCCTACAAAAATGAGGCCTATCTCATAAGATATCTGTGTGAGGATTAAGTCAAACAATATATGCAAAACACCTAATAAGAGTGTCTGGTATATGGGAGCTCTTATAAGTACCCTATTTTCTAGAATTGCCTCTCCATAACCCCTATCCTTTCTCTAGTGGGAAAGATTTACAAGGAGATATTTGGACTAACATCTTCAGGTGTCCCAATAATTTATACCATGTATTTGTGAAAAGATTGGCTACAGTGAAAAGAATGAGGGATCTTTCTAGAGAACTGGGCTTTACCCAAGGTTTCTCAGCCTCAGTATTGTTAACATTTTGGGCTGGATAATTCTTCGTTGTGGAAGATGTTTAATAGCATCTCTACCCACTAGATTCCAGAAGTATGGCCCATTCATGCCCCTGTTTTGGCAGCCAAAATTGTCTCCAGACATTGCCAAATTTCCCTGTCAGGGCAAAAACCCTCTCATTAAAACCACTGGCTTAAGCTAATAATGGAGCAGAGATGTTAATCTCATGATTCCCATTGATTAACCCACTGAACTAAATCATATACCTGTATGTGAATATGATTTAATGACTTTAAAAAGGCATTTCATAGGTAATGAAATGAAGTGCTTTTCTGATTAGAAAATTAACTCTTAACTCTAAAAAAAATGTAATTCTAAGTCACACAATTTTGCTTTGTTCTCTATTTGCTATATCCTTATTCTAATAACAACTGTTGCATAGATAATTTGGTGCAAATTTATGCATGTACAAACCCCATTTGAAAAAATTGAAATTTGAAGAAAAACACATTTGAAAAAGCATCTATGATCTATAGATGTTGCATTTTGATTCACACAATGAGACAATTGAAGTTAAAATACAGGAGTGGGTCCATTATAGTATAAAAGGAAAGCACTTTATTTCCATTATAATAATCATGTATTTTTAATAAATGTCAAGTTTTCATAAGACGTATATAAAATAAAACAATTCAGAAGGGTGGGAAGGAAACAACAAATAAAGTAAATAACCAAATAAAGTAAAATGAAAGGATTAGCCATAATCACGTTAAATCTTCTCTTAATCATACTGTGAGTTACAGTGGAAATGCTTTCACCTTTTTATTATAAAACAAAGAAAGAAATGGTAGAATGGGAAAGAAAGGAAAATAGCAAAGAGGACCTTTTAAGATTATGATTTCTACACCCTGATAATTCAAAAAATTGAATGAAGAGGAGGATAGATGCCAGAGAAATCCAATCCAGAAAGTCAGAAAATCTCATGGCAGCATATCATTCAATTTGCCCTCTATATAGGGACTAGTACAGTCAGGGTACTAAAATGAAACACATTTTTCCTTGTGATACATGCATCTGCTGCCACTAAGATTCAGATACAACAGTCTCCTAAACAGCTTTTGGACATATCTAGTACCCTGTTTAGCTGGTGGCCCCTGATGACAGCTGAGCAATTCTCTACTTAAACAGGCTCAAGTCCCATTGAAGCACAAAATGCTTCTCTCTTTGCCTGGGTCAGAGTATTCTGTGAATATGGAATCATTATTAAAAGTGCTTGTGAATGTCTCATCAACAGTCTTTATTCAACATTCATATTCCTCCATCTCTTTGCACAATAGGAAATTGTCCTACAAGTCTCTAACAAATTAATAAACTGAAACTTAGGATTGAGAGACCAGATGGGGGAGCTCTCACACCTTGAAATGATAATAGAGCACAACAGGAAGAGGAAAGACTCCTTTTCTGGCAAGGGCTCAGCCAATGAAAACCATGGACTCTGTTTACTGTAGACCTCCTAACTTTCTTTTCCTTCCTATGAAAGCATTCTCTTTCCCTTGCTGGATAGGGTCTTGCATGTAGCTCACCATGATTGCAGAGCCCAAACTTCAATTACCTTCTGATCACAAATAAACCTATCTTCACTGGTGAAATATTTGGCTGTCTATTCATTTCAGGTCAACAAGTTCAGTTTTCTTAAAACTTGGCTTTGTGTGGCAAGTTATATACCTCCTCTTTCCTCTCTGCTACCTATACTTTATCTCCATCACAGGTTTCCTTTCCTCCTCCCACACAGAAATATGAATACTACTTAAGGATCTATCCTTTGACTGTTTTAATTTTTATTTATCATACTTTTCTTTCTAAAGGCCATTTACTTGTGCCTTAAACTTTCTATCATTTTTTATTTGGATGACCCCGATTTTTCTCCAGAACTAACAACGCTGATCTTTAGTCCCATATGTCATGTTGTCTACAGTGTAATTCTAGTGATAGCTGTTTTTGGTAGCAAGTCATGCTGAACATTGCTTCCTTTCCAAATCTAAGTTTCTTCTTTGGTTTTCGTTATTTCTTCCTCCAACCATAAGATGAATATTTCTAAAACACAAGTCTATTCATATTACTTATACATTGCTCAAATCTTCCCATAGCTCCCCTTGTGTGTTAGGTAAAAGGTCAAATGCCTCCATCTGACTCTTATAGTTACCCCAAGTCTGGTAGTGAGGTATAGTGGAAAGAGAGATTCTTAAACTATTAGTTTAAAATCAAACAGATTTGGGTACCAGGCTATGCTTAGTCACATAGTAGCAAGATAGTATTGAATAAGTCAATTGATGTTTTGGGATCTCCATTGATTTCTATAAAATGAATGGTTTTAAACCAGAAGATTTCTGAGGATTCTTCTAAATTCAATTTCATATAACTTTGGTTTTATTTTATAAGCTTATCTCTCAGCAATCTCATAATACATATTCTACACTTTAACCATTCTAAAGCTTATTATCTCTTGAGTATGTGCATTCCCACCACCATCCCTTTGTCATGACTATACATTTTCTTTTAATTTATTTCTTTTTATGTATATTGAATACTTCATCCATTTTTAAGGCCTTGCTCAAATTCCACCTTCTCCAATAAAAATGGTTTGGTATCCCTATCCAGAAGAAATCTTTGGTCTTCACAACTTCAATAGTATCTCATTTATGTCTTTAGACATTTATCATATGCTTCTCCATATTTTCACTATATCTCCTCACTGGATAATTATTGCCAGAAGGAGAAAACATCATGTCTTAAAAATCATAGAATTTTGATACAGAAGAGAACTCATCTTGTACTAGTTCCCATATAATACAGGAAGCTGTTTTTTTTTCTAATATTATTCACAGATAATAATATAAACAGTGCTCAAATAATTTCTTTCTTATGAGGCAGCCTATCCAATGGATAGGAACATTTAATGATGGAAAATTTCTTCCAACTAGTAAAATAAAACAGATTTCTCCATGACTTCTACATAGTCTTACTTTTCTAATTGGTAGCCTGTGTTTCCTAAGTATTTTTATTTTTTTCAGTTATTGTTCCCATCATGGGGAACATTCCTGCTTCATCAAAAGTAGATCCATGACATAACTCCAGTGCTGCTGACTTTCTGCTCCACTTTCTCCTCTCTGTCACACCAGACTTACTACAATATTGATAATGATTTCAGTGCCCTGTCTTCTTAGGATGATCTTCATTGTCCATTTCTTTATGATCATTGCTTCATTTAGTATTGGGCTCCTTCATCCTATCAAGTATACCAGAGATCAGGAACTCACTCTTCAAGCTCATTAATCCACCCATCCTTTCAATAAATATGGAGTGTCTATTATATGCCAAGCACTGTGTTGGACTCTGGGGGGAAAATGTAAACAAAAATAGACATGGACTATGATATAATGAAGATCACTGTGTCATCACCAAGACAGATCTTATTAAAAACTTATTATTTAAAGAAAAAAAAACCTGAAAGAATACTAAGGCTTTGAAGGAGAGGAGCATTGAGCAGCATTTAATAGAAGGGGTTGTTCTAGTTAGGGAGGTCTGGGAAGGCTTCTCTGACAAAATGATATCTAAACAGAAATATGAGGAATGAATATCAAGCAAGCAAAACATAGGGAGTTAAAGGAAAACCCAGTAGAAAGAAAAAGATACACAGGCATCTGGAGCCAGGGAGTACAAAGATATTTTGATAAACTGAAAAAAAAAATTAGAATGACTGGAATACAGGAAGTATGGTGGAAGTTGAGGGCAGAGGAAAGCAAGAGCCAAAAACTATAAACCATATAAATGATTTTAATTGTATCTTAATAACAAGAGAAACCTGGATATGGAAATGACAACCCACTCCAATATTCCTGTCTGGAGAACCCCATGGACAGAGGAGCTTGGTGGGCTACAGCCCATGGGGTCACAAAGAGTTGGGCACAGCTTAGTGACTGAACAACAACAACAAAAGAAAACACTGAATTTGGGTGTGGGGCAAGGATGGTAAATGATCTGATATGCACAATTTTTTCATCTCACACAATTAAATACTCATATCTTAAGGGTCCTGATGAATGCATATCAAGTCACAGAATTGCTCCATCATGCCAGAAAATTCCCTGTGCTCCTTCCCAGTTAATCCTTAAATCTCAGAAGTGAAGTGAAGTGAAAGTCACTCAGTCGTGTCTGACTCTTTGCAACCACATGGACTATACAGTTCATGGAATTCTGCTGGCCAGAATACTGGAGTAGGTAGCCTTTCCCTTCTCCAGGGAATCTTCCAAACCCAGGGATTGAACCCAGGTCTCCCGCATTGCAGATGGATTCTTTACCAGCTGAGCCACCAGGGA
This sequence comes from Bos grunniens, assembly GCF_055505025.1. Taxonomy (NCBI): domain Eukaryota; kingdom Metazoa; phylum Chordata; class Mammalia; order Artiodactyla; family Bovidae; genus Bos; species Bos grunniens. Next base: position 99,036,535 of record NC_141194.1, on the reverse strand, counting down.
AGCCCAACCACTGATCTATCATCTTAGGTTAGTATTGCCTACCTCAGTACTTAATGTAAGTGGAATCATGCAATACATAATCTTCAAAGAAACTTCTTTCACTCAACATACTAATTTTAGCATCTGTTTTCTATAACTATATACTTATAAGAGAAGTGTTCATAATATGTCTCATCTACAACTCCGAATAGATATTGGAAGGAATGATGATGAAGCTGAAGCTCCAATACTTTGGACATCTAATGCAAAGAGCCAGCTCATTGGAAAAGACCCTGATGCTGGGAAAGATTGGGGGTAGGAGGAGAGGGGGTGACAGAGAATGAAATGGTTAGATAGCATCACCGACTCAATGGATATGAGTTTTAGTAAACTCTGGGAGATAGTGAAGGATAGAGAAGCCTGGCATTGTGCAGTCCATGGGGTCACAAAGAGTTGGACACATTAGGAACTGAAAAACAACAGCAATGTTGTTGTACATATTAGTTTATTTATCCATTCTCCTTTTTATTAGGCTGTTAGGAATGGATGAGAAAGAAAGTGAGACTCAAAGTAGATGCTTTTAGAAGTTTCTTACTTTATGTAGTAGAAAGTATAGATAGGAAAAAAAAAATGCACAACCTAAAAGTTGAGAATTATGTTTTATTCAGCAGACACACTGAGGACTTAAGCCCAGGAGACAGGCTCTCAGATAACTGTGAGGGGCTGTTCTGAAGAGGTAGGGAGGAGCCAGAATATATTGGAATTTTTGCAAAGAAACAAACAAAAAAACAGGTAGTTAGAGCATCAGGATGGGGAACACATGTATACCTGTGGCGGATTCATTTTGGTATATGGCAAAACCAATACAATATTGTAAAATTAAAAAATTAAATTAAATTAAAAAAAAGAATATTATTATTAATTAAAGAAAAAATAGACATCTGAAGTTAATGAATTTGGTACTTTTCTATGCATGGGAAGATGCAAGAGTCTGGGCTTTTTGAAACCACACCACTGATATACATCTTAACTATTTAATGCCAGTATCCCATTTTTCTCCATGCTGAATCTCCCCAAGGTACACATTCAGGGGCATCTTCAGTGGGCAATGTCTTGATCACCACAATATCCTTTGCTTACTGATGTGGTAGGTGATGCTTTTCATTCATAAAGGTAAAATTTTAAATAGTTTGAATGGTTTGTTTAATTGGGGGTGGAAGCAAATGGGTGATTTCAAGAGAGATTTAGGAAGAGGTAAAATAAATGGGATTTAATGACAGATTGGAAGTAGAAGTAAAAGTTATAAGAGAGATTGAGAGTAACTCCATCTTTTTGGCTTATGCAACTACATTCACAGTAGTTTCATACAGAAAACTAGGGAAATGTGAAGAGAACCATATTTAGAACATGTTGTGAACATCCTACATATTCTATTTTGAGCATACTGTATTGAGTTTGAGGTAGTACTTTTGATTTATTCAAAGTGGCAATGTCAAGTAAACTACTTAATATATGCATCTGTAGCTCAGAGAACAAGCCAAGATCACCTCCTGATGAACTTTTTCATCTCTGTTCCTAGCAGGGAGACAAGTTTTCATTTATACTATTCAGAAATGGTGGCTGCCTCAGGCCAGAACACAAATGCTGCAGCTTTTCCCACACTGACTGACCAGATTTTGCAGGACTAAAATGAAACTATTAAACTTCTAAAAGATCTTTAAACAGATGTAACCCTCTTATTTCCAAGTTCTAGGGGCTCCTGGGAGCATTAATTTATGGGAGACTAATTGACCCTTTCTCTTCCCTACTAACTTTCCCAAATTGCTAGATAGTAGAAATTCACTCCTTTTTCATGGTTAGACAGGAGGCTAACATCTTTAGTCAAAAACAACAAATATATAGGTACAAAAATCTCCTTACTAATTTTAGCATCCATTTCCTATAACTATACACTTCTAAGAGACCACTTTCATGTATTAAATATGCTATAAATGTATGCTTACATCCAGTGTAGCCCATCTTCAACAAGAAACAGATAAAAAGACCTGTGACTTATTGAGCTGTACTCTCTAATGCCTTATACAGTACCATATACATGAAAGTGCTGAGTAAATACATCAAATCATGATTTTAGGCTCAGGTAGATAAGAGATATTAAAGAATATGGGAGATAACTATTCTAATGTATAAATTTCATTTGTCCCATGATTAAAAGTGTTTTATAAGAAACGGAAGATGAAGTTATTCTAGAGTGCATCAATTCTTAATTCATAATATAAAAAAATAAGACATTATATGGTTCTTGAATCTAAAATAAATAAATAAATAAAAAGCTTATGAAAAGAACAAGGAAAATGGCATTTCAATAAAAATAACAAGTTTTTCAATATTTAAACAGACTACCTTCCCAAAGTATCTCTTCCTCCAAAAATTCTCATTAAGATGAATTTGTTCATTTGTTTCAAAGGAAATTTAATTTCACAATTTGTATGGAAATACAAAAAACCTCGAATAGCCAAAGCAATCTTGAGAAAGAAGAATGGAATTGGAGGAATCAACCTACCTGACTTCAGGCTCTACTACAAAGCCACAGTTATCAAGACAGTATGGTACTGGCACCAAGACAGAAATATTGATCAATGGAATAAAATAGAAAGCCCAGAGATAAATCCACGCACATATGGACACCTTATCTTTGACAAAGGAGGCAAGAATATACAATGGATTAAAGACAATCTCTTTAACAAGTGGTGCTGGGAAATCTGGTCAACCACTTGTAAAAGAATGAAACTAGAACACTTTCTAACACCATACACAAAAATAAACTCAAAATGGATTAAAGATCTAAACGTAAGACCAGAAACTATAAAACTCCTAGAGGAGAACATAGGCAAAACACTCTCCGACATACATCACAGCAGGATCCTCTATGACCCACCTCCCAGAATATTGGAAATAAAAGCAAAACTAAACAAATGGGACCTAATTAACCTTAAAAGCTTCTGCACATCAAAGGAAACTGTTAGCAAGGTGAAAAGACAGCCCTCAGAATGGGAGAAAATAATAGCAAATGAAACAACCGACAAACAACTAATCTCAAAAATATACAAGCAACTCCTACAGCTCAACTCCAGAAAAATAAATGACCCAATCAAAAAATGGGCCAAAGAACTAAATAGACATTTCTCCAAAGAAGACATACAGATGGCTAACAAACACATGAAAAGATGCTCAACATCACTCATTATCAGAGAAATGCAAATTAAAACCACTCTGAGGTACCATTTCACACCAGTCAGAATGGCTGCGATCCAAAAGTCTACAAATAATAAATGCTGGAGAGGGTGTGGAGAAAAGGGAACCCTCTTACACTGTTGGTGGGAATGCAAACTAGTACAGCCACTATGGAGAACAGTGTGGAGATTCCTTAAAAACCTGGAAATAGAACTGCCTTATGATTCAGCAATCCCACTGCTGGGCATACACACTGAGGAAACCAGAAGGGAAAGAGACACGTGTACCCCAATGTTCATCGCAGCACTGTTTATAATAGCCAGGATATGGAAGCAACCTAGATGTCCATCAGCAGATGAATGGATAAGAAAGCTGTGGTACATATACACAATGGAGTATTACTCAGCCATTAAAAAGAATACATTTGAATCAGTTCTAATGAGGTGGATGAAACTGGAGCCTATTATACAGAGTGAAGTAAGCCAGAAGGAAAAACACCAATACAATATACTAACGCATATATATGGAATTTAGAAAGATGGTAACAATAACCCGGTGTACGAGACAGCAAAAGAGACACTGATGTATAGAACAGTCTTATGGACTCTGTGGGAGAGGGAGAGGGTGGGAAGATTTGGGAGAATGGCATTGAAACATGTAAAATATCATGTAAGAAACGAGTTGCCAGTCCAGGTTCGATGCGCGATACTGGATGCTTGGGGCTGGTGCACTGGGACGACCCAGAGGGATGGTATGGGGAGGGAGGAGGGAGGAGGGTTCAGGATGGGGAACACGTGTATACCTGTGGCGGATTCATTTTGATATTTGGCAAAACTAATACAATTATTATAAAGTTTAAAAATAAAATAAAATTAGAAAAAAAATAAAGTGAATTAAGTTTGAAAACTGGACTGAAATGAAGCTTATACTTATGCAGGGATGTAAGAATATAAGTATGAATATGAATTGAATTCTTTATACTTTACATTTTGGTCAATCACACTGATTCATATATTCTACCTAAAACCAGTGGTTCAGAAGCACCTACTGTAGTCTTTCTCAAAGTGTGTTTCAAGGATCATACTTAATGCCTAATCCTGAGAGATATCCAATTAAAAGAGGTATCCATGGCTATATAACTTTGGGAAAGCATATATAATACCCGACTGTTGCTTCACAGTATTTCATGCCATATTAATGCTTTGAAAGTCCTGAGAAGTCTCCGAGTAATAAAATCTAGAATACTTACTATGGTTTAACAGGCTTTATGTAATCTAGACCTTCACTGCACCTTGTTCCCCACCACAATTCACCTTACAATTATGCTCCAGTCACACTGGCCTTATGTTGGTCCCCAAATACATCGAGCATATTCCCATATGAGACCCTTTGAATTTTCACTTTCCTCTACTTCGAAACTGGAGTAGGAATTGTAACCCATTCCAGTATTCTCTCCTGGAAAATCCCATGGACAGAGGAGCCTGGTGGGTGACAGTCCACAGGGTCTCAAAAAGTCAGACATGACTGAGCACACATGCACTATTTTGAAAACTCTCCTCACCCCACACTCAATCATAGCACAATTGGCTCCAAGTTTTTCCAAGAAATTCAAGTTTCTACTCAGATAACAGCTTCTCTAAGAGGTCTTTCTTTACCTCCTGTCTAAAATGAACCTCGAAACTCCATCACTCTTCATCATCTATCCTGCTTTAATATCCTTCACAGCAGTTTTATCTATGTAGTATTAACATGACATAACAAGTATTAACATACTTGTTGTTCATTTATATCTTTCCCTAAAGACTCAGTGTCATGATGGTAAGGCCTTATTTTGTCTTGTTGAACACTGATTAAACAATACTTGGAGAATAAATATTCATTGAATTAATGAATAAATAAATAACCCTCTTCACATTTGCTTTAACCAAGTGTTCCAAAAATTGTTTGATTGTGGTATTATTTTCTTATGTAACACATATTAAACATCTAAAGGAACCAATGTTCTACAGAACAAACATCTTTTGGAAATTCTGATTCAGGCTAATATAATCTGAAAAAGAGAACATTACCAGAGGCTTAAGAAGAATGAAATAGTCTAGTTGGTGGAATATCTAAGACATCTGGAGAATTATTAGTGTTATAATTGAGAAAAAAAGAAAGACAATTAAATGTTCCAATTAATGTTTAGTCAATATAAAAACATTTCAATTATTTTCAAAGATTCTTTGAGCTTATCAGACTGATAAACTTATAAATTGTGTTATATTTGTATGCTTAAAAAGAAGCAGTGCAAGAGGAGGCAGAGGTTATGTTAAGCAAACATATTCTAATTGTATTAATTCAATAAAGTATGTTATGATTGTTACCTACAGAACGAACTAAGCCAGGCAGCTTAGTTAATTAGTGAACTTAGTTAAGTAAAAGGGTAAAGCGATATGACTCATTCTTTACTTATGACTTAGGACTTATGGTCTCCAGCATATAAATATTATCACTTTTTTTCTTTCCTATTATATTGACATAAGCTTTTAAACTGCACACCTAGAAAAGTTTGATTAACTCTTAGAAGAATTTAAATGATACAACTGTGGTTTTAAATAAATGCTGCAGTACAGCTGGACCTGCTCTTATTGTTCCCATTTATTTCAGCATATATGAAGTAAACTTGTACAATTAAAGATAATGAGGTCTTTATTTGCCAAGAGGTAGAAGGGTACTTTTTATTGTATTACAAAGGCAAAACTAATGTCAGCAAAGGCTCTCTTCAAAGTCTAGGACATAATAAAATTTCCTTCCAGCTGCCTGGAGTAAGGGTATGTGGAGATGGAGGTAGCACAAAAAGACAATCACTATTATCATACTTAGGGTGTTCTTTCTCTGACTACTGGAAAATAAGAAGCAAAAAAAATGAACAATCTCCCTGATTTTTCATCCCACAAACAAGAAAGCTGAGCAGTTACAGCATCTCAGGAAAAATGTGTTTGATGGAGAGATAAGATAAAGCAGTGATGAAGGGTTTCAACTGTCTGTTGGTACAGAAGGAAGGAAAGATGGTGAAAGAAAGAAAGAGTGTTTTTCCACTTTAATGCTAAGATTGGCACAACTATAGAAAGAACTTTAGATATTCTGCTTTTTCAAGGGATAGTAAGGAACTGTTAGACGTGACTGGGTGCTATTTCCCAGAGCTTGCATTATGCAATAAGGACAATATATTTATGTTATAATCAGCACACCTAGGCCCCTGAGTATCCAAAACTAAAAGTAAAAAGATGATACTGAATAAGAGCTACTTTTCTGACAGGAAAGGGTACTGATGATCTATATGTATTATGGTGCAATTTTCAAAAGATTTTTTATATCTATATTTTTAGGTAGAAGGATAGATTATCTCCAGTCTAGCCACATTTTGTCACTAGTAATCTTCCACAATCAGTAACATGCCTTAGGAGACATATGGATGGAGTTAGAGATAGAATCTATATTATTTGAATGGAGAAAGGTAACTGATCTCCATGGAGATTTAATTCTTAAATTTCAAATTTCCAGATTTGGTTTCTAACATAATGATTCTCAAATGCTAATTAATGGGTCATGGTGCTGGTTAAGGTCTCTTTTTTTACTCATCTGTAGTGAAATTGCAAAAAGCAAAATTTTATATATAGTCAATTTAATCACCCACTGTCACTTTTTCAAAAGGATTACTCATTTTATTCTACTTTTTTTTGATGTTAATATATCCTTTCTTATATGAAATAAGTGTATGATAGCATGTGTCTTAAACACTATACTTTCTTAGCAAAATCAAAAGCTGGCAGCCTAACTTGTTCCTCAAAATTTGGGGAGGAGTATTTCATTTTAACCCCCAAATTTTGAACCCAATGTACAGTCCAACTTTATAGCACACCAATTTCTGAGATATTTAAAATCAATTGAGTATTATTTTGACCAGGGATTGAACCCAGGACATGTTATTGAGAGCCCATAATCATAATCACTAGACCACCAGGGAACTCCCTAGAGCTACATCTTTACATAGGCAGTTATCCCTATCTATCAAGGAATCCAATTTTCTTTACATACTGATGAATTCCTGTGAAATATCAATAGACTTTATGGGACTTTCATTTCCAGACCTATGACGATTTTTTTTTTTTTTAAGAAAACCAAAGAGCAAAGTAATATGACAGAACCAACAGAAACAGACAATAGAATAGTAATCAAATAAGAATTAAGGAATTGGAACTATAAAACACATGATATTAAATAATTGTGTTTAAAGTTTCAAAAAATAAAGGAGAGCCTTGAAAACAAAAATAATGGCAAGATATCTAAATATGAAAAATTTTCAAGCTTTTTAATTTATATTTTATAATTTAATAATTAAAAAAAATCTCAACCATGAGTAAAAGCATTAAAGGGACCTTGTTGTTGTTTAGTCATTACGTCACATCCAACTCTTTTGCAACCCCATGGACTGTAGCCCAGCAGGCTTCTCTGTCCATGAGATTTCCTAGGCAAGAGTACTGGAATGGATTGTCATTTCCTTCTCCAGAGGATCTTCCTAATCCAGGGATTGAACCAGGGTCTCCTGCATTGACAGGAAGATTCTTTACCACTGAGTCACCAGGGAAGTCCCATTAAAGGCACCTAACAACATAAAAAGCTGGAAGATAGACCTAAATAAATCATTAGTATGCCATATGGAAAGACAGACATGTAAAATATACAAAAAGGATTTAAGAGACATGGAACATGGAGTAAAAGTTTTAACATCCATATAATTGAAGTTCCAAAAATAGAGGAGGGAGAGAAAGGGGTAGAGGTAATATTTGAAGATTGAATGGTTAAGAAGTTTCCAAAACTTGGGCACAGAAGGGCCTAGAGGAGCTATCCCACATTGAAGGTCAGGAAGGGCAGCAATGAGGAGATACCCCTCATCCAAGGTAAGGAGCAATGGCTGCACTTTGCTGGAGCAGCCGTGAAGAGATACCCCATGCCCAAGGTAAGAGAAACCCAAGTAAGACGGGGGATGTTGCAAGAGGGCATCAGAGGGCAAACACACTGAAACCATACTCACAGAAAACTAGTCAAACTAATCACACTAGGACAACAGCCTTGTCTAACTCAATGAAACTAAGCCATGCCCGTGGGGCCACCCAAGATGGGCGGGTCAAGGTGGAGAGATCTGACAGAATGTGGTCCACTGGAGAAGGGAATGGCAAACCACTTCAGTATTCTTGCCTTGAGAACCTCATGAACAGTATGAAAAGGCAAAATGATAGGATACTGAAAGAGAAACCCCCCAGGTCAGTAGGTGCTCAATATGCTATTGGAGATCAGTGGAGAAATAACTCCAGAAAGAATGAAAGGATGGAGCCAAAGCAAAAAGAATACCCAGCTGTGGATGTGACTGGTGATAGAAGCAAGGTCTGATGCTGTAAAGAGCAATATTGCATAGGAACCTGGAATGTCAGGTCCATGAATCAAGGCACATTGGAAGTGGTCAAACAGGAGATGGCAAGAGTGAACATCGATATTCTAGGAATTAGGAAACTGAAATGGACTGGAATGGGTGAATTTAACTTAGATTACCATTATATCTACTACTGCAGGCAGGGATCCCTCAGAAGAAATGGAGTAGCCATCATGGTCAACAAAAGAGTCTGAAATGCAGTACTTGGATGCAATCTCAAAAACGACAGAATGATCTCTGTTCATTTCCAAGGCAAACCATTCAATATCACAGTAATCCAAGTCTATGCCCCAACCAGTAATGCTGAGGAAGCTGAAGTTGAATGGTTCTATGAAGACCTACAAGACCTTTTAGAACTAACACCCCCCAAAAAAATGTCCTTTTCATTATAGGTGACTGGAATGCAAAAGTAGGAAGTCAAGAAACACCTGGAGTAACAGGCAAAATTGGCCTTGGAATATGGAATGAAGCAGGGCGAAGACTAATAGAGATTTGCCAAGAAAATGCACTGGTCATAACAAACACCCTCTTCCAACAACACAAGAGAAGACTCTATACATGGACATCACCAGATGGTCAACACCAAAACCAGATTGATTATATTCTTTGCAGCCAAAGATGGAGAAGCTCTATACAGTCAGCAAAAACAAGACCAGGAGCTGACTGTTTCTCAGACCATGAACTCCTTATTGCCAAATTCAGACTTAAATTCAAGAAAGTAGGGAAAACCACTAGATCATTCAGATATGACCTAAATCAAATCCCTTATGATTATACAGTGGAAGTGAGAAATAGATTTAAGGGCCTAGATCTGATAGATATAGTGCCTGATGAACTATGGAATGAGGTTCATGACATTGTATAGGAGATAGGGATCAAGACCATCCCCATGGAAAAGAAATGCAAAAAAGCAAAATGGCTGTCTGGGGAGGCCTTACAAATAGCTATGAAAAGCAGAGAAGTGAAAAGCAAAGGAGAAAAGGAAAGATACAAACATCTGAATGCAGAGTTCCAAAGAATAGCAAGAAGAGATAAGAAAGCCTTCTTCAGTGATCAATGCAAAGAAATAGAGGAAAACAACAGAATGGGAAAGACTAGAGATCTCTTCAAGAAAATCAGAGATACCAAAGGAACATTTCATGGAAATATGGGCTCAATAAAGGACAGAAATCGTATGGACCTAACAGAAGCAGAAGATATTAAGAAGAGATGGCAGGAATACACAGAAATGTACAAAAAAGATCTTCACGACCCAGATAATCAAGATGGTGTGATCACTCACCTAGAGCCAGATATCCAGGAATGTGAAGTCAAGTGAGCCTTAGAAAGCATCACTACCAACAAAGCTAGTGGAGGTGATAGAATTCCAGTTGAGCTATTCCAAATCCTGAGAGATGATGCTGTGAAAGTGCTGTACTCAATATGCCAGCAAATTTGGAAAACTCAGCAGTGGCCACAGGACTGGAAAATGTCAGTTTTCATTCCAATCCCAAAGAAAGGCAATGTCAAAGAATGCTCAAACTACTGCACAATTGCACTCATATTACACGCTAGTAAAGTGATGCTCAAAATTCTCCAAGCCAGGCTTCAGCAATACATGAACTACGAACTTCCAGATGTTCAAGCTGGTTTTAGAAATGGCAGAGGAACCAGAGATCAAATTGCCAACATCCACTGGTTATCAAAAGAGCAAGAGAATTCCAGAAAAAAACATCTATTTATGCTTTATTGACTATGCCAAAGCCTTTGACTGTGTGGATCACAATAAACTGTGGAAGATTCTGAAAGAGATGGGAATACCAGACCACCTGACCTGCCTCTTGAAAAATTTGTATGCAGGTCAGGAAACAACAGTTAGAACTGGACATGGAACAACAGACTGGTTCCAAACAGGAAAATGAGTACCTCAAGGCTGTATATTGTCACCCTCTTCATTTAACTTATATGCAGAGTACATCATGAGAAATGCTGGACTGGAAGAAACACAAGCTGGAATCAAGATTGCCGGGAGAAATATCAATAACCTCAGATATGCAGATGACACCACCCTTATGGCAGAAAGTGAAGAGGAACTACAAACCCTCTTGATGAAAGTGAAAGTGGAGAGTTAAAACGTTGGCTTAAAGCTCAACATTCAGAAAATGAAGATCATGGCATCCGGTCCCATCATTTCATGGGAAATAAATGGGGAAACAGTGGAAACAGTGTCAGACTTTATTTTTCTGATCTCCAAAATCACTGCAGATAGTGACTGCAGCCATGAAATTAAAAGACGCTCACTCCTTGGAAGGAAAGTTATGACCAACCTAGATAGCATATTCAAAAGCAGAGACATTACTTTGCCAACAAAGTTTCGTCTAGTCAAGGCTATGGTTTTTCCTGTGGTCATGTATGGATGTGAGAATTGGACTGTGAAGAAGGCTGAGCACCAAAGAATTGATGCTTTTGAACTGTGGTTTTGGAGAAGACTCTTGAGAGTCCCTTGGACTGCAAAGAGTTCAAACCAGTCCATTCTGAAGGAGATCAGCCCTGGGATTTCTTTGGAAGGAATGATGCTAAAGCTGAAACTCAAGTACTTTGACCACCTCATGCGAAGAGTTGACTCATTGGAAAAGACTCTGATGCTGGGAGGGATTAGGGGCAGGAGGAGAAGGGGATGGCAGAGTATGAGATGGCTGGATGGCATCACTGACTCGATGGATGTGAGTCTCAGTGAACTTCGGGAGTTGGTGATGGACAGGGAGGCCTGGCGTGCTGTGATTCATGGGGTCTCAAAGTGTCGGACACGACTGAGCGACTGATCTGATCTGAATCTATGAGTTCAACAAGCATAATAATTCTCAGTTGGTAAAGAATCTGCCTGCAGTGCAGGAGACCCGGATTCGTTCCCTGGGTTGGGAAGATCCCCTGGAGAAGGAAATAGCAACCCACTCCAGTATCCTTACCTGGAAAATCTCATGGACAGAGGAGCCTGGTGGACTGCGTAGTCCATGGAGTCGCAGATTTGGGCACGACTGAGTGACTAACACTAATAATTCTCAGAGTTTACATAAAAAGAGATCCACTTTCATGCACATCAGAGTGCAAGTGAAGGTTTTTAAAGCCACTGGAAAAGAAAAGAAAAATCACATACAAAAAATGTAGTTATACTAATGGCTGGCTTTTCAAAAGCAAAAGTAGAAACCAGAAGACAGTGGATTTGTATCTTCTTTGTGCTGAGGAAAAATAGATGTCAACCAAGAACTCTATTTTCTGAAGAAATATATTTTAAGAATGAGGGCAAAATAAAGGCTGTTTAAAGCTAACCTAAATGTACTGAGATTTATACTACCACACCATCACTAAAACAAATGCTTAAGGAAGTATTTTAAGCAGAAGAAAAAGTGTCCCCCATGGAATGTCTGAGATAAAGAAAGAAAGAATAGCAAAGATAGTGGTAAATATTGATTCTATAAAAATTATATAGTCATAATATAGAAATAAAAAGCACAACAATAACGTATAAGTCGGAAGGGAAGGTTGCCCTTAATGTACTCTAAAATTCTTAACTGATTGGAGGAATTTAAAGATATTAATTTAGGAATTCATAAATTTAGTCATGTTAAATTTCCTGTGGCTCTCATTTAAGGAATGGGTGCAGAGCGTATACATTCTAAAATGGAGAAAAAGGGGATGGGAAAAAAAACTGAAAGAAGTCAAAAAAAGAGAGAAAAAACAAGTATACAAAAGTTGGGGCAAATAGAAGGTGTAAAATAATTTAGTAGAAAAATATCTAAATATACCAATATTTATAATAAATATAAATGGAAAATATAAATAGTCCTATTAAAGATCATTGGACTTTTTTTCTATAGAGCTATATGTTGTTCATAAGAGATTCAACTAAAAATGTAAGACAAATAGAATGAAAGTAAAATTATGATAAAAAGTATAACAAATACTATTTTAAATATAACTAGTTTACCTATATTGATATCAAATAAAATGTTTTATGATAAAGTGATAAAAAAGGCAACTACATAATGATAAACGGTCACTTCACCAAGAAGATATAACAATTCTAAATATGTATGTATCAATAACATAGCATCAAATTATATAAAGCAAAAACTGACAGACTTACAGGAGAAATTTTAAAATCCACAATTATGGTAGGATATTTTAAATTAACCTCTTTCTCATTATTTGGAAAAGCGAAAAGGTAAAGAATTCAGTAAGGGTGTAGAATAGTATAGAACAATTTAATTATCAAATCTTATCTAATAGATGAATATAGAACATCTGAGAGTACCAGTTACTTTAAACACACTTAGGGAAAAAATAATGTAAATTCTGAGGGAAAATCCAGTCTCAATAAACACATTATATATTATCATTCTACAGAGGAAATTTGCTGATAATAAATACAGTTAAATTATAAATCAGTGACATGAAAATATACTAGAAAATAACCATATGTTTCTTTAAAAATTAAGTAACTCTTAGGCCAAAGAAGAAATCAGAGTTAAAATTAGAAAATGTACCAAGTTAATAATGAAATACCACACATTAAAATTTCAGAGACAGAACTTATATCACATTAAAATTGGCTTCAGAATTTTTGACAGTCTTCCCATTGAGCTAATGGGCCTCATTCCCCATATTTTCCCATCGTCTTGAATCTGGGATGGACTAGGATTGCTTTGGCCAATACAGTAGGGTAGAAGTGCTGCTTTGTTAGGTCCAAGCTTCATCTTTAGGAATTGGAAAGCTTGTTTCAGTCTATGGAACTCCTGAGCAACCACATAAGTCTAACTGTCCTATTGCTACTATACATTGAAAAATACCTAACAACCAGTACTTTGAAAGGCAGTGTGCACAAATACAGAGCGAGGGAGAGAGAGAGAACAACAGTAACTATATCTAAAACAGTACTTAGAAGGAAATTTATTCTCTCTTTTTTTTTAATTTTTTTTCTTTTAAATTTTATTTTATTTTTAAACTTTACATAATTGTATTAGTTTTGCCAAATATCAAAATGAATCCGCCACAGGCATACATGTGTTCCCCATCCTGAACCCTCCTCCCTCCTCCCTCCCCACACCATCCCTCTGGGTCGTCCCAGTGCACCAGCCCCAAGCATCCAGTATCGCGCATCGAACCTGGACTGGCAACTCGTTTCTTACATGATATTCTACATGTTTCAATGCCATTCTCCCAAATCTTCCCACCCTCTCCCTCTCCCACAGAGTCCATAAGACTGTTCTATACATCAGTGTCTCTTTTGCTATCTCGTACACCAGGTTATTGTTACCATCTTTCTAAATTCCATATATATGCGTTAGTATACTGTATTTATGTTTTTCCTTCTGGCTTACTTCACTCTGTATAATAGGCTCCAGTTTCATCCACCTCATTAGAACTGATTCAAATGTATTCTTTTTAATGGCTGAGTAATACTCCATTGTGTATATGTACCACTGCTTTCTTATCCATTCATCTGCTGATGGAGATCTAGGTTGCTTCCATGTCCTGGCTATCATAAACAGTGCTGCGATGAACATTGGGGTACACATGTCTCTTTCCCTTCTGGTTTCCTCAGTGTGTATGCCCAGCAGTGGGATTGCTGAATCATAAGGCAGTTCTATTTCCAGGTTTTTAAAGAATCTCCACACTGTTCTCCATAGTGGCTGTACTAGTTTGCATTCCCACCAACAGTGTAAGAGGGTTCCCTTTTCTCCACACCCTCTCCAGCATTTATTATTTGTAGACTTTTGGATCGCAGCCATTCTGACTGGTGTGAAATGGTACCTCAGAGTGGTTTTGATTTGCATTTCTCTGATAATGAGTGATGTTGAGCATCTTTTCATGTGTTTGTTAGCCATCTGTATGTCTTCTTTGGAGAAATGTCTATTTAGTTCTTTGGCCCATTTTTTGATTGGGTCATTTATTTTTCTGGAGTTGAGCTGTAGGAGTTGCTTGTATATTTTTGAGATTAGTTGTTTGTCGGTTGCTTCATTTGCAATTATTTTCTCCCATTCTGAAGGCTGTCTTTTCACCTTGCTAATAGTTTCCTTTGATGTGCAGAAGCTTTTAAGGTTAATTAGGTCCCATTTGTTTATTTTTGCTTTTATTTCCAATATTCTGGGAGGTGGGTCATAGAGGATCCTGCTGTGATGTATGTCGGAGAGTGTTTTGCCTATGTTCTTCTCTAGGAGTTTTATAGTTTCTGGTCTTACGTTTAGATCTTTAATCCATTTTGAGTTTATTTTTGTGTACGGTGTTAGAAAGTGTTCTAGTTTCATTCTTTTACAAGTGGTTGACCAGATTTCCCAGCACCACTTGTTAAAGAGATTGTCTTTAATCCATTGTATATTCTTGCCTCCTTTGTCAAAGATAAGGTGTCCATATGTGCGTGGATTTATCTCTGGGCTTTCTATTTTGTTCCATTGATCTATATTTCTGTCTTGGTGCCAGTACCATACTGTCTTGATAACTGTGGCTTTGTAGTAGAGCCTGAAGTCAGGTAGGTTGATTCCTCCAGTTCCATTCTTCTTTCTCAAGATCGCTTTGGCTATTCGAGGTTTTTTGTTTTTCCATACAAATTGTGAAATTATTTGTTCTAGCTCTGTGAAGAATACTGTTGGTAGCTTGATAGGGATTGCGTTGAATCTATAAATTGCTTTGGGTAGTATACTCATTTTCACTATATTGATTCTTCCAATCCATGAACATGGTATATTTCTCCATCTATTAGTGTCCTCTTTGATTTCTTTCACCAGTGTTTTATAGTTTTCTATATATAGGTCTTTAGTTTCTTTAGGTAGATATATTCCTAAGTATTTTATTCTTTCCGTTGCAATGGTGAATGGAATTGTTTCCTTAATTTCTCTCTCTGTTTTCTCATTATTAGTGTATAGGAATGCAAGGGATTTCTGTGTGTTGATTTTATATCCTGCAACTTTACTATAGTCATTGATTATTTCTAGTAATTTTCTGGTGGAATCTTTGGGGTTTTCTATGTAGAGGATCATGTCATCTGCAAATAGTGAGAGTTTTACTTCTTCTTTTCCAATTTGGGTTCCTTTTATTTCTTTTTCTGCTCTGATTGCTGTGGCCAAAACTTCCAAAACTATGTTGAATAGTAATGGTGAAAGTGGGCACCCTTGTCTTGTTCCTGACTTTAGAGGAAATGCTTTCAAGTTTTCACCATTGAGGATAATGTTTGCTGTGGGTTTGTCATATATAGCTTTTATTATGTTGAGGTATGTTCCTTCTATTCCTGCTTTCTGGATAGTTCTTATCATAAATGGATGTTGAATTTTGTCAAAGGCTTTCTCTGCATCTATTGAGATAATCATATGGTTTTTATTTTTCAATTTGTTAATGTGTTGTATTACATTGATTGATTTGCAGATATTGAAGAATCCTTGCATCCCTGGGATAAAGCCCACTTGATAATGGTGTATGATCTTTTTAATGTGTTGTTGGATTCTGATTGCTAGAATTTTGTTAAGGATTTTTGCATCTATGTTCATTAGTGATATTGGCCTGTAGTTTTCTTTTTTTGTGGCATCTTTGATAGGTTTTGGTATTAGGGTGATGGTGGCCTCATAGAATGAGTTTGGAAGTTTACCTTCCTCTGCAATTTTTTGGAAGAGTTTGAGCAGGATAGGTGTCAGCTCTTCTCTAAATTTTTGGTAGAATTCAGCTGTGAAGCCATCTGGACCGGGGCTTTTCTTTGCTGGAAGATTTTTGATTACAGTTTCAATTTCCTTGCTTGTGATGAGTCTGTTAAGATTTTCTATTTCTTCCTGGTCGAGTTTTGGAAAGTTGTACTTTTCTAAGAATTTGTCCATTTCTTCCACGTTGTCCATTTTATTGGCATATAATTGTTGATAGTTGTCTCTTATGATCCTTTGTATTTCTGTGTTGTCTGTTGTGATCTCTCCATTTTCGTTTCTAATTTTGTTGATTTGATTTTTCTCCCTTTGTTTCTTGATGAGTCTGGCTAATGGTTTGTCAATTTTATTTATCCTTTCAAAGAACCAGCTTTTGGTTTTGTTGATTTTTGCTATGGTGTCTTTTGTTTCTTTTGCATTTATTTCTGCTCTAATTTTTAAGATTTCTTTCCTTCTACTAACCCTGGGGTTCTTCATTTCTTCCTTTTCTAGTTGCTTTAGGTGTAGAGTTAGGTTATTTATTTGACTTTTTTCTTGTTTCTTGAGGTGTGCCTGTATTGCTATGAACTTTCCCCTTAGGACTGCTTTTATCATGGCCCACAGGTTTTGGGTTGTTGTGTTTTCATTTTCATTCGTTTCTATGCAAATTTTGATTTCTTTTTTGATTTCTTCTGTGATTTGTTGGTTATTCAGCAGCATGTTGTTCAGCCTCCATATGTTGGATTTTTTAATAGTTTTTCTCCTGTAATTGAGATCTAATCTTACTGCATTGTGGTCAGAAAAAATGCTTGGGATGATTTCTATTTTTTTGAATTTACCAAGACTAGCTTTATGGCCCAGGATGTGATCTATCCTGGAGAAGTTCCATGTGCTCTTGAGAAAAAGGTGAACTTCATTGTTTTGGGATGAAATGTCCTATAGATATCAATTAGGTCTAACTGCTCTATTGGATCATTTAAAGTTTGTGTTTCCTTGTTAATTTTCTGTTTACTTGATCTATCCATAGGTGTAAGTGGGGTATTAAAGTCTCCCACTACTATTGTGTTATTGTTAATTTCTCCTTTCATACTTGTTAGAATTTGTCTTACGTACTGTGGTGCTCCCGTGTTGGGTGCATATATATTTATAATTGTTATATCTTCTTCTTGGATTGATCCTTTGATCATTATGTAGTGACCTTCTTTGTCTCTTTTCACAGCCTTTGTTTTAAAGTCTATTTTATCTGATATGAGTATTGCTACTCCTGCTTTCTTTTGGTCCCTATTTGCATGGAAAATCTTTTTCTAGCCCTTCACTTTCAGTCTGTATGTGTCCCCTATTTTGAGGTGGGTCTCTTGTAGACAACATATGTAGGGGTCTTGTTTTTGTATCCATTCAGCCAGTCTTTGTCTTTTGGTTGGGGCATTCAACCCATTTACGTTTAAGGTAATTACTGATAAGTATGATCCCATTGCCATTTACTTTATTGTTTTGGGTTCGAGTTTATACACTGTTTTTGTGTTTCCTGTCTAGAGAATATCCTTTAGTATTTGTTGGAGAGCTGGTTTGGTGGTGCAGAATTCTCTCAGCTTTTGCTTGTCTGAAAAGCTTTTGATTTCTCCTTCATACTTGAATGAGATCCTTGCTGGGTACAATAATCTGGGCTGTAGGTTATTTTCTTTCATCATTTTAAGTATGTCTTGCCATTCCCTCCTGGCTTGAAGAGTTTCTATTGAAAGATCAGCTGTTATCCTTATGGGAATTCCCTTGTGTGTCATTTGTTGTTTTTCCCTTGCTGCTTTTAATATTTGTTCTTTGTGTTTGATCTTTGTTAATTTGATTAATATGTGTCTTAGGGTGTTTCTCCTTGGGTTTATCCTCTTTGGGACTCTCTGGGTTTCTTGGACTTGGGTGATTATTTCCTTCCCCATTTTAGGCAAGTTTTCCACTATTATCTCCTCAAGTATTTTCTCATGGTCTTTCTTTTTGTCTTCTTCTGAAACCCCTATGATTCGAATGTTGTAGCGTTTAATATTGTCCTGGAGGTCTCTGAGATTGTCCTCATTTCTTTTAATTCGTTTTTCTTTTATCCTCTCTGATTCATTTATTTCTACCATTCTATCTTCTAATTCACTAATCCTATCTTCTGCCTCTGTTATTCTACTATTTGTTGCCTCCAGAGTGTTTTTAATTTCATTTATTGCATTATTCATTATATATTGACTCTTTTTTATTTCTTCTAGGTCCTTGTTAAACCTTTCTTGCATCTTCTCAATCCTTGCCTCCAGGCTATTTATCTGTGATTCCATTTTAGTTTCAAGATTTTGGATCAATTTCACTATCATTATTCGGAATTCTTTATCAGGTAGATTCCCTATCTCTTCCTCTTTGGTTTGGTTTGGTGGGCATTTATCCTGTTCCTTTATCTGCTGAGTGTTCCTCTTTCTCTTCATCTTGTTTAAATTGCTGAGTTTGGGGTGTCCTTTCTGTATTCTGGCAGTTTGTGGAGTTCTCTTTATTGTGGCGTTTCCTCACTGTGTGTGGGTTTGTACAGGTGGCTTGTCAAGGTTTCCTGGTTAGGGAAGCTTGTGTCGGTGTTCTGGTGGGTGGAGCTGTATTTCTTCTCTCTGGAGTGCAATGAAATGTCCAGTAGTGAGTTATGAGATGTGTATAGTTTTGGGGTCACTTTGAGAAGCCTGTATCTTGAAGCTCAGGGCTGTGTTCCTTTGTTGCTGGAGAATTTGCTTGGTATGTCTTGCCCTGGAACTTATTGGCCCTTGTGTGGTGCTTGGTTTCAGTGTCGGTATGGAGGCATTTGATGAGCTCCTGTCAATTAATGTTCCTTGGAGTCAGGAGTTCCCTGGAGTCAGGGTTTGGACTTAAGTCTCCTGCTTCCGGTTATCGGTCTTATTTTTACAGTAGTTTCAAAACTTCTCCTTCTATACAGCACCATTGATAAAACATCTACATTAAAGATGAAAAGTTTCTCTACGATGAGGGTCACTCAGAGAGGTTCACAGGGTTACATGGAGAAGAGAAGAGGGAGGAGGGAGTTAGAGGTGACCCAAATGAGATGAGGTGAATCAATGATGGAGAGCGTGGGCTAGCCAGTAGTCACTTCCTTATGTGCACTCCACAACTGGACCACTCAGAAATGTTCACGGAGTTATACAGAGAAGAGAAGGAGGAGGAAGGTGACAGAGGTGGCCAGAAGGATAAAAGGGGGGAATGAAAAGGAGGGAGACAGATCCAGCCAGTAATCAGTTCCCTAAGTGTTCTCCACCGTCTGGAACACACAGAAATTCACAGAGTTGGGTAGAGTAGAGGGGTTAGGGAGGAGACACAGGCGACCTGGTGGAGAAAAAGGAGAGTCTAAAGGGAGAGAGAGCAGTCAAGCTAGTATTCTTGCTCCCTAGTGAAAAATGGGTCCTGAAGATTGGGTTCTTAAAGGTACAAAATTGGTAACAATTACATAAAGGCAAAAATTAAAAATCTAGAGTAGAGTTTGGAATTTCAAAAATACGATGTTAAAGAAAAAAAGAAGGAAAAGAAAGAGAGAAAATACGAACAAACAAAAACAAACAAGGTCGCAAAAATTGTAAAGAAAGTACAGGTACAAAATTGATAACTAACACCAAAAAGCAAAAATTAAAAATCTAGAGTAGAGTTTAGAATTTCAAAAATACAATGTTAAAAAAAAAGAAGAAGAAAAATAAAGAGAGAAAACAGACAAACAAAAACAAACAATGTCACAAAAATTATAAAGAAAATACAGGTACAAAATTGATATTATTCAGATATACAATGTTATATAGAAGAAGAAGAGAAAGAAACAGAGAAGAAGAAAAAAAGAAGTCACAGAAATTATATAAAAAAAAAAACTATAGGTACAAAATTGGTAACAAATACCAAAAAGTGAAAATTAAAAATCTAGAGTAGAGTTTGGAATTTCAAAAATACAATGTTAAAGAAAAGAAGAAAAAAAAAAAAAAACAAGGTCAAAAAATTATAAAATATATATATATGAAGTTTGCTGAAGAAGAAAAAAATAGGGTCTTTTTTTTTTTTGCAAAGTAATAGGTTATAAAAGTGAAAATTAAAGGAACAATAGAGGACTTAAAAAAAATTTTTTTAATTAAAAAAAAAAAGAAAGAATGATTGTAAAAATAATAAAAATATATTTAGGACTTTCTTGGTGTTGTTGTAGGTTCAGTTCATTTTTGGCTCATTCCTTGGTCAGACTTATATTTCTCAAGATCTATAGGCCCCTTCCTATGTAGTCTGTAGTAACCACAGGGTTTTGGTCTATTGCCTGTAGCTTCCAAGGCGTTTCCCTCTGTTATATCTTCTTCTGTTTGCTAGTCTCCTCAGTATCTGGTTTCTGCCCTGACACAAAGGGGACGGTGGAGGACACTTTTTTTTTTTTTTTTTTTTTTAGGCTTACTTGTTCAGTCGCGCTGTGGGGAGGGAGGGAGGAATGCTGCAAACAAATAACACTGGCGTGGGCTCGCAGTGCCTCAGCCACCCTGGGTCTGCCCCCGCTCACGGCGCGTGTAGCCACCCTGCCCACACTGCTCGGGCTCTAGGTTGTTCCGCCGGGAACAATCCGAGGCCGGCCCTGGGTTGCATGCACCTCCAAGGTCCAAGCCACTCAGGTTCAGGCACTCGGGTAGTCCTCAGAGGCGCAGACTCAGTTGGGCCTGCATTTTGTGCTCTTCCCAGGTCCGAGCAGCTCAGGTGATGAGGTGTTTGGTGAGCGCCAATGCTGCGACTTAACGCCTCCCCGCCACTTGGTTATCTGGGTGTAAAACCGGCGCACCTTCTCAGGCAGATGTTGACCGTCCAGACCCCCAAGAAGTTTTAGTTAGCAAAGAAGCCTGCTTACAGTTTTATAGATAATGTCTCTCTGGGGCTGCGATTGCCCCCTTCCGGCTCTGGCTGCCTGTCACCGGAGGGGGAAGGTCTGCAGCCGGCTATCTCTGTTCAGTCCTTTGTTCCGTGTGCGGGCCTGGCTGTCTTAGGTTAAGACTGGCTTTTCGCGTGGTAGATATCCCACAGTCTGGTTTGCTAGCCCAAATTATTTCGCTCAGATAGCGCTCAGGGTATTCAGGCCAGATTCTTACTCTCAGTGATGCAGCCCGTGCCGCGCCTCCCTGCCCAGCCCCCGCTTGCTAATCGCGGATGCAGGCGTCTGTGCTGCTTCTCCACTGGGGGAGTTACCGTAGGGCTCTCAATCTGCGAGTTTTAATTGTTAATTTATTTTTTCTCCCTGTTATGTTGCCCTCTGTGCTTCCAAAAAGCTCAGCACAGATTTGGCAGTGAGAAGGTTTCCTGGTGTTTGGAAACTTCTCTCTTTTTAAGATTCCCTTCCAGGGACAGAGCTCCGTCCCTCCCTCTTTTGTCTCTTTTTTTTTGTCTTTAATATTTTTTCCTACCTCCTTCCGAAGAGTTGGGTTGCTTTTCTGGGTGCCTGATGTCCTCTGCCGGCATTCAGAAGTTGTTTTGTGTAATTTACTCGACGTTTAAATGCTCTTTTGATGAATTTGTGGGGGAGAAAGTGTTCTCCCCGTCCTACTCCTCCGCCATCTTGGCTCCTCCTCCTCGGAAATTTATTCTCTTAAATGATGACATTAGAAAAGAATAAAGGCTGAAAATTAATGGGTTGAATAAGAAATGATAAAGTTTAAGAAATGAGAAAGAGAATATAAAAATAAACCCAAATAAAATACAAGGAAAAATATAGGAGCAGAAATGAACTTTACCTCCAATTAAAATAAATAAATTTATATTAAAAAAGAAATGAACTTTATTCTAAGAAAGCAAACTTAGAAGAAAGAAGGTAAAAAGAAAAATGTTTTTTGAAGAGACCAGTAAGTCTAACCCAAAACAGATAAATAAAAACCTAAAATGGCCAAAGAGAAAAAAAAGGAGGGAGTAAAAAAGAAAGTTACAAATAAAAAGCATATGGAATAAAAAAGACAGAAATAGGATTTTGGAAATAACTATCTTCATAAATTAAAAGGCTTAGATAAAGACTTAATAAAAGCATCTTGGGAAAAAAAAGAAAATATCCAAATATTAAGTAATTGGAATCAATAGTTTAAAATAGTCTCACAATGAAAACTTCAGGACCAGGTGGTTGTGCTGGTGAGATCTCTCAAGCAATCAGTTGTTCAGTCACTCAGTCATGTCTGACTGTGCGACCTATGGACTGCAGCACACCAGGCTTCCCTGTCCTTCACTATCTCCCAGAATTTGTTGAAATTCATGTCCATTGAGTCAGTGATGCCATCCAACCATCTCATCCTCTGTTGCCTCCTTCTCCTCCTGCCTTCAGTCTTTCCCATTATCAAGGTCTTTTCCAATGAGTTGGCTCCTTGCATCAGGTGGCCAAAGTATTGGAGCTTCAGCTTCATCATCAAGCCTTCCAATGAATATTCAGGGTTGAATTCTTTTAGAATTGACTGGTTTTATCTCTTTGCTATCCAGGAGACTCCCAGGAATCAAGAAACAAATAACCTCAATATTTCACAAACTATTTCAGAGTATCAAAAAGAGGAAACACCCCTGGCTCATTTCCCTGAGATAGCACAACCATAATATGAGACTTAGAAGGAAAAGGAAATTTATAAGCCAATATGCCTCATGAAATTGATTCAAAATAATAATTGGAGGTTTCTCTGGTGCCTCAGTGGTAAAGAATCTGCCTGCCAATTCATAAGACAGGGTTTGATTTCTAGGTTGGGAAGATCCATTAAAGAAGGAAATGGCAACCCAATCCAGTATTCTTGCCTGAAAAATCCCATGGACAGAAGAGCCTGGCAGGCTACAGTCCATAAGGTCACAAAGAGTCAGACATGACTTAGAGACCAAACAACAACAAAATAAGCAAATTATCAGTAACTCAAATTCACTGCACAAAACATTAGCTACCATAACCAAGTTGGGCTTATCCTGGAATTTAAAGTTGATCAACACTCAATAAACAACAATTATTTTTAGTCCTCATTTGGCCCCATCCTCCACCCATGCATAAACATTTGAATGCAAATGGGGAAATTGAACATGAAAAAGATGGACAGACAGTATAATGGAGCATTCTCAACTGTGGACAACTTGGTTTTGACCATTGTGGAGCCACAAAGAAAACACCTTAGAATTATCCATTCCAAACAAAGAAGATGAAAATACATCTTCACTGGCTTCAGTTACCTCAAGGGGCTTTAACTCTTTCTTATTCTGTACATAATCTCCAAGCAGGTACCCACAGCTTTCTATACCATGGCACTGAGAAGTCCCCAGGGTAAAGGGTGAGAGATAGGAAATACAGCAAAGAGTGTTGCTAAAGGGAAAGGGGAGAGATGGATAAATTAGGAGTATGGTATTAACAGATACCAACTACAATACATAAAGTAGATATGCAACAAGGATTTACTGCATAGCACAGGGAACTATACTCAATATCTTGTAATGACCTATAATGGAAAAGAATATGAAAAAAAATGTGTGTATATATATATGTGTGTGTGTATATATATATATATATGTATGTATGTATATATATATAAAACTGAATCACTTTGCTGTATATCTGAAACAAACACAATACTGTATATCAACTATTAAATTAAAGAATATTAAAGAAAAAAGAAGTATAGAAGTATAACAGAGGTGAGTGCTGCTAGGTTACACTTGCAAAAGCTGGTTGCTCTGCCTGTCACCACAAGGAGTGGAGTAAAAGGTAGACTAAAAGATATGAATGTGTGTCTAAGTGGTATACAATATGATAATTCACCACATTAACAAGTAAAAGGGAAAAATCATTTAAAGAGCTTTAGAAAAAAAGTTTACAATAAAATTCAATGTTTTTTAAGATACAACTTAACAAACTAAAAAACAAAGAAAACTTCTTTAACCTTATAAAGAATATTTTAAAGAATTCCTTCAACAAACATGATATTCATTGGCAAAATATTAAAATTATTCCTTTTAAGATTAGGAACAAGAAATGAAAGCTGCTTTCAAAAATTCTCTCCAATATTTCACAGGAAATCCTTGCTAGTACATAAGGCAAGCAAAAAGGAGTGGTTCAGAATAATGATCAGGAATAAAGAAATAAAATTGCCATTATTTACAAGTGATCAGATTGTATTTAAAGAAACCAAATGTAATCTACAGATAAATATTTAGAATAAGACAGTTTAGCAAGATAGCTGAAAATCAAATACCCAAATCAACTGTATTTCTATATCCCAGTAACAAATTGTTTGAAAGTGTAAAAATAGCTACCTTAAACAAAAGTATAAAGAATATCAAATACTTAAGAATAAAACCAAATAAATTGAAAACATTTTATGGAGATAATCTTAACATTTTAGAAAAAAACTTAAAATTGAGATAAATTATTGCTATGGATTGGATGACTCAATATTATAGTAATGTCAATCCACTTCAGATTAAAATAGAGATTTCACACCATACCAAATCAAACCCTAACAGGTAGGTGTTTGTGTGTGTGTGTTTTCACGAATGTATAATTTATAAATATGATTCAAAAATGTATATGGAAGAACAAAAAGATCAAGAATAGTCATAACAATCCATAAGTAGAAAAAGTAATGATCAAGAATTTTTATAAAACTATAATAATTAAAATAATTTAGTATTAATAGAAGGATAGACAAATCAATTCATGAAATAGAATTATGAGCTCAGAAAAACACCCATATATATATATATATGAACTTGGCATTGCAGATCAATGAGGAGAGGATGACCATCTCAATAACAATTCTAGAACAACTTGCTCTGCTTTTGGGAACTGAATCCCTACCTAACACCATAAACAAACAAAAATCCAAATAGATTCAGAAAGTTAAATGTAAAAAGCAATAATACAAACAATGTAGGAAAATATCTTTATGAACTTAAGGTAGAGAAGAATTTATAAAAACACACAAAGAAAAGACAGAAAGAAAAAGATTATCAAATTTGGTTATGCCTACATTTAAAACTTCTGTTTATTGAAACATGTCATCAAAATGAAAAGACAAATCACAAACTGAGAGATGATATCTGCAACACATAATTGACAAAGGAATAGGGTCTAAAGTGTATTTTTTAAAAACAATAAGAAAACTACAAAACTTTAATAGACAAATGGGCAAAAACCTTGGCCAGTCACTTTATATTAATAGAAATACAAATGGTCACAAAGCATATGAAAGAAACTCAACCGTTAAATTTGACAATATTAAGTGTTGTAAAAGATGCAGAATAACTGAAGCACTTATGCATAACCATTTTGAAAAATAAACTGGCATTATCTAGTGAAGTTGAAGTCACACATATCTTATGACCCAGTAACACACTCTTAGTACACTGGATAAACTCTTGCAGACGTGCACCAGGAGCTAGCTACAGGAATGTTCATAACAGCACTTTTTGTAATAGTGAAAAAAAAAAAAAGGTAAATAACTCAACTGTCCATCAGTAGTAGAATTAATAAATATATTCTTGAGTAGTCACATAATGGAATTTTCTATACAACAGCAAATAGTAATGAGTTAAAACTTCATGAAACAAGAATGTCTTAAGAACACATTATTTGTCTTAAAAACTAGTCACAGAAAAATGCCTACAGTAGGATTTCCTGTATATAAAAATTAAACTGTGCAAAACTAAAAAGATTACAGAGGGATACAAACATACCAACCTAGATAGCATATTGAAAAGCAGAGACATTACTTTGCCAACAAAGGTCCGTCTAGTCAAGGCTATGGTTTTTCCAGTGGTCATGTATGGATGTGAGAGTCAGACTGTGAAGAAAGCTGAGCACCCAAGAATTGGTGCTTTTGAAGTGTGGTGTTGGAGAAGACTCTTGAGAGTCCCTTGGACTGCAAGGAGATCCAACCAGTCCATTCTGAAGGAGATCAGCCCTGGGATTTCTTTGGAAGGAATGATGTTTTGGAAGGAATTAAGTTTCAGTTTTAGGCTGAAACTCCAGTACTTTGGCCACCTCATGCGAAGAGTTGACTCATTGGAAAAGACTCTGATGCTGGGAGGAGTTGGGGGCAGGAGGAGAAGGGGACGACAGAGGATGAGATGGCTCAATGGCATCACTAACTCGATGGACGTGAGTCTGAGTGAACTCCGGGAGTTGGTGATGGACAGGGAGGCCTGGCGTGCTGCGATTCATGGGGTCACAAAGAGTCGGACACGACTGAGCGACTGAACTGAACTGAACTGAACAAACATACAGTAAGAGTAGAAAGAAAGTAAGAAAATGATAAATAAAAAATTTAGGATAGAGAATGTCAATAAAAGGAGGGATGGGTAGGGCACTCAGAGAACTTGAAAGAAATGATAATATTCTTCTTCTTAAACTGGGTGAGAAAAAAGTGTTAATTATAGTGCATTGTATCTTACATATAATTTACAAATAATGCATTCTTTTGTGTATTCTCAATGTTGAATACAATGTTTTAAAGAATAGAATTCCTCACAATTTTTTAAAGAATAGACAAACCCATATTTCGTTTCTCTCCTGCATTGGCAGGTGGGTTCTTTACCACAAGCACCACCTGGGAAACCCCATATGGAAAATTTGTTGTTCAGTCACTCAGTTATGTCTGACTTTTTGTGACCCCACAGATTGCAGCATGCCAGGCTTACCTGTCCTTTACCATCTCCCAGAGTTTGTTCAAACTCATGTCCATTGAGTTGGTGATGCCATTCAGTCATCTCATCCTCTGTCATCCCCTTCTCCTCCTGCCTTCAATTTTCCCCAGCATCAGGGACTTTGATGAAAAAATAGTTGCTACAATTTTTTGAAGAACAGTGAATTTGGTAAGCAAGATTAAACTCTAGCTTAGCAGCTGAAGCAAAATTTCTAGGGGCAGTTTGCCATCTTGTATTGATGTAGTGTGAAGCACACTTTTTGTGTGAAGCAGTGTCTCTCAAAAACATACCTGGAGAACAGCCAAATGCCAAAGCCGACTGTCAACCTAAGAAAAGCAGTATAATCTTGGCACAAAGCTAGAAACCCATTGAATTTGCCTTTCCTTTGTAGTTAAAAAATCTTGTGATGTTGTTCCACTAGTAAGGAAATAATAGGCAGCAGACAGTATAACCACAGAAGCACTGAACTTTACCAAACAGAATCTTAGAGTTTACAGTCAGTTGTCCCAAATATGAAAGCAGTACCTCTGAGGGATAAAAACACATAGGAGTTCTGCTTCAGGGAAGGAAACTTATTGAAATTCAGATATAATTTATAATCGATGGTGAATTCTCTGGAATATTTTTATAACCAAATTGCTATGTAGGCTAAAAATATATCTGAAGTTCTCCCTCTCCATAGTACATGAAAGATGCATGCATGCATGTTAAGTCATTTCAGTAGAGTCCAGCTCTTTGTGACTCTATGGAACATAGCCCACCAGGCTCCTCTGTCCATGGGATGCTCCAGGCAAGAATACTGGAGTGGGTTGCCATGACCTCCTTCAGGGAATCTTCCTGAACCAGGGATCAAACCCATATCTCATTCATCTCCTTCATTGGCAGGTGGGTTCTTTACCACCAGCACCACCTGTGAAGCCTCTTATGGACGATTTGTTGTTCACTCAGTCGTGTCTGTCTGACTCTTTGTGACCCCAGAGGCTGCAGCATGATAGGCTTCCCTGTTCTTTACCATCTTCCAGAGTTTGTTCAAACTCACGTCCATTGAGTCAGTGATGCCATCCAATCATCTCATCCTCTGTCACCCCCTTCTCCTCTGGCCTTCAATCTTTCCCAGCATCAGGGACTTTTCCAATGAGTCAGCTCTTTGCATCAGGTGGCCAAACTACTGGAGCTTCAGCATCAGTTCTTCCAATGAATATTCAGGACTGATTTCCTTTAGGATTGACTGGTTTGATATCTTGCTGTCCAAGGGACACTCAAGAGTCTTCTCCAGGACCACAGTTCGAAAGCATCCATTCTTTGGCACTCAACTTTCTTCATGGTCCAACTCCCACATCCATACATGACTCCTAGAAAAACCATAGCTTTGACTAGACAGACCATGGTTGGCAAAATGATGTCTCTGCTTTTTAATATGCTGTCTAGGTTTGTCACAGCTTTTCTTCCAAGGATAAAGCATCTTTTAATTTCATGGCTGCAGTCACCATCTGCAGTCATTTTGGAGTCCAAGAAAATAAAATTTGTTACTGTTTCCATAGTTTCCCCATTTATTTACCATCCAGATGCCATGATCCTAGTTTCTTGAATGCTGAGTTTTAAAGCAGCTTTTTCACTCTCTTCTTTCACCTTCATCAAGAGGTTCTTTAGTTCCTTTTCGTTTTCTGCCATTAGGGTGGTATCATCTGCATATCTGAAGTTGTTCATATTTCTCCCAGTATCTTTATTCCAGTTTGCGATTCACCCAGCCTGGCATTTCACCTGATGTACTCTGCGTAAAAGTTAAATAAGCAGAAATAAGCAGGGTAACAATACACAGCCTTCACATACTCCTTTCCCAATTTGGAACCAGTCCCTTGTTCCATATCCGGTTCTAACTGTTCCTTCTTGACCTGCATACACATTTCTCAGGCAGCAGGTAAGGTGGTCTGGTATTCCCATATCTTTAAGTATTTTCTATTAGTGTAGTCAATGAAGCAGAAGTAGATGTTTTTTTCTGGAATTCTTTTGCTTTTTCTATGATCCAACACACGTTGGCAATTTGATCTCTGATTCCTCTGCCTTTTCTAAACCCAGCTTGAACATCTTGAAGTTCTCAGTTCACGTACTGTTGAAGCCTAGTTGCTTTTTCTATGATCCAACACACGTTGGCAATTTGATCTCTGATTCCTCTGCCTTTTCTAAACCCAGCTTGAACATCTTGAAGTTCTCAGTTCACGTACTGTTGAAGCCTAGCTTGAAGGATTTTGAGCTTTACCTTGCTTGCATGTGAAATAAGCACAATTGTATGGTAGTTTGAACATTTTTCATCTTTGCTCTTGTTTGGGATTGGAATGAAAACTGACCAGTTCTGCGGCCACTGCTGCATTTTCCAAATTTGCTGGCATATTGAGTGCAGCACTTTCACAGCATCGTCTTTTAGGATTTGAAATAACTCAGCTGGAATTCCATCACTTCTACTAGCTTTATTAGTAATGATTCCTAATGTCCACTTGACTTCATATCAGGGCTCAAACGGGAGTATTAGAAGGATTAGACATGTATAAGATTATTAGATATTTGCCTATATACTCCAATAAAGTTCATTGTCAACCTTGAAGATCTGTACAGTTTTTCTAGTGGAGAAAATACAGTAGTTGGAGTCTGGAGCTATGGATTTTGCTGTCATTCTCATTTCTAGAAATCATTTTCAGTGTTCTGATAATATAGCTGTCTCAAACCTATTCTGATTGTTATATCTCATCTGTTACATATTGTTATATTCAAATAGTGACAACTTTGAAAAAGAGTCTAGAAGCACCTAGAAAATACTTTGTTTTTTTAAGAACTACTTCTCTAAACTTCAACTGGATTTAAGGGAAGAAAAATATGCTTGATAAGCAATAATTTGGGCAAAAGGATACTAATTATTTTGGGTTATCAAAATATTTTTAACAACTACTAGTAGGTTTTTCAGGTGGCACTGGTAGTAAAGAACCTGCCTTCCAATGCAGGAGACATAAGAGATATAGGTTCTATCCCTGGATTGGGTAGATTCCAACACTGGATTGGATGTAGGTTCGATCCTTGGATTGGGAGAAGGGAATGGCTACCCATTCCAGTATTCTTGCCTGGAGAACCCCATGGACAGAGGAGCCTGGCAGGCTACAGTCCATAGGGTCGTAAAGAATCGGACAGGACTGAAGCAATTTAGCATGCATGTGGTGGCATAATGACTTGAAAGATAAATGTGTAGACACTATTTCAAGCAACATTAATAAAAGCCCCTGTTACCATAGTTTACCCTTAAAAACTTTACCATTAACCCTGAGATTTTAACAGTATAATTATACAAATATACTGCCTCGACAGGGTTTATTTTGACAATCAAGCAATTTTTAGTATAAATTCTAACGTCAGGCTTTATGGTCACAAGAATCAGAAGTCCTCTGGAAAATCAGAAATTTAGAGAGTTATCTAAATGTTACTTACTCATTGGCATACTAAACTCCCTTGAGAAATGTTGGGGAAATGTAAGAGAAAAGCATTCCACAAATTACAACTATCTTCAAGAAAACCAGCAGAATAGGGTGGTACCATGCTGATTGTTGGGAATACAGTATGTGTGGAAACTGGGAGAGACAGACCACCTCCCTCCAAAACTAGGGCAGAGAGAAACATCAAACAAGATTTTACCTCCTAGTTTTACAGAAATACAGAATTTGTGTAATTGTAAAAGATTATGATTTATGTAATTATAAAAAAATTTTTACCCAAACTATCTTCAGTATTGGTACTATGCAGGAGAAACGAAAAATGTGGATCTATATAAGAGAAAGGAAAATAAGTAAGTGTGGTAATTTCTAGATTTGGCCAGGTATAATGTAATGAATGGAAGGAGATGGAAAAGCTAACAACAAATTTGCACCCCTGAGACAATTTTTTAAATTTTACATGGCCTTTTAACTGAATGAAATTTATCTCATTTCATTTTTGTTTATACTATCTCATGGCTTAAAATAAGGAAACTCTTTATTAAATGAGAGATTCACTTTTTACATCACTTCTTCACATAATCTTTTGCAAATACTTGATTTTTTAAGAGACTGCATGGGTAGAACACAGACTTCATGATAATGAATTTCAAACACAGTGTTTTAATTATCCTAGTGCTTCAGCACCAAGCAATGGACTGCATGGTCAAGCAGTTGCACCAATTTAAGAAGCAAAAGGACCATAAATATTTCTGGCTACTGAAATCATATTAACAGTACTTAACTGATACCCAGTTAAGTCATCAATAAATGCAAATAAATCAATAAATATAACAAAATATATCCAAATTCTCAATATATTCAGGGGATGATATTCCACAAGAGAAATCCAAAATTATGATAGCCACTTTTCTCTTTATAGGAATATATAATTTCTGGAGTATTTTTACATTCTCTCAGAAAACTCTATTTTATATGAAATCTTTACTGATTAATAGACAGCTGGGTCTTGATGCACAAAAGTTGTTTTGTGACTCCTCTGAGCAACATACCTCATACCAGAGAAACTCTCCCCCCAAAACATCTAGAAACCTGAATAGAGGGACCACCAGGCTATGACAACTATCTTTATTTTCCAACTCTCTATTTATATTTAAGAATATACATTGTACAAATTTCAATTTGGTTTTCACCCTATTTCATTCAAAATAAAAGTCAATATGGTCTTATTTATATCCAGAGTAAAATAAAATGTACTTAACTGAAATATAACTGATTTACAATGCTGTGTTAATTTCTACTATAAAGCAAAGTGACTCAGTTATACATATTTGTATGTGTATGTATACACACACTCACACACATTCTATTTCATATTTTTTTCCATTATAGTTTATCACGGGATGTTGAATAACCCTAACCCTGTGATATAGAGTAGGATATTTTCATTTATCCATTCTATATATAATGGTTTGTAAAATGTATTTTAATTACATAAATTTCACTATAAATCTAATCTACAATTAGTTTTGCTTATACTTTCTAAAAAAGCTAGAGTGTGCCTAAAAAACATTAAGCCATGACCTGGGATAAATATGCTATTCATTCAGTTTTTAAATCAATTTTTTTTCATTCAAAGTATTTTCTTTATGTTCTAGCTTCTTGTTCCAAGTTCTTAACTGCAAAGACCCCACTGAAATGTTCCCAAAGCAGAGATGGCTGTGTGCCAGAATGCTACATAACCTTGCTAATGCTCAGTCACTCGGAACTACTCCATCTGTGTTTCTGTCCATCCAAAGAACCAGCTGCTCTAAACAAATGCTTTCCTCATTTTGCTTGTTGTATCACTAGCTGAAATATGCCTCTGTCAAAATTACCATTCTCAGCTTCTTGATAGAGCCAGAAACCAACCAACAATTTATTGAGTACACAGGCTGGTGCTAATTGCTTGGTCATATAATTGGGTGTAGGATTATTTTATTACTGCTGACTAGAAGCAGCTGTACTCCCTGAAAACTCAATGGGGACAACACATTTGCTTACACATGGAACATGTATCTGCAATATGGAGGTAAATATTAAGAGGTGACAAATGTGA
Source organism: Bos grunniens (assembly GCF_055505025.1). Classification (NCBI taxonomy): domain Eukaryota; kingdom Metazoa; phylum Chordata; class Mammalia; order Artiodactyla; family Bovidae; genus Bos; species Bos grunniens. The sequence continues at coordinate 99,003,958 of NC_141194.1, read as the reverse complement.
AAGATCGTGAATACCCGAGGAGGTCTACTACCCAGCAAAAGTGCTCAGATTAGGAGTGATTATTGATATTGGGAAGGTACTGTTTACAATTGCTTTTTATTACCACCGATCTGGGGATACAGCTTGCTGAGAGAAGTGTGACATTTACAGTGATGTCCTTAGGGATTTTCTGGATACTCCTCTTTAGCCTCAAGACTAATTCCTATAACAGTGTGCATGTGTGCTAAGTTGCTTCAGTCATGTCCAACTTTTTGCGACTCCATGGACTTTAGCCCACAAGGCGCCTCTGTCCATGCAATTCTCCAGGCAAGAATACTGGAGTGGCTTGCCATGCCCTCCTCCAGGGGATCTTCCCAACCCAGGGATCGAAACCACATCTTTTATGTCTCCTGCAATTGGAGGTGGGTTCTTTACCGCTAGCACCACCTGGGAAGCCCAACAGTAGCACTGGGGAAAAAGGAAATGCAAAATAGGAGCAATGCAAGAAGCTAGGTCTAGCTTTCACTAAGCCCTGTGCCTGAATAAACGAGAGTAAATGTGTAAAGTGACCTCATATCATCCATGTAAGCTTGCTACTACAATGCAACTGAGGGGAAACAATGTTCTGTCCAACTGGTACTTAGATTACTGTCTGATATATCAGTTCAGTTCAGTTCAGTCACTCAGTAGTGTCCAACTCTTTGCAACCCCATGAATCGCAGCATTCCAGGCCTCCCTGTCCATCACCAACTGCCGGAGTTCACCGAGACTAATGTCCATCGAGTCAGTGATGCCATCCAGCCATCTCATCCTCTGTCGTCCCCTTCTCCTCTTGCCCCCAATCCCTCCCAGCATCAGAGTCTTTTCCAATGAGTCAACTCTTCACATGAGGTGGCCAAAGCACTGGACTTTCAGCTTTAGCATCATTACTTCCAAAGAAATCCCAGGGCTGATCTCCTTCAGAATGGACTGGTTGGAACTCCTTGCAGTCCAAGGGACTCTCAAGAGTCTTCTCCAACACCACAGTTCAAAAGCATCAATTCTTCAGCACTCCGTCTTCTTCACAGTCCAACTCTCACATCCATACATGACCACAGGAAAAACCATAGCCTTGACTACACGGACCTTTGTTGGCAAAATAATGTCTCTGCTTTTCAAAATGCTATCTAGGTTGGTCATAACTTTTCTTTCAAGGAGTAAGCATCTTTTAATTTCATGGCTGAAGTCACCATCTGCAGTGATTTTGGAGTCCCCAAAAATAAAGTCTGACACTGTTTCCACTGTTTCCCCATCTATTTCCCATGAAGTAATGGGACCAGATGCCATGATCTTCATTTTCTGAATGTTGAGTTTAAGCCAACTTTTTTACTCTCCACTTTCACTTTCATCAAGAGGCTTTTGAGTTCCTCCTCACTTTCTGCCATAAGGGTGGTGTCATCTGCATATCTGAGGTTATTGATATTTCTCCCGGCAATCTTGATTCCAGCTTGTGTTTCTTCCAGTCCAGCGTTTCTCATGATGCAATCTGCATATAACTTAAATAAGCAGGGTGACAATATACAACCTTGACATACTCCTTTTCCTATTTGGAACCAGTCTGTTGTTCCATGTCCAGTTCTAACTGTTGCTTCCTGACCTGCATACAGATTTCTTAAGAGGCAGATCAGGTGGTCTGGTATTCCCATCTCTTTCAGAATCTCCCACAGTTTATTGTGATCCACACAGTCAAAGGCTTTGGCATAGTCAATAAAGCAAAAATAGATGTTTTTCTGGAACTCTCTTGTTTTTTCCATGATCCAGCGGATGTTAGCAATTTGGTCTCTGGTTCCTCTGCCTTTTCTAAAACCAGCTTGAACATCAGGAAGTTCACGGTTCACATAGTGCTGAAGCCTGGCTTGGAGAATTTTGAGCATTACTTTCCTAGCGTGTGAGATGAGTGCAATTGTGTGGTAGTTTGAGCATTCTTTGGCATTGCCTTTCTTTGGGATTGGAATGAAAACTGATCTTTTCCAGTCCTGTGGCCACTGCTGAGTTTTCCAAATTTGCTGACATATTGAGTGCAGCACTTTCACAGCATTATCTTTCAGGATTTGAAATAGCTCAACTGGAATTCCATCACCTCCACGAGCTTTGTTCATAGTGATGCTTTCTAAGGCCCACTTGACTTCGCATTCCAGGATGTCTGGCTCTAGGTGAGTGATCACACCATCGTGATTATCTGGGTCGTGAAGATCTTTTTTATACAGTTCTTCTGTTTATTCTTGCCATCTTCTTAATATCTTCTGCTTCTGTTAGATCCATAAAATTTCTGTCCTTTATTGAGCCCATCTTTGCATGAAATATCCCCTTGGTATCTCTAATTTTCTTGAAGAGATCTCTAGTCTTTCCCGTTCTGTTGTTTTCCCCTATTTCTGCCGGGAGCCGGCATATTGCATATTGAGTGCAGCACTTTCCACAGCATCATCTTTCAGGATCTGGAATAGCTCAACTGGAATTCTATCACTGCCGGTAGCCAGCGTGAGGAACTCCACCCATGACAAAGGTCATGAGGAAGGAGGCTCGGCATACGCAAAGGTGGGATCGAGCTTTAGGAGTCCCCCTGGAAATTCTCGAGCATCTACCCCCAAAACCAGAGTCTGCCTACTTTCTGCTTTGTGCTTTCACCTACACCTCTGACTTTACGGGGGGCTGTCCCCCACTACCTCTCTGAAAAAAGAGTTAGCTTACAGCTCCAGTTAATAATTCCTGAGTGTGACACTGTTTAACCTACAAACTCCTTTGGAGATCCTCTGGCCTTCCTGAATAGGTTTTTCCGGCCACATGTGATTGTTCAGAGCCTCCCAACTGCGAGAGGCAGGAGATGTTCTAAACTGTCTAAATACAGATTCCTTTGAGCAGTTAAAAGATTGATTAGAAGTTGTATTGGTGAAGGGATTTTCACTTGTTGGGCCAATGTTTGCTGCTAAGTCTCCATATCCCTTACCTGCTGTGTCCCTGGCAGTGTATTGATTAATATAATTGGTGTAAGTAGTAGCTTTAATGTTTGTAACCTGGGACCCTTGAGTTAATTCTTTTTCTTGTTATAGCCCACCACACCTTTGCTCTGTAGGAATGCAACTTTATCTAATGCTTTTGGAGGGTGGCTCCTGACCAATCACCTTTAGAGAAAAATAAGTTTTCTGAAGAAAAGGTCTTAAAATGTTAACAGGCCTCCGGGCCAGAAGATGATGCAAATCACCTAAGCTTTTGCATATGATAAGTTTGCAGGAAGAAAGCCTGGTTTGCTGCAAGACTCTACCCCTTCCCCCATTATCCTCTATGCATAACTTAAGGTATAAAAACTACTTTGAAAAATAAAGTGCGGGCTTTGTTCACCGAAACTTGGTCTCACCATGTCGTTCTTTCTCTTACCTTCTGGCTGAATTATTCAGCCTCTTTTCTCCACTAAATTTCCTCACTGAGCTATCCTTATTTCAGCCTCTCTTCTTCACTGAATTTTACTGAGCTATCCTCATTCTATTACTCTTTATATCCTTAATTAACGTTTAATTAAGCAGTTGTTTCCTGATCTTCGCCTACACCATCTCTCCTTCGAATACCCTGGATCAGCCGGGGCTGGTCCCCTGCATATTTCTTTGCATTGATCACTGAAGAAGGCTTTCTTATCTCTTCTTGCTATTCTTTGGAACTCTGCATTCAGATGCTTATATCTTTTTTTTTTTTTTCTCCTTTGCTTTTTGCTTCTCTTCTATTCACAGCTATTGGTAAGGCCTCTCCAGACAGCCATTTTGCTTTTTTCCATTTCTTTTCCATGGGGATGGTCTTGATCCCTGTCTCCTGTACAATGTCACGAACCTCTGTCTATAGTTCATCAAGTACTCTATCTATCAGATCTAGGCCCTTAAATCTATTTCTCACTTTCACTGTATAATCATAAGGGATTTGATTTAGGTCATACCTGAATGGCCTAGTTGTTTTCCCTACTTTCTTCAATTTAACTCTGAATATGGCAATAAGGAGTTCATGATCTGAGACACAGTCAGCTCCTGGTCTTGTTTTTGTTGACTGTATAGTGCTTCTTCATCTTTGGCTTCAAAGAATATAATCAATTTGATTTTGGTGTTGACCATCTGGTGATGTCCATGTGTAGAGTCTTCTCTTGTGTTGTTGGAAGAGGGTGTTTGTTATGACCAGTGCATTTTCTTGGCAAATCTCTATTAGTCTTTGGACTGCTTCATTCCGTATTCCAAGGCCAAATTTGCCTGTTACTCCAGGTGTTTCTTGACTTCCTACTTTTATATTCCAGTCACCTATAATGAAAAGGACATCTTTTTCGGGTGTTAGTTCTAAAAGGTCTTGTAAGTCTTCATAGAACCGTTCAACTTCAGCTTCTTCAGCATTACTGGTTGGGGCATAGACTTGGATTACTGTGATATTGAATGGCTTGCCTTGGAAACGAACAGAGATCATTCTGTCATTTTTAGGATTGCACCCAAGTACTGCATTTCAGACTCTTTTGTTGACCATGATGGCTACTCCATTTCTTCTGAGGGATTCCTGCCCACAGTTTCTTCTGAGGGATTCCTGCCGCAGTAGTAGATATAATGGTCATCTGAGTTGAATTCACCCATTCCAGTCCATTTGAGTTCGCTGATTTCTAGAATGTCGACATTCACTCTTGCCATCTCTTGTTTGACCACTTCCAATTTGCCTTGATTTATGGACCTGACATTCCAGGTTCCTATGCAATATTGCTCTTTACAGCATTGGACCTTGCTTGTATCGCCAGTCACATCCACAACTGGGTATTGTTTTTGCTTTTGCTCCATCCCTTCATTCTTTCTGGAGTTATTTCTCCATTGATCTCCAGTAGCATACTGGGCACCTACTGACCTGGGAAGTTCCTCTTTCAGTATCCTATCATTTTGCCCCTTCATACTGTTCATGGGGTTCTCAAGACAAGAATACTGAAGTGGTTTGGCATTCCCTTCTCCAGTGGACCACATTCTGTCAGACCTCTCCACCACGACCCGCCCATCTTGGGTTGCCCCACGGACATGGCTCAGTTTCATTGAGTTAGACAAGGCTGTGGTCCTAGTGTGATTAAATTGACTAGTTTTCTGTGAGTATGGTTTCAGTGTGTCTACCCTCTGATACCCTCTTTCAACACCTACCATCTTACTTGGGTTTCTCTTACCTTGGGCGTGGGGTATCTCTTCATGGCTGCTGCAGCAAAGCGCAGCCACTGCTCCTTACCTTGGACGAGGGGTATCTCCTCACTGCTGCCCTTCCTGACCTTCAACGTGGGGTAGCTTCTCTAGGCCCTCCTGCGCCCATGCAGCCAGGGCTCCTTGGACGTGGGGTTGGTCCTCCCGGCTGCTGCCCTTGGCCTCGGACTTTGGGGCATGAAATAACTCCTCCCGGTTGCTGCCCCTGACTTCGGATGCGGGGTAACTCCTCTCGTTGCTGCCCCTGACCTCGGATGTGGGTTAGCTCCTCTCGGCCGTTCCTGTGCCGTCACAGTCTGGCACTCTCAGCCACTGCCCCTGACCATGGACATGGGGTAACTCCTCTTGGCTGCCACCCTTCGGGCATGGGGCCTCCCGGCTTCTGCCCTGACCTCGGACATGGGGTAGCTCCTCTCGGCCGCACTTAGTGTGCCAAACAGCCGCCTGTGCTTAGTGTGCCAATAGTAGATGCTTAATAAACTTTTTCCTAATACATGTGGAACAAATTAGAGCTTAAAGCAACTGATTTTTGCAGTTATCCTTCAATGTTGGATGTCCACCATGTTATCTAATACACATAATATTGGTACCTAATTGTGATTTATGTTTATTGAAATTTAAAATGCATATACGTTGGCCACTTGATGCAAAGAACTGACTCATTTGAAAAGACCCTGATGGTGGGCAAGATTGAAGGAGGGAGGAGAAGGGGATGACAGAGGATGAGATGGTTGGATGGCATCACTGACTCAATGGACATGAGTTTGAGTAAACTCCAGGGGTTGGTGATGGACAGGGAAGCCTGGATTGCTGCAGTCCATGGGGTCACAAAGAGTCAGACATGACTGAGCGACTCAACTGACTGACTGATCCCCTTTGAAGCATTTCTAAGAATTTACCTAGACATACCCTTGCATATGCACACAAAGGTAGACATGCAAGAAGATTCATTGCAAAGCTTTCTATAGCACAGAAAGATTGAAAAAGCCCTAAGTAGTCCTTCAGTAGGTGATAGGTTACATAAATTATAGTACATCCATAAGATGGAATACCATGCAACTGCTAATACGAATAGAAAACTCTGTTTATACTAAAATAGAACTATAGTCAACATATATTTTTAATTTAAAAAGGAAGATGCACAACAGAGTGAGGAGTGAGCTCCCATTATTGTTAAAACAAATGAAGATTCATGCACATAGATATGATTACATATTCATAGAATATCTCTGGAAGAATATCCAGGGAATCAGTAATATAGATTTTCTCTGGGGAACAGGGAACTGAAAGCACGAGGATTAGGTATGTGAGACATATTTGCCACCATTGAACTTTTTGACTAGTACAATACCTGTCATGTGCATTAATTATCCTGAAGAAAAATAAATTTTATTTTTTTTTATTTTTTCTAATTTTATTTTATTTTTAATCTTTACATAATTGTATTAGTTTTGCCAAATATCAAAATGAATCCGCCACAGGTATACATGTGTTCCCCATCCCGAACCCTCCTCCCTCCTTCCTCCTCATACCAACCCTCTAATTTTAAAACAGAAAAACATAATGCAATTTGTTTATATAAATATGCATACTGGAAGAAATAACTGATTGGCCAAACTCTTTCAGCACACACATGTTAGTATTTTTTGGGAATAAATCTGGCAATTTTCAGATCATTTGAGAATGTAGTATGCTGCTAAGTTGCTTCAGTCATGTCCGACTCTGTGCGACCTCATAGACGGCAGCCCACCAGGCTCCCCCGTCCCTGGGATTCTCAAGGCAAGAACACTGGAGTGGGTTGCCATTTCCTTCTCCAACGCATGAAAGTGAAAACTGAAAGTGAAGTTGCCCAGTCGTGTCCAACTCTCAGCGACCCCATGGACTGCAGCCTACCAGGCTCCTCTGCCCATGCGATTTTCCAGGCAAGAGTACTGGAGTGGGGTGCCATTGCCTTCTCAGAGAATGTAGTATAGGGGTCCCATAAAACCTGGTTCCCCACTGTTCCCTTTCTGCTTACAGTTTTCCAAGAGCCAGTCCTTCAGTTTATGATTTACTGACAGATATAGAGCAAATTTGGAGAAGGCAATGGCACCCCACTCCAGTACTCTTGCCTGGAAAATCCCATGGATGGAGGAGCCTGGTAGGCTGTAGTCCATGGGGTCATGAAGAGTCAGACACTTACTGAGCGACTTCACTTTCACTTTTCACTTTCATGCATTGGAGAAGGAAATGGCAACCCACTCCAGTGTTCTTTCCTGGAGAATCCCAAGGACGGGGGAGCCTGGTGGGCTGCCGCCTATGGGGTCACGCAGAGTCGGACACGACTGAAGTGACTTAGCAGCAGCAGCAGCAGCATAGAGCAAATTCAATCTTGGGCAAAACTGTGAAGAAGGCTCATTGATATTTTGTAAAACTATCTCTCTCTTCTTACCTTTTCTACCACCTTACCCAGGGTCTGGACCCACACATATACACTTACTCCAAAATAACTCCTATAGAATACCTTCCTAGATTCAGCATTTATGAACCAAGTCATCACCCTCCACTATGGAAAGTTTTCTTTCCAATTCTCTTCTTAGCTGTGTTCTCTTTTTAATTTTTAAATATATTATATCTGAAAACCTGAATGCATTAATGCTATTAAAGAATATTAAACTTTACTTTTCAATGGCCAACTAAGTCTTGGAGGGTCTTTCTTGGTAAAGACTCAGTCAGACCAAGTGGGGGAGTTAATTTGGAGTCAAGAAGACAGTATAGATCTCTGACCATGCACTGATCCTATCTAATGAACATTAACAACTGTCAACATTTTATGACTCAGCAAATTTCTGTCCAAAGATGGGAGAAACCATGGCTCAAGAAGAGGAAATAAGATCAAAGCAGAGGGGGACTTGGTTTCTGCTGGTGCATTGTTTGCAATCTGAGAGGAGTGAGTCAGGGAAATTAAGTCTAACTGTTGGACTATCATATGCCTTTGCTACAAGTCTTTTACTTCTGGATGGGGCTTGAAAATGTTAATGAAAAAGCATATTCTTGATTTTTGTTTTGTTCACCAGTGCTATCTTCTAGGAGCCTAGCCTATTTGAGGAAAGGACATTCTCTTTGTTTATGACACATTAGGAAGCAGTAAAGGAGGTTTTTAAGAAGGTTTAAAATAAGTTCCTCAGAAAGGAAAATAAATATATGCAGAAAAATAAAATTATAAGAATTTTCAACACATTTAAGAAAGGAAACAAACTCAACACTTATGATTCCTCAACTCTGAGAGTTTCCTTAAGTAGAATATTACATTTAATTAAATATATGTTGACTTGAAGAGGAGTGTATATGTAACCTTTCTAATTTCCATAATTTGGTACATTTTCTACAGGAGTAAAAATTCATTATCTTTGATATATCACATAGCATATTTTGTCTATGCACAAAGTATATCAAATATAACAATATGTTCTAACTACATCAAGATAATGAATGGAACTAATTTATAGTATTTTCAATCAAGGTAGAAGGGAGAAAATTAAATATATTCAGTTTCCTGCAACAATAAGAACATTTCTATATCTAAACATATTGAATTGAACACATTTTATGCAAGTAGAAGATAAAAATTACATTTGAAATATGTTTCATTGGCTTTAATATTATATATTTTATATGATGTAAAAACGTTACTTTCAAAAAGTAAGTTTAATTCACAAAGCAAACTGAACTATACTTATTTGCATTTGCTTTAATGATGAAAAGTCTTCAAATGTAGAGTCCTTATTAAATGTATTTCTATCCTCTGTAGTCCCTAATATAGTGTGTTACATATGTGATAGTCCCTAATATAGTGTGTTACATATGTGATATTTATGGTTTTATAGTTAAAACCATTTATGGCTTTTTTTTTTCCTAAAAGATATGAAGAAGCTATTTGTTATAAACTAAATGTTTGTGTCCCTCCAAAATCCATGTGTTGAAATCCTAAATCCCAATATGATGGTATTTGGAGATGGGACCTCTTATAAATAATTAGGGTTAGATGAGGGCATGAGGGTGGGGCCCTCGTTATAGGACTTGTGCCCTTCTAAGAGACACCAGCAAGCTTTCTTTTCCCCTGTCTCCCAGGATGCACAAAGAAAAGGTCATATAAGCACACAATGAGATGAGAGATGAGATCACAAGCCAAGAGAAGAGATCTCAGAATAAAACCTACCTTCATGGCACCTTAATCTTAAACTTCTTGCCCTCCAAAAGTATAAGAAATAAATTTGTTGTTTAAGCCACTCAGTCTATGACATTTTGTTATAGTAGCCCAAGCTAAGATATTATCAAAATAATGTAAAGTAATTCATGATATTTAAAGGTTAAAACAGAATAGAATAATTAAATAGATCTAGAGAAACTAAATGTTCTTAGGTACCTGTAGTAGTGGTAGTAGTTTAGTTGCTAAGTCATGTACCACTCTTGCAACCCCATGGACTATAGCCCACCAGGCGCCTCTGTCCATGGGATTTCCTATGCAAGGATACTGCAGTGGGTTGCCATTTCCTTCTCCAGGGGGATTTTCCTGAACCAGGGATTGAACCTGGGTCTCCTGCATAGCATGCAGTCTGTTGCATTACAGGCTGATTCTTCACCGATTGAGCCACCAGGAAGCCTTTAGGTACCTGAGATATGCTAATTACTACTGTTTGGGACTGAAATTCTCTCTGTTTTCTAGCAGGTAAGGCACAGCAGGAAATATGATTAATTATATAGTTTTGAGGTATCAAGTCTTCTAATGTCTCATTAGAAACATTATTGTAAGAAATGGTAAGAAATTTCCACAGAGCACACAGAGCGCGGGCAGCTGTGACAGCGCACAGAGTGCAGCCGAGAGGAGCTACCCCACGTCCGAGGTCAGGGGCAGTGGCCAAGAGTGCCAGGCTGAGATGGTGCAGGAACGGCCGAGAGGAGCTACCCCACGTCTGAGGTCAGGGGCGGCGGCTGGGAGGAGCTACCCCACGTCCGAGGTCAGGGGGGGCAGCCAAGAGGAGCTACCCCGCATCTGAGGTCAGGAGCAGCAGCCAAGATTGCCAGGCTGCTATAGCGCAGGAGCAGCCAAGAGGAGCTAGCCACGTCCGAGGTCAGGGGCAGAAGCCGGGAGGACCCTATGCCCGAGGGGCGGCAGCCAAGAGGAGTTACCCCACATCTGAGGTCAGGGGCAGTGGCCTAGAGTGCCAGGCTGTGATGGCGCAGGAACGGCCGAGAGGAGCTACCCCATGTCTGAGGTCAGGGGAGGCGGCTAGGAGGAGCTACCCCACAGCCCAAGGCCAGGGGCAGCGGCCAGGAGGAGCAACCCCATGTCCAAGGAGCGGTGGCTGCATGGGCACAGGAGGGCTTAGAGAAGCTAGTCCGTGTTCCAGGTCAGGAGGGGCGGCGGTGAGGAGATACCCCTCCTCCAAGGTAAGGAGCAATGGCTGCACTTTGCTGGAACAGCTGTGAAGAGATACCCCACGCCCAAGGTAAGAGAAACCCGAGTAAGATGGTAGGTGTTGCAAGAGGGCATCAGAGGGCAGACACACTGAAAGCATACTTACAGAAAACTAGCCAATTTAATGACACTAGGATCACAGCCTTGTCTAACTCAATGAAACTAAGCCATGCTTCTGGGGCCACCCAAGATGGGCAGGTCATGGTGGAGAGGTCTGACAGAATGTGGTCCACTGGAGAAGGGAATGGCAAACCACTCCAGTATTCTTGCTTTGAGAACTCCATGAACAGTATGAAAAGGCAAAATGATAGGATACTGAAAGAGGAACTCTCCAGGTCAGTAGGTGCCCAATATGCTACTGGAGATCACTGGAGAAATAACTCCAGAAAGAATGAAGGGATGGAGCCAAAGCAAAAACAATACCCAGCTGTGGATGTGACTGGTGATAGAAGCAAGGTCCAATGCTGTAAAGAGCAATATTGCATAGGAACCTGGAATGTCAGGTCCATGAATCAAGGCAAATTGGAAGTGGTCAAACAAGAGATGGCAAGCATGAACGTCGACATCCTAGGAATAAGCGAACTGAAGTGGACTGGAATAGGTGAATTTAACTCAGATGACCATTATATCTATTACTGTGGGCAGGAATCCCTTAGAAGAAATGGAGTAGCCATCATGGTCAACGAAAGAGTCCGAAATGCAGTACTTGGATGTAATCTCAAAAATGACAGAATGATCTCTGTTCATTTCCAAGGCAAACCATTCAATATCACAGTAATCTAAGTCTATGCCCCAACTAGTAATGCTGAAGAAGCTGAAGTAGAACGGTTCTATGAAGACCTACAAGACGTTTTAGAACTAACATCCAAAACGATGTCCTTTTCATTATAGGTGACTGGAATGCAAAAGTAGGAAGTCAAGAAACACCTGAAGTAACAGGCAATTTGACCTTGGAATATGGAATGAAGCAGGGCAAAGACTAATAGAGTTTTGCCAAGAAAATGCACTGGTCATAGCAAACACACTCTTCCAACAACACAAGAGAAGACTCTACACATGGACATCACCAGATGGTCAACACCAAAATCAGATTGATTATACTTTTTGCAGCCAAAATGGAGAAGCTCTATACAGTCAAAAAAAACAAGACCAGGAGCTGACCGTGGCTCAGATCATGAACTCCTTATTGCCACATTCAGAGTTAAATTGAAGAAAGTAGGGAAAACAACTAGGCCATTCAGGTATGACCTAAATCAAATCCTTTATGATTATACAGTGGAAGTGAGAAATAGATGTAAGGGCTTGGATCTGATAGATAGAGTGCCTGATGAACTATGGACGGAGGTTCGTGACATTGTATAGGAGACAGGGATCAAGACCATCCCCATGGAAAAGAAATGCAAAAAAGCAAAATGGGTGTCTGAGGAGGCCTTACAAATAGCTGTGAAAAGAAGAGAAGCAAAAACCAAAGGAGAAAAGGAAGGATATAAGCATCTGAATGCAAAGTTCCAAATAATAGCAAGAAGAGATAAGAAAGCCTTACTCAGCGACCAATGCAAAGAAATACAGGAAATAAATAGAATTGCAAAGACTAGAGATCTCTTCAAGAAAATTAGAGATACCAAGGGAACATTTCATGCAAAGATGGGCTCGATAAAGGACAGAAATTGCATGGACCTGAGAGAAGCAGAAGATATTAAGTAGAGGTGGCAGGAATACACAGAAAAACTGTACAAAAAAGATCTTCATGATCAAGATAATCATGATGGTGTGATCACTCACCTAGAGCCAGACATCCTGGAATGTGAAGTCAAGTGAGCCTTAGAAAGCATCACTACCAACAAAGCTAGTGGAGGTGATAGAATTCCAGTTGAGCTATATCAAATCCTGAAAGATGATGCTGTGAAAGGGCTGTACTCAATATGCCAGCCAATTTGGAAAACTCAGCAGTGTCCACAGGACTGGAAAAGGTCAGTTTTCATTCCAATCCCAAAGAAAGGCAATGCCAAAGAGTGCTCAAACTACCACACAATTGAACTCATCTCACACGCTAATAAAGTAATGCTCAAACTTCTCCAAGCCAGGCTTCAGCAATATGTGAACCTTGAAATTCCAGATGTTCAAGCTGGTTTTAGAAAAGGCAGAGAAACCAGAGATCAAATTGCCAACATCTGCTGGATTATAAAAAAAAAAAAAAAAAAAAAAAAACAAGAGAGTTCCAGAAAAACATCTATTTCTGCTTTATTGACTATGCCAAAGCCTTTGACTGTGTGGATCACAATAAACTGTGGAAAATTCTGAAAGAGATGGGAATACCAGACCACCTGATCTGCCTCTTAAGAAATCTGTATGCAGGTCAGGAAGCAACAGTTAGAACTGGACATGGAACAGCAGACTGGGTCCAAATAGGAAAAGGAGTACATCAAGGCTGTATATTGTCACTCTGCTTATTTAACTTATATGCAAAGTACATCATGAGAAATGCTGGGCTGGATGAAGCACAAGCTGGAATCAAGATTGCCGGGAGAAATATCAGCAACCTCAGATATGTAAATGACACCACCCGTATGGCAGCAAGTGAAGAGGAACTAAAAAGCCTCTTGATGAAAGTGAAAGTGGAGAGTGGAAAAGTTGGCTTAAGGCTCAACATTCAGAAAATGAAGATCATGGCATCTGGTCCCATCACTTCATGGGAAATAGATGAGGAAACATTGGAAACAGTGTCAGACTTTATTTTTTGGGGGCTCCAAAATCACTGCAGATGGTGACTGCAGCTATGAAATTAAAAGACACTTACTCCTTGGAAGGAAAGTTATGACCAACCTAGATAGCATATTCAAAAGCAGAGACATTATTTTGCCAACAAAGGTCCGTGTAGTCAAGGCTATGGTTTTTCCTATGGTCATGTATGGGTGTGAGAGTTAGACTGTGAAGAAAGCTGAGTGCTGAAGAATTGATGCTTTTGAACTGTGGTGTTGGAGAAAACTCTTGAGAGTCCCTTGGACTCCAAGGAGATCCAACCAGTCCATTCTGAAGGAGATCAACCCTGCGATTTCTTTGGAAGGAATGATGCTAAAGCTGAAACTCCAGTACTTTGGCCACCTCATGCAAAGTGTTGACTCATTGGAAAAGACTCTGATGCTGGGAGGGATTGGGGGCAGGAGGAGAAGGGGACGACAGAGGATGAGAAGGCTGGATGGCATCACTGACTCAATGGATGTGAGTCTCAGTGAACTCCCGGAGTTGATGATGGACAGGGAGGCCTGGCATGCTGCGATTTATGGGGTCCTAAAGAATCGGACACGACTGAGTGACTGAACTGAACTGAACTGATATAATATTGATTATTTTTTGTATTTTTAAAGCAAATATTTTGGCTGTTTTAAACCTTTATTTGGAAGGATAACAACCAAAACAAAGAATCTGTATGGAAATGCTCCAGGAGGACCCAAGGATCCTCAGTGAATGCTTCACTGTCAAAGAAGGCGTAAATTGGGCATAGCATTTGAATAGCCAATAAAGCAAACCTTTCACCAATGAAACAGTCTTCATCTCCCCTTACTTTGGAAAGGGTAATCCTAGGCCCAGTGGAATAAGCATCAACTTTCACTGCTGGGGAGTCCCAACTGTTTAATAATACCTTAAAAAACTGGAAATAGAACTGCCTTATGACCCAGCAATCCCACTGCTGGGCATACACACCAAGGAAACCAGAACTGAAAGAGACACATGTACCCCAATGGTCATCACAGCATGGTACATATACACAATGGAGTATTACTCAGCCATTAAAAAGAATACATTTGAATCAGTCCTAATGAGGTGGATGAAACTGGAGACTATTATACAGAGTGAAGTAAGCCAGAAAGAAAAACACCAATACAGTATACAAATGCATATATATGGAATTTGGAAAGATGGTAACGATAACCCTGTATGCGAGACAGCAAAAGAGACACAGATATATAGAACAGTCTTTTGGACTCTGTGGGAGAGGGCAAGGGTGGGATGATTTGGGAGAATGGCATTGAAACATGTATAATATCATATAAGAAAGGAATCGCCAGTCCAGGTTTGGTGCAGGATACAGGATGCTCAGGGCTGGTCCACTGGGATCACCCACACGGATGGTATGGGGAGGGAAGTGGGAGGGGGTTCAGGATGTCCCCATGTACACACGTGTACACCCGTGTACACCCGTGGTGGACTCATGTTGATGTATGGCAAAACCAATACAATATTGTAAAGTAATTAGCCTCCAATTAAAATAAATAACTTTAAATTTAAAAAAACCCTCTTGATGAAAGAGGAGGGTGAAAAAGTTGACTTAAAACTCAACATTCAGAAAATAAAGAACATGGCATCTGAATATATATATATATATATTTTTTTTACCAACCTTGATGATATGCTTAAAGTTACAGTATTTGTTCCTTTATGTTGAGAAAAACTATCTCCAATAATTCATCATTAAGATGCAGATTAAATCTCTCATTTAATAAAAGCTGAAAACTCTTTTGAAAATGTTTCTGTATACACACAGAAACTTCTTTTAGTACAATTAATATTAAATATTTGGGAACAATTTTAAAAGAAGGAAATTCTAATTCAGTGCTACACTACTTTTTAAAGCTTGTGATGTGGACACTAATTTTAATCTAAAAAAAAATGTTCTAGTTGGTGCTGCTGTGCTTAGTCGCTCAGTCGTGTCCAACTCTTTGCAACCCCATGGACTGTAGCCCACCGGCTCCTCTGTCCATGGGGATTCTCCAGGCAAGAATACTGGAGTGAGTTGCCATGCCCTCCTCCAAAGGATCTTCCCAATCCAGGGATTGAACCCAGGTCTCCTGCAATGCAGGCAGATTCTTTACCAGCTGAGCTACCAGGAGAGTTGGTCCCCAAGGAATATATTTTTATGTTTCTTTTAGAGTTTGGATCTTGAATATTCTTGATGTCAATCACCATTACACTGACCTGTATAGGAGACTGGGTTGATTGCTTATAGATATCTATCAGGATGTACCCTAGGATTTTCCTTTTTTTTTTTTTTTATTAAGTTCCTGCTTTCTAGTATAATAATTTGCCTCTTTCTTCTAAAAAATTAATCTAAAAAGTGAATGTCAGTATTTGAATGATTATGATTCAATTAATTGGCATTTTATTGCATCATGAGAGAGGCTATGTAAGGAAAGAACAAGACAAACTCCCTCAAAAAGTTTTTAATTAAAATCAATGTCCAAATTACAATCCTAAATAAATACTGCAATGCTCAATTAAATTTCCTTCTTTCAAAATTCTTCCCAAATATTTCCTCAGATTAATTGTCACTGTATGAAAGAAGGTGCCATGTGTATAATGGTAACCATGGAATCCTTCACATTATCTGCATATTGCATGTGTAATTCATTCCTATGCAAAACATAATTAGAATGTAGTATACTTCAGTTTCTCCGGAAGCATCCCAAGGTCATTATATGAAATGCATATAGTCAAACCATAGGTGCTGTCACAAAGGGGAATAAAAGAACAAAAGAAAAGAGAGAAAAGAATTAGGTTAGTATTACTTGTATAGATTGTGTGATCACCAGATCAGTCACAAATAGTTGGAAACCATCTCTTTGACATGCAGAATCCCAGCTATACTAACTTGTTTCCCTATTTTATGACCAAAAGGTGGCAGTGTTCCATTTATTATGAGCTTGGCGTACTACAGTCATTCGGTAATGTTCTCCGCTGAAACTAGCAAGGTGTGCATCATTAACCATTCTGCTTCACAGGTCCTCATATCAAGAGGATCATACCAGCAGCTACTGTGACATAACTCATTAAGAAATTGTTGTAAATAAGAATCTTGTAGAAAAGCATAACGGCAGGTCAAATCAGCTCCCCCACCTTGGAAGGAAGCTAAATCCTTGTGGCTGACCTGCTGTTGGGCAAAAATAAATTACTATTTGCATCATAAAAGATGGGAGCATTCCTCCAAGCACAGAGACAGCTACAGCTAAGACTCTGTGACATTTGGTTCATTTTTCTCTCCAAGCCCCATCCAAGCAAGGTGATTTATTCTCCCAAAGCAATGACTGAAATGTTTACCTATTCACCTGGTCAGGCAGTCACAAGCACATTTTAAACAGCTATGGGAAATGGTTTTAACTGACAGTAGATGTGCCCTATTAAGAGCAAGATGGGTGTCTAACTTTTTGAAACAAATTTGCCAAAATGAAAGTTAAAAAAAAAAAGTCAAAACAAAAAAACTGGCTGGAGGCTTTACCCAATGTCTCATCAGCATTCAACAACAGCTCCTTAGGGCTTAAATCAAACAAGAAAAAGAAGATCCTGAGACAAATACAGAAGAGATCAGTGAAAATTTCTCATTACTTATACAGTCAGCCACAGGGAATAGAGATAGGAGCTGCTTAAATGCCTCTTTTTTTTGGTGGAAATATGATGGCCATGAATGAAGAAGTAAGATGTAGCTCCCAAAATATATTCCGTCAAGTACAAACAGAATACTATATATAATTGCATTACATTACAGCTTGTATTGATTGGTTAGATTTTCCCCATGGCACAGTTCCATTTCACATTCTCAACCTCGTTGTAACAAAGGATTACAAGAGTTCTGTATATCATTAGGATTTATTTAATCTGCGTTTTCTTGTCGGTAAATATATTCTGAGTTCAAAACACAATGGAATAAATACTTAGGCAATTTTAGGCAAAAATGAAAAATAAAAGCCAAATTCTGGATAATTTGTGAAGCTGAATTCTTCAGTTCTTCACTTTTCACTCTGGCAGTGGAAACATGACCTTTTAATGCAATGGCATAACACAGTTGAAATGGCTCAAGTTGTTAGGAATGAAAGAGAGGCAGGTTAAATTCAAATGATGGAGTTCTCTAATTACTGAACCCTATACTGGACATGGAACAACAGACTGGTTCCAAATAGGAAAAGGAGTACGTCAAGGCTGTATATTGTCACCCTGCTTATTTAACTTATATGCAGAGTACATCATGAGAAATGCTGGGCTGGAGGAAGCACAAGCTGGAATCAAGATTGCCGGGAGAAATATCAATAACCTCAGATATGCAGATGACACCACCCTTATGGCAGAAAGTGAAGAGGAACTAAAAAGCCTCTTGATGAAAGTGGAAGTGGAGAGTGAAAAAGTTGGCTTAAAGCTCAACATTCAGAAAATGAAGATCATGGCATCTGGTCCCATCACTTCATGGGAAATAGATGGGGAAACAGTGGAAACAGTGTCAGACTTAATTTTTTGGGACTCCAAAATCACTGCAGATGGTGATTGCAGCCATGAAATTAAAAGATGCTTACTCCTTGGAAGAAAAGTTTTGACCAACCTAGATAGCATATTGAAAAGCAGAGACATTACTTTGCCAACAAAGGTCTGTCTACTCAAGGCTATGGTTTTTCTTGTGGTCATGTATGAATGTGAGAGTTGGACTGTGAAGAAAGCTGATGCTTTTGAACTGTGGTGTTGGAGAAGACTCTTGAGAGTCCCTTGGACTGCAAGGAGATCCAACCAGTCCATTCTGAAGGAGATCAGCCCTGGGATTTCTTTGGAAGGAATCATGCTAAGGCTGAAACTCCAGTACTTTGGCCACCTCATGCGAAGCATTGACCCATTGGAAAAGACTCTGATGCTGGGAGGGATTGGGGGCAAGAGGAGAAGGGGACGACAGAGGATGAGATGGCTGGATGGCATCACTGACTCGATGCACGTGAGTCTGAGTGAACTCCGGGAGTTGGTGATGGACAGGGATGCCTGGTGTGCTGTGATTCATGGGGTTGCAGAGAGTCGGACACAACTGAGCGACTGAACTGAACTGAACTGAACTGATAGCAGAGTACCTGCCTAACACAGACTTTACTGAATGACCCTCTGTTGACCACCTAATACACCTAATAATAAACAGTGTCAGGGCACTGTTGATTTATTGACCAAAAAGGAGAATGCTTTCTGAAATCCTATGTCAGGGAGATTACAATTATACTCATTAGGGAAAAGGTATAAATCTCATTATTATGAAAATGAGACTTCAGAATTAATTTTTATTCTGTGCTATTTTCTTAACATCCACAAGAGCTGATGCCTAATCTCTCTCTTTAAATTAACAAGTGAAAAGCAGTATTTTAGATATTGATGGAGGAAAACAAAGAGGACATAAATATTCCTGGAGGGTGGTAACAAGAGGTAACAAGGATGGTTTCATGTACACACCTATAAGCTACCTCATGTCAATGTCTTACTCCTTCTTTTTGAACTTGCAGGTCTGTTGGAACACGCTGTTTTGTGTACATTTTGTTAGCAGGAGATACGGAAGATTTTACATCTTCCTAGTTTTAGGGATTAGTAGGTATTGGCACTGTTTGAGAAGATGAAAAAGGAGGGGTCAGTAACAGCTATTGGACTGACCACAGCAACCCCTTAGTTCACCTCCTATCCCTCCTCCCACCAGGAGGCAAACATTGCAAAATACATATGTGGGCACTTTTCATACATTGATAGTCATGTGAACCAAAATTTGCCTGAAATACTAATTCTCATCTAAAGAGAATTCTGTCAGAAATAACTACAATAACAGTGATACCACTTTGCAGTCAATCCACAATAGCTTCTATGGAATTGTATACACACATGCAACTAACAGCAAGATTAATGTAAAAGAGCCTTTCTTAGCACCTGTGTGAGGTGCCATGTGAAGCTCGCAAAAACCTTACACTTTGCTCCTGTCATTTTCTGGACCCAAATACTCTGCCTTTCATTCTGTCCCATCATTCTCTGCTGCTTGCCTAGGTCTGTTTTTCTGCAATTTCTAATTCAGTCTCCAACCTCTATGTGATATTTTTACAGGCCTCACTAATCCACATCTAGATTTTTATACCCCCCTCCCAGAAATATCACATATATCTCTGTATTGCCAGTAAAGTGCAGTAATAGTGCTTTATACGTTTATACACGATAGCATTTTAATAAGTTTTTGGTTGCTACAGCTTTTAACTCACTTGATATTTGCTCTCCAGAATTCTAACAAACATCTAGGATAAATATGGTGATATAATCACCCTCTCTAAAAAGAAAATGAACTTTCCAACGTATAAACTATTAACTAGTTAACTAACAACTTATCAATTGTTAACATGAGGTACAGACAAAAAGATATGTGCATATCAGAGGTGGTAACTAAAAACAGTTTTAGAAAGTGCATGTTTATGCCAAGTAAACCCAAGATGAAATGTACAATCCAGGCAGTTCTTACAAGATACACAGCTAAGAGCACAGGTGTACAATCTGGAAATCTCATGGTAAATTGCTCTTGTGAGATTGAGCTATTATGCTCATGTTATCAAACCTAAGTGATCTGGATAAGCATAATATTATTTTCAGCCAAATCCAAGTATATGCATATTTTTTCATCACAAATTTAAATAGCACATGAATGTGACTGGTGATATAATATGTGTTGTAACAACTTACTAGTTAAAATTACCATTCAAATCCTTTTAAGACAAAGTTAAATAAAGGGGAAAATCCACACATCTTTTCACTGTGGAGCACTTGCTATTACCAAGGTGGGTGGTCTTTCAGAGGGAATGGCAGCAGTGATTACAAAGCCTTAGACTTTCTGCTGCAACATAAAAACTTGAGGGTACATTTAACTTAATGCTACTCAAGTCAGAAGATGTAAAAGCAACTGTCCCAACACTTTGCATTTATAGACAATTCAGTCAGATTCATTTTCAGGCAATTTAATAATTTTCATTTCAAATAATTTTTCAAGTACCATAAAATAAAGGATGTCACCATGTTGTTTTACTTTACATTTTATATGGAACAAAAATTCTTTGCCTCTCCTGTAATGTTTAATCCCTTTATTTTTTCACTCACTAGAATTTTAGAATTACAATCATAGAAATAATTATGGGCATTTTGGACAATAGATACTCTTTATTTCTGCTTTGAACTAGAACTTATTTGTGGTATTGGTTACAGCATAGTATAAAAAAGATCCACATTATGGAGCAAATTCCCACATAGGCCAGTAGGTTTCACTTCACATTCTGATTAGAGAAGCCACCCTCAGTTAGTTGGCTATATTGCAACTGTGTGCCACAAGTCATAAGACAAAAGTAATGAAAATTATTTTGCACACAGCATCATCATGCTTTTGACTAAACAACTCAAAGCTCGGTACCTATACTGTTCATCACTATCATCTATGAAGATTAAATATATATCATTTTTATAAAACCACTTGATTTCCATGTTATATATCTTTTTAACAATGTGCAAAGCACCCGGTGCTTTGATATTTACTCTATCTGTCCTAACTTTTCTTATTGACTTCCATTATAATGATATACGCTAAGTTATTGAATTAGAAAAGACTTTTTTAAATGAAATGCTATTTTTTTTCATATTTTATTTTATTTTTTAATTTTATTTTATTTTTAAACTTTACATAATTGTATTAGTTTTGCCAAATATCAAAATGAATCCGCCACAGGTATACATGTGTTCCCCATGTTTCCAGGGTAGTACTCTGAATCGGTGATACTAGCAACATACAACTACAAAATCGAAAAAAAACAAATGTGAAAACATAAATTCATTGTGGTGGGAAAAGATATATGTTCTGAGTCCTTGTAACAACTCTATTACAGTTTTAAACTAGTTTTAAACAACTATAGTGAGTTTGATTATTCTTCTAAGCTAGATTTCCTGGGCTCTGGGAAAGATCAGGAGGTACACTACTCAGTTCTTGCCTTGATAGAAAGAAAAGCATCTAAGTCCTGGAGAAGATGGCACAAACTATCTCTGATATACTAGTTGCAATAGTATACATTCCTGAGTCTGAGTTATATGCAGACAGTAGATGAGGTGAATGATCATGTCCACCCTCAAACAATCTGTACAATTAACAGGTTTTGTTGAGGTCGTTCTACAGCTCTGAAAAACTTTATCCTATCCTCATGCTGGAAGACAATTATGGACAATTTGTTTCCATGAAGACCCTGACCATATGGCCCATGGATGTGCACAAGGAAGCAATAAACAAGTTGCAACCCACAGCCCAAGGTGTTCACCTGCAACACCAACTGACTGCCTTTCAGCACAGCTTGTTGTCAAAAAGCATGTTAGCAGATGTAGAGCCACATTTTGATATTTATAGCTTTAAAGGCATTAATTCCATTATAAATTTGGAAAATTCACTTTACAGATGTTGACTATCTGTGTTTGTTTCTCCTTTCTGTATAATGGTCATAAAGTAAGGGCAGAAATAGTTCCTCTCTTCAAGTGACTGTGTGGTGAGCTCATTCTTATTAGCAATGCTGCTGATTTTGATGACATGCATTGAAAGTGAAAGTGAAGTCTCTCAGTCGTGTCTGACTCTTTGTGACCCCATGGACTATAGCCTATCAGGCTCCTCCATCCATGGGATTTTCCAGGCAAGAGTGCTGGAGTGGGTTGCCATTTCCTTCTCCAGGGGATCTTCCTGACCTAGGAATCGAACCCGGGTCTCCTGCATTGCAGGCAGACGATTTACCATCTGAGCCCCCAGGGAAGCCCAGACATGCATTATATGCATATAATAAAAAAAAACCTTTCCCAAGTTCTTAGTACTATAAAAAGATTGATTAGGCAATTTCTTCTTTAAATTTTGGTAACTAGTAAGACATCAGTTGAAAGAACAAGGAAAGCCAGTAGAAGGCATGGATATTAATATGGAAAAACCTCTGCGAATGGGAGATGACTTAAGGACCAAAACTGAATAGGAGATATGCCAAAATGTTTTAACTGCTTAGAGTAATAGCAGAAGCCTTATTAAATGCAGTTAGATTTACCATGGCTCTGCTAAACAGTCAAGCATGGCAAAAAGGATAGTTTTCCTATGGCTTCAAGAAATGTATGTAGTCATAGCAGTGTTGACACCTGTGTTAACTTACGGTATGGATTTTAAAGACCCACTCAGTTTTTAAGTTTGCAATCATCCTGTAACCAATTTTTATATTCTTCAAGTCTATATAAGCTTTATTTCTTTTTTTGCCTTAGGAATTTTATATTTGCAATATACTTTTTTTCTCACTTTATTTTTTAATTAATTAATTTATTTTAATTGGAAGCTAATTACTTTACAACATTGTGGGGGGTTTTGCCATACATTGACATGAATCAGCCATGCGTGTACATGTGTCCCCCATCCTGAACCTCCCTCCCACCTCCCTTCCCATCTCATCCCTCATTGTTGTCCCAGTGCAACGGCTTTGAGTGCCCTGTTCCATGCATCAAACTTGGACTGGTGATCTATTTCACATATGGTAATATACGTGTTTCAATGCTATTTTCTCAAATCATCCCACCCTCGCCTTCTCCCACAGAGTCCAAAAGTCTGTTCTTTATATCTGTGTCTCTTTTGCTGTCTCACATATAGGGTATCATTACCATCTTTCTAAATGCCAGTCTTTTGGACTCTGGGAGAAGGCAATGGTGGGATGATTTGGGAGAATA
Source organism: Bos grunniens (assembly GCF_055505025.1). NCBI lineage: Eukaryota > Metazoa > Chordata > Mammalia > Artiodactyla > Bovidae > Bos > Bos grunniens. Next base: position 98,980,759 of record NC_141194.1, on the reverse strand, counting down.
GCATTGAAACATGTATATTATCATATGTGAAACAGATCACCAGTCCAGGTTTGATGCATGATACAGGGCGCTCAGGGCTGGTACACTGGGATGACCCTGAGGGATGGGAAGGGAAGGGAGGTGGGAAGTGGGTTCAGGAAGGGGAACACATGTACACCCATGACTGATTCATGTCAATGTATGGCAAAACCACTACAATATTTTTAAAATAAATAAATAAATTTATTTGAAATAAATAAATAAGTATATATCCATTAATATACTATATTGGTGGGTTTTTTTTCTGACTTACTTCACTCTGTATAATAGGCTCCAATTTCATCCACCTCATTAGAACTGATTCAAATGTGTTCTTTGTAATGGCTGAGTAATATTCCATTGTGGATATGTATCACTGCCTTCTTATCCATTCGTCTGCTGATGGACATCTACGTTACTTCCATGTCCTAACTATTGTAAACAGTGCTCTGATGGACATTTGGGTACATGTGTCTCTTTCAATTCTGGTTTCCTCAGTGTGTATGCCCAGCAGTGGGATTGCTGGGTCATGTGGCAGTTCTATGTCTGGTTTTTTAAGGAATCTCCACACTGTTCTCCATAGTGGCTGTACTAGTTTGCATTCCCACCAACATTATAAGAGGGTTAACTTTTCTCCACACTCTTTTCAGCATTTATTCTTTGTAGACTTTTTGATAGCAGCCATTCTGACCAGCATGACATGGTACCTCATAGTGGTTTTGATTTGCATTTCTCTGATATTGAGTGAGGTTGAGCATCTTTTCGTGTGTTTGTTAACCATCTGTATGTCTTCTTTGGAGAAATGTCTGCTTAGTGCTTTGGCCTGTTTTTTGATTGGATCGTTTATTTTTCTGGAATTGAGCTGCAGGAGCTGCTTGTATATTTTGAGATTGATTCTTTGTTAGTCATTTCATTTGCTACTGGGGCTTCCCTGGTGGCTCAGATGGTAAAGCAGCTGCCCGCAATGCCGAAGACCTGGGTTTGATCCCTGGGTTGGGACGATCCCCTGGAGAAGGAAATGGCAACCCACTCCAATACTCTTGCCTGGAAAATTCCATAGACTGGGGAGCCTTGTAGGCTACAGTCCATAGGGTCACAAAGAGTTGGACACGACTGATCAACTTCACTTTCATTTGCTATTATTTTCTCCCATTCTGAAAGCTGTCTTTTCACCTTGTTTATAGTTTCCTTCATTGTGCAAAAGCTTTTAAGTTTAATTAGGTCCCATTTGCTTATTTTTGTTTTTATTTCCATTATTCTTGGAGGTGGGTCATAGAGGATCCTGCTGTGATTTATGTCAGAGAGAGTTTTGCCTATGTTTTCCTCTAGGAGTTTTATAGTTTCTGGTCTTATGTTTAGATCTTTAATCCACTTTGAGTTTATTTTTGTGTATGATGTTAGAAAGTGTTCTAGTTTCATTTTTTTACAGGTGGTTGACCAGTTTTCACAGCACCACTTGTTAAAGAGATTGTCATTTCTCCATTGTATATTCTTCCATCCTATGTCAAAGATAAAGTGTCCATAGGTGTGTGGATTTATCTCTGGGCTTTCTATTTTGTTCCATTGGTCTATATTTCTGTCTTTGTGCCAGTACCATACTGTCTTAATGACTGTACTTTTGTAGTATACTCTGAAGTCAGGCAGGTTGATCTCTTCAGTTGATCTCTTCTTCTTTATCACGATTGTTTTGGCTATTCAAAGTTTTTTGTATTTCCATACAAATTGTGAAATGATTTGTTCTATTTCTGTGAAATGGATAAGGCAACGGCAACCCATTCCACTACTCTTGCCTGGAAAATCCCATGGACAGAGGAGCCTGATAGGCTCCACTCCATGGGGTCATGAAGAGTCACACATGACTGAGCGACTTCACTTTCACTTTTCACTTTAATGTATTGGAGAAGGAAATGGCAACCCACTCCAGTGTTCTTGCCTGGAGAATCCCAGGGATGGTGGAGCCTGGTGGGCTGCCGTCTATGGGGTTGCACAGAGTCGGACACGACTGAAGCAACTTAGCAGCAGCAGCAGCAGTTCTGTGAAAATACCATTGGTAGCTTGATGGGAATTGCATTGAATCTATAGATTGCTTTGGGTAGTTACTTATTTTCACTATACTGATTCTTCCAATCCATGAACATGGTATATTTCTCCGTCTATTTGTCATCTTTGATTTCTTTCATCAGTGTTTTGAAGGAAATGGCAACCCACTCCAGTATTCTTGCCTGGAAAATCCCATGGACGGTGGAACCTGGTAGGCTACAGTCCATGGGGCCTCAAAGAGTCGGACACGACTGAGTGACTTCACATATATAGGTTTTTTGTTTCTTTAGGTAGATTTATTCCTAAGTATTTTATTCTTCTCGTTGCAATGGTGAATGGAATTGTTTCCTTAATTTCTCTTTCTGTTTTCTCATTCTTAGTGTGTAGGAATGCAAGGGATTTCTGTGTATTAATTTCATATACTGTAACTTTACTATATTCATTGATTAGCAATTTTCTGGTCGTGTCATTAAAGTTTTCTATGTAGAGGACCATGTCATCTGCAAACAGTGAGAGTTTACTTCTTCTTTTCCAATCTGGATTCCCTTTATTTATTTTTCTTCTCTGATTGCTGTGGCCAAAACTTCCAAAATTATGTTGAATAGTAGTGGTGAGAGTGGGCAGCCTTGTCTTGTTCCTGACTTTAGGGGAAATGCTTTCAATTTTTCACCACTGAGGATAATGTTTGCTGTGGGTTTATCATATATAGCTTTTATTATGTTGAAGTATGTTTCTTCTGTGCTTGCTTTCTGGAGAGTTTTTATCATAAATGGATGTTGAATTTTGTCAAAGACATTCTCTTCATCTATTGAGATAATCATATGGTTTTTATCTTTCAATTTGTTAATGTGGTGTATCATATTGATTGATTTGTGGATGTTGAAGAATCCTTGCATCCCTGGGATAAAGCCCACTTGGTCATGATGCATGATCTTTTTAATATGTTGTTGTATTCTGTTTGCTAGAATTTAGTTGAGGACTTTTGCATCTATGTTCATCAGTGATATTGGCCTGTAGTTTTCTTTTTTGTGGCATCTTTGTCTGGTTTTGGTATTAGGGTGATGGTGGCCTCATAGCTTTATTTCTAATGGCAAGCTATGGAAGTCATTGCTTAACCACACAGAAAGTTGTATACTTGGGAGTGCAGGTCTTTGCTGATGATCTTATCTATGTGCTTAACCCAGTTACACCAGTCACATAATGGGTACATCTCTTTAATTGGTTGTCTTGCCTTATTTACATGCTTACTTATTTACATAAGTGTGAATTTTGTAAATTATCCATTGTGCTAGAGTGAATTTTACAAATAATAATAATGCATATTACTTCTTAGTAAGATTACGTTTAATGATTTTTCTCAGGGAATTTTCTAGAAGCAGTGAGCTTTTCTCAGTGAGGTAGAAGTAGAATATGGGAACCTGTAAAACCCAAAGATATATACTCCACCATGAGACAGACTGTCCTTTGAGTCTTAGACTACTATCAGAAAAGGAGAAAGGGGTTCTAAATGTGGAGGTAACAGGCAACTACAGATTAACCTCATCCACTTTATAATTTTGATGTATTTCAATTTTGCTACATACAGTACAAATTCAGAATGATGTCATTTCTGTTCATATAACTGAATGGCTTTGAATTTAGTGACCTTGAAAGTCAAATTGATCTCCCAAGTGACATCAAACAGTGGACAGTGCTGCTCTCTGGGGTATAGTTGGGAAAAGCCCAGTTCATTGGGTGGGAGAGTGAATCATTAAGTAGTATAAGAATTTCATGAATTGCTGCTGTTTTATGAATCAGTGCAGAACAGCTTTATTACTTACTGTGTAAAATATAGCTTTCTGTTGCAAAGATCAAAATGCAATCAGCACAATAGTCAACATAATCCATATCAAAGAATGAGGCAAACTCATTTGGGTTCCTCCCAGTGCCATAGAATGGTATACTTAAAAATGAACAAACCCACCTTCCTATCTGCTTGAAAATCTCTGGAGCATTTGTGTGATTTGGAGTTATTTTATTTTGTCACCACTTATATTAAAAAAAGAAGGCAGCTTACCAGAATGTTTATTTTCATCACATAGGAAAATACATTACATTCAAGCTTTATGATCCTGAATGTATTTCTAGTTAATAAATAACTTAAATTATGTCTTATTTCTAATTATAGCACATCAAGTCCATGACTTGGCAATCATCTTTTCTTTCCATTATCTATACAAAGACTTTGAAATGAACTGAAAATTACTTTCTTCCTTATTTTGCAGAATATTTTGTGTACATGCTTTCTCAAAAGCTTGAGAAATTTTCTTTTACTGGGTTAAAAGGCAAAGATGTATTTAATACATTAATCTTTTAAGTAGCATAGGTAGAGGTACACAAATCAAACACAGCACCTTGACCTATCTTGATGATTTTATTTTTCTTTTCTTAAATACAGTTGTACAGTTTTCTAAAAGTAGTTTAATTCTTCTACTGCCACTTTTAGATCTGTATTGATAAATACAATCATTAACATCCTGTATTCTGAATCCTCAATACAGCATTTTTATCGGTGCTATGAATGAAATCCCAGGTGGCAGTAGTGGTAAAAAAAAAAAAAAAACCTGTCTGTCAATGCAGGAGACATAAGAGATATGAGTTCGATTCCTGGGTTGGAAAGATCCCCTGGAGGACAAAAGGCAACCCACTGCAGTATTCTTTCTTGGAGAATCCCATGGACAGAGGAGCCTGGCAGTCTACAGTCCATGGGGTCGCAAAGAGTTGGACACGATTGAGCGACTTAGCACATACATGAATGAATTCAAGTGTGAATTGAGATATTAGAGATGAAACTAACTCCTATGGCTTAATCTTTTCTTTTTGAAATCAGGATCTATGATGAAATCATGCTACACAAAATTTTACTCCATCATACATCATTATAAAGCCATCTGTGTTATAAAACATGTACTAATGGATATACTACCTAAAAGACAAAGTACAGAAATTTAACCAGACACCTTTCCAATCACTTAGGTAAAAATTTTTTTCCTTGCTTAAATTGTATGAAATTTTGCTAAAGGTCACTATTGATTCAAGATGTACTATAGAGTCTATCTAACAACCACAGCATTAGATTTGAGACTTCAGAATGCCTGTAGCATAATCTTCTGAAATACTAACTTTAAAAATGGGGCATAGCTTAACAAGTTCAAAGAAAAGTATTGCTAGATCTGTTGATTATTCATGAAAGCAAGCACTTTCTGGTATAATACCATCAGAGCTAATTGATAACAACAGGTGTCTGCTGTGTACCTGCATTTTTAGGGCATTTAAACATTAAAATGGATTAGTGAAGGTGATTTTCCCCTAAAGATCTTAAAATGTAAAACTTGTAAATGCTTGGGACAATTTGATGCATCCTTCTTGAAGGCAACAGCATGTACTTAACATTATTACTGGATTCTTTTCTTTTTTCCTTCAAATCTCATAAATCAATCTTATGAGAAAGTATGTCTGGCCCATTTTGAAGGCTATTTTCTTTTGGTTAAGGAGAAACAAGGCATAAGTTATGTTTTGGAATAACATCTATATTTACATTACTTATCCAATGTAATTAGAGAACAAAAAATTCATTATTTTCCTCTAGCTATAAAGAGCCCAAGACTACCAAAACCTGCTAGATATTACTTAATTTTATCTTTGGTCATAGTAAAGTGGCACAATCTATTGGACAACTCACAATCCAAAATAACATATCTTCAAGAGAATGACTTTTCAATATCAAGACTTTTATAAAATAGAGCTAGAATTATGAATAAAGTTACTTTTGCCACCGTCATCAAAGCAACAGGAGGCAGTTTCTCACAAATGTGGAAAGAACAGAATACTGTGTAAGTTAATGACCATGGTGTTAAACAGCTTTCCAGGTGGTGTTAGTGGTAAAGAATCTGCCTGCCAATGCAGGAGACATAAGAGACCAGGGTTCAGTCCCTGGGTTGGGAAGACCCTGGAGGAGGGCATGGCAACCCACCCCAGTATTCTTGCCAGGAAAATCCCATGGACAGAGGAGTCTGGTGGGCTACAGTCCATGGGGTCACAAAGAGGCAGACATGACTGAAACGACTTAACACACAACACATACACATGTTAAAAATCATATGCTTATTATGGATTATGGCAGGCTCTTAGGATCAAAAGCAGAAATAAAAGGAACAGAGAATAAACCTGCTTGAAAATGGGATGTGTTTTCCTCTGTCATAACTGTTTCATAAAAGAAAGATGAACTTTTTCTAAATAGCCCTTGGCCCATGAGGCTCTAGTGAGCTGTTGTTTCTCCGGTTTGGAAACAGTGAAGTGACAGGTATACCAAAGTCACCTAAGCCCCCGCCTCCCGCCAAAATCTTGCAAAAACATGTATATGATCAGAAACAGGTTACACTGAGTTACCAAGTGGAAGACAGTAGTAAGTGTGATGGTGCTTCTTCCCAGGAAGAAAAATGTTAGAGATAATAAATTTAATTCCTATGAAGAATATTCACTCAGTGATTTAGAGAACGAAATAAGGATAATTTATCTATGTAATAAATGATTGCTTAAGAAACTAATCAATTTCAAAAACCTGAAACTAAGAATTGTATGTCCCTGTAAGATATTAAAGGGGAGCAGATTTTGCAGCTCCAAAATATGCCTCTTTGGTTCAGTTCAGTTCAGTTCAGTCACTCAGTCGTGTCCGACTCTCTGCGACCCCCATTAATCGCATCACTCCAGGCCTCCCTGTCCATCACCAACTCCCGGAGTTCACCCAGACTCACGTCCATCGAGTCAGTGATGCCAAGCAGCCATCTTGTCCTCTGTCGCTCCCTTTTCCTCCTGCCCCCAATCCCTCCCAGCATCAGAGTCTTTTCCAATGAGTCAGCTCTTCAATGAGGTGGCCAAAATACTGGAGTTTCAGCTTTAGCATCATTCCTTCCAAAGAACACCCAGGGCTGATCTCCTTCAGAATGGACTGGTTGGATCTCCTTGCAGCCCAAGGGACTCTCAAGAGTCTTCTCCAACACCACAGTTCAAAAGCATCAATTCTTTGGTGCTCAGCTTTCTTCACAGTCCAACTCTCACATCCATACATGACTACTGGAAAAACCATAGCCTTGACTAGACGGATCTTGTTGGCAAAATAATGTCTTGCTTTTCAATATGCTATCTAGTTTGGTCATAACTTTCCTTCCAAGGAGTAAGCGTCTTTTAATTTCATGACTGCAATCACCATCTGCAGTGATTTTGAAGCCCCCAAAAATAAAGTCTGACACTGTTTCCACTGTTTCCCCATCTGTTTGCCATGAAGTGATGGGACCAGATGCCATGATCTTCATTTTCTGAATGTTGAGCTTTAAGCCAACTTTTTCACTCTCCTCTTTGACTTTCATCAGGAGGCTTTTTAGTTCCTCTTCACTTTCTGCCATCAGGGTAGAAATGGTATGGACCTAACAGAAGCATAACATATTAAGAAGAGGTGGCAAGAATACACAGAAAAACTATACAAAAAAAGATCTTCAAGACCAATATAATCACGATGATGTGATCACTCACCTAGAGCCAGACATCCTGGAATGTGAAGTCAAGTGGGCCTTAGAAAGCATCACTACGAACAAAGCTAGTGGAGGTGATGGAATTCCAGTTGAGCTATTCCAAATCCTGAAAGATGATGCTGTGAAAGTGCTGCACTCAATATGCCAGCAAATTTGGAAAACTCAGCAGTGGCCACAGGACTGGAAAAGGTCAGTTTTCATTCCAATCCCAAAGAAAGACAATGCCAAAGAATGCTCAAACTACCACACAATTGCACTCATCTCACACACTAGGAAAGTAATGCTTAAAATTCTCCAAGCCAGGCTTCAGCAATACGTGAACTGTGAACTTTCAGATGTTCAAGCTGGTTTTAGAAAAGACATAGGAACCAGAGATCAAATGGCCAACATCTGCTGGATCATCAAAAAAGCAAGAGAGTTCCAGAAAAAACATCTATTTCTTCTTTATTGACTATGCCAAAGCCTCTGTGGTAGATTTATCTTAAAAAAAAAAAAAAAAAAGCAGACATAAAATAAGCTCTTAAAATTGTCATTTTATAATCAACATTTACATTTATAAGGGAAATGTCCATTTGTAAGGATACCTCCCTCTCTGTACCAGGAAGAAACTCTTAGCAGTGAAGAAGGCAAGGACTTAAATCTGCATAAAAATCATAACCTTGCTTACTTTGCTTTTCCTGATCACTTCCCATAACTGACTCTCCACCCAAAACATTTTCTTTTGTCTTTAGCTGAAGATGGTATTTAAGGTGATGGCTTTGACTATTTCAGAGAATTATGTTATTTTCTCGGGTCTATCTCACCTATACAAGAAGTATGCATGTTATTAAATTTTTGTTTTTATCCTGTTAATCTGTCTTATGTCAATTTGATTATTAGACCAGCAAAAGACACTGCCATGTGTAAAACAGAAAGCTAGTGGGGAGCTGCTGTATAGTGCAAGGAACTCAGCTTAGTGCTCTGTGGTGACCTAGATGGATGGGATTGAGGTTGGGCAAGGGAGATCCAAGCGTAAGGGGGATATACGTATACATATACCTGATTATTTCCTTGTACTGTCAGTAATGCTTAACGTGGAACTTGCCTAAAAGCGGAACTTGCCTAATGCGGAACTTGCCTAACGCGGAACTTAACCATTACTCTGGTTAAGTGAAAGGACCTCCTTACTAGAGCATGGAAAGGGCCAGATATACTGCTAACTTGTGGGAGAGGGTATGCTTGTGTGTTTCCACAGGATTCCACTTCTTCTGTTTGGACCCCTGAGGTTACTAAAATCCCTGGGGTCCTGGAGTCTAGGACTGAAAAAAGATGGGGAGACCAGAAGCTCATTGAGTCCAGACCTGAGTGAGCCAAGGAAAAGCCAAAGGACGAATGACTCTTCACCTCAGGCTTCACCGCTAGTACATCACTTCAGGCACCTGGAGCTTCAGGAGAGACATGCTGATTGAGTTCAACCGTATTCTGCCCCATCTCGTCTCTGTCATCGTACTTAAACAACCACCTCCAGCACAGTACCAACTTGGGGCTGGCTAAAACATCTCGCTCAGTGGGCTGAAGAATTAATAGAAAGGGAGAGATATGAGGCCACCCCTATGGTAATGTTTGTGGCTGTGCTTGCTGTGTTGGCTTGTCAGCCCAGGCCCTCCAGCACAGAAAAAGTTTATTGGGCCTATTTGCCTAATCCACCTTCTTTCCAGCCTGTTGATTGGATGAATGAGACCATTCGTGTTTTTTGTTTTTTGTTTTAATGATACTCTTCTTTTGGATGGGGCTTCCATCTATCCTAATAATATTAAAACAGTGGTCAGCACCCCCTTCAGTTTTTCAGGCATGTCCATTTATCCACATATTTGCTTTGCCATACCTTCCTCTTTACAAGAAGCAGCTCCAGTTTTGAATGGATGCGTTAGCACTTCCTTGAAAGGCATGCTTACTGATTCTCCAAGAAGCAATGGCAAGAGAGACTTTTGGTCTTTACAGCTGCTGATGCCGGGGGTGCAAGAAAGACTATTTGATGCCTTAAAAAAGGCAGCCCCTCATTTAAAGGACTATCCGAGCTGTGCATTCCCCACTTCGGACTCTGATGAACAAGGACTACAGGCCTGGGAAAGCATAAGCAGAATTTCTGGCTTTCCTCATTGGAAAGAATGCATGTACGCCATAAAGTTATCTATTCCCATTGCTGCCACCAGACGTTTTATGACCGAATGGGGGTGCCCCTATCTTTCAAGTCAACGATAGGGCTTGATTTATGTAGAACTTTATAGGTCCACATGGAATAATTCATTTCTCCCTATGCCTTTAGTAATTACCAGGTGGCATGCTAATGGATGGGTTCCTCCTTTAGTGAGCTTCGATGGAACGGGTCCCATGCAGCCTGAGTTATGGAAAGCATTGGCTGCTATGGAACCTGTGATTTTACATGGACCTTTAAATGAACAAATGTATATTGTATGGGCCTGCATGCATTCTCCCTATGCCTTTTTGTTGGCCAGAAATCAGAGTGATTTGGAAGTTTCTGAAGGAGAAATTGTTTACAATGTTATATGTGTGAATTGTTTTATATCAAATTGTGTTGATGGGAATGATTATATTATTATAAGGCTGTGATGATTGTAAAGTAACCACCATATTTGATGGTTACTGTAAAATTAGAGGGACAATGGTTTGATGATTATACATTGAAAGTTTTATATGAACTTAATGGCTTAATTTCTCAACCTAAGCGATTCATTGCAGCTCTGGTTATGGGAATAACTGCCTTGATTGCCACAATTGCATCAGTTACGGTTTCTGCTATTGCCCTGTCAAAAGAAGTGCATATGGCCTCGTTTGTCAATCAGCTGTCCAAAAATGTCTCTGTAGCTCTTACTATGCAGGAAATTATAGATAAGAAAATAGAAAATAAGGTCAATTCTTTAGAAGAAGCAGTTCTGCTTATGGGGCAAGAAATTACAAATTTAAAAATTAAATTGTCTTTAAGGTGCCATGCTGAATTTATTTATTTATTTTTATTTTTTTTTATTTTTTTTTTATTTTTTTTTTTTGTTTATTAAATATTTAAAAAAAAATCACATGCTCCCCATCCTGAACCCTCCTCCCTCCCAACCTCCCCATACCATCCCCCTGGGCCTTCCCAGCGTATTTATTTATTTTTAAATTTTATTTTATTTTTAAACTTTACACACATGCTGAATTTAAATGGATGTGCGATACCCCTCTACAGGTGAATTAGTCCATGCACTCTTGGGAACGTATTAGAAATCATATTTTAGGTGTCTGGAATCATTCAGATTTTAGTATTGATATTTCTAAGTTACATCAGGATAAGTTACATCAGGATATTCAGAATATGAAGCAGGTAGAGTCTGACTTTTCCTCTCAATGGCTTTTTAAAATTCCCTCTTGGAAAATCTGGAGGGGTATCTTTCCCATGGATCCTTTTCTACAATAATGATTAATGCAGCCATGTGCTTATGCCTGTTAGTTCTGATTTGTGTAACAGCCCCATGCCTTTTCAGAATACTCAACCAAAGTGTTTCTGCTCTATCTACTGAGTTTCATACCTATGCTCTAAAAAGTAAAAAAGGGGGAGACATCAGGAGCCGCGTTAGGCATTACTGACAAAATGGAGGCATGGCCCCAGACCCCTCTCCTTATTCTGCAGGCACTGTCCCAGGATGAAGGAGTTAGGCCTTGCAATTCTGACTTGTCTTTTCCTCTCCTCAGCCGAGTTGACTGAAAAGGAACATTAAGGTTCTTATTGTTCTTGAGAGGAGCATGAGAAGGCATAAAGCCTTCTGCAGCTATGCTCAGAAAATAATTCATAAAGTTAGTCATTGACATTTGTTTAAGGACTTTTACAAAAGACTGTTCAAAAGCTACATAGGCCGTAGCTTGAGGCCTTGGGAGGGATTGATATCTGAAGCCTCTTTGTGAGGAGAATGTTTATGGCAAAGGAGTTTACTGAATTTAGGGCTTAGAAATAATTTTAAAGTTAGAAGTTAAAGATTTAAGGAATGTTTTAAAGTTAGCATATTTTACTATAGCTTATAGAAGTTAGGAATTTTTAGAGACACTATAGCTAGAAGCCTTGTTAAGAGATAGTGAGTTCAGATGTTAGGGGCAAACAGGATTTACGAAGATAAGTAGTGAACTGAGGAATGTAGCATGAGTTACAGTGAAATCACAAGTTAACTATAGGACACATAAGAAGAGGTAGATAATAGATGATAAGAATCACTGAAGTGGGAACTCTGTTTGAAGAGCAACATTGATTTATGGAGATAATAAATCTGGGAGAGGGGGAACTGAAAATGTCAAACCTCTGGCCTAATGTTTCTGTAAAAGTATAAAACAGAATCTTAAACTTGAAATAAACACGCAGTCCATAGAAAAATGAGAGGCCATCTCATCTCCAACACCATTCATCTCTTCAGGTTGAATCCCTAGCTGCTGCAGTTGGACTCCAGCATTGTAAGGTAGAAACTAACCCAACATTGTAAAGCAACTATCAGATCAGATCAGATCAGTTGCTCAGTCGTGTATGACTCTTTGCGACCCCATGAATCGCAGCACGCCAGGCCTCCCTGTCCATCATCAACTCCCGGAGTTCACTGAGACTCACGTCCATTGAGTCAGTGATGCCAAGCAGCCATCTCATCCACTGTCGTCCCCTTCTCCTCCTGCCCCCAATCCCTCCCAGCATCAGAGTCTTTTCCAATGAGTCAACTCTTCACATGAGGTGGCCAAAGCACTGGAGTTTCAGCTTTAGCATCATTCCTTCCAAAGAAATCCCAGGGCTGATCTCCTTCAGAATGGACTGGTTGGATCTCCTTGCAGTCCAAGGGACTCTCAAGAGGCTTCTCCAACACCACAGTTCAGAAGCATCAATTCTTCAGCACTCAGCCTTCTTCACAGTCCAACTCTCACATCCATACATGACCACAGGAAAAACCATAGCCTTGACTAGACGAACCTTTGTTGGCAAAGTAATGTCTCTGTTTTTGAATATGCTATCTAGGTTGGTCATAACTTTCTTTCCAAGGAGTGAGCGTCTTTTAATTTCATGGTTGCAGTCACCATCTGTAGTGATTTTGGAGCCAGGAAAAATGAAGTCTGACACTGTTTCCACTGTTTCCCCATCTATTTCCCATGAAGTGGTGGGACCGGATGCCATGATCTTCGTTTTCTGAATGTTCAGCTTTAAGCCAACTTTGCCACTCTCCACTTTCATTTTCATCAAGAGGCTTTTGAGTTCCTCTTCACTTTCTGCCATAGGGTGGTGTCATCTACATATCTGAGGTTACTGATATTTCTCCCAGCAATCTTGATTCCAGTCTGTGTTTCTTCCAGTCCAGCATTTCTCATGATGTACTCTGCATATAAGTTAAATAAATAGGGTGACAATATACAGCCTTGACGAACTCCTTTTCCTATTTGGAACCAGTCTGTTGTTCCATGTCCAGTTCTAACTGTTGCTTCCTGACCTGCATACAGATTTCTCAAGAGGCAGATTAGGTGGTCTGGTGTTCCCACCTCTTTCAGAATTTTCCACAGTTTATTGTGATCCACACAGTCAAAGGCTTTGGCATAGTCAATAAAGCAGAAATAGATGTATTTCTGGAACTCTCTTGCTTTTTCGATGATCCAGCAGATGTTGGCAATTTGATCTCTGGTTCCTCTGCCTTTTCTAAAACCAGCTTGAACATTAGGAAGTTCACGGTTCACATATTGCTGAAGCCTGGCTTGGAGAATTTTGAGCATTACTTTCCTAGCGTGTGAGATGAGTGCAATTGTGCGGTAGCTTGAGCATTCTTTGGCATTGCCTTTCTTTGGGATTGGAATGAAAATTGACCTTTTCCAGTCCTGTGGCCACTGCTGAGTTTTCCAAATTTGCTGGCATATTGAGTGTAGCACTTTCACAGCATCATCTTTCAGGATTTGGAATAGCTCAACCGGAATTCCATCACCTCCACTCGCTTTGTTTGTAGTGATGCTTTCTAAGGCCCACTTGACTTCACATTCCAGGATGTCTGGCTCCAGGTCAGTGATCACATCATCGTGATTATCTGGGTCGTGGAGATCTTTTTTGTACAGTTCTGTGTATTCTTGCCATCTCTTCTTAATATCTTCTGCTTCTGTTAGGTCAATACCATTTCTGTCCTTTATTGAGCCCATCTTTGCATGAAATGTTCCTTTGGTATCTCTGATTTTCTTGAAGAGATCCCTAGTCTTTCCCATTCTGTTGTTTTCCTCTCTTTCTTTGCTTTGATGGCTGAAGAAGGCTTTCTTATCTCTTCTTGCTATTCTTTGAAACTCTGCATTCAGATGTTTATAGCTTTCCTTTTCTCCTTTGCTTTTTGCTTCTCTTCTTTTTATAGCTATTTGTAAGGCCTCCCCAGACAGCCATTTTGCTTTTTTGCATTTCTTTTCTATGGGAATGGTTTTGATCCCTGTCTCCTGTACAATGTCATGAACCTCATTCCATAGTTCATCAGGCAATCTATCTATCACATCTAGGCCCTTAAATCTATTTCTCACTTGATTTAGGTCATACCTGAATGTTCTAGTGGTTTTCCCTTTCTTCAATTTAAGTCTGAATTTGGCAATAAGGAGTTCATGATCTGAGCCACAGTCAGCTCCTGGTCTTGTTTTTGCTGACTGTCTAGAGCTTCTCCATCTTTGGCTGCAAAGAATATAATCAATCTGATCTTGGTGTTGACCATCTGGTGATGTCCATGTATAGAGTCTTCTCTTGTGTTGTTGGAAGAGGGTGTTTGTTATGACCAGTGCATTTTCTTGGCAAAACTCTATTAGTCTTTGCCCTGCTTCATTCCGTATTCCAAGGCCAAATTTGCCTGTTACTCCAGGTGTTTCTTGACTTCCTGCTTTTGCATTCCAGCCCCCTATAATGAAAAGGACATCTTTTTTGGGTGTTAGTTCTAAAAGGTCTTATAGGTCTTCATAGAACCGTTCGACTTCAGCTTCTTCAGCATTACTGGTTGGGGCATAGATTTGGGTTACTGTGATATTGAATGGTTTGCCTTGGAAATGAACAGAGATCATTCTGCCATTTTTGAGATTGTATCCAAGTACTGCATTTCAAACTCTTTTGTTGACCATGATGGCCACTCCATTTCTTCTGAGGGATTCCTGCCCACAGTAGTACCTGAATTTAAAAAGAAAAAAGAATCTAGAAGGAAAGAAGGGAAATTTTTTCCACCTCTTCAATACTGTGATGGCTAGTTTCATATGTCAACTTCAGTAGGCTGTAATACCTAGATATTTAATCAAAATCTAGCTGGAGCTGTGAAGGTACTTTGTAGACATGGTTAACCTCTACAATCAGTTGATTTTAAGTAAAGCTGACTATCCTCAATAATGTAGGTGGGCTTCATCCAATCAGTTGAAAGACCTTAAGAGCAAAAAGTGAGGTTTCCCAGCAAGAAGAAATTCTGTCTCAAGACAGCAGATACTCTTTGAGTTTTCAGCCTGCTAGCTTTCTATTCAAATTTCAGACTTGCTAGCTCCTACAGTTATGTGAGCCAATTCTTTAAGGTTTTTTTTCTCTCTCTCTCTCTCTCTCTCACACACACACATTCTCTCTCTCTCTCTCTCTCTCTCTCTCTCTCTCTCTCTCTTCCCCCCCCCCCAACACACACATGCACACCCACACATACAAAATCTCTTTATGGTTTAGTTTCTTTCTCTGGAGAACCCTAACTGATACAGATATATGCACATACTAACATACACACACAGTTTTTAAAACATTTTCACAATGGAAAATGACACAGATTCTTGTCTTTGAATTATCTGCTAATTGAAACAATACACTATCCATACCTACAACTTATGCCTTGTATTTCATAACATGGTTCAGAATATAAAGGTCAAAATTTAGATGAGGTCACATCTCAACATGACACTGAATTAAAGCAAACTGGAATTTCTGTTTTAAAATAATGGTTTCACAATTATATGATTATTTACACAGAGCCAAACAAACAGATCAACTTAAGGAACAATTTTGTGAGTGAATACATCAGTATCTTCATACTACTGAAGCATCAAAATAATTGAGTGACTTGCTTCACATCTCCTTAGGTTCTTTAGGAACAAGACCATAAAAAAAAAAAAAAAAATCAGAAAACAACTACCCTGATCCAACATGAACCAAGTGCAAAACAAAGCCATCCAACTTCTTGTGAAAATTGACAGTTCTTTCAACCATGGATATATAAATCAGATCTATGTGTTGGAGAAAGAAAAGCCATTATATCAGTAAGATTCTCTTTATAGGTCACTGTTAAAATACAAGTGATTATTTGATTAAGGAGTGTACCATCTTTTTGGACAGATATTGCAGTCAAATAGTGTAATCAATGGTGTCCTTAAGAGATTAAATGGAAACCCAATTTGCCTATTTATCTCTCTTTAAACATTTGATGGGCATTCTAAGACAGTTTTGTGACTGAAATGTTTACTTCCATTTAATCATTTAAACATATGCACATGTTTTTTACAGCTTAGATTTGAAATGTTTCTGTACCATTGAGCCTGATCTTATGTTAGAAATGCCAAGTACCTGACTGATACTTGAAATTATAACTGATATCAGCATCTTCTTTCTTTGAGGTTAGCTCTTTGGGAAAGAATACAACCTTCTCCATGGGAGAAACCAACAAATCTAAGAAGATAAAAGAAAATATAAATGGTTATATTTTATGCCAGATAATTTTCTCTTCAGTTAGTTCAGTCACTCAGTCATGTACAACTCTTTGCAACCCCATGGACTTCAGTATGCCAAGCACACCTAATTTTCTGTTAGGATTCAGCAAAAGCCAGGCTACTTGTGAAGTAATGAATATTCAATAGAGTATTGAGCTGCTACAGTGTTCTAAGTGGGATTGACCCCAAAACAACAACAAAAAAACAAACAAAAATGCATGCAACCAGCTATCACACCACCACTTTAAAAAATGTCTTTCAATTTCAACTATAATGTACTTCCTTAAGTAGTTTCAAGGCAAAATATGCCCGTTCTTTTTTTCCTCTGGGAAACAGTTCAATCAGTACAATTTTATGTGTTTTTTTTTTTTTTTTTTTCTTTTCATGAAGGAAAGGGAGCCTATTCGAATATTTCTTGCAAATCTAAAGAGAAAATGGAACAAGGGCTAAGTTATAAGCAAATAGAATGGCGATGTTACAAAAATTATTTAAGAAATATGCCTACTCACAGTCATGTGACTAAGGACGTTCCTTCTTTTATTCTTATCCTCTAAAGAGTTTACAGAAAAAGCTCACAGTTTTTAAAAACTTCATAATTAGAAAATTGATTACCTAGAATCATCATTAGGTTTCAAACTCTTATTATTACTAAATAAGTGTTTAAAACTAATATACTAAATATATATAATATTTAGAAGATTATAAATAGAATTTTACTGTTCCTGATGATTAAGGATCACCTTAATGAATTCAAGGTGTATGTAATAGGAGTCTGTGCCCCCATAAGATTACTATGATTTGTGCATTTTGTTCATTTCCTCCTGAATATAAGAAAATTCACTATGATTTTCCTGTCATCAGAGAGCCTGCCTATAATAGTAGCATTTCCCTTTCCTCATTTGCAGCTTCTTTCCTGCTAATGGTTTTAGAAACCAAATAAAGCTTTTGTGTCATTTGAAAAGAAGGTAAAAGACTCTGAACCAGGGTCTGAAGAAACTGTGTTATTTATAAAATACATAAATATTATAGCACATGTAATATATTGCAAACCCCAGGAAGCCATAATTCTTCTGTAATGGGTACTGCTCACCTATTTTTCCCACTCTGAATATGATCATCCTGGTTGAAAACATCAGTCAAGATCTATATCTGTATACTTTGGTTACAAGTAACAACAAAAATAAAATATAACTAGGGAAAAAAGGGGAAAGGAAAGAAATCTATTGTTTTTAATTAATGAAAACAGAGTTGGGCTAGCTTCAGGCAAAATTTGATTCCTAGTGTTTTTGATGCTCAGGTTCTACAGTGAAATTTCTGTACCTGTCAAATCCAGACTCCTGCCTTATAGCTATAAAATTGCTTTAGCAACTGCAAGCCTCATATTCTTTTTTTTTTTTTTAAGCCTCATATTCTTGTCTCATGCTCTCAAAGGGAATAACAAAGTCCTTTGTGGTAGAAATTGTACTACTTCCAAATGACCTAAATTAACCGCCCTTAAACCAATCACTATTGCTGGGGGTGGGGGGGGGGGTAGGGGTGGGGATTGCATAGTAAGCCAATCAGAGCTTTGAATGAGGTAATCACTTGCCCTATAATGGTTGAAGTTATTATTTATGTGAGGAATGGGGAAACAACAATTTCCATGAGGAGGTTCAGAAACTTATTTATTACAATATGTAGAGAGACTCTGAAGATAAAGTGTTAAAAAATATATGCAGTAATTTTTAGCTTGGACTTGACTAGGTTAACAAAACTAATGTGTATACTCAGTGTAAAGATTCATATATGCTAAGAAGACTTGATCTTACATTAAACAACAAAGATCCTATCTAAAAAGCCCCTATCAAGCTACCAACAGTATTCTTCACAGAGCTAGAACAAATAATTTCACAATTTGTATGGAAATACAAAAAACCTCGAAGAGCCAAAGCTATCTTGAGAAAGAAAAATGGAACTGGACGAATCAACCTACCTGACTTCAGGCTCTACTACAAAGTCACAGTTATCAAAACAGTATGGTACTGGCACAAAGACAGAAATATAGATCAATGGAACAAAATAGAAAGCCCAGAGATAAATCCACGCACATATGGACACCTTATCTTTGACAAAGGAGGCAAGAATATACAATGGATTAAAGACAATCTCTTTAACAAGTGCTGCTGGGAAATCTGGTCAACCACTTGTAAAAGAATGAAACTAGAACACTTTCTAACACCATACACAAAAATAAACTCAAAATGGATTAAAGATCTCAACGTAAGACCAGAAACTATAAAACTCCTAGAGGAGAACATAGGCAAAACACTCTCTGACATACATCACAGCAGGATCCTCTATGACCCACCTCCCAGAATACTGGAAATAAAAGCAAAAATAAACAAATGGGACCTAACTAAACTTAAAAGCTTCTGCACATCAAAGGAAACTGTTAGCAAGGTGAAAAGACAGCCTTCAGAATGGGAGAAAATAATAGCAAATGAAGCAACTGACAAGCAACTAATCTCAAAAATATACAAGCAACTCCTACAGCTCAACTCCAGAAAAATAAATGACCCAATCAAAAAATGGGCCAAAGATCTAAATAGACATTTCTCCAAAGAAGACATACAGATGGCTAACAAACACATGAAAAGATGCTCATCATCACTCATTATCAGAGAAATGCAAATCAAAACCACTCTGAGGTACCATTTCACACCAGTCAGAATGGCTGCGATCCAAAAGTCTACAAATAATAAATGCTGGAGAGGGTGTGGAGAAAAGGGAACCCTCTTACACTGTTGGTGGGAATGCAAACTAGTACAGCCACTATGGAGAACAGTGTGGAGATTCCTTAAAAACCTGGAAATAGAACTGCCTTATGATCCAGCAATCCCACTGCTGGGCATACACACTGAGGAAACCAGAAGGGAAAGAGACACGTGTACCCCAATGTTCATCGCAGCACTGTTTATAATAGCCAGGACATGGAAGCAACCTAGATGCCCATCAGCAGATGAATGGATAAGAAAGCCATGGTACATATACACAATGGAGTATTACTCAGCCATTAAAAAGAATACATTTGAATCAGTTCTAATGAGGTGGATGAAACTGGAGCCTATTATACAGAGTGAAGTAAGCCAGAAGGAAAAACACCAATACAGTATACTAACGCATATATATGGAATTTAGAAAGATGGTAACGATAACCCTGTATACGAGAGAGCAAAAGAGACACTGGTGTTTAGAACAGTCTTATGGACTCTGTGGGAGAGGGAGAGGGTGGGAAGATTTGGGAGAATGGCATTGAAACATGTGAAATGTCATGTATGAAACGAGATGCCAGTCCAGGTTCAATGCATGATGCTGGATGATTGGGGCTGGTGCACTGGGACGACCCAGAGGGATGGTATGGGGAGGGAGGAGGGAGGAGGGTTCAGGATGGGGAACACATGTATACCTGTGGTGGATTCATTTTGATATTTGGCAAAACTAATACAATTATGTAAGGTTTAAAAATAAAATAAAATTAATTTAAAAAAAATAAATAAATAAAAAGTCAATGAGAAAAAAATTCAAGTCACATTATTTGATTAAAAACCAGTAAAACTAAGAATATTTAAAGAACCTTCAAGTATCAATATTTGAAAAATAATCTCAAATAACATAATAAAAACATAAAGACAAATTGAGATTTAGTGAAAACTATATACAGAAGCAAATACATAGCCTTGAGTTTCACTTTTAGTGAGAAAAAACAATCAATAAAATAAGCATTTAATCCAATAGTAATTAAAAGTGAAACTAAAGGACTCAGATGCTTGCTTCCAACCAGCATGGAGTAACAAAGACTGGATATACTCGTCCACTTGAAGCAGTTGTGGGAAAAAAAAATGCAAAAATATATGGAACAGTGGTTATTAGGACACCATATACAGACAATGAAATATAATAATCCTTATAATGAAATGTAATAATTCTTGTGAGGTAGAAATTAAACTAATTGAGGTCTATGACTTCTCAAGATTACTCTATTGAGAGAGTTACAGATTTCAACATGGAGGGAGAACACAGGTGAAGACTGGCAAACTCTGTAAGTTGACAAAACAGAGCTGAGAGTCTGGAGGGATCCAAGCAGCTTGAATTTGCAGAACAGAGCAATAGAGATGAGAGCACTACAAAGAGAGAAAAATTCAGAGATCCACAAAAGCTTGCTCAAGTATTCAGTGGCTATTGATCAGTATGTTAGAAAACTACACAAGAATAAGAAGAGCAGCACCATAAAGGATTTGGAGTAATGGCATACTGTACTCACACCGGGCTGAGAATAGAGCCTGCAGCTACCAGCCAGACAGGAAAACCTCATGATGCATGGTGTGTTGAGAATCGTAGTGAGTACCGTTCCTCAGTAGTGTGGAATAATTAGCCTCAGACTGAATATTACTCTTGTCCTGACTGAAAAATCTTAAAAGCACATGCCCCAAAGATCAAACTGTTTCCAATTATCTTAACTGCTATCCACAACAAAGCTCAATTCTGGTTTCCTCAGTGTGTATGCCCAGCAGTGGGATTGCTGGGTCATAAGGCAGTTCTATTTTCAGTTTTTTTAAGAAATCTCCACACTGTTCTCCATAGTGGCTGTACTAGTTTGCATTCCCACCAACAGTGTAAGAGGGTTTCATTTTCTCCACATCCTCTATAATATTGTAAAGTAATTAGCCCCCAATTAAAATAAATAAACTTATATTTTTAAAAAAGTTAAAAAAAAAAACAAAGCTCAAGAACATTTATAGGAATGCAAAAATATCTAGCATCCAAAAAGATAAAATGGATAATGTCTGACATCCATTCAAATATTACCAGGTATGAAAAGAAACAATAAAATAAAACCAATAATGAAAACAAAAGTTAGTTCATGAAAGGCAAACTGGAACTGACACAGGTATTAGAATTAGTAGATAAGGACTTTAAAATAATTATTATAACTACATTCCACATGTTCAAAAGTTTAGTAGAAACATAGAAGATATTTTAACTGGCCCAAATTAGATTTCTAGTGATGAAAACTATAATATTTGATATAATAAGTATATTAGATTAATACATGAGTGGTTAGATATTATAGACAAAAGTGACAAACTTGAAGATATAACAATAAAAACTATCTAAAATGAAACATAGGGAAAATAATATTTTAAAAAAAGAATAATAAATAATCAGTGATTTGTAGAACATGTTAAAGCAGTATAATATATATGTAATGGAGCTGTCAAAGGGGAGACAGAAAAATATTTGAAGAAATAATGACTACAAATTTCCCATATTTAGTGAAAACTATCTGGTTGCTCAGATGGTAAAGAATCTGCCTGCAATGCAGGAGACCAGGGTTCAATCCCTGGATTGGGAAGATCCCCTAGAGAATGGAATGGCTATCCACTCCAGTATTCTTGCATGGAGAATTCAATGGACAGAGGAATCTGGCCGGCTACATTCCATGTGGTCACAAAGAGTCAGATACCATTGAGTGACTAACACTTTAACTTTTTCATAATTCTATAGATGCAAAAAGCACAATGTCCCAAGAGCATAAACACATGAAGAAAGCCACAACATGACATGTAATAAACAAATTGCTCAAAACCACTGATGTAGAGAAAATGTCAAAAGCAGTCGTATGATGGCCAATTTCTTGCTAGAAACAATGCAAGTGAGAAGAAAGACAGTGGGGCTACATTTTTAAAATACTAAAAGGCAGAAAAAAAAAATCAACCCAGAATTCTGTACTCCAGGAATTTATCTGGCAAAAATAAAGGCGAAAAAAAGTCGACTTCAGACATATAAAGGCTGAAAGAATTTAGATGCAACAGACCCATACTATAAGAAATATCGAAAGGAGTCATTCAGGAAGAAGGGAAATATACCAGATGACAATCTGGGTCTATAGAAAGAAAAGGAGAATACTAGAAATGGCAACAACTTGGGTAGATAGTAAGGATTTTTTTTTTTATCCTTATTGTTTAAATCTCTTCCAAAGATAACTGACTGACTAAAAAAAATTACAAATTATAAACTTTCTTACATATTCTATACATAATTGTGTTTGCTAAGTGGTATATCATTTGAAGCTTGGCTTTGAAAAGTTAAAGATGTATACACTATCAATCCAGTTCAGTTCAGTTCAGTTCAGTCGCTCAGTCATGTCAGACTCTGCAACCCCATGGATTGCAGCACGCCAGGCCTCCCTGTCCATCACCAACTCCCGGAGTTCACCCAGACTCACGTGCATCGAGTCAGTGATGCCATCCAGCCATCTCATCCTCTGTCATCTCTTTCTCTTCCTGCCCCCAATCCCTCCCAGCATCAGAGTCTTTTCCAATGAGTCAACTCTTTGCATGAGGTGGCCAAAGTACTAGAGTTTCAGCTTCAGCATCATTCCTTCCAAAGAAATCCCAGGGCTGATCTCCTTCAGCATGGACTGGTTGGATCTCCTTGCAGTCCAAGGGACTCTCAAGAGTCTTCTCCAACACCACAGTTCAAAGCATCACAGTCCAACTCTCACATCCATACATGACCACAGGAAAAACCATAGCCTTGACTAGATGGACCTTTGTTGGCAAAGTAATATCTCTGCTTTTGAATATGCTATCTAGGTTGGTCATAACTTTCCTTCCAAGGAGTAAGCGTCTTTCAATTTCATGGCTGCAATCACCATCTGCAGTGATTTTGGAGCCCAGAAAAATAAAGTCTGACACTGTTTCCACTGTTTCCCCATCTATTTCCCATGAAGTGATGGGACCAGATGCCGTGATCTTCATTTTCTGAATGTTGAGCTTTAAGCCAACTTCTTCACTCTCCATTTTCACTTTCATCAAGAGGCTTTTTAGTTCCTCTTCACTTTCTGCCATAAGGGTGGTGTCATCTGCATATCTGAGGTTATTGATATTTCTCCCGGCAATCTTGATTCCAGCTTGTGCTTCTTCCAGTCCAGCGTTTCTCATTATATACTCTGCACATGAGTTTAATAAGCAGGGTGACAATGTACAGCCTTGGCGTACTCCTCTTCCTATTTGGAACCAGTCTGTTGTTCCATGCCCAGTTCTAACTGTTGCTTCCTGACCTGCATACAAATTTCTCAAGAGGCAGATCAGGTGATCTGGTATTCCCGTCTCTTTCAGAATTTCCATAGTTTATTGTGATCCACACAGTCAAAGGCTTTGGCATAGTCAATAAAGCAGAAATAGATGCTTTTCTGGAACTCTCTCGCTTATTCCATGATCCAGCGGATGTTGTCAATTTGATCTCTGGTTCCCCTGCCTTTTCTAAAACCAGCTTGAACATCTGGAAGTTCATGGTTCACGTATTGCTGAAGCCTGGCTTGGAGAATTTTGAGCATTACTTTCCTAGCGTGTGAGATGAGTTCAATTGTGCAGTAGTTTGAGCATTCTTTGGCATTGCCTTTCTTTGGGATTGGAATGAAAACTGACCTTTTCCAGTCCTGTGGCCAGTGCTGAGTTTTCCAAATTTGCTGGCATATTGAGTGTAGCACTTTCACAGCATCATCTTTCAGGATTTGAAATAGCTCAACTGGAATTCTATCACCTCCACTAGCTTTGTTCAATCCAGAGGCAACCACTAAAGTAACAAAACAAAAAGTTTTAGCTAATAAGCCAACAAGAAGATAAAATAAATCATAAAAGAAAATAATTAGCTGAAAAAAGACAGAAAGACGCTAAATAAATAATAAGATGATCAATTTAAACATATGTCAATAATTGCATTGAATCTAAATTGTCTAAGCTGGAGAAGGAAATGGCAACCCACTCCAGTATTCTTGTCTGGAAAATTCCATGGACAGAGCAGCCTGGTGGGCTACAGTCCATGGGGTCACAAAGAGTTGGACACGACTGAGTGACTAACACATACAAATTGTCTAAACATCCCACTTAAGAGGCAGACGTTTTCAGATTGGATAAAAAGCAAGACCCAAATATATTCTCCCAGCAAAAAAAAAAAAAAAAAAAAACCTCACACTATGTATAACACAAAAATAAGCACAAAAATATGGGGGAAAATATGCCTTGCTAACATGAATTAAAATAAAACTGGAGAGACTAAGTCCATTCCAGAGCAAAGATTAGTAAGGATGACGTTCATTTTACAGTGATAAAGGGGTTTTATTCAACCAGAATACAAAACAATTCTAAATGTTTAGGCATCTAATAATAGAACTTCAAAATACAGAAAGCAAAAACTGATAAAACTGCAGTGAGAATAAGGTTTATAATTTCTTAAACTTTTATTATGTTTTTCTGAAGAAAGTTTTATAGTCCTCATCATATAGACTATATTTTCTGTTAAATTTAGGCCTATGTACTTCATATTTTCTTGTACTTTTTTTGATATGTAGTCATTCAGAATTTAGACTTCTAGTATGCTCTTCACTTATATTTCTAGCCATAGTAACTGCCAAGATCAATTCTGCTGTGAAATTTCTGAATGTTTGTTCTACTTTAATGCACTTTACAAAATTCCTGCTGTAGATAATTTTCAACCTATGAATCACATTCAGGCAGTAATGTACCCCTTCAAGTCAGAGGGCTCTTTGAGTCATATATTCTTGATATGTCTTTCTGTTCAATTCTGCAGTTTTTCTGACTCTACTAAATCAATACAAGAATTTACATTGAAGCCACTTTCTTCTAATTTTTAAAGCATATTTTTACCTTAGAAAGAGCTGAAAAGGTCTCCCACAATGAACCATACCAAAATCTACAGTGCAAAAGAACCTAGTGTTGTCTAATCATTTTAGACCTGTTTTGAAACAGATGATACTTATTCCTGACATTGTTTCTGATGGATTATGGTATTCTGCTGGTCAGTTCAGTTTATTCACTCAGTCGTGTCTGACTTTTTGTGACCTGATGGACTGCAAAAGACAAGGCTTCCCTGTCCATCACCAAGTCCCCTAACTTGCTCAAATTCATGTCTATCCAGTCAGTGATGCCATCTGACAATCTCATCTTCTGTCATCCCCTTCTCCTCCCACCTTCAATCTTTCCCAGCATGAGGGTCTTCTCCAGTGACTCAGTACTTTGCATTGGGTGGCTGAAGTATTGGAGCTTCAACTTCAGCATCAGTCTTTCCTATGAATATTTAGGACTGATTTCCTTTAGGATGGACTGGTGTCATCTCCTTGCAGTCCAAGGGACTCTCAAGAGTCTTCTCCAACACCACATTTTAAAAGCATCCATTCTTCGGTGCTCAGCTTTCTTTATAGTCCAACTCTCACATCCATACATGACTACTGGAAAAACCGTAGCTTTGACTAGACTGACCTTTGTTAACAAAGTAATGTCTCTGCATTTTAATATGCTGTCTAGGTTGATCATAGCGTTTCTTCCAAGGAGCAAATGTCTTTTTATTTCATGGCTGCAATCACCATCTGCAGTGATTTTGGAGCCCCCAAAAATAAGGTCTGTCACTGTTTCCCCATCTATTTGCCATGAAATGATGGGACCAGATGCCATGATCTTAGTTTTATGAATATTGAATTTTAAGCCAACATTTCACTCTCTTCTTTCACCTTCATCAAGAGGCTCTTTAGTTCTTTTTTGCTTTCTGGCATAAGGGTGGTATCATCTGCATATATGAGGTTATTAATATTTCCCCTGGAATCTTGATTTCAGCTTGTGCTTCATCCAGCTTCGCATTTCACATGCTGTACTCTGCATATAAGTTAAATAAGCAGGGTAACAATATTCAGCCTTGACGTAATCCTTTCCCATCTTGGAACCAGTCCATTGTTCCATGTCTGGTTCTAACTGTTGTTTCTTGACCTCCATACAGATTTCTCATGAGTCAGGTAAGGTAGTTTGATATTCCCAAGACTTTAAGAATTTTCCACAGTTTGCTGTGACCTACACAGTAAAGGCTTTGGCATAATCAGTACAAAAGAAATAGTTGTTTTTTCTGGAATTCTCTTGCATTTTTTATGATCCAACAGATATTGGCAGTTTGATTCCTGGTTCCTCTGCCTTTTCTAAATCCAGTTTGAACATCTGGAAGTTCGTGGTTCATGTACTGCTGACGCCTGGCTTGGAGAATTTTGAGCATTACTTTGCTAGTGTGTGAGATGAGAGCAATTGTGCTTCATACACTGTGTACTATACAGTCAGCAAAAACAAGACCAGGAGCTGACTGTAGCTCAGATCATTAATTCCTTACTGCCAAAATCAGATGTAAGTTGAAGAAAGTAGAGAAAACCACTAGACCATTCAGGTATGACCTAAATCAAATCCCTTATGATTATACAGTGGAAGTGACAAATAGATTCAAGGGATTAGACATGATGGACAGACTGCCTGAAGAACTATAGATGGAGGTTGTGATATTGTACAGGAGGAGTGATCAAGACCACCCCCAAGAAAAAAGAAATGCAAAAAGGCAAAATGATTGTTTGAGGAGGCCTTACAGATAGCTGAGAAAAGAAGAGTAGCTAAAGGCAAAGGAGAAAAGGAAAGATATACCCATCTGAACGCAGAGTTCCAAAGAATAGCAAGGAGAGATAAGAAAGCAGGTCCAGACGGCTTCACAGCTGAATTCTACCAAAAATTTAGAGAAGAGCTAACACCTATCCTGCTCAAACTCTTCCAGAAAGTTGCAGAGGAAGGTAAACTTCCAAACTCATTCTATGAGGCCACTATCACCCTAATACCAAAACCTGACAAAGATACCACAAAAAAAGAAAACTACAGGCCAATATCACTGATGAACATAGATGCAAAAATCCTTAACAAAATTCTAGCAATCAGAATCCAACAACACATTAAAAAGATCATACACTAGACCAAGTGGGCTTTATCCCAGGGATGGAAGGATTCTTCAATATCCACAAATCAATCAATGTAATACAACACATTAACAAATTGAAAAACAAAAACCGTATGATTATCTCAATAGATGCAGAGAAAGCCTTTGACAAAATTCAACATCCATTTATGATAAAAACTCTCCAGAAAGCAGGAATAGAAGGAACATACCTCAACATAATAAAAGCTATATATGACAAACCCACAGCAAACATTATCCTCAATGGTGAAAACTTGAAAGCATTTCCTCTAAAGTCAGGAACAAGACAAGGGTGCCCACTTTCGCCATTACTATTCAACATAGTTTTGGAAGTTTTGGCCACAGCAATCAGAGCAGAAAAAGAAATAAAAGGAATCCAAATTGGAAAAGAAGAAGTAAAACTCTCACTATTTGCAGATGACTTGATCCTCTACATAGAAAACCCTAAAGACTCCACCAGAAAATTACTAGAAATAATCAATGACTACAGTAAAGTTGCAGGATATAAAATCAACACACAGAAATCCCTTGCATTCCTATACACTAATAATGAGAAAACAGAAAGAGAAATTAAGGAAACAATTCCATTCACCATTGCAACGGAAAGAATAAAATACTTAGGAATACATCTACCTAAAGAAACTAAAGACCTAGATATAGAAAACTATAAAACACTGGTGAAAGAAATCAAAGAGGACACTAATAGATGGAGAAATATACCATGTTCATGGATTGGAAGAATCAATATAGTGAAAATGAGTATACTACCCAAAGCAATTTATAGATTCAATGCAATCCCTATCAAGCTACCAATGGTATTCTTCACAGAGCTAGAACAAATCATTTCACAATTTGTATGGAAATACAAAAAACCTCGAATAGCCAAAGCTATCTTGAGAAAGAAGAATGGAACTGGAGGAATCAACCTGCCTGACTTCAGACTCTATTACAAAGCCACAGTTATCAAGACAGTATGGTACTGGCACAAAGACAGAAATATTGATCAATGGAACAAAATAGAAAGCCCAGAGATAAATCCACGCACATATGGACACCTTATCTTTGACAAAGGAGGCAAGAATATACAATGGATTAAAGACAATCTCTTTAACAAGTGGTGCTGGGAAAACTGGTCAACCACTGGTAAAAGAATGAAACTAGAACACTTTCTAACACCATACACAAAAATAAACTCAAAATGGATTAAAGATCTAAACATAAGACAAGAAACTACAAAACTCCTAGAGGAGAACATAGGCAAAACACTCTCCAACATACATCACAGCAGGATCCTCTATGACCCACCTCCCAGAATATTGGAAATAAAAGCAAAAATAAACAAATGGGACCTAATTAACCTTAAAAGCTTCTGCACAACGAAGGAAACTATTAGCAAGGTGAAAAGGCAGCCTTCAGAATGGGAGAAAATAATAGCAAATGAAGCAACTGACAAGCAACTAATCTCAAAAATATACAAGCAACTCCTACAGCTCAACTCCAGAAAAATAAATGACCCAATCAAAAAATGGGCCAAAGAACTAAACAGACATTTCTCCAAAGAAGACATACGGATGGCTAACAAACACATGAAAAGATGCTCAACATCACTCATTATCAGAGAAATGCAAATCAAAACCACTATGAGGTACCATTTCACGCCAGTCAGAATGGCTGTGATCCAAAAGTCTACAAGCAATACATGCTGGAGAGGGTGTGGAGAAAAGGGAACCCTCTTACACTGTTGGTGGGAATGCAAACTAGTACAGCCACTATGGAGAACAGTGTGGAGATTCCTTAAAAACCTGGAAATAGAACTGCCTTATGATCCAGCAATCCCACTGCTGGGCATACACACTGAGGAAACCAGAAGGGAAAGAGACATGTGTACCCCAATGTTCATCGCAGCACTGTTTATAATAGCCAGGACATGGAAGCAACCTAGATGCCCATCAGCAGATGAATGGATAAGAAAGCCATGGTACATATACACAATGGAGTATTACTCAGCCATTAAAAAGAATACATTTGAATCAGTTCTAATGAGGTGGATGAAACTGGAGCCTACTATACAGAGTGAAGTAAGCCAGAAAGAAAAACACCAATACAGTATACTAATGCATATATATGGAATTTAGAAAGATGGTAACAATAACCCTGTGTAGGAGACAGCAAAAGAGACACTGATGTATAGATCAGTCTTATAGACTCTGTGGGAGAGGGAGAGGGTGGGGAGATTTGGGAGAATGGCATTGAAACATATATAATATCATGTATGAAATGAGTCACCAGTCCAGGTTCGATGCATGATACTGGATGCTTGGGGCGGGTGCACTGGGATGACCTAGAGGGAGGGTATGGGGAGGGAGGGGGGTTCAGGATGGGGAACACAGG
This sequence comes from Bos grunniens, assembly GCF_055505025.1. Lineage (NCBI taxonomy): Eukaryota > Metazoa > Chordata > Mammalia > Artiodactyla > Bovidae > Bos > Bos grunniens. The sequence goes on along the minus strand of NC_141194.1, from coordinate 98,951,177 downwards.
TATACCTGTGGCGGATTCATTTCGATATTTGACAAAACTAATACAATATTGTAAAGTTTAAAAATAAAATAAAATTAAAAAATAAAAAAAAAGAAAGCATTCCTCAGTAATCAATGCAAAGAAATGGAGGAAACCAATAGGATGGGAAAGACTAGAGATCTCTTCAACAAATTAGAGATAGCAAGGGAACATTTCATGCCAAGATAGGCACAATAAAGGACAGAAATGGTATGGACCTACCAGAAGCAGAAGATAGTAAGAAGAGGTGGCAAGAATACACAGAAGAACTTTACAAAAAAGATCTTTGTGACCCAGATAACAACAATGGTGTGATCACTCACCTAGAACCAGACATCCTGGAATGCAAAGTCGAGTGGACCTTAGGAAGCATCACTATTAACAAAGCTAGTGGAGGTGATGTAATTCCAGTTGAACTCTTTCAAATTGTAAAAGATGATGCTGTGTAAGTGCTACACTCAACATGTCAGCAAATTTGGAAAACTCAGCAGTGGCCACAGGACTGGAAAAGGTCAGTTTTCATCCCAATCCCAAAGAAGGGCAATGCCAAAGAATATTCAAACTACTGTACAATTGCACTCATCTCAAATGTTAGCAAAGTAAAGTTCAAAATTTTACTGGTCACTTCATGATTATTAAGCTTCATACACATTTGTTTTCTCAAGTGTTGACAGTTTTTTTTTTTCCAAGCATCAATTCATGTATTTATCAATGTACATTTATTGGTCTTCTGCTTTTTCCCCATACAGAGTTTTGGGCTCTAAAGATAAGAGAATGAGCAATGCAGTCTCTATTAGAGCAACTTGTACATTCTAATAAAGGGGGCAATTTGGAGACACAAACAAAAAAATGTATTTTCAGTTGCTACTATATTATTTAAAAAAAATAAATTGTGGTGAAAATAAGAGAATGAAAGCAGTTATTATCTTATGAAATTTGGTCAGGAGAGATTTCTTTCATAAGGCAATATTTGAGTATAGACTAGAAAGTAACACTAAGTTATTTAACTATGAAAGATGTTACCCAGATAGCACTGGTTTCCTCCTAACCACCTGGTATGTATCAGTGCAAAATGGAGATGATATGGGATTAGATCTATTGTGCTGTTTCTTATTCTTCTTAACAAAATTTTAATAGAAGGTCTCTTTGAAGGATCTAATGAAATCTATCGATGTTCTCCAGGCACTGCGAATGTAATAAAAATTTACAGTTTCAAGGGAAATTATTAACATATTCTTTAGGATTGAGAACCTCTTCTTCACAATTTGTGGTTCAAGTCATCATGGGCTGATATCATCTAACACATGCAACAAATACTGAGCAGTTAAATTTAGCCAGAGAATCTGCTAGATACTACACATTTGGGGCAAATAAAGGTATTTGGGAACTGATATTTCCTCAGATGAGGTAAAGCAGAAGATTAAATCAGTTATTTATCCCAATACAGCAAATAAGTATGAAGGTGAGAATAAAGGATTCTGCATTACTTGATAAATGTTATCTGATACATTCAGTTCTGCTTCACTATGCCTTTGAAGGTCTGGGCTTTGGCTTTTGACCTAGAACATGGTAAATTATGACATTTTTATTATAGGATGATCACTTTTATTCACAATTGTAGAAAATGCTCTTATAAATAATGAAATAATGAAAACTAAGCATTCAGAAATATTTAAAAAAATCTCAGAACTTCAACTGGATTACATTCAGAACCAGCATATTATTTTCAAACCTCACAAAATGCTCACGTAACATGTAAAGGAAAAAATGAATTCAAGTCTTAAATTTGCACTAAATGTGAATGCAGAAATTATAGCACAGGAAATATATTTCACTGAGAAATTCTAGATGTTCAAGCTGGATTTAGAAAAGGCAGAGGAACCAGAGACCAAATGGCCAACATCTATTGGATCATAGAAAAAGCAAGACAGTTTCAGAAAAATATCTGTTTTATTGGCTACGCCAAAGCCTTTGACTGTGTGGATCACAACTAACTGTAAAAAAATTTTAAAGACATGGGAATACCAGACCACCTTACCTGCCTCCTGAGAAATCTGTATACAGGTCAAGAAGCAACAGTGAGAACCGGACACAGAACAAAGTACTGGTTCCAAATTGGGAAAGGAGTATGTCAAGGCTGTATATTGTCACCCTGCTTACTTAACTTATATGCAGAGTAAATCATGCAAAATGCTGGACTGAATGAAGCACAAGCTGGAATCAAGACTGCCAGGAGAAATATTAATAATCTCAGATATGCAGATGATGCCAGCCTTATGGCAGAAAGTGAAGAGGAACTAAAAAGCCTCTTGATGAAAGTGAAAGAGGAGATTGAAAAAGCTGGCTTAAAACTCAACATTCAGAAAAACTAAGATTATGGCATCCAGTCTCATCAATTCATGGCAAATAGAGGGGAAACAATGGAAACAACAACAGACTTTATTTTCTTGGGGTCCAAAATCACTGCAGATGGTGACTGCAGCCATAAAATTAAAAGACGATTGCTCCTTGGAAGAAAAGCTATGACCAACCTAGACAGCATATTAAAAGGCAGTGACGTTACTTTGCTGACAAAGTCCATCTAGTCAAAGCTATGGTTTTTCCAGTAGCTATGTTTGGATGTGAGAGTTGGATTATAAATAAAGCTGAGTGCTGAAGATTGATGCTTTTGAACTGTGGTGCTGAAGAAGACTCTTGAGAGTCCCTTGGACTGCAAGGAGATGAAACCAGTCAATCCTGAAGGAAATCAGTCCTGAATATTCATTGGAAGGACTGATGCTGAGGCTCCAATACTTTGGCAACCCAGTGCAAACAACTGAGTCACTGGAAAAGACCCTGATGCTGGGAAAGATTGAAGGAGGGAGGAGAAGGGGACAACAGAAGAAGAGATGGTTGGGTGACATCACTGACTCGATGGACATGAACTTGACCAAGCTTCTGGGGTTGGTAATGGACAGCAAAGCCTGGCGTGCTGCAGTCCATGGGGTCGCAAAGAGTCAGACATGACTAAGCAACTGAACTGAACTGAACTGAATATATTTCACACAACTGCACCAACATTTTCCTCTATATTGGTTTCCTACTGGCTGCACAGGTTTGTTGTGATGATCAAATGAAAACATACAGGAGACACTCCTGTAAACTGTCTTGAGAAGGTTTATTGTTATGACTCATGTTCAAAAGTAAACTGATTCCTGAAATTTGGGGGCTAATTATGTTAAAAATTACTTAATCAAAGATTCTTAATCATAAGGATTAATGTCCTGGCATTTGTTTTATGGAATCATCTTTTGAAATTCCTGCCATTAGTCACCTCCCATTTACCTCTCAAGATCACTGAGAATGAGGCCTATCCCCAGCACTCTTTCCCAAAAGGAACAACTGCTTGTATCTTAATGACAGTTATTTCTTCTGTATGTGCAATCAATATGCTTAAGGACTCTTGAGAGTCCCTTGGACTGCAAGGAGATCCAACCAGTCCATTCTGAAGGAGATCAGCCCTAGGATTTCTTTGGAAGGAATAATGCTAAAGCTGAAACTCCAGTACTTTGGCCACCTCATGTGAAGAGTTGACTCATTGGAAAAGACTCTGATGCTGGGAGGGATTGGGGGCAGGAAGAGAAGGGGATGACAGAGGATGAGATGGCTGGATGGCATCACTGACTTGATGGACGTGAGTCTGAGTGAACTCCGGGAGTTGGTGATGGACAGGGAGGCCTGGCGTGCTGCGATTCATGGGGTCGCAAAGAGTCGGACACGACTGGGCAACTGAACTGAACTGACAATCAATCTCTGGAGAGCTGAGAGTAGCCTCTGGAGAGCTGAGAGTAGTTTGTCAGAATTCGCTACGATTCCACTGCTCAACAACTTGGTTAAAATAACTGTATTTTAATAGGAGAATTTTGTGGATTATTTGTGGATTATTTAATGCTTTGTTCTGAAAACAGAAGTATCTGATTTGTCTTCTAGCTTATTTGTAGAATCATATCTTCTCATCTCAGAAAAAGGCTATAGGGATATATGATGGTAGGACCAAGGCTTTTCACAAAAAGCGACATTGGATCCACTCACATACTCCAAATCTAAGAGTTCTACACAACAGTGTATCAAAAAGATGATGTTTTCCTAGAAGATTTTGAATAATTTTTCATCAATTTTTTAAAGTAGAAATGCTTTCCTATGGTTAGCCAGAGTGAGATAACTACAACATATACAAGGTCACTGGATGTAGCACACTTAGACTGCATTCAGCACTATGTGTCTAGGAGAAGAAATGACGAGCAACGCATATGGTCTGGATTTGATGTGCCCTTGGAATTGCTCACAATGAAAAGGTGAGAGAACAGACAGGCTGCTTAATTATTACCAGAAGTTCGTTTTTAGTTGAGTTAAAATTATCAGAAGTTAGGAATTATGCTTCTTCAATTTCTTGATGGCAGCTCAAATTAAGAATTGCTTACTAAGGTTCTAGATAAACCATTCTTTTCATGCTAATGACTCTATGGCATAAAACTGATGTAATATGAGTAACCTTAGTCGATTTTCTAAAAACTTTTTTATGGTCAATTGAATTTTTATTGAAGTATAGTTGATTTACAATATTGTCTTAATTTCTACTGTACAAAAAAGTGACTTCGTTATATATATATATATATATATATATATATATATAATATATATGTATATATATGTGCATGCATGCTAAGTCACTTTGGTCATGTCTGATTCTTTGTGACCCTATGGAATTTTCCAGGCAAGAATACTAGAATGGGTTGCCATGCGCACCTCCAGGGGATCTTCCCAACCCAGAGGTTGAACCCACGTCTCTTATGTCTCCTGCATTGGCAGGTGAGTTCTTTACCACCAACACCACCTTGGAAGACCTCTATGTGTGTGTGTGTGTGTGTGACACACACACACATATATATATTATATATATATAATGTATGTATATTATATATTACACACAATATATATAATTATATTATGTAATATATGTGTATATATATATGTATATACACACACATACACATACACACACATATATATACATATATTATATATATGTATAAAGTGAAAAGTAGTGGAAGTGTTAGTTGCTCAGTCACGTCCAATCCTTTGCGACCCCGTGGACTATAGCCTGCCAGTCTCTGCTGTCCATGGAATTCTCCAGGCAAGAATATTGGAGTGAATTGCCATTCCCTTCTCCAGGGCACCTTCCTGACCCAGGGATCGAACTCAGGTTTCCTGCATTGCAGGCCAATTCTTCACTATCTGAGCCACCAGGGAAGCCCATGTGTGTGTGTGTGTGTGTGTGTGTGTGTGTGTGTGTGTATGTATCTCTCTCTACATATATAGAGAGAATATAGATATGTGTTTTTTTCTTTTATTCTTTTCCATGATGGTTTATCTGGAGAAGGCAATGGCAACCCACTCCAGTACTCTTGCCTGGAAAATCCCATGAGTGGAGGAGCCTGGTAGGCCATGGGCTCTCTAAGAGTCGGACATGACTGAGCGACTTCACTTTCACTTTTCACTTTCATGCATTAGAGAAGGAAATGGCAACCCACTCCAGTGTTCTTGCCTGGAGAATCCCAGGGATGGTGGAGCCTGGTGGGCTGCCGTCTATAGGGTCGTACAAAATCCGACATGACTGAAGTGACTTAGCAGCAGCATGATGGTTTATCAGAGGATATTGAATACAGTTCCCTGTGCTATACAGTAGGATCTTGTTGTTTACCCATTTCATATATAATGGCTTACATCTGCTAACACCAAACTCCCACTCCATCCTTTCCCCTCACTCACCCTTGGCAATCACAAATCTCTTCTGTATGTCTGTGAGTCTGGTTTTGTTTCAGGGATGAGTTCATTTGTGTCATATTTTAGATTTCACATATAAGTGATATCATATGGCATTTGTGTTTCTCTTTCTTAATTACTTCACTTTCACTTAGTATAATAATCTCTAAGTCCATCCATGTTGCTGCAAATGGCATTATGTCATTTTCTTTTATGGCTGAGTAGTATTCCATTATATATATAATCACATTTTATTTATTCATTCATCTGTCAATAGGTGTTTAGGTTATTTCAATGATTTGGCTACTGTGAATAGTGCTGCTATGAACATAGGGTGCATGTATCTTTTTGAACTATAGTTTTGTCTTGGTATATGCCCAGGAGTGGGATTGCTGAATCATACAGCAAATCTTTTTTTGCTTTGGCCAGCTGAATTTTTAAATGAGTATTTTAGATTTATAGAAAAATTATAACAGACTAGTACAGAGAGTTACTGCATTCCCTGCAACCAATTTCCCCTATTATCAATATCTTATATTAGTATGGTACAGCTGTTACAATCATTGAACCAATACTGATATATTATAACTAACTAAAGTCCTCACTTTTTATTTTCTTAGTTTTTGCTTAATGTCTTTTTCCATTCCAGGATCCCATCCAGGGTTTCATACTACATTTAGTTATCATATCTCCTCATGTACTTCTTGTCTGTGACAGAATCTCAGATTTTCCTTATTTTGAATGAACTTGAGAGCTTTATGGAGTACCTGTCACATATTTTGTAGAATATCCTTCAACTGGGATTTGTCTGATGTTTTTCTCATTATTAGATTAGGGTTATGGATTTGGGGGAGGAAGCTCACATAGGTAAAGTGCCATTCCCATCACACAGCAAGAGCACACACCATCAACACAACATGTCAGTGATAATGCTAACCACGATTACCTGGTCAGGTAGTGCTGCTTAGCATTATTCACTACAAAGGTGCGCTTTTTTGACCCTTTCCATATTGACATCAGGAAATGACTATACACAGCCCACACTAGAGGAATGGGGAGTTGAGGGTGAAGCATCTATATAAGTTATTACTAGAGAAAATGCAAATATCTATCACTTAAAATGGACTATACTATAAGTGAATATGAATTGTATTGAGTATTCAAAAGAAGTAGTTTAATTTGCTTGCCAAACATCAGTTTCTGAGATAAGCAAAGGCAAAAATAGCTAATTGCTTAGATAAACTTGGTTTATGGTCATCAGTACTTTACTCACCCATTACTTGCTGCCTTATTTGACTGGTAATTTGACCACTATTTCATAGTTTTCTGATGAATTTAATCTTTAAAATTATCTAATATAAAATTCATATTTATAGTAAAACTAATAAGTACATTATTATCTGAATTGTAACAGCATTGATCACAGAACTATTGCCTAACAGAACAGAATGTTATGACGTGGAAGAAACCAACTTAAACCATTTCAAGTTCAAGTTTAAAAGGCATGGGGAACACATGTATGCCTGTGGTGGATTCATTTTGGTATATGGCAGAACCAATACAATATTGTAAAATTTAAAAATAAAATTAAATTAAAAAAAAGAATAATAAAAAAAAATAAAAGGCAGCCATGCATAGTGGAGGGAAGACTGGCTTTGGAGTCAGGCCCACCTATATTTGAAACATATCTCTGCCACTCAGATTATGCAACCTTGGGAAAGTTACTCCATGTCCCTGAGAGTCAGTTTTCACATCTGTAAAATGGTACCTAGCTCACAGGATGTTTTGAGGAACAGATAAGATAAAATATATATATATATATACTGGGACGACCTAGAGGGACAGGGTGAGGAGAGAGGTGTGAGGGAGGTTCAGGATGGGAGAGACACATGTATATCTATGGCTGATTCATGTTGATGTATGGCAAAAACTATTACAATATTGTAAAGTAATTATCTTCCAATTAAAATAAAGTAATTAATTAAAAATAAAATTAAAATAATAATCAAAAAATAAAATCTGGTGCACAACAATACATTTTCTTTGACTTACTTTTTTAACACATTTAGCAAGTTGAGTTCCATAATGGGAAATAACTAAACATATTTTAATATGGCAAAACTGAAATTACACTAAACCCCAGAATTCTGATTTGTTATTTCAATGTCCATTTCCCTGGAGTTTTACAGTATTGGCCCATAATTATTTCCTTTCTTTTAGAAGTATACATTTTTCAAGTTATAGAGTCATTCTCAATCAGTGGTTCTTAAGCTTCAGGGTATAATATAACCTCAGGGTATAATATAACCATCTGAGAGCTTGTTAAAGGCAAATCTCTGGATGGTACTCCCAGAGTCAGTTGGGCAGAACTGAGGATGGGGCCCAGAATTGAAATTTTTAACAAACATTTCATACGATTTCCATGCAGATGGTCCCCAGACACACTTTTAAGAATCTGACTAATCTCTAACACTGGAGATTTTTAACTGAGTTGAGGTTGCTACAATGGCAATAAACTAGATAAAGCAATAGTAAACACCAGATCTTTGAGTAGCATGAGAAGGAAGTGCCTACCACAGATCAAACAATTTAACAAGCAAGACTTGTAGCAATTTTTTTCAAGTTAATTTTTAAAACTTTAGACATAGTTGATGTACAACATTACATAAGTTACAGGTGTACAACATAGTGGTTCACAATTTTTTAAAGGTTTTGGGCTTCCCTGGTGGCTCAGAGGGTAAAGTGTCTGCCTGCAATTCATTAGTAATCCAGCCAAAATTGCATTGTTATAGTTTTCCATTGACCTTAATCACAGGGCATAATATTAAGAGATATTAAGGGATCTCCTTTATTCCATTCAGACATACTATTTCTTATTTCCATTATGGAATAACAATTCACTTTCTCCTTAATGGTCAGAATCATTAAAATCAGTTTACTAGGGCTATGTGATGGCTAATTTTATATGTCAACTTAACTGGGCCATGGGATGTTCAGATATATGGTCAAATATTATTCTATGTCAGTGAGAGTGTTTTTGGATAAGATTAACACTTGCATCTGTAGATTGAATAAAATGATTGCCATCCCCAATATGAGTGGGCCTCACCTTATCAGCTGAGGTCCTAAATAGAAATATAAAAGGCCGATGCTTCTCTGTGTAAGAAAATTCTTCCTGGCTGACTAGCTTCAAATTGGGATGCTGGCTTTTTATCAGCCTTCAAGAGTCAAACTGAAATATTGGTTCTTCCAGACTCTCAAGACTGTGGACGTTTGGACCAGAACTCCACTTTTAGCTTTCCAGGTTTTCAAGCCTTCTTAGTGGAACTAGAACTAAACCGTCAGATCTCCCACCTCTCCAGTTTGTCTTTTCTTTCACCAAATATTGAGACTTATTCCATATAATAAATCATAGTTTTTAGGATAAAAATATATTATATATAAAACCTTATCTTTTGATAAATATATATATTTATTATAAGGACTATGATATGTAACTCTGAAATTTATTTGTTTATTTATTATAAGGACTGTGATTTATCATTAGGGTTCTCTGGAGAAGCAGAACAAATAGGATGTATACATTTACTGGTTCTGTTCCTCTGGAGAAGCCTAATACAAAGGCACTATGTGGTCAACAAACATTTACGCTATAAACAACTGGCAGGGATATGTCTAGGACTGAATTACTGTCCTTGGGAAACTGACAACTAACTCTAACCATGATACGCATGATGACTCCTCTCCTTACATGGCCCTTCCACCAATGCAGGCACCATACCTTGAAAGGTTTTCAAGTTATGAACAATCGCTTTAGAAGGATATAAGACCCAGGTGGCTCAAGTGGTAAAGAATCTGCAAGCCAATACAGGAGATGCAAGAGACACAGGTTTGACCCCTGGGTCACAAAGATTCCCTAGAGCAGGAAATAGCAAGCCAATCCAGTATTCTTGCCTGGGAAATCCCATGGACAGAGAAGCCTGGTGGGCTACAGTCCATGGAGTTGCAAAGAGTGGGACATGACTGAGCACACGTAAGCACTCAAAATATACAAAGGAGTGTCTTGACTGAAAGTAAAGGATGAAAATTAAGCAGAAAATACTGAGCTATACAGGCTTGTGGAGACAAGAAAGGAAAGAAAGAAACTTAAGACAGGAAATTGGGATTTTAAACATCTGCAACTCGGATGAAAAAAACATAGCAAATGAAACAGACAATGCACATGATCCTTATTATTAAAGGATATGGTTAAAAGGAGCCTTCATGGGCAGAGTGACCAGACATTTTCTGTACCCAGGGGAGCCTTAGAGAAGACACTGAAAGAAGGAAAATTTAATGGTATCTCAAAACTTGAGCAATTTCATGTAGTCCTTGTGCTCAATTATATAAATAAACACTAAAATTAATTATTAACATGTAATATATTCCCTCCTTTGTCAGTTTTCTAAAAACCAGAAAATACTACACCTTTATATGAAAATTAAAATGAGAAATATAAAACAAGTAGGAGCAGGAAAAAATAAAACAGCATATGGTTAAGGCATTATATAATGTTGCAAGACAGACTATTTCTGTACCCTAGACATTACCTGTTCATAACAAGAAGATGGGCTACATGTTTTTTTACATTCCATAGCTGTTTTCAAAGAATTAACCAAATTCCTCTTTTTTAGTGTCTTTATTCAAAACCTCAGGCTGGAGAGAGATAGGATTTGGTCATGCCCAGTGGAAAGTCAACAGGAATTTGCTGTTTATTTTGTTTCAACTTGGGTGACTTCTGGCATTTAAGTAATCAAGCAGCAATGTGTGGGTTATATCATTATTTTTTCCATAAAAATAGGGAGTATTATCATTCCCCATGCTTTTCTTCATTAGTGTGTGTTTGTCAAAAGTAACTTAATATTTATTTTAGGGGGAAATGGTAAATCTATAATTCACTGTGACAGGATCTAGCAAATCACCACATGAATGAAGATAAAAAGGAAAGACAGCCTCAGATTAGACCTTCTTGAGTCAGTAAATCTTGCTCTACGTTTTCATTTACTAAGGTGTTAATTTTTAATTTCCATTGCATTTTAGCTATAATGCCTGGCTTAAATCTTATTTTTGGTCAAAATTTCCAGTTCTTCATGTAAAATGTTGGCAAAATATGCAAATATCCCTTGAAATATAATGTAAATAAATATGAGTTGCAATATAGATTATTACCAATAGGCATTCCATAGATTTTCATTTGCTCTTCAGTTTCATCTAGCTTACTCCTGTTTATTGAACCAGCTTGTAACCATAAAAAAATGGGTATTTCTCTCAAAAATATAGTTCTCTGAGGCACTCAGAAGAAGTCAAAAGGAGCACTATGAGAAAAATTGGCAGTTACTTTTTTCCAGGCAACTGAAACACACAAACATTCTGAGGTCTTAAAGTCTGAGTCACTATACATAACTAAATCAGGCAGGCATGACCCTAAGACCTCTGGGCTCTTGATTGAAGAGTTTAAGGCAATTATCTTTATGACATTACCACATATTTTGGTCTATATAAGTAAAAGTTTCCATTTCAATAATATCTTTAGAAATGACCACTGTTCTCTTAATTTTGAGGTCCCAGAGGACAGAGATCTTATTTTAACTTTTGTAATTTTCAAATCCTTCCTCACTTCAGCATGGTATACACTCAACATTGCTTTTTATTGGACAAACTGGCAATTAAAATATTACTTAAAATTAAAAATAAAGTATTACTTGACATTAAACACATGTGACATTAAAGAGATGCAGTAATTAAGGATAACTGAAAGTAAGAATGGGGAAATACTAAAAAAAAAAAAAAAAATCAGAACCATACTGACACTTTCCATTGCTACAACAGCTCAGTTGAAAACCTTTCTTTTTTTGGAAAATCATAAACCCTTGTTTTCTACTTCTCTGGCTCTGGTGTTATAAAAGCTTTTGCACCCAAATCAGCCGGTAACAGCCAGCTTCTGCTCCTTGAGACAGCAGTACATTTACTTCCAGTTTTTCCTTTTTCGTTTCAGGCTTTCCTCTTCAGAACAACTATGCTCTTATTTTTTTTTATTAATTAATTTATTTTAATTGGAGGATAATTACTTTACAATAGTGTAGTGGTTTTGCCATACATTCACATGAATCAGCCATGGGTGTACATGTATCCCCCATCCTGAAGGACCCTCCCACCTCCCTCCCAATCCCATCCCTCAGGGTTGTCCCAGTGCACCAGCCCTGAGCCCCCTATCTCATGCATGGAACCTGGACTGGTGATCCATTTCACTTATGATAATATACATGTTTCAATGCTATTCCCTCAAATCATCCCACCCTCACCTTCTCCCACAGAATCCAAAAGTCTGTTCTTTACAACTGTGTCTCTTTTGCTGTCTCACATATAGGGTCATCATTACCATCTTACTAAATTCCATGTATATACATTAATATATTATATTGTTTTCTTTCTTTCTGACTTACTTCACTTTGTATATTAGGATCCAGTTTGATCCACCTCATTAGAACTGATTCAAATGTATTCTTTTTAATGGCTGAGTAATATTCCGTTTCATATATATATCACAGTTTTCTTATCCATTCGTCTGCTGATGGACATCTAGGTTGCTTCCGTGTCCTGGCCATCATAAACAGTGCTGCAATGAACATTGGGGTACACATGTCTCTTTCAATTCTGGTTTCCTTGGTGTGTATGCCCAGCAGTGGGATTGCTGGGTCGTATGACAGTTCTATTTCCAGTTCTTTAAGGAATCTCCACACTGTTCTCCATAGTCGCTGTACTAGTTTGCATTCCCACCAACAGTGTAAGAGGGTTAACTTTTTTTGGCACCCTCTCCAACATGTATTCTTCATAGATTTTTTGACAGCAGCCATTCTGACCAGCATGAGATGGTACCTCATTGTGGTTTTGATTTGCATTACTCTGATAATGAGTGATGTTGAGCATCTTTTCATCTGTTTGTTAGCCATCTGTATGTCTTCTTTGGAGAAATGTCTGTTTACTTCTTCTGCCCATTTTTTGATTGGGTTGTTTATTTTTCTGGAATTGAGCTGCAGGAGTTACTTGTATATTTTTGAGTTTAATTCTTTGTCAGTTGCTTCGTTTGCTATTATTTTCTCCTATTCTGAAGGCTGCCTTTTTACCTTGCTTATAGTTTCCTTCGTTGTGCAAAAGCTTTAAAGTTTAATTAGGTCCCATTTGCTTATTTTTGCTTTTATTTCCATTACGCTGGGTGGTGGGTAATAGAGGATCCTGCTGTGATTTACGTCAGAGAGAGTTTTGCCTATGTTTTTCTCTAGGAGTTTTATGGCTTCTGGTCTTATATTTAGATCATTAATACATTTTGAACTTATTTTTGTGTATGGTGTTAGAAAGTGTTCTAGTTTAATTCTTTTACAAATGGTTGACCAGTTTTCCCAGCACCACTTGTTAAAGAGTTTGTCTATTCTCCATTGTATATCCTTGCCTCCTTTGTCAAAGATAAGGTGTCCATAGGTGCGTGGATTTATCTCTGGGCTTTCTATTTTGTTCCATTGGTCTATATTTCTGTCTTTGTGCCAGTACCATACTGTCTTGATGACTGTAGCTTTGTAGTATAGTCTGAAGTCAGGTAGGTTGATTCCTCCAGTTCCAGTCTTCTTTCTCAAGATTGATTTGACTATTGGATGTTTTTTGTATATCCATACAAATTGTGAAATTATTTGTTCTGGTTCTGTGAAAAATACTGTTGGTAACTTGATAGGGATTGCCTTGAATCCATAGATTGCTTTGGGTAGTATACTCATTTTCACTATATTGATTCTTCTGATCCAAGAACATGGTATATTTATCCATCTGTTTGTGTCATCTTTGATTTCTTTCATCAGTGTTTTATAGTTTTCTATATATAACTCATGTTTCTTTAGGTAGATTTATTCCTAAATGTTTCATTCTTTTTGTTGCAATGGTGAATGGAATTGTTTCCTTAATTTCTCTTTCTGTTTTCTCATTGTTAGTGCATAGGAATGCAAGGGATTTATGTGTGTTAATTTTATATCCTGTAACTTTACTATATTCATTGATTAGCTCTAGTAATTTTCTAGTGGTGTCTTTAGGATTTTCTATGTACAGGATCATGTCATCTGCAAACAGTGAGAGTTTTACTTCTTCTTTTCCAATCTGGATTCCCCTTATTTCTTTTTTCTTTTCTGATTGCTGTGACTAAAACTATGATGAATAGTAGTGGTGAGAGTGGGCACCCTTGTCTTGTTCCTGACTTTAGGGTAAATGCTTTCAATTTTTCACCATTAAGGATAATGTTTGCTGTGGGTTTATCACATATGTTTTTTATTATGTTGAGGTATGTTCCTTCTATGCCTGCTTTCTAGAGAGATTTTATCATAAATGTTGAATTTTGTCAAAGGATTTCTCTGCATCTATTAAGATAATCATATGGTTTTTATCTTTCAATTTGTTAATGTGGTGTATCAGATTGATTGATTTGTGAATATTGAAGAATCCTTGAATCTCTGGGATAAAGCCTACTTGGTCATGATGTATGATCTTTTTTTTTTAAATTTTATTTTATTTTTAAACTTTACAATATTGTATTAGTTTTGCCAAATATCGAAATGAATCCGCCACAGGTATACCTGTGTTCCCCATCCTGAACCCTCCTCCCTCCTCCCTCCCTATACCCTCCCTCTGGGTCGTCCCAGTGCACCTGCCCCAAGCACCCAGTATCGTGCATCGAACCTGGACTGGTGACTTGTTTCAGACATGATATTATACATGTTTCACAGCTATTCTCCCAAATCTCCCCACCCTCTCCCTCTCCCACAGAGTCCATAAGACTGATCTATACATCAGTGTCTCTTTTGCTATCTTGTACACAGGGTTATTGTTACCATCTTTCTAAATTCCATATATATGCATTAGTATATGATCTTTTTAATATGTTGTTGGATTCTGTTTGCTAGAATTTTGTTGAGGATTTTTGCATCTATGTTCATCAGTGATATTGGCCTTTGTTTTTTTTTTTTTGGCATCGTAGTCTGGTTTTGGCATTAGGGTTATGGTGGCCTCATTGAATGAGTTTGGAAATTTACCTTCCTCTGCAATTTTCTGGAAGGGCTTGAGTAGGATAGGTGTTACCTCTTCTCTAAATTATAGGTAGAATTCAGCTGTGAAGCCATCTGGTCCTGGGCTTTTGTTTGTTGGAAGATTTCTGATTACAGTTTTTATTTCCTTGTTTGTGATGGACCTGTTAATATTTTCTATTTCTTCCTGGTTCAGTTTTGGTAAGTTATACTTTTCCAAGAATTTGTCCATTGGAACAATTACACTCTTTATCCAACACTGTCCTTATCTAATACCAGAAAATCCAAAGACAGAAAAATCATATTGTTGTATTTATTTATCAGAAATGAACTTTTCTCCTTCCAAATCAGAATCTTAACAAATAATGACATAAAAGGAGTCCACATTGGAGAGGAAGAAAACTATTTGCAGATGATATGATACTATGTAAAGGAAATCCTAAGGACACCACCAGAAAATTATTAGAGCTCATTAATGACTTCGGTAAATTTTCAGGATGGAAAATTGACACACAAAAATCTGTTGCATTTCTGTATACTAACACCAAAACTACAGAAAGAGAATTTAAGAGACAATCCCATTTACCATAAAATCAAAAAGAGTAAAATATGTAGGAATAAAGAGGCAAAAGACTTGTACTTTGAAAACTGTAAGATGTTGATGAAAGTAACTGAAGACACAAATAGATGGAAAGCTGCACCGTGTTCTTGGCTTGGAAAAATCATAATACTGTTAAAACGACCATAAGACCCAAGGCAATCTATAGATTCAATGCAATCCCTATCAAATTACCAAGAACATTTTTCACAGAGCTAGAAAAAAATTTTAAATTTGTGTGGGAACACGAGAAACCCTGCAACAGACAAAACAGTCTCGAGAAAGAAATGGAGCTAGAGGAATTATCTTCCTTGACTTCAGACTACACAACAAAGCTACAGTAATCCAAACAATGTCATACTGGCACAAAAACAGATGCATAGATCTGTAGAATAGCCATTTTCTGCTGCTTGAGACAGTAGTACATTTAATTCCAGTTTCTCCTTTTTCATTTCAAGCTTTCAGATATAAACTCATGTATTTATTGTCAATTAATCTGTGACAAAGGAGGCAACAATATACAATGAAGGAGAGATTGTCTCTTCAATAAGTACTGCTGGGAAAACGGGACAGCTTTATGTAAAAGAGGGCTTTCTAGGTGGTGCTAGTGGTAAAGAACCTGCCTGTCAATGCAGGAGACATAAGAGATGTGGGGTTCAATCCCTGAGTTGGGAAGATTCCTTGGAGAAGGGCATGGCACCTCACTGCAATATTCTTGCCTTGAGAATCCCACAGACAGTGGAGCCTGGCAGGCTGAAGTCCATAGGGTTGCAAAGAATCAGACACAACTAAAGCAACTTAGCACACCTACATAAAAGAATGAAATTAGAGCATTCTCTAACACCACAAATAAAAATAAACTCAAAATGAATTAAAGACCTAAATGTAAAACCAGATACTATAAAACTCCTAGAGGAAAACATAGGCAGAACACTCTGATATAAATTGCAGCAATATTTTTTAAATCCATCTCCTAGAGTAATAGAAATAAAAGCAAAAATAAAAAAACTAATTAAAATTAAAAGCTTTTGCACAGTAAAGGAAACCATAAACAAAAAATAACATAGAATGAGAGAAAATATTTGCAAATGATGTGAAAAATAAGGGTTTAATTTCTAAAATATACAAACAGCTTTAATAGCTCAATATCAAAAAACAAACAAACAAACAACCTAATTGAAAACTGGGCACGAGACCTAAATCGATATTTCTTCAAAAAAACAAACATACAGATGGCCTTTAGACACATGAAAATGTGTCTGAACATCACTAAATATTCGAGAAATGCAAATCAAAACTACAGTGAGGTATCACCTCACACTGGTCGGAATGGTCAGCATCAAAAAATCTACAAATAATAAATGCTGTAGAGGGTGTGGAGAAGAGGGAAACCCCCTATACTGCTGGTGGGAATGTAAATTGATGAAACTACTATGGAGATCAGTATGGAGGTTCCTTAAAAAACTAAAAATAGAGTGACCACATGATTGAGTAACCCCACTCCTGTGCATATATTCAGAAAAGATGAAAACGCTAATTCAAAAAGATATATGCACCTCATTGTTCATAGGAGCACTATTTACAATAGCCATGACATGGAAGCAGCCTAAATATCCATTGACAGATGAATGGATAAAGAAGATATGGTGTATATATACACAATGGAATATGACTCATGCATATTAAGAATGAAATAATATCATTTGCAGCAACATGAATGAATCTAGAAATCATCATAGTGATATCAGAAAAATACAAGTATCATATGATACCACTTATATATCAAATCTTCAAAAAATGATACAAATGAACTTATTTATGAAACAGAAATCAACTCACAGATATAGAAAATAAACTTATCCTTACCAAATGGGGATGGAGGGGAATAAATTATGAGTTTCTGATGAACAGATACAACTATATATATTAGAAAATAGATAAACAACAAAGACCTACTATTCAGCACATGGAACTATATTGAATGTCTTGTAACAATCTATAATGGAAAATAATCTGTGTATACACACACACACACACACACACACACACATGCATAGCTGAATCACTTTGCTGAGTCACTTTGCTGTATACCTTAGTCGCTCAGTCGTGCATGACTCTTTGCGACCCCATGGACTGCAGCCCACCAGGCTCTTCTGTACATGAGATTTACCAGGCAAGGATACTGGAGTGGGTTGCTATTTCCTTCTCCATATATACCTGAAACTACAGTTTAAATCAACTATACTTCAGTTAACAAGATAAGGACAAAACATATTAACATTTATATAGCACTTCAAGATTTTAAAAATATGATACAATTATTCTTTCAAGACAGTGTGATAAGAAACTTCCAACTCCCCTGGTATGTCCCTCTTAATATGGCAGAGATTACCTATGTGATCCCATTATTAGCTTAGCCAATGTTATTATTTATTTTAGACTTCTCACTCTACAGCTTTTCAGTTCAGTTGAGTCGCTCAGTTGTGTCCGACTCTATGTGACCCCATGGGCTGCAGCACACCAGGCTTCCATGTCCATTACCAACTCCCAGAGTCAAACACCTGTCCATCGTGTCAGTGATGTCATCCAAACATCTCATCCTCTGTCGTCCCCTTCTCTTCTCACCTTCAGTCTTTCCCAGCATCAGGGTGTTTTCCAGTGAGTCAGTTATTTGCATCAGGTGGCCAAAGTATTGAAGTTTCAGCTTCAGCATCAGTCCTTACAAAGAATATTCAGGATTGATTTCCTTTAGGATGGACTGGTTAGATCCCCTTGCTGACCAAGGGACTCTCAAGAGTCTTCCCCAAAACCACAGTTCAAAAGCATCAATTCTTCAGTGCTCAACTTTATTAATAGTCCAACTCTCACACCCATACATGACTACTGGAAAAACCATAGCCTTGACTTTTGTTGGCAAAGTAATGTCTCTGCTTTTTAATATGCTATCTAGGTTGGTCATAGTTTTTCTTCCAAGGAGCAAGCGTCTTTTAATTTCATGGCTGCAATCACCATCTGCAATGATTTTGGAGCCCAAAAAAGCAATCTCTCACTGTTTCGTTTCCCCATCTATTTGCCATGAAGTGATGGTACTGGATGCCATGATCTTAGTCTTTTTTTTTTTTTAAGCCAAATTTTTCACTCTCTTTCACTTCCATTAAGAGGTTCTTTAGTTCTTCTTCGCTTTCTGCCTTAAGGGTGGTGTCATCTGTGTTTCTGAAGTTATTAATATTTCTCCTGGAAATCTTGATTCCAGCTTGTGCTTCATCCAGCCTGGAATTTCCCATGCTGTACTCTGCATATAAGTTAAATAAGCAGGGTAACAATATACAGCCTTGACATACTCCTTTCCCGATTTGGAACAAGTCCATTGTTCCATGTCTAGTTCTAACTGTTACTTCTTGTCCTGCATACAGATTCCTCAGGAGGCAGGTAAGGTGGTCTGGTATCCCTATCTCTTTCAGAATTTTCCACAGTTTGTTGTGATTCACACAGTCAAAACTTTGGCATAGTCAGTAAAGCAGAAATTTTCTGGAACTCTCTTGCTTTTTCTACAGTCCAACACATGTTGGCCATTTGATCTCTGGTTCATCTGCCTTTTCTAAATGCAACCTGAACATCTGGAAGTTCACATTTCATGTACTGTTGAAACCTGGCTTGGGGAATTTTGAGCATTACTTTGCTAGCGTGTGAGATGAGTGCAATTGTGCAGTAGTTTGAACATTCTTTGACATTACCTGTATTTGGGATTGCAATGAAAACTGACCTTTTCCAGTCCTGTGACCACTGCTCAGTTTTCCAGATTTGCTGGCATATTGCGTGCAGCACTTTCACAGCATTATCATTTAGGATTTGAAATAGCGCAACTGGAATTCCATAATCTCCACTAGCTTTTTTGTAGTGATGCTTCCTAAGGCCCACTTGACTTTGCATTCCAGGATATATAGCTCTAGGTGAATGAGCCCACCATCATGGTTATCTGGTTTATGAAGATATTTTTTATATAGTTCTTCTGTGTATTCTTGCCACCTCTTCTTAATATATTTTACTTCTGTTAAGTCCATACCATTTCTCTCCTTTATTGTGCTCATCTTTGCATGAAATGTTCCCTTGTTATTCTAATTTTCTTGAAGAGATCTCTAGTCTTTGCCATTCTATTGTTTTCCTCTATTTCTTTGCGTTGATCACTGAGGAAGGCTTTCTTATCTCTCCTTGCTATTCTTTGGAAATCTGCATTCAAATGGGTATATCTTTCCTTTTCTCCTTTGCTTTCAGCTTCTCTTCTTATCTCAGCTCTTTGTAAGGCCTCGTCAGACAACCATTTTGCCTTTTTGCATTTCTTTTCCTTCGGGATGGTCTTGATTACTGCTCCATGTACAATGTCACAACCTCAATTTTTGCATGAAGAATTTATATAGATTTGGATTTTAACAGTAAAACTGGTGACCCCAGTACTTTTGACACATTTTTTCAGATAAGGCAGCTCTCCACTTAACAGATTTGGTCTTTTATTTTCCTACATTAGATACTAAATATTTTTGAACTAACTTAAAATAATGTGGTAAAACATCATCAACATCCTCCTCCTCATCATCCCTCACCCAGACTATAGAAATGGCCTCCAAAATAAACAATCTATCTGTTTCTACTTGTGCCATCCTTAAACTGTTCACACAGCAACAAAAGTAAATCTTTTTTAAAAAGCATTACTCAGATTACGATTGTCCTGGTCAAAATTTCCAAATAGCTGTGCCCTATCTTTCTTTCCAACACTGTCTCCTAGTGCTCTACTACTTGCTTGCTTTACTCTAGTTACAGTAGCCTTGACTAGGTCAAGCTCATTCTCACCTCTGTGATCATTTTACTTGTTTTTCCCTCTGCCTAAAGGCATTTTCACTGATTTTTGCATGCCTTGCTCTTTGACACAAATCCCATCTAAAATAGTGTATTAATCCATGCTTATACCTATTAAAGTAAAAATGAAAATGTTAGTCTCTAAGTTGTGTCCAACTCTTTGTGACCCCATGGACTATAGCCTGCCAGGATCCTCTGTCAATGGGATTTCCTAGGCAAGAATACTTGAGTGGGTAGCCATTCCCTTCTCCAGGGGATTTTCCCAACCCAGGGATTGAACCAGCATCTCCTGCACTGGCAGATTCTTCACCGTGTGAGCTACCATATCTATTAAAATATCCATTTATTCTAGATTTTTTCTTCACAGCATTATCATTACCTCACATTACATATTTATTATTTTTCCAACAAAAATATAAGCTCCTTAGAGAACTGGACCTTTTTTTTCTTCACTGTATTGCTAGCACCTGGTAATGTGCCTAATGTATTAAAAACTATTCAGTGATGATTTACTAAGTGAATAAATGAATTAATTACCAAAAGAATGAGTACTTAGTTTTGACTCATATTCTCAGTGATTTCAATATACACATGGATGATCCTTCTAATATCATGGCTTCCCTATTTCTTATCTTTCCTCCAATTAGCTTGTCTTGTAACCTACTTCAGCTGTCAAGTCCCATGGATATATAACCCTAGATCTTGTCATTACCACTAACTACAATGCCTCCACGGGTTTCCCAGGTGTCACAGTAGTAAAGAATCTTCCTGCTAAGCAAGACACCAGGGTTAGAGCCCTGGGTCAGGAAGATCCCCTGGAGAAGGAAATGACAACCCACTCTAGTATTCTTGCCTGGAAAATTCCATGGACAAAGGAGCCTGGTGAGTTACAGTCCTGCTACTGCTACTGCTAAGTCACTTCAGTCGTGTCCAACTCTGTGCGACCCCATAGATGGCAGCCCACCAGGCTCCCCCCTCCCTGGGATTCTCCAGGCAAGAACACTGGAGTGGGTTGCCATTTCCTTTTCCAATGCATGAAAGTGAAAAGTGAAAGTGAAGTCGCTCAGTCGTGTCTGACTCTTAGTGACCCCATGGACTGCAGCCCACCAGCCTCCTCCGTCCATGGGATTTTCCAGGAAAGAGTACTGGAGTGGTCCAGGAGTCACAAAAGAGTCAGACACAACTTGGCTACCAAACAACAACAACAGCAATGCCTCCATAATCTCAAATTCACATATCTACATCTCTAACCACTATCTTCTATCTTTCCAACTTATTCCCATTAGTTCTTCAATAATAACGAGTGTTGTATCTTTCTAGGGCCCAAAATGTATGTATCCTATTATCTTTTCAAAACCTCTCACCATCAAATCCTCATTTTCCTTCTTATCCTATTTAAATTCTATTTAAATATTCCAAATCCTTTGCTCATACTCTCAAATCCCTTGTTTCCTTATCCCTCTACCATCATGTGGGGAAAAAAACCCATAATTTTGTATCTACTCTGTGCTAAACCAGTGACTGAACATGGCTGGAGAAAATTACAACCATGACAGTTCATCTCATTTTCAATTATATATATATATATATAAAGCCTCAAGTCAGCCATTAGAGCTGCTTTGCAATCTTACTACGTTTTGCTGGTCAGTTCACTCTTCCACCCTCCATGAAGATTAAACCACACTTTATGCTTTCTCTTTTCAAACCTCTAATATCTCTTTTCTCATCCTTAACTCTCAGCTGATGGCCTTGTCTCTTATTTCTTTCTTTGGATCATTCTCATCAGCATACAAACATTCTGCAATATCCAGTTGCTACCACATACTGCAGTATGGCCTTCAGCAAGTTATTTCACTGCTCTGTGCCTCTGTTTCCTTATTAATATACATCTCTGTGTGTGGGGGTGTGGGTGTGTGTGAATTAAATGAATCAGATATGTGAAGCACTTAGAACTATACTTGGGGCTTGGTAAGGGCTATTTCAGTATTATTATTCT
Source organism: Bos grunniens (assembly GCF_055505025.1). NCBI lineage: Eukaryota > Metazoa > Chordata > Mammalia > Artiodactyla > Bovidae > Bos > Bos grunniens. The sequence goes on along the minus strand of NC_141194.1, from coordinate 98,928,814 downwards.
ACCTATTACTATTTTTTAAAGTCTCATTTGATGTCATATTCCCCTTCAGTAAATGCCCCCTTTGTCTGCTCCTCCTCACAGCAAATTCTTAATTTGCCAATACTTGCTATCTTTACTTCCTCTCTTCCCATTTTAACTTTTTATGCTGATATAAAACTTACCAGAAAATTGCAAGATGAGTACAAAGAAGCCCTTTGTCTATTCTACCCTTACCCAGATTCACCAGTTGCTACCATTTTGCCACATTTGCTTTATCATTCTTTTTAAACACATAATATATATGAACACGGGGCTTCCCAGGTGGCTCAGTGGTAAAGAATTCACGTGCCAATGCAGGAGACCCAGGTTTGATCTCTGAGTCAGGAAGATTCCCTGGAGAAGGAAATGGTAACCCACTCCAGTATTCTTGCCTAGGAAATTCCACGGACAGAGGAGCCTGGTGAGCTACAGTCATGGGGTTGCAAAAGAGATGGACACGACTTAGTGACTAAAAAAAAAAATTATATGCATATGCATAAATACATATTTTTCCCAAACAACCTCTTAAGAGTAAGTTATCAACACTATGTTCTTTTATCCAAACATATTTCAGTGTGCATTTCCTGGGAACAAAGACATTCTCTTACATAACTACAATACAATCATCAGAAAAATTAAGTTAAACTTTATGAAACATTATTTTCTAATGCAAATATTGCCAATTGACTGACTAATATCTTTTATTGATTGTTTTTTCCATTCAAGATCCAAATCTGGATCATGCATTGCATTTAGTTATGTCTTTTAATCTTCTTTAATCTGGAATAGTTCTTCAGTCTCACTTAATTTTTATTCACCTTAATATATTTAAAGAATATAGGCCAGCTATTTTGTAAAATTTGCTTGGTTTCAGGTTTTCTGATGATTCGTAATGACAAACTCCATGTTATGCAATGTTGGCAATAATACTACTCTTTTTTTTAACCTTCATTTATTCTTTTTCTTATATTCTTCAACGTTTTTTTTTAATTTGTATCGAAATGTAGTTGATTTATAATGTTCTGCTAGTTTCAGCAAAGTGGTTCAGTTATACATATGTATAAATGTATCTATTCTTTTTTAGACTCTTTTCTATTATAGGTTATTACAATATATTGAGTAGAGCTCCTTTTGCTGTAAAGTAGGTCTTTATTAGCTATCTATTTTATATATAGCAGTGTGTATATTTTTATCCCAAGCTCTTAATTTATCCCTAATACTACCACTCTTAGCTAAGGTGGTGTCTGACACATTTCTAATTCATACCATTCTTTTTAGCTTCATAATCTGTTATTTGTAGTATTTTTTGTCTTCTTGTAATGGAAATGAGTTATGGGCAGCTTAATTTGTTCTATTAATCTTTAGAGTTACTTTGGGGATGTGTAATGCATTTGATTTTATGCAGTGTACTATGAAGTCTCATTTTCTCTCTATTTCAATCAGGCTTTCACCATCCTATTCACCTATTCTAGGGTCACCAATGAGCTATATTTTGACAAATGCAATGGTTATTTCCTAATTCTTATAATATTTATCTTGTAATATCAGCCTGGCAGTATAGTTTGACACTCCCTTCTTCTTGAACAGTTTTTTCATCTGGTTCTGAGACTCCTCTCTTAATTCTTCTATTTTACCAAATTTTCCTTCTTTGTGCCCCTGATGTCCAGACTTATGCAGCCAAATTCTTATGAGATATTTTCACTTGGTTGTCTTGTAAGCATCTCAGTATAACACCTTATTACATGACTGTCTCTCCCTCTTCCTTATCATAGTAAATTATATTCCATTTGTTCAACTGGTGAGATTTAAAAACAAACAATTTTGTAGTCATCCCGACTCCTCTCTTTTCATCACACTTCATATTTAATCCAGTAGCAAATCCCATTGGCTCTATCTTCAAAGCATATCAAGACCCTGACCACTTATTTTTCTCAATACCAACACCACAGACCAAACAATTAAGACCTAACAGTTCAATATCTTCAACAGCTCCGAAAAGGTTTTATGCTTTCATTCTTGCTCCTCATATACTATTTTCTTCACAGAGTAGTCAGAGTAATTATTTAAAATATCATAAATCGTATCATGTCTCTTCACTTTTGAAATCTTCCAATGATTTCTTACTTCAGTGTAAAAACCAATCTCCTGAATATGGCTTTATATGCTTTATGAGTGAACCATAATATCTATAGCCCCAGAACTACCTGTGCGGGCTAATTTCCTTCCACAGTGCTCTAAGCTTACCATCCACCATCCACACTAGCCTCTTTGGTTTTGCTAGAATACCTACACTCTCTTGCTTCAGGGTGCCTACACTTAGCATAACCTTGATATTTGAGAAGAAAAAGAGTTTGGCAGAAACCATATAGTGAAGAGGAACTAAAAAGCCTCTTGATGAAAGTGAAAGTGGAGAGTGAAAAAGTTGGCTTAAAGCTCAACATTCAGAAAACGAAGATCATGGCATCTGGTCCCATCACTTCATGGGAAATAGATGGGGAAACAGTGGAAACAGTGTCAGACTTTATTTTTGGGGGCTCCAAAATCACTAGAGATGGTGATTGCAGCCATGAAATTAAAAGACGCTTACTTCTTGGAAGGAAAGTTATGACCAACCTAGATAGTATATTCAAAAGCAGAGACATTACTTTGCCAACAAAGGTTCATCTAGTCAAGGCTATGGTTTTTCCTGTGGTCATGTATGGATGTGAGAGTCGGACTGTGAAGAAGGCTGAGTGCCGAAGGATTGATGCTTTTGAACTGTGGTGTTGGAGAAGACTCTTGAGAGTCCCTTGGACTGCAAGGAGATCCAACCAGTCCATGCTGAAGGAGATCAGCCCTGGGATTTCTTTGGAAGGAATAATGCTAAAGTTGAAACTCCAGTACTTTGGCCACCTCATGCGAAGTGTTGACTCATTGGAAAAGACTCTGATGCTGGGAGGGATTGGGGGACGGAGGAGAAGGGGACGACAGAGGATGAGATGGCTGGATGGCATCACTGATTCGATGGGTGTGGGTCTGAGTGAACTCCGGGAGTTGGTGATGGACAGGGAGGCCTGGCATGCTGGGATTCATGGGGTCGCAAAGAGTCGGACATGACTGAGCGACTGATCTGATCTAACAGCAAAATGTTGGAGGTCTTCTATAGTATCAAGGTAAAATGAATAAGCTGTCATTCAAGATAATGTCTATTCTACATAGAAAATAAATTTTGCAGTATCAATAAGAGGGCCTTTTAAACACTCCACATGTATTAACCAATTTAATTTTTACAATAAGCCTATGAACAACCAGTACAATGTTAGCACTGAGTCAACATCCAAGGGTCAAGAGTCATCAGTAGAAAGGATGGACTTCTGATTTGGCAAGAATACTGCCTGCCTCCATGCCTTCTTATCACTTCCTCCCTCCCATAATGTAGAAACAGCACCTGACAAACAGTTGGATACTGGAGAAACTATCATTACCTCATTGTAAGAAACTATATCAAGGCATATCATAATCAAACTACTGCAAATAAGTGACAAAAAAAAATTAATTAGCTTGGGGGGGGCACATTATGTAGAGAGGATAAAAGATAAAAATTACAGAAGATCACTCATCAGAAACAATGAAAGTGAGATGATAGTGAAGCAATATGTCTAAAGTAATAAAATAAAAAAAAATCTTTCAATCTAGAAGTCTACACCTAGGGGGAAAAAAAACATTAAAAATGTTTCTGGGTTTAGAAATTAACCTAGTTTGTATGCCTGTTTACCTATTTCTTACCATATAATTATGCAGCAACCATGAATGAAATAAATGTGGTTTCTTTTGCCAGCAGCCTTGTGCAAGAGAATTGAGAGCGTAGAAGTGGGTTAAACTGAATTTCAATATACAGATGGAAAAGATAGAAAATGAGAGCTAAAAGAGTCATAAAAATAAAAAAAAAGTCATGAAAATATTGAACATTTGAAGGGGGACATTCTTTTTTTCCATAACCATGTGATCTATTTCAATAATAATAAGATCCTTGACTCAGTTAAGCTATAAAAAATGCTGTCACAGTACTTTACATACAGACGTTTAATGTTACACTGTGAAGTCATTATTGATTGACTGTGGGGTAAAGAGTGACCTGTCTCTTGAGAAATCTGTATGCAGGTCAGGAAGCAAGAGTTAGAACTGGACAAGGGACAAAAAACTGGTTCCAAATAGGAAAAGGAGTACGTCAAGGCTGTATATTGTCACCCTGCTTATTTAACTTATATGCAGAGTACATCATGAGAAATGCTGGGCTGGAAGAAGCACAAGCTGGAATCAAGATTGCTGGGAGAAATATCAATAACCTCAGACATGCAGATGACACCCTATGGCAGAAAGTGAAGAGGAACTAAAAAGCCTCTTGATGAAAGTGAAAATGGAGAGTGAAAAAGTTGGCTTAAAGCTTAACATTCAGAAAACGAAGATCATGGCATCTGGTCCCATCACTTCATGGGAAACAGATGGGGAAACAGTGGAAACAGTGTCAGACTTCACTTTTTTGGGCTGTCAGACTTCATTTTTTTGGGCTCCAAAATCACTGCAGATGGTGATTGCAGCCATGAAATTAAAAGACACTTACTCCTTGGAAGAAAAGTTATGGCCAACCTAGATAGCATATTGAAAAGCAGAGACATAACTTTGCCGACAAATGTTTGTCTAGTTAAGGCTATGGTTTTGGTTTTTCCTGTGGTCATGTATGGATGTGAGAGTTGGACTGTGAAGAAGGCTGAGCACCGAAGAATTGATGCTTTTGAACTGTGGTGTTGGAGAAGACTCTTGAGAGTCCCTTGGACTGCAAGGAGATCCAACCAGTCCATGCTGAAGGAGATCAGCCCTGGGATTTCTTTTGAAGGAATCATGCTAAAGCTGAAACTCCAGTACTTTGGCCACCTCCTGTGAAGTGTTGACTCATTGGAAAAGACTCTGATGCTGGGAGGGATTGGGGGCCAGAGGAGAAGGGGACGACAGAGGATGAGATGGCTAGATGGCATCACTGATTCGATGGACATGGGTCTGAGTGAACTCCGGGAGTTGGTGATGGACAGGGAGGCCTGGCATGCTGCGATTCATGGGGTCACAAAGAGTCGGACACGACTGAGCAACTGAACTGAACTGAACTGAAAGAGAGTCCCAACAAACTCTCAAACACAACTGTGAAACATGATCATTCAGTGTAGCAGGACATTTTTTGTTCATTTCAATCACAGAGGAAGTTGCTATTTTCAAGTTTACCAGGCAAAGAAACAGTTCCATTCAGTGATGAGTTCTATTGATGGTAACAAAAACCATAGAGACAATCATTGTCATTGTACAGCATAGACAGTGCTGCCTGCTCATGGAGGTGTCTTTATTCCTTTCTACAACATCTATTATGCCTTTGTTGTGACCACTGTAGGAAAAAATAATAAAATTGAGATAAGCCAATGGAGGAAGTAATTATGTGCAATCTCATAATTTGAGTTAATTACTGTATGCATTTGATATATTTCTTTGAGAAACTTTTCTGTTATAGAGCACTTGTTAAATTCCAGGTGCTAATTAGATAGTTTAATCTTCAAAATAATACTAAAAGATAAATACAATTATTAACTCCATTCTCAAATAATGACTGTGAGGAAAAGAGAGGTCAAATACCTGGTCAAAGTCAGACAGAGAGCAAATACATACTGTTTTACATCCTGTTTTGTGTCAATATATCATGAAAACCTTTCAGTGATATTTAATGTTCTTCTTGCTTTGAAAACATTTCTCTATTAAAAAATTCTCAGAATGAACCCATCTGTAAAGTAGATAAAAACAGGAGTGATGTATTTGGACTGCTGCATAGGGGTCTAAAGTACCTGACAACCTGTCTTCACTTCATTTTTTGGAACCTTTTATATCACACTGAGTAATCACTAAGTCTTCAGAGAGCAGACTGAAAACATTTTCCTGCTATGTTATATCTAGGGGCCACGTAGTTTCTATTAAATAGATAGCCTTTATTTATTTACTTTTAAACACCATATTACTGGACATTCAGAATGCTTTGAGCACAATAGCTTGAAATATAGTCTTGATTTCTGAGATTTTGTCCTTCTCTTTGATTTCTTTCATGAGTTCAACCATAATTTCATTTCTTCCTATTGCTTATCCATTTCTATTTGCAGCTTTTGAATTTAGATTCCAGGTGCATTTTCATTTCTCCAAGTGATTGAGGATATTTAATTCAGTCTAGTCTGAAGTATTTTTAGATAAATTCCTTTTACTTTTTAGTTGGAGGAAGCAGGGTTAGCACCTGAAATGTTTTGACTCAGTTTCTTGTTTATTATTACAATAAATTTTTTATAGATGCAAATAGATTTCACATATTCATTTTATAGGCAGGGGTGGATGTCTAGGGTGGTTTATAAGATTTTTAATTCAAAAGTGTCCCTCTCTTTAAGTATGCATGTGTGCATGCATGCTCAGTTGTTCTGTTGTGTCCAACTCTTTGCCAACCTGTGTGCTGTAGCCTACCAGGCTCCTCTATACATGGATTTTTCCAGGCAAGAATACTGGAGTGGGTTGCCATTTCCTTCTCCAGGGAAGCTTCCTGACCCAGTGATTGAACTCACGTCTCCTGTGTCTCCTGCATCAGCAGGTAGATTAATTACCATCAAGCCGCCTGGGAAGCCCTGTACAGCAAGTGTAAATTCTTTGGTAAATAGATTTGATCTTTTGTTGGTGGTGGTGGTGACAGTGATGAGGGAATAAGTTGTGTTCTATAATTATTTGCTTGTTTTGTTTTCAAGATTTTCCCCTTCTATTTTCTCCCCTTTAATGTCCTGTCTTATAAGAGCACCTTCCCTTTTCTTTTAATCTCTTTATTCCCAGAGGTAAGGCCTGCTGAGATATGCTGCTGCTGCTGCTGCTAAGTCGCTTCAGTCGTGTCTGACTCTGTGCGACCCCATAGACAGCAGCCCATCAGGCTTCCCCGTCCCTGGGATTCTCCAGGCAAGAACACTGGAGTGGGTTGCCATTTCCTTCTCCAATGCATGAAAGTGAAAAGTAAAAAGTGAAAGTGAAGTCGCTCAGTCGTGTCCAACTCTAGCGATCCCATGGACTGCAGCCTACCAGGCTCCTCCGTTCATGGGATTTTCCAGGCAAAAGTACTGGAATGGGTTGCCATTGCCTTCTCCGGCTGAGATACGAGTCCTACACAATTCCAAGGTCAGTTACTTTGCCTACCTACTATATTTTGAGAAGTTTCACACTTTTGGTGGGCTTTCTTATTCTGGGAGTGAGTCTAGCACTGCTTTTCTCTGTTTAATATAATTTTTCAAGACTCCCCTTACTCTCTGAAAAGACTTTCAGTAGGAGCTTGAGAGAGGTTTGCTGACTAAACATTTTTCTATTTTCAAGTAATTTGAAGTTCAGAGTATTCTCTGTCTTCTAGCTATTCTAAAGGTTTGACTTATTTGAGGTTTTATTTGATTTTTTGGTTGATATATTTTAATGGAAGATGTCTAGAAAAACACAAACTTGGGTGGCAGTCATTCTCTTAGGGTTACCCAGTGTTCAGAATATTTTGAAAATCAATCATATACAATAATGTCAGAATGTAAAATATATCATATGGGAGCCCTTGGGCAATTACTTTAGCAATTATATGATATATATGATAATTATATTTATGACAATTATATTAATACAAATATAAACTCAAAGTAGATATATTTAGTACTTTGTCTTTCTATCCCACCTGCCCTACCACTCTCTAATCCTAAATTAACACTAACATTTGCTTTTCTATCTCTTGCTAAAGAATTGTTAAAGAGTTACTAAGGAAAATTGCATAACTCCTCTCCAGAGCTAGTGAGCTAGCATCTATTTTGTGAAAGGAAAATGAGACTGTAAGTGATCAATTTTGTCAACATGCCTCTCTCCTACCTCTATGTGTATATGTATGTATTTATGCACCTGTCTTTTTTAAATTTATTTTTTATTGAAGGATAATTGCTTTACAAAATGTTGTTTTCTGTCAAATCTCAACATGAATCAGTCATAGGTGTACATATATCTCCTCCCTTTTGAACCTCCCTCCCATCTGCTTCTCCATCCCATCACTTTAGGTTGATACAGAGCCCATGTTTGAGTTTCCTGAGCCATAAAGCAAATTCCCATTGGCTATCCATTTTAATGTAAGAATCAAGATTTCCAGGAGAAATATCAATAACCTCAGATATGCAGATGACACCACCCCTATGGCAGAAAGTGAAGAGGAACTAAAAAACCTCTTGAAAGTGAAACAGGAGAGTGAAAACGCTGGCTTAAAGCTAAACATTCAGAAAACTAATATCATGGCATCTGGCCCTATCACTTCATGGGAAATAGATGGGGAAACAGTGGAAACAGTGTCAGACTTTATTTTTCTGGGCTCCAAAATCACTGCAGATTGTGATTGCGGCCATGAAATTAAAAGACACTTACTCCTTGGAAGAAAAGTTATGACCAACCTAGATAGCATATTCAAAAGCAGAGACCTTTGCCAACAAAGGTCCGTCTAGTCAAGGCTATGGTTTTTCCAGTACTCATGTATGGATGTGAGAGTTGGACTGTGAAGAAAGCTGAGCACCAAAGAATTGATGCTTTTGAACTGTGGTGTTGGAGAAGACTCTTGTGAGCCCCTTGGAGAGCAAGGAGATCCAACCAGTCCATTCTAAAGGAGATCAGTCCTGTGTGTCCTTTGGAAGGAATGATGCTAAAGCTGAAACTCCAATACTTTGGCCACCTCATGCGAAGAGTTGACTCATTGGAAAAAACTCTGATGCTGGGAGGGATTGGGGGCAGGAGGAGAAGGGGACGACAGAGGAAAGGATGGCTGGATGGCATCACCGACTCGATGGACGTGAGTTTGAGTGAACTCTAAGAGTTGGTGATTGGCAGGAAGGCCTGGCGTGCTGCGATTCATGGGGTCGCAAAGAGTCGGACACGACTGAGCGACTTAATTGAACTGAATGTAAGTTTCCATGTAATTCTTTCCATACCTCTCATCCTCTCCTCCCCTCTCCCCATGTCGATAAGTCTATTCTCTATGTCTGTTTCTCCACTGCTGCCATGAAAATCAATTATTCAGTACCATTTGTCTAGACTCCTTATATATGCGTTAGAATCTGATATTTACCTTTCTCTTTCTGACTCATTCACTCTGTATAATAGGTTATAGGTTCATCCACCTCATCAGAACTGACTCAAATGTGTTTCCTTTTATGGATGAGTTCCATTGTGTATATGTACCAAAACTTCTTTATCCATTCCTCTGTCTATGGACATCTAGGTTGCTTCCATGTTCTAGCTATTGTAAATAATTCTGCAATGAACAATGGGATTCATGTGTCTTTTTCAATTTTGGTTTCCTCAGGGTATATGCCTAGGAGTGAGATTGCTGGGTCATATGGTGGTTTTATTTAGTTTTTTAAGGAGTCTCCATACCGTCTTCCATAGTGGCTGTATCAATTTACATTCCCACAAATAGTGCAAGAGCATTCCCTTTTCTCCACACCCTCTCCAGCATTTATTGTTTGTAGGCTTTTTGATGATGGCCATTCTGACTGGTGTGAGGTGATATCTCACTGTAGTTTTGATTTGCATTTCTCTAATAATGAGTGATGCTGAGCATCTTTTCATGTGTTTGTTAGCCATCTGCATGTCTTCTTTGGAGAAATGTCTGTTTAAGTCATTTTCCCACTTTTGATTGAGTTGTTTCTTTTTCTGGCATTGAGTTGTATGAGCTGCTTGTATATGTTTGAAGTTAATCCTTTGTCCATTGTTTAATTTGCTATTATTTTCTCCCATTCTGAGGGTTGTCTTTTCACCTTGCTTATAGTTTTCTTTGCTGTGCAAAAGCTTTTAAGTTTAATCAGGTTACACTTATTTATTTTGTTTTTATTTCCCTTACTCTAGGACGTGGGTCATAGAGGATTTTGTGTTGATTTATGTCATCGAGTGTTCTGCCTATGTTTTCCTCTAAGAGATTTATAGTTTCTGGTCTTACATTCAGGTCTTTAATCCTTTTTGAGTTTATCTTTGTGTATGGTGTTAGGAAGTGTTTTAATTTCATTCTTTTACATGTAGCTGTCCAGTTTCCCCAGTATTATTTATTGAAAAGGCTCTCTTTGTCTCATTGTATCTTCTTGCCTCCTTTGTCAAAAATAAGGTACCCCTAGGTGCATGGGTTTATCTCTGGGCTTTCTATCTTGTTCCATTGGTCTATATTTCTGCTTTTGTACCAGTACCATACTGTCTTGATGACTGTAGCTTTGTAGTATAATCTGAAGTCAGGAAGGTTGATTCCTCTAGCTCCATTTTTCTTTCTCAAGACTGCTTTGGCTGTTCGGGGTCTTTTGTGTTTCCATATGAATTGTGAAATTTTTTGTTTTATTTCTGTGGAAAATGCCAAAGGATCACATTAAATCTGTAGATTGCATTTGGGAATATGGTCATTTTCACAATATTGATTCTTCCTACCCAGGAACACAGAATATCTCTCCATCTGTTTATGTCGGCTTTGATTTCTTTCATTAGTCTTATAATTTTCTGTGTACATACAGTTCTTTTGTCCCCTTAGGTAAGTTGGTTCCTAGATATTTAATTCTTTTTGTTGCAATGGTGAATGGGATTGATTCATTAATTTCTCTTTCTGATTTTTCATTGTCAGTATATAGAAATGCAAGTGGTTTCTGTGTATTGATTTTGTATCCTGCAACTTTGCTAAATTCACTGATTAGCTCTAGTAACTTTCTGATACTATCTTTAGGGTTTTCTGTGTACAGTATCATGTCATCTGCAAACAGTGAGAGCTTTACTTCTTTTCTGATCTGGATTCTTTTTATTTCTTTTTCTTCTCTGATTGCTGTAGCTAGAACTTCCAGAGCTATGTTGAATAACAGTGGTGAAAGTACACCTTCTTGTTCCTGATCTTGGGGGGGGGGATGCTTTCCATTTTTCACCATTTAGAGTAATGTGTGCTGTAAGCTTATCATATATGGCCTTTACTATGTTGAGGGAGGTTACTTCTATGCCCATTTTTTGAAGAATTTTAATCATAAATGGGTGCTGAATTTTGTCAGAGGCTTTTTCTGCATCTATTGAGATGATCATGTGGTTGTCTTTCAATTTGTTATTATAATGTATCACATAGATTGATTTGCATAAATGGAAGAATCTTTGAATTTTGGAATAAACCCAACTTGATCATGGTGTATGAGCTTTCTGATGTGTTGCTGAATTCTGTTTGCTAAAATTTTGTTGAGTATTTTTGCATCTTTGTTCATCAGTGATATTGGCCTGCAGTTTTCTTTTTGTGTGTTGTCTTTGTCTGTTTTTGGTATCAGGGTGATGGTGGCCCTGTAGAATGAGTGTTATGCACCTGTTTTTAATTCCTGCTTGTGTGCTGGAGGATAAGGTTCCCTTCGTTGTAAAATTTCTTTTATTTGTGGTCTTTATTCCTATCTTCCTACTGCTTCTGGATTATTCCTTTCTTCTACCATTCATGTGCCCTCCTTATTGGTTCCTTCTGCTTATTCTAGGAACCAGTCTCCATTCATACATAGATGCTACATTCTCCTCAACTTAAGCTCAGTTCAGTCGCTCTGTCATGTCCGACTCTTTGCAACCCCATGGACTGCAGCACATCAGGCTTCCCTGTGCATCACCAACTCCAGGCGCCAACTCAAACTCATGTCCATCACATCAGTGATGCCATCCAACCATCTCGTCCTCTGTTGTCCCCTATCTCCTCCTGCCTTCAATCTTTCCCACCATCAGGGTCTTTTTCAATGAGTCAGTTCTTTGCAGCAGGTGGTCAAAGTATTGGAGTTTTAGCTTCAGCATCAGTCCTTCCAATGAATATTCAGGACTAATTTCCTTTAAGATGGACTGGTTTGATCTCCTTTCAGTCCAAGGGACTCTCAAGCATCTTTCCAATACCACAGTTTTGGCACTTAGCTTTCTTTATACTCCAACTCTCATATCCATAAATGACTACTGGAAAAACCATAGCTTTGATTAGATGGACCTTTGTTGGTAAATTAATGTATCTGCTTTTTTAATATGGTATCTAGGTTGGTCATAGATTTCCTTCCAAGGAACAAACGTCTTAATTTCATGGCTGAGGTCACCATATGCAGTGATTTTAAGGCCAAAATAATAAAGTCTCTCACCGTTTTAATTGTTTTCCCATTTATTTGTCATGAAGTGATGGGACTGGATGCCATAACCTTAGTTTTCTGAATGCTGAGTTTTAAGCCAACTTTCTCCCTCTCCTCTTTCACTTACATGAAGAGGTTCTTTAGTTCTTCTTTGCTTTCTGCCAATAAGGGTGGTGCCATCTGTGTATCTGAGGTTACTGATATTTCTCCCAGAAATCTTGATTCCAGCTTGTGCTTCATCCAGCCTGGCATTCCCCATGCTCTACTCTGCATATAAGTTAAATAAGCAGGGTAACAATATTCAGCCTTGATGTAATCCTTTCCTGATTTGGAACAGGCTTTTTGTTCTATGTCCAGTTCTAACTGTTGCTTCTTGACTTGCATACAGATTTCTCAGGAGGCAGGTAAGATGGTCTGGTATTCCCATTTCTTTCAGAATTTTCCAGTTTGTTGTGATTCACACAGTCAAAGGATTTGGCGTGGTCAATAAAGCAGAAGTAGATGTTTTTTTTGGAACTCTTGCTTTTTCGATGATCCAGCAGATGATGGCAACTTCTGGTTCCTCTTCCTTTTCTAAATTCAGCTTAAATATCTGGAAGTTCATGCTTCTTGTACTGTTGAAGTCTGATGTGGAGAATTTTGAACATTACTTTGCTAGTGTGTGAGATGAGTGCAATTGCGCAGTAGTTTGAGCATTTTTGGCATTGCCTCTATTTGGGATTGGAATGAAAACTGACCTTTTCCAGTCCTGTGGCCACTGCTAAGTTTTCCAGATTTGATGGCATATTGAGTGTGGCACTTTAACAGCATTATCTTTTAGGATTTGAAATAGCACAAATGGAATTCCATCACCTCCACCAGCTTTGTTTGCAGTGATGCTTCCTAAGGCCCACTTGACTTTGAATTCCATGATGTCTGGCTCTAGGTGAATGCGCACACCATCATGGTTATCTGTTTCATGAAGATCTTTTTTGTACAGTTCTTCTGTGTATTCTTGCCACCGCTTCTTAATATATTTTACTTCTGTTAGGTCCATACCATTTCTATCTTTTATTGTGCTCATCTTTGCATGAAATGTTCCATTGGTATCTCTAACTTTCTTGATGAGATCTCTAGTCTTTGCCATTCTATTGTTTTCCTCTATTTCTTTGCATTGATCATCGAGGAAGGCTTTCTTATCTCTCCTTGCTATTCTTTGGAACTCTGCATTCAAATGGGTATACCTTTCCTTTTCTCCTTTGCCTTTCACTTCTCTTATTTTCTCAACTCTTTGTAATGTCTCATCAGACAACCCTTTGCCTTTTTCCATTTCTTTTTCTTGGGGATGATCTTGATCATTGCCTCCTTTACAATGTCACAAACCTCCGTCCAAAGTTCTTCAGGCACTCTGTCAGATCTAATCCTTTGAATCTATTTCCTTCTTCCACTGTATAATTGTAAGGGATTTGATTTAGGTCATACCTGAATGGTCCAGTGGTCTTTTCTACTTTCTTCAATTTATGTCTGAATTTGGCAATATGGAGTTCATGCTCTGAGCCACAGTCAGCTCCCAGTCTCATTTTTGCTGACTGTATGTAACTTCTCCATATTTGGCTGCAAAGAATATGATAAATCTGATTTTGGTATTGACCATCTGGTGATGTCTATTTGTAGAGTCTTCTCTTTGTTGTTGGAAGAGGGTATTTGCTATGACCACTGCATTCTCTTGGAAAAACTCTGTTAGCTTTTGACCTGCTTCTGTTAGACTTTGACCTCCTCAACTTACTGACCTCTTTTCATGGTTCTTTCAATATGGTTAAAATTAATTATATACATATGTCCTTAATTTCCATTTTTCCCCCAATCTAAATAGCATATTAAAAAGCAGAGACATTACTTTGCCAACAAAGGTCCGTCTAGTCAAGGCTATGGTTTTTCCAGTACTCATGTATGGATGTGAGAGTTGGACTGTGAAGAAAGCTGAGTGCCAAAGAATTGATGCTTTTGAACTGTGGTGTCGGTGAAGACTCTTGAGAGTCTCTTGGACTGCAAGGAGATCCAACCAGTCCATTCTAAAGGAGATCAGTCCTAGGTGTTCTTTGGAAGGAATGATGCTAAAGCTGAAACTCCAGTACTTTGGCCACCTCATGTAAAGAGTTGACTCATTGGAAAAGACTCTGATGCTGGGAGGGATTGGGGGAAGGAGGGGAAGGGGACGACAGAAGATGAGATGGCTGGATGGCATCACCAACTCGATGGACATGAGTTTGAGTGAACTCCGGGAGTTGGTGATGGACAGGGAGGCCTGGTGTGTTGCAGTTCATGGGGTCTCAAAGGGTCAGACACGATTGAGCCTCTGAACTGAACTGAATGTAATCAGTCCTATTTAAACTGATATTTCTAAGGTCACCAATGATGTCATAATTGATAGATGCAGTGACCTCTTTAAAACCATTGCACTATGGAAAATGCCTTATTATTCATTCATCTAGTAAATTATTTAATAAAAATGTACTAAAATTCTACAATAAACTAGACATTATGCTAGGCACTGGAATACCAGTTGTGAGCAAAAACAGGCATGATCCTCAGCCTTTATGCAGCTTACCATCTAGTAGTGAAACAAAACAAAAAAAATGTTAATTGTAAGATCACATTAAAAATGTAAATTCATATCTGTGAAAGTGCCATGAGAGGGATAACAATAAGACATAATCACTGAGCTAGCCATGGTTCATCTGACCATTGGAAAGGCTAGTGTGTCCAGAGTGTGGGAAATTAAGGAGACAGTTGTGTGAGATGAAGTTGGAGAGGTAGGCAGGGTCAAACTCAGGCAGACAAAGTAAAAATGCAGAATCTGACAAAAATTGCTAAAGGTTTTTGCCTTCATCTTGAGAATAATGGGAAATCATTGAAGCTTTTTCAGTAAGGGATATGAACTGTTCTAGTTTCTTAGCACTACTGTAACAAAGTACCACATATTGGGTGGTTTAAAACAAATTATATCCTCTAATAGTGCTGGAGCTTTGAAATAAAATATCAAGATTTTGCCAAGACCATATTTCTCTCTAGTGGAGGACCCTTCCACAGTTACGCTAACCCTTCACAATCTTTGGTATTCCTTGGTTTAGGGAAACATAATTCCAATCTCTGCCTTTATCTTCTCATGGCCATTTTTCTTCCTTATCTGGCTGTATCCAAATTCCCCTCTTCTTTTAAGTTTACAAGTCATTTTAAGTAGACAAGGCTTTCTCTAGTCCAGTATGACCTCATGTTAATTATATCTGCAAAGGCTTTATTCCTCTTTTGTTTGTTTTTTGAACTTTTTTAAAGCACAAAAATCCTACATACTAAAATTGTACACATCACGTATTGGTCCAAACTTATATCAATCTATTTACAATTAAACAGCGCCATGGTTTTCTCACCTAGGCTCTATTTCTAAATAAAATTACATTCATAGGTACTTGGCATTAGAACTTGAACATTTTTGAGAGACACAATTTCACCCACAACAGTCTGCCCTCTGGTACCCCAAAGTTCATATCCTTCTCGTGTACCAATTACATGTACCTCAATGTTCATAGCACTATTATTTAGGTATTATGTTAGCCGAGATATGGAAGCAATCTAAGTGCCAATCAACAGATGAATGGATAAAGAAGATGTGGTACATGTATAATGGAATATTATTCAGCCATTAAAAGGAATGAAATTCTGTCATTTACAACAATACAGATGGACCTAGAGGGTGTTATGCTTATTGATAAGTCACACACAGAGACAAAAATACTCTGTGTTATCACTTATATGTATAATAATAAAAAATAAACAAATGTATATAACAAAACAGAAATAGACTTGCAGACATAGATAACAAACTGGTGGACACCAGTGGGGAGAGGGAAAGGGGAAGGAACAAATCAAGGGTATGGGATTATAAGATACAAAATACTATGTATGACATAAATAAGCAGCAAGGATATATGGTACAGCACAGAGAACTACAGCTGCTATTCTGTAATAATGTTAAATGGAGTATAATCCATAAAAATATTGAATGTCTCTGCTGTATACCTGAATCTAATATAATTTTTGTAAATCAGCTATACTTCAGTTAAAAAAAAAAGATAAGACTTACAAAAATAAAATAGAGATAGTAATAGTACTTCACAAAGAAGGTTGCTGTGATTGGAATATGATAGTTGGCATTTTCTGAGCTGATTATATTTAGATGCAATTTTTGGACTTACCATTTGAACAAAGAATCTGTCTGCGATGCAGGAGATCTGGGTTTGATCCATGGGTTGGGAAAATCCCCTGGAGAAGGGAATGGCTACCTATTCCAGTATTCTTGCCTGGAGAATTCCATGGACAGAGGAGCCTGCCGAGATATAGTCCATGGGGTTGCAAAGAGTCAGACACAACTGAGTGACTAACACTCACTTTTCACTTTTGGACTTAGAGTGGATCCTGCTGCTGCTAAGTCACTTCAGTCATGTCTGACTCTATGGACCATAGCTCTCCAGGCTCCTTTGTCCATGGGATTCCCAAGGCAAGACTACTGGAATCAACTGCCATGCCCTCCTCCAGAGGCTCTTCCCGGCCCAGAGATTGAATCCACTTCTCTGACGTCTCCTGCATTGGTTAGCAGGTTCTTTACCACTAGGGCCACCTGGGAAGCCCAGAGTAGATTCTAAAATGGGTTAAGATTTGGGGGAATGTTAACATGAGGCAATATGTATTACAAAGCTCTCAGAAGACTTTTTTTTTTTTACTATAATTAGTAAGCTTTGGGTTCCACTGATTACTAAAACTCTTCAATAGTTGCAACCAGAGATTTCCAACACTTTAGTCAAATTTTCACCCTTCCTTCTTTATCTTATTTTTTTTCAGACTTCTGTGATTTTTATTTTATGTGATAGTATCTTGCTTAGGCAACCTTTCCCCTTTTCTCTCTAGGCAAAATATCTTATTCATTATTTAAGCTCCAACTCAAATACCTTCTTTTGTGAAATTTCCTAATTCTTCCTGAGAAAATAATTTATTTCCTCTGTGTTTTGAAACAACTTAGTGCAACATTCCATTTTAGCACTTGTTACATTATTATAGTTATTTACTTATATAACTTCACCTCCAGTGTAGTCTAAGAACTCCAGCTTTTAGGCACTGAAGCTTACATCATCATATCTCTCCCTGACCAGTACCCTGAACACAACAGATTCTCAGTACATAATTGATAATAATACTTATTGAATAGATGAGAATTGATACTCTATCATAATGATAATAAGCAAAAAATGTATTAGTCTTAACACACTTCCAGTACTTTAAAAAGAGATATTTATTAACATGAAAAAACATAATGCCATGCATAAATTTCACTTTTGAGCAATAAAATGTTAGAACTTCTGTTAATTTTTTTCCATTAAACTTTTTTCTCACACTTAAATGATCTGGTGTTTCTATAAAAGCATATGCATTTTTCTTTCTTATCCCTGTTAAGTTTGATACATAGATTATCCTGTGTGCTTATCAGGGAAGGCATTTAGCCAAAAGGACCTTCTCAACCCTCTGGGTGATACTCTGTATCCTTCATTGAAAATCACAGAGCAGAATTGTAGAAGTCACCCCAAACTTTCTGAAGCCATTTGTCTCATATTGTCATTACAGTGAATTGCTTTTACTGAAGTATAGTTGATTTACAATGTTGTGTCAATCTCTACTGCACAGCAAAGTGATTCAGTTATACACATATATTCTTTTTTAATATTATTTTTCCATTATGTTTTATCACAGGATATTGAATATAGTTCCCTGTGTTATACAGTAGGACCTTGTCATTTATCCACCTTATATGTAACAGCTTGCAACTGTTAATCCTGAACTCCCAGTTCTCCCCTCCCCCTACACCCCTCCCCCTTGGCAACCACAAGTCTTTCCTCTTTTGTAGATAGGTTTTGCTCCATATTTTAGATCCATGTGTAAGTGATATGGTATTTACCTTTCTCTTTCTGACTTACTTCACTTAGTATAATAATCTCTAGTTGCATCCATGTCACTGCAAATGACATTATTTTGGTCTTTTTTATGGCTGAGTAGTATTGCACTATATATATATGTACCACATAGTCTTTATCCATTCATCTGTTGATAGACATTTAAGTTGTTTCCATGACTTGGCTATTGTGAATAGTTCTGTTGTGAAAATAGGGGTGCATGTATCTTTTTGAATTACAGTTCTGACTGGGTATATGCTGCAGGAGTAGGAATGCTGGATCACATGGTACTCCTATGCTTTGTTTTCTGAGGAACCTACACACTGTTTTCCATAGTGGCTGCACCAACTTACATTCCCACCAACAGTGTAGGAGGGTTCCCTTTTCTCCACAATCTCTGCAATATTTGTTATTCATAGATTTTTTAACGATGGCCATTCTGAACAGTCATTACAGGGAATTTTTAAGCATTGCCTTAAACTGTCAAATGAACAGGCACCTCCTTCAATAGGACAGAATATTTAGGGATGGGGTTATAAGTGTGAGGGGTTGCCCTCAGAAATGCCCTATCATTTACAAGATTTTAAATGTTGATGTAAAATATTTACTTCCTCTTTTACCATTCTATTTCCCTAAACTCTGAGTGGCCAATTAGCACTACCTCTAAGTATTCCATTTGGAAAAAGTCTGATAAGATGACAGGCAAATTAAATGCAAGGTTTTTTTAAAAGCACATTTTCAAACACTGAATTGTGTAAGCTAATTTGGTCACCACCCCTTTCCCAGTAGTTTTAAAGTTCAATTTGATTCACTGGGGCATCAGAGTCCTTTTCATTATTTGACTCTCTGTTACTTGTTTCCAGGCAACTACCATGATGTTGTCTCATATGCATATTAATAATGAACTGTTTCCATGCTTTTTAAGGGAAGCTCTGGTTCTAGCCTTCTTCCTTCACAGCATTCTCCTTCACCTACGCTCACACACACACATACACACACACACACACACACAAACACACACACACACACTAGCTGCCTTCTAATTTTCCTTGAAATTTTGCTGGGAGACACATATTTCATATTAGTACTTCAAATGCTAGCATTTTCCGAGAGATTTTACTTTTCAAAAAATGAGAAAGAAAGGACAAGTTTGCTATACTAGACATCTGCAGTCAGACCATGTACAGTAAGCTGTGCCAAAACACGTTCAAATTATAATTAGTCAATAAGGAAATCAAGGCAACATTTTTCAAGATGATTTTGATAAACAATTTAAGATCATCAAAAATGAGTTCCTCTCTCCCCCAACAAAGAACAACATCTCTGCTTATGACAAATATGAATTATTCATTTGGCAGTTAGGGAAATAGGAAGTTCTCTGAGACAAAGAAATGCTAAGTTTGGGAGATTCTATGTCATAAAAGCATCACATTCTCTTTTAAAATTCAACAGAAAAAAATTTATTTCTCTAATCTTTTTCTTTAACAAAAATCACTGATAAAAATGGGAATGTCATCAATTATTAATCAGAGGCTTTGGCATGAAAGCAACATCACACATGTAAATAATATTTCAAGGGAAAATAGATGCAATTTCAAGAACTGATATAAAACCAGAATACAGAGAAATGTTTAATTTTTCAGGAAAACAAAAAGTGGAGTTCTTTTTATTATTCTCCATTTTGTGTTCAGAGATCTATACAGTCACTTAAAGCATTTTTACTTACGAAAACTTGTATTTGTTTTAGTAGAATTCTTCACAACATTTTCTATATTTTAGAGGATTTAAAGAAATATAAGGTAGAATTATTTCCTTCAAGGAACTTGTCATCTACTTTAGATAAGGTACAAATAATCCAAGACATATGGGACTTGGTCCCAAATCCGTGGTAGAAGTGGGAAATGCTCATTTAGTACAGCGAGGTAGATATCACTAAGTACCGATGTTATTGTGAAAGTCTTTCCAGCTATAGTATTTGTTCTGAGTGTTGAAGAATGGGTCAATTTTAGGGGAAGAAGTAAGAAAAAGGAGGAAATGAGTAGGAAAAGAATGCTTAGATTACTGACAGGAGCAAAGGAATCCTATTAAAGGACAGTGGAATATAGTATTAGAAAAGTATGCATAGGCTAAGAAATGAAAGTCCTTAAATGCTATCTGAAAGAACTTGGATAATGTATCTATGAAGGTGCTTGAACAAGAGACTGTTAAAAATGGCAGTGGGGAGGGGTGTGGGGGAGGTTTTTCATGAAGATAAAGCTGACCATAATATGAAGAATGATTTTCAATGGGGAGATGAGAGTTTGCTGTAAGAACTGTGGAAAGAATGTAAGAAAATTACTGAAGCATGACTCAGTGATAGATTTAATATGGGGGCAAGGGAGACATAAATGTCATAGATGATTTCAAATTTTTAAGGCTGAGTTACTGGGAGAATGATGGTTTCATTGACTAAAAATAGAAATAATGTTCCCTAATATGAATTATTTCCCTGTCAATTTTACCAATTAGAAAGAATATACTTAGTGAATGTCACCGTAACAAGAGATATTTCTAAATGACTTCCAAGTTGAAGAGTTGCAGAAGATTTACATAAATCCAAAGGCTACTAATCTGTCATCCGTACTATTAATAGTTTCCTGATACCATGAAAATGATAGTTCCAAAAGGTGTAACTGATATTTTCCCACGTGCCTGCCAGTGCCCCTCTTCCCTACTGGCCACTCAAAATAGGACAATGGTACAGACCTAAGCCGGGTCCAACACTGCTGCATGATTGGATCATAGAGATCCTAATCTCTCTCCTGTACTCTTATCCTCTGACCCATATATCAAAACATAAATGTTTTATATTCCATTTAGCAGCCTTATCTCAGAATTCTGTCAGTGAAAAATGATCTTATACTGTCAAGAATTTCTAAAACTATATCAAGAACAGAAGTATAATATATGATTTATTCTAAAAAGCCTTCATGATCACATAGGCTTTGGAATTGATACATATCAATATTTTACTTTTTTTGACGTATCACAGTGCACTGACTACAAGATCTAAGAAGTCTCCCCGAGAAAGACACTTGCTTAATTTTATTTATAGTTTCTCCAAATTTATTTATCATGGGAAAACAACCAACAGCTTTTGGATATAGTATTCCAAACAACACACTTTGGGACATAGAGGATTATGTTGCCTGTGATACAGAGTTTACATTTTAACAAGGGACAATACTTAATCAAATGGAATAAATCCTAAACAGATAATTTAAGATATTATCACAGATCATAAGGAGAAATCATTGTTGAAGAAAATAATCCCATGTAGAGAGGTGATCAACTATTTCACTTATACATAAGGTTAGACATGCTAACTAATCTGAGCATGAGTAGTGCTCCACAAAGGTTCCGGGAGTGATTCTTCTTACTCTCATTATTAATGGTTATGGATATATTCTTAACCTTGGCCTTTTTCCAAGTCTTAAGTCATTATCTCTAATTGTTTGCTGGATATTTCCACCTGAGCTACCAGGGAAGCCCAAGAATACTAGAGTGGGTAGCCTATCCCTTCTCCAGAGGATCTTCCTGATCCAGGAATTGAACCAGGGTCTCCTGCATTGCAGGCAGATTCCTTACCAGCTGAACTACCAGAGAAGACTGCTGGATACTGCAACTTGATATATTGCTCACAACCATGGCTAAATTGTAGACAAAAGACTTGATAAGCTTGTTGCAAGGTTTATGAAGACACTTGTATCTTTGATTTTTGCTTAAAAAATAGAAAAAGAAAGCTACTCTTTATTATAAATGAGGAATAAGGCAGGGGTGGTAGAAGACTGGAAAAGTTGAGGGAGGATATTTTTCAGTATGTTTAGGGCAGTATAAAAAAGTTTCTTTTTTCCCTCCTGAATATAATAATAATGCAAAAAATGAATGTATAAAACCACACAAATCATGTTTCATTGAAAACAAGCCTTGGCTATAAACTACAAATGCAAACATAATGCCTGCAAAACACAGCTCAGATTGGTGCAGGGATCTTGTGTGTGAACTACAGCAAAATATTTCCAAGGCTAATCAAACAGAGTCCTACAGCAGTGTATATTCAGAAATACTAGCAAAAAATTATATAACTGTATGCTGCTGCTACTGCTGCTAAGTCACTTCAGTCATGTCCAACTCTGTGCGATCCCATAGACGGCAGCTCACCAGGCTCCCCTGTCCCTGGGATTCTCCAGGCAAGAACACTGGAGTGGGTTGCCATTTCCTTCTCCAATGCATGAATATGAAAAGTGAAAGTGAAGTCGCTCAGTCACGTCTGACTCTTCGCGACCCCATGAACTGCAGCCCACCAGGCTCCCCTGTCCCTGGGATTCTACAGGCAAGAACACTGGAGTGGGTTGCCATTTCCTTCTCCAATGCATGAATATGAAAAGTGAAAGTGAAGTCACTTAGTCGTGTCCGACTCTTCGAGACCCCATGAACTGCAGCCTACCAGGCTCCTCCATCCATGGGATTTTCCAGGCAAGAGTACTGGAGTGGGGTGCCATTGCCTTCTCTGATATAACTGTATACAAACATGTAAATGTGCATAGGTATACATGTAATCATTAATATGCACATGTGTGTATACATACATTAATATGTGCATACATGTATATGTATAGGGCTTCCCTGGTGGCTCAGTGGTAAAGAATCCACCTGTAATGCAGGAGACTCAGGTTCAATCCCTGAGTTGGGAAGATTCCCTGGAGAAGGAAATGGCAACCCACACCACTATTCTTGCCTAGAGAATTCCATGGACAGAGAAGCCTGGAGGGCTACAGTCCATGGAGTTGCAAAAGAGTTGGACATGACTTAGTGACTAAGCAACAACATATCTATATATGTGTGTGTGTGTGTATATATATATGTATATGTATACATTAACTTATGTCTATGCATATGCATGTATACATTAATATATGTTTATATGTATGTATATATTAATATGTGTCTATGTCTAAAAGTACATATACATATACAAACACATA
Organism: Bos grunniens; assembly: GCF_055505025.1. NCBI lineage: Eukaryota > Metazoa > Chordata > Mammalia > Artiodactyla > Bovidae > Bos > Bos grunniens. The sequence goes on along the minus strand of NC_141194.1, from coordinate 98,905,603 downwards.
TATATACATACATATAAGACAAAGTAAAAGTGGTACAACTGAAAAGCAAACTTCATAACTCAAAATAAATCAAAAACCTATATATTAGTTAAAGCTACAAAACTCTTAGAAGAAAATAGAGATTGAATTTTCATGACTTTGGGTTAGCCAATTATTTTTTGGGGATATAAAACCAAAATAACAAATAATAGAAGAAACAAATAGCTATTTGGTCATGGAAGGAGGTATTCAGCCCTGAGAACTGGATCCCAAGTGTCAGTAACACCCCTATATTCTTCAGTATATCACTCTTCCAGGTTTCTGGGCATCCTCCTGCTTGGTCCAAAGCAGTACAACTCTTGCTAGCCTCCCTGCTTTCAGTTTCTTCCCTTCCCCCAATCTCACACATCACTATGCTGCTACTGCTGCTAAGTGGCTTCAACTACTGTGTGACCCCATAGACGGCAGTCCACCAGGCTCCTCCATCCCTGGGATTCTCCAGGCAAGAACACTGTAGTGGGTTGCCATTTCATTCTCCAATGCATGAAAGTGAAAAGTGAAAGTGAAGTCGCTCAGTCGTGTCCGACTCTTAGCGACCCCATGGACTGCAGCCTACCAGTCTCGTCTTTCCATGGGATTTTCCAGGCAAAAGAATTGGAGTGGGGTGCCATTGCCTTCTCCTAGATACATCACTATGTGCTGCTCTTAAATCATCTTTCTCTTCTGCTTAAAAACCCTCCATGGGATTTCTACAAGCTACAGGATTAAGTCTAAATTTGTCAGTCTTGCACTCAAGAATCTCTAATCTAGCCTGACCTCTCTTTTCCAGCCTTCTCTTTGGTTTCATGGTGTATGTGTCTCTATTCCTGCAAAAAAAAAAAAAAAAAAGGGGGGGGAGGTGGGGATATTTTCCTTTTGGTCCTCCTAAACACACTCCTGCCTTCCTACTTTTGGAACATGCAAGGTCATTTTACTACTCTACATTTAGCTGACCCCTATGAATTGACCCAGATTTGGCCCAAATCCCACTTTAATACTGAAACCTTTCTTGGAAAATAAGTCAAGTAAGATTCTTTCTCATCTGTGAGTTTGAAACTAGTATTGCTTATGTATATTAATTGTTTACTCATCTATTTTCCCTCAGATTATACCTTGCCTGAAGACCAGGACTGTACCATGAAAAAAAAAAATACCTTGCACATAATAAGTGATTATTTAGTATTCGCTGATAACATATTTAAGGGGTAATGTAACTTAATAGACAGGAATCATTTAATGTTCTCCTGAATTCCAAGGGACTGACTCACCCTTCAGAAATATTTGTGTCTCAGAGTAACGTTTTCCCCTCACTACAAGTAACTACTATTCACCAGGATCCTAGGAGTTAAGATATCTATGAAATGCCTGTCTTCAGTTTCTATAAATAATTTGTAATAATTGATATTAGAAAATTATAAATCAGGAAGATTATATATAGAAATAAGCTAAGCAAACATTGTGCTATTATGAATATGTCCAGTGAAAGAAGCCATGGGGAACTGAATGAGCTGTTGTTGCAGCCCTTAATCTTTTTCTTTGTGAGTTCATTTTACTTTAATTGCATTTCTGAGCGGCATCTAAGTTTACAGTGGGAGATAAAAATATGGAAGAAAATAGTGTTATGACTATTTTTACTGCCATCCTTTATTGTTATTCACAATAAAAAGCACAGTATATTCAGGATGTATTAAAAAATGGAAACTATAAAAAGCTATTAAAATAGAATGTATATTATGTTCACTGAGAACATTACAGGATTGAGGATTGAGGTGCCATCCTCTGCCACAAATTAGAGGTAAAGAAAATTGTTTAGAACCCAGAAGCTCAAAACCAAACTTTAAGTTGTATTATCTATCAATATTGCATGATGACCACACACCTTAGAAAGAAATCCCAGATGCTTTTACAATGCTAATTTGTATGGGCATTTGATAAAGGTTTAGTTTATTTAGTAAGACTTACTCTGTCCTAGGTGTTATGCGGCCAGAGGGGTTCAAAGATTTATCAAAGGTAGCTAGCTCTTTTTCTCAAATAAATAACACTAAGGAATTGCTCTCTACCCCCAGTTCACAACAAAAGTATAATAATAATTAGGATTGTGAGGCTCCTGATAAAAATACAAGAAATTTCTTTATCAAGAAAGAAAAACTTGTGATGTGATGAAAACTTTGGACATGTGATGAAAACTTTGCACATCTTTTCTATCGAATTTCCTTGAATGGACTTCCACAGAGACTTCAAAAATTTCTGGTGTTGCAAAAAAAAAAAAAAAAAAAATTACATTATGTATTTCTGAAAGCAAATACCCAAACACTTTTTATAGCTTTTGTCCTCACAAACTATTTCCATATAGGCAAAAGACAAGTCTGATTATCTCTCCCAGATAGAAATGATTCAACCAAGTGGCTTTTTCACAGAAACCGAGACAGACAGAAATATCAGTCAGTTCTTTTTCTTATATCCAAGTACTACACAACACTGCCTTTCTGGAGATATTCCAAAGGGTTTAATGTCTGGAATTTGACCTTCACAGCCAAGGATGATCCCATTTTAAATTCAAAAGTGAAATCAAACCAGCATAGTTTGCCTTGACATGTTTGTGAATCTTCACAGCCCTTGTCTGATTTATTGAGGAAAGGGAATTTGGAAGCACATGAAAAGTTTATTCAAAGCTTTCTTTGCAATGTAAAGGCACTTTCATGGTTGTTTTAGATTTATTCTTGAAAACTCTATAATAGGTTAAAAAACTTTTCTAGGTAAAGAGTTCCAGGCTGGAAGAGAATTTATTCAAAAGCTTCGGTGTTTTTCTAGCTGATAGGGAGGCTGGAAAAGGGACACTGCAATGAGCAGTCTTTTTATTTAGAACCTTGGTCAAACTATGGGGGTAGGGTGGGGAATCAGCTAGAGGGCTTTTCAGGGCAGAAAGGAGTCCCAGACTTCAGAAAGGCCACACACCACAGAGAAAGCCACCAGCTGAGGTCATTATTTTACCCTGAGGCACTGATGCAAACGTGTTTAAAATGAGAACATCATTATTATTGGGATAACCCTCCACTCCCTCAGTGTTAGAGAAATGATAGCAATAAAACAAATGTATTGAAAAGCATAAAACCCAATAAAGGTGCTGTACTCAGACTATTTATAACCAAATGAATTGCAAATTCTTAGGGTCACCATGACCTTCTGGTTTCTGGTTTCTGGGTTGTTGCCTAGAGGCAAACACACTATAGGAATTCAAAGGTGTTACATATTTAGATAGATTTGTAACTTTTTAATATTTTTGATTCAATTATAAACTTACAGAAAAACTGCAAAAATAGTATAAGAAATTCCCATATACCCATCACCCAGAGTAATGAATTGTCAACACTTGTTACATGTGTTTTATCCTGCCAGGCACCTGTGGAAATGTCATTCCAGGCTTTACTAATTGCCTAAAGCTGTAATTTATTGTAATATTATACCTAATTATTAGTGACAGAGCTGATCTATATAGAATAATGTTAATGATAACATTAAATAATTATAAAAACCTGACCCTACAGCTAGTGTTCAAAAACATTATTGAATACCTCCTCTTATCAAACATAATAAGGAGATTCATTTTCCTTAGTCTATCTGATCCCCAGTGGGTTAGCCCTTCACTTGAGAATTTCATCCATATACATAAGGGCTTTACAATCTGAGAACATAAATAAGTAGCAAAAAAATGCAGCTGTGGCTGAGGAAAATTTTAGTGTTTATCCTTCAGGATGATGTCATTTTTAATATTCAAAATTGAACATTTGCATTTGGGGTGGAGGAAAACTAGTATGATTGTGGGCCTTTTTTGATGTTTAAATGCCTATTTCCAGACTAGGCTTATCTGAATGAGCAAGCCTTTGAGAGTGTGTCCAGTCTACCTACCACCACATCATTTACTGTGACAACAGTAGCTCAGAGTTTGCTACTGTACTAGACATTGCTGCAGAACAGCCAAAGTAATGAGGGTAAAATGAAGTAAACTTCTCAGTGACTCAACCTGTAAGTTCACCACTAAAACATTGGAATAGTCAAAGAAGTTCCTGCCAGATTGCTTAATGATTCTTGAAAATATAAGATAATTCCAGCAGGTGTCAGCCTGTATGCTCGTGTGTGTGTGTGTGTCTGAGTGCTTGTGCATACACTGTACATGCCTTTGAATGGACGTGAATGTACTGATATATGATGAGTATAGTATGTCTGTTTCTAACAAGACCTCAGCCTTCTTTGATTCTAAACAGTAACACTATTCTCCCAGCAAGACTTTATTTCTAAGAAATGAGAACACTCTTTTTAAAGTCAGAAAATTCATCTTTGATTTTTCCGTTGTTTCTTTTTGCTTTGACCAACTGTTTTATCACAAGGGCTTCCCTTGTGGCTCAGCTGGTAAAGAATCAAGACCTGGGTTCGATCTCTGGGTTGGGAAGATCCCCTGGAGAAGGGAAAGGTTACCCACTCCAGTATTCTGGCCTGGAGAATTCCATAGACTGTATAGTCCATGGGGTCGCAAAGAGTCAGACACGACTGAGGGACTTTTACTTCACTTTGTAAGAGGTTACTAAAGAATCTTCCCCATTTCCAATAGACAATAGTAATAGATCAAGAACTACATTTGCTCCTGAATACACACTAAGGCCATGGTAGGCCCACAGAATTTTGGCTGCTTTAGTTACTTTCTCTGAATAAGTAAGTTCAAAACTTGTTTCCTGAAGTGTTAGAGAAATAATATAATCTATGAGCTAATTTCCTAAACTTTAAGCCAAGACTGTTCAATTTAATTGCTTAGCAGTAATAATTCTAAGGTTTCCATTTTTTGGAAAGTTAAAAGCTTGAGCAAGTTTATACATTATCTTATCTGGTGCACCTTGACTAATTAATTCAATAAAATATATTAAAAGGCTGTTAGGCATAAAAAATGTAAAATTAAAAGGGCATTGTTTCATTAATATCATTAACAATAATAGAGGATACTATTTATGGAATGCTTACTAGTGATACTCAATGTGCTAAGTGTTTTATGTAAAATTCTAAACATTATCTCATGTATCTTTTACAATAATAAATAAGTATTAATACTATCCTCATTTTAAAGACTAGAAGGGTTTAAAGAGGTTAGGAAACTTGCCACGTGGCAGATCTGGGATTAGAATCCAGGTCAGTGTGAGTGAAAACCTTACCTCTTTTTATATTGTGCTATATAGAAAAAGACATATTTATTCAATAGATGCCCTGAAGTTTTATGAGTGCTATAATAGAAGTATGTCCAGTAAATCATAAAATAAAACATTCAAAAGATGACTGTTGATGGTTTCAAGAGACTCTAAAGAAGTGGAATAGTGCTTCTTTGTAGGGAGCTCTTATTGGGATCAAATCTGTATACATTATCCAACTGAGTTAATAAACTGACACTGGCATCTCAGAAAAAGTTCATCATTGGGGTCATCTGAAAGACAAGCTTGAGAAAGAATACAATATATGCAAAATCCCAGAGCAGTTCAGGATCATATGAATTAGACTTGTAAACTTTAATATGATAGCCACTAGCTATTTGTGCCTTGTAAGCACCTAGTTGAAATGAAAACATTCAGTAAGTGTAAAATATTCATAAGATTTCAAAGAGTTCAAAAAATACAAAACATTTCATTATTAATACTGACATGTTGAAATATTCTGTGTATAGAAAATAAATAAAAATATTCAAATGAATATTTAAGCATTTTCTTTTATTTAATATGGTTACTAGAAAAGTTAAAACTACACATGTATAATTGCAATAGTGGCTTATATTATGTTTCTCTTGAACACTGCTGGATTAGAGTTTCTTTTCCTGACCTCTAAGGCTAAGGGCAGTTTAGATTTGTATCCCTAATTTAACTCTGAAAATAAACAAATTCTAGACATGTTTTTGCAGTATTCATTAGCTACTTTGTTCAATAGCTAGTAAATCATCATACTTTGATCATCATTATACAAAATATAAATTCCTTCAGTGTAGGCATTGAGTCTGATCTATCATCAGATGCTTAACCTAATATCTTACATATAATATCACTCAATTAATGTTGAGTAGCTTTATCATGGGCATTCTCAATAGTGGCAAAACTGTGAACTTGAAGGTTAGATTAAGAAAGCTCTTAAAGACAATTCTTCTTCATAAGGTTGAGCATCTTTCACCAGAATGAGAATCATTTCTCTTACATCAAAGTTTTTCTGACTTTTTCCCTATCTGTAATCATTTATTTTGAAAAGGAAGACTGGACCGAAAAAGGAGTCAACCAGGTCAGATTTCTGTATTGAGGTATCTACATAGCTATTCACCAAATCTTCCTCTTTTTGTTCTTGCTCCAAACATCAATTATAGTTGAAAAATTAACAACTCATATGATACTTGAGAACCCTATGAACAGTATGAAAAGACAAAATGCTAGGATACTGAAAGAGGAACTCCCCTAGGTCAGTAGGTGCCCAATATGCTACTGGAGATCAGTGGAGAAATAACTCCAGAAAGAATGAAGGGATGGAGCTAAAGCAAATACAATACTCAGCTGTGGATGTGACTGGTGATAGAGGCAAGGTCCGATGCTGTAAAGAGCAATACTGCATAGGAACCTGGAATGTCAGGTCCATGAATCAAGGCAAATTGGAAGTGGTCAAACAGGAGATGGCAAGAGTGAATGTCAACATTCTAGGAATCCGTGAACTAAAATGGACTGGAATGGGTGAATTTAACTCAGATGACCATTATATCTACTACTGTGGGCAGGAATCCCTTAGAAGAGATGGAGTAGCCATTATGGTCAACAAAAGAGTCCAAAATGCAGTACTTGGATGCAATCTCAAAAACGACAGAGTGATTTCTGTTCCTTTCCAAGGCAAACCATTCAATATCAGAGTAATCCAAGCCTATGCCCCAACCAGTAACGCTGAAGAAACTGAAGTTGAATGGTTCTATGAAGACTTACACAGCCTTTTAGAACTTACACCCAAGAAAGATGTCCTTTTCATTATAGGGGACTGGAATGCAAAAGTAGGAAGTCAAGAAACACCTGGAGTAACAGGCAAATTTGGCCTTGGAGTATGGAATGAAGCAGGGCAAAGGCTAATAGAGTTTTGTCAAGAGAATGCACTGGTCATAGCAAACACCCTCTTCCAATAACACAGGAGAAGACTCTACACATGGACATCACCAGATGGTCAACACTGAAATCAGATTGATTATATTCTTTGCAGCCAAAGATGGAGAAGCTCTATACAGTCAGCAACAACAAGACTGGTGCCAGAGTCCAGCTCCAGCAGCCAGGGATTCAATCTGAAGGGGTGAGCAGTGTTGGCGAAAAACTGAGGCAGCCTCTCATTTTTATTGGACTGCCTGTTTATTTCAAGCTTATGATTCTCTTTTATACTTTTACAAAAGCATTAGGTCTGAGGTTTGATATTTTTAGTTCCCATTGACCCAGATTTATTTTTCTCCAAAAATCATTGTTGCCCCTCAAAAGGAGTTCCTTCCTCAGCGATTCTCTTATCTACTTCTTCTCATGTGTCCTTGTGAATACACTGTAACTCATGCTAATGTCTGGGCTGCATACCATATTCCTCAGTTTAATTCTTATCTTTCTAAGTCCTGTTTGCCCCTAGTATCCTAAGCTCACTATTTCTTAGAAAGGGCTTCTAGCTAATAATATCTCTAAAGTCTCTAATTTCTATAAGCTATAGTAGAATATGCTAACATTACAGCAATCCTTAAATCTTTAGCTTCTAACTATTTTAATTATTCCTAAGCCCTAAATTTAGCACACTCCTTTGCCATAAACACTTTTCTCACAAATGGGCTTCAGATAGCAATCCGTCCCAAGGCCTCAAGCTGCGGCCTGTGTGCTCACCCTGGAACACTTTTTTGTAAAAGTCCTTGAACAAATGTCAGTGATTAACTTTATGAATTATTTTTTGAACACGGCTGCAGAAGGCTTTATGCCTTCTCATGCTCCTCTCAAAAACAATAAGCACCTTAACATTCTCTTCAGTCAACTCAACCGAGGAAAGGAAAAAACAAGGCAGAATTACAAAGCCTAACTCCTTCATTCCAGATCCGTGTGTATGGAACAAAGGGAGGGGGTTTAGGGCCGTGCCTCCATTTTGTCAGTAATGCCTAACGCGGCTCCTGACAGACCAGGAGCTGACTGTGGCTCAGATAATGAATTCCTTATTGCCAAATTCAGACTTAAATTGAAGAAAGTAGGGAAAACCACTAGACATTTCAGGTATGACCTAAATATAATCCTTTAAGATTATACAGTGGAAGTGAGAAATCGATTTAAGGGACTAGATCTGATAGACACAGTGCCTGATGAACTATGGATGGAGGTTCGTGACATTGTACAGGAGAAAGGGATCAAGGCCATCCCCGTGGAAAAGAAATACAAAAAAAGCAAAGTGGGTGTCTGAGGAGGCCTTACAAATAGCTTTGAAAATAAGGGAAGCCAAAAGCAAAGGAGAAAAGGAAAGATATAAGCATCTGAATGCAGAGTTCCAAAGAATAGCAAGGAGAGATAAGAAAACCTTCCTCAGTTATCAATGCAAAGAAAAAGAAGAAAAAAACAGAATGAGAAAGACTAGAGATCTCTTCAAGAAAATTAGAGATACCAAGGGAACATTTCATGCAAAGATGGGCTCAATAAAGGACAGATGGTATGGACCTAACAGAAGCAGAAGATATTAAGAAGAGGTGGCAAGAATACACAGAAGAACTGTACAAAAAAGATCTTCATGACCAAGATAATCACAATGGTGTGATCACTCACCTAGAGCCAGACATCCTGGAATGTGATGTCAAGTGGGCCTTAGAAAGCATAACTACGAACAAAGCTAGTGGAGGTGATGGAATTCCAGTTGAGCTATTTCAAATCCTGAAAGATGATGCTGTGAAAGTGCTGCACTCAATATGTCAGCAAATTTGGAAAACTCAGCAGTGGCCACAGGACTGGAAAAAGTCAGTTTTCATTCTAATCCCAAAGAAAGGCAATGCCAAAAAAATGCTCAAATTACCGCACAATTGCACTCATCTCACATGGTAGTAAAGTAATGCTCAAAATTCTCCAAGCCAGGCTTCAGCAGTACGTGAACCGTGAACTTCCAGATGTTCAAGCTGGTTTTAGAAAAGGCGGAGGAAGCAGAGACCAAATTGCCAGCATCCGCTGGATCACGGAAAAAGCAAGAGAGTTCCGGAAAAACATCTATTTCTGCTTTATTGACTATGCCAAAGTCTTTGACTGTGTGGATCAAATTAAACTGTGGAAAATTCTGAAAGAGATGGGAATACCAAACCACCTGATCTGCCTCTTAAGAGATCTGTATGCAGGTCAGGAAGCAACACTTAGAACTGGACATGGAGAAAGACTGGTTCCAAATAGCAAAAAGAGTACGTCAAAGCTGTATATTTTCACCCTGCTTATTTAACTTATATGCAGAGTACATCATGAGAAATGCTGGGCTGGAAGAAGTACAAGCTGGAATCCAAATTGCCGGGAGAAATATCAATAACCTCAGATATGCAGATGACACCACCCTTATGGCAGAAAGTGAAGAGGAACTAAAAAGCCTCTTGATGAAAGTGAAAGTTGAGAGTGAAAAAGTTGGCTTAAAGCTCAACATTCAGGAAACTAAGATCATGGCATCTGGTCCCATCACTTCATGGAAAATAGATGGGGAAACAGTGGAAACAGTGTCAGACTTTATTTTTGGGGGCTCCAAAATCACTGCAGATGGTGACTGCAGCCATGAAATTAAAATATGCTTACTCCTTGGAAGGAAAGTTATGACCAACCTAGATAGCATATTCAAAAGCAGAGACATTACTTTGCCAACAAAGTCCTTCTATTCAAGGCTATTGTTTTCCCGGCAGTCATATATGGATGTGAGAGTTGGACTGTGAAGAAACCTTAGTGCCAAAGAATTGATGTGTTTGAACTGTGGTATTGGAGAAAACTCTTGAGAGTCCCTTGAACTGCATGGAAATCCAACCAGTCCATTCTTAAGGAGATCAGTCCTGGGTGTTCATTGGAAGGACTGATACTAAAGCTGAAACTCCAGTACTCTGGCCACCTCACGTCAAGTGTTGACTCATTGGAAAAGACTCTCATGCTGGGAGGGATTGGGGGCAGGAGGAGAAGGGGACGACAGAGCATGAAATGGCTGGATGGCATCACTGACTCAATGGACGTGAGTTTGAGTGAACTCCGGGAGTTGGTGAGGGACAGGGAAGTCTGGCATGCTGCGATTCATGGGGTGGCAAAGAGTCAGACAGGACTGAGCAACTGAACTGACTGATGATACTGACATTGAATAGTTAGAATAGTTTATATAAGTCAAATGATTATACCAGCACAAATTAATATCAGCCTCACTCTCAGTACAACTAAAATACACAAAATTAGTGTTTTCCACACAATATAAAATTTTTGTCCTTATAAATGAGCATTTTCGATTTTAAGAAGATATCTATATTGGAGCTCTGGAAGATTTCTTGTGAATTTATATCATTTCCTTTTTCACCTTACTAGGATCAAAATCTTATGGACAGAGGCGACTGGTGGGCTGCAGTCCATGCGTTTGCAAAGAGTTGGGCATGACTGAGTGACTAACACTTTCTCAGGATCAATAGCAAAATATTGTATTTTATGGTTCTCTTGAAAATAATTTCTGGAGACTTGTTCTGGCATGTTTCCACCCATCTTTAAGAAATGTGATCCTGGAGGAGGAGCTAAGATGGCGGAGGAGTAGGATGGGGAGAACACTTTCTCCCCCACAAATTCATCAAAAGAACATTTAAACGCCGAGTAAATTCCACAAAACAACCTCTGAAAGCCGGCAGAGGACATCAGGCACCCAGAAAAGCAACCCAAGTCTTCGAAAGGAGGTAGGGAAAAATATAAAAGACAAAAAATGGGACAAAAGAGGGAGGGACGGAATTCCATCCCGGGAAGGGAGTCTTAAAAAGAGAGAAGTTTCCAAACACCAGGAAACCTTCTCACTGCCGAATCTGTGCTGAGCCTTGGAAGCACAGAGGGCAACATAACAGGGAGGAAAAATAAATAATTAAAACCCGCACATTGCGAGCCCTACGGTAACTCCCCCAGCAGAGAAGCAGCGCAGACGCCTGCACACGCCATTAGCAAGCGGGGGCTGGGCAGGGAGGCGCGGCGCAGGCTGCATCGCAAGAATCTGGCCTAAATACCCCGAGCACTATCTGAGCGAAATAATTTGGGCTAGCAAACCAGACTGTGGGATATCTACCACGCGAAAAGCCAGCCCTAACCTATGACACCGCCAGGCCCGCGCACGGAATAAAGGACTGAACAGAGATAGCTGGCGGCAGACCAACCCCCTCCAGTGATAGGCAGCCAGAGCCGGAAGGGGACAATCGCAGCCCCAGAGAGACATTATCTATTAAACTGTAAGCAGGCTTCTTTGCTAACTAAAACTTCTTGGGGGTCTGGACGGTCAACATCTGCCTGAGAAGGTGTGCCGGTACACAACTAGATAACCGAGCAGCGGGGAGGCGATAAGTCACAGCAATCACGCGCGCAAAACACCTCATCACCTGAGCTGCTCGGATCTGGGAAGGGCACAAAACGCAGGCCCAACTGAGAGTCTGCGCCTCTGAGGACTACCCAAGTGCCTGAACCTGAGCGGCTTGGACCTGGGAAGTACAGGCAGCCCAGGGCGGGCCGCGGATGGTTCGCGGCGGAGCAACCTAGAGCCTGAGCAGCATGGGCAGAGAGGCTACACGCGCCGTGAACTGGGGGCAGACCCAGTGTGACTGAGGTTCTGCGAGCACACGCCAGTGTTATTTGTTTGCAACATCCCTCCCTACCTCCCCTCAGTGCGACTGAACAAGTGAGCCTATTAAAAAAAAAAAATTTTAAGTCCTCTATTATTCCTTTAATTTCCACTTTTATAACCGATTACTTTGCAAAAAAAAAAAAAAAAAAAGAAGACCCTATTTTTTTTAAAGCAAACTTCATATATATATATTTTTTTAAATAATTTTTTGACCTTTTTTTTTCTTTTTCCTTCTTTTTTCTAACATTGTATTTTTGAAATTCCAAACTCTACTCTAGATTTTTAATTTTAGCTTTTTAGTATTTGTTATCAATTTTGTACCTATAGGTTTTTTTTGTTTTTGTTTTTATATAATTTCTGTGACCCTTTTTTAGTTTTTCTTTTTCTCTGTTTCTTTCTCTTCTTCTTTTAAATAACATTGTATATCTGAAATTCCAAACTCTATTCTAGATTTTTAATTTATGCTTTTTGGTATTTGTTATCAATTTTGTACCTGTATTTTTTTTTTTAATTTATGCGACCTTGTTTGTTCTTGTTTATTCATTTTTTCTCTCTTTCTTTTCCTTCTTCTTTTCCTTAACATCGTATTTTTGAAATTCCAAACTCTACTCTAGATTTTAAATTTTTGCTTTTATGTATTTGTTATCAATTTTGTACCTTTAAGAACCCAATCTTCAGTACCCATTTTTCACTAGGGAGTGAGATTACTGGCTTAACTGCTCTCTCTCCCTTTGGACTCTCCTTTTTCTCCACTAGGTCGCCTGTGTCTCCTCCCTAACTCCTCTCTACTCTACCCAACTCTGAATTTCTGTGTGTTCCAGACGGTGGAGAACACTTAGGGAACTGATTACTGGCTGGATCTGTCTCCCTCCTTTTCATTCCCCCCATTTATCCTCCTGGCCACTTCTTCCTTCTTCTCTTCTCTGTATAAGTCTGTGAACAACTCTGAGCAGTCCAGTTGTGGAGTGCACATAAGGAAGAGATTACTGAATAGCCCACTCTCTCCTCTATTGACTCCACCTCATCTCATTCAGGTCACCTCTAACTCCCTTCTCACTCTTCTCTTCTCCATATAATGCTATAAACCTCTCTGGGTGAAACAAGTTTCAGGGCAAGACATACCAAGCAAATTCTCCAGCAGCAAGGAACACAGCCCTGAGCTCCAAGATACAGGCAGCCCAAAGTCACCCCAAAACCATAGACATCCCATAACTCATTACTGGACATTTCATTGCACTCCAGAGAGAAGAAATACAGCTCCACTCACCAGAACACCGACACAAGCTTCCCTAACCAAGAAACCTTGACAAGCCACCTGTACAAACCCACACAGAGCGAGGAAACGCCACAATAAAGAGAACTCCACAAACTGCCAGAATACAGAAAGGACACCCCAAACTCAGCAATTTAAACAAGATGAAGAGACAGAGGAATACCCAGCAGATAAAGGAACAGGATAAATGCCCACCAAACCAAACAAAAGAGGAAGAGATAGGGAATCTACCTGATAAAGATTTCCGAATAATGATAGTGAAATTGATCCAAAATCTTGAAATCAAAATGGAATCACAGATAAATAGCTTGGAGACTAAGATTGAGAAGATGCAAGAAAGGTTTAACAAGGACCTAGAGGAAATAAAAGAGTCAATATAAAATGAATAATGCAATAAGTGAAATTAAAAACACTCTGGAGGCAACAAATAGTAGAATAACAGAGGCAGAAGATAGGATTAGTGAATTAGAAGATAGAATGGTAGAAATAAATGAATCAGAGAGGATAAAAGAAAAACGAATTAAAAGAAATGAGGACAATCTCAGAGACCTCCAGGACAATATTAAACGCTACAACATTTGAATCATAGGGGTCCCAGAAGAAGAAGACAAAAAGAAAGACCATGAGAAAATATTTGAGGAGATAATAGTTGAAAACTTGCCTAAAATGGGGAAGGAAATAATCACCCAAGTCCAAGAAACCCAGAGAGTCCCAAACAGGATAAACCCAAGGCGAAACACCCCAAGACACATATTAATCAAATTAACAAAGATCAAACACAAAGAACAAATATTAAAAGCAGCAAGGGAAAAACAACAAATAACACACAAGGGAATTCCCATAAGGATAACAGCTGATCTTTCAATAGAAACTCTTCAAGCCAGGAGGGAATGGCAAGACATACTCAAAGTGATGAAAGAAAATAACCTACAGCCCAGATTATTGTACCCAGCAAGAATCTCATTCAAATATGAAGGAGAAATCAAAAGCTTCTCAGACAAGCAAAAGTTGAGAGAATTCAGCACCACCAAACCAGCTCTCCAACAAATACTAAAGGATATTCTCTAGACAGGAAACACAAAAACAGTGTATAAACTCGAACCCAAAACAATAAAGTAAATGGCAATGGGATCGTACTTATCAGTAATTACCTTAAATGTAAATGGGTTGAATGCCCCAACCAAAAGACAAAGACTGGCTGAATGGATACAAAAACAAGACCCCTACATATGTTGTCTACCAGAGACCCACCTCAAAATAGGGGACACATACAGACTGAAAGTGAAGGGCTGGGAAAAGATTTTCCATGCAAATAGGGACCAAAAGAAAGCAGGAGTAGCAATACTTATATCAGATAAAATAGACTTTAAAACAAAGGTTGTGAAAAGAGACAAAGAAGGTCACTACCTAATGATCAAAGGATCAATCCAAGAAGAAGATATAACAATTATATATGCACCCAACATGGGAGCGCCACAATATGTAAGACAAATGCTAACAAGTATGAAAGGAGAAATTAACAATAACACAATAATAGTGGGAGACTTTAATACCCCACTCACACCTATGGATAGATCAACTAAACAGAAAATTAACAAGGAAACACAAACGTTAAACGATACAATAGACCAGTTAGACCTAATTGATATCTATAGGACATTTCATCCCAAAACAATGAGTTTCACCTTTTTCTCAAGCGCACATGGAACCTTCTCCAGGATAGATCACATCCTGGGCCATAAATCTAGCCTTGGTAAATTCAAAAAAATAGAAATCATTCCAAGCATCTTTTCTGACCACAATGCAGTAAGATTAGATCTCAATTACAGGAGAAAAACTATTAAAAATTCCAACATATGGAGGCTGAACAACACGCTGCTGAATAACCAACAAATCACAGAAGAAATCAAAAAAGAAATCAAAATTTGCATAGAAACTAATGAAAATGAAAACACAACAACTCAAAACCTGTGGGACACTTTAAAAGCAGTGCTAAGGGGAAAGTTAATAGCAATACAGGCATACCTAAAGAAAGAAGAAAAAAGTCAAATAAATAACCTAACCCTACACCTAAAGCAACTAGAAAAGGAAGAAATAAAGAACCCCAGGGTTAGTAGAAGGAAAGAAATCTTTAAAATTAAGGCAGAAATAAATGCAAAAGAAACAAAAGAGACCATAGCAAAAATCAACAAAGCCAAAAGCTGGTTCTTTGAAAGGATAAATAACATTGACAAACCATTAGCCAGACTCATCAAGAAACAAAGGGAGACAAATCAAATCAATAAAATTAGAAATGAAAATGGAGAGATCACAACAGACAACACAGAAATACAAAGGATCATAAGAGACTACTATCAGCAATTATATGCCAATAAAATGGACAACATGGAAGAAATGGACACATTCTTAGAAAAGTACAACTTCCCAAAACTGGACCAGGAAGAAATAGAAAATCTTAACAGACCCATCACAAGCATGGTAATTGAAACTGTAATCAAAAATCTTCCAGCAAACAAAAGCCCAGGTCCAGACGGCTTCACAGCTGAATTCTACCAAAAATTTAGAGAAGAGCTAACACCTATCCTGCTCAAACTCTTCCAGAAAATTGCAGAGGAAGGTAAACTTCCAAACTCATTCTATGAGGCCACCATCACCCTAATACCAAAACCTGACAAAGATCCCACAAAAAAAGAAAACTACAGGCCAATATCACTGATAAACATAGATGCAAAAATCCTTAACAAAATTCTAGAAATCAGAATCCAACAACACATTAAAAAGATCATACACCATGACCAAGTGGGCTTTATCCCAGGGATGCAAGGATTCTTCAATATCCGCAAATCAATCAATGTTATACACCACATTAACAAATTGAAAGATAAAAACCATATGATTATCTCAATAGATGCAGAGAAAGCCTTTGACAAAATTCAACATCCATTTATGATAAGAACTCTCCAGAAAGCAGAAATAGAAGGAACATACCTCAACATAATAAAAGCTATATATGACAAACCCACAGCAAACATTATCCTCAATGGTGAAAAATTGAAAGCATTTCCTCTAAAGTCAGGAACAAGACAAGGGTGCCCACTTTCACCATTACTATTCAACATAGTTTTGGAAGTTTTGGCCACAGCAATCAGAGCAGAAAGAGAAATAAAAGGAATCCAAATTGGAAAAGAAGAAGTAAAACTCTCACTGTTTGCAGATGACATGATCCTTTACATAGAAAACCCTAAAGACTCCACCAGAAAATTACTAGAACTAATCAATGATTATAGTAAAGTTGCAGGATATAAAATCAACACACAGAAATCCCTTGCATTCCTATACACTAATAATGAGAAAACTGAAAGAGAAATTAAGGAAACAATTCCATTCACCATTGCAACAGAAAGAATAAAATACTTAGGAATATATCTACCTAAAGAAACTAAAGACCTATATTCAAAAAACTATAAAACACTGGTGAAAGAAATCAAAGAGGACACTAATAGATGGAGAAATATACCATGTTCATGGATTGGAAGAATCAATATAGTGAAAATGAGTATACTACCCAAAGCAATTTATAGATTCAATGCAATCCCTATCAAGCTACCAACGGTATTCTTCACAGAGCTAAAACAAATAATTTCACAATTTGTATGGAAATACAAAAAACCTCGAATAGCCAAAGCTATCTTGAGAAAGAGGAATGGAACTGGAGGAATCAACCTGCCTGACTTCAGGCTCTATTACAAAGCCACAGTTATCAAGTCAGTATGGTACTGGCACAAAGACAGAAGTATTGATCAATGGAACAAGATAGAAAGCCCAGAGATAAATCCATGCACATATGGACACCTTATCTTTGACAAAGGAGGCAAGAATATACAATGGATTAAAGACAATCTCTTTTACAAGTGGTGCTGGGAAAACTGGTCAACCACTTGTAAAAGAATGAAACTAGAACACTTTACAACACCTTACACAAAAATAAACTCAAAATGGATTAAAGATCTAAACGTAAGACCAGAAACTATAAAACTCCTAGAGGAGAACATAGGCAAAACACTCTCCGACATACATCACAGCAGGATCCTCTATGACCCACCTCCCAGAATATTGGAAATAAAAGCAAAAATAAACAAATGGGACCTAATTAAACTTAAAAGCTTCTGCACAACAAAAGAAACTATTAGCAAGGTGAAAAGGCAGCCTTCAGAATGGGAGAAAATAATAGCAAATGAAGCAACCGACAAACAACTAATCTCAAAAATATACAAGCAACTCCTACAGCTCAACTCCAGAAAAATAAATGACCCAATCAAAAAATGGGCCAAAGAACTAAATAGACATTTCTCCAAAGAAGACATACAGATGGCTAACAAACACATGAAAAGATGCTCAACATCACTCATTATCAGAGAAACGCAAATAAAAACCACTATGAGGTACCATTTCATGCCAGTCAGAATGGCTGCGATCCAAAAGTCTACAAGCAATAAATGCTGGAGAGGGTGTGGAGAAAAGGGAACCCTCTTACACTCTTGGTGGGAATGCAAACTAGTACAGCCACTATGGAGAACAGTGTGGAGATTCCTTAAAAAACTGGAAATAGAACTGCCTTATGATCCAGCAATCCCACTGCTGGGCATACACACTGAGGAAACCAGAAGGGAAAGAGACACGTGTACCCCAATGTTCATCGCAGCACTGTTTATAATAGCCAGGACATGGAAGCAACCTAGATGCCCATCAGCAGATGAATGGGTAAGAAAGCAGTGGTACATATACACAATGGAGTATTACTCAGCCATTAAAAAAAAATACATTTGAGTCAGTTCTAATGAGATGGATGAAACTGGAACCTATTATACAGAGTGAAGTAAGCCAGAAAGAAAAACACCAATACAGTATACTAACGCATATAGATGGAATTTAGAAAGATGGTAACAATAACCCTGTGTACGAGACTGCAAAAGAGACACCGATGTATAGATCAGTCTTATGGACTCTGTGGGAGAGGGAGAGGGTGGGGAGATTTGGGAGAATAGCATTGAAACATGTATAATATCATGTATGAAACGAGTTGCCAGTCCAGGTTCGATGCACGGTACTGGATGCTTGGGGCTGGTGCACTGGGACGACCCAGAGGGAGGGTAGGGGAGGGAGGAGGGAGGAGGGTTCAGGATGGGGAATACGGGTATACCTGTGGCGGATTCATTTTGATATTTGGCAAAACTAATACA
The DNA here is from genome assembly GCF_055505025.1 of Bos grunniens. Classification (NCBI taxonomy): domain Eukaryota; kingdom Metazoa; phylum Chordata; class Mammalia; order Artiodactyla; family Bovidae; genus Bos; species Bos grunniens. Next base: position 98,887,213 of record NC_141194.1, on the reverse strand, counting down.
ATATTGTAAAGTTTAAAAATAAAATAAAATTTAAAACCTGTTTAAAAAAAAAAAAAGAAATATTACATACATATCTAATAAGTAGAGAATCACAGAGCCAAATTGTGATGTGCTTCGTGGTAGCAGCTAACCTCACTTACCAAATAATTTACTTGTTCCAGCTCTCCTAATGCAGCACCTTAAATTCAAATCTATGCCTCAGCAACACTGCAAATGATCACCTCAGGGGGATATATGTGAAAAAATTGCAAACAGAAGTACTTTAAAATATGGAAATGCAGAACATTCATTAACATTTTTTTAAAGAACACATACTTCTTTCCAGTACATTATATAAATGCAAGTATTATATTCTTCTTGACTCCTTGAACATTTTAAGATCATAATAAACATTAGTACTAATAAAAAAAAAAAGAAATGTGATCCTTAGTTTGGGTAAAAACTCTGATTTTAAGTAAGTAGTTGAAGAAGTCCTGTAGTATTACAGTCCTGTAATAGTATATGTAGTATTCATATCACAAGTTCTGGAATATTAACCAGCTTGGGCCACCATTACAAGACACCATAGAATAGGTGACTTGAACAACAGAGACTGATTTTCTCACAGTTCTGGAAGCTGGAATTTCAAGATCAAGGTGCCAACAGGCTTGGTTTCTGGTGAGGCTTTTCCTGCTGGCTTGCAGATAACTGCCTCCTTACTGTATTTTTACATGGCCTTTTGTGCACATGAGGAAAGTGACCATAAGCATAAGCATGAGCTTGAGCAAGAGCAAGCCAGGGAGCACTGGCATCTTTTCCTTTTCTTATAAGGACATCAGTCCTACCAGATTAGGGCCCCACTACTATGAACAAATTTAGCCTTAATTATCTCCTTAAAGGCCCTGTTTCCAAATATAGTCACAATGGGGTTAATGGCTTCAGTATATATATTTTAAGGGGACACACTCCTGTTTATAACATGGCAATGGCACCCCACTCCAGTACTCTTGCCTGGAAAATCCCATGGACTGAGGAGCCTGGTAGGCTGCAGTCCATGGGGTCGCTGAGAGTCAGACACAACTGAGTGACTTCACTTTCACTTTTCACTTTCATGCACTGGAGAAGGAAACGGCAAGCCACTCCAATGTTCTTGCCTGGAGAATCCCAGGGATGGGGGAGCCTGGTGGGCTGCCGTCTATGGGGTCGTACAGAGTCGGATACGACTGAAGCAACTTGCAGCACTTCTGTTTATAACATCCTGTATGGGAGTATTATTACTGCTGTAATATGCACTTTCTGGTGTTATGCTAAAATATTGGCATACTTCTTTCCTCACTGCAATATTCCTCTTTGAATTGTCATCCAAGTCATTTACCTCTATTAAATGGCTTAAAATTTTGGTTTGAAATGTTTTTTGTTTTGTAAGAAATAATTACATTGAATTATGTAAAGTGTGTCACATTTTCTCAAAAGCATAAGCTTTTAACAGATATTTGATATAAATAATGCATTGAAGTCTCATGATAATTTAAATAGAAATCTGTAGAGACTGTTATAAATGCTATCATGATATGAGGTTTAACAAAACTCCACTTGGACCTTGTTACAAAAGTAAAATGTGTCAAAATAGCGTGCCTCCATGATAAAGAAAACAAACAAATAAAACAATAAAATACTAAGCATATAACTTTAAAAAATTTATTTATTTTAATTGGAGGCTAATTACTTTACAATATTGTATTGGTTCTGCCACACGTCAACATGAATCCGCCACGGGCCTACACGTGTTTCCCATCCTGAACCCCCCTCCCACCTCCCTCCCCATACCATCCCTCCGGGTCATCCCAGTGCATCAGTCCCAAGCATCCTGTATCAAACCTGGACCGGCGATTTGTTTCTTATATGATATTATACATGTTTCAATGCCATTCCCCCAAATCACCCCACCCGCTCCCTCTCCCGCAGAGTCCAAAAGCCTGTTCTGTACATCTGTGTCTATTTTGCTGTCTCGCATACAGGGTTATACTTTCAGCTGGCATTTCTAAAGATGTAAATTAAAGAGTTTAAAAAAACGTTATTTATGATCTTCCATTTTCAAAGCAGAATTGTTAATTATTTAGAAAAAATAAGTTATAATTGTCAGTAAGTTGCCTTTACCATCATTATCACATTTATCTATTGAGTATTCTAATTTTCATGGCATTATGTTAGATGCTTTACAGGACATTGCCTATGACTCCAAATTAATGTACCATGGCATAGTCAATCCAATGTTTTTGTCCATTTCAACAATCCAGTTGGATCAAAGCACATTCAAACTAATGGACTGCCATACAAGCAATCATTAAGAAAGTCTAAACCACCCAACAGATTGTGCCATGGCCAATTGAGTAACTCAGTATAGACTTGGACATAGAGAAGGCACAACCCCTGATCTTGAGGCAATTACTTTCTAAATCACTAAAACATTATTGTTATAACCAAACCAAATTGATGAAACATAATGGCACTCAAATTTTCTGGCTCCAGGTATATGCTCTATGAATGCAAATAAAATATAGTAATATTTTTAAAAGAAGTCCAGAAAAGGTCAAATGTTGAAGGTCTGAACCATGATTAGTTACTTTATAAGTCTGAGCAACAATAGAACCCTACATGTATGTTTATAGAATAACTTTTAGCTAAGTCATTCAACAGATATATATTGAGTACTTATGATATACCAGGTACTACACAAGAGATAAAAGATCCTCACTTAGGAACTGTAAGACCTTAGATAAATCAATTGATTTATCAATTCCTTCTTCATTGTATGTAAAATAAATATAATAATTTCAATACTCTACCTCACTGAATTATTGGGAGTATCACATAAGGTAAGATATGTGAAGGGTAAATAATGCATTTCTTTCTGACTAAATATCAATCCAAAAATCAGTAAAATCAGCCAATATAATGATCCAAGAAACAGTTGTTGTTAACATTTTGTACTTCCAGTACTGTATTTTTTTTTAATTTATGGATTTATGACCCATTTAAAACATTCTGGATCGTATATCTTTAAAAGCATTTGTCTTCATCCTTTAAAATTTTAAAAATATGATGCTTATAACTTGAAAATATAGATCTGCCATATTTATTTAACCAAACTGTTTTCAAATATTTAATGGTTTTAATTTAATTTTTGTGCAATTTAAATGCTGTGAATATCTGTGTGTGTGTGTGTATATATATATAATCATTGTCCACACCTTTAATGTATTTCCATAGAATATATTCATACAAGTAGAATCTTGGTTAAATGGCAAAAACCTTTTTGAAATTCTTGACACATAATTTTCTTTGATATTTTAGAAACTATCAATTTAAACTCCCCATTATTATCCTTGGTACTACTGAACACTCATACAAGAGACAAAAACAATCCAATATGCTGGTCAAGAACACGATACTTTTCTGTTCTAATTTGTACTTTTTTTAACTACTACTAGTGGCATGGAATTTGTGTATCCATGTTTATTAGCCATCTGTGCTCCTTGCCTACCTTTTATATGTGAGTATTAAAGACCTTTTTCCCCCTTTAACTGTATGCACTTTGTCTATGTTATAGGTATTAACCTTTCATTTGCCTCATTTATGTTCCTCATTTGTCCCTTGCCTTTTGAGTTGATTCGTGGTGTTTTTCAGTATTCAGAAACTTGCAATACTTCACATAGTTCACTCTATCATGCAATCTGTATCTTTTTTCATGACTTAGGTTTTAAAAAGTTCCTATCCATTCTAGACTGACCTATATTTAACTAATTTTCAAAATGTTATCTTTTTGGAATTTATTTGGAGGTAATATATGGTAGAAGTGAAAATCTTACTGGATGTTTTTTGGCCAATTACATGGACAAATTTCCACTCTCAACTAACCTTTACTATTGGTTTATAATGCTTCTGTTGTCATATATTAAATTCTTGTCTATTCTACTCTCATATGGCAATTTATTGTATTCCATTTATCTGACTATAGATTATAGCACTATTGTGCTATGATTTTAATTATTATATTTAAGAAAAGGTCATATTTTGTGGTAAGATAAGTACTTTCTTCATAACTTATTTTACAAAATTCCTTTAGGTATTCTTCAAGATTGACTTTAGAACAATTTCAGGGATTGTGTTAATTCTATACATCCTACAAACTGATTTGGTTATTGTATTTAATATTCTTACCCAAGACATGGCATATTTCTTTTTCTCAAAAAATTTAAATGTATTTCAGCTATGAATTTTATTTTTCATTTCTTACTGTTTTGGGGGTATTCCTAGGCATATTGTGTTTTTGTAAATATAAGGTTACACCTACTCGAGCTACTATTATTGGTATATAGGAATGACATTGATTTATTTATGTAAATATATATATATATATATATATATATATATATATATCTCTTGTAATGGGCCGTTTACTGCAATGTCACTCTCAATTTTACACTTTATTTTCATGGGTTTTTAGGTGTATAATTATATTTTCTACAAATAATGTTACTTTTCTCCTTTCAACTAGTTATATTTTTTATCCTTGATATGATTCTCTTTTTCAGCAAACAAAAGACACTCATCATAAAAATCATTTTTAGTTCCATGAGCATCTATTTTTCTTGATCCTTTAATCTCTCCACCTAAAAACTTAGTTCTGCTTTTTTCCTCAAGTTTTACCATCAGATATCACTCACCTTTTCCCAGCCTTTTCTTGACCCTATAGTTGTAGATTCTGAGCACATAATTAGTTACTTTTCCAATAGTAACTCCAATGTCCCAGTACCTGAGCTTTCAGAAATCTGTAGGGAATTCACCAAACTACTTTAGGTATCAACTCTTTCTCCTCACACTGTGCAACCTAGCATGTAGGGGAAAAGGTAAATTGTATGTGTGTTTGTGTTATGTGTATGTGTGTGCTGGGAGAATATAGGATGAAAGATTCAGAGAATGAATAAATGATGTTTTAGTCCTACCTCTCTTAGTAGCTCATTTTTCTCTGTTTCTCAAATTTTACACCAACTCCTATTTCCTATGTGCATGCTAAGTTGCTTCGGTCATGTACAACTCTTTGCAATCCTATGGACTATAGCTTGTTAGGCTCCTCTATCCATGAGATTTCCCAGGCAAGAATACTGGAGTGAGTTGCCATTTTCCTCCTTCAGGGAATCTTCACAACACAGGGATCGAACTCGCATGTCCTGTGCTTCCTCCAATGCAGGAAGACTCTTTACTGCTGAGCCGCCAGCCCCACAAATCAATGCTCCCTCTCATACCTGTATACAACAGTGATATGCAGGAAAAGATTACCAAATGCTCCCTGAAAAGCTTCCAAGACTACAGTTTCCATAAGGTCATAAATCTCATTTCTTATATTTACCACTGAATACACAATATTTAGCAAAATCCCTCATACATACTAAATCACTTATCCTATATTTATTGGACACATTAAATCCTCCCACAACTCCTACAGCTGCTATTCAGTAATTATTAATGATGGCATAGATTGTTTTCTAACCCCACAATCCTAAGCTCTATCTAGGAGGTAATGTTGAAGCAACCGATACAATCAATACCACAGTCACTCAATTTATTCATTCTTTCATTATATACTTTCTGAGCATGTACTATGTGAGAAACACTGTGCTAGTAGGTTAAACACCGAGAATACAGCATTAAACATGAGACACACAGTGCCTGCTCTTATATTATCATGAAGGAAAGAAACGAAAACAAGAAAATGTTGTTACAGTACATAGTTAAAATAGTAAAGTTGTGAAAGAAATAAAGAAGGCTAAAACAGGGAGTAAGGGGGGAAAGCTAGTTGAAACTTGTGGTAATGAAAGCCATGTGAAGATTTAGAATAGAAGGTTCGGGGCAGATGACTGCATGCAGTAAGAGTAGTTAGTAAAAATGGTCTACACCTGGCAAAAGCTTTATAAGTTTCAGGAACAGAAAAAAGAGCTGCTGTGATCAGAACATTGTAAATGAGGGGAATCATGATGGATAAGGTCAGAGAGGTAGACAGGGGCCATATTCTAGAGGGCCTTTTTAGGCCACATTAAAGACCACAGCATCTATTGTAAGTTCAATGTGTAGCCATTGAAGAGTTAAAATAGCAATGTGGTGTGACTTCATTCAATTTTTTTAAAAAAGAATTCTCTGCATAGAATAAACTATAGAGTTATAAAAAATTGAAACAGATAATCAGTTAGATGGCTGTTGGAATAGTCCAGGTAAGGGATTCTTGATGTGAACTATAAATGTAGATAATTGTATGGATTTAAAATATATTCTGGGCTTCCCAGGTACCACTGGTTGTAAAGAACACACCTGCCAATACAGGAGATGTTCAATCCCTGGGTTAGGAAGAGCCCTTGGAGGAGGGCATGGCAATCCATTCCAGTATTCTTGCCTGGAGAATCCCATGGACAGAGGAGCCTGGTGGACTACAGTCCACGGGGTCACAAAGAGTCAGACACGACTGAAGCGACTTAGCATGCATACAGGATATATTACAGGGTCTTCCCTGGTGGTCCAGTGATTAAGGCTATGTCTTCCAATGCAGGGTTTGTGGGTCTGATCCCTGGTCACTAAGCTAAGATCCAACATGCCTTGCAAGCAAATAAATATATAAAACAGAAGCAATGTTGTAATAAATTCAATACAGACTTAATAAAATATATTCCAAAAGAAGTTTAAATCATACTGATGAAGAATTAGATATAAATATGAGGAGAATGAGGCAATAACAAACACTCTAGTCTCTGCCTTGTAGAGCCGGGTACCATAGATTTACTGAATCGGGAGATCAGCTTAAATGGGAAAAACAGAGTATACTTTGGACAGTACATTTAAGATGTTTTCAAGACATGCAAGTGGAAATGTCAAGTAGGCAGTGGCTCAGGAAGATATACGAGTAGGGAATATACATCCAATGCAGCATTTAATTAATAAATAAAAATCAGTAAGACCAACTTGGGTTTTAAACCAACATGGGTTTTAAAAGTACCTAAGAATATGCCCTAAGTTATGCTAACATTTAGAGGATTTGTGGAGAAGTAAAATTCAGTACGAAAGAATGAATATAAGATCCAGGTTATGATCACTGCCGGAGAAGGCAATGGCAAGCCACTCCAGTACTCTTGCCTAGAAAATCCCATGGATGGAGGAGCCTGGTAGGCTGCAGTCCATGGGGTCACTACGAGTTGGACACAACTGAGGGACTTCACTTTCACTTTTCACTTTCACACAATGGAGAAGGCAATGGCAACCCACTCCAGTGTTCCTGCCTGGAGACTCCCAGGGACGGCAGAGCCTGGTGGGCTGCCATCTATGGGGTCGCACAGAGTCAGACACGACTGAAGTGACTTAGCAGCAGCAGCAGTAGCATGATCACTGCAAACAGTAACTTCGATAAAGTGTATGAAAAGATTTCTGGAAGAGAGTGAGATCAAGGGATTGAGTTACTGAATCATTCAGAATGATTCAGAAAGGTATGTAAAACTAGAAATCATAAAAAGTTTAGGTATGAGGAGTAGGAAAGTGTGCAGGATGCATGATTCAGGGAGTTTGACTAGGATGTTGATTCTTCTTTTTCAGTCAGTAAGTCCCCTCCATCTCTCTGTGACCCCATTGGTTGCAATACTCTAGGCTTTCCTGTCCTTCATCATCTCCCATTGATTGCTCAAACTCATGTCCATTGAGTGGGTGATGCCATCCAACCAGCTCATCCTCTGTTGCCCACTGCTCTTCCTGCCCTCAATCTTTCCCAGCATCAGGGCCTTTTCCAATGAGTCAGCTCTATAAAGTCTATAAGGCCTTACAGGTCTTCACAGAACCATTCAACTTCAACTTTTCCAGCATTAGTGATTGGGGCATAGACTTGGATTACTGTGATGTTGAATGGTTTGCCTTGGAAATGAACCAAGGTGATTCTGTCATTTTTGAGACTGTACCCAAGTACTGCATTTTGGACTGTCTTGTTAACTATGAGAGCTAGTCTATTTCTTCTAAGGGATCCTTTGCCACAGTAGTATACATAATGGTCATCTGAATTACATCTGCCCATTCCTGTTCATTTTAGTTCACTGATTCTTAAAATTTCGATGTTCACTCTTGCCATCTCCTGCTTGATTACATGCAATTTACCTTGATTTATTTGACATTCCAGGTTCCTATGCAGTATTGCTCCTTACAGCTTCAGGCTTTACTTTTACCACCAGACACATCCACAACTGTGCATTGTTTCCACTTTGTCTCAGCTGCTTCATTCTTTCTGCAGCTATTAGCAATTGCCCTCTGCTCTTCCCCAGTAGATGTAGATGAAAAGAAGAAGTATTAGCAGATGACAGTAGGTGACAGCATTATAGCATGAAAGTAAAAAATGCAGAGAGTATTAAATAGGAGAACAGAGGAATAATGATCTATAAAGAACAATGGGGATCAAGGAATATAATTATTCAATGTCTTTTACCTAAGGTTTATGTGGTATAAGAACAGTTTCTTTGAATTTGAGAAAACTGCAAAGAGCCTGGTTTTAGTTAAGATAAAGAAGTGAAGAAAACAAAATGAGAAAAGAGGAATTTGTTGCTCATAGAAAAGGAATATCAGTTTTCAGTCATGTATAATAAAGCATCTTCAAATTGAGAAGCTTAATAAAACCACTATTTTATATATTTATGATTCCATAGGATGGTCTCAGTTAGGCGATCCCTCTGATGCTATCAACTTCAGCTTCCTATTGACTCAGCTGAGAATGAATCATTCCATATGGCCTCACTCATTTGTCTGGAAGTTGATATGAGCTGTAAAATGGACCATGTGATCGCATCCTCAGACATCATCCCAGGCTTTATTGACAGGAAAGTCTCCAGGCAGCACTATAGTGAGAGCAGAAGTTCATAGGGTTAAGGTTAGAACTCCAAAAATCACTTCCACCACATTTTATGAATCTAAGCAAGTCAAAATTTTAGCCTAAATTCATAGGGAGATGGATATAGAGTCTATCTCTTGAGAGAAGCAGCAGAGTCAAATTACAAAAGTACGTAATATGGGATAGATAAATTATAACAGCCAATTTTCCAAAACCTATCATAGTACTCTGTTCAAAATAGTTCAACCTGATTTTCTTTATCAGTTTGGTAGTATTGCATTCTAACCAGATAGAATAAAAGTAAAGTGAGAAATATATACCAAGGTAACATAATCAAATGAAAGATGGAGTAGCTATATTAATTTTATTAAAAAAAAAAAAAAGATTTCAGAGGTAAGAAAATCATCAAGACTAAATGGGGGTATTACATAATGATAAAGGGGTAGATTCTCCAGAAAGAGTTAACAGTCCTGGATATGTGTGTACCTAGATATAGAACATGAGAATATGTGAGGCAAATGTTGATAGAACTGCAACGCAAAATACACAAATCCACTACTAGAGTTGGGACATGTCAACATACTTCTATAAGTAATTGACCAATTCAGCAGGAAGCAAATAAGTAAGGATATACAGTAAGTCACCCACACACAAATGCATACTATGAATGTGTATATAATACATAGTTTAAAAATATTTTGAATTAAATGAAAATGGAAATGCAGCTTATCAAAATGTGTAGGATACAGTGAAACCAGTGCTTAGATGGAAATTTATAGCACTATATATATGTGTGTGTATATATATATATATATATATATATAATTATATAGATATACACACACACACGTGTGCCTATGTATGTATGTATATTAGGAAAAGAGATCTGAAATCAATAATCTAAGTATACACCTTAGAAACAAGAGAAAGAAAAGAAAATCTAAAGAAAGAAGAGGAAAATAAATAATAAAAATGATAAAATGTAAAGAAAACAATAGAGAAAAATCAACAAAATTAAAAGTTCTCTGACAAGATAAGTAAAACAGTTGATCTGATTTTAGCCTGGCTGGGCTTCTCTGGTGGCTCAGATGGTAAAGAATCTGCCTGCAATGCAAGAGACCTGGGTTCAATCTCTGGGTCTGGAGGGTGTCCTGGAGAAGGGAATGGCTGCCCACTCCAGTATTCTTGACTGAAGAATCTCATGGATGGAGGAATCTGACAGTTCATGGGGTCACAAAGAGTCAGACACAACTGAGTGTCTAACAAACTACCCTGGCTAGAGTCTATTATATTATAATCCAGAAAAAAGAGATTGCACTAGTTACTAATATCAGAAGTGAAGAGAGATCATCACTACTGATCACATAGACGTTAAGGAATATTATGTCCATACATTCAACAACTTAGTTGAATTTCTGTTGAAATTGGAAAGACAGTGAAAAACGTTGTCTCAATCCATTTGAGCTGCCATGACAAACTGCCATAAACTGGGTGACTTATAAACATCAGAAATTTCTCAATTTTGGAGGCTGGGCAGTCCAAGACTAAGATGCCAACAGATTCAGTGTTTAGTGAGGACCTCATGGTTCATAGATGAATGACTGTCTCCTCACTGTGTGTTTACACAGCAGAAGGGGCAAGAGAGCTTTCTAGGGTCTCTTTATAAGCTCACTAATCCCATTTATCAAGGCTTTGTCTTCATGAACTACTAACCTCCTAAATGGCCTTACCTCCGAACAACAAAACATTGGCAAATAAATTTCAACATCTGAATTTTGATGAGATACAAACATTCAGTTAGTAGAAGACAAAATCTACCAAAACTCAGAAGGGAAAATGGCCAATCTGTTTTTCTCACATCTATTAAAGAAATTCAATCAATAATTAATAACCTTTCAAAAGAACACACTAAGCCCAGATAGTTTCGTTAGTAACTTCTACCAAATATTTAAGGAAAAAAACATCAATTCTGTACACCTCTTCTGAAAAATAGCAGCACAGTGAACAACTCCTGACTCATTCTATGAGGTCTGGTTAATATGAAAAAACACATTATAAAAAAGGAAAACAATAGACCAATCTCTCTCATAAACATAGCTGCAAAAGTCAACAAAATATTAGTAAATCAAATCCAACAATGCATAAAAGAATTATGCACCATGACTGAATGGGATTTATTCGAAGTGTTCAAAGTTAATTCAACATTTAAATTTCAATTAATTTAATCCATCATATTACCAGGCAATTGAAGAAAAATTACCTGATCTTTTCACTAGATGAAATAAGCCCAACAGTCATTCGTGATAAAAACTCTCAGCAAATTAGAAAGAGAGGAACTTCTTCAAGTTGATTCTTTTTTAAATCTACAAAAACACACACACACACTAAAATTAATATTATATTATGGTGAAAAACTAAATGCTTTCTCATTAAGATCAGGAACAAGACAGGGAAGTACCCTCTCATCACACCTATTATACATTGTTCTGAAACTTCTAACTAGTGTAACAAGACAAGAAAAGGGAATGAAAAATATACAGAGAGGGAATGAAAAAATAAAACTGTTTCCAGATGACATAATTGTGTAGAAAATGCGAAGAATCAACAACAAAAATCTCCCAGAACTAATAAGTAATTATAACAAATTTGTAGGATACATGACCGATATACAAAATCAGTGGCTTTCCTATATACTAGTAATGAATAATTGGAATTTGAAGCTTAAAACACAATGCCATTTTATTAGCACTTCAAAAATTATTTAGGAATAAATTTAATAAAATATATGCAATATCTATATGAGAAAAAATATAAATCTTATTGACAGAAAACTTAGAAGTCTTAAATAGATGAGGAATATTCCGTGTTCATGGATAGGAGGACTCAGTATTATTATAATGTTGATTCTTCCCAATATTCAGTATTAACTTAAACAAAAGTTCAATTATTAATTTTGTGGATACTGACAAACAGGTTATCAAGTTTATATGCAAAGGCACAAAATGCAGATAGCTAACACAAGACTGAAGATGAATAAAGTCAGAAAATTGATACTATTCAATTTCAGTTCAGTTCAGTAGCTCAGTCGTGTCCGACTCTTTGTGACCCCATGAATCGCAGCACGCCAGGCCTCCCTGTCCATCACCAACTCCCGGAGTTCACTCAGACTCATGTCCATCGAGTCAGTGATGCCATCCAGCCATCTCATCCTCTGTCGTCGTCCCCTTCTCCTCCTGTCCCCAATCCATCCCAGCATCAGAGTCTTTTCCAATGAGTCAACTCTTCGCATGAGGTGGCCAAAGTACTGGAGTTTCAGCTTTAGCATCATTCCTTCCAAAGAAATCCCAGGGCTGATCTCCTTCAGAATGGACTGGTTGGATCTCCTTGCAGTCCAAGGGACTCTCAAGTGTCTTCTCCAACACCACAGTGCAAAAGTATCAATTATTTGGCGCTCAGCCTTATTCACAGTCCAACTCTCACATCCATACATGACCACAGGAAAACCATAGCCTTGACTAGATGAACCTTTGTTGGCAAAGTACTGTCTCTGCTTTTGAATATGCTATCTAGGTTGGTCATAACTTTCCTTCCAAGGAAGAGTTACTATAAAGCCATAATTATCAAGTGAGTGTGATATTGGTGAAAGAATAGACAAATACATCAATGGAACAAAATAGAAAGCCCAGAAATGGACTCACACACATATAGATAACCAAACTTTAACAAAAGAGCAAATGCAATTCAATGGAGAAAGATGTTTTTTTTAAATAAATGATGATGGGATAACAACTCTGACATGCAAAAAATGAATCTACACACAGACTAATTATCAAAAATTTAACTGAAAATAAAGTATAAACCTAAATGTAAAATGCAAAATATAAAATTTCTAGGAGGTAATTGTGATATTATGATTTATAATAAGAAATATATATTTGGATTTCATCTCTGTTTCTGGCACATAACTCCTAAAACTTTTTAAAAATTTCCTAAGTAGTTGGAGTGCTAAAAGGTGTCTTTTTCATGTTAATGAGGTATCTTGGACCCCACCTAGGGATGGATACTGATTGCTTGTCCCCCTCTTCCACCAAAAGGTGGCTAGAGGTTTGAACCAATCTCCAACAGCTCACATGGGAAATTTCCACTAAAACTCAAAAGGACAGTGTTTGGAGAACTTCTGGGTTGCTGAACACATGGAAGTGCTGGGACAGTGAGTGACATGCCTAAAGAGGCATGGAAACTCCTTGCTCCTTCTCACCCTTGCCCTATGCATCTCTACCATCTGGCTGTTCCTGAGTTTCGTCTTTTTGTAATAAACTGGTGATCTAGTATGTTAAATCTTTCTGAGTTCTGTGAACTGCTCTAGCAAATCAGTCAAACCTGGGGAAAATGTCCTGGGTTTGCGCCTCTGATGTACAGCCAATTGGATAGAAGCTCAGGCGATAACCTGGACTTCCATTTCATATATGAAGGGCAGGGAGTAGGAGGACATTCTTGTAGGACTGATCCCTTTGTGTCAGAATTGAAGTTAATTGTAGTACATCCAGACAATGTTGAAGAACGGCTTGGTGGTGTGGGGGAAACCCCTATTCATTTGGTTTGCCTATGGCTTTTTTTCACAATAGTAAAAGATGTTTATCAGTTTTCACAGCCAACGGTCAGATAAAAAATAAAAGATAATTACAATCCCAAGCCATAATGGAAACATGATTAACCTAATAATATGAAATAATTACATACAAATTGGGGGTTAAGTAGAGTGATGTGATAAGTGGAAGTGCATACATGTATAGGTTTTCATCCGCCTGGGCAGTCTATGTCTTTTGGTTGGTGCATTTCATCCATTTACATTTAAGGTAATTATCAATATGTGAAGTGAAGTGAAGTCGCTTAGTTGTGTCTGACTCTTTGTGACCCCATGGACTGTAGCCTACCAGGCTCCTCCATCCATGGGATTTTCCAGGCTAGAATACTTCAGTGGGTTGCCATTTCCTTCTCCAGGAGATCTTCCCGATCCAGAGATTGAACCTGGGTCTCCTGCATTGTAGGCAAATGCTTTACCGTCTGAGCCTCCAGGGAAGCTCAATCATATATATCAATATGTACAATCCTATTATCATTTTCTTAATTGTTTTGGGTTTGTTTTATTTAGGTGTCTTTCTTCACTTGTGTTTCCTGCCTAGAGAAGTCCCTTTAGCATTTATTGTAAAACTGGTTTGATAGTGCTGAATTCTCTTAACTTTTGCTTGTCTGGAAAGCTTTTGATTTCTCCATCAAATCTGAGAGAGGGGCTGCTGGGTAGAATATTCTTGTATAGGTTCTTCTCTTCATCACTTTAAATATATATTACCATTCCCTTCTGGCTTACAGAGTTTCTGTCAAGAAATCAGCTGATAACCTTATGGGAGTTCCCTTGTATATTATTTGCTGCTTTTCCCTTGTTACTTTTAATATTTTATCTTTGTCTTTAATTTTCTTTATCAGTTTGATTACTGTGTATCTCGATGTGTTTCTCCTTGGGTTTATCCTGTTTGGGACTCTCTGTGATTCTTGGATTTATTTAACTATTTCCTTTCCCATGTTAGGGAAGTTTTCAGCTATTATCTCTTCAAATATTTTCTCAGATCCTTTCTCTCTTCTCCTTCTGGGATCCCTACAATGTGAATGTTGGTGTGGTTCATGTTGTCCCAGAGGTCTCTTAGGCTCTCTTCATTAATTTTCATTCTTTAGTCCATATTCTGTTTTGCAGTTGTGATTTCCACCATTCTGTCTTCCAGGTCACTTTTCTGTTATTCTGTCTCAATTATTCTGCTTTTGATTCCTTCTAGTGTAGTATTCATTTCTGTTTGTTCTTTAGTTCTTGTGAGTCTTTGGTAAACATTTCTTACATCTTTTCCATTCTTTTTTTGAGATCCTGGATCATCTTCACTATGGTTAGTCTGAATTCTTTTTCTGGAAGCTTGCCTATTTCCACTTAATTTAGTTGTTTTTCTGGGGTTTTATCTTGTCCTTTCATCTGGGACATAATTCTCTGCATTAAAAAAATTAATTTATTTATTATAATTGGAGGCAAATTACTTTACAATATTGTGGTGGTTTTTGCCAGACATTGACATGAATCAGCTGCAGGTGTACATGTGTCCTCTCATCCTGAATCCCTGTTCCACCTCCCTCCCCCTCCCATCCCTCTGGGTTGTCCCAGGGCACTGGCTTTGAATGCCCTTTTTCATGCATCACAGAGTAAAGTAACTGAGAAAGAAAAATACCAATACAGTATATTAACACATATATATGGAATTTAGAAAGATGGTAATGATGACCCTATGTGAATTTTTTTCTAATAACTTTCTGCGATGTAGTTTCCATGTGGTGCCTGTGGAATTGTAGTTCTTCTTGCTTCTGCTGCCTGCCCTCTGGTGGATGAGGCTAAGAGGCTCCCTGATGGGGCGGACTGTCAGTTCAGTTCAGTTCAGTCACTCAGTCGTGTCCGACTCTTTGCGACCCCATGAACTGCAGCACGCCAGGCCTCTCTGTCCATCACCAACTCCTGGAGTTCACTCAGACTCACCTCCATCGAGTCAGTGATACCATCCAGCTATCTCATCCTCTGTCGTCCCCTTCTCCTTCTGCCCCTAATCCCTCCCAGCATCAGAGTCTTTTCCAATGAGTCAACTCTTTGCATGAGGTGGCCAAAGTACTGGAGTTTCAGCTTTAGCATCATTCCTTCCAAAGAAATCCCAGGGCTGATCTCCTTCAGAATGGACTGGTTGTATCTCCTTGTAGGCCAAGGGACTCCCAAGAGTCTTCTCCAACACCACAGTGCAAAAGCATCAATTCTTCGGCGCTCAGTCTTCTTCACAGTCCAACCCTCACATACATACATGACCACAGGAAAAACCATAGCCTTGACTAGACGGACCTTTGTTGGCAAAATAATGTCTCTGCTTTTGAATATGCTATCTAGGTTGGACATAACTAGATAGGTTGGGAGGGGCTGGTGGTAGGAAAAACAGGATCTTGTTTTGTTGGGCAGGGCCATGCTAAGTAAAATGGTGATCCAGTTGTCTGCTGATGGGTAGGGTTGTGCTCCATCCATGGTAGATGTTTTACCTGAGACAACCCATTCTACAGGCTATCACTTCCATTCAGTTCAGTCTTTCAGTCTTGTCCAACTCTTTGGGACCCCATGGACTACAGCATGCAAGGCCTCCCTGTCCATCACCAACTCCTAGAGTTCACTCAAACTCATGTCCATTGAGTCGGTGATGCCATCCAAACATCTCTTCTGTCATCCCCTTCTACTTTCACCTTCAATCTTTCCCAGCATCAAGGACTTCTCCAATGAGTCAGCTCTTCTCATCAGGTGGGCAAAGTATTGGAGTTTCAGCTTCAATATCAGTTCTTTCAATGAATATTCAGGACTGATTTTCTTCAGGATTGACTTGGTGGATCTCCATGCAGTCCAGGGGACTCTGAAGAGGCTTCTCCAATACCATAATTCAAAAGCATCAATTCTTCGGTGCTCAGCTTTCTTTATAGTTCAACTTTCACATCCATACACGACTACTGGAAAAATGATAGCCTTTACCAGACAAACCTTTGTTGGCAAAGTAACATCTCTGCTTTTTAATATGCTGTCTAGGTTGGCCATAACTTTTCTCCCAAGGAGTAAACATCTTTTAATTTCATGGCTGCAGTCACCAACTGCAGTGATTTGGTAGCCCCCCCAGAAAAGCCTGTCACTGTTTCCACTGTTTCTCCATCTATTTACCATGAAGTGATGGGACTGGATCCCAATATCTTAGTTTTCTGAAT
Organism: Bos grunniens; assembly: GCF_055505025.1. NCBI lineage: Eukaryota > Metazoa > Chordata > Mammalia > Artiodactyla > Bovidae > Bos > Bos grunniens. Next base: position 98,870,511 of record NC_141194.1, on the reverse strand, counting down.
GTTGAGCTTTAAGCCAAATTTTTCACTCTCTTCTTTCACTTTCATCAAGATGCTCTTTAATTATTTTTTAATTTCTGCCATAAGGGTGGTATCATCTGCAGATCTGAGGTTATTGATATTTCTCCCAGCAATCTTGATTCCAGCTTGTGCCTCATCCAGCTCAGCATATTCATGATGTACTCTGCATATAAGTTCAAAAAGCAGGGTGACAATATACAGCCTTGACATACTCCTTTTCCTATTTGGAACCAGTCTGTTCTTCCATGTCCAGTTCTAAATGTTGCTTCCTGACATGCATACAGGTTTCTCAAGAGGCATGTCAGGTGGTCTGATATTCCAATCTCTTTCAGAATTTTCCACAGTTTATTGTGATCCACACAGTCAAATGCTTTGGCATAGTCAATAAAGCAGAAGTAGATGTTATTCTGGAATTCTCTTGCTTTTTCCATGATCCAGTAGATGTTGGCATTTTGATCTCTGGTTCCTCTGCCTTTTCTAAATCCAGCTTCAACATCTGGAAGTTCATGGTTCACGTATTGCTGAAGTCTGGCTTGGAGAATTTTGAACATTACTTTACTAGTATGTGAGATGAGTACATTGTGCGGTAGTTTGAGCATTCTTTGGCATTTCCTTTTTTTGAGATTGGAATGAAAACTGATATTTTCCAGTCCTATGGCCACTGCTGAGTTTTCCAAATTTGCTGGCATATTGAGTGCAGCACTTTCACAGCATAATCTTTCAGGATTTGAAACAGCCCAACTGGAATTCCATCACCTCCACTAGCTTTGTTCAGAGAGATGCTTCCTAAGGGCCACTTGACTTCACATTCCAGGATCTCTGGCTCTAGGTGAGTGATCACACCCTCATGACTATCTGGGCTGTGAAGATCTTTTCTGTACAGTTCTTCTGTGTATTCTTGCCACCTCTTCTTAGTATCCTCTGCTTCTGTTAGTTCTGTACCTTTTCTGTCCTTTATTGAGCCCATCTTTGTATGACTTGTTACCTTAGTATCTCTAATTTTCTTGAAGAGATCTCTAGTCTTTCCCATTCTATTGTTTTCCTCTATTTCTTTGCACTGATCACTGAGGAAGGCTTTCTTATTGCTATTTCTCTTTGCTATTCTTAAAACTCTGAATTTAAATGGGTATATCATTCCTTTTCTCCTTTGCTTTTGACTTCTCTTCTTTTCACAGCTATCTGTAAGGCCTCCCCAGACAGCCATTTTGCTTTTTGCCATTTATTTTTCTTGGGGATGGTCTTGATCCTTGTCTCCTGTACAGTGTTATGAACCTCCATCCAGAGTTCATCAGGCACTCTGTCTATTACATCTAGTCCCTTAAATCTATTTCTCACTTCCACTGTATTATCATTAGGGATTTGATTTAGGTCATAAAGCCTTTGACTGTGTGGATCACAATAAACTGTGGAAAATTCTGAAAGAGATGGGAATACCAGACCACCTGATCTGCCTCTTGAGAAACCTATATGTAGGTCAGGAAGCAACAGTTAGAAGTGGCCATGGAACAACAGACTGGTTCCAAATAGGAAAAGGAGTACGTCAAGGCTGTATATTGTCACCCTGCTTATTTAACTTATATCCAGAGTACATCATGAGAAACACTGGGCCGGAAGAAGCACAAGCTGGAACCCAGATTGCCGGGAGAAATATCAGTAACCTCAGATATGCAGATAACACCACCCTTATGGCAGAAAGTGAAGAGGAACTAAAAAGCCTCTTGATGAATGTGAAAGAGGAGAGTGAAAAATTTGGCTTAAAGCTCGACATTCAGAAATTGAAGATCATGGCATCTGGTCCCATCACTTCATGGGAAATAGATGGAGAAACAGTGGAAACAGTGACTGACTTTATTTTGGGGGGCTCCAAAATCACTGCAGACGGTGATTCCAGACATGAAATTAAAAGACGCTTACTCCTTGGAAGGAAAGTTATGACCAACCTAGATAGCATATTGAAAAGCAGAGATATTACTTTGCCAATAAAAGTCCGTCTAGTAAAGGCTATGCTTTTTCCAGTGGTCATGTATGGATGTGAGAGTCGGACTCTGAGGAAAGCTGAGCGCCAAAGAATTGATGCTTTTGAACTGTGGTGTTGGAGAAGACTCTTGAGAGTCCCTTGGACTGCAAGGAGATCCTACCAGTCCATCCTAAAGGAGATCAGTCTTGGGTGTCCTTTGGAAGGACTGGTGCTGAAGCTGAAACTCCAATACTTTGGCCACCTCATGCGAAGAGTTGACTCACTGGAAAAGACCCTGTTGCTGAGAAAGATTGGTGGCAGGAGGCAAAGGGGACGACAGAGGATGAGATGGCTGGGATGGCAGAACCGACTCGATGGACATGAGTTTGAGTGAACTCTGGGAGTAGGTGATGGACAGGGAAGCCTGGCGTGCTGTGATTCGTGTAGTCACAAAGAGTCGGACATGACTGAGTGACTGACTTGAATGGTCTAATGGTTTTCCCTACTTTCTTCAATTTAAATCTGAATTTTTCAATAAGGAATTCATGATCTGAGCCACAGTCAGCTCCTGGTCTTATTTTTGCTGACTCTATAGAGCTTCTCCCTCTTTGGCTGCAAAGAATATAATCAATCTTATTTCGGTATTGACCATCTGGTGATGTCCATGTGTAGAGTCTTCTCTTGTGTTGTTGAAGATGATGATTGCTATGACCAGTGCATTCTCTTGGCAAAACTCTATTAGCCTTTGTCCTGCTTCATTTTGCATTTCAAAGCCAAATTTGATTGTTACTCCAGGTGTTTCTTGACTTCCTACTTTTGCATTCCAGTCCCCTATAATGAGGAGAATGCAATGGCACCCCACTCCGGTACTCTTGCCTGGAAAATCTCATGGATGGAGGAGCCTGGTGTGCTGCAGTCCATGGGGGTCACTAAGAGTCGCACATGACTGAAAGACTTCACTTTCACTTTTCACTTTCATGCATTAGAGAAGGAAATGGCAACCCACTCCAGTGTTCTTGCCTGGAGAATCCCAGGGATGGGGGAACCTGGTGGGCTGCCGTCTATGGGGTCGCACAGAGTCAGACACGACTGACCCGATTTAGCACCAGCACCCCTATAATGAAAAGGACATCTTTTTGGGTGTTAGTTCTAGAATGTCTTGTAGGTCTTCATTGAACCATTCAACTTCAGCTTCTTCAGCATTACTGGTTGGGGCATAGACTTAGATTACTGTGATATTGAATGGTTTGCCTTGGAAACGAACAGAGATCATTCTGTCGTTTTTGAAATGGCATCCAAGTACTGCATTTTGGACCCTTTTGTTGACTCTGATGGCTACTCCATTTCTTCTAAGGGATTCTTGTCCACAGTAGAGGGCTAACTCCAAGGGGGATCTCTCAGGATTGCTGCTGCCAGGGCCTCCATCCATGCAGTAAGCCACTGCTGACCCATGCCTCCACAGGAGACCCTTCAACACCAACAGGTAGGTCTGGTTGTTTCCTGTGGGGTCATGGCTCCTTTCCCCTGGGTCCTCGTGCATGTAAGATTTTGTTTACAAGATTGGGGTCTCTATTTCCCCCAGTCCTTTTGAAGTCCCGCAATCAAATCCTGCTGGCCTTCAAAGTCTTATTCCCTGGGGTCCCTAGTACCTTTGCTCAATCCCCAGGCTGGGATGCCTCATGTGGGGTGCAGAACCTTCACAACAGTGGGAGAACTTCTTTGGTATTATTATTCTCCAGTTTGTGGGTCACCCACCTGGCCAGTATGGGATTTGATTTTATCATGATTGCACTCCTTCTACTATCTTGCTGTGGCTTCTCCTTTGACTCTGATGTAGGGTATGTTTGTTTATTTCTTTGTTTGTTTTCATAAGTTTCTGCATCTTCTTGCCAATGGTTGTGCAATAGCTAGTTATGATTTTCATACTCTAACAGGGCATGAGCACATGTCCTTCTATTCTGCCATCTTGAACCATAAAAGGCTTTTTAGATTTAAAAAAAAATGTATGACTCATGAGAGGAAAAACTGATCAGTGCACTTCATGAAAATTAAAAATATGTGTTCTTAAAAAGACACCATAAGATAATGACTAAAAAAGGACTGGGAAAAATATTTGAACAATGTATATCTGATAAAGAATTTATATCCTGAATATGAAAAGAACACTTTAAACTCAACAATAATACAACAAGTAACTCACTTAAAAAATGGGCAAAAGATGTGAATAGGTATTTCTACAAATAAGGTTGCAAATAAACATATTAAAAGATGCTCAACATAATATGATATTAGAAAATTTAAATTAAAATGATGAGATACTACTATATACTCACTAGAATGACTGAAATAATAAAAAACTGACAATATCAAATGCTGAAGGGATATGGGATAATAGGAGATCTCATTCATTTTTGGTGGGAATGCACAAAGTTACCACCATTTTGGAAGATAATTTTGCAGTTTCCTGCATAGTTAAAGGTCTTCCCTAATAGCTCAGTTGGTAAAGAAAATGCCTGCAATGCAGGAGACCCCAGTTTGATTCCTGGGTCAGGCAGATCCGCTGGAGAAGGAATAGGGTACCCACTCCAGTATTCTTGGGCATTCCTTATGTCTCAGTTGGTAAAGAATTCACCTGCAATGTGGGAGACCAGGGTTCAAGCCCTGGGTTGGGAAGCTCCCCTGGAGAAGGGAAAGGCTACCCACTCCAGCATTCTGGCTTGGAGAATTCCATGGACTTTGCAAAGTCCATGGGGTTGCAAAGAGTCAGGAACACGACTGAGTGACTTTCACTTTCAGAAGATTAAATATCATCTTACTGAATAATCCAGTAATGACACCCCTAGCTTGTAGGCAGATCCACATAATACAGAATTCAGAACATAATACAGAATCTAAAAATTGATTTATAAATATACGATCAATTAATTTTCAATGAAAGTGCCAAACTATTTCAGTAGAGAAGGGAAAGTCTTTTCAACAAATGGTACTAGGAAAATTGGATGTTCAAATGGAAAGTAATGACCATAGACCTTCACCTTATACAATATACCATAATTAATGTGTGCCTCAGGAATCTAAATATAAAAGTTAAATCTATAAAATCTCTATAATTACAGTGTTTAATACAACAATCATATATCTCAATTTATATTTAATGTTAAAAATAAAGTGAAATTAAAAAATAAGCTCTTCAGTCTCACTACTCATATCTCAAGTGCTTGGTAGCCAAAATTAGCTAGCGGTTTCCATTTTGGACAGGGCAGCTATGGACTATTTCCATCAATCAGAAAGTTCTATTGAACAGTTTTATTCTAGAAGAAAACATGGGAGAAAATCTCTGTGACATTTAAGTTAGGCTTCTTAAAGATACAAATGAAAAGCAAAAATGGTAAAATAAACAATTGATAAACTCTACCCTTTAAAAATTTAAAAATGTTGATCTTCAAAAGATACCAAGAAAAACTTGATGCAAAATGGGAGATAATGTTTTCATTACATTTTTCTGAGAAATGATTTACATTAGAATATAAAATCATTCAAATAATCACAAGGCAAAAACAATAAAACATGAACAAAAAGTTTAAACAGACATTTCACAAAATACATAAATAGCCAGTAAGCATATGAGGAGATACATGACATCAGAGAAATGCGGATTAAGAGAAAAACATACCATTGGTTCCAAATAGGAAAAGGAGTACGTCAAGGCTGTATATTGTCACCCTGCTTATTTAACTTATATGCAGAGTACATCATAAGAAATGCTGGGCTGGAGGAAGCACAAGCTGGAATCAAGATTGCTGAGAGAAATATCAATAACCTCAGATATGCAGATAACACCACCCTTATGGCAGAAAGTGAAGAAGAACTAAAGAGCCTCTTGATGAAAGTGAAAGAGGAGAGTAGAAAAGTTGGCTTAAAGCTCAACATTCAGAAAACGAAGATCATAGCATCTGGTCCCATCACTTCATGGTAAATAGATGGAGAAACAGTGGAAACAGTGGCTGACTTTACTTTGGGGGGCTCAAAATCACAGCAGATGGTTATTGCAGCCATGAAATTAAAAGACACTTACTCCTTGGAAGGAAAGTTATGACCAACCTAGATAGCATATTAAAAAAGCAGAGACATTACTTTGCCAAGAAAGGTCCATCTAGTCAAGGCTATGGTTTCTCCAGTGGTATGTATGGATGCGAGAGTTGGACTGTGAAAAAAGCTGAGCACCGAAGAACTGATGTTTTTGAACTGTGGTGGTGGAGAATTCTTGAGAGTCCCTTGGACTGCAAGGAGATCCAACCAGTCCATCCTAAAGGAGATCAGTCCTGGGTGTTCATTGGAGGGACTGATGTTGAAGCTGAAACTCCAATACTTTGGCCACCTGATGCAAAGAGCTAACTCACTGGAAAAGACCCTGATGCTGGGAAAGATTGAGGGCAGGAGGAGAAGGTGACAACAGAAGATGAGATGGTTGGACGGCATCATCAAGTCAATGGACATGGGCTTGGGTGGACTCTGGGTGTTGGTGATGGACAGGGAGGCCTGGTGTGCTGTGCTTCATGGGGTTGCAAAGAGTTGGACACGACTGAGTGACTGAACTGAACTGAACTGATACACTATAAAACTTTTAGAAATCTAATGCTATAAAAAGAAAAGAAAAATATCACAAATTAGCAAGGATGTGGATTGAATGAAACTATTGTAGCAAAGATGTGGATTGAACAGAACTATTGCAATGTCCATGTGAGAATGGATATTACAGCAGTTTAGAAAACTGGTCAGCAATTACTTTTAAAAATCAAACATACACCTATCATATACCCTATCCACGTTCCATGAATGATATTTATCCCAGAAAAATCAAGATATATGTCCACAAAACACTTGTACATGCATGTCCATAGCAGCTTTATTCAGAGTGCCTAAAACTGGAAACAATCCAAATACCTATAATCAGTTCAGTTCAGTTCGGTCGCTCAGTCGTGTCCAGCTCTTTGCGACCCCATGAATTGCAGCACACCAGGCCTCCCTGTCCATCACCAACTCCCAGAGTTCACTGAGACTCATGTCCTTCGAGTCAGTGATGCCATCCAGCCATCTCATCCTCTGTCGTCCCCTTCTCCTCTTGCCCCCAATCCTTCCTAGCATCAGAGTCTTTTCCAATGAGTCAACTCTTCGCATGAGGTGGCCAAAGTACTGGAGTTTCAGCTTCAGCATCATTCCCTCCAAAGAAATCCCAGGGCTGATCTCCTTCAGAATGGACTGGTTGGATCTCCTTGCAGTCCAAGGGACTCTCAAGAGTCTTCTCCAACACCACAGTTCAAAAGCATCAATTCTTCAGCACTCAGCCTTCTTCACAGTCCAACTCTCACATCCATACATGACCACAGGAAAAACCATAGCCTTGACTAGATGAACCTTTGTTGGCAAAGTACTGTCTCTGCTTTTGAATATGCTATCTAGGTTGGTCATAAGTTTCCTTCCAAGGAGTAAGTGTCTTTTAATTTCATGGCTGCAGTCACCATCCACAGTGATAAGTAGATGAATAATCAATGGTAGTACATACTCATATATAAAGATGAATGAATAACTGGAACATATAACAACAGCATAAATCTCAAAATAGTCATGCTGATTGAAGCCAGATACAAAAGAATACATAGGTATGATTCTATTAATATAAAACTCTAGAAGATGGTAACTAAATTAGGACAAAAGGCAAATCATGTGGCCTTGGGATCAGAGACAGAGGTAGGGGTGGAATGCAAAGTAGTATGAGGAACCTTTTGTGTTGTTAGAATTGTTCTATATCTTGATTGAGGTGATGGTTTCACAGAGGTAAACATCTGTCAAAATTCATCAAAATTTACATTTTAAATAGATGCATCTGATTGTTCATCACATCAGAACAGATCAGTTGCTCAGTCATTTCCGACTCTTTGTGACCCCATGAATCACAGCACGCCAGGCCTCCCTGTTTATCACCAACTCCCAGAGTTCACCCAGACTCATAGCGATCAAGACAATGATGCCATCCAGCCATCTCATCCTCTGTCGTCCCCTTCTCCTCTTGCCCCCAGTCCCTCCAAGCATCAGAGTCTTTTCCAATGAGACAACTCTTCGCATGAGGTGGCCAAAGTACTGGAGTTTCCGCTTTAGCATCATTCCTTCCAAAGAAATCCCAGGGCTTTCTCCTTCAGAATGGACTGGTAGGATCTCCTTGCAGTCCAAGGGACTCTCAAGAGTCTTCTCCAACAACACAGCTCAAAAGCATCAATTCTTCAGCACTAAGCCTTCTTCACAGTCCAACTCTCACAACCATACAAGACCACAGGAAAAACCATAGCCTTGACTACATGGACCTTTGTTGGCAAAATAATGTCTCTGCTTTTGAATATGCTATCTAGGTTGGTCATAACTTTCCTTCCAAGGAGTAAGCGTCTTTCAATTTCATGGCTGCAGTCAACATCTGCAGTGATTTTGGAGCCCAGAAAAATAAAGTCTGACACTGTTTCCACTGTTTCCCCATCTATTTGCCATGAAGTGATGGGACCAGATGCCATGATCTTCATTTTCTGAATGTTGAGCTTTAAGCCAACTTTTTCACTCTCCACTTTCACTTTCATCAAGAGGCTTTTTAGTTCTTCTTTACTTTCTGCCATAAGGGTGGTGTTATCTGCATATCTGAGGTTATTGATATTTCTCCCGGCAAACTTGATTCCAGCTTGTGTATCTTTCAGTCCAGCATTTCTCATGATGTACTCTGCATATAAGTTAAATAAACAGGGCAACAATATACAGCCTTGACATACTCTTTTTCCTATTTGGAACCAGTCTGTTGTTCCATGTCCAGTTCTAACTGTTGCTTCTTGACCTGCATACAAATTTCTTAAGAGGCAGATCAGGTGGTCTGGTATTCCCATCTCCTTCAGAATTTCCACATTCTTTTGTGATCCACACAGTCAAAGGCTTTGGCATAGTCAATAAAGCAGAAATAGATGCTTTTCTGGAACTCTCTTGCTTTTTCCATGATCCAGCAGATGTTGGCAATTTGATCTCTGGTTCCTCTGCCTTTTTTAAAACCAGCTTGAACATCTGGAAGTTCATGGTTCACATATTGCTGAAGCCTGGCTTGGAGAATTTTGAGCATTACTTTACTAGTGTGTGAAATGAGTGCAATTGTTCGGTAGTTTGAGCATTCTTTGGCATTGCCTTTCTTTGGGATTGGAATGAAAACTGATCTTTTCCAGTCCTGTGGCCACTGCTGAGTTTTCCAAATTTGCTGGCATATTGAGTGCAGCACTTTCACAGCATCATCTTTCAGGATTTGGAATAGCTCAACTGGAATTCTATCACCTCCACTAGCTTTGTTCGTAGTGATGCTTTCTAAGGCCCACTTGACTTCACATTCCAGGATGTCTGGCTCTAGGTCAGTGATCACACCATCATGATTATCTAGGTCATGAAGATCTTTTTTGTACAGTTCTTCTGTGTATTCTTGCCATCTCTTCTTAATATCTTCTGTTTCTGTTAGGTCCATACCATTTCTGTCCTTTATTGAGCCCATCTTTGCATGAAATGTTCCTTTGGTATCTCTGATTTTCTTGAAGAGATCCCTAGTCTTTCCCATTCTGTTGTTTTCCTCTCTTTCTTTGCTTTGATCGCTGAAGAAGGCTTTCTTATCTCTTCTTGCTATTCTTTGGAACTCTGCATTCAGATGTTTAGAGAAGTCTTTGAGAAGAGTCTTGATGAGTAAATTTGTATTCTTTATACTTTATTACATACCCTCATCACATTCAATTCAGTTCACTTCAGTCATGTCTTTGCAACACCATGAACTGCAGCACACCAGGCCTCCCTGTCCATAGTCAACTCCCAGAGTTTACTCAAACTCATGTCCATTGAGTCAGTGATGCCATCATGAATTCTTAAGACAGCTCTGAATCAATCAATATAATATAGGCTTTTGAGTATAGCCATTTTGTGGGATGAAATAGTTAACGATGATGCACACCTTGGCTGATTTTCTCTACAGAGTATATACCACTAAACATCTCATCTGTGCTCCATTTTTCATTTGCTATAGTCATAAACCTTGAGAAAATTTAAGAGCCGCTTGCTATTTAATAACATCTAAAATTTTCCACAATATTAAACCTGTAGTCTAGATTCCCAGGGCCTGACTTCTGAAACTTAAGTGCTTAGATATTTGGAGTTATATGGATACAGTGAAAAATTGAATGCAGTTTCTTAAGAGATCTATCAAAACAGAAGTCATCTGGAAATAAACAGCTATGGCTTGGCAGATAGGTACAGCATCTGCTTTTGCCTCTTTAATCTTGGCATGAAATAATACACTTATAGTGACAAACCAACAAATGCACTTCTCTTGCTCTAAACAAATGCACTTCTCTTGCTCTCTTTAAAAGTAGCATTTTTGTTGAAAACATTACAAAACAAATGTTTAAAAGATAATTATGTGTTCATCAAATGCCCATATGGTCATTAAATATCTGCCTCTGTGGAGTAAAAACATGTGTTGTTCTCATGGATAACTGCCCATTTTAAACTTCACTTAACAGGTTACAAACTATTTCATGCTTAGCAGGCAAAAAAAAAGATAGCAAGCTGCATAAGCCTACAATGGATTTATCCTTTCTGTTTAAATAAGTTTCTTCTTTCAAGAAACAAAGGTTTGAGCAAGAGGAAGAAATGATAGATACTATAGCATCTTCATGTACTGATGTTCTTCTCCCCACATATTTTATTCTAGAATTTTTTTTGTCCAACCTGGAGCAAACATTCCATTAAGACAAACCATAGTCTTATAGAAATGGTCTTTACTAGTTGACTTGATGGTTCAAAAATGTTTAGCTCATGTATGAAAGAGTATTACTTTGCTTCACTTGAATTTCACCATAACCAAAAACAAAACCAAAAGACTGAGATCTGGACCATGGCTTAAATAGTTTACTTATTTTAATACATGAATTTTTAAAAAGGGAATATTCCTTGCAGTGACAGTACAGCTGAATTTGAGTAAAGCAAGAATATGAATACAAATGTATGACTCTACCTGTACAACAATTTTTTTTGCATTTTTTGCAGTTTTGAATCTGAATGTCCCAAAAGGCAAGGCAAACTAATGATGCTATCAATCTCATTTCACCCGTTTCATTTGACACTGTGTATTACAGACAGCATCCTTTGAAATTCATCTCTCTCTCCTTTGTGGGTCTCTTTCTCCTTCCAAATTCATTCCACATTCAAGGACAACCATATACAGCTGCTTGCCTACCACACATAATTACCATCCTCCATGAGGCTATGCTGAGAGAGCCAAGAAAAGCAAAGGGCCTCACACTTACTTAGCTAAATTAACTACATCTCTACTATCAATCAAGGCAATTCAGGCAGGGGCAACATGTTGGGATTTTTCAAAGCCAACAAATAAGTGTGCAATGTTTTAGCTCTATAAACAAGGCTGGGAAGAGTTCATAAGTTGAATGGCACTGGCAATGATTATTGTAATCACAAGGCAATCCTCAGTATTGGTAATAGAAACAAACCATCACAGTCACTGTATTCAACGTCTCTGGCCATCATCCAGTGAAGGGTCCTACTTGCTGTAGTTACTGAAGCACAGAACTCAAGTAACCAAGAAACTGAGCCATTGAGTTTCATTTTCTCTATATTTTTAAACCACATACTCCCAAGGCTTTCTGACTGGTGATGAGTTAGACACTTACATTTTGGATAGCTTCTCTAACACTAAGTATCTTATAAATTCTTGAGAGCTTATTATTCAAAGGGTACTGACTCTAAGAATTTTCAACTGTTTTCTACTGACCAGAGTTAGGCATTCATTTCAGAGAGAGCTGCTGGCAGGTTCTTATTTTAATGCAGCATCATTTAAAGGTGCCAAATGTGTTCCTCTATCTGAGCAATAAAGCCAAATGAATTTTATTAACTGACTCATTACATAGCAGTAAGTTCCTATTCCACAAAAAAAATGCATTCCTATCATCACACAAGTGTAGTGTCAAAGAGAAAGGATATACATTGTAGTGATTAATGACATGACTTCAAATTTAGTCCTAGTGCCTTCCCTATGTAACTTTGGGAAGCTTTTTAACATTCTGAAGGTCATTTTTTGTCATCACTAAAATGGGTACAATGGTGTTAACCTCATAGATATTTGGTAGGAATTAAATAATATAATGCAGCATTGTATCTGGCATGTATTAAATACTCAAAAAATGCTAGCTAGTAGTGGTTGGGAGGAGGTAATATCTATGGTGGTCTACATATTATTTGACATTCCTCCCACCAAGACTTGGAAAATGAATCCTCCTTCCCTGAATATGAGCGAGCATATATAGCTTCTTCCTCATACGTTCACTCTCTGCCTCTCTGTCAGTGCATATGTAGGTGTTCCAGTTCATGTAACCATGAAAAGTTCTAACCTACAGCCAGCAGCAACTGTCAGACATGTGAGTGAGTTTTCGGGCGACGCCAGCCTTCAAACCTCCCCAGGCTGATATCAAGCAAAACAGAGATTAGCTGCCCTCACCAATTCTGCCCAAATCACAGATTTTTGCTGTTGTTTCAGGCCACGAAGTTCAGGGCTGGTTTGTTACACAGCAATAGAGAAGTGGTACATCATTGAAGGAACATGGGGACTAGTCACCAAAATCTGACAGAAGTGTCACTTCCATTGTAGGCTAAGGCATGAAGTACCATCGCCACCACAGCAAATTTTTGTTGACAAATGTATAGTTTACAAGGGCTTTCCTTGTGGCTCAGCTGGTAAAGAATCTGCCTGCAATGTTGGAGACCTGGGTTCGATCCCTGGGTTGGGAAGATCCCCTGGAAATGGGAAAGGCTACCCATTCCAGTATTCTGGCCTGGAGAATTCCATGGGTCCATATAGTCCATGGGGTCCATAATTCCATATAGTCCATGGGGTTGCAAAGAGTTGGATATGACTGAACGACCTTCACTTCACTTCATAGTTTACAAAGCAGTTTCTTAATCGTCATCTCATTTGATGCCCTACAACAACTCTAAAAGACAGGTAGAATCACTGACCCCTTTTATAGAATAGACAATCAAGGTTCAGAGAATTTAGCTACTTTGTATGAAATCATTCAAATATTAAGCAACACAGTCAAATATGGACTCTACATACTGATCTTTATTATGTGTGACAATACATAGGATTCCCCTTAGGTTTTATTTTCTTCCCTAGAACCATTTGGTCTCATATCTGGTGGTCACTTCTATGGGCTTCCTTTACTTTTATTCCCAAAACAGTTATTGGCATTCTGGAGTCTGCTTGATACACGGAAAAAGGGCTTTTCCATCGGATTGCTAATAATCTAAAAAGAGGCTAGAAACATGTGACACTATATGAAAGACACAGTTAGCAAAAAATGGCAATGACACAACACCAACAGAGAATATCACTCTTGACAAATCATTCAACTAGCAATAATAGCATAATTATATGGTAATGTGTCTGTCAGGCATGGGCAGAATTGCATGGAGAAGATTCTAGGTCAAAGGATGAGATGCTAGAAAAAAATTTCACTATGTCCATCACTGGGCAATGGGAACAATGTGAAATGGGCCATTCTGATCTCTATAATAGGAAATAGATGGCCATATGTGGCAACAAGCTGATATTTTAAGGTTGGGGATAGTAAAATAATAATAATAATAATAATTTGAGAAGCTAAAGGCAAGGGAAAAGACAGAGAGGGCAAGATGAGAAACTTTTCCAAAATCCTATTAGCATACTAAGCACATATATAGCAGTTTAATATTTTTGAAATATGAAGTACTTTTTTTTTTTCTTTGCCTTCCTGTCCTCCCACCAGTTTTTCAAACTTGGGCAATTTTGATCCAATGAAACAAAAAGTTAATAAAAGTAGTTAACATTTGTTGAACACAAACTGGACCAGACACTTCCATTAGAATTTTGCATTAATTATTTAACCCACATAACAATATTCTGAAGTAGATCTTCCTTTTACAGCTAAGAGAATGGGCATGAAGAGGTTGAAAATGTTGCCCAGTGTTAAACTGTCCTTGGTACTTCAGTACTTGGTGGGGTTGGAACTCAGAAGTCTGTCTCTAAAGCATATCCTCTTAATCTCTACCCTGTACCACATCGACTCATTTAAAGTGCATAGTGTAGAGTGTTAGTATAATTAGAGAGCATTATGAAAGAGATAGAGTCTTTAATTTTCCTTTCTAGATGATGCTGCATGCAAACCATGCCAGAAATTTTTTAGTTCCTTTCTCAGTGCAGGCACAGATTAAGTCCATGTCATTTTCTCTGTCCTCTGCCTAGTATGTAATCTCAGACACCTGGTGTTTGAAAAGTACAATTTTATAAGGCTAAATAGATGTCAGCTATAATCAGTATTATTAATATAGGGTAGTTTTCATTGTACAATTAGTGATCTCTTTACGTGTAAAATAGTTTATGTCTCTACTGTTAGGATACATAGATTTATAAATGATAAGCGAGAGGTAATTTTAAGTCTTGGTACAATTAAACCCGGAAATACAAGTCCATATTTTCTTTAGGGAAATGTTGCATCTTGTTCATGAGAATTTCAGCTTGTATGTCAACCAGAGTCATTTTTATCACTCTGTGTGCTAAGTCGTTTCAGTAGTGTCTGACTCTTTGCAACCCTATGGACCATAGCCTGCCAGGTTGCTCTGTCTATGGGGATTCCCCAGACCAGAATACTGGAGTGGGTTGCCATCCCCTCCTCCAGGGAATCTTCCCCACCCAGGGATTGAACCCATGTCTCTTATGTTTCCTACACTGACAGGCAGGTTGTTTAGCACCAGCGCCACCTAGGAAGCCCTCTATCACTCTAGTGTCTACATAGCTGCAATCAGATAACAATAGAATAGTAACAGTGCTAGTAGGCAGGCATATGATCAAGTTAAGTCAATTCTCTCTCTTTAATGGGGAAGAATTATCCACTGTGAGTATTTAAAACATTAGAACCAAAATAAGGAATTTCATTAGTTTGGAAATTCAGCCAGTACTGCAGTAGAGTGGTTTCACAAAAGCATCCCAGAAGAGAGTGTCAAACTTTGACCCACCTAGAACCCACCCCCTCCCTACCCTCTACCAGTATGTTCAGTCACTCAGTACTGTCTGACTCCTTGTGACCCCATGGACTGCGTGCAGCACACCAGTCTTCCCTGTCCTTCACTATCTCCTGGACTTTGCTCAAACTCTCCACCAGTATGATGCTAGTTAAAAGGTAATGGAAGGCCAGTCCCCTGGCATGCCATTCCTACTCTCGGCTCCACCTTAACCACAATTACCATGAATAGATGAAGTAGATGAGGCAGTACAGTGTGACACCCTTATTCTTCTGGACTTGAGAACCAAGTTTCCTGGCCATGAGAATAAAGCAGGGCAGGGGCCAGAATGAGAAAGACCGGCACAGCAAACTTGTGATTTTTTTTTCAACCATGGCTTGACTAGAAAAAACTCCTTTGCTGAGGAATAAGAAAGATCACTCTGAAGACAATGGAGTTCAAGCCCCACTCCTAGTCACTCAGCCGTCTCCTTCATAAACACTCTGGGAGATTTCTGGTTATTATTAGTACCTCCAATATTATTTTTTCTCCCTTAAAATGTGGGCTTGGAATATCTTTTCTTCTTTCCAAGCCCATGCAGTTAAGAAGTTCACTCCTCCCTGAGAGGATAGATTAGAGCTCAGCAAGCAAATGGCTGCTTATTCTTTGACAAACATGGTAAGAGTAAAAAAGAAGTTTCCTGTAGCACTGGGGAGAGAATGAAGGTAGTTTAAGAAAAGGAGTATAAATAGAAAACAATCATCTGCAATATAATAAAATCATTAATATGCTTCTCAACAATATTACTGTTGTATTATATGCATGTCACTTATTTTCTGCATTTCTTAACAGGAATTAAACGTTAATCCCCAACACACGATTCCCCCCATCCCAGTCCGTCTTCTTCTCTAGCTACAAATAATAAAGCCTGGAGCATATGGATAGCTTCTTCTCTACTGTATTTTTTAATCTCCTTTACACTCATGTCATAGTCATTATATTAAAAAAATGTTTTTTATTTAAAAAAAATAAATAAACCCTATGCTACATTTTTCTTTCGGTCCTAGCCAAGATTCAGCATTTACATTCCCAAACATTTTTTGTATCATCGCATCTGGTGATTACATCCTATTAATTAGAATTTTTTTCATTTTTACATTTCTGTCCTACCAGATCAGCTCAAGTTATTAGAGATGGAAGGTTTAAGCATTGCAGGCACCAGTGACATCATGGTTACCATAGAAATAAAAATCTAGCAACAATAATACTAGGTTTCTTTCTTTATCAGCCATGCTGCATCGCTGGTGTTCAAATCTTCCACCTGAGGATAAAAGCTCAGAAGCTTCCTGTCATTACATAACCTATACTATTCCAAACACATTTTCAGAATTTAAAAATGAGAAGAAGAAGAAGAAAAAAAGAGAGAGGGTTATTTATATCCAATCTGTCAATTTACATAATTAGTCACAGGTACTTCAAAGCCCTAAATGAAGATAAGGTAAATAAAACATACACTTGAAACCTGGAGATAAACAAGACTTCTATTACATGGTATTATTCATGACCAAAATCAAAAACTGTATCATAAGCTGAATGACAAATTATAAAATCCCTAGGCGTGAAGTCTGCCTTCCTTTTACAAACTCTTCTAGATTCTTTTCTATACCATTTTAATTAGTGTCTGAAAACAGGACTGTACCTTTAAAGAATATTTCCATTTTGAAAGCAAGGAAAGAGGTTACTCTGGGCTGTTTTTCACCTTCTACTTGAATTCTTACAGCAAGCCATCTGCTTTTAGACTGAAGAGCTAGATATTTTCTGTCAGTTACATTTATGAGAGAAGAAAGATTACTGTCAGAAACCAATTACTCAACCTGATTGCGGCCTGCTAATATCAGGTTGCTATTGACCTTGATATAACTACATACACATGCTTCACCCTACTCTGTTTAACAAAATGTAACACAGAATCATTTTGTAATTTTAAAATTTTAATTTATATTCTCTCTTTCTCTCTTCTTTCTCACCTCCCTTGCCCTCTTCCTCTCCCTCTACCTCCCTCCCTTCCTCACTCTGTCTCTCTGAGAAAAGCTGTGGTTCGAATTGGGAATGATTTTGAAATAAGTTCTAAACTTGCCAAAATCTCCAACCAGCTTCCATAAATTAATGACTCTTTTAGTAATCAATAACAAGACATGATTTCCCTCTGAATTCCAACACTGCAGATCAATCTTCGGTTGCTACTACCTCCACGACTTAGTGTTCCAAAGATTTATGATGGTGGAAAATATGCTTTATTGAAATACAACATGAACCTAATTGAGTACAATCCTGTACAAATTTCAAAGATATGTAACGCTGCAATTAATGTAATTAGAGAGGAAAATTGATGGTCATTACAAATGCAATCAGAGACTTTTACATTATTATATTTATCATAGTAATGGGCTTATTGTCACTATAAAATACATGCCCATTTTAACAGTAAAATTGAGTAAAAATACCAATAAAGTAAAATAAACCATAAGTGGAGTGTTCTTTGAATGATTTAGGAGTAGCTTTAGGTAGTGGCAAATTCATACCATAGCACTGTCAGTCCATTAATTTCAGCCATTTTCCGGATCAATTCTGATCACCACACCTGGATCAATTAAGTGGTGATCCTCATTGATCACTGAGGCAATATAAAATGAATGCATTTTAATTTCCATACACCATTTATTTTGTGGCTACTGGCAGAGTCATACTCTCTTTGATCCTCTGGATAAGCAAGACTAGCAAACAAATGGTTTTGCCATTCAAAATGCTACTTTACTTTGTCAGTGCCAGACAGAACAGTTGCCACATAAGTATAACTATACTCAAATATCTCAGACTGTTTCTACAAAACAGCAAGCCTAGCTGGAAAAAAAAAGTAAATGTTACTCACGATTATAATCTGACATCATGTGGACAGAATCAAAGTGTTTTTTATTAATTCAGGTGAAAGCAGTTGTGGGTTTAGAAGTTGTCTGCATCTGGAAGTCAGGGAGTACATATACTTGAATGAAGAGTTAGAAAAGACAGCTGATAGATAGATGGACACTAGCACAGGCACTGCAGACTAGAAAAACCTGATTGGTTTCAGACCATGGATGTCAAAAACGAATGAATCATCAAATAGCCTACTCAATTTTCTCATTGAAATGAAGATAACTGAAGACTAAAATAGCTTGAGGTATGCTATGAGTAGCTGCACCAGCATTACATTGAAGAGACCTCAAAGGAACATCACAGGAGCCCAAGGAAAAGTTCAAACCCTGCTGGAACTGTGGGTTTAGACAGGCAACTTCATGATGACTGCAGCCAACAATTTGTGTGTGTGTGTGTGTGTGCGCACGTGGGCACAGGCATTGGGGTGGGGGAGGGCCGTCAGGAGGAGAGCTCTATTTCTGCTTCAGGCAGGCTCCTGCAATTGGAAAATTCCTGGGGTTCTGAAGAACTCCCAGAAATTTTAATTTACCTAGATTATTGTTTATGTTCAAAATAGAGTTTTTCTAGAAAGAGGATTTGAAACATCAATATATATTCAATATATAACTCATGAATTAATTGAGAGAAATCTTAGATTATCTTGATATTTTTCAGCACCAAAAGAAAATGTATAATCCATTTTAACAAGTTAATACTAGTGTTTTTTCAACCCTTTCAACTCAGGAGAAATTGTATCATCTGTTATTCTGACAAGAGTGTGAAAGGTGGACAAAGGCTCTTAATTTCTAAATCTGAGGAGCTCAAAATTTTTTACTTTATCATGAAGAGACTGTTTTACATTGTGAATTAGTACACATGCATGTGTATCTGCATACTTTTGCGTGTACCCCTGAAACCAGGTTTTAGAAATCAGAACTTTATATGTGATGCACACTGATATGTTTTATTCTATTCTACTTTTTAAATATGCTAGTTGTAACCTACATAATAGATTTTATAATCCTCTAATAGTTTTCAAACTGTAGCTTGAAAAGCATTGTTCTAAACCATAGTTATTGGTAAGTTTCTAAAAGCCATAGCTTCCATGGCCACTGGCATTCAATTATAATATCCATGGTTTTCCCCAGGAAAAACTACAACCTTACCCCAAGAAGCAAAAACCAACCCCCAACACACACACCCTGACATTTAGAAATGACAAACAGAACCCCAATCACTTCAGCTGAATATTCATGAGTTAAAACATAGCTTTTCCTGTGTCATCACTCTAATTTTTCAAGTGGCTTTCTTCCAAGGCCAGAAAAAGAAGCTTCCTCTCAGAACTCAAATTATTATTGAAGTGCTAGTAACTCTGAGAGATAAGGCAGGCAAATAATTTCAATTTCTTCCATTTATTTTCTTTCTTAATTTAATTAAAACATGGATCATTTCAGGTTTTTGCCCCTATAATATAGTTATAGAGTTGAGAGAGCTATTTAGCTTATGAGTTTATATCTAGGCAGTGCGAAATACTGGCAAATGGAAAACTTGATAGTAGCCAGGAAAGCACACTACAGATGGCTCCCAGTCAGTCTACCAAAACTTTGAGAGGAAATTTATCAATTGCAAAATTTAGAATGGCTCTGTGGTTATCTTTGCTGACAAGGAATGCAATAAGTTGCACTGTAACATGATGTTCAGCCAAGGATTTCAGAGTATAGGAATGATACCAGATTTGGAGCCATGATCCAAAATTGCTAATATCTATATCCAACTGACAAGTAGATAATGGGAAAGTTCATTAAACACAAGAGAGACAATATCATTCACATTGCACAAAGCAAGTTATTGCAATAAGTAAAGTTCTTTTTCTTTGTGGAAGAGATGTGTTTCCAAAAATGTGGCTGTATAACTAATTTATGTAAAATAAATCTTACATTGCCATTGGTTTCCATTATAAAATTTGAGATAAGTGCCCAGCAAAAAGATATTTTAACAGACTGAATTCAAAAGTTTTGGTGACTAGCTGAGTTGGTACTGCGTTTATAGACTAAATAAGTTATTACCAAAACAGTATGATTTAGAGCTTAAAAAAAAAAAACCTGTCTGCTCCAAAGAACCTACAACATTGCCTTCTAGTCGCCAGCAATTCTTTGAGTTTAATAGCATTAGAAAATGTCTTTAATCAAGAATATATATATATGTGTGTGTGTGTGTGTGTGTGTGTGTGTGTGTATACACACATATATATAATGACAGGTCACTAAGGAGTAGATCTTTAATTTGAATTTAAAAATTCAACAAACATTTACTGAGCACCTAATATATTCTAAACCATCAGCTAGGAACTGAAAATATAGACTTAAAAGTTTTCTGCCCTTAAACATATGATTGTGGAGTAGATAAAAAATGTCTATATGTAATTGTGGAAAGTAACTGGCATTAAGTAGGAAAGTGTAACCTCTTCACCATGCTTCCTCAAAGGGCATTTGAGGAACAATTCACTACCAGAAAGAGGGGATTCCAGAACTGTGGGCAAAGGAATAATGGACCAGCTATCTGTGGGATACAGTTAAGTACAACTATGAAAAATGGGCATGAGAAGGAGAGGTAGAAGAAATGTTTTCTCATTAATGGAAATTAAGGAGGCCTGGCAATGGAAACCCACTCCAGTACTCTTGCCTGGAAAATCCCATGGCCAGAGGAGCCTGAAGGGTCGCTAAGAGTTGGACAAGACTGAGCAACTTCACTTTCACTTTTCACTTTCATGCATTGGAGAAGTAAATGGCAACCCACTCCAGTGTTCTTGCCTGGAGAATCTCAGGGACTGGGGAGCCTGGTGGGCTGCCATCTATGGGGCTGCACAGAGTCTGACACGAATGAAGCAACTTAGCAGCAGTAGCAGCAGCAACCTATTTTTATTTGGTTATAGTTTTCTAAATTCTTTTAAATATATATATGCCTTACTTAGAGAAGGATATAGTGGATATGAGTATGGACTCTTGACCAAGAGTGCCTAGATCTGAATTCTGGATCAGGATGCAATGGCTTATTTTATTTATTTTTTAACATTTGTGTGCCCAGCTTTCCTCATTTGTTACATGGAAATAACATTATTACCTATTATTTACTTAACAGGGTTATTGTGGGAATGAAATTGACACAAAGTAATTGTATCTCTTTCTATTATTATCACCATCAACAACATCATACAGTTAAGGATACTGTGAATTGTAGAGGAATTAAGAAATGTTATCAGACTCATAAAATTAGCAAGTGGTATGGTTGGAGTTTAAATTTAGGTTATTCTAAATTCTACTTTATAACTTTGTTTTTATTTATTGAAATAAAATGCACATAGGAAAATGGAAAGATAAAAAGTATACAGATAGATGTTTTTTCACAAGTCTGGTTAAGAAACTTAAGTATTGGGAACTGAAAACCCATCCTTCTCATGTTCTGTCCAGTTACTTCCTCCTCTTAGCACAACCACAGTTTTAAGTCTAAAACAGAGGCTGCTGCTGCTGCTGCTACTGCTGCTAAGTCGCTTCAGTCGTGTCCGACTCTGTGCGACCCCATAGACGGCAGCCCACCAGGCTTTCACGTGCCTGGGATTTTCCAGGCAAGAACACTGGAGTGGGTTGCCATTTCCTTCTCCAATGCATGAAAGTGAAAAGTGAAAGTGAATTTGCTCAGTCATGTCCGACTCTAGCGACCCCATGGACTGCATCCTACCAGGCTCCTCTGTCCACAGGATTTTCCAGGCAAAAGTACTGGAGTGGGGTGCCATTGCCTTCTCCGAAAACAGAGGCTAGTTTTGGTTTTTCTTGAACTCAATGCAGATAAAGTTATATAGTATTTACTCTTTTGTGTCTTGCTGTTTTCAAGGTTCTGATGTTCATCCATATTATTTAGTGTAGTCATAAATCCTTTATTCCTATTGCTGTGGAGCATTGTATTGTATGGCCATACCACAACCAATTGACCCATTCTATATTCAGAGATGTTGGGCCACTTTCCAGTTTTTGTGTGTAACAAATAGATCTGTTTTGAAAATTCTAGTATATACCTTTTGGTACATAGGTATGGTACATAGGTATGACTTTGTTTTGGGTATATACCTAAGAATAGAATTTCTGGGTCTTAGTTATGCCTATATTTAATTTTATTGTATACTACCAAAACAACTTATAATAATTTACATGTTCACCTCAGTAGTATGTGAGTTCTGGTTGTCCCATATCCTTTGCAATACTTGCTATCTTCCATCTTTTTATTTTAGCCATTCTGGTGGGTATGTGCTGAGTCATACTGTGGTTTTAATTTATATTTGATCAGAGAGAGAGGAGAAAAACGCTTGCTTTATAAGCACTCTTGAAGATAGTAAAAGTTCTCAGCAATCAAGCAAATGCCCAATTAAGAGAAAGCCACATTCAAGCTGGTAGAGTAGTTGTGGCACTTTCACTTGCCTTGGTCCCAGCCCCTCCCTGGTATGGCACAATCTTCTTTGGAAAAGGTTGAAATCTGGTTTCAAATTAGTCTCAAACCAGAGGAGGTAGAACATACTTTATCTGTAATCTTCTAACCTGTCTGAGAGTTGCATGATGAACTAGTCTCTCTTTTACCTAACACATAGTTCAGACAGGGTAAAGCAGGATAACTTGGATCTCAGAGTGGAAAAAGAGACAAAGTGGTAAGCATTGGTCACAAAAGTTGCAAGGGAGCAACAGACCTGCACAGGTTTAGGGCAACAGAACACAGGTGGAAGCATAAAATAAGCCATTTAAACTCATTAGGGGATGATGGGAAGGGGACCTCTTTGGGAAATTTAGACTTTCAAAACCATATTTTATGTACACACACACACATATATATATGTGTGTGTGTGTGTGTGTATATATATACATATATATATATATACACACATACATACATGCATACATATACATAAAGGAATCAAAAACCCATATACAGGCTCAGACAAGATAAGAAAAGACTTGAGAATAGCTTCAGCCTTCACCTGGGGCTTTTCCTAAAACCAAAAGCATATCCAGCTAATAAGTACTCGACTGCTCTAGTACAGAGCCAATCCACATAAACTGGAAGAGGTGGCTGGTTTGGATTCCCCAAAATCTTGGATGCCAGAGGCAGCAGGATGATATTTTTAAGAGTACCAAAAGGAAAAAAAAAAAAAAAATCTGCCGACTAACAATTATATACCCAACAAAACTGTTTTTTAAAGATGAGTTTGAAAATAAGACATCCCCAGAAAAACAAAAGCTTAGGGAGTTCATTACCACTAACCCTGCCCTGTAAGAAATGACTAAAGAAGTCCTTCAGGTTGAAATGAAATAACACACAGAAACTCACTATAGAGATATAATGATCTCAGTTCAGTTCAGTTCAGTCACTCAGTCATGTCCGACTCTTTGCTACCCCATGAATCGCAGCACACCAGGCCTCCTGGTCCATCAACAACGCCCGGAGTTCACTCAAACTCATGTCCATTGAGTCAGTGATGCCATCCAGCCATCTCATTTTCTGTCGTCCCCTTCTCCTCCTGCCCCCAATCCTTCCCAGCATCAGGGTCTTTTCCAATGAGTCAACTCTTCTCATGACATGGCCAAAGTACTGGAGTTTCAGCTTTAGCATCATTCCTTCCAAAGAAATCCCAGGGCTGATCTCCTTCAGAATGGACTGGTTGGATCTCCTTGCAGTCCAAGGGACTCACAAGAGTCTTCTCCAACACCACCATTCAAAGCATCAATTCTTCGGCACTCAGCTTTCTTCACAGTCCAACTCTCATATTCATGCATGACCACAGGAAAAACCATAGCCTTGACTAGACAGACCTTTGTTGGCAAAGTAATGTCTCTGGTTTTTAATATGCCATCTAGGTTGGTCATAACTTTTCTTCCAAGGAGTAAGAGTCTTTTAATTTCATGGCTGCAGTCACCATCTACAGTGATTTTGGAGCCCCCAAAAATAAAGTATGACAGTTTCCACTGTTTCCCCATCTATTTCCCATCTCAAGCAAAGACAAATACATGGGTAAAGTAAAAAATACTCCTTAACTGATTCTATCAGGCCAGCTTTACCCTGAAACCAAAGCCAGAAAAAGATCCTACAGAAAACTACAGACCATTATTCTTAATGAATACTGATGTAAAATTTTCAACACAATATTAGCACACTAGATTCAGAAGCATATTAAAAGGATTATGCACCATGACAAAGGGAGATATATTTCTGGAATTCAGGGATGTTTGAACATATGTAAATCAATCAGTGTCATACACTACACTAATAGAATGAAAAAAAAGAAAACATGGTGCGCTAAATAATTCTGACAAAATTCAACATCCTTTCATGATAAAACTTTTCAACAAACAGAATAAAAGGAAACTGCCTCAACATAATAAAGGCCATATATTAAAAAACCTACAACTAAAATCATACTCCATAGTGACAAAATTGAAAGCTTTTCCTCTAAGATCATGAATAAGACAAGAAAGCCCGTTTTCACCATTTCTACATATAAAACCCTAAATATCGCACACACACAAACACACACCTGTTAGAACTAATAAATGTATCCAGCAAAGTTACAAGATACAAAATCACTGCTCTTCTGTACACTTAAACTATCTTAAAAGAAACAATTCCATTCACTACAGCATCAAAAATACTTAGGAATAAGCATAACCAAGGAGTTGAAAACTTCATACACTAAAAACTACTAACACTGCTAACAGAAATTTTAAAAGACATGTATAAATGGAAAGACATTCCATGGTAATGGGCTTGGTAGACTTAACATTAAGATGACAATACACATGAGTTTGGGTGAACTCCAGGAGTTGATGATGGACAGGGAGGCCTGGTGTGCTGCAGTTCATGGGGTCGCAAAGAGTCAGACACAACTGAGTGACTGAACTGAACTGAACTGAACTACTGAAAGAAATCTACACATTTAATGCAATACTATCAAAATCTCAATGACTTTTTTCAGAAATAAAAAAATTCATACTAAAGTGTATATGGAATCTCAAGAGACCACAACAGACAAAAAATATTAAAAACAAAACAAAACAAAACAAAAAAACAAAATCGGGAGACTCACGATTTTCGATTTCAAAACTTACTACAAATCTACAGTAATCAACACAGTGTGACACTGGCATAAAGACAGAGATACAGATCATTGGGACAGAATAGAGAACTCAGAAATAAACCCACTCCCTCACACATACATATATGTATATGGTGAAATGATTTTTTTTTTAAATAAAAGTACCAAGACAACTGAATGGTAAAAGGACAGACTTTTCAACAAATTGTGCTTGGAAAATGGGATATCTACGTGCAAAAGAAAGAAGCTCGATCCTAATCTAATATAGAAAGAAAGTAGATCAAAGAGCTAAACATACACCTAAAGATATAAACATTTCAGAGGAAAGCATAGAGGGAAAGCTTTATAACATTATATTTGGTAGTAATTTCTTGGTATGATACTAAAAGCATAGACAAATTATATTTCATCAAAATTAAAAACTTTTCTGTATCAAAAAGACACTATCCACAAGTGAAAGAGCAACCCAGAGAATGGGTGAAAATATCCTGAAGTCATACACCTGATCAGGGATTACTATTTAGAACATACAGAAAAAACAGTGACAGTGTTAGTCACTCAGTCATGTCCAACTCTTTGCAATCCCATGGACTGTAGCCTGAGAGGCTCCTCTGTCCACGGAATTTTCCAGACAAGAATACTGGAGTGGGTAGCCATTCCCTTCTCCATGGGATCTTCTCAACCTAGGGATAAAACCCATGTCTCCCACATTGCAGGCACATTCTTTATTCTTTACTGTCTGAGCCACCCACCACAATTCAAGAACAAAGGGAAAACAAACAACCCAACTGAAAAATGGGCAAAGACCTTGAATAGATATTTCTCCAAATATATGCAGATGTCCAATAAGCATTTGAGAAGATGCTCAACATCACTAATTATTAGGTAAATTCAAATTAAAAACTATAAGGAAGTACCATTGCAATTCCATTAGGATGGCTATTACAAAAATTTTTAAATAAAAACAAAAATAAGATAGAAATAACAAGCATAAGATAGGATGTGGAGAAACAGGAAACCTTGTGTTTTGCTGGTGGGGATATAAAATAGTGCAGCCGCAGTACAAAACATCACAGTTTCAAAAACTTAAACAGAATTACCATATGATTGAAAAATTCCACTTTTGATTATATACCCAAAAGAACTTAAATCAGGGACTCAAACAGACATTTGTACACCCGTATTCATAGCATCATTATTCACAATATTCAAAAGGTATCCCAGGTATGGAAAACCTGGGTTGTTTCCATATTTTAGCTATGGTAAATGGTGCTATTGTGAACATTGGGGTGCATGTATCTTTTCAAATTAGTGTTTTTGTTTTATTCAGATAAATATCAGGGATGGAATTGCTGGATCATATGGTATCTTTATTGTTGTTTGTTTGTTTGTTTTTGAGGAATCTTCATATGTTTTCCATAGTGGCTGCACCAATTTGCATTCCCAACAACAGTGCACATGGGTGGCTTTTTATCCACATACTCGCCAACATTTGTAGACTTTTTGATGATAGCCATTCTGACAGATGTGATTTTCAATCTTCTTTTGGTTTGCATTTCTCTAATAATTAGCAATTCAAGATAGGGAAGCATAAGTTGTGGTACATATATACAATGGATTATTACTCAGCCATAAACAGTAATAAATTTAAGTCAGTTCTACTGAGGTGGATGAGCATAGAGCCTGTTATACAGAGTGAAGTCAGAAAGAGAAAAACAAATATCATATATTAACACATATATATTGATTCTAGAAAGATGGTACTGATGAACCTATTTGTGGGGTAGGAATAGAGGTGTAGACATACAGAACAGATTTCTGGATGCAGCGGGAGAAGGAGAGGGAAGGGCAAATTGAGAGAGTAGATTGAAACATATATATTACTACATGTAAAACAGATAGCTAGTGGGAAATTGCTGTATAACACAGAAAGTTCAACCTGGTGTTCTCTGACAACCTAGAGAAGTGCGATGGGGTGGGGAGTCAGGATAGAAGTTCAAGAGGGAGAAGATATATGTATACTTATGATTCACATTGTTGTATGGAAGAAAACAACATACCATTGTAATGCAATTATCCTCCAATAAATTTTTTTTAAGATATGGAAGCAACATAAGTGTCCATCAACAGACAAATGCATATAGAAGATACAGTATATATGTATATATATGTGTGTCTGTACACACAATAGACCATTACTCAGACATAAAAAGAATGAAATTCTGCCATTTGAAGTGACATGAATAGACCTAGAGAATACTATGATTAATGAAATAAATGGGAAAGAGAAAGACAAATACTGTATGATTCCATTTGTATGTGGAATCAAAAAAATAATACAAACAAATGTATATAGCAAAACTGAAACATGCAGATACAGAAAGCAAACTAGTAGTTACTAGTGGGGAGAGGGAAGGGGAATTACTATGTTTAGCAACAAGGCTGTATTGCATAACACAGGAATTATTAGCCACTATCTTGTAATAACTTTTTAAAAATATTTATTTATTTATTTTTGGCTGCACTGGGTCTTTGTCATTGCATGTGAGCTTTCTCTAGTTGTGGCAAGTAGGGGCTATTCTCTAGTTGTGGTGTGCAGGCTTCTCAATCCAGTGGTTTCTCTTGTTGCAGAGGATGGGCTCTAGTATGTGTGGGCTTCAGTAATTCTGTCTCATGGGCTTTGTTTCCCTATGGCTTGCAGAATCGTCCTGGGCCAAGGATCAAACCCGTGTCTCCAACATTAGCAGACAGATTCTTAAGCACTGGACCACCAGCAAAGTCCTTGTAATAACTTTTAATAAAGCATAATCTATGATTACTGAATCACTATGTTGTACACCTGAAATTAATAAAACACTATAAATCAACTATACTTCAATGAGAATGGTGGTAACAATCCAACTATACATTTATGGATAAATGGATAAACAAAATGTAGCACCTGCTTAGAATGTTGAAAGTGAAAGTCATTCAGTCGTGTCCGACTCTTTGTGACCCCATGGACTCTACATGGAATTCTCCAGGCCAGAATACTGGAGTGGGTAGCCTTTCCCTTCTCTAGGGGATCTTCCCAACCCAGGGATTGAACCCAGGTCTCCTACATTGCAGGCATATTCTTTACCAGCTGAGCCACGATGGAAGCCCATTCAGCTTTAAAAATGAATGAGATTCTGATATACTACAACATGGTTGAACTTTGAAGACATGATGTTAAGTGAAAAAAGCCAGTTACGAAAGTAAAAATATTATGATTCTACCTAGATGAGGTACTAAGGATAATCAAATTTATAGAAACAGAAAGTACAACAGTGGTAACCAGAGACCGATGGAGAAGAAAGAACGGGAAGTACAGGGTTTCAGTTCAGGATTCTGGAATAGGATAGTGGTGATGGTTGCACAGCAATGTAAATGTATTTAATGCCACTGAATTGCACTTAAAAGTGGTTAAAATTGTAAATTCTATGTCATGCATATTTTAGTAGAAAAAAAAATCTTTCATAGCACAATGGTGAGGGGCTCTAGGTTTATACTTGCTTGGACTTAGTGATAGTTCTGAGTCAGAGAAAATTATCTTGCCTCAAAAGTGAGCCACTGGGAAGAAAATTTTAAAGTAATTATTAGTGATATGTGGGGTATCATTAAGGTGCCAGTACTGGGTCAATTCAAGGTAGGATTCCACCAAAAACTCAGGATATGGACAATTGAGTCTACTTTTCATGATAGTGGTAGGTGAAATTTCAAGAGCATTAAATCACCGGATAGTTGGACTGTGACTTAAAATAGGCTTAAATTCTAATAGACAACTTGAATGGTATACAGGAAAACTGAAATTGAAGCTCAACTATATATATATTGAGCCAAGTGAGAAGCTAGGCATTGGTGGCAGTGAGTATTGGCATTAAAGAGGATTGGTGGCTACATACCCCAGATCACAGCAGAAACTCCATTTAGGGAAACATGATTTCAATTCTCAAGCTAAAACATAACATTGAGAAAATTAAGATCATAACATCTGACCCCATCACTTCATGGCAAATAAAATGGGGGAAAAGAGGAAAAGTGGAAACAGGGTTAGATTTTACTTTCTTGGGCTCCAAAATCACTGTGAACAGTGACTGAAGCCATGAGATTAAAAGATGCTTGCTCCTTGGGAGGGAGGGGGGGAAACTGTAACAAACCTAGCAAGCATATTAAAAAGCAGAGACATCTGTATAGTCAAAGTTATGGTTTTTAAAGCAGTCAAGTACAGATATGAGAGCTGGATCATCAAGAAGGCTGCTGCTGCTCCTGCTAAGTCACTTCTGGTGTGTCCGACTCTGTGCGACCCCATAGACGGCAGCCCACCAGGCTCCGCCATCCCTGGGATTCTCCAGGCAAGAACACTGGAGTGGGTTGCCATTTCCTTCTCCAATGCATGAAAGTGAAAAGTGAAAGTGAAGTCGCTCAGTCGTGTCTGACTCTTAGTGACCCCATGGACTGCAGCACACCAGGCTCCTGCATCCATGGGATTTTCCAGGCAAGAACACTGGAGTGGGGTGCCATCAAGAAGGCTGAGTGATGAAGAATTGATGCTTTCGAACTGTGGTGCTAGAGGAGGCTCTTGAGAGTCCCTTGAACTGCAAGGATATCCAGTCAGTCCTAAAGGAAATCAACCCTGAATATTCATTGGAAGGACTGGTGCTGAAGCTGAAGCTCCAATACTTTGGCCACCTGATGAAAAGACCCTGTAAAAGACCCTGATATTGGGAAAGATTAAAGACAACAGGAGAAGCATGTAGCAGAGGATGAGATGGTTGGATGGCATCCCCAACTCAATGGATATGAGTTTGAGCAAATTCTAGGAGACAGTGAAGTACAGGGAAGCCTGGCATGCTACAGTACATGGTGTTGCACAGAGTCAGACACAACTTAGTGACTGAACAACAACAAGGCCTTTGTAATATTTTCTGCCTTGGTCAAGTCTGAACTTCAGATCTGGAGTAGGCCTGGGGCCTCTGGCACCAAATCAATATATACAGCTTCCCTGATATCCTCAAAGTGGCTGGGGATGATAAGAATATGAAATTAGTGGAGATTGAAAGACTGAATGAAGAGGATGATTTTAACCAGTAAGCTACTAGTTAGAAGGTGCCAGTGTACAGCTGATAGAGGCAAGAGACCTATCTAAAGAATGATCCTAAATAAGAGGATAGCCATTCATTAACTCCAGAAATCCAAATGTTTGCCCCAAGGGGACTGATCAAGCACAAAGTATCTAATTGACTAGAATAGCTCATACTGAAATTTTGTGACTACTCAAATATCAAAAGGGAAAAATACATTCAATTATTTATATTTAACTCATGTTACATATGTATATATATATTATATACACACATATGTTAGTCTTTCAGTCATGTCTGACTCTTTGCTACCCCATGGACTATAGCCCACCAGGCTCCTATGACAATGGAATTCTCCAAGCAAGAATACTGGAGTGGACAGCCATTCCCTTCTCCAGGGGATCTTCCTGACCCAGGGACCAAACCTGGGTTTACTGCATTGCAGGCAGATTTTTTACCATCTGAGCCATAAGGGAAGCCCCATATGCACAAATACAGATATGAAATCTTCCAACTTTGTGGAAATATTCATATATTTTATAGATTCACTCTAGTTTTACATTTTTGAAACAGAAGGTTTAAAAAAACAAAATACAAGTATATAAAATCTTTGCAACCAAAGATGGAGAAGCTCTATACATTAAGCAAAAACAAGATCAGGAGCTGACTGTGGCTCAGATCATAAACTCCTTATTGCCTAATTCAGACTTAAATTGAAGAAAGTAGGGAAAACCACTTGACAATTCAGGTATGACCTAAATCAAATCCCTTATGATTATACAGTGGAAGTGAGAAATAGATTTAAGGGCCTAGATCTGATAGATAGAATGCCTGATGAACTATGGACAGAGGTCCGTGACATTGTACAGGAGACAGGGATCAAGACCATCCCCATGGAAAAGAAATGCAAAAAAGCAAAATGGCTGTCTGGAGAGGCCTTACATAGATGTGAAAAGAAGAGAAGTGAAAAGCAAAGGAGAAAAGGAAACATATAAGCATCTGAATGCAGAGTCCGAAAGCATAGCAAGAAGAGATAAGAAAGCCTTCTTCAGCCATCAAAGCAAAGAAATAGAGGAAAACAACAGAATGGGAAAGACTATAGATCTCTTCAAGAAAATTAGAGATACTAAGGGAGCATTTCATGCAAAGATGGGCTCAATAAAGGACAGAAAGGGTATGGAACTAACAGAAGCAGAAGATATTAAGAAGAGGTGGCAAGAATACACAGAAGAACTGTAAAAAAAAGATCTTCATGACCCAGATAATCACGATGGTGTGATCACTCACCTAGAGCCAGACATCCTGGAATGTGAAGTCAAGTGGGCCTTAGAAGGCATTACTATGAACAAAGCTAGTGGAGGTGATGGAATTCCAGTTGAGCTATTCCAAATCCTGAAAGATGATGCTGTGAAAGTGCTGCACTCAATACGCCAGCAAATTTGGAAAACTCAGCAGTGACCGCAGGACTGGAAAAGGTCAGTTTTCATTCCAATCCCAAAGAAAGGCAATGCCAAAGAATGCTCAAACTGCTGCACAATTGCATTCATCTCACATGCTAGGAAAATAATGCTCAAAATTCTCCAAGCCAGGCTTCAGCAATACGTGAACCGTGAACTTCCTGATGTTCAAGCTGGTTTTAGAAAAGGCAAAGGAACCAGAGGTCAAACTGCCAACATCCGCTGGATCATGGAAAAAGCAAGAGAGTTCCAGAAAAGCATCTATTTCTGCTTTATTGACTATGCCAAAGCCTTTGACTGTGTGGATCACAATAAACTGTGGAAAATTCTTCAAGAGATGGGAATACCAGACCACCTGACCTGCCTCTTGAGAAATGTGTATGCAGGTCAGGAAGCAACAGTTAGAACTGGACATGGAACAACAGACTGGTTCCAAATAGGAAAAGGAGTACGTCAAGGCTGTATATTGTCACCCTGCTTACTTAATTTATATGCAGAGTACATCATGAGAAACACTGGGCTGGAAGAAACACAAGCTGAAATCAAGAATGCTGGGAGAAATATCAATAACCTCAGATATGCAGATGACACCACCCTTATGGCAGAAAGTGAAGAGCAACTAAAAAGCCTCTTGATGAAAGTGAAAGTTGAGAGTGAAAAAGTTGGCTTAAAGCTCAACATTCAGAAACGAAGATCATGGCATCCGGTCCCATCACTTCATGGGAAATAGATGGGGAAACAGTGGAAACAGTGTCAGACTTTATTTTGGGGGGGCTCCACAATCACTGCAGATGGTGATTGCAGCCATGAAATTAAAAGACACTTACTCCTTGGAAGAAAAATTATGACCAACCTAGACAGCATATTGAAAAGCAGAAACATTACTTTGCCAACAAAGGTCCGTGTAGTCAAGGCTATGGTTTTTCCTGTGGTCATGTATGGATATGAGAGTTGGACTGTGAAGAAGGCTGAGCACCGAAGAATTGATGATTTTGAACTGTGGTGTTGGAGAAGACTCTTGAGAGTCCCTTGGACTGCAAGGAGATCCAACCAGTCCATTCTGAAGGAGATCAGCCCTGGGATTTCTTTGGAAGGAATAATGCTAAAGCTGAAACTCCAGTACTTTGGCCACCTCATGCGAAGAGTTGACTCATTGGAAAAGACTCTGATGCTGGGAAGGATTGGGGGCAGGAGGAGAAGGGGACGCCAGAGGATGAGATGGCTTGATGGCATCACTGACTCGATGGAAGTGAGTCTGAGTGAAATCCGGGTGTTGGTGATGGACAAGGAGGCCTGGTGTGCTGCGATTCATGGGGTCGCAAAGAGTCGGACATGACTGAGTGACTGAACTGAACTGAACTGATATATGGTTTATAAAATATTTAATTAAAGTTTTCATTACATTCTGCTGATAGAAAATTTTTGGTAAAAATAAATTCAAACATTCAATAAAGTGAGTTTGGAAAGAAAATGTCATATATCTAATTAAGCCAACAATCTAAATTTTGATACGTGTGAATTTTCTCTCTTCAAATTTTCAAAGATGTGTGTTAAGGTTATTTCTAACAGGAGAAAAAAATGTAATAAGATAGCCACCCTCTGCTAATCAGATGTAGAGCCTGTGTGGCAGTTAAAATGGACATCATCTCAAATCTTCTCTTTCATGCAATCTGAACTCAGATCCTAAATTGTGAATTATAGCAGACCAGCTGGAGCTGAGGCTGATTGGAAGTATTGGCAATTCATATTTGGATGCCCAAATATCAGCTTTGTAGAATCACTTTCAAGTTATTAGTAAGGAACAAATGTTCCTTTCTATCTCATACTTTGTTCTTCAAATATAACTCTGAACACATAACTTGTCTGAGGATTATCAAGTCTTAAGGAAGTAAAATCAAAAAGATCAGCAAAAGACTGAGCTATTGCATGTGGGATATTGGTAACTGAAGAGTGTTGCCTGAAAACAGCTCACAAAGTAATTCTCTAATCCCAGATTCGAGTCAAACTGCCTGGATTTCAATTCTGCCACTGCGAGTTTTGAGACCTTGAGCTTGTCACATACCTCTTACTTCACATTTGTGAGGATTAAATGATTTACTGTGAAGAATGAATGAGTTAACACAGTTAAAACATGTAGAGCTGTGTTCAGTCATATCCAACTCTTTGTGACCCCATGAACTGTACCCCACCAGGCTTCTCTGTCCATGGGATTTCCCAGGCAAGAATACTGGAGTTGGTTGCTGTGGCCTCTTCCAGTGGGTCTTCCCGATTTAGGGATCGAACCTGTGTCCTTTGCATCTCCTACACTGGCAGGCAGAGTCTTTGCTGCTGAGTCATTGGGGAAGCTCCCTTCTTGGAGATTTGGACCATGTTTTAAGTGTATTAAAGGCCCTGAGAAGTTTATGATAAAGAAAACAAATTTCATTTAGCCCATCACTTTAACCCATGTCCTCCATTGGCAGGATGATTCTTTATGACTAGCATCACTTGGTAGAGAAGTATCAAGATGATGATTAGCGAAATACAAACATGAGCAATTATTATTTTGACTTTTATTTATTTATTTTTCTTTGGAAAAATAATTTTCTTCCAAAGTACTTATTTATTATTTTTTATAAATGTATTCATTTTAATTGGAGGCTAATTACTTTACAATATGGTAGTGGTTTTGCCATACATTGATATGAATCAGGGACAGGTGTACATGTGTTCCCCATCCTGAACCGCCCTGGAGGTTTTTGGATGAGCTCTTATTGATTAATGTTTCCTGTAGTCAGGAGTTCTCTGGTGTTAGGTTTTGAACTTAAGCCACCTGTCCCTGGATTTCCGTCTTATTCTTACAATAGCCTCAGGACTTCTCCATCTATACAGCACCAATGATAAAACATGCAGGTTAATGATGAAAAGTTTCTCCACAGTGAGGGACACCCGGAGAGGTTCACAGAGTTACATGGAGAAGAGAAGAGGGAGGAGGGATACAAAGGTGGCCAGGAGGAGAAGCGGGGGAATCAAAAGGGGCGAGAGCAAGCTAGCCAGTTATCAATTCCCTATATGCTCGCCACAGCCCAGAACACACAAAGAGATTCATGGAGTTGGGTAGAGAAGAGAAGGGGGAGGGAGGAGATAGAGGTGACCTGGTGGAGAAAAAGTAGAGTCAAATGGGGGAGAGAGCAATCAAGCCAGTAATCACATTCCCAAGTAAAAATGGGTACTGAATATTGGATTCTTAAAGGTACAAAATTGATAACAAATACCAGCAAGCAAAGATTAAAAATCTAGAGTAGAGGTTAGACTCTCAAAAATACAATATTAAAAAAACAAAAAAGTCACAAAAATTATAAAATATATATATGAAGTTTGCTTTAAAAATAAGGTCTTTTTTTGCAAGGTAATAGTAGATTATAAAAATGAAAATTAAAGAAGTAATAGAGAACTTAAAAATTAAAAAAATGATAGTAGTAAAAATATATCTAGGAATTTCTCTGGAGCTGTTGCAGGCAGTGTGGGGTCAGTTCAGTTTCAGATAGTTCCTTGATCCGGCTTATGCTTCTCAAGATTTGTAGGCCCCTTCCAATGTAGTTGGTGCTAACTACAGGGTTTTAATCTGTTGCACCTGTCACTTCCAAAGTGGTTCCCTCTGTTTATTTTAGCTCCTTCTGTTTGCCGGTCTCTTCAGTGTTTAATTTCCACCCTGACACAAGGGGGCGAAGGTGGTCACTTATTTAGGCTCACTTGTTCAGTTGTCCTATGAGCGGGGAGGAACACTGCAAACAAATATCACGTGTGTGGGAAGTGCTCAGTGTTTCAGCTGCACTGGGTTTGCCCCCACTCACAGTGGATGTGTGTGTTTTCATGGTCTACACTTCTCAGGCTCTAGGTTGCTCTGCCGGGAACTGTCTGTGGCAGGCCCTGGATTGCATGCACTTCCCAGGTCTAAGCCACTCAGGTTCAGGTTCTTGGATACTCCACAAAGGCGCAGACTCAGTTGGGCCTGCGTTTTGTGCCCTTCCCAGGTCCAAGCAGCTCAGGTGACCAGGTGCTTGGTGAGCACAGTCACCCCCAAGTGGGCAGTGTGTCTTATCACCTCCCCCGTACCAGCCATTTGGTATTCTGGGTGTACAACAGGTGTGCCTTTTCAGATGTGCTGTGTGTCTCTTCTGGGGAGCTGATGTCTGGCTGCAACCCTCCTGACAGATGTCAACAGTCCAAAATCCCAAGAACTCTTGATTAGCAACCTGTTTGCAGTTTGGTAGAGGATGCCTCTCTGGGGCCATGATTGCCCCTTTCTGGCTCTGGCTGCCACACCCCACCCCCCACCGCCTGCTTGTCTCCTGCGGGGGATGGGCTGGCCCCCAGCCTGCTAGCTCTTCTCTGGTATTCGCTCAGTCCTTTTTACTGTGAGTGGGCCTGGCAGTGCCTCAGGTTAGGGCTTTTTGCAGGATAGTTCTCTCTCTCTTTCTCTCTCTCTCTCTGGCTATCCCACAGTTTAGGTTGCTATCTCACGTTAGCTCCCTCAGATTGCCCTCAGGGCATTCGGACCTGGTCCTTACCCTAAGCAATGCAGTCCGCACCTCCCTGTTCAGCTCCCGCTTGCTGGTGGCGGCTGCCAGTACTGGGAGTTGCCGTTAGGCACGTAATCTGTGGGTTTTAATTATTTATTTAATTATTTTTCCTCCCGGTTATGTTGCCCTCTGAGATTTCAAGATTCCCCACAGACCCTTGGTGAGAGTGTTTCCTGGTGTTTGGAAACTTCTCTTTTAAGACTCCCTTCTCAGGACGGATCTCCATCCCTACATATTTTGTCTCTCTTTTTATCATTTATATTTTGTCCTACCTCCTTTTGAACACAATGGGCTGCATTTCTGGGTGCCTGATGTCCTCTGCCAGCATTCAGAAGTTGTTTTGTGGAATTTTCTCAGCGTTCAAATGTTCTTTTGATGAATTTGTGGGGGAGAAAGTAGTCTCCCCATCCTATTCCTCTTCCATCTTAGGACCACCTCCCCCTCTTCCTTATTTTGACTTTTAAAAAGTAATATAATCAAAGAAAGGAGCCCAAAGGCTCTTGCCATCCTGAATACATGCAGTTCAAACTTAATCAAACTCACACAAGACAGAGTAAGTTATAAAGCTTGTAAGATCATTCCATATTTCCAGGTTAAGATCAAATGGGTAAATTTTATCCCTGTATATATAGGGGTTACCTTTTGTAAGTTTCAAAACCAGAGGTTAACAACTAATATAACTTCAGTTCAGTTGCTAAGTCTTGTCCGACTCTTTGTGAGCTCATGGACTTCAGCATGCCAGGCCTCCCAGTCTATCACCAACTCCTGGAGCTTAACCAAACTCATGTCCACTGAATCGGTGACGCCATCCAACCGTCTCATCCTGTGTCATCCCCTTCTCTTCCTGCCCTCAATCTTTCCCAGCATCAGGGTCTTTTCAAATGAAACAGCTCTTCAAATCAGGTGGTCAAAGTACTGGAGTTTCAGCTTCAACATCAGTCCTTCCAATGAACACCCAGGACTGATTTCCTTTAAGATGGACTTGGTGGGGGCAGTCCTAAGATGGCAGAGGAATAGGACGGGGAGACCACTTTCTCCCCTACAAATTCATCAAAAAGAACATTTAAATGCTGAGTACATTCCACAAAACAAGTACTGAATGCCAGAAGAGGACATCAGGCCCCCAGAAAAGCAGCCCATTGTCTTCAAAAGATGTTTTATCAATGGTGCTGTATAGAAGGAGAAGTCTTGAGACTACTGTAAAAATAAGACTGAAAACCAGAAGCAGGAGGCTTAAGTCCAAATCCTGAGAACATGAGAAAACTCCTGACTCCAGGGAACATTAATCGATAGGAGCTCATCAAAAGCCTCCATACCTACACTGAAACCAAGCACCATCCAAGGGCCAACAAGTTCCAGAGCAAAACATACCATGCAAATTCTCCAGCAACACAAGAACACAGCCCTGAGCTTCAATATAAGGGTGCCCAAAGTTACTCCAAAACCATTGACATCTCATAATTCATTACTGGACACTTCAGTGCACTCTAGAGAGAAGAAATCCAGCTCCACCTTCCAGAACACCGACACAAGCTTCCCTAACCAAGAAACACCGATACAACCCCACCCACAGTGAGGAAATTCCACAATAAAGAGAACTCCACAAACTGCCAGAATACAGAAAAGCCACCCAAAACTCAGCAATTTAAAACAAGATGAAGAGACAGAGGAATACCCAGGAGGTAAAGGAACAGGATAAATGCCCACCAAACCAAACAAGAGGAAGAGATAAGGAACCTACCTGATAAAGAATTCCAAATAATGATAGTGAAAATGATCCAAAAATCTTGAAATCAAAATGGAATCACAGATAAATATCCTGAAGACAAGGATTGAGAAGATGCAAGAAAGGTTTAACAAGGACCTAGAAAAAATAAAAAAGAGTCAATATATAATGAATAATGCAATAAATGAGATCAAAAACACTCTAGAGGGAACAAACAGTAGAATAATGGAGGAAGAAGATAGGATCAGTGAGGTAGAAGATAGAATGGTAGAAATAAATGAATCAGAGAGGAAAAAAGAAAAACGAATGAAAAGAAATGAGGACAATCTCAGAGACATCCAGGACAATATTAAACGCCCCAACATTCGAATCATAGGAGTCCCAGAAGAAGACAAAAAGAAAGACCATGAGAAAATGCTTAAGGAGATAATAGTTGAAAACTTCCCTAAAATGGGGAAGGAAATAATCACCCAAGTCCAAGAAACCCAGAGAGTCCCAAACAGGATAAACCGAAGGCAAAACACCCAAAGACACATATTAATCAAATTAACAAAGATCAAACACAAAGAACAAATATTAAAAGCACCAAGTGGGGGGGGGGGGATAACACACAAGGGGATTCCTATAAGGATAACAGCTGATTTTTCATTGAAACTCTTCAAGCCAGGAGGGAATGGCAAGACATACTTAAAGTGATGAAAGAAAATAACCTAGAGTCCAGATTACTGTACCCAGCAAGGATCTCATTCAAATATGAAGGAGAAATCAAAAGCTTTACAGACAAGCAGAAGCTGAGAGAATTCAGCACCATCAAACCAGCTCTCCAAAAAATGATAAAGGATCTTCTCTAGAAAGGAAAAACAAAAAGGGTGTATAAACTCGAACCCAAAACAATAAAGTAAATGGCAACATGATAATACATATCAATAATTACCTTAAACATAAATGGGTTGACTGCCTCAACCAAAAGACAAAGACTGGCTGAATGGATACAAAAACAAGACCCCTATATATGTTGTCTACAAGAGACCCACCTCAAAACAGGGGACACATACAGACTGAAAGTGAAGGGCTGGAAAAAGATATTCCATGCAAATAGAGAACAAGAAATCAGGAGTAGCAATACTCATATCAGATAAAATAGACTTTAAAACAAAGGCTGTGAAAAGAGACAAAGAAGGACATTACATAATGATCAAAGGATCAATCCAAGAAGAAGATATAACAATTATAAATATATATGCACCCAACATAGGAGTGCTGCAATATGTAAGACAAATGCTAACACGTATGAAAGGGGAAATTAACAATAACACAATAATAGTGGGAGACTTTAATACCCCACTAAACACCTATGGATAGATCAACTAAACAGAAAATTAACAAGGAAACACAAACGTTAAACGATACAATGGACCAGTTAGACCTAATTGATATCTATAGGACATTTCACCCCAAAACAATGAATTTCACCTTTTTCTCAAGCGCACACAGAACATTCTCCAGGATAGATCACATTCTGGGCCATAAATCTAGCCTTGGTAAATTCAAAAAAATTGAAGTCACTCCAAGCATCTTTTCTGACCAC
This sequence comes from Bos grunniens, assembly GCF_055505025.1. Taxonomy (NCBI): domain Eukaryota; kingdom Metazoa; phylum Chordata; class Mammalia; order Artiodactyla; family Bovidae; genus Bos; species Bos grunniens. The sequence continues at coordinate 98,830,907 of NC_141194.1, read as the reverse complement.
AATGCAGTATGATTAGATCTCAATTAAAGGATAAAAAATATTAAAAATTCCAACATATGGAGGCTGAACAACACGCTGCTGAATAACCAACAAATCACAAAAGATTTCAAAAAATAAATCAAAATATGCATAGAAACGAATGAAAATGAAAACACAACAACGCAAAACCTGTGGGACACTGTAAAAGCAGTGCTAAAGGGAAAGTTCATAGCAATACAGGCTTACCTCAAGAAACGAGAAAAAAGTAAAACAAAAAACCTATCTACACCTAAAGCAACTAGAAAAGGAAGAAATGAAGAACCCCAGGGTTATTAGAAGGAAAGAAATCTTAAAAATTAGGGCAGAAATAAATTCAAAAGAAACAAAAGAGACTATAGAAAAAATCAACAAAGCCGAAAGCTGGTTCCTTGAAAGGATAAATAAAATTGACAAACCATTAGCCAGACTCATCAAGAAACAAAGAGAAAAATCAAATCAATAAAGTCAGAAATGAAAATGGAGAGATCACAACAGACAACACAGAAATACAAAGGATCATAAGAGACTACTATCAACAATTATATGCCAATAAAATAGACAACGTGGAAGAAATGGACAAATTCTTAGAAAAGTACAACTTTCCATAACTGGACCAGGAAGAAATAGAAAATCTTAACAGACCCATCACAAGCATGGAAATTGAAACTGTAATCAGAAATCTTCCAGCAAACAAAAGCCCAGGTCCAGACAGCTTCACAGGTGAATTCTACCAAAAATTTAGAGAAGAGCTAACACCTATCCTACTCAAACTCTTGCAGAAAATTGCAGAGGAAGGTAAACTTCCAAACTCATTCTATGAGGCCACCATCACCCTAATACCAAAACCTGACAAAGATGCCACAAAAAAAGAAAACTACAGGCCAATATCACTGATGAACATAGATGCAAAAATCCTTAACAAAATTAAAACAATCAGAATCCAAAAACACACTAAAAAGATCATACACCATGATCAAGTGGGCTTTATCCCAGGGATGCAATGATTCTTCAATACCCACAAATCAATCAATGTAATACACCACATTAACAAATTGAAAAATAAAAGCCATATGATTATCTCAATAGATGCAGAGATAGCCTTTGACAAAATTCAACATCCATTTATGATAAAAACTCTCCAGAAAGCAGGAATAGAAGGAACATACCTCAACATCTTAAAAGCTATATATGACAAACCCACAGCAAACATTATCCTCAATGGTGAAAAATTGAAAGCATTTCCCCTAAAGTCAGGAACAAGACAAGAGTGCCCACTCTCACCACTACTATTCAGCATAGTTTTGGAAGTTTTGGCCACAGCAATCAGAGCAGAAAAAGAAATAAAAGGAATCCAAATTGGAAAAGAAGAAGTAAAACTTTCACTGTTTGCAGATGACATGATCCTCTACATAGAAAACCCTAAAGACTCCACCAGAAAATTACTAGAGCTAAACAATGAATATAGTAAAGTTGCAGGATATAATATCAACACACAGAAATCCCTTGCATTCCTATACAATAATAATGAGAAAACTGAAAGAGAAATTAAGGAAACAATTCCATTCACCATTGCAATGAAAAGAATGAAATACTTAGGAATATTTCTACCTAAAGAAATTAAAGACTTATATACATAAAACTATAAAACACTGGTGAAAGAAATCATATAAGACACTAATAGATGGAGAAATATACCACGTTCATGGATCGGAAGAATCAATAGAGTGAAAATGAGTATATTACCCAAAGCAATCTATAGATTTCCCTATCAAGCTACCAACGCTATTTTTCACAGAGCTAGAACAAATAATTTCACAATTTGTATGGAAATACAAAAAACCTCAAATAGCCAAAGCAATCTTGAGAAAGAAGAATGGAACTGGAGGAATCAACCTGCCTGACTTCAGGCTCTACTACAAGGCCATAGTCAAGACAGTATGGTACTGGCACAAAGACAGAAATATAGATCAATGGAACAAAATAGAAAGCCCAGAGATAAATCCATGCACCCGATGGACACCTTATCTTTGACAAAGGAGGCAAGAATATACAATGGAGAAAAGAAAATCTCTTTAACAAGTGGTGCTGGGACAACTGGTCAAACACTTGGAAAAGAATGAATTAGAACACTTTTAACACCATACACAAAAATAAACCCAAAATAGATTAAGGATCTAAACATAAGACCAGAAACTATAAAATTTTAGAGGAGAACATAGGCAAAACACTCTCCGACATAAATCACAGCAGGATCCTCTATGACCCACCTCCCAGAATATTGGAAATAAAAGCAAAAATAAACAAATAGGATCTAATTAAACTTAAAAGCTTCTGCACAACAAAGGAAACTATAAGCAAGGTGAAAAGACAGCCTTTAGAATGGGAGAAAATAATAGCAAATGAAGTAACTGACAATAAACTAATCTCAAAAATATACAAGCAACTCCTGCAGCTCAATTCCAGAAAAATAAATGACCCAATCAAAAAATGGGCCAAAGAATTAAACAGACATTTCTCCAAAGAAGACATACAGATGGCTAACAAACACATGAAAAAATGCTCAACATCAGTCATTATCAGAGAAATGCAAATCAAAACCACAATGAGGTACCATTTCACGCCAGTCAGAATGGCTGCAATCCAAAAGTCTACAAGCAATAAATGCTGGAGAGAATGTGGAGAAAAGAGAGCCCTCTTACACTGTTGGTGGGAATGCAAACTAGCACAGCCACTATGGAGAACACTGTGGAGATTCCTTAAAAAACTGTAAATAGAACTTCCATACAACTTAGGAATCCCACTGCTGGGCATACACAATGAGGAAACCAGAATTGAAAGAGACACGTGTACCCCAATGTTCATCGCATCACTGTTTATAATAGCCAGGACATGGAAGCAACTTAGATGTCCATCAGCAGATGAATGGATAAGAAAACAGTGGTACATATACACAATGGAGTATTACTCAGCCATTGAAAAGAATACATTTGAATCAGTTCTAATGAGGTGGATGAAAGTGGAGATTATTATACAGAGTGAAGTAAGCCAGAAAGAAAAAACACCAATACAGTATACTAACGCATATATATGTAGTTTAGAAAGATGGTAATGATAACCCTGTATGCAAGACAGTGAAAGAGACACAGATGCATAGAACAGTCTTTTGGACTCTGTGGGAGAGGGCGAGAGTGGGATGATTTGGGAGAAAGGCATTGAAAGATGTATAATATCATATAAGAAATGAGTCACCAGTCCAGATTCAATGCAGGATATAGGATGCTTGGGGCTGGTGCACTGGGATGACCCAGAGTGATGGTACGGGGAGGGAGGTGGGAGGTGGGGTTCAGGATGGGGAACACATGTACACCTGTGGTGGATTCATGTTGATGAATGGCAAAACTAATACAATATTGTAAAGTAATTAGCCTCCAATTAAAATAAATAAATTAGATTTTAAATAAATAAATTAATTAATTAATTAAAATATATAAACTTTCTCTAAAACTCAAAAAAAAAAAAAAAAAAGATGGACTTGCTGGATTTCCTTGCAGTCCAAGGACTCTCAAGAGTCTTCTCCAACACCACAGGTCAAAAGCATCAGTTCTTCGGTGCTCAGCTTTCTTTACAGTCCAACAGTCACATCTATACATGACTACTGGAAAAACCATAGCCTTGACTAGATGGACCTTTGTTGGCAAAGTAATGTCTCTACTTTTTCATGTGCTGTCTAGGTTGGTCATAACTTTCCTTCCAAGGAGTAAGCATCTTTTAATTTCATGGCTGCAGTCACCACTTAGGAATAAACACAAACTTTGACATTACTGTAGAGCCAAAAAATATTTTATATGATGAAATTGAAGGGTTAAATATTACTTTTTCTTGGATAAACTAACAGTTGTCACTAATTTATCTTGCAACAGTACATGGTTGGACCTGGAGGCCTTATCACCAAGATAACATCAATTCAAAATATAAACAGCTGCTTCTGACTGAGGCAGAAGTAGGTCACAGCAATGGGTTTTCCCTCCTTTCTTTTGGCTATGCAATTACAGAAGTAAATTTCTTAATCAGAAAGCAGACACACTTGTGGCTTCTTTTACATGTTGATTTCATTTAAATTAGCTCTCTTGAAAGCAATCTTTAATACAGCACAGTCAACGAATATTTCAACAACGTATTTATTGAAATCAGAAGATTTCCACAGCAAACACAATGACAACTTTCTGGTATTGAAAAATTTTAATCTTAAAAAATAAAAGCAGGAGTATCCCCCTCTAAGTCTCAAAAGTACATTTCACGGTTGCAGAAAATTTATAGCAAGAAAGAACACTGCTCTGAGAATCCGAAGATCTATTTCAAGGTTCATCTCTACTGTTAACACATTTAGGAAATCCAGATTTTCCAATTTGATTCTAAAATTCTACAGAAAAGTAAAACCTGTTTGCTCTAAACTGTTCTTTCTGTAGATTTCCCTGGTGGTTTAGATGGTGAAGAACCTGCCTGCAGTGCAGGAGACCCAGGTTTGATCCCTGGGTCATGAAGATCCCCTGGAGAATGGGATGGCTACCTACTCCAGTATTCTTGCCTGGAGAAGTCCTTAGACAGAGGAGCCTGGTGGTCTACAATAGGATCACAAAGAGTCAGACTGAGCAACTGAGTCATGACTGAGCAACTAACACTTTCACTTTCATTCTTTTTGCAGGTGAAAGTTCTGAGGTCCAGGGAAATGAAGATCCTAAGGTTAGTTAGCAACACAACAGGGAATAAAGTGTCATTACTCCTGACACCAACATACGACCTTTCCTTTAGAACATTCTGCTTGCTAAAAGATTCAATCAGTGTTTATGGAGCATTTCCTATGAAATTAGCACTGTAGTAGATATTTTCACATGTGTTATCTTTCATGAAAAGTGAAAGTGTTAGTTGCTCAGTGGTGTCAGACTCTTTGCAATCCCATGAACTGTACCTTGCCAGGCTCCATTTTCTTTTCCAGAGGATCTTCTGGACCCAGGGATCAAACACAGGTTTCCTGCATTACAGGCAGATTCTTTGCCATCTAAGTCACCAGGGAAGCCCTATCTCTCATGGGATCATTTTAAAAATGAATTATATTAGTTTGCTATGGTTTCCATAACCAAATACCACAGGCTGGATGACTTAAAGAATATAAATTAATTTCCTTGCATTTCCGGAGGCTGAAACTCCAAGGTCCAGGTGTTCATGGGATTAGTTCCATTCTGAGGCCCCTCTCCTTGGCTTGCAAATGGCTACCTTCTCCCTGTGTCCTCGTATGATCACCCATCTCTCCTGTTGTCTGTACCTTAATCTCCTCTTCTTATAGAGACACAATCCTATTGGATTAGGGACCAGTCGTATGAAATTAAAAGATGCTTGCTCCTTGGAAGGAAAGCTATGACAAACCTAGACAGCATATTAAAAAACAGAAATCACTTTGGCAGGCAAGGTCCATGTAAGCAAAGCTATGGCTTTTCCAGTAGTCATATAAGGATGTGAGAGTTGGACCATAAAGAAGGCTGAGTGCCAAAGAATTGGTGCTTTTGAACTGTGGTGCTGGAGAATACTCTTGAGAGTCCCTTGGACAGCAAGAAGATCAAACCAGTCAATTCTAAAGGAAGTTAACCTTGAATATCCATTGGAAGGACTGATGCCAAAGCTGAAGCTCCAATACAATTGCTGACTCATTGGAAAAGACCCTGATGCTGAAAAAGATTGAGGGCAAGAGGAGAAAGGGGCAGCAGAGGATGATATGGTTAGATGGCATCATTGACTCAATGGACATGAGTTTGAGCAAACTCTGGGAGATGGTGAAGGACAGGGAAGCCTGACATGTTGACCCCATGTCCATGGGATCACAAAGAGTTGGACACGATTTAGAGGCTGAATAACAACTTATGACATCGTGTTACCTTAATTACCTCATTAGAAGCCTGATCTCCAATTACAGTCACATTCTGAGATACTGGATGGTAGCAGGTGCTGATTTTCAACGTCCCCTGAAAGGAGTTCAGGGTGGAGAGAAGAAATGAGTCACTCTGTGCTGGGGGTGGAGAGGGGGACTAGCAGGACAGGTCTTCAGACAGTTCATTTTCAGTAGCTGATTTTATGAGCCCAATTCTTGTATCTCCTGATATCTACAAAAGCACTAAAATCCTTCATGGTGATGACTGTTTCCCATAACTAGCAGGAGGCTACATCAGATTAGAAGAAATTTTCTGGAAAAATATGTGCTTGACTGCATGTATTTTCCCACCACCAAAATCACATATACACTGACCTCCCCTACCTATCTGGAGTAATTTCTCAGAAGTATCTGAAATGCTGTCTCCAGGGATGCAGTCCTCATTTTGCCCCAAATAAAGCTTAACTCGCAGCTCTCACGTTGTGCGTTTTTTTAAAGTCAACAATATTGGTACTTTAAAGATAGATACAACTGAGTCCATGACAATGGTTTCTACCTCACTCTAGCATGCTGCTGCTACTGCTGCTGCTAAGTCGCTTCAGTCGTGTCCGACTCTGTGCGATCCCATAAATGGCAGCCCACCAGGCTCCCCTTCCCTGGGATTCTCCAGGCAAGAACACTGGAGTGGGTTGTCATTTCTTTCTCCAATGCATGAAAGTGAAAAGTGAAAGTGAAGTCGCTCAGTTGTGTCCGACTCTTAGCGACCCCATGGACTGCACCCTACCAGGTTCCTCCATCCATGTGATTTTCCAGGCAAGAGTGCTGGATAACCTGTTATAACTGAACTTGTAAAACCTTAACCTGTTGTCTCCTCCCACTTCAGTAACTGCTTACTCGCCTCTTCAAACTAATCCTGCTCCAAACCAAATGCACCATTTTCTTTCATCTTTTCCTTTTTCTAAATGTCTCTGAATTATTTTTCCTTTTCCTCTAACTTGCCTCATTTGTAATAAGAGTTACTATTATATAAAATGCTAGGCTCCCTAATCTTTCATATAATCTATTATGCTTTTCACAATGAGCAGAGAAGGCAAATTTTAGTAAGCCCATTTCATAAATGTAAAGTGAAAGTGAATTCGCTCAGTCATGTCTGGCTCTTTGCGACCAGGTGGGTTGTAGCCCACCAGGCTCCCCTGTCCATGGGATTCTCCAGGCAAGAATACTGGAATGGGTTGCCAATGTAAAAGCCAAGGTTTAAAAAAGTTGAGTAACTTTCCCAAGTCACACAACAAGTAAAGGAGGATCTGTAGTTTGAACTCAGATCTGACTCCCAAATCTATTCTTTCATTTCTCATAACTTAACCACTTCTATTTTTTTTCTTATTATTTGCTAATACCTTAGGCCTGGCAGTTTTCAATGGCACTGAAGAGCCATGCTGAAGGAACACCTAGTGATGAAACAAGTGCCTTTAAAAAAAAATCAGGTGTCTTACATTTCCTGTTGTTACCAATTTAATTAATGTAATGAGTGAATGAATTATATTAGATGAGAACTGGGCTTAAGCTAAAAGGAAAAAAGGTCTTAAGTGTTTTAAATACCTTCATAAAATTGGTTCTGTTATAAATTAAATATATTATTCATCCTACTTGCTTATATCTGCCTGTATCATATGAATGTGAAATTAGGGCTTTTCCACCTGAACTCAGAGAATGATAGAAAATCTCTCATTACCCTTAGTGTAAACTATATTAATACCTTTGAAAACAGCAGATGCCCTGAGTATAAACCCAAGCACAGTGGAATAGACTGTAATTCTTCCACAATCTCTTTCATTCATACAACAAATACCTATTGAACACTGCTGCAATGCCAGGCCCCGTGGGAGTTTCCGGGGATAGCGCTATGAACAAGACAAGGAGAGTCTCTGCCTTCCTGAAATTCAGAATTTAATGGGGAAGAAAGACATTAAATAATGATTTGCATAAACAGCAGAAGAGTTACAATTTGTGTTAGCAAAATGAGGTGAGCAGATAACTGGGAATTTTTTTCTATTCTGTGAGACCAAGAAAGACATTCTGAAGAAAGCAGCATTTAAGTTAAGACAAAAAGGAAGTTAAGATGTGGAATCTAAAAAAGTTTGATACAAATTAAAGTATTTACAAAATAAAAATACATTTACAGACATAGAAAAAAAAACTTACGGTTATCACAGGGATAGCAGGGGATGAAGGAGAACAAATTAGGAGTTTGGGATTAACATATACATACTACTATATATAAAATAGGTAACAAGGACCTACTGTATAGTACAGGGAAGTCTACTCAATATTCTTTAATGACCTGTAATGGGAAAGAATCTGAAAAAGAATACACACACGAGTAAATCACTGTGCTGAATACTTGAAACTAACACAACATTGTAAATTAAGTATACTTCAATTAAAAAAAAGAATTACTTAGAAACTAACAAGTACACAATTTTAAAGTCTGGAACAGATGGTTTACTTGAGTTAAAAAAAAAAAAAAGATCTTAGCCAAATAAAGAAGGGAAAAGCTTTTCAGGGAGAGAGAATAGCATCTACAATGGTCATAAGGAAGCGAGGTGCTCAGGGAACTGGAAAGACAGAGGATGGTCAGGGAGGCTCTCAGGAGGAGTAAGGAGATAAATGTGAAGAGGGTGGCATAGGCCAGACATACAGGACCTTGTAGGTGAGGAAGACAAATCAGAAAGAAAGATATAACCCAGATTACTTTTGAGGCAAATGCTATTGTGATATTTTCATTGCTATTGTTTAGTCAAGTCATGTCCAACTCTTTGTGACACCATGGACTGAAGCACACTAGGCTTTTCAGTCCTCCACTATCTCCCAGTGCATGCATGCTCAGTCTCTTAGTCATATCTGATTCTTTGCGACCTCATGGACTGTAGCCCGCCAGGTTTCTCTGTCCATAGAGTTTTACAGGCAAGAATACTGGAGTGGGTTGCCATTTCCTACTCCAGAGGATCTTCTTGACCCAGGGATTGAACTCGAGTCTCCCAAGTCTCCTTCATTTGTGGGCAGATTCTTTACCACTGTGCCAACTGGGAAGTCCCAGAGTTTGCTTAAACTCATGTCTATTGTGTTGGTGATGCTATCTAACATCCCATTTTCTGTCACCTCCTTCTCCTCCTGCCCTAAAATTGTCCAGGATCAGGGTCTTTTCACAATGAGTCAGCTCTTTGTATCAGGTGGCCAAAGTGCTGGAGTTTCAGCTTCAGCATCAGTCCTTCCAATGAATATTCAGGGTCGATTTCCTTTAGGATTGACTGGTTTGATCTCCTTGCAGTCCAAGAGACTCTCAAAAATCTCCTCCAGCACAACAGTTTGAATGCATCAATTCTTTGGTGTTCAGCCTTCTTTATGGTCCAACTCTCACATTCATACATGACTACTGGAAAAACTATAGCTTTGATTACACAGATCTTGATCAGCAAAGGAATGTCTCGGCTTTTTAATATAATATCAAGGTTTGTCATAGCTTTACTTCCAAGGAGCAAGTGTCTTTTAATTTCATGGCTGCAGTTACCATCTGCAGTGATTTCAGAGCCCAAGAAAATAAAATCTGTCACTGGTTCCAATTTTTTGCCATTCTATTGTGATGAAATGATGGAAACTGATGCCATGATCTTAGTTTCTTGAATGTTGAGCTTTAAACCTGCTTTTTCATTCTCCTCTTTCACCTTCATCAAGAGGCTCTATGGTTCTCTTAACTTTTTGCCATTAGGGTGGTATTATCTGCATGTCTGAGGTGGTTGATATTTCTTTCAGCAATCTTGATTTGAATTTGTGATTCATCCAGCCCGGCAATTCACATGATGTACTCTGCACAGAAGTTAAATAAGGTGATTGAATGTGAATGTGAAGTTGCTCAGTCGTGTCCGACTCTTTGCGACCCCATGGACTGTAGCCTACCAGTCTCCTCTGTCCATGGGATTTTCCAGGCAATAGTACTGGAGTGGATTGCCATTTCCTTCTCCAAGGGATCTTTCCAACCCAGGGATCGAACCAGGGTCTCCCGCATTATAGACAGAAGCTTTACTGTCTGAGCCACCAGGGAAATTAAATAAGGTGATTATATACAGACTTATTGTACACTTTTCCCAACTTTGAATCAGTCCATTGTTTCATGTCTGGTTCTAACTGTTGTTTCTTGACCCTCATTACAAGTTTCTCAGGAAGTAGGAAAGGTGGTCTGGTACTCCCATCTCTTTAAGAATTTTCCACAGCTTTTTGGGATCCACACAGTTAAAGGCTTTAGCATAGTCAATGAAGCAGATGTTCTCTTGGAACTCCCTTGCTTTCTCCATGAGCCAACAAATGTTGGCAATTTGATCTCTGGTTCCTCTGCCTCTTCAAAACCCAGCTTGTACCTTTGGAATTCTTAGTTTATGTACTACTGAAGCCTAGCTTGAAGGATTTTAAGCATTATGTTGCTGGTATATGAAATAAATGCAATTGTATGGTAGTTTGAACATTCTTAAGCATTGCCCTTCTTTGGGATTGGAATGAAAACTGACTTTTACCAGGCCTGTGGCCATTGCTGAGTTTTCCAAATTTTCTGACATATTAAGTGCAGCATTAGAACAGCATTACTTTTAGGATTTTAAATAGTTCAACTGGAATTCCATCACCTCCATTAGCTTTGTTTGGAGGTTAGCTTTGTTTGGAGGGGGAAATGGAAACCCACTCCAGTATTCTTGCATAGAGCACCCAATTGACAGTATGAAAAGGCAAAGATGAGATGAGCCTCTTAGGTTAGAAGGTGTCCAATGTGCTACTGGAGAAGAGCAGAGGGCAATTATTAACAGCTCTATAAAGAATGAAGAGGCTGGCCCAAAACGGAAGTGACACTCAGTTATGGATGTGCCTGATGGTGAAAGTAAAGTCCAATGATGTAAAGAACAATATTGTATAGGAACCTGAAATGTTAGGTCCACTAATCAAGGTAAATTGGACATGGTCATCATGAGATAGCAAGACTAAACATCAACGTCTTAGGAATCAATGAACTAAAATGGATGGGAATGGGCAAACTTTGTTCAGACGACCATTATATCTACTACTGTTTGCAAGAATCCCTTAGAAGAAATGGAGTAGCCCTCAGAGTCAACAAAATAGTTCAAAACACAGTACTTAGGTGCAACCTTAAAAATGACTGAATGATCTCAGTTCATTTCCAAGACAAACCATTCAACATCATAGTAACCTAAGTCTATGCCCCAACCACTGATGCTGAGGAAGCTAAAGTTGACCAGTTCTATAAAGACCTACAAGACCTTCTAGAATTGACACCAAGAAAGATGTCCTTTTCATCATAGGGGACTGGAATGCAAAAGTAGGAGATCAAGAGATACCTGGAGCCACAGGCAAGTTTGCCCTTATAGTACAAAATGAAGCACAGCAAAGGCCAACAGAGTTTTTCAAGAGAATGCACTGGTTATAGTAAATACCCTTTTCCAACAACCCAAGAGATGACTCTACACATGGACATAACCAGATGATCAATACTGAAATCACGTTGACTATGTTCTTTGCAGCCAAAGATGGAGAAGCTTTATAGAGTTGGCAAAACAAGACCTGGAGCTGACTGTGGCACAGATCATGAGCTCCTTATTGTAGAATTCAGGCTCAAAATGAAGAAAATAGGGGAAATTACTAGGCCATTCAGATATAACCCAAATCAAATCCCTTATGATTATTCACTGGAGGTGAGGGATAGATTCAAGGGATTAGATCTGGTAGACAGAGTGCCTGAAGAACTATGGACGGATATTTTCATAATTAAAGACAAATCTAGTTCACTGTGTCTTATTACGAAAATGAAGAAGAAACTCTGTATCATTACAATAGAAATGCAACCTCCTGTAACACATCACTCTGAGGTACATTTCATTGGCCCCCATGAGTATTATTCTGTGTATTATCTAGAAAAGTAGAAATGGATAATAATAAGGGATGGTAACAACCACAAGAATGAAACCTTGCTATCATCATGGAAACCTCAAAAGAAAGCTGAGAAATTTACTATTAGTAAAAGAGTAGACTTCAGTGCAGCTGGCCAACAAGCACATAAAAAATATTCAACATCACTAATTATTAGAGAAATGTAAATCAATACTATTATGAAGTATCACCTCCCACCAGTCGGAATGGCCATCATTAAAAATTCTACAAATAATAAATGCAGGACAGGCTGTAGAGAAAAGGGAACCCTCTTACACTATTGGTGGTAATATAAATTATTGCACCCACTATGGAAACAGTATGGAGGCTCTTCAAAAATCTAAAAATTGAATTACTGTATGATCCAGCAATACTGGGCATATATCCAACAACTCCTGGGCATATATCCAGACAAAGCTGGATTTATATGTAAATAAAAATTACATATTTCTACTTGTAATAATAAATAAATAACTGTGGTGCTGGAGAAGACTTTCTGGAGAGTCCCTTGGACAGCAAGGAGATCAAGCCAGTCAGTCCTAAAGGAAATCAACCCTGAATACTCTTTGGAAGGACTGATAATGAAGCTGAATCTCCAATAACTTTGGCCACCTGATCTGAATAGCTGACTCATTGGAAAAGACCCTGATGATGGGAAATATTGAAGGTGGGAGGAGAAGGGGATGACAGAGGATGAGATGGCTGGATGGCATCACTGATGCAATGGACATGAACTTGGACAAACTCTGGGAGATGGTGAGGGACAGGGAGGCCTGGTGTGCTGCAGTCTGTGGGGTCATGAAGAGTTAGACACGACTTGGTGACTGAAAAACAACAGCATATACACTCATATACACAGGGGAATACTACTCAGCCATAAAAAAGAATGAAATAATTTCACTTACAGCAACATGGATTGATCTAGAGATTATCATACAAAGTAAGAAAGAGAAAGCCAAATGCAATATGATATCACTTATATATGGAATCAAAAATATGACAAAAATCAACATACCTGCAAAATAAAAACAGAGTCAGATACATAGAGAACAGACTTCTGATTACCAAGAGGGAGTAGGGTGAGGGAGGGAAGAATTGGAAGTTTGGAATTAGCGGACTCATTTTATATAGGATGGATAAACAACAAGATCCTATTGTATAGCACAGGGAACTACAATCAATGAAAGTGAAAGTGTTAGTCATTTAATCATGTCTGACTCTTTGTGTCCCTATGGACTATAATGAACCAGGCTCCTCTGTCCACGGAATTCTCCAGGCAAGAATACAGAGTGGTATTCTTCTCCAGGGGATCTTCCCAACCCATGGATCAAACCTGTGTATCCCACATTGCAGGCAGATTCTTTACTGTATAAGCCACCAGGGAATATCCTGTGGTATATCATAATGGAAAATAATATGAAAAATAATAAATATATGCATTATTCAATCACTCTACTGTACAGAAAAAATTAAAACAACATTGTAAATCAACTGTACTTCAATAAAATTAAAACAATAAAAGTAGATGTCAGTTGTTCTTACCACACATACACACAAAATGGTAACTATGTGAGGGATGGATATACTAATTAGCCTTACTGTAACAATCATTTCACTATATGTATTTATATAAAAATAGCATCATGTTTTAAACATTAAATATATACAACTTTTATTTTTAAAAAAAAGGTGAAAAAAGCAAAATGACACTCTCTCTGACATTTTGCAAATCAGCCTGGCTAAAGAAGGTGGCTGATTTTAAAAGTAGTACTACTGAACTAAAAAATTCAGGGAACTTTCCTAAGATTATAGCAACTCTTGAAAATTCTGACTTTCCTCCATGGCTCCTTTCCTATTCCCTTTAGTCATTTCTTCTTAAATGTTTGTTCTCACAAAGACAAGTGTAAATAGAAGTCAACATTAAATAAAAATGTATAAGATTTCTAACTTAAGTATCAATATAAGGCAAATAAAATACTATATTTGCTATTTCTGCTAAAATGTAAAAGCATATGCATGTAGAAGTGACACTCTTCATCATCGGTAGTTATTGCCTCACTGTGACAAAATCTTTATAAGACACTGATAAAAATGTAAGATATTTTGATCTTTATGGTAAACTACAAAGAATGCATATTAGAAAAAAAAAAAAAAAACAGAAGGCTGACAAAATGTGCAAAGTCCAATCTGCCATAACACTGATACCAATACCTAACATTTGTTGAGTTTGCAAGGCACTATAGTTTGCAAGGCACTATTCTAAGGTTTTTATATCTGTTTTCTCATTCATGTTTCACATTATACAGAAGAAGACCTAAGGCACAGAACAGTTAAATAAATATATTTTCAACTAGTCTAAGTGAGAACTAACACTTAATAGAAATGAACGTGTACCGTAAGTGGTTTATATATATTACCTAATTTACTCTCCATAAAAATATTTTGTAATTGGTATTATTGTCCCCATTTTTTTCAGACATGAAAACTGAGATTCAGAGATAAAAAGTGATAACTAGTATATGATATTGCTGAGATTCAAATAAAATATACCTGTATATAACACACTACCAGACATTACAAATTATAATAGATAAAGATATACCATTTTAGGTCATGTCTTTCTGACATAACAAGGGTGATATTTATGATATTAACATAATAATATATTGAACTAATTCGAAAAGATACCTATCCCCCTGTGTTTGTTGTAGCATTATTTACAGTAGCCAAGACATGGAAACAACTTGTTGAAAGATGAATGGATAAACATGTGCCATATACACACATACACAGACATATATACATATATATATATATATATATATATGCATATGCAGTGAAATGTTACTCAGCAATAAAAAGAAAGCACCCCTGCCATTTGTGACAACATGGATAAACCTTCTCAAGGGCATTATGCTAAGTGAAATATGCTAAGAGAAAGACAAATACCATATGATTTCAATTATATGTAAGATCTAAAATATAAAAACACCTAATAGATATAGACAACAAATTGGTGGTTGCCAGAGATGGGGATAAGGGTGGGGGAAATGTGTGAAGTGAGTCAAAATGTACAAACTTCCAGTTATAAAATAAATAAGTCCTGGGGATGTAATATACAACATAGTAACTATAGATAATAATACTGTATTGAATACCTAAAAATTGCTCAAAGAGTAAATATTAAAAGTTTTCATTTCAAGAAAAAAAAATTGAAACTGTGTGGTGATGGGTGATAACTAAACTAATTGTGGGGATTTTCATAATACAATATATAGAAATATCAAATTATTATGCTATATACTAGAAACACACACAATAAACACAATTTTTGAAAGTATATAAACTTTATTAAATGTTAAAATAATAACAACAGCCAACCCCTCAGAGTGAATGACCACTTATTGATATTGTTATTCTGGTTTTGAAGTGAAATGTGACACTTTTAGTAATAAAGGATTTAGAAAAAGAGAAGAAAGGGAAAGCAGAACAGGAGTGAAAATTTATGCATGGAGAAATGGTAGAGATGTTTGAATGCAGACAATTTGGCATCTAAAAGATTCTGGGTTGCAAATCAGGCAAAGAGGGTGGACTCTGGGTAAGAAAAGGAGAAACTTTGCCAGGTATTTCTCACCATCCAATTGCCATCCCTCTTTTGCCACAGAGTCTCAAAACTGGGAGAAGTCCAGTGCCCCCTGTACCATGATGATGCTCATCCTTAGCTGAGGGACACGAGTACACACAATCGTAAATATAGTTTAATGTATTATTGGCTACCTCCAAGGAATCCATCAACTGGCACACACTAATGAGAATCCTGAGAAGCCAGGGTAGGGCCCATGAACTATGGCACTGAAAGATGAGAATGGAAGCTTTCAAAAGCACCTCTCTCCCAACGCAGTTGTCCCTGATGCCTATCCATCATACATGATTTATCCAGGCATAGGTAATAATATGCCACCATTTATTTTTTTATCTTTCTATCACATATTTTTATATACCTATTATGTGTAAGGAACTGTGTTTGGCCCTTAAAAC
Organism: Bos grunniens; assembly: GCF_055505025.1. Lineage (NCBI taxonomy): Eukaryota > Metazoa > Chordata > Mammalia > Artiodactyla > Bovidae > Bos > Bos grunniens. The sequence goes on along the minus strand of NC_141194.1, from coordinate 98,814,946 downwards.
ATAAACACACACAATATAGTCCCTCCCTTAATGTTCAGTGAAGAAATCACACACATACACCTACACACACACACACACACACACACAAAGTGAGAGACAAAGGCAGAGAGATCCAGAGAAAGAAAGAGACAGTGAGAGACATAGAGACAAAGGGACACAGAAACAAAATGGCACTACAAAACACAGCGCAGCTTGCTATGTGGACCTCTAGAAGGCTCACTTGCTATCTAACAAGATTGAGGGCTTCAGCATTCACCTACCAATGGGCAGCAAACAGGACTTTCACACAAACACAAAGCATGATCATGCATGACTGAGTACTGTAACCCACAATAACATGGAGTTGAGAAGTGACATGATCAGAGATATGGATTACAAAACTTTAATTGGCAGTACAGGATAAATTTTAGAAGTCAGGGTGGAGAGAAAGAAAATTAGAAGGCTACCATAATAGTTGAAAAGAGAAGTTAGGAGGGTGTGAGGTGATTCAGTAGCCAAAGGAATGGAAAGGAGGGGACAGATGAGAGAAGGGTCAATCAAAAGAAGCCGATGAACGTGAAAGGCTTTAAGAATGGTGGACTCCAGGATTCTTATATATTGAGCCAGAATGATTGGGAAAATGGTGAGATAAGAGAAGCTATTTTCATGAGCTCCATTTTGGGCCTGTAGAATTTTAGACACCAGAAAGAGATGCCAGATAGAGGTATTCAGTAGGCAATTGTAAATTCAGTAACTCTTTTTGGGAGGGATATTGCATTTTCTGAGAACTATAGTCAGTCACTTATTCATTTACTGAACCCAAGGATATACCAGCATTCTACAAGGCACTGAAGAAATAAAGATGAATAATAACACAGCATTTTGCCATCAAAAAGTTGGAGATGTGTGGCAGCTTGTCTTCAAGGTGGCCATCATGAATTACTTCCCTTCCTTATATGTGTATACCCTCCCTTCATGTGTGTGCAAAGTCGCTTCAGTCGTGTCCAACTCTTTGCAATCCTATGGACTGTAGCCCGCCAGACTCCTCTGTCCATGGGATTCTCCAGGCAAGAATACTGGAGTGGGTTGTCATGCCCTCCTCCAGGGGAGCTTCCCAACCAAGGGACTGAACCTGCATGTCTTATGTCTCCTGCATTGGCAGGCAGGTTCTTCACCACTAGCGCCACCTGGGAAGCTCATCCACCATCCTTTTATGGAGAGGCAGAAATTATTTCTCCCCTTTTCTTGAATGAAAGCTGGCTTAAAAACACATTTTACTAATTCAGTGTGGGAGAAGTGATGTTCTAAGAGTTTTGAAGCTAGGTCAAAGCAAGTCTTGCCACTTCTGCCTGGGCCTCTGGGAACACTTGCTCTGGGGAAAGCCAGCTACCATATAAGAAGCGTGATCATTCTGAGACTACCACGCTGTGAGAAGCCCAGGCCACACAGAGAAGTCCTGACTAAATGAGACACCAGTTGAAGAAAGAGGGAGAAGTCAAGGAGCATCAAGATATCAGAAGATATTTGTGTCAAGAAATCATATTTTACATAGGTCGTCCAGCATCAACTGCCTAGACTTATGCCATGTAGGTCAGAGTTGAACCACCCAGCCAAGCTCTTGCCAAATTTTTCACCCACAAATTCATAAAATATAACACTATTACAACTACAACTCTTACTACCACTAGTATTAACAAGAAGCAGCAGAATAAGAGAAGAAGAATGTTGTTGTTTCAAGCCACTTTAAACCATCAAGTTTTAGAGTATTTTTTATGAAGCAATAAGTATCCAGAACAAGATGTGATAATAAACTAGATGACACAGTATACATGGAGAGGCAGGCATGCAGCAATTGATAATGCTGTATGACAGATGTAATCTTTTAACTAGAGAGAGAATACAAAGAGAGAAGAAAAGACCCAAAAGTGACCTTTTTTTAAAAGGACCAAAGAAAATTAAATTAGCAATCTGTTCTAGATAATTGAGAATATATATTAGAAAGATATATTTTACTCACTTCATTTATTTACTTTCATGGTTTCCATTCAGTTTCACTTCTACAATAAATGCAAGCAGTATTCAAAGAGAAATTACAAACTATCACAAGCAATTGTAAAGTTGATTATGGCAATTTAAAGGTGTGAATGCCATTTACGAGTTACAGTTTCAGTCAGTAACAATAGAGTGGGAAGATGTATACAATTCATGGCAGTTTGAAGACAAATTAGGTCTAAATAGTTTCAATTAAGCTTATATAGATATAACTATCATGAAAGTCAGGCCTCTCTGTCCATCACCAACTGCCGGAGTTTACCCACATTCATGTCCATTGAGTTGGTGATGCCATTCAACCATCTCATCCCCTGTCGTCCCCTTCTCTTTCTGCCCTCAATCTTTCCCAGCATCAGGGTCTTTTCCAATGAGTCAGCTCTTCGCATCAGGTGGCCAAAATATTGGAGTTTCAGCTTCAACGTCAGTCCTTCCAATGAACACCCAGGAATGATCTCCTTTAGGATGGACTGGATCTCCATGTCCAGATGGTTGGATGGACAACCGACTGATCTCCTTTAGGATGGTTAGATCTCCCTGCAGTCCAAGGGACTATCAAGAGTCTTCTCCAACACCACAGTTCAAAAGCATCAATTCTTTGGTGCTGAGCTTTCTTTATAGTCCAACTCACATCCATACATGACTACTGGAAAAATCATAGCCTTGACTAGATGGGTCTTTGTTGGCAAAATAATGTCTCTGATGTCTGCTTTTGAATACACTGTCTAGGTTGCTCATAAGTTTCCTTCCAAGGAGTAAGCATCTTTTAATTTCATGGCTGCAATCATCATCTGCAGTGATTTTGGAGCCCAGAAAAATAAAGTCAGCCACTGTTTCCCCATCTATTTGCCATGCAGTGATGGGACTGAATGCCAATATCTTAGTTTTCTGAATGTTGAGCTTTAAGTCAACTTTTTCACTCTCCTCTCTCACTTTCATCAAGAGGCTCTTTAGTTCTTCACTTTCTGCCTTAAGGGTGGTGTCATCTGCATATCTGAGGTTATTGATATTTCTCCCAGCATTCTTGATTCCAGCTTGTGCTTCTTCCAGTTCTGCATTTCTCATGATGTACTCTGCATATAAGTTAAATAAGCAGAGTGACAATATACAGCCTTGACGTACTCATTTTCCTATTTGGAACCAGTCTGTTGTTCCATGTCCAATTCTAACTGTTGCTTCTTGACTTGCATACAGGTTGCTCAAGAGGCAAATCAGGTGGTCTGGTATTCCCATTTCTTTCAGAATTTTCCACAGTTTGTGGTGATCCACACAGTCAAAGGCTTTGACATAGTCAATAAAGCAGAAGTAGATGTTTTTCTGGAACTCTTGCTTTTTCAATGATCCAGCGGATGTTGGCAATTTGAACTCTGGTTCCTCTGCCTTTTCTAAAACCAGCTTGAACATCAGGAAGTTCATGGTTCACATATTGCTGAAGCCTGGCCTCGAGAATTTTTAGCATTACTTTACCAGTGCGTGAGATGAGTGCCATTGTGCCTGCTGTGCTGTGGTTCATGAGGTCGCAAAGAGTTGGACAGGACTGAGTGACTGAACTGAACTGAACTGATCATGGAAGTCATCTTTATTTTACTGAAAATGTGCTTGTGAATATGTCAGTTCTACTATATAAAACATAATAAGCTTAGTAATATAATTACTAAGAAGATGATACACAAAGTATGGTCAATAAACAGTAAGTTAATACTGTACGTAAACAAAGGAACAAGAATATCTTAGCTTCTATGTTCCCATATGTTGGCATCTGAGTCTTAAGGTGAGATAAATCAAGTATGGCATTATTATTTTCCACAAGCCCAATATTGTTTCATTTCTAAAAGAACAATGCAGTACAGTGTTTATGAGTATTTTTAAATGCCACTCAACCCGAAACGTTTTTGATGATGATTTAATTTAATAGATCAGGTCACATTTTTAAGAACACAGGAGTCTAAGAAGAAAGGTCTTCTAAAAAAAAGGCCTTCTGATAACACAAACTTTATTTACAAGGAGCAAAGAAATGAATGCTTAAAGGCTGGGAGGGATTGGGGGCAGGAGGAGAAGGGGACGACAGAGGATGAGACGGCTGGATGGCATCACTGACTCGATGGACATGAGTTTGAGTGAACTCCAGGAGTTGGTGATGGACAGGGAGGCAGGCAATGCCTGCCTTTGGAGAAGGCAATGGCACCCCACTCCAGTACTCTTGCCTGGAAAATCCCATGGACGGAGGAGCCTGGTAGGCTGCAGTCCATGGGGTCGCTAAGAGTTGGACACGACTGAGCGACTTCACTTTGACTTTTCACTTTCATGCATTGGAAGAGGAAATGGCAACCCACTCCAGTGTTCTTGCCTGAAGAATCCCATGGACAGAGGAGCCTGGTGGGCTGCTGTCTATGGGGTCGCACAGAGTCGGACACGACTGAAGTGGCTTAGCAGCAGGGAGGCCTGGCGTGCTTCAATTCATGGGTCGCAAAGAGTCAGACATGACTGGGTGACTGAACTGAACTGAAAGGCTACCCACAACCCTTTCTGGACAATTTCCTATGTTAACAAGTGTCATCTTTACAACTGTTGAAACAAAGGTACATACTATTTTTATTTAAGAGAGAAAAGTCCTGTCCGAGAATATCCAGTGGTTGGTTGGGAAAAGGCTTTGGCCTCTTCTGGATTCTGAGGATTCAGACTAAAATGCCTACGGATGTATTATTTAAGCTCATTCCTACTGATAACAATCAGGTCAGTCAGTCTTTAATTCTGGATTCTATTATTTACAAGGCCAACAGGTCTGAAGTGAGTGGTAATGTTATTAAGCCTGGACCATCAAAATACATGTGTACATGTCTTACTTGAAATTTCTCTCACCTCTGTTTATTGGTCTGTCATCTAACTGGTTCAGGGACTCTTTTTGGTTGATATGGAGGTTCTATTTTGTGTATCTGCCAATGCTTCTTTAAAAATCTTAATCATTTCTATCTCTCTAGTCCCCTTCCCCCTTTGAATCCAGAAACCCCTCAGATGTGCCTGTCAGAAACCTGAATCAAAGAAATTTAAGCCATATCAATAAAGCCATACTGCATTTAGTTGAAGAAAAATTAAGGGCACCTGTTTCAAAGGACGACTTGGGCTACTATACTATGAAGCCATTTCCACTTCAGAGGCACTAAGAATGTGTAACTGGCTCCACTGCTAATGTGTGATAAACCTATCTATCTTAGCCATCCTGTGAATTCAGAGCCCTTAATCACCACAGCATCTAGGACCTTCAATAAGAAAATATCAAAGGAAGGAAGTAAAGGGAATCTAATAGGACTGACTGATGGAAACACTAGCATATACAGGAGATGTGAGAAGGGAGAAGGAAAGGAGAGAAGATGAGAAAAGAGTATTTCAAAGAAAAGCATTGATGGAATTAAGCAAAAGAGCATTTACAAAGAGAAGAGCCTGAAATATGTATGTTTAGAATGTTATAAAACCCCAAATGGCAAATTCTAAGCTGCACATTTTCTACACCAATCATCCATATTCATAAAGTTATGAATTATTTTCACTTATATAAGAAACATTCAATTGGGGATGGGATCCTGAGGCATTTAATGTCAGTGTATAGTAATACTGTGAAGCATACATGAAATGACATGAAGTTAAGCAAAACAAGCATTATCATTTAGTATTTTCATTCAATATCAGAAAACAAAAGGGCTTTTCCTCTCCTTTTTCCATTGTCCTTAATCCTTTCCGAAAGGGGACACTATACTCCATAAATATTTTAGGATTTTGTTTGATGATCATTTTCTTTGTTCCATAGATTAAAAAAATTAAATATTTCTCTTTCAATGAATCTTTATAAATTATGTAATAAGCACCTGAATGTTAAGTGTAAGAAATGAATTTCAATAATAAACATATAGAAGCATTCCCTAGGATGCAGAAGAGTATTACAATAAAAAGGATGCTTAAAATAAAACCTAAATTGTCCTCAGAAACTGTCTCTTAAATCACATTTTTCAGGAAATATTTTACATGAGCACATTTCTTAAATGAATAAATAGTACAAAGAAAATAGATAATTATGTTTCCCATATCTTCAAATAAAATTTAAAAGGTTCAACATATAATACATTCTGGATGGGGAGAGAGAAATTATTGATTCTGGTCCTAATTCTGTCACAAACCAGCTTCTGTGGACCTCATTTTCCTCTAATTAAGTTACATTAACAGTGCTTCCCAGCACCAACGTGCTGTAAGGAACACATTACAAATTTTACAAATATATTGGCACACAAGCACATGATTAAAGTTGGATCCTGCCTTTGGTCATATTTACCTCATGAACTTATTAGGGTAAGAACCAGGAATTCTAGGGCATCCTAACTTACCAGTAAGTGTAATTCATCTAAGAAGTAGTGATAAGGAGATAGCCACAGGTGGTCAATTTTGCTTTTGTAAGATTTCCTCACTCTAATTTTAAAAGTGCTCATCATATTAAAGTAAATGTGTAAGGGATTTTCCAAAATTAGTAGAATCTCTCTTCAATCAAAAATATTAGCAAGAGATCCAAGGGTGAGCAACAGCTCCCCCACAATGAATTGTTTTCCATATGAAACAGAGTGGTACAACAGTACTAATTAACTAGATCAAATTTGACTAAATAAAGTAGTCAAACATCCACATTGTCTGGTGCAAATTATTCTGGATACAACACTGCAAATGCATATCCAGAGCTGGTGTTTGTAATTTTGGATGAGAAATACAAAGGAAATACTATGGTTTCATTAAGTGAGGTGAAATACATATAACATTCTTGGAACATCAGCTGCCTTTTGTAATTAATGATCATGCACGCCATTAAAAAGTAGTTTTATTTGTCTGTAAGTTTACTGAGAAAGCCATGTCTAGATGACACAAATTAAATAGGTCCAGCTGCTAAAACCCACTAGAGATGGGTCACTAGGTGACTCTCTAACTTAATGAACAAATTATCTCTGACCACCTAAATCTATCTTGGAAAAAGTATTATTATTATTACATTTTCAATCTTTTGCAAAATATTTGATGATGCTCTGCAACCCCAGAATGACTTTTCCCTTGTCATCTGTGTGTGCTCATATCGCAAAGACCCATGTAGGAATTTCAGCTAGTTTACTTCATTTCAGATAAACATTTCCAGGTAAGAAGGCTGACGTTTTTACTCTATTTCCCTTAAACAATGGGAAAATTCAAAATACTGCAGACCTAATGCTCTCTCCCTGCTCTCAAATAACCCTGCATTATACCCATTCCCCAAGATTGATGTCTCACTGTTAAAAGCTAAGGTACTTGCTTTCAGGCAAACTTAGTTGAATAACATCTGGGTCTGAATTCCAACTCTGTCATTGACTAGCTATGCAAACGTGGGCAAGTCATGTGCTCTCTCTGAGCTTCTATAGCAGATTTGTAATTTGGAGACAACATTGATAATAATAACACAGGTTCTCCCATGCCCTACTCCAAAATGGCATAAAGCAAAGAAGCAATGATTTTATCACATCTTGCTAACAGATACACAAAATAAATCAAGACAAAGCACAAACGCTCAGAGACACAGCTCAAAGCTCTGGTGACTTAATGCTGAGAGGCCAAGTGTATCTGTCTGGGAAGGAGCTTGGCAGTGCCACTTCTCTTGCTCAGGGTTTGTGCTGCCTTTAGCTTGCTAGAAAGCAAATACTGAGCACTATTTTTGCTTTTCACTTTTTTTCCCATAAAAGTAAAACCTTCTTTGGATTTCTTTCCATTAGAGAAAACTGGTATTAATGTAGCTTTTAAGTAAAGTGAAATTACTTAAAGCATACTTTCAAAAAGGAGGGGTACTCGTAATACCTTGCTGGAATATTTTGATAATTACATATTCTAAATCTGTAAACTTCCTGCCAAAGAATAGGAACTAAATTCAGAGTAGCTGTTGCCTGGAATGTCATCCAAATTATATTTATTTTCCTACTTAACAAAGATGCCTTTGCAAACAGATTATTCATTTCTCACTCCCTCATAGTTTTACTTATTAGGGATGTGGTCAGATCAAATGCTATATTTTTCTCAGTAAAGTCATACAAAATATTGGTTATTTGCTTAGACATTAAATGTGTACTATTGCAATCAGGGGAACAAATGTTTAGATACCACTGAAGACTTTTAGGTTGTGCACATAATATCTTACTTTTACATGTATTTTTTTTTTCAAATAGATTCTATCTTCCCAATCTGGCCAATAAAAACTTAAATAAATCTTTGTTTATCCTTTTATTTTCATGCTGAATATAATACAATTTTGCTAGAAAAATGTCTTCTAGCACAACTATCTGGAATAGACAACCTACTCAATGGATATAAATGGAAAGACTAGCATTCTACATTGGAGAAGGCAATGGCACCCCACTCCAGTACTCTTGCCTGGAAAACCCCATGGACAGAGGAGCCTGGTAGGCTGCAGTCCATGCGGTCGCTAAGAGTCAGACACGACTGACAACTTCACTTTCACTTTACACTTTCATGCATTGGAGAAGGAAATGGCAACCCACTCCAATGTTTTTGCCTGGAGAATCCCAGGAAAAAGGGAGCATGGTGGGCTGCTGTCTATGGGGTCACACAGAGTCGTACAAGACTGAAGTGACTTAGCAGCAGCAGCATTCTATATGAAATGAGAGAAACCGTGATTGTTCTTTTATCCCTTCCAATTAATTCTGAAACTTCCATATGTATGTCTATGATAGCTGGCATGCCCACTAACAGTTGTAAACATTTGTATTCTCAAACTTCATTCCACAGATTTTATAATTTTCACAACCCCCCACATTTTAATATTATAGAATTCCTGTGAGAATAGCATCATCTTAACTCTGCATATATGCAGTTGGAATAATGTGCTATCTACTGAGACCAATATCTGTGGTGAAAGTTTCATACAAACTGTTCTCAATGTTGCTAAGGAAATACATATGACACACTATTTTTTCATAAATTTGCTATTGTTCATGATGAAATTTCTTAGTATTTCTCTATTACTATTAGAAAAGTTAAAGCCAAGGCATTAAATAATCATACAGGGAATGTGATAAAGTTGTTTTATTTATTATAATGAAATATTTGAAAGATGACCCATGAACTAAGTTTTAAACATAATTTTTCTCTTATACCTAAATGGGCATTTATCAAATGCTTATTAAGTGGCTTGAAAACAAGAAAAATGATGAATCCCTCATCAAGAAGGATTGCATTTTTTCTTCTTTTAACAAAGTAACATTCATCATTTCACCCTTCCTCTACTCCACTCCTGATTCCTGTTCAATTGATGGCTTTAGATTTGGATTTTTGCTTAGCCATCCCATTTATCAAGCAAGATGAATGAAATCAATACTCCTACAGGGAAAATGAGTTCACTAATATTTACATTTATTTTCTTTCTTTCTTTTCAGTCTCAAATCTGTTACCATTCCACATAACTTTCAGGTGACTCTTCAGTGCTTTCCGGTTAACAATGAATCAACAGAATTTTTAGCCATTCTTTCTTTTACACAATTGAAATCTCTTACTAATGGTAATGTTGTAGAACAAAGAGAAAACCCCATAAAAAGAGCTTTGAAGAGAAGTGATAGGAACCATATTAGTGGCTTATCAAAAACAAATTAGAACAGACAGACTAGAGTTTTAACAAATGATTGCATTCAGTGAATATGTAATTGAACTTCTAAAGGTAACGCCACTCTTTCCTAAATAAATTCTTATTGTGGAAGTTTATTTTCCTGACATTAGAATTGGCTTTTTTGGCTGCAAACTGATATATCTTTATAAGGTTGTTTCCATTGACATTTTTTTCAAATTAAAATGTCTTTGCATGTTTTTTTGGTTTAGCTTGTTCTGTTCATATAAACAGTTGCATCCAATTTGATGCATGATACAGGATGCCTGGGGCTGGTGCACAGGGGTGACCCAGAGGGATGGTATGGGGAGGGAGGTGGGAGGGGGGTTCAAGATGGGGAACATGTGTACACCCGTGGTGGATTCATGTTGATGTATGGCAAAACCAATACAATATTGCAAAGTAATTAGCCTCCAATTAAAATAAATAAATTTATATTAAAAAAAAGAAAATGTTTCTTATATACTGAAAATGACTTTGATACTTAGAGGAAAAATTAGTTCTTAATTGAATTCCATATTTCTAAGATTATAATTGCTGGTATTAAAAATCTTTTACAGGGAATAAAATAAATATACATTATTAATTCACATTCAACTAAATACAAATGAACACAGTGATTTTTATATTGCTTCAATAACTTTCTGAAATTAAAATTCCAAATTATTCTATTCAATTTGTCTTAAAAGACTTTAATCAATGTCTTTTATTACTCATTTGTATTACTTAGGATATCATGGAAATGACCCTGATCATTCCCTCTGAATATGTTTCTTTTTTCTTAAATGTACTCAATAATGAGGTAAAGATGGTTGGATGTCATCACTGACACAATGGACATGGGTTTGGGTGGATTCCGGGAGTTGGTGATGGACAGGGAGGCCTGACGTACCGAGGTTCATGGGGTCACGAAGAGTAGGACATGACTGAGCAACTGAACTGAACTGAATGAGATAAAAATGCCCCCACAAAACAAAATTGGTCAACCATGATTCTTAGAAGGATAACTATTACTTAGAGAGTGAATACTAATGGAATAACAAACTAAATGATTGTTTTAAACACCAGATTAACATTTGGATGGTCACTGGCCAAGCACAAGTCCATCCCTCCTTCTTAACCCACATATTCACACTGACAGTATTTTTGACTGTTTTTCTGTTTGGTTACTTTGGGGATGGGAGAAGTGTAACATTTTCTTTGGTCCCATATAATTTTTATTCTAAAATAATTATTAACCAAATGGAAGTTCTCATTTAGGTGGCAGTATGGTTCTGCAGAGGTCAAATTGACAACATCTGTTGGATCATAGAAAAAATCAAGAGAATTCAAGAAAAACATTTACTTCTGCTTCATAGACTATGATAAAGTATTTGTGTGGCTCACAAAAAACTGCAGAAAATTCTTAAAAGAGATGGGAATATCAGACAACCTTACCTGCCTCCTGAGAACCCTGTATGTAAGTCAAAAAGCAATAGTTAGAACCGAACATGAAATAATGAACTGGTTCAAAATGGAAAGGAGTTTGTCAAGGCTGTATCTTGTCACCCTGCTTACTTAACTTATATGCACAGTACACCATGTGAAATGCCGGGCTGAATGAAGTCCAAGCTGGAATCAAGACTGCCAAGAGAAATATCAACAACCTCAGATATGCAGATGACACCACCCTTATGGCAGAAAGTGAAGAGGAGCTAAAGAGCCTCTTGATGAAAGTGAAAGAGGACAGTGAAAAAGATGGCTTAAAACTCAACATACAAAAAACTAAGATCATGGCATCCAGTCCCATCACTTCATGGCAAATAGATGGAGAAACAATGGAAACAGTGACAGATTTTATTTTCTTGGGCTACAAAATCACTGTGAATGGTGACTGCAGACATGAAATTAAAAGATTCTTGCTCCTTGGAAGTAAAGTTATGACAAACCTATTCAGCATATTAAAAAGCAAAAATATCACTTTGCTGACAAAGTCTGTATAGTCAAAGCTATGTTTTTTCCAGTAGTCATGTAAGGATGTGAGAGTTGGACCATAAAGAAGGCTGAGCACTGAGGAATTGATGCTTTCGAATTGTGGTGCTGGAGAGTCCCTTGGACAGCAAGGAGATCAAATTAGTCAATCCTAAAGGAAATCAACTCTGAGTATTCATTGTAAGGACTGATGGTGAAGCTGCAGCTCCAATACTTTTGCCAAGTGATGGGAAGAGCCAACTCACTGGAAAAGACCCTGATGCTGGGAAAGATCGAAGGCAGGAGGAGAAGGGGGCAACAGAGAATGAGATGGTTAGATGGCATCACGACTCAATGCAGGTGAGTTTGAGCAAACTCTGGGATACAGTGAAGGACAGGGAAGCCTGGCGTGCTACAGTCCATGGGGTTGTAAAGAGTTGGACATGACTGAGAGACTGAGCAACAACAAACAGTTCTGCAACTCACCCACGCCTCTGCCACCACATCTGCTAAATAATCATATTGTCAATAACTTTAGTTTATGATGATATGAAAGTTGCATTTTAAGCCTAAACATGCAATTCTTGGAAGTGTATTTGTAACCAAAACTTCCTCAGGATTTTCCAATTTGCACTGTATTAAAGAGTCATAATAACATTAATGCTCAAATCTTACTAGCTTTTTACATTCACCAGACCACAATTAGATCTCAAGCTCCCACCAAATTCACCCACTTCTGGAAATTCCTGAGAGCCCCCCATCCCTATTCCAACTGCAGGGAAAATCTTTTCTCATGGTAATTTAAGGATTTTTTTTTTTTTTTTTTGTCCATGTGCACTACTGGTCAAATCCACTTGAGAGTGGTCTCACCACTGCAGTGCTGCCTCCCTGTGCTTCTTAAAGCAGCACAACATTTTGAGGTGCAGAAATAGCACTGTTCCATATTCAGGCTTCAGGACTCGGGTCTGACTGAGCCATGGTGTGTTCCGAGCAAAAACGGAGAAATTGTCTTTCTCCCACTCTGTGGCATTCTCAAGCTGGTTCACTGAGATCCCCTCATGGAAAGAGTTGCCTCTGATTCTGCCTTTGGCACCATCAGAAGGACTCCAAACCATCCCCTTCATATTCCAAAGGAATCTCAAGTCAACTTGAAGCCCTCCTTCAGCTAAAAAAGGGGTTAATAAAACTTCAAAGATTGAAACAAAGCCAACATAATCATACTAGTCATTTCAATTAGATTTGGTAAGAATTTCTGGGCTTCCCAGGTGGTGTTAGTGGTAAAGAACCCGCCTGCCAATGCAGTGAACATAAGAGACGTGGGTTCGATTCCTGGGTTGGGATGATCCCCTGGAGTAGGAAATGGCTACCCACTTCAGTATTCTTGCCTGGAGAGTTCCACAGGCAGAGGAGCCTGATGGACTATAGTCCACGGGGTTGCAAAGAGTCGGACATGACCGAAGCAACCTAACGCAGCACTCACTAGCTACCCTCTCTCTCTGTGTGTTCTCAGTCACGTCCAACTCTTTGCAACCCCATGGATCATAGCCTGCCAGGATACTCTGTTCATGGGATTATGCAGGCAAGAATACTGGAGTGGATTGCCATTTCCTCCTCCAAGGGATCTTCCCGACCCAGGGATTGAACTGACATCTCCTTCGTTTCCAGCACTTTCAGGTAGATTCATTACCATACAGGGCACTATACCTCATCTGTAATTCCAAAATCTAAAATGCTCTGAAAATAGGAATGCAAGGGATTTCTGTGTGTTGATTTTATATCCCACAACTTTACTATACTCATTGATTAGCTCTAGTAATTTTCTGGTGGAGTCTTTAGGGTTTTCTATGTAGAGGATCATGTCATCTGCAAACAGTGAGAGTTTTACTTCTTCTTTTCCAATTTGGATTCCTTTTATTTCTTTTTCTGCTCTGATTGCTGTGGCCAAAACTTTCAAAACTATGTTGAATAGTAATGGTGAAAGTGGGCACCCTTGTCTTGTTCCTGACTTTAGGGGAAATGGTTTCAGTTTTTCACCATTGAGGATACTGTTTGCTGTGGGTTTGTCATATATAGCTTTTATTATGTTGAGGTATGTTCCTTCTATTCCTGCTTTCTGGAGAGTTTTTAATCATAAATGAATGTTGAATTTTGTCAAAGGCTTTCTCTGCATCTATTGAGATAATCATATGGTTTTTATCTTTCAATTTGTTAATGTGGTGTATTACATTGATTGATTTGCAGATATTGAAGAATCCTTGCATCCCTAGGATAAATCCCACTTGGTCATGGTGTGTGATCTTTTTAATGTGTTTTTGGATTCTGATTGCTAGAATTTTGTTAAGGATTTTTGCATCTATGTTCATCAGTGATATTGGCCTGTAGTTTTCTTTTTTTGTGGGATCTTTGTCAGGTTTTGGTATTAGGGTGATGGTGGCCTCATAGAATGAGTTTGGAAGTTTACCTTCCTCTGCAATTTTCTGGAAGACTTTGAGTAGGATAGGTGTTAGCTCTTCTCTAAATTTTTAGTAGAATTCAGCTGTGAAGCCGTCTGGACCTGGGCTTTTGTTTGCTGGAAGATTTCTGTTTACAGTTTCAATTTCTGTGCTTGTGACGGGTCTCTTAAGATTTTCTATTTCTTCCTGGTCCAGTTTTGGAAATAGAAAGAGAAATTAAGGAAACAATTCCATTCACCATTGCAAAGAAAATAATAAAATATTTAGGAATATATCTACCTAAAGAAACTAAAGTTTTATAGAAAACTATAAAACAATGGTGAAAGAAATCAAAGAGGACACTAATAGATGGAGAAATATACCATGTTCATGGATTGGAAGAATCAACATAGTGAAAATGAGTATACTTCCCAAAGCAATTTACAGATTCAATGCAATCCCTATTAAGTTACTAATGGTATTTTTCACAAACCTAGAAAAAATAATTTCACAATTTGTATGGAAATACAAATAAAACCTCGAATAGCCAAAGCAATCTTGAGAAAGAAGAATGGAACTGGAGGAATCAACCTGCCTGACTTCAGGCTCTACTACAAAGCCACAGTCATCAGGACAGTATGGTACTGGCACAAAGACAGAAATATAGATCAATGGAACAAAATAGAAAGCCCAGAGATAAATCCATGCACCTATGGACACCTTATCTTTGGCAAAGGAAGCAAAAATATACAATGGATTAAAGACAATCTCTTTAACAAGTGGTGCTTGGAAAACTGGTCAACCACTTGTAAAAGAATGAAACTAGAACACTTTCTAACACCATACACAAAAATAAACTCAAAATGGATTAAAGATCTAAACGTAAGACCAGAAACTATAAAACTCCTAGAGGAGAACATAGGCAAAACACTCTCCGACATACATCACAGCAAGATCCTCTATGACCCACCTCCCCAAATATTGGAAATACAAGCAAAAATAAACAAATGGGACCTAATTAAACTTAAAAGATTTTGCACAACAAAGGAAACTATAAGCAAGGTGAAAAGACAGCCTTCAGAATGGGAGAAAATAATAGCAAATGAAGCAACTGACAAAGAACTAATCTCAAAAATATACAAGCAACTCCTGCAGCTCCATTCCAGAAGAATAAATGACCCAATCAAAAAATGCGCCAAAGAACTAAACAGATATTTCTCCAAAGAAGACATACAGATGGCTAACAAATACTTGAAAAGATGCTCAACATCACTCATTATCAGAGAAATGCAAATCAAAACCACTATGAGGTACCATTTCACGCCAGTCAGAATGGCTGCAATCCAAAAGTCTACAAGCAATAAATGCTGGAGAGGGTGTGGAGAAAAGGGAACCCTCTTACACTGTTGGTGGGAAGGCAAACTAGTACAGCCACTATGGAGAACAGTGTGGAGATTCCTTAAAAAACTGGAAATAGAACTATCTCATGACCCAGCAATCCCACTGCTGGGCATACACACTGAGAAAACCAGAATTGAAAGAGACACGTGTACCCCAATGTTCATCGCAGCACTGTTTATAATAGCCAGGACATGGAAGCAACCTAGATGTCCATCAGCAGATGAATGGATAAGAAAGCAGTGGTACATATACACAATGGAATATTACTCAGCCATTAAAAAGAGTACATTTGAATCAGTTCTAATGAGGTGGATGAAACTGGAACCTATTATACAGAGTGAAGTAAGCCAGAAAGAAAAACATCAATACAGTATACTAACACATATATATGGAATTTAGAAAGATGGTAACAATAACCCTGTATACGAGACAGCAAAAGAGACACTGATGTATAGAACAGTCTTTTGGACTCTGTGGGAGAGGGAGAGGGTGGGATGATTTTGGAGAAGGGCATTGAAACATGTATAATATCATATATGAAATGATTCACCAGTCCACGTTCGATGCACGATACTGGATGCTTGGGGCTGGTGCACTGGGATGACCCAGAGGGATGGTATGGGGAGCGAGGAGGGAGGAGGGTTCAGGGTGGGAAACACGTGTATACCTGTGGCGGATTCATGTTGATATATGGCAAAACCAATACAATATTGTAAGGTTAAAAAATAAAATAAAATATTAAAAAAAGAAGCAAAAAAAATAAATAAAATAAAATGCTCTGAAAAGAGGGTTTCTTCAAATTTGGTGCCCAACATATTCAGTTCAGCAAAATTTGAACTGATACTGACTGAGGTTTGTATTTCATAAACTTTATGTTTCCCATATACTGTAAATATTTGGACGAGGTGCTGATTCAGACCCACTTGAGCTGTTACCCCAAATCAGTATACTCCGTATCACTTTTCTAAAATAAACTTCTGAATTTCAAAATACATCTACCCCCATGAGATTGTATACCTGCACTCATATGTATTTATATGTACACTATTTATTGCAAGGAAGTATAACACATGAAAACAGAAACAAAATTGCTGAATGAGTGATGAGAATCTCTAATGTTTATTTATTCATTCAAAAAACTTATTAAACCTCATTATATGGTATCTGATTATAACACATTACAGACTTTCAAGTGCCATATCTATACGTATTCATTGATCATTATCATTGTTGATTCTTTTTGTTGTTATAACTGATTGTCAAACAACAGGTTAATCACTGACTAATATATCAAAACTAGTATTATTATAAATACTAGATATTTATTTGATTTAAATGGTTAGTTTTTTTGGGTTCCTGGACCCAATTCCAACATGTGTAGGGAGCCTTGCCCACACCAACAAG
This sequence comes from Bos grunniens, assembly GCF_055505025.1. Classification (NCBI taxonomy): domain Eukaryota; kingdom Metazoa; phylum Chordata; class Mammalia; order Artiodactyla; family Bovidae; genus Bos; species Bos grunniens. The sequence goes on along the minus strand of NC_141194.1, from coordinate 98,798,062 downwards.
CAATCCTTGGACACTGAATTCAAGATATCTGAGAATTCAAGTCAATTCTGAAACTATCTACCCAGAAATAGAATCAGATTCCACAGGTAAAAGGCTTAGTCCCATAAGATTGCCCTCCACCTCAAACACCAATTGTAAGCTCAGGATATTACCTGACCTACCAGCAACAAATTGGAGCTTCCAATGACTTCCTCCAACTCAGGATGCCAATCATGATTCCAGGTTGATAACCAACTTCTGCCATGCCCTCCTCCAGGGGATCTTCCTGACTCAGGGATCAAACCCAGGCCTCCTGCATCTCCTGCATTGCAGGCAGATTCTTTACTGCTGAGCCATGGGGGAAACCCTGGAAACTCTATTGCTCACAAGATTACCAATTTATTACAAATGGTATTAAAGGATACAAATCAATGGCCAGATAAAGAGATACATAGGGTGAAGTCCTAAACAAAGCACCTTCTGTCCTAGTGGAGCTTTGGGTCCAGCACAATCACACATGAAAACATTCTGGTTCCCTGATCTAGAAGCTTTCCAAATCCCCTGTTTTTGGATTTTTATGGAGGCTTCACTACATAGGCATAGTCGATGAACTCATTGGCAATTGCTGATTGATTCAACCTGCAGCTCCTTGCCCCTCTCTGGAAATCAAGGGGTGGGACTGAAAGTTTCAACTCTTTATTCATGATTAGTTACCCTGGCAACCAGCCCCCATCCTTAGTTTCTTTCCAAAAGTTATCTTCATAAACACAAGCCCAGTTATGGTGGAAAGGGACTTGTAAAAGTAACATGATACCCATTTCAGCTTTATGGCTCTGAAGTGATTTCAAGAACTGAGGAAAAGATACCAAATATTATAACAAGAGATGCTCCCTTTGGTCTTATTGCTCAGGAAATTCTAAGGGTTTGGGGAGCTATAAGCCTGGAAATATGAATGAAGACCAAATATATATGAGAAATATATTTTGGTCATCTGAATTACCAAATATATATACATATTTTCCCCTTGAAATCATAATATTTCAACCTATAATAGATATATAAATAAAATTTCAACTCACACCTAGAAAGCCTTTCTTAAACTGGTCTTTGATTCACTACAGTGTTTTTGAAAATCATTTAAAGGACATATTTAATTGCTCTATATTTGGTCACCTTATTGGCTTGATCTCATATATTAATATTTGTTATATAATTTTATATTCTTTATAATCCTGTGCTAAAATTATTTCAAATATTATTTTTTAACTAAAATTAGGGATTTTGAATCTTGGAAATGACCTGGGGAGTCCATCTTACAAGTGACCTAGGAAATATATCATTCAAGTCCCTAGTGAGTTCATATATTTTTTTCAGGAATGGGTAACTTTAAGTACTCTCTGTTTTACCTTAAATCTTAGTCATATATGTGTCCCAGAGCAAATACCAGGGAATAGTTAAGAAAATTACTGTGAAGCATACATTGTCTTCTAAAGGACTAAAACAGCCCTTTTACAAACCAAATCTAAAGATTATCATACTAAGTGAAGTAAGTCAGACAGAGAAGGACAAATATCATATGATATCTTATATGTGGAATCTTACAAAATGATAAAAATGAACTTATTTACAAAATAGAAAAAGAATCAGGCATAGAAAGCAAATTTATGGTTACCAAAGGTGAAAGGCAGGGGAGGAATGAATTAGGAGCTTGGGATTAACAGATGCACATTACTAAATATAAAACAGATAAACAGTAAGAACCTACCATATAGCACAGGAAACTACATTCAATATCTTATAATAACCTATAATTGAAAATAAATTGAAAAAATAGATACATATTTATAATTGAATCACTTTGCTATACACCTGAAACTATCACAATATTGTAAATCAGCTATACTTCAATTCAAAAAAAAAAAAAAAAGGAAAAACCAATACCAGTGCAGCTTACATCTGTTCTGTGTTTGTGTGTATGTGTGTGTGCATGTGCCTTCTCTCACATTTATATAACATTGCTTAACTTGTCAATATTCTCTCTTTTTCTTTAGTTTGAAATCATAAAAACCATATGAAGTAATTAAAGCAGAGATGTGTTCTTTATTTTACAAAGAAGAAAATTCAACTCAAGATAGAGCACTTTGTATTAGAACAGAAAAGCATTCTGTTGCAGAGTAGATGGGCACAAGAACACCATTCTTCTACATAACCCTCCTTGTCTTTGTCATCCAGTGGTATTCCTAAATCAGGCTGCAGCATAAATATGTTTATAAATTACTTTTCTGCTCTTAAAATAATGACTTTCTTTCACATGGTGCTTCCCTGGTGGCTCAGGTGGTAAAGCGTCTGTCTACAATGCAGGAGACCTGGGTTTGATCCCTGAGTCGGGAAGATCCCCTGGAGAAGGAAATGGCAATCCACTCCAGTACTATTGCCTGGAAAATCCCATGGACAGAGGAGCCTGATAGGCCACAGTCCATGGGGTCGCAAAGAGTTGGACATGACTGAGTACACTTTCTTTCTTTCTTTCACCTAAACATTTGTGCCAAAGGATGACACTATTCAGTACTGCAGGCATTATCTCTTAATTAACCACCAGTTACATTTCTGCACTATTTTATGTACTGTATTTTATTACATCATTAGACTTTATTTTTATATTCATAATTGCTGATAAGTGCTAAATTTTTTAATGTGAAAGAATTTAGTCATTGAAAATGGATAAAATGTTGAAGGCAGAATGTTAAGTAGTTATTTCATTTGCAGTTTTTAGATAGATAACAAGGATCCAGTTAGAATGCATATTATCTCTTGTAAATAGATCCTGTGATAGAGAATACCTGCTAGGGTGTAAGTAACGAACTGGGAATCATGCTGGTGAACAGTCCCAAATTAGAAAAGAACATCATCTTCATTTTTTATTCTTTATAGAACTTGAGGATAACTTTAAAAAGTTTTATGAAATAGGTGATTTATAAGGAAAAAAGTGCTCATAAAAGTAACAGAAGTGTTAGCATTCTGTGAGGGAAACTCAGTCTTATGAAGACAGATGTTTTCAAATCATCCATATCCACTGACATTTTAAATCCTTACTCCTAAGAACATCTTTCATGGTTTCTATTAACATACATAATGATTCCACAGTTGTCCATCACACTAACAAAAAGCTACACCCACTATGTTGGAAGGACTGATGCTGAAGCTGAAGCTCCAATACTTTGGCCACCTGATGTGAAGAGCCAACTCATTGGAAAAGACCTTGATGCTGGGAAAGACTGAGGGCAAGAGGAGAAGGAGGCAACAGAGGATGAGGTGGTTAGATGGCATCAGTGACTCAATGGTCATAAGTCTCAGCAAACTCTGGGAGATAGTGGAGGACACAGGAGCCTGCTGTGCTGCAGTCCATTGGTTTACAAAGAGTTATACAGGACTTAGCAACTGAACAACAACAGGCTCTTTACACCAAAGATGTGTATCCTAGGCACTATGCTAGTGGTTGCAGAGAAAACAAAGATTAATTCGATACTGCCTCCACTCTCAAAGATCTTACAGTAAACTTTAAAATAATGAAAAAAGTGATCAATTACATAGGAAGAATACATAGTAATACAAGTTGATCCAGAAGTGAAGTGAAAGTGAAGTCGCTCCATCATGTCTGACTCTTTGTGACCCCATGAATGGTAGCCTACCAGGCTCCAAGATCCATGGGATTTTCCAGGCAAGAATACTGGAGTGGGCTGCCATTTCCTTCTCCAGGGGATCTTCCCAACCCAGGGATCGAACCCAGGTCTTCTGCATTGCAGACAGACGCTTTACCATCTGAACCACTAGGGGGTTTCACCAAAGATCAAAAGTAATATTGAAATAAATCTTTACGGATGGACAGAATTTCAATAGATAAAGATGAAGAAACAAAATGAGTAAAATGTATTAGAGTAGAGAAAGCAAGGAAATGACAAAAAATCCAGCTTGGTTAGAGTATATGTTATGTAGGAGGATATGATTATACTTGAAAGAAGTTAAAAATAGGAAACATTCCCTGCCTTGGTCATTGCATATTTCAGCCAACAGTAGTGGTGGGCTTGCATGATAATTATTTGAAAGCAATGTCAAAATCAATGTTTCTCTATTTTTCTCCCTAGAATTCACTCAGTGGTTTTGTCTTTCCAACAAACCCTATCATTTTTTCTCTCTTTTCTCTCCTCTGCTTGAGAATCTCTGAGTATGTAGGACTGCAGAGTACTAGTTACCGCACAATTAAAGCAGACAAAAACTCCTGTGTCTTGATGGGCAATGATGATTCAGGCCCATGGATCACATTCATTCCCATCACACATGTATTCTAACCACCATACCCATCTTCTTCCTTTCTATCATTCTAATTCTTCTATTCTGTTCTAGATTAGAAAATAAGCAAATTCAGCTTTGGCTTTTAGATATGCTCCCAATGTTCACTAGTTCTATGGTTCTCAGTTATGAACCAGTTATATTCTTATAGATTATGATTTCAGTGTTTGAGGGACTACAGTAAACATGTGATAAAGACATCAGATATGAGATAAACAAGACTTTCCTTTGAGAGAACATAAGATCAGGACACAGTGAGCCAGATGATCATAAAAAGGGCACTGTGATGTAAATGTTTATGTCCATCATAAATTCACCTGTTGAAATCCTAACCCCTAAGGCGCCCTTGTCCCTTTTCACTATGTGAGGATGCAATAAGGTTGCAGCCTACAACTCAGAAGAGAGCACCCACCAGAACCCGAGCATGATGGCACCTTGATCTTGCACTTCTAGCCTCCAAAACTATGAACAATAAATTTTACTGTCTATAAGTCACCTAGGCTATGGTATAATACCCAGACTTTTAGAGAAGCCATAGCAAACTAAGACAAAAAGGTCTCTAGAAAGATGGACTATGTCTCCTACGCTGGTTATTATGTTTTGTTCCTCTCTCACAATCACCAGCAATATCCACTTCCACCCTTTTCTTTCCTGCTTTGTTTCCTGGGAGGTTGACTTCTATGGACTAAATTGCTCATGCTCCCTTGCCAGCTACCTTTCCATGAGGTTAGGCAAACAGGAGGCACTAGCAGGAAATGTTAGGGTAGGAGAATTAAAAGGTCAGAGTCCTTCCCTCAGACCTTCTTACTTCAGCACCTTGTCACTAGAGGTACTAAAGCCCCTCAGAGATTTCACCTTCTGCCTTTAAGTGTGTCCTCCAAGGTTCCTGTTTTTATTCAGCTACCTTCAGTACCTTTAAGATTAGTGGTTGTAATAATTTTTAGGGCTTCCTTAGTGGCTAAGATGGCAAAGCATCTGCTTGCAATGCAAGAGACACGGGTTCAATCCTTGGGTCAAGAAGATCCCCTGGAGAAGGGAATGGGTAAACATTATAGGATTCTTGCCTGGAGAATTCCATGGACAGAGGAGCCTGGTTGGCTACAGTCCATGGGGTCACAAAGAGTTGAACATGACTGAGGGACTAACACTTTCACTTTTTTCATATTTCAACAACTTTTAATTAGTGGTGTGTGCTCAGTTACTCAGTTGTGTCCAACTCTTTGTGACTCCATGGACTCTAGCCTGCCAGGCTCCTCTGTCAATAGGATTCTTCAGTCAAGAATACTGGAGTGTGTTACCATTTCCTCATCCAGGGGATCTTCCCAACCCAGGAACTGAACCCACATCTCTTGTGTCATTAGGCAGACTCTTTACCACTAAGTGCCACCTGGGAAGCCCTTTAACTAGTGATAGTTTCTGTGTAATTTACATCCATTTATTAATGCTTCTTCATTTGAACCATCTAAAGTGTGGTCTTATTTCTTGAAGCCCTGACTGATACAACTCCAGAGCCCATAGGATTTATTCTAATTTGCTTGAAGTTATTGTCAAATTGAAGTTAAATGAGAAGGTGGTAAGGAAAGGTGAGTCACTGAAATGGAGAAGGAGCACCACAATGGCAAAGGTGGGTAGAGACTGTACAGCACTGGCCAATAGAGAAAGGGTCTTTAATCATAACTTTTCATATTTACAGCTATTTCCAGTGTGAAAATGGAGACAGGATATTGCTGACCCCAGAGTCAATAATTTTAATTCTATTAGTAAGATCCATTTTATTGTGATTATCTATTTCAGCTTGATAACATCAAAACTTTAATGTCTCATTTTTATTCCATTCTTGCCAAGCAACTTTCTGACTATAACTTGGGTTTCATATAAGTGCTAACAAGAGGGAATATACAGGCTTCAAATATTCCAGTAACTGTGATTATTTTTTTTTAATCACTGCAAACTAATAAATAGCCATTATGTTTTTGCTATTATGACTTGGTTAAATAGAAGTGCTTTCTTGAGATATTTGTCTTCTTTAGGTGTGTTATTAACAACAAGATTCTGAAGGCAAGGCCTTGGACTACCTGTAGCTTGTTCTTACTATTTTGAAATTCTATACTATAATACCTAATGTATTGAGGAACACTTAGAAGAATATAGGCTGCTAGACTAGGGGAAGCAATTTTATACCAATCATGTTTCTTGGCAGGACCTTGGAACAAAATCTTGGTAAAGACTTCACAGAGGGTAAAAGATCGTACTTGCCCAGGAAATAAATGGACTAGACCTATCATTTTGTGGCCACTTAATCGTGTTCGGAGTTATGTCAAATAATAAATGTCTCCCCATACCATACAAAGAGTATTTTTGCAGTCAAAAGCTCCTTTTTTAAGGTATTATTCTATCCATGACGTGCGTTCTAAGTCACTTCAGTTGTGTCCGACTCTTTACAGCCCTATGGACTGTAACCTGCCAGGCTCTGTCTATCCATGGGATTCTCCAGGCAAGAATATTGGAATGGTTTGCCATGCCTTCCTTCAGGGATCTTTCTGACCCAGGCATCAAACTCCAGGCTATTACATCTCCTGCACTGGCAGGCGGGTTCTTTACCACTAGCACTACTTAGGAAGCCCCACTATCCATGACAAAACATCGTAATTATACAGATTTTGACTTGTTCTTCAACTTCCTCTTATGATCTTAAGTATCAGTTGCTTGGCATAAGCACCATTATTCCTGCTCTTTTACATGTTTATACCAGTCTTGTCCATTTACAATTACTTTGTCACTCAGATGTTTGTCTGTGACATTCTGTGCCACTAGGTTAGTTAAAATACCTTCAGATGGATGTTTCTAAGTATCCTGTGGGTGTTCAGGAGAAGAAAGAGACAGGAAATAAGTTTCTGTTGTATAATCGCCTCATACTCAAGCAATCTGTCTATCAGAATTCTTTCTTATGGATAGAAATGCTCATTCTACAATGTTCAAAACTCACCCGTGTCCCCTCCACCCCCTAATCAATAAATTCAGAGTTTGAAACTGAATCATTCATGTCAAATACATTTATTTAAGAAATATAACCTACTTTTCCGTAGGAGAGATTGTCTGATTATAACAAGAGTAAAAAGCTCTCTTGACTATCAAAAGACTTTCCCATATTCAGTTGTGAAGATTTAGGAATATGTGAATCATCATCAATTGATTAAATTTCTTCTAAGCATGTGGCATATACTTTAAAAGAAAAGCAAAAATGCTTGCCGAATCCCAGAAAGGGCACTTTATTGTCTTCAGAATGATGTGGGAAAGTTCATGAAATTAGCTAATAAACCATTATTTTCTTCTACTTATTCCTTATTCTCTGCCTGTCCTTTTCCCTTCCTGATTTGCTTCTGTGGGATTTCTAATGATGCTCTAATAACAAGAACAGCTGCAGCAGTGGTGGTGGCAACAGCAGCTATCATTTAGATATTGACTACATAATACATACTTAGTATTTTGCTCAACCCTTTACAATAATTAATTAGCTACCTTTTTCCTCAATGCTCAGAGGCAGCTACCAGTCTTTTTCCCTTTTTGCAGATAAAAAAAAAAAAAGAAGAACAAGAGAGATTAAGTAACTTGGTCAAAGTCAGACAGCTAATAAAGAGATCAACCTATGTTCAGATTTAAACCCAGGGCCATTTGACTCTGGAAGTTATGCACTTAACCATTGTATAATTGTGTCCTTTGGAGGTGAAATTAGTGAACTGCCGTGATCTCTGGGAGACTATAAGTGCTATGTAATTGGAAGGTCTGTAATCTTCTCAATATTTATATATGCTTATCACTTGCTCAAGGTATACGGAACTATGACCAAAAAAGCAACACTAGGAAGTGTATGTGGCTTCAGCAGGAATCTTAAGGGAAGCAGGAGGACATCCAGCTTAACAGCTATATCAGCTGAATCATCAATTAGGTGGCATGTGTCATGGCCAGGTAACAGAAATATTCAAAAAAATAACTTTTTTAGTAGAAGATTTTAAATCTTTCATTAATATATTCACATGTTGCAGTATTTGTGGAATTTATATTAGGGTTTATTTATTGCAATTGTGAAAGTCTCTCAGTCATGTCAGACTCTTTGTGACCTCATGGACTATACAGTCCATGGAATTCTCTAGGCCAGAATACTGGAGTGGGTAGCCTTTCCCTTCTCCAGGGGATCTTCCCAACCCAGGGATTGAATCCAGGTCTCCCGTATTGCAGGTGGATTCTTTACCAACTGAGCCACAAGGGAAGCCCAAGAATATTGGAGTGGGTAGCCTATCCTTTCTCCAGCAGATCTTCCCAACCCAGGAATTGAACCAGGGTCTCCTGCATTGCAGATGGATTATTTACCAGCTGAGCTATCAGGGAAGCCCATTTACTGCAAGGCAATCATTATATTCTATAGTTCACTGAAACTAGGGGGATCTATTTTCATTGTTTTTTTTTAATTTATTATCATTATTATTTATTTTTTACTTTACAATATTGTATTGGTTTTGCCATACATCAACATGCATCTGCCACGGGTGTACATGTGTTCCTCATCCTGAATCCCCCTCCCACCCCACTCCCCTTACCATCCCTCTGGGTCATCCCAGTGCACCAGCCCCAAGCTTCCTGTATCCTGCATCAAACCTGGACTGGCAATTCATTTCTTATATGATATTATACATGTTTTAATGCCATTCTCCCAAATCATCCCCCCTCCTTGGGGATATATTGTCTACATAGAATACACTCTTGAATTGTGACTGAGAAATCAGGGATGGAAATAAGCTGTACTTGTGTGTGTGCTAAGTCGCTTCAGTCATGTCCAACTCTTTGAGACCCTATGAACTGTATGTAGCACAGTAGGCTCGCTATATGTTGCCATAAGATATTAAAGGTCAAATAAAGTGATGGAAAATAATCAAAACTAGGACCTATTATTTCCTAATGAGTGTTTGAATGCAACTAATAATTTACCTCTGACAAATCACTTATCTTTTCTGTGTTTCCCAGTTTTCAGCCATCAAGTGGGGAAATTAATATAAGATCCCTGCTCTGTCCCTTGCCTGTCCTGACTTGTCTAAAATCTCAGTCACTCGAGCATCTAATGAGCTACCAGCAAGCATCAAAGATGAATGAGAATGCTTGTCCTTCACATCCTTAGTCCACTATAGGGACTACCAGGAGCTAGAATATGTGGATTATACAGAAACACAAATGAGTTTGTAAACAAATTTTAAGATCCTAGCCAGAAAATGAGTATGGTTTTATGACAAAAGTATACACATCAAGGGACACAAATAAATAGATGGAGGATGAGAAACTCAAGTCAGGAATTTCTTGTCATCTCTCTGGGGTACAGGCTTATGAAAAACTCAGAAGGAATAAAGAAATCCCTCTGGGTCATCCCAGTGCAAATCCCATCTGACATTTACTTCAGACTTTATTAGTGAACATTTTTCACTTATGATATTCACATGTAAATTCCAGACTGCAGTTTCCTTCTTACTGTCAATGGGTTCTGGTTATTGCCCAATTCATCATTAGCAACTGTAATAAAGCCAATGCTAGTCTTCAGTATATGGTAAACTCACTACTCTCGTGTGAGTTGGCATTATGGACCTGGCTAAGTAATAAGCTGAGACACACGGTTGGTGTCTTGGACTTGTTCTGCTAAACAGCAAGTTTCCTATGGGCAGGTTTGAAGTCTGGTAGATTCCATTTATCACTGAACAGGAATATTTAATTATTGATAGTCCTCAAATGAATTTCTTGCAAAGCAACAGAAACTCTCTCTTTTCTCTGCTAGTGAAAAGTCATATTCTGCACACACATGATATGTCTTATTCACAGTTTTGCCATTAGTCCTCTGCTTAGACAACACTTTCACAAAGAACTATTGTGAATACTTCCACCTAAACAGTCTGGAAAACAGCCGACTAGTTCTACCTACTAGACACTCTAAAGATTAATCTCATAAAGGCAGAAACCTTTCTACGGAAGTGCAAAACTACTCAAGGATGAAGACATTCTTATTAAAGGAGAATTAAAGACATTAGGTGCTGAATTCTTAAAGTTACAAAATGGAATTCCTTAACTCAAGAGATAAAAAGATGTCTCAAATTCTATTTGAGCATAACAATCTTGTCCCCTTTAAAGTGACATATTTTGAACCTAGAGAGCTTTCATGTGTCTATGTGTATAGGTGTGGAAATGTACACAGAACTCACTGTGATACATTAAAATTAGATTAATTTTAAATCAGTCAGACAATACATTACCTTAAAAATAAAGTTGTGCTTATTTTAAACTCCCCATATAATCAAACCTTGAAAAATTCACTCTAGCATTAGAAATCATTTTTCCCCAATTATCTGGCACATTTCTTTGAAGTGATTACTGAACTATATATGCAAAGACAATGTACATTAATAACATATTGCTACTTATATCACTCTCCTGAATATATTTTCCAGAACTCCAATAGGTATTTAATTACAATATTTCCAAATTATGATTCAAAGTACCTTACACAAATCAACTGCTACAGCCTTCAGAGCTAAAGACTGTCATGAAGGATGGTGGGGACATATGTCTCTTTGAGTTAGCTTTCTTGGGATTTTGATATTTGCATTGGAATATTACCCCCCGATGTCTCTGATCTGTATAAAGCTAATTATATGCTACTATTAGAGCAGATTGCAAAAGACATTGACAGTTGGAAAGGCCTAATGACCAGCTGGATGGGAAAATTTCATGTTGTCAAAATGGTAACTTTGGCAGAAGTTTTAGATGCCTTTTATCTGCTACAAACATGAATACCTAAGTCTTGTTTTAAAATAAACTTAGCCTGTTAAATAGTCACATTTGGAGTATAAAAGAACTGCAAATGCTAAGTGGCATATTCTATATTTTGAGACTGTAATCCTTCATTACCTAAATAAATGTTGAATTTATGGACTTTATTTCTTGCTCAAACTTAGTAAAAATGAAATCTATATGAATAAGAAAAGATATCCTGTAATATAGTTAATGTTTATGAAATGTTAAAAAATAGTTTGATGAATCAGGGAGCAAAATCAAACCAATTACACAATGTCCCTTACCATTTCCTTACTCATATTGATTGAGGAGACATTTCACTTTACAACTACCTATGCTGACAAAATAATAATTCCACTTATATGGTGCTTTTAAAGTGTTTTTAAACATTATCTCATTTATTCCTCATAACAATTCAATGATACAGAATTCCTAGTACTAGATTAGTCTCAATGATACTAGAATTACTTAATTAGAAAAAAATAACCATTTAATACCTTCTCCTTTCTCTTTAAATTTTCAACTTTTTTCCCACTAATTCATCTGACAATCCTATGGCATTCTTCTTAGACATAATGGGTACAGTCAGCTGATAACTGCCTCATCTTCCCATCAACAATTTCACCCACACAGTTGCATCTGTTCCCATATAACAGCAGCGACAACAACAACAATAGCTGGGTTTTACTGAGAACTTGCCATTTGCCAAGTACTACTTTATGCACTTCATCCATCCCTGTGTTGTGTTCCGTAGTATCCAACTCTTTTTGACCCTATGGACTATTGTCCGCCAGGCTCCTCTGTCCATGGGATTCTCCAGTCAAGCATACTAGAGTGGGTTGCTGTGCCCTCTTCTAGGGGATCTTTCTGATCCAGGGATAGAACCCACATCTCTTATGTCTCCTGCATAGAAGGAGGGTTCTTTACCACTAGTGCCACCTGGGAAGACCATGCACTTGATCCAATTTGACCTATTCAACATTTATAACTCTATGAGGTAAGTGCTATTATATCCTCCGTATTTAATTTTTCAACTTTTATTGAGACACAATTGACATATAATATTTTAAGATTAAGATTTACAACATAATGATTGATATATGTATATATTGTGAAATGGTGACATAATATGTTTAGTTAATATCCATCACTTCACATAGTTAAAAAGAGTTTCTTTCTTTGTGATAAGAACTTTAAAGATTTACTTTCTTACAAATTTCAAATATATAAGACTGCTAACTATAGTCACAACGTTGTACATTACATCTCTAGTACTTATTTATCTTTTAAATAGAAATGTGTACCTTTTGACCACCTTCACCCAGTTCCCCCACCCACTGTCTTGTGCAACCACCAATCTAACAGTAACCCTAACTCTGTTTTGATATGTTTGTTTTTTTTTTTTTTTTTCAGATACCATGTATCAGCCCCATTTTAGAGATGAGGAAATGAAAGCATTCATCTAGGTTTACCAAAAACAAACAAACAGACAAACCACAGATGGCAAACATAGGATCTGAACCCAGAAAGTCTGCCTCCAGACTAACTCAACTCCATACTCAATTGTCTTGCTGCTATTATAGAAGAGTCCTCTAGGAGTATTCTTCCTTGTGCCTTCCTTGAATCTCAACCCCTCTTACCTTCTGAAAGACTTTACTCCTGTAATTATGTCAAGTGCATGCTAGGTGGCTTCAATCATGTCCAACTCTTTGTGATCCAATGGACTGTAACCTGACAGGCTCCTCTGTCCATGGGATTCTCCAGGCAAGAATACTGGAGTGTGTTGCCATTCCCTTCTCCAGGGGATCTTCCCTACCTCTACTCAACTATCAGTTTCTTCCTCTCATTGTCATTCAAATATGTATCACTATCACACTTTAACTGGAGAAGGCAATGGCACCCCACTCCAGTACTCTTGCCTGGAGAATCCCATGGATGGAGGAGCCTGGTGGGCTGCAGTCCATGGGGTCGCTGAGAGTCGGACATGACTGAGTAACTTCACTTTCTCTTTTCACTTTCATGCATTGGAGAAGGAAATGGCAACCCACTCCAGTGTTCTTGCCTGGAGAATCCCAGGGATGGCGAGCCTGGTGGGCTGCTGTCTCTGGGGTCACACAGAATTGGACACAACTGAAGCGACTTAGCAGCAGCAGCAGCAACATACACTTTAAAAACATGACAAACAAAAATCTCTTAATCTCTCCTTCTATGGTACAAATTCTCCAAATATTTGTCTCTACTCACTAACTAAATTTCTTCATTTATTTTTCAAAACATGGTATTGAAATGCTCTTCCACATATTTATCTATATTCAGTAACTCAATCCCTTCTGTCTTGTAAAAGCTCTCACCAAAGAAACCAATGACTTACATTTTGCCCAAGCCAATGCAGAGATCTCTGACTAATTTTATTGACCCATGAATAGCACTTGGCTTTTTTTTTTAATCATTGTCTTGTTTTCTATCTCACTAGATACTTTTTCTCAGTCTCCTTCTGGATAAGACTTTTAGAAGTTAGAGTACCTCGGGAGTCTTTCCTTACCCTTCATTTCCTCTATATACACTCTCCCTAAGCTATCTCATCCAGTACCAAGAGTTCAAATCTATACACTGATGCCTGTCAAATCTGTAGCTCCAGCCTGCACTGCTCTCCTGAACTTTAGAAATCATATCATATATACACAACTCCCTACTCCACATTGCCACTTGAAAAGTCTAATGGACCTCTCAACCTTAATAAAATGCAAATAGGATTACAGAGTTTTACTTCTATATCTGCTCCTGGCCAACCCATCTCCTTTTGAGTAAACACCCAGTTCTTGAGACTAAAACAAAATGTAGGAGTCTTCCTTGATTCTTCTTTTTCCATCAAATTTCAGGTCTATCCATCAGTAAGTCCCGTCATATCTCCAAAAATCAATTTCCAAAGGTATTTCTACCCTTGAAATGTTTCAAATTCGTTTCCACTGGATTTTAAAATACCAGTCCACGGCACTATCATCTCTCATCTGGACTACTGAAATAGTCCCCTAATTTGTCTCCCTGTTTCTATTTATTTCCCCATACAACTTATCTTCTTTATAATACCTCTCATAATTTTGTGAAAACTATGGTGCTTCACAGGTTAAAACCTCCCAGTGTCTCTCCATGAAACCTAACATAAAATACAAACTCTTTATCTTGGACTACAACTTGTATGTGATATAGCTTCTTTCTGTATCTACACTCCCTCCCCCTCATTAATTATGCTCCAGTTAGATTGGTTCTTCTTACATAGTAAGTTTATTTATGTTTCAGGGACTTTGAAATAGAATAAATAAATATATATGAAATGTGCTGTGTGTGCTAAGTCACTTCCATCATGTCAGACTCTGCATGACCCTATGGACTGTAGCATGCCAGGCTCCTCTGTCCATGGGATTTTCCAGGCAAGAATACTGGAGTGGGTTGCCATGCCCTTCTCCACAAGATCTTCCTTACCTAGGGACTGAACCTGCATCTTTTATGCCTCCTGCATTGGCAGGTGAGTTCTTTACCACTAGCGCCACCTGACTTTGAAATATATATCAAATATATATATTTTGATATACAGAAAGAGATATTTATGCTTGGATGATTTTTTCCTCAAATATTTACATAGCTGCCTCTTTCTCATCTTTCCAGTCTCAAGTAAAACACCATTTCTCCACAAAGGGTTTTCCCAACCACCCTGGCTAAATTGGCCACCTCTGCAAAAGTATGACAGTTCTTATTACTTTAAGAGCTAGAAATATTCTCATTTATTTGCATTTTATGCTCTGTCTTTCCCACTGAAATGTAAGTTCCTTGAGAACAGGGACCAAGTCCATCTTGAATCCTTAGCACAGGGTCTTTAGTACCTAGAAAGCATCTGTACCATGATAGGTGCTCAATAAAGATTTTTAACAGACTCACTATGATACTTTTATGTATATGTATACAAATTCAAACACATGGCAAATATGGGGAGTGATTACATGAGGTCACCAAAAGTGGAACAGGAAACACAATTAAGGGCCTTATTCCAATTATAGAGTAGTCTACATTTAAAAAACCCAAAATCATAGACTGACAAATAGATAGACAGACAGACACACCATTTTGTGGCTTGAATTTTCCAGGCCAATGTGGTAATATTTCCACTTAGAAGTGATATAATATCCTTGGAAGTAAGAAAGGCTTGGTAGATTACTATGAATTTAAGTTTGCCAAAATTCTTAACAAGCATGAAGTAGATGTTTATAGGGCAAAGAGTCTTCCCAAAATAAAAATATATCTATGTAAAATATAAAATAAACCACCTCCTCTTTCAACCATAGGCTGGTGAAATTGGATGTACACATCCCCAAAACAAAGACTGTTATATGAACTGAATTATAAAGTATATGATCTCTTGATAGATTTTTGAAGCCATAATTGATATATAATAAACTGCACATATTTAATATATACAATATAATGAGTTTGGACTTTTGCATACACCCATGAAACCATCATGAATCAAAGTAGCAGACATATGTATCCCCTCCAAAAGTTTCCTAGTGGGGCTTTTGTTCTTGTTCATTTTTTTTATATTCCATGTTTTTTCCTTCTAATTTTATTGATATATAATTGACATACAGTTTAGAGTGTATAGCATAATGATTTGACTTACATACATCATGAAGATGATCATATTAAATTTACTGAACATCCATCATCTCATATAGATTCAAAATTAAAGAAATGGGGGAAAAATTCCTTCTGATGGGAACTCTTAGGATTTTCTCTCTTACCAACTTTCATATGTAGTATACAGCAGCGTAAATTATCTTTAGCATGTTGTACATTACATCCTTTGTACTTATTTATCTTTTAACTGGAAATTTGTACCTTTTGACTGCATTTATCCAATTCCCTCTTCTCCCAATCTTTGTCTCTGGTAACCACAAATCTGAACTCTTTCTCTATGAGTTTGTTTATTTGTTTGTAAGTATAGTTGACCTACAGTACTATGTTAGTTCCCATTACACAACACAGTGATTCAATATTTCTATACATTTCAAAATGATCACCACAAGTCTACCTGTCACCATACAAATATATGACATAGTTATTTAGTATATCTTCCACACTATATTTTTTATATCTGTGTGTCATTTATTTTGCAACTGGAAATTTGTACCTCTTAATCTCCCTCACCTATTTCTTTCCTCCACCACTCCCACTATACAGTTTTGTTAGATATAGGGACATTCTTGTACAGTGCTGCTGCTGCTAAGTCGCTTCAGTCGTGTCTGACTCTGTGTGACCCCATAGATGGCAGCCCACCAGGCTCCACCATCCCTGGGATTCTTCAGGCAAGAACACTGGAGTGGGTTGCCATTTCCTTCTGAATGCATGAAAGTGAAAAGTGAAAAATGAAAGTGAAGTCACTCAGTCATGTCTGACTCTCAGCAACCCCATGGACTACAGCCCACCAGGCTCCTCCGTCCATGGGATTTTCCAGGCAAGAGTACTGGAGTAGGGTGCCAGTAGGTCTCTAGAATTTATTCATCTTACATAAGTGAAACTTTATACCCATAAAACAACTCCCCATTTCCCTATCCCTCCAGCTGCTGGCAAGTATCATCGTATTCTCAGCTTCTGTGAGTTGACAATTTTAGATATTGATACAGTCAGTAAAAACAAGACCTGGAGCTGACTGTGGCTCAGATCATCAGCTCCTTATTGGAAAAGTCAGGTTTAAACTGAAGACAGTAGGGAAAACCACTAGGCCATTGAGTTATGACATAAATCAAATCCTTTATGTTTATATAGTGCAGTTGATAAATAGATTCAAGGGATCAGATCTGGTAGACAGAGTGCCTGAAGAAGTATGGACAGAGGTTCATGACATTGTATAGGAGGCAGTGACAAAACCATCTCAAAGGGAAAAAAAAATTGCAAGAAGGCAAAGTGGTGGTCTGTGGAGGCTCTACAAATAGCTCAAGAAAGAAAAGAAGTGAAAGGCAATGGAGAAAGGGAAAGATATACCCAAATGAATGCAGAGTTCTAGAGAATAGCAAGAAGAGATAAAAAGGCTTTCTTAAATGAACAATGCAAAGAAATAGAAGAAAGCAAGATATTTGGAAAAGGCTAGAGATCTCTTCAAGAAAATTGAAGATATAAAGGGAACATTTCATGCAAAGATGGGCAAAATAAAGAACAGAAACAGTAAGAACCTAATAGAAGTAGAAGAGATTAGAATAGGTGACAAGAATACACAGAAGAACTATACAAGATCAGTTTTAATGACCCAGATAACCATGATGGTTAATATTCAGGAAATCAGTCCTGAATATTCATTGGAAGGACTGATGCTGAAGTTGAATCTCCAACACTTTGGCCACCTGACACGAAGAACCGACTCATTGGAAAAGACCCTGATGCTGGGAAAGACTGAAGGCAGGAGGAGAAGGGGACGACAGAGGATGAGATGGTTGGATGGAATCACCGACTCGATGGACATAAGTTTGAGCAAGCTCCAGGAGTTGGTGATGGACAGAGAAGCCTGGCATGCTGCAGTCCATTGGGTTGCAGAGTCAGACATTACTGAGAAACTGAATTGAACTGAACCATGATGGTGTGGTCACTCACGTAGGACCAGACATCTTGGAGTGTGAAGTCAAGTGGGCTTTAGGAAGCATGGAGAAGGCAATGGCACCCCACTCCAGTACTCTTGCCTGGAAAATCCCATGGACGGAGGAGCCTGGTAGGCTGCAGTCCATGGGGTCGCTAAGAGTTGGACATGACTGAGCGACTTCACTTTCACTTTTCACTTTCATGCATTGGAGAAGGAAATGGCAACCCACTCCAGTATTCTTGCCTGGAGAATCCCAGGGATGGGGGAGCCTGGTGGGCTGCCGTCTATGGGGTCACACAGAGTCGGATACGACTGAAGTGACTTAGCAGTAGCAGCAGCAGCAGCTATGAACAAAGCTAGTAGAGGTGATGAAATTTCAGATGAGCAGAGGGATGGTATGGGGAGGGAGGAGGGAGGAGGGTTCAGGATGGGGAGCACATGTATACCTGTGATGGATTCATTTTGATATTTGGCAAAACTAATACAATTATGTAAAGTTTAAAAATAAAATAAAATTAAAATTACAAATAAAATAAAATCCTAAAAGATAATGCCTTAAAAGTGCTGCACTCAATATGTAAGCAAATCTGGAAAACTCAGCAGTGGACACGGACTAGAAAAGATCAGCTTTTATTCCAATCCCAAAGAAAGGCAATGCCAAAGCAAGTTCAAACTACTGCAAATTATGTTCATTTCACATGCTAGCAAGGTTATGCTCAAAATCCTTCAAGCTAAGTTTTAGCAGTTCATGAACCAAGAACTTCCAAATGCACAAGCTGCATTTAGGAAAGGCAGAGGAACCAGAGATCAAATTGCCAACATTGGCTTGATCATGGAGAAAGCAAGATAATTTCAGAAAACAATTTACTTCTGCTTCATTGACTATGCTAAATCCTTTGACTGTGTGGATCACAACAAATTGTGGAAAATTCTTAAAGAGACTGGCATACCAGACCACTTTACCTGTCTCCTGAGAAACATGTACGTGGGTCAAGAAGAAACAGCTAGAACCAAACATGGAACAACAGACTGGTTCCAAATTGGGAAAGAAGCACAACAAGGCTGTATACTGTCACCCTGCTTATTTAACTTATATGTAAAATACATTATGTGAAATGCCTTGTTGGATGAATCACAACTGGAATCCAGATTGCCAGGAGAAATATCAACAACCTCAGATATGCAGATAATACAAGTGTAATGGCATAAAGTGAAGAGTAACCAAAGACTTTCTTGATGAGGGTCAAAAAGTAGAGTGAAAAAACTGGCTTAAAACTCAATATTCAAAAAAACTAAGAACATGGTATCTGGCCCCATCACTTCATGGCAAATATTAGAAAAGGATAAAGTGGAAGCAGTGATAGATTTTCCTTTCTTGGGCTCCTAAATCACTGCAGACCATGCCTGCAGCCATGAAATTAAATGATGCTTGCTCCTTGGAAGGAGTGCTACAACATATCTAGACAGCATATTAAAAAACAGAGACATCACTTTGCTGACAAAGATCTGTATAGTCAAAGCTATGGTTTTTCCAGTAGTCATATATGTATGTGAGAGTTGGAACATAAAGAAGGCTGAGTGCTGAAAAATTGATGCTTTTGAATTGTGGTGCTGGAGAAGCATCTTGAATGTCCCTTGCAAAGAGACCAAATCACATCAATCCTAAAGGAAATCAACCCTGAATATTCATTGGAAGTTCTGTTGCTGAAGCTAAAATTCCAATACTTTGGCCACATGATGCAGAGAGTTGACTCACTGGAAAAGACCCTGAGGCTGGGAAAGACTGAAGGCAAAAGGAGAAGGGGGTGGCAGAGGATGAGATGGTTACATAGCATCACCAACTCAATGGACATGAATATAGGCAAACTCTGGGAGATAGTGAAACATAGAGAAGCCTGGCATGCTACATTCCATGCAGTCACAAAGAGTAGAACATAACTTAGTGTCTGAACAACAGCAACAAGTTCATACAAATGGAACCATTAGTCTTGGCAATGATTTCTTAGCTATGACACCAAAAGCACAGGCAATAAAACCAAAAATAGAGAAAAGGAACTATATCAAACTAAAAGGTTTCTGCACAGCAAAACAACTAATCAACAGAATGAAAAGGCAATCTATGGAATGAGAGAAAGCATTTGCAAGCCATATAAATGATAAGGAGTTAATGTCTGAAATAAACTCCTATAATTCAAAAGTCCAAATAACTTGACTAAAAATGGGACAAAGTACTTGAATAGGCATTTCTCCAAAGAAGATATCCAGATGCCCTAACAGGTACATGAAAAGGTGTGCACCATCACCAATCATCGGGGAAATGCCAATCAAAACCATGCTAAATAAAAACGAAAAGTAAGTGCTGGCAAAAGTGTAGAGAACTTGGAACTCTTGTACTCTATTGGTATGCATGTAAAATGCTAGATCAGCTATAGAAAACAGTAAAAGTAGGTTTCTCTAAAAATTAAAAATACGATCCAGCTGTATACCCACCTCTGGGTATATAGAAGAATAGAAGTCAGGATATCAAAGAGATAGTTGCTTTCCCATGTTTATTGCCATATCGGCAACAATCACAATATGTAAACAATTTAAATGTCCACTGACAGATGAATGGATCAAAAAAGTATGCTATATACATACAATAGAACATTATGTAGCCTTGAAAAATAAGGATATCCTGCCAGTTGTGACAACATGGATAATTCTGGAAGACATCATGCTATGTGAAATAAGCCAGTAACAGAAAGACAAATACTATAGGCATACAATCTTTAAATTTTCTCCTTCCTTCTCCCCACTCACTTCCTAAGTGCATGCATGCTTAGTCGCTTCAGTCATGTCCGACTCTTTGTGACCCCATGGACTATAGCCCGTCAGGCTCCTCTGTCCATAGGTTTTCCCAGACAAGAATACTGGAGTGTGCTGTCATGCCCTCCTCCAGGGGATCTTCCAGATGCAGGGATCAAACCCACGTCTCCAGCAGCTTCTGCACTGCAAGTAGATTCTTTACCGCTGAGCCACTGGGGAAGCCCCCATTCCCTAAGTATTCTTTAGCTAAATATCTTCAGTATTAGTTTGGTAGGGCTGCCTCAACAAAGTGCCCCAAACCAGGTGGCTTAAAATAACAAAAGAGTAGTATCTTAACTCTTCAGGAGTTCAGAAATCGGATCAAGGTGTGGGCAGGACTGGTTCTTTCTAGGGGCTCTGAGGGAGACTCTGTCCCACGCTCCTCTCCTAGTTTCTGGTGGTTAATGCAATCCTTGGCATTTCTTGACTTATAGTAACATCACTCCAATCTCTTCCTCTGTCCTCACATAGCCTTCTTCCCTTTTCGCATGTCATCTTTAAATATCTCTCCCATTACAAAGGCACTAGTCATGGGGTTCAGGTCTCACTCTAATCCAGTATGACCTCAACTTATCCTGATTAAATCTACAAAGATCCTATTTCCAAATAAAGTCACATTACAGGTACTACGAGGAGAACTTCATTATTCTTTTTTTTGGGGGGAGGGGTTAACTGAACCCATAACACTCTGATTTAGCTCTGTAGCTTATAATTCACACTATTATTATGCATACAGTACCCTAAGCTTCAAGTTTAACAAGGTATAAGTCTGCATCTTATACGTTTGGATTTATAAGCTTATTTTTCTTTAAAAATGATATTTTAAGCCTCCAGATAATATACTTCAAACATAGAAAATCCCAAAATTCCTATTTCTAATAGAAGCATGCTATTTTGGTAATTTTTATTTTGGCTTTTTGCCATGTATTTCAAAGAGAGACAACCATCTGTTTAACTCAGTTAAAAAGTATCTTGGCAAATAAAGAATACTACTGACATGGAATATGACAGTTGAGGGGTAAAATTCATTTTAATTTAATTTTTGCTTCTAAAGATTGACAGAAGTAGCTGCCACTGATTGGTGCGACTTTGAATGTTGCCAAGTACTAAGGCAACTTTCAGGGTATTCTTCTCTGCTAATGAAATAAAGTTAGTATCATTATAAAATAAGAGTCTAGAAGGAATATATGGAGTTGTCACTCTATTACTGGGACTAGTTCTAAGCGAATACCTTTCAGCCCTTGTTTTAAGAAAATCATTAGCTCATGTAAATAAAAGTATAATTCGTGGTATCCTCTTATCTTTCTCATGTAGTGTTCTGTGGTAGGGTAGTGAGAGTTTTTCAGTTCTTCAATGATTCTTCAATGATCACAAGTAGATAATAGTAATGATACCAGGCCACCACTCTGTTTAATACTTTACTGCCACTGCTAAGTCGCTTCAGTCGTGTCCAAAGAGTCTGTGCGACCCCATAGATGGCAGCCCACCAGGCTCCCCGGTCCCTGGGATTCTCCAGGCAAGAACACTGGAGTGGGTTGCCGTTTCCTTCTCCAACGTGTGAAAGTGAAAGTGAAGTCACTCAGTCGTATCTGACTCAGCGATCCCCATGGACTGCAGCCTACCAGGCTCCTCCATCCATGGGATTTTCCAGGCAAGAGTACTGGACTGGGGTGCCATTGCCTTCTCTGGTTTAATACTTTACAATCATATAAAGAAGGGTGACTTTATGGAATCGCTCATTATGTGGGCTGTGAGTTGAGAATATATGGTTATAGTCCATTTAATGAAGTTCTCCTAAAAACCAAAAGCCCGGAAAACCTGAAACATAAAAATTCCTTTCTTCAAAATCAAATGCTTTGCCACATTCCAGTGTTTTAAGTATCATTTCACTCTTAAATCTCTGAGAAAAGCAAACCCATGTATGCTATTCATAATACTTATGAGCAAGCTATTGTTTTTAATAAAACACAAGTCATTTCCCCCTATAATAAGCAGATGTAACCTCTTTTGCTCTCCTAAAATAGAGTTGTTTGTATTTACGAATGGTCCCAATCAGGTAAATACAGTTTTAATTGGCTCTTTATCAACCTTAACCAGAAAAATTATTCTCTCATTCATTAATTGAGGTCTGAATTTTAAGATCTGAATCATAATGGGTAGCGGAATAAATTTTCTAAATCCTTTTCCATGCAAATTTCAAATTCAGGAACATACATAACAAAATTTTATCATTGGCAAGACTAAGATTTCTTTTGGAAATCACAGAATTCAAAATTAGAAGAGACCTTTGGCAACACTGAGTTATTGGCAGAGCTAGGACAAGACCCTCGGCTTCATGTTTTCCCATTTTAGTGTTTTCTCTACTGCTGAAGGTCTTCCCCAGTGACTCAGTGGTAAAGAGTTCACCTGCCAATGCAGGAGATGCAGGATTGATCCCTAGGCTGGGAAGATCCACTGGAGAAGGGAATGACAATCCACTCCAGTATTCTTGCTTGGGAAACCCCACAGAAAGAGGAGCCTGGTGGGCTACACTCCATGGGGTCGCAAAACAGTCAGACACAACTTAAAAACTAAAAAACAACAACTAATGCTGACACTACTTCTCCATATAACCAATGATTTATTTGCAGCATCAAAGGCTCAAAGAAATCTGATTGTATTCAATTGGTTGCAATGGATATTTTAAATCACCAATTATACAAAAGACCTAAATAATATCATTTCTAAAATAATCACTCATTCCAAATCCCTTATCAAACATAATTCAGTCTTTTGAGCTGATATTTTTAAAAAGTGTTCCCTCTTTTAACTATACATTTGATCAGTCATTTTTTTTTTTTTGACTAATCAGCATCTCCCTGGGATACTTTTCAGAAAGTAAGTATGATGTTTCCCAAACCTGCTAGTTGAATAGAATTTTCTCTGTTTTGATATGTGTGTTTGGTTGTGGTATGCTTACAATAAGCAGCATTCAGGGTAGATTAAAACCTTTCATTTCAAGTTAATTATTAATTAATCTCAACAGTCAATTATTGCTTTGTGTATCACAGAAAAATGGAAATCATCCTTTAATTATTGATTCATCCTATAGTAGTTCACCAGCTGTACTACCTTTACAGATCAACATTTCTGTTGATAAATTTTCAGCTTGCTTTGCTTTCCTTGTCAAAAGGAGAAATTTTAAAGCCATCTGTTAAATTCAAAACCTCCGTTTTCTCCTACTGATCATTCTGAGCAAAATTATCAGGCACAAAGTCCTCTGCTCCTTGCAAGTATGAAGACATCCCTCTAAGGGCTTAGAATGGCACTGAGATGATTATTTTTCTTTTTACTTTTTCTGAACAATAGGTCAGAAGTAGATTAATCAATACATATGTTTAATTTTATATATTATTTTCATGCCACATTGGGGAAATTCCCTCCCAGTAACTACTACATTTATTTTAGTGTTAATTCTGTCAATACATGAAAAATATTTCCTGTGTAATTTGACAAATTTCAACTATGAAAATAAAATCTGCTTTAAGTATTTTCTCCATTATACATGGAGAGAGATGTACAGCAGAGTTCTCTGTTTTATGAGCCTTTGCCAAGGTTACCAATGCAGAATTCTCATTTTGATCTGTTGGTTCACTTATTGACAAGTCCACAATCACTAAGAATTTCTTCTAATCCTTTTCTAGAAATAGTGCCTATGTTATATTAAATACAGTGTTGGCTGTTATAAAGTAAAACCTTGAATACTAGCTGCTTAAATAAGAGAGATTTATTTTTCTTTCACATCAGAACTTGGGTAGGCAGTTTCAAAATCAGCAGGGATCCTGGTTCCTTCAAGCATACTGATCAGATATCATCAATACATAGCTACCATCTACTTGTCCAGGAAAGTCTTATAGCTCCTGTTATCATGCTTACATTCCAGCCTAAAGGAAGGACATAAAGACACAAGACAGGAGATTTCCCTTTCTTTTAAATGAATGGTCTAGACATGAGACACATCGCTTCTGTTCATATTCCATTGACCAAAACCTGGTCACGTGGCTAGCCTTACATAACTATTGCAGAGCCCATAAAATGTAGTCTTTGACATTTATGTTGATCATGTGCCCAACAAAAATTCCATTCCTATATATGAAAGTAAGAATGAATTTTCAGGGGTCAATTAGCAATCTCCACCACTACACCTACAGAGAGATGTGTTCATGCTGCTCTTTCTGCCTGCAAGGGTCTTTTCTTGCTTGCCTGCCAAACATGCATGCAGATCTGAAGATTCATCTTCAGTGTTATCTCCACCATAATCTCAGAAAAAGACTTTCCTGCTAAACTAGGTAAAATTGACAATAACATCTATTATGTTCTCACTCTATGTTGAATAAGTCATAATGTACTGTACCTTTTGTTTTATATATCTGTCTCCTCTTGAGAATATGCTTAGCAGCAAGAAGCTCTTTCCTGGAAATGCCTGGGAGTTTATAGTGCAAAATGTCAGACCACTGTCTCAAGGTGGAATAACTCTGTGGTATCATTCATGTTCCTGGGCTTTACACTTGGAGCAAGTTAGACTACACATCTTTGCCATGGATCTTCCTCCATGTAACCGGTTTTCCTCACTCCCTTAAAGGATTTACTGGCAAGTGATCCCTCAATAAATCAATTTCTCAAAAATCACATTTCAGGCTATCTTCGATGAAATAAGAACTAATACAGTTAGTATCACAAGAGGATGTAGAAAAGCATCTCCGTGGATAAATGGTGAGTAGTATTCATTAGTAGTGGTAGGCGGAATTCAGAGATGCACTAGCTTTTGTTAAGTCTCTGGTGTATGCAAAATATACAGAGCTTAGTAACTATTCAGACTGGTTTTGGATGGCTGCTGCTAAGCACCACTGATACTTTGAAGAAAGCAAATGAAAGGCTAAGATTACTTAATTACCAATGTCAAGCAATGTCTGACCATCAGAGGGCCTCCTTAGAAGCGTTTTGAAAAGACCTTAATCCCTTTAGAAGAAATGGAGTAGCCATCATAGTCAACAAAAGAGTCTGAAATGCAGTACTTGGATGCAATCTCCGAAACAATAGAATGATCTCTGTTCATTTCCAAGGCAAACCATTCAATAGTACGGTAATCCAAGTCTATGCCCCAACCAGTAACGCTGAAGAAGCTGAAGTTGAACGGTTCTATGAAGACCTATAAGACCTTTTAGAACTAACACCCCCAAAAGATGTTCTTTTCATTATAGGGGACTGGAATGCAAAAGTAGGAAGCAAAGAAACACCTGGAGTAACAGGCAAATTTGGCCTTGGAGTACAGGATGAAGCAGGTCAAAGGCTAATAGAGTTCTGCCAAGAGAAGGCACTGGTCATAGCAAACACCCTCTTCCAACAACACAAGAGAAGACTCTACACATGGGCATCACCAGATGGTCAAAACCAGAAACAGACTGATTATATTATTTGCAGCCAGAGACAGAGAAGCTCTATACAGTCAGCAAAAATAAGACTGGGAGCTGACTGTGGCGCAGATCATGAACTCCTTATTACCAAATTCGGACTTAAATTGAAGAAAGTAGGGAAACCCACTAGACCATTCAGGTATGACCTAAATCATATCCTTTATGATTATACAGTGGAAATGAGAAATAGATTTAAGGGACTGGATCTGATAGATAGAGTGCCTGATGAACTATGGAATGAGGTTTGTGACACTGTACAGGAGACAGGGATCAAGACCATCCCCATGGAAAAGAAAGGCAAAAAAGCAAAATGGCTGTCTGGGGAGGCCTTACAAATAGCTGTGAAAAGAAGAGAAGTGAAAAGCAAAGGAGAAAAGGAAAGATATAACATCTGACCACAGAGTTCCAAAGAATAGCAAGAAGAGATAAGAAAGCCTTCTTCAGCAATCAATGCAAAGAAATAGAGGAAAACAACAGAATGGGAAAGACTAGGGATCTCTTCAAGAAAATCAGAGATACCAAAGGAACATTTATTGCAAAAATGGGCTCGATAAAAGACAGAAATGATATGGACCTAACAGAAGCAGAAGATATCAAGAAGAAGTGGCAAGAATACACAGAAGAACTGTACAAAAAAGATCTTCAAGACCCAGGTAATCACGATGGTGTGATCACTGACCTAGAGCCAGACATTCTGGAATGTGAAGTCAAGTAGGCCTTAGAAAGTATCACTATGAACAAAGCTAGTGGAGGCGATGGAATTCCAGTTGAGCTATTTCAAATCCTGAAAGATGATGCTGTGAAAGTGCTGTACTCAATATGCCAGCAAATTTGGAAAACTCAGCAGTGGCCACAGGACTGGAAAAGGTCGGTTTTCATTCCAATCCCTAAGAAAGGCAATGCCAAAGAATGCTCAAAGTACCGCACAATTGCACTCATCTCACACGCTAGTAAAGTAATGCTCAAAATTTTCCAAGCCAGGCTTCAGCAATATGTGAACCGTGAACTTCCTGATGTTCAAGCTGGTTTTAGAAAAGGCAGAGAAACCAGAGATCAAATTGCCAACATCCGCTGAATCATGGAAAAAGTAAGAGAGTTCCAGAAAAACATCTATTTCGGCTTTTTTGACTATGCCAAAGCCTTTGACTGTGTGGATCACAATAAACTGTGGAAAATTCTGAAAGAGATGGGAATACCAGACCACTTAATCTGCCTCTTGAGAAATTTGTATGCAGGTCAAGAAGCAACAGTTAGAACTGGACATGGAACAACAGACTGGTTCCAAATAGGAAAAGTAGTATGTCAAGGCTGTATATTTTCAGCCTGCTTATTTAACTTATATGCAGAGTACATCATGAGAAATGCTGGACTGGAAGAAACACAAGCTGGAATCAAGATTGCCGGGAGAAATATCAATAACCTCAGATATGCAGATGACACCACCCTTATGGCAGAAAGTGAAGAGGAACTAAAAAGCCTCTTGGTGAAAGTGAAAGGTGAGAGTAAAAAAGTTGGCTTAAAGCTCAATATTCAGAAAACTAAGATCATGGCATCCGGTCCCATCACTTCATGGGAAATAGATGGGGAAACAGTGGAAACAGTGTCAGACTTTCTTTTTTTGGGCTCCAAAATCACTGCAGATGGTGACTGCAGCCATAAAATTAAAAGACGCGGAGGAGGAGCCAAAATGGTGGAGGAGTAGTACGGGGAGAACACTTTCTCCCCCACAAATCCATCAAAAGAGCATTTAAAAGTGGAGTAAATTCCACAAAACAACTTCTGAATGCCAGCAGAGGACATCAGGCACCCAGAAAAGCAACCCAAGTCTTCGAGAGGAGGTAGGAAAAAATATAAAAGACAAAAAAGAGACAAAAGAGGGAGGGACGGAGTTCTGTCCCAGGAAGGGTGTCTTAAAAAGAGAGAAGTTTCCAAACATCAGGAAACCTTCTCACTGCTGAATCTGTGCCGAACTTTGGAAGCACAGAGGGCAACATAACAGGGAGAAAAAATAAATAAACAATCAAAACTTGCAGATTGCAAGCCCTACGGTAACTCCCCCAGCTGAGAAGCAGCGCAGACACCTGCACACGCCATTAGCAAGTGGGGGCTGGGCAGGGAGGCACGGCGCGGGCTGCCTCGCTTAGAGTAAGGACCTGGCCTGAATACCCTGAGCGCTATCTGAGCGAAATAATCTGGGCTAGCAAACCAGACTGTGGGATATCTATCACGTGAAAAGCCAGCCCTAACCTAAAACACCGCCAGGCCCGCGCAGGGAACAAAGGACTGAACAGAGATAGCCGGCTGCAGACCTTCCCCCTCCGGTGACACGCAGCCAGAGCCGGAAGGGGGCAATCGCAGCCTGAGAGAGACATTATCTATAAAACTGTAAGCAGGCTTCTTTGCTAACTAAAACTTCTTGGGGGTCTGGACGGTCAACATCTCCCTGAGAAGGTGCACCGGTTTTACACCTAGATAACGAGTGGCGGGGAGGTGATAAGTCTCAGCAATCACGCTCGCTAAACACCTCATCACCTGAGCTGCTTGGACCTGGGAAGGGCACAGAACGTAGGCCCAATTGAGTCTGCGCCTCTGAGGACTACCCGAGTGCCTGAACCTGAGCGGCTTGGAACTGGGAGGTGCAGGCAGCCCAGGGCCGGCCACGGATGGTTCCCAGTGGAACAACCTAAAGCCTGAGCAGTTGGGCAGGGAGGCTACACGGGCCGTGAGCAGGGGCAGGCCCAGTGTGGCTGAGGCACTGCGAGCACACGCTGTGTTTCTTGTTTGCAGCATCCCTCCCTCCCTCCCCAGAGCGCAACTGAACAAGTGAGCCTAAAAAGAAAAAAAAAAAAAAAGTGTCCTCCACCGTCCCCTTTGTGTCAGGGCGGAAACCAGACACTGAAGAGTCCAGCAAACAGAAGAAGCTATAACAGAGGGAACCGCCTTGGAAGCTACAGGCAATAGATTAAAACCCTGTGGTTACTACCGACTACATAGGAAGGGGCCTATAGATCTTGAGAAATAAAAGTCGGACCAAGGAACTAGCCAAAAGTGAGCTGAATCCACAATACTCACAACAAAACCAGAGAAAGTCCTTGATATATTTTTTTTACTATTTTTACGATAATTCTTTCTTTCTTTTTTTTTTTTAATTTTTAAAGAAAATTTTAAGTCCTCTATTATTCCTTTAATTTTCAGTTCTATAACCTATTACTTTGCAAAAAAAAAAAAAACAACTATTTTTTTTTCTCTTCAGCAAACTTCATATATATATATTTTTATAATTTTTTGACCTTGTTTTTTTTTTTATTCTTCTTCTTTTCTTTAACATTGTATTTTTGAAATTCCAAACTGTACTCTAGATTTTTAATTTTAGCTTTTTGGTATTTGTTATCAATTTTGTACCTATAGTTTTTTTATAATTTCTGTGACTTTTTTTTCTCCTCTGTTTCTTTCTCTTCTTCTTTTATATAACACTGTATATCTGAAATTCCAAACTCTACTCTAGATTTTTAATTTTTGCTTTTTGGTATTTGATATCAATTTTGTACCTTTATTTTCTTTATAATTTTCACTACCTTGTTTGTTTTTGTTTGTTTTTTTTCTTTCTTTTCCTTCTTCTTTTCTTTAACATCGTATTTTTAAAATTCCAAACTCAACTCTAGATTTTTAATTTTTGCTTTTATGTATTTATTACCAATTTTGTACCTTTAAGAACCCAATCTTCAGTACCCATTTTTCACTAGGGAACGAGATTACTGGCTTAACTGCTCTCTCTCCCTTTGGACTCTACTTTTTCTCCACCAGGTCGCCTGTGTCCCCTCCCTAACCCCTCTCTACTCTACCTAACTCTGTGAATTTCTGTGTGTTCCAGATGGTGGAGAACACTTAGGGAACTGATTACTGGCTGGATCTGTCTCCCTCCTTTTCATTCCCCGCTTTTTTCCTTCTGGCCACCTCTGTCTCCTTCCTCCTTCTTCTCTTCTCTGTATAACTCCGTGAACATCTCTGAGTGGTCCAGTTGTGGAGTGCACATAAGGAAGTGATTATTGGCTAGTCCACTCTCTCCACGATTGATTCCACCTTATCTCATTCGGGTCACCTCTAACTCCCTCCTCCCTCTTCTCTTCCCCATGTAATGCTGTGAACCTCTCTGGGTGACCCTCATGGTAGAGAAACTTTTCATCTTTAACGTAGATGTTTTATCAATGGTGCTGTATAGAAGGAGAAGTTTTGAAACTACTGTAAAAATAAGACCGATAACTGGAAGCAGGAGGCTTAAATCTAAACCCTGACTCCAGGGAACTCCTGACTCCAAGGAACATTAATTGACAGGAGCTCATCAAACGCCTCCATACCGACACTGAAACCAAGCACCACACAAGGGCCAACAAGTTCCAGGGCAAGACATACCAAGCAAATTCTCCAGCAACAAAGGAACGCAGCCCTGAGCTTCAAGATACAGGCTGCCCAAAGTCACCCCCAAAACATAGACATCTCATAACTCATTACTGGACACTTCATTGCACTCCAGAGAGAAGAAATACAGCTCCACCCACCAGAACACCAACACAAGCTTCCCTAACCAGGAAACCTTGACAAGCCACCTGTACAAACCCACACACAGCGAGGAAATGCCACAATAAAGAGAACTCCACAAACTGCCAGAATACAGAAACGACACACCAAACTCAGCAATTTAAACAAGATGAAGAGACAGAGGAATACTCAGCAGATAAAGGAACAGGATAAATGCCCACCAAACCAAACAAAACAAGAAGAGATAGGGAATCTACCTGATAAAGAATTCCGAATAATGATAGTGAAATTGATCCAAAATCTTGAAATCAAAATGGAATCACAGATAAATAGCCTGGAGATAAGGATTGAGAAGATGCAAGAAATGTTTAACAAGGACCTAGAAAAATTAAAAAGAGTCAATATATAATGAATAATGCAATAAATGAAATTAAAAACACTCTGGAGGCAACAAATAGTAGAATAACAGAGGCAGAAGATAGGATTCGTGAATTAGAAGATAGAATGGCAGAGATAAATGAATCAGAAAGGATAAAAGAAAAACGAATTAAAAGAAATGAGGACAATCTCAGAGACCTCCAGGACAATATTAAACGCTACAACATTTGAATCATAGGGGTCCCAGAAGAAGAAGACAAAAAGAAAGACCATGAGAAAATATTTGAGGAGATAATAGTTGAAAACTTGCCTAAAATGGGGAAGGAAATAATCACCCAAGTCCAAGAAACCCAGAGAGTCCCAAACAGGATAAACCCAAGGCGAAACACCCCAAGACACATATTAATCAAATTAACAAAGATCAAACACAAAGAACAAATATTAAAAGCAGCAAGGGAAAAACAACAAATAACACACAAGGGAATTCCCATAAGGATAACAGCTGATCTTTCAATAGAAACTCTTCAAGCCAGGAGGGAATGGCAAGACATATTTAAAATGATGAAAGAAAATAACCTACAGCCCAGATTATTCTACCCAGCAAGGATCTCATTCAAATATGAAGGAGAAATCAAAAGCTTTTCAGACAAGCAAAAGCTGAGAGAATTCTGCACCACCAAACCAGCTCTCCAACAAATACTAAAGGATATTCTCTAGA
Organism: Bos grunniens; assembly: GCF_055505025.1. Classification (NCBI taxonomy): domain Eukaryota; kingdom Metazoa; phylum Chordata; class Mammalia; order Artiodactyla; family Bovidae; genus Bos; species Bos grunniens. Next base: position 98,766,354 of record NC_141194.1, on the reverse strand, counting down.
CAGGAAACACAAAAACGGTGTATAAATTCAAACCCAAAACAATAAAGTAAATGGCAACGGGATCATACTTATCAGTAATTACCTTAAACGTAAATGGGTTGAATGCCCCAACCAAAAGACAAAGACTGGCTGAATGGATACAAAAACAAGACCCCTACATATGTTGTCTACAGGAGACCCACCTCAAAACAGGGGACACATACAGACTGAAAGTGAAGGGCTGGAAAAAGATTTTCCATGCAAATAGGGACCACAAGAAAGCAGGAGTAGCAATACTTATATCAGATAAAATAGACTTTAAAACAAAGTCTGTGAAAAGAGACAAAGATAGTCACTACATAATGATCAAAGGATCAATCCAAGAAGAAGATATAATAATTATAAATATATATGCACCCAACAAGGGAGCACCACATTATGTAAGACAAATGCTAACAAGTATGAAAGGAGAAATTAACAATAACACAATAATAGTGGGTGACTTTAAAACACCACTCACACCTATGGATAGATCAACTAAACAGAAAATTAACAAGGAAACACAAACTTTAAATGATACAGTAGACCAGTTAGACCTAATTGGTATCTATAAGACATTTCATCCCAAAGCAATGAATTTCACGTTTTTCTCAGGAGAACATGGAACCTTCTCCAGGATAGATCACATCCTGGGCTATAAATCTAGCCTTGGTAAATTCAAAAAAAGAGAAATATTTCCAAGCGTCTTTTCTGACCACAATGCAGTAAGATTAGATCTCAATTACAGGAGAAAAACTATTAAAAATTCCAACATATGGAGGCTGAACAACACGCTGCTGAATAACCAACAAATCACAGAAGAAATCAAAAAAGAAATCAAAATTTGCATAGAAACTAATGAAAATGAAAACACAAAAACCCAAAACCTGTGGGACACTGTAAAAGCAGTGCTAAAGGGAAAGTTCATAGCAATACAGGCATACCTCAAGAAACAAGAAAAAAGTCAAATAAATAATCTAACTCTACACTTAAAGCAACTAGAAAAGGAAGAGATGAAGAACCCCAGGGTTAGTAGAAGGAAAGAAATCTTAAAAATTAGGGCAGAAATAAATGCAAAAGAAACAAAAGAGACCATAGCAAAAATCAACAAAGCCAAAAGCTGGTTCTTTGAAAGGATAAATAAAATTCACAAACCATTAGCCAGACTCATCAAGAAACAAAGGGAGAAAAATCAAATCAATAAAATTAGAAAGGAAAATGGAGAGATCACAAAAGACAACACAGAAATACAAAGGATCATAAGAGACTACTATCAACAATTATATGCCAATAAAATGGAAAACGTGGAAGAAATGGATAAATTCTTAGAAAAGTACAACTTTCCAAAACTGGCCCAGGAAGAAATAGAAAATCTTAACAGACCCATCACAAGCACGGAAATTGAAACTGTAATCAGAAATCTTCCAGCAAACAAAAGCCCAGGTCCAGACGGCTTCACAGCTGAATTCTACCAAAAATTTAGAGAAGAGCTAACACCTATCCTACTCAAACTCTTCCATAAAATTGCAGAGGAAGGTAAACTTCCAAACTCATTCTATGAGGCCACCATCACACTAATACCAAAACCTGACAAAGATCCCACAAAAAAAGAAAACTACAGGCCAATATCACTGATGAACATTGATGTAAAAATCCTTAACAAAATTCTAGCAATCAGAATCCAACAACACATTAAAAAGATCATACACCATGACCAAGTGGGCTTTATCCCAGGGATGCAAGGATTCTTCAATATCCGCAAATCAATCAATGTAATACACCACATTAACAAATTGAAAAATAAAAACCATATGATTATCTCAATAGATGCAGAGAAAGCCTTTGACAAAATTCAACATCCATTTATGATGAGAACTCTCCAGAAAGCAGGAATAGAAGGAACATACCTCAACATAATAAAAGCTATATATGACAAACCCACAGCAAACAGTATCCTCAATGGTGAAAAACTGAAACCATTTCCCCTAAAGTCAGGAACAAGACAAGGGTGCCCACTTTCACCATTACTATTCAACATAGTTTTGGAAGTTTTGGCCACAGCAATCAGAGCAGAAAAAGAAATAAAAGGAATCCAAATTGGAAAAGAAGAAGTAAAACTCTCACTATTTGCAGATGACATGATCCTCTACATAGAAAACCCTAAAGACTCCACCAGAAAATTACTGGAACTAATCAATGAATATAGTAAAGTTGCAGGATATAAAATCGACACACAGAAATCCCTTGCATTCCTATACACTAATAATGAGAAAACAGAAGCAGAAATTAAGGAAACAATTCCATTCACCATTGCAATGAAAAGAATAAAATACTTAGGAATATATCTACCTAGAGAAACTAAAGACCTATACATAGAAAACTGTAAAACACTGGTGAAAGAAATCAAAGAGGACACTAATAGATGGAGAAATATACCATGTTCATGGATTGGAAGAATCAATATAGTGAAAATGAGTATACTACCCAAAGCAATTTATAGATTCAATGCAATCCCTATCAAGCTACCAACAATATTCTTCACAGACCTAGAAAAAATAATTTCACAATTTGTATGGAAATACAAAAAAACCTTGAATAGCCAAAGCTATCTTGAGAAAGAAGAATGGAACTGGAGGAATCAACCTACCTGACTTCAGGCTCTACTACAAAGCCACAGTTATCAAGACAGTATGGTACTGGCACAAAGACAGAATAGATCAATGGAACAAAATAGAAAGCCCAGAGATAAATCCATGCACCCGATGGACACCTTATCTTTGACAAAGGAGGCAAGAATATACAATGGATTAAAGACAATGTCTTTAACAAGTGGTGCTGGGAAATCTGGTCAACCAATTGTAAAAGAATGAAACTAGAACACTTTCTAACACCATACACAAGAATAAACTCAAAATGAATTAAAGATCTCAATGTAAGACCAGAAACTATAAAACTCCTAGAGGAGAACATAGGCAAAACACTCTCTGACATACATCACAGCAGGACCCTCTATGACCCACCTCCCAGAATATTGGAAATAAAAGCAAAAATAAACAAATGGGACCTAATTAAATTTAAAAGTTTCTGGACATCAAAGGAAACTATTAGCAAGGTGAAAAGGCAGCCTTCAGAATGGGAGAAAATAATAGCAAATGAAGCAACTGACAAACAACTAATCTCAAAAATATATAAGCAACTCCTCCAGCTCAACTCCAGAAAAATAAATGACCCAATCGAAAAATGGGCTGAAGAACTAAATAGACATTTCTCCAAGGAAGACATACAGATGGCTAACAAACACATGAAAAGATGCTCAACATCACTCATTATCAGAGAAATGCAAATCAAAACCACTATGAGGTACCATTTCGCACCAGTCAGAATGGCTGCGATCCAAAAGTCTACAAGCAATAAATGCTAGAGAGGGTGTGGAGAAAAGGGAACCCTCTTACACTGTTGGTGGGAATGCAAACTAGTACAGCCACTATGGAGAACAGTGTGGAGATTCCTTTAAAAACTGGAAATAGAACTGCCTTATGATCCAGCAATCCCACTGCTAGGCATACACACTGAGGAAACCAGAAGGGAAAGAGACACGTGTACCCCAATGTTCATCGCAGCACTGTTTATAATAGCCAGGACGTGGAAGCAACCTAGATGTCCATCAGCAGATGAATGGATAAGAAAGCAGTGGTACATATACACAATGGAGTATTACTCAGCCATTAAAAAGAATACATTTGAATCAGTTCTAATGAGGTGGATAAAACTGGAGCCTATTATACAGAGTGAAGTAAGCCAGAAAGAAAAACACCAATACAGTATACTAACACATATATATGGAATTTAGAAAGATGCTAACAATAACCCTGTGAACGAGACAGCAGAAGAGACACTGATGTATAGAACAGTCTTATGGACTCTGTGGGAGAGGGAGAGGGTGGGAAGATTTGGGAGAATGGCATTGAAACATGCATAATATCATGTACGAAACGAGTTGCCAGTCCAGGTTCAATGCATGATACTGGATGCTTGGGGCTAGTGCGCTGGGACCACCCAGAGGGATGGTATGGGGAGGGAGGAGGGAGGAGGGTTCAGGATGGGGAACACATGTATACCTGTGGCAGATTCATCTTGATATTTGTCAAAACTAATACAATTTGTAAAGTTTAAAAATAAATTAAAATTAAAAAAATAAAAATAAAAAAATAAAAGACGCTTACTCCTTTGAAAGAAAGTTATTTCCAACCTAGATGGCATATTCAAAAGCAGAGACATTACTTTGCCAGCAAAGTTTCGTCTAGTCAAGGCTATGGTTTTCCCTGTGCTCATGTATGGATGTGAGAGTTGGACTGTGAAGAAGGCTGAGCGCCAAAGAATTGATGATTTTGAACTGTGGTGTTGGAGAAGACGCTTGAGAGTCCCTTGGACTGCAAGGAGATCCAACCAGTCCATTCTGAAGGAGATCAGCCCTGGGATTTCTTTGGAAGGAATGATGCTAAAGCTGAAACTCCAGTACTTTGGCCACCTCATGTGAAGAGTTGACTCATTGGAAAAGACTCTGATGCTTGGAGGGATTGGGGGCAAGAGGAGAAGGGGACGACAGAGGATGAGATGGCTGGATGGCATCAGTGACTCAATGGACGTGAGTCTGTGTGAACTCCGGGAGTTGGTGATGGACAGGGAGGCCTGGCGTGCTGTGATTCATGGGGTCGCAAAGAGTCGGACACGACTAAGCAGCTGATCTGCTCTGATCTGATCTGATTGAAGGAACAAAGGTATATTCCTTTGTAGTTAATAGCCTCTGAAGACTGATATTTTGGTAATTCTCAGAGTGAAAATGGAGGAGGAAGTAAAATATTAATAGCTTCAAGCATTTTCCTGGTGATTCAGACAGTAAGAAATCTGCCTGCAATGCAGAAAACCCGGGTTCAATCCCTCAGTCAGGAAGACATCCTGGAGTAGAAAACAGAAACCCACTCCAGCATTCTTGCCTGGAGAATTCCATGGACAGAGGAGCCTGGTGGGCTTCAGTGCATGGGATCGCAAAGAGTAGGACATGAATGGGCAACTAACACTTTCACTTCACTTCTAGAAGTTTGAGCAAAAGAGAGCGTGGGGAAAAAATAGTGATCATATTTTGAGATGTTAACAGCTATCAACTTTAAAAAATTCACAGGTGAAACAGTGTTCTAGATGGAGTAGTGAAGAGAAATTTGAGTTGAAGTTTGATAAGTTCACTTGGGTAAAAAGGCTTTTTATCGGGAGAATGAATGCCAAGGCTTAAAGCCTTGATTAATCATCTTTTGTAGACCTCTAGGATATCCTATTCTCATTTTGAGAAGGGTGTAGATGATCATAGGGTCAAAAGGCACCTTGAATTTTCAGTCTAGCATTCTATTCAGGTTTTAATCATAGAAAATTTTCATGAGGCAGAGAGACATAAGTTGAAAAACAACCACCTTTCTAAAAATCTCTACTGAAGATGGTTTCAGCCATACCTAGGCTCTTCTTATTTAAGATGACTAGAAGTACTGAAAATTCATACACAAAAGTATAATTCTTTTGCATCTCTGATTTTCAGTTCACTTTATCATAAAGACAGGCGAGCATAAAAGAAATTTCAAAAGCCTAGTTATAGTCATAAAGTTTATTGTCTATTGTTTTGTTTCAAAGGATGTTTCAAACCGCATTGTTCTTCTCTTGTATAAAGGCTGTTGTAGTATCATTGCAGGATCCTTCTATACTAATTTTTTCTCTTACTTCCTTATCTATCTGTGTGTAGACTCCTTAGAAAAACTGTCTGAATCAGCTGCTACTGCTGCTGCTAAGTCACTTCAGTCGTGTCCAACTCTGTGCGACCCCATAGACGGCAGCCCACCAGGCTCCCCCGTCCCTGGGATTCTCCAGGCAAAAATTTCCTTCTCCAATGCATGAAAGTGAAAAGTGAAAGTGAAGTTGCTCAGTCGTGTCTGACTCTTAGCGATCCCGTGGACTGCAGCCTCCCAGGCTCCTCCGTCCATGGGATTCTCCAGGCAAGAATACTGGAGTAGGGTGCCATTGCCTTCTCCACTGAATCAGCTATATATACATATCACATATATATATATATATATATATATATATACACATATAACATATATATATATATCACATATATATATATATATATACACATATAACATATATATATATCACATATATATATATACACATGTGTGTGTATGTGTGTGTGTATGTATCAAACTCCATAATTTTTAGTTCGTGTATATCCTTACAGATAGATATACTGAATACCTTTTTAAAAAGAATGAATTGTTTCAGCTATTATGGCTGATGTTCTTCTGATTCACCTAGATAATGTGATTAGCTATTACTAAGTGCCTAAGTAAACTTTACAGAGAAATAAAATTTACCTAGAGAAGTCTCTTTGGAAGTTCAGGAAAAATCTTTGAAGACCTAATCAGAGGGAAAAAGTATGACAAGTGACTTCCATTGATTGGTCATGAATTGTTCTTCCTTGACTTTCTGCACTACATTTTGTATTCCCCGTTTTACAGTGATAAAAGTGTAAGGGGGAAATAACCAAGAAGAAATAGAAAATATGAGCAGTTTAATATCAGTAATCAAACTGACTTAGTAATAAAGTGATTCCCAACTAACAAAAGTCCAGGACCAGGTGGCTTCACAGTTGAATTCTACCAAACATTTAGAGAAGAGTTAACACCTATACTTCTCAAACAGTTCTGAAAAATTGCAGAGGAAGAAATGCTTCCAAATTCATTCTTGGAGGTAAACTTCACCCTGATACCAAAATCAGACAAAGATATCACACACACACACATACAAATTACAAATCAATATCAGTGATGAACATAGATGCAAAAACCCTCAATAAAATATTAGCAAACCAAATTCAACAATACATTAAAGGGATCATACACCATAATCAAATGGGATTTCTCCCAAGGATGAAATGGTAGACAAAATTCAACATCTGTTTATGATGAAAAAACTCTCATCAAAGCAAATATAGAGGGAACATGCATCAACACAAAGCAGTAAAGAATCCGCCTGCCGATGCAGGAGACTCAGGTTTGATCCCCGTATGGGGAAGATATCCTGGAGTAAGAAATGGCAGTATTCTTGCTTGGAAAATTCCATGGACAGAGGAGCCTCATGGGCTAAAGTTCATGGGGTCATGGAAAAGTTGGACATGACTGAGCAACTAAACAAGAAATGAAATCCACAGCTAACATCACATTCAACATTGAAAAGCTGAAATAATTTCCTCTAAAGTCAAAAACAAGATAAGGATTCCCACTCTTACCACTTGTATTCAACATACAATTGCAAGTTCTAGCCACAGGAATAAGACAAGAGAAAGAAATAAAAGGAATCCAAATTGGAAAGGAATAGATAAAACTGTCACTGTTTGCAAATGACATGATATTATACGTAAAAAATCCTAAAAACACCACTAAAAACCTAATAGAACTCATCAATGAATTTGTTTAAACTGAGTAAATAAGATTAGTATACAGAAATCTGTCTCATTTCTATGCATAATCTTTCTCATCTCTAGACACTTAATAATGAACTATTAGAGAAAATGGGGAAAGCAATCACATTTATAATCTCATCAAAAAGAATACAAAACCTAGGAAAAAATCTAAGGAGGTAAAAGACTCATACTTGGAAAGCTATGACACTGATGAAAAAAATTGAAGATAACAGAAAGAGATGGAAAGACAAACCATGTTGATGGATTAAAATAATTAATGTTAAAGTGACAATACTACCAAAGGCAATCTACAAATTCAGTGTAATCTCTATCAAAATATTAATGGCATTTTTCACATAACTAAAATAAATGATTTTTAAATTTTTTGTAGAAACCTAAAATACCCCAAAACAGTTTTGAGAAAGAAGGACAGAGCTAGAGGTATCACACTACCTGATTTAAAACCATACTATAAGGCTGTAGTAATCAAAAGAGTATGGAGCTGGCACAAAATCAGACACATCGATCAGTGGTGAGGAATAGAGAGCCCAAAAATAAGCCCACACACTTATGTTCAATTAATCTATGACAAAAGATGCAAGATTATGCAATAGAGAAAACATAGTCACTTAAATAAGTGATGTTGGGAAAACTGGACAGCTACAAGTAAAAGAATTAAACTGGACTACTCTCTCATGCCATGCACAAAAATAAATTCAAAATATATTAAAGACTTAAATGTAAGATCTAAAACCATAAAACTTCTAGAAGAAGACATAGGAAGTACACTCTTTGATGTTGGTGTTAGTAATATTTTTTTGGCTATGTCTCCTCAAGCAAGGAAAACAAAAGCAAAAATAAACAAATGAGTCAACATCAAACTAAAAAGCTTTTGCACAGCAAAGGAAACTGCCAATAAAGCGAAAAGGCCACCTACTAAATGGGAGAAGATATTTGCAAATGATATATTCAATAAAGGGTTGGTTAGTATCCAAAATATACAAAGAACTCAACTTACCATCAAAAATCCAAACAAACCAATTAAAAAATGGCAAATAATCTGAATATTTTTCTATAGAAGACACACAGATGGTCAAGAGGCACAGGAAAAGATGCTTAACATCATTAATCATCAGGGAATGCAAATTAAAACCACAGTGAGATATCAGCTCTTACCTGTCAAAATGACTATTATAAGCAACAAAAACAAATAGCAAGTGTTGGCAAAGATATGGAGAACAGAGAACCACAGTGCTCTTTTGGTGATAACGTAAATGGGTAGAACTATTGTAGAAAACAGTGTAGAGTTTCCTCAAAAAATTAAAAATAGAACTACCAATGTGATCCAGCCATTCTACTCCTGGTATCTATCTAAACAAAATGAAAACACTAATTTGAAAACATCTATGCACTTCTATGTTCATTGTAGGATAATTTACAGTAGCCAAAATATGGTAGCAATTTCTGTGCCCACCAATAGATGGATGAATAAAGAAGATGTGGTGTGTACACACACACACACACACACACACACACACACACAATGCAATTTATCTTAACCATAAAAAAGAATGAATTTGCAACAATATGGATGGATTGGAGGGTATTATGCTAAGGGAAACAAAATAAGTACTGTATGATTTCATTCATATGTAGAATTTTAAAAATAAATAAACATAACAGAAACAGAGTTACAGATACAAAGAACAAACAGGTGGTTTCCAGAGTGGAGGGTAAAGAAAAGGAAAGAATTGGTAGGGATATTAAAAGGTACAAACTTCCAGTTGAATAAATGACTCGTTCGCATGAAATATACAGTGCGGAGAATACCGTAAATAACTATGGACTATCTTTGTGTGGTGACACCATAACTAGACTTATCATAGAAATTATTTTTGAAATGCATAGAAATATCAAATCATTATGTTGTGTAGGAGGAACTAACATAGTGCCTTCTACACAACATAGTGGTCAATTATAGTTCAAAAGCATACAAATTAATTGAGTAAAGATCAGATTTGTGGTAACCAGAGGTGGAATTTGAAGGGAGGGTGAGTTGGATGAAGGTGGTAAAAAGGTACAAACGTCCAGTTACAAGATAAAATAAGTACTATGGACTAAATATAAAGCATAATTAATACAATTAACACTGTTGTATGTAATAAATGAAAAGTTGTTAAAACAGCAAATCCTAAGAGTTCTCATCACAAGGAAAACATTTGTTTTCTATTCCTTTAATTTTTTTTTCTTCCAATTTTATTTTATTTTTAAACTTTACATAATTGTATTAGTTTTGCCAAATATCAAAATGAATCCGCCACAGGTATACATGTGTTCCCCATCCCGAACCCTCCTCCCTCCTCCCTCCCCATACCATCCCTCTGGGCCGTCCCAGTGCACCAGCCCCAAGCAGTTCAGTTCAATCACTCAGTCGTGTCCAACTCTTTGCGACCCCATGAATCGCAGCACGCCAGGCCTCCCTGTCCATCACCAGCTCCCGGAGTTCACACAGACTCACGTCCATTGAGTCACTGATGCCATCCAGCCATCTCATCCTCTGCCGTCTCCTTCTCCTCCTGCCCCCAATCCCTCCAAGCATCAGAGTCTTTTCCAATGAGTCAACTCTTCGCATGAGGTGGCCAAAGTACTGGAGTTTCAGCTTTAGCATCATTCCTTCCAAAGAAATCCCAGGGCTGATCTCCTTCAGAATGGACTGGTTGGATCTCCTTGCAGTCCAAGGGACTCTCAAGAGTCTTCTCCAACACCACAGTTCAAAAGCATCAATTCTTTGGCGCTCAGCCTTCTTCACAGTCCAACTATCACATCCATACATGACCACAGGAAAAACCATAGACTTGACTAGACGGACCTTTGTTGGCAAAGTAACATCTCTGCTTTTGAATATGCTATCTAGGTTGGACATAACTTTCTTTCCAAGGAGTAAGCATCTTTTAATTTCAGGGCTGCAGTCACCATCTGCAGTGATTTTGGAGCCAAAAAAAATAAAGTCTGACACTGTTTCCACTGTTTCCCCATCTATTTCCCATGAAGTGATGGGACCGGATGCCATGATCTTCGTTTTCTGAATGTTGAGCTTTAAGCCAACTTTTTCACTCTCGTCTTTCACTTTCACCAAGAGGCTTTTTAGTTTCTCTTCACTTTCTGCCATAAGGGTGGTGTCATCTGCATATCTGAGGTTATTGATATTTCTCCTGGCAATCTTGATTCCAGCTTGTGTTTCTTCCAGCCCAGAGTTTCTGATGATGTACTCTGCATATACATTAAATATACAGCCTTGACGTACTCCTTTTCCTATTTGGAACCAGTCTGTTGTTCCATGTCCAGTTTTAACTGTTGCTTCCTGACCTGCATACAAATTTCTCAAGAGGCGGGTCAGGTGGTCTGGTATTCCCATCTCTTTCAGAATTTTCTGCAGTTTATTGTGATCCACACAGTCAAAGGCTTTGGCATAGTCAATAAAGCAGAAATAGATGTTTTTCTGCAGCTCTCTTGCTTTTTACATGATCCAGCGGATGTTAGCAATTTGATCTCTGGTTCCTCTGCCTTTTCTATCACCAGCTTGAACATCAGGAAGTTCACGGTTCACATATTGCTGAAGCCTGGCTTGGAGAATTTTGAGCATTACTTTACTAGCATGTGAGATGAGTGCAATTGTGCGGTAATTTGAGCATTCTTTGGCATTGCCTTTCTTAGGGTTTGGAATGAAAGCTGACCTTTTCCAGTCCTGTGGCCACTGCTGAGTTTTCCCAGTTTGCTGGACTTTTGAGTGCAGCACTTTCACAGCATCATCTTTCAGGATTTGGAATAGCTCAACTGGAATTCCATCACCTCCACCAGGTTTGTTTGTAGTGATACTTTCTAAGGCCCACTTGACTTCACATTCCAGGATGTCTGGCTCTAGGTCAGTGATCACACCACTGAGATTATATGGGTCGTGAGGATCTGTTTTGTACAGTTCTTCTGTGTATTCTTGCCACCTCTTCTTGATATCTTCTGCTTCTGTTAGGTCCATACCATTCCTGTCCTTTATCGAGCCCATCTTTGCAATAAATGTGCCTTTGGTATCTCTGATTTTCTTGAAGAGATCCCTAGTCTTTCCCATTCTGCTGTTTTCCTCTATTTCTTTGCATTGATTGCTGAAGAAGGCTTTCTTATCTCTTCTTGCTATTCTTCGGAACTCTGTGGTCAGATGTTATATCTTTCGTTTTCTCCTTTGCTTTTCACTTCTCTGCTTTTCGCAGCTATTTGTAAGGCCTCCCCAGACAGCCATTTTGCTTTTTTGCATTTCTTTTTCATGGGGATGGTCTTGATCCCTGTCTCCTGTACAATGGCATGAACCTCATTCCATAGTTCATCAGGCACTCTGTCTATAAGATCTAGTCCCTTAAATCTACTTCTCACTTCCACTGTATAATCATAAGGGATTTGATTTAGGTCATACCTGAATGGTCTAGTGGGTTTCCCTACTTTCTTCAATTTAAGTCTGGATTTGGTAATAAGGAGTTCATGATCTGAGCCACAGTCAGCTCCTGGTCTTGCTTTTTGCTGACTGTATAGAGCTTCTCCATGTTTGGCTGCAAAGAATATAATCAATCTGATTTTGGTGTTGACCATCTGGTGATGTCCATGTGTGGAATCTTCTCTCCTGTTTTTGGAAGAGGGTGTTTGCTATGACCAGTGCATTTTCTTGGCAAAACTCTATTAGTCTTTGCCCTGCTTCATTCCATATTCCAAGGCCAAATTTGCCTGTTACTCCAGGTGTTTCTTGACTTCCTACTTTTGCATTCCAGTCACCTATAGTGAAAAGGACATCTTTTTTGGGTGTTAGTTCTGAACGATCTTGTTGGTCTTCATAGAACCATTCAACTTCAGCTTCTTCAGCATTACAGGTTGGGGCATAGACTTGGATTACTGTGGTATTGAATGGTTTGCCTTGGAAACTAACAGAGATCATTCTGTCGTTTTTGAGATTGCATCCAAGTACTGCATTTCGGACTCTTTTGTTGACCATGATGGCTACTCCATTTCTTCTGAAGGATTCCTGCCCACAGTAGTAGATATAATGGTCATCTGAGTTAAATTCACCTATTCCAGTCCATTTTAGTTTGCTGATTCCTAGAATGTCAACATTCACTCTTGTCATCTCTTGTTTGACCACTTCCAATATGCCTTGATTCATGGATCTGACATTCCAGGTTCCTATGCAATATTGCTCTTTACAGCATCAGACCTTGCTTCTATCACCAGTCATATCCACAGCTGGGTATTCTTTTTGCTTTGGCTCCATCCCTTCATTCTTTCTGAAGTTATTTCTCCACTGATCTCCAATAGCATATTGGGCACCTACTGACCTGGGGAGTTCCTCTTTCAGTATCCTATCATTTTGCCTTTTCATACTGTTCATGGGGTTCTCAAGGCAAGAATACTGAAGTGGTTTGCCATTCCCTTCTCCAGTGGACCACATTCTGTCAGATCTCTCCACCATGACCCGCCCATCTTGGATTGCCCCACTGGCATGGCTTAGTTTCATTGAGTTAGACAAGGCTGTGTCCTAGTGTGATTAGACTAACTAGTTTTCTGTGAGTATGGTTTCAGTGTGTCTACCCTCTGATACCCTCTTGCAACACCTATGGTCTTACTTGTGTTTCTCTTACCTTGGGCGTGGGGTATCTCTTCACAGCTGCTCCAGCAAAGTGCAGCCATTGCTCCTTACCTTAGATGAGGGGTATTGCCTCACCGCCCCCCTTCCTGACCTTCAACATGGGATAGCTCCTCTAGGCCCTCCTGTGCCCGCGCAGCAAATATTCACTAAATTTATTGTGATAATCACTTCATAATATATGTGTCAAGTCATTATGTTGTACACCTTATAAACTTACACAGTCCTATATGTCAGTTAACAGATTTTTTGGTAAATTGTTTATATATATACACATTTTTATCTTTTTTTTTTTTAATCTTTTTGGCTGTGCCCTGCAGCATGCAGGATCTTAGTTCCCTGAAGAGGTATCAATCATGCACTCCCTGAGTCAGCAGCATGGAGTCTTAACCACTGGTCCCCTAGGAAGTCTCCAGTATGTCAATTATACTTCAGTAAAAACTCAATAAAAATATGTTTTATACATTTGTGTCTCTTTTGCTCTCTCGCATACACAGTTATCGTTACTGTCTTTCTAAATTCCATATATGCGCATTAGTATACTGTATTGGTGTTTTTCTTTCTGGCCTACTTCACTCTGTATAATAGGCTCCATTTTCACCCACCTCATTAAAACTGATTCAAATGTATTATTTTTAATGGCTGAGTAATACTCCATTGTATATATGTACCACAGCTTTCTTATCCGTTCATCTGCTGATGGACATCTAGGTTGTTTCCATGCCCTGGCTATTATAAACAGTGCTGCGATGAACAGATGTATAGAACACTCTTTTGAACTCTGTGGGAGAGGGAGAGTGTGGGATGATTTGGGAGAATGGCATTGAAACATGTAAAATATCATATAAGAGATGAATCGCCAGTCCAGGTTCGATGCTAGATACAGGATGTTTGGGGCTGGTGCACTGAGATGACCCAGAGGGATGGTACAGAGAGGGAAGTGAGAGGGGGATTCATGATGGGGAACACATGTACACCCGTGGTGGATTCATGTTGATATATGCCAAAACCAATACAATATTGTAAAGCAGAAAAATAAATAAATACAATAATAATAAAATTGTATTCCTACTACATTTTTATCAAAAAATATGTTTTAAAAAATTTAAAAAAGAGTAATGGGAAATAAATAAAATAGTACTCAATAAATGAAGACATAAAACATTTTAATAGTAATAATAGCCACAAAACCCCCACAATCATAGAGAGCTACCACAAAGGTCCACAAATATTCTATATTTAATAGTGTGGAAATATTTCAAAACTAGGGAGAAAAAAAAAAAAACTAGAAATAGTAGAGCTTCAGCTGTAGGCAGGATTGAGGTTTGAGCAGCCAGTCTGAGGTTTATACAAGAATTGCTACTTGGGAAAGCACTGCAGTTAAGATATTCTCAAACTTAAATGACACAGTCAAGTTCACACAGGTAAATTTGTCTACAAGGCAAAAAAATCATTAGCTTACACCCTCAGGAGAACCTTGTCACAGGAGTGCAAAGCTAGCCAAACAGTTTTGGTAGAAGCCACTGTAACTAAAGAAAAGCATAGCTTTCTTCTTCTAGGCAGATTCCCTACAAGCATTTAGTTGACTCATCAATAACCCTGAAAACTCCCCAATAAATCATGTTTCTACACATGTATATGAATTGGTCTTATATGAGGCAAATATCATGTCTAATTTTGGCGGACAGGTTCTGTTTTTAGTCTGAGTGTTTTTAATGTCCTTTTATTGCAGATTATGAATTATTTCAGCTGTTGTGTTTGGTTGCTCAGTTGTGTGTGACTCTTTGCCACACCATAGACTGTAGCACCACAGGATCCTCTGTCCATGGAACTCTCCAGGTAGGAATAATCGAGTGGGTTGCCATTTCCTTCTCCAGGGGATCTTCCCAACCCAGGGATTGAGCCCAGGTCTCCCACATTGCAGGCAGATTCTTTACTATCTGAGCCACCAGGGAAGCCCCCTATTTCAGCTATTCAACTACAAATAAATAAACAATTTTATTATTTCATAAATAAACAAAACCAGAGTACACACATGGTTTTGCTCCTATAATTCTCATTTCATAGGGCTTGGAGTTGGGACAGTGGCACCCCTTCCTCATTACCATTATCTAGACTCTTTGAGATCATACTCTTTTTATCCCCATAAAAACACCTACTTACACTCTTATATTAGTAGTCTGCAGATCTCCAGTTCACTCACTCTCATTTCTTTAGCTCCTGCCTGACTGCCACCTTCAAACACTAATTGTCATAATTCTTGGAGATTTAAAATTTCACCTAGAAAATTGTTCCAATAAATCAGTCTCTCAGTTTCCAGACATTCTTCTCTCCCAGAATCTGCTCCTCCATCCTATCCAATCACTTTAATTCCGTAGTTATAAGTTTGATCTTAGAATTAAAATAACTGAAATTACTCCATAATTTTCATTTCAAACATTCCAATATTAAGCCACAAATTCTTATCTTTCCACCTAACTTCCTCTGCTACCTTGACCCCAATAATCATTCCATTGAAGTAAGAAGCACAAACCTTTTCACTGACCATCACCCCCTTGAAATCTCACCTTCCCTCATGATGCAACTTAAATTCCAAAGTCAATTACTATAATGAATCTTATGCATATTCTATGTCTTCCCTTTACCTCCAGTGTCTCGCTTTCTCACTTAATTTTACTCAGCTGGTGAGACTAAAACCTTGATGAAATCAAAATTTCCAGCTACTTATTATACTTGCAACCCCTACAGCTGGACATGGCCATAGGAAACACACAGTCACACTGAATGGTCTCACATTTAATTCATGACTATCCACCTCACAAAAGCCCTTAATGCTGAATGGGTAGCATGCCATATTTCCCCTAGTGCATTCACTCCCAACACTTCTAGCTGACTATTCTATTAATATATTTGCTCTGCTCTTAAACCCTTAGTGTCTGTTCTCCCATCCTCATGCTCAGATGATGACTTTGCTTCCTATTGTATTGAGAAAACTAACTATTCCTTTGAGAAAATAATCAGATGAGACCTTCAATGTATTCTCACCACCACATTTATTTACTTACTGTTATCTCTACCCATATATTCTACTTCCATTCTATTTCTATAAATAGACTACACATCCTCCTAGCCTATGTCTCTCCCTGTGAATAAGCCCTTTGCTTCACTCTACCATCCAAAAACATTGCTCTGGACATCCTCCCATTTTTATTATGAATTTTTTTCTTCTTTATGGAATAATTCCCATTGGTACATAAATTGTTACTTCTCCCATTACACACACAAAACTTCTCTGACCCATTTCCCCTCTAGCTACCAGGCTACATCTCTTTCTTTTTATAAAAAAAAAAAAATTAAAGAGTTGTCTCTGATCCCATATATAGTATGTCATCTGCATGTAATGACAATTTTACTTCTTCCATTTCAACATATATATGTTTTATTTCTTTTTCTTGTCTGATTGCTGTGACTAGGACTTCCAAAACTACATTGAATAGAAGTGGTAAGACTAGGAATCCTTGTCTTGTTCCAGATTTTAGTGGGAAGGCTTTCAGCTTTTCACTGTTGAGTATTATGTTGGCTGTGGATTTGCCATAAATAGGTTTTATTATGTTGAGCTATGATCTATAATCTTGTTAACACCTTTCAGATACTGTCACACCTCTTCTCAAAAACCTACAATGGCTTTCCATATTAAGTCAAAGTTCTTACTGTGACAACCAAAACTACACAAGCTGTCCTTCCTTTCTTCTGACGTTACCTCCTACATACAGTATATGTGTGAGTGTGAGTGTGTGTGTGTGTGTGTGTATGTGTGTGCACTTAGTCACTCAGTCATGTCTGACTCTTTGTGATCTCATGGACTGTAGCCTGCCAGGCCCCTCTGTCCATGGGATTTCCCAGGCAAGAAAACTGGAGTGGGTTTCCATTCCATTCTCCAGGGGATCTTCTCAACCTGGGATTCTAACCCTCATCTCCTGCATTACAGGCGGATTCTTCACCATCTGAACTATCAGGGAAGTCCTTATCTCCTACTACTCTTCCCTAGTTCTCTCCAGAGTGAAACGCATTTCTGTTCCTTGAACATATTTCATAAGCTCTTGACTCAAGGGTCTTCATACTCATAATTACCTCTATCTGGGATGCCCTTCCTATAGACTGCAGCATGGTTCATGTCCCCACATTACATCAATGCCCATGTGTCTCTAGGTAAGTGAGAACTTCTTGACTATCATATCCAAAACAAAAAAATTACCTCACTATCTCAAATTCTTAATCTTCACTTATTTTTTTCTTCTTGTCCCATTTCATACTCTAATATCTTATGTTTTATTTATTTAACCTGCTTAGTGTAGGTCTTTCCAAGAAGAATGTAAGCACCAAGAAGAATGTAAGAATGTAATGCAGATATTTTTGTCTGACTATTTAATACTATTATCAGTGTTTCCCTGAGTCTGGAACAGTACCCGGGATATGGTATTAATTTTTTTTAATAAAGGAATTAATGTATGTATTCTTTTATTACTCTTTATTTCATTTCTTCTATTCTGTTTATATTCAAAGAATGCCATTCATAGTTATCTTGGAACTTGTGAATCGATGTTGTTTATCTATTAATTTTTTTCTCTTATACTTCCTTTTGTTCCAATAGACAGAATTTCAGGTGAATTGTGGGCTTCAGGCCTGTGGATTACTGATACACTGATTCATTCCTGTTTTCCTATTTAGCAAGTTCTTTGATATTTTTAAAAAATGTTTAATATACTATTTTTAAAAGCTTAAACCCTGTATTTGTAACGTGATTTGCTCTTATCCGTTTCCAGAAATTATAGACCATCATGAAATTGTGTTTTAGAAGTTCTACCTCTAATTACAGAATATTTCACATATTTTAACTAAATTTCCACATTAATTAGTATTGAAGAATGAATCATCTTTTAACAATAAAGCACTTGCTCTAACTGAAGCTGAAGACTCGAGGGTCAAGACACTGAAATAACACCTTTGCATAAAGAGATTTAAGAGCCATTTTAACTTTCCTCAAACACAAAGAGGAAGAATTTCAGACAGAAGGAGTTTTTAGTTGACGTTATTTTCTCTAAAGGAGAATAGAGAATAAAAGAAATTTGTATCTTTAAAAACTTTGGACTTTGGTGCTATCATGGGGTTTAGATGAACCTGAGATCAAAAATGAAAAGGGTTGAGGTCAGCCAATGGTTGGTTCCTTTCGAACAAAGAATTCTAATCTTAAAATTACCAGGTTCCAAAAAGAAAAGCTCCATTATATAAGCTGGAAGCAAAATCAAAAGCATCCCATCCATGACAGCATAGGTCAACAAAAGATAAAAACTCTCAACTTTAAACAAAATTTCAAAACCAGCAAGAACAAATTTAAGTTTAAAATCTAGAACTAATCTGACAATTGACATCAATGGGGAGGAAGAAACATTTCTTTCCACTATGATATTTTATTAGATTCTTATAAAATGAGCTCATTTATCCTTTAAATATACTACCCTAATCGGATTTAGTTCCCCAAGCTTTTATTGTGGCATTTTACCTTTATTATATAGTCTCAAAAGGGAGACTAGAGTTAATACGGACTTTGAATATTAAATATGTATATTTCATTTTCTTTTAATTTTTGATTTTTCCTTGCTGGGATAATCATCACCGATAAATCATACACAATTATAATAAATGTGTAGAAATCAAATTGCACTTAATATTAACATATGCAAGTTGAAATTGACCATGAAAGTTTGCATAATTAGCTCACTCTAATGTTTTTAAATTATCCATAACTGATATTCTCCAAAATTGTATTTAAGAAACAAACAGAACTTAACAGTGTTAATTTAATGACTGTCTGTACAACCTGGGTTATTCACCTATACTTTTGTCTTTTTTTTTTTTTTTTTTTACATGACATGAACCCAAACTATGTCTTTCTATAGCAAATAATAACTATCTCTGGTTCATAAACAGCATTGCAAATATATAGTTTGGAAAAAATTTTAGTATAATTCATTCATCAAAAATCATTGCTGTGAACAGACAGCATTCAGAATGGGGGAAAATAATAGCAAATGAAGCAACTGACAAAGAATTATCTCAAAAATATATAAGCAGCTACTGCAGCTCAATTCCAGAAAAATCAATGAGCCAATCAAAAACTGGGCCAAAGAACTAAACACACATTTCTCCAAAGAAGACATACAGATGGCTAACAAATACATGAAAAGAAGCTCAACATCACGTATTATCAGAGAAATGCAAATCAAAACCACAATGAGGTACCATTTCACGCCAGTCAGAATGGCTGCAATCCAAAAGTCTACAAACAATAAATGCTGGAGAGGGTGCAGAGAAAAAGGAACCCTCTTACACTGTTGGTGGGAATGCAAACCAGTACAGCCACTATGGAGAACAGTGGAGATTCCTTAAAACTGGAAATAGAACTGCCATATGACCCAGCAATCCCACTTCTGGGCATACACACCAAATAAACCAGACTTGAAAGAGACATGTGTACCCCAGTGTCTATCGCAGCACTGTTTACAATAGCCAGGTCATGGAAACAACCGAGATGTCCATCAGTAGACGAATGGATAAGAAAGCTGTGGTACATATACACAATGGAATATTCAATTCAGTTCAGTCACTCAGTCATGTCCGACTCTTTGCGATCCCATGAATTGCAGCAAGCTAGGTCTCCTTGTCCATCATCAATTCCCAGAGTCCACCCAAACTCATGTCCATTGAGTTGGTGATGCTATCCTACCATCTCATTCTTCTTCATCCCCTTATCTTCCCACCATCAATCTTTCCAGGCATCAGGGTCTTTTCATATTACTCAGCTCTTCGCATCAGGTGGCCAAGGTATTGGAGGTTCAGCTCCAACATCAGTCATTCCAATGAACACCCAGGACTAATATCTTTAGGATGGACTGGTTGGATCTCCTTGCAGTCCAAGGGACTCTCAAGAGTCTTCTCCAACACCACAGTTCAAAAGCATAATATCTTCAGCACTTAGCTTTTTTTTTTTTTTTTTTAACTTTTTTTAAAAATTTTTTTGTGTGTGAGTTTTTTGGGTTTTTTTTATTTTATTTTATTTAACTTTACAATATTGCATTGGTTTTGCCATATATCAAAATGAATCTATAGTCTAATTCTCACATCCTTATATGACTACTGGAGAAACCATAGCCTTGACTAGACGGACCTTTGTTGACAAAGTAATGTCTCTGTTTTTTAATATGCTGTCTAGGTTGCTTATCTGGGTTGTGAAGATATTTTTTTGTACAGTTCTTCTGTGTATTCTTGCCACCTCTTCTTAATATCTTCTGCTTCTGTTAGGTCCATACCATTTCTGTCCTTTATTGAGCCCACCTTTGCATGAAATGTTCCCTTGGTGTCTCTAATTTTCTTAAAGACATCTCTAGTCTTTCCCATGCTATTGTTTTCCTCTATTTCTTTGCATTGATCACTGAGGAAAGCTTTGTTATCTCTCCTTGCTATTCTTTGGAACTCTGCATTCATATGGGTATATTCTTCCTTTTCTCCTTTGCTTTTCACTTTTCTTCTTTTCACAGCTATTTGTAAGGCCTCTTCAGACAGCCACTTTACTTTTTAGCATTTCTTTTTCTTGGTGATGGTCTTGATCCCTCTCTACTGTACAATGTCAGAAACCTCGATCTATAGTTCATCAGGCACTCTGTCTATCAGATCTAGTCCCTTAAATCTATTCCTCACTTCCACTGTATAATTATAAGGGATTTGATTTAGTTCATACCTGAATGGTCTAGTGGTTTTCCCCACTTTCTTCAATTTAAGTCTGAATTTGGCAATAAGGAGTGCATGATTTGAGCCACAGTCAGTTCCCATTCTTATTTTTGCTGACTGTATAGAGCTTCTATATCTTTGGCTGCAAAGAATATAGTCAATCTGATTTCAGTGTTGACCATCTGGTGATGTCCATGTGTAGAGTCTTCTCTTGTGTTGTTGGAAGAGGGTGTTTGCTATGACCAGTGCATTCTCTTGGCAGAACTCTATTAGCCTTTGCCCTGTTTCATTCTGTACTCCAAGGCCAAATTTTCCTGTTACTCCAGGTGTTTCTTGACTTCCTACTTTTGCATTCCAGTCCCATATAATGAAAAGGACATCTTTTTTAGGTGTTAGTTCTTAAAGGTCTTGTAGGTCTTCTTAGAACCGTTCAACTTCAGCTTCTTCAGCGTTACTGTTTGGGACATAGACTTGGATTACCATGATATTGTATGGTTTGCCTTGGAAACAAACAGAGATCATTTCTGTAGTTTTTGAGGTTGCATCCAAGTACTGCATATCAGACTCTTCTGTTGACTATGATGGCTACTCCATTTCTTCTAAGGGATTCCTGCCCACAGCAGTAGATATAATGGTCATCTGAGTTAAATTCACCCATTCCAGTCCATCTTAGTTTGCTGATTCCTAGAATGTCGACATTCACTCTTGCCATCTCCTGTTTGACCACTTCAAACTTGCCTTGATTCATGGACCTAACATCCCAGGTTCCTATGCAATATTGCTCTTACAGCATCAGACCTTGCTTCTATCACCAGTCACATCCACAACTGGGTGCTGGTTTTGCTTTGGTTCTATCCCTCCATTCTTTCTGGAGGTATGTCTCCACTGATCTCCAGTAGCATATTGTGCTCCTACCAACCTGGGGAATTCATCTTTCTGTGTCCTATCTTTTTGCCTTTTCATACTATTCATGGGGTTTTCAAGTCAAGAATACTGAAGTGGTTTACCATTCCCTTCTCCAGTGGGCCACATTCTGTCAGACTGCTCCACCATGACCCGTCTGTCTTGGATTGCCCCACACATCATGGCTTAGTTTCACTGAGTTAGACGAGCTGTGGTCTGTGTGATCAGATTAGCTAGTTGCCTGTGATTGTGGTTTCAGTCTGTCTGCCCTCTGATGCCCTCTCTCAGCACCTACTGTCTTACTTGGGTTTCTCTTACCTTGGACATGGGGTATCTCTTCACGGCTGTTCCAGCAAAGTGCAGCTGTTGCTCCTGACCTTGGACGTGAGGTAGCTCCTCTCTGCCGATGCCCATGACCTTGAACATGGAATAATGCAGTATTACTCAGCCATTAAAAAGAATGCATTTAAATCAATTCTAATGAGGTGGATGAAACTGGAGCCTATTATACAGAGTGAAGTAAGTCAGAAAGGAAAGCACCAATACAGTGTACTAATGCATATATATGGAATTTAGAAAGATGGTAATGATGACCCTATATGCATGACAGCAAAAGAGACACAGATGTAAAGAACAGTCTTTTGGACTCTGTGGGAGAAGGTGAGGTGGGATGATTTGAGAGGGTAGCGTTGAAACGTGTATATTACCATATGTAAAGCAGATCGCCAGTCCAGGTTCGATGCGTGAAACAGGGTGCTCAGGTCTGGTGCACTGGGATGACCCTGGAGGATGGGATTGGGAGGGAGGTGGAAGCCAGGTTCTGGATGGGGAACACATGTATGCCTATGGGTGATTCATTTCAATATTTGGCAAAAACCACTATGATATTGTAAAGTAATTAGCCTCCAATTAAAATAAATAAATAAATTAAAAAAATAAAATAAAGTGCATTAGTGAGTCCAAAAAAAAGCATTATTATATTCAGAGGAATTCCAATTGATTTCATGAGATATTGAACTAGCCCACCTCTATCCAAGTCATGAAAAATCTGTGTTTTAAGAAATAGCTCTAGAAAACTGATTTTCAAACTTGACACCAACCTGTTTGTCACAAAAGGAGAAAATGAACAGATGACAATGAGAGAACTAGAAGCACAGGGAAAAGAGAAAAAAACGTAAATATTCTCATTTTCTCTATCTTCCAAAAGTAAACGAAGTTATTTTAAAAAATAACTGTGACTATTACCCTGACATATTTCCTCTAAACAAAAGACAGTGATCATTACGAGGTATATTTTAGCTCCACTGATGATGAGAATTTTAATTTTGAGAACAAAGAGACTTGATTACCAATGCCCAATTCTTTACATGCTGTGCTCATACTAATAGAAGTTGTGTGAATTGTTTTTGCTACATGATTAACAGTGAAAAAAAATAATAATAATATCAATAGTATTTAAGATTTCCTGAGCTTTTGCTATATGCAAAACATGCTGCTCAGCAGGCTCAGCACTTTAGAAGAATAATTTTAATCTTTAAATAGCTCTCTAAGTTAGAAAATATCATTTACATTTTATAAATAGAAAAAAAAAATCGGAGACTCATATAGGTTAAGTAACTTACCCGGATTTTACAAGATTGAAAAAAAGAGGTTATTTCAGGGGGAAGGGGATACAAATTTCTGAAATGCCACACTGTAAAATTTTGGCAAATACAGGAAGAATTTTCATAATTCATTACTATGTTTAAGGGAAAATCCTTGGGGAGTCTGCAAGTGTGTCATGGTATATATCTGCAGCCTATATAGCTAGAAAAGAAAATGACACCAATATTTTCATTGAGAAACTAGATATGCACTATAGCTATAATTCTTAAAGATATGAGAATACCAGACCACCTTACCTGCCTCCTGATAAACCTGTATGCAGGTCAAGAAGCAACAGTTAGAACTGGACATGGAACAATTGACTGGTTCAAAATTGGGAAAGGAGTATGACATGGCTGAATACTGTCACCCTGTTTGTTTAACTTATATGCAGATTACATCATGCAAAATGCTGGACTGGATGAATCACAAGCTGGAATCAAGATTGCCAGAAAAATATATATAACCTCAGTTATGCAGATAATATCACCATAATGGCAAAAAGTGAAGAGGAACTAAAGAGCTTGTTGATAAGGCTGAAAGAGGAGAATGAAAAAGTTGCTTTAAAACTCAACATTCAAAGAACTAAGATCATTCTATCTGATCCCATAATTTCATGGCAAATAGAATGGGAAAAAGTGGAAACAGTGGCAGATTTTATTTTCTTAGGCTCCAAAATCACTGTGGACAGTGACTGCAGCCATGAAATTAAAAGATGCTTGCTTCTTGGGGGAAAAAAAAAAAGCCATGACAATCCTCAACAGTATATAAAAAAGCAGAGTCATCACTTCACCGATGAAGGTCAGTATAGTCAAAGATATGGTTTTTCCAGTAGTCATGTACAGATATGAGAGTTGAATCATAAAGAAGGCTGAGCACCAAAGAATTGATGCTTTCAAATTGTGGTCCTGGAGAAGACACTTGAGAGTCCCTTGGACAGTAAGGAGATCAAATCAACCCTGTAAAGCAAATCAACCCTGAATATTCATTGGAAGGACTGATGCTGAAGCTGAAGTTCCAATAGTTTGGCCAGCTGATGCAAAGAGCTGACATTGGAAAAGACCCTGATGCTCGGAAAGATTAGGGACAGGAGGAATAGAGGGTGGCAGAGGATGAGATGGTTGAATGGTATCACTGACTCAATGGAGATGAGTTTGAGTAAACTGCAGGAGACAGTGAAGGACAGGGAAGCTTGGCATGCTGCAATACATGGGGTCACAAAGAATCAGACCAGACTTAGCAACTGAACAACAACAACAGCATAGATGTAAAACTACTGAATTAGAAAAATGTTCATAGTTTTACCCAGTATTCTTCTAGTTGAAGAAAAAAATGGCCACTCAGTGGAGAAGATTTCTGTATGGTAGGAACAATGGTCTATAGAGTGCATCTTCTCAAAATCCTCTCCTACTACAAAGTTTGGTCCCTCATTATCTCCTGTCTGCTGCTGCTGCTGCTGCTAAGTCGCTCAGTCGTGTCCGACTCTCTGCGACCCCATCGACGGCAGCCCACCAGGCTCCCCCGTCCCTGGGATTCTCCAAGCAAGAACACTGGAGTGGGTTGCCATTTCCTTCTCCAATACATGAAAGTGAAAAGTGAAAGTGAAGTCACTCAGTCATGTCCGACTCTTCATGACCCCATGGACTGCAGCCTACCAGGCTTCTCCGTCCATGGGATTTTCCAGGCAAGAGTACTGGAGTGGGGTGCCATTGCTGTCTCCGATTTCATGTCTGGGCAACCATAATTATCTCCTTGCTAGTCTTTGCCAACTGTCTCTTCCTTTCTGATGTATCCTATACCCTGCCACATATTTCATCTTCCTGAAGTATAAATGTAATTATATCACTTCCCTGTCCGTAAGTTTCAATGATTGTCCCACTACTTAGAAATAAAGAAAAAGAGTATAATTTTCAAAGCTGTTCATTATATAAGCTTCCATCTATTTTTTAAGCCTTACCTCAAATCTTTCCTGTATTTTGTGCATGTGTGTCTGAGTGTGTGTGTGTGCTCAGTCACATCCAACTCTGTGATCCCGTGGACTATAGGCTGCCAGGCTCCTCTGTCCATGGAATTTTCCAGGCAAGAATACTGGAGAGAGTGTCACTTCCTGTTTCAGAAGATCTTCCCAACCCAGGGATAGAACTTGTGTCTCCTCCATTGACAGATAAAGTCTTTACCACTGAGCCACTGGGGAAATGCTGTCATGTATTTTATGTTTTGCCTAATGTAAAACTTTTGTTTGTTTCATTCTTATAGTTTTTGTAACATTCTACTGTGTATTTATCTGTAGACTCCCTGAACTGTCATTTTATAGATATTTATTGAGTAGTTGTTATTGACATTTGCTATTCCTGCTTATTTAACTTATATGCAGAGTACATCATGAGAAATGCTGGGCTGGAGGAAGCACAAGCTGGAGTCCAGATTGCTGGGGGAAATATCAATAACCTCAGATATGCAGATAACACCACCCTTGTGGTAGAAAGTGAAGAGGAACTAAAAAGCCTCTTGATGAAAGTGAAAGTGGAGAGCAAAAAAGTTGGCTTAAGCTCAACATTCAGAAAACGAAGATCATGGCATCTGGTCCCATCACTTCATGGGAAATAGATGGGGAAACAGGGGAAACAGTGTCAGACTTTATTTTTATTTTTTTTTTTTTTGGACTCCAAAATCACTGCAGATGGTGACTGCAGCCATGAAATTAAAAGACGCTTACTCCTTGGAAGGAAAGTTATGACCAGCCTAGATAGCATATTCAAAAGCAGAGACATTACTTTGTCAACAAAGGTCCATCTAGTCAAGGCTATGGTTTTCCTGTGGTCTTGTATGGATGTGAGAGTTGGACTGTGAAGAAAGCTGAACGCCGAAATATTGTTGCTTTTGAACTGTGGTTTGGAGAAGACTCTTGAGAGTCCCTTGGACTGCAAGGAGATCCAACCAGTCCATTCTAAAGGAGATCAATCCTGGGTGTTCTTTGGAAGGACTGATGCTAAAGGTGAAACTCCAATACTTTGGTCACTTCATATGAAGAGTTGACTCATTGGAAAAGACTCTGATGCTGGGAGGGATTGGAGGCAGGAGGAGAAGGGGACGACAGAGGATGAGATGGCTGGATGGCATCACTGACTGGATGGACATGAGTTTGGGTAAACTCCGGGAGTTGGTGATGGACAGGGAGGCCTGGCGTGCTGCAATTCATGGGGTCGCAAAGAGTCGGATATGACTTAGCAGTTGAACTATACTGAACTGATACTTGGTGTTGGGCTTCCCTGGTGGTTCAATGGTAAAGAATCCACCTGCCAATGCAGAAGATGCAACTTTGATCCCCGGGTCAGGAAGATTCCCTGGAGGAGGAAATGGCAACCCTCTCCAGTATTTTTGCCTGGAAAATCCCATGGACAGAGAAGCCTGGCAGGCTACAGTCTATGGGGTTGCAAAAGAGTCAGACACAACTTGACAACTAAACAATACTTGGTGTTAGGTGATACATTGGTGAGAAAAATAGAAATGGCAATTGTCTTACAAGTTTCTTGATGGAAAAGCCTGGATGAATTCATTATTTTACTCTCTGAAACAGTGACTTTCACATAGAATGTTCTCAAAGAGAACAGAGATTGCCTGGGACTGAGAATGGAGAAGGGAGGTAAACTGATTGCAAAAGAGTAAAAAGAAATCATTTAGGCTCTATCAAAATAAATGTTCTACATAAGGATTTGGCTGCTGGTTACATAAGTACATACATTCGTTAAAAGCAACCAAACACTTATGATAAGTGCATTTTATCATTAGCAAATCATGCATCAATAAAGTTGATTTACAAAGTATAGATAACCATTGAATTGAATGAATGCAAGAGAATGACTAAGTATTTTAAAAGTGAAGATAGTGGTTATTTTGAAGAGGAAGAAAGATGAAACTGATATTGAGATGCAGCACATGAAAATGTTCATGGGGGAGGTTGTCAGTGTTTTATTTCTTGAACCAGATGGTGGGTACACACCTGCTCCACTTACAATAACTCATTAAACTATATATCTGTTTTGTGTGGTGCTCTTGTTTTTTATTTTGTGATCAAACCATGAAATTTTTAATTGAGAGAGATTCTCATTATTACTTGATGGCCACCTATCATCTGAAACACTGAACAATATAGTCATAGAATATTAGTACTGAAAAGAATTGAAGTGATTGACTTGTCCAACCTGTTCATTTCACAAATGGGTACCCAGAGAACCTGAGAAGGCAGCTTTCCTAAAGTCACACAGTGAGTTAGTCCCAGCCCTGGGACTATGTTTACTATGTATACCACACTCTTTAGCTAGCACAGGCAAAAGAAAAATATTTTCCACTAAAAGAGTACTTCAGCTATTTGACAATTCATGAAAGCATACACTATTGCTTAGTTAAGTTGGTAGCATATTGTTCATTTAGAACTTGGGAAAAAGAAGACATCTAAGGATTTCAATAAAGCTTGCAAAGATAGTGGCACTCGAAATATCTGTTTTGTTAAATATAAATGACTAAATTTTCATCATCATTCTTGCAGAGCTTCAGTGACTTCAAAGACTATCTTCTTCCACAGGAAAACTCAACTAGGAGTTGAAGACAGACAACAATTTGGAGGAATATTGTTTTGAACTTGAGCTAATTATTAAAGTTGCAAAATGTCATGCTGATTATGCACAGTTAAAAACTTTACTATTCACTACATAAAGAGATTGGGATATTTTTGTTGATTGCTAATGTTTATTATTACCCTCAAAGGCCACCAATATATTTCAGTCAAGTACGGAACATGGGCTTCCCTGGTGGCTCAGACAGTAAAGAATCTGCTTGCAATGTGGGAGGCCTGGGTTCAGTCCCTGAGTTGGGAACATCCCCTGAAGGAGCATGTGGCAACCCATTCCAGCATTCTTGTGTGGAAAATCCCCATAGACAGAGCAGCCTGGCGGGCTACAGTCCATGGGGTCATGAAGAGTTGGACACAACTGAGTGATTAAGCACAGCACAGCACAGCACATGTAACATTGTTATATTTACTTCAGCTCAGATTTTGAAGTATACATTCATTTTCACACATGCTGTAATGTTTCTGTCACTTGATAGTTTTAGAATACACTTTCAATTCTTATGAGATCTTTCTTTCCCAATTTGATTTTCTATCAGCTTCAGAATATATTGTCACCAATAGTGATATAGTAAACAATGGAAACAGTGACAGACTTTATTTGAGGGGGCTCCAAAATCACTGCAGATTGTGACTGCAGCCATGAAAGATGCTTGCTCCTTGGAGGAAAAGTTATGACCAACCTAGACAGCTTATTAAAAAGCAGAGACATTACTTTGCCAACAAAGGTCCATCTAATCAAAGCTATGGTTTTTCCAGTAGTCATGTAATGATATGAGACTTGGACTATAAAGAAAACTGAGTGCATAAGAATTGATGCTTTTGAACTGTGGTGTTGGAGGAGACTCTTGAGAGTCCTTTGGACAGCAAGGAGATCAAATCAGTTCATCCTAAAGGAAATCAGTCCTGTATATGCATTAGAAGGACTGGTGCTGAAGCTGAAACTCCAATATTTTGGCCACCTAATGCGAGGAACTAACTCATTTGAAAAGACGCTGATGCTGGGAAAGATTGAAGGTGGGAGGAGAAGGGGACGAAAGAGGATAAGATGGTTGGATGGCATTACAGACTCAATGAACACGAGTCTTAGTAAGCTCCGGGAGTTGGTGATGGACAGGGAGGCCTGGTGTGGTACAGTTCATGGGGTCACAGAGTCGGACACGACTGAACTTAACTGAATGATATAGGTCTACATTTGAACTACAAATCATAAAATTTAACAGAGGTTTAAACTGAAATAAAAATGTTACATACATTAGTTTTAAAAATTAATAAAATTGCTATTTTAAGAACTGAAGTTAAACACAATTACTGAGTAAAATAAATAAATTAATGTAATCATAATTAATATATTTATAAATACATTAAATAGTTTTAAAGGAATCAGCCTAGAATATAAGTAAACAACTACAAATAAATAAATAGTTACAAACCTCTTTCATTTTGTACCAATCATAGTCAAAGCTAACTAATAATGTATTTTCAAACTTTAATTAAAAGTTTTCTCTAGTATACTCTGAAACATGGGACTATATGTCACTCCCTATCAGGCAAGTTTTGGAGGAGGAGGAATATTGACTGGGGCTTCCCCTGTGGTTCAGTGGTAAAAAATCTGCCTGCAATGCAGGAGCCACAGGTGATGTGGGTTCAATCCCTGGGTCAGGAATATCCCCTGGAGGAGGGCATGACAACCCACTCTAATATTCTTGCCTGGGGAATCCCCATGGACAGAGGAGCCTGGTGGGCTACAGTCCATAGGGTCACAAAGAGTTGGACACAACTGAAGTGACTTAGTATGCATGTAACTACCTAGAAGAATTTAAATTGGGGATTTTCCCAGAAAAAAAAAAAAAAAAGAGTTATTATCAGAGAAAAAATTTATCTACCAACTGTATAGCCAGGCAAACATCTAACCACCAGACATCTGCTTTTCTTACTGAAGCCAAGTATGACCCAACAAAACTTTTGGGTACAAATCCTTTCTGTATGCCCTGCTTCTTGTTTGTAGGAAATAGGCTTTATTCAGCTTCCATGACCTTCCTCGAGTTTCAAAGGGCAGATTCAAACAGCTGCTCATCAGGGAAGGGAGGGGAGGCAGAAATGGGGGAGGAATAGTCAAGTGGGGATACAGCCTTAGGGCAGGGTTCTGGTTACTCCTCAAGGAATATACATGATAATATCTTTGAGCTCTTCAGCAGGAACTAAGGCTTCCCTGCCAGGTTGAGACTGGTAACTTCAAACTGAACACAAGACTCCTAGAGGACCACCCTATTATTTTACCACCAACCAATCAGGAGAAAGCCACACAACTTGCAGCCCTAATCTCAAATTTTGCCTATAAAAAATTTCCCCCAAGTCCATTGCAGAGTTTGGGGGTTTTGAGAATGAGCTCCTTGCATGGCCCTGCAATAAACCTTTCTCTGCTTCAGATTGGGCTTCCCAGGTGGCACTAGTGGTAAAGAACTTGCCTGACAATGCAAGAGACATAAGAGATGTAGGTTCAGTCCCTGAGTCAGGAAGATCTCCTGGAGGAGGGCATGGAAATCCACTCCAGTATTCTTCCCTGGAGAATCCCTTGGACAGAGGAGCCTGACAGGCTATAGTTCATGGGTTAGACATGATTGAAGCAACTTAACACACAGCACACTGCTCCAGATTCCAGTATTTCAGTTTATTTGGCCTCACAGTGCATTAAACATATGAACTTTGTTTGTTAACACCATGGTCCTGTGAATGACCCACCTGTCCTTGAAAGTCTCAGGCCCCTATCCTATTCTGCAGCTCAAGATGGCATATATATATATATATATATATATATATATATATATATATAATGTTACCTGTCTGTCTCTGAGCCTCTCATGAATGTGGGATCTCTGATGATCTCATATATGTGGGGTTTCTGTATATATTAATGTAAATTTGATTTTTTCCTTTCAATCTGTCTCATGTCAATTGAATACTTAACTAGCCTGAAGAACCTAGAAGGGTAGAGGAAAGTTTTCTTTTTCTCTGACTGTAATACAATGGCACCTTTGTACAAAAAAAAAAAAAAAAAAAAAAAAGGTTTACAGAATATAATTTTTCTTTCTGGACTTCTTCCTCCTAACTCTACTACCATTATCCTTGTGATATCCTTATGAATCTTATGATGATAACCAGTGATTCTCAGATGAAAGAAACTATCTTAATATATATGAAGGAAAAGGTCATTCTAAGTATTTACATTCAATTATAATATATTTGTTTCTAACTGCAATCAAAGGAAACATTTTCTTTATATAAGAACTCAATTCTTTAGAAGTATTAATACAATTATAGCAGTTGAG
Source organism: Bos grunniens (assembly GCF_055505025.1). Taxonomy (NCBI): domain Eukaryota; kingdom Metazoa; phylum Chordata; class Mammalia; order Artiodactyla; family Bovidae; genus Bos; species Bos grunniens. The sequence continues at coordinate 98,734,864 of NC_141194.1, read as the reverse complement.
GACCAGTAGTTATAAAAGTCATATCTAGAAAGACAGTGTCTTCAGGTAACATATTCACTTTTACATTTCTATTTTATATATTGATTTGTAGTTTATAGTTTCAGATACCTAATAGGTTGAAAAGAATGTGTTTGTGTGGTGGTGGGGATTGAGGTTGGGGTGGAAGAAGTATAATCAAGTTGTACCCCAGGCACAGTGAGAAACCCTAAATGCTATCATAAAAACTGTGTCTTCCATCACCAAAGCAGAAATCTGTCCCTATGTATTGGATATTGACCCTCTAATGACAAAAATGCCTTCTCAGATTCCATTTCTTTGTTGTTCGGTCACTAAGTCAATTCCGATTCTTATCAACCCCATGGACTGCAGCATTCCTGTCCTTCACTGTCTCCTGGAGTTTGCTCAAATTCAGATCCATTGAGTCAGTGATGCCAGCCAACCATCTCATCCTCTATTTTCCTGCATCAATCCTTTTCCTGCATCAATCTTTCCCAACATCAGGGTCTTTTCCAATGACTCGGCTCTTTGCATCAGGTGGGCAAAGTATTAGAGCTTCAGCATCTCTCCTCCCAATGAATAGTCAAGGTTGATTTCTTTTCGGATTGACTGGTTTGATCTCCTTGCAGTCCAAAGGACTCTCAAGAGTCTTTTCCAACACCACAATTTGAAAGCATCAATTCTTCGGTGCTCAGCATTCTTTATGGTCCAATTCTCACATTCATATATGACTACTTTAAAAAACCATAGCTTCACTATAGCGATTTTTGTCAGCAAAGTGATGTCTCTGCTTTTCAATATGCTGTCTAGGTTTATCATAGCTTTCCTTCCAAGGAGCAAGTTACTTTTAATTTCAGGGCTGTAGGCCCCATCATTTCAGTCGCTCAGTCGTGTCTGACACTTAGTGACCCCATGAATCACACCACGCCAGGCCTCCCTGTCCATCACCAACTCCCGGAGTTCACTCAAACTCATGTCCATCAAGTCGGTGATGCCATCCAGCCATCTCATCTCTGTCTTCCCCTTATCCTCCTGCCCCCAATCCCTCCCAGCATAAGAGTCTTTTCCAATGAGTAAACTCTTCATATGAGGTGGCCAAAGTACTGGAGTTTCAGGTTTAGCATCATTCCTTCAAAAGAACACCCAGGGCTGATCACCTTCAGAATGGACTGCTTGGATCTCCTTGCAGTCCAAGGGATTCTCAGGAGTCTTCTCCAACACAACAGTTCAAAAGCATCAATTCTTCAGTGCTCAGCTTTCTTCACAGTCCAACTCTCATATCCATACATGACCACTGGAAAAACCATAGACTTGACTAGATGGACCTTTGTTGGCAAAGTAATGTCTCTGCATTTCAATATGCTATCTAGGTTGGTCATAAGTTTACTTTTTTTTTCTTGCCTATTTTTAGTATTTATTTATTTATTTTACTTTACAATATTGTACTGATTTTGCCACACATAACTTTTCTTCCAAGGAGTAAGCGTCTTTTAATTTCATGGCTGAAGTCAGCATCTGCAGTGATTTTGGAGTCCCAAAAAATAAAGTCTGACACTGTTTCCACTGTTTCCCCATCTATTTGCCAAGAAGTGATGGGACCAGATGCCATGATCTTCATTTTCTGAATATTGAGCTTTAAGCCAAATTTTTCACTCTCCTCTTTCACTTTCATCAAGAGGCTTTTTAGTTCCTCTTCACTTTCTGCCTTAAGGGTGATGTCATCTGCATATCAGAGGTTATTGATATTTCCCCAGGCAATCTGTATTCCAGCTTGTGCTTCCTCCAGCCCAGTGTTGCTCATAATGTACTCTGCATCTAAATTAAATAAGCAGGGTGACAATATACAGCCTTGACATACTCTTTTTCCTATTTGGAACCAGTCTGTTGGTCCATGTCCAGTTCTAACTGTTGCTTCCTGACCTGCATATAGGTTTCTCAAGAGGCAGGTCAGGTGGTCTGTGATTCCCATCTCTTTCAGAATTTTCCACAGTTTATTGTGATCCACACAGTCAAAGGCTTTGGCATAGTCAGTAAAGCAGAAATAGATGTTTTTCTGAAACTTTCTTGCTTTTTCGATGATTCGGCAGATGTTGACAATTTGATCTCTCGTTCCTCTGCCTTTTCTGAATCCAGCTGGAACATCTGGAAGTTCACGGTTCACATATTGCTGAAGCCTGGCTTGGAGAATTTTGAGCATTACTTTACTAGCATGTGAGATGAGTGAAATTGTGCAGTAGTTTGAGCATTCTTTGGCATTGCCTTTCTTTGGGATTGGAATGAAAACTGACCTTTTCCAGTCCTGTGGCCACTGCTGAGTTTTCCAAATTTGCTGGCATATTGAGTACAGCACTTTCACAGCATCATCTTTCAGGATTTGAAATAGCTCAACTGGAATTCCATCGCCTCCACTAGCTTTGTTCGTAGAAATGCTTTCTAAGGCCCACTTGACTTCACATTCCAGAATGTCTGGCTCTCAGTCAGTGATCACACCATAGTGATTATCTAGGTCATGAAGATCTTTTTTGTACAGTTCTTCTGTGTATTCTTGCCACCTCTTCTTGATATCTTCTGCTTCTGTTAGGTCCATACCATTTTTGTCCTTTATCGAGCACATCTTTGTATGAAATGTTCCCTTGGTATCTCTAATTTTCTTGAAGAGATCTCTAGTCTTCCCCATTCTGTTGTGTTCCTCTATTTCTTTGCATTGATTGCTGAGGAAGGCTTTCTTATCTCTTCTGGCTATTCTTTGGAACTCTGCATTCAAATGCTTATATCTTTCCTTTTCTCATTTGCTTTTCACTTCTCTTCTTTTCACAGCTATTTGTAAGGCCTCCCCAGACAGCCATTTTGCATTTTTGCATTTATTTTCCATGGGGATGGTCTTGATCCCTGTCTCCTGTACAATGTCACAAACCTCATTCCATAGTTCATCAGGCACTCTATCTATCAGATCTAGTCCCTTAAATCTATTTCTCACTTCCACTGTATAATCATAAGGGACTTGATTTAGGTCATACCTGAATTGTCTAGTGGTTTTCCCTACTTTCTTCAATTTAAGTCTGAATTTGGCATTAAGGAGTTCATGATCTGAGCCACAGTCAGCTCCCGGTCTTGTTTTTGCTGACTGTATAGAGCTTCTCCATCTTTGGCAGCAAAGAATATAATCAATCTGATTTTGGTGTTGACCATCTGGTGATGTCCATGTGTATATTCTTCTCTTGTGTTGTTGGAAGAGGGTGTTTGCTATGACCAGTGCGTTCTCCTGGCAAAACTCTGTTAGTCTTTGCCCTGCTTCATTCTGTATTCCAAGGCCAAATTTGCCTGTTACTCCAGGTGTTTCTTGACTTCCTACTTTTGCATGCTAGTCCCCTATAATGAAAAGGACATCTTTTTTGGGTGTTAGTTCTAAAAGGGCCCCATAAGGAGAGCTATTTAGGGAACCTAATTCATTGAAGGTGTTAAGCATTGAAAACAAGCTGTAAAACACCTCATTTGTTTTAAATTAAGAATATGGGGTCCAAAATGGTGTTAGGGAAATTTCAGAAAACAAATTAAAAGGGAACCCAGCTCTGACCCAGTGAAACCAAGCAGGATCCTGTGGAGCTCCTGGGCAGGGTAGTCTTTTAAGCAGTTGCTAATCAGGGAAGGAAGGGGACACAGAGACAAGGGGAGAGCAGTTAAGAAACAGTAGTGTAGCCTTGGGGCAATATTCTGGTTCTACCTCAAGGGATACACATAACAGTATCTGAGGCCTTTACAGAACTAAACTCCCCCAACAAATGGAAGATGCTAGAATTCTTCATTCCAGAGATCAGTTTGATAACCAGAGAAGCTCATCAGGAGACCACCTGAGACGAGATTAAAGGAGTGCAGGGCCTGGACACATCCTAATCTTTATTAGCAACCCCACCCAAAAACCATGGCTATAAAACTCCTAACCAAATCTTTCCTGGTTGGGGCAGGAGACCACTGTGTCCCCTTTTGCCTGGAAAAGCAAATAGCTATTCTCTTCTACATCATGAAAAACTCAGTCTCAGATTTGATTTGGCACTGGTACACAGAGAAACTGAGATTTCAACATCAATGACTTTCAAGAAAAATTCAGTCAGGTAAAGTACCTACCCAGATGTTCCTACCATAAGATGTTCCTACCATTCTTTAAGTATTGTCAGGAGAGCAAAGCCCTAGTCTTCTCATGTATTTAGAATTATGGAATATTGGTATTTCAAGAATAAACTTATAAATGAAAAAATGACTTAGAATGAGATGGGACTTATTCAAAGCCATATATACTAGTTAACGACAGAAACAGGACCTATATAGCTTGGGGCTTTTTCCAGAATGAACAAGTTTTACTAATACCCCATTTTAACTTCAAATTTCATTTCTCTTAAATAAAAAAGAAAAACTAAAAATAGAAGATGAAAAACATGTTGATGGCTTGTGTTCATATACTATGGCTTGTGTTCATATATTATCATTATATCAAGGTCAGAATAACATTGAAATTTTGATTAATTTCACTAGTTTTACAATAAAATCATATTTAATCTCCTCAGTAACAGAGTCTGCATTTTAATATTTACTTCCATTATAAGGTTAACAGTAATCCATGAGTAATCCATAAGGATTACTTATAGAAATAGTACATATTGTACACTTCATTATTTCAACTTTTAAGGAATTTAGATTTTAAAAAAATCTCTCCTTGGATTATATGAAAACCAAGAAAATGTAAAATGAAACCAGTAATAGTTTCATTTGGTGATTAGATGATTCTAATCCTGAACATTTTTCCACATAGAGATTAGTAAATGCATAAAATACAATTAAATTAATTAAAATGGGTATATTAGCCAGATAGGGAAACAAGTTTTTCATTCTTGAAATACTGGGCCTCTGTGTTTGCAATGGAAATATGGTTTCAAATAAATCTCTCACTCTTTGTGAAACATGTTAACAATATTTCATAATTAGATACTCATTTGGCATCACAGAGGCTTATTTTTAAATGGTATTAAATCAAGATTCAACTTCCCTGGTGGCTCAGAGATTAAAGCGTCTGCCTGGAATGCAGGAGACACGGGTTCGATCCCTGGGTTGGGAAGATCCCCTGGAGAAGGAAATGGCAACCCACTCCAGTACTCTTGTTTGGAGAATCCCATGGAGGGAGGTGCCTGGTGGGCTACAGTCCATGGGGTCATAAAGAGTCAGACACGACTGAGCGACTTCACTAACTCAAATCAAGATTCTGCACCTATCATTTGTTTAGCATGCATTTAGCACTGCCTCATTCTCACCAGAGGTTCTGTCTCTGGATGATCATAAATGTTCATTACCCGTTATATAAAGTGACTTTTTGCATAATGATTATGTTTAATGTTGTCTCCCTTCCTCCCTCCCTCTTCAGGCTATTATGATCATGACATGTGACTTTTAGTTTTGAATAAAGCAAACTGTTGGGGTGATTAATGGCACAACATTGGAAGTTTTATAGTGTGCAAACAGAACTCTTTTCTTTTGGTATGTGAGACTGTTTTCTTTTACACAATTTTTTGTTGTTTGGCTTTTTACAGCATGAGTTAAACTTCTCAACAGACCTCTTTACACAGAAGGGCTCAGATATCTATATTTCCAGACCTTTTCTCCTTTTGTATTATAGAGAGGCTTATCTAAGATTGTTAGCAATTTACCCACACAGTCAAAGGCTATGCACTGGCCAAAAGTATGGATTTGCTTCTTATGTATAACATGCTTGGGAAAGGTTGCTACATGGGGGCCTCACAGCAGTACATAGGGGCAGTACATGGGGTTAAATCATTATTGCTCTAGCTTAGAAAAACCAAGGATTTGTCTTCCCAAGATTATGCATGCTAGGTCTATAGATTGAAAATCAAGCTAGTGACAAATCATCCAGTTCTGACATGCCTCAGAAGTACTCTAAAATCCAGTGCATGCATGCTAAGTCTCTTCAGTCATGCATGCTAAGTCTCTTCAGTCATGTCCAACTCTTTGCGACCCTATGAACTGTAATCCACTAGGCTCCTCTGTCCATGGTATTTTCCAGGCAACAATACTGGAGTGGGTTGTCATGCCCTTCTCCAGGGGATCTTCCTGACCCAGGGATTTAATCCATGGCTCTTATGACTCCTGCATTGGCAGGTGTTCAGAAATCCTTCAAAATCAAAAGCAAAAAAAATGAACTCATGATAGTATTAGGGTTAAGTTCTGTTGTTTTATTTCAATGGTTTGAGAAATGGAAACTGTGTATATGGCAACATTTAACTATCATGAATATGAAATTAACCAAAATACTCAGGTTACGGCAAGTTCACTATTTGCTACACTTTCCCTACTTTCAAAATATTGCTAGCAGTATCTTCAATATTACATAATATCCCAGACTATACAAAATCCAGAAAATATTTTCTTCATTTATGAAACATAGGAAAATTTAGAAGGTAGTAAAGGGCCTTCCACCCAGTAAACACTGAATTGATATGTACTAAGTAAATGATTTACTGAGATACAGAGCAGATTAGCATTAGAATTTAGAATTAGAGGTTCTTTAATCTTTATTGATTACCATCAATTCCTTAGGTTCTATGTTACATTCTGGAGAGAAACAAAAACGAGTTGGGTCCAACCATACCTTTGAAAAGCAATGACTCTGGTGAAAGAAATATTTTAGACCTGATACACATATCTTATAATTCACTAATATGTCTTTTATCAAACACATGCTAAGTGTTGTCTATGTTTTAGGTGCTGAACTAGGTGCTCGGCATACAACAAAAATGAAGATAATGACTGTAAGGCTGAATAGGGAAGAAAAGTTAGTAAACAAAAGAAATATTGGCACATCCTATGCAACAAACTGTTATGAATAGTCCATTAAATGGCAAGCACTTGGGATTTTAACTGACAAAGAGAAGTGCTATCTACCTTATGGAATCATAGTCTAATGGCAGTGTCTATGTTTAAATAATATTCATAAAATAATTCATTACAACAGTGAGGAGTATTTGTAGCAACGTGAACAAACCTAGAGATAATCATTCTAAGTGAAGAAAAAGACAAATGCTATATAGTACCACTTATATATGGAATACAAAATATGACATAAATAAACTTATTTATCAAACACACTCACAGACCTACAGAATAGACTGTTGGTTGCCAGGCAAGAGGGGGCTGGAGGAGAAATGAATTGGGAGTTTGGGATTAGCAGGTTCCCACTATTATATATAGAATGGATAAATAACAAGGTCCTACTATATAGTACAGGGAGCTATATTCAATATTCTGTGATAAACCATAATGGAAAAGAATATGAAAAAGAATGCATACATAAACATATGTATAGCTGAATCACTCTGCTGTACAGCAGAAATTAACACAACACTGTAAATTAACTATATATGAATAAAATATTTTTTTAAAAATAGGAGTATTTTAAAGAGACAGTACAATGTGATACTTGTTATATTTCGTACTAATAAAAGGTAAAGTAGTAGCACACACCAAATGGAACTAATTTTACTAAAAAGGTTACTTGAACAGGAACATGTATAAGAGTTTTCAAGGTGGAAAAGAATAGTATGAAAAGCAGGGGAGCCAGCATTCACAAAGGTAAAAATTAAGGTCCTTCTAGTTTGGAACAGTTCTCTTTCCCCCTTTCAAATAAAAAGCTACAATGTTATTTTGCTTGCTTGCTTGTTTTAGAATTATTTTGTGATGCCTAGAAGTTTATGTCAACTTTTTAAAAAAGTTAGATAAATGTGGAGTCTAGAATTACCTCTTCTATTCCAATACAATGGAATGACATCCAAGAGAAACATAGCAAAAGGGACAAAGAAAAGGTTTGTCAATAAAAAATCAGAACAGAAACTACAAGGAGAACTCTAACAAAAACAATAGATCAGTTTTATGGACTCTGTGGGAGAGGGAGAGGGTGGGGAGATTTGGGAGAATAGCATTGAAACATGTATAATATCATGTATGAAATGAGTCGCCAGTCCAGGTTCGATGCACGGTACTGGATGCTTGGGGCTGGTGCACTGGGACGACCCAGAGGGAGGGTAGGGGAGGGAGGAGGGTTCAGGATGGGGAACGTGGGTATACCTGTGGCGGATTCATTTCGATATTTGGCAAAACTAATACAATATTGTAAAGTTTAAAAATAAAATAAAATTTAAAAAAAAAAAAAAAAAACCAACCAGGTACAAACAGCTAGGTATGTTTTTACTATGCAGGAGGCCAAGGTGTAAAAAAATGTTGGAGAAATTCACATGTATAAAAACAGAGCCTTAAACATCTGGAGGCGCTATGAGAAGAAAGAGAAAACAATGTCTGACCTAAAAATAGCTTGGGATATGATCAACTAATTTCAAAATAATTGTCAAATATCTAGCATCTCAAGGCACTTTGCTAAGAAATCAGTCAGCCCTTGGTCACAGTGTCTACCATCAGGAAATGTTCAATCCAACTGAAAAGTTAGAGTAAAAAATATAACCAACTACAGTCTACAGTGTAAGAATATGAGAATTATAAAAAGACAAGGACAAACTAAACGTTCTCAGGTTCAAAGGAGAAAGAAAGTCAAATAAAAGGAATCAGGAAAGAATCCCTGCAGGAAATAGCATCTTGGCTGAACTTTGAGTAATGAGTAGGATCTCAAAAGGCAAATATAAAGGGAGGGCATTTGTGTCAAAAAAGCAAGAACAAAGGCCTGCATGTGATACTGATCAGATATCAGAATATTCAGATTAAAAGAGTCCATTTTGACTGAGTAAGGAGTATGAACAGGAGACAAAACTGAAAAGCTAACACAGTAATAGTGGGAGACCTTAATAACCCACTCACACCTATGGATAGATCAACTAAACAGAAAATTAAAAAGGAAACAAAAACTTTAAATGATACAATAGACCACTTAGACCTAATTGATATCTATAAGACATTCACCCCAAAATAATAAATTTCACCTTTTTCTCAAGTGTACATGGAACCTTCTCGAGGAGAGATCACATCCTGGGCCATTAATCCAGCTTTGGTAATTCAAAAAGATTGAAATCATTCCAAGCATCTTTTCTGACCACAATGCAGTAAGATTAGATCTCAATTACAAGAGAAAAACTATTAAAAATTCCAACATATGGAGGCTGAACAACACACTGCTGAATAACCAACAAATCACAGAAGAAATAAAAAAAGAAATCAAAATATGCATACAAAGGAATGAAAATGAAAAGACAACAACCCAAAACCTATGGAACACTGTAAAACAGTGCTAAGGGGAAGGTTCATAGCAATACAGGCTTAACTCAAGAAACAAGAAAAAAAGTCAAATAAATAACCTAACTCTACACCTAAAGCAACAAGAAAAGGAAGAAATGAAGAACCCCAGGGTTACTAGAAGGAAATAAATCTTAAAAACTAGGGCAGAAATAAATGCAAAACAAACAAAAGAGACCATTGCACAAATCAACAAAGGCAAATAAAATTGACAAACCATTAGCCAGATTCATTAAGAAACAAAGGGAGAAGAATCAAATCAACAAAATTGGAAATGAAAATGGAGAAACCTCAACAGACAACACAGAAATACAAAGGATCATAAGAGAATACTATCAGGACTCTATGCCAAAAAAATGGAAAACTTGGAAGAAATGGACAAATTCTTAGAAAAGTACAACTTTCCAAAACTGAACCAGGAAGAAATAGAAAATCTTAACAGACCCATCACAAGCACAGAAATTGAAACTGTAATCAGAAATCTTCCAACAAACAAAAGCCCAGGAGCAGACGGCTTCACAGCTGAATTCTACCAAAAATTTAGAGAAGACATAACACCTATCCTACTCAGACTCTTCCAGAAAACTGCAGAGGAAGGTAAACTTCAAAACTCATTCTATGAGGCCACCATCACCCTAATAACAAAACCTGGCAAAGATGCTACAATAAAAGAAAACTACAGGCTAATATCACTGATGAACATAGATGGAAAACTCCTTAACAAAATTCTAGCAAACAGAATCCAACAACATATTAAAAAGATCATACAAAATGACCAAGTGGGCTTTATCTCAGGGATGCAAGGATTCTTCAATATCCACAAATCAATCAATGTAATACACCACATTAACAAATTGAAAGATAAAAACCATATGATTATCTCAATAGATGCAGAGAAAGCCTTTGACAAAATTCAACAACAATTTATGATTAAAAACACTCCAGAAAGCAGGATTAGAAGGAACATACCTCAACATAATAAAATCTATATATGACAAACCCACAGCAAACATTATCCTCAATGGTGAAAAATTGAAAGCGTTTCTCCTAAAGTCAGTAACAAGACAAGGGTGCCCACTCTCACCACTACTATTCAATATAGTTTTGGAAGTTTTAGCCACAGCAATCAGAGCATAAAAAGAAATAAAAGGAATTCAGATTGGAAAAGAAGAAGTAAAACTCTCACTGTTTGCAGATGTCATGATCCTCTACATAGAAAACCCTAAAGACTCCATCAAAAAATTACTAGAGCTAATCAATGAATATAGTAAAGTTGCAGGATATAAAATTCACACACATAAATCCCTTGCATTCCTATACACTAACAATGAGAAAACTGAAAGAGAAATTAAGGAAATAATTTCATTTACCATTGCAATGAAAAGAATAAAACACTTAGGAATAAATCTACCCAAAGAAACAAAAGACCCATATATAGAAAACTATAAAACACTGATGAAAGAAATCAAAGAGGACACAAATAGACGGAGAAATATACCATGTTTGTGGGTTGGAAGAATCAACACAGTGAAAATGAGTATACTACCCAAATCAATCTATAGATTCAGTGAAATCCCTATCAAGCTACCAATGGTATTTTTCACAGAACTAGAACAAATAATTTCACAATTTGTATGGAAATACAAAATACCTCGAATAGCCAAAGAAATCTTAAGAAACAAGAATGGAACTGGAGGAATCAACCTGCCTGACTTTAGGCTCTACTACATAATCACAGTCATCAAGACAGTAATGTTAATGGCACAAAGACAGAAATATAGATCAATGGAACAAAATAGAAAACCCAAAGATAAATCCACACACCTATGGACACCTTATCTTTGACAAAGGAGGCAAAAATATACAATGGAGAAAAGAAAATCTCTTTAACAAGTGGTGCTGGGAAAACTGGTCAACCACTTGTAAAATAATGAAATTAGAACGCTTTCTAACACCATACACAAAAATAAACTCCAAATGGATTAAAGATCTAAACGTAAGACCAGAAACTATAAAACTCCTAGAGGAAAACATAGGCAAAACACTCTGTGACATAAATCACAGCAGGATACTCTATGACCCATGTCACAGAGTACTGGAAATAAAAGCAAAAATAAACAAATGGGACCTAATTAAACTTAAAAGCTTTTGCACAACAAAGGAAACAATAAGCATGTTGAAAAGACAGCATTCAGAATGGGAGAAAATAGTAGCAAATGAAGCAATGGACAAAGAATTGATCTCAAAAATATACAAGCAGATCCTGCAGCTCAATTCCAGAAAAATAAATGACTCAATCAAAAAATGGGCCAAAGAACTAAACAGATATTTCTCCAAAGAAGACATACAGGTGGCTAACAAACACATGAAAAGATGCTCAACATCACTCATTATCAGAGAAATGCAAATCAAAACCACTATGAGGTACCATTTCATGCCAGTCAGAATGGCTGCTATCCAAAAGTCTACAAGCAATAAATGCTGGAGAGGGTGTGGAGAAAAGGGAACCCTCTTACACTGTTGGTGGGAATGCAAACTAGTACAGCCACTATGGAGAACAGTGTGGAGATTCCTTAAAAATCTGGAAATAGAACTGCCATATGACCCAGCACTCCCACTGTTGGCCATACACACCGAGGAAACCAGAACTGAAAGAGACACGTGTATCCCAATGTTCATTGCAGCACTGTTTATAATAGCCAGGACATGGAAGCAACCTAGATGCCCATCAGCAGACGAATGGATAAGAAAGCAGTGGTACATATACACAATGGAGTATTACTCAGCCATTACAAAGGATACATTTGAATCAGTTCTAGTGAGGTGGATGAAACTGGAGCCTATTATACAGAGTGAACTTTGCACGTTGGTGATGGACAGGGAGGCCTGGCATGCTGCATTTCGTGGGGCCACAGAGTCACATACGACTGAGCGACTGAACTGAACTGAACTGATACACAGTGAAGTAAGCCAGAAAGAAAAACACCAATACAGTATACTAATGCATATATATGAAATTTAGAAAGATGATAATAATAACCCTATATATGAGACAGCAAAAGAGACACAGATATATAGTACAGTCTTTTGGACTCTGTAGGAGAGGGTGAGGGTGGGATGTTTTGAGACAATAGCATTGAAACATGTATATTATCATATGTGAAATAGATCACCAGTCCAGGTTTGATGCATGATACAGGGTGCTCCCTGTATCCCATCCCAGGGCTGGTGCACTGGGATGACCCAGAGGGATGGGATGGGGAGGGAGGTGGGCGGGGTTTCGGAATGGGAAACACATGTCCACCCGTAGTGGATTCACGTCAATGTATGGCAAAACTACTACAATATTGCAAAGTAATTGGCCTCCAATTAAAATAAATAAATTTATATTTAAAAATCTTTTAAACTGCTAAAAAAACCTGAAAAAGTAAGTTGAAACTATGCTGAAGAGGTGAGAATAGCTTCATTCTGATAGTCAATGAGAAACATTAATTTTTAAAAAAATTACTTTTTTGAAGTAGAGTTGATTCACAATGCTGTACAAATTTCTACTTTACAGAAAAACGATTCAGTTACATATATACATATATATTGCTGTTGTTGTTTACTCACTAAGTCATGTCTGACTCTTTGCAACCCATGAACTGTAGCCTGCCAGGCTCCTCCATTCATGGAATTCTCCAGGCAAGAATAATTGAGTGGGTTGCTATTCCCTTCTCTAGGGTATCTTCCTAACCCAGGAGTGAATCCGCATCTCCTGCACTCGCAAGTATTGGCAGGCAGATTCTTTACTGAACCACACCAGGGAAGCCCAGTATATATACACATTCTTTTTCATATTCTTTTCTATTATGGTTTATCACAGAATATTGAATATAATTCCCTGTGCTATACAGTAGGATCTTGTTATTTTTCTATTCTATATATAATAACTTGCATCTGCTAACCCAAACTCCAGTCCATCCCTTTCCCACACCCTTCCCCCTTGGCAATCACAAGTCTGTTCTCTATGTCTTTGATTCTGTTTCAGTTGAACACTAATTTTTTAAAGGAGGGGAGTGGTGCAAAGGTGCCATGTCTTGGGAATATTACTCTCCAAGAGCTTTTAGTCTGAGACACTGTCTACCTCTCTGTCATGAACAATTATTCACTTTGCAGTGATAAGAGCCACTGTTTTTGAGTTCAGGTAACTACTGCTATTAGGATCAGATAATGTGAATGAAACAGACTGATTTCAATATTTCTAGCCCCACTCTCCCACTGGAGAAAGTGGCAAATATGTCTCACTGGGAAGGGATTATGAAAAATCATCCCAAAGAGAGACAGGATGAATTAGAAGTGTTTATAGAGACAGGCAGACAAAATAGACAACTCTGGGTCTATGAGAGAGTCTCCGAGACTGGAAAGTGACTGTGCTTCTTGTGTCCCCACAGGGCTGGGACATATGCTTTTAATCCCTAAGTCAATAGGGAAGAGATGGAACCTCAGGTGAGTTCCATCAAGAGAATGAATACACTAGTCCTTCCATCCCAGTTCCAAATCCTGTGCCCCAGTCAAAGAAGCAGCAGCACCACCTCTCCTTCCCAATGGAAAATGAAGGCTTGGAAACTTTGTGGACCAAGACACTGTGTGTGTGCATGCTCAGTCGTCAAATTTTTTGTGACCCCACCAGGGGTCCTCTGTCCATGGGATTCTCCAGGCCAGAATACGGGAGTGGGTACCTATTCCCTTCTCCAGAAGATCTTCTGAACCCAGGGATGGAACCCGTGTCACCTTCATCTCCTGCATTGGCAGGAAGATTTTTTTTACCATTGAGCCACTTGGTAAACTCAGGGACTTTCTCAAACTTTGGATTGAATAATCCCCTATAGCTTTCCCATAACCCTGGGGAGGTGGGACGGGAGATCCGATAATGAGTGATATTAGATCATTCTACAGTCCCCACAAATGGGACCTCATGTCAGATTTAATTTGGTTTAGAAAATAATAGGATATTTCTTGTATCTAGAAATCTTGTGATGGAGTAAAATTAATACCTGATATACTAGCAGGAAAGCATCTCAGGCTCTGATCTGGAAAACCTGAGTTTTAACAGGTGGCATTAAGTTTCTTAAAAGAGCACTTTGTTATTGGCTATGATAGTAAATTATGCTGGTATTTTCATGCTTTGCTGAGAATAATGGGCCCTTTTTGTGTAACAGCAATCTTTGACAATTCCATTCACTCAATGGCAAGTACCTATAACAAAAAATATAGCTCTCCAACAGAAGAACTAGACAGAGGATTCTACCTAGTTGAAAGTTTTCACCCCTGAATATGTCAGAATAAAGTACAAAATTATTCTTGACTCTTCCTACCTGATCAGATAAAATTTGTATTTCTTTTAAATTTCCACATATTCCTACTCCTTCCACACATGCAATCAGAAAAGCATGCGCATAAACACATACATGCACACACACTCACACAACCACACATACACATAAACATTTTAGAGGATTCTTATATTTGACCTCATGGTGGAAATTACTGCCCTATCATTTTAGCATTGGCAAGAAGCCAACCTTTAGCTGAGCCCTACAGCATCCCTAGGTTCCTTGGCTTAATGAAAATTACCAGCAAATCTATAACTATAGGCAGGAATTGAAAAGCCTTGGGTCAACAGTTTAAGCATGGTTTAAAAACCATTTTTCAGTGCCAAATTACTGGATTATCCTGAGAACTATCTGTGGGTCTTCAGTATTTCCTGATGTATAGAAAATACTATCTTGCTTATGGAGGAATACGTTCTCTCTTAACACTTCTTCCTTTCCACCCTCTGTATGCCCTTTTTGAAAATCTCCCTTTTTATCTCCCTCTATCCTACCAAAGCCCCAAGTCTCAAATGCAAACTCCAGCCTCACATTATATATTCATCACATCCAGTGCTCTCCACAGCCTAATACAATAAAATCACTGCAACAATGTCACTTGTCAGTCTCTTTGTGCCTAAGATAAAATGATGCCATCTGTGAGACAAAGTAATGTGAGGTAATGAGTCATCTCCAGCTCCCATAAAATAGCTTAGTCAGTCTGGGCCTGCAGAGAAAATGATGAAGAGAGGGCAATCAGAGAATCAGCACAGCACTGATTCATTTCTTAATTTATAGAAATGTGAAATTCTTTTAAGCTGATATGAGCATATCAACTGACAAACCTGCTATGCACATCTGCACTTTTATTATACTTTTATTATACCTGCTAAGCACACCTGCATTTTTATGATAAGAGTTTTCCTGAAGCCATCAAAGCAGCAGGGCCAGGAATACATTAAATTAAAAGAAATATCAGGCAACTTCTGATACATGTAAACAATTAACAGCTCATTAAGGAGAATTTTGCTTCTGTGGGAGTCTATTATTTCCTTGACCGAACTCAAGTTGGCTGATGAATTGAGGTCTCCATCATGAGGACACATTTTAGGACACATGCAGACACATTTTAGCCTCTGGAAAGACTTTCAGAAGAAGTATTATTAGTAAAACTGAAATGCAAAAGGGCTGATGAAGCAGTAAACTGGATGTCTATTAAAAACAATTAACTCCCTTCCCCCCCCCGCAAAAAAAAGAAACATTAATCATGGTGTAAATTTTTCAAACCCATCACCACACTCCCAATCAAGCTTACATTTAGCAACATCACAATCTGCCCAATACATTCACTGAAGACATTCGGAATTTATTTGGCATTTTAAAGCTTTACTCCCAAACCAATAATTAAGTGAACTTCACTCTCTAATAAAAAGCACGGATTTTCTAAATGATATCTTTAAATATTTTTTGTTTTGTTTTGTTTTGTTTTTTTTCTTTTTTAAATTCCCATCCTGAACCCTCCTCCCTCACAACCTCCCCATACCATCCCCCTGGGCCTTCCCAGCTCACCAGCCCCAAGCATCCAGCATCGTGCATTGAACCTGGACTGGCATCTCGTTTCATACATGACATTTCACATGTTTCAATGCCATTCTCCCAAATCTTCCCACCCTCTCCCACAGAGTCCATAAGACTGTTCTATACATCAGTGTCTCTTTTGCTGTCTCGTACACAGGGTTATCGTTACCATCTTTCTAAATTCCATATATATGCGTTAGTATACTGTATTTATGTTTTTCCTTCTGGCTTACTTCACTCTGTATAATAGGCTCCAGTTTCATCCACCTCATTAGAACTGATTCAAATGTATTCTTTTTAATGGCTGAGTAATATTCCATTGTGTATATGTACCACAGCTTTCTTATCCATTCATCTGCTGATGGACATCTAGGTTGCTTCCATGTCCTGGCTATTATAAACAGTGCTGCGATGAACATTGGGGTACACGTGTCTCTTTCCCTTCTGGTTTCCTCAGTGTGTATGCCCAGCAGTGGGATTGCTGGATCATAAGGCAGTTCTATTTCCAGTTTTTTAAGGAATCTCCACACTGTTCTCCATAGTGGCTGTACTAGTTTGCATTCCCACCAACAGTGTAAGAGGGTTCCCTTTTCTCCACACCCTCTCCAGCATTTATTATTTGTAGACTTTTGGATCGCAGCCATTCTGACTGGTGTGAAATGGTACCTCATAGTGGTTTTGATTTGCATTTCTCTGATAAAGAGTGATGTTGAGCATCTTTTCAAGTGTTTGTTAGCCATCTGTATGTCTTCTTTGGAGAAATGTCTATTTAGATCTTTGGCCCATTTTTTGATTGGGTCATTTATTTTTCTGGAGTTGAGCTGGAGGAGTTGCTTGTATATTTTTGAGATTAGTTGTTTGTCGGTTGCTTCATTTGCTATTATTTTCTCCCATTCTGAAGGCTGTCTTTTCACCTTGCTAATAGTTTCCTTTGATGTGCAGAAGCTTTTAAGTTTAATTAGGTCCCATTTGTTTATTTTTGCTTTTATTTCCAATATTCTGGGAGGTGTGTCATAGAGGATCCTGCTGTGATGTATGTCAGAGAGTGTTTTGCCTATGTTCTCCCCTAGGAGTTTTATAGTTTCTGGTCTTATGTTGAGATCTTTAATCCATTTTGAGTTTATTTTTGTATATGGTGTTAGAAAGTGTTCTAGTTTCATTCTTTTACAAGTGGTTGACCAGATTTCCCAGCACCACTTGTTAAAGAGATTGTCTTTAATCCACTGTATATTCTTGCCTCCTTTGTCAAAGATAAGGTGTCCATATGTGCGTGGATTTATCTCTGGGCTTTCTATTTTGTTCCATTGATCTATATTTCTGTCTTTGTGCCAGTACCATACTGTCTTGATAACTGTGGCTTTGTAGTAGAGCCTGAAGTCAGGTAGGTTGATTCCTCCAGTTCCATTTTTCTTTCTCAAGATTGCTTTGGCTATTCGAGGTTTTTTGTATTTCCATACAAATTGTGAAATTATTTGTTCTAGCTCTGTGAAGAATACTGTTGGTAGCTTGATCGGGATTGCATTGAATCTATAAATTGCTTTGGGTAGTATACTCATTTTCACTATATTGATTCTTCCAATCCATGAACATGGTATATTTCTCCATCTATTAGTGTCCTCTTTGATTTCTTTCACCAGTGTTTTATAGTTTTCTATATATAGGTCTTTAGTTTCTTTAGGTAGATATATTCCTAAGTATTTTATTCTTTTCGTTGCAATGGTGAATGGAATTGTTTCCTTAATTTCTCTTTCTGTTTTCTCATTATTAGTGTATAGGAATGCAAGGGATTTCTGTGTGTTGATTTTATATCCTGCAACTTTACTATATTCATTGATTAGTTCCAGTAATTTTCTGGTGGAGTCTTTAGGGTTTTCTATGTAGAGGATCATGTCATCTGCAAATAGTGAGAGTTTTACTTCTTCTTTTCCAATTTGGATTCCTTTTATTTCTTTTTCTGCTCTGATTGCTGTAGCCAAAACTTCCAAAACTATGTTGAATAGTAATGGTGAAAGTGGGCACCCTTGTCTTGTTCCTGACTTTAGAGGAAATGCTTTCAATTTTTCACCATTGAGGATAATGTTTGCTGTGGGTTTGTCATATATAGCTTTTATTATGTTGAGGTATGTTCCTTCTATTCCTGCTTTCTGGAGAGTTTTTATCATAAATGGGTGTTGAATTTTGTCAAAGGCTTTCTCTGCATCTATTGAGATAATCATATGGTTTTTGTTTCTCAATTTGTTAATGTGGTGTATTACATTGATTGATTTGCGGATATTGAAGAATCCTTGCATCCCTGAGATAAAGCCCACTTGGTCATGGTGTATGATCTTTTTAATGTGTTGTTGGATTCTGATTGCTAGAATTTTGTTTAGGATTTTTGCATCTATGTTCATCAGTGATATTGGCCTATAGTTTTCTTTTTTTGTGGCATCTTTGTCAGGTTTTGGTATTAGGGTGATGGTGGCCTCATAGAATGAGTTTGGAAGTTTACCTTCCTCTGCAATTTTCTGGAAGAGTTTGAGCAGGATAGGTGTTAGCTCTTCTCTAAATTTTTGGTAGAATTCAGCTGTGAAGCCGTCTGGACCTGGGCTTTTGTTTGCTGGAAGATTTTTGATTACAGTTTCAATTTCCATGCTTGTGATGGGTCTGTTAAGGTTTTTTATTTCTTCCTGGTCGAGTTTTGGAAAGTTGTACTTTTCTAAGAATTTGTCCATTTCTTCCTCGTTGTCCATTTTATTGGCATATAATTGTTGATAATAGTCTCTTATGATCCTTTGTATTTCTATGTTGTCTGTTGTGATATCTCCACTGTCATTTCTAATTTTATTGATTTGATTTTTCTCCCTTTGTTTCTTGATGAGTCTGGCTAATGGTTTGTCAATTTTATTTATCCTTTCAAAGAACCAGCTTTTGGCTTTGTTGATTTTTGCTATGGTCTCTTTTGTTTCTTTTGCATTTATTTCTGCTCTAATTTTTAAGATTTCTTTCCTTCTACTAACCCTGGGGTTCTTCATTTCTTCCTTTTCTAGTTGCTTTAAGTGTAGAGTTAGGTTATTTATTTGACTTTTTTCTTGTTTCTTGAGGTGTGCCTGTATTGCTATGAACTTTCCCCTTAGGACTGCTTTTACTGTGTCCCACAGGTTTTGGGTTGTTGTGTTTTCATTTTCATTCGTTTCTATGCAAATTTTGATTTCTTTTTTGATTTCTTCTGTGATTTGTTGGTTATTCAGCAGCGTGTTGTTCAGCCTCCATATGTTGGAATTTTTAATAGTTTTTCTCCTGTAATTGAGATCTAATCTTACTGCATTGTGGTCAGAAAAGATGCTTGGAATGATTTCTATTTTTTTGAATTTACCAAGGCTAGCTTTATGGCCCAGGATGTGATCTATCCTGGAGAAGGTTCCATGTGCACTTGAGAAAAAGGTGAAATTCATTGTTTTGGGATGAAATGTCCTATAGATATCAATTAGGTCTAACTGGTCTATTGTATCATTTAAAGTTTGTGTTTCCTTGTTAATTTTCTGTTTAGTTGATCTATCCATAGGTGTGAGTGGGGTATTAAAGTCTCCCACTATTATTGTGTTATTGTTAATTTCTCCTTTCATACTTGTTAGCATTTGTCTGACATACTGCGGTGCTCCCGTGTTGGGTGCATATATATTTATAATTGTTATATCTTCTTCTTGGATTGATCCTTTGATCATTATGTGGTGACCTTCTTTGTCTCTTTTCACAGCCTTTGTTTTAAAGTCTATTTTATCTGATATGAGTATTGCTACTCCTGCTTTCTTTTGGTCCCTATTTGCATGGAAAATCTTTTTCCAGCCCTTCACTTTCAGTCTGTATGTGTCCCCTGTTTTGAGGTGGGTCTCCTGTAGACAACATATGTAGGGGTCTTGTTTTTGTATCCATTCAGCCAGTCTTTGTCTTTTGGTTGGGGCATTCAACCCATTTACGTTTAAGGTAATTACTGATAAGTATGATCCCGTTGCCATTTACTTTATTGTTTGGGGTTCGAATTTATACACCATTTTTGTGTTTCCTGTCTAGAGAATATCCTTTAGTATTTGTTGTAGAGCTGGTTTGGTGGTGCAGAATTCTCTCAGCTTTTGCTTGTCTGAGAAGCTTTTGATTTCTCCTTCATACTTGAATGAAATCCTTGCTGGGTACAATAATCTGGGCTGTAGGTTATTTTCTTTCATCATTTTAAGTATGTCTTGCCATTCCCTCCTGGCTTGAAGAGTTTCTATTGAAAGATCAGCTGTTATCCTTATGGGAATTCCCTTGTGTGTTATTTGTTGTTTTTCCCTTGCTGCTTTTAATATTTGTTCTTTGTGTTTGATCTTCGTTAATTTGAGTAATATGTGTCTTGGGGTGTTTCACCTTGGGTTTATCCTGTTTGGGATTCTCTGGGTTTCTTGGACTTGGGTGATTATTTCCTTCCCCAGTTTAGGGAAGTTTTCAACTATTATCTCCTCAAGTATTTTCTCATGATCTTTCTTTTTGTCTTCTTCTTCTGGAACCCCTATGATTCGAATGTTGTAGCATTTAATATTGTCCTGGAGGTCTCTGAGATTGTCCTCATTTCTTTTAATTCGTTTTTCTTTTATTCTCTCTGATTCATTTATTTCTACCAATCTATCTTCTAATTCACTAATCCTATCTTCTGCCTCTGCTATTCTACTATTTGTTGCCTCCAGAGTGTTTTTAATTTCATTTATTGCATTATTCATTGTATATTGACTCTTTTTTATTTCTTCTAGGTCCTTGTTAAACCTTTCTTGCATCTTCTCAATCCTTGTCTCCAAGCTATTTATCTGTGATTCCATTTTAATTTCAAGATTTTGGATCAATTTCACTATCATTATTCGGAATTCTTTATCAGGTAGATTCCCTATCTCTTCCTCTTTTGTTTGGTTTGGTGGGCATTTATCCTGTTCCTTTATCTGCTGGCTATTCCTCTGTCTCTTCATCTTGTTTAAATTGCTGAGTTTGGGGTGTCCTTTCTGTATTCTGGCAGTTTGTGGAGTTCTCTTTATTGTGGCTATTCCTCTCTGTGTGTGGGTTTGTACAGGTGGCTTGTCAAGGTTTCCTGGTTAGGGAAGCTTGTGTCAGTGTTCTGATGGGTGGAACTGTATTTCTTCTCTTTGTTCAGTCGCGCTGTGGGGAGGGAGGGAGGGATGCTGCAAGCAAATAACACTGGCGTGCGCTCGCAGTGCCTCAGCCACACTGGGTCTGCCCCCGCTCACTGCGCGTGTAGCCTCCCTGCCCACACTGCTCGGGCTCTAGGTTGTTCCGCCAGGAACAATCCGAGGCTGGCCCTGGGTTGTATGTACCTCCCAGGTCCAATCCGCTCAGGTTCAGGCACTCGGGTAGTCCTCAGAGGCGCAGACTCAGTTGGGCCTGAGTATTGTGTTCTTCCCAGGTCCGAGCAGCTCAAGTGATGAGGTGTTTGGCGAGCGCCAATGCTGCGACTTATCGCCTCCCCGCCACTCGGTTATCTGGGCGCAAAACCGGCGCACCTTCTTAGGCAGATGTTAACCGTCGAGACCCCCAAGAAGTTTTAGTTAGCAAAGAAGCCTGCTTACAGTTTTATAGATACTGTCTCTCTGGGGCTGCGATTGCCCCCTTCCGGCTCTGGCTGCCTGTCACCGGAGGGGGAAGGTCTGCAGCCGGCTATCTCTGTTCAATTCTTTGTTCCGTGCGCGGGCCTGGCGGTCTTAGGTTGGGGCTGGCTTTTCGCGTGGTAGATATCCCACAGTCTGGTTTGTTAGCCCAAATTATTTCGCTCAGATAGTGCTTAGGGTATTCAGGCCAGATTCTTACTCTAAGCGATGCAGCCCGCGCTGCGCCTCCCTGCCCAGCCCCCGCTTGTTAATGGCGCCTGCAGGCGTCTGCGCTGCTTCTCCGCTGGGGGAGTTATCGTAGGACTCGCAATCTTCGAGTTTTAATTGTTTATTTATTTTTTCTTCCTGTTATGTTGCCCTCTGTGCTTCCAAAGCTCGGCACAGATTCGGCAGTGAGAAGGTTTCCTGGTGTTTGGAAACTTCTCTCTTTTTAAGACTCCCTTCCCGGGATGGAGCTCCGTCCCTCCCTCTTTTGTCTCTTTTTTTGTCTTTTATATTTTTTCCTACCTCCTTTCGAAGAGTTGGATTGCTTTTCTGGGTGCCTGATGTCCTCTGCCAGCATTCAGAAGTTGTTTTGTGGAATTTACTCGACGTTTAAATGCTCTTCTGATGAATTTGTGGGGGAGAAAGTGTTCTCCCTGTCCTACTCCTCCGCCATCTTGGCTCCTCTCCTAAATATTTTTTGATGTATAGATCTCTAACTGAGCTTCAAATGCATACTTTGAGATTGAGCATAGAGTTAAAAAGAATGGCACTTATGAAGTTTCATTCTACAGTGAAACAGTACCATCGGATATACAGGAAAATGAGAACATAACTAAGGTAAAAAGGTCTGGTGGTTCTGCATTATTGTTGAAAAAATGCTGGCTCAGGATATAATTTTAAGCTGGTTAATATTGCAATAGGATTTATTTAGTCCTCCAGCTAACACTGATTGGACCCTTACTGTGTGCCAAGAATTGGGCTAGGAATACAGGGCTGATATACATGAGCATCTTTCCAGGTGCTCTCATTCTACTTGGGGAGACAATGTGTAAATGGCTAATTACACTAACATCCGAGTCAGTATCATAAATTAAGAATGACGTGGCTTGAGTATTGTGAGGGCCCAAATAAAGCAGCAGCCAATTGAGGGTCACCCCACTGAGGTCTGCAGCAGCACCTAGCTGGTGTCTCTCAGTAGAGAATACACAGAACACACAAAGAACACAAGTCATGCTATTCTCATAGCACCTTTTCTTTTTCTTTGGAACAGTTAGGTTAACAGTTCTTCATGTGATTATCATATGAATGCTTGTCTCTCATGCTCAACCATGAGAACCTTGAAAAAAGAGATTTGTCTGTTTTGGTTCACCATCTCCAGGGTCTACTAGATTGCTGACATAGAAGAAATGGTCAGTTATTATTTGGTAAGTAATGAACAAATGCTTTCAAGCTACAGGAAGAGATTTGTTATGACATCCTTCACACAATATCAGTAGCTTGAACTTGGCCCTTCTGACAAGCTACTTCTTAGATTTTCATTCAAATAGTTTACCAGGGAACACTCTTGCACTGTTGGTGGGAGTGTAAACTGATGTAGCCACTATGGAAAATAGTATGAAGGTTCCTTAAAAAGTAAAAATAGAGTTACTTTATGATCCAGCAATCCCACTCATGGGACATATACTCAGACAAAACTACAATTCAAAAAGATATGTGAACCCCAATGTTCACAGCAACACTATTTACAGTAAGCAAGACATGGAAACAACCTAAATGTTTCTCGACAGATGAGTGGATAAAGAAGATGTGGAACAATGGAATACTACTCAGTCCTAAAAAAGAATGAAATAATGTCATTTGTAGAAACATGGAAGGAACTAGAGATTATCATACTAAGTAAAAGACAAATACCATATGATATTGCTCATATGTGGAATCTAAAATATGACACAAATGAATATATTTATTAAACAGACACACAGACATAGAGAGCAGACTCGTGGTTGCCAAGGGAGAGGGGGGTCTGGATGAAAGAAGGATTGGGTGTTAGGGATTACCAGATACAAACTAGTATATATAGGCTGAATAAACAAGCTCCTACTGTATAGCACAGGGAACTATATTAAATATCCTGTGACAAGTGATAAGGGAAAAAAATCTGAAAAATTATACATATATAAGTATATCATTGAGTCACTTTGCTGTACAGTAGAAATTAACACAACTTTGTAAATCAACTATACTTCAATAAAATGTTAAAAACATAGTTCACGCATCCCAATACAGACAGCTATCCTCTGACCTAAGTAGATAAATCTAACATATGCGCTGCCATTGCCAGATACATGACTCCACCACACAGGCTACACAACATATATCATAAAAATACTATCCCATGTCGATACATGAAACCCAGCTTTTGAAGACCATATGTTCTAGCACAGTACATGTATTCTACCCAAAGCTTACCCCATAAGTACACTAATGTATCCTTGTTCATCATGACCCCATATTCTCTTTCCTTTCCTTAGTAATTTGTACTTCCAGCTGGTGAAAGTCAGTGAAAGTTTCCTTGAATATGTCATATATGTTTAGGTCTTGAATTGACTGGACTCCATTGAAACCAAAGCTTAGAAAATTTGGTGTTTTCATCAGAACCTTCTTCTTTGTATGTTGTATGTGCTTAATCCTCAGTTGTGTCCAACTCTTTGTGACCCCAAATTTAGCCCGCCAGGCTCCCCTGTCCATGGGATTTCCCAGCCAAGAATACTAGAGTGGGTGGTCATTTCCTCCTCCAGGGGTCTCCCTGACACAAGGATTGAACCCACATCTATCTCCTGCATTGCAAATGGATTCTTTACCATCTGAGCCACCAGAGAAGCCCTAATCTAAATCATGGTAGGGAAGGTCTCTACATAGGAAATCACATCACAAGGAAATCACCCCACTCAAAATAATCCATTTAAAACTTTCCTGAGGTGTTCTTAAAACTGAGATAAGTCACTGAAATTTAGATACATCTGCCTCTTTCTTTACATAGAAAATTGACTATTAATTAAGGAAAATGTAGGACAAATTAAACTTTGATACAGTTTTTTTGTGTGTTATAACATTTTAATTAATTAATTTTAATTAGAGGATAATTACTTTACAATATTGTGATGTTTTTTGCCATACATCGACATGAATCAGCCACATATACACATGTGTCCCCCCACTTTGAACCCCCCTCCCACCTCTTCCCCACTCCATCTCTCTGGGTTGTCCCAGAGCACCAGCTCTGGATGTTCTGCTTTATGCATAGAACTTGCACTGGTCATCTATTTAATATATGGTAATATACCTGTTTCAATGCTATTTTCTCAAATCATCCCACCCTTTCCTTCTCCCACAGAGTCCAAAACTCTGTTCTTTACATCTGTGTCTCTTTCGCTGACCTATATATAGAATCATCATTACTCTTTCTAAATTCCATATATATGTGTTAATATACAGTATTTTTGTTTCTCCTTCTGACTTACTTCACTCTGACTAATAGGCTCAAGTTTCATCCACCTCATTAGAACTGACTAAAATGTTTTCCTTTTTATAGCTAATATTCCATTGTGTACATGTACCACAACTTCCTTATCCATTTGTCTGCTGATGGACATCTAGGTTGTTTCCATGACCTAGCTACTGTGAACATTGTGGTGCTACAGTGAACACTGGGGTACATATGTCTCTTTCAATTCTGTGGTACAGATATTTTTTTACATGGATTTCAGTGAAATGATTCAATGCCCATACTTGGTACACGACTGAGGCAAACTGATCTGAATTTGGTTCCTGAAGTAGACACAAACAATGCAACTTTGGGGCCTTTTTTTCACATTACCCTCTCTTATTTTCATGTGTCTAAGGAACAATGAAAGAATGACTTCATCCACTAAACCCTGCCCAGTCACTTGGTCCTCAGATTATATTCTGTCTTTGAATTCCCATAAATCTCATTGTATGAATTACTTATTAGGCACTTAATGTATACACTCTCCTACTATTATTTGACATTTTACACATGCAGAAAGGCCAGCGTCCAGGAGCCTTAGAAAAATTAAAACCATGACTTTGCACAAAATGAATTTCTGAGGAATCTTACAAGAAAAGCTATTGCAAAGGGCAATATGCTCATTATTTTTGACTGTTCTAAGTACTCCTGTATGTGGGGTAAATACAGGGGTTCTCAAGGCTCCAAAAGATAGAACATGGGCCAATGGTGAAAAACTACTGGGAATCACTTTCAACTCAAGTTGAAAAGGAAATTTCTAATAGTCAGAAGTGATTCAACACAGAATTGGCCACTACTTCAGTAGATAAAAGTCCCTGCTATTGAGGAAAGCTAGATTTAGAAAATGCAGAGGAACCAGAGATCAAATTGCCAACATCCATTGGATCATAGAAAAAAGCAAGACAATTCCAGAAAAACATCTACTTCTGCTTCATTGACTACACTAAAGCCTTTGACTGTGTGGATCACAACAAAGTATGGAAAATTCTTAAAGAGATGGGAATATCAGACCACCTTACCTGCCTTCTGTGAAACCTGTATGCAGGTCAAGAAGCAACAGTTAGAACCAGACATGGAAAAATAGACTGGTTTAAAATTGGGAAAGGAGTACGACAAGGCTGTATATTGTCACCCTGCTTATTTAACTTATATGCATACTACATCACACAAAATACTGGGCTGGATGAATCACAAGCTGGAATCAAGACTGCCAGGAGAAATATCAATGACCTCAGACATGCAAATGATACCACTCTAATGGCAAAAAGCTAAGAGAAACTAAAGGGCCTCTTGGTGAGGGTGAAAGAAGAGAGAAAAATCTTATTTCAAACCCAATATTCAACAAACTAAGATCATTGCATCCAGTCCCATCACTTCATGGCAAATAGATGGGGGGAAAACAGAAACAGTGACAAACTTCATTTTCTTGGCTTCCAAAATCAGTGTGGACAGTGACTGCAGCCATGAAATTAAAAGATGCTTGCTCCTTGAAAGAAAAGTTATGACAAACCTAGATAGCATATTAAAAAGCAGAGACATCACTTTTCCAACAAAGATCTGTATAGTAAAAGCTATGTTTTTCTCAGTAGTGATGTATAGATGTGAGAGTTGGACCATAAAGAAAGCTGAGTGCCAAAGAATTGTTGGTTTCAAACTGTGGTGCTGAAAAAGACTCTTGAGAGTCCCTTGGATAGCAAGGAGATCAAACCAGTTAATTGTAAAGGATATCAACGCTGAATATTCAATGGCTGTACTGATGCTGAAGCTGAAGCTCCAATACTTGGCCACCTGATGTGAAGAGCTGAATCACTGGAAAAGACCCTGATGCTGAGAAAGACTGAAGGCTTGAGGAGAAGGGGAAAACAGAAGATGAGATGGCTTGATGGCATCATCAACTCAAAGGGCATGGTTTGAGCAAACTCCAGGAGATAGTGAAGGACATGGAAGCCTGGCATGCTGCAGTCCATGGGGCCACAAAGAGTCGGACATATCTCAGTGATGGAATAACAACAACTGCTATTGGGAATACTTAATAAGAGATTATGTGATTATTTTATGCGGTTGTAGACAGGGGCTTTTTCCACCCACGTATTTTCTGATTTTTGATGTGCTTTATCTTCCCACCTGGACTATAAGCTTCTTAGAGGCCTGAACTTTGAAATCTCTACATATCCTTGGCTTCTAGCTCTGGATCTGTAATATAGTAGATGTAATTTTGTGGTTTCTCAGTGTATACAAAAGCTATGTTTACACTATACTATAGTCTATTAAGTGTTCAATAGCACAATGCCTAAAAAATGTTCATACTATAACTGAAAAATAGGTATTGCTAAAACATGGAATCACCTGAGCCTTCAGCAAGTCATTATCTTATCCAATAGTAACATTATAGATCACTATAACAAATATAATAATAATGAAAAAGTTTGAAATATTGTGAGAATAAGCAAAATGTGACACATATACATGAAATGAACAAATGCTTTTGGAAAAACGGCACTGATAGACTTTTGAAAGATACAGTGTTGCTACAAACCTTCAATACCAAAACTTGACAAAGATGCCACATAAAAAAGAAAAATACAGGCTAATATCACTGATGAACATAGATGCAAAAATCCTTAACAAAATGCTAGCAAACAAAATCCAACAACACATTAAAAAGATCATACATCATGACCAAGGGGGCTTTATCCCAGGGATGCAAGGATTCTTCAATATCTGCAAATCAATCAATGTAAGATAACAAATTGAAAGATAAAAAGCATATGATTATCTCAATAGATGCAGAGAAAGCTTTTGACAAAATTCAACATCCATTTATGATAAAAAACCTTCCAGAAAGCAGGAATAGAAGGAACATACCTCAATATAATAAAAGGTGTATATGACAAAGCCACAGCAAACATTATCCCCAATGGTGAAAAATTGAAACCATTTGCCCTAAAGTCAGGAACAAGACAAGGATGCCCATTCTCACTACTACTATTCAACATAGTATTGGAAGTTTTAGCCACAACAATCAGAGAAGAAAAAGAAATGAAAGGAATCTACATAGGAAAAGAAGAAGTAGAACTCTCACCGTTTGCAGATGGCATGATCCTCTACACAGAAAACCCTAAAGACTCCACCAGAATTACTAGAGCTAATCAATAAATATAGAAAAGTTGCAGGATATAAAATCAACACACAGAAATCCTTTGCATTCCTATACACTAATAATGAGAAAATAAAAAGAGAAATTAAGGAAACAATTCCATTCACCATTACAACAAAAAGAATAAAAAACTGAGGAATATATCTACCTAGAAACACAAGAGAAGACTCTATACATGGACATCACCAGATGGTCAACACCGAAATCAGACTGATTATATTCTTTGCAGCCGAACATGGAGAAGCTCTATAGAGTCAGCAAAAACAAGACCAAGAGCTGACTGTGGCTCAGATCATGAACTCCTTATTGCCAAATTCAGACTTAATTGAAGAAAGTAGGGAAAACCACTAACCATTCAGGTATGACCTAAATCAAATTCCTTGATTATACAGTGGAAGTGAGAAATAGATTTAAGGGACTAGATCTGACAAATAAAGTGCCTGAAAAACTACGGATGGAGGTTCGTGACATTGTACAGGAGACAGGGATCAAGACCATCCCCAAGAAAAAGAAATGCAAAAAAACAAAATGGCCGTCTGGAGAGGCCTTACAAATAGCTGTGAAAAGAAGAGAAGCAAAAGCAAAGGAGAAAAGGAAATATATAAGAATCTGAATGCAGAGTTCCAAAGAATAGCAAGGAGAGATAAGAAAGCCTTCCTCAGTGATCACTGCAAAGACATAGAGGAAAACAACAGAATGGGGAAGACTAGAGATCTCTTCAAGAAAATTAGAGATACCAAAGGCACATTTAATGCAAAGATGGGCTCGATAAAGCACAGAAATAGTATGAACCTGACAGAAGAAGAGGATATTAAGAAGAGGTGGCAAGAATACACAGAAGAACTGTACAAAAAAAGATCTTCACAGCCAAGATAACCACAATGATGTGATCACTCATCTAGAGCCAGACATTCTGGAATGTGAAGTAAAGTGGGCCTTAGAAAGCATCACTATGAACAAAGCTAGTGGAGGTGATGGAATTCCAGGTGAGCTATTTCAAATCTTGAAAGATGATGCTGTGAAAGTGCTGCACTCAATATGCCAGCAAATTTGGAAAACTTAGCAGTGGCCACAGGACTGGAAAAGGTCAGTTTTCATTCCAGTCCTAAAGAAAGGCAATGCCAAAGATTGTTCAAACTACCACACAATTGCACTCATCTTACACGCTAGTAAAATAATGCTCAAAATTCTCCATGCCAGGCTTCAGCAATACGTGAACCGTGAACTTACAGATGTTCCAGCTGGTTTTAGAAAAGTCAGAGGAAGCAGAGATCAAATTGCTAACATCCGCTGGATCATTGAAAAAGCAAGAGAGTTCCAGAGAAACATCTATTTCTGCTTTTTTGACTAGGCCAAAGCCTTTGACTGTGTGGATCACAATAAACTGTGGAAAATTCTTCAAGAGATGGGAATCCCAGACCACCTGACCTGCCTCTTGAGAAATTTGTATGCAGGTCAGGAAGCAACAGTTAGAACAGGACATGGAACAACAGACTGGTTCCAAATAGGAAAAGGAATACATCAAGGCTGTATATTGTTACCCTGCTTATTTAACTTATATGCAGAGTACATCATGAGAAATGCTGGACTGGAAGAAGCACAGGCTGGAATCAAGTTTGCTGGGAGACATATCAATAACCTCAGATATGCAGATGACACGACCCTTATGGCAGAAAGTGAAGAGGAACTAAAAAGCCTCTTGATGAAAGTGAAAGAGGACAGTGAAAAAGTGGCTTAAAGCTCAACATTCAGAAAACAAAGATCATGGCATCTGGTCCCATCACTTCATGGGAAATAGATGGGGAAACAGTGGAAACAGTGTCAGACTTTATTTTGTGGAGCTCCAAAAACACTGCAGATGGTGATTGCAACCATTAAATTAAAAGATGCTTACTCCTTGGAAGGAAAGTTATGACCAACCTAGACAGCATATTCAAAAGCAGAGACATTACTTTGCCAACAAAGATCTGTTTAGTCAAGGCTATGGTTTTTCCAGTGGTCATTTATGGATGTGAGACTTGGACTGTGAAGAAAGCTGAGAGCCAAAGAACTGATGCTTTTGAACTGTGGTGTTGGAGAAGGCTCTTGAGAGTCCCTTGGACTGCAAGGAGTTCCAACCAGTCCATTCTAAAGGAAATCAGTCCTGGGTGTTCTTTGGAAGGAATGATGCTAAAGCTGAAACTCCAGTACTTTGGCCACCTCATGCGAAGAGTTGACTCATTGGAAAAGACCCTGATGCTGGGAGGGATTGGGGACAGGAGGAGAAGGGAACGACAGAGGATGAGATGGCTGGATGGCATCACCGACTCGATGGATGTGAGTTTGAGTGAACTCCAGGAGTTGGTGATATACAGGCTGGCTTGGCGTGCTGTGATTCATGGTGTCGCAAAGTGTCCGACACAACTGAGCAACTGAACTGAACTGACTGAAAGAAACAAAAGACTTATATATAGAAAACTATAAAACACTGGAGAAAGAAATCAAAGAGGACACTAATAGATGGAGAAATATACCGTGTTCATGGATCAAAAGAATTAATATAGTGAAAGTGAGTATACTACCCAAAGCAATCTATAGATTCAGTGCAATCCCTATCAAGCTACCAATGGTATTTTTCACAGAACTAGAACAAATAATTCCACAATTTGTATGGAAATACAAAAAACCTCGAATAGCCAATGCAATCTTGAGAAAGAAGAATGGAACTGGAGGAATGAATCTGCCTGACTTCAGGCTCTACTACAAAGCCACAGTCATCAAGACAGTATGGTACTGGCACAAAGACAGAAATATAGATCAATGGAACAAAATAGAAAGCCCAAAGATAAATCCACGCACCTATGGACACCTTATCTTTGACAAAGGAGGCAAGAATATACAGTGTAGAAAAGACAATCTCTTTAACGAGTGGTGCTGGAAAAACTGGTCAACCACTTGTAAAAGAATGAAACTAGAACACTTTCTAACACCATACACAAAAGTAAACTCCAAATGGATTAAAGATCTAAACGTAAGACCAGAATCTATTAAACTCCTAGGGGAGAACATAGGCAAAACACTCTCTGACATACATCACAGCAGGATCCTCTATGACCCACCTCCCAGAATATTGGAAATAAAAGCAAAAATACACAAATGGGACCTAATTAAACTTAAAAGCTTCCGCACAACAAAGGAAACTATAAGCAAGTTGAAAAGACAGCATTCAGAATGGGAGAAAATAATAGCAAATGAAGCAACCAACAAATAATTAATCTGAAAAAATACAAGCAACACCTGCAGCTCAATTCCAGAAAAATAAACGACCCAATCAAAAATGGGTCAAAGAACTAAACACACATTTCTCCAAAGAAGACATACAGATGGCTAACAAACACATGAAAAGATGTTCAACATCACTCCTTATCAGAGAAATGCAAATCAAAACCACAATGAGGTACCATTTCACACTAGTCAGAATGGCTGCTATCCAAAAGTCTACAAGTAATAAATGCTGGAGATGGTGTGGAGAAAAGGGAACCCTCTTACACTCCTGGTGGGAATGCAAACTAGTACAGCCACTATGGAGAAGAGTGTGGAGATTCTTTGAGAAAACTGGAAATAGAACTGCCATATGACCCAGCAATCCCACTGCTGGGCATACACACTGAGGAAACAAGAATTGAAAGAGACACATGTACCCCAATGTTCATCTCAACACTGTTTATAATAGCCAGGACATGGAAGCAACCTAGATATTCATCAGCAGACGAATGGTTAAGAAAGCAGTGGTACATATTCACAATGGAGTATTACTCAGCCATTAAAAAGAATACATTTGAATCAGTTCTAATGAGATGGATGAAGCTGGAGCCTATTATACAGAGTGAAATAAGCCATAAAGAAATATACCAATACAGTATAATAACACATATGTATGGAGACTCCCAAGGACGGGGGAGCCTGGTGGGCTGCCGTCTATGAGGTCGCACAGAGTTGGACACGACTGAAGTGACTTAGCAGCATGGAATTTAGAAAGATGTTAACAATAACCCTGTATGCAAGACAGCAAGAGACACAGATGTATAGAACAGTCTTTTGGACTCTGTTGGAGAGGGTGAGGGTGGGATGATTTGGGAGAATGGCATTGAAACATGTATATTATCATATGTGAAACAAATCGCCAGTCCAGGTTTGATGCATGATATAGGATGCTCGGGACTGGTGCACTGGGTTGACCCAGAGGGATGGGATAGGGAGGGAGGTGGGAGGGGTGCTCAGGATGGGGAACACATGTACACCTGTGGCAGATTCATATCAATGTTTAATAATTAGCCTCCAATTAAAATAAATAAATTTATATTTAAAAATAAAAATTACAGTATCTTCAAATCATAATAAAGCAAAGCACAAGTTATGCTTGTATATTAATAATAGTGTTTGGGACTTCCCTGGTGGTTTGGAATCTGCCTTGCAATGCAGGGGACATGAGTTCAACCCCTGGTTGGGGAACTATTAATAAGATCCCATATGTCAAGGGGCAACTACTCCTATGTGCCACAAGGAAAGATCCCATGCTCCAAAACTAAGTTCCAACACAGAAAATAAATAAACATTAAAAAAACAATAGTGTTCATGGCTAGTGATAATGCAATACCAATTGTATTAGTATAGATAATATTCAGTTCAGTTCAGTTCACTTCAGACACTCAGTCATATCTGACTCTTTGCAACCCTATGGACTGCAGCATGTGATGTTTAATATTAGTATTAAGCCTTGATAAATTTTCAATAGATGCATCATAATAATTGTAGATAGAGTGATAACTGTTTGCCAGTAGGTCAGTCAGAAGTAAAATAAAACTAAGTCATATGTGTGATTATGGAAAATGAAAAATGCGACTTTCAGTTTACCAGAAAAATAGGACAAGTGTGAGAAAAGTTTTAACACTACTTAACATGAATAAGTCCAACGAGAGCTAAATAAAAAATGCATCCAACTAGCCATTCTGGACCTAATAAGATACCCAACTGATGAGATTTCAGAACAATTCACTGAAGGTTAGATGTCAAAAGAGAAATCAGACACTCAATCCTGACTAAGAAAAAAGTACAGTTTTAACTCACAACATCTCAATGTGTGAAGGCTACCTGAGTACTAATCCTATATTGTATAAAATCAGTCCAAGGAAATAGAACTCCTGGGAAGCAAACCACCAACATACAAGGCTGAAACTCACTTTCTTACCCTTCCTGTCTTTTGAGTGTGCCATTCTAGTATAATACAAACAGGATGCATGAGGGAATGATTTTGCAAATGTTCAGGGAATTTTGTGTGGGCATTTCTATGTGCAACCAGAGGCTGAAATAGTTGCCTGATAATTCTACTCAAACTGGCAAGTCTAAAACAATCTGGTTGTCTCCAAGTATTGGGGTAAACCCAAGGACTATCATAGGATTAGCCTGAGTTGGAACTGGAGTATTTCTGGAATTGCAAGGAAGCCTAAGGCAACTTAGCCAGAGGAAGAAATCTAATTCTTATCCAAAACCAAGAAACAAAAAGAACAAAAACTAAAAACAAAAGTAATATGAGGTTATAGTAAAGAAAATTAGAAGTTTATGAAGTCCAAAAGGTTAGGTGTTACTTGTATGGTCAGGCCACTCACGATGGTTGTTCTCTTGCTCTCTGTACATCTCCTCTCCAAACAGTGCCTACTTTACCCATACTCTACTCACATGGCTGACCTTCCTACATACTTGTCCCAGGCCCCAGCTAGTGATTGCTTTTATCAAAGAGGTGATGAGGGAAGTGCCCGTCTACTGGTTTTCTTGGTAACTAATAAGCACACCTGATTTCAATTCCCCTATAAATGGTAGTCTCCCCTTCTCGCCAGGAGTGAAGACTACCACCATGTCCTGCCTGCTATTCACTACAAGGGACGGGGTATCTCTTCAGGACCTTGCTTCAGACATGTAAGCTCCCCCATCCATTAAACCACTGATGTCTCTTACTGACTCTGGGCTCTTTTTTAGGTCTTGAAGCTGGGCAAACACAAGCCTTGTAGGCCTGTGGAGTGCAGCTCAACACTACTATTCATTGTTAAAGGAGAATAAAAATGATATCCAAGTGACTTCCCTACAAGTCCAGTGGTTAGGACTCTGTGCTTCCACGTCAGGGGGCATGGGTTCGATCCCCGTACTGGGAACTAAGATCCCTCAAAAAATGATATCTGAAACTGATATTGGTGCAATCCAGGCTCTGGACTGAACTTGGGAATGCTGAAATGATATTAGTGTCCCATTTTTCTTCTCTGTCAGTTCATATCCCAGGGGGTAATTCTTGCAGTTAATGGAACCAGAAAGGATCAAATATAAGCAAGTTTGAGATTTTACATCATGACATACATTAGATGTTTCATTTGAATGTTTCATTCATTATTTTCCCTTCAATCTACTGGAAATCCCAGACCACTCATCTAATGGCAATAATGCAATGACTGTTTACAGTGTTTCTCTCATGTGTCAGATGCTTTACAAATGGTGTTTTGTTTTTTGAATCCTCACAATTTTTAACCCCGTTTTACAGATGATGAAATCCAAGAGTTAATCAGAGAATTGAAGTAACTTTTGTTCTTGTTTGTTGTTCAGTTGCTCAGTCATGTCCCACTCTATGCAGTCCCATGGACTGCAGCACACCAAGCTTCCCTGCCCATCACCAACTCCCAGAGCTTGCTCAAACTCATGTCCACTGAGCTGCCATCCAACCATCTCATCTTCTGTCATCCCCTTCTCCTCCTGCCTTCAATATTTTCCAGCTTCAGGGTCTTACACAAGATCAATTACCTGGGCTAAGTTGTGTGGGGTTTTTTGTTGTTGTTTTTTGAGGGTTTTTTTGGTTTGTTTGTTTGTTCAATTTTGGTCTTCTCTTGCCTCAGAGTTCTGGGCTCTTTCCTTTACAATCTTGCTAAGGAAATATTCAGGGTCTGCACTTTAACATGATATCCAGGTGCTTCCTTGCACATTAAATTGGAAAAGCACTGTATTAGGCTACACAACATGCTGTTTTCCTTCTGTTTCAGTCAAACACACAAACATACTCACACACAGAATAGGGGTTAGGGGAGAGGAAGCACTGTAAGTATCTATCTACTAAAAAAGTAGCAATACACCTTTCTTTTCCAACAACCTATGTAAATATTGGATGCATTTGTAAACCGGGTCTTTAAAACTGCATAGATATATATTCTATCACCTATTGAGATTCTGAAGTGTTTACTAAATAACACATTAGGGAAATATTTGGGGGGAAATGGAATGTATTACATTAGGCTTATAGGAGAGCATAAAAAGAGAAAGAATAGAGACATAAATCATATTTTAAAAAGCAAGAGTCTGGATTTGCTGTGCTCCACACTTTGGTATAAGTACATTAGCAATTACAAATGATTCTTGAATAGCTGTGGCGTTAGAAAACCCACCAGCTATAATAATTATAATCCAAGCTTTTCAATAAGCTATTTTCCCTGAAACAGCAGAAACGAGGGTGCCATGGGAATTCATGATATTTATATACATTTACCATTACTTTTGTTTGGCAGTAAACTTTATTTCCAGGTGCTAGGCCACTGCAATCCAAAGGGATGTTAGTGAGAAAGAAAACCAAATGAGAAAAAAAGGCTGCATCTGGTCTCATTTTCCCTCCTTAATACATTTTCTCTACTATAGATTCTTTAATTTCCTTTAACCTAAACATCTTATGGGCTTCCCAGGTGGTGCTAGTGGTAAAGAACACTTATGCCATTGTAGGAGACATAAAAGACATCGGTTCCATCCCTGGGTCGGGAAGATCCCCTGGAGGAGGGAATGGCAACCCACTCCAGTATTCTTGCCTGGAGAATCCCATGGACAGAGGAGCTGGCAGGCTACAGTCCACAGGGTCACAAAGAGTTGGACATGAGTGAAGCGACCTAGAACACATGCATACATCTTATGTATAGGTAACATTTAAATTAAGTAGACTAACTCAATTTGAAAATTCTACTTTCAGTAGAGTTTATCTGAAAGCCATACCTGATACAGGAATTAAACATTTTTAGCAAAGATGATTCTCTTTCCTAAGGCTAATGAGACTAATGCCTCAATGTTTCTCCAAAATTTTTGTGCACAGATATCACCTGGGAATCTCATAAAATTGAAGATTCTGATTCAGTTATACTTGGGTGCATTTCTACAGATAACATTCCAAGTGATGTCATTGCTCCTGGCTCAAGATATCACTATACATATAGTGAAGAGAAGACACTACATGTAATTTAGCAGTTTTGAAACATGTACCTTTTTTCATTAAGCAAAACTAGGTTATCTTATAAAATTATACTGTAAAAATGACAGAGAACAAGATGGCGGAGGAGTAGGTGGATGTGGAGTACAACTCTCCACGGATACATCAGGAATACATCTTCAGACACAAAAGTGCATGCAGAATACCAGCTGAGAGCAGACAGGAGTACCTGACCAGAGGAAAAGAATATACAGAACCATGCAAAATTCAGTAGGATGAAGAAACGAGGGGGGGAAATAGGAGTATTAGTAGGGTAGGACTGGACCTGCCCTCAGCTGGTGGGGGAACTGAAATAGGGGTCTGATCCCCACATTGGGGCAATTGTCTGAGTCAGAGGAGAAACATTTAAGGCTGAGAGTGAAACAGCTGGTCTGTGGCAGCCTAAATGGAATGAGAATCAGACAGTACTTGCCGCAGCCATACATACCCCGGACAGGGATGCAAGTTTCCTGGAAGGCACAGCAGCTGGGAGCTGAAGTTTAGGGGTTTTTGAGCAATCCCAGAGGTAGGGCTGCTGTTGACTGCATGGAGACCAATCGAGGGGAAGTAAGGTAAGAGACTGTGGTGGGAAATGCCTGCGGGGGAAAGTCAGGCAGCCATGGAAGCAAGGTGATACTGCTGAGTCATGCGTACAGGGTGGAGCCATCACCATAGCCTCTCTCTCCCCACACGCCAGCATTGACAGCTGAACAATAGAGAGGCTGGCCCATCAAACGCCTGATGCACTGAACTACAGAGCAGGACCCTACCCAGGTGCTCCTTTAAGTGACTGGTGCCCCGAACTACAGAGTAAGACCCCAGCCGGGGGGCCCCTCTATGTGCCTGACATACCAAACAACAGAGAAGGACCCCAGGAAAGGGAGCCCTCTAAGTGCCTGAACAGGCAGAGTTACAGAGAAAGACTGACCAAAGAGGCTTTCTGATCGCCACCTACAAGAGACTCAAAAATTAAGACTCTGATAGTGCCATAACTCCTATGGTGGAGGCAGTCCGTGTCCCTGCACACTTGACGCTGCAAGGGTCCCTGCAAGGCAAGCAGCTGCACCACCTTCATGCTCAATTCTCACTGGGGCAGAGCTGCCACAGAAGTCTTGCATCTGTGCATGCAGGGTCACTTCGGTAGTATCTGACTCTTGACCCTGTAGACTGTGGCCTGCCAGGATTCTCTGTCGGGGCGGTGGGGGGGTGGGGGGCCTGTTCTCCAGGCAAGAATACTGGAGTATATTGGCCATACCCTTCTAGAGCACTATATTTCCTGCTGCCTTAGCCGCCAACTCCCCTGAGTACTTGGTGCTGCCAAAACCCCTGCGACCTAAGCAGCTCCACGAACTCCACACCTGACCTTCACCAGGGCAAACCCAAGTCCTCCAGGGCAGCCTCAGGAGCAAACCCCAGTGGATGACCCACATGCAGAGGTGGAAATAAAACCACAATTAAAACCCAGGGGCAGTGTGGCTAAGGATGAAGACCCAAAACCTTCGCACCAGCTATACAAGCTACAGATTAAATCTACACAATCAACTAGGCAGATTGTGTGTCTATGGAATATATAAAAGGTCATTGAGAGCTCCCACCAAAGAAAACACACTAGTTCTGATAGCTGTGGACATTGGAGGCAAGAACACATAGGAATAGGACCAGATTGGAATCTGAGTCGCCCCCACAGCAGATCCAGAGATCAGCACAGTGTTGAAGGGCATCCTAGGGAGGTGAGGTGGATGGTGACTCCCAGCGAGGGAAAGGACTCTAACAACAGTGACTCAAGAAAAACATTTATTATTCTTATGTTTTGACTTGCTCTGTAGATTCTTCTGGATTTTTCTTTTTTTTTTTTCTTTCATTTTTCCCCCTCTGTTGTAGTTGTTTTTATTGACACTATGAAATCTAATTAAGCTTTTGAGCTTTTACTTTTTCTTTTTCTCAATCACATTTTTTATTGTTATAAACTTCTGCCTCTATGTTGGGCTTTTGAAGTTCTGTGGAGTATTCCTTTTTTTTTTTTTCTTTTCTCTTGTTTAAATTTTTTAAACCTTTTATTATTTTTTCTACATTTATCCCCTTGTTTGCCTTTCTTACTGTTCTTTTCCCCCTTGCAGTTAACCTTTAATGTATATAAATCTTCTTCATCTACCTCTATATAACTTTGCATATCTATTCTTCCATTCTTTTATTTCTTTCCTTTCCTCTCAACATTTTATTAGCTTTATTTTCATTGTTGTATTGCCCAATTGACACCTTGCTTTAGTTTTGTTTTCCAGTTTGTGCTTTAGTTAGTTTTGTTCTGGTAGATATAATTTTTTGGTTTTCTTTGTTAGCTGGGTCAATCTACTGTACTTTATTTTTGTTGGAATGTCTTGATTTTGCTTATGGGTGTATATGTATGTGTGTATATTCAGTCACACTCTTTATTGTTGCTATAAACCTCTGTCTCCACGTTGGGCTTTTTCAGCTCTGTGGAGTTTTCCTTTTTTCTTTCTTCTTCTGTTTGTTTGTTTTCCTTTTCTCTTTTTTTAAATTTTAATTTTTTTAAACCTATCATATTTTTTCTACATTTATTCCTTTGTTTGCCTTTCCTACTGTTCTTTCCCCCTTGCAATTAATCTTTAATGTATATAAATCTTCTTCATCTACCTCTATATAATCTACCTCTATATAACTTTGCATATCTATTCTTTATTTCTTTTCTTTCTATCCTTTCCTCTCAACATATTTGTTAGTTTTGTTTTCATTGCTTTATTTCCCACTTGGAACCTTGCTTTAGTTTCATTTTCCAGTTTGTGCTTTAGTTAGTTTTGTTCTTAACTGGTAAATATAATTTTTAATTTCCTTTGTTCACCAGTCAATCTACTATACTTTATTTCTGTCAGACTGTTTTGACTTTGCTCATGGGTGTATATTTATATGTGTATATTCTATTATTTTAGTTATTATTTGCCTGATTTTGTAACTGCTATTTGTGTGGGGTTCATCTTTGGTTTCTCGATTTTGGATATTTGTTTTAATCTCACTTAACACCATAATAAACCACTTGTAGAATCTTTGCTCCTGACCAGAGATCAAACACTGAGCCTTTGGAGTGGGAGTACTAACTCCAAGACCCTAGACTACCAGAGAACTAACCCTAGAGAGTATCAAATAGTGAGAACTCACACAAAGGAAACCACTTGACTACAAGACCTGCCATCACCCAACCACCAGTATTACCCTGTGCAGGACTCCTTTTTTACACAACAAACAAAACAAAAATACAAATCCAATCATCAGCAGACTGGATTATCCCTCACTCAGCTTTTCACATCAGAGGAAAAGCAAACAAACAAAAACTCAGCACAAATCTCACCCTATACAAAGCTTACACAAACCACTGGACCAACCTTAGGAGGGCAGAAACCAAAAGGAAGAAAGAATTCAACCTTGAAGCCTGGGAAAAGGAGACCTCAAACACATTAAGTTTTTTAAAAATGAAAAAAGGCAGAGAAATACTACACAAATTAAGGAACAATCTAGAAATGCAGAAGTCCAAATGAATAAAGAGGAGATAGGCAAACTACCTGAAAAGGAATTCAGAATAATGATAGCAAAAATGATCAAAAACTGTGAAAACAAAATGGAGAAAATGCAAGAATAAATTAACAAAGACCTAGAAGAATTAAAGAATAAACATACAGAGACAAACAAAATAATTATTGAAATTAAAAATACTCCAGAAGGAATCAATAGTAGAATATCTGAAGTAAATGAACCAATGAGTGAGCTGGAAGATAAAATGTTGGAAATAACTTCCAAAGAACAGATTAAAGTAAAAGGATGAAAAGAACTGAGGATAGTCTCAGAGACCTCTGGGACAATATCAAACACACCAACATTTGAATTATAGGGGTCTCAGAAGAAGAAGAGAAAAAGATAGGGTATGAGAAAATTTTTGAAGAGATTATAGTTGAAAATTTCCCCAATATGGAAAATGAAATAGTCAATCAAGTTCAGGAGGCACGAAGAGTCCCTTACAGGATAAACCCAAGGAGAAACATGCCAGGGCACATACTAATCAAACTAACAAAGAATAAATACAAAGAAAGAATATTAAAAGCAGTAAGAGAAAAGCAACAAGTAATATACAAGGGAAACCCCATATGCTTAACAGCTGATCTTTCAGCAGAAACTCTGCAGGCCAGAAGGGAATGGCAGGATATATTTAAGGTACTGAAAGGGAAAAATCTACAACCAAGATTATAGTACTCGACAAAGATCTCATTTAACATTGATGGGGAAATAAAAAGCTTTTCAGATAAGCAAAAGTTAGGAGAATTCAGTGCCACCAAACCAGATTTACAACAAATGTTAAAGGGATTTATATAGCCAAGAAATATAACAGAAGAAAATAAATATCTACAAAATCAAGCCCAAACAATTAAGAAAATGGCAATAGGAACATATATATCAATAATTACTTTAAATGTAAATGGTTTAAATTCTCCAACCAAAAGACACAGACTGGCTGAATGGATACAAAAACAAGACCCATATACACGCTATCTACAAGAAACCCACTTCAGATCTAAAGACACATATAGACTGAAACTGAGAGGATGGAGAAATATATTCCATGTAAATGGGAGGCAAAAGAAAGCTGGATTAGCAATCCTTATATCACACAAAATAGACTTTAAAATAAAGATTACAAAAGATAAGGAAGACACTACATATGATCAAGGGATCAATCCAAGAGGAAGACATAACAATTGTAAATAGCTATGCACCCAGTACATAAGACAAACACTAACAGACATAAAAGGAGAAATTGAAAGTAACACAATAATAGTAGGAGAATTTAACACTGCACTCACACCAATGGACAGATCATCAAAAGTGAAAATTAATAAGAAAACACAAGTCTTAAATGATCCATTAGATAAGATGTATCTCTTTGATATATTCAGGACATTCCATCCAAAAGCAAAAGAGTACACCTTCTTCTCAAGTGCACATGGAACATTCTTCAGGATAGAGCACATCATGGTCACAAATCAAACCTTAGTAAATTTGAGAAAATTGAAATCATATCAAGCATCTTCTCCAACCACAATGCTATGAGACTAGATATCAATTACAAGGGGAAAAAAATCTGTAAGAAACACAAACACTGGAGATGAAACAAAACGTTTCTATAATAACCAACAGGTTACTGAAGAAATCAAAAGGGAAATCAAAAAATTTCTAGAAATAAATGACAATGGAAACACAATGATTCAAAACCTATAGGATGCAGCAAAAGCAGTTCTAAGAGGGAAGTTTATAGCAATACAATCGTACCTCAAGAAACAAGAAAAACATCGACCAGACAACCTATCTTTACACCTAAAACAACTGGGAAAAAAATAACAACAACAACAACAAAACCCTAAAATTAGTAGAAGGAAAGAAATCATAAAGATCCTATCAGAAATAAATGAAAAAGTAATGAAAAAAAAAAAAAACAATAGTAAAGATTAATAAAACTAAAGGCTGGTCCTTTGAGAAGATAAACAAAATTGTCAAGCCTTTAGCCAGACTCATCAACA
Source organism: Bos grunniens (assembly GCF_055505025.1). Lineage (NCBI taxonomy): Eukaryota > Metazoa > Chordata > Mammalia > Artiodactyla > Bovidae > Bos > Bos grunniens. The sequence goes on along the minus strand of NC_141194.1, from coordinate 98,692,447 downwards.
AAAACAGAGAGAAGAATGAAATCAACAAAATTAGAAATGAAAAAGGAGAGGTACAACAGACAATGTGGAAACTCAAACTCATTCTATGAAGCCACAATCACCTTGATATCAAAACCAAAGACAGCAAAAATAAATAAATAAATAAAACTACACCAGTTTCACTGATCAACATAGATGCAAAATCCTCAACAAAATTTTAGCAAACTGAATTCAGCAACACATCCAAAAGCTCATACACCATGATCAAGTTGGGTTTATTCCAGGAATTCAAGTATTTTTCAATTTATGCAAATCAATCAATGTGATACAATATATTAACAAATTGAAAGATTAAAACCATATGATCATCTCAATAAATTCAGAAAAAGGCTTTGACAAAATTGAGTACCCATTTATGATCAAAACTTCAAAAAACGGGCACAGAAGGAATCTACTTCAACATAGTAAAAGCAATATATGATAACCCTACAGCAAACACTATTCTCAATGGTGAAAAATGGAAAGCATCCCCACCTAAGATCAGGAACAAGACAAGGGTGTCCACTTTCACCACTATTATTCAACATAATTCTGGAAGTCCTAGCTACAGCAATCAGAGAAGAAAATGAAATAAAAGGAATCCAGATCAGAAAAGAAGTAAAGCTCTCAGTGTTTGCGGACAACATGATACCATAAATAGAAAACCCTAAAGATAGTATCAGAAAATTACTAGATCTAATCAATTTAGCACAGTTGCAGGATACAAAATCAATGCACAGAAATCACTTGCATTTCTATATACTAACAATGAAAAATCAGAAAGGGAAATTAAGGAATCAATCCATTCACCATTGCAACAAAAGAATTAAATATCTAGGAATAAACTTACCTAATGAGACAAAATAATTGTATACAGAAAATTATAAGTCACTAATGAAAGAAATCAAAGATGACATAAACAGATGGAGAGATATTCCATGTTCCTGGATAGGAAGAATCAATATTGTGAAAATGACTATACTACCAAATGCAATCTACAGGTTCAATGTGATCCCTATCAAATTACCAATGGCATTTTTCACTGAACTAGGACAAATAAACTCACAATTCATATGGAAACACAAAAGACCCCAAATAGCCAAAGCAGTCCTGAGAAAGAAGAATGGAGCTGGAGGAATCAACCTTCTTAACTTCAGGTTATACTACAAAGCTACAGTCATCAAGACAGTATGGTACTGGCACAAAAACAGAAATATAAACCAATGGAACAAGATAGAAAGCCCAGAGATAAACCTATGCACCTATGGGTATCTTATCTTTGACAAAGGAGACAAGAAGATACAATGGGGCAAAGATGGCCTCTAATGGTGCTGGAAAAACTGGATCAGTTCAGTTCAGTTCAGTCGCTCAGTCATGTCCCACTCTTTGCAACTATAAATTGCAGCATGCCAGGCCTCCCTGTCCATCACCAACTCCCAGAGTTCACTCAAACTCACATCCATCAAGTCAGTGACGCCATCCAGCCATCTCATCCTCTGTCGTCCCCTTTTCCTCCTGCCCCCAATCCCTCCCAGCATCAGAGTTTTTTCCAATGAGTCAACTCTTGCCATGAGGTGGCCAAAGTACCGGAGTTTCAGCTTTAGCATCATTCCTTCCAAAGAACACCGAGAACTGATCTCCTTTAGAATGGACTGGTTGGATCTCCTCGCAGTCCACGGGACTTAAAGAGCCTTCTCCAACACCACAGTTCAAAAGCATCAATTCTTTGGCACTCAGCTTTCTTCACAGTCCAACTCTCACATCCATACATGACCACTGGAAAAACCATAGCCTTGACTAGACAGACATTTGTTGGCAAAGTAATGTCTCTGCTTTTGAATACGCTATCTAGGTTGGTCACAGCTTTTCTTCCAAGGAGTAAGTGTCTTAATTTCATGGCTGCAATCACTATCTGCAGTGATTTTGGAGCCCAGGCAAAACTGGATAGCTACATGTAAAAGAACGAAATTAGAACACTTCCTAACACAATACACAAAGACAAACTCAACATGGATTAAAGACCTAAATGTAAGATCAGAAACTATAAAACTCTTAGAGGAAAACATAGGTAGAACACTCAATGACATAAATCAAAGCAAGATCCTCTATGACCCACCTCCGAGAGTAACGGAAATAAAAACAAAAGTAAACAAGTGGGACCCGATTAAACTTAAAAGCTTTTGCACAGAAAAGGAAACTATTAGCAAGGTGAAGACAACCCTCAGAATGGGAAAAAATAATAGCAAATGAAACAATGGACAAAGGATTAATTTCCAATATATACAAGCAGCTCATACAACTCAATACCAGAAAAACAAACAACCCAATCGAAAAATGGGAAAAAGACCTAAACAGACATTTCTCCAAAAACGACATACAGATGGCTAAAACAAACACATGAAAAGATGCTCAACATCGCTCATTATTAGAGAAATGCAAATCAAAACTACAATGAGATATCACCTCACACCAGTCAGAATGACCCTCATCAAAAAGTGTTCACCATCCTGAACATGTGTTCCTAGTTTTTTTAAGGAATCTCCATACCATTTTCCATAGTGGCTGTATCAATTTACATTCCCAACAACAGTGCAAGAGCATTCCCTTTTCTCTACACCCTCTCCAGCATTTATTGTTTGTAGACTTTTTGATGAGGGTCATTCTGACCGGTGTGAGGTGATATCTCATCGTAGTTTTGATTTGCATTTCTCTAATAATGAGCGATGTTGAGCATCAACATGTGTACACCCGTGGCAGTTGCATGTTGATGCGTGGCAAAACCAATACAGTATTGTAAAGTAAAAAAATAATAATAATAAAAAATAAAATAAAAACTAGGAATAAAACCACCATATGAGTCAGCAATCTCACTCTTAGGTATATAACCTGAGGAAACCAAAACTGAAAAAGACACATGTACCCCATTGTTCATTGCAGCACTATTTACAATAGCTAGAACATGGAAACAATCTAGATGTCTAGCGATAGATGAATGGATAAAGAAGCTGTGATACATATACACAATGGAATATTACTCAGCCATACAAAGAAATACTTTTGAGTCAGTTCTGAAGCAATGGATGAACCTGCTGCTGCTGCTTCTAAGTCACTTCAGTCATGTCCGACTCTGTGCAGCCCCATAGATGGCAGCCCACCAGGCTCCCCTGTCCCTGGGATTCTCTAGGCAAGAACACTGGAGTGGGTTGTCATTTCCTTCTCCAATGCATGAAAGTGAAAGTGAAGTCGCTCAGTCGTGTCCAACTCCCATGGACTGCAGCCTACCAGGCTCCTGCGTCCATGGGATTTGCCAGGCAAGAGTACTGGAGTGGGTTGCCATTGCCTTCTGTGATGCATGAACCTAGAACCTACTATACAGAGTGAAGTGAGTCAGAATGAGAAAGTTATACTATCATATTCTAGCACATATATACAGAATCTAGAAAAATGGTACTGAGGAGTTTATTTATAGGAGATCAACTGAGAAAGAGACATAGAGAATAGACTTATGGACAGAGAATAGACTTATGAACATGGGGAGAGGGGAGGCGAGGGTCAGATGTATGGAAAGCGTAACATGGAAACTTATATTACCATATGTAAAATAGATAGCCAACGGGAATTTGCTGTATGGCTCAGGAAACTCAAATGGGGGCTCTGTATCAATTTAGAAGGGTGGGAGATGGGAGGGAGGTTAAAAAGGGAGGGGATATATGTACACCTATGGCTGATTCATGTTGAGGTTTGACAGAAAACAACAAAATTCTGTAAAGAAGTGACAGTAGTCATACTTTTTTTTTTTTAATGGATAACTTGGAAAGCCAGATAAGTCAAGAGACTAAATTAACATAATCTGACCATTCAGACATAACTATTACTCACATATGGCTCTATTTACTTCCAGTCTTTTTTCAGGGCACATACATCTATTTTTATAAAATGGATATTTTACTATCCATTTCATTTTACCAACCATATCTAGACCATCTCACACTGCTGCAACTCAGTTTTCTATCATATCCAAATAATGTATTTCATCCCAGACATATCCACCAGGCAGAACTTTGGGTAAAATACCAGCTATCAGACACACAGCAACCTCACAGCTGGTTATCTAAACCATGAAACACAAAACAGTGATAATTCTATAAAACCTTGAAATGTGGTATACCACAAGTATTATAATGATGTCATAACTGCATATGCAGTGGAGACAGAGGTAGGATCTCCTCTACTCAAGAATATATTTCATGTCTACAGAGTGTTGCATTTCTTTTTAAACCCATTCTCCAGAGACACCTCTTGGAACATTTTACAGTCATTCTCTCATATTCAGTGGGACCAGTTTACTTAGAGGAGTGTAAGCTGTGTCCTCTTTTAATTTATTTTTTTTCTTTCTAACAAAGCTTGCTTGCCCTTCTTGACCTTTTCTTGGCAGGCTGTAGATCACAGCTGTTTCAACTGATGGGGTAAAGATCAGAGACTCTGCTCTTCTCAGGTGTTCCTTTTCATTAACACTGGGTCTATTCAGGCTTTTCAACACACTGTCACACCGTGACAACCAAACAGTTGGTAGACAACAGATACAGGTGGGCTACCATTTACTTGTATATGATTTGAAAGGACTACACTTGTCACTCATCTGTAACAGTAAATTATATGACAGAAATGGGTTATATGCCAATATTGTATGCTATTCAATATTCATGAAGTGCATATGACAAACTGGAAAAAGCAAAACTATACCTGGAATGAAAATTTAAATGAAAATACTCAGCCAAAATGTAATCATGACAATAGATTGGTTTTCCTATAGAAGCACTGCCATGATAAAAAATATTTTTTCATAATTTTTCGCTAAAGTAATGAACAATGTTCAGAAAACTAAGTGAAATCCTTTACTGTCAGCAATACAAACTGGGGTCTGGTAAACTAATAATCTGACATTAACCATTTCTGGGTACATTGCCTAGACTTGTGTTTGTCAGATTAGTGGACATGAGATTCATCCAGAAGGCTTGTTAAAACAGATTGCTGGGCCTAACTCCTAGAGTTTCTGATCCAGTTGGTCTGGAATCACTCCTAAGAATGTACATTTCTTAATGCCATTTGCAGCAACATGGAAGGCCCTAGAGATTATCATACTAAGGTAAGTCAGCCAGATGAAGAAAGACAAATATAATATGATATCACTTATATGAGCAATGTAAAATACAACACAAACGAATGTATTTAGGAAACAGAAACAAACTCACAGACATAGAGAACAGACTGATGGATGCCAAGGGGTGGGTGGGGTGGGGGAGGTAAAGACTGGGAGTTTTGGATTAGCAGGTGTAAACTATTATATATAGAAAGAATAAATAACAAGGTCCTGCTATATAGCACTTGGCTTCCCAGGTGGCACTACTGGTAAAGAACCCACCTGCCAATGAAGGGAATATAAGAGATGCGGGATCGATCTCTTGGTTAGGAAGATCCCCTGGAGGAGGGCATGGCATTCTACTCCAGTATTCTTGCCTGGAGAATCCCCATGTATAGAAGAGCCTAGTGGGCTATGGTCCATAAGGTCGCAGAGTTGGACACAACTGAATGACTTAGCACACATGCACTGTATAGCACAGGGAACTATATTCAATATTGTGTGATAAACCATGATGGAAAAGAATATGAAAAAGTGTGTGTGTGTGTGTGTGTATACGGCTTCTCTAGTGGCTCAGATGGTAAAGCGTCTGTCTGCAATGCAGGAGACCCGGGCTCGATCACTGGGTTGGGAAGATCCCCTGGAGAAGGAAATGGCAGCCCACTCCAGGATTCTTGCCTGGAAAATCCCATGAACAGCAGAGCCTGGTAGGTTACTGTCCATGGGGTCGCAAAGAGTCAGACAACTGAGCGACTTCACTTTATATATATATATATATATATATATATATATATATATGAATCACTTTGCTGTATAGCAGAAATTAACATAACATTGTAAGTCAACTACAACAAAAAATTTTAAAAGAATGAATTTCTAAGTTCTCAGGTGATACTAATGCTGCTGGTGTGATGCCCAAGCTGAGAACACTGCTTAAGAGAAGTGGTTCTCCAACCTCAATTACATAAGAATCACTTGAGGTGGGGGTGGTGGCTTTGTCACTAAGTTGTGTCCAAGTCTTGCGACCCCATGGACTGTATGCAACCCCATGGACTGTAGCCCCTTAGGCTCCTCTGTCCATGGGATTTCTCAGGTAAGAATACTGGAGTTGGTTGTCATTTCCTTCTCCAGGGGATTTTCTGCACCCAGGGATTGAACCAGGTCTCCCCTATTACAGGCAGATTCATAACTGACTGAGTTAGATTTCAAGGCATCAACTTGTAGAGCTTATAATGATTCTGCTGCAGGTGGTCCTGGTAAACCACATTCTAATGAGCACTGGTTTTAAATAAATTGGTTTCATACCTTGAAGATTATCATAACTACTTAGCAAGAGCATCCCAAACTTTCAAGTGCATACCAATTTCCTGAGGATCCTGTTAAAATGTAGATTCTGATTCAGTGTATCTGGGAGGGAACCTAATATTCTGCATTTCTATAAGCTCCCAAGTGATGCTAGAAAAGCTATTACATGATAGATTCATAAGTCCCATCCCATAGATTCTTACATCAGTAGAATAGGAATATATTTGCAACTTAAAGGAATGCATCTATAATACATTCAATAGATCTACATTCTTTTGGTCACTCTCTGTTACCAAATTTTTTTAGATTGATTTTTGAAGGATTGATATAGTTACCATTGATATCGTATAGAAAGTCTTTAGAGAACAGCTTTTCTGGAATCTTTCAGTAAAATTAAGAAGAAATTGTAGCAAATGGTGAGAAATCTAAATGGTCTAAGGCAGATGAGTGGTTCCTTGAAATGAAAAATATTTGGTGTGATTGATTGCATTTTCCCAAAATGACTTAAACAATAATTCCCATCCTACCTGCTTTTCTATGATATAAACTTGATGCTCCTCCTATTGAGAGGTGGGGATCTATGTACACTTCCCTTGAATCTAGGTGGGTTTTTGACTTCCTTGTAATCAAAAGAATGTTGCAGAAGAGGAGCCACATGAGTTCCTGACTTTTGAGGCGAGGTCAGCAAAGGCAGTGCAACCTCCACCTTGTTCTCAGAAGACACCTGTCTGGATTCCTGAGGCACCACAGACAGTCTGACTACCCAGAGTCCTCCATGCTGGGAGGAAACCAAGCCACACAGACAAGCCACATGTAGATGCTCCCACTGACCATCCTAAGCTTCAAATGATCCTGATCCCCAAAATCAAGTTACAGCCAGCCTGTCAGCCTTCCCACTTGAGGTCCTGAATATTATACAGCAGAGACAAGCTGTTCTCCCTGCATCCTTTCCTAATACTTGATCTAACAGTGTCCATGAAACATAAAATACTTATTGTTTTACATCATTATGTTTGAGGCAGTTTGTTACTCAGCCTGGAGTACTGAGTTACTGTTACTGGAGTACTGAGTACTGTTACTCAGTAGGAGCACTGAGATGATACAACTTAAGAAGACCGTGTAATTCTCCACCAAGATAAATGAAGAGCCTAGAGACAAAGAGCACTTATTTTAGGCCCACTGTATAGGAAATGAAAACAAATCTGCTATCTTAATATCCGTAATAATATCAACAGCTTACATGTCCTCAAGTACTTATTATGTGGCAAATACTTTATGTATGTACCAGGGAAAAACATCAAAATGCCTCCTAGAGCTCAGAGGGAAATCAGTGTCTATTAATACTCTCTCCCCATTCTTCCATTTGCAAACTATTGGTACCAAAGTTCTGATGTCTAAGAAAATGACCCATGAAGAGCTAAGCAAGTATTTGATTTTTGTAACTATGTATTTTTATATAATTTTGCATTTAAAGTAAAGCATTGAACGCAGTATTAGGAATTTCTGTATATTCTGTATCCAGATTCACTGATTGTTTATAATCTCTCTCTCTCCCTACACACACACACATATATATACACACATGCACATTTTAAAAAAAATTTTAACTGTTTGAGAGCAAGCTGGAATCACTATGGATATGTTTTGCCACTTTATCCCTAAACATTTTAGTATGTTTTTCCTAAAAACACAAAATTCTTGTCATAACCATATTGTGTCAATTGTCTCAGTGAAGTAACATTTTTATCTATTTTTCCTAGTCCAGGATCCAATTAAGATCAAACATTGTATTTATTTGCCTTGTATCCTTTCATCTAAATCAGTCTCCCAGTATTTCTTTACCTTCGTTGACCTTGACATTTTTTAATTAATATTTTAATAGTATGGGACAATTATTTTGTAGGATATTTCTAAATTTGGATGTGTTGGATGTGTCCTCATGAATATATTCAAGCTATATACTTTGGCAGAAATACTGCAGAGGGATTAATATCCTTCTCAGCATATAATATCAGGAAGTACATGATGTTGATATGCTCCATAATTGATGATAATAACTTTGATCAATTAGTTAACTTAATGAATGCCAAGTTTCTTCATTATAAATTTACTAATCTTTCACTTACAATTAATGATTTGTGGAGAGATGTGTTGAAATTATGCATATATCCTGTTTTTCATCAAAGTTTTGCCCAGTAATTTTAACATTTATTGATGATTTCCTACTCAATCATGCTTTCTAATGGAAATCTACTGTAAGAAAGAGCTTTTCCTTCTCATTCACTGGCTTATTAAATAACTGACTACTTTTATCAGTATTTATTCATAGATTCTTATTTTACTCAATGGGCTACAAACCAGTAACCTCATTATTAGTTTTGATTTTCAAATCATTCTAGATTTGTCTAGTGAAAACACTCCCAGCTAGCTTCAGTGTCATTTTGATTTGTCTCCATCGTTTTGGGGGGTCTTCCCTACTTTTTGGAACAATGAGCTATTCCTGGGTCATCTTGTACTATCTGGAATTTATAACTAAAGATCTGGGACCTAGTTGTGCTCATTGGTGTCAGTGTGGAATTGCTTCCAGGCCCATAGAGGTAACACAGATATATATATAGAGATAGAGATATAGATATATAGATATATATAGATATACATATATATATATAAATAATATGTTGAAACCCAATAAAAAATTACAAAGTATGTCCTAATATCCCCCCTTTGCATATTAGTACCTCTGTTCTCTACTTTGAAAACACTGGTTTCATTATGCTCAAATTATCTATTCATTGGCTCCAGTCTAAAATATACCACCAACAATGAAAATTTTCTAACCTTAATACTTATTTTTTAATGCTTTTTGTAAAATTTACATCTATGTAACCTACTCTTTAGCAAGATACAAAATATTTCTATATCCTGAGAGAGTTCCTTTTTGCCCCTTCTAAATCAATCCCACCACCCCACCTTTATCTAAAGACAACCATATGTCATTTCTTATATTGTGTTTCTAACCTGTTTTAGAGCTACATATGCATCACATAGTATGGATATATTTGAGTTCAGCTTTTCCTGAACATAATATCCATGTGATTTATTGATGTTATTCCATGTATCAGAAGTTCTTTTCATTATTGAGTAGTATTCCATTAATGAATACACTATAATCCCTTTATCCATTCTCCAGCTGATGGATATTTGAGTTTTTTCCAGGTTTTTGCTATTGTTAATAAAGCTGGTACGAACATTCTAGAAGAACAACTCTTTTGTGAAAACTATGATTTTTTGAGCATATATGTAGTTTTTATTTTGAAATATAAACTTATAGGACTTTTCAAATAAATACATGATCCTATGTATACTTCTCACAACTTCCCCCAATAGTGACATCTTGAATGATAGCACAATCATATCAAAACCAGGAAAGAGACTTTGGTATAATCCACAGAGCTTATTAAGACTTCACCAGTTTTACATGTACTTGTATGTGTGTGTGTAGTCTGATGCAGGCTTATCACATGTGTTGATTCATGAAACCATAACTCTGTCAAGATCTAGAACTCTTCCATCCCCATAAGGCTCCTTTGTGCTACCCCTTTATAGCCACACTCACCCTCCTGTCCCTAATATTTATTTTCCAATTTTTTTATGCTACTATAGAGAGATACACTTTTTTCATTTTGATTTGTATGTTGTGACATTGCTAATTTCACTCTATTTCAATATCCATAGGATTTTAAAGAATATTCATCCAAATTTTGGAAATGGGTAAAAGAGATGGCTGGATGCCTTTTCAATGGAGTTCTGTGTAATGTCTTGTGCAAGGGTTAGCAACTTTTTTCTGTAAAAGGTAAAATAGTAAATATTTTAGGTTTAGGGGCATACAACCTCTGTGACAACCACTAAAATCTGTCACTATATTCCAAAAGCAACTATGGACAACACAGACTGTGGCTGTGTAACAATAACACTTTACTTATAAAAACAGATTTGGCTATAGAACTAGAGATTTCAGATTCCTAGTTTAGCAGAACCTCTGGGGATTAACTGTTTAAAGTATAAATATACAGGTAGACCTCAGAGATACTGTAGATTCAGCTCCAGACCACAGCAATACAACAAATATCTCAATAAAATGAGTCATGTGAATTTTTTTTTCATTTCCCAGGTCATGTAAAATTTTGTTTACACTATACTATACTCTATTAAGTGTGCAATAGCATTATGTCTAAAAAATGCACATCTTCATTAAAAATATTTTATTTATAAAAAATGCTAACCATAATCTGAGCCTCCAGCAAATTATAATTTTTTTGCTGGTGAAGGTTCTTGCCTTGATGTTGATGGCTGCTCACCAATGAGGGCGGTTGTTGCTGAAGACTGGGGTGGCTAGGGAAAATTATTCCTATAAGACAACAATAAAATTTGCCCCATCAATTTACTCTTCTTCTCATTCCTCTGTAGCAATCAAAGCTATTTGATAGCACTTACCCACAGTAGAACTTCTTTCATAATTGGAGTCAATCCTCTAAAACCCTACTTCTGGTTTAGCAGCTAAGTTTAAGAGATATTCTGAATTCTTTGTTGTCATTCAAAAATCTTCACAGTTGTTTCACCAGCAGTTTCCATGTCAAGAAACCACCTCTTTTGCTCATCCATAGAAGTAACTCCTTATTCTTTCAAGTTTTTTTTTTCTCTAATTTTATTTTATTTTTAAATTTTACATAATTGTATTAGTTTTGCCAAATATCAAAATGAATCCGCCACAGATATACACGTGTTCCCCATCCTGAACCCTCCTCCCTCCTCCCTCCCCATACCATCCCTCTGGGTCGTCCCAGTGCACTAGCCCCAAGCATCCAGTATCGTGCATCAAACCTGGACTGGCAACTCGTTTCTTACATGATATTTTACATGTTTCAATGCCATTCTCCCAAATCTTCCCACCCTCTCCCTCTCCCACAGAGTCCATAAGACTTTATCATGAGATTTCAGGGATTCAATCACATCTTCAGGTTCAGCTTAGAATTCTAGTTCTATTTCTATATTTCCACATATACAGTGACTTCCTCCACTGAAGTTCTGCCTCCCTCAAAGTCATCCATGAGGGTTGGAATCAGCTTCTTCCAAAATTCTGTGAACATTGGTATTTTGACTTCTTCCCATATATCATTAATGTTCTTAATGGCATCTAGTATGGTGAATGCTTTCCAGAAAGTTTTCAATTTACATTGCCCAGATCCATCAGAGGAAATACTCTCTATGGCAGAAATACTCTTATGAAATAATGAGACTTGAAAGTCAAAATTACTTGTTGATCCATAGGCTGCAGAATGGATACCGTGTTAGCAGGCATGAAAACAATATTAATCTCTTTGTCCATCCCCATCAGAGATCCTGGGAGACCACATATATTGTCAATAAGCAGTAATAATTTGAAAGGAATCTTTTTTATGATCTCAACTGTGGTCTTAAAATATTTGTTATTAATGTTTATAATATATGTTATAAACATATAAGTGCTGTTATCCAAGCTCTGTTGTTCCATTTAGAGAGTACAGTCAAGATTTAGTGTAATTCTTAAGGACCCTAGGATTTTTAGAATGGTAAATGAACACTGTCTTCAACTTAAAATCATCAGGTGTGTTAGCCCCTAACAAGAGAGTCAGCCGATCCTTTGAAACTTTGAAGTCAGGCATTGACTTCTCCTCTCTAGCTACAAAAGTCCTAGATGGGGTCTACTTCCAAAAGAAGGCTCTTTCATCTACATCAAAAATCTGTTGTGTAATGTAGCCACCTTCACTCTATTAGCTAGATATTCTGGGAAACTTGCTGCATCTTCAACATCAGGATCTGTTGCTTCTCCTTGTACTTTCATGTTATGGAGCCAGCTTCTTTCCTTAAACATCATGAACCAATATCTACTAGCTTCAAATATTTTATTTATTTATTTATTTTAATTGGAGGCTAATTACTTTACAATATTGTATTGGTTTTGCCATTATTCTTCAGTTTCCTCATCTCTTTCAGCCTTCATAGAATTGAAGAGAGTTAGGGCCTTGCTTTGGATTAGCCTTTGGTTTAAGGGAATGTTGTGGCTGGTTTGATCTACTATCTAGATCATTAAAATTTTCTCCACATTTTCAATAAGCCCATTTTACTTTCTTTTCATTTATGTGTTCACTAGACTAGCATTTTTAATTTTCTTTAAGAAAATTTCCTTTGTATTCACAATTTGGCTAACTGATAGACTTACTCAACTACATACAGGATTGCCAGAAAATTTCAGTTTGTAAAAAATTCAGTATCTGTGAAGTAGAATACAGTGAAGCATAAGAAAACAAGGTATGCCTGTACCTCTTAATGATTCTATTGATTGTTATTTTTTATCTCTATAGAGGTAGAAGTTACCTTGTAGAAAAAATAACAATTAAAATAATTCTTGTCAGAGGATAATGCAAATGATTCCTGTTCATGGCATGCACATGAATTTTATGCAGCCAGATGCAATTCATTTCTACCCAGTAGAAAAGATAAATATAGTTTATTTTTATTTGGGATATTAACTATTTTGCATTTATTAGCAAATTTGTCTTAGTAGGACTTTGACTATGTAAATCTTTGTCTCTCAATTTTCCTTTTGCACCACTGTTAAAAACTTACTGGATCCCTCTTTCATTAATGAGTCAAATAAATGTGTGACTTGTATTTATTATTAACGTGAGTCATGCTTTAACTTTAAACATTATATTTTAATATAATATTTTACATTAAAATTGATAATGTATGTTAATAGTTATTTTACTTTTTCCTTTCACATCTTTATGCTTTGTAATATTTATTTCTTACCTTACTACACTGGCTTGGCTCTCTAGTATAAATAAATATTTTACCTCTGTTTTTTCCAGTAAGTTTTAAATATGTTGGGGATTTTGGGCTGCATATACTCAGGTTAGATTGTACATTTTGCTTTAAGAACACTTCATGATTGGCCCTTGTAGTTGAAACTAAGCCATTCCTGACCCAGAATGTTCCTCTCACAATAATTTGAGAGTTTTGAGACACAGACAAATATATAATCTGTGTGCTGCAGAACAATAACTTTGGATTTGTTATCAGAGGATTGAAAGTGAAATTCAAAGAATATCAGAAAAATCATCAAGGAAAGAGATGAGAGGTGGCTCTGGGAGTCTAGCAAAATGTCAGCAGATGTGTTCCTAAGGGCAGACATATTACATTTCTCAGGTGAAGGAAACTGCCAGTAAAATTTTTTGAACAGTGATATATAACTTTCATTAGATACTTTCCCTTCTTGGGCAAACTTACCTATCATTTCTGTAAATCATCTCATGCATTTTGGTTATACACAGCAGCTTTTTGATAAACTCTTTTTGAAGAAGAGATTAACTAGATTAATTTCCTTAATTAGAATGATATAGACCAGACACTGTGTAGCAGATACAGGAAACAAAATGACACCAGGAATCTGGAAACAAATGTTCACTAACAATTTGGAGAGAGTAATAGGAGAGCAGAACACTATTATGCATATATGAACCACCCACACACATATGCACGGATCTGCTCTTTTCATGAATGCTTGGAAATATTGTGGAGCTTGACGATAGTCCAACAATATATGAAATGTGGGAATAAATTTAATTTGCCTGAGCACAGAAGTAAAGGAAAGGATAAGGGAAAAAAGTGAATCCAGAAAATTGGAGAACGTATAGCTACTTTGGTTACCTATGTATCATCTCATGCAGCACCAGTACAACGGTTTAAGCAAGATAACCCTAAATTTTAGTAATATAACCCTAAATTTATGCTTATAAAATTTGTGCTAACAGGAATTTTATAGAATATAAAGGAAATACCAATAGCCAGATAACATGGGTTCAATCTCATTAATTATGTAAAGTATTAATTATGTAAATTATTAATTATGTAAATGCAAATTAAGATGTGATTTTATATTCCTCAGATTCATAACAATTGAATGCAAAATACCAATTAGTGAGAATGCAGAAGAGAGATTATCATACTCTGCTTACAGGAGTGCAAATTGTATATCCATTAGGGGAGAAATTTGGGAATAGCTACTATATTTGAGGACATGTGTAGTGTGTGACTCTGCAAGTCTACTTTTTGCTGTAAAACCTAGAAAACTATCACAAGTGGGAACCTTTCTCATTGCAACATTGTAATAGTGACAGAGAGAAAACAACTTAAACTCACAGCAACAGGAATTGATTGAATAAATAGAAGCATATTCATATAACGCAATACTGTGAAACAACAGCAGAAAATGAATGAATGAACTAGAGCTGTATATTTTACATGGATAAATCTCAAAACCATTGTGTGTTTAAAAGGCAAATTTCAGAAAGATATATGTTCATATGTGTATATGATATACTATTTATTTAAAATGCAAAATGAAACAATATTAAATATACACACATGTATATTTAATCTTACACATGTATGTATGTATAAAATTTACACATGTATGTGATGTGTAAATACAAGGATACATCAGCAAATTGGTGGGCTAAGAAGCTACAAGGCTTTACAACCTTTACAAGACTGCAACAGATAGCATAGAAATAAAAGATAAAAAGCAGCTATTATTAGTAATTGTATGCCAAAAAATTGGACAGCCTAGATAAAATGGATAAATTCCTAGACACATACAACATATCAAGACTGAATCACGAAAACACAAAAAGCCCAAATAGACCAATAAAAAGGGGATTGAATCAGTAATAAAGAATTTCCCAACAAAGAAAAATCCAGGACCAAATGCCTTCACAGGTGAATTCTACCAAATAAGCAAAGAATTAATATTAATTTTCCTTATACTCTTCCAAAAAACAGAAGATGAGGGAACACTAAAAACCCATTTTATGAGGCCAGCATCACTCTGATACCATGCCAGGCAAAGATACCAGTAAAACACTATGGACCAATATCTCTGATAAACATGGATGCAAAATCTTCAACAAAATATTAGCAAACCAAACTGAACAGCACATTAAAAGGATCATGCACCATGCCCAAAAGGGATTTATCCTGGGGTTCAAGGATGTTTCAACACATACGAAACAATCATTGTGATATGCTGCATTAATAGAATGATAGATAAAATCATAAGGTCATCTCAATAGATGCAGAAAGAGCAAGTGACAAAATTTAACATACTTTCATGATAAAAACTGTCAACAAATTAAGTGTATAGAAGGAATTTACCTCAACACTATAAAAACCATATATGAAAAACCCACAGCTAATATACTCAATACTGAGAAATTGAAAGCTTTTCCTCTAAGATCTGGGACAAGACAAAGATTCTTACTCCTGCCACTTCTACTGAACATAGCACTGACTGTCCTAGCTGGAGTGATTAGTCAAGAAAATAAATAAAAAGCAACCAAATCTGAAAATGCTTCCCAGGTGGCACAGTGGTAAAGAATATGCCTGCAATGCAGGAGATTTAGGTTTGATCCCTGGGTCTGGAAAATCCCCTGGAGGAGGAAATGGCAACCCACTCTAGTATTCTTGCCTGCAGAATCCCATGGACAGAGGAGCCTGGCAGGCTACAGTCAATGGGGTCACAAAGAGTAGGACATGACTGAACAACTAAGCATGCATGCAAATCTGAAAAGAAGAAGTAAAATTATCCCTGATTGCAGATGAATGATCTTATATGTAGAAAAATTCTGAAGATTCCACACACACACACACAAAACAGAATTAATCAACATATGAAAATCAGTTATGTTTCTGTACACTATCAATTAACTGTCCAAAAAAGAAATCAAGAAAATTCTAAAACCTCAAAATAATGCTGAAAAAATTTAAAGAAGACAGAAGTAAATAGAAAGATACCTCATGTTTATGGATTGGGAGACTAATGTTGAAATATCCATACTACACAAAGCAATCTACAGATTCAAAGCAATCCTTATCAGTAACCCAATGGCATTTTTTACAGAAATTTTTAAAATTTCAAAATTAATATGAAACCTCAAGGGACTCCAAATAGCGAAAATAATTTGAAAAAGAATAACAAAGTTGGAAAACTCACACTTGATTTCAAAATGTATTACAAAACTATAGTAATCAAAACTCTGTAGTGCTGAAATAAAGACAGATAAATACACCAATGAAATAAAATAGAGAGCCCAGAAATAAACCCTAACTTTTTGGCCAAATGATCTTAACCAAGGATGTCAAGACCACTCAATCAGGGAAAAGACAGTTAGTTAGATTTTCTATAGATTAAATGGCATGAAGAAATTCTACTGTTTCATAGCCATAGCAAGTTGTAGATTTTATCTCATCTAGAGATTATGTGCAAACAAATATTTACTTCCAAATATTTGGAAAGGCTGTAAAACAGCTCATTGTTCACAGAGCTTTATCTAGTTAATGGTGATCTACTTTTAAATCCTGATTTTGAAGGAGGGGCATCATTCCAGATTTTATTTCTTATCACTCACCATTGGCCGTGCATACTATTATATCAAATCACTAACAACCACACTAATGTCATTAACTACAAGATTAGCCTTGGTTTAATTATGTTGCTAAATATTTCAAAAATCATTTTTTGATAAACAAAAATTCAATTCTTCAAAGTAATTTCTATTTTTTATGTATGAAACAAAGGAATTCTAATTATCTCCTTTGATCTAAAGAAATCTAAAGAAAATCTTCATCTAATAGTAGATTACCTTAAACTCTCATTCACCGTGGTCTATATTTGGAAGGAATTTTTTTTCCAGTAAAGAACATTGTGATTTCTGGTAAACTTTATGTATTTATACTCATTATGTATCATTACTTTGCTTTGCATGCATGCCCACTCATGTCTGACTCTTAGGGATGCTATGGACTGTACCCACCAGGCTCCTCTGTCCATGGGATTTGCCAGGCAAAATACTGGAATGGGTTGCCATTCCCTTCTCCAGGGGATCTTCCTGACCCAGGGATCAAACCCCAGTTATCCTTCACTGCAGGCAGATTCTTTACCACTGAGCCACCAGGGAATCCCAGATTATGTTTCTATTCACCTAAATTCTCCATGTCATTTTGATATACGTTTTTAAGAGATGATATAACAGATAAAAGCAGCTCATTCTAGAAAGGAACTACCGTCTATGTTACAGAAACTCCCAGAACCCTATAGCACTATTCTTTGACCCTGATACAAGGGTCATCCACAAAAGTCAAATTATGACACAAGTCTCAGGGAAAAGATGTAATTATCTTCTGTTTTGCCAACTAGGCCTTGAAAAACAGCTAGAGTATTGAGAAAGAAAGGAGAAATCAGAGGTAAGCTATTAAGAGAAGAAAAGCTGGCATTTACTGAAAAGCTATCTACTAGCTCTAAAGTAGAAGAGGGGGCATTTTAAGCATGCACGTGTCTCACACTCAATACATTATTTTTTTTTCAAAGGTGGACTTTCAAATGGACTCTCAAAACCTTACCCAATTATCTAAATCCTGGGATTCATACAGTTTTCCCATTGGCCTCTTGTGATGGGTTTTTGTTTTGACATGTTGCAGTAAGAAGAAAAATGTGTTCCCATGACTTGGGTGTTGATTGAAGCTATTTGATGATTGTTGCAAGTTCATCCCAATGTTCTCTCACAAATGTATGCGATGCTGCCAGTTCTGCAGCTCTGGTGTTCCATATACCCTTTTGGTGTTTAAATGTTCCTCCATCTGAAAGAGCAGTGCTGATAAAATCTGTTAGAAATGGTGACCACTCTGCCAAGTATTTGTCAGATTTCTCTGAGAAACCTTCAGGATATCCATCCAGCCTCAAATATTGCCAGTGCCTTCATCAAATTGAAGAGGCATGGATTTCTGACAGCGTGATGATCTATAACACATTTCTTCTGATGAGAGAAGCCCCTCAAATAGAGATAATCAAGCACTCTACAGAGTTAGGCCAAATCTCCAACAGAGGAAGAGAAAAAGCAAGGCAAGAACATCATTTGAAAAGAGGTTTAGGGACTTTTCCCATGTCTGAGACCTAGGTATCCTAAAATAAATGATACTCAAAGTTCTAAAGTTAACAAGTAAACAGATTACATTTTCTGTTTGTTTTGAGAAATTACTCTGGCACAATACATTTCAAATAAAATGGATTTTTATTCTTATCTCAAAAAATCTGATTCAGAAAACCCCCTTTTCTACTGTCATTTCACAAAACACATTTAAAATACAACTCTGTTTATATGTGTGTTTGTAGTGGGGGAGGGCATGCACACAGGTAGGTTTTAGATGTAAACTTTTTGCAAACAGATGAGTCTTGCTTTTAATGTATATAAACTATATCTTTGAAAAAGATAATTTAAATATGCCACTATAGGAAGGAATCAATTCTCTAGAAAATGAACAAAAATGATTGAAAAATAAACCTTTTCCATTAAATGTTAAGTCTAAATATTCAGACTATAGTCACCTAAACCAGAACCATGTCTGAAAGCACAGTGATGTCTCTTACCTTTGCTTCCTGGCTTTAAGTTAGCAAATCCTATGTTTCTGAATTTTAATCATCCATCAATGATATGTTTCCAAATTTAATCTACTTCTTGGCAGTAGAATCAGCAAAACATTTGTTCCCTTTCTTCTGGATACAGCTGCAATCAATTGGATGCACAAATGGCATGAAGGATGCTACAGGGAATATCTGCCCCTTCATGAAATGGAACAGAAATTTGGATGATGATAGTTTTTACACAATCAAAACAAAAGAGCCAGAGCAAAAAAAGATAATCAAGCCAACACTCTCCAAGTATTCAACTGGAAAGGCATATTCCCCATCCTAATTCTTCATGCTTTTAATATTATCAGATATTCATAAACTCTGTTTAAGGACATGCCAAAGGGAAAGTTGCTAGTATTATGATCATTGATTAAATGAGTAGGGGAGGGGAGTAGGAGTATGCAGAGGGCTTTTACATGGTCATTCATCCACTAAACACTTTCAAAAAATCTACAATTTATTAGGATATTAGCTGAGAGAATCATTTTGCTTAAAATTCAGATATGTTGACTTCTGGTAGTTCAGACTTATTAACTATCCCAAATACTATTATTCTGTCATCGTCCACCCTAAGTCATTTCATTCGTGTCTGACTCTTTGTGACCCTGTGAATCACAGCTCTTCAGGCTCCTCAATCCATGGGATTCTCTAGGCAAGAATACCAGAGTGGGTTGCCATGCCCTCCTCCAGGGAATCTTCCAGACCCAGGGATCGAACATGTGTCTCTTGTCTCCTGTATTGGC
This sequence comes from Bos grunniens, assembly GCF_055505025.1. Classification (NCBI taxonomy): domain Eukaryota; kingdom Metazoa; phylum Chordata; class Mammalia; order Artiodactyla; family Bovidae; genus Bos; species Bos grunniens. Next base: position 98,672,676 of record NC_141194.1, on the reverse strand, counting down.
AGGCGAGTTCTTTACCACTAACACCACCCCATTATTCTATCATACCTAGCACTAGAATGATATTTTCCCTTGTGTGGAATTTAAAATGTGTACTCTTCACTAAGTAACACCATTTCTTTCATTAAATTAAAAGGAATTACCTCATGATCAGGAAAGAGAAGATTTAATTATTTTTTAGAGACTTTGGGTCAAGTTTATCCAAATTGTGTATAAACGGCAAATACCAAATGAAATATTTCACTTGAACTTGCTGGCCAATTTAAAGAAATAGGTAAATATAATTTTTATATTGAATTCCTTATAGTGATTTAGAAAGGATGAAAAATAGGAAGACAAGCAGATAATACAAGAAAATCAAAAAGAGTATCTAGAAAAGTAAGTATTTAGTATAACTGGAGAAGGCAATGGCACCCCACTCTAGTACTCTTGCCTGGAGAATCCCATGGACGGAGGAGCCTGGTAGGCCACAGTCCATGGGGTCTCTAAGAGTCAGACACGACTGAGCGACTTCACTTTCATTTTTCACTTTCATGCATTGGAGAAGGAAATGGCAACCCACTCCAGTATTCTTGCCTGGAGAATCCCAGGGACAGAGGAGCCTGTTGGGCTGCCGTCTATGGGGTCGCACAGAGTCGGACATGACTGACATGACTTAGCAGCAGCAGCAGCAGAGGAAGAATTCAGTAGCTACAGGTAAGAAAAATGATAATAATCAAAGCAGGGAAGTAATTGTATGTCTAAATGTGAGAAGTAAAACAATGAAGCTTCTAGATCATAAACATATGAGATTATCTTCATGATCTTGGGGTAGGAGAGAATTTCTTAAGCAGGAATCATAAATTTTTCAAAGATCGATGGATAAAGTATATTACATTACAAGTAAGAATTTCTATTCATCAAAAGACGCAATTAAGAGAGTAAAGGGGTAAACTCATGGTGAGAAAAAATATTTGCAACACATATAACTAACAAGAGATTCATATTCAGGATATATTAAAAAATACTTACAAAAAGTAAAAAATACTAGAAAAAAGGGTAAGAGTCTTGAACAGACACTTTTCAAAAGAGGATATCTGAATGACCAATAAACTTTTGAAAAGATGCTCAACATTATTAGTCAACAGGGAACAGATTCATGCTATAACAAACACATTTGCTTGGCAAAAATTAAAAGATACACAATTCCACATGGTGTTGTGGAATTTTCACATACTGTTAGAGGTAATATGAAAACCATTTTAGAATCTAGACTGCCGTTATCTACTGAAGCTGAAGATACTCATTTCCTGTGATTCATCAATTCCCCTCCCGCAACAGGTAAAGTGCAGCATTGTTTGAAATAGCCAATAATTGAAAACAAGTCAAATGTCCACCCATGAACAGTAGAATGGATACATTATCTGTGGACTATTCATCCAATTGAATGTTATTTAATGATGAAAATGAATTAACTACAGATATTTGCAACATGGATGAAACTCATAATATTGAGCCAAAAAAAGCAAGACACAAAAGAGCTCGTATGATGTGTCAAAGATGCATATAAAGTACTAAAATAACATTATTAATGAAATAGAAAAGAGAACAATTTAATATATTATTTATAACACATGTGATTAAATCATTATATGTAATTGTAATAGCAAATTAAATACACTTTGTAAAAAAAATTGATCAGACAACAACCAAAGACCTTAAGAAGCCAGGAAGCAGATTTCTTATTTTCACCAGGCTTTCTCTCTAATCTGGTCAGACTTCACTGTAGTAAAAGACAACTAATCTTATTTCATCTTTATGCCATCACTACTCAAATTTTCCTTCATGAAAATAATTTTTCTTTTTCCCTCCCTTTTCCAACTTCAACTCAATTTAAACCCTTCATTCCCTACTTACTCCACGTACTTATTGTGACCCTTCTTTAATACTTATATTTATATATATATATATATTTAGCCTTTGCTTTATATTCAGTACTGAATTTATATCCCCAACTAGGTTAAAAATTTTTGCATAATTTATTAATTACTCTTCATGCCCTAAGGGAGTTATACTTAACTCAGTTACAGATAAGAATGAAGCATCTGGGAAGTTGTATTTTTTTTTTAAATATAGATCCCACAGTGTAACACCCAGATTTTCTAACTCAAGAAGGCTAGGAACTTCACTGGCAGTCCAGTGGCTAAGACTCAGCACTCCCAGTGCAGGGGGCCTGGGTTGGTCCCTGGTCAGGGAATAGATCCCACCTGCTGCAACTAAGAGTTTGCATGCTGCAACTAAACATCCCACATGCCTCAACTAAGACCTGGCACAGTCAAATAAATAAATGAATAAACATATTTTTTAAAAAGTCTAGGATGGGGCTTAGGAGTCTAGTTTTAAAACAGCTAACCAGTGGTTCTAATACAGAGCCAAGAAACAAAATGATACATTGGTTCCCAGCAGGTGGATGGAATGCTGCTGCTAAGTCACTTCAGTCGTGTCTGATCCTGTGTGACCCCATAGACGGCAGCCCACCAGGCTCCCCCACACTAAATAAAGGTTGATTGCTTGAATAATAGAAGATAGAGCATATTATGTGACAGTTTTATTCCTGATGAGATATAGTTCATAGAATGAATTTATGTTTCATCTTACAGATGAAAGGCAAGGCAAGGTACTTTGTCCAATGCAACATAACTAGTGAATGAGTATCAAATATGGACTAGAAATGATTTCTTGAGCTGATCAAATGTTCTTTCTACCACACAAAAGTCCTAAAGCTAATGGCAGAATTTCAATAAAATACTGCACAAAATATTTCATTAATTCAAGAGACCCAAGAATCTCATTTAAAAGTTTCATCACTGATCAGGCACATGATATGTTGCTGAATTTGGTTAGAATAGTCTATAAATTACCTTATCCTGGCCACATATTAAACATTTTTGCTACAATTTTGTGAAACTTTGCTCTTGGAAAAATTTAGTGATTAAAATTCTTCATAGAATCTTGCTACACTGTTATAGAGGAACAGATATATAACATAAATTACAATCACACCAAATGCTCCAATATTTAAAACAGTTGTCCCTCAATATCAATGGAGTATTGGTTCCAGGACTCTGTGGATACCAACATCTACAGATGCTCAAGTGCCTTATATAAAATGAATAGTTGGAACTTCCCTGGTAGTCAAGTGCTTTCAATGCAGTGGGCACAGATTTGTGCCCTGGTCAGGCTTCTCTGGTGGCTCAGAGGGTAAAGCATCTGCCTGCAATGTGGGAGACCCGGGTTCGATCCCTGCGTTGGGAAGTTCCCCTAGAGAAGGAAATGGCAACCCACTCCAGTATTCTTGCCTGGAGAATCCCATGGACAGAGCAGCCCGATAGGCTACAGTCCATGGGGTCGCAAAGAGTCAAACATGACTGAGCAACTTCACTTCACTTCAGGGAACTAAGATCCTACATGCTGCGTGGCAAAATAATAATAATAAAATAAAATGACATAGCATTTGGCATATAACTTATGCACACCCTCACATCAACTTTAATCATCTCTAGGTTAATTATATCACCTTATACAATGAAGGTCTTCTCTGGTGGCTTAGTGGTTAAGAATCCGCTTGCCAATGCAGGAGACCCGGGTTCCATCCTTGGATTGGGGAGATCCCCTGGAGAAGAAAATGGCAACTCACTCTAGTATTCTTGCCTGAGAAATCCCATAGTCAGAGGAACCTGGCATGCTACAGTCTATGGGGTCGCAAAAAAGTCAGATATGACTTAGCGACTAAACAACAATACAATGAAATGCAAATAGTTGTAAATACAATGTAAATACTATGTAAATAGTTGCCATCATCCAACAAATTCAAGTTTTGCTTCTTGGAACTTTCTGGGATTTTTGTTCGAAATATTTTCTATCTGTGCTTGATTGAATCCACAGATACAGAGCCTGTGGTTATGGAGGACCAACTGTACAAATTTCATAATACTTAAATAATATTTTTAAAGAAAACACTTATTTGCCAGTTTAAGCATTTCCATCATGCTGAGTTCTAAGGAAAGAGAAATTTGTAAATAGAAAATTTTCACTAATTATTACTAACTGCCATGATACTTTAACAATTATGCTCTATTTCCTACACAAAACACTCATTAATCATGCAAACTTAGTAGCCTGATATAATCACTCTTGAACTGATGAAGATGATACTACAAAATTTAGATTATGACTGAAAATAAATTATATATCATTTTTATAAATGGAACATATTTCTCAAGATTTACATTTTCTTTTTATCAACTCATCCCTTGTTTTTAAATTCATGGCTTTCAAAATTTTTACCTTCTATAAACACTTCTGTCACATTTTCTAATGACCCAACAAGTCGGCCTTATCCCTAAATTGCCAAGAAAGATTGATTACAGAATATTCTGGGCATGAGACATAATTTCAAATATTCCCTGATCATTAACTAATCTACAAACTGAGTAAAACCAGTTAAGAATAAATGCTTACAACTTCTGTAGAAAAACATCAGTTCAGTTCGGTCGCTCAGTCGTGTCCGACTCTTTGCAACCCCATGAACTGCAGCACGCCAGGCCTCCCTGTCCATCATGAACTCCCAGAGCATACCCAAACTGATGTCCATTGATCAGTGATGCCATCCAACCATCTCATCCTCTGTCGTCCCCTTCTCCTCCTGTTCTCAATCTTTCCCAGCATCAGGGTCTTTTCCAATGAGTCAGCTCTTTGCATCAGGTGGCCAAAGTATTGGAGTTTCAGCTTCAAAATCAGTCCTTCCAATGAACACCCAGGACTGATCTCCTTTAGAATGGACTAGTTGGATCTCCTAGCCGTCCAAAGGACTCTCAAGAGTCTTCTCCAACACCACAATTCAAAAGCATCAATTCTTCCGTGCTCAGCTTTCTTTATAGTCCAACTCTCATATCTATACATGACTGCTGGAAAAACCATAGCCTTGACTAGACAAACCTTTGTTGGCAAAGTAATGTCTCTCTTTTTTAATATGCTGTCTAGGTTGCTCATAACTTTCCTTCCAAGGAGTAAATGTCTTTTAATTTCATGGCTGCAATCATCATCTGCAGTGATTTTTGGAGCTCAGAAAAATAAAGTCAGCCACTGTTTCCCCATCTATTTGCCATGAAGTGATGGGACTGGATGCCAAAATCTTAGTTTTCTGAATGTTGAGCTTTAAGCCAACTTTTTCACTCTTCTCTTTCACTTTCATCAAGAGGCTCTTCAGTTCTTCTTCACTTTCTGCCATAAGGGTGGTGTTATCTGCATATCCAGCAAAGGCAATGGCACCCTACTCCAGTACTCTTGCCTGGAAAATCCCATGGATGGAGAAGCCTGGTATGCTGCAGTCCATGGGGTCGTGAAAAGTCAGACACAACTGAGTGACTTCACTTTCATTTTTTCACTTTCATGCATTGGAGAAGGAAATGGCAACCCACTCCAGTGTTCTTGCCTGGAGAATCCCAGGGACGGGGGAGCCTGGTGGGCTGCCGTCTATGGGGTCACACAGAGTCGGACATGACTGAAGTGACTTAGCAGCAGCAGCAGCATATCTGAGGTTATTGATATTTCTCCCAGCAATCTTGATTCCAGCTTGTGTTTCTTCCAGTCCAGCATTTCTCATCATGTACTCTGCATAGAAGTTAAATAAGCAGGGTGACAATATACACCCTTGACGTCCTCCTTTTCGTATTTGGAACCAGTCTGTTGTTCAGTCCAGTTCTAACTGTTGCTTCCTGACCTGCATACAGATTTCTCAAGAGGCAGGTCAGGTGGTCTGGGATTCCCATCTCTTGAAGAATTTTCCACAGTTTATTGTGATCCACACAGTCAAAAGCTTTGGCATAGTCAATAAAGCAGAAATGGATGTTTTTGTGGAACTCTCTTGCTTTTTCAATGATACAGCGGATGTTGGCAGTTTGATCTCTGGTTCCTCTGCCTTTTCTAAAACCAGGTTGAACATCAGGAAGTTCACGGTTCATGTATTGCTGAAGCCTGGCTTGGAGAATTTGAGCATTACTTTACTAGAGTGTGAGATGAGTGCAATTGTGCGGTAGTTTGAATATTCTTTGGCATTGCCTTTCTTTGGGATTGGAATGAAAACTGACATTTTCCCAGGGAGTCACAAATTATCGGACATGACTGAGTACACACACAAAGAAAAGTAACAATACATGGTGGATATAAATGCATAAAGCTCTGTAAGGGACTTTTCCCACAACATTCCTACTGGAGTGGGTAACATATCCCTTCTCCAGGGGATCTTCCCAAGCCAGGAATCAAACCCAGGTTTCCTGTATTGCAGAGGGATTCTTTATCAACTGAGCTACCAGGGGAGCTCCTTTCTACAGAAGATAACCCAAATAAAAATATGTCCATAAGTAAATGAAGAAGAACAAGAAGAAGAGGGAGAAAACTGAATCACCTTCCCAAATATCCAGAAATATAAATGTATATAAACTGAAGTTTTTAGCAACAACCCAGGGATAGAAAAATAGAACAAAGTGGCATAATAATAAAGAAACAGATTTAAGGAGTCTGGCTCCTAGCCAAAAAAAAAAAAAAAAAAAAAAACCTATGAGGTTCTTTTCAGGTCCAACCATGGACACCAGCAGTGGCTTTACCTGACAGGCCTTATGCAGAGAAAGCTGTCCCCCTCACCCCACACTTGATGCAGTCACTGCATTAGCCTCTGAAGGAAGACTCAGAATCCCTGGGCCACCATCCCCTTACACATACGGGCATTTCTAGCCTGGGTGTCTTCATTACAAAGATTCTTTCTAGAGGACTTTCAACAGAAGCCTTCCTCAGGTGTCTTTGCTGAGAGCTCTTAATGGAGGTGGAGGTACATTTTCTCCATTTAAGTCAATATCCAGTACTTTTCCATTCCTAGCCTTTTCCTCTCACCCTCCCCTGGCCCTCAGGCCCAGAAAACTGTAGGAATTTTTGTTCAGGGCTTCCTTGATAATGAGATGAATTCCATGTCTGTGCAAATCCAAACTTAACTCTCAACTGCTTCACCATTTCATGGTGAGGGAAAGAGAACAAGGAAGTTTTCAATTTCTCTAGTTTAGCTTCTTGCTTATAATGTCACAGTAAGTGATTAAAGTCTTGACTGTACTATCATTTTGGATTGTTTTAATTGGCAACTCCAACACCTATCAGCTCAGCTTTCTCCAGTTCAGCTAAACTTGTGACAAGACTTAGATATGTGCATAATACAGTTCTGGTATATAATTGAGAGAGCATCACAACTCAGTGAATAAAGGATGATAATGTGTGATGATTCTGCACCAAATGATGCTATGACAACTGGTTCTGCATGTGGAAAGTAAGACCAAATTAGATTCCTACCTTCAAATTATGTGAAAGGAAACATTTAACGACCTCTTCTCTGGGACATGGGGATCTGGAGCCAGATTTTTAGCATGTGCCAATTTCTGAGGGGTTAAAGACTTCCACCATAGATAATCCAACTACTTCTCTTATGCCACAGAATGTAGAGTCAGGAACAGACACATCTGATCATCTCTTGCAAGCTGATTCCAGCACAAAACTGCTACCCCACACAAATATTAATTCCAGATAGAGTGTAGATCTAAATGTGAAAAGCAAAAGTTGAAAACATAAAAAATAGATTAGGACTACATGTCAAGGGGATAAGGAAGAAATTCATAGTAAGACCAAAATAAATACAAACTTCTTCCATACTGTTAAGGCATATTGATAACAATAAAACTTTACTTGTGTTTTCCAAGTATAAAACAACTTGAGTTGTTCTATATTATTTTAAATAATCAAAGGAAAATCTTAGCACTTAAAATTACATAATGACATGAGTGAATGAAGATAGAGATTTTTAAAAACACATAGCTTTAGCTTCACACAGGTAGGAGTTGGACTAGTGTTTAGAAGATGTTCTTCAAAAGCCAAGAAAAATACCCTCTCTATAAAAATCTTACTCTTACTGCATATCATTAAATATACATTTATGGAGGAGGAGCTAAGATGGTAGAGGAATAGGACGGGGAGACCACTTTCTCCCCGACAAATTCATCAGAAGAACATTTAAATGCTGAGTAAATTCCACAAAACAACTTCTGAATGCCAGCAGAGGACATCAGGCACCCAGAAAAGCAACCCATTGTCTTCGAAAGGAGGTAGGAAAAAATATAAAAGACAAAAAAAGAGACAAAAGAAAGAGGGACGGAGCTCTGTCCCAGGAAGGGAGTCTTAAAAAGAGAGAAGTTTTCGAACTCCAGGAAATACTCTCACTGCCAAGTCTGTGCCGAGCCTTGGATGCACAGAGGGCAACATAACAGGGAGGAAAAATAAATAAACAATTAAAACCCATATATTACGAGCCCAACAGTAACTCCCCCAGCGGAGAAGCAGCGCAAATGCAGGCACCAGCCCCTAGCAAGCGAGGGCTGGGCAGGGAGGCGCCTGCTGCATTGCTTAGAATAAGGATCTGGCCTGAATGCCCGGAGCGCTATCTGAGTGAACTAATTTGGGCTAGCAAACCAGACTGTGGGATAGCTACCACGCGGAAAGCCAGCCCTAACCTAAGACACCACTAGGCCCGCGCACAGAACAAAGGACTGAACAGAGATAGCCGGCTGCAGACCATCCCCCTCCAGTGACAGGCAGCCAGAGCTGAAAGGGGGCAATCACAGCCCCAGAGAGACATTAGCTACAAAACTGTAAGCAGGCTTCTTTGCTAACTAAGACTTCTTGGGGCTCTGGACGGTCAACATCCACCTGAGAAGGTGCGCCGGTTGTACACCCAGAAAACCGAGTGGCGGGGAGGCGATAAGTCGCAGCAGCCGCGATCGCCAAACACCTCATCACCTGAGCTTCTCGGACCTGGGAAGGGCACAAAACGCAGGCCCAACCGAGTCTGTGCCTCTGAGGACTCCCCGAGTGCCTGAACCTGAGCGGCTTAGACCTGGGAGGTGCAAGCAGCCCAGGGCTGGCCACGGATGGTTCCCTGCAGAGCAACCTAGAACCTGAGCAGTGTGGGCAGGGAGGCTACATGTGCCGTGAGCGGAGGCAGGCCCAGTGTGGCTGAGGCACTGCGAGCAAACACCAGTGTTATTTGTTTGCAGTGTCCCTCCCTCCCCACAGTGCGACTGAACAAGTGAGCCTAGTAAAAAAAAAAAAAAAAAAGTGTCCACCACCGCCCCCTTTGTATCAGGGCGGAAATCAGACACTGAAGAGACCAGCAAACAGAAGAAGCTATAACAGAGGGAACCACCTTGGAAGCGACAGGCAATAGATTAAAACCTTGTAGTTAGTACCGACTACATAGGAAGGGGCCTATAGATCTTGAGAAATATAAGCTGGACCAAGGAACTAGCAGAAAATTAACTGACTCCACAATACACACAATAACACCAGAGAAAATTCTAGATATATTTTTACTATTTTTGTGATCATTCTTTCTTTCCTTTTTTTTTAATTTTTTTAAAAAAAAATTAAGACCTCTATTACACCTTTAATTTTCACTTTTATAACCTACTATTACTTTGCAAAAAAAAAAGACCCTATTTTTCTAAAGCAAACTTCATATGTATATATTTTATAATTTTTGTGACCTTGTTTTTCTTTTTTTTTCTTTTTCTCTTTTTTTTTCTTTTCTTCTTTTCTTTAAAATTTTATTTTTGAAATTCCAAACTCTACTCTAGATTTTTAATTTTAGCTTTTAGGTATTTGTTATCAATTTTGTACCTATATTTTTTTTTATAACTTTTGTGACTTTTTTTTTCTCGCTTTATTTCTCTTCTTCTTTTCTTTAACATTGTATTTCTGAAATTCCAAACTGTACTCTAGATTTTTAATTTATGCTTTTTGGTATTTGTTATCAATTTTGTACCTATATTTTCTTTATAATTTTTGTGATTTTTTTTTTCTTCTCTCTCTCTATCTCTTTCTTTTCCTTCTTACTTTCTTTAACATTGTATTTTTGAAATTCCAAACTCTACTCTAGATTTTTAATTTTTGCTTTTAGGTATTTGTTACCAATTTTGTACCTTTAAGAACCCAATCTTCAGTACCCATTTTCTATTTGGGAGCGAGATTACTGGCTTGACTGCTGTCTCCCCCTTTGGACTCTCCTTTTTCTCCACCAGATCACCTGTGTCTCCACCCTAACCCCTCTCTACTCCACCTAACTCTGTGAATTTCTGTGTGTTCCAGATGGTGGAGAACACTTAGGGAACTGATTACTGGCTGGATCTGTCTCCCTCCTTTTCATTCCCCCCTTTTATCCTCCTGGCCACCTCTGTCTCCTTCCTCCCTCTTCTCTTCTCTGTATAACTCCATGTACATCTCTGAGTGGTCCAGTTGTGAAGTGCACATAAGGAAGTGATTACTGGATAGCCCGCTCTCTCCTCTATTGATGCCACCTCATCTCATTCGGGTCACCTCTAACTCTCTCCTCCTTCTTCTCTTCTCCATGTAACACTGTGAACCTCTCTGGGTGACCCTCATGGTGGAGAAACTTTTCATCTTTAACCTAGATGTGTTATCAGTGGTGCTGTATAGAAGGAGAAGTTTTGAGACTACTGTAAAAATAAGACCGATAACTGGAAGTAGGAGGCTTAAGTCCAAACCCTGACTCCAGGGAACTCCTGACTCCAGGGAACATTAATTGACAGGAGCTCATCAAACGCCTCCACCTACACTGAAATCAAGCACCACACAAGGGTCAACAAGTTCCAAGGCAAAACATACCAAGTAAATTCTCCAGCAACACAGGAGCACAGCCTTGAGCTCCAATATACAGGCTGCCCCAAGTTACTACAAAACCATAGACATCTCATAACTCATTACTGGACACTTCATTGCACTCCAGAGAGAAGAAATCCAGCTCCACCCACCAGAACACCAACACAAGCTTCCCTAACCAAGAAACCTTGACAAGCCACCTGTACAAACCCACCCACAGTGAGGGAACTCCACAATAAAAAGAACACCACAAACTGCCAGAATACAGAAAGGACACCCCAAACTCAGCAATATAAACAAGATGAAGAGACAGAGGAATACCCAGCAGGTAAAGGAACAGGATAAATGCCCTCCAAACCAAACAAAAGAGGAAGACATAGGGAATCTACCTGATAAAGAATTCCAAATAATGATAGTGAAATTGGTCCAAAATCTTGAAATCAAAATGGAATCACAGATAAAGAGCCTGGAGACAAGGACTGAGAAGATGCAAGAAAGGTTTAACAAGGAACTAGAAGAAATAAAAAGGAGTCAATATAATGAATAATGCAATAAATGAGATCAAAAATACTCTGGAGGCAACAAATAGTAGAATAATAGAGGCAGAAGATAGGATTAGTGAATTAGAAGATAGAATGGTAGAAATAAATGAATCAGAGAGGAAAAAAGAAAAACGAATTAAAAGAAATGAGGACAATCTCAGAGACCTCCAGGACAATATTAAACGCCCCAACATTCGAATCATAAGAGTCCCAGAAGAAGAAGACAAAAAGAAAGACCATGAGAAAATATTTGAGGAGATAATAGTTGAAAACTTCCCTAAAATGGGGAAGGAAATAATCACCCAAGTCCAAGAAACCCAGAAAATCCCAAACAGGATAAACCCAAGGCAAAACACCACAAGACACATATTAATCAAATTAACAAAGATCAAACACAAAGAACAAATATTAAAAGCAGCAAGGGAAAAACAACAAATAACACACAAGGGAATTCCCATAAGGATAACAGCTGATCTTTCAATAGAAACTCTTCAAGCCAGGAGGGAATGGCAAGACATACTTAAAGTGATGAAAGAAAATAACTTACAGCCCAGATTATTCTACCCAGCAAGGATCTCATTCAAATATGAAGGAGAAATCAAAAGCTTTACAGACAAGCAAAAGCTGAGAGAATTCAGCACCACCAAACCAGCTCTACAACAAATACTAAAGGATATTCTCTAGACAGGAAACACAAAAACGGTGTATAAATTTGAACCCAAAACAATAAAGTAAATGGCAATGGGATCATACTTATCAATAATTACCTTAAACGTAAATGGGTTGAATGCCCCAACCAAAAGACAAAGACTGGCTGAATGGATACAAAAACAAGACCCCTACATATGTTGTCTACAAGAGACCACCTCAAAACGGAGGACACATACAGACTGAAAGTGAAGGGCTGGAAAAAGATTTTCCATGCAAACAGAGACCAAAAGAAAGCAGGAGTAGCAATACTCATATCAGATAAAATAGACATTAAAACAAAGGCTGTGAAAACAGACAAAGAAGGTCACTACATAATGATCAAAGGATAAATCCAAGAAGAAGATATAACAATTAAAAATATATATGCACCCAACATAGGAGCACCACAATATGTAAGACAAATGCTAACAAGTATGAAAGGAGAAATCAACAATAACACAATAATAGTGGGAGACTTTAATACCCCACTCACACCTATGGATAGATCAACTAAACAGAAAATTAACAAGGAAACACAAACTTTAAATGATACAATAGACCAGTTAGACCTAATTGATGTCTATAGGACATTTCATCCTAAAACAATGAATTTCACCTTTTTCTCAAGTGCACACGGAACCTTCTATAGGATAGATCACATCCTGGGCCATAAATGTAACCTTGGTAAATTCAAAAAAAAAAAAAAAAATGAAATCATTCCAAGCATCTTTTCTGACGACAATGCAGTAAGATTACAGGAGAAAAACTATTAAAAATTCCAACATATGGAGGCTGAAAAACACGCTGCTGAATAACCAACAAATCACAGAAGAAATCAAAAAAGAAATCAAAATTTGCATAGAAATGAATGAAAATGAAAACACAACAACCAAAAACCTATAGGACACTGTTAAAGCAGTCCTAAGGGGAAAGCTCATAGCAATACAGGCATAGCTCAAGAAACAAGAGAAAAAGTCAAATAAATAACCTAACTCTACACCTAAAGCAACTAGAAGAGGAAGAAATGAAGAACCCCAGGGTTATTAGAAGGAAATAAATCTTAAAAATTAGGGCAGAAATAAATGCAAAGGAAACAAAAGAGACCACAGCAAAAATCAACAAAGCCAAAAGCTGGTTCTTTGAAAGGATAAATAAAATTGACAAACCATTAGCCAGACTCATCAAGAAACAAAGGGAGAAAAATCAAATCCATAAAATTAGAAATGAAAATGGAGAGATCACAATAGACAACACAGAAATACAAAGGATCATAAGAGACTACTATCAGCAATTGTATGCCAATAAAATGGACAACGTGGAAGAAATGGACAAATTCTTAGAAAAGTACAACTTTCCAAAACTGGACCAGGAAGAAATAGAAAATCATAACAGACCTATCACAAGCACGGAAGTTGAAACTGTAATCAGAAATCTTCCAGCAAACAAAAGCCCAGGTCCAGACGGCTTCACAGCTGAATTCTACCAAAAATTTAGAGAAGAGCTAACACCTATCCTACTCAAACTCTTCCATAAAATTGCAGAGGAAGGTAAACTTCCAAACTCATTCTATGAGGCCACCATCACCCAAATACCAAAACCTGACAAAGATGTCACAAAAAAAGAAAATTACAGGCCAATATCACTGATGAACATTGATGTAAAAATCCTTAACAAAATTTTAGCAATCAGAATCCAACAACATATTAAAAAGATCATACATCATGACCAAGTGGGATTTATCCCAGGAATGCAAGGATTCTTTAATATCCACAAATCAATCAATGTAATATACCACATTAACAAATTGAAAGATAAAAACCATATGATTATCTCAATAGATGCAGAGAAAGCTTTTGACAAAATTCAACATCCATTTATGATAAGGGGAACACATGTATACCTGTGGCAGATTCATTTTGATATTTGGCAAAACTAATACAATTATGTAAAGTTTAAAAATAAAATTAAAAAAAAAAAAAAGAAATACAAGTCTAAAAAAAAAAAACAAAACTCTCCAGAAAGCAGGAATAGAAGGAACATACCTGAACATAATAAAAGCTATATATGACAAACCCACAGCAAACACTATCCTCAATGGTGAAAAAGTGAAAGCATTTCCTCTAAAGTCAGGAACAAGACAAGGGTGCCCACTTTCACCATTACTATTCAGCATAGTTTTGGAAGTTTTGGCCACAGCAATCAGAGCAGAAAGAGAAATAAAAGGAATCCAAATTGGAAAAGAAGAAGTAAAACTCTCACTGTTTGCAGATGACATGATCCTCTATATAGAAAACCCTAAAGACTCCACCAGAAAATTACTAAACTAATAAATGAATATAGTAAAGTTGCAGGATATAATATCAACACACAGAAATCACTTGCATTCCTATACAATAATAATGAGAAAATAGAAAGAGAAATTAAGGAAACAATTCCATTCACCATTGCAATGAAAAGAATAAAATACTTAGGAATGTATCTACCTAAAGAAACTAAAGACCTATATATAGAAAACTATAAAACACTGGTGAAAGAAATCAAAGAGGACACTAATAGATGGAGAAATATACCATGTTCATGGATTGGAAGAATCAATATAGTGAAAATGAGTATACTACCCAAAGCAATTTATAGATTCAATGCAATCCCTATCAAGCTACCAACAGTATTCTTCACAGAGCTAGAACAAATAATTTCACAATTTGTATGGAAATACAAAAATCCTCGAATAGCCAAAGCAATCTTGAGAAAGAAAAACGGAACTGGAGGAATCAACCTGCCTGATTTCAGGCTCTACAACAAAGCCACAGTCATCAAGATAGTATGGTACTGGCACAAAGACAGAAATATAGATCAATGGAACAAAATAGAAAGCCCAGAGATAAATCCATGCACCTAGGGACACCTTATCTTTGACAAAGGAGGCAGGAATATACAATGGATTAAAGACAATCTCTTTAACAAGTGGTGCTGCCAGAAAGAAAAATGCCAATACAGTATACTAATGCATATATATGGAATTTAGAAAGATGGTAACAATAACCCTGTATACGAGACAGCAAAAGAGACACTGATGTATAGAACAGTCTCTTGGACTCTGTGGGAGAGGGAGAGGGTGGGATGATTTGGGAGAATGACATTGAAACATGTATAATATCATATATGAAACGAGTCACCAGTCCAGGTTTGATGCATGATACAGGAAGCTTGGGGCTGGTGCACTGGGATGACCCAGAGGGATGGTATGGGGAGGGAGGTGGGAGGAGGGTTCAGGTTCATGTATACCTGTGGTGGATTCATGTTGATATATGGCAAAACCAATACAATATTGTAAAGTTAAAAATAAAATTGAATTAAATTAAAAAAAACTAAGAAAAAAAATAATAAAGTACAAAGCAATAAATTCTAGTCAATCATCAGTACCTTTTACATAAAAATAAATAAATAAATATACATTTATATCCTCAAGCTCATTTCCCATCACATTCTCAAGAACTGAAATTCATGGCCATCCTGCAATCAGCAAATGTATTTCTTAAATTTCAAATAATACAGGAAATACACAGAATAAGCTACAAAAAGTTCTATAACTAAGAAATGATAATGCTCAGTAAAGAGTGCTGATAATCTTGCAAGAATTATTATAACAATTAGCAAAGTCTGTACATTTTAAAATAAATGTTATGTATTACATATATTTTATTATATTACATGAATTTAGTTAATAAGGAAAACAAAGGGAAATATGCATTAATAATCAATTAATTATGAACATTGATCATAATAAACCACACATAACTAAAGTAACTGATAAACATAATTAGCCCTATGAACAAAATAGGTAAGTTCTGAACTTCCTCAAAAAGCTTCCATCTTTTGCTTTACTTACTATAAACAATGAAACATTATTTAATTATACAATTATTACCTTACATAAAGTATTTCATGGGGAGTCAGTTAGTAACATTGAAAGTAAGCTAGACAAAGAATGAAGAAAAGGGCTGAGGCTGCTTTAGGAGAGAATGGAAAATTTTAAATCAAGCCATAATTTTAGATGTACTCTGTTTTTGGTTCTGTTTGATTCTCTCCTCACAGCTATATGCAGCAGAACCATAAATGGGAGAAAACATTTTATCCAGTTTCTTCATTCTTGATTGGAGGGGAAAATCAATGAAATGGAACCTATACCCTTTGCAAGGTCACAAGTAAGGACAGTTTTCTGCTTTCCTCTTGCAGTCACATACTAACTGGGTATCAGAAGACCAGGGTCAATATACAGTTCACTACCTTACTTCAGAAACCTGTCTATACATAAGTATCTGGTGTACTTGTTTAAAAAGTAGGTTCCTTGGCTCCACATAAGTACTGCTTATTTAGTATACGGTATCCAGGAATCTGTATTTTCAGTGCACACCTCCCTACAAAATTATTCTGATTCAGCCCATTTATAGATAGACTTGCATTAGAAAATTACTGCTAAAATTTCCGGGTAAATATCTGTGTGTTTTGAGTAGGGGAGTGAAGGCAGGGTGTGTTTATGTACTCATGTCAGGAAGTGGGAAAAAAAGAATATAATGGTCACAAATGAGCTTATTTATTAAATAGAAACAGACTCACAGACATAGAAAACAAACTTACGGTTACAAAGGGTAACTTGGGGGTTGGGAGATATATATATATATAGATATAGATATAGATATATAGATAGATATATAGATATATAGATGAAAAGAATCTGAATCACTTTCCTGTACAACTGAAATCAACACAAAATTGTAAATCAACTATACTTCAATTTTTTTTAATGAAAGAATATATGGCATATATCCCTGTTTTCTTGTATAGTTTGTTTCTTTGTTTGCTTCTAGGGTAGATTTCCTTTTGTGAATGATATATATCCTTCGTTTTCTTGTTGTAGTTACCCAGCCTTATGGGCCAAAGAACAAAGTTAAAGATAAACATGCTTTTGTGCTGTATATTGCACCTGCTGCTGCTGCTGCTGCTGCTGCTGCTAAGTCGCTTCAGTCATGTCCGACTCTGTGCGACACCATAGACAGCAGTCCACCAGGCTCCCCCGTCCCTGGGATTCTCCAGGCAAGAACACTGGAATGGGTTGCCATTTCCTTCTCCAATGCATGAAAGTGAAAAATGAAAGTGAAGTCTCTCAGTCGTGTCCGACTCTTAGCGACCCCATAGACTGCAGCCCACCAGGCTCCTCCATCCACGGGATTTTCCAGGCAAGAGTACTGGAGTGGGGTGCCATTGCCTTCTCCAATGTATTGCACCTATCACTATCCAAAGGAATGTCTTGACTATTCCATCCACTCAGTCCTAAATATTATTTATTTTACTTTCCAAAAGAACTCTTAAATCTGTCTATTTTTCGATTTCCACTTCCAATATCCCAGTCTGAGCTACTCTCAACTCCTGTCTGGACTCCTTAACAACCACCTAACTGATTTACCTTACCCCAGGCTTACTTCTTCCAATATATCCTCCATGTTCTCTGGCACAGTACAAACTCTTCACTGATTGTTGTTTTGTTTTGTTTTGTTTCGTTTTTCATTTAAAAGATCCTTAAAGAGCTGCTCTGATTTACTTCCCCAACATTTCACAAGTTCTCTTCTCCACTCTTTCCACACACAGTTTCCTTCATTTATTCTTATATTCATAGCTTTTCCATGAATGTTTTCCTGAATTCCAAGCCCTGTATATCTATCTATGTGATGAATTCTATTCATCCTTCATGTCAGTTTTTCACATGTGTACTAATACCTGAATATTTTGTATTTCCAAACTTCTGGATGAAAGTTTTAGCTTTAGCATTTTAATGTAGATAAGAGTTTTGTAAGAAAACAGTTCAGAGAAAAAAGAGACTATTCAGAAACATCAGGCTTGTGGTTAATGCCCTATTAATATCCAAGTTAGATTAAAAAAAATCTTATTCTGAATAACTTTTCACCTTGTATGTCATAACATGTCAAAAACACACTTTGTAAAACAAAATTATATTCTTTCAGACTGCTTCATGTTGGTGTATCTACAAAATGTCTTCTCTATAATGTGGAATTCAACTCAAGGAGTTAATATCTAACTCTATGGTACTTCCTTATCTCTAAAGACCTTTTTGTGTATGTGAGAGCTGTTCAGTCCCTCAGTCGTGTTCAATTCTTTGCAATCCCATAGACTGCAGCACACCAGGTTTCCCTGTCCATCATCATCTCCCAGAGCTTGCTCAAACCCATGTTCATCAAGTTAGTGATGCCATATAACCATCTTTTTCACTGTCATCCCCTTCTCATCCTGCCTTCAATCTTTCCCAGCATCAGGGTCTTTTCTAATGAGTCGGCTCTTCGCATCAGGTGGCCAAAGTATTGGAGTTTCAGCTTCAGCATCAGTCCTTCCAATGAATATTCAGGGTTAGTTTCCTTTAGGATTGACTGACTTAATCTCCTTGATGTCCAAGAGACTCTTAAGAGTCTTATCCAGAACCACAGTTCAAAAGCATCAATTCTTCAGAGCTCAGCCTTCTTTGTGGTCCAACTGTCACATCCATACATGACTACTGGAAAAACCATAGCTTTGACTAGACAGACCTTTGTTGGCAAAGCAATGTAAGAAAGAGAGCAGCAAAAAGAATGCCATATTAGCAAGTAATGCTTTTCCTTATTAGCCCAGGTAAAACTACACATCTATCTTAGTTTGAAATTTGCTAACCCATCTTTTCAAGTAGAAAACTTCCACACAACTATCATTAAATAAAGTCAATGTATAAAATGACTTACACCTGTATCAAAACAGAAAACCTCAACATCGAATATGGATATATTGGCATCATGTAAACTCAACATGGAGAAAAAAAGAAAATACAAGTACTATGATAATTATTGTTAAAATTTAGCATCACCATATTAAAATATTGTGATAAATTGGATGATTGATTCTGTCTATCAATGGGAAATAGAGTTGCTGCTTCTCAAAACAGAGATGTCTGCAAACTAGAGGATTTCATAGAGTGCCTCTGAGTAAATACTTGCATGTGTGTGTGTTGGTCATTCAGTTGTATCCAACTCTTTGTGACCCAAAGGAGTGTAGACTGCCAGGTTCCTCTGTCCATGGGATTCTCTGGGCAAGAATAATGAAATGGGTTGCCATTCCCTTTTCCGAAATACTTGCATGCCCAGTAGTATAAGTTAAGGGAAGAAGCCCAAATATCCAGTACCAGCAGCATCACTAAGAACTGGGACTCTTCAGGAATGAAGTCTTGGCTCACAGGATCATCAAGTAACCATGATCAAAAACAAAACAAAACAAAACATTTTGCTGACTACAAATGAACAAGAAATGGGTACTAAAGAAGCTCTTAATTTGAACTACTGAAGACATGAGGGATGCAGTAGACATCCTTCCTTTCTTTGTGTATATTTGTGTATTTGGCAAACACCAATCTTTTATTTTGTCCCTCTCCTTCCCCTATTAAGTGAAGAAGTATTAATGGCTGCTGTCTTATAGTTCAGTCTTTAGGCTGCAGGATATCAAAAGTGTCATGTGGCTCTGCCAGAAGAGGAATTAACATACAATAGAGACAGATATTGTGACTGATAAAATTTGGGGTCTCCCTTTCTATGAGGGATAGCTGCAATCGCTTTGGTGGAATAGGTGTTTGCTTAAGAATTTAAACACAAGCATGGATACAGATGCTATTTACCAAAAGAAAGGACTGTGATGGATATTGTATGCTGACTTGTGGAAACGTTTGGACCTCCCAGATTCAAGTTGTTTGAAGTTACTTTTGTGTTCTCCTCCCATTCACCATTCTCAAGATTGAAGAGTAGCTGAGATGTATTCAGAGGATTCCTTTGAATTTAGTTTCCTAATTCTTAGTGATAGCTACTCTCTGATTCCTTGTGGCAGTGAGCATGAACACTAGTAACATCACCCTTGACATTCAGTCCACCATTTTTCTGACGATTTTGTACACCTAATGTGGTGGTGGTTTAGTTGTTAAGTTGTGTCCGACTCTCTGCAATCTCATAGACTAGTCCACCAAGCTTCTCTGTCCCTAAGATTTCCCAGGGAAGAATACTGGAGTGTGCTGCCATTCCCTTCTCCCTTGTACACCTAATTCCTTGTATTAAATCTCTTTCTGCTTGATATAACTAGTGCAATTTCCTGTGTTTCATATTGAATAGTGATGAATTTTAGTTTTAAGTTCCTTATTGCTTTGAACAAAAGAAAAAGTTGGAGGAGACAAAATATATTTAATAAATAGATGCTGAAAATAAACTTTAAGTGAATATAATATCTCAATGGGTTATGGTTAAGGGCTCATCAATAAGAAAACACAAAATAATAGGCAGTATTTGAAATTATTAACAACATAAACTAAAGAAAAGTTAATGATGAAAATATCAAAGCAGAGATTAAAACATATCTTTTGTGGAAATAGTCAACTAAACCATGTCAACAAAACTTCTGGTTTCCATAGTGACCTCATAAGTAAAAAATTTAAGTCCCAAGAAAATCTATTTTATCCAATTTGGATTTTCAATAATCATATAATGACCAGGAACAACCACTGACAGTAAAATATGATATCTCCTTATTTATACTAGTTTGAAATTAAATGTTAAGATCCTGGCCATAGTCCTCTTGAGTCCCACGTTCTTTCTTTTCCTATATTAAGAAAATTAATAAACTTTCAGGATGCTTAAGAGATGGTAGACAGATAGTAACGGTATTTTTAAACAAGTTGAAAATAACACTGGACTGAGAATAATACGCTTTATTTCTCATCTGAATTGTTTTCAAATTATCATGTAGGAGGTGAAAAGTTGTTGCAGCATAATATTTCATCTAGTACTGCATTCTTATTTAATCATTTATTTTGTAATTAAGGTTATCTAGGGCACAGTTTTATGGTGAATGATAGTTATAACATACTATACAACAGATTTGAATAAATCTAACTGTATAACTTTACCTGCAGTCTTTAGACCCTTATTGTATGGATGCTTACAATGATGGATGCTTAATCGATCACTGCCATATTCACTGTCTTATCACTTCATTAAATGTGAGTAATGTTGTGGCTTGTCAACAATATACACATAATGCACAACTATGACCTTTTCCCTTATTTTCTTTTTCACATAATTTCTGTTTCAGGATAAATATAAATCCTAGCAGGCAACAGATTTTTAAAGATCACTAGGCTACTCTGGGGAGGTTTAAGGCACTAAGCCTTTAGTTTCCTTTCACCAACAATCTAGCTGGGGCTCAAAGAACTAAACTGATGGATCTATCATTACTATACCAAGTCGCTCCAAATTAGTAATTTTCCATAACCATTCTAAATAAGTAAAATTTTTTAAATTATACATGAGAATTAAGTAGCCAAGGAATTCAAGTAACAACAACTACATATACTAGTTTCTACTTTATACAAAATTCTATAGTAGGTGTGTCAGTTCAGTTCAGTTCAGTCGCTCAGTCATGTCCCACTCTTTGCGACCCCATGAATTGCAGAACGCCAGGTCACCCTTTCCATCACCAACTCCCGGAGTTCACTCAAACTCACATCCATCGAGTTGGTGACACCATCCAGCCACCTCATCCTCTGTTGTCTCCTTCTCCTCCTGCCCCCAATCCCTCCCAGCATCAGAGTCTTTTCCAATGAGTCACATCTTCGCATGAGGTGGCCAAGGTACTGGAGTTTCAGCTTTAGCATCATTCCTTCCAAAGAACACCCAGGACTGATCTCCTTTAGAATGGACTGGTTGGATCTCCTTGGAGTCCAAGGGACTCTCAAGAGTCTTCTCCAACACCACAGTTCAAAAGCATCAATTCTTTAGCGCTCAGCTTTCTTCACAGTCCAACTATCACATCCATACCTGACTACTGGAAAAACCATAGCCTTGACTAGACAGACCTTTGTTGGCAAAGTAATGTCTCTGCTTTTTAATATGCTATCTAGGTTGGTCATATAGTAGGTGTGTACTTTCATTATTTTATTTCTCCTCAAAATCTTTTGAGGAAGCCTAATGATTTTCGTTTTAGAAATGAAAAAATTAGGTGGAATCTAGTTAAATACTGTCTAAGTAATCAGGTTTAGAATCTAGATCTATCTTAAATCAAAATTCTGCCCCTTTTTATACATGATACTGATTTAAAATGTCACTTTACAGAAGTATTTTGAACTGTGGTGTTAGAGAAGACTCTTGAGAGTCCCTTGGACTGCAAGGAGATCCAGCCAGTCCATCCTAAAGGAAATCAGCCCTGAATATTCATTGGAAGGACTGATGCTGAAGCTTAAAATCCAGTACTTAGCAACTTATGCAAAGAACTGACTCATTGAGAAAGACCCTGATGCTGGGAAGGATTGAAGGAGAAGGGGATGACAGAGAATGAGATGGTTGGATGGCATTACCAAAGCGATGGACATGAGTTTGAGCAAGTTCCAAGAGTGGTGATGGACAAGGAAGCCTGGCATGCTGCAGTCCATGGGGTCACAAAGAGTCAGACACCAGTGGGCAACTGAACTGAACTGAAGCTATGCTAATGGAATCAAGAATTAATATAATCAATTACACAAATGACTTACAAGAAAATATAAATGACTATTTCCTATTTATTGTAAATACTATATTATTCGAGTCAAAATATTCCAGCGTAAGGAATCTAGATCCATTAACATATATAAGAAATACTAGCTGACCTTTCTTAAGTCAGTTCTTCCAACTATGAAATGACTAGTTGCATGAGATTAGCCTGGATATGAGGTCTAGGATTTTAAAACTTCCATAGGTGATTCCTATGAGTTTGACAACTGTTGCTCCAGACTCACATATGCAGTTGCTTATACACCATTTGTGAGTGCCTTAAGTTATTTGTTAAAATAGTTTGTATCAGAATCAAAAATAAACAAATGGGACCTTATAAAAATTAAAAGCTTCTGCACAACAAAGGAAACTATAAGCAAGGTGAAAAGACAGCCTTCAGAATGGGAGAAAATAATAGCAAGTGAAGCAACTGAGAAACAACTAATCTCAAAAACATACAAGCAACTCCTGCAGCTCAATTCCAGAAAACTAAACAACCCAATCAAAAAATGGGCCAAAGAACTAAATAGACATTTCTCCAAAGAAGACATACAGATGGCTAACAAACACATGAAAAGATGCTCAACATCAATCATTGTTACAAAAATGTAAATCAAAACCACAATGAGGTACCATTTCACACCGGTCAGAATGGCTGCTATCCAAAAGTCTACAAGCAATAAGTGCTGGAGAGGGTGTGGAGAAAAGCAGACCCTCTTACACTGTTGGTGGGAATGCAAACTAGTACAGCCACTATGGAGAACAGTGTGGGGATTCCTTTAAAAACTGGAAATAGAAGTGCCTTATGACCCAGCAATCCCACTGCTGAGCATACACATGGAGGAAACCAGAATTGAAAGAGACACGTGTACCCCAATGTTCATCACAACACTGTTTATAATAGCCAGGACATGGAAGCAACCTAGATGTCCATCAGCAGATGAATGGATAAGAAAGCAGTGGTACATATACACCATGAAATATTACTCAGCCATTAAAAAGAATACGTTTGAATCAGTTCTAATGAGGTGGATGAAACTGGAGCCTATTATACAGACTGAAGTAAGCCAGAAAGAATAAAACCAATACAGTATACTAATTCATATATATGGAATTTAGAAAGATGGTAATGATAACCCTGTATGTGACACAGCAAAAAAGACGCAGATGTATAGAACAGTCTTTTGGACTCTGTGGGAGAGGGATAGGGTGGATGATTTGGGAGAATGGCACTGAAATATGTATAATATCATATATGAAATGAATCACCAGTCCAGGTTCGATGCATGATACTGGATGCTTGGGGCTGGTGCACTGAGACGACCCAGAGGGATGGTATGGGGAGGGAGGTGGGAGGGGGGTTCAGGATGGGAAACACGTGTATACCCAAAGCGGATTCATGTTGATGTATGGCAAAACCAATACAATATTGTAAAGTAATTAGCCACCAATTAAAATAAATAAATTTATATTTAAAAATAAAATAGTTTGCAATCATTATTGCTGTTTGATATAAAAAAAAAAAACATAGAAGTGAAAGGACTAAAATCTAGCAAGAAGATGTATTAGTACCTGTAACAATTATACTAATAGTAGAGGGTCAAAAAATGGTTGATACTTTCTACCGGGGCAAGGGGTCAGGGATTCTCACTTTAAAATCTGATTTCATGTTTCAAAAACATTGGGCTTCCCCAGTGGCTCAGATGATAAAGAATCTGCCTGCAATGCAGGAGACCCGAGTTTGATCCCCGGTTTGGGAAGATGCCCTACAGAAGGAAATGACAACCCGCTCCAGTTTTCTTGCCTGAGAAATCCTATGAACAGAGGAGCCTGGTGGGCTACAGTCCATAGGGTCGCAGAGTTGTAAATGACCGAAACAACTTAGCATGCATGCAGGCACACTGCTGCTGCTGCTGCTGCTAAGTCACTTCAGTCGTGTCCGACTCTGTGCGACCCCATAGACGGCAGCCCACCAGGCTCCCCTGTTCCTGGGATTCTCCTGGCAGGAACACTGGAGTGGGTTGCCATTTCCTTCTCCAATGCATGAAAGTGAAAAGTGAAACTGAAGTCGCTCAGTCATGTCCAACTCTTACCTACCCCATGGACTGCAGCCCACCAGGCTCCTCCGTCCATGGTATTTTCCGGGCAAGAGTACTGGAGTGGGGTGCCATTGCTTTCTCCGATGCAGGCATACTAGCTTGTGTAATTGAAAGTTCAAAGGTAAGATAGGCTTCAGGTGTGATTTGAGGCTTCAGGTATGATTTGATCAGTGATTCTCTCAGTTCTGATCTTTTAAAGTGTGCTTTTTCTTCAGGCTGGCTTATTTCATAATGGTGAAACAGCTAATGCAATTCCAAGCTTCACAATACGTAACATATTTTCCAGACCCCTCCCCGCAAAATTCTTTTGTCACAGCAATTCCCCCTGCTTGAGACAGCTTAGGTTACATGCCCTGAACCAAGGATTCTGGACAGAGGGTGAAAATGAAAAAGTGAATGTTGCTCAGTTGTGTCCAACTCTTTGTGACCCCATGGACTATGCATTCCATGGAATTCTCCAGGCCAGAATACTAGAGTGGGTAGCCTTTTCCTTCTGCAGGGAGTCTTCCCAACCCAGGGATTGAACCCAGGTCTCCCACATTGCAGGCAGATTCTTTACCCACTGAGCCACAAGGGAAGCCCAAGAATACTGGAGTGGGTAGTCTATCCCTTCTCCAGTGGATCTACCTGACCCAGGAATCGAACCAGGGTCTCCTGCATTGCAGGCAGGTTCTTTACCAACTGAGCTCTCAGGGAAGCCCTAGAAAACTTATGGTAGGTATAAATTGGAAATGGGATCTGCTTTACTGAAAGCAGAAAGGCTTCACAGGGGAGAATTTAATGTCAGAAATCTTGGTTCTGAGTCTTGCTTTATTGATTCAAATTGGGTGTCTTTGTATTTCATAGTAATGTGTTCAACCATATTTTTGAGCTGTCTTATTTCAAAATCAACCTTGCATGGGATGTTGGTTTAATATAAGTCTTTCTTCTTGATTTAATTCTTACCCAGATCTTTGATCTATGATTATAAGCCTCCAAGGTCTGTACTAGGATCTATTTGCTATTGTGATGATCTGTCTAAAGAAACAAAAATCCTCCTCCCCCTCCACCAAGAAATAAAATCAAAACACTAATGTTTGTTTCTAGAAACAATTGTTCTTTAGATCCTTTCTGTGATTGCAAAGTCAACATACACACAGACAAGGTTTTTATTGCAAGGTAATTATTAAATTTGCTATATTTGTTTAAAAGTAATGTGAAAGTAGCTTTTGTAAGTGAATAAGGAAATGGCAACCCACTCCAGTATTCTTGCCTAGAGAATTCCGTGGACAGAGGAGCTTAGTGGGCTGCTGTCCATGGGGTCACATAGAGTCTGAAATGACTGAAGCGACTTAGCATACATGCATGCTTTGGAGAAGGAAATGGCAACCCACTCCAGTATTCTTGCCTGGAGAATCCCAGGGACAGAGGAGCCTGGTGGGCTGCCGTCTATGGGGTCTCACAGAGTCGGACACAACTGGAGTAACTTAGCAGCAGCAGCTTTTGTAACAGTGTTTTGTAGAAAAACCGCCTTTTCTACTTATTTTTATTATATTTGTTGTTTTTAATTTTAACAATAGGTGTTAAAATTCTACTCAATTTTAACAATAGGTGCATTTTTATTATCACAATGATGTAGATAAAATAATATGCATCTACATCTTTCTTTTTAACTGCAATATTAGAATCCATTTGAAAACTGGGTCAGTTTATTTCAAAGTATCTGAAAAGTGATTAGAGTAAAGGCAGCAAGATAATCTAACGTAAATTCAACACTCTGGTTTAATGATATAGAATGACTAATTTTCATTATACAAGGGGCCTTAAAGAATAACTAGCAGGGATAAAAATAAACAAGGAGGATAAGTAAACAAGAGCATTATTATGCATACATTTATGAACAATTAAGCATAATCATAGCTAGGGAAATTGCTTTCTGTTTGCTAGAGATAACCACTTTAAACTCTGAAACATAATATTTTCAACACTTACATGACAGTTTATATTACAAGCAGAATGAAATGCAACATCCATGCACAATATGACAATGAGAAGCAAAAGAATAACAGTGTCCATTACTAATGTACTTCTGATCAATCAAAGGAAAACTGATTAATAATCTTGTCCCAAGGATGTACAAGACAAAATATATTTGAAAGTTGTAGTTTTTCACTGAAAATTTTCCTCAGATGTCACTCTTGCTGTATGCTTCAGAAGACAAAGTTGAAGGTTACAGTTGAATCAAATTATCAAAGTTTACAGACTGTCATCATTTCACCAAACAACCCAAACAACCACTGACTTCAATTAGAATCATCATAGTCAAAACAACAGCAGGATATGACCCTCATTCTTTTTGTTCTTGACAGTAGATTTAATGACAGTAGATTTAACTAGCAACTCAAAGGCAATAAATAATCACACTTTTATGGAACGGTATCACATAAACAATTTATAAAGATATGTCGATTTCAAAATGAATTTGCATCCTTTCTTTTCATTTCTATACATAAGAATGTACAAATACTGATATTAAGTATAACTATGAATGGACTTATTTTCCAGAGCTAGCAGGGCCTCAGTAGCACTACCTTTTTAAGAGAATAACTTGCTAAGAGAATCATACTCAGATTCAAAATTTGATGAGTATAACCTACTTATTTTTTTTTTATAATGGGCTATTTATTGAAAATAAGGAGATTTATCAAGCTACCAACAGTATTTTTCACAGAGCTAGAACAAATGATTTCACAATTTGTATGGAAATACAAAAATCCTCGAATAGCCAAAGCAATCTTGAGAAAGAAGAATGGAACTGGAGGAATCAACCTGCCTGACTTCAGGCTCTACTACAAAGCCACAGTCATCAGGACAGTATGGTACTGGCACAAAGACAGAAATATAGATCAATGGAACAAAATGGAAAGCCCGGAGATAAATCCACGCACCTATGGGCACCTTATCTTTGACAAAGGAGGCAGGAATACACAATGGATTAAAGACAACCTCTTTAACAAGTGGTGCTGGAAAAACTGGTCAACCACTTGCAAAAGAATGAAACTAGAGCACTTTCTAACACCATACACAAAAATAAACTCAAAATGGATTAAAGATCTAAACGTAAGACCAGAAACTATAAAACTCCTAGAGGAGAATATAGGCAAAACACTCTCCGACATACATCACAGCAGGATCCTCTATGACCCACCTCCCAGAATATTGGAAATAAAAGCAAAAATAAACAAATGGGACCTAATTAAAATTAAAAGCTTCTGCACCACAAAGGAAACTATAAGCAAGATGAAAAGACAGCCTTCAGAATGGGAGAAAATAATAGCAAATGAAGCAACTGACAAGCAACTAATCTCAAAAATACACAAGCAACTCCTACAGCTCAATTCCAGAAAAATAAATGACCCAATCAAAAAATGGGCCAAAGAACTAAATAGACATTTCTCCAAAGAAGACATACAGATGGCTAACAAACACATGAAAAGATGCTCAACATCACTCATTATCAGAGAAATGCAAATCAAAACCACTATGAGGTACCATTTCACACCAGTCAGAATGGCTGCAATCCAAAAGTCTACAAGCAATAAATGCTGGAGCGGGTGTGGAGAAAAGGGAACCCTCTTACACTGTTGGTGGGAATGCAAACTAGTACAGCCACTATGGAGAACAGTGTGGAGATTCCTTAAAAAACTGGAAATAGAACTGCCTTATGATCCAGCAATCCCACTGCTGGGCATACACACTGAGGAAACCAGAATTGAAAGAGACACGTGTACCCCAATGTTTATTGCAGCACTGTTTATAATAGCCAGGACATGGAAGCAACCTAGATGTCTATCAGCAGATGAATGGATAAGAAAGCAGTGGTACATATACACAATGGAGTATTACTCAGCCATTAAAAAGAATACATTTGAGTCATTTCTAATGAGGTGGATGAAACTGGAGCCTGTTATACAGAGTGAAGTAAGCCAGAAAGAAAAACACCAATACAGTATACTAACACATATATATGGAATTTAGAAAGATGGTAACAATAACCCTGTATAGGAGACAGCAAAAGAGACACTGATGTATAGAACAGTCTTTTGGACTCTGAGGGAGAGGGAGAGGGTGGGATGATTTTGGAGAATGGCATTGAAATATATATAATATCACATATGAAACGAGTTGCCAGTCCAGGTTCGATGCATGATACTGGATGCTTGCGGCTGGTGCACTGGGACGACCCAGAGGGATAGTATGGGGAGGGAGGAGAGAGGAGGGTTCAGGATGGGGAACACACGTATACCTGTGGCAGATTCATTTTGATATATGGCAAAACCAATACAATATTTTAAAGTTAAATAAAATAAAATTTAAAAAAAATAAAGGAAAGAAAAAAAGATCTAAATGTAAGACCAGAAACTATAAAACTCCTAGAGGAGAACATAGGCAAAACACTCTCCAACATACATCACAGCAGGATCCTCTATGACCCACCTCCAAGAATACTGGAAATAAAAGCAAAAATAAACAAATGGGACCTAATTAAAATTAAAAGCTTCTGCACAGCAAAGGAAACTACAATCAAGGTGAAAAGACAGCCTTCAGAATGGGAGAAAATAATAGCAAATGAAGCAACTGACAAACAACTAATATCAAAAATATACAAGCAGCTTCTGCAGCTCCATTCCAGAAAAATGAACAACCCAATCAAAAAATGGACCAAAGAACTAAACAGACCTTTCTCCAAAGAAGACATACAGATGGCTAAAAAACACATGAAAAGATGCTCAGCGTCACTCCTTATCAGAGAAATGCAGATCAAAACCACTATGAGGTACCATTTCACACCTGTCAGAATGGCTGCTATCCAAAAGTCTACAAGCAATAAATGCTGGAGAGGGTGTGGAGAAAAGTGGACCCTCGTACACTGTTGGTGGGAATGCAAACTAGTACAGCCACTATGGAGAACAGTGTGGAGATTCCTTTAAAAACTGGAAATAGAACTGCTATACGACCCAGCAATCCCACTGCTGTGCATACACACTGAGGAAACCAGAATTGAAAGGGACATGTGTACCCCAATGTTCATCACAGCACTGTTTATAATAGCCAGGACATGGAAGCAACCTAGATGTCCATCAGCAGATGAATGGATAAGAAAGCAGTGGTACATATACACAATGGAGTATTAGTCAGCCATTGAAAAGAATACATTTGAGTCATTTCTAATGAGGTGGATGAAACTGGAGCCTGTTATACAGAGTGAAGTAAGCCAGAAAGAAAAACACCAATACAGTATACTAACACATATATATGGAAATTAGAAAGATAGTAACAATAACCCTGTATGCGAGACAGCAAAGAGACACACATGTACAGAACAGTCTTTTGGACTCTGTGGGAGAGGGATAGGGTGGGATGATTTGGGAGAATGGCATTGAAACATGTATAATATCATATATGAAATGAATCACCAGTCCAGGTTTGATGCATGATACAGAATGCTTGGGGCTGGTGCACTGGGATGACCCAGAGGGATGGTACAGGTAGGAAGGTGGGAGGGGGGTTCAGGATGGGAAACATGTTTATACCCGTGGTGGATTCATGTTGATGTATGGCAAAACCAATACAATATTTTAAAGTAATTAGCCTCTTATTAAAATAAATAAATTTATAATAAAAAAGAATAATGTACAGTAAATTTTTCTTTTCTTAATGGGAATTCAACCAAGTAAAGAACAAAATGCAAACCATTGCTCAGAAGTGTAACTGTTATTTAAGTTCACAAAAAAGTACATAATGATCATTTCCACTCTTAGCTCCCAGTCAACCACACAAATGAGAATACATTAAAAGACATTCACCTTTTTGATTTGGTGCCAGAGAAAACTTTGCCATTTTTTAAATAACAAGGTCTATGTGTCTCAGGCAAAATTCTGTTCATTGACACAAATACAGGTTTTGAGTTGATTGACCTGATTACGTCTTACTAATACCTTTTACCAGGTATATTTATCAACTATCTGGTCTCAACAGAGAAACAGCCTAAGATATTTTAGGATACCTTTAGTTTACTGTGTCTTAAAAATTCCATCACTCTAAAAACTAAACACTAATATAACATAAAGCAGAATATTCACCAGAACTCATAAGACAATGACCTAAAATGGATGTCTTACATCAACAGGTATTTTTGGGCCAAATCATTGACTGAATGGCATTTATGGAATACCTGATAGATATCAGGTGGTATTAATAATAC
Organism: Bos grunniens; assembly: GCF_055505025.1. NCBI lineage: Eukaryota > Metazoa > Chordata > Mammalia > Artiodactyla > Bovidae > Bos > Bos grunniens. Next base: position 98,641,754 of record NC_141194.1, on the reverse strand, counting down.
ACAACTATCATTATCATCATTGTCATTACCATTAATAATTATTAAGCCCTTATATGTATAAACACTATGCTAAAGTATATTCTTCTTTTTAGTGTTTATGTTTTTCTTGTTTCATTTAATTCCCATAAACACTTTGTGAGATAGGTATTATTATCACTTTTTATATATATGTGGAAGAAAATCGAGTCTTAGAATGATTAAGTAACTTGTGCAAGGCCATATATCAAATGTTGAAGCCTGATTTTGAATTCAGGAAATTGGATTCCAAAACACAAAATTTTATTTTATTTTACTTTATCATTTTTATTGGAGTATAGTTGATTTATGGGCTTTCCAGGTGGTGCTAGTGGTAAAGAATCCACCTGCCAGTGCAGGAGACACAAGAGATATGGGTTTGATCCCCAAGTCGGGAAGACCCCCTGGAGTAGTAAATGGTACCCCACTCCAGTATTCTTGCCTGGTAAGTTCCATGGGCAGAGGAGCTTAGTGGGCTACAGTCCATGGGGCTGCAAAGAGTTGGACATGACTGGGTGATTAAGCATTCACACACACATAGTTGATTTACAATGTTGTGTTATTTCAGGTGTACAGCAAAGTGAATCAGTTATGCATATACATATATCCATGCTTTTTAAGAGTCTTTTCCCATATAGATTATTACAGAGTACTGAGTAGAGTTCCCTGCACTTTACAGTAGGTCCTTATTACCTATTTTATATATAGTAGTGTGTATATGTGGAGAAGGCAATGGTACCCCAGTACTCTTGCCTAGAAAATCCCATGGACGGAAGGGCCTGGTGGGCTGCAGTCCATGGGGTTGCTAAGAGTCAGACACGACTGAGCGACTTCACTTTATTTTTTCACTTTCATGCATTGGAGAAGGAAATGGCAACCCACTCCAGTGTTCTTGCCTGGAGAATCCCAGGGATAGGGGAGCCTGGTGGGCTGCCATCTACGGGGTCGCACGACTGAAGTGACACAGCAGCAGCAGCAGAAGCAGTGTGTATATGTCAATCCCAATCTTCTGATTTTATCTCTCCCCCTTACCCCCTGGTAACCATAAGTTTGTAAAATACAAAATTTTAACCAATATACTATAACTACTACTACTACTAAGTCGCTTCAGTCGTGTCTGACTCTGTGTGATCCCATAGACTGCAGCCCACCAGGCTCCCCCGTCCCTGGGATTCTCCAGGCAAGAACACTGGAATGGGTTGCGATTTCCTTCTCCAATGCACGAAAGTGAAAAGTGAAAGTGAAGTCACTCAGTCGTGTCCGACTCTTAGTGACCCCATGGACTGCAGCCTCCCAGGCTCCTCCATCCATGGGATTTTCCAGGCAAGAACACTGGAGTGGGGTGCCATTTCCTTCTCGAATGCATGAAAGTGAAAAGTGAAAGTGAAGTCACTCAGTCGCCTCCGACTCTTCGCGACCCCATGGACTGCAGCCCACCAGGCTCCTCCGTCCATGGGATTTTCCAGGCAAGAGTACTGGAGTGGGGTGCCATTGCCTTCTCCAATACTATAACTACTTACTATCAAAGATTCTACAGTGTAGATGAGGAGATAATATATGCACAGGTTGGTTGAACTAAAAGTATTCAAATTAATGTTTTCCTTTTCTCTTCTATGACACAAGTACTTTCAGACACAGTTGCTGCTACCTAAAATATATCTCAAATCTGTCTGCTTCTCTACATCCCCACTACTATCACCCTGACTAGGTGACTTCTACCGTTTCTACTGCCATAGCTTCACAACTAGTCTTTTTGCTTCCACTTGTACTTTTTTAGCATTAAAGCTAGCATCTTATTTAATTAGGAAATACTACAACCATTTCAATTACAATCAAGAATAGGCAAAGACGCCCACTACTTCCTTTATTATTCAGCACTGTACAGAGGTATCACTCAATGCAACAAGAAAAGATAAATTAATTAGAGGTAATAATAACTGAAATTAAAAACTTCTTAGGTAATCAAACTCCTTAAGGTAGAGAACTCCTTGTAGCTCAGTTGGTGAAGAATCTGTCTGCAATGCAGGAGACCCAGCTTTGATTCCTGGGTCGGGAAGATCCCCTGGAGAAGGAAATGGCAACCCATTCCAGTATTCTTGCCTGGAGAATCCCATGGACGGGGAGCCAGGCAGGTTACAATCCATGGGTCACAAGAGTCAGACACGACTTAGTGACTAAACCAAGGTAGACTAAACCAAGGTAGACAAAAAGTAGAAACTTTCAGGTACAAAATAAATAAGTCCTAGATATATGATGTATAGGTGACTACAGTTAATAATACTGTATTGCATATTTGAAAGTTGCCAAAAGAGTAAATTTTAAAAGTTCTCATTACCAAAAACAAACAAACAAACAAACTACATCCAGTGATAGCTGTTAACTAGATGTATGGTGGTGGTAATTTTGAAATATATATCAATGGAAACATCAAATGATTATGTTATACACCTGAAACTGATATACTGTATGTCAACTACACTTCAGTTTTTAAAAAGTAGGAAAACTACCTGTATTTGCAGATGAAAGTGAAGTTGCTCAGTCGTGTCTGACTCTTTGCGACCCCATGGACTGTAGCCTACCAGGCTCCTCTGTCCATGGGATTCTTCAGGCAAGAATACTGCAATGGGTTGCCATTTCCTCCTGCAGGGTGATATGATAGCATATTCAGAAAAACTTGGAGATTCAACATTAAAACCAAATAAAACCAATAAAATAGTTCAGTAAAGTAGCAAGATACAAATTCATCATATAGCATTCAATAGCGTTTAAAATCATAAATAATAACAGCTAGACAGGATAATGGTAAAGAAATTCCCAAAGGAAAAAAAAAAAGATGAAATACTTAGGAATAAAATTAACATGAAATCTGTGGATCTCTATGAGGAAATTTTTAAAACACTCCAGAAAGCTTCAACAAAGTATGCTCAAGCAAGTTAAAAAAAAAAAAAAATACCCTTTTTATTGGTTAAAACATCTCTAATAGTTTTAACAATTCTCTCCATATTAATTTATAAAATAAAGACAATCCCAAAAAAAATCAGGAAATTTTTCTTCTTTTCTTGAGTCAAGTTGATACTAAAATTCATATGGGAAAGCAAAACCCAAAATTAGAGAGCAAACACTGAAAAAGCAAAATCTAAAAGAGAGGCTCCCAGGTGGTGCTAGTGGTAAAAAAATCATGCCTGCCAATGCAGGAGATGTAAGAGACGCAGGTTCGATTCCCAGGTCGGGAAGATCCCCTGAAGGAGGACATGGCAACCCACTCCAGTATTCTGGCCTGAAGAATCCTGTATAGAGCTTCTCCATCTTTGGCTGCAAAGAATATAATCAATCTGATTTTGGTGTTGACCATCTGGTGATGTCCATGTGTAAAGTCTTCTCTTGTGTTGTTGGAAGAGAGCATTTGTCATGACCAGTGCGTTCTCTTGGCAAAACTCTATTAGCCTTTGCCCTGCTTCATTCCGTACTCCAAGGCCAAATTTGCCTGTTACTCCAGGTATTTCTTAACTTCCTACTTTTGCATTCCAGTGCCCTATAGTGAAAAGGACATCTTTTGGGGGTGTTAGTTCTAAAAGGTCTTGTAGGTCTTCATAGAACCGTTCAACTTCAGCTTCTTCAGCATTACTGGTTGGGGCATAGGCTTGGATTACCATGATATTGAATGGTTTGCCTTGGAAATGAACAGAGATCATTCTGTCGTTTTTGAGATTGCATCCAAGTACTGCATTTCAGACTCTTTTGTTGACCATGATGGCTACTCCATTTCTTCTAAGGGATTCCTGCCCACAGTAGTAGATATAATGGTCGTCTGAGTTAAATCCACCCATTCCAGTCCATTTTAGTTCACTGCTTCCTGGAATGTCAACATTCATTCTTGCCATCTCCTGTTTGACCACTTCCAATTTGCCTTGATTCATGGGCTTGACATTCCAGGTTCCTATGTAATATTGCTCTTTACAGCATTGGACCTCGCTTCTGTCACCAGTCACATCCACAACTGGGTATTCTTTTTGCTTTAGCTCCATCCTTTCATTCTTTCTGGAGTTATTTCTCCAGTGATCTCCAGTAGCATATTGGGCACCTACCGACCTGGGGAGTTCCCCTTTCAGTATCCTATCATTTTTTCTTTTCATACTGTTCATGGGGTTCTCAAGGCAAGAATACAGAAGTGGTTTGCCATTCCCTTCTCCAGTGGACCACATTCTGTCAGACCTCTGCACCATGACCCTCCCGTCTTGGGTGGCCCCACATGGCATGGCTTAGTTTCATTGAGTTAGACAAGACTATGGTCCATGTGAATCGATTGGCTAGTTTTCTGTGATTATGGTTTCAGTGTGTCTGCCCTCTGATGCCCTCTAGTAACACCTACAGTCCATAGGATCACACAGAGTCAGACACCTAAGATATTTGTTATCTGACCCTTTAAGGAAAAATTTTTCCTGGCATAGTATAGAAGGCAATAAAGGAGGATTTCTTTGCAACTCAGAGATAGGCAAAGCACTCTTGTATAGTATATAAAAAGCACAAATCATAAAAAAAATCAAAAAATTGTAACTCATAAAAATTAAAAACTTCAACTCTTTGAAATACTGTCCAGAAAATGAAAAGGCCATATATTGGGAAAAGAAGATTTATAATTCACTTATCTGTCATGGGATTTATATCCAGAATGTACAAATGCAATTTAATACTAAAAAGAAAGAACACAATAAATTGTGACATTTTGAGGAGACTTCAACAACAGAAGATATGTACATAAACAATAAGTCCATGAGAAAATGAAAACCACCATTCGTCATCCAGGATATGAAAATTAAACATACAATAAAGTTATGAAATTTATAACAGCTAAAATTTTCAAAAGATTGACAATACCAAATGTTGAGAAGGATGTGGAACAACTGTAACTCTGTACATTGCTGTTGGGAATGTAAAATGGTATAACTTTTGATAACAGTTTGACAGGATTACATGAAGTAAAACACATACTTACCATAAGATGCAGCAATCCCACTCCTAAATATTAACATAACTAAATTAAAGGAAAACTCATGTCAACACAAAGACTTCTAAGTGAATGTTCATAGCAGCTTCATTCCTAATAGCTAAAACCTGGAAACAATCTAAAAATCCATTAACAGGTAAATAGATAAAGAAACTGTCATAGAACTATAAATTGGAATGCTAGTCATAATAAAGAGGACCAAACTACTAATGTAAATGTGTATGAATCTAAAAATATGCTTAGTGAAATGTCATACAAAATAGTAAGTGCTGTACAATTTCATTTATATGAAATTCTAGGGGGAAAAAATGAACCTATGGTTACAGAAAGAAGGTCACTGGATGCCTATGGCTAGGTTTGGAGCGATATGAGTAAAAAGAGAATTTCTGAGTTATGAGAATGTTGTATATTTTTATTATTGTGATGACTACACAGGCATTGCTGTTGTTCAGTCTCCAGCTTGTGTCAGACTCTTTGCAACCCCATGAACTGCAGCACGCCAGGCTTCCCTGTTCTTCACCATCTCCCTGAGTTGCTGAAATTCATGTCCATTGAGTTGGTGATACCATCCAACCATCTCATTCTCTGTCGTCCTCTTCTCTTGCCTTCAATCTTTCTCAGTACCAGGGTCTTTTCCCATGAGTCGGCTCTTTGTATCAGGTGAACAGAGTATGGGAGCTTCAGCTTCAGCATCAGTCCTTCCAGTGAATATTAAGGGTTGATTTCCTTTAGGATTGACTGGTTTGATCTTGTGTACACATATGTCAAAACTAACCAAACTGGCATTTAAAACATACATTACTGTATGCAAATTGTACCTCAAAAAAAGTTTTTTTTTTTTTTTTAATGCATATAAGCAATTCAGTTCAGTTCAGTCACTCAGTCGTGTCCGACTCTTTGCGACCTCATGAACTGCAGCACACCAGGCCTTCCTGTATCACCAATTCCCAGAGTCCACCCAAACCCTTGTCTATCGAATAGTTGATTCCATCCAACCATCTCATCCTCTGTCGTCCCCTTCTCCTCCTGCCCTCAATCTTTCCCAGCGTAAGGGTCTTTGCAAATGAGTCAGCTCTTCACATCAGGTGGCCAAAGAATTGGAGTTTCAGCTTCAACATCAGTCCTAACAATGAACAACCAGGACTGATTTCCTTTAGGATGGACTGGTTGGATCTCCTTGCCGTCCAAGGGACTCTCAAGAGTCTTCTGCAACACCATAGTTCAAAAGCATCAATTCTTTGGCACTCAGCTTTCTTTACAGTCCAACACTCACATCCATACATGACCATTGGAAAAACCATAGCCTTGACTAGACGGACCTTTGTTGACAAAGTAATGTCTCTGCTTTTTAATATGCTGCCTAGTTTGGTCATAACTTTCCTTCCAAGGAGTAAGTTTATTTTAATACAAATCAGTTAATATGAGTGACATGAAGACAAAGTTTTGGGACCTTTTTTTAGGCTTACTTTCAGAGAAATATAGGAAATTCTCAAAGGAAACTCCATTCAGATCAGATCAGTCGCTCAGTTGTGTCTGACTCTTTGCGACCCCATGAATCACAGCACGCCAGGCCTCCCTGTCCATTACCAACTCCCGGAGTTCACTGAGACTCACGTCCATTGTGTCAGTGATGCCATCCAGCCATCTCATGCTCTGTCATCCCCTTCTCCTCCTGCCCCCAATCCCTCCCAGCATCAGAGTCTTTTCCAATGAATCAACTCTTCGCATGAGGTGGCCAAAGTACTGGAGTTTCAGCTTTAGCATCATTCCTTCCAAAGAAATCCCAGGGCTGATCTCCTTCAGAATGGACTGATTGGATCTCCTTGCAGTCCAAGGGACTCTCAAGAGTCTTCTCCAACTTCTCCAACAAGTTCAAAAGCATCAGGTCTTCAGCACTCAGCCTTCTTCACAGTCCAACTCTCACATCCATACATGACCACAGGAAAAACCATAGCCTTGACTAGACGGACCTTTGTTGGCAAAGTAATGTCTCTGCTTTTCAATATGCTATCTAGGTTGGTCATAACTCTCCTTCCAAGGAGTAAGCGTCTTTTAATTTCATGGGTGCAGTTACCATCTGCAGTGATTTTGGAGCCCAGAAAAATAAAGTCTGACACTGTTTCCACTGTTTCCCCATCTATTTGCATGAAGTGATGGGGCCAGATGCCATGATCTGCGTTTTCTGAAAGTTGAGCTTTAAGCCAACTTTTTCACTCTCCTCTTTCACTTTCATCAAGAGGCTTTTTAGTTCCTCTTCACTTTCTGCCATAAGGGTGGTGTCATCTGCATATCTGAGGTTATTGATATTTCTCCTGGCAATCTGGATTCCAGCTTGTGTTTCTTCCAGTCCAGGGTTTCTCATGATGTACTCTGCATATAAGTTAAATAAACAGGGTGACAATATACAGCCTTGACGTACTCGTTTTCCTACTTGGAACCAGTCTGTTGTTCAGTCCAGTTCTAACTGTTGCTTCCTGACCTGCATACAAATTTCTCAAGAGGCAGATCAGGTGGTATGGTATTCCCATCTCTTTCAGAATTTTCCAGAGTTTATTGTGATCCACACAGTCAAAGGCTTTGACATATTCAATAAGGCAGAAATAGATGTTTTTCTGGAACTCTCTTGCTTTTTCCATGATCCAGCGAATGTTGGCAATTTGATCTCTGATTCCTCTGCCTTTTCTAAAACCATTAGCAAAGACTAAATGAACAGATTGCCAGGAAAATACCCTCATGGAAGATTCTCAGGAAGAAGCTTAGAGGGAAGTTGACAATTCCTAGAAAGGGCAGACTCTGTTGGCCTCCTATCTGATAGCATTCCCTTCCTACTTGCTGCTAGAATCAGAATTTAATACAGGAATCCTACCCCTCCACCATGTGACTCATGGATAAGTCCTAAGTTATTTAATCTATTTCCAATGATCTCTTAACTCTGGCCAAGATTTGAGTCATAGGTGAGCATGTTATTTCCTTTTGGCTGATGAGAGGCTTCTTTTGGTAAAGAAATCTTTCTTCTTAAAAAGAGACCCAAGGAAGAAAATTATTTCATTGGACATTGTTCTTTCTGGGGCAGCCATGTTGTGACCATGAGGGAAAATAGCTTGAACACAAAAAGCTAGCACACCGAAGACATCAGGAATAAAAAATGGAAAGGACCAGAGTCCTTGACGATGTCACTGAACCAATATAATGACCTACACAGTCTACACCTACTCCGAATTTCTTTTAATGGAGGAAGCAGATTTATTATTTAGCCCACTTTTGTCTAGCTTTTTCATTACTTAAAGCCGATGTCACTCAAATTGATAACTGTACTGCTATAGCAGCCTTGGGAAGCAACTCACTAAAGAATAACTAGGTAACTCTGTGGCTGGACATTTTCTTTATAGTAAATAGCAACTCAAAACAAAATTATTGATTCACATCAAATTAAGAATGGAAGGTAAACCACTATAAAGACCTAAAGTAGACTGGATTTAAATTGGCTCCGTTTGATATAAACATAGCTTAAATGAAAAGAAAAACAGTACTTCAAATCTATGTGTGCTCATGCAATCTGAAATGGAAAATAGAGATAATTATCTGAACAATGCACTTTTGCCTGAATTTTCTTTTCCTATTATGAAAATTTGTGAGTTGTATATGATATGTTGTGAGAGCAAGAACATGGGCACATGTGAAATGAATAAAGTAATAAAATAATTTTATTATATAATATATGAAAAGATGATTTTAACTATAAAATGCTACTTTTAATTTTATGAGTATTTAATTGGGCTTATATATTCACTTGATTTTGCACATGTAGACACGTATAAAGTTTCAACTTTATAAGTAATATACACAATATGGATTGCTTCTAACATTTATGAAAATGTAGCTATGCTAAATAATAGCAATCTTCACTATTTTTATATACCCCTGAAATACAAATACAGTAACATTATACTACCTACTTTGCAAATGAGAAATAGAGGTTACCAAAGCAACAACAAAAAATCAACTCATCCACTCTGAAGTATTTGATAGAAATGACCAGATGGAATTCAAAACAGAATTAGAATCAGAATTCAGGCACAGATTGATCGTCTGTCCTTTTAACAAGTATACTGAATCTCATTTCTTGCCAGAAAAGAAAGAAAATGGGAACATACAATATACTGAAAAGCAGGGTTAGTTTATCTGCAACTGTGAAAAAATAAAATATACGTTTTATAACACGTATCTCCTAAGAAAAGAAATGAGGCCAGATGAGTAAGAGGGCATTGTCCTTCCTCATTGGAAGGAAATGAACTGGCTGAGTATCAGTCTTTGAACACTGAAGTGGCTCCTGAACAATACCTTTAAAAAGAATAAGAAGAAAGAAAGAAAGAAAAAGGTATTCCAAAGCAATGGGCCACATAAGCATCCAAGAGGAGAAAGAGTCACAATTCACAATTGTTTCTGACTTATTTATGTGGGACCTGAGGCAAACTAATTTCATTTGCAGAAATGGATAAAGAAGATGTTACAGAGCCATATTACAGGGTTATTTGGAAGGAGAAATAAAGGAAATGCAATGAAAAGCAGGGCTTTATCAAAAGAAAATCAGAAGTGAAGAATTCAAGGCCTAAACTCTTTGTAGTAAGAATAAGACAGAGAATTTAGAGCTCTACCTGAGAAGACAGCACATGTAAACTGTATAACCCCTCTAAGGTTCTTAATTTAATTCTCCAAACAAAACACAATCAAAGATACATATACACAGTCACAGAGCACATCTTGCTAACATGTTTATATACAGCATAGCTGGGGCTCATCTAAATGACTGAAATGAAACAAAATAAAATAAATAAAATATATATTTCTAATTAAAAGTTATTTTGTGTGCTATTAAAATATCCTAGGAATACTAATATTTAATGAACATATATTTTCTTAACGTTTATTTTTATACTCTGAGTTAAAACTATGTTTCTATTTGACTCTGTTCCTCAAGCCTTGTCTCCTTCCTCTCACATAAAAAATTCCATAACTCAAGGCCCCACTCTGACCTGGATGACAGCTAGTGAGTCTAAGAAAGGAATTCACTCTAAAGATTTCTATAGTATGAATGGGATCCTATGTTACTTCCCTCTCCTCTGTTGCCCATATGGGAATCCCATTTGAATAGATGTTTCTAAATGCACTGAACTTTTAAAAACGCTTGGATATCATGGAAAGTGCACTTAAAACTGGACCATCAACGTTCAGTCTTTAGCTTTCTCATGACTTACTTGCCTGCGCTCAGGTGAGTAAAGTAACTTCACAGAGCATCAGTTTTCTCTAGCTACAAAAATAATATAACAGTACCTCTAAAGTTGTGAGAATTCAATGAGATAATATATGTAAAAGCACTTCAAAAATTGTAATATACTACATAGATATAGGGCATTATTGTTCTCCCCAAGCCCAAAAGAGTAACTCCAAATAAAAGTGGGAATTTGAGGCTCTGAAGTAGCCAGCGAGACAAAGGTTTGCGACACTTCTTATACTATACTGTGTACAGGGCAACCACACATTTCATTGGGCCTAATAACCCCTGTCCTATCCCACAGATTTTCAAATAACATGATTATATGAATTAAAAAATGACTTTTTAGCTATCTTATTTGTATTAAAAATAACCTAAACTACATATATTTTGCAGAGAAGTTATTCAGTTAGTTTCGGATACCCACCCTCATGCATGACAAATACATAGGTCTCTGTGAGTGTGTGTGTGTATGTATTAGCACTGGAATATTGATGCTGCTATAGTATTTCCCTGAAGCGTTTATTAAACATACTAGAAACGTGCTAGAAATGGTATAGGACTATCTTGTATTTTTAGTTAAATGTATTTTTCCAGAAATTGACACAATATTATTTCACTGAGGTAAATTAACTACACCTCAGTGAAATAAATAAATAAAAACATTTTCCAGGTTTTATAAGTTTTCTATTTTTTTAGTGATTAAAAGCAGTTTTGTCTCTATTCACTTTCAATTAGAATCATAACCACAAATTTGACCTCATTACTGATGAACAGTCCCTGAAATCATCACAATCTGGTTTTTAGAAAGCTTTGTGAGTGTATAATTCACATAATTTTGAACTACAATGCAGTAGATTTAAGTATATTCACAGAGTTGTGCAATCATCACAATTGGACTTTTTTTCCAGAAGCCTGTTTTATTTATTTTTATTTACTTTACAAATTTGTATTGGTTTTGCCATACTACACACCAAGGAAACCAGAATTGAAAGAGACACGTGTACTCCAATGTTCATCACAGCACTGTTTATAATAGCCAGGACATGGAAGCAACCTAGATGTCCATCAGCAGATGAATGGATAAGAAAGCTGTGGTACATATACACAATGGAGTATTACTCAGCCATTAAAAAGAATACATTTGAATCAGTTCTACTGAGGTGGATGAAACTGGAGCCTATTATACAGAGTAAAGTAAGCCAGAAAGAAAAACACAATTGAATTTTAAAACATTTTCATCACCCCCTAAAAGAAACCTCATATCTATTAGCAAACATTCTCCATTACCTCACAACACCCCAGCTCTAAGCAGCCAGCAACCTGATATCGGTTACTAAAGCTTTGCCTACTCTGGACATTTCATACAAATGGAATCTTTCACTTATGTATTCCTTTGTGAATGACTTCTGTCACTTAGCATAATGTTTTTGGGGATCTTCAGTGTTGTTTCATGTATCACTATTTCATTCTTTTTTATTGCCCAATAACACTCCATTAAAAGGACACACCATATTTTGTTTATCCATTTATCAGTTGAAGGTTATTTGGGTTGTTTCCACTTTGGGGCTATTATGAATATTGCAGCAATGAACATTTGTGTGCACATTTTAGTGGGGATATATGTTTTCATTTCTCTTGGATATATACCTAGAAAGGGAACTGCTGGATCATATGATAATTTTATGTTAATTTTTTTAGGAATGGCCAAACTGCTTTCCACAGTGGCTGTACCACTTCACATTCCCACCAGCAATGTTTGAGAGTTCCTATTTTTCCACATCCTTGACATTTGTGGTCATCTTTCTTTTTTATTACAAGCATGCTAGTGGGTGTGAAGTGGTATCTTACTGTAATTTGGACTTATGACTGACTGCATTTCCCTGATGGTTCATGGTATTGAACATCTTTTCTTGTGCTTGTTAGCCATTTGTATATCTTCAGAGAAATATGTATTCAGATCCTTGACCCATTTTTCAATTGGGTTGTTTGCTTTTTATCATTTAGTTTTAAGATTTCTTTATATATTATGGATATTATACTTTTTCAGATACATGATTTACAAATATTTTCTCCTGTGGGTTTTCATTTCATTTTCTTGATGGTATCATTTGCACAAGAGTACTTAATTTTGATGAGGTTCAATTCATTGTTTAATTCTGTTGTTTGTGCTTACTTACCATATCTAAGAAATTGATTACTAAATTGAGGATCACAGTCCCCACTCATTTCTCTTAAATTTTGCTTTTTAATACCACAGCATTATTGATATAATTTATATATTGCAAGTTAACAATATAAAGTGTACAATTCAATATAAAGTGGTTTTTAGCCTATTCAATCTCTTTGCCAATTTTTAAACTAGATTGTTTGTCCTTTTGCTCTTGGTTGTAATAGTTTGTATATACATAATCTGGCTATTTGGCTACTAGATCTTTATCAGATACTTCCCTGTGGCTCAGTCATTAAAGAATCCACCTGCAATGCAGAAGACATGGACTCGATCCCCGGGTCAGAAGATCCGCTGGAGGAGGAAATGGCAAACCACTCCAATACTCTTGTCTGGAGATTCCCCATGGACAGAGGAGCCTGGTGGGCTACAGTCCATGGGGTCACAATAGCCAGAGACTATTTAGCAACTAAACCACCACCACTACATCTCTATCAGATAGGTGATTTATAAATATATTTTCCTATTTTGTAGGCTGTCTTTTAACTTTCTTAATGAATCTTTTGTTCACCAAAGTGTTTAATTTTGTTAAATTTAAATAAGTCCAAATTCTTATCTAAATAAGTAAATTCATCATGGATGAGACTCTGGGCCTGTCAAGTCCTGGGGTAATATTCTTTTCCACTTGTGGGCCTATGAAATCAGGAAGCACATTATCTTCCAAAATACAATGGTAAGACAGGCATAGACTAGACATTTCCATTCCAAAAGGGAGAAATAGGAATCAAAGGGGCTACACGGTCCAAGCAAGCCCAAAACTCAGCAGGGAAAATTCCATTTGATTTCTGAGAATAATTCTCTGTGACTCAAAACTCTGTCCTCTGCATCCATGGCTCTGCCCTTACAGTAACGTTTCCTTCATTTTTCCCCCATCTCTGTCCCTCTCAATCCAGGCTGGCAGCATTTTTTGTGAGTAAAATAATTTCTCAAAACTTATTTGTCCCATTTAATTGTACAGGGGTCCAAGCCATTAGACAAGGAGACTCTCCATGGATACTTCCTGGATAACCACATATTTGTTTATGGATTCTGCTGAGATAGTTGACTGAATCCATAAGTCACGTGTCTAATCTCTTAGCAAGTTGTCCAGCCACACACTTGGCTCTCCTTCCAGAGCACACTGTATAGACAGGCAGAGAATTTTCCATATCACCAGGTGCTGGTGCCCTTGTGCTTAATTTATCCTTCTTCTTGCATTTTCTATCACCTGCAAGGAGAAACCAGGCTGAACTTTCCACACTTTGGTTATAAATCTCCTTGACCAAATATCCAAGTGCATTGTTTACAAGTTCCACTTTCTTCCCAATGATAGAACATAACTCAATGCTCTGCCACTGTATATCAAAATGACATCTCCTCCAGTGTCCAAAAACATGTCTATCATTTATATGTAAGGAGTCACCAAAAGTACACTTAATGTTCATATTTCTACTGACCATCAAGGCAACCTATGATTTTGCTATCAAGCATCTCAAAATTCTTCTAGTTCCTATTAATTACTCAATTCCAAAACCAACTCCACATTTTTACACATATGTTACAACAGCAACTTCTCTCCCTGATACCATAATCTATATAGATTTCTAGATCTTCCATAACAAATTACCATTAACTAGGTGGTTTAGAACAGAGAAATTTGTTCTTTCATAGTTCTGAAATCTAAAAATCTGATAACAAGGTGTTGAAAAGGCCATGCCCTCCCCAAAGGCTCTATGGAAAATTTCCTCCTTGTCTCTTCCAGCTTCTGGAAGTCCTGACAATCTTTGCACTCCTTGATATGTAGATGTACTTCCAATCTGCATATCCATCATCACATGGCATTCTACTTTTGTATTTCTATATCTCTTCTTCTTTTCTTAAAGGGTACCAATCATAGTGGATTAAGGGCCAACCCTAATCTACTATCTGGAGAAGGCAATGGCAACCCACTCCAGTACTCTTGCCTGGAAAATCCCATGGACAGAGGATCCTGGTAGGCTGCAGTCCATGGGGTCGCGAAGAGTCAGACACAACTGAGCAAATTCACTTTCACTTTTCACTTTCATGCACTGGAGAAGGAAATGGCAACCCACTCCAGTGCTCTTTCCTGGAGAATCCCAGGGACAGGGGAGCCTGGTGGGCTTCCGTCTATGGGGTCACACAGAGTCAGACAAGACTAAAGCGACTTAGCAGCAGCAGCAGTTAATCTACTATAACCTCATCTTAATTAATTTCATTTGCAAAGGTCCTGTGCATGCATGCATGCTAAGTCACTTCAGTCATTTCTGACTTGTTGAGACCCTTTTCAAACAATGTCACGTTTTGAGGTACTGGGAGCATCTCAGAATTAACCATATTGTTGTTCTTTTGGTTTGCAGTATTTTAAAGAAATGGTCACCATTTTGGTGCCCTGAGATCCAAGGTGGGTGAACAAAGGCCTTGAATCAGTCCTTCATGTAGCCACCGGACAAGTTAGAACAAAGACAATTCTATCAGTAGGAGGATTGCTCTTATCCTTCTGAAAATAGGGTCCACATTTTCAGACTGAGAATGTGACTATTGCTGCCCAGAGAAAGAATATGGAGTAAGGGCTAATAAAATGCCTCAAAACTTTCCTACCATTTTAATTTGCTTTTTTCTTGATTCAGCATTGGCTTGGTTGTTTTAAATTTTGACTGTTTTCCTTTATTCTGATCATTACTGCTTGAGTTTTTCATATTTCTATGGAGGAATGGGCCATTGGAGTGACACACTTTGTCATTTTCACTGATGTCTAAAGTAATACATTTTGAGAATAAAAAGGAAGAATTAAATCTCAAATTAAATTTTTGTTTTTAACATTTAACAAATGCTAGAGACAAAATATAAGTAATTTTAATGAATATAAATCAAATTATTTTAAGTTTTGTTTAAAGCTCAGTACATTGGCCTTATTTATCATTTATCACTGCCAACAGGAGGAAATACCATGCCTATGAATAAGTGTCCTACACTGGAGGTCAATAGATAAATATTTATAATATTCTTATTTTCACTTACATCCATCTCATATCCTTTATGAATTATCCTATAGATTTAAAAAATGCTAAACAAAAGAGTACAAAATGCATACTTGGATGCAATCGCAAAAATGCCACAATGATCTCTGTTCATGTCCAAGGCATACCATTCAATTTCACAGTAATTCAAGCCTATGCCCCCAACCAGGAATGCAGAAGTTGAAGTTGAATGGTTCTAAGATGACCTACAGACCTTTTAGAACTAACACCCAAAAAGATGTCCCTTTCATTATAGGGAACAGGAATGCAAAAGTAGGAAGTCAAGAAACACCTGAAGTAACAGGTAAATTTGGCCTTGAAGTACGGAATGAAGCAGGGCAAAGGCTAATAGAGTTTTGCCAAGAGAACGCACTGGTCATAGAAAACACCTTCTTCCAACAACACAAGAGAAGACTCTACACCTGGACATCACCAGATGGTCAACACTGAAATCAGACTGATTATATTCTTTGCAGCCAAAGATGGAGAAGCTCTATCAGTTCAGTTCAGTTCAGTCGCTCAGTCCTGTCAGACTCTTTGTGACCCCATGAAAGACAGCACTCCAGGCCTCCCTGTCCATCACAAACTCCCAGAGTTCATTCAAACTCACATCCATCGAGTCGGTGATGCCATCCAGCCATCTCATCCTCTGTTGTTCCCTTCACCTCCTGCCCCCAACCCTCCCAGCATCAGAGGCTTTTTCAATGAGTCAACTCTTCGCATGAGGTGGCCAAAGTACTGGAGTTTCAGCTTTAGCACCATTCCTTCCAAAGAACACCCAGTGCTGATCTCCTTTAGAATGGACTGGTTGGATCTCCTTGCAGTCCAAGGGACTCTCAAGAGGCTTCTCCAACACCACAGCTCAAAAGCATCAATTCTTCAGCACTCAGCTTTCTTTACAGTCCAACTCTCACATTCATACATGACCACTGGAAAAACCATAGCCTTGAATAGAAGGACCTTTGTTGTCAAAGTAATGTCTCTGCTTCTCAATATGCTATCTAGCTTGGTCATAACTTTTCTTCCAAGGAGTAAGCATCTTTTAATTTCATGGCTACAGTCACCATCTGCAGTGATTTTGGAGCCCCCAAGAATAAAGTATGACATTGTTTCCACTGTTTCCCCATCTATTTCCCATGAAGTGATGGGACCAGATGCCATGATCTTCGTTTTCTGAATGTTGAGCTTTAAGCCAACTTTTTGACTCTCCTCTTTCACTTTCATCAACAGGCTTTTTAGTTCCTCTTCGCTTTCTGCCATAAGCGTGGTGTCATCTGCATATCTGAGGTTATTGATATTTCTCCTGGAAATCTGGATTCCAGCTTGTGCTTCTTCCAGCCCAGGTTTCTCATGATGTACTCTGCATATAAGTTAAATAAGCAGGGTGACAATATACAGCCTTGACATACTCCTTTTCCTATTTGGAACCAGTCTGTTATTCCAAGTACAGTTCTAACTGTTGCTTCCTGACCTGCATATAGGTTTCTCAAGGGGCAGATGAGGTGGTCTCGTATGCCCATCTCTTTCAGAATTTTCCACAGTATATTGTGATCCACACAGTCAAAGGCTTTGGCATAGTCAATAAAGCAGAAATAGATGTTTTTCTGGATCTCTCTTGCTTTTTTGATGATCCAGTGGATGTTGGCAATTTGATCTCTGTTTCCCCTGCCTTTTCTGAAACCAGCTTGAACATCTGGAAGTTCACGGTTCACATATTGCTGAAGCCTGGCTTGGAGAACTTTGAGAATTCCTTTACTAGCATGTGAGATGACTGCAATTGTGCAGTAGTTTGAACATTCTTTGGCATTGCTTTTCTTTGGGATTGGAATGAAAACTGACCTTTTCCAGAAGCTCTATACAGTTAACAAGACCAGGAGCTGACTGTGGCTCAGATCATGAATTCCTTATTGCCAAATCAGACTAAAATTGAAGAAAGTAGGGAAAACCTCTAGACCATTCAAGTATGACCTAAATCAAATCCCTTATGATTATACAGTGGAAGTGAGAAATAGATTTAAGGGCCTAGATCTGATAGAGTGCCTGATGAACTATGGATGGAAGTTTGTGGCATTGTACAGGAGACAGGGATCAAGACCATGCACATGGGAAAGAAATGCAAAAAAGCAAAATGGCTGTCTGAGGAGGCCTTACAAATACCAGTGAAAAGAAGAGAAGCAAATGAGAAAAGGAAAGATATAAGCATCTGAAGGCAGAGTTCCAAAGAATAGCAAGGAGAGATAAGAAAGCCTTCCTCAGCGATCAATGCAAATAAATAGAGGAAAACAACAGAATGGGAAAGACTAGAGATCTCTTCAAGAAAATTGGAGATACTGAGGGAACATTTCATGCAAAGATGGGCTCGATAAAGGACAGAAATGGTATGGACCTAACTGAAGCAGAAGATATTAAGAAGAGGCGGCAAGAATACAAAGAAGAACTGTACAAAAAAGATCTTCAGGACCCAGATAATCACCATGGTGTGATCCCTCACCTAGAGCCAGACATCCTGGAATGTGAAGTCAAGTGGGTCTTAGAGAGCATCACTATGAACAAAGCTAGTGGAGGTGATGGAATTCCAGTTGAGCTATTTCAAATCCTGAAAGATGATGCTGTGAAAGTGCTGCACTCAATATGCCAGCAAATTCAGAAAACTCACCAGTGGCCACAGGACTGGAAAAGGTCAGTTTTCATTCCAATCCCAAGCAAAGGCAATGCCAAGAATGCTCAAACTACTGCACAATTGCACTCATCTCACACGCTAGTAAAGAAATTCTCAAAATTCTCTAAGCCAGTCTTCAGCAATACATGAACCGTGAACTTCCAGATGTTCAAGCTGGTTTCAGAAAAGGCAGAGGAAATAGAGATCAAATTGCCAACATCCAGTGGATCATCAAAAAAGCAAGAGAGATCCAGAAAAGCATCTATTTCTGCTTTATTGACTATGCCAAAGCCTTTGACTGTGTGGATCACAATAAACTGGAAAATTCTGAAAGAGATGGGCATATCAGACCACCTGACCTGCCTCTTGAGAAACCTATATGCAGGTCAGGAAGCAACAGTTAGAACTGGGCATGGAACAACAGACTGGTTCTAAATAGGAAAAGGAGTACGTCAAGGCTATATATTGTCACCCTGCTTATTTAACTTATATGCAGAGTACATCATGAGAAATGCTGGGCTGGAAGAAGCACAAGTTGGAATCCAGATTGCCAGGAGAAATATCAATAACCTCAGATATGCAGATGATACCACGCTTATGGCAGAAAGCGAAGAGGAGCTAAAAAGCCTGTTGATGAAAGTGAAAGAGGAGAGTCAAAAAGTTGGCTTAAACCTCAACATTCAGAAAACGAAGATCATGGCATCTGGTCCCATCACTTCATGGGAAATAGATGGGGAAACAGTGGAAACAGTGTCAGACTTTATTTTTTGGGCCTCCAAAATCACTGCAGATGGTGACTGTAGCCATGAAATTAAAAGATGCTTACTCCTTGGAAGGAAAGTTATGACCAACCTAGATTTCATATTCAAAAGCAGAGAGATTACTTTGCCAACAAAGGTATATCTAGTCAAGGCTATGGTTTTTCTAGTAGTCATGTATGGATGTGAGATTGGACTGTGAAGAAAGCTGAGCGCTGATGAATTGATGCTTTTGAACTGTGGAGTTGGAGAAGACTCTTGAGAGTTCCTTGGACTGCAGGGAGATCAAACCAGTCCATTCTTAGGGAGATCAGTCCTGGGTGTTCATTGGAAGGACTGATTCTACAGCTCAAACTCCAATACTTTGGCCACCTCATGCGAAGAGTTGACTCTTTGGAAAAGACTCTGATGCTGGGAGGGACTGGGGGCAAGAGGAGAAGGGGACGGCAGAGGATGAGATGGCTGGATGGCATCACTGACTCGATGGACGTGAGTCTCAGTGAACCCTGGGAGTTGGAGATGGACAGGGAGGCCTGGCGTGCTGCGATTCATGGGGTCGCAAAGAGTCGGACATGACTGAGCCACTGAACTGAACTGAACTGAAAGATAAAATAAACATCTTTCTGGGGTTCCCTGGTGTCTCAGTGGTGAAGAATCAGCTTACCAGTGCAGGAGACAGGGGTTCAATCTCTGGTCCAGGAAGATCCCACATGCCATGGAGCAACTAGCGCCATGCACTACAACTATTGAGCCCATGCTCTAGAGCCCAGGAGCCACAACTATTGAATCCCATGTGCCCTAGTGCCCATGCTCCACATCAAGAGAAGCCACTGAAATGAGAAGCCTGCATACTACAACTAGAGAGTGGCCCACACATCAACAAAGACCAGGCACAGCCAAAAATAAATAAATAAATAAATAAATAAATATTATTTAAAAAAATAGATAACAAGTTTAGCTAGCCAAGCCTGTGTGTGCTCAGTTATGTCCAGCTGTTTGCAACTGCATGGATTGTAGCCAGTCTCTGTCCATGGGAATCTCCAGGGAAGAATATTGGAGCAGGTAGCCATTCCCTTCCCCAGGGGATCTTCCCAACCCAGGGATCGAATCTTCTCCAGGGAAGCCCATATAATGTTCTAAACATTCATTATTTGGATTTCTACAATAGAATATTACTTATTTAAGACCAGGGACTCTTGTTTTTAGTAACATTTTTGATTACTAGTTTACTTAACTTTGTTGTTGTTTAGTCACTAAGTCATGTCCAAGTCTTCTGCAATCCCATGGACTTTAGCCCACCAGGTACCTCTGTCCATGGGATTTCCCAGGCAAGAATACTGGAGTGGGTTGCCATTTCCTCTCCCAGGGGGTTTTTCTGACCCAGGGATAGAACCCCACATCTTTTGTGTCTCCTGCACTGGCAGGCGGATACTTTACCACTAACACCACCAACTTGAAATAGAGTAAAATACTAAAAATATAGTAATCTAGCAGGAGAAATATAAGAAAAACATTTTAACAGGTAATCCACCAGCTGGATAATGACCTATTCAATAAAATGTAATAAAATGATACTCTAAAATACTGAGAATTGAAATACAGTTGATTAGAGTCATAGAGGTCACACTTGGTGGGGAAAGTGATATCAGAAGAGGTTCTGAACTCTCCACATATGTGATGGACATACTGATACTCTGTCATTAAGGAGGCTTTTGATAAAAGTCTGTTATGCATGGTGACAGACTAGGCTTATAAAGGCAGAAGTCTCTTTTAGGTAGCATGTCAAATTCCATTGCTATGCTAGAAGGGATTGGGGGCAGGAAGAGAAGGGGATGACAGAGGATGAGATGGCTGGATAGCATCACCGACTCAATGGACATAAGTTTGAGTAAACTCCAGGAGTTGGTGATGGACAGGGAAGCCTGGCGTGCTGTGATTCATGGGGTTGCAAAGAGTCGAACACAACTGAGTGACTGAAATGAACTGTTCATTTAAAATGAAATCAAAACATTTCTTTGAAATATTCTTTTAAGTATATCTTACTATAAGTGTCTAATTTTCTAATCTCATATGACAGTCAGGCAGAATTACAGAATAGAAATACTGGTCAAAATGGGGAAAATGTAAGAGATCTTTCTGAACTTCATTTCTAGAGTTTATTCTAAGATCATTAAAAATTATGTATAAAATTCAGTTTCATTTTTAGGTAAGTAAAGACGTATGTATGTTACTGATATTCATATTTTTTGCAGTTCTGTTTTATAGATAGAACAAAAGAGTTTTTTTAGTTCAGGAATGCATCACATAATTTTTAATGCAGGCTCCAAAATTCAGGATAAATTGAATATGATCAGAAAGCTTGTTTTGTTTTTTACAAGTGAGAAAAGCAATATCTAAACTATACAAAAACTTCTGTAGCAACTACTTTAAAGAGCCAAAGGGGCCAGTTTATCTTTTTTTTCTAAATTGAGAATAAGCTATAAGAATCCCCTTTGTGCACAGAGAGAGTTCACACATTATATTTAAGTTCTAAATCCCAGTGCAAATCAGGATGTTCAAGGAATTTCTGACAACCTTAAACTATCTGAGCACCAATATACCTTGATATTCATTCCTTTCATTTGCTTTACCTATAGATGAATCAGTTTCACTATCCTCTTCCTATTACTTCTGTATATGTTACTTTCATTTTTTTTCTAATTTTATTTTATTTTTAAACTTTACATAATTGTATTAGTTTTGCCAAATATCAGAATGAATCCGCCACAGGTATACATGTGTTCCCCATTCTGAAACCTCCTTCCTCCTCCCTCCCCATACCATCCCTCTGGGTCGTCCCAGTGCACTAGCCCCAAGCATCCAGTATCGTGCATCGAACCTGGACTGGCAACTCGTTTCATACATGATATTTTACATGTTTCAGTGCCATTCTCCCAAATCTTCCCACCCTCTCCCTCTCCCACAGAGTCCATAAGACTGTTCTATACATCAGTGTCTCTTTTGCTATCTCGTACACTGGGTTATTGTTACCATCTTTCTAAATTCCATATATATGCGTTAGTATACTGTATTTATGTTTTTCCTTCTGGCTTACTTCACTCTGTATAATAGGCTCCAGTTTCATCCACCTCATTAGAACTCATTCAAATGTATTCTTTTTAATGGCTGAGTAATACTCCATTGTGTATATGTACCATGGCTTTCTTATCCATTCATCTGCTGATGGACATCTAGGTTGCTTCCATGTCCTGGCTATTATAAACAGTGCTGCAATAAACATTGGGGTACACGTGTCTCTTTCCCTTCTGGTTTCCTCAGTGTGTATGCCCAGCAGTGGGATTGCTGGATCATAAGGCAGTTCTATTTCCAGGTTTTTAAGGAATCTCCACACTGTTCTCCATAGTGGCTGTACTAGTTTGCATTCCCACCAACAGTGTAAGAGGGTTCCCTTTTCTCCACACCCTCTCCAGCATTTATTATTTGTAGACTTTTGGATCGCAGCCATTCTGACTGGTGTGAAATGGTACCTCATAGTGGTTTTGATTTGCATTTCTCTGATAATGAGTGATGTTGAGCATCTTTTCATGTGTTTGATAGCCATCTGTATGTCTTCTTTGGAGAAATGTCTATTTAGTTCTTTGGCCCATTTTTTGATTGGGTCATTTATTTTTCTGGAGTTGAGCTGTAGGAGTTGCTTGTATATTTTTGAGATTAGTTGTTTGTCGGTTGCTTCATTTGCTATTATTTTCTCCCATTCTGAAGGCTGTCTTTTCACCTTGCTAATAGTTTCCTTTGATGTGCAGAAGCTTTTAAGGTTAATTAGGTCCCATTTGTTTATTTTTGCTTTTATTTCCAATATTCTGGGAGGTGGGTCATAGAGAATCCTGCTGTGATGTATGTCGGAGAGTGTTTTGCCTATGTTCTCCTCTAGGAGTTTTAGAGTTTCTGGTCTTATGTTTAGATCTTTAATCCATTTTGAGTTTATTTTTGTGTATGGTGTTAGAAAGTGGTCTAGTTTCATTCTTTTACAAGTGGTTGACCAGATTTCCCAGCACCACTTGTTAAAGAGATTGTCTTTAATCCATTGTGTATTCCTGCCTCCTTTGTCAAAGATAAGGTGTCCATATGTGCATGGATTTATCTCTGGGCTTTCTATTTTATTCCATTGATCAATATTTCTGTCTTTGTGCCAGTACCATACTGTCTTGATAACTGTGGCTTTGTAGTAGAGCCTGAAGTCAGGCAGGTTGATTCCTCCAGTTCCATTCTTCTTTCCCAAGATCGCTTTGGCTATTCGAGGTTTTTTGTTTTTCCATACAAATTGTGAAATTATTTGTTCTAGCTCTGTGGAGAATACTGTTGGTAGCTTGATAGGGATTGCATTGAATCTATAAATTGCTTTGGGTAGTATACTCATTTTCATTATATTGATTCTTCCAATCCATGAACATGGTATATTTCTCCATCTATTAGTGTCCTCTTTGATTTCTTTCACCAGTGTTTTATAGTTTTCTATATATAGGTCTTTAGTTTCTTTAGGTAGATATATTCCTAAGTATTTTATTCTTTCCGTTGCAATGGTGAATGGAATTGTTTCCTTAATTTCTCTTTCTGTTTTCTCATTTTAACTTATATTTAAACAAATTTTCCCCTTTTATCAGTTTTAATAGTGCATTTATTTCTAAATCATTCTCATACAGAGAAATATGTTTTCCTTTCCTTTTTCATTTCATAGAGCTCTGATTTACATCAATATGATGAAATAGAGCTCATCTTTTGGGTTTCAATTATGAAAGTAGTCATGGCTCTCTTATTAAAACACTGCTTTTCTACTATAAGGTAAGAAATTTCATGAGAAAATGGTGAACAAGAACTCAGGCAAAATAACTATACTGCATTATGCCAAATATTAATCAAATTCTAGTTTTCTGACATTTTATTTCTCACATGCAAAAGTGCTTTAAGCATTTCATTGATAGTAGAGTCTATTCATACAACATGTATTACACTCAAAATATTTTGGGTTTGTTGGTTTTTGTCTCAGCCTTACATCTCTTTGTTTCTTTTATTATTCATATCAATCTAGATGTGTTCAGTGAAAACCTAAAACTTGACTACTTTTTGTTTGTCTCTCTTTTTCTATTCCTCTCTAGGCTAATCTGCTTTTATTATGTTGATCCAAATCAGGACAATCATTTTTGTGACTATTTACACTTAAAAGGTTGGAATGATTCTTTTTGACTGATAGTCTACATTTTAATTCATTTACCATTGTTTGCATCTTTATACTGATGTTAAGCACCCTTTCAAACTTTTAATAGATTTTTTTTCCCCATTAAGCAGGTTCTTTCTCTGATATGCTTGATACTCCATAACTTGAAGGGAAGATTTCATTTAATTTCTTTTTATTTATTTATATGTTTCCTGCTCTAAGACTGGCTTCCATTCACCATTTGCTTCCTTATTTATCATTTAGAACAATATTTTTTTTTTCCCATAGCATACATACTGCATTTGCAGGCTTCAGAGGCTTAGATAGATTGACTTTAGGAATGGCATATCTTGAGCTAAAAATAGATGAAATCAGAAAGTATTAGTATTAATACTAATTATCATATCAATTTCAGCCAAATTTGTTTAGGCAGCAAAACTTACATTAAATCCTTCTTCAAAAGGAACCAAAAGGACCCTGAGATTTATGTGACCTCCACCAATGTGTGAGTGTATGCATGTCTTTTGTGTCTTACCAGTTGTTTAGTACACACTGAATACAATAAAGGTTATCATCTGGAATATCTATTACCTAAATTGGCATAGCCTGGAAAACTAACATT
The DNA here is from genome assembly GCF_055505025.1 of Bos grunniens. Classification (NCBI taxonomy): domain Eukaryota; kingdom Metazoa; phylum Chordata; class Mammalia; order Artiodactyla; family Bovidae; genus Bos; species Bos grunniens. Next base: position 98,616,964 of record NC_141194.1, on the reverse strand, counting down.
TCTGGCAATATCGAAGAAAAATAAGGTAATCAATATAAAAAGTATGTCAAATACCCAACTCTATCAGAATTGGAGTAACAAGGCCTTATTAATTGACTGTATATTTCCCTTTCCATCAAAAGGCATGATGTGATGACGCAGGAATCAGGCTGATGTGTGATCAGCTTGACAGATCTTTGTGTATACATGCAATCTTATCCTCATATGTGACTCCAAACCTTTTCTAAAAACAAAACAACTCATACATTGACTGCTATACACTTTGCCTGTCTGCTATTTCTCAAACAACTGTACATATGCTTCACTGTGGTAAGCTATACTTTAGTAAATCCATGCAAAAGTATGCTCCCCTAGCTTCTCTTCCCTTCTGTTGTCAGTTTCAGCTGCGAGCTATCCTCTGAAATTCATTCACTGTCACGACTAGTCCTGCAGAGTTTCAACAAACTCTCTAAAGCTTCTGTGTCCATTGTAAAGCATTTTGGAAATCTTCAGCTACAAATGAAGTCAAAGTGCAAAATCGTTTTCTGTCATTTTCTACAATGAAAGCTCACAGTGTCCTGAACTTGTGTACTTTTGAAGAGGTCACCTTCCCATACTGTTTTTTTTCCCCTTCTGTCTGCCTAAAAGATGCAGGGTCCTCCTAGTTTGGGCAGATTCAGGTCACATCTAAGCCTGATCCTTCCCTGATTATTCACAAATAAATCATAGTAAAAATAAAGGAAAAAGTCACACAATCCTCCTACAGCATTAAATTTGTAATCACACAAGACAAATCATGAAATCCAGGATTACAGTTCCCACAGTAACCCTGTTCTTCTCTGACTGTGTATGCCCTATATCCCAATCTTTACACTGAAAATGTTTTCCCTTTTTTTCTAATTAATGTATTTATTTTAATTGGAGGCTAATTACTTTACAATATTGTACTGGTTTTTGTTTTTGTTACATTGTATTCCAATTCTTAGTTTCAGGATCTTGCAAAAGCTGTCTGATTAAATATTTACCTTACCATATGAATGATGATTTTAAGTTTTAAAATCAAACTAAAATTAAGCAAATCAAAATAGCTAATGGGGCTCTTTGCTTGCTTGCCCATCTTTACTCCTCTCCCATCAAGGATTGAGATCAGATAAAGTTTTGCTAATATACTTGTTCAGGACCATTCTTAGGTTCTACTGACTTATGTTGAGTAACTGTTTATCTGTCAGTTCACTTCTCCCAGCCCCTAAAATGTACCCTTAATCTGGCAGAAAGCTTTGCTTTTTTAAATTTTTTAATAAATCTACATTCATACAAAAAAAAAAAATAGCTAATGGGCACTCTAGCTAGAACAGAAAATAAAATACACGTGATTGTCAATTCTGTAAACCAAACTTGTATTTCCTAACTTAGCTTCTGCTGCTGCTGCTACTAAGTTGCTTCAGTCGTGTACGACTCTGTGTGACCCCAAACATGGAAGCCCACCAGGCTCCCCAAACCCTGGGATTCTCCAGGCAAGAACACTGGAGTGGGTTGCCATTTCCTTCTCCAATGCATGAAAGTGAAAAGTGAAAGTGAAGTCACTCAGTCGTGTCTGACTCTTCGCGACCCCATGGACTGCAGCCTACCAGGATCCTCCGTCCATGGGATTTTCCAGGCAAAAGTACTGGAGTGGGGTGCCATCGCCTTCTCTGAACTTAGCTTCTAGTTGTCTTCTATTTGAAGAATCATTTCTTGAGAGGGGAACAAACTCATAACCCGATGGGAAATGAAACTGGATTATATTTTATACTTGAAGTATTTGGTGACATCAGAAAACAGCACTAAATGATTAGAATTTTTCCAGAACAGACTATGTATGTGGTATTTTGCAATTTTAGTTTTGCTTGTGAATAATCACTTTGCCCAATCATCTTAATTAAATGTTAAATATAAGGTATATTCTTTATTCATTAGCAGTATGACACTTCAGTCCAGTCGCTCAGTTGTGTCCAACTCTGCGACCCTATAGACTGCAGCATGCCAGAATTCCCTGTTCATCACCAGCGCCTGTAGCCTGCTTCAACTCATGTCCATCAAGTCGGAAACGCCACCCAACAATTCCCTCCTCTGTTTTCCCCTTCTCCTCCTCCCTTCAATCTTTCCCAGCATCAGAGTCTTTTCCAATGAGTCAGTTCTCTGCATCACATGGCCAAAGTATTGGAGTTTCAGTTACAGCATCTGTCCTTCCTATGAGTATTCAGGACTGATTTCTTTTAGGATTGACTGGTTTGATCTCCTTGCAGTCCAAGGAATTCTCAAGAGTCTTTTCCAACACCACAGATCAAAAGTATCAATTCTTCGGCACTCAGCAACTGGAAAAATCATAGCTTTAACTAGATGGACCTTTGTTGGCAAAGTAATGTCTCTGCATTTTACTATGCTGTCTAGGTTAGTCATAGTGTTTCTTCCAGGGAGTGTCCTTTAATGTCATTGATGCAGTCACAATCTACAGTGATTTTGAAGCCCAAGAAAATAAAGTCTGTCACTGTTTCCAATGTTTCCCCATCTATTTGCCATGAAGTGATGGGACAGGGTGCCATGATCTTAGTTTTCTGAATGTTGAACTTTAAGCCAACTTTTTCACTTCCTCTTTCACTTTCATCAAGTGCCTCTTTAGTTCTTCATTTTCTGCCAGAAGGGTTGGATCATCTGCATATTTGAGGTTATTGATATTTCTCACAGCAATCTTGATTCCAGCTTATCCTTCAGCCACCCCTGCATTTCCCATGATGTACTCTGTATATAAGTTAAATAAGCAGGGTGACGATATACAGCCTTGATGTACTCCTTTCCCAATTTGGAACCAGTCTGTCATTCCATGTCCAGTTCTAACTGTTTCTTCTAGTCCTGCATACAGATTTCTTAGGAGGCAGTTAACATGTTCTGGTATTCCCATCTCTTGAAGAATTTTCCACACTTTTTTGTGATATACACTATCAAAGCCTTTGGCGTAATCAATAAAGAAGAAGTAGATGTTTTTTCAGGAATTATCTTGCTTTTTCTATGATCCAAGAGATGTTGGCAACTTGATCTCTGGTTCCTCTGCCTTTTCTAAATGCAGCTTGAACGTCTGGAAGTTCTTGGTTCATGTACTGTTGAAGCCTCACTTGGAGAATTTTGAGCATTACATTGCTAGCATGTGAGATGAGTGAAAGTATGTGGTAATTTCAACATTCTTTGGCATTGCCCTTTTGGGTGATTGAAATGTAAACTAACCTTTTCCAGTCCTGTGGCCACTGCTGAGTTTTCCAAATTTGCTGGCATATTGAGTGTGGCACTTTCACAGCATCATCTTTTAGGATTTGACATAGCTCAACAGAAATTCCATCACCTCCACAAGCTTTGTTCGTAGTGATGCTTCCTAAGGCCCACTTGACTTCACATTCCAGGATGTCTGGCTCTAGGTGACTCATCACAACATCATCGTTATCTGGGTTGTGAAGCTCTTTTTTGTATAATTCTTCTGGGTATTCTTGCCTTCTCTTCTTAATATCTTCTGCTTCTGTTAGGTCCATACCATTTCTGTCCTTTATTGCACCCATCTTTGCATGAAATGTTCCCTTGGCATCTCTAATTTTCTTGAAGAAATATTTAGTCTTTTCCATTCTATTGTTTTCCCCTATTTCTTTGCACTGATTACTGAGGAAGGCTTTCTTATCTCTCCTTGCTATTCTTTGGAACTCCGCATTCAAGTGGGTATAGCTTTCCTTTTCTCCTTTGCCTTTTGTGTCTTTTCTTTTCTCAGCTATTTGTAAGGCTTCCTATGATAACCATTTTGCCTTTTTGCATTTTTTTTTTTCTTGGGGATGGTCTTGATCACTGCCTCCTGTACAATGTCACAAACCTCCATCCATAATTCTTTAGGAACACTGTCTATCACATCTCATCCCTTGAATCTCTTTCTCACTTCCACTGTATAATCATAAGGGATTTGATTTAAGTCATACCTGAATGGTCTAGGGGTTTCCCCCACTTTCTTCAATTTAAGTCTGAATTTGGCAATAAGGAATTCATGATCTGAGCCACAGTCAGCTCCTGGTCTGGCTTTTGTTGACTGTAGAGAGCTTCTCCATCTTTGGCTACAAAGAATATAATCAGTCTGATTTTGGTGATTTTGGTGTTGACCATCTGGTGATGTCCATGTGTAGAGACTTCTCTTGTGTTGTTGGAAGAGGGTGTTTGGCCAGTGCCTTCTCTTGGCCGAACTTTGTTAGCCTTTGCCCTGTTTCATTTTGTACTTCAAGGCCAACTTTGCCTGTTACTCCATGTATCTCTTGACTTCCTACTTTTGCATTCCAGTCCCCTATGATGAACAGGACATCTTTTCTGGGTGTTAGTTCTGGAAGGTCTTGTAAGTCTTCATAGAATCGTTCCTTCAGCATTACTGTTTGGGGCATAGACTTGGATTACTCTGATGTTGAATGATTTGCCTTGGATACGAACAGAGATCATTCTGTCTTTTTTTAGATTGCATTCAAGTACTGCATTTCGGACTCTTTTGTTGACTATGAGGGCTACTCCATTTCTTCTAAGGGATTCTTGCCCACAGTACTAGTTATCATGGTCGTCTGAATTAAATTCATCTATTCCAGTCCTTTTTAGATCACTGATTCCTAAACTGTTGATCTTCACTCTTGCCATCTCCTGTTTGACCACTTCTAATTTACCTTGATTCATGGACCTAACATTCCAGGTTCCTATGCAATATTGCTTTTTACAGCATCAGATTTTACTTCCATCACCAGTCACATCCACAACTGGGCATTATTTTTGCTTTGGCTCCATCTCCTCATTGTCTCTGGAGTTATTTTTCCACTCTTCTCCAGTAGCATACTGGGCACCTACCAGCCTGAGGATTTCATCTTTCATTGTTATATTTTTTTGCCTTTTCATACTGTTCATGGGGTTCTCAAGTCAAGAATAATCAAGTGGTCTGCCTTTCCCTTCTCCAGTGGACCACATTTTGTCAGAACTCTCCACCATGAGCCATTCATCTTGGGTAGCCCTACATGGCATGACTCATAGTTTCACTGAGTTAGAGAAGGCTGTGGTCCATGTGATCAGTTTGATTAGTATTCTGTGATTGTGAAAATTAAATGCAAAGACAAGAAAGGAAAGGAACAACAAGGACAAGAACAAGGACAAGAAAGGAAACTACATCATTATATGTTCTTTTGATTATAGCATAACTTAGCAAACTGTTCAGTTTATGTTTATGCCTGTATGAGATGATGCTTAATGCATTAAAGAAGAAAGAGAGAAGCAGGATTATGACTATGTAATGTCAGAAGATTAGCACTTTCTCTTCAGTGTGATATTTCTAGTTGTAAGATATTCAATAGCAAATTAACGGACCTTGAGATTTTGGAATAATTGCCTGAAATAACATTTAAGTTTTGCTTAATATCCTAAACTTTATTCAACTTCCTGGACTTAACCTATTCTTTGCCCTGATTAATTTATACACCCTTTTTTCATCCAAAAACTGAACCAAAATCCCTGGATATCTGGATTTACTCTTTTATAATGATTTTCCTTTGTTACTTATATTCATAACTTCTCTATAAGACACCTTGGCTCATCAGCACAGTTCAGGCAAGTATTCACCACATTTTTATTCTTCTTCCATTGCATGTATGGATTTGTCCCTTTCTCCATATCCAGCACTCTGTTTCATATTTTTACCATTTAGTAATTAAATTACTACAAGATATCCATAAGCAGAAGTTTTTTTATTTTTATTTTTTCCTAGAGACAACCACTCCGAGTATGATTACCTGGTAAAAACACAAAGTGTCCAATTAAATTCAAATTTCAGATAAACAGCAAATAATTTTCATATAAGTCCCAAATATTGCATGGGATGTATTTACACTAAAAATCATTCATTATATGAGATTCAAATTAGTATGGGTCATGTATTAATTTTTGCCAAACCTAGCAGTACAATAAGCCAGAATTTAACCCCAAATTACAGTACAAATAATAGGGATTTTTCCTTTTCACAGAAATCCAGAGGATAGTAATGAATTCAGGATGAGTAGAGGAAGCAGGAGACTCTGAAGTGATATTAAAACTATCCAATTTCTTTTGACCTTCACATCTGGCAAGGAAGTACTGATAGCACTATAAAGTCAGTCTTTCCATAAAGGTAGGGAAGTATGTAATTATCTTTCTTTCTTTTTTTTTTTTTTTTTTTTACGATTTGAGGAGCATTTAGAAATCTGATCAGTATCTACTTAATATGTTTGCAATCTCCTCTCCATGCTTCCTCTTTTAAAATGCAAAATATATTGGGAAGAGTTAATGTTTTCTATACTTGAAGGAATATATTTTTGAGAGGAATAACATAACATTTTTAGATAATACATTTTATCATGTGCTTTCCCATTAGAACAAAAGTGTAGGGAAGTGATAGAGCATGAGACTACAGGGTTGGAGACCCACTATAAAAGTTAGGAAAGGGTGGAGAAAAGGATGATTGAGTTGTGCCAGACACAAACTCCACCAGCTCACAAAGATATCCAAGGCATGGTCTTGTCATAAAGCCAAGTCAAAAAACTTGGCCTTGGGGAGCAATAAATTGGGAGATTGGGACTGACATATACCCACTTCTATTAACGACACAGATAACTAATAAGAACCTGCTGTATGGCACAGCATACTCAGTACTCTGTAATGACCTATATGGGGAAATAATCTAAAAAGAGTGGATATATGTATAACTGATTCACTTTGCTGTCCAATATTTTTTTTTAATAGCCTTGTTTTAGAAGTGGCAGTACTATACAGATTTAAAGAGGGCACACTCTGGAACCACCCTGCCTGGAACTGAATCTCCAATCTGCCTCTTTTACAAAATGATGATATTAGTACCTAGCTCACCGAGTTTTTCTGTACTCATGTGTACATGAGATGATAAATGTAGTGAGACGAATATGTGGCACATAGGAAGTGCAATACATTTTGGCAGTCGTGTGGGTATTGGCATTACCAAGTACATTTTTTAAAACTCATTCCTTTTATTCTTTGAATCTATTTTTTCTAATTGTCAGGGGAGTGTGTAATTTCCTTGGTTCTGTCTTGCCACAGCAAAAATTTGAAGCAGTGGATGGACCAGTGTTACCCCTCCGTGTTACAGCTCACTTTTATTTGCAAGCAAAGGAAAATACATTCTCAAGGCGTGAGGGCAGGCCACCAACCCAAAAGACACAAAGAGAAGAGAAGCACCCCCCCCCACCCCATCCCCACCCCCACCCCGCACTCAATTTTTACTCCTCTTTTTGTATGTTTTTTTTCTCCTCCCTCTGGGCCTGCCCTATGTAAATTGGGCTAGCCAGGAGGGCTGTTTGTTTTACCTGAGGTCCTCGGACCTTTCTTTGTTCTATTTTCAAGGGCTTTTCCCTTCTTTGTCTTTTAACCACTGCCATTCTGGACTCCTTTTTCCTATTCTAACTACCTAACGTAATTATAGATGTTACGAGGATACACATCTAATTTATTTAACAGACTAAAAAAGACCTTGTACTACTTTGCTGTGCAAAAAGTATTAGAGCAAAAAAGGTGTGTGTGTGTGTGCGTGTGCGTATGTGTGTGTATAACTGAATCACTCTGCTGTACAGTAGAAATGAACACAACATTGTAAATCAACTACATGTCAATAAAATAAAAATTTTTAAAGTATTATGGCAAATATTTACCTCCAGAATCATCTTGACTATCTCATCCCCCAACATAACAACCCCCAGAGCTCAGCAGAGGGAGACTGGTGCAGTAGACACAAATATTAGACATAGTCTCTCAAACTTGTCTTTTTTCTAGTCTTGAAACACAATATGTCGCTATGACCATTATCAAAACTATAATGAAAAGTCCTTACAGGAATTTATTTGAAACCATATCTTTCATATATAAAGAGAAGATCATCAAAAGACAGTTCCTTATCTCTGAGCTAGTTTCCTCAGCAAACAAAGATGCAAACTCTAGCTCCCTTTGGTATCAGAACCCTGCTTCCCTACTCATCCAATACACTCTGGCCCTGTCCACACTACCCAACATAGCCTCGACAGTCACGTATTCCCCTCATCTGTCTTCAGTGTTAAACTTTCAGGGGTATCTGCCTCCAGGAGACAAAGTCCCTGCACAAACATAGATATATATGAAAATTAAATGCAAAGACAAGAAAGGAAAGACAAATATATCATTGTATGTTCTTTTGATTATAGCTTAACTTAGTAAACTGGTCATGGTTTATGTTCATGCTTGTATGAGATGATGCTTAATGCATTAAAAGAAGAAAGAGAGAAACAGGGTGTCAGGTTTTTACATTTAAAAATACTTGATTTATATTCATATCACTTTCTTTCTTTTGGGGTCATCTTGATGTTTTGGTCTTTAGGAGAAAAGGTCAGATGTTAAATCATAGTTACAATAGGCACCACTGATTATTTTCTTTTCTCAGAAAATAAAGATTATGTCAGAAAACAGTATTTCCTTTGACAAATAATAAAGAATTCAGATGAACATTGCTAGCTGCTCTGAGTGTAGTTAGTTGTACTACACAAAGGATACACCAAACAGCATGCTCTTTAAAAATTACTGGGTTTCTGTCTGCATTGTCACTGATACCAGTCCATGAAGAGTTCTCAGAAAAATTTAATATCTTAACCTGCCATTATTTCAGGACTAGGGCCCTTGGAATGACAGCTGTAATATTTCCGGAAAAATACTCATCAGATTTTACTTCCTAATTCCCTCATGCTTCTATATAGAATCTCATGTTTGAGATAGAACTGTCCCTGGTCAAATCAAGAGTTGATAAGTGGGTTCAAATTTATTTTCTACTCAATGTGTGTCTTCTTGTACATCTTTGGTCTACTTATATAGCTTCACCATATTTCATCTGCTTGCTGATCCATAAAGAAGTCATAACAGTACCTACTACTCAGTTGTATTTGGAGGTTAATTTCCTGGGGTGCTTGTGCAAAAAATATATATATATTATTTTCATCTTCACTAGTCCCAAATGATACAATGACACTTTCTGGTAGGCTGTCAGTTCTCCAATTCAGTCATGATAATATGTCTCCCAAGTTGGCACTAAAAAGATATGAAAATTGAAAAGGCTTCAAAATGACAACAGATACCATGCTCAAAGGAAACAAAATTCCATCCTATTTTATAACTTACCTACATTTTATCTCAGCCTTATTATCTTTTTGGTTCCCAAAGACTGAATTTTCTGTACCCTATCTCCATGCTGCACTAGTCTATCTCTGCAACCCATCAAAATACAAGGCAGGTTTTAAACATGTTACGTAATTCTCCAGTGTATATTACCTACAGTTTGTCACCTCTCCCAAGTCTCTTCATCCTCACCACTTAGGTATGGTTTCCATCTGCTACTTCTTAAATATCAATTACGACGCTATCATAGAATCTCAAATACCCCATTAATAAAGATTATCCAAGATTTTTCAGGTTAAAGGTTCTAGAAATCTCCTATCCCTTAAACCTTGCTCAGCAAAAAAGCCAACTTGTACATAGTTTATTGAAAGTCAATGAAGTATTTATTAAAAGTCTACTTTCTGAAAACTGTGCTGCCTGAAAGGCCACACAAAGCTTGCAAGAGAACAACAGTAGAAGAGAATCGCAATTGCTCAGGCTATCAATTGACTATAAGTTTTGTGTGCATTGTAATGAAATTATATGAATATTTTCACACATGTATCATGTGTATTTAAAGGTATTAAAGTACTTTTGAAAAATAAATATATATTCTACTCCAGATCTGTTGCCTAAAAGAAGGGATATGAGTTTCTTAAGAAGACCTGGGATCTTACTACTTTCCCAAATTTTCAACCAATCTTCTTTTTTTTTTTTTTTTTTTTATGGCAATTTGATCTCTATTAAAACATTTAAGCCTGTTCTTTTCGTTTTTTTATTTTGTATTTTTCTTCGGGACTTATTTCATTTTATAACTGGAAGTTTGTAACTTTGGACCATCTCTACCCACTTCACCCAGCCCCAGCGTCCACCTCTTATAACCACCAGTCTGCTGTCTGTATCTATGAGTTTGGAGGGTTTTTTAGATTCTACGTTTAAGTGAGATCACACATTTTTTTGTCTTTGAGTTTTTCACTTAGCATAATGCCCTCAAGGTCTATTCATGTTGTCAGAAACGGCAAGCCTTCTCTCTTTTTCATGGCTGAATAATAAATATTCTCTTGAATATATACCACATTTTCTTTATCCATTTATCCATTGATGGGCACTTGGGTTGTTTCCATGTCTTGACTATTATAAATAGTGCTGCAGTTAACATGGGTACAGATATCCTTTCAAGTTAGTGTTTTTGCTTTCTTTAGATAAATATTGAGAAGGAGAATTGCTGGATCAGATGGTAGTTCTATTTTTAATTTTTTTAAGAACCACTATACTGTTTTCCCTAGTGGCTACACCAAATTTTATTCCCACTGCACAAGAATCCCCTTTCTCCACGTCCTCGCCAACAGTTGTTATTTCTTATCTTTTTGAAAACAGTCCTCCTAACAGGTGTGAGGTGATATTTCCTTATGGTTTTGATTTGCATTTTCGTGATGACTGGTGATGTTGAGCACCCTTTCATGTGCCTGTTGGCCATCTGCATTTCCTCCTTGCAACAATGTCTATTCAGTTCTTCTGTCCACTTTTCAATCAGGTTGTTTATTTCTTTGATGTTAAGTTGTATGATATATGCAGTTGTTTTTTAAATCAGGTGGGAAAAAATAGGAATTGCAAACAGATTAATTTGTTTTCTATATTTACCTATGAAGTTACTTTTACTGGTGTCCACTAAGTCTTCATGTGGATTCAAGTTACTGACTAGTGTATTTGCATTTCAGCCTGAAGGACTCCTTTTAGGATTTCTTATAGGGGAAGTCTACTAATGACACAGTTATTTATTTATCTAGAAACGTCTTGATTTCTCTTTCATTTTTGAGGGATTATTTTGGTAAATATAGAATTATTGTTTGACATATATATTTTTTCAGCCTTTGAATATATTGGTCTACTGCCTTCTGGCCTCATAGTTTATAGTGAGAAATCAGTTGTTGATCTCATTGAGGACTGTTTATAAATGATTCCTTTTTCTCTTTTTTTTAATTTTTTTTAAATTTTTTATTTTTAAACTTTACATAATTGTATTAGTTTTGCCAAATATCAAAATGAATCCACCACAGGCATACATGTGTTCCCCATCCTGAACCCTCCTCCCTCCTCCCTCCCCACACCATCCCTCTGGGTCGTCCCAGTGCACCAGCCCCAAGCATCCAGTATCGCGCATCGAACCTGGACTGGCAACTCGTTTCTTACATGATATTCTACATGTTTCAATGTCACTCTCCCAAATCTTCCCACCCTCTCCCTTTCCCACAGAGTCCATAAGACTGTTCTATACATCAGTGTCTCTTTTGCTGTCCCGTACACCAGGTTATTGTTACCATCTTTCTAAATTCCATATATATGTGTTAGTATACTGTATTGATGTTTTTCCTTCTGGCTTACTTCACTCTGTATAATAGGCTCCAGTTTCATCCACCTCATTAGAACTGATTCAAATGTATTCTTTTTAATGGCTGAGTAATACTCCATTGTGTATATGTACCACTGCTTTCTTATCCATTCATCTGCTGATGGACATCTAGGTTGCTTCCATGTCCTGGCTATTATAAACAGTGCTGCGATGAACATTGGGGTACACGTGTCTCTTTCCCTTCTGGTTTCCTCAGTGTGTATGCCTAGCAGTGGGATTGCTGGATCATAAGGCAGTTCTATTTCCAGGTTTTTAAGGAATCTCCACACTGTTCTCCATAGTGGCTGTACTAGTTTGCATTCCCACCAACAGTGTAAGAGGGTTCCCTTTTCTCCACACCCTCTCCAGCATTTATTATTTGTAGACTTTTGGATTGCAGCCATTCTGACTGGTGTGCAATCTTCTTATTTCTAATTAAAAACCAGAATCTCTGCCTCTAGAATTAACTGCTGCCTTTTAGTTTCTGAGTTCTTCTATTTTATTACAGAATTCACTTCTCCCTGTGCATGTGTTTGAGTTTTATCTCTTTAATCGTTATGTTATGTTATGCTATGTTACGTTATGTTATGTTATGTGAAAGTCGTTCAGTTGTGTCTGACTTGGGATTTTCCAGGCCAGAATACTGGAGTGGGTAGCTGTTCCCTTCTCCACAGGATCTTCCCAACCCAGGTATCGAACCCAGGTCTCCCACATTGCAGGTGGATTCTTTACCAGCTGAGCCACCAGGGAAGTAGTCATTCTGTTACATAAATTATTGCTCATCCATTTGCCTTCCATCTCCCAAAATTTGTGGATGTGTCTAGTCTTCTGGGTTTCCTTTTCCATTCTCTTTGTCTTTGTGGTTTTCTACTTTTTTTAGTTGCTTTTACTATCCATGATTTTATGTGTTTCAAAAAGTGGTTCAGATAAACACACGTATAAACTGATGTGTTTATCTAGAAGTCCCATTGAAGTACTTTAGTTATGGGAGTAACACAGTCAGATATACATTCCATAAGGGCTAACGCAGGCTGTAGAGTGGACTGAATAGTTTTGAAGAAGGCAAGACTGGAAACAAGTAGACGAGCTGGAAAAATAAGTAGAGACTGAACTTAGAATAGATATTGTAAGACTGTCAATTTTCTGTCACTCTTTTACAGATTTAGTACCACATTCAGGGTAGCTGAGACCACAGTGAAACACGGTCTGCGGCTTTTTGTACTCAGAAGTAACCACAGAAATCTTATGGAAAGAATGAAGAAAACTATTAACAAAAGTGAAAATATAAAATTAAATAATCCCTGATGTACAGTAAGTCTCCACTGAACGTACCCTATGTGTGCCCAAGTTGGGGAGTACTTAAGAGACTGGCACAGATGTGCAGGCTGCAAGGGAAGCAGACAACAGGATCAGTTGCAAAAGGCTTTAAACTTGAGCCCTGGATTCTTCCACTCTGCCCTGGGATCATGAATCTCCACTGCTTCACTGAAGGATTCTGAGGCAGCATCTCCAAGGCCCCATGCCAGGACTATGGGGCACCAAAGTTTGGCTTGGATGTAGCAGTACAGCCCAGATCATGAAATAACCAGCACAAAGTTTGTTGTGTGCGTGCTTAGTCACTCAGTTGTGTCCGACTCTTTGCGACCCCATGGATTGTAGCCCACCAGGCTCCTCTGTCCAAGGGGAAACTCCAGGCAAGACTACCAGCTTGGGTTGCCATGCCCTCCTTCAGGGGATCTTCCCAAACCACGGATTGAACCCAGGTCTCCCAGACCGCAGGCAGATTCTTTACTGTCTGAGCCACCAGGGAATGCTAGTGGATGAGAACTGGCCCTTTAAATGATCACCTTAATAGACTATCACCCAGGGACTAAAAGAGAAAAGTTAGTATCACAGTAATTGTACAAAACAACAAACATCATCTCAGAACTTTTGATCAATGACCCTGCAGTCGACTGACAGCCCACAGTGAGAACTGTCAGGCTAAGGAGGCCCTTCACTTGCTCTTCTGGAATTGTATGAGCATGGTTGGGGACAGGGGTGGACTTATACCAGAAAGGGAAGGATTTCCAGGCCCTGTCAGCAGTCAATATGAATGAAGTTTCTGAGTGAGATGTGAGGGGTTCCACACCACAGAAGACAGTCTCCCATCCTTCCCTCTCAGCTCATCTTACCTGTAGCAGCCATTTCCAGGAAGCCTCCAGTAGAAATGGCGAGATGAGACATATGTGCACTTCATACCAGGAGACTCGGGGGTTCACATCTTCGATATGAGGCCTTGGCCTCAGGTCAGCAGATGGGACTTATCCCAGCATCTACAGGGGTTAAGGCAAGGCATGGAAAACGACAGAGCATCGCTTACTATAGCAAAGAGAGCCCAAGAGAGCCTTCGGTGTTGGTCTCATGGGCTCCAGGAAGGCTGTTAGGCTTGGGCTCCCCAATTCTTCCTGTTGGGAGTGCTGACACAAGTGAGATGCATGGAGTGAGCCAGCTGACAGTTCAGGACAGGGACGTCCCAGGACCCCTTAAGAGTCAAGGGAAAGTCCACGTGCCAATCCTGTGAGAGGCTCCCCCAGAACCCGTCCTGTCCAGGTCCCGCCCTTGCTGTCCTCCTGGAGCCCAGATGCCCATGACAGGAAGTGACGTCCTCCTAAGCATGCTGGGGGAGCGACGCCATCCTTGACAGTGCTGCTATCTCTGAGAACTGCCGTTGACAGTGGCCAGAGGGAGCAGTCCCAAGTGTCGTCGGGTGTCAAGATTGGAGGTGACATGAGTTACGAGTGCAGGGACACGTCTCTGTACCCCCATTTTATTTTCCCTCTGAAAAGAGGGGGCTGCACAGCCTCCAGCCACCCTACCCCTGCACTCAGACCGGAGGATCCAGCCTAGCTCTTAGGCCCCAAGACCATCCACTAACCCCTAGGGGGTCTCGGGAAAGAATGCCTCGGTCAGGCTCTGCTGGACCCCAGCTCCGCTCAGTAGAGGAAGAGCCACGAGCCCTGTTGAGTGAAGGAGGGACCCTCGGGGGGACTGAGGGCCTCCATACACCAGAACGGCAGCCATGTGTAACCCCCACTCACCGCAATTTGGCTGCGGATTATCCGGCTGAGGGGCTCCCTCACTGCCACCTCGGACACGGGACACTTGGAGAAAAGGGGACTTTGGTCTGAGGGGCTGGCAGCTGGTCAGTAGAGTGAGGATGTCAGGGTTCGGGAAGAGTCAGGATGAGGGCCATCCTCCCTGACAAACGGGTGACTCAGGAACCTCCCCTCTACTCAGCGCTTTCCCCCGGCCAAACATCGGGAAGGGGAATGGCGGTCTGAGAAGAGAGCTTGGAGCCTTGTTGTGAAGGGGCAGCCATGAGACAGCAGAAGGGAAGGTCCTGGGACCCTTCAGTGACGGGCTGAGTATGCCCTCCTCTCCTCGTCTGGGGTGACAGGGAAGGTGGCAGCATCAATTTCAGACAGGAGAGGGAACAGGCTGGGTCCGGGAGAGGGGGCGTTGGATATGGGGGTGTCTCGCACCAGTTTTCATCCTGACTCTGAATGTCAGCTGAGAGGACCTGCCTCTCCTGCCAGCCCCCACTGGTCCCCCTTTTAACGCCCAGGCAGGACTGTCTGCTGTGCCCCAGGGCTCACTCTCCATTGCTACTCAGTGGTCTCAGGGGACAGGCTGACCAGGAGAACAGGAGCCCTGTGGGTCCTAGAGCACTGGCCTCGAGGACCCCTCAGAGGCGGCTACCATTCAAGCCAGGGAGGACTCTCCTCACTGAAGGTTCTCACAGCATGTCCTTGTCCCTCCTCCAGGTGCCTTCCTGCCTGCTTTCCTGCCCGCACTCCCACCTGCGGTCCCTGACCTGCTGTCACCATGCCTCGGAGGCACAAGAGCAAGTCCCATGCCCGTGGGAAACGCCACCAGGTCCGGGGGGACACTCAGGAGGCCCAGGCCAGTGCTGCTGAAGCCCCAAAGGAGCAGTGCTCATCCTCCCCCTCTTCTGCCCCTCAGGGTTCTCCCCAGAGCTCCCCTACTGCTGGCGAGAGCCAGGAGCTTCAGGGAGCCATGGTCCCTAGCTCTCCTGATGCAGGGCCTTCATGTGCAGGATCTGGTGAAGGTGCCCAGGGCCCCGAGGAGGGAAGTGCAGGTGCCTCCCAGGCAGCCCCTGCCACTCAGAGCCCTCGCAAAGATCTTCTGGCCAGGAAGGCCAGGATACTTGTGGAGTTCCTGCTGGAGAAGTACACCAAGAAGGAGCCCATTACGCAGAATGCCCTGATGAAAATCGTCAGCAGTAAGTACAGGCAGCACTTCCCTGAGATTCTCAGTTCAGTCCGTGAGCACATGGAGCTGGTCTTTGGCCTGGAGATGAAGGAAGTCGACCATAGAGGGAACATCTACACCCTCATCAGGAAGCTCAACTTCGGGGGAAACGATTGTCCGCGTGATGAGGGGGCACTGCCCAAGTCCCGTCTCCTCATGGTGCTCCTGGGGGTCATCTTCATGAATGGTAACCACGCCAATGAGGAGGAGATCTGGGAATTCCTCAGTATGTTGGGGGTCTATGCTGGGAGGAGGCACTGCATCTTTGGGGAGCCCAGAAGGCTCATCACCAAAGATCTGGTGCAGAAGGAGTACCTGAACTTCCACAGGGTACCCAATAGTGATCCTCTGTGCTACGAGTTCCTGTGGGGCCTGAGAGCTTGTGTTGAGACCAGTAAGATGAAGGTACTGGAGGTTCTAGCCAAGTTCAACGGTAGGGTCCCTAGTTCCTTCCCAGACCTGTATGACGAGGCTCTGAGAGATCAGGCGGAGGGATCAGGGCTGAGAGGTGCGGCCAGGGCTCCAACCAAGGCTGAGGCCAGTGCCCCTTCCAGGGCCAAGTCCTGCAGCTCCTCCCATATCTAGGGAGGGGGGCAGGGCACTTTGTTCCGTTTGTGTTGAAAGAGAGCAGTGAAGCTTCTAAATAGTGCAGAGTAGTAGGGGTGGAGGGAACAAAACCCATATCTTCTTGCAGTTTAAATGGTAAGCGAGTTTAGGTCTAGTTTGTTTTAACAAAATATATATCTGTTTTCTTGTATTCACATGAGAAATACCTAATGAACGATGATTTAAATTAGAAATGTAAAGAGGTGAAGGAGGTGTTTAGTATTTTCAAATGTTCTTACTTTTGATAAGGTTTATTGTGCTTCAGAATTCAAATGTATGAATCATATAAATCATAGTTTTCAGCTGTTTTAATGTTTTAAAAGTTTGTGTATTTGTAAAACACACTGAAAGTACTGAATATATTGAATGAAAACAAGATAACATGACATTAGAAGAGAATTTTTCTTGAAGACTAGTCAAGCTTCTAAAGAGTGCATGGTAGTGGGGGTTACATCACATTTCTTTCAATCACATTTCTCTTTCTGTTTCACACGAGTAACTTCTACATATTATTTGTTTCATTTTTTTTTCAAATATTTTTACTTCTAAGAGGTTGTTTTTCCTCAGAGTATTAATTTGGTAATGATACTGCTGTTATGTTCATTGCTGTTTTAAAAGTTTTAAAGGTACAGTTTTGTTAGATATAAAAGAAATTCAGGAGCCATCTATATTGTCTTTATGATCTGAAAGTAGGTAACATAGCACTGCAAGAGTGATTTTCATGCTAATTTGAAAGAAGACTACAGAAACTTTTGAGAATCATAAAGAAAATGGAGAAAACAATAGAGTAAAAAGTCTTTAAGTTGTGGTTTACCCTCTTTCTTTTAAACTTTATTTTAGTAAAAATAAAAAATACTTTGATTTATTTAGCTCATTTAAGAATATTTGTTTCTTTTGTCCTAATTCACTGCATATTCTCTGTTCTCTCCTGGATTAAAAGTTAACTCAGATGGGAAGGTGGTATTTGAGGGGTTCATAGTAATCGTAACTTCCACTTATTACAAACCAATACTTAATCAGTATGCCACTGCTTTATATGTAGAACATGCATTCCAGAATTCATGCAGGATCAGATTTAGCACTCCATTTATGGATGGATAACTTGCAAATTTCTCAAGTTCATGAACTGATGAAGTGACCTTCCTAGGACTAGTCCCCCGATCTGGATTAGTGCAGAGCCCACAATGTGCCACTTCTCCCAGCCTAAGCCAGACATCATGTCTTTTCATTCATTTTTCCTCTAAACACTCCAAAAAATGTGTCTCGTTGGATACATGGGGCCCTTCCCAAAGAACTGTTTTGGAATAAAATTTAAAAAATGCTGATAAGTGAATGGTATGAAAGAAGACAACACTACTCAGGGACAATGTGGTCATGGTAAAGGAGGTGCCATATATGAAAAATGCTTATTATTATTAAGGAGATAGAATTATTAGGAAGTGGTTTCAAATTTAATATGAAAGTCTATATTTCCACTACAGGTGGACCTAAGGGAAAGGGTGAGTATGTAGAGACCTGGGAGACATGGCAAAGCTTGGGCAAAGAAGCATGGTTTCCATGTTGGACTTGGACATGTTGATTTAAGGGACCAGTGGGATATGCAGAGATACCCAGTAGACATTTGGCCACACCGAACTGAAATTCTGAGGAGAGGTCTAAGCTGAAAATGTAGAATTTAGAGCCACCTAAATAGATATGCTGTAACTTGTCAGAAATAGTTTCTCCATTTTAATATTAAAAATATGCTATTAAATAGAGATAATGAGATCTTTTCTCTATTTCAGTGACTTGAGATCTCCCGGAAATGATAATACATGTATACAAAACATCATTTTAAGAAAGCAGTCTCAGGTGCACATAAAATCATTATGCATATCATACCCAATTTTGTACATGAATAGCATTCATTTAATAATACTGTCATATTTTATAATCAGATGAATGAGATGAAATCTGGTTCTCACCACATTGGTCACCAGGACTGTATCTGGACATATAACTATCTAAGCAAGTGTCTACCT
Source organism: Bos grunniens (assembly GCF_055505025.1). Taxonomy (NCBI): domain Eukaryota; kingdom Metazoa; phylum Chordata; class Mammalia; order Artiodactyla; family Bovidae; genus Bos; species Bos grunniens. Next base: position 98,598,448 of record NC_141194.1, on the reverse strand, counting down.
CCCCCCTCACTTCACTAGATGCCTCTCCCAAAGATATGTGCTCACTCAAATAAATAACCAGGTTGAAATATAATTAAGATTATATGTTAATCTTCTTATGGCAGCAAAATAATTACACAGCCCTACCAGTCTTTGCTCTAACATTATTTAGAAGGATTATAAAAAAGACATATCTTTTATCTTGCATAAATTCTGATTTCTCCCATACTTATGAAAATATTTTTTTCCTTGTAGCAGAACCAATAAAACAAGTTCCACATTTTTCAAGGGAGTGGTGGATTCTTCAGTTTTACTTATTATTATTATAAAGCACTTTCATATGCTCAAAGGAATTTTCTTTTATTATAAATAGTGTCATGTCTTTGAGAGTAGGGAACTATAAATTTTACCATTAAGAAAATAGTATAGACCTGTTATTACATTCTAAATGACAAATTTTTATCTCTGAACAGAAATCACCTCATGGCAAAATTCAATGCAATTCATTCATCCCCTATTATTGCCTTCAGTTTCCCAAATATTCTTTTTAAGAAGATCTTTTAATATGAAGTGATTTCATTGGATTATATTTAAATCCACATAAGGAGAAGTATGTTCATTCACTTCTGATTACAATAATAGTTGAGTTTTCATGTAGGTGCTTTTGTTTTGGCGAGCTGTCAAGAGACCCCCAGTTTCAGCTATGCAACATTTAGCATCTCCCCCCTGAGATCTTACGTGGTGCAGAAAGCTAATGATAATCTGTTACCTTTTTAGGCTTGGGTCAAAGTCTTTAAGCTGATTTACTTGAAAACAAATGATTAAAATCATACATAACTGTACTTGGCAGAAATGAATTTGATGGCATATATAATTCCTGACATCAACATGCTTATTTTTCTAACACCTTATTCTTTAAAAAACAATGGAAAGTTCTTTTGTTGCTGACTGGCACAGAATTATGTTCTTTTCAAGAGTCAAACTGAGGTCATAGTTATGAGTAGCTAATGTGTTCTAAGTGCACACTTTGCTGTATTTGCTGTATAGATTTTCTATAACCTCATATATGCAGATCCTAATTAATCCAGAGACTTGTGGATAGGGGAACTTACAGTATAGTAGAGCACAAATCATAGAAGAGTTACAGATGATAAGGATAAAGCATTTAAAAAAAAATGTATGTACATATAACTGAATCACTGTGCTATACACCTGAAAACTAACACAGCATTGTAAATCAACTATACTTCAATTTAAAAAAAAAATAGAGTCACAGGTGAGAAAACACAGCCCAGAAGGCTGAAATTCTAAGGTTAAAGTCTTACTCTCATGCATACAAAGCTAAATCTTTCTTATTTATTGTTATTTACTGGGATGTAATGCTCTAGAGAAAAATTATATAAAATAAAATCACTTCTAAGTCCACTGTTGATCATTAAAGCACTAAGCTTAAAAGAAATCTTTACCCACGGTAAGATTTGCCATGTGTCCGTTTTATAAAACAAAAAATTCCTCTCTTGTTTATCTAACACCAAAATGTACAAGCACAGGTTGAAAGAGTAGGATAAGTATTTCTGCTCTAAAAACTCATTACTGAGCCTCAGTTTTCACTAAAATGTATTCCTTGGCTAGAATGCAACATCCATAATTATCTTCATACCTTCACACATAAGGCAGGAGGATGTGAAGGGTTTGCTAGATCCTTTTAGAATAATCAGAAAAAAGTTACAGTGCAATGTTTCCCTTTCATCAGGATACAACTGATCAAATAGTGTTTAATCCCTTCCCTGAAGGAAGGCTAACAGTGTTCTCTAGGGAATTTTGTCTTATTTTTACTGGTCCTTACACTTGAAAAGTCAAATATAAGAACTATGAAGAGAAATTGAATCAAAATTTATAAGAAAACAAATTCTTAAAATAATAGCTAGATCTATAGGCAGAGCTGACTAGATAAAACTTCAGTGTATAAGGAAAAAAAAAAAAGTGAGTGTCCTTGACCTAATTCCCAGGACATGGTAAACTCTTGCTAAAATTTCCCCAAGAAACTTTATTCCTCTTCTTCCAGCTATTTTTCTGACTCACAAATACTTTTACACCATCTTCCAGGTATCCCTATAGTGTCTTCATTCTGCATGCCCCAAACACTCTCTAATCAAATCCACTCCCACCAGATAGTTCCCTGTATACTCTCTTAGAAAATCTCTTTTCAACAGATTTTTGTTGTTGTTGTTGTTGGAAAGATCTGATCAATTAATTCTCACTTAAGGTTTAACAAGACTTCATAGTTTAATACTGTTATCCCTCCCAAAGTTATTAGCAACTTAACAGGAATGATCAAAATTTCAAGTCAAAAGAGTGATTAACGATTATTGCAGGCACCAATAGGGAGCTATTTGGGGATACAATTCCATTATTGTAAGGAACACAATATCCTTACAATCCCTTTATTGACAGCAATATGGACAGCAATGTATTCCAGAGGGCCTTTAAAACACTAAAAGCACAGTTTAGGATATAATGAAAAAAATTGAACTAACACTGCATAGATTGTATACAAATAATGAAATACACCATATGTTCCTTCTCCTTCTCTTTGGGGTTAGCAGTGGTAATCTTTAAGTAGTTCTGTACCTCAATCCCCCCCCCCACCCCGACCCTGCCACGTTCTGAAAGCATCATGGACAGTAATCCTGTTAATAGCTGGTTCTGTGCTTAATAGTTTTATTTTATTTTATTTTAATTTGGGATATGTGAAAAAGTTTTCACACTTCATGGTTTAAGAGATGCTCTCAAAGTTGCAGTGACTAAAATTTCCATTGACCCCACTGATACTCAAAACCTGCTAGTTTCACACCATACTAATTAACACTAATACCATTTCCTAAGACAACTGATTGCACTTCCAACTTAATCAGGCTTCCAGCAACAGGAATGGTAAACATAAAAAGTAATGTCTGGAGCTGATTTTAAAACAGTTCCTTTATTTTTCTTGGGATTTGCCTGCAGAAGACAGAGATTGTTTGCTCCTCTGTTTTTCAAAAATCTGATCTAAGAGGCTTCGCTTTATTATACCATTATTCCCTTGCTTGTGTTGTTCCTTCCAACTTCAAGTCTTCTTCTTTCTCAATCACTCAGTCAATTCAGGCTGTTTAAGGCACCCTATAACCCTGAAGATGACTGCTGCCTTGTTCTGGCATCTTTCACAGCCTACAGATACTAAGTTCTAAGATAAACTAAATGCCATTTATTTTAATGCTTACTATATGCTCTATCTCATTTCTTTCTTATAGAAACCTGTGAGCTACATATTATCCTCATTTAACATAGATAAGACTCAAAGAAGTTAAGCCATCACCCAAGGTCACAGGACTTAGTAATCAGAGCCTATTAAAACCCTGGATCCTCTGATTCTGTCTGACTATACCATCTACGTAAATGGACTTTTGGCTGCCAGTTGAATCCCTCTATTGCTTGTCCCATCTGTGCAAATGTATCTATCTTTTTCAAATGTTCTCATTCATTTACCTTGCCCAAATTCTGGCCCATATGGATTCAGAAATAATCTAATGAAGTAGTTGTCTTTCCTTATTGCCCCAAGTGACTTATAGAGTGTTTGGAAGAAGCATAGATTAAGCAGAGGGACCTCGAGAGTTCCTATGACAAGCGCCCTCATTCATTTGTTCCCTTGCTAAGGCAGGGAGTTAAACTATCAACAGAGGTATTCTAATATTCCAGCAGCCTCAGAGGCCAATAGGAACAGAGTCTGGAAGGCAGTGGAACGTTTCCCTGATACTATCAAGTACTGGCAGAACTGGTATAATGTGGGCCAAACATTGGATAGTGGACAAAAATTTTAACTTTTTACATACATGGTTGGCTCTAGCCATGTCATTATGGAGTATCCCATATGCAGATTGTCTGTCCAAATGTATAGAGAGCTTTAACTTTTTCCACCATTGAAAATCTTCTATATCACACATTCTTCATAGCAAATGTGTTAAACTGAGAAAATAGAGGTAGTAGGAAACCTAAGAGGTCTTCCCTGGTGGCTCAGCAGTAAAGAATCCTCCTGCAATGCAGGAGTAGCAGGAGATGCAGGTTTGATCCCTGGGTGAGGAAGATCCACTGGAGGAGGGCATGGCAACCCACTCCAGTATTCTTGCCTGGAGAATCCCATGGACAGAGAAGCCTGTCAGGTTACAGTTCATAGTGTTGCAAAAAGTCAGATAGGACTGAAGCGACTTAGCACGCATGCATGCAGGAAGCCTAGGAGGCATGAAGGTAGACTACATCATTCTTACAGTCTGTTGGTCTCTGTAACTTGCCTCTAGGCCTCTAGGATTGTCATTTAATATCAGCAATGCAACACCCCCTGTAGACGCATATGAAGAACACCATATCTGCTTTCTTCTGAACATCAACACAGAAATGGAATCAGTTGTCCTCAAGCTCACAAAAGAGGCAAGAGACTAAGAGTATGAGGAAAGTGTTCCTCCAATAAAATTTCTCCTTATTCTCATATCCATAGTGAACACTGTTATTTTGTCCCTTTACTTGTTACTTTTCCTTTTGGATTTGATATCTACTTCATTCCATGGTACTGGGTTTTTGGATAGTGGCAGTTTATTGACTAGTTTTTGATTCTGATTTTTTTTTTTTTCTGTCAAAACATCAGCACCTGGCCTGCAGGTTAGAATTTCTCATGATAAATCTTAAAAGTAGGTAAGGTATATTCTGCATTGAGAATGGAAACAGAAGAAAAAAGTAATGGTTGGAAGATATGGGTAGATGTGAAGATTAAGGGGAGCCAAAGGAAACTGCCACTGCTTGTGCTTTCAATATGGCAACCATTTTGAAGAGAGAAAAACAAAGAGAATACTGTTTGCTTTTCTTAATTAATGTCAATAGCTAAAATTTATAACAGCCTTAATAACAGGATTTTCCTTCAACTATTTCAATAATCATCATTGGATTTGCCTGTGTGTACCTGTCTTCACAGACTATCTTTTTAACTCAAGGTGGAAATATGAGATAATTTCTACCAAGACATGTCTTTTCCTCAGATTTGTATGAATAATAAGCAAGAGATACATGCTTTCTGATTGGAGATAATTTTAGCATCAATTATGAAAAATCCCTGCCAATGCTCATATATGTAACCAGGTATATCTAATCATACCTGGTCAGAGAATTCTTTTTCTGAAAGTAAAAATTTAATACAATAAACATTTATTGAGTGTTTATTTACACGATAGACAAAGTGGGCCAGACAACCACGTTTCACCACATATACCAGTCAGATGTAGGTAATTTCAAGAGGTCACTTATATTCATTACACAAAGTCAGATATATTTGCATGGCTCAGGAGACAGGAGGAGAGTGGCATATTGACTCTATCTTAATATATACTTTTATAATGATTGTACTGTAAATATCCCAAGAGAATCATTATTAAAAGAGTATCCATACCTCCTTTTACCATGTACAGAGTAAGATAAATAGTTTGGAAAATAAAAACTTTAAAAACCAGATGCTCAGAGACTTTGACAAGGTCATATGCACTGCACAAGGTCATGAGAATAGTTTCCCTGAATAAAAATTAGGGAATTGACTTCCATGCTTCTCACATATCCTAAAACACAAGACTAGACTGCCTTGAAAATGCTATCATCACACTAGTAATTTAGTTACATTTTTTTTAACTCCTTTGTTTTTGGGAGCCATGTTTTTGAAACTTTGGACAAATGATTTAATAGGTTAACTTTATTAAATGCAAACAAATTAGATGGTGACCCACTCCAGTGTTCTTGCCTGGAAAATCCCATGGATGAAGGAGCCTGGTAGGCTATAGTCCATGGGATTACAAAGAGTCAGACACAACTGAGTAACTTCACAACAACACAACTAAATGAAAACTAATGTAATATATTCTTCTTTAGTTTAATTATAATTGTGTTTTAGTATAATATTTAATGGGAATGATTAAACACAATAGGAGAACCATCTATCATAGGCTGCCTCCGAAAATATTTAATTATTGTGGAGAACTGTAAAGGCAATTAAAATGCCCACAAACAGATGGAAAGAGGGAAAGGTGCAGCAAAAAGATAAAGCACCATCAATAAGATCTCTGTGTGATAAATAATAAAGGGAATATTGTTCTAACAAATCTTGATAGAAAGATTAAAAATACATTGAAACTCAAGAAAATAATCTCATTATGTTGGTGAGATAATGACCAGACCCTGATATTCTGCCCACTTTTTTTTCCTAATTCTAGCAAAATCAAAGCCAGAAAAACTTTGACTTTTAATACATAAGGTACATATCATGAATCTATTCTGAAGTGAAAGTGAAAGTCACTCAGTCCCATCTGACTCTTTGTGACCTCATAACTATACAGTCCATGGAATTCTCCAGGCCAGAATACTGGAGAGGGGAAGAGTCCCCTCTCCCTCTCCAGGGGACTCTTCCCATCCCAAGGATCAAACCTAGGTCTCCCACATTACAGGTGATTCTTTACCAGATGAACCAGAAGGGAAGAATACTCCAAGAATACTGGAGTGGGTAGCCTATCGCTTCTCCAGTGGATCTTCCCAACCCAGGAATGGATCCAGGGTCTCCTGCATTGCAGGAGAATTCTTTACCAACTGACCTATAAGGAAAGCCCTTGACGACCCAGAGGGATGGTATGGGGAGGGAGGAGGGAGGAGGTTCAGGATGGGGAACACATGTATACCTGTGGCAGATTCATTTTGATATATGGCAAAACCAATACAATATTGTAAAGTTAAATAAAATAAAATTTAAAAAAATGAATCTATTCTGATAATCTTCAAACACATTACATATGAGGTTACCAAAACCCCATGAAAAACTGCAAGCATTCTTACTTACAGGACTGAATCAATATATTCCACCTGCTGTAAACTCTTTACACACAGTAAACACAGTAATCCAAGTCTTTGCCCCAACCAGTAAAGCTGAAGAAGCTGAAGTTGAACGGTTCTATGAAGACCTACAAGACCTTCTAGAACCAACACCCAAAAAAGATGTCCCTTTCATTATAGAGGACTGGAATGCAAAAGTAGGAAGTCAAGAGATACATGGAGTAACAGGCAACTTTGACTTTGGAGTACAAAATGAGCAAGTCAAAGGCTAACACAATTTTGCCAAGAGAACATACTGGTCATAGCAAAGACACTCGTTCAACAACACAAGAGAAGACTCTAACACGGACATCACCACATGGTCAATACCAAAAACAGATTTATTATATTCTTTGCAGCCAAATATGGAGAAGCTCTATGTAGTCAAGAAAAACAAGACCGGCAGCTGACAGTGGCTCAGATCATGAACTGCGTATTACCAAATTCAGACTTAAATTGAAGAAAGTGGGGAAAACCACTAGACCATTCAGGTATGACCCAAATCAAATCCCTTACAAATACGCAGTGGAAGTGAAAAATAGATTCAAGGGATTAGCCCCGATTGACAGAGTGCCTGAAGAACTAGGGACAGAGGTTCATGACATTGTGCAGGAGGCAGTAATCAAGACCATCCTCAAGAAAAAGATATGAAAAAAGGCAAAATGGTTGTCTGAGGAGGCCTTACAAATATCTGAGAAAAGAAAAGACACAAAAAGCAAAGGAGAAAAAGAAAGATATACCCATTTGAATGCAGAGTTCCAAAGAATAGTAAGGAGAGATAAGAAAGCTTTCCTCAGTGGTCAATGCAAAGAAATAGAGGAAAACAGTAGAATGGGAAAGACTAGAGATCTCTTCAAGAAAATTAGAGATGCGAAGGGAATATTTCATGCAAAGATGGGCACAATAAAGGACAGAAATGGTATGGACCTAACGGAAGCAGAAGATATTAAGAAGAGGTGACAAGAACACACAGAAGAACTATACAAAGAAGATCTTCATGACCCGGATAATCATGATGTGATGAGTCACCTAGAGCCAGACATCATGGAATTCGAAGTCAAGTGGGCCTTAAGAAGCATCACTATAAACAAAGCTAGTGGTGGTGATGGAATTTGAATCAGTTCTAAACAGGTGGATGAAACCGGAGCCTATTATATAGAGTGAAAGAAGTCAGAAAGAAAAAAACCAATACAGTATACTAATGCATATATAAGGAATTTAGAAAGATGGTAACGATGACCCTATATGCAAGACAGCAAAAGAGACACAGATGTATAGAACAATATTTTGGACTCTGTGAGAGAAGGTGAGGGTGGGATGATTTGAGAGAATAGCATTGAAACATGTATATTATCATATGTGAAACAGATCACTGATCCAGGTTCGATGCATGAGACAGGGTGTTCAGGGCTGTTACACTGTGATGACCCCGAGGGATGGGATGGGGAGGGAGGTGGAAGGGGGTTTCAGGATGGGGAACAGATGTACACCCATGGCTGATTCATGTCAATGTATGGCAAAAACCACTACAATATTGTAAAGTATTTAGACTCCAATTAAAATAAATAAATTAAATAAAGTCCTAATAGATGATGCTGTGAAAGTGCTGCACTCAATATACCAAAAAATTTGGAAAATTCAGCAGTGGCCACAGGGCTGGGAAAAGTCAGTTTTCATTCCAATCCCAAAGAAAGGCAATCCCAAAGAATGTTCAAACTACTGCACCATTACACTCATCCCACACACTAGTAAAGTAATGCTCAAAATTCTCCAAGCCAGGCTTCAACAGTACATGAACTGTGAACTTCCAGATGTTCAAGCTGGATTCAGAAAAGGCAGAGAAACCAGAGATCAAATTGCCAACATCCCTTGGATCATCAAAAAAGCAAGAGAGTTCCAGAAAAACATCTACTTATGCTTTATTGGCTATGCGAAAGCCTTTGATTGTGTGGATCACAACAAACTGTGGAAAATTCTTCAAGAGATGGGAATATGAGACTGCTTGACCTGCCTCCTGAGAAACCTGTATGCAGGTCAGGAAGTAACAGTTAGAACTGGACATGGAACAACAGACTTGTTCCAAATAGGAAAAGGAATACATCAAGGCATCATATTGTCAATACATCATATTGTCACCCTGCTTATTTAACTTATATGCAGAGTACATCATGAGAAATGCTGGGCTGGAAGAAGCACAAGCTGGAATCAAGATTGCCAGGAGAAAGATCAATAACCTCAGATACACAGATGACACCACCCTGATGGCAGAAAGTGAAGAAGAACTAAAGAGCCTGTTGATGAAAGTTAAAGAGGAGAGTGAAAAAATTGGCTTAAAGCACAACATTCAGAAAACTAAGATCACGGCATCCGGTCCCATCACTTCATGGCAAATAGATGGGGAAACAGTGGAAACAGTGGCTGACTTTATTTTTCTGGGCTCCAAAATCAGTGCAGATGGTGATTGCAGCCATGAAATTAAAAGATGCTTACTCCTTGGAAGGGAGAAGGCAATGGCACCCCACTCCAGTACTGTTGCCCTGAAAATCCCATGGATGGAGGAGTCTGGTAGGCTGCAGTCCATGGGGTCGCTAAGAGTCAGACACAAGTGAGCGACTTCACTTTCACTTTCCACTTTCATGCATTGGAGACGGAAATGGCAACCCACTCCAGTGTTCTTGCCTGGAGAATCCCATGGACGGAGAAGCCTAGTAGGCTCCAGTCCATGGGGTCGCACAGAGTCGGACATGACTGAAGCGACTTAGCCGCACTCCTCGGAAGGAAAGTTATGACCAACCTAGATAGCATATTAAAAAGCAGAGACATTAGTTTGCCAACAAATGTCCATCTAATCAAGGCTATGGTTTTTCCAGTGGTCATGTATGGATGTGAGAGTTGGATTATAAAGAAAGCTGAGTACCAAAGAATTTATCCTTTTGAATTGTGGTGTTGGAGAGTGCCTTGGACTGCAAGGAGATCCAACCAGTGCATCCTAAAGGAGATCAGTCCTCGGTGTTCATTGGAAGGACTGATGTTGAAGCTGAAACTCCAATACTTTGGCCACCTGATGCGAAGAGCTGACTCATTGGCAAAAACCCTAATGCTGGGAAAAATTGAGGGCAGGAGAAGAAGGGGACAACAAAGGATGAGATGGTTGGATGGCATCACTGACTCAAAGGACATGGGTTTGGGTGGACTCCAGGAGTTGGTGATGGACAGGGAGGCCTGGCATGCTGCAGTTCATGGGGTTGCAAAGAGTCAGACACAACTGAGTGACTAAACTCAACTGAATGTAGGGATTTACTATATGCCTCAAGAATTTAATTTCTAGTTTTTCAGTTTAATTCAACAATGAGTAAATATTATCATCAGGAGCAAAGACAGTTTGAGCTAGATATTGTGGTGGACACTACTAAGAAAGAATAAATTAGTCTTTGCTGTCAAACATCTCAGAATTAGACTGGATCATGATGAAATAAAAGATATGCAAATAAATAATTACATTACTAAGCAAACCGTGGTAAATAGTCAAGAATAGCTATGAACTACTTTTGCAAATTAGTAAATAAATAAAATGAGTTGAAGTTCTACTATATCCTAAAATACATTGTTGAACTCGTCAGTTATTACTGAATAATAAGCAACCACAAAAATCTCACAAGCATTTTTTTATTTCACATGGTTGTGAACCAGTTCAGTTAAGTTCAGTCACTCAGTTGTGTCCGACTCTTTGCAACCCCATGAATCGCAGCATGCTAGGCCTCACTGTCCATCACCAACTCCGGGAGTTCACTCAGACTCACATCCATCGAGTCAGTGATGCCATCCAGCCATCTCATCCTCTGTCATCCCCTTCTCCTCCTGCCCCCAATCCCTCCCAGCATCAGAGTCTTTTCCAATGAGTCAACTCTTCACATGAGGTGGCCAAAGTATTGGAGTTTCAGCTTTAGCATCATTCCCTCCAAAGAAATCCCAGGGCTGATCTCCTTCAGAATGGACTGGTTGGATCTCCTTGCAGTCCAAGGGACTCTCAAGAGTCTTCTCCAACACCACAGTTCAAAAGCATCAATTCTTCAGCGCTCAGCCTTCTTCACAGTCCAACTCTCACATCCATACATGACCACAGGAAAAACCATAGCCTTGACTAGACGGACCTTTGTTGGCAAAGTAATGTCTCTGTTTTTGAATATGCTGTCTAGGTTGATCATAACTTTCCTTCCAAGGAGTAAGCGTCTTTTAATTTCATGGCTGCAGTCACCATCTGCAGTGATTTTGGAGCCCAAAAAAATAAATTTAGGAACTCGCTAATATAGTATAGTAGAGGCTATTCACCATATGGGAATTGGCTGGGCTTTCTTAAATATCTTTCAGTTGACTAAGGTTTACTTACTCTAGTCTAAGCCTAGCTGGGGCAGCTTAGCTAAGGCAGCTCCTTTCTGTATGTCTTTCATTCTCCGCTTGGGTCTAGCAAGGTATGCTCTTCTTATGGCAGTTCTATGGGAAGAAGGAGAACAAGTCTAAATTTGGAAACACTTTTCAGGTCCCTCTCTGTAACATATTTTCTAAAATCAGATGGGCCATAGTCATGGCCAACCCCAGAATGACAATGGGAGGGCACTGCAAAGTTCATGGCAAAAGATGTGATTATATAATCTTATCACAAAGTATAGAAAAAAGATTTGGAATGATACAATCTACCCCAAATATTAAGTTTTAAAAGCAAGTTGCATAGGTGAAGGCACAGGCAGGCATATCATTGGAACAAAATTATAGGCCAAATTAAGACAGAGGAGTATCAACTTAATTTATAATAAAAGGCACTATTCAAAACCAAAGTGAGGCTTCCCTGGTGGTTCAGTTGTTGACAATCCACCCTGCAGGGCATGGGACACTGGTTCGATCCCTGGTCCTGGAAGATCCCACATGCCTGAGGTCAACTAGGCCTGAGCACCAAAACTGCTAAAGTCTGAGCACTGAGAGCCTGTGCTATGCAACTAGAGAGTGGCCCCCACTCGCCACAGCTACAGAAGGCCCAAGCACAGCAGTGAAGACCCAGCACAGCCAAAAATAATAAATTAATTAATAACACAAGTTAAAAGAAACAAGTAAAGTACAGGTTAGTAAACAAAAGATGTTGGGAACTTTAGCTCACAATTCATAAAAACTATCAGGTTAGATCTTTACCACATATAATAAATACATTCAAATAAATTCCACATGGTTTAAAAGATAAAATACGAAAAATGAAATAATAACATCTAGAAGAAAATGTTGGTAAATATGTAATCAATCTTGAAAAGGGAAGGACCTTCTAAATCTCAAAGAAAAAAATCAACAGATAGCAAAACATATAAAATGAACATTAATAGCAAAAAACTTAAAGGACAAAAATAGAAAAATATTTCAGACAAAAGCTCATAAGCTTTATATATTAAGCTTTTTAAAAAGTTCATAATAAACTTACTAACATTCAAATTTAAAATGGACAAAAAAAATCAAGAACAAAAAGCAATCCATGAGTGACATGAGAGAAGATAATAGAGCATGATATTTCAGAAATCCATCCTTCCACAGAAATAACAAACTGTAAGGAACTGTCTAAAGCAACTATTTTGGAAATCTGAATTGATTTCCAAATAATACTTGCAGCATCTAGGGGAGAGCTTAGTGAAAGTTTGATGAAGAGGATAGTAAATTTCAGTCAATTTTGGCCATCATAGTTATTAGCTACTATCCTCCAACCACTAACACTATGGCAGGCAACTATGCAGAATACACCCCATAATCCTGATAGTACTTGCTAGAGCCAGATAGACGAGCAGTAAAAACTTGTTCCCTAGGGATACAGATTTTGAAATTTGATTGCTGATTGCTGCTTTTTATCACTGAGAGACTGGCATAGAGATCAGCCACTGTTTCAACACCAAAGGGCTAACATGCCTTCCTAGCCACAGGGGATTTAAAAGACACAAGACTACTTCATTCACTACTGAGAGCCAGATATTTAAGGAAATCTTGCCAGGTCACCAGTTGACTGCAGGGGGAAAAAAAAAAATGAAAGAGCAACTCCAGTGACCACATAAAACAAAGATACACACTTTACAAAAATAGGTCAGAAAATCATGAAAGGATAGTTTCAGCTCTCAACAAGCAAAAAAACAGCAATCTAGGAGGAATGAGAAAATTAGATTTCCAGAGTTACCACAACATAATACTCAGAATGTCCAAACCTCAATAAAAATTTACAAACCATACACAGGAACATAAAATAATGGCCTATTCACAGGGAAAAAATAATTAAACAGAAATCATCACCCATTGGAAATATTAGTTAAATATATTAAATCAACTGCATTAAATAGATTTGATAAACTAAAAGAAACCAAGAAGAACAAAAGGAAATTGAGAAAACAATGTCTGAACTAAATAAGGCATATAGGAATGGAGTATCTTTATAGTATTGAAATTAAGTTGGTATTATTTGAACTAGAATGCTGTAAGTTTAAGATGTAAATTGTAATCCCCAAATTAACCAACAAGAAAATAATAAAAAAACATACAAAAAAAGGAAAAAAGAAAGAAATCAAAACAGTATGGAAAGTAAATTTTACAAGGTCAGTAATGGAAGAAGTGAAGAACAGAAATATATGGCATGCAGAAAATATAGCTAAATTGAAGAAATAAATTTTTTTATTGTTAATCACATTAAATATAAATAGATTTAATTATTCCATTAAAGCACAGAGATTGGCAGATTTGATTAAAAGCATAGAAAAAAAATGTTGTTTAGCCACTAAGTCATGTCTGACTCTTTTGCAACCCATAAACTGTAGCCCACCAGGCTCTTCTGTCCATGGGAGTGGGTTGCCATTTCCTTCTCTAGGGGATCTTCCCAACCCAGGGATCGAATCCACATCTCCTGCATTGGCAGGCAGATTCTTTACCACTGAGCCACCAGGAAAACCCAAAGAAAAAGATATTCCATTCAAATAGTAACCAAAAGAGAACTGTTCAGACAAAAGAGACATTAAGTCAGAAAAGATTATGAAAGAACAGGTCAATACAAGATATCTAAAAATTATAAACAGGCACAACTCGACTTACTGGAAAAGACACTGATGTTGGGAAAGATTGAAGGCAGGGGGAGAAGGGGAAGACAGAGGACGAGATGGTCAGAAGGCATCACTGACTCAATGGAAATGAGTTTGAGCAAACTCTGGGAGATAGTGAAGCACAGGGAAACCTGGCATGCTGCAGCCCAGGGAGTTACAGAGTCAGACAAGACAGAGCAACTGAACAACAACAAAGAAGCTGCAAAATATATGAAGAAAAATGGACAGAATTGCAGAGGAAAATAGAAAAGTCCATAATAACTTGAAATTTTAATACTCCCATTTTTAATAATGTATAAATCATATATAAAATCAATAAGAATATACAAAACTTTAACTACACTATTAGCCGATTAGAGCTGACAAAGACCACTTCACACAATAAAAAGAGATACACATTTCTCTTAAGTGCACCTGAAAAATTCCCCAGGATATACAGTATTTAGGCCACAAAATATATCTAATAAATTTTATTTATTTATTTTATTATTTTACTTTACAATATTGTATTGGTTTTGCCATACATTGACATGAACCTGCCATGGGTGTAAATGTGTTCCCCATCCTGAGCCCCCCTCCCGCCACCCTCCCCATCCCATCCCTCAGGGTCATCTCAGTGCTCCAGTCCTGAGCACCCTGTATCATGCAGTGAATCTGGACTGGCGATTCATTTCATATATGATATTATACATGTTTCAATGTCATTCTCCCAAATCATCCCACCCTCGCCCTCTCCCACAGAGCCCAAAAGACTGTTCTGTACATCTGTGTCTCTTTTGCTGTCTCGCATACAAGGTTATCGTTACGATCTTTCTAAATTCCACATATATGCGTTAATATACTGTATTGGTGTTTTTCTTTCTGGCTTATTTCACTCTGTATAATAGGCTCCAGTTTCATCCATCTCATTAGAACTGATTCAAATGTATTCTTTTTAATGGCTGAGTAATACTCCATTGTGTATATGTACCACAGCTTCCTTATCCATTCATCTGCTGATGGACATCTAGGTTGCTTCCATGTCCTGGCTTTTATTTTATTTTTTTTTAATTTTATTTTATTTTTAAACTTTACAATATTGTATTAGTTTTGCCAAATATCGAAATGAATCCACCACGGGTATACCTGCGTTCCCCATCCTGAACCCTCCTCCCTCCTCCCTCCCCTCCCCTCCCTCTGGGTCATCCCAGTGCACCAGCCCCAAGCATCCAGTACCGTGCATTGAACCTGGACTGGCGACTCGTTTTATACATGTCAACATCACTCATTATCAGAGAAATGCAAATCAAAACCACTATGAGGTACCGTTTCATGCCAGTCAGAATGGCTGCGATCCAAAAGTCTACAAGCAATAAATGCTGGAGAGGGTGTGGAGAAAAGGGAACCCTCTTACACTGTTGGTGGGAATGCAAACTAGTACAGCCACTATGGAGAACAGTGTGGAGATTCCTTAAAAAACTGGAAATAGAACTGCCTTATGATCCAGCAATCCCACTGCTAGGCATACACACTGAGGAAACCAGAAGGGAAAGAGACACGTGTCCTGGCTTTTATAAAGAGTGCTGTGATGAACATTGGGGTACACGTTTTTCTTTCAATTCTGGTTTCCTCGGTGTGTATGCTCGGCAGTGGGATTGCGGGATATTATGGCAGTTCTACTTCCACTATTTTAAGGAATCTCCACACTGTTCTCCATAGTGGCTGTACTAGTTTGCATTCCCACCAATAGTGTAAGAGGGTTTGCTTTTCTCCACACCCTCTCCAGCATTTATTGCCTGTAGACTTTTGGATAGCAGCCATTCTGACTGGCATGAAATGGTACCTCATTGTGGTTTTGATTTGCATTTCTATGATAAGGAGTGATGTTGAGTATCTTTTTATGTGTTTGTTAGCCATCTGTATGTCTTCTTTGGAGAAATGTCATTATAGTTCTTTGGCCCATTTTTTGATTGGGTCATTTGTTCTTCTGGAGTGGAGCTGCAGGAGTTGCTTGTATATTTTTGAGATTAGTTCTTTGTCCATTGCTTTGTTGGCTCTTATTTTCTCCCATTCTGAGGGCTGTCTTTTCATTCTGCTTATAGTTTCCTTTTCTGTGCAGAAGCTTTTAATTTTAATTAGGTCCCATTTGTTTATTTTTGCTTTTTTCCCAATATTGTGGGAGGTGAGTCATAGAGGATCTTGTCATGGTTTAGGTCAGAGAGTGTTTTGCCTATGTTCTCCTCTAGGAGTTTTAGAGTTTCTTGTCTTACATTTAGATCTTTAATCCATTTGGAGTTTATTTTTTTGTATGGTGTTAGAAAGTGTTCTAGTTTCATTCTTTTACAAGTGGTTGACCAGTTTTCCCAGCACCACTTGTTAAAGAGATTGTGTTTCCTCCATTGTATATTTTTGCCTCCTTTGTCAAAGATAAGGTGTCCATAGGTGCATGGATTTATCTCTGGGCTTTCTATTTTGTTCCATTGATCTATGTTTCTGTCTTTGTGCCAGTACCATACTGTCCTGATGACTGTGGCTTTGTAGTAGAGCCTGAAGTCAGGCAGGTTGATTCCTCCAGTTCCATTCTTCTTTCTCAAGATTGCTTTGACTATTTGAGGCTTTTTGTATTTCCATACAAATTGTGAAATTATTTGTTCTAGCTCTGTGAAAAATACCATTGGTAGCTTGATAGGGGTTTCATTCAATCTATAGATTGCTTCGGGTAGTATACTCATTTTCACTATGTTGATTCTTCCAATCCATGGACATGGTATATTTCTCCACTATTAGTGTCCTCTTTGATTTCTTTCACCAGTGATTTATAGTTTTCTATATATAGGTCTTTTGTTTCTTTAGGTAGATATATTCCTAAGTATTTTATTCTTTTCATTGCAATGGTGAATGGAATTGTTTCCTTAATTTCTATTTCTGTTTTCTCATAGCAAGTGTATAGGAATGTAAGGGATTTCTCTGTGTTAATTTTGTATCCTGCAACTTTACTATATTCATTGATTAGCTCTAGTAATTTTCTGGTGGAATCTTTAGGGTTTTCCATGTAGAGGATCATGTCACCTGCAAACAGTGAAAGTTTTACTTTTTCTTTTCCAATCTGGATTCCTTTTATTTCTTTTTCTGCTCTGATTGCTGTGGCCAAAACTTCCAAAACTATGTTGAATAGTAGTGGTGAGAGTGGGCACCCTTGTCTTGTTCGTGACTTTAGGGGAAATACTTTCAATTTTTCACCACTGAGGAAAATGTTTGCTGTGGGTTTGTCATATATAGCTTTTATTATGTTGAGGTATGTTCCTTCTATGGCTGCTTTCTGGAGGGTATTTATCATAAATTGATGTTGAATTTTTTCAAAGGATTTCGCTGCATCTATTGAGATAATAATATGGTTTTTATTATTCAATTTGTTAATGTGGTGTATTACATTGATTGATTTGCAGATATTGAAGGATCCTTGCATCCCTGGGATAAAGCCCACTTGGTCATGATGTATGATCTTTTTAATATGTTGTTGGATTCTGTTTGCTAGAATTTTGTTAAGGATTTTTGCATCTATGTTCATCAGTGATATTGGCCTGTAGTTTTCTTTTTTTGTGGCACCTTTGTCAGGATTTGGTATTAGGGTGATGGTGACCTCATAGAATGAGTTTGGAAGTTTACCTTCCTCTGCAATTTTCTGGAAGAGTTTGATTAGCATAGGTGTTAGCTCTTCTCTAAATTTTTGGTAGAATTCAGCTGTGAAGCCATCTGGTCCTGGGCTTTTGTTTGCTGGAAGATTCCTGATTACAGTTTCAATTTCCATGCTTGTGATGCATCTGTTAAGATTTTCTATTTCTTCCTGGTTCAGTTTTGGAAAGTTGTACTTTTTTAAGAATTTGTCCATTTCTTCCAAGCTGTCCATTTTATTGGCATATAGTTGCTGATAGTAGTCTCTTATGATCCTTTGTATTTCTGTGTTGTCTGTTGTGATCTCTCCATTTTCATTTCTAATTTTGTTGATTTGATTTTTCTCCCTTTGTTTCTTGATGAGTCTGGCTAATGGTTTATCAATTTTATTTTTCTTTTCAAGGAACCAGCTTTGGCTTTGTTGATTTTTGCAATGGTCTCTTTTCTTTCTTTTGCATTTATTTCTGCCCTAATTTTTAAGATTTCTTTCCTTCTATTAACCCTGGGGTTCTTCATTTCTTCATTTTCTAGTTGCTTTAGGTGTAGAGTTAGGTTATTTATCTGACTTCTTTCTTGCTACTTGAGGTAAGCCTGTTTTGCTATGAATCTTACCCTTAGCACTGCTTTTACAGTGCCCCATAGGTTTGGGGTTGTTGTGTTTTCATTTTCTTAATAAATTTTAATTGTCTGAAGTCATACAAAGTATCTTTCCTTAAAACAATGAAATGAAACTAGATCAGTAGCAGAAAGAAACAAAAATACCCACAAACGTGGAAATTGAACAACACACTAATAAACAATCAATGAGTAAAAAACGAAATTCTAAAGGAAATTAGAAAATACCTTGAGACAAATAAAAACACAACATATCAAGACTTACAATATGTAATTGAGAAGATGGTGGAGGAGTAGGATGGGGAGAACACTTTCTCCCCCACAAATTCATCAAAAGAACATTTAAACGTAGAGTAAATTCCACAAAACAACTTCTGAATGCCGGCAGAGGACATCAGGCACCCAGAAAAGCAACCCAACTCTTCGAAAGGAAGTAGGAAAACATATAAAAAACAAACAAACAAAAAAAAAGAGACAAAAGAGGGAGGGACGGAGTTCCATCCCGGGAAGGGAGTCTTAAAAAGAGACAAGTTTCCAAACACCAGGAAACCTTCTCACTGCCGAATCTGTGCCGAGCTTAGGAAGCACAGAGGGCAACATAACAGGGAGAAAAAATAAATAAACAATTAAAACTCGCAGATTGCGAGCCCTATGGTAACTCCCCTACCCGAGAAGCAGCGCAGACGCCTGCACACGCCATTAGCAAGCGGGGGCTGGGCAGGGAGGCGCGGCGCGGGCTGCATCGCTGAGAGTAAGAATCTGGCCTGAATACCCTGAGCGCTATCTGAGCGAAATAATTTGGGCTAGCAAACCAGACTGTGGGATATCTACCACGCGAAAAGCCAGCCCTAACCTAAGACACCGCCAGGCCCACGCATGGAACAAAGGACTGAACAGAGATAGCCAGCTGCAGACCTTCCCCCTTCGGTGACAGGCAGCCAGAGCTGGAAGGGGGCAATAGCAGCCCCAGAGAGACTTTATCTATAAAACTGTAAGCAGGCTTCTTTGCTAAGTAAAACTTATTGGGGGTCTGAACGGTCAACATCTGCCTGAGAAGGTGCGCTGGTTTTACACCCAGATAACCGAGTGGCGGGGAGGCAATAAGTCGCAGCATTGGCACTCGCCAAACACCTCATCACCTGAGCTGCTCAGACCTGGGAAGAGCACAAAACACAGGCCCAAATGAGTCTGCGCATCTGAGGGCTACCTGAGTGCCTGAACCTGAGCGGCTTGGACCTGGGAGGTACATGCAGCCCAGGGCCGGCCTCGGATTGTTCCCGGCTGAACAACCTAGAGCCCGAGCAGTGTGGGCAGGGAGGCAACACGCGCCGTGAGCGGGGGCAGACCCAGTGTGGCTGAGGCACTGCGAGCTCACACCAGTGTTATTTGTTTGCAGCATCCCTCCCTCCCTCCCTTCCCACAGCACGACTGAACAAGTGAGCCTAAAAAAAAAAAAAAAAAGTGTTCTCCACCATCCCCTTTGTGTCAGGGCAGAAACCAGACACTGAAGAGACCAGCAAACAGAAGACATTATAACAGAGGGAAACGCCTTGGAAGCTACAGGCAATAGATAAAACCCTGTGGTTACTACGGACTACATAGGAAGGGGCCTATAGATCTTGAGAAATATAAGTCGGACCAAGGAACTAGCCAAAAATGAACTGAACCCACAATACTCACAACAAAACCAAAGAAAGTCCTAGATATATTTTTACTATTTTTACGATCATTTTTTCTTTTTTTTTAATTAAAAAAAAATTTTAAGTCTTCTATTGTTCCTTTAATTTTCAATTTTATAACCTATTACTTAGCAAAAAAAAAAAAGACCCTATTTTTTTCTTCTTCAGCAAACTTCATATATATATATATATTATAATTTTTTGACTTTTTTTTTTCTTCTTTTCTTTAACATTGTATTTTTGAAATTCCAAACTCTACTCTAGATTTTTAATTTTAGCTTTTTGGTATATGTTATCAATTTTGTACCTGTAGTTTTTTTTTTTATAATTTCTGTGACTTTTTTTTCCTCTATTTCTTTCTCTTCTTCTTTTATATAACATTGTATATCTGAAATTCCAAACTCTACTCTAGATTTTTAATTTATGCTTTTTGGTATTTGATATCAATTTTGTACCTGTATTTTCTTTATAATTTTTGTGACATTGTTTGTTTTTGTTTGTTTGTTTGTTTTCTCTCCTTATTTTTCTTCTTCTTTTTTTTAACATTGTATTTTTGAAATTCCAAACTCTACTCTAGATTTTTAATTTTTGCTTTTTGGTATTAGTTATCAATTTTGTACCTGTATTTTCTTTATAATTTTCACGACCTTGTTTGTTTTTGTTTGTTCATTTTTTCTCTCTTTCTTTTCCTTCTTCTTTTCTTTAACATTGTATTTTTGAAATTCCAAACTCTACTCTAGATTTTAATTTTTGCTTTTAAGTATTTGTTACCAATTTTGTACCTTTAAGAACCCAATCTTCAGGACCCATTTTCACTAGGGAGCGAGATTACTGGCTTGACTGCTCTCTCTCCCTTTGGACTCTCCTTTTTCTCCACCAGGTCGCCTGTGTCTCCTCCCTAACCCCTCTCTACTCTACCCAACTCTGTGAATTTCTGTGTGTTCCAGACAGTGGAGAACACTTAAAGAACTGATTACTGGCTGGATCTGTCTCCCTTCTTTTCATTCCCCCCTTTTATCCTTCTGGCCACCTCTGTCACCTTCCTCCTTCTCTTCTCTGTATAACTCTGTGAACATCTCTGAGTGGTCCAGTTGTGGAGTGCACATAAGGAAGTAACTACTGGCTAGCCCACTCTCTCCACTATTGATTCCACCTCATCTCATTTGGGTCACCTCTAACTCCCTCCTCCCTCTTCTCTTCTCCATGTAATGCTGTGAACCTCTCTGAGTGACCCTCACAGTAGAGAAACTTTTCATCTTTAACGTAGATGTTTTATCAATCGTGCTGTATAGAAGGAGAAGTTTTGAAACTACTGTAAAAATAAGACTGATAACTGGAAACAGGAGGCTTAAGTCCAAACCCTGACTCCAGGGAACTCCTGACTCCAGGGAACATTAATTGACAGGAGCTCATCAAACGCCTCCACCTACACTGAAACCAAACACCACACAAGGGCCAACAAGTTTCAGGGCAAGACATACAAAGCAAATTTTCCAGCAACAAAGGAACAAAGCCCTGAGCTTCAAGATACAGGCTGCCCAAAGTCACCCCAAAACCATAGACATCTCATAACCCATTACTGGACATTTCGTTGCACTCCAGAGAGAAAAAATACAGCTCCACCCACCAGAACACTGACACAAACTTCCCTAACCAGGAAACCTTGACAAGCCACCTGTACAAACCCACACACAGTGAGGAAATGCCACAATAAAGAGAATTCCACAAACTGCCAGAATACAGAAAGGACACCCCAAACTCAGCAATTTAAACAAGATGAAGAGACAGAGGAATACTCAGCAGATAAAGGAACAGGATAAATGCCCACCAAACCAAACCAAAGAGGAAGAGATAGGGAATCTACCTGATAAAGAATTCTGAATAATGATAGTGAAATTGATCCAAAATCTTGAAATTAAAGTGGAATCACATATAAATAGCCTGGAGACAAGGATTGAGAAGATGCAAGAAAGGTTTAACCAGGACCTAGAAGAAATAAAAAAGAGTCAATATATAATGAATAATGCAATAAGTGAAATTAAAAACACTCTGGAGGCAAGAAATAGTAGAATAACAGAGGCAGAAGATAGGATTAGTGAATTAGAAGATAGAATGGTAGAAACAAATGAATCAGAGGGGATAAAAGAGGAAGAATTAAAAGAAATGAGGACAATCTCAGAGACCTCCAGGACAATATTAAACACTACAACATTCTAATCATAGGGGTTCCAGAATAAGAAGACAAAAAGAAAGACCATGAGAAAATACTTAAGGAGATAATAGTTGAAAACTTCCCTAAAATGGGGAAGGAAATAATCACCCAAGTCCAAGAAACAAAGAGAGTCCCAAACAGGATAAACCCAAGGAGAAACACCCCAAAACACATATTAATCAAATTAACAAAGATCAAACACAAAGAACAAATATTAAAAGCAGCAAGGGAAAAACAACAAATAACACACAAGGGAATTCCCATAAGGATAACAGCTGATCTTTCAATAGAAACTCTTCAAGCCAGGAGGGAATGGCAAGACATACTTAAAATGATGAAAGAAAATAACCTACAGCCCAGATTATTGTACCCAGCAAGGATCTCATTCAAGTATGAAGGAGAAATCAAAAGCTTTTCAGACAAGCAAAAGCTGAGAGAATTCAGCACCACCAAACCAGCTCTCCAACAAATACTAAAGGATATTCTCTAGACAGGAAACACAAAAACGGTGTATGAATTCGAACCCAAAACAATAAAGTAAATGGCAATGGGATCATACTTATCAGTAATTACCTTAAATGTAAATGGGTTGAATGCCCCAACCAAAAGACAAAGACTGGCTGAATGGATACAAAAACAAGACCCCTACATATGTTGTCTACAAGAGACCACCTCAAAACAGGGGACACATACAGACTGAAAGTGAAGGGCTGGAAAAAGATTTTCCATGCAAATAGGGACCAAAAGAAAGCAGGAGTAGCAATACTCATATCAGATAAAATAGACTTTAAAACAAAGGCTGTGAAAAGAGACAAAGAAGGTCACTACATAATGATCAAAGGATCAATCCAAGAAGAAGATATAACAATTAAAAATATATATGCACCCAACACGGGAGCACCGCAGTATGTAAGACAAATGCTAACAAGTATGAAAGGAGAAATTAACAATAACACAATAATAATGGGAGATTTTAATACCCCACTCACATCTATGGATAGATCAACTAAACAGAAAATTAACAAGGAAACACAAACTTTAAACGATACAATAGACCAGTTAGACCTCATCCCAAAACAATGAATTTCACCTTTTTCTCAAGCACACATGGAACATTCTCCAGGATAGACCACATCCTGGCCCATAAAACTAGCCTTGGTACATTCAAAAAAATTGAAATCATTCCAAGCATCTTTTCTGACCACAATGCAGTAAGATTAGATCTCAATTACAGGAGAAAAACTACTAAAAATTCCAACATATGGAGGCTGAACAACATGCTGTTGAATAACCAACAAATCACAGAAGAAATCAAAAAAGAAATCAAAATTTGCATAGAAACGAATGAAAATGAAAACACAACAACCCAAAACCTGTGGGACACGGTAAAAGTAGTCCTAAGGGGAAAGTTCATAGCAATACAGGCACACCTCAAGAAACAAGAAAAAAGTCAAATAAATAACCTAACTCTACACCTAAAGCAACTAGAAAAGGAAGAAATGAAGAACCCCAGGGTTAGTAGAAGGAAAGAAATCTTAAAAATTAGAGCAGAAATAAATGCAAAAGAAACAAAAGAAACCATAGCAAAAATCAACAAAACCAAAAGCTGGTTCTTTGAAAGGATAAATAAAATTGACAAAACATTAGCCAGACTCATCAAGAAACAAAGGGAGAAAAATCAAATCGATAAAATTAGAAATGAAAAAGGAGAGATCACAACAGACAACACAGAAATACAAAGGATCATAAGAGACTACTGTCAACAATTATATGTCAATAAAATGCACAACGTGGAAGAAATGGACAAATTCTTAGAAAAGTACAACTTTCCAAAACTGAACCAGGAAGAAATAGAAAATCTTAACAGACCCATCACAAGCATGGATATTGAAACTGTAATAAAAAATCTTCCAGCAAACAAAAGCCCAGGTCCAGACGGCTTCACAGCCGAATTCTACCAAAAATTTAGAGAAGAGCTAACACCTATCCTGCTCAAACTCTTCCAGAAAATTCAGAGGAAGGTAAACTTCCAAACTCATTCTATGAGGCCACCATCACCCTAATACCAAAACCTGAAAGATCCCACAAAAAAGAAAACTACAGGCCAATATCTCTGATGAACATAGATGCAAAAATCCTTAACAAAATTCTAGCAAACAGAATCCAACAACACATTAAAAAGATCATACACCATGACCAAGTGGGCTTTATCCCAGGGATGCAAGGATTCTTCAATATCCGCAAATCAATCAGTGTAATACACCACATTAACAAATTGAATAATAAAAACCATATGATTATCTCAATAGATGCAGACAAAGCCTTTGACAAAATTCAACATCCATTTATGATAAGAACTCTCCAGAACGCAGGAATAGAAGGAACATACCTCAACATAATAAAAGCTATATATGACAAACCCACAGCAAACATTTTCCTCAGTGGTGAAAAATTGAAAGCATTTCCTCTAAAGTCAGGAACAAGACAAGGGTGCCCACTTGCACCATTATTATTCGAAATAGTTTTGGAAGTTTTGGCCGCAGCAATCACAGCAGGAAAAGAAATAAAAGGAATCCAAATTGGAAAAGAAGAAGTAAAACTCTCACTATTTGCAGATGACGATCCTCTACATAGAAAACCCTAAAGACTCCACCAGAAAATTACTAGAACTAATCAATGACTATAATAACGTTGCAGGATATAAAATCAACACACAGAAATCCCTTGCATTCCTATACACTAGTAATGAGAAAACAGAAAGAGAAATTAAGGAAACAATTCCATTCACCATTGCAATGGAAAGAATAAAATACTTAGGATTATATCTACCTAAACAAACTAAAGACCTATATATAGAAAACTATAAAACACTGGTGAAAGAAATCAAAGAGGACACTAATAGGTGGAGAAATATACCATGTTCATGGATTGGAATAATCAATATAGTGAAAGTGAGTATACTACCCAAAGCAATTTATAGATTCAATGCAATCCCTATCAAGCTACCAACAGTATTCTTCACAGAGCTAGAACAAATAATTTCACAATTTGTATGGAAATACAAAAAACCTCAAATAGTCAAAGCGATCTTGAGAAAGAAGAATGGAACTGGAGGAATCAACCTACCTGACTTCAGACTCTACTACAAAGCCACAGTTATCAAGACAGTATGGTACTGGCACAAAGACAGAAATATAGATCAATGGAACAAAATAGAAAGCCCAGAGATAAATCCACGCACCTATGGACACCTTATCTTTGACAAAGGAGGCAAGAATATACAATGGATTAAAGACAATCTCTTTAACAAGTGGTGCTGGGAAAACTGGTCAACCACTTGTAAAAGAATGAAACTAGAACACTTTCTAACACCATACAAAAAAATAAACTCAAAATGGATTAAAGATCTAAACATAAGACCAGAAACTATAAAACTCCTAGAGGAGAACATAGGCAAAACACTCTCCGACATACATCACAGCAGGATCCTCTATGACCCACCTCCCAGAATACTGGAAATAAAAGCAAAATCAAACAAATGGGACCTAATTAACCTTAAAAGCTTCTGCACATCAAAGAAACTATTAGCAAGGTGAAAAGACAGCCTTCAGAATGGGAGAAAATAATAACAAATGAAGCAACTGACAAACAACTAATTTCAAAAATATACAAGGAACTCCTCCAGCTCAACTCCAGAAAAATAAATGACCCAATCAAAAAATGGGCCAAGGAACTAAACAGACATTTCTCCAAAGAAGACATACAGATGGCTAACAAAAACATGAAAAGATGCTCAACATCACTCATTATCAGAGAAATGCAAATCGAAACCACAGTGAGGTACCATTTCACACCAGTCAGAATGGCTGCAATCCAAAAGTCTACAAATAATAAATGCTGGAGAGGGTGTGGAGAAAAGGGAACCCTCTTACACTGTTGGTGGGAATGCAAACTAGTACAGCCACTATGGAGAACAGTGTGGAGATTCCTTAAAAACCTGGAAATAGAACTGCCTTATGATCCAGCAATCCCACTGCTGGGCATACACACTGAGGAAACCAGAAGGGAAAGAGACACGTGTACCCCAATGTTCATCACAGCACTGTTTATAATAGCCAGGACATGGAAGCAACCTAGATGTCCATCAGCAAATGAATGGATAAGAAAGCCATGGTACATATACACAATGGAGTATTACTCAGCCATTAAAAAGAATACATTTGAATGAGTTCTAATGAGGTGGATGAAACTGAAGCCTATTATACAGAGTGAAGTAAGCCAGAAGGAAAAACACCAATACAGTATACTAATGCATATATATGGAATTTAGAAAGATGGTAACAATATCCCGGTGTACGAGACAGCAAAAGAGACACTGATGTATAGAACAGTCTTATGGACTCTGAGGGAGAGGGAGAGGGTGGAAAGATTTGGGAGAATGGCATTGAAACATGTAAAATATCATGTAAGAAAGGAGTTGCCAATCCAGGTTCGATGCACGATACTGCATGCTTGGGGCTAGTGCACTGGGATGACCCAGAGGGAGGGTATGGGGAGGGAAGAGGGAGGAGGGTTCAGGATGGGGAACACATGAATACCTGTGGTGGATTCATTTTGATATTTGGCAAAACTAATACAATTATGTAAAGTTTAAAAATAAAATAAAATTAAA
Source organism: Bos grunniens (assembly GCF_055505025.1). Lineage (NCBI taxonomy): Eukaryota > Metazoa > Chordata > Mammalia > Artiodactyla > Bovidae > Bos > Bos grunniens. Next base: position 98,571,601 of record NC_141194.1, on the reverse strand, counting down.
AAAAAAAGATGTAATTGAAGTAGTACTATGGGAAAAAAATCTACATTTTTAAATGCATACACTGAAAAAAAAAAAAAAAAGAAAGAAAGAAAGAGCTCAAATAAAGAACTAACTATCCAATCAGATCAGTTGCTCAGTCATGTCCGACTCTTTGCGACCCCATGAATCACAGCACGCCAGCCCTCGCTGTCCATCACCAACTCCCGGAGTTTACTGAGACTCACGTCCATCAAGTCAGTGATGTCATCCAGCCATTTCATCCTCTGTCGTCCCCTTCTCCTCTTGCCCCCAATCCCTCCCAGCATCAGAGTCTTTTACAGTGAGTCAACTCTTCGCATGAGGTGGCCAAAGTACTGGAGTTTCAGCTTTAGCGTCATTCCTTCCAAAGAAATCCCAGGGCTGATCTCTTTCAGAATGGACTGATTGGATCTCCTTGCATTCCAAGAGACTCTCAAGAATCTTCTCCAACACCACAGTCCAAAAGCATCAATTCTTCGGCACTCAGCCTTCTTCACAGTCCAATTCTCACATCCATACATGACCACAGGAAAAACCATAGCCTTGACTAGACGAACCTTTGTTGGCATACACCTTAAATAACTAGGGGAAAAAAAAACAAAACTAATTAAACCCAAAGGTAGCAGATGGAAAGAAATAATAAAGATTAAGTGCCAATGGATAAAATAAAGACTAGGAAAACAATAAGATATTCAACAAAACCAAAGGTGATTCTTTGACATGATTAACAAAATTGACAAAATTTAGATTCATTTTCTTAAAAAAAAAGAGAGAAAACTAATTACTGCAATCATAAATGAAAACAGGGATATTACTAACAATATTACAAAAAAAAGAATTATGAGAGAACACTATGAATAACTATACAACAAAAGATTAGATAACATAGATGAAATGAACAAATTCCTAGAAATACACAAACTACAAAAAGTGACTCAAGAATAAATAGAAATTTTGACTAGATCCGTAACAAGTAAGGAGTTTGAATCCATAATCCAAAACCTCTAACACAGAGAAGCCTAGGTCCAGATGGCTTCACTTGTGAATTCTATGAAAATATTAAAAAGGATATATTTTCAATTTTTCCTAAATCTCTCCAAAAATTGAAGAGGAGTGAACACTTCCTAATTCATTCCATGGGGACAGGATTATCCTGATACCAAAATCAGACACATTAGAAGAAAACCACTGACTAGCATCCCACATGGATGCTGATATAAAGCTTGTCAACTATATATTAGCAAATAATTAAGCAGTATGTTAAAAAGATTATATATCATGATCAAGTGAAAATTATTGTTGAAATGCAAGGATAATTCAACATACGAAAATAATATATTAAGAAAATTCAAGGAAAAAATCATGATTATCACAATTGGTGCAAAAAAAGCATTGGTGGCTCAGATGGTAAAGCGTCTTCTTGCAATGCGGGAGACCCAGGTTCGATCCCTGGATCGGGAAGATCCCCTGGAGAAGGAAATGGCAACCCACTGCAGTACTTTTGCCTGGAAAATTTCATGGATGGAGGAGCCTGGTAGGCTACAGTCCATGGGGTCACAAAGAGTCAGACACGACTGAGCAACTTCACTTTCCTTTCCAATACCTATTCATGATAAAAAAAAAAAAAAAAAAAAAAAAAAAACTAGAAATATAACTTTCCCAACATAATAAAGGCCACATATGAAAAACCCAAAGCTATCAAAATACTAAAAGGTGAAAGAAAGCAAGCTTTTCCTCTAACAACAGGAGCAAGACAAAGATGACCACTTTCACCACTTCTGTTCAACATAATAATGGAATTTCTAGTCAAGAAAAGAAACAAAAGGACATTCAAATGGGAAAGGAAAACGTAAAATTCTCTGTTTACAGATGACATGATCTTATAAGTAGAAAATTCCTAAAAATTATACATACACACACACACAAATATAACTAATAAATTCAGCAAAGTTATAAGACACAAAGTCAAAAGACAAATATCAGTTGCATTTCTCATACTAACAATGAAAAAATCTGAAAAGGAAAATTTTAAAAATCACTAGAATCAATAAGAATAAAATATTTCTGAATAAATTAAAACAATGAAGTGAAAGACATTTAAAATGATACATAGAAAAGGAAAAACAACTTGGGGGTGGTGGCCAAGATGGCTGAGTAAGAAGGTCCTGAGCTCAGTTTTTCCCACAGGCATACCAACATTATAACTGTTGATATTAACAGAGCAACAACCTAAGAAAACAACTAGCAAAAAAAGATTTTCCACAACTAAAGATATAAAGAAGGAATCACAGTGAGGCTAGAAAAAAGATGGAGATGCAATACAGTTGAGCCTCACACCCCAAGGTTGGCAACTCACAAATAGGAAGATAATCACAACTGCAGGGGTTCTCCCCAAAAAAAGTGAGGAGTCTAAGCCCTATATCAGGCTCTCCAGCCCAAAGGTCTTGTATTAGGAAGATGAGTCCCCAGAATATCTGGCTTTGAAGGCCAGTGGGGCATGAAAACAAAAGAGTGAAAAGTCTGTAGGAAACAGAGGCTACTCTTAAAGTGGCAAGAAAATCTCACATACCCTGAGTCCCAGTGCAGATGCATATATTTGAAAGGAGCCTAGTCAGACTCACTAATTGATCTTGTAGAGCTTTCTGAACAATCAGCAAGCAACTGGGAACTCTCCTGGGGACACAGACATATCAGCAGACATTTGGAGGAGCTTGTTCTACCAAGAGGACACTGGTGCTGGCAATCACCATATTGGATTCTTCCCTGTACCATTTTAGCACTGGGACTTACCTGCCCAACAACAGCTGGCAACTTGATGCTTGGGCTCAAGTAGGCAGCCATCTGGGGACCTGGCCCCAGCTACTTGTGGGCCACTACCAGGTTCAAGCCTCCACACCAACCGAGCAGCCAGTGAGATGTTGGGACCCAGTTTTGCCCAGCAGTGTGCCGGCATAATCCCACCTCACCCAACCCCTGCAGCCAGCCACCCCCAGGACCCAGTCCCATAAAGCAGGGGGCCATAACCAGCTCTGAGCCTGGGCCCATGGGTCATGCAAACAGCCACATAGGGAACAAGCTCCACCTCCCAGTGGCCACTAGCTCCAAGTCTCCCTGAGCTACACAGACAGCCACCTGAGAAGTCTACTCTCCCTTCTAGTAGGACTGCAGCCACTGCATGAGGCACAATCTTGTAGCCAACTAGGCCAGAGCCAGTCCTGCCTATGAGAATGCCTATATTAGTCAGCCCCACAACAACAAAAGGACATACACAGCCCACATAGGGAGAACTTCTGGAATATAAACTCTGGTGACCAGAGGTTAGTGTGCTTCTGGACTCATAGGATGTCTTCTACATAGAACTACTTCTCCAAGATTAGGAAATGAATCCAACTTAACTAACACAAAGAAATAAGTGCAGAAAATTGGACAAAATGAGAATACATAAGAAAATGTTCCAAACAAAGGAACAAAATGTGACATCAGAAAAAAAACTAAAAGTGGAGATAAGAAACCTAACACACACATGGACTGCAAGAATTAATATTGTTAAAATCACAATACTACCCAAGGCAAGTCCCTTGGACTGTAAGGAGATCAAACTAGTCAATCCTAAAGGAATTCAACCCTGAATATTCATTGGAAGGACTGATGCTGAAGCTGAAACTCCAATACTTTGCCTACATGATGAAAAAGCTGACCGGAAAAGACTCTATTGCTGGGAAAGATTAAAGGGAAATGGAGAAGGGGGCAGCAGAGGATAGCATCACTGACTCAGTGGACACGAATTTGAGTGAACTCTGGGAGATAGTGGAGTCCAGAGGAGCCTGGTGTGCTGCAGACCATGAAGTCACAAAGAGTCAGACATGACTTAATGACTGAACAATAGACAACAATAACCCAAGGCAATCTATAGGTTCAGTGTGATCCCTATTCAAATACCAAGGGCATTTTTCACAGTACTAGGACAACAAATAATTCTAAAATGGCATGGAAACACAAATGACACTGAATAACCAAAAGAATCTTGAGAAAGAACAATGCTGAGAGAATCATGCTGATTTCAAACTATATTTTTTAAAAAAACTACAATAATCAAAACAGTCTGGTGTTGACACAAAAACAGATGTACAGATCAATGGAATAAAAGAGAAAGCCCAGAAATACCTCACAATTATAAGGCTTATTAATTTAAAACAAAGAAGGCAAGAATATAGAATGGGGAAAAGACGGCCTCTTCAGTAAATAGTGTTGGGAAAACTGGACAGCTACATGCAAAAGAATCGACCTGGTCTACTTGTTCATACCATATACAAAAAATAAACTCAAATGGATTAAAGACCAAAACATAAGAACTGAAACCATAAAACTCCTAGAAGAACATAAGCAGTAAGGGGTTTAACATCGGTCTTAGCAATGCTTTTTTGGACATGTCTTCTTTGGCAAGGAAATTGAAAGTGAAATAAACAAATGAAACTTTGTCGAACAAAAAGCATCCATCAACAAAAAGAGAACCCACTGAATGGGATAATATATTTGTAAAGAAAAGACCCTGATGCTGGGAAAGATTGAAGGCGGGAGGAGAAGGGGATGACAGAGGATGAGATGATTGGAAGGCATCACCGACTCAATGGACATGAGTTTGAGTAGGCTCCAGGAGTTGGTGATGGACAGGGAAGCTTGGCATGCTGCAGTCCACGGGGTTGCAAACAGTCAGACACAACTAAGAGACTGAACTGAACTAAAACACTATATCTCTGAATAAGGGTTAATATCCCAAATATACAAAGAATTCAAACAGCTCAGCATCAAAAAATAAACAACCACAATTGGGTTTAAAAATGGAAAGAGTACAGGAATAAATATTTTTCCAGAGAAGACATGAAGATAGCTAACAGGCACATGAAAAAATGACCAATATCACTAATCATCAGTTCAGTTCAGTTCAGTTGCTCAGTCGTGTCCGACTCTTTATGACCCCATGAATTGCAGCACGCCAGGCCTCTCTGTCTATCACCAGTTCCTGTGGTTCACTCAAATTAACATCCATCGAGATGGTGATGCCTTCCAGCCATCTCATCCTCTGTCATCCCCTTCTCCTCCTGCACCCAATCCCTCCCAGCATCAGAGTCTTTTCCAATAAGTCAACTCTTTGCATGAGGTGGCCAAAGTACTGGAGTTTCAGCTTCAGCATCATTCCTTCCAAAGAACACCCAGGACTGATCTCATTTAGAATGGACTGGTTGGATTTCCTTGCAGTCCAAGGGACTCTCAAGAGTCTTTTCCAACACCACAGTTCAAAAGTATCAGTTCTTCGGTGCTCAGCTTTCTTCACAGTCCAAGCCTCACATCCATACATGACCACTGGAAAAACCATAGCCTTGACTAGACATACCTTTGTTGGCAAAGTAATGTCTCTGCTTTTGAATATGCTATCTAGGTTGGTCATAACTTTCCTTCCAAGAAGTGTCTTTTAATTTCATGGCTGAAATCACCATCTACAGTAATTTTGGAGCCCAGAAAAATAAAGTCTGATACTGTTTCCACTGTTTCCCCATCTATTTCCCATGAAGTGATGGGACCAGATGCCATGATCTTCGTTTTCTGAATGTTGCTGTTTAAGCCAACTTTTTCACTCTCCTCTTTCACTTTCATCAAGAGTCTCTTTAGTTCCTCTTCACTTTCTGCCATAAGGGTGATGTCATCTGCATATCTGAGGCTATTGATATTTCTCCCAGAAATCTTGATTCCAGCTTGCGCTTGTTCCAGCCCAGCGATTCTCATGATGTACTCTGCATATAAGTTAAATAAGCAGGATGACAATATATAACCTTGACATACTCCTTTTCCTATTTGGAACCAGTCTGTTGGTGCACGTCCAGTTCTAACTGTAGCTTCCTGACCTGAATATAGGTTTCTCAAGAGGTAGGTCAAGTGGTCTGGTGTTCCCATCTGTTTCAGAATTTTCCACAGTTTATTGTGATCCACACAGTCAAAGGCTTTGGCATAGTCAATAAAGCAGAAATAGATGTTTTTCTGGAACTCTCTTGCTTTTTCCATGATCCAGCGAATGTTGGCAATTTGATCTCTGGTTCCTCTGCCTTTTCTAAAACCAGCTTGAACATCTGGAAGTTCACAGTTCACATACTTCTGAAGCTTGGCTTGGAGAATTTTGACTAATCATCAGACAAATTCAAATCAAAATCAGGTAAACTACCTTACAATTTTTATAATGACTATCATCAAAAAGCCAATAAATGACACATGATGATGAAGCAATAGAGAAAAGGCAACCTTTGTGCACTATTGGTCAGAGTGTAAATAGGTGCAGCTATATGGAAAAGAGTAAAAGGCTCCTCAAAAAATTAAAAATAAGACTACCATGTGAAAATGAAACTGTTAATTGCTCAGTCACACCTGACTCTTTGCAACTCAATGGACTGTATGTAGCCCACTAGGCTCCTCTGTCCATGTAATTCTCCAGGCAAGAATACTGGAGTGTGTAGCCATTCCCTTCTCCAGGGGATCTTCCCAAACCAAGGATCAAACCCAGGTCTCCCATTTTGCAGGAGAATTCTTTACCATCTGAGCCAACAAGGACTATCATATAATGCAGCAATTCCACTTATGGGTATTTTTCCAAAGGAAAAAAAAAACTATAATACAGAAAATTATATGCTAAACCTATGTGCATTGCAGCATTATTTATAATAGAGAAGATATGGAAGCAATCTAAGTGTTCACTGGTAGATGGATGGATAACAAAGATGTGGTACACACAAACATACACACACACAAATGGAAGCCATAAAATAGAATGAAATCTGGCCATTTACAAAAACATGAATGAACCTGGAGGGTATTATGCTAAGTGAAATAAATCAGAAAAAGAAAAACACTGTATGATTTCACTTATAATGTGGAATCTAAAAACCAAAACAAATATAATAAACCAGAAACAAACTAACAGATACAGAGAACAAGCTGATGGTTGCCAAAGGGAAGGTGGGTGAGGGGTTGAGTGAAATAAGTGAGGGAGATTAAGAGGTACAAACTTGCAGTTATAAAATAAATAATTTGTGGGGATAGAAAAAAAGACAAACCATGTTTACATACTGAAAGGCAATATTATTAAGATGAACTTCTTCTCAAAGTGATCAACAGAGCAGACCATTCTAAAGAGAGGGGTACTCTAAAGTAGACAAATCTCTTACTTTTTCAAAGAGAAAAAATCAAATCACCAGAGACAAATGGATACATAAATTTCAATCAGTTCAGTTCAATTCAGTCACTCAGTTGTGCCCAACTCTTTTCGACCCCATGAATGGCAGCACGCCAGGCCTCCCTGTCCATCACCAACTCCCAGAGTTCACTCAAACTCATGTCTATCAACTCAGTGATGCCATCCAGCCATCTCATCCTCTGTCATCCCCTTCTCCTCCTACTCTCAATTTTTCCCAGCATCTAGGTCTTTTCCAATGAGTCATGTCTTCGCATGAGGTGGCCAAAGTATTGGAGTTTCAGCTTTAGCATCATTCCTTCCAATGACACCCAGGACTGATCTCCTTTAGGATGGACTGGTTAGGACTCCTTGCAGTCCAAGGGACTCTCAAGAGTATACTCCAACAACACACTTCAAAAGCATCAATTCTTTAGTCCACAGCTTTCTTCACAGTCCAACTCTCACATCCATACAAGACCATTGGAAAAACCATAGCCTTGACTAGACAGGCCTTTGTTGGCAAAGTAATGTCTCTGCTTTTGAATATGCTATCTAGGTTGGTAATAACTTTCCATCCAAGGAGTAAGCGTCTTTTAATTTCATGGCTGCAATCACCATCTGCAGTAATTTTGGAGCCCCAAAAAATAAATTTTAAAACAGTTTCCACTGTTTCCCCATCTATTTCCCATGAAGTAATGGGACCAGATGCCATGATCTTCGTTTTCTGAATGTTGAGCTTTAAGCCAACTTTTTCACTCTCCTCTTTCACTTTCATCAAGGTCTTTAGTTCCTCTTCACTTTCTGTCATAAGGGTGGTGTCATCTGCATATCTGAGGTTATTGATCTCTTTCAGAAATCTGGATTCCAGCTTGCACTTCTTCTAGCCCAGCATTTCTCATGGTGTACTCTGCATATAAGTTAAATAAGCAGGGTGACAATATACAGCCTTGACGTACTCCTTTTCCTATTTGGAACCAGTCTGTTGTTCCATGTACAGTTCTAATTGTTGCTTCATGACTTGCATATAGGTTTCTCAAGAGTCAGGTCAGGTGGTCTGGTATTCCCATCTCTTTCAGAATTTTCCACAGTTTATTGTGATCCACACAGTCAAAGGCTTTGGCTTAGTCAGTAAAGCAGAAGTAGATGTTTTTCTGGAACTCTCTTGCTTTTTCCATGATCCATCAGATGTTGGCAATTTGGTCTCTGGTTCCTCTGCCTTTTCTAAAACCAGCTTGAACATTTGGAAGTTCACGGTTCACATATTTCTGAAGCCTGGCTTGGAAAATTTTGAGCATTACTTTACTAGTGTGTGAGATGAGTGCAATCGTGCTGTAGTTTGAACATTCTTTGACATTGTCTTTCTTTGGGATTGGAATGAAACTGACCCTTTTCAGCCCTGTGGCCACTGCTGTGTTTTTCAAATCTGCTGGCATATTGAGTGCAGCACTTTCACAGCATCATCTTTCAGGATTTGAAATAGCTCAACTGGAATTCCATCACCTCCACTAACTTTGTTCACAGTGATGCTTTCTAAGGCCCACTTGACTTCACATTCCAGGATGTCTGGCTCTAGGTTAATGATCACACCATCATGATTATCTAGGTCATAAAAATCTTTTTTGTACGTTCTTCTGTGTATTCTTTCCACCTCTTCTTAATATCTTCTGCTTCTGTTAGGTCCATACCATTTCTATCCTTTATCAAGCCCATCTTTGCATGAAATGTTCCCTTGATATCTCTACTTTTCTTGAAGAGATCTCTAGTCTTTAACATTCTGTTGTTTTCCTCTACTTCTTTGCACTGATCACTGAGGAAGGCTTTCTTATGTCTCCTTGCTATTCTTGGGAACTCTGCATTTCAGATGCTTATATCTTTCCTTTCTTCTTTGCTTTTTCACCCCTCTTCTATTCACAGTTATTTGCAAGGCCTCCTCAGGCAGCCATCTTGCTTTTTTGGATTTCTTTTCCATGGGGATGGTCTTCATTCAGTTATTAGGTATATATTCTGAATTTCAGTTGCACATATCTATCCCTATCTGTAGGTCAGACAGAATGGTCCTTCTACAGGCTGTTGCTATATTCCTTAAGTCTGCCTAAGGGAATGTTTAGAATCACCATCTATGCAGAGATTAGGAGAGTTATATCATTCTGAATTGACTTTATATTAATTTCTATTGGGAACTAGGGACTTAGACCTCCTAACTACACTAACAACATAAATGATCTTTGCTCTTTCATTCCCTAAGTCCATTCTCATATTTGTCAATGCTTAGATCAATTATCTACGTAACTGACTCAGTACTCTCCTTCATTTTAATCAACTTGCTGCAGAGACTTGACTGTAGATATTGACTATTCTGTGTTTTCTAATTGCTCATCTTAATAAAGTCTCGGATATGAAAGTAATCTGTACTGTGAGAGTTGGACTGTGAAGAAAGCTGAGCACCGAAGAATTGATGCTTTTGAACTGTGGTGTTGGAGAAGACTCTTGAGAGTCCCTTGGACTGCAAGGAGGTCCAACCAGTCCATTCTAAAGGAGATCAGTCCTGGGTGTTCTTTGGAAGGAATGATGCTAAAGCTGAAACTCCAGTACTTTGGCCACCTCATGCGAAGAGTTGACTCATTGGAAAAGACCCTGATGCTGGGAGGGATTGGGGGCAGGAGGAGAAGGGGACGACAGAGGATGAGATGGCTGGATGGCATCACCGACTCGATGGACATGAGTCTGAGTGAACTCCGGGAGTTGGTGCTGGACAGGGAGGCCTGGTGTGCTGCAATTTATGGGGCCGCAAAGAGTCAGACACGACTGAGTGACTGAACTGAACTGAAAGAGAGCAAAGGGGGTCTCCAGTGAAGATGGTGGAGTAGATTCATGTAAATATATCTTTAACAGGAAAATATGGAAAATAAAAAAGATATGGCTAAGACAGACAAAAGAGGTCAGTAATGTCCCAGAAAAACAGAACTGAAGAGTAATGAAGTGTACCCACCTTCCAGTGCAGGAGACTCAGGTTCATTTCCTGGTCACGGAACTAAGATCCCACGTGCCACAGGGCGACTAGGCCCACATGCCACAACCAAATCCATGCGCCCCATCTTATGACCCTGCATGCCAGAACTAGAGCCCACACGCTCTGGAGTCCACGTGTCACAACTAGAGAGAAGCTCATGCACTGCAAGGAAGAGCCCATGTGCTTCAACTAAGATTTAATGCAGTCAAAAATAAATACATTACTTAGATATTAAAAAATAAAGACACTTTTTTTAAAAATCAAGGGAACAAGAATCTCTATTTTATGTGAAATATTCTAAGAACAAGGAAGTAAAGAAAAGCCACAACTTGCTAGTAAAGTTGTATAGCAAAAAGAACACGCATACACTGCCTGTTGCTGTTGTTCTGTTACCCAGTTGTATCTAACTCTTTGCAACCCCTAGGGCTGCATCACGCCGGGCCTTCCTGTCCCTTACGATATCCCGAATTTTGCCCAAGTTCATGTCCATTGCATCGATGATGCCATCCAGCCATCTCATCCTCTGAGGTGCTCTTCTCCTTCTGCCCTCAATCTTTCCCAGCATAAGGGATTTTTCCAATGAGTCAGCTCTTCAGATGACCAAAATACTGGAGCATTAGCTTCAGCATCAATCCTTCCAACAAGTATTCAGAGTTGATTTCTCTTAAGATTGACTGGTTTGATCTCTTTGCTGTCCAAGATTCTCTCAGGAGTCCTCTCCAGCACCACAGCTTGAAGGTATCAATTCTTTGGCATTTTGCTTTCTTTATGGCCCAGCTTTCACAGCCATGCATGACCACTGGGAAGATCACAGAGCCTTGTTGGGAGAGTAATGTCTCTGCTTTTCAACACACTGTCTAGATTCGTCATAGCTTTCCTGCCAAGAAGCAATAGTCTTCTGGTTTCATGGCTGCAGTCACCATCATGATGTGCTCAGTGTATTGGTAAAACAGGGTGACAGCAGACGGCCCTGTCATACTCCTTTCTCAATCTTGAACCAATCAGTTGCTCCACACAGGGTTCTAACTATTGCTTCTTGACATGCATACAGGTTTCTCAGGAGACAGGTAAGGTGGAATGGTATTCCCAGCTCTTTAAGAGCCTTCCATAACTTGTTATGATCCACACAGGCAAAGGTTTTAGTATAGTCAATGAAACAGAGGTAGATGTTTCTCTGGAATCCCCTTGCTTTCTTTATGATCTGCAAATGCTAGCAATTTGATCTCTGCTTCTTCTTCCTTTTCTAAACCCAGCTTGGATATCTAGAAGTTCTTAGTTCACATGATGCTGAAGCCTAGAATACAAGATTTTAAGCATAACCTTACTAGCATGGGAGATGAGTGCAACTGTCTGATGGTTAGTACATCTTTAGTACTACCCTTCTTGGGAATTGGGATAAGGATTGATCTTTTCCAGTCCTGTAGCCACTGGTAGGTCTCCCAGACTTGCTGACATATTGAATGCAACACCTTGATGGCATCATCCTTTAGGGTTTTGAATTCCATCACCTCCACTACTGGAATTCCACTACTGGAATTCCATCAACTCCACTAGCTTTATTAACAGCAGTGCTTCCTAAGGCCACTTATCTTCACACTCCAGAATGTCTGGCTCTGGGTGACTAATCACATCATCATAGTAATCTGGTTCATTAAGATCTTTTTTGTAGTTCTTCTGTGTATTCTTTCCATCTCTTCTTGATCTCTTCAGCATCTACTAAGACTCTAACCATTTCTGTCCTTTATTGTGCCCATCTTAAGACAAAATGTTCCCTTGATATTTCTAATTTTCCTAAAGAGAGTCTTTCCCCTTCTGTTGCTTTCTTCTAGTTTTATGCACTTCGTGGATCACTGCCTTGTTGTGGTGAAGGGGCTTGCATAACTCAATGAAGCTATGAGCCATGCCATGTAGGGCCACCCAAGAGAGACGGTCATAGAGGAGAACTCTGACAGAATGTGATCCTGTGGAGGAGGGAATGGCAAATCACCCCAGTATACCTGCCATGAGAACTTCATGAACTGTACAAAAAGACATAACCTGATGCAAATGTAAATAACTGCATGTACAACAGTCTCCAACATACGATGCTTCAACTTACAAATTTTGACTTTATGATGGTGCAAAAGTGATAAGCATTAAGTAGAAACTGTACTTTGAATTTTGATCTTTTCCCAGGCTAACAATATGCAGTACCACACTTGTGATGCTGGGTGACAGCAGGGAGCAGCAGCTCCCAGTCAGCCCCATGACCACAAAGGGAAATAAATCGATACACTTAGGACATTCTGAACCCATATAATCATTCTGTTTTTCACTTTCAGTAGAGTGTTCAACAAGTTATATGAGACATTCAATACTTTACTATAAAACAGGCTTTATGTTAGATGATTTTGCCCAACTGTAGGCTTATGTAAGAGTTCTGAGCACTTTCAAGGTAGATGAGGTCAACTATGATGTTTGGTAGGTTAGGTATATTACCTGCATCTTCAACGTACAATATTTTCAACCTATGATGGATTTATCAGGATGCAATCCCATCAAAAAACAAGGAATATCCATACATTATCTGGATGGCAATTTGGCAATATCTAGCAAATGTGATGATAGATATACCCTTTGATTCAACAATATCAGTATTAGGTATAAAACTAGATAAACACTTAATACATTTGTAAATAATATCCCTACAATACTTTTTTCTTTTTCTTGTAGAGCTACTAGAAATACCTAAAAAAAAATTTGAAAGAACCTAAAAGTCCATCAACAAGAGAACAAACTGTGGAATATGCAAACAATGGAGCAGTACATAGTAATTAAAATGTAAGAACTAGAGCTACTTGTATAAATATAGATTTAACTCAAAACATTAGCTTGAGCAAAAAAAAGCTAGGTTACAGAATGATACAGCTGGAGTGTTACTATTCATATGCAATTTATATACGATTTTAAAATATGCAAACCAATCTTATAAATGATATAGATATATGCATATGTATGAAAATATATAAAAAATGAAGGTTGCTGGTTACCTCTAGGGAATATATGAAAGTAATCAGTCAGTCAGTTCAGTCGCTCAATCGTGTCCGACTCTTTGCGGACACATGAATTGCAGCACACCAGGCCTCCCTGTCCATCACCAACTCCCGGAGTTCACTCAGACTCACGTCCATCGAGTCAGAGATGCCATCCAGCCATCTCATCCTCTGTCGTCCCCTTCTCCTCCTGCCCCCAGGAACAGGAAAAACATCTCTATTTTACTTGTTTCAGAAAATATCTGGATCAAATACCAAAAAAAATGGTAAGGCTTAGAGGTATGCACAAAATTATTGATTTAGTGGTCATCTATTCCTCTCTAACAGATATAGCTCAGAATTTTTTAAAAGAAGGAAAAAACACACTAAGTTATTGATATGAACTGTATATAAGTCCAAGCATGTCATTTGGTACTTAGATATACTGGATATTTGATGAATGAGTGAATGAAGTAATGTATAAAACTCAGCCATATAAATCAAACTTATTCCCTTTATCTTACCTTTATCAACAGCAACTCTTTGTGTTATCCCCATGCCAGCTAGCATAAACAATATCATTAGGAGGCACTCTAATTGAAAAATCTGGAAACAAAAGTAAGAAAGAAAAATTAATCCTTTCCCTTTTTGCTCTGAGTATCTGGTGTCTCTACCACAGCACCCTCCCTTTGGAACAGTGATTTTTTTTAAATTTTCTTCTGGGATGTTCCATATATTCCTCTGATACTGACTCATTGAACGAAGCATTATTGTCTGAAACATATTCTAAACCTCTCTCTTGATGTGTGGGAACAAAATTAGATGGTCTTTATTGAAGGACATTAATGTATCACAGAAAAGATTAACTCATACAAACAATGAACTATTGTTCTTTTGTCAATAAATCTGTCAGCTTGTTTATTACTGCACAGCTGAAGAGTTTCAAGATTTTAAAAGATATAGATATTATAATACTTCAAGGCTGATTTGTTTCTTAAGATGACAAAAGAGAACAGAGGGCTTCAAGATGGCTGTTATAACTCTGTAAGTAAATCAAAAATATTCTTCTAGAGAGGTTGAAAACCAGAACCTAATAACAAATTCTATTATATGATAAAGGTAGTCTTAAAGCAATAGATCACAGATATTCAGAGATAATAAAGAACATAAAAATTATAAATCTCTTTGTATGTGTGTAATATGTCTGCTTTTTTTCTTCTTGCCAATTTTACAATCTTTTTTTTCATTACAGTGTAGTAGATTTTCAAGGTTGTGCTAGTTTTAGATGTATAACAAAGTGTTTCAGTTATACATACTTATATATGTATTTTTTTCAGATTATTTTCCCTTATATATTATTACAAAACAATGAGTATAGTTCCCTGTACTATACAGTAGGTCCTTGTTGGTTATCTATTTTATGTATAGGTTAATCCCAGACTCCTAATTTATCTCTCCCAGCCCTTTTCCTTTGGCAATTTGTATATACATTCATTTATTTCTTTTTTTTAGATTCCACATATAAGTGACATCATATGGTATTTGCCTTTCTCTGTCTCGCTTATTTCCCTTAATATGATAAACTCTAGATCCATTCATGTTGCTACAAATGTCATTATTTCATTCTTTTTTAAAAATGTATTTCAATATAGTTGATTTAAAATGTATTAATTGCAAGTGTACAGCAAGTGAATCAGTTATACATATACATATATCCACTCTTTTTTAGATTCTATTCCCATATAGGTCATCACAGAGTATTGAAAGGTTACCTGTACTATACAGTAGGACCTTATTAGTTATCTACTTTATACATGTCAATCCCAATCTCCAAATTATCCCTCTGCCTCCCCTTTCCCCCTGTACATGTGTGAGTCTATTTGTCAATTTTTTTATATTAAATCAAAACTAAACATCTAAATATCCAGTGAAAGAAAGTGAAAATCATCCATACAGCAAAGTTTTGATCAGAATATTAGTCTCTGATCCTTGGTTTAGTGCACTTTTCACAAATGTCTTATTCATAGTTAAAGCCATTTATTATTATTTATGGAAATTCAGTGAGTGAAGGGGGCAGCATGTATGCACTGTTGGAAGTACTGCATTTCAGACATTTAACTTCAATATAATCCAAGATTCATTTCAATTCATGCAGCATACAGAATAGAGTTCAAGCACCAATTTTAAACTAAAGGAACCAGCTACCTCCCAGAATACTAGAAACAAATCTGAGCAGTTTTACAGGCCTTTCATCAAATAAAAAGTTCATTGAGGCTTCAGGGAAGAATAGAAATTTTGACTCATTTCATAACTTTAGAAATATAACACATGGTTCATTTGGTTGTATCTGCTCACTATTTCTTAACTGTAGCAAATTTACCTTAAGAATGTAAAGGATCTTTTACTGGTCTCAAGCCTAGGAACAAAGACACACACACATGCACATACACAAAGACACATACATATACAAGGAATTTTCATATCAATTGTCTCATCTTATGTTGGTAAGGATTAAGGAGATGTATCTAAATACCTGGAATACTAGAAAGCTGCTTTTTACTGGATTTTGCTTAGTGGGATAAGTGCATTATCATGCAAGAGAGCATTACAACCAAGAGAGGTGATAGGGTGAATGTGAATCTTCACAGCAATAGTATTTGCCTATCATAAAATTTAGAGAGGAAAAGTAATGGCTATCCCTTAACATCAGTGCATCAGAGCTTGGGTTGGTTTGTCTGATGCTGAGATGAAATGAGCCACCAATTCACGCAGTAATATCATACAGGAACTTTCGATTAGGGAAAACCAAGTAAGGTTCAGTGATCAAAATAGCAGCCACCTGCAGCCTATGCAGTGTAGGCACATGTCTAAGGTAGAAATTCAAGAATCTTTCCAAAAACTAACTTCTCCAAAAAAATGGGAAGCTGTACACATTCAAAAAAAAAAAAAAAACACAGAATAGGAATATGAGAATTCAGGTTATCTTATAAAATCCTCCATTTACATACTCATTGATCCTGCACTCTTGGCCAAAGGAATGCACTGTTTAGTCTACCCACTAAGTGACACCAACCTAAGATGACAAGAGGTGCTTTAGTGACTATGAATAATGACTTATTGAAAAGAGACTGAGTATGAGATTTTATACGAAAACCTAGGGCTTCCTTGGTAGCTCAGATGGTAAAGCATCTGCCTGCAATGCAGGAGACCCGGGTTCAATCCCTGTGTTGGGAAGATCCCCTGGAGAAGGAAATGGCAACCCACTTGAGGACTCTTCCCTGGAAAATCCCATGGACAGAGGAGCCTCGTAGGTTACAGTCCATGGGGTTGCAAACACTCAGACATGACTGAGCAACTTCGCTCACTCACAAGATTTCCTAAATACGATGAGATTTTTTTTTCTAGGTCCAAAATAAATGCAAAATTAATTGGAAAATTCAAGAATTTAGAGACTGTTTCACCAGTGAAAGAATTATGAAAGCCTAAGTAAAGATGTTCAAGCTGGTTTTAGAAAAGGCAGAGGAACCAGAGATCAAATTGCCAACATCTGCTGGATCATCAAAAAAGCAAGAGAGTTCCAGAAAAACATCTATTTCTGCTTTATTGACTATGCCAAAGCCGTTGACTGTGTGGATCACAATAAACTGGAAAATTCTGAAAGAGATGGGAATCCCAGACCACCTGACATGCCTCTTGAGAAATCTGTATGCAGGCCAGGAAGCAACAGTTAGAACTGGACATGGAACAACAGACTGGTTCCAAATAGGAAAAGGAGTATGTCAAGGATGTATATTGTCACCCTGTTTATTTAACTTATATGCAGAGTACATCATGAGAAATGCTGGGCTCAAAGAAGCACAAGCTGGAATCAAGATTGCCGGGAGAAATATCAATAACCTCAGATATGCAGATGACACCACCCTTATGGCAGAAAGTGAAGAGGAACTAAAAAGCCTCTTGATGAAGGTGAAAGAGGAGAGTGAAAAAGTTGGCTTAAAGCTCAACATTCAGAAAACGAAGATCATGGCATCTGGTCCCATCACTTCATGGGATATAGATGGGGAAATAGAGGAAACAGTGTCAGACTTTATTTTTTGGGGCTACAAAATCACTGCAGATGGTGACTGCAGCCATGAAATTAAAAGACGCTTACTCCTTGGAAGAAAAGTATGACCAAACTAGATAACATATTGAAAAGCAGACATTACTTTGCCGATAAAGGTCCGTCTAGTCAAGGCTACGGTTTTTCCTGTGGTCATGTATGGATGTGAGAGTTGGACTGTGAAGAAAGCTGAGCACCGAAGAATTGATGCTTTTGAACTGTGGTGTTGGAGAAGACTCTTGAGAGTCCCTTGGACTGCAAGGATATCCAACCAGTCTATTCTGAAGGAGATCAGCCCTGGGATTTCTTTGGAAGGAATGATGCTAAAGCTGAAACTCCAGTACTTTGGCCACCTCATGCGAAGAGTGGACTCATTGGAAAAGACTCTGATGCTGGGAGGGATGGGGGGCAGAAGGAGAAGGGGACGACAGAGGATGAGACGGCTGGATGGCATCACTGACTCGATGGACGTGAGTCTGAGTGAACTCTGGGAGTTGGTGATGGACAGGGAGGCCTGGCATGCTGCGATTTGTGGGGTCACAAAAAGTCAGACACAACTGAGTGAACTGAACTGAACTGAAATAAAGGTAAAATAGAATATGGGAAACTGAAATTATAGCAAACTGAGATTTTCAAAAGAAAATCTTCTAGTGTGCTTAAGTACACAGAAACAAAGCACTTTCATGTTCAACTTTTAAACAGATGACCATGACCTAAGCAATCCAGGACAAGACCCAGCCACATATGGTAAGAAGCTTGTAACTATATGCATGCATGTGAGCTCAGTCATGTTCGACTCTTTGTGACCCTATGGACTGTAGCCCACCAGGCTCCTCTGTCCATGGTATTTTCCAGGCAAGAATACTGGAATAAGTTGCCATTTCCTACTCCAGGGGATCTTCCCTACCCAGGAATAGAACCTGCATCTCATCGTCTTCTGCATTGGCAGGTGGATTCTTGACCCCTGCACCACCTGGGAAGCCCAATAAGCCTACAAGATGCAGTTAATTATTTTACAGTGAATACTTCATTCTGAGGTTATCATTACTTCTTTGTATGCTTCAATAGCATTGTGCAATCACATTCAAAGGAAACTCATTGATATATAGTGGCACTGCTGGATAAATTTTCTGGTTGAATTTTTTTGGCAAGATACACAGGTGTGAAGGAGAAAAGAGCAAAGCGAAAATTAACAGACTATATAATTTATGCCTATTCATCAAGGCTGTATTTTCACCCACTCTCAGTTAACACAAAGGGATCCATCACTACCTACACACTTAAAATCCGATCACTTTCTATAACTCACACTTAGTAGTGTTTGGAGTAGCTTCTATCTTTACTCACTCTCAACAATAACAACACACTGTCCTAGATTTTCTTACCAATTATATGACTAAAGAAAAACAGTATTAGAGTTCTATGTAGAAGACATTTTGGTTAATCAAACTTTTCCATATAGGTCGCACAATTACCATCTGTATACCCATCTGTCAGTAATGGAACCATCATAACTTATGAGGTCATAGGTATTGGTTTTCTTCTGAAATGGCCAATGATATTCAAAAGTAGCTGTCCGCTAGTTGTAACAATATGGTGCACATGGAAAATACATTATTTCAGCATTGGACTGAAATTTAAAAACCCTTTAGATATTTTAAGACACATATTAAGGACTGGCAAGTAAATCCTTGGTTAAACTTAACATAAGAAAGGTACATAAAGTCAGCCTCTTAAAGATGACTATTTGGTGCATAATTGTGTATGTAACAATACAGTTATAAGAAGAGTATTCTGTGTTCTCAACAGTACTATTAACAAACAATTCAAACATATGACGTGCTCCATTTATTCTCTGGGCAGATGAAGGTCTAGCACATAGGAGTAATTTTTATTTCTTCTTTAGCTTGTCATCCCCCAACCAATTTCTTTAATAATCAACCCCAAATTTCCATTTTATTCTATATCTGCATAAAATAAATCATGATATAAAGTTTTAAAAAATAGGTCAGTACAGTGCCCCTAAAAACTACTTTTGCATGAATCGATCTCCTGATATTCCTCAGTTAGAACAGAAGTTGACAACATGCAGATGATCCAGGGTAAGCTCCAGGAGGGCCATGATTTCCTGGAAATAGCATGCAAAGTTGTGAGTATGTGTATGTATGCATGTGTGCACACACATTTGCAGGTTCTTCAACAATCAGATCAGATCAGATCAGTCGCTCAGTTGTGTCCGACTCTTTGCGACCCCGTGAATCGCAGAACGCCAGGCCTCCCTGTCCATCACCAACTGCTGGAGTTCACTCAGACTCACATCCATCAAGTCAGTGATGCCATTAAGCCATTTCATCCTCTGTCATCCCCTTCTCCTCCTGCCCCCAGTCCCTCACAGCATCAGGGTCTTTTCCAATGAATCAACTCTTCGCATGAGGTGGCCTGTACTGGAGTTTCAGCTTTAGCATCATTCCTTCCAAAGAAATCCCAGGGCTGATCTCCTTCAGAATGGACTGGTTGGATATCCTTGCAGTCCAAGGGACTCTCAAGAGTCTTTTCCAACACCACAGTTCAAAAGCATCAATTCTTCAGCGCTCAGCCTTCTTCACAGCCCAACTCTAACATCCATACATGACCACAGGAAAAACCATAGCCTTGACTAGACGAACCTTTGTTGGCAAAGTAATGTCTCTGCTTTTGAATATGCTATCTAGGTTGGTCATAACTTTCCTTCCAAGGAGTAAGAGTCTTTTAATTTCATGGCTGCAGTCACCATCTGTAGTGATTTTGGAGCCCAGAAAAATAAAGTCTGACACTGTTTCCACTGTTTCCCCATCTATTTCCCATGAAGTGATGGGACCGGATGCCATGATCTTCGTTTTCTGAATGTTGAGCTTTAAGCCAACTTTTTCACTCTCCTCTTTCACTTTCATCAAGAGGCTTTTTAGTTCCTCTTCACTTTCTGCCTAAGGGTGATGTCATCTACATATCTGAGGTTATTGATATTTCTCCCAGCAATCTTGATTCCAGCTTGTGTTTCTTCCAGTCCAGCGTTTCTCATGATGTACACTGCATATAAGTTAAAAAAAACAGGGTGACAATATACAGCCTTGACAAACTCCTTTTCCTATTTGGAACCAGTCTGTTGTTCCATGTCCAGTTCTAACTGTTGCTTCCTGACCTGCATACAAATTTCTCAAGAGGCAGATCAGGTGTTCTGGGATTCCCATCTCTTTCAGAATTTTCCACAGTTTATTGTGATCCACACAGTCAAAGGCTTTGGCATAGTCAATAAAGCAGAAATAGATGTTTTTCTGGAACTCTCTTGCTTTTTTGATGATCCAGCAGATGTTGGCAATTTGATCTCTGGTTCCTCTGCCTTTTCTAAAACCAGCTTGAACATCAGGAAGTTCATGGTTCACATATTGCTGAAGCCTGGCTTGGAGAATTTTGAGCATTACTTTATTAGCGTGTGAAATGAGTGCAATTGTGTGGTAGTTTGAGCATTCTTTGGCATTGCCTTTCTTTGGGATTGGAATGAAAACTGACCTTTTCCAGTCCTGTGGCCACTGCTGAGTTTTCCAAATTTGCTGGCATATTGAGTGCAGCACTTTCACAGCATCATCTTCAACAATAGATTCATATATTTCATCAAATTCTCCCACAGATCGTGAGGCCAAAAAAAAAAAAGGTAAAGAAGCACTGATGGATAAGTAGTTCAGAGATCCAGGCTGAGAACATGGTATGGTTTCCATGTGATTGTCATTTAGAACACATGCAGTTAACAAGATCAGATCAGATCAGTCGCTCAGTCCCGTCTGGCTCTTTGCGACCCCATGAATCGCAGCATGCCAGGCCTCCCTGTCCATCACCAACTCCCGGAGTTCACTCAAACTCACTTCCATTGAGTCAGCGATGCCATCCAGCCATCTCATCCTCTATCGTCCCCTTCTCCTCTTGCCCCCAATCCCTCCCAGCATCAGAGTCTTTTCCAATGAGTCAACTCTTCGCATGAGGTGCCCAAAGTACTGGAATTTCAGCTTTAGCATCATTCCTTCCAAAGAAATCCCAGGGCTGATCTCCTTCAGAATGGACTGCTTGGATCTCCTTGCAGTCCAAGGGACTCTCAAGAGTCTTCTCCAACACCACAGTTCAAAAGCATCAATTCTTCGGTGCTCAGCCTTCTTCACAGTCCAACTCTCACATCCATACATGACCACAGGAAAAGCCATAGCCTTGACTAGACGAAACTTTGTTGGCAAAGTAATATCTCTGCTTTTGAATATGCTATCTAGGTTGGTCATAACTTTCAGAAAAACTTAGTATGAGGCCCTGTTTCACCACTATGTGATATCAGGCAAGTTACTTAGTCTCTTTGAGCCTCATGCTCCTATATTTAATGTAAAAATATGAATAATTGTACCTATCTTATAAATTGTTCTGAGGATTAAATGAGGTAAAGTATGTACAGTTCTATGAGTAGCACATCTTAAGTGCTGAATAAATAGTTGATATCACTGGGGAAGCTTTAAAACAATATAACTGAGAAAAATTCATATGTCTAAACCTTCATAGTAGACATATTGTCATAAATTCAAATATAAAAATTAAAACTTCAAATCTTCTCCCTACTTAATCCAGGTTCTCCCTACACCTTTCATAAAATCAGACTTAAATGAAGAATTATATCTGATGCAAGCCATATCTGAAATATGTATATATTTCCATTCAGGAATAATTTGATAGAAAAACATCAATATATTGTGGTTTACACATAAGTTATGCATATATATTGGAGAAGGAAATGGCAACCCACTCCAGTGTTCTTGCCTGGAGAATCACATGGACGGAGAAGCCTGGTAGGCTGCAGTCCATGGGGTCGCACAGAATCAGACACGACTGAAGTGACTTGGCATGCATATATATGGTTTTAACAATTCAAAGAATTACATCATTTCCTGTTCAATGAATCTTTCCTTCATATTATTTGCCTATTTTTCATTTACATTATTTGACTTTTGCTTTCTATTCTTTTTATTAAGCTCTCCATCTATTAAGGATAGCAATCTGCTAAAATAATTGCAAATATTTTCTCAGTTTTCTTTTGAAACTGTTCATGGTTTTAATTTTACTGCATTTTTGGAGGATATGAGTTTTAATTGTTTACTTAAAAAACCCAGTAAAAATTTCATTTATAATATCTGTAGCTACTCTCTCACCTAAAGATTTTTTTGGAAACCACTAAACTTCCCTCTGTGTTTCCCTGGTGGCTCAGTGGTAAAGAATCTACCTACAATGCAGGAGCCACCAGCGACTCAGGTTCAATCACTGGATCAGGAAGATCCCCTGGAGGAGGGCATAGTAACTCACTCCAGTATCCTTGCCCAGAGAATCCCTTGGACAAAAGAGCCTCATGGGTTTCTGTCCATAGGGTTGCAAAGAATTGGACACAACTGTAGCAAGATAGCTTGCAAACTTCCCTCTAATAGTACCATATTCTATTTCTTGACATTTATTTCAGCATTTCATTTTGAATGAACGGAAGTAAATTTTGTATATGTTGTGAAATAAGGATATATATTTATTTTATCTACACGAGTAAGAAATTATGCCAACACCATTATTTCAGAAAACCATCATTTCCATACAGAAGAAAAACATAATATTTGTCAAATATTCAGTTACAACATATATTGTTGTGGTTTAGTCACTAAGTCATGTTTGACTCTTTTGCAACCCCATGGGCTATATATAGCCTGCCAGACTCCTCTGTCCAAGGGATTTCCCAGTCAGGAATACTGGAGTGGGTTGCCATTCCTTCCTCCAGGAGGTCTTCCTGAACCAGGGGTTAAATCTGCATCTCCTGCTTGGCATGTGGACTCTTTACTGTTGAGACACCAGGGAAGCCCTCCAACATTTATACCTTAGGTTTGTTACTGGATTTGATGATGCCCTCCAGCTACTATTGCTAAAAGCAGTTAGAACCTGACAAGGCTTAAAGATGTAAATATAGATTTTATTCAAGATTATTGCAATAAGAGAAAAGAAACTTCAGTATAGAACTGAGTTCAAATCCAAATACACCAAGGACAAGTGAGGAATTACAGGTAAGGAGTAGGCTGGGGGTCGGGTGGCAGCTGGGTTGGTGATACAAAATTAATAAGGGGATTCAGTAAGGGTAGGGGGAATTCTTGCTATACTGACCTAATAAGATTTGTGGTGAAAGCAGGCCAAGGCGATAAGATAAGACCTGGGGTATGGCAGGAAATGAGAAATTTGATCAGATATCAATGGTAGGGGATTCTCTCTAAATTGACTTAGAAAGACTCTTTCTAAAACTGGGCAATGCAAGCCCAATGAGGAGGGACACTAAAGTCCAAGTCCAAGGCCTCACTGAGAAGAGGACTTAGAGGACCTGACAAAATTTTGGTCAAGGAGAGGATCTAGATTGTTGTTCAGTTGCTAAGTTGTGTCTGGTTCTTTGCGACACCATAGACTGCAGCACTCCAGGCTCCCGTGTCTTTCACTATCTCCCAGAGCTTGCTCAAATTCATGTCCATTAAGTCAGTGATGCTATATAACCATTTCATCCTCTGTCGTCCCCTTTTCTTTTGCCTTCAATTGTTCTCAGCATCAGAGTCTTTCCCAATGAGTCAGCTCTTCGCATCAGGTGGCAAAAGTATTGAAGCTTCAGCTTCAGCATCAGTTCTTCCAAAGAATATTCAGGGTTGATTTCCTTTATGATTGACTTATTTGATTTCACTTCAGTCCAAGTGTCTCTTAAGAGTGTTCTCCAGCACCACAGTTCAAAAGCATCAATACGGACATTTGTTGATAAAGTGATGTATCTGCTTTTTAATATGCTGTCTAGGTTTGTCATAGTGTTTCTTCCAAGGAGCATGTGTATTTAATTTCATGGCTGCAGTCACAGTCTGCAGTGATTTTGGAACCCAAGAAAATAAAATCTGTCATTGCTTCCTCTTTTCCCCTTCTATTTGACAGGAAATGATGGGCCTGGATGCCATGATCCTAGTCTTTGGAATGTTGAGTTTTAAGCCAGCTATTTCACTCTCCTCTTTCACTCTCATCAAAAGGCTCTTTGGTTTCTACAATTAGAGCAGTATCATGTGCATATCTGAGGTTGATATTTCTCCCAGCAATCTTGATTCCAGCTTGTGATTAATCCTGCTCAGCATTTTGCAGGATGTCCTCTGCATACAAGTTAAATAAACAAGATGACAATATATAACCTTGTAGTACTCCTTCCTCAATTTTGAACTAGTCTGTTCCATGTTTGGTTCTAATTGTTGCTTCTTGACACACATACATGTTTCTCAGGGGACAGGTAAGGTGGTTTACTATTTCCATCTCTTCAAGGATTTTCCAGTTTGTTGTGATCCACACAGTCAAAGGTTTTAGTGTAATCAATGAAGCAGAAATAGATGTTTTTCTGGAATTTCCTTCCTTCTTCTATGATCCAAGGGATGTTGGCAATTTGGTCTTTGGTTCCTATGTCTTTTCTAAACCCAGCTTATATATCTGAAATTTCTCAGTTCACCTACTGTTGAAGTCTAGCTTGAAGGATTTTGATCATAACCTCACTAGCATATGAAATGAACACAATTTTACATAGTTTGAAAATTCTTTGGCATTTCATTTCTTTGGGATTGGAATGAAAACTGACCTTTTCCAGTCCTGTGGCCACTGCTGAGTTTTCCAAATTTGCTGGCATATTGAGTGAAGCACTTTCACAGCATCATCTTTTAGAATTTGAAATAGCTCAGCTAGAATTCCATAACCTCCATTAGCTTCATTCATAGTAATACTTCCTAAGGCCCACTTGACTTCACACTCCAGGATAACTGGCTCTAGGTGAGTGATCACACCATCATGGTTACCTGGGTCATTAAGACCTTTCTTGTAGAGTCCATCTGTTTATTCTTGCCACCTCTGCTTAATCTCTTCTGCTTCTCTTATTTCTTTACAATTTTTGCCCTTTATCATACCCATCCTTGCATAAAATATTCCCTTGATATCTCCAATTTTCTTGAAAACATCTCTACACTTTCCTATTCTATTGTTTTCCTCTATTTTTGCATTGTTCATTTAAGAAGACCTTGTTATCTCTCCTTGCTATTCTCTGGAACTCTGCATTCAGTTGGGTATATCTTTCCCTTTTTCCCTTGCCTTTCACTTCTTTTCTCAGCTATTTCTAAGACCTACTCAGACAACCACTTTACCTTCTTTCATTTTTTTTTTTTTTTTGAGATGGTTTTGGTTACTGACTCCTGTACAATGTTATGAACCTTCATTCATAGTTCTTCTGGCACTCTGTCTATCAGATTTAATCCCTTGAATCTATTTGTCACTTCCATTGTATAATTGTAAGGGATTTAATTTAGATTATACACAAATGGCCTACTGGTTTTCCCTACTTTCTTCAGTTTAAGTCTGAATTTTGCAACAAGGTGTTCATGATCTGAGCACAGTCAGCTCCCAGTCTTATTTTTTTCTGACTATATAGAGCTTCTCCATTTTCTGCTGCAAAGAATATAATGAATCTGATTTTGGTACTGACCATATGGTAATGTCCAAGTGTAGAGCTGTCTCTTGTGTTGTTGGAAAAGGGTGTTTGCTATAACCAGTGTATTCTCTCGACAAAACTCTGTTAGCCTTTGACCTGCTTCATTTTGTACTCCAAGGCCAACTTGCCTACTATTCCAGGTATCTCTTGTCTTCCTAGTTTTGTATTCCAATCCCCTATAATGAAAAGGACTTTTTTTTTTTTTTTTGGTGTTAGTTCTAGAAGGTCTTGTGGGTCTTCATAGAACCATTCAACTTCAGCTTCTTCAGCATTACTGGTCAGGGCATAGAAGTGGATTACCGTGATATTGAATGGTTTGCCTTGGAAATGAACCGAGATCAATCTGTCGTTTCTGAGGCTGCACCCAAGCACTGCATTTCAGACTCTTTTGTTGACTATGAGGGGCCACTCCATTTCTTCTAAGGGATTCTTGCCCATAGTAGTAGATATAATGGTCATCTGAATTATATTCACCCATTCCAGTCCATTTTAGTTCACTGATTTCTAAAATGTCAATGTTCACTCTTGTCATCTCTTGCTTGACTACAGCCTATCTACCTTGATTCATGGACCTAACATTCCCGGTTCCTATGCAAAATTGTTCTTATAGCATCAGACTTTACTTTCACCACCAGAAACATCCACAATTGAGTGGCATTTTCACTTTGGCCCAGCCAGTTCACTCTTTCTGAAGCTATTATCAATTGCCCTCTACTCTTCCCCAGTAGTGTGTCAGACACCTTCCTAGCTGGGGGCATTCATCTTCTGGTGTCATATATTTTTTCCTTTTCATATTGTTCATGGGGTTCTTGGAGCAAGAATACTGGAGTAATTTGCCACTCTCTCCTCCAGTGGACCATGTTTTGTTAGAACCCTTCGCTATAACCCAGCTGTCTTGGATGGCTCTGCAAGACATGGCTCACTGATTTAAACAAGCCCCTTCACCATGGCAAGGCTATGATCCATGAAGGGGAGCATCTATGTAGACAGATAATATTTATCTATCACTTATCCATCTATTCTGATGGTATTATTAATATCTGACAAAGCTAATCCCAATGAAGCATTCTTATTATCATAGGTTTCTTAAATATTGTCAGGCATTAATTCTTCCATTTGAACTTAAACAATCCCATCTAATTTCAACTTAAAAATATTCAGGATAGTGTATGAGTACATGTGCACATGTTTGCATGTGTGTTTTAGTGTATTAAATTTCACTGGGATGTAACTGACATTTTAAAATAGTCTTTTGTACAGAAACATGGTATCACTTTCCATTTGGGGAGACCTTTTTTAAATCTTTCAACAAAATGTTATAGCTCTTTTCATGTAGGTCTTAAAAGTTTCTTTACTAAATTTAATCTCAGGTATTTTATATTTTTATAATTATTACAAATGTGATATATTTTCCATGTGGTTTTCTAACTACTTCTTCCTAGTATAAATAAAAGCTATTTATTTTCCATAGTTACAATTTATCCTTTTTACTTTATAAAATTAACTTGCAAATGCTTCTGTGTTTTATTGTCTTTTGGATTTTTAATACATACAACTGCATGACATGCTTGTATATGTCTCTTCATTTCCAAAATTTGTATCACTTCTTCACTGCTTCAGTGCATTAGCCAGATCTCCAAAATAATGCTTACTATTGCTTAAAATGAACATTCCTGACTTGATCCTGACTTTAATGGGAATTTAATAACATTAGTATATCTCACTTTATAATATTTCTATTGTTCGTGATAAGTAGTTTTACTATGATAATGGTTTCTAGTTCAAATATACCCTGAGATGGTTTTAGAAATGCTGGCAGAATTTTAGTAAACATCATTTACACATTTACTGATATAACTATATGGTCTTTCTCCTTCAACTTGGGGAGGGGGGTAATGAATTATGTTCATAAATTTTGTCATGTTGAAGCCTCTTTATTTTTCTATAAACTGTATGCAATTATGAGGTATTTTCCTTTAATGAACTGATTCAATCTGCTAGCATTTCATTTAGAATCTGGTAGAAGAATAAGAATAAGGTAGAAGAATAAGGTTTGTAGTACATCAGAAATATAATTCTCAGGCTATAGCTCAAAAAAAAAATCAGAAACTCTTTGGTGGGTCTTAGACATGAGCATTTTTCATTTTTTTCCTTAATATAAATTTATTTATTTTAATTTGAGGCTAATTACTTTACAATGTTGTATTGGTTTTGCCATACATCAACATGAATCCGCCACGGGTGTACATGTGTTCCCCATCCTGAACACCCCTCCCACCTCCCTCCCCATACCATCCCTCTGGGTCATCCCAATGCACCAGCCCCGAGCACCCTGTATCATGAATCAAACCTGGACTGGCAATTCATTTCACATATGATAATGTACATGTTTCAATATCATTCTCCCAAATCATCCCACCGTCTCCCTCTCCCACAGAGTCCAAATGACTGTTCTATACATCTGTGTCTCTTTTGCTGTCTTGCATACATGGTTATCATTACCGTCTTTCTAAATTTCATATATATATGTTATTATACTGTATTGGTGATTTTCTTTCTGGCTTACTTCACTCTGCATAATAGGCTTCAGTTTCATCTACCTCATTAAACTGATTCAAATGTATTCTTTTTAGTGGCTGAGTAATACTTCACTGTGTATATGTACCACTGCTTTCTTATATATTTGTCTGCTGATAGACATTTAGGTTGCTTCCATGTCCAGGTTATTATAAACAGTGCTGCGATGAACATTGGGATACACATGTCTGTTTCAATTCTGGTTTCCTCGGTGTATATGCCCAGCACTGGGATTGCTGGGTCATAGATTAGATCAGATCAGTCGCTCAGTCGTGTGTGACTCTTTGTGACCTCATGAATTGCAGCACGCCAGGCCTCCCTGTCCATTACCAACTCCTGGAGTTCACTGAGACACACATCCATCAAGGCAGTGATGCCATCCAGCCATCTCATCCT
This sequence comes from Bos grunniens, assembly GCF_055505025.1. NCBI lineage: Eukaryota > Metazoa > Chordata > Mammalia > Artiodactyla > Bovidae > Bos > Bos grunniens. Next base: position 98,542,687 of record NC_141194.1, on the reverse strand, counting down.
CTGTCGTCCCCTTCTCCTCCTGCCCCCAATCCATCTCAGCATCAGAGTCTTTTCCAATGAGTCAACTCTTCGCATGAGGTGGCCAAAGTACTGGAGTTTCAGCTTTAGCATCATTCCTTCCAAAGAAATCCCAGGGCTGATCTCCTTCAGAATGGACTGGTTGGATCTCCTTGCAGTCCAAGGGACTCTCAAGAGTCTTTTCCAACACCACAGTTGGACACAACTGTAGTGACTTAGCAGCAAGCATTATTATTTTGTACTTTCAATCTAATTAGGAAGTTAAGGATAAAGTGAAAGAAACAACTAAGAAATCAACTCTGCTTAAATGAGTAGAAAATTTTAAGTCTCCTTGCCTACACAAATCACTCTTCTCTCTCCCTAATCTCTGGTAACAGTTTTTTGGATATTCTTCAGAAAACATTTTGTACATAATTGCAAATATATATTATAGCAGAGTTAGTGAGCGCAAATTCAATGGTGTAATGTGGGATAACGGAGAAGGCGATGGCACCCCACTCCAGTACTCTTGCCTGGAAAATCCCATGGATGGAGGAGCCTGGTGGGCTGCAGTCCATGGGGTCGCTGAGGGTCGGACACGACTGAGAGACTTCACTTTCACTTTTCACTTTCATGCATTGGAGAAGGAAATGGCAACCCACTCCAGTGTTCTTGCCTGGAGAATCTCAGGGACGGGGGAGCCTGGTGGGCTGCCGTCTATGGGGTCGCACAGAGTCGGACACGACTGAAGTGACTTAGCATTAGCAATGTGGGATAAATTAAGGAAAAAGCTTTACTGGAGAAGCCAAGTGATAGCAAGAAAAATCATGAGGTTTTTCCTCCATTGACATCCAACAGAGAAACCTACTGTCTGTTGGAAATACCATGGCTGTGTCCCAGGAAAGGGACCAGGACCACTGCTGCTTCCTATTTTGGGGGACGTCAGCACAAAAATGGCTTTTCTAGAGACAGGAAAAAATACTGTGAGCTCCAGCAGAGAAGGGCGTGAGTGTCAGCTGTTTAAGAAGTGCTGAAAAACCCCAGATGCAAAGCATCTAGACAGCCTGGAACCCATGGTAACATAGAAACCCTCATGTTGGAGAGAAGCTATTAGGCCAGTGGGAATCTGGGTTGTGGAGTTGCTCTTGCAGTTTGGGCAAAAGTGGTCCTCAGGTAGCCCAGCAATCCCAAAGGAGCTCCCTTGTGGGGGTTGCTCCCAGCATTCTTGGACCAGCTACTTACTAATGGGATCACACTATGCTGTGGCTTACAGTTTTCACTTAATATATTTTAGATATCACCCCATAACTGCATAAGCAGATCTAACTCATTTTTCTATTACTGCATTATATTAGTATACCATAATTTATTTACTAATCCCCTATTGATGGACGTTCAAATTTTTCAGTTTACTATTACTATAGATAATGCTGCAGTGAACATTCCTGTGGGCATATTTGGCACACTTTTATGAGTGTATCATTTAAATTCCTAATTGTGGAATTGAGAGATTCAAGCAATTTTGAATTTTAATAGCTATTGCAAAATAGCTCTCTATAAATGTTGCCCCAGTTTATATTACTATCAATCATACATAGAGCATCTGCTTCCTATACCTCTCCAATAATAAGTACTATGTTTTTTAATCATGATATTTATTAATCTTTTTAAATCTGATCTAGGTGACATGGAATTACATTGCTGTTTTACTTTGCAACCCTTTAATTATGAACAAAGGTGAGCATCATTTCATATGTCTCTTTTAAATTTATATATCCTTTACTGTAAGCAGCCTGTTTCTATGATGTTGCCCATCATTTTGCTTATTGGCATATAGGAGTATCCTGTAAATTAAAAAAAAAAAAGTCCTCTGTCATATGTATACAAATTATTTTCCCAGTTAGACTTTTAGACTTTTTTCACTTTTACACTACAACTTATTTCCATTGCTTTGTATTTTAATTTTTATATAGACAAATGCATGGCTTGTGGGTTTTTAGGTTCTAGTCATAAATATCTACCAAACTTCAAGATATAAATACACAAATTCACTTTTTTTCAGTACTTTTATGACTTATATTTAAGAATTTGATTCATCTGAAATTTGTTTTGGGGCAAATCAAGAGGTAAGAATCCATGTATATTTCTTTTCCTCTTGTCTCAAAACCAGTTATCTTTTCTCTCTTGCCAAGAAATAACTGTGTTAATATAGATCAAATTCCCACAGATTATTTTGATCTTTTATGGAGTCTTTATTGTAATTCATTTACTTCTTGCACAGTTCTTTTGCAGTGCCTAGCTGTGTTAATTATTGCAGCTTCAAAATATATATTAATATGTATTAGGAATTATCATGTAATTTGTATCATGTCTACACATACCTACTGAGGAAATTCAATTTTCTAAAAGATTTGATGCAGTGAAACAAGCTTTATTTCTTTGTTTTACAGTACACAAAATAAATAGTTTAATTTTTTTAAGCTTTTCAACCAGCTGTTTTGTTTGATATCATATACAATTAACACCCTCGAGAATTTTGGTCCTTTATACAATCTGCATATACAATCTAATATCAACATTAATCTTATTTTGCTCTGGTTTATTGTGGAAAGTTCTTTGAATGAGCTACAGTCTTACTTATGTTGATGTGTAGAGCCAAAATGTTAAGACCTATGGTTTCCTAGGCTAATAGAGTTTTGCCAAGAAAACACACTGGTAATAGCAAACACTCTTTTCCAAAAACACAAGAGAAGACTCTACACATGGACATCACCAGATCGTCAATATCAAAATCAGATTGATTATATTCTTTGCAGCCAAAGATGGAGAAGCTCTATTCAGTCAGCAAAAACCAGACAGGAAGCTGACTGTGCTCAAATCATGAACACCTTACTGCCAAATTCAGACTTAAATTGAAGAAAGAAGGGAAAACCACTAGATCATTCAGGTATGACCTAAATCAAATCCCTTAAGATTATACAGTAGAAGTGACAAATAGATGCAAGGGATTAGATCTGACAGACAGAGTACCTAAAGAATTATGGATGGAGGTTCATGACATTGTACAGAAGGCAGGGATCAAGACCATTCCCAAGAAAAAGAAATGAAAAAAGGCAAAATGGCTGTCTGAGGAGGTCTTACAAGCAGCTGTGAAAAGAAGAGAAGTGAAAGGCAAAGGAGAAGAGGGAAGATACAGCCATTTGAGTGCAGAGTTCCAAAGAATAGCAAGGAGAGATAAAAAGCCTTGCTCAGTGGAAAACAATAGATTGGGAAAGACTAGAGATCTTTTCAAGAAAATTAGAAATACCAAGGGAATATTTCATGCAAAGATGGGCACAATAAAGAACAGAAATGGTATGAACCTAACAGAAGCAGAAGATATTAAGACGAGGTGGCAAGAATACACAAAAGAGCTATACGAAAAAGATCTTATTGACCCAGATAATCACATTGGTGTGATCATTCACTAGAGCCAGACGTCCTGGAATGTGAAGTCAAGAGGGCCTTAGGAAGCATCACTACAAAAAAAGCTAGTGGAGGTGATGGAATTCCAGTTGAGCTATTTCAAATCCTGAAAGATGATGCTGTGAAAGTTCTGAGCTCAATGTGCTAGCAAATCTGGAAAACTCAGCAGTGGCCACAGGACTGGAAAAGGTCAGTTTTCATTCCAATCCCAAAGAAAGGCAATTCCAAAGAACGCTCAAACTACCACACAACTGCACTCATCTCACACGCTAGCAAAGTAATGCTCAAAATTTTCCAAGCCAGGCTTCAGCAATATGTGAACCGTGAACTTCCAGATGTTCAAGTTGGATTTAGAAAAGGCAGAGGAACTGGAGATCATATTGCCAACATCTCTTGGATCAGCAAGAAACCAAGAGAGTTTCAGAAAAACATCTACTTCTGCTTTACTGACTATGCCAAAGCCTTTGACTGTGTGGATCACAACACACTGTGGAAAATTCTTTAAAAGTTAGGAATACCAGACTATCTGACCTGCCTCCTGAGAAATCTGTATGCAGGTCAGCAAGCAACAGTAAGAACTGGACATGAAACAACAGACTGCTTCCAAATCAGGAAAGGAGTACGTCAAGGCTGTATATTGTCACCCTGCTTATTTAACTTATATGCAGGGTACATCATGAGAAATGCTGGACTGGATGAGGCACAAGCTGCAATCATGATTGCTGGGAGAAAGATCAATATCCTCAGATATGCAGATGACACCACCCTTATGGCAGAAAGTGAAGAAGAACTAAAGACCCTCTTGATGAAAGTGAAAGAAGAGAGTGAAAAAGTTGGCTTAAAGCGCAACATTCAGAAAACTAAGATCATGGCATCCAATCCCATCACTTCTTGGCAAATAGATGGGGAAATAATGGAAACAGTGACAGACTTTATTTTGGGGAACTCCAAAATCACTGCAGATATGGTGACTGCAGCCATGAAATTAAAAGACACTTGCTCCTTGGAAGAAAAGCTATGACCAACTTAGACAACATATTAAAAAGCAGAGACATTACTTTGTCAACATAGGTCCATCTAGTCAAAGCTATGGTTTTTCCAATAGTCATGCACGGATCTGAGAGTTGGACTATAAAGAAAGCTGAGCGTCGAAGAATATATGCTTTTGAACTGTAGTGTTGGAGAAGACCCTTGAGAGTCCCTTGGACTGCAAGGAAATCCAACCAGTCCATCCTAAAGTAAATCAGTCCTGAATAGTCATTGGAAGGACTGATGCTGAAGCTGAAACTCCAATACTATGGCCACCTGATGCAAAGAACTGACTCATTTGAAAAGCCCCTGATGCTGAGAAAGACTGAAGCAGAAGGAGAAGGTGACGACAGAGTATGATATGGTTGGATGGCATCACTGACTCGATGGACATGAGTTTGAGTAAACTCTGAGAGTTGGTGATGGACAGGGAGGCCTCTCATGCTGCAGTCCATGGGGTCACAAAGAGTCAGACATGACTGAGCGACTGAACTGAACTGATGGTTTCCTTTATAACAGTTACTACAAATCAATTCTGAATTCCAATGATCAAGAAGGAAAGCTAATCTCTGGTTTTGATGCATAAGTGTGCCTATATATGATATTAACTTTATATAATAATTTTAATTATGTACAAGAGATATCACTCCCTTAAATATTTTCACTCATCCAAAATGAACCTTGTTGAATCACTCATCAAAATAATCTTTTCATACACAGCAAATAGATTTTATTTCTACTGAGTATACTTCATTTTCTTTTTTGAAATTCACACTACTATGACATTGATTCTTACCTGTTATGCTTATTAAGACAAAATGACTTTCATTTCTTAGTGCATTTAATATCCCAGCCACTAACAATCTGGGTAGAGTATAATCTTTTTTATTTAATCTTTCTAAATTAATTAATTATCCATGTAACAAATCATAAAACATTTCTAAGGAACTCCAGTGTCTGATCAGCACACATAGAGAATTATTTTATGAAGATACTACAAGAATAAATAAGGGACAACTCAACAATTCACACGTTATTGTGCAAGGAAACTAGATTATAGCTACTCTTAATCAAATGGGGCAATTAAAGCTGTTAATAGTCAAAATAAAGAGCATACCATCAAATAATTTTATACACCCTTAAAATTATTTTTCCATGACTTTCTCTTTAATGAACTCTATACTTATGAGAGAGATTAGCAGGCATGGTAATGATTCTTTCATCAGATATGACTGAGCGACTATTCTTTCCATTCTTTCATCAAATATGCTTCATTTAAATATGTGTTCTTTGTTAACAAGACACATTAAAATGTTGTACTAGTCTTCTTTATATGCAAAGGGAAAGACTCTGAACACTTCCTCTCCTGCATGCTGTATCCAGATGGACTGAGAAAGTGACCTAAGCTATAGGGATCAGCCTCACATATATCATCTGTGATTTCATTTCTGATCCTCAAGTCAACTGTCCTCCCAAGGTCACAGAGATATAGAATGAAGTGTCACTTCTATTACACTCTACTGCTTTAAAATATCAATAGTTAAGAATCAGCAGTCTGGGACTTCTCTATGGCCGAATGGTTGAGAAGCCACCTTCCAATGCAGGAGAAACAGATTTGATTCCCAGTCATGGAACTAAGATCCCACATGCCACAGGGCAACTAAGCCCGTGCACCACAACTAGTAGCCCTGGTGCCACAACTAGAGAAGTTCATGCAGGATGCAACTAGAGAAAGCCCATACACCACAATGAAGACCCAGTGCAGCCAAAATTAAACAAGAGAAAAACCAATTTAGTTTCACATGCACAAGAGAGTTCACAGAAATATGTGATTCAAGGAAGTGCCCAAAGCAGGTGGATTTTACACATTTTAGACAAAGAAAAAAATGAAGCTGTGAAGAACTGCCAAGACAAACAAATTTGGGCTTCAGATAGGATATTAGTGATGAAACAGCAATGGTTTTTTGCTTATACAGTCTCCTGTATCTGGTGAGAAGAATGCCTTCTACCCTCCTGGTACAAGGAAGCTACATTTCACATGGGAGATTTATATCCTGCTTTCAGAAGGACAAAGCAGGGTCATAGTGTCTCTCTTGCAATGGATGCTTCTTAAGTAACTTTATTTCAAAGAAACAATACACAAAATGGCATGTTTTAGAGTGGCATATTTTGCTCCATTCAAATAGGATCACTTGTGATTCTAAAAGTTTCTTAATGTCTCTGTGCTTTAGGCTCCTTGCCTAATAGCAACAAAAAGACCCAATATCAGGGCTGTTATGAGGATTTTATATGTGTATGTATATATATATATATGTATACACACTATTAGTCGCTCAGTCATATTCAACTTTTTGACCCATTGGACTATAATCCACCAGGCTTCTCTATCCATGGAATTTTTCAGGTAAGAATACTGGAGCAGGATACCATTTCTTCCACGGGATCTTCCTGACCCAGGGATCAAACCCAAGTCTCCTGCATTGCAGGTAGATTCTTTACCATTGAGCCATCAGGGAAGTCCCTGATATGGTGATATATATGGTGCTTAACATACTGCCTGGTATATTAACTACTCAATAAATGTTGCCTAGTATCATAGTTACTGAGGTGCAATAGGATCAAATGGAGAGCTTGTTAATAGGCAAATTCCATAGAATGAGTTTGGAAGTTTACCTTCCTCTGCAATTTTCTGGAAGAGTTTGAGTAGGATAGGTGTCAGCTCTTCTCTAAATTTTTGGTAGAATTCAGCTGTGAAGCCGTCTGGACCTGGGCTTTTGTTTGCTGGAAGATTTCTGATTACAGTTTCAATTTCGTGCTTGTGATGGGTCTGTTAAGATTTTCTATTTCTTCCTGGTTCAGTTTTGGAAAGCTGTACTTTTCTAAGAATTTGTCCATTTCTTCCACGTTGTCCATTTTATTGGCATATAATTGCTGATAGTAGTCTCTTATGATCCTTTGTATTTTTGTGTTGTCTGTTGTGATCTCTCCATTTTCATTCCTAATTTTATTGATTTGATTTTTCTCCCTTTGTTTCTTGATGAGTCTGGCTAATGGTGTGTCAATTTCATTTATCCTTTCAAAGAACCAGCTTTTGGCTTTGTTGATTTTTGCTATGGTCTCCTTTGTTTCTTTTGCATTTATTTCTGCCCTAATTTTTAAGATTTCTTTCCTTCTACTAACTCTGGGGTTTTCATTTCTTCTTTTTCTAGTTGCTTTAGGTGTAGAGTTAGGTTATTAATTTGACTTTTTTTTTTTTTAATCTCTTTAACAAGTGGTGCTGGGAAAACTGGTCAACCACTTGTAAAAGAATGAAACTAGAACACTTTCTAACACCATACACAAAAATAAATCAAAATGGATTAAAGATCTACACATAAGACCAGAAACTATAAAACTCTTCGAGGAGAACATAGGCAAAACACTCTCCAACATACATCACAGCAGGATCCTCTATGACCCCCCTCCCAGAATACTAGAAATAAAAGCAAAAATAAACAAATGGGATCTAATTAAACTTAAAAGCTTCTGCACAACTAAAGAAACTATCAGATCAGATCAGATCAGATCAGTCGCTCAGTTGTGTCCGACTCTTTGCAACCCCATGAATCGCAGCATGCCAGGCCTCCCTGTCCACCACCAACTCCCAGAGTTCACCCAGACTCACGTCCATCGAGTCAGTGATGCCATCCAGCCATCTCATCCTCTGTCGTCCCCTTCTCCTCCTGCCCCCAATCCCTCCCAGCATCAGAGTCTTTTCCAATAAGTCAGCTCTTCGCATGAGGTGGCCAAAGTACTGGAGTTTCAGCTTTAGCATCATTCCTTCCAAAGAAATCCCAGGGCTGATCTCCTTCAGAGTGGACTGGTTGGATCTCCTTGCAGTCCAAGGGACTCTCAAGACTCTTCTCCAACACCACAGTTCAAAAGCATCAATTCTTTGGCGCTCAGCCTTCTTCACAGTCCAACTCTCGCATCCATACACGACCACAGGAAAAACCATAGTCTTGATGAGACGAACCTTTGTTGGCAAAGTAACGTGTCTGCTTTTGAATATGCTATCTAGGTTGGTCATAACTTTCCTTCCAAGGAGTAAGCGTCTTTTAATTTCATGGCTGCAGTCACAAGCAAGGTGAAAAGACAGCCTTCAGAATGGGAGAAAATAATAGCAAATGAAGCAACTGACAAACAACTAATCTCAAAAATATACAAGCAACTCCTGCAGCTCAATTCCAGAAAAATAAACGACCCAATCAAAAAATGGGCTAAAGAACTAAATAGACATTTCTCCAAAGAAGGCATACAGATGGCTAACAAACACATGAAAAGATGTTCAACATTACTCATTATCAGAGAAATGCAAATCGAAACCACAATGAGGTACCATTTCACACCAGTTAGAATGGCTGAGATCCAAAAGTCTACAAGCTATAAATGCTGGAGAGGGTGTGGAGAAAAGCAGACCCTCTTACACTGTTGGCGGGAATGCAAACTAGTACAGCCACTATGGAGAACAGTGTGGAGATTCCTTTAAAAACTGGAAATAGAACTGTCATACGACCCAGCAATCCCACTTGGGCATACACACCAAGGAAACCAGAGTTGAAAGAGACATGTGTGCCCCAATGTTCATCGCAGCACTGTTTATAATAGCCAGGACATGGGAGCAACCTAGATGTCCATCAGCAGATGAATGGATAAGAAAGCAGTGGTACATATACACAATGGAGTATTACTCAGCCATTAAAAAGAATACATTTGAATCAGTTCTAATGAGATGGATGAAACTGGAGCCTATTATACAGAGTGAAATAAGCCAGAAAGAAAAACACCAATACAGTATACTAACGCATATGTATGAAATGTAGAAAGATGGTAACAACAACCCTGTATGCGAGACAGCAAAAGAGACACTGATGTATAGAACAGTCTTTTGGACTATTTGGGAGAGGGAGGGGAGATGATTTGGGAGAATGGCACTAAAACATGTATAATATCATATAAGAAATGAATCGCCAGTCCAGGTTCGATGCAGGATACAAGAAGCTTGGGGCTGGTGCACTGGGATGACCCAGAGGGATGGTATGGGGAGGGAGGTGGGAGGGGGGTTCAGGATGGGGAACACGTGTTACACCCGTGGTGGATGCATGTTGATGTATGGCAAAACCAATACAATATTTAAAGTAAGAAAAATAATAATAGTAAATTTTAAAAAATAAATAAATAAACTGGATGCTAAAAAAAAAGGCAAATTCAAAGCATTGCCTCAGATATTTTAGCATTTTTATTAAGCATCTCAGGGGATCCTAATGCAGATAGCCCAAGGAGCCCACTCTTTGAGGCACAATGTAGTAGTCAATTCATAGAATAGTTTCAGCCACAACCTACACCTATACTGATATTGTGCTGTGCTTATTCACTCAGTTGTGTTGGATTCTACAGTCCAACCCCTTGGACTGTATCCCACCAGGCTCCTCTGTCCATGGGATTCTCCAGGCAAGAATACTTGAGTGGGTTTCCATGTCCTCCTGCAGGGGATCGTCCCAACCCAGCGATCAAACTCAGGTCTCCCACATTGCAGTCAGATTCTTTGCCATCTGAACCACCAGGGAAGCTCACACCTATATGGATTATTGACATTATATATAACCCTTGGACTGCAAGGAGGTCCAACCAGTCCATCCTAAAGAAGATCTGTCTTGGGTGTTCATTGGAAGGACTGATATTGAAGCTGAAGCTCCAATACTTTGGCCACCTGATGCGAAGAACTGACTCATTGGAAAAGATCCTGATGCTGGGAAGGATTGAAGGCAGGAGGAGAAGGGGATGATAGAGGATGAGATGGTTGGAAGGCATCACTGACTCAATGGACATGGGTTTGGGTGGACTCTGGGAGTTGGTGATGGACAGGGAGGTCTGGTGTGCTGTAGTTCAGGGGGTCGCAAAGAGTCGGACATGACTGAGCAAATGAACTAAACTGAGTGATTATGTGTGTGTGTGCTCAGTCATGTCTGACTCTTTGTGATCCCATGGATTGTAGCTTGCCAGGCTCCTTTTTCCATGGAATTTTCCAGGCAAGAATATTGGAGTAGGTTGCCATTTTCTACTCCAGGGGATCTTCCTGACCCAGCGATTGAACCCACGTCTCTTGCATCTCCTGCACTGGCACGCAGATTCTTTACCACTGTGCCACCTGTGATTATAGACCTCCTCCAATTCAACACAACCAATTATTTGGCTTAATTGAACATCAACTTTGAGTCCAATAAGGACAAAAAAATATAACAGAGGTAGGATACACAGAGCCTGTCTATCTTCCTCATCATTCGATTCCTAATGCAGGAATCTACAGGAACAAAGTATTGGGAATTTTCTATCTTCACTGCAAGAATGTACTGATAGTGATCACCAGTAACAGAATTGTCATCTCTAAAATATTCAGGGATGTGCATAGGTAAATAATCCAGATAGTGCTCCTAAGAGTGCAAGAAGTACCATGCCAAAACTTGGAATATTTCAGAGTTTTAAAAAGGCAACAATAACAAAAATCATTGTTATGAGATGCAAACAAGCACTTCAACAAAAACAACATATGGAAGTTTCTTAGGACTGATCCAGGGTAAGCACTATGGAACCATAATCCCATAATGAAAGACATCTATGTATCTCTTCCTACATTGACTTATCATACACATTGAAACATGCAAGCCTTTCTATATTCAATAAAATACGTTCTGGAAAGTCTCATAATTGCAATATTTCTAATGGGCCGGGCACAGATCCATATGATAATATGGATATTGTCCCATCATCACATTCTTCAAAGGAAATAAGAAATGAAACCAGAATCTGATGAAAATGGGAAGGTACAGAATGCAATCCCATCCATACAAAGATTTCATTCTGAAATCTTTTTCAGATGACTAGAAAAATTATTTCTTAAGATCCAGAAATTACAATACCATTACTTGCTATAGTATCCCCCCATCTCCCTCCTCTCTCCCCTCCCCAACAAAAAAACTTTATAACTACTATAAAGCTACCTTGATATTTCCCATTCAGGTAAAGATTATATTTTTTCCCTATGCTCCCAAATTCTATTTTCAATAACTCCCAATCACAGTATCAGAATCACATTAATAATTCAAACCATGACTATAAAAAAGAAAAATTCTTAGCAGATGTTAACCTGCAAGAAGAGCTATTTAATGTGCCAGAGACTCTCCATGTTAACAATTTGCCTCTCTTCTACCCTCCCAGACTCTTAGGCCTGAAGTATACATGGTGCTTCTCTTTCCCCTCCCAACTCTATTCTCATACACCTTTTAATTGATTTCATCAGCCTGATTCTGATCTACTGTGTTCCAGATCACACTTTCAGCTTCTGACAGTTCACGGTTCTTGATTAAGAGGAATGGCTCTCGTGGAAAGCGTATTTAGGTTTGAATCTCACTGACACTAATTTTTAGTCACAGAATTTGGGCAAATTATTTAACCACTCTAACTCAATTTAACATTAGTAAGTTTTTTTTTTTTTTTAATAAGGTAAAGTGAAAGTAAATGAGGCAATGTGTTCAGGACTTAGAAAAATTCCTCAATAAATGGTATATAACTTTTCCTCAAACATCATTCTTGCTTTTATGCCCAGTTTATTGCCTAATACCTAGTAATTCTCTGAGTTTGATTTTCTCTGACCTTTCTGATCCTGATCTCTTCTTTGATTCTGGCCTCCTCCTCTGACAGTGACTTGATAAGTTAAGAAATAATCCTTATCTAAATATGTTCCCAAGCCTTTCAAGTATCTCAGCCAGATTCAGCTTAACCAAGGGCCTTTTTTTTTCCCCAGACTCCCCCCCACAGGTCTTTCAAAACCACTTCAGAATCTTGGTTTCCATTTAAATTTGAAGAAGCCAACTGCAGCAACTGCTAGGAATATCTTCCTAAAAACCTTCAAACATAGATTAAAATGAGTGGTAGCTTTCTCTGCAGTCAACATAGATAGTTATCCATTATTTTGACCTCCAGAAAACATTAAGCAAAGACATTTAACCAAAGGAGGATATTAAAAATCTTAAACTGTATAATCAGGGTTTATTTTACTATATTTAAAGTGAGTTGTTCTTGTTGCTATCCAGTTGCTCAGTCATGTCTTGACTCTTTGCAACTCCATGGATTGCAGCCCATCAGGCTTCCCTGTCCTTCACTATCTCCTGGAGTTTGCTCAAATTCTTGTCCACTGAGTTGGTGATCCCACCCAATCCCCTTTTCTTCCTGCTCTCAATTCTTCCCAGCATCAGGGTCTTTTCCAATGAGTCAACTCTTAGCATCAGGTGGCCAAAGTATTAGAGCTTCAGCATCAGTCCTTCCAATGAACATTCAGGACTGATTTCATTTAGGATTGGCTGGTTTGATCTCCTTGCAGCCCAAGGGACTCTCGGGAGTCTTCTCCAGCATCACAGTTTAAAAGAAGTGAGATATACATACTTTCTAATGAGGTTTCCAGGTGGCGCTAGCAGTAAAGAACCCACCTGCCAATGCAGGAGATGTAAGGGACATGGGTTTATCCCTGGGTCAGGATGATGCCCTGCAGGAGGGCATGGCAACCTAGTCAGGTATTCTTGCCTAGATAATCCCATGGACAGAGAAGCCTGGCAGTCTACAGTCCATAGAGTCGCAAAGAGTTGGACACAATTGAAGCAACTCAGTATACCCTCATACTTTCAAATGTCTTACAAGTAGAGACACTGCATCAGCTACAATGCATAGGGACAAAGGCAACTTGCCTCATCAAGCGACAAGATAGATGAAATCAAGCTCTAGCCATATGCCAAAATAAAATATCTTCAGTATCAGTTGAAAAAAGAAAAAATTCTTTGAGCATATTGGATGGCAATAAAGTATGATTACCTCAAAAAGTATACCTAACTCCTGGGGCAGTTATCCAACTAATCAAAATATGCAGTTCATTTATCCAGCTAACACAAAATACCTAACAAATCACTAGATCATGAACTTCGGAAACTATGGCTCCCTGGAACGTTTATCTGTCTTTCAAAATCTATCCAGAATTCTGTCATACCAATAGCACATAGTCTATTTGGCATCATGAATCTAGACTTTCTTCAGTTATTTGGAACTGCCGTTCTTGCTAATTCTCTAGCAAGGCTGGGATCTCAACTCAGGGATGCCCTTGGATATGGATGAATGAATTTCCCAAAAGATAACAATTTAAGAATCAGAGGAGTATTCATGTCATTTGATAGAGTAAGTACTCTGAGATTACTGGGCTCTGAAGACAAAGTTCACTATTCCTATTATGTGTGTGCATAATTGCCCTTCTGCAAGTGTCTTCTTGAGATAAGATTGGCTTTGAAAATATTTCTAAATCTTGAAAATATTTCTAAACCTAGGCATAGAATTCTATCATTCAACTGTGAGTTCCCTGAGGTCAAGAAATGTGTCTCTTTTCATTTTTATCCTTGATATTTAGCACACTTAGTAAATATTTAATTTACTGAATTCATTTATTGAATTCTGGCTTGACTTGGAGATTGATTTTTCAGATATTCTGATGAAAAGGTGACAATAATTCTGAGAAGAGATTTTCCTGGCAGGTTGCTGGAAACATCTCTGTGAATAATTGCTAGGAGCTAAACTGGAATTGTTTGCTTCTTTGCTTTCCTTCTTTCTTTGGAAAAAAAAAAGCTGGAGAATAATATTACTATGAAGATCATTTTTTAACTTATTTTAGCATTTTTGCCAGAAAAAAAGTGCAGCTGAAGCCCTAACCAGCAATCTATGGTTTTCTTGATGTTTCTGGTTCTCATCTTATGATTACATTGTCAAGTTTTTGTAATATTTTTTGATAAATTAATTTATTCATAGTAGGAGAGGGGGATTTTTAACAAATCCATTATACTCTCACTATTGACAGAAAGGTTTAGAGGTTAGTGATCAAGTGTCTTAGGATCAGATATACACAATCGTTCCAAACTAAAACAGTCCCTTTTGACACAGATCAACATCTGAAATATAGTGGCTGCCCACAGGAATCTGAGAGTGGCAGAGAATCTTACATGATGGAAGAAAGCAGACTGCTTATTCCCAATAACGCCTGCTTCCTGGTCCATACCTGAATCCTGCCTTGTATTTTTTCAGTCTTGTGAACCTTACTAGTGTTTTCCCTCAGGCTAAACTAAGCAATTACATCCTGTGATGTCTGTAAATAATCCAGTGATAGGAGGCTTCAGTTGTTCAGGGAGTCTAATGACACTCCAGGAAATTTTCATCCAATTCTCACCTGTGTATATATCACTAGCATGTTAAACTTACAATGCCCCCAATAGATCTCAGTTTCCATCCCAAATTTATCCCTCCCTGTACTTCATATTTTCCATATTTAAAAGACCATATCCTATCACTATCACTACTGAGGCTTAAAATAGCAGGGTAATCTTGGGCTTTTCCCTTTCTCTTACCTCCCTCATCCAATCAGTGATTAAGCCCTCCTGATTTTCCCTCTTTCATAGCTCTCTAACTAAAATTTACTTCTCATTTCTAATGCTACTACTATCTACTCAATTAACTAATATAATAAATATTTATTAGATACATACTTTTGTCAGGCACCTTAGTAAGGGTTGGGGATGCCAAGATATATTTTTACCTACTCTCTACTCTTAGTTATCTTCCATAGCTATATATATTAATATAGAAGTCTGACAGTGAAGTGAGACATACCTGAGGGAATGATCAAATTTCCCTTGGGTTAGTGAGAAAAGTCTTCAGAGAGGTCTTAAACATTGAACTAATTATGTAAACTATTATTCAGTTAAAGGTCTAAATTTAGACAAATACCATATATCACTTATATGTGGAATCTAAAATAGGACATAATGAACTTATCCATGAAATAGAAATTGACTCACAGACATAGAGAACAGACTTGTGGTTGCCAAGGAGGAGGATGGTTGGGGAAGGAAGGATGGGGAGTTTGGGATTAACCAATGCAAACTATTATATACAGAATGGATAAACAAGGTCCTATTGTATAGAACAGGGAACAATATTCAGTATCATGTAATAAATCATAATGGAAAAATATTTATAAAAGAATATATATATATATTCTTTGGTGTTATATATATATATACATATATATATACATATATATATACGTATATATATATATATATATATATACATATATAACAAATCATTTTGTTGTCCAGCAGAAACTAATACAACAATGTAAATCAACAATACTTTGATAAAATAAAATTTTTAAGTCTAAATATAGAACTGAAGGTAAGAAAAGTTAATCAAGTCAGAGAAAACATATTGAAAGAATAATGTGCAACAGAAAGGCAATTCAGTAGAGATAAAGCTAGAAAAGAAAGCAGGAGACAGTTCATGGAGGGTCTTGTATGCCATGCTAGGAAGATTCTACTTGACCTAGTTGCCACTGAAGAATTTTAAGCAAGATAGTATTTCTTTCAGAGAAAAACAGACCTCTGTTCAGAAATATAACCGTGGTAACAGATCAATAAATGGATTAGAGATGGGGAAAGAGTTGAAGTAGAAATATTAGTTAAAAGATTATTTAAGTATTGCAAGAGAATGATGATTAAGGTCTAAACTAAGTCTGTAACAATAAAGATTAAGAAGAGAAGACCTTTAAAGTTCAAGGGGTGGTCAAGTTCATAATTTCTATCTAGCATCTGTCTGGGTCACATTAACTGAGATTGGAAATGAGGAAGGGAATTAGTTATAAAAAATTACTTCATCTTTAAACATGCTGAATGTGAGATGTGCATGGCTATACATGAGTATAAATTCAGCAAGAAATCCCAAATCAACTAAAGTTTAGGAGAAAGACAGTGACCTGGATTTGTGAATCACTGATACACAGATTATATTATAAGCCTTATAAGAATGCTTAAAATTATGCATTATACTAGTTAGAAGTTGGTTTGGCTAAAAGTGACAAAAAATAAAAAATAGCAGCAGCTTAAACAAAAAGAAGTTTATTTCTCTTTCCAAAAGCAAACAGTTCAGGGTAGCTAGAGTGGCTTCTCAAAGTTGTAAGGAATATAGATTCCTTTCATGGGCTGTTCCATCATTCTCAAGCCACGGCCTTTACTTCATGAACCAAGATAAGTGCTTGAGCTCCAGCAATCATACCTACATTCCAGCAAGCATGAAGGAAAGAGGAAAGGAATGCTCCTTTCCTATGAGTGCTTTCTGAGCACTGCATACAGTATTCCTACTTAATTTCCCCTGGTCAAGAAGTTTGAATGGAGTCATTAGTAAGGGAATGAGGTTGCAGCGAGCTGAGAAGTAAATGTAGGGAAGAAAATGGAGATGCAAGCAAACAGTACTCTTGGTAAATTTACCTTTCAAGAAGAAGAGAAAGTGAAATCCATAGATACAGGAATCTTTTATTTTTACATTGGGAGAGGTTTATGTATATAGAATACTGGAGATGAGCCATTAGAAACAAACAAACAAAGATAGTTCAGCCAATGGAATAAGGCTAACACTTCAGAGAAAGCAGAAAGAAATAGGAGAAAAAAGGCAAGTGAAAAAAATCAAACTTGAACAGAAGAAACTGCTCTTTCTAGGACTGAAGGAAAATTTTAGCTCAAGTCTGGTAGAAAGTGAAGAAGAACTAAAGAGCCTCTTGATGAAACTGAAAGAGGAGAGTGAAAAAGTTGGCTTAAAGCTCAACATTCAGGAAACTAAGATCATGGCATCTGGTCCCATCACTTCATGGCAAATAGATGGGGAAACAGTGGAAACAGTGGCTGACTTTATTTTTATGGGCTCCAACATCACTGCAGATGGTGACTGCAGCCATGAAATTAAAAGACGCTTACTCCTTGGAAGGAAAGTTATGACCAACCTAGATAGCATATTCAAAAGCAGAGACATTACTTTGCCAACAAAGGTCCGTCTAGTCAAGGCTATGGTTTTTCCAGTAGTCATGTATGGATGTGAGAGTTGGACTGTGAAGAAGGCTGAGCACCGAAGAACTGATGCTTTTGAACTGTGTTGTTGGAGAAGACTCTTGAGAGCCCCTTGGACTGCAAGGAGATTCAACCAGTCCATCCTAAAGGAGATCAGTCCTGGGTGTTCACTGGAAAGACTGATGTTGAAGCTGAAACTCCAGTACTTTGGCCACATGATTGAAGAGTTGACTCATTTGAAAAGACCCTGATGCTGGGAAAGATTGAGAGCAGGAGGAGAAGGGGATGATAGACGATGAGATGGTTGGGTGGCATCACCGCCTCGATGGACATGGGATTGGGTGGACTCTGGAAGTTGGTGATGGACAGGGAGGTCTGGCGTGCTGCGGTTCATGGGGTCGTAAAGAGTTGGACACGACTGAGCAACTGAACTGAACTGAACTGGCATTTCAGAGGTTGAAAGTTTTCATTGTCTGAGTTGTGGCACATGCTTGAAATGAAGAAGTGCCAAAACACAGTTACAAAAATAGTAAGACTTATTTTCCAACACTTAATAATTTAGTAGTAAGACTACCTTACTTTTAGTCACTGTTCCCAGTATATTCCCTGGATTTCCTAATTTCTGTACCTTTGCTCACATTCTTCCCCAACTGGGTTGTACCTCAACACCTACTTACAGTCCAAAATCAAACTCTAGTGCCCTTTCCTCTATGCTTCCTCTGCTCCCTTAACTAGAAATTATTTTTTCATCCTCTAGCTTCCTGAGCACTTACACGTACCTCTCTTCTATCACTAATATTTTTCAGTCTTAATTTATAGTCAATTACATATATGCTTTATTTTCTTTTATGTTAATTGTTTTGTCAAATTTGGGTCCTAGTTAAATTCATTCATTTATCTCTCTCACCAGTACAATAGCTCTGGACATGAAATGCACAATAATGAAATATTTATACAGTCAATGAAGGCACCAAGGTGCTCCCTTCATGAATCTTGATCAATGGCAATGATGAACATTAGTTCACATGCCCATCCCTAGGCTTTCCAAGAGAATATCTAAGTCAGACATCCAAAGTACATGCTTTCTCTTTGTCTAAATACAAATAGCTGTTTCTTTAAACAAAAGCAAGTCACAAATCCAAACTATGGACAACTTTAAGCAAAGAAATCCAATCTCACTATGAAATCATTTGCTGAATGCCTGGCCCACCCTGGCAGTAGCACAAACACCATGAACCCACTGATGTTCAAACTCAAGCAACATAGTATTGCAGACAACAGACAGGAAGCAGAAGTTTCAGCTTCAGGAAGACCATGCTGTGATGTGACATTTTAAAATATAATGACTCAATCTGAACTTACAAGTTCATGCATGTTAGGCTAAGAAGGAGACTAAGAACACAGTGCAATAAGTGACACAAGATAAGAACATAAAGATACAGCCATTCAGATATAATGGCAGGGTCCATGGGTCAGAGATGGATCATACCAATCTCTCCCATCCTCATAAAATATCCATAAAAAAGCCACATGCACAATCAAGTCATATCCTTCCCTTTTTATAAACCAGAAAAGTATAGCAAATTATAATAACCATTTTATGCTCACACAGAATCAGCCAGTGGAGAATATTTTAGAAAATTCCAGGATTTCTTTCCTGGAGAAAAGAGAAAACTTAAATAAATATATGCTGGTATGTATGAAAGGCTGGGGTCGCAAAGAGTCGGACACAACTGAGCAACTGATCTGATCTGATCTGATGAAAGGCTCTGCTTATAGCAGTGTGCTTATGCATAATATTGGGGTTTATTAAAATCAGATATTTAAAAATCATCATCTAATAAATCCAAGAGAAAAAGCTAATATGCACTGGAATCAAGACTTAGTCCTTGTTGAAGGAGGAAGCTGAAATAGCTTAATTAATTTGTTCTTCTGATTAAAAAATAGAGGTAGGAGTCTAAGTATCTGATATAAATATAATAACTCATTTTTCCTTTTGGAATAAAACATAATTGAAAATTATAAAGCAAAACTCAGGAAATAATTTAGTTATTCCTTTTAATGCCTTTACCTATAAAGATTCTTGTACAGTCACAGAATTTTAGAGATTTAATGATCTGATAAATCAGTTGCTTTAAGCATCTCAATCCCTTACACACACTGGCATTCCATAAATGTTTGCTGAATGAATAAATGCATGAATAAATGTGTTGTTAAAGTACTCTAATATGACATTTTCATATAAGAAAAAATTTTTTTCCAAAAAGTGAGAATAATTGACCAAAATCACTCTACTAGTGGGAAATCTGGGCTTCCCTGTTGGCTCAGTGGTAAAGAATCTGCCTGCCAAAGCAGCAGAAGCAGGTTCCATCCTTGAGTCAGGAAGATCCCCTGGAGAAGAAAATGGCAACCCACTCCAGGAATACTCTTGTTTGGAGAACCCCATGGAGCATGGCATGCTATAGCCCATGGGGTTGCAAAAAGTCAGACAAGACTTAGCAACTGAATAGCGAACAACAGCAGTGGGAAATCTAGGACTAGAAATGAGGTTTCCTAAGGTTTTCTTTAATAAGAGCATAAGAGGAGATCTTAGGCACCTATCAGGGCACCACTTTAGCTACCGTTTTTGGAGATGCTAGAAGCTGTGTGTCAGAAAAGAGAAAGCAAACACTCTATATTAGTCCCAGTTTACACTTTACCATTGTCATGCTGCTGTCTTTTCTTGAAAAATTATTAAATTAGTATTGAACAATAGAGTTAGAAAGGACCTCACTCATTCAACAAATGTTTATTGAGCATCTACACAGTGCCAGACATGGTTCTAGGTGCTGGAGATACATGAGAAGACACGAGAGACAAATTTTTGTCCTCATAGAATGTACATTCTAGTGAACTTAGAGATGACAAGTCCCTCCATTTTTAAAAAAAAATATTTTTATTAACATATGGGTTGATTTACTGTGCTCTGTTAGTTTCAGTTGTATAGCAAAGTGATTCAGTTATACATACACATACATATCATGTGTGTGTGTGTATATATATATGTATATGTGTTCTTTTTCAGGTTCTTTTCCATTATAGGTTATTACAAGATATTGAATACAGTTCCCTATGCTATACAGTAGGTCTTTGTTGCCTCTGTTTCTTAAATAGACAAGGAAGCTGATCCCCCAACAGTAGAAGTAACTTAGACCTCTGTCACACAGTGATCTTGTAATAAGGCTGAACTTGGAACTCAGGTTCCTTAGTATACTTCACTTTCCACTATGCCATGCCAGCTTACAAGTTTCTAGAAAACCAGACCCACTGCTTTCCAATCTGTCTTTCTCTCTCTCCCTCCTTCATTCTCTATCTCTCTCTCTCTCTCTCCCCTTTTGCACTCCCTCTCACTCATCCTCTTCCCCTCTCATCATCCCAGGTCACTCTGTATCAGCATCATACTGGCTATCAATAGCCAAGGTTTTGAATCAATTTATGACAATAATAGAAAACACAGAATTAACATAATTATAGCACCTAGCTACTTTTAAGACTATGTCTCTAAAATTTCTTAAGTCTGGAGCAAGGGAAACAAGAAAAAAGAAGGAAGGTAGGGAAAAAAAAGAAACAAAGATAGCTGGAAAGGAGGGAGGAGGGTGGGGAAAAAATCAAGAAAGCAATGCCTTAACAGTGCACACAAACTGCAAATCAAGTTTCCAATACTCTTTCAAAATGTTGATTGCTGCAGTTTAAAGGGGAAAATTACAGTCAGATACAAATTTCCTAGATCTAAGTTGAGAATGAAAGGCAGTTAAAACTGTGGACACTTTTTCATAAACAAAACACCCTTTACTATTTGTATACTTAAAACCCAAGAAGCATCATTTCAGTGATTTTTTCTTATGTTACTCAACAAAATATTTAGAAAAACAGAACATGAATGATACAAATAAGAACTGTCCTTAGAACTTCAATGTGTATTGTAGGAGTAGTCATAGCATTCATGAATATGCACTTTAAATGGCAGAACTGGAAACTAGCTCTTTGAACCCAAATCTGTTGATCATCAGTTTCATCTGGCTATATTTATGTTTGAAAAAAAATCAATGTTCCTACAGAAGAATAAAATGGATTATATTAAAAGAAGAGAAAATATATACAAAATTCAAAACATCTTTTAAAATGTGAAAAGAACATTTCCATTTCATCTGGGATCATAGCATTGAACCAAAGTCAACTCTATTGATGCAACAAAGAGCAGTTAAACCAAAGAGGCAGTTAGAACAATATATACCACAAAGAAAAAGTCAGTTGACTAAATTCAATAAAATTGTTTCTCTTTTTGTTTTGCTTTGTTTTTTGTATTATATTCATTCAAACCATTTTGCATTAAGTAAGTGTGAATGGTTACAAACCATTTTTAAAAAGTCTACTGAAAGCTTTGAACTATCTTTTGTAAAAATAAACAGTCAACAAATAATAAAGTGTGCAAGATTCTTTAAAATACTGAACACTAGGCTTAATGCTTTAATTATCTAAAAAGAATGGGAAGTATTCAATAAATCCAACCCACATTTTCTAATTGAAAAAATCGATCATAAGTATATATAAATTTTGTTATGCAAAAACCTTGAGAATCTTACAAAATGATTTTTCACCTTTTACTCACCATTCAAAATCTACGAATGGCTCAGATTATTTCTCTAAAAATTTACTTAAAAGTGATGCACTTTTCTTTTGCATTGAAGACGTATGCTCTATGTTATCTAAATGAATTTTCCACATAATTTAAACTATAATGTCAAATACAAAAACAGTGTTAAATTTCAACCTATATAATGACAAGAATAAGAGGGAATTCCCTAGCCATCCAGTGGTTAGGGATTCTGCACTTTTCCTGCCAAGGGACTGAGTTCAACCCCTGGTCAGTGAAAGACCCCACAAGCAGCAGTGAGTGGCCAAATAAATAAATAAGAAAACGACGTCTATTACAACTATCATAAGTTAATATTTTTCTGGGAATATTAGTCAATTTAATAGGATAAAGGGAAAATACATGGCAAAATAAAGAAGTGTTTACCATTTTTCATAGTTAGTATGATTGTCTAGTAGAAATTTCATGAGAATCAACTGCTGCTGCTGCTGCTGCTGCTAAGTCGCTTCAGTTGTGTCCAACTTTGTGCGACCCCATGGACAGCAACCCACCAGGCTCCCGACCCTGGGGTTCTCCAGGAAAGAACACTAGAGTGGGTTGCCATTTCCTTCTCCAATGCATGAAAGTGAAAAGTGAAATTAAAGTCGCTCAGTTGTGTCTGACTCTTCGTGACCCCATGGGCTTCAGCCTACCAGGCTCCTCCACCCATGGGATTTTCCAGGCAAGAGTACTGGAGTGGGGTGCCCATTGCCTTCTCCGGAGAATCAACTGGATGAACCATTAAAATGAATATGAGAGTTTAGAACAGTGATAGTGAGAGCAATAAAAAATAAATACATAAAATGAATGAAAACATAATGGAAGGAGATAAACTATTTAAAACAGGAACAAGATATTACAAAAGAGTTAATGTTGAACTAAGGAGTATCCAGGAAGTAGAACTCAATACTCTACTATAGGATATAAAAGAATATGCATACAGATGCAAGGAAGTATGGACTCTCATAACTCAATAAAGGAAAAGAACAAAATAATTCAAAAATAGAGAAAAGACAAATTAGAAAAATGAAAAGGTATATGCCAACTAAAACTGGAAAAAATTCACTGATGATAGATATAAAATATATCCTAAATTACAAATATAAAATCATGTTAACAGTCACAGAGCTGTTTCAGTTTCAGTTCAGTCGCTTGGTCATGTCCAACTCTTTGCAACCCCATGGACTGCAGCATCCCAGGCCTCCGTGTCTATCAACAACTCCTGGAGTTTACTCAAACTCATGTCCATTGAGTCAGTGATGCCATGCAACCATCTTATCCTCGGTAGACCCCCTTCTCCTCCTGCCCACAATCCCTCCCAGCATCAGGGTCTTTCAAATGAGTCAGCTCTTCGCATCAGGTGGCCAAAGTATTGGAGTTTTAGCTTCACTATCAGTCTTTCCAGTGAATATGCAGGGTTTATTTCCTTTAGGATGGGCTGGTTTGATGTCCTTGCAGTCCAAGGGACTCTCAAGAATCTTATCCAACACTACAGTTCAAAAACATTAATTCTTCGGCTCTCAGCTTTCTTCATAGTCCAATTCTCACATGCATATATGACTACTGGAAAAACCATAGCCTTGACTAGATGGACCTTTGTTGACAAGGTAAGGTCTCTGCTTTTTAACATGCTGTCTACATTGGTCATAGCTTTTCTGCCAAGGAGAAAGCGTCTTTTAATTTCATGGCTGCAGTCACCATCTACAGTGATTTTGGAGCCCCCCAAAATAGCCTGTCACTGTTTCCCCATCAATTTGCCATGAAGTGATGGGACCAGATGCCATTATCTTACTTTGCTGAATGTTGAGCTTTAAGCCAACTTTTTCACTCTCATTTTTCACTTTCATCAAGAGGCTCTTTAGTTCTTCAATTTCTGCCATAAGGGTGTTGTCATCTGCATATCTGAGGTTACTGATATTTCTCCTGGAAATCTTGATTTCAGCTTATGCTTCATCCAGGCCAGCGTTTCTCATGATGTACTCTGCATATAAGTTAAATAAGTAGGGTGACAGTATACAGCCTTGATGTACTCCTTTCCCTATTTGGAACCAGTCTGTTGTTCCATGTCCAGTTCTAACTGTTGCTTGCTGACCTGCATACAGATTTGTCAAGAGGCAAGTCAGGTAGTCTGGTACTCCTATCTGTTGAAGAATTTTCCACACATTGTTGTGATCCACACAGTCGAAGGCTTTGTCATACTCAATAAAGCAGAAGTCGATGTTTTTCTGGGACTCTCTTGATCCAATGATCCAAGGGACGTTGGCAATTTGATCTCTGGTTCCTCTGCCTTTTCTAAATCCAGCTTGAACATCTGGAAGTTCACAATTCATGTACAGTTGAAGCCTTTCTTGGAGAATTTTGAGCATTACTTTACTAGCATGTGAGGTGAGAGCAATTGTGCGGTAGTTTGAACATTCTTTGGCATTGCCTTTCTTTGGGATTGGAATGAAAATTGACTTTTTCCAGTCCTGTGGCCACTGCTGAGTTTTCCAAATTTGCTGGCATATTGAGTGCAGTACTTTCATAGCATCATCTTTTAGGATTTGAAATAGTTCAACTGGAATTCCATCACCTCCACTAGCTTTATTCATAGTGATGCTTCCTAAGGCCCACTTGACTTCACATTCCAGGATGTCTGGCTCTAGGTGAGTGATCATACCAAAGTGATTATCTAGGTCCTGAAGATCTGTTTTGTATAGTTCTTTGTGTATTCTTGCCGCCTCTTCTTAATATCTTCTGCTTCAGTTAGGTCCATACCATTTCTGTCCTTTATCGAGCCCATCTTTGCATGAAATGTTCCCTCAGTATCTCCAATTTTCTTGAAGAGATCTCTAGTCTTTCCCATTCTGTTGTTTTTCTCTATTTCTTTGCATTGATCATTGAGGAAGTCTTTCTTATCTCTCCTTGCTATTTTTTAGAACTGTACATTCAAATGGGTATATCTTTCCTTTTCTCCTTTGCTTTTCACTTCTCTTCTTTACTCAGCTATTTGTAAAGCCTCCTCAGACAACCATTTTGCCTTTTTTCATTTCTTTTTCTTGGGGATGGTTGTTATCATGGTCTCCTGCACAATGTTACAAACCTCCGTCCATAGGTCTTCAGGCACTCTGTCTATCAGATCTAATCACAGAGCTGGGGTTGCCACAAATGACTGCATATCTCTGAAGTGTTCTTCAGAAGTGTAAGACAAAGTCATTCAAATTATTCATTCCCTTTAATTCAAACATTACATTTGCAGGTTTCAAGGAAATAATCTTATTTATATGTAAGAACATTGCTATAAATTGTTCTTTTCAACATCACTTACAGTTACAAAAAATTGGAAAAAATCTGAACATTCAATCATATGTCTGTGTGTGTGTGTGTGTGTGTGCGTGCATGCTCAGTCACTCAGTCATGTCCAACTCTTTGGGACCCATTGGACTGCAGCCTTCCAGGCTCCTTTGCCCATGGGATTTTCCAGTCAAGAATACTGAAGTGGGTTGCCACTTCCTACTCCAGGGCACCTTCCTGATCCAGGGATTGGACTCAACATCGCCTGCATCTCCTATATTAGCAGGCAGATTTTTTACCACTGAACCACCTGGGAAGCCATTCAAGCATATATGATTAGCTACATAGGTTATTCATTTGTTTGATGAATACTACACAGATTGGGCTTTCAGGTGGCTTAATGGTAAATAATTCACCTGCCAAGCAGGAGACATGGGTTCAATCCCTGAGTTGGGAAGATCCTTTGGAGAAGAAAATGGCAATCCATTCTAATATTCTTGGCTGCGAAGTCCCATGAACAGAAAAGCTGGGCCAGCTATAGTCCAGGGGATCACAAAAGAGTTGGACAAGACTTGACAATTAAAACAATAACATTGGACAAGACTTGACAATTAAAACAATAGGAACACAGACATTAAAAATGACAAATGTGTTAATTATACTTTAAATGTAAAAGCATATAAAATAATTTTATTTTTGCTTATACACATATTTACTTTTTCCTTATTCATTAAATAAATTATGTTCAACATGTGTTTATCTTTTCTCAATGTCTCAGGGTCATTTTCTGTTAATTCACTGATCATTAATCATTAGTGTATATATATTAATGTGTTGGTTATTGATAATTAACTATAATTTGGGCTTTCCTGTAATGTGGTTAAGAATTGAATTGAAACTTTCTCTGATGTGTTAGCAGCAAGTTGAACAAAGTGTTTAATAAAATGGAATTCTGGAAACTCCTAGAAATTTAAAAATCTTTGCCAGTTCTATCCCTTTTAGAGGGTAGCTTAGCTTAATGTGTAGGATATGAGACTTAGAATACTTTTACTTATTCAATCACTTGACAAATACAGACCAAAAGTCTCTCATACAAAAAAAAAAAGAATCCACCTGCAATGTGGGAGACCTGGGTTTGATCCCTGGGCTGGGAATATTCCCTGGAGGAGGTCATGGCAACCCACTCCAGTATTTTTGCCTAGAGAATCCCCATGGACAGAGGAGCCTGGCAGGTTACAGTCCATGGGGTCCTAAAGAGTTGGACATGACTGAACGACTAAGCACAGCACATACTGGTCTACAATAAGTGACTTCTAGGTGACCTAGAGGCTACTAAAGGGTATAAATTTTTATGACCTCTCACTAAGTGACATCAGAGGGTTCTCTCTCATCTTCCAGGCTGGTAGCAGCAAGGATAATAGAGGTTTAGGCTGAAGGTTCCTATCCTAAGTGCAGAACTGGGCATTTTCATCCAAGAGATACAGTTTCTGGAGGCCACAGTAAAATTCAAAATGTTTCATCTTGGAAATAAGCTAAACCTGTATGTCATGCAAACCATCCAAATCCAAACAGAGAGAGAAATTCTGGGCATAAAATCAACATGATGAAAACTGTTGTGTAAGCGGGAAAAAAAAAAAAGAAAGAAAACTGTTGTGTAAATATATAAAGCAAAGAGTTGGAACAGTCTAGAGTAATTTCCTAAGCCAAGTATTTGTCACTGCAGTGGGGACTTTTTATGCTTCTGTGGCTCAAGATGAGAAATAAACTGTGACCTAAAGTGTTCAACTCAGAGCAGAAGCACATACACAGTGCTCTGCTATTTAAGTTTTTAGATTTTATAATTATATTTTCTCCCTCTCCTTTTTCCTTTACAACCTGCCACTTATGCTGCAGTGTGTCTTCCCATTTTCTGAACATTCTCTCTTCTAATTTGCTTCTTAGCATTTACTAGAGACTGGAAAATCACATAGCCAAATATGTCTGAAAGCCTTTGCGGGGAGCGAGCTTCGCCCCTGGCAAAGGTCATGAGGAAGGAGGCTTGGCATACGCAAAGGCGGGATCAAGCCTCAGGAGTCTCCCTGGAAATTCTCGAGCAATCTACCCCCAAAACCAGAGTCTGCCTACTTTCTGCTTTGTGCTTTCACCTACACCTCTGACTTTACGGGGGGCTGTCCCCCACTACCTCTCTCTGAAAAAAGAGTTAGCTTACAGCTCCAGTTAATAATTCCTGAGTGTGACAGTGTTTCAACCTACAAACTCCCTTGGAAGTCCTCTAGCCTGCCTGAATAGGTTTTTCCGGCCACATGTGATTGCTCAGAGCCTCCAAACTGAGAGGCATGAGATGTTCTAAACTGTCTAAATACAGATTCCTTTGAGCAGTTAAAAGATTAATTAGAAATTGTATTGGTGAAGGGATTTTCACTTGTTGGGCCAATGTTTGCTGCTAAGCTTCCATATCCCTTATCTGCTGTGTCCCTGGCAGTGTATTGATTAATATAATTGGTGTAAGTAGTAGCTTTAATGTTTGTAACCTGGGACCCTTGACTTAATTCTTTTTCTTGTAATAGCCCACCACACCTTTGCTCTGTAGGAATGCAACTTTATCTAATGCTTTTTGGAGGCTGGCGCCTGACTTTAGAATAATCACCTTTAGAGAAAAAGGCCTCCGGGCCAGAAGATGATGCAAATCACCTAAACTTTTGCATATGATAAGCTTGCAGGAAGAAAGCCTGGCTTACTGCATGACTCTACCCCTTCCCCCATTATCCTCTATGCATAACTTAAGGTATAAAAACTACTTTGGAAAATAAAGTGCGGGCCTTGTTCACCGAAACTTGGTCTCACCATGTCGTTCTTTCTCTTACCTTCTGGCTGAATTATTCAGCCTCTTTTCTCCACTGAATTTCCTCACTGAGCTATCCTTATTTCAGCCTCTTTTCTCCACTGAATTTCCTCACTGAGCTATCCTCATTCTATTACTCTTTATATCCTTAATTAAAGTTTAATTAAGCAGTTGTTTCCTGATCCTCGCCGACGCCGTCCCCGCTTCGAATTCCCTGGATCTACCGGGGCTGGACCCCGGCAAGCCTTTAGTACAAAAAAAAAAAGTGATGATAAAACTGATGGCATTAGAAAATCACCATTTTTCAACCATTATACTAATAATTTGTTCTAAAAATCACAAACAGCCACTAAAACTATTAGGTGATTTCTGGAGAATGATATACTATATTTACACAGTATCAAAGCACTTCTCCACAAATTACCTGTTAATTAGAAACAGCAGAGCAAACTAGCAGACATCATGTAAAAATAAAAGTTAACATCACTGGTGATGGGAAATGCAATGTAGCTTAAAGGACACAACATTACTTCTATGATATTCCTGCTCCAAATGGATGACTTGAATTTAAACATAAGGAAATATAAGATGAATACAAACTGAGGCATATTCTGCAAAATATATGGCCTATAAAATTCTCTAAGCCAGGCTTCAACAGTAAGCAAACCAAGAACTTCCAGATGTTCCGGCTGGGTTTAGAAAGGGCAGAGGAAATAGAGATCAAATTGCCAACATCCACTGGACCATAGAAAAAGCAAGAGAGCTCCAGAAAAAACATCTACTTCTGCTTGATTGAGTATGACAAAGCCTTTGACTGTGTGGATCACAACAATGTGTGGAAAATTCTTCAAGAGATGGCAATACCAGACCAGCATACTGCCTCCTGAGAAATCTGTATGCAGATCAAGAAGCAACAGTTAAAACCAGACATGGAACAACAGACTGGTTCCAAATAGGAAAAGGAGTACGTCAAGGCTGTATATTGTCACCCTGCTTATTTAACTTATATGCAGAGTACATCATGTGAAATGCCAGGCTGGATGAAGCACAAGCTGGAATCAAGACTGCCAGGAGAAATACCAATAACCTCAGATACACAGATGACACCACCCTCATGGCAGAAAACAAAGAAGAACTGAAGAGCCTCTTGATGAAAGTGAAAGAGGAGAGTGGAAAAAATTGGCTTAAAACTCAATATTCAAAAGACAAAGATCATGGCATCTGGTCCCATCACTTCATGGCAAATAGATGGGGATACAGTGGAAACAGTGAAAGACTTTATTTTCTTGGGCTCCAAAATCATGCAGATGGTAACTGCAGCCATGAAATTAAAAGATGCTTGCTCCTTGGAAGAAAAGCTATGACCAACCTAGACAGCATATTAAAAAGCAGAGACATTACTTTGCCAACAATGGTCCATCTAGTCAAAGCTATGGTTTTTCCAGTAGTCATGGATGGATGTGGGAGTTGGGTCATAAAAAATGCTTAACGCCAAAGAATTTTGAGAGTCCCTTGGACTGCAAGGAGATCAAACGAGTCAATCCTAAAGGAAATCAGTCCTGAATATGCACTGGAAGGACTGATGCTGAAGCTGAATCTGTAACACTTTGGCCACCTGGCATGAAGAACTGATTCATTTGGAAAGACCCTGATGCTGGGAAAATTGAAGGCAGGAGGAGAAGGGGTTGATAGAAGATGAGATGGTTGGATGACTTCACCGGCTTGATGGACATAAATTTGAGGAAGCTCAGGGAGTTGGTGGTGGACAGGGAAGCCTGGCCTGCTACAGTCCATGGGGTTGCAAAGAATTGGATAAGACTGAGTGACTGAACTGGCTGACTGAATCTTCAAAAACATCAATATAAGACAAAGAAGGGCTGAAGTAACATTCACATTATAGACTAAAGTTGAATGACAAACTGAATGAATGTGTGATCCTGCACTGCTAAAAACGACATTATTGGAGCAACTGGTAAAATTTGAATATAAACTATATGCTAGATAATAGCATTATGTGTATTATCTAAGAGTATGATTAAGGAACAGTGGCAAGATATTAACAACTGGTGAATATGTATGAAGGATAGTTGAAGTTCTTTGTGCTATTCTTAAAGTGACTCTGTAAGTCTGAAATTATTTCAAATTAAAATTTTAAAATAGGTAATGATAAAGCATATACTTTCATTTCCCCAGAAAGCTTGGCTGATACGTATTTTTGCTACTCAGATACTTTCTTGGCTAAATACCCTTTTCCTAATTAAGACAAATACAGAGAAATTAAATGTTACTAATTTATAAGTTCTTTACTGTTATGTACTGAGTAGAGAGTATTTAATTTATTGATACCAAATCACACTTATACGTTTTTCTGAGTTATAATTCTATAACTCTGCACTATTCATGATCACTTACCAGTAATGAACTAGAAATTACCTGAACAAAGGAAGAAAGCTACAGACTATATAGAAACATCAAAATATGTTAGTCTAGAGCTTC
This sequence comes from Bos grunniens, assembly GCF_055505025.1. Taxonomy (NCBI): domain Eukaryota; kingdom Metazoa; phylum Chordata; class Mammalia; order Artiodactyla; family Bovidae; genus Bos; species Bos grunniens. The sequence goes on along the minus strand of NC_141194.1, from coordinate 98,511,951 downwards.
ATAAAATGATTTCATCATTCAAACTGAATTAATTATAGGTTATGTTCATATTCAGAGAGCTGATACTTTTCTAGATGTGTGGTCAGAGTAGTTGTATTGTCTAATGGTGGCAAGCAATCAGGAGTACATAATTCAATAACATCATTAAAAAAAAAAAAAAAAAAAAGCCCTGAGTATTTATCCAAAAACAAAAGAACTAACTTGGTAAAATTATCAACTTTTTAAATGACAATTTAGAGTTTCCAGTAGTTCTAGATGGCTCAGAGGTTAAGGAGAAGGCATTGACAACCCACTCCAGTTCTCTTGCCTGGAAAATCCCATGGACAGAGGAGCCTCGGTAGGCTGCAGTCCATGGGGTCGCTAAGAGTCAGACACGACTGAGCGACTTCACTTTCGGTTTTCACTTTCATGCATTGCAGAAGGAAATGGCAACCCACTCCAGTATTCTTGGCTGGAGAATCCCATGGATGAGGAGCCTGGTGGGCTACAGTCCAAGGGGTCGCAAAGAGTCGTACACGACTGAGCGACTTCACTTTTACTCAAGCTAAATAAGAAGTGGCTAGGAAAATCCCATGGACGGAGGAGCCTTGGTAGGCTGCAGTCCATGGGGTCGCTAAGAGTCGGACAAGACTCAGCGATTTCGCTTTCACTTTTCACTTTCATGCATTGGAGAAGGAAATGGCACCCCACTCCAGTGTTCTTGCCTGGAGAATCCCAGGGACGGGGGAGCCTGGTGGGCTGCCGTCTATGGGGTTGCACAGAGTCGGACATGACTGAAGCGACTTAGCAGCAGCAGTAGCAGCATAGTGTTCTCCACCACTACTGTGAATCAATATTTCTCCAGTAAGGAGACACAGTGCTATTAATCCACCATTGTTATGATTCAGACAGCCAACAGGAAATATAACTAGACTAGAGAAAATGCAGCCCATATGAATCTACTGTTAATAGACAGAAATCATCCATTATAAATGAAAGGCTAACAAAATGTGTTGAGACTGAAACTCCTTGATTTCGTGTGATAGTAAAAATCTATCATCTGAATGGAAGTGATTTTATCATTTTATTCCTGAGACTTACTATTTTGTCGATGTTAAAAAAGTGGTTTAACAATTAACTGGTATGCTTGAATATGTTTTAATTATACAATATACATGATAATATTACTTTTGCTGACCAGATCACAGTCATAATTATTCTTTCCTTCAACATAATTCGACAGAATTTTAATCATGTGTATTTTTAATAATAATAATATTAATACTATAAATATAGAAACTACTATTAATATTAGTTGAGCACTTATCACTACTACTATGAGTGATAAACATAATACTTCTTATGTGCTTGACACTGTTCAGAGCATTATGTATAGCATTAATGTAATCCTCCTACTGACCATATAAGGTAGACACTATCATGAGCTCCATTTTAAAAATAAGGAAAAGAATGTTAAATTACTTGCCCAAGATAAAATTCCTAGTAAGTAGTGAATCTGGAGTTTGAACCAAAGAAGCCTGGGTCTAGAGTCCATTCTTTGAACCATATACTAAACTTCCTCAATTACTATGTTCATACACTGAGCTAAACACTCTACAAACCTCTAGTTTGGTTGAAAGTCTCCTAAAACATTTAAACTCACTTAAACAATAAGGAAATGAGTAGAATTCACAAAAGACTTCAGAAATAAGACAAATCCAGGTTGGTTGCTTCAGCCTTTTCTGACATCCTCAAGACACCAGATCCTTTAAATTTCTCCACTGCTACCCAAAATGTCCACTCTATCCTACAGCTTGTTTTCCATGGCTCTAGGAAAGCTTACAAGTGCAACTTGAATGACAGGTTTCTACATTCATGTCTGTGTCAGTTTGGCTCCTCTGAGAAGCAGAAAGCAAGATGGAATTGTACATGGAAGATATTTGGTGGAGGAATGCCTGTGAAGGATAAAGTGGGGAGGGAAGAATAGAAGTATTCTTCAACTTCATGTCCCACAGCAGGACATCTAAACAAAATGTGATTTTTCAGAAACTTGGAATGGAAAACAGATGGCAGGTTAACCATGACCAATATCCCTTACATATCCCACAAATTCTCTGACACTTGATGCTATAGAAACTATCAAATAGGACTTAAAATTAAGGTAAAGTGAAACAGGAGAATAAAGATGGTGGAATACAAGGACATGGAGCTAATCACTTCCCAGAAATACATCAATCATATGTCTACATGTGAAAAACAAGGTAAACAATCTTTCACTTGTTTACAAAAAGTCATGAACTTGTAACTTCTTTCACTGAAAATTACTTCTCATGAGAAAGAGCCAAATTATTCATTTTAACAATGATCAAAGCAGCAAAATGAAATACCTCAAAATCTGAAGTCAATTTAGTTTTTGGTTTCTATCAACAGAAGGCACTAATTAGAGTTTAGTATGAGTTAATTGGAATGCCTATTCTGAGGGTATTCTCACGGTGCCAAAAGCGCTGTTCAACATTTTTTAAACCATGCATTCCCATCAGAATCTTAAATTTATTGTGTATTTTCTGTCTACATATATAAATGCTTCAGAAAAAGTTTCCCTAAGCTACCATAATATTTAAGAATTTTCTGAGAAAGTGATAAGTTCTGTCATTGAAACAAATATAGACTTGGAGTCTGAAATTCTGTATTCAGACCATGCTCTCAAATTTTGTCTCTTTGGTAAGCCTTGTCACCGCCCTTAGCTCAGTTTCTCCATCTTTGAAATGTGAATCAATGCCCACCTCCTGTATCTGTCAAAGAACATAATGTGATGATCAATTTTAAAGCAATTTATAAACTGTAAAGGGTTAATAATCTATCAGTTCAGTTCAGATCAGTTTCTCAGTTATGTCTGACTCTTTTCAACCACAGGGACTACAGCACACCAGGCTTCCCTGTCCATCACTAACTCCCGGAACTTTCTCAAACTCATGTCCATTGAGTCGGTGATGCCATCCAACCATCTCATCCTCTGTCATCCCTTTCTCCTCCTGCCTTCAGTATTTCTGAGCATCAGGGTCTTCTCCAATGAGTCAGTTCTTCACATCAGGTGGCCAAAGTATTGGAGATTCAGCTTCAGCATCAGTTCTTCCAATGAATACTCAGAACTGATTTCCTTTAGGACTGACTCGTTTGAACTCCTTGCAGTCCAAGGGACTCTCAAGAGTCTTCTCCAATACCACAGTTCAAAAGCATCAATTCTTCAGTGCTCAGCTTTCTTTATGGTCCAACTCTCACATCCATCCATGACTACTGGAAAAACCATAGCCTTGACTAGACGGACCTTTGTAGACAAAGTAATGTCTCTGCTTTTTAATATGCTGTCTAGGTTGGTCATAGCTTTTCTTCCAAGGAGCAAGTGTGTTTTAATTTCATGGATGCAGTCACCATCTGCAGTGATTTTGGAGCCCAAGAAAATAAAGTCTCACTGTTTCCATTGTTTCCCCATCTATTTGCCATGAAGTGATGGGACCAGATGCCATAATCTTCGCCTTTTGAATATTGAATTTTAAGCCAGCTTTTTGCACTCTCCTCTTTCATTTTCATCAAGAGGCTCTTCAGTTCCTCTTTGCTTTCTGCCATAAGGGTGGTGTCATCTGCATATCTGAGGTTATTGGTATTTCTCCCAGCAATCTTGATTCCAGCTTGTGTTTCATCCAGCCGTGCATTTCGCATGATGTACTCTACATATAAGTTAAATAAGCAGGGTGACAATATACAGCCTTGACGTACTCCTTTCCCAATTTAGAACCAGTCCATTGTTCCATGTCTTGTTCTAACTGTTGCTTCTTGACCTGCATATAGATTTCTCAGGAGGCAGGTAAGCTGGTCTGGTATTCACATCTCTTTTAGAACTTTCCACAGTTTGTTGTGATGCACACAGTCAAAGGCTTTGGCATAGTCAATAAAGTAGAAGTAGATGTTTTTCTGGAACTCTCTTGCTTTTTCTATGACCCTACATAATTGTACAAACTAGTAAATGATAGAGTCTATATAAAAACAGGAGTATATTTACATCACAAAGCTTTAAGACACTGAGGTTGAGTACATGCTTAATGAAGTTAACTGAAAATAATTGTGGTAAAAAAAAGCTATCCATAACAATCTTTCTATATGTGGGGGGGAAAGGCCTCTAGTATTTCTGAGTTAGTTGTCCAGTCCAATCAACTAGTTGATTTTTTCTTTATTTAAATAAATACCTTACTTTAGCAGAAGCTTTGTGAATAAAATGATAAAGGATACACCATAGTCTCTATAAAGTCTGTCTTTCTGTGGCACACAGTAAGTTCCACCAATTTCTATCATTATGGAAGCTATTCACAAACCACTACAATTACATAGGATGCTGTAATACCTAGAACAGTGCCTCATATTAAATCTTGAAAGTCTCATAAGAGTGTCTGTGTGGTGTTATCTCTTTCACAAAAGTCAGTTTGATCATGCACTCTGTTGGTTTTTTTCTATTCATCTATATTAATGTTCAAATGAGCTATTCTGAATCACAGAGAGAGATTTCTCATTAACTGCCTTACAGTCAATACTAAGCATGTTCCTCCTTCTTAACACCAACATTATCCCTGGGATGATTACCATGAGAGCCATGTCAAACAACCTACTCAAGCAACAGATATTCCATAGGTGAATGATAGTGGACAATGGATTTTCTCCATTTATATAGAGAAGACAGTTCATCCCCTTTCCTTGTGAAAAGAGGGAATGGACAAAAAACTTTTGCTCTTTTGAGGTGAAATGGAAATGAGCCTAGATTCTTCCTTACACTTTAGTAATATAAATAAATCTTTCCAAGAGTCAGATAAACCTTAAGTATTTCCAGGTTTTAAGTTCTAAAGATGTCTTCAAGGGTTACATCAGGGAAGTGCCTAGGAAGATGGAGCGCCAGGCTTTCTGGCACCTTGGAGCTTCACCTATGGACTTATTTGGACTGCAATCATTTGCCCCCTTGAATCAGAACAATTAATTATACAAGTGGCCACAGATCTCCTTTTCATGATACGTGAACAGTAAAATGTTTCTAGGAGAAGTAAAAGCAAACAATGCCCAATCTTTATATAATATACATGTATTTTGTGTCACAGGACTGGAGATTTTTATAGGACCAATGATAAATCCAAGGAAGTTTTCTTTCCCCATAGTCATTTATTTAAAATATAGATTTGAAAACCTACTCATGCTGTCCCTAAAGGGCATGACTTACTGGAAAATATTCTTTTACAATAGCCTTATATAGTAAAAGCAAAACAGGAGAGAGTTTAGGAAATTTACATCAATCATTCAATGAACAATTTGTAAAGGGTGCTCCTCTTTCTACAGAGTAAAATGTAATTGATATACACATAAACATATATAAATACATAAGCCACATTTATATAACATTTTCATTCATTTTTTACCTAGTTATTCACTCTAAAAGGACTGCTTAAATTCTGTAGTCCACTGCTACTACTGGAGCCATTACAAAAACTGCCTTGTTCTTTTTCATTGCCTGGAAAGATAGACTTTTATTCCAATGATTTTTTGTCAGAGAGAGTGATGGCTTAGCAAAATGAGAGTCATGTTGCTTAACTACATAACTGGCCAGGGACTTCTGAGTACCTTCAAGCTTTATAAAAGCTTTCATCCTAGTTGCCGGGGAATGAATGTACTCCGTTATTTTATTTCACTCTCTATATATCAATAAAGTACAATAATCAAAACAATAGTTACCACAGCATGGAGCTCTTTGTAGACAGCAGATGGCACTACAAGAAACTCTTAAAGTGGCACTCCCGAATGCTTCTTCTAGGAATATTCCCTCCCATACAGACTATTCTTCTTTCAAAAAGTTTAAAAGGTGAAGGTGACCTAGGCTCTTTACACTCGCTCCAGTCAACTGCATTTCTGTTTTCATAGCTTTAGTTTCACCTGCATACAGTAAATCTTCATCTCACCTTCTCCATCCATTTTCACTCCCTTGATTCTGATTATCTGTAAGATCTTTCATTGAATTATCTTCTGCAACCTAAAATTAGGTTGTGATCAGAATGATTGCACATAATCCTCAAATTCCTCATCACTCTCAGCATTACACCTGATACTGACTAGTCGCCTAGAAATCATTTTTGAAATCTCTGTAATTACCTTATAATTTCCTGGAACTACCACTGATTTTACATTTTCTAATCTAAACCCTAATCCCGCCACTCTGAGGTTAATGCCACATCCTCCTTTCTCCTAACTTGTCCATATCAGTTGGCTGTACTGTATGATGTTCTCCTCGTCCTTTCTCTTGCTAACATCTCATATTTTCTCTTATAGCCTTCAAATTTAAGGAGAAGGTAGTATTATTCAAATAGAAAAAATTGCATCTTATCATTAAATGGAAATCTTTCATTCTCCCTCTTTTCAGTGATCTTGATGCTAGACAGCATGGAAGTATTTGTATAGTTCAAGACAAATTTCACAGCTGAATGTGTCCCTGTGATTGCCTTGCTGAGAACCATTTTATTATTTTCCAAAATTTGTGAAATTTCTGATCCCACAATCCCAGGCAACCAAAGATAACACAAGGAAATTAGCATAATAACAATTCTATCCAAACAGTGGAGAAACCAGAAAGGTACAGAACCAAACGCTTTCACTAATCTGCACCGTGTTTCACAGTAACAAAGAAGCAATGAGACTGAATGCTGAATCATTGCATAGCACATATGCAAATTTCATTTTAAAACCTCATACTCATTGAAGAAACCTTGTTAACGGAATGTTGGAAATTAGCCTCTCATCAAATATAGCATGAGACAACTGCTAAGAATTTTACCAAAATTAAAATCAGAGCATTTCACAGCCAAGACAGAAACCTGCCATATGTCTTCTGATAAGAACAAGGCAAATTAAAATATTAAAGTGGATGCCCATTGTGTTGAGGCATCAAGAGACTGCTGACAGCTCTGCTTACAGCTTAACAATACATTTCCTCACATGACTTAAAAATAATTGAGACTTTTCCCTGTGCACTGTTCAGTAGCTTTTTCAAAGTAGCTATAAATTCTCAAAGGCTTTTTATTCCTTAAATAAAGAACACATTTCTCATATTTCAGGAAACTAGATTTCTGACACTGAAAATAAGTCTTTTTGAAGAATAAAAATATTAGGGACATTTTATAAAGAGACAAAGAGAGGAGTTTTCTTTATTTCTCAAGGTAAGATCATCATCTGTTGTGCATACATTGAACATTAATTAAATACATATACTGAACATTAATTAAAGTACATGTTAGAGCTTTTTTCTTTTTGGACATAGTAAAGGGTTAGATGGACTTTGTTAATTTTAGCTTTGGGACAGAAGACTGGCAGGGATTTGGCAGGCATTAATTTTTTGCTTCATACACTTTCCAAAGATGATATATTATTGTCAGGAGTTCTTTTCAAGATTTGAGAAGTATTATTAAAGTGCTCTATCTAGTCTCATCACAGAAAATATTTCATATAATTTACCTGTTTCTCTGTACAATAGATATAGCTCAATTTATAAATGAAAATTTATTATTTTGTTTTTGAGTCTGACTTTCTTTCTGTCATGACCAGCGTTTTCAAGCTAACATGCAAAAATGTCTACAGGATCAATGATCCTATTATTTAAAAAAAAAAAAAAAAAAAAACCTTACCTTGTCAAAAATGGTGGTGGGTGAGGACAGCATGAGATTCTGTGAATTCCAATAACTAAAAGTGGACAGCAATTTCAAAACAAACTTCTGATGAAACTCTCTACCATAATGGATTAGGAAACCTGTACCATATTTCTGCTAATGAAAAGAACACTCATTCTTTCAAATCTGAACCTATATCATGACATAATCAAAGCAAGTGCGTTACCCAGTCAACATTCTATGTTATTTTTAAGTAGTAATCTCTACATTCCTCATGTGCATTTTTTTCCCTTGCTCCTTTGAACAGTCTCTTAAGGCAATCTGCAGTATAATAGATATTGACAAATGATGTCACTATGTGCAACTGGAGATGACCAGAGAAAGATTAACCTCTTGAGGAATTGAGTTTACTCAGCCATATAATAATAATTATCCTTGTGCAGTGTTGATAGACTCACAAGGCTATGAATCCAAAAGAAGCATGTGGTTATCCAATATATTCCACTGACTCTGAGCTGAAACAAATGTAAGATTCCTAAAGTATCCATGCCAACTCTTTCCTTTCCCCTTATAGCACTTCTCCTACCTCCTGCTGATGGATAGCAAAAAAAATCAGTCTTTCACTTTCTTTACACTTCAACATCTTTCCAGTCTAGTAGATGTACTCTCACAGTTTCAAGTGTTATCTCTTTTTTGAAGACACGCCAGGCTTTAATCTCTGCATCAAACCCTTAGCTCTAATTTGTAACATCCAACTGGGCATTTCTACCTGGATTACCTGCCACCAAATGCTATCAAAAATGAAATATCTTTTTCCTTCCACACCCAAATACCCCTCATAACATACCTATTTGATTCATCTAGGCCCCAAGGCTTGGAAACTCTTCTGGTAATTAATTACCAAGTTCTATGAATGTTTTTGCTTTGGTTTTGGCACTCGTTACTTCCTTTCCATTCCAACTACCATTGTTTTTCAAACTCTCATTACTTCAGGTATAATTTATTACAAATGCCTTCTAAACTGCCTCCCAAACTCCTGTCTATTCTTTTTAGTTTTAATATTTTTACTGAAGTTGTGTTAATTTCTGCTACATAGCAAAGTGATTCAGTTATACCTATATAAATTTTTACATTGTTTTCTGTTATGGTTTATCTCAGGATATGGAATATTGTTCTCTGTGCCATACAGTAGGTCCTTGCTGATTACTCATTCCATATATAAAAGCTTATGCCTTCATTCTTTATTTTCCACAAACTCTGGTTCCTCTGCCTTTTCTAAAACAAGCTTGAACGTCTGGAAGTTCACACTTCACGTATTGCTGAAGCCTGGCTTGAAGAATTTTGAGCATTACTTTACTAGCACGTGAGATGAGTGAAATTGTGCAGTAGTTTGAGCATTGCCTTTCTTTGGGATTGGAATGAAAATTGACCTTTTCCAGTCCTGTGGCCACTGCGGACTTTGTCAAATTTGCTGGCATATTTTGTGCAGCACTTTCACAGCATCATCTTTTAGGATTTGAAATAGCTCAACCTGAATTCCATCACCTCCACTAGCTTTGTTCATAGTGATGCTTCCTAAGGCCCACTTGACTTCAGATTCCAGAATGTCTGGCTCTATATGAGTGATCACACCATCGTGATTATCTGGGTCTTGAAAATCTGTTTAGTATAGTTCTTCTGTGTATTCTTGTCACCTCTTCTTAATCTTTTGCTTCTGTTAGGTCTGTACCATTTCTGTCCTTTATCAAGCCCATTCTTGCATGAAATATTCCCTAATTTTCTTGAAGAGATCTCTAGTCTTTCCCATTCTATTATTTTCCTCTATTTCTTTGCACTGATCACTGAGGGAGGTTTTTTTTTATCTCTCCTTGCTATTCTTTGGAACTCTGCATTCAAATGTGTATATCTTTTCTTCTCTCCTTTGCTTTTTGCTTCCCTTCTTTTCACAGCTATTTTTTTTATTTTATTTTTAAACTTTACAAAATTGTATTAGTTTTGCCAAATATCAAAATGAATCTGCCACAGGTATACATGTGTTCCCCATCCTGAACCCTCCTCCCTCCTCCCTCCACATACCATCCCTCTGGGTCATCCCAGTGCACTAGCCCCAAGCATCCAGTATCGTGTATCGAACCTGGACTGGCAACTCGTTTCATACATGATATTTTACATGTTTCAATGCCATTCTCCCAAATCTTCCCACCCTCTCCCTCTCCCACAGCGTCCATAAGACTGTTCTATACATCACAGCTATTTTTAAGGCCTTCTCAGACAGCTATTTTGCTTTTTTGCATTTCTTTTTCTTGGGAATCATCTTGATCCCTGTCTCCTGTTCAAAGTGATGAACCTCTGTCCATAGATCTTCAGGCACTCTGTCTATCAGATCTAATCCTTTAAATCTATTTGTCACTTCCCATGTATAATCATAAGGGATTTGATTTAGGTCATACCTGAATGGTCTAGTGGTTTTCCCCTCTTTTTCAATTTAAGTCTGAATTTGGCAATAAGAAGTTCATGATCTGAACCACAATCATCTCCCAGTCTTGTTTTTCCTGACTGTATAGAGCTTCTCCATCTTTGGCTGCAAAGAATATAATCAATCTGATTTTGGTATTGACCATCTGGTCACATCCATATGTAGAGTCATCTCTTGTGTTATTGGAAGAGGGTGTTTTCTATGACCAGTGCATTCTCTTGGTAGAACTCTATTAGCCTTTGCCTGCTTCATTGTGTACTCCAAGGCCAAATTTGCCTGTTACTCCAGGTGTTTCTTGACTTCCTACTTTTGCATTCCAGTCCCCTATAATGAAAAGGACATCTTTTTTAGTTTAGTTCTAAAAGGTCTTATAGGTCTTCATAGAACTGTTCAACTTCAGCTTCCTCAGCACTCCTGGTCAGAGCATAGACTTGGATTACCATGATATTGAATGGTTTGCCTTGGAAACAAATAGAGATCATTCTGTCTTTTTTGAGATTGCATACAAGTACTGCATTTCAGATCTTTGGTGACTTCTAAGGGATTCCTCCTCACAGTAGTAGATATAATGGTCATCTGAGTTAAATTCACCTATTCCAGTGCATTTTAGTTTGCTGATTCCTAGAATGTCGACGTTCACTCTTGCCATCACTTGTTTGACCACTTCCAATTTGCCTTGATTCATGGACCTAACATCCCAGGATCCTATGCAATATTGCTCTTTACAGCATCAGAGCTTGCTTCTATCACCAGTCACATCCACAACTGGGTGTTGTTTTTGCCTTGGCTCTGTCCCTTCATTCTTTCTGGAGTTATTTCTCCACTGATCTCCAGTAGCATATTAGGCACCTACCCACCTGGGGAGTTCATCTTTCAGTGTTCATTTTTTTTTTTTTTTTTTTGCCTTTTCATACTGTTCATGGGTTCTCAAGGCAAAAATACTGAAGTGGTTTGCCATTCCCTTCTCCAGTTGACCACATTTTGTCATAACTCTCCACCATGACCTGACTGTCTTGGGTGACCCTATACAGCATGGCTTAGTTTCATTGAGTTAGACAAGGCTGTGTTCCATGTGAGAAGCCAAGTCAATTATCTACAGGATTAAATTCACCTCGCTAGCCTGAATCTCAAAAGTGAAAATGAAAGTTGCTCAGTCGTGTCCAACTCTTTGCAATTCCATGGACTGTATAGTTCATGGAATTCTCCAAGTCCGAATATTGGAGTGGGTAGCCTTTCCCTTCTCCAGGAGATCTTCCCAGCCCAGTGATTGAACCTGGGACTCCCACATTGCAAGTGGATTCTTTACCAGCTGAGCCACAAGGGAAGCCCAACCTAAATCTCAAAGGGTATTATTATCATTGCCCCATCCTGATTTTGTTTATTTGCCACTCATTACTTCCCAACAAGAACTCTCCTCTCCAGAAAATGGTAAACATTAAGATTCACACTTAATGATGACAGAGCTTACACTGTCTTCCTTTCCTAGTATTGACTCCTTTTGCTCTACCCTTTAACATCCAATTCCAATTTCATCTCCTAAACATAAATATCCCTAATTCATAGAACTTTTAAATTTTATAGTTGGAAATTTTCCTAGAAATAATCTAGTTCAATGGTCTTGTCTATAGACAATGATATCAAGACTCAGAAATTTAATGACTGATTTAAAATTACAGACCCAGTGAGCAAATAATGACCATAAACCCCAAGCCCCCTTCTTGATGCTGTTGTTCAGTTGCTCAGTTGCGTCTGACTTATCGTGACTCCATGGACTGCACTCCCTGTCCTCCACTATCTCCCAGAGTTTGCTCAAACTCATGTGCACTGAGTTGATGATGTCATTCAGCCATCTTATCCTCTATCGCTCCCTTCTCTTGCCCTCAATCTTTCCCAGCATCAAGGCCTTTTCCAATGAGTTGGCTATTCGCATCAAATGTGCAAAGTATTGGAGCTTCAGCATCAGTCCTTCCAATGAATATTCAGGGTGGATTTCCTTTAGGATTGATGGGCTTGATATCCTTGCTTATTTCCCATAGTTCCCAGCAAATGTGTAGAACTGTTTTATGAACTGAAGGCTATTTAACAGTTGTGGCCCCCTTCCATGAAATGCCAAAAGCATTCCAGTTCTTGTGACCCTTAAAACTGTCCCCACATATTTGTATACACATTTATTGGACAGAATTATCCCCATGTACGTAGAACCATCCTAGGTTGAGAAATACTTCCCTAGTACAACGTTTTGCACATAGTATTCATAAAACATTTTCTTGGATAACATTGTTGGCAGATACATGTTGATATATGGCAAAACCAATACAATATTGTAAAGGTAAAAACAAAAAAAATTTTTTAAGAAAAAGAAAAAAAGAAACTTCAAACAAGTTTCATAGATGATATAAGAACTCACAGAATGAAGAATGGACCAAAATTTGAATCTCATGAGAAATAACTGAGGATAAAACAATTTTTTTAAAGCTCTTATTCGCAATATAAGATATAAGAGTAGTGGTATCCCTACATTTGTCCAGGCGCCTTACAAATAACTGATCTGTCATTTGAATTTTACTTATTTTGAATTTTTAAAAATCCTGAATATTCTGTATTATATCATTTAAATTTCTCCTTCGAAGTTTCCCTTTGTCTTCTTCTTCCCTTTATGTCTAAAGCCAATTTCAAGGAGGAACCACATCTGTACCCTTGAACCCATCTTCTGGAACTGTGACCATATGATCACTTTACTTTTACTAATAATACTATTCAAAAAAAAAAAAGGAATCAATATTAATGATCATTTATCACAGTTCTGCATCCTGATATATGATGTATCTCCATTCTTAACTGCACTTCTGCAAATAGTATTTATTTTTACATCAATTCTATATAGTAAATGTGATTACTCTGGTTGGACAGATGAGTAAAACTGGGATCACAAAATGTTAAATGATTTGCCTATAAACATATATCAGGACAATGGCAGAGCCAGCAAATAAATAACAGTTTCTTGACTATAAATTCAGCAACTTTTCCATCTTCAACACATTTCCTACCATATTCCTCCTTTTTTGATTTTTCAGTCTTTTCTACAGCATTGATAACTTCTCCCTCTTTTCTAAATATATACTGAAATGCCAATGTTAAGAAAACAAATCAAAAACCTACACTCTGCCTGCCTTTCCCTTAAATTTTCCTTTTCTCTCTCTTCATTGCAAACTACAGGAAAGAATTGTCTACTATTTCTCACCATTGAGTCATTGCCAAATTGATAACAATCTAGCCTCTGCTGCACAGCTCTACAGAAGCTGCTTTCAATAAGGTCACCACTGATTTTCTTTTTTTTTTTTTAATTTTATTTTATTTTTAAACTTTACATAATTGTATTAGTTTTGCCAAATATCAAAATGAATCCATCACAGGTATACATGTGCTCCCCATCCTGAACCCTCCTCCCTCCTCCCACCCCATATCATCCCTTTGGGTCGTCCCAGTGCACTAGCCCCAAGCATCCAGTATCGTGCATTGAACCTGGACTGGCATCTCGTTTCATACATGATATTTTACATGTTTCAATGCCATTCTCCCAAATCTTCCCACCCTCTCCCTCTCCCACAGAGTCCATAAGACTGTTCCATACATCAGCGTCACTTTTGCTGTCTCGTACACAGGGTTGTTGTTATCATCTTTCTAAATTCCTTATATATGCGTTAGTATACTGTATTGGTGTTTTTCCTTCTGGCTTACTTCACTCTGTATAATAGGCTCCAGTTTTATCCACCTCATTAGAACTGATTCAAATGTATTCTTTTTAATGGCTGAGTAATACTCCATTGTGTATATGTACCACTGCTTTCTTATCCATTCATCTGCTGATGGACATCTAGGTTGCTTCCATGTCCTGGCTATTATAAACAGTGCTGTGATGAACATTGGGGTACATGTGTCTCTTTCCTTTCTGGTTTCCTCAGTGTGTATGCCCAGCAGTGGGATTGTTGGATCATAAGGCAGTTCTATTTCCAGTTTTTTAAGGAATCTCCACACTGTTCTCCATAGTGGCTGTACTAGTTTGCATTCCCACCAACAGTGTAAGAGGGTTCCCTTTCCTCCACACCCTCTCCAACATTTATTATTTATAGACTTTTGGATCGCAGCCGTTCTGACTGGTGTGAAATGGTACCTCATAGTGGTCTTGATTTGCATTTCTCTGATAATGAGTGGTGTTGAGCATCTTTTCATGTGTTTGTTAGCCATCTGTATGTCTTCTTTGGAGAAATGTCTATTTAGTTCTTTGGCCCATTTTTTGATTGGGTCATTTATTTTTCTGGAGTTGAGCTGGAGGAGTTGCTTGTATATTTTTGAGATTAGTTGTTTGTCAGTTGCTTCATTTGCTATTATTTTCTCCCATTCTGAAGGCTGTCTTTTCACCTTGCTGATAGTTTCCTTTGATGTGCAGAAGCTTTTAAGGTTAATTAGGTCCCATTTGTTTATTTTTGCTTTTATTTCCGATATTCTGGGAGGTGGGTCATAGAGGATCCTGCTGTGATGTATGTCTGAGAGTGTTTTGCCTATGTTCTCCTCTAGGAGTTTTATAGTTTCTGGTCTTATGTTTAGATCTTTAATCCATTTTGAGTTTATTTTTTTGTATGGTGTTAGAAAGTGTTCTAGTTTCATTCTTTTACAAGTGGTTGACCAGTTTTCCCAGCACCACTTGTTAAAGAGATTGTCTTTAATCCATTGTATATTCTTGCCTCCTTTGTCAAAGATAAGGTGTCCATATGTGCGTGGATTTATCTCTGGGCTTTCTATTTTGTTCCATTGATCTATATTTCTGTCTTTGTGCCAGTACCATACTGTCTTGATAACTGTGGCTTTGTAGTAGAGTCTGAAGTCAGGTAGGTTGATTCCTCCAGTTCCATTCTTCTTTCTCAAGATCGCTTTGACTATTTGAGGTTTTTTGTATTTCCATACAAATTGTGAAATTATTTGTTCTAGCTCTGTGAAGAATACTGTTGGTAGCTTGATAGGGATTGCATTGAATCTATAGATTGCTTTGGGTAGTATACTCATTTTCACTATATTGATTCTTCCAATCCATGAACATGGTATATTTCTCCATCTATTAGTGTCCTCTTTGATTTCTTTCACCAGTGTTTTATAGTTTTCTATATATAGGTCTTTAGTTTCTTTAGGTAGATATATTCCTAAGTATTTTATTCTTTCCGTTGCAATGGTGAATGGAATTGTTTCCTTAATTTCTCTTTCTGTTTTCTCATTATTAGTGTATAGGAATGCAAGGGATTTCTGTGTGTTGATTTTATATCCTGCAACTTTACTATAGTCATTGATTAGTTCTAGTAATTTTCTGGTGGAGTCTTTAGGGTTTTCTATGTAGAGGATCATGTCATCTACAAATAGTGAGAGTTTTACTTCTTCTTTTCCAATTTGGATTCCTTTTATTTCTTTTTCTGCTCTGATTGCTGTGGCCAAAACTTCCAAAACTATGTTGAATAGTAGTGGTGAGAGTGGGCACCCTTGTGTTGTTCCTGACTTTAGAGGACATGCTTTCAATTTTTCACCATTGAGGATAATGTTTGCTGTGGGTTTGTCATATATAGCTTTTATTATGTTGAGGTATGTTCCTTCTATTCCTGCTTTCTGGAGAGTTTTTATCATAAATGGGTGTTGAATTTTGTCAAAGGTTTTCTCTGCATCTACTGAGATAATCATATGGTTTTTATTTTTCAATTTGTTAATGTGGTGTATTACACTGATTGATTTGCGGATATTGAAGAATCCTTGCATCCCTGGGATAAAGCCCACTTGGTCATGGTGTATGATTTTTAATGTGTTGCTGGATTCTGGATGCTAGAATTTTGTTAAGGATTTTTGCATCTATGTTCATCAGTGATATTGGCCTGTAGTTTTCTTTTTTTGTGGGATCTTTGTCAGGTTTTGGTATTAGGGTGATGGTGGCCTCATAGAATGAGTTTGGAAGTTTGCCTTCCTCTGCAATTTTCTGGAAGAGTTTGAGCAGGATAGGTGTTAGCTCTTCTCTAAATTTTTGGTAGAATTCAGCTGTGAAGCCATCTGGACCTGGGCTTTTGTTTGCTGGAAGATTTTTGATTACAGTTTCAATTTCTGTGCTTGTGATGGGTCTGTTAAGATTTTCTATTTCTTCCTGGTCGAGTTTTGGAAAGTTGTACTTTTCTAAGAATTTGTCCATTTCTTCCACGTTGTCCATTTTATTGGCATATAATTGTTGATAGTTGTCTCTTATGATCCTTTGTATTTCTGTGTTGTCTGTTGTGATCTCTCCATTTTCATTTCTAATTTTATTGATTTGATTTTTCTCCCTTTGTTTCTTGATGAGTCTGGCTAATGGTGTGTCAATTTTATTTATCCTTTCAAAGAACCAGCTTTTGGTTTTGTTGATTTTTGCTATGGTCTCTTTTGTTTCTTTTGCATTTATTTCTGCTCTAATTTTTAAGATTTCTTTCCTTCTACTAACCCTGGGGTTCTTCATTTCTTCCTTTTCTAGTTGCTTTAGGTGTAGAGTTAGGTTATTTATTTGACTTTTTTCTTGTTTCTTGAGGTGTGCCTGTATTGCTATGAACTTTCCCCTTAGGACTGCTTTTACCATGGCCCACAGGTTTTGGGTTGTTGTGTTTTCATTTTCATTCGTTTCTATGCAAATTTTTATTTCTTTTTTGATTTCTTCTGTGATTTGTTGGTTATTCAGCAGCGTGTTGTTCAGCCTCCATATGTTGGAATTTTTAATCGTTTTTCTCCTGTAATTGAGATCTAATCTTACTGCATTGTGGTCAGAAAAGATGCTTGGAGTGATTTCTATTTTTTTGAATTTACCAAGGCTAGCTTTATGGCCCAGGATGTGATCTATCCTGGAGAAGGTTCCATGTGCGCTTGAGAAAAAGGTGAAATTCATTGTTTTGGGATGAAATGTCCTGTAGATATCAATTAGGTCTAACTGGTCTATTGTATCATTTAAAGTTTGTGTTTCCTTGTTAATTTTCTGTTTAGTTGATCTATCCATTGGTGTGAGTGGGGTATTAAAGTCTCCCACTATTATTGTGTTATTGTTGATTTCTCCTTTCATACTTGTTAGCATTTGTCTTACATATTGTGGCGCTCCCGTTTTGGGTGCATATATATTTATAATTGTTATATCTTCTTCTTGGATTGATCCTTTGATCATTATGTAGTGACCTTCTTTGTCTCTCTTCACAGCCTTTGTTTTAAAGTCTATTTTATCTGATATGAGTATTGCTACTCCTGCTTTCTTTTGGTCCCTATTTGCATGGAAAATCTTTTTCCAGCCCTTCACTTTCAGTCTGTATGTGTCCCCTGTTTTGAGGTGGGTCTCTTGTAGACAACATATGTAGGGGTCTTGTTTTTGTATCCATTCAGCCAGTCTTTGTCTTTTGGTTGGGGCATTCAACCCATTTACGTTTAAGGTAATTACTGATAAGTATGATCCCGTTGCCATTTACTTTATTGTTTTGGGTTCGAACTTATACACCGTTTTTGTGTTTCCTGTCTAGAGAATATCCTTTAGTATTTGTTGGAGAGCTGGTTTGGTGGTGCAGAATTCTCTCAGCTTTTGCTTATCTGAAAAGCTTTTGATTTCTCCTTCATACTTGAATGAAATCCTTGCTGGGTACAATAGTCTGGGCTGTAGGTTATTTTCTTTCATCATTTTAAGTATGTCTTGCCATTCCCTCCTGGCTTGAAGAGTTTCTATTGAAAGATCAGCTGTTATCCTTATGGGAATTCCCTTGTGTGTTATTTGTTGTTTTTCCCTTGCTGCTTTTAATATTTGTTCTTTGTGTTTGATCTTTGTTAATTTGATTAATATGTGTCTTAGGGTGTTTCGCCTTGGGTTTATCCTGTTTGGGACTCTCTGGGTTTCTTGGACTTGGGTGATTATTTCCTTCCCCATTTTAGGGAAGTTTTCAACTATTGTCTCCTCAAGTATTTTCTCATGGTCTTTCTTTTTGTCTTCTTCTTCTGGGACCCCTATGATTCGAATGTTGTAGCATTTAATATTGTCCTGGAGGTCTCTGAGATTGTCCTAATTTCTTTTAATTCGTTTTTCTTTTATCCTTTCTGATTCATTTATTTCTACCATTCTATCTTCTAATTCACTAATCCTATCTTCTGCCTCTGTTATTCTACTATTTGTTGCCTCCAGAGTGTTTTTAATTTCATTTATTGCATTATTCATTTTATATTGACTCTCTTTTTTTTCTTCTAGGTCCTTGTTAAACCTTTCTTGCATCTTCTCAATCTTAGTCTCCAAGCTATTTATCTGTGATTCCATTTTGATTTCAAGATTTTGGATCAATTTCACTATCATTATTCGGAATTCTTTATCAGGTAGATTCCCTATCTCTTCCTCTTTTGTTTGGTTTGGTGGGCATTTATCCTGTTCCTTTACCTGCTGGGTATTCCGCTGTCTCTTCATCTTGTTTAAATTGCTGAGTTTGGGGTGTCCTTTCTGTATTCTGGCAGTTTGTGGAGTTCTCTTCATTGTGGCTTTTCCTCGCTGTGTGTGGGTTTGTACAGGTGGCTTGTCAAGGTTTCCTGGTTAGGGAAGCTTGTGTCGGTGTTCTGGTGGGTGTCCAGTAATGAGTTATGAGATGTCTATGGTTTTGGGGTGACTTTGGGCAGCTTGTATCTTGAAGCTCAGGGCTGTGCTCCTTTGTTGCTGGAGAATTTGCTTGGTATGTCTTGCCCTGGAACTTGTTGGCCCTTGTGTGGTGCTTGGTTTCAGTGTCGATTTGGAGGCGTTTGATGAGCTCCTGTCAATTAATGTTCCTTGGAGTCAGGAGTTCCCTGGAGTCAGGGTTTGGACTTAAGCCTCCTGCTTCCAGTTATCAGTCTTATTTTTACAGTAGTTTCAAAACTTCTCCTTCTATACAGCACCATTGATAAAACATCTACATTAAAGATGAAAAGTTTCTCTACTGTGAGGGTCACTCAGAGAGGTTCACAGCGTTACATGGAGAAGAGAAGAGGGAGGAGGGAGTTAGAGGTGACCCAACTGAGATGAGGTGGAATCAATAGTGGAGAGAGTGGGATAGCCAGCAGTCACTTCCTTATGTGCACTCTACAACTGGACCACTCAGAGATGTTCACGGAGTTATACAGAGAAGAGAAGAAGGAGGAAGGAGACAGAGGAGGTCACCACTGATTTTCTAAGTATCAAACTGTGTGGACTCTGCACAGTTCTCTTAATAATCAGCCTCTCTATAGCAGCTGAGGCAACCACAACCTCTCCCCTATTCAAATATTCTCCTCCTTTGGCTATCATGAAACTACACTCTCTAGTTCTCATACATCTTTTTTTTTTTTTTTGCATTCAATTCAGTGCTTTAGCTCTTTTATCTTTCTAGTCTTACCCTTCAAACGTAGACAGAACTCCAGGCTCTGCCTTTTTGCACGGCCAAGATTCCTCCCCTTAGATACTCTCATCCTCTCACATGGGTCCTGTCATGACCTTTCCACAGATAAATATAGATATTTTTGGCATCTTACCTCCAAATATATGTTTCATGATGCTCCATGAATGTTTAAAACTGAAAAAATTTTGCCGCTCCTCAAATTCACCTTTCTTTCAACTAAAATCTGCTCCTTTTCTTGTGATGCTTATCTAAACTAACATTAATCGTATTTCAAAAAGGCATCCAATACCTATCCATATAACCTCTGCAATTTTCCTCATCTGTATCCAAATATATACACACTCTCAGCCTTAATCCAAGCCGTTAACAACTCTGAAATCTGCCACATATAAGACATAGTATCACCTACCTTACATGATTATGGTTGAGTTAAACATGTGAAAGATCATTGAAATTTGTTGAGCAAATGCCAATATTCCTTTGGCTGTGTGAATCACAACAAATTGTAAAACAGTTCTTAAATAGATGGGAATACAGACCACCTTAAATGCCTCCTGAGAAATCTGTATGCAGGTCAAGAAGCAACAGTTAGAACTAGACATGGAACAATGGCCTGCTTCCAAATTGGGAAAGGAGTGCGATAAGGCTCTATACTTTCACCCTGTTTATTTAACTTATATGCAGAGTAAATCATGCAAAATTCCAGGCTGGATGAAGCACAATCTGGAATCAAGATTGCTGGGAGACATATCAATAACCTAAGATATGCAGATGACACCACCCTTATGGCAGAGAGCAAAGAGGAACTAAAGAGCCTCTTGATGAAAGTGAAAGAGGAGAGTGAAAAAGTTGGCTTAAAGTTCAACATTCAGAAAACTAAGATCATGGCATTCTGTCCCATTATCTCATGGCAAATAGATGGGGAAACAATGGAAACAGTGATAGACTTTATTTTCTTGGGCTCCAAAACCATTGCAGATGGTGACTGCAGCCATGAAATTAAAAGATGCTTGCTCCTTGAAAGAATAGCTATGACCAACCTAGACAGCATATTAAAAAGCAGAGCCAACAAAGGTCCGTCTAGTCAAAGCTTTGTTTTTTTCCAGTAGTCATGGATGAATGTGAGAGTTGGACCATAAAGAAAGCTGAGCCCTGAAGAACTGATGCTTTTGAACTGTGGTGTTGGGAAAGACTCTTGAAAATCCCTTGGACTGCAAAGAGATCAAACCAGTTAATCTGAAAGGAAATCAGTCCTGAATATTTCTCGGAAGGACTCACGCTGAAGCTGAAGCAATACTACTTTGGCCACCTGATGCAAAGAACTTATTCCTTAGAAAAGACCTTGATGCTGGGGAAAATTGATAGCAGGAGGAGAAGGGGACAACCAAGAATGAGATGGTTGGATGGCATCACCGACTTGATGGGCATTAGTTTCATCAAGCTCTGGGAGGTGGTGATGGACAGAGAAGCTTGGCGTGCTACAGACCATGGGGTTGCAAAGAGTCAGACACAAATGAGCAACTGAACTGAACTGAACTGAATTGCCAGTATAATTCATAGATTTTAATACTCATTTTGAAATATGACCTATTTTAAATTTAGTAAAACATTGGAATTTGTAATTTTGTTGAGGCATGTATTTGAATCAAGTATCCATAGAGAATAGTGGCCCAGTCCACCATCTACTTCAATGTAGTTTCCCCCCACCCCACACTGCTAACTTTTATTAAGTGATCACAAATTTTGTTACTTTGAAGTCAGGGTAAAAAACCCTGAAAATAGAGTCAATCACTGGAGTTGCTGGAGAATATAAAGACAAAATTAAAAGATAAAAAACACTGATAGCCTACCTATGGAAGTTTAACAAATTCTGAAGTAACTCCTAGATTAAAGAACAAACTATAATGGACACTATAATATATTTAGAACTAAAACAATAAATTTCATTTTATTAATTTAAGTGGGACACAAATAAAACAGAACTGACATAAAATATACAGCATAAAATGATCATAGTAGAAAAAAAATATGAGGCCAATCAGTATTAACAGCAGTCAGGGAATGCTCATTATAAACCAAAACTAAGTACATTATATACTTTCCAGGCTAGAGACATATAAAAAGTTAGAGAATACCAAGTATGAAGCTATGAGAACTCCTACATTCTGGTACACTGCTTGCAGGAATGTAATTTGGTACCTGGTGAGACTATAAACTAGTATAACACTTGAATAAACTGTTTACCATGTTAAAGGCTATTGATATTTCTCCCGGCAGTCTTGATTCCAGTTTGTGCTTCTTCCAGCCCAGGGTTTCTCATAAGGTACTCTGCATATAAGTTAAATAAGCAGTGTGGCAATATACAGCCTTGATATACTCCCTTTCTTATTTGGAACTAGTCTGTTGTTCCATGTCCAGTTCTAACTGTTGCTTCCTGACCTAAATATAGGTTTCTCAAGAGGCAGGTCAGGTGGTCTAGTATGCCCATCTCTTTCAGAATTTTCCACAGTTTATTGTGATCCACACAGTCAAAGGCTTTGGCATAGTCAACAAAGCAGAAATAGATGTTTTTCTGGAACTCTCTTGCTTTTTCCATGATCCAGCGGATGTTGGCAATTTGATCCCTGGTTCCTCTGCTTTTTCTAAAACAAGTTTGAACATCTGGAAGTTCACAGTTCATATATTGCTGAAGCCTGGCTTGGAGAATTTTGAGCATTACTTTACTAGCATGTGAGATGAGTGCAATTCTGCAGTAGTTTGAACATTCTTTGGCATTGCCTTTCTTTGGGATTGGAATAAAAACTGACCTTTTCCAGTCCTGTGGCCACTACTGAGTTTTCCAAATTTGCTGGTATATTGAGTGCAGCACTTTCACAGCATCATCTTTCAGGATTTGAAATAGCTCAACTGGAATTCCATCACCTCCACTAGCTTTGTTAGTAGTGATGCTTTCTAAGGCCCACCTGACTTCACATTCCAGGATGTCTGGCTCTAGGTGAGTGATCACACCATCGTGATTATCTTGGTCGTGAAGATCTTTTTTTGTATAGTTCTTCTGTGTATTCTTGCCACCTCTTCTTAATATCTTCTGCTTCTGTAAGGTCCATACCATTTCTACTCTTATGGCAGAAAGTGAAGAGGAACTAAAAAGCCTCCTGATGAAAGTTAAAGAGGAGTGTGAAAAAGTTGGCTTAAAGCTCAACATTGAGAAAACTAAGATCATGGCATCTGGTCCCATAATTTCATGGCAAATAGATGGGGAAACAGTGGAAACAATGTCAAACTTCATTTTTTTGGGTTCCAAAATCACTACAGATGGTGATTGCAGCCATGAAATTAAAAGACACTTACTCCTTGGAAGGAAAGTTATGACCAGCCTAGATAGCATATTCAAAAGCAGAGACATTATTTTGCCAACAAAAATCCGTCTAGTCAAGGCTACGGTTTTTGCAGTAGTCATGTATGGATGTGAGAGTTGGACTGTAAAGAAAGCTGAGCACCGAAGAATTGATGCTTTTGAACTGTGGTGTTGGAGAAGACTTTGAGAGTCCCTTGGATTGCAAGGAGATCCAACCAATCCATTCTAAAGGAGATCAGTCCTGGGTGTTCTTTGGAAGGAATGATGCTAAAGCTGAAACTTCAGCTTCATGGCCACCTCATGCGAAGAGTCGACTCATTGGAAAAGACCCTAATGCTGGGAGGGATTGGGGGCAGGGGGAGAAGGGGACGACAGAGGATGAGATGGCTGGATGGCATCACCGACTCGATGGACATGAGTTTGAGTGAACTCCGGGAGTTGGTGATGGACAGGGAGGCCTGGCGTGCTGCGATTCGTGAGGTCGCAAAGATTCAGACATGAATGAATGACTGAATGACTGAACTGAACTGATGTTAAAGGCTAGCATGCACAAACCTTATGGGTGAGCACTTCTACATCTGGTATACAGTCAAACTCTTGCCCTAAGAGACGTATACAAGAATATTCATAGGAGGATTATCTGTGGTAACAAGGTCCTGGAAAGATTCAAATGTGTAATAACAGTACACTGGATATATGAAGTGTGTTATATTCACAAAATCGATTACAACAATTTACATGAAAGAATGAATTTAATAGATATAATATTAGGCAAAAATCAAGTTTATAAAATATATATTATGCTTTGTTCTAGTAAATGTTAAGTTCAAAAACAGAAAAGGTTAAACTATATTGTCTAGGGATGCATATTTAAGTAATAAAGTTTTAAATAAATAAAAATTACATGTCACTGCAGAAGTGGTCACATGTAGAGGGTAGAGCTTACATGATCAGGGGCACAGGAATACTGTTCAGAGGACTAATAGAGTTGGTAGTTTTCTATTTATTGATCTGAATAGTGGTTACTTATTCATTAAACTGAGTATATATATTTTTACTGTCTTCTGTATGTAGATATTAATCCAAAATCAGTTTAAAAAGAAGAAAGACTCAAAATTAATGAGCTAAGCCTGCTCATAACTTAAGATGTTAGAAAGAGAGCATCTGAATAAATCAAAAGGAAACAGAAGGGGAAAAGAACCTAAAATCAGGAATTAATGAAAATAAGGCATAAAACAGAGATGAAAAATAATGTCAAAATGTGCTTAAGAAGGACTAAAAGAAGATAATAAAATGCTAGCAAAATTGATCAAGAAGAAAAGGGACAAAAGTGTTGTATTAGGAATGAAAAAGTGGGCATGAATCAGGTATAACAGAAATGAAGCAATAAAAAGAAAGTACAGAAGCAGATAAAAAGAAAGTACAAACAATGCAATGCCAAGTTTAAAGACACGGATGAAATGAATAAGAAGCATATAAGCACCGATAAATAAATAACTCACAGAGAAACAGAAAATCTGAACAGTTTTATAATGATTAAAGAAATTAAAGCAGTATTTTTAAAATATTTGATTAAAGAATGATTAGGACCCAGGTGATTTTATAAGAGAGTTCTATCATACATTAAAGGAACAGACAATTCAATCCTTACACAAACTACTACAGAGAACAGAAAAATAAGAAACACTCTCCCATGCATTTTATGAGATAATACCAAAAAAAAAAAAAAGACAAGTATAATACAAAAAAAGGAAACTCAGAAACTTATCAACCATCATGAGCACAGAATTAATTTAAAGATCCACTGCAATTCTCCCCCAAATCCTAACAGATTATTTGTGCGTATGCGTGCCCGTGTGTGTATGTGTGTGTAACTTGGTAAAGCAAAGGATCAGAAATAGACAAGATATTCCACAAGAGTAAGATGAGGAAACTTGCCCTACCAATTTTCAAGATTTACTATAGGCTATATTAATAAATATAATATAATATTAGAGCAAGGATGGACATACAGAACAATGAAACAAAACAGACAATCCAGAATAGATCCATGTAAAAGTGGAAACGTGACTTATGACAGAGGAAACATTGTAGATCAATGTGAAAGAAACAGACCCTGCATTAAAAGCTATAAGGATAAATGGTTATCCATATGCAGCAATAAAGCCAGGAGAAGATATTTTAAAGACATGTAATCAAGAAAGGATTATCATACAAATATATGAAGAACTCTGACCAATCAGAAAGAAGAGACAGCCATACCAAAAGAAATGTGCAAAAGACATGGACAGGAATATCACAGAGGATGAATACAAATGTCCTGTGAACATATGAAATGGCTTCAGCCTCACTTATATTCAAGGAAAAGCTTCAGAAAGCAAATGAGATGCAATTACATACCAATCAAAATTAGAAATACTAACAATATAGATAACAGCAAGTTTTCAAGAGGTTGTAAAGCTACAGGAAGTCTCATGCTAGTGCTAGTGAAAGAATACACAGGTAAAAATGGCTTTGGAAAACAGTTTGACATTGCTTAGTCGCAGCAGTCAACCTGAGCACTTACTGTAACTCAGGAATTCTATAGCTACAACTATAACTAAAACTAAGCGATTCTACTTCTAGATACATACTCTGAAGAAATTCTTTGCACATGTGCTGGGGGGGGGGGTAATGTATTAAGATGCCCATTGTAGTTGTGTAAGGCCAGGTTCCCTAGAAAACAGAGGCTAAGGCAAAAGTTTATATGCTTAGGCTTTACTGAGGAATACAATGAGGGAAGCAAAAGGGAGAGGAAAAAAAAGTAAAATACCTGAAATAAGTGATAAAAAGTTTTTTAAAAATGCAGTGACTATAAAAAAAAAATGCAGTGACTATACCAATGCAAATTGATACAGCCACTTTGAAGAACAGTATGGAGATTCCTTAATAAACTAGAAATAAAACTACCATATGACTGAGCAGTCCTGATACTGGGCATATACTCTGAGAAAACCACAATTCAAAAAGACACATGTACCTCAATATTCACTGCAGCACTATTTACAGTAGCCAGAATATGGAAGCAATCTAGATGTCCATCAGCAGGTGAATGGATAAAGAATCTGTAGTGCATATATACAATGGAATATTACTCAACCATAAAAAGGAACAAATTTCAGTCAGTTGTAGTGAGATGGATGAACCCAGATCCTATTATACAGAGTGAAGTAAGTCAGAAAGAGAAAAACAAATATCATGTATTACATGTATATATGGGATCTAGAAAAAACAGTACTGATGAACCTATTTACAAAGAAGAAATGGAGACACAGATGTAGAGAATGGACTGGTAAACACAGTGCAGGAAGGAGAGGGTAACACAAGTTGAGAAAGTAGAATTGACATACAAAAACTCTCATGTGTAAAACAGATAATTAGCAGGAAGCTGTTCTATAACACAGGGAGCCCAGCTTGGCACTCTGTAATGACCTGGAGGGTTGAAATTGGCGTGGGGAGGCTCAACAGGGAGGGATATATGTATATAATTATGACTGATTCTCACCAATGTATGGCAGAGACCACAACAACACTGTAAAGCAATTATCCTCCAATTTAAAAAAAAAATAAGTAAAAAAGATAGTCTCTTTTTCTGGTTAGTGCCATTCATGTGTGCTCCTTCAGTTCAGTTCAGTTCAGTTGCTGAGTCGTGTCCGATTCTTTGTGACCCCATGAATCACAACAGGCCAGGCCTCCCTGTCCATCACCAACTCCCGGAGTTCACTCAGACTCACGTCCACTGAGTCGGTGATGCCATCCAGCCATCTCATCCTCTGTTATCCCCTTTTCCGCCTGCCCCCAATCCCTCCCAGCATCACAGTCTTTTCCAATAAGTCAACTCTTCACATGAGGTGGCCAAAGTATAGGAGTTTCAGCTTTAGCATCATTCCTTCCAAAGAAATCCCAGGGCTGATCTCCTTCAGAATGGACTGGTTGGATCTCCTTGCAGTCCAAGGGACTCTCAAGAGTCTTCTCCAACACCACAGTTCAAAAGCATCAATTCTTCAGTGCTCAGCTTTCTTCACAGTCCAACTCTCACATCCATACATGACCACAGGAAAAACCATAGCCTTGACTAGACAGACCTTTGTTGGCAAAGTAATGTCTCTGCTTTTGAACATGCTATCTAGGTTGGTCATACTTTTTTTTTCAAAAGAGTAAGCATCTTTTAATTTCATGGCTGCAGTCACCATCTGCAGTGATTTTGGAGCCCCGAAAAATAAAGTCTGACACTGTTTCCACTGTTTCCCCACCTATTTCCCATGAAGTGATGGGACCGGACGCCATGATCTTCATTTTCTGAATGCTGAGCTGTAAGCCAACTTTTTCACTCTCCACTTCCACTTTCATCAAGAGGATTTTGAGTTCCTCTTCACTTTCTGCCATCAGGGTGGTGTCATCTGCATATCTGAGGTTATTGATATTTCTCCTGGCAATCTTGATTCCAGCTTGTGCTTCTTCCAGCCCAGCATTTCTCATGATGTACTCTGCATATAAGTTAAATAAGCAGGGTGATGATATACAGCCTTGACGTACTCCTTTTCCTATTTGGAACCAGTCTGTTGTTCCATGTCCAGTTCTAACTGTTGCTTCCTGACCTGCATACAGATTTCTCAAGAGGCAGGTCAGGTGGTCTGGTATTCCCATATCTTTCAGAATTTTCCAGTTTATTGTGATCCACACAGTCAAAGGCTTTGGCATAGTCAATAAAGCAGAAGTAGATGTTTTTCTGGAACTCTCTTGCTTTTTCTATGATCCAGCAGATGTTGGCAATTTGATCTCTTGTTTCTCTGCATTTTCTAAAACCAGCTTGAACATCAGGAAGTTCACGGTTCACACACTGTTGAAGCCTGGCTTGGAGAATTTCCAACATTACTTTACTAGTGTGTGAAATGAGTGTAATTGTGCGGTAGTTTGAAGATTCTTTGGCATTGCCTTTCTTTGGGATTGGAATGAAAACTGACCTTTTCCAGTCCTCTGGCCACTGCTGAGTTTTCCAAATTTGCTGGCATATTGAGTGCAGCACTTTCACAGCATCATCTTTCAGGATTTGAAATAGCTCAACTGGAATTCCATCACCTCCAGTAGCTTTGTTCATAGTGATGTTTTCTAAGGCCCACTTGACTTCACATTCCAGGATGTCTGGCTCTAGGTCAGTGATCACACCATCGTGTTTATCTGGGATGTGAAGATCTTTTTTGTACAGTTCTTCTGTGTATTCTTGCCATCTCTTCTTGATATCTTCTGCTTCTGTTAGATCAATACCATTTCTGTCCTTTATCGAGCCCATCTTTGCATGAAATGTTCCTTTGGTATCTCTAATTTTCTTGAAGAGATCCCTAGTTTTTCCCATTCGGTTGTTTTCCTCTATTTCTTTGCATTGATCTCTGAGGAAGGCTTTCTTATCTCTTCTTGCTATTCTTTGGAACTCTGTATTCAGATGCTTATATATTTCCTTTTCTCCTTTGCTGTTCACTTTGCTTCTTTTCACAGCTATTTATAAGGCCTCCCCAGACAGCCATTTTGCTTTTTTGCATTTCTTTTCCATGGGAATGGTCTTGATCCCTGTCTCCTATATAATGTCACGAACCTCATTCCATAGTTCATCAGGCACTCTATCAGATCTAGGCCCTTAAATCTATTTCTCACTTCCACTGTATAATCATAAAGGATATGATTTAGGTCATACCTGAATGGTCTAGTGGTTTTCCCTACTTTCTTCAATTTAAGTCTGAATTTGGCAATAAGGAGTTCATGATCTGAGCCACAGTCAGCTCCTGGTCTTGTTTTTGTTGACTGTCTAGAGCTTCTCCATCTTTGGGTGCAAAGAATATAATCAATCTGATTTTGGTGTTGACCATTTGGTGATGTCCATGTGTAGAGTCTTCTCTTGTGTTGTTGGAAGAGGGCGTTTGCTATGACCAGTGCATTTTCTTGGCAAAACTCTATTAGTCTTTGCCCTACTTCATTCCATATTCCAAGGCCAAATTTGCCTGTTACTCCAGGTGTTTCTTGACTTCCTACTTTTGTGTGTGCTCCTTAGTCTGTGATAAAAACAGTTCCTGGCTCAGTGACCATAGAAATAGTATGAGCAGTTACTAGAGAGGAATGAAAGTAAGAAAAGGTTTGGTGGGAGGGACTGGCAGATCAGTAGAAGACCATTAAACTGAGGCTGGTACAATATCATTATCATAGCAAGAAAAATATTTGGAATAGCCAAATATCTATATCATATTGGACTAGTATACTAAATTATCATACAGTCATATAATGGAATAGTATACAGTAGTAAAAAATGAACTACAGCTATACACATTAATGTTGATGAATCTACAGATTACCATGCTGAGCTAATGAAGCAAATCACAGAAGTGTATGATTATGTCAACTACAAATTGGCACTTACCAAGAGCATTGCCAGTGACTGAACAACAAAGGCATTTGCCATCTGCTTCTACAAAGACTAAACCCCATACTGCTATAGCTGTTGACCTTCAACAATCCCTGAGGGAGTTCAGGGTGGAGTGAATCACTCTGGGCTCCAGGGAATCTGGTGGGACAAGTCTTTAGATAGTTGGATATTTTTAGGAACAGATTTTATGATCTCAATCCTTGCATCTCCTCATATCTAGAGAAGCACTAAATCCCTTCATGGTGATATCAGATCCTCATGACTAACAAAAACCTTTTGTAAAATGAGTGCTTCATGGTATTGAACTCCCCCTTCACTGAAACCTTATATATTGTCTTTTCCCCACTGCCGCTTTGGAGCAGTCTCTCAGAGCTATCTAAGATGCTGCCTCCCGGACTGCAATCCTCATTTTGCCCCAAATAAAACTTAAGTCACAACTCCCAAGTTGTACATCCTTTTTTAGTCGACAGTTATGGCGACCACGAAGGGACCCAGTGTGGACTTCCTTCTTTCAACTGGACTCCATGAGGAACCAGAGCTTTGGTAGAAGCAGCGGCCCCTTGCACCTATCCGCCTCCTCGGGGATTGCAGACGAATTTGAGTAAGTCTCTCTTGGTTCTTGAATCTCCCATATTGGTTGAGATTCTGAGTTTTATTTGGCGGTGGAGCAGGTTACTTGTGCCCTCCTAGTAGGAAAGATACTAGGGGAGGCCCAGGTGAAACATCTGGGGCATACCCACTCATGGTCTAGACACTGAGTGGGGCTCGGTGGAAAGATACTGAAGAATCCCCACCCAGTCAAAAGATGCTGGGTGGGGGGTGGCTGAAAGATGCCAGAAGAATTGCCCACCCAGTGGGAAGGTACTGGGTAGGTGGGCTTGTTTGGAAAAAATCGAGGAATACCAGGGGCTCGGCTGATGCTGAGGTTGCTCCACTGTAGGGGACTGACTGGTCTTGATTGAATGGTTAAGTAAGAGGCTTATCTGACAGTTTTCCTCAATTTGACTGCCATTATAGAATTTGTCAGGATAAAAATGAGAAAAATACATGAGAGCTTTGCTCTGAACAAAAGGGACAAGACTCCTCCCGGCCAGTTTTGTTTTTCTCAGATGACTGAGAAATTTATGGGAGTGATGGAGGCCTAGTCCTCATACTGTGCAGTGGTCCCATAGGGAAACCCACTCATTAATTAAAATACTTGCTAGTCCGGGGTCACACATAAGGACTGGCCATTCAGTGACCTGAGCAGCCATGGTGGTCTTAGATTGCCAGAGGCAGAATCTGAGACACATAAGACAAGCTGAAATGACTCTGGGGTGACTCCTGGAGGAGTTAAGCTCACAAGCAGCACATGGGCCCACTAAACAAGTTCACCAGTGATTTTTATCCCTGACAAAATCAGCTTAAAATGAGAAACAGAATCTCTCAAAAACAGAAGCAAAGGGGTGTCAAAAAGCCAGCCTCTAACACTCTAGCCAGATTCATGTACAATACATATGGAGGTCATACTTGCAAGTACCTAGTTAATTGGAGAAATCACACTAAAAGAGATCTCAACCTAAAATGGCCAAATTGGAGGGTTTTTTTTTTTTTTTGATATTCTAAAATTGATATTTTTGCATGCACAATTAGAAAAGGCCAGCCATGTTTTGACTGATATCTAGAAGCTTCTAAAACAGAAAATGATAGAGTAACTTCTTCGCAAAAAATCAACAAGAAATTGCTTGAAACTGTCAGAACTAAAAAGGCTGCTAGCACTGACTTTGCCAGGTCACAGGTCTAGTGGAACTGGGAAGTCATGTTTGACATTTATGCCATTTGGTTTTTGCTTTGGGGGGCACTTTTGCCACTTGGCTTTTGATTTCTGGACATCTCTTTGCTTTTTATTTCATTTGGAGTGTGACTCCTAGGTGGTGAAGTTCTGGTTCGGTTTGGTTTACTAGTTTGGTTTCAGTACACAGACATCTGGTACAAATTGTTCAAGCTAATATGTGAATTGCTTACTCTAAGTTTCCACACCCCATCCTGGAACCCCTTAGGAAAACTTTTTAAATGACTGATCAATCTATAGCTATGTTCCAATGACAAGAAAAAAGGCCTAAAAATATTAGATCTTTATTGACATAGGATAGGAAAATGGACTGAAGTCCCCTTACGTCCAGGACTTCCTCCTGTAATAAACGTCCAGGGGCTGATCAAACTAAGACCCCTACTTCCCCAGAGGACAATCCCTTCTAGGACCAATCTGCCCTTGTTATCAGATCCAAGCTGAGCAATATCTGGTCTAAATTTCAGCTATAAAACTATGGTCACACAAAAAAATATATATACAATTTTTGACAGTGTGGTCACAATATTCTTTAGATTCCAGAGGAAGCTGGAAGAAAAAAAGTATCTTTTTAAGAATTCTTGCCCTGAGGAAGTAACTCCTCCTATACCTTTAGACAAGAGCCACAGTGGCTCAGACAGTAAAGTGTCTGTCTGTAATATGGGAGACCCGGGTTCAATCCCTGGGTTGGGAAGATGCCCTGGAGAAGGAAATGGCAATCCACTCCAGTACCCTTGCCTGGAAAATCCCATGGATGAGGAGCCTGGTAGGCTATGGTCCATGGGGTCGCAGAGTTGGACACGACTAAGCGAGTTCATTTTCACTTTCATACCTTTAGACCAGAGCTTTCTGGATCATTTATCCATACTGAAACCAAAAGGAACAAAAAGGTGGGGGGGAAGCCTTTTAAAATCTTACTCCAACCATTTTTTTTATTCATAACTAAGTTTGGAAAACAAAGCTATAGGATCTCTTGTGTCTATTTGGATAGATGTATGTCTCAGTGTGTGTCTTTGTTTTTTTGATAATATTGTTGATTGCTGAGATCCGTTTATAAATGAGCTCTAATCTAATTGGCCTTAAAAAAATTAAGTGCTTACAAATCAAATAATTCTAAATGCAAGAGAAAGTAACCTAAATGAATTTCAGGTTCACATGAACTGGGAAATATTCAGTATTAAATACCTGATATTAATGTTTGTTTGTTGATCTAAATAATATAGGCATGTCTAGGAGTAATTAACATTAAGCAGAATATTTTCATTGTACCTAGGTTTAATATAAGTTCAATATTATTATATCTGTTAAAAGTTTCTCAGCAAGGAAATTACCTTGAGTGAAGAAACTTCTAAATGAAATGTAAATGAGATATGAGCCTTTAGGCAAACTCTATTAAGAATAATTGTGCAACCGTATACTAAACTCATATATATGGAATTTAGAAAGATGGTAACAATAACCCTGTGTATGAGACAGCAAAAGAGACACTGATGTATAGAACAGTCTTATGGACTCTGTGGGAGAGGGAGAGGGTGGCAAGATTTGGGAGAATGGCATTGAAACATGTAAAATATCATGTATGAAACTAGTTGCCAGTCCAGGTTCAATGCATGATACTGGATGCTTGGGGCTAGTGCACTGGGACTACCCAGAGGGATGGTATGTGGAGGGAGGAGGGAGGAGGGTTCAGGATGGGGAACACATGTATACCTGTGGCGGATTCATTTTGATATTTGGCAAAACTAATACAATTTTGTAAAGTTTAAACATAAATAATAATAAAAAAAAAAGAATAATTGTGCATTAGGAATATCTGTCTAGTCTATCCATATTGGGGTAGCTTGTACTTCTAAGGGTTGTGCTAAATGAAGTGTTGGAAATCTATTGAATAACTAAGTCATTTCCAAATAAAATAAGATTTTGAAACATTTACTACTAAACACTGATTACCTCTTACAAAGAAACTGAAGAGATTTGGGATTAAAAATAAATGATGTTTGGTGCCATCCTAAAATGTTCTAAGAAAACCAAGGTTTTAGAAATTATCACTGGTATTTATGCTCACCAACCTATAAAATGCTAATATAAAAGTCAGTTCTTGGTTGCTTAAGGAAAGTAGGAAGTGTGTTCTTGGTAAAGAAGGTATGAGGAAATGGAATTGTGTTTTGTGAAGGGAAAAAGAAGTAAGTCTGACTTACATGTTGCTTTTTAGGATGGAAGAACACAGTAATGGGTACAGAAAGTGATAAGGTTTGTGAAAAGTGAACCATGAGGAAAGAGTTTTGTGTGTGTGTGTATATATATATATATATATATATACACACACACATACACACATACATGATTAGGACTAAGTTTAAAATAAATTTGATTAAGTTAACATTTTAAGTAAAGTAAGCTGGTGCAAACACTTGAATTTAGCTTTTCTCTCTGTTAAGAGGAAATCTTTTCTTCAGATACTGAACTGCCTTTGATAATAGATTTAAGTTTCTTATCTCTTAAATGATCTGTTCTGAAATCCTTTCTTGTTACTTTAGCTAAGTGAATAGTACTGTTTCACAATGAACTATAATCCCATCTGACTGAGTGTTCTAAACCTTTTTGATATTTGTTGACAAAGCTTCTTAAATCATTCTAATGAAGAAGATTTCTAGCTAACTTTGGGATGCTTCAGAGGGCCCCTGAAACATCTCAAAGAGATATATTACACTAAGTAGGCTCATTTAGTATACAGAATTACATGGGAGGTATTGTCAAGTGAGTAATAAGTCTTAGGTTATATTGTATGGCAATATGTTACTAATATAGATATCCTAGGATCTGTATGGAGTTCCTAAAATTTTGATATGTTTGGGTAAAATGTTATCAAGCATAATTCGAGTTACTATCTTAAAATATTGTCATAGCACTAACCAAGTTTCACAAAAATGCTTCCTCTTCAAGATTTATAAAAAGAACTTTTGGATAAATAGCAGTTTCTGAACTGGGTAAAGATCCTAATGAGGGGCAGGGGAAGTCCTAAGATGACGAAAGAATAAGACGGGGAGACCACTTTGTCCCCCACAAATTCGTCAAAAGATCATTTGAATGCTGAGCAAATACCACAAAATAACTTCTGAATGCTGGCAGAGGACACCAGGCACCCAGAAAGGCAGCCCGTTGTCTTCAAAAGGAGGTAGGACAAAATATAAAAGATAAAAAGAGAGACAAAAGAGTTAGGGACAGAGACCTGACCCGAGGAGGGAGTCTTAAAAGAGAAGTTTCCAAACACCAGGAGACCCTCTCACTGACAGGTATGTAGGGAGTTTTGGAATCTCAGAGGGCAACATAACTGGGAGAAAATAATAAATAATAAAACCCACAGATTACGGGTCTAACTACAACTCCCAGAGGAGAAGTAGCCAAGACGCTTGTGTCCACCACCAGCAAGTGGGGGCTGAACAGGGAGGCGTGGGCTGCACTGCTCAGGATAAGGACCAGGCCTGAATGCCCTGAGGGCAATCTGAGGGAGCTAACGTGAGATAGCAATCCAAACCGTGGGAAAGCCAGAGAGGGAAAAAAAAGAAAAAGAGAGAGAGAACTTTCCTGTGAAAAGCTATAACCTAAGGCACTGCCGGGCTGATCACAGAACAAAGGACTGAGCGAATACCAGACGAGAGCTAGCTGACTGCGGACTGGCCTATCCCCCGCCGGAGGCAGGGAGGCAGGCTGGTGCCAGTCAGAGCCAGAAGTAAAGGGGCAAACTCGGCCCCAGAGACGGTATCCTCTACCAAACTGCGAGCAAGCTCTCAGTCGCTAACCAAGTCTTTCTGGGATCCTGGACAGTTGACATCCATCAGGAGGGTCGCAGCCAGTGATCAGCTCCCCAGAAGAGATACGGCACACCTGAGGTGCCTTTGCGCACCCAGGAAACCGAGTGGCTGAGACCAGGGAGGTGATAAGATGCACTGCACCTGTGGAGTGTGCGCTCGCTAAGCACCTGGACACCTGAGCTGCTCAGACCTGGTAAGGGCACAAAATGCAGGCCCAACTGAGTCTGTGCCTTTGTGGAGTACCCGAGAAACTGAACCTGAGCGGCGCAGATCTGGAAAGTGCACGCAACCCAGGGCCCACCCCAGACAGCCCCCTGGCACAGCAACCTGGAGCCTAAAAAGTGTAGACCAGGAAAGCACACACGCCGTGACCGGGGGCAAACCCAGTGTGACCCAGACACTGTGAGCACTCCCCACACCCACCAATGATATTTGTTTGCAGTGTTACTCCCTCCCCGCAGCACAAAAAAAACAAGTAAGCCTAAATAAATGACCACCTTTGCCCCCTTGTGTCAGGACCGAAGTTAGATACTGAAGAGATTTGCAAACAGAGGAAGCCAAAATAAGCGAAGAAGAGGGAACAGCTCTGGAAGTGACAGATGAAACAGATTAAAACACTGCAGTTAGCACTGGCTACATTGGAAGGGACCTATAGACCTTGACAAGAAGTGTAAGGTGGAACAAGGAATTATCTGAAACTGGACTGACCACACACTGCCCTCAACAGCTCCAGAGAAATTCCTAGTTATATTTTGCTATTATCATTTTTTAATTTCTTTTTTTTGTTTTTTATTAATCCTTTAATTTTCAATTTTAAAACCTATTACCTTGAAAAAAAAGACCCTGTTTTTAAAGCAAATGTCATATTTTTTTAATATAATTTTTGCAATTTTTTTTTAATATTGTATTTTTGAGAGGCTAACCTCTACTCTAGATTTTTAATCTTTGATTTTTGGTATTTTTTTAATCAATTTTGTACCTTTAAGAATCCAATCTTCGGTACACATTTTTACTTGGGAGTGTGATTACTGGTTTAATTGCTCTCTCTCCCCTTTGACTCTCTTTTTTTCTCCCCAGGTCACCTCTATCTCCTCCCTCCTCCTTCTCTTCTCTATTAACTCTGTGAATCTCTTTGGTGTTCCGGGCTGTGGAGAAAACTTAGGGAACTGATCACAGGCTAAACTGGTCTCTCTCATTTTGACTCCCCCTCTTCTCCTCCTGGTAACCTCTATCTCCTTCCTCCCTTTTCTCTTCTCTATAGAACTCTGTGAAACTCTCTGAGTGTTCCAGACTGCGGAGAGCAAATAGGGAATTGATTACTGGCTAGACTGCTCTCTCCCCTTTTGATTTCCCCTATTCTCCTCCTGGTCACCTCTATCTCCCTCCTCCCTCTTCTCTTCTCCATGTAACTCTGTGAACCTCTCTGAATGTCCCTCACTGTGGATAATCTTTTCACCATTAACCTAGATGTTTTGTCATTGGTGCTGTATGGATGGAGAAGTTTTGAGGCTACTATAAGAATAAGACTGAAAGCCAGAGGCAGGAGGCCTAAATCCAAAACTTGAGATCACCAGAAATCTCCCGACTCCAGGGACAATTAATTTACAAAAGCTCATCCAAAAGCCTCCATACCTACACTGAAACTAAGCTCCCCACAAAAGCCAACAAGTTTCAGAGCAAGACATACCAAGCTAATTCTCCAACAAAGCAGGAACATAACCCCAAGCACAAAAATACAGGCAGCCAAAGTCACACCAAACCCATAGGCACATCAAAACTCACTACTGGACACTTCACTGCACTCCAGAGAGAAGAGATCCAGCTCCACCGTCCAGAACACCGATGCAAGCTTTCCTAACCAGGAAACCTTGACAAGTCACTCATCCAACCCCACCCACAGGGAGGAACCTCCACAATAAAGAGAAACCATAAACTTCCATCATACAAAAAGGCCACCCCAAACACAGCAACCTATACAAGATGAAAAGGCACAGAAATATTCAGCAAGTAAAGGAACATGATAAAAGCCCACCAGACTGAACAAAAGAGGAGGAGATAGGAAATCTAACTGAAAAAGAATTCAGAATAATGATAGTAAAAGTGATCCAAAATCATGACAACAAAATGGAGTTAGATAAATAGTCTGGAGACAAGGATTGAGAAGATGCAAGTAAAGTTTAACAAGGACATAGAAGAAATAAAAAAGAGTCAATCAATAATGAATAATGCAATAGCTGAGATCAAAAGCCCTCTGGAGGGATCCAACAGTAGAATAACAGAGGCAGAAGATGGGGTAAGTGAGGTGGAAGACAGAATGGTGGAACTAAATGAAGCAGAGAGGAAAAAAGACTTAAAAGAAATGAGGACAACCTCAGAGACCTTTGGGACAATGTCAAACGCCTCAACATTCAAATCATAGGAGTCCAAAAAGAAGAAGACAAAAAGAAATGCCATGAGAAAATACCTGAGGAGATAATAGTTGAAATCTTCCCTAAAATGGGGAAGGAAATAGCCACCCAAGTCAAAGAAACCCAGAGAGTCTGAAACAGGATAAGCCCAAGGTGAAACACCCCAAGGCACATATTGATCAAATTAATGAAGATCAAACACAAAGAACAAATATTAAAAGCAGCAAGGGAAAAACAATTAACCCACAAGGGGATCCCCATAAGGATAACAGCTGATCTTTCAATAGAAACTCTTCAAGCCAGGAGGAATGGCAGGACATAATTAAAGTGATGAAGGAGAAAAACCTACAACCCAGATTACTGTACCCAGAAAGGATCTCATTCAAATATGAAGGAGAAATCAAAAGCTTTACAGACAAACAAAAGCTCAGAGAATTCAGTATCACCAAACCAGCTCTCCAACAAATGCTAAAGGATCTTCCCTAGACAGGAAACACAGAAAAGGTTTATAAATTCGAACCCAAAACAACAAAGTAAATGACAACAGGATAAAACTTATCAATAATTACCTTAAATGTAAATGGGTTGAATGCCCCAACCAAAAGACAAAGACTGGCTGAATGGATACAAAAACAAGACCCCTATATATGCTGTCTACAAGAGACCCACCTCAAAACAAGGGAAACATACAGACTGAAAGTGAAGGGCTGGAAAAACATACTTCACTCAAATGGAGACCAAAAGAAAGCAGAAGTAGTAATACTCATATCAGACAATATAAACTTTGAAACAAAGGCCATGAAAAGAGACAAAGAAGGATACTACATATTGATCAAAGGAGCAATCGTAGAATAAGATAAACAATTATAAATATATATGCACCCAACATAGGAACTCTGCAATATGTAAGGCAAATGCTAACAAGTATGAAATGGGAAATTAACAGTAACACAATGATAGTGGGAGACTTTAATAGCCCACTCACACCTATGCATAGATCAACTAAACAGAAAGTAGGCAAGGAAACACAAACTGTAAATGATACAATGGAACAGTTAGACCTAATTGATATCTATAGGACATTTCACCCTAAAACAATGAATTTCACCTTTTTCTTAAGTGCACACAGAACCTTCTCCAGGATAGATCATTTCCTGGGGCATAAATCTAGCCTTGGTAAATTCAAAAAAATTGAAATCATCTCAAGCATCTTTTCTGATCACAATGCAGTAAGATTAGATGTCAACTACAGAAAAAAAAAAAAACTATGAAATATACAACTATATGGAGGCTAAACAACACAATTCTGAATAAACAACAGATCACAGAAGAAAC
Organism: Bos grunniens; assembly: GCF_055505025.1. Taxonomy (NCBI): domain Eukaryota; kingdom Metazoa; phylum Chordata; class Mammalia; order Artiodactyla; family Bovidae; genus Bos; species Bos grunniens. Next base: position 98,473,200 of record NC_141194.1, on the reverse strand, counting down.
AAAAAAAGAAATCAAAATATGCATAGAAACAAATGAAAATGAAAACACAACAACCCAAAAACTATGGGATTCAGTAAAAGCAGTGCTAAGGGGAAGGTTCATAGCAATACAAGCCTACCTCAAGAAACAGGAGATAAATCAAATAAATAACCTAGTTCAGTTCAGTTCAGTCGCTCAGTCGTGTCCGACTCTTTGCGACCCCATGAATCACAGCACACCAGGCCTCCCTGTCCATCACAAACTCCCGGAGTTCACTCAGACTCACGTCCATCGAGTCAGTGATATCATCCAGCCATCTCATCCTCTGTCATCCCCTTCTCCTCCTGCCCCCAATCCCTTCCAGCATCAGAGTCTTTTCCAATGAGTCAACTCTTCGCATGAGGTGGCCAAAGTACTGGATTTTCAGCTTTAGCATCATTCCTTCCAAAGAAATCCCAGGGCTGATCTCCTTCAGAATGGACTGGTTGGATCTCCTTGCAGTCCAAGGGACTCTCAAGAGTCTTCTCCAACACCACAGTTCAAAAGCATCAATTCGGCGCTCAGCCTTCTTAGCAGTCCAACTCTCATATCCACACATGACCACAGGAAAAGCCATAGCCTTGACTAGACGGACCTTTGTTGGCAAAGTAATGTCTCTGCTTTTGAATCTAACTCTACACCTAAAGCAACTAGAAAAGGAAGAAATGAAGAACCCCAGGGTTAGTAGAAATCACAAAATTTAGGGAAGAAATAAAAGAGACCATAGCAAAAATCAACAAAGCCAAAAGCTGGTTCTTAGAGAAGACAAATAAAATAGACAAACCATTAGCCAGACTCATCAAGAAACAAAGGGAGAAGAATCAAATCAACAAAATTAGAAATGAAAATGGAGAAATCACAACAGACAACACAGAAATACAAAGGATCATAAGAGACTACAATCAGCAACTATATGCCAATAAAATGGACAACGTGGAAGAAATGGACAAATTCTTAGAAAAGTACAACTTTCCAAAACTGAACCATGAAGAAATAGAAAATCTTAACAGACCCATCACAAGAAGAGAAATCAAAACTGTAATCAGAAATCTTCCAACAAACAAAAGCCCAGGACCAGATGGCTTCACAGCTGAATTCTACCAAAAATTTAGAGAAGAGGTAACACCTATCCTACTCAAACTCTTCGAGAAAGGGCACAGGAAGGCAAACTTCCAAACTCATTCTATGAAGCCACCATCACCCTAATACCAAAACCAAACAAAGATGCCACAATAAAAGAAAACTACAGGCCAATATCACTGATGAATATAGATGCAAAAATCCTTAAAAAAATTCTAGCAAACAGAATCCAACAACATATTAAAAAGATCATACATCATGACCAAGTGGGCTTTATCCCAGGGATACAAGGATTCTTCAATATTCTCAAATCAATCAATGTGATACACCACATTAACAAATTGAAAGATAAAAAACATATGATTATCTCAATAGATGCAGAGAAAGCCTTTGACAAAATTCAATATCCATTTATGATAAAAAAAAAAGACTCCAGAAAGCAGGAATAGAAGGAACATATCTCAACATAATAAAAGCCGTATATGATAAAACCACAGCAAATATTATCCTCAATGGTGAAAAACTGAAAGCATTTCCTCTAAAGCCAGGAACAAGACAAGGGTGCCCACTCTCACCACTACTATTCAACATAGTTTTGGAAGTTTTGGCCACAGCAATCAGAGCAGAAAAAGAAATAAAATGAATACAGACTGGAAAAGAAGAAGTAAAACTCTCACTGTTTGCAGATGGCATGATCCTCTACATAGAAAATTCTAAACACTCCACCAGAAAATTTGTAGAGCTAATTAATGGATATAGTAAAGTTGGAGGATATAAAATTAACACACGGAAATTCTTTGCATTCCTATACACTAACAATGAGAAAACAGAAAGAGAAATTAAGGAAACAGTTCCATTCACCATTGCAACAAAAAGAACAAAATACTTAGGAATAAATTTACCTGAAAAAACAAAAGACCAAATATATAAAACTATAAAACACTAATGAAAGAAATAAAAGAGGGCACAGATAGATGGAGAAATATACCATGTTCATGGATTGGAAGAATCAATATAGTGAAAATGAATATACTACCCAAAGCAATCTATAGATTCATTGCAATCCCTATCAAGCTACCAATGGTATTGTCCACAGAGCTATAACAAATAATTTCACAATTTGTATGGAAATACAAAATAATCTAAAATAGCCACATCAATCTTGAGAAAGAAGAATGGAACTGGAGGAATCAACCTACCTGACTTCAGGCTCTACTACAAAGCCACAGTCATCAAGACAGTATGGTACTGGCACAAAGACAGAAACATAGATCAATGGAACAAAATAGAAAGCCCAGAGATAAACCCACGCACCTATGGACACCTTATCTTTGACAAAGGAGGCAAGAATATACAATGGAGAAAAGACAATCTCTTTAACAAGTGGTGCTGGAAAAACTGGTCAACCACTTGTAAAAGAATGAAACTAGAACACTTTCTAATACCACACACAAAAATAAACTCAAAATGGATTAAAGATCTAAATGTAAGACCAGAAACCATAAATCTCCTAGAGGAAAACATATGCAAAATACTCTCTGACATAAACAACAGCAGGATTCTCTATGACCCACCTCAAAGAGTAATGGAAATAAAAGCAAAAATAAACAAATGGGACCTAATTAAACTTAAAAGCTTTTGCACAACGAAGGAAACTATAAGCAAGGTGAAAAGACAGCCTTCAGAATGGGAGAAAATAATAGCAAAGAAAGCAACTGACAAAGAATTAATCTCAAAAATATACAAGCAGCTCCTGCAGCTCAATTCCAGAAAAATAAATGACCCAATCAAAAAGTGGGCCAAAGAACTAAACAGATATTTCTCCAAAGAAGACATCAGTTCAGTTCAGTTCAGTTTCTCAGTCGTGTCTGACTCTTTGCGACCCCATGAATCGCAGCATGCCAGGCCTCCCTGTCCATCACAAACTCCCGGAGTTCACCCAGACTCATGTCCATCGAGTCAGTGATGTCATCCAGACATCTCATCCTCTGTCATCCCCTTCTCCTCCTGCCCCCAATCCCTCCCAGCATCAGAGTCTTTTCCAATGAGTCAACTCTTCTCATGAGGTGGCCAAAGTACTGGAGTTTCAGCTTTAGCATCATTCCTTCCAAAGAAATCCCAGGGCTGATCTCCTTCAGAATGGACTGGTTGGATCTCCTTGCAGTCCAAGGGACTCTCAAGAGTCTTTTCTAACACCACAGTTCAAAAGCATTAATTCTTCAGTGCTCAGCCTTCTTCACAGTCCAACTCTCACATCCATACCTGACCACAGGAAAAACCATAGCCTTGACTAGACGGACCTTTGTTGGCAAAGTAATGTCTCTGCTTTTGAATATGCTATCTAGGTTGGTCATAACTTTCCTTCCAAGGAGTAAGCGTCTTTTAATTTCATGGCTGCAGTCACCATCTGCAGTGATTTTGGAGCCCAGAAAAATAAAGTCTGACACTGTTTCCACTGTTTCCCCACCTATTTCCCATGAAGTGAAGGGACTGGATGCCGTGATCTTCGTTTTCTGAATGTTGAGCTGTAAGCCAACTTTTTCACTCTCCTCTTTCACTTTCATCAAGAGGCTTTTGAGTTCCTCTTCACTTTCTGCCATCAGGGTGGTGTCATCTGCATATCTGAGGTTATTGATATTTCTCCTGGCAATCTTGATTCCAGCTTGTGTTTCTTCCAGTCCAGCATTTCTCATGATGTACTCTGCATATAAGTTAAATAAACAGGGTAACAATATACAGCCTTGACGTACTCCTTTTCCTATTTGGAACCAGTCTGTTGTTCCATGTCCAGTTCTAACAGATGGCTAACAAACACATGAAAAGATGCTCAACATTACTCATTATCAGAGAAATGCAAATCAAAACCACAATGACGTACCATCTCACACCAATCAGAATAGCTGCTATCAAAATGTCTACAAACAATAAATTCTGGAGAGGGTGTAGAGAAAAAGGAACCCTCTTACACTGTTGGTGGGAATGCAAACTAGAATAGCCACATGGAGAACAGTGTGGAGATTCCTTAAAAAACTGGAAATAGAACTGTCATACGACCCAGCAATCCCAATGCTGGGCATACACACCAAGGAAACCAGAATTGAAAGAGACACGTGTACCCCAATGTTCACTGCAGCCCTGTTTACAATATCCAGGACATGGAAGCAACCTAGATGTCCATCGGCAGACGAATGGATAAGAAAGCTGTGGTATGCACACACAGTGGAATATTACTCCACTATTAAACAGAATGCATTTGAATCAGTTCTAATGAGGTGGATGAAACTGGAGCCTATTATACAGAGAGAAGTAAGTCAGAAAGAAAAACACCAATACAGTATATTAATGCATATATATGGAATTTAGAAAGATGATAACAATGACCCTATATGCAAGACAGCAAAAGAGACACAGATGTAAGGAACAGACTGTTGGACTCTGGGGGAGAAGGAGAGGGTGGGATGATTTGAGAGAATAGCACTGAATCATGTATATTAACATATGTGAAATAGATCACCAGTCCAAGTTCGATGTGTGAGGCAGGGTGCTCAGGGCTGGTGCACTGGGATGACCCTGAGAGATGGGATGGGTAGGGAGGTGTGAAGGAGGATCAGGACGGGGAACACATGTACATCCATGGCTGATTCATGAGAATGTATGGCAAAAATCCACCACAGTATTATAAAGTAATTAGCCTCCAATTAAAATTTTTTTTAAAAAAGATTCTAATGAAAAACCTGATGACTTCTCAAAGGTTCACAAAAAGACTGAATGAACTGGTAATATGCTTATAACTTTTATGGTTTCTAGTTTTCCAGGTTTATGAAAAACATTCCCCTGTAATTATGATGGTAATTTGGTAAAAATTATATTTTATAAACAAATTGAAACATTTATCTTTTCTCTCTATCTGAACCCTCCAGAGATTGGAAACTCTTAGTTTCCATAACTTTATCAGATAAGTTAGGAAGGTTATCTCACTAAAAGTTACAGAAATCTGAAGGAGCTTGAAGGAATCTGAGACTTTAAGAAGGGAGGAATTCACTTAAATCTGTTAGGCAAAATCTGTGATAAACATTTGGCATGATTTTCCTAGCCTTGAGTGGTTTTATTTTGAAAGTTCAGTCTGAGACTTTTATAGTCTCAGCAAAGCAAAAAAGTATTTTATCAATATTGGTTATATTAATCATTGGTTTATTGCGACCAGACCTATACGACAAACAAGTCTTAAATTGGTTATATTTCATAAAAATGATGCTGATTTTAGGGAGAAAAAGATGTTTCAACGACTGTTAAATCCCAGTTTGTTAATGGAAGTTTGTATCTACTAAGACTCATTTCGTGGATAGTTCTTTGCTGTTAGAGTATATTAATGTAAAATTTAATTTAATTATTAAAGGACACTCTAGGGTTATTTCTGAAGCTTATCTCAGCAGTCTGTCTTTGGATGAAGATCAGATGCTTCACACATGACCTGCAATCAGGACTGGAAGAAGATATAATTTAAGAAACTGTCTGTAACCTGGATGGAAGGACCTTTCTATCAGGTACTCTTTAACTAGCTCATGACCGGTAAAATTGAAGGGAAATTAACTGTTGGGTTAACTCCCACTTCCAAAGGCCCCTAAGCTTGACTGGTCTGTAGAGAGGCCTGCTGACCTCAAACTCACCTTAAAACAATGCTCAGAGGAAACTACACTACACTAGGACGAGAAGAAGATTACATCGGAAGTAGACCACTTGCCCAAGATGCTGATCTGACTTTTATGATCATTTATAATGTTTTCTTGATTCCTTAGATCTATGCCTATCAATCACATGTTTTCTATCATGGACATGATTCTATGCTAGTTTAAAACTCAATCCAGTTGTTGGGTTTTGGCCAATTACCTGTGCCTATTACTTATGGGTTACCTGTTCTCTAGGTGGATTTCTGTTCTCTAAGGCTCTGATTGGATACCCTCTAGGAATTTTAGTTTAGATGAGTGTTCAGTCCTGTTCTATATATTCATGATATTACTAGATGGGATCCTCTGACCTGGCCAGTTAATAGTACCTGCCCTGATGCTGGCCATAGATTTAAGTTTTCTATTAGGGTCATTTGAACTCAATTCGAGTGATGAGCTAAGTCTCAATAAGAATTAACTTCTCATCTATTAAAAGGAAAACTCCCACAATTACGGGGAGGATCTACATGGTTAACATCAGACTATGGTCATTTAGGTTTAAAGGCTCCTCTATGTTGGGAACAGTTAAATCATACTAAAAATGTTCAATCTGGTAATTATGAGACAAGGCTGGGTGCTTTATGAACTATGCCTATTATTACCCTTAGAGAGAGTGATTAGTATGGAACCCAGTGGATTTGTGGTACTAATTTATGGCCTTCACCTGTACAGGCATGGATATGAAGGTGTAGCCTGGGGTTCCCATGAATTTTAGGTCATACATGTTAACAAATTAAAGGTAACCCTAACCAATCTACCATTGGTATGATTCCAATGGGTCAAAGATCTGTATTCTACTGGTATTACCACTTAGCAGCGTGTGTCTGTATGTGTGTGTGTGTGTGCCTTCAATGGGGTTGGAGGATGTAATTGACCATATCTAAGCCTTAACAAGTTTTGTAAGCTTTAAATGATAGTAACCAGGCTATTAGTGTATTGAATTCTGAGATCTCTATGATAAGAAAGGAAGTGCTACACAACTGCAAGGCCCTTGATAACTTACAGCATTTCAGGGAGATATCTGTGCTATAATTCAAACTGAACGCTATATTTTCATACCTGATAAACCCTTTAATGTAACACATTTGAACCACATGAAAATAAAGTGACCCATTCCCTAGTCTTGACGATCTTTTAAAAAAACTGGTGTGGGAGGCTCATAGCTAAAATATTTACTTTTAATTCCACTAGTGTTATTAACTAGTATTTGTATTTTGTATTTTGTTTGTTTCACAAGATTATTATTTCTTGTATTACTAAGTGTATGACTGAGCCTTCAACGAAAATGATCCCTAGACTTGAAGCAGTTGATAAAATGTATAGCTCGATATATGATCAATGATTGTAATAGTGTAACTCTAGATATGAAAAGATGCAATAAAAGGAAATATTTTCCTGGACCATAACTAGAAGACAGGTGTTCAGAGATCTTTGACTATTAAGACCTAGTCCAGTAATAACACACTGAGTGTCTTACAACAAAATCCTTCAGAACTGGGAATGAGCCTTCCCAGCAACATGGGACAAAATGGTCATGAAATGCCCCCCAAAGTATGGTCGGATTTATGACCACAAGGGGACCATATAAACTACAAATTGGCCCTTACCAAGAGCATTGCCAATGACTGAACAACAAAGGCATTTGCTATCTGCCTCTACAGAGACTGAACACCATGCTGCTATAGCTGTTCTCCCTCTACAGAGACTGAACACCATAATGCTATAGCTGCTGACCTTCAACAATCCCTGAGGGAGTTCAGGGTTGAGTGAGGCACTCTGTGCTCCAGGGAATCTGGTGGGACAGGTCTTTAGATAGTTGGATGTTTTTAGGAACAGATTTTATTATCTCAATCCTTGCATCTCCTCATATCTACAGAAGCACTAAATCCCTTCATGGTGATATGAGATCCTCATGACTAACAAAAGCCTTTTGTAAAATGAGTGCTTCATGGTATTGAACTCCCCCTTCACCAAAACCTTATATATTGTCTTTCCCCCACTGCTGCTTTGGAGCACTCTCTGAGAGCTATCTTTGGAGAAGGAAATGGCAACCCACTGCAGTATTCTTGCCTGGAGAATCCCAGGGACAGAGGAGCCTGGTGGGCTGCCATCTATGGAGTGGCACAGAGTTGGACACAACTGACGCGACTTAGCAGCAGCAGCTCAGAGCTATCTTAGATCCTGTCTCCCAGGCTGCAGTCCTCATTTTGCCCCAAATAAAACCTGACTCACAACTCTGAAGTTGTACATCTTTTTTAGTTGACAGTTACATTTATATAAAGTACTGAAATAGGACAAGTAACATATTGTGTATGCAGACATAAAGAAGTTATAATCAATAATTTTAATCAAGAGAATTTGCATTAATCAGGGTAGTAGTTACCCCCAGGGAATGGGTACAATTGGGGCAGAGGGCACTAAAGGGGATTCTAAGATTCTACTAACACTCTAGGTCTTAAACTGAATGGCGGGTACCTGGCTATTGATTTTAGAATTATTTATCAATTGAATATACTCATTGTATTTCACAAAACAAAATAAACTGGTGGTCTTTCAGCAGAAAGGACCTTTTGAAGGTCCCTTTCTTCTGAAGGACCTTTTGAAGGTAATTATTTTCATTACCTCCACCATAGGTCAAACAACAGGGAGGGAACACAGCCCTACCCATCAGTGGAATATAAGATTGATCATTTACTGAGCATGGCCACACCCATCAGAACAAGACCCAGTTTTCCCCCACAGTCAGTCTCTCCCAACAGGAAGCTTCCATAAGCTGCTTATCCTTATCCATCAGCAGGCAGGCAGAATGAAAATCACAATCACACAAAACTAATCAAACTGATCATGTGGACCACAGCCTTGTCTAAATCAATGAAACTATGAGCCATGCCATGTAGGGGCACCAAAGATGGTCGGGTCATTGTGGAGAGTTCTAACAAAACGTGGTCCACTGGAGAAGGGAATGGCAAACCACTTCAGTATTCTTGCCTTGAGAACCCCATGAACAGTATGAAAAGGCAAAAAGATAATGACACTGAAAGATGAACTCCCCAGGTCAGTGAAAGTGAAAGTGAAGTCACTCAGTCGTGTCTGACTCTGAGACCCCATGAACTGTAGCCTACCAGGCTCCTCTGTCCATGGGATTTTCCAGGCAATAGTACTGGTGTGGGTTGCCATTTCCTTCTCCAGGGGATCTTCCTGACCCAGGGATCGAACCCAGGTCTCCCACATTGTAGACAGACGCCTTTCCGTCTGAGCCACCAGGGAAGTCCCCCAGGTCAGTAGGTGCCCAATATGTTACTGGAGAAGAATGGAGAAATAACTCCAGAAAGAAGGAAGAGGCAGAGCTAAAGCAAAAACAACGCCCAGTTGTGGATATGACTGGTGATGGAAATAAACTCCAATGCTATAAAGAACAATATTGCATAGGAACCTGGAATATTAAGTCCATGAATCAAGGTGATGGCAAGAGTGAATATTCACATTTCAGGAATTAGTGAACTATAATGGACTAGAAAGGGTGAATTTAATTCAGATGAACATTATATCTACTACTGTGGGCAAGAAACTCTTAGGAGAAAGGGAGTAGCCATCAGAGTCCACAAAAGAGTTCGAAATGCAGCACTTGGATGCAATCTCAAAAACAACAGAATGATTTCTGTTCATTTACAAGGCAAACCATTCAACATCACAGTAATCCAAGTGTATGCTCCAACCAGTAATGCTGAAGAAGCTGAAGTTGAACAGTTCTATGAAGACCTACAAGACCTTCGAGAACTAATACCTCAAAAAGTTGTCCTTTTCATCATAGGGAACTAGAATGCAAAAGTAGGAAGTCAAGAAACATTTGGAATAACAGGCAAATTTGGCATTGGAGTACAGAATGAAGAAGGGAAAAGGCTAATAGAGTTCTCCTAAGAGAACGCACTAGTCATAGCAAACACCCTCTTCCAAAACACAAGAGATGACTCCATATGGACATCACCAGGTCAATACCGAAATCAGATTGATTATATTCTTTGTAGTCAAAGATGGAGAAGCTCTATACAGTCAGCAAAAACAAGATCAGGAGCTGACAGTGGCTCAGATCATGAACTACTTATTGCCAAATTTAGACTTAAATTGAAGAAAGTAGGGAAAACCTAGACCATTCAGGTATGATCTAAATCAAATCCTTTATGATTGTACAGTGGAAGTGAGAAATAGATTTAAGGGATTAGATCTGATAGACAGAGTGCCTGATGAACTGTGGACAGAGGTTCATAACATTGTACAGGAGACAGGGATCAAGATCATCCCCAAGAAAAAGAAATGCAAAAGGCACAATTATTGTCTGAGGAGGCCTTAAAATAGCTGAGAAAAGAAGAGAAGCTAAAGACAAAGGAGAAAAGGAAAGATATGCCCATCTGAATGCAGAGTTAAAAAGAATAGCAAGGAGAGATAAGAAAGCCTACCTCAGTGATCAATGCAAAGAAATAGACAAAAACAATAGAGTGGGAAATCCTAGAGATCTATTCAAGAAAATTAGAGATGTCAGGGAATATTTCATCCAAAGATGAACACAATAAAGGACAGAAATGGTATGGACCTAACAGAAGCAGAAGATATTAAGAAGAGATGGCAAGAATATACAGAAGAACTATACAAAAAAATCTTCATGACCCAGATGACCCAGATAACCACAATGGTGTGATCACTCACGTAGAGCCAGACATCTTGGAATGCGAACTCAAGCAGGCCTTAAGAAGCATCACTATAAACAAAGCTAGTGGAGGTGATGGAATTCCAGTTGAGCTATTTCAAATCCTAAATGATGATGCTGTGAAAGTGTTTCACTCAATATGCTAGCAAATGTGGAAAACTCAGCAGTGTTCACAGGACTGGAAAAAGTCAGTTTTAATTCCAATCCCAAAGAAAAGCAATGCCAAAGATTCTTCAGGTTATTGAATGATTGCACTCATCTCACATGCTAGCAAAGTAATCTTCAAAATTCTCCAAACCAGGCTTCAACAGTACGTGAACCATGAACTTACAGATGTTCAAGCTGGACTTAGAAAAGGCAGAGGGACCAGAGATCAAATTGCCAAATCTGTTGGATCATTGAAAAAGTAAGAGAATACCAGAAAAGTGTCTACTTCTACTTTATTGATTATGCCAAAGCCTTTGATTGTGTGGATCACAACAAACTGTGGAAAATTCTTCAAGAGATGGGAATACCAGACCACCTTATTTGCCTCCTAAGAAATCAGTATGCAGGTCAAGAAACAACAGTTAGAATCAGACATGGAACAAAGAACTTGTTCCAAATTGGGAAAGAAGTGTGACAGGGCTGTATATTGTCACCCTGCTTAATTAACTTACTTGTAGAGTACATCATGTGAAATACCCAGCTGGATGAAGCACAAGCTGGAATCAAGATTGCTGGGAGAAATATCAGTAACCACAGATATACAGATGGCACCACCCTTATGGCAGTAAATGAAGAGGAACTAAAGAGCCTCTTAACGTAAGTGAAAGAGTAAAGTGTAAAAGCTGGCTTAAAACTCAACATTCAGAAAACTAAGATCATGGCATCTGGTACCATCATTTCATGGCAAATAGATGGGTAAACAATGGAAACAGTGACAGACTTTATTTTCTTGGGCTCCAAAATCACTGCAGATGGTGTCTGCAGCTATGAAATTAAAAGACGCTTGCTCCTTGAAAGAAAAGCTAAGACCAACCTAGATGGTATATTAAAAAGCAGAGACATCACCTTGCCGATAAAGGTCCTTCTAGTCAAAGCTTATGGTTTTTCCAGTATTCATGTATGGATGTGAGAGTTGGAGTATAAAGAAAGTTGAGCGCCAAAGAATTGATCGTTTTGCACTGTAGTGTTGGAGAAAACTCTTGAGAGTCCCTTGGACTGCAAGATCAAACCAGTCCATCCTAAAGGAAATCAGTCCTGAATTTCATTGGAAGGACAGATGATGAAGCTGAAACCCCAGTACTTTGGGCACCTGATGCGAAGAACTGACTCCTTGGAAAAGTCCCTGATGATGGGAATGGCTGAAGGCAGGAGGAGAAGGGGACGACAGAGGATGAGATGTTTGGATGGCATCACCGACTCAATGGACATGGGTTTGAGCAAGCTCTGGGAGCTGGTGATGGGCAGGGAAGCCTGGCGTGCTGCAGTCCATGGGGTTGGAGTCAGACATGCCTGTGCAAGTTAACTGAATTGAACCTAACTGACATCTATAGAATTACTAAACTGTTAAATTGGTCATTAAACTTCTGTTACATTTTACTGTACTTTTCCAAACAAATTATATGTCAAAGTATATTTGCAAATTGAGCCATTTATCATGAAGATTAAGAATATTGCCTTCAAATTTACCTCCCTGACTCCAATTTTTATTTTTCCAGTCTATTCTTCCTAATACTTCCATTTAGCTTTCAAAACAGTGATTTGATTATGGTATAGTTCCACTCAGACTTTCTATGGCTTCTCACTACTTTTCAAGAGTTTTGGAGGGACCTCATGAAGAACTCAACACCTCTGTCCTTTCATAAAGAAAACAATGTAGTTAATTATGATGCAGCTTTCTTTAGTTATAAATTCAATCTAAAGATATACCCTGATCAATCTTGATTAGGCATTAGATGGTGAGAAACTGGGGAGCTATTGATTAGACTACTCTAAGACTTTTTAGCAAACACATGGTGTCTGTAGATCAAGTCTATAAATAATCTCATCAGTATATGCTGATTTGAATTCATTTCATTCTCAAAAGGTAAGCTTTTCCTGATCTTTTTCCTAAAATCTCAGGGAATCTCACTACATTCTCTTTCTGTGACTACTACCATCTCAACATAATTTCTTAAAAAATGATTTATTTATTTTAATTGGAAGATATTACTTTACAATATTGTGATGGCTTTTGAAATCTAATTCTCCTGAGAGAATGTTCTAGTTCTGATAGATTCATGTTATTTCTTCCTAAACAATCCACACTTACTTCTATGACATAGTTCATCCATCCTCTAGATATGGGATGCCTTATTCCATCCTTTTTACTCAGCAAAGCCTTTCAAAACCATCTCATATGCTAACTTCTCCTTCATATCTATATTTAATGAACATTGCTATGTGCCAATGACTATGCCTGGTGTTTAACATGCATCATTAAATTCTCACAACAACTCAGTGAAGTAGGAACTATTACAATCTTCATTTTATGAATGATAAAAATGAGGTCCCATGGGATTATTTGGCAAGCCTACAAACTAAAGAAGGCTGAGTGTCAAAGAATTAATTCTTTTCAACTGTGGTATTGGAGAAGACTCTTGAGAGTCCATTGGACCGCAAGGAGATTCAACCAGTCTGTCCTAAAGGAGATCCGTCCTGAGTGTTCATTGAAAGAACTGATGTTGAAGCTGAAACTCCAATACTCTGGCCACCTGATGTGAAGAATGGACTCCTTAGAAAAGACCCTGATGCTGGGAAAGAATGAAAGTAGGAGAAGGGAACTACAGAGGATGAGATGGTTGGATGGAATCACTGAGTCAATGGACTTGAATTTGAGCAAGCTCTGGGAAATGGTGAAGGACACGGAGGCCTGGCATGCTGCATTCCATGGGGTGGCAAAGAGTGGGACATGACTAAGTGACTGAACAACAACAAACAGTCAGTAGCAGAGTTGAGAGTAATACAAGATTTGATTCTAAAGACCATGCAATGTTAAGCAATTATAATCATACTCATTAACACAGATTCATACTTGCTTTAGTCTCCTAGAGAATTTAGAACATTGTTTGAATTATGCTGCCACCAGACTATATGGAGACACATATGATTTAGTAATGTTACATATACTCAGTTTTATATCCCAAATAAAATTATATGTTCCATGAAGATAGACTCCATGTATCACACTGTTTCTCTCTCATAGAAATTAGTATATATTGTAAATACTTAAAATATACTGTCTTATTAATTTCATTTTTGAAATTAATTTCATTTTATTGAAAGTTTCATTTTATTGAAACTCTGTATTCTATTTTCTGATTTCTTCTTCTATCTGGCAACCCTTGAAATTGTCCCCATATTTTTACTCTATTTAAAGAGTTAGTAAATATCAGGAAGTTGAAGTTTCAGGGCAAATAGGTCTTAATTTAAATCATTACTAAATGAAAAATCAATGCTAAAATTGTGACATACATGAACTGTGTGCATGTGTATAAGTATATGAATGTGTAGTGGACCTAAATCTTCACCTGCAGACTCTTGAAAGGCTTTCCTTTTCATTTTTCTCCTCCACCTCAATGAAATCTTGCCTCCTTTTAGGAGCAGGATGTCATGCTCCAATCCCTAGTGTTGTCTATTTCACTCTATTTTCTATGCTCATAATAACTTTTAAGGGGTTAGTGATGAAGAGAAAGCGCCATAAGGACAAGGTAACATGACAGGGAATAAACCTTCCTGGTTGATATTTCAAAAATGTTACCTTTATTCGTTGTTCTCTCCAGTATATATTCTCTCCAGTATATATTTGCACCTCCATGAAGAAAGCTTACTTCTCATCAAGATGCCTATGTATGGACACACACTTGCAACCAGTACCCAAAGAAGGAGGAAACTGAGTCTCTGTCCTGACTTTCTTTCTACAGAATGCCATTATTTCTCCATGTTTTCCCTCTCAACAGTGGATCTCCTTCCACTCCTACTCTGGGAGTTTAATCCTCTTTCACAGTCAGAATACAGCTGTGATAGATCTTACCCAAAAAGAGCAAGAGTAAGTAACTTAGCTTAAAGGCTGTAGGTTGGAAAAATCAGAAAGAGCAATTAAGGAATAAATCTCATTCACCATTGCAACAAGAAGAATTAAATATCTAGGAATAAACTTACCTAAGCATACAAAAGAACTATACACAGAAAATTATAAGACACTAATGAAAGAAATCAAAGATGACATAAACAGATGGAGAGATATTCCATGTTCCTGGGTAGGAAGAATCAATATTGTGAAAATAACTATGCTACCAAATGCAATCTACAGATTTAATGAGATCCCTATCAAATTACCAATGGCATTTTTCACAGAACTAGAACAAAATATTTCACAATTCATATGGAAACACAAAAGACCCTGAATAGCCAAAGCAGTCTTGAGAAAGAAGAATGAGGCTGGAGGAATCAACCTTCCTGACTTCAGGTTATACTACAAAGCTGCAGTCATCAAGACAGTATGGTACTGGCACAAAAACAGAAATATAGACCAATGGGACAAGATAGAAAGCCCAGAAATAAACCCGTGCACCTATAGGTACCTTATCTTTGACAAAAGAAGCAAGAATATACAATGGGGCAAAGACAGTCTCTTCAATAAATGGTGCTTGGAAAACTGGATTGCTACATAAAAGAATAAAATTAGAACACTTCCTAACACCATACACAAAGATAAACTCAACATGGATTAAAGGCCTAAATGTAAGACCAGAAACTATAAAACTCTTAGAGGAAAACATAAGCAGAACACTCAATGACATAAATCAAAGCAAGATCCTCTATGACCCACCTCCTAGAGTAACAGAAATAAAAACAAAAGTAAACAAGTGGGACCTGATTAAATTTAAAAGCTTTTGAACAGCAAAGGAAACTATAAGGAAGGTGAAAAGACAACCCTCAGAATGGGAGAAAATAATAGCAAATCAAACAATGGACAAATGATTAATTTCCAAAATATACAACCAGCACATACAACTCAATACCAGAAAAACAAGCCACCCAATCAAAAAGTGGGAAAAAGACCTAAACAGACATTTCTCCAAAGAAGACATACAGATGCTAATAAACTCATGAAAAGATGCTCAACATCACTCATTATTAGAGAAATGCAAATCAAAACTACAATGAGATATCACCTCACACCAGTCAGAATAGCCCTCATCAAAAAGTCTACAGACAATAAACACTGGAGAGGGTGTGGAGAAAAGGGAATGTTCTTGCACTATTGGTGGGAATGTAAATTGATACAGCCACTATGGAAGACAGTATGGAGATTCCTTAAAAGCTAGTAATAAAACCACCATATGACCCAGAAATCCCACTCCTAGACATATACCCTGAGGAAACCAAAATTGAAACAGACACATGTATCCCATTGTTCATTGCAACATTATTTACAATAGCTAGAACATGGAAGCCAGAGAAGGCAATGGCACCCCAGTCCAGTACTCTTGCCTGGAAAATCCCATGGATGGAGGAGCCTCGTGGGCTACAGTCCATGGGGTCACTATGAGTCAGACACGACTGAGCGACTTCACTTTCACTTTTCACTTTCATACATTGGAGAAGGAAATGGAAACCCACTCCAGTGTTCTTGCCTGGAGAATCCCAGGGACGGGGGAGCCTGGCGGGCTGCCATCTATGGGGTCACACAGAGTTGGACATGACTGAAGCGACTTAGCAGCAGCAGCAGCAGAAAATGGAAGCAACCTTGATGTCCATTGACAGATGAATGCATAAAGAAGTTGTGGTATGTATACGCAAAGGGATATTACTCAGTCATAAAAAGGAACACATCTGAGTATGTTCTAATGAGGTGGATGAACCTAAAACCTATTATACAGAGTGAAGTGAGTCAGAAAGAGAAAGATAAATACTATATTCTAACATATACAGAATCTAGAAAAATGGTACTGAAGAATTTACTTACAGGGCAACAGTGGAGAAACAGACATAGAGAATAGACTTATGGACATGGGGAGAGAGGAGGAGAGGGTGAGATGTATGGAAAGAGTTATGTGGAAACTTACATTACCTTATGTAAAATAGATAGCCAACGGGAATTTGCTGTATGGCTCAGGAAACTTAAACAGGGGCTCTGTATCAACCTAGAGGGGTGGGATGGGGAGGGAGATGGGAGGGGATTTCAAAAGGGAGGGGATACATGTATACCTGTGGTTGATTTGTGTTGAGGTTTGACAGAAAACAGAAAAATTATGTAAAGTAACTATCTTTCAATAAAAAATAAATTAATTAAAAAAAAAAAAGCTGTAAGTTGTGTGGGCTGGCTCCTCACCTTGAATCTCCTGCATGCCTTATTCTTTCTCAGAAGTATTGTTTAGTCTCTTGGCCCTGGCAGTCTGTTTTAAGAAGGGAAATCATTGATGAATGAGGCTTAGATTCTTGGGAGATGACTGGTTATCCTCCAGTTTCTGCTTGCCAGCTATGGGTTTACTTTAGTCATCCTAGAAAAGTGGGAATGCCAAAAAAAAAAAAAAAAAAGATAGTCAAGAAGCAAATGCAAAAATGTTTAACATTGCTAATTATTGATGTTGTTTAGTCACTAAGTCGTGTCCGAATCTTTTGAGACCCCACGGACTGTAGCTCGCCAGGCTCCTCTCTCCGTGGGATTTCCCAGGCAAGAATACTGGAGTGGGTTGCAATTTCTTATTTCAGGGGATCTTCCTGATCCAGGGATCAAACCTGTGTCTCCTGCATCTCCTGCGTTGCAGGTGGATTCTTTTACCACTGGGCCACCTGGAAAGCCCTTGCTAATTTATTAGAGAAGTGCAAATCAAAACTACAATGAGACATCACTTCACACCAGCCAGAATGGCTATCATCAAAAAATCCACAAACAGTGAATGCCAGAGAGGGTGTGGAGATAAGGGAACCCTACTACACTCTTAGTGGGAATGTAAATTGGTACAGTCACTATGGAGTACATTATGGAGGTTCCTTCAAAAACTAAAAATAGAACTAACATATGGCTCTGAAAATCCACTCCTAGGCATATATCCAGACAAAAACATGATCTGAAAGAATATGTGCACTCTAATGTTCACTGAAGCACTGTTTACAATAGCCAAGACATGGAAGCAAAATAAATGTTCAACAGATGAATGGGTAAAGAAGATGTGGTACATATATACAGTGGACTATTCAGTTCAGTTCAGTCGCTCAGTCATGTCCAACTCTTTGCGACCCCAAGGACTGCAGCATGCCAGGCCTCCCTGTCCATCACCAACTCCTGGAGCTTACTCAAACTCATGTCCATTGAGTCTGTGGTGCCATCCAACCATCTCATCCTCTGTCGTCCCTTTCTCCTCCTGCCTTCAATCTTTCCCAGCAATCAGGCTCTTTTCAAATCAGTCAGTTCTTTTCATCAGGTGGCCAAAGTATTGGAGTTTCAGCTTCAGCCTCAGTCCTTCCAATGAATATTCAGGACTGATTTCCTTTAGGATGAACTAGTTTGATTTCCTTGCAGTCCAAGGGACTCTAAACAGTCTTCTACAACACTCTTAGTTCAAAAGCATCAATTCTTCAGCACTCAGTTTTCTTTATAGTCCAACTCTCACATCCATACATGAATACTGGAAAAACCATAGCTTTGACTAGACAGACCTTTGTTGGCAAACTAATGTCTTTGCTTTTTAATAAGCTGTCTAGGTTGGTCATAACTTTTATTCCAAGAAGCAAGTGTCTTTTAATTTCATGGCTGCAGGCACTATCTGCAGTGATTTTGGAGCCCCAAAATCAAAATCTGTCACTGTTTCCTCTGTTCTCCATCTATTTGCCATGAAGTGATGGGACCAGATGCCATGATCTTAGTTTTCTGAATGTTGAGTTTTAAGTCAACTCTTTCAGTTTCATCAAGAGGCTCTTTAGTTCTTCTTCACTTTCTGCTATAAGGGTAGAATATTACTCAGCCATTAAAAACACTGTATAATACCATATAGCATCCCTTATATGTAGAATCTAAAAAGAAATTATACAAATGAACTTACAAAACAGAAAGGGACACACAGACTTAGAGAATGAACTTATGGTTTCTGGGGGAAAGGATCAGGAGAAGGGGTAGTTAGGGAGTTTGTGATGGACAAGTAAACACTGTTATATTTAAAATGAATAACCAAAAAGGACCTATTGTATAAGTACATGGAACTCTGCTCAATGCTATGTGGCAGCCTGGATGGGAGTGGAGTTTGGGGGAGAATGGATACATGTATATTTATGGCTGAGTCCCTTTGCTGTTCACCTGAAACTGTCACAACATTGGTTGTTAATCAGCTATATCCCAATACAAAATAAATACAATGTTTAAAAAAAAAAAGAATTCCTGCACTGACTTAATCTCTTTAGTAACTGTGTTAAAGATTCCTCTTCTCATCCTTGCCTCACTATGTGGTTCAATAAGCCTTGCTGCAATGCCTCAGGTAACTGCCAATGAGCATGCTATTTTTCAGGTCTAAAAGAGTGCCTCTGTTTTGGAAGCCAGAACTTGTCCCACTGGAGTAACCCTTCCCTGTTCAGGAAGAGGTTCAGTTATTTTGGAAATTTAGTCCAAGATGGAGCTCAATGCCAACCTTTAACAAGGGTTCATTAGAATCTCTTTCCCAAGCTTCTGCTCAATGACCTGCATCTAAAAAAGAAATTCAAAGCCTTCTTGAGTGAATTTTAAAACCCATTGCCCTCACAGCCCAGTAGAATTACTTTTGAAATCATCAGTGTATTCTGTGCATAGTCTCTCAGTCATGTCTGACTCTTTGCAACTCCATGGACTGTAGCCCACCAGCCTCCTCTGTCCATGGGGATTCTCCAGGAAGGAATACTGGAGTGGGTTGCCATGCCCTCCTCCAGGGGATCTTGCCAACCCAGTGATCAAACCCAGGTCTCCCGCATTGCGGGTAAAATCTTTACCATCTGAGTCACCAGGGAAGCCCAAGAAGACTAGAGTGGGTAGCCCATCCCTTCATCAGAGGATCTTCCCAACCCAGGAATTAAACCAGGATCTCCTGCATTGCAGGAGCTTTACCAGCTGAGCTATCCGGGAAGCAACTGGGCATCTACCAATGTCTCTGTCATCACTTATTTGGGCACAAAATAGTATATTAATATATTCTGTTGCTTCTAGTTCATAAGGGACCATAAGACAGTCTGTCTCTGGTCCACTTGCCTAAATATAGCACACACTTACTTCTATTCTACTACTCCCATTGCTTTGCAGGATGGAGCGGGAAAATGGGGTCTCAGACCTTAACATTCCATGATTATTACTCAAGAAAAAAAAAGGGTAAAATATGATCCTGCCATATGTGACTAAATAACAAAATATTGCTATTGTTCATCTCTAAGGTTGGTTATACTATACTCATTGATAACACGTGGTTTTAGGTATTTTATGGTGTTAGCAAAGACCTACCTCTAACTGGTTCCCATTTTTCCTTGTAGCCAAAGGTTTGCATATCAGTCATTCATGGTTAGGATCAATGCAGGTTGTCTTTGAACAGAGCAATATTCAATTGCCTACATGGGAATCAAGCCAGATACCCTGGCATTGCTAATAAGTGGTCACAAATACGCCAGCAGATTTACACAGGATATTATTTAACCACCTGCCTATCTTCAAAAATAATATATTTGAATCAGTTAACTATGCATGGCACCTACACAAAAAGGCTTTAAGGTTGAGGAAGAGGATAATTGTGTGAGAAAACTACATGCTGAGGTTAATTACTAAAATTCATCAATATATTTAACTGTGAGCTTCCTGATAATCAAGGCAAAATTCAAAATATAATTAATTATGTTGTGGTTACTGTTTGATTAAAAATACCAATTCATCTGGATATACATTTTTTTTTTTTTTTGCTTTTGCCTAAACTAAATGATTAAAGGGGGTTTTCATGAATCTCTTTATATAAGAAACATTGGATCTAAGAGGCAATGTACTTGCAGCAAAATTTTCCACTGGCTATTTTAAAAATATATCCTCAACAAAACCTGGGTATAATATTAAATTATAATTTTGAGAAGGTGTTTCTACAAAGAATTATATTAACAATGTCCAGGTAAGTGGTGATCTCACTTGATTCAGCGTTTTGAGTTCACACTAACCTGCCATTTCTCTACATTTTCTTTTTTTTTCTCCGATATCAAAAGCCTCAGCCTTATGCTTAAATCACTTGTGTTAATATGGGAAGCAACTATTACTGGTCTATCTTCCTCGGAATTTATAAAACCTGCATATATATGATCTCATGTGTCTTTGCAACACAACCTACAGACAGAGTTACTATCACGCTTTGCAGATGTATCACCAGCAGTGCAAAATGAAGTCACTCATCCAAAAACCACAGGCTTGACTGCTATTGAGCTAAGATTAGAACACCTCACTTCTGGCCTGATGGATTTTCCATTAGTTTTCTGCATAGAGTGTATAATAGACAAATGTCCACATAACTTGGGAATGAGACAGTTTCAACAAGATCACAGGCACAATATATCTACCAAATATTACATATAATAAATGTTCTCTATTACCTAAGGTTAAATACCTACTAGTCATAATCAGGTGGTTTATTTCCTTAATTTTTAAGCCCACAAATTACACAATCTTTCCAAATCCCAGCATTCAAAATGTGCTTATAAACCAGGCTGCTAAGATTTTTCAAAATGAACAAATACTCTGACAGTAAAGTGCTCAGAAAAGGTAGAAAGAACCCAGGCATCTTAACTCAATAGGTTACTGCAGCTTCCCTGGCTCTCCTCTGCCTTTTGCTAGTACATCGTTAGTCACTCAGTCATGTCTGACTTTTTGTGACCCCATAGACTGTAGTCTGTCTTCTTCTCTCCATGGGATTCTCCAGGCAATAATACTGCAGTAGGTTGCCATGCCCTTCTCCAAGATATCTTCCCAACCTAGGAATAAAACCCAGGTATCCTGCAATGCAGGATGATTTTTTTTTTTTTTTTTTTTTTACCAGTGAGCCATCAAGGAAGCCCCTGCCTTTTGTTAAGCATTATTTAAAAAGTACACCCGAGGTACTTCCCTGGTGGTCCAGTGGCTAAATATTCCTCACTCCCAATAAAGGGGGCCTGGGTTCAATCCCTGGTCAGGGAACAACATCCCACACACCACAATTAAGAGTTTGCATGCTATAACTAAAGATTCTGTGAGCCACAGCTAAGACTCAAATAAATTAAGTAAGCAGCCAAATAATTTTTTTTTTTTTAAGTAAAAAACACACCAGAAAAGTATCCATTTAATAGATGAAATTCTACACCACTAGTCCACCGCCAACAAAGAGTCATTCTCCCATTAAAGACCAAATGTTTATTCTGTAAACCCAGAAAGCCAAAAGGAAAGGACTAAAAACAAACTTTGAATACACTGGATATGGGAAGGATGCACTCTCTCTTATCAGAGTCCAACAGACTCTGGAGCTTGAAGATGGGTAGCTCACGAGGAAGCTGTGGCTGCTGCCTTTTCTTGCTGCCAGTCTCAAATAAAGCAGCAGTTTCTTCCCTCTGTGTCTGCCTGGGGGCTCACTTGCCTTTTCAGACTAATGACAAGCATTTTTCTGCCTCTTGTAGGTCAAAAACCCTAAAAATGCTGACGGGAAATATCCTCCCTGCCTAACTGAGGTTCTCTTTTGTATCATGCTTTCACCTAGATTTTCTGGTTTACTCCTCAGGGCACATCTGAACAGTAAATATTATTGTTTCCATGTGGCAGATGAGGAATTGAGGTTCAGAACTGTTAATTCATGTCAAACTAGCACATGTCTTAGCAGAACTCCAGTCTGAATCCTCCTATGTTTTCTCGGGACCATAGTGATCATTGTGTCTTAAAATTGTCCTCAATTCTTTAGAACTAACCACAATGAACAGAGTAAAAGAGATTGAACAGAGTCAAACAGATATTTGGAGAACCCATATATCATTTGAGGTTTGGCCTTCAACTTGCACTGAACAGAGATCAAGGACAGAGTAATGACAACAGAAGCAAAGCAATGGTTGGAGTAAATCTCCAAGAGGAAATAAGTAATATTCTCTGATAAGCCACAATGTAAAAGAATATTAAATATATATATATATGCACTTTATATATACATTTATATATTTTTATGCATGTATAACTGAATCACTTTGCTTTACAGTAGAAATTAACATAACACTGTAAATCAACTATGGTTCAATTCAAAAACAACAACAACAAAAAATGATTAAAAGGAAGAGACATAAGAGACATTTATTTTGAAAGGTGGATTCAGTTTTGTTTTGTTTTGTTTTGAAGAGCCTAAACCCTACACAGCTGGAGCATGCATGCTAAGTCGCTTCAGTCACATCCAACTCTTTGCGACCCTATGGACTGTAACCCACCAGGCTCCTCTGTTCATGGAATTATCCAGACAAGAATACTGGAATGGGTTGCCGTGCCCTCCTCCAGGGTATCTTCCCAACCCAGGGATCAAACTTGTGTCTCTCACATCTCCTGAATTGGCAGGTGGGTTCTTTACCACTAGCGCCACCTGGGAAACCCACACAACTAGAGAGAGGAGTGTTTTAAGGAAAATAATATACAATTAAAAGTACAAACGCTCAATATTTTGTTATAATCTGTGAGGGAATGAATCTGAAAAAAAAAAAAGATATGTATGTGTGTGTATCTGAATAATTTTGCTGTACACCTGAAAGTAATACAACATTGTAAACCAACTATACTTCAATTTTTAAAAAAACCTTACAGGATCTTGGAAGGCTAATGCGAGTAAGGAAGCCTATAGCTTAAGCTTCAAAGTAAATCTGTCTCTGCTTATAGTATTTAATAAAGATAAACTCTGGAGCAAAAACAGTCAAGAAACTGTGCATAGAGGTAAAGAGATACAGGCTTAAGCTTCTGGAGTAAAAGAGATAGCTCTACTTTGAACTTTCTACTTCAGCTCAAAAAAAGAAAAAAGACTTAGCAAGAAATTAACCTCTGTCAAGTAAAAAGGATGAGCAGAAATGGTCAAATGCTCTCTTTTTTCTCCTATTTCCAGCCACCATTCTTCAGTAACAGAAATATCTTCACTTGAGATCACTGCCCACCCCACTTACCACACAATATACAAGATGTTTCTGAAAATAATGGACTTAAAACTTAATACAAGATGGAAAGAAGAGAAATAGAATATGTATAACAATAAAAAATGGAGCAGAATGAGCAGATAAAAAGGACTGGGTACATTTGGGAGAAAAGCAGTATTTATACGAAGACAATGTTATGTTTACATGCAGTGGTATCAACCATTCTACAGATTAAGCAATTTAAAAGTCATCTCCTTATATAAGGGCTACTATCACGTAATGGAACCACTGATCTAGGTCCATCAAAATGGCTGAAAATACTATTTCTGTTGGTTTTCATTCCAGTGCTTTGGTTAGGTAGATAAAGCTAGTGTGTGGATGAAAAGCTACAGGAGCCTTAGGAAAATAAAAATAGATTTGAGAGTATTATGATATAACAGTATATCCAAGGTGTGACTATGGCCTTTTCAGACCAATTTGTTCACAAAAATAACAGAAATGGGACAATCAAATGAACATTGTTCTTCAAAGTGGTCACCCACTGATTTTAACAATGATGCTACTACACAAACATTTCTGGAATTACCCAGTGGGATTAGATAAAGATGACCTTATATGAGAGACAGAAAAAAAGACACAGATGTAAAGAACAGACTTTTGGACTCTGTGGGAGAAGGCAAGGGTGGGATGATTTGAGAGAATAGCGTTGAAACATGTATATTACCTTATGTGAAATAGATCGCCAGGTTCGATGCATGAGGCAGGGTGCTCAGGGCCAGTGCACTGGGACAACCCTGAGGGATGGGATGGTGAGGGAGGTGGGAGGGGGGTTCAGAATGGGGAACACGTGTACACCCATGGCTGATTCATGTCAATGTATGCCAAAAACCACTAAAATATTTTAAAGTAAGTAGCCTCCAATTAAAATAAATTATTTAAAAATCCAAAAAAGAATAAGTAAAAAAAAAAAAGAAGAAGAAGAATCTGGGAGACACTGTCTTGAGCATCCTCGCTGATGGCAAATCTTGGTCCTCTGAGGGGAAGATTTGGGTTTTTGAAACAACAGAAAGTCATTCAGAGTCAGATCTAATGAACAGGGTGAGCAATCAAACTGCTAACAGTATTTGGGTCAAAAAATGAAGTGTGACTCTAACATAATGAAACCGATCATCTGATGTAGCTCAGAATGTGATCTTGAACACAATTTCAAAGCAGGAATTTACAGATAACATCATATTATCAGATTCCTATTCTCTCTGTTAGCAACTATCCATCTAAGAGTGTTAGTTGTGTTGACAGAAAGACAACACTTGGCTGGCATGATCTAGCTGATTAAGGCCTGTTTGATTTAAACAAAGAGACAAAAGTCTATTCCATATTCAGAGACCTCACCCTAATACAACTTCATAAATATGTGTTGCAGATCAGAAAATAGGACAAGAATAGCTCAGGGAAGGGAGGACTGAAGGGATAATAGGGAGGAAGAAGAGAAAGAAAGATAATTTGTTCATTTTAAAGATAATTTGTTCATTATAGCAGTTTTCTAGAACTTGTACTGGGCCTTCTCCTAGGAATCATGCTAATTTTGCACTGAAAGTGTTAGTCATTCAGTTGTGTCTGATGCTTTGTGACTCCATGGACTGTAGCCTGCCAGGCTCCTCTGTCCATGGGATTTTACGGGAAAGAATACTGCAGTGAGTTGACACTTCCTTCTCCAGGGGATCTTCCCAACCCAGGGATTGAACCCAGGTCTCTCTCACTGCAGGCAGATTCTTTACAGTCTGAGCCACCAATAAAGCTCGATTTTGCACTAGGTACTTTAAATACCTTTTAACATTCAATATCATCCTTGTTCCACAGAATATATAATTTAACATACTGCTGAAGAATTACAATAAATCTAAGGGATACAGATCATTATTTGCATGTGTACTAGAGGTGAGGCACAGAGTGACTGGATAACGTGTTCAAGGTCTCACAGCAAATAAATGGCAGAACCAGGAAAGAAATCCCTGTGTGGTTAACTACAAACCAATGTTCCCTGCAAGATACTGTGATGTACATGTCCTCTTACTGTGAGCATTTGTAGTGTCAGTTACTTATCCAACAAATATTTATTTGTCACCTACTATATCCTGGCTCACTTGTAGATGCTAGAGATACAGCAAGAAACAGGACAAAACCCTACACCTTGTGAAGGTTACATTCTAGTAGGAGAAGAGAAGCAATAATGAGATAAATAGGCGAAGGAAATAATGTGTTAACTAGTCATAAGTAGTATGTTGAAACATAAAGGAAGGGTGGAGACAGAAAGAGAGAAACAGCTGGGTTGAGGGTATAGGCAGGTGATCAGAATGCATCATATTCTGGATTTTTTATTGTATATCGTTGACTTACAATGTCATGTTAGTTTCAGGTGTACAGCACAGTGATTCAGTTTTATACATATACATATTTATATACATTCTCTTTTCAGATTCTTTTCCCTTATATATTATTCCAAAATATTGAGTATACTCGCTGTGCTATACAGTAGGTCCTTGTTGGTTACTTGTTTTATATATAATAGTATGTATCTATTAACCCCAAATGCCTAATTTATCCCTCCCCACCCTTTCCTTTTTGGTAACCATTAGTTTGTTTTCTGTCTGTGGGTCTATTTCTGTTTTGTAAGTTCATTTCTATATTTTTTCTCAGATTTTACATATAAGCAATATCATATGATATTTGTCTTTCTCTTTCTGACTTCACTTTAGTGTGATAGTCTACAGGTCAATGCATGTTGCTGCAAATAGCCTTATTTCACTCTTTTCTATCACTAAGTAATTTTCCATTGGATATATTTTGAAAGAAGAAACAATAAGATTTGCTGGTGAATTGGATTTGAGATGAAAGGATGTAAGGAATTAGACGAGGCCAATATTTTTTTTTCTTTAGTTTTTGTAAAAATTGTGTAATTTTGTATGTATCACAGAACAAGTATGCTATAACATATTCTACTAAAAAAAAAAAAAAAAAAAAAAACCTGTGGTCAAATAAATGTGGGAAATTCCTGATTCTGTAGTATATCCTCTTCTCTTGAATGTTAAGAATGCAATTAGCATATTAAAGGTTCCTGGAATACTGATGTAAAAATGAACAAATGTATGGGTGAATGAGGGAATAAACAAATACAATGTTCTCAATTATTATGGACACAGAACCCAATTTTTCTGGCAGTTAGGTTCTGGAGGCACTTATTAGTATATCTTGAAACTACTGTCGTTAAAAAAGCATGTAGGAATATATAACAATGCAAAAGATTATTCATGATCTTGAACTGAATTATTTCAAGATACCACTCTGAGGGCAGGAGTTCCACTCAAGTGGCAAAATACACAGTCTAAGGTTTCCACAGGAATAGTAGCATCTGTTAATACTGTGTGGTTCACTTCAGTTCAGTCGCTCAGTCATGTCTGACTCTGCGACCTCATGGACTGCAGCACACCAGGCCTCCCTGTGTATCACCAACTCCCGGAGCTTAGTCAAACTCATGTCCATTGAGTTAGTGATGCCATCCAATCATCTCATCCTCTGTCATCCCCTTCTCCTCGCATCTTAAATCTCACCCAGCATCAGTGTCTTTTCAAATGAGTCAGTTCTTCACATCAGGTGGCCAAAGTATTGGAGTTTCACCTTCAGCATCAGTCCTTCCAGTGAACACCCAGGAATGGTCTCCATTAGGATGGACGGGTTGGATCTCCTTGCAGTCCAAGGGACTCTCAAGAGTCTTCTCCAACACCACAGTTCAAAAGCATCAATTCTTTGGCACTCAGATTTCTTTACAGTCCAACTCTCACATCCATACATGACTACTGGATAAACCATACTTTGACTAGACGGACCTTTGTTGGAAAAGTAATGTCTCTGCTAAAACTGAACTGTAGCTGTGATTTGTGGGAGACAGTCCTCAACTGGTAACAAACTGTGAGTTGTTAAAGAACTATAACACCTTCTCCATAGGAAAAGATCAGGAGTTACAAGGTGTTAACAGTCAAACATCTTGTAACACCTGGAATGGGTGAATTTAACTCAAATGACCATTATATCTACTACTGTGGGCAAGGATTGCTTAGAAGAAATGGAGTAGACATCACAGCCAACAAATGTAGTACTTGGATGCAATCTCATAAATAACAGAATGATCTCTGTTCATTTCCAAGGCAAACCATTCAATATCACAGTAATCCAAGTCTATGCCCCAACCAGTAATGCTGAAGAAGCAGAAGTTGAATGGTTCTATGAAGACCTACAAGACCTTCTAGAATTAACACCCAAAAAGATGTCCTTTTCATTATATGGGATTGGAATGCAAAAGTAGGAAGTCAAGAAATACCTGGAATAACAGGCAAATTTGGCCTTGGAGTAAGAATGAAGCAGGACAAAGGCTAATAGTTTTGCCAAGAGAAAGCACTGGTCATAACAAACACCCTCTTCAAACAACACAAGAGAAATCTCTACACATGTATATCACCAGATGGCCAATACCGAAATTAGATTGATTATATTCTTTGCAGTCAAAGATGGAGAAGCTCTATACAGACAGGAAAAATGACTGGGAGCTGACTGTGGCTTAGATCATTAACCTTTTATTGCCAAATTCAGACTTAAATTGGAGAAAGTACGGAAAACCACTAGAACGTTCAGGCATGACCTATATCAAATCCCTTACAACTATACAGTGGAAGTGACAAAGAGATTCAATAGAATAGATCTGATATAGAGAGATTGCCATAAGAAGTATGGAAGGAAGTTCGTGACATTGTACAGAAGGCAGAGATCCCCAAGAAAAAGAAATGCAAAAAGGCAAAATGGTTCTCTGAGGAGGCCTTACAAACAGCTATAAAAAGAAGAGAAGTGAAAGGCAAAGGAGAAAAGGAATGACATACTCATTGAATGAAGAGTTCCAAAGAAGAGCAAGGAGAGATAAAACACATGTATACTTGTGGTGGATTCATGTTGACGTATGGCAAAACCAATACAATATAATATTGCACAGCAATTAGCCTCTATTAAAATAAATTAATAAAAAAAAAGAAATAGAGGAAAACAATAGAATGGGAAAGACTAGAGATCTCTTCAAGAAAATTAGAGATACCAAGGGAACATTTCATGCAAAGATGGGCTCAATAAAGAACAGAAATGGTATAGACCTAACAGAAGCAGAAGATATTAAGAAGAGGTGGCAAGAATACACAGAATTGTACAAAAAAAAAAAAAAAGATCTTCATTACCCAGATAATCACTATGGTATGATCACTCATCTAGAGCCAGACATCCTGGAATGTGAAGTCAAGTGGGCCTTAGCATCACTACGAACAAAGCTAGTGGAGGTGACAGAACTCCAGTTGAGCTATTTCAAATCCTAAAAAATGATGCTGCGAAAGTTCTTCACTCAATATGCCAGCAAATTTGAAAAACTCAGCAGTGGCCACAGGACTGGAAAAGGTCAGTTTTCATTCCAATCCGAAAGAAAGTCAATGCCAAAGAATCTTCAGACTACCACACGATTGCACGAATCTCACACACTAGCAAAGTAATCTTCAAAATTCTCCAAGCCAGGCTTCAACAGAACATGAAGCACGAACTTCCAGATGTTCAATCTGGATTTAGAAAAGGCAGAGCAACCAGTGATCAAATTGCCAAATATGTCAGATAATTGGAAAAGTAAGAGAATATCATAAAAAACATCTACTTCTGCTTTATTGATTATGCCAAAGCCTTTGACTGTGTGCATCACAACAAACTGTGGAAAATTCTTTAAGAGATGGGAATACCAGACTACCTTATTTGTCTCCTGAGAAATCTGCATGCAGATCAGCAAGCAACAGTTAGAACTGGACATGGAACAACAGACTGGTTCCAAATAGGGAAAGGAGTACATCAAGGCTGTATGCTGTCACCCAGGTTACTTAACTTGTATGCAGAACACATCATGCAAAATACCAGGCTAGATGAAGCACAAGCTAGATTCAAGATTGCCAGAAGAAATATCGATGGCACCACCCTTCTGCCAGAAAGTGAAGAAGAACTAAAAAACCTCTTGATGAAAGTGAAAGAGGAGAGTGGAAAAGTTGGCTTAAAGCTCAACTTTCAAGAAAACTAAGATCATAGCATCTGGTCCCGTCACTTCATGGCAAATAGATGGGGAAACAGTGGAAACAGTGACAGACTTTATTCTTTGGGCTCCAAAATCACTGAAGATGGTGCCTGCAGCCATGAAATTAAAAGAAGCTTGCTCCTTGGAAGAAAAGTTATGACCAACCTAAAAAACATATTTAAAAGCAGAGACATTAATTATTTAGCCAACAAATGTCCATCTAGTCAAAGCTATGGTTTTTCCAGTAGTCATGTATGGATGTGAGAGTTGGACTATAAAGAAATCTGAGTGCCAAAGAATTGATGCTTTTGAACTGTGGTGTTGGAGAAGACTCTTGAGCATCCCTTGGACTTCAAGGACATACAAACAATCTATCCTAAAGAAAATAAGTCCTGAATGTTCATTGGAAGGACTGATGCTGAAGCTGAAACTCCAATACTTTGGCTACCTGATGCGAAGAACTGACTCATTTGAAAAGAGCCTGATGCTGGGAAAGGTTGAAGGCAGCAGGAGTAGGGGACGACAGAGGATGAGATGATTGGATGGCATCACTAACTCAATGGAAATGAGTTTGAGTAAACTCTGGGAGTTGGTGATGGACAGGGAGGCTTGGCATGCTGCAGTCCATGCTGTTGGAAAGAGTCGGACACAACGGAGGGACTGAACTAAACTGAACTGAACTGAACAAGCAAACAGAGTATGAGCAACATACCAAGTATATCTTTTTTAAATTACTTTGTTTTTTGGATCAGAAATTTCCACCACAAATATTTTAAATGGATTCTTTACTCAGCTGTCAACATGAAGGAATTTCCAAGTGTCTGTCTTCCTTCTGGTTCCTCAGGATAATTTTACTATCATGGAAACTCAGAGATGAAGAAGACTTTCAAATTTCTACTCAGCGTAAGAGTCCCTTTTTCAATGTCAAAAAAAAGAAAAGAAAAAAAACAAAACAAAACAAAACAAAACACAGTCATCTAAACCTTTCTTGAACATCCCAGTAACAAGGAGCTGCCTGTTCTATGAAGCAATCCATTCCATTTGGGGGCTGTTCTGCTTGTCAGCAGCATTTTCTTCATACTAAAAGTAGATTGCCCTCCCTACCTTAACTCTTACAATGGGCCTTAGTGCAGTTCTCTGGAACTAAATAGAACAACGTTCCACCTTAATCACTTTATTTGGAAACTGCTATCATCTCCCATTGGTTCTTACTATGAAAGCTTGAGGAGCTAATTCAAACTCTCCATTATCTCTTCAAGATCATACCCAGATTCTAGGACATAACATGACCTCTGAAAGGTGACAAGCATCTATTTTCTTGAAAAAAGTTCCCACAACAAAGTAGTTCATGAAGGGAATGTTCCCTTTTCAGAAATATTCCAAGTAATAAATCAAAAAGGATTGATATGCAAACTACTATTTATACAATGGATAAACACCAAGGTCCTACTCTATAGCACAGGGTACTATGGTCAATATCCTGGAATAAACCATGATGGAAAATAATATGAAAAAGAATATATATGTATAACTGATATATATATATATATGTATATAGATACACACACACACACACACACACATATATATATATATATATTTGCTGTACACCAGAAATGAACACACTGCAAATCAACCACACTTCAATAAAATGTTTTTTAAAAATACATATGTATATACAAAAGGGCTTCCCAGGTGCCCCAGTGGTAAAGAATCCACCTGCCAATGCAGGAGATGCGGGACACGCACTCAATCCCGGGGTCAGGAAGATCCCCAGGAGTAGGAAATACAATGTACTCCAGTATTCTTACCTGGAGAATTCCATGGACAGAGGAGCCTGGCAGGCTACAGTCCATAGGGTTGCAAACAGACACAACTATATATATATAAATATATATATATATATATATATATATACACACACACACATATATATATACACACACACACAGACATGTGTGTATACATATACATGTATATATATATATGTGTGTGTATACATGTATATATATACACACATGTGTGTATATATATACATGTATATATACATGTGTGTGTATATATATATATAAACTATATATGTGTGTGTGTGTATATATATATATATATACACACACAAAAAGAATAAGGAATCAAAGAACTAAAAGACAACCATTTTTGAAAGCCCTATGGCAAAAAAAAAAAAACTTGTTAATGTTTATCCATGCCTGCTAATATTTAAGAAGGAGAGATAACCAGAAATGAAACATCTCCTGAATGAACAAATTAACATTGCCTAGACTTAAATTGAAGAAAGTAGGGAAAACCACTAGATCATTCAGGTATGACCTAAATCAAATCCCTTATGATTATACAGTGGAAGTGAGAAATAGATTTAAGGGACTAGATCTGATAGATAGAGTGCCTGATGAACTATGGACTGAGGTTCGTGACATTGTACAGGAGACAGGGATCAAAACCATCTCCATGGAAAAGAAATGCAAAAAAGCAAAATGACTGTCTGGGGAGGCCTTACAAATACCTGTGAAAAGAAGAGAAGTGAAAAGCAAAGGAGAAAAGGAAAGATATAAACATCTGAATGCAGAGTTCCAAAGAATAGCAAGGAGAGATAAGAAAGCCTTCCTCAGCAATCAGTGCAAAGAAATAGAGGAAAACAACAGAATGGGAAAGACTAGAGATCTCTTCAAGAAAATTAGAGATACAAAGGGAACATTTCATGCAAAGATGGGCTCGATAAAGGACAGAAATGGTATGGACCTAACAGAATACGAAGATATTAAGAAGAGGTGGCAAAAATACACGAAGAACTGTACAAAAAAGGTCTTCACAACCCAGATAATCACGATGGTATGATCACTGACCTAGAGCCAGACATCCTGGAATGTGAAGTCAAGTGGGCCTTAGAAAGCATCACTACGAATAAAGCTAGTGGAGATGATGGAATTCCAGTTGAGCTATTTCAAATCCTGAAAGATGATGCTGTGAAAGCACTGCACTCAATATGCCAGCAAATTTGGAAAACTCAGCAGTGGCCACAGGACTGGAAAAAGTCAGTTTTCATTGCAATCCCAAAGAAAGGCAATGCCAAAGAATGCTCAAACTACCACACAATTGCACTCATCTCACACGCTAGTAAAGTAATGCTCAAAATTCTCCAAGCCAGGCTTCAGCAATACATGAGCTGTGAACTTCCAGATGTTCAAGCTGGTTCTAGAAAAGGCAGAGGAACCAGAGACCAAATTGCCAACATCTGCCAGATCATCGAAAAAGCAAGAGAGTTCCAGAAAAACATCTATTTCTGCTTTATTGACTATGCCAAAGCCTTTGACTGTGTGGATCACAATAAACTATGGAAAATTCTGAAAGAGATGGGAATCCCAGACCACCTGACCTGCCTCTTGAGAAATCTATATGCCGGTCAGGATGCAACAGTTAGAACTGGACATGAAACACCAGACTGATTCCAAATAGGAAAAAGAGTATGTCAAGGCTGTATATTGTCACCCTGCTTATTTAACTTATATGCAGAGTACATCACGAGAAACGCTGGGCTGGAAGAAGCACAAGCTGGAATCAAGATTGCCAGGAGATATATCAATAACCTCAGATATGCAGATGACACCACCCTGATGGCAGAAAGTGAAGAGGAACTAAAAAGCCTCTTGATGAAGGTGAAAGAGGAGAGTGAAAAAGTTGGCATAAAACTCAGCATTCAGAAAACGAAGATCATGGCATTGGGTCCCATCACTTCATGGGAAATAGATGGGGAAACAATGGAAACAGTGTCAGACTTTATGTTTCTGGGCTCCAAAATCACTGCAGATGGTGACTGCAGCCATGAAACTAAAAGACACGTACTCCTTGGAAGGAAAGCTATGACCAACCTAGATAGCATATTCAAAAGCAGAGACATTACTTTGCCAACAAAGGTCCGTCTAGTCAAGGCTATGGTTTTCCAGTGGTCATGTATGGATGTGAGAATTGGACTGTGAAGAAAGCTCAGCGCCAAAGAATTGATGCTTTTGAACTGTGGTGTTGGAGAAGACTCTTGAGAGTCCCTTGGACTGCAAGGAGATCCAACCAGTCCATTCTGAAGGAGATCAGCCCTGGGATTTCTTTGGAAGGAATGATGCTAAAGCTGAAACTCCAGTACTTTGGCCACCTCATGCGAAGAGTTGACTCATTGGAAAAGACTCTGATGCTGGGAGGGATTGGGGGCAGGAGAGGAAGGGGACGACAGAGGATGAGATGGCTGGATGGCATCACTGACTCGATGGACGTGAGTCTGAGTGAACTATGGGAGTTGGTGATGGACAGGGAGGCCTGGCGTGCTGCAATTCATGGGGTTGCAAAGAGTCAGACACGACTGAGCAACTGAACTGAACCTAACTGATGAAGCATTCTGTCAAAAACATTAAATCTAATCTGACCAGTCCTCAAGATCCAACTACTAGTTTATAGAAAATTGAGAGGTCAAAGGAAAAAAACTTCACCACAAGAATTCAATCCACAAAATTCAGACTCTGGGAAAACCTACTCAGCAAATGATCAATAATTAACATGGATCAAAAAGAGAAAGACAAACGGATTTACAATATCTATCAACCAATTACAATGTATGGATTTTTTTGTAATATGTATATATTTGGCTGTGTCAGGTCTTAGTTGAAGCACATGGGACCTATGATTTTCATTGTGACAGGTGGGATCTTTAGTTGCAGCGTACAAATTCTTAGTTGCAGCATGTGTGATCTAGTTCCCTGACCAAGGATTAAACCCAGGCCCCCCGCACTGGGAGCACAGTCTTAGCCTGTGGACCACCAGGGAAGTCCCACAACATATGGATTTATTGACAATTTGATTCAAAGAAACTATAAAACAATATTTGTGAAACAATGAGAGAAATTTGTACACTAACTGGATATCTGATGATATTAAGAAATTATTGTTCATTTTTTAGGTGTGTTAATGATATTGTAGTTATGGGTTTTTAAAGCTATCTTTTAAAGATATACAGCAAAATATTTATAGATGAAATGACATGATATCTGAGATTCTAGGATTTCCTTCCAAATAATCCAGTTGGGAGAACAATAGATAAAACAAGGTTATCCATAAATTTAAAACTATTGCAGCTGGGTGATGAGTATATCCAAGTTCATTATACTAATCTCACTCTTTTTGTGTCTGTTTCAAATTCTCCATGATAAGCAGCTTAGGAGGGGAAAAAAAAGAAAAATTCCCTTGACTTCTCTACTACCAATCCCCATCCCATAAGTCTTATTTCCTCCAGCAGAATGATTTTAAATTATTTAAACCTTTTTTCCTATAACATAGATTCTAGACTCTTTGCCATTGTAGTTACCCTATTCTGAGGCAATCAAACTCCTCCTTGAACACAGTCTCCCAAATGTGGTCTGAACACTACTGAGAGACTATTACCTCCCTTAATCAAAATAATGTCATTATACTGAAAATCTAAACTGTGAGCTGGCTTGTCATTAATATCATATGTTCAACTCATACTGACCTTACAGTCAACTAAAACCACCAAGTTTTATTCACACGAGATGTAGTTTATTCAGTATATTCTGCTCCTCCATTTGTACAATTGATTTTCATCTTAACTGCTAAATTCCATCTTTTGTTGTAGCTC
The DNA here is from genome assembly GCF_055505025.1 of Bos grunniens. NCBI lineage: Eukaryota > Metazoa > Chordata > Mammalia > Artiodactyla > Bovidae > Bos > Bos grunniens. Next base: position 98,437,744 of record NC_141194.1, on the reverse strand, counting down.
ATCTGTCTGGCCTGTAGAAGTAATCCTGGTTGTATGAGTACCAAAAAACAGAAGTTACTATTTATTATTTTCTAGGTGATCATTTGGTCTTCCTGAGTTAGTAAAAAGTAATTCACTCCAGGTCACACAGCTAGTAACTGTGGCAGAATGCATCCAGGACTTCAATCTTCCCAACTTTCAAACCCATATTTTTATACTTTCTGCTCTCTGCCATACTAGTTATTCTCCCTAACGCCATCTGCATGGGCTTCCCTGGTGGCTCAAATGGTAAAGAATCTTCCTGCAATGCAAGGGACCTGGGTTAGATCCCTGGGTTGGGATGATCCCCTGGAGAAGGGAATGGGTACCCACTCCAGTATTCTTGCCTGGGAAATCCCACAGACAGAGGAGCCTGGCAGGCTTCCATCCATGGGGTCGCAAAGAGTTGGACACAGCTGAGTGACTAACACTTTCACTTTTCACTTTCAATGTTATCTGCATACTTTACAAGAATGTATTCTTAAAAATCTTTGATCTTTGATAAACACTGTTTATCAGGACATGACCAAGAACAGAGCATGGGGTATCATTAGAGGAAACCACTTGGTACTAATTTAATAATCAATGTACTCAGTTTATGATTAGTCAAACAATTATAAATTTTATTTAACTTTATTCTCATCCACCTCACATATCCCTATCTATTCTAAATGAATAACATGCTACAGATTCTCAAAAGTTTGCAAAACAAGACAGCTTCCTATCTATCAAACCAGTAATGCAACAAAAAAATAGAGTGAGGTTATTTTAGCATGACTTATTCCTAGAAGAAACCATCTGGTTCCTGGTGATTACCATTTTCTTTTCATAGTGTGCATAAGACATTTATTCAACAATCTAGTCTAGAATCTTGCTGGGAAAACATACCCAGATTATAGTTCTGTATTGTCAGGAATCCATATTTTTCTCCCTGTTAAATCACCACAGATGCCCATCTCCTGCCCCTTAAAAAGTCTCAAAGATGACTGAAATGATTCTAAAATCACATCTTCAGATTATTTCAACACCATAAAATGGAATTTTTCTGGCTCTGGAAATTTTCCCCCAATAAGAGTTTGTAGCCTGGTTGATTTAAAACTACATGTGATCTTTATTCATAAGGCACAGTTATTGTAAATGTCGTCCATTATATGGGACTTAGAAACAGCCAAAAGGAGTCCGTGTGGACTTGAGTGCAGAGGAAGAACATCATAAGGAGGTGAGATTGAGAAGAATGCTGACAAACACGCAGATGTAAAATGAGAATTTATTAGTTTCATTTTGTGATTGCTGTCTGTCCCAGTCCTTTTAATTCTCACTCCAAATACAGATCTTTAAGTATTTTAATTGTCCTCAGCTGCAGCCATGAAATTAAAAGACGCTTACTCCTTGGAAGGAAAGTTATGACCAACCTAGATAGCATATTCAATATCAGAGACATTACTTTGCCAACAAAGGTTCATCTAGTCAAGGCTATGGTTTTTCCTGTGGTCATGTATGGATGTGAGAGTTGGACTGTGAAGAAGGCTGAGAGCCGAAGAATTGATGCTTTTGAACTGTGGTGTTGGAGAAGACTCTTGAGAGTCCCTTGGACTGCAAGGAGATCCAACCAGTCCATTCTGAAGGAGATCAGCCCTGGGATTTCTTTGGAAGGAATGATGCTGAAGCTGAAACTCCAGTACTTTGGCCACCTCATGCGAAGAGTTGACTCATTGGAAAAGACTCTGATGCTGGGAGGGATTGGGGGCAAGAGGAGAAGGGGACAACAGAGGATGAGATGGCTGGATGGCATCACTGACTCGATGGACGTGAGTCTGAGTGAACTCTGGGAGTTGGTGATGGACAGGGAGGCCTGGTATGCTATGATTCATGAGGTCACAAAGAGTCGGACATGACTGAGCAACTGATCTGATCTGATCAGCTTCTTAGAATTTTTAAAATAACAATTTTCAGCTTAATTCTGGATTAGTCTATTTTTTCCCATGGGCAAACAGTACCCAGGGCCCCTTCTAGAGACACAATTCTGGAAGTCTGGCATCAGTAGAGAGTTTTACCAGGTCAACATGCAGCGATGAAGTATATCTTCTGGGACAAAACCAGGTTAGGAAGTAAGGGCTATGCCAAAGTGGAAAAAGACAGAAGAGTAGGAAAAAAGCAAGAAATGATCCAAAATGAAGTGTGTTCAACCAGTGGCAGACATGACCTGGTAAGCATGTTTGAATGGCATAGGCCAGGGAGAGTTCTTGAGAGAACAGTCAATACAAAAGGAAGAAAGCCTATTATATAAGCAAGAGAAGGCCTTACTGCTGCTGCTGCTGCTAAGTCCCTTCAGTCGTGTCTGACTCTGTGCAACCCCATAGATGGCAGCCTATCAGGCTCCCCGGTCCCTGGGATTCTCCAGGCAAGAACACTGGAGTGGGTTGCCATTTCCTTCTCCAATGCATGAAAGTGAAAAGTGAAAGTGAAGTCACGCAGTCATGTCCGACTCTTCGCGACCCCATGGACTGCAGCCCACCAGGCTCCTCTGTTAATGGGATTTTTCAGGCAAAAGTACTGGAGTGGGGTGCCATCGCCTTCTCCAAGAGAAGGCCTTACAGTCTTCTTAAAATTGCTTTGGACAGTGTTTACACTATTCTTCAGGATGGAAATGATGTTTGTACCATTTAATGTCTTAAAGTATTTACTTTTTAAAAATTGAAGTATAGTTGATTTACAATGCCACATTAGTTTCAGGTGTACAGCACACTGATTCTGTTAACATATATATTAACATGCTTGGTGTGTGCTAAGTTGCTTCAGTCATGTCTGATTCTTTGCAATCCCATGGACTGTAGCCCACCAGGCTCCTCTGTCCATGGGGATTCTCCAGGCAAGAATACTGGAGAGGATTGCCATGCCCTCCTCCAGGGGATCTTCCCAACCCGGAGACCAAACCCACGTCTCTTATGTCTCCTGCATTGACAGGCAGGTTCTTTACCATTTAGAGCCACCTGGGAAGCCCATATGCTAATATATACATAGGGCCGCAAAGAGTCAGACACAACTGAAGCGACTTAACATGCATGCACACATTCTTTTTTAGCTTCTTTTCCCTTATACATTATTATAATATGTTGAGTATAGTTCATTGTTGGTTATCTATTTTATATACAGGAGTGTGTGTGTATCAACTAATCTCAAACTTTTAATTTATCTCTCTCCCTCTCTTTCTCCTTTGGTAACCATAAATTTGTTTTCTATGTCTGTGGGTCTGTTTCCGTTTTGTAAATAAGTTCATTTGTATTCTTTTTTTAGATTCCACAAATAAGCAATCTCATACTGATTGATATCTATCTTTGTCTGACTTATTTCCCTTAGTATGATAGCATCTAGGTTCATCCATGTTGCTGCAAATGGAAAGTAGTTACTCTTAACCAAAAGGAATGGTAATTTAGAAAATCTACTATCAAGAATAAATATTATGGATTTTCCTAAATAATGTACTCTTGTTCAAAATAGCCAAATGACACCTGTAGCTCAATCAATTAGCATACATTTACTGTCGCCTACAATGTGCAATTAACAGCAATGCACCTTTGATAAACAATATGACAGATATGACAAGTATGTTTAAGACACAAATCTGAGAAGCAGAAACTTTATAATCCCATCAGGCAGATGAGATATGAATACTGAAATATTTAAATAAATTATATGAGACTGTAAATAAGGACAAAATGATTGATACGAACATTATGCTATAAATGTTCAGAGATAGGAGAAAATTCTGAGTAGCAGTAATCTGATGGGGCTCACAAATGCAGGTCCCAAAGAATCTGACAGGAAGAAAAGATTAGAAAGAGCATTTCGTGAAATTCCTTACAGGCAATGTAAACACAAATGTCTCCTTCAAAAATGTGCTTGACTAACCAGATTGAGTTCCACACAATCCTTTCTTCATTTTGTACTCCAAAAATTGCTGTTTCCTTTATGCCCCATAGCCAATATTGGGAGATGTTGAATGAGTAACTTCAAAGATACAGAAAGCCATCAAGAACATTTTGTAAATGAAGGAAAAAAACATGGTCACCCTGAGGCTCCACGATGGTAATCACTACTAAATACAAAATTTCCATCTGTCCTTTGGGTATCTCTTTCAATCTACAAGAAGCCAAACTTCCAAAGCTAAGGTTATAATAAAGCCCTTTTCTAATGGGCCACAAAAAAACAAAAGGGCTGTTCAACAGCTTAACATTTGCTTTTGTTTGCAACCCACAGAACAGCTGCTCTCTGGCTTGTTAATAAATTTCAGTGGGTGTCCTCTGCCTTTTACAGTCCATCAGCATTTCTGGGAAAACATTGGAGTAAATCATTTAGTCAAGAGCCTGGAGTTATGTATGCTTTGACATTCATTTCCTCCATTACAGTTAATGGGGACAACAGATGCCAAGAGAGTCACGCAATTAGTTTACTTCATTTCAGAGACTCTTTCATCAGTGGAAAGCAGTAGAATTTTACCTTAGTAAAGGTAGAGGCAACTTTCAGGTTTAGTCACTGTTATATTTAAGAATGAATAGGCAATAGTTTAGGAATAAGAAGTGATATATTATGATTTACCACTCTTCTTTATTGACTTTTAAATCAATAATGCAGTGGGCTCTCTTACCACAGAAAGCTGTAGGACACATTTTTAAACCAAAAAGCAAGCTGAAACAGGTCATAAAACTTGAGCATCTGAAAATTCCCTAGGGATCAATGTTAACTACTCAGATTTCTTCTTAAACAACCAGAATTTCTTTGAGTTCCAATGACAAGATTAAAAAATGTGTGAATTTCCAGCTTTTGCAGATGAAATATTATAATTCCTTAAAGGAATACCAAAAAAAAAAAAAATACATTTTGTGTTAAGTGAGATAACCTGGTTGAACAGAAGCTTGAAAAAAAACTCAACTACATCAAAGGATAAAATAGAATCAAATGTGCTGTCTCTAGACATTTATTCATTTGTTCATTCATTCATTCAAAGGCACTTTTCTTGAACTATGATGTGAGTTTTCTGAGATGAAAAGACATGGTTCTTCCCCTCAAGAAATGTACAGTATGGTCAAGGAAACAGAATATGAACAACTGTGAAAAAAGCAAAAAAGAAAGTCTAAAAGAGAAGTGCAGGTAAAACTCTCACTATTTGCAGATGACATGATCCTCTACATAGAAAACCCTAAAGACTCCACCAGAAAATTACTAGAACTAATCAATGACTATAGTAAAGTTGCAGGATATAAAATCAACACACAGAAATCCCTTGCATTCCTATACACTAATAATGAGAAAACAGAAAGAGAAATTAAGGAAACAATTCCATTCACCATTGCAACGGAAAGAATAAAACACTTAGGAATATATCTACCTAAAGAAACTAAAGACCTATATACATAAAACTATAAAACACTGGTGAAAGAAATCAAAGAGGACACTAATAGATGGAGAAATATACCATGTTCATGGATTGGAAGAATCAATATAGTGAAAATGAGTATACTACCCAAAGCAATCTATAGATTCAATGCAATCCCTATCAAGCTACCAACAGTATTCTTCACAGAGCTAGAACAAATAATTTCACAATTTGTATGGAAATACAAAAAACCTCGAATAGCCAAAGCGATCTTGAGAAAGAAGAATGGAACTGGAGGAATCAACCTACCTGACTTCAGGCTCTACTACAAAGCCACAGTTATCAAGACAGTATGGTACTGGCACAAAGACAGAAATATAGATCAATGGAACAAAATAGAAAGCCCAGAGATAAATCCACGCACATATGGACACCTTATCTTTGACAAAGGAGGCAAGAATATACAATGGATTAAAGACAATCTCTTTAACAAGTGGTGCTGGGAAAACTGGTCAACCACTTGTAAAAGAATGAAACTAGAACACTTTCTAACACCATACACAAAAATAAACTCCAAATGGATTAAAGATCTAAACATAAGACCAGAAACTATAAAACTCCTAGAGGAGAACATAGGCAAAACACTCTCTGACATACATCACAGCAGGATCCTCTATGACCCACCTCCCAGAATATCGGAAATAAAAGCAAAAATAAACAAATGGGACCTAATTAACCTTAAAAGCTTCTGCACATCAAAGGAAACTATCAGCAAGGTGAAAAGACAGCCTTCAGAATGGGAGAAAATAATAGCAAATGAAGCAACTGACAAACAACTAATCTCAAAAATATACAAGCAACTCCTCCAGCTCAACTCCAGAAAAATAAATGACCCAATCAAAAAATGGGCCAAAGAACTAAATAGACATTTCTCCAAAGAAGACATACAGATGGCTAACAAACACATGAAAAGATGCTCAACATCACTCATTATCAGAGAAATGCAAATCAAGACCACTATGAGGTACCATTTCACACCAGTCAGAATGGCTGCGATCCAAAAGTCTACAAATAATAAATGTTGGAGAGGTTGTGGAGGAAAGGGAACCCTCTTACACTGTTGGTGGGAATGCAAACTAGTACAGCCACTATGGAGAACAGTGTGGAGATTCCTTAAAAAACTGGAAATAGAACTGCCTTACGATCCAGCAATCCCACTGCTGGGCATACACACTGAGGAAACCAGAAGGGAAAGAGACACGTGTACCCCAATGTTCATCGCAGCACTGTTTATAATAGCCAGGACATGGAAGCAACCTAGATGTCCATCAGCAGATGAATGGATAAGAAAGCCGTGGTACATATACACAATGGAGTATTACTCAGCCATTAAAAAGAATACATTTGAATCAGTTCTAATGAGGTGGATGAAACTGGAGCCTATTATACAGAGTGAAGTAAGCCAGAAGGAAAAACACCAATACAGTATACTAACGCATATATATGGAATTCAGAAAGATGATAACAATAACCCTGTGTACGAGACAGCATAAGAGACACTGATGTATGGAACAGTCTTATGGACTCTGTGGGAGAGGGAGAGGGTGGGAAGATTTGGGAGAATGGCATTGAAACATGTAAAATATCATGTATGAAACAAGATGCCAGTCCAGGTTCAATGCACGATACTGGATGCTTGGGGCTAGTGCACTGGGACGACCCAGAGGGATGGTATGGGGAGGGAGGAGGGAGGAGGGTTCAGGATGGGGAGCACATGTATACCTGTGATGGATTCATTTTGATATTTGGCGAAACTAATACAATTATGTAAAGTTTAAAAATAAAATAAAATTGAAAAAAAAAAAGAAATGGGAAAAAAAAAGAAAAAAAAAAAAAAAAAAGAGAAAATAAATATGAGTACTTACCCTGAACTAGGCCTATGCCCAGTTCAGTTTCAGTTCAGTCACTCAGTCGTGTCTGACTCTTTGCAACCCCATGAATCACAGCAGGCCAGGCCTCCCTGTCCATCACCAACTCCCGGAGTTCACTCAAACTCATGTTCATCCAGTCAGTGATTCCATCCAGCCATCTCAACATCAGTTGTCCCCTTCTCCTCCTGCCCTCATTCCCTCCCAGCATGTCTTTTCCAATGAGTCAACTCTTCGCATGAGGTGACCAAACTATTGGAGTTTCAGCTTTATCATCAGTCCTTCCAAAGAACATCCAGGACTGATCCCCTTTAGAATGGACTGGTTGGATCTCCTTGCAGTCCAAGGGACTCTCAAGAGTCTACTCCAACATTACAGTTCAAAAGCATCAATTCTTCAGTGCTCAGCTTTCTTCACAGTTATTAGTGAACATTAAAAGCAGTTTTTCACAATAACACAATAACATGATCTTCCTTCTTCCCTCTACATTCTAATCTAAACACAAATATTTTCAGGCAGCTAAAAGTCCTTAAAATTTGGTTCTATATTTTTGAAATTACATAATGGAAAACAGATCAACATTTTTATAAAAAGTAGAGAAACAAGAGTTATAATAAATTTTTTCAAAATAAAGAGATACTACTATGTTTTACAAATCACAAAACAGACCCCACTAATAGAAAATGCAACAATTAACTAGATTAAAAGTGTATAATCTCTCAAAACTTAGAACTCAACATTCAAAAAACAAAGATCATGGCATCCAGTCCCATCACATCATGGCAAATAGATGAGGAAACAACAGAAACAGTGACAGACTTTATCTTCCTGGGCTCCAAAATCACTGCAGATGGCGACTACAGACATGAAATTAAAAGATGCTTGCTCCTTGGAAGAAAAGCTATGACCAAACTAGACAGCATATTTAAAGCATATTTAAAAGCAGAGACACTTTGCCAACAAAGGTCCATCTAGTCAAAGCCACGGTTTTTCCAGTAGTCATGTATAGATGTGAGATCAGATCAGTCGCTCAGTCGTGCCCGACTCTTAGAGACCCCATGAATAGCAGCACGCCAGGCCTCCCTGTCCATCATCAACTCCCGGAGTTCACTCAGACTCATGTCCATCGAGTCAGTAATGCCATCCAGCCATCTCATCCTCTGTCGTCCCCACTCCTCTTGCCCCAAATCCCTCCCAGCATCAAAGTCTCTTCCAATGAGTCAACTCTTCTAATGAGGTGGCCAAAGTACTGGAGTTTCAGCTTTAGCATCATTCTTTCCAAAGAAATCCCAGGGCTGAACTCCTTCAGAATGGACTGGTTGGATCTCCTTGCAGTCCAAGGGACTCTCAAGAGTCTTCTCCAACACCACAGTTCAAAAGCATCAATTCTTTGGCGCTCAGCCTTCTTCACAGTCCAACTCTCACATTCATACATGACCTCAGGAAAAACCATAGCCTTGACTAGACGAAACTTTGTTGGCAAAGTAATGTCTCTGCTTTTGAATATGCTATCTAGGTTGGTCATAACTTTCCTTTCAAGGAGTAAGCATCTTTTAATTTCATGGCTGCAGTCACCATCTGTAGTGATTTTAGAGGCCAGAAAAATTAAGTCTGACACTGTTTCCACTGTTTCTCCATCTATTTGCCATGAAGTGATGGGACCAGATGCCATGATCTTCGTTTTCTGAATGTTGAGCTTTAAGCCACTTTTTCACTGTCCTCTTTCACTTTCATCAAGAGGCTTTTTAGTTCCTCTTCACTTTCTGCCATAAGGGTGGTGTCATCTGCATATCTGAGGTTATTGATATTTCTCCCGGCAATCTTGATTCCAGCTTGTGTTTCTTCCAGTCCAGCGTTTCTCATGATGTACTCTGCATATAAGTTAAATAAGCAGGGTGACAATATACAGCCTTGACATACTCCTTTTCCTATTTGGAACCAGTCTGTAGTTCCATTTCCAGTTGTAACTGTTGCTTCCTGACCTGCATACAAATTTCTCAAGAGGCAGGTCAGGTGGTCTGGGATTCCCATCTCTTTCAGAATTTTCCACAGTTTATTGTGATCCACACAGTCAAAGGCTTTGACATAGTCAATAAAGCAGAAATAGATGATTTTCTGGAACTCTCTTGCTTTTTCCATGATCCAGCAGATGTTGGCAATTTGATCTCTGGTTCCTCTGCCTTTTCTAAAACCAGCTTGCACATCAGAAAGTTCACGGTTCACATATTGCTGAAGCCTGTCTTGGAGAATTTTGAGCATTACTTTATTAGCGTGTGAGATGAGTGCAATTGTGCAGTAGTTTGAGTATTCTTTGGTATTGCCTTTCTTTGTCACTGAAATGAAAACTGACCTTTTCCAGTCCTGTGGCCACTGCTGAGTTTTCCAAATTTGCTGGCATATTGATTGTAGCACTTTCACAGCATCATCTTTCAGGATTTGAAATAGCTCAACTGGAATTCCATCACCTCCACTAGCTTTGTTCATAGTGATGCCTTCTAAGGCCCACTTGACTTCACATTCCAGGATGTCTGGCTCTAGGTCAGTGATCACACCATCGTGTTTATCTGGGTCATGAAGACCTTTTTTGTACAGTTCTTCTGTGTATTCTTGCCATCTCTTCTTAATATCTTCTGCTTCTGTTAGGTCCATACAATTTCTGTCCTTTATCGAGCCCATCTTCGCATGAAATGTGCCCTTGGTATCTCTGATTTTCTTGAAGAGATCCCTAGTCTTTCCCATTCTGCTGTTTTCCTCTATTTCTTTGCATTGATCGCTGAAGAAGGCTTTCTTATATCTCTTCTTGCTATTCTTTGGAACTCTGCATTCAGATGTTTATATCTTTCCTTTTCTCCTTTGCTTTTCACTTCTCTTCTTTCACAGCTATTTGTAAGGCCTCCCCGGACAGCCATTTTACTTTTTTGCATTTCTTTTCCATGGGGATGGTCTTGATCCCTGTCTCCTGTACAATGTCATGAACCTCATTCCATAGTTCATCAGGCACTCTATCTATCAGATCTAGGCCCTTAAATCTATTTCTCACTTCCACTGTATAATCATAAGGGATTTGATTTAGGTCATACCTGAATGGTCTCGTGATTTTCCCTACTTTCTTCAATTTCAGTCTGAATTTGGCAATTCAGGTCTGAGCCAGTCAGTTCCTGGTCTTGTTTTTGCTGACTATATAGAGCTTTTCCATATTTTGCTGCAAAGAATATAATCAATCTGATTTTGGTGTTGACCATCTGGTGATGTCCATGTATAGAGTCTTCTTTTGTGTTTTTGGAAGCGGGTGTTTGTTATGACCAGTGCATTTTCTTGGCAAAACTCTATTAGTCTTTGCCCTGCTTCATTCCATATTCCAAGGCCAAATTTGCCTGTTACTCCAGGTGTTTCTTGAGTTCCTACTTTTGCATTCCAGTTCCCTATAATGCAAAGGACATCTTTTTTGGGTGTTAGTTCTAAAAGGTCTTGTAGGTCTTCATAGAACCTTTCAACTTCAGCTTCTTCAGCGTTACTGGTTGGGGCATAGACTTGGATTACTGTGATGTTGAATGGTTTGCCTTGGAAACGAGCAGAGATCATTCTGTCATTTTTGAGATTGCATCCAAGTACTGCATTTCAGACTCTTTTGTTGACCATGGTGGCCACTCCATTTCTTCTTAGGGATTCCTGCCCACAGTAGTAGATATAATGGTCATCTGAGTTAAATTCACCCATTCCAGTCCATTTCAGTTCACTGATTCCTAGAATGTTGACATTCACTCTTGCCATCTCTTGTTTGACCACTTCCAATTTGCCTTGATTCCTGGACCTGACATTCCAGGTTCCTATGCAATATTGCTCTTTACATCATCAGACCTTGCTTCTATCACCAGTCACATCCATAGCTGGGTATTGTTTTTGCTTTGGCTCCATCCCTTCATTCTTTCTGGAGTTATTTCTCCACTGATCTCCAGTAGCATATTGGGCACCTACTGACCTGGGGAGTTTCTCTTTCAGTATCCTATCATTTTGCCTTTTCATACTGTTCATGGGGTTCTCAAGGCAAGAATACTGAAGTGGTTTGCCATTCCCTTCTCCAGTGGACCACATTCTGTCAGATCTCTCCACCATGACCCGCCCATCTTGGGTTGCCCCACAGGCATGGCTTAGTTTCATTGAGTTAGACAAGGCTGTGATCCTAGTGTGATTAGATTGACTAGTTTTCTGTGAGTATGGTTTCAGTGTGTTTGCCCTCTGATGCCCTCTTGCAACACCTACCATCTTACTTGGGTTTCTCTTACCTTGGGCGTGGGGTATCTCTTCACGGCTCCTCCAGCAAAGTGTAGCCATTGCTCCTTACCTTGGACGAGGGGTATCTCCTCACTGCCGCCCTTTCTGACCTTCAACGTGGGATAGCTCCTCTAGGCCCTCCTGCACCCGCGCAGCCACGGCTCCTTGGACGTGGGGTTGGTCCTCCCGGCCACCGCCCCTGGCCTCGGGCATGGGGTTGCTCCTCTTGGCCACCGCCCTTGGCCTTGGGCTTAGGGGCAATGAGTAGCTCCTCCCAGCCACCGCCCCTGACCTCGAATGTGGGGTAACTCCTTTCGTCACTGCCCCTGACCTCAGACACGGGGTAGCTCTTCTGGGCCGCTCCCCCGACCTCGGACTCTGGGTATCTCCTCTCGGCCACCCCCCCCACCCCGACCTCGGACGCGGGGTAGCTCCTCTCGGCTGTTCCCGTGCCGTCGCAGTCTGGTACTCTCGGCTGCTGTGAGATTTGGACCATAAAGAAAGCTGAGCCATGAAGAATTGATGCTTTTGAACTGTGGTATTGGAGAAGACTCTTGAGAGTCCCTTGGACTGAAGGAGATCAAACCAGTCAATCCTAAAAGAAATTAGCCCTGAATATTCATTGGAAGAACTGATACTGAAGCTGAAGCTCCAATACTTTGGCCACCTGATGCGAAGAACTGACCCATTGGAAAAGACCCTGAAGGGGATGAAAGAGGATGAGATGGTTGGATGGCATCGCTGACCCAATGAACATGAGTTTCAGCAAGCTCTGGAAGTTGGTGATGGACAAGGAAACCTGACATGCTGCAGTCTATGGCGTCTCAGAGAGTCAGACACGACTGAGTGACTGAACTGAACTGAACTAATCTCTCAAAGAATTGGTAAAATAAAAGTATGGTGGTAGTAGTTTAGCCTCTAAGTTGTGTGTGACTCTTTGCAATCCTGCCAGGCTCCTCTGACCATGGGATTCTCCAGGCAAGAATACTGGAGTCGGCAGCCATTTCATTCTCTGGAAATAAAAGTATACTTTGTTTGATTTATAAATTTGCAATGTTTCGGGTTTTTTTTTTCCCTTAATTTTAAAGAACAAAATTCTGGAAAGTGTACCAACAGGCCCTTTTCAGGCAATAGTATAAATTTATACACCATTTGAAGGGATAACTCATAAGTATGAAGCAAGTGCTTAAAGGGGTTATAATAGGCAAAATCATTTCTTCAATTCTATCTTAAGGAGAAAATTCATCATGCTATTATGTATAATTATAAAATTTCATATAAACCTAAAAGTTACAGTATATTAATAGGAAAATCTTTAAATTACAACTGATTGACTTGATAAAATTGATTTAAAATGTTTACAAGTATGTTAACATGAAAAATATTTATGCATCACTATTAAGAGACAGTTTTTAAAAACTGTGTAATAACATAATCCAAAAATATTTTCTTTTCTATTTTATGCACAGAGACTGTACATCTATCTATCTGAAGAGAGAGAGATCACATACTATTTCACCAAAATATTAACATTTATGTTAAGGTCATGAGATTATAAGTTATTTTATTTTCTATTTTACTGCTGTAACTTTCCATATTTTCCTCTGAGTCATAATTAACATAACACAAAATTCACCATTTTAAAGTATAGACTTGAGGGGTTTGTAGGATATTCACAATGCTATACAACCATCAACACTAATTCCAGAACATTTTCATCAAAACTAAGAGAGTTCCTGTAACTATCAGTGATTAGTCCCAATCCTTCTTTCCCCTTCCCATGGTAACTGCTAATCAATTTTCAATCTATATACAGATTTAAATGGTTTAATGTAGACATTTCATGTAAATGGAATATGTGGCCTTTGTGTTAGACTGCTTTCATTTAGCATAATTTTTAATGTTATAGTACATCCATGTTTTAGCATATATAAGTACGTCAAACATTTTTATAGTTAAATAATATTCCATTGTATGAATATACTACACTTGCTTTATCTACTCATCAGCTAATGGACATTTGGGTTAATCTAACTTTCTTGCAATAATGAATAATGTTGATATGAGCATTAATGTACAAGATTTTGTGTTAACAGTAGTTTTCAATTCTCTTGTTTGTATATCCAGGAGAACTTTTAAGGAAACACCACATTGTTTTACATAATGTACTCACCATTTTGCATTCTCACCAAAAATGTCTGAGGGCTCTGATTTCTGCACATCCTCACCAAGACTTGTTATTATCAGTTTTTTTCATCATAGCCATCCTAGTGGTAAGTAGGGATATCTCACTGTAGTTTTGATTTGCATTCCCAGGCCAGGTAGCAACAGTTAGAACTGGACATGGAACTACAGACTGGTTCCAAATAGAAAAAAGAGTACGTCAAGGCTGCATATTGTCACCCTGCTTATTTAACTTATATGCAAAGTACATCATGAGAAACGCTGGGCTGGAAGAAGCACAAGCTGGAATCAAGATTGCCAGGAGAAATATCAATAACCTCAGATATGCAGATGACACCACCCTTATGGCAGAAAGTGAAGAGGAACTAAAAAGCCTCTTGATGAAAGAGGAGACTGAAAAAGTTGGCTTAAAGCTCAACATTCAGAAAACGAAGATCATGGCATCTGGTCCCATCACTTCATGGCAAATAGATGGGAAAACAGTAAAAACAGTGTCAGACTTTTTTTTTCTGGGCTCCAAAATCACTGCAGATGGTGACTGCAGCCATGAAATTAAAAGACGCTTACTCTTTGAAAGGAAAGTTATGAGCAACCTAGATAGCATATTCAAAAGCAGAGACATTACTTTGCCAACAAAGGTCTGTCTAGTCAAGGCTATGGTTTTTCCTGTGGTCATGTATGGATGTGAGAGTTGGACTGTGAAGAAGGCTGAGCACCGAAGAATTGATGCTTTTGAACTGTAGTGTTGGAGAAGACTCTTGAGAGTCCCTTGGACTGCAAGGAGATCCAACCAGTCCATTCTGAAGGAGATCAGTCCTGGGTGTTCATTGGAAGGACTGATGCTGAGGCTGAAGCTCCAATACTTTGGCCACCTCATGCGAAGAGTTGACTCATTGGAAAAGACTCTGATGCTGGGAGGGATTGGGGGCAGGAGGAGAAGGGGACGACAGAGGATGAGATGGCTGGATGGCATCACCAACTTGATGGACATGAGTTTGAGTAATCTCCGGGAGTTGGTGATGGACAGGGAAGCCTGGCGTGCTGCAATTCATGGGGTCGCAAAAGTCAGACATGACTGAGCGACTGAACTAAACTGAACTGAAAATCTAATGATATTGAGCTCTTGTGCTTATTGGATATCTGCATATCTTCTTTGAAGAGAGGGATGGTATGAGGAGGGAGGTGGGAGGGGGGTTCAGGATGGGGAACACGTGTGTACCCTTTGCAGATTCATGTTGATGTATGGCAAAACCAATACAATATTGTAAAGTAATTAGCCTCCCATTAAAATAAATAAATTAAAGAAATTATTCAAATCCTGTGTCAGTTTTTAAATTGGGCTCTTCACAGTTTTCTTTTTATTATTAAGTTATGGTTGGGGTTAAGATTAACCCTAGTTTTTATATGTTCTATTTACTAGACTTATCAGATATTTAATTTTTAAATATTTTCTCCCATTATGTAGATTATCTTTGACTATCTTGATAGTGTGCTTTGACAAAGAAAAGTTCTTAATTTTAATAAAGTCCAATTTTTTCCCCCTGTGGTTGGTTTGTGCTTTTGGTGTCATATCCAAGAAACTTAGATATCTTAGAAACTTAGGTCACCTATGTTTCCTTGCAAGAGTTTTATAGCTGTTTTTCTTTTTTAATTAGTGTATTTTTGGATCCATTGCATCTTAGTTGTGTGCGGCATGCGGAATCTTCATTGCGGCATGCGGGCTTCTCTCTAGTTGTAGCACGGGAGTTCCAGAGCATGTGGACTCTGTAGTTGTGGCTTAGTTGCCCCTTGGCATGTGGGGTCTTAGCTCCCAGTCTAGGGATCAAAGCTACATCCTCTGCACTGGAAGACAGATTCTTAACCACTGGACCACCAGAGAAGTACCAAGTTTTATAGTTTTAATATTTAGATTATTGATCTATTTTGAGTTAATTTTTGTATACGATGTGAAGTAAAAGGTAGATACCTGCTTATAATAGCACTATTTATTAAAAAGACTATTTTCTCTAGATTGAATAATTTTGGCACCCATGTTAAAATCAACCAGCCATAGACAAATGGGTTTTATTCTGGACTGTCAATTTTTTTCACTTATCTATCAGAATGCATATATTGGTATGCTTAATTGTTTCCCACAGGTCTCTGAGACTCTATTGACTGTTCTTCATTATTTGTTTCTTTCTATTCCTTAGGCTGGATAATTCAAGTAGATCTACCTTCAACTTACTGTCTTTTTCTGTTTGCACAGATATTTTTTGAGTCCTTATGAAATTTTGATTTCAGTTGTTGTCCTTTCCAAGTACAAAATTCCTATTTGATTCCTTTTCATGAATATTATCAATTGATATCTATTGATATGAGAAATTGTTCTCATACTTTCCTTTATTTCTGTAGACATTTTTTTGTTTGTTTGTTTATTTAGCTTGCTGAGCATATTTAAAACAGTTATTTTAAATCCATCATCTTTCTAGAAAGTCCATAGTCTTGGCTTCCTCAAGCATATCTTCTATTGATTTCTTGTATTCTTGTGTATGGTCTATATTTTCTTCTTTCTTTGTATGCATCCTATTTTCTTCTGGAAAATTATCTTCCAGATGAATACTGAATATTTCTAAAATTATAATGTGGCAAGTCTGGAAATCAGATTTTCCTACCCATTATTTATTGTGGTTACTGCCTGTAGTTATTATTTGTTTAGATGACTTGTTGAACTAATTCTGTAAAGTCTGTCTTTTCATGTGTGGCCCCTGAAGTCACCTCTCCAATAGTTTAGTGGTCACCAACTGACTGAACAGGGATTTCTTTGAACATCAATAACCAAAAATCTACCTAGTCTTTGACAAGAGGCTCTGTATATGTTGGTCACACCCTTAACACTTAGCCAAGTAGCTTGCAACTCTGCCTTTATTTCCTGCTTCAACAAAGCTTCAGTGTCAACAGGATATGAGAACTTAGGGTATCTCATGAGGTCTTTCCTCAGCATATGGACAGCCCTTACCATTTACATAGAAGTCTAGATTCTCAGGAAAATATTGAGGCTTTCCAAAAACATTAATGATTTATAATTCCTCAGCTATTTCTCCCAAGCATTTTTGATTAGTCTATTATTTCCCCCAATTCTAATAAATGGCCTCTGATAAAAGTAACTAACACATTAGCCTGTACATATTTTCAACAAGGGGCATCCCCAGTGGGCTCAGTGGTAAAGAATTTGCCTGCAATGCAGGAGCCACAAGAGATGCAGGTTCAGTCTCTGGGTTGGGAAGATCCCCTGGAGGAGGGCATGGCAACTCCCTGGAGAATCCCATGGACAGAGGAGCCTGGCAGGCTACAATCCATAAGGTCGCAGAGTCAGACACCACTAAAGGGACTTATTCACACATGCATTTTCAACAAATGCTCCTTGGGAAGCAATTTTAGCAGTAAGCTAATTTTGAATTAAGGAGAAATAAAGACAAATCTTTTGAGCCAGTCTTCTCAAAAGTCACCAGACAGGGCAGAAAAAATAATTAACAATTCTTCTGAATGATAAGAATTAATTAATTACAATTCTTCTGAATGAAGTTTGTTCTGCTTCTTCAAGTATTGAAAATCTGGGGTGTTATTTCCACAGCTACTCCTGAGTTTAGGTACAAAAGATGGGAAAAAGGAAGTTAAAATTCCATAAAATTTATTGTTCTTACTTAATATCCACCATTTTCGTTAAAAAAACATTCTCTTGCTGCAAACCTTTGATTCATTTCCACAGCAAAAGTTGATTCTGAAAGTTTTTGACCATTTTTATGGCTTTTATGTGGGTGGTGCTCCTCACTCTGAAATTTTTGCCAACGTTGTTCCATATTTTTATGTGAATGTAACACTAGCTTTTTTGTATGCTTAATTTACATATAATAGCTAAGTCAAAGAACTTTTCCCTAGTTAAGTGTGTGCATAATATGAGGGGAAAGTGGGTTTGTTGAACAAGGCCTTAAAATATGAAGTTGCTCTTTTTGAACATTTTGTTGCTCTTAGTGATGCTCTATAATCAGATAAATCCTTTAAAGTAAAACATGAAAGATATACTTCTTAAAAGTATTATTCCAGAAATTTCTTAATCATCAGCATTATCTTTATACAAATAATTTATGATGCACCTGTCTAATCCAATATAAAATAGGTCAAAACAGATTTATTACATCTAAGACTTCACATTATAAGGTCACATCATTGATGAAAAACATTGCCACGAAAAAATAAATTTATTTCAAAACATTAAGGATGCAAAAAATTTTAATGATGCTAGTAAGACAAACAATTTCCCAGAAACTGGGTGAAATAGCATTTGGCCAGATGTACAAAAAATGGAGGAGAGGCAAGGACAGATATTATCCAATTGAAAAATAATCACTTTCCTTGTGATATAAGCAGGTGTCTGCGACATTAATCAAACATATATCTTAACAAAATTGTGAAATATACATTAACAAACAGGCTCTCATGTGAATTGCAATAGTAAAGTATGTATAAATAGTAAGGGGCTAATAAGATTAAAAGGATTTCTTGATTTATTTTTACCATTTTAAAAGGCTTCCTGGATTCACAGACTCTCTTGGTGACAGGAAGTAGAGAACTGACTGAAATCAGACTGCCAGCAAAGAAGAATGAAATGTATCAGATAGAGATGACAGCTTGGGAGAATGGACACTGAATACATTTTTGAAAGGAAAGAAGAATATGGAAGACAAGACCACCAGAGAAGTAAGACCACCAAATCACTGAATGAGGGCCAGATCTATGACAAAATTTCCCAAATGGTCACACACTTGAGAGACTCAGAATTCAAACTTCACCTTTGATGCCAAGTTTGTTCACAACATTTACTTACTAAAAATTATTTATAGTGTCTCCTTTTTGTGTTTGTACTTTACTACTAAATCTATTTACCTGTATGTCTCAATTCTAAGATAAATAAAATTTGTGTTTATTATGAAATGGAATTAGTCAGTTCAGGCCACCATAACAAAACACCACAGACTTGGTAGCTTAAAAAACAGAAATTTCTTTTCTCACAGTTCTGGACGCTGGATGTCCAAGTTGAGAGTCCCAGCATAGTCAGGTTGTGGTTAAAGCCTTTTTTTCTGTCTTCTCAATGTGTCCTTGTGGACACTAATCCCATCAGGAAGGTCTCACCATCAGATTCTCATCTAAACCTAATTATCTCCCCAAAGCCCTATCTCCAAATACTGTGACAAACCTAGACAGTGTGGTAAAAAGCAGAGACATCCCTTTGCCTACAAAGGTCTGTATAGTCAAAGCTACAGTTTTCCCAGTAGTCATGTACAGATGTGAGAGACCGTAAAGAAGGTTGAGCACCAAAGAATTGATGCTTTCAAATTGTAGTGCTACAGAAGACTCTTGAGTGTCCCTTGGACTGCAAGGGGATCAAGCCAGTCAATACTAAAAGAAATCAACCCTGAATATACATTGGAAGTCCTGATGCTGAAGCTGAACCTCCAATACTTTGGCCATGTGGTGCAAAGAGCCAACTCATTGGAAAAGACCCTGATGCTGGGAAAGATTGAGGGCAGGAGGAGAAATCGGTGACAGAGAATGAGATGGTTGGATGACATCCCCAACTCACAGGACATGAATTTTAACAAAGTCCAGAAGACGGTGAAGGATGGGGAAGCCTGCCGTGCTGCAGTCTGTGGAGCAAGAGTCGGAAACAACTTAGTAACTGAACAACAAGACTTCAACATATGAATTGTGGGTATTCAGTCTATACCAGACAAAATGTTACCAGTTATGCTATATTCTTCTCCTAAGATTGCTATTATAGTAAATACCTAGGAAAAAATTATATGTGTGTATATATTTCTTCATGTCAGATTAATTTAAAGATGAAGTCAGGAGACACCATTGTTAATCAAATGAAACACATGAATATCAAAGTCTTAAGATGTTATATGTCTTGTTATCTAAGGAAATGATCCCCTAAGAAGTAGGTAATAGCAAACATGAGGTTCTCAGACATAACTAGAGCAGGTACTGGCAGTGGAACCATTCAAACAGTGTTTCTCTGAGCAGCTTTAGTGATCCATCTCATTTCACTTGTGCTGTATTGAGAGGTTTATTGAAGCATTGCAATGTCTTCAGATTGCAGCTTTAATGAGCCAAGTCATTTCATTTTTATCTTAATTCAGCAGTTTAACTCACTTACTAATTGTTCTAGTACACTGATCACTGGAAAGCTGAAGGATTCCGTGATCTACAAGCTTTTGACATATGCATACATTTTCATCATCAAAATTTCTCGTACTTCTAGCTTCAGTTCAGTTCAGTTCAGTCGTTCAGTCGTGGCTGACTCTTTGCAACCCCATGAACTGCAGTACGCCAGGCCTCCCTGTCCATCACCAACTCCCGGAGTCCACCCAAACCCATGTCAATTGTGTCGGCAATGCCATTCAACCATCTCATCCTCTGTAGTCCCCTTCTCCTGCCCTCAATCTTTCCCAGCATCAGGGTCTTTTCAAATGAGTCAGCTCTCTGAATCAGGTGGCCAAAGTATTGGAGTCTCAGCTTCAACATCAGTCCCTCCAAAGAACACTCAGGACTGATCTCCTTTAGGATGGACTGGTTGGATCTCCTTGCAGATCCAAGACTTGGTAATCCAAGTCTATGCCCCGACCAGTAATGCTGAAAAAGCTGAAGTTGAATGGTTCTGTGAAGACTTACAAGACCTTTTAAAACTAACACCCAAAAAAGATGTCCTTTTCATTATAGGGGACTGGAATGCAAAAGTAGGAAGTCAAGAAACACCTGGAGTAACAGGAAAATTTGGCCTTGGAGTACAGAATAAAGCAGGGCAAAGGCTCACAGAGTTCTGCCAGGAGAACACACTGGTCATAGCAAACACCCTCTTCCAACAATACAGGAGAAGACTCCACACATGGACATCACCAGATGGTCAACACCAAAATCAGATTGATTATATCCTTTGCATCCAAAGATGGAGAAGCTCTATACTTCTAGCTTTGGGTGCTGCCAAAAACATCTTTTAAAAAACAGAATAATGACTGAAAATAATTAGATCAATATTTCATCACTCCCAATATCACAGGGTGATGGTCTAATTTTGTATTTAAAACATTTGGTTAAGATTAAATATCTAGAGACTTTGTTAATCCTGAGGTTGAAATACTTAGTTCAAAGAAACTTTGATCCCTTAATTATTTTCATAATATTGTACATTTAAGGGAATTATATTTATCATTAGCCACAAAAATTAATCTAGTAAAACTACTGATGTGAATCTTGATTATAGTATGTTTGAAGAAATTGTTTTCCTTGGTTTATTAAATGTCTATCTCTAAAAAACAAGTGAAATTAATTAGTGTGTAGAAAGCAAGTATTTCTAAAGACAATTAATACTAGAGAAAGCTGTCCTCTTAGGATTACTTAATTTGAAAAGAGGGCATGAAGGCCTAGCCAATATGACCAGCAAGAGAAATGTTATTTGAGAAAATTCACCATGTGACAGTAGGTAGGTCTTATGATTTTCTTTGCATTTTCAGAAAACTTTAACACTTCAAACTGATTTTCCTTGGTGAATGCTATGTTCTTTATGCCCATTTTAATACTAATACTTCATTTATAAAAACCATAAGTTCTTTATGTGTGGAATGGAAACAGACTCACATACAGAAAACAGATTTGTGGTTGCAAAGAGGGAAGGGGACTGGAAGGACTGGGAGTTAGGGATTAGCAGGTGCAAACTAGTATATATGGAATGAATAACAGAATAGAACTGTATTCAATATCTTGTAACAAACCATAATGGAAAAAATCTGAAAAAAGAGTATATACATATGCATAACTGAATCACTTTGCTGCACAACAGAAATTAACATAACTTTGTACTTCAATAATTTTTTTTATTTTTTTATTTTTATTTTTTTTACTTTACAATATTGTATTGGTTTTGCCATACATCAACATGCAAAATAGCTTTTGGAGTGGAGGGGGAAAAACCCTAAGTCTTAAAACTCAATATAGTCTATACAGGCATTTTTAAATATAGAGCCTGAACCCCACTCTGAAGTACAGAGATTAGTAGCAAATTAGTTGCAAAGTGGAGCCCAGGCAGAGAAAATCTTGTTTAATTAAAGATCCTGCCTCCACTGATGGATGTAATCTCTATAGGTAAAAAATAAGCCTCAAACTGAATTCATTGACTTGGATCATATTATTCACATTTCCAAATGGCTGGTTTGGCTCTATTATATGCAACTGATCCGTCTGAGAGTCAGAATTATGTCAAGCAAGAAACTATCGAAATCTTTCAAATGAATCATTACCTCACTTTTGCAACCTAGATAAAATGCCAAATATGTATTCTGCTATGGTTTCACAGAACTATAACACTATATAATGTCATTTTACTCCAAAACCAAAATTGCTGAATCAGTAACATTTAAACAAATGCTGACCGCCTTCACAACTATCTTAGCTATAAAAACAAGGTCTGGTTTTGTTTTTGTTTAAATAAAGCATTTATTTGGCTGCCTTTTAAAGTAGAATTTCAGCAGATCTGGACATATAACTGGTAGTCTTTTCTTGTCTCCTTCAGATTATGTATTCCTATCAATTGTAGTAAAAATAGCAAAGACTTTTAAAAAGAGAAAAATCAAGTGTATCAAAAATGAAATACAAGACTTTCCTGGCAGTCCAGTGGTTAACACTCCATGCTTCCACTGCAGGGGGCATCCCTTCAATCCCTGGTCAGAGAACTAATAAGACTCTGCAGGCCATCCACACACACACACACACACACACACACACACACACACACACACACAAATCAGCATACTTGCTTTAATCATGCCTGTGTAGTATACTAACTAAATTCTACTAATTAATAAATTTGAATTTTGACCCTATAGAAAATCAAACTGGGTCTTAATGTCAGGTAGTAGTCCTAGACTAAATTGGATTAAAAAATATAAAAATATATAGGACTTCTCTGGTGGTCCAGTGGTTAAGAATTTGCCTTGCAACACAGGGGACACAGGTTCAATCACTGGTCGGGGAAATAAGATCCCACATGCCGTGGGGCAACCAAGCCCTCCCACCACAACTACCAGGCAATGCAAAGAAAGATGCTGTGTGCTGTAACTTAGACCTGACACAGTCAAATAAGTAAATAATTTTAAGTAAAATAAAAATACATTAAAAATAAATATATAAACTAAGGTTATCAACAGGATGTCATGCTTTTATAATCGTCTGTTTTGATGAAACTTTACCCATTAGACTGGGGAGCATGGATTATATCTTATTTATTATTTGTATCCTTTATTTATTTTTCATTCCAATCCCAAAGAAAAGCAATGACAAAAATGTTCAAACTACCACACAATTGCACTTCATCTCACATGCTAGCATAGTAATGTTCAAAATTCTCCAAGCTAGGCTTCAAAAGGTACATGAAATGAGAACTTCCAGATGCAAAATCTGGATTGAGAAAAGGCAGAGGAACCAAAGATCAAGTTGCCAACATACTCTAGATCACAGAAAAAGCAAGGGAATTTCAGGGAAAAAAGCATCTACTTTTGCTTCATTGACCACTAAAGACTTTGACTGTGTGGATCACAATAAACTGTAGAAAATTCTTTCAGAAATGGGAATACTAAATCACCTTACCTGCCACCTAAGAAACCTGTATGCAGGCCAAGAAGCAATAGTAAAAACCGGACATGGGAAAACGAACTGGTTCAAAATTGGGGAAGGAGTACATTGAGGCTGTATATTGTCACTCTGATTATTTAACTTCTATGCAGTGTACATCATGCAAAATGCTGGGCTGGATGAATCCCAAGCTAGAATCAAGACGACAGGAGAATATCAACAACCTCAGATATACAGATGATACTACTCTAATGGCAGAAAGTGAAGAGAAACTAAAAAGCCACTTGATGAAGGGGAAAGAGGAGAGTGAAAAAGTTGGTTTAAAACTCAACATACAAAAAACTAAGATCATGGCATCCAGTCCCATCATATAATGGCAAACAAATGGAGAAAAAGTTGAAACAGTGATAGATTTTATTTTCTGAGCTCCAAAATCACTGCAGACAGAGACTGCAGCCGTGGAGTTGAAAGACGCTTACTCCTTGGAAGAAAAGCTATAACAAACCTGCTGCTGCTGCTAAGTCGCTTCAGTCGTATCCGACTCTGTGCGACCCCATAGACGGCAGCCCTCTAGGCTTCCCCGTCCCTGTTCTCCAGGTGAGAACACTGGAGTGGGTTGCCACCTCCTTCTCCAATAACAAACCTAGATAGTGTATTAAAAAGCAGTGATACCAATTGCCAACCAAGGTCCACATAGTCAAAGCTATGGTTTTTCCAGTAGTCATGTACAGATGTAAGAGTTGGGCCATAAAGGTTGAGTGCCAAAGAATTTATACTTTTGAACTGTGGTGCTGGAGAAGACTCTTGAGAGTCCCTTGGATATCAAGGAGATCAAACCTGTCAGTCTTAAAGGAAATCAACCCTGAATATTCATTGGAAATACTGAAGCTGAAGTTCCAGTAGTCTGGCCATCTGATGTGAAAAGCCAACTCATTGGAAAAGACCCTGATGCTGGGAAACATTGAGGGCAGGAGGGGAAGTGGGCAACAGAGAATGTGATGGTTGCACGGCATCACTGATTCATGAGATGAGGTTGAGCAAACTGTGGGAGATGATGAAGGACAGGGAAGCCTGGTGTGCTGCAGTCCATGGAGTTGAAGAGTCAGACATGACTCAGTGACTGAAAAAGTTTATTTTGTATACAATACAAATATTTTTTCATATTGTTCATGGGGTTCTCAAGGCAAGAATACTGAAGTGGTTTGCCATTCCCTTCTCCAGTGGACCACATTATGTCAGACCTCTCCACCATGACCCGTCCATCTTGGGTGGCCCCGCATGACATGGCTTAGTTTCATTGAGTTAGACAAAGCTGTGATCCATGTGATCAGATTGGCTAGTTTTCTGTGATTATGATTTCAGTGTGTCTGTGCTCTGATGCCCTCTCAAAACACCTACTGTCTTACTTGGGTTTCTCTTACCTTGGTCGTGGAGTATCTCTTCACAGCGGCTCCATAAAAGGCAGCCACTGCTCCTTACCTTGGAAGAGGGGTATCTCCTCAGGGCTGCCCCTCCTGATCTTGAACATGGAATAGCTCCTCTCGGGCCTTCTGCACCAGCCCATGAACAGTATGAAAAGGCAAAATGTTAGGATACTGAGAGAGGAACTCCCCCAGTAAGTGCCCAATATGCTACTGGAGATCAGTGGAGAAATAACTCCAGAAAGAATGAAGGGATGGAGCCAAAGCAAAAACAATACCCAGTTGTGGATGTGACTGGTGATAGAAGCAAGGTCTGATGCTGTAAAGAGCAATATTGCATAGGAACCTGGAATGTCATGTCCAGGAATCAAGGCAAATTGGAAGTGGTCAAACAGGAGATGGCAAGAGTAGACATCAACATTCTAGGAACCAGCGAACTAAAATGGATTGGAATGGGTGAATTTAACCCAGATGATCATTATATCTACTACTGCAGGCAGGAATCCCTCAGAGGAAATGGAGTGGCCACCATGGTCAACAAAAGAGTCCGAAATGCAGTACTTGGATGCAATCTCAAAAATGACAGAATGATCTCTGTTCGTTTCCAAGGCAAACTGTTCAATATCACAGTAATCCAAGTCTATGTCCCAACCAGTAACACTGAAGAAGCTGAAGTTGAACAATTTTGTGAAGACCTACAAGACCTTTTAGAACTAACACCCAAAAAAGATATCTTTTTCATTATAGGAATGCAAAAGTAGGAAGTCAAGAAACACCTGGAGTAACAGGCAGATTTGGACTTGGAGTATGGAATGAAGCAGGGCAAAGGCTAAAAGAATTTTGCCTAGAGAACACACTGGTCATAGCAAACACCCTTTTCCAATAACACAAAAGAATACTCTACACATGGACATCACCAGATGGTCAACACCAAAATCAGATTGATTATATTCTTTGCAGCCAAAGATGGAGAAGCTCAATGCAATCAGCAAAAACAAGACCGGGAGTTGACTGTGGCTCAGACCATGAACTCCTTATTGTCAAATTCAGACTTAAATTGAAGAAAGTAGGGAAAACCACTAGACCATTCAGGTATGACCTAAATCAAATGCTTTATGATTATACAGTGGAAGTGAGAAATAGATTTAAGGGACTAGATCTGATAGACAGAGTGCCTGATGAACTATGGACGAAGGTTCATGACACTGTACAGGAGACAGGGATCAAGACCATCCCCAAGAATCAGAAATACAAAAAAGCAAAATGGCTGTCTGAGGACACCTTACAAATAGCTGTGAAAAGAAGAGAAGCCAAAAGCAAAGGAGAAAAGGAAAGATATAAGCATCTGAATGCAGAGTTCCAAAGAATAGCAAGGAGAGATAAGAAAGCCTTCCTCAGCGATCAATGCAAAGAAATAGAGGAAAACAACAGAATGGGAAAGACTAGAGATCTCTTCAAGAAAATTAGAGATACCAAGGGAACATCTCATGCAAATATGGGCTCGAAAAAGGACAGAAATAGTATGGACCTAACAGAAGCAGAAGATATTAAGAAGAGGTGGCAAGGATACACAGAAGAACTGTACAAAAAAGATCTTTATGACCAAGATAATCACGATGGTGTGATCACTCACCTAGAGCCAGACATCCTGGAATGTGAAGTCAAGTGGGCCTTAGAAGGCATCACTATGAACAAAGCTAGTGGAGGTGATGGAATTCCAGTGGCGCTATTTCAAATCCTGAAAGATGATGCTGTGAAAGTGCTACAATCAATATGCCAGCAAATTTGGAAAACTCAGCAGTGGCCACAGGACTGGAAAAGGTCAGTTTTCATTGCAATTCCAAAGAAAGGCAATGCCAAAGAATGCTCAAACTACCACACAATTGCACTCATCTCACATGCTAGTAAAGTAATGCTCAAAATTCTCCAAGCCAGGCTTCAGCAATACGTGAACCATGAACTTCCAGATGTTCAAGCTGGTTTTAGAAAAGGCAGAGGAACCAGAGATCAAATTGTCAACATCTGCTGGATCATCAAAAAAGCAAGAGAATTCCAGAAAAACATCTATTTCTGCTTTATTGACAATGCCAAAGCCTTTGACTGTGTGGATCACAATAAACTGTGGAAAATTCTGAAAGAGATGGGAATACCAGATCACCTGACCTGCCTCTTGAGAAACCTATATGCCGGTCAGGAAGCAACTGGACATTGAACAACAGACTGGTTCCAAATAGGAAAAGGAGTACATCAAGGCTGTATATCGCCACCCTGCTTATTCAACTTATATGCAGAGTACATCATGAGAAATGCTGGGCTGGAAGAAGCACAAGCTAGAATCAGGATTGCCAGGAGAAATATCAATAACCTCAGATATGCAGATGACACCACCCTTATGGCAGAAAGTGTAGAGGAACTCAAAAGCCTCTTGATGAAAGTGAACGAGGAGTGTGAAAAAGTTGGCTTAAAGCTCAACATTCAGAAAACTAAGACATTGGCATCTGGGGAAACAGTGGAAACAGTGTCAGACTTTAATTTTGGGGGCTCCAAAATCACTGAAGATGGTAACCGCAGCCATGAAATTAAAAGACGCTTACTCCTTGGAAGGAAAGTTATGACCAACTTAGACAGCTCATTAAAAAGCAAAGACATTACTTTGCCAACAAGTTCCGTCTAGTCAAGGCTATGGTTTACCAGTGGTCGTGTATGGATGTTAGAGTTGGACTGTGAAGAAAGCTGAGCACCGAAGAATTGATGCTTTTGAACTGTGGTGTTGGAGAAGGCTCTTTAGAGTCCCTTGGACTGCAAGGAGATCCAAGCAATCCATTCTAAAGGAGATCAGTCCTGCGTGTTCATTGGAAGGACTGATGCTAAAGCTGAAACTCCAGTACTTTGGCCACCTCATGTGAAGAGTTGACTCATTGGAAAAGACTCTGATGCTGTGAAGGATTGGTGGCAGGAGGAGAAGGGGAAAACAGAGGTTGAGATGGCTGGATGGCATCACTGACTCGATGGAAATGAGTTTGAGTAAACTCTGGGAGTTGGTGATGGACAGGGAGGCCTGGCGTGCTGCGATTCATGGGGTCGCAAAGAGTCGGACACGACTGAGTGACTGAACTGACTGACTGACAAATATTTTGCATGTAGGTACTTCGCTTTCCTTACTTATTTTTTAACATAATGTCTGTTTAATTATGAAATATTCAATACTTGTTTGTTAAATTAATAGCTTAGTAGATCCCAAACAACTGGTGGAGAAAATAAAATTTTAGTTAAACCTAGCTTATGCTGGTGGCTCAGATGTTAAAGAATCTGCCAGCAAAGCAGGAGACCCAGATTTGATCCCTGGGTCAGGAAGATCCCCTGCTGAAGGGACTGGCAACTCACTCCAGTATTCTTGCCTGGAAAATCCCATGAATGAGGAGCCTGGAAGGCTACATGGGTCACAAAGAGTCGGACACAACTGAGTGACTAACACATTCATATTTAGTATTTTTCATGTATTTTTATCACCACTTTAAAATACTAACTTATTTAGATGCAATGAAGCCATAATTCATGACTTTCAGTCAACTACTCATTAAACATAGATATTTCGGAATGATACTGCTCAATAGAATTGAATCAAAGGCTTTCAAATTTTGGCATATTAACATTTTTTCTGAGAAATCTTACTGAGATCTTTTACTGCCTTACCATTTATCAAAGTAAAGATCATAGAACTAAAAAAAACCCTAAAAACTTCTTGTCTTCAGACACTCAACATATTACCATGCAAAATTCATAAGGGAGGTAACTAAAGCCCAGAAAAATTTATAGTTGCTCCATATATTAAAATTTATAAGTGGTAGGAAGAAAATATATACTATAATTTATGTTCATATGTGTTATAAATGTTCATTAAAATCATTATTAAAACTATTTGCATCTCTACTTGGCCAGGATTAAGTGGTTAATGAAGAAGATGTACTGATTAATGAAGATGTATTGGTTACTCCCATTTTTTCCCCACTTTCATGCCTAGTAGTAACTTTTCAACTAGCCCCAGGACACCTGAATTTAATAAAAGGCAAAAAGCTTAGCTCAGTTTAAATTTCAAACTAACATCACTGAAACAATTTTGATAGCAACATCTCAATGTTGATTCAACATATTTTTGTCCTTACAAAGTCATATTTCTGTACCTCAGTGAAATAATATGTATAGAAATACATCATTCTCATTATTACATAAGTAAGGCACTCTGCTCATAACACTTCCCCTTTTACATGTACAATAAAGTCAAAGAACTTAGCCTAGCATTCTGAACAATGAAACTAAACAAAAAACACATAAATCAAGCTTGTCTACGTAGTATTACAGAGGGTAGCTTATCTAAAATTCTCTTTTGGTGGCTAATTTTCAAAAAGTATCCCTTTGCCTGAGACCACATGAATTAGGCAAAGAGTCACAACCATCTGAACTAATTCATAGAAAATGATGCCAATATTCACGAATCGGTTTTTCTTTTGCCAGTTTCATCACTCAAACCATCCTAGTTTACATCCATACATATCAAACTTTTAGATAATATAAAGGAAATTCTATCTCTGAATCTGAGTTATCAATAAGTACCTAAAGCAAACTGACTGTGCTTTGTAAATATACAAAGCTATCACTAATTCCTCACCACTCACATATTTGTAACTTAGGAATCCACTTCATCTCTCAAAATTCAATCTGTGTTACATAGTATCAAATTTCCTGAGTGCCAGATTACTGAAGTATTTAATTTATTATTTTCTAATTATTAACATCTTTTAGCATTGGTGGTGCTGGTTTAGTCACTAAGTCATGTCCGACTCTTGCGACCCCATAGACTGTAGCCTGCCAATCTTCTCTGTCCTTGGGATTTTCCAGGCAAGAATACTGGAGTGGATTGCCATTTCCTTCTCCAGGGGATCATCCCAACCCAGGAATCAAACCCAGGTCTCCTGCATTGCAGGCAGATTCTTTACTGACTGAACTATGAGGGAAGCATTAGATGGAGCAATAAAGTACAGGCCTTTCTTTTATCTTTCAACCTTTTATGCTAAAATGAGTCATTTCAGGAAATCTAAGACACTACACTAATTAAATTATAAATCCAAGTCTAATTAACCATTGCACCCTAAAATAAACATTAGCTTTAATCAAGATTAATAGCCATAAGAAAATACATTTCTACTATAGATGATGAGTATCCCATTGTACATAGAAATATTAGTAATTTGTGACACAGAGGCCTACAAGAGTATACTAAGAACATTAGGAGATCTCCCTTAAACAGATGGCTCATTCCAAACACATATTCCTGGATTTCAAACTTTCAGTTCAATATGATCCAACATATTTTTATGTGCTTAGTCTGCATAACATAAATAACTACATGCTGATCTGCACCTTGTAATTACATGAGAACTTGAAACTGTAAGTTGATTACTATCAAGTACACCATAAATGAGATTAGATTTCTTCTAATTTCTTCTCAAATGGGGCAGAAAATGTCTCAGATTTATGGTCCTCAGAAACCTTGCTCCTTTTGTTCAATGTTTTTCTTGAGTAGCTTAGCAAAATGAACACAGTGAAATATACAAAGTGCAGTGAAATGACTAACTTGTTCCTTGTGTAGTACTTAAGCCAATCTCCAAAACTTCCTGTAGCAATTAACAAATACAAGTAAAAAAGAAAGGGATGAAGGAAGGGAAAAAGGAACTAAAATCATAATTAATATTAAATTTAATTTTCATCATGTATCTGTTCACATGCTTTAATACAGTATAAACTGAAGAATTAATACAAGTTCATCAAATGTTAAAACTTCTTATGATATAATTTTATCTGTGCTGGCTAAGGTTACATTTGGAAAATTATGCCAAACATTACAATACTCTCTTGATATTTTTCTGAAGAGAGTTGAAAAAACTGCTGTGAGAAAAATTAAAATTACTTCTATTCATGACAGGATTTTCATTATATAAAAAGAGTTTCTTAATTATCAGTTATTTTTCTTCTAATCACTCAGGACTGAAGAACACCTAATGTGAAAGCTAAACTTTATGTAAGTCCAAATGATTCAGAACCATAGTAACTAAAGCTTCACAACTACTAATTGACACTTGGAATCTTTCCAATCAAAAATCTTTCATCTAAAGTTTCTAAAATGATTTTATACATGCTCTCTAATCCATATATAGAATTGCTTCATTAATTCTGATCTGAAAAAATTGAGAGGTGACGTCTAGAAGCTATTAACATTAGAGACATTTTGCTCATAATTTATGGCAAAATTCTCTTTTTATCTTTGTGATCCAAATTTTTCATATAAAATTAAATTTTACTTGAATATTGAAACTAATAATTCACACTATTTTGGGGACTCACTGGCTTCTAGTTATGAAAGGCCACACCCCTGGATGGTGAAGTGAAAAGTTCAAGAAAAAGTACACAATGTTAAGAAATCTTATGCCAAATGAATTATATTGTCGTCTGATGTTTTTTCCACAGTAAACTTGAATATGAAAAAGAACACAAAGATATATCCTTCCTGTAGAGAAGATTATGAGGCTCAGTTAATTGCATATTAAAGTCAACTTATTAGACAATATGTCTTGCTTCTAGTGTGTCAGCATATTTCTCAAAGCAGGGATCCTTAAACATGAAGGATTCCTCCAAATTTCAAGATTCTAGGTTGCCTTAGTGTATTAATTCCAATTATCTTCCCCCACTCATTCTACTTCCATCACCACTCCCAGTCACACCTTAGATCTTGTTATCTCCTGGAACTCACCAATTCATGAAATATATTAAAATATCATATTCTCAATATCTAGTGTATTATTCTTCTAACTTGCTCAATTGTATATTCTTGCTTTTCTCCAACCACACAAACATAGCTAGTGTTTTTTTTTTTTCCTTAATCAGTTTAGATCCCATCAGTCATCATGTTAAGCAGTCTCTTGCCTAAGTCCCAGTAGTCCTTTTACAACAGTTCTAATGTTGGCAACACATCAACCATGGGTCAATCTGTCTCCAGGCAATACCTGGTTGCTGGAGAAACATATGCAGTTGTGAAAATCAGTGGCACTGCATTTTTCTCAAGTCTCTAATGTTACCATATCTTCCCTGTGCTGTGCTAAGTTACTCAGTCATGTCTGACTCTTTGTGGCCCTATGGACTGTAGCCCACCAGGATCCTCTGTCCATGGAATTCTGAGAATACTAGAGTGAGTTACCATTTCCTTCTCCAGGGGATCTTCGCAACCCAGGGGTTGAACCCATATCTCTTGCATCTCCTGAATTGGCAGACAGATTCTTTACCTCTAGCGCCACCTGAGAAGCCCAAGGCAGGCTTCCCTACTCGTGGCAAAAGACCTTACCTCTTGCTTTCCAGTAAAAGGTAGAAGATAACCAACAGTAGGAAGTACTAATAGCAGGAAAGTTGTAGGAAGTAACTTGGAAGCAGCAGAATGCCTTTTCTAAACTATAGTCATAATGCATCAACCCTGTCCAAGCCCTCAATGGAGGACCACATGCATGTTGCCCTGTTCACCCTCTGTCACCATGAGTGAAATTCACTCAGTTGTGTCTGACTCTTTGCAACCCCATGGACTATACAGTCCATGGAATTCTCCAAGCCAGAATACTGGAGTAGGTAGCCGTTCTCTTCTCCAGGGGATCTTCCCAACCCAGGGATTGGACCCAGGCCTCCCACATTTCAGGTGGATTCTTTACCAGCTGAGCCACCAGGAAAGCCCAAGAATACTAGAGTGGGTAGCCTATCCCTTCTCCAGTGGATCTTCCTGATCCAGGAATCGAACCAGGGTCTCCTGCATTACAGGCGGATTCTTTACCAGCTGAATTAACAGGGAAGCCCTTCTGTCACCATAAGGGCTTCAACATCTAATGTCTCTAGTACTGCTCTGACCCATTTACTTGTTATTCAACTAAACATCTACTTAAAAAGAATAAAAAACTAAAGATATTTTCAATAAAGATGGATATTTTTAAATTGATAGACTTTCACTGTAGATATAAAGAATGCATATATTTTAATAAAAACAGAAATTAACAATTTAAAAAAAACTAAGTGGTTAGAAGCAATGGATACAAAAATACTTGCCAAAAAGATGGATAACAATTAACCAAAAAAATAGACAAAAGTTGACTACAAGCATACCTCAGAGATATTGCAAGTTTGGTTTCAGACCAACAATAGGCAAATATCTCAACAAAGCAAGTCACATGAATGCTTTTGTTTCTCTGTGCATATAAAAGTTATGCTTACAATATAATGTAGTCTATTAAGTGTGCAATAGCATTATGTCTTAAAAAACAATGTACACACCTTAATTAAGAAGTACTTTACTGATAACCAATGTTAACCATCATCTGAGGCTTCAATGAGCCATAATTTTTTTTACTGGTGGAGGGTCTTTTCTAGATGTTAATGACTGCTGACTGATCAGGGTGGTGATTGCCAAAGATGAGAGGGGGGTGACAATTCATTTTTTTAAAAATGAGGTTTGTCACATGGATTGACCCCCCTTTTCACAAATGATTTCTCTGTAGCAAGCAATTTGGTTTGACAGGACTTTACCCACAGTAGAACTTCTTTCAAAATTGGAGTCAGTCCTCTCAAACTCTGCCACTGCTTTATCAACAAAGTTTATGTCATACTCTAAATCTTTTCTTGTCACTTCAACAATCTTCACAGCATCTTTGTCAGGAGTTATTCTATCTCAAGAAACCACTTTATTTGCTCATCCATAAGCAACTTCTCATCCATTAGTTTTATCATGAGATTGCAGCAATTCAGTCACATTTTCGAGCTCCACTTCTAATTCTACTTCTTCTGCTACTTCCACCACATCAGCAGTTACTTCCTCCAGTGAAGTAACCCTCCAATATCATCCATGAGCATTGGAATCAACTTCATCAAAATTCTTATGAACACTGATATTTTGACCTCTTACCATGAATCACAAATGTTCTTAATGGCATCTAGAATGGTGAATCTTTTCCATAAGATTTTCAATTGACTTTGCCCAGATCCATCCAAGAAATCACCATCTACGGCAGCTATAGCCTTACAAAATGTATTTCTTAGATAACGACTTGAAAGTTGAAATCATTTCTTGATTCATAGACTTCAGAATGAATGTTGTGCTTGAAAGCAACATTAATCTCATTGTACCTCTTTGCCAGAGCTCTTGGGTAACAAGGTGCATTGTCAATAGCAGTAATACTTTGAAAGATTTTTTTTTTCCTGAGCAGCAGATCTCAACAGTGAGCTTAAACTATGCAGTAGTGTTGTAATCCAGGCTTTACTGATCCATTTACAGAGCACAAACAGAATGTTTTGCATTATTCTTAAGAGCACTAGGATTTTCAGAATGGTAAATGAATACTGGCTTCAACTTAAAGTCACCAAGAGAGTCAGCTTGCCCTTTGAAGCTTTGAAATCAGGCACTGACTTCTCCTCTCTACCTATGAAGGTCCTAGATGACATCTTCTTCCAATATAAGGCTGTTTTGTCTAAATTGAAAACCTGCTGTATAGTGTAGCTACATTCATTATTATCTCAACAAGATCTGGAAAACTTGCTGCAGCATCTACATCAGCACCTGCTGCTTCACCTGGAACTTTTATGTTATGGAGATAGCTCTATTCCTTAAACCTCATGAACCAACCTCTGCTAGCCTCAAGCTTTTATTCTGTATCTTCCTCACATATCTCAACCTTCATGGAACTGAAGAGAGTGAGCTTTACTCTGGATTAGGCTTTGGTTTAAGCAAATGTTCTAGATTGGTATTCTATCCAGACCACTAAAACTTTCTCCATATCTGCAATAAGGCTGTTTTGCTTTTTTTTTTTTTTTTAATGTGTGTATTCACCGGAGTAGCACTTTTAATTTTCTTCAAGAATTTTTTCATTACAATCACAACTTGGCTAACCATTTGGCACAAGATGCCTAGCTTTCAGCCTGTCTTGGCTTTCACATGCCTTCCTCACTAAGCTTAATCATTTTGAGCTTTTAATTTAGAGAGATGTGTGATCTTCCTTTCACTTGAACACTTAGAGGCCATTGTAGGGTTATTCACTGATCTAAGTTAAATATTGTTGTGTCTCAGGAAATAGAGAGCTTCCCCGGTGGCTCAGTGGTAAAGAATAATCTGCAATGTAGGAGCCACAAAAGATGTAGGTTCAATCCTTGGGTTGGAGATCCCCTGGAGCAGGGCAAGGCAACCAACTCCATTATTCTTGCCCGGAGAATTCCATGGATAGAGGAGCCTGGCAGGTTACAGTCCATAGGGTCGCAAAGAGTCAGACACAACCGAAGTGACTTAGCATGCATGCACACATGCTCAGGGAATAGAAAGGCCCCAGGAGAGAGAGAGAAAAATGGGGAAATGGCCAACTGGTCAAAACACATACAGTTTATTAAGTTCACCATCTTACATGGCAGGATTTGCAGAGCCCAGAAATAATTACAATAATAACATTAAAGATCATTGATCATGTATGACCATAATAAATATAGTAATAATGAAAAGTTTAAAATATTATGAGAATTACCAAATGTGACACAGAGATAAATGAGCAAATGCTGTCTATCTGAAAAATGGCACAGATACCCATGCTCTATGCAAGGTTGCCATAAGCCTTCAATTTAAAAAAAAAAAAAAAATGTGAAGTGCAATAAGATGAAGTATGCCTGTATATAAAATAAGAAAAATAATAATGACTAAATCTGAGTATATTTAGTTTCACATGGTGAAACTAAAATATGAGACAGCACTAACATTTAATAAGACATAGTGTTAATCAAGGTTAAAGTAGTTTAAGGTTCACTTTATTTAGGGACAAGAGTAGAAATGTTGATTAACATTTATTCTTTACTAATGACTCATAATGACAATTTAAGAGTAACATTAAAATAGTATAAATTTGATGTTTAACCTGAAAATCAATAGATTGTGGAATACCTGGAAAAAAGAAACTCAATAATTCAAATAAAAGTAGAGAAAGGAAAATTAAAAAAAAAAAAACATGGTAAGTAGAAAAGACAAAATATAGTGGTAAAAATATATACAAATATTAGTAATGTAAGAAATGCCTATGTATTAATATTAAACTTACCAGTCAAGAACAGATTATTAGAATATATTTAAAATACGTCTACAACATTGATGTGTGGGAATTCAATATGGCACAACCACATTGGAAAACAGTTTAACATTTTCTTCTAAATTTAAGTATACCCCTACTATGTGGTTCTGCAATTATTCCTCTAAGTATTTATCTAAGAGAAATGAAAACATATATTCATAAGGACTTGCACATAAATGATATGAAGTATCAACTTCATTCACGGTAATTGAAAACTGGAGGAAAAAAAGTACAAATGTCCATCAACAGGTAAATAGGTAAATAAATTGGGATATATTCATTCATTCAATGGGATAATACTAATCTATTGAATCAGTATCCCATTGAATGAATGGGATAATACTGATCTATTTGTCAAAACTTATTGAACTATACCCTCAAAATGGGTGCATGAAGTTTAACATATGTAAATTTACCACAATAATTTTTTATCCAGCCACATTGTTCTGACCACCTCTTATGCATTCCATTGGTAAAGATGGGATTCGCCCATCCTAAATGGTATAAGATGGCTGAATACATGCCACCAGCACTGGAGACAGATGAGACTGACAGCAGTTTATTAATCACACACACAGCTTGAGAGAAGAGAACACTGCACACCATGTAGAGTTACACTGGAGTCAGACTCAGGAGCAGAACAAACTGGAAGGGGTATGGTACACTCTCACACTTTAGCAACAAGAAATGAGATGCCCCCTGCACAAATGGACAACTTTAGACCTCAAAAGAAAATAATGGCAATCCCAAGGGAAGGAAGAGAAGATTTCCAGAGTAACCATATTATAGTATTCAAAATGTCAAGTTCATAGCAATGAATGCCTACATTAAGAAAAGACAAAGAGCTCAAGTAAACAACCTCAATTTACAACTCAAGGAACTAGAAAAGTAAAAACAAAAATAATCCCAAAGTTAGTAGAAGGAAGGAAATAACAAAGATCAGAGAGGAAATAAATGAAATAGAGGCTAAAAAGACAATGTGTGTGTGTTTGAGTCACTCAGTCATGTCTGACTCTTTCCGATCCCATGGACAGCTTGCCAGACTCCTCTGTCATGGAATTCTACAGGCAAGAATGTTGCAGTGGGTCGCCATTCCCTTTTCCAGGGGATCTTTCCCAACCCAGGGATGGAACCTGGGTCTCCCGCATTGCAGGCAGATTCTCTACCATCTAAGCCACCAGGGAAGCCCAAAAAGAAAACAGATCACTGAAATTAAGAGCTGGTTCTTTGGAAAGATAAACAAAACAGATGAACCTTCAGCCAGACTCATCAAGAGAAAAAGAGGGCACTCATATACATAAAATCAGAAATGAAACGGGAGACATTACAACTGATACCACAAAAATATAAAGGATAAGAGACTACTATAAATAATTACATGCCAACAAATTGGATAACCCAGAAAAAATGGAAAATTTCTAAAAACATACAACCCACCAAGACTTAATCAGAAAGAAACAGGGAATATGAACAGACTGATTACTAATAAGGAGATTTAATCAGTAACCAAAACCTCCAAGCAAACAAAAGTCCAGGACCAGATGATTTCACTAGTGAATGCTACCAAACATTTAGAGAATTAATACCAATCATTCTCAAACTCTTCCAAAAATTGAAGACGAGTGAATATTTCCAAATTTATTTTATGAGACCCACATTACCCTAATACAGAAACCATACAAGGAAACTGCAAGAAAAGAAAACTACAGGCCGATATCCTTGAAGAACACAGATGCAAAACTCCTCAAAAAAATATCAGCAAACCAAATTCAACAATACATTAAAAGGATCGTACACTCATCATGATCAAGTGGGATTTATTCCAGGGATGTAAGGATGGCTCAACATCTGCAAATCAATTAATGTGATATACCAAATTAACAAAATTAAGTGTAAAAATCATATGATCACCTAAATAGACTCAAAGAAAGCATTTAACAAATTTCAGCATCTATCTACGATAAAAATTCTCAACAAAGTGAGTATAGAAGTTACATACCTCAACATAGTAAAAGTCCTGTATGACTAGTCCAAAGCTAACATCATAAGCAATAGCAAAAAACTGAAAACCTTTCCTCTAAGATCAGGAAAAATACAAGGATGCCCACTTTCGTCACTTTTATTCTACATAGCACTGGAAATCCTAGCCAGAGCAATCAGGAAAAAAAATAATAATAAACAAAAGGCATCCAAACTGGAAAGGGAGAAGTAAAACTGTCTCTATTTGCAGATGACATAATATAATCTATGCTGCTGCTAAGTCGCTTCAGTCATGTCTGACTCTGTGCGACCCCATAGACGGCAGCCCACCAGGCTCCCCCGTCCCTGGGATTCTCCAGGCAAGAACACTGGAGTGGGTTGCCATTTCCTTCTCCAAATATAATCTATAGGAAACCATAAAGACTCCATCCAAAAGCTGTTAGATCCAATAAATTAATTCAGTAAATTTGCAGAATATAAAATCAATATACAAAAATCTGTTGTGTGACTTACACTTCAACAGTAAACTATTAGAAAGAGAAATTAAGGAGAAAATCCCAACTATAACTGCATTATGCATTAAAAAAATACTTAGCTACACATTTAACCAAAGAAGTGGAAGAATTGAAAACCATAAGAAATTAATGAAAGAAACTGAAGACAAAAATAAATGGAAAAATATTCCAAGGTCATGGATTGCAAGAATTAATGTTAAAATGAGCATACTACCTAATGCAATCTACAGATTCTATGCAATCTCTATCAAAATTACAATGGCATTTATCACATAAACAGAATCAATTTTTTTTATTTGTATGGAATCACAAAATACTCAAAATAGATAAAGCAACCTTGAGAAGAACAAAATGGAATGCATCACACTTTATGATTCCAAACTATATTACAAAACTATAGTAATGAAGTAGTATGTCATTAACATAAAGACAAATACATAGATCAATGGAACAGAGTAAAGAGGCCAGAAATAAACCAATGCATATATGGTCAATTAAGTAACAACAAATGAGCCAAGAATATACAATAGGGAAAGGATACACAGAAGTCGCTCAGTCATGTCCGACTCTTTGCGACCCCATGGATTGTAGTCCACCAGGCTCCTCGATCCATGGGATTTTCCAGGCATGAATACTGGAGTGGGTTGCCGTTTCCTTCTCCAGGGGGGGAAAGGATAGTATCTTCCATAAATGGTGTTAGATAAACTGAATAGAAAAGCAAAAGAATGAAACTGGACCCCATCTTACACTACACATAAAAATAAACTCAAAATGAATTAAAGACTTGAATGTAAGATCTGAAATGATAAAACTTCTAGAAGAAAACACGGGGGTAAGTCCCTTGACATCAGTCTTGGCAATTACTTTTTGGATTTGACACCAAAAGCTAAGGCAACAAAAGAAAGATAAACAAATGGAACTATATCAAACTAAAAAGCTTCTGTACAGAAAAGGAAATAATCATTGAAATAAAAAAGCAACCTACCTGCCTTATGATCCAGCAATCCCACTGCTAGGCATACACACTGAGGAAACCAGAATTGAAAGAGACACGTGTACCTCAATGTTCATCGCAGCACTGTTTATAATAGCCAGGACATGGAAGCAACCTAGATGTCCATCAGCAGATGAATGGATAAGAAAGCTATGGTACATATACACAATGGAGTATTACCCAGCCATTAAAAAGAATACATTTGAATCAGTTCTAATGAGGTGGATGAAACTGGAGCCTATTATACAGAGTGAAGTAAGCCAGAAAGAAAAACACCAATACAGTATACTAACGCATATATATGGAATTTAGAAAGATGGTAACAATAACCCTGTGTACGTGACAGCAAAACATGTAAAATATCATGTATGAAACAAGTCACCAGTCCAGG
The DNA here is from genome assembly GCF_055505025.1 of Bos grunniens. Classification (NCBI taxonomy): domain Eukaryota; kingdom Metazoa; phylum Chordata; class Mammalia; order Artiodactyla; family Bovidae; genus Bos; species Bos grunniens. The sequence goes on along the minus strand of NC_141194.1, from coordinate 98,397,815 downwards.
TTCGATGCACGATACTGGATGATTGGGGCTAGTGCACTGGGACGACCCAGAGGGATGGTATGGGGAGGGAGGAGGGAGGAGGGTTCAGGATGGGGAACACATGTATACCTGTGGCAGATTCATTTTGATATTTGGCAAAACTAATACAATTATGTAAAGTTTAAAAATAAAATAAAATTTAAAAAAATAAAAAACTCAACATTCAGAAAACTAAAAAAAAAAAAAAAGCAACCTACCAAATACAGGGAAATATTTTCAAATCATATATCTAATAAGGGGTTAATATCTAAAATATATAAAGAACTAACACAACTCAACAGAAAAAGAGTCAGATTAAAAAATGAGCAGGAAACCTGCATAGAGATGTTTCCAAAGCAGGCACATAGATAGCCGATAGGCACATGAAAAGATGCTCAACATCATTGATCATCAAGGAAATGCAGATTAAAATCACAATGAGATATCATCCCATGTCTGTTATAATGGCTATCATCAAAGACAAGAAATAACAAGTGTTGGGTAGGACGTGAAGAAAAGGCAACCCTTGTGGACAGTTGATCGACATGTAAATTGGTGCAGAAACTATGGAAAACAGCAATGGAGGTTGCTCAAAAAATTAAAAACAGAGCTACCATATGATCCAGGAATTCTGCCTCTGGGCATTTACCAAAAGAAACAAAATCATTATGCTGAAGAAACCATATACAATGCAGCATCATTTACAATAATCAAGACATGGAAACAACTTAAGTGTTTTTAAATGAATAAATGGATAAAGAAAACATGGTATAGGGGTAGGCAAGATGGGTGAAGACAGTTAAAAAGTACAAACCTCTAGTTTTGAAATAAATAAATTCTGGGAATGTAATATATAGCATGTTGCTATGGTTAACAATATTGTATTGTATATTTGAAAGTTTCTAAGATAGCAGATCTTAAAAGTTTTCAACACAAGAAAAAAAGTTTTATAGCTATATTTGGTGATGGATGTTAACAAAATTTATTGTAGTAATTATTTCACAATATATACATAAATCAAATCATTATGTGTACACCTAAAACTAATACAATGTTGTATGTCAAGTATATCTCAATTTAAAAATACTATAGAGTTAAAAAAATTCTACATGGCAATCTCACTTGCCGACTCTGATAGATCAGACCCAGTTTCACATAGTTTCACTCAGTTTCCTACAAATACAGACACTCCATGATTTATGATTGTTTGACTTAGGATTTTCCCACTTTACAATGGTACAAGAGCAGAACACATTCAGTAGAAACCATACTTGAATTCTGATCTTTGCCCAAGCTAGTGATATGCTGTACCACACTCTCTGGTGATGCTGGGGAACAGCAGCAACTCACAGCTCCCAGTCAGCCCCACAATCACAATGGAAAATAACCAATACATTTACAACCATCCTGTACCTACAAAAGCTTTTTTTTTTTTTTCCACTTTTAGTACAGGATTCAATAAATTACATGAGATACTCAACATTTTATATAAAAAGAGTTTTGTGATAGAGGCTTTCACCCTACTGTTGTTGTTGTTCAGTTGTTCAGTCATGTCCAACTCTTTGTGACCCCATGAGCTGCAGTATGTCAGGCTTCCCTGTCCTTCACTGTCTCCGAGTCTCTAGGTGCCCTACTGTAGGCTAGTGTAAGTGTTCTGAGCACATTTAAGATAGGCTAGGCTAAGCTATGATTTTCAGTAAGTTAGGTATATTAAATGTATTTTCCACTTGCAGTATTTTCAATTGATGATAGGATGCAGTCTCATCTTAAGTTGAGGCAGATCTGTACATACAAGACTATCAGAATATGTGTTCTGACTGTGGGTCTGGAAAATGGGATCACTAAATTTATTAAGTCATTTGGAGCTTACAGGAAAAAGTAATGCAGCATGAGTTTAAAAATCCATTGAAAATTATTGTTCAAGTAATACACACTTGGTACATAAAAATCAAACAATATAAAAGGGTATAAATTGAAAAATGATATGGTCCTACTCCCTAGATAACCACTATTGTTTCTTATGGCTCCTTATAGATATTTTCTATACACATAAATCATCTCTCTACCTACCCCCATCTTTTTCAACAAATGAAGTTTTACTATACAGTCTGTTCAGTATTCGCAAAGAGTCAGACACGACTGAGCAACTGATCTGATCTGATCTGTTCAGTATTTTGCATTTTTCAGTGAATATAGTTTAAATATATTTTTATATCATGACAATGGCAATAATCCATATGTAGAACAGGGTTATCAACCTGTCTACATTTGCCGAGTGGATAACATAAATTAGAGGAATGAGTTGGATAGAAGAAAACCAATTCAATATTGTAAAGTAATTAGCCTCCAATTAAAATACATAAATTTATATTAAAAAATAATTCTCCTTTATAATAAAAATTAAAAAAACAAAGATTTAAAACTTTTGGGCCTCGAAGGACATTATCAAAAAGTATAAAACACAGTCTATACTAAGGAAAGAAAATATTTACAAATCATATATCTAATAAAGGTCTAGTGTTCAGAATATATAAAGAACTCTTACAACTCTACAACAAAAAGACAACTCAATTAAGAAATGAGTAACAGAGTTGAATATCCATTTCTCCAAAGAAAATATACAAATGGCCAACAGACACAAGAAAAGATGTTCAATCTCATTGGTTATCAAGGAAATACAAATTAATCAAAAACACAGTGACATACCACTTTCGATTCAGTTCGGTCGCTTAGTCGTGTCCAACCATTTGCGACCCATGAATTGCAGCACGCCAGGCCTCCATATCCATCATCAACTCCCGGAGTTTACCCAAACTCATGTCCATCGAGTCGGTGATGCCATCCAACCATCTCATCCTCTGTTGTCCCCTTCTCCTCCTGCCCCCAGTCCCTCCCAGCATCAGGGTCTTTTTCAGTGAGTCAACTCTTCACATCAGGTGGCCACATTATTGGAGTTTCAGCTTTAGCATCATTCCTTCCAATGAACACCCAAGACTGGTCTCCATTAGAATCGGCTGATTGGATCTCCTTGAATTCCAAGCGATTCTCAAGAGTCTTCTCCAACACCACAGTTCAAAAGCATCAATTCTTCGGCACTCAGCCTTCAACTCTCACATCCATACATGACCACTGGAAAAACCATAGCCTTGACTAGACAGACCTTTGTTGGCAAAGTAATGCATCTGCTTTTTAAAATGCTATCTAGGTTGGCCATAACTTTCCTTACTTTACACTCACTCAATTAACTATATTTTTAAGGGAAAATATGTGTTGGTAAGAATGTGGAGAAATAGGAACCATCATACACTGCTGGTGGGGATGTAAATTTTGTAGTCTCTTTGGAAAACAGTATGGCACATCCGCAAATGATTAAAAGCAGTGTAACCATACAACTATACAATTCCACTACTAGGTATACCCCAGAGAAATGATAACATATGTTCACACAGAAACTTACATACTAATGTTTACAGCAGTATTATTCATATTAGCCAAAAAATGGAAACAAACCAAATGTCCAAATGAAGGGGTCAACAATTTGTTATATATACATACAATGGAATATTATTCAACCATAACAAAGAATGAAGTACTGACATATGCTACAACTTTGATAAACCTCAAAAAACATTATACTAAAGTAGCCGAACACAAAGGGTTATATATTGCATGATTCTTTTTCTATGTAATATGCAATATAGGAAAAACCATAGAGACAGAAAGTAGATTAGTAGCTGCCAGCAGTTGAGGTGGAGAGACGAAGTGAAGAGCAATTACTTAAAGAAAACAGGGTGTTCTGCTGGGGTGACAAAAAAGTTTTGACACTAGTGAGAAGTGGTGGATGCAACAATATTATGAATGCACTAAGTGCCATTAAAGTGTACACTTTCAAATTATTGATTAATTGTATTTTACATGAATTCCACCTCAATTTTTTAAAAGAAGATTGCAAGGGAATGTTTAATTTGCTCAAGAGAACTACTGTCCTCAAGGGACCTAGTCTATTAGCTTTTGTTGAACTAAAGACAAGTGAGTTTTCCATACTCTTTAAAGCAGACTTGGGATTTGGTTTGAGGGGCAATGAACTAAAGAAGAAATAACACAAGACTCAAGAGGAATGTTCTTGATTACTTGCTATACATTTTGGAAAAGAATAAAATAAAATACTGTTTTCCATTAAAAAAAAAAACTGTAACAAGAGAAATGAGGGTAGCAGCTTATTTAAGAAACCAATCAGAAATATTTTCAAAAATCAGTAAAATGATCTTTTTTTTTTTTTTTTTTAGGGGATAGACCATTTTGAAGTCTTTACTGAATTTGTTACAATATTGCTTCTGTTCTATGTTTTGGTTTTTTGGCTGAGAGGCCTGTGGAATAATTAGCTTTGCAACCAGGGATCAAACCCACACCTACTGCATTGTAAGACAAAGTTTCAACCATTGGACTGCAGGGAAGTCCCAGGAATGACTTTTTGAGAGAAAAAACAATAGTTACATTGAGCAGATAAGAACCAAGATGAGACGATGTGAGTTCTCCCCTCCTAATCATGTTAAAAGCCTTGAACCACACTGTTTATTTTTTAATGGTCTTCATATGGAGGAAATTTTCAAACTGTGCCAGAGAGTCATTTCATCACAAATGGCACAATTATGAGCAAACAACCCACAAGGAATGTTCTTACTCCTCTCCATTCTTTGGCCTGACAGAAGTTTTCACTGTGGATATAATTTTCTATTTCTGCACTGTGGTATGGTAGTCCCCAAATGGTGAGCCCATTATCTAAAGATGTTGAGCTTTATGTTGTGGTGGGAACAGGGAGTCACACTCCTTTCTGGCCTTCAGAATTTAACAATAAATACTGGAGAGGGTGTGGAGAAAAGGGAACCCTCTTACACTGTTGGTAGGAATGTAAATTGATACATGCACTATAGAAAACAGTATGGAGGTTCCTTAAAGCATTAAAAATAGAGCTACCATATGACCCAGATATCCCACTCCTGGGTACATACCCAGAGAAAAGCATAATTCAAAGGGATACATGTACCCTAATGTTCATGGAAGCACTATTTACAATAGCCAGGACATGGAAGCAACCTAAATGTCCATCAACAAAGGAATGAATAAAGACGATGTGGCGCACACACACACACACAGATATGTACAGTGGAATATTACTCAGCCATAAAAGGAATGAAATTGTATCACTTGCTGAGACATGGATGAACCTATAGCCTGTCATACAAAGTAAAGTCAGAAAGAGAAAAAACAAATATATATTAACTCATATATATGGAATCTAGAAAAATGGTACAGGTGAACCTATTTGCAAAGCTGAAATAGAGACACAGATATAGAGAAGAAACATATGAATATCAAGGGGGAAGAGGAGGTGGGATGAATTGGGAGATTGGGATTGACATATATATTGACTGGGCTTCCCTTGTGGCTCAGATGGTAAAGAATCCACCTGCAACGCGGGAGACCTGGGCTCAGTCCTTGGTTGGGAAGATCCCCTGGAGAAGGGAAAGGTTACCCACTCCAATATTCTGGCCTAGAGAATTCCATGGACTGTATAGTTCATGTTGTCGCAAAACGTCAGACACAACTGAGCGACTTCCACTTTCACTGTATATACTACTACGTATAAAGTAGATGGCTAATGAAATATAGCACTGGAAACTGTACTCAGTGCTCTGTGGACAAAGTGTGTGTGTGTGTGTGCGTGCTCACTGGCTCAGTCATGTCTGATTCTTTGTGACCCTGTGGACTGTAGCCCACCAGGCTCCTCTGTCTATGGGATTCTCCAGGCAAGAATACTGGAGTGGATTCCCACGCCCTCCTCCAGGGTATCTTCCTGATCCAGGGATTGAATCCACATCTCCTTCAGCTCCTGAAGTGGCAGGTGGATTCTTTTACCAGAGCCAGACAAAGTACATATATGTAGGTTATAGCTGATTCACTGAGATGTACAGCAGAAAGTAACTCAACATTGTAAAGCAATTAAACTAAAAAAAAAAAAAAAAAACCTACTTGTTATAATTTTCTCATACAAATAAAATTTAAAAAAAAAAATCGCTGTATCCCAGAATCTTAGAATAGCAAATGTGAGAAATCACAGTACTACAGTTAAAACACTAACTTCAGGACATATTTCTCCACCAAAACTTCTGCAATTTCAACCCTTCTCCTCCCTCCACATTTCCATGGGAGGCAAGAACAGCAGGTCAAAGAGACCAAAGGAAAGGTCACTCCAAGAGATAAAAGTGGTGAGGAACAAGTCTGTGGGCTATGAGTCCAGAATCAGGCTGTGGGCCATGAGTCCAGAATCATGGCCACTAGGTTTCCACTATCCTGAGCACCATGCCCTGCTGAGTCCTCCAGAGAATATGAGCTGTGTGGCCACTGGAAATGTAGCTTACAAGGGCACACACCAGACTGACACATTCATTTCTTCATAATTGGAAAAGCCAAAGCTCTGACTTGGATTTTGATCTGCAGTCCTCAGGAGTTTTCCCACAGAGACTTTATAAATAATCAAGTTTGATTCTTCTCAAACCTGAGACTCGGGCTTCCTAATGGCTTATACTGAAACCAATATGTAGTTCATAGGAATTCTATGATTTCATCCCCCTTAATTATCAGAACCTTAAAAGTTTATCAAAAGCTATATTAAGTGTATTGGAAATCTCTATAATATTTAAAAAGATATATAGGTAAAAATTATTTTAAACAACTAATGTTAGGATTCACAAAATCTTCACAAATCTGAGAGATACTCACCATTTTTCTTTATTACAGTATAGTTGATTTACAATATTGTGTTACTTTCAGGTGTACAGCACAGTGATTCAGATATATATAAGCATACATATATACACATACATATATATTCTTTTTCAGATTCTTTTCCCATACAGGCCACTGAAGAGTATTGCATAGAGCTCCCTGTGCTATACAGTAGGCCCTTCTTGGTTATCTATTTTATATATAGTAGTATGTATATATTAATTCTAAACTCTTTTAAGTATAGGCAATTAGAATCTTTAATTAGTTCCTTCCTACCCCTCTTTTTTTCTCCTATGTCCACACTGTCACGTTCTTCCCATTCATCCTTAACAAAGTGACTAGGGCTATATTTTCCAGTATTATTTAAACCTATCTTGAACAAAGGTTCATATCACCAATAGAGTTTTTGGTTGTTTTACCATCATTCTAAATATGAATATTTTAAGAATAGATGGGGAACCTCCAAAGATTCCCTAAGGCCAGTAAGTTTTTTTTCAAGAACCTTTGAAGATAACTACCCATTGTATTTTACAAAGTTAGACTAACCTTCATAAGAAATCTTGATGATTATAGTTCACAAAAGATTCATTTCACTTCTGAACAGAGATGTAAGACCCTGAATAAAATCCTGGAAAAGAAAATTCAATAATAAAAGAATCACTCACCATGATCAAGTAAGGTTTATCTTAGCAAGGAAGGCAAGATACATTACTGGGCAATCTATCAATATAATAGATCGTGCCAATGGGTCAAATAAGTCATTTTTTGACAATAGCAACAGAAAACAAAAACAACATTCATATACATTTCTTATTTAAAAAAATATGTAACCACTACAAACCTATTATAACAGATAAAATCAAAGAGACTGATAATGCCAAGAGGTGGAGATGATGAAAAGCATATGGGACTCTAATGACAGTGATTGGGATGAATATGCAAACAAGCTAAACTGTCCAAATTTCTTTTCTTAAGAGGAGTTGCTTAACTACTTGTGGCCATTTAGAGAAAGCCTGTCTGCAGTGGGAAACAATGAGGCCAAAGAGGGATAATTAAGTTGAAAAAATATATAAAACTACTATATAATTTTTAAACATATATATGTATATATAATAGTTAATTTTGTGTCAAATTAACTGGACTAAGGGATGCCCAGAGAGTCGGTAAAACATTCTTTCTGGGTGGGTCTGTGAGTGTTTTCTGGAAAAGATTAGCATGGACATCAAACCTTGAGGGCCTCAGTAGACTACACAGGAGGTTTTTGTTACACGCCAGGCTCCTCTCTCCATAGGTACTTTCCTGGCAAGAATACTGGAGTGGATTGCCATTTCCTTCTCCCTGGGATCTTTCTGACCCAGTGATCAAACCCCTGACTGCTGTATTGTCAGGAAAGTTCTTTACCACTGAACCAGGGAAGCCCCTACAAGGGAGGAGGAAGTACAAATTTGTTCTTTGCTTGAGCTGGGACACCCATCTTCTCCTGCCCTCAGACATTGGCATTCCTGGTTCTTGGGACTCAAACTGAACCTTATACTATCTGCTCTCTTGGTTCTCAGGCATTCAGACTAAGACTGAATTATACCAACTGCTAAATTATACCACCATTTTTCCTGGTTCTCCAGGTTGAAGAAAGCAAACTGTGGACCCTCTTGTCATCCTCAATTGCACAAAGCAATTCCTATAATTAATTTATACACACACACAGACACACACGCACAGAAATACACATGAATACATATATACTGGCTCCTATTGGCTCTGTTTATCTGGAGAACTCTGACTAATACTGCCGGGGTCCAGCCCCGGTGGATCCAGGGAATTCGAAGCGGGGACGGCGTCGGCGAGGATCAGGAAACAACTGCTTAATTAAATGTTAATTAAGGATATAAAGAGTAATAGAATGAGGACAGCTCAGTAGGAAAATTCAGTGGAGAAAAGAGGCTGAGTAGCTTGATTTACGCTGGAGACCAATAAAACTTCAAGACAAGAAGTTTGCACCACTTACGTAGGCCGCAGGCGCCCTCTCGAATAGCGGAAGGTGCCTCACCCTAGACACCTTCTCGAGTGGGTCTTAGAAGCCCAGGCATAATTAGTAAGCGTGGTGGGTTCCGCGCTCCAGATGGAGACTCAGCTGGAAGTTAAAGGGAAGAATGACATGGTGAGACCAAGTTTCGGTGAACAAGGCCCGCACTTTATTTTCCAAAGTAGTTTTTATACCTTAAGTTATGCATACAGGATAATGGGGGAAGGGGTAGAGTCATGCAGTAAGCCAGGCTTTCTTCCTGCAAACTTATCATATGCAAAAGTTTAGGTGATTTGCATCATCTTCTGGCCCGGAGGCCTTTTTCTCTAAAGGTGATTATTCTAAAGTCAGGCGCCAGCCTCCAAAAAGCATTAGATAAAGTTGCATTCCTACAGAGCAAAGGTGTGGTGGGCTATAACAAGAAAAAGAATTAAGGGTCCCAGGTTACAAACATTAAAGCTACTATTTACACCATCTATATTAATCAATACACTGCCAGGGACACAGCAGATAAGGGATATGGAAACTTAGCAGCAAACATTGGCCCAACAAGTGAAAATCCCTTCACCAATACAATTTCTAATCAATCTTTTAACTGCTCAAAGGAATCTGTATTTAGACAGTTTAGAACATCTCATGCCTCTCACAGTTTGGAGGCTCTGAGCAATCACATGTGGCCGGAAAAACCTATTCAGGCAGGCTAGAGGACTTCCAAGGGAGTTTGTAGGTTGAACACTGTCACACCCAGGAATTATTAACTGGAGCTGTAAGCTAACTCTTTTTTCAGAGAGGTAGTGGGGGACAGCCCCCCGTAAAGTCAGAGGTGTAGGTGAAAGCACAAAGCAGAAAGTAGGCAGACTCTGGTTTTGGGGGTATATGCTCGAGAATTTCCAGGGGGACTCCTGAAGCTCGATCCCGCCTTTGCGTATGCCGAGCCTCCTTCCTCATGACCTTTGTCATGGGCGGAGTTCCTCACGCTGGCTACCGGCAGTGATAGAATTCCAGCTGAGCTATTCCAGATCCTGAAATGTGCTGCACTCAATATGCACTATGCACTCAATATGCAATATGCCGGCTCCCGGCATCATACAATATATAAGAGAGAGAGATGACCTGCAGTACTGAAGAAGGAAATGGCAACCCGCTGCAGTATTCTTGCCTGGAGAATCCCATGGACAGAGGGGCCTGGTGGGCTACAATCCATAGGGTCACGAAGAATCATACATGACTCAGAGGCTGAATGAACAAACAAACGAATGATTGGCTCCCAGACCAGTATTAACTGAACACAATTTCACTTTTGGAATTGTCATTAATATAAAACCATAAATTTCCATTTATTCTCATGCTCATTTGAATAGTTTCTTTTGCTTTCAAGAGAGTTGTCACTAATGGAGAAGTAATGTTACACTGGATGCAGACTGCATATACTGAGCACCTATTATGAACAAAAAGCTATGCAAGATAAATAGAACAGAGATTCTGTCCTCAATATTAACTGCTGATTAATCAAATACCCTAAAAAGACTAATAATATGCATGAACTGAATTTCAAAACAATGCTTTGTAACATGTGATTTCATGTAATACAGACTTTTTTTTTTTGCCATGCCACACAGCACGTGAGATCTTAGTTCCCCAACAAGGCATGGAATCCACACCCTCTGCAATGAAAGCACGGAGTCTTAACCACTGGACAGCCCGGAAAGTCCCTAGTAATAACAATATAGAAGAGCCTACCTTAAAGAGATAGGGACAATTCTATTATTAATAATTATATATTTTAAATTTTTATTTATTGGCTGTGTCAAGTCTTAGTTGCAATCATGGGATCTTTGTTGCAGCACAAGGACTTTCCAGTTGTGGCCCATAGCCTCTAGAGTACGGGATCAATAGCTGAGGGGCACAGTCTTAGTTGCTCCAAGGCATGTGAGTCTTAGTTCTTCCCCAATGAGGGATCAAACCCATGTCCCATGCATTGCAAGGTGGATTCTTAACCATTGGACCACCAGGGAAGTCACCTCTATTAATTACTGAAAGCTTTATTACTGAAATACAGTACCTAGTATTGAAAGAGAAAGTTGTCTCTTCTTCTGTGTTTTCAAGCACAGTCTGAAAAGTGACATATTCAGTCACTCAACCCAACAGTTTGTGTTTGTGATATTTTCCTATTTTTAAAAACTGAATTATCTTTTAGTTTGGAATACTGACACAATCCTGACAATGTTTCTTTGTAGTAATCAGGAAATGAATGAAATATTTACAAGAGGTGAAATGTCTTAAACTTCCAGAGAGATAGGGACAGAGAGATAGGATTGTTCTTCTACCAATATCATCACCTCTAGAATCTGAACACTTAACTGCGAAATATATTCATATGTCATTAATAGTGTACTGGATGTATACATACATACATATATATATATATATATATATATATATATATATATATAATACAAAAGTTATATACATACACATATATATATATATTCAGTGGCTTCCCAGGTGGCACTACTGGTAAAGAACCTGCCTGCCAATGCAGGAGATGCAAGAGACATGGGTTCGATCCCTGGGTCAGGAAGATCCCCTGGAGGAGGGAATGGCAACCCAATCCAGTATTCTTGCCTGGAGGATACCATGGATAGAGGAGCCTTGAGGGCTACAGTCCTCAGAGTCAGAAGCAACTTAGCACACAACTGAACAACTGAAGCAACTTAGCATGCATGCATGTATACATATTCAGTACAATATTCAAATTCCTATCAAGGTTTATGTTTTTGTATGCCTATAACAACTTAGCACACATGCATGTATACATATTCAGTGTGATATTCAAATTCTTATCAAGGTTTATGTTTTTGTATGCCTATCCTGTTTTAATCAGATTAATACAATAGATTTCTGAAGTCCCAGTGGCTACTTTCATTCTTTAATTTCTATCACCTATGAGTAGAATACTTGCATAATTTAACTGTAGTCACATCATGAACATTTCATAATTGACAGTTCATGCAACTAGAGAGTTGTCAAAATCCCATTATTTTTGTTTCTGGGGAAGCCTAATTACTGGATGGTTTCTAGGAAAGCATATTGACAAGTTGAATGAAATGGATGGTTCTCATATTAAATTCTCCTAGAAAGGAAAAGCAAGGTAATTCCTCTTTAATTTTCATAATGTGACTTTTCTGATTCAAAACAGTGAAATTTCAGTTTTTCTAAGGCTATCTGGAATTTGTCCCTAAAGAGCTTTCAAATTGAGGCATGGAATATTTTTAAAAAGAATTTGTCACAAGAAAACTTAAAAAACACTAATTATATTAGGAAATGAGAAGTGGACTAAGAAGAAACAAAACTCAAAAATTTTGAGCAACTCAAGATTCTTAAATCCACTGTGGAAAATAATAATAATGAAACCTTACTTTCATGTAACATGATTAAAGTTTCAAAAATGCTTTCGTATCAACAACTTCATTTGATACAATTGACTTATAAGAAAGAACAGGGATCAAGCCCTTCTGTCAGGTGAATTGAGAGGCACAAATTTAAGTAATGAACTCACAGCCATAAGTAGCCATATATGTATGCATTCATTCACAGCATTTCTTGAAAGATCACTATGTGAAAGACATTGTACTAGCTGATAATGGAACATCCTTCCCTCCAAGGCTAGGATGTTCTAAAGTGTTCTGAGGAACACTCTAGAAAGGGTGACAAAGAAGTTCAGCATGATATAATAAGTGTTTTAAGGTGTTTTAGTCATTGGGAAACAGCAACTTTAAATTCATGTGGAATTTCAAACATAAACGTCTCTTGAATCACACAAATGAGATGTTCATGGGAAAAAAAGTAATCTTTGAGCACAGAAACACAGAATGTTGGCACCGCAAAGAGCCTTAGAGATTACTGTTCCAACAGTTCCCTTATTTCACAGGAGAGGAAACTAAACTTAAAGAGACTAACTGGTTTTCCAAGGATAATAAGACTAGAAAGTGGCAAAGTTTTAAAGTTTCTTAAGGTTATAAATATAATTTTCAAACAACCTCAACACACAGAATCCAAAAAAAAGGAAAGAAAGAAAGTGTGCAATAACTTGGATGTATTCAGTCAAGGATGATCAATTTTACCACTACCCTTAAGTGTTCAAAATGTCAAAAGAAAAGAGGAGTTTTGCATTAAAGCTATTATTTTATAATTTCCCAATGAATTAAAATACTTTTAATACTCAATGGTCAACCAGTATTCAAAAGGCAAAAAAAATAAATTATGCCTGACATTACTTTGGCCACCTGATGCAAAGAACTGACTCATTTGAAAAGACTCTGATGCTGGGAAAGATTGAAGGCAAGAAGAGAAGGGGACGACAGAGGATGAGATGGTTGGATGGCATCACCGACTCAACGGGCATGAGTTTGAGTAAACTCCGGGAGTTGGTGATGGACAGGGAGGCCTCATGTGCTGCAGTCCATGGGGTAGCAAAGAGTCAGACACAACTGAGCAACTGAACTGAACTGAACTGATATTACTTTTAAGATCATTGCTGATAACTCTCTGAATGAACAGACCTCACCATGCTAACTGCTAAGTATTTATATCCTCAATACAAGGAACAGAGAGTGGACACTGCAGTGCATTGAAATGTACAATCCCCAAGTCTGTGACCATTGCTGGTCTACCTTTATATATGTATTTTTTCATAAACCCACAGCATTAATATCCATCAATATCATTCCTTCCAATAACACCTTTAACTTTTAGCAATGTGAATTTGTTGAGGAAAAGGCTATGTCACATTGAATTTTGAAATTTCCCAAAATAATGTAGCATGCCAGTAGTGCTGACTTTTTAGACTGAATTATATTCACATTACCTTTCTTCCGGTTCGCTTTGCTATTTCTGGTAGAGTGGTTCTGCCTACATGAATAAAATTTTATTACATTCTTATCCTTCACTGTTGGCTCTACCTTGACAGTCAAGTTTAATCACGCCAGATGTTGTTTTTGCAAAGCTCACTCCTTCTGCACAGATAATAGCCACCCTGACCAATTTTTCCCCTCAAAGTACCACCCTCCCTCAGAAGTGTTATGTTCAGGGGATAATTCCTGACAATGAAGCAAACTAACCTGCTTTCAGCCAATTTGTGGGCTGCCATTTTAGCAGAAAGTCTGATCTTCATACTCTTTTAACCTGGCTAGTCTAAAATGTTCATAGTTTACTGCTTTTGTCTTCCTGTATGCTTCCTGAACTACAGAATCTCATACAGAGAATAGAATCGTGAATGGTAACTACAAAACAATGAAACAAAACTTCCATATGAAATATAAAATTGATCACATTGCTTTTTTATATCAGCTACACCTATATTGATTTTTTTTTTTTTTTTTTTTGCTCTTCAAACACAGGTTAAGAAGTAACTGTTTACACCTCCAGTGACTCATCTTCCCCCAGTAGGGGCTACAGTCATTGACGAAATCGTATTTTTACCAAGTGTATATCCCTCTGCTCTTAGATTTCCTTTTTTCTTCTATTTCTCTGTCTCTGTACATAAATGTATCCCTTTCCCAAAAAGACTTACAGAGTTGCAAGTCACTCCTCCAAAGAACAGACTTCTAGTAACTTCAACCTTTAGGGGAAAAAAAGCCACAAACCTTTATAAAAGGAAAAAAGATTTCTAAGAGGCCAGTTGTCAGAAAGCACATACATATTTCATAAGAATAAAATTAAAAATGAGCTCTCCTTCCTCTAAGTTCCCAAACCTTATTATCTGTTCTTATCTCATGGCACTTACAATTCTTCCTTATTATTCTAGTTATTTATGTAAATGTGTTATCTTCTTCACCAACCTGGAAGATCTTTGCCGGCAGGATCGAGGTCTAACTTACCATATTCCCCAAAATGTCAGTTGCTTCATTTATGTTCTATAAAGAACCGTTTCTCCATCCTTTAAAGCCCCATGAAGGTTGCAGAAAGATCAAGGTAATGAGGATTGGAAAAAAATTATTTGATTTGACCAGTTTTTCACTAGTGTTTGACACTTAACATATGCTTTTATTATAGGTTTTTTTACACACGTCTTATATTCCCAACTGCTTCAACTAAAAAAGGAGCTTTATAAGCTCCCTGAGGGGAAGTTCCACCTGTTGCTCGTCTTTGTATTTCTCAAAGTTTTTAAATAGAACCTTGTACCTAATAGGCACAGAGATATAAATGAAATAACATAAATCAGATTACAAGGATAAATAGCAGACCCCTATAAGGCATAACAGCAATGAACAGCATTAGAATATACAAACGGGAGAAGGCAATGGCACCCCACTCCAGTACTGTTGCCTGGAAAATCCCATGGACGGAGGAGCCTGGAAAGCCACAGTCCATGGGGTCGCTAGGAGTCGGACACGACTGAGCGACTTCACTTTCACTTTTCACTTGGAGAAGGAAATGCCAACCCACTCCATTGTTCTTGCCTGGAGAATCCCAGGGATGGGGAAGTGTAGTAGGCTGCCATCTATGGGGTCCCACAGAGTCGGACACGTCTGAAGTGACTTAGCTTAGCAGCAGCAGAATATAAAAAAAAGCCATTTTTATTCATTAAACATTTATTAAGTGAATATTATATACTAACTGTGCTATGTACTAAAAGAAATAAAGCATAAAATTTCCCTCAAGGAAAACCTAGGTTAGTGGTGTAACTAGGAATCAAAAATTTTAAGCCAAAATTATGAGATTACTCCCTATTGATAAACTCAACTTGCTCAGTGCATATTATATTGTAAAAAGATTTTTTAAATGAAAAAAAAAAGCCATAAAACTTTGAGTATGAAAGTTAAGATTACATTAACTGAAACCCCCATGCTAGATAAATAAGACATTACTTACTGTATGTTATCACCATTTCTTAAATGCTTATAGTCTAAATTAGATTGCTTTCCCAATATTCTTCGTATGCCATATCCCAAAGAGTAATATATAAGAGTAGTTGTTTTACATGGATTATCATATTTTTAGAGATATTTGTAAATATAATAAACAAATGTCATTATTAATAATATTAAGAATTCAATTTTTTTCCTCTTTTTTATAAGGTAAGATTTCTCTATGTGCTTTACATAATATCCACAAATCTTACTAGGTATTTTAATCAAGCAGTTAGACAATTTCCAATTGTTCATGGAACCATAAAGGGCTATTCCAATATCTACTCGGTTATAGCAAGAATACTAGCTAGTGATTAAAATATTCAAGCATAGCCTTTGAGAATAATTTTACTCAACTTTAAAAGACACAGGAATTTAGTCCACTATCATCCTCTTTTCTCCAGAAACGACTGACACTCTCACTGAATACCAAATAAATTTCATTTCCTTTCCTGTTGATAAATTAGGAGGGAAAAAGGAATGAGAATTTTACCACTCTTTATAGCCTTAAAGTGTTAATGGGCTCAAGACATTTAGCAGCATTATTTAGGCAAAAGAAGATACACAATGAGAAAAATGGGTTTGATTTAGGTACCCTATATGCAGTTCTGGATTGTATACTAATCCAGCCAGTCATTTGCTATTACAATTGATATTGTTGGTATTATCATTGATAGCTGACTAAATAAATAACTGTAAATGGCAATGTGTAGTGCAGGGTATACCCCCACTACAGATGTATTAGATAAGGAGTATGTTGATATTTTAGGAGCAACTTTTCTATCTGCTTAAAAAAACACATATTCATTCTAGAAAATTTGGAATATTAGAAAAGAACAAATAATATTATAAAAACCATTATCCTAAGATGGATATATTACAAGTATTAACATTTTACTGTATTTTCTTACAGTATGTGTACATTGTGTGTGTGTGTGTGTGTGTGTGCATGTGTGTGTGTGTACATGTGCATGCAGGCTTTATATGGTGTACACATGGATTCTTAGTATTTTTTTTTCCCACATCAGACATGGAAATTTTTCCCATGAGTAGATATAGTTATAAAAAATGCCATAGTATAAATGAACCATAAGGCATTTAAGCCTACTGTAGGCTATTTAAGCTATTTTCAATTTTTCATTATTATAACCAGGACTGGAAAAGGTCAGTTTTCATTCCAATCCCAAAGAAAGGCAATGCCAAAGAATGCTCAAACTACTGCACAATTGCATTCATCTCACATGCTAGTAAAGTAATGCTCAAAATTCTCCAAGCCAGGCTTCAGCAATATGTGAACTGTGAACTTCCAGATGTTCAAGCTGGTTTTAGAAAAGGCAGAGGAACAGAGATCAAATGGCCAACATCCGCTGGATCATTGAAAAACCAAGAGAGTTCCAGAAAAACCTCTGTTTCTTCTTTATTGACTATGCCAAAGCCTTTGACCGTGTGGATCACAATAAACTGTGGAAAATTCTGAAAGAGATGGGAATACCAGACCACCTGACCTGCCTCTTGAGAAATCTGTATGCAGGTCAGGAAGCAACAGTTAGAACTGGACATGGAACAAGAGACTGGTTCCAAATAGGAAAAGGAGTACGTCAAGGCTGTATATTGTCACCCTGCTTATTTAACTTACATGCAGAGTACATCATGAGAAACGCTGGGCTGGAAGAAGCACAAGTTGGAATCAAGATTGCCAGGAGAAATATCAATAACCTCAAATATGTAGATGACACCACCCTTATGGCAGAAAGTGAAGAGGAACTCAAAAGCCTCTTAATGAGAGTGAAAGAGGAGAGTGAAAAAGTTGGCTTAAAGCTCAACATTCAGAAAACAAAGATCATGGCATCCGGTCTCATCACTTCATGGCAAATAGATGGAGAAACAGTGGAAACAGTGTCAGACTTTATTTTTGGGGGCTCCAAAATCACTGCAGATGGTGACTGCAGCCATGAAATTAAAAGACGCTTACTCCTTGGAAGGAAAGTTATGACCAACCTAGACAGCATATTCAAAAGCAGAGACATTACTTTGCCAACAAAGGTCCATCTAGTCAAGGCTATGGTTTTTCCAGTGGTCATGTATGGATATGAGAGTTGGACTGTGAAGAAGGCTGAGCGCCGAAGAATTGATGCTTTTAAACTGTGGTGTTGGAGAAGACTCTTGAGAGTCCCTTGGACTGCAAGGAGATCCAACCAGTCCATTCTGAAGGAGATCAGCCCTGGGATTTCTTTGGAAGGAGTGATGCTAAAGCTGAAACTCCAGTACTTTGGTCACCTCATGAGAAGAGTTGACTCATTGGAAAAGACTCTGATGCTGGGAGGGATTGAGGGCAGGAGGAGAAGGGGACGACAGAGGATGAGATGGCTGGATGGCATCACTGACTCAATGGATGTGAGTCTGGATGAACTCCGGAAGTCAGTGATGGACAGGGAGGCCTGGCGTGCTGCAATTCATGGGGTCGCAAAGAGTTGCACACAACTGAGCGACTGAACTGAACTGATATAATAAACATATGTCTTTTGGTACATCACTGGGATTTTTTTGTAGGTAGGTAGGTAGATGATAGATAAGAGAGAGTCAATTCCTAGGCAGATTGGTAAGAAATCCAGGGTCCCCAAAGAGGAGAAAGGGGTCTGGGGCTCTCGAAGTGGAGATAGGGGTCTGGAATTCTCAAGGAAGAGGAAAAGACAAACTTTTTTTGTCTACATTACTTGCTGCTGCTGCTGCTAAGTCGCTTCAATCGTGTCCGACTCTGTGCCACCCCAGAGACAGCAGCCCACCAGGCTCCCTCGTCCCTGGGATTCTCCAGGCAAGAACACTGGAGTGGCTTGCCATTTCCTTCTCCAATGCGTGAAAGTGAGAAGTGAAAGTGAAGTCGCTCAGTCGTGTCCGACTCCTAGCGACCCCATGGACTGCAGCCTTCCAGGCTCCTCCGTCCATGGGATTTTCCAGGCAAGAGTACTGGAGTGGCGTGCCATTGCCTTCTCTGCTACATTACTTAGTCTTAGTCAATTACACAACTGTTTTTAAACTCTGTACTAACGATTATACAACAACAATGTATCCTGCTTTAGGACAGTTCCTCCTTCCTGAAAACTTCTGGTTAATCCTGTTATCCTAAAGTGTAAATAATGGGAGTGGGTCTAGTAAGATCTTTAGAATCACCAGACATTCTTTGATTCATTGTAATAACTAATTAAAAGGTATATAACTTCACTGCTAACACTAGCAAAGGGGGTACTCTCTGCCCCCTTTCTGATGTCTGTGTCAGAAGCTTTCTCTATCTCTTTTATACTTTAATAAAACTTTATTACACAAAAGCTCTGAGCTATCAAGCATGGTCTCAGGCCCTGGATTGAATTCTTCTCCTCCAGAGGCCAAGAATCCCTGTGTCTTTCATGGTTCAGCAACCTTTCAGATACATACATACACACATACATACATATATAGGCTAGTGAAATGTTCATTTTATGTAAATAGCAGTTACTTACATTTTGTTTTTTGCTTAAGTATTTGCCCATTTTTCTATTGACTACAGAGTATATTTTAATTTCTTTCTTTAAATTTTATTTATTTGTTTTTGTTTTTGGCTGTGCTGGTCTTTGTTGTTGCGAGGAATTTTTCTCTAGTTGTGACAAGCAGGAGTTACTCTCTAATTGCGGCTCATAGGCTTCTCTTGTTTTGGATCCTGGGCTCTAGGGTGCACAGGCTTCAGTAGTTGCAGCAAGTGGGCTCAGTAGTTGTGGCTCCCAGGTTCTAGAGCACAGGCTCAACAGTAGTAGCACAGGGGCTAAGTTGCTCTGCTGCATGTGGGATCTTCCCAGATCACAGATTGAACCTGTGTCTCCTGCATTGGCAGGTAGATTCTTTACCCCTGAGCCACCAACGAAGCCTCTCAATTTCTTAGTGAACTGTTCCGTGCTGCTTGAATATACAATACTGAAATATTATCTGCTAATGAGGGTTACAATTTAATTATGAAAATACACAGAAAATTATTAAGAAAAATCATGATTATTTGCCTTTCAGAACTAATAAACATCAATCCTATCATAATTGCTCAATAACTTTTCTTTTTCTGAAAATGAGTAAAATTTACAGATGGAGTTAAATCCTCTTTGTATTCCTCCCCAAGCAAATTACACTTCTTCCTTACCCAGGACCATTAATAATCATGAATTTGATGTGTGTCTTTCCCATCATATTCTTACACATTGTGTTTTAATGAAAAATTATACAATATTGTTTGGGTTGCCTGAAAAAAAGTTATATATCATATGAACCATTCTGCAGATTACTGTTTTTTAACTCAACATTATGCTTTTCAGATCTATCCATGTTGATATATAAATATCTAACTCATTAATTTATACCAATTTATCCATGTTGTTTATATAACATTCATTCATTTTAACTGCTATATGATATTCTAGAATTCTATCTCATCAAGCCTTCATCACTTATCCATTCACCATGGTAGACATTTAAGTTGTTTTTGGTTTTTGTATTGCAAAAATTGATTTAGCAACCCATCTTGTGTATATGTGCACAAATTTATCTATATCATATACCTAAATATAAATTATTGAATCCAGATATTTCAATCATAGAATACTGAATTACTGAATTACTTTCAACCTTATTATATATATTGTCATATATCTTTCAATTTCATAATGTTTAAATAGGACTTTTGCATTTATGTACAGAAAAGAAACTATAATTTTGGTTTGTTAAACTTTATCTTTCAGTAGTAAGTTAACAATTTCCTAAAGTGAGTTGGGGAGCATATCTGTATTATCTAGACTCCAAAAATATTTCTGAAATAGGGATTATCTATTCCTTGAAGGTATGATAAAAATCATATGCAGTTAGGCCTGATTCCTTCAGAATGGAGTCGGTAATATTTTTTTTTCACTTTCAGTTCGAAGTCTTTAATAATAATCAGTTTTTAAAATTTATTTATTTTAATTGAAGGCTAATTACTTTACAATATTGTAGTGGTTTTGTCATACATTGACATGAATCCACCACAGGAGTACATGTGTTCCCCATCCTGAACACCCCTCCCACATCCCTCCCCATCCCATCGCTCAGGGTAATCCCAGTGCACCAGCCCTGAGCACCCTGTCTCATGCATCAAACCTGGACTGGTGATCTATTACACATATGATAATATACATGTTTCAATGCTATTCTCTCAAATCATCCCACCCTCACATTCTCCTACAGAGTCCAAAAGACTGTTCTATACATCTGTGTCTCTTTTGCTGTCTCACATGTAAGATTATTTTTACCATTTTTCTAAATTCCACAAACATGCATTAGTATACTGTATTGGTGTTTTTCTTTCTGGCTTACTTTACTCATTATAATAGGCTCCAGTTCAATCCACCTCATTAGAACTGATTCAAATGTGTTCTTTTTAATAGCTGAGTAATATTGCATTGTGTATATGTTCCATTGCCTTCTTATCTATTCATCTGCCAGTGGACATTTAGGTTGTTTCCATGTCCTGGCTATTATAAACAGTGCTGTGATGAACATTGGGGTATACGTGTCTCTTTCAATTATGGTTTCCTCGGTGTGTATGCCCAGCAGTGCAATTGCCGGGTCATATGGCAGTTCTATTTCGAGTTTTTTAAGAAATCTCCACACTGTTCTCCATAGTGGCTGTACTAGTTTGCATTCCCACCAACAGTGTAAGAGGGTTTCCTTTTCTCCACACCCTCTCCAGCATTTATTGTTCGTGGAATTTTTGATAGCAGTCATTCTGAATGGCATGAAATGGTACCTCATCATGGTTTTGATTTGCATTTCTCTGATAATGAGTGATGTTGATTATCTTTTCATGTGTTTGTTAGCCATCTACATGTCTTCTTTGGAGAAATGTCTGTTTAGTTCTTTGGCCCATTTTTTGATTGGGTCGTTTATTTTTCTGGAATGGAGCTGCAGGAGCTGCTTGTATATTTTTGAGATTAATTCTTTGTCAGTTGTTTCATTTGCTATTATTTTCTCCCATTCTGAAGGCTGTCTTTTCACTTTGCTTATAGTTTCCTTCATTGCACAAAAGCGTTTAAGTTTAATTAGGTCCCATTTGCTTATTTTTGCTTTTATTCCCATTACTTTGGGAGGTGGGTCATAGAGGATCCTGCTGTGATGTATGTCAGAGAGAGTTTAGCCTATGTTTTCCTCTAGGAGTTCTATAGTTTCTGGTCTTACTTTTAGATCTTTAATCCATTTTGAGTTTATTTTTGTGTGTGGTGTTAGAAAGTGTTCTAGTTTCATTCTTTTACAAGTGGTTGACCAGTTTTTCCAGCACCACTTGTTAAAGAGGTTGTCTTTTCTCCATTGTATATTCTTCCCTCCTTTGTCAAAGATGAGGTGTCCATAGGTGCATGGATTATCTCTGGGCTTTCTATTTTGTTCCATTGATCTATGTTTCTGTCTTTGTGCCAGTACCATACTGTCTTGATGACTGTGGCTTTGTAGTATAGCCTGAAGTCAGGCAGGTTGATTCCTCTAGTTCCATTCTTCTTTCTCAAGTAATCAGTTTTTACTCAGAGTTTCTCTTTCTTCTGGCTTAATTCTGATATTTGCCTGAAAATTTAGCAATCATGTAAGCCTAGATTATTCCCTATATGGTGAAGTCTGAGACAAGAGCTTGTGTGCAAACAAAATATCTGGGGATCATGAACCCAGGAAATGGGTATGTGGCACTGGAGAAGAGTGAAAAAAGGAATGAAGAAAAGCCTATTCAATAAACAAAGATAATATGGTGTGTGTGTGTATATATGCATATATATATATATATATGAAAGATCCCCTGGAGAAGGAAACGGCAACACACTCCATATTCTTGCCTGGAGAATCCTATGGACAGAGGAGCCTGGCAGGCTACAGTCCATGTGGTTGCAAGAGTCAGACTAAACCACTTAGCTGCTAAACTACTATGTGTTTATACACACACACAATGGAATACTACTCAGGCATATGGAAAGAACAAATGCTAAGTAAGTCAGAAAGAGAAAGACAAATACCATATGATATCACTTGTATGTGGAATCTAAAATATGGCACAAATGAACATATCTGCCAAACAGAAACAGACTCACAGAAAATGAGAACAGACTTGTGGTTGTTGATGGGAAGAGGGATGCAGGAAGGATGGACTGGGAGCTTAGGACTAGCAGATGCAAACCATTATATATACAATAGATGAACAACAAGGTCCTACTGTGCAGTATAGGGAACTATATTCAATATCCTGTAAGAAACCACAAAGGAAAAGAAATCAGAAAAATAATATTTAAAAAAAGTTGTCTTAAAGCTCAACATTCAGAAAATTAAGATCATGGCATCTGGTCCCATCACTTCATGGCAAATAGATGGAGAAACAGTGGAAACAGTGACTGAGTTTATTTTTTGGGGGCACCAAAATCACTGCAGATGGTGACTGCAGCCATGAAATTAAAAGATGCTTACTCCTTGGAAGGGAAGTCATGACCAAACTAGACAGCATATTAAAAAGCAGAGACATTACTTTGTCAACAAAGGTCCGTCTAGTCAAGGCTATGGTTTTTCCAGTGGTCATGTATGGATGTGAGAGTCAGAGTATAAAGAAAGCTGAGCACCAAAGAATTGATGCTTTTGAACTGTGGTGTTGGAGAAGACTCTTGAGAGTCCCTTGGGCTGCAAGGAGATCCAACCAATCCATCCTAAAGGAGATCAGTCCTGATTGTTCATTGGAAGGACTGATGCTGAAGCTGAAACTCCAATACTTTGGCCACCTGATGTGAAGAGCTGACTTATTTGAAAGACCCTGATGCTGGAAAAGATTGAAGGTGGGAGGAGAAGAGGACGACAGAGGATGAGATGGTTGGATGGCATCACCGATTCAATGGACATGAGTTTGAGTCAACTCCGGGAGCTGGTGATGGACAGGGAGGCCTGGCTAGCTGCAGTCCATGGGGTTGTGAAGAGTCGGACAAGGTTGAGCGACTGAACTGAACTGAATACGTGTGTGTGTGTGTGTGTGTGTGTGTAACTGAATCCCTTGGCTGTACACCAGAAACACAACACTGTAAATCAACTATACTTCAATAAAATACATTTTAAAAAGAAAAGCCTATTCAAGGTTGTGTTATTAAGCTGATCACTACTATTGCCAGGGCTTGTTTCTGCTAGTGACCTTATGAGGAGCTGTACAGAATGTACCTCAGAATTGTTTACCATTCACCCAATGGCCTCTGCTCCTCATTGGTCAAGAATGGCCCCATAGGCTATTAAATCACAAAGAGTCAGATATGACTTAATTACTGAACAACAACAACTTATGAGCTGCATATACATATAAGTGCTATGGATTCTCACACGACAGAAAATAAGATGAAGTGGCCAAAATTATTAGGCTATACCAGTACAAATCTGTTTTCCACAACAATGACTATAGTAAAAAGTCCATTGAGGACATGAGATGGAACACAGAAGGTGTCTTATACACTGTTTCATCTTAGTTTTCAAAATTATTTAGTTTCCTGATTTCCTGTATCTATTTTCATGCTCCCTTTTTATTTACAATATTATTTGTGCATTTTCTCCTTACTCTGCTTTCCTAGGGGTTCCTCTTGTCAGTTATTTTTAGCTTTTAGTTTTATTGATTGGTTTTATTTTTTTTTTTTAGTCATTAATTTCTGTTTCTATTTTTATTATCTCTTCCTTTAACTGACTTTAATATGTGTCCATTACAACAAGCTTCACGGTATTATCATCTAGATCTTCCACAATTTGTTGTCTTACCAGACTTTCCTTCTCTCTTCCCTTAATTGCCCTATTTTTTTCCTGTGGTGAACTCAAATCATGTGGTTCCAGTCCATTTAATTTTTCCAGGACTTCAGCCATATGTGTGGTACCAGGAGAACAAGGCTTTGTCAAGCAGAGGGCTCCCAACTCCTTACCCTTAAAGATGGTTTAGAAATGGACATATAGTCTAAGCAGAACCACTCTGTTTTCTAAGAACTGCTTATGTGGATGCTAGGAGAGAAAAGAGCTCTCTTACTTGAATCGTTTTAACCGTAAAATTACATCAACTGAATGAATTATTCATATATAAAAATGCTTGGTAGAACATATGGGATTTATGAGGCACCAATTTATGTGAATACCCTCTTTTCCCCCTTTTCTGGCAACTATATACTCAAATATAGGCTGAATCTATGAAGAAAAAAAAAATCTTCTCACTACTAAATACATAAAAAACATATATATGTGTGTGTGTGTGTGTGATCTTCTAACATTACATTTGCCCAAGGTATTTGTGTTTTAACTAATGTTGAAAATTTTTCTAGAGGAATTTTAATCATTAATGGTGAAATTATTCGAGGCACTATATTTTTTTTTACTATGGTACAACCTAAGACAGCTAGATGACTAAGTGCCCTTAACGCTGACTCTGATTGCTGAGGTAAATGAGATATCTAACTCTTATTTAACCTATGAGAAATTACAAGTTACTAGGCTTTCAGGAAATATGTTCAAGGCGATTATATTTTCTGAGTTTCCCATGTATTTTCAGTCAATTCTGGCCAACACTGATATCAAGAAATAAATTTGCAACTTAAAAGTAGTAACTCTGCATGCATTTCTAAAATATAATTAAATGCATTCATGTGCATCTATAGGGGTTTCCCTTGTGGCTCAGCTGGTCAAGAATCTGCCTGCAATGCTGGAGACCTGGGTTAGATCCTTGAGTTGGGAAGATCCCCTGGAGAAGGGAAAGGCTACCCACTCCAGTATTCTGGCCTGGAGAATTCCATGGGGTCACAGGGGGTCACAAAGAGTCAGACATGACTGAGCAGCTTTCATTTCACTATGCACATCTATCAAAGGGCATTTTGAAACACAAGCAAAGTTTTGGTTTGCTGGTCTGTAATTTAGAAATGCAGGCCATTCAGTAGCCAATATGTCAGTTCTTTAAAGCAAAAAACAAAGATCCAGGTGAAATTTCAAATTCAATATGAGTCTCATCTTTGCACAGGAGGAGTCAGGATGAAATCTGTATTACTTTAAGTTCTCTTGAGTGCAAAATATAGCAAGCATTAAATCATTTACAAAGCCATAACTGTTCAAAGCTGAAATGCAAGTAACCTGACTATATCACAGTCCAAACTATCCACAACTTTATTTTCTTGGCAAATCCTAATAACAAAAACTTGATCTGGAGTGTTTATAATAGGATATATGACATTGAATGATAGTTTGATTAACAACTTCAACAAAATTGATCCCTTATGTGGCACTCGAAAGGAATAATGACATTTCTTTGAAGGATCACTGAGGACCCATTCAAAGTACAATAAATAAGTCGTTCAATAATACTTAGCAATATATGTGGTCTCGTGTTTCTAGAGTTAGCCTAAACTATCCAGTATTTGCACTTATTGGAGCTAAACTATACACCAGGCCTCCACACAGTGGTAAATTAAACTATCCATTAATTAGTCACACTGAAGCTTAGTCTCACTCTGACTTGTGTTGCCTTGCATGTTTGGGCCACAAGTTTATAAAGGAGATAATATTTGTGTATATTTTCCTCACCAGACAGTTATGAAGATAGTTGATTCAGGGAATGGTTTAAAATTTTGTCCTTGCAAAGAACTTCTGTCCTATGGACAAGTATCAACTTTTGCAAATCTTCTGCAAAGCTGTTTGGTAATTTGTGTTAAGACTTAACACAGTTCTCATCTCTCAGAGGAAAATCAGTGCCCACAAATGTTCATGCTTCAGAATTTTCATCTCAATGGTATATATAAAAGTGAAAACTTAGAAACACTAATAATATCCAATCTTAAGGAAGTGGTTAAATAAATAGGACATCAGTAAATGAAATAATATGCAATCATTGTGAAACATTTTTTCAAACATGAGAAAAATGGCTCATGTTTTAAACAAATTAAATACTATATGATCAATATATCCCCATTTGTACATAAAAAGATGAACTATATGTATTGAAAATTACTAAAAGGAAATGTACCAAAAGTTAAACAATTTTTTTCTAAGTAATTATAAGTTTTCTATATTTCTGGGAAATATTGTGAACATAAATTGCTTTTATAATCATTAAAATCAATAAATATTATTTTTTAAAGAACCAAAAAAAAAAAAAAAAACCTTTGGCCTAAAGGAACAACACAAATTCATCTAGGAGAGTAAACACAAACTCATCTGTTCAAAACCTAATATCCATTAAAAGGAGGACCAAGAAGATATTTGCTGAGTACCCTCAGTCACTTTCTTTGAAGTTTACCTATGATTTTTCAGGGGGAAGAAGGTACAAGACAGCATATTAAGTTTCATGTCTAGAGTGGAGCAGCCTGTGTTTGAACACTGGTCTCAATACTTACTAGAAGTGTGGCACTTTCTACATTGCTTACACTTCACAAGCTTCAGTTCTCTTTCTATAAATGGGCACAAAACTGTGCCTCATTCATAAGGTTATTGTGAGGATGAAGTTTTTTGGTTATGTTTTAATACACTTAACACCAGTGAATAACATATAAACACTCAATATATGACTAATTGGGCTTCCCTGGTGGCTCAGACGGTAAAGAATCTCCCTGCAAAGCAGGAGACCTGGGTTCAATTCCTGGGTTGGGAAGATACCCTGAAGAATGGAATGGCAAACCACTCCAGTATGCTTGCCTGGTGAATCGCATGGAGAGAGGAGCTTGGTGGGCTATAGTCCATGGGGTCACAGAGTTGAAGATAACTGGGTGATGAAGCACTCACGCATATGACTAATCAATTATTATAAAGGTGTATTAGTGAGAGTTCTCCAGAGAAACAGGACCAACAGGATGTATATATCTGTAGAAAGGGATTTACTGTAAGGAATTGGCTCATGCAATTATGGAGAGGATGGCAAGTATTAATTTCTGTAGTTTGAATCAGCAAGTTAGAGACCCAGGAGAGTCCAAAGGAAGGACAACAGTGGATGTCTCAGTCTGAAAATTGTTGGGCAAGAAAAATTCTACTTTTAAACAGCTTTATCAAGGTATAATTGATTAAAAAAAAAAAAAACCATTATACCTATAGTTAACAATTCAGTATGGTACACTTGAAAATTTGTTAGATCTCATGTTAAGGAAATCAACCCTACAAAATTCATTGGAAAGACTGATGTTGAAGCTTAAGCTCCAATACTTTGGTCACCTGATGAAGAGCCAACTCATCAGAAAAGACCCTGATGCTGGGAAAGACTGAAGGCAGGAGAAGGGGACAACAGAGGATGAGATGGTTGGATGGCATCACTGACTCAATGAACATGAGTTTGAGCAAACTCTGGGAGATAGTGAAGGACAGGGAAACCTGGAGTGCTGCAGTCCATGGGGTCGAAAAGAGTTGCACATGACTGAGCAACTTAACAACATGTAAAGTGTTCTAACAACACACACACACACACACACACACACAAAGGGGCTCTCAGGCAGGAAGAATTCCTCTTACTCAGGTGAGGGCAAGCTTTCCTGTTCAATTCAAGCCTTCAACTTTTAGGATGAGGCCCACCTATATGGGCTTCCATGGTAGCTGTATAAGGGCTTCCCTGGTGGCTCAGATGGTACAGAATCTGTCTGCAATGCAGGAAACCTGGGTTGGATCCCTGAGTCAAGAAGATCCCCTGGAGAAGAGCATGGCAACCCACTCCAGTATTCTTGCCTGGGGAATCCCCATGGACAAGGGAGTCTGGTGGACTACAGTCCATGGGATTGCAAAGAGGCAAACATAATTGAGCAACTAACACATTCATGTTAGATAGAGCAATCCTCTTTTATTCAGTCTAACACTTTAAATGTTACTCTTGACCCAAAACACTCTCAGAGATACAACAGAATAATGTTTGACCAAATGGCTAGGCACCCTGTAGCCTAGTCAAGTTGACATAAAATTCACCATCATGAAGGGATACTAGTAAAATTATATACCATGCATATACAATGATACCATGATTCGTTAAAACTACAAGATGAATTTAAGTGTCTTACATTTCAGTGTAATATCAAACAACTGATTTGAGTGAGGATTTTATGTGAATTTAGTTTAGTATATTTTGCTTTGTTTTTTAACAAAGTTCCCAGTTGTTCAACTAAATTACTTGGTCAGTTTTCTCTAAATAGTCAGTTGTGGCTACAGACAAATTGAGTGGAATTTTTACAGCCTAGTAATTCTTGAAAAGCAGCACAGCTCTCAAACACAGAAGGTCATCCCTATACAGTACTAGGTTTGAAAACCTGTGAGCAATCTTTCCCACCATTAATCTTTAAATTGGATCAAAGAGCATTTGGAGTATATCAGATAAACAGAGGAATAAAGTGATACCAATGCAAAACATTATTTTTTTCATATGTTCAAGTCAATGATTTAAAGTGAGAATTAATGCATTGAAGGGAAAATAATTTACAGAATTAAAAAGGAGGCTGGAATTTTCAAAGAGGTAGCAAGAGTGGGAAAGAATGCATGACATAAAAATCACAATTAAATTTCAAAGTTTAAATTGCAATTAATATTGCCCAGTATACCAAAGCTGCATTCAAGTCATTTTCTTTTAATTGACCACACTGTGCTTTCTTACATATTTTCAAGAAGTAGTCATGAAGATTTAAATTTTGTACAGATGGTTGATCATACTATAAAGACTAAAACATGGTATTAAAGGAACATTTTTAAATCAAGTACAGTATTGAATAAAACCAAGAAAAATGATATACCTTTAAATCTAGAAAATTGTTCTATACATGACAGAACACAATCTATCCCTTTCCTTAGCTCTCAGTTCATTTGTTTGATATATGAACATTTAGTTGAAAATAAAGAGTTAAGAAAATACCTAGAGAATGCCTTGACTCTATTCCTAGATATTCTAAAATTGAACACTTTTGGAAAAAATTTATATTTTTTAAGCTGTTCCAGGCTTTAGTGGATGGATAACTTCTGGGAAGATAACAAATGTGTACATAATACTTAAACAAAGAGCAAAATAAAATCGAAAGGCCTTAGCAAAATATAATGACTATAATTTACTAACACCTTACTATGCCAGGAAGATAAGAAAGCCTTACCTTTTAGTAACTTTAGTAAGAAAGCCTTCCTCAGTGATCATTGCAAAGAAATAGAGGAAAACAATAGAATGGGAAAGACTAGAGACTTCAAGAAAATTAGAGATACCAACGGAACATTTCATGCAAAGATGGGCATAATAAAGTACAGGAATGGTATGGACCTAACAGAAGCAGAAGATATTAAGAAGAGGTGGCAAGAATACACAGAAGAACTATATAAAAAATATCTTCATGACCTAGATAATGACGATGTTGTGATCACACACCTAGAGCCAGACATCCTGGAATGTGAAGTCAAGTGGGCCTTAGAAAGCATCACTATAAACAAAGCTAGTGGAGGTGATGGAATTTCAGTTGAGCTATTTCAAATCCTAAGAGATGATGCTATGAAAATGTTGTACTCAATACGCCAGCAAATTTGGAAAATTCAGCAATGGCCACAGGACTGGAAAAGGTCAGTTTTCATTTCAATCCCAAAGAAAGGGAATGTCAAAAAATGTTCAAACTATCAGCAAATAGATGGGGAAACAATGGAAACAGTGACAGACTTTATTTATTTTGGGGGGCTCCAAAATCACTGCAGATGGAGACTGCAACCACGAAATTAAAAGACAATTGCTCCTTGGAAGAAAAGTTATGACCAACCTAGGCAGCATATTAAAATGCAGAGACATTACTTTGCCAACAAAGCTATGTTTGTTTGTTTGTTTGTTTTTTCCAGTAGTCATGTATGGATATGAAAGTTGGACTATAAAGAAAAAGCTAAGCACTGAAGAATTGATGCTTTTGAACTAGGGGTGTTGGACTAGACTCTTGAGAGTCCCTTCGACTGCAAGGAGATCAAACCAGTTCATCCTAAAGAAAATCAGTCCTGAATATCCATTGGAAGAACTGATGCTGAAGTTGAAACTCCTATACTTTGGCCACCTAATGAGAAGAACTGACTCATGTGAAAAGACCCTGATGCTAGGAAAGATTGAAGGCAGGAGAAAGGGACAACAGAGGATAAGATAGTTGGATGGCATCATGTACTCAATGGACATGAGTTTGAGCAAGCTCTGAGAATTGGTGATGGATAGGGAAGACTGGCGTGCTGCAGTCCATGGGGTCTCAAAGATTCAGGCAAGACTGAGCAACTGAACTGAACTGATAATTTACATTTTACTATGTGGCAGACACTTTAGCAATATTATTTCTAGTTATCACATTCAAAACATTCCTTCAAGATAGGTATCAGCTCTCTAGCCTCTCATTGCACCCCTCCCTCAATCACACACTCAGCCTTCCCCCACTACAAATGAAGAATCTGAAACTCTGGGATATTAAGTAAGATATTAAGGGCTAAACCTAAAGTCATAAAGCTGAGTGGATTGAAAGCCAGTTTCACATAGCACCAAAACTCATTGTGCCATTCTAGTTCTAAAGAAATATTAAAAAGTCCCAGCAATTTTCTCTTTGAAAAGACAATTATTGACATGTTTCTAACATTGTTAACATACATGTTTATGGTAAAACATTTGTAAAATATAGAGAGGTGAAAAAAAAGAAAGAAATAATGAGTAATTTCATCAGTAACATTACAGGGTAAGTCACAGATGCTGGACTATGCCAACCAGATCCCCATTTCAGGAAAAAACAGTTTATGCTTCATGCTAAAACCTATATGCAGGCCAGGAAGCAACAGTTAGAACTGGATATGGAACAACAGATTGGTTCTAAATAGGAAAAGGAGTACGTCAAGGCTGTACGCATTTAACTTATATGCAGAGTATATCATGAGAAACGCTGGGCTGGAAGAAGCACAAGCTGGAATCAAGATTGCCAGGAGAAATATCAATAACCTCAAATATGCAGATGACACCACCCTTATGGCAGAAAGTGAAGAGGAACTAAAAAGCCTCTTGATAAAAGTGAAAGAGGAGAGTGAAAAAGTTGGCTTAAATCTCAACATTCAGAAAACGAAGATCATGGCATCTGGTCCCATCACTTCATGGGAAATAGATGGGGAAACAGTGGAAACAGTGTCAGACTTTATTTTGGGGGGCTCCAAAATCACTGCAGATGGTGATTGCAGCCATGAAATTAAAAGATTCTTACTCCTTGGAAGGAAAGTTACAACCAACCTAGATAGCATATTCAAAAGCAGAGACATTACTTTGCCAACAAAGGTCCGTCTAGTCAAGGTTATGGTTTTTCCAGTGGTCATGTATGGATGTGAGAGTTGGACTGTGAAGAAGGCTGAGTGCCGAAGAATTGATGCTTTTGAACTGTGGTGTTGGAGAAGACTCTTGAGAGTCCCTTGGACTGCAAGGAGATCCAACCAGTCCATTCTAAAGATCAGTCCTGGGTCTTCACTGGAAGGGCTGATGCTAAAGCTTCCAAAGCTTCCAAACTCCAATACTTTGGCTACCTCATGCGAAGAGTTGACTCATTGGAAAAGACTCTGATGCTGGGAGGGATTGGGGGCAGGAGGAGAAGGGGATGACAGATGGCTGGGATGACATCACCGACTCGATGGACAAGAGTTTGGGTGAACTCCAGGAGTTGGTGATGGACAGGGAGGCCTGGCATGCTGCAATTCATGGGGCTGCAAAGAGTCGGACACAACTGCGCGACTGAACTGAACTGAGCTGAATATCTGTTTTACAGTGTGATTTCTTGGGAACCCAATCTGTAGCAACATATATCTATCCAGGCTTTAAGGATGTATGTGTAAAATATAGGACCTACTGCACTGCAATGGTTAGTTACAAGGAAGAGCCAGAATGACTCTTGTGGAGCCGGCACACCACAGCTAGAGACCACTCACTGCAACAAAAAGCCCGTGAACCACCATGAAAGATCCTGCATGCCATAAATAAGACCCTATGCAGCCAAATAAATAAATATAATTTAAAACAAAAATAAATGTTCAATATACTGTATACAATATATACAAAATAAAACGTGATCTCCTTAAGAATATACATTATAATCCATTAGTAAATCCTTCAATGTCACTCATTTTTAGTCAAATGGACTCAGAGGTATTCCCTCTACTATGATTTTTGTTTTGTGAAAATTTATCTTTCCAGTTTCAATAACATTAAATAATTCAATGTAATATGAGGTGCATAAAAGTTCATCTTCATTGACATTAAATACAAAATAAAAATATTGTAAATATAACAATATATACATTGAAAGAGCTGAATGTCATATAAAATTACTGAGGTGTGATCAACCGTCAACTTCATCTGTGGTGGGGGAAGAAATTTGAGGGTTTCCTGAAGTTTTCTTGGAAAAATATCTTCCTCTTAAAGAAACATCCTTTCTTATCACAGCTTTCTAGTGGATGTTATTTGAAATTAAAATGCAGTAAACTGTATTATTTGCAAATTTGACAGCTTCTTTTCTGTTTTCTTTTTATAAGTTTCAATTACAAGTATAAACCACCTAGAAAAAACTTTTCTTAAAGCAATATTTACAGAGAAATCTTAGCAAAACTTAAGGCAGCCTCTTGCTAATGTTATTTCTTTGCCATTGCTTTAATCATAGAGGAGTAAAACCACCATAAGTCAAGGACAGAAAATACCTAAGTGGGAAATCCTTAGTTAAAATGTAAAACAGCACCTTGGTAAGTGAATAAAGCAATTCTAAGGAGACATGGAAGCAGTAATGATAATAATAGCAACAGCAACAACAACAATAATAGAAGAGGGGGAGGAGGAAAAAGAAGTGCTAATGCTAGCACTCATTAAATACTTGCTATATCTGCCAGGCACTGTTCTAAGCTCCTTACATATAGTATCTAAATTTGTCCTTTCCATTAC
This sequence comes from Bos grunniens, assembly GCF_055505025.1. Taxonomy (NCBI): domain Eukaryota; kingdom Metazoa; phylum Chordata; class Mammalia; order Artiodactyla; family Bovidae; genus Bos; species Bos grunniens. The sequence goes on along the minus strand of NC_141194.1, from coordinate 98,364,145 downwards.
CTTATGAGGTAAATAATATTACTATCCCCACTTTGCCAATGAAGTAAAGAAAAGTTAAGAAAAGAAAAGTTCTGCACACAGATAAGTAATTAGCCAAATATTGGGCTTCCCTGTTGGCACTGGTGGTAAAGAACTCTCCTGCCAATGCAGTAGACATAAGAGACCCAGGCTCAATCCCTGCGTCAGGAAGATCCCCTGAAGGAGGCAAAGGCAGCCCACTCCAGTATTCTTGTGTGGAGAATCCCATAGACAGAGGAACCTGGCAGGCTAAAGTCCATGTGGTAGCAAAGAATCTGACACAACTGAAACGACTTAGCACTGAAGCACTGGAAGTTAAACCAGGACAGACATATTTCAGCGCTGGCACTCTTATCACTATCTATAAAGACTGTTAAAAGAGAAAATGGGAAAGCAAACTGTCTCTACTTTTAAAACACTGCTTAAGAGTTAAAAACATAGGTTTTGGAGCTATGTATATACTGAGTCTGAAGACCCAGTCAACCATTCACTAGGTCTGTGACCTTAGGCAACTTATTTTACTTCTATATGCTTCAATTTTCTCATCCATAAAATGAGAATAATAATAAAAACTACTCAAAGTTGTGGAAGTTCAATATCAAAAGTGCACAAAAAGCACTTAGGGCAGTGTGTGTCCCTGAAACCTTGCTTATTATTTTATATATAACAATATTACATACTGTCAAATCAGATAGCAATAATAAGTTGCTAAAAGATAATATGGAGAGTTATAGCGTGTTGCCTAAATATCTCAAGAATGTACTTTCATATATTATTAAAGAGAAAGTTGAATTTACTTTAAAGTTGACTATATATTTTTAATATATGGTCTATCAATAATATCACTACACAAGTTTCCTTAGAAACAAATTCTGACTCCTAAATATGTCAAAATTCTTCTAAATGTCTTCAGAGAATATCTGACTTTAAAGTAAAATGTGCAAAACTTCCAAGATATAATTGTGTTCATTATTAAAACATTCTTTGTTTCTTTATCCTAGGGTATTTTCTTTTGAGCTTGATAAAACAACAGCATGACAAGTGCCAAAAAGATGTTTGTAATATAGTTTAGTATCAACAGCTACTAGGAGTCAGGAAAAACACTAATATCTCATAGTCTTTGGACCTACTTTGATTTTATGACATACTGACCTTACATTTCAGAGATAGCCCTCTTTAAGCCTGAGATATATAAGTAAACAATTAGGACTCAAAAGTTTCAAGATTCATTCTTATATTCATACTATAGATAAGAGGACCAGAGACTTTTCTTCCACCCCCCCCCCCAAAAAAGAGGAGATTTTACAATATTAGTTGAATTGTTGTGTAGTATACAGAATTGAAATTCTATAGAATTCATTTTTCAATTTTCTCTTTCTTATGACAGTAATATATTGATTAGATTAAGCAATGGAGAAATGATTCAACTTCTTGGCTAATCTAAAGATATTAAATTAGTAGATATTCCATTGGTTTTCATGTTCATGAAAACAATAATGATGTTTTTATAATTATTTGTATAATTATTTTCCCTCACTTTTATTTTAAGCTTTTGAGCAACATGATATTTAAAAAATGCAATTTAGTGATAGATTACCAGGGTTCAATCCTACTTCTGATGTTTTATTTGTTCTTTGTCTTGGATAAATCATAAAACCTCCCTTAACCTTGAATTCAACAGAAATGGAAACTCAGAGAGCTGATATGCAGTTTTAGTACAAATATATATGAAAATGTCTTATACATTATAAAGATTTACAGGAATGCAAAGTAATTTTATTACTGCCTTTGGAATATTAACTTCAGTAATATAATAGTCCATTTTTGTTGAAACACAAATATAAATTTATAGACAACTATATACAAATTTCTATTTAAACACATGAGAAGGAATAGATTCTCTCATTTTTAAAGGAATATTTAAGTAATTAGATTGACCAACTCTCAGTATAAACTCCTATTTTAAGTTCACAGTGGCTTACTCTACTCTTTCTTCAATTTGAAGTCTAAAAAGCAGCTCTGTTCTATTTGTTCTCCTCCCACCAACCCTTCCATCAGATGTACTATTTTTTAGTTTAAAATTAATTTTGAAAGAAAAATGTTTTCTAGTTCATAAAAGCAATTGTATTTCAAGCATAGGGTTCAATACTATCCAGTTACTATTTATTTTTTTAATTTAAATTTATTTATTTTAATTGGAGGCTAATTACTTTACAATATTGTATTGGTTTTGGGAAAACCAGTATAGATAAATTTATACTGTTGATACTTGATTTTGTCCATAAGCACCTTCATTCCTGTTGCTGAATGAACATCAAGGACTGGATCCGTAAGGGAGAAAAGTTCTGTCTTTTTTCATTTTCAAGAGTGAAAAGGGAAAAGGGAAAATAAATTCTTCCATCAACCTCTGCCTCCCTAATCCATATAAAGTAATCATTTATATTTTGAGGCAGCTGAACTTCTAATCTACAGGTCAGACATTAAGCTGAAAAATAGATAAATAATTCATGACATATCATATTAGCTCACTCATGCCATTATTGCTGAGGTTTGGTTTATTTGGGGAAATTCAGTCATATCAGAACCCAAGCTTCAAATTCAATATACTGTGAGCTTTCTTTGTCCATATTGAGTCATTTCAACCCCCATCAGGACTTTCAGCAAATATGTGGTATAAAATTATTTTAAATCAGTTCACATTTGTGCTGAATATTCCCCTTGTCATACATCTGTGTGCATACATTCACATACACACAAATGACGTTGATTTGACTTGATCAAGTGATACTAAATAACCTCATTTCATTTCATACAACCTCATGTCCTTCACTTAATCTTCATAGCCTTTTTTTTTTTTTTTTTCATGAGCCCTGCTTTAGGCCCTTTACCACTTTTAAGGTGTCAGTACCTACTAGGTTTAGCCTTGGGAAAAGGAAAAATATCTACCTTTAAAAATAGAAGTTTCCCCTTACTCCAAAATTAATTTGTATCTAGTCTGAGTAAAAAAATTAACATAACTTCCCACAATGATCATTTTCTTCCTCTTTTTTACAATAAAATCTGCAAGAGTAAATCACTGCCAACATCCGTTGGATCACTGAAAAAGCAAGAGAGTTCCACAAAAACATCTATTTCTGCTTTTTTGACTATACCAAAACCTTTGACTGTGTGGATCACAATAAACTGTGGAAAATTCTGAAAGAGATGGGAATAGCAGACCACCTGACCTGCCTCCTGAGAAATCTGTATGCAGGTCAAGAAGCAACAGTCAGAACAGGACATGGAACAACAGACTGGTTCCAAATAGGGAAAGGAGTACATCAAGGCTGTATACTGTTACCCTGCTTATTTAACTTATATGCAGAGTACATCATGAGAAACGCTGGGCTGGAGGAAGCAAAAGCTGGAATCAAGATTGCGGGGAGAAATATCAACAACCTCAGATATGCACATGACACCACCCTTATGGCAGAAAGTGAAGAAGAACTAAAGAGCCTCTTGATGAAAGTGAAAGAGGAGAGTGAAAAAGTTGGCTTAAAACTCAACTTTCAGAAAACTAAGATCATGGCATCTGGTCCCATCACTTCATGGCAAACATGGGGAAACAGAGGAAACAGTGACAAACTTTATTTTGGGGAGCTCCAAAATCACTGCAGATGGTGACTGCAATCATGAAATTAAAAGACATTTGCCCCTTGGAAGGAAAGTTATGACCAACCTAGACGGCATATTAAAAAGCAGAGACATTACTTTGCCAACAAAGGTCCATCTAGTCAATGCTATGGTTTTTCCAGTAAAGAACTGACTCATTTGAAAACACCCTGATGCTGGGAGAGATTGAAGGTGGGAGGAAAAGGGGATGAAAGAGGATGAGATGGTTGGATGGCATCACCGACTCAATGGACATGAGTTTGAGTAGACTCTGGGAGTTGGTGATGGACAGACAGGCCTGGAGTGCTGTAGTTCATGGGGTCGCAAAGAGTCGGACATGACTGAGCTACTGAACTGAAGTGAAGAGGAAATCGTATTTAGACAAAGAGTGAGTAAGCACACTTTTTATGGACCATTTTAATCCATAAGTAGTTACTCTGAAAGACTGAGGGTATTTTTAAAATTTGGGGGGGTTACAAGGTTACATTTTATTCAACCAAATTCCTCCTTACAAAGTATCTGTTTTATGGAGAAAATTCTACTAAAATTACTATGAAAATCTCCACAGTAGGGAAGTAAATTAACTACGAGAGTGAAAAACATAAGAAATTCTGGGCCAATCTTATGTACATTTCATCCAAGTTTCTATTTGTGTCGAGACATCCAGAGACAATTTGTGGAAACTATGGCAGCATTCCTGCAAATTTTCTCCAAAATTTTCATGAATTACTAGTTTTTCATGAATTAATATAAGTTAACAGATGGTTCTTAATTGGAGGAGAAGGGTTTAACCCTTTGGAGAATCTGACAATTCATTTAAACTAGCTCTTCATTCTTTGGAAATTGAAAATCTAATGAAAGCTACATACTTTATTCAAGAAAACACGTGTATATATGTGTATGCATGAACACACACATACACACAGAGTATAGATAAAGATTTCTATAAATAAGTTCATGGAGTTAATGGAACAAGCCTAAGAACTACTTTGCAGATAATTATCTCAGCATGGCCCTACTCTATTACAGAATGGAAATTGATAAATATACTCAGTTTTTAAAGTAACTAAGAGAACTATATTTGATAGCATCATATATAAAGCATACTTGATTGGAAAAATAAACCATGTAGATTATACATTTATCACAAAGATGGTGAATAAAAAGCATGGCCTTTGAAAATTAGCATAAAGTAGATAAACTTGGTCTTAAATGACGTAGGCATCTCTAATGGTTAGTAGGTGAAAAGGGTGGAGATTGTGATGAATAAGGGTAAGGATGGAGATATAGTAAAAAATAGAGATGGAGAGAGTAGAACTGATTAGTCTCTGAGAGGGTGGAAATCTGTCTTAACAGGAGAAACACAGAAGTTTCTATGTGATTTGCACCTATCTATACATGTTAGTCTGTAGTTCCCCCCCTTTTTTCTTTCTTTTTTTTTTTTTTTTGAAGTTTTTTCAACTTTGATTTCAAGGTTCTGTTAATCTGTTAAAATGAACTTGTAAGACTTTCCTTTTTATGTATGCTCTGGAGTAAGTTTAATCACCAGGTTCACTAGCTATTAATATATGTAACATAATAATCTGATCATTTACACTTTAACAGAACTTTTCTGGCATCTTGTGGGTCATAGATCATGTGAGAAGTATATATTACTTTCATGGTGGCACAGTGGTAAAGAATCTGCCTGCAATGCAAGAGACCCAGGTTCAATCCCTGGGTAGGGAAGATCCCTTGGAGAAAGAAATGGCAACCCATTCCAATATGCTTGCCTGGAGAATTCTGTGGACAGAAGAGCCTGGTGGGCTATAGTCCATGGGATAGCAAACATGACTGAGTGACTGAGCACCTTAGCATCTTATATCACTTTTATAATTGGGGGAAAAATAAGTACATTCCCTTTAAGAATCTAATTAAAGCTATGAAAATGTCTCTACTGACCAAGCCAATCAGAAAAAAAAAAAAAAAAACACAAAATTGGGTTTACAATTTCAACATGGTTCATAGAAGCCTTAAAATCTATTCATGAAGTCCCTAAAGATTGATCAATATAGGTTAGAAAACCGTTCCCTGCCTTTCCTGATTCTTTGTATTTTTAGTTGTTCTGTCTCTTGGGATAAAACTTTAAGATATGTTTACCACCTTGTATATGAATCATGTTCTTATAGTTTTAAATATCTAAATCTGGAGTGACATCAGCAAAATAGCACACCAGGAAACTCCAATCCTTTGCTTTCCCATGGAAACATCAAAAGAAAATGACTAATATAACTTTATAGGAAAGAGGAAATAAGGGGCAAAAAAGCTACAAGAAATACAGAAAACAAATAACAAAATGGTAAATGTAAGTCCTTCCCTATCAGTAACTGTTAATACTCTGAATGGATTAAATTGCCCATCCAAAAGGCTTAGATTGGCAGAGTGGTTTATAAAAACATGATTTAACTAATGCTATCTGCAAGAGACTAACTTTAGATCTAAGGACTGAAATAGCTTGAAAGTGAAGAATTTAGAAGGATTTTCATACCAATAGTAACCAAGGAGGGCTTGGATAGCTACACTAATATCAGATGAAATAGACTTAAAAACTGTTACAAGAGACAAGTAAGTACACTGTATGTGGTAAAAAGGTTAATTCACCAAAAGAAATGGCAGTTATAACCATTTACATATCAAAACACCAGATCTCCAAAATATATGAGGCAAACATCAACAGAATTAAAGGGAGAAAGAGACAGATACACAGTAGTTACTGGAGACTTTAATACTCCACTTTCAATAAGTGGAGAGAAAAGCAGAAGATCAACAAGGAAACAGAGGGTTTGAAGACTCTATACATGGACATCACCAGATGGTCAACACCAAAATCAGATTGATTATATTTTTCACAGCCAAAGATGGACAAGCTCTATACACTCAGCAAAAACAAGACCAGGAGCTGATTGTGGCTCAGATCATGAACTCCTTATTGCCAAATTCAGACTTCAATTGAAGAAAGTAAGGAAAACCACTAGACCATTCAGGTATGACCTAAATCAAATCCCTTATGATTATACAGTGGAAGTGAGAAATAGATTTAAGGGCCTAGATCTGATAGATAGAGTGCCTGATGAACTATGGAATGAGGTTCGTGACATTGTACAGGAGACAGGGATCAAGACCAGTCTCATTGAAAAGAAATGCAAAAAAGCAAAATGGCTGTCTGGGGAGGCCTTACAAATAGCTGTGAAAAGAAGAGAAGCGAAAAGCAAAGGAGAACAGGAAAGCTATAAATATCTGAATGCAGAGTTCCAAAGAATAGCAAGAAGAGATAAGAAAGCCTTCTTCAGTGATCAATGCAAAGAAATAGAGGAAAACAACAGAATGGGAAAGACTAGAGATCTCTTCAAGAAAATCAGAGATACCAAGGGGACATTTCATGCAAAGATGGGCTCGATAAAGGAAAGAAATGGTATGGACCTAACAGAAGAAGAGATGGCAAGAATACACAGAAGAACTGTACAAAAAAGATCTTTATGACCAAGATAATCACAGTGGTGTGATCACTCACCTAGAGCCAGACATCTTGGAATGTGAAGTCAAGTGGGCCTTAGAAAGCATCACTACGAACAAAGCTAGTGGAGGTGATAGAATTCCAGTTGAGCTATTGCAAATCCTGAAAGGTGATGCTGTGAAAGTGCTGCACTCAATATGCCAGCACATTTGGAAAACTCAGCAGTGGCCACAGGACTGGAAAAGGTCAGTTTTCATTCCAATCCCAAAGAAAGGAATGCTCAAACTACCGCACAATTGCACTCATCTCACACACTAGTAAAGTAATGCTCAAAATTCTCCAAGCCAGGCTTCAGCAATATGTGAACCGTGAACTTCCAGATGCTCAAGCTGGTTTTAGAAGAGGCAGAGGAACCAGAGATCAATTGCCAACACCCGCTGGATCATGGAAAAAGCGAGAGAGTTCCAAAAAAACATCTATGTCTGCTTTATTGACTATGCCAAAGCCTTTGACTATGTGGATCACAATAAACTGTGGAAAATTCTGAAAGAGATGGGAATACCAGACCACCTGATCTGCCTCTTGAGAAATCTGTGTGCAGGTCAGGAAGCAACAGTTAGAACTGGACATGGAACAACAGACTGGTTCCAAATAGGAAAAGGAGTTCGTCAAGGCTGTATATGGTCACCCTGTTTATTTAACTTCTATGCAGAGTAGTACATCATGAGAAACGCTGGACTGGAAGAAACACAAGCTGGAATCAAGATTGCTGGGAGAAATATCAATAACCTCAGATATGCAGATGACACCACCCTTATGGCAGAAAGTGAAGAGGAACTCAAAAGCCTCTTGATGAAAGTGAAAGAGGAGAGTGAAAAAGTTGGCTTAAAGCTCAGCATTCAGAAAACGAAGATCATGGCATTGGGTCCCATCACTTCATGGGAAATAGATGGGGAAACAGTTGAAACAGTGTCAGACTTTATTTTTCTGGGCTCCAAAATCACTGCAGATGGTGACTTCAGCCATGAAATTAAGAGACGCTTACTCCTTGGAAGGAAAGTTATGACCGACCTAGATAGCATATTCAAAAGCTGAGACATTACTTTGCCAACAAAGGTTCGTCTAGTCAAGGCTATGGTTTTTCCTGTGCTCATGTATGGATGTGAGAGTTGGACTGTGAAGAAGCTGAGTGTGGAAGAATTGATGCTTTTGAACTGTAGTGTTGGAGAAGACTCTTGAGAGTCCCTTGGACTGCAAGGAGATCCAACCAGTCCATTCTGAAGGAGATAAGCCCTGGGATTTCTTTGGAAGGAATGATGCTAAAGCTGAAACTCCAGTACTTTGGCCACCTCATGCGAAGAGTTGACTCATTGGAAAAGACTCTGATGCTGGGAGGGATTGGGGGCAAGAGGAGAAGGGGACGACAAAGGATGAGATGGCTGGATGGCATCACTGACTCGATGGACATGAGTCTGAGTGAACTCTAGGAGTTGGTGATGGACAGGGAGGCCTGGTGTGCTGGGACTCATGGGGTCGCAAAGAGTCGGACACGACTGAGAGACTGAACTGAACTGAACTGAAATAAATGAATTGGGCCTAACAGACGTATACGGAACATTCCTCCCAACATCAGAATATATATTTTTCTCAAGTGTACATGGAACATTCTCTAGGATAAGCCATACATTAGACCACAGAGGAAGTTTTAATAATTTTTTTAAAATTGAAAACATACAAATGTCTTTTCCAATCGCATTGGAATGAAACAAGCAGTCAATGGAAGGAAAATCGGAACACACACAAATATGTGGAAACAATACACTCTTAAACAACCAGTGGATCAAAGAAATCACAAGGGATATTAGAAAATACCTTAAGACAAATGAAAAAACAATATACCAAAACATATAGGATACATTGAAAACAGTACTAAGAGGGAAATTTATGGCTATAAGTGTTTATATTTTAGAAAGAAGAAAGATTTCAAATTAACAACCTAATTTTACATCATTATACAATGGCCAAACCAAAACCAAAGCTAGAAGAAGGAAGGAAATGAAGATTAGAGTGGAGATAAATAAAACAGAGAATAGGGAAACAATAGAGAAAAGCAAGGAAACCAACCATTCTTCGAAAAGATTTAACAAAGCATACAAATCTTCATCTAGTTTGAAAAAAAAAAAGACTCAAATTACCAAAATCAAAATATCAAAATGAGTAAACAACAAGGTCCTACTGTATAGCACAGGGTACTGAATTCAATATCCTGTGATAAACCAAACTGCACACCAGATGACAGAGTGGAAGGACGTGCGCTCATGTTCTCCTGTGCGAACCCCAAAGTTACAACTCACTGCTGAACAAACATCGACAGAAGAATGATGGATCCCACCAAAAAAAGATACCCCACATTCAAGGGCAAAGGAGAAGGCCCAGCAAGACGGCAGGAGGGGCAAAATCGCATTTAGAATCAAACCGCATACCCGCCAGAGATGCTCAGAGGGTTCAAACAACACCGTGTCTGCACCAGGACCCAGAAACCCTACAGAGATTGAGTCAGACCTGCCTTTGAGTATCTCCTGCGGAGGTACAGGTCAGCAGTGGCCTGCTGCAGGAGCTTGGGGTGCAGCAGACCTGGGTCACACAGCATGTAGCATAAGCCCTCTTGGAAGAGGTCACCATTATTAGCCTAACCATAGAGCTGCTGAGCAGACGACCCACAAAACAAATTGCAGAACAATAATACCAAAGAAATTCTCACACTGTTAAGAAAGCTCTTGGACCTACAACAGATTTCCCAACCTGGGGATCTGGCAAAGGGACTGAGGGCCGTCAAGGAATTTTGACTTTGGAGTCCAGTGGGATTTGACTACAGAACGTACATAGGACTGGAGAAACAGTCTATTGGAGGGCACAAACAAAACCTTGTGCACACCAGGATCCAGGAGAAAGGAGCAGTGACCCCACAAGAGACTGACCCAGACCTGCCCAGGAGTGTCTGAGAATCTCTAGCAGAGGCGTGGGTTGGTGGTGGCCTGCTGCAGGGTCAGGGGCTGAGTGCTGAAGTGTGTACACAGGACCTTTTGAAGAAGGTCACCATTATCTTCATCACCTCCACCACAGTTTGGTCTCAGGTCAAATAACAGCTAGGTAACACAGCCACGCCCATCAACAAAAATTGAATTCAATATTTGCTGAGCATGGCTCTGCCAATCAGAACAAGACCCAGTTTCCCCTAAAGTGAGTCTCGCCCATCAGGAATCTTCCATAAGTCTCTTATACTTATGCTTCAGAGGGCAGACAGAATGAAAACCACAATCACAGAATACTAATCAAACTGATCACATGGACCATAGCCATGTCTAACTCAATGAAACTATGTGTCATGCCATGTAGAGCCACCCAGGACAGAAGGGTCATAATGGAGAGTTCTGGCAAAACGTGGTCCACTGGAGAAGGGAATGGAAAACCACGTCAGTATTCTTACCTTGAGAACCCCATGAACAGTATGAAAGGGCAAAAAGACAGGATACTGAAAGATGAACTCCACAGGTCGGTAGGTGCCCAATATGCTACTGGAGATCACTGGAGAAATAACTCCACAAAGATTTAAGAGATGGAGCCAAAGCAAAAACAACACCCAGTTGTGGATGTGACTGGTGATGGAAGCAAGGTGCAATGCTATAAAGAGCAATATTGCATAGGAATCTGGAATGTTAGGTCCATGAATCAAGGCAAATTGGAAGTGGTCAAACAGGAGATGGCAAGAATGAATGTCAACATTCTAGGAATCAGCGAACTAAAATGGACTGGAATGGGTGAATTTAACTTAGATAACCATTATATCTACTACTGTGCACAAGAATCCCTTAGAAGAAATGGAGTAGCCATCATAGTCAACGAGTCCGACATGCAGTACTTGGATGCAATCTCAAAAATGACAGAATGATCTGTTTGTTCCGAGGGCAAACCATTCAATATCATGGTAATCCAAGTCTATGCCCCGACCAGAAATGCTGAAGAAGCTGAAGCTGAATGATTCTATGAAGACCTACAAGACCTTATAGAATTAACACCCAAAAATGATGCCCTATCATCACAAGGGATTGGAATGGAAAAGCAGGAAGTTAAGAGATACCTAGAGTAACAGGAAAATTTGGCCCTGGAGTACAAAATGAAGCAGGGTGAAGGCTAACAAAGTTCTGCCAAGAGAACACACTGGTCAGAGCAAACACCTTCTTCCAACAATGCAAAGGATGACTCTACACATGGACATCACCAGATTCTCAGCACCAAAGTCTGATTGATTATATTCTTTGCAGCCAAAGGTGGAAAAGCTCTATCCAGTTAGCAAAAACAAGACTGGGAGTTGACTGTGGCTCAGATCATGAACTCCTTATTGCAAAATTCAGACATAAATTGAAGAAAGAAGGGAAAACCACTAGGCCATTCAGGTATAATGTAAAACAAATCCCTTAAGGTTATACAGTCAAAGTGACAAACAGATTCAAAGGATTAGACTGAATAGACAAATTGCCTGAAGAACTCTCAACAGAGGTTCATGACATTATATAGGAGGCAGTGATCAAGACCAGGGCTTACAAGTAGCTGAGAAAAGAAGAGAAGCTAAAGGCAAATGAGAAAGGAAACCTATACCCACTTGAATGTAGAATTTCAAAGAATGGCAAGGAGAGATAAGAAAGCCTTCCTCGGTGATCATTGGGAAAAAAATAGATGAAAACAATAGAATGGGAAAGACTAGAGATCTCTTAAAGAAAATTAGAGATACCAACGGAACATTCCATGCAAAGATGGGCACAGTAAAGAACAGAAATGCTATGAACCTAACAGAAGCAGAAGATATTAAGAAGAGGTGGCAAGAACACAGAAGAACCATACAAAACATATCTTCATGAACCAGATAACCACGATGGTGTGATCACTCACCTAGAGCCAGACATACTGGAATGCAAAGTCAAGTGGGCCATAGGAAGCATCACTATGAACAAACCTAGTGGAGGTGATAGGATTCCAGTTGAGCTATTTCAAATCCTAAAAGATGATGGTGTGAAAGTGCTACACTCAATATGCCAGCAAATTTGGAAAACTCATCAGCGGCCACATGACTGCAAAAGGTCAGTTTTCATTCCACTCCCAAAGAAAGGCAATGCCAAAGAATGTTTAAACAACACCAAAATTGCATTCATCTCACATGATAGCAAAGTAATGCTCAAAATTCTTCAAGTCAGGCTTCAATGGTATGTGAACCATGAACTTCCAAATGTTCAAGCTGGATTTAGAAAAGGCAGAGGAACCAGAGATCAAATTGCCAACATCCATTGGATCACAGCAAAAGCAAGAGAGTTCCAGAAAAACATCTACTTCTGCTTTATTGACTATGCCAAAGCCTTTGACTGTGTGGATCACAATAAACTGTGGAAAATTCGAAAAGAGGTAGGAATACCAGACCACCTGATCTGCCTCCTGAGGAATCTGTATGCAGATCAAGAAACAACAGTTAGCATTGGACATGGAACAATGGACTGGTTCCATACTGGGAAAGGAGTACGTCAAGGCTGTAAATTGTCGACCGGCTTATTTAATTTATATGCAGAGTTCAGTCCAGTTCAGCCGCTCAGTCGTGTCTGACTTTTTGCGACCCCATGAATTGCAGCACGCCAGGCCTCCCTGTCCATCACCAACTCCCGGAGTTCACTCAAACTCACGTCCATCAAGTTGGTGACGCCATCCAGCCATCTCATCCTCTATCGTCCCCTTCTTCTCCTGCCCCCAACCCCTCCCAGCATCAGGGTCTTTTTGAATGAGTCAACTCTTTGCATGAGACAGCCAAAGTATTGGAGCTTCAGCCTTAGCAGCAGTCCCTCCAATGAACCTCCAGGACTGATCTCCTTTAGGATGGACTGGTTGGATTTCCTTGCAGTTCAAGGGACTCTCAAGAGTCTTCTCCAACACCACAGTTCAAAAGCATCAATTCTTTGGCACTCAGCTCTCCTCACAGTCCAACTCTCACATCCATATATGACCACTGGAAAAACCATAGCCTTGACTAGACGGACCTTAGTTGACAAAGTGATATCTCTGCTTTTCAATATGCTATCTAGGTCGGTCATAACTTTCCTTCCAAGGAGTAAGTGTCTTTTAATTTCATGGCTGCAGTGATTTTGGAGCCCAAAAAAATAAAGTCTGACACTGTTTCCACTGTTCCCCATCTATTTCCCATGAATTGATGGAACCAGATGCCATGATCCTAGTTTTCTGAATGTTGAACATTAAGCCAACTTATTCACTCTCCTCTTTCACTTTCATCAAGAGGCTTTTTAGTTCCTCTTCACTTTCTGCCATAAGGGTGGTGTCATCTGCATATCTGAGGTTATTGATATTTCTCCCAGAAGTCTTGATTCCAGCTTGTGCTTCTTTCAGCCCAGCGTTTCTCATGATGCACTCTGCATATAAGTTAAATAAGCAGGGTGACAATATACAGCCTTGACATTCTCCTTTCCCGACTTGGAACAAGTCTCTTGTTCCATGTCCAGTTCATTGTTGCTTCCTGACCTGCATATAGGTTTCTCAGGAGGCAGGTCACGTGGTTTGTTATTCCCATCTCTTTCAGAATTTTTCACAGTTTATTGTGATCCACACAGTCAAAGGCTTTGGCATAGTCAATAAAGCAGAAATGGATGTTTTTGTGGAACTCTCTTGCTTCTTCGATGATCCAGTAGATGTTGGCAATTTGATCTCTGGTTCCTCTGCCGTTTCTCAAACTAGCTTGAACATCTGGAATTTCACGGTTCACGTACTGCTGAAGCCTGGCTTGGAGAATTTTTAGCATTACTTTACTAGCGTGTGAGATGAGTGCAATTGTACGGTAGTTTGAGCACTCTTTGACATTGCCTTTCTTTGGGATTGCAATAAAAACTGACCTTTTCCAGTCCTGTGGCCACTGCTGAGTTTTTCAAATTTGCTGGTATATTGAGTGCAGCACTTTCACAGCATCATCTTTCAGGATTTGAAATAGCTCAGCTGGAATTCCATCACCTCCACTAGCTTTGTTCGTAGTGATGCTTTGTAATGCCCACTTTACATTCCATGATATCTGGCGGTAGGTGAGTGATCACACCATCGTGATTATCTGGGTCGTGAAGCTCTTTTTTGAACAGTTCCTCTGTGTATTCTTGCCACCTCTTCTTAATATCTTCTGCTTCTGTTAAATCCATACCATTTCTGTCCTTTACCAAGCCCATCTTTGCATGAAATGTTCCCTTGGTATCTCTAATTTTCTTGAAGAGATCTCTAGTCTTTCTCATTCTGTTTTTTTCATCTATTTCTTTGCACTGATCACTGAGGAAGGCTTTCATATCTCTCCTTGCTATTCTTTGGAACTCTGCATTCAGATGCTTATATCTTTCCTTTTCTCCTTTGCTTTTCGCTTGCCAGGCTGGATGAAGTGCAAGCTGGAAGGAAGATTGCCAGGAGAAATCTCAATAACCTCAGATATGCAGATGAAACCACCTTTATTGCAGAAAATGAAGAACTGAGGAGCCTTTTAATGACAGTGAAAGAGGAGAGTGAAAATGTTGGCTTAAAATTCAACATTCAAAAAGCTAAGATCATGGCATCTGGTCCCATCATTCATGACAAATAGATGGGGAAACAACAGAAACAGTGATGGACTTTTTTGGGGGGCTCCAAAATCACTACAGATGGTGACTGCAGCCATGAATTTAAAAGACACTTGCTCCTTGGAAGAAAAGCTATGACCAATCTAGACAGCATATTAAAAAGCAGAGACATTCCTTTGACAACAAAGGTTCATCTAGTCAAAACTATGGTTTTTCTAGTAGTCGTGTGGATGTGAGAGTTGGACCATAAAGATAGCTGATCACTGAAGAATCGATGCTTTTGAACTGTGGTACTGGAGAAGACTCTTCAGAGTCCCTTGGACTGCAAGGATATCCAACCAGTCCATCCTAAAGGAAATCAGTCCTGAATATTCACTGGAAGGACTGATGCTGAAGCTGAAGCTCCAATACCTTGGCCATCTGATGCAAAGTTCTGACTCTTTGGAAAAGACTCTGATGCTGGGACAGATTGAGGGCAGGAGGAGAAGGGGACGACAGAGGATTAGATGGTTGGATGGCATCACCGACAAGATGGACATGAGTTTGAGCAAGCTCTGGGAGTTGGTGATGGACACGGAAGCCTGGTGTGCTGCAGTGCATGGGGTTGCAAAGAGTCAGACACAACTGAGCAACTTAACTGAACTCTACTGATAAACCATAATGGAAACGAATATGAAAATGAACCTATATATTATGTTTAACCAAATCACTTTGATGTACAGCAGAAATTAACACATTAGTAATCAACTATAGGTCAATAAAATAAATTTTTAAAAAGTGAAAGTGGGGGCATACTACCTATTTTGCTTAAATAGGGAGCTTTCTAGGTGGCACTATTTGTAACGAACCCACCTGCCAATGCAGGAGTCCTAGGAGACACAGATCCCTGGCTTGTGAAGATCCCCTGGAGGAGGGCATGGCAACCCACTCCAGTATTCTCGCCTGGAGAATCCCATGGACAGAGGAGCCTGTTGGACTACAATTCAAAGGGTTGCAAGAGTTGGACATGACTGAAATGACTTAGCACATACCAGAAAATATTACAAAAGATTATTACGGACAATTGTATGCCTGCGAATTCGATAACCTGGGTAAAACACAGACATTCCTAAAAATATACAACCTATGAAGACTGAGTCATAAAAAAAAACAAAACAAAAAAAAACCAGAATATCTCAATAGACCTATAAATAGTAAGGTGATTGAATCAGCAATCAAAAACTTCCAAACAAAGAAAAGACCTGAACAGATGGCTTAACTGCTGGATTCTACCAAACACCTGAAATAGAATTAACATCAATCTTCCTCAAATCCTTTCAAACTACTGAAGAGGAGACTTTCCTGGCTTTCCAGTGATTAAGACTCTGCACTTCCACTGCAGGGGTTACACATTCAATCCTTGGTGGGCAAAGTTCCACATGCTGTGAGGTGCAGCAAAAAAAAAAAAAACCTATTCAAAATACTGAAGAGGAAAGAACATTTTCTGACTCATTCCATGAGTCCAGCAACACCCTGATACCAAAGCCAGACACAGATGTTGATACTACAAGAAAAGAAAATCACAGACCAATATCCCTTTGAATATCAATACACAAGTTCTCAACTACATACTAGCAAACTAAATTCATCAGTGTACTAAAAAGATTGTACACCATAAACAAGTAGAATTTATTCCTGGAATGCAAGGACATTTCTACACTCAAAAATAATTCAATGTAATACAAATGCCTAAATGTAAGCATTAATACTATAAAAATCTTAGAAGAAAACAGAGTACAAGCTTCATGACATTAGATTTAGCAATTATTTGTTTAATAAGACACCATAAATATAGGCAACAAAAGAAAAAAAATACACCAACGTTGCTCACCAGAATTAAAAATTTTATATATCAATGGATATTAAGAAGAAAGCAAAAAGGTAACCTACAGAATGGGAGAAAACACTTGCAAATCATATATCTGATAAGGGATTAGTATTCAGAATTTATAAAGATCTACAACTCAACAACAACAACAACAAAAGACTCAATTCAAAAATGGGCAAAGGACTTGAATAAAAGGTTCTGCAAAAAGATGTATAAATGGCCAATAAGCACTGAAAGTTGAGATGTTCAGTATCACTAATCATTAGGGAAATGCAAATCAAAACCACATGAGATACTACTACACACCTGTTGCTGCTGCTGCTGCTGCTGCCGTTGCTAAGTCGCTTCAGTTGTGTCCAACTCTGTGCGACCCCACAGACGGAAGCCCACCAGGCTCCTCTGTCCCTGGGATTCTCCAGGCAAGAATACTGGAGTGGGTTGCCATTTCCTTCTCCAATGCACGCATGCATGCTAAGACACTTCAGTCGTGTCCAACTCTGTGTGACCCTATGGACAGCAGCCCACTAGGCTCCTCTGTCCATGGGACTCTCTAGGCAAGAATACTGGAGTGGGTTGCATTTCCTTCTTCCACACACCTCTTAACATCACTATTATTAAAAAAGAAAAAAAAAAAAAACAATTGTTAGTGAGAATGTGCAGAAACTGGAATACTCATTCATTGCTAGTGGAAATGTAAAGTGATGTGCCATAAAAACAATATAGCAGGTCTGCAAAAACAAACATAAAATTACCATATGATCCAACAATTTATTACTGGGTATATATCCAAACAGTCAGAAAGAGGGACTCAAATAGATATTTGTACAACAATATTCATCACAGCATTATTCACAAATAGCCAAAAGTGAAAAAACATTCGCTGATGGATGAATGGATAAACAAATGTGGTATATACATGAAATGGAATATTATTCAGCTTTAAAAAGTAATGAAATTCTAATACATGCTTGAGGCTTGAAAATATCATGCTAAGTGAAACAAACCAGACACAAAAGAAGATTCCACTTATATTAAGTACTTAAAATATAAAATTCATAGGGATAGAAAACAGAATAGTAGTTATCAGGGAGAAGAAAGAAATGAGTATGAGAAGTAATTGTTTAATGGAAGTAATTGATAGTGATAATTGTTGCACAACAATGTGAATGTGTTTAACGCCATTGAATTGCACAGTTTAAATTATTAAAAGCATTAATTTTATGTTATGTATATTTTAACACAATAATACATTTATCTTCAGTTCATTTCATTTCAGTCACTCAGTCGTGTCCAACTCTTTGCGACCCCATGAATCCCAGAACGCCAGGCCTCCCTGTCCAACACCAACTCACGGAGTATACCCAAACTCACATCCACCGAGTTGGTGATGCCATCCAGCCATCTCACCCTCTGTCGTCCCCTTCTTCTCCTGCCCACAATCCCTCCCAGCATCAGGGTCCTTTCCAATGAGTCAACTTTTCGCATCAGGTGGCCAAAGTATTGGAGTTTCAGCTTCAGCATCAGTCCTTCCAATGAACAACCAGGATTGATCTCCTTTAGGATGGATGGGTTGGATGTCCTTGCAGTCCAAGAGACTCTCAAGGGTCTTCTCCAACACCACAGTTCAAAAGCATCAATTCTTCAGAGCTCAGCTTTCCTCACAGTCCAACTTTCACATCACTGGAAAAACCATAGCCTTGACTGGAAGGACCTTTGTTGGTAAAGTAATGTCTCTGCTTTGAATATGCTATCTAGGTTGGTCATAACTTTCCTTCCAAGGAGTAAGTACCTTTTAATTTCATGGCTGCAATCACCATCTGCAGTAACTTTAGGGCCCAGAAAAATAAAAGTCTGACACTGTTTTCACTGTTTCCCCATCTATGTCCCAAGAAGTGATGGGATCAGATACCACGATCTTAGTTTTCTGAATGTTGAGCTTTAAGCCAACTTTTCCACTCTCCACTTTCACTTTCATTGAGAGGCTCTTTAGTTCTTCTTCACTTTCTGTCATAAGGTTGGTGTCATCTGCATATCTTAGTTTATTGATATTTCTCTCGGCAATCTTGATTCCAGCTTGTGCTTCTTCCAGCCCAGCGTTTCTCATGAGGTACTCTGCATAGAAGTTAAATAAGCAGGGTGGCAATATACAGCCTTGACGTACTCCTTTTCCTATTTGGAACCAGTCTCTTGTTCCATTTCCAGTTCCAACTGTTGCTTCCTGACCTGCATATAGGTTTCTCAAGAGGGAGGTCAGGTGGTCTGGTATTCCCATCTCTTTCAAAATTTTCCACAGTTTATTGTGATCCACATAGTCAAAGGCTTTGGCATAGTCAATAAAGCAGAAATAGATGTTTTTCTGGAACTCTCTTGCTTTTTTGATGATCCAGCAGATGTTGGCAATTTGATCTCTGGTTCCTCTGCCTTTTCTAAAACCAGTTTGAACATCTGGAAGTTCATGGTTCACATACTGCTGAAGCCTGGCTTGGAGAATTTCCAACATTACTTTACTAGCGTGTGAATGAGTGCATTTGTGTGGTAGTTTGAGCATTCTTTGGCATTGCCTTTCTTTGGGATTGGAATGAAAACTGACCTTTTCCAGTCCTGTGGCCACTGCTGAGTTTTCCAAATTTGCTGGCATATTGAGTGCAGCACTTTCACAGCATCATCTTTCAGGATTTGAAATAGCTCAACCGGAATTCCATCACCTCCACTAGCTTTGTTAGTAATGATGCTTTCTAAGGCCCACCTGACTTCACATTCCAGGATGTCTGGCTCTAGGTGAGTGATCACACCATCATGAGTATCTGGGTGGTTAAAATCTTTTTTAAACAGTTCTTCTGTGTATTCTTGCCACCTCTTCTTAATATCTTCTGCTTCTGTTAGATCCATACCATTTCTGTCCTTTATGGAGCCCATCTTTGCATGAAATGTTCCCTTTGTATCTCTAATTTTCTTGAAGAGATCTCTAGTCTTTTCCATTCTGTTGTTTTCCTCTATTTCTTTTCAGTCAATATCATGGTAATCCAAGCCTATGCCCCAACCAGTAACGCTGAAGAAGCTGAAGTTGAATGGTTCTACGAAGACCTACAAGACCTTTTAGATCTAACACCCCAAAAAGATATCCTTTTTATTATAGGGGACTGGAATGCAAAAGTAGGAAGTCAAGAAACACCTGGAGTAACAGGTAAATTTGGCCTTGGAGTACAGAATGAAGCAGGGCAAAGGCTAATAGAGTTTTGCCAACAGAATGCACTGGTCATAGCAAACACCCTCTTCCTACAACACAAGAGAAGACTCTGCACATGGACATCACCAGATGGTCAACACTGAAATCAAAGATGGAGAAGCTCTATACAGTCAGCAAAAACACAACAGGGAGCTGACTGTGGCTCAGATCATGAACTCCTTATTGCCAAATTCAGACTTCAATTGAAGAAAGTAGGGAAAACCACTAGACCATTCAGGTGTGACCTAAATCAAATCCCTTATGATTATACAGTGGAAGTGAGGAATAGATTTAAGGGACTAGATCTGAAAGACAGAGTGCCTGATGAACTATGGACAGAGGTTCATGAATTACACAGGAGACAGGGATCAAGACCATCCCCATGGAAAAGAAATGCAGAAAAGCAAAATGGCTGTCTGAGGAGGCCTTACAAATAGCTGTGAAAAGAAGAGAAGCCAAAAGCAAAGGGGAAAAGGAAAGATATAAGCATCTGAATGTAGAGTTCCAAAGAATAGCAAGGAGCGATAAGAAAGTCTTCCTCAGTGATCAATGCAAAGAAATAGAGGAAATTTATCTTAGACTTACTCATAGATTCCAGGGAAAAAATACTAAAGCTATGCAAGTCATGACATGAAACAAGTTGGGGAAACTGCACATTTTGTTGATTTGTTACGAAATATTTGTCACACCTTAATAGCATTTTGGCTATGCTTTTTCCAGTGGTCATGTATGGATGTGAGAGTTGGACTGTGAAGAAAGCTGAGCGCTGAAGAATTGATGCTTTTGAACTTTGGTGTTGGAGAAGACTCTTGAGAGTCCCTTGGACTGCAAGGAGATCCAACCAGTCCATTCTGAAGGAGATCAGCCCTGGGTGTTCTTTGGAAGGAATTATGCTAAAGCTGAAACTCCAGTACTTTGGCCACCTCATGTGAAGAGTTGACTCATTGGAAAAGACTCTGATGCTGGGCGGGATTGGGGACAGGAGGAAAAGGGGACAACAGAGGATGAGACGGCTGGACAGCATCACCGACTCGATGGATGTAAGTTTGAGAAAACTTGGGGAGTTGGTGATGGACAGGGAGGCCTGGCGTGCTGTGATTCATGGGGTCGCGAAGAGTTGGACACGCCTGAGCGACTGACCTGAACTGAACTGAATAGCATTTTTACACTTACATGGATGCCTATAAATGTACATTGGTGTTCTCCTTTATCAAAGGCTGAACCACAAATAAAAGCAGCAAATAAAAACCAGGAACCTGGATAACCTAAGGACATATGTTTGGTGTGCGTGTTTTTTGTTTTGTTATGTTTGGCTTGTTTCAGTTTTCACATACACAAATAATTCATTATTTGTCTGAACAACATTAAAAAAACACACTCAATTTTTAACCTAGAATATTTCAGTTATCACTTCACATCTCAAATGCACAAAGACAGAATTGACTTATTGTATCACTCCTCACTACCTTTCTTTTCCGTTGGTGTCAGCCTCCTCAGGTACAGATTTGCACAGGTGATTAACAGAATTTTCATGGCTATAACTTGGTCTACTACAGAAAATATTAATTCTGCTAGTTTCCCCCAAAGACTGTATTTGTGCTCCCTTCCCTTTGAGTTTCAAATCCTAGTAATGTTACATATGTGGGGATAATAGCAACACCTATCTCATTAGGTTGTGAGGACTTAATGGGATAACAGAATGCAAAATACTTAGCATAGCATCTGGCACACTAATAAATAGTAGTTCCGTTTCTACCCTGCCTTTGCAGTATAATATTATGCCTATGATGACCATATAACTTGGAATCTTCAGTATAGTACCAATATCAGGTATGTTGCTCTCCTAATACCATATTTCTATAGACCATAATCCTCAAGTCAGTACTCAGAATACAGTGTATGTGCTCATATGATATTAATATATACTCCTTAAGCAATAATAATAGATGTTAGATTTCATATGCTGAGTATGTTAACCATGTCAGGTGCTCTTCATACACTATGTCACTTAAATCTCCCAACATCCCTATGAGATGCACAGTATCACTGACATTTAATAGATGAAAAAATACAGAGATCAATTAGCTTGGCCAAGGTCATATATTTGGTAAGTAGTATAAGCAGGTCTCCTGACTCCCTGGTTGGTGCTTTTCCCACTATCTCAGAGGATCATAGTTCTGGTTAATCGACACACAGGAAAACAAACTTTTTTTTAAGTAGTTCTACTTAGAAAAATACAGACTACTTTAAAACACTGCTAGATATTTGATTAGCTGTTGTCTTCTATTGTCTGAATGTGTGTATCCCTCCAAAATCCATTATATTGAAATCTTGATGCCCACTGTGATGGTGTCAGTGTCACCACCTTTGGGAGGTGATTAGGTCACAGGGTGGAGCCCTCCTGAATGAGATTCATACCCTTATAAAAAGAGGCCCTTTCTACGGTGTGAGGAAACAATGAGAAGTCTTCACCCGACCATGCTGCCACCCTGATCTTGGACTTCCAGCCTCCAAAACTGTGAGAAATAAATGTTGGTTGTTTATCAGTCACCCAACCTATGTCATTTTGTTATTGTAGTCTGAATGGACTCAGACACATTCTGGACAAAGAAAGCCAGTAAGCAGTATGATAGAATCATTCTCACACAATAAAAACATTAAGTACCTCTCTGTTCCCTTGTCTCTAAACTAGGACCAATTTGTCTCACAAGATGGCAAAGACTGACGGGGAAATTGTTAATAAAGAATCTCCATATTTGAAGTACAAATCCTCAGTAACAGAAATATAGATACAGAGCAAGATATCTTGAATACTTGAGCTTATTCTTTGAAAAGGGATTGACAAGAAAAAAAGCTTGATGTTGAAAATGGCTCAGTTGTAATCAGTTGCTGAAGTTATTCTGACAATCAGGTACAATGCAGAAGGGCAGACATTCTCAGGAAAGGTTAAGGTTTCCTTGGCAACTATCAAATGCACTGTTAATATCCCCCAGGAAATTTTTGGTCAATAATGACTGAAATGCTAGAAAACTATTTTCAAACTATCTTTTGAGTTAATTCTATTCTCCTTTCAAAGTTCTTTTTCTTTCAAATTTATTTTAATTGCTTAATTAATGGTTATTTGGTGAAGGTTACTGAACATTCTGTTGAAGGAAAGGTTTTGACTCTATCAAATAGAATTAAAGATGACAATGAACAAGGAGCTGTTTTGAAAAGATCTGAGCAAACTCTAATGTAAAGGAAGAGTCAACCCTTGAAGTATTCACCCAAAGTTACAGTCACAAGTGTCTATCTAAAATTATCATTAATATCTATTACAGAACTTTTGTATTTGCAAACTTCTTAGTAATTCATTTGTATTGGTTATTTCACATATCAATCTAGCTAAGACAGTCAATGTCTACCCCTATTCTAAGGATGAAAAACTTGAGACCAATTAAATTTAAAATAGCCAGATTTTTTGACCATTCTTTAGAAGATAATTATTAACATATATTGATCAGAATCAGAAGAACTGAAATAGTTTTATCATTTAGAATTGGTATGTTACATTACTTGCAATTCTATCAAGTAATAATTGATAGGATTCTTGGTACCCCAAGAATGGTGGACAAGCTAAAATTAATCAAGCCTCGACACAAACCAAAGATGTGTTAGAATATTTAGAGAGCCTCTGATATTAAAATACCTGATGACAACTTCATTTATTGTTACCATCAGTTGGAGTCTTTGATGTTTGTGGAGTATGCTCTCAACTCTACCAGAAATGAGCAGTTATTTTCAATTAAAATCTTCAATATACTTCACTCAGTTTCTTTTCTTACTGGTTAGGGACATTCAAAGTATGTTTCTTTTTACTAAGAAGAATAACTGTTAAAATGAGTTGTAATAATAATTAACTGTTACTGAGATATTGCAAGGAATACTCTATTGATTTTTAAAACTCTCTAGTACACATGTAATTATCTTAGAAAGGTAATTGATATAGAAACTTCAATAATGCAATTCCAGGGTTATATCTATGTCTTAGTGACAGGCACCATAATATAGTAGAAAGGAAAATAGATAGGAAAAAAAACTTTTATGTGGTTATTTAAGAATAGCCTTGAGACAGATATTGTTTTACTTACAAGTGGTTTTATCTCTGTCCCTCACCACCCCCCTTTTTTGTCTCACAAATCAGCATGAGAATCCCTATCTACTTCCTGTGTTGGAGCTTTTTTCTTATTTTCTAAAAGTAAATATTCTTCAATTAATTTCTATATCTGGAAATCAGCCCTTATAGCATTGCAAAAGATTTTTTAAAACTGCAAGACTGGATGCTTTAATTACTTCAAAATATAACTCCCCTAGAAAGTACATGTTCATTTCAGCACCTGTTATATTCAGGAGGCAAACAGAAACTAAACAATCAGAGAAAGTAACAAGAAAAATAACTATGCTAAGCATTTCTTTTTCTCTTCCTCATTTTTTTAAAAACAGGAATGAAAAGTTCCAAAGTGAGTTGAAAAGGGGCTAAAAACAATGTCCTATTAAGAGTATCACTCAACATATTTTGACTGCTCTTAAGGAAAATGAATCCTATGTACAACTTAACACTACAAACACAAACAACAAAAATACTTCATCATAACAATCACCAAAAGTCATTTTTAAATGTCTGCTATGGCCACTTTTTCACAACAAACTGGAAAGACATTATAGCTGCCTCTAACGGTGCTATTTTCTCATCACATCAAGCCCTGGGTACAATGCCTAGTACATAGTAGTTACTGAATAAACAGTAGTTCTTCCTCCACCTACTAGTACATACAAGAAAACTTCCACTGGTTGACCACACATCTCCCTTTGCCATGTTATGACCAAGAGAATAGAGGTGGTCATGATTAAGGTAGAGAAAAGGGGAAGCATGGTGAGTTAGCTAATCATGGTAGTACCCAGGGATGAGAATATAGGTAAGAAGACTTTTAGATGTAGGGAAGGCTAGTTGGCCAAGTGAAAATGTTTGAGAAATGGAAAATAAAAAAGTAGGAAAAGAAGGAGAAATCATGACATCATCTCAAGTATGTATACTTTTAAGGGAGGTCAAAAAGTAGGGTTTATTCCTCTGATTTACATTTTCTTATCTCCCAATGTACTAACCTAGGACACCATGATACTCTGATATTCGAAAGCATCTGCTTCATGTTACTCATCTTCTGAATGAAGCATTCAGAAGACGTTTCCTGTGAGAAAACCCCCATGTTTTGTATCATGTGACACTGCAAACTTGGGCACACTTGAAATAGAGGGCAGTCATCCTCTAGATCACTTAACCAATACCTGCTTAATAAACAATATCCTGTACCTGCAACAAAATTTACATTAATTCTTCTTGCAAACTGCATACCCTTCATGGTCATGTTGTTGCTGTTCACTTGCTAAGTGAGGTTGTATTCTTTGTGACCCCATGGACCACAGTGCACTAGGCTTCCCTGTCCTTCACTATCTCCTAGAGTTTGCTCAAACTCATGTCCATTGAGTCAGTGATGCCATCCAATGATCTTATCCTCTGTCACTGCCTTCTCCTCCTGCCCTCAATCTTTCCCAGCATCAAGGTCTTTTCCAATGGGTTACCTCTTTGTATCAGGTGGCCAAAGTACTGGAACTTCAGCATCAGCATCAGGCCTTTCAATGAATGTTCAGAGTTGATTTCTTTGAGGATTGACTCGTTTGATATCCTTGCAGTCCAAGGGATGCTCAAGCATCACAGTTCAAAAGCATCAGTTCTTCAGTGCTCAGCATTCTTTGAGGTGGCAAGAATACGCAGAAGCACTATTAAAAAAAGATCTTAATGGCCCAGATAACCATGATGGTGTGATCACTCACCTCGGTGAGAAATCCTGGTGTGTGAAATCAAGTGGGTCTTAGGAAGAATAACTACAAACAAAGTTAGTAGAGGTGATGGAATTCCAGCTGAGCTATTTCAATCCTAAAAGAAGATGCTCTTAAAGTGCTTCATTCAATATGCTAGCAAACTTGAAAAACTCAGCAGTGACTACAGGACTTAAAAAGGTTTGTTTTCATTCCAATCCCAAAGAAAGTCAAATGCTAAAGAATGTTCAAACTACCACACAATTACACTCATCTCACATGCTAGCAAAGTTATGCTCAAAATTCTCCAAGCTAGGCTTCAACAGTATGTGAACCGTGAACTTCTAGATACTCAAGTTGGATTTAGAAAAGGCAGAGGAATGAGAGATCAAATTTCCAACATCCATTGGATCATCAAAAAAGCAAGAGAATTCCAGAAAAAGATCTATTTCTGCTTTACAGACTATACTAAACCCGTTCACTGTGTGGATCACAACAAACTGTGGAAAATTCTTTAAGAGATGGGAATATCAGACCACCTTACCTGCCTCCTGAGGAATCTGTATGCAGGTCAAAAAGCAACGGTTAGAACCAGACATGGAACAATGGACAGTTTCAAATTGGGAAAGGAGTACATCAAGACAGTGTATTGTCACCCTGCTTATTTAACTTATATGCAGAGTGCATCATGAGAAACACCGGGCTGGAAGAAGCACCAGCTGGAATCAAGATTGCCAGGAGAAATATTAGTAACCTCAGATATGCAGATGACACCACCCTTATGGCAGAAAGCAAAGAGGAACTAAAGAGCCTCTTGATGAAAGTGAAAGAGGAGAGTGAAAAACTTGGCTTAAAACTCAACATTCAAAAGATGAAGATCATGGCATCTGGTCCCATCATTTCATGGCAAATAGATGGAGAAACAATGGAAGCAGTGACAGATTTTATTTTGGGAGGCTCCAAAATCACTGCAGATAGTGCCTGCAGCCATGAAATTAAAAGACACTTGCTCCTTGGAAGAAAAATTATGACCAACCTAGACAGCATATTAAAAATCAGAGACATTACTTTACCAGCAAAGGTCCATCTAGTCAAAGCTATGATTTTTCCAGTAGCCATGTATGGATGTGAGAGTTGAACTATAAAGAAAGCTGAGCACCCAAGAATTGATGCTTTTGAACTGTGGTGTTGGAGAAGACTCTTGAGAGTACCTTGGACTGCAAGGAGATCCAACCAGTCCATCCTAAAGGAAATCAGTGTTGAATATTCATTGGAAAGACTGATGCTGAAGCTGAAACTCCAATACTTTGGCCACCTGATGCAAAGAACTGACTCATTTGAAAAGATCCTGATGTTGGGAAAGACTGAAGGCAGGAGGAGAAGGAAGCGACAGAGGATAAGATGGTTGGATGGCATCACCGACTTGATGGACATGATTTAAGCAAACTCCAGGAGTTGGTGATGGACAGGGAAGCCTGGCATGCTGCAGTCCATGGGGTTGCAAAGAGTCAGACACGACTGAGCGACTGAACTGACAGCCTTCTTTATGGTCCAACTCTCACATCTGTACATGACTACTGGAAAAATCAGTTAACGGACTGTATGGACCTTGGTTGGCAAAGTGATGTCTCTGCTTTTAAATATGCTGTCTAGATTTGTCATAGCTTTCCTTCCAAGGAGCAAGCATCTTTTTTTTCGTGGCTGCAGTCACCATCCACAGTGATTTTGGAGCCCAAGAAAACAAAATTTTTCACTGATTCCACTTTTTCTTGTTCTATTTGCCATCAAATGGTGAGACTGGATGCCATCATTTTAGGGTTTTGAATGTTGAGATTTAAGCCAGCTTTTTCACTCTCCTCTTTCACTCTCAAAAGGCTTTTTAGTTCCTCTTTATTTTCTGCCATTTGAGTGGTATCATCTGCATATCTGAATTTGTTGATTTTTCTTCCAGCAATTTTAATTCCAGCTTGTGCTTCATCCAGCCCAGCATTTTGAATGATGCACTCTGCATAGAAGTTAAATAAGCAGGGTGACAATATACAGCCTGGACATACTCCTTTTCCAATTTTCAACCAGTCCATTGTTCCATGTCCTGTTCTAACTGTTGCTTCTTGACCTGCATACAGATTCCTCAGGAGGCCAGTAAGGTGGTCTGGTATTCCCATCTCTTAAAGAATTTTCCACAGTTTGTTGTGATCCACACAGTCAAAGGCTTTAGCATAGTCAATAAAGCAGAAGTACATGTTTTTCTGAAACTCTCTTGCTTTTTCTATGATCCAGTGGGTGTTGGCAATTTGATCTATGGTTCCTCTGCCTTTTCTAAATCCAGCTTGCACATCTGGAAGCTCTTAGTTCACATACTTTGAGGCTTAACTTGAAGAATTTTGAGCATAATCTTGCTAGCATGTGAGATGAGCACAATTGTCTGGTAGTTTGAACATTCTTTGGCATTGCCCTTCTTTGGGATTGGAATGAAAACTGACATTTTCCAGTCCTGTGGCCACTGCTGAGTTTTCCAAATTGGCTGACATATTGGGTGTAGCACTTTAAGAGCATCTTCTTTTAGATTTGAAATAGCTCAGCTGGAATTCCATCACCACCACTAGTTTGAGCTCATAGTAACACTTCCTAAGGTCCACTTCACTTAACACTCCAGGCTGTCTGGCTTTTGGTGAGTGATCACACCAACATGGTTATCTGGGTCATTAAGAACTTTTTTGTATAGTTCTTTTGTGTATTCTTGTCACCTCTTCTTAATCTTTTCTGCTTCTGTTATGTCTTTACTGTTTCTGTCCTTTATCATGCCCATCCTTGCATGAATTCTTACTTTGATATCTCCAATATTCTAGAATAGATATCTAGTCTTTCCTATCCTATTGTTTTCCTCTATTTCTTTGCACTGTTCACTTAAGAAGGCTTTCTTATCTCTCCTTACTACTCTCTGCAACTCTGAATTCAGTTAGGTATATCTTTCCCTTTCTCCTTTGCCTTTAGCTTTTCTTCTTTTCTCAGTTCTGTGTAAAGCCTCCTTGGACAACCACTTTGCCTTCTTGCATTTCTTTTTCTTTGAAATGGATGGTTTTGGTCATTGCCTCCTGTACAATGTTATGAACCTCCATCCATAGTTCTTCAGGCACTCTATCAGCTCTAATTCCTTGAATCTATTTATCATGACTGTATAATCATAAGGGATTTGATTTAGGTCATACCTGAATGGCCTAGCGGTTTTCCCTACTTTCTTCAATCTAAGCCTGAATTTTGCAATAAGGGTGATTGAGCCAAAGTCAGCTCCAGGTCTTGTTTTTGCTGACTGTATAGACCTTCTCCATCTTTGGCTGCAAAGAATATAATCAATCTGATTTCAGTATTGACCATCTGGTGATGCCCATATGTAGGGTCATCTCCTGTGTTGTTGGATGAGTGTTTGCTTGATCATTGTGTTCTCTTGATAAAACTGTTAATCTTTGCCCTGCTTCATTTTGTGCTCCAAGGCCAAACTTACCTGTTACTCCATGTATCTCTTGACTTATAAAATATATCACAAGACTCCTTTAACTCTCCCCTATAGATAATACATATGGTCACTATACTAAGTTGCTTAAGTTGTTTTTCCAGGAACATGGAGCTTGTCTTGCCCAGTTCAAACCACCTGAGACCACCAAGCATTCAACTGAGCCTGTATAAGTATCTGATAGGTAACCTTTTGACATCAAAGGACCAAAAACTCCACCCTTGGATCATGCTACAGCAGCCATTTTCTGAACACATGCTCCATGAAGAAGCATGTAACTCAGATATGCCTGTGTAGAACACTAGTTTTGTCTGAATAATGGCACCATCTCAAATATGAAGTCAGGTTCATACTAGAGATGAGGGGATTTGAAACTCCAAAGACCATGCAAAGGATCAAGAGATGCAGACAACAGAATAAGAACAGAGGCTTAAAGGAAAATGGCAACAACATAGTAAGCAGAGTCCAAAAGGGAGTGGAAAGCAATGAATTTGAGGGCTGAGGGGATGTGGCAGCAATACATATAGGCAGAATCCTGGTATGAAGAAGCAGAAGAGAGAGCCTGAATCCTGAGAATTATTGAGTACTAGATATGCTTCTGGTACACTAGGGTTGTACACTATTCTAAATATGATCTTTCAGTCAAATGAAAGATAAAATGTGCATATGGGTTATCTCAGTACTGAAATAGTTTCAGTGCTTCCTCACTTTCTCATTTGCCTTTACAATTGACACACTGACAGTGTAAAATTAAGATTGCTGCCATTCCTCGTGAAAGGCAGCAGAATTTGTCACCCCAAAATATGCTACTTTGGGATGAGGGTTATTTTGAGCTAAACCCCAGCAGATTCAGGGGAAGCTCTTTATCATTCCCTCAACTGCTTAAATTTACATGGAAAGGGGGCCTGCACCAGGGACCAAGAGAGCCTGCACTAGAGGTGCATTTTTTTTTAATTTAATTTTATTTTTAAACTTTACATAATTGTATTAGTTTTGCCAAATATCAAAATGAATCCATCACAGGTATACATGTGCTCCCCATCCTGAACCCTCCTCCCTCCTCCCTCCCCATACCCTCCCTCTGGGTCGTCCCAGTGCACTAGCCCCAAGCATCCAGTATCGTGCATTGAACCTGGACTGGCATCTCGTTTCATACATGATATTTTACATGTTTCAATGCCATTCTCCCAGATCTTCCCACCCTCTCCCTCTCCCACAGAGTCCATAAGACTGTTCCATACATCAGTGTCTCTTTTGCTGTCTCGTACACAGGGTTACTGTTATCATCTTTCTAAATTCCATATATATGTGTTAGTATACTGTATTGGTGTTTTTCCTTCTGGCTTACTTCACTGTGTATAATAGGCTCCAGTTTTATCCACCTCATTAGAACTGATTCAAATGAATTTTTTAATGGCTGAGTAATACTCCATTGTGTATATGTACCACAGCTTTCTTATGCATTCATCTGATGATGGACATCTAGGTTGCTTCCATGTCCTGGCTATTATAAACAGTGCTGTGATGAACATTGGGGTACACGTGTCTCTTTCCCTTCTGGTTTCCTCAGTGTGTATGCCCAGCAGTGGGATTGCTGGATCATAAGGCAGTTCTATTTCCAGTTTTTTAAGGAATCTCCACACTGTTCTCCATAGTGGCTGTACTAGTTTGCATTCCCACCAACAGTGTAAGAGGGTTCCCTTTTCTCCACACCCTCTCCAACATTTATTATTTGTAGACTTTTGAATCGCAGCCATTCTGACTGGTGTGAAATGGTACCTCATAGTGGTCTTGATTTGCATTTCTCTGATAATGAGTGATGTTGAGCATCTTTTCATGTGTTTGTTAGCCATCTGTATGTCTTCTTTGGAGAAATGTCTATTTAGTTCTTTGGCCCATTTTTTGATTGGGTCATTTATTTTTCTGGAGTTGAGCTGGAGGAGTTGCTTGTATATTTTTGAGATTAGTTGTTTGTCAGTTGCTTCATTTGCTATTATTTTCTCCCATTCTGAAGGCTGTCTTTTCACCTTGCTGATAGTTTCCTTTGATGTGCAGAAGCTTTTAAGGTTAATTAGGTCCCATTTGTTTATTTTTGCTTTTATTTCCGATATTCTGGGAGGTGGGTCATAGAGGATCCTGCTGTGATGTATGTCTGAGAGTGTTTTGCCTATGTTCTCCTCTAGGAGTTTTATAGTTTCTGGTCTTATGTTTAGATCTTTAATCCATTTTGAGTTTATTTTTTTGTATGGTGTTAGAAAGTGTTCTAGTTTCATTCTTTTACAAGTGGTTGACCAGTTTTCCCAGCAACACTTGTTAAAGAGATTGTCTTTAATCCATTGCATATTCTTGCCTCCTTTGTCAAAGATAAGGTGTCCATATGTGCGTGGATTTATCTCTGGGCTTTCTATTTTGTTCCATTGATCTATATTTCTGTCTTTGTGCCAGTACCATACTGTCTTGATAACTGTGGCTTTGTAGTAGAGTCTGAAGTCAGGTAGGTTGATTCCTCCAGTTCCATTCTTCTTTCTCAAGATAGCTTTGGCTATTCGAGGTTTTTTGTATTTCCATACAAATTGTGAAATTATTTGTTCTAGCTCTGTGAAGAATACTGTTGGTAGCTTGATAGGCATTGCATTGAATCTATAAATTGCTTTGGGTAGTATACTCATTTTCACTATATTGATTCTTCCAATCCATGAACATGGTATATTTCTCCATCTATTAGTGTCCTCTTTGATTTCTTTCACCAGTGTTTTATAGTTTTCTATATATAGGTCTTTAGTTTCTTTAGGTAGATATATTCCTAAGTATTTTATTCTTTCCGTTGCAATGGTGAATGGAATTGTTTCCTTAATTTCTCTTTCTGTTTTCTCATTATTAGTGTATAGGAATGCAAGGGATTTCTGTGTGTTGATTTTATATCCTGCAACTTTACTATAGTCATTGATTAGTTCTAGTAATTTTCTGGTGGAGTCTTTAGGGTTTTCTATGTAGAGGATCATGTCATCTGCAAATAGTGAGAGTTTTACTTCTTCTTTTCCAATTTGGATTCCTTTTATTTCTTTTTCTGCTCTGATTGCTGTGGCCAAAACTTCCAAAACTATGTTGAATAGTAGTGGTGAGACTGGGCACCCTTGTCTTGTTCCTGACTTTAGAGGAAATGCTTTCAATTTTTCACCATTGAGGATAATGTTTGCTGTGGGTTTGTCATATATAGCTTTTATTATGTTGAGGTATGTTCCTTCTATTCCTGCTTTCTGGAGAGTTTTTATCATAAATGGGTGTTGAATTTTGTCAAAGGCTTTCTCTGCATCTATTGAGATAATCATATGGTTTTCATTTTTCAATTTGTTAATGTGGTGTATTACATTGATTGATTTGCGGATATTGAAGAATCCTTGCATCCCTGGGATAAAGCCCACTTGGTCATGGTGTATGATCTTTTTAATGTGTTGTTGGATTCTGATTGCTAGAATTTTGTTAAGGATTTTTGCCTCTATGTTCATCAGTGATATTGGCTTGTAGTTTTCTTTTTTTGTGGGATCTTTGTCAGGGTTTGGTATTAGGGTGATGGTGGCCTCAAAGAATGAGTTTGGAAGTTTACCTTCCTCTGCAATTTTCTGGAAGAGTTTGAGCAGGATAGGTGTTAGCTCTTCTCTAAATTTTTGGTAGAATTCAGCTGTGAAGCCTTCTGGACCTGGGCTTTTGTTTGCTGGAAGATTTTTTATTACAGTTTCAATTTCCGTGCTTGTGATGGGCCTGTTAAGATTTTCTATTTCTTCCTGGTCCAGTTTTGGAAAGTTGTACTTTTCTAAGAATTTGTCCATTTCTTCCACGTTGTCCATTTTATTGGCATATAATTGTTGATAGTAGTCTCTTATGATCCTTTGTATTTCTGTGTTGTCTGTTGTGATCTCTCCATTTTCATTTCTAATTTTATTGATTTGATTTTTCTCCCTTTGTTTCTTTTTTTTTTTTCTTTTTTTTTTGCTGCAAGATAAGAAATTTATTTTGCTCTTCTATTAAAGGAAATAAGACAAATTCACCATCAACACCACCAAAAGATAAGTAGCACTTCCATAATTTAGAGTATAACCAAAGCACATAAGAAATGATATCCAAAATTTTGAGGACAGCAGCTTCCAAATGAAGATTTAATAAATACCTTCAGTTGTAATGATCAGTAAAACGGAAAGATTTGGCTTCCGACATATTATATAGGTGGCACTGTAACTGTTTAGACCGCTTTGCTTCTAGTCGGAGCTGTCTAGCTCTTTCTTTGACAGCTTGTTGCTCTGCTAATTTTTCTATCTGTTTTCTTCTTAGCCATTGTTTAAAGGCCCTGTCACGGCCTTCCTTTGTTTCTTGATGAGTCTGGCTAATGGTTTGTCAATTTTATTTATCCTTTCAAAGAACCAGCTTTTGGTTTTGTTGGTTTTTGCTATGGTCTCTTTTGTTTCTTTTGCATTTATTTCTGCTCTAATTTTTAAGATTTCTTTCCTTCTACTAACCCTGGGGTTCTTCATTTCTTCCTTTTCTAGTTGCTTTAGGTGTAGAGTTAGGTTATTTATTTGACTTTTTTCTTGTTTCTTGAGGTGTGCCTGTATTGCTATGAACTTTCCCCTTAGGACTGCTTTTACCGTGTCCCACAGCTTTTGGGTTGTTGTGTTTTCATTTTCATTCGTTTCTATGCAAATTTTGATTTCTTTTTTGATTTCTTCTGTGGTTTGTTGGTTATTCAGCAGCGTGTTGTTCAGCCTCCATATGTTGGAATTTTTAATCGTTTTTCTCCTGTAATTGAGATCTAATCTTACTGCATTGTGGTCAGAAAAGATGCTTGGAATGATTTCTATTTTTTTGAATTTACCAAGGCTAGCTTTATGGCCCAGGATGTGATCTATCCTGGAGAAGGTTCCATGTGCGCTTCAGAAAAAGGTGAAATTCATTGTTTTGGGATGAAATGTCCTATACATATCAATTAGGTCTAACTGGTCTATTGTATCATTTAAAGTTTGTGTTTCCTTGTTAATTTTCTGTTTAGTTGATCTATCCATAGGTGTGAGTGGGGTATTAAAGTCTCCCACTATTATTGTGTTATTGTTAATTTCTCCTTTCATACTTGTCAGCATTTGTCTGACATACTGCGGTGCTCCCGTGTTGGGTGCATATATATTTATAATTGTTATATCTTCTTCTTGGATTGATCCTTTGATCATTATGTAGTGACCTTCTTTGTCTCTTTTCACAGCCTTTGTTTTAAAGTCTATTTTATCTGAGATGAGTATTGCTACTCCTGCTTTCTTTTGGTCCCTATTTGCATGGAAAATCTTTTTCCAGCCCTTCACTTTCAGTCTGTATGTGTCCCCTGTTTTGAGGTGGGTCTCTTGTACACAACATATGTAGGGGTCTTGTTTTTGTATCCATTCAGCCAGTCTTTGTCTTTTGGTTGGGGCATTCAACCCATTTACGTTTAAGGTAATTACTGATAAGTATGATCCCGTTGCCATTTACTTTATTGTTTTGGGTTCGAACTTATACACCGTTTTTGTGTTTCCTGTCTAGAGAATATCCTTTAGTATTTGTTGGAGAGTTGGTTTGGTGATGCAGAATTCTCCCAGCTTTTGCTTGTCTGAAAAGCTTTTGATTTCTCCTTCATACTTGAATAAAATCCTTGCTGGGTACAATAATCTGGGCTGTAGGTTATTTTCTTTCATCATTTTAAGTATGTCTTGCCATTCCCTCCTGGCTTGAAGAGTTTCTATTGAAAGATCAGCTGTTATCCTTATGGGAATTCCCTTGTGTGTTATTTGTTGTTTTTCCCTTGCTGCTTTTAATATTTGTTCTTTGTGTTTGATCTTTGTTAATTTGATTAATATGTGTCTTAGGGTGTTTCACCTTGGGTTTATCCTGTTTGGGACTCTCTGGGTTTCTTGGACTTGGGTGATTATTTCCTTCCCCATTTTAGGGAAGTTTTCAACTATTATCTCCTCAAGTATTTTCTCATGGTCTTTCTTTTTGTCTTCTTCTTCTGGAACCCCTATGATTCGAGTGTTGTAGCGCTTAATATTGTCCTGGAGGTCTCTGAGATTGTCCTCATTTCTTTTAATTTGTTTTTCTTTTATCTTCTCTGATTCATTTATTTCTACCATTCTATCTTCTAATTCACTAATCCTATCTTCTGCCTCTGTTATTCTACTATTTGTTGCCTCCAGAGTGTTTTTAATTTCATTTATTGCATTATTCATTATATATTGACTCTTTTTTATTTCTTCTAGGTCCTTGTTAAACCTTTCTTGCATCTTCTCAATCCTTGTCTCCAGGCTGTTTATCTGTGATTCCATTTTAATTTCAAGATTTTGGATCAATTTCACTATCATTATTCGGAGTTCTTTATCAGGTAGAATCCCTATCTCTTCCTCTTTTGTTTGGTTTGGTGGGCATTTATTCTGTTCCTTTATCTGCTGAGTATTCCTCTGTCTCTTCATCTTGTTTAAATTGCTGATTTTGGGGTGTTCTTTCTATATTCTGGCAGTTTGTGGTGTTCTCTTTATTGTGGCTTTTCCTCGCTGTGTGTGGGTTTGTACAGGTGGCTTGTCATGGTTTCCTGGTTAGGGAAGCTTGTGTCGGTGTTCTGGTGGGTGGAGCTGTATTTCTTCTCTCTGGAGTGCAATGAAATGTCCAGTAATGAGTTATGAGATGTCTATGGTTTTGGGGTGACTTTGGGCAGCTTGTATCTTGAAGCTCAGGGCTGTGCTCCTTTGTTGCTGGAGAATTTGCTTGGTATGTCTTGCCCTGGAACTTGTTGGCCCTTGTGTGGTGCTTGGTTTCAGTGTCGGTATGGAGGCGTTTGATGAGCTCCTGTCAATTAATGTTCCTTGGAGTCAGGAGTTCCCTGGAGTCAGGGTTTGGACTTCAGCCTCCTGCTTCCAGTTATTGGTCTTATTTTTACAGTAGTTTCAAAACTTCTCCTTCTATACAGCACCATTGATAAAACATCTATGTTAAAGATGAAAAGTTTCTCTACTGTGAGGGTCACTCAGAGAGGTTCACAGCGTTACATGGAGAAGAGAAGAGGGAGGTGGGAGTTAGAGGTGACCCAAATGAGATGAAGTTGAATCAATAGTGGAGAGAGTAGGGTAGCCAGTAGTCACTTCCTTATGTGCACTCCACAACTGGACCACTCAGAGATGTTCACGGAGTTATACAGAGAAGAGAAGAAGGAGGAAGGAGACAGAGGTGGCCAGAGGGATAAAAGGGGGGAATGAAAAGGAGGGAGACAGATCCAGCCAGTAATCAGTTCCCTAAGTGTTCTCCACCATCTGGAACGCACATAAACTCACAGAGTTGGGCAGAGTAGAGAGGGGTTAGGGAGGAGACACAGGCGACCTGGTGGAGAAAAAAGAGAGTCCAAAGGGAGAGAGAGCAGTCAAGCCAGTAATCTCCCTCCCCAGTGAAAAATGGGTCCTGAAGATTGGGTTCTTAAAGGTACAAAATTGGTAACAAATACATAAAAGCAAAAATTAAAAATCTAGAGTTGAGTTTGGAATTTCAAAAATATGATGTTAAAGAAAAGAAGAAGGAAAAGAAAGAGAGAAAAAATGAACAAAGAAAAACAAACAAGATCACGAAAATTATAAAGAAAATACAGGTACAAAATTGATAACTAATACCAAAAAGCAAAAATTAAAAATCTAGAGTAGAGTTTGGAATTTCAAAAATGCAATGTTAAAAAAAAGGAAGAAGAAACATAAAGAGAGAAAACAAACAAAAAAAAACAATGCCGCAAAAATTATAAAGAAAATACAGGTACAAATTTGGTATCAAATACAAAAAAGCATAAATTAAAAATCTAGAGTAGAGTTTGGAATTTCAGATATACAATGTTATATAAAAGAAGAAGAGAATGAAACAGAAAAGAAAAAAAAAGGCACAGAAATTATAAAAAAAAGCTGTAGGTACAAAATTGATAACATATACCAAAAAGCTAAAATTAAAAAACTAGAGTATTCTTTTTAATGGCTGAGTAATACTCCATTGTGTATATGTACCACTGCTTTCTTATCCATTCATCTGATGATGGACATCTAGGTTGCTTCCATGTCCTGGCTATTATAAACAGTGCTGCGATGAACATTGGGGTACACGTGTCTCCTTCCCTTCTGGTTTCCTCAGTGTGTATGCCCAGCAGTGGGCTTGCTGGATCATAAGGCAGTTCTATTTCCAGTTTTTTAAGGAATCTCCACACTGTTCTCCATAGTGGCTGTACTAGTTTGCATTCCCACCAACAGTGTAAGAGGGTTCCCTTTTCTCCACACCCTCTCCAACATTTATTATTTGTAGACTTTTGAATTGCAGCCATTCTGACTGGTGTGAAATGGTTCTAATGAGGTGAATGAAACTGGAGCCTATTATACACAGTGAAGTAAGCCAGAAGGAAAAACACCAATACAGTATACTAACGCATATATATGGAATTTAGAAAGATGGTAACAATAACTCCGTGTACGAGACAGCAAAAGAGACACTGATGTATAGAACAGTCTTATGGACTCTGTGGGAGAGGGAGAGGGTGGGAAGATTTGGGAGAATGACATTGAAACATGTAAAATATCATGTAAGAAACGAGTTGCCAGTCCAGGTTCGATGCACGATACTGGATGCTTGGGGCTAGTGCACTGGGACGACCCAGAGGGATGGTGTGGGGAGGGAGGAGGGAGGAGGGTTCAGGATGGGGAACACATGTATACCTGTGGCGGATTCATTTTGATATTTGGCAAAACTAATACAATTATGTAAAGTTTAAAAATAAAATAAAATTAAAAAAAAAAGAAAAAAAAACTAGAGTAGAGTTTGGAATTTCAAAAATACAATGTTAAAGAAAAGAAGAAAAAAGAAAAAAAAGGTCAAAAAATTATAAAATATATATATATGAAGTTTGCTGAAGAAGAAAAAAATAGGGTCTTTTTTTTTTTTTTTGCAAAGTAATAGGTTATAAAAGTGAAAATTAAAGGAACAATAGAGGACTAAAAAAAATTTTTTTTTAATTAAAAAAGAAAGAAAGAAAGAAAGAATGATCGTAAAAATAGTAAAAATATATCTAGGACTTTCTCTGGTTTTGTTGTATTGTGGGTTCAGTTCATTTTTGGCTAGTTCCTTGGTCCGACTTACATTTCTCAAGATCTATAGGCCCCTTCCCATGTAGTCCGTAGTAACCACGGGGTTTTAATCTATTGCCCGTAGCTTCCAAGGCGTTTCCCTCTGTTATAACTTCTTCTGTTTGCTGGTCTCTTCAGTGTCTGGCTTCCACCCTGACACAAAGGGGACGGTGGGGGAAACTTTTTTTTGTTTGTTTTTAGGCTCACTTGTTCAGTCGCGCTGTGGGGAGGGAGGGAGGGATGCTGCAAACAAATAACACTGGTGTGCACTCGCAGTGCCTCAGCCACACTGGGTCTGCCCCCGCTCACGGCGCTTGTAGCCTCCCTGCCCACACTGCTTGGGCTCTAGGTTGGTCTGCCGAGAACAATCCGAGGCCGGCCCTGGGCTGCATGTACCTCCCAGGTCCAAGCCGCTCGGGTTCAGGCACTCGGGTAGTCCTCAGAGGCACACACTCAGTTGGGCCTGCATTTTGTGCTCTTCCCAGGTCCGAGCAGCTCAGGTGATGAGGTGTTTGGTGAAAGCCAATGCTGCGACTTATCGCCTCCCTGCCACTTGGCTATCTAGGTGTAAAACTGGCGCACCTTCTCAGGCAGATGTTGACCGTCCAGACCCCCAAGAAGTTTTAGTTAGCAAAGAAGCCTGCTTACAGTTTTATAGATAATGTCTCTCTGGGGCTGCGATTGCCCCCTTCCGGCTCTGGCTGCCTGTCACCGGAGGGGGAAGGTCTGCAGCTGGCTATCTCTGTTCAGTCCTTTGTTCCATGTGCGGGCCTGGCGGTGTCTTAGGTTGGGGCTGGCTTTTCGCGTGGTAGATATCCCACAGTCTGGTTTGCTAGCCCAAATTATTTCGCTCAGATAGTGCTCAGGGTATTCAGGCCAGATTCTTACTCTAAGCGATGCAGCCGGCGCCGCGCCTCCCTGCCCAGCCCCTGCTTGCTAATGGCGTGTGCAGGCGTCTGCGCTGCTTCTCCGCTGGGGGAGTTACCGTAGGGCTCGCAATCTGCGAGTTTTACTTGTTTATTTTTTCTCCCTGTTATGTTGCCCTCTGTGCTTCCAAAGCTCGGCACAAATTTGGCAGTGAGAAGGTTTCCTGCTGTTTGGAAACTTCTCTCTTTTTAAGACTCCCTTCCCGGGACGGAACTCCGTCCCTCCCTCTTTTGTCTCTTTTTTTGTCTTTTATATTTTTTCCTACCTCCTTTCGAAGAGTTGGGTTGCTTTTCTGGGTGCCTGATGTCCTCTGCCGGCATTCAGAAGTTGTTTTGTGGAATTTACTCAATGTTTAAATGCTCTTTTGATGAATTTGTGGGGGAGAAAGTGTTCTCCCCGTCCTACTCCTCCGCCATCTTGGCTCCTCCTCCTCTAGAGGTGCATTTTAACCTAAGAAACTTATCTATACAACAAAATAAACTTTTTTCCCCAAACATCTTCTTTGACTTCCTGAATGGCTTTTCTCTCCTCTGTATCCCCAAACCCCAACTCCTGTCTTCAGTTCAGTTTGTTATGTAAGTTTCAATTCCCTGGCTGCCTTTTGAGTCTTCACATTTTTACTGGGCTCCCGTATGCACAAAACTTTGTTTGTTTTCTCCTGTTAATCTTTCTTATATCAACTTTATTATTAGACCAAAGAACCTAGAAAGGAAGAATAAAAATTTTTTCTGCCCCTACGCTTGCAACCATAAGTTACAAAAAAAAAAAAAAAAAATCCTTAGGCATAGGAAAGTAACTATCCAGTCATTGTTTATGGCCTCCTCTTCATTGTGGAGTGCTGAAAACAAGCTGGATGCCATGGGGTCAATGAAGGTACAAATCCTTTCCATGTTCCTTGGTTCTTAACTGTAGGAAAAAGTTTTAAGCCCTCTAAACCTTCCTGAATACCAAAGGGCAAATTCAAACAGCTGCTAATCAAGGGAGGGAGGGGATGCAGAAACAAAGGAGGAACAGTCAAGAAAAAATAGTATAGCAATTAAAGCAAGATCGTGGTTCCTTCTCAAGTTATACATATTTAACAATACCATTGAACTGTTCTTGAGGAACTAAGGCCCCCATCCAGGTGAAGGATGGTAATTTCAGGCTGAGCACAAGACTCCTAGAGCACTACCCTGTTACCTCACCATCAACCAATCAGAAGAAAATCATACACCCTTGTAGGTTCTACTTCAAATGTTCAAATGTTCTTCTCCAAAAAATTTTCTTCCCCCAAACCATCAGGGAGTTTGGAATTTCTGAGCACCAGCCACCCACTCTCCTTGCTTGGCCCTACAATAAACCTTTCTCTGCTCCAAACCTTGACATTTTGGTTTGTATGACCTCACTGTGCATTGGGCACATGAACTTGCATTTACTAACAGTGCCAGCCATCAGAGAAGGAAAGACACCCCAACGCCACTCAGGACATGTGGAGCTATATCAGGTTGCTTTTGTTTGCAAGTCACAGAAAAGCCTGCATCAGACAGTTTTTAAAAATAAGATGTTTTAAATCTTACATACTAAAAAGTTCATAGGTAGGGCAGACACAAGTATGATATGTCAAAGCTCTGTCTTTACTTCTCTGTGGTTCCCTGTTCTTGGCCCTTCTTTGTCTGTGGACTTCACCCTCAGGTGTGGAGTAAGATGCTGACAATAGTTCTAAGAGGAATAATAAAGAAACATTTTCCAGAAGGCTTTCCAGCATTATTTCATATACTTGTGCTTCAAGGAAAATAGGCTTATCAAGACAATCTTAGATCAATTTGGACTCACTGAAGCAGGAGATAGCTGGGCCCCAGGCTGAGCAGATAGAGTTTGTCCCCTGTGGGCACAAACTCCATAATAGCAGGATAATTCAGTAGACTAAGCCCAGCCCAGATATAAGACAGAAACCACATATTTCTCTTTCTCAAAGTCAATGAGACCTCCCAGTCTATAAAGCTCCTTGGAGGTCAAAAGGGGAGTGATGTCAATCTATCCATAGGCCACTTCACTGGAATCCATCTTGGCTAAGAGATAGGCACACACATGGGAGGATTGTGAGATAAATCAAATATAGACTCAGAACTGGGCTTCCCAGGTGGCGCAGTGGTAAAGAATCTGCCTGCCAATGCAGGAGACAAAAGAGACGCAGGTTCAATCCCTGGGTTGGGAAGATCCCCTGGAGGAGGGCATGGCAACCCACTCCAGTATTCTTGCCTGGAGAATCACATGGACAGAGAATCCTGGTGGGCTACAGTCCATGGGGTTGCAAAGAGTTGGACACGAGTGACTGAGCATATACATATGAACTCAGAACCAGGCAAAGCAAGATGACTGGCTAAAGGAAACCTAGAAGAAATGCCCCAAATAAGTGATTCAAGCTACCACAAGGGCATGATTCTCTCTCTGAGCTCACCCATGTGTCTATTTACAAGTACTTGTTTCACTACTTTCCATCTTTGTGGGAATTCTTTTCTGCAAAGCCAAAGGCCCAGGGTCTTGCCACTGGCCACTGATCTACTGGCTAGGATTCAGCACTCTCACTATCGAGGCCCAACCTCAGTCTCTGGCCAGGAACCAAAACTCTTCCTCAAGCCTCCATAGAACAAAGCTACCAGAGATCACCACCTCCTGTGGCCTAAAATAGGGTTGGCTTTATCAAAGAGGATTGATACCTGGACAAAATCTGGGCTTCATTAGAAAAAGAAAGGCAAGTTGGGAGCATATGTTGGGTGAACTATCAACAGTATTTGTTCCAAGAATCATATCACATCACACTTGAAAGGCAAGGAAAAGGAGCTTAATGGATATGTTTTTCTGAGATTCTCAAGCATATAAGTTTACTTCCTATTTTATTTCAAACAGTAACAACAAAGGTTCTGACAACAAAGTCTGTAATTAGAACACTTCTTCCTTGTCACTATGGTGGCAGTCCTCAAATTACGCTATATTGATTTCCAATGATCCATCAACTCTTCCCATAGTATTAACTTACGACATTTAAAACTAACAGGGCACTAACCAATCTATTAATCAAATATTGATTAAGTGCCTACTATATGCCAGACACCATGCTAGGTGCTAGAGATAGAGAAGTAAACAATATACAGTTCCTTTTCTTATTTTTAATCTCAAAACATAATACAGGATTCCTGGGCTTATAATGAATTTTATTGCTAGAGAAAGTGCATACGTGAAAATTAAGTTAAATCTTATTTTCCTAAATAAACAGTGAAGACTTCTTAACCAGGGATCTCTTCCCATATTTTTTATTAAATAATCACAAATTTCATACTCTGTTA
The DNA here is from genome assembly GCF_055505025.1 of Bos grunniens. NCBI lineage: Eukaryota > Metazoa > Chordata > Mammalia > Artiodactyla > Bovidae > Bos > Bos grunniens. The sequence goes on along the minus strand of NC_141194.1, from coordinate 98,321,481 downwards.
ACTAAAATTATGGTTCTTGATAGAGACCAGAATATGCCACCCCAGATATGCCTTTCTGGCATAAGAATTATTTTGAGAAACAGCAGAAACAGGAGAAGTTTTGAAAACAGCATAAATTATTCTTTTGTAAGGGAAATTAACATTTACCAGAAGATTTCCCTTTGTAAGGGTGTCTCCCACAGTCTACTAGGAAGAGAAGGATTACCACAAATCTCCAGAAATTCTAATCAATGAAGAAGTGAAGTGAAGTGGAAGTTGCTCAGTCATGTCTGACTCTTTGCAACCCCATGGACTATACAATCCATGGAATTCTCAAGGCCAGAATACTGGAGTGGGAACCCTTTCCCTTCTCCAGGGGATCTTCCCAACCCAGGGATTGAACCCAGGTCTCCCACGTTGCAGGTGGATTCTTTACCAGCTGAGCCATAAGGGAAGCCTTCAATAAGGCACACACTTAAATCTGCCTGCTGCTGCTGCTGCTAAGTCGCGTCAGTTATGTCCGACTCTGTGCTACCCCATAGACGGCAGCTCACCAGGCTCCCCCGTCCCTGGGATTCTCCAGGCAAGAACACTGGAGTGGGTTGCCATTTCCTTCTCCAATGCATGAAAGTGAAAAGTGAAAGTGAAGTCGCTCAGTCGTGTCCGACTCTTAGCGACCCCATGGACTGCAGCCCACCAGGCTCCTCCGTCCATGGGATTTTCCAGGCAAGAGTATTGGAGTGGGGTGCCATTGCCTTCTCCATAAATCTGCCTAATAAACCTTATTCTTATTTATGTTATTATTTGCTCATCTTCCCATAACTTGTCTCCCTCATACCCTTCTTCCTTTGCTTTGGCCGAACATGGTATTTAAGTTCAAATTCTAAGCCATTTCTTTGAGTTACTTGTTTGTTGTAGGTTTCTCCCATGTACATGGGCTTCCCTGGTGGCTAAACGGTAAAGAAACTGCTTGCAATGCAGGAGACCTGGGTTCGATCCTTCGGTTGGGAGGATCCCCTAGAGAAGGGAACGGCTACGCACTTTAGTATTCTAGCTTTGAGAATTTCATGGACTGTATAGCCCATGGGGTCACAAAAAGTTGAACGTGACTGAGCAACTTTCACTTTCACTGTCCCATGTACATATGAGATATATCTATTAATAAACTTCTACTTGTTTTTCTCTTGTTAATCTATGTTTTGCTACAGGCACCCCAGCTGAAAAGTAAAAGGGTTAAGGAAAGAGGAGATCCCCTGGAGAAGGTAATGGCTACCCACTCCAGTATTCTTGCCTGGAGAACTCCATGGACACAGGAGCCTGGCAGGATACAGCCCATGGGTTGCAAAGAGTCAGACACGACTGAGCGACTAACACAAATATATCTGCATACTATAAAGATTTTTAAAGAGTATGTGAACTGGTTAGTCTTCTAATCAGCAGTATGCAAACTGCTGCAAGACACAGGAGCAGTAGAGAGGAGACACACCACGTCCAAGGTAAGGAGCAGCGGCTGACATGAGATAGCCCACGTCCAAGGTCAGGAGTGGCAGCTGTGAGGAGATACTCCACATCCAAGGTAAGGAGCAGCTGCTACACTTTGCTGGAGCAGCCATGAAGAGATATCCCGTGTCCAAGGTAAGAGAAACCCAAGTACAACTGTAGGAGCTAAGAGAGGGCATCATAGGGCAGACAGACTGAAACCACAATCACAGGAAACTAGCCAATATGATCACATGGACCACAGCCTTGTCTAACTCAATGACACTAAGCCATGCTATGTGGGGCCACCCAAGACAGATGGGTCATAGTGGAGAGGTCTGAAAGAATGTGGTCCACTGGATAAGGGAATGGCAAACCACTTAGGTATTCTTGCCTTGAGAACAGTATGAAAAGGCAAAAAGATAGGACACTGAAAGATGAACTCCACAGGTCGGTGGTGCCTAATATGCTACTGGAGATCAGTGGAGAAATAAATCCAGAAAGAATGAAGGGGTGGAGTCAAAGCAAAACAACACCCAGGTGTGGATGTGACTGGTTATAAAAGCAAAGTCCACTGCTATGAAGAGCAATATTGCATAGGAACATGGAATGTTAGGTCCATGAATCAAGGCAAATTGGAAGTGGTCAAACAGGAGATGGCAAGAGTGAAAATCGACATTCTAGAAATCAGTGAACTAAAATGGACTGGAATGGGTGAATTTAACTCAGATAACCATTATATCTACTACTGTGGGAAGGAATCCCTTAGAAGAAATGGAGTAGCCATCATAGTAAAAAAAAAAAAAGAGTCTGAAATGCAGTTCAGTACTTGGATGCAATCTCTGAAACAACAGAATGATCTCTGTTCGTTTCCAAGGAAAACCATTCAATGTCACCATAATCCAAGTCTATGCCCCTACTAGTAATGCTGAAGACGCTGAAGTTGAACAGTTCTATGAAAACCTATAAGACCTTTTAAAACTAACACGAAAAAAAGATGTCCTTTTCATTATAGGGGACTGGAATGCAAAAGCAAGAAGCCAAGAAACACCTGTTGTAACAGGTAAATTTGGCCTTGGAGTACAGAATGAAGGAGGGCAAAGGCTAACAGAGTTTTGCCAAGAGAACGCACTGGTCATAGCAAACACCCTCTCCCAACAACAAAAGAGAAGACTCTACAAATGGAAATCACCAGATGGCCAACACTGAAATCAGACTGATTATATTCTTTGCAGCCAAAGACAGAGAAGCTCTATACAGTCAGCAAAAACAAGAGTGGGAGCTGACTATGGCTCAGATCATGAACTCCTTATTGCAAAATTCAGACTTAAATTAAAGAAAGTAGGAAAAACCAGTAGACCATTCAGGCATGATCTAAATCAAATCTCTTATGATTATACAGTGGAAGTGAAAAATAGATTTAAGGGACAAGATTTGATAGAGTGCCTGATGAACTATGGACAAAGGTTTATGACATTGTACAGGAGACAGGGATCAAGACAATCCTCAAGAAAAAGAAATGCAAAAAAGCAAAATGGCTGTCTGAGGAGGCCTTACAAATAGCTGTGAAAAGAAGGGAAGCAAAAAGGAAGGGAAAAAAAAGGAAAGATATACCCATTTGAATGAAGAGTTCCAAAGAATAGCAAGGAGGGATAAGAAAGCCTTCCTCAGAGATCAATGCAAAGAAATAGAGGAAAACAATAGAATGGGAAAGACTAGAGATCTCTTCAAGAAAATTAGAGACACCAAGGGAATATTTCATGCAAAGGTGGGCTCAATAAAGGACAGAAATGGTACAGACCTAACAGAAGCAGAAAATACTAAGAAGAGGTGGAAAGAATACACAGAACTGTACAAAAAAGATCTTCATAACCCAGATAATCATGACGGTGTGATCCCTCACCTAGAATCAGACATCCTGGAATGTGAAGTCAAGTGGGCCTTAGGAAGCATCACCATGAACAACGCTAGTGGATGTGATGGAATTGCAGTTGAGCTATTTCAAATCCTAAAAGATTATGGTGTGAAAGTGCTGCACTCAATATGCCAGCAAATTTGGAAAACTCAGCAGTGGCCAAGGACTGGAAAAGGTCAGTTTTCATTGCAATTCCAAAGAAAGGCAATGCCAAAGAATGCTCAAACTACCACATAATTGCACTCATCTCACACGCTACTAAAGTAATGCTCAAAATTCTCCAAGCCCAGCTTCAGCAATACGTGAAGCATGAACTTCCTGATGTACAAGCTGGTTTTAGAAAAGGCAGAGGAACCAAAGATCAAATTGTAAACATCTGCTGGATCATCGATAAAGCAAGAGAGTTCCAGAAAAACATCTATTTCTGCTTTATTTACTATGCTAAAGCCTTTGACTGTGTGGGTCAGAATATACTGTGGAAAATTCTGAAAGAGATGGGAATACCATACCACCTGACCTGCCACTTGACAAGCTTGTAAGCAGGTCAGTAAGCAATAGTTAGAACTGGACATGGAACAATAGACTAGTTCCAAATAGGAAAAGGGGTACGTCAAGGCTGTATATTGTCACCCTGCTTATTTAACTTATATGCAGAGTACATCATGAGAAACGCTGGGCTGGACGAACCACAAGCTGGAATCAAGATTGCCAGGAGAAATATCAATAACCTCAGATATGCAGATGACACCACCCTTATGGCAGAAAGTGAAGAAGAACTAAAGAGCCTCTTGATGAAAGTGAAAGTGGAGAGTGAAAAAGTTGGCTGAAAACTCAACATTCAGCAAAGTAAGATAATGGCATCTGGTCCCATCACTTCATGGCAAATAGATGGGGAAACAATGGAAACAATGGCTGACTTTATTTTTCTGGGCTCCAAAATCACTGCAGATGTTGATTGCAGCCATGAAATTAAAAGACGCTTACTCCTTGGAAGAAAAGTTATGACCAACCTAGATAGCATATTGAAAAGCAGAGACATTACTTTGCCAACATAGGTTCATCTAGTCAAGGCTATGGTTTTTCCAGTGGTCATGTATGGATGTGAGAGTTGGACTATAAAGAAAGCTGAGTGCCGAAGAATTGATGCTTTTGAACTGTGATATTGGAAAAGACTCTTGAGAGTCCCCTGGACTGCAGGAGATCCAACCAGTCCATTCTAAAGGAGATCAGTCCTGGGTGTTCATTGGAAGGCCTGATGCTGAAGCTGAAACTCCAATACTTTGGCCACCTGATGCAAAGATCTGACTCATTTGAAAAGACCCTGATGCTGGGAAAGATTGAGAGCAGGAGGAAAAGGGGATGACAAAGGATTAGATGATTGGCTGGCACCACTGACTCAATGGACATGGGTTTGGGTGGACTCCAGGAATTGGTGATGGACAAGGAGGCCCTGTGTGCTTCCGTCTGTGGGCTCGCAAACAGTCAGACATAACTGAGTGACTGAACTGAACCGAAACTGATTTTTAGGATAATGTAGAAAATTGAGTTTAGTAATATAATTATAGTTCTTAGCTTACTCTTCATAATTTCCACTTTATTTTTTGACAAAAAATTAGAATTTAAAATAATACTTTCATTAGAAGAGTTTATTCAGATGTTCTGCTTTGGGGAGATTTTCAGAGGCTTTTTTTAAGGATTATATTTGATCCAAAGGGAGTACCTCAAGCCACTTGATGGTTTCTTGTGAAATGATTATAAAGGTGTCTGCTTTTTTGCTAATACAAATTGCCATGTGGCAAACAATTTCTTGTCCCTTCTGCTGCCTTCAAACAGAAAGGCTTAGTTTAACTGCCATCTCTTCAGTACCAGCCTTTTCATTCATATCCTGATGTTATGCAAAGGCAGACCTTGTGAACAAACCTTGACTTTCACTAAAATTTTCATCCTTTGATCATTTACCATGTTCCTGCTTCTCACTGTCAAAAAGCGCCAAAGCTTTAGTTTGGCCAAACTTTAAGGCATACCTATCTGAGCTTGATCCCAAACCCACAGAACAAAAAGTTTTTTCCATCTCAAGCACAAGTTCTGCATATTCTCATTTAATGGTAGATTGAAACTGTCACTAGAGTATTGTTTTTCCTTTTTAAAAACAATTTTAAGGTTTGAAAACAATTATATAATGATACTTTTATGGTGAAAAATGTGCCATAACTTCTAAGTTGAAATTAGTATTTTCCTGAGGCGGTCCTAAGATGGCAGAATAATAGGACGGGGAAACCACTTTCTCCCCCACAAATTCATCAAAAGAACATTTGAACACTGAGTAAATTCCACAAAACAACATCTGAATGCTGGCAGAGGACATCAGGCACCCAGAAAGGCAGCCCATTGTCTTTGAAAGGAGGTAGGAAAAAATATAAAAGATAAAAAGAGAGGCAAAAGAGGTAGGATGGAGATCCATTCTGGGAAGGGAGTCTTAAAAAAGAGAGAAGTTTCCAAACACCAGGAAACACTCTCACTGGCGAGTCTGTGGAGAGCCTTGGAACCTGAGAGGGCAACATAACCAGGAGGAAAAATAAATAAATAGTTAAAACCCACAGATTATGTGCCTAACGGCAACTCCCAGTGGAGAAGCAGTGCAGACTCTCGCATCCACCACTAGCAAGTGGTGGGGGGGTGGGGGCGGAGGCTGGACAGGGAGGTGCAGGCTGCATTGCTTAGGGTAAGGACCAGGCCTGAATGCCCCAAGGGCAATCTGATGGAACTAATTTGAGATAGCAACCCAGACTTTGGGATAGCTATCCCGCAAAAATCCCTAACCTGAGACACAGCCAGGCCCGCTCACAGAACAAAGGTCTGAGCAGAGCCAGCTCATCCCCAGCCAGAGACAGGCAGGCAAGGGCAGCCAGAGACAGAAGGGGGCAGTCGCAGCCCCAGAGAGGCATCCACTACCAAACTGCAAGCAGGCTTCTTGGGATTCTGGATGGTCAACATCCGCCAGGAGGGTCGCAGCCAGGGATCAGCTCCCCAGAAGAGACACACGGCACACCAGTTGTACACCCAAAAAACCAGGCCACAGGGACAGGGGAGGTGATAAGACACAGCCCCATCTGGGGGCGACTGCGCTCGCCAAGCACCTGGTCACCTGAGCTGCTCTGACCCAGGAAAAACACAAGACGCAGGCCCAACCAAGTCTGAGCCTCTGTGGAGTACCCAAGAACCTGAACCTGAGCAGCTTAGACCAGGGAAGTGCATACAACTCAGGGCCCGCCTCAGACAGTTCCCAGCAGAGCAACCTAGAGCCTAAGAGTGTAGACTGGGAAAGCAAACACGCCACGAGATGGGGCAAACCCATTTTGGCCAAGCCATTATAAGCACACGCCAGTGGTATTTGTTTACAGTGTTCCTCCCTCCCCACAGCACAACTGAACAAGTGAGCCTAAAAAAAGTGACTACCACCGCCCCCTTGAGTCAGGGCAGAAATTAAACACTGAAGAGGCCAGCAAACAGAAGAAGCTAAAACAAACAGTGGGAACCGCCTTGGAAGTGACAGGTACAATAGATTAAAACCCTGGAGTTAGCACTGACTACATAGGAAGGGGCATATAGATCTTGAGAAGTATAAGCCAGATCAAGGAACTATCTGAAAATGAATTAACCCCACACTGTCCACAACAACACCAGAGAAAGTCCTAGATATATTTTTACTATTATCATTTTTTAAATTAAAAAAACTTTTTTAAGTACTCTATTAATCCTTTAATTTTCATTTTTAAAACCAATTATAACTTTGCAAAAAAAAGACCCTATTTTTTAAAGCAAACTTCATATATATATATATTATAATTTTTGTGACTTTGTTCTTTTTCTTTAATATTTTATTTTTTAGAATCCAACCTCTACTTTAGATTTTTAATGTTTGCTTTTTGGTATTTGTTATCAATTTTGTACCTTTAAGAACCTAATCTTCAGTACCCATTTTTACTTGGGAACGAGATTACTGGCTTGACTGCTCTCTCCCCCTTTGGACTCTCCTTTTTCTACACCAGGTAGCCTCTATCTCCTCCCTGCCCCTCCTCTTCTCTACCCAACTCTTTGAATCTCTTTGTGTGTTCTGGGCTGTGGAGAACACTTAGGGAACTGATTACTGGCTAGATCTGTCTGTCTCCTTTGGATTCCCCCTTTTATCCTCCTGGCAACCTCTGTCTCCTTCCTCCCTCTTCTCTTCCCTGTGTAACACTGTGAACATCTCTGAGGGATCCAGACTGTGGAAAGCACATAGGGAAGAGATTACTGGCTAGCTTGCTCTCCCCCCTTTTGATTCCCCCTCTTCTCTTCCTGGTCACCTCCATCTCCCTCCTCCCTTTTCTCTTCTCCATGTAACTCTGTGTACCTCTCCGGGTGTCCCTCACTGTGGAGAAACTTTTCATCTTTAACCCAGGTGTTTTATCATTGGTGCTGTATAGATGGAGAAGCCTTGAGCCTACTGTAATAATACAACTGAAAACCAGAGGCAGGAGGCTTAAGTCCAAATCCTGAGAACGCCAGAGAACTTCCAACTCCAGGCAACATTAATCAATAGGAGCTCATCAAATGCCTCCATACCTACACTGAAACCAAGAACCACCCAAGGGCCAACAAGTTCCAGAGCAAGACATACCACGCAAATTATCCAGCAACACAGGAACATAGGCCTGAGCTTCAATATACAGGCTGCCCAACTACTACTACTAACTCCTAAGTCACTGCAGTCATGTCCAACTCTGTGCGACCCCATAGACAGCAGGCCACCAGACTCCCCGATCCCTGGGATTCTCCAGGCAAAAACAATGGAGTGGGTTGCCATTTCCTTCTCCAATGCATGAAAGTGAAAAGTGAAAGTGAAGTCGCTCAGTTGTGTCCGACCCTCAGAGACCCCATGGACTGCAGCCTACCAGACTCCTCTGTCCATAGGATTTTCCAGGCAAGAGTACTGGAGTGGGGTGCCGTTGCCTTCTCCGCAGGCTGCCCAAAGTCACACCAAACCCACTGACATCTCAAAACACATTACTAGGCACTTCATTGCACTCCAGGGAGGAGAAATACAGCCCTACCCACCAGAACACTGACACAAGCTTCCCTAACCAGGAAACCTTGACAAGCCACCCATCCAACCCCACCCACAGTGAGGAACCTCCACAATAAAAAGGAACCACAAACTGCCAGTGGTTTTTCCCGTGGATCATTTTCACTATCATTATTTGGAATTCTTTATCATGTAGATTCCCTATCTCTTCCTCTTTTGTTTGGTTTGGTGGGCATTTATACTATTCCTTTACCTGCTGGGTATTTCTCTACATTTTCATCTTGTTTATATTGCTGTGTTTTGGGTGGCCTTTCTGTATTCTGGCAGTTTGTTCAGTTCATGTATGGATGTGAAAGTGGGACTGTGAAGAAAGCTGAGCACCGAAGAATTGATGCTTTTGAACTGTGGTGTTGGAGAAGACTCTTGAGAGTCCCTTGGACTGCAAGGAGATCCAACCAGTCCATTCTGAAGGAGATCAGCCTTGGGATTTCTTTGGAAGGAATGACGCTAAAACTGAAACTCCAGTACTTTGGCCAACTCATGCGAAGAGTTGACTCATTGGAAAAGACTCTGATTCTGGGAGGGATTGAGGGCAGGAGGAGAAGGGGACGACAGAGGATGAGATGGCTGGATGGCATCACTGACTCGATGGACATGAGTCTGGGTGAACTCTGGGAGTTGGTGATAGACAGGGAGGCCTGGCATGCTGCGATTCATGGGGTCGCAAAGAGTCGGACATGACTGAGCGACTGAACTGAAGTGAACTGAACAAACTGCCAGAATACAGAAAGGCCACCCAAAACACAGCAATATAAACAAGATGAAAAGCCAGAGAAATACCCAGCAGGTAAAGGAACAGAATAAATGCCCACCAAACCAAACAAAAGAGGAAGAGATAGGGAATCTACATGATAAAGAATTCCAAACAATGATAGTGAAAATGATCAAAAATCTTGAAAACAAAATAGAGTTACAGATAAATAGCCTGGAGACAAGGATTGAGAAGATGCAAGAAAGGTTTAACAAGGACCTAGAAGAAATAAAAAAGAGTCAATCAGTAATGAATAATGCAATAAATGAGATCAAAAACACTCTGGAGGGAACCAACAGTAGAATAATGGAGGCAGAACATAGGATAAGGGAGGCGGAAGATAGAATGGTAGAAATAAATGAAACAGAGAGGAAAAAAGAAAAACGAATTAAAAGAAATGAGGACAACCTCGGAGACCTCTGGGACAATGTTCAACACCCCAACATTCGAATCATAGGAGTCCCAGAGGAACAAGACAAAAAGAAAGAACATGAGAAAATACTTGAGGAGATAATAGTTGAAAACTTCCCTAAAATGGGGAAGGAAATAGTCACCCAAGTACAAGAAATCCAGAGTCTCAAACAGGATAAACCCAAGGTGAAACACCACAAGACACACATTAATCAAATTAACGAAGATCAAACACAAAGAACAAATATTAAAAGCAGCAAGGGTAAAACAATAAATAACCCACAAGGGGATTCCCATAATGATAAAAGCTGATTTTTCAATAGAAGCTCTTCAGGCCAGGAGGGAATGGCAGAACATACTTAAAGTGATGAAAGAAAAAAAGGTACAGCCCAGATTAGTGTACCCAGCAAGGATCTCATTCAAATATGAAGGAGAAATCAAAAGCTTTACAGACAAGCAAAAGCTGAGAGAATTCACCACCACCAAACCAGCTCTCCAACAAGTGCTAAAGGATCTTCGCTACACAGTAAACACAGAAAGGGTTTATAAACTTGAACTCAAACCAACAAAGTAAATGGCAATGGGATCATACTTATCAATATTGACCTTAAATGTAAATGGGTTGAATGTCCAAACAAAAAGACAAAGACTGGTTGAATGAATACAAAGACAAGACACCTATATATGCTGTCTACAAAAGACTCACCTCAAAACAAGGGATACATACAGACTGAAAGTGAAGGGCTGGGAAAAGATATTTTAAAAAAGAAATCAAAATATGCATAGAAACGAATGAAAATGAAAACACAACAACCCAAAACCTGTGTGACACTGTAAAAGCAGTGCTGCAACAGTGGATACAGTGTCAGACTTTATTTTGGGGGGCTCCAAAATCACTGCAGATGGTGACTGCAACCATGAAATTAAAAGACGATTACTCCTTGGAAGGAAAGTTATGACCAACCTAGATAGCATATTCAAAAGCAGAGACATTACTTTGCCAACAAAGGTCCATCTAGTCAAGGCTATGGTTTTTCCTGTGGTCATGTATGGATGTGAGAGTTGGACTGTGAAGAAGGCTGAGAGCCGAAGAATTGATGCTTTTGAACTGTGGTGTTGGAGAAGACTCTTGAGAGTCCCTTGGACTGCAAGGAGATCCAACCAGTCCATTCTGAAGGAGATCAGCCCTGGGTGTTCTTTGGAAGGAATGATGCTAAAGCTGAAACTCCAGTATTTTGGCCACCTCATGCGAAGAGTTGACTCATTGGAAAAGACTGATGCTGGGAGGGATTGGGGGCAGGAGGAGAAGGGGACGACAGAGGATGAGATGGCTGGATGGCATCATTGACTCGATGGATGTGAGTCTGGGTGAACTCCGGGAGTTGGTGATGGACAGGGAGGACTGGCATGCTGCATTCATGGGGTCACAAAGAGTCGGACATGACTGAGCGACTGAACTGAACTGAACTGAAGGGGGTGATTCATAGCAATACAGGCATACCGCAAGAAACAAGAGAAAAGTCAAATAAATAACCTAATTCTACACCTAAAGAAACTAGAAAAGGAAGAAATGAAGAACCCCAGGATTAGTAGAAGGAAAGAAATCTTAAAAATTAGGGCAGAAATAAATGCAAAAGAAACAAAAGAGACCATAGCAAAAATCAACAAAGCCAAAAGCTGGTTCTTTGAGAAGTTAAATAAAATTGACAAGCCATTAGCCAAACTCATCAAGAAACAAAGTGAGAAAAATCAAATCAATAAGATTAGAAATGAAAATGGAGAGATCACAACAGACAACACAGAAATACAAAGGATCATAAGAAACTACTATCAGCAACTATATGCTAATAAAATGGGCAACGTGGAAGAAATGAACAAATTCTTAGAAAAGTACAACTTTCCAAAACTGAACCAGGAAGAAATAGAAAATCTTAACAGACCCATCACAAGCACAGAAATTGAAACTGTAATCAGAAATCTTCCAGCAAAGAAAAGCCCAGGACCAGACAGCTTCACAGCTGAATTCTACCAAAAAAATTTAGAGAAGAGCTAACACTTATCCTACTCAAACTCTTCCAGAAAATTGCAGAGGAAGGTAAACTTCCAAATTCATTCTATGAGGCCACCATCACCCTAATACCAAAACCTGACAAAGATGCCACAAAAAAGAAAACTACAGGCCAATATCACTGATGAACATAGATGCAAAAATCCTTAACAAAATTCTAGCAAACAGAATCCAACAACATATTAAAAAGATCATACATCATGACCAAGTGGGCTTTATCCCAGAGATGCAAGGATTCTTCAATATCCACAAATCAATCAATGTAACATACCACATTAACAAATTGAAAAATAAAAACCATATGATTATCTCAATAGATGCAGAGAAAGCCTTTGACAAAATTCAACATCCATTTATGATAAAAACCCTCCAGAAAGCAGGAATAGAAGGAACATACCTCAACATAATAAAAGCTCTATATGACAAACCCACAGCAAACATTATCCTCAATGGTGAAAAATTGAAAGCATTTCCCCTAAAGTCAGGAACAAGATAAGTATGCCCACTCTAACCACTACTATTCAACATAGTTTTGGAAGTTTGGCCACAGCAATCAGAGGAGAAAAAGATATAAAAGGGATCCAAATTGGAAAAGAAGAAGTAAAACTTTCATTGTTTGCAGATGACATGATCCTCTACATAGAAAACCCTAAAGACTCCACCAGAAAATTACCAGAGCTAATCAATGAATATAGTAAAGTTGCAGGATATAAAATCAACACACAGAATTCCCTTGCATTCCTATACACTAACAATGAGAAAACAAAAAAAGAAATTAAGGAAACAATTCCATTCACCACTGCAACGCGAAGAATAAAATACTTAGGAATGTATCTACCTAAAGAAACAAAAGACATATATATAGAAAACTATAAAACACTAATGAAAGAAATCAAAGAAGACACAAATAGATGGAGAAATATATTGTGTTCATGGATTGGAAGAATCAGTATAGTGAAAATGAGTATACTACCCAAAACAATCTATAGATTTGATGCAATCCCTATCAAGTTACCAACGGTATTTCTCACAAAGCTAAAACAAATAATTTCACAATATATATGGAAATACAAAAAACCTCAAATAGCCAAAGCAATCTTGAGAAAGAAGTATGAAACTGGAGGAATCAACCTGTCTGACTTCAGGCTCTACTACAAGGCTACAGTCATCAGGACAATATGGTACCAGCACAAAGACAGAAATATAGATCAATGGAACAAAATAAAAAGCCCAGAGATAAATCCACGCACCTATGAACACCTTATCTTTGACAAAGGAGGCATACAAAGAAGAATATACAATGGAGAAAAGATAATCTCTTTAACGTTGCTGGGAAAACTGGTCCACCACTTGTAAAAGAATGAAACTAGATCACTTTCTAACACCATACAGAAAAATAAACTCAAAATGGATTAAAGATCTAAACCTTAGACCAGAAACTATAAAAATCCTAGAGGAGAACATAGGCAAAACACTCTCCAACATAAATCACAGTAGGATCCTCTATGACCCACCTCCCAGAATATTGGAAATAAAAGCGAAAATAAACAAGTGGGACATAATTAAAATTAAAAGCTTCTGCACAGCAAAGGAAACTATAAGCAAGGTGAAAAGACAGCCTTCAGAATGGGAGAAAATAATAGTAAATGAAGCAACTGACAAGGAATTAATCTCAAAAATATACAAGCAGCTCCTGAAGCTCCGTTCCAGAAAAATAAATGACACAATCAGAAAATGGGCCAAAGAACTAAACAGACACTTCTCCAAAGAACACATACAGATGACTAACAAACACATGAAAAGATGCTCAACATCACTCATTATCAAAGAAATGCAAATCAAATCCACAATGAGGTACCATCTCACGCCAGGCAGAATGGCTGCGATCCAAAACTCTACAAGCAATAAATGCTGGAGAGGGTGTGGAGAAAAGAGGACCCTCTTATACTGTTGGTGGGAATGCAAACTAGTACTGCCAGTATGGAGAACAGTGTGGAGATTCCTTAAATAACTGGAAATATAACTACCATATGACCCAGCAATCCCACTGCTGGGCATACACACTGAGAAAACCAGAATTGAAAAGAGACACAGTACCCCAATGTTCATGGCAGCACTGTTTATAATAGCCAGGACACGGAAGCAACCTAAATGTCTGTCAGCAGAAAAATGTATAAGAAAGCAGTGGTACATATACACAATGAAGTATTACTCAGCCATTAAAAAGAATACTTTTGAATAAGTTCTAATGAGGTGGCTGAAACTGGAGCCTATTATACAGAGTGAAATAAGCCAGAAAGAAAAACACCAATACAGTATAATAACGCATATATATGAAATTTAGAAAGACAGCAAAAGAGACACAGATGTATAGAACAGTCTTTTGGACCCTGTGGGAGAGGGAAAGGGTGGGATGATTTGGGAGAATGTCATTGAAACATGTACATTATCATATGTGAAACGAATTGCCAATCCAGGTTTGATGCATGATACAGGGTGCTCGGGGCAGGTGCACTGGGATGACCCAGAGGGATGGGATGGGGAGGGAGGTGGAAAGGGAGTTCAGGATGGGGAACACATGTACACCCGTGGTGGATTCATATCAATATATGGAAAAACCAATACAATATTTTAAAGTAATTAGCCTCCAATTAAATAAATTTATATTCAAATAAATAAATAAATAAAATAAAGTCTTCCATTTCAGTAAAAAAATAAGAAATGAGGATTTTCCTTAAAAGTAATCACATTCCCTTCAGTTCAAACATCGTGTCCGACTCCTTGCAACACCATGGAATGCAGAACACCAGTCTTCCCTGTCCACCACCAAATCCCAGAGCCTACTCAAGCTCATGTCCATCATGTCGGTGATGCCATCCAACCATCTCATCCTCATCATCACTTTCTCCTACTACCTTCAACCTTTCCCAGAATCAGGGACTTTCACATGAGTCTGTTCTTCACATCATGTGGCCATAGTATTGGAGTTTCAGCTTCAGCACCAGTTCTTCCAATGAATATCCAAAATTGATTTCCTTTAGGATGGATTGGTTGGATCTCCTTGCAGTCCAAGGGACTCTCAAGAGTCTTCTCCAACACCACAGTTCAAAGGCATCAATTCTTCAGTCCTCACCTTTCTTTGTAGTTCAACTCTCACATCCATACATGACAACTGGAAAAAAACATAGCTTTGACTCGAAGGACTTTTGTTGGCAAAGTAATGTCTGTGCTTTTTAATATGCTATCTAGGTTGGTCATAACTTTTCTTTCAAGGAGCAAGTGTCTTTTAATTTCATGGCTGCAGTCACCATCTGCAGTGATTTTTGAGCCCCCCAAAATAAAGTCTGTCACTGTTTCCACTATTTCCCATCTATCTGTCATGAAGTGATGGGACTAGATGCCATGATCTTTGTTTTCTGAAAGTTGAGTTTTTAGCCAACTTTTTCACTCTTCTTTTTCACTTTCATCAAGTGGCTCTTTAGTTCCTCTTTGCTTTCTGCCATAAGGGTGTGTGATCTCCATATCTGAGGTTATTGATATTTCTCCTGGCCATCTTGATTCCAGCCTGTGTTTCATCCAGCCCAGTGTTTCTCACTATGTAATCTGAATATAAGTTAAATAAGCAGGGTGACAGCCCTGATGTACTCCTTTCCTGATGTGGAACCAGTCTGTTGTTCTAAGCCAAGTTCTAACTGTTGCTTCCTGACCTGAATACAGATTTCTCAAGAGACAGGTCAGGTGGTATGGTATTCCCATCACTTTAAGCATTTTCCAAAGTTTTTTTTTTTTTTTTTTTTTTTGTGGTCCACACAGTCAAAGGCTTTGTCATAGTCAATAAAGCAGAAATAGATGTTTTCCTGGAACTCTCTTGCTTTTTCGATGACCCAACGGATGTTTGAAATTTGATTTCTGGTTCCAGTGTGTAATCACATTGGGCCAACACTTAAAATGCTATTGCCATAGTTCAAATACCTTTTAAGTCGTTATTAAATTGTTCTTGGAGACAATCCCTCAGTAATACAAAAATAATAAATCCAGTCTCACTACTTTGTAGTAATAGGGTTAGTCTCTTGACCTCTTACTCTCTCCACTTTTGTCTTATAGTTTCTTAATGTTTCTCATTCTTTCAACAATTAATAAATATCAAATAGGCTAGTTTCTGGGGATATTATGGTGAATAAACCTCTCTCATATTGAGAGGGAGAAGATATGGGGCCTTTGGAAGCAGATTGAGACAAGTACTGCTGTTGTTGTTTAGCTGCTAAGTCATGTCTGACTCTTGTGTGACCCCATGAACTGTAGCCCACAAGGCTCCTCTGTCCATGGGATTTCCCAGGTGAGAATATTGGAGTGTGTTTCCACTTCCTTCTCCAAAGTACTGCTGTTACTGAATGCAAGTTCATGTACCCAACACACAGTGAAGTTGAAGAAACCAAAACATCAGAATTTGGACCACAGAAAGGTTTATTCCAGGGCCAAACAAGGAGAATGTGTGACTAATGCTCAAAATACCCAAATTCCCCAATGGTTTTTGGGTAGAAGTTTTTATACTCAAAATTTAAGGCGACAGATCACATTGTGTGACTTTCTTCTGATTGGCTGGCAGTGAGGTAACAGGGTGGTGCTCCAAGAAACTAGTGCTCAGCTTGAAATTACCAAGCTCCACCTGGGTGGGGTCCTTAGTTCCTGCAGAAGAGCTCAAAGATATTGTTGTGTATATTCCCTGATAAGGAACCAGAATTCTGCCTCAAGGCTGCACTATATGTGGCCACAGGACTGGAAAAGGTCAGTTTTCATTCCAATCCCAAAGAAAGGCAATGTCAAAGAATGTTCTAACTACCGCACAATTGCACTCATCTCACACGCCAGTAATGTTCAAAATTCTCCAAGCCAGGCTTCAGCAATACGTGAACGGTGACCTTCCAGATGTTCAAGCTGGTTTTAGAAAAGGCAGGGGAACCAGAGATCAAATTGCCAACATCCACTAGATCATGGAAAAAGCAAGAGAGTTCCAGAAAAACATATATTTCTGCTTTATTGACTATGCCAAAGCCTTTGACTGTGTGGATGACAAAAAAACTGTGGAACATTCTGAAAGAAATGGGAATACCAGACCACCTGACTGGCGTCCTGAGAAATCTATATGCCGGTCAGGAAGCAACAGTTAGAACTGGACATGGAACAACAGACTGGTTCCAAATAGGAAAAGGAATATGTCAAGGCTGTGTATTGTCACCCTGCTTATTTAACTTCTATGCAGAGTACATCATGAGAAACGCTGGGCTGGAAGAAGCACAAGCTGGAATGAAGATTGCCGGGAGAAATATCAATAACCTCAGGATATGCAGATGACACCACCCTTACGGCAGAAAGTGAAGAGGACCTAGAAAGCCTCTTGATGAAAGTAAAAGAGGAGAGTGAAAAAAGTTGGCTTAAAGCTCAACATTCAGAAACCTAAGATCATGGCATCTGGTCCCATCACTTCATGGGAAATAGATGGGGAAACAGTGGAAACAGTGTCAGACTTTATTTTTCTGGGCTCCAGAATCATTGCAAATGGTGATTGCAGCCATGAAATTAAAATACACTTACTCCTTGGAAGGAAAGTTATGACCAACCTAGATAGCATATTCAAAAGCAGAGACATTACTTTGCCAACAAAGGTCTATCTAGTCAAGGCTATGGTCTTTCCAGTGGTCGTGTATGGATGTGAAAGTTGGACTGTGAAGAAAGCTGAGTGCTGAAGAATTGATGCTTTTAAACTGTGGTGTTGGAGAAGACTCTTGAGAGTCCCTTGGACTGCAAGGAGATCCAACCAGTCCATCCTAAAGGAGATCAGTCCTGAGTGTTCATTGGAAGGACTGATGTTGAAGCTGAAAGTCCAATACTTTGGCCACCTGATTGGAAGAACTGACTCATTTGAAAAGACCCTGATGCTGGGAAAGACTGAGGGCAGGTGGAGAAGGGGATGACAGAGGATGAGATAGTTGGATGGCATCACTGACTCAATGGACATGGGTTTGGGTGGACTCTGGGTGTTGATGATGAACAGGGAGGCCTGGCGAGCTGCAGTCCATGGGGTTGCAAAGAGCTGGGCACGACTGAGCGACTGAACTGAACTGAACTGATTCTGAAGCTGAAACTCCAATACTTTGGCGACCTGATGTGAAGAACCGACTCATTGGAAAAGACTCTGATGCTGGGAAAGATCGTAAGTGGGAGGAGAAGGTGAAGACAGAGGATGAGATGGTTGGATGGCATTACCTACTCAATAGACATGAATTTGAGTAGGCTCCAGGAGTTGGTAATGGACAGGGAAGCCTGGTGTGCTGCAGTCTTCAGGGTCACAAACACTAGGACACTAGTGAGCAACTGAACTGAACTGATTAGGGAATGAACAAATAAACAACTTTTCAAAAAATATTAGGAACTATAGTGTCCTTGTGTATGTGTGTCAATGTGTCTACATATGTATGTTATAGATGTGTAAAATTTTTCTACCTCCAAACAGCACTGATAAAAGTAATCTATACTTATAAAGAGTTCTATTTTGTTGGACTGAGGGCAAGTGCTTGGACTGGATATTCTAAAACTCTCAGAAGCATAGAATGTAACCCTAATGTTTTTCAAGTTCACATGATCTACAATGATTTTGGTAAATAAATGCTAGTTTGAGTTTGTTGGTTTAACCCAAATAGGAATGTCTTTGGGCTTCCCTGGTGGCTCAGCCAGTATAGAATCTGCCCACAATTGGAGAGACCTGGGTTCGATCCCTCAGTTGGGAAGATCCCCTGGAAAAGGGAAAGTCTACCCACTCCACTCTTCTGGCCTGGAAAATTCCGTGGATTCTATAGTCCATGGGGTCACAAAGAGTGGGACATGACTGAGCAACTTTCACTTTCACTTTAGAGTTATCGACACTGAATATAATGCAGACATACAACTTCTATTCTGCATGGATTCATTAATCAAATATGTTCATCTTTTATATTTCACAAAATTTTTCGGCAAGAAAAATAGCTTGGAGTGATGGCTGATTTTGTCTAATGTTTCATGAATTTTCGTGAGTAGTCTAAACATAATTTTTGGGAGCAAATGATTTAGATAACTCACCTGCCAATGCAGGTAGATGTAAGAGACAGGTTCAATCACTGGGTTGGTAACATCTCCTGGAGGAGGGCATGGCATCTCACTCCAGGATTCTTGCCTAGAGAATCCCATGGACAGAGGAGCCTGGCAGGCTGCAGTCCATAGGATTGTACAGAGTCAAACGCGTCTTCAGTTCAGTTCAGTTCAGTCACTCAGTCATGTCCAAGTTTTTGTGGCTCCATGAACTGCAGCTCGCCAGAACTCCCTGTCCATCACCAACTCCTGGAGCCTAGCCAAACTCATGTCCATTGAGTCAGTGATGCCATCCAACCATCTCATCCTCTGTCGTCACCTTCTCTCCTGCCCTCAATCTTTCCCAGCATCAGGGTCTTTTCAAATGAGTCAGCTCTTTGCATCAGCTGGCCAAAGTATTGGAGTTTCAGCTTCAGCATCAGTCCTTCCAATGAACACCCAGGACTGATCTCCTTTAGGATGGACTGGTTGGATCTCCTTGCAGTCCAAGGGACTCTAGCACACATGCAAATGGGATAAGATTTTTAAGCCACAGTAATTATGCTTTATGGTCAGCTCAGTTCACTCGCTCAGTCATGTCCGACTCTGCAACCCCAGGGGCTGCAGCACACCAGGCCTCCCTGTCCATCACCAATTCCCAGAATTTACTCAAACTCATGTCCATTGAGTCGGTGATGCCATCCAACCATCTCATCCTCTGTCATCTACTTTTCCTCCCGTGTTCAGTCTTTCCCAGCAACAGGGTCTTTTCAAATGAGTCAATTCTTCACATCAGGTGGCCAAAGTATTACAGTTTCAGCTTCAGCATCAGTCTTTCCAATGAATATTCAGGACTGATTTCCTTTAGGACGGACTGGTTGGATCTCCTTGCAGTCCAAGGGACTCTCAAGAATGGTGAACAGTATTTTTAATTAAAAATAACATCCAAAATCTTTTTAGTAACTTGAAACTTTGGAGCTTTGCTAAGTTAATTTAAATAATGGAAATTTACTGAATATCTAGATAATTTCCAAATAAAATAAAATAACATAAAATAGTGAAATATTTATTACTAAGCATAGGTTTATCTACTTTTGACTTTCTATTACAGAGTAACTAAAGATATTCAGGTATATTATTAATGGTAAACATTTCCTGTGCCACATTGAAAGACTGTACTATGAGAAACAGTACATTTTGAATGTATGTATTTATAAATTTTCCAATCTAAAAACACTGGTGTAACAGACAATCCATAATTTTTTACTCTTTAGTTTTCACTATAAATTAAAGTTTCTAAAGGTAAATTATCTTGGTCATCTGATGCAAACAACTGACTCTTTGGAAAAGTCCCTGATGCTGGGAATGATTGACGGTATCAGAGGATAAGATAGATGGATGGCATCACCAATGCAATGGACATGAAGTTGTGCAAACTTCAGGAGATGCTTACAGTCAAAGAGGCCTGGTGTGTAGCAGTCCATGAGATCGCAAAGAGTCAGACTCAACTGGGCAAGTGAACAACAACAAGATTAATGAATTTTCATAAATGTAATTAAAACTGTGAGAATTAATAAGGGAACATCTCTGTATACAAAGAAAGTATTGCTAGGAACAGTATGAAAAGGCAAAATGATAGGATACTGAAAGAGAAACTCCCCAGGTCAGTAGGTGCCCAATATGCTACTGGAGATCAGTGGAGAAATAACTCCAGAAAAAATGAAGGGATGGAACCAAAGTAAAAAGAATACCCAGCTGTGGATGTGACTGATGATAGAAGCAAGGTCCAATGCTGTAAAGAGCAATATTTCATAGGAACCTGGAATGTCAGGTCCATGAATCAAGGCAAATTGGAAGTGGTCAAACAAGAGATGGCAAGAGTGAATATCGACATTCTAGGAATCAGCGAACTGAAATGGACTGGAATGGGTGAATTTAACTCAGATGACCATTATATCTACTACTGTGGGCAGGAATCCCTCAGAGGAAATGGAGTAGCCATCATGGTCAACAAAAGAGTCCGAAATGCAGTACTTGGATGCAATCTAAAAAATGACAGAATGATCTCTGTTCGTTTCCAAGGCAAACCATTCAATATCACAGTAATCCAAGTCTATGCCCCAACCAGTAATGCTGAAGAAGCTGGAGTTGAATGGTTCTATGAAGACCTACAAGACCTTTTAGAACTAACACCCAAAAGAGATGTCCTTTTCATTAAAGTGGACTGGAATGCAAAAGTAGGAAGTCAAGAAGCACCTGGAGTAACAGGCAAATTTGGCCTTGGAATATGGAATGAGGCAGGGCAAAGACTAATAGAGTTTTGCAAAGAAAATGCACTGGTCATAACAAACACCCTCTTCCAACAACAGAAAAGAAGACTCTACACATGGACATCACCAGATGGTCAACACCAAAATCAGATTGATTATATTCTTTGCAGCCAAAGATGGAGAAGCTCTATACAGTCAGCAAAAACAAGACCAGGAGCTGACTGTGGCTCAGATCATGAACTCCTTATTGCAAAATTCAGACTTCAATTGAAGAAAGTAGGGAAAACCATTAGATCATTCAGCTATGACCTAAATCAAATCCCTTATGATTATACAGTGGAAGTGAGAAATAGATTTAAGGGCCTAGATTTGATAGATAGAGTGCTGATAAACTATGGTATGAGGTTCATGACATTGTACAGGAGAGAGGGATCAAGACCATCCCCATGAAAAAGAAATGCAAAAAAGCAAAATGGCTGTCTGGGGAGGCCTTACAAATAGCTGTGAAAAGAAGGGAAGTGAAAAGCAAAGGAGAAAAGGAAATATATAAGCATCTGAATGTAGAGTTCCAAAGAATAGCAAGAAGAGATAAGAAAGCCTTCTTCAGGGATCAATGCAAAGAAATAGAGGAAAACAACAGAATGGGAAAGACTAGAGATCTCTTCAAGAAAATTAGTGATACCAAGGGAACATTTCATTCAAAGATGGGCTCGATAAAGGACAGAAATGGTATGGACCTAACAGAAGCAGAAGACATTAAGAAGAGGTGGCAAGAATACACAGAAGAACTGTCCAAAAAAATCTTCACAACCCAGATAATCACGATGGTGTGATCACTCACCTAGAGCCAGACATCCTGGAATGTGAAGTCAAGTGGGCCTTAGAAAGCATCACTACAAACAAAGCTAGTGGAGGTGATGGAATTCCAGTTGAGCTATTTCATATCCTGAAAGATGATGCTGTGAAAGTGTTGCACTCAATATACCAGCAAATTTGGAAAACTCAGCAGTGGCCACAGGACTGGAAAAGGTCAGTTTTCATTGCAATCCCAAAGAAAGGCAATGCCAAAGAATGCTTAAACTACCACACAATTGCACTCATCTCACACGCTAGTAAAGTAATGCTTAAAATTCTCCAAGCCAGGCTTCAGCAATACGTGAACCATGAACTTCCTGATGTACAAGCTGGTTTTAGAAAAGGCAGAGGAACCAGAGATCAAATTGCCAACATCCACTGGATCATAGAAAAAGCAAGAGAGTCCCAGAAAAACATCTATTTCTGCTTTATTGACTATGCCAAAGCCGTTGACTGTGTGGATACCAATAAACTGTGGAAAATTCGGAAAGAGATGGGAATACCAGACCACCTGATCTGCCTCCTGAGGAATCTGTATGCAGGCCAAGAAACAACAGTTAGCATTGGACATGGAACAATAGACTGGTTCCATACTAGGAAAGGAGTACGTCAAGGCTGTATATTGCCACCCGGTTTATTTAACTTATATGCAGAGTACATCATGAGAAACGCTGGACTGGAAGAAACACAAGCTGGAATCAAGATTGCCAGGAGAAATATTAATAACCTCAGATATGCAGATGACATCCCCCTTATGGCAGAAAGTGAAGAGGAACTCAAAAGCCTCTTGATGAAAGTGAAAGTGGAGAGTTGAAAAAGTTCGCTTAAAGCTCAACATTCAGAAAACGAAGATCATGGCATCCGGTCCCACCACTTCATGGGAAATAGATGGGGAAACAGTGTCAGACTTTATGTTTCTGGGCTCCAAAATCACTGCAGATGGTGACTGCAGCCATGAAATTAAAAGACGCTTACTCCTTGGAAGGAAAGTTATGACCAACCTAGATAGCATATTCAAAAGCAGAGACATTACTTTGCCAACAAAGGTTCGTCTAGTCAAGGCTATTGTTTTTCCTGTGGTCATGTATGGATGTGAGAGTTGGACTGTGAAGAAGGCTGAGTGCTGAAGAATTGATGCTTTTGTGGTGTTGGAGAAGCCTCTTGCGAGTCCCTTGGACTGCAAGGAGATCCAACCAGTCCATTCTGAAGGAGATCAGCCCTGGGATTTCTTTGGAAGGAATGATGCTGAAGCTGAAACTCCAGTACTTTGGCCACCTCATGCGAAGAGTTGACTCATTGGAAAAGACTCTGATGCTGGGAGGGATTGGGGGCAGGATGAAAAGAGGACACAGAGGATGAGATGGCTGGATGGCATCACCAACTCGATGGATGTGAGTTTGAGTGAACTCTGGGAGTTGGTTTGGACAGGGAGGCCTGACGTGCTGCGATTCATGGGGTCACAAAGAGTCGGACATGACTGAGCGACTAAACTGAACTGAACTGATGTTTTCAGTAATAGAAGGTATGAAGAATGGGGATATATCTTTGTTGAAAGAAAAAAAAGTTGAAGGCTTATTTTTAAAAGGAGTTTTTGGAAAGGATTTTTCTTGTTTTGATATGTCAGAATTGCCTAAGGGTAAAATGAATGAGTCAATATCAAAAGTAAGCCTGTAAAAAATTAGAATTTAGCTTTCTCTGTTAAGAGGTCAAAGTTTTCTTAGACTTTTGGTCTGCTTTTGTAACAGTCGGTGAAAGTTTCTTTACCTTTTAAAGCAATATCTACCTAGAAAGCAAAGCTTTTTTTTTTTAGTCAAAATAATTTCCTGTGTTGTTTCTATCATGTCTTCAGTTACTTAGGAAAACTGAGTTTTCTTAATATTAAAAGAGTTAAATTTTGCTTACAATTATATACCCTTTCATATTGCTTTTGAAATCCTCATCACTTTGATTAACTGGATAACTGAGTATTGTTTCACAATGATCTGTGATCCCATTTAGGCATGTGTCCAAAACTCTTTAATATTTTCTACAAACTTTGCCAAATCAATTTCTAAATGAAGTCTTTATTGACCTCAAACAAACTTCAATTTTCCCAGAGGGCCCCCAGAACATTTCAAAAAATTTGTTCTGTCATGGTGTAAAAGAGAAGATTTAACACTAATTGAGCTTATTGATATGTTAAATTACATGGAAAGTAATGTCAAATAAGAAGTGACACTAAGCCCCCTTTATATCTTTTTTGTCTATAAGGATTCCAGAAATTGTATGTAATACCTGGAAGTCTGATATGTTCTGATATAATGTTCAGCTCAGTTCAGTCACTCAGTCACGTCCAGCTCTTTGCAACCCCATGGGCTGCAGCACAACAGGCTTCCCTGTCCATCACCAACTCCTGAAGCCTACCCAAACTCATGTCTCTCATATCGGTGATGTCACCCAACCATCTCATCCTCTGTTGTCCCCTTTGCCTCCCACTTCAATCTTTTCCAGCATCGGGGTCTTTTCCAATGGATCGGTTCTTCGCATCAGATGGCCGAAGTATTGGAGTTTCAGTTTCAGCATCAGCCTTTCCAATGTATATTCAGGACTGATTTCCTTTAGGATGGACTGGTTGGATCTGCTTGCAGTCCAAGGGAATCTCAAGAGGCTTCTCCAACACCACAGTTCAAAAGCATCAATTCTTTGGCGCTCAGCTTTCTTTATAGTCTAACTCTCACATCCATACATGACTACTGGAAAAAACATAACTTTGACTAGACAGACCTTTGTAGGCAAGGTAATGTTTCTGCTTTTTAATAAGCTGTCTAGGTTGGTCATAGCTTTTATTCCAAGGATCTTTTGATTTTATGGCTGCAGTCACCATCTGCAGTGATTTTGGGCCCCAGAAAAATAAAATCTGTCACTGTTTCCATTGTTTCCCCATCTATTTGCCATGAAGTGATGGGACCAGATGCCATAATCTTAGTTTTCTGAAAGTTGAGTTTTAAGCCAACTTTTTCACTCTCCTCTTTCACTTTCATCAAGAGGCTCTTTAGTTCTTCTTCACTTTCTGCCATAAGGGTGGTGTCATGTGCGTATCTGAGGTTATTGATATTTCTCCCGGCAATCTTGATTCCAGCTTTTGCTTCATCCAGCCTGGCATTTCGCATGATGTACTCTGCATATAAGTTAAATAAGCAGGGTGACAATACACAGCCTTGATGTACTCCTTTCCCAATTTGGAACCAGTCTGTTGTTCCATGTCCAGTTCTAACTGTTGCTTCTTGACCTGCATACAGATTTCTCAGGAGGCAGGTAAGGTGGTCTGGTATTCCCATCTCTTTAAGAATGTTCCACAGTTTTTTGTCATCCACACAGTCAAAGGCTTTGGCATAGTCAATAAAGCAAAAATAGATGTTTTTCTGGAATCTCTTACTTTTTCAATGATCCAATGGATGTTGGAAATTTGATCTCTGGTTACTCTGCCTTTTCTAAATCCAGCTTGAACATCTGGAATTTCACAGCTCACGTACTGTTGAAGCCTCACTTGGAGAGCATTACTTTGCTAGCATGTGACATGAGTCCAATTGTGCAGTAGTTTAAACATTCCTTGGTATTGCCTTTTTTTGGGATTGGAGTGAAAACTGATCTTTTCCAGTCCTGTGGCCACTGCTGAGTTTTCCAGATTTGCTGGCATATTGAGTGCAGCACTTTCACAGCATCATCTTTCAGGATTTGAAATAGTTCATTTGGAATTCCATCATCTCTACAAGCTTTGTTTGTAGTGATGCTTCCTAAGGCTCACTTGACTTCACATTCCAGGATGTTTGGCTCTAGGTGAGTGACCACACCATCATAGTTCTCTGGGTCATAAAGATCTTTTTTTGTATATAATGTTGATCAGTCATAATCTAGTTATTATCTTAAAATGTTGTATGTTAAAGAAATTACCAAATTTCCTTGTCAACTATATTACAATGAACTCTCATCAGATCTTTAAGCATGGCAATTTTTAAGTATTTTGTCATTTACACAGAGTTATTGTTTTACACAGATACTTTTACAAAAATATTCCTTCAAAAAAAAGCGCCTTACCTTCAAGAAGATTCATTGAAAGAACTTTCAACAAATACAGGGTTCTGATAACCTTAAGAACATAAAACTGAACTAAGTAAGAGTTTTCAGAACTCCAAGGAAAAACTGAATCCGTAAAACTACTAACAAAAGATCAAGATCAATAAGAATTCATTACATGAGACTGAATGAACTAATGAGGATGATACCTAATTTTTGTGGCTTTTTGTTTTACTGCTGGTTCTCTAATGTTTTGGTTCTCTAATGTTTTGCTTCTCCAGATCTTAAGAAGCCTTTTTCTCTTTTCTCTTAAGCTATCAAAAATTTGATAAAATATATCTTTGTGAACAAAGACAAAATATTTACTTTTTTTCCCTACCTGAGCCCTCCAGCTTTCAGAAACCCTTAAATATTTCATGGAAATATATTTATTTGCATATATTCAATAAGAATCTGTTGTAATTGTAAGGCAATAGTACTGGAGTGGGTTGCTATTTCCTTCTCCAGGGGATCTTCCTGACCCAGGGATCGAACCCGGGTCTTCCACATTGTACACAGACGCTTTTACCATCTGAACCACCAGGAAAGTCCTTAAATATTCTTTTCATGGCAATATATTTATTTGCATACATTCAATAAGAATCTGTTGTACTTGAAACAAGACACAATTAGAAACATTTGGTTATATTACCAAGGCTTTGACTGGAATACCATATTTGAGACAGGTATACAGAGATTCAGATATGACAGTTTTAAGGAACTCATGCTGACTTTATGGAGTCACTAAAGGCCCTTGGAAAAACAGTCTGGTACCGTCCCTACACGGAGAAGGCAATGGCACCCCACTCCAGTACTCTTGCCTGGAAAATCCCATGGACAGAGGAGCCTGGTAGGCTGCAGTCCATGGGGTCACTAAGAGTCAGACACGACTGAGCGACTTCACTTTCACTTTTCACTTTTATGCATTGGAGAAGGAAATGGCAACCCACTCCAGTGTTCTTGCCTGGAGAATCCCAGGGACAGGGGAGCCTGGTGAGCTGCCGTCTATGGGGTCGCACAGAGTGGGACACGACTGAAGTGACTTGGCAGCAGCAGCAGCAGCAACCGTCCCTACAGAGTTCCCAGCAGTCTTATAGAGTGAGTAAGAAACGTCATTTCTTGGCAGTTGTAGAAACCTCAGGATACTTGAGGATGGAACCTTAAGAAGAGAGGAATTCACCCAAATCTATAGGTATTGTACACAAAGTTTGATGACAAGTATTTGCGTTCACTTCCTAGCCTTGCGAGCCTGTTAACAGTTCAGTCTGACATTCCTTATGAAAAGTTCCAGCATAATATACTTAAAAGAGCCTAAATGATCAATCATTATGCTTATTATACTTATGTAAATAACCAGACCAATTTTATTGAATCTAACCTTAGTTTGCCAAACAAATTAGTCTTAATTTGGCTATCTTTGGTAGAAATGAGGGTAATTTTAGAGAGGAAAACTTATGTTTCAATAGCATACCTTTCTGGACATTAGATTCTAGAGCTGTTCTTTGTATCTGAGATTTTGTTATTTACTTATAAACTAGACTGGATCCTAAATTCTTCTAGTTTCCTCAAATATGTATCTCCAAACTAACATCTCCAATTTTCTCCCACCTTTTTGACTTGGAATCACTGAAAACTAAAGTTGCCCTTTCTTTCTGAAGCCCTGCAAACTGAAGCTAGATGAGTTGATATAAACTTCTGTAAAATCACTATAATAACGTATTTTTATATAATTTTCTTCATGCCTGTTGCTGCATGAGCTTCTCAGAAACTTTACCCAATGATATTGTCAGAAACATTCAAACTACAAACCAGGAAAATCTGTCAAATTGCCACTGCCTGGGCTCACTCCAACTAAAGACGCTTCAAGCCTGACATCTAGAAATCTTCTCAGCTCGCAGCTCTCAGGACTCAGATACTGGACTTATAATTTGTGCCAATCATTAGCCTTTGTTTCCTTAGAAATTCCTCTTATTAAATACCTGACTTCTTACACAATATAGGCCTAACTTTGGGAGCCCAGCTGCATCACTTGTCTCCTAAAATGAGACACAACTGTTTAACTGAACTGACCTACTCTCAAGAAGTGAGAAACTGGTTCAAAGAGATGAAGCAATCTGTCAACTTGGCTTCTGGATTGTAAAACTTCCCAGGGAGATTTCAAAGGCAGGACTGGGGGGAGCAAAATTTGTCACTGTGATATATGGCTCTTTGACATAAGGATTATTTTATGCTGAATTTTTTTTTAAGTGCAAACACAGGAGAATTTTGAAAACAGCAGAAGCTACCCTTTTGAGGGGGAAATTAATATTTATAAAAGAACTCTCCATTTGTAATCTCCCTCTCTGTACCAGGAGGAGATGAATGACCACATCTCTAGAAACTCTAATCAATGGAGAAGGCATTGACTTCAATCTGCATAATAACCTTACCCTTTACTGTGCTTTTCCTGGTCAACTCCTATAATTGACTCCCCACTCCCAACATCTTCTTTTGTCTTTAGTCAGAGATAGTATTTGGCCATTTCAGAGTTAAGTCAGTTTTCCTGGGTATCTCCGTGTGTACAAGAAGTATACATGTAATTAAAATTCTATTTGCTTTTTTCTTGTTGATCTGTCCTTTATTAAGGGGGAGGGGGTGGTCTCAGCCAGGAACCTAGAAAGAGAAAAATTATTTTTCCTCCCCTACACTGCATTTCCGTATTACTATTACTTGTCTGAAATTTACTCTGTCATCTATATACTATGTGCTGTGGACAGCTGTCAATTAGACAAAGACTCTAATCTACCACTTGTCCAAAGATGGCATAAGTATCCAGGCTAAAATACTTGTCTTCTCTGACAAGTACTAATTAACTGTTGGGTCAAAAAGCCCTCCACAGATACAAGAGGACCTAAGTAGCTCCTCAAACACAAGTTGACAAAATAACACAAACTAACAATAGCACACAGACGCTTACTCCTTGGAAGGAAAGTTATGACCAACCTAGATAGCATATTCAAAAGCAGAGACATTACTTTGCCAACAAAAGTCTGTCTAGTCAAGGCTGTGGTTTTTCCAGTGCTCATGTATGGATGTGAAAGTTGGACTGCGAAGAAAGCTGAGTGCCGAAGAACTGATGCTTTTAAACTGTGGTGTTGGAGAAGACTCTTGAGAGTCCCTTGGACTGCAAGGAGATCCAACCAGTCCATTCTAAAGGAGATCAGTCCTGGCTGTTCTTTGGAAGGACTGATGCTGAAGCTGAAACTCCAATACTTTGGCCACCTCATGCGAAGAATTGACTCATTGGAAAAGTCTCTGATGCTGGGAGGGATTGGGACCAGGAGGAGAAGGGGACGACAGAGGATGAGATGGCTGGATGGCATCACCGACTCAATGGACATGAGTTTAGGTGAACTCTGGGAGTTGGTGATGGACAGGGAAGCCTGGTGTGCTGCAATTCATGGGGTCACAAAGAGTCGGACACGACTGAGTGACTGAACTGAACTGAACTGAAATGAACTGAATTCATGTCTGACTCTTTGCTACCACGTATTCTCTGTTAAATCAGTTATCAACACTGAAAAGTATACACTTTTTTTTTTTTAAGTCAAGTCAAGCATTTATCATAAATGGACATCTGGAACAAATGACACGTTTATAGAGGAGTAAAAAGTAAATATCCCTTACTCCTCCATCATTGCCAAAAAAAGCTTCAGTATGAAGAGATTTAGACAATTATGAATTTCTCTCTGGAAAAGCTACCACTGCTAGTTTGTACTATTCTTCTCCAATAAATATGAGGGTGTAATGACCTGTAACAAAATTTCTAAATTGTTGATTGTGTTCTCCACTGATCACAGAACTTCCATCTGTAATTATCTCATGGTAATCAAATGTGAAATCACAGCTTAAATGAAGAGGAGAATACATACTTAACTCCTAGGTAAATTTAGCAATGTACAATCAAATCCCACACAATTCATCTAATAAAAGTAGAAAATAAAATCCTATCATTTGTCCAAGAGTACAGAAGAGACCCTGACAAAGCAGGATACAACCAAAAGTGGGGACACAGAAATCCAGTTAAGTGAGCCAACCATACATGATAGTTTTTATCCATACCATATGATTTTATGTTTACTGTTTCTAGGTTGTAAGACAAAAGTCCTAACCTTCAAATGCTTCTCTAATGAAGAAGGTATAAACTGTACTGCTTCAAACCTATGTCATGTCTCAAAAGGTGCCATGTTGTCTGCTCACACTGAAATAAAATGAAAACACAAATGTATTTTGTCACATAGCTGCAAAGGGCTGAAATGAAGCCATTACTGCACTAGTATATGGATTAATGTTGCCTTTTGCTGTCAATTCTAACAAACACTACATCAAATTTGTAGCCATGGCTGATTCATGTTATAACATTCACTCTCAGTTTTTTCTCTCCAGAAAGCCTATTCCACAGTTTATGAAGCTGGAGAGACACGAGTTATGCATAACCTCAGAAAAGCTAAGGGGCATCACATTCACTGGTATGGATCAGTGGGGAGATAGTTAGTTATTTTGCTCACAGCCAAAAAGGAACATTTTTCCATTTCAAGATTTTACCCTATATATTTGGGGAATGTGTAGGTCTGTGCATCAGTTAGTTTAAAAAAGAAAAAAATGTTGCAATCAGCCTCTTGAAAACAGGCATTGCAAAAGTTTGTTACATTATTTTTAATATTTCTAAAATTCTAGGAGGAGGTGAGCTAAGATGGCAGAGGAATAGGACAGGGAGATCACTTTCTCCCCCACAAATTCATCGAAAGAACATTTGAACGCTGAGAAAATTCCACAAAACAATTTCTGAACGCCGGCAGAGAACATCAGGAACCCAGAAAGGCAGCTCATTGTCTTCAAAAGGAGGTAGGACAAAATATAAAAGATAGAGAGACAACAGAGCTAGGGACAGAGACCCGTCCTGGGAAGGGAGTCTTAAAAGAGAAGTTTTCAAATACCAGGAGACCCTCTCACCAGCAGGTCTGAGATTTTGGAATCTCAGAGGGCAACATAACCAGGAGGGAAAAATGAATAAATAAAACCCACAGATTGCGTGCCTAACAGCAACTCCCAGCAGAAAAGTAGCCCAGATGCTTGCATCTGCCACCAGCAAGTGGGGGCTGAACAGGGAGGCACAGGACCGGGCCTGAATGCCCTGAGGGCACTCTGAGGGAGCTAATGTGAGACAGCAACCTAAACTGTGGGATAGCCAGAGAGAGAGGAAAAAAAAAAAAAAAAAACAGAGAGGGAGAGAGAGAGAGAACCATCCTGCGAATATCTCTAACCTTAAGGCACTGCCGGCCCACTCACAGAACAAAGGACTGAGCGAATGCCAGAGGAGAGCTAGCTGGCTACAGACCGCCCCATCCACCGCCAGAGGCAGGGAAGCAGGCCAGCGGCAGCCAGAGCCAGAAAGGGGTAAACTCGGCCCAAAAGACGGCATCCTCTACCGAACTGCAATCAGGCTTCTGGTTGCTAACCAAGACTTCCTGGGATTCTGGACGGTTGACATCCACCAGGAGGGTCACAGCCATAGATCAGCTCCCCAGAAGAGACACAGGCACCCTCTGTCACCCAGGAAACCAAGCAGCTGGGACCAGGGAGGTGATAAGACACACCCGCCACCTCAGGAGAGTGTGCTCGCCAAGCGCCTGGTCGCCTGAGCTGCTCGGACTTGGGAAGGGCAGAAAACACAGGCCCAGCTGAGTCTGCGCCTTTGGGAAGTACCTGAGAACCTGAACCTGAGTGGCTTAGACCTGGGAAGTACACGCCAGCCAGGGCCTGCTTTAGACAGTTCCCATGCAGAGCAACCTGGAACCCAAGCACTGTAGACTGGGAAAACACACATGCCGTGAGCAGGGGCAAACCCAGTGTGACCGCGACTGCGAGCACTCCCCACACACACCACTGACATTTGTTTGCAGTGTTCTTCCCTCCCCACACCACCACTGAACAAGTGAACCTAAATAAGTGACCACCTTTGCCCCCTTGTGTCAGGGTGGAAATTAGACACTGAAGAGACCTGCAAAGAGAAGAAGCCAAAATAAACAGAGGGAACAGCTTTGGAAATGACAGGTGCAACAGATTAAATCCCTGTAGTTAGCGCCAGCTACACTGGAAGGGGCCTATAGATCTTGAAAAGTATAAGCTAGAACAAGGAACTATCTGAAACTGAACTGACCCCACACTGCCCACAACAGCTCCAGAATAATTCCTAGATATATTTTTACTATTATAATTTATTTTAATATTAATTTTTAAAATTTTAAAGTCCTCTACTACTCCTTTAATTTTCATTTTTATAACCTATTACCTTGCAAAAAAAAAAGGACCCTATTTTTAAAACAAACTTCATATATATTTTTTATAATTTTCGTGATTTTTTTTAATATTGTATTTTTGAGTCTAACCTCTACTCTAGATTTTTAATCTTTGCTTTTTAGTATTTGTTATCAATTTTGTACCTTTAAGAATCCAATCTTCGGTACCCATTTTCACTTAGGAGTGTGATTACTGGCTTGATTGCTCTCTCCCCCTTTGATTCTCCTTTTTCTCCCCCAGGTCACCTTTATCTCCTCCCTCCCCCTTCTCTTCTCTACCCAATTCTGTGAATCTCTGTGTGTGTTCCGGGATGAGGAGAACACTTAGGGAACTGATTATTGGCTAGATATTTCTCTCTCCTTTTGATACCCCCCTTTCTCCTCCTGGTCACCTCTATCTCCCTCCTCCCTCTTCTCTTCTCCATGTACCTGTGAACCTCTCTGGGTGTCCCTCACTGTAGAGAATCTTTTCACCATTAACCTAGATGTTTTATCATCGATGATGTATGGAAGGAGAAGTCTTGAGGCTACTGTAAGAATAAGACTGAAAACCAGAGGCAGGAGGTTTTAAGCACAAAACCTGAGAACACCAGAGAACTCCTGACTCCAGGGAACATTAATTGATAAGAGAGCATCCAAAAGCCTCCATACCTCACACTGAAACGAAGCATCACCCAAGAGCCAACAAGTTCCAGAGCAAGACATACCAGGCAAATTCTCCAGCAACGCAGGAACATAGCCCTGAGCTTCAATATACAGGCTGCCCAAAGTCACACCAAACCCATAGACACCTCAAACCTCACTACTGGACACTTCATTGCACTCCAGAGAGAAAAAATTCAGCTCCACCCACCAGAACAACGACACAATCTTCCCTAACCAAGAAACCCTGACAATCCATTCTTCCAACCCCACCCACAGGGAAACTCCACAATAAAGAACCACCACAAACTGTCAGAATACAGAAAGGCCACCCCAAACACAGAAATCTAAACAAAATGAAAAGGCAGAGAAATACTCAGCAGGTAAAGGAACATGATAAATGCCCACCAAACCAAACAAAAGAGAAGGAGATAGGGAGTCTAACTGAAAAATAATTCAGAATAATGATAGTAAGAATGATCCAAAATCTTGAAAACAAAATGGAATTACAGATAAATAGCCAGGAGGCAAGGGTTGAGAAGATTTAAGAAGTGTTTATCAAGGACCTAGAAGAAATAAAAAACAGTCAATCAATAATTAGTAATGCAATAAATGAGATCAAAAACATTCTGGAGGGAACCAACAGTAGAATAACGGAGGCAGAAGATAGGATAAGTGAGGCAGAAGATAGAATGGTAGAAATAAATGAAACAGAGAGGAAAAAAGAATTAAAAGAAATGAGGACAACCTCAGGGGACCTCTGGGACAATGTTAAATGCCCCAACATTCGAATCACAGGAGTCCAAGAAGAACAAGACAAAAAGAAAGGCATGACAAAAAAACAAGACATGAAAAAATATTTGAGGAGATAATAGCTGAAAACTTCCCTAAAATGGGGAAGGAAATAGTCATTCAAGTCCAAAAAACCCAGAGAGTCCCAAACAGGATAAACCCAAGGTGAAACACCACAAGACACATATTAATCAAATTAACGAAGATCAAACACAAAGAACAAATATTAAAAGCAGCAAGGGAAAAACAACAAATAACCCACAAGGGGATTCCCATAAGGATAACAGCTGATCTTTCAATAGAAACTCTTCAGGCCAGAAGGGAATGGCAGGACATACTTAAAGTGATGAAAGAGAAAAACCTACAACCCAGATTACTGTACCCAGCAAGGATCTCATTCAAATATGAAGGAGAAATCAAAAGCTTTACAGACAAGCGAAAGCTGAGAGAGTTCACCACCACCAAACCAGCTCTCCAACAAATGCTAAAGGATCTTCTCTAGACAGGAAACACAAAAAGGGTGTACAAACTCAAACCCAAAACAACAAAGTAAATGGCAATGGGATCATACTTATCAATAATTACCTTAAATGTAAATGGGTTAAATGCCCCAACCAAAAGACAAAGACTGGCTGAGTGGATACAAAAACAAGACCCCTATATATGCTGTCTACAAGAGACCTACCTCAAAACAAGGGAAACATACAGACTTAAAGTGAAGGGCTGGAAAAAGATACTTCATGCAAATAGAGACCAAAAGAAAGCAGGAGTAGCGATACTCATATCAAATAAAATAAGCTTTAAAATCAAGGCTGTGAAAAGAGACAACAAAGGACATTACATAATGATCAAAGGATCAATCCAAGACGAAGATATAACAATTATAAATATATATGCACCCAACATAGGAGCACCAAAATATGTAAGACAAATGCTAACAAGTACGAAAGAAGAAATTAACAATAACATAATAATAGTGGGAGACTTTAATACCAAACTCACACCTACGGATAGATCAACTAAACACAAAATTAACAAGGAAACACAAACTTTAAATGATACAATGGACCAGTTAGACCTAATTGATATCTATAGGACATCTAACCCCAAAACAATGAATTTCACCTTTTTTCTCAAGTGCACATGGAACTTTCTCCAGGATAGAACACATCTAGGGGCATAAATCTAGCCTTGGTAAATTCAAAACAAGCATCTTTTCTGACCACAATGCAGTAAGATGTCAAATACAGGAAAAATACTATTAAAAATTCCAACATATGGAGGTTAAACAACACTCTTCTGAATAACCAACAAATCACAGAAGAAACAAAAAAGAAACCAAATATGCATAGAAACGAATGAAAATGAAAACACAACAACCCAAAACCTATGGGACACTGTAAAACAGTGCTAAGGGGAAGGCTCATAGCAATACAGGCATACCTCAAGAAAAAAGTCAAATAAATAACCTAACTCTACACCTAAAGAAACTAGAAAAAGAAGAAATGAAGAACCCCAGGGTTAGTGAAGGAAAGAAATCTTAAAATTAGGGCAGAAATAAATGCAAAAGAAACAAAAGAGACCACAGCAAAAATCAAAAAAGCTAAAAGCTGGTTCTTTGAGAAGATAAATAAAATTGACAAACCATTAGCCAGACTCATCAAGAAACAAAGGGAGAAGAATCAAATCAACAAAATTAGAAATTAAAATGGAGAAATCACAACAGACAACACAGAAATACAAAGGATCATAAGCGACTACCACCAGCAACTATATGCCAATAAAATGGACAACTTGGAAGAAATGGACCAATTCTTAGAAAAGTACAACTTTCCAAAACTGAACCAGGAAGAAATAGAAAATCTTAACAGACCCATCACAAGCATGGAAATGGAAACTGTAATCAGAAATCTTCCAGCAAACAAAAGCCCAGGACGAGATGGCTTCACAACTGAATTCTACTAAAAATTTAGTGAAGAGCTAACACCTATCCTTATGGCAGAAAGTGAAGAGGAACTAAAAAGCCTCTTGATGAAAGTGGAAGTTGAGAGTGAAAAAGTTGGCTTAAAGCTCAACATTCAGAAAACTAAGATCATGGCATCCAGTCCCATCACTTCATGGGAAATAGATGGGGAAACAGAGGAAACAGTGTCAGACTTTATTTTGGGGGGCTCCAAAATCACTGTAGATGGTGACTGAAGTTATGAAATTAAAAGACGCATACTCCTTGGAAGGAAAGTTATAACCAACCTAGACAGCATATTAAAAACCAGAGATATTACTTTGCCAACAAAGGTCCATCTAGTCAAGGCTATGGATTTTCCAGTGGTCATGTATGGATGTGAGAGTTTGACTGTGAAGAAAGCTGAGCACCAAAGAATTGATGCTTTTGAACTGTGGTGCTGGAGAAGACTCTTGCGAGTCCCTTGGACTGCAAGGAGATCCAACCAGTCCATCCTAAAGGAGACCAACCCTGGGTGTTCATTGGAAGGACTGATGCTGAGGCTGAAACTCCAATACTTTGGCCACCTCATGTGCAGAGTTGACTCATTGGAAAAGACCCTGATGCTGAGAGGGATTGGGGGCAGGAGGAGAAGGGGACGACAGAGGATGAGATGGCTGGATGACATCACCGATTCGATGCAAATGAGTTTGGGTGAAATCCTGGAGTTGGTGATGGACAGGGAGGCTGGGCATGCTGCGATTCGTGGGGTCACAAACAGTCGGACACGACTGAGTGACTGAACTGAACTGAACATAATAACTATCCTACACAAACTCTTCCAGAAAATTGCAGAGGAAGGTAAACATCCAAACTCATTCTATGAGGCCACCATCACCCTAATTCTGAAACCTGACAAAGATGCCACAAAAAAGAAAACTACCGGCCAATATCACTGCTGAACATAGAGTAAAAAAAAATGCTTAACAAAATTCTAGCAAACAGAATCCAACAACATATTTAAAAGATCATACATCATGACCAAGTGGGCTTTATCCCAAGGATGCAAGGATTCTTCAATATTCTCAAATCAATCAATGTGATACACAACATTAACAAATTGAAAGATAAAAACCATATGATTATCTCAATAGATGTAGAGAAAGCCTTTGACAAAAGTCAACATCCATTTATGATAAACACCCTCCAGAAAGCAGGAATAGAGGAACATACCTCAACATAATAAAAGCTATATATGACAAACCCACAGAAAACATTATCCTCAATGGTGAAAAATTGAAAGCATTTCCCCTAAAGCCAGGAACACGACAAGAGTGCCCACTCTCACCACTACTATTCAACATAGTTTTGGAAGTTTTGGCCACAGCAATCAGAGCAGAAAAAGAAATAAAAGGAATCCAGATTGGAAAAAAAGAAGTAAAACTTTCACTGTTTGCAGATGGTGTGATCCTCTACATAGAAAACCCTAAAGACTCCACCGGAAGATTACTAGAGCTAATCAATGAATATTGTAAACTTGCACGATATAAAATTAACACAAAGAAATCCATTGCATTCGTATACACTAACAAAGACAAAAAAGAAAGAGAAAGTAAGGAAACAATTCCATTCACCATTGCAACAAAAGGAATAAAATACTTAGGAATATATCTATCTAAAGAAACAAAGCCTATATATAGAAAACTATAAAACACTGATGAAAGAAATCAAAGAAGACAAAAAAGGATGGAGAAATATACCATGTTCATGGATTTGAAGAATCAATATAGTGAAAATGAGTATATTACCCAAAGCAATCTATAGATTCATTGCAATCCCTATCAAGCTACCAATGATATTTTTCTCAGAACTAGAAAAAATAATTTCACAATTTGCATGGAAATACAAAAAACCTTGAATAGCCAAAGCAATCTTGAGAAAGAAGAATGGAACTGAAGGAATCAACCTGCCTGATTTCAGGCTATACTACAAAGCTACAGTCATCAAGACAGTATGGTACTGGCACAAAGACAGAAATATAGATCAATGGAACAAAATAGAAAGCCCAGAGATAAATCCATGCACCTATGGACCCCTTATCTTTGACAAAGGAGGCAAGAATATACAATGGAGAAAAGACAATCTCTTTAACAAGTGGTGCTGAGAAAACTGGTCAACAACTTATAAAGGAATGAAAGTAGAACACTTTCTAACACCATACACAAAAATAAACTCAAAATGGATTAAAGATCTAAACATAAGACCAGAACCGTAAAACTCCTAGAGAAAAATGTAGGCAAAACACTCTCCGAATACATCACATACATCACACATCTATGACCCACCACCCAGAGTAATGGGAATAAAAGCAAAAATAAAGAAATGGGACCTAATTAAACTTAGAAGCTTCTGCACAACAAAGGAAACTATAAGCAAGGTGAAAAAGCCTTCAGAATGGGAGAAAATAATAGCAAATGAAGCAACTGACAAAGAATTAATCTCAAAAATATACAAGCAACTCCTGCAGCTCCATTGCAGAAAAATAAACGACCCAATCAAAAAATGGGCCAAAGAACTAAACAGACACTTCTCTAAAGAAGACATACAGATCACTAACAAACACATGAAAAGATGCTCAACATCACTCATTATCAGAGAAATGCAAATCAAAACCACAATGAGGCACCATCTCACACCAGTCAGAATGGCTGCTATCCAAAAGTCTACAGACAATAAATGCTGGAGAGGGTGTGGAGAAAAGGGAACCTTCTTACCCTGTTGGTGGGAATGCAAACTAGTACAGCCACTATGGAGAACAGTGTGGAGATTCCTTATAAAACTGGAAATAGAACTGCCATATCACCCAGCAATCCCACTGCTGGGCATACACACCAAGGAAACCAGAATTGAAAGAGACATGTGTACCACAATGTTTATCACAGCACTGTTTGTAATAGCCAGGACATGGAAGCAACCTAGATGTCCATCAGCAGACAAATGGATAAGAAAGCAGTGGTACATATACACAATGGAGTATTACTGAGCCATTAAAAAGAACACATTTGAAAAAAATAATAAATAAAAAGAACACATTTGAATCAGTTCTAATGAGGTGGATGAAACTGGAGACTATTATACAGAGTGAAGTAAGTCAGAAAGAAAAACCCCAATACAGTATACTAATGCATATATATGGAATTTAGAAAGATGGTAATGATAACCCTATGTGCGAGACAGCAAAAGAGACACAGATGTATAGAACAGTCTTTTGGACTCTGTTGGAGAAGGCGAGGGTGGGATTATTTGAGAGAATAGCATTGAAACATATATATTATCATATGTGAAACAGATCGCCAGTCCAGGTTCGATGCATGAAACAGCGTGCTCAGGGCTGGTGCCCTGGAATGACCCAGAGTGATGGGATGGGGAGGGAGTTGGGAGAGGGTTTCAGGATGGGGAACACATGTATACCCATATCTGATTCATGTCAAGGTATGGCAAAAACCACTACAATATTGTAAAGTAATTAGCCTCCAATTAAAATAAATTAAAAAAAAAACAAGAAGGGAAATAAAATAAATTTCTATAAAAGAACAGATACAGTTAAGAAATAATTCAAAGTCCTAGGAATATAAATCATTAAACATGCATACTTAATACCCAGACAGCTCCTCAAAACATTGGGATTAAAGAGAAGAATGATGACTTCTATAGAGAAATTTCTATAGAGAAAATCAGAAACACTGTTTTTTATCTGAAGTACAGACTACTAGAAGCACAAGCTGAAGGGATTCTTAAGCAGAATAAATCAGTCAGGCAGACTGAAACAAACTGACCTACGTGTCAGAACCAAAGCAGAAGGTACTGCTAAGGTCTCAGGTGGGTAAGGCGGAAAGGTGGGAGATGCTTGGGGCCAGAGGCACCAGGCAGCAACTTCACTGCTCCCCTGCTGAGCTGCAATGCAGGATGGAGCTCAGGAAACAGGGAAAGATGTTTGTTGTTCACTCCACTTAAGTTCTAAGAAGTAGCTAAATAGCTTTCTTCTTAGAAGTGCCTGGGTCCATGCCTCAAGGAATGCCACGGTTTATATCAATATTCTCTGATTAAATCTGCCCCCACCCAATAATCTAAGCTGCTTTGAGCACAGGCTGAATAGACCTGTTAGAAACTTGAGAAACTTTTGTTCTTAGATCAAAGTAAAAAAAAGTGTAAAATATATATAATTCCTACAAAGGGTTAGTGTTTAGTTTGGTGGTGGTTTCTGTTGGCTGTTTCTAGCAGGAATGGTATAAACAATCCTATAGCCAAGAGATTTTGCTACCCTCCCACTAGGGGGAGCTAAAGGAACAAGAGTGAAAATGCCAGCACTTCACTTATCAGGCTATAGTTGATGAGAGGTGTAGTTTATGAGAAATGTATCTTCCAGTTTGCTTCAAGCAGGCATTGGTCAGCATTATTTGGAGCCCCGGAAAAAATTTCAAGCCATTCCAACCAATATACTTTTAGCATCTACTGTGAGTAAATCTATGGCTAGATGCAATGAGGGACACAGAGATAAATGAAACAAACCCACTATCAAACGGCTTACAAATTAGTGGCTTTGGTGGTGGGTGGGGGGAGGGATGCAAAGTCTTTAGAACTACCTATATTAGAGCTTATAATAGTGTGATAAAATACACAAAAATGTAAAATTAAGTGATATTCTATTGATAGGATAACTCGTAGTTCAGTTAAGGGAGACATTTCTTGTTTAGTTGCTAAATTGTGTCTGACTCTTTGTGACACCATAGACTGTAACCGGCCAGGCTCCTCTATCAGTGGGATTTCCCAGACAAGAATACTGGAGTGGGTTGCCATTTACTTCTCCAGGGGATCTTACCAATCCAGAGATTCAAACCCACATCTCCTGAATTGGCAGGTGGATTCTTTACCTCTGAGACACTGGGTAAGCCCTAGGGGAGACATAGGTATTATGAAAAAAATCTTATGAAAATCTCAGCACCGTGATTGATACAAAGTATGTCAGAAATCACTCAGGAGTTTAAGAAATCTACTGTTATTCAGTTCAGTTCAGTCGCTCAGTCATGTCCGACTCTTTGCTACCCCATGAATCGCAGCACGCCAGGCCTCCCTGTCCAAACCAACTCCCAGACTTTACTGAAACTCATGTCCATTGAGTCAGTGATACCATCCAACCATCTCATCCTCTGTCAGCCCCTTCTCCTCCCAACTTCAATCTTTCCCAGCATTCAGGGTCTTCTCAAATGAGTCAGTTTTTCAAATAAGGCAGCCAAAATATTAGAGTTTTAGCTTCAGCACCAGTCCTTCCAATGAATATTCAAGACTGATTTCCTTTAGGATGGACTGGTTGGATCTCCTTGCAGTCCAAGGGACTCTCATGTCCAAGACAGATGGGTCATGATGGAGAATTCTGACAAAATGTAGTCCACTGGAGAAAGGAATGGCAAACCACTTAAGTATTCTTGCCTTGAGAACAGTATGAAAAGGCAAAAAGATAGGACACTGAAAGATAAACTCCCCAGGTCAGTAGGTGCCCAATATGCTACTAGAGATCAGTGGAGAAATAACTCCAGAAAGAATGAAGAGACAGAGCCAAAGCAACACCCAGTTGTGGATATGACTGGTGATAGACGCAAAGTCCGACACTATTGTACAGAAACCTGGAATGTTAGGTCCATGAATCAAGGCAAATTGGAAGTGGTCAAACAGGAGATGACAAGAGTGAACATCGACATTCTAGGAATCAATGAACTAAGATGGACTGGAATGGGTGAATTTAACCCAGATGACAATTATATCTACTACTGTGGGCAGGAATCCCTTAGGAGAAATGGAGTAGCCATCGTGATCAACAAAAGAGTCCAAAATGCAGTACTTGGATGCAATCTCAAAAATGACAGAATGATCTCTGTTCGTTTCCAAGGCAAGCCATTCAATATCACAGTAATCCAAGTCTATGCTCCAGCCAGTAATGCTGAAGAAGCTGAAGTTGAACAGTTCTCTGAAGACTTACAAGACCTTCTAGAACTAACACCCAAAAGAGATGTCCTTTTCATTATAGGGGACTGGAATGCAAAAGTAGGACGTCAAGAAACACCTGGTGTAACAGGCAAATTTGGCCTTGGAGTACAGAATGAAGTAGGGCAAAGGTTAATAGAGTTCTGCCAAGAGAACACACTGGTCATAGCAAACACCCTCTTCCAACAACACAAGAAAAGACTCTACATATGGACATCACCAGATGGTCAACATCAAAATCAGATTGATTATGTTCTTTGCAGCCAAACATGGAGAAGCTCTGTACAGTCAGCAAGAAAAAAACCAGGAGTTGACTGTGGCTCAGATCATGAATTCCTTATTGCCAAATTCAGACTGACATTGAAGAAGTGGAGAAAACCACTAGACCATTCAGATATGACTGAAATCAAATCCCTTATGACTATGCAGTGGAAGTGAGAAATAGATTTAAGGGACTAGATCTGATAGACAGAGTGCCTGATGAACTACCGTTACTAGGTTTCTGAATAATGAAAAACAGGAACAAATGGTCTCTGCCAACTACAAAAAGCTTCCATATGCCAGGCACCTGATTCCAGTGTACGTTCTGGGAGGGCCATTGCCCCACCAGAGCTGGTCTTCCATAATGGAAATGGGAAGACCGTGATTTAGATGACTATGATGGTTACTTTTATGAGTCAATATGAAGGATGTTTTGGATGAAATTGGGCTTCCCAGGTGGCTCAGATGGTAAAGACTCTGCCTGCAATGCGGGAGACCTGGGCTCAATCCCTGAGTCTGGAAAATCCCCTGGAGAAGGGAATGGCTACCCACTCCAGTATTCTTGCCTGGAGAATCCCATGGACAGAGGAGCCTGGCAGGCTATAGGCCATGGCGTCACAAAGAGTCAGCCATGACTGAGCAACTAACACTTTCACTTTCTTTTCACTTAGATGAAAAGAAATATTTAAATCAGTGATTGTTGAGTAAAGCAGTTTGCCCTCCATAATCTGACTGGGCCTCATCCAATCAGTTGTATTGAAGGCTTGAAGAGAAGAAAAAGTCCAGTTTACCCGAGCAAGAGAGAATTCTCCAGAAAACTGCCCGTGGACTTCATGTGTACCATCAGCTCTCCTGGTTCTCCAACCTGTGGGCCCATAGTACAGAATTTCAACTTGCCAGCCTCCATAATCATATCAGCCAATTCCTCATAACAATTCTTTACATATATGTACACATTCTCTTGGTTCTGTTTTTACACACATGTGTGTGCATGTTAGTTGTTCAGTTGAGTCTGATTTTTGCAGCCCCGTGGATGGAAGTCTGCCAGGCTCCTCTGTGCATGGAATTCTCCAGGCAAGAAAACTGGAATGGGTTGTCATTTCCTTCTCCAGGGGATCTTCCAGACTCAGGGATCGAACCTGGGTTTCCCACACTGCAAGCAAATTCTTTACCATCTGAGCTATGGACAACTGTAATACAATGACTCTGGCATACAGCAGGCAACTCAGATTTGTGTATAAGAGTACCAAATGATAACAGACTTTAGTAACTGCACCATTTCTTATCATATGTGGCTCTTACTGTGATACTAGCTAAATACATATCTCTTTAAGCACAATCATGTTCCCACAGGGAGAAATTTAGTCCCTAGTGGTATAAGAGAGCCCAGCAAGAGCGAGCACTTTCATCTACAGTGAACTTTGCGAGTCAGACAAACTTAAGTTCAACATCATAGTTCTACTATTTATTCACTGCATGAATATAGGCAGGCTTCTCTAAGGTCTTAGTTCCACATCTACAAGACTATTATAACCTATAGCACATAGTAAGATATTATGCATGAAGTATTGGGT
This sequence comes from Bos grunniens, assembly GCF_055505025.1. Taxonomy (NCBI): domain Eukaryota; kingdom Metazoa; phylum Chordata; class Mammalia; order Artiodactyla; family Bovidae; genus Bos; species Bos grunniens. The sequence continues at coordinate 98,277,847 of NC_141194.1, read as the reverse complement.
TGGCCAAAAAGTTCGTTCGGGTTTCCGTAAGATGTTATGGAAAAACCTAAACGAACTTTTTGACCAACCCAATATTTGGTGTCTGGAAGGCATGCTCTATTTTTTTTAATTGTCCTTATACTCACCATCCACATTGTCCAATTTACACTTTATTGTATTGTTTCAACATACCTGTATCCATATAGCCATCAACTTTTAACAGTTATACTCCAGGGGCACATAACTATGAAGTCTCTGCTGTCCCCAAATGTTAGGGAAAGTTTCTTAACAGCCTTTTGATCCAGTTTTCCAAGAATGGGAGAGTACCTCTTGAACCACAAGTAAAGTATACTTCCCATCTGTCCATTGTCCTGTCTAGTCATTCATCATCTCCCATTTATACACAAACATAGGGTTCCCCTTGCAGAGAGTCATGTCAGAGATTTCACCTATCCTCGAAAATTTTTGAGAAAGGCATATACCATAAACCAGCATATGGGCCCTTGTTTCAATAATAAAAATGATTCCTTCAAGGACATAGAGAATAGACTGGTGTTTGCCAAGGGGGAGAGAGTTAGGGGAGGGATGGAGTTTGGGGTTAGTAGATATAAGTTTTTATATATAGAATGGATAATCAACAAGGTCTTACTGTATAACAGAGAGAACTACATTCAACATCCTATGATAAACCATAATGGAAAAGAACATAACAAAAAAGAATGTAAGAATGTGTATGTGTATAACTGAATCACTTTGCTATACAGCAGAAATTAATACACCATAAATCAACTATACATCAATTTAAAAATTGATTTAAAATAATAAAAATGATCCTTTGTGAGAAAGCTGGAATTTCCTGTTTTTTTGTCCTAGATATGCAAAAGAAACAGATGTAATGACAAAACTGAGACATTTTGTGGTTTATATTCATTTGGGGGACATCTGAGAGAATTTGTATATTGAGTGCAGAGGAAAATAAGACCTAAAGGAGCCGTATGTGGCAACAGTGATTATGGATGTGGCCCTGGAGCCATATAGTAATGAATACCACTGCCTTATTTTTGAGTTATCTTTGGCCTTTTCCTACTTGCTCATTCCTGGGTGACAAGGTCCTACTCCTTCCCTCAAGAGCCAATTCTGTGTTCTGCTTTTCTGGACAATGTTTCTCCAAGTGTGGGATATATCTCAGATTCTCCTGGGCTCTGACTCAGATCCACTGAAACTGAATCTCAAAGGGTAGGCCTTGAGAATCTACATTTGTAAGGAATCTCCCCCTTATGCTGCTAACGTACTGTAAAGCTTGATAATCACTACTCTAGACTAGAGGTGGATTACCTTGAAGCTACCGAAGCGTGCACACAATGAAACTTTAGGGCCTCTAAACTTGCCTGGATCCCTTCCCAGAACCTTAATCTAATTTTTTTTAATTGGTAAATCTTTATTCTTTTTCCTTAAAAAGCCCTCCTCTTTAAGCTTCAGGTTAAATACAATTCTTGGATGCATCCCTACTCTGGATCCTACTTGACAAGAAAATCAAACTCAAATCAGTTAAGCTATTAGGTAATAAGAAACTTTATCATAACCTTATCTCGGGTATTTGCATTTTAGTAAAAATCTTTGGAGAGATTGAAATCTTCAAGTTCCAAAGAATAATTCTCAGCAAAGGAAATCCCGGCAAATGTCAAGCACTGGAGGGAGAAGAAGAGGTTCTTATCAACACATCTCAAACCCAACTGGGTTTGCAGAAGATTTTCTGCCTTCTTGGGAGGCTGGCCATAGATTCCCAGCTACAGAATCTGTTTAAGGAAGTTGATTAACATTGAGCTCTTCATACCTGGTCTCTTGTTTCATCCTGCTAAAGATCAAGGAAACAATGTAGACACAGATTTAATAAAATGATATTCTTAACTGGGAAGTTTGCCTGCAGCCAACAATGACATTCTCAGAGAGGAAAAGGAGCACCCAAGTCCAGCAAGTATAAATTAACTGGATGAGAGGGTAACCCATGTTCTGAACAGATGTCTGTGCACAGAAGGCACACTGACATTAATTCCAACAACTGAAACATACCACCTTACAAGCTGAAACTCTTAATTAAGAGGACTTTTGTCCTTGAAAGGTGACTAGAGAGAAGGGAAGAAGACCATGGCATTTGTAAATTCTCCTAGGGAAAAGCACCTCCAGACCTACTAGTTTGAGTGATGTAAATAGGACTTGTAAGCCGTGCCTTTTAATGTAAACAGATGATTTTTCTTTGGGTTAGAAAAATCCAATCGCTAAAAGAGATCTGAATACAAAAAAGAACACTTGGGGATTTAAAAGTGTTTTGTGGTACTTCAAGGAAAGGAATTCATTTGAATTTCAGAAGTGAATTTTATGAAACTCATTGCTATGACTTAGGTTTTGTTTGAAATTGATTTGGATTTCTATTTACACTTATAGAGAAGCTGCCATGATGACCAGGGTGGCTCAGGTATGTCTCTCTTCTCACTGTGGCCACTATCCTAGCACCCAATTACCTGAAATTGGCTGAAACACTGCAAATCCAACAGCTTTAGTATGTCATACGGATGTGCCATGTCACCTCATAGACCTTAACAAATTACATTACCTTAGTTTTGCTCTGCTCATTCTAAAGCAGATCCACGTCTCCACATTCAAAAATAACATGAATACACAGTGAGCAGAACTTATACTTTAAATTTTATGTCTATTAAGGCAGCACTCTCCAGGCCATGTTTAGTGGAACACTAAAGTCTGGCAAGATATTATCCCTACCACACACACTAACAAACAGTCAAAGAGTCAATGATCAAGTAAGTTTGGAAAAGAAGACATAACTTATCCCCATGTAGGAAAGTCACACCTTAAATTGTCATATGAAATACTATGATAAGTGATGCAGCAAAGAAATCTATTAATATTTAACTTCACATTGGCATTCTTGATGTGGCATCCCCTTTACACCCACTTTGCTAGGTTTGCCCCTTGATATTCAGATAGCTTGGTATTTGTCCACTGCCACAGTATATCACAGCTATGGTAGAGGAATACTTCTAACTCCTGCTGCAGCCCTATGGAGCTCCTCCAAGCCTTCCTCAGCTTCTACACCAGGAAAGAAGGGTCAGAGTAGAGATCACAGAGCCATATGACAGCTAAATGCAGTTGTCTAAATAGCCTGTAAAGAGAAAACAGATTCTTTTCTGTGGGAAGGAAAACCCAGAGGAGAGGGTTTAAGAAAAGGTTAATGGGGCTTTTCCGGAGGAGGCGTGGAGCCGGCGCACGTGCGCGCGGGGCGGGACTTCCGGAGCCCGCGGGACACTGGGAAGGGCCGAAGGACCTTTGCATTGCAGCTATAATTAAAGAATGCTGTCGCATTACATTAAAAAAAAAAAAGAAAAGGTTAATGGTTTAATTTGGACTAATAGTACCAAAACTGTATAAAATGTAGGTTTGAGAATTATGCATCAGGAGATGGATTTTCCAGTCCCAACACCTATTACCCTGCTTCCTATGATATAACCAAACCAACCTTAAGGTTATCAGTTATAAAAAGGAGAACAAACTGACCTTCCAGTTTCTAATTATTGCTGAGAAGAATACTTTGGAAGATTAAATGGAAAACATTGCACAATAAGCCAATCAGCCCTTCACCATTTATTACAAACAAACAGCCAGATCTGGATCAATTTCAAAAGTAAATGAATAAAAAACAGTACCATATTCACTCCTGTTTTTACCCTAGTCTTTCCCAAATTCAACTGTTGAACAACTGGCTCAGCAATCCTGACACTGATTCTACCTCTGGACTTAATGTTTGCACTTTTCTCAATGTTTAAACTCCAAGTTATCCCCCACAGAATTTTCCTTGGCTCTCTAATCCTGTTCTTTTCAACTCATTTTCTCTTGTGCAGGAAATGCCCTGCTTCAGCTGAAAACCACACAGCACCCAACCCTTGCAGTTTCCCATTAACTGGCAACCATTTTGTTCACCCTTCCCAGGCCCCCCTCCCATAAAAAAACTTCAAGGCAAAAACAGAAGGATTGTGGTCAAAAATGCTATTCCATACTGCTGCCAATTTAGGAACAGTCCACCTAAAATTACAGGCTCAGTTAGGAAAGTTAGTCCCAAGAACCACTGTAGGAATTAAATCAACAAAAAGCAAGGAGGGGAGAGTTGAGAGGTATAAAGCTCTAAACCAGTGATTCTCAATCTGAGAATCATAGATGATAATCAGTTCTTATGAAGAGCTTGTCAATCCATGTGTATACTAATCCACTAACCAAATATTTTTAATATATGCAGAAGTTTTCATGGTTATTAATTCAAATTCATTAAAAATAATCCTGCATTAATAGAAACTATAGGACATTATCCCCTGGAGGAGGGCACAGTAATCCACTCCAGTATTCTTGCCTGGAGAATCCCATGGACAGAGGAGCCTGGCAGGCTATGGTCTATAGGGTTTCAAAGAGTTGGACAGGACTGAACCAACTTAGCACAGCACAGCACATATGACATTATAAAAGAAAAACAGAAAATGATAGCTATTTTCATGGAGGCAAGGGTGAAGAGGAGATAGCCTTATGAACTATTTTTATATGTACAAGAAATCTTCATCCTTGAAAATCTGGGGACCACTGCTCTAATCCTAATGGCAAAGGTCAACTAACAAATGCACTATCTGATACTTGTAGATAATATATTATGTACAGTGTGAGAAAATGCAATTTAGTCTTAGTATAATGAAAAAGATGACAAATGAAATGAAATTTTGTTTCAGGGAAACTGAGGACATAAAGGCCCATATGTAATGTATGATAAAAATTGATAAAAAGCTTTCTACAATTGCAAAACCAATTATTTCAAGGAAATGTATTAAGGTTGCTATGACAACCCTAACACTGAATTTGGAATTTAGGCAAGCAAAATCAATAGATTTTCTAATTAATACCTTCCAAATATTATTTATCCCTATGAACATCATTCATATGTAACAATTCAATTTCTACTGTTAGTTTTTCAGAACGCCACTATCTTTTCTGATTATTTCCAGAAACTTTCTCATTAACCTAGTCTTGTGTGATTTATTATACATTTCTTTCCTGGCACGAGGACAACCACAATTGCCATGATAGATTCTTGTATATAAACTTGTAAATCTCTGATTCTAGATTTCTGTTTTAAACCCTGTCCTTTCTTTTACAAGTCTGGTTTCTTTTAATAAAAAGTAGAGAAGAAAAAGGGAAAGAAAAAACAAAACAAAAAACCTGAATCTGCAAGGTGAATAAACAAGGAGGAAAGAAAAAGAAGTGAGAAAATGAGAAAGAATAGAGAAATTGTCAGAAGAATAAATTACAGTATACGGAAGATCTTTTGAGTCTACAATCATGCACAGATACAATTCAATAATGATAAGGGAGAAGACACACACACAAAAACGGAAGGACCTTGCATATGAGAAGGGATTTTTCAAGCATGCGCATAAAGTATGTACACATTGTGGTTACCATTGTAATTCATACTATGCATGAAGGTTAAACAGTGGATCATAGCTTTCTAGAAATTATACTTATTTTGCCTGAAAACAAATCCTTGAATATCTTTCATCACAATGCATTTTAGATTCACACAAAAATCCTAGCTCCATAAAAAAAGCAACATATAAACAGGTACTTCACTAGAAGGTAGTCTCATTATTTTTCCCCTAGCTGTATGTTTTCTTTTCTGATAAACCTTTGTGGTTAAAGAGAATTTAGGCCCAAAATATAGTTTACAAAAAAGGAAGCCATCGATTTTGTAAGCTATAAAGGTTAAAATACTTCTGTGAAACATTCCCCCTAGAAGCTTTGTAAGTAACACTTTTCTCCAAAATTTTATGACAGCTGGTACAGCATGAAACCATATGTCTTTTTATATCTCCTAAATAAAAATGACTAATTTGACTTTTTAGCACTGATTCTCTGGAGACAGAGTTAAGAGAATCCCCATAGATTTATCTGGTTCTTATTATATTTTAACAATGTCTGCTTTTACACCAGAAACAATTGTGCTAGCCATCTGTCTGCAAATATTTGTAAAGAAAATGACAAACTATACCTTTATATACTTCAGATATCTTTTTAGAATTGAGCATTTTGGGTGACTTACATCACAAAACTCCTCAGAGTGATCTGGTATTACCTACTAGAGAGAAGAGATGACATCTCCATAGTGGATTTCAAATAAAAAATCTTCAAATGTTACAGCTAGAAGCACCCTCAGAGACTTCTACTGTCCAGCTCTCTCCTTTTAAAGTTAAAACCCTGAAACCCAAGGAGGTTAAACAATTTGACACTGCTCACAGTGCTATTTTTCAATGGAAACAAAGCTGGAAGCCAAGTTTTCTGACAACATGTCCGCTGTTATTTGCATTAACCGCGCCATTCCACTGGGAGCCCCTCCCCTGTGGAGAAATCCAACTGTGCAGCTATAGCTGACAATGCTTAGTTTAAAACAGGACTGAAAGTCCATTAATAAACCCTGGATTCTATCTCATAGCACCAATTAGATGAGAGAGGGTTCTGGCCACCTCTATCAGGGTAACTGCTCACTGGATACTCCAAGAAGGAAGTAGGCTGCCAAACAGTCCCTGTATATCCTGAGAGCCTAGAGTCAATTCTGTTCAGTGAAAGGCCACCAAAAACACACTTGTGTGTTGAACAAGTTGGGCACATTACTTGGCACGGTGCAGGAGAACACAGAGCAAAGGGAACATCTTAGGAAGAGGGTGTTAGAAAGAACATATTACACAATCAGGGATTAGGATGTGCAAAGTAAGGGAAAGTCTTAGGAAGCAGAAGTTCCCTCTAGATTAGAAGCAATCAGAAAGCAAGACAATTCTATGACTGGGTGTCTCAAGAAATCTTATCTATAGTGTAAGCAGGCTGGATGAAGTTAAGGCTATACATGTGACCCTTGAACCATGTAGAGGTTAGGGGCACTGCCCCCGTGTGGTCAAAAACCCACATATAACTATACAGCTAGTCCTCTATGTCCAGGATTGTGTATCCTCAGAGTCAACCCATGCACATTACATACCACTAGAGTACATTTTTTTAAAAACTTTATTTGGTTGTATCAGGTCTTGGCTGTGGCACACAGGCTTAGCCACGGCATGAGGGATCTGAGTTCCCCAACCAGGGATCGAACTAGCATCCCCTGCACTGGAAGTCAGATTTTCTACCACTGGACCACCTGGGGTTCCCTGGAGTACATATTTATTGGAAAAGAATCTGCGTATAAGTGGACCCATGCAGTTCAAGCTCATGGTGTTCAAGAGTTAACTGGAAGTGGCAGGACTTCGCTGGCAGTCCAATGACTGAGATTCTGCACTCCCAATACAGGGGGCTTGGGTCACTTTCTTGGCTGGGAATTAGATACCACATGCCACAACTAAGAGTTCATATGCTGCAACTAAAGATCCTGTATGCTGAAAAGAAGACTGAAGATCTGCAAGCTGCAACTAAGACCTAGCACAGCCAAATAAATATATATTTTTAAAGAGTTAACTGGAATTGGTAAATAAATATCACTCATTGTAGCTGAGACAGACGGAGGCATTTGGGGTTGTGTGGGCTGCACAGCAACCTTGTTTTGTTCTCACTCCATTACAGTCTCCAAGTGACTTTGTCTTGTGTTGGTGTTCATGTCCTGTGATGTTCTTCAACAGCACAATGAGATATAGCTGTTAGTTACAGTCCAAGGTGAAGTAGTATACATAATGAACTCGAGTGGCCCTGGCCTGCATCGGCTTGGAGCAGGGCTTGGGTTCCCAGCCAGAGATTGGGGCTGGGTCTTGGTGGTGAAAGCACCAAATCCTAGGCACTAGACCAGTGGTCAGTGACAAGAGCCCTGGCCCTTCGGCTTTCCAGAAAAGAATTTCCACAAAGACAGAAAGTAGCAAAGCAAGTAAAGTATTTACTAGGAGAGAAAAGAGTACAGTACATGTGGAAAGACACATGGACAGACTCAGAGGGAGACTCCCTGAGTCACACCCTCATGGCAGTTTGAATTACTTTTATGGGGCATTTCTTCCACATTTCCTTTGGCCAATCATTTTAATTCCCTAGTTCACAGTTCATATTTGGCGTATCTCAGGATCCTCCCATGTGTGCACAGCAATCTCTTAGCAAAGATGGATTTTACCAAAAAGGCATATGGGTATAGCCTCCAATGAGCCTTTTCCATGCATGTGTGGTCGGGGAGGTCTCCTGACTTTGAGAAAGATGTGGCCTGAGCAGGGCCCAGCCTCCTCCCTTAACTGTCCTGCTACTCTTGTCTTGGAGTTTCGTTTGGTCAATAGGGAATGAATTTCCAACTGCTTTACTGGGGGCTGGGGAGTGGGGTTGGGGGGGTCAGGGGTGGGGGGGAATGGAGAAATCTAACTCCTGCCTCAATAAGACCTAGCTGAGAGCATCAGACCAGTTTCTGGATATCAGGGCTTACTCAGTAGATGGGGCAGATGAACAGACCTATGACTCCCAGGTACCAATCTTGCCTAGAAATGCCTGAGTCATTATAAAGAAAACTTGGAAATCTGCTTTTACAAAATCAAACAATCAGATCAAAGCAGCACAAAGCAGCATTTCCTCTCTACTAGGGTCACAGTAACTGTAAATTGGAAAACAAGATGAATTTAACACCTGAAAGAATCAAGTTTGAATCCTGGCACTGCTTCTTGGTAACTATGGGACTTGGTAGATAAGTAACTCTGATACCCTCAAAGCCACAGGATTGAATAAGATAATGTAATTTGTCTCAAGAGACTCACAATTAGGCCATCCCAAATGGCTGTCTCTTCCTGTTTCTTAGTCCTGAAGAATGCTGCCCTTGGCAAGCCTCCCTGGCTATAAACAGGGAGCATCTACTCTCACAAACACTGCAGGGGCCTGGATGACTTTTTACGTTCCCTTGTGACTGTGTTATAGAGTGGTTAGACTAATCTTTTAAGCTGTACTAAAACTTTACCTTTACTTCAGGTTAACTCTGAAAGAATCCTGACTGTCAAAAATTAAAAAGAATGACTGATAAGGAAAAAAATAGCTGGTGGAGAGAATGACATGAATAATGATAAGACTGAATTAGCAATTGTGTATGGAAAAGTCAAAGGATAAAATGTTCAAACTTATTGAGCTAATTCTAAAATACTGATCCTGGAAAGATGAATTTTAATAGCATTGATAGATGAAACAGTTGAAATTTATTATTAAAGTCAACACTTTGAAATGTCTATGGCCTATAAAGTTTTTTTTTTTTTTTTGGACTGGATGGAAATTAGTTCTCTGGCCTGATAGAGTTAGCAAGGGAAAAAAATGTGAGGATCACAGAAGTATGCAACACAGACACAAAGAGCATGCTTCAAGTCCTAACAATTCTTAAACCTCTTTTATGAAGGTCATGAAGAAGCCTCCAGCCAGGAAGGAAATGGCATCTCTGGCAACAATTACTTAAAACAAAGGAACAGTCATTAACCTTTCCGATTGCCTTTGGTCTTTTGGCTACCTTGACACTCAGAGGAAATCTGAAAGTTTCACAAATATCTCTTGACATTTTTACCTAGTGGAGTCTTGTTTACCTTTGTAACATGATAACAAGGTTTCTAATAAGTACCTCTGGAGATTCTTCTCCAGTGTCTTATCTATTAGTATCCTCAATTATCCATGCACATATTTGAGGGTACCATTCAGATACATGCATAACACAAAATGCTGGTCATCTGCAGGAAATTCTTTGTTACCAAACAACTCTAAGTTCCTAAAATACACATATTAACATAACAGAAGCATGGACCCAGGACAGAGTTTGAGAGAAATTCTATTTTTTTCTTTCCCATTATGTTTAGTTACAGGATATTGAATATATTTCCCTGTGTTATACAATAGGACTTTGTTGTTTATCCATTCTATATAAAATACTTTTAATCCACTAATCCCAAACTCCTAATCATCTCTTTCCCCAACCCCTTCCCCTTGGCAACCACAGGTCTTTTCTCTATATCTGTGAGTCTGTACCTGTTTGGTACAGATAGGAAAAAGGTTCATTTGTATCATATTTTAGACTTGATTGCACATATAACTGATATCATATGTATTTGTCTTTCACTTTCTGAATTACTTCACTTAGTATGATAATCTTCAGGTTTGTCCATGTAGCTGCAAATGGCATTATTTCATTATTTTTCATGACTGAGTAATATTCCATTGGATGGAGAGATCGATAGATAGTACATCATCTTTATCCATTTATATGTAAATGGACATTTAGGTTGTTTCCCATGTCTTGGGTATTGTAAATAGTTCTAAAATTAACTTAGGAGTCAAATTATGGTTTTGTCTGCATATATGCCCCAAAGTAGGATTGCTAAAGAGAAATTCTATAAAATGAGGGAATTGGAGTTGCTCTATGAGGACCATCCTACCTCCACATTGTTTGACTTAATAACCACTTCAATGCAATATAAAGTAGAAGAAGAAACAAATGTCAAGAGAAATATAATGTTAAGAGCTTCATTAACTCAGTTGGCTAGAACCCAGTGGAAATGACCCCAAAAGCATAGGACCAGAGATGTGATTGTTTCCTGGGCCTATTTGCCTCAACACACCTTCCCTGTGACTCTGCTTAGGGGTGGATGGTGGTGCTCAGTCATGTCCAATTCTTTGTGACCCCATGGACTGTAGCCTGCCAGGATCCTCTGTTCATAGGATTTCCCAGGCAAAAATACTGAAATGGGTTGCCATTTCCTTCTCCAGGGGATCTTCCTGACCCAGGGATCAAAACCGCATCTCCTGCATTGGCAGGTGGATTCTTTACCACTGCACCACTTGGGAAGCCCCATTAACGCCCTCACAAATCATTCCTTTTGATCATGGGGGAAATAGCATGGGCAAATCAGTAAAATAAATTCTCCCTGAAAGGAACAGAGTAGAAATCTGCATTATCCATCTCATTATCAGGTATTTCACTAAAGAACTGTCCTTCAGATAAAAGAAACAGGGTACAAAATATAGCACTTACCTAACTCATCTCCATTCCCATAGCATGTTGAATACACATAACCAGGAAAATCTCATGGTTGTGGATACTTGGTAAATTCTGTTCCCATCAACTGAGTTATACATTCACCAAAAGCCAGTATTATTAATTATTCACAAGCTTGTTGATGCCAGCTCTACTTTGCATATTATATAAAATGGTTATCATAGTATATATGTGCAAAGAGAAAAAAGATTTATTTCCATGAAAATTGAATTGCAATTCAATAAAGATAAATTGCTTTTTAAAAGTTTTCTTGTAAATAAAATTTAAAAGGTGTCAAATTAGATGTGGGTGAAACAGTCATCAAAGATTGGTTGAGAACAGGAGTCAGAAACATTCAGAAGGACTCCACACTCAAATTTCATAACAGGTGTTTTTTTTTAATTGCTCTTTTACTTCAAAGAAACCAAAACTGGAAATCATAGAGAATGCATTATGCTGTGGTTTTAGTGAAAGACAAAAGCAGTAGTATGCAAGAGCCAGCTGGGACTGGCTTACAAGGGCCAATTATCAAGTTTTCAGTAATTTGGTGGGCCTGTTGTTAAACATTGTCATCATTAATAACTAAGTGATACAAACTTAGATTTAAGTAAATTACATTTTAAAACAAACTTATTAAATACTGAATATCAGTCATTTCCTATATTTTACACTTTACAGTTATCTATATTCTTCAGTTTATTTACACATACTCTTGTTGTAGAGTGGAAATATAATGTAATGCTCTACCACCACACATTTCTTTTCCATTCTACTTTCAGTGCCATGGTAGTAGCTTAAAAGTGAACATAATGGGAGTATTTACACCACAGAAAGCATCAACACAACAGTCAGGGCTATTCTTTTTCCAGAGAGTTGGTTGTTAAATGTGTATCAGCATACCACTAAACAGAAGTGAAATTGAGTAAGTGGAAGCATATTCAAAGAAAAATCCTTGTCCATAAAGCAGAAGGCTAACAAATGAACACATACATATTAACAAGTCTTAAGTTAAAATAAAAATGCTACAATGTGTGCATACATACATGTATGTGTATATATTAATAAATACACATACACACACACACACATATATTTTTCCCTACCTTAATTTTTTCAATTAACCTACAACTATTTGCACCAATGACTCAATGGACATGAATTTGAGCAAATTCTGGGAGACAGTGGAGGACAGACTGACATGCTACAGTCCATGGGGTCACAAAGAATCAGACTCGACTTAGTGACTGAACAACAACAACTATTGGTCCTGATTCAGATTAGGGCTTCTACCAGAGCCAATGAAACAGTAGAACAAATTTTCATAACTTTCTGGAAAGTAGTTTGGCAACATTTATTGAAAGATTGAAAATTCATATTCCTTCACCTCAAAACTTCACTTCTTTAATGTAAGAAAATTATAAAGGATACAGTCAAATATGTAACAAAACGCTCATCATATTGTTTAAAATAACAATACACAAATACATAAATAAATAAATAAACCACCTAAATGTGCAGCAGTGGGGAAATGATTAAATAAATCATAATACCTCTATGTAGTAAAACATGATATAAGAAGCAAAATCATGTTTCAAAGAACATTTAATGAGTAGGAAGAAATCCACCAAATATTAATAGTGGTTATCAATGGATGGTGGGACTTAAATTGATTCAATGTTTTACACAAGTAATGCACATGCATTATTGAAATGTTAGAAAATAGAGAAAAATAAAAATATGAAGTTAACGATCATTCATAACTCCACAAAACAAAAATAACTATTTTAAATCTCTTGGTTTTCTTCTTGAAGGTTTTTTTGCTTATATGCACATGCACACATTTTTAATCCAAAGTGGTATTATAAGGTGCATATTATTTTGTAATTTTTTTCATAATAAATCTTAAAATATTCCTGGATAATTTTTATTTTATTTTCTTATTTACAATTTTCTGCATTTTCCAAACCTCTTTTTAAAATAAAGAGTATAAAATAGCTTATCTCCTAAGATGATCCCCAGAGAACTATGCCTGTGAATCTTTGCTGTCTGGGTAACTTTCTAACCAAAGAATAAAGCAGTAGAGGCAGTGTGTAAATTACAAAGTCTAAGATTTAGAAAGTCCTAAAAGCTTCCATTTTGTGCTTTTGGGAGCCCTGAGCCACCATGTAGAAAACTCATGGAGAAACTGAAAAAAAGAGATCACAAATGGAGAGGAAAGCCAAGATTACATGGAGAGAAGAGGCTCAACTTTGTCAGTGTCCTAAGTGAGTCCAGCCTTCCAGCCATGCCCTCCAAGGCATAGAAGTGGAGCCATCTCAGATTCTCTAACCCAGTGAAGGCTAAGATTATTGCAGTCTCAGTATATGAACCAGAAGAAACATCCATTTGAGGCCAAATTATTCACAAAAAGATGATAAACAAAATGTTGCTGTTTAAGGCACTAAGTTTTGGGGTTGTAAAGAGCAAGAAATAACCAAAACAAAACATGTGTTATTCATATAATATGAAAAAAACAACATCATTTTTAAAGGCATTATAGTGCACTTGTACATGCACTTTTGCATGCACACACACACAAACACACAACACACACAACTTATTTCCTGCTTGAATATCTAATTGCTCCTGTCCAGTACATACTCTATTCTCTCTGACGTGCACCAAATTTCACAGTTCAGATGCAATCTGTGTAAAAGAAAGATAAATTTCTGACATTGTAAATTATCTATTGAATGTCAATTTAAAAACCACACAGACTGATGTGGATATTTCTTTTTATATAAGGAAACTGAGACCGATCGAGAATAAGTGACTATTTTAAGGTTACCCAGTCCTGTGGCCACTGCTGCGTTTTCCAAATTTGCTGGAATATTGAGTGCAGCACTCAATGGACATGAGTTTGAGCAAGCTCCAGGAGTTGGTTATGGACAGGGAAGCTTGGTGTGCAGCAGTCCACTGAGTTGCAAAGAGTTGGACATGACTGAGTGACTGAACTGAACTAATGTTACCCAAGTCACATGGGTAGTTAACAGCTAAATTAGCACTGGTTCCCAGGTCAATGGGCTTCCCAGGTGGCACTAGTGGTAAAGAATCCACTTACCAGTGCAGGAGTCATAAGAGACATGGGTTCAATCCCTGGATCCAGAAGATCCCCTGGAGGAGAGCATGGCAACCACTCCAGTATTCTTGCCTGGAGAACGCTATAGACAAGGGACAGTCCATAGGTTTGCACAGAGTCAGACACACCTGAAGTGACTTAGCACACACACACCAAGGTCAACACCCCTTCCTCTACAATACATTGTTTCTTTCAAAATAGTGGAATTAAAAATACTTATCTACCAGAAGACATATGTAGTCCCTGTGCTGTGTGCTGTGCTTAGTTGCTCAGTTGTGTCTGACTCTTTGTGACCCCATGCACCATAGCCCACCAAGCTCTTCTGTCCACAGGGATTCTCCAGGCAAGAATACTGGAGTGGGTTGCCATGCCCTCCTCAAGGGATCAAACCCAGGCCTCCCGCATTGCAGGCAGATTCTTTACTGTCTGCGCCACCATGGAAGCCCATGTAGTCCCTACTTAACTAAAAATAAGAATTAAAATTTTAAAGAATAGCCAGGTCTTCAGGGATTTCTAGGATGAGATTTGGGTAGGCCAGAGAAGTTCAGATAGGTTGCAAAAAATAAGGATAATAAAAAATAATCTAAGGATAAGCACTGAAAATATTATTGCTTGGAGTGAAGACCACAGGACAGAGAATCTACTTGCTTATCCACCTAGCACTAGTCGTTTAAAATTATGAGCCAGCCATGCCCATGTGAACACAGTCGGAAGTGACATGAAGAATGCCAAAAGCCGAGGGGATGCAGAAGAAGATACTGGAAAGAGAGAAAAGGAAAAATAAGAAAAAAAAAAAAAAAAATATATATATATATATATATATATATATATATATATAATGAACTAATCCCTACTTCTTCATGTCCTGTGAACCATGACATTCTAAAGAAATACTTCTAAGGAAAGGGAGACTGGTTCACCAACAGGTAACCCATGAACCACAGTAAGACAGTTCTTTCTTTTTATAGTTTCTTCATACTAACCTAGTAAGGCACTGCAGAGCTGGAAGGTACCAAATTCTAACTTTCCCTCTGCTTTTCTTCCCAGGGCAATATCTAATGCTAATGTTTTAAATAAACAATATGCCCTTTACAGGACACAACTAGAGAAAAAAGGCCATTCCAATTTTCTTATTTCTTCTGTACCAAGAAATCTAGTCATTTCATTATGTAGGTCTGGGAAGGTCAAAAGACACACTGGTTGGTAATAATTCTTTTCCTCTGTCCTCAAAATGAGATTGTCACCGTGATCACTGATCTATATGGCCACCAAGAAGGGGACTAAGAAGGTCAGCAGTGTCAAAGGCAGAACATTCACAAAATGTTTAGACTTGAAAAGAGCTCTCTGGCTTCCAAAAGCCATCAGAGATGAATACCAAACTTGATAGACACATGCATGCTTCACTGATGCCAACGTACTGACTTCATCATGAGGAGATTTCCTTGCTGCAGTAACAGCAGATGCCCATAACATAAACCCTGCACCATATCCACAATAAACTGGGAAAAATCATATTTTTTTTAGGATAGTGAAATTCAAGCTATTTTCCTTCATTTTCTCAATGCAATAAGTCTATTAAGCTTCCACACAGTACCCAATAAAATCATGTAACACAAATGCTATGCCCTTATCAGACTGCCAAAGGGAAGATTCTAAGCTTCCTTTGGTGGAATCCTGATAATCAGATGGCAGGTGTGATCTGTAGTTTTCCCACCTTTGCTGACCTTTCCCTGTGGGCTGAATTTGTGTGGGAGCTCCAGCCCAAGTTTCCTTAGATGGTACTTACATGGACCACTATTTGTCCTGTCCGATGTTTTTCAGACTTGTCAGAGCAAAGCGCTTCTTAATCTCACCTGCTTGTGCATGGTTCCTATTAATAGGAGAGAAATTGCACTTAGCCTAAGAGTTCCAAATATAGGGCACAATGAGGTGATTGATTATACAAAGACCTAATTAAACTTGGTGACATCTTTCAGCCTTCTCTCAGGGAGGAAAAAGAAAAAAACAGTTCCTTTAATATTGTGCGCTAGCCCTTCCTCTTTTGAAAGGGACTCTGAGTTTTATCTTTCCAGGTTGTTTATTTCCATACAGATTCTTGACTTTCTTACTTTCTTCCTTAAGAAACAAGGTGAGTTTTCTAAGAGCCTTCTGAATAACATCAGAAAAACCCAGAGACGGTTTGCCTGTGTCCTCTCACACATAAACTAGCATAGGAAAAATAGGCTTCTCTTCAAGAAAGGAGTCTCACTTCTCAGAAACCAAAAGGATTCAAGGTTCAGAATCTGCTGCATGAATATACTTCAGTGAGAATGCAAAATGTTTAAATTCTCATTATTTGTGAACACTGTAAGAGGTGTGATGAGGGCATTGTACTGCCAGAGTCTCACTTTCTATAGGGACAGGTGAAAATAATCAAAGACTGCACTCTCTATGCCATGTCTAGTTGACTCAGTTTCTCCTTTAAGAAAAAATAAAACAAGGTCCTACTATATAGCATAGGAAACTACATTCAACATCTTATACTAAACCACAATAAAAAGGAATATGAAAAATATATATATTGATAACTGAATCACTTTGCTGTAAAACAGAAATTAATATAACATTGTAAATCAACTATACTTCAATAAAATAAATTTTGAAGAATAAGTAAAATAGAAGAAGAAATTATGTTTTCCCTTTATCCCAGAGCAAGAGTTTCATCATAAAATTGCAGAATTTAGAGTTTGAAGAGCCATTGGAGCCTCTAAACACAGATTAATACCTTATAAACTCTTCCCTTAAATTCTCTTAACAAAAAAAAAAAAAAACTTGTTATTTTCATTATTTCTTTGAAAAATTACATGATCTTCTGAGGGACCTGCAATGACAACCCTAGAAGGGCAAAAATGCTATTTACACATAGGACAAGTATAGCAAGAAATAGAATACAAACACCCTTGCAGTACACTTGAGTGCTGACCTGAAGGGCTGCATTTATGAGAAAGGACAATGATATATGCACTAGATTTGTAAAAATGAACCCATCATCAAAAGCTCCAGGGTGTGTGTATGTGCAAAACACTAAAGCATGACCAAAAAAAGTTTTAAAAGGAACATGTAAGGCTTAATTCCAAAACTAGTAAAGCACTACCTCTACATTTTCAGAGAAACAGGAAAAGCACTTCCCTGGCTTTTTAGAGCCATCCTCAGCTGTGGAATTATGATACATCATTATATCTCAAATTAGTTTTGAGGTGTGCTACAAGTAATATGTTTGAATAATATTTTTAAGAGGAAAGTCTGTAAGTGATTTGTTTAGCCAATTCATAATTATCCTCATTCACTTTCTTTCCAATATGCTTTCTTGAATAGAAAAGTTGGGTGAGGTGAGGTTACAGCTTCTTCCCAGAGGGTTTTCCCTTGTACACAAGAATCATTTCAATTATTCATTCACTTAACAAATGCTTTTTAAGTTTCTATAATGTTCCTGGCAGTATGCAAGGTACTATATATACAAAGATGATTAAAACAAGGCCTTTGGCCATTGGAGAGCCCATAGGTGTGTTGTGGGAGACAGAGATGTAAAAGAATAAGTGCAATCCAAAGGGATGAATGCTAATACAAGTAAATGCAAAGTGAAAAAGAAATACTGGAAAGAAAACTTTTTCTGGATGAGTCAAGGAAGACTCCACACAATTAGGTTAGTTGATCTAGGTCTCACAGGATTACTAGTTTACTCAGACAAAGAAAGAGGGAGATGACACAGACAATAACCTAAATGTCAACCACCAGATGAATGGATGAAGAAGATACTTATTCTTCCAATAAAGAAGATGTGGATGATATGGGCTTCTCAGGCAGCACAGTGGTAAAGAATCTGCCTGCCAATGCAGTAGACCCGGATTGAATCCCTGGGTTGGGAAGATCCCCTGGAGAAGGAAATTGCAAGCCACTACAGTATCCTTACCTGTAAAATTGCATGGACAGAGAAGCCTGGCAGGCTACAATCCATGGAGTTGCAAAGAGTAGGACACAACTGAACAACTGAGCAGTGAGAGCACTGATATATATATATATATATATATATATATATATATATGACTGCAAAAATGACTGCATGTTTTTTAGCTTGGGTGATTTAATAGGCACTGATATTCTTAGCTTAAGAAAGAGAATGCAGAAAGAAGAAGAGGTTTCATGGAGAGAAGATAATGAGTTTTGTTCTGGACGTTTTAGATCTGACATGTCAATGGGTCATTCAGGAAGAGCCATTCAAGAGAGAGACAGATGCAATCAGATTTCACGAAAAAAGTCTGGGTGACCAAAACAGATAGATACCCATTGATGTATAGGTTGCAGCTAAAATTGGAGGACTAGGTAAGATCACTCCCGCCCCCTCCAAAAAAGGTGAAAACAGAAAGGAATCTCAGCCAGAACTCCAAAGAGCATGAAGCCTTGTCGGGGAAGGGGGATAGAGGGGTGGGGAAAGCAGAGTAAAAGGTGGCACTGGACAGAAAGAAACAAAAACAGAAACCGTGCTTCAGACAGAGTTTTAAGGAGGAAATTGTCAACGATATTGCATACCAAAGAAAATTAAAATGAGCACTGGATTTAGCAAACAAAGAGTTATGAAAGGCTATTAGAGTAGTTTCAATAGCATGATGGAAGCCACAACTCCATTAGGCCAGGAGATCTAAAGATGAGACAAGGGGATTTAAAAGATAAGATCAAAAAAGAATATATATATATATATATATATATATATGACTCACTTTGCTGTATACCTGAAACTAACACAAAATTGTAAACCAACTATACTTCAATTAAAAAATGATACAACACTGGTGGTGCTAGTGGTAAAGAATCCGCCTGCCAATGCAGGAGGTATGGTGGGTTCCATCTCTGGGTTGGGAAGATTCCCCTGGAGTAGGAAATGGCAACCCACTCCAGTATTCTTGCCTGGAGAATTTCATGGACAAAGGAGCCTGGCTGGCTACAGTCCATGAGGTTGCAAAGAGTCGGACGTGACTAAAGCGACTAAGCACCTTCCATAGAAACAATTGTTCCTTCTGTTTTCGTCTGGAGGATGGTTACAAACATGAAGGCGGAGGGGTGCAGGAAAGAAAAGAAACTTGTCTTTTCACTACAATCCTTTGTGCCAGTTATTAAGCTGCAGATATTAAGTTATAGCCTCTCACACTCACCTTCTTGTTCTCCTTTGATGCCTTCGGATGCCGCTGCGGCGGGCACTGCGAACCACGGTCACGCTGCTTCGTTTGCCGCTGATGCCCCACTAGACACTGAGACTAGGGGGCGCTCAAGGAAGGCTGGGAGGCTGCAGGGAGAGAAGGCAAGACTCCTTCCGGTTTGCTTCCAGTCCAAACCTTCCTCAGAATGGCCCTTCACTGAGGCCGCTGCGTCCCCTCCATGATAATCTCAGTGCCAGCTCTGTATGGACCCTGCTCCAATATGCCAGGTTCTGAGAACCCAGATCTTCTCCTTCTGTTCTCTGTGCCCTAAGAGTGATAAGGAACTACTTCCCGAGATAGGGAGCAACAGGGAAGGAACATGTTTGGAGGAGAAAACTCCAGTGTTGGGTTTGGAACAAGATAGTTTGATAGCTTTGAGATTAATATTATACTTAAACAATACTCTGATGCTCCAGGTGCGTTTGATTCCTCATTTATTCAATTGACCTCATAATAGATATATATCTGTATAGATATAGATGACTAGCCTCTCATGGATAAGAAACTACCCACTGTGTTGTGAGATTTTGTTTTCTCTTTAGAGAGAGCACTGGAATGAACAAGCAGATTTGTGCTGGTACTTGTACTGTTTCCAATTGGTTATCTGACCTTGAACAAGTCCTCTCTTCCTTCTCTCAAGATTAGTTCTCATATTTTGAAAATGTTGACGTTCAATGTCCTTTGATGGTTGCCCTGAAAAATCATTGCTGCTGTTCATGACAGAAGGTAGAGAAATACGGGAATCGGCAAGAGAGTTGGAAGTGGGGGGAACTTGCATGATTACTTCTAAGAGTAAAAGTTGGTATCTTGTTGTAGAAAAGGCACTCTGCTAAAATAGTAAGTCACTTTTTGCTTGAGAGGTAGGACAACACAGTGGTTAAGAACACTGAGATGTCAAACCAACTTGTTATATTCTTTTCAGACTGATTTTCAATCCTGTGTCTACCACATCTTGGTTCTGACGTGATACGTTCATCATTTAAGCTTTCTCATGCTCAGCTTCATCATCATTACAGTCAATATACACCTCTTTTGTAAAAAGGATGTCTGTGGTTGCTGGATATGAAGCAGTCAGAACAACTGCATGCAGGATGAGGAGCTTTATCTGTTTATTGACACTACCTTAAAAAGCTACACTTCCATGGCTCCATGCAGAAAGATATGTTTCAATCTGAACAGGGACCCACAGAGAGATGCCATTATTTTTTGATTATTTGATATTCTTCTGGTATTGAGGAATGTCAAAACCTTTTTTACCCATTGGTGGATTCATTTGGAAAGAACAAAATGTTTCTGGATTCTATCAAATTATATATGGTAAAAGAAAAACTCCTGGTGAATACTGAGTTAATATATGTGCTTTCCTCACACCAGTATTAAGAGGAAAGCACCTTATGGATGTTTTTTTACGTTGCTGGTATATACTCCACAGATGTCAAGGGGGAAAAGAAAAGGATAGTACATCAGGCTCTATATCAAATATAAGAAACTATATTCATAGATGCATGAGTGATGTTTTTTTTTTTTTCATTACAGGGTTCATTTGCATAGAATACTGTGGCACATAGACCAGTTTTTCCCCCTGAAGATACTGCATTTCTTAGCATCCAGTGAAAGTGGATGGAAAAAATTAAGAGCAAGACCATCTTTCTGACATAAAGAAGACAATTGTTTAAACTCCCCATGCTTACTTTCTAAATATTATTCTGCTGTGCTAGCTTATCTCTGGACCTTAAAATAGAATTTTGCAAGCACCACTTATATCTTCATGTCAGTCCTTTACTACAAAACAAATGCAAATTAAACATGCAGTCCTTGGGTTTGAAAACTTCAGGATAGATTTCTAAGACCCAAAGTAGGTTCATGGTTCATACACAGGTTCTCCATCCATCCCACACCTACATAGCCACTCTCACAAGCAAATTTTTCCCTATCATTGAAACATTTAAATAATGCAGCTGCTTCTAGGTCCTGAAGGTGCCAGGTTATAAATTAGGCTTCTTTGGCAATTGCATTAACTTTTTCAGATCACACAGATTATTATTTAAGTGTCTGTTTCAAAGATAATATGTTATATAAGGAAAGGAGTAGGAGGAAAGAGGTGGTAAAAACAGTATTTGAACCAGTTTTCAAATATGTGTGCTTTGAATGACTAATGTCATGTTCCAAGGTTGAATTTTGTCATTTCTTAAATGCTTTTCTCTAACAACATATTTACAACCTATACTCAAAGTGAAAAGTTGAAAATGTGGAGGATATGAGACAGCAACAAATCTTTATTTCAAAACTTTTATGCAGGCTTTTAAGAACCAGCCTTAAAGTTAAATGCTAGCTCTTGCATATTCTAGGTGGAATAATAAATATGTTTTCATGTTCTGTGCTAAAAAAAGAAAAAAATCTGTGATTTTAGTCATCAAAGAGAAATCCTGTGGTGAGATATTTAACTGTAACAGTTTGGGCATAGGCTTTTGCATTTCCATTGTCTATATTGGTCAAATGAATAGTGTTTCTTTGTTTTTTAAAGAAAGCATAATCATAGTAAACAGTATGCTTTTTTCTCTTTGGATGAAAGACTATAATACCTATCCTCTTTTTTACAAACATTTATAGTTGTCAAAATGCTGTCCCTTATATTTCACATACAGTTGAACTTCCTAATATTCCCAGTGTGATAGTTAACTTCCCCTTTTATAGATGACCTGAGCCTCAGAGAGATTGTGAATAACTTGCCCAAGGTCATGTGATATATCTATTTACCATTAGTTGATTACAAGTAAAATAAACTCAAATTGACTTAAGGAATAAACAAGTTGTTCATTAACTCATGTGACTCAAAGTCTAAGGGAGTAGAGGATAAAAAAGAAAGGGAGTGAAATGCCTTTGCCTATAGCCACATCCAGGCTTCCCAGGTGGCTCTGTTGGTAAATAACCTACTTGCCAATGCACGAGATGCAGGAGATGTGGGTTCGATCCCTGGGTCATAAAGATCTGCTGGAGGAGAGCATGGCAACCCACTCCAGTATTCTTGCCTGGAGAATCTCTAGACAGAGGAGCCTGGCGGGATGCAGTCCATAGGGTCGCAAAGAGTCGGACACAACTGAAACAACTTAGCACAAATACGCGCATAGCCAGATCCAGAGGCTGAATTATGTTATCACCTCTCATTCACTTATCTCAGTCACTGAGCTCTGCTATTCTCCCATTGGCTTTGTTCTTAGACAAACTTTATCCTGGTTATAGAGAGGTGATGGACAACCATTAGTTTCAGTCATACATCCCATTCTCTCAACAGACAGAGGGTTTCATTTTTCCCAGTTGAATTTCATCAATGTGGCATTAGCCAGAGAGAAGGGATATGGCGATTGGCGAGACCTATGTCCCATACCCTCCTTTGGAAGTGCAGGGGAGGATGGGGAGGATTGTTAGCCATACCTCAAGCCCCATGGAATAATAACAGGAAAGAAGTAATTTGCTACAAGGAAAATCAGCTGACCAGAAAAAAAAAAAAAAAAAAAAGTTGAGCAATCAACAGAACTACACATAGCTATTAAATAGAACAGCAAGGATCCAAAGTGAAGTTCAGTGAAATTCAAAGCATTCCCTCTTTCCACTCTATTATGCTGCCTCCATATATCATATGACAAATATTACTCAGTACACTATTTGCTCAGTATACTTACTCAAAAATGATCATAAGATCTATTAGTGCTCCAGTAGAAAATCGCTACACTGGATATAAATAGCGATAATGAAAATGACTAGCATGTGTCAAAATTTAACACATCAAAAATTAACACTAAAGAGTCAATGAGTCTAAATTTCAGAGAAATCACCAAGACAAAGGTTGAGATAGCTCTTATTAGGGAAAACTTTCACTGATGCTTCCCCAGCTACATCGATCCCTCAGTTCAGTTCAGTCATGCCCGACTCTTTGTGACCCCATGAATTGCAGCACGCCAGGCCTCCCTGTCCATCACCAACTCCCAGAGTTCACTCAAACTCATGTCCATAGAGTTGGTGATGCCATCCAGCCATCTCATCCTCTGTCGTCCCCTTCTCCTCCTGCCCCCAATCCCTCCCAGCATCAGAGTCTTTTCCAATGCCTCACTCTAATTCTTCATCAGTCTGAGTCAAGAACTGTTTATGCTAGGTTCAAAAGGGAATAAAAAATAAACAGTATCTAGATCTTGTCACCAAGTAATTTGAAATTTAGTAGGAGTTAGACGGTAAGATGAGGAATTAAGTTACTTTACAAATAACTACAATATAAGATACATTATAAGTTTATATGAGTTCCCAAATGCTATGGAAATTAACAGAAGAGAGAAAATCTTCCTGGTGGGAAGGAGTAGGACAGACTTTATAGAGGAGGTGCTGGCATGGGAAATAGATATTTAAAGGGGGGATAAGGTTTTAACACACATCAAGGTAGAGGTGGAGTTATTGTCATGGGAAGAGGAATAGAGACAGGAAGCACATAGCATGATCAGGAAACAGTGCCTGGTTGAATTGGCAAGGGTATGTGGTGTGTATATGGTATAACTGGAAACAAGCCTGGAAATACTTGGAACCTTACTTGTAAATTCCTTTCAGTGCTAGGCCACTGAGTCTATATATTAATTGTGTAAGCATTAGGGAACCATTGAGAATTTTTGAGCAGGATACTAACAGAATTATATCTTGACTTGACAAGGATGAATCTGGAAATGACAATAGAATGAAGTTTCCTGACTTTCATTCCAAATTAGACTGAAATGCCTAATTTCACATTTAATTTGGCAGGATGCTCTCCAAAACAAAAGACTCCTAAACTCCCAGCCTCCTGACACAAGTTCAAATCCCTTTGTCCCCTGGATCCTTCTGTTTTTAAATCTCAGCTACATCTTGAATAACCTCTGGCTGATTTTCTCCCATATTTCTTAAAACAGTCAGATCTTTCCAATTCGCTGTGAGTTCACTATCCAAGACCTGACATAGAAAATGCTCCCCTTTAGTTTTGTTTTCTTTTTACAAAATCTGCATTTAAATCCTAATGTTAGTTGCTCAGTCGTGTCGGACTCTTTGTGACCCCATGGAGCCCTGCCAGGCTCCTCCTTTCAAGGGATTTTCCAGGCAAGGATACTGGAGTGGGTTGCCATTTCCTTCTCCAGGGGATCTTCCCGACCCAGGGATTGAACCCAGGTCTCCTGCATTGCAGGCAGATTCTTTACCATCTGAGCCATGAGGGAAGGCCCACATTTAAATCTTAGGCAATTATTAAGACTCTGATAACAACTCCCCTTCTGTATGAAACATTCCCACATCAGCTCAGTCTATAAGTACACTTCCTTCCTTTTAAATCCCGCAATATTCATTAACAGAGTCACTCTTTTGGAAATTACCATATATTGCATATATAATTTGGTTGTTCCCAGTTATAAATTCCTTGAGAATAGACATCGAACAACCAACCTATGTTAATTGAGCACCTACCATGTATAAGATACCATTAGATATTGCAAGGAATATCAGAAACAAAATAAAGCAAACAAGATAACCCAAGTTTCCTTCCTTGAAACAGACTTTATTTTATTGAGACTTATAATACATTAGTGTGTGTTGTTAATTTTGATTTATTGAAATTTTGATTGTTGCCGTTTCCTTCTCCAATGCATGAAAGTGAAAAGTCAAAGTGAAGTCGCTCAGTCGTGTCCGACCCTTTGCAACCCCATGGACTGCAGCCTACCAGGCTCCTCTGTCCATGGGATTTTCCAGGCAAGAGTACTAGAGTGGGTTGCCATTGCCTTCTCCATATAGATATATAGATATATGTGTATATATATACATATATATATGTATATATATACACACACACCACATCTTCATTATCCATTTGTCTGTTGATCGACACTTAGGTTGCTTGCATATCTTGGCTATTGTAAATAGAGCTGCTATGAACATTGGGGTGTATGTGTCTTTTTGAATTAGTGGTTTCAGGTTTTCTGGATATATGCCCTAGAGTGGAATCACTAGATGATATGGTGGTTCTAATTTTAGTTTTTTGAGGAACCTCTATACTGTTCTCCATAGTGACTATACCAATTTACATTCCCACAAATAGTGCACAAGGGTTCCCTTCTCTCCACATCCTCTCCAACATTTGTTTATTTGTGTTCCTTTTGATGATAACCATTCATTGTTTTGATTTGCATTTCTTTAATAATTAGCAATGTTGAGAATCTTTTTATGTGTCTGTTAGCCATCTGTGTATATTCTTTGAAAAAATGTCTAGTCTGTTCTTCTGCCCATTTTAAAACCCATCATTTTTATTTTATCCTTCCACTGACTAATATATTCTTAGAAGTGCGCTTTCTACTTAATTACCTATAGCTTCATTGTTCTCTATGGAAGTTACCCTTTCAAAATGGTTTCCTTCTATGAAATCTATAGACATTTTTTTCAGACTTCATTCCTCCTCACAATCTTTTCAGCATTTAACAATGTTGACCAGACTCTTTGGTTAACCATTCTCTTTCATGGATTTCCATGACACCTTTCCTGCTTCTCTGAACACTCCTCTTCCTCTAGGCTGGCTCCTCTCTCTCCCATCATATCCTAATGAGAAGCATTCCCTAAGACTCAGACCTCAGCCTCTTATTTCTGTGTTTATTCTCTCTTCTTCTGAGAAGGCCTGTTTTTGATGCTTTAACTATCTGTATTTTATAGTCCAAAGGAATATAAATCATTTTATTGTCTACAGTTAAAACCTTTCAATAACTTCCTACTCCAAGAAGAATAACATGTCAAAATTTTTTATGTGGCTTTCAAGGTCCCCATGATCTGACTACTGCCTTCCTCTCCAGCTTCATACTATGCTACTGTGTCCCTTGCTCAGTAGCTCCAGGTCACACTGTTTTCTGGCCATGCTACATGGCATGCTGGATCATGTTTGATCCCAGACTAGGGATCAAACCTGTGCCCCCTGCATTGGGAGCATGGAGTCTTAACTACTAGGCCACCAGGGAAGTCCCACACTGGGCTTATTTCTAGTCCCACAGCACACCAAGATCTGTCCCACATCCAAACCTGCTTGTTCCCTCTTCCTAGATTGTTCTTTTTTCTACTTTGCCTAGCTGGTCCTATCCCACTGAACAGCTCTCGGGTTAACTGCCACTTCCTCAGAGGCTTTCTTTGATCACCTAATCTCAAAGCAGGCCACCCTTCATAGCACTTGTCGGGGAGGAAGAAATTTTCCTCTACCCTTCAATGTTCTTCTGGCTGGTCTAAGAGTTAAATTGACATGATACCGATTAATAGGAGAAAATCACACAAAAGTTTAATAACATTTATACATGAGAAAGACTTAAGAAACTGAGTTATGAGCCAGAACGTCTGGAACCCTCACCTTAAAGGCAATCTTCAGCTTAAGACAGAAGAGGGTGTTGAGAGTAGTAGTTTAGGACCTCATAGGTAGGGGGAAGTCCTGAGGGAAGTGGTTTAGGACCTCATAGGTAGGGGGAAGGCAATTGACATGGAAATGGAGAAGCAAATGTTTAATCAACAGATACTTGCTGAGCCAAGCAGAGAGGGTGGGACACAGAGGAATTTTAACCAACAGATTTTGCTAGGTTTCTCCCCATTTACAAACCTAGTTCATGCAGTAGTTATCTATGGTGATAGTTCCCTGCCTAGAATAGTTCCTCTACTTCTAAAGGCAATTAGGGGGAAGGTCAAATGTTCTTCCTGAGTCTTTTGGGTCTTGATTGTTTTCAGCTGAAAATAATCCACATGCCAAAGAGATATTTTGGGTGACAAATTTTGCTCCTCTACACACTTATCATGAGTTGTAATTGTGTACAAACATTTTTCTCCTTAATTGTCTCTCTCTGTTGAGTATAAGATAAGCATATTGAGGGCTAGTGTGACATCTGTCTTTTTCCTACATTAGCCCCAGTATCTAGCATAGTGCCTAGCATAGAGTATGTGCCCATAAATGTTTGATGAACCAATAATGAGAATGGTTCTCAAATTTCAACTCCTACCCTGATTTCTTCCAGAGTTCCCATCTCGTATCTCCAGGTCCCTATTGGCCATTTATATATGAATGACCCTGCTCTAATTTGTCATTTATCCAAAATCATTTTACCTCAAAAAACTCCCTCCTAAGTAGAGAATGGACATGTGGACACACCAGGAGAAGAGGAGGGTGGACAAAGTGAGAAAGTAGCATTGACACATATACACTACATTGTGTAAAACAGATAGCTAGTGGGAACCTGCTGTATAGCACAGGGAACTCAGCTCAGTGTTCTGTGATGACCTAGAAGTGTGGGATGGGGGTGGGGGTGAAGGGTGCAAGAGAGGTCCAAGAGGCTGTGACTATATGTATACATATAGCTCATCTACTTCCACTTCTTTGTACAACAGAAACTAACACAACATTGTAAAGCAACTATACTCCAATTAAAAAAAAAAAAAAAAAGCCCTCCTCTCCTCAGGATTACCTTATATGTCAGTGTTATAGTAACCTCATCCAGGATTGAAATCTGGAAGTCATCTTTAAGTCTGTCTTCTCCACTGGCCCTTTAATCCTTCACCTGGTATAGCATTTGAAGATATCTTCTTCTTCATATTCCGTAGTCATCACCTGGGTTCAGAATGTTATTACCTGTAGTCTAGTTCACTAAGTGAGTTCTGTTTTGTTTTGTTTTGTTTTGTTTTTTTCCATACACCCTACCTAGCTTATTAATACATGAGCACTCAGCTTCAGTGTGCCTTTATATGTTCCTGCTGCTGCTGCTAAGTCATGTCCAACTCTGTGTGACCCCATAGACAGCAGCCCACAGGCTCCTCTGTCCTTGGGATTTTCCGGGCAAGAGTACTGGAATGGGGTGCCATTGCCTTCTCCTCCTTTATATGTTAGGTACATGTAATCCAAGGCTTCCCTGGTGGCTCATATGGTAAAGAATCTGCCTGTAGTGCAGGAGACTTGGGTTCAATCCCTAGGTCAGGAAGATACCCTGGAGAAGGAAATGGCAACCCACTCCAGCATTCTTGCCAGGAAATTTCCATGGACAGCAGATCCTGGCAGGCTACAGTCCATGGAGTCACAAAGGGTAAGATACAGCTGAGCGACTGAGCATGCACACAATCCCCATTCTACTGCCTATTCTACTCTCTCTGCTTAGGCAATCCAGATATGCTTTACAGTGCCTTCAGCATATCAAGAAAGTTATACTGTATAGCACAGGGAAGTATTCTCAGTATCTTGTAATAACCTATAATGGAAAACAATGTGAAAAAGAATAGATACATACTCATGTATATTTATAGTGGGTTTCCATGGTGGTTCAGATGGTAAAGAATCTGCCTACCTTGTGGGAGACTCAAGTTCAATCCCTGTGTTGGGAAGATCCCCTGGAGAAAAGAATGGCTACCTACTCCAGCATTCTTGCCTGGAGAATTCCATAGACAGAGGACCCTGGCGGGCTACAATCCATATATACATATATATGTATAACTGAACCACTTTACTGTACACTTGAAACTAACACAATGTTGCAAATGAACTATATTTCAATTTTTAAAAAGTTATGCCTCTGCACCTTTGCAAGTGTTCTCTCTCCCTGAAAATCCCCATTTCACCTGCCTTTGCCACAGGATTATGTTGAAATTGTCATCTTCTCTGTGCAACTTTCTGACCTCTTTCCCCAACATACCTGTGCGTCAGTGTCACCACCACCACTGTCTTGACAAAACAAGTATTTGCCATTCCCTTATCTTTCTTCCTGAAGTTCTTTGTCTAGACATCTATTAGCAGGTAGAACACTGAATTATATAGATATCTCCATATTTTTATTTCTCCTTCTGGACCACAGGTCTCCAAGCACAGCTGGCAGTAAAAATGCTTAAGCACCTACCCACCTCCACATATACACATGTATGTATAGTATTATATTACTGTGTATATTACATTACTGTCCATATTATTGTATGTTATTATATATTACTGTATTATGTATATCATGCCACATATATTATTGCAATATTATATATTATAAAATGTGAAAACCAAAATTGAAAAAGATGAGCTAAAACAAAAAAATTATTAAAATTTCTAACATGTTTTTTATCCCTCCAAGGATATTATTTTGAACTCTTCCCTGAATTGTATGCACTCTTGCTTTTTGGATGTCTATAGTTTATACTATTGCCATAGCTTCCAACCTATGGTAATATATCCCACTGATCACCCCTGTAGCACTCATTTGGCATTTCTAGTTCTTCTTGTACAACTACCTAATTTGAAATTAACCAAA
This sequence comes from Bos grunniens, assembly GCF_055505025.1. Taxonomy (NCBI): domain Eukaryota; kingdom Metazoa; phylum Chordata; class Mammalia; order Artiodactyla; family Bovidae; genus Bos; species Bos grunniens. Next base: position 98,248,162 of record NC_141194.1, on the reverse strand, counting down.
AAACCTTTCATGATTATTTTCATGCAATAATATTTACTGAGTGGCCACAATATACCAGAAATTTTCTGGGTCCTGTGGTCTCAGTAACAAACCAGAAAGATTAGGTCCCTGTTCTTATGAAGCTTTCATACTGGGATCAGGAGAGAGAGAGAAATATAAACAAGATAATATTATCATATAAGTGTAACCAATTGGAAGATCTGCAATGTATTATATTAGTGAGAAAAAGGCTTTAGAATTAGGCAGCCCTGGATTCAAATCCAGGGTTGACCACATACAAGATCTGTGATTTAGGCAATGAACTTAATCATTCTAAGTTTGTTTTCTCATCTGTAAAATAAGATTAATAATTTTCCTGTCAAAAGGGTACATGTAAGAATGAATAAAGTATAAAATTTCTAGCATAAATGCCTGATCATTGATGTTATTAAAATATATTTTGCAAAATCTTCATAGCTCAGACAGCATATATGTTACAATATGATTCTATCTAAAAGTAATTCTAGAAATAGGATATGGGAATTCTTTTCTTGGTTCACTTTAATTGGACAGATTTGAGGGTACACTTGAACTTGACTGTGAGAGGAAATCATTAAAGAAGGAATGTTCGGAGCTAATTATCTACTTAAGATCAGAAAAAATAATTGCTGTTGACAGTTCACTTGCCTGACAACTTTCCCAGAAGGTGAAGAATTGGCAGTTTATCTTTTTTTTTTTTAATTTTATTTTATTTTTAAACTTTACATAATTGTATTAGTTTTGCCAAATATCAAAATGAATCCATCACAGGTATACATGTGCTCCCCATCCTGAACCCTCCTCCCTCCTCCCTCCCCATACCATCCCTCTGGGTCGTCCCAGTGCACTAGCCCCAAGCATCCAGTATCGTGCATTGAACCTGGACTGGCATCTCGTTTCATACATGATATTTTACATGTTTCAATGCCATTCTCCCAAATCTTCCCACCCTCTCCCTCTCCCACAGAGTCCATAAGACTGTTCCATACATCAGCGTCACTTTTGCTGTCTCGTACACAGGGTTATTGTTATCATCTTTCTAAATTCCATATATATGCGTTAGTATACTGTATTGGTGTTTTTCCTTCTGGCTTACTTCACTCTGTATAATAGGCTCCAGTTTCATCCACCTCATTAGAACTGATTCAAATGTATTCTTTTTAATGGCTGAGTAATACTCCATTGTGTATATGTACCACTGCTTTCTTATCCATTCATCTGCTGATGGACATCTAGGTTGCTTCCATGTCCTGGCTATGATAAACAGTGCTGCGATGAACATTGGGGTACACGTGTCTCTTTCCCTTCTGGTTTCCTCAGTGTGTATGCCCAGCAGTGGGATTGCTGGATCATAAGGCAGTTCTATTTCCAGGTTTTTAAGGAATCTCCACACTGTTCTCCATAGTGGCTGTACTAGTTTGCATTCCCACCAACAGTGTAAGAGGGTTCCCTTTCCTCCACACCCTCTCCAACATTTATTATTTGTAGACTTTTGGATCGCAGCCATTTTGACTGGTGTGAAATGGTACCTCATAGTGGTCTTGATTTGCATTTCTCTGATAATGAGTGATGTTGAGCATCTTTTCATGTGTTTGTTAGCCATCTGTATGTCTTCTTTGGAGAAATGTCTATTTAGTTCTTTGGCCCATTTTTTGATTGGGTCATTTATTTTTCTGGAGTTGAGCTGGAGGAGTTGCTTGTATATTTTTGAGATTAGTTGTTTGTCAGTTGCTTCATTTGCTATTATTTTCTCCCATTCTGAAGGCTGTCTTTTCACCTTGCTGATAGTTTCCTTTGATGTGCAGAAGCTTTTAAGGTTAATTAGGTCCCATTTGTTTATTTTTGCTTTTATTTCCGATATTCTGGGAGGTGGGTCATAGAGGATCCTGCTGTGATATATGTCGGAGAGTGTTTTGCCTATGTTCTCCTCTAGGAGTTTTATAGTTTCTGGTCTTATGTTTAGATCTTTAATCCATTTTGAGTTTATTTTTGTGTATGGTGTTAGAAAGTGTTCTAGTTTCATTCTTTTACAAGTGGTTGACCAGTTTTCCCAGCAACACTTGTTAAAGAGATTGTCTTTAATCCATTGTATATTCTTGCCTCCTTTGTCAAAGATAAGGTGTCCATATGTGCGTGGATTTATCTCTGGGCTTTCTATTTTGTTCCATTGATCTGTATTTCTGTCTTTGTGCCAGTACCATACTGTCTTGATAACTGTGGCTTTGTAGTAGAGTCTGAAGTCAGGTAGGTTGATTCCTCCAGTTCCATTCTTCTTTCTCAAGATCGCTTTGGCTATTCGAGGTTTTTTGTATTTCCATACAAATTGTGAAATTATTTGTTCTAGCTCTGTGAAGAATACTGTTGGTAGCTTGATAGGGATTGCATTGAATCTATAGATTGCTTTGGGTAGTATACTCATTTTCACTATATTGATTCTTCCAATCCATGAACATGGTATATTTCTCCATCTATTAGTGTCCTCTTTGATTTCTTTCACCAGTGTTTTATAGTTTTCTATATATAGGTCTTTAGTTTCTTTAGGTAGATATATTCCTAAGTATTTTATTCTTTCCGTTGCAATGGTGAATGGAATTGTTTCCTTAATTTCTCTTTCTGTTTTCTCATTATTAGTGTATAGGAATGCAAGGGATTTCTGTGTGTTGATTTTATATCCTGCAACTTTACTATAGTCATTGATTAGTTCTAGTAATTTTCTGGTGGAGTCTTTAGGGTTTTCTATGTAGAGGATCAGTTTATCTTTACTGAATATTTGATGCCCTTGAGGCAGCCTTGAGTTCCACAGATTAAAACCAAGTGGATAGAAGCAAACATAAAAGAAGAGCAAAAGGAGCCTCAAATTGTCTTTCATGTTCAATCCCCTACCTTTCTGTATAAAAAGGGCTCAGCCTACAGCATTAAGATATTAATTTGCTTCCTGTGAATTTTCCATTTGAAAGGTGTACATGGATATGGCAAAGCACTTCACGGCCTCTCTTCCCAAACTGAGAAGTAGAAAACCACAGAGAAATAAAACCTAAATACCAAGAGCAGGAACATTAAAAGGCTACAATACCCAAGTTCAGTTAAGCAAGAAGTAGTGACTGATACAGCTTCCCAGGTGACTCAGTGGTAAAAGAATCCACCTTCCAATGCAGGAGGCACAGGAGCCACCAGTTAGATCCCTGAATCAGGAAGATCCCCTGGAGAAGGAAATGGCAACCCACTCCAGTATTCTTTCTTAGGAAATCCCATGGACAGAGCAGCCTGGTGGGTCACGGTCCTTAGGGTCACAAAGAGTCAGACATGACTGAGCGACTGAATATGCAACACACAAGTGAGTGATACAAAGGGCTTGCAAGTTCCAATGTGACTTCTGAGGCTATTAATATAGTAGTACTTGATGAAAAGTACTCACGATTGTGAATATGCACATTTAGGTGACAAAAGCACATTTAAAATGCATATGTTACTATTTGTTTAAAACCTTGCTCATAGGCAAGGTTTCTTTTGATTGCAGTTACATGAGTTTTATTAAATCATTTCATTTTCTAATAGCATTTGAATCAGAACACATATATCCATTGCATTACCTTACTAATTAATGTCTTTTGAATGTTCTATAAAATACCTAGACAACAAACCCACTCCTTTTCTCCCTCTCATTCAACTTTTTAATTGTTTTTCCAAAAACCTGAATCTTAAAAAATAAAATTAAATAACAATTGCAGTGGTGAGTTAGCCAGGATTTTTCTGAGTCCTATCTGCCTTTGCCTGGTGATTTGCATATTTTAAATTTGGCTTCTTTTCACTCATCTATAAGGAAATAATTGATAAAAATTCACACCTGCCAAAGAACTCTTCAAAGTTTTAATATTCATAAGCCTTAACCTTTATGGATATTGTCTTGTCACTTAAATAATTGTGCATTAAACTTCATAAATATTAGACCAGTCCTTTGAACTTCAGTCTGTCTAGGTCTGTCATGAGTGATCAACATCAGAAAACAGAAGTGAGTAAACTAAAAACTGTCCTTTCATATTCCAAGGATGATGGCTTATCTAGTAACTCATATAATGTTAAAAGAAAATTACCAATACTATCAACAATTTATTCCCATTGATAGGGTAACCAGATTCACCCCAAACATAAAACAACAAACATAAGGTCGACTTTTATTTTTATTCATGAATACAAGAGAATCACCTGAAGTTCAGACATAGCCTGAGAAGATTTTAGTTATAGTACAGAGTTGAAAGAGAGTGCAACGCATCCACCACCATTTCATTTGAGGTCTCTGTTGATGTATTTTGGCCACGTCTCAACAGCATACTTTAAATGAATGATGGTTTTATGTGATAGGAAATGATATATAGAAAAGTCATTAGTCAACCAGAAATTAAGGGAGAGAAAATACAGCATTAGCAATTTTATTTCCAATCTCATCACAGAAGTGAGTTTTGACTCTGCACATACTAGTGTTAAACTTTATTAGTCATTTGAATATGTCATTAAGTATTCCTACTTGAATTAAATGTTTGGTGTGCGTTAATTAAATTTATTAACATGATACTTTCCCACATTTCCTTTCCATTGCCCTATTCCAGCCTCTCAATTTGACTCACCTGGATAATCACAATAGCCTCCTAACAGATCATCATGCTTGTAGTTACTCACAAGTCCAATCCAAAGTTATTATCACCATCAGAATAGTAATAATAACAGCTGCTATCCTTGAAAGAGTACGTGTGATGTAGTGCTAGCTGTATTATGTGGAGTTTTAGTTTGATCTTCACAACAGCTCTTTAAGGTCATTACCATTATATCTTTTTTTACAGATGTGAACACTGAGGTGAGGTTAAGCAATTTGTTCAAAGTCAAATAACTAGAAACAATAGCCTTTGAACAAGTTTTTCCTGTACTACCTTTAAAACATGTCCTGAGTTCTCTAATTCTATGTATACTCCATACACATTCTCGACATTGGCCAGAGCTACCTTTTTAAAAATATGAACCATATGATATCAACCCTGCTTGAAATCTCTTCTTATGGCTTCCCATTACAAGTAGAATAAAAACAAAATCTTCACCATGGTCTACAAAGACAAATGTAATCAGACCCTTGGCTCCTTCTAGAACTTACTTTCATGCAGGTGTCCCCTTTATTTATTTCAGTCCAGCCAAGCAGGCCTTCTGTCTGTTTTTGGAACACATCATGCTCATTCCCACAAGGGCCTTTAAATATGCTCTTTGCTTTGATTGGAAGACCTTGCCTCAGATATTCACATGGATCATCCCAACATGTAATTCATGTCTTAACTCAAACTTCATGTCATTAGTGAGGCCTTCTTTAACCATCAAATTTAAAGCAGTTTACCTGTTTCTACCAGTCATCATCATATTGCCCTGTTTTATTTTGTTCATCACTCTTACCTAAATTAACTAGAAAACGTCTTTGTGTGTATTATCATTTATCTCTCCTGTCCGTAGCTGAAAAGTCAGTACCATGAGAGCAGAGGTCTTGCCAATATACGTCACTACTTTGGCCCCAATTACTAGAATAGTCCTTGGAACATAGGAGCTCAATAAATATTCATTGATTGCACCCAGTTTTGCCTGACTTCAGAGCACCAGCTCTTAACCATATGCTAAACTGCTTCCTAAAGGATAGGTTTTTTCACTTTACTTCTTTCTTCAAAAATCATCAGTATTGCCGTTGTCTACTAAATTAAGTTCCAGCTGCTCAGTTTTGCTTTCAAGGACTTTGACCTCTAGCATGTCTTTCTGTCTGACTTCCTCCTGCAGCCTACTTTATGCATTATTTCTGAAATACAACAGGGGAATCTGAATACACCCTACACTTCCCCCACACCCTACACTCCCCCACAGTCCTACCATTTCTACCTTTAAGATATTAGCTACATCCTTCACAGCCAAGCTCAAATCACACCTCTTACACAAAACTTTCCTAACCCCCTGCAATATTGTGATTTATAATAAATATATATATAATCATTCAGATGATCAAAATATATTTCTCATGTATATTTAGTCTTTGCCTAAGGTTTCTGGCTCACAGCTCCCCAACCACATGGAATTTCCTGAGTGATAAGAGCAATGGGGACATCTTTTGTTCACAATCTTTGGTCTCTTACCCTCAGTTCTAGAAATTCTTCAGAGCCATAAAGGTGAAATATGAAGCCCCCTTTCCGCTGCAATTGAATTTATGTTAATGAAGTGACTTTTGGAAAGCACCTGAAGACGGGGACTGGTTAACCAGGAGAATCAATCAGGAATAGATGTTTGGAACTTTTAGTCACATCCTCTGAATTCCTGGGAAGGGAGAAGGGCTGGAGGTTGTGTCAGTCACCAGTGGTCAGTGGCCACCAATGGTTATAAATTAATCAAGTGTGACCATGTAATGAAGTCTCCATAAGCACCCAAAACAAGGGAGTTCCGAGAGCTTCTAGGTTGGTGAACCTGTGGAGATGCTGGGAGAGTGAGGCAGAGTATGGAAGCTCTCACCCTTTCCCCGCACCTAGCCCTATGCCTCTCTTCTATCTGGCTGTTCCTAAGTTATACACTTTTATGATACACCAGTAAACTTATTTCAGGTACCTAGAATAGTCAAGTTCATAGAGTCAGAAAATACATTGGTAGATGGTGGGGGCTGGGGGTTGTAGTGGTGGGGAGTGGGGATGGGGAGTTAATGTTTAATGGGGACAAAGTTTCAGTTTAAGAAGGTGAAAAGTTCAGGAGGAGGCTGATGGTGAGAGTGCACAACAATGTGAATATACTTAGTGACACTGAGCTGTACAGTTAAATATGTTAAAATGGTGTTTATATTATGTGAATTTTACCACAATAAAAAAGTTTAATTTTTTAAAAATTAGAAAAATATATAATACACGGTAATCTAGTAGGTAAAGTATTTGAGTTCAGTGAGCTGCTCTAGCAAATATTTGAACTGAAGAGGAAGTTGTTGGCAATCTATTCTCAACCGTCAGAAGCACAGGCAATTACCTGAGCTTGTGATTGGTGTCTGGTTGAGGGGGGTACTGTCTTGTAGGACTAAATCCTTAACCTGTGGAATCTGATACTACCTCTGGGTAGATAATGGAGAAGGAAATGTCAACCCATTCCAATATTCTTGCCTGGAGAACCCCATGGACAGAGGAACCTGGAGGACTATAGTCCATGGGGTCGCAAGAGTCAGACACGACTTAGTGACTAAACCACTACCACCACTGGGCAGATAGTGTTAGAATTGAGCTGAATTGTAGGGCACCTGCTTCATGTCAGAGAACTGTTTTTTGGTGTGGGGAACCTCCCCACCACACACACACTGGAATTTAGTGCAGAACCCTTACCCTCTCAACTCAAAATGTTTCCCTTCACAATTTCCCCCATGGTACTTTGTTGATCTTAAAACACTCAGCACAGTGTTTTAGTCAGTAAGTCGTGTCCGACTCTTGTGACCCTGTAGGCTGTACCCTGCCAGACTCCTCTGTCCATGGGATTTCCCAGGCAAAAGTATTGGAGTGGGTGGCCAATTCCTCCTCCAGGGGATCTTCCTGACCTAGGGATCAAAGCTGGGTCTCCTGTATTACAGGTGGATTCTTTACTGACTGAGCTACCAGGGAAACACAGTGTACCTCATAATAAAGTTATTTGTAGCTATATCCGCCTCCAGATGCTTACCTCTTATTTTCCATCACATTTCTGATGCAGGTTCTAGCACATAATGTCTACTCAAATGGTGAACTGAACTAAATATTTGCAGTTCTCCCATCCTTATCAGCACTTACATATGGACTTCCCTGGTGGCTCAGATGGTATTTACATTATTGTTTTTTTGCCTGTTGCTTTTTAATTGCTTTCATTTATTCAACTAGGGTATGTAATTTTCCCCCAGCTAGACTTCAAGGTTGTTGTTCAGTCACTCAATTGCACCCTACTCTTTGTGATCCCATGGACTGCAGCACACCAAGCTTTCTTGTCCTTCACTATCTCCCGGAGCTTGCTCAAACTCATTTCCATTCAGTTGGTGATGCCATCCAACCATCTCATCCTCTGTCGTCCCCTCCTCCTGCCTTCAGTCTTTCCCAGCATCAGGGTCTTTTCTGATGAGTCAGCTCTTCATATCAGGTGGCCAAAGTATTGAAGCTTCAGCTTCAGCATCAGTCCTTCCAATGAATATTCAGGATTGATTTCCTTTAGACTTCAAGGTAAGGAAGGCTTCTGTTTCTTTCTTTAAGATTTCTTTTTCCTTGCCCTTTCTCTTATCGACACTGCCTCCATCCCCACAATTACTGACTCTTTACACTTGCAAGTATACTCTGTTTATACAGTGAGTGAAGACTAGACAAATAAGTGAATAAAAAGACTTCCACTAGGTTTAGTCTGAGAAGTTAAAAAAAAAATAGCATGAAAGCCCTCAACTAGTTTTTCCCTTTCTCTATTTCAAATGGAATAGTAGCCAACTCAGGAGGAGGGAGTAGGGTGGTAGCCCTGGGCTGCTAGCTGGAGGCAGGAACAGAGAACTAGAACCCCTTGGGTGATAATTTCTGGCAGATCTGCACAGAGGTTTAAGAGCAAAGAAAGGACAAAGCAGAATCAGGATATTACTCACATTCTCTTCCCTCCATACTCCCCACGTCTCCCAGCCCAGAGACATTCACAGCTCTGGTATAAATAAATACACAATTTGATTTTTCCTTAGCATTGTTCTTTCAAGTAACTACAGAAAGCTTAAAAATGGCTACTTGTCAAGAACAACCATTGTGTTTATGAACTTTATTCATATCCCCAGAATGGAAAATGACTAACAAAATATTAGTGCACTGATGAATATTTACTGATGAATTAAGAGGTTGCAGTGGCCACAATTCTTTGGCTTTTAAACATAAAATTGAGTCTGGACAGGCATCAATATTTAAGGCATCTTCTCTTTTTTAGCCCAAGATGGCTTATGACTTAGTCTAGATAAGTCAGACCAAACAGATGTCTCCTGTGTTTTTCCAGAATAAACATTTCCCAGAGGCAGAACTCTGCCTTCAGCCCTGCCTATTAAAACACAAAGCTGCTTGAGTTTTTCTTATAAACATAAGGAAGAAGAAGAGATAGAAGAGGAGAGGGAAAAACACAAGGCAAAAGTTTCTTAATGAATAAACTAAACATTGAGCCTCTTGAGGAAAACTAGCAGGTTTGATTGATTGCTTTTGTGTTCAGTGAGTTGTTTATTTCAGAAAGATCTCTCCAGCCACAGACAAAAGCAACCAACACACAAACAAAACTAAAAACAACAGAAATTGGAGAAGTGACTCAGCTTCTGAAGACTATCTAGAACAAACATAAACTAATTAAGTTCTAGTCAAATGACCCTCTGACAAGTAAGAAAAACAAAACAACAAAAAAAGCAATACAAAATAAAAAACCATAGCCATCATCAAGATGTCCAAGCATGTGCAATAAAGTCTCCAAGGAGACTTTTCTGGATCCAGCCTATAAAGCAGAGGAAGCAAAAGAATGATGAATAATGAACAGTGAAGCATGTCAATCTGTGGTTGCTAAAGAAAGAAATTTTACCCTGGGAAATCAGGAACAGTCTCTTGATAACTTAGTATAATTATTTCATCAGCCAGTAAAGAATAGTTTTGATTGGAACAGGTCTTTAATATACCAGAAAGACCTTCATAGAAGAACTGTTTAAAGTACAGTAAATAGTAATAGTTTTTTTAAAAGTCTGTCTTTTTTATTTTAAAAATAAAATTCCCCTTACTAATGCAATTGTTTCATGGAAGTGGGCTATGGTCTATTCCTTTTTTCATACAGTGAACAAATTGAGATTTCTTTTAAAAATTTTTCTGACATATTTTACGTCAACTCTAGGTAAATAATATTTTCACATAATAGTCTCCTATAATCTATAACTGGCAACTAAGTACATAATCCAATGCCCCACTCCTTGAAGTATCTTTGATTGTCATGCTACGAATATTGCCTTATTTACATATAATATCTTTCTCTGCACGGTAAAAAATTCCTTTTTGTATACAACTTACAAAAGCCTCTTTAAAGCAAATACATTGAAATCGTGGCTAATCAGAAAGTATTAAGCCAAACCTTAATAACTCAGAAATGGTATAAGCCACTTGAACATACTGATGTCAAGGTCATTTGGAGAGAGAAGGTGGTTTAGCCACTAAGTCCCCTTCCGCCAGGGTCCTCTGTCCATGGGATTCTCCAGGCAAGAATACTGGAGTGGGTAGCCATTCCCTTCTGCAGGGGATCTTCCCAACCCAGGGATCAGACCCATGCCTCTTAAACTGCAGGTGGATCCTTTAGCACTGAGCCAGAGAGAAGAGACACACACAAACACTTCCTCAGACAGATTTTGTGGAAAAATGGATTACACTTGTATTTTACAGAGTAGGTGATATTATTAAGAAGATTGAAATCCATCAAACTAAAAAGTTTCCTTAGAACTGAATGAAATAATGTATTTAAAGATCTGAAAGTTGGGTATTTAATCCATTTAGTTCTCAAAGTTTCTGAATTCTAATATGGAAAGGCATTTGCTGTTAGACCAAGAATATGGAGGTTGCTGCTGCTGCTAAGTCACTTACAGCGGTATAATTCAAAGCACAGTAAACAGTAAGTGAACTGTAAGTATCAAAATCACCTGGAGTATTTAGTAGGAAGACTGATATCATCAATGACATTTGAGAAACACTGATTTAGGTATTTATTCTGGGTTATTCCCTTGATGCTCAAACAGGTCTTTGTAACCTCTCTGTGTGAAAAGTTATTAGATATGCTAAATTTATGTGTTGCCCTGTTCTCAAATGACAGCAACAAATAAGGTACTTTGTGGGATTTTTAAAAATAGCACATTTTTTGTATTTTGCAAACCCATTTTCTACTCTTATTTATGTAAAGGTCAAGGCCTTCAGGGAACTTTGATAAAAAAAGGTTTGTTGAGACATAAAGTGGTGAAGTATTGATACTATTTTAAGCTATAATTTCCTAGATGGCAGAGAATGTTTAACTGAACCATGGACATACGGGAAAATCTTTACAAAGACAAACAAACGTTTTGATGATGATGACTATTAACAAAAATAGAGAAGAGCAGTTTAATATTGACTCAGTAGAATATGAGAAGCACTAAGTGAATGTTTATTTATACCCCCCACACAAAAGCCAGTTAACAGTTTTTGCTGAGCATGGGAAAAAAAACTTCTCTATCTTCCGATTTAGACACTGCAGTCAGTGAAATCTATGGAAGGTTCAGAGAGTCGTGGTTTACAATAAGCTCCAAAACTTTCTGTGTCTTTCTGGTGAACTTAATTATCACAGTGTCTTTTAAACCCCATATGGGCAATTTCTATTGATTATAATGCTGCCTACTGCTGAGAGCAAAACCGATCCACTGCACGCTCCAGATAATCCTTGCCAGCAGGTCACTTATGCCTCCCAAAGTTTCCTTTTAACACAATTAATGATGATGATGATGGTGGTGGTAATAATAATAATAATCCTTAATGCTTACTCAATACATTCTACTAAGATAGCTGGAAAATTAAATAGGTTTTCTTTATAGTTCTAATTCAATACATGATTTTGGATTCTGGTCACCTAAACATAGGGCTTCACCTGCAGTGGCAGAGATGCAAGTTCAATCCTTGGGTCAGCAAGTTCCTCTGGAGGAGGGCACAGCAACCCACCTCAGCATTCTTGCTGGGATAATCCCATGGATAGAGGACCATGGCGGGCTACAGTCCACAGGGTCTCAAAGAGTCAGGTATGACTGAGCAGGCACACATGCATCTAAATATGTATTTCTTGCTTGATTTTTTGTTTGTGTGTTTAAGAAACCACTGAAACACTGCTGACTCAATGGTCTTAGCACAAAAAATATTTTTTATATTCTAGAATGGTCAGTTCAATAATCTCTGCCTCTAATGGTACCCCAAAACTACTATAATAAAACAGAATGGATTTATTTTTGCCCTTTTCAGCTATTTCAATCCCTGAAGTAGTCACCAGTAGCTCCTTTCATTAATCACACAATATTATCAATTCGCATACATTCAAACCATTGGAGCTACTTTAAGATAAGCAGATTTCAAATTACTACATGCCTACTAATTTTGAGATCTGAGTTGAAGTTTCTTAGTTCTGTAGAACTTCATGGATATGACAATCATAATCAGTTTCTACACACAGAGTATGAGCAATTTAGAGATCTAAAATTAGTGTGAGCAAATTATTTAAATGAGTGCTGTGTAAGAGATTAATCAGGTCACATGAATTACCAGAGTGTCCCAAATCCAAGTTCTCACTTATTTTCTTCTCCACTAATTGTCTAACCAAAGGTAGTACAAATTTCATTTAGTGAATTTATAGATAGTATAGTGGTTTTTTCCAAACCCACAGTGATCTAGCATTCATAGCTGAATTTAAATATTTTTGTCCATTTTCTGACTGAAGGTTTTTTCAAAAAGAATGTTCCCTAAAGTTTAGCATTGTTGTTTTTGCTTTAGTTGCTAAGTCATGCTCAACTCTTTTGTGACCCCATGGACTGTACTCTGCCAGGATCTGCTGTTACATGGGATTTCTCAGGCAAGAATACTGGAGTGGGTTGCTATTTCCTTCTCTAGGGGATCTTCCCGACCCAGGGATCTAAACTGTGTCTCCTGCCCTAGCAGGCAGGTTCTTTACCACTGAGCCACCAGGGAAGCCCTAAAGTTTAGCATACAGTGGAGAATTAATAAACATCATCTATCAATAGGAACATGAACTAGATGGCTTTGTCTTGCTAATCATATGTTTAATAACTTGGTTTATGGACTCTACATACAAACCCTTATCACATTTCCTTTCAGTCAAGCAAAACTGGGACAATTTTGAAGCTTACAATTTAGTTTCAGCTATTTTTACAACATAGAAATTCTATGAAACTGTTTATCTGTCCCCAAAATATAAGAAAACCTAAACACAACCAGTCCATTCTAAAGGAGATCAGTCCTGGGTGTTCTTTGGAAGGAATGATGCTAAAGCTGAAACTCCAGTACTCATGAGAAGAGTTGACTCATTGGAAAAGACCTTGATGCTGGGCAGGATTGGGGGCAGGAGGAGAAGGGGACGACAGAGTATGAGATGGCTGGCTGGAATCACCAACTCGATGGACGTGAGTTTGAGTGAACTCTGGGGGTTGGTGATGGACAGGGAGGCCTGGCGTGCTTCAGTTCATGGGGTCGCACAAAGTCAGACACAACTGAGTGACTGAACTGAACTGAACTGAACTGAAACACAACCCCACAAACATCCATGTCATTTATATATAATTTCTATCTAAATTCCTTTAAATACTATACTATAAAATATAATTCCCTTTATTGACAAAGTTTGACTAGCAATTTTGAGTAGGTGTTGATTTCTGGCATTACTGCAGTTTTAACATTATAAACTTTTAAAAAGTTTTTTTTTTATATCTCTAAATACCAAAAAACTTTATAAGATGCACTCTAGAATTGTAAACCCTTTAGCATGTAGTGGTCATGCTTTTAATACCTATTTGATGAATGAATCAAGGAGTTTTCCTCTTCCACATTCCAAGAAAGATTACCAGTACTTAGTGGGGAAAATGGTTATAGCTCATAATCTCTACTGTTACATCAACTTCTAAGCCAATATAAAGTTATATATACCTACATCTCAGGCAAGAAATATAGATCTTCTCATAGTTCCATAAAGAAAGGCAAGATCCAATGATGTAGCAGGCAAACTGTACATCATAAAACATATAGTTGAATAGTGAAAAAATTTCAGATTTGGCAGATCACCTAGTAGGTGTTGGGAGACGTGCATGCATGCATGCTAAATCACTTCAGTCGTATCCGACTCTTTGCAACCCTATGGACCATAGCCTGCCAGGCTCCTCTGTCCATGGGATTCTCCAGGCAAGAATACTGGAGTGGGATGCCATGCCCTTCTCCAGGGAATCTTCTGGACCCAGGGATCTAGCCTGCATCTCTTATGTCTCTTGCATTGGCAGGCAGGTTCTTTATCACTAGCACCACCTGGGAAGCCAGTTGGGAGGCATATCAGCTTTCAAAACTAGCTAGGGTCAGAGAGACTCTTCCTAGGTAGAAAATATTACCAAGTCCCACCACTGTTACCTTCTGCTTCCCTTTAAAAAAAAAAAAAAAAAAGCCAAGAAGACAGAATCCAGGCATAAATGTTACAATGTTAATGCATTTGGCACTATTACACAAATTTGGGAGAAAATAAAAAGTGAGTCAAAAATTAATTGAGGGTGTTTATATAACAGATCTGTACATGACCAAGTATGTTACCACAACATTTTACATTTAGTTTTCCGGAGCCTCAGGCAGGCTTAAAGTCTAGAATGGGCCTGTTCTCTAGAAAATCCTTTTCAAGATCTTTTATCTTTATCAAACAGGATTATTTCTACCTCCATCACATGGCTCATGAGTACTAGATAACACATACCTACTCCAGCTTAAGATACTTGAAATCTAGGCAAATGGGGCCATGATTATTATTCAGTGGGTTTGAATTTCACTGTACTAATTTTGAGTGAATGAAGAGCATTCAGAACAACTCTTGACTGTTTCATTTTTGTGGTTTTCTTCTGTTTCTCCTTTCCCTTTCTTGAGCTCTGCCTTTCTTTTGATAACAGGCAAGAGATTCACTTTAAGTGAAGGAAGGGAATAGTGTGAGGAAGACCATTTATGCCCCAATTTCAACTTCTGGGTTCAAATATACTATGCTATGACCCACTACTTTACCTTTAATTTATGCTTTAGCTTCTTAATGAATAGCTAATTTGTAGCTCATCAAATTACTCTCTCCTCTTCCAAGACATAAACTGTACTGTGAAGTTCTCAGCTACTAGTGGCTTAGAAGAGAGGGGTGTGTGTGTGAGAGAGACAGAGACAGAGACAGAGAGAGGGAGACAGAGAGAGTCACTAAGCTGTGTCCAACTCTTTGTGGCCAGGTTCCATGACCATGGAATTCTCCAGGCAAGAACATTGGAGTGGGTAGCCATTTCTTTCTCCAGGGGATCTTTCCAACCCAGGGATTGAACCCAGATCTCCTGCATTGCAGGCGAATTCTTTACCTTCTGAGCCACCAGGGAGCCCAAAGGATAAGCCTCATCCCTCCCCCCAAAAAAAGGCTCTTGCATACTCAAAAATAGCCAGTATACAAATATCTAGTGTTGAATTCCTAATATTTGCAGAGTACTTTGTTCTCATTGCTGTTCTACATACACATGTTTAATCAGTGAGGGGTCACCGAAGGCGGAGGTGGTGCTGCAGGCATCTGGTATAAGCTTGGAAGCTGAACGCCACACAGAAAAACACTCCATCTACGAGGGCAAGCCAGGCATCATTCTGCAGCCTGTAACGCTGGGTTGGGGAACGAGCCAGCAGGAGTCTTCTCTAGGGCTGGTGGGGTCCAGGTACCCTGGAGGCTCACTGTTCACAGAGGTCATGGGCAGCTGCGGCAGCAGTGGCCCCTGGGCTCAGCACACATCATTCAGGGCCTTGCGGACAAACTCAGGCAGGATGAAGGCTGCCCAGTGCACATCAGAATTGTAGTATTTCAGTTGCATCTGTTCCACCTGCTTGTGTGTCCGCTGCCTCAGGGGCTCCAAGAAGTTGGTGCTTGGATATTTGCCACACAGGATGAAGCCAATTTAGGATCCCCTGGAGAAGTGCATGGCAACCCACTCCAGTGTTCTTGCCTGGAGAATTCCATGGACAGAGGACCCTGGCAGGGTACAGTTCATGGGGTTGCAAAGTAAAATACAACTGAAACTACTCAGCTCACACAGAGGAATGCACATGAAGCCGATTTGGCTGCTGGGGTAGGTGGGGATGGTGCACGAAGCATAGCCATGCCCATAAAGAGTGATTTGCAAAACTACCAGCATCTCCTTGATGAGGTCCAGGTTCAGCCACTAACACTCACCCTGGCAGCAAAGGATGCCATCCTCTTTCAGGGATGAGCCGGTAATAGGACTTATTCATGAGCTGGTAACAGGACTTCTTGAAGAAGTTCTCCGCAGGGCCCATAGGGTCTGAGAAGTTGGTGATAATGATATCAAAAGCATCCTGGCTATGCTTCATGGAGCTCAAAACCATCACCCACGGATAGGGTGAGCTTTGAACTGGAGTAGCGAAGGCTTCCCTGGTAGCTCAGCAGGTAAAGAATCCACCTGCAATGCAGGAGACCCCAGTTTGATCCTTGGGTTGGGAAGATCCCCTGGAGAAGGGATAGGCTACCCAGTCCAGTATTCTTGCTGGGAGAATCCCATGGACAGAGGACCCTGGCAGGCTACATACCATAGGGTCACAAAGAGTCAGACATGACTGAGAGACTAAGCACAGTACAGCACAGTCAACAGCCATGCCCAGTAGGAACTTCTTAAGAGACTTGAATGACATGGCCCTCATTCTCCCACTGGACCACTGACTCCATGGAGGAATGCTGCACCACTTCCCGGTGGACACCCCCATCCTCACCCCTGAGGATCAGCACCTCACCTGGATTGGCATGGCTGCAGAGGGGCAAGTTGCCTTTCATCACCTGGTAGGAGAACTCATTCCTCTCAATGTACTGGATGACAGATGATGCCATCCAATGTCATCACAGAGCACGTTGCCATAACTCTTACTAAGGAACAGAAGGGTATCCTGGTATCACAAGCACTGATGATGTAGCAGCTGCTCCACTTGCAGCCACAGGACCTGGCCGGGCTATAGGCTGCAAGTCTCCTGAATTAGCCTTCGGGGAGGGAGGCGGGGCAGTCGGAGGTGGGATTTCATGGCTGGCGAGGAGGTGGGGGAAGGGGATATCAGGATTCCAGCTCCGCCTGCACCTCACTCCTTCCCCACTAGCATCCTAACACGGCCCACGTCCTAACAGCTCCGCACCCTAACCCCAGGGGTGGGGCGGGACTGCCAAGTAAGGGGAGAAATTCAAAATCTCTTTGCAGACTAGTTTGGTATTTTTCTTTCTCCTAAATGTTTATTCTAGACGTGTTTTCTCCTAGGCGTCAATCCTAAAGGAAATCAGTCCTGAATGTTCATTAGAAGGACTGATGCTGAAGCTGAAACTCCAATACTTTGGCTACCTGATGCGAAGAACTGACTCCTTGGGAAAGATCCTGATGCTGGGAAAGATTGAATGCAGAAGAGGGAAACAACAGAGGATAAGATGGTTGGATGCCATCACCGACTTGATGGACATGAGTCTGAGCAAGCCCTGGGAGTTGGTGATGGACAGGGAAGCCTGGCGTGCTGCAGTTCATGGGTTCGCAGAGTCAGACATGACTGAGCAACTGAACTGAACCGAACAGAGACATTTATTATCATTCACATTCTCCCCCACCATCTCCAGATCACTGTCTCACTTCTGTGTGACATAATCCCATCCTAACACTTCTGGAAATATCCACTAGAGAGCACAAGAGGTGCTGTGTCCACCTATCCAGCAAACACTTTTAATACAAAATTGTAAAAATGGTATTTCATTACCAGAAAATATACCTGTCCTGAAGAGTTCTGACAAAAAATGGTCTACCTGAGGAAGAAATGGCAACCCATTTCTTCTCCAGTATTCTTGCCTGCAGAACCTGGTCAGCAGTATGAAAAGGAAAATGATAAGACACCTAAAGATGAATCCCCTCCCTCCACCCTCCCACACCAGGTCAGAAGGTGTCCAATATGCTACTGGGGAAGAGCACAGGGCAATTACTAATAGCTCCAGAAAGAATGAAGTGGATAGGCCAAAGTGGAAACGTTGCTCAGTTGTAGATGTATCTGGTGGTAAAAGTAAAGTCTAATGCTGTAAAGAACAATACTGCATAGGAACCTGGAATGTTATGTCCACGCTGCTAAGTCGCTTCAGTCATGTCCGACTCTGTGCGACCCCAGAGACAGCAGCCCACCAGGCTCCCCCATCCCTGGGATTCTCCAGGCAAGAACACTGGAGTGGGTTGCCATTTCCTTCTCCAATGCATGAAAGGGAAAAGGGAAAAGTGAAAGTGAAGTCACTCAGTTGTGTCCAACTCTTAGTGACCCCACGGACTGCAGCCTACCAGGCTCCTCTGTCCATGGGATTTTCCAGGCAAGAGTACTGGAGTGGGTTGCCATGTAAATTTGATGTGGTCAAGCAGGAGAGGGCAAGAGTGAACACTGACATTTTAGGAATCACTGAACTAAAATGTATAGGAATGGGCAAATTTAATTCAGATGACCATTGTATCTACTACTGTGGGCAAGAATCCCTTAGAAGAAATGCAGTAGCCCTCATAGTCAACAAAAGAGACCAAAATATAGTACTTGGGTTCAGTCTCAAAAATGACAGAATGATCTCGGTTCTTTCCAAGGCAAGCCATTCAACATTACAGTAATCCAAGTCTATGCCAAAACCACTGAAACTGAGGAAGCTGAAACTGACTGGTACAATGAACACCTACTATACCTTCTAGTGTGCATGCTTAGTCACTCAGTTGTATCCGACTTTGTGTGACCCCATGGACTGTAGCCTGCCAGGCTCCTCTGTCCATGATTCTCTAGGCAGGAATACTTGAGCGGTTGCCATTTCCCCCTCCAGAGGATCTTCCCGATTCGGGGATCGAATGAGTATCTCTTCCATCTCCTGTACTGGCAAGTGGATTCTTTACCACTGAACCGCCTGGGAAGCCCACAGCATATTCTAAAACTAACACCAAAAAAAAAAGATGTCCTTTTCATCATAGGGGATTGGAATGCAGAAATAGAAAGTCAAGAGATACACGGAATAACAGGCAAGTTTGGCCTTGGAGTACAAAATGAAGCAGGGGAAAGGCTAACAGAATTTTGTCAAGAGAACAGGCTGATCATAGCAAATATCGTTTTCGAACAACCCAAGAGACAGCTGTACACATGGACATCACCAGACAGTTAATACTGAAATCTGATTATGTTCTTTGCAGTCAAAGATGGAGAAGCTGTATACAATCAGAAAAACAAGACCTGGAGCTGACTGTGGCTCAGATCATGAGCTCCTTATTGCAAAGTTCAGGTTTAAATTGAAGAAGGTAGGGGAAAACACCAGTCCATTCAGGTATGATCTAAATCAAATCCTCATGATTATATACCTGCAGTGATTAATAGATTCAAGGGATTAGATCTGGTAGACAAAGTGCCCAAAGAACTATGGACAGAGTTTCACAGCACTGTACAGGAGGCAGTGACCAAAACCTTCCCAAAGAAAAAGAAATGCAAGAAGGCAAAGTGGTTGTCTGAGGAGGCTTTACAAATAGCTGAGGAATTTAAAAAAAAAAAAGGCAAAAGGCAAGGGAGAAAGGGAAAGATATCCCCAACTGAATGCAAAGTTCCAGAGAATAGCAAAGAGAGACAGGAAGGTCTTTTTAAATGAACAATGCAAAGAAATAGATGAAAACAATAAAATGAGAAAGACTAGAAATCTCTTCAAGAAAATTGGAGATATTAAATGAACATTTCATGCAAAGATGGGCACAATAAAGGACAGAAATGGTAAGG
This sequence comes from Bos grunniens, assembly GCF_055505025.1. NCBI lineage: Eukaryota > Metazoa > Chordata > Mammalia > Artiodactyla > Bovidae > Bos > Bos grunniens. The sequence goes on along the minus strand of NC_141194.1, from coordinate 98,228,561 downwards.
ACCTAACAGAAGCAGAAGATATTAAGAAGAGGTGGCAAAAATACACAGAAGAACTATACAAAAAAGATCTTAATGACCCAGATAACCACAATGGTGTGATCACTCACCTAGAGCCACACATCCTAGAATGTGAAGTCAAGTGGGCCTTAGGAAGCATCACTGCAAACAAAGCTAGTGGAGGCAATGGAATTCCAGCTGAGCTATTTAAAATCCTAAAAGATGATGGTGTTAAAGTGCTGCACTCAATATGCCAGCAAATTTGGAAATGTCAGCAGTGGCCATAGGACTGGCAAAGGTCAGTTTTCATTCCAATCCCAAAGAAGAGCAATTCCAAAGATCAAACTACTTTACAATTGTGCTCATTTCATACACTAGTAAGGTTATGCTCAAGATCCTTCATGCTAGGCTTCAGCAGTACAAGAACCAAGAACTTCCAGATATACAAACTGAATTTAAAAAAGGCAGAGGAACCAGAGATCAAATTGCAAACATCCACTGGATCTTGGAAAAAGCAAGAGAATTCCAAAAAAGCATCCACTTCTGCTTCATTGACTACACTAAACCCTTTGACCATGTGGATCACAACAAACTGGAAAATTCTTAAAGACAGACCCTTAACTGTCTCTTGAGAAACCTGTCTGCAGATCAAGAAGCAACAGTTAGAACCAAACATGGAACAATAGACTGGCTCAAAATTGGGAAAGGAATACAACAAGGCTGTATGTTGTAAACAACCCTGCTTATTTAACTTCTATGCAGAGTACATCATGCAAAATACCAGGCTGGATTAATCCCAAGCTGGAATCAAGATTGCTGAGAGAAATATCAACAACATCAGATATGCAAAAGATTCCACTCTAATGGCAGAAAGTGAAGAGGGACAAAAATCCTTCTTGAAGAGGGTGAAAGAGGAGAGTGAAAAAGCTGGCTTAAAACTCAGCATTCAGAATACCAAGATCATGGCATCCAGTCCCATCATTATATAGCAAATAGAAGGGGAAAAAATAGAAGCACTGACAGATTTTATTTTCTTGGGCTCCAAAATCACTGCAAACAGTGACTGCAGCCATGAAGTTAAAAGACGCTTGCTCCTTGGAAGGAAAGTTATGATAAACCAAGACAGCGTATTAAAAAGCAGTGACGTCACTTTGATGTCAAAGGTTCATATAGTCAAAACTGTAGTTTTTCCAGTAGTCATGTACAGATGTGAGAGTTGGACCATAAAGAAAGCTGAGACCTGAAGAATTGAGGCTTTCAAATTGTGGTGTTGGAGAAGACTCTTAGGAGTCCCTTGGACAGCAAGGAGATTAAACCAGTCAATCCTAAAGGAAATCAACCCTGAATATTCAATGGAAGGACTGATCCTGATGCTGAAGCTCCAATACCTGTTCAGCTGATGCGAAGAGACCCTGGTGCTGAGAAAGATTGTAGCCAAAATGATAAGGGAGTGGCAGGGAATGAAATGGTTAGATGGCATCACCAACTCAATGGACATGAATTTGAGCGAACTCTGGGAGACAGTGGAGGACAGAGAAGCCTAGTGTGCTGCAATCCATAAGGTTTCAAGAATCAGGCACAACTTAACGATTGAACAACAACAACAACAGAATAAAATTACAGCCTTAACTATGAAGATGAAAAGCCTTATGAACTTCCATTCACCACTGCATATCTTGACCAACTCATAGTCAGTGTTGTGAAGACCAAGACAATGTCATGAAGACCAAAATGAAGACCATTTTGACCTGGACAGAGTACTTTGCCAAGGATGCAGGACTCCCTGTATTAAAACTGGGAAAGTAGCTGCAAACCAGTGGGTTTGATTCAGTGAAAACCAACTGAATGTAGTGGATAGTGCTACTGTCAAGAAAACCAAAGCATCTTACCTCTTTCTGCTGGAATATACCTTTTTCATTAAACTTTAAATCATTAATGATTTCTTCTCTTACTACATAATATTGCTTCCTACCTGGTGCTACTATCTCCTCAAAGTCAAAATTTTGTGAATTCTAGTTTTCTTGTTATTGTTGTTGCTGTTTTGACCAAAAGCTACTAATTTCTTTTTAAATGGTCATCTTCAAGACTGTCTTTAAACTATTTTATTTAATGATTCTTTTAACAATGTAAATCAATAGACAGGTATTCCATGATAATTTCTGGTATCATGGTACCATAATTCCATTTCCTTCTTCTTCATCTCAACAATAAAAGTAGCTGTAATTTTGCTGACTATCTCATGACAGTTGCACACCAATTACATTTATCTTGCTGTGACAACAATCGATATTGTTGCCCTTTCTTGATTAGAAAATGGAGGCTAAGTGGAATCAGTGACTGCTATAGGTTTTAGAGGGCTTACTTTGTGGTTCAGTTGATAAAGAATTCTCCTGCAATACACTCCTGTAAAGCAAAAGACTCAAGTTTGATCCCTAAGTTGGGAAGATCCCGTGGATAAGGAAATGGCAATCCATTCTAGTATTCTTGTCTGGAGAATCCCATGGACAGAGGATCCTGGCAGGCTACAGTATATGGGGTCACAAGAGTCAGACATGACTTAGCAACCAAACCAAACCATAGGTTGTAGAACTAGTCACAGGATAAGCCGACTGCCTATCATGGCCTTGGCTTTCCATATAAATAATGACTCTCCATTTTCTAGCCTATCTGTCAAATATACCTAACATGTATAAGCACAAAGAAATGTGACCTAAAGTTTGTAGATTAAAAGATCTACTGGAAAACATTTTCTCAGCCCTGTGTTGTGCATAGCTTTGATAGTTTCATGGTTGACTTTTCTAATTACTCTCATGAGACCATAAAATTCAACTCTCTGACAGAATGCTATTGAGTTGCTTTCCTTTATTTTTACCTTGGATGTGCCATTTGTGTTTTAAATGTTCATGGTAAGCATTACTCAGAATGTATATTCTCATAATATTAAAAAAAAAAAAAAAAAAACATTGTCAGGGCCTGAAAAATGAGGTGGGGAGAAACAGCAGTCCTGAATTTTTCTTTTACTCAAAGCACCCATGATCATAGATTGAATTTCAGACCACCAAACCAAACAATTTTTCTTCAAAATTGAAGTTAAAATCCTCTTTATTTTTTCCTCTGTTTGCCATTCAAGGAAAAAAATATGTGCTACCAATCCATAATTCACTTTATTGGAAGAAATTTCTTGGGAATTATATTCTAGAAATGACTAGTCAGGCAATTCTAGAATCTATAATAAAGTCATTTCAAAGGAATTTTCCAAATAAAACCTTCTCACTTTGAAGAATGGCATTGCTTTAGTCCAATTCACACAATGAAAAGAAAATAAAAGCCATAGGAATACATGCAAGCTTTGATACAAACTAATGGCATGGAATCAAGACACAGACTTGAACAGTTTATTGGCCAAAATGTCTGCAAAGTTAAAATATTCACAGAGGCAGTAGCTACAAATATGAAGAAAAGTATCAGAACAAAAATCACTGAAAGACAGACTTATAGTTCAGCTTTAACTGCCTACAGGGCAGTTTTTATTTGAATTCAGTTCATCCTAGAAGATTCCAAACTGGGAGTTCACTGAACCCTAACTTACAAAGAGAACTGACAGGCAGTCAGGTACATTTCACTCCAGTCAGTGATAGCTGATGTTGCCTTCATGGATTTATGCTACTCCTGGGGATGTGTACATCTGTCTATCTGTACAGTTCACCCCAACTGTAAGGCAATGAGTATAAACAATATAGATGTCCAAACTATAGGTATAATGCATGAGTTATTAACAACTTTAACTCCTCAGTTTTATTTCTCATAAGTGTCTGGCTTAGGTTTACACAACAGAACTATCCAACGGTTGTTGTAAGAAACTTGCATGTCCCTAATAATTCTCATAACTGCCTCCTTATTTAACATTGCTGCCTTAAGATTTACAAACTATATGTTGCTCAAACCAGAGTCCTATTAAATTGTAACTTTAAAAGTACAACAAAACACACCCCATCTTGCATGGCTGATTGGCAAGATGAAAGGTCTTGTAGGAGCAGAAATTTTTTTCCATTTTGTGTGAAAGTCCTATGCATGCACAGAGTGCAGCTTCCAATGTTTCTGAATCACCATTGTCCCACTGATCCTACCCATATGTAAGTTATCCACAATTATCTTCAGAATTGTAACGTAAAGAAAGAAAATATGATATGGCTTGTAGGTACATGGGAGAAAATTCTATCACATTTATGCAATGTATATTCCATACAAGAACAGTATGTTATTATATCTCAGACTCATTAATTGGAGTTTAGAAAAACTCATCAGTTTTTACCTGTGCGCTATGCTTAGTTGCTCAGTTGTGTCCGACTCTACAACCCCATGCACTATAGCCTGCCAGGCTCCTCTGTCCATGGGGATTCTCCAGGCAATAATATTGGAGTGAGTTTCCATGCCCTCCTCCAGGGGATCTTTCCAACTCAAGGATCAAACCCAGTTTTCACATATGTCTTTCTTCTATATTTAGTATGTGTGAGTGATGGTGCAAACTTTGAACTCAGTAAAATATTTTATCAATTATACTCATTATTTTATTCCCTACTGTATGTAGTTTTTTTTTTTTTTTTTTAAGCTGCTGTTGTTGTTCAGTTGCTAAGTCATGTCCCAATCTTTGTGATCCTATGAACTGCAGCATGCCAGGCTTCACTTTCTCCTGGAGTTTGCTCAAACTCATGTCCATTGATTCAGTGGTGCCATTCAACCATCTCATCCCATGAACAGTATGAGAACCCCATGAACAGTATGAAAAGGCAAAAAAGCTGTTGCTTAACCTTTTTCCTGTATCTTTCTATCAAAAAGAATGTTTATCATATTTAGGCTTTTAATATTTCAAATCTTCTTGCTACAATTGTATCTTAGCCTGTATTGCTGCTTCATTTCTATTTCATTTGATTATATTTTGTTCATAGCTACTAGAAGATGATTGTATACATTAGATAATGTGATCTAATCAACTTGCCATTTGATAGCATATGTCTGTAAATGTGATTTAATTACTTTCCCATATGATACATTAGGTCAATTGTCTGACAGGACCACACAATATTCCTAGCTAAATATATGTATTTTATTTATTTTAAATTGGAGTATAATTGCTTTACAATGTTGTGTTGGTTTCTGCTATACAATAACATGTTATCTACTATAAGTATAAATATATCCTCTCCCTCAGGGCTTCCCTGGTGACTCAGTGGTAAAGAATCCGCCTGCAACGCAGGAGCCTCAGGAGGCTTGGGTTTGATCTCTGGGTCAGGAAGATCCCATGGAGGAGGGCATGGCAACCCACTCTAGTGTTCTTGCCTGGAGAATTCCATGGACAGAGGAGTCTGGCAGGCTATAGTCTATAGGGTTGCAAAAGGTCCGACACAACTGAAGCAATTTAGTGTGTACACACGCACACATTCCCTCCCTCTTAAGCCTCCCTTCCACCTCCCCGTCCCACCCCTCTAGGTTGTCACAGAGCACCAAATTGAGTTCCCTGTGCTATACAAATGTATCCCAGTATTCCTAGCTAAATATATTTTAATTACATTTTAATTCACACTTAAAATATACATATAGTATAATTAAACATCGTGTATAATTTGGAGTATACTTCTATGAGTTTTGAAAATGAATACAGATATGTAACCATCACCATAATCAAGATACAGAACAGTTCCAACACTCTCCAAAATTACATTATGATGATCTTTGAAGTCAGGTTCTCCCTCCAACCACTGATCTGTATGCTATTTCTATAACATTGCCTTTTCCAAAATATCACACAAGTCATCATATAATATAAAATCGTCTCAGTCTGGCTGCTTTCATTTTGCATAATGAAACATGCACATAATGTGTGTGTGTTGTTTGCTATATTAGTAATTTTTCCTTCACTTTAGTTGAGTAATATTCCAGTTTATCCAGTGACTAGTTGAAGAACAAGGACGTTGAGTTGTTTCCAGTTTTTGATAATTATATAAAGCTGTTGAAATGTGTGTACACATTTAGAGGTAAATATAAGTTCACATCTTTTGTGTGTGTGTGTGAACTCAGTTGTGTCCGACTCTTTGCAACCCCATGGACTATAGCCCACCAGGCTCCTCTGTTCATGGAATTCTCCAGGCAAGACTGGAGTGGGTTGCCATTCCCATCTCCAGGGTATCTTCCTGACCCAGAGATCTAACCTGCGTCTCCTGCATTGCAGGCAGATTCTTTATCACTGCTCCACCTGGGATGGGATTACATCCTTTGCTGCTGCTGCTAAGTCGCTTCAGTCATGTCCAACTCTGCGCGACCCCATAGACAGCAACCCACCAGGCTCTGCCGTCCCTGGGGTTCTCCAGGCAACCTTTAGGTAAATACAATTACTGTCACATTTGGTAAGTGCATGATCAACGTCATAAGAAACTGTCCAGGAGTTTTCCAAAGTGTCTGTACCATTGTGCACTCCAACCAGAAGTATAGAAGGGTTCCAACTGCTCTGTATCCTCTCTAGTACTTGATATGGTCTGCTTCTTTTTTTAATGTTAACCATCATGATAGGTGTGTTAGGGAACCATTGACCAAAACTACGCACGTTGGCCAGGCATGATAATAACTGCTTGCTTGAGTTTGCTTACAACAGTAAATCCCCATAAGGAACATGAAACTGACAAGCTACCATCAGCCAGAAGAATTCAGAAGAGGCCAAAAGGAGGGAAGAGACATCAGCCATTAATAACATGTCCTGTGGGCCTCCCAGAAACCCTCATGCTAGAATCCAACTTGACTGAGAGATGCATATGCCAACAGGAAAGACCCTGAGTCACACCAAATAGGGGCACAAGCATAGTAGCCAGAGACAACCCAGAAACTAACCCCATTACCTTAAAACTCAAGAGACCTCCAGGGTTCCTTTACTCTGATGCTCTCAGCCCAGGTGCCTCTTCCCAATAAAATCTTGCTTTGTCAGTACATGTGTCTCCTTGGACAATTCATTTCTGAGTGTTAGACAAGAGCCCACTCTCACCTGGAAGGGAGCCCACTCTGGTAACAGATGTAGTAGTATCTCACTGTAAATTTTAAAATCACTTATTTGAGATATAATTGATATAAAATAAACTAAGTTACCACAAAATAAAAAAAATACAACAAAACATAACTTTTTCATTTATAAGCCAATGAGTACCATTTGTATGGACAGTAAACTGAATAAGATAAATAGGTGTTTAAAGATCTACCTTGACACCTTTGGTGTACTTTATGATCAGTTTAGGAGGGAATGCTATCACAATCACTTGTGAAATAGTGTCATCTAATCATTAAAGGCATCAGGTGCTAACTTTCCAGAAAAATGGCCTTATTAAAATAGACTGATGAGCTATATTGTATTATGAGCCTGGAATGGCCCATTCTACAGTTAACTTAACATATCCAAAAAACATATCGTAGAGCTGAAAGGATATTCAAATGAAATAAATACTTTCCATTTGAATATTATAGTAATCTATCACTTTGAAATCATGATGCAGTGTTTCCTATCAAAACAAGGTTTCTGCTGTACTTCAAAGATTACAGGTGAGACAGTAAAATATCCTTCATGTTTCACATATATTCCTATCATCCACTAGGAACAACTATTTTTATAGGTTTACTTATTTCTTTGGAGTAGAAGAGAGCAAAGTTATATTATTAAAGTTGTAAGATTGAAAGAAAAGATTTGATGATTTTAGCATAGTATTGAGAACTATTTATTGGTTCTTTAAAAATATATTTTTATATGTCTTTAACTGTTAATAATGCATACTGAACTATTTATGGATGAAATATGATGAATTTGCTTTAATATGAAGTGAAGTGAAGTGAAGTCACTCAGTCATGTCCAACTCTTTGAGACCCCATGGACTGTAGCCTGCCAGGCTCCTCTATCCATGGGATTTTCCAGGCGAGAATACTGGAGTGGGTTGCCATTTCCTTCTCCTCTACATTCCAAGCTAAAAAAAAAATGGGTGGGATAGTTGAAACAAGATTGGAAAGATGTTAATCATTGTGTAAATTGGGTGATCAATTCTAAAGGAAATCAACCCTGAATATTCATCGGAAAGACTGATGCTGAAGCTGAAGCTCCAGTACTTTGGTCACCTGATGCCAAGAGCCAACTCACTGGAAAAGACCCTGATGCTGGGAAAGATTGAAGGCAGGAGGAGAAGGGGATGACAGAGGACGAGATGGTTGGATGACATCACCGAGTCAATGGACATGAGTTTGAGCAAACTCGGGGAGATAGTGAAGGACAGGGAACCTTGGCATGCTGCAGTCCATGGGCCTGCAAAGAGTCAGACACTACTAAGCGACTGAACAACAACAAGAAGTCATTGTGTAAACTGGGTGACAGTTACATGGAATTGAGTATATTATTCTACTTTTGTGTGTATGTGGAAATTTCTGAAGTAAAATTTTAAAATTGTTCTTCTCATAATTCACCCTATCTTCATGAGAGTTTAGGAAATGTGGTTCAGTGATGTACATGAACTTTATGTAAAACACCATTTTACACCGATTTCTAAATCCAAGCATGAACAAAAATGACCTTTAAATGACATTCTACCACAAATACAGAACTGCTCCTAATTAGTGTAAAATCAGCAAGAATATGTGAGAGCGATTCTTGATGTGATTTAACCAATGCTTTTATCAAAGGATCAAATTTAAGCACAGGTTCATTGATACGAATCAATCACCTATTAAGTTAGAAACATACTAGAGGCTGTAAAACATACAATATAATAGACAAGACATTGCCCCACATGTCAAAAAGTTTTCATATCAGCAGAGCAGACAACATTAGCACACACCAAACAGCAGAGAGTTGAAAGCTGAACTGCAGGGTCCAAGTAGTAATTATAAAGGAAATTATCAAAAGGAGAGCTTTGTGAAGGTCCCACATAAGAGATCAGAACTGAAATGGTCATTTTAAAATGGATAATGTTTGGGAAACCAGGAAAAAATATTATGTTGCATGTAGAGAGTTTAACACAAGCAAAAACATTTTTTTAAAAAGAGTCAGCATGGTATGTAGATATTAAAGAAAACATGAAACCTAGAGCAAGTAACAGATGTGAAGGAATAATAACAATGACAACAGAAATAATAATAATAATAACAGACTCTGTGCAAGGCATTATTCTCAGTGTTTTACATATATTTACCCCTATGAGTACATATTATTAATAATAGCCCAATTTTGCAAATGAAGAAACTGAGGCACAGAAGATTAAGTAATGTGCCCAAGGTCATAGAGTTAATATAGTAACAGAGCAAGGTTTTGAGCCCATTCTAGTTTCAGGATACATGTGTTGATTCCCATGCCACACTGCCCAGTGGGAAATAGGACTAGATAGTTTGGGAGCAGATAATGATACCAACGATATAGATTGGGCTTCCCAGGTGGCACTAGTGGTAAAGAAGCCACCTGCCAATGCAGGAGACATAAGAGACTCGGGTTCGATCCCTGGGTAAGAAAGATCCCCTGGAGGAGGGCATGGCAACCCACTCCAGTAATCTTGCCAGGAGAATCCCATGGACAGAGGAGCCTGGCAGGCTACAGTCCACAGGGTCACAAAGAGTTGGACACAACTTAGGCGACTGAGCATGTACACAATATTGACTTCTCTTCCATCCTCACTTCAAATAGCCACTACTTTTACAGACTGTCCAAAACTGTTAGGCCTAAAAGTTGAAAGCTAATTTTGCTCTCTTAAGTCAAAAATCAGAAAACTGTGGCACTAAGTTTAAGGAACTTGGCTGAAAGCAAGTAATTTTGTGTTGAATCCAAGAACTAAAAATCCAAAGACTCTTGGTCTGAGCATCAGACTTCACATACAAATGTACACTTCTTCTCTCAGAACTATAATTCCATAGGCTGAAACTGGAAGTATGTGTAACTGGATCTCAGCCATCTGTCTCACATCTAATGACACAGTTCAATAAGTATTACACAATAATTTACAGCCTGTTGTGGGGTTTTTGTTTTTGTTTTTGTTTTTGTTTTGCATGTCAAGCAAATAAAAATAAATAGGGCAAATATTTCTCATAATTTTTTTCATTATTGTTCAGCTTGAGATACAAACACCACCATTTAATTAACACTTGGAATAGATCCTGGGACCCAGAATAAAGGTATAGAATCTAAGATTATGATTATTAATAGTCTCCTCTCCTCATACTTTTCCTGTTACCTCTGACCTTGTCACCTGATGCATTCTCATACCTGTTGACTGAATTATTTTCACTTCTTTATTATCTTTGAGAAATATTACATTATCTTCCCAAATCTTCCCCCCCCAACCCCATCTTAATTCCTTAAGTCCAGAATTAACTCTTGTGGAATGGAAGGCTTTTGCATTGTCATATAGGAACGACTTTCCTGAATTCAGGTCACCAACCTTCTTGGTTGGCCAGAGACTTTCCTGGTTTGGGAACTGGAAGTCCAGCATTCAAGAAAAAACCCTCAGTCCCAGGCAGGCCAGGACAGCTGGTCACCCTGGTGCCTGGCACACCATCTAAAAATGTTGGAGAAAAACAGATGTGCCTAACTCAATAAAGCTATTTGTGTATCTACACATTGTTTAATGAAACAAACTGAACATGTGCAAGTGAGGAAAAAAAAATAGAATAAAAAGTGAAATGTTTCCTCAGCCTTCTGGAGAGACATGTAATTCGAAAACTCCTTCCACTTGGAAGAGAAGTGAGCCTTTTCCTTAAACCTGATATGATCTGTTGATAATCAGCTACAAGAAGGGTAAAAACACTTCCTAGTAACTTCTCAAGTTGCAGTAACACTAGCTATCATGCCATGCTGGGGAAGTAGGATATCAATTTACCTGAAAATTGAATTAGCTCTTAATTAAAACTAATTAATTTGTTAATTGTTAACAAATTAACAATTTGTTTGTTAATTGTTAACTAATTGTTGTGTTCGTCCAACACAGAATTTCTGTATTGTAGTGCACTGGCCCTGACCCAGCTTTCAGAAACGATAACAGTTTATATATTTTTTCTTTTATTGCAGTTGAAAACCCAGTATTAGTGTTCAAGCAAAATGACTCACATTTATTATTAAGGTATTCTCTGAGAAAGTCATAATTTTACTGAAAGTGAGGCAAAAAAAAAAAGGGAGCTGGTATTTGAGTAACATACCTTCCCCTCAGATTCTTACTAAGAGTGTGGGCATGATTTCTCAGCACACACTCTAATCTCAAAAATACTTGAGAAAGGATCTGCAAGTCAGGGTTCCCCTTGAGAAAACTTTAAGGGACCATCTTTCCCTCTCATAGACACTGTTTGTGGGACAGCCAGGGATGAAATGAATTTTATGTTAAAAACATGCAAAGATATTTTGAAGACACTTCTCTTTTCTTCAAAGAGAAGTTGTTTGGAGGGCCTGATGATAAACAGCAAATGTATTTTAAAATTGCATTTCATTTACAAAAAGTGATAGGTAATTAATTATTAATTCTCTAAGAATCCCCCCCCTCCAACTTGAATAAATCTAATGAAAATGAAAATCATGCCAATCAGAACTGGATTTTACATTGGAATTAATAATTTATTTTATTTGCTCACTATAATACAGGGAAGATGACAAGAAAAGTTAGTATATTTATAAAGAAAACCAAGCAGAGGTAGTACATTTTATCATTAGAGAACTTTCCTATAGAACAAACACATTTGAGATTAAAAACTTAAATTATGTATCACACTTTTACAAATGCAGAGCAGAAGTTAAAGACAGAAAAACTGGTTACTTTCAGATTTATATATCAAAATGGAAAGTCGATGTGTAATATTTTTGGGGTTTTTGTGAGAAGGCCTTAAGCTAAGCAGGCTGAGATGATGAATAATTTTCTTAAGGATACGTAGAAAATCAGCTTCTATACATTCCTTAGCAAAATTTCACTACAGATATAATGGGAACAGCAGTTCAAAACAAAACCAAACAAACAACCAGAAAAGCTAGGAAACAGACAAGAACAGGGGTGAGGGCAGGAGGAGGGTTATTTTATTTCTGATGTCTTATTATTTTCATATATTTAACAATGAAAGCTATTAGAAATAGAACTTAATGTCCCTTCCTGCACCCTGTGTGCAGAGGGCAGTATTGCTAGATAGGGCAGTATTCTCCCTTGGGCACCCTATTCTATGGCCTTTCAAGGACAACCAGAATCAGGAAAAGAACTCATTGTGCTCTCAATTGCAAGACAAAGGAAGGCTGGTACATCCAGGAGCTGCTAGATATATGGCCTGCCTTTGTTGTTTTAAGGATGTCAGATCACCAGTTTTGTTTTCATTGCATGTGTCTTAACACTAGGTTAAAAGCTAGGGATCTGGTTTTAAGTCTTCTCTCTGACATTAATTGGCTATCTAATCCTAGGCAAGCTGTTTCACCTCTCACGAGCATTGGACAAGAATAGTCACCAGATGACCCCTATGGACATTGTTCAGTGACTTAAAGTCAAAAGTGAAGGCAATTGTTTAAACAATGTTATCTTAGATCCAATCACCCCAGCTGTTTCCAGGTATACTGAGAGACTGAAGAGAAAAGTGTTTATTCATATGGCTATAGAACCAGACTGTTCAGATCCATATTCTTCTTATTACATGTGTGACCTGAGGCAAATTCCTTCTCTTTGAGCCCAGTTCCTGACTTATAAAGTAGGAATGATAATAGTAACTAGCCCACAGGGTTATTACAAAGATTCACTGAAATCACTCAGGTACAAGAGAACACTGCCTGTTTCAGTTCTAATACAGTCAGGAAGAATTACCGAATTAATTAAGCTAGGTTCTTTCCAGTAGAAGATGAGTTTAAAGGCACATGTGGAGGAGTAAAGCTTTTAAGTGAAAGAAGATACTTCTTCCTGGTTGAGAGTGACACTCTTTTACTTCACATCCACACTCCAAGTTATTTCCTAGCACAGTGATTCTCTAACTCTTTCTGGCATCAGAATCACCTGGACAGCTTATTACAACATAGACACTTGGACCCCAACCCCAGAATTTCTAATTCAGTAGGTCTGCACTGAGGTTGAAAATATACATTTATGGGACTTCCCCAGTGGTCCAGTAGTTAAGACTCTGTGCTTCTAATGCAGGGGGCATAGTTTTGATTCCCTGGTCGGTGAACTAAGATCCCACCTGCTGCGTGGTGCAGCCAAAAAATAAAAGTAACAATGAGGTTAATCTCAACTGTTAGATTGTCAATCATTCAGAATTTGGGAAATACGTATATTAAAAAAGAATATATATTTCTAACAAATTTCCAGGTGATACTGATGTCACTGGCCCAGGGAATATATTTTGAGAACTACTGCCATAAATCATATCTCCCTGATTTTTTAAATCTGAGAACCATCAAGACCTGCATAAATTGGACACCTGAGGGCACCATCTATTACCCAGTGAACTCAACGGTACAGCTTGCTAGCCAGTGGTACTAAGGTACTTGAGAACCATTGATCCATCAAATTACACTAATTGTTTTTTCCCTTGCTCACTTAAGTTCCATCCACACTGCCCTTTTTTTCTACTCTTAAAACCAGCCAAAGACCCCAGCACAGGGTTCTTGTGATTCTCATGCTTTACACTGGAAATTTGCCCTTCTAGATCTTCACATAGCTGGCTCCTCATCAATTCAGTTACCACTTTCCATATACAATATGGGCTTCCTTGGTGGCTCAGTGGTTAAGAATCTGCCTGCAATGCAGGAGACACAGGAGATGCAATTTCGATCCCTGGGTCAGGACGATCTCCTGGAGAAGGGAATGGCTATGCACTCTTGTTTTCTTGCCTGGAGAACCCCATGGACAGAGGAGCCTGGTGGGTTACAGTCCATACAGTTGCAAAGAGCCAGACACAACTGAAGCAACTTAACATGCATGCACTGCAAATTTCATTATAGAGTAAACATAATTGCAATGAGCAACTTAAATTATGGGACTTCCCTGGTGGCTCAGATGCTAAAGAATCTGCCTGCAAGGCGGGAGACCTGAGTTCAGTTCCTGAATTGGGAAGATCCCCTGGAGGAGGGCATGACAATCCACTCAGTATTCTTGCCTGGAGAATCCCATGAACATAGGAGCCTAGTGGGCTACAGTCCATGGGGTTGCAAAGAGTTGGACATGACTGAGCAACTAAGCACAAGGGACACAACTTAAATTATAAATAACAATTTTTAAATATAAAAACGTCCCCTCTCCCCTGAGTCATTCTCCAGCTTATCACCTTGTTTTAGTTCCTTCATATTGATTGTCTAATCTGTAATCTATCATTTATTCATTAACATATTTATGATATCTATCTCCCTTCCCCATAAAATATAAACTCCATGAGTTTGGCGATTTTTGTTAACAACTCTATTCCAAACACATAAAAAGGTGCTGGGGACATAGCTGTTTAGTTTTTAGTCAGTTGTGTCTGACCCTTTGTAACCAATGGACTGTAACCCACTAGGCTGCTCTGTCCATGGGATTCTCCAGGCAAGAATACTGGAGTGGGTTGCCATTTCCTTCTCCAGGGGATCTTCCCAACCCAGGGACTGAAGCCAGGTCTCCCACACTGCAGGCAGATTCTTTAGTATCTGAACCACCAGGGAAGCCCAGGAATGTAATAAGCCCTCAATAAATATTTATCACATGGATAAACAAACCAAGAAAGAAGGAGCCATTTGCATCAGATCTGATATTACTGCTCCATCCAGAGTGAAAGGCTCTCTAATATGATGCCTACCAAACTAGTAAAGGCCCAGCTTTCCTTCCAGAAATGATATCATTTTAGTCCTTCTTTATTCTAGTAGTGTGAAGACTCAAAAAGGAAACTCAAGAAAAGAATGTTCTGTAAGGGCAGTGTTGTTTTGTACTCTTTTTCTAAATATAAGTCAACTAACTTCTTGGAGTGACCTAAAACAAAACAAAAAACAAAAAAACAAATGCAGGATGATGCTAGTTGCACCATTATTTAAGTCAAAAACAGACTGTTACAGTGAGTAGAGTGAATTTTATCCCTGAAAGAAAACAAAAGCTAGTTCACTATGTGAACTGTTCTCTTCATTAGTGATTCTGCTTGCTGACAGAGTTTGTTGTTAACAAGTATTCTGTCTTACATCCACATACATCAAAGAATTGAGCCCTGATCCCACTGGGAGAGCCTGTGAAATGATTCTCATGTTCCAACAGAGTAGGGAAATGCTGCACACTCTAGCTTTTTCTTAAAGACTCACAAAGTATATGGGAACAACATAAAGGTTTTGAGAAGTTCTACATTCAAAAGCCTTTGAATTTGTTTCATCCATGTTTCCCAAATTTTGACTGATCCATGTCTGAAAAACCCACTCTGGGAGAAACAACTTGGTGGTTCCCAGTATTGGTTTGTTTACTTGTTTTGTTTATAGTGAGTGACAAACCCTAGTGGGACAGTTAAATAGTATACAAACTCATTAAGACTGTGCCAACATCTAGACCTTTACAGAATAAATGAGCAATGGCTGGGTCATTTGACAAGATACTTGGTATTCAGGTTTCTGGAATAATCTTCTAGCTCTTTAGCCCCCAAATTGCCAAGGGACTTAATGTGGTTGATTTCTTTATACCTAGTTTGCAGTTCTTCAGTCACAGCTATCAGAGACAAGAAGTTGTTTTCAAAATATGAGAGAATTTGGCATAGCTTCAGGGGCGATATGCATGAAGCAGGGAAAAAGGAAGTCAACATGCCACCAGTCAGCCTGATCAGCTGTGTTACTCCTGAGTCCAATAAGTGACAGATATTGCTGTCAGACCACCCACACAGTCAGATAATTGGCTGCCCTCCCCCCCCCCCCCCACCCAGAGGGGGACTTCTAAGGAACCCACAAATGACTAACTTCATGGAGTTTTCTCTTTAGAGGAACAATGTTTTCCTGTAAAGAATGCCAAAAGAATTAGTCTTTTGTCACATGTGTTTATTTCTCAAGAGGCTTTTAAGGCCTTGCTGGTCTGTAGTTCAGTGTGACAATAATGCAGGATGCATTTTTTTTTTCCCAAGGGGAAGTCAGCCTTCAAAACAGTGACATCCTGGACAACTTCCAGAGAGATTGCAGAACTTACAACTGTGGTACTAATAGACATCAATTTCCCTCTGGTGGTGGCCTGCTAATTTAACTCACCAAATAAACAAGTCTTTATTCTAGTGGTCAGTACATTTGCTTTTAAATGATGGGTCAAGAAAGGGTAAATAACACCATTTATCAGTGGGAGATCGTACAGCCTTAGACAATTGTTAAAATTACTTTGAGTGTTGTTGGCACCTGAGGCTTGAGTTCTGGGATTTATGCAAATTCTGCTCGAAGTTAAAGAGAATCTAGTATCTCAGGTCTGCCTGTGTGGTTATGTTGATGTCTCTAAGACTTTGTTTATGCAGAGTCTCACATTCTATGGGTTAAAATGATTGTTTGGTCATTCCTTCAACTGTTGAGGCAACTACATCCTGCTGTTCTTTGTCAACTTTATTGATTCAAAGACTTCTTGTTCAGAACTCTTATTTTTCATGTATGAACCTGATATTGTTTCCATACCTACTAAACATTACATCTCTGATGATGAATAGCGCTATCATCTCTAAGTTAACTAGTTCCTCTAGTTTATGGAAAGAAAGATTGTTACAACATTAATTCCTTTAACCAGAAAAATGTGGATATCTAAAATTATTAAGACAGGAAGGTTCAGAAGTCAATTCATGGCAATCAGCATGAACAAGGAACGTTGGTACAGTACTTTGGGGTGGGAAAATAATTTGGAGGGGAAGTACCATAGATGGAGAAGCTCTATACAGTCAACAAAAACAAGACCAGGAGCTGACTGTGGCTCAGATCATGAACTCCTTATTGCCAAATTCAGACTTCAATTGAAGAAAGTAGGGAAAACCACTAGACCATTCAGGTATGACCTAAAACAAATCCCTTATGATTATACAGTGGAAGTGAGAAATAGATTTAAGGGACTAGATCTGATAGAGTGCCTGATGAACTATGGACTGAGGTTCGTGACATTGTACAGGAGACAGGGATCAAGACCATCCCCATGGAAAAGAAATGGAAAAAAGCAAAATGGCTGTCTGGGGAGGCCTTACAAATAGCTGTGAAAAGAAGAGAAGTGAAAAGCAAAGGAGAAAAGGAAAGATATAAGGATCCAAATGCAGAGTTCCAAAGATTAGCAAGAAGAGATAAGAAAACCTTCCTCAGCAATCAATGCAAAGAAACAGAGGAAAACAACAGAATGGGAAAGACTAGAGATCTCTTCAAGAAAATCAGAGATACCAGGGGAACATTTCATGCAAAGATGGGCTCGATAAAGGACAGAAATGATATGGACCAAACAAAAGCAGAAGATATTAAGAAGAGGTGGCAAGAATACACAGAATAACTGTACAAAAAAGATCTTCATGACCAAGATAATCACGATGGTGTGATTACTCACCTAGAGCCAGATATCCTGGAATGTAAAGTCAAGTGGGCCTTAGAAAGCATCACTAAGAACAAAGCTAGTGGAGGTGATGGAATTCCAGTTGAGCTATTTCAAATCCTGAAAGATGATGTTGTGGAACTGCTGCACTCAATATGCCAGCAAATTTGGAAAACTCAGCAGTGGCCACAGGACTGGAAAAGGTCCGTTTTCATTTCAATCCCAAAGAAAGGCAATACCAAAGAATGCTCAAACTACTGCACAATTGCACTCATCTCACATGCTAGTAAAGTAGTGCTCAAAATTCTCCAAGCCAGGCTTCAGCAATACATGAACCGTGAACTTCCTGATGTTCAAGCTGGTTTTAGAAAAGGCAGAGGAACCAGAGATCAAATTGCCAACATCCGCTGGATCATTGAAAAAGCAAGAGAGTCCCAGAAAAACATCTATTTCTGCTTTACTGACTATGTCGAAGCCTTTGACTGCGTGGATCACAATAAACTGTGGAAAATTCTTCAAGAGATGGGAATACCAGACCACCTGATCTGCCTCTTGAGAAACCTATACGCAGGTCAGGAAGCAACAGTTAAAACTGGACATGGAACAACAGACTGGTTCCAAATAGGAAAAGGAGTACGTCAAGGCTGTGTATTGTCACCCTGCTTATTTAACTTATATGCAGAGTACATCATGAGAAACGCTGGGCTGGACAAAGCACAAACTGGAATCAAGATTGCTGGGAGAAATATCAATAATCTCAGATATGCAGATGACACCACCCTTACGGCAGAAAGTGAAGATGAACTAAAAAGCCTCTTGATGAAGGTGAAAGTGGAGAGTGAAAAAGTTGGCCTAAAACTCAACATTCAGAAAATGAAGATCATGGCATCTGGTCCCATCACTTCATGAGAAATAGATGGGTAAACAGTGTCAGACTTTATTTTTTGGGGCTCCAAAATCACTGCAGATGGTGATTGCAGCCATGAAATTAAAAGATGCTTACTCCTTGGAGGAAAAGTTATGACCAACCTAGATAGCATATTGAAAAGCAGAGACATTACTTTGCCAACAAAGGTCCATCTAGTCAAGGCTATGGTTTTTCCAGTGATCATGTATGGATGTGAGAGTTGGACTGTGAAAAAGCTGAGCATCGAAGAATTGATGCCTTTGAACTGTGGTGTTGGAGAAGACTCTTGAAAGTCCCTTGGACTTCAAGGAGATCCAACCAGTCCATTCTGAAGGAGATCAGCCCTGGGTGTTCTTTGGAAGGAATGATGCTAAAGCTGAAACTCCAGTACTTTGGCCACCTCATGTGAAGAGTTGACTCATTGGAAAAGACTCTGATGCTGGGAGGGATTGGGGGCAGGAGGAGAAGGTGATGACAGAGGTTGAGTTGGCTGGCTGGCATCGCTGACTTGATGGATGTGAGTCTGAGTGAACTCCGGGAGTTGATGATGGACAGGGAGGCCTGGTGTGCTGCAATTCATGGGGTCACAAACAGTCGGACATGACTGAGTGACTGAACTGAACTGAACTGAAGATATAAAAACTATGATAAATATAAGATATCATACTGTGAAACATGAAGCCTCAGAATATAAAACTAGGCCTCAGAATATAGGTAGAAATGAAGTGTGAAAGGAAAACCAAATGGAGTCACTATTGCTAAGAGAGCTCTCTAAAATGAAGCCAGGAAGCCATTGAGAAAGTATGACATATGCACATCTCAGCCCTGTTGGAATTTGAACTTTGACCATTTTTTTTTTCTTAACATAGACATCTAGAACATCTGCTCAATGTTCCAGAAATGCAAAATATATATCAGACCCTTACCCTAAAATAACACGGGATAGGCTATTCCTTAAGGACAAATAGTTCCTTTCTTGCATTAGTGACAATCATTATTCTTGAACAACCTTGTGGCTTTTGCTTTTAGAAACCACAACTCTGTCTTCCCTGGAACAATCTTTTGGTTTTACCTGGATCTGTGTGTCCTGATTTGCAGTTCTTAAGACCCCTAGTAAAATTCTTTGTTCTTTGCAGCCTTGACACTGATTATGGCTCAACAGAGGGATTGGATGGCCCAAGTAGAGAGTATTATAAGAACACAAGCAGTGGCAATGGTAAAGGACAGATAAGAGTGTGTGTGTGTGTGTGTGTGTGTGATGTGTATAGTGTGCAAGTTGTCTTAAAACATAAAGGGAGTTGTTAGTTGACAAGGAAAGTTAGAAAGATGAGTTGCAGCCAATTCATGGAGGGCCTTGAAAGCCAGACCAAAGTGATTCAGCAGACAATGGTGATTTTTATATGAGGAAAATGATATTATCCATTTAATGAATCTGAAAATATATCTGGTTTGATGTGAAGGGAAACTGAAGTTTAATGAAACACTAAGACAGTTAGACTCCCTAAGTGCTTATTGCATGGAAAACGATAGGGAAAGAACTGAAATGTAATCTCATAGCAGTTAAAATATAACCTGAATACCTACATGCAACATGTCACAATTGCCTCTTTTGGCTTAGCATCTTCTGTGTGGATGACTTATGAAGATGAAAAGCAAAAACATAGTGATTTGCAAGGTTATTTTTTAGAATGCAAAAGTGATCAACCACTTATATAAAGTACCATTTCATTTCATAAATTTTAGTGCTTGGAACATTAATAATGGAGAGCACATAAAGAACTGAAATTAAGCATCTTTACTACACTGTGTTAAAGATGCATGTGTATCTTCAAAATGTTAAAAAAAAAAAAAAAATTAAGGAAGCCATTCTTTTCAAAGCTAGCAATTTTTTGTGACCCAGATCCTGAGTAAAAACATAAAAACAGCCCTTAGTTCTGCTGTTCCACTTTACAAGATAGAGAAATCTTAAACTCTAAAGTTTGCTTTTATTTATTTATTTTTTAATTTAATTTTATTTTTAAACTTTACAATATTGTATTAGTTTTGCCAAATATCGAAATGAATCCGCCACAGGTATACCCGCGTTCCCCATCCTGAACCCTCCACCCTCCTCCCTCCCCTACCCTCCCTCTGGGTCGTCCCAGTGCACCAGCCCCAAGCATCCAGTACCGTGCATCGAACCTGGACTGGCGACTCGTTTCATACATGATATTATACATGTTTCAATGCTATTTTCCCAAATCTCCCCACCCTCTCCCTCTCCCACAGAGTCCGTAAGACTGATCTATATATCGGTGTCCAATGTAAAGTTTGCTTTTAAAACAAAGAAAAAATGAAAAGAAAAAGAAAGGTAGGAAATATGTTTCTATTGTTGTGCAGCAAGGCAGCTACACAATGCTGAAGAAAAAAAAGAATGACTTTAATATAAAAGTCTTAGATTCTGGCAAGCTTTGGATTATTCATACTATTTGGTTTGGAGGGTCATAGATTGAACTGTGTGTCAGTAACAGCACACTGAATGCCATTTTTTCCAAGCCTAAACAAAAAGTCCTCAAAATAATTACTTTCAGGTCTTCTTTGTTCCTCTTGCCATTTGCTCCTCAGCTTTTTTTTTTTTTTTGCTCATTTTAACCAATTAGGTATATATGAAATATATTTTGACTCTAGTTAACAGAAGGTATTTTCAGAATGTAGTTCTTAGAAGTGATCATGAACAAGGCAACATGTGTTGACTGAAAGAAAAAGGCACAATGTAAAAGTTGTGAGCTAAGTTTTATTTGGGGAACCTTACTGAGGACTATAGCCTGGGAGACAGCCTCTCAGACAGTTCTGAGGAACTGCTCCAAAGAGGTAATGGAGGAGTCAGGATATATATGAATTCTTTTGCTGTGGTGGAGGCGAGGGGGGAACATGTAGTTGAACATCAAAAGATTACTACTAATTACAAAGAACAGAAGTCTCAACTTAATGATTTTAATGCAATGGGAAGATGCAGGAATCTGGGGATCATTGAAATTATTCCTTAGATATGCATCTTAAGTATCTAGAGGTAGTATATTCAAAGTACAGAATGTTTCCTGTTTTTATCCATCCTGAATTCTGCTCAGGGTACACTGTTACTGGATGTCTACAGTGGTTAATGGCTTGATCTTTGTAGAACCAGAACGGTGGGCAACATTCTTTTCTCTACACTTGATATATAAAAATAATGTAAGAAGGGGGAAATAAGCATCATATTGAACTTCTGGAATCTGTATGTTTATTTAACAGCATCCACTTTAAGAATCAAGTATTATCATTGTCTTTTGCTTTCCTGTTATGATTTTCAGCTCAATAAATTCTTGCTTCCTGATTTTGCATCCTGGGAATTCTGCTGTACTCACTCATCAGATCTATTTTTGGCAGCCGTATCCTGTCTCCATCTCTAAGGACATATGATCAAATTCTTCAAACTGATTCAGGGTGTCTGGTGACTTTTCAGACTGTTTGGGCAACTCAGTGGGGCATTTAACCTTTCCAGTAACTATACCACAGGAGAATAAGCAAACTGTATCCTTATCTTCTGCCTGGAGGTTAGCATTACTAATGTTATTGTGTTTACATTTTCTTCTATGGATGTTTAACTATATTTTCCATGTTCATTAGATACTTTACCCAAAATTATTCAATGTTCTGGGGCTAATATGCTTTTTCAATGAAAAATAAGCAAGATATCCTCATAAAGGACCAAGACCTACCTTTTTTGTTGGGTTTTCCAATAGTGGGAATGAGTTGTACTGCACCCAGTGTCTCTAAATACATATCCAGATGCTAAACCATGAGCTTTCCCACCTAAACATAAATACAGTTGCATTTCTTATTTTATTTTATTTATTTTTTTGGACTTTTAATCTTCAGACATATAAGACGATTATTTCTGTTGTTGAAACCATCCAGTTTGTGGCACTTGTCACAGCAACTCTAGCAAACTAATACATGACCACTATAAATAATGTAACTGCAAACATTCTTGTATCCATCTTATTATATGCATAAACACAGATTTATTTTGGGTATAGAAATATGAGTGCAAGTGGTATGTGATAGGGAATTTATGTGCTCAACCTCAGCAGATAACACCAGTTTTCAAATTGTCTGTGTCAATTTACTACATGATGTGTAAAAAAAAATTTGTTTCTTTCTGTCTTCAGTATGACAAGGTATTACAGTGTATTTATTTTTTATTTATTTTTTTTTACTTTACAATATTGTATTGGTTTTGCCATACAACAACATGCATCTGCCACTGGTGTACACGTATTCCTCATCCTGAACCCCCGTCCCACCTCCCTCCCCATACCATCCCTCTGGGTCATCCAAGTGCACCATCCCCAAGCTTCCTGTATCCTGCATCGAACCTGGACTGGCGATTCATTTCTTATATGATATTATACATGTTTTAATGCCATTCTCCTAAATCATCCCCCCTTCCCTCTCCCACAGAGTCCAAAAGACTGTTCTATACATCTGTGTCTCTTTTGCTGTCTCGCATATAGGGTTGTTGTTACCATCTTTCTAAATTCCATATATATGCGTTAGTATACTGTATTGGTGTTTTTCTTTCTGGCTTACTTCACTCCAGTTTCATCCACCTCATTAGAACTGATTCAAATGTATTCTTTTTAATGGCTAATACTCCATTGTGTATATGTACCACTGCTTTCTTATCCATTCATCTGCTGATGGGCATCTAGGTTGCTTCCATGTCCTGGCTATTATAAACAGTGCTGCGATGAACACTGGGGTACATGTGTCTTTCAATTCTGGTTTCCTCAGTGTGTATGGCCAGCATTGGGATTGCTAGGTCGTATAGCAGTTCTATTTCCAGTTTTTTAAGAAATCTCCACACTGTTCTCCATAGTGGCTGTACTAGTTTGCATTCCCACCAACAGTGTAAGAGGGTTCCCTTTTCTCCACATCCTCTCCAGCATTTATTGCTTGTAGACTTTTGGATCGCAGCCATTCTGACTGGCATGAAATGGTACCTCATTGTGGTTTTGATTTGCATTTCTCTGATGACTAGTGATGCTGAGCATCTTTTCATGTGTTTGTTAGCCATCTGTATGTCTTCTTTGGAGAAATGTCTATTTAGTTCTTTGGCCCATTTTTTGATTGGGTCGTTTATTTTTCTGGAATTGAGCTGCAGGAGTTGCTTGTATATTTTTGAGATTAGTTGTTTGTCAGTTGCTTCATTTGCTACTATTTTCTCCCATTCTGAAGGCTGTCTTTTCACCTTGCTTATAGTTTCTTTTGTTGTGCAGAAGCTTTTAATTTTAATTAGATCCCACTTGTTTATTTTTGCTTTTATTTCCAATATTCTGGGAGGTGAGTAATAGAAGATCCTGCTGTGATGTATGTCAGAGAATGTTTTGCCTATGTTCTCCTCTAAGAGTTTTATAGTTTCTGGTCTTATGTTTAGATCTTTAATCCATTTTGAGTTTATTTTTGTGTATGGTGTTAGAAAGTGTTCTAGTTTCATTCTTTTGTGTTCAACAAACATTTGTTGAGTAACTACTATATACAACAGACTATACACTGTAGAGAGGATACAGTGATGAATGGGCCACAGCCCCTTGCCCTCAAGAAGCTTCTAGTTTTTCAGGACACTAAAAGGGTAGTATAAGTAAAGAGTACAAATAACTGCAATAAACTGTAAAATATGATGAGGGCAATAAAGAAAACGTTCTAGAGAGGGGCATATTATAAATGGTGGCTGGATCAGAGGGAATGATTCAAGAAGAAGTAGCAGTGGAGCTATGGAATTTAATAGAGAGGATCTCAACAGGCAGAGATAAAGGAGGAAATAATCCTGGTAGAGATAACAGTAGGCACAAAGGCGAGGAGGCAGGAAAACACAGAGCAAGTTTAGGGAAAGACAAGTGATCTAGTCTGATGGGCCATAGAGTTGACATCCTCAGAAAGTGAACAATAAAAATGAAAAAAGTGGGTGAAAGCCACATGGAGGAGGATGTCAGCTAGATAGAGAAGTTCAGAGTTTATTTAGTGCACAAGAAAGAAGCAATGAAAGCCTTTAAGAAGGAAAATTACTTGCCATATTTACTTATGCAGGAATCTCTGGTGGCTCAGCAGTAAAGAATCCGCCTGCAATACAAGACATGGATTTGATCCATGGGCCAGGAAAATCCCATGGAGAAGGAAATGGCAACCCACTCCACTATTCTTGGGAGTGGGAAATTCCATGGACAGAGGAACCTGACAGGCTACAGTCCATGTGGTTGCAAGAGTCGGACATGACTTATCAACTAAACCATCACTACATTTACTTATGCATCTATTTGCACCTTTCCACATTCCAAAAAGCATCTGATGCAATCAACAAACATAAACATATTGTAATAAGATAAAAATATGTAAAGAGATCAAGATGTAGGGCTAAAATATTAATAAGAAAGCCAAAAGACACCAGGAGTAGCCAGTGCACAAAAAAGAAAATCCAACACAATTATTAATAGTAGGGCTTACAGTCAGCTTTGGGTTAAAGAAAGGCAATGTCAAAGAATGTTCAAAGCACTGCACAACTGCACTCATCTCATACGCTAGCAAAGTAATGTTCAATATTCTCCAAGTGAGGCTTCAGCAGTACGTGAACCAAGAACTCCCAGATGTTCAAGCTGGATTTAGAAAAGGTAGAGGAACCAGAGATCAAATTGCAAACATCCGTTGGATCATAGAAAAAGCAAGAGAGTTCCAGAAAAACATCTGCTTCTGCTTTATTGACTACACCAAAGCCTTTGACTGTGTGGCTCACAACAAACAGGATAATTCTTAAAGAGATGGGAATATCAGACAACCTTACCTGACTCCTGAGAAATCTGTATGTAGGTCAAGAAGCAACAGTTAGAATTAGACACGGAACAATGGACTGGTTCCAAATCAGGAAAGGAGTACATCAAGGCTGTATATTGTCACTGTGCTTATTTAACTTATATGCAGAGTACATTATGTGCAATGCCAGGCTGGATGAAGCACAAGCTGGAATCAAGATTGCCAGGAGAAATATCAATAACCTCAGATATGCAGATGACATCAAACTAATAGCAGAAAGTGAAGAGGAATTGAATAGCCTCTTGATGAAAGTGAAAGAGGAGAGTGGAAAAGTTGGCTTAAAACTCACCATTCAAAATCTAAGATCATGGCATCCAGTCCCATTACTTCATGGCAAATAGATGGGAAAACAACAGAAACAGTGATAGACTATTTTCTTGGGCTCCAAAATCACTGCAGATGATGACTGTGGCTATGAAATTAAAAGACGCTTGCTGACCAACCTAGACAGCATATTTAAAATCAGATTGCTTCACCAACAAAGGTCCATCTAGTCAAAGCTATGGTTTTTCCAGTAGTCATGTATGGATGTGAGAGTTGGACCATAAAGAAAGCTGAGCACCAAAGAAATGATGTTTTTGAACTGTAGTGTTGGAGAAGACTCTTGAGAGTCTCTTCAACTGCAAGGAAATGAGTCAATCCTAAAGGAATTCAATCCTGAATATTCATTGGAAGGGCTGATGCTGAAGCTGAAACTCCAATACTTTGGCCACCTGATGCGAAGAACTGACTCATTTGAAAAGACCCTGATGCTGGGAAAGATTGAAGGCAGGAGGAGAAGGGGATGAAAGAGGAAGGGATGGTTGGATGGCATCACTAACTCGACAGACATGAGTCTGAGCAAGCTCCAGGAGTTGATGATGGAAAAGGAAGCCTGGCATGCTGCAGTCCATGGGGTTGCAAAGAGTCATACATGACTTAGTGACTGAACTGAACTGAACTGAACTGAACTTGTATTTCTAATTGGCCAGAGCAATGGTAGAGATGTAACATGTGAACCAAGGACACAATCAAAGCTGTGCTTAGTAAAGGTCAATCTAGTAGTGACACAAAGGATTAACTGGCATATGGACATTGTAAGTGGATGGTAGACTTGTTAGGAAGTTATTACAACATCAAGAATCTCAACAAGGTGATAAAAAGTCTTTCTTATGGAATTTGGTATTCCCTTAATACAAGAATGGCAAAGAGGAGAAGCTGTTGTTTTGATATCTCTATGGCCCAAAATATGTTGCCAATGACAAGTTTCAAAGATGTATAAAATTAATCTGGTGCTATTTTCTGTCTGCTAGAGGTGTTTTCCTTAGGGTGTGTATGTTGTGCAATTCATTTCTTTGGAGAGAGCCTTGTCTAAGTATCTCCAGGCATTTGGCAGGTCAAGTCCTCTTTGTCCTCCAGTGATATCTTTAACTGTGGGGCTGTGTGGTACCTTTCAGAGTGGACTTCACCTTTGCAGTGGGAATACCCGTAAGTCATTTAAGAATAAATGTTCAGTTAATAATGGGTTTCTTTCAAAATAAATGAAGACTATGCTTTTTTCTCCTTTGTGTCAGTGTTCACTTTCAATGTGATGATAGCGGCAGGGAAAAGAGTTTGCAAAGGCAACTGCAGCTCCAAAAGAAAGGAGGGGGGTCAAAGTCGTTATGATGCAGATTCATTTCATTTTAGAATGCCTGGCCAGGGCAGCAAGATCTGTTTGAATAAGAACTGTTGCATCCCGCCATGAGAGAAAGTTATTCCTTGCTGAGTCTAAATTATTCAGAAACAGGGGAGAGTAGAGAGAGGGAGTAATTATCTCTACCAATGGGGCATGCTAACCTTTCCAAGCATGGTATCATTCTACACACACACACACACGTGCACGTTCATGCATGCACACAGATACATATGTCTACTTCAAAGTGTATTCTATATTTTCAGCCACACTCTTTTCATAACATATGACAAAAAAGACCCTCTCTTATCTCACCTGCACCTTTCTCCTGAATTACCCCATGGTTCCACTCTTCTGTCCTTTCTTCCTACCATTTGCCTTCTGGACTCCATAGCCTGCAAAAAAAAAAATTGCTCTCAGATAGCTCTTCTATATCCATAGTTCTTTAATTCTGGTTGATCACTGCTCAGATGTTTTCATTTTATTTTGTATTATATAATATAAGAAAGAGACAGAGACAGAGAATGAGAGAGAAACTTGTGTGTGAGTTATGCAGTGTAACCCAATAGCCATGGTTCTCAAATGTCAGCACACATCAGAATCACCTAAAGAGCTTCATACAACATGATTGGTGGACATGCCCCAGAGTTTCTCATTCAATAGGACTGAGTAAGACCTGAAAATGTGTATTTCTAACAATATCTCAGGTGATGCTGATGCTGGCAGCTTTGAGATCACACTTAAAAAACCCCTGTAATGAAATGCTATTAATAATATTAAAGCTGCCCTGACTGAGACTTCTTTCTAATTCTGTGCCCCCTTTCTCTCCTTAATAGGTCAATTACTGTGCTGAATTTTAAAAATCATTTCCTTGCTTTTAAAAAATACTCTTAATTTTGTCACATATAAATGTACTCCTAAACTACAAAGGAATATTCAGACAATGGAATATTACCCAAGGGTGAAAAGGAATGAACTGCTGGTACACAGAATAATGTGATAAATCTTAGAAATGTAATTCCAGGTGAAAAAAAGTTACTGAAGATTATATGTAGTAATTTAGCATTGTCAAATATTCCAGTGCTTTTCATCCCCAGTTCTGGTTGATGAATCCCCAGAAAAGCCTTATATTTTTCACAAATAGTATGCTGAATATACAACTTCTTTCTAAGGATCTCTATGCATCCCACAATTTCTCATTTAATCTAAAAGTTTTGAGGTATGCAGGAAAAGACATTTCCTTCTATCTTTTAACAAATAAATGTGGAATACAAAAAGGAATCACCTATGAAACTCCAATACTTTGGCCACCTCATGTGAAGAGTTGACTCATTGGAGAAGACTCTGATGCTGGGAGGGATTGGGGGCAGGAGAAGAAGGGGATGAGAGAGGATGAGGTGGCTGGATGGCATCACCGACTCGATGGACATGAGTTTGAGTGAACTCTGGGAGTTGGTGATGGACAGGGAGGCCTGGCGTGCTGCGATTCATGGGGTGGCAAAGAGTCGGACACGACTGAGCGACTGAACTGAACTGAACTGAAGAGCGAATGTCATTGGAAAAATAAAGGTTAAAATTCCAGATTCTTGGAGACTTTTATTGAGGGCAATCAACATTATGTTCACAAGAAGTAGGACAGCATAATAAATTTTTAAAGTTCTGGCTAGGAATTAGGAGAGGTAAATTCCAATCCTGATTCTACTCCAGAAAAGTCAATTCATCCCTTTGGGTTTGATCCCTCATCTACAAAATGATGAGATCAGTAGTTTTAAAACCATGCTCAAAGGAGCCCTAGGGATTCCTCACAGACATTTCTGAAACTGCATCAGGCAATGAAGAGTATGTGGAGGTTGGAGGGAGCAAGGATGATGTTTGAAGTTCAGGACCTTCTTCCAGTGCTTCCCAGGTGGCTCAGTGGTAAAGAATCTGCTTGCCAAGCACAAGATGCAGGTTTAATCCCTGGATCAGGAAGATCCCCTGGAGGAGAAATGGCAACCCACTCCAGTATTCTAGCCTGGAAAATCCAATGGACAGAGGTTCCTGGCAGGCTACAGTCCACTGGGTTGCAAAGAGTTGGACACAACTGAGAATGCATGCATTACACATTACCTTCTTTCCACCTCTTCCATCTGAGCCATTGAATTCTCTTATTTTCATATGCTGGAATTCTTGAAAGAATTCATTTGGAGAACTGGTTCTGTTGATTGACAAAGTTCGAAAACCACAAAACTAAGAGATTTGTAAAGGTCATTCCAGGTCTACTGTATTCTTCTATTCCAGACCTTTCTTAAAAGTAATCTGTACCACCACCACCACCACCATGAAAACTCCCTAAACTCTCTCAAATTTCCATCTCAATGCCCCCAAGCCTATGTATTACTCTTTCATTCTACCTTCTTTAATGTAGTCTCTGAAGAAATATCTCACTTCTCAGCTTCAAGACAAATCTTTCCATCCATGTTCCAGACTTCATTCCCTACAATTCTTAAGACTTTGCCTATTTATTATTTTCATTCATACTCTCTTTCTCCTCTTCCATCTTCTCTCTTTATCATTTTCAAGATATTTCTCACAGGCTACACATATGCTCAAGAATTTTTCCTAAACATAAACAAAGCACAAACCTTCCCTACAGCCTACATCCTCCTCTGATTACTGGTCCCCTCTCCTCTTGAAATGTCTGGTATTGTTGTTTCTATTAGTACTTGTTTTCCTATTTCACTGCTTCTCAATCTACTACAGTTTGCCTTTTCTTCCCACCATTGCAATAAAAATATTCTGGCAAAATCTTCCACCAATGGTCATCTCAGTTCTCTATCATGGCATCATTTAGTAGTTGTTCTATCAGTTTAGTACTCTTAGCAACTTCTTTCCCACCCTCCACCTTAGCTGGAGGTTTTGTATGAAAGACCCTGGTGTCTCTGCCCCAGCCCTATGCGATATCATTTATACTACTACACTCTGATTGCTGCCCTTAGTTTATCGTAATCATTGTCTCATGCCCAGATTCTCTCTCTTTGTCTCACACCTTCAAACTGACCTTTTAGCTGGGATTATCTGAGTCTCTTCCCTTGTGGCTCAGACTGTAAAGAATCTGCCTGCAATTCAGGAGACCTGGGTTCAGTCCCTGGATTGGGAAGATCCCCTGGAGGAGGGCATGGCAACCCACTTCAGTATTCTTGCCAGGAGAATCCCCATGGACAGAGGAGCCTGGCAGCCTACAGTCCATGGGGTTGCAAAGAGTTGCACATGACTGAGCAACAAAGCAAATACACATACATACATCTTTTAGTATTTCATCCTTTGACACTGCTTCTCAGGTCATTTGATCTCCATGCTCTGCAATTCATGGAACACTCCATCCCAAACCCAAACATTCAGTGTGGGCATGTAGGTTTGTTCAGAGGGAATGAGGGGCACAGATCCAATATCCTTGTACTTCTCATGCTGCAAGTTCTCCCAAGATGATAGTACTCTCTCTGGTGACTTCTACTACCACCTGTGTTGGTAAATTTTCAGTCTTCTTACTTCAGATTCAAACTTGTGTAACCCAATTGTAGCAAGATATTGCCACTTGGGGATTCAGTAGTTACATCAGACAAAATATGTCCAGACTAAAGTCATCATCTTCTTTCTAATATTTGAGGCGTCTCCTGATTTCCCCATTTCAGTGAATGATATCCACTTCTAACCACTCATCTACATTGGTGTCAGAGTGGACTTGTAATAAAGCAGAATGAAAGAAGCAGTGATACACAACTGGCACTGAGTTGAGATCATAGATATCTCTATGCCCCCATTTATGCTGCTTATCTCCATGAATCCCCAAGAATCAAGCTGGAAGTTAAAGCTAAGTAATCAGTGATGTTATTAATTTTTTTTTTTTTTTTGCTTACTTCAGTTCAGTTCAGTTGCTCAGTCATGTCCGACTCTTTGCGACCCCATGAATTGCAGCATGCCAGGCCTCCCTATCCATCACCAACTCCCGGAGTTCACTCAAACTCATGTCCATCAAGTTGGTGATGCCATCCAGCCATCTCATCCTCTGTCATCCCCTTCTCCTCCTGCCCCCAATCTCTCCCAGCATCAGAGTCTTTTCAAATGAGTCAACTCTTCATATGAGGTGGCCAAAGTACTGGAGTTTCAGCTTTAGCATCAGTCCTTCCAATGAACACCCAGGACTGATGTCTTTAGAATGGACTGGTTTGATCTCCTTGCAGTCCAAGGGACTCTCAAGAGTCTTCTCCAACACCACAGTTCAAAAGCATCAATTCTTCAGCGCTCAGCTTTCTTCACAGTCCAACTCTCACATCCATACATGACCACTGGAAAAACCATAGCCTTGACTAGATGGACCTTTGTTGGCAAAGTAATGTCTCTGCTTTTCAATATGCTATCTAGGTTGGTCATAACTTTCCTTCCAAGGAGTAAGCGTCTTTTAATTTCATGGCTGCAATCACCATCTGCAGTGATTTTGGAGCCCAGAAAAATAAAGTCTGACACTGTTTCCACTGTTTCCCCATCTATTTCCCATATAATAATAAAGTAATTCGTACATATATAATTAAATCATCTTGCCGTACACCTGAAACTAATACAACATTGTAAATCAACTATGCTTCAATACAAATTTTAAAAAAAAAAAAAAAAAAACTGCTGCACTGACCAAAAACATAATAATAAAGTAATTTATAGCTATCACCTACTGCCTCTTACTCTGAGAAACAGAACCAACTGGTCACCAGAATTTCTTATTGGAAAATGTCTCCCAGGATCATAAAATAAATTGATAAACCCATAAATTACAACCTAAGTGGTTACTAGATTGAGATGATAAAAGGTACTGAATGTCATTCTTTCCAGAGCTATCTGAGAATTGCTCCAAACATAAACCTTGGACAACTACCTTCTCCCCAAAATAAGATCTGAGACCTTATATGATAATATCCTGGATGAATGTAATAGTTCCTTTGCTCTCAAACTTCCACTACCATTGATCATTTTATTTAACAAATCTTTATTGAATGTCTAAAGTATGCAAGATACTGCTCTGACATGAAAGACACAGCAATAAGCCAAACAATACACCTGTGCTATTTTTTTTTTCCCCCTCACAGGATTCATTTCTCCACTCTTTCCTGGTTCTCTGTTCGCCAGGAGACTGACTTCTAAGACTGGCTTCACTTGGGCTTCTTGCCAGCTGATTTCTGCTCAGGTTTTAACAATAGGCACACTGGTATGAGACAGAAGGATGGGAAGAAAGAAGAGCTGGTAATTTCTTCTCCTGCTTCTCCTTACTTTTAGGATCATGTCTCTCTGTGTTCATGTCTCTCTGAGTTCCTCTAAGATTACATCTTCTTTAAGACAAGCCTCATTCCTAGATCTAGCTTTCACTGAGCTTTGCTAATTCTTTTTTCCACTTGCCCTTTCAATATACCTTATTTGTACCCATAACCCTGTCCATACTGCTGGGAAGTAATCCTTCTTTATAGTCTCTTTATTTGAACTATCTGCAAGGATTTCTGATTCCTGATGGGATCCTGGAGTGATACATGCTTGGGACTTATAGAACTCACATTCTATGGTGGCAGTGGTTCAGGGGGAGGAAAGAGAGAAAAACCATCAGACATATAATGATATAATACAATGTCATAAGAATATGTGCTATGAAGAAAAAGTGAAGCAAGACAAGAGTAATAGAGGTGGGGTAGTTGGAGGTAGACTTTTAATAGACTATAGACAGAAAACTTTTCTAAAGAAGTAACATTTTGACATAGACAAATAAAATTATAAAACTAATCTTAAGGATATCTAGAGCATTCAGAACAGGGGAAACAGCCAGTTCAAAGGCCCTGAGGTGGAAAATTAATTAGTAGATTTGAGGATAGCTAGAAGGTTAGTGTGGCTACTTGATCATACTTAATTATTCATTAATTTGCATTCATTCTTTCTAGTTTTAAGCACTGCTCTGGAAAATGGAGATGAAATTCATGGTCTCTGCCTTCATGGAGCTAACAGAAACAGTAACAAAGTCCTTTTCTTCTGCTTAAATTAAAAAAGAGAAAAAAATATACTAAAATGTTATGCCAAATTATACCAAATCATACCAAATTATACCAAATATACCAAATACATACCATTTGGGACTCCTGTAAAGTACAAGGTCAGCCAGACACTTCCATCAGCCCCGTTCTAATGTTCACATGTCAAATTCAAGATCCACTCATTACACATTCAACACAGTCACAGGCTACTAAAAAGTTTAAAGATGATTGCCAAAAAGAAAATGTAAATAAATACTTGATGCAATTTTAAAATAAAATTGCTATGTTATGATAGCAAAGTATGCATATTGGTAACCATGTTTGTAAAAGATAAGAAATTGGATGATGTCTTTTTGAGACCTAAAATGTTTTACATTATGATGAAGTATAAACATAATAAAAGATATAAAAAGAAGTTCCACAATAAAAAGAATAAGAAGAAATGGTGTTGGAATTAAGATACTGGAAGAAGCCCTTCATACTGATAGTGACAAATGTTAGAGTTGGCCATGGAAGCCTCGGTTTCCTTTAAGAAAAGGAATGAATGAAATAGACAGTGATGTGCATGAAGAAAACATAGATTTTAATTCATGCAAACAACATTGATCAAGTATGTAGTAAGTGTGTACCACTCTACATGGCCTCTTGGTAATAGAAATAATAAGGAAGCCACACTCCTAGTACTGAAAGTGCCTGTAAGAAGAAAAGACAAATATATGAAAAGATGCCAGATGCCAGAAAAAATCAGTCCAAGAAGGCACTATTCTCAGTAGTCTGCTACTGCTAAGTCACTTCAGCAGCCCACCAGGCTCCCCCATCCCTGGGATCCTCCAGGCAAGAACACTGGAGTGGGTTGCCATTTCTTTCTCCAATGCATGAAAGTGAAAAGTGAAAGTGAAGTCCCTCAGTCGTGTCTGACCCTTAGCGACCCCATGGACTGCAAGAGTACTGGAGTGGGGTGCCATTGCCTTCTTCGCTCAGTAGTCTAGCTCTTAACAAATTTTTAGTCAGATAACGTCCACAATTTGAGGACATTCTGTTAATACTGCACTTTAGAGAAAATTGATAGAAGTATTGGGATGGAGTTACAGTCAGTATCTCTTGCCTTCTTATTCCACATCTAATCCTCATGGAGTTATCTTTCTCTTTACTTTGAGTGTATTCCATAAGGGGGCCAGAACAGAGAAGTCACCAATACACACATTCAGCAATTTTCAATCTATCAGTATGGCTGCATTCATTCTGATGACCTATTTTCTACATGTTATCTAGCAGGTGATGATAGATTGCAAATATAAATTGTCTCCTGGGGTCTAAATTCTGTCTGGCCAATACCTACAGTAAGAGTGAATGGCATTCAAAATTCTTCACAAGAAATTACCAATTAGTGGACTTCTCTGGTGGTCCAGTGGTTAAGACTCTGCACTTCCACTGCAGGGAGCATGGGTTCCATCCCTGGTTGAGCAACTAGGATTATTCATGCCCTGAGGTTCAGCCAGAAAAAAAAAAAAATACCGATTAGTTCATCCAGTCCAGTGTTACAGACTGATGCAAATGTGGTTGTTCAATAACCTGTGTTGTGAAAAAGGAAGTTTGACAATGCCTAAGGTATTCCATATGAGCAACAGAAGCACATTCACCCACAACCTAAAATCTATTATGTTATAGCTACATGTTTTGTTTTCCATTCCATGCAGTTATTTTCTCCAGAAATTCACCTTGCTGGTTACATTTTGCTGAATCTAGACACTTATCTAACTAGAAGTTTCAAAAGACTACAAAATTGATAGAGGGAAATGGTGAGGACAGGTTATGATGAAATTTAAAATGTCATGGAGTATGAATTACTTATACATAGGTTAACAGAAACTGACTGTATCTTCCAAAATTACTTTCATTCCCGGGCTTCCATAGCAGCTGTATATTTCTATATCCTCCTCTGTTTTGTACCACCAACCATGTTGCTACTGCTAAGTCGCTTCAGTCATGTCCAACTCTGTGCGACCCCATGAACTGTAGCCCACCAGGCTCTTCTCTCCATGGGATTCTCCGAGCAAGAATACTAAAGTGGGTTGCCATGCCCTCCTCTAAGGGATCTTTCTGACCCAGGGATTGAACCTGCATCTCTTACATCTCCTGTATTGGCAGGCACGTCCTTTACCACCACCAACAACCATAATTAGCCAAAATAATTGTCATAGCCCTTCATTTACATCAGCAGATCATATTATGCTAATTATTTTTAGAAATCTGGTGCTAGGTTGATCATAATCTCTTCAGTTAGAGATTATTTTCCACATTTTGCATATGATTCTTTTCACTTCAGTTCAGTTCAATCATGTCCGACTCTTTGCAACCCCATGGACCACAGCATGCCAGGCCTCCCTGTCCATCACCAACTCCTGGAGTTTATCCAAACTCATGTCCATCGAGTCAGTGATGCCATCCAACCATCTCATCCTCTGTCATCCCCTTCTCCTCCTGCCCTCAATCTTTCCCAGCATCAGGGTCTTTTCAAATGAGTCAACTCTTCACATCAGGTGGACAAAGTATTGGAGTTTCAGCTTTAACATCAGTCCTTCCAATGAATATTCAGGACTAATCTCCTTCAGAATGGACTGGTTGGACCTCCTTGCAGTCCAAGGGACTCTCAAGAGTCTTCTCCAACACCACAGTTCAAAAGCATCAATGATTCTTTTAAGATACTACAATATCCCTAAGGTTTGAAGTCTTCTTTGGTGTATTTTTAAAGTTATTTAAAAAGGAATTCTTGGGACTTTCCTGGTGGCTCAGTGGTAAAAGAATGTCTTGCAATACAGGGGATGAGAGTTCTATCCCTGGTTGGGGAACTAAGATCCCACATGCTGCAGAGCAACTAAGCCCACATGCCACCACTACTGAACCCCGTGTACTCTGGGGCCTGTAAACCCACAACTACTGAGCCCACATGCCACATCAAAAGACCCTGTATGATGCAACAAACATCCTGTGTGCCACGACTAAGGCCTGATGCAGCCTAATTAATTAATTAATTTTAAAAAGGAATTCTTATCTGCAGTTATCAACCTACCCATGCCAACCTATGATTTACATAATAAACAAGATACCAAGTGTACAAGTCACAGAACTCTTATATAATGTTTCTACCAAGGAAAAATAACTTCCACATTTTTTATTGGATGCTAGTTTTTCAAATACCCTTTGCCAATATAGAGACTACCCAAGGACATTGATGAACATTTCTATTAAGCACCTATAATGTACAGAGCCATTTTCTAGACACTATAGAAAATGCAAAACATAATAAGAGAATGCCTGCTCCACATAAGCTTATTATTTAAAATGAGATCTAAGGTAGACGCATGCAAAAGGGAAGTATAAAAATGACTCTGATAATGCATTCAAGTTGCATATAAGATGCTACAGGATGCAAACAAAGGGATAAATCAACTGGGATATTGATAATTAGGGGAAACTCCTTGAAGTAGATGACTGTTGAGATGGTTTTATTTCCCTTATTTGTGAAAATCTGGTCCAACTGTTTTTGACAAAGTAAACTTCCAGCTTGGTGTGATTTGGGATCTGTGTGAAAACAACTGAATCTGTTCTTTTATAAGAAAAAAGAAGGGCAGAAGAGATTCATCACCTCTGCAAAGGGAAGAAAAACTATACTTCATGTTTAGGCACTCCCTATTCTCTGAAATATGATTCATATCTTCCACCATGGAATAGTCTGTTTTGCCTTGCATTGTTCTACTGAATGATGGAGTAAGATGATAAAGCATTTCATCTGAGGATGCAAAACAGTGACAGGTTAGATTATACATTGAGGTTATTGGGATACAAATGTGATAGCTTAGGGCACCCTTTTCAGGAAAAGAAAACTGATGATCTTTTATATTTCTTGTAGGAAGCAGCAATTTTGAACATATAAGTCTTTGCCAGCCCTAGTCAAAAGACACAAGGTCCTATATATATATATATAAATCTTCTTGCCCAGTTTTCCTGGAGTCTATTAACAAAGAAGATTCATCTCTGGCCTCAGCACATTGCTCCACTTTGAAGCTCTTTAAAAAATGATTCTACATGATATTCTTCACTTTTCACAGAGGAAAAAATCATGTGACTGATTCAACCAACTATTTAATAATTAGAGCTGAATTGTTAGCCACTGTAAAATACAATTATATCCAAAGGAATAGTTACCTTTCTGACAAACAGTGACAATCTGCATTTATTTAAACTCAGAGATGTAGATCTGTTGTCTTTGGTATTACAGCATGATTTTCCTTAGCTCCATCTTTATCCAAAGCCAGATTTCCTAAATTTAGAGAGAGGCTTAGATTCTGAGCCAAAACATCATTTTTGAATTGCCAGAAGCCGCCTGTTAATTTTTCCCATGTTCTTATAAATTCAATTAAAAGCTGAAGCTTAGATCAAATTAAAATGATTTGCTTCATTATCAAACATCCAGCCATCCAGCTGTTCACAATATTAATGTTAATACATTTCATGTACAACAGTATTTTCTGATGTTCTCTGTATGTTCCCTCACGTCTGTAGTCAATTAATTATTTGTTATGTGTGTGCTTATGGCAGCCTAGCTTCCTGTTTCCACTACCTTTTCTGCTTCTACGAAGCTCTAAAACACTTAAATACTGACATTCATGAATCATAACTAAATTCAATATCCTTTATTTTCTTTCCTTTGAAAACAGGTTTCATACTAGAAGTGAATGAAATCTAACATCTCTGAAAAACTTAAATACAATTCTTCTTCATTATCAGACATTATGACCACAATCCATCTACCAATATATGTCTGTCATGGCAGATATCTGGCATCTTGACAAAAACTGTAGCACCGAATATGAATGAGGAGATGGCAAGATATGCCACTTTATTGAACTGAAGATTGAAAATAGTGATGATTGAAATAACTGAGAAGCATCATATTTTTATTTTCAGAAGGATTAAAAATAAGTACTTTGACTGAAATCCAAAGATGTATGCCTACGTGGTAGAAAGAACCATCCTATTCAGTCAGTAACGAGTAGTCATTATTAATGCACAGTAAATCATTATTAATGCACAGTAGTATGGAGAAGGAAATGGGAACCCACTCCAGTATTGTTGCCTGGAGAATCCTGTGGACAAAGGAATCTGGAGGGCCACAGCTCATAGAGTCGCAAAGAGTCGGACACAGCTAACACACATACACACAAAGTACCGTTGCTAAGACAGACCCATACATACAGGAAAATTTATCAAAATGAAAGAAATTATTACCAACAAATAAGCAAAACAGATTAGATGATCAGCAAAAATCATTGAAAAAAGAGTATTTTGGAAACAACATAATTTCAGCTACTTCCCTTCCTCATAGTAATCCCTTCCTGGACTTCTATATATCTGTAGCTACCTGAATCACCTGAGTCCTTCTTAACCTGTCATGGATTTTTAGTCTATCTTTAGTTCTGTTTAAGACTAACATACTATTTCTGTCCCAGTAACTACACATCCACACATACTTCCTAGCCTCAGTCATCACTCCTTTAGCAACACAAATGTTATGCCCATTCTAAATGATCCATACACATTCATACTCAACAGAGAACAAATTAGCAGGGAAAGAAACAGGGAAAAAGACATTTCAGATAGGGGAAATATGAAGCACAAAATACCACACTCTGTGTATAGAATTACAATCATTGCCAGTAGAAGAAGTACAAGTTGAGATTTATCAAAGGAAGGGGCATCCTCATGGCTTTCAGTTACGTGCCACGTGATCAAAAGTGCAAACTAAGCAAATATTTTCAGGCAATAGTGAGTCAGAGAGTTCATGATTGGCATGTGAGTATTAATGATATTAATATATAAGGCAAGTGAATATGGCATCTTTATCCATACTTGATTGTTCTTTTGTCAATAAACTTTCATAATGTCCCAGTCTCAACGTACGATATCAATGTTATTAAACTTTTGGTTTCAAAATTTTGTAATTATGTTTATCTTTTCTTATTTATTAATTGACCCAAGCTTTCTAATATGGTATCTCTCAAAGTATCAACTCTAGACACCTACATCAGAAATCTCACTTGATGCTTGTTAACATGTAGAATTCGGGTCAGATTTGCTCAATCAGTGCCACCTAGGAATTTGAATTTTGACATTCTCAGCTGATTCTGATGCACAATGAAATCTAATTACATCACAGCATGATATCTGTGGTGAATTAGACTAAGGTCACTGCTGACAGAAAGTTAGTACAATCTGACTTTTGTCTGCTGAATGTGGTGTCAGTGTTTTGCCAAGGCATATTTCTCAGAGCCCTGCTCACTGGAGATGCTCTTGAACAAAATTTCTGTGGCCAAATCCATTTCAGATACCATCAAAATTACATATCGTTATTATTAATTATAATTAATAACATATTAAAGGTTCTGAGAAGTCCTGCATTAAAAGAAAAACAGCATTTCCCAAATTTATTTGACTATGAAACCCTTTATTATCATAAACCCATTTATATACTATAGGATGAAATGCTAATATGAGTATATTTCTAAAATAACACTCTCATGCTCCACTGTTATGGTGTTGGCGTTTATCATATTATTGAATTGTTTTCCATTTCCAGTTTATTAAGATTTTTAAAAACCAGGGTTATATTGGGATATATTTAAAAATCAGGGATATAACTGATGGTGGTAAAGGGTCAATGCACTGATGAAAACAAAATACATTGAAATTTCGTGTGATTTTTCAATAAATCGCTCAATTTATTAACGTGTTAGCTATGATCTGAATATCTTTATAATAAGAAGTCCACCAACAAAACTTAGTTGACAAATTGTGAGTCAGAAAACAGAGACTCAGTTCTCCTGTTACAATGTTAAAATTTTTTTTTGTTAGATCACTAAGTGAGAAATCATTTGGAGGCATTAGCAGATCAACTGTAATTTGTAAAACAACCTTTAGCAGTTATAGTTAAGATGGTTTTCAATGATTGCTTCATTAGAACACGGCATCCCCCTTTCCTGTAATACACATGATGCATTCTCCGTTATCTGGCTGTGGATTCACTGCAGTGTGGATTTATTTGTGAGATTCTGAGCACATCTTCATCACCTCATACCAGACTACTGAACAGCCCCTCAATCCCAGGACACTGGAAACACACCAAAAACATCTGACTCTGTCTGCTCAAATATTACCCAAGCAGCCTTCCTTCTGCCTATTTACACATTACAGCCTAGAGAGCAAACTTTCACCTTTACAGAAATAATGTTTCCAGAAGGTACAATTTGTTATATTTATGCATCAACTCTCTTGACCTTACTGATATCACTTTTACCAGTTTTGCCATCATCACTTCCTTGTTCCCTAAGGAGCCTCTAACTTCTCTATAGAGTTTTAAATAAAATCAGGCCCATTTTGGAAAGTACAGATATGGAATCTTTTTAAAGCTGGGAACAAGTATGATACTAGCAGTAATTAAAGAAAAAAGGTAGAAATCATTTGCTTTAAAGACTGTATGAAATATTATAGAATGTCCCATTGTGAAAAGTAGTTTAGCACAGAATTAGCAATCAAGGCTTTCTGCCAGCCTCCTTAGCAGCTGTTAAAACTTGTTTGGAACCTTTGCATGAGAAAGGCTGCAGCAACTGTAAACTACAGTGGTTCATCTGAAATACATTTATGGTTATGAAAAGCACAGCAAAACATCTGCAAAAGAAAGCAAGTACTGGGGGGTTAGAAGGCCAAGTTAGTGAAGCTTCCCAGAATTATCTCAGGGCCTGTCAGGGAAGGTTAAAAAAGAGGCTTCCCCAGAAGCTGCCAAAGACAGAACTGAAGCTGCCAAGAGTTAAAGGAAGCGAACAAAGGGTAGAGGGACCCAAAGGATTTCTATCTTGTAGGCGGCTCAGTGTGAGGAAATGTAGAAAGGCGCTAAGCTCAAAAGTAGAGACGTATACGCTAGGAAATTGAATGAATTGAGCCTTGTATGATCAACACAGTTTACACACAAACAAAAAGATAAATTCTGTAATGGGAAAAGTACTAATTACAGTGACATCCAAAGAGTAGCTTCTCCAATGCTCCTTCAGATGCAATAAAAACTGAATTTCCACATGGACTAATAAAAGGAACTTGATCAGAAAGATTGGAAAGTGTGTTTGCAAAAGAAAATAGAACATTCTAGTGGAAAGTCAAAGAAGGCAGAGTGGAGAATTCCAAGCAATTAATAATCCTAAAGATTGACAAGCATTTGAGTCAAGTTCACAATAAATGCAGAAAAACATATTCAGGAATTTAAGAAGACATCAAGTATTATCAGTGGGTTATTTTGGCCTCCATTTACACTGGCCAAGTGGTTTACCCTCTATCATTCCTCTTTCTTATAATCTTCTATGTCATTCCTAGGTTAAATATATGTTAAATGGAAATTTACAGAGATTTATGTTAAAAACTTTCACAATAAAATGCAAGTCTCTGTTGATTAACTTTCCATAATTAAGTGTTTATC
This sequence comes from Bos grunniens, assembly GCF_055505025.1. NCBI lineage: Eukaryota > Metazoa > Chordata > Mammalia > Artiodactyla > Bovidae > Bos > Bos grunniens. The sequence continues at coordinate 98,187,058 of NC_141194.1, read as the reverse complement.
AGTAACCTTAGACATGCTATAGAACTAATGTAATGCATAGAATGTTCAACGCATTTATTTTCTGAAGAGTTATAAATCTAAGATTGCACTGGATAGCTACCATTGTCTTCTAATGTATTATAAGACAGCATTGGTGATTGCTATGCATTTAAAAGATTGTTATTCTATTAAAAAAGCTGGATAAGTGATTATTAGAGTGCTTACTTAAAGCCACACTCCCTGAAGTCAATAAAACATAGAAATATTTTTTAAGTTACAAGTTAAGTTTTAAGTTCATACTACTTTCTACATCTTACTGTTAGATTAAGTGGACTCCTAAATTGAGTGATAATAAACAGGGTGATGATAATATGTTAACATTAGAATGATTATACAAGAAGTCAGAACAGAGTAAACACTTTTGTGTTATACATTTCTAACTCTGTGTTTATAGACAACATTTGTTAAGGAGGTTCATCCTGTATTGATGCAATAGTTTTCCTTAATATTAGAATCTCCACATTCCAAATTCTTCCATACCAGGTCAATCTACTACAATCAATTAACTTCTCAGAGTCGATGCTATTTCTCCACCATCTTCCATGATGTCCCCCTACTCTAAATATTCTTATGAGTGTGCATGTTCAGTTGCTTCTGTTGTGTCCAACTCTTTGTGACCCTATGGACTGTAGCCCACCAGGTTCCTCTTTCCATGGGATTCTGCAGGCAAGAATACTGGAGTGGGTTGCAACACCCTTCTCTAGGGGATCTTCCAGATCCAGGGATCAAACCCACGTCTCTTATGTCTCCTGCATTGGCAGGTGGATTCTTTACCACTAGTGCCACCGGGGAAGCCCTTGGGGGCTAATGTCTCTGACCTATTTTTTCATCTACTAATGATAAATTATATGCTAATTCATTACATGGTATTCTCAGTTAAATGAGATGAAAAACTTTGGAGGCTAAAGGGTGTGTGCGTGTGTGTGTGTTCCTTCTATAATCAATATTTGTATATATAGTTACTGAGATCCTGGATTTTGATATTTAAAGTGTTCAGTAAGTTTTCAGAATTAAAAAAAAAAATGACTTGTCCTGGCCAGCTGTTTTTATAGCTCCTGTCTACTAGCTGGCTTTAAATAACAACAGAAAGAGAAAGTATACCATTATTTACAGATACTGTCAAACCATGTGCACTGAATTTCTTGCCCCTCTTCCACTACTTGTCTCTTGCTTTCAGAGAGTTTAAATAATCTCATACCCACTCCTGGGCTTCTGACTGTCCAAACTCAGTTGGCTTTCACTTTTCTTTAAGTATAAATCGCATTGGCTTGTACCTTTCTAAGACTCAGTTACCACATTTACTTAGCCACATTCTAAGTAAAACCAAAAAATGCAGAAATGTTTATATTGTAATAACATCTTCTAATATGATTCTGCCATTGCTATTTGAAAATACAGGTTTTATTATCCAGTTAAAAATAATGCAGATTAGAAAATATCTGTATCTGGAAACACTGGGTGTCAGATTTGCAAGCTTCCAAATATATAGATTTTCATTTATTTCTGCAATATCCTAATAAATTATCAACTTTAATTCCTAGTTGTTTTTATTGAATAAATTGATTCCCTACAAAACTGAATGTAAATGTGCTACTCAAATAATTTCTATGACTAATTATGATTTTCTGTGAAAATCTCCAGAAAATTCTCATCCCCCAACTTTCTGAACCTAATAAGCCCTTATCATTTCTAAGTGATTGAACTGTCCACCTGTGTGGATCTTGGGACTACCTGGTGTTATGAGCAGTGATAGCCAGAGAAGCAGAGTAATGGAAATGGCAAAAAAAAAAAAAAAAAGCCCATATGTTCTATACCAAAACACAGTTGCTGCTTCAGGGCAAAAGGCACTGAAAGTCAGGATATGGCAAGGAGTTAATATTTCTGTAGGATGAGGTTTTACATGTCTGTCTCTTTGTGTCTGCCAATAAAATGAAATTATAGCATTAACTATCATGTTTCCTACTATTATCTTAAGCGGTCTTAACATCTGTATATAAGAACTTCAACTGTTTACCTCTAATGTTACTATAAACACTCTCATAATAGATCCTTCTAATTGATTGGTGAACAATTGATCACTGATACCAGCCTGCTAATAAATCTATCATGGATGAAAACAATAATGCTTATTTACTAAGATTTTAGCAGAATCTGTGCTAGAATCTATAATAACTAATAGTTAGAAACCTTGCTGGGGGGAAGATATAACCTAGATTGCCACAAATGGATTTGAAACCTGTTCAAAAGCAAACCACACAGCATTACCCCCACATTTTGAATCAGTTAATAATGAACATAAGTAGAATGATTGAAAAGCCTGACTCTCCTATTTTGACACTTGAAATGTTTCTGGGATATACATAAACAAGAAATTGAAAACATAAAGAAAAGAACAGTGCCTCCAAAAACCCAGTTATTCAACAAAAAGACATTATTAGGAGCCCTGAGTTATTCAAGTACCATTTTCCTGTACTTTTATGTGGTAGGTTAGGTCTCTGTGGTATCCTCACACCCAAAAGTCAAACCCCAAAACTCACCAGTAGTCAGAGGTCTTAAAACTGCCTGGCATACTCTAAAATCTAACTGACCTTCTTTAAATACAATCCTGACAAGAGATACAAAACCATATATTCATTTCCAAGGGCTGCTATGAAAAAAAAAAAAAACACTAACTGTGTGATTTAAAACCACAGAATCTTACTCCCTCACAGTTCTGGAGGCCAGAAGGTTGAAACCAAGGTGTTGGCAGTGTCATTCTTTCTCTGTAGCCTCTATGAGTGGATCCTTCTTTGCTTTTTCCAACTTCCGGCCCCAGACTTCCACTGGCTCGTGGTAAAATAATTCCAATCTCCGCCTCTGTCTTCACATGGCTGTCTTCCTTGTGTCTTCATGTGTCCAAGTTTCCCTCTTGTAAGGACCCCATTATTACCTGCTCTTAACTTGATTACATTTGCAAAGACCTTATTTCCAAATCAGGTCACAGTAACAGAAACCAAGGATTAGGCTTATCTTTTTTTTTTCTTTTTTTTTTTTCCTGAGAGGGGACGGCCACAATTCAGCCCATAACACTGGGCAAAATGATGTCCAGATGCCCCACTTTGGGTTCTATCTTTCCTTAACTCTTCCACTCAAATGTTGAACAAGAAATCCAATTACATTCTAGAGATTTAATTTTGATATATATATATTTTATAAAATACTGACTAAATGTGACACTCAGTTAAATGCAAGCACAGAGATTCAATTTACTTATTTTTTAAAAAAAAATCATTTTTCAACTTTCTTCCAGATCCTACTGGATAAATATATATATCAGAACTAGAATCAAGTACACAGTCATTAAAGACCAAAATCCACAGATGTCACAGGCTCCATGTGGCTGATGTCTTTAAGCAGACAGTCTGCTATAATCTGTACCAAATGACACTTCCAGGTGGTGGACAAACAAAGCCCCAGGGAAGGCACATTGTTTCAATCTAGCTTCAGGGTAACATATATCGCAGAAATCAACTTTTATTATTTTAAAAAAAATTTCCCCTTAGGTGACCTAGGTGATTCTTAATCGCCTTCCTTCTTCTTAAATTTGTCCTGGGAAAAAGTGAGTAGTACATAACTTCTGTTATTTGGTGAGACTTGTATCTTTAGGTGAATGCTGATGATGAATGAAATTGCATCCCTATTATGAGATGGCAACCAGTCACAGGGGCAGGCTTGGAGAGGGACGTCTTAAGGAAAGTATAATAGCTAGGACAAGCTTTATCATAGGCTAGTGATATATTCTTGTAAAAGAAAGTGATGAATCAATTCATCACTGTCAGAACAATATTTTTCTTAAAGCATTTTTGAAATGTTTTGTTGCTACACCTGATTAACTTAAATGCAAAACAAAATAAGCAGATGGCTTGACATTTGCCATCCTATAGGGAGGAATGGTGTACCACGTGCCTTGCAGCTGAACTTTTCTGAGCCTTTTAACTCTCAAATCTAGGTGTAAGGCTCCCTCACACTCTGAGCTGGAGAAGGCTCCCTGGCAGGAAGAAGAAAGGGAACCCTAGGCCAACCAATATCCTGTCATTGTTCAGTTGCTCAGTCGCATCCGACTCTTAGTGACCCCATGGACTGCAGCATGCCAGGCTTCCCTGTCCTTTGCTATCTCTCAGAGCTTGCTCAAAGTGATGTCCATTGAGTCAGTGATGCCATCCAACCACCTCGGCCTCTGTCGTCCCCTTCTCCTCCAGCCTACCTGCTCAAAATGAAGATGTTTTGCTGGTGTTCCCATGCTGACCAGTATTCTGGTTTTCACCTTATTTTTTGTGTATTAGATTCTAATAGGTGGCATAGTTCCTATAACTAGATTTGGTCTTCTGCCTGAGTATGTAACTCTCTGCCTGGGTTTCTATACTATTCCCCAAGTCTACAATTCTGAATGATCACTGAGTCCTGGCAAAACCTCGGCTCCATCCTAAATCCCAGTTCCCATTTCTGGCTGAGTAATGCCTACCGAAGATCTACTTAAGGCCAATTTGCTACTGTTGTATCTGTACTGTCTGTCAAAACCGAGTGGTAGACCTTGTTGGGTCTCACCTTATATTCTCATATCCCATATTCCTGCCCTGCCCTTCCAGTGATTAGTTAGATATGGTTTCCAGTTCACCTTGGTCTGACCCATTTAACACTACAGTTATAAATTGAGATGCTGCTGCTGCTAAGTCACTTCAGTCGTGTCCGACTCTGTGTGACCCCATAGACAGCAGCCCACCAGGCTCCCCTGTCCCTGGAATTCTCCAGGCAAGAACACTGGAGTGGGTTGCCATTTCCTTCTTCAATGCATGAAAGTGAAAAGTGAAAGTGAAGTCGTTCAGTCATGTCCAACTCTAGCGACCCCATGGATTGCAGCCTGCCAGGCTCCTCCATCCATGGGATTTTCCAGGCAAGAGTACTGCAGTGGGGTGCCATTGCCTTCTCCAATAAATTGAGATAGGGGCTGGCCAAAAAGTTAATTCAGATTTTTCCTTATAATCTTATGGAAAAATCTGAACAAAAATTTTGCCAACCAAATAGTTTGTTGAAAGTGATAACTCCAAATGAACAGTCAAAATACAAGCACCTGTAAAAATAATAAGTATCAGTTCAGTTCAGTCACTCAGTCGTGTCTGACTTTTTGTGACCCCATGAAGCGCAGCATGCCAGGCCTCCCTGTCCATCACCAACTTCCAGAGTTCACTCAGACTCACGTCCATCGAGTCAGTGATGCCATCCAGCCATCTCATCCTCTGTCGTCCCCTTCTCCTCCTGCCCCCAATCCCTCTCAGCATCAGAGTCTTTTCCAATGAGTCAACTCTTCACATGAGGTGGCCAAAGTACTGGAGTTTCACCTTCAGCATCATTCCCTCAAAAGAAATCCCAGGGCTGATCTCCTTCCGAATGGACTGAGCATCTCCTTGCAGTTCAAGGGACTCCCAAGAGTCTTCTCCAACACCACAGTTCAAAAGCATCAATTCTTCGGTGCTCAGCCTTCTTCGCAGTCCAACTCTCACATCCATACATGACCACAGGAAAAACCATAGCCTTGGCTAGACGGACTTTTGTTGGCAAAGTAATGTCTCTGCTTTTGAATATGCTATCTAGGTTGGTCATAACTTTCCTTCCAAGGAGTAAGCGTCTTTTAATTTCATGGTTGCAATCACCATCTGCAGTGATTTTGGAGCCCAGAAAAATAAAGTCTGAAACTGTTTCCACTGTTTCCCCATCTATTTCCCATGAAGTGATGGGACCGGATGCCATGATCTTCATTTTCTGAATGTTGAGCTTTAAGCCAACTTTTTCACTCTCCACTTTTACTTTCATCAAGAGGCTTTTTAGTTCCCCTTCACTTTCTGCCATAAGCGTGGTGTCATCTGCATATCTGAAGTTATTGATATTTCTCCCAGCAATCTTGATTCCAGCTTGTGTTTCTTCCAGTCCAGCGTTTCTCATGATGTACTCTGCATATAAGTTAAACAAGCAGGGTGATAATATACAGCCTTGACGTTCTCCTTTTCCTATTTGGAACCAGTTTGATGTTCCACGTCCAGTTCTAACCATTGCTTCCTGACCTGCATACAGGTTTCTCAAGAGGCAGGTCAGGTGGTCTGGGATTCCCATCTCTTTCAGAATTTTCCACAGTTTATTGTGATCCACACAGTCAAAGGCTTTGGCATAGTCAATAAAGCAGAAATAGATGTTTTTCTGGAACTCTTTTCCTTTTTCCATGATCCAGGGGATGCTGGCCATTTGATCTCTGGTTCCTCTGCCTTTTCTCAAACCAGCTTGAACATCAGGAAGTTCATGGTTCACGTGTTGCTGAAGCCTGGCTTGGAGAATTTTGAGCATTACTTTACTAGCATGTGAGATGAGTACAATTGTGCAGTAGTTTGAGCATTCTTTGGCATTGCCTTTCTTTGGGATTGGAATGAAAACTGACCTTTTCCAGTCCTTGGCCACTGCTGAGTTTTCCAAATGTGCTGGCATATTGAGTGCAGCACTTTCACAGCATCATCTTTCAGGATTTGAAATAGCTCAACTGGAATTCTATCACCTCCACTAGCTTTGTTTGTAGTGATGCTTTCTAAGGCCCACTTGACTTCACATTCCAGAATGTCTGGCTCTAGATGAGTGATCACACCATGGTGATTATCTTGATCGTGAAGATCTTTTTTGTACAGTTCTTCTGTGTATTCTTGCCACCTCTTCTTAATATCTCCTGCTTCTTTTGGTCCATACCATTTCTGTCCTTTATCGAGCCCATCTTTGCATGAAATGTCCCCTTGGTATCTCTGATTTTCTTGAAGAGATCTCTAGTGTTTCCCATTCTGTTATTTTCCTCTATTTCTTTGCATTGATCGCTGAGGAAGGTTTTCTTATCTCTTCTTGCTATTCTTTGGAACTCTGCATTCAGATGTTTATATCTTTCCTTTTCACTTCTCTTCTTTTCACAGCTATTTGTAAGGCCTCCCCAGGCAGCCATTTTGCTTTTTTGCATTTCTTTTCCATGGGGATGGTCTTGATCCCTGTCTCCTGTACAATGGCACGAACCTCATTCCATAGCTCATCAGGCACTCTATCTATCAGATCTAGGATCTTAAATCTATTTCTCACTTCCACTGTATAATCATAAGGGATTTGATTTAGGTCATACCTGAATGGTCTAGTGGTTTTCCCTACTTTCTTCAATTTCAGTCTGAATTTGGCAATAAGGAGTTCATGGTCTGAGCCACAGTCAGCTCCTGGTCTTGTTTTGGTTGACTTGTATAGAGCTTCTCCACCTTTGGCTGCAAAGAATATAATCAATCTGATTTAGGTGTTGACCATCTGGTGAGGTCCATGTGTAGAGTCTTCTCTTGTGTTGTTGGAAGAGGGTGTTTGCTATGACCAGTGCATTTTCCTGGCAAAACTCTATGAACCTTTGCCCTGCTTCATTCCGTATTCCAAGGCCAAATTTGCCTGTTACTCCAGGTGTTTCTTGACTTTCTACTTTTGCATTCCAGTCCCCTATAATGAAAAGGACATCTTTTTTGGGTGTTAGTTCTAAAAGTTCTTGTAGATCTTCATAGAACCGTTCAACTTCAGCTTCTTCAGTGTTACTGGTTGGGGCATAGACTTGGATTACTGTGATACTGAATGGTTTGCCTTGGAAACGAACAGAGATCATTCTGTCATTTTTGAGATTGCACCCAAGTATTGCATTTTGGACTCTTCTGTTTTCCATGATGACTACTCCATTTCTTCTAAGGGATTCCTGCCCAAAGTAGTAGATATAATGGTCATCTGAGTAAATTCACCCATTCCAGTCCATTTCAGTTCGCTGATTCCTAGAATGTTGACATTCACTCTTGCCATCTCTTGTTTGACCACTTCCAATTTGCCTTGATTCATGGATCTGACATTCCAGGTTCCTATGCAATATTACTCTTTACAGCATCCGACCTTGCTTCTATCACCAGTCACATCCACAGCTGGGTATTGTCTTTGCTTTGGCTCCATCCCTTCATTCTTTCTGGAGTTATTTCTCCACTGATCTCCAGTAGCATATTGGGCCCCTCCTGACCTGGGGAGTTCCTCTTTCAGTATCCTATCATTTTGTCTTTTCATAGTCACGTATTAACTTGTTTCAGAAATTAAGTGTCATACTTCTGACATTATCGACTATTACTTTTGTTATCTGTGTTGAAGGTTTTGGACTTCTATTTTCTCCTAAGTAATCTAGTAGTGTCTTAATTCCTTTCTTTCTTTTTTTTTAATCAATAGATATAGGATCAAGCCTGTGTCTGTTTATTAGTATTATTCATCTCAAAATTGTTTCAAGCTTAAATCTTCATTGGTTGTCTGATTTTATTAATATACAGAGTTTCATGCTGATGTTGAGAACTTTTTAAATTTGAATATTGCTTTCCCATCAGATGAAGGAGACTTTGCTTAATAAGAATCCCCCTGTTGTAGACTGAATTATGTTCATCCAAATTTCATATGTTGAAGTTCTAACCTCCAATATCACAGAATGTGACTAATTTTGGAAATACAGCCTCTAAAGAGGTAGGTAAAGTTAATAAGGTAATACGGTTGGGCCCTAATCCAAATAAAATTGGTGTCCTTATAAGAAGAGGAAGAGACACCAGGGCTATGCACTCAGAGTAAAGGCCTCTTACATGTACACAGTAAGACACCAGGGCTATGCACTCAGAGTAAAGGCTTCTTACATGTACACAGTAAGAAGACTGACATTTGCAAGCAAAGGAGAGAAGCCTCAGGAGAATGAACCCTGCTTATTCCTTGATCTTAAACGTCTACCCTCCAGAGCTATGAGAAAGTAAAATTCTGTTGTTTAAGTCACTCATTTGGTGGGCTTACATTATGGCAGCCCCAGCACACTAACATACACCCTTTTAAGTCACAACCCTTGAGTTAAGAACAAAAAGAGGATGATCTTTGACACTTTGTAATATCTTATTCTTGATATTTGTTGCTTTCCTAGAAAATAAACCATGCTCTTCTACTATTTGTGTTAAGAATAATATATTTTAACAATCATGTTTTAGAAATTTATTTCTAATCAGAGGATAATTGTTTTACAGTGTTATGTTGGTTTCTGCCATACATCAACGTGAATCAGGCCTCCGTCCTCTTGAACCTCCCTCCCATCTTCCACCCCATCCCACCCCTCTAGGTTGTCACAGAGCACTGGGTTGGCACTCCCTGCATCATACAGCAAATTCCCACTGGCTATCTATTTTACATATAGTAATGTATATGATTCAATGCAGAGGGTGGGACAAATTGAGTAACAATCATTTTTAACCACTAGTCATACCTAGAATTTTTAGAAAGTTGATTAAAGTCAGGAAACCTGATTGTAATCTGTCTAGCCAATTAACCAGTCATGCAACCTTGTTCAGGTCTTTTAGTCTTCTTGAACTTTGGTTTATTTATCTAGATGAAGGGGATAACAAGTCTTGTCTTGATCACCATAAAAAGCACTCTGAGAACCAAAAGTGAAAGAGTATGAAAGTATTTTGAAGTTGTGAAGCTCTATAAAAATGTAAGGTTTTTGTTTTAGTAAAAGGCAAGGATTGCTTAACATTTATAAAGAAGCCTTTTTGCGTACCCCCCCCCCCCGCAAATTCACCAAGTGTTGAAGAATAACTATAAAGTAATGCACTGTATACCCAACAAAAACTGCAGGGGAGAAAAGACCTAAGAAACCCATAGTCCTGATATACTTTGATAATTAAAAGTATCAGCTTTGGAGGAAGGGGACACATACATTAAGAGTTTGGGATTAGCAGATGCAAGCTATTATATATAAAATAGATAAACAACAAGGTCTTACTATATAGCACAGGGAAGTATATTCAATATCTTGTAATAAACTATAATGGAAAAAAATCTGAAAAAGTATATACACCTTCCCTAGTGGCTCAGATTTTAAAGAATTTGTTTACAATGCAGGAGACCCAGGTTCGATCCCTGGGTCAGGAAGATCCCCTGGAAAAGAGAATGGCTACCCACTCCAGTATTCTTGCCTGGAGAACTCCATGGACAGAGGAGCCTAGCAGGCTATAGTCCATGGGGTCCCACAGAGTCAGATATGACTGAGCAACTAACACTAACAAATACTAATATACATTATCTGATTGGAAATCAGTCCTGAGTATTCAGTGGAAGCACTGATGCTGAAGATGAAGCTCCAATATTTTGGCCACCTGATGACAAGAACTGACTAATTGGAAAAGACTCTGATGCTCGCAAAGATAGAAGGCAGGAGGAGAAGATGGTTGGATGGCATCACCGACTCGATGGACATGAGTTTGAGCAAGCTCCAGGAGTTGGTGATGGACAAGGAGGCCTGATGTTCTGCAGTCCATGGGGTCGCAAAGAGTCAGACATGACTGAGCGGTTGAACTGAATTGAATATACATTATGGAAATCACTTTGTTGTACACCAGAAACTAACACAACATTTTAAATCAACTATACTTCAATTAAAAAATAAAAATAAAAGTACCAGTTTAGGCCCAGAAAAATGAATTTATGCTCTGCCAGTTCTCTCTGACTAACGCAATTCTCTCAACCTTAGTTTCCTCATCTATAAAAGGGGGAAAATAATATTTACCTCATAGATTATTTACCACAGTAACTGAGATAATAATGAATGTAAAGGAAGTAACACCATATTAGTAAAGCATACAGTAAGCACTCAATAAATATTGGTTATCATTATCTTTGATAAAACTTTTATTGCTACTGAAAGCCTAGACATTTTTTGGGAGCCTATGACTGTTCTCACACTTTCTCAAACCACAACTGCACTATACCTCAACACCTTCAACCCTCACAGATAAATCTTGCAGAAAAACTGGGTGGTGGTGATAGCTGTGCAGTCATGTCTGACTCTTTGTGATCCCATGGACTGTAGCCCACCAGGCTTCTCTGTCCATGGGATTCTCAAGGCAAGAATACTGGAGTGGGTTGCCATTCCCTTCTCTAGGGGATCTTCCCAACCCAGGAACTGAACTCAGGTCACCTGCATTGCAGGCAGATTCTTTACTGTCTGAGCCACCAGGGAATCCTGCAGAATAACTAGAGAAATGCAAAACCTAGAAAGTGATCATGGAAAGGAAACTGGTTCAAAAGGAAAAAAACACATGTGGTTTCCATTTTCCTGAAAGAGAAGCCAAAGTCTGATGACAGTGTCAGGCCAAACTGAATGGCACAACCCACATTTGGATTCTACATGAGTGGGGCCAGGTGGCCAGGCATAGACTGCAGGGAATCTGACCAGATGATCACAGGTCAGCATTTAAGCACTGAGATTCAAAATGGTTTTAAATAAGGAAACAGCAGAACTGAGGCTGAGATGGGGAATAGGAGAACAGATGGGGTGGTTCACACAAAAGCATAACTGGGGTAGGACACAAAAAGTGCCTGTCTGATAGCCTGCTCTGCATGCTGATTCAAACATCCTTGTGAGTTCAAGTAATTAAGGACTAGTAGGTGTGCACAGTACTGGTGAATGAGGCTGTGACCTCCAGGTCTGATGACTACAGAAGAGGCTCTTGATCAACAAGGAGTCTGAAGTGTTCTAAAAGTCTCCTCAGCTATTTTTGCATGTGTACATGAGTCTAAAAATTATCTTGTGTATATCCAGGCAGTGTGTTGATCACACAGTGAGTGACAGGGACTGGCCTGAGGTTCTAGACTTTCCACATTTTGATCTTGGTATATGACATCTATGCTATTTGTATCCGTCACTCGTGTTATAGGTATTCTTTTCTGTTTATGTTAGGATTGCCTGCTGCTGCTACTGTTAAGTCGCTTCAGACCCACCCTGTGCGACCCCATAAACAGCAGCCCACCAGTCTCCTCTGTCCCTGGGATTCTCCAGGCAAGAATGCTGGAGTGGGTTGCCATTTGCTTCTCCAATGCATGAGAGTGAAAAGTGAAAGTGAAGTCAGTCACTCAGTCGTGTCCAACTCTTCGAGACCCCATGGACTATAGCGCACCAGGCTCCTCTGTCCATGGGATCCTCAAGGCAAGAGTACCGGAGTGGGTTGCCATTTCCTTCTCCATAGAGTTCCCTAGGGGAAGGGATATGCTGGAAAGGAAAAGAAAGTAACATATACAGTGTTTATCATATGTTGTCCTAAATGCTTTACACATGATTATCTCATTTAATGCTTCCAACATCCTTGTGAGGTAGATATTGTTTATTGTCCTTATTTTCCAGATGGTAACCCAAGGCACACAGATGTGAGAGTTGGACCAAAAAGAAGGCTGAGTGCCAAAGAATTGATGCTTTCAAATTGTGGTGCTAGAGAAGACTCTGAGTCTCCTGGACATCGAGGAGATGAAACTAATCAATCCTAAAGGAAATCAACTCTGACTATTCATTGGAAGGACTGATGCTGAAGATGAAGCTCTGGTACTTTGGCCACCTAATGCGAAGAACTGACTCACTTAAAAAGACCCTGATGCTGGGAAAGATTGAAGACAAAAGGAGAAGAAGGCAGCAGAGGATGAGATGGTTAGATAGCATCACTGATTTAATGCACATGAGTTTGGGCAAACTCCTGGAGATAGTGGAGGACACAGGAGCCTGGCGTGCTGCAGCCCATGGGTTCACAGAGAGAGTCGGACATGACTTAGTGACTGAACAAGAACAGCAATAGCCCAAGGCACAGTGGGGATGAGTAACTAGTAACTAGTGAATCCAGGATTCAAAACTAGCCAGTCTATCCCCAATTTCCTGAGCACCAATACTGAGCATCCAGTAATGCTTCAATAAGTATTTCTCCTATCAATGAGTAAATAAATATTGAGAGTTAGAAAAAGTTGTAATTGTGTGTGGACATGCCAATCCTCTTAATTGGCAAGTACAGTGGCTATAAAAGAAAATGTTGTCTATTGCTCTTGTATGTACCACTTCCTCCCCCATACTCAGTATGTGCAGATCATTGGTACTGATGAGGGAAATAAGAATTGGATTTGATGCCTCACAGACAATTACACTTACCATGTCCACAGCGGCACTCTTTTTCATTCCTCAAACCTGCTCTACCTTCAGTCTTTCTGAGATCAATGAACCTTGTTGACTTTATCTTCAAAATATTTCCACATCTGACCACTTCTCACTACTCCCTGTGCTATCATCAATGATGTGCTGGCTGTCGGGCTTCTGCCCTGCTCTCTTTTGAGCAGCCATTATTATTCCATTAATAACCTAAGTCAGATCATGTTATTGCACTGTTCACCTCAATGGCCCCATCTCACTATAAGTAAAAGATAAGGACCTTACAAATGGCCTCCACGGCTTTACAGGACTATCTATCTGACCACATCCTCTAAATGCCTAGCCCAACCATGCTCACTCAACTCCAGCCATATTGGACTTTGCACTGCTTCTGTAACTCATGAGGAATTTTCCCCACAAAAAGCCTGTGTCTCTGCCTGAAACTTTCCTTCCTCCATACCTGTATGGCTCACTTCTCACCTCTTCTATGTCTTTTCTTGTATGTCAGCTCAGTTCAGTATGTCTTGACCATCCTATTTGCAATCTCACCCTCAATATTAAAAAAGAAAAAATACTAACACCCTAATTCAAAAAGATACAAACACCCCAATGATCAAAGCAGCACTATTTATAATAGCTAAGACACGGAAGCAACCTAAGTGTCCATTAACAAATGGATAGATAAAGAAGATGTGGTACATATATACAATGGAATGTTACTCACCCATAAGAAAGAATGAAATCTTGCTATTTGCAGCAATATGTATGGACTTGGAGGGCATTTTGCTCAGTGAAATAAGTCAGAGAAAGAGAAATAGTATATGATATCATTTATATGTTGAATCTAAAAAATATAACACACTAGTGAAAATGACATAAAAGAAGTAGACTCACAGATATAGAGAACAAACTAGTGGTTACAAGTGGTGGGGGCCAATATAAGGATGGGGGAGTGGGAGATACTAAATATTTGGTATAAGATGGGCTATGAGAATATATTGTACAACACAGGGAATATAGCCAATGTTTTGTAATAACTGTAAATAAAAAGTAACTTTTAAAATTGTATAAAAATTTAAAAATCAAATGAAAAATGAAATAAATAAAATCTAACCCTCACCTCTGCACTTCAGATCTCCTTAGCTTACTTTATTTATTTTTTCTGAAACCATTAGCTTTAGAACATATAATAAATTTGACTGATACAATCTGTTAACTGTCTCCCCCTACTACAATGTTAACTAACTCCATAAGGGCAAGTATTTTTATCTGGTTTCTACACTGATATATCTAAAGCACCTAGAATGGAGCCAGGCATCAGTCAATTAATATAGGTTTATTGAATTAGACAGAAGATTCTCATGTGGAATATTGATGAGCAGCCCTCAAGTTAAAGAAAATATATGTGGTTACACTTAAAGCAATATTTCAAGATAAGTCAATGACAAGCTGTTTAAGAAAGTAAAACTCATCCCTGAACCCCTACCTTGTTTCTCCTAACCTAATAGTAGTTCAGTACAGTTCAGCTCTGTCACTCAGTCCAGTCCAACTCTTTGCAACACCATGACTGCAGCGTGAGGGGCTTCCCTGTCCATCACCAACTCTCAGAGTCTACTCAAACTGTTGTCCCCTTCTCCCGCCTTCAGTCTTTCCAAGCATCAAGGTGTTTTCAAATAAGTCAGTTCTTCACATCAGATGGCCAAAGTTTTGGAGTTTCAGCTTCAACAACAATCCTTTCAATGAATATTCAGGACTGATTTCCTAGGATGGACTGGTTGGATCCCCTTGCTGTCCAAGGGACTCTCAAGAGTCTTCTCCAACACCACGGATCAAAAGCATCAATTCTTCGGCTTTCTTTATACTCCAACTCCCACACCCATACATGACTACTGAGAAAACAATAGCATTGACTAGACGGACCTTTGTTGGCAAAGTAATGTCTCTGCTTTTCAATATGCTGCCTAGGTTGGTCATAACTTTTCTTTCAAGGAGCAAGTGTCTTTCAATTTCATGGCTGCAGTCACCATCTGCAGTGATTTTGGAGCCCCAAAATATAAAGTCTGCCACTGTTTCCACTGTTTCCCCATCTATTTGCCATGAAGTGATGGGGCCAGATGCCATGATATTCATTTTCTGAGTGTTGAGCTTTAAGCCAACTTTTTCAATCTCCTCTTTCACTTTCATCAAGTGGCTCTTTAGTTCTTCTTCGCTTTCTGCCATAAGGGTGGTGTCATCTGCATATCTGAGGTTGTTGATATTTCTCCCAGCAATCTTGATTCCAGCTTGTGTTTCTTCCAGTCCAGCGTTTCTCATGATGTACTCTGCATATAAGTTAAATAAGCAGGGTGACAATATACAGCCTTGATGTACTCCTTTTCCTATTTGGAACCAGTCTGTTGTTCCATGTCCAGTTCTAACTGTTGCTTCCTGACCTGCATACAGGTTTCTCAAGAGGCAGGTCAGGTGGTCTGGTATTCCAATCTCTTTCAGAATTTTCCACAGTTTATTGTGATCCACACAGTCAAAGGCTTTGGCATAGTCAATAAAGCAGAAATAGATATTTTTATGGAACTCTCTTGCTTTTTCCATGATCCAGGGGATGCTGGCCATTTGATCTCTGGTTCCTCTGCCTTTTCTCAAACCAGCTTGAACATCAGGAAGTTCACGGTTCACATATTGCTGAAGCCTGGCTTGGAGAATTTTGAGCATTTCTTTACTATCGTGTGAGATGAGTGCAATTGTGCGGTAGTTTGAGCATTCTTTGGCATTGCCTTTCTTTGGGATTGGAATGAAAACGGACCTTTTCCAGTCCTGTGGCCACTGCGGAGTTTTCCAAATGTGCTGGCATATTGAGTGCAGCACTTTCACAGCATCATCTTTCAGGATTTGAAATAGCTCAACTGGAATTCTATCACCTCCACTAGCTTTGTTCATAGTGATGCTTTCTAAGGCCCACTTGACTTCACATTCCAGGATGTCTGGCTCTAGATGAGTGATCACACCATGGTGATTATCTTGATCGTGAAGATCTTTTTTGTACAGTTCTTCTGTGTATTCTTGCCACCTCTTCTTAATATCTTCTGCTTCTTTTGGTCCATACCATTTCTGTCCTTCATTGAGCCCATCTTTGCATGAAATGTCCCCTTGGTATCTCTGATTTTCTTGAAGAGATCTCTAGTGTTTCCCATTCTGTTGTTTTCCTCTATTTCTTTGCATTGATCACTGAGGAAGGTTTTCTTATCTCTTCTTGCTATTCTTTGGAACTCTGCATTCAGATGTTTATATCTTTCCTTTTCACTTCTCTTCTTTTCACAGCTATTTGTAAGGCCTCCCCAGGCAGCCATTTTGCTTTTTTGCATTTCTTTTCCATGGGGATGGTCTTGATCCCTGTCTCCTGTACAATGGCATGAACCTCATTCCATAGCTCATCAGGCACTCTATCTATCAGATCTAGGATCTTAAATCTATTTCTCACTTCCACTGTATAATCATAAGGGATTTGATTTAGGTCATACCTGAATGGTCTAGTGGTTTTCCCTACTTTCTTCAATTTCAGTCTGAATTTGGCAATAAGGAGTTTATGATCTGAGCCACAGTCAGCTCCCAGTCTTGTTTTTTTTTTTTTTTTTTTTTTTTTTTTTTTTTTTTTTTTTTACTGTATAGAGCTTCTCCACCTTTGGCTGCAAAGAATATAATCAATCTGATTTAGGTGTTGACCATCTGGTGAGGTCCATGTGTAGAGTCTTCTCTTGTGTTGTTGGAAGAGGGTGTTTGCTATGACCAGTGCATTTTCCTGGCAAAACTCTATTAGCCTTTGCTCTGCTTCATTTTGTACTCCAAGGCCAAATTTGCCTGTTACTCCAGGTGTTTCTTGACTTCCTACTTTTCCATTCCAGTCCCCTATAATGAAAAGCTAGTATAGGTATATTCTAACTGTTCTGGTATATTCCTTTTATATTCAATAATCACAAAGCAGATCCACCATCCGGAACAAAATGCAAACCAGTACACAATAAATCAACATAAAATAGTACTTATGAAAGTCTACCTTACAAATGAACAAATGAAAATGGACTGTTCCAAATGTTAGCAGAAAACTTGATATATTCATGAAAAGCAACACATTTGCTAAACTCACAAAAACATTTTTTGTTTTTTTGCCATACCATGCAGGCAAGCAGGATCTTAGTTCTCCAGCCAGGTATTGAACCATTGCCACTTGCAGTGAAAGTGTGGAGTCTTAACCACTGGACAGCCAGGTAAGTCTTCTGATAGCTCATTTCTTTTTAATTCTGAAAAATATCCCAATATCTGAGGTACCACAGTTTGTTTATCCTTTTACCTATTGAAGGATATGATCTAGTTTTTTTGTTTTTTTAACCAACAATGAAAAAATAAACAAAAAAACTCAAAGAATGTTTTTATGCAAGTTCCCTGGCTGTGCAGTGGTTAAGATTCTGTGCTTCCACTGCAGGAGGCATGGGTTCAGTACCTGGTAGGGGAACTAAGATCTTCCATGCTGCAAGGCATGGCCAAAAAAAAAAAAAAAGAAAAGAAGAAATGAGATATAAAATCATGAAAAGACAAGGAAGAAACTAATGCATATTGCTAAGCAAAAAAAGTCAGTCTGAAAAGGCTACACTCTGTATGACTGCAACTCTATGACATTCTGGAAGAGACAAAACTACGGAGACAGTACAAAGATCGGTGGTTGCCAGGATTAAGGGAAAGTGATGAATAGAAGGAGCACAGAGGATTTTTCAGGAGGTGAAAGCACTCCCTGTGTACTACAACAGTGCATACATATCATTGTACATTTGTCCAAACCCATAGAATGTACAACACCAAGAGTGAACCCTAAAGTAAACTTTGGACTTTGGGTGATAATGACATGTCAATGTAGGTTCATCAGTTATAACAAATGTGGGGGATGTTGATAACAGGGGAAGTTGTGCGTGTGTAGGGGCAGGAAGTATATGGGAAATATCTGTACTTCCCCCTCAATTTTGCTATGAACCTAAAACTGCACTAAAAAAATTAAAGTCTGATTTTTTTTTAATAAAAAAGGACAGCTAAGAGGAATAACATGTTGCAAAATTTCCACTTGCAATCAGTTAAAGAATACCATTATTACAGACGTAGTATATATGCATTGTAGAAAATTAAAAAATGCAAGTTAGCAAAAACTTCAAAAATAAGTCTTCACATTGCCACCTCCAGAGATTCCGATCTGTGTTAATTCTAGTGCATATGCATCTTAACTTCCTTTAAGCATGCATACAGACAATATATGAGCTTCTATATTTTTGACCAAACAATATCACACATGCTTTTCATAAGTCAGTGATCTTCATTCTTCTATTTCAGTAAGATTTCATCTCATCTACTATCTAAACTACACTGAAATTTCCCTCAAGGGAAAGAAAAATGACGTTTCTTGTTAGTTTGTCAAGAACAGTATCCAATTCAAGAGAATATATTGAAAAATCACTTTTAAAGTAATAGTAACTCAAACTTCTTTAATCATATTATTTTATTAGAGAAATGCAAATCAAACCTTCAATCAGATATCACCTCATACTAGTCAGAATGGCCATCATTAAAAAGTCTACAAATAAATGTTGGAGACAGTGTGGAGAAAAGGGTATCCTACACTATCAGTGGGAATGTATGGAGAACAATACAAAGGTTCCTTAAAAAACTAAAAATAGAGCCACCATATGACCTAGCAGTCCCATTCCTGGGCATGTATTTAGAGAAAACTCAAATTCAAAAAGAAATAGGCACCCCAATGCTCATTGCAGCGCTATTTACCATAGCCAAGACATGGGAGCAACCTAACTGTCCATTAAGAGATGAATGGATAAACAAGATGTGGCAGATATAGATGTAGATATAGATAATGGAATATTAACCATTAAAAAGAATGAAATAATATCATTTGCAGCCACATGAATAGACCTAGAAATTATGATGCTAAATGAAGTAAGTCAGACAAAGAAAAACATCATATGACATCACTTCTATGTGGAATCTAAAATACAACACAAATGAACATATGTATAAAACAAATAGACTTACAGACATAGAAAACAAACTTATGGTTACCAAATGGGAAAGACAGGGTAAGGTAATAAGTTAGGACTTTGGAATTAACATACACATACTATTATATATATAATAGATACATAACAAAGTCCTACTGTATATTCAGTATCTTGTAAAAACATATAACAGAAAAGAATCTGGAAAAGAAATCTCTTAATAGTTTTAACTGTTTTCAGATAACTTTCTTGGAATGTCCAGAAAGATAATTATATCACTTGTAACTAATTACTATTTTGTCTTTGCAATATTTAAATCTCTTAGTGCTTTTATCATATGACATCTTTCTAGAACTTTTGAGACAGCATCGAATAAAAATGATAATTCTCAAAAAAGGAATAGATAGCACTTTGCTATACACCTGAAACTAATACAACATTGTAAATCAACTATACTTCAATTGTTTAAAAAAGGGGAAAAAAATCCAAATGTGGAAACACTCTCTTATCTGAAAATATTTATTTTTACAGCATTTGTCTGCATGTGATTTAAACACTGTTCAGTAAAAATTCATCAATGATTTGTTGAATAAAATTATAAAATATGTACTAAATGCATAATATATCCAAATTTTAAAATGAAATAAAACATTTAATTATCAGGAAAGCTTTTAGATCATTGGAACTGGTAAAAATATATACAGTAACTTTGGACAACTCATTTTGGTTGAATTTTTATTAATGTGGTCATTATCTGAAACTGATTTTTTTTTAATTGCCTTTTCTCTTTTTACTACATAATGAACTACTCATGGGGCATCCCTGGTGGCAGGGTGGTAAAAAATCCACCTGCCCATGTAGGAGACACAGGATATGTAGGTTTGATCCCTGGGTTGGGACTATCCCCTGGAAGAGGGCATAGCAATCCACTCCAGTATTCTTGCCTGGACAATCCCATGGGCAGAGAAGCCTGGTGGGCTATAGTCCATAGAGTTGCAAAGAGTTGAAGTGACTGAGCATGCATGCATGCATACTCAAACTGCTCATATTCTGTGGCATTTTATTAAGTTTTTTTCAGTCAACAAAATGAATCAATTCTGTTACTGTTAGTGATAGCAAAGGGTTATGTGATAAAATAACAAATCCTAGAACTGATGAAAAATTTGATGGAAAATATAAATCATTTTTATTCAACAACTCTTTCTCATCAGTATCCTTTAAACTTCAACATATATTTTCCTTAAAAATAATTAATTTTAGACTTACCATGGTGATTTTCTGAATGAATCCTTTTCTGAATATAAAATACAAGTATAAATCATTTATAAAATTAATAAACCCATCCATCTGTACAGGCTCTAATGTGTCCTGTATGTTTGAGATTTGAGCATATGTGAATAAAACTGAAAACTCTTATTTGCTATGTTGCTTTTAAAAATTCTGCAAGTATGGTTTCGACATCATTGCCAAATTCAAAACTTATTCCCAAAGATAAAACTAATATGTGGCTAAAAAAGCAAACAACTACTATGTGGTAAGTTTTTTAAAGTGTTACTTACTGAGAAAAATTCTGGCAATTTCTTATAAAACTAAAAATGTAACTATCATACAATCCAGCAATCACACCCCTTGGCATTTTTCCCACAAATAAGTTTGTAAAAACTTATTTTTACACAATAAAACTATACACAAATGTTCAAAGCCTAATTCATAATTGTCAAAAAATGGAAATGACCCAAATGTTTTCCACTGGGTGATTGTATAAACAAACTTTGGTTCCTCCATACAATACTATCAGCAATAAAAAGGAACAAACTATTGTTATGCAAAACAATCTGAATGAGGGACTTCCCTGTTGGTTCAGTAATTAAGATTTCATGCTTCCCTATGAAACTACTGTAAAAATAAGGCCGATAACTGGAAGCAGGAGGCTTAAGTCCAAACCCTGACTCCAGGGAGCTCCTGACTCCAAGGAACATTAATTGACAGGAGCCCATCAAATGCCTCCATACCTGCACTGAAACCAAGCACCACACAAGGGCCAACAAGTTCAAGGGCAAGACATACCAAACAAATTCTCCAGCAACAAGGAATACAGCCTTGAGCTCCAAGATACAGGCAGCTCAAAGTCACCCCAAAACCATAGACATCCCATAACTCATTACTGGACATTTCATTGCACTCCAGAGAGAAGAAATACAGCTCTACCCACCAGAACACCCACACAAGCTTCCCTAACCAAGAAACCTTGACAAGCCACCTGTACAAACCCACACACAGCGAGGAAACGCCACAATAAAGAGAACTCCACAAACTGCCAGAATACAGAAAGGACACCCCAAACTCAGCAATTTAAACAAGATGAAGAGACAGAGGAATACCCAGCAGATAAAGGAACAGGATAAATGCCCACCAAACCAAACAAAAGAGGAAGAGATAGGGAATCTACCTGATAAAGAATTCTGAATAATGATAGTGAAATTGATCCAAAATCTTGAAATCAAAATGGAATCACAGATAAATAGCCTGGAGACAAAGATTGAGAAGATGCAAGAAAGGTTTAACAAGGACCTAGAAGAAATAAAAAACAGTCAATATAATGAATAATGCAATAAATGAAATTAAAAACACTCTGGAGGCAACAAATAGTAGAATAACAGAGGCAGGAGGTAGGATTAGTGAATTAGAAGATAGAATGGTAGAAATAAATGAATCAGAGAGGATAAAAGAAAAACGAATTAAAAGAAATGAGGACAATCTCAGAGACCTCCAGGACAATATTAAACGCTACAACATTCGAATCATAGGGGTCCCAGATGAAGAAGACAAAAAGAAAGACCATGAGAAAATACTTGAGGAGATAATAGTTGAAAACTTCCCTAAAATGGGGAAGGAAATAATCACCCAAGTCCAAGAAACCCAGAGAGTCCCAAACAGGATAAACCCAAGGCGAAATACCCCAAGACACATATTAATCAAAATAACAAAGATCAAATACAAAGAACAAATATTAAAAGCAGCAAGGGAAAAACTACAAATAACACACAATTTCCATAAGGATAACAGCTGATCTTTCAATAGAAACTCTTCAAGCCAGGAGGGAATGGCAAGACATACTTAAAATGATGAAAGAAAATAACCTACAGCCCAGATTATTGAACCCAGCAAGGATCTCATTCAAGTATGAAGGAGAAATCAAAAGCTTTTCAGACAAGCAAAAGCTGAGAGAATTCTGCACCATCAAACCAGCTCTCCAACAAATACTAAAGGATATTCTCTAGACAGGAAACACAAAAACAGTGTATAAAATCGAACCCAAAACAATAAAGTAAATGGCAACGGGATCATACCTATCAGTAATTACCTTAAACGTAAATGGGTTGAATGCCCCAACCACAAAACAAAGACTGGCTGAATGGATACAAAAACAAGACCCCTACATATGTTGTGTACAAGAGACCCACCTCAAAACAGGGGACACATACAGACTGAAAGTGAAGGGCTGGAAAAAGATTTTCCATGCAAATAGGGACCAAAAGAAAGCAGGAGTAGCAATACTCATCTCAGATAAAATAGACTTTAAAACAAAGGCTGTGAAAAGAGACAAAGAAGGTCACTACATAATGATCAAAGGATCAATCCAAGAAGAAGATATAACAATTATAAATATATATGCACCCAACACGGGAGCACCGCAGTATGTAAGACAAATGCTAACAAGTATGAAAGGAGAAATTAACAATAACACAATAATAGTGGGAGACTTTAATACCCCACTCACACCTATGGATAGATCAACTAAACAGAAAATTAACAAGGAAACACAAACTTTAAATGATACAATAGACCAGTTAGACCTAACTGATATCTATAGGACATTTCATCCCAAAACAATGAATTTCACCTTTTTCTCAAGCGCACATGGAAGCTTCTCCAGGATAGATCATATCCTAGGCCATAAATCTAGCCTTGGTAAATTCAAAAAAATAGAAATCAATCCAAGCATCTTTTCTGACCACAGTGCAGTAAGATTAGATCTCAATTACAGGAGAAAAGCTATTAAAAATTCCAACATATGGAGGCTGAACAACACGCTGCTGAATAACCAACAAATCACAGAAGAAATCAAAAAAGAAATCAAAATTTGCATAGAAACGAATGAAAATGAAAACACAACAACCCAAAACCTGTGGGACACGGTAAAAGCAGTCCTAAGGGGAAAGTTCATAGCAATACAGGCACACCTCAAGAAACAAGAAAAAAGTCAAATAAATAACCTAACTCCACACCTAAAGCAACTAGAAAAGGAAGAAATGAAGAACCCCAGGGTTAGTAGAAGGAAAGAAATCTTAAAAATTAGGGCAGAAATAAATGCAAAAGAAACAAAAGAGACCATAGCAAAAATCAACAAAACCAAAAGCTGGTTCTTGGAAAGGATAAATAAAATTGACAAACCATTAGCCAGACTCATCAAGAAACAAAGGGAGAAAAATCAAATCAATAAAATTAGAAATGAAAATGGAGAGATCACCACAGACAACACAGAAATACAAAGGATCATAATAGACTACTATCAACAATTATATGCCAATAAAATGGACAACGTGGAAGAAATGGACAAATTCTTAGAAAAGTACAACTTTCCAAAACTGGACCAGGAAGAAATAGAAAATCTTAACAGACCCATCATAAGCATGGAAATTGAAACTGTAATCAAAAATCTTCCAGCAAACAAAAGCCCAGGTCCAGAAGGCTTCACAGCTGAATTCTACCAAAAATTTAGAGAAGAGCTAACACCTATCTTGCTCAAACTCTTCCGGAAAATTGCAGAGGAAGGTAAACTTCCAAACTCATTCTATGAGGCCACCATCACCCTAATAGCAAAACCTGACAAAGATCCCACAAAAAATAAAAAACTACAGGCCAATATCACTGATGAACATAGATGCAAAAATCCTTAACAAAATTCTAGCAATCAGAATCCAACAACACATTAAAAAGATCATACACCATGACCAAGTGGGCTTTATCCCAGGGATGCAAGGATTCTTCAATATCCGCAAATCAATCAATGTAATACACCACATTAACAGTTGAAAAATGAAAACCATATGATTATCTCAATAGATGCAGAGAAAGCCTTTGACAAAATTCAACACCCATTTATGATAAAAACTCTCCAGAAAGCAGGAATAGAAGGAACATACCTCAACATAATAAAAGCTATATATGACAAACCCACAGCAAACATTATTCTCAATGGTGAAAAATTGAAAGCATTTCCTCTAAAGTCAGGAACAAGACAAGGGTGCCCACTTTCACCACTACTATTCAACATAGTTTTGGAAGTTTTGGCCACAGCAATCAGAGCAGAAAAAGAAATAAAAGGAATCCAAATTGGAAAAGAAGAAGTAAAACTCTCACTATTTGCAGATGACATGATCCTCTACATAGAAAACCCTAAAGACTCCACCAGAAAATTACTAGAACTAATCAATGATTATAGTAAAGTTGCAGGATATAAAATCAACACACAGAAATCCCTTGCATCCCTACACACTAATAATGAGAAAACAGAAAGAGAAATTAAGGAAACAATTCCATTCACCATTGCAACAGAAAGAATAAAATACTTAAGAATATATCTACCTAAGGAAACTAAAGACCTATATATAGAAAACTATAAAACACTGGTGAAAGAAATCAAAGAAGACACTAATAGATGGAGAAATATACCATGTTCATGGATTGGAAGAATCAATATAGTGAAAATGAGTATACTACCCAAAGCAATTTATAGATTCAATGCAATTCCCATCAAGCTACCAATGGTATTTTTCACAGAGCTAGAACAAATAATTTCACAATTTGTATGGAAATACAAAAAACCTCGAATAGCCAAAGCTATCTTGAGAAAGAAGAAGGGGACTGGAGGAATCAACCTACCTGACTTCAGGCTCTATTACAGAGCCACAGTTATCAAGACAGTATGGTACTGGCACAAAGACAGAAATATTGATCAATGGAACAAAATAGAAAGCCCAGAGATAAATCCACACACATATGGACACCTTATCTTTAACAAAGGAGGCAAGAATATACAATGGATTAAAGACAATATCTTTAACAAGTGGTGCTGGGAAAACTGGTCAACCACTTGTAAAAGAATGAAACTAGAACACTTTCTAACACCATACACAAAAATAAACTCAAAATGGGTTAAAGATCTCAATGTAAGACCAGAAACTATAAAACTCCTAGAGGAGAACATAGGCAAAACACTCTCTGACATACATCACAGCAGGATCCTCTATGACCCACCTCCCAGAATATTGGAAATAAAAGAAAATAAACAAATGGGACCTAATTAAACTTAAAAGCTTCTGCACAACAAAGGAAACTATTAGCAAGGTGAAAAGACAGCCTTCAGAATGGGAGAAAATAATAGCAAATGAAGCAACTGACAAACAACTAATCTCAAAAATATACAAACAACTCCTGCAGCTCAACTCCAGAAAAATAAATGACCCAATCAAAAAATGGGCCAAAGAACTAAATAGACATTTCTCCAAAGAAGACATACAGATGGCTAACAAACACATGAAAAGATGCTCAACATCACTCATTATCAGAGAAATGCAAATCAAAACCACTATGAGGTACCATTTCATGCTAGTCAGAATGGCTGCGATCCAAAAGTCTACAAGCAATAAATGCTGGAGAGGATGTGGAGAAAAGGGAACCCTCTTACACTGTTGGTGGGAATGCAAACTAGTACAGCCACTATGGAGAACAGTGTGGAGATTCCTTGAAAACCTGGAAATAGAACTGCCTTATGATCCAGCAATCCCACTGCTGGGCATACACACTGAGGAAACCAGAAGGGAAAGAGACACGTGTACCCCAATGTTCATCGCAGCACTGTTTATCATAGCCAGGACATGGAAGCAACCTAGATGCCCATCAGCAGAATGGATAAGAAATGGATGAATGAATGGATAAGAAAGCTGTGGTACATATACACAATGGAGTATTACTCAGCCATTAAAAAGAATACATTTGAATCAGTTATAATGAGGTGGATGAAACTGGAACCTATTATACAGAGTGAAGTAAGCCAGAAAGAAAAACACCAATACAGTATACTAACGCATATATATGGAATTTAGAAACATGGTAACAATAACCCTGTGTACGAGACAGCAAAAGAGACACTGATGTATAGATCAGTCTTATGGACTCTGTGGGAGAGGGAGAAGGAGAAGGTGGGGAGATTTGGGAGAATAGCATTGAAACATGTATAATATCATGTATGAAATGAGTCGCCAGTCCAGGTTCAATGCACTATACTGGATGCTTGGGGCTGGTGCACTGGGATGACCCAGAGGGAGGGTATGGGGAGGGAGGAGGGAGGAGGGTTCAGGATGGGGAGCACGGGTATACCTGTGGTGGATTCATTTTGATGTTTGGCAAAATTAATACAATATTGTAAAGTTTAAAAATAAAATTAAATTAAAAAAAGAAAAAAAAAAGATTTCATGCTTCCACTGCAGGGAGCACAGGTTTGATCCCTGGTCAGGGAGCTGAGGGGCTCCCCAGGTGGTGCTAGTGGTAAAGAACCCGCCTGTCAATGCAGGAGACAGAAGAGAAGTGGGTTTGATTCCTGGGTTGGGAAGATCTCCTGGAGGAGGGCATTGCAACCCACTCCACTATTCTTGGCTAGAGAATCCGATGGACAGAACAGCCTGGCAGGTTATGGTCCATAGTGTTGCAAAGAGTCAGACATGACTGAAGTTATTTAGCATGCATGCACACACAGGGAACCAAGATCTCACATGCCTTGTCGTATGGCTGGAAAAAAAAAAAAAACACCAATCTGAGTGAATTTCCAAAAATCATATTGAGTGAAAGTTGCTATATGTTATAGCATTTCTTTTATATAATATTCTTGAAAAAATGAAATTATAGAGATTATCTAAAAGTATATTAATCATTGGCAAGATTTAGGGACAGGGCACAGTATGGGGAAAGGAAGAATTGTTACAAACAAGAGAGATCCATGTGACATTGGAACTGTTTGTATCTTGTCTGTGATAGTGGATACAGGAACCTATCCATGGGTACAACTGTGAAGATATAAATATATACATACAAATAAGTTAAAGTGAAACTGGGGAAATTTGAATAATATCAGTGGATGTTATCATGCCAAAATCCTGATTGTGATATTTTACTATAATTTTACAAGATGTTACTATTTGGGGAAACTGAGTAAAGTATACATGAGCTCTCTCTGTATTACTTCTTAAAACCCCACGTGAATTTACAATTATCTCAAAATATTCACAACTGGATATTTACAACAAACTTTTACCCCAAAACTAAAAAAAAAAAATTCATTTATTGTCTCCTGTTTTTTGATCAGTTGCCCAGTCGTGTCTGACTCTTTGTGACCCCATGGACTACAGCACACCAGGCCTCTCTGTCCCTCACCATCTCCTGAAGTTTGCCCAAGTTCATTTCCATTGCATTGGTGATACCATCGAGGCATCTCATCCTCTGATGCCCTCTTCTCCTTCTGCCCTCAGTCTTTCCCAGCATCAGGGAACTGTTCACATCAGATGACCAAAATACTGGACTTTCAGCTTCAGCATCAGTCCTTCGAACGAGTATTCAAGGTTACTTCCTTTAAGATTGAATGATTTGATCTCCTTGCTGTCCAAGGAATTCTCAGGAGTCTTCTCTAGCACCATCAACTCTTTGGCACTCTGCCTTCTTCACGATCCAGCTGTCACAATTGTACATAACCACTGGAAAAACCATAGCCTTGACTAGACAGACCTTTGTCAGCAAAGTAATGTCTCTGCTTTGTAATATTTTGTCTAGGTTTGTCATAGTTTTTCTTCCAAGGAGCAAATGTCTTTTAATTTCATGGCTGCAGTCACCATCTGCAGTGATTTTGGAGTCCCAAAAAATAAAGTCTGCCACTGTTGCCATTCTTTCCCCAGCTATTTGCCATGAAGTGATGGGACCAGATACCATGATCTTAGTTTTCTTTATGCTGAGTTTTAAGCCAACTTTTTCACTCTCCTCTTTCATTTTCATCAAGAGGCTCTTTAGTTCTTCTTCACTTTCTGCCATAAGGGTAGTGTCATCTGCATATCTGAGGTTATTGATATTTCTCCTGGCAGTCTTGATTCCTGATTATGCTTCATCCAGCCCAGAATTTGCATGATGTACTCTGCATATAAGTTAAATAAGCAGGATGACAATATACAGCCTTGACATACTCCTTTCCCGATTTGGTATGAGTCTGTTGTTCCATGTCTAGTTCTGACTGTTGCTTCTTGACCTGCATACAGATTTCTCAGGAGGCAGGTCAGGTGGTCTGGTATTCCCATCTCTGGAAGAATTTTCCACAGTTTATTGTGATCCACACAGTCAAAGGCTTTGGAATACTCAATTAAGCAGGAATAGATGTTTTTCTGGAACTTTCTTGCTTTTTCTATGATCCAACAAATGTTCGCAATTTGATCTCTGGTTCCTCTGCCTCAAAGTATATATAAAACTGTGAATTTTTTTGTTTTACTTTGTATTTTTTTTAATTTAAATAAAATTTTAATTGGAGGATAGTTGCTGTACAGTATTGTGTTCGTTTCTGCCATACATCAATATCAATCACCACAAGCATACATTTGTCCGCTCCCTCTTGAACCTCCCTCTCACCTCCTACCCCATCTGACCCCTTTAGATAGTCTCAGAGCACCACATTTGAGCTCCCTGTATCATACAGCAATGGAAATAATTTTTTTTAATGACATGAATAAAGCCAGCCTTGACTTTATGTTTTATCTTCTGTAGAGATATTAAGAAAAAGAATGTTACTGAGCTATACATTCTTTGAAATACAATTATTCAGCTTACTCTTCTGATATGAATATTGCTTAAGTAGTCAGAGCTGGACCCACTTAGGGCTTGTGAACCAAGGGGAAACCATAGTAGAGGTAATTGGCCTCAATTGATGTTGATGGAAGGAGAAATAAAATAGCATCCTCCTCTGGACGATCAAGTAAGGGTGAAGGAATGAGCAAAGAACATTCTGGGAAAAGAAGAGTTCAGGTAGACATGTCAGGAGGATCACTGAGCAACCACACTTCCTGACCTTTACTTCTTCTGGAAAGTTGTCTCATAAAACCATTACAGAACATATCCAGCTTAGATCGGTTCTCCTTCAACCAGTAACGTTTAGATCTACTTACAAATCTTTACTTTGCCTGCTGCTGCCAAGTCAATTCAGTCGTGTCCGACTCTGTGCAACCCCATAGATGGCAGCCCACCAGGCTCCCCCATCCCCGGGATTCTCCAGGCAAGAACACTAGAGTGGGTTGCCATTTCTTTCTCCAATGCATGAAACTGAAAAGTGAAGGTGAAGTTGTTCAGTTGTGTCCGACCCTCAGCGACCCCATGGACTGCAGCCTTCCAGGCTCCTTGGTCCATGGGATTTTCCAGGCAAGAGTACAGGAGTAGGGTGCCACTTTGCCTAGAGTTTCTATTGTCGTTCCCATTGCCTCAAGCCTCATAGAAACCTGAAGTGGAGACAGATTATCTCTTCTAGAAAGTTCTATACTCATACTTCACCAGAAATATCCAGGAAAACAAGCTTAGCTCAGATCTCTTTCAACCAACAATGTTGCAAACTGTTCCCACACATTTACTTTTCTCAAAGTATTCTGTCCTCTTCCCAGTTCCAATACAAAAACCTCCTGTGAAGTCAGCTATTTAATTCTACATTATCTAATCACTTTCTGAGCTGACCCAATGATGTTTACTTCTTCCAAATAGCTTTGTCTTTATCCCTTCATCCTCACAGAAATCACACTGGGTGGAACTTAGTTGATTCAACCAATCACATTCTGTCTCCATTTCCTGATCTTTACATTTTCAGGAAACATCTGTCCTCATACCCTTACTGTATCAGAAACACCCAGGGTAGCAACTTTAGTTTAGTTCTTATGCAAATAATCATATTTGGATCTGTTCCCAGGCATTTACTTCTTCCAAAAAGATCTGGTTTTACCACCCCCTCACAAACTCACCCTTAAAAAAACCCCAGAGGAGGGATTTTAGTTCATTTCTCCTTCAACCAACCCCTTGACTATGCTTCCTGACCTCAATTTGTTCCAAAAGGTTCAGTTCTCATAACTTCATGATATCAGCAACCCCCAGGGGAAGGAGTTTTAATTCAGTTCTCCTTCCACTAATCATGTTCTGACCCCTTTTTGTACTTTCATTTTCCTTAGAATGTTCCATACTCATTCTCTCTACCCTGGAAGTTTCTGTGAGAACGGCTGGATGAAGATACAACAGTCTAGGAAAATTACTCAAAGGAGAATTGAAATTATTTTCCAGTTCTTGGGATTTCTTTGAATATCTCTGGGGTAGGCAGGGATTGAAATAGAACTTTCTGGAAGGAGTAAGGTCAGGAGAAAGTCTCAGAATATAACTGGATGAGGGAGGACTGAAAAGTCCCCATTCATGGGGTTTCTTTTAGATGGTTACATGAGGACTGAACATTGTCAGAGAAGTACGGATGAGGGAGAAGAACATGACTGATTGAGGGAGAACTGAACTAAGCTTTCTTTTAACCAATGTATTTCTGATATAGTGATGGTATGAGGATGAAACTTCATGATGTCAGAATATGACTGATGGAAGAAATACTGAACTATGTTTCCTTCCATGAGATTTCTGAGAGGGGACTATATTGGAGTGAAAAGTAAGCAGAGAACTTTCTGGAAGAAAGACTGGTTCAGAATATGGCTTGAGAAAAAATTTAAGAAGCCCACACCCCTGAGTATTTTTATGAGTATAGGTTTGAGAACTTGAGAACAGAACATTCTGGGGAAACTACTGTCTTGGAGCAGATCTGAACATTTTGGGTTGAAGGAAAGTGAAACTAAGCACCTTCTTCTAGATGTTCACAATACTGCCATTGTGAGCACAGAACTTCCTAGAAAAAGGAAATGCCAGGAGGTTGGTCAGAATGGGATTAGTTGAAAGAGAACTGAATTAAGTACCCTCCCCTGGGAGTTCTGTTAGGGTTTTTGTATCTATGTATATAGACCGGGGAGGAAGGTGTGTAATGACAGAACTCTCTTGAGGAAATAAAATCAGGAATGGGCTTAATACACGACTGGATGAGGAAGAACTGAGTAAATCCATTCTTTTGGGAGTGTTCTATGAGGATTAGGGGATAAGAACACAACTTTCTTGAAAAGAGTTATGTAACAGAAGACAGAGCCAATCAGAGACTGTCATTACAAGAGGACAAACATTATTATATATGATAATAAGCTTCAAAGTTATAAAGAGATTGGAGGACCAATTTCTTTTATTATGTGAATTTTCTTGATCTATTATTTCAAAGCTGGCTCTCTTCATTGATTTCTGATTTTAAACAGCTTTGTGGGACCAGTTTCAGTGTACTTTCTTGCTTTCCTTCTGCATCTCCTTTTGTCTTAATAGTTTAAAAATATGCACTATGTATTTTAAGCCTCCAGAATAAAATATGTGGGATTCAGACACTTCTTAAACTTGACAGTCAAGTGATTTACAGGGACCATGTCCAAGAAGGTGTTCTTGTAGAGATGGAAGCAGAAATAGGGCAGTAGAAAAAAAAAATGAGAAGGTAGCTAGGTTTATGAGAAGGATTCAGTTTGGGTTTAGACAAGAAACTGTCGAAACACAAAACTCAGAATCAAAACTACTACAAGGTATCACCTAACACTTGTCAGAATGGCCATCATTAAAAAGTCTACAAATAATAAGTGTTGAAGAGGGTGTAGAGAAAAGGGAACTCTCCTACACTGTTGGTAGGAATGTAAATTGGTGCAGCCACTATGGACAACAGTATGGAAGTTCCTTAAAAATCTCAAAATAGAGCTACCATATGATCCATCATTCCCACTCCTGGGCATATATTGGAGAAAACTCTAGTTCAAAAAGATACATGCACCCCACTGTTCATAGAAGCATTATTTATACTAGCCAAGACATGGAAGCAACATAGATGTCCATTGAGAGATGAATGGATACAGAAGATGTGGTACATACATAAAATGGCATACTTCTCAACCATGAAAACAGAATGAAATAATGTCATTTGCAGCAACAAGAATGGACCTAGAGAAACACTAAGTGAAGTAAAGTCAGACAGATAAAGACAAACACCATATGATATCACTTATATGTAGAATCTACAATGTGATACAAATGAACTTACTTACAAAACAGAAATATACTCACAGACTAGGAAACAAACTTATGGTTACCAAAGGGGAAAGGAGGGGAAGGATAAGTTAGGAGTTTGGAATTAGCAGACACACACAACCATATATGTAAAATAAAAAAGTGGGTAGACATTCCCTTCTCCAGGGCATCTTCCCAACCCAGGGATTGAACCCAGGTCTCCTGCATTGTAGGTGGATTCTTCACCACCTAAGCCACCAGGGAAGCCTCTACTGTATAGCACAAGGAACTATATTCAATATCTTGTAATAACATATAATTTAAAATAATATGAATATATATATATATATATATTTTTTTTTTTTTTAAAGAAATACAAACACTTACACTGAAAAAAAAGTTCAGGGGGAAATTGAGGCTCCAGATGACCATCAAGATTAGTACCACTGATATTTGATTCTGGGTGTGGTCTGATCCATACAAATAAATATATATCTGAACTATGACAAGGAAAAGTGTTGCCAATAAAATTAATTCCTATAATATTGGATCCTGGAAGAAGTAAGCATGATCTGAACCATAAAAGAAAGTCTTACCTGAAACCAAACAGTGAAAATCAAAACCACCAAAATTATTCCAGTGTTAGTGGCTTCCAGATGAGTTAATCTTGGGGCTATGAATAAACAAACACCTCTCTGAAGAAGGAGAAGAAAAATATTCACTTCCAAAATTATATCCAAAGATTTTGGCTTCATGACTAGTTGTTTGTGTTGCATAATCCATGTAAGTAAGTTTTCCTGAAACAAGAGGGAGGACATACATATATCACAATTAAGATTAATTTCAGTGGAGTGTGAGAGTCTCCTCACAAAGGAGTACAGATGACAATCCAGATGTTTGTTGAAAAGATGATGTGACCACAACCAATACTGGTTTTTGTCCTAAAGTGCAATTGTGGTGAAGAAAAATGCATAGGAGAGTGAGAGTCTCCTACTGTGAAGAAAATACCAGGGCATGAGAGAAGCAAGTGATAATAGACAGATGTGGTACAAGTACGATCTCAAAGTGGGCAGGAAACTCGAGCATAGTTACCAACAAACCAGTTATTCTGGGTTGTGGTGAAAAATAGAGTGGGCTTTTAAAGTGTATAGGAAATTCCAAACTTAGTGGCTAGCAACCAATAAATCTGTCAGGAGATAGGATACTTGAAGTATAAGAGAAAGCAAATTCACTGTCTTAGTGGAAAGGAAAGTGAACAACTGTATAGCCAGGGAATCTATATTATGGACAAGCAACCAGAAAATTCACAGTGGAAAGGAACTAGTACAGCTAGGAGAGGGAAGGGAATTAATTACAGGTAGTCAGAAATTATTGAACAAGTTTGAAGTGAATAGATATACATGCAGAAAGTGGCTAACTAACCATGATCAGGGTCTGCATATAGAGGCAGAGATCTTGAAGACCAGACTACTTACCTTTCCAGAGAAGTTTGTGGAACCCTACCCTTTGCTCCCCCTCCCAGGTAAAAGCAGCAACAGAAGGATTGGAAATGGAAGACTTTCCACAAATGGACAAGACATCAAAATGTAAGATGAATTTATTATGACTTTAGTGAGTAAATTTGGAGGGAATTAGAAGTTGCATCTCATTGTTCACAGCAGTTTGCTCCCATGAGCTGGTTGTTGCCATGAACTAAAGGAAAGAAATCAGAGTATGCTCAGTCATGCCATTCTCTAGATTGTCTCATGGTGGTATGTGGATGGAGTTTGAATATTAATAATGCAAACTAACAAGAGAATTTTCAATCCAGAGAGAATTTTTCCTTCTAGAAGCATTTTTGTATTCAATAATTTTCTAGAAATGACATGCTAAGCATATAGAGTGTAAATATTATTTCCTAAGGTGTCTTGTTAAGAACAGGGTAAAATCTGACCCTGAAATTTAACTGAAAGTGAATTCTAGTTTAACACACTCTTAGTTGAGCATTTCATTATATAGCAAGTCAATGATTTGCCAGCTCTTTAGACAGCAATTTCTGGTTGTGTCTACATAAGTGTGCTAGAAGAGCATCTCACAAAGAGTAGACTCTTGGAATAGCAGTGATAGTATATGTAGTTGAAATTTATATTTTAAAGAATTTTTAAAGTCCTACTTTATCTTAACCTTAATCTTTAGAGCACTTTTAAACTACAGTTAACTCTTTGTGAAGAACATTTAAGCTTTACCTTCTAACTCCACCAGGAGGGAGTGCTACTCAAAGTCAATTTATTAAAGACTCAGAGATATGAAGCTTGAACTTCATGGAACTATGGCTCCCATCCTCAGAGCGAACAGGCTCAAAGTTTTAGGTCATGCATTTAAGGACACACTAAAGAAAATGAGCAAAACTGAGACTAACCCAAATCTCATTTTCAGTTTAATTCTTTTTCTGTTATCCATATGGACTGAACTTTACAGGACAGCTATAAATTTACAAACCTAAACTTTAGAAGATATTAAGAGTATTCTGGAAAGCACTGTTGCTTTTATTAGCTTTGGTATACCACAGTCATGGATGCTAATTGGTTTAAGGACAAAATTTGAAACTTAAACTTTAGCAAGATATTAGGCATTTTCTGGATAAAGGTGAAGGATTTTGTTGACTTTGCTCCCCTGTAAGCACTGGGGTACTGGCAGTATTTGGCTGAGTCTTTGTGTTTGCTGTTTTCTTCATGGATACTGTGCTGTTGATGGCTGAAAGCATTTTTGGAATGAAAATAAATATATAGACTATTCTCCAAAGTGATCTAGTGAGAAGGGGGATGAGATAGATGGATAAATAAAACAAGATTGGCCACATGTTGATAATTGTTGAAGCTGCATGATCAGTACATGCAGGTCCATTATACTATTATATATACTTCTGTATATACTGACATTTTCCATTATCAAAAATTTTTTAATTATTATTTATGCTATAAAAGACATGCATTATGGGTAATAGGAGCTAGCTAGTAATAATGAAGCTAAAGGGCAAGAGATAGCTTTAGGAGATTTTAGTTTCTTCTATATCATCTTTCTTCCATTTTAATATGAATATATAGATAGCATATTCAAAAGCAGAGACATTACTTTGCCAACAAAGATCCGTCTAGTCAAGGCTATGGTTTTTCCTGTGGTCATGTATGGATGTGAGAGTTGGACTGTGAAGAAAGCTGAGTACTGAAGAATTGATGCTTTTGAACTGTGGTGTTGGAGAAGACTCTTGAGAGTCCCTTGGACTGCAAGGAGATCCAACCAGTCCATTCTGAAGGAGATCAGCCCTGGGATTTCTTTGGAAGGAATGATGCTAAAGCTGAAACTCCAGTACTTTGGCCACCTCATGTGAAGAGTTGACTCATTGGAAAAGACTCTGATGCTGGAAGGGATTGGGGGCAGGAGGAGAAGGGGACGACAGAGGATGAGATGGCTGGATGGCATCACTGAGTCGATGGACATGAGTCTGGGTGAACTCCAAGAGTTGGTAGTGGACAGGGAGGCCTGGCGTGCTGTGCTTCATGGGGTCGCAAAGAGTTGGACATGACTGAGTGACTGAACTGAACTGAACTGATATGAATATTGAACATTTAAAAAATGTTTACTTGAGTATAGTTGATTTACAGCATTGTGTAAGTTTCGGGTGCACAGCAAAGTGAATCAGTTATACATATACATATGCTGCTGCTGTTAAGTCGCTTCAGTCGTGTCCGACTCTGTGTGACCCCATAGACAGCAGCCCACCAGCTGTCCTGGGATTCTCCAGGCAAGAACACTGGAGTGGGTTGCCATTTCCTTCTCCAATGCATGAAAGTGAAAAGTTAAAGTGAAGTTGCTCAGTCGGGCCCAACTGTTAGTGACCCCATGGACTGCAGCCCACCAGGCTCCTCCATATATCCACTCTTTTCAGATTATTTCCCCATATAGGTCATTACAGAGTATTGAGTAGAGTTTCCTGTGCTATATAGTAGGTCTTTAGTAGATATCTATTTTGTACATAATAGTGTGTATATGTCAATCTCAATCTCCCAATTTATCCCTCCCCCTCCTTCCCCCTGGTAACCATGTTTCTTTTCTATATTTGTGACTCTATTTCTGCTTTGTAAATAAGTAAATTTGTATCCCTTTTTTTAGATTCCATGTAGAAGTGATATCATATCATATTTGTCTTTCTCTCTGTCTGACTTAACTTCACTCAGTATGACAATCGCTAGGTCCATCTATGTTGATGCAAATGGCATTATTTCATAATTGAATTTATTTTTGGTGACCTAATCTTATTGAGATTGAAGAAATAGTGATAAATATAAAAGGCACCTTTCTGATCTGAGTTAAAGTAAGAGGATTTGCAGATTTTATATACAAATGCTCTTTTTCACCCTAGGTTGCTATATCTAATAGTATAAAATTTACTGTTATATTTATTTCATAATTTTGATTACTAGAGAAGAAACCACATTTATAAAAGAAATAATGGAAATGATGAGACTTGTAGTGGGCAAAAACAGAGGAATGCAATATATATATGGTTTTTTTTTTAAATGCAGAATACTGAATAATCCCCTGAGCTGTCGTTTATTTCCCAAACAATTATACCATTCTGGCTGCAAAATTGTGTGTATTCAGGAAGCATTTTAATGCCTCACTGCCATAAAAGGAAAATTATGCAGTGTTTCTTTTTAAAAAATTATTGTAAAAATATAACAAATACAGAAAACTGCATTAACTAAATGTATAACTTAATTAATTATTATGAGAAAAACACCCTTGTAATCAACCACCTAGGTTACAAATTAGGTTAAAATATTAGAATTTTTGCCAGCCACCGCAGAGACTCCAGAGTCTCTGATTGGCTCCTTATTGCAAAATTCAGACTTAAATTGAATAAATAAGGGTAAACCACTAGGCCATTGAGGTATGACCTATCAAATCCCTTACAATTATACAGTGGAAGTGACTAATAGATTCAAAGGATTCGATATGACAGAGTACCTGAAGAACTATGGACAGATGCTTGTAACACTGTACAGGAGGCAGTGATCAGAACCATTCCCAAGAAACAGAAATTGCAAAAAGGTAAAATGGTTGTCTGAGGAGGCCTTACAAATAGCTGAGAAAAGAAGAGAAGCAAAAGGCAAAGGAGAAAAGGAAAGATACACCCATCTGAACGCAGAGTTCTAAAGAACAGCAGGAAGAGATAAGAAAGCCTTCCTAAGTGATCAGTGCAAAGAAATAGAGGAAAACAATAGACTGGGAAAGACTAGAGAGCTCTTTAAGACAATTAAAGATACCAAGGGAACATTTCATGCAAAGATGGGCACAATAAAGGATAGAAATGGTATGGACCTAACAGAAGCAGAAGATTTTAAGAAGAGGTGGCAAGAATACACAGAAGAACTATACAAAAGTGATCCTAATTACCCAGAAAACCATGATGGGTGTGATCGCTCACTTAGAGCCAGACATCCTGGAGTACGAAGTCAAGTGGGCCTTAGGAAGCATTACTATGAACAAAGCTAGTGGAGGTGATAGAATTCCAGCTGAGCTATTTCAAATCCTAAAATATGATGCTGTTAAAGTGCTGCACTCAATATGCCAGCAAATTTGGAAAACTCAGCAGTGGCCACAGGACTGGAAAAGGTCCATTTTCATTTCAATCCCAATGAAAGGCAATGCCAAAGAATGTTCAAACCACCACACAATTGGACTCATCTCACAAGCTAGCAAAGTAACGCTCAAAATTCTCCAAGCTAGGCTTCAACAGTACAGGAACCAAGAACTTTCAGATGTATACGCTGGATTTAGAAAAGGCAGAGGAACCAGAGATCAAATTGCCAACATCCGTTGGATCATAGAAAAAAAGCAAGAGAGTTCCAGGAAAACATCTATTTCTGCTTCATTGACTATACTAAAGCCTTTGACTGCGTGGATCACAACAAAGTATGGAAAATACTTCAAGAGATGGGAATACCAGACCACCATACCTGCCTCCTGAAAAACCTGTATGCAGGTCAAGAAGCAACAGTTAGAACCAGACATGGAACAAGGGACTGGTTCAAAATTGGGAAAGGAATATGGCAAGGCTGTATATTGTCACCCTGCTTATTTAATATCTATGCAGAGTACATCATGCAAAATGCTGGGCTGGATGAAGCACAACTTGGAATCAAGATTGTCAGGAGAAATATCAATAACTTCAGATATGCAGATGTCAACACCCTTATGGCAGAAAGCGAAGAAGACCTAAACAGCTTCTTGATGAAGGTGAAAGAAGAGAGTGAAAAAGTTGGCTTAGAACTCAACATTCAGAAATCTAAGATCATGGCATCTGGTCTCATCAATCATGGCAATAGATGGGGAAACAGTGGAAACCATGACAATCTTTATCTACCTGGGCTCCAAAATCAGTGCAGATGGTGACTGCAGCCATGAAATTAAAAGACGTTTGCTCCTTGGAAGAAAAGCTATGACCAACCTAGACAACAAATTACAAAGCAGAGACATCACTTTGTCAACAAAGGTCCACATAGTCAAAGCTATGGTTTTTCCAGTAGTCATGTATGGATATGAGAGTTGGATCATAAAGAAAACTGAGCACCAAAGAATTGCTTTTGAATTGTGATGTTGGAGGAAATTCTTGAGAATCCCTTGGATAGCAAGGAGACCAAACCAGTCTATCCTAGAGGAACTCAATCCTGAATATTCATTGAAAGGACTGATGCTGAAGCTCCAATACTTTGTCCAATACTTTGGCCACCTGACGTGAAGAGCCAACTCATTAGAAAAGGCCCTGTTGCTGGGAAAGATTGAAGGCAGGAGGAAAAGGGATGACAGAGGATGAGATGATTGGATGGCATCACCAAAACAGTGCACATGAGTTTGAGCATGCTCCAGGAGATGGTCAAGAACAGGGAAGCCTGGCGTGCTGCAGTCTATGGGATCGCAAGGAATGGACATGACTGCATGACTGAACAACAACAGTCAGAGACCCCTCCTAATCACAACTGTCTCCATTGTCCTCAAAAGTTTAACCTCTATTCTGACTTTTCCAGAAATCAATTCTTTATTTTCTCTTTTAGTTTATCACCAAAATGTTCATTCATAAACACTAGTTTAGTTATGCTTCAACTTGATAATTTCTATGTCTCTTTTAATGTAGAGTTTCTACTTCATCCTCTTTTTTCCTCATAGTTTATTTGTTGAAGAAACTATATCTTTTGTCTCCAGGGTTTTCTCCAGTCTTGATTTTGCATTTCCTGTAAATTGAGGGTTGGTTCTATAGGCTTGATCAGATTTCAGTTGATTGTTTTTCTTTTGGCTTCCTAGGTGGTGGTATCTCTATCTGGAGATAAAAAACATTTGGTTGCCTCTTTTGTCTATGATGTTGACTGCTTTCAGTGGTCAGTAACATCAGGTTTTATGTTGAAGGTGCCCCTCCAGACACTTTGTCAGAAGCTGATTATCTAAAATGTTAAAAGTCTCATAGGAACAATAGTCCTTGCATGCTGATAAATTTGTCTGTGTGGTTTTGGTTTTTATTTTATTTGCAAGTCAGGCTGAATATAAAATCTTTAGCTTACATATCTTTCTTTGTTATATTGAGTATGCCACTTCTTTTTTCTGCTGGCATAAATTTTCTTTCAAATTCTGACTATAATCTTATTTCCTTTCCCTTATGAATGATTTTGATTCTTTTAGCTGAAAAGGTTTTTGTTTTTCCCCTTAAGTCCAGAAAGTTTACTAGAATATGTCTCTGCTGGTTGATCTGGGTCAATTTCCTCAGGTACGTGGTTGTGCTCTTTTAATATGCACCTTTATATGTTATTTTGGGGAAGTTTTCTTGCATTATACTCTTGAGAAATTGTTTTGCTTTGTTACCACAATTTTCTTCTTTGGGAATTGAGAACCCATGGAGAGTAAAAAAGATTTTGAATAGCTGCTGAGGGCATCATCACAGGGATGAATGAAGGATTACCAAGTAGTATTGAAGGCCCAATTGAGATTAAATGGCATAAATTTGTAGTGGAGCCAATTGGCACTGTTCTCCAGCTTTCTGTAGCAGAACTTAAGCAAACAAAACAGATGTTTGGGTTTTCAGTGCTGTCTATTGGCATGGCTGATAGAGTGCAAGGTCAAAGGGATGAATGAGTTGAAATGTTGAAATAATTATCAAAATGTCAATTGTACAACTAAGACAGAAATACATCCTAGAATTTCTAGGATAGCTCCAATTATAGACTACTCTTTTTCAATAAAGAGAATTTAAATGTATAACTAAAAACAATTTAATTCTTACTCTTCTGTAAAAATGTTTACAACACATTAACAAATCAGGAAAAAAAGTAATGCTGATAAACCATTTGTCCCCAATTTTCATTTGGATAGAAATATTCCATATCTATTTGTCTTTGGCCATAAA
This sequence comes from Bos grunniens, assembly GCF_055505025.1. Lineage (NCBI taxonomy): Eukaryota > Metazoa > Chordata > Mammalia > Artiodactyla > Bovidae > Bos > Bos grunniens. The sequence continues at coordinate 98,146,248 of NC_141194.1, read as the reverse complement.
AAATACACATGGATGGTACTGTGCAACAATAATGTTGATTAAAATTGTGCTTGAGGAAAAAAGAACATTTAATTTGAAATCTTATTTTATCTGTCATGTAAAGCAGTGTCAATAAGTTGACACTCTTTCTAATAACATTTCTACTAAATTCTAGGTTTGTGGAGCTGAAGGTACCACCAATGTAGAAAATAAGCAAAGTTGATATTTGTCTGTAAATTCCCTTTCTGGGATGGAACTCCACCAATGTTTGTGAGTATTTTCTGCTCACATCCGACTTAAGGTAATTCTAGACAATTCCCTGGTGGCTCAATTGTAAAGAATCTGCCTACCAGAGATTGAGGTTCAATCCCTGGGTTGGAAAGATTCCCTGGAGAAGGAAATGGCAACCCATTCCAGTATTCTTGCCTGGGAAATCCCATGGACGGAGGAGTGTAGTGGGCTAGAGTCCATGGGGTGGCAATAAAAGCAGACACGACTTAGCAACTAAACAACAACAATACAACACTGTAATGATGAAAAATATATCTTTTTTTGAGGGGGTCTCTCCTTGTAGGAGTGGTAAAAATGCCCATTGATCAAACCCCTTCCTGTTCTCCTTTATTTTTAAAAATTATTTTAAATCTTATTTATTTATGTATTGGCTGTGTTGGGGTCTTCGTTGCTGCATGGACTTTTCTCTAGTTGCGGTACATGAGCTTCTTGTTGTAGTGGTTTCCCTTGCTGCTGAGCAGGGGCTCTAGGGCATGTGGACTTCAGTAGTTGCAGTGTGAGGGCTTCACTAGTTGTGGTTCCTGGGCTAGAGAGCACAGGTTCAATATTTGTGTCACACAGACTTAGTTGCTCCATGGCATGTGGGATCTTCCTGACCCAGGAATCTAACCCAAGTCTCCTGTGTCTCCTGTACCAGCAGGCAGATTCTTTACCACTGAGTCACCAGGGAAGCCCTCTTACTTCTCCTTTAAGTTTCTTGATGTTTCCTGCTCTACCTTTGATCCTGTCATATTTAACCTATTTATGCTTATTGATAAGTAGGCTTTCTTGATCACTTTCCTCTGCTAATTGTTAAGGGGCAATGAATGGAGCTAATGTTTATCTCCAAATGGTGGTGGCCTCAATTCCTTCAAAGCTAGATACACAAGTGCCATCCATAAATCTCAGGAAATTGTGTGGTCAACTTTAGAATCTCATATGAGGTTTTGTTACCTCTAGATAACCTCTCTTTGCTCTTTTTGTCTCTAAAAGCCCATCCTTCTTTCTTGGTGCCCTTCCTTGAAATTGTCCAGTCAAGACCCATTTTATCATCTTTGTCTCATTTTTGTTTGCCCTAACCAATATGATGAAATGTAGTGGGGGTGCACTGGGATCAGCTAAAAAAAAAGCTGAAAAGTGAAAGAGAAAGAGAGTGAAAAGTGAAAGAGATAGTTGGTCAGTCGTGTCCAACTGTTTGTGACCCCATGGACTGTACAGATCATGGAATTCTCCAGGTCAGAATACTGGAATGGGTAGCTGTTCCCTTCTCCAGGGGATCTTCCCAACCCAGGGATTGAACCCAGGTCTCCCACATTGCAGGCAGATTCTTTACCAGCTGAGCCACAAGGGAAGCCTGTGGGATCAGCTAGTCAGGATCTTAATGTGAGCTTCTTGACCATTTACCCAGCTTGCAGCCCTTATAACAATCTCCTTCTGTAAGATCTCACCCATTTCTGTCCCCAACTACTGTTAAGACGTCTGCTGCTGCTCTCCACAGATGGCTTCAGGCTGCTAACACTTTCACCAAAAACACAATGCATAAAGTCTTTGCTGTACCAAAGCAATGTAATAGATGCTGGGTCCCTCCTTGTGACAAACAGTGCCACAGATGCCTACTGAGATTACTGACTGTAATGGGTTGAATAATATTCTTCCCAAGTTTGTATCCACCCGGAACCTCAGAATGTGATCTTATTCTGAAATAGGATGCTTGAGGATGTAATTAAATTATGCACTGACATGAGATCATAGTGGGATTGAAGTGGGCTCTAACTTCAATGAACATATCTTTATAAGAGATAGAAAAGAAAACACAAAGGAAAAGGCATGTGAAGATGGAAGCAGAGATTGGAGTTGTGCTATCACAAGTGAGTAAGCATTAGGGGACAGTGGAAGCTGAAAGAGCCACCAGGTTTGTGGTAATTTGTTATGGTAGCCCTAGAAAGCCACATCAGAGATAACACATCATATTACTGCCAAAACTGTTGGCATCAATACTGTTGATTCTTTGACTTTGAATGTCTCAAGAAAATTATTTTTTAACTGTAGCCTCCTTTCTAAAGGATTCAGACTTAAGACTTCTGGGCCTGGCCTCAAATACTATCTGATATCCACCATGTTATACTTCGAATCTATCTCCACTCTGTCTTCAAACACTGGTGTATTTCCAGAGTTGAACTCATTCATCTTGATTCTTCCCACCCTATAATTATTTCCCAGAAGAATTGTTAGAATTTGGCATGATATAAGTGGATCCCTTGCCTCATTGTTGGATCCCAACAACTGAAAATGTTCAAGACATTCTTGCTATATTCTTCCCATCTCTGTTACTCCTGAATACAACTTGCCTTAACTATTTTAAGAGCCTTGGTGATGGCACTCCACTCCAATACTCTTGCCTGGAAAAACCCATGGATGGAGGGGCCTGGTGGGCTGCAGTCCATGGGGTCCCTAGGAGTCGGACATGACTGAGCGACTTCACTTTCACTTTTCACTTTCATGCATTGGAGAAGGAAATGGCAACCCACTCTAGTGTTCTTGCCTGGAGAATCCCAGGGACAGTGGAGCCTGGTGGGCTGCCATCTATGGGGTCGCACAGAGTTGGACATGACTGAAGCGACTTAGCAGCAGCAGCAGCAACTTTACCCAATAATGAGCCCTTCTTAGAAAGATGGAGAAATTGACATTCTTTCAGGTTGTTGTTGTTCAGTCCCTCAATCACGTCCAACTCTTTTCAATTCCATGGACTGCAGTACGCCAGGCTTCCCTGTCCTTCACCATCTTCTGGAGCTTGCTCAAACTCATGTCCATCGAGTTGGTGATGCCATCCAACCATCTCATACTCTGTCACCCCCTTCTCCTCCTGCCTTCAATCTTTCCCAGCATCAGGGTGTTTTCTAACTCAATAGCAAGGCATGGGGAAAAGAAAGGGGTAGAGCCATCTGATCTTGCCCATCAGTTCACATAGGTTGCCAGTGTTAGCTGGTACTGTCCCTGTCTGGTGGCCCATTGTAGCCCATGGGGGTCCAGAAGAAAGCTGCTGTTCAGTGACTATTTAGGTCACGGTGATCTTTCTAATGCATTTATGCCACATTTGGAGCATGAGTATAATTTATGAGGTAGCTTATGGTCTCATATTAGACAGCACAACCACAGCTGCTTCCTCTCTGGAGTCATTACATATCACTCATCGACACTGCAAAGCATCAGGGTGGAGAACTCCTGTCTTCTTTGTTATTATCTAATATTTCTTCCTTTTCATTTTTCCCCTCCAAAAGCTGAGGAGAACACCAAGACTACAGGGAATGTCTCTTTCTCCTCACCACTCACTTACTCTTATGAATTCATTTAATTTCACAGACTTCTCCACAGAGCCTTGCTGGGAGCATGTGAGGGTGTGGTTAACAGAATCAGCTTAAATATTGGTTAGAAAGCCTTAAAGTAATGCATAATTGCACCATTAAATGCAGTCTTCCTCCTAAGCATAGCAAAAGGACAGACACTTCCCTGTCTCTTGTCTGTTGCTTAAAGAATGTTCTGATTCCAAAGCTGGGGTGGATCCTTTCTAGCACTGTGAAACACAGACCCACTGTGATCTTGGATGGATAGTACTGTAAGACAGCCTCAAGGGAAGAACTGGGAAGAATACTGGGTAATGACAAAAATAAAAAAGGAAGGGTGCTGTTTTACTGTATAATATAACAAATTAAGGCTATGTCCTTAAGTTGCTCCCAGTTTTGCAATCATCAGTCATTGTTAGCACAGAATTTCAGAACAGGTATCAAGAGCTCTTGTGGCCCAGGGATAAAAATACCTTGGGATCTTGCTAAGGAAACATAAAGAAGGACAAGAGAAATTGGCACCATACAAGTTAATAGACTGCTTTGAGAGTGGTCTGTTACTACTGTGGGCAATTCTCCTCTTTTGTGGGAGTAATCTATACACGGAAGTGACTCCCAATAAGATTTTTTTTAAAAAAAGATGCATTCTGATTTCAGGATAAACGTGGAGTATTGGGCTAAGTAATCATTTCCCTTAATACATTGGAATCACAAAGGCAAGTATATGAATTCTGCCTTCAGGTGGGGTGGGCAATGCTGCCATGAATGTCTCCTGTTATACAGTGATGAAGCTGACAAGATTGTCCCTTGTGATAATAAGCAGCAACCACAAAATTCACATCTGGATTTAACACTTTTACATATCACAAGCTAAAAGGGAGGCCCATACTAATTTCCCAATTTTGTAAAAGATTCACTTTTTTGACTGTTTTTTCAACTTCATGGTTGGCTTTATTTATAATTTTAATTTAATTATTATTTTATATTGGGGTATAGTTGATTTACAATGTTGTGTTAGATTCAGGTGAACAGAAAAGTTGTTCTTTTATATATATATATATATATATATATATATATATATATATATATATATATTTATTACAGAATATTGAGTAGAGTTCCCTGTGCCATACAGTAGGTTCATACAGTCAGTCCACACTTCTTCCAGACCCATCAAATCAGGATAATTCCAGTAGCCAGTTCACTTCTTTAATTTCTACAATATCTTATAGAAATTCCAAACTGATAGTTAAGATACCAATGGCCACCTAAAAGCCATTCTCTCCCCTCTCCTTCCTGAATAGTAAAACTTGATTTTTTCAGGAAGTAAGCAGACATCTCTTAATTTCAGGGTAGAGAGACTCTTAATCCCCCTTCAGGGGATAAACCAGTTGTTCCAGTCACTTGAATTCAATCTTCTGCCACAAGTGATTTGTCTAGAATTTGGGCCCAGAGCAGAGCAAGTTCTGACCACTAGGATATAAATGGAAGTTGAATGGGCTGTTTCTGGGAAGTATTTTGCTTGCTGGTAAAGAGGACAGGGCATAGAGGAAGGCTTGCTGACACTGTCTGTTCCCTCTTCTTCCAGTCTTAAATTAAAAAGAAAAGACTGTAGCTCTGTCAGCCATCTTATAGCCATGAGATGACAATCAGGAAGATAAAAAGCCAATAGAACAGGAATGAAAAGACTGGCAGAAAAAGACAAATACTACATATTCTCTCTTACATGTGGAATTTTTAAAAAAAGCTGAACTCATAAAAACAGAGTGAAATGGTAGTTACCAGAAGCTGGGGGATAGGGGACTGGAAGGGATGTTGTTCAAGGATACTCACTTGCAGGTCGTAGATAAATAAGTCTTAAAGATCTAATACAAGGATCTAGTACAAGGATGGCAGACAACAAAACTATACTATAAACATTAAACTTGCTAAAAGACTGGATCCTAATTGTTCCTAACACTAAAAGAAATAATATATGACACAAAAGAGTGGCAATCGTATAGCAGTGTAAATGGATCAAATCAACATATTGAAAGCCTAAAACTTACACAATGTTATATCAATTATATCCCCAAAACAGTAACAACAACAAAACAGAGTCTGGGTCTTTGTTGTGCAGCTGAGCCAGTAGTGGCAACTGCTTACCTGTGGATCAGCAGATCTCAAACTACTGGTCTCAGAATACTTTCCAATTATACTCACTATTGAAGAATGTTAATTTCTTAGTTTTGATAAATGTGCTGTTGTTATACAAGATGTTAGCATTAGGGGAAGCTGGATGGAGGGTATACAGGAACTCTTATCTCTGCAACTCTTCTCTAAAACTATTTCAAAGTAAAAGGTTAAAAAATTATTGAGGTCTCCCAAAAGCTTTCATTTATATGAAATTTATCTATTAATATTTACCATGCTATAAATAAAAACTTAAAAAACAAATTTTAATTATTAATTTTTTAATACTAAAAGTAATACCCTAAGAAGGACAACCCTAAAGAATGTTCAAACTATTGCACAATTGTGCTCATTTTACATGCTAGCAAGGTAATGCTCAAAAAACTTCAAGCTAGGCTCCAACAGTACATGAATCAAGAACTTCCAGATGTAAAACCTGGATTGAGAAAATGCAAATGAACCAGAGATTAAATTGCCAACATCTGTTGGATTATAGAAAAGCCAAGAGAATTTGAGAAAAATATCTACTCTGTTTCATCAACTACTTGAAAGTCTTTGACTGTATGGATCACAACAAATTGTGGAAATGTCTTCAAAAGATAAAAATATCAGACCACCTTACCTGCCTTCTGAGAAACCTGTATGGAGGTCAAGAAGCAACAATTAGAACCAGACATGGAACAACAGACTGATTCCAAATTGGGAAAGGAGTAAATCAAGGCTGTGTATTGTCACCCTGCTTATTTAACTTATATGCACAGTACATCATGCAAAATGCCAGGCTGGATGAATCACAAGCTGGAATCAAGATTTCTGGGAGAAATGTCAATAACCTGAGATATGCAGATGATATCACTCCACTCTAATGGCAGAAAGTGAAGAGGAACTAAAGGGCCTCTTGATGAAAGTAAAAGAGGAGAGAGAAAAATCTGACTTAAAATTCAACATTCAAAAAGCTAAGATCATTGCATCTGGTCCCATCACTTCATGGCAAATAGATGGGAGAAAAATGGAAACAGTGATAGACTTTATTTTCTTGGGGTCCAAAATCATTGCAGATGGTGACTGCAGCCATGAAATTAAAAGATGCTTGCTCCTTGGTAGAAAAGCTCTAACAAATCTAATGTATTAAAAAGCAGAGACATCACACTGCCCACAAGGGTCCATGTAGTCATATGTATGGTTTTTCCAGTAGTTATGCATGGATGTGAGAGTTGGACCATAAAGAAGACTGAGCACTGAAGAATTGATGCTTTCAAGCTGTGGTGTTGAAGAAGACTCTTGAGAATCCCTTGGACAGCAAGGAGATCAAACCAGTCAAACCTAAGAGAAATCAGTCCTGAATACTCATTGGAAGGACTAATGCTGAAGCTGAAGCTCCAATACTTTGGTCACTGATGCAAAGAGCTGACTCATTGGAAAAGACTCTGATGCTGAGAAAGATTGAGGACAGGAGAAGGGGGCGACAGAGGGTGAGATGGTTGAATGGCATCACTGACGCAATGGACATGAATTTCAGCAAACCCCAGGAGATAGTGAAGGACAGGGAAGCCTGGCCTGGTGCAGTCCATGGAGTCATAAAGAGTTGGACATGACTGAGCGACTGAACAACAACAAAAAATACCTATTGCACATTGATATAAATAACGTTTTCACGAATGTTATATTCTCCAAAATGAAAGGAAATTTAGTGAGAAGAGTAGCAATGTTTTACATGTCTACAAATTTCTTTAATGTCCAGCATGACAGAAGACAGCTGTAATCTCTTCTGCATCCAATCTGTTATGATATATTGTTCTAGTTTGATTATATGAAGAATATCTAGGCTCACACAGGTATTTTGTTTGAAAAAAGAAAGTATTTCAATGGCCTTTCTTTATAATTGTAAACATTTCTCTTTGATATTTCACTGAAATTCAAGAAATGGTAGTTCAAAAAAAAAACTAGTTGCAACATGGAATCAGAAACCATATCAATGATCTTTTCATGCACCAGCACATTAAAATCTATTTGTGTATCTTGCATTTTAAAAGCTCTTTTGCCCACTCATGATTTTGTAACATGATGTATTCATTTGTCATTTAGAAAATACTGGTTCACTGAGTTTTATACAGGATTTCCAATTGGTGATACATTTTATTATAAAATATGGAAAAAATACTTTTTTTGTTAATACCACTATTGAGCTCATCAAATATATCTTTAAGTTCGGAAGCTGACAAGCTCATGATGGCAGATATAACTTTTCTAAAACTCTAATTTTCACTTGAAAGCACAAATGTTGTTATTGGTAACAAATACTTTGAGTTGTTTTCCTTAAAATGACACCCTCACTTTGTTCATTTTCAGGAAAATATCTGCCAAATACCCAAGTTTGTATAACTGTAGTTTACTTGTCAGTCATTCTATCAAGTACAAATGATGATTCTTTAAAAAAGCAGCCAACTCAGCTTATTATTCAATTGTACAAACTCTTTTTCTAAAGATAACCATTCAACTCCAGTGTGTAGCAGAAGTACTCCATGCAAACTCTCCATTTCGTCCCATAGACTATTAAGAAGATGAATACTCAAGAGTTGAGAGTCAGTAATTCATTTTTTTTTAATCGCTTCTTCAAGAGCATTCTAAAGTGAAACTGGCCTTTTTTTTTTTCCCCTTTAAGTGCATGGCAATGAAGGATACAATGGCTACTACTAGTAGAGTTTGGTACCACTCTGTTGATTTGTGCTAAGAAGTCAGCAGTTTTAGCTTTTGTTGCTTTAGCATCAACAGTGCAAATGTCAGCAGAGTGAAAAGGGCAAATAATATCTTAGAATTATTATTAAAATTGTTTTGATCTTGCAGAAGCCTGAAAGGTCTCAGGAACCCACAGGGATTTCTGGGCCACACTTTGTGAACTATAGTTAGACTTTTGTGAGGGAAAATGAACACTTGTTTGCTTTGTCCTCTCTTAATTAGGTTTTCTGTTATCTGTTTCCTGACACATTCATTATAATATATTCTTGACTATTCTTTCAAAGTAAAAACATCCATGCTTTCATTTCTTATTTTTTAAACTTTATGTTTTACATCACTTTTTAAAACCTTTTTTATATTGAAGTACATTTGATTAACAATGTTGTGTTAGTTTCAGGTGTATAGCAAAGCGATTGAGTTATACATGTATATGTATCCATTCTTTTTCAAACTCTTTTTCCATTTACATTGTTACATAATACTGAGCAGAGTTCCTTATGCTATACAATAAGTCCCTGTTGGTTACCTATTTTATTTTTTTGGCTGCACCATGTGGCATGCAGGATCTTAGTTCCCCAACCAGGGTTCAAACCCACACCTCCTGCAGTAGAGGCACAAAGTTTTAAGCACTGGACCACAAGGGAAGCCTCCAGTTATCCATTTTAAATGCTGCAGTGTGTACTTGTCAATCCCAAATTTCCTAACTATACCTTCCCTTCCACCCTCACCATCAGTAACCGTGAATTTGTTCTCTAAGTCTAGCATTCACTTCTTAAGTGATTAGGCAAAAAGATTACCTTTTTCAGTTGAGTCTCTTCTTGTGTGGAACCAGACATAGTTCACTCCTCAACATCCTGTGACTTTTTCCCGACTGGTCCATGAGGGCTATACTTCTTTCCCTACGTACTGGAATAATGCTAAACAAGTCTCACACTACATGTGGTCAGACAGCTTTGAAATATTATTTCCCATGACCTAATTTCTGGAATAGGAATCTTAAATGAGTAAAATTACTGAGCAGCAATTTTACTCTTTTCCATAGTTGTATTTAGAAAATCTTCCTTCGCATTATTGTTGCGTCAGTCTAGAGAAGCTGTTTGTCCCAAGAGAGTTGAGTCAGAAACAGGGACACGACTGAAGTGACTTAGGACATGCACATGTGTGGATACTTAGTGGGGAGGGATCCTGTCTTTTGACTATGGTCACCACTAACAGCAGCTCAACTATTTCCTATAACCATTGGAATTATAAAAATATTAGAATTAAAAGGAACCTCAGATGCCACCTACTCCTATACTCCCTCCCTCTCAAGTGCAAGGGATAATTGCAAAGCCATTAGCAAATTCCATGGCTCCATGAACACCTGGTCTGTAAATACAGCATCTACTTTGTCATGTAAATTTGGAGGACCTAAAAATTCCTGTAAGATTTAGAAGGCTGAAGAGATGCTAAAAATCCAGTCAGCAGATCACGAATGTTTCTTTTGTTAAACCAGTGGTCTAGTGGAGAAGGCAAAGGCAACCCACTCCAGTACTCTTGCCTTGAAAATCCCATGGATGGAGGAGCCTGGTAGGCTGCAGTCCAGGGAGTCCCGAAGAGTCGGACACGACTGAGCAACTTCACTTTCACTTTTCAGTTTCATGCATTGGAGAAGGAAATGGCAACCCACTCCAGTGTTCTTGCCTGGAGAATCCCAGGGACGGCGGAGCCTAGTGGGATGCCGTCTATGGGGTAGCACAGAGTCGGACACGACTGATGCGACTTAGCAGCAGCAGCAGCAGCAGTGATTTGACACACAATGGAGGGCAGAAAATTATCTCTAATTCTTTGAGGTTTGGATAGCATTTATACTAAAGAGACCAAAGAAAATGGCAGTGAGAGTGTTCATGCTTAATTGTTCATGGATCACAATGTTTAGCATCTAAATGTCATGATAGTGCCAACAAACTGAACATTGTGATTCTAATTGAAATCATTTTTGTGTCACTTTACAACATTTATTTCTTTCACATTGTTTCAAATAAGTGGCTGCATTTATTCATCAGGAAATATGCAAAACAGAATCCACTCTATTTTTTTTATAGAAAAAGTAAGATGACCTTGTAGTGTGGTGAAATAACAAGCCTTGAATACAGTACCAAATGTGATTTCCTTGAAAACCCAGGTTAAAAAAAAAAAAAAAAAAACTCTAAAATTCAGTAAACAGATTACAATACAAGTGTTACATTTCCATGGCTTTTGTTTTCCAATACAATTCAACTGTGGCAGTTTTTCAGAGACTATAAATCAAAACATTGATAACATACAAAACTTTAATATAGTCAACTTTTAAACAGTGTTGGGGTTGGATCACTGACCCTGCATGCAATTTGAAAATCCATGTACAACTTTATAGTTGGCCCTCTGTATTCAGGGCTCTACTTCTGGGGATCCAATCAACAGTGAACAGTATGGTACTGTAGTACATGTTCAGTGAAAAAAGTCTGCATATCACTGTGTTAGCAGAAGCACACTGACTGAAACCGCCCACTCTGGCCAGGCTCTCTAGTAACCATTTGCATGATTTGTTTTATGACAGGAGGTCCTGGTAAGGAACACGGAACTAATAAGCTACCACCAATCAGAAAAGTTTGGAAAAGGTTAAAAGGAGACATCGCGCATCTGTCCACCTCCAAGAATCCCTCTCGCTAGCATCCATCGTGGCTGAGCAATGCATCCACCAAGGACTCTCAGTCAGAATAACTGGCCAAAGACAACCCAGAAACTAATCCTATCAACATAAAACCCAAGATTGCCAGCCACGTGGCTGAGCAGTTCTGCTGGGTTCCCTTACTCTGTTGTTCTCTGCCTGGGTGCCCTCTTCCAATAGTCTCTTGCTTTGTCAACACATGTCTCCTTGGACAATTCTTTTCCAAGTGTTGGACAAGAGCCCACTCTTGGGGCCCTGGAGGGGGCCCTCCTTCCTACAACAAGTGGACCCACACAGTTCAAACCCGTGTCGTTGAAGGATCAATTGTATTTATATATGAAGGTACGTGCCTTATATTTAACCTTTCCATTGTGAGATGATCAAAATCACATTGCTATCAAAATTAAACACTAGGAGAGGCTTGGAGGAAGAAAAAAAAATGTAAATGCCAAAAAATGTTCTGTGCCAAAACTAAAATTGTCACTAATGTTTCATTTTTAGTAACTTTAAATAATTCTTGGGTTCATCAAGTCATGTTATCCAGATATTCTTTCATTATTGTCAGGCATTATTAGCAATAAGATTACATAAAATAAAATATGTGATATGCACATTGCAGTAAAATCCTTAATTAGTACCACCTACACAAAGAATTCAATCAACTGGAAAATTCTGAAAGAAATGGGAATACCAGACCACCTTACCTGCCTCCTGAGAAATCTGTATGCAGGTCAGGAAGCAACAGTTAGAACTAGACATGGAATAACAGACTGGTTCCAAATAGGAAAAGGAGTACGTCAAGGCTGTATATTGTCACCCTGCTTATTTAACTTATATGCAGAGTACATCATGAGAAACACTGGGCTGGGAGAAGCACAAGCTGGAATCAAGATTGCTGGGAGAAATATCAATAACCTCAGATATGCAGATGACATAAGGATGGTTCCTTATGGCAGAAAGTGAAGGGGAATTAAAAAGCCTCTTGATGAAAGTGAAAGAGGAGAGTGAAAAAGTTGACTTGAAGCTCAACATTCAGAAAATGAAGATCATGGCATCTAGTCCCATCACTTCATGGGAAATAGATGGGAAAACAGTGGAAACAGTGTCAGACTTTTGGGCTCCAAAATCACTGCAGATAGTGATTGCAGCCATGAAATTATAGAACAGTCTTTTGGACTCTGTGGGAGAGGGAGAGGGTGGAATGATTTGGGACAATGGCATTGAAATATATATAATATCATATATGAAATGAGTCACCAGTCCAGATTCGATGCACGATACTGGATGCTTGGGGCTGGTGCACTGGGACGACCCAGAGGGATGGTATGGGGAGGGAGGAGGGAGGAGGGTTCAGGACGGGGAACACATGTATGCCTGTGATGGATTCATTTCAATATATGGCAGAACCAATACAATATTGTAAAGTTTAAAAATAAAATAAAATTTAAAAAATAATAATAAAAGATGTTCACTCCTTGGAAGGAAAGTTATGACCAACCTAGACAGCATATTCAAAAGCAGAGACATTATTTTGCCAACAAAGGTCCGTCTAGTCAAGGGTATGGTTTTTCCTGTGGTCATGTATGGATGCGAGAGTTGGACTGTGAAGAAAGCTGAGCGCTGAAGAATTGATGCTTTTGAACTGTGGTGTTGGAGAAGACTCTTGAGAGTCCCTTGGACTGCACGGAGAGCCAACCAGTCAATTCTAAAGGAGATCAATCCTGAGTGTTCATTGGAAGGACTGATGTTGAAGCTGAAACTCCAATACTTTGGCTACCTGATATGAAGAGCTGACTCATTTGAAAAAACCATGATGGTGGGAAAGATTGAAGGCAGGAGGAGAAAGGGATGACAGAGGATGCGATGTATTTCATCGCATCGATGGTTGGATGGTATCACCGACTCAATGGACATGAATTTGGGTAAACTCTGGAAGTTGGTGATGGACAAGGAGGCCTGGAGTACTGTTGTCCGTGGGGTTGCAAAGAGTCAGACACAACTGTGTGACGGAACTGAACTGAACTGAACCATTTCCATATCCTTGAAATACACAGCCCACTTTGCCCGAGATCTCATGTTTGAGCAAATTAGAACTTCAAGCAAAGAAAAAAAAAAGGGGGGATCAAAGAGATATTTTAAATCTCAAACAGAAAACTATAAGATCTCTATCTGTCTGTCTGTCTTTCTAGATTTATGTATATCTCAGTGTATGTCTTTTATTTTTTTCTGATAATATTGTTAAAGTTGTAAATGAGTTCTAATTTAATTGGCCTAAGAAAACAAACAATTCCAAATACAAGAAAAATTAACCTAAATAAACTTCAGATTCATGTAAACTGGGAAATATTCAATATTAAATATCTAGTATTAATGTTTATTTGCTAATCTAATAAGGAAGTAGGATGTATGTTTTTAATAAAGAAGATATAAAAATAAAATTACATTTTATAAAGGGAAAAGAAAGTAGGTCTGACTTACAGGTGGCTGTTACAGAAAGTGATTAAAAAGTTTGTTGAAAGTGGACCCTGAAAAAAAGTTTTATGTATAGTTAGGACTAAGTTTAAAATAAATTTTTAATTAAGTTTACCTAAATGAGTTTAAAGCAAGCTGGTGCAAAACTTGAATTCAGCCTTTCTCTCTGTTAAGAGGACATACTTTCTTCAGATGTTGTACTACTTTTAATAATAGATTTAAGTTTCTTTATCTCTTAATTTATCTTTGAAATCTTTTGTTACCTTTGGCTAAGTAAATAACTATTATTTCACAGTGACTTATATGATCCTACCTGACTGAGTGTTATAAACCCTTTTGATATTTATCGACAAAACTTTCTAAATAACTTGACTTCCAGCTAACTTTGGGATGCTTCTGAGGGCCCCTGAGACATCCCAATGAGCTATTAAGCTACCTGGGTTCACTGGACATGTTAAATTACATAAGAAGTACTGTTGAAGGGGTGACAAATCTTTTCAGACTATACTGTATTATTGATGTTACTAATATAGATATCCTAAAATTATGTGAAATTCATATAGATCTGATATGCTCTGATAAAATATGGTCAATTATAATTCTAGTTATCATATTAGAGTGTTATGAACAGGTTTATTTGTCAGTTGCAATAGAATCAAATTTTAAACATGCCTCCTATGGTTTTACTCTCATGCCTTTAGAAGAATACTGCTAGTTCTTCAAAATTTATGAGAAGACTTTCTAAGATTAAGCAGATAAACAAATTTTGTTATTAACAGTAAGCTGGTACCAGACTGAAATTTGGTCTTCTCTCTGTTTAGAGAGCAAAGTTTTCTTAGAATGCAGCTTTCAATAACAGATTATGAATTTCTTTGCCTTTAAGTGATTTACATTTGTTTTTAAAATCTTTTTGCTACTTTGGTAAAGTAAATAAACCTTATTTAAGGTTATGGTACATGTAGACAAATCTCATTCTGCTTCTACATAAAATAACCACTCACAGTTAGACTTTTGCTCTCCTGATGTCCTTAAAACATGGCAATCATCTGCTCCTAAATCAGGAAATTAAAAATGGATAAATAACAGCTCAAAATCAAAGAGCCAGGGCTATGGGAAATCCAAGATGGCCCCTTGGCTTTTCCTGGCTCTCTGACAGACCTCATTTTATTTGATGGGTTAAAGCCTTCCCTGGCTACAGTGTTAATGCCCTCACAATGAGTTATCAAAAGAAGAAAAAATTATGTTTCACTGAATATTAAGTTCCAGTCTTGCTAATTAAGGTCTGTGCTTACCAAGACTCATTTCTGAGATAGTTCCTTGTTGTGTTATATTGCTAAAAGGTTTAACTAAGTTATTAAAAAGGACACTCTAAGATTGTCTCTAAAACTTATCTCAATAATCAGTCTTTGGATAAAGGTCAGATGCTCCATGATGTAAAACCAGGAGATTTACACTTGGCCATAATCATTTAACTGAGTCAGATGACCTGGGGTATACCGAGCTATACCCAATGAAAGTTCTTGACTTAAATTCTTGCTTGTGACCTTAATAGTAACTGCTAGCTATATTATTTTCTATGTAGCTTGTTTCAGAAGATTATTTCTTACATTACCAAATGTGTGACTGAGCCTGTGATAAAATGCTGATATGCAGTTCCATATGAGATCAATAACTGTAATAATGTAACTCTAGATATGGAAATGGAGAAGGAAATGGCAACCCACTCCAGTACTCTTGCCTGGAAAATCCCATGGATGGAGGAGCCTGGTAGGCTGCAGTCCATGGGGTCACTAAGAGTCGGACACGACTGAGGAACTTCACTTTCACTTTTCACTTTCATGCATTGGAGAAAGAAATGGCAACCCACTCCAGTGTTCTTGCCTGGAGGATCCCAGGGATGGGGGAGCCTGGTGGGCTGCCGTCTATGGGGTCGCACAGAGTCAGACACGACTGAAGCGACTTAGCAGCAGATATGGGAAGAAGCAACAAAAAGAAATATTTACCTGGACCAAGAGGCTAGTAAGACAGGTATGGTCCTGAGATTTTTGCTCCTTATAAGGCCTGGTCTAGTGACAACACATGGAGTGGCCTGTTAATGGAATCTTTGTTAGACCTGGGAATGAGCCTTCCCAGCACTGTGGGACACAGTAACCATGAAATGCCCCCAAAACGTGGTCAAATATGTGGCTATGAAGGGGCCCTGCTGACTGAAAGTTGGCACTTGCCAGCTGCCTCTACAAAGATTAAATCATGACCACTACAAGATGCTGACCTTCAACAGCCCCTTGAAAGGAGTTCAGGGTGGAGAAAAAAAATAAGGCACTCTGTGCTCTGGGAAAAACCAAAAAAAAAAAAAAAAAAGCCTTCAGATACTCAGATGTTTTCAGGTTAAGATTTTTTATGAGTCCAAATTCTTGCATCTTCTCATACCTAGAGAAACACTAATGTCACGAATCAATGTCTGGACCTGGTTCTCCTGGCTAGCCCCTCAGCAGCTGTCCTATGTCTATTAAACTTTGGGCCATATATCTTTAACTTTCTTGTTAAGTTTGTTTCTCCAAGTAATAGTATGACAAGAATATCCCCCGGGCAATACACAGACAATGCTAGAACAAGCTGTCTTATCATTTTGTGGACTCTCATCTCCCTTTATAAATGCACCCTGAGGTCCTCAGGCTATTCTCCCTTTGAGATCTTATACAGGAGACCACCACCAGTGATTAAAAAAAAAAAAGAAAAAAGCTCAAGGGAGACCACCAACAATTAGCTGACCTGGAGATGTCCCAACACCTCCAGGCCCTGGAAAAGTCTTCTGCCATATCACCTGAGAAACCTTAGAAAGGACACCCATTCCTTTGGGCAATTGGGTTCATCCCTATCAGCCAGGAGATGATGTATGGGTTAAAGATTAGAAGAAAAAAAAAAAAATTCAGCCAGTTTGGACAGGCCCTCATATGGTCGTCCTGGCAACTCCTACTGCTGTTAAAGTTATAGGTGTCATGCCTTGAATCATCCACACTAGAGTCAAGAAGGCAGCTACTTCCTGTGATGAGGACACCTGGAAAGCAGTTTGGGACCCCAAAAATCTCCTCAAGGTCCGGTTCCAAAGTCAACGGTCCTCAACCACGAAGGACGCTGAGCCCTGCTCTAATCACTCTGGAAGCTGACTAGTCAATGCATGGCAGAAGCTTAAGGATTCTTCAGCCTTGCGCCAGCCACACTCTGGCAGCTGGCTGGTAAATGCACGGTGGAAGCTTGAAGATCTAGCTATCAAAATATCAATGGATTTTCATTGTCCACCCTGGCCTCTATCCCTAATTGGTATTATTGCTGTGCTCTTCATTACAGGACCAGCTAGACTCCCTGGCTGAGATGGTTTTACAGAATAGGAGAGGGCTAGACCTACTGACAGCTGAAAAGGGAGGACTCTGCCTCTTCTTGAATGAAGAAAGCTGCTTTTATGTAAATCAATCAGAAATAGTCAGGGACATGGCCCAACAGCTAAGGGAACAAATCGTGAAAAGGAGAGAGAAACTAGCTAATTCCTGGGGTGACTGGAACAATATCTGGAGCTGGGCATGGTAGCTTCTCCCTTTAACAGGTCCTCTCTTCATGTTCTTTGTGGCACTCTTGTTTGGCCCTTGTATTCTCAATGCAATTGCCCAGTTCATAACCTCTCAGATGGAATCCATAAAGGTACAAATGGTAATAGCTCACTATAGCCCCCTAAATGATGAGGAGCTCTGAATGTCCTACCAAGACATGAGATGATGCTTTCTACAACAAGTATCAGGAGGGGGGAATGAAAAGGAAAAGCATCAAGAGGGGGGAATGAAAAAGAAAAGTTAAATTTTACATAACCTCTTGCTCCTTCTGTCTCTGTAACTCAGCTTGCTCCTTGCAAATCCTGGATCACGTAGTCATGTAGTCTTAGAAAGTGGGGACTTACAATACTAGGAACAGGAGCTTATCTCACTCACCCTTTTCCTGCTCTTTGCAATTGCTCAGCCCCTGAAAACCTGCTTAATCATGCCTGTCTGTGTAAAGATCAGGCATCCCCCTCCCCATCTTGACTGCTGTTCCCGCATGTGTGAACCCCTTAGTTTAAACCAGCCTATTAACAGCTAGTGTTGCCCACTATAGTCTGTCTATAAAAACTCTGTAACCCCTTTGTTCAGGGCTCAGAGCTTAGAGTGTTAATTCCTCTGGACCTGCTGGCGTAATAAACTTGAGTTCTTCAACTCTCTGAGTGTGGTGCTTGGTTTCTTGATTACTGGTTTCTGCAACAAGCCAATAACAGCTATAAGAATGCAAAGGAGAGCCTGAGAGTCCTCTGTACATATGGCTTCGCAAGGTTAGAATTTCTAAAGTTCTTTTTTTTTTTTTTTTTTAATGCTGGGCCATTTAGCTGCAATTTGAGGTGAGATGCTATTTGTTAGAGTGTAGTGTATTGATGTGGAGAAGGCAATGGCAACCCACTCCAGTACTCTAGTCTGGAAAATCCCATGGATGGTGGAGCCTGGTAGGCTGCAGTCCATGGGATCGCTGAGTTGGACACAACTGAAGCAACTTAACAGCAGCAGCAGCAGTGTATTGATGATTGTTCCTAACCCTGGGATGGTTAATTATATCAATTGCAATGGTTTCATACTACCATATATAACTATATGTATATTTTTAATGACAGTATTTTCCAAGCAAAATTTAAAGACATTGAAATACCTGAATATCATATAGTCTTAATTTCTTAACAGCTGCACATCTTTTTTTCTCTATTCTTTGTGGCACAAAGACTGCCTTGAGCTGGTTATTTTTAAGTAACAGCAGACACAGAAAATGCTCTGAAAACTGAGTACAAGTTACTCTTTTGTAAGGGAGGTTTACATTTATAATGGAAATGTTTTGCAAGGGTGTCTTCCTTTCCGTACCAGGAAAAGAAGGATGACTAAACACCTAGAAATTCATCAATGGAGAAAGCAAGGCCTTAAATCTTCATAACAACTTTATTCTTGTTTACTGTGCTTTTCCTGGTCACCTCCCATAACTGACACACCACCCCCAACATCTTTTTTTCCTTTAGCTGAAGATGGCATTTAAGGTGATGGCTTTGGTCATTTGGGGGAGTTACTCAGTTTTCCTGGGTCTCTCATATGTATACAGGAGGTATACCTGTTATTAGACTTCTGTTTGTTTTTCTCCTGTCAATCTGTCTTTTTTTTCTTTTTTTTTACAGGGGTGTCTCAACCAATAACCAAGAAGGGTGGAGGGGGAATTGTTTTCCCTCCCCCACAGCATTTTTTTTTTAAAAACTAGTTTTCTCTTAGTTTTGTTCAACAAGTCATTGTTTCACTAATCAGCCCCTCTCAGTCTCTGAAAACAAATAGGACGATGTGAACCCTCCATATACAAAAGTATTTTTATGTTCCCCAATCATTGTTTATGGGAAAAAGGCTTTCAGCATCCTAGACCTTCCCTGAGTTCCAAATGGCAGTTATAATTAGAGAAGTGAGGGAATGCAATAAGAAACAAAAATAGTGCGGCAATGGAGCAGGGTCCTGTATCCTCCTGGGGGATGTGCATAATTATCTGATACATATCTTCTGAGTTCTTCTACAGGAACTAAGGCCCCCACCCAGGTGGAGGATGGTAACTGCAGGCTGAGCATAAGTCATGGGCCCCAGGCTGGTTGGAACCAGAAGGCTGATAATTGGGATTCCTGGAACACCACCCTGTTACCTCCACACCAACCAATCAGAAGAAAATCACAAACCCCTACAACCCTGCTCCCCAGATTTTGCCTATAAAAACCATTGGGAAATTTGGCCCTTTTGAGCACAAATCACCCATTCTCCTTGCTTGGCCATGCAATAAACTGTTCTCTGCTCCAGACTCTGACATTTGGGTTTGTTTGACCTCATCATATATCAGTTACACAAACGAGTTTGACAACATCTTTGCTTATAGGGGAAAATCTGCCTATTATTTAAATAAATATGGCTTGACAGATACAGTAAGAAAAATAATAACCATATACAATCTTATCCTTGTTTTTCTGTAATGATTGTGCTCTTCCAGTCTTCCAGGTATTAGTGAATTGCTTCACTAATTCAACAAGCATTTGTGGAGCACTTACATTGCACCTGGCACTATACATTTTTGTATCAAGGATACAAAAATGAAAAGGGAAAAAGTTTACATGATCATTTATGTAAATAATTGCAACAGAACATGGTAAACAAAAGCATTCAAACACCATCCTATGGCACAAGGAACTCTGCCCAATATACTATAATAACTTAAATGGGAAAAGAATTTGAAAAAGAATAGATACATGTATATGTATAACTGAATCATTTGAAATCTAAAACTAACACAACACATGGGACTAACACAACATTATTAATCAACTCTGCGTGCATCCTAAGTTGCTTCAGTTGTGTCCGACTCTTTCTGACCGTAAGGACCATAGCCCGCCAGGCTCCTCTGTCCATGGGATTCTCCAGGCAAGAATACTGGAGTGAGTTGCCATTCCCTACTCCAGGGGATCTTCCCAACCAAGGGACTGAACTCCTCTCTCTTACATCTCCTGAATTGGCAGGCAGGTTCTTTACCTCTAGCATCACCTGGGAAGCCCAATCAACTATACTCCAATATAAAAATTTAAGAAAAATAAAGAAATGTTAGTATCAAACAAACCACCATACTATAGTTCTCATGGCCTTTGCTTACCTCTCCAATCTCATCTTGGTCACTATGTTCCTGCCTCACTGGTTTTCTCTTTATTTCAAATACATTGAGTTCCTTTTCATCTCAGGCCCTTGCACTTGTTTCCTCTTCCTGCATTGTTTTTCCCCTACATTCACCTGCTGGTTAAATCCTATTCACCCTACAGTAATCAATATGAATATCATTTCCTCACAAAAACCTTAAATATCTCCTCAGATGAGGTTTTCTTCCTGTTATATGCTCTCAGTGCCCCCCTGTACTTTTAAATTTTAGCCCTTGCATGTCACTCCCCATCTGGTTCTACAAGAATGAAATCATGAGCCACTGCAGTCACTGACCTTTAATACCCCCTAAAAGGAGTTCAGGGTGGAAATCAGGGAAGAAGCACTCTGTGCTTTGTGAAAAACTGGCATAAAAGGACTTCACACATATTTTTAGGAGAAAATTTTATGAAACATATTTCTTTCATCTTCTCATACCTAGAAAAGCTCTAAAATTATTAATGGAGACACATCTACTCCTTGTGATTAGCACCAAACTTCTACCAAGATATGTGTGATTGATCACACGTATGCCCTTCTCCAAAATCTCTTATATACTGACCTCTCCCTCTATCTCTTCAGAGCAGTTCCTCAGAGCTATCTGAGAGTCTGTCTCCTGGGCTAAACCCCAAATAAACCTGAACTCACAGCTCTCATGTTGTACCTTTTATTTTTCAGTTGACACCCAAATCTGATTGTAATTAAACAATTATCCATGTAATTGATTATTGTCTGTATCTCCCACTAGACTAGACTGTAAGTGTGATGAAGACAAGATTGTGTCAGTATTATTCACTAGTATATTTCCCATGGACAGCACAGGGCCTGGAATATAGAGTTGCTCAGTGAACATTTACAGAAGGAAGAAAAAAGAAAAGGAGAAAGGAAGATGAAGAAGAAGGGAGGGAGGGAGAAAGGAAGGAAGGAAGGAAGGAAGGCAAGTAGAATCTTCAAGCAAGAAGATTGAATGTGCATTAAGAAGAGAGCGACTTATCCTTGTTTATGGGAGTCGGAGGCACTAATTTTTGAGGTTTCTCTTTTCATCAAAGTTATTTATTCTCAGTTTCTTCATAACTCCTTTTTTTTTTTTTTTACTTTTATGGTGGTTCAATGGGTAAAGAATCTGCCTGCGATGCAGGAGATGCAGGAGACATGAGCTCAGTCTTTAGATCGAGAGGATCCCCTGGAGAGGGGCATGGAAACCCTCTCCAACATTCTTGCCTGGACAATCTCATGGACAGAAGAGTTTGGTGCCTTACACTCCATAGGGTCCCAATGAGTCAGACATGACTGAAGTGACTGAGCACAATAGTTGATTTACAACGTTGCGCCAATCTTTGCTGTAGAGCAAAGTGACTCAGTTATACACATTTATATATACTTTTAAAAATATTCTTTTCTATTATGGTTTATCACAGGATATTCAGTATAGTTCCCTGTGCTATACAGTAGGACTTTGTTGTCTATCCATTCTATATATAGTAGCTTTCATCTGTTAACCCCAAACTCCCAATCCTTCCCTTTGCCACCACCCCACTTGGCAACCACAAGTCTGTTCTCTATATCTGTGAGTCTGTTTCTGTTTTGTAGATAGGTTCATTTGTGGCATATTTTAGATTCCATATATAAGTAATATATGGTATTTGTCTTTCTCTTTCTGACTGACTTAGTATGATAATCTCTATTTACATCCATGTTGCTGCAAATGGCATTATTTCATTGTTTTTTATGGCTGAGGATTATTCTTGAGTGTGTATGTGTGTTGTACTGCACTACTGTACTTTTCAAGGTACAGGACTGTAAGATTAATTTCTTTTTGTATTTGTTTTTTATTTATTATTTGTGTGAAAAGTTTTATAAACTTATTACAATACAGTACTATATAGCTGACTGTGCTAGTTGAGTACCTAGGCTTACTCTGTTGGACTTATGAACAAAGAGAACTTACAAATATGCTCTCAGAATAGAATTTGTTCATGTGTAGATAATCACTCTATCTCTAGTTTCCAAACCAGGAAGTTGTGCTAGCACTAACTTTAAAGTGACCTCAATACAATACAACCTCAGTTGGTTTCAATATGGGGCCTGCTGAATGCAGTTCCTTACTCATCCCAACTCCTTCCCTCTTTAGTTAAATCTTTTGTGTTATACCTGCGTCTGTGTCTGCATCTCTATCTTGATGATGGGGAAAGTAGAAAAGAAGCATCAAAAATGTCATCCTTTAGGTCATGTGTAAAGCACTTTTTCACTCAATCTGCCCTCCATTCCCATGAATAATTACAAGTTACTCATAGAAAGTTACTGTCATCAGTCTTAGAGAGATCAATGTGAGCAAAACCAACAATTCCATTCTCTCCAAGTTAATGTCTTCAGTCAGAGTTTTTTTACATTAATATTAAAAATAAAGCAGATAAGACAAAATCAGTCTACTTAGAAGCTTCAACAGCAATCTAGTCTCTTTGAAATATCAAACAGCAACTCCCTTTCTCTATTTCAAAAGATTAATATAGCATTTGAAATTATCTTTTCATTCTACTTTTATTATAATGCTCCAATTTTAAGTTACTATAGTAACCACTTTGGATTTAAGTAAAAGCTTCATTATTGTCACTTTAATTGTTTGATTTTCTTTTCTATTCTATCTACATTGGAGTTAAAAAAATGGAAAATAGATTTATCTTTTACTATTCCCTGAATATTATGGAGTGCAAAGACAATTCAGACAATGATTCTGTATGACTATTACTGGAACTATCTGTTTATATACTAATCAATGATGTCTGTTTAGAAACATCAGATTTTATACTAATGCAGACCATTGTTCCATATAATTAAACAAAGGAATTCTGATAACTAATATTCAACACTCCACTAAAAAGTATACAACATGCAACTACTTCTGTGATATTTAATTATTAAAAACATTTATTTATTACTTATATTGAGGAATGTAAAGATAGTGGTCATGATATTTACATCATAACACAATTTGTGCATTCAGAGAGAGGACCCCATAATTAATTAGTCAGACTTAGTAATAATATTTATCAAAGTTACCAGTTAATATAATTTATGTTGTCCATGTCTCTTTTTAAAAAATTTCCTATGTGTCTGATTATCTTCAACTGTTTTACCAGTTATCACCCTTAAAAAACTGTTTGTGTCATAAGGCAGTTCTATTTTCAGTTTTTTAAGGAATCTCCACACTGTTCTCCATAGTGGCTGTACTAGTTTGCATTCCCACCAACAGTGTAAGAGGGTTCCCTTTTCTCCACACCCTTTCCAGCATTTATTGCTTGTAGACTTTTGGATAGCAGCCATTCTGACTGGCGTGAAATGGTACCTCATTGTGGTTTTGATTTGCATTTCTCTGATAATGAGTGATGTTGAGCATCTTTTCATGTGTTAGTTAGCCATTTGTATGTCTTCTTTGGAGAAATGTCTATTTAGTTCTTTGGCCCATTTTTTGGTTGGGTCATTTATTTTTCTGGAATTGAGCTGCAGGAGTTGTTTGTATATTTTTGAGATTAGTTGTTTGTCAGTTGCTTCATTTGCTATTATTTTCTCCCATTCTGAAGGCTGTCTTTTCACCTTGCTTATAGTTTCCTTTGTTGTGCAGAAGCTTTTAATTTTAATTAGGTCCCATTTGTTTATGACCCAGCAATCCAACTCCTGGGCATACACACTGAGGAAACCAGAATTGAAAGAGACACGTGTACCCCAATGTTCATCGCAGCACTGTTTATCATAGCCAGGACATGGAAGCAACCTAGATGTCCATCAGCAGATGAATGGATAAGAAAGCTGTGGTACATATACACAATGGAGTATTACTCAGCCATTAAAAAGAATACATTTGAATCAGTTCTAATGAGGTGGATGAAACTGGAGCCTATTATACAGAGTGAAGTAAGCCAGAAGGAAAAACACCAATACAGTATACTAACGCATATATATGGAATTTAGAAACACGGTAACAATAACCCGGTGTACGAGACAGCAAAATAGACACTGATGTATAGAACAGTCTTATGGACTCTGTGGGAGAGGGAGAGGGTGGGAAGATTTGGGAGAATGGCATTGAAACATGTAAAATATCGTGTAAGAAACGAGTTGCCAGTCCAGGTTTGATGCACGATACTGGATGCTTGGGGCTAGTGCACTGGGACGACCCAGAGGGATGGTATGGGGAGGGAGGAGGGAGGAGGGTTCAGGATGGGGAACACATGTATACCTGTGGCGGATTCATTTTGATATTTGGCAAAACTAATACAATTATGTAAAGTTTAAAAATAAAATAAAATAAAAAAAAAAAGAAACTGGAGCCTATTATACAGAGTGAAATAAGCCAGAAATAAAAACACCAATACAGTATACTACTGCTAAGTCGCTTCAGTCATGTCCGACCCTGTGCGACCCCATAAAGGGAAGCCCTATACTAACGCATATATATGGAATTTAGAAAGATGGTAATGATAACCCTGTATGTGAGACAGCAAAAAAGACAAAGGTGTATAGAACAGTCTTTTGGACTCTGTGGGAGAGGAAGAGGGTGGGATGACTTGGGAGAATGGCATTGAAACATGTATAATATCATATAAGAAACGAATCACCAGTCCAGGTCTGATACAGGATACAGGATGCTTGGGGCTGGTACACTGGGATAACCCAGAGGGATGGTATGGGGAGGGAGGTGGGAGGGGGGTTCAGGTTTCGGAACACATGTACACCCATGGTGGATTCATGTTGATGTATGGCAAAACCAATACAACATTGTAAAGTAATTAGCTTCCAATTAAAATAAATATATTAAAAAAAAACTGTTTGTGGACTTTGGGTCCAATGTCTTAGCAAGGCAGCAGTGGCAGCAGCGCTCTCTAAGCTTCACTATGAGACTCAAGGATGACAAGAAGAATAAAGATGCCAGAAAGCTAGCTAAGAAAGACAAAGGCCCAGGGAACAAACTTGGCAAGGCCAAAAAGAAGAGGTGGTCCAAAGGCAAATTTTGGGATAAGCTCAATAACCTCAATTTGTTTGACAGAGCAACGTATGACAGACTCTATAAGGAAGTTCCCAACCGCAAGCTTAAAACTGCAGCTGTGGTCTCTGAGAAACAAGATCTGTAGTTCCTTGGCCAGGGCAGCCCTTCCGGAGCTTCTTAGTAAAGGACTTTTAAAACTGGTTTCAAAGCACAGAGCTCAAACTAACTTATACCAGAAACACCAAGAGTGGAGATGCCTCAACTGCTGGTGAAGATCTATAAACAGGTCCCACCAACTATACATTTTGAAAAATAAAACTTTATTAAATCAAGAACAATTGTTTGTGGAGATTCTCCAAGACTTGTAATAAGTGTACTTTCCTTCTTTTGGCTGTGCTTTGGGGGCTTTACAAGTTGGGGATCACATCAAGCCAAATTCTTTGACTATCTATGCTATATATTCCTAGAGTACAAATCTGCCATATATTCCTAGGGTACAGATCTTCTCAGGAGTATTTTATCCCCCTTCCTTTCCCTTCTTCTGCTCTGTTTAGGTTGGAGGATCAGGAGGTGACCAATTAGTTCTGATTTATCTTAATCTTGATAGTGTGTACCCCTTGGGGATCCAGCTTAATGTAGGTAAATGTGTCATGTAGAAGTCTCTACATTGAATGTGCTCTGTGCCTTGAATTCTATCACCCTTATCCCTCCAATGTCTTCAAGGCAAAAGCAACTTTGGCACTCAAATAATCTGCTAGCCTCTTTGGCCAGTGTTAGTCTTTCAGTCGTGTCCAACTCTTTTGTGATCCCATGGGCTATAACCCACCAGGCTCCTCTGTCCATAGAATTCTCCAGGCAAGAACATTGGAGTGGATTGCCATTTCCTTCTCCAGGGGGTTTTCCAGACCCAGGGATCAAACCTACATCTCTTACATCTCATGTATTGTAGGCGAATTCTTTACCATCTGAGCCTCCAAGGAACCCCATGCTTCCCCTCAGAATGGGCCTGCTAGGATTGCATTATCTTTTCAACTCCTCAGTGGTTTTTTTTTTAGGGTAAGTTTCCTATGCAAATTTATTTATTTTTGGCCACACCAAGTGGTTTGCAGGATCTCAGTTTCCTGACAAAGGATGGAACGATAGTCATGGCAGTTAAAACCCAGAACCCTAACCACTAGGCAACCACAGAATCCCTGAAAATCCTTAGTGCTTGTAAGGTGATTTATTCAGTTGTTTTCAGCCAAAGGATTTGATCCAAATAACCTGCTGCCTAGTTTGCCCTTATGGGAAATAGCTATTACATTTTTATTGTATGAAATTATGCATTTGTATTTAACAACTGTGATATTTCCTTTTAGGAACTTCACAGGGCAAAAAGATGAAGGCAATGTAGCCCCACAAGTTTTATTTGAGAAATTAGTAACCATATGGAACACTGCTCTGCTGTAGACTTTTGGGGGGAAAGGGTGTGAGACTTTTGATAGATTGTCCCATTAACATTATGAAACAGAAGAGCCCATCTTGCTGATGACACTTGTTTTTTTCCTCAAGGGGTAACTTCAATTGGTTAGCCAATAAATTTTATCCTTGCCTTGAAAAAATAACTACCAAAGGAAAATCACTACTATCTGGTTTCCCAACCACCTCCACCTAATCTTGAGCTGCCCTGTGGTGGCCAAAGTCCAGCCTCATGCAGGCACCCGGCTGAATCAGACTGTAGAGACAGAATTTAGTCAGGAGCCTTGTCTCAGGTGCCTTGCTGCCTTTGAACTCCAACGTGTGTCTGTGACAATGAAGACAGAGTCCAAACTCTGGCACAAATAAGTGGATAAGCTTGGGCCAAGTTTGTGACTTCACAATTCTTTAACAACAGCTCCATTCATGCCTCCATGCTTAACTAGCCAGAACAATGGATTTGATTCCTGAAAGAACAAATCAATGACACTGGACACCACAGCTTTGAGGGCAGGATTATGATGAAAGTAGTATTTTATATCTTACAAAGTAACAGTAAATTTACATTTACTAAAGACACAGTTTAGGTATTAACATACTTTCTTACAGTGGAGAGGGAAATGGCAACCCACTCTAGCATACTTGCCTGGGAAATTCCATGGACAAAGGAGCCTGGTGGGCTACAGTCCATGGGGTCACAAGAGTTGGTCACGACTGAGCAACTGAGCACGCATGCACATACTTCCTTATATATACTTAAATATATATATATATATATATACACTTAAAGCTTGTCTAAATTACCCAATGTTAACCAAAAGGAAGCATAGAAATGCATTGCAAATATGAAAAAACACTAAACTTAAATCACAAGAATGTGCTATTCTTCTCTTAGCATATTAACATTGAGGTCATCTGAAATTCACTGACTATTAACTTTTTGTTTTTGCATGTACATAAATAGCACATTTTACCTAAGACACTGGACTTTTTATGAAAATAACTAGTCCATTAAAATTAGTTCAGTGCCTTTACAAATGAATAAGCTGAAATACAAAGCAAGATCTATTTATCCAAAAACAAACTGAACCAGGATTTTAATTTATTAGTGAAACAAAATTGTTAATCTTCTACTAAAAATTATTTGTAAAATATCCCACGGTTTATAAAATACTTACACACCCAACATCTTATTTAATCCTTTCAACAGCCCTATGAGATAAACATTACCACCATTTTACAGATTAAAAAACAAACTCAAGACTCATTCAGAATATTGTTGTTATTTAGTCACTAAGTCATGTCTAACCCTTTTGCAACCCCATGGACTATAGCCTACCAGCTTCCTCTGTCCATGAGATTTCCCAGGCAAGAATACTGGAGTGGGTTGCCATTTCCTTCTCCAGGGGATCTTCCCAACCCGGAGATCAAACCTGCGTCTCCTGTATTGGCAGGCAGATTCTTTACCACTGAGCCACCAGGGAAGCCCCATTTAGAATATACATCTTCCTAAGTTCACAGACAGAGAAAGCAATGGCAACCCACTCCAGTACTCTTGCCTGGAAAATCCCATGGACAGAGGGGCCTGGTGGGCTGCAGTCCATGGGGTCGCTAGGAGTTGAACACAACTGAGCGACTTCACTTTCACTTTTCACTTTTCATTTTCATGCATTGGAGAAGGAAATGGCAACCCACTCCAGTGTTCTTGCCTGGAGAATCCCAGGGACAGGGGAGCCTGGTGGGCTGCCGTCTATGGGGTCACACAGAGTCGGACATGACTGAAGCAACTTAGCAGCAGTAGCAGCAAATTCATAGAATAAATCAGAGGCAAATCAGTCTTAAATTCAGTCATCTGACTTACAGTCCAGTGCTTTTTACACTAAGTTTATAATTTACATTGTTCTCATCATTGCAGAAATCACTACTAGCATCATCATAGGAAAAAAAGCAACCCTTACAACTCTATGCCATGTGTGCAGATAATCCATGAAAAAATACAAGTTTCATGAACTTTCAGTTCAAGTTTGTCAATCAAAAGATTCTATATTTATATGTGTACTCAGTAGTGTCCAACTCTTTGGTACTCGCTGGACTGTAGCCTGCCAACTTTTCTGAACATGGGATATCCCAGGCAAGAATACCAGAGTGAGTTGTCATTTCCTTCTCCAGAGGATCTTCCTGACCCCAAAGTCAAACACCCTGTCTATTGTATCTCTGGCATTGGCAAGTGGATTCTTTACCACTGTACCACTTGGGAAGCCCTACAGACAGAGGAATTCCTCCATGATGAATTCATAGCAATGCCTAGAAAATACTCTCCAAGTCTAAATGAACAACACTTCAACTATCTAATAAGGGAATTTTACCTTCTAACAAAAAGAGTTTTTCCCTCCATACAAGTGAAGTTAAATTCTGGCTTAAAGCCAGATAGTTAAATTATTTTTGTCATCCTTAAACCTAGAAGTTGCTCTTCTTAACTAAATTCACAGAAACACTCTACATATTTTAAGAATTTTCATTTAGTGTTACATCAACTTTCACCTTTACTTTATGGCTGAAACTTTGAATGAGTGCCAATAAATCATGACTGAGATGAACAAGATCCTCAGAAGTAGAATAATCAAGACATATGCATTTGAGAGATCTGGAAGTATAAATGAATGTTACCTGCTCCTTTAATTTTGCTTGCATTAAATTTACATTTATTCTGCTTAAAATTATTAAGACTTGGATCTGATATACTTCCTAAGTCATTAGTGCTTAAGATATCATACCATTTTTGAGGAAATATTTAAACATTATATGAATATTGATCAATAAACTACACGTTTGTAGGAACTTCTCAATACAGTTAATAATTCTGTTAAATCCCAGTGTTTTTATTTCTTTCTACAGACTATAACATTCCAATGACATTTATATCTATCTCAATACATTCATTAACAATTCATTTCATATTTGTAAATTAAAAGTTAACTTTACAGTACATATTTCAAGTTTGTAGGCCAAAAGGATTATTTTTCTCTAATTGACATTGAAACAAATGATTAGCATGCTACTTGTCCAACTCTTTTATATTCATTAATTATTCAGGATTAATTCTGTGAAAATCCAGAGCATGCTCATGATGATGAGATTTTAAGATATACAATTGTTCCAGGAGATAAGAAATGTTCATGAATTTATCATGTATTGAAATACACTATAAAGCTCTTGACTGCTAGAAATGTCTTCTACATTTTTAAAAATATAATTACTAAATGTTGGTGGAGAATGCACATTAACATTTGCCCATTAACACTCAATTACAATTTTCTGAACTATTAAGATTTATTAACCTTGTGCAAAGTTATATACAAGCTATTCAAATGCTTTTTATTAGTGAAGTACTTTATATATACATTTGGGCTTCCCTGGTGCCTCAGATGGTATAGAATCTGCCTGCAATGTGGGAGACCCAGGTTCAATCCCTGGGTGCGGAAGATCCCCTTGAGAAGAGAATGACAACCCATTCGATTATTCTTGCCTGGAGAATTTCATGGACAGATGAGCCTGGCAGGCTATGGTCCATGGGATTGCAAGAGTTGGACACAACTGAGAGACTTTCCCTTATATTATTTCACATGCATTGTCTCATCTGATCCTCTTAACAATCCTGGCAATATGGGGAGCAGTTAGTAACCCCATTGTAAAGGAAGAGAAGACATGCTAGAAGCCCAGGAGAGGAAGTGTCAATTCTATGTCAGGTACAGTAGTAGATACCTATGATGTAATGAACAAGCTGCATAATCAGAATGTTTTTGATCTGGCAGAGAAGACAATTAAACAAGCATTAAGAATAAGTTGTGATGCTAATTGAGGAATCAAAGATGCTACAGATGCTCAGAAAATGCAATGTAACTTCATCTTAGAGCAGTCAGGAAAGTGTCCTTGAAAGAAGACAGATTTGACAGACACAAAATCAGAAACTTCCTTGCATGATATGTTCAGTGGTTTGTATCTTACTGTGAAGGCTGTAGGAGCAGTGGGAGAAAATTAGAGGAGATACTGGAAACACGGGTCTGAGATATAAAAAACATTTTTGAAAATTATACTAGCATTCATTAGCCCCTTAAAGGTGGGGCAGGAATTGTGGTGAATCTATTTCTGCAATCTATATTTTATTACATCCTTACATCAACCCTGGGAGTTAGTTACTAATGGTATTGATATTATTACTAGTAGCAGTAGTAATGGTAGTGTTTGACCAAAATGTCTAAATAGTTGATGATTACTTAAATACTGTGTAACAGGTATACAGCAAACATAGTAATATCCCATCTCATATAAAATAAAAGAGAAAATGTCATGCAAATGGTCCATCCTCAAAAAAGTAATGAGAGTAATTGTTATGGATTGCTTTGTGTCTCCCCCAAATTCGGTATTAAAGCACTAACTCCCACTGTGATTGCATTTGGAGATAGGGCCTTTAAGAAGCTCCTAAGTGTGAGGCCCTAATGCAATCTGACTGGCATCCTTAGAAGAAAAGGAAGAGACACCTGGGTTATGGATGCACCAAAAAAAAGGCCATTTGAGGACACAGCAAGAAGATGGCCAACCACAAGCCAAGGAGAGAGGTCTCAGGAAAAATCAAACATGCTGACATCTTAATCTTGGACTTCTAACCTCTAGAACTGTGAAAAGTAACTTTCTGTTGTTTAACACACCCAGTCTGTGAGATTTTGTTATGGAAGCCTGTTGTGCTGTACCCCACAGTCCTGCACCTACCCAGCTGTGCAAAGAAAGAACTCAGAGCCAGTGACAGAGACATTGATGATTTGTTGAACTGGGTATCATAAAGCCAGAGGCAAAAGTCCTGGAGCAACACCCCACATCCCACCACATATGGGTATACAGCCAAGGGCAGGCAGGACACAGCAGCAATCTTTGCTCTACAGCGACCAGGAGGAGGAGGCTATAAGTTAGAGAGAGCATGATGTCAGAAGAGCTCCTTCATTGCGAAGGCAGCCAAGGCAAGGACTGCTCTTTTCCTATTGATGGCCGAATTAACTGGGCCTTTCTGGTCCCAGAGCTAGAATAATCATTAACTGAGGGTCAGGCCAATCACACAGACAATTACTGATGAAACTTTCAGCATAGAAAAAGGAGGCAATCATGCACAGAAAGTTGAGGCAGGGCCAGGTAGGGAAAGGGTTGCACAGAGAGCAAGAGAGCATCCATTTTATGGGCCTTGACCATACCTTGCAAGAGCAGAATAACACAGTTACATTATTTATTTTCAAGTCATCATATTGACCAGCCCACTTTCAGCCAAAAGAAAAAATAATTGCTTTGGATAACATTTTGCTTATTTGTTTGCTTTAGCTTTTGTATTTTCTAGTGAGAGGAGGGTGGATTCTCTGCCCTAAGCTTCAGCAGAGTGTGAGCCCCACTGGTACAGGTGTGGAAGCAAAGGAAACTAAGCCTATGTCCAAGGCACTCACACCTAATACATATATGTAAATTCCTTAGAAGATTTCTTACACATTCTAAGTGTAGTACATATATTGTTTGTTTAGTTGCTAAGTTGTGTCCGGCTTTTTGTGACCACATGGACTGTAGCCTGCCAGGCTACTCTATCCATGGGATTTCCCAGGGAAGAATACTGGAGGGGTTGCCATTCCTTTCTCCAAGGGATCTTCCCGACTCAGGAATCAAACCCATGTCTTCTGCATTGGCAGGCAGATTCTTTACCACTGAATCACCAAGGAAGCCCAAAGGGGAGGTGGTATATATATATATATATATATATTTTTTTTTTATTTTTTATTTTTACAATATGGTATATATATTTTAAATGTCATTATATATGAGAGTATGGGGGTCATCATTTGTTTTACAAAGATGGTATTATAACATAGAGATCCTTTTGGAAGGAGGATCATGTTTTCCTGATAGGTGAGACATAACAATGTATTTCATTAAGTCTTTAAATGCACTTGATTGAGAGATGTATTATTACTTTGTGCACCACTAAGAAAGAAAAGCTGGGCTTCCCAGGTGGATCAGATGGTAAAGGATTTGCCAACAGTGTGGGAGACGTGGGTTCGATCCCTGTGTCAAGAAGATCCCCTGGAGATGGAAATGGCAACCCACTCCAGGATTCTTGCCTGGAGAATCCCATGGACAAAGGAGCCTGGCAGGCTATGGTCCATAGGGTTGCAAAGAGTCAGACACAACTGAGCAACTTTCACTTTTTGCAAAGAAAGAAAAAGTGTTACCAGTTAAATATGACACAATGTTTTCTTCTCATTTAGTCTTCATTCTTATTGAAAGATTTATTTGAGACATATTTACACATAGAATTTTACGATATATTATTCTTATGCATATGTTTAAAAAACTATAAAAGAACTAAATTAGTTACAGTATTCTTTAAAAAAAAAAAAACTTTCTCAGGAGTCCAACTAATCTGCACACTCTCAAGTCAGAGTTTGTCATAACCCATGGATTTATACCCATTTTTTCCTGTGTCATCAAGAGCATTGGTGGTGAGTCATTTCTTTAAGAAGGGCTTCACTATCATCACTGGGATTTTATTTGAAGCCACGTACACCCATTCTGCAATTCTTGATGCTGCAGTCATCTTGATCATATCAGAAAGTGTTAATACAAAGTTTTCAAAAAACAGTCAGGGGAATTCCCTGGTGGTTCAGTGGTTAGAACTCTGTGCTTTCACTGCCAAGGGCCTGGGTGCAATCCCTGGTTGGGGAACTAAGATCCCACAAGCTGCACAGTGCAGCCAAAACCAAAAAACTGTCAGGACTCATATTCTTTTCTCCAATGATTTGCTTGAGTGAAATATTGAAGAATTGTAGTTTCCTAGCCATGCTTCTTGCCTTGATAATCCCAGGGACGGGGGAGCCTGGTGGGCTGCCATCTATGGGGTCACCCAGAGTCGGACACGACTGAAGCGACTTAGCAGCAGCAACCATGCTTCTGGGAGCAACAGCCGTTTTCGTGCATATGCAGTGGGGGTAACTATGTGCTGTGCTGTGCTTAGTCGTTCAGTTGTGCCCGACTCTGCAACCCCATGAACTGCAGCCCTCCAAGCTCCTCTGTCTGTGAGGATTCTCCAGGCAAGAATACTGGAGTGGGTTGCCATGCCCTCCTCCAGGGTGGGTAACTATAGCTTGACTGTTACATAGCCCAAAGTGACCGTAGAATGTCATCAATTCTAAGGTACGTTCCAACTTTAGAAATGAAAAACTGACAGAAAAAAAAAATGTGTTTGAACTAATGCAATATTGTAACCCATTATTCTGATTAAAAAAATTTTCCCTGACTGCCACTGAGCTTAGTAGGAGGAAGATTTAGTCTTCTGTGATTTGATTTATTATCTCCTTCATTTTTCTACTGGAGTATTTTTTTTTTTTTGTCATTTTATAACAGTTCTTATATATATGATAGATGTAACTCTTTGTTATCATTAGTACTAGAATTTTCCCAAATCTGTAATTTACCTATTGACTTACTGGACTTTTTCTCATACCAAATAGTTTCATTTTTATATGGTCAATATGTATACTTTTTTAAATAACTTTTGCTTCTCCTGCCTTGCAAATGTAAATATAGTCACTTAATTTTGCTTCCGTGATTTTTATTTTGTTTGCTTACACATAGTATTTAACTCACCTGTTTCTCTTGTGTTTTTTTAAATGTTTTGAAATTGGAGTCTAACATTATATTCTTCCATATAGATAGCCAGTTGTCCCAGAACCATATATCAAGTATTTCATCCTTTTCCCACTGAATTTGAAATACCATCTTTGTTATAGATTATCTTCTCATATACATTGGGGTAGATTTCATTCTATGTAGTAGATTCCATTCTTCAAATTCATCTTGAATTTATTCTTAGGCAAATGGTTATCCAGTTGTTTACAGTTATATTTTGAATAATTATGCCTTTTCCACTGATTTGAAATGACATGTGTGTCTGTTCCATTCATCCTTCAACTTTGGCACTAACCACCCCATTTCAATTTTTTCCCCTCTATACTATATTTTTATATCTAGTAGACAAGTCATCTCTTCCCATTCTTTTATCCTTCCTTATCAGAATTTAACTGAATATCTTCTCGTGTTTATTCTTTCATATGAACTCGAAGATGCTCTGGTCATGTAACATCTCTCTTCCCACACACATAGATACTAAATAAATAATTAATACTGTGAAGTGGTTTTGATTAAGAGTGTGTTGCATGAATAGAGGGATCTCTCCATTAAAATACACTTTCCATAATATGTTCCTCCATTTACTAAAGTGTTCTTTCACGTCTTTAGTTGAGCTTTGTAGCTGTCTTAATTTGGTGGTGCACATGTTTTTGCAAACTTTATTATTTTTTGTTAATATAGTGATTTTTTTCATTTTATTATCAAATGAATTAGCATTAAAATATTAAAACATTTTGGTTTTAGTATATTAATGTCATAGTTTTGTACTTCATTTTCTGGGAGTTACAGATAGAGAATTGCACCACTTATGAATAATAAATTTTTGTATTTTTTATTTATATTTGATTTGTCTATTCATATTTTAGAAACTCATGGACAAACATATCCATATTATGTTAAATAATAGAGATGGTGAACAATCCCATTTGTTTTTTAACAGGAATGCTTTTGGTATTTCCTCATTAAGTATGATGCTAGTTTTAACTTGCATTAGTTTTTTTATCATGTGAAGAAATTCTCTATTTATATTTTACCAGGGGTTTTCTTTAGGAATGTCTGTTGGGTTCTTCCCCTCAAAAGATATTTAAGCATCTGTTGAAATATCTTTCTCCATTGATTTATTTTGAACTAATATTAGTTTCTTAATATTGAGCCATCTGTGTTAATGGTATAACATTTACTTAATCAGCAAATATTAATCTTTGAATACACCACTAGATTCAATTTGCTTTGTCATTTAAGATTTGTACACCAATATTTACAATTGGTGTTGAACAGCTGTCAAAATTTGTGCTGTCAAATTTTGGTAACAGGTTTATACTAGCTTTGTAAAATAATTTGTAAAAGCTTTCTTTCTTTCTCTACGATCTCTCACTTGGAAGTTTTTAAATAATGTAAAATGAAATCGTCTTGACAGGTGGCTTTTACAAGATGTTTTCTTTGATAAGTCTCAATTATAATCATTTTCTACCTCTGCTTGGGTTGATTTTAATAATTAATATTGCCCCAAATATTCATGCATTATGCTGAGGTTTTCAGATTTTTTTATACTTTTTTAAAAGTGAATTTCTATCTCTAATTATACCATTTATTTATTTCCTCAGTCAGTTTATCAGTTCAGTAGCTCATTCGTGTTTAACTTTTTGTGATCCCATGGACTGGAGCAAGCCAGGCTTCCGTGTCCATCACCAACTCCCGGACGTGCTCAGACACATGTGCATAGAGTCGGTGATGCCATCCAACCATTGCATCCTCTGTCATCCCCTTTTCCTCCTGCCTTCAATCTTTCCGAGCATCAGGGTCTTTTCAATTGAGTCGGTTCTTCACATCAGGTGGTCAAAGTATTGGAGTTTCAGCTTCAACATCAGTTCTTCCAAAGAACACCCAGGACTGATCTCCTTTACGATGGACTGGTTGGATCTCCTTGCAGTCCAAGGAACTCTCAACACCACAGTTTAACAGCATCCATTTTTCGGCGCTCAGCTTTCTTTATGTTCCAACTCTCTCATCCATACATGACGACTGGAAAAACCGTAGCTTTGACTAGATGGACCTTTGTTGGCAAAGTAATGTCTCTGCTTTTTAATACACTGTCTAGGTTGGTCATAGCTTTTCTTCCAAGGAGCAAGTGTATTTTCATCATCTGCAGTGATTTTGAATCACAAGAAAATAAAGTCTGTCGCTGTTTCCATTGTTTCCCCATCTATTTGCCAAGAAGTGATGGGACCAGATGCCATGATCTTAGTTTTTTGAATGTTGAGTTTTAAGCTAGCTTTTTCACTTTCCTCTTTCACTTTCATCAAGAGGTTCTTTAGTTCCTCTTCACTTTTTGTCATAAGGGTGGGATCATCTGCATACCTGAGACTTACAATATTTCTCCCAGCAATCTTGATTCTAGCTTGTGCTACATCCAGCCTGTCATTTCCCATGATGTACTCTGCATATAAGTTAAATAAGCAGGGTGACAATATACAGCCTTGTACTCCTTTCCCTATTTGGAACCAGTCTGTTGTTCCAAGTCCATTTCTAACTGTTGCTTCTTGACATGCATACAGATTTCTCAGGAGGTAGGTCAGGTGGTCTGGTATTCCCATCTCCTTCAGAATTTTCCACAGTTTGTGGTGATTCACACAGTCAAAGGCTTTGGCATAGTCAATAAAGTAAAAGTAGATGTTTTTCTGGAACTCTCTTGCTTTTTTGATGTTCCAACGGATGTTGGCAATTTGATCTCTGGTTCCTCTGCCTTTTCTAAATCCAG
Source organism: Bos grunniens (assembly GCF_055505025.1). Taxonomy (NCBI): domain Eukaryota; kingdom Metazoa; phylum Chordata; class Mammalia; order Artiodactyla; family Bovidae; genus Bos; species Bos grunniens. The sequence goes on along the minus strand of NC_141194.1, from coordinate 98,108,912 downwards.
CTTGAACATCTGGAAGTTCACGGTTCATGTACTGTTGAAGCCTAGCTTGGAGAATTTTGACCATTTCTTTGCTAGCGTGTGAGATGAGTGCAACTGTGTGGTAGTTTGAACATTCTTTGGCATTGCCTTTCTTTGGGATTGGAATGAAAACGGACCTTTTCCAGTCCTGTGGCCACTGCTGAGTTCTCCAAATTTGTTGGCATATTGAGTGCAGCACTTTTACACCATCATCTTTCAGGATTTGAAATAGCTTAACTGGAGTTCCATCACCTCCACTAGCTTTGTTTGTAGTGATGCTTCCTAAGGCCCACTTGACTTTGTATCCAATAAGTCTGGCTCTAGGTGAGTGATCACACCATCGTGATTATCTGGGTCATGAAGATCTTTTTTGTATAGTTCTTCTGTGTATTCTTGCCACCTCTTCTTAATGTCTTTTGCTTCTGTTAGGTCCATATTATTTTAGTCCTTTTTGTGCCCATCTTTGCATGAAATATTCCCTTGGCATCTCTAATTTTCTTAAAGAAAATTACTCTATCCCATTCTATTGTTTTCCCCTATTTCTTTGCATTGATCTCTGAGGAAGGCTTTCTTATCTCTGCTTGCTATTCTTTGGAACTCTGCATTCAGATGTTTATATCTTTCCTTTTCTCCTTTGCTTTTTGCTTCTCTTCTTTTTACAGCTATTTGTAAGGCCTCCTCAGACAGCCATTTTGCTTTTTTGTATTTCTTTTCCATGGGGATGGTCTTGATCCCTGTCTCCTGTACAATATCACGAACCTCCGTCCATAGTTCATTAGGCACTCTATCTATCCTTTGCCTTTAGCTTCTCTTCTTTTCTCAGCTTTTTGTATTTACTTCCTACTATTGCATATTTAGGAGAAGGCAATGGCACCCCACTCCAGTACTCTTGCCTGGAAAATCCCATGGATGGAGGAGCCTGGTGGGCTGCAGTCCATGGGGTTGCTAAGAGTCAGACACAACTGAGCGACTTCACTTTGACTTTTCACTTTCATACATTGGAGAAGGAAATGGCAACCCACTCCAGTGTTCCTGCCTGGAGAATCCCAGGGATGGGGGAGCCTGATGGGCTACTGTCTATGCGGTCGCACAGAGTCAGACACGACTGAAACGACTTAGCAGCAGCAGCAGCATTGCATATTTATGCTTCCTTTTTTTTTTCTGTTTGGCCTTGCTAAAAGTTTGTCCATCTAATTCCTATCTTTGAAGAAAATATCTCTGTAATTGTTCATCAAAAAAACTGTATAATAGAGGAAAACAATAGAATGGGAAATACTAGAGATCTCTTCAAGAAAATTAGAGATACCAAGGGAACATTTAATTCAAAGATAGGCTCAATAAAGGACAGAAATGGTATGGACCTAACAGAAACAGAAGATATTAAGAAGAGGTAGCAAGAATACACAGAAGAACTGTACAAAAAAGATCTTCATGACCCAGATAATCACGATGGTGTGATCACTGACCTAGAGCCAGACATCCTGGAATGTGAAGTCAAGTGGGCCTTAGAAAGCATCAATATGAACAAAGCTAGTGGAGGTGATGGAATTCCAGTCGAGCTATTTCAAATCCTAAAAGATGATGCTGTGAAAGTGCTGCACTCAATATGCCAGCACATTTGGAAAACTCAGCAGTGGCCATAGGACTGGAAAATGTCCATTTTCATTCCAATCCCAAAGAAAGGCAATGCCAAGGAATGCTAAAACTACCGCACAATTGCACTCATCTCACATGCCGGTACCCTTGCCTGGAAAATCCTGTAGACGGAGGAGCCTGGTAGGCTGCAGTCCATGGGGTCATGAAGAGTCAGACACGACTGAGTGACTTCAATTTCACTTTTCACTTTCATGCATTGGAGAAGGAAATGGCAACCCACTCCAGTGTTCTTGCCTGGAGAATCCCAGGGATGGGGGAGCCTGGTGTCTGCCGTCTATGTGGTCACACAGAGTCGGACACGACTGAAGTGACTTAGCAGCAGCAGCAGCACATGCTAGTAAAGTAATACTTTAAATTCTCCAAGCCAGGCTTTCAGCAATACGTGAACCACGAACTTTCAGATGTTCAAGCTGGTTTTAGAAAAGGCAGAGGAACCAGAGATCAAATTGCCAACATCCTCTGGGTCATCAAAAAAGCAAGAGAGTTTCAGAAAAACATCTATTTCTGCTTTATTGACTATGCCAAAGGCTTTGACTGTGTAGATCACAATAAACTGTGGAAAATTCTGAAAGAGATGGGTATACAAGACCACCTGACTTGCCTCTTGAGAAACCTGTATGCAGGTCAGGAAGCAACAGTTAGAACTGGACATGGAACAACAGACTGGTTCCAAATATGAAAAGGAGTACGTCAAGGCTGTATATTGTCACCCTGCTTATTTAACTTATATGCAGAGTACATCATGAGAAATGCTGGGCTGGATGAAGCACAAGCTGGAATCAAGATTGCTGGGAGAAATATCACTAACCTCAAATATGCAGATGACACCACCCTTGTGGCAGAAAGTGAAGAAGAACTAAAGAGCCTCTTGATGAAATTGAAAGAGAAGAGTGAAAAAGTTGGCTCAAAGCTCAACATTCAGAAAACTAAGATCATGGCATCTGGTCCCATCATTTCATTGCAAATAGATGGGGAAACAGTGGAAACAATGGCTGACTTTATTTTTGGGGGCTCCAATATCACTGCAGATGGTGATTGCAGCCATGAAATTAAAAGACACTTACTCCTTGGAAGGAAAGTTATGACCAACCTAAATAGCATATTGAAAAGCAGAGACTTTACTTTGCCAACAAAGGTCCATCTAGTCAAGGCTATGGTTTTACCAGTAGTCATGTATGGATGTAAGAGTTGGACTGTGAAGAAAGCTGCACGCTGAAGAATTGATGCTTTTGAACTGTGGTGTTGGAGAAGACTCTTGAGAGTCCCTTGGACTGCAAGGAGAGCCAACCAGTCCATCCTAAAGGAAATCAGTCCTGAATATTCACTGGAAGGACTGATGCTGAAGCTGAAACTCTTTTATTTTGGCCACCTGATGCAAATAATTGACTCTGGAAAAGACCCTTATGCTAGGAAAGATTGAAGGCTGGAGGAGAAGGAGGTGTCAGAGGATGAGATGGTTGGATGGCACCACCAACTTGATGGACTTGAGTCTGAGCAAGCTTCGAGAGTTGACAAAGGACAGGGAAGTCTGGCGTGCTGCAGTCCATGGGGTAACAAAAAGTCGGACACGACTGAGTGACTGAACTAAACTGAACTGAAAAAAGACAGATTATCTTAAATAAGGACAAAAATTAGTCTGAATAGCTTTTTTTTAAAAGCAATATTATGTACTAGGAAACAAAAGATAATATTTTCAATGTCTTAAGAGTAAAGTGTTAGTCCGCCTTAAGCTACCATTCAAGGATGTTACCAAAGGAGGCAAGAAAAAGAGGAATGAGGGAAATAAGAGAGGGAGGGAAGGAGGGAGAAGCAAAGAAAGAAAGAAAATAGAATCCAGAAGGAAAGCACTGGATAGAAAAACACAAAGCTGAACAAAGAAGTTGTCAGTAAAACAAATTAATTTTTTTATTATAAAAATGAAATATCAGCTCTCTTTAAGCTTCAGGAAAAAAGTTTAATACAACAGTAGCAAAAATGCACATTAAAGTAAGTCCTTATTGTCATCAAATGGAAGAGAAAACCTAAACAATCTATGAGAAAAATATATATAAAAATTTAAGGTCCAACTTACATTTCTACAAATGTGGAACCTGAAAATTCCCCAACCACAAAACAGCTAGAAATGCTGGAATAATAAGGTATAATTGACATCCTTTTAAAAGCATAGCTGCACTTTTATGAAAGGAAAGGAAATCACCAGTGGCAAAAAATGAAGAGGAAGCTGACAGTCAGAGAAATAAGTTTCTGAGCTGATATTGCAGGAGTGTTGAGGAAAGTTTCTGGTCACAAAAATTTAGGATTTTAAAGTCCAAGCAAGGATAGGACATCAGGCTTAGAGAATATGCAAAGTGTGGAGTTGAAACTGAAAAATTCCTCACAAAAAAATGGGTCTCCAATGGCTACAATTTGATTAAAAGGAAGAAGCAGAAAAATGTAAACAACTGGTACAAGGAGAAAACAAAGACAATTGTCTGTATTGTCTTGCTTGATTTGTGGGAAGATGGATAGGCAGGGAATCACCTCTGAGAATTCCTAACCACAGCCCTGCTTTTAAACAATGAGTTTGTGGTATGAATTTACATTACCAGCTTGATCTAATCTAAAGGATCTAGCTCATATGATTATAATGGTTGCCAAGTCAAAAGTCTCCAGAGTGGGCAGGTAGGCTGGATATTCAGTGAAGAGCTAATACTGCAGTTTAAGTCCAAAGGTAAATAGCTAAAGATTCAGAAAAGAGCCAGTATTACAGTTGAAGTTTAATTATCATCTGCTGCAGAAAGGTCCATATAGTCAAAGATATGGTCTTTCTAGTAGTCATGTACATATGTGAGAGTTGTTGAACCATAAAGAAGGCTGAGAGCTGAAGAATTGATGTTTTTGAAATGTGGTGCTGGAGAAGAGTCTTGAAAGTCAATTGTTACCATCTTTCTAAATTCCATATATTTGCATTAGTATGCTGTATTGGTGTTTTTCTTTCTGGCTTACTTCACTCTGTATAATAGGTTCCAGTTTCATCCACCTCATTAGAACTGATTCAAATGTATTCTTTTGAGTAATACTCCATTGTGTATATGTACCACAGCTTTCTTATCCATTCATCTGTTGATGGACATCTAGGTTGCTTCCATGTCCTGGCTATTATAAACAGTGCTGCGATGAACATTGGAAAGATGGTAACAATAACCCTGTATACGAGACAGCAAAAGAGACACTGATGTATAGAACAGCCTTTGGACTCTGAGGGAGAGGGAGAGGGTGGTATGATTTGGGAGAATGGCATTGAAATACATATAATATCATATAGGGAATGAGTCGCCAGTCCAGGTTCGATGCACGATACTGGATGCTTGGGGCTGGTGCACTGGGACGACCCAGAGGGATGGTGTGGGGAGGGAGGAGGGAGGAGGGTTCAGGATGGGGAACACATGTATACCTGTGGTGGATTCATTTCGATATTTGGCAAAACCAATACAATATTGTGAAGTTTAAAAATAAAATAAAATTTAAAAAAAAAAAGAAAGAAAGTCAATTGGACAGCAAGGAGATCAAACCTAAAGGAAATCAACTCTGAATATTCATCAGAAGAACTGAGGCTGAAACTGAAGCTCCAATACTTTGGTGACCTGATGCAAAGAGCCAGCTCATTAGAAAAGGCCCTGATGCTGGGAAAGATTGAAGACAGTAGGAGAATGGGATGACAGAGAATGAGATGATTGGATGGCATCACTGACTTGATGGATATAAGTTTGAGGAAACTCCAGGAGGTGGTGAAGGACAGGGAAGCCTGGCATGCTGCAGTCCATGGGGTCACAAGAATCCAACATGACTGATGGACTAAACAACAGCAGGGGAGATGAGTGTGTCTTCTATTCAGGCCTTCAACTGATTGGATAAGGCCCACCCATATTATAGAGGGTAATCTGTTTTACCCTTAAATCTGTTGATTTAAACGTTAATCTTACCCCCAAAACACTCTCACAGAAACATGCAAAATGTTTGACCACATATTTGTGCACTGTGGCCCAGCCAAAATGACACATAAAATTAACCATTACAGTTAGCTGACTCAACAGTCATCTACAGCTTTATTTTCCCTTGCCTCTTACCCACAAATACTAGAGATGGTGGAGAAAGTACATGCTTGCTTTTCCAATCTCTGGAAATGGCTATATGACCCAGATCTGGTCACTGAGACTTAACTAGAAGTTGACTATTGCAAAGGGAGTAGTTTCTTTTGTACGTAACAAAAATACCCTAAAATTGATTGTGATGGTTCCAGAATTCTGTAACACTTCATATAGGTGAGTTGTATGATAATCTGAATTATATCTCAATAAAGCTGTCACCAAAAAATATTTGTTTCTTCACATCATTTTCTACTTAATTCTTCCAGATCAGATCAGACCAGATCAGTCACTCAGTCATGTCCGACTCTTTGCAACCCCATGAATCGCAGCATGCAAGGCCTCCCTGTCCATCACCAACTCCCGGAGTTCACTCAGACTCACGTCCATCGAGTCAGTGATGCCATCCAGCCATCTCATCCTCTGTCGTCCCCTTCTCCTCTTGCCCCCAATCCCTCCCAGCACAGAGAAGGCAGTGGCACCCCACTCCAGCACTCTTGCCTGGAAAATCCCATGGACGGAGGAGCCTGGTGGGCCGCAGTCCATGGGGTTGCTAAGAGTCAGACAAGACTCAGCGACTTCACTTTAACTTTTCACTTTCATGAATTGGAGAAGGAAATGGCAACCCACTCCAGTGTTCTTGCCTGGAGAATCCCAGGGACAGGGGAACCTGGTGGGCTGCCATCTATGGGGTCGCATAGAGTCGGACACAACTGAAGCGACTTAGCAGCAGCAGCAAAGTATAGAAATCTCTCCTCCCTGAAAGAAAGTAAGAAAAAAGAATAGAGGAAAAGTCACCTCTGCCAACTCTTCAGGCCCTTAAGAGAGCAGAAATTGGAACCAGACTATTTTCAGCTTTCTATGTGATAGTGACTAACCCAACCATACAATAGGTCAAAATTGATTGCTTTGTATTTGTTTATACTTTACTGCCTTGTTCCTAACTAAAATAATCTCTGACACCCTTACTAATATTTTTGGCAAGTAACTTGCTCTTGGGACAAAGAAAATCCTCTTTATTAAAAAAAAAAAAAAAGGCAGGGGAGGGGGTTCAGTGGGCAAGAGGAAAGAAAGCCATTTGACTAAGCCTTTCTTTGTGACAAATTAAGTACAATGAGGTTCCTTCAACCCTTATGCAGTTTCCTTCAATCCTTATACAGGTTCCAAAGACAAACATGTACAAAGCAATTTTAAAAACATAACAGAAGACTTCAGAGAAATTCCTCAGACTGGCTACTTTGGACTATGCTTCAAGAGTTACTAAAAGTGGGAGGAGGAGCCAAGATGGTGGAGGAGTAGGACGGGGAGAACACTTTCTCCCCCACAAATTCATCAAAAGAGCATTTAAACGTTGAGTAAATCCCACAAAACAACTTCTGAATGCCGGCAGAGGACATCAGGCACCCAAAAAAGCAACCCAACTCTTCGAAAGGAGAGAGAAGAAATACAGCTCCACCCACCAGAACACCCACACAAGCTTCCCTAACCAGGAAACCTTGACAAGCCACCTGTACAAACCCACACACAGCGAGGAAACGCCACAATAAAGAGAACTCCACAAACTGCCAGAATACAGAAAGGACACCCCAAACTCAGCAATTTAAACAAGATGAAGAGACAGAGGAATACCCAGCAGATAAAGGAACAGGATAAATGCCCACCAAACCAAACAAAAGAGGAAGAGATAGGGAATCTACCTGATAAAGAATTCTGAATAATGATAGTGAAATTGATCCAAAATCTTGAAATTAAAATGGAATCATAGATAAATAGCCTGGAGACAAGGATTGAGAAGATGCAAGAAAGGTTTAACAAGGACCTAGAAGAAATAAAAAACAGTCAATATATAATGAATAATGCAATAAATGAAATTAAAAACACTCTGGAGGCAACAAATAGTAGAATAACAGAGGCAGAAGATAGGATTAGTGAATTAGAAGATAGAATGGTAGAAATAAATGAATCAGAGAGGATAAAAGAAAAATGAATTAAAAGAAATGAGGACAATCTCAGAGACTTCCAGGACAATATTAAACGCTACAACATTCGAATCATAGGGGTTCCAGAAGAAGAAGACAAAAAGAAAGACCATGGGAAAATACTTGAGGAGATAATAGTTGAAAACTTCCCTAAAATGGGGAAGGAAATAATCACCCAAGTTCAAGAAACCCGGAGAGTCCCAAACAGGATAAACCCAAGGAGAAACACCCCAAGACACATATTAATCAAATTAACAAAGATCAAACACAAAGAACAAATATTAAAAGCAACAAGGGAAAAACAACAAATAACACACAAGGGAATCCCATAAGGATAACAGCTGATCTTTCAATAGAAACTCTTCAAGCCAGGAGGGAATGGCAAGACATACTTAAAATGATGAAAGAAAATAACCTACAGCCCAAATTATTGTACCCAGCAAGGATCTCATTCAAGTATGAAGGAGAAATCAAAAGCTTTTCAGACAAGCAAAAGCTGAGAGAATTCTGCACCACCAAACCAGCTCTCCAACAAATACTAAAGGATATTCTCTAGACAGGAAACACAAAAACGGTGTATAAACTCGAACCCCAAACAATAAAGTAAATGGCAACGGGATCATACTTATCAGTAATTACCTTAAACGTAAATGGGTTGAATGCCCCAACCACAAGACAAAGACTGGCTGAATGGATACAAAAACAAGACCCCTACATATGTTGTCTACAAGAGACCCACCTCAAAACAGGGGACACATACAGACTGAAAGTGAAGGGCTGGAAAAAGATTTTCCATGCAAATAGGGACCAAAAGAAAGCAGGAGTAGCAATACTCATCTCAGATAAAATAGACTTTAAAACAAAGGTTGTGAAAAGAGACAAAGAAGGTCACTACATAATGATCAAAGGATCAATCCAAGAAGAAGATATAACAATTATAAATATATGTGCACCCAACACGGGAGCACTGTAGTATGTAAGACAAATGCTAACAAGTATGAAAGGAGAAATTAACAATAACACAATAATAGTGGGAGACTTTAATACCCCACTCACACCTGTGGATAGATCAACTAAACAGAAAATTAACAAGGAAACACAAACTTTAAATGATACAATAGACCAGTTAGACCTAATTGATATCTATAGGACATTTCACCCCAAAACAATGGATTTCACCTTTTTCTCAAGCGCACATGGAACCTTCTCCAGGATAGATCACATCCTGGGCCATAAATCTAGCCTTGGTAAATTCAAAAAAACAGAAATCATTCCGAGCATCTTTTCTGACCACAATGCAGTAAGATTAGATCTCAATTACAGGAGAAAAACTATTAAAAATTCCAACATATGGAGGCTGAACAACACGCTGCTGAATAACCAACAAATCACAGAAGAAATCAAAATTTGCATAGAAACGAATGAAAATGAAAACACAACAACCCAAAACCTGTGGGACACGGTAAAAGCAGTCCTAAGGGGAAAGTTCATAGCAATACAGGCACACCTCAAGAAACAAGAAAAAAGTCAAATAAATAACCTAACTCCACACCTAAAGCAACTAGAAAAGGAAGAAATGAAGAACCCCAGGGTTAGTAGAAGGAAAGAAATCTTAAAAATTAGGGCAGAAATAAATGCAAAAGAAACAAAAGAGACCATAGCAAAAATCAACAAAACCAAAAGCTGGTTCCTTGAAAGGATAAATAAAATTGACAAACCATTAGCCAGACTCATCAAGAAACAAAGGGAGAAAAATCAAATCAACAAAATTAGAAATGAAAATGGAGAGATCACAACAGACAACACAGAAATACAAAGGATCATAATAGACTACTATCAACAATTATATGCCAATAAAATGGACAACGTGGAAGAAATGGACAAATTCTTAGAAAAGTACAACTTTCCAAAACTGGACCAGGAAGAAATAGAAAATCTTAACAGACCCATCACAAGCACGGAAATTGAAACTGTAATCAAAAATCTTCCAGCAAACAAAAGCCCAGGACGAGATGGCTTCACAACTGAATTCTACCAAAAATTTAGAGAAGAGCTAACACCTATCTTGCTCAAACTCTTCCAAAAAATTGCAGAGGAAGGTAAACTTCCAAACTCATTCTATGAAGCCACCATCACCCTAATACCAAAACCTGACAAAGATCCCACAAAAAAAGAAAACTACAAGCCAATATCACTGATGAACATAGATGCAAAAATCCTTAACAAAATTCTAGCAATCAGAATCCAACAACAGATTAAAAAGATCATGACCAAGTGGGCTTTATCCCAGGGATGCAAGGATTCTTCAATATCCGCAAATCAATCAATGTAATACACCACATTAACAAATTGAAAAATGAAAACCATATGATTATCTCAATAGATGCAGAGAAAGCCTTTGACAAAATTCAACATCCGTTTATGATAAAAACTCTCCAGAAAGCAGGAATAGAAGGAACACACCTCAACATAATAAAAGCTATATATAACAAACCCACAGCAAACATTATCCTCAATGGTGAAAAATTGAAAGCATTTCCTCTAAAGTCAGGAACAAGACAAGGGTGCCCACTTTCACCATTACTATTCAACATAGTTTTGGAAGTTTTGGCCACAGCAATCAGAGCAGAAAAAGAAATAAAAGGAATCCAAATTGGAAAAGAAGAAGTAAAACTCTCACTATTTGCAGATGACATGATCCTCTACATAGAAAACCCTAAAGATTCCACCAGAAAATTACTAGAAATAATCAATGACTATAGTAAAGTTGCAGGATATAAAATCAACACACAGAAATCCCTTGCATTCCTATACACTAATAATGAGAAAACAGAAAGAGAAATTAAGGAAACAATTCCATTCACCATTGCAACAGAAAGAATAAAATACTTAGGAATATATCTACCTAAAGAAACTAAAGACCTATATATAGAAAACTATAAAACACTGGTGAAAGAAATCAAAGAGGACACTAATAGATGGAGAAATATACCATGTTCATGGATCGGAAGAATCAATATAGTGAAAATGAGTATACTACCCAAAGCAATTTATAGATTCAATGCAATCCCGATCAAGCTACCAACAGTATTCTTCACAGAGCTAGAACAAATAATTTCACAATTTGTATTAAATACAAAAAACCTCGAATAGCCAAAGCGATCTTGAGAAAGAAGAATGGAACTGGAGGAATCAACCTACCTGACTTCAGGCTCTCCTACAAAGCCACAGTTATCAAGACAGTATGGTACTGGCACAAAGACAGAAATATAGATCAATGGAACAAAATAGAAAGCCCAGAGATAAATCCACGCACATATGGACACCTTATCTTTGACAAAGGAGGCAAGAATATACAATGGATTAAAGACAATCTCTTTAACAAGTGGTGCTGGGAAAACTGGTCAACCACTTGTAAAAGAATGAAACTAGAACACTTTCTAACACCATACACAAAAATAAACTCAAAATGGATTAAAGATCCAAACATAAGACCAGAAACTATAAAACTCCTAGAGAAGAACATAGGCAAAACACTCTCCGACATACATCACAGCAGGATCCTCTATGACCCACCTCCCAGAATATCGGAAATAAAAGCAAAAATAAACAAATGGGACCTAATTAACCTTAAAAGCTTCTGCACATCAAAGGAAACTATCAGCAAGGTGAAAAGACAGCCTTCAGAATGGGAGAAAATAATAGCAAATGAAGCAACTGACAAACAACTAATCTCAAAAATATACAAGCAACTCCTCCAGCTCAACTCCAGAAAAATAAATGACCCAATCAAAAAATGGGCCAAAGAACTAAATAGACATTTCTCCAAAGAAGACATACAGATGGCTAACAAACACATGAAAAGATGCTCAACATCACTCATTATCAGAGAAATGCAAATCAAGACCACTATGAGGTACCATTTCACACCAGTCAGAATGGCTGCGATTCAAAAGTCTACAAATAATAAATGTTGGAGAGGGTGTGGAGAAAAGGGAACCCTCTTACACTGTTGGTGGGAATGCAAACTAGTACAGCCACTATGGAGAACAGTGTGGAGATTCCTTAAAAACCTGGAAATAGAACTGCCTTATGATCCAGCAATCCCACTACTAGGCATACACACTGAGGAAACCAGAAGGGAAAGAGACACATGTACCCCAATGTTCATCGCAGCACTGTTTATCATAGCCAGGACATGGAAGCAACCTAGATGTCCATTAGCAGATGAATGGATAAGAAAGCAGTGGTACATATACACAATGGAGTATTACTCAGCCATTAAAAAGAATACATTTGAATCAGTTCTAATGAGGTGGATGAAACTGGAGCCTATTATACAGAGTGAAGTAAGCCAGAAGGAAAGACATCAATACAGTATACTTATGCATATATATGGAATTTAGAAAGATGGTAACAATAACCCTGTGTACGAGACAGCAAAAGAGACACTGATGTGTAGAACAGTCTTATGGACTCTGTGGGAGAGGGAGAGGGTGGGAAGATTTGGGAGAATGACATTGAAACACGTAAAATATCATGTAACAAACGAGTTGCCAGTCCAGGTTCGATGCACGATACTGGATGCTTGGGGCTAGTGCATTGGGACGACCCAGAGGGATGGTATGGCGAGGGAGGAGGGAGGAGGGTTCAGGATGGGGAACACATGTATACGTGTGGCGGATTCATTTTGATATTTGGTAAAACTAATACAATTATGTAAAGTTTAAAAATAAAATTAAATGTTAAAAAAAAAAAAGAGTTACTAAAAGTGCACGTGTGATTGGCAGCTTCTAAAATGGCCCTGAGTGATCTCCAACTCTTGATAGTCAGATGTACTATAGTTCCATCCCCTTGGGTATGAAGTGGAATTTCTTTCAACAAATAAAACATGTCTGAAAAGATGGTATGCCACTTTTAAGTTACAAAAAGATGGTGGCTTCCATCTTGGGCTCCCTCTTTCACAGTTTCACTTCAAGGGAAACCAGATGCCAACTTGTGAGTTGTGCCATGGAGAGGCCCACAGAATGAGCACCTGAGGCCTGCCAACAGCCATATGAATGAGCTTGGAAATGGGCTCTTTCCGAGTTGAGCCTTGGAATGATGGCATCCCAAGTAAACACTGATGGCAGTCTTATGAGAGACATTGAGAAAAAGACACTCAAGTGAACAGCACACAGACTCCTTACCAACAGAAATTGAAATAATATGTGTCTGTTGTTGTACGTCTGCTGTTTGAGGTAATTTGTTAAGCATTAACAGATAACTATGGGCTTCCCAGATGGTTCAGTGTTAAAAAAAAAAAAAAAAAAATCTACCTGCCAATGCAGGAGACACAAGAGATGCGAATTTGATCCCTGAGTCAGGAAGATCCTCTGGAGAAGGGAATGGCTACCCACTCCAGTATTCTTGCCTGGGAAATCCCATGAACAGAGGAGCCTGGCAGACTACAGTTCAAGGGGTTACAGTCAGACACAACGGAAGCAACTTTGCACGCATGCACGTGTGTGTGTGTGTGTGTGTGTATATATCACTGTTGCACATCTCTAACACAAAATTGTGAATCAATTAGAGTTCAATAAAAAAATAAAATTTAAATGAAAAAAAGAAGACTGGTTATTGTATGTCCAGGAAGCCTTTTCATCCAGCTAGAGTTTTAAAACAGATGGCAATGCATTACAGTTTATTGACATATCCAGAAACATAAACTATGTCATTTACTATGTGCATCACTCCCCTTTACACAATCCTTTACAAATCCATCCATGATGGGAACTGAATGGTGACCTTTACCCTTTAGTTTTACACAAGTTTGGGGCTCATACTCAGCATTGTTGTTTGACCCTCTCCCTCAATTTGACATGCATACAACTAAGGCAGTGATTTTTCCATTATTAATAATTGCATATAAACTGATTTTTTTTGGTACTATAGATACTCCTATAGATACTCCTAGTGAATTATGCATGGGTTTGCCAAGAAAGATATAATTCTGTCATTCCAAATACATTGTTCAACCAGGATATCTGGACTGATTTAAAAGTATGCTGTAATTGTAAACCACTTTGGGATCCTTTGGGATGAAGCACAATGTATAATAATGTTACAGCATATGAGATCTGGTAGAAACAAGAATGACAGAATAAATGAGGAGTTAATCACTTAATATTATTTCTAAATTATGCAAAGTGATTCCCAAGACAAATATTATCTTCATTTTGACATCAAATCCATGTTAACTTGACAAGTAGAAAGCAAACTGCTGCTTTATATTTTCTCTACCTTTTTCTATAGATTCATAAGTCAATAGTAAGTTGGCTTGTTTCTTCACAAAAAACAGAACTACATCAATAGATATCATCCATAAAATAAAACTCAGATCATACCCCAGGGAAACAGATTTTCCCCAGATACTCTTAAAATCCCCACAGTGGTCAACCAACTGTTCTAACCTCTCTGTCTTTCACATGGACATAAATTACTTTCTTTCTTGAATTCAACAGAGATTTGGCTTTTTCTAAGGCAGCCCTAAGGGACATTGTTAAAGCTTTCTCAAGATGGTATCATTTATTTATCTGCCACAGAGAAATGCAAGCAAAAAGCCATGTTGTAAGTAACAGCTAGAATTACATTTGAAGTCCTTCTCTCCTTATGCTCAGGTCAAGGCCTGGCTGTTTAGTTCTCAACCACAGAGTAAGTCATTGTTACTATTTTGTAAATGGAAGCAAACTGAGGAAAAGTGAGGCAACTTTTTTAGGGAAAAGGGGGAAAAAAAAAAAAAGATCAGTGAAACTCAATAATCTACTTTCTCCAGTTGGAGAGCAGGCTTTTATCTTTCCTTTCAAGAATATATATGGAAGAGCTAATCTTTTCCTTCAATCATGTCAATGAAAATTTTCCTCATGTTGCTAATGAGAATTCTGAAGACACTTCCAAAGGAGTTTTGACATCATCGTTATGATTAAAGGAAATACATTTAAATGAAAGTTGGGAAGACTGTAGCAAAAAAAATAATTTAAAAAAATTAGCATTTTAGCTTAGGAGGCATCTCATATTAGTGGATTAGAGATTATATTTTTGAAGTCCTGCCTATTATAAAAACCCCCAGGTTTTTTTGAAAAGGTTTATTTCAAAAACTTGGTGGTGCTTCAAAGAACATGTACTCAGCCCAACATAAGCAGTCAATCTACTCGAAGACTCAATGAATTAAAGGGCACCATATTTTTTAATTTTTTTAATTAATTAATTTATTTTAATTACAGGCTAATTACTTTACAGTATTGTAGTGGTTTTTGCCATACATTCACATGAATCAGCCATGGGTGTACATGTGTTCCCCATCCTGAACCCCCCCTCCCACCTCCCTCCCTATCCCATCCCTCAGGGTCATCCCAGTGCACCAGACCTGAGCACCCTATCTCATGCATTGAACCTGGACTGGTGATCTATTTCATATATAATAATACACATGTTTCAATGCTATTCTGTCAAATCATCCCACCCTCGCTTTCTCCCACAGAGTCCAAAAGTCTGTTCTTTACATCTTTGTCTCTTTTGCTGTCTTACATATAGGGTCATTGTTACCATCTTTCTAAATTTCAAATATATGCATTAATATACTCTATTGGTGTTTTTCTTTCTGACTTACTTCACTCTGTATAATAGGCCTCCAATTTCATTCACCTCATTAGAACTGACTCAATGCATTCTTTTTAATAGCTGAGTAATATTCCATTCTGAATATGTACCACTGCTTTCTTATTCATTTGTCTGCTGATGGACATCTAGGTTGCTTCCATGTCCTGGCTATTGTAAACAGTGCTGTGATGAACATTGGGGTACATGTGTCTCTTTCAATTCTGGGTTCTTCAGTGTGTATGCCCAGCAGTGAGATTGCTGGGTCATATGGCAGTTCTATTTCCAGTTTTTTAAGGAATCTCCACACTGTTCTCCATAGTGGCTATGCTCGTTTGCATTCTCACCAACAGTGTAAGAGGGTTCCCTTTTCTCCACACCCTCTCCAGCATTTATTGTTTGTAGGCTTTTGGATAGCAGCCATTCTGACCAGTGTGAGATAGTACCTCATTGTCGTTTTGATTTGCATTTTTCTGATAATGAGTGATGTTGAACATCTTTTCATGTGTTTGTTAGCCATCTGAACGTCTTCTTTGGAGAAATGTCTGTTTAGTTCTTTGGCCCATTTTTTGATTAGGTCGTTTATTTTTCTGGAATGGAGCTGCAGGAGCTGCTTGTATATTTTTGAGATTAATTCTTTGTCAGTTGCTTCATTTGCTATTATTTTCTCCCATTCTGAAGGCTGTCTTTTCACCTTGCTTATAGTTTCCTTCATTGTGCAAAAGCTTTTAAGTTTAATTAGGTCCCATTTCTTTATTTTTGCTTTTATTTCCACTACTCTGGGAGGCGGGTCATAGAGGATCCTGCTGTGATTTATGTCAGAGAGTGTTTTGCCTATCTTTTCCTCTAGGAGTTTTATAGTTTCTGGTCTTACGTTTAGATCTTTAATCCATTTTGAGTTTATTTTTGTGTATGGAAGGGCACCATATTTTGTGTCTTGAGAATCATGTATATAAATCTGTATCCCTATGCAAATGAATATAAAAACTGATGGCACATGTCTGCACAATTGAATTATGTATAAACTATAAAGAATTAATAAGCAAGAACCTCAATTAAATAGATTTGGAAACCAGAAGGGAAAGCTCTCATGCCTTGTGATGATAACAGGGCCCAACAGGAAGAGGAAACACTCCTATTCTTTCCTAGCAAGGACTTAGCCAATGAAAAGCCATGGATTCTTTGTTTACTACAGGCCACCCAACTTCCTTTTCTATTTAAAATATGTTCTTGTTCCTTGCCCTGTGGGGACTTGCATGTGGCTTGCCATGGTTGCAGACCCTGAATGGCAATTCTCTGCTGATCTAGTCTTTGTTAGAGAGATATCTGATGGTTTATTTGATTCTAATCAACATTTGGTGCCCTTACAGGGACCAGAGAAGACTCCTGTTGGCTCCAGGACTGGTAAGCAAATAGGTGTGGTGCCCAAAATTGAGCCCTTGTTGCACACTGCTTTTCTTGCCAACCATGGAGTTCAAAGGTACATCTTTCTCCTGGATCTGAACTCATGCCCTTGTTAAATGGAATATCTCCTGCTATATCAATAAACAAGGATGTCACAGCTATCTGGGATTCTGGTCCTCCAATGTGAATTTCTGAGTCATGTGGACAAGCAGCAGACATGAATTCCAGAACCATGCTGACAAGCAGTGCCACTCTCTACAGGAGGAACTTCAGGGTGTCACAGTCATCAGTAATTACAGCCCTCGTGTGTAAGCAGAAGACCTTAAGGGAATTCAAGAAAAAGAGCAAGATCTCTGTAAATAGGCAGGATGCTGGCCCCAGATAGCCGAGATGCAAAGTCCTTTCATGCAAAGATGAAAGGACTGACTTCAATAAGCCCAGACTCTTGCATCTCCCCATGCATAGAAGAATGTTAAATTCCTTAAATTTATATATGGATTTCCTTACTTAAAAATAATCTTTAATGTTCAGATTGTCTGCCCCCTTTGTTGCAAACTTGTATATAACCTGACTCTATCTCCTGCATCCTTGGAGCAGTTTCTCAGGGCTACCTAACATTCCCACCAAATAAAATAACTCTCTACATTCAAGTTGTAACTGTATTTTTTAGTCAACACCCTCTTTGCATTTGAAGCCCCCCAGCATGGCACTAGTGGTAAAGAACCTGCCTGCCAATGCAGGAGACACAGGTTTGATCCTTGGGTCAGAAAGTTCCCCTGGAGGAGAGCATGGCAACTGTCAGGGGAGTGTGTAATTTCCTCGGTTCTGTCTCATCACAACAAAAATTTGAAGCGACAGACGTTAAAGCCCTTGGGCGTCACAGCTCTCAAACAGTGTTACAGCTCCGTGTTACAGCTCAGTTTTATTTAGAAAATAAAGGAAAGTACATCCTTGAGGCGTGAGGGCTGCTGCTGCTAAGTCGCTTCAGTCGTGTCCGACTCTGTGCGACCCCACAGATGGCAGCCCACCAGGCTCCCCCATCCCTGGGATTCTCCAGGCAAGAACACTAGAGTGGGTTGCCATTTCCTTCTCCAATGCATGAAAGTGAAAAGTGAAAGTGAAGTTGCTCAGTCATGTTTGACTCTTAGCAACCCCATGGACTGCAGCCTACCAGGCTCCTCCGGAGGCGTGAAGGCATGCTGACCCAAAAGACTTGAAGAGGAGGGAGAAAGAAAAAAGAGAGAGAGAGAGAGAGAGAGAGAAAGCATGCACGCATGCATGCATGGGAGAGAGATCCCTGGCCCTTTGACTCCTCTTTTTATATGTTTTTTCCTCCCCCTGGGCCTGCCCTATGTAAACTGGGCTAACCAGGAGTTCTGTTTGCTCTACCTGAAGTCCTCACTCTGGTCCTCTTGAAGGAGGAAACAGACAGAACAGGCTCCATCTTGAAAGCAGGACCCCATCTTGGGCCGGACTGTGGACTTTGAGCTATATGCCTAGTATCTATGGAAACGACATACCAACTGGAAAACCAGACCCCCTCCCCCCACCTTGGAAGAGCCCCAGGGCTCATACCTAGACTCTCCATCACCTGAAAGAATACCCTAATTATCTGTGTAACCGAATAGAATCATAAATTCTACTATGCTTATTGGGGTATGATCACAGGCCTATTGATAATTCTCCACTGTTAACTACCTAGGCTTAAGGCAAATGAGTCACTGGTTAACTTTGATAGTATCTTTTTTTTCCTTTGTTCGGACTAGTTTCAGGGAATTTAGAGAGGTGGGTTTGGACACATACACTTAGGGTATATAAGGTTTTCACAAAAACTGGTTGGGGTCCTTGGCTAAGAGGAGACTCTGCCTTGGGTCCGCTGGTGTAATAAACTGCACTCCACTATCTGCTTTGTCCTTCTAAATGAGTTTGTTTCCTGGAACGTGTTGGTACATTTGGTGCATTGGCTGGGAAACTCCTCACTTCAAGGAGACAAGTCCCATTTGGGTCTACTCTGAGGCTTTGCAGCTCAAATCTTCTAGAAGGGGGAAGGCACCTCACCCTTCTAGAAGGATTCTGCTTCTCAATTCCAGACCTTTCACATTAGCAGGTAGTGGATGGCAGCAGGGGAACTGAGCACTCAGGTGAGGAGGAACCCACCCAGCAAGGTGGAAGAGGGGGCCTGATCACCCCCCTGGGAGGGACTAGAAGGGGCACGGACCCACAGGAGCCTGGAATAGGCAGGTGGCAGCGATTGCTTGGTACACAGGTTGATGAGACTGTTAGGGTTTAGGAAGGAAATTTGTGAATGTCATTTAGAAGGTGGTGTCCACGCCATCTTGGGGAAAATTATTACCAAGCAATCGCCAGGGGATTGTTAGGAGAAGAAACTAGGTATTTGTGTGCTCATATTCTGCCCTCCCCAAGGAGGTGTTCCATCTGCTGTGAAATTCTTGACCGCCTCGGAACTGTCAGGCTAGAAGGAGGGGGATACATAAGTGAGTATGAATTGACTTTTCCAGAGATGGCCTGGGATGTGGGATATTTAACCCATCTGTGTTTTCATCCACACCCGATCAAGCCCACCAAGGCAGAACGGACTTTAAAAGTTAAGGGAGAAACAGTCTTGGACCATGTAGTGTTCTGGTTCGGCAGTGCTAACTGACAGGTGAAGACACACCAATCTCCCTTCATCTTCTGGGATCTGGCAAGTAAGGCTCTTCTCACCCCAGTTAGGAAGGAGATGGAATGGCAATTTAAGTGTTTCATAGAGTGGAAATATCAGAAGTATATAGGGTACCAAGAACTTCTTAGACAGAACGAAAAGGAAAAGTAGAAGAAGGTCTGAGAAGGTAAGCAAGATGGGGGGAAGTGAATCTAAGGCAACTGTATTGGAGTGCATGATTAAAAATTTAAAGAAGGGATTTGTAGGGGATTATGGGGACTATTTTGGAGAAGGCGATGGCACCCCACTCCAGTACTCTTGCCTGGAAAATCCCATGGATGGAGGAGCCTGGAAGGCTGCAGTCCATGGGGTCACTGAGGGTTGGACACGACTGAGCGACTTCCCTTGCATGGGGTGATCAGATCAGATCAGATCCGAACAGTCGCTCAGTCGTGTCCGACACTTTGCAACCCCATGAATCGCAGCACGCCAGGCCTCCCTGTCCATCACCAACTCCCGGAGTTCACTCAGACTCACGTCCATCAAGTCAGTGATGCCATCCAGCCATCTCATCCTCTGTCGTCCCCTTCTCCTCCTGCCCCCAATCCCTCCCAGCATCAGAGTCTTTTGCAATGAGTCAACTCTTCGCATGAGGTGGCCAAAGTACTGGAGTTTCAGCTTCAGCATCAGGCCTTCCAAAGAAATCCCAGGGCTGATCTCCTTCAGAATGGACTGGTTGGATCTCCTTGCAGTCCAAGTGACTCTCAAGAGTCTTCTCCAACACCACAGTTCAAAAGCATCAATTCTTCGGCGCTCAGCCTTCTTCACAGTCCAACTGTCACATCCATACATGACCACAGGAAAAACCATAGCCTTGACTAGACGAACCTTTGTTGGCAAAGTAATGTCTCGGCTTTTCAATATGCTATCTAGATTGGTCATAACTTTCCTTCCAAGGAGTAAGCAACTTTTAATTTCATGGCTACAGTCACCATCTGTAGTGATTTTGGAGCCCAGAAAAATAAAGTCTGACACTGTTTCCATTGTTTCCCCATCTATTTCCCATGAAGTGGTGGGACCGGATGCCATGATCTTCGTTTTCTGAATGTTGAGCTTTGAGCCAACTTTTTCACTCTCCACTTTCACTTTCATCAAGAGGCTTTTTAGTTCCTCTTCACTTTATGCCATAAGGGTCGTGTCATCTGCATATCTGAGGTTATTGATATTTCTCCCGGCAATCTTGATTCCAGCTTGTGTTTCTTCCAGTACAGCGTTTCTCATGATGTATTCTGCATATAAGTTAAGTAAGCAGGGTGATAATACACAGCCTTGACATACTCCTTTTCCTATTTGGAACCAGTCTGTTGTTCCATGTCCAGCTGTAACTGTTGCTTCCTGACCTGCATACAGATTTCTCAAGAGGCAGGTCAGGTGTTCTGGTATTCCCATCTCTTTCAGAATTTTCCACAGTTTATTGTGATCCACACAGTCAAAGGCTTTGGCATAGTCAATAAAGCAGAAATAGATGTTTTTCTGGAACTCTCTTGCTTTTTCCATGATCCAGCGGATGTTGGCCATTTGATCTCTGGTTCCTCTGCCTTTTCTCAAACCAGCTTGAACATCAGGAAGTTCACGGTTCACATATTGCTGAAGCCTGGCTTGGAGAATTTTGAGCATTAGTTTACTAGTGTGTGAGATGAGTGCAATTGTGCAGTAGTTTGAGCATTCTTTGGCATTGCTTTTCTTTGGGATTGGAATGAAAACGGACCTTTTTCAGTCCTGTGGCCACTGCTGAGTTTTCCAAATGTGCTGGCATATTGAGTGCAGCACTTTCACAGCATCATCTTTGAGGATTTGGAATAGCTCAACTGGAATTCCATCACCTCCACTAGCTTTGTTCGTAGTGATGCTTTCTGAGGCCCACTTGACTTCACATTCCAGGATGTCTGGCTCTAGGTCAGTGATCACACCATCGTGATTATCTGGGTCATGAAGATCTTTTTTGTACAGTTCTTCTGTGTATTCTTGCCATCTCTTCTTAACATCTTCTGCTTGTATTAGGTCCATACCATTTCTGTCCTTTATCGAGCTCATCTTTGCATGAAATGTTCCTTTGGTATCTCTGATTTTCTTGAAGAGATCCCTAGTCTTTCCCATTCTGTTGTTTTCCAGATGACACCTAACTGCCTCCACATACTCTATGAGGTCGAATGGCCCCCTATGGGAGTAGGATGGCCAGCAGAGAACACCATGAACTTAAAAATAGTGGAAGCAGTCTATACAGTAGTCACAGGAGAGCCAGGACACCTGAATCAATATCCATATATTGACTCATGGCTAGGATTAGCTCAAGACCCTCCTACTTGGACAAGGTTCTGTATCCAGAAAAAAAAGGGAAAAATATTAATGGCACAAAAATTGACTGATGATAAAAAAGGAAATTCTACAGGATTTGGACGGGGATGACCTGATCCCTCCCCCATACTGAATAATGATGCGCCTGCCTCCCAGTGCTCCACCAAGACCAGAGGCCACCTTAACGCCCAATCCAGGGCCAGGGGAAGTTCCTTCAGCAGCTGCTGCTCTTCCACCAGCTCTCCCAGAGATCATAGAGCCACCATTTTGGCAGGCTCCAATTCCAGCGATGGAGATCTCTGGTCAACGCCCCCAGAATTCCACCTCAGCTGGACCTCCTAGACTGTATACCCCTCTCCTGGTGAGTAGGGGAAGGGGTAAGAAAACAGGAATTAGACAGAGGCTGCCCTCTGCCAAGGAACAGGGGGAAAGAACCCCACTACAGATGCCCCTCAGAGAGCTACAACAGCCTCCAATTCAGGACGCATGTGGGCACTACCATCAGACCCCTGTAGCCTATTGTTACCAGCCATTTTCCTCTATAGATATATTAAACTGGCAGAGACACACTCCACCATACTTAGGGGAGCCACAAGCCATGATTAGGCTAGGAGACTATTTTTCAAACCTACCGCCCTATATGGGATGACATAATCCAACTACTAGTCTCCCTTTTCAGCCCTGAGGAAAGACATAAGATCCTAACTGAGGCCAGAAAAGGGTTAAGAGAAATGGCACCTGAGGGTACTGCAAATCTGCAGCAGTGGGCAGAACTAGCCACCCCAGATGAGAGGCCCAATTGGGACTGTAACACAGAGGAAGGGAAGGACCACCTGGAGAGATATCAGGCAGCTATTTTACAAGGTCTCAAGAGGGGGGTCCCAAAAACCTATGAGTATGGCAAAACCCTCCGAAGTGATTTAAAGGGAAAGCAAATCACCCTTTGAGTTCTTTGAAAGACTGTGCGAGGCCTGTGGACTTTACACACCAAAAGATCCAGAGGCTGCTGGGTCTCAGATGGTGATAAATGCAGCCTTTGTGTCTCAAGCCTACCCCGAAAATGTCAGATGGGGGGACTCCAAGTGACTCAATTTTTATACATCCCTGAATGCCCAGTACCTTTGTTGGGAAGAGACTTGCTGTATAAATTGGGGGCACAAGTGACCTTTCCCCCCAACGAAAGGCCCACTCTTTGAGTGGGCTCAACCACCTATTTACTCTTCCTCTGAGTAACCCCTCAAATTGAATGGAGGTTGCACCATCTCCTGGAAGAAAAACCAGACAGGCTAAACAGTTGAGAGAGAGTTAACTCAACAATTCCCTGAGGTCTGGGTGGAAGACAACACCCCAGGCTTGCAAAACAAGTCCCACTGTTAACAGAACTCAAACCCATTACAATTACATCAGCACCCGCCTTGGGCTTATAAGACCTTGCTAAGCCGTTAACTTTTTGCGTGACTGAAAAGGACAAGGTGGCTATGGGAGTGTTGTCCCAGACTATGGGGACATGGGACAGACCCATGGCTTATCTCCCAAAATGGCTGGACAATATTGTCACTGGGTGGCTGGGATGCTTATGGGCAGTTGCTGCAGTTGCCTTACTGGTCTGGGAGGCAACCAAGCTGACTTTGGGCAAAGATTTGATCGTAAAAGTCCTTCATGAGGTCAACACTCTCCTGTGAGGGGACCTCCATAAATGGCTGTCAACATCCCGGATTACTCAATACCAGGGACTGTTATGTGAGAACACCCATGTTACTATTGAGCCTTGTCAGGCCCTTCATCCGGTCACTCTCTTTCCTGTGGGAGAATGTGGGCCCTCACATGATTGCAAGGAAATATGCCAGCAGACCTGACTTGAGAGACCAGCCAATCCCAGACCCAGATTTGATCCTTTACACCAATGGCACCAGCCTGGTGAAACAAGGACAAGGACTGTCGGGATATGCAGTCATCATGGAAGAAACCATCGTTGAGGCTAGCTCTCTGCCATCACACTGGTCTGCTCAATGGGCCGAACTACATGCTCTAACCCAGGCCCTCCAGCTGTCAAAAGGTGAGAAGACAAACATTTACACAGACTTCAGGTATGCTTTTGCCACACTACATGTACACAGGTCTCTGTATAAGGAGAGAGGGCTTTTGATAGCTAGTGAAAAAGATATTAAAAATAAGGAAGAAATTAAGACCCTATTAAATGCTGCCTGGGAGCCAGAAAGGATTGCAGTCATACACTGCCGAGGACATCAAAAAGAGGATAACCCCCGAGCTCAGGGAAACAGACTGGCAGATGAGACTGCCAAACAAACAGCTGAGGGCTTGGGGGTGACAAGTAAAGCCCCTATTAAAGCTTTCATATTGACAGAGCTGCCTGAGCTAACGCTGGACTCTCCAAAATACAGTGAAGCCCAAAACCAACTAGCCAAAACAGAAGGGGCCATCAAGACTGAAAAGGGATTGTGGGAATTGCCAAGTGGCAAATTATTGGTACTGGAAGAGCTGGCACCCACTCTGGTAAGCCAAACACACCAAGTGACCCACCTAGGCCATGATAAACTGGAAAAGCTAATTTGAGAATATTTCTTGGTTCCCTGCCTCTCTTCCCTATGCAGGACAGAATCTCAGAACTGCACTGTCTGCTCATAGGTCAATGCTGCCTCTCGGCACAGACAGAAACGTCTGGGGATTCAACTAAAAGGCACGCTGTCCTTTGAACACCTTGAAGTGGACTTCACTGAAATGAAACCTCACCAACACTACCGTTACCCACTGGTCATGGTATGTACGTTCTCAGGATGGGTAGAAGCTTTTCCTACCCGGACTGAAAGAGCATCAGAAGTAGCCCGGTGCCTGCTTAGGGAGATAGTTTCCAGATTTGGATTTCCTACCAGCATTGGATCAGACAGTGGCCCGGCTTTCGTAGCTGATTTAGTACAACAAGCAAACAAAACTTTAAAAATCAAGTGGAAATTACATACAGCGTATAGGTCCCAGAGTTCTGGGATGGTGGAAGGAACCAACTGGACACTTAAAGAGACACTTTCCAAGTGGATCATAGAGACTGACTGCTCCTGGGTGGACTTGTTTCCTATGGCTCTGCTCAGATTCAGGATGACTCCACGGTCCCATGGCTATTATCCATACGAAACTGTGTATGGGAGGCCCCCTCCCATAATAAAACAAGTGTCAACAAATTTGCCTCAGGTAAGGGGAGATGAGATTTCTAAACAGCTGGAACAACTGGGTAAGGTAATAAATCAAGTAACTAAGGTTGTACAAGAAAGGGTGCCATTCCCCCTTGGGGGATTCATGAATTTGTGCCCGGGGATCAGGTGTGGGTCAAGGACTGGAAACACGACTCCTTGGCCCCACATTGGAAGGGTCTCTAATTTTCTTGAAGAGATCTCTAGTCTTTTCCATTCTGTTGTTTTCTTCTATTTCTTTGCATTGATCGCTGAGGAAGGCTTTCTTATCTCTTCTTGCTATTCTTTGGAACTCTGCATTCAGATGCTTATATCTTTCCTTTTCTCTTTTGCTTTTTGCTTCTCTTCTTTTCACAGCTATTTTTAAGGCCTCCCCAGACAGCCATTTTTCTTTTTTGCATTTCTTTTCCATGGGGATGGTCTTGATCCCTGTCTCCTGTACAATATCACGAACCTCATTCCATAGTTCATCAGGCACTCTATCTATCAGATCTAGGCCCTTAAATCTATTTCTCACTTCCACTGTATAATCATAAGGGATTTGATTTAGGTCATACCTGAATGGTCTAGTGGTTTTCCCTACTTTGTTCAATTTAAGTCTGAATTTGGCAATAAGGAGTTCATGGTCTGAGCCACAGTCAGCTCCTGGTCTTGTTTTTGTTGATTGTATAGAGCTTCTCCATCTTTGGCTGCAAAGAATATAATCAATCTGATTTAGGTGTTGACCATCTGGTGATGTCCATGTGTAGAGTCTTCTCTTGTGTTGCTGGAAGAGGGTGTTTGCTATGACCAGTGCATTTTCTTGGCAAAACTCTATTAGTCTTTGCCCTGCTTCATTCTGTATTCCAAGGCCAAATTTGCCTGTTACTCCAGGTGTTTCTTGACTTCCTCCTTTTGCATTCCAGTTCCCTATAATGAAAAGGACATCTTTTTTGGGGTGTTAGTTCTAAAAGGTCTTGTAGGTCTTCATAGAACCATTCAACTTCAGCTTCTTCAGTGTTACTGGTAGGGGCATAGACTTGGATTACTGTGATATTGAATGGTTTGCCTTGGAAACGAACAGAGATCATTCTGTCGTTTTTGAGATTGCCTCCAAGTACTGCATTTCAGACTCTTTTGTTGACCATGATGGCCACTCCATTTCTTCTGAGGGATTCCTGCCTGCAGTAGTAGATACAATGGTCATCTGAGTTAAATTCACCCATTCCAGTCCATTTTAGTTTGCTGATTCCTAGAATGTCAACATTCACTCTTGCCATCTCTTATTTGACCACTTCCAATTTGCCTTGATTCATGGACCTGACATTCCAGGTTCCTATGCAATATTGCTCTTTACAGCACCGGACCTTGCTTCTATCACCAGTCACATCCATAGCTGGGTATTGTTTTTGCTTTGGCTCCATCCCTTCATTCTTTCTGGAGTTATTTCTCCAGTGATCTCCAGTAGCATACTGGGCCCCTACTGACCTGGGGAGTTCCTCTTTCAGTATCCTATCATTTTGCCTTTTCATACTGTTCATGGGGTTCTCAAGGCAAGAATACTGAAGTGGTTTGCTATTCCCCTCTCCAGTGGACCACATTCTGTCAGATCTCTCCACCATGACCCGCCCGTCTTGGGTTGCCCCACGGGCATGGCTTAGTTTCATTGAGTTAGACAAGGCTGTGGTCCTAGTGTGATTAGATTGACTAGTTTTCTTTGAGTATGGTTTCAGTGTGTCTGCCCTCTGATGCCCTCTTGCAACACCTACCATCTTACTTGGGTTTCTCTTACCTTGGGCACGGGGTATCTCTTCACGGCTGCTCCAGCAAAGCGAAGCCGCTGCTCCTTACCTTGGACGAGTGGTATCTCCTCACTGCTGCCCTTCCTGACCTTCAACGTGGGATAGCTCCTCCAGGCCCTCCTGCGCCCGAGCAGCCAGGGCTCCTTGGATGTGGGGTTGGTCCTCCCAGCCGCGGCCCCTGGCCTCGGGCATAGGGTAGCTCCTCCCGGCTGCTGCCCCTGGCCTCGGGCATGGGGGCATGGGGTAGCTCCTCTCGGCCACCGCCCTTTGGGCATGGGGTCCTTCCGGCTTCTGCCCCTGACCTCAGACGTGGGGTAGCTCCTCTCAGCCACACTTAGTGCGTCGGTCGCAGCCGCCGCCGACTTTATTTTGGGGGGCTCCAAAATCACTGCAGAAGGTGATTGCAGCCATGAAATTAAAATATGCTTACTCCTTGGAAGGAAAGTTATGACAACCTAGACAGCATATTAAAAAGCAGAGACATTACTTTGTCAACACAGGTCCATCTAGTCAAGGCTTTGGTTTTTCCAATAGTCATGTATGGATGTGAGAGTTGGACTATAAAGAAAGCTGAGCACCAACGAATTGATGCTTTTGAACTGTGGTGTTTGAGAAGACTCTTGAGAGTCCTTTGGACTTCAAGGAGATCCAACCAGTCCATCCTAAAGGAAATCAATCCTGGGTATTCATTGCAAGGACTGATGTTGAGGCTGAAACGCCAATATTTTGGCCACCTGATGCGAAGAGCTGACTCATTTGAAAAGACCCTGCTGCTAGAAAGATAGAGGGCAGGAGGAGAAAAGGATGACAGAGGATGAGATGGTTAGATGGCATTACCTACTCAATGGACATGAGTATGGGTGAACTCTGGGAATTGGTGATGGACAGGGAGGCCTGGCGTGTTGCAGTTCATGAGGTCGCAAAGAGTCAGACATGACTGAGCGACTGAACTGAACAACCTAGGCAAAAGGCACATGAATCATGGGTTAACTTTGATTGTATCTTTCTTTTCCTTTGTTCAGACCAGTTTCAGGCAATTTGGGGAGGTGGGTTTGGGCACATACACTTAGGGTATATAAGGTTTTCACAAAAACTGGTCGGAGTCTTTGGCTAAGAGGAGACTGCCTTGGGCCCCCAGTGTAATAAACTGCGCTCCACTATCTGCATTGTCCTTCTGAGTAAGTTTGTTTCCCGGAACGCATGGCTACAACACTCTGACCTTCCTTTGTTCTATTTTCATGGACTATTCCCTTCCTTGTCTTTTAGCCACCGCCATTCTGGACTCCTTTTTCCTATTCTAACTACCTAACAGCAACCCACTCCAGTATTCTTGCCTGGAGAATCCCATGGGCAGAGGAAACTGGCAGGCTACAGTCCATAGTGTTGCACAGAGTCTGACATGACTGAAGCGAAGCCAGACAACAAGCAAAGCAAGCATTTATTCGAGATCCATTCAAAGATTTTGTCTTGTGGTTAAAGCCTTGCCTGTATGCAAGTGCTCATTTGGTATTAATACTTCAGTCTGTTTTGGGATCAGACTGTTTGACTGAAACGGGCCGGCCTTTGACCCTCTCAGAAACAGCTCTTGTTTCTCTGAAACAGGGCTGGGTTTTTTAGTCTTTGGCCTAGTCCTTTGGAGACAGGCTTTGGCCTGGCTCTGGGACCAAGCTCTCTCCCTAAGACCAGCTGGTATTGGCTTGCAAGCTATTTGAATTGAACCCTTTGTGGTGTTTGTAAGCCATTTAAACTGTTGGACAATTGCTTTTTTTTAATAAATTTGGAGTGCAAAATCTTGATTCTGGTCCTGGTTTTCCCACTGACTCATTATATGGGCAACTGCTCTTTACTTTAGAGGAAAAACCTCTAGGAAATGGGATCACGGTTATGTTAAGTATTTTAAGGGCGCCTCCCTACACTGACCTCAATCCATTTTATGTTTAAAAAAAAAAAAAAACCTGAGTCCTTCCTCATGCACATTTCTAAGAAAATGGACCAACCTGACCACGGGCAACTTAGAATATCTGTGGCCATTATGGAGAACTTTGGAAGTCCTCAAATTTAATTAACTTAAATCTGAATTGGACTTAATTTCCCTAAAACTTGGAGAAGGAAATGGCAGCCCACTCCAGTATTTTTGCCTGGAAAATCCCATGGACGATGGAGCCTGGTAGGCTACTGTCCATGGTGTCGCAAAGAGTCGGACATGACTGAGCGACTTCACTTCACTTACTTAACTTCCCTAAAACTAAAGTGAGCTACTTCTTAGAACCGAGTGGAATTCTTAGTTCGATTGATATTTTGAGGCTGAAATTGCCTCTCTGCAAAATAACATTTTAAGATTAGCTGAGGCAAACAGGCAAAATGATAAAAGATAAAATGACTCCCAAAGCCTCGGGGTCTCCTTCCCCGGCTTCTTTGTCTCAAATTTCACCTCCTTCCCTTCTCTGTCACCAAAACCCTTGTCTTCAACTTGAGCAAATGAAGGCTACTAAAAGACACCAAAACCCCTCTAGATTCTGCTACTGTTGCAAAGAGCCAGGACACTGGAAAATAGATTGTTAACTACTTTAAGAATTTTAGGCATCTTCAAGTCTCTAACCAGCCTTTGTAACATCCTCCTAATTCTCCAAGGAACTACAAGGGCCCTTCCCAATCTTCCTTCTTAATCTGCTTGGGAAAACATTTTCCTATATTGGGGATGAATCTCTTCCAGTCCTGACACCAGAGTCACACACTCAGTGATCAAACCCTCTACTGTAAAGCAGCCACTGCCTCAGAGTACTCATGCTTGTGCTCAGTCACTTCAGTCATGTCAGACTCTTTGCAACCCTACGGACTGTAGCCCACCAGGTCCCTTTAGCCATGGGATTCTCCAGGCAAGAATACTGGAGTGGGTTACCATGCCCTCCTCCAGGGGATCTTCCTGACCCAGGGATTGAACCCATATCTACTATATCTCCTGCATTGGCAGACAGATTCTTTACCCACTGAGCCACCTGGGAAGCCCCCTCAGAGTATTAAAACAATTCAAAGAATGGGTTCTCTAATAAATCTCCAGAGATTTCTGTCTGTGAACCCCATTCCCTTTTGTTTAGGCTCTTTGAAAGATACACACCCTTGTCCCCTTAGTTTTTCCATGCCTGTCCATTTATTAGACCAAGACTTCTTACAGAAATATCATGCTAGAATTTATTTCTCCCGAAAGGGGGAAATCATTTTAGAAATTGATCGTTGTCATCAAAGCAACAAGGCAAGTGAATTAAATGACCCTTTGACATCTTTTTCTTGTTCCTCTCTGATGACACTAGAGCTGATTCTGGAAACACTGATCATTTGTCCCTATTGAATCAGCTACCACTTTCTTTTCCTGTACAAAGTCTTCCCTGTAGCTCAAACAGTAAAGAAACAACTGCAATGCAGGAGACCTGGGTTCGATCCCTGGGTTGGGAAGATCCTCTGGATAAGTGAATGGCAATCCACTCCAGTATTCTTGCCTAGAGAATCCAATGGACACAGGAGCCTGGCGGGCTACAATCCATGGGGTCACAGAGCAACTAACACTACCACTACCACTCTCCTTATGGGCAAAATCTCTAACTGATGTTGGCAAGATTCACAGCAAACCTCCCAACAAAATTCAAATAGACCCTCAAATAGAACCTTTTCCCAGAATTAATCAATACTCTATAAGTAAAAAGCCTTCAAGGCATAAGTCCATAATAGAAGATTAGAGGTTCAAGACCTCATTATCCATTGTACTAGTCCCTGCTGCTAAGTCGCTTCAGTCGTGTCTGACTCTGTGCGACCCCATAGACGGCAGCCCACCAGGCTCCCCCAACCCTGTGGTTCTCCAGGCAAGAACACTGGAGTGGGT
Source organism: Bos grunniens (assembly GCF_055505025.1). NCBI lineage: Eukaryota > Metazoa > Chordata > Mammalia > Artiodactyla > Bovidae > Bos > Bos grunniens. The sequence continues at coordinate 98,078,221 of NC_141194.1, read as the reverse complement.
TGCCATTTCCTTCTCCAATGCAGGAAAGTGAAAAGTGAAAGTGAAGTCCCTCAGTCATGTCCGACTTTAGCGACCCCATGGCCTGCAGCTACCCCTATTTACTGATGAGAAAAACTATAGCACCTCCAAGCAATAAGCCACATTGTTATCCTTCCAAATCCGGTTGTCACTGACTCTCATAGGCTACTAACATCCACTCCCACTGGAAACAAATTCTTTACTCTAATTGATTTATGCATTGCATTCTTTAGCATTCCAGTTGATGAAGCTAGCCAATATACCTTTCTTGCATTCACTTGGGAAGAAAAACAATTCGCCTAGACAGTCATGCCTCAGGGTTGTACTGAAACTCCTTATTTCTCAAAATCCTGAAGGCTGATCTAGATGATGTAAAGTTCCCTAGGGGTTCTGCTTTGTTGTAATATGTAGATGATTTGCTTCTTTGCTCTACTTCTTATGCTGCCTCACAGGAAAAGAGCAACCACATGCTAAAGTTTCAGCCTTAAGGGACATAAGGTCACCAAAGAAAAACTGCAGTATTCCCAGACCCAGGTTTTTTTTTTTTTTTTTTTCCTAAATGAAGAATAATTGCTTTACAATATTTTATTGCTTTTTGCCATACATCAACATGAATCAGCAATAGGTATACATATGTGCCCCACCCCTCGAACCTCCCTCCCACCTCTCACCCCATCCTACCCTTCTAGGTTATCACAGAGTGTCACCAAACCCAGGTTTGATATTTAGAATATCAGAATAAGGGCTGCAGCTAGATCCAGACAGTGTCCTGTGTTTCTCCAAACTAAGCACCAACTGAGAGGTTTTCTCCAGCTAGTTGCTTACTGATGAAATTGGATTAAAAATTTCTCTCTTATGGCCAAACCCCTATATGTTTTAATAAATAGTTACAACTGTAATCCAGTTTTATCGGAAAAACCAGATGACACAGCCCTCAAGGCCTTAAAGGAAAATTTGAAGAATCCACCTGCCCTTGGCCATCCCAATGATCAGATTCCCTTTTTCCTTTTTGCATATGAAAGGAAAGGGAATGCCCTTGGCGTACTCACCCCAAAACATGAGAACCACCATTGAAACATAGAGTATTGTAACCAGCAACTGGACCTTGTGGTACAGGGGTGCCCCACGCTTACCTTAAAGCCATTACAACCACTGCCCTTTCAGTTAAAGCCATTGAGAAAATCACCGTGGGATCTCCTTTAACCATTTTTATACCTCACGTATTAGGACTGTGTTGTGTTAGTCACTCAGTCGTGTCCAACTCTTTGCGACCCCACAGACTGTAGCCCACCAGGCTTGTCTGTCCATGGAATTCTCCAGGCAAGAATACTAGAGTAGATTGTCATTCCCTTCTCCAGAGAAACTTTCCAACCCAGGGACTGAACCCTGGTCTCCTGCCTCATAGGCAGATTCTTTACCATTTGAGCTACACAGTGAAGTCTCCTGAATTCTCATCACACTCAACATTTCTCAGTCAGCACCTCACCTCTGAAGTCCTTTTGTTAATTTCTTCTCATATAACTCTTTTATGTTGTAGTAACCTTAACTTGGCTGATCTTTTCCTCTTTGTCCCCAGTGAAGTCCCTTAGGACTGCTTAAGGCTGACAGACCATCTCCTGACTCCTCGTAATGATCCACAGGAAATTCCATTGGGTAATGTTGACCTCTCATGGTTCACTGATGATTCTGATTTAAATGGTGACCATAACAAATACTGTGCTGGATGTGGTATTACAAATTCTTTTGAAGTTGTTGAAGCAACACCTTTACCTATGACTACTTTGGCACAACAGGCTAAATTATAAGCTCTTACATAGGCTTGCGTTTTAGCCAAGGACAAAACTGCCAATATTTACACTGATAGCAGATAAGATTTTAGAGTAGCTCATGATTTTGAAATGTTGTTGAAACAACATGTCTTCTTTACTTCCAGTGGAAATAAAATTAAAAATGGCCTCTATGTTCAGGAATTATTGAATACAATGTTTTTATCTGCCACTTAAGTTCTATTTTTTTAAGCTTTGTGGGCATTCTATACTTGACTCTTTGGAAGCTGCTAAGGGAAATCACCTTGCTGATATTTCAGCAAAGATTGTTAAAGGGACCAATAGCAGCCAAATCTCTGTCATGGTCCAAAGGGATATTTCATAAAATTGACATTGATATCTAGAATATTGATATTAGAAAATAACAGATCCCAAACACAGAACTGATTGATTGCAATTGAAATGTGGGACAGTCGATTCTCCTGCCTCCAGCCATGAAATTGACAGTAGATTTTGCAGTAGTTTATTAAACTACCCCTGCTGCATCTTAGGACTTGAGCTTACCAAACTTTAGGGGCTTGATATAAATACTTCAGGATACTGGATTTCATTGTCTACTGCTTTTGTCCTTGAATAGGTGCCTATGCAAGGAGGATAAAAGGTATGGTCCATGTTTTTATGTGTGACAGTGGATAGGGAAGAAAATATACTTTCTGCTTGTGGCTAGAAATACAAAATGGCTGACAGATAGATAATCATGAATCTTACCAGGTTGGAAGTACTGTATATATACTCTGCTCCAAGCTAAACTTATGTGAACAAGTTTTGGGGAACAACAGATATATCAGGAGACAAGACCAGTATAGATCTCCTAGTTGCCTACCAAAGACCTTATCCTGTGCATTTCCTGTGTGACAGAGGACACAATTACCTGCATTTTAAGGAACTATTAGGATTCTGCCGTGGGCGAGGGGCAGATTAGCTGTACCTCCATCATACCCTAACCTACTTTAACTTCTCCCAAGAAACAGCAAGATGCTATTTAACTAAGGCCTGTGTCAGTGGGTAGAGCATCTTGGTTGGTTGCATAAAAGCAAAAATTCTAGGACTTCTTTGGTGGTTCAGTGGTTAAGACTCCACACTTGAAATACAGGGGGCCCAGATTTAATCACTGGTCAGAGAACTAGATCCCACATGCTGCAACCAAGATCAAAGATCCTGTGTGCTACAACTAAGACCTGGCACAGCCAAATGAATAAAGTGTTAGTCACTCAGTCACGTCCAACTCTTTGCAACCCCATGGACTATAACCCACCAGGTTCCTCCGTCCATGGGATTCTCCAGGCAAGAATACTGGAGTAGGTTGCCATGCCTTTCTCCAGGGGATCTTCCCAACCCAGGGATAGAGCCTGCCTCTCTTGAACTGCAGGTAGATAAATACTTTTAAAATATTTTTTTTAAAGGCAGAAATTATGAGAACCAGACTCAAGGTCTATGACTGTAAGAGAAATGTGCCTTTGGTTACCAGACCATGAAACTGACCAGATACAAACTGGCAAAAAGCAAATAAAAATTTTATCAATAAAAAGATTGGATTGGAGTCTGCCTGAAAATAAGCCAAAACAGTGAAGAGCACTACCAAGAGAAAGACATTCTAATGGCATTGGTGAAACACCTTGAATTTCCCAGTTAAATGAATGAACGTATTCTTTTTTTTAAAGATTCTGTTTGATGAGGGTTTCCACCACTTGTAGCTAAGAGTCCTGACTAACACAAGACTAAAGTGAATGGGAAGAAAATTAGTCTGTATTCAGAAGTTATGATGTACCAGAAACTGTGCTAGGTGCTTTCCAATATTTTGATTTAACATTCACAATAAGCCTGGAAAGTATTAAGTATCTTCCCTCATTTTGTATAAAGGAAATTGAGGCTTAGAGACATAAGCACATATTAAATACCATGGCTGACTTGTTAGTTGTTCCCTGGTAGCTCAGACAGTAAAGAGTCTGTTTGCAATGCAAGAAACCCGGGTTCAATCCCTGGGTCAGGAAGATCCCCTGGAGTAGGGCATAGCAACCCACTGCAGTATTCTCACCTGGAGAATTCCATGGACAGAGGAGCCTGGTGGGCTACAGACCATGGGGTTGCATAGAGTTAGAAACAACTGAGTGACTAGCACACACACACACACATACATTGTTAGTAAGTGGTAGATTCAGAATTTAACTCAAGTCTGTTTCTTGCTAAAATTCATACTATTTTTACTAATCTACATTCCTCTTCAATAAAATGAGGGTTGCAATAGTGCTTGCCTCATAGGGTCACTGTAAACACTTAGAGTATTATCAGGCACATAGTAAGTGCTAGACAGTTAAACAAAATGCATAAGGATAAAATAAATAAATAGACAAATGTAGACCAATACGTTCCTCCTTGACATCAGAATTTACATAATCTACAAATGACATGCTGTTTGATCGTGACAAATCTTATGATGTCTAATGCCCTCCATTATTTGAAATCTGTAATCAAAAGATGGTTATATTCACTCACCAGCTTAAAGAAGATTAAATATAAATGCCACAAACTTTTAAAATATAAAAGCTACCATAGTCAAAGTTGACTTGGTTACCTTTTTTTCAGGAGAGCTAAAATAATTAAAATATGTTTACTATAAAAACACTGTTTGGACATTATAATTCTTTCAGCATCCCAAGCTGGGAATTTTTAGCATGAATATTATAAAATAAGAAACATTAAATGCTGGACTTTTGTAATGAGATTTCTCACTTAATATGCAATACTACACATAGGACTTGAACTTACTGCTATCTTGACTGGTATCTGCTTGAAAATTTAGGTAACATCAACTATGCCCAGAGTTTCCAGGTATAAAATAAATTATTCATAATGAGTTAATTATCATCTCAGTGTACCATAATTCCTATTTTTAAGGTGATATTCAAAAGATTAAATCCTCTGAAATTTAATCATAATTTGCATACATAGTTTTGAAAATAAGTAAAAGTCTCTCAATCAATGCAAAATTACAAAATCCTCCAAATGAAAGATAACCTTGACACCAAAATACAGATAGAAAAATATTTTCCTGTCAAAAAAGCTAACCACCATCCTCGATTCCTTGCAGGCATTTTATAGTTTATTTTAATAAATATCTCACATTCCCCTTTTTTATGAAAAGAGGAAAAATTATATTTCTAATTCTATGTGGGTCTTTGATTTTCAGGACATCCCTGTAGTTCAAATGGTAAAGAACCTGCCTGCGATGCAGGAGACCAAGATTCAATCCCTGGGTTGGGAAGTTCCTCTGGAGAAGGGAATATCAATTCACTCCAGTATTCTTGCCTGGAGAATCCCATAGACAGAGAAGCCTAGCCAGCCACAGTCTGTGCGGTCACAAAGAGTCGGACACGACTGAGTGACTAACACACAGTGCACACACACACTTTGATTTTCAGCACATAGAGCTTCAATAATTGAGTTTCTGTTTCTGCTCTTTTCCTTTGAATATATAGGTGTTTGAATCACTGAATCTCCTAAACACAAAATGGTGACTGACACATAGTGTCCCCCTCAAAACTACTTAGACTTACGTAGACAAGAAACTACCAGATTGTCACAGAAATTATTATTTTCTCCCTGAAGCCACTGTGAAACACAATGGCTGAACAGTATAAATGCAGGCATCTCTTTTTCCTCTGGACCCCAAAGCAAGCCTTTGTGATAACAAGGACCAAACATTACCTAAGAGCAGACGCAACATCTCTTTCACTTTGAAAATAAAGAATCAATAGATATAAAAACTTTATGATTTCTCATATTTAGTTTACTACCAAGTTATGTTTTGGACTAGTATTTCTTCCTGCACAGAAATCCACATAACTGTAACATATTGAGAAATTATACAGAATTAAACCATTTCATTTTACAAGCATATTTATTGTTTCATTGAACGTGTTACAGATCACAGTTAAGTCTAGATCTTATCATTTACTGCTTCACTCAATAAATGTGTTTTCCCCAAATTTATTACAAACTCCAAGTGTTATTGTCTGAAGACTCTATGTAACACTTCCGTATTCTCATTGTATACTTTATCCCAGCATTGACACTGTAGTCTGCACTACTTCTTCAAAAACAAAACATGTTTGTTATGATTCTAACCAAATAGAGTCTAGACATCAAAAGAAAAGTTTTCTATAATCTTTCCACCTTTTCAAATACTCAGAGAATTTACCGAAGAGGAAGAGAAGAAAATGGGATCAAAGTTTTAGCATTTTTTAAAACTGTATGTTTCCATTTCTTGATAGATAAAGAGACAATGAATAAGATCTGCATCCTGTGATCAATAGAAATGTAGAGGTTTGAGTTTTATTATTTTTCTCTTGCTTGCCTTTAAAAAATGAACAGCACTTGCCAATGACTTCATTACACCCAGCACTTCAAGGTAAACATAATAGAATTCTACTTTCCTGGCACACTGCAATGGTATGCGTTTCTTGGTAAATAAAAGATGATACTGAATTAAAGAACTTATTTCTTTATAGGAACTCAATTATAACCTTCTCTGGTATTTTCCTGAATCAAAGCCAGGGCTACATCTTGTGTTAAAATTCTCATACACTCCCTTGGCACAGAGGTAAAGAAAGGCTTCTCTGTCTCCCTCTTTGATTTTCCTGTTCAACCAGGTTAAACTCCAACCCAGGATTTTTAACAAATACAACTGTATATAAAAAACAATTGCTTAAAAAAAAATTGCTAGAAAACAAAGGCATTCTTAATAGACTTGAATAACAATGTGAAAAAAAAAAACTGTTCAAATGCTGCCAAGTTCTCCAGTCTTCTGAAGCTACTCTTTCATATAATACCCAAATATAAAATTATATGTCACTATTACTTATATAATGAAAAGTCTAGCACTCTCCCTAATATCCAAGGATTCCTGGGATGGAGACGCTGGCTGCAGAGGTGCAGTCTCGTCCCCAAGTATATCCCTCACTGATTCTGAATCCCTTTGTCATCACATGTCTGAAAAGCTGCTGACTTCTTATCTCCCCCACTTTGTAGGCCCCCCATCCTCCCACCCCCCCTCAACTAGCACTATTCCTCCTTGACTCCCCAAAGTGCCACAAACACATGTACTGTGGAGTTCAAGGAAGTCATTTGGAATCAAACGAAGCCAAAATGAGATGTGGAATTAAACTGGAGAAACAAATGAACAGCAAGACAGAAACAGACTCACAGATACAGAAAGCTAACTAGTGGTTACCAATGGGGAGAGATAAAGGGGGAGGGTAAGAGATACAAAACTACTATGTATAAAATAAATAAGTTTCAAGGATATATTGTACAGCACAAAGAATATAGCCAATATTTTATAGTAATTTTAAATTGAGTATAATTTATAAAAATTTTGAAATACCATATTGTATATCTGAAACTAATATAATACTGTAAATCAACTATTGCTCTTGTTGCTGTTGTTTAGTCACTAAGTCGTGTCTGACTCTTTTGCAATGGACCCTATGGACTGTAGCCCACCAGGCTCCTCTGTCCATGGGATTTCCCAGGCAAGAATACTGGAGTGGGTTGCCATTTCCTCCTCCAGGGATCTTCCCAACCAGGAATCGAACCTGCATCTCCTGCATTGGCAGGCAGATTCTTTACTACTGAGCCACCTGGGAAGCCCTAAATCAACTACGCTTCAATTTTTTTTTTAATTTTTATTAAAAAAAATGTTGCCCCAGGGGAAAAAGTCAAACAGAAGAAATGTCAAACCAATAAGCCCAAAGGTGACAATGAAGACAGAGACGTAGCTCCAAAAATATGAGTCTTGAAGGTCTCTGCCTTCAAGGAATGTATATACAGTCTATTGGGACACTTTGAAATATACTTGAGCCCAACTTAGGCTCAAGTTGGGGCCTCTGTTATACACTTAATGTCTTTCCATGATGGTGTTTTTTCCCTTTAATGAACCCAATGATCAGAGGCCTGTCAAAGTAAATAGGAAGCCAGAGAGTAAACAGCTACCTATTGGTGTGCTTTATAATTGGCCAAGTGATTGAAGACCTCTCTTGAGTGAATAACTGGACAGGAAGTGGCCAGGAAGCGACAATATTTTCAGAAGATTTGACTGAGTGGGAGTTGTATTTTCCATTGTCTGATACTTGCCAATCATTACACATATGTCAGTAAAACAGAGTTTGTTCAGCCCATTCAGTGCACCTGTGTGATCATGTTCTCTTTTTTTTTTTTTTTTTTTTTGGCTTAAAGAACTAACATTTATTTTCTCAGTTCTGGAGTTTGGAAGTCCAAGATCAGCATCTAATTCTTGATCAGAGTTCACTTGCTTTAGGGGAAGCCATTTCCAAATGAAAAGTTACTATTTCATTCTCCTGATTTTTTCTTTGCTTTTTGGAGCCAAAGAAGTGCTTCTTTCAAAGGGTAAAATTTTCTGAAATATCCAGTGAGCTGAAAACTTAAATAAATGCCAGATTCCAACTGTAAATAGGAAGAGTGGAAAAGAAAGTATATCTGAACATTGGATTGTAGAAATATTGGAAATCACTATTGGGAATAGTGATGTAGAAATAGACAAGACAGTCAAAAAAGATTTTACCAGGCATCCTTGTAATCTACTTAGATATTTCAGTATTTGACCTTGAAGCAACTTCTGGAAAGTTGGATGGCATAATTTCCTAGAATATCATAGTGGATAAATCCATTAGCCCGATGGGCCTCACTTGGCATTTTCAAAGAAATTTACTGCCAGTAATAAGGTTGCGAACACTAAAAGCTGCTAGCTGATGAAAATCTTGCTTAAAAAAAATCTAGGCAGATTTCTCACAGGAGTTTCACCAAATACACTCACACACCCATACTATCAAAATGTATGAAAAGTGAAAGTCGAGTCCAACTCTTTGAGAACCCATTGACTATATGGTCCATGGAGTTCTCCGGGCCAGAATACTGGAGTGGGTAACCTTTTCCTTCTCCAAGGGATCTTCCCAACCCATGGATGGAACCCAGGTCTCCCACATTACAGTCAGATTCTTTACCAACTGAGCTATCAGGGAAGCCTGTCAAAATGTATACCTTTCAAAAATATGCATTAAGGCCTAAGGCTATTATGGATATTACAAAGTCTATTTCATCTATGAAATTATTTTTAATCCAGCAAAAATGTTGTGAGACATATTAGGTGCAAGGCATATGATCGGTGCTTAGGAGAGCACAGAGAAGAATAAGAGAGTCCCTTCTTCCTTCTAGTAACAGATAAGACAACTAAAACAGAATAAGTAAGTACTAAATAGAGAGACAAATACCCTCCTGGGAGAGCTCAGGGAAAGAAGCAATTGATTATGACCAACAGTATTAGGGGAGACTTAATTGGGGTCAAAACTGACTCATAGAAACAAAAGTAAACCACACTCTTTGTGGAATCAAACAAGAATACACATTATTTAGCTAGATTTATACACGATTGGAAACTCGTTTAAAGATTATCCATCCTACAAAGGGAGAAATGTTATTAATGCAAAAAAAAAAAAAAGTTATCCACAATGTCATCACAAATTACACAACCTGTGGAAAATTCTTCCAGAGATGGTAGTACCAGACCACCTGACCTGCCTCTTGAGAAACCTATATGCAGGTCAGGAAGCAACAGTTAGAACTGGACATGGAACAACAGACTGGTTCCAAATAGGAAAAGGAGTATATTAAGGCTGTATATTGTCACCCTGCTCATTTAACTTATATGCAGAGTACATCATGAGAAATGCTGGGCTGGATGAAGCACAAGCTGGAATCAAGATTGCCGGAAGAAATATCCTCAGATATGCAGATGACACCATCCTTATGGCGGAAAGTGAAGAAGAACTAAAGAGCCTTTTGATGAAAGTGAAAGAGGAGAGTGAAAAAGTTGGCTTAAAGCTCAACATTCAGAAAACCAAAACCATGGCATCCAGTCCCATCACTTCATGGGAAATAGATGGGGAAACAGTGGAAATAGTGGCTGACTTTATTTTGGGGGGCTCCAAAATCACTGCAGATGGTGATTGCAGCCATGAAATTAAAAGACGCTTACTCCTTGGAAGGAAAGTTATGACCAACCTAGACAGAATATTAAAAAGCAGTGACATTACTTTGTCAAAAAAGTCAATCTAGTCAAGGCTATGGTTTTTCCAATAGTCGTGTATGGATGTGAGAGTTGGACTATAAAGAAAGCTGCTGCTGCTGCTGCTGCTGCTAAGTCACATCAGTCATGTCCAACTCTGTGCGGCCCCATAGACAGCAGCCCATCAGGTTCCCCCGTCCCTGGGATTCTCCAGACAAGAACACTGGAGTGGGTTGACATTTCCTTCTCCAATGCATGAAAGTGAAAAGTGAAAGTGAATTCTCTCAGTCGTGTCCGACTCTTCGAGACCCCACAGACTGCAGCCCACCAGGTTCCTCCATCCATGGGATTTTCCAGGCAAGAGTACTGGAGTGGGGTGCCATCGCACCAATGAATTGATGCTTTTGAACTGTGGTGTTGGAGAAGACTCTTGAGAGTCCCTTGGACTGCAAGGAGATCCAACCAGTCCATCCTAAAGGAGATCAGTCCTAAGTGTTCATTGGATGGGCTGATGTTGAAGCTGAAACACCAGTACTTTGGCCACCTGATGCAAAGAACTGACTCATTTGAAAAGACCCTGATGCAAAATTCACAGAAGTAGGGCAATGGGTTAAAGTTATAGCAAATCAAATTTGGGCTGAGTATTTAAAAATAAAATCCTAACAAATATTCTAAAAAAAAAAAGAAAAGACCCTGATGATGGGAAAGATTGAAGGCAGGAGGAGAAGGGGACAACAGAGGATGAGATGGTTGGATGGCATTACCAACTCAATGCACATGAGTCTGGGTAAACTTAAGGAGTTGGTTATAGACAGGGAGGCCTGGCATGCTGTGGTTCATGGGGTCGCAGAGAGTCAGACATGACTGAGCGACTGAACTGAACTGAACTGAAAATGCTATCAGTAAATAGTATCTGTTCTCCTGGGAATTGCAACATTTTACAAAAGTGTATTTAATTCAAGAAGGACAACATCATGACTCTTAGTTGCAGAAAATAACATTTTGAACAGTGGCTAACAGAGCAGGAGGACATAAATATTCTGTCCCTAGAAAGATGTGTTATAGAGTACAACAGGAGTAGTTTGCTTGTCCTAAACATGTCCATGATTCACTCTTCTCCCAAGACTATCAATTAGTTTGCTCTTATTTCACAAATACCTAGTAGGTCTTTGATTACTAATGTACAGTTGTCCCTCAGTATGCACAGGGCACTGGGATCCCGCCACCTCCCCCTGGAGGTTACCAATATCCAAGGATGCTCAAGTCCCTCATATAAAATAGCACTTGCATATAACCTATGCAACACTTTAAATCATCTCTAGATTACTTATATTTATTACAATGTGAAAGCCATATAAATAGTTGCCAATGTGCAGCAAATTCAAGTTTTGCTATTTGGAACTTTCTGTAGTTTTTTTTGTTTTTTGTTTTTTGTTTTCTCTTATTATTTTTGATCCACGGTTGGTAGAATCCACAAATTTGGAACCTGTTGATAAGGAGGGCTGATTATAAGCATGCATTTTAATCCCAGAAAGAAAACTGAAGAATAGCACTAATCTTTGAACTCCTTGAGGGCAAGGACTATACATTGGTTATTGTTTTTTTTTGTTTAGTCACTAAGTCATGTCTGACTCTTCTGTGACTTTATGGACTGTAGCCCATCTGTCCCCTCTGTCCCTGGGGTTTCCTAGGCAAGAATACTGGAGTGGGTTGCAATTCCTTTGTCCAGGGGATCTTCCCAACCCAGGGACCAAACTCATGTCTCCTGCAATGGCAGGCAAATTCTTTACCACAGAGCCATGTGGGAATTTATACACTGGTTAGCATAGATCAACATGACAGTGCTTGGTGACAGCTTAGGTACACTGACAAAATTGAAAATTAAAAAAAAAAAACGTCAAAAATCACAATTTGAAGTACCAGCAAAGCAAGATAGACTCTTAGTTGTCACTTAACTGTCATACATCCTACCAGACTCACAAATTTTCCTGTTATATCCTTATTTTACAAAAGAAAAGAAAGCCAGTAGAAAAATGATGGAAGAATCCACATAAAGTAATCTGATATATCAGATTAGATCGGATCAGTCGCTCAGTCCTGTACGACTCTTTGCGACCCCATGAACCGCAGCACACCAGGCCTCCCTGTCCATCACCAACTCCCGGAGTTCACTCAGATTCATGTCCATCGAGTCAGTGATGCCTTCCAGCCATCCCATCCTCTGTCGTCCCCTTCTCCTCCTGCCCTCAATCCCTCCCAGCATCAGAGTCTTTTCCAATGAGTCAGTCCTTTACATCAGGTGGCCAAAGTACTGGAGTTTCAGCTTTAGCATCATTCCTTCCAAAGAAATCCCAGGGCTGATCTCCTTCAGAATGGACTGGTTGGATCTCCTTGCAGTCCAAGGGACTCTCAAGAGTCTTCTCCAACACCACAGTTCAAAAGCATCAATTCTTCGGCGCTCAGCCTTCTTCACTGTCCAACTCTTACATCCATACATGACCACAGGAAAAACCGTAGCCTTGACTAGACGAACTTTGTTGGCAAAGTAATGTCTCTGCTTTTCAGTATGCTCTCTAGGTTGGTCATAACTTTCCTTCCAAGGAGTAAGCGTCTTTTAATTTCATGGCTGCAGTCACCATGTGTGGTGATTTTGGAGCCCAGAAAAATAAAGTCTGACACTGTTTCCACTGTTTCCCCATCTATTTCCCATGAAGTGATGGGACCGGATGCCATGACCTTCGTTTTCTGAATGTTGAGCTTTAAGCCAACTTTTTCACTCTCGACTTTCACCTTTATCAAGAGGCTTTTTAGTTCCTCTTCACTTTCTGCCATAAGGGTCGTGTCATCTGCATATCTGAGGTTACTGATATTTCTCCCGGCAACCTTGATTCCAGTTTGTGTTTCTTCCAGTCCAGCGTTTCTCATGATGTACTCTGCATATAAGTTAAGTAAACAGGGTGACAATATACAGCCTTGACGTACTCCTTTTCCTATTTGGAACCAGTCTGTTGTTCCATGTCCAGTTCTAACTGTTGCTTCCTGACCTGCATACAGGTTTCTCAAGAGGCAGATCAGGTGTTCTGGTATTCCCATCTCTTTCAGAATTTTCCACAGTTTATTGTGATCCACACGGTCAAAGGCTTTGGCATAGTCAATAAAGCAGAAATAGATGTTTTTCTGGAACTCTCTTGCTTTTTCCATGATCCAGCGGATGTTGGCCATTTGATCTCTGGTTCCTCTGCTTTTTCTAAAATCAGCTTCAACATCAGGAATGTTAAGGTTAACATATTGCTGAAGCCTGGCTTGGAGAATTTTGAGCATTACTTTACTAGTGTGTGAGATAAGTGCAATTGTGTAGTAGTTTGAGCATTCTTTGGCATTGCCTTTCTTTGGGATTGGAATGAAAACTGACCTTTTCCAGTCTTGTGGCCACTGCTGAGTTTTCCAAATTTGCTGGCATATTGAGTGTAGCACTTTCACAGCATCATCTTTCAGGATTTGGAATAGCTCAACTGGAATTCTATCACCTCCACTAGCTTTGTTCGTAGTGCTGCTTTCTGAGGCCCACTTGACTTCACATTCCAGGATGTCTGCCTCTAGGTCAGTGATCACACCATAGTGATTATCTGGGTCATGAAGATCTTTTTTGCACAGTTCTTCTGTGTGTTCTTGCCATCTCTTCTTAATATCTTCTGCTTCTGTTAGGTCCATACCATTCCTGTCCTTTATCGAGCCCATCTTTGCATGAAATATTCCCTTGGTATCTCTGATTTTCTTGAAGAGATCTCTAGTCTTTCCCATTCTGTTGTTTACCTCTATTTCTTTGCATTGATCGCTGAGGAAGGCTTTCTTATCTCTTCTTGCTATTCTTTGGAACTCTGCATTCAGATGTTTATATCTTTCCTTTTCTCCCTTGCTTTTCACTTCTCTTCTTTTCACAGCTATTTGTAAGGCCTCCTCAGACAGCCATTTTGCTTTTTTGCATTTCTTTTCCATGGGGATGGTCTTGATCTCTGTCTCCTGTACAATGTCATGAACCTCATTCCATAGCTCATCAGGCACTCTATCTATCAGATCTAGGCCCTTAAATCTATTTCTCACTTCCACTGTATAATCATAAGGGATTTGATTTAGGTCATACCTGAATGGTCTACTGGTTTTCCCTACTTTCTTCAATTTAAGTCTGAATTTGGCAATAAGGAGTTCATGGTCTGAGCCACAGTCAGCTCCTGGTCTTGTTTTTGCTGACTGTATAGAGCTTCTCCATCTTTGGCTGCAAAGAATATAATCAATCTGATTTTGGTGTTGACCATCTGGTGATGTCCATGTATAGAGTCTTCTCTTGTGTTGCTGGAAGAGGGTGTTTGCTATGACCAGTGCATTTTCTTGGCAAAACTCTACTAGTCTTTGCCCTGCTTCATTCTGTATTCCAAGGCCAAATTTGCCTGTTACTCCAGGTGTTTCTTGACTTCCTCCTTTTGCATTCCAGTTCCCTATAATGAAAAGGACATCTTTTTTGGGGTGTTAGTTCTAAAAGGTCTTGTAGGTCTTCATAGAACCATTCAACTTCAGCTTCTTCAGTGTTACTGGTAGGGGCATAGACTTGGATTACTGTGATATTGAATGGTTTGCCTTGGAAACGAACAGAGATCATTCTGTCGTTTTTGAGATTGCCTCCAAGTACTGCATTTCAGACTCTTTTGTTGACCATGATGGCCACTCCATTTCTTCTGAGGGATTCCTGCCTGCAGTAGTAGATACAATGGTCATCTGAGTTAAATTCACCCATTCCAGTCCATTTTAGTTCGCTGATTCCTAGAATGTCAACATTCACTCTTGCCATCTCTTATTTGACCACTTCCAATTTGCCTTGATTCATGGACCTGACATTCCAGGTTCCTATGCAATATTGCTCTTTACAGCACCGGACCTTGCTTCTATCACCAGTCACATCCATAGCTGGGTATTGTTTTTGCTTTGGCTCCATCCCTTCATTCTTTCTGGAGTTATTTCTCCAGTGATCTCCAGTAGCATATTGGGCACCTACTGACCTGGGGAGTTTCTCTTTCAGTATCCTATCATTTTGCCTTTTCATACTGTTCATGGGGTTCTCAAGCAAGAATACTGAAGTGGTTTGCCATTCCCTTCTCCAGTGGACCACATTCTGTCAGATCTCTCCACCATGACCCGCCCATCTTGGGCTGCCCCACGAGCATGGCTTAGTTTCATTGAGTTAGACAAGGCTGTGTTCCTAGTGTGATTAGACTGACTAGTTTTCTTTGAGTATGGTTTCAGTGTGTCTGCCCTCTGATGCCCTCTTGCAACACCTACCGTCTTACTTGGGTTTCTCTTACTTTGGGCGTGGGTATCTCTTCACAGCTGCTCCAGCAAAGTGCAGCCAATGCTCCTTACCTTGGATGAGGGGTATCTCTTCACCACCACCCTTCCTGACCTTCAACGTTGGATAGCTCCTCTAGGCCCTCCTGTGCCTGCGCAGCCACGGGCATTGGGTTGGTCCTCCGGGCACCCGAACCTGGCCTCGGGCTTAAGGGAGTGGGGTATCTCCTCTCGGCTGCCCCCCCTGGCCTCGGGCGTGGGGTTGCTCCTCCCAGCTGCCACCCCTGGCCTCAGGGGCCTATTATTTCCAGTTTAACAACAAGTATTTGATATCAGAATCAGGTGGAAATCTAGATGATCAAGGATCTATTTAAAATTTTTAAAAATTGTATCAGAAATATTTTAATAATATATATGATGAAAGAATGCAGAACATTTTTCAAGCAGGTCAAAACTAGAGCACAATGAAGTTAGGAACAAAATATAATGAAATGAGTATATCTTGCTTAGTTAAATGTATTTTAAATTATTGTGATTCAAGTATTTAGAAATACTGCCTGTTTAGTAAAAATTTAATCCATTTATTTATTTGAGAACTATTTATTAAACAGCTACTCAATGTTGGCATTGAGTGTACAGTAGTGATGAAGACAGGTACTATTCATCTTTTTGAAGCCAGGGCCAATTTATCCATTAGGCATGGTGAACACAGTGCCTAGGAACCACAGTACTTTTCAGGGATCCACAAAAATATTTTAATTTTCTTTAAGATGAGAAATAAGAAATGAAATGAATGTAATCCTGGCTGGACTGTATTAGTCTTTATTCTAATGCAGTGATAAAATATAATTTTAATGTTAGTTATGGCTAAAGAGGCCCACAAAAGCAAAAGTTGCTAGGACAGGCCTGTGGGGATTTTATGTTCTATTAGAGGAGACTGGCTAGTGCTGCTTCTGATAAAGAAAGAAAAGGAGGAAGGAAGGAAAGAAGGAAAGATGGCTGGAAGAATGAAGGGAAGGAAGAAGGAAAGAGTCATTAAACTTCGACCTCCCATCCTCCATAAAGAGATTGATTCCTAGAAAAGCAAGATAGGTTTAAGACTCCAAGAGTTGTATTCAGCGTGAGGAAGATCCTAGGAAGACTCTGAAATAAAGAGCATCTTTAATAATCCTCATGGTAAAACATTTGAAATCTATTCAAAGGAAAGAACTCAGAAGATAGGAAAATATTTCGACCTACTGGATCCTCTAAAGTTCACTAAATTTAACAGGTCATCACATCCATTTCTCTTTCCTCCCTCACATGGGCAATGACCCACATGCTTTTTGATTGCTGAATAAGATAAGATCATGTGACCTGCTAAGAGATTTCTAATCAATAGAAAAGAGCAGCAGGCACAAATGTATGGAGTTTATCAAACACTGGCATAGCAACATAAAATTTGATTAGAGTGGATTTCCACTTTTTTGTTTGTTTGTTTATTTTTTTAAAATTTTATTTTATTTTTAAAATTTACATAATTGTATTAGTTTTGCCAAATATCAAAATGAATCCATCACAGGTATACATGTGCTCCCCATCCTGAACCCTCCTCCCTCCTCCCTCCCCATACCATCCCTCTGGGTCGTCCCAGTGCACCAGCCCCAAGCATCCAGTATCGTGCATCGAACCTGGACTGGCATCTCGTTTCATACATGATATTTTACATGTTTCAATGCCATTCTCCCAAATCTTCCCACCCTCTCCCTCTCCCACAGAGTCCATAAGACTGTTCTATACATCAGTGTCTCTTTTGCTGTCCCATACACAGGGTTACTGTTATCACCTTTCTAAATTCCATATATATGCGTTAGTATACTGTATTGGTGTTTTTCCTTCTGGCTTACTTCACTCTGTATAATAGGCTCCAGTTTCATCCACCTCATTAGAACTGATTCAAATGTATTCTTTTTAATGGCTGAGTAATACTCCATTGTGTATATGTACCATAGCTTTCTTATTCATTCATCTGCTGATGGACATCTAGGTTGCTTCCATGTCCTGGCTATTATAAACAGTGCTGCAATGAACATTGGGGTACATGTGTCTCTTTCCCTTCTGGTTTCCTCAGTGTGTATGCCCAGCAGTGGGATTGCTGGATCATAAGGCAGTTCTATTTCCAGTTTTTTACGGAATCTCCACACTGTTCTCCATAGTGGCTGTACTAGTTTGCATTCCCACCAACAGTGTAAGAGGGTTCCCTTTTCTCCACACCCTCTCCAACATTTATTATTTGTAGACTTTTGGATTGCAGCCATTCTGACTGGTGTGAAATGGTACCTCATAGTGGTCTTGATTTGCATTTCTCTGATAATGAGTGATGTTGAGCATCTTTTCATGTGTTTGTTAGCCATCTGTATGTCTTCTTTGGAGAAATGTCTATTTAGTTCTTTGGCCCATTTTTTGATTGGGTCATTTATTTTTCTGGAGTTGAGCTGGAGGAGTTGCTTGTATATTTTTGAGATTAGTTGTTTGTCAGTTGCTTCATTTGTTATTATTTTCTCCCATTCTGAAGGCTGTCTTTTCACCTTGCTGATACTTTCCTTTGATGTGCAGAAGCTTTTAAGGTACAGTTATCAAGACAGTGTGGTACTGGCACAAAGACAGAAATATAGATCAATGGAACAAAATAGAAAGCCCAGAGATAAATCCACGCACATATGGACACCTTATCTTTGACAAAGGAGGCAAGAATATACAATGGATTAAAGACAATCTCTTTAACAAGTGGTGCTGGGAAAGGTCAACCACTTGTAAAAGAATGAAACTAGAACACTTTCTAACACCATACACAAAAATAAACTCAAAATGGATTAAAGATCTAAACATAAGACCAGAAACTATAAAACTCCTAGAGGAGAACATAGGCAAAACACTCTCTGACATACATCACAGCAGGATCCTCTATGACCCACCTCCCAGAATACTGGAAATAAAAGCAAAAATAAACAAATGGGACCTAATTAACCTTAAAAGCTTCTGCACATCAAAGGATTTCCACTTTAAATGACAACATCAAGTTACTGTACTATTGGAAGGCCATTACAAGTGAGGATGAAGCAGAGCATAGACTACTTAAGGAGATGTATACTTTAGAATCCTTTAGCAATAAATGGAAACAGTTATTTTATGTTATCTTCCCCAAACTTTGCTTTTCTGAAAATACTCAGAGTTGTAGTCATCTTTAACATGAGCTAAAATATGTTTCCAGAAAGTTCTGACACTAATTTTTTAAATCAAACTTACTGGAATAGTTTTGCAACCCCAGAGTATCAGTTCTATGATCACACTGCCATTTAGATTTCCTGCTGTTAGGCACTGCACCAAAAGTTATGACTGGAAAAGTTATGGGAAGTATTCTGCCACCTTAAGGCCCTGGGTTCAGAGAACTGAATCAAGTACCTTGTTTATATTAGTTGGCACACTACCAAGATTATGTAAAAGAGATTTTTTTAAACACTAGATGATGTATAATTAATCAGTTCTCATATCTTTGAAGTAGCTGAAAAAATGTCACCAAACACACCACGCACACACACACACAAATCTCTCTGAGGAATAAGTACTTGCCAATACACATATGCAATCACAGCAACATTCTTTTCTCTGTTTAGAAGTCAGAGCAGACTAGCTCAAGACCTGTTTTTTCTTTTTTTTAAGTGGCATTGATTTACAATTTTATGTTAGCTTCAGGTGTACAGCAAAGTGATTCAGCTATATATTGTTTTTCAGATTCTTTTCATAATAGATTATTACAAGACATTGAATATAGGTTCCCTATGCTATACAGTAGGACCTTGCTGATCTATTTTATATAGTTCAGTTCAGCCGCTCAGTCGTGTCCGACTCTTTGCAACTCCATGAATCGCAGCACACCAGGCCTCCCTGTCCATCACCAACTCCTGGAGTTCAGTCAGACTCACATCCATCAAGTCCGTGATGCCATCCAGCCATCTCATCCTCTGTTCTCCCCTTCTCCTCCTGCCCCCAGTCCCTCCCAGCATCAGAGTCTTTTGCAATGAGTCAACTCTTTGCATGAGGTGGCCAAAGTACTGGAGTTTCAGCTTTAGCATCATTCCTTCCAAAGACACCCAGGGCTGATCTCCTTCAGAATGGACTGGTTGGATCTCCTTGCAGTCCAAGGGTCTCTCAGGAGTCTTCTCCAACACTACAGTTCAAAAGCATCAGTTCTTTGGCACGCAGCTTTCTTCACAGTCCAACTCTCACATCCATACATGACCACTGGAAAAACCATAGCCTTGACTAGATGGACCTTTGTTAGCAAAGTAATGTCTTTGATTTTGAATATGCTATCTAGGTTGGTCATAACTATTCTTCCAAGGAGTAAGCATCTTTTAATTACATGGCTGCAATCACCAACTGCAGTGATTTTGGAGCCCAGAAAAATTAAGTCTGACACTGTTTGCACTCTTTCCGCATCTATTTCCCATGAAGTGATGAGACCAGATGCCGTGATCTTCTTTTTCTGAATGTTGAGCTTTAAGCCAACTTTTTCATTCTCCACTTTCACTTTCATCAAGAGGCTTTTGAGTTCCTCTTCACTTTCTGCCATAAGGGTGGTGTCATTTGCATATCTGAGGTTATTGATATTTCTCCCAGCAATCTTGATTCCAGCTTGTGCTTCTTCCAGTCCAGCGTTTCTCATGATGTACTCTGCATAGAAATTAAATAAACAGGGTGATAATATACTGCCTTGACGTACTCTTTTTCCTATTTGGAACCAGTCTGTTGTTCCATAACCAGTTCTAACTGTTGCTTCTTGACCTGCATATAGGTTTCTCAAGAGGCAGGTCAGAATTTTCCAGTTTATTGTGATCCACACAGTCAAAGGCTTTGGCATAGTCAATAAAGCACAAATAGATGTTTTTCTAGAACTCTCTTGCTTTTTCCATGATCCAGTGGATGTTGACAATTTGATCTCTGGTTCCTCTGCCTTTTCTAAAACCAGCTTGAATATCTGGAAGTTCACGGTTCAAGTATTACTGAAGCCTGGCTTGGAGAATTTTGGGCATTACTTTACTAGCATGTGAGATGAGTGCAATTGTGCGGCAGTTTGAGCATTCTTTGGCATTGCCTTTCTTTGAGATTTGAATGAAAACTGACCTTTTCTAGTCCTGTGGCCGCTGCTGCATTTTCCAAATTTGCTGGCATATTGAGTGCAGCACTTCCACAGCATCATCTTTCAGGATTTGAAATAGCTCAACTGGAATTCCATCACTTGCACTAGCTTAGTTCATAGTGATGCTTTCTAAGGCCCACTTGACTTCACATTCCAGGATGTCTGGCTCTAGGTCAGTGATCACACCATCGTTATTATCTTGGTCGTGAAGATCTTTTTTGTATAGTTCTTCTGTGTATTCTTGCCACCTCTTCTTAATATCTTCTGCTTCTGTTAGGTCCATACCATTTCTGTCCTTTATTGAGCCCATCTTTGCATGAAATGTTCCCTTGGTATCTCTAATTTTCTTGAAGAGATCGCTAGTCTTTCCCATTCTGTTCTTTTCCTCTATTTCTTTGCACTGATCACTGAGGAAGGCGTTCTTATCTCTCCTTGGTAGGTGCCCAGTATGCTACTGGAGATCAGTGGAGAAATAACTCCAGAAAGAATGAAAGGATGGAGCCAAAGCAAAAACAATACCCAGCTGTGGATATGACTGGTGATGGAAGCAAGGTCCGATGCTGTAAAGAGCAATATTGCATAGGAACCTGGAATGTTAGGTTCATGAATCAAGGCAAATTGGAAGTGGTCAAACAGGAGATGGCAAGAGTGAACGTCGACATTCTAGGAATCAGCAAACTAAAATGGACTGAAAAGAGTGAATTTAACTCAGATGACCATTATATCTACTACTGCAGGCAGGAATCCCTCAGAAGAAATGGAGTAACCATCACGGAAAACAAAAGAGTCCAAAATGCAGTACATGGATGCAATCTCAAAAACGACAGAATGATCTCTGTTTCCAAGGCAAACCATTCAATACCACAGTAATCCAAGCCTATGCCCCAACCAGTAATGCTGAAGAAGCTGAAGTTGAATGGTTCTATGAAGACCTACAAGACCTTTTGGAACTAACACCAAGAAAAGATGTCCTTTTCATTATAGGGGACTGGAATGCAAAAGTAGGAAGTCAAGAAATACCTGGGGTAACAGGTAAATTTGGCCTTGGAATACAGAATGAAGCAGGGCGAAGACTAATAGAGTTTTGCCAGGAAAATGCGCTGGTCATAGCAAACACCCTCTTCCAACAACACATGTGTAGAGAAGACTCTACACATGGACATCACCAGATGGTCAACACCAAAATCAGATTGATTATATTCTTTACAGCCAAAGATGGAGAAGCTCTATGCAGGCAGCAAAAACAAGACTGGGAGCCAATTGTGGCTCGGATCATGAACTCCTTATTGCCAAATTCAGACTTAAATTGAAGAAAGTAGGGAAAACCAGTAGACCATTCAGGTATGACCTAAATCAAATCCCTTATGATAATACAGTGGAAGTGAGAAATAGATTTTGGGGACTAGATCTGATATATAGAGTGCCTGATGAACTATGGACAGAGGTTCATGACATTGTACAGGAGACAGGGATCAAGACTGTCTCCATTTAAAAGAAATGCAAAAAAAGCAAAATGGCTGTCTGGGGAGGCCTCACAAATAGCTGTGAAAAGAAGAGAAGTGAAAAGCAAAGGAGAAAAGGAAAGATACAAGCATTTGAATGCTGCTTACCTGTGCAGCCCAGAAATTCACATTTGGTGAGGCTGGAATCACAGATAGATGTGACATCTTTGTTTGTTGACATGACAGCAGATGTTCCATTTCACACTACCCATGAAATGACTGTACAGAAGTGAAACTAACACATCCCTCTGCCAGAGGCTTGTCATTCTAGGAGATATTTGCAGCAATTAAATGGTATTTTCACTTTGTTTCTTCATCTCCCCCCATCTCTGATACATAAAGAATCTGACATCCAGGCCCCAACAAGATGGTTACTTTGAGGCGTTAGCCTGCCATCTTCTAGGTCTGCTGGTTCCCCAATTAAAGTCTCTTTCTTGCCTCAACACCCCATCTCTCGGATTCATTGGCCTGTCGTGAGGTGAGCAGAGGGAGTTTGGACTCAGTAACATGTTAACCCCAAACTTCTAATCTATCTTTCCCGCCCCTCCTCTTTCCCCTTTGGCCATAAGTTTGTTTTCTATGTCTGTGAGCTCAAGACCTATTCTTTTTTTTTTTTTTTTTTTTAATTTTAACTTTCCATTTATTGAGCTTTCACAGATGGCCAAGTCTACCTTACATAGTAGGCATGATCCATTACAATAAAATAGCATTAAAAAGTTTCATGTTACAAAGCAGAGCAAAGCAAAAAAAAAAAAAAAAAACAGAGCAAAACAAATTACAGTTCCACCAGCTGAGCAGGGACACAGAAATGCCTCCTTAAGTTGCTGCTTTACCACAAAAACACCAAATACTGAGTTAGTTTAATCCAGAGATATTTTTCAGACAGAGAATGTGATATCAAGTCAAGACAACAAAGAAGGAAACATGAAGGCCTCTGGGAGATGGTCCACTGAGACTCTACCCATAGGTAGGTAGGTACAGATATGAGTTTACACAACAGCTACTTTTAACATTAGGTGCGAACAAGAGAGGTGAACAGACTGAGCTTGATGTGTAAGTGCTGAGGGAGAAGTAGGGAGATATGACCACGTCAGCTGACCATCTTCCACTTCCTGTAGAAGCGCAGGACATTCTTGACTTCCACACCAGCTTCAGTTGCCGTCCCCAGCACCAGCTGCAGGGGGTATGAGAGATTCCTAGGGTTGTCTAAACAGATGCCCGTGAGGATGGTGATCATATTCCTGTGGTCGGGGGTCCCCAGCCAGGATGAGTCCAGCAGACCTCTGCAGATGTCAAGCATGTTATAGAGGTCCCAGGCATCAGAGTCTGGCCTGGTCATCCTGGGTCTCACCAACATCACAGACACACAGGACTGGCAGAGAAGGTACTGGTTCCCTCTCTTCAGCTCCCCCTCTAGGAAGGTGATGGCTGCTGAAGCCCGCTTGTCCTCCCTTCTCAGGATATACAATATGTTCACCACGATGTTGGGTATGATGAGGAGAAACTGACCGCTGGTGGCAAGCTGCCGGATGACTGGCAGGTGCTCACAGAGGGCCCAGGCGTCAGGGAACAGGTAAAGGGTCAAAGCTGACCGAATCTGGATGTGCCTGAGAGTTTTCTCCAGCAGCACCACCTCACTTTGAAGCCACAGTTGTACTATGTCTTTGAAAAATCTGATCCTGGAAGTTTTCTCTAGCAACTGCTGAGATGGGTTGTCTGGTCCTTCAAACCCAGTGCTCACAAAGACCCCTGAATGAGAGTCATACCTCAGGAACTGTTCTTAAGGGCAATTACTAACAGACATATGAGCTCTTTACCTTGTTTTCACTAAACAGTTATAAGTTTGAGTTAATTTTAGTAAGTTAATTCATCACTCTGGATCTTTGTCTCCCTATCTAGAAAATGGAAATAATAATAAACTGCCCTACCTACTAGTCCATGAAGCTTATGAAAGGCTGAAATAAGATGTTGTATATAAGAGTTGTTCACAAAATATAATGGTTTGTTTTCACATATTTCACATTCTTTTAGCCGAGAAGCACCTAGTGGTGTTCAAGACGTAAAAGTGAAGTCAACAGAATCACTGTTCTCATGGACTTTATAACACAAGGTGTTCAATTGGCAGACCTATTTCAACCCCTAATATTATGGTAGTCACTGTGCTAACTGAGGGGATTAATGAGGATGAAAAACAAGATCCTTAAATTTAACGTTGTAAATCCATTACACTTCAACTTTTTTAAAAGGGAAAAAGAAAAGCAGGATCCTTACCTTCACAAAGCACACAGTTTATGCAAGAGGCTTGCCCATTAACCAACAACTACAAAATAGCACAGGTAGTACCTTGAGAGAAAAGAGCACAAGAGGAAAGGCTCCCATGCATTTCTAATCATTTCTAATGTTCTCTGCCTGTGCTTCAGAGATGCTGCCAACATGTCATCAGTACTGACCTGGCTCTTTAGACTTGCACAGTTGGGTTCCCCGTATGTGTGGGTAAACTGAATAACAAATTAGCATGCTTTGTATTCCATTATCTATTTTACTGGATTGGCCAAAAAGTTCATTTGGGTTTCGAAATTTTCTGGCCAGTCTAATTCAATTAAAAAACCTGAAATCTTTATTAAAATAGGTTAAGCACCAACATTAAAGAATGAAGCAATAGTAACCCACAGACAACTTTTTAAAAAGACATTAACTCCTCAGTTCAATTTCTTTTCTTTTTTTTTTTTTTCCTCACTAATGCTAAACAAACATTGTTTAGGGAAGATTCATATTTTTGGCATTGTAGTCCTCAAAATCAAAATATCTATTTATTGTTGGAAAAACATCTCAGAATTGCTTTCATTAATTACCTAATTTAATCTGACTTGAAATATTTAAGCAAAATAAATTTAAAATTCCAACTAGAAACATAAAAGATTTACCAAAGGAAACTTCTACTCTAAGCACTTAACTGACATGAGATATTGTTGTGTATGAGCTCTTCCTGTTTTTTTAATAAAGTATCAAGTTTTCCCAAGATAACATCCCATGGGGCCTGGAAAATTTATTTTTAAAGGGTGTAATTTTTTCCTTTAATATGCTGCTATAATTCTAGGACAGCAGTCTCTCTCTGGGGGAAAAAAAAAGGCATTCCAGTGGGTTGCCATCTGTATAGCCCCATTCCAAATGATCAGAACAAACTGGTTCAGAGGCTGAATGACAAATATTATGAATTTCAAACAAATCTAAACCTGCCATTCTTCTCAACTCGGATGCTCAGGAAATCATTTAAAACATTAGATAACCGTGTCATTGCACACATTGAGAGGTGTTTTGATTTCAGGGATTACAATTACCTGAGAAACACAGAACCATTTGCCTTGCAGAAGCTATTTAGATTTGAAGACCTCTTCATCACAGCCCTGAAATTTCATCTTACATCATCTCCCGATGCGAGCTGCCTGTATTATACTTGGAGCTGCTTTGAAAGCTGCAGCCTTGTTTTACTGCCAAGTCTCACAGACAGCGTTAGTATGATAGGCTGTGACACATACAGGTACTTTTGAGAAGAGAGGTTAAATCCTAGAGGGAAAAGGGTTTGGGGAACAAATGACTTAACAACAGGAAGAAATCAGTTAGCCAGCAAAGCAGCAGGACTGAACAGGTATTTAGCTCTTTAAGGAAACATCCAACTATGTATAAAGGTCAAAGAAAAGAATGAGATCAATTGGAGTAGATATTCACAGGTACTTAATATTTGATGATGCTGATATTTAAAGACAAATGACAAGGAATTCATCATTTCTGTGTGCCATTAATTTATAAATATTCTTCATTTAAAAATAAACTTTCTTACAGAAATGATATCCACTTATCATATTTCTTTTTTGAAATGTATTTCTTATTTGATTTGCTTTCAATAATTGAACTATACCAGAGCACACCACTTAAAATGCTTCTTCATTTAACCCAAAAGTAATTAAATCAGTAATAAGCATGTATTATGAATAAGTTTATCAATCGATGTCAGCATTTCAAATGTTGGAAATTGTTCAGTAATATCCAAGATAATGATTTCAGAAATACAGGGGAGGCATCATGACTCAATGTGTATTATGACATTTATGAAATGTTAAGGAGAAAAAAATGAGAAAGAAAAAAAAGAAAAAGAGCTATTAAAGGCAAGCATGTCAATTTCATGAAGTGGTTCAAGATTAGTATTTTATTCAGAATGAACTAATTTAGTATTATTTTATAGTCCTCAGACCAATAGACCAGTCTCTACTTCAAAAATGCTCAGATAACATTTTTCTAATTTAAAGTTTCTCTCTGCTTAAGATTTAACTATCCAAAGAATAATATTTATAAGTTTCATCTATTTTTACCTCGCTTACCAGTAATAGCCTCAAAAGATTTCGTGCCTTCAAAGACTTGATTGTTTCTTCCAAGATTTTAGCTATCAAAGTTTTAAATTGTTCCTTGGGATATGTTGGGGCAATTAGATCACTGCCCTCAAAATCTGCATTTAATAGCAGTGATTTTATTTCAAGTTTTGAAAGAAGTAAAGCAGGAGTTATCTCATTAGAAGTTCATTGGCTAGAACTTTATCAAAAAATACTTGTTTTGGGTGTCGTTTTATCTTTTATTAGAAGCCTAATAGATTCATTCTAAAATCAAAAAGCATAAATCCCTTTCCAAATTCTCAAATGTTTCTAAGAAAAAAGGTTTTTATTTTGAATTGGTTACCACTATTAAATTCTTATTTTAGAAAATTCCTTCCTCTTTTATATACAATTGCATATTATAAAGATGATACATATAGTAACCTTTGCATATATCTGTGTATCATCTTTGTATACATTGTGTTATTATTATAAAATTGAGATGTCAAGGATATTGTCAATCTTTAAGGTGTTTTGCTGATCTCTTGAATAATAAAGTGAAAGAGGTTAATATTATTTCATTATCACCCCCCTTTTTCTGTTTCTGTACTCAACATGAATCATTCATTCAATAAGCTTTTTTGCTAAACATTGTGGGTAACACACAAAACACACACACACACACTCTAGGAAGTCAAGACACATACACCATCAAGGAGAAAAAATGATTAAATGCCAATACAGCAGGAGTTGTGATAGAGCTTTTTAAATAGATGAGATTCATCTTCACTGAAGTTTATGAAGATGGTGATAGGACTTGAGCTGGGTCTTAAAGTATACTGGATTAAGTTGAAATGAAGGGAGAGGGTATGTACAAGGAAGAGTTAAGAAACAAAGAATGAGCATGACCAGGAGACAATGAATGGAGACTGCTTAACATAAAGCAGTTGTGTTTTAATCCCCGTCCCTGGGATTCTCCAGGCAAGAACACTGGAGTGGCTTGCCATTTCCTTCTCCAGTGCATGAAAGTGAAAAGTGAACGTGAAGTCGCTCAGTCGCGTCTGACTCTTAGCGACCCGATGGACTGCAGCCTACCAGGCTCCTCCATCCATGGGATTTTCCAGGCAAGAGTACTGGAGCGGGGTGCCATTGCCTTCTCCGGAAGGTGTTGATAGGGAAAGATAAATTTGGAAATAAATTTTGGAGGAATGTAAGTACTAAAGGGGAGATTTGGCGCTAGTTTTACCCTGGGAATGGGGTAGAAATGGTGAATACAGATGTCCTAGGGAAGAAAACATCAACAGGGTTTTCATCTATTCATTCTAGCAAGCATTTGTCAAGTACCGTGTGTGTGTGTGTGTGTGTGTGTGTGTGTGTGTGTATAGTCGCTCAGTGTCCTACTCTTTGCAACCCTTTGAACTATAGCCCACCAGGCTCTTTTGTCCATGGGATTCTCCAGGCAAGACTGCTGGAGTGGTTTGCCATTCCCTTCTCCAGCGGATCTTCCCAACTATTTTAATTGGTAGAATATTAATGGGCTGGAGATTCCAATATGGCTTCAAGGCTTTGAGATTTCAAAAACAAATTTTATATTAACTGAAATTTTATTATGCTCTCTGGTCCTTTTAAAAATAAAATTCTAAAAGGTGCTTGAACCACGTAAGGAGAGGGAAACAGATGAACCAAATTTGTGTAATTAGTTCCTGAACTGACCTTCAATTCCACTGTGCTCCTTGCCTTTGAATCCTTATTTCCAAACCTGTCTTCAGCTCCTTTCCTGCCTCACCTCTCCAACTTCCCAGACCCTAACTACTTTATTTCTAGATGTTGTTCCAACTTGGAGGTTTAGATCACCCTGGGCAAAGCCTAAGATAGCTTTCCTTTTCTGGTTTGCACTGGAAAAAATTGACTTGGAGAAAAATTAGGAAGTTTCAGAAGAAAAACAATTAGGGTAGGAAAAAATTGATCACTTTGTCTATGATTCTATTGACTATCACTTTTGTGTCTTCCCTTATAGCTCAGTTGGTTTAAAAAAAAAAAAAATCCGCCTACAATGCAGGAGACACCAGTTGGATTCCTGGATCAGGAAGATCTGCTGGAGAAGGAATAGGCTACCCACTCCAGTATTCTTGGGCTTCCCTTGTGGCTCAGCTGGTAAAGAATCTGCCTGCAATGTGGGAGACCTGGGTTTGATCCCTGGGTTGGGAAGATCCCCTGGAGAAGGGAAAGGCTACCCACTCCAGTACTGTGGCCTGGAAAATTCAATTGACTGTATAGTTCACGGGATCACAAAATGTCAGACATGACTGAGCGACTTTCACTTTCACTATTGACTTGGTAGTGATGGTGGGATTCATTTTCATATAGGTGAGTCCTGATAGACAGATGGAAAATATAAAATTGGAAATTAAGGTAGGAAACAAGATTGGAATGCAGATTTGGGAGTCTTCACCAATGGCAATTAAAGTCTCACAAATGTTCTGAAGAGTATGCCCCTTTCCGTGAGTGGGCATTAGTGGTAAGGAAACAGGTCTGTGGTGTTCTTCATGGTCAACTAATATTAATGTGCTGAGTCTTATTAAGTTTTTGCAACAACTCTATGAGGTAGGAAGGTGAGACAGATTGTCTATCATTTCTTATTAGGATTTTTTTCTAATTAGATTAAGAATTTTACTCATCTTAAGACTGATATACATATTATTCTGAGACTGATTTCTTCTAAGGCCCTACACACATAGACCAATACTTTATTTTCATGCCTGGTCTAATTATTCCAAAAATTAGCTGACTCTGTTGTCTTTCCTATCCGTACACACAGTCTTGCTCTCACAAACAAATGTGATTAGAAAAATTGCACATGTTAAAAAGAAGAACAGCTTAAGGAAATTTGGTCTATAACACACAGATCCACTTGTCAGCTAAAAATAAAGCAAATGTGTAAGGGAAAGCATAAAAGAGAAAAGGGCTTGTTATTCTTTGAGAGATATGTTTTGAAACCATTGGTAACTGTACCTGGAAAAACAATAAACTATAAAAAAATCAGTCTTTTTATTCATTTATTAATTTTCTACTGAACATACTACATTGTATTCAAGTTCTTTTCTCTTTTTTAAATCATTTTGTTATATACCATCAAGAGGAGCCATAAATATAAATCCCAGAGGATGGGACAACATTCAGTAACTATAAGACACAGGTGGGAAATTAGAAATACAGAGAACTCTTATTCACTCCTTTGGATCACCAGATCATAGAATTGAAAGGAATTTGAAAAAAAAATTAATTTAGGCATCTTTGGTTTAAAGAAGAGAGATTGTGAAAAGCTTAAGGTCCTATAGCTGGTAAATGGTAGAGCTTTCATTCCGTGGTACCACACTAATATTAGTCCCCACACCTTGACTAAATGAATGAATCCAAAAGTAACATTTGAATTCCTACTATGTGGTATGCGTTGAAGGGGAAGCTAAAGTTTAAAAGAAAGTGAAAGTGAAGTTGCTCAGTTGTGTCCAACTCTTTGCGACCCTATGGACTGTAGCCCACCAGGCTCCTTCATGATGGGATATTTCAGGCAAGAATACTGGAGTGGGTTGCCATTTCCTTATCTAAAAATTGGCTCAGTGGGTAGAGAATCTTCCTGCAAAGCAGTAGACACAGGCAGACATGGATTCGATTCCTGGGTCAGGAAAATTCCCTGGAGCAAAGCATGACAACCCACTCCAGTATTCTTGCCTGGAGAATCCCATGGACAGAGGAGCTTGGCAGGCTACAGTCCATAGTGTCACAAAGAGTCAGACACGACTGAAGCGACTGAGCATGCACACACACACATGTCCATCAACAGATGAACGTATATATATCAAATCCATGTCTGCCTGTGTCTCCTGCTTTGCAGGTAGATTCTGTACCCACTGAATCATATATATATATATATATATATATATACACACGAATCACTTTGTTGTACAGCAGAAACTAACACAACGTGGTAAAACAACTATATTCAATAAAATAATTTTTATTTTTTTTAGAGTTTTAAATTTGAAGACACCTACCCTGTTGCTAGGAGTTTTGAAATTGATGTGAAGTCAGCATACAAGAATCAGCTAACAAATACAATCAGAATGAGTCTATAATCAAATGTTCAATGGAAGCAGGGCATTGACTAGGAATAGAAGTTGGAATTGGATAGAACAGAGTTATATAACTGAGTTATAACTGTGTTATATAGTTAGGCTCTCATTAGTTATCTATTTTATACATAGAAGTGTATATATGCCAATCCCAACCTCCTAATTCATCCCACCTTCTTTTCCCACCTTGGTTTGCATACATTTGTGTCTCTATCCCTGCCTTGAAAATAAGTTAATCTACACCAATTTTTCTAGATTCCACATATAAGTGATACTATACAATATATGTTTTTCTCTTTCTGACTTACTTCACTTTGAATGACACTCTCTAGATACATCCACATTTCTGTAAATGGCATAATTTCTTTCTTTTTATGGCTGAATAATATTCCTATATATATATATATTTATACATACACACACACACATATATATATATGTATATATCACATCTTCTTTCTTTATTCCTCTGTTGATGGACATCTAAGTTGCTTCCATGTCCTGGCTATTGTAAATAGTGCTGCAATGAACACTGGGGAGCGTGTGTCTTTTTGAATTATGGTTTTCTCTGGGTAAATGCCCAATAATGGGATTGCTGGGTCATATGGTAGTTCTATTTTTAGCTTTTTGAGGAACCTACATACTTGTTTTCCACAGTGGCTGCACCAACTTACATTCCCACCAACAGTGAGAGAGAGCTCTCTTTTCCCCACACTTTCTCTAGAATGTATTATTTGTAGATTTTCTGATCGTGGCCACACCAGCTATACCAGTGTGAGGTGATATCTCATTGTAGTTTTGATTTGCATTTCTCTAATAATGAGCAATGTCAAGCATCTTTTCGTGTTTGTTGGCCATCTATATGTCTTCTTTGGAGAAATGTCTATTTAACATGAGTCTTCTGCCCGTGTTTTGATTGGGTTGTTTGTTCTTTTGATATTGAGCTGCATGA
The DNA here is from genome assembly GCF_055505025.1 of Bos grunniens. Classification (NCBI taxonomy): domain Eukaryota; kingdom Metazoa; phylum Chordata; class Mammalia; order Artiodactyla; family Bovidae; genus Bos; species Bos grunniens. The sequence goes on along the minus strand of NC_141194.1, from coordinate 98,046,833 downwards.
GCTGTCTGTGTATTTTAGAGATTAATCCTTGTTGGTTGCTTTGCTTGCAAATATTTCCTTCCATTCTGATGGTTGTCTTTGCATCTTATTTATGATTTCCTTTGCTATAAAATTTGCTCAGGAATTTTAAATCCCTGCCCCCCAGATAAGCTGTATTTACTCTTACTGTGAAATTATCAAAATTCCTGCCAAAGCAGTTTCCTCCACTTTAAGATCTTATATCTCACTAACATATGATAAACATTATAGTCTCCTTTTTATGGCAAATAGCACATAACTCCAGAAAAATGTAGAGAAAGCTTCTAGCATAAGTCCTCATTGAAGTGGAAGCATTCAGTGCCCCAAACTGCTTGCTTTAAATTAATGGTTACTATCAAAAGGCTAAGATACAAATGTATACTTATCCAATGGTTTGAGACAACCAAAAAAGAAAAAAAAAATGGGCAAGTAATATTACTCTTGAGTTTTACTCATTTACAATAAAGTTATCGTACTGCAAATATTAAACCCACAAATGTATTTAACCTGTTTCAAGGAAAAATTGCATCATCTATAGAGGAATTTTAAAATGCATGTTTCATTGCCATTGAATCAGTATTCTTTTTCATTGCTGAGTTTCTCCAGGGCCTGTAATTATGCTGACACATAGTAGGCATGCAATAAATATTGTTGCATTTTCTAGATCAGGTCCTTTTCGCTCTCTAAATATATTAACATTTAACCTCAATGGTTGCTTAGGCCCCAAGGGCTACACAGAGACTAACAACAATATGAAAACATACTTTCAAAGCCATTTCATAAACAATGCTAAAATTAGATATAGTTCTGGGTGTGGCGGGGGAGGCATTTCTCTTCTTTCTGTGGAAAAATTAAGGATTAAAACTGGTGAGATCTTTCAGAGCTGCAGTGTGAGTTTGAATAACAAAGAAAGAAGGAAAGAAAAAGGAAAAAAGCAAGTAAAGCAAGTCAGCCTGATGCAGAATAAGAGAATTAAGAACTGCTTTTATCACTAACCCCCAGGGGAAAAAAAGTTGATAAATGGAGCAAAAATAAGGTAAATACTATACTCCCAAAACAGAAAACTGAAATTTTATGAGGCTGTTGCCAGCTGATATTCCTTACCTACTTGGCTTGAAACAAATGAGAGGCAGAAGAGTTAAACGCTGTGGTGTTATGAGACCAAACCTGGGTCCACTAGTCCACATGTAGTAAAGTCAGTCTACGGACAGCAGGTTGTGGTGAAGAAAAGTGCAACGTTTATAGCAGGGCACCAGGCAAGGAGTCCAGGGCAGCTAGTGCCCAAAACAACCTAACTCCCCAGTGGATTTCAGGAAAGCATTTTAAAGACCCACCACCATATGAGAGGGGGTGGGTCTTGGGGTGAGTGTTCAGCTCATGTTCAGCTCAATTGTGATTCTCTGATTGGTTGATGGTGAGGTAACAGGGTGGTGTCACAGGGGTTAATATTATGGATCCTCAGGCTCCAGTAGGTCTGGGGGTACATGCTTCTGGTCATCAAGTAGTTAAGTCTTCCACTTAACTAGGTTTTAGCATCTGTAAAACAACTCAGGAAATGTCCATCAACTACTATTAGCTACATACTTCAGAGAGGAGCTAAAGCCAAGGATATGGGAGGAGAACCATCCCAGGAAGGACCCATAGGGTCCTACTTGGTTACACTGGTTTTGGAGTCAGATCAGGATATTCACTCCAATTCTGCACTTAAACAAATGTGAGACTTTCAAGGTTACTGTGACGTTAAAGAAAATATTAACAAATAGCAGCTTTCAATAAGTACAGCTTTTTCAGCTCCTTAAGTTATAATTAGTATTTCAACTGTGGACAATCATGCTGAATTTAGTCCTAATAAGGCAATTTTTCTGCCTAAAACAAATACCCACACCATAGGCACTATGAACATGCCAGTAAAATCTTGTTGGAATATTTTTAAGCCAAATTTTTTATCACACTAATAATATCCCTAGAGTCAATACAGACAAAATAAAAAAAATGCTGCTATAGTACAATCAAGTGTTTAAAAAATAAGCATGAAATAAGTTCCTACTATGTGACATGTTTTGCCAGGCAGAGGCTACCACAATAAGTAAGGCTTAATTGTTGCCCTTAGGGGAGAAAGTGGGAGAAGAGCCTTGTAAATATTTATAAAAGGGGTAATGAGGAGGTCCATTGTTTTCAACTCAGCGAGTCTTGTGGCAGAAAACAACTTGGGATCAGAAACATCCTTGGTCCTTGTTCCCATAATCCTGTAAACCACAACTGCAGATTTCTAGTAGGTCACCACTAAAATGTGAGCCATCTAAACTCAATGAAAACAATCACAGTTAAAAAGAAGAGAGTCCATATATCCAAAGCATGATATGAATCACTCTTAAAAAAGTAAGAGCTAATGGAAAATCAACATTTTTATAGAGTATGCAATTTACCAAGCACTTTCCTTTCTATAATCTCATTTGACCATCATTGTTACAGAGTCCAAGCTCACTCTGCTTGCCACATGACAGGCCAATGAATCCGAGACATGAGATATTGAGGCAAGGAAGAGACATTAATTGCGGCAGATCAAGAAAATGGCAGGCTAGAGCCTTAAAACAACCACCTTATTGGGGTCTAGACTCCAGGTTCTTTCATAGATCAGAGAGAAAGAAGGGAATGAAGCAATGAGGAACTAAAGTCAAAAGGCAGAAGAGAGAGGGAGAGGCAGTGGGGAAGTAAAGTGAAAGGGTCTCCAGTCTTGCAAAACATCTCCAAGGTTATGTCCAGCCTTTGGAAGGGGTGTGTTAATCTCTTCTATTCACAGGTGGACAGGGACAAACTATCTCACCTTGAGCTGAACAAAGGCATTTTGGTTTACAGTCAAGCAGGGGGCAGGGTCCTCTAGGCAAGCCATTGTGTATGATTATAATAATGAAAGCAAGTCAAAGAAACAGTTTCCAACATGGAATCAGAATTGGCTTCCTCCCTGCAACGTCATAAATCCATGAACTAAGCAGTCATTCTTTGGCACATTTTATAGGTAAGGAAACAGGCTTCAAAAAGTGGAGCAAATAATTTGAATTGGTATGATATGCTGGGAAATAAAAGCAGGTGTTCTTGAGGACTGCAAAAAGAAATGCCTCAAAGGTAGAAATCAGGTGGGATCAAATTAAAGAATAAAAAGGAAGGGAAGAAGGGAGGGAGAGAAAAAAAGCAAGCAAGGAACAAAAGGAAGGAAGGAAAGAAAGAAAGAAAGATAAGCCACAGTCCAAAGGCACAGAGGAGGAAGAGCTCCTGAAAAGTGAGGAGACTTTTTGAAGTGCTTCTAACACAGAGATGGCTGAGACCATGGAGCAACCAAAATGATGATAGGTGAGCCCTACAGAAGAAGCAGTGAGAAATTGTGACCCCACCGTAATGCCTCTATCATGATCTTGGGCCAGCCAACAAAAAAGTTGCCTATGCATCCTATCTCCATTTCCTTTCCTTGATGCCCTTAGACCACTCTAATCAGATTCTAGCCCTTCCATTAATGCCACCAACAGTGCTCTCATGGAGGTGACTAACGAACTCCAAAGTTGTTGTGGGAGCATGTAATTTCCTTGGTTCTGTCTCATCACAATGAAAATTTGAAGCAACAGACGTTAAAGCCCTCAGACAGACCATGTCTCAGCTCTCGAACAGATCAGCATTACAGCTCTTGGACAGATCAGTGTTACAGCTCCGTGTTACACCCAGTTTTATTTAAGAAAATACATCCTTGAGGCGTGAGGGCATGCTGACCCAAAAGAAGGGAAGAGAAGAGAGAGAGACCCCTGGCCCTTTGACTCCTCTTTTTATGTTTTTTCTCCTCCCCCCTGGGCCTGCCCTGTGTAAATTGGGCTAGCTAGGAGTGTTGTTTGTTCTACCTGAGGTCCTCCCTCAGGTCCTAGGACCTTCCTTTGTTCTATTTTTGTGGGCTTTTCCCTTCCTTGTCTTTTAACCACCACCATTCTGGACTCCTTTTTCCTATTCTAACTACCTAACAAAAGTGTTCAGAAAAGGCAATGGCAACCCACTCCAGTACTTTTGCCTGGAAAATCCCATAGATGGAGGAGCCTGGTAGCCTGTAGTCCATGGGGTCGCTAAGAGTCGGACATGACTGAGCGACTTCACTTTGACTTTTCACTTTCATGCATTGGAGAAGGAAATGGCAACCCACTCCAGTGTTCTTGCCTGGAGAATCCCAGGGACGGGGAAGCCTGGTGGGCTGCCGTCTATGGGGTCGCACAGAGTCAGACACGACTGAAGTGACTTAGCAGCAGCAGCAACAAAAGTGTTAATCCAGTAGTTAATTCTCAGTCCTCATCTTACTTGACTTGAATGTTTGTGTGCCACAAATTCATATGTTGAAATCCTAATCCTAATAGGTGAGGCTTCTGGGATGTGCTTAGGTCATGAGGGTGAAAACTCTCATGAATGGAATTAGTGTCCTTATAAAAGAGGCTCCATAGCTCCTTCCACTGCATGAGGATACAGCAAGAAGTTGGCAGTCTGAGACTCAGAAGAGGGCCCTCACCCAACCATGCTGGCACCCTGATCTTCGATTTCCAGCCTCCAAAACTGTGAGAAATTTCTGTTGTTTATAAGCCCCCTAACCTGTGGTATTTTGTTATGGCAGACCAAATACACAAAGAGGATTTATCAGGAAAATTAAACACAATAATGGGCATCTCTTCCTCTATATCTGAGAGACAATTCAAATTCAGCATGTTCAAACCTGAACTCCTGGGCTTCTCCCTCAAGCTACTCTACCAGCCTTCCTCATCTCAATGGATGTCAGTTTCATATTTCCAGTTGTTCAGGCCAATAAAAACCTTGAAGTTATTATTTTAAAAAAATATTTCTTGAAATAAGTATATATATTAGACATCTAATGTTTAAGAATTTATACAAATTGAACAAATGCAGAATCAGAACTGGGAGTCCTCTGGTAACCTAGAGATTAGGATTCCAGGATTTCACTGCTATGACCTGGGTTTAATCCCTGGGAACTGAAATGACACAGCCATGTGGCACAGCCCAAAAAAAAAAACACAGAATTTTAATAATATCCCAGAAGCCTTCTTTAGACTTCCTCCTTCTAGTCACTTCAGTTCAGTTCACTTCAGTCACTTAGTCATGTCCAACTCTTTGTGACACCATGGACTGCAGCACACCAGGCCTCCCTGTCCATCACGAACTCCCGGAGCTTACTCAAACTCATGTCCATCGAGTCGGTGATGGATCCAACTATCTCATCCTCTGTTGTCCCTTTCTCTTCCCACCTTCAATCTTTCTGAGCACTAGGGTCTTTTCAAATATGTCAGTTCTTTGCATCAGGTGGCCAAAGTATTGGAGTTTCAGCTTCAGCATCAGTCCTTCCAATGAATATTCAGGACTGATTTCCTTTAGGATAGACTGGTTGGATCTCTTTGCAGTGCAAGGGACTCTCAAGAGTCTTCTCCAATACCACAGTTCAAAAGCATCAATTCTTCAGCGCTCAGCTTTCTTTATGGTCTGACTCTCACATCCATACATGACTACTGGAAAAAACCATAGCTTTGACTAGATGGATCTTTGTTGACAAAGTAACATCACTGTTTTTAATATGCTGTCTAGGTTGGTCACAACTTTTCTTCCAAGAAGCAAGCGTCTTTTAATTTCATGGCTGCAATCACCATCTGCAGTGATTTTGGAGCCCAAAAAAATAAAATCTGTCACTGTTTCCATTGTTTCCCCATCTATTTGCCAAGAAGTAATGGGACCAGATGCCATAATCTTAGTTTGCTGAATGTTGAGTTTTAAACCAACTCTTTCACTCTCCTCTTTCACTTTGATCAAGTGGCTCTTTAGTCTTTCACGTTCTGCCATAGGGGTGGTGTCATCTGCATATCTGAGGTTATTGATATTTTTCCTGGCAATCTTGATTCCAGTTTGTACTTCATCCAGCTCAGCATTTCTCATCATGTACTCTGCATATAAGTTAAATAAGCAGGGTGACAATATACAGCCTTGATGTACTCCTTTTCCTATTTGGAACCAGTCTGTTGTTCCATGTCCAGTTCTAACTGTTGCTTCCTGACCTGCATACAGATTTCTCAGGAGGCAGGTAAGGTGGTCTGGTATTCTCATCTCTTTAAGAATTTTCCACAGTTTGTGGTGATCCACAAGGTCAAAGGCTTTGGCGTAGTCAATAAAGAGAATAGATGTTTTCTGGAACTCTCTTTTTTTTCAATGATCCAACGGATGTTGGCAATTTGATCTCTGGTTCCTCCGCCTTTTCTAAATCCAACTTGAATATCTGGAATTTCATGGTTCACATACTGTTGAAGCCTAGCTTGGAGAATTTTGAGCATTACTTTGCTAGCGTGTGAGATGAGTGCAATTCTGTGGTAGTTTGAACATTTTTTGGCATTGCCTTTCTTTGGGATTGGAATGAAAACTGACCTTTTCCAGTCCTGTGGACACTGCGGAGTTTTCCAAATTTGCTGGCAGCTCTTTCACAGGATCATCTTTTAGGATTTGAAATAGCTCAACTGGAATTTCATCACCTCCACTAGCTTTGTGGTGATGCTTCCTAAGGCCTACTTGACTTCACATTCCAGAATGTCAGGCTCTAGGTGAGTGATCACACCATTGTGGTTATCTGGGTATCTAGTTACTAGCACCTCTCCCATAAAAAACATGGATTTCTAAATATAAAATAAAATCTGGATATTTTAGCATTTGTCTATCATCAGTGCCAGAGAAAAATAAAAGTTTTTAAAAAGCAAATAGGAAGGAGAACAGACAAATCTATCATAGAAGAAAATTTCCCAGAACTAAAGAAAGACATGAGTTCTCAGATTTAAGAAGCCCATCAGTTGTCAAGCTCAATATATGGATAAAGACCCACACCAAGACACACTGTTGTGAAATGTCAGAATAAGTGGAAAAAAAAAAAAAAAAGCCTCTTAGCTTCCGGAAAGTAAAACATCGCCCTAAAGGAGCAATAATCAATGACATCTGAATTGCCATAGGCAACTTTGTGAAGGAAGAAGATGAGACAATATTAAAAATTAAGAAAATAAGATTTTTGTTAATGTTTTAGATCATATTTATATTTCTGCACATTACTGAAAAAACAGATTAAAAAGCTTGCATTCCAAAACAAAAATAGTCCATAATCCCATCACCTAACCAGGTCAATGATATGTTTTTAGCCAGGTTTTCTTCTAGTCCTTTTTCATATGCATTTTCAAAGTTAATATATTTGCAATAGTATTAAAGGTAGAAATTATATGTATATCTATATATAGATATAGATATATTGGGGCTTCCCTTGTGGCTCAGCTGGTAATGAATCCGCCTGCAATGCAGGAGACCTGGGTTCTATCCCTGTGTTGGGGATACCCCTTGGAAAAGGAAAAGGTTAGCTACTCTAGTATTCAGGCCTGGATAATTTGAAAAGAGCTGGACATATGACTGAGCAAATTTCACTTTCATATTCTACAAGCTTATTTTACAGTACATCACAGGAATTGTTCTAGTTGGTAGTTGGTAGCCTTTCTTTATTTCTCATCTTCCCCCATTTCTTCTCCTTCTCTCTCACTCCCTCCATTCCCAATCCATGGTAACATTACCACTTCTTCTCCCATTCAAGTACTAACAAGGCCTGACCCTGCCAAGCTTCTGAGATCAGACAAGATCAGGTACGTTCAGTGTGGTATGGCCTTAGACTACCACTCTTTCTATCTTTGTTAGTTTTTCAAAATTTCTCAACTCTTCTAGCTTATTTTCTCTACCTCTTAAAAGTTAGAATCAGCCTATCAAACTTCAAAGAAAATTTCGGTTGTCACTGCTATGTTTAAAGTGGATAACCAACCTACTGTATAGCACAGGAAACTCTGTTCAATGTTGTGTGGTAGCCTGGATGGGAGGGAAGACTGGGGGAGAATGGATACATGTGTATGTATGGCTGAGTCTCTTCATTGTTCATCTGAAACTATCACAACATTGTTTGTTAATGGCTGTAATCCCACTACAAAATTCAGTGTTTTTTAAAAATTTCTGTTGGGTTTTAATTGGAACTCCATAGGATTTACAGAATAGTTTGATGAGGACTGCCTTCTTTAGAAAACTGAGCCTTTCATCTAGGGGCATGGCATGTCTTTCCATTTATTGCAGTTATCTTTTGTGTGGAGGAACTCCTAGCATCACTGTCACAGACAAGTGGCCATGTCTATTATTCACATCCTCAATTCAGTTCAGTTCAGTTCAGTCGCTCAGTCATGTTCTACTTTTTGCGACCCCGTGAACTGCAGCACACCAGGTCCATCACCAACTCCCAGAGTCCACCCAAACCCATGTCCATTGAGTCGGTGATGCCATCCAGCCATCTCATCCTCTGTTGTCCCTTTCTCCTTCTGCCCTCAATCCTTCCCAGCATTAGGGTCTTTTCAAATGAGTCAGCTCTTCGCATGAGATGGCCAAAGTATTGGAGTTTCAGCTTCAGCATCAGTCCTTCCAATGAACACCCAGGACTGATCTCCTTTAGGATGGACTGGTTGGATCTCCTTGCAGTCCAAGGGACTCTCAAGAGTCTTCTCCAACACCACAGTTCAAAAGCATCAATTTTTTGGTGATCAGCTTTCTTTATAGTCCAACTCTCACATCCATACATCACCACTGGAAAAACCATAGCCTTGACTAGATGGACCTTTGTTGGCAAAGTAATGTCTCTGCTTTTTAATATGCTGTCTAGGTTGGCCATAAGTTTCCTTCCAGGGAGTAAGTGTGTAAGTCTTTCAATTTCATGTAAGTAAGTAAGTCTTTTAATTTCATGGCCGCAATCACCATCTGCAGTGATTTTGGAGCCCAGAAAAATAAAGTCAGCCACTGTTTCCACTGTTTCCCCATCTATTTGCCATGAAATGATGCACATCCTATGACTCAACAATTCCTTTTCATCAACTTTGGAGTAGTATCCATACTTAAACGTGCCCTACAGTATTCTCTATAGTAGGGAAAAAGGGAAATAACCTAAATGTCCATCGATAAGGGAATGGATAAAGAACATATTTCCATCCATTGTTCAACAAATCACACCACAAAACACATTTATATTCATGTAAAGCACACATGCATGTACACAAAACACACATTTTTACCACCCATCAACTTTAAAATCTTGAACATACCTAATACTTACTTCACTTCATTGTTATTTTTCTGATTTCTGAGAGGATTAAACGGATTAATACTTCTAAAGTCCTTAAGGCACTGGCTGGTACAAAGTAATTGCACTCAATGCTAGCTGAAGTAATTGCATTCAATGCTGTGTGTGTGTGTGTGTGTGTGTGTTAGTTGTGTCCTACTCTTTGTGACCCCAAGGACTGTAGCCTACCAGGGTCCCCTGTCCATGGAATTCTCCAGGCAAGAATCCTGAAGTGGGTGGCCATTTCCTTCTCCAGAGGATCTTGCTTACCAAGGGATCAAAACCTGGTAACCTGCATTGCAGGCAGGTTCTTTACCATCAAAGCCACCAGGAAAGCCCTGCAAGCTGCTATTATTGTTGTTATTATTATTATTAGTCTTAGTTATATTTAACAGATAATTCATTAACTAACCACCTTGCGTGAGGAACCCCACTATCCATTGGTGACACAGAAACGAAAAAGAATCTGTCCCCATCATTGAAAAAGCTTACACAATGTGGAACAAATAGACACATATGTCTGCAATGGCCATATAATGTGGTAAGCACTTTGAAAGAATAATTGGGGAGTGCTGTGAGCATACAGAGGAGGCTCACTCAACACAGGATTGGAGCAGGATGGTGGAAGAGTGGGGCATTTTTTATATGGAAAATTCTAATGACAACTTTCTTTCCATCCCGTCCTTGTTAAAGGAGAGAAAGTCCTTCGTACATTATTTATTCCTCTCCAAACCTAAAAGTACCCACCACAATTTATGTTACCACAAGATTTTCTGATTACCGCTCAAGCTTGGCAACCAAAGGTAACCATTATGAGACATGACAGGGTTGTTCAGCAGAACAAGTTGGGAAACAACTATAAATCTTGCTGTCAAGCTCACAAGGAATTGACTTTATTCTGCAGGGTGCCAGCCTTTCATAACATAGTTTCCACATTCAGAGAGCATTTTATGGTAAGCTTCCAAACATTGTGTTGCACAACAAATATCTAAATCCTTTGCCAAGGGTTTAATATTGTATAAACTCAAGATAAACATGAGTCAGCATTGCATCACTATGTTTTTTTAAAGGGGGTAGGCCATGACAGTGGCATGTATTAACTAGAGTATATTAACTAGGAACCATTAGGTAAGTTTCCAACTTGGATCACACTCTTACAAGATTCAGTCTGAAAATTCAAGAAAGAGATGGAAAATCTGATACTGATTAAAAGACCAACCTATAAGACAGTGATGAATTAAAGGAATATGGAATGTTTTTGAACTAATTCAATAAGAACTGTTCACTCTAGGACAAACAAAAGTAAGAGATTTTCTGCCCATAAAAGCTCATGGTCTAGTCAGAAAAACAAAGTGCTAGCACAGAAAATGTTATGCTATAAAGTCTTTTACAATATGAACTTTAAGTATAGGCCAGAGCAAGTGGTATTTTAGCTAGATTTTTAACAAGGATTACACATCCCTCATGAAAAACTTGTCATGGCTTCTTATTGCTGACAGGATAAATCTGCTTTTCTCACCTTGTCCCACAGACTATACCCAATGGTAATCTTCTAGTCTAACTAGAGTGGCTTAAGCAGTATGCCCCAAGTTTCCCATCTGGAATACTCTTCTGTACAAAACCTAACCATGGGGAGCCATGTTGATCCCATCTCTTCCATGGAACCTTTGTTGATCAGAACAGAAAACATGCAAAGTTCCCTATCATGGTCAGAATAGGCCTTCAACACTTGGACTGCATCCTAATTGAATTAGTTTATGTCTCTAAGGAAAGCAAGGGTCAACCACTAAAAGGATAACATCTAAAAAGCTGGAACAGCTAGCTTTGTCAAATAGCACTTTCCTGGGGAGAGGAAGACTTGGGAAGACTTGAATGTTTTTATTTCCTAAAGCAAGACATTCTTCATGGGGAGAGGATGGAAGGGCTTTCAGCCAATCAGTTCAGTTTACTCCCTCAGTCACGTCCAACTCTTTGCAACCCCATGGACTGGAGGAAGCCAGGCTTCCCTGTCCATCACCAACTCCCGGAACTTGCTCAAACTCATGTCCATCGACTCAGTGATGCCATCTAACAATCTCATCTTCTGTCGTCCTTTTCTCCTCCTGCCTTCAGTCTTTCCCAGCATCAGGGTCTTTTCCAAGGAGTCAGTCCTTTACATCAGGTGGCCAAAGTATTGGAGTTTCAGCTTCAATATCAGTCCTTCCAATGAACACCCAGGACTGATCTCCTTTAGGATGGACTGGTTGGATCTCCTTGCAGTCCAAGGGACTCTCAAGAGTCTTCTCCAACACCACAGTTCAAAACCATCAATTCTTCAGTTCTCAGCTTTCTTTATAGTCCAACTCTCACATCCATACATGACTACTGGAAAAACCATAGCTTTAACTGGATAGACCTTAGTTGAAAAAGTAATATCACTGTTTTTAATATGCTGTCTAGGTTGGTCACAACTTTTCTTCCAAGAACCAAGCATCTTTTAATTTCATGGCTTCAGTCACCATCTGCAGTGATTTTAGAGTCCAAAAAAATATAGTCAGCCACTGTTTCCATTGTTTCCCCATCTGTTTGCCACGAAGTGATAGAACCAGATGCCGTGATCTTAGTTTTCTGAAAGATGAACTTTAAGCCAACTTTTTCACTCTCCTCTCTCACTTTCATCAAGAGGCTCTTCAGTTCTTCTTTGCTTTCTGCCATAATGGTGGTGTCATCGGTATATCTCAGGTTATTGATATTTCTCCCAGCAATCTTGATTCCAGCTTGTGCTTCATCCAGCCCAGCATTTCTCATGATGTACTCTGCATATAAGTTAAATAAGCAGGGTGACAATATAGACTCTTGATGTACTCCTTTCACAGATTGAAACCGGTCTGTTGTTCCATGTTTAGTTCTAACTGTTGCTGCTTGACCTGCATACAGATGTCTCAGGAGTCAGGTCAGGTGATCTGGTATTCCCATCTCTTTAAGAATATTCCACAGTTTGTTGTGATCTACACAGTCAAAGGCTTTGGCATAGTCAATAAAGCAGAAGTAGTTATTTTTCTGGAACTTCCTTGCTTTTTCTATGATCCAACAGATGTTGGCAATTTGATCTCTGGTTCCTCTGCCTTTCTAAATCCAGCTTGAACATCTGGAAGTTCACACTTCACATACTTTTGAAGCCTGGCTTGGAGAATTTTGAGCATTATTTAGCTAGCATGTGAGATGAGTGCAATTCTGTGGTCATTTGAACATTCTTTGGTATTGCCTTTATTTTTATTTTTTTTATTTTATTTTTTTTAATTTTATTTTATTTTTAAACTTTAACTGACCTTTTCTGGTCCTGTGGACACTGCTGAATTTTCCAAATTTTCTGGCATATGAGTGCAGCACTTTCACACCATCATCTTTCAGGATTTGAAATAGCTCAAATGGAATTCCATCACCTCCACTAGCTTTGTTCATAGGGATGCTTCCTAAGGCCCAATTGACTTCACATCCTAGGATGTCTGGCTCTGGGGAGTAATCACACCATTGTGGTTATCTGGGTCATGAAGATATTTTATGTATAGTTCTTCTGTGCATTTTTGACACCTCTTAATATCTTCTGCTTCTGTTAGGTCCATACTATTTTGTCTTTTATTGTGCCCATCTTTGCATGAATGTTCCCTTGGTATCTCTAATTTTCTTGAAGAGATCTCTAGTCTTTGCTGTTCTATTGTTTCCTCTATTTCTTTTCATTGATCACTGAGGGAGGCTTTATTATCTCTCCTTACTATTCTTTGGAACTCTGCATTCAATTGGTATCTTTCCTTTTCTCCTTTGCCTTTAGCTTCTCTTTTTTTTTTTTTTTTCTCAGCTGTTAGTAAGGTCTCCTCAGATGACCTTTTTGCCTTTTTACATTTCTTTTTCTTGGGGATGGTTTTGTACAATGTACAAGAACTCCTGTATAATGTCATGAACCTCTGTCCATAGTTCTTCAGGCACTCTGTCTATCAGATCTAGTCCCTTAAATCTATTTCTCACTTCCACTTGATAATCATAAGAGATTTGATTTAAGTCATACCTGAATGGTCTAGTGGTTTTCCCTACATTCTTCAGTTTAAGTCTAAATTTGGCAATAAGGAGTTCATGATGTGAGCCACAGTCAGTTTCTGGTCTTGTTTTTGCTGCCTCTATAGAGCTTCTCCATCTTTGGCTGCAAAGAATATTGACCATCTAGTTATGTCCATGTATATAGAGTGTTCTCTTGTGTTGTTGGAAGAGGGTGTTTTGTATAACCAGTGCATTTTCTTGGCAAAACTCTGTTAGCCTTTACCCTGTTTCATTTTGTACTCTGAGACCAAATTTGCCTGTTACTCCAGGTATCTCTTGACTTCCTACTTTTGCATTCCAGTCCCCTATGATGAAAAGCACGTCTTTTGGGGGTGTTAGTTCTAAAAGGTCTTGTAGGTCTTCATAGAACCGTTCAACTTCAGCTTCTTTGGCATTACTGGTTGGGGCATAGACTTGGATTACTGTGATATTGAATGATTGGCCTTGGAAACAGAGATCATTCTGTAGTTTTTGAGACTGCATCCAAGTACTGCATTTCAGAATCTTTTGTTGACTATGAGGGCTCCTCCATTTTGCCTAAGGAATTTTTACCCATAGTAGTAAATATAATGGTCATCTGAATTAAATTCGCCCATGCCAGTCCATTTTAGTTCACTGATTCCTAAAATGTCAATGTTCATTCTTGCCATCTCCTGTTTGACCACTTCCAATTTACCTTGATTCATGGACTTGACATTCCAGGTTCCCATGCAATATTGTTCCTTGCAGCTTTGAATTTTACTTCCACCACCAGTCACATCCACAACTGGGCATTGTTTTTGCTTTGGCTCAGCCTCTTCCTTCTTTCTGGAGTTATCCACTCTTCTCCAGTAGCATACTGGGCACCTACAGACCTGTGGAGTTCATCTTTCAGTGTCATATCCTTTTGCCTTTTCATACTGTTCATGGGGTTCTCAAGGTAAGAATGCTAAAGTGATTTGCCATTTCCTTCTCCAGTAGACCATGTTTTATCAGAAATATCCACCATGACCTGCCCATTTTGGGTGGCCCTACATGGCATAGCTCATAATTTCATTGAGTTAGGCAAGATTGTGGCCCATGTGATAAGTTTATTTAGTTTTCTGTGATTGTAGTTTTTCATTCTGTCTGCCCTCTGATGAATGAGGATAAGAGGCTTGTGCAACCTTCCTGATGGGAGAGACTGGCTGTGGGGATACTGTGTCTTATTCTGGTGGGCAAGGCCATGTTCAGTTAATCTTTAATCCAATTTTCTGGTGACGGGTGGGGCTGTGTTCCCTCTCTGCAGTTTGGCCTGAGGCCAAACTATGGTAGGCATAATGGTGACCTCCTTCAAAAGTACTTATGCTAGCATACCGGGCTTCCCAAGCCTGTTGTAGTCAGTGTCCCTAACCCTGTGGTAGGCCACTGTCAAGCCACACCTCTACCAGAAACTCCCAAGCATATACAGGGATGTTTGTTTCAGTCTCTGATGGGGTCACTGCTCCTTTCTCCTGCAACCTGGTGTCCACAAGGTTTTGTTTGTGCCCTACAAGAGTCTCTGTTTCCCTAGTCTTGTGAAAGTTCTGTAATCAAGTCCTGCTGACCTTCATACTCAAATTCCCTGGGAATACTCAGTCACTTTGCCAGATCCCAGGGTTAGGATGTCTGTTGTGGGGCCTAGAACTTTTGAAGTAGCATAAGAACCTCTTTGGTATAATTGTTCTCCAGTTTGTGAGTTGCCTGCCTGGCTACTCTATAGTGGCACTAATGATGACCTCCTCCAAGAGGACTTATGCCACATGCTGCATCGCCTAGGACTGATGTTGCTAGAGCTTCTGTCCTCATGGTAGGCCACTGCTGACTCATACCTCCATAGGAGACCCTCAAACACTCAAAGGCAGGTCTGTCTCTATTTTTGTGGGTGCCTGCTCCTTTGCCTTGGTCCTGGTGTACACAAGGTTTTGTTTGTGCCCTCCAAGCATCTCTGGTGGGTGTGAAGTTTGATTTTAAACACAATTGCACCCCTCCTACCATCTTGTTGTGGCTTCTCCCTTGCCCTTGGCCATGGGGTATCTTTTTTTGATGGGTTCCAACATTAACCTGTCAATGATTGTTCAGCAGCTAGTTGCAATTTTGGTGTTCTCATAGGAGGAAAATGAGTAGTAATGTGTATCTATTAATCCCCCAAAAAATATTTTTTAAAAAGTTCCTGGCCAAGCCATTTGCTATCCTCACTGAATACAGAAAAAAATGAAACAAATTAGCATTTTACCAGAAAGGTTTTAGATGACACATAAAGAAGGAAGAACTGTGGTAAACCTTAGACAGTGTTACCAAAGGAACTGGCACAACAGGGAATCTCTAAAAATAATATTAATACAAATTAGTCTTAACTATTTAAAGAGATTGTGATGGGTGTCCAAGAAATGTCCTGGATAATTCCTTAAAGTTGCTTTCATTTTCAAACCCATGAATTCATCAGACAACTTGTTTTTTCCATGTATAAGCTCCATACCTTTAATAAAGAAGTTCTAAAAAGGAATGATAACATTTTGTTTAAAAATAATTGATACTTCAAATTATATCATATATACTAATTTATATATTTTCGTGCTTGGTCAAAACAGACTGCATAAAATAATGATTTTTTAAAAATTATTCTGCAATGGGTAACTGTAATGGATAACTAAAATTTAATCCAAATTTGATGGCTTTAGCCTTAGGTCTTATAAATTTCCATTTGGCCATTTATGATGAAAGATTTAGAGGAAAGAGAATAGGTTATAAATATTTCAGAGGTGGAATATGAAGAATGTCAAATAAGTGAATTGCCTGTCTTCATTACAGCAACAAAGTTGTGATGTAAAGCCTGGTCCACTGGAGAAGGGAATGGCAAACCACTTCAGTATTTTTGCCTTGAGAACCACATGAACAGTATGAAAAGGCAAAATGATAGGATACTGAAAGAGAAACTCCCCAGGTCAGTAGGTGCCCAATATGCTACCAGAGATCAGTGGAGAAATAACTCCAGAAAGAATGAAGGGATGGAGCCAAAGCAAAAACAATACCCAGTTGTGGATGGGACTGGTGACAGAAGCAAGATCCAATGCTGTAAAGAGCAATATTGTATAGGAACCTGGAAGGTCAGGTCTATGAATCAAGGTAAATTGGAAGTGATCAAACAGAGATGGCAAGAGTGAACGTCAACATTCTAGGAATCAGCGAACTAAAATGGACTGGAACAGGTGAATTTAACTCAGATGACCATTATATCTACTACTTTGGGCAGGAATCCCTCAGAAGAAATGGAGTGGCCATCATGGTCAACAAAAGAGTCTGAAATGCAGTACTTGGATGCAATCTCAAAAACGACAGGATGATCTCTGTTCGTTTCCAAGGCAAACCATTCAATATCACAGTAATCCAAGTCTATGCCCCAACCAGTAATGCTGAAGAAGCTGAAGTTGAATGGTTCTATGAAGACCTACAAGACCTTTTAGAACTAACACCCCAAAAAGATGTCCTTTTCATTATAGGGGACTGGAATGCAAAAGTAGAAAGTCAAGAAGCACCTGGAGTAACAGGAAGATCTGGCCTTGGAATATGGAATGAAGCAGGGCAAAGACTAATAGAGTTTTGCCAAGAGAATGCACTGGTCATAGCAAACACTCTCTTCCAACAACACAAGAGAAGACTCTACACATGGACATCACCAGATGGTCAACACTGAAATCAGATTGATTATATTCTTTGCAGCCAAAGATGGAGAAGCTCTATGCAGTCAGCAAAAACAAGACCAGGAGCTGACTGTGGCTCGGATCATGAACTCCTTATTGCCAAATTCAGACTTAAATTGAAGAAAGTAGGGATAAACCACTAGACCCTTCAGCCATGACCTAAATCAAATCCCTTATGATTATACAGTGGAAGTGAGAAATGGATTTAAGGGCTAGATCTGATAGATAGAGTGCCTGATGAACTACGGACAGAGGTTCGTGACATTGTACAGGAGACAGGGATCAAGATCATCCCCACTGAAAAGAAATGCAAAAAAGAAAATTGGCTGTCTGGCGAGGACTTACAAATAGCTGTGAAAAGCAAAGGAGAAAAGGAAAGATATAAACGTCTGAATGCAGAATTCCAAAGAATAGCAGGAAGAGATAAGAAAGCCTTCCTTAGTGATCAATGCAAAGAAATAGAGGAAAACAACAGAATGGGAAAGACTAGAGATCTCTTCAAGAAAATTAGAGATACCAAAGGAATATTTCATGCAAAGATGGGCTCGACAAAGGACAGAAACTGTATGGACCTAATAGAAGCAGTTTTGTCAACAAAGGTCCATCTAGTCAAGACTATGGTTTTTCCAGTGGTCATGTATGGATGTGAGAATTGGACTGTGAAGAAAGCTGAGCACTGAAGAATTGATGCTTTTGAACTGTGGTGTTGGAGAAGACTCCTGAGTGTCCCTTGGACTGCAGGGAGATCCAACCAGTCCATTCTAAAGGAGATCAACCCTGGGATTTCTTTGGAAGGAATGATGCTAAAGCTGAAACTCCAGTACTTTGGCCACCTCATTTGAAGAGTTGACTCATTGGAAAAGACTCTGATGCTGGGAGGGACTGGGGGCAGGAGGAGGAGGGTACGACAGAGGATGAGATGGCTGGATGGCGTCACCGACTCGATGGACGTGACTTTGGGTGAACTCCAGGAGATGGTGATGGACAGGGAGGCCTGGCCTGCTGCGATTCATGGGGTCGCAAAAAGTTGGACATGACTAAGTGACTGAACTGAACTGAACTGAACTGAATCTACTAATACAGTATAGAGGCTTCTCTGGTAGCTCAGCTGGTAAAGAATTCACCTGCAATTCAGGAGATCCTGGTTCGATTCCTGGGTTGGGACGATCCCCTGGAGAATGGGTAGGCTACCAACTCCAGTATTCTTGGGCTTCCCTGGTGTCTCAATTGGTAAAGAATCCGCCTGCAATGTGGTAAACCTGGGTTAGATCCCTGGGTTGGAAAGATCACCTAGAGAAGGGAATGGCTACCCACTCCAGTATTCTGGCCTGGAGAATTCCATGGATTTATACTCCATGGAATTGCAAAGAGTTGGACACGACTGAGCGACTTTCACTTTAATACGTACGTAGTTATTTTCATCTATATTTTGAAGTTAATATACCTTGTTCACATTTAAGGACCAGACTTATGCTGAATATAAAATGCATTGAGTAGGTATATGGTTAAGGGTCTTAATTTAAAACAGCAAAAAATGACACTGGTTAATATAAGCAAGCATGGAGTTTATTGGAAGAATGCTAGATATTTCACAGAATTCATAGTAAGATCAAAAACCTAGGATCAGTATGCAGTCAGGAACCAGAGGAAGATAGAGGTTAGCACTACAGTTTATATCATGCCGTTGGAACAGTCTGGTGACCACAGTGCATGGACTACTGCCATTGAATACTGGATATTGCAGGCAGCATCCACTGTTAGAACTCTTCCCTCTTTCTTTTTCTTTGTTTTAGATTCCTAGTCCCTGGTAGGAGAATCTGATACGTTTAGTGTCAGTTATGTATCTAAAGGGCTCCCCTGGTGGCTTAGTGGTAAAGAATTCGCCTGCCAAGCAGGAGACAGGAGTTTGATCCCTGGGTCTGGAAGATCCCCTGGTAAAGGAAATGGCAACCTACTCCAGTATTCTTCAAGAGTCAGACAGGACTTAGCGTATAAACAGCAACAAAAATATCCAAGACCTAATTCTCCAGAACCTCTGGACATGCTGTCTTAACATGATGAAAGCAAATTTGCAGCTGTGGTTCAGGTAAGGATCTTGTAGGGGCTTTCTCAGTGGTAAAGAATCTGCCTGCCAATGCAGAAGATGCAGGTTTGATCTGTGGTTCAGGAAGTTCCCTGAAGAAGGGAATGGCTACCCAATCCAGTACTCTTGTTGTTGTTTAGTCACTAAGTCGTGTCTGACTCTTTGCAACCCCATGGACTGCAGCACGTCAGGCTTCCCCATCTTTCTTCTTCTCCTCATGTCTGGAATCATTTCCAGCATCAGGATCTTTTCCAATGAGTCACCTGTTCGCATGAAGTGGCCAAATATTGGAGCTTCAGCTTCAGCATCAGTATTCTTGCCTGGAAAATCCCATGGACAGAAGAGCTTGGCAGACTACGTGGGGTTGAAAGAGTCAGACATGACTTAGCAACTACACAATAACAACAGTGCATCTAAAAATTAGGGTTTAGGGACTTCCTTGGCAGTCCAGTGACTAAGACTTGGCACTCCCTTGTCAGGGAACTAGATCCCACATGCCAAAACTAGGAGTTCACATTTTGTGATTAAAGATCCTGCATGACAAAATGAAGATTAAAGATCCCCTGTGCCACAACTAAGACCCAGTGCATACAAGTAAATACATACATAATAAAACCAAATAAAAAAAAGTTTAGAATTAGAGATAGTATCTTGCCTTTTTAGTTTCTTTCAGTTCAGTCGCACAGTCGTATCTGACTCTTTGCGACCCCATGAATCGCAGCACTCTAGGCCTTCCTGTCCATCACCATCTCCCGGAGTTCACTCAAACTCACATCCATCTAGTCGGTCATGCCATCCAGCCATCTCATCCCCTGTCGTCCCCTTTTCCTCCTGCCCCCAACCCCTCTCAGCATCAGAGTCTTTTCCAATAAGTCAACTCTTAGCATGAGGAGGCCAGAGTACTGGAGTTTCAGCTTCAGCATCATTCCTTCCAAAGAAATCCCAGGGCTGATCTCCTTTAGAATGGACTGGTTGGATCTCCTTGCAGTCCAAGGGACTCTCAAGAGTCTTCTCCAACACCACAGTTCAAAAGCATCAATTTTTCAGTGCTCAGCTTTCTTCACAGTCAAACTCTCACATCCATACATGACCACTGGAAAAACCATAGCCTTGACTAGATGAACCTATGTTGGCAAAGTAATGTCTCTGCTTTTCAATATGCTATCTAGGTTGGTCATAACTTTTCTTCCAAGTAGTAAGCGTCTTTTAATTTTATGGCTGCAGTCAACATCTGCAGTGATTTTGGAGCCCAAAAAAATATAGTCTGACACTGTTTCCCCATCTATTTCCCATGAAGTGATGGGACCAGATGCCATGATCTTCGTTTTCTGAATGTTGAGCATTAAGACAACTTTTTCACTCTCCTCTTTCACTTTCATCAAGAGGCTTTTTAGTTCCTCTTCACTTTCTGCCATAAGGGTGGTGTCATCTGCATATCTGAGGTTATTGATATTTCTCTGGCAATCTTGATTCCAGCTTGTGCTTCTTCCAGCCCAGCGTTTCTCATGATGTACTCTGCATATAAATTAAATAAGCAGGGTGGGAAGGCAAAGAAAGGCTTTATTTTCTTCAATCATAAAGCAAAAACTTGGGCTGGACAGTCACAAAACATATGCAAGAAAAACTCCCCGTAAAAGTAAAGCAAAAACTAAAGTTGGCAACAGATGACTTTAAGCATGTTTGATGATTTTCAATAGACTGCATTGTATGGGAAATTGCCTGTGAACCAGCCAAGGCACAGAGAATTTCCTGGGAGAAATTTCTGGACAGAGACATACCACAGAGATATTGGTTCCAGACCACCACAATAAAGCAAATATGACAATAAAATAGGGCACATGACATTTTGGTTTCCCCATGCATGTAAAAGTTATATTTACACTGTTTTATATTATGTATGTAATAGTATTATGTCTAAAAACCGTACATATCTTAATTTTAAAGTGCTTTATTGCTAAAAAGTGCTAAACATCATCTGAGCCTTCAGTGAGTTATAATCTTTTTGCTGGTAGAGGGTCTTGCCTTGATATTGATGGCTGCTGACTGATCAGGGGTGGTGGTTGCTGAAGTTTGTAGTGGCTCTGGCAATTCCTTAAGACAACAATGAAAATTTCCACACAGATTGTCTCTTCCTTTCATGATTTATTTTTTTAATTAATTAATTTATTTTAATTGGAGGCTAATTACTTTACAATATTGTAGTGGTTTTGCCATACATCAACATGAATCAGACATGGGTGTACAGGTGTCCCCCCATTCTTAACCCCCCTCTTACCTCCCTCCCAACCCCATTCCTATGGATTGTCCCAGAGCACCAGCTTTAAGTGCTCTGTAACATGCAGTGATATTTTATAGCATATTACCCCTAGAATTACTTTCAAAATTAGCATCAGTCCTCTCAAACCCTCCCATTGCTTTATCAACTAAGTTTTTTGCTGTATTCTAAATCGTTTGTTGTCATTTCAACCATCTTCATAGCATCTTCACCCGAAATATTCAAGTCAGGAAACCACATTTTTTGTTCATCCATGGAAGCAACTCCTCATCTGTTAGTTTTATCATGTGTTAGTCACACAGTCATGTCCGACTGTGATGCCATGGACTGAAGCCCACCAGGCTCCTCTGTCCATGGGATTCTCCAGGTGAGAATATTGGAATGGGCTGCCATTCCCTTCTCCAGAGGATCTTCCCAGTCCAGTGACTGAACCCAGGTCTCCCGTGTTGCAGGCAGATTCTCTACTGTCTGAGCCACCAGGGAAGCCCTGGTATAAGACTGAAATTCAACCTGCACATAAAGGTGGACTGGTTTGCCTTTATCATGAGATTGCCACAAATCAGTCACATCTTCAGGTTCCACTTCTAGTTCTCTTCCTATTTCCACTATATCTGCAGTGACTTCCTCCACTGAAGCCTTGAACTCCTCAAAGTCATTCATGAGGGTTGCATCAGCTTCTTACAAACTCCTGTGAACTTTGATGTTTTGACCTTTTCCCATGAATCCTGAATGTTTTTCATGGCATCTAGAAGGATGAGTACTTTCCAGAATGTTTTAAAATTACATTGCCCAGATCTGTTAGAGGAATCACTGTCTATGGCAGCTATATCCTTATGAAATGTATTTCTTAAATAAGATTTGAAAGTTGAAATTACCTCTTGATCCATGGCCTGCAGAATGGACACTGTGTTTGAAGCATGGGGAAAAAAAATGTATCTCATTGTACATCTTCACCAGAGCTCTTGAGTTACTAGGTGCACTGTCAATGAGCAGTAGTATTTTGAGAGGAATCTTTTTTCTGAGCAGAATTTCTTAACAATGCAATTAAAATACTCAGTAAACAATGTGGTAAAATGATATTCTCTCATCCAGATCCTGCTGTTCCACTTATAGAACATAGACACAGTAGATTTAGCATTCTTCTTCTTTTTCTGGCTTCACAATACAGCATGTGGGATCTTAAATCCTGAACCAGGGTTCAAACCCATACCCCCTGCAGTGGAAAAATGAAGTCTAAACCACCAGACCACCAGGGAAGTCCCCAGATTTTGTGTTATTCTTAAGAGCCTTAGGGTTTTCAGAGTAGTAAATGAACACTGACTTCAGTTAAAATCACTAGCTGCATATTAGCCCCTGACAAGAGAGCCAGCCTCTCCTTTAAAGCTTTGAAGCCAAGCATAGACTTCTCCTCTCCAGCTATGAAAGTCTTAGATGGAATGTTCTTTCAATATAAGGATGCTTTGTCTACACTAAAAATCTGTTGTTTAGTGTAGCCTCTCTCATAAATGATATTATACATCTTCTGAAGAACTTGCTGCAGCTTCTACACCAGCACTTACTGGTTCATCTTGCACTTTGATGTTATAGAAATGGCTTCTTTCCTTCAATCTCATGAACCAAAATTAGCTTCAAAATTTGCTTCTTAAGCTTCCTCACTTCTCTCAACCTTTATAGAATTGAAGGGAGTTAGTGACTTCTTCTGGATTTTGTTATGCCTTATGGGGAGTATTGTAGCTGGTGTGATCTTCTATCCAGACCACTAAATTGTTCTCTATTTCAGCAATAAGGGTATTTCAATTTCTTATCATCCGTGTGATAAGCACAAAGAGCATTAATTTCCTTCAAGAACTTTTCCTTTACATTCACAACCTGGCTAACTTTTGGGTACAAGAGATCTAGCCTTCAGTCTGTCTCAACTTTCCACATGCCTTCCTCACTAAGCTTAATCATTTCTACTTTTAAAGTGATAGATTTTTTATTCTTCCTTTCACATGACACTTAGAGGCCATTGTAGGCTTAATTTCAATTCATAGGTCTAATTTAAATATCGCTGTGTCTTAGGGAATAGGAAGACCCAAGGAGATGGAGAGAGACAGGAGAACAACCAGTCAGAACACACAAAACATTTTTTGGTTAAGTTTCACCATCTTATATGGGTGTAGTTCAGTTCAGTTCAGTCACTCAGTCGTGTCTGATTCTTTGCGACCCCATGAACCACAGCACACCAGACCTCCCTGTCCGTCATTAACTCCTGGAGTTTACCCAAACTCATGTCCATTGAGTCGGTGATACCATCCAACCATTTCATCCTCGGTCATCCCCTTCTCCTCCTGCCCTCAACCTTGCCCAGCATCAGGGTCTTTTGAAATGAGTCAGCTTTTCACATCAGGTGGCCAAAGTATTGGAGTTTCAGCTTCAACATCAGTCCTTCCAATGAACTCTCAGGACTGATCTCTTTTAGGATGGACTGGTTGGATCTCCTTGCAGTCCAAGGGACTCTCAAGAGTCTTCTCCAACACCACAGTTCAAAACCATCAATCCTTCTGTGGTCAGCTTTCTTTATAGTCCAACTCTCACATCCATACATGACTCCTGGGAAAACCATACCCTTGACTAGACAGACCTTTGTTGGCAAAGTAATGTCTCTGCTTTTTAATATGCTCTCTAGGTTGGTCATAACTTTCCTTCCAAGGAGCAAGTGTCTTTTAATTTCATGGCTGCAGTCATCATCTGTCATGATTTTGGAGCCCCAAAAAATAAAGTCTGACACTATTTCCACTGTTTTTCCATCTATCTGCCATGAAGTGATGGGACCAGATGCCATGATCTTAGTTTTCTGAATATTGAGCTTTAAGCCAATTTTTTCACTCTCCTCTTTCACTTTCATCAAGAGGCTCTTTAGTTCTTCTTCACTTTCTGCCACAAGGGTGGTGTCATCTGAATGTCTGAGGTTATTTATATTTCTCCTGGCAATCTTGATTCCAGCTTGTGCTTCTTCCAGCCCAGCGTTTCTCATGATGTACTCTGCATATAAGTTAAATAAGCAGGGTGACAATATACAGCCTTGACACACTCCTTTTCCTGTTTGGAACCAGTCTGTTGTTCCATGTCCAGTTTTAACTGTTGCTTCCTGACCTGCATACAAGTTTCTCAAGAAGCAGGTCAGGTGGCCTGGTAGTCCCATCTCTTTCAGAATTTTCCACAGTTTATTGTGATCTACACAGCCAAAGGCTTTGGCATAGTCAATAAAGCAGAAATAGATGTTTTTCTGGAACTCTCTTCCTTTTTCCATGATCCAGCGGATGTTGGCAATTTGATCTCTAGTTCCTCTACCTTTTCTACAACCAACTTGAACATCTGGAAGTTCACGGTTCACATATTGCTGCAGCCTGGCTTGGAGATAGTGGTGCCCAAAACAATTACAATAGTAACAGCAAAGATCACTGACTGATCATAGATCACCATAACAAATATAGTAATGATTTTAAAAGTCTTAAATATTGTGAGAATTACCAAAATTCTCATATAGAGACGTGAAATGAGCAAATGTTGTTGGAACAATGGTGCCAATAGACTGGCTCAATTCAGGGTTTGCCGCAAACACTCAACTTGTAAAAAAAAAAAGTGCTGTATCTGCAAAGAGTAATAAAGCAAAGCCCAATGAAAGGAGGTATGCCTGCAGTTATATTTTACTTTTATCTATGGTTATTGCTCTTCTCAAGTTGTCTATAATTTTGAAAAAATTATTTTCTAAATCTGCAAAAATAAAACACAAGCATACCCATGTAAAATGAAAACTAGATAATACAGAGAGTAAAAAAGTGAGCTCTCTTTCATTTCCATGAGATAATAAATTTGGCAGTCATTTCTGCATGCATTTACATAGAGAATGTGTATATACATAGATTATTTGTAGCTTTGTCTTTACACAAAGTGTAATGCTAAACATATTACTCGATTTCTTTTTACTTAATAACATAGCAAGGTCATTTTTCCATATCATTTCTTCCATACCACTATATAGAGAGACACATTTTTTAAGCATTTTATAATGGTCCATTGTATGGATTAACATAATATTCTTAGCCAATAGTCTCTTTTTGGATATTTGGGTTTTCAATTTCTTGCTATTACATATGACAATGAAATGAATATTCTTCTACCCCATATTTCCATATTTTAATCTTCTTGATAGAGGCTAATGATGGTATGTTAAGCTTTTGTAATCCTATTTCTGTTCATTTCTATTTTTAGCATCATCAAGTGCTTAATGAATTTTAAAAAGAAAGTGAAACTCAGTTGTGTTTGACTCTTTACAACCCCATAGACTATACAGTACTTCTCCAGGCAGTTTCACAACCTTTAGCAAGTCTAGCAAATTAAAATTAGTAATGGTGTAACACGTCTGATAATGACAATAGTGTGAGAGCTTGTATAGTAAACAAGCACTTTCTTCTACTGTTGGCACCAGTATTTTCCCTATCATCTTTTAAATGGGAAATTCATGATGTCTTTCAAAATTTGGCTCAGCAATTCCAGTTGAAATTTATCCTACTCTCGTGAAAGTCATTCAATCATGTCTGACTCTTTGTGACCCCATGGACTATACAGTCCATGGAATTCTCCAGGCCAGAATACTGGAGTGGGTGGCCCTTCCTTCTCCAGGGCATCTTCCCAACCCAGAGATCAAACCCAGGCCTCCCTCATTGCAGACAGATTCTTTAACAGCTGAGCCACAAGGGAAGGCCCCCCTCTTTTTTTTTTTTCTACATCATGTCTTCTTTATTTTCAACTTGTAAATGGATGCAGAGAGATGTTAGACTTTAGGCTTTACAAATGCAAATAAATTCCAAGACTGTTTTCTGAATTTCCAGTTACTATAAAAATTAACACTTAGAGGTAAATATTTTACATGACTTTTTTTTTGTTGTTATTTTTTAACATTTTTTCCATGAGAGCATTTATTATTCATCTATTGTGTTATATTATTGCAGTTTCTTTTTTTAATTTATTTTTTAATTGTAGGATAAATGCTTTACAGGATTTTGTTGTTTTCTGTCACCTTAAAATGAATCAGGCATAGGTACGAATATGTTCCCTCCCACTTCAACCTCCCTCCCATCTCCCTCACCATCCCCACCCTAGATTGGTATAGAGCCCCTATTTGAATTCCCTGAGACATACAGAAAGTTCCCATTGGCTACCTATTTTACATATGGTAATGTAAGTTTCCATGTTACTCTCTCCATACGTCTCACCCTTTCCTCCCCTCTCCCCATGTCCATAAGTCTGTTCACTATGTCTTTCTCCACTGCTGCCCTGCAAATAAATTTTTCAGTACCATCTTTAGATTCCGTATGCATGCATTAGAATAAAGTATTTATCTTTCTCTTTCTGACTTACTTCACACTGTATAATAGGCTCTAGGTGTATCCACCTCATTAGAACTGACTCAAATGTGTTCCTTTTTATGGATGAGTAATACTCCATTGTGTATATGTACCACAAATTCTTTATCCACTCATCTGTTGATGGACATCTAGCTTGCTTTCATGTTCTAGCTATTGTAAATGGTGCTGCAGTGAACATTGGGGAATTTGTGTTTTTTTCAATTTTGGTTTCCTCAGGGTATATGCCTAGGAGTGGGATTGCTGGGTCATATGGTGGTTTTATTCCTAGATTTTAAGGAATCTCCATACCATCTTCCATAGTGACTGTATCAATTTACATTCCCACCAACAGTGCAAGAGGGTTCCCTTTTCTCCACACCATCTCCATCATTTATTGTTTGTAGACTTTTTGATGATGGCCATTCTGACAAGTGTGAGGTGATATCTCCTCATAGTTTTGATTTGCATTTCTCTAACAACGAGCAATGCTTTTGAACTGTGGTGTTGGAGAAGACTCTTGAGAGTCCCTTGGACTACAAAGAGATCCAACCAGTCTATCCTAAAGGAAATCAGTCCTGAATAGTCATTGGAAGGACTGATGTTGAAGCTGAAACTCCAATACTTTGGCCACCTGATGCAAAGAACTGACTCCTTGGAAAAGACCTTGATGCTGGGAAAGACTGAAGGCAGGAAGAGAAGGGGACGACAGAGGATGAGATGGCTGTATGGTATCACTGACTCAATTGACATGAGTTTGAGTAAGCTCTGGGAGTTGGTGATGGGCACGGAAGCCTGGCGTGCTGTAGTCCATGGGGTCGCAAAGAGTTGGACACGACTGAGCAACTGAACTGAACTGAGAAATGAGCAATATGGAGGATCTTTTCATGTGTTTGTTAGCCCTCTGTATGTCTTATTTGGAGAAAGGTCTGTTAAGGTCTTTTTGCCACTATTTGATTGGGTTGTTTGTTTTTCTGGTATTGAGTTGTGTGAGCTGCTTGTATATTTTGGAAATTAATCCTTTGTCAGTTGTTTCATTTGCTGTTATTTTTTCCCCATTCTGAGGGTTGTCTTTTCACATTGTTTATAGTTTTCTTAGCTGTGCAAAAGCTTTTAAGTTTAATTAGGTCCCATTTGTTTTTATTTCCCTTACTCTGGGAAGTGGGTCATAGAGGATCTTGCTTTCATTTATGTCATCAAGTGTTCTGCCTGTGTTTTCCTCTAAGTATTTTATAGTTTCCAGTCTTATATTTAGGCATTTAATCCATTTTGATTTATCTTTATGTATGGTTGCAGGAAGTGTTCTAATTTCATTCTTTTACATGTAGCTATCCAGTTTCCCCAGCACCATTTACTAAAGAGGCTGTCTTTGCCTCATGGTATATCCTTTCCTCCTTTGTCAAAAATAAGGTACCCATAGGCTCATGGGTTTATTTCTGGGCTTTCTATCTTATTCCATTGGTCTATATTCCTGCTTTTGTGCCAGTAACATACTGTCTTGATGACCGTACCTTTGTAGTATAATCTGAAGTCAGGAAGGTTGATTCCTCCAGCTTCATTATTCTTTCTCAAGACTGCTTTGGCTATTAAAGGTCTTTTGTGTTGCCATATAAATTGTGAAATTTTTTGTTCTAGTTCTGTAAAAAATGCTGTTGGTAATTTGATAGGGATAACGTTGTACCTGTAGGTTGCAATTGGTAGTACAGTCATTTTCACAGTATTGATTCTTCCTACCCAGGGACATGGAAAATCTCTCCATCTGTTTATGTTACTTTTTATTTCTATCATTAGTGTCCTAAAATTTTCTTTATACAGTTCTTTTGTCTCCGTAGGTGGGTTTGTTCCTAGGCATTTTATTCTTTTTGCTGTAATAGTGAATGGGATTGATTCCTTAATTTCTTTTTCCAATTTCATTATTATTATATAGGAATGCAAGGGTTTCTCTGTATTTATTTTGTATCCTGTGACTTTGCTAAACTCACTGATAAGCTGTAGTAATTTTCTGATAGTATCTTTAGGGTTTTCTGTTTATAGTATCATGTCATCTGCGAACAGTGAGAGCTTTACTTCTTGTTTTCCAATCTGGGTTGCTTTTATTTCGTTTCTGTCTCTGATTGCTGTATCTATGACTTCAAAACTATGTTGAATAACAGCAGTGAGAGAGGACACCCTTGTCTTCTTCCTGATTTTGGGGGGAATGATTGCAGTTTTCCACCACCGATAATAATGTTTCCTGTGGGATTATCATATGTGGCCTTATCATATGTTGAGGTAGGTTCCTTTTATGTTCATTTTCTGAATAATTTTAACCATAAATGCATGCTGAATTTCATTAAAGGCTTTTTCTGTAACTATTGCAATGATCTTCAAGAAAGTTAGATATAACAAGGGAACATTTCATGCAAAGATGGGCTCAATAAATGACAGAAAGTGTATGTACCTAACAGAAGCAGCAGATACTAAGAGGCGGCAAGAATACACAGAAGAACTGTACAAAAAAGATCTTTACAACTCAGATACTCATGATGGTGTGATCACTCACCTAGAGCCAGATATCTTGCAATGTGAAGTCAAGTGGGACTCAGGAAGCATCACTACAAACAAAGCTAGTGGATGTGATGGAATTCCAGTTGAGCTATTTCAAATCCTAAAAGATGATGCTGTGAAAGTGCTGTATTCAATATGCCAGTGAATTGGGAAAACTCATAAGTGGCCACAGGACTGGAAAAGGTCAATTTTCATTCCAATTCCAAAGAAAGGCAATGCCAAAGAATGTTCAAACTACTGCACAATTGCACTCATCTCACATGCTAGTAAAATAATGCTCAAAATTCTCCAAGCCAGACTTCAACAATACCTGAACTGTGACCTTCCAGATGTTCAAGCTGGATCTAGAAAGGCAGAGGAACCAGAGATCAAATTACCAACATCTGCTGGATCATCAAAGAACCATGAGAGTTCCAAAAAAAACACATCTATTTCTGCTTTATTGACTATGCCAAAGCCTTTGACTGTGTGGATCACAATAAACTGTGGAAAATTCTGAAAGAGATGGGAATACCATACCACCTGACCTGCCTCTTGAGAAACTGGTATGCAAGTCAGGAAGCAACAGTTAGAACTGGACATGGAACAACAGACTGGTTCCAAATAGGAAAAGGAGTACATCAAGGCTGTATATTATTACCCTGCTTATTTAACTTATATGCAGAGTACATTATGAGAAACGCTAGGCTGGATGAAGCACAAACTGGAATCAAGATTGCCAGGAGAAATATCAATAACCTCAGATATGCAGATGACACCACCCTTGTGGCAGAAAGTGAAGAAGAATGAAAGAGCCTCTTGATGAAAGTGAAAGAGGCAAGTGAAAATGTTGGCTTAAAGCTCAACATTCAGAAAACTAAGATCATGGCATCCGGTCCCATCACTTCATGGGAAATAGATGGGGATACAGAGGAAACAGTGGCTGATTTTATTTTCGTGAGCTCTAAAAATCACTGCAGATGGTAGCTGAAGCCATGAAATTAAAAGATGCTTGCTCCTTGGAAGGAAAGTTATGACCAACCTGGACAGCATATTAAAAAGCAGAGACACTACTTTGCCAACAAACGTCTGTCTAGTCAAGGCTATGGTTTTCCCAGTAGTCATGTATGGATGTGAGAGTTGGACTATAAAGAAAGCTGAGCACAGAAGAATTGATGCTTTTGAACTGTGGTGTTGGAGAAGACTCTTGAGAGTCCCTTGGACTGCAAGGAGATCCAACCAGTCCATCCTAAAGGAGATCAGTCCTGAGCGTTCATTGGAGGGACTGATGTTGAAGCTGAAACTCCAATACTTTGGCCACCTGATGAGAAAAGCTGACTCATTTTAAAAGACCCTGAGTCCAAGAAAGATTGAAGGCGGGTGAAGGGGATGACAGAGGATGAGATAGTTGGATGGCATCACTGACTCCGTGGACATGAATTTGAGTAAACTCCAGGATTTGGTGATGGACAGGGAGGCCTGGTGTGCTGCAGTCCATGGGGTTGCAAAGAGTCGGACATGACTAAGCAAATGAACTGAACTGAACTGAACTTATTGTGATGATCATATAATTTTTATCCTTCAATTTGTTAATATAGTTTGTCACACTGATTGATTTCTGTATATTGAAGAATCCTTGCATTCCTGGAATAAACCCAACTTGATCATGGTGTATGAGCTTTTCACTGTTTTGTTGAATTCTGTTTGCTAGAATTTTGCTGAGGATTTTTGCATCCATATTCACCAGTGATATTGGCCTGTAGTTTTCTTTTTCTGTGTTGTCTTTGTCTGGTTTTGATATTAGGGTGATGGCAGCCTCATAGAATGAGTTTGAAAATGTGCTTTCCTCTGCAATTTTTTAAAAGAGTTTTATAGGGATAGGCATTAGCTCTTCTCTAAATGTTTGATAGACTTCCCCTGTGAAGTCATCTGGCCCTGGGCTTTTGCTTTTGGGGAGATTTTTTATCAGTTTTGATTTCAGTGCTTGTAATTGGGGTATTCATACTATTTCTTCCTGGTTCAGTCTTAGAAGATTGAACATTTCTAAGAATCTGCCAGTTCTTTCAGGTTACCCATTTTATTGCCATGTAGTTATTCATAATAGTCTCTTAAAATCCCTTGTATTTCTGCTTTGTCTGTTGTAACTGCTCCTTTTTCATTTCTAATTTTATTGATTTGCTTCTTCTCTCTTTTTTTCTTGATAAATCTGGCTAAAGGTTTGGCAATTTTTTTTTTATCATCTCAAATAAGCACCTTTTAGTTTTATTAATCTTTATTATTGTTTCTTTCATTTCTTTTTCAATTATTTATGCTCTGATCTTTATGATTTCTTTCCTTCTGCTAAGTTTTGGGGTTTTTTGGTTCTTCTTTTTCCAGTTGTTTTAGCTCTAAAGTTTGGTTATCTACTCAATGTTTTTCTTGTTTCTTGAAGTAGTATTGTATAGCTACAGGCTTACCTCTTAGAATTGTTTTGTTGCATCCCATAGATTTTTAGTTGTTGTGTTTTTATTGTCATTTGTTTCTAGGAATTTTTTCATTTCCCTTTTTATTTCTTCAGTATCCTGTTCGTTATTTAGAAATGTATTGCATAATCTCCATGCGTTTGTGTTTTTTACAATATTATTCTTGTAGTTGATATCTAGTTTCATAGTATTGTGGTCAGAAAAGATGCTTAATATGATTTCAATTCTCTTAAATTTGTGACCCAGGATGTGATCTATCCTAGAGAATGTTCCATGTGCACTTGAGAAAATGGTGTATTCTTCTGCATTTGGATGGAATGTCCTGAGGATATCAATAAGACTCATCTCATCTAATGTATCATTTAAGACTTCTGTTTCCTTATTAATTTTCTGTTTTGATGATCAGTCCACTGGGGTAAGTGAGGTATTAAAGTCTCCTAATATTACTGTGTTACTGTCAGTTTCTCCTTTTATATCTGTGAGTGTTTGTCTTATGCATTGGGGTGATCCTATGCTGAGTGCATCAGTCAGTTCTGTCACACAGTCTTCACCAACTCTTTGCCACCCTACAGTCTGCACCATGCCAGACTTCACTGTTGATCACCAACAACTGGAGCTTGCTCAAACTCATGTACATTGAGTTGGTGATGCCATCCAGCCATCTCATCCTCTGTCATCCCCTTCTCCTCCTGACTTCAATCTCTCCAAGCATCAGGGCTTTCTCCAATGAGTCAGTTGTTCTTATCAAGTGCCAAAGTATTGGAGCTTCAGTTTCAGCATCAGTCCTTCCAATGAATATTCAGGACTGATTTCATTTAGGGTTGACTCATTTGATCTCTTTGCAGCCCAAGAGACTCTCAAGAGTCTTCTCCAACACCACAGTTCAAAAGCATCAATTCTTCTGTGCTCAGGTTTCTTTATAGTCCAACTCTCACATCCATATATGACTACTGGAAAAACCATAGCTTTGACTAGACGGACCTTTGTCAGCAAAGTAATGTCTCTGCTTTGTACCGTGCTGTCTGGGTTAGTCATAGCTTTTCTTCCAAGGAACAAGCATCTTTTGATTTCATGGCTGCAGTCACCATCTGCAGTGATTTTGGAGCCCAAGAAAATAAAGTTTGGCACTTTTTCCACTGTTTCCCCATCTATTTGCTATGAAGTGATGGGACCGGATGCCATGATCTTTGTTTTTTGAATGTTGAGTTTTAAACCACCTTTTGACTCTCCTCTTTCACTTTCATCATGAGGCTCTTTAGTTCTTCTTCACTTTCTGCCATAAGGGTGGTGTCATCTGCATATCTGAGGTTATTGATGTTTGTCCCAGCAATCTTGGTTCCAGCTTGTGCTTCATCCATCATGGCATTTTGCATCATGTACTTATACGTGATATAAGTTAAATGAACATGGTGACAATATACAGCCTTGACATACTGCTTACCCAATTTGGAAAGTCTGTTTTTCCATGTCCGGTTATAACTATGGTGTCTTGATCAACATACAGATTTCTCAGGAGGCAGGTAATGTGGTCTGGTATTCCCATGTCTTTAAAAATTTTCCACAGTTTGCTGTGGTCCACACAGTCAAAGGCTTTGGCCAAGGCAATAAAGCAGAAGTACATGTTTTTCTGGAACTCTTGATTTTTTGATGATCCAATGGATGTTGGCAATTTGATCTCTGGTTCCTCTGCTGTTTCTAAATCCAGCCTGAACATATGAAATTTCTCAGATCATGTACTGTTGAAGTCTCTCTTGGAGAATTTTGAGCATTATTATGCTAGCGTGTGAGGTGAGTGCAATTCTGCAGTAGTTTAAACATTCTTTGGCATTGCCTTTCTTTGGGACTGGAATGAAAACTGACCTTTTCCAGTCCTGTGACCACTGCTGAGTTTTCCAGATTTGCTGGCATATTGAGTGCAGCACTTTCACAGAATCATCTTTTAGGATGTGAAGTAACTCAACTGGAATTCTATCACCTCCACTACCTTCCAGAGAAGGCAATGGCACCCCACTTCAGCACTCTTGCCTGGAAAATCCCATGGATGGAGGAGCCTGGTGGGCCACAGTCCATGGGGTTGCTAAGAGTCGGACAAAACTCAGCGACTTCACTTTCACTTTTCACTTTCCACTTTCATGCACTGGAGAAGGAAATGGCAACCCACTCCAGTGTTCTTGCCTGGAGAATCCCAGGGACGGGGGAGCCTGGTGGGCTGCCATCTATGGGGTCGCACAGAGTCGGACACAACTAAAGCGACTTAGCAGCAGCAGCAGCCACTACTTTCATTCGTAGTGATGCTTCCTAATGCCCTCCTGACTTCACTTCCCAGGATGTCTTGTTCTAGGTGAACAATCACACCATCATGGTTATGTGGTTCATTAAGATCTTTTTTGTGTAGTTCTGTGTATTCTTACCACCTCTTCTTAATATCTTCTGCTTCTGTTAGGTCCATACCATTTCTGTCCATTATTGTGCCCATTTTTTCAAGAAATCTTCCCTTGGTATCTCTTGTTTTCTTGAAGAGATCTCTAGTTTTTCCATTCTATTGTTTTCCTCTATTTCTTTGCATTGATCACTGAAGGATGTTTTCTTATCTCTCCTCGATATTCTTTGGAACTCTGCATTCAGATGGGTATATCTTTCCTTGATATTTACAGTTGTTATCTCTTCCTCTTGAATTGATCCCTTGATTATTATGTAGTGTCCCTCCTTATCTCTTGTAATACTGTTTATTTTAAGGTCTCTTTTGTCTGATATGAGGATTTCACTACTCCAGCTTTATTTTGCTTTCCATTTGCATGGAATATATTTTTCCGTCCTCTCTCTTTCAGTCTATATGTGTCTATAGGTCTGAAGTAGGTTTCTTATACACAGCAAATGTATGGGTCTTATTTTTACATCCATTCTGTGAGTCTGTGTCTTTTGTTTGGAGTATTAATCTGTGTACATGTGAAGTAGTTATTGATATATATGTTCCTATTGCCATTTTCTTAATTATTTGGGGTTTGTTTTTGTAGATCTTTCTCTTCTCTTGTATTTCCTGATTATATAAATTCCTTTAGCATTTGTTGTAAAGCTGGTTTGGTGGTACTGAATTCTCTTCACTTTTGCTTGTCTGTAAAGCTTTCAATTTTTCCATCAATTTTGAATGAGATCCTTGCTGGGTAGAGTAACCTTGGTTGTATATTTTTCCCTTTCATTACGTTAAATATATCCTGCCACTCCCTTCTGGCCTGCAGAGTTTCTGCTGAAAGATCAGTTGTTAAACGTATGAGGTTTCCTTTGTATGTTACTTGTTGCTTTTCCCTTGCTGCTTTTAATATTCTTTCTTTGTGTTTAATCTTTGCTAATTTGATTAGTATGTGTCTTGGTGTGTTTCTCCTTGGGTCTATCCTGTATTGGACTCCTTGTGCCTCTTGGACTTGCTTGACTATTTTCCCTTTCCTTGTTGGGTAAATTTTCAACTATAATCTCTTCAAAACTTCTCATACCCTTTCTTTTTCTCTCCTTCTTCTGGGACCCCTATAATTCGGAAGTTGGTGCATTTAATATTGTCCCAGAAGTCTCAGAGACTATCCTCAGTTATTTTCATTCTTTTTACTTTATTCTGCTCTTCAACAGTTATTTCCACCATTTTATCTTCCAGCTCACTGATCTGTTCTTCTGCTGCAGATACTCTGCTATTGGCCCCTTCCAGAGTATTTTTAATTTCAGTAATTGTGCTGTTTATCTCTGTATGTTCATTCTTTAGTTTTTTCTAGGTCTTTGTTAATTGATTCTTGCATTTTCTCCATTCTATTTTCGAGGTTTTTGATCATTTTTACTATCATTATTCTGAATTCTTTTTCAGGTAGTTTGCCTATTTACTCTTCATTTATTTGGACTTGTGTATTTCTAGTTAGTTCCTTCATTTGTGCAGTATTTCTCTGACTTTTCATTATTTTTTTTTAAACTTATTGTGCTTGAGGTCTCCTTTTCCCAGGCTTCAAGGTTGAATCCTTCTTCCTTTTGGTTTCTGCCCTCATAAGGTTGGTCCAGTGGTTTGTGTAAGCTTCCGGTAGGGTGAGGTTTGTGCTGAGTTTTATTTTTCCTCTGTTGGGCAGGGCTGAGTGAGGTGGTAATCCTGTCTGCTGATGATTCGGTTTGTATCTTTGTCTTTTTTGTTGTTTGGATGAGGCGTCCTGCACAGGTGTTATTGGCAGTTGGGTGATGCCAGGTCTTGTATACAAGTGGTTGCCTTTGTGGAAGTTCTCAGTATTTTATGCTCCCTAGGGTTAGGAGTTTTCTGGTAGTCTAGGGTCTTGGAGTCAGTGGTTCCACCTCAAAGACCCAAGGCTTAGTCTCTGGCCAGGAACAAAGATTCCACAGGTGGTTTATTATGACATTAAACGGAATTAAAACAAATACCCAAAAACAAGACACAGATGATGAACCCCAGACAAATGGCAATTACAAAATCAGTCAAATAATCATTCAGATAATGGAATGTACACACATACATATACACTCATAAGCAAATAAAAACAGTCCAAAACAAAAATAAAGCACAAAGGCAACAAAGGGAACCAAAAATGATATTCACCAGTTAAGAACAAAACTAACTAAAGCACAGACTAGAAAACAAAACTAAAGCAAGGTTCTAACTGGGGAACAAAGCAATGAAAACAATACTAACAAATATGGTAAGAAAAAGAAAGGAAAGAAAGAATAGAAATTCAGGGTTAAACAGAGGTAGATAAAGAAGACATATATATTAAAGGTGAACTGCAAGGGGAAGAAAACAGTAGGAAATGCAAACAATGGAATAAATGTTAAAAAAATAATAATAGGTTTAAAAATGTAAATGTTAAAATTCAAAAAAGAAATAAAACAAGAAAAGAAGAAGAAAGAAAAAGGGGAAACTCCACAGAACTGCAAGAGGGCAATGAACAGGCAGAGGTTTATAACAGCAATAAAAAGTGTGATTAAAAAAAAAACTCAGAAGCTTA
This sequence comes from Bos grunniens, assembly GCF_055505025.1. Taxonomy (NCBI): domain Eukaryota; kingdom Metazoa; phylum Chordata; class Mammalia; order Artiodactyla; family Bovidae; genus Bos; species Bos grunniens. The sequence goes on along the minus strand of NC_141194.1, from coordinate 98,010,135 downwards.
ATTAGATTTCATAATGCTAATAAAATGGACAACTACAACAGAGCAGGGAGAAAAGGGGGGTAGGTGGGAAATCCAAAAGAAACCACAGAACAAGTCACAATATAAGAATAATAAATATTTTTATTGAGTCTCTGTGTTGTAGCCACACGTCCGGGAAACAAATTCACTCAGAAGGACAGTGCAGAAGTGGAGTGCAGTTTATTACACCAGGGGGCCCAAGGCAGAGTCTCCTCTGAGCCAAGGACCCCAGCCAATTTTTGTGAAAACCTTATATACCCTAAGTATACGTGTCCAAACCCAGCTCCCCAAATTCCCTAAAACTAGTCTGAACAAAAGAAAAGAAAGATACGATCAGTTAACCCATGATTCATATGCCTTAAGCTTAGGTAGTTAACAGTGGACAATTATCAATAGGCCTGTGGTCATACCCCAATGCCACTTCCTTCTCCAATACATGAAAGTGGAATGTGAAAGTGAAGTCGCTCAGTCGTGTCCGACTCTTAGCGACCATGAGCGACTTCACTTTCACTTTCCACTTTCATGCATTGGAGAAGGAAATGGCAACCCACTCCAGTGTTCTTGCCTGGAGAATCCCAGGGACAGGGGAGCCTGGTGGGCTGCCGTCTACGGGGTCACACAGAGTCGGACATGACTGACACGACTTAGCAGCAGCAGCAGCAGCAGCATACCCCAATAAGCATAATAAAATTTATGATTCTATTCGGTTACACAGATAATTAGGGTATTCTTTTAGGCCACAGATAGTCAGGGTACGAGCCCTGGGGCTCTTCCATCTGGGGCGAGGGAGGGGTCTGGTTTTCCAGTTAGTATGTCGTTTCCATAGATACTGGGCATATAGCTCAAAATCAACAGTCTGGCCCAAGATGGAGTCCTGCTTTCAAGATGGAGCCTGTTCTGTCTGTTTCCTCCTTCATCTGCTGTCAGCATCCTCTCCCTCCCTGGGAGTCAAAGTCCACCTTGCCTCCCTAGGATGCCCTCCAACGCTGATCTGGTCTCTGGACCTGCTGTGGGGTCAGCTCAGACTCTAATCTGGTCCTACACCTATGTGTTCTTGCCTCCAATATCCACAGCTATCAGAACTAGTGTGTTTTCTTTTGTGGGAGGTCTCAGTGTCCATTTATATATTACATAGACCTATAATCTGCCTAGTTGATTGTGTGGATTTAATCTGAAGCATGTACAGCTGGTGGGAAGATTTTGGACTTTCTTCCTTAGCCACACTGCCCCTGGGTTTCGATTATGGTTTTATTTCTACTTCTGCCTGTGGGTCTCCATTGGAGTTTGCCCCTGAGGCTGCCCTGGAGGACTTGGCTCTGCCCCAGTGAGGACCAGGTGTGAAGGTGGTGCAGCTGCTTGGGTCGCAGGGGCTCTGGCAGCACCAGGTACTCAGGCGAGTTGACAGGTAGGGGAACACAAAACTTAGTGCTCTAGAAGGTTATGGCAACCCATGCCAGTATTCTTTCCTGGAGAACCCCACTGACTGAGAAGCCTGGCAGGCCATAGTGCACAGGGTCACAGAACTGGACACTACCAAATTGACCCTGCACGCATAGATGCAAGAATATTTTGGCCTGTGGCAGCTCTGCTCCCCAGTGAGAGTTGAGTGTGAAGGTGGCACAGCTGCTTGGCTTGCAGGGACCCTGACAGCGCCAAGCATGCAGGGACACCCACTGCCTCAGCTGCAGGAGTTATGGCCCTATCAGTCTTTTTTTGAGCCTCTGGTAGCTGGTAATCAAAAGGCCTCTTTGGTTAGGCTTTCTCCATAGCTCGGCCTGATCAGGTACTTAGAGGGCTCCCTTGCCTGGAATCTTTCTCTGTTGATCAGTGCAGCAGGCACATAGAGGGTGAAAGGTTGTTGCTGAACCACAAAAGATGCTGGGATTCTTGGCCTCTGGAGGAGAATTCAATCCGGGGCCAGTGACGAGGTTTGCTTGCTTAGATCTTTTATGTAATAAAGATTTATTAAAGTATAAAAGAGATAGAGAAAGCTTCTGATATAGACATCAGAAGGGGGCAGAAAGAATACCCACCTGCTAGTCTTTAGCTGGATGTTATACAGCTATTAGCAATCTGCTAATTAGAGAAAGGAAAAGTCAAAACACAGAGAATGGCACCAGGCCCCTCACCCACAACACGCATTGAGATAACATTGGCATCAGGGGAGTCATCCCAGGCCATAAAACGATTGACATGAATCCTGAAGAAAGGCACATTTCCAAACAAATGTATAGTTTCATTAACATAGATTAGGAGAACAAAATATGAGTATAACATACTGGTTTGCAAGTCGGTTCTGAGCCTTTAGGCAGAACCCACCTGAAGACAGAGTCTAGGGTGAATACATAGTACATTAACATAGCTTAAGACAAACATTTCCATAAGAAAAATGCATTGGTTAGCTCACAGTTTGAGAAAAGTTAAGTTGAGGTGGAACCAGGTGTCATTATGGCAACACAGAATTTTAAGAGAAACCTCTTTTTAAAATTGTATAAAGAAGGGGAAAAAAAATATGACACTGGTTTGTTTCCTCATGCTGCTTAAGAGAGAGATTAAAAATGTCTGACACTTGCAGCCTATATCCTCAATTAGGAGACCCCTGGCCTTCCTCCCGGTTACCCTCTCAAGGGGCCACCTTGGCTTGGATCATACACTGTAGAATTTTGCATCAGGCACATAAAGGGGAACATAGGTTGGTGTCCTACCCTGTAGACTGGTGCATCAGGTACTAAAAGGGCAAACTGGTGGGGTCCTACTCTTTTGTTCCGCATGTCAGGTGCTTGATGGGTCAACCTCGCTATTGTTCAGCTGCCAGAGCTGGCTTGTAGGGAGAGAGAGGCTATGGTGATGACTCCACCCCCTACGCATGACTCAGCAGTATCATCTTGCTTCCATGGCTGCCTGGCTTTCCTCCACAGGCTTTTCCCACCACAATCTCCTCCCTCACGTTCCCTTGGTCTGTCCCTCTGCAGTCAACAGCAGCATTTGCTCTGGGGTTGCTCCACAATCCCTATGGTCCAGCTCCCAACTGCTGCACCTTCTAGGGGACCTGCGTCCCTGTCCGGGGTACATATGGCTGCGGGAAGGGCTGTCTGTTTCTCATTCCATTTACGCTGCCACAGATCAGCTGCTTCACTCTCAGCCTTAAATGTTTCTCCTCTGACCCAGACAATTGCCCCGATGTGGGGATTGGACCCCTGCTTCAGTTCCCCCACCTGCTGAGAGCAGGTCCAGTCGTACTAACACTCCTGTTTTTCCCCCAAGGTCCTTCATCCTACCAAATTTTGCATGGCTCAACATATTGTTTTCCAGTGGTCAGGTACTCCTGTCCACTCTCAGCTGGTGTCTGCAAGCACTTCTGTGTCTGAAGGTGTATTCCTGAAGTATCTGTGGACAGAGATATACTCCACGTTCACCTAATCCTCCCACATCTTGTTCATCCTTGGTATTACTTTTTAGTGCACAAAATTCAGGACTAAAATACCTTCATTTGGATTTTTAAAATGAAGATAAACTTATTTTGCCCCACTAAATGTTTTTTCTTAAATTATATTTATCCAATATTGACAGCAGTTTTCTTTTTGGATGTGACTGTCATAAATATGTTATTCACTCACACATTTCTTTTTGGCATTTCTAGATGGCTGAGTTTTGGGAGTCTCTCTCATAAACAACACATGGCTGAGTGGGCTGCCCCTTTATTCAGTATCAGAATTCTCATCCTTTGTGAGTCTGTCTCCATGAACTTGGAAGGGAGGGTTAGGTCAGTAAAATAGCCCCATTCTCAAAAGAAGTCTGTAAGGAGTAGACATACCACCTCTTGCTATTTAAATAAGCCAAAACAAAAGAGTTTTAAAATCAGTTGAATCTAGCAATCCCACTCCTGGACATATATTCCGAGAAATCATAATTCAAAAAGATACATGTACCCCTATGTTCACAGCAGCACTATTCACAATAGCCAATGTGTGGAAATGACCTAAATACTCATGGACAGATAAATGGATAAAGAAGATGGAATACTACTCAGCCATAAAAAGAATGAAATAATGTCATTTGTAGCAACGTGGATGGACCTAGAGATTATCATGAGAAGTGAAGTACTTCAGGAAGAGCAAGACATATCATATGATATGACATATAAGAAATCAAAACTATGACATGAATGAATTCATTTAGAAAGCAGATTTGTGGTTACCAAGAGGGAGGGGGGTTGGAGGAGGGTTGAAGTGAGAGTTTAGGATTAGCACATGCAAATACATACTATTATATGTAGACTGGATAAACAACCAGGTCCTACTGTATAGCAGAGGGAGCAATACACAAAATCCTATGATAAACCATAATGGAAAAGAATATGGAATGCATATATACATATAACTGAATCATTTTTGCTGTACAACAGTAATTAACACAATGTTGTAAATCAACTATATTACAATAAAATAAATTTTAAAAAAATCAATTGGCTAGAACTTGCCTGGTGGTACAGTGGATAAGATTCTACCTCCCAATGCAGGGGACACAAGTTTCATCCCTGATCTGGGAAGATACCACATGCCATGGAGCAATTAAGCTTGTGCACCACACATACTGACCCATGTGCCTAGAGCCTGTGCTCTGCAATAAGAGAAACCACCACAATGAGAAGCCTGCACACCGCAACTAGAGAGTAGCCCCCACTCGCCTCAACTAGAACAAGCCTTCATGCAGCAATGAAGACCCAGCCAACCAAAAATAAACAGAAAGCATTTTAAAACATCAGTTGGCTAAATTGCAGGAAATGACAGTAACATAGATTGAATCTGATCAGGCTTCGTGCTTTAGTAACTCCCTTCCCATCCCCAGGTAAGGCCATATATGCTAACACATAGAGGTAATATTTCCTAGAACCTTCCCCTTAACTTGGGCTTCCCTTGTGGCTCAGCTGGTAAAGAATCCGCCTGCAATGAGGGAGACATGGGTTCGATCCCTGGGTTGGGAAGATCCCCTGAAGAAGGGATAAAGCTACCCACTCCAGTATTCTGGCCTAGAGAATTCCATGGACTGTGTAGTCCATGGAGCCGCAAAGAGTCTGACACAACTGAGCGACTTTCACTTTCACTTTCTCCTTAACTTGCCTCTCATCGTGCTTGCTCTACCTTGGCAGCTTTTTGATTGCAGTCACATCAGTTAACTCCTGCTTCCTTACCTCTCTTCTCTGCTCCTTTGACTTGGCTCTCTAAATGAATTATTTGTTTCTCCAAACCAGCTTTGCTCCCATGGCTTCATGCTCTGCAAGCCATGGGCTAGATCTAACCTTCCTCCATGCCCATCTACAGCTTCAAGGAGGCCCCTTGGGTCTATGATCTTCAGCATAAAGATGATCTGATATAGGAAAAAATTCTGAAGTTTATAAACAATGCAAGAGATTTCAAACAGGAAATGATCATTTGTCTCTCCTGCTCTCTGATCCAGGCAGGACTATTATTGACTATATCACTAAACTACAATGTAAAAATGGCCCATCCCCCAACTTGGGACCTAGAACATGAGAAGTTTCACGTTTAGCTATTCCTCGGTACTACTCCTGAACTTCTCCACCTTTTGGAAGCTAGTTTATATCTTGTGGGTATGTCTGGCCCCTTCACTAGACTGAAAACACCTGTGTCATATCTACCTGTGTAATATCCACCTGGCCTAATAGAGTACTTTACGTGTCTAGGCACTCAACAATGTAAAATAGAGAAAAATTAATAAAATAATCAGAAAAAAGAGAATCAAAAGGGGGAAAAGATGACTCTTTCAGAACTGTGTTTATATAAAATTGGGATGTGATCAATTGAATGAGGATTTGTCTAGATTGGTTGGTTCTGGTAGTGATAGAAAAATAATTGTAAATATCTCTAACATGTGTGTAACCTTAATCATTTCTTTAGTCTTTACTAACAAAGCTATGGAGAGGGGGGCCCAACAGTCCTGCCAGTCTCTCACCCTCCAATAGTTGCATCCCTGGCATGCTTTCCCCCTTCCAGTTGAAGGGGGTGGAGCAGAATCAACAGAGCCAGCAGAATGTGGCTCCCATGGTTTATATATGGCTAGTGGTGGTTTTCTCCCCTTTACAACATTTATCATCTCTGCCTCTGTCGCTCCAGACCTGTGCCCTAGCAGAAACTACTGCTTCTGTCATACGTCTGGATGTCCGCCATGATGTTGTAGCCTTAGCTGGTTTTCCATTCCATCCCGCAAGTCATTTCTGCCTTTACTTCTACATCAGTGTATTACTAAGCCACAAATAGCACTGCCTCGTGCTTTCAAGTTCTTAGGATGACTCTAATGCTAGAGCTCTTATCTATCAGAGCCAGCACCATCCCCCGATGCTGAGCCTCCAGCACAGCACAGACACACAAGGTTTTTACTGAACTACTCCTTCCTCTCTAACACAAATAACACATTATTTTTCTGATCAAAGCAGTTTACCTCAATAATAACTCCCCTCAAAGTTGGTTCTTTCCCATTTACCAAACTGAATTTTTATTCATAGGAGGGTTCTTATTCTCCCAAACCTGAGGAGGGGTATTCTTGCTTAGGGCCAGATGTTCATTTCAACTTACCTAGTTATTATAGCTCATATCAGAGTCCTTAAACCCACACTTAAGTAAAGCTTTGATGGCTCTGCCCTCCTGGGCATCTAGATATGCCTGGACATGCTTCCACCCACAATGGGTACTTCTACAACTTAGCCTCTCACTGGAGGACTCCTGCTATACTTGAGTAGTGTTTTATAATTAAAAACAACAAATGAACTTGTGAGAACCAAATGAGTGCAAGCGTGTGAAAGTGCTTTGCAAATACAATGTATTATAGTTAATTCCTTATTATTTGTTTGTTTGCTTGCTTAATAGAAATCCATGTCCATGGGGGAACTGAAGGCTTCAAATAGTGAAGATTTTAAAAATAAAGGACAGGGATGTTTAACTGTAGAAGAAATCAAATTGAAAAAACATGTGCATATAAATTCAAAATCTATGTACTAGATAGAATTTCTGTGGCCCTTTTGAATGCACCGTTAGTCACTCGGTCATGTCTGACTCTCTGCGACCCCATGAACTTGCCAGGCTTCTCTGCCCACGGAATTCTCCAGGCAAGAATACTAGAGTGGGTTGCCTTTGCCTTCTCCAGGGGATCTTCCATGACCTGGGTATCAAACCTGGGTCTTCTGCATTGCAGGCAGGTTCTTTACCATCTGAGCCACCAGGGAATCCCCAAGAATTCTGGAATGGGTAGCCTTTCACTTCTTTAGGGGATCTTCCGAACCCTGGGATCGAACCTGGGTCTTCCACATTGTGGGCAGATTTTTTACCTGAGCCAGACACTTGCCAAGTGAACAGAGAAAGTTGGAAGATGGTCCTGCAGTACCTAAAAGTTGTCATACTCAGGCTGCGTATGTTAGGCCACAGAAATCTAAATGAAACTATACAGCATGGAGAATTACAAAGCTTGACTCCAGAGGTCAACTACTTGGATTTGAATCTGAGCCCTGCCCCTTAAGAGCTCTAGGTGAATTTTGACAAATTACTTAATCTTAGTGTCTCATCTATAATAAATTAGAGATGTCATAGTACCATCTCCCCAAAGTATTACATGAGTCAATACACATAAAGCACTTACTGACAGATCAGGCACAGAGCAAGTCTTTAATATGAATAAATTTTACAATTCATCTACTCATATACCATTGTTTTTCATGGGACTAAATTGGGCTAGAGTTTATCCAATTCTTGCTAAAGTGGAAATTTGGGGAATGGTTTTTTCAGTTAGGTAGAATTTGGTAAATATTTATTTGAAATTGAATTAAAATTATTTACTCCCATCATCCCATCAACAGAAAATAGGATTAAAGATTTAATGAGCATGGCCCCACCTGAATTTCCTCCACATTAAGTCTCTCCCATTGGGAAGCTTCCATAAGCCTCTTATCCTTATCCGGCATAGGGGAGACATCATGAAAACCACAGTCACAGAAACCTGACCAAACTGCTCACATGGACCACAGCTTGTCTAACTCAGTGTAACTGTGAGTCATGCCATGTAGGGTCACCCAAGACGGATGGGTCATAGTGGAAAGTTCTGACAAAACGTGGTCCACTGGAGAAGACAATGGCAAACCACTTCAGTATTCTGGCATTGAGAGCCCCTGAACAGTATGAAAAGGCAAAAAGATATAATACTGAAAGATGAACTTCCCAGGTTGGTAGGTGCCCAATATGCTACTGGAGAAGACTGGAGAAATAACTCCAGAAAGGAGGAAGAGACGGAGCCAAAGTGAAAACAACACCCAGTTGTGGATGTGACTGGGGATGGAAGTAAAGTCCGGCGCTGTACAGAAAAATATTGCATAGGAACCTGGAATGTTAGGTTCCATGAACCAAGGCAAATTGGAAGTGATCAAACAGGAGATGGCAAGATTGAACATCGATATTTTAGGAATCGGTGAACTAAAATGGACTGTAACAGGTGAAGTTAATTCAGACGACCATTATATCTACACTCTGGGCAAGAATGCCTTAGAAAAAGTGAGATAGCCCTCACAGTCAACAAAAGAGTCTGAAATGCAGTACTTGGGTGCAATCTCAAAAATGACAGAATGATTTCTGTTCGTTTCCAAGGCAAATCTTTCAATATCACAGTAATCCAACTCTATACCCCAACCACTAATGCCAAAGAAGCTGAAGTTGAACGATTCTATGAAGACCTACTCAAAAATGATGTCCTTTTCATCATAGGGGACTAGAACGCAAAAGTAGGAAGTCAAGAAACACCTGAACTAACAGGCAGGTTTGGCCTTGGAGTACAAAATGAAGCAGGGCAAAGGCTAACAGAGTTTTGCCAAGTGAATGCACTGGTCATAGCACTCACCCTTTTCCAACAACACAAGAGATGACTCTACACATGGACATCACCAGATGGTCAATACCAAAATCAGATTGATTATGTTCTTTGTGGCCAAAGATGGAGAAGCTCTATACAAAACAAGAAGCAAAAATAAGGCCAGGAGCTGACTGTGGCTCAGATCATGAACTCCTTATTGTCAAATTCAGACTTAAATTGAAGAACGTAGGGAAAACCACTAGACCATTCAGGTATGACCTAAATCAAATCCCTTATGATTATACGGTGGTAGTGACAAAAAGACTCAAGGGATTAGATCTGATAGAGTGCCTGAAGAACTATGCGTGGAGATTCGTGACATTGTACGGGAGGCAGTGATCAAGACCATCCCCAAGAAAAGGAAATGCAAAAAGGCAAAATGGTTGTCTGAGGAGGCCTTACAAATAGCTGAGAAAAGAAGAGAAGCTAAAGACAGAGGAGGAAAGGAAAGATACACTCATCTGAATGCAGAGTTCCAAAGAATGGCAAGGATAGATGAGAAAGCCTCCCTCAGTGATCAATGCAAAGAAACAGAGGAAAGCAATAGAATGGAAAAGACTAGAGATCTCTTCAAGAAAATTAGAGATATCAGGGGAACATTTCATGCAAAGATGGGCACAGTAAAGGACAGAAATGGTATGCACCTAACAGAAGTAGAAGATAGTAAGAAGAGGTGGAAAGAATACACAGAAGAACTATACAAATAAGACCTTAATGACCCAGAAAACCATGTTGGTGTGATAACTCACTTAGAGCCAGACATCATAGAGTGTGAAGTCAAGTGGGCTTTAGGATCATCACTATGAACAAAGCTAGTGGAGATGATGGAATTCCAGCTGAGGTATTCCAAATTCTAAAAGATGCTGCTGCTAAGGTGCTGCACCAAATATGCCAGCACATTTGGAAAACTCAGCAGTGGCCACAGGACTGGAAAAGGTCAGTTTTCATTCCAATCCCAAAGCAAGGCAATGCCAAAGAATGCTCAAACTACCGCACAATTGTACTCATCTCACACTCTAGTAAATTAATGCTCAAAATTCTCCAAGAGAGGCTTCAACGGTATGTGAACTGAAAACTTCCAGATGTTCAAGCTGGATTTAGAAAAGGCAGAGGAAACAGAGATCAAATTGCCAACATCCATTGGATCATACAAAAAGCAACAGAGTTCCAGGAAAATATCTACTTCTGCTTTATTGACTACGCCAAAGCCTTTGATTGAGTGGCTCACAACAAAGTGTGGAAAATTTTTCAAGAGATGGGAATACCAGACCACCTTACCTGCCTCCTGAGAAATCAATATGCGTGTCAAGAAACAACATTTAGAACCGGACATGGAACAACGGACTGGTTCCAAATCGGGAAAGGAGTACGTCAAGGCAACGTATATTGTCAACCTGCTTATTTAGCTTATATGCAGATTACGTCATGCAAAATGCCGGGCTGGATGAAGCAAAAGCTGGAATCAAGATTGCTGGGAGAAATAGCGATAACCTCAGATATGCAGGTGACACCATCCTTATGGCAGAAAGCAAAAGAGGAACTAAAGAGCCTCTTCATGAAAGTTAAATAGGTGGGTGAAAAAGCTGGCTTGAAACTCAACATTCACAAAACGAATATCATGGCATCAGGTCCCATCACTTCATGACAAACAGTAGGGGAAACAATGGAAACAGTGACAGATTTCATTTTCTTGGGCTCCAAATCACTGCAGATGGTGACTGCAGCCATGAAATCAAACGACAAAGATGCTTGCTCCTTGGAAGAAAAGCTCTGACTAACGTAGTGAAAGTGAAGTCACACAATAGTGGCTGACTCTTTGCGACCCCATGGACTGTAGCCTACCAGGCTCCTCCCTCCATGGGATTCTCCAGGCAAGAGTACTGGAGTGGGTTGCCATTTCCTTCTCCAGGGGATCTTCCCGACCCAGGGATCGAACCCTGGTCTCCCGCATTCCAGGCAGACGCTTTAACCTCTGAGCCACCAGGGGAGCCCTGGTATAACATTAGTCAGCCCTGTCTGACTAATGTAGACAGCAGATTAAAAAGGAGAGACATTGCTTTGCTGACAAAGGTCCGTCTAGTCAAAGCTATGCTTTTTCCAGTAGTCATGTGTGGATGTGAGAGTTGGACCATAAATAAAGCTGAGTGCCAAAGAACTGATGCTTTTGAACTGTGGTGTTGGAGAAGACTCTTGAGAGTCCCTTGGAAAGCAAAGAGATCAAACCATTGAATCCGAAAGGAAATCAGTCCTGAATATTCATTGGAAGGACTGATGCTGAAGTTGAAGCTGAAGCTCCAACATTTTGGCCACCTGACCCGAAGAACTGACTCATTGGAAAAGACCCTGATGCTGAGAAAGATTCAAGGCAGGATGAGAAGAGGACGACAGAGGATGAGATGGTTGAATGGCATCACTGACTTGATGGACATGAGTTTGAGGACGCTACAGGGGTTGGTGATGGACAGGAAGGCCTGGCATGCTGTAGTCCATGGGGTCACAAAGAGTCGGATGTGACTCAGTGACTGAAATCAACTGAACTGAAAGCAAAAGTCAACGAGTTATTGAGAATATTCAAGTGAATTAAACAATTCACATTATATAAAACTAGTTGATTTGCCCTTTCGCTCACAATATGGGCAAAGGGACACACTATCATAGAACCGCATCAAGATATAACAGTTGATACTAAAATGGCTAAAAATCTCATTTACTCAAAACAAGTGTTATAAATGGAGAATACTCTCACAATTGCTATAGAAAACATAATAAATATTCATGTGCAGTTACAGTTTTATTTACAAATATCAGATAGTTTATAATGTACTTTTTTTCCAACTGCCAAAAATGGAAATCAGTTTTGCTACCACCACAAAGAGCTACATTCATAATCATATGTAGATATAGTTGAGAAGCTCTGAATATTAGTGAATGTATCAAGTAATTTGTCCTAAAGTACAGCCTTATGAAAGAAAATTACTTTCATAACTATTTGAGAGCTTAATTGCTAATCAAACATAGATAGAGTTTTAGTTACAAATATTAGAGTTTATTGTGTAATACTTGAAAATAACTGCACTCTAAACACATTTATTTTCAACAATTCTTGAAAACCAAATGCTTACCATAAACCACAAAATGTTCACCATAACAATACTTTCAAAAGGCTGTTTACTAAAACATGAATTTGGAGGAATAATAAAAACAAAAGGATTTGGATACCAGCAATGCTTATATCGTCTCCCAGAAAGGCATGGGAGACAGTCAGTCACGTTCCCATTGGTCCAAAAGAAGGGCTGTCTGCCAAAGTCCTGACTCAAAAGCAGTCTGTTGGCCATATTTAGCAGAGGAGCCTGTAGTTGATTAGCTGTGCTCTGACAGTAAGTATCCTATCATTGCTGTCCAGGAAATTCACTGCAGTATAGAGAATTTCTAAGACTATACCATAAATCATGTTAACCAAGATAGACTCTGCATACACAAAAACCCTTAATATGAAGATCTGTTGTCATGACATATATCTTTGTGGAATTTACTTAAGCAGATAATTAATAGCTGATCCTCACTGTGGTCAACTCACCCATTTTGAACCTGATTATCCAGTTTCTGGTGTTATCCATGTCTTGCTTTTGCTCCTACCACTCCCTTTGGCTGACAGCCTTTTGACCACTTCACTGTTCATTAGCACCTGCAAAGGATAACTGAAAGCAGATGAACTCAAAACACTCAGTTACGCTTCGCATTAGCAGTTCTACTGAAGGGTTCTGTCCAGGAGGTGGTTGCAACTATTTCGATAAAATTAGGTTTCTGGATTATCAGTGGATTTCAGTTATCCACATTGCTTTTGACCACTGATGACCCAGCATAATCTACTGTTGGCCACTTCTGCATTATTTGCCTGGCCAGATGGAGAAAAAACGTCTATCTTCAGTGAGAAAATTAAAGATACTGGCTATCTGCTCTCTCATTTTTATTGGGAGTCTCCTCCCAAATCTACTCCCCACACACACACACCCTGCTTTTTTTTTTTTTTTTGTAGAGCTAATGAAAAAGCACACAAGGTTCTCTGAGAATTCATGCTAAGTGTTATTTGCTTAAATAATTACTGTAATTGCTAAAACACTGAAAGTCATCTTATGAACTTTAGCCACATTTCTCACATTGGAAGGGCTTTTTGTGAGAGCCCTGAATTTGGCGACTCATTATGTATACTAATCTCAATCAGAAATCGGAGAAGGCAATGGCAACCCACTCCTGTACTCTTGCCTTGAAAATCCCAGGGACGGAGGAGCCTGGTGGGCTGCAGTCCAGGGAGTCCCGAAGAGTCGGACACGACTGAGCGACTTCACTTTTGCTTTTCACTTTCATGCATTGCAGAAGGAAATAGCAACCCACTCCAGTGTTCTTGCCTGGAGAATCCCAGGGATGGGGGAGCCTGGTGGGCTGCCGTCTATGGGGTCGCACGACTGAAGCGACACAGCAGCAGCAGCAGCAGCAATCAGAAATACTGTAGCCAGGGAGTGCCAGTAATAATATGCTGTTAAAGGTTTATCCTGTGATGCATGAACAAGGGTGTGTCTCCAGGGAAAACAAGACTTGTGTATCTTTATAAAGCATGAAATATCTCTGTCTAATGTAATCACTGTTGTTCCATGCATTTGTATATTTTTATTACAAATGTAGTACAGATTTACTTTAGCAAATAGTGATAATCATAGAAACTCTCCATAATCCCCCCAGTGATACCCAGTTACCATTTTGTGGTATCTGCTTGCAGAATTTTTCTGTTCAAATAGATTAACTGCACAAGTCTTCAAATGGGGTCAGATGTAATTTTCTCTTCTAACTTGTTTTTTTCACTCAATATGTCAGGAAGGTTTTTATGTACTAATATGTGCACTTTGACAATATTCTTTGAATTGGCTGTATAGTATTCCACTGAATGGATGTGCATCATGTATTCCAATGCTCTAGATTTAGCTGTTTAAATGGTCTCCAATTTTTATTATAACAAAAGCCCTGAGAAATACTCTGGGATGTAAATCTTTGTGCACGTTCTTAATATCACCTCAGGAGAAATTAGTAGAAGTGGAGTTCTGGATCAAAGGAGATGAGTGTGTCTCTAAATTTTTTTTTTTCTTAACAAATGCCATATTATTAACCATACCGAGTTTGTATAGATTTTCCACAAAAGTGAAATCAGTAACACACTCCTTAAGATTTCACTCGCAGAAAGTAGTGTAACTTCAGAGTTTTTTGCGTGTAGCATTTTCAGTTTAATATAGTGTGGCTTCTTGTGGCTCTGATCTTGTTTTTGCTAGTGGTTTCCACCTTGTATGCATACATATATGTAATTTACAGTTTACTGGTATCAATGAATTTAAGATGACCAATAGACACCAAAACCACATCACTTCTTTTGGCGAATTTCATAGTAAAACACTAAATGAACTCATCTTAATGTGCTCATTAATCTGCTATAATAAAATCTATTCCTTCCTTGATAGATATTCTGAATATTCTTTGTACTGGATCATATTTAATCTCAGGAGTAAAAACAAAAATCAACCCCTCAAAACCATATTCACAGCTTTGTTGACTTACACAATCAACAGTGAAATGATTAGTATCCAGCACCACTACCATCCTGCCTCACTGAAGGAAGAAACATGATCTGAAAATGCATTAAAATCCCCAAGGTATTTTTTTTAAACATCCTCAATCATTCAACAACCAAGTTTTTCCTGTCTCAATAAAATGATATTTCCATTCTTCCATTTGCTCAGGGCAAAACACTATCATCTTCCTTGATTCATTCTCCTGCTATCAAACACCATATCCAATCCATCAAGGAATCCCATTGGCCATACCTTCAAAAGATACCCTCAGTCTGACCAGTTCAAAAAACCTCTGGTGCTACCACTCAATTCCAAGCCATCATCATCTGTGCTTTGGATTATTGCAGTAGTCTCTTCACTGGTCTTCCAGCTTTGGCCTTTTTACCCCTCTAGTTTATTTTTCACACAGCATCTCAAGAGATTCTGTTCAAATATATGTCAGATCAAGTCACTCTACTCCTCAAAACTTTTCAGTGGCATCCCACCTCGCTTGGACTCAAAGCCAAAATCCTTACAATGGACAACAGGGCCCTACAGAATATATCATCCCCTCACCCCTCGTATCCTCTGAACCCCTTTCCTGTTGCTCTTCCCTTTCCTCAGCTCACTTTGATGGGTCTCCATTCTATTTGTCTAAAAAGCAGTAGACAGAGAGAACTTGCACTTTTTTTTTTTTTTTCCTCTTTTGGCCATGCCAAGCAGCATGCAGAAAGTTTCCCCACCAGGGATCGAACCCTGTGCCCCCTGCAGGGGAAGCGAGGAGTCTTAACCACTGGACTGCCAGGGAAGTCCCAAGAACCTATACTTAAAAGTAGAGTCCACATGACTATAGAAATAACAGTTGATAAATAATGCATCATATTGAGCTCAGGGTGTTTTGACCCGTCACTAAGGCACTCTGGAATGAGTTCCCATACTCATTTCTTAAAATCACTTAGTCAGCAAGTAGTTATTGAGAGCCTATTATTCCAGACACTGTTGTATATGCATACATCAATAAACAAAACATACAAACCTGTCTACCTCAGTACCTTCCATTCGGTAGGGAGTGAGAGAGAGAACATGGTTAAGTTAATTGTGAAGCATGTTAGAAAGTGATACTGAAATGGAAAAATATAGAACAGGCATGTGGGGCTAGAAGTGTGTGCATGTGTGTGTAAGTGCTGTGTGTGGGGGTAGCTGTACTGGTGCTCCATGCCACAATGTCCCACGTGAATTTGACATGTTTCTCGGGTGGAGTTTTGGGTGAGATCAGATCAGTCGCTCAGTCGTGTCCGACTCTTTGCGACCCCATGAATCGCAGCACGCCAGGCCTCCCTGTCCATCACCAACTCCCGGAGTTCACCGAGACTCACGTCCATCGAGTCAGTGATACCATCCAGCCATCTCATCCTCTGTCGTCCCCTTCTATTAATAGATTATATCTACTTGCAATATCCTGGCTTCTGACACGATTCCCACATGAATATGCTATTCCAATTCTTCCTGTACTTCCAGCACGACCTGTTCCTTGTATTTATTCTTACTCATCCCATTGTTTTAACAGATTTATCTGCTGCTCTCTGGGCCACTGGTTGAAATTATGGTTGACATCTTATGAATTTGTTGGTGATCTTCTACCACAACCACTTCTTCCCTTCAATTTGGTCTTCGCTCTTGTTAATGCCTCAGGCCTGCCAGTAGCAGTCAGTGACACCCACATGCATTCCTTCACCCCAAAGTTTGATGAAACTGCCATAGTCAGAAATGAATTATTGACCTGCACGGAATCAGACATGGTAATGTAACTGGTTATTTTCTTAGCAATATGTCCAATTCTAGTTAAAACCAGTGTATTTGGTTTTATAATAGTCCATCACTGACCCCAAATATGTACAAATATCCAGGATAGTTCTGGGCTTCCTTGATTTCTCAATTCGGAGATTTTGTTTCGCTGTGGGATAAGACCTTAGGTTATTCCTAAGGGTTTCAGGTAAAACTGAATTTTTTTAATCTACTGAACAGCCTGACTGTTCAGATAAGCAGAATTTAATTGACACCTATTTAGGAGAGTCTGCCTGGAGACGAGTTATGGAAAAATACAGCTCCACTAGAAACTTTTCACTTTTCTCTCTTCAAAACTCTGATTTTCTCCTAGTCCAGCCATGCTCACAGAGGTTTTAAGCGGATTAATTAGTGCTTGAAAAGCACCTTTATACATGAAAAGTAGCTAGGTACTAATTTAATCTTTTAAACTCTGGATTATTCCTATTGCAGTTCTAATTTCATACTTTTTCCATAATGTCACCAGATTGTAGGTGAGCTCCCAAAATAGACAGTTACTAGGACTAAAACTGTTATATGACTCAACATGCAAAATAGCTCTGGGCAAGGAATGCTGAGATTGTAACAATGACCTATTCCTTTTAAAAGATTCCTGTTGGCCCCCTGCGGGCCGCACCTCCCAGCAGTGGCCGCCATAGTGTGAGGTATTTAGCGGGCGCGCGCGCGGGTTCGAGAACGCGCGGAACGCCGGCGGCGGACAGTGAGGAGCCGCGGCGACTGTTGCTGCGCGCACTCTCTAATGGCGGCGGCGAGCCAGAGTGTCCCGTCGGTACTGGCATGAGGCAGACGCAGTGGCAGTGGCGCTGCCCGCGGTGGCGGGCGTTGGCGGCGGCGACGGCGGAGCGTGTTTGAGCCAGGACCGAGGTCCGAGGCGCCTGACAGAAATGAGTCGTCTGACCGAAAGAGCATTACCTACTGGAACCTCAAATGGTGCGCCTTCCTCCCGGAGGGCGCCTGTCTTGACTGGCACCACTGTGTCCAACAATGACTTGGCGAGTCTTTTTGAGTGTCCGGTCTGCTTTGAGTATGTGTTACCTCCAATTACACAGTGTCAGAGTGGCCATCTTGTTTGTGGCAACTGTCGCCCAAAGCTCACACGTTGTCCAACTTGCCGGGTCCCGCTGACATCCATTCGCAACTTAGCCATGGAGAAAGTGGCCAATTTAGTACTTTTCCCCTGTAAGTACACCTCTTCAGGATGTGGAAAAACTATGCCACCCACAGAAAAAGCAGACCATGAAGAACACTGTGAGTTTAGGCCCTGTCGTTGTCCTTGCCCTGGTACTTCCTGTGGGTGGCAAGGCTCCATGGATGCTGTAGTGCCGCATCTGATGCAGCACTATAATGAGTCCATTATAACCCTGCGCGGAGAAGTTGTAGTTTTCCTTGCAGTCAACATTAATCTGGCTGGTACCCTTGAGTGGGTGATGGTGCAGTCCTGTTTTGGGTTTCACTTCTTACTAGTTTTGGAGAAACTGGAAATCTACGATGGTCACCAGAAATTCTTTGCAGTAGTCCAGCTGATAGGAACACGCGAGCAAGCTGAAAATTTTACTTATCAACTTGAGCTAAATGGTAATAGACGGCGATTGAGTTGGGAAGCCACGCCTCTATCTATTCATGAGGGAATTGCAACAGCCCTTATCAACAGTGACTGCCTAATATTCGACTCTGAAGTTGCGGAACTTTTCGCAGAAAATGGCAATTTAAGCATCGATGTAACTATTTCCATGTGTTGAAATGCTGATCAAACATTTTCTGACGAGTGTTTAAAATCAATACATTCAATTTCACAGAGAATAAGGCACCTGTCTTCCTACCAACCAGAAACTTTTGGTAGGTTCAAGCTAGAGACATTAAAGTAAATAAAATGAAAGCGTGTTAAATACAGGATATAGTTGCATGTAATAACACTAATATATTTAAAATAAGCCAACAGTAAACCACTGAAAAAATATATGTATGTTTATACCCGAGATGGGCATCTTTTGAATTAAAAAAGGAACCTTTGAAAACTAATTCTGAATTTTTGTTTATGGTAGATTGAGTGTACCGTTGAAAAATACTGGGTTCTTTTTTGTGTGCCTGTGCTCTGTGTGTGTGTGTGTGTGTGTGTGTGTGTGTGTGTGTGCACGCATGTGCATGCTTGGAATTCTTCTATAACTGACAAGCCATATTGAGTGGTCTTGGACCGCTGCATATCCCCTCTGGGAGTCAATACATAGTGTTCTTGTGTGTGTATTTTTGAATGTGTGTTTGTGTATTTGCTAATTTTTAATTCTAGTTTTTAATTAAATAAATTTGACTTTCTTTTCTGTAAAAGAAACTAAAATGATTCTTATTTATTTGATGTCACCACAAAGAGTTTTTCAGGGCTTTAGAAAGGGAGCATTTTGTATTTGGTGTAGAGCAAAAAAAGCTATTCATGTAAGGGGCTTCCCTGATAGCTCCACTGGTGAAGAATCTGGCTGCAATGCAGGAGAGCATGGTTCGATTGCTGGGTGGGGGGAAAATCCACTGGAGAAGGGATAGGCTACCCACTCCAGTATTCTTGGGCTTCCCTTGTGGCTCAGCAGCTAAAGAATTGCCTGCAGTGTGGGAGATTTGGGTTCGATCCTGGGGTTGGGAAGCATCTCTGGAGAAGGGAAAGGCTACCCACTCCAGTATCCTGGCCTATGTGGTCGCACAGATTGGGAGAAGGGACAGACTACCCACTCCAGTATTCTTGGGCTTCCCTTGTGGCTCAGCTGGTAAAGAATTGGCTAGCAATGTGGGAGATCTGGGTTCAATCCCTGGGTTGGGAAGATCCCCTGGAGAAGGGAACAACTACCCACTCCAGCAGTCTGGCCTGGAGAATTCCATGGACTGTATCGTCCATGTGGTCGCAAAGTGTGGAAGAAGGGATTGGATACCCATTTCTCTATTCTTGGGCTTCCTTTGTGGCTCAGCTGGGAAAGATTCAGGCTGCAAAGTGGGAGATCTCAGTACGATCCCTGGTTGGGAAGATCCCCTGGAGAATGGAAAGGCTATGCACTCTAGGATTCTGGCCTGCAGAATTCCACGGACTGTACATCCCCTGGAGAAGGGAACAATTACCCACTCCAGTATTCTGGCCTGGAGAATCCCATGGACTATAGAGTCCATGGGTTCACAAGAGTCAGACAGTCCCGAGCGACTTTCACTTTCACTTTCTTTCATTGCAGATTAGCTAAAATGCCATGGAAATTTTGTTTCAAAACTCAGACTTGGAATTTGAGTTCATCAATAGACTAGATACATTTTCATGAGAATCTTGGTGTTTTACGTCTCTTCCTTCTTCTTGAAACATTTCATTACATTTTTCACAAATATCTCTTAACAGGTTGTGATGAGCTATTTCTCTTCCAGGACTGATTAAAAGATACTCATTTGGATTTATAACCAAATGTCTGCGAGAAAAACAAGTCAGACTATGACTCCTACAGGCAATGCAGGAATATTAATACCACTGAATTGTATAACTTTCTATCAATTTCACCTTTCCAATTACCTTGCTAAAAGTAAAAAAGAAAGGTAAAAGCTAATAATCTGATCTGAAGCTACCAAGTGTTGAAACAGGCAGGTTATTGAAAGGTGCTGAGAGAGCATGTGGGTGTGTCATTGTTTTTAAGTCTGAACAAGTTCAAAGTTGTTAGCGAGTTGTTAGCTGCTCTAAAATTAGTACGTAAACTCTATAATAAAGATGTGATAAACAACAAGGTCTTACTGTATAGCACAGTGAACTATATTTAATATCCTGTGATAAGCCATAATGGAAAAGAATATGACAAAGTATATATATATATATATATATATATATAATCTGAATCACTTTGCTGTGCAGCAGAAATTAACACAACATTGTGAATCAACTATACTCCAGTAATGTTTTTTAAGAGTAAGATTTCTTAGTTTATTGCATCTACCTAAGGGAATGAGGATCTACTCTTCTCCATAATATAGATCATATTTACTTAATGGTCTTCCAGGCTAGCTCTATGCCTTACATTGTTAAGGATCTCAAACATTTAACAACCTTGTCATGTTAATTATTGACTCTGCAAGCCTTACTTTTGGAAATAATGCTTTATTTGTTTTTGCCCTTTTAGGAGTTCTGTAGTATACTCTCTAAATAATTAAATGAAGAAAATTGATTATTATATCACAAATAAAGATGTGTATATTAAAGTTTGATGTTTTGAAACTATTGCTATATTAAAAAATGAGTTGAACATTTAAACCATAAATTGTCTTAGGAATATACGTGTCAATGATATCAAGTGCATTTAACCAGTTAAAGCAATAATAATGAATACATGAACAAAGCTAGAATACTGGACAAGCTATCTTTAATGCAAAAATAGAGAAGAATCATCTATGATATTCAATAGGAAATCTAAATAGTTAACCTCTAGGGGGAACAGAGAAGGCAATGGCACCCCACTCCATCACTCTTGCCTGGAAAATCCCATGGAGGGAGGAGCCTGGTGGGCTGCAGTCCATGGGGTCGCTATGAGTCGAACATGACTGAGCGACTTCACTTTCACTTTTCACTTTCACGCATTGGAGAAGGAAATGGCAACCCACTCTAGTGTTCTTGCCTGGACAATCCCAGGAATGGGGGATCCTGGTGGGCTTCTGTCTATGGGGTTGCACAGAGTTGGACATGACTGAAGCGACTTAGCAGCAGCAGCAGCAGCAGCAGGGAAGGAAAGTGCTTCTATGAAAACAGTACTATTCCCACATCTTTCCATGCTTGTAACTAGAGGGTGAGCATGTGCTACTTTAGCTATGGATTATAAAGTGTTTAAGAGGTGGAAAGCTAAGAGTAAAAATGAATGACCGAATTTCAGCGTGTATGAATGGTTAATAGGGAGGTGCTACAGTCCTATAAATGACTGGTGGGGTTGCAGTTTCACCAATTTATTAAGAACCAGAGAAGGATGAGTGTTAGAGTTAGTCAAGATGGCGGGGGTGGGAATTAAAACACACTCCTGGGGAACTAAACAAATGTTATCACTGGACAACAGATGAACAGTGACAGATACAATTCACTATCTCCATACAAGTCAATGCACATTGGAAAAAATTAAACTGCTTGCAGACCCTGAAAGACTTTGAATTAGCATTGGGTTGACAAAGAAATTCATTTGAGGTTTCTCCATTACATCGTAACAGAAAACCTGAAAGAACTTTTTGGCCAACCCAATATATCCTGAGAAGGGGGGAAAACCCTTAAATGTCCAACACAGAAAATTCAGTGAGATTGTCTGCTCAGTGTTGACTATTGTCAAATGCTAAGCAAAATATGAAAAGCATTTTGAAACAAGTGAAAAATTATTCGAAAGATATAATGACATACCACGTACATATTCCTAAGGCTTACGAGCACAACACACAAAAAATAATACATACACATGCATGATACTCATTTGGCCTTGTTTAGAGCAAACAAATGTCTTTCAACTTTATTTTGGTGTCATGAAACATAATTGAGGATACACTTAGTATTTCGCTATCCCTCTGTGTCATAAAATAAAATGGGAAAAGAAAATACACAGATCCACAGATGTTTAGCATAAATAGGTCTGGAAGAGAGTATATAATCCTAGTAAAACGCAGTATGGGATAGTGGCTGTGAGCATAGGCTTTGAAATCAGACACACCAAAGTCCCAATCCCACCTTATCTATAAAAACGCTATCCTTAGCTCATGAGATTAACCCCTTGTGTAGTCTACTAATTCCCAATAAGTGCAGGTTGGAAAAAAATGTAGGCTTCCTATCATAGATAACCATATAGCTTTTCTAGATCTCAATAGGTCCAACTGAGGTTCTATATTCTTTAATAAATGTTTATACTGAAATATAACAATATGCATTCTAAAAAGTATACAAATCATAAGCATACAGCTCAATGAATTTTCACAGCATGAAGAGATCTGTGTAGGGGTTTCCTGGTGGCCTAGTGGTTAGGATTCTGGGCTTTCAACGCCACGGCCAGAGTTCAATCCCTGGTCGGGGAACTGAGATCCCATGAGCTGCATGATGTGACAGACAAACAACCCCTGCCCCCCCCCCGAAAAATAAAAACCCCTGTGTAACCATTCCCCAAGTCAAACAGAACATTCCCCTTCCCATTCATTATCCTCCTCCTACTCAAAATTAATCACTATTTATTATCATAGATTAGGTTTGTGTTTTTGAACTTCATATAACTGTAATCAAAGAGTATGTAGTCTTTTGTGGCTGACAGTTTTCACTCAACATGGTGTTTGTGAGCTTCCTCCACATTGCTGCCTGTGGTAGTTGTTTGTTCGTTTTCATAGCTGTGAAGCATTGAACTAACAGAATATACTTTATGTATCCATCTTCCTGTTGATAAACATTAACTTACTGGTTCTCATATGATGCTGCTGTGAAATTTCTTGTGCATGCTACTGGTGAATCTACGTATGTATTTATGTTGGTATGGAATTTCTGGGTCATAAGTTAAGCATATATTCAGCTTTAATCAAGATAGAGAAGCAGTTTCCCAAAGTGGCTGTACCAATTTACACTTCCATCAGCAGTATATAAGAATTCCTGCTGTTGCATTTCCTAGCCAACATGTTAGTTTTTTTAAATTTTAGTATAATTCTGGTAGGTGTCATCATTTGCTATTATAGCATGTTATTTAGTGCTAAGAAGAAATGAGCTATTAAGCCATGAAAAGACTGGAAGAATCACAAATGTATAGCACATGTGTGCTTATTTGTGTCCAACTCTTTGCTACCCTAATGACTTTAGCCTGCCAGGCTTTCTTCTCCATGGAATTCTCCAGGCAAGAATCCTGGAGTGGGTTGCCATTTCCTTCTCCAGGGGATCTTCCTGACCCAGGGATCAAACCTGTGTCTCCTGCATTGCAGGTGGGTTCATTACCACTTAAGCTATCAGGGATATTACTGAGAAAAAGGAAACCAATCTAAAAAGAATACATACTGTTTGATTCCAACTCTGTGACACTCTAGAAAAGGCAAAACTATGTAGATGGTAAAAAGATCAGTGGTTGCCAGGTGTTAGGGTGGAGGGAGGGATGAATAGGCAGAGCAGAGAAGATGTTTAGGGCAGTGAAACTATTCTGCTTGAACTATAATGCTGGATCCATGTTATTATGCACTTGTCAAAACCCATAAAACGTACTTCCCTATTGTAGTTTCCCTGGTATAGCTTCCCTGAATATAGCTTCCCTGGTGACTCAGATAGTAAAGAATCTGCCTGCAATGCACGAGACTCAAGTTCAATCCCTGAGTCAGGAAGATCCCCTGGAGAAGGGAATGGCCACCCACTCCAGTATTCTTGCCTGGAAAATCTCATGGACAGAGGAGCCTGGCGGGCTACAGTCCATTGGGTCACAAAGAGTTGGACACGATTGAGTGACTGACACTATGGGGTGTACGGCACCAAGAGTGAAGCTAACATAAATAATGGTCTTTGGGTGATCATGATGTGTTGATGTAGGTTCCTCATTTGTAATAAATATACCACCCTGGTGGAGGATGTTGATAGTAGGCAAGGCTATGCATGTGTGGGGTTAGTGTGTTTATGGGAACTCCCCATACTTTCTCCTCAATTTTGCTGTGAACCTAAAACTGCTCTAAAAAATAAAGTCTATTTTAAATAGATCTATTTAAATATATCCTCATTGGGGGATATACTAAGGAAGTGACCACTGTGGGCTTTATCATAAGAATATGGAAAGGCCAAGAACTGCAGAAATTTTTAGAAGCATGCAAGCTTTTACTCATTCCCATCAACTTTTCAATTAAAATTATGTTTTCATTGTCTTCATTATCTAGGAATAGGAGGAAAATTAGGACTGTATTGCAGGGCCTCTATTTCCTCCTGTGTCAGGTAGGGCTGGTCTTTATGTAAGTGTTAATAGTCACCTACCTGGTAGAATATGAGAGATGCTTAAAGGCTACATTTGACCTAAAATCTCACCTGCTATTCTGTCATGGAATCACCTTCTTCCTCTCCTGGATTGAAATGTATCCTGCCTGCTTCTCATTTTTAACACGTCTAGTATGTAGCCCATCACCAAATGACACATGGAAGGTATTCAATAAGTGCTTGTTGAATAAATTAGTTATTGATTCTGTTTTTTTTTTTTTAAATAGGATAAGCATCCCTATTACATCCCTAAACATCCCCAACCCCACCCCCAACCCCCATTTTTACTTCTCGAACTTGTCAAAGTCAAATTCTTAAAGCCCAACTATCTCACAACTTTCTTTGAAACTGCTCTGTTTATCTTGCTTCTTACAAGGGCAAATAACATGACTTTGAAACAAATAGATTCTGTCAAAAGGAGTTGATAGTCCAGTTGATTCTGAATTCACTGATGTTGCAGTTAGGAATGCTCATTCTCAAATAGGCTGAGTTCCATATTTGGGGTACAAAACACATATAAAATACAAATTATTTATACATTTTATTTACTGCTTCTCCTGGTAGAAAGGTCAGATGGCACTCTAGAGCTTCTAGATATAATGAAAAGTAAATTAGAAGCTATTTCTATAAGTTCAGCTTTATTTCTTATTCTTTCCCTTTCTGTTATACTCCTCTTAAGGCATTATTGCTTCTTCCTGTACCTTCCTGCTTCCATGCAAAGTGACAGTGGTGCACATCTTCTGTCACTGCCTTACCACCGGGTCTGGCCCCAAATCACTATAATGCCATCACAGACGGATACCTATTTCATTCCTAGCTTTCTGATTGGTGAGCCTTTGATTTTGTACTGATACATAACTAACCGGCTTTGGAATCAAAATAGTTTAGGATTCTGCAAAGTACTCTAGGAAATGAAAGGTAGAAAGAGTAATTGAGGTAAATCACAAAAAGATCACACATTTGTATGAAAATCATCTGTGATGAGGCTTGTTTTAGGCCTCTCTTTTGGCTCTTCAATGACTGTTTTCTCCTGTGTGTCTTCACATCGTCTTCCCTTTGTGTGTCTCTGTCTCTGTGTTCAAATTTCCCTTTTTAATAAAGACACTGATCATACTGGATTAGGGCCCACCCTAATGGGACCTCATCTTAACTAATTCCAATTATAATTACTCTATTTCCAAATAAGATCATGTTCTGAGGTCCTGGGGCTGAAGCCTTTAACACATGAATTTTGGGGGGGCAGACCTAATTCAACACATAACAGCAACTTCTGAGTAATTTTCCTTAAGGTTTATGGGCATAGTCTCTCCCTGCTCTGCTTTCTCATTGTAGTATATAGCGGAAAGCTGAATTAACATGTTAGACTATTCTGACTATTATTAAAGAACCTTAAAATGCACATATACATGAGTTTCTTCACTTATGAGAATATCTTGCTGTCTACAAACATCTGTAAATTAATTGGCTTTGTTATTGTTGTTCTTTTCTACTCGAGAATATTTCATGTGTTGGAGGAGGACTACAGGAAGTATGGCTATCAACTAGGGTAATATTTTAGTGAATTTTGAAGATCCAGTACTTGAGGATATGTCAAATAAATGAAAATATATTTCAAGAGAATGCAGGAGACTGTAAAAACATGAAAACATGTTTATGAATTTGGGAATAGGTAAACTTCAGAGGAATATGAAGGAAATTCCAGACACAGGACAAGATCAAGTCTCAGTCATGATTTTGTATTTTCACTAAAGTAAATCAAAACACAGTGCTTCCAATCATTTTGGCCACCTTCACTATAAGTTTCGATGCAGGTGAATTGTTCCAAATATTGACCTTTAAAAGGGCTTAAATAATTGCTTTTTTAAAGCTGATAAAGACTTCCATTGACTGAAATTGAAAGGGTTTCATTGAATATCTGTTCTGTTTTCCATCAGATCATCCAGACCAAAATAAGGAAACAGTTTGCTTTCATGATTTGGGAGAATAAAGGTGAATTGATGCAATGGTCTTCTGAAGTATAGATTTTTAAAACCTTGCCCATCAGTGTAAGGGGTGCATTTATGTGTTTGGTATTGTGAGAATTGTCATATGTATGTTGAACTTGACTTTTAAAAATCTGGAGTACTTTGTAAAATTGCACTTTTGTCTCAAATGTAAAGCAGTGTGCTACAGAGGAATGAGTTTTGGACCAGGAGAGAGAAAAATCTAGATTCCAGTTCCAGCTCTGCCCTGTGACTTTGGGAAAGTCACACAGAGCTCGTGCTCTGCCTCAGAATACTAAAGGGTTCAATCAAATTCTAGGTGAAGTGGAGTGAAGTAAAAGTCGCTCAGTCATGTCCAACTCTTTGTGACCCCATAGACTGTACAGTCCTTGGAATTCTCCAGGCCAGAATACTGGAGTGGGTAGCCTTTCCCTTCTCCAGGGGATCTTCCCAACCCAGGAATCAAACCCAGGTCTCCCACATTGCAGGTGGATTGAGCCACAAGGGAAGCCCAAGAATACTGGAGTGGGTAGCCTAATGCTAGGTGAGGTCTCCTTCAAATCAGAGAGTCTATAATTTTGTCATATGTAATTATTGTTGCTCTAGTACAATATTTTCTCTTAAATGCAAAGTATATCAACAGAAAGCAGAAATTTTTGCTTTGCTGCATGCAGAGTGTGGAAATAGAGACTATCCACTTGAAGAATCTCTTCCATCAGCTTTTCAGTCTTATTATTTTCATATTGTACTTTGGAAAGTGGCCTCACATAAAATGTTACATGCTTTTAAATATTTTGTCTTTATTTCAAAAGATGAAACTTTCTTTGTTATGTCAACATTACCACAATATAGCTAGATGCCATGTGATTTTATTTTATATAAACCTTGACAAGAATTACCTTGGTGTTTTTTTCTTGGCTAAGAACCAGGTAAATTTATACTGGATCTATACCAACTGCTCTTTTTGTTTAGAACATTACATGGGTGCTATATAATTGATTTTCCCACCTACCTAGTTACTTTTGATGATATTATAAATCTTTTATTTTATTTTTTAATTTATTTATTGTAATTAGAGGCTAATTACTTTACAGTATTGTATTGGTTTTGCCATACATCAACATGAATCTGCCACAGGTGTACACATGTTCCCAATCCTGAACCCCCCTCCCACCTCCCTCCCCATACCATCCCTATAAATCTTTTAAATAAATCAATGGGCTATGACTAATTTTAATACTGATAACAAAACTTTAACTTGATCCTGCTATTTTAATATTGCTGTTGTGATACTTGGAATGTAAATGCATTTAACCCACATTCTAAGTGTTTCATTTTGTGACACTTATATTGAATAATAATGTGTTCAGTATGAAGCAACATTTATAAATATAGCTTTTTAATGAAGATAGGGCCATACATTGATTAGTTTATGAACAGAGTTTAATTTTTGAGATACAATATTTAAAACTGAATATTATTTTATTTTTAAACTTTACAATGTTGTATTGGTTTTGCCATACATCAATGTGAATCCGCCACAGGTATACACGTGCTCCCCATCCTGAACCTTCCTCCCTCCTCCCTCCCTGTACCATCCCTCTAGGTCGTCCCAGTGCACCAGCCCCAAGCATCCAACATCGTGCATCAAACCTGGACTGGCAACTCGCCTCATATACGATATTATACATGTTTCAATGCCGTTCTCCCAAATCATCCCACCTTCTCCCTCTCCCACAGAGTCCAAAAGACTGTTCTATACATCTGTGTCTCTTTTGCTGTCTCGTATACAGGGTTATTGTTACCATCTTTCTAAATTCCATATATATGTGTTAGTATACTGTATTGGTGTTTTTCTTTCTGGCTTACTTCACTCTGTATAATAGGCTCCAGTTTCATCCACCTCATTAGAACTGATTCAAATGTATTCTTTTTAATGGCTGAGTAATACTCCATTGTGTATATGTACCACAGCTTTCTTATCCATTCAACTGCTGATGGACATCTAAGTTGCTTCCATGTCCTGGCTATTATAAACAATGCTGTGATGAACATTGGGGTACACGTGTCTCTTTCAATTCTGGTTTCCTCACTCACTCAACCATAACAGTGTCATCCTAATTGTCAAACCTCAGGGATGGTTGGGCCACCAGGTCTGTGCATTAAGGGAGCACTCCGTGGGGCTCAAGGAAGTGACCACTATTTATCAACCATTATATCAGTATTTCAATATTTAACAACCAGTAGGGCCTTCCCAGTGTGTGCCAATTGACTGCCAGTCCTGCCACATTCTTGGCAAGAATCAGGGGAAGGAGCTGAACGGATTAGAGAAAGATGACCAGACTTGCATCCTTTGTGGACTTTGTATGTCAAGAAAAGATGACATGAACCTGAAATAAAGGCCTAACTGAACACACACTCAAAAAAAACACTGAATATTAAATTTTTATATTTTAATTCATGGGGAAATCCATTCTATTACTATAGATCTTACTTTATCTTAATCTGATAACTAAAATTAAACATTTTAATTTTGTTTTCTTTGTTATCTAGTATGATAAGCAATGAGCTCTTTGAAATGAAATTTTGTTTTCATTTCTTAATGCTCTTATATTCCCTATTTTGGAGGCACTCAAATATTTTGTCACATTTAAAAATAATCCTTTAATTGGACAGATTTAGTTTATTACAGCATTTTCTGCATTCAAATTACTTGAAACTACATGAACTCAATCCATTTTTATGTAATTTGTAAAGTAAATGAAATCTATGCAAGTTTCTCCATCAGAGCAGAAAATAATGACCAAAAAATTCATGTTTCATATTGTGACACACATTCCTTGTGTCTTCCTTCTTCTCCATTTTATAAAGCATTAGTATAACGTGTGTAGTTTTTTTTTCTTTTAGAAGCATGTTGCCACTTCAGAATTTTTTAACCTAATTTCTAGTATGTCTAAGGTCTTTAAGTCATAGAACCAAGGTTTAAGATGTTTTGAGAAAACAGAAGAGTCACAATCTGTGTTTTACCTGGTTTTCTCATCAATAAAATGATGATAATTATCCTTTTTTTGTGTACCTCTTAGAGGTTTTGTGAGGTTACAATGATATACACAAGGGCCTTGAACATATATAGTTAAAATGCTGTGCAAGTATACAGGGTGATCTTGTTGTCATTACTGTCATTGATATTACTATTCAGTTATTAAGACACCTGATATGGGAAAGGAGAGTAACTTTACTAGAAAATAATTCTGTCTAGTTTTACTCCTGTGTCATAGTGAAATATTTCAACATATAATAATATCTAAGGATTCTGAGCTTCCTATATAATATCGTATTCCTTATAAGAAGTGTGAAGTAAACTAAAAGAGGGTAAATCATAATAAGGATAGGCTTAGAGGAAAACCAAGTCAAGACTTTGGTGGAGAAAAAGGAGAAATTAATTAAGAACAGAATAGGAAAACAATTCAATTATGAGGTTGGTCCTTTCAGAAGAAGCAGGTGATTCACTGCAGTATCCACAGGCAAACGGTTCTGAGGAAGTCCAACTAAGGAAGGGGTCACAGCACCAAGAATCTAGCCCATAAGTTGTATCTCAAGAAGTCTTTCTCTTTACCACGCTTTAACAGAGATTCAAGGATTGCCTCCTCCAGGAAGTCTTCCCTGATCATCATCCAGAGTGTGTTTGAGCCATTCCTCTGTGCTTCTAGACCTTGTGCTGACCTATAACATATATTAGAACTAGTCAGCCATTCATTCAACAGATACTTACTAAGCACCAGCTGTATGCCAGGCATTGTATTAGGAATGGAGGATTCAACAGTGAACAAAACAAAATCCCAACACTCATAGTGCTGACATTCTAATGAGGGAAAAGAACTTCCCAGGTGGCGCTAGTGGTAAAGAATCCACCTACCAATGCATGAGACGTAAGAGATGTGGTTTTGATCCCTGGGTTGCAAAGATCCCCTGGAGGAGGGCATGGCAACCCACTCTAGTATTCTTGCCTGGGAAATCCCAAGGACAGAGGAGCCTGGGGAGCTATGGTCCATAGTGTCACAAAGAGTTGGACACAACTAAAGTGACTTAGCAGTAAAAATAAACAAGTAAATACAAATTATGTCATGGTTATTAGCAAGAATAATGTAGGATAATGGGACAGTGTGGGGAAAATTTTTTTCTTTTTTTGAAAAAACAAAGGAGTAACTTTATTCTTTTTTCCTTTTTAAAAATTGAAGTATAGTTAATTTACAATGTTATGTTAGTTTCACGTGTACAGCAAAGTGATTCAGTTATATGTACATAAATATTCTTTTTCAGATGCTTTTTAATTATAGGTTATTACAAGATGCTGAGTATCATTTCCTTTGCTATACAGTAGGTCCTTGCTGTTTATTTTATATATAATAGAAAGTGAAAGTGAAGTCGCTCAGTCGTGTCCGACTCTTTGCGATCCCATGGATTGTAGCCTACCAGGCTTCTCCATCCATGTGATTTTCCAGGCAAGAGTACTGGAGTGGGTTGCCATTTCCTTCTCCAGGGGATCTTCCCCACCCAGGGATCGAGACCGGGTCTCCCGCATTGTAGGCAGACGCTTTTACCATCTGAGCCACCAGGGAAGTGCATGCATGGAGAGTAGATGCCGAACGGAAGGATTATAGATGGAGGTGAAAAGATCCACAGATGAACTCGGTTGAAGGGTTTGCCGAGTCTAAGGTGTCTGAGGGCAGGTAGCAAGAAAGGGGTAAATTGATCTGAGAAGGAAAGTTGGAAGCACCCAGGTTTTTATGCGAGATTCTTCCACTTCATGGCCACTCGGGGGCACAGCAAACTCAATCCCACCAGGTTCCTACAGACCACTCCCTTGAGCGCGGTAGCCTCGGAGGAGTCCTCCCTACCACAAAAGCCTCTGGGTAAACGAGGGTCGGAAATACAGGAGAGCACCAGAGCTTGGTCGCCGCACTTACGACCCTTTGGGTGCATGCGGGGACGGGCTTTCCTGAGTGTGTATATATTAATCCCAAACTCCTAATTTGTCTCCCTCCCCTTCTTCTCCCCCACCCCCCTCCACTATCAGCATTTGGTAACCATAAGTTTGTTTTCTATGTCAATGAATCTGTTTCTGTTTTGTAAATAAGTTCATTTACACTATAAAATGCTACTTTTATATATTGTACTTTTATGTAATCTTTTTAAAGTTCAATTTATGTTCGTTAAAAAATATTCTTCTAACACATTAATTTTATGTTTGCATATACATTCCCTCACATGGGTGTATGTAGCATACCTAGGTAACTATTCTCTTATTGTTGGGCATTTAGCTTTTCTCTATCATAAACAATATTGAGAAGAACATTAAAAGTTATATTTTGGAGCACACTCTTTATTATTTCCATTGGATAAGTCTCTAGAAGTAGAAGCGTTATTACTTGGTTGTTGCCACACCAAGTAAATCTGAGTCATCTCCAGTTCTTTGGACACTGGCAGTGGTGTTCATAGCTATTCTCTGTATGAGTTAGTGCCAGAGCTTGGCTACTCCCCCTCCCCCACCCTGATCTTGAACCCACCTATTCCCCTTTATCTTTTTTTCCCCCCATGAATCCACAAAAAGAGGGATCAGCAAACTCAGTGGTGGAAGCCACGAAGGTTATGAGGTTATGATACCACCAGATGATTGTCCCTAAAACTTATGGAGACTTTGTAGAACACTGGTGGCTCAGACGGTAAAGCGTCTGTCTGCAATGCAGGAGACCCAGGTTCGATCCCTGGGTTGGTTGGGAAGATTCCCTGGAGAAGGAAATGGCAGCCCACTCCAGTATTCTTGCCTGGAAAATCCCATGGACGGCGGAGCCTGGTAGGCTACTGTCCATGGGGTTGCAAAGAGTTGGACACGACTGAGCAACTTCAACTTCACTTCAAAGGTAATTTTGTTTCAAATCCTAAAATTTCCACTGCAGGCATGGATGTGTCAACTTTCAAGCTGACTGTAAAAGTCTCCAGCTCCATCTTTAGCTTCCTGCAGAACAAACTGAGGTTTTGAAACTGCTACTTGACCTTCACCTTCCAGAATGTGTGACTTCCCTTTCACTTCATTTTTACCAGACCTCAACCTTCCTTAACCCTAGTCTCCTGGCTGACTTCCTAGCTCTGGTTCATAAGCGGTACCTTAACTAGGATTTCTTTTTTATCTACTGTTAACAAGTGATTAACTGAGGTACTTTCCAAGTATCAATGAATAGGATAGCCCAGCATTCCTCTTTTTTCTCTTTATTCACTACCACCTCCTCCTTATTGATCAAAATGTACAGAACTGCTGATTCAGAACATTTCAATACACTTGTATGTGTTTGCTCCCAAAGCTCCAAGAAATGATTGGGAAATGGTGTACAGATTAAAGAATATAATAATTAGTCAGCTTAGCTATTTATTGGTGGTTTTTAAAAGAACAAACAACATAATATTTAAGGAGGTCAAGCTAATGATTAAAATGGTTTGAGGGCAAAGTTTGTGTTTCATTTGTCCCTGACTGCTTTCTTTTAAATCACAAATGATTACAAATTACCTTTAAATAAACTATTTTATGTTTCAAACAGAGTTTGAGTAACTGTAACTTAGACTTTTGGGGAACTAGCAGTAACTAGCAGTCTAGTTAGTTTGCATACAAGTCAACTGACATGAAATAAAATGATTGGTCAAGTGAAAATATGTAATTATTAATTGGATTTTAAACATAGAGACTTTGGGAATTCCCTGTTGGTCCAGTGGTTAGGAGTTCACACTTTCACTGCTGAGGGCCTGAGTTCAATCCCTAGATGGGGAAGTGAGATCCTCAAGCTGTGTAGTGCGGCCAAATATATATATTTATATAGACTTCATTGCACAGACTAGTTCATTTTCATCAATTCCACCTTAAGAACTAGAGTTTATGAAGTTACACCAAAAATGCAAGATCTTCCAGGCACAGGAGCTTCAGAACTCTGGAGGATATATGTCTACCTTAGAAAAACAGTCACTTTTTAAAATATGAATTTCAGTAGGTGATGCTACCATTTTCTTTTTCTGCTTTGAATTAAATACACAAAGCTACCCATTTCAATTGGTCTTCTCTAGGTGATAATAGGCAAATTGGAAGCCACACAGCCACTCATGGATGTGGCTTTCCTACTGTTTGTGTATCTTCTCCCATCATTACTGCTTTCATCACATGATATTCTTCAAACGAGACCATGCTGTGCACTACAAGTTCACATTTTCACTTTCAACCTCCCAGACTGAGAACAAAAGTTACTAGTTCATGAGTTATCTTGTGTGCATCTTTCATTATTTTCCTACTTTCATGGATCTACAAAGGAAATAAACAACTTTAGTAAGGATTTGAGATTTACCTTACCTGGAAAACAATATACTACACAGCATGAGCAAACCCAGTAGGTATAACAGATCTTTCTAGAGATGATAAGTGGTATTTTCCCACCTATAAATCATAGGTCACACTATTCAATCTCCTCTGTTTCTAGCATGATGGATTTCACAGGGTGTTGTCCATCATATAATCTATATACCATTATTTCTTTCACTTTTACCTGAAAATGGAGCTGGCAAGACCATCTAAATTTGGTATTGAGAAAAGTGGACATGGAAAACACACTGAGAAAATCAAGTTGCTGCATTCACATTAGCTGGGAAGCATTTTAGAATCGCCTTAAGTGATTGCTTCATATTCACTCCAATCTTGATCAGATGTGACAGATTTCCACTGAAGCAAGACAAATCAAACTGAGGTTGACCAAACATCAAGAGACAAGAATGATTCATGAGGAGATAACAGAGATCCAAACAGTAAGCCAAAGAAGGTAGTGCAGAGAGATGGTCAGGTGATGTCAGGAAGAACCAGTGGGTGATAATAGATAAGAGTCTTGAAAGCACTGGAAGTATGACATTAGGAATGTGTGAATTAGGAATTATATTCTACTATTAGTACTAGAGACTTAAAAAATACTGGTTTTCATGAGCTTTTTTCCTTTCATGCAATTAAAAATCTAGAGATTTTTATAGCAGGACTTGTATGGCAGCTTCCAATGATATCAGAGAACCAGTCTCCATATTTCCTTCATCTGTCATCCCTAGGATGTGTGACACTTATTGTCATGGTTAGATAATGGCTGCTGAAACTCCAGCCATTATATCTGCTTTAATATAGAAATAAAAGACAAAAGTAGGGGAGGACATATCAAACTCTTTAAAGGAAACTTCCAAGAAGTTCTGACTACTTCTGCTTATATGTCTGCTTATACCAATCCCATCTTTAAAGAATACCATGATACATTTTTATCTTGACACATTGACATCCTTGAGTGTACAGAAATTCCATTTGTAGGCATGAAGGAAATAATAGACACTGAGAAGCAATGAGCAATCTCCACAACAGTCTAAGGAAATATTCAGTGGGTGACCTTGCCTTCAGTGATTCATTTCAACACATGACTTTGTGGTTACCACAGAGGGGATGAGATAGGATAGAGATGGAATTGCTACTGGGGAACAGAAAATAAGAACCCTGCCACAGACACAGGTTCAAAGAGTAAGATACTTCTCCATGAAAAAAGCTAGAGGAGAGTTTTCTCATCTTGGCTGCAGATTAGAATTATTAGACACATTGGAGCTTTTAATAAGTATGATCATCCAAGCCTAAGCCAAATGGGGTAATAA
Organism: Bos grunniens; assembly: GCF_055505025.1. Classification (NCBI taxonomy): domain Eukaryota; kingdom Metazoa; phylum Chordata; class Mammalia; order Artiodactyla; family Bovidae; genus Bos; species Bos grunniens. The sequence continues at coordinate 97,975,129 of NC_141194.1, read as the reverse complement.
TGGGCTTAAGTACTTTTTCATATCTTCTCCAGTAATTCTAGTGTTCAACCAGAGTTGAGAATCATGTTCTTAGAAGGATATCACTGGAACTCAAACCCAGGAGGACTGAATGCTAGACAAAGATGGAACACACTGAGTTAATTCATCTCATACAAAAATTCATGGAACTATACAGCAAAACAAACTTGATTCTTAATTTTGAGAACCTGAGCCTTGGTCTACTTAGCTTTACCCTAATGTTGGAGGTGAAGTATAAAGGTGTTAGTCACTCAGTCGTATCCAACTCTTTGCGACCCCATGAACTGTAGCCTCCATGCTTCTTTGTTTCATGGAATTCTCTAGACAAGAATACTGGAGTGGGTTGCCATTTCCTTCTCCAGGGGATCTCCCCTACCCAAGGATCGAACCCGGTCCTCTTGCATTGCAGGCAGATTCTTTACTGTCTGAGCCACTAGGGGAGCCTACTGTTTATCCCTTATGTAGCATATATAAGCTAAACTGACTAATTATTATATTCTTTAATCTGTACACCATTTCCCAGTCATTTTTTGGAGCTTTGGGGGCAAACAAATACTCACTGTTTTGAGATGTTCTGAATCAACAATTCTGCACAACTTTGTTTGAGATGAGGCTAATATAATTAGGGGTTATACATCCCAGCAGTGAAGTTTAGAGGACTCACAGCCAGGGAGCCAATCACACCATTTGAAAAAAAATCAACCTCCCAGAATCTTTGAAACATATGCTACATAAGGGATAAACAACTTGGCTTATTAGTATATCTCAGTGACTGCAACAGAGCCTGGCATAGAGCCAGTAGGCAGCAAGTATTTTTTGAATTAATAAACTAGTGTTTAGGGAGATGATTCTACATATTCAGAATGGTGATTTAACTTTTTTGTTTGTATCAGTTCAGTTCAGTTCAGTCACTCAGTTGTGTCTGACTCTGCGACCCCATGGATTGCAGCACACCAGGCCTCCCTCTCCATCACCAACTCCCGGGGCTTGCTCAAACTCATGTCCATCAAGTTGGTGATGCCATCTAACCATCTCATCCTCTGTCATCCCCTCCTCCTCCTGCCTTTAATCGTTCCCAGCATCGGGGTCTTTTCCAATGAGTCAGTTCTTCACATCAGGTGGCCAAAGTATTGGAGTTTCAGCTTCAGCATCAGTCCCTCCAATGACTATTCTGGACTAATTTCCTTTAGGATTGACTGGTTTGATCTCCTTGCTGTCCAAGGGACTCTCAAGAGTCTTCTCCAACACCACACTTCAATAGCATCAATTCTTTGGAGCTCAGCTTTCATTATGGTCCAAATCTCACATCCATACATGACTACTGGAAAAACCAAAGCTTTGACTAGATGGATCTTTGTCAGCAAAGTAATGTCTCTGCTTTTTAATATGCTGTCTATGTTGGTCATAGCTTTTCTTCCAAGGAGCAAGCATCTTTTAATTTCATGGCTGCAGTCACCATCTTCAGTGATTTTGGAGCCCAAGAAAATAAAGTCTGTCACTGTTTCCATTGTTTCCCCATCTATTTGCCATGAAGTGATGGGACCAGATGCCATGATCTTAGTTTTTTGAATGTTGAGTTTTAAGCCTCTTTCACTTTCACCAAGAGGCCCTTCAGTTCCTCTTCACTTTCTGCCATAAGGGTGGTGTCATCTGCATATCTGAGGTTATTGATTTTTTTTTTTTTTTTTTGTATAGAAGAGTATAAATATGATGAATGAAAGTGAAAATGTTAGGCACTCAGTTGTGTCTGATTCTTTGTGACCCCATGGACTGTAGTCCACCAGGCTCCTCTGTCCACGGGATTCTCCAGACAAGAATACTAGAGTGGGTAGCCATTTCCTTCTGCAAGGGATTGTCTCATCCCAGGGATCAAACCCAAGTCTCCTGCATTGCAGGCAGATTCTTAACTGTCTGAGCCACTAGGGATGAAGTGAAACTGAAAGTTGCTCAGTCGTGTCCAACTCTTTGTGATCCCATGGACTATATAGTCCATGGAATTCTCCAGGCCAGAATACTGAAGTGGGTAGCCTTTGCCTTCTCCAAGGGAATCTTCCCAACCCAGGGATCAAATACAGGTCTCCCTCCTTGCAGGTGCATTCTTTACTATCTGAACCACAAGGGAAGCCCAGGAATACTGGAGTGGGTAGCCTATCCCTTCTCTAGTGGATCTTCCTGACCCAGGAATCGAACCAGGGTCTCCTGCATTGCAGGCGAATTCTTTACTAACTTAGCTATCAAGGAAGCTGCAGCCACTAGGGATAATTTCCCTCATATAATGAGAAAGAAAGAGAGAAATAATAGGAGCAAGTCAAGATTTAACATATAGAGTCACAGAAGTCAGACAAAATGACAGAAATCAGACAAGTGGGTGCCCGCTGCTAGCGGATGGATTGAGCATAAGGAAATTTGGGACATTAATGTCTCGTGTCTTAATTGTGGCTGTGGGTTCATTTTTGACACTCACCAAACTATAAACTTAAAATGGGCACATTTTATTGTATGTAAAGCTTATCTTTGGGCTTCCCTGGTAGCTCAGTGGTAAAGAATCCACCTGCCAATGCAGGTGACGCAGGTTTGATCCCTAGGTCAGGAAGATTCCCCTGGAGAAGGAAATAGCAAAAAGCTCTAGTATTCTTGCCTGGGAAATCCCACGGACAGAGGAGCCTGGTGGGCTACAGTCCAGGGGGTCACAAAGAGTTGGACAAGACTGAATGACTAAACAAAGTATATTCTGTATTAGTCCTCAAATACTGCATAACAAATTACCCCAAATCAAGCAGCTTAAAACAACACTCATTTATTGGTTCACAGTTTTGTAGGTCATGAATCTGGATACTGCACTGAGTGAATTCGCTGCACAGATTCTCCTCAAGCTAAAATCAAGGTGTCAGCTGCTCTGTGTTCTCATCTGGGTTAGGATCCTCTTCCAAGTTCACACGGTTGGGACATTATTGGGTTCCTCGTGACTGTATAACCAAAGTCCCAGTTTCCTTGCCTGCTGTAAATCAGAGGTTACTCTAATCTAGAGCTCATGTCATTTACTTCATGGAATCCTCCATCTTTAAATCCAGCGATGGATGGATGAATGTCTCTTGCATGGAATCCCTGTCATGCTTCAAATCACTTTTTCGAGGAAGAGTCCAGTTCCTTTGAAAGGTCCCTGTAATTATTCAATTACATCCACAAAATCTCTTTTGCTATAAATTATGACAATCATAGGATTGATGTCTCACACTTTCACAGGTTCCACACACAGACTTAAGAGAGAAGATTGTAAGAGTCATTGGGATCATCTCAGAATTCTGCCTACCACATATACCAATAACATTTATTACAAAACTACATTAACACATAGGAAATTAGGGAGACTTGAATGTTGACGTTTAACCATTCACTTCCATGGCTGTCTCTTGGAGCTGATCATCATCCAGAATTGCTCCACTTTTGAACTCTTACTCAACTTCTGAGATATAAAATGCAGATAGATATAATACTTGTCAATAGAAATGGAGCAACAACACAATTGACAGAGCCAGGTAAGAGAAAGGCTGAGCTACTCCTCGAAGTGTTAATTTTACTATCATTACAGTTGACACCTTTGCTTCTTTTTCATTCTACTGGGATCACATTCCACTTGTCAGAAGAGTGTGCGTGGGAGGTGGCATTACCAGCATTCCTTAACTGCTTCTTATTCCTGACACCAGTAACTGTTCACCAGTGAATTCCTTTCAGTTGTCAAGAAACACTCTTCATGTGGATTTATGCAGGGGCTTCCCTGGTAGCTCAGCTGGTAAAAATTCGCCTGCAAAGTAGGAGACATGGGTTCAACTCCTGGGTTGGGAAGATCCCCCTGGAGGAGGGCATGACAACCCACTCCAGTATTCTTGCCTGGAGAATCCCCATGGACAGAGGAGCCTGGTGGGCTACAGTTCATGGGGTCACAAAGTGTTGGACATGACTGAGCAACTAAGCACAGCACAGCACCGCTAATGCAGGTCCCATTTATTTGAGCAGGGAAAAATAAACAGTATATAGTATTTATTGCATATATTCACAGATTTGAAAAATCAACATTTAGGAAATTTTTCTATCACTGTGCTTATCACTCAGCTACTTTTAACTTATGTTTAACAAACCTTATATAAAAGAACATACTATATTATTTCATGCATGTTATCAGGAAAGTTATCAGGATGCAGAAGACCTGGATCACATAGTGTGTGGCATAAGCCCTTTTGGAGGTCACCATTACCCCACCATAGAGCCACCAGAAGATGACCCACAAACTTCAGAACAATTATACCAAATAAATTCTCACATGTTAAGACATTTTTGGACCCACAACAGAACAAGACCCAGTTTCCCCCACAGTCAGTCTCTCCCATCAGGAAGCTTCCATAAGCCCTTCATCCTTATTAATCAGAGGGCGGACAGAATGAAAACCACAATCAGAGAAAACTAACCAAACTGATCACATGGATCACAGCTTGTCTAACTCGATGAAACTATGAGCCATGCTGTCTAGGGCCATCCAAGATGGACGGGTCATGGTGGAGAGTTCTGACAAAACGTGGTCCACTGGAGAAGGGAATGGCAAATCACTTCAGTATTCTTACCTTGAGAACCCCATTAACAGTATGAAAAAGCAAAAAGATATAACACTGAAAGATGAACTCCCCAGGTCTGTAGGTGCCCAATATGCTACTGGAGACAAGGGGAGAAATAACTCCAGAAACAATGACGAAATACAGCCAAAGCAAAAACAACAGCCAGTTGTGAATGTGACTGGGGATGGAAGTAAAGTCCAATGCTGTACAGAAAAATATTGCATAAGAACCTGGAATGTTAGGTCCACGAATCAAGGTAAATTTGAAATGGTTAAATGGGAGATATCAAGAGTGAACAATGGCATTTTAGGAATCAGTAAACTAAAATGGACTGGAATGGGTGAATTTAATTCAGATGACCATTATTTTTATTAATGTGGGTAAAATCCCTTAGAAGAAATGGAGTAGACATCATAGTCAACAAAAGAGTCTGAAATGCAGTACATGGGTGCAATCTCAAAAATGACAAAATGGTCTCTATTTGTTTCCAAGGCAAACTATTCACTATCACAGTAATCCAAGTCCATGCCACAATGACTAATGCCAAAGAAGCTGAAGTTGAATGGTTCTATGATGACCTACAAGACTTTCTAGAGCTAACACCAAAAAAAAAAAAAAAAAAAGGGATGTCCTTTTCATCAAAGGGGAATGGAATGCAAAAGTAAGAAATCAAGAGATACCTGGAGTAACAGGCAAGTTTGGCCTTGGAGTACAAAATGAAGCAGGGCAAGGCTAACAGAGTTTTCCCAAGAGAACATACTAGTCATAACAAATACTCTCTTCCAAAAACATAAGAGATGACTACATATGAACATCACCAGATGTTCAACATTGAAATCAGATTGATTATATTCTTTGCAGCCAAAGATGGAGAAGCTCTATACACTCAGCAAAAACAAGACCGGGAGCTGCCTGTGGCTCAGATCATGAACTCCTTATTGCCAAATTCAGACTTAAATTGAAGAAAGTAGGGAAAACCACTGGAGAAGGCACTGGCGACCCACTCCAGTACTCTTGCCTGGAAACTCCCATGGATGGAGGAGCCTGGTGGGCTGCAATCCATGGGGTCGCTGAGAGTCGGACACAACTGAGCGACTTCACTTTCACTTTTCACTTTTCACTTTCATGCATTGGAGAAGGAAATGGCAACCCACTCCAGTAGTCTTGCCTGGAGAATCCCAAGGACCGGGGAGCCTGGTGGGCTGCTGTCTATGGGGTCACACAGAGTCAGACACAACTGACGTGACTTAGCAGCAGCAGCAGCAGGGAAAATCACTAGACCATTCAGGTATGACCTAAATCAAATCCCTTATGATTATACAGTGGAAGTGACAAATAGATTCAAGGGATTAGATCTGATAGACAGAGTGCCTGAAGAACTATGGACAGAGATTCGTGACATTGTACAGGTGGCAGTGATCGAGACCATCCCCAAGAAGAAGAAATGCAAAAGGGCAAAATGGTTGTCTGAGGAGGTCTTACAAACAGCTGAGAAAAGAAGAGCAGCTAAAGTCAAAGAAAAGAAGGAAAGATATACTCATCTGAATGTAGAGTTCCAAAGAAGAGCAAGGAGAGATAAGAAAGCCTCCCTCAGTGATCACTGCAAAGAAATAGAGAAAAACAGTAGAATGGGAAAGACTAGAGATGTCTTCAAGAAAATTAGAGATACCAAGGGAACATTTCATGCAAAGATGGGCACAATAAAGGACAGAATTGGTATGGACCTATCAGAAGCAGAAGATATTAAGCAGAGGTGGCAAGAAAACACAGAAGAACTATATAAAAAAGATCTCAAGGACCTGGAACACCATGATGGTGTGATCACTCACCTATAGCCAGACATCCTAGAAAGCGAAGTCAAGTGGGCCTTAGGAAGCATCACTACAAAAACTAGTGGAGGTGATGGAATTCCAGTTGCACTATTTCAAGTCCTAAAAGATGGTGCTGCACCGAATATGCCAGCTAATCTGGAAAACTCAGCAGTGGTCCCAGGATTGGAAAAGGTCAGTTTTCATTCCAATCCCAAAGAAAGGCAATGCCAAAGAATGTTCACACTAGTGCACAATTGCACTCATCTCAAACTAGCAAAACAATGCTCAAAATTCTCCAAGCCAGGCTTCAATAGCACATGAACTGTGAACTTGTAGATGTTCAAGCTGGTTTTAGAAAAGGCAGAGGAACTAGGGGTCAAATTGCCAACATCTGTTGGATCATTGGAAAAGCAAGAAAGTTCCAGAAAAACATGTACTTTGGCTTTATTGACACATTAAGCCTTTGTGTGGATCACAACAAACTGGAAAATTCTGAAAGAAATGGGAATACCAGACCACCTTACCTGCCCCTGAGAAATCTGTATGCAGGTCAAGAAACAACAGTTAGAACCAGACATGGATCAACAGACTGGTTGCATTGGGAAAGGAGTTCGTCAAGGCTGTATATTGTCACCCTGCTTATTTAATTTATATGCAGAGTATATCATGTGGAATACCAGGTTGAGTGAAGCTCAAGCTGGAATCATAACTGCTGAGAGAAATATCAATAACCTCAGATATGCAAATGACACCACCCGTATGACAGAAAGTGAAGAATTAAAGAGCCCCTTGATGAAAGTGAGAGAGGAGAGTGAAAAAGTTGGCTTAAAGCTCAACATTCAAAAAACTAAGATCATGGCATCTGGTCCCATCAATTCATGGCAAATAGAAGGGGGAAAAATGGAAACAGTAAGAGACTTTATTTTGGGGTCTCCAAAATCATAGGAGATGGTGACTGCAGCCATGAAATTGAAAGACACTTGCTCCTTGGAAGAAAAGCTGTGACCAACCTAGACAGCGTATTAAAAAGCAGAGACTTTACTTTGCTGACAAAGGTCTGTCTAGTCAAGGCTATGGTTTTTCCAGTAGTCATGTATGGATATCAGAGTTGGACCATAAAGAAACCTGAGCTCCAAAGAATTGATGCTTTTGAACTGTGGTGTTGGAGAAGACTCTTCAGAGTCCCTTGGACAGCAAGGAGATCAAACCAGTCAATTGTAAAGGAAATCAGTCCTGAATATTCATTGGAAGGACTGATGCTGAAGCTGAAGCACTAATACTTTGGCCACCTGATGTGAAGAACTGACTCATTGGAAAAGACCCTGATCCTGGGAAAGATTGAAGGCAGGAGGGGGAGGGGATGATGGAGGATGAGATGGTTGAACGGCATCACCAACTCAACGGACATGAGTTTGAGCAAGCTCCAGGAGTTGAAGAAGGACAGGGAAGCCTGGTGTGCTGCAGTCCATGGGATCACAGAGTTGGCCACAGCTGAGCGACTGAACTTGAACTGGATCAGGGAGCACGTGTTATGGATATCTGTTCACACTGGGTGTCTATTTTAGGAAAATGATTCACTTTTATATTTATATCCATGAAATATTAATTGCTTTTCAGTATTTTTATTGGAAAGAGTGACAAAACATAAGTACACTTGAATTTTCACAACTGAAAAACTCCAAAATCATCACTAAGTGTATTTAAATCTTTAGGAATAGTTTTCCTCAAAATACGTGATGATGAGCTAATTCCAAATGTTTTAGGTTAAATTACTGTAGTATTTTTATTTAGTAAATTACATTGCCGCTTGTAGATGCTATCATACTTTAAGAAATAAATCTTGGTAAGTGATTTATGCTTCTTATATTTTATTAAATATAATTAGACTGCATCCAAATATGAATATGATATTAAGATTTAGGCTAAGTGACATGCCTTTCTCACTAGCATAGTATTCAAATGATATAGGGCTTAGTGCTTTTCAGGTCAGAATGATAGTTAATAACTTTGTACAAGTTAATTTGAAACTGGATCCTTAATTTTCATTCATTTAATTACAAAGCAGCATTATAAAATCCCTACCAAAATAGTTCACATAGCAGTCTGCAATGAGGAAGCTTATATGTGAAAGGACATTGTATAACATTGGTCAAACCTGGAAATGGTAGGATTTTGCTGAGCAAGTCATGGCATTATCAGAGGGTGCTAGCATATATAGAAATGCAGATCAGAAAATGAAATGAAGGATATAAAGAAACCAATAAAGATGGTGTATTAAAAAAGTTGAATGTGGCTTGTTAGAATACATATTTAATAGTTCAGTGTGAGTAAAGACCTGAGGAAATGACCTTTCATTTCAGCATAAAGGAAATGTAATTATAATTTATTTCAACTGTGGTCTTTTACAATAATATAGGATCATTTAGAGTTGCCCGTGAAAATAGTTTTACTGATAGGCTGGTGCTAATGATAAATACCAATGTATTGCCTAGTAGAGAACTTATAGAAATGAAGAGAAGACTCTGAAGAAGTGCTGTGTCTTTCAGGAGAATAAAATAATGAGAAACCTATTTTACTGAAAACAATCCAGCTTTTTATGATATTTGTATCTATTGCAAAACTCAGGCTTTGTAACAGAAATAGCATGCAGTCAAATTTTCTTTTAAAAGATAAAAAGAATCTTACAAACAACTTGTTTGTTCAATTAAATAATGATATTATTTCATTTTCACAAAGAATTCATCTATTGAGATGTTATAATCAGATACTTTGAATGAAACAGGCTTCCTCCCTACATAACTGAATACATAATAGGTCACACATGTTAGTCATCAGTACTGATGGAAAGAGCAATGGCTGGGGTCCCAAATCATGCTCAGTGAAATAAGTCAGACAGAGAAAGACAAATACGATATGATATCACTTATGAGTAGAATCTAAAAAGTACAACTAGTGAATATAATAAAAAAGAAGTAGATATAGAGAACAAACTAGTAGGTACCAGTGAGGAGAAGGGAAAGGGGCAATGTAGGTGTGGGAAGCGGGAGGTACAAACTATTGGGTGTAAGATAGGTTCAATGATGTATTGTACAACATGAGGGAATATAGCCAATATTTTGTAATAACTGTAATAAATGGCACACACACACACACACACACAAGTCGCTCAGTCGTGTCCGACTCTTTGCGACCCCATGGATTGTAGCCCACCAGGCTCCTCGGTCCATGGGATTTTCCAGGCATGAATACTGGAGTGGGTTGCAGTTTCCTTCTCCAGGGGATCTTCCTGACCCAGGGATTGAACCCAGGTCTCTCACATTGTAGGCAGACGCTTTACCATCTTAGCTACCAGGGAAGTCCATCAAAAACACAGAAGAGTAGTAGTAAGTTTCAAAAGGATGTCAGTTGAAATCTTTTATAGATGAAATCTACTTCCTAGAAGTCAACTCGCCAATTATACGCACAGCTGGAGACAAGAGGCTGCAAAAAAAGTCCAACTGGAAAATATCTCGGGTACCAAGTACAAACGGCAAGTAACTTTTAAAACTTGTATAATTTTTTTTACGTTAAAATTTTTTAAAAATCTTCTGACTCCATCATGCTGCCTACTCCTCTGTGAGATGCCTGAGGAGTACATGTAGCATATAGGAGACGTTGGAAAAACACACACTTCATTCTGTCTAGAGCTATGGCCTCAAATCTTTATATGGTCCCAGATTAAACTGGGCTGGACCATACGTGAATGAAGATGACTCTTTATGTACCTGACCTTCATCCTAGCCTAGGGCCCAGATGAGTATTAAGAAGAGTGATTGGTCTTGACTCCTCCCTTTTCACCATCCTCAGGTCTTAAACTCTGATAGTGAGAAGACTGATAAAGAGAAAATGTTACGAAACTGTCTTCTGTGCTCTGGACACTAATTCTATGCTCACTTGGCTTTACAGGAAAAGAAATGGCAAGGAGTGGATGGCTTGTCTTACAACAATTTTCACATGTGAGCACATCTGAAGCTTGAAATTGTACTTCATTGTTTCCAGCACCCAAAACTCAGGTTGCTGCTAAGTCACTTCAGTCGTGTCCAATTCTGTGCGACCCCACAGACGGCAGCCCACCAGGCTCCCCTGTCCCTGGGATTCTCCAGGCAAGAACACTGGAGTGGGTTGCCATTTCCTTCTCCAATGCATGAAAGTGAAAAGTGAAAGTGAAGTCGCTCAGTTGTGTCCGAATCCTAGCAACCCCATGGACTGCAGCCTGCCAGGCTCCTCCGTCCATGGGATTTTCCAGGCAAGAGTACTGGAGTGGGGTGCCATTGCCTTCTCCAAAACTCAGGTTATGTGTCCTTTACCCTTCTTAGAGTTGTTTCTTCTAGAAGATGGAATTGTTGAGGGGAATATTCAACCTTTCCCAGCGGTTAGAGTGTGCTACTAATAATAATTAGGACTAAAAGTGAAGAATAATTAGACACATCTTGTTGTACTTACTCTTCTTACTTCAGGGACACAAATCCTATCTAACTCTTCACTGACTTGGAACATATAAAGTAGCAGGAATTAAAAATTTCAAGTTCTATCTTCATTTTCATCACCTAGTTGTTTCTATAAAATCATTAATTAATTTTTTGGATATAGAAAAATATACCACCAAATGATACATATTTGGAAAAATGTCAATTTGTTAATTATCTTGTCTAGCTTTTGAAGATCTAGTTCTGCAGCCAATTTAGTATTCAAAATAAACACATTATATAACTGCTTATAAATAAGAAAGATTATGATAAATATTGTAAGTGATGTAGAGAGGATATGAAATACATGTTAGAAAGAGGAGCTACTATTCTGAGAGAGAAGGAATTGCTACATGGAAAAGGGAGTGTTAGGTAGGTAGAATAGGGAAAAGGAGTCCAAAATGGTGGTGGCTAAAAGACAAGGAAAGTCCGAGGACCAGAGTGAAGACTTCAGGCAGAACAAACAGAACAAACAGCACTCCTGGCTAAGCCCAATTTGCATAGGGCAGGCCCAGGTGGAGGAAAAAACATATAAAAGGAGGAGCCAAAGCGCTTTCTCTCGGACTCTCTCTCCCACGTGCGTGTGCGCACTCTTTCTCTCTCTCTCTCTCTCTCCCCTTCCCTCCCCACGCACTCCTCCATTCTCTTCTCTTCAGTCTTGGATTCTCCTGCTATCTTATAAATAAAATGGAGCTGTAACACTGATTTGCCTAAGAGCTGTAATGCGGTTTGTCCAAGACCCGAGAGCTGTGATGCGCCAAGGGCTTTAATGTCCGTTGCTCCAAATCTTTGTTGTGAAGAGACAAAGAACCGAGGAGCATACACTTGCATGACAGGAGGATTTAAAGAGAGACTTGAAATATATGTAATCTCTCAACAGTTGAAATTCACAAATATAGTTTAATCCAGTAAGTATCAATATGTGATTTGAGGACCAATAATATCAGCATCACTTGAGAAATTGTTAGAAATGCAAATTATCAAATCCTACCCTAGATGTGATGAATTGTGAACTCTGGTGATAGGACCCTGAAATTTGTAATTTATCAACTCTCCATGTGACTCTGATGCCTGCTAGAGTTTGAAGACCACTGAATTAATCAATCAATAAGCTTAAATCTATCAATTGGCTTAAGGTGCTAAATAGACACTTGAGGAATAGAAGTAATTGTAAAGTATAGTTCTTATCATAAAACATTCCAATAGAATTAGAATAGTCATTTTAGTAGGCAACTATTAATATAAAAGAAACCTAGCAACACAAAGTCATTGATAGGGCCCAAAGGATTCACGGTGACAGATAGAGATAATGGAGACATGGCCTCAGGGGGATTGTAGTAATAAACATCTCTTCAGCTTTGTCAACATGGACATTATCATTTCCTTGGTCCAGATGGCAATCAGTTTTGATAAATCAGGAAAGATACTATATCAAGAAACCAGAAATAAGGAAAAATAAAGCTAAAAATAAGAATACAATCCAGTTCATAAACCAAGATTCAGGAAATCATAAAACAAGCACAAATGGCCACTTTATTATTTTCCTTTGAGTTTTTTAAGCTTCCTGGATAAATTTATAGTTTTCATTAATTTTGGAAAATTTTAGCCATTGTTTCTTCAAACATTTTTTTTCTCTTCCATCTTCCTCTTAGGACTCCAATTACAAGTATGCTAGACTGCTTGAAGTTGTTAATGCTTGATATGGTCACTGAGCTCTCTTTTGCTTTTCTTAGTCTTTTTCTTTCTCTTGTGCTTCAGTTTGTATAGTTTCTATTACTATGTCTTCATTCATTGATATTTTCTTCTGCAATATCTACTTCTATTAATTCCATCCAATGAAATTTTCATTTCAGATATTGTATATTCATGTGTGGAAGTTCCATTTGGTCTTTCTTACCTCTTCCATTTCTCTTCTCATTATATTTATGTTTTCCTCTTTAAATATATGAACCTATATATTAAAGATGTTTAAATATCCTTGTTTGCAAATTCTGTCACCTCTCATTTCAGCATCTGTGTTTTTGTTCTGCTTATGAGTCACATTTTCCCACTTCTTAAGTCTAGTAATTATTTTACTGAATGCCAGGCATTGTTAATTTTATGTTGTTGAGGACTAAATTTTATAGTATACCTTTAAAGAGTATAGAAGGCAGTTAAGTAACATGAAGATCATTTTAATGCTTTTGAGGCTTGTTTTTAAGCTTCTTTTAGTTCCACTACCTGTCTCTTGAGGAACCTGTATACAGCTCAGGAAGCAACAGTTAAAACTGGACATGAAACAACAGACTGGTACCAAATAGGAAAAGGAGTACATCAAGGCTGTATATTGTCACCCTGCTTATTTAACTCATATGCAGAGTACATCATGAGAAATGCTGGGCTGGAAGAAGCACAAGGTTGAATCAAGATTGCCAGGAGAAATATCAATAACCTCAGATATGCAGATGACACCACCCTTATGGCAGAAAGTGAAGAGGAACTAAAAAGCCTCTTGATGAAAGTGAAAGAAGAGAGTGAAAAAGTTGGCTTAAAGCTAAACATTATGAAAACGAAGATCATGGCATCTGGTCCCATCACTTCATGGGAAATAGATGGGGAAACAGTGGAAACAGTGTCAGACTTTATTTTGGGGGGCTCAAAAATCACTGCAGATGGTGAATGCAGCCATGAAATTAAAAGACACTTACTCCTCAGAAGGAAAATTATGACCAACCTGGACAGCATATTCAAAAGCAGAGCATTACTTTGCCAACAAAGGTCCGTCTAGTCAAGGCTATGGTTTTTCCAGTGGTCATGTATGGATGTGAGAGTTGGACTGTGAAGAAAGCTGAGCGCTAACGAACTGATGCTTTTGAACTGTGGTGTGGAGAAGACTCCAGAGAGTTCCTTGGACTGCAAGGAGATCCAACCAGTCCATCCTAAAGGAGATCAGTCCTGGGTGTTCATTGTAAGGATTGATGTTGAAGTTGAAACTCCAGTACTTTGGCCACCTCATGCGAAGAGTTGACTCATTGGAAAAGACTCTGATGCTGGGAGGGATTGGGGGCAGGAGGAGGAGGGGACGACAGAGGATGAGATGGCTGGATGGCATCACTGACTCGATGGACGTGAGTCTGAGTGAACTCCGGGAGTTGGTGATGGACAGGGAGGCCTGGCGTGCTGCGATTCATGGGGTCGCAAAGAGTCAGACACGACTGAGCGACTGAACTGAACTGAACTTCGGAGTAGATAAATTGTTTCCCACTGAACCCTGGTTGATTTTAAAGCTGCCCTGACCCCAGGTGACTGGGCATTCCATATACACTGACATTAATAAATAATTGCTATAGACATTAAGTGCTTCTGAAGGAATGTCTAGTTTATTTTCCTTATCATCAAGTCAGATAAAATGCAGCATTTGCATTATCTAGTAGATAGTTTCTGTTCTTTTTGAGAGTGGCCTTTTTATTATATGAGTAATATAGCAATAACCTCAGATACGCAGATGACACAATCCTTATGGCAGAAAGTGAAGAGGAACTAAAAACCCTCTTGATGAAAGTGAAAGAGGAGAGTGAAAAAGTTGGCTTAAAGCTCCGCATTACAGAAACTAAGATCATGGCATCTAGTCCCATCATTTCATGGGAAATAGATGGGGAAATAGTGGAAACAGTGTCAGACTTTATTTTTCTGGGCTCCAAAATCACTGCAGATGGTGACTGCAGCCATGAAATTAAAAGACGCTTATTCCTTGGAAGAAAAGTTATGACCAACCCAGACAGAATATTAAAAAGCAGAGACATTACTTTGCCAACAGGTCTATCTAGTCAAGGCTATTGTTTTTCCAGTGGTCATGTATGGATGTGAGAGTTGGACTGTGAAGAAAGCTGAGCGCCAAAGAATTGATGCTTTTGAACTGTGGTGTTGGAGAAGACTCTTGAGAGTCCCTTGGACTGCAAGGAGATCCAACCAGTCCATTCTAAAGGAGATCAGCCCTGGGTGTTCCTTGGAAGGAATGATGCTAAAGCTGAAACTCCAGTACTTTGGCCACCCATGCAAAGAGTTGACTCATTGGAAAAGACTCTGATGCTGGGAGGGATTGGGGGCAGGAGGAGGAGGGGACGACAGAGGATGAGATGGCTGGATGGCATCACTGACTCGATGGACGTGAGTCTGAGTGAACTCCGGGAGTTGGTGATGGACAGGGAGGCCTGGTGTGCTGCGATTCATGAGGTCGCAAAGAGTCAGACATGACTGAGCAACTGAACTGAACTGAATATATGCTTTATTATAAAAATTCAAACAATTCAGATATATACTAAGCAGAGTAAAAACAAAATCTCTTCACTGTACCTCATCTACTATTAACAGTTTGGTGTTTATATCTCCCTATCATTAAAATAGATATCTATCACTTTCCAGTCCCACTGAAGTACCAGTGACAGGACTTTTCTTGCTATAACACCATTGCCTCTCTATTTTGGAGGACTTACCAGAGTCTTGGGCTATTGTCAAAAAAATAAAAAAAAAAAATCCACAAGGTGTAGTTAGGATGGGATCAAGAAAAGCTCAGAGTCTAG
The DNA here is from genome assembly GCF_055505025.1 of Bos grunniens. Taxonomy (NCBI): domain Eukaryota; kingdom Metazoa; phylum Chordata; class Mammalia; order Artiodactyla; family Bovidae; genus Bos; species Bos grunniens. The sequence goes on along the minus strand of NC_141194.1, from coordinate 97,959,629 downwards.
TGCTACAAGAGCAGCAGTGAGCACCACAAGCAGATCTTAAAGGAAAGTTTTGGCTCACAATGAAGAGTTGACATGGTTCCTTAGCAGAGTTATATATTCACTTTACTAGTGACAGATGTTTGCTGGAACAGATTCAGCTTTTATTTGGCTCCCTGACAGTGGCCTCCAATAGAATACTTTGTGCCCCTCAATGCTGATTCCCTGATACCACCCATATACCCTGAGGCCCTGCTTTTTGTTTCTAGATAATGATCACTTCCAAGGGCTTTTCTATACTCCCACAAGCACACTCCCTCCTATTCTAATCTTCCCATACTGCATAGACAGTGTCCTTTCTTCTATTTGCTTTGTAAGCTTTGTACCATCACCAACTCTGCTTTCCAAAGGGACTTTCCTTTTGTCTCTCCACAGACAGTTTAGAAGTAAAAACAAAATGAGATAAAACAGCAAAAGTATATATTAATTTTTTTTCCCTTTTAATTCTTGCTATAACTATGCTAACTTACCTCTCTAAGCCATACAGGTGACTGTGACAAGAGAAAGGGCCAGGAAGTTCAGGAAGTGAAAGCAAGGAAGAAACAGCACAAAGATAAATTTCAAGGTCATATTCTGCATCCTTACAGGCCACTACATATAGAAATGCTTCATAATATTAATGTATTATACTGTGTAAATTAACATAAGATAGTAAACCAGTCTCTTTTTCATATAGGAAAATCTTTATTTGATAAATATAATTTTTTGAACCAGGCTCTTATTGATGCACACAATTAAAGAAAAACACCTTGTATCTGCTCATACTTTGAATGAATTTATTTCTGTAAGAATATTCCTGAAAGTAGAAATTCTGGATCAAAGCATATGTACTATTTAAATTTAAAAGATAATAGCGAACTGCCTTTCAGAAAGATTTACCAATCTACATGTTTAGAAACGTTTATGAGATTGTCAGCACTAGCTATCAACAATCAAATCAATATTTGTGAATCTAATAGGTCTAAATTAGATTTTAAAATCTATTTTTAAAAGTCTTATTCCTATGATTAACATGTTGAAGATATTTTCATATGTGTAAGAGTAATTCATACTTCTTCCATGAATTGTCTGTTCATATCCTTCGCATAAATTTGATTTTGCTTTTTTTTTTTTTTTTGCTTAGTGATTTGTAGTAGCTCATTTGTGTACAGATATTAACCCTTGAGATGTTACATATGGCCTACGTACCCACATATTTTTTTCTAGTTTGATATTAGTATTTTAGCATAATTTACAAAGTTGTTTTTTTTTTTTTTGCTATGCATGCAGAGATCAATCTATTCAACAAATATTTGTTGAACCCCTACTATGTGCCAACCACTCATCTGAGTTATAGGGATATAGTGGTGATAAAGACAGACAAGATACTTCCCTGGTGGTCCAGTGGTTAAGAATCTGCCTTTCCATGTAGGAGATGTGGGCTCAATCCCTGGTCAGGGAACTAAGATCCAACTAACCCCATGCACCGCAACTACTGAGCTCACATGCTACAACTAAAGAGCCCACATGCCACAATAAAGATCCCATGTGCTGTGACTAAGATCTAATGCAACCTAATAAAGAAATGAATATTAAAAAAAGAAAAAGACAAGTTCCCTGCACTCAGGGTGCTTACTAATGGAGAATCAGGAAAGTAAAATAGATGTACAGACTTTAGTTGTATGATGGTGAAAATAAACTTGTCTTCCCTGATAGCTTAGCTGGTAAAGAATCCACCTGCAGTATGGAAGACCTGGGTTCAATCTTTGGGTTGGCAAGATCCCCTGGAGAAGGGAACAGCTACCCACTCCAGTATTCTGGCCTGGAGAATTCCATGGACTGCATAGTCCATAGGGGGGGCAAAGATCTGGACACAACTGAGCAACTTTCACTTTCACTTTGTTTCATATGGGAGCGAATGGTCAGATGAGGTCTTTCTGGGAAATGACATTTGAGGTAAGACCTGAAAGATGAAAATGAGACAAATAGATAAACCACATAGGCAGTGGAGGAGAGCTTTTGGGTTAGGAAAAGTTGTGGTGGGATGGGGTTGGGGGAAACAGCAATCCAAAGGATCAAAAGCAGGAAAGGGTGTAGTGTATTCAAGGACAAAATGAAAAGTATGATCACTGAGACTAGTGAGGTACAGGGAAAATAATATGAATGAGGCTGGAGAGGAGGAGTGGGGAGGGGCAAATGAAACAACATCTTATTTTATTCCAAGAGTGAGAGCCACTGAAGAGTTCTAGGTATGGACTGGTATAATTCAATTTATGTTGTTAAAGCTCATTTGTCCTAGCTATGTAGGGAAAAAATTGGCACGGGGAGAAAGTACAAACAGAAAAAAGAGTTAAGCAACTATCGTACTAGTCTAGACTACAAAAGATAGTAGCTTAGATTACGCTGTTAGCCATGGAGAGGAAATCAAGAAGGAAGAGTAACTCTTAGGCAATCAAATTTGCTCTTCTATCACTTCTCCACACATATCTTCATCTTCATTTAGTTTTTGCTCATCCTTTCTGGTATGAAAAAATAAGGTACCTCATCTCTTTTGTAAGATCAACCTCTCAAGATACAGCAAAAAATACTCAAGAAGCCTTTCTTGGATAAACAAAAAGATTCTACTGTATACCACAGGAAACTATATTCAATATCCTCTGATAAGCCATAATGGAAAATAGAATGAAAAATAATTTTGTTGTTGTTCAGCTGTTCTGTCTTGTCCAACTCTTTGTGACCCCATGGATTGCAGCATGCCAGGGTTGCCTGTCCTTCACCATCTCCCAGAGCATACTGAAACTCATGTCCATTGACTCAGTGATGCCATCCAACCATCTCGTCCTCTGTCATCCCCTTCTCCTCCTGCCTTCTGTCTTTCCCAGCATCAGGGTCTTTTCCAGTGAGTCAGTTAACATCAGGTGGCCAAAGTATTGCAGCCTCAGCATCAGTCCTTCCAATGAATATTCAGGGTTGATTTTCTTTAGGATTAACTAGTTTGATCTTGTTGTCCAAGACCCTCAAGAGTCTTCTCCAGCACCACTCAAAGGCATCAATTCTTTAGGGCTCAGCCTTCTTTATGGTTCAACTCTCACATCAATTCATGACTACTGCAAAAACCATAGCTTCGACTATATGGACCTTTCTTGGCAAAGTAATGTCTCTGCATTTTAATATGCTGTTTAGGTTTTTCATATCTTTTCTTCCAAGGAGTAAGCATCTTTTAATTTCATGGCTGCAGTCACTGTCCGCAGTGATTTTGGAGCTCAACAACAACAAAAAATAGTCTTTCACTGTTTGTATTGTTTCCCCATCTATTTCCCATGAAATGATAGGGCTGGATGTCACAATCTTTTTTTTTTTTAATGTTGAGCAAGAGGCTCTCTAGTTCCTCTTTGCTTTCTGTCATAAGGGTGGTGTCATCTGCATATCTGAGGTTATTGATATTTATCCTGGCAATCTTGATTCCAGTTTTTGATTCATCCAGCCTTGCATTTTGCACGGTGTGCTCTCACAGAAGTTAAATAAACAGGGTGACAATATACAGCTTTGACACACTCTTTTCCCAATTTTGAACCAGTCTGTTGTTCCATGTTCGGTTCTAACTGTTGCTTCTTGACCTGCATACAGATTTCTCAGGAGGCAGGTAAGGTGGTCTGATATTCCTATCTGTTTATGATTTTCCACAGTTTGTTGTAATGCACACAGTCAAAGGCTTTAGTGTAGTTACTAAAGCAGAAGTAGATGTTTTTCTGGAGTTCTCTTGCTTTTTCTATGATCCAAAGGATGTTGGCAATTTGATCTCTGGTTCCTCTGCCTCTTCTAATTCCAATTTGTACATCTGGAAGTTGTTGGTTCACATACTATTGAAGCCTAGCTTGGAGAATATTGAGCATGACCTTGCTAGTATGTGAAATGAGTGCAATTGTGCAGTAGTTTGAACATTCTTTGACATTGCCCTCTTTGGCATTGGAATGAAAACTGATATTTTTCAGTCCTGTGGCCACTGCTGAATTTTCCAAATTTGCTGGTATATTGAGTGCAGCACTTTAACAGCATTATGTGGGATCTGATTACAGAACTACCTCAGGACTGGGGAAACAGAGACTCTTGGAGGGCATAAACAAAACCTCATGCATACCAGGACCCAGGAGAAAGGAGCACTGACCCTACAAGAGACTGAGACAGGCTTGCCTGTGAGTGTTTGGGAGTCTCCAGTGGAGGCGTGGGATGACAGTGGCCTGTCCTGGGGTCAGGGACGCTGACTGAAGCAGTCCTGGGAGGCCTGTCACACTGGCAGAAGTCCTTTTGGAGGAGTTTGGTTTCAGGCCAAATTACAGGGATGGAACACAGCCCCACCCATCAGCAGAATATTGGATTTACAAATCCGATCATGGACTTGCCCAATAGAGCAGGATCCATTCTCCCCACAGGAAGATCCATTCCTTCCCATCAGGAAGCTTCCACAAGCCTCTTATCCTCAATCATCATAAGAGAGACATAATGAAAACCACAATCACAGAAAAATAGCCAAACTGATAACAGGGATCAGAGCCTTGTCTAACTCAATGAAACTATGAGCTAAGCTCTCTAGGGCCATCTAAAACAGATGGATCATAGTGGAGAATTCTAAACAAACATGGTCCACTGGAGAAGGGAATGGCAAACGACTTCAATATTCTTGCCTTGAGAACCCCATGAACAGTATGAAAAAGCAAAAAGATATGACACTGAATGATGAACTCCCCAGGTAGGTAGGTGCCCAAAATGCTACTGGAGAAGAGCAGAGAAATAGCTCCAGAAGGAATGAAGAGGCTGAAACAAAGTAGAAACAATGCCCATTTGTGGATGAGTCTGGTGGTGAAAGTAAAGTCTGATGCTGTAAAGAACAATATTGTATAGGAACCTGGAATTTTAGGTCTATCAATCAAGGTAAATTGAAAGTGGTCAAACCAGTGATGGCAAGAATGAACATGAACATTTTAGGAATCAGTGAACTAAAATGGACAGGAATGGGCAAATTTAATTCAGATGACCATTATATCTACTACTATGGGCAAGAATTCCTTAGAAGAAATGGAGTAGCTCTCATACTCAACAGAAGAGTCTGAAATGCAGTACTTGGGTGCAATCTCAAAAATGACAGAATGATCTCTGTTCGTTTCCAGGGAAAACCATTCACTATCACAGTAATCCAAGTCGATGGCCCAGCCACTAATGCCAAAGAAGCTGAAGTTGAACAGCTCTATGAAGACCTAAAAGACCTTCTAGAACTAACACCAAAAAAAGATGTCCTTTTAATCATAGGGGAATGGAATGCAAAAGTAGGAAGTCAAGAGATACCTGGAGTAACAAGTTTGGCCTTGGAGTACAAAATGAAGCAGGGCAGAGGCTAACAGAGTTTTGCCAAGAGAACACCCTGGTCACAGCAAACACCATCTTCCAACACCACAAGAGAAGACTCTACACATGAACATCACCAGATGGTCAATACCAAAATCAGATTCGTTATACTCTTTACAATTGAAGCTGGAGAAGCGCTATACAGTCAGCAAAAACAAGACTTGGTGCTACTGTGGCTCAGATCATGAATTCCCTATTGCAAAATTCAGACTTAAATTGAAGTTAGGGTAAACCACTAGACCATTCAGGTATGACCTAAATCAAATCCCTTACAATTATAAAGTGCAAGTGACAAATAGATTCAAGAGACTACATCTGATAGATAAAGGGCCTGAAGAACTCTGGATGGAGGTTCATAACATTGTACAGAAGCAGTGATCAAAACCATTCCCAAGAAAAAGATATGCAGAAGGACAAAATAGTTGTCTGAGAAGGCCTTACAGATAGCTGAGAAAAGAAGAGAAGCTAAAGGCAAAGGAGAGAAGGAAAGATATACCCATCTGAATGCAGAGTTCCAAATAATAGCAAGGAGAGATCAGAAAACCTCCCTCAGTGATCAGTGCAAAAAATAGAGGAAAACAAGAATGGGAAAGACTAGAGATCTCTTCAAGAAAATTAGAGATGACAAGGGAATATTTCATGCATAGATGAGCACAATAAAGGACAGAAAAGGTATGGATCTATCAGAAGCAGAAGATATTAAGAAGAGGTGGCAAGAATACACAGAGGAACTATATAAAAAAGATCTTAATGACCTGGAACACCATGATGGTGTGATCACTCACCTAGAGCCAGACATTCTGGAGTGTGAAGTCAAATGGGCCTTAAGAAGTATCACTGTGAACAAAGCTAGTGGATATGATGGAATTACAACTGAAAAAGTATATATATATATGTGTGTATGTATATATATATATATATATATATATATATATTGATGGAGAAGGCAATGGCACCCCACTCCAGTACTCTTGCCTGGAAAATCCTATGGACAGAGGAGCCTGGTAGGCTGCAGTCCATGGGGTCGCTAAGAGTCGGACACGACTGAGCGAATTCACTTTCACTTTTCACTTTCATGCATTGGAGAAGGAAATGGCAACCCACTCCAGTGTTCTTGCCTGGAGAATCCCAGGGACAGGGGAGCCTGGTGGGCTGCCGTCTATGGAGTCGCACAGAGTCGGACACGACTGAAGCGACTTAGCAGCAGCATATATATCTGAATCACTTTGCTGTACAGCAGAAATTAACACAACATTTTCAATCGAGTATACTTCAATTAAAATATAATATTATGAGGAAAAATTAAATTAAAAAGGAAAAAAAGACACCTTATCTTGAACTTCTGACTGTGCTAAGTCACTAATATGTGCAAACCTCCACCAAAGCACTTAAGATTATATCCTAATTATATTCATTTATCTTTCTTTTAATTTGATCATAGGCTCCATGAGTAGGTGATTATGTCTTATGTCTTACTCATTTATATAACACAACACCTGTGTTAGCATCTGGTACATAGTAGGTCTTAATTATTTATTATACTTCAATTGATGGAGTAGGGTATTACATTTTACCTAAGGTGTATATGGAAACAATAATTTATTTTAATTTATTGATGTTATATATAAATAGCTTGTCTGCCAAAAAATACCTCGTCAACATCTCCTGGATCATAGACAAAGCAAGGGAATTACAGAAAAACATCTATTTCTGCTCCCTTGACTATGATAAAGGCTTTGACTGTGTGGATCACAACAAACTGTGGAAAATTCTTAAAGAGATAGGAATACCAGATTACCTTACCTGCCTTCTGAGAAAGCTGTATGTGGGACAAGAAGTAACAGTTAGAATTTATAATAGCCAGGACATGGAAGCAACCTAGATGTCCATCAGCAGATGAATGGATAAGAAAGCTGTGGTACATATACACAATGGAGTATTACTCAGCCATTAAAAAGAATACATTTGAATCAGTTCTAATGAGGTGGATGAAACTGGAGCCTATTATACAGAGTGAAGTAAGCCAGAAAGAAAAACACCAATACAGTATACTAATGCATATATATGGAATTTAGAAAGATGGTAACAATAACCCTGTGTACGAGACAGCAAAAGAGACACTGATGTATAGAACAGTCTTTTGGACTCTGTGGGAGAGGGAGAGGGTGGGATGATTTGGGAGAATGGCATTGAAATATGTATAATATCATATATGAAACGAGTCGCCAGTCTAGGTTCGATGCACGATACTGGATGCTTGGGGCTGGTGCACTGGGACGACCCAGAGGAATGGTATGGGGAGGGAGGAGGGAGGAGGGTTCAGGATGGGGAACACATGTATACCTGTGGCGGATTCATTTTGATATATAGCAAAACCAATACAACATTGTAAAGTTAAATAAAATTAAATTTTAAAAAAATTTAAAAAAAATAAAAAGAATTGGACATGGAACAATGGACTGGTTCCAAATTGGGAAAGGAGTACATCAAAGCTGTCACCCTGCTTATTTAACTTATATGCAGAATACATCATGTGAAATGCCAGGCTGGATGAATCACAAGCTGGAATCAAAATTGCCAGGAGAAATATCAACAACCTCAGATATACAGATTGATACCACTCATGGCAGAAAGTGAAGAGGAACTAAAGAGACTTTTGATGAGGGGTAAAGAGGAGAGTGAAAAAGCTGGCTTAAAACTCAACATTCATAAAACTAAGCATTTATTGATTAAGGTGTAGTTAGTGGTGCCCAAAACAATTACAATAATAACACCAAAGATCACTGACTGATCACCATAACAAATAAAAGAATTATTTTTAAAAAGTCTGAAATATTGTGAGAATTACAAAAATTCCCACACAGAGACATGAAATGATCAAATCCTGTTGGAACAATGGTGCCAATAGGCTTGCTCAATTCAGGGTTTGCCACAAACATTCAACTTGTAAAAAAGTGCTGTATCTGCAAAGAGTAATAAAGCACAATAAAATGAGGTATGCCGGCAGTTATGTTTTAATTTTATCTGTGGTTATTGCTCCTTTGAAGTTGTCTATAATTTTTAAAAATTGTTTTCTAAATCTACAAAAATAAAACACAAGCATATCCATGTAAAATGGAAACTAGATAATACAGAGAGTAAAAAGGTGAGTTATCTTTTCCTTTCCCTGAGATAGTAACTTTTGGCAGCCATTTCTCTATGCAGTTACATAGAGAATGTGTATATAGATAGATTATTTATAGATTTGCCTTTACATACAGTGTTATCCTAAACATATTACTCAATTTCTTTTTACTTAACAACATAGCAAATTCATTCTTCCATATCATTTCTTCCATACCACTACATAGAGAGACATATATTTTAAGGGTTTTATAATGGTCCTTTGTATGGATTAACAAAATATATTTAGCCAATAGTATCTTCATGCATATTTAGCTTTTCAGTTTCTTCTTATTACATATGATAATGCAATGAATATTCTTGTGCCCCATATTTCCATGTTTTAAGTCTACTTGATAGAGGCTAATGATTGTATGTTAAGCTTTTGTAATCCTATTTCTGTTCATCTCTCTTACTTTCAACATCATCATCAAGGGCTTAATGAATTTTATATCACTTTTTTTCCTACATCATGCTTTTTTATTTTGAACTTGTAAATGGATGCAGAGAGAAATTAGAATTTCGGTTTTATAAATGTAAATAAGCTCCAATTGTTTTATGAATTTCCAGTTACTATCAAAATTAACACTTAGAGGTAAATATTTTACATGTCTTTTATTTTACTGTTGTTTTTTAAAACATATTTTCCATGAGAGCATTTATTATTTTCATCTATTGTGTTTCTATTACTGCAGCTCCTTTTTTTGTAATTTATTTTTTAATTGAAGGATAAATGCTTTACAGAATTTTGTTTTCTGTCAAACTTCAACATGAATCAGCCATAGGTACACATATGTCCCTTCTCTCTTGAACCTTCCTCCCATCTCCCTCCCCATCCCACACCCTAGGTTGGTACAGAGCCCCTGTTTGAGTTCCCTGAGACATACAGGAAATTCCCATTGGATATCTATTTTACATACGGTAATATAAGTTTCCATGTTACTCTCTCCATACATCTCACCCTCTCCTCCCCTCCCCCCATGTCCATAATTTGGTTCCCTATGTCTCTTTCTCCATTGCTGCCCTGCAAATAAATTCTTTGGTACCAGTATTCTTCGGTATGCGTTAGAATATGATGTTTACCTTTCACTTCTGACATACTTCGCTCTGTATAGTAGGCTCTAGGTTCGTCTACCTCACTAGAACTGACTCAAACGCATTCCTTTTTATGGCTGAGTAATATTCCATTCTGTGTATGTACAACAACTTCTTTATGCGTTCAACTGTCAATGGACACCTAGTCTGCTATTCTAGCTATTCTGTTCTAGCTATTGTAAATAGTGCTGCAGTGAACATTGAGGTACATGTGTCTTTTTCAATTTTGGTTTCCTCAGGGTATATGCCTAGGAGTGGGATTGCTGGGTCATATGGTGGTTTTATTCCTAGTTTTTTAAGGAATCTCCATGCCACTTTCCATAGTGGCTGTTTTCAATTTACATTCCCATCAACAGGGCAAGAGGGTTCCCTTTCCCTCTTCAGCATTTATTGTTTGTAGACTTTTTGATGATGACCATTCTGACTGGTGTAAGGTGATATCTCATTGTAGTTTTGATTTGCATTTCTCCAATAATGAGCGATATTGAACATCTTTTCATGTGTTTGTTAGCCATCTGTATGTCTTTTTTGGAGAAATGTCTGTTTAGGTCTTTTTCACACTTTAGAATTGGGTTGTTTTTTTGGTATCAAGTTGTATGAGCTGCTTTTATAATTTGGAAATTAATCCTTTGTCAGTTGTTTCATTTGCTATTATTTCCCCCCATTCTGAGTGTTGTCTTTTCACCTTGTTTATCGTTTCCTTTGCCATGCAAAAGCTTTTAAAATTAATTAGGTTCCACTTGTTTACTTTTGTTTTTATTTCCATTACTCTAGGACATGGGTCATAGAGGATCTTGCTTTGATTTACGTCATCGAGTGTTCTGCCTATGTTTTCCTCTAAGAGTTTTATAGTTTCTGGTCTTACATTTAGGTCTTTAATCCATTTTGAGTTAATTTTTATGTATGGTATTAGGAAATGTTCTAATTTCATTGTTTTGCATGTAGATGTCCAGTTTACCCAGCACCACTTATTGAAGATGCTGTCTTTACCCCATTGTATATTCTTGCCTACTTTGTCAAAAATAAGGTCCCCATAGGTGCACGGGTTTATCTCTTGGCTTTCTACCTTGTTCCAATGGTCTATATTTCTGTTTTTGTGCCAGTATCATACTCTCTTGATGACTGTAGCTTTGTAGTATAATCTGAATTCAAGAAGGTTGCTTCCTCCAGCTTCATTCTTCTTTCTCAAGACTGCTTTGGCTATTCAGGGTCTTTTGTGTTTCCATATAAATTGTGAAATTTTTTGTTCTAGTTCTGTGAAAAATGCCACTGGTAATTTGATAGGGATCACATTGAATCTGTAGATTGCATTTGGTAGTATAGTCAGTTTCACCATATTGATTTTTCCTTCCCAGGAACATGGAATATATCTTTATCTGTTTATTTTATCTTGGATTCCTTTCATCTGTGTCTTAAAATTTTCTGAATACAGTTCTTTTATCTCCTTAGGTAGGTTTATTCCTAGATATTTTATTATTTTTTGTTGCAATGGTGAATGGGATTGATTCCTTAATTTCTTTCTCTGATTTTTCATTGTTAGTACATAGGAATGTACAAGTGATTTTTGTGTATTGATTTCGTATCCTGTGACTTTGCTAAACTCACTGATTAGCTCTAGTAATTTTTTGATAGCATGTTTAGGGTTTTCTATATGTAGTATCATGTCATGGGCAAACAGTGAGAGTTACTTCTTCTTCTCCAATCTGGATTCCTTTCATCTCTTTTTCTTCTCTGATTGCTGTAGCTACAACTTCCAAAACTATGTTGAATAACAGTGGTCAGAGTGGACACCGTTGTCTTGTTCTTGATCTTAGGGGGAATGCTTGCAGTTTTTAACCATTGAAAATAATATTTCCTGTGGGCTTATCATATATGGTCTTTACTATGTTAAGGTAGGTTCCTTCTATGCCCATTTTTTTTGAAGAATTTTAATCATAAATGGGTGCTGAATTTTGCCAAAGGCTTTTTCTGCATTTATTGAAAAGATCATATGGTTTTTATCTTTCAATTGGTTAATATGGTGTATCACACTGATTGATTTGTGTATATTGAAGAATCCTTGAATCCCTGGACTAAAACCAACTTGATCAGGTTGTATGAGCTTTTTAATATGTTGCTGAATTCTGTTTCCTAGAATTTTGTTGAGGACTTTTGCATCTATGTTCATCAGTGATATCGGCCTGTAGTTTTCTTTTTCTGTGTTGCCTTTGTCTGATTTTCATATCAGGGCGATGGTGGCCCCAAGAATGAGTTTGGTAGTTTTCCTTCCTCTGCAATGTTTTCAAACAATTTAATAAGGATAGTCATTATCTCCTCTCTAAATGTTTGATAGGATTCACCTATGAAACCATCTGGTCCCGGGCTTTTGTTTCTGGGGAGATTTTTAATCACAGTTTCGATTTCAGTGCTTGTAATTCAGTTGTTCATACTTTCTATTGTTTCCTGGTTCAGTCTCGGAAGATTGAACTTTTCTAAGAATCTGTCTATTTCATTAAAAAAAGAAAAGAATCCAAAAAGGAACTACAGAACAAGTCAAAATGTAAGAATAGTAAATATTTTTCCTGAGTCTCTGCTGTCAGTGTCCTTTCTCTTGCTGGGAGTCACAGTCCACCTCGCCTCCCTAGGAGGTCCTCCAACACTGCTCTGCTCTCTGGACCTGTCTTGGGGCAGCTCAGACTCTAATCTGGTCCTACTCCTGTGTGTTCTTGCCTCCAATGTTCACAGCTATCAGAACTAGTACGCTTTCTTTTGTGGGAGTTCTCAGTGTCTTTTTATATATTCCATAGACAGAGTCTGCCTAGATGAACATACGGATTTAATCTGTAGCTTGTACAGCTGGTAGGAAGGTTTTGGGTCTTCTTCCTTAGCCACACTGTCCCTGGGTTTCAACTGTGGTTTTATTTCCCCCTCTGCCTGTGAGTCGTCCACTGGAGTTTGCTCCTGAGGCTGCCCTGGAGGACTTGGGTCTGCCCCAGTGAGGGCCAGGTGTGAAGGTGGTGCAGCTGCTTGAGTCGCAGGGGCTCTGGCAGTACTGGGTACTCAGGGGAGTTGATGACTAGAGGAGCACAAAATATAGTGCTCTAGAAGGCTATGGCAACCCATTCCATTATTCTTTCCTGGAGAACCCCACTGATAGAGAAGCGTGATAGGTCACAGTCCACAGGGTCTCAAAGATTTGAACACTATGAAAGTGACCCCGTGTGCATAGATGCAAGACTTTTTTGCCTGTGGCAGCTCTGCCCCAGTGAGGGTTGAGCATGAAGGTGGCAAGGCTGCTGGGGTCGCGGGGATGCTGATGGCTCCAAGTATGCAGGACACAGACTGCCTAGCCACAGGAATTATGGTCCTATCAGAATCTTTTTTTGAGCCTCTGGTAGCTGGAAATCAAAAGGCCTCTTTCGCTAGTCTATCTCGATAGCTCCACCCATTCAGGCATTTAGAGGGCTCCCTTACCTGGGGTCCTTCTCTGTTGTTCGGCACATGAAGTACTCAGAGGGGCCCCCCTGGCTGGGGACCTAGTCTGTAAATCAGAATGTCCAGACACTTAAAGGGGCACTCTGGGTGGGGTCCTACTCTTTTGTTCCGCATGTCAGGTGCTTGATGGGTCAACCTCGCTATTGTTCAGCTGCCAGATGCTGGCTTGTAGGGAGAGAGAGGCTATGGTGATGACTCCACCCCCTATGCATGACTCAGCAGTATCACCTTGCTTCCCTGGCTGCCCGGCTTTCCTCCACCGGCTTTTCCCACCACAATCTCCTCCCTCACGTTCCCTTGGTCTGTCCCTCTGCAGTCAACAGCAGCATTTGCTCTGGGGTTGCTCCACAATCCCTATGGTCCAGCTCCCAACTGCTGCACCTTCTAGGGGACCTGCATCCCTGTCTGGGGTACATATGGCTGCGGCAAGGGCTGTCTGTTTCTCATTCCATTTACGCTGCCACAGATCAGCTGCTTCACTCTCAGCCTTAAATGTTTCTCCTCTGACCCAGACAATTGCCCCGATGTGGAGATTGGACCCCTGCTTCAGTTCCCCCACCTGCTGAGGGCAGGTCCAGTCGTACTAACACTCCTGTTTTCCCCCCAAGGTCCTTCATCCTACCAAATTTTGCATGGCTCAACATATTGTTTTCCAGTGGTCAGGTACTCCTGTCCACTCTTAGCTGGTGTCTGCAAGCACTTCTGTGTCTGAAGGTGTATTCCTGAAGTATCTGTGGACAGAAATATACTCCACGTTCACCTAATCCTCCCACATCTTGTTCATCCTTGGTATTATTTTTAGTGCACAAAATTCAGGACTAAAATACCTTCATTTGGATTTTTAAAATGAAGATAAACTTATTTTGCCCCACTAAATGTTTTTTCTTAAATTATATTTATCCAATATTGACAGCAGTTTTCTTTTTGGATGTGACTGTCATAAATATGTTATTCACTCACACATTTCTTTTTGGCATTTCTAGATGGCTGAGTTTTGGGAGTCTCTCTCATAAACAACACATGGCTGAGTGGGCTGCCCCTTTATTCAGTATCAGAATTCTCATCCTTCGTGAGTCTGTCTCCATGAACTTGGAAGGGAGGGTTAGGTCAGTAAAATAGCCCCATTCTCAAAAGAAGTCTGTAAGGAGTAGACATACCACCTCTTGCTATTTAAATAAGCCAAAACAAAAGAGTTTTAAAATCAGTTGAATCTAGCAATCCCACTCTTGGACATATATTCCGAGAAATCATAATTCAAAAAGATACATGTACCCCTATGTTCACAGCAGCACTATTCACAATAGCCAATGTGTGGAAATGACCTAAATACTCATGGACAGATAAATGGATAAAGAAGATGGAATACTACTCAGCCATAAAAAGAATGAAATAATGTCATTTGTAGCAACGTGGATGGACCTAGAGATTATCATGAGAAGTGAAGTACTTCAGGAAGAGCAAGACATATCATATGATATGACATATAAGAACTATGACATAGTCAAAACTATGACACGAATGAATTCATTTAGAAAGCAGATTTGTGGTTACCAAGAGGGAGGGGGGTTGGAGGAGGGTTGAAGTGAGAGTTTAGGATTAGCACATGCAAATACATACTATTATATGTAGACTGGATAAACAACCAGGTCCTACTGTATAGCAGAGGGAGCAATACACAAAATCCTATGATAAACCATAATGGAAAAGAATATGGAATGCATATATACATATAACTGAATCATTTTTGCTGTACAACAGTAATTAACACAATGTTGTAAATCAACTATATTACAATAAAATAAATTAAAAAAAAATCAATTGGCTAGAACTTGCCTGGTGGTACAGTGGATAAGATTCTACCTCCCAATGCAGGGGACACAAGTTTCATCCCTGATCTGGGAAGATACCACATGCCATGGAGCAATTAAGCTTGTGCACCACACATACTGACCCATGTGCCTAGAGCCTGTGCTCTGCAATAAGAGAAACCACCACAATGAGAAGCCTGCACACCGCAACTAGAGAGTAGCCCCCACTCGCCTCAACTAGAACAAGCCTTCATGCAGCAATGAAGACCCAGCCAACCAAAAATAAACAGAAAGCATTTTAAAACATCAGTTGGCTAAATTGCAGGAAATGACAGTAACATAGATTGAATCTGATCTAATCTGATTGAATCTGATCAGGCTTCGTGCTTTAGTAACTCCCTTCCCATCCCCAGGTAAGGCCATATATGCTAACACATAGAGGTAATATTTCCTAGAACCTTCCCCTTAACTTGGGCTTCCCTTGTGGCTCAGCTGGTAAAGAATCCGCCTGCAATGAGGGAGACATGGGTTCGATCCCTGGGTTGGGAAGATCCCCTGAAGAAGGGATAAAGCTACCCACTCCAGTATTCTGGCCTAGAGAATTCCATGGACTGTGTAGTCCATGGAGCCGCAAAGAGTCTGACACAACTGAGCGACTTTCACTTTCACTTTCTCCTTAACTTGCCTCTCATCGTGCTTGCTCTACCTTGGCAGCTTTTTGATTGCAGTCACATCAGTTAACTCCTGCTTCCTTACCTCTCTTCTCTGCTCCTTTGACTTGGCTCTCTAAATGAATTATTTGTTTCTCCAAACCAGCTTTGCTCCCATGGCTTCATGCTCTGCAAGCCATGGGCTAGATCTAACCTTCCTCCATGCCCATCTACAGCTTCAAGGAGGCCCCTTGGGTCTATGATCTTCAGCATAAAGATGATCTGATATAGGAAAAAATTCTGAAGTTTATAAACAATGCAAGAGATTTCAAACAGGAAATGATCATTTGTCTCTCCTGCTCTCTGATCCAGGCAGGACTATTATTGACTATATCACTAAACTACAATGTAAAAATGGCCCATCCCCCAACTTGGGACCTAGAACATGAGAAGTTTCACGTTTAGCTATTCCTCGGTACTACTCCTGAACTTCTCCACCTTTTGGAAGCTAGTTTATATCTTGTGGGTATGTCTGGCCCCTTCACTAGACTGAAAACACCTGTGTCATATCTACCTGTGTAATATAGACCTGGCCTAATAGAGTACTTTACGTGTGTAGGCACTCAATAATGTAAAATAGAGAAAAAATTAGTAAAACAAACAATCAGAAAAAAGAGACTCAAAAAGGGGGAAAAGATGACTCTTTCAGAACTGTGTTTATATAAAATTGGGATGTGATCAATTGAATGAGGATTTGTCTAGATTGGTTGGTTCTGGTAGTGATAGAAAAATAATTGTAAATATCTCTAATATGTGTGTAACCTTAATCATTTCTTTAGACTCTACTAACAAAGCTATGGAGAAGAGGGCCCAACAGTCCTGCCAGTCTCTCACCCTCCAATAGTTGCATCCCTCGCATGCTTTCCCCCTTCCAGTTGAAGGGGGTGGAGCAGAATCAACAGAGCCAGCAGAATGTGGCTCCCATGGTTTATATATGGCTAGTGGTGGTTTTCTTCCCCTTTACAGCATTTATCATCTCTGCCTCTGTCACTCCAGACCTGTGCCCTAGCAGAAACTACTGCTTCTGTCATACATCTGGATGTCCGCCATGATGTTGTAGCCTTAGCTGGTTTTCCATTCCATCCCGCAAGTCATTTCTGCCCTTACTTCTACATCAGTGTATTACTAAGCCACAAATAGCACTGCCTCGTGCTTTCAAGTTCTTAGGATGACTCTAATGCTAGAGCTCTTATCTATCAGAGCCAGCACCATCCCCCGATGCTGAGCCTCCAGCACAGCACAGACACACAAGGTTTTTACTGAACTACTCCTTCCTCTCTAACACAAATAACACATTATTTTTCTGATCAAAGCAGTTTACCTCAATAATAACTCCCCTCAAAGTTGGTTCTTTCCCATTTACCAAACTGAATTTTTATTCATAGGAGGGTTCTTATTCTCCCAAACCTCAGGGAGGGGTATTCTTGCTTAGGGCCAGATGTTCATTTCAACTTACCTAGTTATTATAGCTCATATCAGAGTCCTTAAACCCACACTTAAGTAAACCTTTGATGGCTCTGCCCTCCTGGGCATCTAGATATGCCTGGACATGCTTCCGTCCACAATGAGTACTTCTACAACTTAGCCTCTCACTGGAGGACTCCTGCTACACTTGAGTAGTGTTTTATAATTAAAAACAACAAATGAACTTGTGAGAACCAAATGAGTGCAAGCGTGTGAAAGTGCTTTGCAAATACAATGTATTATAGTTAATTCCTTATTATTTGTTTGTTTGCTTGCTTAATAGAAATCCATGTCCATGGGGGAACTGAAGGCTTCAAATAGTGAAGATTTTAAAAATAAAGGACAGGGATGTTTAACTGTAGAAGAAATCAAATTGAAAAAACATGTGCATATAAATTCAAAATCTATGTACTAGATAGAATTTCTGTGGCCCTTTTGAATGCACCGTTAGTCACTCGGTCATGTCTGACTCTCTGCGACCCCATGAACTTGCCAGGCTTTTCTGCCCACGGAATTCTCCAGGCAAGAATACTAGAGTGGGTTGCCTTTGCCTTCTCCAGGGGATCTTCCATGACCTGGGTATACAACCTGGGTCTCCTGCATTGCAGGCAGGTTCTTTACCATCTGAGCCACCAGGGAATCCCCAAGAATTCTGGAATGGGTAGCCTTTCATTTCTTTAGGGGATCTTCCGAACCCTGGGATCGAACCTGGGTCTTCCGCATTGTGGGCAGATTTTTTACCTGAGCCAGACACTTGCCAAGTGAACAGAGAAAGTTGGAAGATGGTCCTGCAGTACCTAAAAGTTGTCATACTCAGGCTGCGTATGTTAGGCCACAGAAATCTAAATGAAACTATACAGCATGGAGAATTACAAAGCTTGACTCCAGAGGTCAACTACTTGGATTTGAATCTGAGCCCTGCCCCTTAAGAGCTCTAGGTGAATTTTGACAAATTACTTAATCTTAGTGTCTCATCTATAATAAATTAGAGATGTCATAGTACCATCTCCCCAAAGTATTACATGAGTCAATACATATAAAGCACTTACTGACAGATCAGGCACAGAGCAAGTCTTTAATATGAATAAATTTTACAATTCATCTACTCATATACCATTGTTTTTCATGGGACTAAATTGGGCTAGAGTTTATCCAATTCTTGCTAAAGTGGAAATTTGGGGAATGGTTTTTTCAGTTAGGTAGAATTTGGTAAATATTTATTTGAAATTGAATTAAAATTATTTACTCCCATCATCCCATCAACAGAAAATAGGATTAAAGATTTAATGAGCATGGCCCCACCTGAATTTCCTCCACATTAAGTCTCTCCCATTGGGAAGCTTCCATAAGCCTCTTATCCTTATCCGGCATAGGGGAGACATCATGAAAACCACAGTCACAGAAACCTGACCAAACTGCTCACATGGACCACAGCTTGTCTAACTCAATGTAACTGTGAGTCATGCCGTGTAGGGTCACCCAAGACGGATGGGTCATAGTGGAAAGTTCTGACAAAACGTGGTCCACTGGAGAAGACAATGGCAAACCACTTCAGTATTCTGGCATTGAGAGCCCCTGAACAGTATGAAAAGGCAAAAAGATATAATACTGAAAGATGAACTTCCCAGGTTGGTAGGTGCCCAATATGCTACTGGAGAAGACTGGAGAAATAACTCCAGAAAGCAGGAAGAGACGGAGCGAAAGTGAAAACAACACCCAGTTGTGGATGTGACTGGGGATGGAAGTAAAGTCCGGCGCTGTACAGAAAAATATTGCATAGGAACCTGGAATGTTAGGTTCCATGAACCAAGGCAAATTGGAAGTGATCAAACAGGAGATGGCAAGATTGAACATCGATATTTTAGGAATCGGTGAACTAAAATGGACTGTAACGGGTGAAGTTAATTCAGACGACCATTATATCTACACTCTGGGCAAGAATGCCTTAGAAAAAGTGGTATAGATTTGCATTTCTCTGATAAAGAGTGATGTTGAACATCTTTTCAAGTGTTTGTTGGCCATCTGTATGTCTTCTTTGGAGAAATGTCTATTTAGATCTTTGGCCCATTTTTTGATTGGGTCATTTATTTTTCTGGAGTTGAGCTGTAGGAGTTGCTTGTATATTTTTGAGATTAGTTGTTTGTCGGTTGCTTCATTTGCTATTATTTTCTCCCATTCTGAAGGCTGTCTTTTCACCTTGCTAATAGTTTCCTTTGATGTGCAGAAGCTTTTAAGTTTAATTAGGTCCCATTTGTTTATTTTTGCTTTTATTTCCAATATTCTGGGAGGTGGGTCATAGAGGATCCTGCTGTGATGTATGTCAGAGAGTGTTTTGCCTATGTTCTCCTCTAGGAGTTTTATAGTTTCTGGTCTTATGTTGAGATCTTTAATCCATTTTGAGTTTATTTTTGTATATGGTGTTAGAAAGTGTTCTAGTTTCATTCTTTTACAAGTGGTTGACCAGATTTCCCAGCACCACTTGTTAAAGAGATTGTCTTTAATCCACTGTATATTCTTGCCTCCTTTGTCAAAGATAAGGTGTCCATATGTGCATGGATTTATCTCTGGGCTTTCTATTTTGTTCCATTGATCTATATTTCTGTCTTTGTGCCAGTACCATACTGTCTTGATAACTGTGGCTTTGTAGTAGAGCCTGAAGTCAGGTAGGTTGATTCCTCCAGTTCCATTTTTCTTTCTCAAGATCGCTTTGGCTATTCGAGGTTTTTTGTATTTCCATACAAATTGTGAAATTATTTGTTCTAGCTCTGTGAAGAATACTGTTGGTAGCTTGATAGGGATTGCATTGAATTTATAAATTGCTTTGGGTAGTATACTCATTTTCACTATATTGATTCTTCCAATCCATGAACATGGTATATTTCTCCATCTATTAGTGTCCACTTTAATTTCTTTCACCAGTGTTTTATAGTTTTCTATATATAGGTCTTTAGTTTCTTTAGGTAGATATATTCCTAAGTATTTTATTCTCTTCGTTGCAATGGTGAATGGAATTGTTTCCTTAATTTCTCTTTCTGTTTTCTCATTATTAGTGTATAGGAATGCAAGGGATTTCTGTGTGTTGATTTTATATCCTGCAACTTTACTATAATCATTGATTAGTTCTAGTAATTTTCTGGTGGAGTCTTTAGGGTTTTCTATGTAGAGGATCATGTCATCTGCAAATAGTGAGAGTTTTACTTCTTCTTTTCCAATTTGGATTCCTTTTATTTCTTTTTCTGCTCTGATTGCTGTGGCCAAAACTTCCAAAACTATGTTGAATAGTAATGGTGAAAGTGGGCACCCTTGTTTTGTTCCTGACTTTAGAGGAATCAAAACCACTATGAGGTACCATTTCACACCAGTCAGAATGGCTGCGATCCAAAAGTCTACAAATAATAAATGCTGGAGAGGGTGTGGAGAAAAGGGAACCCTCTTACACTGTTGGTGGGAATGCAAACTAGTACAGCCACTATGGAGAACAGTGTGGAGATTCCTTAAAAAACTGGAAATAGAACTGCCTTATGATCCAGCAATCCCACTGCTGGGCATACACACTGAGGAAACCAGAAGGGAAAGAGACACGTGTACCCCAATGTTCATTGCAGCACTGTTTATAATAGCCAGGACATGGAAGCAACCTAGATGTCCATCAGCAGATGAATGGATAAGAAAGCTGTGGTACATATACACAATGGAGTATTACACAGCCATTAAAAAGAATACATTTGAATCAGTTCTAATGAGGTGGATGAAACTGGAGACTATTATACAGAGTGAAGTAAGCCAGAAGGAAAAACATAAATACAGTATACTAACGCATGTATATGGAATTTAGAAAGATGGTAACTATAACCCTGTATACGAGACAGCAAAAGAGACACTGATGTATAGAACAGTCTTATGGACTCTGTGGGAGAGGGTGGGAAGATTTGGGAGAATGTCATTGAAACATGTGAAATGTCATGTATGAAACGAGATGCCAGTCCAGGTTCAGTGCACGATGCTGGATGCTTGGGGCTGGTGCGCTGGGAAGGCCCAGGGGGATGGTATGGGGAGGTTGGGAGGGAGGAGGGTTCAGGATGGTGAGCATGTGATTTCTTAAAAAAATTATAAAAAAAAAAAAAAAAGAAAAGAAAAGAATTTAAATTCTCTTTTTACCAACTAAAATAATTTAGACATCAGGTCTTCAAGTTCTGGATAGGCAAGTTAATAATGTCTTTATTTAATTAGGGAACGTTTTAGAACAGCTGCATAAGTATTGTATTCGAGAATGAGTAGTAATGTATGTTATATTACTCCTTGGGTTATATCTGAGAGCCTGTAATATCACTCATATTTCTGTGATAAATAAGAATAAATGTTGAATTAATTAGGCAAAAAAAGAAAAAGTGGTATAGCCCTCACAGTCAACAAAAGAGTCTGAAATGCAGTACTTGGGTGCAATCTCAAAAATGACAGAATGATTTCTGTTCGTTTCCAAGGCAAATCTTTCAATATCACAGTAATCCAACTCTATACCCCAACCACTAATGCCAAAGAAGCTGAAGTTGAACAATTCTATGAAGACCTACTCAAAAATGATGTCCTTTTCATCATAGGGGACTAGAACGCAAAAGTAGGAAGTCAAGAAACACCTGAACTAACAGGCAGGTTTGGCCTTGGAGTACAAAATGAAGCAGGGCAAAGGCTAACAGAGCTTTGCCAAGTGAATGCACTGGTCATAGCACTCACCCTTTTCCAACAACACAAGAGATGACTCTACACATGGACATCACCAGATGGTCAATACCAAAATCAGATTGATTATGTTCTTTGTGGCCAAAGATGGAGAAGCTCTATACAAAACAAGAAGCAAAAATAAGGCCAGGAGCTGACTGTGGCTCAGATCATGAACTCCTTATTGTCAAATTCAGACTTAAATTGAAGAACGTAGGGAAAACCACTAGACCATTCAGGTATGACCTAAATCAAATCCCTTATGATTATACGGTGGTAGTGACAAAAAGACTCAAGGGATTAGATCTGATAGAGTGCCTGAAGAACTATGCGTGGAGATTCGTGACATTGTACGGGAGGCAGTGATCAAGACCATCCCCAAGAAAAGGAAATGCAAAAAGGCAAAATGGTTGTCTGAGGAGGCCTTACAAATAGCTGAGAAAAGAAGAGAAGCTAAAGACAGAGGAGGAAAGGAAAGATACACTCATCTGAATGCAGAGTTCCAAAGAATGGCAAGGATAGATGAGAAAGCCTCCCTCAGTGATCAATGCAAAGAAACAGAGGAAAGCAATAGAATGGAAAAGACTAGAGATCTCTTCAAGAAAATTAGAGATATCAGGGGAACATTTCATGCAAAGATGGGCACAGTAAAGGACAGAAATGGTATGCACCTAACAGAAGTAGAAGATAGTAAGAAGAGGTGGAAAGAATACACAGAAGAACTATACAAATAAGACCTTAATGACCCAGAAAACCATGTTGGTGTGATAACTCACTTAGAGCCAGACATCATAGAGTGTGAAGTCAAGTGGGCTTTAGGATCATCACTATGAACAAAGCTAGTGGAGATGATGGAATTCCAGCTGAGGTATTCCAAATTCTAAAAGATGCTGCTGCTAAGGTGCTGCACCAAATATGCCAGCACATTTGGAAAACTCAGCAGTGGCCACAGGACTGGAAAAGGTCAGTTTTCATTCCAATCCCAAAGCAAGGCAATGCCAAAGAATGCTCAAACTACTGCACAATTGTACTCATCTCACACTCTAGTAAATTAATGCTCAAAATTCTCCAAGAGAGGCTTCAACGGTATGTGAACTGAAAACTTCCAGATGTTCAAGCTGGATTTAGAAAAGGCAGAGGAAACAGAGATCAAATTGCCAACATCCATTGGATCATACAAAAAGCAACAGAGTTCCAGGAAAATATCTACTTCTGCTTTATTGACTACACCAAAGCCTTTGATTGAGTGGCTCACAACAAAGTGTGGAAAATTTTTCAAGAGATGGGAATACCAGACCACCTTACCTGCCTCCTGAGAAATCAATATGCGTGTCAAGAAACAACATTTAGAACCGGACATGGAACAACGGACTGGTTCCAAATCGGGAAAGGAGTACGTCAAGGCAACGTATATTGTCAACCTGCTTATTTAGCTTATATGCAGATTACGTCATGCAAAATGCCGGGCTGGATGAAGCAAAAGCTGGAATCAAGATTGCTGGGAGAAATAGCGATAACCTCAGATATGCAGGTGACACCATCCTTATGGCAGAAAGCAAAAGAGGAACTAAAGAGCCTCTTCATGAAAGTTAAATAGGTGGGTGAAAAAGCTGGCTTAAAACTCAACATTCACAAAACGAATATCATGGCATCAGGTCCCATCACTTCATGACAAACAGTAGGGGAAACAATGGAAACAGTGACAGACTTCATTTTCTTGGGCTCCAAATCACTGCAGATGGTGACTGCAGCCATGAAATCAAACGACAAAGATGCTTGCTCCTTGGAAGAAAAGCTCTGACTAACGTAGTGAAAGTGAAGTCACACAATAGTGGCCGACTCTTTGCGACCCCATGGACTGTAGCCTACCAGGCTCCTCCCTCCATGGGATTCTCCAGGCAAGAGTACTGGAGTGGGTTGCCATTTCCTTCTCCAGGGGATCTTCCCGACCCAGGGATCGAACCCTGGTCTCCCGCATTCCAGGCAGACGCTTTAACCTCTGAGCCACCAGGGGAGCCCTGGTATAACATTAGTCAGCCCTGTCTGACTAATGTAGACAGCAGATTAAAAAGGAGAGACATTGCTTTGCTGACAAAGGTCCGTCTAGTCAAAGCTATGCTTTTTCCAGTAGTCATGTGTGGATGTGAGAGTTGGACCATAAATAAAGCTGAGTGCCAAAGAACTGATGCTTTTGAACTGTGGTGTTGGAGAAGACTCTTGAGAGTCCCTTGGAAAGCAAAGAGATCAAACCATTGAATCCGAAAGGAAATCAGTCCTGAATATTCATTGGAAGGACTGATGCTGAAGTTGAAGCTGAAGCTCCAACATTTTGGCCACCTGACGCGAAGAACTGACTCATTGGAAAAGACCCTGATGCTGAGAAAGATTCAAGGCAGGATGAGAAGAGGACGACAGAGGATGAGATGGTTGAATGGCATCACTGACTTGATGGACATGAGTTTGAGGAAGCTCAGGGGGTTGGTGATGGACAGGAAGGCCTGGTGTGTTGTAGTCCATGGGGTCACAAAGAGTCGGATGTGACTCAGTGACTGAAATCAACTGAACTGAAAGCAAAAGTCAACGAGTTATTGAGAATATTCAAGTGAATTAAACAATTCACATTATATAAAACTAGTTCATTTGCCCTTTCGCTCACAATATGGGCAAAGGGACACACTATCATAGAACCACATCAAGAAATAACAGTTGATACTAAAATGGTTAAAAATCTCATTTACTCAAAACAAGTGTTATAAATGGAGAATACTCTCACAATTGCTATAGCAAACATAATAAATATTCATGTGCAGTTACAGTTTTATTTACAAATATCAGATAGTTTATAGTGTACTTTTTTTCCAACTACTGCCAAAAATGGAAATCAGTTTTGCTACCACCACAAAGAGCTACATTCATAATCATATGTAGATATAGTTGAGAAGCTCTGAATATTAGTGAATGTATCAAGTAATTTGTCCTAAAGTATAGCCTTATGAAAGAAAATTACTTTCATAACTATTTGAGAGCTTAATTGCTAATCAAACATAGATAGAGTTTTAGTTACAAATATTAGAGTTTATTGTGTAATACTTGAAAATAACTGCACTCTAAACACATTTATTTTCAACAATTCTTGAAAACCAAATGCTTACCATAAACCACAAAATGTTCACCATAACAATACTTTCAAAAGGCTGTTTACTAAAACATGAA
This sequence comes from Bos grunniens, assembly GCF_055505025.1. Taxonomy (NCBI): domain Eukaryota; kingdom Metazoa; phylum Chordata; class Mammalia; order Artiodactyla; family Bovidae; genus Bos; species Bos grunniens. Next base: position 97,934,572 of record NC_141194.1, on the reverse strand, counting down.
TTTGGAGGAATAATAAAAACAAAAGGATTTGGATACCAGCAATGCTTATATCGTCTCCCAGAAAGGCATGGGAGAGAGTCAGTCACGTTCCCATTGGTCCAAAAGAAGGGCTGTCTGCCAAAGTCCTGACTCATAAGCAGTCTGTTGGCCATATTTAGCAGAGGAGCCTGTAGTTGATTAGCTGTGCTCTGACAGTAAGTATCCTATCATTGCTGTCCAGGAAATTCACTGCAGTATAGAGAATTTCTAAGACTATACCATAAATCATGTTAACCAAGATAGACTCTGCATACACAAAAACCCTTAATATGAAGATCTGTTGTCATGACATATATCTTTGTGGAATTTACTTAAGCAGATAATTAATAGCTGATCCTCACTGTGGTCAACTCACCCATTTTGAGGCTGATTATCCAGTTTCTGGTGTTATCCATGTCTTGCTTTTGCTCCTACCACTCCCTTTGGCTGACAGCCTTTTGACCACTTCACTGTTCATTAGCACCTGCAAAGGATAACTGAAAGCAGATGAACTCAAAACACTCAATTACGCTTCTCATTAGCAGTTCTACTGAAGGGTTCTGTCCAGGAGGTGGTTGCAACTATTTCGATAAAATTAGGTTTCTGGATTATCAGTGGATTTCAGTTATCCACGTTTCTTTTGACCACTGATGACCCAGCATAATCTACTGTTGGCCACTTCTGCATTATTTGCCTGGCCAGATGGAGAAAAAAAGTCTATCTTCAGTGAGAAATTTAAAGATACTGGCTATCTGCTCTCTCATTTTTATTGGGAGTCTCCTCCCAAATCTACTCCCCACACACACACACCCTGCTTTTTTTTTTTTTTTTTTTTGTAGAGCTAATGAAAAAGCACACAAGGTTCTCTGAGAATTCATGCTAAGTGTTATTTGCTTAAATAATTACTGTAATTGCTAAAACACTGAAAGTCATCTTATGAACTTTAGCCACATTTCTCACATTGGAAGGGCTTTTTGTGAGAGCCCTGAATTTGGCGACTCATTATGTATACTAATCTCAATCAGAAATCAGAGAAGGCAATGGCAACCCACTCCTGTACTCTTGCCTTGAAAATCCCAGGGACGGAGGAGCCTGGTGGGCTGCAGTCCAGGGAGTCCCGAAGAGTCGGACACAACTGAGCGACTTCACTTTTGCTTTTCACTTTCATGCATTGCAGAAGGAAATAGCAACCCACTCCAGTGTTCTTGCCTGGAGAATCCCAGGGATGGGGGAGCCTGGTGGGCTGCCGTCTATGGGGTCGCACGACTGAAGCGACACAGCAGCAGCAGCAGCAGCAATCAGAAATACTGTAGCCAGGGAGTGCCAGTAATAATATGCTGTTAAAGGTTTATCCTGTGATGCATGAACAAGGGTGTGTCTCCAGGGAAAACAAGACTTGTGTATCTTTATAAAGCATGAAATATCTCTGTCTAATGTAATCACTGTTGTTCCATGCATTTGTATATTTTTATTACAAATGTAGTACAGATTTACTTTAGCAAATAGTGATAATCATAGAAACTCTCCATAATCCCCCCAGTGATACCCAGTTACCATTTTGTGGTATCTGCTTGCAGAATTTTTCTGTTCAAATAGATTAACTGCACAAGTCTTCAAATGGGGTCAGATGTAATTTTCTCTTCTAACTTGTTTTTTTCACTCAATATGTCAGGAAGGTTTTTATGTACTAATATGTGCACTTTGACAATATTCTTTGAATTGGCTGTATAGTATTCCACTGAATGAATGTGCATCATGTATTCCAATGCTCTAGATTTAGCTGTTTAAATGGTCTCCAATTTTTATTATAACAAAAGCCCTGAGAAATACTCTGGGATGTAAATCTTTGTGCACGTTCTTAATATCACCTCAGGAGAAATTAGTAGAAGTGGAGTTCTGGATCAAAGGAGATGAGTGTGTCTCTAAATTTTTTTTTTTCTTAACAAATGCCATATTATTAACCATACCGAGTTTGTATAGATTTTCCACAAAAGTGAAATCAGTAACACACTCCTTAAGATTTCACTCGCAGAAAGTAGTGTAACTTCAGAGTTATATGCGTGTAGCATTTTCAGTTTAATATAGTGTGGCTTCTTGTGGCTCTGATCTTGTTTTTGCTAGTGGTTTCCACCTTGTATGCATACATATATGTAATTTACAGTTTACTGGTATCAATGAATTTAAGATGACCAATAGACACCAAAACCACGTCACTTCTTTTGGTGAATTTCATAGTAAAACACTAAATGAACTCATCTTAATGTGCTCATTAATCTGCTATAATAAAATCTATTCCTTCCTTGATAGATATTCTGAATATTCTTTGTACTGGATTATATTTAATCTCAGGAGTAAAAACAAAAATCAACCCCTCAAAACCATACTCACAGCTTTGTTGACTTACACAATCAACAGTGAAATGATTAGTATCCAGCACCACTACCATCCTGCCTCACTGAAGGAAGAAACATGATCTGAAAATGCATTAAAATCCCCAAGGTATTTTTTTTAAACATCCTCAATCATTCAACAACCAAGTTTTTCCTGTCTCAATAAAATGATATTTCCATTCTTCCATTTGCTCAGGGCAAAACACTATCATCTTCCTTGATTCATTCTCCTGCTATCAAACACCATATCCAATCCATCAAGGAATCCCATTGGCCATACCTTCAAAAGATACCCTCAGTCTGACCAGTTCAAAAAACCTCTGGTGCTACCACTCAATTCCAAGCCATCATCATCTGTGCTTTGGATTATTGCAGTAGTCTCTTCACTGGTCTTCCAGCTTTGGCCTTTTTACCCCTCTAGTTTATTTTTCACACAGCATCTCAAGAGATTCTGTTCAAATATATGTCAGATCAAGTCACTCTACTCCTCAAAACTTTCCAGTGGCATCCCACCTCACTTGGACTCAAAGCCAAAATCCTTACAATGGACAACAGGGCCCTACAGAATACATCATCCCCTCACCCTTCGGTATCCTCTGAACCCCTTTCCTGTTGCTCTTCCCTTTCCTCAGCTCACTTTGATGGGTCTCCATTCTATTTGTCTAAAAAGCAGCAGACAGAGAAAACTTGTACTTTTTTTTTTTTTTTTTCCTCTTTTGGCCATGCCAAGTAGCATGCAGAAAGTTTCCCCACCAGGGATCGAACCCTGTGCCCCCTGCAGGGGAAGCGAGGAGTCTTAACCACTGGACTGCCAGGGAAGTCCCAAGAACCTATACTTAAAGGTAGAGTCCACATGACTATAGAAATAACAGTTGATAAATAATGCATCATATTGAGCTCAGGGTGTTTTGACCCGTCACTAAGGCACTCTGGAATGAGATCCCATACTCATTTCTTAAAATCACTTAGTCAGCAAGTAGTTATTGAGAGCCTATTATTCCAGACACTGTTGTATATGCATACATCAATAAACAAAACATACAAACCTGTCTACCTCAGTACCTTCCATCCGGTAGGGAGTGAGAGAGAGAACATGGTTAAGTTAATTGTGAAGCATGTTAGAAAGTGATACTGAAATGGAAAAATATAGAACAGGCATGTGGGGCTAGAAGTGTGTGCATGTGTGTGTAAGTGCTGTGTGTGGGGGTAGCTGTACTGGTGCTCCATGCCACAATGTCCCACGTGAATTTGACATGTTTCTCGGGTTGAGTTTTGGGTGAGATCAGATCAGTCGCTCAGTCGTGTCCGACTCTTTGCGACCCCGTGAATCGCAGCACGCCAGGCCTCCCTGTCCATCACCAACTCCCGGAGTTCACCGAGACTCACGTCCATCGAGTCAGTGATGCCTTCCAGCCATCTCATCCTCTGTCGTCCCCTTCTATTAATAGATTATATCTACTTGCAATATCCTGGCTTCTGACACGATTCCCACATGAATATGCTATTCCAATTCTTCCTGTACTTCCAGCACGACCTGTTCCTTGTATTTATTCTTACTCATCCCATTGTTTTAACAGATTTATCTCCCTGCTCTCTGGGCCACTGGTTGAAATTATGGTTGACATCTTATGAATTTGTTGGTGATCTTCTACCACAACCACTTCTTCCCTTCAATTTGGTCTTCGCTCTTGTTAATGCCTCAGGCCTGCCAGTAGCAGTCAGTGACACCCACATGCATTCCTTCACCCCAAAAGTTTGAATAAACTGCTATAGTCAGAAATGAATTATTGACCTGCACGGAATCAGACATGGTGATGTAACTGGTTATTTTCTTAGCAATATGTCCAATTCTAGTTAAAACCAGTGTATTTGGTTTTATAATAGTCCATCACTGACCCCAAATATGTACAAATATCCAGGATAGTTCTGGGCTTCCTTGATTTCTCAATTCGGAGATTTTGTTTCGCTGTGGGATAAGACCTTAGGTTATTCCTAAGGGTTTCAGGTAAAACTGAATTTTTTTAATCTACTGAACAGCCTGACTGTTCAGATAAGCAGAATTTAATTGACACCTATTTAGGAGAGTCTGCCTGGAGACGAGTTATGGAAAAATACAGCTCCACTAGAAACTTTTCACTTTTCTCTCTTCAAAACTCTGATTTTCTCCTAGTCCAGCCATGCTCACAGAGGTTTTAAGCGGATTAATTAGTGCTTGAAAAGCACCTTTATACATGAAAAGTAGCTAGGTACTAATTTAATCTTTTAAACTCTGGATTATTCCTATTGCAGTTCTAATTTCATACTTTTTCCATAATGTCACCAGATTGTAGGTGAGCTCCCAAAATAGACAGTTACTAGGACTAAAACTGTTATATGACTCAACATGCAAAATAGCTCTGGGCAAGGAATGCTGAGATTGTAACAATGACCTATTCCTTTAAAAAGATTCCTGTTGGCCCCCTGCGGGCCGCAGGCCCCCGGGGCCGCGCCTCCCAGCGGTGGCCGCCATAGTGTGAGGTATTTAGCGGGCGCGCGCGCGGGTTCGAGAACGCGCGGAACGCCGGCGGCGGACAGTGAGGAGCCGCGGCGACTGTTGCTGCGCGCACTCTCTAATGGCGGCGGCGAGCCAGAGTGTCCCGTCGGTACTGGCATGAGGCAGACGCAGTGGCAGTGGCGCTGCCCGCGGTGGCGGGCGTTGGCGGCGGCGACGGCGGAGCGTGTTTGAGCCAGGACCGAGGTCCGAGGCGCCTGACAGAAATGAGTCGTCTGACCGAAAGAGCATTACCTACTGGAACCTCAAATGGTGCGCCTTCCTCCCGGAGGGCGCCTGTCTTGACTGGCACCACTGTGTCCAACAATGACTTGGCGAGTCTTTTTGAGTGTCCGGTCTGCTTTGAGTATGTGTTACCTCCAATTACACAGTGTCAGAGTGGCCATCTTGTTTGTGGCAACTGTCGCCCAAAGCTCACACGTTGTCCAACTTGCCGGGTCTCGCTGACATCCATTCGCAACTTAGCCATGGAGAAAGTGGCCAATTTAGTACTTTTCCCCTGTAAGTACACCTCTTCAGGATGTGGAAAAACTATGCCACCCACAGAAAAAGCAGACCATGAAGAACACTGTGAGTTTAGGCCCTGTCGTTGTCCTTGCCCTGGTACTTCCTGTGGGTGGCAAGGCTCCATGGATGCTGTAGTGCCGCATCTGATGCAGCACTATAATGAGTCCATTATAACCCTGCGCGGAGAAGTTATAGTTTTCCTTGCAGTCAACATTAATCTGGCTGGTACCCTTGAGTGGGTGATGGTGCAGTCCTGTTTTGGGTTTCACTTCTTACTAGTTTTGGAGAAACTGGAAATCTACGATGGTCACCAGAAATTCTTTGCAGTAGTCCAGCTGATAGGAACACGCGAGCAAGCTGAAAATTTTACTTATCAACTTGAGCTAAATGGTAATAGGCGGCGATTGAGTTGGGAAGCCACGCCTCTATCTATTCATGAGGGAATTGCAACAGCCCTTATCAACAGTGACTGCCTAATATTCGACTCTGAAGTTGCGGAACTTTTCGCAGAAAATGGCAATTTAAGCATCGATGTAACTATTTCCATGTGTTGAAATGCTGATCAAACATTTTCTGACGAGTGTTTAAAACCAATACATTCAATTTCACAGAGAATAAGGCACCAGTCTTCCTACCAACCAGAAACTTTTGGTAGGTTCAAGATAGAGACGTTAAAGTAAATAAAACGAAAGCGTGTTAAATACAGGAAATAGTTGCATGTAATAACACTAATATATTTAAAATAAGCCAACAGTAAACCACTGAAAAAATATATGTATGTTTATACCCGAGATGGGCATCTTTTGAATTAAAAAAGGAACCTTTGAAAACTAATTCTGAATTTTTGTTTATGGTAGATTGAGTGTACCGTTGAAAAATACTGGGTTCTTTTTTGTGTGCCTGTGCTGTGTGTGTGTGTGTGTGCACGCGTGTGCATGCTTGGAATTCTATAACTGACAAGCCATATTGAGTGGTCTTGGACCACTGCATATCCCCTCTGGGAGTCAATACATAGTGTTCTTGTGTGTGTATTTTTGAGTGTGTGTTTGTGTATTTGCTAATTTTTAATTCTAGTTTTTAATTAAATAAATTTGACTTTCTTTTCTGTAAAAAAAAACTAAAATGATTCTTATTTATTTGATGTCACCACAAAGAGTTTTTCAGGGCTTTGGAAACGGAGCATTTTGTATTTGGTGTAGAGCAAAAAAAGCTATTCATGTAAGGGGCTTCCCTGATAGCTCCACTGGTGAAGAATCTGGCTGCAATGCAGGAGAGCATGGTTCGATTGCTGGGTGGGGGGAAAATCCGCTGGAGAAGGGATAGGCTACCCACTCCAGTATTCTTGGGCTTCCCTTGTGGCTCAGCAGCTGAAGAATTGCCTGCAGTGTTGGAGATTTGGGTTCGATCCTGGGGTTGGGAAGCATCTCTGGAGAAGGGAAAGGCTACCCACTCCAGTATTCTGGCCTATGTGGTCGCACAGATTGGGAGAAGGGACAGACTACCCACTCCAGTATTCTTGGGCTTCCCTTGTGGCTCAGCTGGTAAAGAATTGGCTAGCAATGTGGGAGATCTGGGTTGGATATCTGGGTTGGGAAGATACCTGGAGAAGGAACGGCTACCCACTCCAGTATTCTGGCCTGGACAAGTCCATGGAATGTATAGTCAATGAGGTCATAAAGAGTGGGATAAGGGATAGGCTACCCACTCCAGTATTCTTGGGCTTCCCTTGGGGCTCAGCTGGTAAAGAATCCACCTGCAATATGGGATATCTGGGTTCAAACGGGTACCCATTGCAGTATTCTGGCCTGGAGAATTCCATGCACTGTATGGTCCTTGTGGTCAGAAAGAGTGGGAGGAGGGATAGGCTACCCACTCCAGTATTCTTGGGCTTCCCTTGTGGCTCAGCTGGTAAAGAATCTGCCTGCAATGTGGGAAGTTTGGGTTTGAGCCCGGGTTGGGAAGATGCCCTGCAGAAGGGAAAGGCTTACCTACTCCAAAATTCTGGCCTGGAGAATTGCAAGGACTGTAGATTGCTTGGAGAAGGGAATGGGTACCCACTGCAGTATTCTAGCCTGGAGAATTCCATGGACTTAGAGTCCATGTGGTCGAACGAGTGGGAGAAGGGATAAGCCACCCACTCCAGTATAACTGGGCTTCCCTTGTGGCTCAGCTGGTAAAGAATCCGCCTGCACTGTGAGAGATCTGGGTTGGATTCCTGGATTGGGAAGATCGCATGGAGAAGGCAAAGGATATGCACTCCAGTACCCTGGCCAGGAGAAATCCATGGACTGTAGATCTCCTGGAGAAGGAATTGGCCACTCACTCCAGTATTCTGCCCAAGTGAATTTCATGGACTCTATAGTCCATGGGGTTGCAAAGAGTGAGAGAAGGGATAGGCTATCCATTCCAGCATTTGTAGACTTCCCTTGTGGCTCAGCTGGTAAAGGATCTGCCTGCAATGTGGGAGATCTGGGTTCAATCCCTGGGTTGGGAAGATCCCCTGGAGAAGGGAAAGGATACCCACTCCAGTATTCTGGCCTGGAGAATTCCATGGACTGTATATCCTCTGGAGAAGGGAATGGCTACCCACTCCAGTATACTCACCAGGAGAATTCCATGGACTGTGACTCCATGTGGTCGCAAAGAGTGAGAGAATGGAGAGACTACCCACTCCAATATTTTCAGGCTTTCCCTGTGGCTTAGCTGGTAAAGAATCTGCCTGCAATGTGGGAGATCTGGGTTCAATCCCTGGGTTGGGAAGATCCCCTAGAAAAGGGAAGGGCTACCCACTCCACTCTTCTGGCCTGGTGAATTCCATGCACTGTATCGTCCATGTGGTCGCAAAGTGTGGGAGAAGGGATTGGATACCCACTTCTCTATTCTTGGGCTTCCTTTGTGGCTCAGCTGGGAAAGAATCAGGCTGCAAAGTGGGAGATCTCAGTACGATCCCTGGTTGGGAAGATCCCCTTGGAGAATGGAAAGGCTATGCACTCTAGGATTCTGGCCTGCAGAATTCCACGGACTGTAGATTCCCTGGAGAAGGGAACAATTACCCACTCCAGTATTCTGGCCTGGAGAGTCCATGGGTTCACAAGAGGCAGACAGTCCCGAGTGACTTTCACTTTCTTTCATTGCAGATTAGCTAAAATGCCATGGAAATTTTGTTTCAAACCTCAGACTTGGAATTTGAGTTCATCAATAGACTAGATACATTTTCATGAGAATCTTGGTGTTGTACATCTCTTCCTTCTTCCGAAAACATTTCATTACATTTTTCACAAATATCTCTTAACAGGTTGTGATGAGCTATTTCTCTTCCAGGACTGATTAAAAGATATTCATTTGGATTTATAACCAAATGTCTACCAGAAAAACAAGTCAGAATATGACTCCTACAGGCAATGCAGGAATATTAATACCACTGAATTGTATAACTTTCTATCAATTTCACCTTTCCAATTACCTTGCTAAAAGTAAAAAAGAAAGGTAAAAGCTAATAATCTGATCTGAAGCTACCAAGTGTTGAAACAGGCAGGTTATTGAAAGGTGCTGAGAGAGCATGTGGGTGTGTCATTGTTTTTAAGTCTGAACAAGTTCAACGTTGTTAGTGAGTTGTTAGCTTTTCTAAAATTAGTACCTAAACTCTATAATAAAGATTTGATAAACAAGGTCTTACTGTATAGCACAGTGAACTATATTTAATATCCTGTGATAAGCCATAATGGAAAAGAATATGACAAAGTATATATATATATATATATATATATATATATATATATATATATATATATAATCTGAATCACTTTGCTGTGCAGCAGAAATTAACACAACATTGTGAATCAACTATACTCCAGTAATGTTTTTTAAGAGTAAGATTTCTTAGTTTATTGCATCTACCTAAGGGAATGAGGATCTACTCTTCTCCATAATATAGATCATATTTACTTAATGGTCTTCCAGGCTAGCTCTATGCCTTACATTGTTAAGGATCTCAAACATTTAACAACCTTGTCATGTTAATTATTGACTCTGCAAGCCTTACTTTTGGAAATAATGCTTTATTTGTTTTTGCCCTTTTAGGAGTTCTGTAGTATACTCTCTAAATAATTAAATGAAGAAAATCGATAATTATATCACAAATAAAGATGTGTATATTAAAGTTTGATGTTTTTGAAACTATTACTATATTAAAAATGAGTTGAACATTTAAACCATAAATTGTCTTAGGAATATATGTGTCAATGATATCAACTGCATTTAACCAGTTAAAGCAATAATAATGAATACATGAACAAAGCTAGAATACTGGACAAGCTATCTTTAATCCAAAAATAGAGAAGAATCATCTATGATATTCAATAGGAAATCTAAATAGTTAACCTCTAGGGGGAACAGAGAAGGCAATGGCACCCCACTCCATCACTCTTGCTTGGAAAATCCCATGGAGGGAGGAGCCTGGTGGGCTGCAGTCCATGGGGTTGCTAAGAGGCGAACATGACTGAGTGACTTCACTTTCACTTTTCACTTTCATGCATTGGAGAAGGAAATGGCAACCCACTCTAGTGTTCTTGCCTGGAGAATCCCAGGGATGGGGGATCCTGGTGGGCTGCCGTCTATGGGGTCGCACAGAGTCGGACACGACTGAAGCAACTTAGCAGCAGCAGCAGCAGCAGAGGGGGAGGAAAGTGCTTCTATGAAAACAGTACTATTCGCACATCTTTCCATGCTTACATATTAAGCTTGTAACTAGACGGTGAGCATGTGCTACTTTAGCTATGGATTATAAAGTGTTTAAGAGGTGGAAAGCTAAGAGTAAAAATGAATGACCGAATTTCAGTGTGTATGAATGGTTAAAAGGGAGGTGCTACAGTCCTATAAATGACTGGTGGGGTTGCAGTTTCACCAATTTATTAAGAACCAGAGAAGGATGAATGTTAGAGTTAGTCAAGATGGCGGGGGTGGGAATTAAAACACACTCCTGGGGAACTAAACAAATGTTATCACTGGACAACAGATGAACAGTGACAGATACAATTTACTATCTCCATACAAGTCAATGCACATTGGAAAAAATTAAACTGCTTGCAGACCGTGAAAGATTTTGAATTAGCATTGGGTTGACAAAGAAATTCATTTGAGGTTTCTCCATTACATCGTAACAGAAAACCTGAAAGAACTTTTTGGCCAACCCAATATATCCTGAGGTGGGGGAAAACTCTTAAATATCCAACACAGAAAATTCAGTGAGATTGTCTGCTCAGTGTTGACTGTTGTCAAATGCTAAGCAAAATATGAAAAGCATTTTGAAACAAGTGAAAAATTATTCGAAAGATACAATGACATACCACGTACATATTCCTAAGGCGTACGAGCACAACACACAAAAAATAATACATACACACGTATGATACTCATTTGGCCTTGTTTAGAGCAAACAAATGTCTTTCAACTTTATTTTGCTGTCATGAAACATAACTGAGGATACACTTAGCATTTCACTATCCCTCTGTGTCATAAAATGGGAAAAGAAAATACACAGAACCACAGATGTTTAGCATAAATAGGTCTGGAAGAGAGTATATAATCCTAGTAAAACGCAGTATGGGATAGTGGCTGTGAGCATAGGCTTTGAAATCAGACACACCAAAGTCCCAATCCCACCTTATCTATAAAAACGCTATCCTTAGCTCATGAGATTAACCCCTTGTGTAGTCTACTAATTCCCAATAAGTGCAGGTTGGAAAAAAATGTAGGCTTCCTATCATAGATAACCATATAGCTTTTCTAGATCTCAATAGGTCCAACTGAGGTTCTATATTCTTTAATAAATGTTTATACTGAAATATAACAATATGCATTCTAAAAAGTATACAAATCATAAGCATACAGCTCAATGAATTTTCACAGCATGAAGAGATCTGTGTAGGGGTTTCCTGGTGGCCTAGTGGTTAGGATTCTGGACTTTCAACGCCACGGCCAGAGTTCAATCCCTGGTCAGGGAACTGAGATCCCATGAGCTGCATGATGTGACAGACAAACAACCCCTGCCCCACCCCCGAAAAATAAAAACCCCTGTGTAACCATTCCCCAAGTCAAACAGAACATTCCCCTTCCCATTCATTATCCTCCTCCTACTCAAAATTAATCACTATTTATTATCATAGATTAGGTTTGTGTTTTTGAACTTCATATAACTGTAATCAAAGAGTATGTAGTCTTTTGTGGCTGACAGTTTTCACTCAACATGGTGTTTGTGAACTTCCTCCACATTGCTGCCTGTGGTAGTTGTTTGTTCGTTTTCATAGCTGTGAAGCATTGAACTAACAGAATATACTTTATGTATCCATCTTCCTGTTGATAAACATTAACTTACTGGTTCTCATATGATGCTGCTGTGAAATTTCTTGTGCATGCTACTGGTGAATCTACGTATGTATTTATGTTGGTATGGAATTTCTGGGTCATAAGTTAAGCATATATTCAGCTTTAATCAAGATAGAGAAGCAGTTTCCCAAAGTGGCTGTACCAATTTACACTTCCATCAGCAGTATGTAAGAATTCCTGCTGTTGCATTTCCTAGCCAACACGTTATTTTTTTTTAAATTTTAGTATAATTCTGGTAGGTGTCATCATTTGCTATTATAGCATGTTATTTAGTGCTAAGAAGAAATGAGCTATTAAGCCATGAAAAGACTGGAAGAATCACAAATATATAGTGCATGCATGCTTACTTGTGTCCAACTCTTTGCTACCCTATGGACTTTAGCCTGCCAGGCTTTCTTCTCCATGAAATTCTCCAGGCAAGAATCCTGGAGTGGGTTGCCACTTCCTTCTCCAGGGGATCTTCCTGACCCAGGGATCAAACCTGTGTCTCCTGCATTGCAGGTAGGTTCATTACCACTTAAGCTATCAGGGATATTACTGAGAAAAAGGAAACCAATCTAAAAAGAATACATACTGTTTGATTCCAACTCTGTGACACTCTAGAAAAGGCAAAACTATGTAGATGGTAAAAAGATCAGTGGTTGCCAGGTGTTAGGGTGGAGGGAGGGATGAATAGGCAGAGCAGAGAAGATGTTTAGGGCAGTGAAACTATTCTGCTTGAACTATAATGCTGGATCCATGTTATTATGCACTTGTCAAAACCCATAAAACGTACTTCCCTATTGTAGTTTCCCTGGTATAGCTTCCCTGGTGACTCAGATGGTAAAGAATCTGCCTGCAACGCACGAGACTCAAGTTTGATCCCTGAGTCAGGAAGATCCCCTGGAGAAGGGAATGGCCACCCACTCCAGTATTCTTGCCTGGAAAATCCCATGGACAGAGGAGCCTGGCGGGCTACAGTCCATGGGGTCACAAAGAGTTGGACACGATTGAGTGACTGACACTATGGGGTGTACGGCACCAAGAGTGAAGTTAACATAAATAATGGTCTTTGGGTGATCATGATGTGTTGATGTAGGTTCCTCATTTGTAATAAATATACCACCCTGGTGGAGGATGTTGATAGTAGGCAAGGCTATGCATGTGTGGGGTTAGTGTGTTTATGGGAACTCCCCATACTTTCTCCTCAATTTTGCTGTGAACCTAAAACTGCTCTAAAAAATAAAGTCTATTTTAAATAGATCTATTTAAATATATCCTCATTGGGGGATATACTAAGGAAGTGACCACTGTGGGCTTTATCATAAGAATATGGAAAGGCCAAGAACTGCAGAAATTTTTAGAAGCATGCAAGCTTTTACTCATTCCCATCAACTTTTCAATTAAAATTATGTTTTCATTGTCTTCATTATCTAGGAATAGGAGGAAAATTAGGACTGTATTGCAGGGCCTCTATTTCCTCCTGTGTCAGGTAGGGCTGGTCTTTATGTAAGTGTTAATAGTCACCTACCTGGTAGAATATGAGAGATGCTTAAAGGCTACATTTGACCTAAAATCTCACCTGCTATTCTGTCATGGAATCACCTTCTTCCTCTCCTGGATTGAAATGTATCCTGCCTGCTTCTCATTTTTAACACGTCTAGTATGTAGCCCATCACCAAATGACACATGGAAGGTATTCAATAAGTGCTTGTTGAATAAATTAGTTATTGATTCTGTTTTTTTTTAAATAGGATAAGCATCCCTATTACATCCCTAAACATCCCCAACCCCCCCTCCACCCCTGTTTTTACTTCTCGAACTTGTCAAAGTCAAATTCTTAAAGCCCAACTATCTCACAACTTTCTTTGAAACTGCTCTGTTTATCTTGCTTCTTACAAGGGCAAATAACATGACTTTGAAACAAATAGATTCTGTCAAAAGGAGTTGATAGTCCAGTTGATTCTGAATTCACTGACCTTGCAGTTAGGAATGCTCATTCTCAAATAGGCTGAGTTCCATATTTGGGGTACAAAACACATATAAAATACAAATTATTTATACATTTTATTTACTGCTTCTCCTGGTAGAAAGGTCAGATGGCACTCTAGAGCTTCTAGATATAATGAAAAGTAAATTAGAAGCTATTTCTATAAGTTCAGCTTTATTTCTTATTCTTTCCCTTTCTGTTATACTCCTCTTAAGGCATTATTGCTTCTTCCTGTACCTTCCTGCTTCCATGCAAAGCGACAGTGGTGCACATCTTCTGTCACTGCCTTACCACCGGGTCTGCCCAAATCACTATAATGCTATCACAGACGGATACCTATTTCATTCCTAGCTTTCTGATTGGTGAGCCTTTGATTTTGTACTGATACATAACTAACCCGCTTTGGAATCAAAATAGTTTAGGATTCTGCAAAGTACTCTAGGAAATGAAAGGTAGAAAGAGTAATTGAGGTAAATCACAAAAAGATCACACATTTGTATGAAAATCATCTGTGATGAGGCTGTGGCAGGGAAAAAGAAAAGTTTAAAGTGAAATGAGCCCTTGTCCTTCAAGGTATGAGATGAATGCAATGTGCGATCAGGAAAAAAAAAATCCCCTTGGATTGTTTTATTATCTAATCCCAGAGTGTGGGATTTATACTTCTCACTATTGAGCACTGTGTCAGAATGTTGTGAATTAAACAGGTAACTAAAAATATATTTGATGACTAAGTATCTAGGCATTGAAATGATACTTTAGCAAATACTATCTTAGTTTCTGACTTTACCCCAAGGATTTCTTTTCAAACTTACCTACCAACATGGTCTCCAAAAAAAATACATTTCATAAAGCAATCTTTTCTTCTTCAGTTTTTCCTTCGGTATGCCAATAAAGCTCATGTGACCACAGTCAACAACTTCCAGTCAATATTTTTAGCTCATAAGAACCTAGTTATTCCACAATATCTGTTTTTCTCCTTCCCACCAATACCCTCTCGTGTATTAGGAGCAGTCTTTCACTGTTTAAGAATAGCAGCAGAGGCAGTTCCCTGGTGGCCTATTGGTTAGGATTCTGGTCTTTCACTGTCATAGCCTGGATTCAATCCTTGATCCGGGAATCCAGGAACTGAGTACCTGTGAGCTGTGTGGTGTGATGCCCACCCTACCCCACCCCCCGCCAAAGAGAGCAGAACATCTGTAGCAAGAGAAGCTTTTCTAAGTCTTTCAGTCTCTTTTAAATCCATTTAATTCAGAAGGCAGGAGCAATAAGCCAAATCCTACCAAGATGAAATGAATAATTACAATTTCCTCTCGTTACTTTGTCCAAATATAGGCTACTGGTTTATGCAATCAAGTACAGAAGTTCAGGCACAACCAGCCCTTTCCAGTCATGGTTACTAAACTTTGGACATCACTGTTTTCACTGTGATGTGGTTATATGGGCTGATAACAAGTGCCAACCTATTCTGCCCTTCATCTTGACTTGACCAAACCAAAGAGAGGACATCTAGATGGAAAAGAATGCAGAGAGTTTTGATTCCTTTTGCCACTGCTAGGGCTTTTTATGTGAGCACTCTTTACTCTGGATTGAAAGAGCACAGATACTGTGAAAAGACTTTACTGGAAGTATCAAGTAAAACTCAAAACTGTCTCATTACTTAGCGGTGCCTGGAACCTGTATCTTCCTGCCACCATTATAGCAATAAACTCATAAAGGTGTGAAACTATGCAAAACTATGTCAGAGACATTAAAATAATGTCTGCTAAATGTCTCTTATGGCTCATTTCTTTCCCTCTTATTCTTCTCCATTCATCATTTTCTCTTTACAGAGTTGAACTGGGCTGAAATAGGAAACAAAGAAAGAAACAGAAAACATTACTATGGTTACTGTAGTATAGCTGTTTTGGTGTTGTTATCTTTGTTTTTATCTTTTGTTTTTTTTTCTAACCACATTCTAAGAAATATTAAAGCACAGCATAAACATTGTATTGCATGAAAATAAAACACTATTATCTCTATCTCAATCTACTTAGGAATTTTCTGAAAATACTAAGTTTATATACATGTCATTTTTAACAGTTGAGGCTGTATTACCACTGTTCCTGAGAGGTACTTTTACAGTTGGCAAAATATACTTTAATTCTCTCTGGTTTTCAGAGATATCAGAGTTTGGATCATTACTTAACCATCATTTCCTCCTGTAGTACCAATCTTGGTGAATCGTCTGGTCACCCAAGACAGAAACCTGAGGATCATCCTTGAGATGTTCTTTGCTTCAAATTTACACATCCAATCTATGTTGATTCTACCTCCTTGATATATTTTGAATCTCTTCTAGAGACCTATAATTAGTAACTCCAATCTGGTCTATCAATTCCCATTTCTACTAACTTAGTTTTGGTTTTTAATCACCTGGACGATATAAATCTCCCATCTAATCTGCCTGCCATCAGTCTCTCCCAAATGTTTCTAAATATTCTAATAAAATGTTCTCTCTAAAATGCAAATATTAAGTCATGAAAAAATCCACAAGAGAATCTTTATTACTTTTACAACAAAGCTCACACTCCTTAATATGGGTTACAAGGAACTGGCCTTTACTCACCTCTACAACTTCATCTCTGGTCTCCTTCTCTTCATAACTCCAATCAGTTGGTTTCCTTACAGTTTCTTCATATTGAGCTTCTCACTCCACATCTTTGTGAATCTCATTGTTTCCTATGCCTGGGAAGTTTCTCTTGAACTCTTTACCACCAAACTCCAGTACTCTTCTTATTACTTAGAATTGTATTTAACAGTACATCATAGAAAAGTGACTACAATGGCTTAAACAAAAATCCAAAGGAAATATAAGTTGTATGGTATCATCAGGGACCAAGACTCCTACTATCTTTTTATTTTACCACTACTGTAAGGAGGTTTTATGGCTGAGAGATGATGATTCCATCTCTAGGTTTCATATCTGCATTCCAAGCATGAATAAAAGGAAGAGGGAAGAACCTGTCAGCTAAGTTCATTTTCATTGGGGGAAAAATATTTTCAACAAAGCCCTGTTCAACAGGCTTTTTTTTTTTCACTTACATGGTCATTCAAACCTAGAATGGTATATGAATGGGTAGGCAGCTTTTACTACAATGCTGCCTCAAAAAATTCAGATTTCTATTTGTATGCAGGAAGGGGAGAATGAATAATGTTTGCCACATGCTTTTACCTGACTACCTCTTACAAAATTCAGATCAACTTTCACCTTCTCTTGGAAGTTTTCTATGACATTGAAAGTCTGGACTGGGGATTATCCTGTGTTTCCAGACCAATGCTATAAAATAGAAGACACTCCATGCATTTGGTTGATCGAATGACTTAATGGGGTTACCTCTATTCCTTGTGCTTTCAGCATGCTGTATTGTAATCATTGAGGAGGAAATTGCAACCCAATCTAGTATTCTTGCCTGAAAAATCCCTTGAGCAGAGGAGCCTGGCAGGTTACAGTCCATAGGGTCACAAAGAGTTGGACATGTCTGAGTGACTGAACAGATGTAATTAGATGCTTGCTTCTTCAAGAATCTGTAAGTTTTCTAAGGCCAATAGCTATGTTTTATTCACCTCAGTATTCCACAGTATCTGAAAGACAGCAATTGAATTAACTTTTTGGAATAAATACATACCAGAAGAGATTTTAAGATGAGATTTTATAAGCAAGTGCACTCTTCAGAAGGATATAAAAATTTAATTTTCCTTTGTGTTGGGAAATGGCAGCAGGGATCTATCTAAGTAAAATTATCATAGAAATATACTTATCTTCATATTTAGCTTAGAACCCAGCAGCTAACTAAGCCCAATAGCTGAAGCCATTCTCTTTCTGCCCATGGGTTCAACTTCATCTCTAATTCTGGAACCATAATCTCAATGACCAGTACTGCCATCTTCATTTTAGACCTCATTCTGACCTCCTGCCTTATTATAACCAATCTTAGCTTCATACCTAACCTAGAATTCCTGTCTTGAATGTGTCTTTGTGGTTAGATTCTGTGCTCATTAAAACTTATCTTCATGACTTGTTCCTTGCCATCTGTTATAAGAACTCTCATATCAATTATTGGCCTGTCTGGATCTCAGTGTATCACCTGGGCTTTGTTTAGCTGTCTGGACCTTTTCCTAATGCCTGCAGCTTGGAACTTTCCAGATTGGCTGCCTCCCTGCCTGCTTGACATATGTAAGTAGATCTAGGTTCTCAGCACCATCCTTCCCGTCTCTGGCCCATTCTGTTAGTTCAACCAAAGTCTGGTTCTGATTTTTGTAGTGGGGCAAGGTTTACCTAAAAAGCACTTTATCAGAGAAGACCTGGAATCAAAAAGGGAAGCAGATATTTGATAAGAATTCTGAGAACTATTCAGATAGTTGAATGAAACCAGACCCTTTGTTAAATACCTAATTATCTCAACTAATTTGCATAATATTTTCTATTTCTAAACTGTCTTAGGAATATCACTTATATGTGGCATCTAGAAAAAATGGTACAAATAAACCTATTTGCAAAGCAGAAATAGAATCACAGATGCAGAAAACAAATATATGGTTACCAAGGGGATAAGCAGGGATGGGATAAATTGGGAGACTGGGATTGACATATATATATACACTACTATGTATAAAATAGATAACTAATGAAAACCTACTCTATTGTCCAGGGAACTCTACTCTGTGGTGACCTAGATAGGAAGGGAATTCATAAAAAGGAGGGGATACATGTACATGTTTAACCAATTCACTTTGCTATACAGCAGAAACTAATACACCATTGTAAAGCAACTATACAGCAATAAAAATTTGTTTTTAAAGTCTTAGGAAGTCAACTACATTTTTCTTTTTCACATAAGTGGTATTACCATCAACACTTCTTTTACAGATTTATGACTGTACCTGCAGGACAGTAAAACTTTAGTGTTTTACACAACAGTTATCTTGTTTGCTCTTATGGCAGTTAGTAGTTAAGTAGAAGTGTTAGTGACTTCCCTGGTGGCTCAGAGGGTAAGGCATCTGCCTACAATGCAGGAGACCTGGGTTCAGTCTCTGGGTTGGGAAGATCTCCTGGAGAAGGAAATGGCAACCCACTCCAGTATTCTTGCCTGGAAAATCCCATAGGTGGGGGAGCCTAGTAGGCTACAGTCCATGGGGTCGCAAAGAGTCAGACACGACTTCACTTTCACTTTTTCAGAAGTGTCAGTAAGAAGGCAAAAAAGACTCTAACATATCTGCTTTTTATGAAATATCACTATATGTAAAATCAAATCTTCTCCTTTTCAAAGAATGGCTCTACCTCTATGCCCAATTGTCTTCACAGGGGACAATTCCTGCTCACTCCTAGTATACTCATACACAGTTCACCTGAAATAATATGTATAGAGATGGGAAGCAGATAATTCATGTCTATACAAATATTATGAAAGTGGGCAGATTCATTCAAGTTTCTATGACTCATATCTTAGGGCCTAGAGTCACTAGTTTTATCACTACAAAGCAGAAGGATGACTCCTTCTCTTCAACTCTTGTGAATGAAACTTACTAATTTTCTTAGTCTTGTACCCATTTTGCTAAGAATGGTTCAGCTATCATCAACTGTAAATATCACAGTTTAAGGGTGCATAGTATACATAGCAAATGCTGGGGTAGATTGCCAAAATTGCAACATCCCTCATCTCATGCTGCTCTGTGTCTTAGAACTACAACTAAACACAAGTAGAGTGGATGTTTACACTCCTGTCATTCCCATATCATTACTCTCATATAAGCTCAATCTTTTGTAATTGAAGTATAGTTGATGGACAATATTATATAACGGATTCATGTTGATATATGGCAAAACCAATACAATATTGTAAAGTTAAAAAATAAAATAAAAAATAAATTAATTAAAAAAAGACAAAAAAATATTATATAAGTTACAGATGTACAATTATGTGATTCACAATTTTTAAAGGTTATACTCCATGTATAATTATTGTAAAATATAAGGATATATTATACAGTATATCCTTATAGCTTATTTTATGCCTAATTTATAATCTTCTTAATCTTCTTTTTTTTTTAAATTTTATTTTATTTTTAAACTTTACATAATTTGTATTAGTTTTGCCAAATATCAAAATGAATCCGTCACAGGTATACATGTGCTCCCCATCCTGAACCCTCTTCCCTCCTCCCTCCCCATACCATCCCTCTGGGTCGTCCCAGTGCACTAGCCCCAAGCATCCAGTATCGTGCATTGAACCTGGATTGGCATCTCGTTTCATACATGATATTTTACACGTTTCAATGCCATTCTCCCAAATCTTCCCACCCTCTCCCTCTCCCACAGAGTCCATAAGACTGTTCCATACATCAGCGTCACTTTTGCTGTCTCGTACACAGGGTTATTGTTATCATCTTTCTAAATTCCATATATATGCGTTAGTATACTGTATTGGTGTTTTTCCTTCTGGCTTTAATCTTCTTAATCTTCTATACCTCCCCTCCACCCACCCATCCCCACTGGTAACAACTAGTTTATTCCCTATATCTGTGAATCTGATTCTTTTTTTCTGTTATATTCACTAGTTTGTTGCATTTTTTAGATTCCACATATAAGTGATATCATACAGTATTTGTCTTTTTCTAATTTCACTTAGCATAATGCCCTCCAAGTTCATCCATGTTGTTGCAAATGTCAACAACAACCTAAATATCCATCAACAGATAAATGGATAAAGAAAATGTGATACACACAGACACAGACACAGACACACACACACACACACACACACACACACACACACACTGGAATACTACTCAGCCATATATGAGCATGGTCCTAGGCTGGATAGAGGATTATAAAGAAGTCTGAGACAAGATGCCTACCCTCAGGAAGCTTAACATCTAGTTGGCTGGAAGAGGAGACAATACTCTGAGTAATATGTAGCAGTAGAAGGCTTAAATCACAGCAGAAAGTCATAGTATATGTGAAATCTCAAACTCAGTTTAACCACCAGTAGTAAGAGTTATACCCTCTGCACCCTTTCATTAACAGAAAAGCAACCAGTCTTACCTTACATGGCCTTTCACAGAAGGACACTCAACAGGAAATCAGGAGATGGTTTTATAGAATATACCATACAACAAATGCAAACACTTCTTTCACTTTTCAAATATCACAGAAAAAATATTCCTCCCTCACTTAAAGAAAAAATATCTAAGTGCCTTTTCAAGTAGTGTCTACACTGTACACCCTGTTCTTGCATTTTGAACACATTCCTAACATAATTTAACAATGAATAATAATTTGTGAGTCAATCCTGATACTGTTACAGAGGAAACTACTTAAGCTCTGAGAGAAATAAGAAAAGGGGTTTGAGAAGTCAGAGGAAAAGTTCTCATATTTCAGATCTCTCTTATCCTTCTCATCCAACTTAAAATTCTCCTACTTAAAAAAGAACTTGCGTCTGCCAGTTGGTGGCCTGACCTTAGGCCAAGCTTAATTAATTAGCAGTCTTCTCTAGCTATCATCTGGCCTCATTTGCCTAGGCTGTAACCACAGCTCAGTACATTACTGAAGTGGAGACTCCAACCAAGACCGTTTTGGTCCACTGAGCTGCAGTGACTCAACAGCTGATGCGATCTACCTCTTCTTTCCACTGTGCCCCAAACCACATTGCTCCTGCCAACTTTAACTTCCCAGGCTCAGATCAGTAGTTCTCAAAGTGTGATTTGCAGACTAGTGCACTAGATTTGCAGACTAGTGCACTATATGTAACTGTGGTGTTTGTAAAACTGCCAATTCTAGCATCCTGTTCTCAGAGATTCTGATTAAGTAGTTACAGGATGGGGGTTGAGAATACACATTTTAATATCTTTCCCTTTGTGAAACTTGTGCTCACTAAATTGATGATGCTAATACAACTAGGGAATGGGACATGAGGCCAGTAGGCCCCAGCTAGTGTTGTCAAAGGGCAAGATGGAAATAATTTAATTTTCTGATAACACATTTCATGTAAATGAGGATCACTCAGGAAGCTTGTAAAGCATACATAGCTCTGGGTCCTACCTCCCAAACCAAAGGAATTATAACCACAAGATGGGCCTGGGCATCTGTATGTTTAAAGGGCTCCCCTAGGTTATTCCCTGGTTCCAAATAGGGAAAGGAGTATGTCAAGGCTGTTTATTGTCACCCTGCTTATTTAACTTCCATGCAGAGTACATCATGAGAAATGCTGGGCTGGATGAAGCATAAGCTGGAATCAAGATTGCCGGAAGAAATATCCTCAGATATGCAGATGACACCACCCTTAACGGCAGAAAGTGAAGAACTAAAGAGTCTCTTGATGAAAGTGAAAGAGGAGAGTGAAAAAGTTGGCTTAAAGCTCAACATTCAGAAAACTAAGATCATGGCATCAGGTCCCATCACTTGATGGCAAATAGATGGGGAAAGAGTGGTTGACTTTATTTTCTTTTGGCTCCAAAATCACTGCAGATGCTGACTGCAGCCATGAAATTAAAAGACTGTTACTCCTTGGAAGAAAAGTTAATGACCAACCTAGACAGCATATTAAAAAGCAGAGACATTATTTTGCCAACAAATGCCCATCTAGTCAAAGCTATGGTTTTTCCAGTAGTCCTGTATGGATGTGAGAGTTGGACTATAAAGAAAGCTGAGTGCCAAAGAATTGATGCTATTGAACTGTGGTGTTGGAGAAGACTCTTGAGAGTCCCTTGGACTGCAAGGAGATCCAACCAGTCCATCCTAAAGGAGATCAGTCCTGAGAGTTCATTGGAGGGACTGATGTTGAAGCTGAAACTCCAATACTTTGGCCACCTGATGCAAAGAACTGACTCCTTAGAAAAGACCCTGAGGCTGGGAAAGATTGAAGGTGGGAGGAGAAGGGGATGACAGAGGATGAGATGGTTGGATGGCATCACTGACTCAATGGACATGAGTTTGAGTAAACTCCAGGAGTTCATGATGGAAAAGGAGGCCTGGTGTGCTGCAGTCCATGGGGTTGCAAACAGTCAGACACAACTGAGCGGCTGAACTGAACTGAACTAGGTTATTCAGATGTATTTTGTCAGTGAGATTCACTGCACTAGATCAATTGCTTCAAGGTATGCAGCAGCTAGCAGAGTGAAAGAGGTTACTTACAGAAGACCAAGGGGATCTTCCAGGTGGCACTAGTGGTAAACAACATGCCTGCCAGTGCAAGAGATATGGGTTTGATCCCTGGGTAAGGAAGATCCCCTGGAGGAGGGCATAACAACTCACTCCAGTATTCTTGTCTGGGAAATCCCATGGATAGAGGAGCCTGGCAGGCTACAGTCCATGGGGCTGTCAAGTCAGACACGACTGAAGCGATTTAGCATACACGCATATACAGAAAACCCAGGCACCCATTCCTCATTATTGAAATCTACATGTTTTAAGGACAAAGCTACACATTTTTTTAAGTGCTTAAGGGATATTTTACTCTGGATGTGGTTGCAGCACTGTGGGCTTTGGGGATGGAGGGAGGCAAACTTTTGTAATACCATGAAAGAAAGGAGGGACCTAAGAGATATCACAATGAGAGGCACATGATGACAGGTCCTGAGATAGCGATGTGTTTCTGCATCTGACCTCACCCCCTTTCTATTCACAGCAAATCACCCTCCCGCCCCACATCATTGAGGGCTGAGGTCTAAGGCATTCTTAAGGAAGAAGCAAGTACCCACATAGAGACAGTAGGGTTCTGTCCTCAGCTATTTGAGCTAGTCCTATCAGTTCTGTAAAAATCAGCAGAATATCTTCTCCCTAGTTGGAGGAGCAAAATAGGACACCATGAATCAACACAAAGCCAGCTCATTTTGTCACCTGTATTTTCATACCATCTGCTGTTACTCTGTGCTTATCAGCTGGAGTAACCCACCTAGGCAGGCAGGTGCCATGCTCATCTGGAAAAAGAGAACACTTCATTCCATCCTACTTCCTATAGCATATAACTGTTTATTAATTCCCTCTCTCTTTTTCCTCTGGGTCTGGAAGGGTGTCTTAGGGGTAGAAGACAATCATATAGAAGAGTGAAACTAATTTCAATCTACTACTGAGAGTCACGAACCCTTAACACAGGGTCCTAGAGTCTAACTGAAAAGAATCTCAGGGCTAAAAAGAAACATATAAGAACTCTTCCCACAGAGACTATTTCATTCCACCTCCTGGAATACATCATATTCTATTTCCAGGATTCAGAGCAGCAAACTCTTTTCAAATGTCCACATCACCTCCTAGACATCTTATAAAAAATCACACTAGCATCTCTAATGTCAAATGAAAAAAATGCACAACATAAAAGTTGAGAATTATGTGTTATTGGGCAGATTTTCTGAGAACTTAGGCCCAGAAGATAGACTCTCAGATAGCTCTGAGGCCCTGCTCCAACAAGGTAAGGGAGGAGTCAGGACATATAGGAGTTTGGCAAGAAAATCCAGGTAGTCAGGACATCAAAATATTACTGTGAATTAAAGAAAACCAGACATCTTGTTAATGAATTTAGCAGGTTTCTAGGTATGGGAAGATGCAAGAGTCTGGGCTCATTGAAATCATTCCTTTCATATGCACCTTAACTATCAAGGGCCAGTATCCCGCTTTTCTCTAGCCTGAATCCCCTCTGGGTGCACAGTCAGGGTTGCTGCAGTGACTATTGTCTTGATGATGGCAACACCCTTTGTTTACTGATCTGGCAGGTGACATTTTTCATCTACGTTAACACTACATACCAAAAACGAAACCTATCTCCTCCAAACCAATTTCTGGTAATGTTGCAGAGAAGAACCAATTCTGACTCCCTGATGGAAATGTTTCTTTGACTTGGTTTTTGTTACTATTCTTACTATAATCATACATAATGGCCTGCCTCAAAGGACCCTGCTCCTCTGCCTGTTAAAGTGCCTTTGTTCAGCTCACAGAGAGATAATATGACCCTGCCCACCTGTGAATGGCTACAAAAAAGAAGAGATTAACACACTCCTTCCAAACACTGGCCCTTCCTAGAGATGTTTTGCAAGACTGAAGACCCTTTTCATTTTACTTCCTCACTGCCTCTCTCTCTATTCTGCCTTTTGACTTTAGTTTCTCTTTGCTTCTTTCTCTCTGGCTCTATAAAATAACCTGGCATTCAGACCCCAACAAGATGGTTTCTTTAAGACATTAGTCTGCCACCTTCTCAGTTAGCTGGCTTTCTGAATCAAGTTGTATTCCTTGCCTCAACATTTCATCTCTCAGATTCACTGGCCTGTCATGTGGTGAGCAGAGTGAGCTTGGACTTAGTAACAGTAATAACATTATCATTCTATTAGAAACTTACAGGTTGTCTTCAGTTTCTCCCTTGACTTTATTTTCTTCCTTCAGTCAAGACTTTGGACCATTACTGATCCAAGCAGTAATAACTAGGACACTGTAAAAGAGAGGAAGGGATGTTCAGGAGATAGCTGATAGGACTTATGCCTTGGAACGCACAATAGCAACAGTATCCTTCCTATCTTCACTACCTGGCTTCCAGTTCCTGTTCTTCTAATGCTTCCCACTCACAAACTTGTTACTCCCCTGTCCCAGAAACCCTCAGTTGCTCCTCAATCTTATCTTCAACCCCTCTTCCTGCAATAAAAAATGCTTTTTTAGTTTTCTCCCAGTACTCCTTTACTTGTAACTTGAATTATAGCCAAATCATACCATTCCTTTTTTTCTGAACACATCTCTTCCTTACCTTGCTCAAAGTTTTTACCAATGCCCTTCTTATTGTTTGAAAATTTATTTCCCCTCCACCTGTTAAACCCTTATTCAGACATCAGGGTCCAGCTTCAAGGCTTCCTCCTCCAGCCCCTAATTGAAACCATTCTTTCCTTCTCTGAACTAAGAAACATTTATTTCTTAATGTTGCTTATCACCTTCTGTTAGGGGAAGCACACTGATTGAAACTGCCCACCCTGGCCAGGCACCATAGTAACCATTTGCATGAGTTGTTTTATGACAGGAGATCCTGATAAGGAATATGGAACTAATAAGCCACCACCAACCGAAAGAGTTTGGGAAAGGGCTAAAGGAGACATCGCATGTCCGTCCACTTCCCAGAATCCCTCTTGCTAGTATCCATCCTGGCTGAGCGATGCCTGCGCCACCAGGAAAGACTCTGAATTAGAATGATTGGCCAAAGACCACCCAGAAACTAATCCCATCACCATAAAACCCGAGACTGCGAGCCATGCTGTAGAGCAGTTCTCCTGGGTTACCTTACCCTACTGCTCTCCACCCGGGTGCCCTTCCCCAATAAAGTCTCTTGCTTTGTCAGCACATGTGTCCCCTTGGACAATTCATTTCCGAGTGTTAGACAAGAGCTCAGTTTCGGGCCCTGGAAGGGGTCCGCCTTCCTGCAACACTTCTGTGGTACACACCCTTCTCCAACCCAGTAACTGAAAAGCTTGTATATCCACCACAATTTCCAAGTAGTGCCTTTCCCATAGTAATTACTTTAAAATTGTGTTAAATGGATTTTTCCTTTTTCAACTTCTAGGGAAATTTCCATAGAAAGCTACTTTTATTAATAATAGAGCTTTCCTCCCAGACCATGTCTTGATCTCTTTCTCTCCGTGCTTGTCTGTCTCTGTCCCCACCTCTAGCTCTGTCTATGCTGCTTTCTCAATCTTTGTTTCTCTCTGGGTCTCCTCACCCTTCCCCTTCCTCTATCTGGCACTGTCAGCCTGTCTCTTTCTGTCTCTTTTTTCATGGTCTTGCCCTTTTTACTGTTGATATGTGTTTAACGTTTTCCCTGCATTGTCTTCCTCTGTCTTTTCATTTCTGTTTCTCTGACACTCTGCTCCTTCTAAACTGGAAGTCAATGTCTGAGGAGCTTTCAAAGCCTTGCTTAAACTGTAACTCAAAGTCGAGTGTTACTGGGTTTTTTCAAGTTGGAACTCAGAGAGAAGGCTAAAGTCTGAAAACCTTGTAACTCTGAGGCAAATCAACTTGCCAGGGACAGGTGACATCAGTGTCTATGGAAAAGGGTTTGAATAGAAATTCTGACATTCTGAATGCCTAATTTACATGATAAGGCATAAAGATATAAAAGGTGACCCAGAACAGCTGATCACAATAACAATGCTAATTTCTCCAACTCTGGCTTCAAAGATAAGGACATGTTAGAAAGCAAACAAAAAGTTCTAGAAAATCATTGACCACTTTGGTACTTTGCCCAGGAGACTCTAAGGGCTCATATATAAGAATAAGTGAACTGAAATGAAAGACACTTGAAAATAAAAATGCCAATTATTTTTTTCAGTGTCTACTGTGAGATAAATGTCTTGTACACATTAATTTATTTAATTAATTTATTTAATCCCCAAACATTTTATGGAGATGGAAACTAAGGTTGAAGGTGGTTAACTAACTTCATGATAATTCATCCTTAAGGACAGGAGCTAGGATTTGAGTCCAAGTGTTCTGATTTCAAAACCTGGCCTCCTAAGCTCTCCAGCTTTTCTCAAACTTTTCAGGTCTTAAGAATCCCCTGAGTGTTCATTAACCCTTCAGATTCCTTAACCCCACCCTATATTTACCACATTCCAGGGCAAGGGCCTGTGAGTCCCTTTGTCTAACAAATGAGCCAGGTGATTCTTATCTTGGGAAAAAATGCACTCCACTAAATAGTTTCCCTAACCATAATGTTCTGGAGAGTTTCATTTCTCTAGTAGTTCCTAACACCTCTTGCCCCAATTTCCTCCTGAATTCAGTGCCTGTCCTTGTCTCTCCCCAGGAAATCAAAACCCGTAGATTCTTCATTTAATCATTCCTTTTGTGGATATCTGTTTTTGTTTTGTTTTTTAATTTTTTAAATTTCACCTGTCTTCAATCTATGGTTTGAATGTACATCCTGGTGACATCTGAATTTTCATCACAGTCAATAAGGAAATGGAGCTTTCTTGATAGAGTATGCTGTATTTATGTGCAGGGAGGGGAAATGAAGAGGTTGGAATCTTCCTGATACTCTTAAAATCAAACCATGTAGATGACTGGCTATTTCACCTTTTCAAAGCCCAGCCTTTATTGTAAAAATGAATTTCTCTCTCTTTTTTTAATCTTTTGGTTGCACCACACAGCATGTGGGATCTTAGTTCCCTGATCAGGTATCAAACCTGCACCCCCCCTGCATTCGCAGCACAAAGTCTTAACCACTGGACCACCAGGGAAGTCTTGATTTCTCTTTTAATAAATAGAATGAACCTGATTACTAACACCAAGAAAATGTGTAGGCTGAAAATACAAAGTAACAGGACTTAATATGTATTGATAGTCAGGCCTTAAGCTCAATGATTTACATGAATTTTCTCATTGCATACTCACAATAAACTTGTGAAGTAGGTGCTTCAGTTACCCCCATTTTACAGAAGATGAGAATGAGGCTCAGAGAAAATTACTTGTTCAAGATCTAAGATTCCAACCTAGGTTTGTTTGACTGCAGTTTGTACCCTTAACTCTGCTGCACAGACTCTAGTATAAATAGGTGAAAGGAAAATTTAGGAAGTTCACTGATTGTAGATCCCTAATAATATATGAAAGGACATTTTAGGATATTCAGGGTGTTTTAAAAAATATTTTGAGGTTATTGCTTTGTAATGAAGTGCAAGGTAATTCCACCAAAATATCCTTTGATATCTTGGAGAGTCACTGATTTGACCCAATAAGGCATTTCCTGTGTTCTTAATTTCTTAGCTTTATCAATAGCTAATTCCTTTAGTCAACTAGGGTACCATTAGGAGCAATTGTTTTAAATTCACTATGAATTCAGAACCCTTTTTCTGAATTCTCATAACCCCAAATTTCTCAAATGTATAGATTTTTAAAACATATTATAAAATATGTAAAAAATATATATCTTTCAAAATTCTCCTTTATGGTGGTCAAAGATTCCCCCAAAGTCAAGTGATGAGAGGAGGAAACATGAAGTTCCTGAAATTTTCTTCCCATCATGCAAAGAAGGATAATAGTGATATAGAATATAATTAAAATACCTCTCAACTGGAAGTACAAGAATTACATATATATATATAAACGCAGCATGTCAATAATCCTTCTCATCTCATAAAGCCTTGCCAAAATTATATATTCTTAAATAAAACCTAACAGCATTCAAATATCTGAGTATTTATAACCTCCAAATTTAGAATCCTTTTCTTCTACCAAAACTGTACAAATAAGAATAAATCAGAACTTTAAAAAAAATTTCAGCTTTCAAAAATCAAGTAATCATCAAAATGGCTAAATTTACTGCATGAATCATTAACTGAGTTAAACAACTTAGTGACTTCACATAAGGGAAGAAGAAAACTTTTTTTACACAGGTCTGATGTTGAGTTTTTGCAAAATTGTTTTTATTTTTAACAAAGCAATATACAAACTACGTACAAATTTAATCAGTAAAAAATGACTACCCCTTTCCCCACGGTTCCATTACCAATAGGCAACCAATTCTGAATGTTTTGGGCTTTAGTTCTATTAACTCATAACAGTTCTTCTGTTAACTCAAAATTAATGACACATTTTGTTTTAAAAAGTCCCATATACCCATTATTCAGCTACACAAATTATGAACATTTTGCCAAAGTTGCTTCATCCAGGACTTTTCTTTCTGCTTGTTCCCTAGAATTTCTTATAATTTCAGGTTTTATCTCCTTAGCTAACCAGTCGGTGGGGCAGGGGTCAAGTGTAACTTTCAGCTCCAATATACAGCTTCTCTGTTCCTTGGTCAGTGCCTGGAAACTGTGCCTTTGCTTTGTTGTTTGCAAAGGAAACAATTTAGATTGCTGGGAACACAAGACAACAAGGTAAAATTTGTAGTGCTGGGCCACCATTTTCCTAAATGGCATTTATTAGTTTTATATTTTTACATAATTGGCATACAATGAATTGCACATATTTCAAAGTGTACAATTTGCCAAGTTTCAAAATATGCATACACCTATGAAATCATCCCACAGTCAATGTAATGAACACATCCCTTACCCCAAAAGGTTTTCTCATATCCTCTGCGTCTCAGTTGCGTCAAACTCTTTGCAACCCCATGGACTATAGCCTGCCAGGCCTCTCTGTCCATGGGATAGTCCAGGCAAGAATTGTGGAGTAGGTTATCATTTCTCCCTCCAGGGGATCTTCCCGACCCAGGGAAGAACCCCTGTCTCCAGTATCTCTTGTATTGGCAACAGATTCTTTACCGCTGAGCCACCTGGGAAACATGCCTCTTCCCATACCCCTTCCCCAAACTGGAAACCAGTATCAGTTTTTGACACTATAGTGACAACCAGTATCAGTTTTTGACACTATAGTTGACATTTTCTAGAGTTCTAAATAAATGGAATCATATGGTATATACTCTTTTTATCTGACTTCTTCCATGAAGTATAATTATTTTGAGATTTATCCATATTGTGTGGATCCATAGTTCTTTTATTTTGGTTGCTTTGAATAGCTATCTATTGAACAGATTAATATACAACTATTAGTTCATCCATTCACTTCTTGAAGGACATTTGGATTGTTTCCAGTTTTGACATATTACAAATAAAGCTGTAATGAACATTCATGTATAAGTCTTTGTATGAACACATGCTTTCTTTTCCCTTGGGTAAATATATATATATATATATATATATATATATATATATATATATGAGTGGGATGGTTGAATTGTGTGGTAGGCATGTGTAGAACTTCAAGAAACTGCCCAACTGTTTTCCCAAAATGGCTGTGCCATTTCATATTTACACATTCAGTGTATGAGAGTTTCAATTTCCCCTGTACTTGTTATGTATGATCAATCTTTTTAGTTTCAACCATTCCAAAAGGTACAAAACAATATCTCATTGTGGTTTATTTTGCATTTCCCAGATCACTAATATCATTATGCAGCTCTGAATGTACTTACTAGCCACTCTTATATTTCTTTGGTGAAGTTTCTATTCAAATTATTTTCCTATCATCTCAAATGTCTTGAGAGCACCCTCACATTTGCTAATTTACTAGAACTCACAGGACTCAGCAGTAGGTTTTACACATGGCTAACATCTGTCACAGAAAGAGTTTATAGAGCATGAGCAACAGGAATAAGAATATCTACTGGGTGGAGTCCAGAGTGACTAGGTATAGGCTTTCTAAGTTCTTTTCCATCTGGAGTCCCATGGGACATACTTTTTCTCTGGCTGTGAACTACAGGGACATCTGTGAAAACTCTCTGTGCAGGGAAGCCCATTAAAGACTCAAAGTCCAAGGCTTTTATGGAGAGCTGGGCATGTGGACATATACTGCTATGCAACCAGGTATAGCAACCAGAACTCAGGACCCCAACAATGAAGTCACATGTGCATGATCAACTTGATGTTAGTGCAAAACAATCTGGACAAGATAGTATAACATGATCCATTGTTCCAGGTATACACAATAAAATTCTCAATCGTTAATATAAAAAAACATTCAGAGGGTGTCCAAAACTCAGTAATGACTCTAAGTTCTCTTGGAGATGTGTGACATGTAAGCAACAAGACCTGCTATGCTCTTTTCTCATACTCATTTTATTATCAGTTTGTTTACTTATTATTGAAATTTAGGAGTGCTTTATATACTCTCTATATAAAAGTGAAAGTGTTAGTCACTCAGTCATGTCCCACTCTTTATGACCTCATGGACTGTAGCCCACCAGGCTCTTCTGTCCATGGAATTTTCCAGGCAAGTATACTCAAGTGGGTTTCCATTTCCTTCTCCAGCAGGGACTGAACCTCGGTCTCCCACATTGCAGGCAGACTCTTTAACAACATTTATCAAATATATGTTTTGCAAAGATTTTCTCCTAGCCCTTGGTTTGTCCTTTTAGCCTCCTAACAGTATCATATAGATAGCATAAGTTTTTAATGTTGATGAAGTCCAATTATCAGTTTGTTGTTTTATGTACTGTGTTTGAGTATTATAGCTAAGAAATCTTTGGCAAAGTCAAGATTTAAAATATATTTCCTATGTTTTCTTCTAGCATTTTCATAGTTTTAGGTTTTCATATTTAACTCTATGATCCATTTAGAGTTAATTTTTGTATATGGTTTGACCAGGGGTATTTTAAAGCAAATCTTTGACATAATATCTTTTTACTCATAAATACTTTGGTATGTATTTTCACAAGGTTGAGGAGAATTTTTACAAACATAATTCTAATAACTTTATCATAATCACTTAATAACATTCAGTTCAAATCTCCCCAACTGTCCCCCAAATACCTTCTATTTAAATTAATATCTAAACAAAATCAGCATATTGCAGTAATCTGACATGTTTCTTAAATCTCTAAAATCTATAATAGATCCATTATAGATTTTCCCATGTTGTTGTTCAGTCACTAAGTCATGTCTGACTACTTGAGATCCCATGGACTGCGGCATGCCAGGGATCTCTGTCCCTCACCATCTCTCAGACTTTGCTCAAGTTCATGCCCATTTAATCAGTGATGCCATCCAACCATCTCATCCTCTGTTGCTCTCTTCTCCTTCTGTTTTCAGTCTTTCCCAGCATCAGGGTCTTTTCCAATGAGTCGGCTGTTTGAATCAAGTGGCCAAAACACTGGAGATTCAGCTTCAGCATCAGTCCTCCCAATGAGTATTCAGGGTTGATTTCTTTTAGGATTGACTGGTTTGATCTCCTTGCTGTCCAAGGGACTATTGGATTATTAATATTAATATTAATTATTAATACTCATTTTTAAAAATAATCCAGGTCCCTTGTGCCAAGGAATTTCCCACATTCTGGGTTTGGCTCATTTTATCCTTGTGATATTTTAAATATATTTCTCTGCCATTTTTTAATTTAGTGATCTTGCATGTGTGAATGCTCAGTCACTTTGGTTGTGTGACCCCATGGACTGTAGCCCACCAGAACTCCATGGAATTCTCCAGGCAAGAATACTGAAGTGGGCTGCCATGCCCTCCTCCAGAGGATCTTCCTGACCCAGGGATGGAATTCGTGTCTCCTGCACTACAGGTGGATTCTTTACTGGTGAGCCACTGGGGAAGCCCTAGCTTATTAATCTTGAACATCATTTATTTTCTCTGTGCTTTGAAAGACAAGGATTTGGCTAACATATTACTCTATACTTCCCTCTTTCTAATTATCTTTTCAACATCTTTAGGAATGGAATAAACATGGAAGACTTTTTTTCTGAAGAATCAATGTATACTTATTTACTTTTTCCCAATACCTTTATTTACTCTTGGCTCTACCCAAACTACCAAATACTATAATAAACTGGATTTTATCCAATGTAGTAGCAGTGGGGGAACGGAGAATAGAAATTTGAGAAATATCTCAGAAGAAGGTCTAACAATATTGAATGAAGGGAGGAGGGAGGAAGGAATGAGAATGATTGCTTAATTTCTGCTTTCAAAAACTGAGTACATGTTGGTGCCTTTCAGAAGAACAGAAGAGGAGGAGCAGGTTTGGGAAAGACACTGGGGACACAAAGAAAATAAATTCAGTTTTTGACACTGAGATATGGGATATCTATAAACAGTCAGGTAAAGATGCCCAGTAGACCAATGGAAGTTTGGATCTGGAGATTCAGAGATATGTAAGCTAGAGTTACTGATTTGAAAATCATCCAATTATTGGGTTATAGCTGCATCCATCAGAGAAGGCAATGGCACCCCACTCCAGTACTCTTGCCTGGAAAATCCCATGGATGGAGGAGCCTGGTAGGCTGTAGTCCATGGGGTCACTAAAAGTCAGACATGACTGAGGGACTTCCCTTTCACTTTTCACTTTAATGCATTGGAGAAGGAAATGGCAACCCACTCAAGTGTTCTTGCCTGGAGAATCCGAGGGATGGGGGAGCCTGGTGGGCTGCCGTCTATGGGGTCGCACAGAGTCGGACACGACTGAAGCAACTTAGCAGCAGCAGCAGCTGCATCCATGAATGTGGATGTAAGTGCTGCCCAGGGAAGGTGTAAAGAGTAAGGAAAGAGGAAGAAAAACAACAGAACCCAAGAAACACCAAGATTTAAGGAGACAGAAGCAGTTGTTACCATGTATTATAAGTACCACAATCAAGACATGCATGGGGTACCCTAGTGACTCAAGATTGATCAACTGGGTAGGGAGAATTTACAAAGAGTTTTACTTTGGTTTTGATACTGATGGATGTATAGGAGTGTGCCAATGGGATGAGCTGGAGAAGACTCTTGAGAGTCCCTTAGACTGCAAGGAGATCCAACCAGTTCATCCTAAAGGAAATCAGTCCTGAATATTCATTGGAAGGACTGATGCTGAAGCTGAAGCTCCAGTACTTTGGCCACCTGATGGGAAGAACTGACTCATTGGAAAAGCCCTTAATGCTGGGAAAGATTGAAGGCAGGAGGAAAAGGGGATGACAGAGGATGAGATGGTTGGATGGCATCATTGACTTGATGGACATGAGTTTGAATAAGCTCTGGGAGTTGGTGATTGACAGGGAAGCAAGCCTGGCATGCTGCAGTCCATGGGGTCGCAAAGAGTCGGACATGACTGAGGGACTGAACTGAACTGAACTAATGGGATGAGAGTCAAGAAAGAAGACAAACTCACCTATTTTACAAGGAAAACAGAGGACTTCAAATGAGAGTTCTCTCAACAATCCCACACTTTGATACACAGCTGTTCATAGCTGTGTTCCTCAAAGTGTGGTCAGCAATTCACTTGCATAGGAATCACAGAGTGGGGACTTCCTTGGTAGTCCAGTGGCTAAGACTCCATGCTTCTACTGCAAGGGGCCCAGGTTCAATCCCTGGTTGGGGAACTGGATCCCATATGCCCCAGTTAAGAGTTCTCATGTTGCAACAAAAACTGAAGATCCTGAGTGCCACAACTGAGACCCTGCACAGCCAAATATATACACATATATACATATATTTAAGTATTCTTAAAAAAAATCACAGAGGGCTTTATCAAATTGAATGTTATGGGTTCCACCTTAGACCTACTGAATCAGAATCATTGGGGTGGGGTCCATGAGGAATCTACATTTCAAACAAGTTCTTTATAAGTGATTCTGAAGTAAATGGTTTGAGTGTTAAATTCTGTACAAACTAGGCTGTGACCCTGGGAACATTCAGCTAAAGTGGAATGGAAATAAAAGGCTTTGGGGTTGATTAAATCTAAGTACGGCTATCTTCAATTTGCTTCTCTCTTCTTGCCAGTTTTAGCAGGAAGGCCTAGTGGGAAAAAGGGGAATAGGGAAATTTTGCAAAAGTATAATGACTCCATCTGTTTTCCATCATTAGAAAGGAAAAATGAGCCATACAAGACTAAGAGTAGAGCAGTTTTCCTCTGAGCTGGTCCTAAGTCAATCAGGAAGCACATATAGACATCTTGATGGAAACAGAATCAACAGTTGATTTGGTTGATTGAATGTGGTCCTTAACACAATAACACCAGCCAATAAAAATAACACACTCATGAATTCTCCTGATTTTGTTTTCACATTTCAGCTAGTTCTCTGGCACTTTATACTCAGCTCTTCCTAGTGAATTCATCTTACCTGAAGTCACTTAATGCTTAATTTTTCATTTGATCAATAATTCCAGGGATAAAAATTTCCATGTTTCCCCTAATTCTTATCCTGAAAAGAGGAAATCTGAAGTCTAGCCACTGTGTACTGTTTCATTAGAAAATATTTCTATCTGTGTCTCCATAAAAAAAATAACTATATGTTAGAAAATACATAATTTGAAGTTCCTTGTGAAATAGATTACTCTTGAGAATTAATTTGTGTCCTTATAGAATCCCAGGGATGTACTCTCAAACTAAATTTGATGGACTATCAATATTCTGCTATGGCTAGAAATATTATTCTACTGAGAAATTAGCTAATGGGTTTTGTTATTTTGTCAAAGCAGCTACCTACATGAGTTTCCAGAGTTGAGTATATCTTGCTGGAAATACACTAACTTCAGAAGATTGTAACATTACTTTGCTTTGAGGAAAGCTGTAACTATTCATTCTTTGTAATTTTTCTGGAAAACAAATCACATCATAAAACAGTTGTCTTCTTTGAAAAGACTACTATACATGGCCCTTTCCTGTGATAAAATTAAGTTAATTCTATTTCTGAAATTAAACCTGAAGAAAAATAAGATTTCATAAGAAAACTAACTTTTCTCTTTGTGGATCCACTAATTCCATTTATCATTCATAGTTTTCTAAGATACATTTCCTGGTTCATGTACGGTGCTAGTAAGTTAGTAAGGCAGGAGAAGCAGATGATATCCCCTAGTTACCCAGAAGTTAGAAGCTGCTTTAGAGAATATAAGACGTGTGACGGGAAATTAACTGTTACTTCTACTGTGATTCCATC
This sequence comes from Bos grunniens, assembly GCF_055505025.1. Lineage (NCBI taxonomy): Eukaryota > Metazoa > Chordata > Mammalia > Artiodactyla > Bovidae > Bos > Bos grunniens. The sequence goes on along the minus strand of NC_141194.1, from coordinate 97,898,344 downwards.
CAGGAACTGAGGGATTATGTTGTTTAAAAAAAGAAAAAAAGAACCATGAAACCTTATTAGAGAAAGCATAAGGCATGTCAGTGTGTGTGCAAATTTGTGTAAAGGAAAGATACAAGAGAAAAACACTGGGTTACTATTGTGTATTTTCTGTAGAGGAAAAGAAATTCTAATGTAGTGTATATAAATATTCTCACAGGACCATGAGATTTCTTTCTTTTTTAAAATTCCATACTTACCAAACCAATCTTTTAGTTACTATGTTAGTTTGCCAGCTATTTTAGTCTTTTCTAGGGCTGCTTTAACAAAGTGCCACTAACTGGTGGTTTAAAAGGAAATTTATTTCTCACAATTCTGGAGGCTAGATATCTGAGATCAAAGCAACCATAGGGTTGGTTTCTTCTCAGGCCTCTCTGCTTAGCTGGAGTATAGCCATCTTCTCTCTGTGTCTTCACATGGCTTTCCCTTTGTGTGTCTCTCTGTCCTAATAATCTCTTCTTATAGGAGCATGGATCATATTGCACTAGGACCCACCCTAATGACTTCATTTCATCTTACCTATCTCTTTGAAGACCTTATCTTCAAATACAGTGTATAGTCTGAGATACCAGGGATTAAGACTTCAATATATGATGACACAAATGGACTTATTTATGAAACAGAAACAGACTCACAGACATGGAAAACAAACTTATGGTTACCAAAGGGGAAAGGGAGTAGGGGAGGGATAAATTAGGAATTTGGGATTAGCAGATATAAACTACTATGCATAAAATAGATAAACAACAAGGTCTTACTGTATAGCACAGGGAACCATATCCAGTATCTTATAATAAACCATAATGGAATATAATATGAAAAAGAATATATGTATGTATATAATGAAATCATTTTGCTGTATACCAGAAACTAACACAATATTATAAATCAACTATACTTCAATTAAAAAAAAAAAAAAGACTTCAGTGTATGAATTTTGGGAGTATACAATTCAGCCCATTAACAGTGATTATTTCAGGTTTCCATATATATTAATATATAGAAAGAAAGTGAAGTAGCTCAGTCGTGTCCAACTCTTTGCGACCCCATGGACTGTAGCCTACCAGGCTCCTCCATCCATGGGATTTTCCAGGCAAGAGTACTGGAGTGGGTTGCCATTTCCTTCTCCAGGAGATCTTCCTGACCCAGGGATTGAACATGGATCTCCTGCATTGTAGGCAGATGCTTTACCGTCTGAACCACCAGGGAATATATAGAAAGCTCCCTGTAAATATATATCATCTAATTGGCTTTTTGGTAAAATCTAGTTGACTGTGAGCTACCTTTCTAAACGTATGATCTGCCTGGGGGATCAATATTCATTTCTGGATGCCTACTCTGTTCCAGACACTGGCACAGGTTCTAGAGCTGAAAAGACAAACACATAGCTTGTTCTTGAATAGTTTGCAGTCTGGAGGAAGGGAATCAATATAAACAAGCAAGTACAATAAAATGTGCTAAATATTATTACAGAGAAAATGCAACATTAAAGGAGCAAATTCAGCTAGACCCACTGTGACCCAACCAAGATAAAAGAATATATTAAATTCTAGAATACTGCCTTATTAATACTATTGCATAAAGTAGTAAAGCTTATTATTTTTAAGACGATTTATTCATATATTAATTTTTTGCCTTAAGTCTTAGGGCATGTACTTATTTTTTAAAAAAAACTTTATAAAATACTGTTTATATATGTAAAAAAACTCAGCAAAAATATGCTAAATTTTGTCATAATATGATGGTCATGACCTTGCAGAGTGTGTTATACAAATTAAAAATCAGTTTTGATAAGATATTATAAACTAAGCCATCATTGAACACAAGGCTATATATATAAGAACTCTGAAATCCAAGGACAGTTTAAAAGAAAAACAAACTAATACATGAATTGTTTGCCAAGAACTAGAACAATCCCTGATGACATATAAGAACGAGGGTACAGAAGTAGTGAAATAACCCAACTTATTATCAAGAACTATATAAATTAGCAGATATCCATCTTATAAAAGTTATCATGAAATTATGATACACTTCAAGAATCAAATGCATTTTAGATTATTTTTGATACCACCACAGTTTTCCTGATAGCCAAGGATAAATTGATCACAAATCTCTATTTACACCAGTGAATCTTCATTATAGATCTCTTTTCTCCTTCAAAGATGCTATTACAGGTGGAAGAAAAAGGTTTTCGGTCAGCAAATAACACTAAGGAAAGGTCAGAGAATCCTCTTTGGAGTCATACATTTAAAATGGTACTTTAATATGAATCTACCAAATAAGAAGAAATATGGCATGACAAATGCTCACAAATTAAGGACATAGTTGTCAAGGTCTGATAAACCCATTCCATAAAGAAACCAATTTTTTCTTCCTATTGACTTCTTCTTTCTTGGCTTTCTTGAAATAAATACATAGCTATGTAATTTAGCTTTGTAATATGTAAAATAAGAAAGCTGAACTAAATTAATTTTATGGTCCCCGTCCAGAACCTTAAAAAATCTGAGATTTTACCCTACATACAAGTTAACAAGTTAGTTAGACACAGTTTCATAGATGCTGGCAAAAGACTCCAGGGTCAAAGACAAGTGGCAGTTTAATAATACCAACAATACCATTTGCTAGAGTATCTGCATTTCTACCAGTTCCTTGGGTCCCAATTCCCATAGGGTGATGCAGAGAGAGCTGGGAAAATACCTGCCCATGCAATAGGGTACATGATAAGAGAGGAATTCTAAATTTGTCACCTTATAATGGGCAGTCATCTCAGGAGGAAAATACTACCTTTTCACTACACAAAAATTCTTTTTTAAAAAATTGATATATAATTCATGTATCATAACCCTTCAAAGTGTATGGTTCAGTGGCTATCAGTATATTCACAAAGTTGTATAACCAGTCACTCTCCATCCCCCTCCTCCAACCCCCTGGGAACCACTAATGTACTTTTGACTCTGTGGATTTGCCTGTTCTGGACATTTAATGTAAATGGAATCATACAACATGTAACCTTTTTTGTGACAGGTTTCTTTCACTCAGCACAATGTTTAAGGTTCATGTTATAACATAAAGCAGCTTTTCATTTCTTATGGCTAAATAATATATTGTAAGGATGCAACATATTTTATTTATCTATTTGTAAGCTGATAGGCATTCGGGCTGTTTCCATCTTTTGACTATTATGAACAATAGTGGCATGAATATTCATGTGCCAGTTTTTGTGAGAACATATATTTTTAATCCTCTTGAGTATATAACTAACAGTGAAATTGTAGCATCACATAGAAACTGTGTTCAGCTTTTTTAAAAACTACCAAACTGTCTTCCAAAGCAGGTGTACCATTTTATATTCCTACCAGCTATGTAAAAGGGTTCCAATTTCTCTACATCCTTGTCAAAACTTGTTATTTTCTGTCTTCTTGATTATAGCCATCATAGTGAGTGTGAAGTGGTATCTCATTGTGGTTATGATTTGCATTTCTTTAATGTCTAGTGATACTGAGCATCTTTTCATGTGCTTATTGGTCATTTTCAGATCTTCTTCTGAGAAATGTTTATTCAAATCCTTTGCCCCTTTTTATATTGGATTATCTGTCTTTTATTGCTGAGTTGTAAGAGTTTTTTTATATATATATTCAGGATACTAGACCCTTATCAGATACACAATTTACAAACACTTTCTTGATAATGTCCTCCGAAGCATGAGGACATCATGTTTAATTATAATGAGGTTTATTTTTGTTGTTGTTATACATAAGAATCCAAAGTTTGGAATATTTACACCTATGTTTCTTCTAAGGGTTTTATAGGTTTAGTTTCTCCATTTAGGTCTTTGGTCCATTTTGAGTTAACTGTTGTATTGAAATATGATGTCAAGTAGAGAATCCAGCTTCCTTTTCATGTGTATACCTAGTTGACTCAGTGCTATTTGTTGAAATGACTACTATTTTCCATTGAAAACTTCTTTTGTCAAAAATCAGTTGAACAGGGCCAGTGGTTGGCATTAGGGGCTTTCACTGCCAGGTACTAGGTTCGAGCCCTGGTTGAGGAACTGAGATCCTGAAAGCCATGTGCATGGCTAATAAATAAATAGACCATAAGTGATTGGTTTACTTCTGGTTTATTTTTATGAGAGTACTACACAATTTTCATTATAGCTTTCTGCTAAATTCTGAAATCAGGAAGTTGACAAAATCCAACACTCTGTAGCCTGTTTTTTTTTTTTTTTTGACTGCACTATGGGGCTTATGGGATCTTAGTTTCCCCAACTAGAGATTGAACCTCAGCCCATGGCAGTGAAAGCATGGAGTCCTAACCACTGGATCACTAGGGAATTCTCTCTCAAGCCACTTCTGTTCAACAGTATTACTAATGGTTTTAGCTTGTACTGGGTTTCACTAGTGGCTCAGATGGTAAAGAATCTGCCTGCAATGCAGGAGACCTGAGTTCAATCTCTGAGTCAGGAAGATCCCCTAGAGAAGGAAATGGCAACCCACTACAGTATTCTTGCATGGAGAATTCAATGGACAGAGGAGCCTGATGGCTACAGTCCACTGGGTCACAAAGAGTCAGACATGACTGAGTGACTAATACTTTACTTTACTTTAAGCCTGCAGGAAAGAGAAATGAAATACATCCAGATTGCCAATGATTAAGCAAAACTGTCTTTATTTGCAGAAGATGTGATTGCTTATGTTGAAAATTCAATAGAATTTATAAAAAAGCTACCAGAACTCATAAGTGAGTTTAGCCAAGTTGCAAGATATAAGACCAATAAATAAAAATCAGTTGTATTTTTATATACTTGCAATGAACTACAGGAAGCTAAATTTTTTTAAAATATCAATACCATTTATAGTAGACCAAAAACTATAAAGCCTTTAGGAACAGATCTGACAAAAGAAGTGAAACCTTTAAACTGAAAACAGAAACCATTATTGAGAAAAATTAGAAAAGACCTAAATAAATGGAGAGAGATACCTTTTTCATGAATTGAAGGACTAAATTTTGTAAGGAAGCCAATTCTTCCCCAATATATCTGTAGAATCAATGCATTCCTAGAAAGCCCCAGCAGGCTTTTTTAAAAAGAAATTTACAAGTTGATTCTAAAATTCGCATAGAAATGCAAGCAACTTTGAAAGAGAAGAGCAAACTTGAAGGGTTAAAAAAAATGTAATTTCAAAACTTATAGAACTACAGCAATCAAAACAGTGTGGTTTTGACCTAAGATAGACAAACAGATGAATAAAATAGAATATAAATAGTTCAGAAATAAACCCACACATGTATTGACAACGGATATTTTACAAAGGTGGAGATGGAGAAAAGTTCAAAGTGGATAGAAAATGGTTTTTCAACAAATAGTAGTGGAACAACTGGATGTCTACATACAAAATCACAAACGAAACTAGAATTTCAATCCCTTGCCCCATTACAAAATTTAATTCAAAGGAAGGATCATAAACCAAAATTTAACAACTAAAACTATAAAAGTTTCTAGAAGAAAACATAGACAAAGTTAATGAACTTGGGTTATCAAAATTTTTTAGATATCACTCCTAGTGTACAGTTGATAAAAATCAGTAAATTGTCATTTCATCAAAATTTAAAACCTCTGTTTTTCAAAAGATTTGGTTAATGGAATGAGAAAACAAGGAACAGATTTTGGAGAAAATATTTGCAAAGCACACATGTGATATAAGACTTCCTTTCAGAATACAAAAAGAATGTCAAAATTCAGTAATGAGAAAACCATCAACCCAATTAAAAATAAATATTAGAGGAGACATTTCAGTCATTTAGATAGGAAATAAACATGTGACACACTAGCAAAGTAAATCTCTCACAAGCTAGCAAAGTAATGCTCAAAATTCTCCAAGCCAGGCTTCAACATTATGTGAATCATGAACTTCCAGATGTTCAAGCTGGATTTAGAAAAGACAGAGAACCCAGAGATCAAATTGCCAACATCTGTTGGATCATTGATAGAGCAAGAGAGTTCCAGAAAAACATCAACTTCTGCTCTTTTGACTATGTCAAATCCTTTGACTGTGTCAATCATAGAAAACTGTAGAAAATTCTTCAAGAGATGGGAATACCAGACCACCTGACCTGCCTCCTGAGACATCTGTATACAAGTCGAGAAGCAACAGTTAGAACTGGACATGGAACAACAGACTGGTTCCAAATCGGGAAAGGAGTACGTCCAGGCTGTATATTGTCACCCTGATTATTTAACTTATATGCACAGTACATCATGAGAAACGCTAGGCTGGAGGAAGCACAAGCTGGAATCAAGACTGCCTGGAGAAATATCAATAACCACAGATATGCAGATGACACCACCCTTATGGCAGAAAGTGAAGATGAACTAAAAAGCCTCTTGATGAAAGTTAAAGAGGAGAGTGAAAAAGTTGGCTTAAAGCTCAACATTCAGAAAACTAAGATCATGACATCTGGTCCCATCACTTCATGGCAAATAGATGGGGAAACAATGGAAACAGTGACAGACTTTATTTTTGGGGGGCTCCAAAATCACTGCAGACTGTGACTGCAGCCATGAAATTAAAAGATGCTTGCTCCTTGGAAGAAAAGTTATGACCAACATAGATAACATATTAAAAAGCAGAGACATTACTTTGCCAACAAAGGTCCATCTAGTCAAAGCTATAGTTTTCCAGTAGTCATGTATAGATGTGAGAGTTGAACTATAAAGAAAGCTGAGCGCTGAAGAATTGATGCTTTTGAACTGTGATATTGGAGAAGACTCTTGAGAGTTCCTTGGATAGCAAGGAGATCCAACCAGTTCATCCTAAAGGAAATCAGTCCTGAATATTCATTGGAAGGACTGATGCTGAAGCTGAAACTCCAATACTTTGGCCACCTGATGCAAAGAATTGACTCATTTGAAAAGACCTTGATGCTGGGAAAGATTGAAGGTGGGAGGAGAAGGGGACCACAGAGGATGAGATGGTTGGATGGCATCACCAACTCAATGGACATGAGTTTGAGTAAACTCAGGGAGTTGGTGATGGACAGGGAGGCCTGGGGTGCTGCAGTCCATGGGGTCGCAAAGAGTCGAACAGGACTGAGTGACTGAACTGAACTGAACTGAAGGATGCTCAGTATTGCTCCTGCTGCTGCTAAGTCACTTCAGTCGTGTCCGACTCTGTGTGACCCCATAGACAGCAGCCCACCAGGCTCCGCCGTCCCTAGGATTCTCCAGGCAAGAACACTGGAGTGGGTTACCATTTCCTTTTCCAATGCATGAAAGTGAAAAGTGAAAGTGAAGTCGCTCAGTCGTGTCTGACTCTTTGCAACCCTGTGGACTGGAGCCTACCAGGCTCCTCCGTCCGTGGGATTTTCCAGGCAAGAGTACTGGAGTGGGTTGCCATTGCCTTCTCCGATTACTAGTCATGAGAGAAATACAAATTAAAATCATAAGACATCACCATGAATCTATCAGAATGGCTAAATTAAAAGACAAAGGCATTAAAAATATTGCCAAGGATGCAGGACAACTGGAACTCTTATTCCTTGCTGCTGGGAATGTAAAATGATACAATTTCTTTGGACAACACTTCGGCAGTTTCTTTTATTTTCATCCAGTTTTACTGAGATATAATTGACATATGTGTGTGCTCAGTTGCTCAGTCATGTCCGACTCTTTGTGATCCTTACAGACTGTAACCCACCAGCCTTTCTGTCCATGGTATTTTCCAAGCAAGAACACTGGAGTGGGATGCCGTTTCCTCTTTCAGGGGATCTTCCCAACCCAGGATCGAACCTACGACTCCTGCTTCTCCTGCACTGGCATGTGGACTCTACCACTGAACCACCTGGGAATCCCCATAAGTGACACATAGCACTGTATAAATTTATGGTATATAACATAATGATTTAACTTACATACATTGCGAAATTACCACAATAATTCTAATGGCCATCCATCAACTCATAAAGAAAGAAAATAAAGAAAAAAGATCTTTTCCTTATGTTGTGAACTCTGGGGATTTATTCTCTTAACTTTCATATATAACATACAGCAGTGTCAATTATGTTAATCACATTATACATCTTTTTTTGGATATAGAAAACATTTTTATTCATGACAATTTTAACAGCTCACTGTTAAAGGCATCACTGACATAAAATAAATTGTATATAACTAGAAGAACAATTTGATACCCTTGATATATTCATATACTCATGAAATCATCACCATGATCACCTCAGCCCCAGAAGATCCATCAGTCCCTCTCTAATCCTTCTCTCTTGTCCCTATAGTCTCCCTCTCCTGATGCCCAGGCAACCATAGATTCTTTTGTGTCACTATAGTTTATTTTGTATTCCCAAGCATATTATAGAAAATGGAATCATATACTATGCACTATTTTCTGTCAGACTTTTTGAGTTGGTATAATTATTTTGAGACTTATCTATTATTTTTTTCCATATGAACTCTTCATCCTTTTATTGCTACTGTATGGATGCACCCTAATTTCAGCAGTTTCTTAACAAGTTAAATATACATCTACCATATGACCCAGTCAATTCCACGCCTAGGTTTTTTCTTGAAAGAAATAACAGCCTTGTTGTTGTTGTTCAGTCACTCAGTTGGGTCCGACTCTTTGCAACTCCATGGACTACAGCATGCCAGGCTTCCCTGTCCTTCATGATCTCCCAGAGTTTGCTCAAACTCATGTTTATCAAGTTGATGATGCCATCAAACCATCACATCCTCTGTCACCCCCTTCTCTTCCTGCCCTCAATCTCTCCCAGCATCAAGGTCTTTTCAAATGAGTCAGCTCTTCGCATCTGGTGCCAAAGTATTGGACCTTCAGCTTCAACATTTCCTTTAGGATAGACTGGTTGGATCTCCTTGCTGTTGAAGAGACTCTCAAGAGTCTTCCCCAGCACCACAGTTCAAAAGCATCAATTCTTCGGTGCTCAGCTTTCTTTATAGTCCAACTGTCACATCCATACATGAATACTGGAGAAACCATAGCTTTGAGTAGATGGACCTTTGTCAGCAAAGTGATGTCTCTGCTTTTTAATACCCAGTCTAGGTTCCTCATAGCTTTTCTTCTGAGGAGTCAGCCTCTTTTAATTTCATGTCTGTATTCATTGTCTGCAGTGATTTTGGAGCCCAAGAAAGTAAAGTCTGTTTCCATGTTTCCCCATCTATTTGCCATGAAGTGATGGACCCGGATGCCATGATCTTAGTTTTCTGAATGTTGAGTTTTAAGCCAGCTTTTTCACTATCCTCTTTTACCTTCATCAAGAGGCTCTTTAGTTCCTCTTTGCTTTCTGCCTTTAGGGTGGTGTCATTTGCATATCTCAGGTTATTGATATTTCTCCCAGCAATCTTGATTCCAGCTTGAACTTCATCTAGCCCAGCATTTCACATGATGTACTCTGCATATAAGTTAAATAAGCAGAGTGACAAATATACAACCTTGATGTACTCCTTTCCCAATTTGGAGCTAGTCTGTTGTTCCATGTCTGTCTCTAACTGTTGCTTCTTGACATGCATACAGGTTTCTCGGGAGGCAGGTCAGGTGGTCTGGTATTTCCATCTCATGCAAGAATTTTCCACAGTTTGTTGTGATCCACACAGTCAAAGGCTTTAGCATAGTCAATGAAGCAGAAGTAAGTAGATGTTTTTCTGGAAATCCCTTGCTTTTTGTATAATCCAACAGAAAACGGCAATTTGATCTCTGGGTCCTCTGTCTTTTCTAAATTCAGCTTATACACCTGAAATTTCTTGTTTCATGTACTGTTGAAACCTAGCTTGAAGAATTTTAAGCATTACCTGCTAGCATGTGAAATGAGTGCAACTGTATGGTAGTTTGAACATTCTTTGGCACTGTCCTTTTTTGGGACTGGAATGAAAACCGACCTTTTCCAGTCTTGTGGCTATTGCTGAGTTTTCCAAGTTTATGGCACATTGAGTGCAGCACTTTCACAGCATCATCTTTTAGGATTCGAAATAGCTCAGCTGGAATTCCATCACTTCCACTAGCTTTGTCCGTAGTAAAGCTTCCTAAGGCCCACGTGGCTTCACAAGTCAGGATATCTGGCTCTAGTGAGTGATCACACCATGGTGGTTATCCAGGTCATTAAGACCTTTTCTGTATAGTTCTGTGTATTCTTGCCACTTCTTAATATCTTCTGCTTCTGTTATGTCCATACCATTTCTGTCCTTTATTGTGCCCATCTTTGCGTGAAATGTTTCCTTGGTATCTCTAATTTCCTTGAAGAGATCTCTAGTCTTTACTATTCTATTTTTTTCCCTCTATTTCTTTGCATTGTCCACTTAAGAAAGCTTTCTGATCTCTCCTTGCAATTCTATGCAACTCTACATTTAGTTGAGTATATCTTTCCTTTTTGGGCTTCCCTTGTGGCTCATCTGCTAAAGAATCTGCTTGCAATTCGGAGACCTGGGTTCAATCCCTGGGTTGGGAAGATCCACTGGAGAAAGAAATGGCTACCTGCTCCAGTATTCTGGCCTGGAGAATTCCAAGGACTGTATAGTCCATAGGGTAGCAAAGACTTGGACATGACTGAGTGACTTTCACTTTTCACTTCCTTTTATCCTTTGTCTTTCATGTCTTCTCTTTTCTCAGCTATCTGTAAGGTCTCCTCAACCATTTCGCCTTGTTGCATTTCTTTTTCTTGTGGATGGTTTTGGTCACTGCCTCCTATACAATGTTACGAACCTCTGTCCACAGTTCTTCAGGCACTCTGTCTATCAGATCTAATCCCTTGAATCATTCCTCGAATATAAGACTGCATACACAAAGACTTATAGTTGAATACACATATTGTGGTATAGTCATAAAATGGAATACTAATCAACAGTAAGAATCCAACAGCATGGTTGGATCTCAAATAAAGATGCCAAGTGAAATAAGCCAGAGGAAAAATGAGTATATACTATAAGGATTGCATTTATATGAAACTGTATAAAAACGCAAAGTAATCGCAGTGACAGAAAGCAGATCAGCGTTTGCCTGGGGACAAGGCTGGAATGGGATCAAGAAGCTACATAGTGGCAGGAGGAAAGTTTGGGGCTGATGGATATGTTCATTTTCTTGATTGAGGTGATAGTTGCACAGGGTTATATACAAATGTCTATTTAAAAATATTACTTTTTGTGGTAAGAAAATTTAACAGGAGATCTACCCTCTTAATAGATTTTCATGTGTACAATACAGGATTATCTAATGGCATGATATTGTACAGCAGATCTGTAGAGCCTATTCATCTTTCATAACTGAAACTTTATACCTGTTGATTAGCAATTCCCCTTACACTCCTTATCCTAATCTCTGGAAACCCCCATTCTATTCTGTGCATGTATAAATTTGACTATTTTGGATACAAATTTGATCAACTCATACTTTAATATGTGTAGTGTGTCATATGTCAATTGCAGCTCAATAAAGTGTTCAGGAAATTACACATAACTTTGAGAAGTAATAATTGTAGTTAACAGTTAATGAGTATTACTATGTGTCAGGTAGTGCACTAAGCATTTTCTATGCATTAATTAATCTTATTCTGAAAGGAACCTATAATGGAAGTATCATTCTTAACCCCATTTATGAGGAAATTAATGCATGTGTTTGTTGTTGTTCAGTTGCCCAGTCACATCCAACTCTTTGTGACCCCATGGACTGCAGCACACCAGGCCTCCCTGTCCCTCACCATCTCCCAGAGTTTGCCCAAATTCATATTCATTGTATCAGTGACGCCATCCAGCCATCTCATCCTCTGACACTCTCTTCTCCTGCCCTCAGTCTTTCCAAGCATCAGGGACTTTACCAATGAGTTGGCTGTTTGCATCAGATGACCAAAATACTGGAATTGGTAAAAAATCTGCCTGCAATGCGGGAGACCTGGGTTCAATCCCTGGGTTGGGAAGATCCTGTGAAGGAGGGAATGGCAACCCACTCCAGTATTCTTGCCTGGAGAATCCCCATGGATAGAGGAGCCTGAGGGGCTACAGTCCATGGGGTTGTAAAGAGTTGGACATGACTGAACAACTAAGCACACGTTGATGGTTGATGGTTGATGGTTCATTCAGCTTCAGCATCAGTCCTTCCAGTGAGTATTCAGGGTTGATCTCTCTTAAGATTGATTGGTTTGATCTCCTTGCTGTCCAAAGGACTTTCAGGAGTCTTCTCTAGCACCACAGTTTGAAGGCATCAATTCTTTGGCGTTCTGCATTCTTTAAGGTCCAGCTCTCACAACTGTACATGATCACTCGGAAGACCATAGGCTTGACTATACAGACTTTGTTGGCACAGTAACGTTTCTGCTTTTCAACACACTGTTTAGGTTTGTCATCACTTTCGAGAAGTGATTGTCTTCTGTTTTCATGGCTGCAGTCACCATCCGCAGTGATTTTGGAGCCCAAGAAGATGAAATCTGCCACTACTTCCACCTTTTCCCCTTCTATTTGCCATGAAGTAATGGGGTCAGATGCCATGATCTTAGTTTTTTTTTTTTTTTTTTAATATTTAGTCTTAAGCCAGCTCTTTCACTCTCCTCCATCCTCATCAAGAGGCTCTTTAGTTCCTCTTCGCTTTCTGCCATTAGAGTGGTATCATCTGCATATCTGAGATTGTTGATGTTTCTCCTGCCTATCTTGATTTGGCTTGTAACTCATCCAGTCCAGCATTTCTCATGATATGGTCAGCGTATAGGTTAAACAAACAGGATGACAGCAGACAGCCCTGTGGTACTCCGTTCTCCATCTTAAACCAATCAGTTGTTCCATACAGAGTTCTGTTACTTCTTCACCCACATACAGGTTTCTCAGGAGACAGGTAAGATGGTCTGGTATTCCCATCTCTCTAAGAGCTTTCCATAGTTTGTCATGATCCGCATAGTCAAAGGCTTTAGCATAGCTGATGAAACAGACATAGATGTTTTCCTGAAATTCCCTTGCTTTCTCTATAATCTAGCAAATGTTGGCAATTTGATCTCTAGTTCTCTTCCTTTTCTAAACTGAACTTGAACATCTGGAAGTTCTTGGTTCGTGTAATGCTGAAGCCTAGCATGCAAGATTTTAAGCATGACCTTACTGTCATGGGAGATGACTGCAACTGCCCAATGGTTAGCATTCTTTGGTATTACCCTTCTTGGGAACTGGGATGAGGATTGACCTTTTCCGAGTCATGTGGCCACTGTTGTGTCTTCCAGATTTGCTGACATAATGAATGCAAAACCTTGATGGCATCCTCCTTTAGGGATACGAATAGTTCTGCTGGAATTTCATCACATCCATTCGCTTTATTAACAGCAGTACTAGTTAAATTACTTGGTCAGGTCCTAAAGTCTTGTAAAACGTGGGGTAAATCATAATGTGTACTTCCTCTTTTAATGATAGCTGAAATGTATTCAAGTACTTTGTGTAGCAGACCCTGAGTAAATCATTTGACATGCACATATCTCATTTCAGCCTCATCAACACTATGAAGTAGTTACTAAATTACAGAGGAGAAAACTGGCACAGTGGAATGAAGTTACATGCTCCAAAGTATATAGCACGTAGTGTGGGAGGGAAGGGGCTTCCTAGGTGGTGCTAGTGGTAAAGAACTTGCATGCCAATGCAGGAGACATAAGAGACACAGGTTTGATCCCTGGGTTGGGACAATCCCCTGGAGAAGGTATGGCAACTCACTCCAGTATTCTCGCCTGGGGAATTCCATGGACAGAGGAGCCTTGAGGGCTACACTCCATAGGGTCACAAAGAATCAGATATGAGTGAAGCGACTCAACATGCACCCATGCAGTGGAGGAGTGGAGACCTGAACCAAGGATCTTCATCCATCAGGTGAGTCCCAGGAGAAAATAGGTGGCACATGTAGATGGACCTGATACTTGCCTGATCAGACAGATAACTCTTTCCTTGATGCTGAACACAGACATTTGTTGTATGAATCCCTCACTGCCTTGGTCCATGTGTCTGACTAGATACTCAGGCAAGGACTACATCTTCCATTACAGTGGAGTCTGCCAAGCCTTACTACCTGACTGACTGCCTCCTTGCCCTTTCCCGCCAAGCCACAATATACAGATAAATTGGTTTCCCCAGATCCTTGACCTTAAATTCCTGAGTCTCTACCAGTCCTAGTTAGTTTCCTCTTCTTACAGACTTTGTGTTACTGATAGCCATAAAGCCTCCTAGCAGTGTATTTTCAAGTTATGACAAAGACTAATTCACAAACCATCTTACTCAGATTTAAATGTATCTGCTTTCTTATAGGGGCTTCCCCGGTGGTTCAGTGCTTGAAGAATCTGCCTGCAATGCAGGAGACACAGGAGATGCAGGTTTGATCCCTGGGTCAGGAAGATTCCCTGGAAGAGGGCATGACAACCCACTCTAGTATTCTTACCTGGAGAATCCCATGGACTGAAGAGACTGGTGGACTACAGTTTATAGGGTCCAAAGAGTTGGACACAACTGAAGTGACTTAGCATGCACATACTTTCTTATAGATCCATTGATTCTATTTGCATTAGAAATTCAATGCACAGCTGAGAGCTGTTAATGTGGAATAAAGTGGTTTCATAAGCCATACTCCCTGCTGAAATATCAATGGCCTGGTTTACAGTAATGTCTTGATTCTTACAGGAGCACATTCATATAATTTTGGAATATAAATATCTCCATCTCCTTGACCCCATTCCTACCCTTGGAGCTGCTTGTTCTCTCTGGTACTACAGTACTGTCAGGGGCATCAGACTTCTCCTAAACTATTAGAAGCAACCAATTTACCTCTTTTGGTCTTCTACCCCTGCTGTGCTTTGCTTTACTCCTGACAGCTCCTGCTGGCTTGGATCTAATCCTTTTCCTTTACCGGTTACTCCTGTCTCTGTTCTTGCCCTTCATTCAACATCTGGTCTCTTATTCCATTCCATTTATTGCTATATGTTAAACATGCAGTTCAGCACTTTTAAAAACATCTGAATAGAAGTGCTGTTCTTGGGATGACAATTGGAAAGGTACAACTCAGGATTCCCCTACCTTCATTCAACTTCATCCCTCACTGGTACCTTGTTTTTTCTGTCTCCTCTGTCCTATAACCCTCCTGTTCATGATTTGTTTTCTTTTACCAGAGTGGTCCTCACATCTGAGCATGTATCAGAATCATGTGGAGGGCTTGTTAAACACAGATTGCTGGATTACACCATAGTTTTTGATCCAGTAGGTTTAAGTTGGTGCTTGAGAATTTTTAGTTCTAACAAGCTTCCAGGTGATTCTGATGCTGATGCTCTGTGAACCACTGTTCTAGCTCAACGCTAGATCACTGCTCTGTCTCGTGGCTTGTCTATTAGGCCCTTTCTTGTGAATTGCCTTGGTGGCCAAAACTGGTGGGTGTGGTTAAAAATCCTGACCTCTGAGGTCTACATGGTAAACCCCCTGGATATGCCACCATCACCCAGAGGCAAGTCTTTAAATTAGAGCCCATGATCTTGGGTTACCCTAAAGGTAGAAGTTCACTGTGTTCCCCTGAGGTAAGAACTCAGTATCAAGATGTAGGATTTATGTAATAAAGCTTCTGAAACATATTTCTAAAGTGTAGTTTACTGTACAAATTAACCAAGCTCAGCTTTCTTGAAGTAACAGGATAGATTTAGAAAATGAGGTGCAACTTACTCCTGAATAACCAGACCTAGGAATCAAACCCAGGTCTTCTGCATTGCAGGCAGATTCTTTACCCATTGAGCTACAAGGGAAGCTAAGTAATCCTTAACTTAATGTAATTGACATGATGATGAAGCCTCTAGCAGGCTTCATGGGTGGCTCAGTGGTAAAGAATCCGCCTGCCAATGCAGGAGATGCAAGAGATGTAGGTTCAGTTCCTGGGTCAGGAAGATCCCCTGGTGAAGGAAATGGCAACCCACTCTAGTATTCTTGCCTAGAAAAATCACATGTACAGAGGAACCTGGCAGCTACAGTCCATGGGGTCAGAAAGACTCAGACACAGCTGAGCACACATAAACCTCTAGCACTTAGAGCAGGCTTCCAGCCCACAAATAAAATATAGCAGGTCATCTCTTTTCTGATACATTCTGAGTACTGCTCCCCCAGGCTCTTAGCCCCAGCTGGACTCCTTGGACCTAGCCTCCACCTTTTACAGCCACTCTACCCTGTGTCTGGTCACAAGCCAACACCAGCACAGACTTTCACACCGCACTGAGGGTTGGAACTACTACACGTTGGAGGATGGGGAGGATAGTGAACTATGGTGAAAAAAGAAGAGAAAGGAGGGAATAGAGAAAAGAGGGATCAAATAGTGAAAGAAGCCAACAGCATGTGTATGTCAAGAATGAGTACTCTCTGAAGAAACTAGACTTTTTCTTATTTGGCTGATGAACTGTCTCTGACAGCCATCTCAAAGGTGGAGTTCTGAGCTACATGAGCTTTATTTTAATGTGTGTACAGTCTCCCAAGTGTGTATTGTTTCCAAGAAGAAATCTGTTCCTCAGTTTCCTGATTTCTATATTTAATATAGAAAGACTTCATCCTTCTTTACTTTTCTGCTGGTTACCATTTCTTTAATGTCTGGCCTCTGTGTTACTGTACTTTCCTGGATCCCATTGTACCTGAATGGGTGTTTCTGAACATTTTTTTAACATCCTGCCATCCAATACCAAAAATGTTTCTTTTCCCAGATTCCCAATCTGCATTCTAGCATCCTGCTATCATGACTCTCCTTGTCACTCAGTACTAAAATCAAAGGATCTACTATGAGTAATAAACTTTCTTAGGTGATAGCCTTGGATGATTTCTTTCCCCTGTCCACACTTAAAAATGAGCTTTCAATAAACTTTTTTCTTTGGTTCTCATAACCCTCTATAGTCTCTTCCCTGGTCATCTCACCTACTCCCACATCGTCACCTGCTAGTTAGGTTCAGTTAAGTTCAGTCACTCAGTCATGTCTGACTGTTTGCGACCCCATGAATCGCAGCACGCCAGGCCTCCCTGTCCATCACCAACTCCCGGAGTTCACCCAGACTCACGTCCATCGAGTCAGTGATGCCACCCAGCCATCTCATCCTCTGTCGTCCCCTTCTCCTCCTGCCCTCAATCCCTCCCAGCATCAGAGTCTTTTCCAATGAGTCAACTCTTCGCATGAGGTGGCCAAAGTACTGGAGTTTCAGCTTTAGCATCATTCCTTCCAAAGAAATCCCAGGGCTGATCTCCTTCAGAATGGACTGGTTGGATCTCCTTGCAGTCCAAGGGACTCTCAAGAGTCTTCTCCAACACCACAGTTCAAAAGCATCAATTCTTCGGCGCTCAGCTTTCTTCACAGTCCAACTCTCACATCCATACATGACCACTGGAAAAACCATAGCCTTGAGTAGATGGACCTTTGTTGGCAAAGTAATGTCTCTGCTTTTCAAAATGGTATCTAGGTTGGACATAACTTTCCTTCCAAGGAGTAAGCGTCTTTTCATTTCATGGCTGCAGTCACCATCTGCAGTGATTTTGGAGCCCCAAAATATAAAGTCTGACACTGTTTCCACTGTTTCCCCATCTATTTCCCATGAAGTGATGGGACCGGATGCCATGATCTTTGTTTTCTGAATGTTGAACTTTAAGCTAGTTAGGTAAATGACTCTAAATCTTCATCTCTGTCTCTGAACTTTCTCAGAAACACCAGACCTAATGTCTAATGTCATTTCCATCTGCAGGCACCTGAAATGTGGCTCCCTTCGTATATAACTCAGCATTATATTGATATTTTCCAAATGTGTTTCTCCTCCTAGATTCCTAACCTGCACTATTATCACTCTGTTATTTGGTACTGAAATGTCAGAATTATCTTCTACTCTTTCCATTCCCCAATTGCCTATATAAGGTAATCAAATCCAGAGACTAATACCTGTGAAATCTGTTCCTATCTTTCTGTTCTCTTTTCTACTGTTTCAGTTCATGGACTAATTATCGTGAAAATATCATTTAAATATCTAACTAACTGTCCTTGGTCCCTTGAACCAGTCCAGCACATTCATGTATCTCATATCCACCAACCAATAAAGTTAAGCTATGGATGCCTCCAGGCTATTTACCACCAATTCCCCTTTGTTCTTTAAGACAGCTTCTCAATATGATCCTGACTCTACCTTACAAATTCTTGGGTCTACATGCCAAGTCTAATGGGGACCTTAGCCCTTTACATTGTCTTTATTGATTTTTGCCTCCTGGTTATTCATAGTAGATTTCACCTTGGCTCACCCTTGCAGTTCCTCCTTCTCTGGACTATTGTGGATAACTGCATGATGTCATGTCTTCTTGCTGGCACTCAGGCTGAGTTAACATTCTTATTCCCCAATAAAAGAATGGTTTTTGAAAGTGACATCCTAATGTATGTATCTCCCTGCCTCTAGTTTCTTATCTTACAAACCATCCTACATACCAATGCCAGAGCATTTCCCTAAAATATAGGGCTAATCATGTGTTTTTTCCTCTTCATAAATCTCTCACGACTTAAAGAATAAATTCAGAGTTCAGGATGGCATTTCAAGTTTTCCCAACTTGGCCTCATTGTGCTTTCTCAGCTTTATCTCCCACT
This sequence comes from Bos grunniens, assembly GCF_055505025.1. Lineage (NCBI taxonomy): Eukaryota > Metazoa > Chordata > Mammalia > Artiodactyla > Bovidae > Bos > Bos grunniens. The sequence continues at coordinate 97,879,709 of NC_141194.1, read as the reverse complement.
ATACAATTACAAGGGCTTCCCTGGTGGCTCAGATGGTAAAGAACCTGCCTCCAATGCAGGAGACCTGGGTTATATCCCTGGGTTGGGAAGGTCCCCTGGAGAAGGGAATGGCAACCCACTCTAGTATTCTTGCCTGGGAAATTCCATGGACAGAGGAACCTGGTGGGCTACAGTCCATGAGGTCACAAAGAATTGGATACGACTGAGTGACTAAGCACACACCATACAATTACAAAACCTACTCTCCAGTCCCATTAGATGACTAGTCAGTTTCCAAATTCAGCCCACATTTTTCTATCTCTATACTGTAGGTCATGCTGTTCCCTCTCCATCAAATACCCTTTTAAGTTTCAAGTTGTGGGATACTACTTATACTTAAAAGGTCCAGCTTTTCCATGAAATATTCCCCATTCTCTTATTCTTATATGCTTCTGTAACATTCTTTTGCAGTTAAATCTATACCTGCCAGTTGCCTTGACTACATTTTAAGCCCATTGAGATGATGAATAGTGTAGCAGTCATTTATCCTTAGCACCATGCCCTAGATATAGTTACTACTTAATATGCATTAATATCTCAATTTAAATTATATGTATAGGCTCTAATATGCTAGCTAAAATAAAATCTAATTATTTTATAGTTTTAATAATCAAAAGTAGTATAAAAGGGAAAAAAAGCAGTCTTCTAATAACAGTTATATATTATCATTGGGCTGTGCCTGTGATGGAAGATTTCTTCTGTAGATTTGGGATCAAGCTTGACCCTGTGTATCTTTGAATTTGGCCACTCTCCAAGCCAGGACTTTGGGGATTTTGATGGTATAAAGCAACAACATGGTGAGGAATTTCAGGATGGAAATTTTTATGCAAATCAGCATTGGTTCATAGAGTTTAGAGGCAGATCTGCCCTTGTGTAATGTCAAGGTGTAAGGTGAAGCTGCTAGTATTGAAGAGATGGCAGCTCAAATTAGCCTTTCTGTTTTGAAGGCAGCAGAAAGTAAATGATACAGGGCTCCTGCTGCTGCTAAGTCACTTCAGTCACATCTAACTCTGTGTGACCCCATGGATGGCAGCCCACCAGGCTCCCCCGTCCCTGGGATTCTCCAGGCAAGAACACTGGAGTGGGTTGCCATTTCCTTCTCCAATGCATGAAAGTGAAAAGTGAAAGTGAAGTTGCTCAGTCATGTCCGACTCTTAGCGACTCCATGGACTGCAGCCTACCAGGCTTCTCCGTCCATGGGATTTTCCAGGCAAGAGTACTGGAGTGGGGTGCCATTGCCTTCTCCGAATGATACAGGGCTACTTGAGAAAATAAATATGATAAAAGTAGCTGCAAGACAGAGATATTTGAATCTAGTTTCCAAGAAATCATCCAGTGACCAAAAGTCCTTCCTAAAAATTTTCCTGGAAAATCACGTGTAAATCTCAAAGAAGGCCTTCTAAATGACTCTGCTATACATTTTAGCTTCTAATATGTTATAATGGAAGACTTGAAAGTAAAGACCTATCTACTCTCTGCTACTGTATTAGGTAAAATATAATTTAATGTAATTGGTTTCTGGGTTTCTCTGTTTAATTCATTAAGATAAACTTCTAAGAATTGTTCTGGTACATAATGTATAGGTGATTAAATATAGCATTTGTGGTCCTTTCCATAAAATAGCAGGTCCTGGCTCAGAAAGAAATTATTCTATCACTGTATAGGAAAATCAATCCTCCACATCTCCTGCTTTTGCCAGGAAAGCGGGGCCAGGTTGGTGTTTGTGTGAGGATATCAATTCTTTTCAATTTCAAGTAGGTATATGTCCCTGTGTGTATAACAGGGGAGGTGGCTTAAACAACTGATTTGCATTTGTGTCCAAGAAAAAACAAGGTAATAATGAACAAATAAAAACTGATGTGGGATGCTTGAATACTGAAAATATTATTCTCAGAGAAAGAAGCCAGTTGCAAAACTCCATGTATTGTATACAAAACATGTGTTGTATGATACAATCATACATATATTGTATGATACAATCATACAATACAAACATGTATTGTATGATACGATCATACAATACAAACCTGTGTTGTATGATACTATTTATGTAAAATGTCCAGAATAGGCAAATCTACAGAGACATAAAGTGAATTAGTGGTGGCCTCAGGTCGGGGGCTAGGGGAGGGGGTGCAGGGAGTGGCTTGGAACTGGGGAGGAGAGACGGCTAAAGAAGGGATCATTTTTGGTGTGATGAAAAGATTCTAAAATTGATTGTGATGACGGTTGTACAACTTGGGGGACTATACTAAAACCCACTGAATTATACATTTAAAAAGGTGAATTGTATGATATGCAAACTACATGTCAATAGAGCTGTTAAAATTTATATGAGACAATATATAAAACAAAATAAACCTACTTCTAAGACTTGCCTAACTACTGATGCCCAGATATGAGAACATGTTTTTATTATTTACAGATGTCAAACAGGTATTCCTTAATTTTCAAGTAATTATATTTTGAAAAAGTTAGAAAATAAACACAAACCACAACATAAAAGAGATAATCAATTTTAATTGCATAATTGTAGTCTCATACTTGAACTTACTCATCTTCAAGAAACTGTTTACACTGATTAAAAAAAAAAACCCTCAACTTCAAAAATGAATAGCATCCCTATGACCACCAGTGAGTGCTTCACTGATTCACGTACTTTAGCAAGCAAACCATGTTTTTCTCTCAGTTTATTACTACATCTATGTCTTAGTAACTTATAGATTGGACAGTCACCATACATGACCTGTCAAGCCACTTTGGAAGATCACTCTGGGTCTTTGGTTAATGTGGAACAGGAAATCTGTTCTTTGTTAGACACATATTTTCCAGATAAAATTCAAAGGGTTGCTGATGACACGAATCTGGACATTCTCAAAATCTCTACCAGTCTCAACATTTTCCCCAAAAGGAGACATTGGCACTATTGTCTCTTGGACTACTTTTTTGTGGGGCTGTGGCTGCACCAAACCCTGTAAATCCTCAAAACAGAATACGTTAACTTTTACCTCCAGGTAAGTGACCATTATTGGTCATTACTGCTCCCAAGGCTTTTCTTGTTGTCCACTTTTCTTCTGCTGGGACCAATCCTGCTCCTAGTCAGAGACAATTCAAGAAGCCATTATTTCAGTAGTTTGGGTCATTTAGCACCCTGTGGACCTATTATTTGTGGTCCTACTCTGAGCTCACAGATTACTTGAAGTAACTGGGTGTCTTGTGTGCCATTTTTATTCGCCTGTCTCTGCCTCTTTTCCTGGACGTCATCTGATGTGCCAGTTCCTTTAGGCATGGTACACTGCCTTGTTTAGCACTGTTTTGCCAGACTTCGTAAGAAATTGCTCATTTGTTTCTTAATCCCAATTCCCATGATTGGATTCCTGCTATGTACTGATTGTTTCAGCCTCTGCCTACAGAGTGGATTCTATTCTCTGCTTGCCAGCCAGGACATCCATTGTTGGACTTCCAGAGTTTAGCTGTCTGCCTGCTTCTTGCCTACTGTTACACAATCTTCCTGTTTTTCCAGCCTTCCCAGACTCTTTCTGTTGGTGACTATAGGAACCTTGTTAGTTTTCTTGTCCTGCCCTAACGAGTCTCTTTAGTGTCTGGGTATCAGGCTCCTTGGTCTGGCTCTGTGTGCCAACAAGTACCTGCTGAGATATTATCTCCCTGTTTGCTACTGGGTTTTTATTGCCTTGAGCCAGTGTTTTAGTAATTCTTGTTTCCTTTTTCTTTTCATCTGCATCCTGTCTGTAATCTGTGGAGAGGAACAGTGTGTTCCTTTAAATATATTTCTTGGATTCGTTCCTTTTTCTTCATTTCCTCTGGGGCCACTTTAGTTCCGATCCTCATGACTTTATCCAGCCAGGACTTTATCTAGTTTCAGCTAGAGTTCAGCACTGGTGCCTCAGAGGGTCGCCTCAGAGGATGAGAGAAGCCAAGTGGTCATGAGGACTGTAATCTCCACTCCTACAGGTCAGCTAGATTTGTATCTGTTGTACACACTGAGTTTCTGTGAAGTTTTTGTTTGGGGACAAAAAATTTGGACTGAGGGAAAAATAAGTTTGAAAATCAGTGTCTAGTTATTCTGCATACCATTGCCAGATCAGCTCCTTAAAATATTCTTTTATTTTGTAACATTTCGGCTAGAGTCTTATCAGTCACTACTATTATGTCTGATATTCAAATCTGTTTACGTGCTGGGCAAACACTATGGGGAGAACCATGTTTCCTACTATTATTCAAAATCTATATTCTCACCATTCTACTCAAGCCCCTTTGGTCCCTTTACATTATTGGCCAGTATTGTTTCCAGGCCATTCTATATGTTGTCTTTTCCTCACTTCCTTTTTTTGCTTTGCCTATTCAAGTCTCATTTCTTTTTCAGGCCTTGGCAGCTCAAGTTCTCCTTGAAAACGTCTTCATCTATTCTAGGTCTGACTCATCTCACCCCTTCACCATGTTATCCTGAATTTCCAGTTAGTTAGTACCTCACTGGCTCAGACCGTAAAGAGTCTGTGCAATGCAGGAGACCTGGGTTCAATCCCTGGGTTGGGAAGATCCTCTGGAGAAGGGAATGGCTACTCGCTCTGGTATTTTTGCCTGGGAAATCCCACAGACAGAGGAGCCTGGTGGGCTACAGTCCATAAGATAGGGTTACTAAGAATGGGACACAACTGAGTGACTTTCACTTTTTCTTTTTTTCCCTCACCTCAGAATTAGGCAGCCACTTTTCTCTTACAGTTCTACACATTTCATTTGTTTGTTTTCTCAAGCAGATTTTATACCTATCGATGGCAAAGAACATATATTTTACGGTCTGTTCTATTACAAGGGTTTGTGTATCACAAATAGCACATTAGGGATTGGTCAATAGGAGAACGGTGTCACTAAAATTAGGTGGAAGGCCAGCTGGTTCACATGTGAAGTGTTTTAGCACTTTAAGTTTCAACATGATCAGGAGCCAGCTTTCTCACAATTAAAGAGAAGCCTTTTTGATATATGAAGGCTTTCAGAAATAAAAGAATAATTCTGCCCCAAACTCTGTCCCTTTTGTGTGACTGGTTTAGTGGTTTCAACAACCTCTAAGTTGCCCACTACATTAACTAGTTGGTGAAGCTGTGAAGACCTTTCATCATGTGTTTCTACAAAGTTGTTTAGTTGCTCAGTCGTGTCTGACTCTTTGCGACACCATGGACTGTAGCCCACGAGTCTCCTCTGTCTGTGGAATTCTCCAGGCCAGAATACTGGAGTGGGTTGCCATTCCTGACCCAGGGATCAAACCCAGGTCTTCTGCACTGCAGGCAGATTCTTTACCATCTGAGCCACCAGGGAAGCCCTCTACAAAGCTGTACATGCATACTCAGTCAGTTCAGTTCTGTCTGACTCCTTGAGACCCTATGGACTGTAGTCCAACAGGCTCCTCTATCCATGGGATTCTCTGGGCAACAATACTGGAGTGGGCTGCCATGCCCTCCTCCAGGGGATCTCCTACAAAGTTGGGTACTCTTCAATTAGATTTTTAATTCTGAAGAAAATGGCATCTATTAAAAGTAAATGCCCTTGAGGATTCACATCAGGGAAAGAGGAGGCATGAAGGATACAAAGCACTGATGACTGGGACATTGGGTGTAGATGCCAGTGGAGATTCAACCTCCTGAGTGTTTTTATTAGGATGGCTACCCCACTCCAGTACTCTTGCCTGGAAAATCCCATGGACGGAGGAGCCTGGTAGGCTGCAGTCCATGGGGTCGCTAAGAGTTGGATACGACTGAGTGACTTCACTTTCACTTTTCACTTTCATGCATTGGAGAAGGAAATGGCAACCCACTCCACTGTTCTTGCCTGGAGAATCCCAGGGACGGGGGAGCCTCATGGGCTGCCATCTATGGGGTCGCACAGAGTCGGACACAACTGAAGTGACACAGCAGCAGTGTTTTCATTAGTGCTCTGGCTATAAAGTTGCATTGAGTCTACGTGATCTTCCCTAACCAGGTTTTCCCCAGAAATTGTTATGTTTAGTGTGAAATTTTGCAGAACAGGAGATTTCTCAGGAAGATACATGTGCTTTGAGAGCAAAACATCTGGTCCTTTTTTATTCATGTGACCTCTAGTTTGGTGTTGCCCATGTAGTATGTACTTAATAAGTACTTGTTTATTCTCAGGCCACCTTTAATTCATAAATATTTTTTCCATGACCTTGGAGGGAATGATTTTTTATTGTTGTTCAATCTCTAAGTCATGTCTGACTCTGCAACTCCATGGACTGCAGCATGCCCAGCTTCCCTGTCCTTCACTATGTCCCAGAGTGTGCTCAAACTCATGTCTCTTGAGTTGGTGATGCTACCAAACCATTTATCCTTTGCCACCCTCTTCTCCTTTTGCCTTCAATTTCTTACTTTTGTCTAATCTATGTCAGCTTTAATTTCTCTATTAATGGTCCAGATTGTTTAGATGAGAACATGTAGCAGAAGGGAGACACAGAAAGCCAGATTGATACTAATAAGGATCATCAGAAACCTCTGGGGGTAATGGATGACTCTAAGATCAGTTTGAAGAAAGATAGAACCTAGCAGCCTTTTATCTTTCATTTCTCCGAGGGCTGGCTTTTAAAGTTAACTGGGTGCTAAATTCATGTGATTAGAAGGAGACACTACAAGGTCATGGGGTCTAACACACACTTTTGAAGTCCCAACGGATGGTAGTAGCCTTCTTCTTTCTGCAGCATCAGAGAAAAGATGTATTTTCACCCACCGGCCTATTTGTGTGTCCCAGGAAGGTAAAAATAAAAGAAACGTAGATACAGTGGGAGCAGTCCTAGGACTGAACTTGGTGAAGTGTCTAGTTCATAATCAGTGGACAAAGTATCCTTGCAGGGGACCACTGGCTCCTTATGTGTGCTAGCTTTCTAGAGAGACCCTGATGTTTGAAAGAAGGGGGTTTGTTTACTTGTAATGACTGTTTACATGAACTGGAGCAAAATGTTGAAAAGAAACATCCAGAATGAAGACAGGGCTGAGATAATCACAATAAGGTCAAATGTTAAGTCATCTCAGGGACAGATATTTCTCCTTTTTTGTGGTGCAGATTATGTACCTTTTACATGCACGTCTTCTTTGGTTTCAAATGTAGCTTCACCTGGCCTGAGAATGGTGCAACCCAGCCTGACTCTCAAAATAATGTCGATCCCTTTTCAATTATTCACACACCAAAAACAGGAGTCACTTGTATTATAATGCCTTCACCGCTTTTACCCTGGAAGAGGAAACGGCAACCCGCTCCAGTCTTCTTGCCTGGAAAATCCCACAGACAGAGGAGCCTGGTGAGCTACAGTCCATGGGGTCACAAAGAGTTGGACACGACTGAGAAACCAAGAATCACCATTTTAAAATCACACCAATGAGATCTATAAGTGGGGACCTTCATGATCTGGAAGCTGCTTATCTGTTCTGCTGCTTCTCTTACCAAGAGCAACCCCCATCCGTTGCCTTCAATTTCTTAACTACAGAGTCTCTGCACATGCTATGGTCATTTCCTTTGCCTGGGATGCTCTTCACTCTTCTTTTTTACCTTGTAAGTGCTCAATACTTTTTTTTTGTTTGTTTGTTTAATATTGTTCCCAATAGCCAGAAAGTTCCATAAGAGCAAACCACATCCATATTGTTCACCATCTTGTTCACCACCGTAATGCCTAGTAGGGTATCCAAAACTTAGCAGGCTGTCACCAAATACTTAGAGACTTTAATTTGACCCTTAAGACTCAGTTCAAACATCATCCTCTTTGGGAAGGTGTCTGAGAGCCTCTGGCACTCTTGTGTGCTCCACGGTTTTCCTGTTCCCATCTGTTGAAGTACAATCATTAATGATCAGTCTCTCCAAGCAGACTAGGCAGTTCTAAAGGGCAGAAACTGTGAGCTTCATACTCCTAACACACAGCACTCTGGATATCACCTGGTATACTTGAAGGCAGCAGCCCCCAGGCTTTTTGGCACCAGAGGCTGGTTTTGTGCAAGACAATTTATCCACAGACCAGGTTGGAGGCAGTGTATGTTTCAGGATGATTCAAGCACATGACATTTATTATGCACTTTATTTCTATTATTATTACCTCAGCTCCACCTCAGATCATCAGGCATTAGATCCCAGAGGTTGGGTACCCCTGCTCTAAAAAGCTCAATGAAGATCTACTGAGCAGATTATGAAGCAACATTTGAGCTCCGAGCACCCTCAGCTGTGGCTCATACCCATGTCTCTCAAACAGGAATTATCTGAAAGCAGTAGATAACCAGGTCACATCTTACTGCAGCATCCATTTCTACACCATTTTTCAGGAGAGGGGCATTTAAATAATTTAAATCATGCACGAGTGAGTGTGTATGTGTGTGTGTGCACGTGTGTTTGTAGTGAGTCAAATTCAGAATACACATCAAATTTTAAGTCAAACAGGAACTTCTACAAATTTACCTTAGGGCTCCTTGCCCACCTTGTCTGGGAGCATGTATCCCCTCTTCTCTGCTGTCCTTGGGTAGTTTACCACCTGCATAATTAAAAAGCAAGTTAAGGACAATGGCAAAGCCAGTATTAAGAGTGCTTTCAGATGTCTAACATTGTTTTTATTGTACTTTCCAAGTTAATTGCCTCATCCCATCTACAGCATGGTCAAATTTATCCTAATACACTCTATAAATGTGTTCATAAAAAATTAGCAGAGTTTAGGTTGAAGGGGAGTAGGACAAAAAGATCAGAGCCTGAAGATATATGAATAACAGGCACATGGGCATGTTTATAGGCACATAGGATCTAAATTTACATTTCTAGCTTCTCTAGATTGTATGAAGGTGGTTCATTCAAGTTCTGCCAGGTCCCATGATTGTTCTCAGTGTGAACATTGTTTTTAAAGAGGCATGGGCCTCTTCCTGACAACTCTAGGGTGAAAAATTAAGAATACCCGCGGTGCCTTGTGGCTGCTGCTGCTCAGTTACCTAGCATTTGTCTAGAGATTTACATTTTTAACAAAGCTTTGACACACATGCTCTTACTCGCTCCCCACAACTCTAAACCTAAAGTAGTTCGGAACACTGAAAATAGCACTCAATCCAACTGTTAGGTCTCCATAGGTGCTTTGCCTAAAGAGCTTTACACCCCCTCTGGATTAAGCAGTGGGCGTCTGCTGCTTCTCCCACCCCACATCCTGGGAATAAAGGAATGACTGTGTTTCTTTGGTCTCAACGCAATCACGGCAACAGAAAACACCCACTCCTTCCACTTTGACCCGTACAGTCTGTCTAGGCAATCAATCAGCGCTCCCCATGGCGGTGCTCCTGCGGGGTGCCAGCTGTCTTGCCAATCAACCCCTCCCACGGAGTGGAGCACAACCACACCCCCGGCAAGGTCTTGGCTAGCCGGGGAAGGTGCTCTGGCCTACACGAGTGGAAGCGGAGACTCAGGTATAACTCACACGTGAATCCTCCCAGGCCTCAGTGTCTCCGTCTCTAAAATGGGCTACACCTCCTCTCTCTCGGCTAGTTCCCGTCCATTTCACGCTAGGCCCCTAGGAAGGGAAATCAGTGCTTAACCTCAGCTTCAAGTCCTCTCGTTTGGCAGCCGTCGCCGCGCCGGGCATGCTCAGTAGCCGGACCGCCCGGCAGCGGGAGTAGGAAGCAGCTTTCCGCTCCCGGGCGGCGGACTGCGGGCACTTTGATGAATCACGTGTGCGGAGGCCCTCTTAAAGAGATAGGCACCTACTTTCCCTCCACCCTAAACACCGCCCTGAGGGCGGCGGCGACCGTGGTAATTACAGCCGCTCGGGGGCAGGGCTTGCCCCAGCGCAGAGTAGTGGCAACGGCTTGTCGAGTCTGGGGTGCCTGGGAGCCGGGAGTCCCAGGGACGTGAAATCGGCAGACCCACTTTCCCTTCCAGGAAGAGGCGCTGCCGAATCCACGCGGGGCAGCGAGACCGCCCCGAGGGGCTTCCTCAGTGAAGGAGAAGTGGGGTTCCAGGGCACAGGTGACAGGGCCGAAGAAAGATGGAGCAGCCCGGGGCGGCGGCGGCGTCTGGCGTGGGAGGCAGCGGCGAGGAACCCGGTGGGGGCCGAAGCAACAAGCGGAGCGCGGGGAACCGGGCCGCCAACGAAGAGGAAACGAAAAACAAACCTAAATTGGTGAGTGCTCCCGCAGCCCCCGCCGGCCTTAGGGACAGCGAGAGCCCCGGGATCCTCCTGCCGTTGAACACGGGGGGACCCGGGGCCCCCTCCCAAGGGTGACCGCGACCTCGCTGTGCAACTCGGGGAGCCGCTAAAGCAGCGGCCACGCCGAGGCGCGGAGACGGCGTGGGGGCGGAAGAGCACCCCCTTCTCCAGTTAACTCCTTTCTCCCTCTTGGCAGCCGGGAGGCGGTGCGGGAAGGAGAAAGGCCCCACCCCAACTTGGGGAGACCCTGCGTACTGGGTAGGGGCTGTTGTTGGTTTAACTTGGGGGCGCGATCCTTCTTTGCGCGATTTCATTCCCCTCACATCCATATCAATTGCTGTGGTTTTGACTCTTTAAACGCTTAGGGTCCAAGCAGGGGAACCTCTCTTTTTTTTTCAGCCCCAGTACTAGGGAGCCCACTCACAGACTTAAAACAAACAAACAAACAAACCCAAACAACCAATCAGCCAACCAAACAAAAATCCCACCACCACCGCAACAAAAAGCACACAACTTAGGCCTCCAGTCTTTTCTACTTGACCAGATATCTAAGGAAGAGGCGCCTACGTGTTTCCCCCCCACCTTGCCTCTCCATGTGCTCGCCCAAAAAACATTTCTTTAAGAGTGGGGGGAGCGTGGGAGGTGGAGGCTGGAGGAAGTACCACCAACTGTCGTATGTGTGTGATCCCCAGTCGTCCAGGACTTCCACTTAGTAGATTAAGAACGCTCAAAAGAAGTAGACCGACTGCACAAATCTCCCCGTCTTGAGAGTGTCTGAACCAGTGAGAGCAGGCAGTCCATTTCCTGCCACTGACTTCATGTGCAGAGGAATGAAATCTATGGGGCCTGGTATCAGATTGGGAAATACTGGGATTTCTTCAACTCATCAGTTAAAAAGGTTCCTCCTTTTTTTTTTTTCTTCTTTTTTGCCTTCAGCTTATAGAAAAACGGTATAATAATAGTGAAACTTCAAAACTGGTCAAATTCATACAGTGTATTGGCTAAAGACTTTTTTTGTCAGCCCTGGCAAATATTAGGCAGACGTTTATCAATAAACTTTCTAATTCGGATGGCAGAGGGGACATGGTTTTCCAGCTCAAATTCAGCAAATACTCCTCCTATCCGAAAGTTCTCTGTTTGTTTGGAGCGCACAAGCCACATGTTGTATATTTAGTTTTCAGTTTTAACCAGCAACTGGGTTATAAGGAAGGAGGCAATGACCTTATAACTAAAGAGTTTTCTTAGGCCATCTGGCCATTTAGTATGTATTGATACCTGTTGTGGTTCTCTCTTGCCCTCTGTTTGCCTTTCAGTTATGAACTGTCCAGATTGGAAAATAGTGATCCAAGTGTTATCGTTACAGGAAATTTACAGCCTTCTATTATGTAGAAAGGGACCTAGCAGGGTGTTATAAAACAACCAGTCTAAGGTCTCATCAGTTCCACCTTAACTTGAGGAAACTAACAGTTACTTGATGTGTCCTGTTACCACTCTCCTCTCTAGTATTTACAAATGAAGAAACTGAGTCACAAGCTCTTTGTGAATTATCTGCCCTGCCAGAGGTTTAATGGGTGCTCCTATTACAAAACTTAGAAAAGTTTTGTTTCTATCACCAAGTTTAATGTATAAAAATCCTGATGTGATTTTTGAAATTTATCATTTTGCAGTAAAAGAGTGATCATGTTTCTTCTTTCTTTCTTTGGACCCAATACAGAACTGGCTTAAACAGTGATTAAAAGTTTAAACAAAAATAAAAGTGAACTGATAGTTTCCACAAAGTTTGGTACATCCAGCAAGAGCCTTCCACTTTTGGGATGTACGAGTTCAATAAAAAGCACTTATCTCTGTCTGTTAGTAATAACACCTTGATTCTATTCTTCCCTTCCCTTTGGTCATTTGTCCTGTTTCATCTTTTATGCTTTGACAAGGTAACTAGATAGTTATGAGATGGTATCACTTTCAGTCCTAGCTAACACTATTCGGTGTTGAACATAGCTTAATACATTAGAACAAGTATTTGAGTCCAAGAGTTTGTTGATATCAATGGGAACTTTCTTTTGTACTCAAAATAACTTTTGAGCCGTACATGATTTTACAAGCAGATATGTCAGACTTTATAAACACGTATTTAGGATGACATTTCAGTTCATTTTAAGGCAGGAAAGTTGACCAAATAATAAGACTTGGTAAACTTTTAAAATAAATGCCTTACTCCTTATTTTGAGTTGTCTTATTGACGTGCTCAACATGTTCTAAGGCCTTTTAGAGAGGAGTTCATCTGGGATTCTTGAAATATTGTTGGTAGAGTTAAAGCATTACCTAAATTTTATTATTTTGAGTATTATGTTGTTAATCACTGTAGTAGTCCTTAATTGTGTTCATGTGTGTGTGTGTGTGTGTGTGTAAGGTGTTGTGGGAGGTTGTAAGAGAGCACCATATAGTAATAGAAATTATTTGTGTAGGTGATTATGGGGGATAAGGATTCTTAAACTGAAATCATATGAAAAAAATTGAGTGTATGTAGATACACTTATTTTTCTGGGCCCCCTAGTTTTCATCAGTTCCTTAAAGGCATGTGTCTCCTATCAGTGTCTCCTGTAGAAGAATGAAAACTGTTGGGTTACCAGAGAGTAAAGGAAATTACGAGCTGATTCCACTTGAAGAAACTGGGAAGAGGAGGAGGTCATTGACGAGGGAGAAGGGAAATAACACTGACTACATCAGTGGTTGATATTGAAGATAGTTCATCTGTCAGTAAACAGTTAATTACAAACATCTATATAGTATTAGCTAAAATGAAAGTTTCTACTGCGTACAAAATTTAACTCCATAGCTATGGTATAGTGGATTCATACAGTATAAGGGTTGTGATTCAGTTGTTTTCATTTAGTTTCTCATTGTTCTGGGAAACTGGAGAAGGAAGGCACGTTTTCTATAGAGAGGAATGACTTATTTATATGCTTTAACCTTTGGATGGGTATTAGTGAGAAGTTTTCAGAGCAACATTTCAGGACTTTTAATGACTTCTGCATGAGATTAGTTAAATCAGTTTAATAAAGCTTGCTTCCATTTTCTTCATATATACAGCCTCATAATGACCCTTTTATTTTGGTTCTTTTTAATGGAGGCAACCTTGTTTTGGACTCATCACAATTTGAATAATGCCTTAGTAGTAGAGCTTTGTATTTTATGTAAACCGTCTGGTTAGGCCCAGATTGTAGCATGTCATCAAACAACATGAATCTTAATTAATTAGTAATTTGATGTCAAACATGGAATGTATTTTGTCAACTCAAGTAGTTCAGAATGCTCTGGAAGTGTCATGAAGGAGACATCCTGAATTGCACATATTTCAGGCAGTGATTTAACCATTAAGAGAGGCTAGTGTAAGAGGCAGGCTTCCCTGATGGCTCAGCGGGTAAAGAATCTGCCTGGAGATGCAGGAGACCTGGGTTCGATCCATAGGTCAGGAAGATCCCCTGGAGAAGGAAATGTCAACCCATTCCAGTATTCTTGCCTGGAAAATCCCATGAACAGAGGAACTGGAGGGCTATAATCCAAAGGGTCACAAAGAGTCAGATGCGACTAAGCACAGTGTTAAAGGTAGAACCAGCACCCCTCACATACATACCGTGGGGTAGAGTGGCGTAGCATTCTTTGACATTTTTGCATTTTGACTTTGTGTTTCTGTATAATTCCTAAAGCCTTTGGTTGTTTAGATAGTATAGTTGCATTAGTAACTTGAAGTAACAGAAGTTAATATTCTGGTTCTTACGTAACTTTCTGAGTATTTGGTTATTTGTTTTTAATTGGTTTAAACATGTTTTGATTTTAATTGATAAAGGTGAGCATAGTGGGTTCCTGTATGCCACAAAGACTTACTGAGCACTTACTATGTGCTAGGCATTGTTCTGAAGGTTGGTGATACAAAGATGCCATTGTCTAGTGAGGGAGACCGGGAAGTTAACTAACAATTACAGAGCTGTGTGATAAGGAACAATGGGAATATGTAGAGGAGGGTGATAATAGAAACATCATGGAGAGGCATCTGACTCAAATTGGATGCTTGAGTGTGGGAAGGAAAGGCTTACCATAGTAGGTGGTATTTGCACTGAGGCTTGAAGAATAAGGCATTAATTGATGAAGGGGAGGGAAAGGCATTTAAGGGAACAATGCATACAAAGGTAGAGAGATGTGGTAGCATGCCCAGTAAAGGAGCTGTGGATTGATTTTAGTGGCTGTTACATATGATGGACCTGTCAGAAAAGAGATTGAGCCCAGGTTTTGATGGATATTTGTATGCCATGTTCCAGTTTCCACTTCTTTCTGAAAGCCATAGTAAGTCAACTGAAGAGATTTGAGGAGACTGAGCTGATCAGAATTGTGTGTCAGAAAGAAACTTAATATAGTGGAGACTTTCTTGGACAGGGGTGCCAGAATGGAGGCAGGAAGACCAGTTAGAAGGAGCAGAATGGTATAAGAGTTCATTGTTTAGGGTTGGAGACCTGAATTCCAACTGCAGTGCCTCCATTCATCCACTTACTCAGCATATTTCTCTGCATCTCTGTTTCCTCCTGCTGCTCCATCACCTCTCCTTCCTCCTACACACCCTGAACATCTTCACCAGATCGGAAATGTCTGCCATGTTTTTCTTTATAAATCTAACCTGTCCAGGTGGTGTCTCATAACGCTCTCATTCTTCCATTAAACCATCAGCTTTCTGAAAGCCCTTTCTTACTCCGAACTGCTAACTGTCGTGAGTCTGAATGTTATATGCTGATCTCGTATGTCCAATAGATTTTAATATGCTTCTGGGCAAGGGTCCTGCTTTATGCCTATTCTTAAATCTTGCAGACCAGTGCTGGGATGCAGAAGCACTCAACACATTATTATTAGCTGGGAATTCTTTCCCTATAGGCCAGACATTTTGAGAGTATGAATTGTTGAAAAGAGACTTTTTGAAAAAGAAATGTGCTGTTTTTTTCCTCTTAGAATATATACTCCATCAAATGAACCTATTTGTACATGTTTGTGTACTTTCTATAATTTTGAAAGTTGAGAAACTTCTAGCTTGATTTCTTATTTGTTTGATTGGGTTCTTGTGATGTCACAGCCTGAATTTCCACGTGGGGAACCAGTATCCAACAACAAAAAAATGATACAAATGAACTTACTTACAAAACAGAAATAGTCACAGATATAGAAAACAAACTTATGGTCATCCAGGGGTTAAGGGAATGGAGGGATAAATTGGGAGATTGGAATTGACATGTATATTATCAATTACACTGTAGTGATCTATATGGGAAAATAATCTGAAAAGGAGTGGATATATGTGTATGTATAACTGATTCACTTTGCTGTACAAACTAGCACATTGTAAATCAACTATACTCCCATAAATATTAAAAAAAAACTATTCATGACCCAAGTAACATTTTATTGATAATAATACGAGATATTGGATTATTAGCAAAAGAATACTGAATAGAGGACCAAAGGACCTGGGTTCCAGTATTTATTCTTTTAGTTGCTTGTAATCTCTGATGAGCCGTTTAATACCAGAGGGTTTGAGCCCTTGATTAATGTCTAACAGAGATAATGCTTACCTGATTTCCTTCACAAGGTGATTTAGATAAAACACAGTAATGAATGAGAAAGCATATAGGAAATTTTATATTGCTGTGCAAATATACAGCAGTATTGTTAACCCCTTATTACCCGAATCAGATGCATTGTGATTGGATAGTTTAATGGCTTTCTTGCAGTTTGATAGTTCTAACATAATTGTACAAAGTACTATAATAAGGTTATTTTTTGGTTGATTCCTTATTCTCTCTCCAATTTGTCCCTTTGAAAGATTATACGTTCTGTAGTTCTGAAAATAATTTGTTTTGTTTAATAAATGTAAGGTGTGAGTTTAATACTTTTTCACTGTAATTTTTAAAAAAAATAATCAGGCTATCCTTGTCTTTCCATGTATCAGTTTGAGGTCTTTAAAACTTCTGTTAAAAAAGTTTCACTAGATATCTATGACATTCTGTCTTGTCAGGCAGCTTACTGCTGTTGTACAAATAAGAAAACTGAATCACTGATGTGTTAAGGAGTCTGACCTAGAGATAAGTTTAAAAGCTCTCAGTTCTATTGTCAGTGTTAGATACAGCACTGAGTTATTGTGCTTCAGGAACTTTGAAAGTGAAAAATTATGAAATCTCTTTTTTTAATTCTTTTTTGGAACAATTATCATTTTAATCCACCTAGATTTCACTCTGAATGCCAAGATCTCTGGCAGTAGCAACATGTCATTGAAGTAAAATCATATACTTTTCCAACCTGATCTCAACACTGTAAATAACAGGATGCTCTGAAAATAGTGCACACATAATATATGCTAATTTACGTGAAATAGCACATTTGACTAAGTATCACTGGGTATCAGTAGCACCATAGGGATGATTATTGAAGACCCAACTTTCTCTTGGTCCTATATTTCAGTCTGCCACGCAGAAGAGACCAGTTCCTTCCATCAAAATTTTGGCTGTTTCATACTTTTGTCTCATGACTGAAGAAATTAACATGATGGCCAGGTGATTTGAAATACAGTTATATACTGTGATCCAGGTAGACATCTTATAAAAGACACTCAAGTGGAAGACAGCTCAAAAAATGATGCATGTAAAGGAAAGTTGAGATGCAGTTTCACATAACTATTTATTATCAATGTAAGTAATAGAAATAGAAATAAATCAATTTGTCCTAATGTAAAACTTACCTGATGAGGCTGAATCGGTTTCAGTCTAAATTATATACTTGAGCTGTGGCTTGAACTGAATCCTAATCCTTGCTTGCTTTCTGTGAAGTGGCCTGGGAAAAAGGGGATGGGTGCCTTTCTCACGAAAGAATGTAGAAAGCAAAATCTTACTAATCACCATTTACACTGGCTTTGGTTTAAGGAAGGTCTTTGTATTGCTTTAGCAAGAGTCAGCTACATTGCTTACTAGATACAGAACTGCAAGTTGGCCTCCAGTCTCTCTGTCAGGGCTCTGTTGTGGTGCCAGGTGCAAGTGAGAAGTTCCTCAGGTGGCTATTCAGGCAGGCCTAGGTAGGAATCCACGACTTCATTAGGAATGAGTGATTTCTCAAAGGCTATTGATTCAATCACCTAGCAATTCTGGTGCTCAACCAGGGGAGAAAAGATGTTGAGTACGATCCTTAAAAAATCTATTTGTTCTTCTGTGATAGATATCCACATGCTTTGTTAAAGATCTGCTCAAAATTATGAGGAATTTTTATCTATCTTTAATTTGCTGGTCTTTCCCCAGCAAAAAGTAAAAGAACTAAAATAGAGTTTTCACTTTATTTGTAATATGGGCTAGTTAATAAGGCTTTATTAAGGAAATGTATGAGAAATTTCAACCTACTAAGAATTAGAGAGGGTAGTATAATGAACCACCATGGGGTATTATATCCATTAACTACATATAGTAGTTTTGTTTTTCAACATTTGCTTCATCCATCCTTTATTTTTTTCCTTGCTGAAGTACTTTAATGCAAATCCCAGATATTGTGTCATTTTACTCCTATGTGGTTCAGTGTGCATCTCTAAAAATGACTGACTAAAAAAAAAAGTAACCACTATGCCCCTGTCACATCTATCAAAATTAACATGTTCGTTGATATCATCTCAGTATCTTCTGACACTCAACTCACAATCCAATATCCCCAGTTGCCTCAAAAAATAATTGATGCTTTTGAACTGTGGTGTTGGAGAAGACTCTTGAGAGTCCCTTGGACTGCAAGGAGATCCAACCAGTCCATTCTGAAGGAGATCAGTCCTGGGTGTTCTTTGGAAGGACCGATGCTAAAGCCGAAACTCCAATACTTTGGCTACCTCATGCGAAGAGTTGACTCATTGGAAAAGACCCTGATGCTGGGAGGGATTGGGGGCAGGAGGAGAAGGGGACAACAGAGGATGAGATGGCTTGATGGCATCACCGACTTGATGCACATGAGTTTGGGTGAACTCCCGGAGTTGGTGATGGACAGGGAGGTCTGTCGTGCTGCAATTCATGGGGTTGCAAAGAGTCGGCCACGGCTGAGCGACTGAACTGAACTGAATGTGTGCCTAATTTAATGTACATCTCATTGAGCTCTTTATACAAATGCAGCTTTAAATTAATGGCAAAATGTCTTTCAAAGTTGTTCCACGTAAACTATCATATCTATCATATGTATCAGCTCCAGTTAAGTTCACTTCTGTCTTCAATTCTGTAGAGATAAATGGAAAGGTGGACTATACATACAGGTGTGGAGAGGCTCCTTGGAACAGCTATTATGTGCTGAGAAAAGAGACTGAATTAAGACTTTTGGCTCCACTCACCAATTGGGTAATCACATGTTCTTCATTTTGCAGTTTGTTGAGTGGGGTTATGTGCAAGAATTCCCTCCCAGGGGAATATCATAGATAGTTGGGCAAAGGATCGGCTTCTTGTTTTGTCAATCAGGGGTTCATAGAACTCTCTGATAGGTGCCCTATATGACTAAGTTCGTGTTATTAGCTCTAGTTTCAATTTCCATACAAAGACCAATTTGGTACTTTGTGTCTGTCTTTGTTTTTTAGCCTTTTAAAAACACTCTAGGTTGCTGCCTGTGGATAATTGGGTGAGCAAAGCTTTGCAAAGAACTCTGAACTATTAAGTTTCCTTATTTAGACATTTGTAGGGTTAAAATTGAAAGCCAGGCTACACTAATGAGGAGCTGGGGATGGGTGGAGTGGGTAAGTATGAGAAATCATCTTGGGCAGAAGGCCTAGACTCCACACAGATTTACTAACGAAATTGTGTAACCACTACGTTCCAGACAGCAATTTCGTGCTGTTATTGTGCTGGGCAGTGATAGGCATATAATTTCTCAAGCTTTGCAGACTCAAGTAGGTTTAGACTGCTAACCAATCTCCAGCCTGCACCTTCTAGGCTGACCCAATCAGCTGGGTTGATTTTCCTCAAAATAGATGATGATTGATAATTGTTTGGGCTGGACAGGTGGCGGGTTTTCTTCTTTTATTTTGCTTGAGGAAAAGACAACTCTGGAGGTGGTGTGTTGTGTGCTTTGAAATCCATCACTGATAAAATCTCAAAGCCTTAATAGCATATTATGTTGGCTGAAGGTGCTTAGGAAGATTCTCTGTGGAGAAAGCAAGGCCCTGGTATAGACTGCACTCTGACATTTTGAACTTACATGTATAATCAAGATGGGGGGTGCCGTGTATGGTTGAGCCCTGCTCACGGGTGTGAGACCACAGAGGTCAAATCACTTACCAAATCATTTGCCAAGTCATAGGACTGTGACTTCCGGGGACTACTATTTCTAGTTCATATAGAGGTGCCATGTGGGTTAGCTACTGCAGTTAAGACCAGGTGGATTTTATTCTCACACCAAATAGCAAATTCAGCAAGGCACAGAACTTAGTTTAATGTCTCATGTAGAATAGGTATTTTTCCATTTGTCATTGATTCTGAAATAGACAATATAAGGTGTCCATGTATGTGCAATGTTTTTCGAAACCTGCTTATATATGATTGCAGCCCTCAAATGTAGAGGATTGTGTCCTTGGAGATCTTGGCTACAGGTTCAGTATGTTGATTACTTTCTCTGACCTAAGGCTCCTCCTCCCTTTCTGCCTTCCTCCCAGTCATTTTCTTGACATTCTTGTGCCTCAAGAGTGCTTCATGTGGTTACACATCATTATGAGTAAGACTGCATTTTTTTGAAGTTTATGTCATAAGTCCAATTCATTTTCACTTACATTGCCCATGATACAGGCAGTAACTTAGAGAAAGTTAAAATGGGTTAAAATAAATATGGCAGAAGCATTTCCTCTAATACTATGCTCTGCGGTCTAATACCTCCCATTACAAAATCAATGTGTTCCAGAAGAGTCAGGGTGTACATAAAACATTTGTGAGTAGAAATAATCTTTTCTTGGGCTGACCTCACAGCTTCTTTTTCATTGGCAGTGCATTAGCTTACATTTTCCCTCCCCTTTGGTTGAGTAGCTAATGGTCTTTAAACAAGCTATTAAAGGGAAGAATAATTTTACAATGCAGAAAAATAAAAATGGCCTGGATTTTATCCATGCTGGTGGTTTGGCTTTTCATATATTTGTTTTACTGAAGCAGGGCTAACTCATGTTTCCTAATGTCTAAATTATCAAGCTTGCTCCGTATATCTTGTGCTTCCTTCATCAAACCGTTTTCAGATGGTCTTGTGAATTTCTGAGAGATCCAAATCCTCCATTTTTATATAAGCTGAGTAGGTCTGAGACCAAATGCTAAACTTTAAGTGGCCATATCTCTGTGTAAAATGGAACTGAGGCATTTACTTTATATACTTTAAATTAGGAATTGTGTAGGGCTCTGGACCCAACTTTCCATGCTCTTCCTACCAGCTCTGTTGTAGCTAGTTGTGGATCAAAATGTTCTATTACAAACCCGTGCTTTCAACCCCCTCCCTTTAAGTAATCTGTTATCGATTGCTTGTTTCCAACCCTGAAGGTCATCAGTATCGTTTTTACTGGTTTCTGTGAATATTATTAATGGTGTATGCTACTACCTGGCCACAGAGGTAATGTGCAGAAGGGTTGCCATTGAATATGAAATCAATTACTGAGTGTGATAGATTTATTTAAAAGCATTTCCTATCTATACCTGTCAACAATCATGTCGCAGTAAACTAGTAGAAGCCGCATTTTGTTCTTAGTATCACTCCTTCATGTTTTCAAGGTACGTCTTATTTTATAGAATCTTAGAGCCCAGGACTGAGCCAGAGGCCAAGAAGAGTAAGGCAGAAGAAAAAAAGAATGAAAAAGAGGCAGCAGGAGAGGGGGCAGTCCTGTCTGAGGGACCCCAGATCAGAAAACCTTACCCAGTGGCAAAGCAGCTACACTAAAGGCCTGCTCCTGGAATGTGGATTGGCTTTGAGCCTGGATTAAGAAGAAAGGTTTAGATGTGAGTGGAATTAAGGGGAGCAGAGGCTGATCTTGGGGTTTAATCACCATTTTCCATTTTAGTCCCTAGCAGTATAGTTTTCTTGTGGGAGAGGTACAAGGTTTTCACCAAGTCATATCACTTGTATTTCTCAAATGCCATTCCAACAGGTCCACTGCCATTGTCTTATTTAATGTCCTCATCTCTTCCCTGGCATGTCAGAAAAACTTCATTACTGGACTTGCTCCATTTTATCTCTTGTATATCCAACATTTATATAACTACTGCTTGAAAAAATCTTAGCTGGCTATCTACTGCCTATAGGGGGAAAAAAAGTCTTTTCAGTATTACATGTAACACTTTCTTGCTTCCTTGTCACTTAATGTAGTTTTGTTGTTGTTCAGACGCCCAGTTGTGTTCGACTCTTCATGACTCTTGGACTGCAGCACGCCAGGCCTCCCTGTCCCTGTAGTTTATAACTGTTTAAATATTGTGCTGCTAGACTTAAACTTCTTCTGCAGAGACTGTGTCTCACCTAGTTCTAGTACTTAGTATATAGATTCTTTTGGAGAAGGAAATGGCAAACCACTCCAGTAATCTTGCCTGGAGAACCCCAAGGAGCCTGGCATGCTATAGTCCATAGGTTTGCAAAGAATAAGACACAACTTAGTGACTGAGCAACAAGAGTATTTTATATGCTATACATAATTGAAATAAGCTGTTAATAAGATATCTAACTGGTCCTGTTAAGTTGTATTCTTTTTAGGAGTTAGTTTCTGGCAATTTAAAGAAGTTGTATAGAGAGTAAGCTAACTACTTCTTAAAATGTAACGCTGGGCAAGTCATTTATCTAGTTTCCCTTTTGGTGTCAGCTTATTCTGTCAAATAAGGAAGTTGAAATAAACAGTCTCCAAGGTTCCATTCAGCTCTGACATTCTGGGAGTCAAAAGTTATTGAGAGCTGTAATGAATCTGACCTAACATAAATACATGACATCTGGGTTCTAGTTAGAAAAGTTGACAGTCATGAAAGATGACTGTTTAAGGCTGAATGCTAACGGGCAAAAATATAGGTTAGTTTTACTGTCCTGTTTCTGAAGTCTGAGTTAGTCTAGTTTAGTGAAGGTAACGTCAACATTGGTTTAACCGTGCATTGTGTGCAGAACCCTGCTGGCTCTGCTCTGGGTTGTCAGACTCCTTGGGTGTTAGCCTTAGTTCACTGACCGAGTGTAGTACTCGAGCCTTTCCAGAGTGGATTTGCAATAACCAACAAGATCATATGTGCCAGTTGCTACCCTAAGTGCCTTGCATGTATTTGTCAAGTACATTGCAGAGTTTGGAGTTTTATCCTGTTACTGCTTCCTAGATGATTATGGAAGACTCAAGACTCCTGGATCAGTGGCAAAAGATAGTTTCTTATTCATTACAAAAGCAGTAGCTAGAATGTCAACATGACATGGCTGGTTCACTGTGGTCCTAAGTCACACAAGGTAGCCCAGGAAGGATGCCTACCCAGGCAGTCAGTGGCACTACAGGAGGGGAACACTGAGCTTGGCCGACTTCCCACTTTTATGGTAAGCAGAAGCAAGCCTGCTCTTTGTCTGGGGAGCAGTGATACTATTACCTCATCATCACAGTCACTTGCCACAAACACAGCCTTAGGATATGGCTTTGCTGAAGTGTTGTCCAGCCTTTCAGTCTTGGCAAACCCAGCAACAATGTGCAGGGGTGCTTGGGGATGGATGGCAGATATCCCCGTCTCCATCAATAGTAACTCATTTGATCCTCACAGTGTTATTTTGTAGGTGTGGAGGAAAGGTTCAAAGTCGATCAGTAACTTGCCTGAATTTATGCAATGGTGAATTTGGAATTCAAGACCAGTGTGATTATAAAAATCCATGTTTTTAACCAAGATTTGGCCTATACTACCTAAGACCATAAACTTCAGAGTAGCTCTATAGATTGACTGAGTGGTTCTCTGCACTGGTGATGGTTGGAGCGGCTCTAGATTTGTACTATGTGTATGTGCTTAGTTGCTCAGTCGTGTCCGACTCTTTGCAACCCCATGGCCTATAGCCCACCAGGCTCCTCTGTCCATGGAATTCTCCAGGCAAGAATACTAGAGTGGGTTGCCATGCCCTCCTCCAAGGGATCTTCCCAACCCAGGGATCTAACCCAGGTCTCTTGCATTGCAGGCAGATTCTTTACCATCTGAGCCATCAGGGAAGCCCAAGAATACTGGAATGGGTAGCCCCTATCCCTTCTCCAGGGGATCTTCCCGACCCAGGAATTGAACCAGGGTCTCCTGCACTGCAGGTGGATTCTTTACCAGCTGAGCTACCAGGGAAGCCCAAATTTGTACTATGCTTATGTCTAATTTAGAAGGGAGAGTTCAGGGACCATTCATTTTAGTGTCACTGATAATCAAAAGTTAAGATTCTTTGATTCACTCCCGTGAAGTAGTGGGTCAGTGGTGGGTCAGACTTACTAGAAGAGAACCATGAGGATGAAAGTGATAAGGCTGTGGATTTTAAGGATGCATGAAGATAATTCTTAAAAAAAAAAGCACAAAAAACAGGCTGGTTTCTGTCAAATAATATCATGGTCAACACAAGGCCTGGAGAAGGAAATGGCAACCCACTCCAGTATTCTTGCCTGGAGAATCCCATGGACAGAGGAGCCTGGAGGTCTACAGTCCATGGGGTCATGAGAGTCAGACACGACTTAGTGACTATACCACCACCACCACAACACAAGGCCTCCTGTATTTTTTACTGTTGCATATTGCATATGATTCTCTCACTCTTTTGTCTTTTGTTTGTTAGCCAGGAATAGTGTAGTTTTCGAACTAGTTACTTTGGAAGCCATCCTGCCTGCTTCATCTGGTAGTTTCTATCTCTCCTCCCCTCCCCACTCTCCTTCTGTTTGTTTGTGAAATTTTATGTGAAGTAAAACTGCTTTGGAAAAGCTAATGCTATCTTCTGTTATACAAGTATACAACATGCATTGTTTCTTGTTGAGGGGAGTGCCAAGAACCACCTACCTTCTCCTGCTGCTTCCTTCTCCTTCCTGCTTTGCCTAAAGATTGGCTGCTAAAAAAGTGTGACATATTCAGCCAAGTGCTGTCTTTTTTAATTAGGCTGCTGAAAGTGTTGTGACAAGCTATTATTGCGTTGATATGTTGACGAGTAATAGAGCCCTAAACTATGGGCTTAAGTGCCAAGTGATAGGGAAGTGCATAATGTGACTTGAGGTCTGGTTCCTCAACCTTAACCATCATCCCTCTCCAAAGGAAAAGGGAACCTTTAGACAAAAGGTAATGAGTAAAATAGATCATGAATATACCAGTATATGCCTGGAAATGGGCTACTTCACCCTTCTGATCACTTACCTTAATGAAATGAAATTTCTTGGTTATTACTTTTCATAAAACTATGTACCATCAATATGTACCATAGAACTATGCACCCTTCTTTTCATAGAGCTGTTGTACCAACTAGCAGGTGAAGGCTGTCTTAAGCTCACATAATGATATAAATATAACTGGGATAGCAGTTAACTAAGCAGACTGAGTATTTAAAAATTTTCTGTTTTTCAAATACCTCTCCTATCTGTTCATACAATTTCATGTTTCCTCCAAATATGGTCATGGTTTCTGATGTCCTTCTTTGGTTTTTGACCTCATCTAACCCAAAGAACTTTGTGCTTTGGACAAATATTTAAGGAAGGATGTAGCATTCCTCTGTCCCCCAAAGTAGGTTCATTTTCTTTACAGCAGTGGTTCTCAGTGGGGTGCACTTTTACCTCCCAGAGGACACTTGGTAATTTTTGATTGTCCAATGTGCAGACATTTTTGATTGTCAGATAGGCGAGGATGCTACTGGTATGTAGTGAATAGATGTCAGGGATGCTGCTGAACATTCTGTGATGTGCGAGATAGCCCCCCATGACAAAGAATTCTCCTGTGCAAAATGTCTCTCCATTCTGTCCTTTCTTCTGTATTGAGACAGGGCCAGATCTTCAAGAAAGACATCTTCAAGGAAGCATCATTTATTTCATTGACTCTCACCAATTTTATTTTCATTTCTTTCCTTCCAAATTGGATTATCTGCTGGGCTATACTGTTGATAACTTTGTAGTTGTAAGTAATACTGCTTATCACTTCTCTCATTTCTGACCTGTAAGAAAAATGTTCATTTTTATCCTAATGAGTTTAAAAGGCTGTTTTTCCATCTGCTGG
This sequence comes from Bos grunniens, assembly GCF_055505025.1. NCBI lineage: Eukaryota > Metazoa > Chordata > Mammalia > Artiodactyla > Bovidae > Bos > Bos grunniens. The sequence continues at coordinate 97,854,266 of NC_141194.1, read as the reverse complement.
TTCCTTGATACCTCAACAGCTTTTGACACTGATCATTTTGAGATCATCATCTATATAGATTTTAGATTCCACAGTCCAGTCTTCTCTGGCAGCTTCTGCCTCTGAATTGGCTGACTGCAAAAGTAACAACTTTCCTTGCCTCTCACCTCAAAAACAACTCACTCTATCTGCTCTTCTCCACGTCCAGTTGCAGGCAATCATATGCCTCTTCCAGGGCTATCTGAACACAGTTGAGGCCAAGCCTTTCTAGCTTCTCTGACATCTCAGTTCAATATTATGTCACTGTTTGCTGAAATACATCTCCTAACTGTGGTACAGTACTTCTAAAACCAGTATATAGTTGTTGATTCATTTATCTGAGACCCATCTGAAACCTGAAATACTTTATGCCGGTGTTTTTTTTTTTTGGCAGTGGTTTTAATATTCTTCCTCTTCTCAGGGAAAATAAAAATTACCTTGACACCCGTCCCCCTTTAACGCGTGTGCATGCACATGCACGTGTGCACACACACACACACACACGGTATTTATCAAGCTTACTTATTCATGATGAAGTTTACTCTTGCCTCTCTTATCAGCAGACTGTATTTCAATAATATTAGTCACTGACTGGCCTTTATGGTTTCTGTTCCAGTTGGGGTCAAGGTTAACTTCCCTATTTGACCAGTAAAAGTCAGTAACTACTTCTCACCCAACTCGTAGGGACAAAGCTTATGTTCATATTTAGGGTTACTGTTAAGTTACCTAATTTTAATCTTCTTATCTTCCTTTTTCTGTTTTGCCCCTTTATTTAAGTGAGGCCATTAGCTATGTTAGTCCATATGCCTGAAATGACCTCTTATCTTTTTTTCTTTTCACAGTGACTAGTACACACTTTCCTTCCATTTTTTTTTTATACATTCCTTACAATCTTAACTGCCTGATTGAAAGTGATATGGTAAACTCCTGCCGCTTTAACTTGCAGTTCCCCATAGAGAACCAGTTCATGCTGCAGCACATGTGGCTATGTTCATGGTTGTGCTCATTATAAATGGATGTTATGGTCTGTGGTCATTCCACATATCAAATCCTCCTTATGTACGAGACAACATCAAGGGGATAAAAACAACTAGGTGTTACTCTTGAGCTTGTGGCCAGTGAGAAAAAGAGGGGCAGATGAGTCTAAAGTAGTAAGTCCTATAATAAACAAGTGTGAGCAGAATGCTCTTGGGGAATGTCACATACTGAACCTGCCAGGGAGGCAAGAGACTTTGCAAAGGCCGTATTAGAATCTGAATGTTGAAGAATGAAGAAAAGTTTGTTAAGTTTAAAAGAGAAGACATTCTCAACTGAGGGAACACCACACACACATGTTCAGAGTTATGGAAAAGCAGGTAGTTATTTTTATAGGTTGTTGATTTGGAATGTTAAGATCTTGGAGGGAAGGAAGGCTGTGACTGAACTTGCTCTGTAACCCAGTATGAATGATCATATGAAGCACTTTTCACCAACTCAGATGTGAGGAGGAGAATGGGAAATAATGTTCTCTGAGCATCTATAAATGCTCCAGGCAGTGTTGTGGGAGCTTTACGTTACCACCTGACTTAATTTTTATCCTAAATATTTGTGGGATGTAGAGTTGTTTCCCACATTTACAAAGCAGGGAAATGAGTCTCAGAGAGGTGAAATTATTCTGATCCAAAATATACCCTCTTTTATAATAGCCTGCTGGTTTCTCAGAAATAACAGTCTTATTTAAAATTTTGAAATGAACTGTAATGTTTTTCTACTTTATGAAAATCAAATTCATATTTTACATTTTTATCTTTCCTCCTATCCCAAACCTTCAGTCAGTTCAGTTCAGTCGCTCAGTCGTGTCTGACTCATTGCGATCCCATGGACTGTAGCACGCCAGGTCTCCCTGTCCATCACCAACTCCCTGAGTTTACTTAAATTCATGTCCATTGAGTCGGTAATGCCATCCAACCATCTCATCCTCTGTGGTCCCCTTCTCCTCCTGCCTTCAATCTTTCCCAGCATCACAGTCTTTTCAAATGCATCAGTTCTTCACATCAGGTGGCCAAAGTATTGGCGTTTCAGCTTCAACATCAGTGAAGTGATTTAAGTGAAGTTGCTCAGCTGTGCCCAACTCTCTGCAACCCCATGGACTGTAGCCTACCAGGCTCCTCTGTCCATGGGATTTTCCAGGCAAGAGTACTGGAGTGGATTGCCATTTCCTTCTCCAGGGGATCTTCCCGACCCAGGGATCGAACCCGGGTCTCCCGCATTGTAGACAGACGCTTTACCGTCTGAGCCACCAGGGAATATTCAGGACTGATCTCCTTTAGGATGGACTGGTTGGATCTCCTTGCAGTCCAAGGGACTCTCAAGAGTCTTCTCCAACACCACTGTTCAAAAGCATCAATTTTTCGGTGCTCAGCTTTCTTTATAGTCCCAGCTGTCACATCTATACATGACTACTGGAGAAACCATAGCCTTGACTAGATGGACCTTTGTAGGCAAAGTAATGTCTCTGCTTTTTAGTATGCTGTCTAGGTTGGTCATAACTTTTCTTCCAAGGAGTAAGCGTCTTTTAATTTCATGGCTTCAGTCACCATCTGCAGTGATTTTGAAGCCCAAGAAAATAAAGTCTGCCACTGTTTCCACTGTTTCCCGATCTATTTGCCATGAAGTGACAGGACCAGATGCCATGATCTTAGTTTTCTGAATGTTGAACTTTAAGCCAACTTTTTCACTCTCCACTTTTACTTTCATCAAGAGGCCCTTTAGTTCTTCACTTTCTGTCATAAGAGTGGTATCATCTGCATATCTGAGGTTATTGATATTTCTCCCAGCAATCTTGATTCCAGCTTGTGCTTCCTCCAGCCCAGCATTTCTCATGATGTACTCTGCATATAAGTTAAATAAGCAGGGTGACAATATACAGCCTTGACGTACTCCTCCTATTTGGAACCAGTCTGTTGTTCTATGTCTAGTTCTAAGTGTTACTTAAAAGCCCCAAACCTTAAAAGTCTAATAAATGTATCTGAACACATTTCCTCATTATTAGACCGAGTTAGCTGAGAAAGAATAGAGCTTGAGGAGTTGGCTGGGAGTTGTCTGTAAACATCTAATTTGGAGCTGAATATGGTTAGTTTTACGACTGAGGATTTGGGCAGGCTACTCAGTTGGAATAGTTCTAGCTCTGAAATTCTTCCTGTTCAAGACTTAATATAATTTATTAAGCGTTTTGGTGAAACCCACCCCAGGACTGTGATAAACATTATTAGGATATGAAAATCAATAGTCCCAGTCCACTAGGAACCCAGCCTTGGAGAGTCTGGTGTGTACAAACCAGAGGTGGGAGGGCGAACATGGTAAATGCTACTGCACAGATGAAAAGCGCTGTGAATGGAGGGCTGGCTTCATGGAAGGATGGGCAATAGAAGAGACGTAAAGTACAGGAAGTCCTGCCTAAATAGTGATGGAGAGTGGAGAGACGGTATTCCCTGTAGTGAGAACAGTTACACACCACTGCAAGGTAGCTAGGGAGTTGGCACTAGTTCAAGGCATTAACAGTTAGGCCAGGGAGACCCAGTTGTACAAGTGAGAGTGGTGGGAAGGGAGAGAGCTGCTCTATCACAGTGAGTGCCTGATGCTTCTCTAAACAGTTTGGACTCCTTTCTGTAAGCCTGGAAGAGTATCCAAACGGAGGAGTGAGGTGACAGGCCTTCCTTCCCATCAGACCTTCCTTTAGACTTGTTATAACTGGAAATATCACAAAGTCTAAAATCTTTTGTTAGTACTCCGTGGTAACTGGCCTGTTGTAGTGTAAATAGAGAGGCATCTATTAATTCTGATACCTTTTGGCATACTTTGACAGCTTTGCACTTGTGAAACTAAACATGTCCCCTAAATAGGGTACTTTGAAAACTTACTGTTTGGCAGCAACTTAATTGGCCCTCACTCCCAACTGCTTCTGTAGATCAGTGCCTCTAAGTCTAAAGTTTTTTGTTTCTTGTTTTCTTGTTTTTGTTTGTTGGTGGTGGTTTTTTTTTTTTTTTTTGCTCATAGATAACTGCTCTAAAGGTCAGGTAGCTCAGCATACAAGGCTGCTGCTGTCAGACTTATGTGTCATGTTCTAGGCTGAATTGCAGTTCCTGGAATAATCCCAGAGAAGCCACAATATTTGTGATACACAAAACTAGGTAAAAGTACTCTCACTCTAGTATTATCATGATTTGTTGGTTTATTTCCATTTTAACATGTGAATCTCCTATGACAATGTAAGAAGAGATACATTTCTTCCCACTATGGCAAAGTCATCTTAGGGCTGTTATTTGAACTCAAGTCCCCTGCTTAAACAAGTAAGCTTGATATTAAGAGATACTGTCAACTTAGTTATATTACTATAATTTTTAAGGCTTTTATTACTATAGAGACCCAAATGAATTAGAGATAAGAGCCAGAGGAATGAAAATTTGTCTATATGCAAAGAATTTCACATACCCACGCTATCAAAGTATGTGTTAATCTAGTTCTGGTTCTTGGCACAAAGCCGGTTTTGTAACATGTGACTGAAATAATATTTATTATCATTATTTTATTAATTATTAGGTTGATTTGAACATATATGTTATACATTTGAACATAAATATATTATTATAATTAATAATACATTATATATGCATATATATGTGTATGTATATATATTTATATAAGATTTTAAGATTTAGCTGCTCCTGTAAAAGTCTACTCTCTTTCTGTTGTATACATAATTGTTATTCAGTGTTTTCATTTAGTTGAGGGCAAAGATACTTAGGCCAAAATAGAATGTTTTGTGGTTATTTCTCTTTCTTGAGTGTAGAGGTATTACCTATCATGTGTTTTACTGAAAGTGAATGATTATTTTTTTGTGCAATAGTTTGTAGCTACAAAAACAGGACATTATTTTGCAAGGTATAGGCTGGGAAGTTTTTCATGTTCCTTGTTGGATTACAAAGTTATTCTAAAAAGACATCAGTCTATAGGACATGAATCATCTTTGGTAGACAACTTTCTCATGAGAGATTTGTGATTCTTATGAAATCCCTTTTGAGCCCTTGAAGTATGAAGGGTATTACTACCAAAGCTGAGGACAGGAATTCTCTGAGTTATAAATACATGGCCATAAGAAAGGCCCTTGAGCATGGGCTCCCCTGATACGTCACATCCAAAAATATTGCCTGGCTTTTTGCCTCCCCTTCCCACTGATGTTGCCTTGGGACTTGGTGACCCAATCCCAAGTAGGAGTAAGTCTCTGTTTTGTTTCTTTCTCAGTGATCTCCATAAATGTGGTGGTGCTGGAAACAATTTACTTCTCAAGTCTCTCTCCCACTCTCCCTACCGTGTGACTTTATTGCCCAAGTGTTGGGGCTGATGAGAGCCCTGAACTTTTTCCTCTGTTACTCATTCCTCCTTACCCTGTGCCTAATAGTGGGGGACACAGTTTAAGGTCCCTTAGATGTTACTCCCTTATTCAGTAAATGTTGTAGTATAGTTCAGTTTCCTAATATTCCATTTAGTTCTGAAGGGTATTGAGTTGTGAAATATAGGTGCTTGTTATCAAGGATTATAAGGAGAATATGACTTGTTTGCGTGTGTGCTCACTCAGTCATGTCTGACTCTTTGTGATTCTATGGACTATAGCCCGCCAGGCTCCTCTGTCCATGGGATTCTCCAGACAGGAATACTGGAGTGGGTTGCCATTTTCTCCTCCAGGGGATCTTCCTGACCCAGGGATTGAACTCCACATCTGCTGCATTGGCAGGCAGATGCTTTACCACTAACTCACCTGGGAAGCCTTATGACTTGTATACATGTAAATATTTGATTAGTGCCATATGAATGGCTGGGATTTAGAGACAGGAAAGATTAATAATTTGGGTTGAAATAGGCTAGGAACTGACTCATTGGGTACTTCTTTCTCCCTGCCCCCCCATATTCCCCATTGGAAACATGCATTCAGAATTTAAAACAGGAGTTCACTGTGAATTCATGGATTTTGGTATATTCTGTTTCAGAATTTTCTTATAGACTGAATCAATTAAAACATTAAAACAAAAGCCAAATAATACCTTGAAAGTAGATTTTTTTTTAGTAAACAAGAAATATTCCTGATTTTTTAGAAGACCACTTTATATTTTAATGGTAATTGTAGCCATTGCCCTACTATTAATGAGAGATGCCCAGTACATTGAAATAAGTAATTTCTTGATAAGCTGAACTGGTTTCATGTGTTACTTGAAAATGTGTTAATGAATGAGCACTATTGTTTAAAGTTGAAACAAATATGATACTAAGTTGTTTTTCCCTGGGACAGAAGATATTTAAGGTCTTTTAAATGGATGAGAAATATAGTTTCCATTTTTTTCATTCCCTCTAATCCCCTAGATTCCCTTTCATACAGGTTTGTTGAAAAGTGGTTTTAGGACCACTTGCCTGAAGGCCACCAGAAAAGCTTGCTATTAAAAAAAAACATATATTCTGGAGCTCCAGTAAACTAGCTGAATGAGAATCCTTTTGGATTCTCAGGTGTGGGCCCTGGGAATCTGCACTGATAAACTGCCCAGATGATTCTGTACCCTGAAGTTGGAGAACCAATGATCTCATGCACAGTTTGCAAAATGGCAGCCCTGCAGGTCACATCTGGCCTGCAGATTAGTTTGGTTTGGCTTGCAGTCTTGGCAGTATGACTTTTACATTTTGATTTGTTTGCCAGCTCTTAAAAATTGAAAGTTTACACATATAAATCCAAATTTCTGGCCTCCCTTGAAACATCAGTGTAATTTTGTAATACTGAACACATCTTCCCTTGTGACTGTCAGCAGTCCAGTGTCCTTGAGTAAGATTCCATTTGAATGGGCCAAGTATTCCTGGATTTACCACAATCCACCTCTTATTGCATTTCAACGTGGAGTCTAGTGTTAGGTAACATTTACTTTCCTGCATCACTGAATTGTATCATCTATTTAGAATCCATATGCATTTGAGTTGAAAAATAGTGAGACATGTATAATTGGCTATGCTGCCAAGTCACTTCAGTCGTGTCCGACTCTGTGCGACCCCATAGATGGCAGCCCACCAGGCTCCCCCGTCCCTGGGATTCTCCAGGCAAGAACACTGGAGTGGGTTGCCATTTCCTTCTCCAATGCATGAAAGTGAAAAGTGAAAGTGAAGTCGCTCAGTCGTGTCCGACTCTTAGCGACTCCACGGACTGCAGCAGGCAAGAGTACTATACCCCAATATAAAACAAAAAGTTTAAAAAAATAGTGAGGAAAAATGATTGGAAAGAGGTGAGATTGGAGGCTAGAAGACCAGGGAAGTTATAATAGTAGTAGAGATATGAAATGAACAGCTGAACTAGGCCAGTGGTAATAGGGGTAAAGATTAGTATGTAGAAGCTGCCAGCCTTGGTGATTGACTGAATTGGGATAGGATCTGGAATGGAGAAGGAAAAACAGTCATGGTAGAGTAGGGAGAGGGGGAAGTAGGTGGGAAGAGGAGTTTGGTTTTGGACACAGTATCTTTAGATGAATGTGAGATATCATTGCTAGGTACCGAGGTAGCTTGTTGGACCAGAAACCCTCTCTACTATGTGGGAGGAAAGGATGACTCCTAGAGGAGGATATAAAAATGTTCTGGGTCTGTGTGTTTTGATTGAAAAAGCGTATTCAAAAACCTACCTGCTTTCTTAATGCAAGCTGAACAAAAATGTACAAAATTGTGACTAATAGTTGGAATAGACAGAAAATAACATGTCCTCACCTTAACCTAACCTGGGTGGAGGCGTTGCACAAAGAATCCCTGGGTGGAGGTGTGTCAAAATCCTTTTAGTGTGTGCAATTTTTATCCACAGGGTCAAAGGTTAGCAAAGGTTGACACATTGTTGTAGCATATCATGATGGTGGTTTAATGACAACCACTGCTTTGCTGCAAATGGTAACTTTCCTTAATCTCCTACATTTTCACTTTTACCCTATGAGTATTCTTTAGTATGGACACTAGGAACACTGTATTCCAAAAGGTGTTTGTAAGACATTTTTCTTTTTTATATCTCTGAAAACATTGTTTCTTTGGAAACATGCAAGGAGGTTAGGTTCCCAGGGTAGCTCCCCCTTTTCAAATCTCACTTAATGTACATTTGTTTCATGTGCATTGTTTTATTAATAGTATGAGTCTGGGCTTTGGGAGCAATCATGTACCATGTGGTATAGGATCAATGATTCTTCCTATCTCTTTTCTAGGTACAAGGCTGACCCTTGGCAGTATTTTGAAATTGGTGAATTTTATCTTTTGGATTCCCCAAATCCCTTTGTGTACCCCTTTTCTATATAATGAGGCCCCTCCCTTCAGATGACAACCCTCCTTCTGTGATTCCCCCCTCCCAGATCTTCCATGTTCCTCAGTATTCCAGAATTCCGTACCTCCTCTTCCTAAGCGCCTCATTTCTGTCATATAACTTCTCTCTCCTAAGTATCAGAAGGAGCTATGTTATGCTAAAATTGTTTCTGCAAGTGCTTTGTTATTGTTATTTTTAAAAGATGGCTGTTAACAAAAATGTATTGCTTGGTAAAATATCCAGTAGGTAGCACAAGAAAATGAATAAAGTTAGACAATGAAAGATTGTTTTAGAGGAGTGGGTGGTTATATAAGCAGCTCTGATTTAAGATTCTTCCTTGGGAATAATCGGCTCTAAGCTCTTTCTACTTTTCAAATCTTGCCTCTTCACTTATGAGCCCATCTCTTTCAGAGCTTCTCTTTATTCATGACTGCTTCCATGAGCACAGCAGAGAGGCTTCTGGAGTTGAGGGTAGGCAAATAGGACAAGAAGAGTGGTTCTTCTAAGTTTGTGACTGCTTGTATATGACCTTTTGAGAGAAGGATATATTCCAAAATGGATTAATATAAGCAGTAATTAACTAATAAAAAATAATTTCATATTTCTTACCCAAAAATGGTGAAACACAATTTCTAAGCTTAGGCAATTTGATTATTGAGGCAAATGATGGATAGCATTAAAAGCATTGGTTTCTAATAATTTAGAAACTGCCTTCTGTTCCTATCTGTTGAATCACTTACCAAAGAGTTGGTTTATTTGTTCCCAAACTGATATTGCCATCTATAATTGCTATTGTAATTATATAATTTACTTAAACATCATGAAACTGATGAACTATGAGTGTGAGAAAAAAGAAATACTTCTATGAAAATTAAGTAGAAGTGTTTTGCATGAATTAATTAGTCAGCTGAAAAAATAGCCCATTTCATTAAGCACAGATGAGGCAACTGAAAGTCTGGAGTAAAATAACAAAAATCTAAAAGGATTTCTATGGCTTTGAAGGTATCTTTAAGTTCTGTATTCTAAAGAAAATGCAGATAGTAGGGAATGCATTGAAGGTGTTGTTTATGAAAGGAAGACTGCTCTGAACTCTTGCTGTGAGCCTATATTAAAACAAAAGGCCTTAGTTGTATATCAGAGGATTAATGGATGAAGTATATTTCATGTTGTAGGTTACAATAAAATGTTGAAAATAATTTTTACCTTTAATAATTCTTCACTTAAATCAACTTTTAAAGAGTAACCCCACCTACTGAACCTTACCATATCTGTACAGTACTGTACAGTGAAGGCTCATTTTCCATGCTCTGAAATGAAATTCTGGATAGCATGTCACTTCTCTGCTGTTTCTGGGCATAGTTGAGGGACCAACATGCCTTCAAATTGCTTACTGGGTGACTATGGTAGTCAGGCAGATTATATTCTCTTTTTTCAGATTTGACTAATCATAAATTATTTTAACTTCCTTTCCATGAGAGATTAAGGCATTTATTAAATATGGAAATTTTATTTTGTGGAAATGGAAAAGTAGGGAATTATTTTAAAATATAGTGATTGAGTTCTTGTATTACAGATTTTTTGGAAAACTTTAACCAGGGGTAGACTTCCTGGAACATTTATGGTCTTTTTAGGTAGTCTTAAGGGATTCTATGTCTTTGTGCCTTGACATTTGTCTCAGTATTCTGCATTTTTGGTAGGAATTTTGGTAAGAAAGTTGCTAAGTGTAATTTTAAGTGAGGTCTGATAGGGGGACTCTGGAACCTTTCCCATATCCTAACAGTTCTTTTCAAATGCAGATGAACTGTCATTCAGCTACCTAGGCTTATTCTGATGCAACACAGCCTTCAAGGTAGGACAAATAAAGCCATTTGTCCCCAAGGAGTTCGCTGGATTGACTTTTGTCCATACTATATTGAAAAAATAATATACTGAACCAAGGATGCTTTATGTCTTTTTAATGATAGAATGTATAATAGTCAAGTGGTTAGAATTCATATGTAGAGGAGTATACCATATCATGATTTTTATTGCAAATTTCTGCTTTGCTGTCCTGTCTGCCATGTTCTTCTTGATATTTTAAAATTTAAGTTGATTGCCTTTGATGAGCAAAAAAGAATTTCCGTTTTTTCTCTTGTTGTTTTGTGTGAATTAGTGCCCTGAGTTTGAAGGGCTAATGAATTTTTGGATAACATATAACATCCCATGATTACTCTCCTCAGCTATCCCACTGTAGGATACGAGGGAAAATTAGCCACTGGTTAGGAAAATAGTTGTATAATTTCTGTATATGGTAAATATTTTGTTGATTCAAAATGGTTGAATTCTTATGTGTTACTGTGGCTGGATACTTAGATGGGTGAAATATCAGAGAAATTTTATGAAGTAGAGAAGAGTGTTTCTCAGTTTATTTTAAATTCTCTATATTTTTTTACTTTTCAGAAATAACTTTTTCTTTTAGTCCACTACTGATGTGTTTATACAGGTTACTTTTAGATGCAACAGTCTATTTGAATGTTATAATATTTGCTAGCATTTTCTGTTCTTGCACATAATCAAGGTAGACTTTCTATAGAATACAAGCTTATAGTAAAAAAATAAAATAAAATCCCCAGACACAGCATTCTTGACAAACTCAAGTGATGATCTGGCTAGATACTGAATTCTGAGATTTTTGAACTCTGCTAAATAAGTGAGTTTATTACAAAGCTGTTGTAGGAGGGTAGAGCTGGGTACTAAACTTGACTCTTCTGGGACTGTGGCTACATCACTCCACTGTGCACTGATCATGGCATCCGGTCCCATTACTTCATGGCAAATAGATGGGGAAACAGTGGAAACAGTGGCATACTTTTTTTTTTGGGGGGGGCTCTAAAATCACTGCATCTTTTAATGTCATAACTACAGCCATGACATTAAAAGATGCTTACTCCTTGGAAGGAAGGTTATGACCAACTTAGACAACATATTAAAAAACAGAGACATTACTTTGCCTACAAAGTCCACCTAGTTAAGGCTATGGTTTTTCCAGTAGTCATGTATGAATGTGAGAGTTGGACTATAAAGAAAGCTGAACGCCGAAGAATTGATGCTTTTGAACTGTGGTGTTGGAGAAGACTCTTGAGAGTCCCTTGGACTGCAAGGAGATCCAACCAGTCCATCCTAAAGGAAAACAGTCCTGAATATTCATTGCAAGGACTGATGTTGAAGCTGAAACTCCAATACTTTGGCCACCTGATGTGAAGAGCTGACTCATTTGAAAACACCTTGATGCTGGGAAAGATTGAAGGTGGGAGGAGAAGGGGACAACAGAGGATGAGATGGTTGGATGGCATCACTGACTCAATGGACATGAGTTTGAGTAAATTCTGGGAGTTGGTGATGGACAAGGAGGCCTGGCGTGCTGCAGTCCATGGGATCGCAAAGAGTCGGACACAGCTGAGTAACTGAACTGAACTCCACTGTTCTGGCTCTCCTTTATTTTCTGTATGTGTTGTCTTCTCTATAATCATGACATATTGTTGTTGCAATTTTGTTTTATTTGACTTCCTCAAGGGTATCAACCTTGTCCCTAACTTTGTTTTTAAATGTTTTATTCTCTTTATTCTTGTTACCTCCTTTGTAAATTTTATTTATATTTTTCATCTTTTCTTTTTAGAACTCTTCCAGCGTGGTTTATACTTCCTTCTTTTCTTTCATCATTATTCTTAAAGGATCTTAAAAGGATTGTTTTATTTATTTAATTGGCTATGCTTGGTCTTCACTGATGTGTTCAGGCTTTCTCAAGTTGTAGTGGGTGGGGGCTCCTCTCTAGATGGAGCACGGACTTCTCATTGTGGTGGCTTCTCTTGTGTGGAGCACAGACTCTAGGCACTTGGGCTTCAGTAGTTGTGGCTCGAGGACTTAGTTGCTCTGTGGCATGTAGGATCTTTCCAGACCAAGGATAGAACCTGGGTGCCGTACATTTCAAGGTGAATTCTTAACCATTGGGCCATCACAAAAGTCCCCAGGGTTTTTTTTTTTTTCCTTAAAAAGAGTTTTTTTTTTTTCTTAAAAGGATTTTAGTTTTATTGAAATAGGATATGTATATAGTTAAGGTCAGTGGTATAGAAAGGCTTGTAATAAATAGTGACCATCTCATGCCCCATCTCTTTCCATCCCTAGTGTTGTTTACCAGTGGCAACTCCTTTTAACTATTTTGTCTGGTAGTTTGCTCCGTATCTCCAAGTAATAGCTTATACTGCTGTGTCTTACCTTATCTATTTTAGATACTATCTACTGACTTCCTACTATGATAGAAGAGGATGAAGCTCATGCCACCCCTCACCATCCCATGCTTATCATCAAAGTACTGCTGTCTCTGTTTTTAATTCTTCTAGTTTAAGAGTATACCTTCTTTGATCTCTTTTTACATGCCTGCATTCTTAGTTGCTCAGTCGTGTGCAACTCTTTGTGACCCCATGGACTACAGCCCACCAGGCTCCTCTGTCCATGGAATTTTCCAGGCAGAAATACTGGAATGGGTTGCCGTTTCCTCTTCCAGTGGATCTTTCCAACCCAAGGATAGAACCCACGTCTCCTGTGCCTCCTGCATTGCAGGTGGATTATTTACCACTAAGGCACATGAGAAGCCCTCTTTTCTCGTGATCACATGTGATTTATTTGAGACTATGAAGAATAACATCTGAAGTCCATCTATATCTTTTGCAAATTTTATGTATAGGTTCTCTTTCTGTCCCTTTCTGATCATTTATCTTTGAATTGGTCTGGCTCCCTGCCATGAAGTGTGTGTGTGTGTGTCTGTCTGTCTGTCTGTCTGTGTGTGTTCCTGCTCATGTGTTTGTGTGTATGTACTTACACTCCCCAGTACATATTTCAAAGCTGATGCATGTGAGAGATTAGAAAGGTGAGCTGGAGCAGTTCACAGCCTTAACTTGAGTTTGTTTCAATGCACACATTCTCTCCTAATTTTGTTTTTATTTCCTTTACTCTGAAAGCATGTCCTCCTTAGTTTTTGCAATCAGTGGTCTTGGCAGCAGTGTCAGACTCACTCCTGCCTCAAGGATTGTGTTATGTGTTTATTTGATTTTAAAATAGACTTTAAAGTAGATTTTTAAAAAGCAATTTTAGATTTTCAGCAAAATTGAGCAGAAAGTATGAGGAGTTCTCATATATCTTTTAACCCACACATGTACAGCCTTCCCTTCTATCAACCTCCTGCACCAGGGTGGTATATATTACAAACAAGGAACCTATATTGACATATCTTTATCACCCAAAGTCCATAATTTACATTAGCTTCACTTGGTGTTGGTTTTGACAAAAGTATAATGACATGTATCCACCATTCATTGCCCTAAAAATTCTCTGTGCTCCACCTAGTAACCCTTTCTCTCCTTCAGTCCCTGGCAGCCATTGATCTTTTTACTGTCAGCATAGTTTTACCTTTTCCACAGTGTCATAGAGTTGGAATCATATAGTATGTCACCTTTCAGATTGGCTTCTTTCACCAAGTAATATGCACTTAGGTTCCCTCCATATCTTTTCATGGCTTCATAGCTCATTTCTTTTTAATGCTATGTAATATTCCATTCTTGCCTGGGGAATCCCATGGACAGAGGAGCCTGGTGGGCTACAGTCCATGGGGTCACAAAGAGTCGGACACGACTGAAGTAACTCAACACAGTATTCCGTTATGTGGATGTACCAGAGTTTATTTAACCATTCACTTACTCAGGGACATTGTGGTTGCTTCCAAGTTTTGGCAATTATGAATAAAACTACTATAAACATCCGTGTGTGGGGTTTTTTATGGACATAAATGTCAACTCCTCTGGGTCAATACCCAAAGTGGTCAGATTATGTTTAGATATGTTTAGTTTTATAAGAAACTGCCAAACTGTCTTCTAAAGTCATGATATCAAGAAGTTTGCTTGGGCTGTTCCTATGGCCCCCACTTGTTTTTTCTAGTTAACCTCTACTCTTCCTTAAGACCTCAACTCAGTTCTCTCTCATCACCTCATTGACTCAGTAATTTCTTCCCATTGCATGCTGTCACAGCACATGTGTCTCTCCTTCATAGCACTTACCATATTATAAGTTTGTGTGTGTGATTCTTTAATGTCAGTCTTTCCCACAAGTTTGTAGCTGTATGGAAGCATGGATCCTGTTTGATTGTTTGCTCACCAATTTACCTCTAGCACCTAGCATATTCTCTGGCATTTTAGCAAGTATTTATTAAGTATATATTGAATGAGTAAATAAATTACATCAACATTCTTTTTCCATGGCAATTGCTACTTATGTTTTGATATGGCAAGGTTATTTTGTTTGAAGAATTTTACCTAGAAGAATGCAGAAAAAGTAGGCAAAACCGTTTGAAACTTCATGTCAGAGGAGGTGAGCCACAAAAGTTCTCTAAACCCCACAGTCTGTGTCTGTGTATATTCACATATAGGGTACACATGCTTGTGTATGTTTATGTTTAAGCATTAAACCCAGCATATTTTCAAGTGAATTAAACAATTTGTGATGTCTGTTGATCAAGCAAAGAAAATCATTAGGTATTTCTTTTGGAGAAGTGGGTTGTTATTAAACAAGAGAGAATTCCTGACTTCTCTTAAGTGCCATGAATGGTTAAATCATGAAGTGGAAAGTTTGGTGTGTTTCATAAAAATCAGTGCACTAAAATTTTGCTTGTGTTCTTCCTGGATAAAAATACATATAGTTTAAAACTTAAGACTTGCATGTAGTTTATTTTTGATAATCATCTGATTATTCTTTAACCTGAAAAAATTACTTATGGAGCAAAGCATCCATTTGGATCATTCAATTTGTGCAATGCAGTATCCTTGTAGTTGACTGTGAATTTCAGAACAAAGATTTTTAATTCAGGGCAACAATTATTGAATAATGATGCAAGCTATTAATGGAGCCAAATCTCATTGAAAGTCACACTCTAGAGAAAGTGATTGCAGTACTTCACTTGTTTTGGCTGGATTATATATGCTTTCACATGACAGTATGAATTAAACAGTGAAGATTGATTCTCTGTCATCATTGGAGTTAAGCAGTCATGGTTAAGAGGAAATGGGGGCACATACAAGATGTAATGCAATGCTTTGCCTCATGTTTATTTCTATTTTAAGCTTCATTGACCAAAGCTGCAGTATTTTTCAAGAAGTTTGATACATAATTAACAGTGAGAGTCTTCATGTTTGATTATTGATGAAAAGAGATGAGGGTTTGAGGGAGTTACTGCTACTCAGTGTGTATTTAAACATGGCCGAAAGTAGGAGTCTTATCATAGAAATTGCTTCATAAACGTAAGGTGCCCTCGTTGTCTTCTTTACCTGTAGATTAATCTTTTTTTAAATGTCTTGTGACATGGCTCCACAACAAAAGGCATAACGTAGACCCTTTTATGCATTTTGGATACCTGTCCTGGGAACTCGGTCACCTGTAAAACTTTCAGTCATCTGGTTAAGGTGTAAAACCTGTTCTACACAGTGTTAAAAAAAATGATCAGATTACTGATGATAAACTAAAGGTATAATATATTAAGCCCACAAACCTTTATAAATACTTTCAGTTGTAGTTCCTCAGTATGGTCACCTTGAGTCATAGGTTTTTTTTTTTTTTTTAAATTTTGTAATGATGCTGCTACCATTTTCTCAAAATGTCTTTTGGAATGTTTGGGAACTGTAATCAGAACCACTTTATAAGAGACATAGAAAGCCACATTCAACGTCACATTTTGCTTTGAGTCAGTCAGTCATATATCTTGAGTGTCTGCAATGTTAATCAGAGTTTACGATATTTGAAAGGGAACAAGTGATTTGAATGTGTACATTCTAAAAAGCCTCTTGATGAAAGTGAAAGTGGAGAGTGAAAAAGTTGGCTTAAAGCTCAACATTCAGAAAACGAAGATCATGGCGTCCGGTCCCATCACTTCTTGGGAAATAGATGGGGAAACAGTGTCAGACTTTATTTTTTGGGCTCCAAAATCACTGCAGATGGTGACTGCAGCCATGAAATTAAAAAACGCTTACTCCTTGGAAGGAAAATTATGACCAACCTAGATAGCATATTGAAAAGCAGAGACATTACTTTGCCAACAAAGGTTCGTCTAGTCAAGGCTATGGTTTTTCCTGTGGTCATGTATGAATGTGAGAGTTGGACTGTGAAGAAAGCTGAGCACCGAAGAATTGATGCTTTTGAACTGTGGTGTTGGAGAAGACTCTTGAGAGTCCCTTGGACTGCAAGGAGATCCAACTAGTCCATGCTGAAGGAGATCAGCCCTGGGATTTCTTTGGAAGGAATGATGCTAAAGCTGAAACTCCAGTACTTTGGCCACCTCATGTGAAGAGTTGACTCCTTGGAAAAGACTCTGATGCTGGGAGGGATTGAGGGCAGGAGGAGAAGGGGACGACAGAGGATGAGATGGCTGGATGGCATCACTGACTCGATGGACGTGAGTCTGGGTGAACTCCGGGAGTTGGTGATGGGCAGGGAGGCCTAGCGTGCTGTGATTCATGGGGTTGCAAAGAGTCGGACATGACTGAGTGACTGAACTGACTAACTGAACTGAGTATATTAAAGAATAAATTCAGTCCTGTTATTTTTTTCATACCCTGTAAGTGGAAACAAACTGGTTATTACACTCATTTATCTGTCTATTCTATCAATCTATTTAAATGGCTTGATTAAAGTACAATTGACATAAATCACCTATTTAAAGTATATGGCTCACTGAGTTTTGCATATGTGCACATTGTGAAGCTGACTTCCCAGGTGGCTCAATAGTAAAGAACCCACCTGCTAATGCAGGAGACATAAGAGACATGGGTTCCATCCCTGGGTTAGGAAGATCCCCTGGAGGAGGGCATGGCAACACACTCTAGTATTCTCGCCTGGAGAATTTCATGGACAGAGAGAGGAGCCTCGAGGGCTACAGACAATAGGGTTGCAAAGAGCTGGACATGACTAAAGCAACAGAGCACACAACACACACACTGTGAAGCTATCACCTCAATCATGATAGTGAACCTCCTCCGACAAAAGGGCTATGCCCTTTGTGAATCCCTCCCTTCCCCTTCATCCCAAATCCCAAACCAAGAATCAGTTTGCATTTTCTTCAGTTTCTGAAAGCATTTCTGTACAATTGATTTTGGTAGAATACACAAGTGAAGCCATATTGTGGTGGGTCTTCTCTCCCTTTTTCTTAAAAATCAATTTTATAGAATTATAGATCTTAAAGAAACCACTTTTGGTTTTATTGATTTTTTTCTATATTGTTTTTCTGTTTTATTGATTTCCATTTTAACTTTTATGGTTTCCTTTCTTCTGCTTGCTTTGGGTTTTAATTGCTCTTCTTTTTCTATTTGTTTGGAGTGACGGCTAAGGTCATTGATTTTGAGCACTGTCTTATTTTCTAAAATAAGTATTTTTCATTATAAATTTCTTCCTAGTTCCTGCTTTTGTGGCATCCCATAAATTCTGATATGTTGTGAGTTTCTTTTCATTTAGTTCAAAATACTGATTTCTCCTTTGCTTTGTTCTTTGACTGATCTGTTATATAGAAGTATATTTTGTTCCAAATATTTGGAGAAATTTCAGAAATCTTTGGTTTTGATATCTAATGTAAATTGTACTACAGTCAAAGAATGTATTTTGTAAGACTTGAATACTTTAAAATTTATTGAGATTTTGTTTTGTGGTAAATGTACCATGTGCACTTGAGAAGAATGTATATTCTGTTGTTGGGTGGAATGTTCTAAAAATGTCAATCAAATTATGTTGATTGATAGTATTTCTTAACTCATCCATATTCTGGCTGATATTTTGTCAACTTATTCTATCAATTATTGAGAGAGGGATATTGAAATCTCTGACTGTAATTGTGGATTTGACTATTTCTCCTCACAGTTCTATTAATATCAGCTTCTGCTTCATGTATTTTGAAGCTCTATTATAATCACAGGCATAAACATTTGAATTGAATTCTTCTGATTCATTAACCCCTCTATCATTATGAAATGACCCTTTTATCCCTGGTAATATTTTTTTTTTTTTTGCTGTGAATTTCACTTTGTCTGATATTAAAATATAGCTACTCTAGCCCTCTTTTGATTTATGTTAGCCTGGTTTATTTACTTCCGTCCTCTTATGTAATATGTTTTTCCCTCCTAGCCGCTCTAACTGCTTTTAATATTTTCTCTTTATCAGTAGTTTTCAGTAATTTGATTACGATGTACCTTGGTGTAGTTTTCTTCATGTCTTTTGTGTTGGGTTTCATTAGGTTTTTTGGATCAGTGGGTTTATAGTTTTTTAAAAAAAATACATCTGCAACATTTTTAGCCATTTTATATTTAAAGTTTCTTATTTACCTACCCTCTTTTCCTTTGGGACTTCAATTATACATATATTTAATTATTTGAAATTGTACCTTGTATTAGGGATGCTCTTTTCACTTTCGTTTCTTTTTTTTCTCATTTTGAATAGTTTACAGCATATGTCTTCAAGTGCACTGATCTTTGCTACTGCAGCATCTCAGTTCAGTTCAGTCGCTCAGTTGTGTCCGACTCTTTGCGACCCCATGAATCGCAGCACGCCAGGCCTCCCTGTCCATCACCAACTCCCGGAGTTCACTCAGACTCACGTCCATCGAGTCAGTGATGCCACCCAGCCATCTCATCCTCTGTCGTCCCCTTCTCCTCCTGCCCCCAATCCCTCCCAGCATCAGAGTCTTTTCCAATAAGTCAACTCTTCGCATGAGGTGGCCAAAGTACTGGAGTTTCAGCTTTAGCATCATTCCTTCCAAAGAAATCCCAGGGCTGATCTCCTTCAGCGTGGACTGGTTGGATCTCCTTGAAGTCCAAGGGACTCTCAAGAGTCTTCTCCAACACCACAGTTCAAAAGCATCGATTCTTTGGCACTCAGCTTTCTTTATAGTCCAGCTCTCACATCCATACATGACCACAGGAAAAACCATAGCCTTGACTAGATGGACCTTTGTTGGCAAAGTAATGTCTCTGCTTTTGAATATGCTATCTAGGTTGGTCATAACTTTCCTTCCAAGGAGTAAGCGTTTTTTAATTTCATGGCTGCAGTCACCATCTGCAGTGATTTTGGAGCCCAGAAAAATAAAGTCTGACACTGTTTCCACTGTTTCCCCATCTATTTCCCAAGAAGGGATGGGACCAGATGCCATGATCTTCGTTTTCTGAATGTTGAGTTTTAAGCCAACTTTTTCACTCTCCTCTTTCACCTTCATCAAGAGGCATTTTAGTTCCTCTTCACTTCCTGCCCTAAGGGTGGTGTCATATGCATATCTGAGGTTATTGGTATTTCTCCCAGCAATCTTGATGCCAGCTTGTGCTTCCTCCAGCCTAGCGTTTCTCATGACGTACTCTGCATAGAAGTTAAATAAGCAGGGTGATAATATACAGCCTTGACGTACTCCTTTTCCTATTTGGAACCAGTCTGTTGTTCCATGTCCAGTTCTAACTGTTGCTTCCTGACCTGCATACAGATTTCTCAAGAGGCAGATCGGGTGGTCTGGTATTCCCATCTCTTTCAGAATTTTCCACAGTTTATTGTGATCCACACAGTCAAAGGCTTTGGCATAGTCAATAAAGCAGAAATAGATGTTTTTCTGGGACTCTCTTGCTTTTTTGATGATCCAGGGGATGTTGGCAATTTGGTCACTGGTTCTTCTACCTTTTCTAAAACGAGCTTGAATATCTGGAAGTTCACAGTTCAAGTATTGCTGAAGCCTGGCTTGGAGAATTTTGAGCATTACTTTGCTAGCGTGTGAGATGAGTGCAATTGTGCGGTAGTTGAGCATTCTTTGGCATTGCCTTTCTTTGGGATTGAAATGAAAACTGACCTTTTCCAGTCCTGTGGCCACTGCTGAGTTTTCCAAATTTGCTGGCATATTGAATGCAGCACTTTCACAGCATCATCTTTCAGGATTTGAAATAGCTCAACTGGAATTCCGTCACCTCCACTAGCTTTGTTCATAGTGACGCTTTCTAAGGCCCACTTGACTTCACATTCCACGATGTCTGGCTCTAGGTGCGTGAGCACACCATCATGATTATCTGGGTCATGAAGATCTTTTTTGTACAGTTGTCTAACTTGCCATTAATCCTATCCAGTGAATTTTTCTAATCAGACACTGTAATCTTCAGCTCCAAATGTTCAATTTGGGTTTTTTAATATCTGCTATTTCTCTACTTAGCTTTTGAAACATGTGAATACAAGTTAAAAAATAACTTTTAGTGCCCTTATATGTTAATGTTAACATCTTTGTCAGTTCTAGGTCAGTTTTATTTTTTTCTTCATTACAGGTCATATGTTCCTGCTTCTTTGCATGCCTGGTAGTGTTTGATTGAATGATTGCATGCCATATTTTGTGAATTTTACCTCGTTGGATGGTGAATATTTTTATTCTCAAGCGTTGTTATCGGATGTAGTTAAGTTACTTGGAAACAGTTTGATTCTTTTGGGTCCTGCTTATAAGATTTGTTTGGCAAGAACAGAGCAAGGTTTAGTCAAGGGCTAATTATTCCCTTACTTCTGAGAGTGCTACGCAATGTCTTGTTAATTATGAGGTTTTGCAGTCTAACTGGGAGAAACAAATTTTATTCCCCGCTTTGTGTATATCAGGCAATGTCCTCTCTCTAAGCTTCTGGGATGGTTCTTTCTTTTCTGATCTTCAAGTAGTTTCTTATATATATGCAGCAATCAGTACTCTGCTGAACATGCGAGGTGAACCTCCACAGGTCTGTTAAGTTCTGTCTCTGTATAGCTTCCTCCTTTCTGACACTCTGCCTTGTGAACTCCAGCAGTCTAGTCTCCCTGGATTTTCAATTTTTCAGCTCAGGTGGTTGGTCTGTTAGAGCTTTGCTTGGGTCCCTTCCCTGTGCCATGACCTGCCTACTTTCTCAAGGCAGTATGTGGGGGCAATTATAGGGCTCGCCTCATTTGTTTACTATCTTTGGGGGATCACTGGATCTTCTTGCCTGATGTCCAGTGTCTTAAAAACCATTGTTTGAAACATTTAAAAAATTATTTATTTACTTATTTATGGCTATGCCGGATCTTTGTTGCTGCACACAGACTTTCTCTAGTTACAGTGAGGGGTAGCTACTCTCTACTTGCAGTGCACGGGCTCCTGATTGCAATGGCTTCTCTTGTGGAGCACTGGCTCTTAGGCACATGGGCTCAGCAGTTGTGGCTCACGGGCTTAGTTGCTTTGTGGCATGTGGAATCTTCTTGGACCAGGCATCAAACCCATGTCCCCTGCACTGGCAAGCAGATTCTTGCCAGGAACCCCCAGGGAGCCCGCATCATTTGAAATATTTTTGTCTTTGTGTGTGTGTTGTTTCAGGAAAAATGGTAAATCTAGGCAGAACTGAAAGTCCTAGACACATTGGAAAAAAATCAAACCAGTTTGACATAGCTAGTTAAAGTGATTGAGATTTTTATGGTTCTCTTTTTTGCTGCCTCTTGCCCCACCCCAGCACCTGGTCCATCTTGACCGTGTTAACCAATGCCTTGAAACTTTTTAACTTAGTCTCCAGGTATAATCTCTTGGATTTAAGTCAAAACTGCCTACCCAACAATCATCTTTTCCTCAGTATGATAGTCTCCTTTTATTTTGCTCAATAGTTGTTTGGCAGTTCCTTCTTTTACTGAACTGGGTTTGTTTAGAAAAATTGAATACATAAAGCTTCTCCTAGTTCCCCAACTTTTTTCCTCTTAACTTGTTCTTTTTGTTCATGTGAGATATCTATTCCTTTCTGGTTGTTTATTGCAATAACCTTTCCAGATTTGGTCAAAATTTTATCCTTCTGGGTTCACATATCAAAGTCTCCAGCTCAGGCACATATCATATTTTTACTAGAAACTTAAAATAGAAATAGAATTTTAGTGCTAAAGAGAATGTTACAGTTTATCACTTGAGGAGATGGAAAGTATATTTCTCAATTTTTCTAGTAAGCAGCCATTGACATATTGCTTTGTCACAGAATATTTAATATATTTATTTTCATCTTTGATATTGTAAACATTCAGATAAAACTGTTTTAGAATATTTTAAATACATAATATAATTTAGGGATTATTTTATTATTAATATAAACTTGCATATTCTTTAAGCTGGAACATTCTCATTGGTCATGTTGACAAGGAGAAGAGAAAGCAGAAGAAAGTCCAAGTCACTGTTCAGTAAAAACGAATGTTACATTTGTGCTGTGTGGTCACATCAACATGCATTTTGGCAGAAAATTTCCCATCAATTTGATGGATTTTGCTTGTGATAAATGTACTTCTAGAGAGCTTGCAACAATCCACTCAGTTAGAAATGGCTATTTCTGAAGTAATCCTTTCTGATTCATTTTCAGTTCCAGATTTTCCCCTCCCTCCCTTGAAACTGTACCCTATAATCATTTAGATAAAACGTATTGGATGCAGAGACTTGTAGCTTATTAAATATATAATCTCATTTTGTACTGGTTTTCCCTCTCCTGTTTTCATTTAGCAAGATTGTTAAGTTTATGGTTCTGCTGCCCTTCTGGAATTCAGGGGAAGCTTCTCTTTAACAGAGCTATGTCAAATTCTTCATTGTTGACTGTTTCCAAAGTGAATTCTTCATTGTTGACTGTTTCCAAAGCTTATGTTCCAATTGTCAAGTCCTTGAGGAATTAAGTTAAAATACTCATTTTGTATATTGCTGAAACTAAATTTAGGGAGATGAAAGCAGAAACTGGGAAGGTTGTAAATCTCTGTTGTAGGGCTTATTATGTTGGATGGGAGTACCTAATTTTTTTCCCACATAATTTAAATAGAATAACCATTTTTAACGCAAATCCAAACCGAGAATTCATTTTATAGTGATCATTAACATTTATTTTATGAAGTTTTCCTTCTATGTTTCTTAAATGCAGACACCACAGGAAAATCTTCTCATATGTGCTCATCACAGTGCATTTTGTCACATACTGACTAGTTTGTACTTTGCAGTTGGTTAGTCAAGTGCTGACTAATGAACACCTGAAAAGTTCTGTGTATTATTATTGTCAGAAAATAAATTCAATTGCTTTTATACACAAGCTAAGTCATACAGGCCGAGTTCATGTGAGTGATCAGGGAGGCATCTTGACCTTTGTGCTCCATAGCTCTTTGCTGGAATTCTGAAAGTAAACTATGTAAATTATCTAAGATGTCAGTTTAAAAACTTCCTTTGGTTGAAAACCAGGGGAACTATTGAATATTGGTAAGATGCTGCCATCTGTACTATATTGGATCACAGCATACCCTAGTTCTGTGTTTGCTAATTACTTTGTGAAGCTGACATTACAATACTGCATACAAGTGAGAGAGTATTATAAAATTATTTTAAGTTCTGTGTCTCTCGGATTTCTAATCAATACAATGGGGACAATACTAATATTTACATTACAGGTTTGTTGTTTTTTCGGATTAATTAATTAAACCAAAGCCCATTCCTGGTGGCTCGGGGTAAAGAATCTACCTTCAATGCAGGACACGTAGAAGACCCGGGTTTGATCCCTGGGTCGGGAAAATCCCCTGGAGAAGGAAATGGCAACCCACCCCATTATTGTTGCTGGGAAAATCCCATGGACAGAGGAGCCTGACAAACTGCAGTCCATGGGGTCCCAAAGAGTCAGACATGACAGAGCATGCATGCATTAATAGAGCTTGGCATACAGTAGGTGGTCAGCAAATCTTAATTAGTAACACTGAGAGTATGTCTAGCTTTTCTTTGTGTGTGTTGGTTTTTGTTTTGTTTTGTTTTGTTTACACATGATTAATTAGCACCATTCCTTGTTAGATAGTTACCTCTACAATTTGGCAATTAAAGAGAATCTCATTCATTTCTATTCTTTTGTCTCTGTCCCTGCCCCTCCCTCTCATTTCCTCCTCTTCCTCCCCGCCGCCTCCTTTCTTCCCTGCATTGTATTTCTTGTACTTTTTGTTTAGCTGGAGCAGTAATAGACTCAGGATGTAAATACTGCACTTTGAACTGTACCGGTTTGATTAGGAGACAGAATTTGGAACCATGTATTCTAGAGGAGGAAAAGGGACCCAGATGTCCCTTTGTTTAGTTTCTAATTTATGTTTTTTATAAAATTTCAATTAAATTTTGCAATATATTTACACACTGATTTTTTACATAAGCTTCCTATTTGTTTCTTCTTCTTTTATTTCCCCACCTATCAAGCAACCAGTTCACTGGGGTGTGGGGAGGTCACTTTCCAACAAATGCCCATGGCCTCTGAATATGTAGCTTTCAGAGGTGTGTGTATATAATAATTCCTTCCTGAATGATTCCCTTGCCTATCAACACACACACACACACACACACTTTTTGTTGGCCTAGTAGGTAGGGAATGAGCTAGTCAGCTAGTCTGATTGGTCAGTGGAAACCATAGAGATTACATATATTTCTTAAGGTATATTTAGGTAAGTGTTATGACTATACTTCGAAGGTTAAGTGTTTTTAAAAATATATTATTATTTGGCTGCCCTGGATTGTAGTTGCGGCACATGGGAATCTTCAATTTTGGTTGTGGCATGAGAGATTTTAGTTGTGACATGTGGGATCTAGTTCCCTGACCAGGGATTGAACCTTGGCCCCCTGCACTGCATAGAGTCTTAGCCTCTGGACTACCAGGGATGTCTCTGAAGGTTAACTGTTAATTTCAGTTTTTTAGGGTGATGTTCATTCTTTGCTCATCTGGATTTTTCTCTGTGGATTTATTTTCTTGGTTTTGAAATTCTTCTATATTGTTCTCTTTGACTACTAATTTCCTAATTCTCCACTCTCTTGCCCTCAGCTGAGCTGGCTGTGGTGTCCCTAAATGACTATTACATGTTCTCTTTTCTAAGATCAACCCTGTTTTTTCTTTGACTACTGATACTTCTTTAGCTGTCACTGAGTTTTTAGGTGCTCTCATTTCTTTGATATGCGATCTATATATTGTTTAAGAACATTGGCTTTCAAGAATCACAAATCTGGGTTATCTAGATTTTATCTATTAACGTCTATAAGCCATGATTAAATTATATAATATCAGTAAGCCTCAGGTTCCCCATTTGTAAAAGGAGGATAAATGATGGAATATACATTAAGGGTTGTTGCATAAATTCAATCTTAAAATATTGGTATGATATCTGGAACATAGTCAACCCTCAATAAAAGACAGCTATAATTATGCCTTTGTTGTTGGCATCCATATTATGGCTTCCTACCCCTTCTCTCTTACCATTTCAGCTTTGTGCTCAGTGTTCTGCCCCAGAGGTTCTTTATGTCAGGGGTCCTCAACCTCTGGGATCTAATGCCTGATGATTTGAGGTGGAGCTGATGTAATAACAATAGAAATAAATGTCATGTGCTTGAATCATCCCGAAACAATCCCCCCACCCCACCCCCAGATCGTGGAAAAATTGCCTTCCACGAAACCAGTCTCTGGTGCCAAACAGGTTGGGGACTGCTGCTTTATGTGATGGACTGTTTCAGTGGTGGGAAGGGCTATTTTCAAACCTGAGAGACATTCTATTTAAACTGAGGAATTACCAGCTTCCAGTAATTCATTTGAGAAATGTGTAGCTGCTCCAAGGACCATTAGTTAGGTATTGTATAGTGAGTTTGAGGGATTTGGGGGCTGATCAAGGAAAAAAGATACAACCACAAGATGACAGTAGTACACAGTGAGCTTTATTTGGGTGACCCTTTGGCATATTTGGCTTCCTTGGTGACTTAAACAGTAAAGAATCTGCCTGCAGTGTGGGAGACCCAAGTTCAATCCCTGGGTCAGGAAGATCCCCTGGAGGAGGAAATGGCAATCCACTCCAGTATTCTTGCCTGGAGAATTCCATGGACAGAGGAGCCTGGTGAGCTACAGTCCATGGGGGTGCCAAGAGTTGGACACAACTGAATGACTAACACTTTGAGTTTTCACTGTCACTGACTTGCACATGACAAGCCCCCTCATTAGCCTGAGACCTTCCAGAGACGAGAGCAGTGGGTCACTACTGAGATGAGGAAGAGGGCAAGGGAACACCTGGGAGTGAGGAGGATCATAGAGGGAGCATATGTGTCTAGGTAAAGTCACCCAGTGGCACAATGGGGATTCTTTGGGTCAGAGAGTTCCAGAGAACAGCAGTGATCGGGTCTTTTATAGTTACAGGGATTATTTTTATCTTTGGCTAGCAGATATTGGGTGCAGTTTCACAGTGTAAGCAAACCAGATAGGCTCTAATGGCTGAATATCTGCTTATTGGGGTGATATTTAAAACAATTAGATGTGCAGAAATTTGTATTTTGGAACCTGTGGACTTTTAATGGGTGTTAGCTACTGTAAAGACTTCTCTGGTGGCTCAGACGGTAAAGAATCTGCCTGCAATGTGGGAGACCTGGGTTCGATACCTGGGTTGGAAAGATCCCCTGGAGGAGGGCATGGTAACCCACTCCAGTATTCTTGCCTGGAGAATCCCAAAGAGGTGGACCACAGAGGGTCAGTATATAGAGGCCATTTTTTACCCATTTATATCACATCAATTCAGTTCAGTTCAGTCACTCAGTCGTGTCTGACTCTTTGCAGCCCCATGGACTGCAGCACGCCAGGCCTCCCTGTCCATCACCAACTCCCGGAGTTTACTCAGACTCATGCCCATTGAGTCGGTGATGTCATCCAACTATCTCATCCTCTGTCGTCCCCTTCTCTTCCTGCCTTCAACCTTTCCCAGCATCAGGGTCTTTTCAAATGAGTCAGTTCTTCGCATCAGGTGGCCAAAGTATTGGAGTTTCAGCTTCAGCATCAGTCCTTCCAGTGAATATTCAGGACTGATCTCCTTTAGGATGGACTGGTTGGATCTCCTTGCAGTCCAAGGGACTCTCAAGAGTCTATCCAATACTATTTAAGAGCCAGTCCCTCCCTTAGGAAATCCGTGCTCTCTAGTGGGAAAGTACATACTTTGAGAAATGCTATAATTAAGGTATGAACTAAGACCTTGGGAGTGACATCCAGAAAGGTAAAAATAAAAAAAAAGTACCACTTTATTATGTTTCCACATTCTTTAAAGCATACTCTCACTGAGGCAAGGACTAAGAACTGTTGGCTACTGTTGACAGATACCACACTTCACTGCCTTCTGAGTTTTAAAACTAAAACTTTTCTTCCCTTTCAATATCTGTGGCTTACATGTTCATGTTTAGTTACTGTTCATATCCTTTGGCCAACAGAAAGTTTCACTTCTGCATTTCATATAAAAGAAAATGCCTCTCTTAGCACGTTATATTATTACTAGAAAGGGAGGAGGTCACTCTAGTACCTTCCTAAAAGAAATGGTCACTGTTTAAAAACTTACCTAGGAAGACATTTGTGTATAGTTTGCAAAATTTGAGATCTGAAGAACTCAGTGGATATCTGAAAATGGAGACTTTTTTCAACTTGGCAGAACAAGTTTGTACTTAAACTCTTTTTTTTTTTTGAACTAAAATAATTTTATTTTCTCAAAGCCAACATTAGCCTCTCTGTTCCTTTCCTCAGTTAGGTCCTAAAAGAAGCCTAGAAAACAGGTTAATTTCTAAAATGGATTAATTTGTGGAATTTATACACAAATAAATGTATAAATATATACATTTGCACCACAATGATAAATCCCACATGACACGATGAAGATCCCACATGCCTCAACTAAGGACCAAACACAGCCAATAAATAAATAAATATTAATAATATTTGAAGTTCTTAACTCCACCTCAGTTGGTTCAAAACATGAAAAGTCGATTGTGAAAAACACTGTTAGAGTGAAAGAAATTTGAGGTCCATCAGAATAAACACTAATATATTGTTGCTTTGCCTAAAATCATAAAAAAGTTAGGAATTTAAAACTACTTGTTAGTTTGTTATGATAGTATTTGTAAAACAGAGTGACATAAATGAGGTTTTTCTGCAATGTGTTATTTTATTTTGACAGAATTTCTGTCACTATCTTCAGATGGAATTCCTTATCTAAATGGAAACTAAGAAAAGAACCATTTAAGGAACCCTATAGGACAGAAGCTTTAAAGGGAGTTATCAGTCCTGATGTTCAAGCTGGTTTTATAAAAGGCAGAGGAACCAGAGATCAAATTGCCAACATCCACTGGATCATCGAAAAAGCAAGAGAGTTCCAGAAAAACATCTATTTCTGCTTTATTGACTATGCCAAAGCCTTTGACTGTGTGGATCACAATAAACTGTGGAAAATTCTGAAAGAGGTGGGAATACCAGACCACCTGATCTGCCTCTTGAGAAATCTGTATGCAGGTCAGGAAGCAACAGTTAGAACTGGACGTGGAACAACAGACTGGTTCCAAATAGGAAAAGTAGTACGTCAAGGCTGTATATTGTCACCCTGTTTATTCAACTTACATGCAGAGTACATCATGAGAAATGCTGGACTGGAAGAAACACAAGCTGGCATCAAGATTGCTGGGAGAAATATCAATAACCTCAGATATGCATGACACCACCCTTAGGGCAGAAAGTGAAGAGGAACTAAAAAGCCTCTTGATGAAGGTGAAAGTGGAGGGTGAAAAAGTTGGCTTAAAGCTCAACATTCAGAAAACGAAGATCATGGCATCTGGTCCCATCACTTCATGGGAAATAGATGGGGAAACAGTGGAAACAGTGTCAGACTTTATTTTTCTGGGCTCCAAAATCACTGCAGATGGTGACTGCAGCCATGAAATTAAAAGACGCTTACTCCTTGGAAGGAAAGTTATGACCAACCTAGATAGCATATTCAAAAGCAGAGACATTACTTTGCCAACAAAGGTCCATCTAGTCAAGGCTATGGTTTTTCCTGTGGTCATGTATGGATGTGAGAGTTGGACTGTGAAGAAGGCTGAGCGCCAAAGAATTGATGCTTTTGAAGTGTGGTGTTGGAGAAGACTCTTTGAGAGTCCCTTGGACTGCAAGGAGATCCAACCAGTCCATTCTAAAGGAGATCAGCCCTGGGATTTCTTTGGAAGGAATGATGCTAAAGCTGAAACTCCAGTACTTTGGCCACCTCATGCGAAGAGTTGACTCATTGGAAAAGACTCTGATGCTGGGAGGGATTGGGGGCAGGAGGAGAAGGGGACGACAGAGGATGAGATGGCTGGGTGGCATCACTGACTCGATGGACGTGAGTCTGAGTGAACTCCACGAGTTGGTGATGGACAGGGAGGCCTGGTATGCTGAGATTCATGGGGTCACAAAGAATCGGACACGACTGAGTGACTGATCTCATCTGATCTGATCAGTAATCAACATAGAATCTGAAGCCCGTGAGGAAAAAATGGAAGGTTACCAAATTTAATAATTTTTGCTAATCCTAAATTCTTTGAAAGATCCTTTTGAAGTTTTCTGAAATTTTAAATCATTTTTGTCTACCATATAGTCATGTTTTGCTTATGTTTTTAAGTGTTCAGTATTTGTTATAATTAGTTATTTTAAATATCCTTCCTATATGAGTCCAAATAAACTATTTTTGTTTTTCATGGGGGAAAGCTTGTCCACATTCACTTGGGAAGTTGTTTTTACTAGTTGTACCTTGGGAAACTTGAGTTCCAGGAGCTAAACACCTGCTACACAATTGAACTTTTAGATGATAACCTGTTTCTGACTTGGGAATTGTTTACATTCAAGAATATTAGCTAAAAGCACTAATAGTGAAATTAAATCATTGGTTGACTCTAGTTATCTTTTCCTCCAAAACGTATGTTGTAATAATACCTTATTCACAACTCAGATATAATTTTCAGTTTTAGGAGATTCATACTCTTGAATCTTTGTGTTAGTTGCTCAGTCGTGTCCCACTCTTCATGATCCCATGGACTGTAGGCTACCAGGCTCCTCTGTCCATGGGATTCTCCAGGCAAGAATACTGCAGTGGGTTGCTATTTAGAGGAGTGAATTATTTTGTTTTGTCAGATTAACTTTGCAGCTACATCAGAAAACTAAATGATGTGGTTATTTATAAAAACTTCTTGAAGTAGATACATGGCAAGTCATTCTGAAGTGAAATATCTCCAGTGATAATCATAGCCATTTAGAGGTTATTTTGTATTATGAAGATAGTAATCACAACAACAGATATTAAATTACTCTATTTAACAGAAGCAACGATCATATGTCTGCATATAATTGCTATAATAACACTCATAATTTTAAGCAAAATTATATATAGTAACTGTCTTCTCTCTATTCCCATTGCTACCATTATAGCCTAAGCTCTTATCACCTCACAACTAGATCTCTCTCTCTCTCTCTGTCTCTCCTCTGTTTGCATCTACAATTCGGTAAATCATGACAGGTTTGGGTGCAATCAGTGCTAGAAACGGGAAAAAATTTGAGGACACAGTGGGGACCAAAAGAGACCTAGTCTTCACTGCACTGAGTTTATAGTATAGCAGGGAATACTGGCATAGATAGGGAATTATAATTTGATGACTGGAATGTGTTCTAAAGGGAGAAGTCAGGAACCATGGGGGACTATAACAGGACCAGCTTCAGCTCAACTGAGACCTACAGAGGTGAGTAGGAGATGGCCAGATGAAGAAGAGGGGCATGGGGTGAGTGCTGCGAGCAGAGCAAAGTCTAAATGGAAAGGCTAAGATGGAAAAAGAACTTGTGTTCTAACCAGTATTGTTATATATGATGAAGGCAGATTTCAGGATGTAGATAGAGGTTTTAGAGCTTGGGTTCTGCTCAGACCTAAATGCTAATTGCAACTGTGTAATTTATTTTCTTTTAATATATTTGTGCATGTAGGCAAATAACTTGTTGACTGCAAACCTTGATTTTCTGACCTGTCAAATAGGACAGTAAATTCCTATATCATAGGATTACTGTGAGGATTTAAATGTGGAATGCATGTAAAGCTCTTGGTGTAGTGCTTGGCATAAAATAAATGCTCAGTAAATTGTGGCTAGTATTTAGATAGAATAGGTCAAACTTGCTGTTCTCTGCAAGCCTCCGTTTTAGCCTGTGATTCCTTCCTCAATCTATTCTGAATATTACAGCCTACAGCCCTTCTCTGAAATGCTAAAATCTGAAAGCTCTGAAAACAGAATTTTATCATTTGGCCACGAAACCCAGCCTGGCTTGAGGCCGTAGATAAACTTTACTTATCCTGTTTTGTGGAGTATTCATGTTTCCCTGCTAACCTTGAATGCATTTCATTTAGTGTGCTAGCCCAGATCCCGCTGGGTGTGTTTTGTAATATATGGTATACATACCATATTCCTTTCTCAAATATGAATCACTTTGAATTCCAAAACACCTCTGACTTCAAGGGTTTCGGATAGGACATCGTGGACCTATACCACCTGAAATCATCTTTCTAAAATACCCCCTTCTCCATCTCTCTCTGAATCAGAACCTTTGATGGCTGTCAGACAGCCTAGACTACTCCTTTTGGTTTTCAAGACCATCTCTAGTCTGTCCCCTCTGTCAACTGGAAAAAAAAATATGTGTGTGTGTGTGTATATATATATATATATATATATATGTATATATGTAGCTTTAAAGTTGAGAATTATGTTTTGTTGGGCAGAATTTCTGAGGACTTAAGCCCAGAAGACAGACTCTCAGATAACCCTGAGGGAGTACTCCAAAGAGGTAAGGGAGGAGTCAGGATATAAGAGTTTTGCAACAAAAACCAGGTAATCACAACATCAAAAATTTACTGTGAATTAAAGAAAACCAGACATCACGTTATGAATTTAGTGCATTTCTAGGTATGGGAAGATGCAAGAGTCTGGGCTCACTGAGATCATTCCTTCCATATGCACCTTAACTATCTAGGGTCAGTATTCTGCTCTTCTCCATTGTGAATCCCCTCTGGGTGCACAGCCGGGGCTGCTGCAGTAGTTGTTGGCTTGATGGCGGCAACATCCTTTGTTTACTGATCTGGCAGGTAACATTTTTCATTCACACCATGCTACTTACTTGAAATTTAATACACTCTAACTTGAACCCTTTGTTTCCTAAGGCTGCTTCCCTAAAGTAAAATGTTAATACTGCTCCCCATCTCATTTCCTTTTCCTCCTCTTTTTCTGGCTATTCAAATCCTACCCAGCTATTAGAGTATGATTCTTTATAGTTTCTTAATGGGGTTGCAAAGAGTCAGACATGATTGAGCAACTAACACTTTCACTTTTTTTTTAATGAAACTATATTATTTCTTCTCTGAATTCCTTTTGTACTTAATTTATTCACCACATACTTGAGCAGGTATGATGTGCCAGCTACTGTTAAGTGTTGGAGATCCAGAAGTGATTAAGACAGGAAAATTAAGGGTATGGAACTTGTTTTCTAGAAGCTGGAACATAAATAGGTAAATAGATAAGTAAACATAATTTCAGGTAGTGGTTCTGCTATGAAATTAATAAGCAGGACATGTGACAGTGCCTGTGGAAGAGGAGGAGGAGCAACATACCTCAGAATCTCCTCAATGGTTAGTTTTCACTCCCTGATTAGATTGTAAATACCTTAAGGGTGGAGTCACATCTTAACTTTTATGAGTCACAAAATGGTGAGCCTATGATGAGTTCTCAAACAATGTTTGGTAGAGGCATCTGTCTTTCTTTAAAAAAAAAAAACAGAAGGTAAAAATTTATTTATTAAATATCGAGCCCCACTTGGCTAACTCATTGATCTAAGAATATCTATTATGTACAAGGTACTATGCTGGGCAAAGCTGGCTTTCTTTTCATTTCTGTTGCTTTTTATTCATAGAATAAGAAAGAATTTTCATGTCCCAACAGTTTTCCCATTTGAAATGGTTTTAGTATCTGCAGAAGGAGGTACTACTATGAAAAACCTGGATTATTCCTGCAATTGTTTCTAATTAATTTAAGTACTAATTTACTTCCAGTTCACTAGCATGAATTTTAAGGCCTAACCAGCAAACATACATTTCTTTTTTTAAAAAAAATTATTTCTATATTAATTTCTTTTGATTGAGGTATAGTTGATTTACAGTGTTGTATTAGTTTCTGGTGTATAGTAAAGTGATTCAGTTATACATGCATACATACATATATGTATTTTCTTTCAGATTATTTTTATTATAGTTTTTCACCTGGTATTGAACATAGTTCCCTGTGCTATATAGTAGGACCTTATTGTTTATTTCATATATAGTAATATATATCTGCTAATCCCAATCCCTAACTTATCCCTCCCCCCGCCTTTCCCTTTTGGTAACCATAAATTTGTTTTCTAAGTTTCTTGAACACTTCACCCCTAGTCCTTAAGCTACACAGAAACTAAATTACACAGAAGAGATAGCTGGATTCCCATATCATAGACATCCCTCTTGGTAGTTACAGGTTTAAGTTCATGGCAAGACAATTAGTTTAAGCTTGAGAAGAACTTGTGACAGAGTTTTGAAACTTACCCAGTGAACTAACATGGTCTTTTGCTTCATGAAGAAAACTGAAGCCCTATTCTGTGATGTCATATTCCAATTTCTGGTAGATACACATTTTGTTCTTTATATTGAAAGAACGTCTTAAGAGGCAAATCCCAAAAGGAGTTTTTCTCTTGTCATAAAAATGGTGGCGAGAATTATGATTTGTAATAGCCAAGAGCTCTGGTGGGTTAATGGCTACCCATTCCAGTATTCTTGCCTGGACAATTCCATGGACTGAGGAGCCTGGCAGGCTACAGTCCATAAGGTCGCAAAGAACACAGCTGAGCCACTAACACTTTCACTTCACTGGTGGATTGAATTTTGAGACTTTTGATTTGACAGTACTTCTGAGATTGTGTCCTTTTGGTTACAGAAATAGAAAAGTATTGCTCTATTAAAATGATGAAATGTACACTTTGAGATGTTCCCAACATCAAAGTAAGGTGGAGAGTTGAAGCTTAATGCCTGTGACTTAATCTTCTCAACTACTAGGCTTTTGTCCTTTAAGGTCAGGGCCCTGTCTCTTTAAATCCCAGTGCCTAACACGCTGCCAGCTGATCTATCTTCTGTTTGTAAGTGTTAATGGTGATAGAAGAATACAGTACCTAAGGGGACATGTGGACATCTGAAAATGCCCCTGTTAGAAAAGAGATAAAAGAATGTTTTGGGAGTAATTTTAAATATAGGCAGTTATAGTTCAATGGTTTTCAAAGCCAAAATTTTTTCCTCCTGTCTTCTTAGAATCAAACCTCTATCTACATAGATCTCAGTTCTAAAAATCAGATATACCTTTCCTGGTGAAACAAACACAATGGAGAGATACTCAATTAAAACAGTCTTTATAGTAAAGGATTTGAATGGGGCCAAACAAAATGTTCAACTTGGTTGCCAGATAGTTAAATAGCCTTGGATTGCCTTGATTGGTGTTATTGATTTGTCAAGTTCAGGGTGAATCCAGAATCTGAAAAGTTGAAAGGCAGTGCTTTGAAGAATAATTACTTCCTTCTATGACTGCTCAGTTCAGTTTAGTCGCTCAGTCATTTGTGACTCTTTGCTTTCCCATGGACTACAGCACACCAGGCCTCCGTGTCCATCACCAACTCCCAAAGTTTACTCAAACTCATGTCCATTGAGTCAGTGATGCCATCCAACCATCTCATCTTCCTCCCGCCTTCAATCTTTCCCAGCATCAGGGTCTTTTCCAGTGAGTCAGTTCTTTGCATCAGGTGGCCAAAGTATTGGAGTCTGATCTTCAGCATCAGTCCTTCCATGGATTATACAGTCCATGGAATTCTCCAGGCCAGAATACTGGAGTGGGTAGCCTTTCCCTTCTCCAGGGGATCGTCCCAACCTAGGGATCGAATCCAGGTCTCCCACATTGCAGGCAGATTCTTTACCAGCTGAGCCACCAGGGAAGCTCTATGACTGCTGCTGATCCGAATAAGTATTGGTCAAGGATGTCATCTAGAGATTTCAAATTCTGGGTCAGTGGTTGAGATGGATGGCCTTTCTTAAAGTCTTCCCTTACTTGGATAGTATATGGAGGTTTTAATAGAGTACCACCTGATCAGTCCTCTCAGGATTTCTCTGTTGTGATTGTTCTTTTATTCATCTGATCTTCATCTAGACTACAACCTCCCTAGGGCACATGCTCATCTTGTTTATGATTGTATTCCTAGTGCCCAGCTCTGAACAGGTACATAATAGGTGCTCAAATATTTGCTTAATTGAATTGAATATGCTTTTCTATATATCACATTGCCTTCACCCTTCTTAAAGATTAAGAAACTTAAGCTGGGTAAATAATTGCCTCTTTATTGTGATGACCAACTTATTTTCTCTAAAAGAGAGGAAAATAGTCAAATAGTATGGCTAAATTTTTGAGTTGGTGGTGAGAGTTTTGAATTATATGCAATTTAGTCATCCAATTTCTGTGGTACTAGAGTAATTGAAAGATGTTTATAAAACATTGTATTACCATGTGACACTAGCCATAAGAGAGCTGAACCTTTATATCTTGCTGTTTTTGTTAATTTCTGACTGATTGGGAAAATTAAAACTTAATTTTCTTGTAATAATGACTCCTGTATTTCAATCAGAACTTCAGCATTAGAGTTTTATAAGTAAATCAGCCCTTATTCTTAAGGGGTTGAGACTCTGGAGTGAAACTTTTACAATTATTCAGTACTCAGAGAGTACTATAGTAAGTTATATTGAATATAACTGATCATAAATGAAGTTCATAAACTCTAATTGCTTGACTAATTCACAAGTGTATTGCTTTTCTAGAGTTGATTTTAATGAAAATATATGGTCACTATACTTATTGGTATAATATGCCCTCATCCTAATGACCATTATAGTTAGATTTGCACAATAAAAGCTTACTAAAATGACTTTAATCAGTGCTTTTAATTCAGGGGTGTGACTCTAATAAACATTTTTGGGTCATCTTTTTTGTTGTTGTTTTAACTCCATAGTAGCTCTATAGTTTATACACAGGAGTAAAATCCATAATATCTGCTTGCAAGTGGTGTGAGAGATGCATGCACTTGTATAAATTACATTCAGATAAAATTTGAGAGCTCATCCCTGTAGAACATTATTATAAATGAGACTATCTTAATACAACCATTTAAAAATGTTGTAAAGGTCAATTCACATAAAAAATGTCTGTGATTTAATCTTGTCCAAGAGATAACTCGTTATAGCTCTCTGAATTTTTTTTCATGTTGATGGTGTTTTTGTTATTGTTCTCCTTTTGTACCTTCCTCTCTTTTTTATTTATTTATTTTTGCTTTAGTTATGTTTATCAGTTTATTATAAAGGATATTGTAAAGGATACAAATGAACAGCCAAATGAAGTATACAGGGCAAGGTCTGAAAGAGTCGTAAGCACAGGATTTTCTGTCCAGATGGAGTTTGGGGTGTGCCACCCTCCCAGTACATGGATACATTCACCAACCTGAAATCTTTCTGAACCCTATAGTGTAGAGATTTTTATGGCTGTTTCATTACTGTACGAGTGATTGGTTGACACAATCCACAGTCCCTCTCCCCTCCCCAGAGGATGGAGGGGTGGGGCTTAAAGTTCCAAGTTTCTGATCCTGGCTTGATCTTTCTGGTGACCAGCCCCATTCTGAAGCTGTTCAGGAGCTCACTAAGAGTTGCCTTATGAGAACAAAAGATTTTTCTATCATCCAGGAAATTCCAAGGGATTTAGGAACTCTGTGTCAGGAACCAGGGGAAGAGACTAAACCTATTTATTATGTCACAGAGGGATAAATTAATATGTGGCTACATGAATGGATAACTGAATTCATGGACACATGGGTAAATGAATGGATGAATAGGTAGGTGGATAGATAATGAATATGTTAGCAAATGGTGAGGTAGAATGGAGGTGGATACATAGATGGATATTGTCTGGTGAATAGGTAGACGACATGGATTTTTAAAAATCTTTTAATCAGCAGAAATTAACTTGCATCCAGAGCACTGGCTACAAAGATGTCTTTGTATTTTTCTACTTTCCTCTTGCTTTTCTCGTCTCCTTTTAAATTAATTTGTATTGGAGTACAGTTGCTTTACAATGTTGTGTTAGTTTCTGCTGTATAGCAAAGTGAATTAGTTATACATATATCCATTCTCTTTTAGATTTCCTTTCCATTAAGTCACCACAGAGCATTGAGTAGAGTTCCTTGTGCTATATAGTACAAGGAACTCATTAGTTAACTCTTTTATACGTAGTAGTGTATACATGTCAGTCCCAATCTCCCAATTCATCCCACTCGCCTTGATATCTATATGTTCCTTTCTCTTCTTTGACTAATGTGTAAATACAGTTATGTGGCAGAAATATTTTATTTTCTAATGCAGATAACTTAAGTGTAATTTATACAATAATTTCAATGTATTTTTAATGTGCAGTGTCCAAAAATTGCCTCCTCCTTAATAGGAAACTCTTCAAATGTCCTTAAAGATTTTTCTTTTCAATAGACTACATTTCTCTCTCTCTCTTTTTCTGAATAGTTGTAGAGTGCTAAGTAATGGTAGCAAGAAGATATTTTTGACAGCAGAGTTTTACATGAGGGAAATCTCTGAGAAAAATATCCTTATCAGTCAAATGTGCATAGTTATATAGGATATACACCCTAGTTGAATGAAACTTATAAATCAAGAAATCATAAGCAGAGTGTTTTTCTTTATGGTTCTCTGTCACAAGTAATTGGGATAATTTTTTATGTGAATATAATTTCCCCTTTGTCTTAAGGTGCTTTATCATTCGAAGATGCCTTTTAGGGAAAAAAGTCTTAAGAAGACAGTAAACAAAGCATAATTCTCCATTTTTGACCAGGGGCCCACATTTGGCTTATTAATAACCAACTTTAAACTCAAGGGAAGCTCTAGAAGTAGAAATGTACCTAGCTGGATGGGCATTCCAATAGAGGGAAGAGTGGGTGCTCAAACAGGACATAGGTATGTGATGGAAAAAGGATTACCATTTTTCCATAGCATATAGATCATGAAGGAAGATGCAGAAGGTAGCCTAGGGCTGAATAATATAGGACTTTGAATGCTGTATTAAGGATATTAGTCTTTATTCTGTCAGGAGCCTTTAAATACAGATGGGCAAGTAATAGTCATTTATAGTTTTTTATCGAGTTCTGTGTGCCAAGCACTGCTCTAGGCATTAGGGTTACATCCCTTAACCAAACAGATGAAAATCTCTGTTCTCATGGAGCTCATACTTTTAGTGGGAGAAATAAACAAAAATAAATTATAGACTGTGTGAGAATGTGGTAAGCTTTATTAAAAAGAAAAGCAGAGTGTGGTAAAGCAGGTCAAGAGTGTGTGGAGGAGGTGGGTATTTCCATTTAAATAGGATGGACAGAGTAGGTCTCCCTGAGCAAGAACTTGAAAGGGGAAGAAGTGATAGAAGGGGCTATATGGATTACAGAAAAAATCCTTCCAGGCAAAGAGAAGAGACAGTACATGTGGCTTACTGCCTTCTTGGGGAACGGTGAAGTGGTTGGTGTGACTGGAGCTGAGTGAATGAAAGAAACAGTAGTAGGAGATGAGGTCAGAGGGATATGGAGAGTGTGCAGCTCTGTAGGGCCTTGCAGGCTCTTGTAAGGACTTTGACTTTCACTGGAAGTGAAAATAGGGCGCCATTGAAAAGTTTTGAGCAGAGGAGTGATATGATCTGACTTTTTTTTTTTTTTTCCTAACTAAAGTCCATGGTTTATTCAGATTTCCTTAGCTTTTTCTTTCTTTCTTTTTTTGGACCGGAAAGTAGAATTTATTGGTGTGTGTAAGGAGGGGACAACACCAAGGCTTTCATGATCGCAGGGGCTGCCATTTGTCCAGAGGGCCAGCATTAGGGATGTATTTGACCACACAGCCATCTGGGATGAGCTGCTTTTCTGCCACCATGTTTTCAATTTTATCCATATTAAATTTAGTAATTTCCCACTTCTTGGAGATGTGAATCTTCTGGCGACCAGGGAACTTGAACTTGGCCCTGTGTAGGGCTTCAATTACATGCTCATTGCTCTGCAGCTTGGTGTGGATGGATGTTATGACTTGGCCAAAGTGGACCCTGGCCACTGTGCCCTGGGGCTTTCCAAAGGCAGTGCATGTACCACTGCCTAGTACATGTGGAGCCTAGACTGGGGACAGCATGCCAGTCATGAAGGTTCACTGGCAAGGGTTGTCTCCAAGGTCCCTTAGGGAAACTTGTACAGGCAACGGCTGCATACACTATTGAGGAGGCTGCTGTTTATAGCCATTGCACACTGGGCCCCAATGGGGAAAGAGCACAGTTGGTTTAACTGGCTGCAAACTGACTTGGGTTTAAACAGTGTCACTTCGTCAGTGTGTTCAGAATTAACTGTAGCAGGGTAACCTGGAAATAGGGACATAAGCTAGGGGGCTCTTACAGAAATCTAGGAATGAGGTGATGCAGTGGCAACTTGAAGCATACGCCCGTGGCAGATTCATGTTGATGTATGGCAAACCAATACAATATTGTAAAATAATTAGCCTCCAATTAAAATAAATAAATTTATACTAAAAATAAAAATAAAGGCAACTCATCAACTGAAAAAAAAAAAAAAAAGGATGTTACTTTGGTAATGAGGAGAGAATTGTGGCAGAGATAATTATTATGAGGCCACTGCCATGACTAGACTCTAAATGGTTGGTTTGTATGAGAATGAAGAAGCAACTGCAGAAAGATCACTATGGAACTTGACAACTGTTTGGCTATAGGGAATTAAGGAGAGGGAGGAAACCAAGGTGATATGGAAGACTTGAAACTGGAGGAGTGGGATCCAGATCGTACCCTTACCATAAATGCGACCCTTCTTTTTGAAAGTCTGTCCTGACCCTTTGTGATCATCCTTTGGGCTTATGTAGTGTTTCCGCTGGGTTATTAATTGTCTACTCACTTTTTGCTACTATATTTGCCCTCCTATTACCCACCTTCCAGATCTGAGAGAAGAGCTCTGATTCTTACAATTGTGGCAGTATTAAGGTATAATTAGCAATTAAGAATAATGAAAGACCAAAGAATCTAAATTTATATTTAGTTTGTATATGAAGAATAGCTGATTGAAGAACATTAGTATATATTGGTTAAAGTGAATTCAGTAGATGATACGTTAAGATGTGTTAGGCAAAGACTTTGGTTGGAGGGGAATGCTCTTCGAGGTGATGCTTGACCTTCTGTTAATGGTGACAAAAGGAAGTTACCCAAAGGAAAATTAAACTAATAGGGCTTGGGACATATCTGTGAATTTTAGATTACCATGAACTGTTTCAATTCAGTAGTTCAACCCTAATATCCTACAGCTTAATTATACCAACTGAAGAGGCCACTGACCATTGACTAAGAGTTAGTATCTAGTAACAATCATATCTGTGGTCTGTGGTTGAGTCATTTAGCCTCCACAAGGTTCAGTTCCATCATTTGTAAATTGAGAGGTTTTGATCATATTATCTCAAATTTCATCCAATTTAATAGTGTCTAACTCCATATAATAGAATTTAATATGGATAAAAAATGATAATTTCAAAATGGAGAGTGGGGGTGGGAGAAGAGAACTAAAGTTTCTTCCCGTAAGACAAAGTGGAAATATTGCTAGCAATGTTTTTTGTTTGTTTCTGTCCCCCACAATTAAACTGTCAACATATATTCAATTGAGATACAGATTTAAAGTATTCAAGACATGTGTATACCTTAACTTAGAGAACTGACTAAATTAAATCTTATTTCCCCTGAATTTACATTCTTACTTTGAAGATACATATATGCTTCCAATCTTGAGTTTATAATCCCAAAGGATGGAAAAAAAAGAAAAGCAGTGGTTGTTTGAAGAACAGTATAACTAATAAATAACACAGGTGGACAGGTAGCAGGCTAAGTGCGGCACTTTTGAGACTTTGACATTTCTCACTCTGATTTTGCATTACAGAAAATCACGAAGCTTGTCATTGTGCATAAAACAGTTTTCTGTACCCCACTGGGAAAATTAAAGAGAACTTACCAGGTAGAGATAGTCTTAGGGTGAATCGATCTCTCTTAAAAAGGCTTCAGTTGTGATATAAATACTCCCCCTTACTTTCTTTTTTATAGGCAGCAAAGATTGATTGGGGTTTGTGTCAGCAGGATGTGATAAAGACATAGTACAAAGATGTAGTTATGTAAATCCTTGAGGGAATCAACAGCTTAAAAGTAGAAAAAGAACTACATGTATAATAGCATATTTGTCCCAACTGATGGAGGGGAGGATGATCTTTAATATC
Source organism: Bos grunniens (assembly GCF_055505025.1). NCBI lineage: Eukaryota > Metazoa > Chordata > Mammalia > Artiodactyla > Bovidae > Bos > Bos grunniens. Next base: position 97,812,619 of record NC_141194.1, on the reverse strand, counting down.
ATTTAGTTGGTGGTATTTGAAGATGATTTTATGAGACCCTGTGACCAAATACTTCTCACTTAAAACTCCTACTAGAATTCTTCCCACCAGTGAGCCACATATTTTTCTTAGTTAAAAGGGATGTGAGCATGCATGATGTACATCATTCAGCTTCTATTGTAGGAAATAAATGTATAGGATGTTGTAGAAGGGTTAATTTCTGTTCCTAACATGATTTTTAAAAATCTGATTCTTTCCTAATCACATTTCTTAACTAGCACTTCAACATACTTCAACATATTTATATAATATAACGGCTTTCGTGCTCCTCTTTTGTTATTGTAATTTTGCTGTATCTAAATCTTGAAGTAGTTGTGCCTATATATGCTGTATGGTAATTTTAATTAGTCACTGTATCTTCTAAACTGGAATGTACCATTTCCAATGATTCTCAACGTTAGAGGTAGAAAACCACGTGCAAAAAAAAGTGTTGGAGGTTTTGAGAAATGGGCATATATTAACAGAATCGGTAAGTTCAATGTTATCTAGAATATTTATAAAGTGTTCTATAAATATCTATCCATAACTGAGTTCTAGACTGAGCTGTTTCATGGTATTTCACTACAATTAAATGTGACATTTTTCCTATTGTTCATGGTTTTAAAAAATTTATGTCACTTAAAAATATGATTATTCATGCTAAAACTTTGAAAAAGCTTGACAGGGCTTATGACTTTGTTATATCTTATGTCACATTTGAACACTGTAGTAATGATATGTGATCTAAATCTGACTTTGAGAATTTGGGAGTCATCTTGTAAAACAAAGAGACACCCCCTCCACCAAATCGTCATTTTTAATCCTTAAAAAGTTTTTTTCTCTTGTAAAGAATTTTTATGTTTATATGATATATTTAAATTTTCTAATTCTTTTTGAAGAGTTTTAGTTGATAAAATAAAAAATGAGAATCATTCAGATATTTTCTTGTTTGATCTGTAAATGTCTCTTGTCTGACAGTTTTTTTTTTTTTTTGGTTTTAATAGAATATTCAAATAAAAACTTTGGCAGATGATGTGGTAAGGTGGACTTAGTAGCATGTTATTATATTATGCATGTTGCTTTTTTTATTAAAGTGGGTGGACATTAAAGCATTGATATATGTAACAATGTGAAAAGTCTAGATGTTTATAAAGTACAGTAGATGGAAGAATTGTCAATAAAAAACAGCAGATGTCTGCAAAAAAATCAGACTTTTCTTTTTTTGAATGTAAAAAGAAACAACTCTATGAGATCTCAAAATAATTTTGATATTGCCATCCTGATACATACCTTAAGCAATTAAAAAACCTATATAAATCTAACTCTGGAAAGCACAAATGTTTCCTTTTTCAGTAGCCATGTAAATCGACCCTGAATATGTTAAGTATTAATATTAACAGTAAAGGAAATTAATTTAAAATAGAAAGGAAGTTAAGTTCATTGTGTTAGCCAGAAATGTGCTATTAAATTTAAAATCCTCAAGTATTTTTGAGCTAAGTCTATTGTAGTAAAACTTATTAAAATTATGGGCTTAAAATTTAAGTGTGCCCTTTAATACCTAATACCCTGGTGGCTCAGATGGTAAAGCATCTGCCTACAATGCGGGAGACCTGGGTTCAATCCCTGCGTCAAGAAGATGCCCTGGAGAAGGAAATGTCAACCCACTCCAGTGCTCTTGCCTCGAAGATCCCATGGACGGAGGATCCTGGTAGGTTACAGTCCATGGGGTCGCAAAGAGTCAGACATGACTGAGCGACTTCACTTAATAGCTAAACTTTTAAAAAAAGGTATTTTAAGCAGTGTCATTTTTTTTTTCTCTGTGAAATTACCTATCTACAAATAGTGTAGAATATTATTCATGATTTAAGGAAGTGAAAGTATATGGCTTAATTTTATTTTCTTATCAAGATATAGCTGAAAGCAAAAGCCAATTTTCTAGATCGAAGTGAATGGCATAGTGGAAGATCAAATATATATGTAAATAATGCTATTCAGTATAAACAAGCCAGCACTGCAAAAGTAAATATTAAGTGATATAAAGGGAAAGGAATAGAAATATGTTAATTTAATGGTTGATTGCATATTTAAATGCTTTTATGTCCACCATATCTTTTAGTAAAATTTGATTCTTGGTTATGTACTCAGCTTATTTGGGATTGCTTAATATTTTTTCTTGAGTTGTTTGAAGATATACTACATATCTAATCCAACTTAATTTTCCTCAAAGACTTTCAAATTTAAAAGAAAATTGGAAAATATAGAAGATGATTTGAAGAAGTGAATCTTTAGTGACCACTGGGCTAGGAACCAGGGACTTGTCAATTTGGCAAGTTACTTTTTCTGTGAAATGAGAGTCAACCTAGATGGTTTTTCAAGTTTCTTCCCACCTCTAAAATATGATTTACATAATCTCTTTATAAGCAACCATGTACTAAGATCATTTTTGGAATCCTAAATAAGCTGCTTAAAACTGCTCATATTTCTTTCAAAGTATACTTTTTATTAAAAAAAAGTGTTCTTTGAATGAAAATCACAGATTTTTTTTTTTTTTTAATATGGGTCAACAGTAGTTGACAACATTGTGGTAAGAACGTCTGCAATGCTTTGTATTGTTGAAGTGATTTATAAGCACTTGGTAACATGGCAGTGACAGGCACTGACGTCCTATCTAACATATCTGCTTGTTTGACATGAGCTGACAGTATGCATGTGCTTCTTAACAGAAACCAGAATAAAACTGAGTTGCATTCAGTTTTCTGGTCATTGCTAATTTTTGATGTTCACCGTGCTGTGGTTCAAAACAGAATGGCCTGTTTACAGGCAACTGGAGTTGTTAACTCACTTTATGTGAAATTGCAAGCTAATTATAAGAGATTGTGCATGGAATCAATGGTTCTGAGTCAATATCTATAAAGTGGCAAGTTCTTCATAGTTTTGTTTTTAGGAATAAGATATTTCTGTTTGTGTTATATTTCCAGAAAATGGAACAGATAATGTTTTTAATTTTGTTCTGCTTCCTTGTTGGTCCTTTTAGGGAAGAAAAGGTGAGGGTAATAATAGTAAAAACAGCAATAGTAATAAATAGCAGCTAAGTACACTACATGTGTATTTTTAGATCTCACAATAACTCTTTTCTTGCTTTCTCTCTCTCCCCTCCCTTCTTCTCTTCCTTTCATTCCTTCCTTCTATATGTATTAACTTGTTACCCTATTTTAGAAATGAGGAGACAGTTGGAGACCAAGGAGTTTGCACAGGGTAGCCGACCTAGTGAATTGCAGATTCAAACCCAGGGAGTCTGGCTCCATAGTCCATGCTCTTAACCATTATATTCTACCACTACATTGCCAAAGTGCTCATAGATACTTGTCACAATTATTTTGGCATTTTGAAGAACAGAAATGTTAGTATAATTTCCCCCTTAGAATTGAATATCCTTTTCTTTTTCTTCCCTCATAGTTTCAAAGTTGGTGCCAAAGACACATTCTCCCTCAAACCACCACATGACTTTGAGATCAGACTTTTCTCACCTATTTACTGTGCAAAACAGCAATGACAAGGACCTAAGTTTCACTTTTGAGGAATACTTTTCACCCCCTAGACTTCTGAGGCTATCGAGCTACTTCAAGGTTTCACAGTAGTACAGTCTCTAAGTGGAGCTTGCTGCTTAAAATAACATTTTGTCAAAAAGACAATAATATATATTATACTAACTGCCATTTTGATGTTTTGGTTTCTGATGTTGGTGATTCTTGATTTGTTCCTTAGGGCTTCTTTTTTCCTTTCTGTTTGCAGCGTGACCGAATTACAAGTTTCAGAAAATCTACTGTGAAAAAGGAAAAACTTCTTATCCAACATCCTCTTGATTCTCAAGTTGCGATGAATGAGTTTCCAGCTGCTCAGCCATTATATGATGAACGATCTTTGAATTTGTCCGAAAAGGAAGTACTGGATTTATTTGAAAAAATGATGGTAAGTTAGACACCCTGATTTTGTTATAATTTTCAAGTGCATAGCACTGGGTTGGAAGTAGGGCTGTTTGTATGGACTGTGTTTATATCACATAAAGGAGAGGCCAGAAACTTGTTGATATAACAAAATTTTTTTTGAAAGTATCTGGTTTTTTGAGCTACAACATGTTTGTCTCTTCCACTATGAGCTCCTAAAAGCAGGGGCTGTCTTATTTATTTTCATTCTCTGTTATTCAGTAGTCTGTGGCACACTGGATCAGTTTTTTAACTACCTAATTTGTGTTTCTCTCCTATTAAGCTAAACAGGCCTAAGTCCAGTTCTCTGAAAACAATATAAAGTATCATGTTAGGTATATGAAGTAGAGTTTAGAGGACACAATGTTGTAAAAAACAAAACAAAACAAAACAAAACATAGAGGAGACAGAATAATTCCTCCAAGATTGTTTTATTATCCATAGTCATACCATCTATATTTTCTAGCATGCTTTTTATATTAAATACGATCTAGTTTGTGGTCTAGATTATTTCTTAGATAATAAATATAATATTTTGATTTTTCAGCAGTTTATAGTAAGAGGAGAGATGAGGTTTCAGGGCATATTGGATGGATTTGCTTGATCAAAGAAGTGGAGATCCTGATTCATGATTTATTCATTTCTAGTTCTATTCCACTTATCATGGCAATTGTTTTGGTGTGTGTGGATATCTATTCATTTTGAGTTAAGGACTAAAAGAGTTTCAAAGATCTCCAAATAAGAGGTTAAGAATACTGGAAATCTATCAATGGAACAAAGTAGAAAACCTAGAGATAAATCCACGCACCTATGGACACCTTATCTTTAACAAAGGAGGCAAGAATATACAATGGAGAATACAGTCTCTTTAACAAGTGGTGCTGGGAAAACTAGTCAACCACTTGTAAAAGAATGAAACTAGAACACTTTCTAATACCATACACAAAAATAAACTCAAAATGGATTAAAGATCTGAACGTAAGACCAGAAACTATAAAACTCCTAGAGAAAAACATAGGCAAAACACTCTCTGACATACATCACAGCAGGATCCTCTATGACCCACCTCTCAGAGTAATGGGAATAAAAGCAAAATAAACAGATGGGACCTAATTAAACTTAAAAGCTTTTGCACAATGAAGGAAACTATAAGCAAGGTGAAAAGACAGCCTTCAGAATGGGAGAAAATAATAGCAAACGAAGCAACTGACAAAGAATTAATCTCAAAAATATATAAGCAACTCCTGCAGCTCAATTCCAGAAAAATAAATGACCCAATCAAAAAATGGGCCAAAGAACTAAATAGACATTTCTCCAAAGAAGACATTCAGATGGCTAACAAACACATGAAAAGATGCTCAACATCACTCATTATCAGAGAAATGCAAATCAAAACCACAATGAGGTACCATCTCACACTAGTCAGAATGGCTGCTATCAAAAAGCCTACAGACAATAAATGCTAGAGAGGGTGCGGAGAAAAGGGAACCCTCTTACACTGTTGGTGGGAATGCAAACTAGTAAGCCGCTATGGAGAACAGTGTGGAGATTCCTTAAAAACTGGAAATAGAACTGCCTTATGACCCAGCAATCCCACTGCTGGGCATACACACTGAGGATACCAGAATTGAAAGAGACATGTGTACCCCAATGTTCATCACAGCACTGTTTACAATAGCCAGGACATGGAAGCAACCTAGATGCCCATCGGCAGATGAATGGTAAGAAAGCAGTGGTACATATACACAATGGAGTATTACTCAGCCATTAAAAAGAATGCATTTGAATCAGTTCTAATGAGGTGGGTGAAACTGGAGCCTGTTATACAGAGTGAAGTAAGTCAGGAAGAAAAACAGTATACTGTTTACTAACAGTATACTAACGCATATATATGGAATTTAGAAAGATGGTAATGATGACCCTATATGCGAGACAGCAAAAGAGACATGGATATATAGAACAGTCTTGGACTGTGTGGGAGAAGGTGAGGGTGGGATGATTTGATAGAATAGCATTGAAATATGTATGTTATCATATATGAAATAGATCGCCAGCCCAGGTTCTCAATGCATGAGACAGGGTGCTCAGGGCTGGTGCACTGGGATTACCCTGAGGGATGGGATAGAGAGGGAAGTAGGACGGGGGCTCAGGATGGGGAACATATATACACCCATGGCTGATTCATGTCAGTGTATGGCAAAAACCACTACAATATTGTAATTAGCCTTCAATTAAATAAATTAAAAAAAAAGAATACTGAAAATCTAGACCCTTCTACTCTGCCCATTATGGAATATCTTGTTCCTATCTAACACCCAATCCCACTATTCATTGAAAGTTGTTGAATAAAAACAAATTCCCTTTATCAGATTAGATCAGTCGCTCAGTCGTGTCCGACTCTTTGCTACCTCATGAATCACAGCACGCCAGGCCTCCCTGTCCATCACCAACTCCCGGAGTTCACTCAGACTCACGTCCATCGAGTCAGTGATGCCATCCAGCCATCTCATCTTCTGTCGTCCCCTTCTCCTCCTGCCCCCAATCCCTCCCAGCATCAGTCTTTTCCAATGAGTCAACTCTTCACATGAGGTGGCCAAAGTACTGGAGTTTCAGCTTTAGCATCATTCCTTCCAAAGAAGGAGTTATCTTTATACTTTTCCTTTAATGCCCTTTCTGTCTAGCCAAAGCTGACATCCAACTTTTCCCATGACACAAGTCCTGACATATCCACTCTTCTTCAGACCTTCCTGCCATGTTCCTTGAATGGTCTTTCAATAACCCTTTGTCTTTTAAGGTCTATTATCTGCTGACTGACCTTGATGATGATAGCACCTGGTTATCCTTTTAACCTTTCCCTTGTTATTCATTTTGGTGATTTCTACTATTACATTGATAATCTTGCCATTGCTTTTTTACCCTTAGTTCCTTGGTCTTCTGAACTCTAACCTCTTCATGTATGTATTTAGCCAATTTTAGGCATGACAGCACTTTGGACTGTGTCATTCTTTTGAATGATTCCACCTCTGAGATCTTTAACCCAAAATTCTTCTCGAAAGGTAAATAACCTATACTACCTTTTCCAGGCCTTTAATTTTACAGGGTATGTTTGTGTAGTGGTTAAGAGCTGAACTCTGGGGTCATTCAGACTTGAGTTTGAGTTCTGGCTGTGCCGTTAATCACATTACCCTGTGAAGTCATGATACATCTTCTCAGCACTTTATTTTCCATAACTCTTAACAAAATTATAATAGTGTCTACATTATATGGTTTATTTAAGGATTAAAGGAGATGATATTCCTGGAATAATGCCTGGCATAAAGTTTTCTATAAAAATAATTTTATGAATATTTATTGTATTTCATTCCTTTATCAAATAAAGCTCTGTTCTTCAGTTTCCAATATTTCCTCATCACCTAGACTGCCCTTCAGTTTGCAATGGGATTGTCTTGTCTTAATCACCCCAACCAACAACAATAGAAACAAACATTTTTTGACACTAATCAAACTTTTTAATCTTTTTTTTTTTTAAAGTCTTCTTATTTTCACTCAGATTTCACTCAAATGATACTCCTTTAATCTGCTGACAAATTGGTTACTAATTTTTATGGAAGTAAAATAGTTCTTTGAGTTAATCAGTGGCATTGCCATATTCTAGTTTACTTTAACTCAACAATTATGGGCCGTCTTCCAGGCCATTTGTTTCCTCTGTCATTTCTAATTGCTTTCCAAATGCCATTGGTTCTGCTTTTGCAATGACTTTGACGTCTTTTTCCACAGTTGTCCTCCAGCTGCTCTTACCCTACTTTAGACAATATCCCTCTCTGATTTTTTCTCACAGACTATGAAAATTGCCTCCTATCTGGTCTTCCTCTTGTCCTCCAGGTTTTTCCTGTTCTGATCCAGTGATGCTTTATTAATGATTCTGAAACAGGTTTCTTTTCTAAAGCTCCAAGTAGGCCCTTCTGTTTTCAGTCATCTTACACGTCCCTACTCCATTCCCTCCACCATACTTATCGATGATTATTTCACACCTTTACTTTGCTGCTCAATCCTCAGAACTCTTACCCATGTTCATGCTCTGCTGATGATCTTGGTGCCTAATTTCATGAGTAAACTGAAGTGATCAGAAGAGAACTTCCACAGACTCCCACCACCATATCTCCTTGTCACCATAGATGAAGTTTTCATCTTTCAATCCTCCCATTTGTGTAGAAGATTCCATTCCTTTTGACCTACTCAAGGACATTACTCCAATCATTTTCTCCTCTGTTGTCTGCCCTTCCCAGCACCTTACAAACATGCTATCTCACTTTACAACTTTTTCATGATCTTATGCCCCTAGCCTATTGCTGCTCAGTTTTTACTGTCCTTTGAAGCAAAACACCTAATAATTTTGTTTATATTCACTGCTTCTGATTTCTCTCGTCCTACTTTCTCTCCTAAACTCACTCTATCTAGCCTCTATCCCATCATTCTATCAAAATGGGGTTTATCAGTGTCACCAAAAATCATGCTGCCTAGCCCCATATTCAGTTCTCAGTTCTTATCTTAACCAACCTACCAGCAGTGTTGATGCAGTTGGTTATACATCTCCCTCCCCTTACCCCCCTGGGGCATTAATTTTGTTTTTCTTCAAACTCTTTGGCTGCTGCTTCAGTTTTCTTTGCTGATTCCTTTTAGTGTCCTCAACTTTTAAATGTTGGAGGGGCCTGGGGATCAGTCCTTGGAATCTTCTCTTCTCTACACTATCTTTTTTTGTTATTGCAACTAATTCTATGGCTTTACATTCCATTTGTATGCTCACAATTTTCAAATTTATCTCCAGCTTAGTCCTCATGTCTGAAATCAAGACTCTCATAATCCTATTTCGTAATCAGCCACTCTCCCTGGATGGATGGTCAGTAGACTTCTAAAAGTACCATATCAAAAAACTAAGCTGTTAATATTCTCCTCCAGACTTGCTCCTCCTGGTGTCTTCCCCTTCTCAGTCGATGGTATATCCATCTGTTCAGTTACTTGGGCCAAACACTTTAGGATTATCCTTGATTACTCTCTCTTTGTCACATTCCACATTTAATTTGCTAGGAAACCCATAAGCTCTACCCTCAAAGTAAGGTACTTGTAAAAGCTGACCATTTCTTACCACCTTCACTGGTCCCATACTAGTTGAAGCCTCACCTAGGCTGCTACAGGAGTGGCAGAGCTATTATGATTAACAGAGTTCCTCACTTGTCTCCCTGCTTCCACCATGACCCTCTACAGTGTATTCTCAAATATTACCCATTTAAAACCTGACAACATCATGTCATTTGGGTTCTCAAATCTTTCCATAGCTTCTGAAATCTCTCCATAGCTTCTCAAATCTCTCCTATGGCTTCCTAATTCCTCCAGGATACAAAAACCAGTATCCTTAAAAGAGTAAGGCCCTCTATGATTTGATCCCCAATTTACCTTTCTGAAGGACTTTCCTGGTGGCTCAGGTGGTAAAGAATCTGCCTACAATGTGGGAGACCTGGGTTCGATCCCTGGGTTGGGAAGATCCCCTGGAGAAGGAAATGGCAAACCACTCCAATATTCTTGCCTGGAGAATTCCATGGACAGAGGAGCCTGGTGGGCTACAGTCCAAGGGGTTGCAAAGAGTTGGACGTGGCTGAGTGACTAACATTTTCACAATTTGACCCTTTTGATATCTTCCTCTACTACCCTTTTCATTTGCTCATTTGCTTCAGTTACACGCATTCATTTTACGTGATGATAGCCATAAACAAAAAATGATTCCTGGCTGTTTTAAATTTTTAAATTTGTGTACAGCATTTACAGTGTTTTCAAACCTTTTATAGAATTTTTGTTTTGTGGTTTGAATATTAATTCTAATATTTCATCAGCAGTTTACCACATCCCTCTTTAAATGTGACATGTTTTTTAAAAGATTTACTTGTGGATTCATAAATGTTAAAGAAAGGTACAACCTGGTGCCACATTGTCCAAATGATAATTTTTCCTTCCATGGAAATGTTGGAAGAGGAAATCAGAGAATTGTGGTTTGCTTAAAAGTAAAAACAAAAGATCAATTAAAAAAAAAAAAAACTTTTAAATGGTTGTGTCTCTTCTTTGAGAGAAGTCTGCTGCTGCTGCTGCTAAGTCACTTCAGTCATGTCCGACTCTGTGCGACCCCATAGACGGCAGCCCACCAGGCTTCCCCGTCCCTGGGATTCTCCAGGCAAGAACACTGGAGTGGGTTGCCATTTCCTTCTCCAATGCATGAAAGTGAAAAGTGAAATTGAAGTCGCTCAGTCGTGTCCGACTCTTAACAACCCCATGAACTTCAGCCTTCCAGGCTCCTCCGTCCATGGGATTTTCCAGGCAAGAGTACTGGAGTGGGGTGCCGTTGCCTTCTCCGTGAGAGAAGTCTACTTGTATATTAAACATTATATATTTTCTTTATTATCTTTTGTTTGACTATAATCAGATTAAATGAACAACTTATTTTATGAATTATCATAGCTCACATTTACTGTGCACTTATGGGCCCAGCATGTAATTGAATACTTTATTTGTATTATTTCAGCTGATCCTTGTGACAGTGCTGCAAAGTAGGCAACATAGTTATACTCTATTTTTCAGATAAGGATATTAAGGCTTCAGTTCAGTTCAGTCGCTCAGTCATGTCCAACTCTTTGTGACCCCATGAACTGCAGCACGCCAGGTCTCCCTGTCCATCACCAATTCCGGGAGTTCACCCAAACCCATGTCCACTGAGTCAGTGATGCCATCCAATCATCTCATCCTCTGTCGTTGCCTTTTCCTCCTGTCCTCAATCTTTCCCAGCATCAGGGTCTTTTCCAGTGAGTCAGCTCTTTGCATCAGGTGGCCAAAGTATTGGAGTTTCAGCTTCAACATCAGTCCTTCCAGTGAACCCCCAGGACTGATCTCCTTCAGGATGGAATGGTTGGATCTCCTTGCAGTCCAAGGGACTCTCAAGAGTCTTCTCCAACACCACAGTTCAAAAGCATCAATCTTTGGCACTCAGCTTTCTTTATAGTCCAACTCTCACATCCATACATGACTACTGGAAAAACCATAGCCTTCACTAGACAGACTTTTGTTGACAGAGTAATGTCTCTGCTTTTTAATATGCTGTCTAGGTTGGTCATAACTTTCCTTCCAAGGAGTAAGAGTCCTTTAATTTCATGTCTGCAATCACCATCTGCAGTGATTTTGGAGCCCCAAAAAATAAAGTCAGCCACTGTTTCCCCATCTATTTGCCATGAAGTGATGGGACCAGATGCCATGATATTAGTTTTCTGAATGTTGAGCTTTAAGCAAACTTTTTCACTCTCCTCTTTCACTTTCATCAAGAGACTCTTTAGTAGTTCTTCTTCACTTTCTGCCACAAGGGTGGTGTCATTTGCATATCTGAGGTTATTGATATTTCTCCCACTAATCTTGATTCCAGCTTGTGCTTCCTCCAGCCCAGCATTTTTCCCATTCTATTGTTTTCCTCTATTTCTTTGCATATTAAGGCTTAGGAAGAGGGTAAAGAAATTGGTTCTGTAACTTGCCTAAGCTAATAAGGGGTTGAGGTGGAACTTAAATTTAGGTACACAAAAATCTAAAACATTGGCATTTTGGTAATCTCTATCTTTAATAATTTTACATTTAAGCTGAATTTAAATTTTGTACATTTTCCTTGCACACATACTCAGTGGAAGTAGAAGGCAACTCAGAGGTACATTGCCTCACAGATAAAATCAACTTGAGATGGAAAGTTGTATTTTTACAAGTTACTGCTTTTTATAAAGCATTACTTGTAAAGAAGGAGGCCCGCAATTTACTAATGGAAAACTGTTAAAATGCTGTTTTCAAAGTTGATTGAGTTAACAGTCTGAAGTCTTTCTGTTTCTAAAACATAGAAGTCAATTTCTAGATATGAAATTTCCCTTTTTTTAAAATTCTTTTGTGGGTGTCCTTCCATGAACAAATAATGTGATAGATGTTGTTACAATGATGTAATTGATGGCTATTATGACAATCTTATCTCTCTTGATTCTCATCCTTTGTTGTGGTATTCCTCTTACCAGATATTTTAGACTTTAGAGAACTACAGAAGTTTAGACCATTGGGCCCAAACACCTTGTATGTGTTTTAGGATAACATACCTTGAGGTATGAAGCATTTAAAATAATTGCATAAAATAGCACATTATACACAGAAATAGAGTATGGGATACTTGAGAAGAAATATGTAAAAATTGCAATATAATTTATTATTTGGGATTTCTGGGTGATGATATATTTTGGTGAAACTTTTGGTGAAAGGCTTAAATAATAAAAGGCAACATTCAAATAAATCCTCATTACTCTGATAATTGAAATTGTTGTTCTATATGAGGATCATATCTGTCAGCAGCAGTTCTCCCCATATAGGCTTGTAGATGTAGATAATAGGGAAATATTGGGCTCAATATGAAATTAGTATAGATTTTTTTAAAGAAAATATTAATTCTTTGATTACTGTAACTTTTATTTAGCTACTAATAGCTCGTTTCAAAAATAACTTGACACTTTATAGCCAAGTAAAATCCTGGAACAAGTCCAGTTAACTGAAAGATCCGGACAGTTAGGTTTTACTTTACTACTGAGGTCAGTTCAGTTCAGTCGCTCGGTCCTGTCTGACTCTTTGCGACCCTATGGACTGCAGCACGCCAGGCTTCCCTGTTTATCACCAGCTCCCAGAGCTTACTCAGACTCATGTCCATCGAGTCGGTGATGCCATCCAACCATATCATCCTCTGTTGTCCCCTTCTCCTCCTGCCTTCAATCTTTCCCAGCATCAGGGTCTTTTCCAATGAGTCAGTTCTTTGCATCAGGTGACCAAAGTATTGGAGTTTCAGCTTCAGCATCAGTTCTTCCAGTGAATATTCAGGACTGAAATCCTTTAGGATTGACTGGTTGGATCTCCTTGCAGTCCAAGGGACTCTGAAGAGTCTTCTCCAATACCAAAGTTCAAAAGCATCGATTCTTCAGTGCTTAGCTCTCTCTATAGTCCAACTTTTACATCCGTACATGACTACTGGAAAAACCATAGCTTTGACTAGATGGACCTTTTTCAGCAAAGTAATGTCTCTGCTTTTTAGTATGCTGTCTAGGTGTGTCATACATTTTCTTCCAAGGAGCAAGAGTCTTTTAATTTCATGGCTGCAGTCACGATGTGCAATGATTTTGGAGCCCAAGAAAATGAAGTCTGTCACTGTTTCCATTGTTTCCCCATCAATTTGCCATTAAGTGACGGGACCAGATACCATGATCTTAGTTTTCTGAATATTGAGTTTTAAGCCAGCTTTTTCACTCTCCTCTTTCACTTTCGTCAAGAGGCTCTTTAGTAGTTCTTCTTTGCTTTCTGCCATAAGGGTGGTGTCATCTGCATTTCTGAGGTTATTGATATTTCTCCCAGCAATCTTGATTCCAGCTTGTGCTTTATCCAGCCTGTCATTCTGCATCTAAGTTAAATAAGCAGGGTGACAATATACAGCCTTGACATACTCCTTTCCCAGTTTGGAACCAGTCTGTTGTTCCATGTCCAGTCTAACTGTTGCTTCTTGACCTGCATTTAGATTTCTCAGGAGGAAGTTCAGGTGGTCTGGTATTCCCATCTCTTTAAGAATTTTCCACAGTTTGTTGTGATCCACTCAGTCAAAGGTGATTACTAATGTACCACTGGGGCTTCCCAGGTGGTGCTAGTGATAAAGAAGCTGCCTGCCAACACAAAAGATGAGAGAGACATGGGTTCAGTCCTTGGGTTGGGAAGATGTCCTGAAGAAGGGCATGGCAACCCACTCCAGTATTCTTGCCTGGGAAATCCCATGGACAGAGGACCCTGATGGGCTACAGTCCATAGGATCACAAAGAGTCAGACAAGACTGAAGTGACTTAGCATGCACATACACATGTACCATTGACACTGACATCTGTTATGCATTGATATGCCAGGTTCTGTATTGTGGCTGCTCAAGGAAGTAAGTAATAGGCAGATTTTTGGAGTAATGGTACCAATGGCTATTGCTGACAGATGTAAAGCTCCAAATTTGAAACTTTTAGATGATTGCTTATTTCATGGAGCACACGCTGTTTATTAGCAGTCTTCAATAGTTTGTAAAACTTGATTTTTCACTTGAAATGTAGTCTTTGCCTATTAATTTATGATTAGAAAGTGTTTTTTTTTTTAATTAAAACTTTTAAGAATGAAAAAAAAAACCACACTTGTTTTTATATGATTTTTGTTATTACCCACATGGGGTAAATTATACTTGCTCTTTAAGATTCCTGTTCCCCTTTTCAGCCCAGTCATGTTTTCAAATCTTCCATAGTGGATAAAGGTAGTCGGATCAAAGCAAGAATATTTCTTCCACATTTTGGGGAGCGTAACTTTAAAAGATGACTGAATTGTCATAATATTACATATCACTTTTAACCCCAAATTCAAATTTGAATGAGGTTCATATTCATCGCAGAGAAGGCAATGGCACCCCACTCCAGTACTCTTGCCTGGAAAATCCCATGGACCGAGGAGCCTGTTGGGCTGAAGTCCATGGGGTTGCTAAGAGTTGGAGACGACTGAGCATCTTCACTTTCACTTTCATGCATTGGAGAAGGAAATGGCAACCCACTCCAGTGTTCTTGCCTGGAGAATCCCAGGGACGGGGGAGCCTGGTGGGCTGCCATCTATGGGGTCGCACAGAGTCGGACATGACTGAAGCAACTTAGCAGCAGTAGCAGCAGCAGCAGCATATTCATCGTGTTTCTCAAGTTAATCAGACATTTTGTGTTGTCTGTAATTAAGGTTGGTGAAATATCTCCTCTCTTCCATTTTAAATATAAGGAAATTTATAATGCTGTAATTGAGTAACATTCAACATGTTAGGATATCCTAGCCTTTGAGTTTACTGAGAGTAACTGAGCTGGTCTTTGTACATTGAGTATACCAATTAAGGATTATTAAATGTTCAGTAGCAATAGCTCGTTTTTATCCAAACTGAATTAATTAGAGCAAGGAGAGAAATGCGTCTGGACACTGTCCGTTTACTTTTGAATATTATTGCCCTTTTGTATCCAACTGTTATTTTTTTTTGGCTTGGAGGATAGGGGATTTCCATTTTAAGCTTAAAAATAAACATATAGAGATGTCTTGGAAGTTCAAGTTGGAATTTAATTTGTTTTAGCTAGTACAATGATTTATTGAGTGGATGTCCAGCTTGCACTGGTCACACTAGATTCCTATAGATATGTCTATAAGAACTGTGTTCTTATATAGGTAAATAAATAGTTTAATTGTGTACAAAAGATGAGGCTAGTGATAATTTGTGATTAATTTCTAGGCACACGTCATTTCAATTTCAGTCATTTTTTAAAATAATTTTTATTTATTATTTTTGGCTGTGCTGGGTCTTCATTACTGCAAGGTTTTTCTCTAGTTGTGACAAGTGGGGGCTCTTCTCTAGTTGTGGTGTGTGGGCTTCTCATTTTGGTGGCTTCTCTTGTTATGGCTTCTGGGCTCCAGAGCACAGGCTTAGAAATTGTGCGTGGGCTTAGTTGCTCCAAGGTATGTGGGATCCTCCTGGATCAGGGGTTGAACCTGTGTCTCCTGCATTGGCAAGCAAATTCTTTACCATTGAGCCAGCAGGGAAGCCCCTCAATTTCAGTTACTAAAGGCAATGCAAATGTGATGTTTTATACTTTGTTTCTATTCAGCAATTTACATTAATGTATTTTGCATTTTGGCATAATTTAATGAGAGTGTAGTTATATGCAATAAATACTAAATTGTCTGTCCTATACTCCATGTGGTAGAACTCTTATAAAGAATCCCAAAGGTTTTCAGTTTGTTCTCTCACTTTTGCTTTTCATCAGTTTTGAGAGCCAGTTTGACTTTGGACCCTAGGTGTTGTCCGTGACTGCTGTCATGGCTTTCTTTGTCACCCAACACCAGTCTTTTAGGAGTTAATTAGCCTGGATGAGAACCTTTTAGTGTTCTAAGCGTGTGGATACTTAATTGTGTCTGACGACCCTATGGACTGTGGCCCACTAGGCTCCTCTGTCCATGGAATTCTCCAGGCAAGAATACTGGAGTGGGTTGTGATTTCCTCCAGCAGGGGATCTTTCCAACCCAGGGATTGAACCCACATCTCCTGTATTGCAGGTGGATTCTTTACTGCTGAGCCACTGGGGAAGCTCGCTCTCAGCATAAGTAACTTTAGTTAAAGGTCAAGTTACTATAAAACAGTTATTGGTGGCATAGGACTCAAAATCTATAATAGGGCATGGAAACAGTTTCCAGGAATGGCTAGATCCTTAGAAATTGTCTTCTTAGCCTACTTTCCACTTTTTATACTCATATTTCCAATATCTTTACTCCTTGTCATTAGACTGAGAAAACACCAGCATCAGATCTAGTCATTTTATTTTCTTAAACACACTCACTCCCAAGTAAAGCATATAAAGGAGGAGTAAAACTCACCCCATAAATAGATCTCAAAGGTAACTAAATCTGGGTCACTTTTAAGTTTTCTTCCCAAGTACAATTCTCATTGAAGGTTCACAAATGAGGGAGTAGTAGGCTAGAAGTCCAGGAAGAGAAACTAAAGGAAACAGGTTTGCAAATTTTCTCTAATTGTAGCTAATAAACTTCACAATTCATTGCTTCTGTCTGTTCTGATTTGTACATAGAAATGTTCCTTAAAGAGGTTTTTTTTTTTTCTGTTTGAAAAGTTCCACTAGTGTTTTTTTTTTTTTGCTGTGAAGGCATTTTCACAACCATGTATTGATATGCACAGTGTGCCAGGTCATGTGCTACCTGCTGGAAGTACACACAGATTAATGCAATTCCTCCCTTGCCCCCAAAGAGCTCAGAATTTAGTCAGGGAGACAAGCAAGTAAACATAGGGTTTCCATGGTAATAAGACAGCTGTGAATAGGCTTTTGTGAGTACTTAACCCAGCACAAGGGCTCAGGGAGGAAACAGAAAATCTGAATATCCTGTGAGACCCAGTGTCACTTCTGAGTTTTCAGAGTTTTAATTTTTTGACATTAAAGGGTTCTCAGAATTTGAATGACTTAATTCATCAAGGTCCAATGCCTTCTATATGCCAGGTGCTGTTAAGCTCTGAGTAGAGAGAGAGCAGAGAACAACTTAAGGAAAATCCCTACTGTCTCTGGTGGCTCATATGATAAAGAATCCACCTGCAATGTGGGAGACCTGGGTTCAATCCCTGGGTTGGGAAGATCCCCTGGAGGAGGGCATAGCGACCCACTCCAGTATTCTTGCCTGGAGAGTCCCCATGGATCAAGGAGCCTGGTGGGCTACAGGCCATGGGGTTGCAAAGAGTCGGACACGACTGAGTGACTAAGCACACAATTGTGGGGAAAAATAGAAGAAAAAAAGCGAAGACATATTTCTGTGTCATGGAGAAATTTACTTGACAACTCTCTACTGAGTGCCAGATACTTTGTTAGATGCAGGGGAACATAAAAATGACAAAGACACTATCCCAGCTTCTGGGGTTTTAGTTTGTATGAGTTTTATACTTTTTATATTTTTTAATAGATTTTATACTTTTAAATGGTTGCAGAAAATCAAAAGAAGACTGTTTCAGGGCACATGAAAAATTGTGAAATTCAGTGTTCATAAACACAATTTTGTTGAATGCAGCCACAGCCATTTGTTTACATATTGTTGATGGCTCCTTTTGCACTGTGGAGTTGGGTAGTTGTGACAAAGTCCCTGTGACCTGCAAAGCCTAAAACATTTACTGTCTGGCCCTTTACAGAAAAAGTGTCAATGTCTGGACTAGTGTAATAGTCTCTAAACTCTCTGATTTCCTAGCCTGTTAGAAAAAATATATATTTGAGCAAGTAACCCAAACATGTTTTAACTAAAAAAAATATACCCATGTGTATGTACTAGTACTTTGTATAAAGTACAGACATAGAAAGGGATAAGAACATGCAAAGAACAAGATTTTTAGGTGATTTTAAATGAGTTTATTTATTAATGGTGTAAAAGCCTTTGCTGACATGATTAATACTGTTTTAGTGAGAGCAATGTCATTGTGTTATTATTTTTTATGTCTTGTTTAAAAAAAGACTAATTAGAAGGTTTAGTTCTAAGTCCATTTTATTTTGATACTTGGTTTAATGTCTCTTATAGTTGAAACATAAATCTGACAATACATAGGTCCAAGTGGAACGAGAACATTGTTAGTTACACTTATTAAATCATAGTATTAACTTTGCTCATTCCAATCCATGAATCGAGCTAAGGTTTTCTGCTGAACTGAACCATCTCCCTTAATGACAGTCAGTTGTTCTCGAAACTTATCTGAAGTGTTGCATTTTTATATTTGCAAATAAATGGATTCTAATGGGTTTTGAAAAACGGGCTTCACTAGATGTCATCAGGGACATGGGCCCTTTGCATCTTCCTTCTATATGCTTGATGTGTAGACCCTCATCCCCATGTTTATCTAATTATATCTGCTGCAGACGTTGCACCTGATGCTTGGAAGAAGGAGGAAGAGGTGAGTCATGAAAGGATGAAGGAGATCTACCTGGCAGTTGAGTGTGCCAGTGTGTGGCTTTTTCATTGAGGTTCATTTGAAGCAGTTACTTTCTCACCAGCTGTTAAATTATTAAGGGATTGCTTGTCCTTTTGTGAATGAAAAATGCCCATCATGTGAAATTTCAGAAGTTTTAAAAATCTTTGTCTTGAGATAGCCAGAAATCTCTCTGTAAAATACATGTATCATTCTCACTTTCTATCTCATTTTAAAATATTGTAAATATTCTGCTCTATTTTAAATATCTTGTTTTATTAATTAAAAAAAAAAACCTACATTCTAATGTATTTTGGTTTCAACTTCTTGCAGTGGTTTGGATTTTATATGTGGGGCAAACTTCCCTACTCAGGAGTGCTTCTCACTTACAGTTTTTTCATAAAACATCCTTTTATTAAATAAATCATTTATTTTGGCAATATGTTTTCTCGGATTGTTCCACTAGTGACTCAAAGAAATGTAGTTTTAATACTTTATTATTGAAACAATCTAGTAAATAATATAAGCTGAGTTGTTTAAAAGGAAAAACAGCTGTATTTTCATTCAACTGTATGATAAACCTCCCACACTGAGTAATTTTTCTAATACTTGCTCTAGCATATTTTCAGCAGTGATTTCTATATGCCTTCTGACAGTATTGGCTGACAAAATAATGTGTTTTAGTTTACCACCATGTTGTTTTGCATATATTATCTCAGCTTCTTATACCAAGTGTTCCTCCAATGTCATGGGACCTTTTGTCTTTTGCTATTAAAGAAAGAAAACAAACGAGAGGCTTCTAAATGTGTATCATTAAGTTTACAAAATTTCACTAAGTATTGGATTGCATATCACATGATTCTACTTATTGCTGAGAAAATAGAAAAAGCTTCTTTCATACTCTAGATGTTTGAATTTTAAATGGTCTGTAAGTTTGAGGTAGCTTTAGGGCATGGCAACCCACTCCAGTATTCTTGCCTGGAGAATCCCCATGGACAGAGGAACCTGACAGGCTACAGTCCATGGGGTCACAAAGAGTTGGACACAACTGAACGACTAAGCACAACACAGCACTCACTATCATTAGCTATATATTTTTAGGTACAATGTGCACATAAAGTGAGAGTCATCAATGATGGTTGATAATTTCAGATTTTTACATTAGTAACTTTTAATCTTGTGGGACCAGCTTCTTATTAGCCTTATATTTTTGTTATTTTTAACACATGATATGACTGAGGAAAGGCTCAGACTTCTGTGTAGGAAATACAACAATCTAGTATTTTCTTGTTGCCCTGTATTTGCGTTATTGGTACTATCTTATTATCCTCAATATGTTGTCTTTGCAGGAATCTTTTAAAGGTACTTTTCTATTTTGTTGTTGTTTTGAGGACTGACTTAGCTAAAACTAGGTCAAATAGCCTGTAAGTTCACTTAACCAAGTACTTGTTACTGCAAATACATTGTAGTACACTGACAGTGAGAAAAACATGGGTTGTGAATACCCCACTTTTCCCTTGAGATAATTCCTATACCATTTGAAGCTATGGATCCAGTGAGGGATTCAGTATTATTCTCACGTTAAATATTAAAGTTTATTTTCTTGTATTTTGATTAAACATCAATATTTCACAAGCCACAGTTGATGCTTTAAGTAATATTTGAACTCTGGAAACCACTGGTTGAAGGTTGAACTCAGGATTAAGGATTATGGGAGAGTGAATTTGTGTTTCCTAATAGCTAGATAGACATTCTAAATTTACCTTCTTGATGGTGAAGAGGTATATGTAGATGTTCATAGCTTCCCTGATGGCTCAGAGGTTAAAGCGTCTGCCTGCAATGTGGGAGACCTGGGTTTGATCCCTGGGTCGGGAAGATCCCCTGGAGAAGGAAATGGCAACCCACTCCAGTATTCTTGCCTGGAGAATCCCATGCGCAGTGGAGCCTGGTGGGCTACAGTCCATGGGGTCGCAAAGAGTCGGACACGATTGAGCGACTTCACTTTCACTTTCTGTAGTTAATTTCCTCCAATAAGACCTGAAACCAGAAATAGCTGAAGACTTTTTCTGCAGTACTCAGTTCAGTTCAGTTCAGTTTAGTCGCTCAGTCATGTCCGACTCATTGCGACCGCATAAATAGCAGCACGCCAGGCCTCCCTGTTCATCACCAACTCCTGGAGTTCACTCAAACTCATGTCCATCAAGTCGATGATGCCATCCAGCCATCTCATCCTCTGTTGTCTCCTTCTCCTCCTGCCCCCAATCCCTCCCAGGATCAGAGTCTTTTCCAATGAGTCAACTTTTCACATGAGGTGGCCAAAGTACTGGAGTTTCAGCTTTAGCATCATTCCTTCCAAAGAACATTGATCTCCTTCAGAATGGACTGGTTGGATCTCCTTGAAGTCCAAGGGACTCTCAAGAGTCTTCTCCAGTACCACAGTTCAAAAGCATCAATTCTTCGGCACTCAGCTTTCTTCACAGTTCAATTTTCACATCCATACATTCATTTAATTTCATCCCCTCCCCCCACCGCCCGCCCAGCCCCTGGCTTTTGGCTCTATACTTCCTTTAACTGTGTTTTCCATACAGACTTCTATATGTTATGTAGCTACAGTCTATAAAAGTAAACTTAACTGTATCATTTGAAGACATGAGGTGGTTAATTAATACCGGGTACAATTGGCCAATTAGCTACTTATGTGGAATATCCCTGATGCTGTTATTGGGATTTTAAAAAGAAATGTTCTATCCTTTCTAGTTGACAGAAGTTAGAGGAATTACATGTAGAACATATCTTTATATGAACATTTCTTTAGAAAAGAACAAAGAAATAAAGTTGCTGAATAACATAGGGAGCTCGACTTGGTGTTCTGTGGCATCCTAGAAGGGTGGGATGAGGTGGGAAATGGTAGAGAGGTTCAAGAGTGAGGGAACATATATATACCTATGACTGATTCATGTTTATGTATGACAGAAACCAATACAACATTGTAAAGCAATTATCCTCCAATAAAAAATAAATAAATTCCATGTTGCTATGTGACAGAAAACAAGAAAATTCTGTAATTATCCTTTGATTCAAAAATAAATTTTAAAAAATTAAAAAAAAACCTTAATATCTTATTTTAACAACAAACATTACCAAATAAGCGGCTGGATAAATGAATAAAAAATAAAGAAATAAATGTTGTAAAAATCCATTAATTTATAATCTTAAAATAATCAAAGATATCTATAATTGCTGTTCATGCTAGGGTATTTTTTGGTAGTAGGGTATCATTGGCTTATTCTCTTCAGGGGTACAGATCCCTTTAAAATAGAAGTTAAAGAATACTTGAGTGACTTCCCTGGTGGTCCAGTGGTTAAGACTCCACACTCCCAGTGCAAAGGACCTGGGTTTGATCCCTGATCAGAGAACTAGATCCTGCATGCCACAACTAAGAGCCCACACACAGCAACAAAGATCACGTGTCCTACAGTTAAAACCTGGCATACATAGCCAAATAAATTAAAAAAAAAATTTTTGAATACTTACTATTGAGAAGCAGAAGGAAGAGGGCAAGCATTTGATGGTGAAGTCAAGTTCAGATTTAAAAACAGCAAGTAGAAAATCCAGTCTTAAACTGGGATCAATACTTGTTGCAGAAACAGAAATAGTTACTTTATACAAAGTACACAGATATTTATAGCAACTTTATAGAAAGAAGGAGCTAGTATTCTTATAGGGAAGGAAGAGATGTAAAAACATATATGATTGACATTTACCTCTCATAAAGCAAGTGAGAAAAACAATGGAAGTTTAGGAAAGTAGAAAATGATGCTAGAAGATGAGAAAGTTAAAAAAAGTATATTGTCACCTATTTAAAGATTTATGGGAGGTGAGAGGGAGAAGGAGAGAATGAGAATGAATGGGAGTACAAATGAATAGGCAGCTGGTTCAACTTTTAACCTTCTTGTTTGACTCTATTCTTATATGGTTTCTCAGTAATAGTTGCAAGAATACAATGTTTATTTGCTGAAGGAATGAAGGAGGTTGTCTGTAATGGGAAAATTGCATCATAGCTTAACTGGTAGGAGAATAATTGATTTAGTGTTTATAAATATGGCTTGATGCTGCTGCTGCTGCTGCTAAGTCGCTTCAGTCGTGTCCGACTCTGTGCGACCCCATAGACGGCAGCCCACCAGGCTCCCCCGTCCCTGGGGTTCTCCAGGCAAGAACACTGGAGTGGGTTGCCATTTCCTTCTCCAATGGCTTGATGATAATACAGTACAAATATTATAAGTGGTCAGTTACTTCATCTTTTTTTTAAATTGCAAAATAATACAGTTCTTCTCGTATTGTGGAAGTATCCAACTAAATTTTCAGTACAGTAAAAGCTTGCTTTAGTGTTCTGTATACTATAAGAACTCAGTCTGTTTAACATTACTGTATATAATATAGATAACCAACAAAGACCTACTGTATAGTACAGGGAAATATACTCAGTATCTTGTAATAAAGTATAATGGAAAAGAATCTGAAAATGTGTGTGTGTGTGTGTATATATATATATATTTATTTATTTATAAAACTGAATCACTTTACTGTATACCTGAAACTAATACAACATTATAAATCAACTATATTTCAATAAAAATTTTAAAAACTCAGTGTGTTTAGTAGTAGTTTCATATTCAGTTACATTGTTCAGAATTAGTATTGAATTGTGAATATTGCTCTATTTAGTTTTATGATTCTATTACAAAGCTGGAGTTAATGATTTGGAAGTATTAGCTGCCTAATTAGTAGTATGCTGCTGCTTTGTGTAAGAATAAGATAAGTCATTATGGTTTCCTCTGTTTGTGTGAATGGTACCTATTCCCAATCAACCTATGCAGCAGATTTATAGGTATAAAAATGTTTGTGGCCGTAAAGCAAATTAAAGTATTTAGAGAAAAATTCCTAAATATCACATTGGTTCAGAAAATATTTATTAAATTCTTGGTGCATTCCGGGATTGCATACTCTTTGCTTGGCAATACAAAGATTAAAAAAAGAACCTAGTTTTGGCCCTCAGTTTATAGTTTAAGCTAGATGGGTTTATTATTGAGTGTCATTTTAAGTGCTATAGTATAGGAAATTAATATGGAAGAATAGCATGAAGATGGGAGAAGGCAATGGCACCCCACTCCAGTACTCTTGCCTGGAAACTCCCATGGACGGAGGAGCCTGGTAGGCTGTAGTCCATGAAGTCGCTAAGAGTCGGACACAACTGAGCGACTTCACTTTCACTTTTCACTTTCATGCGTTGGAGAAGGAAATGGCAACCCACTCCAGTGTTCTTGCCTGGAGAATCCTAGGGACGGGGTAGCCTGGTGGGCTGCCATCTATGGGGTCACACAGAGTCGGACACGACTGAAGCGACTTAGCAGCAGCAGCAGCATGAAGATGGTCACTTCTAAACGAGGTGCTTTGAGGGAAATCTGAAGAATTAGCAGAAGTATATGAGTTCGCCTGACATGGATTTGGGTAGGGTGGGAGGAGATGGGGGTTAACAGAGGGAGAGGGTGGTGAAGTCGACAGCATTCTAGGCAGAGAGAATAACATCATGAACAAAGTAATGGAAATTTGTAAGAGCATAGCGTGTGTAGAAAAATGATGAATAATCTTGTGTTATTCAAACACAAGGGGTAAGATGAACAGTGGTAATGAAAGAAATGAGACTAGGGAAGTAATAATAACATGAACATGAATAATAACACAAACATTCTTTGATGGCTAGCTAATATACACCAGGCTTGGGTGCATGATCGCACTTAATCTTGACATTCCTCCGAGGTCTATATTCTCCATATTCTCATTATTATCCTGCCTGCCTCCATGATTCTACTCTTGATAGCATGATCTTTGCCCTGTGTCATTAAAAATTGAATTGGAGGTATATGGTAACACAGAATGTATATCTTTGGCTGATTCATGTTGAGGTTTGACAGAAAACAACAAAATTCTGTAAAACAATTATCCGTCAATTAAAAAAAAAAAGTCACTGGAAGGCTAGCAGATTCTCTATGTAGAGATTGCCAGTGGTGGCATTACCACACTCTAAGGCCTGACTGTGGAGTGTACAAGTACAGACGCTCAATCTTGTCAGTGTTTCAGAGTTGATACTACTTGGGGATACAGATTCATGCTATTTGCAGGAGACTATAATTTAACCAGAATGTTATGAGATGGTAGAGACATGGCTAGCATATATGAGCAGTATTTAGAGGTTTCAATGGAAACAAACAAAATATGATTTAGCAGAATGATGTACTTGCCAATAAAGTCATAAAATCAGAGGCTGAATTGAGAAGTATAGTATTTCAAGGTGAAGGACATGGAAATCCTTTCCTTCCTTGGATTTATCAAACCGCAGGGTATTTGAGAGAGATGCTGAACCATGTCATGTCACATTAAGATAAATTGAAACTGGTAGGTATACTTTAGCTTCAAGTAGAGAGTATTGTCTTCATGTAATATTTACAGGTTCCTTTTGTTTATTTATTCTGTCCAATCTACCATCCCTCTTAGTTTGGACTCTTATTATTATTACTTGAGTTACTTCAATAGCCCAGATTATTAAACATAAGATAATTTATTCTGATTAATTTAGATAGAATATTTATACACACACACACAAACACACATAAAGAGATATGAACCAGAAGGGTTGCAAAACAGGCTCCAGGTAATCTAAGTATAGGAATAACTTCCAGAATCACACAGCCAAAACATAATCTGATGAAGGAGCTGTTGCTATCCCAGAACCACTTTGTCAAATTGTTGTGATGAAAAAGATGTGTCCGCTGCCATCAACCCATGTCGCCTCTGTTGCCACCCATGCTAACAAAACATGGGTGAATCTATACCCCATATGCATCTATTTGATGGATGACAACTAAGCCACCTTACTGTATTGTTATAAGGGATAGCTGCTGCTGCTGCTGCTAAGTCGCTTCAGTTGTGTCCGACTCTGTGCAACCCCATAGATGGCAGACCACCAGGCTCCCCCGTCCCTGGGATTTGGGTGGGTTGCCATTTCCTTCTCCAATGCATGAAAGCGAAAAGTGAAAGTGAAAGTGAAAATGAAGTCGCTCAGAGACTGATAAATGTGGTTTTCATGGATTCTTCATTGGTGGGGCTGATACTGGGTGGGTGTTTAAAATTATAGCAGGCATGTTCAAGTGCTATTGGGTAGCCAACCATGACAGAAGTCTACTGTGGTCTGGTAGCTAATCTCTTGGCCTTCACTCAGGTTTTTCTCCTCCTTCAAGACCCAAATCCTGATGAAGACTTCTCTTTTGTCTTTCCCATCTGTCCTCTGTGTTCCTAAGACATCCTGTACATGCCTCTGTTATACTGATATGTTTACATATTACTCTTCCCTACTACATGTACTCAGTCACTCAGTCAGTCATGTCCGACTCTGGGCGACCCCATGGACTATAGCCTGCCAGGCTCCTCTGTCCATGGCAATTTTCCAGGCAAGAATACTGGAGTGGGTCGCCATTTCCTTCTCCATCTCTACTATATTATGAATTGTTTATTTTTATTAATTTAACAGAGTCAAATTAATTAATTTGAGTCAAAATTTAGAAAGTAGAGAAGAAAAAATAATGATATGATCTTGCCACCTTCACATGATGTTAGTATTTTGTTGTACATATTTCAGATCCAGTCCTCCAAAGTAAAACTTGGCAAAAGTTAAACTACCCTGTAATGGGAAGGACTGCATGTGGAGGTAGTGAGTTCCCTGTTAGTTGAAGTCGACACAGAACATAGATGAATATCTGTGGACTTTATAAAGTGCTAACCAGCCTCATTCCTGTGATTCTCACTTTGATTCAACAATGCTAGATCTAGCCTTTGAGAGAGAAAGAGAGCCTGGCTTCAAGTAAATCATTAACAAGTAAGATATACAAATGAGAAATGAAATAAGATAGGAAAAGTAGAGGTAGAGACAGTGATAGAGATAATTGGGAAGGGGGGTCTGGTATATATACATGAAATTTATAGATATTGATTGTGAATTAATCATTGTAGGAGTCACTGCAGTGACTGCAGTGGGTGCAACTATATATCATGAGATACTGGTGTCATTGAAGTTACTATTCAATACATAGATGCAGTTTGATTACTTTTTATGGATCCTTTGTTTTCCCCCCACATTCTCATACATTATTTTTTTAAATTATTTTAGTATTTTTCTTTGTCCATTTATTTAGTTGATTAAAAACTAGTAATGTTTAGAATTACCAAGCAAGTAAAGGGATAAAAATACTGATTTCTTTTTCTTGTTTTAAAAAGTCAAGATACCATTCAGAAGCCATAAAATTCATCCTCTTAAAGTATACAGTTCAGTGTTTTTTTTTTTTCTTCATGTATTCAAAGAGTCATGCAACCATCACAACATTCACTCTTAGAACATTTTTATCACCCACAAATGAAACACCATACCTGTTGGCAGTCACACCCCAGCTCTCCCATCCCCTCTTGCCCTGCCCCTGACAACCACTAATTGACAAATCTCTATAGGTTTGCCTGTTCTGGATATTTAATATAAATGGAATCATGTAATGTATGGCCTTTTGTGATCTACTTCCTTCATTTACAGAGAAGGCAATGGCACCCCACTCCAGTACTCTTGCCTGGAAAATCCCATGGATGGAGGAGCCTGGTAGGCTGTAGTCCATGGGGTCAGAGTCTGACATGACTGAGTGACTTCCCTTTCCCTTTTCCTTTCCCTTTCCTTCATTTAGCATAATGTGATTTCAAGTTTCATCCATGCAGTATAGAATGTATCAGTACTTCATTCGTCTTTGTGGCTGAATAATAGTCCATTGTATGGACATATGACATTTTTTAATCCATTCATCGTTTGATAGACATTTGAATTGTTTCCACTGTAATGTTTCTTCTGTGAACATTCAAGTACAAGTTTTTGTGTGGATATATGTTTTCATTGTCTTGGGTATAAGCTGAGTCATGTGGTAACTCTACGTATAACTTTTTGAGGAACTACTAGACTGTTTTCCAAAGTGGCTGTATTATCTCATATTCTTACCATCAGTGTGTAAGGGTTCCAGTTTCTCCACATCCTTACCAACAATTGTTATTATCTTTTCTGCCATAGCCTTTATTACTGTGGGAGTGAAGCGGTGTCTCACTGTGGTTTTGATTTGCGTTTCCTTGGTGAATAGTGATGTTGACACTCATGTGCTTATTGGCCATTTGTATGGCTTCTTTAGAGAAATGTCTGTTCAAATCCTTTGTCCACTTGTAGTTGGGTTATTTGTCTATTGTTGATTTGTAAGGCTTCTTTTTATACTTTGGATACAAGCCCCATATCAGATGTATGACTTGTAAACATTTTCTCACACCTTGTATGTTGTCTTTTCATTTGATGTTGATTTTGGAGGTGTAGTCCTTTCCAATTTGGTTTTATGACCCTTCAAGTGTGTCTTAATATGTTTCAGGGGTTAACATGAGTTTCAAAATGAATAAAAAATGATTTATCTAGTGAAAATGTTATGTCTGTGTATCACAATATAAAGGAACATTTCCAACCAAATCAAAGCTTATTGAACCTCAAAATGATGTGCTGTTGTAACTGAATATTTTTCTTTCCAGTTAGTGGTCTTTTTTATCCCAATGCAGGTAACTGTGTTTCTGATGTTTTCCCCCAATTCAGCAACTTCTCATGAATCTTTCTTCAGTGACATATTGTAGATATATATTTCCTGTAATTTACAAATTATGTTTGTTCTTGTAGATAATAATTATCCTAAGGGAACATATGCCAAGTAGTAAAGTGTTTGTTTATTTTTGCTATCGGGTAAAAAAATAACTTTGCTAAGGTTGTATGATGTATATCTATGCTATAAACTGCCAGTTTATCCTGTGGAATAGTTAAAATTTTTTTTCTTATTTCTACTCATTGAGTAGGTAGCAATATGAACCATAAATATATGGTAAAATTTATATGACATTAGGGTATATAGAGTGAAAAATAATAATGAAGGAGCCAAAAAATGATGGTTGTTGATAGTCAGAGCGTGACTTACTATTTTAATACAGAGAACATTAATTTTTCTTTTTCTTTTTTAAGTTTATTTTGTTGAAGTATAGTTGATTTACAATGTTGTATTAATTTGTACTGTACAGCACAGTGATTCAGTCATACATATATATTCTTTGTCATATCCTTTTATATTATAGTTTATTATAGGATATTGAATATAATTCCTTTTGATATATGGTAGAACTTTGTTCCTTAATATTTATTAATCACCTTTGAAACTCATAAGCAGAAATTTGCTAATACAATAAATATTCTTTTTAACAGGAGGACATGAACCTTAATGAAGAGCGAAAAGCTCCTTTACGAAACAAAGATTTTACCACTAAGCGTGAGATGGTCGTCCAGTATATTTCTGCTACTGCCAAATCTGTAAGTAGTGAGACGCTTCCAGCATCCATATAATGAGCTTAGCATTATCTGCTTAAAAGAAACAAACTTCAGATCTCTAAGTTCTTGCCTCAGTGTACTTATATAGACTTCATAAAAGAAGTGTATATATGTACTTTAATACATTTTATATATATTTCAAAACTGTTCTTAAAGAGATTTCTATTTTTATAAACAAAACAGACTAAGAATAGTCGGCTCTGAGTTAATCCGGTTAAATTTTGGAGCTGAGGTTTTGTGCACTTACTAACAAATAGCAATTTGTAGTTATTCCACTTAATATACAGTTTGTTATAGGAACACTTCAGATATTGAGGAAGGACAAACATAGCCTAGTCACAAGATTTAACTAAGTTTACATTAAAGTTATACATCTGGTATTTGCTTACTTGAAATTTATAGCAATTTTTTAAATAAGCAGTTTGTTTTTATTTTTTGTGATGCTACCCATGTAAACTACCTCGTAATAGTTCTTGTACAGCTTAATTTAACATAAAGGAAGGTGTTTAATAGGAACTTTAATGAAATTTGAGTCTCAAAAAATTAAAATTAGTATTCATTGAAAAGGCTTGTCTGCAGCAGGAAAAACTTCGTGTTTTAGTGGAATATATTGCTTTGTTTATTTCCTAAAGTGCTTCCAAAACGAGTCTGGAAATTTGATTTATTTTTGTAGGAAAAGAATATTTTTTGAAATAGTGGACTGTATCTTTTACATTTCTGTAAAGAAGCTTTTCACAGAGTTTATAAAATCACTATGAATGTGTACATATATAACATACATATGTTGTATGTATATATATACACACACAAAAACACACAGTGATTTTATGTTTGTGTGACGTGTATATTACACACATACATTTACATTTAAGGCATACATATTTTAAATTTAAAAAGTTGACCAGTGAATAAAATAGTTCTTCATCGGCAAAATATATTCTAAAATTATTTGCCTATCCTATTAATGCTGTTTCAGTACAGTAATTGCAGTGACAATTACTGATGCATTTTGTCTGAATTCTACAATTGTATTGATTCCATATTGTACTTTAAGTAAGCTAAATCTGAATGCTGAACTATTTAAACATAATGCATTGTAGCTCTGCCATAGCAGAACAACAGCATGTTTTTTAATTTGCTTCTGGTGTCCAAGGGCAGAAATGTGTTTCAAGTGATAAGTGAAATTTGCCTTGAGCCTCATTTTCAATAGAATTAGGTGAGGCATAGGGTTTTACTTTGAAATTCTGATGAATCTCTTCTCATTTTTGCACTCAAGTTATTGTTCACAGTACAATGCTTTAGGAAATGCTGGGTGTACATTCAGTGTTATTTTTCAAATACCTAAAGGCAAATACACTAGTAAATCTATATAGTTATATCTGAGTGCAAAGTACAGATAATAATTAGGTGCTGATTTTAATGGCAAGATTTTGTTAGTGTCTCTGGCTCATTTGTTGTTTTTGTTTGTGTAACTGTAACTGAATATAATGAAAATTGTATGAAGCTCTTACTTCTTAACCTTTTGATTTTGACTCAGTCTCTATGTAGAACTTGTTTTCATTTATCTTTGTATTGTTTCCTCTTTAACTGACTGAGAAAAAGCACACTGATTTATATACTCATTTTCAGATTAAAATGCTAAACTTGGGGTAAACGTTGGCTGAGCTGTCTTGAATTGATTTATTTGAAAAATGGAAATTTCTCAAAAGACATGGAAACTCTATACTAAAGGCATTAGTTTCAAAATTGATACAAATAACTATTTAGTATATGATCCTTATTTGTTTCCTTTAGCACACATAGGATCACTTGACATGCCTATAGAACTTTAATTAGTGCTCTAAGGTTATATGTTTTATTTGCTTGTATTTTTCATGGACTAAATACGATGAAAGAAAGCCTATTGACAAGCATGTTTTAAAGCTTTCTCACTTTGGAGAGACAATTGTTAGTACTGTGTTCTGTGGTAAAAACAAAGAAAATTACATATCTTATTTCCTTTTGAAGGTGAGAGGGATGCCATTTAGTGACAAACCATCCTCTCATCTTTTGTGATCTCTTCGTGATCATGACAATAAAATTTGCATGAATTATAATGTCACCTATGACCATTTATGTGTAACTAAGGTTTCCATCCTGCTGGCTTTTATTAGGCTTTAAGGATACTTTGCATGTCATACTCTTTTATGCTTATTTTTTCATTATATTGACACACTGATTAGAAATGCTTCCACATTTAAAGTAGATATGATTGTAACCACTGCTTTATGAAAATGTTTTGCAAATAGTCAAAACTTTTATCTTGAAGTAAAAGCAAATTTAAGGACTAGAGTACCTGGTAGAAAAATATTTTATCATAAGTCATATGTAAAACGTGAAAATTACAGTTAAATTTAAACATAAATTGTACATTTCCCCCTTTAACACCTGCTTTTGTCATTTTACATGGAATTGAAAAACAAAATATGTACTCAATAAGCAATATCCGTCATTCTCCTGGGTTTGTGGGAAGGACAGTAAAGCAAGATGAAACAAATACATGGGTTTAGACACAAAACCTGTTTCTGAAGCAAAGGGGAGTCTTTTGTTGTGTAACTGATCATGCCAAAATTAGCCTGGGATAAGAGAATATAAAGGAAATTAAAAGATAATGATGAAAACTATTGCTTAGTTTTTTCCTCTTCAAATTCCATAATAAAAAATGTATGAATGCAAAGGAAAAAGTACCTTGAGTAACTAACTCTGTCAGTGATGAATGGACTTAGTAAGAGAGTGGAAAAGAGTCTCTTCTCTGTTGGAACTGGACTCTTTCTGTAACAAGTGTGGTTATGGTCTTGATCTTGTTGTTTAGTTGCTAAGTCACTTCTGACTCTTTGCAACTCCATGGACTGTAGCCCTGCAGGCGCCTCTGTCCCCGGTATTTCCCACGCCAAGAATACTGGAGTGGTTTGACATTTCCTTCTCCAGGAGATCTTCCCAACCCATGGATCAAACCCGGGTCTCCTGCATTGCAGGCAGATTCTTTACCATCTAAGCCACCAGGGAGGCCCAGGTACATGTAGATAATTTGGCCACAGATAGTCTGGAAGAGTCTTTGTTTTCACAGCACCAACATAAGTTTTCAGAAGTGCAAAACCAAGCTTTGTTAATATTGCAACGTGCACTCACTGGGCTGTTCAGTGTGACAGCTGCCGGCCTCCCCGCCCTCCTTACTACCTGCCCAACTCACTACCGAACATCAGCGGCTTCATGTCACCCAGCCTGTTCCTGTTCTCTTCACCTTCACCCTGGCTTCACTCCAAACCCACGCCTCTTCAAAGCTTTGTGCTTCTCTGCCCCCAAACAGTCGCTGAGCAGCTGCACTCTCAGCGTCCCTGCCTTTTCCCTGTGTGGTTCCCATGGGCTTCCTCCTCGTCAGACTCCAGTCCCCAAAACCTACATTCCTCAAGGCAGCAATGTGACACAATCATGTTTGCACCCCAACATGCCTGCCACATTGTCGGCAGCTGTCATGGTATATGGCACACAGTGTCAGTGGATTTTAAATAAAATGAAAACCACAAGTTAAAAAAAAATTGCAACATTGTCATACTAATTCATAATCCTGAGAGGCAGAAGACATCAGTGATTTAGAGGGAATCTTGCATGTTATATTTTAACAGTATATATAGATGTTTATGTGGGTATTCCCTTGTGGTTCAGATAGTAAACAATCTGCCTGCCAAGCAGGAGATGCAGGTTCGATCCCTGGGTTAGGAAATCCCCTGGAGAAGGAAATCACTCCAATATTCTTGTCTTGAGAATCCCATGGACAGAGGAGCCTGGTGGGCTACAGTCCATGGGGTCAAAAAGTCAGACATGGATGAGCGACTGAGCACGCACGCATAGACGTTTAAGAGGAAAAAATTAGTCACTGAAATCCGAACATTAGTTTGCCAGATGTCAGTGTCCTTATGAGAATATTAAGAAACTAATTTATTTCTAACTTAAATCACAGTCTTTGAGGTTGAGATTTAAAAATATGTAAAGTTAGTTTTTTGAAGATATATTGAAAGGTAGCATTGATTAAAAAAAACTCTCAGTAGCAAATAATTTAAAATAGTGATACCAAATACATCGCTAAATATTTTCAGATTGGCCCATATCATAAGCAGGCTTCCCTGGCAGCTCAGACAGTAAAGAATCCATCTGCAATGTGGGAGACCTGAGTTCTATCCCTGGGTTGGGAAGATTCCCTGGAGGAGAGCATGGCAACCACTCCAGTATTCTTGCCTAGAGAATCCCCATGACAAAGAAGCCTGGTGGGCTACAGTCCATGGGGTTGCAAAGAGTCAGACACAACTGAGTGACTAAGCACAAACACATATATCATAAGCAGTTAAGAGTTGCAGTATATCTTTTTGTTTGTGTGTATACATGTGTTGGCTTCCCAGGTGGCACTAGTGGTAAAGAACCTACTGCCAATGCAGGAGACATAAGAGACATGAGTTTGATCCCTGGGTCAGGAAGATCTCCTAGAGAAAGGCATTGCAACCCACTCCAGTATTCTTGCCTGGAAAATCCCATGGACAGAGGAACCTGGCAGGCTATAGTCCATAGGGTCACACAGAATCAGACACAACTGAAGTGACTTAGCACACACACATACATGTATTAATGGTTTTGCCTTTGCCACTATCAGGTAGTTTCCTTCTCAAGTCTTTGCCAGACATCACCTAGATACGGTGAAACAATTGAACCCAAAGCTGACCAGACCAGTTTCTTTTAGCTTTTCTTGGCTCATCTAATCTGTTTGCTGTATATACTTTAACTAAATGCAGTCATTTTGCAATCAGAATAGTAACAGTCAGTTCAGTTGCTCAGTCGTGTCCGACTCTTTGTGACCCCATGAATCGCAGCATGCCAGGCCTCCCTGTCCATTACCAACTCGCCGCCCCTGGCCTCGGGCGTGGGGTAGCTCCTCTCCGCCGCGCTAAGTGCACCGGTTGCAGCCGCTGCGCTAAGTGAGAATAGTATAGACCTGCTTAATTGTTAAGACAGGCTTGCAATTCTTTTTTTTTTTTTTTTAATTTCATGTCTGTGCTAAATAAACATGGGACAAATAAGACCTCTTTTTGGTGGGAGGAAATAATTTAGGTCAATAGTGTATCTTTGAATTCAGAAGACTGTTAATGGCACCACAGTGGCTTTTATTCAACTAAATAGTCGCTGTCTGTAGATAGTCTGTCGAATGAACATTTAAGAAAGCTGCTTTTCTATTTGGAGATTCATGGAGTCCTCTGAAGTAGTTAATTAGGAAACTATCATTTCTTTTTGTATCTTGTAGTATCCTGTTAAACTTAGGATTCTTATTGGGATTTCAGCTTTTTATTTTTAAAGTACTAGCTAATAATTAGAACATGTATTGATAATATGTGCTATCAGATTTATAGTTTTAGAATATGGATGAACTCTTTTTTTGAACATTGCTTGATATTCAAGTGTAGGAATCTGATAACAATGATTTATATTTGGATTCTGGCATAAAATTATACTTTAGGACTATGATTTTAGTTCTTGCCTTCTTAAGCACAAATTCTTAGGAATTCTCTTATCTCTTCACCATAAGAAAAACTCAATTGAGGTTGTAATTTTTGAACTATTTCCTCCTTCTGAATAAGTATATTTAAATACAAACTGCTTCTTTGTCTTCACATTATATAGAAAACTGTGTTGTTATAATAGAAATGCTAGGATGACCTAGAAAACCAGAATCATAAGCAATCTATCTTCTTTGTAATTTTCAAGTATAATATAAAACAATATTTTAAACCTTAAATTCATAACAATAAAAAATTTCCCATTTTCAACCTCAAGTTTATTTATTAACTTAAACACATGACTTTACGTACAACATTTATATTCTAAAATACCTAATTTCAAGCTTAATAGTATGCCTGTTAAAACACGGAAAGAAAAAAAAACAATATTAGAATAAAATTCAGTTTTCTCATGATAATTTTTGAGAGGTTGTGGGCTGATAAAATATCTGATGCCTGATTGCACTTAATCTTGAATTACTTGATATTTATACTACAACTAGTTGAGAAGCCCATTACAGAAAACTTTAAAAAGATCCTCAAATGGTAATAATTTTATTTGGGAATCTTTATTCTGCTGACTTTATACATTTTTGGAATATGGTAGAAATCATTACTGATGTATTTAACCTCTAGATCTAAAGTATTAAAAGTACACATAGAGGTGCTATTTACTAATTTACTAAACACTTCTGTGAAAAGCTTCTGATTATTAATACTGTTGCTGTTTGTTTTTTTTTTTTTACACCATAACTACTCTCCGTTGACCTCTGCATGCAGATAGTTGGAAGTAAAGTTACGGTGAGTACCAAAGATGTGTTTTACCCTTAGATGTGAATTCGTGCTTTTGGAGATTGAGTGATTTTTGCTTCTAGTATTTTATGTGTTCGGTTCTTCTTTTGGTGTATATTTTACCAAAGTAGTAAGATGAATGTTAAGATCACATGATTAGAATTTAACTATGTAAGTATTTTTCCTGTGGCTTTGGGAAGTACTTTAGAACTGGAATATGATTGTATATTTTGTCTTAGAAAGTTTTACTTCTTTTTAAAATTTTTTTTTGGAACTGTGCCTGTGTCAGTCCTTATGATTCTGAGGTGTGTTTTACCTTAATTTTTCAGGATAGCAGGGAGAGACTCCTAAAAGTTTCATTTATGCTAATAGGAATTCTTACTGAAGCATCTTACTTTGACTTTAGTATCTCTGAGCACATGGTGTAATGAAAGCAGCCTATGATGTTCAGTCAGGAGGCCTGGGTGCTTATCTTTGCTGGGTGCTACTCATCAGCTTTATGACTTTGGGCAAGTCGTATAATTTATCTGAGGTTTAGTTATTAAGTAGATAAATTGAAGTGATTGGCTTGCATTATCTTTTAAGGTTCTTTTAGTTGCTGTCATCTAAGCAGGGGTCCACAACCTCCAGGCCGCAGACCAGTACTTCCTGTCAGATCAGCGATGGCATTAGATTAGCAATAAAGTACACAATAAATGCAATGTGGTTGAATATTCCTGAACTCATCCTCACCTACCCCAGTCTGTGGAAAAATAATTTTCCATGAAATTGGTCCCTGGTGTCAAAAAGGTTGGGGACTGCTGATCTAAAAGTTATATACATGAGACACTGCGTTGCAGTGCCACAATTACATGATACACTATTACATCAATACACCAAAAGTGGCCTGTATTTTAATTAAGAGCTATTTGTAATGACCTTGCCTTCATGATTAAGCAGTCTGTATTTAGAAAACAGGTCAGGAAACATTATCTTTTTTTAAAATTTCTGTTGAAGTTTAGTGGATTTACAGTGTTGTGTTAGTTTCAGATGTACAGAAAAGTAAATCACTTA
The DNA here is from genome assembly GCF_055505025.1 of Bos grunniens. Lineage (NCBI taxonomy): Eukaryota > Metazoa > Chordata > Mammalia > Artiodactyla > Bovidae > Bos > Bos grunniens. The sequence continues at coordinate 97,776,118 of NC_141194.1, read as the reverse complement.
TTCATATACATATATCCACTGTTTTTCAGATTATTTTCTCATACAGACCATTACAGAGTATTGAGTAGAGTTTCCTGTGCTATACAACAGGTTCTTATAAGCTATCTGTTTTATATATACTAGTGTGTACATGGGCTTCCTGAGGTGGCACAGTGATAAAGAATCCACCTGCCAATGCAGGAGATGCAGGAGATGTGGGTTCAATCCCTGAGTCATGAAGATCCCCTGAAGGAAGGCACGGCAATCCACTCCAGTATTCTTGCCTGGAGAATCCTATGGACAGAGGAGTCTGGTGGGCTGCAGTCCGTGGGGTTGCAAAGAGTCAGACACAACTGAGCATGCACACTCCCATTGTAGTGTATGTATGTCAGTCCCAGTCTCCCAATTTATCCACCCCCCACCCCCCCCCCTGCCCCAGGAAACATTATCTTTAACATCACCAGGTATCTAGAATAGTGAATATATTTACATTTGTTTTGCTTTTAAATATTGAAGTCCTCTTTTTGTCTTTTTGGATTTGTCAGGCGAGTGTATGCTCCTTGGTTCTGTCTCATCACAACAAAGATTTGGAGTGATGAACATTAAAGCCCTTGGTGTGTCACTGCTTTCGGGTCTTGGACAGACCATGTTATAGCTCTTAGACAAATCAGTGTTACAGCTCCGTGTTACAGCTCCATTTTATTTAGAAAATAGCAGGAAAATCCACCGAGAGAGAGAGAGAGAGAGAGAGAGAGAGAGAGAGATACCCTTGGGCTTCTCTTTCTATATGTTTTTTTCTCTCCCTGAGCCTGCCGTATGTAAATTGGGCTAGCCAGGAGTGTTGTTTGTTCTACCTGAGGTCCTCACTCCGGCCCTCGAACCTTCCTTTGTTCTATTTTCATGGGTTTTCCCTTCCTTATCTTTTAGCCACTGCCATTCTAGACTCCTGTTTCCCATTCTAACTACCTAACAGATTCGTGTGACATTGGGGAGAAAATGCCATCCATCTTTTGGAATGATTTCCAAAATCAGCAAATATTTCTTTAGTGCTTATTGTGTACCAAGAACTGTGCTAGGTGCGCTAATGACTGGAAAATAAGAATAAAACCTTATCATTGCAATAATATATGTTGAAATAATCAAATCTTAAATTGTGCCTGCTAATTGTGCCATAGCAATATTATGTATTAGGTAGGAGACATAAGGTGAGTTAGAGTAATTAGAGAAAAATCCATGCAAATTTCTAGACTTTCAGGATATGGTGGTTGGGATTTGATGGGGGAGGGGAAATGATGGAAAAGCTCTCAGATTGTGGAAGTAATATTCAGTGCAAAAGCTTGGAAAGAGAACCAAATTGTATTTGGGAGGGGGTACGGCAGGTGGGCGAGAAGGAAGAAATGAGGTTGATTTTGTACAGAACAAAAAATGTATATTGGAAAGATTCAAAAATCAAGTTAAAAGAAGATCTTAAAGTCCAGGTAGATTAGAAATCAGTTTGAGCAAGCAAGTGACATGAGGAAAGCAGAGTTTAAGAAAAATAAATTGGATAGTAGTAGGTAGGCTGGATCAGGCTAATGGTACTCAAAGTTGAAAGTATCAAAATGCAAATTTTGTCCCTCATGGGGTCTGGAATAAGGCCAAGAATTCTGCATTTTTATCAAGCACCACGGGACATCCTGATTAGTTAGAATAAAGAGCTCACTCTGAGAAATACTGGATTGGGATAGAGATTTGTTTAGGGGGCTACCTAGGAGACATGTGAGAGTCAAAGAGGCCCTGCATTAAACTGGAGGCTTAGGTGTAGAAGGATGGGGTTAAATAACAGAGTTTGGGGCAATAAATGAATCTAGAGCTTATTTTAATGTGGGCCAGAACCAGCCTATATTTCTGGTTGTGACAACATAAACAATCCAATGACCTGTGCCAGAAGCCACTGCAAGATTACCAATTTCTCCATAATCAGTTATCAAGTTCTGTTGATTATTTCTCCTAAATAACTCTCAGTTCTCTCCCCTAATTTCAGAGCCATCATCTAACACTCCTGTGATTGTCATAGCCTCCTCAATGCTCTCCTAGTCTTTGCTTTCACACTCACCCATGAATGCTGTATGTGGTTACCAGAAATGCTGCTGCTACCCCCTCAAATTTTCAGATGGCTCCCTATTCTCTTTGTGACCTTTTCTGATTTCACCTCCAGCTGCACACTTACATGCACCTATCCCCTGTCTGTATGGGAACACTCGGCAGTTTGTTAACATCCTATTTAAAAAAAAAAATTTTCAAAATTTATTTATTTTTTAATTGAAGGATAATTGCTTTACAAAACTTTGTTGTTTTCTGTCAAACCTCAACATGAATCAGCCATAGGTATACATATGTCCCCTCCCTCTTGAAATGTCCTCCAATCTCCCTTCCCATTCCACCCCCTAGTTTGATACACAGCCCCTGTTTGAGTTCCCTGAGACATACAGCAAATTCCCATTGGCTATTTTACATATTAAGTTTCCATGTTACTCTATCCATACATCTCACCCTCTCCTCCCTTCTCCCCATGTCCATAGGTCTGTTCTCTATGTCTGTTTCTCCATTGCTGCTCTGCAAATAAATTATTCAGTACCATCTTTCTAGATTCCATATATTGTGTTAGTATACAATATTTGTCTTTCTCTTTCTGACTTACTTCACTCTGTGTAATAGGCTCTAGGTTCATCCACCTCATTAGAACTGACTCAAACGTGTTCCTTTTTATGGCTGAGTAATATTCCATTGTATATAGATACAACAATTTCTTTATACATTCATCGGTTGATGGGCATCTAGGTTGCTTCCATGTTTTAGCTATTGCAAATAGTGCTGCAATGAACATTGGGGTATATGTGTCTAGGAGTGGGATTGGTGGGTCATATGGTGGTTTTATTCCTAGTTTTTTAAGGAATCTCCATACCATCTTCCAAAGTGGCTATATCAATTTACATTCCCGCCAACAGTGCAAGAGCATTACTTTTTCTCCGCACCCTCTCCAGCATTTATCATTTACAGACTTTTAGATGATGGCCATTCTGAATGGTGGGAGGTGATATCTCATTGTAGTTTTGATTTGCATTTCTCTAATAATAAGTGATGTTGAGCATCTTTTCATGTGTTTGTTAGCCATCTGTATGTCTTCTTTGGAGAAATGTCTGTTTAGGTCTTTTTCACACTTTTTGATTGGATTGTTTGTTTTTCTGGTTTTGAGTTGAATGAGTTGATTGTATATTTTGGAAATTAATCCTTTGTCAGTTTCATTTGCTATTATTTTCTCTCATTCCGAGGGTTGTCTTTTCACCTTGTTTATAGTTTCCTTTGCTGTGCAAAAGCTTTTAGGTTTAATCAGGTCCCACTTGTTTACTTTTGTTTTTATTTCCATTAATCTAGGACGTGGGTCATAGAGGATCTTGCTTTGATTTATGTTGAGTGTTCTGCCTATGATTTCCTCTAAGGGGTTTATAGTTTCTTGTCTTACATTTAGGTCTTTAATCCATTCTGAGTTTGTCTTTGTGTATGGTGCTAGGAAGTATTCTACTTTCATTGTTTTACATGTAGGTGTCCAGTTTTCCCAGCACCACTTATTGAATAGGCTCTCTTTGCCCCATTGTATATCCTTTCCTCCTCTGTCAAAAATGAGGTGCCCATAGGTGCGTGGGTTTATTTCTGGACTTTCTATCTTATTCCATTGGTCTATATTTCTGTTTTTGTGCCAGTACCATACTGTTTTGATGACTGTACCTTTGTAGTATAATCTGAAGTCAGGAAGGTTGATTCCTCCAGCTTCATTCTTCTTTCTTAAGACTGCTTTGGCTATTCAGGGTCTTTTGTGTTTCCATATAAATTGTGAAAATTTTTGTTCTAGTTCTGTGAAAAATGCCATTGGTAATTTGATAGGGATCACATTGAATCTGTAGATTGCATTTGGTAGTATAGTCATTTTCACAATATTGATTCTTCCTACCCAGGAACATGGACTGTCTCTCCATCTGTTTATGTCATCTTTGGTTTCTTTCATGAGTGTCTTATAATTTTCTGTATAGTGTTGTCTTCTTAGGTAGGTTTATTCCTAGTTATTTTATTCTTTTTGTTGCACTGGTGAATGGAATTGATTCCTTAATTTCTTTTTTTGATTTTTAACTGTTAGTATATAGGAATGCACCAGTGATTTCTGTGTATTGATTTTGTATCCTGTGACTTTGCTAAATTCCCTGATTAGCTCTAATAATTTTCTGATAGTATCTTCAGGGTTTTCTATGTATAGTATCATGTCATCTGCAAAAAGCGAGAGCTTTACTTCTTGTTTTCCAATCTGGATTACTTTTATTTCTTTTCTTCTCTGATTGCTGTATCTATGACTTCCAAAACTATGTTGAGTAATAGTGGTGAGAGTGGCCACCTTTGTCTTGTTCCTGATCTTAGGGGGAGTGTTGGCAGTTTTTTACCATTGAGAATAATGTGTCCTGTGGGCTTATCATATATGGCCTTTACTATGTTGAGCTAGGTTCCTTCTATGCACATTTTTTGAAAAGTTTTAATCATAAGTGGGTGATGAATTTTCTCAAAGGCTTTTTCTGCATCTATTGTGATGATAATATTGTTTTTATTTTTCAATTTGTTTACATGATGTATCACATTGATTGCTTTGTATATATTGAAGAATCCTTGCATCCCTGGAATAACCCCAACTTGATCATAGTGTATGAGCTTTTTAATGTGTTGTTGAATTCTGTTTGCTAGAATTTTGTTGAGGATTTTTACATCTATGTTCATCAGTAATATTGGCCTTTAGGTTTCTTTTTCTGTGTTGTCTTTGTCTGGTTTTGGCATCAGGGTGATGGTGGCCTTACAGAATGAGTTTCGAAGTGTTCCTTCCTCTGCAATTTTTTTGAAAGAATTTTAGAAGGATAGTCATTAGCTCTTTTCTAAATGTTTGGTAGAATTTCCCTATGAAGCCATCTGGCCCTGGGCTTTTGTTTTTTGGGAGATTTTTGAGCACAGTTTTGATTTCAGTGCTTGTAATTGATTTGTTCATACTTTCTATTTCTTCCTGGTTCAGTCTTGGAAGAATGATCTTTACTAAGATTCTGTTCATTTTTTCCATTTTATTGCCATTTAGTTGTTCATAATAGTCTCTTGTAATTTGTTGTATTTCTGCATTGTCTGTTGTAACCTCTCCTGTTTCATTTTCTAATTTTACTGATTTGATTCTTCTCTCTTTTTTTCTTAAAAAGTGTGACTAAAGGTTTGTCAATTTTGTTTATCTTCTCAAAGAACCAGCTTTTAGTTTTATTAATCTTTACTAATTTTCTTTTCTTTTTTTCATTTATCATTTATTTCTGCTATGATCTTTATGATTTCTTCCCTTCTACTACTTTTGGGATTTTTTGGTTCTTCTTTTTCCAGTTGTTTTAGGCAGAAAATTAGGTTGTCTGTCCAATGTTTTTTTTGTTTGTTTCTTGAGGTAGGATTGTGTTGCTATAAACTTAGCTCTTAGAACTGCTTTTGCTGTATCCCATAGATTTTGAGGAGTTGTGTCTTCATTGTCATTTATTTTCTGGGAATTTTTTGATTTCCCTTTTGATTTCTTTAGTAACCTATTCATTATTTAGAAATATATTGTTTAATCTCCATGTGTTTGTGTTTTTTACAGTGTTTTTTTTTTTTTTTTTTTTTTTGTAATTGATATTTAGTCTCATAGCATTGTGGTCAGAAAAGATGCTTGATATGATTTTCAGTTTTCTTAAATTTACTGAGATTTGCTTTATGACCCAGGATGTAGTCTGTCCTAGAGAACGTTCCATGTACACTTAAGAAGAAAATGTATTCTTCTTCTTTTGGATGGAATGTTCTGAAGATATCAATGAGATCTGTCTCATCTAATATATCATATAAGACTTGTGTTTCCTTGTTAATTTTCTGCTTTGATGATCTGTCCATTGGTGTAAGTGGGGTGTTAAAGTCTCCTACCATTATTGTGTTACTGTCAATTTCTCCTTTTCTGTCTGTTAGTGTTTGTTTATGTATTGAGGTGCTCCTATGTTGAATGCATAGATATTTGCAGTTGTTATGTCTTCCTATTGGATTGATCCCTTGATCATTAGTACTGTCCCTCCTTATCTCTTGTAATCTTCTTCATTTTAAGGTCTATTTTATCTGACATGAGGATTGCTACTCCAGCTTTCTTTTGCTTTCCATTTGCATGGAATATATTTTTCGATCCTCTCACTTTCTGTCTATATGTGTCTTTAGGTCTGAAGTAGATTTCTTGTAGACAGCATATATATAGGTCTTGTTTTTGTATCCATTCAGCCAGTCTGTATCTTTTGTTTGGAGCATTTAATCCATTTACATTTAAAGAAATTATTGATATGTGTGTTCCTATTGCCATTTTCTTAATTGTCTCAGTTTAGTTCAGTTCAGTTGCTCAGTTGTGTCCGACTCTTTGCGACCCCATGGACTGCAGCACCCCAGGCCTCCCTGTTCATCACCAACCACTGGAGCCTACTCAAAATGATGTCCATCTCATTGGTGATGCCATGCAACCATCTCATTCTCTGTCATACCCTTCTCCTTCCGCCTTCAGTCTTTCCCAGCATCTGGGTCTTTTCCAATGAGTCGGTTCTTTGCCTCAGGTTGCCAAAGTATTGGAGATTCAGCTTCAGCATCAGTCATTTCAATGAATATTCAGGACTGAATTCCTTTAGGATTGACTGGTTGGATCTCCTTGCAGTCCAAGGGACTCTGAAGAGTCTTCTCCAACACCACAGTTCAAAAACATGAATTCTTCAGTGCTCAGCTTTCTTTCGGAGAAGGCAATGGCACCCCACTCCAGTACTCTTGCCTGGAAAATCCCATGGATGGAGGAGCCTGAAAGGCTGCAGTCCATGGGGTCGCTGAGGGTCGGACATGACTGAGCGACTTCACTTTCACTTTTCACTTTCATGCATTGGAGAAGGAAATGGCAACCCACTCCAGTGTTCTTGCCTGGAGAATCCCAGGGACGGGGGAGCCTGGTGGGCTGCCATCTATGGGGTCGCACAGAGTTGGACACGACTGAAGTGACTTAGCAGCAGCAGCAGCAGCAGCTTTCTTGATTGTCCAACTCTCACATCCATGCATGACTACTGGAAAAACCATAGCCTTGACTAGATCGAACTTTGTTGTAAAAGTAATGTCTCTGCTTTTTAATATGCTGTCTAGGTTGGTCATAGCTTTTCTTCCAAGGAGCAAGCATCTTTTAATTCCATGGCTGCAGTCACCATCTGCAGTGATTTTGGAGCCCCCAAAAATAAAATCTGTCACTGTTTCCATTGTTTCCCCATCTATTTCCCATGAAGTGATAGGACTGGATGCCATCATCTTTGTTTTCCGAATGTTGAGTTTTAAGCCAACTTTTTACTCTCCTCTTTCACATTCATCAAGAGGCTCATTAGTTCTTTGCTTTCTGCCATAAGGGTGGTGTCATCTGTGTATCTGAGATTATTGATATTTCTCCCAGCGATCTTTTTCTTCTCTTTTCTCTTGTAGATCTTTTTCTTCTCTTGTATTTCCTGACTATATAAATTCCTTTAACATTTGTGGTAAAGGTGGTTTGGTTTTACTCAATTCTCTTTAACTTTTGCTTGTCTGTAAAGCTTTTGAGTTCCCCACAATTTTGAATGAGATCCTTGGCAGTAGAGTAATCTTAGTTGTAGATTTTTCCCTTTCATTACTTTAAATATATCCTGCCATTTCCTTCTGGCCTGTAGAGTTTCTGCTGAAAGATCAGCTGTTAAACATATGAGGTTTCCTTTTATGTTACTTGTTGCTTTTCCCTTGCTGATTTTAATATTCTTTCTTTGTGCTTAATCTTTGTTAGTTTGATTAGTATGTGTCTTGGCATGTTTCTCCTTTGGTTTATCTTGTATAGAACTCTTTGTGCCTCTTGAACTTGATTGACTATTTCCCTTTCCATGTTGGGGAAAATTTTAACTATAATCTTTTCAAAAATTTTCTCATACCCTTTCATTTTCTCTTCTTCTTCTGGGAACCCTATAATTCAAATGTTGGTATGTTTAATATTGTCTTAGAGGCCTCTGAGACTATGTCAGTTCTTTTCATTGTTTTTGCTTTATTCTGCTCTTCAGAAGTTATTTCCAGAATTTTATGTTCCGGTTCACTGATCTATATTTCTGCTTCAGATATTCTGCCATTGATTCCTTCTAGAGTATTTTTATTTTCAGTAATTGTGTTGTTTGTCTCTGTGAGTTCATTCTTTAATTCTTCTAGGTCTTTTTAAATTGATTCTTGCATTTTCTCCATTCTATTTTCAAGGTTTTTGATCTTCTTTGCGATTATTATTCTGAAATCATTTTCGGGTAGTTTGCCTATTTCCTCCTCATTTATTTGGACTTGTGTGTTTCTAGTTTATTCCTTCATTTGTGCAATGTTTCTCTACCTTTTCATTATTTTTTTTAACTTACTGTGTTTGAGGTCTCCTTTTCCCAGCCGTCAAGGTTGAATTCTTTCTTCCTTTTGGTTTCTTCCCTCATAAAGTTTGTCCAGTGGTTTGTGTAAGCTTCCAGTAGGGTGAGATTTGTGGTGATTTTTTTTTCCTGGGGTGAGCAGGGCTGAGTGAAGTGGCAATCCTGTCTGCTGACGATTGGGTTTGTATTTTTGACTTGTTTGTTGTTTGGATGAGGTGTCCTGCACAGGGTGCTACTGGCAGTTGTGTAATGCCAGGTCTTATATACAAGTGGTTGTCTTTGTGGGCATTCTCACTATTTGATGTTCCCTAGGATTAGGAGTTCTTTGGTAGTCTAGGGTCTTGGAGTCGGTGCTCCCATTCCAAAGGCTCAGGGCTTTATCTCTGGCCAGGAATGGAGATTCCATAGGTGGTTTGTTACGGAATTAAATGGGATTAAAACAAATATACAACAACAAGAAACCAAAGATGAACTCCATAAAAATGGCAGTTATAGAATCAGGCAAATAATGATTAAAATAATGGAATATACACATATGCATATATACCCATATGCAAAATCAAAACAGTCCAACAAAAATAAAGTACAGTGGATTGACCCAGGGAACAAAGGAAACCAAAAATGATATCTACCAGTTAAGAACAAAACTAAAGCACAAACTGGAAAACAAAACTAAAGCAACATACCAACTGGGAAATATATCACAATGAAAACAAAACTAACAAATATGGTGAGAAAAAGAAGGAAAAGAATAGAAATGCAGAGTTAAATAGAGGTAGATAAAGAAGATGTATTTATTAAAGGTTATCTGCAAGGAGGAAAGAACAGTAGGAAAAGCAAACAGAGGAATAAATGTAGAAAGAATAATAGGTTTAAAACATTTAAATATTAAAATTAAAAAAAAATAAATAAATAAAAAAGAAGAAGAAGAAAAAGGAAAACTCCACAGAACTGCAAAAGGCCAATGTGAAGACAGACCTTTATAACAGCAATGAAAAATGTGATTGAGAAAAGAAACTCAAAAGATCATAGTGCTAATAAAATCGACCACTACAACAGAGGAAAAAGGTTAAAAAAAAAAGAAAGAAAACCCCAAAAGAACCAAGTCAAAATGTAAGAATAGTAAATATTTTTCTTGAATCACTGCTGTCAGCGACCTTTCCCTCTCTGGGAGTCACAGTCCACGTTTCCTACCTAGGGTGCCCTCCAACGCTTCGCTGGTCTGTGGACCTGCTGTGTGGGCAGCTTACATTCTCATCTGGTTCTACTCCTGTGTGTTCTTGCCTCCAGTGTCCCCAGTGTCCACAGCTATCAGAACTAGTGCATTTTTTTTTGGACGCTCTCAGTATCCTTTTATATATACCATAGATACAGAGTCTGCTTAGTTGATCCTGTGGATTTAATCTGCAGCTTGTACAGCTACTGGGAAGGTTTTGGCTCTTCTTCCTTAGCCAGACTGCCCCTGGGTTTCAGTTGTGGTTTTATTTCTACCTGTGCATGTGGGTCGTCCACTGGGGTTTGCTCCTCAGACTGTTCTGGAGGACTTGCGTCTGCCCCAGTGAGGGGTGGGTGTGGAGGTGGTACAGCTGCTTAGGTTGCAGGGGTTTTGGCAGCACCAGGTACTCAGAGGAGTTGGAAGCTGGGGCAGCAGGAGATATAGTGCTCTACAAGGGTGTGGCAACCAATATTGGCCAATATACTCCAGTATTCTTCCCTGGAGAACCCCACTGACAGAGAAGCTTGGCAGGCCACAGTTCACAGGGTCGCATAGAGTTGGACACTAGCGAAGCATTCCCACATGTATAGACACAAGACTTAGCCTGTGGCAGCTTTGCCCCAGTGAGGGTTGAGTGTGAAGGTGCTTGAGTTGGGGATAACCTGACCAAGTGTGCAGGGACACAGACTGCCTCAGCTGCAGGAGTTATGGCCCTATCAGAATCTTTTTTTGAGCCTCTGGTAACTGGCAATCAGAAGGCCTCATTGGCTAGTCTTCCTCCATAGCTCCACCGGTTCAGGCACTTAGAGGGTTCCCTTGCCTGGGGTCCTTCTCTATTGTTCAGCACATCAGGCACATAGAGAGGCCCCCCTGGCTGGGGTCCTACTCTGTAGATTGGTGCATCAGGCACTTAATGGGGCACCCTGCCTGGGTCCTCCTGTGTAGGTCAGCACATCAGGCACCTACTGCACACTGGGTGGAGTCCTACTCTGTACTTAAGCACGTCAGGCATTTTAAGGGGCACCCTGGGTGAGGTCCTTCTGTGTTGTTCCACATATCAGGCGCTTGATGGGCCAGCCTCGCTATTGTTCAGCTGCCAGATGCTGCCTGGTTGGAAGAGAGAGGCTAACGTGATGGCTCCACCCCCTACTTGTGACTCATGGTTTCCATGGCTGCCTGGCTTCCCTCCACAGGCATTTTCCACCGCAGTCTCTTCCCTTACATCCCCTCGGTCCCTTTCCCAGCAGTCAACTGCAGCCCTTGCCCTGGGATTGCTCTGCAATCCCTATGCTCCAGCTCCCAGCTGCTGTACCTTCTAGGGGACCTGCATCCTTGTCTGGGGTACGTAAGGCTGTGGCAAGGACTGTCTGATTCTCATTCCATTTAGGCTGCCAGAGATCAGCTGCCTCACTCTCAGCCTTAAATGTTTCTCTTCTAACTCAGACAGTTGCCCCCATTGTGGAGATCGGACCCCTGTTTTAATTCTCCCACCCACCAAGGGTAGGTCCAGTCCCACTAAGACTTCTGTTTTCCCCCTAGTTCCTTCATCCTGCTGAGTTTTGCGTGGTTTTATATATTCTTTTCCTGTGGTCAGGTACTCCTGTCCACTCTCAGCTGGTGTTCTGCAAGCACTTCTGTGTCTGAAGGTGTATTCCTGACGTATGCGTGGAGAGTGATGTACTCCATGACCACCTACTCCTCTGTCATCTTGTTCCTCCCCCAACATCCTATTCTTTAATTCCTCTAAATCAAGCACATTCTGTTGCTTTGAGCCCAAATGCCTTTCTCTTCTTGAGTGTGCCAAGCAAGCTCCTACATATCCATCAAGATTAAGCCTCTTGTCAGTCTTTAAATGAGAAGGCGTCTTAGATAGCTCCTTCCTTTCCATAGCCCCATATATATAGCTCTATTATAATATATATTATAATGTATAATGTAAATATTATAATATTTAGCACTTTTATTAAAGATGTAAATTTTACATCTTCTGCAGTGAACATAGCTTGTGCTCCCAAAATGCTATGTCTAATGGGGAGGATAAACAGGAAAACAGATTAAAGATAGGGCCTAAAATATGAAATATAGGAAAGGGTGCAAAATGGCTGCTTATGTCAGTGAACAGTTTTGTCCAAGTGTGTTTTAAAAGGCACCATAATGAGACGGGTGTTATGATGGATCTGTAGTAGAAATGATTTTATACCCATTGTTTTATCTGTGAGCTGCTACTTATATTGGAGTAGGCAAATCCTGCATTACAGGGAACAAACTCTAAGCATTGGTTTCTAGAAGAATTGATGAGGGTATTAATTCTAGAGTGTAGGTGGGAAGGTTCCTTCAGGAGGAAGATGTGTTGTTGTTTGTTGAAACTAGAAAGGAGAGGAAAAAAAAATTAAAAATCACCAGGTGTAAATCAGGTTCAAAAGGGTTTATTTTTCACAGTCTCATTAACCTAAAACAGGGCTTCCCCAGTGGCTCAGCTGGTAAAGAACCCACCTGCCAGTGCAGGAGATGCTGGTTCAATCCCTGGGTCAGGAAGATACCCTGGAGGAGGGCATGACAACCCACTCCAGTATTCTTGCTTGGAGAATCCCATGGACAGAGGAGCCTGGTGGGCTACAGTCCATGGGGTCACAAAAAATCAGACACGACTGAGTAGGCAGGCACACATGCTAGAAGTGTTTGAGAGAGAAAAAGTCCTAGAATAGCTACTTTAAGTGTTTTTGTTGCTAAAAGACCATATACGTTGGTCAAAAACTGAGTGATGTAGAAGCCAGACTGAAATTGTAAAGCTGGAATATGTAATGAACCAGGTCTTCATCACTCTATCTTCCTTTTATCTCTCTGGTGTTGATTGGAGGCACAGTTGGAGGCATTTGAGGTCTTCCTGATCTCAGACATAGTTTCACTATTATTTTTTAGACATTTACTTTACCGTCCGGCTGTTACCTGAACATAACCATCCACTCAACCTCAAGCAATCTTGCTTTTGACTTGACTCATTGGATCCGTTTTTTTTTTTTTTTTTTGCTTTTCTTTGAATGTTTTCTTTCCTTTGTCAACATTCTGTCCATCCTCAGCTGTTCCCTGAAGTCTGTCCTGTTGACCTCGCCCCATCTCCATTTCCCCATTCCCAGATTTCCTCCTAGTAATTTATCTGAACTTAAATAGCACTTCATTTTTAACTCTCTTCTGGAATCACCTTCTACTCTATTTTACAGTTTCTGTAACATTGTATGTTCTTTAAGGGCCTCTTCTATACTACTATATTACTTTAGATAGTAATAATGTATGTCCTTGAATTAATGCTCTCTATTACAGAGTGGGTCTGTCTTTTTATGTCCGTGGTATAGACCCTATGAAGGGATTCAAATTTTAGTAAAGGTCATGGATTCAGAGGCAAATAGACCTGAGCTCAGATTCCAACTCTGCTACATACTAACTGCTGCTGCTTCTGCTAAGTCGCTTCAGTTGTGTCTGACTCTGTGTGACCCCATAGACAGCAGCCCACCAGGCTCAGCCTTCCCTGGGATTCTCCAGGCAAGAACACTGGAGTGGGTTGCCATTTCCTTCTCCAATGCATGGAAGTGAAAAGTGAAAGTGAAGTTGCTCAGTCGTGTCCGACTCTTAGCGACCCCATGGACTGCAGCCTACCAGGCTCTTCCACCCATGGGATTTTCCAGGCAAGAGTACTGGAGTGGGGTGCCATTGCCTTCTCCGCATATACTAACTATGTGACCTTAAATAATTTATTTACTGTCTCTGCACCTCAGTTTCCCCATTGATACAATGAGGATAGTAATAATATTCGATTCAGGATGGTTTTGAAGTTTATTGTTTATATTTAATGTATTTAACATACGAAGAATCTTGCAAATAGGTCTAAGTTAGATTTTTTGGTTAACTGTATTAAATTCTATGAAATGCTTGGTATGACAGACATAAAGCATGACAATTACATGGTAAAATAAAAGAAGACTTTGAGCTGCCTTTTTTTTTTTTTTTTGGCTGAGTTTTCATGCTATTTAATAGAATGATTTATTCTGGGTCAAGAATGATGGGAAGGATTCAACTGGATGGAAGAAAGAGAATGTTTTGCCTGTTTATTGAAAGCTATGTGTTATGTGGTATAGATTATTGCTGCGCTTTGAAAAAATTTAAAATTCATATGTGGTCTTAAAATAATATTGACAATTATTTTAAAGAGTTATTAAAATAGTTGAAGATTTGTTACAGATATTATCTATGAAAAGATAGAATATTTTCATGTCAATATCTTAAAATAGCAAAAGAGAATAGGATAAAATAGGATAGAGATGGAAAGAACTGAGTGACTTTTTCAATGGCTTCTAATTGTAAGTGTTGCAAACTTTTTGAAACAAAATAAATTGTTTTTATAATTTAATAACGCATTGCCTGAAACAGATTTAGGAATCAACTAAAACAGCTTTCACTGCAAGCCAGGAATAATTTATCCATGGATGGGAAAAGAACCATTCTTCTGTGGGGGAAAAAAAAGGATAAGAATTGACATGATTATGTATGGTAATTGGAAAATAGAATTATAATGACCAGACCTAACAATGTTAAATATAAAGTAACTTAATGGCAGAAATAGTTGAAAGCCTTGGGCAAGCAGTGGGGTGTCTTTTTGGATAGTGTTTGTTTTAGCATCATCAAGACCTGAATTTAAATCCCTGATTCAGCACTGTTCCATTCAAAAGCTTGTTAATGTTTCTAGCCACAGATTCTTTGTTTTCTTGGACAGAAAGTTACTGCCCACCTATTATGGACCAGGCATTATTCTAAGTGCTCACATGATGAACCATACAGATTAATTCCTCACGGAGCTTGTATTTCTACATGGGGAGACAGACAATAAGACACATATCAAATATAATGGCAGGTAGTGTTAAGTGCTATGAAGGTGAAAAAGCAATGTGAGCAAGCCAAGTGTGATCAGGGATGTACTATTTTAGATAGGTGAGTTCTCTGAGCAAATGACATCTGAACAAAGACATGAATGAAATTGGGGAGAGCCAGTGCAAATATCTAAGGAAGAGATTTACAGGCAAGAGAGAGAGCATCAAGTGCCCCAACTTTGCAGCAGGAGTGTGCCTTGAGCATTTGAAGAAAAACAAAGAGGCCACTGTTTACGGGGGTATTTTGTTAAGGTGACTGAAAACATGGGTTAAGCATATCAGGGGATTGTAAACGTGGAAAGGTAGGTTAAGGTCATTTTAGGAGGGACATGCCAAGGAGTTGGTACTTTAATAGTCAGTGAGGAATCCTGGAAAGTTTTGAGCAATGGAATGACAAAATTCAAACTGCATTTGGGGAAGATTAATGGTGCAGGGGAAATTGGAGAGGTTAGAGACTGGGGCAGGGAGATCAAGAAGGAGAAGTTGTTGCTGTAGTTTAAGTAATAAGACCCTGAACTGGAGAATGGTTGGTTAAAACTAAATGGAAGTGATAGATGAGAGAGATTGTGGAACTAGAATATATCCGCCTCAGCATATGATGAAAAAGGGCAGAGGAGATGTGTGAATCAATAGTAACTGAAAATTACAAGCATGAATGACTGATCGAACCCTGGTCTCCTGCATTGCAGGCAGATTCTTTACTGTTTGAGTGACAGGGAGCCTCTGAAGTGGTGGTGATTTGAGCCTTTATGGAGATATCAAGGGGCTTCCCAGGTGGCTTAGAAGTAAAGAATCTGCCTGCTGATGCAGGAGGTGTAGGAGACGTGGCTTTGATCCCTGGGTTAGGAAGATCCCCTGGAGGAGGGCATGACAACCCACTCCAGTATTCTTGCCTGGAGAATCCCATGGACAGAGGAGCTTGGCAGGCTACAGTCTATAGGGTCACAAAGAGTCAGACACGACTGAGCACACATGTGTGCACTCCCAGAGACATCAGGAGCAAGACAAGGTCAGGATGAGTTCAGTTTAAACATGTTAATCAAGGAGAAATCAGTAAAATCACAGAAAGAAAAATAAAGTTATGACCATGCAAAACCATTTCTTTGGCACTTGTAGCACTGAGTAGAATTTCATAATTAGGTTTTCTGTTTCGAACTCCTACTTTATTTAAAATATACTCTCTGCACATTGCTGTTGAACTATATAACCCATTTTATGTAATTAGAATGTCATATTTGTACTTTTTGCAATGTTTTTGAAATAATCTGATTCAAAAGGAAGTCCCATCATAGATGAAGGGTAGGTACACATGTATGCTTCTTTGCCCTAATTGGGGCATGGCAATCCTAGGCACTGATTGAGCGAATATTCCAGGACCCTTTTCTCAAAATAGAGCCAAATGAATTTGTTTCCCTAGGCTGCTGAAGGAGTTCATACTGAAAGAAAGTTTCAGTTAAAAGTATAATCTTATAGCCAAGCTCAAACTAATAAATTAAAAATGCTATTGATGTGTTTTTTACTATAGTAATTATAATAGCTGTAATAGTAATTATATTAGCTGTAAAATACCACTAAGCATGGCAGTATGTGTTTGTGGGCTGTTAAGCTGCTACTGCATTATAAAATTGAAGTTTCATTGGCTTACTGATCGAATAGTATCATTATGATTACTTCATGTAATGTTACACTTGTGTCACATCAATTATTTGAATATATCCTGTGAAAAAAGATCAAATCTTACTTTGCTGTTTAAATAAAAAAATGTATTGCCCAGAAGGGGGAGACAAAACATTGATTATTGGAGTTTGAAGTAACTGCTTCCTGATAAAACGTGGCTTCTTCGTACCCCAATTTGATTGTTTTTGTTCCTTTCTCTTCTTATAGGTTTAAAAATTGTAGGATAGTTGCTAATATAAAATATTTAGTTTTATGATGGTGACAATTTTGTTAAAAATCTAAATTCAATCAAAATAAAAATAACCAGTGCAATTATTTTTAACTAGTATATATAAAGTAGAAATTCATTTGGTAATCAGGTGAAAATAAGACCTAAGGCTGTTAAATGATGGTATATTTTATAAGTGATCTTTTAAAAATAGCACAAGCACTATTAAAGTTCCATTTCTGTTCTTTTCTAATTTCACATTCATTAAATGCCAAAGAGTAGCTTCCTTTCTATTTCCTTATGTTTTGATACCACAAGCTGGCTTGTGTATTATACTTGTTTTGTATAGAAATACCTGCATATTTTTTGAAATATTTTATTATTTAAACCTCCATTCATTTTTAGAACAATTTCTTATCAGTCCCTTTGCTTCCAGTACATTGTCATAAATTGCATTACTTCATCATGCCAGATTAAATTCATTGTTTAAAGCATGCTAAGATAATGTCAATTATAAAATATTAGCAAGTTATCTTACCTTGGGCATTTGGAAACATTGAAAAGACAGTATGAATATTGACTTTCGTTTAGACATGTATTTTGTAAATTGGTTGTGTTAATATTTATGAGTATGAGGTCATTATGTTTTATAGTGTATCCTGATATTGGAAACAGAAAGATATTCTTTTCATGTGCAATTCTACATTGCAGGTTTATTTTCTGTGAATTCTGCTTGTGATCATGTTAAAACTCCTGACTGAGATTATTTCTCTGTGTATATCATCAGGTAAAAAGAATACATTTAAAATCTAATGCTTGGAATAAGACATTTAAAGCTAGTTAGTTGTATTGTATTTTATTTTTTTTTTTTTACTTTTCAATTATGGCAAAACTTTTGATCAGCCGTAGAACATGAGATAATTATATGAGAAGTGTTTTTTTAATGTTTATTTTGGTTGGTAAATAGTGTGGTCTCTATACCACATATCTTTTAAAAGCTTTGTGTAGAATTTGCTATTACCATTAAAAAAACAAGTGGAATAACAGGGATATTCCTCATGAGACAGTGCTTTCATGATCCAGGTAGCATTGTCAAAAGGGGGAAAATTAGACACAGTAAGATTGTGATCGATATTAAAGGGTTACCTTAACTTACTATATATTAAATTTTGGCCTTTTTCTCACATGTTCAATTCAGTTTTTCATCTTAGTTAATCAAATGTCTTGTTCATGCTTCTTTGTTAGGAAAGGACTGTTTGGTTGAATTAGCTCCTTTGAATAGGGTAAGGGCAGAATAATATCATCTTAAAAATGCCACCTTTATGAATCTACCAGCACTAGATTCATAAAGTGCTTTAGAGTTTTTAAAGTCCTTTCACACATTTTTTCATTTGAGCTACATTCTGTGTCTATTTCTGTAGGTTTGTGCATCATATTTTTTTTTTTTTTTTCAGGAGAACATTGCCTCCATCCCCAGATTCTGGGGCTCTAGCCATTTTCCATGGATTTTTTCTGAGTAGTATGTACTGGTCAAAGTATTGATATTTTGTTGGTGGTCAACAGATGTTCATAACATGAACTAGTAGCCAGTCTTGTGCTTGTATGAAATGCTTTTTGAGCCTAATGCTTTGTGGGCCTGCTAAATAATGGTCATGTGACTGGTAACATTTAAAGTAAATTTTTTTTTTTTTTTTTACTGTGGTCACCGTATTTCAGATGCTGGATTATTGCATTCATTGCATGTGCTCTTATAGTTGCAACCACAATTACCTATCAAAACAATATTGAAAACAAAAATGAATTCTAAGAGCATCAATCAAAGATACCAAAAGCTTTCTGAATTCATTTTTATGCTGATCTGTTTGTAAATTTTTACTAACCTGTTATGATTCCTTTCTTCAATGAACTTGTGATCTAAAGAGAAAATAATTGCTCATGCAATGTAATTCTTGTGTTTTGAGTATAGTAACTACTTTGTATAGTTTAGGTGGATCATTTATTTCCATTGATAGTGATGCTTTTTTGGCAGAGTGATTTGCTTCCCGGAAAGCAGATTTACAGAGTGTGATTGGCACCTGTATACTAGTTAGCTATGGTGTCTATATACATCTGTGTATCTCTCTCTCTCTCTCTGTTCTCTCAAAGTTAAATGAAATTGCATAGGTTCCCTCTGGTTTGGAAAGTTGAGAAGTTATGAGAACTGAGACTTTACCTCAAAATTATTTCAGATTTCTGATTGTGTGGAATGTTTTTGCTTAGAATGAGATAAAAGTGAAAGTGAAAGTCACTTAGTCATGCTAACTCTTTGCGACCCCATGGACTATGTATTCCATGGAATTCTTCAGGCCAGAATACTGGAGTGGTTACCCTTTCCCTTCTCCAGGGGATCTTCCCAACCAGATAAGGTCTATATTATGGACTGAATTGTGTTCAATTTAGGATGGTTCCTAAAAGTCATATGTTGAAGCCCTAACTCCCAGTACCTGAGAATGACTATTTGGAGATGGGGCCTTTAAAGAGATTATTAAATTAAAATGAGGCTTTTGGGGTATGGCCTAATCCAGTCTAAGTGGTATCCTTATAAGAGGAAATTTGGATGAAGAAACACCAGAGGAGTGCACAGAGGAAACACCATGATGACACAGAAAGAAGATGGCCATCTGTAAGACAAGGAGAGAGGCCTCAGAGGAAACCAATCCTCCAATCCTCCTGACACCTTGATCTTGGAATTCTAGCTGGCAGAGTGTGAGGAAATAAATTGTAGTTGATTAAGCCATCTACTCTATAGTTTTGCTTTTCTCTTCTTTTTTCTTGTTATGACAGCCCAAGCAAATTAATACTCTATATAAGATTCATTCTGTTGTATTCAACATGTAATAATAGCTAAACTTTAGCTAAGTGCTAGGAATTACGCTAAGCAAATTCCATGTAAAAACTAGTTTAAAGCATGATAATCATCACCCCCATTTTATAGATGAGAAAAGTGAGGCTTAGGAAAACAAGTACATTATCTGGGGTTGCACAGCAACTAAGTAGGAGAACTGGGGCTTGAACCGTCAGATTGAGTCCAGAGCTTGGCCTCTTAACGAAAACCTGAGTAAGAATTTGGTGGATTCTAGGCATTTATGGATAATGATCATCACCGTGGCTATTTACTTTCTCTAACATTATTATTATTTTTAAAATTTATTTTATTGAAGTGTAGTTGATTTACAATGTTGTGTTAATTTCTGCTGCACAGCAAAGTGATTCAGTTATACATATGTATATTCTTTTTCATATTCTTTTCCATTATGGTTTATCACAGGATATTATATATAGTTCCCTTTGCTATATAGTAGGACCTTATTATTTATCCATTCTATATATAATAGTTTGCATTTGTTAATCCCAATTCCCATTCCATCCCTCCTCCCACCGTTGGGCAACCACAAGTCTGTTCTCTATGTCTGTGAGTCTGTTTCTGTTTCATAGACATGTTCATTTGTGTTAGGTTTTTGATTATACATATAAGTGATATCACATGATATTTGTGTTTCTCTGACTTACTTCACTAAGCATGATAATCTCTTGGTCCATTACAAATGGCATTATTTTGTTCTTTTTAATGGTTAATATTCCATTGTATCTATGTACCACACCTTCTTTATCCATTCATCTGTTGATGGGCATTTAGGTTGTTTCTATGTCTTAGCTGTTGTAAATAATGTTGCTTTGAACGTTGGGGTGCATATATTTTTTAGAATTAGAATTTACCTTTTTCCAGGTATATGCCCAGGAGTGGGATTACTGTATCATATGACAACTGTATTTTTAGTTTTTGGGGGAACTATTTTCCATAGTAGCTGCACCAATTTAATTTCCACCAACAGTGTACAGGGGTTCCCTTTTTTCCACACTCTCTCCAGCATTTATTATTTCTGACATTATTTTTTAGTCCTTCATAGATTGCTAATAGGAGATTATCTTCTACCAGCTGGAGAATGCTTCTAGTCATACCAACAACATAGAGACAACCCTGCCTGTTGGGAGAGCTACTCTATCACAGAGACTTAAATGCCTCTTTGTGAATGTTGCTCTATGGGCCAGAAATGACTGAGCAGACAGGGTCTTTGTGCTTTCAAAGCAGCTATTTGAAGATGGGTAACATTAGCTCAGACAAACAGAATGTATTGAGCAACTTAAATATGAGGAAAGAGAGATTACTGCTTTGTAAACCAAACATAAATATTAGAAATGATCCCATTTTTAGATACTGCCTTTAATTTCTTAAAGATGTTTTCCCTGTGTCAAAATTAGATTAGACATTAGACATTGTGCTTCTTCAAGTTTTATATCATCAGTTCTTTCTTATGCAACTTTCTTATGTACTCTTGCCTTTTATAATTAATTTTAATTAAACAGTTTTGTTTAATTAAGACTGTGTAATTAAAATGCTTATTAGCTCTCAAAGGGCAAAGACTGTGTCTTAATACACCTTAGACATTTTAAAATACACTAGGCTATAACAACAATACAACAATTATATGTTCTCTACATATTCACAATGCCTCTGACACTGAACTATATATAAAGTGAAATGAGAAAGTAGCTTTCATAACGCTTTTCAAGAACAGAAATCTTCTTCCATTGTAAATGCAGTCTAGCATCTTAAAATCTTATTTTTTTCAAGAATAAACTAAATTTCTCCTATTGCAATCCAGGTGCCTTTTTTCTTGATAGGTTTCCCACCTGCACTGAGGACAATTGTTCATCATCACCCATGCAACCTCTCTTAGGTCCTTGTAGATTTAAGTGGCCCCTCAGCTTCCTCTTCTCCCACTTGCTTTAACTTTTCCATATTGTGCTGCATTCTTTTTAATTGCTTTTCAACTGTACAGTTTAGGACCTTAGAACTGTGAGTGCCACTTGATAGTACACCCAATCTAAATGCTCTTATTCTTGTTTACCTTAATGTGCGTGCATGTGTGTTTATGTGTGTGTATAGTTATTATTTTTTTTTTTACTTTTAGTGGTGACACTATTGATAGTAATTGTGATTTTTATATACATGTGTGCTTGCGTGCTAAGTCACTTCAGTTGTGTCTGACTCTGCAACCTCATGGACTGTAGCCTGCCAGGCTCCTCTGTCTATGGGATTCTCCAGGCAAGAATACTGGAGTGGGTTGCCATACCCATACAGATGTGACTAAAAAAGACCAAAGGAACCCCCCTCCCCCATTATTTCCTTATTATGCAGGAAACTCCAAAAATAGCTTCTTATCAGACAAACGAGAAACATCCTGGAATCTTTCTTCAGTTGTTTTTCTTACAGCTTAGTGTATTAAGTAAATCAAACCCATTGGTAACCCACCACACAAAATGGATGCTTAGAGCATAAATGATAACGTAGTAAAAAATATAGCATTTGGTCTCAGAAGACCTGGGGTTTGGCTTATGGCATTGTCTCATAATGGCCCAGTGATTTGGGGTGAAGCATTCCATCTTTTCTGAGCCCAAGTCTCTTTATCTGTAGCTAGTTCTCCTGCCATCCTAATAGATTTATGAGGTACTTGGTGAACTGTATCACACACTAAAGATTGAAATCATTATTATAGTAGTGATCAAAGAAATGATTTTCACAGTTGTTCCTAATATACATTTTTTGGAAGAAAGTGCTGAAGCACAACTTCTACTAGCTTACAGTAACATATGTACGCATGCATTCGTTCCTCAGGGTCAGTTTTGAAACCAGTTGTAGTTATGATGTTGTAAAAGCGCAGTCTTCTAAGCAGGCCCCCAGACCATGGACTACATTTAAAAGTCACCCTTTTAATGAAAAGGCACAAGAGACCATGAGATTTATCACCAATCTTCCATCTAAATATTAAAATATCTGCATTTTTTTTCTAATTTTATTTTATTTTTAAACTTTACATAATTGTATTAGTTTTGCCAAATATCAAAATGAATCCGCCACAGGTATATATGTGTTCCCCATCCCGAACCCTCCTCCCTCCTCCCTCCCCATACCATCCCTCTGGGCCATCCCAGTGCACCAGCCCCAAGCATCCAGCATCGTGCATCGAACCTGGACTGGCAACTTGTTTCCTACATGATATTTTACATGTTTCATTGCCATTCTCCCAAATCTTCCCACCCTCTCCCTCTCCCACAGAGTCCATAAGACTGTTCTATACATCAGTGTCTCTTTTGCTGTCTCGTACACCGGGTTATTGTTACCCTCTTTCTAAATTCCATATATATGTGTTAGTATACTGTATTTATGTTTTTCCTTCTGGCTTACTTCACTCTGTATAATAGGCTCCAGTTTCATCCACCTCATTAGAACTGATTCAAATGTATTCTTTTTAATGGCTGAGTAATACTCCATTGTGTATATGTACCACAGCTTTCTTATCCATTCATCTGCTGATGAACATCTAGGTTGCTTCCATGTCTTGGCTATTATAAACAGTGCTGCGATGAACATTGGGGTACACGTGTCTCTTTCCCTTCTGGTTTCCTCAGTGTGTATGCCCAGCAGTGGGATTGCTGGGTCATAAGGCAGTTCTGTTTCCAGTTTTTTAAGGAATCTCCACACTGTTCTCCATAGTGGCTGTACTAGTTTGCATTCCCACCAACAGTGTAAGAGGGTTCCCTTTTCTCCACACCCTCTCCAGCATTTATTATTTGTAGACTTTTGGATCGCAGCCATTCTGACTGGTGTGAAATGGTACCTCATAGTGGTTTTGATTTGCATTTCTCTGATAATGAGTGATGTTGAGCATCTTTTCATGTGTTTGTTAGCCATCTGTATGTCTTCTTTGGAGAAATGTCTATTTAGTTCTTTGGCCCATTTTTTGATTGGGTCGTTTATTTTTCTGGAGTTGAGCTGTAGGAGTTGCTTGTATATTTTTGAGATTAGTTGTTTGTCAGTTGCTTCATTTGCTATTATTTTCTCCCATTCTGAAGGCTGTCTTTTGACAAACCCACAGCAAACATTATCCTCAATGGTGAAAAATTGAAAGCATTTCCTCTAAAGTCAGGAACAAGACAAGGGTGCCCACTTTCACCATTACTATTCAACATAGTTTTGGAAGTTTTGGCCACAGCAATCAGAGCAGAAAAAGAAATAAAAGGAATCCAAATTGGAAAAGAAGAATTAAAACTCTCACTATTTGCAGATGACATGATCCTCTACATAGAAAACCCTAAAGATTCCACCAGAAAATTACTAGAAATAATCAATGACTATAGCAAAGTTGCAGGATATAAAATCAACACACAGAAATCCCTTGCATTCCTATACACTAATAATGAGAAAACAGAAAGAGACATTAAGGAAACAATTCCATTCACCATTGCAACGGAAAGAATAAAATACTTAGGAATATATCTACCTAAAGAAACTAAAGACTTATATATAGAAAACTATAAAACACTGGTGAAAGAAATCAAAGAGGACACTAATAGGTGGAGAAATATACCATGTTCATGGATTGGAAGAATCAATATAGTGAAAATGAGTATACTACCCAAAGCAATTTATAGATTCAATGCAATCCCTATCAAGCTACCAACAGTATTCTTCACAGAGCTAGGACAAATAATTTCACAATTTGTATGGAAATACAAAAAACCTCGAATAGCCAAAGCGATCTTGAGAAAGAAGAATGGAACTGGAGGAATCAACCTACCTGACTTCAGGCTCTACTACAAAGCCACAGTTATCAAGACAGTATGGTACTGGCACAAAGACAGAAATATTGATCAATGGAATAAAATAGAAAGCCCAGAGATAAATCCACGCACATATGGACACCTTATCTTTGACAAAGGAGGCAAGAATATACAATGGATTAAAGACAATCTCTTTAACAAGTGGTGCTGGGAAATCTGGTCAACCACTTGCAAAAGAATGAAACTGGACCACTTTCTAACACCATACACAAAAATAAACTCAAAATGGATTAAAGATCTAAACGTAAGACCAGAAACTATAAAACTCCTAGAGGAGAACATAGGCAAAACACTCTCCGACATACATCACAGCAGGATCCTCTGTGACCCACCTCCCAGAATATTGGAAATAAAAGCAAAAATAAACAAATGGGACCTAATTAACCCTAAAAGCTTCTGCACATCAAAGGAAACTATTAGCAAGGTGAAAATATCTGCATTTTAAACTGCACAGCCATAGTCTCCCTTTCTCATTTCATTTGAATTCCTTTTCTTCAGCTGAATACTGTGTATACTCTGTAAGTTAGGAATTCAACTCCTTCCAAAATAAGGTCATATAAACTCAGAGGTGGGAGTTTCTGGAGTAGTATTTTCATACTATGGTAATAGTTAAGAATTTGAGGTTGTTTTTTTTTTCAAGTAGTGCCAGATATTTGCATACAAAAGGCTGTGTTTCCTTTAAATATGTTTTAAACCAAAAATATGATTGAAAGCAAATGCTTTTCAAGTTTGTTATTCTCATTCTAAGAGTAATATGTTTCATAAAATTGGATAATGTAGTTAAGGAAAGGGAATTAAAAAAAAATACCCTCATAACGCTAACATAAACCACTGGTAGTAATTTGGTACTGATGACCAGTCATTTCTCTGCTGTGTTATATTTTTAACATGATTTCTATCACTCTTTGTAGCTATACTTCTTCAGAAATGCATCTCTATTTTATGATGAGGTAAACTGATACAGGTGATTTTTGATAGACTGTACCTTCTGATACCAAAGTAGTATTTTTAACCAAATCCTGGCACCCTCACTTCATTTAATTACAGTCTTGTTACTTAAACACAGTGTCTAGAAACATTTGATGCTGTGAATAGTTGTGGCGTGATTTTTTCTTTTGACCTTATCAACAGTAATAGGCCAGTTTTACATGTTTTTCCTGCATAGCTTAAAAGAACCTAATGAAAAATGTCTATAATCTATTCCATTATTGGATGAACATAATATACAAATTGCTATCAAGATATGAAACAACACTAAATCTCGATTTTCTCAGGTAGCTGTTTATAATATATTTTTCTTATTTATGAAATATGAATAAGTTGGAGAAAAATCTAGAGGTGTTGAATGGATATTAACTAGCAGGAAAGTACATCAGTAAGTCTCATGAAATTGTGTAAACATCTATATTCATTACTTTTGGGGGGCGCTGTTGAATTACATTTGCAAATGAAGCAAGGCCTTCATTTGTAAAAATTACTTGTATTAAACAGATGACTAGGCTGAAATAGCTGCTAAAACAGTTTCATGGTTTTGTTTTTAATGTAGTCCGATTATAAAATGTCACATTAGATTGTGAGTATACAAGTGCATCATTTTATTTCTGAGTTATCACATTTTAATAAATTTATTAAAATCACCCAAAATATTTTATATGCTTTTTGTATATAACAAATTAACCATTTGAAATGAGTTAAAGCAAGATTGAATGTTTGGCAGTCAGTACTTTTATTAACAGACTTGATCGATTATTTTATACCCATTTTGTCCTTTGCAGTGAGGAACTTACTACCACATTTTAGTATTTCCTATAACTTCTTATTTTGAAAAGTTTCAAAACTATAGAATCATAACAAGAATATTACAATGAATATTTGCACCCCTCACCCAGATTCTCTAATTCTTTACACTATCATATTTGCTACATTCTTTGAATTTTTTTATTTCTCCTTTTTACTGTTTTCTGAGTCTTAGTTGCTAATATGTCATCACCCCTAAATACTTCAGTGTGTATCTCTTAAGAACAAGGACATTCTCCTGTATTAGCACAGTATAATTTTAAAACTCAGAGAATTTATCACTGATATACCATTATCTAATTTAAAACCCATATTCAGATTTCCCCAACAATCCCTTTGGGAATGCCTTTAATAACTTCTTTTCTCTAGAATTCAATTGAAGGTCATGTGTTACATTTATTTATCATATCTGTCTGGTCTTCTTTAATCTAGACAGTTCCTGGACTTTAAAGTTTTGTTTTTTTTTTTAATTTCATTAATGTTTTGATGAGGGCTGACCAGTTATTTTATAGACTGCTTCTCAATTTGCATTTGTTTAATTGTTTCCCTCTAATTAGATTCAGAGTAAATATTTTTATCAAAAATGCTACTTACGTGATGTTTATGTGCATCATAGGCATGAGGCACATGAATATCAATTTGCCCCATTATTGGTGATGTTATGGGTGACCATTTGGTTGAAAAGATATCTTCCATATTTTTCTTTGGAATTAATAAATGATATGTGGCATTATGGGTTTTCATTGATTTCTCAGATAGTAAAGAATCTGCCTGCAATGCAGAGGACCTGGATTTGATCCCTGGTTTGGGAAGATCGCCTGGAGGAGAGAATGGCAACCCACTCCAATATTTTTGCCTGGAGAATCCCCATGGACAGCGGAGCCTGGTGGGCTAGTCCATGGGGTCGCAAAGAGTTGTACACGACTGAGCGATTAACACACACGTGTGACATTATACTTTGAGATCATGTAAATAACCTATTCCCCAGCATCATTTCACATAGTTTTAATACTGGTTGATGATTCTTGCCTGAATCAAATTATAACTGGGGATTTTATAAAGGTATAATTTCAGATTTCATCATTCCTTCTGCATTTATCATCTGACATTGTTCTTTTTCTAAGAACAATTTTATTGGCATAGAGTTGATTTACAGCGTTGTGTTAGTTTCAGGGGTACAGCAAAATGATTCAGTTATACAAATACATATATCCACTCTCTTTTAGATTAGACACATGTAGGTCATTACAGAGTATTGAGTAGAGTTCTCTGTGCTATACAATAGGTCCTTATTAGTTAATTATTTTATATATAGTATTGTGTATATGTCAGTCCCAGTCTCCCAATTTGTGCCTGCCCCTGCTTATACCCCGGTAGCCATAAGTTTGTTTTCTATATCCATGACTCTGTTGATACTTCTGTTTTGTAAATAAGTTCATTTGTACCTTTTTTTTTTTTAAGCATTCTTCTTTAAAGTATCAGTTCAGTTCAGTTGCTCAGTCATGTCTGACTCTTTGAGACCCCATGAATCACAGCATGCCAGGCCTCCCTGTCCATCACCAACTCCTGGAGTTCACTCAGACTCAAGTCCATCGAGTCAGTGATGCCATCCAGCCATCTCATCCTCTGTCGTCCCCTTCTCCTCCTGCCCCCAATCCTTCCCAGCATCAGAGTCTTTTCCAATGAGTCAACTCTTCGCATGAGGTGGCCAAAGTATTGGAATTTCAGCTTCAGCACCAGTCCTTCCAATCAACACCCAGGACTGATCTCCTTTAGGATGGACTGGTTGGATCTCCTTGCAGTCCAAGGGACTCTCAAGAGTATTCTCCAACACCACAGTTCAAAAGCATCAATTCTTCGGCCCTCAGCATTCTTCACAGTCCAACTCTCACAGCCATGCATGACCACAGGAAAAAACCTTAGCCTTGACTAGACAGACCTCTGCTGGCAGAGTAATATCTCTGCTTTTCATTATACTATCTAGGTTGGTCATAACTTTCCTTCCAAGGAGTAAACGTCTTTTAGTTTCATGGCTGCAATCACCATCTGCAGTGATTTTGGAGCCCCCAAAAATAAAGTCTGATGCTGTTTCCACTGTTTCCCCATCTATTTCCCATGAAGTGATGGGACCAGATGCCATGATCTTTGTTTTCTGAATGTTGAGCTTTAAGCCAACTTTTTCACTTTCCTCTTTCACTTTCATCAAGAGGCTTTTTAGTTCCTCTTTACTTTCGGCCATAAGGGTGGTGTCATCTGCATATCTGAGGTTATTGATATTTCTCCTGGCAATCTTGATTCCAACTTGTGCTTCTTCCAGCCCAGCGTTTCTCATGATGTACTCTGCATAGAAGTTAAATAAGCAGGGTGACAATATACAGCCTTGACGTACTCCTTTTCCTATTTGGAACCAGTCTGTTGTTCCATGTCCAGTTCTAACTGTTGCTTCCTGACTTACATATAGGTTTCTCAAGAGTCAGATCAGCTGGTCTGGTATTTCCAGCTCTTTCAGAATTTTCCACAGTTTATTGTGATCCACACAGTCAAAGGGATTGGCATAGTCAATAAAGCAGAAATAGATGTTTTTCTGGAACTCTCTTGCTTTTTCAGTGATCTAGTGGATGTTGGCAATTTGATCTCTGGTTCCTCTGGCTTTTTTAAAACCAGCTTGAATATCTGGAATTTCACGGTTTTCGTACTGCTGAAGCCTGGCTTGGAGAATTTTGAGCATTACTTTACTAGTGTGTGAGATGAATGCAATTGTGTGGTAGTTTGAACATTCTTTGGTCTTGCCTTTCTTTGGGATTGGAATGAAAACGGACCTTTTCCAGTCCTGTGGCCACTGCTGAGTTTTCCAAATTTGCTGGCCTGCTTAGAAGACTGCGCTTTTACAACATCATTACTACAACTGGTTTCAAAACTGACCCTGAGGAACGAATGCATGCGTACATTTCTTTGCCTTGATCGCTGAGGAAGGCTTTCTTATCTCTCCTTGCTATTCTTTGGAACTCTGCATTCAGATGTTTATATCTTTCTTTTTCTCCTTTGCTTTTCAGTTCTCATCTTTTCACAGATATTTGTAAGGCCTCCTCAGACAGCCATTTTGCTTTTTTCCATTTCTTTTCCATAGGGATGGTCTTGATACCTGTCTCTTGTACAATGTCACGAACCTACGTCCATAGTTCATCAGGCACTCTGTCTATCAGATCTAGTCTCTTAAATCTATTTCTCACTTCCACTGTATAATCATAAGGGATTTGAGTTAGGTCATACCTGAATGGTCTAGTGGTTTTCCCCACTTTCTTCAACTTAAGTCTGAATTTGGCTTTAAAGTATAACTCTCCCTTCTTTCTCCTTCCTTTTAAAATTTTTAAAGAAATATTAGTATGGGATAATGGATTCTTAAATTGTGTTCACTACCATAGCTTATCTGTAGAAACTCTGTTAAAGCCTTTTAATTACTTACTGAAAATAAAATAAAATAAAAGAATATCTGTTTGGTTTGAACTTTATGAGGTAATTATAGCCATACTAGTTTATTAACTCTCATCCAGGGGCAGTTCTTTTCCCCCCAGCCTCAGCATCTCAAAAGAAAACATTAGACAAGTATAGTAATTGAAGTAATGATATATCTGACATGATCCATATATTCACTTCAGTTGTTACATTTAGTTTCATTTCTGCATATTCCTTCTGAACATTCATTCTAGAACATTAAATCACAATATAGATTTAAAAACATTAAAATCTACTTTTGTATTTTATCAGACATGAGAAAGCTTATATCAGATTGCTATTTGAATCAGAATGCCTTTAGACATCTTTGTTTTCAGAGTTCCACTATTCTTTACAAAGTCATGACAGTTTACCTTTCGCTGTTATCAAGCAGGAATCTATAAATACCCACAAATGTGTTTTCTGGAAAAAAAAAAATGGCATTTGCATATAGGAATGTGGGTTGCCATAGTGTTTGATCATCCAGAGCAATGCTTTTCAAACTCCTTTGTATGCTGCTCACCCAAGGTTTGGCAGAGGTACTTTATGAGTCCTGCAGTTTTTTCTCCAATTCTGTTTGAAAAGAGAGCTCTACTTATTATAAAAGTTTACAAAAATAACACTGTGTTCAAAGACATCCAGATTAGTAATTTATAAGACCAGATACATTCATTTTTGTGTACCCTTCAGAATGTAGCTACTCTTGGCATCTTTAATGATAAAGTATACTAAGACTGTAAGAGATACTATTTTAAAACTCTTAACAATTAACATGTATAGATACTTATTTGTGAAAATGTGGGGTTTTCTTCATATAATACAACTAAAACGAAATGAGTAAATCACTCTATATGTTTTCTTTAATATGATTGTAGCTCTTTTATACAATGCTTGATGTTAGATGTTTCCGTTCAAATAGTCTCATTGTTCTTCTTGATGGACTTATTAAATCAATTCCCACTAATGGAATACTATTTTAATACACGTGAAAAAAAATGGTTAGTCTTTTCAAAAAAGTTTTAAACTACCAATCTTAGAGAAAATATCCATTTCAATATGTAAATTTAGGAGACCCATTATTTAAAGTATGTGTGTTTATATAAATTTTAAATGTATTTTATTTCAGGGAACATTGAATCAAGACTTTGAAATTAGCTCTCCTTGATGCTAATAAAATAAAATAAAGGATAGAAATTAGAAATTCGTGCTGCTCTTAAGGAAAAACAAGAATCCTTTTAGCAGTCTGGATTGAGGGGTTGTGAAAAGCAGCAGTTACACTTAGCTGTAAATCTGTGTGGCTGAAATACAGATTGTGGCAGAATGGTCAAGGAACTATGAGGGGGAAGAAATCTCATGGCATTACTGTATTTCAGAGCTGACACTGGAGTTTGTATTGTCTATAAGAGCAAGGTAAAGTTTAGCCAAAAATTTTGTAGTGCTTCATAATCTATTGATAGGTTCTCCTTATTACTTCTCCCACATTCTACTGTCCAATTTATATCTGTCCTTCCAATTAGTCTCTTTGAGTAGTTAGGATAAGTTATTTGTTTTTTATTTATATTTTTAAATTAAACTATAGTGGATTTCAGCACAACACAGTGGCTCAGACGGTAAAAAAATCTGCCTGCAATGCAGATCACTGATACAACATGTTTTTTTGTAAGTCTCAATTTCTTCACTGTAAGGGGAGCAGAGGTCACTTTTTCTAGTGTGTAAATTGATCATTTTTTATTTTTCAAAACTGCAGTTGTATTAGTCTCTCATAAATTTTTTTGTTTCCCTGCAAGGGCTTATTTAGTATTAACCAGTTAGAACATAAACTCTTACCACAGTGAATTTCACTAGATCTTTTGATACTTGTAAAACAATCAGAACAAATATCACTCTACAAGTAAGGGGTGAGGTGGGGGTCTACTGTGGTGATGAGAAAAGCCCTGACTGAGTTATGACTAAAATGGAAGGAAGGGGTGGGGGCAGAGAGAGAAACACAAGAGTGCACCAGGCAGAGCCAGAGCTACAGCCAAAGAAGATTTAGGGATTGCACTTTACACATTAAGCCCTTGCTTTGATGACAAGAGAAAAAGGCATGTTCTGTCTACCCAATAACTGATTGGAAAACCCTAACCTTCTTGCACAGGAGCTAAAAAGAGAAACTCAAAAGGGACAGAAGAGTAGAGGCGATAAGTGATAGTATCAGCATTTAATGTCTTGACAGATGCAAACTATGGATGATAGTAACACTTTTCCAGTGGAGTGTATAAGGAGTGACTGAGGTTGGGAGTTGGGGAGAGATGTAATAAAGACACATATAGAAGAATTCTGTATAGCAGCAGGTCAAGAAGCAAAGAAGCTTTTAGACAAAGTCACAAGGTGTGGCCTCTGATATTAATCGTTTTCAACTATAGATGAGGAATGTCATCAGTATGAGAACTACTTCCCCTCCTCCCACCCTTGATTCTGAGGATGGACACTTGCCACTGGAAAAAGTTCTCTCGCTTCTCCCTATGGGAATCACTCCTCTGTTCTGTGTGTTTTGTGTCTGTCCCCCCAAATCTGCTGGTACCTTAATAATTCCTAAAGGTATTGTGAGAATGTGGAACCCATGACACACACTGATCAGTCTTTGGCTTAAAGTACCATCCATATTCCAATTTGCCTTGATTCATGGACCTGAATCAAGGCAAATTGGAAGTGGTCAAACACAAGATGGCAAGAGTGAACGTCAACATTCTAGGAATCAGTGAACTAAAATGGACTGGAATGGGTGAATTTAACTCAGATGACCATTATATCTACTACTGTGGGCAGGAATCCCTTAGAAAAAATGAAGTAGCCATCATGGTCAACAAAAGAGTCCGAAATGCAGTACTTGGATGCCATCTCAAAAACGACAGAATGATCTCTGTTCATTTCCAAGACAAACCATTCAATATCATGGTAATCCAAGCCTATGCCCCAACCAGTAATGCTGAAGAAGCTGAAGGTCAACGGTTCTATGAAGACCTGCAAGGCCTTTTAGACCTAACACCTAAAAAAGATGTCCTTTTAGTCATAGGGGACTGGAATGCAAAAGTAGGAAGTCAAGAAACACGTGGAGCAACAGGCAAATTTGGCCTTAGAGTACAGAATGAGACTTTTGCCAAGAGAACGCACTGGTCATAGCAAACACCCTCTTCCAACAGTACAAGAGAAGACTCTACACATGGACATCACCAGATGGACCAAAATCAGATTGACTATATTCTTTGCAGCCAAAGACAGAGAAGCACTATACAGTCAGCAAAAACAAGACCAGGAGCTGACTGTGGCTCGGATCATGAACTCCTTATTGCCAAATTCAGACTTAAGTTGAAGAAAGTGGGGAAAACCACTAGACCATTCAGGTATGACCTAACTCGAATCCCTTATACAGTACAAGTGAGAAATAGGTTTAAGGGACTAGATCTGATAGACAGAGTACCTGATGAACTATGGATGGAGGTTCATGACATTGTACAGGAGACAGGGATCAAGACCATCTCCATGGAAAAGAAATGCAAAAAAAGACAAATGGCTGTCTGAAGAGGCCTTACAAATACCTGTGAAAAGAAGTGAAAAGCAAAGGAGAAAAAGATATAAACATCTGAATGCAGAGTTCCAAAGAATAGCAAGAAGAGACCTCGGTGACCAAGGGAAAAAAATAGAGGAAAAGAACAGAATGGGAAAGACTAGAGATGTCTTCAAGAAAATTAGAGATACCAAGGGAACATTTCATGCAAAGATGGGCTCGATAAAGGACAGAAATGGTATGGACCTAACAGAAGCAGAAGATATTAAGAAGAGGTGGCAAGAATACACAGAAGACCTGTACAAAAAAGAGCTTCATGACCCAGATAATCACAATGGTGTGATCACTCACCTAGAGCCAGACATCCTGGAATGTGAAGTCAAGTGGGCCTTAGAAAGCATCACTACAAACAAAGCTAGTGGAGGTGATGGCATTCCAGTTGAGCTCTTTCAAATCCTGAAAGATGATGCTGTGAAAGTGTTGCACTCAATATGCCAGCAAATTTGGAAACCTCAGCAGTGGCCACAGGACTGGAAAACGTCAGTTTTCATTCCAATCCCAAAGAAAGGCAATGCCAAAGAACACTCAAACTACCGGACAATTGCACTCATCTCACACCCTAGTACAGTAATGCTCAAAATTTTCCAATCCAGGCTTCAGCAGTACGTGAACCATGAACTTCCAGATATTCAAGCTGGTTTTAGAAAAGCCAGAGGAACCAGAGATCAAATTGCCAACATCCGCTGGATCATGCAAAAAGCAAGAGAGTTCCAGAAAAATACCTATTTCTGCTTTATTGACTATGCCAAAGCCTTT
Organism: Bos grunniens; assembly: GCF_055505025.1. NCBI lineage: Eukaryota > Metazoa > Chordata > Mammalia > Artiodactyla > Bovidae > Bos > Bos grunniens. The sequence continues at coordinate 97,742,253 of NC_141194.1, read as the reverse complement.
GACTGTGTGGATCATAATAAACTGTGGAAAATTCTGAAAGAGCTGGGAATACCAGACCACCTAACCTGCCTCTTGAGAAATTTGTATGCAGGTCAGGAAGCAACAGTTAGAACTGGATATGGAACAACAGACTGGTTCCAAATAGGAAAAGGAGTATGTCAAGCCTCTATATTGTCACCCTGCTTATTTAACTTATATGCAGAGTATATCATGAGAAACGCTGGGCTGGAGGAAGCACAAGCTGGAATCAAGATTGCCGTGAGAAATACAATAACCTCAAATATGCAGATGACACCACCCTTATGGCAGAAAGTGAAGAGGAACTAAAAAGCCTCTTGATGAAAGTGAAAGTGGAGAGTGGAAAAGTTGGCTTAAAGCTCAACATTCAGCAAATGAAGATCATGGCATCTGGTCCCATCACTTCATGGGAAATAGATGGGGAAACAGTGACTGACTTTATTTCTTTGGGCTCAAAAATCACTGCATATGGTGACTACAGCCATGAAGTTAAAAGACGCTTACTCCTTGGAAGGAAAGTTATGACCAACCTAGATAGCATATTGAAAAACAGAGACATTACTTTGCCAACAAAGGTCCGTCTAGTTAAGGCAATGATTTTTCCAGTGGTCACGTACAGCTGTGCGAGTTGGACTTTGAAGAAAGCTGAGGGCTGAAGAATTGATGCTTTTGAACTGTGGTGTTGGAGAAGACTCTTGAGAGTCCCTTGGACTGCAAGGAGATCCAACCAGTCCATCCTAAAGGAGATCAGGAATCCTGGGTGTTCATTGGAAGGACTGATGATGAAGCTGAAACTCCAATACTTTGGCCATCTCATGCGAAGAGTTGACTGATTGGAAAAGACTCCAATGCTGGGAGGGCTTAGGGGCAGGACGAGAAGAGGATGACAGAGGATGAGATGGCTGGATGGCATCACCGACTCGATGGACGTGAGTTTGAGTCAACTCCAGGAGTTCATGATAGACAGGGAGACTTGGCTTCTGTGATTCATGGGGTCGCAAAGAGTCGGACACGACTGAGCACCTGAACTGAACCATCCATCTGCATGTGAATATCCCAGTTTTATCTATAATATATTGTAATGTGTTCAGCTCACTGGGAAATGTCATAGTCAATGTTGATAGAGACATTTCAATCAAAAAACTTAACAATAGATGTAATGGGATGGAAACTTTCATCTCCCTGAATTATTTTTTCGAAAAATATATCATACCCTACTGATTGTAGGTCAGGAGGCATTTTGCTTTATTGATCTGCTTTCCAGATATTTTGGAATTTAATATTCCACAAAGCTGTACTGGTTTTCTCTGTGAATTATGCAACAGTCGGAGTACGTAATTACAGATACAGAATCCTTTCATGTTGCTAAAAATAATGCTGGAATAGAATGAGTATGTATATCATCTTAACAAACAAACCATTTATTTTTACTGAAATATTAAGATCCATATTCAAACTTCATTTAATTGATTTTCATTGTCCATTGGTTTGAAGCCAGAAATATATTCTGACTTTTGATTTCTTATATGTAATTGACAATATTACTTGAAATATATTTCAGTCTTTGTAAATTTGGTATATTAGGAGGAGACTCTTCCCTGTAGTAAAACCCATCTCAAATATATGTAAAAACATCAGCATTAATAAAAGCATCCACAGTTAAGTAGTGTAATTAAACTCCTCCATTTGGCTGTCAGGGTATATAAAGGGTATACAGTTTGAAAAATTTAGTGTGGAGGTTGTCATGTATCCAAATAATTTAAACATCTCTCTCCTTTGTCATATTCCTGTACTCTGTATGTGTGTGCCAAGTCACTTCAGTCATGTTTGAGTCTTTGTGACCCTATGGACCGTAGCCTGCCAGGCTCTTCTGTCCATGGGATTTTCCAGGCATGAACAGTGGAGTCGGTTGCCTTGCCTTCCTCCAGGGGATCTTCATGACTCAGGGATTGAACCCACATCTCTTATGTCTCCTGCAGTGCTAGGCAGGTTCTTTATCACTAGTGCCACCCAAGAAGCCCATACTCTGTATCAGTTCAGTTCAGTTCAGTCGCTCATTTGTGTCCAACTCTGCGACCCCATGAATCAGAGCTCGCCAGGCCTCCCTGTCCGTCACCAACTCCCGGAGTTCACTCAAACTCATGTCCATCAAGTCGGTGATGCCATCCAGCCATCTCATCCTCTTCATCCCCTTCTCCTCCTGCCCCCAATCCCTCCCAGCATCAGAGTCTTTTCCAATGAGTCAACTCTTCGCATGAGGTGGCCAAAGTATTGGAGTTTCAGCTTCAGCACCAGTCCTTCCAATCAACACCCAGGACTGATCTCCTTTAGGATGGACTGGTTGGATCTCCTTGCAGTCCAAGGGACACTCAAGAGTCTTCTCCAACACCACAGTTCAAAAGCATCAATTCTTCGGCCCTCACCTTTCTTCATAGTCCAACTCTCACGTCCATGCATGACCACTGAAAAAACCATAACCTTGACTAGCCAGACCTTTGTTGGCAAAGTAATGTCTCTGCTTTTCAATATGCTATCTAGGTTGGTCATAACTTTCCTTCCAAGGAGTAAATGTCTTTTAATTTCATGGCTGCAATCACCATCTGCAGTGATTTTGGAGCCCAAAATAATAAACTCTGACACTGTTTCCACTGTATAGGATATGCTTAATTAGAGAGGAAGATGTGATGGTATATGGTCCTAGAGTTTAGAGGGCATTGAATAGCAACTGGGCCTGAATGATGAAGCTGGACTTAAGTAGAGTCTCTTTGAACTGGTATTGGTATATTATGGAGGAAATCATCCGTACAGAATGGAGACCTTAGGCTGTGTGTTGTGACCCCCAAGTAGTCCTAGCTATTTGTGGGGTCGGGGTAATGTGGGAGAATCTTGAGCCCAGGAGTTCTAGGCTGTAGTGCTCTATGCCATCAGTCGGGTATCTGCACTATGTTAGGCATCAATATGGTGACCTCCAGAGAGTATAGGATCACCAGGTTACCTAAAGAGAGGTGAACCAGCCCAGGTGAGAAATGAACCATGTCAGAATGAAGACTTTCAAAATGTTGGCTGAACTTTGACTGAAGTTTGGAAAATAGCTATTTCTGTGATGCATGAGTGCTCAGTTGTGTCTGACCTTTGTGACCTTATGGACTGTAGCCTTCCAGGCTCCACTGCCCATGGAATTTTCCAGGCAAGAATATTTGAATGGGTTTTCATTTCCTCCTCCATGGGATCTTGCCAAGGCAGGGATTGAACCTGAATGTCTTTTGCCTCCTGAATTTGCAGGAGGAAATTTTACCACTGTGCCACCTGGGAAGCCCCAGCCTTTTCTGTAAGGTTGGCTAAATCATAGTGAGATAATCACAGATATGGTGAGCAACAGTGGTTAAGCAGGAAGCCCCTGGAGTTAGTGTGCCTAAGTTTGAATCCTGGTAGGCTGTGTCATCTTGGTTTTCTCTTTTGTAAAGTGGTGATGACAAAAAAACATAGCATCTACTTCCAAGGTGTGATGTGAGTATTAAATATTAGCTACTTAGATTGTTGTTATTACCAGTGGAGTGAAAGATACGGTTTTGGACATAAAGAAATGAAATCAGGTTATAGAACTAGTCAAATATGAGTGGAAATGTCTGATAAGCTGTTAGAGAAGCTGAATAGAAATTCGGTGGAGGGAGAGAGCAAGAATTGTTACTTTGTGAGTCCTCAGTTAGAAGCCATGGTCCAAGCCTTGGAATATGTGGACTCCCTGAGGGGGAGAGTGGACAGACAAGAGTCAGGGGACAAAGAGTATATCCAGGGAAGTGCCCATGTTTAGCCAGCAGAAGGATGAGCTGTAGCTAATGGTACAAATAGAAGAGCAGAGCAGAATGTCCGTGAGGAATAGAAGTTAGCAGGAAGGTGAACAGAGTCATGTGAGACTTTCACAAGGTGAAGGAAACCTGTTTATGTTTGAAGAAGCCAAGGGAGTTAATCCAAAATATGACTGTGCCTGTAGGCCCTTTTCCACAGAAAGATAAGTACAAATCCCCTGTCACCATTGGTGAAACTTTCCACCATGGCATAGTATAAAATTTATTTAGTGCAGTAATAATCAAGAATTTGGCAGCTGAAATGAACTACAGGGTGCCTTGCTAACCTGTGAGGTTAGTGTCCTATTGTAAGTGCTCACCTGATTTCCAAGGAGTAATTAAGGTGCTGTGGAGAACAGGGCTTCAGGTAATTAGAGCTTGGAATTAGTTCATTCTGCTGTGAGTAGCTGTGACTATAGGCAGGTTTTGTGAGAGTATCAAGTCTGACAGTAACAAATACTGTCATCCTTTCGTGTGTACTGGTGATTGGTTCTGGGATAATCCCCCAATCCGCTTCCTGCCTTGGGTACCAAAATCCAGAAGATGCTCAAGTCCCCTCTCTACACTGGTGTATTACTGGTGTATAACCTATGTACCACTTCCTGTATACTTTAAAGCATCTCTAAATTACTTAAAATATCTATTACATTGTAAATGCTATGCAAATAGTTTCTGATATATGACAAATTTAAGTTTTGCTTTTTGGAAGTTTCTGGAATTCTTCTTTTCCCCGAATATTTTAGCTCTACTATTGGCTGAATCTGTAGATACAGAGGGCCAACTCTATAATTAGGTTACTCTAGATGTAATTCCTACTACAGAAAGGATAACAGATGTATTTAGCTCAGTTTCTATTTGTGTTTTTTAAAAAAATGCAAACTATTGATTCCAGTTTGATGAGCACTGACAGTGTTACTTGCATAGCTTTTTAACAGAGGAAGTAAGGGAGAGAGCCTCAGACTGAAGCATCTTGTCTTGCTTGACTTCCAGTGATGACAAAGCTCATTCTTTTACTTTATTCCAGTAACAATTTAGTGTTTTGTTTTGTGGACTAGACTTACTACAGTATTAGGAAGAATTCAAAAGGTAAAGGATAATTCTGGGCAATACTATCTATGTTATTGCTAGTAAATTTTCTTTTGATATAGCCTGTGCCAAATTTTAGAAAATGTAATAATTGAAGCTGGTATGCAAGCAGTAACTTTTGTAATAAAATAATTGTATATTATGTACTGTGATGTAAACCTCATTGCTTGCTTTGATTTATATGCAAATATTTCTTTTCCTTATAGTTTACCTTGCTCTCAGCTGCTATCTTAGTTTTTGTGCTCTAGACAATCTCCATTTTTTTCTATGATTACAGTAATAAACTTAGGCAAGCAGGAAAAATTATGGTTACTTCCTGTCTCATTTTGTGTATTTGTTTCAGTTGTAGTACCAATCTTTTCGGCAACCAGTGCTGCCGATGTCATGAATATACAGTAAACCTGTGGAATTTACATATATAAAACACAGATGTCATGCTGGTGAATTCAACTTATAAGCCATGGAGTAGAACTCTTGTAGTGAAGCTACTAGTTTCAGGTAATTTAAATCTCAGTGGGAACCAAGAAATGGATTTTGAACTAATATATTTTTGAAGTCTTCAAAGATAGGAGATTGTAATATTCTGTGTAGAGAAAAAAAAGTTGGTGATTTTTTTTAAAGTAAAGAGGTTTAAATTTAGTGAAGTGATTAAGTAATTTCAAGATTTATTTCTCTTTATAGAAATTGGTTTTTGTGGCTTAAAGGAAATTGGTTAAAAAATTAGGTTCCTTTTTCAACATAATGCCAAATAGGATGGAACATACCTTTCAACATTGGGAACTTTTTCTAATAGGAGAAAGGCAGAATTGCTTGTTGGTGAGGACCTAGACAGGGCCTGATGTCATTTATTCACAAATACCATTGTTGATGAGGGTGGTGGCATCACTTTTCAGGGATATTTTATACTAAATTTTGTTATCAGGCAAAATGATATCTCGGTAAAATGTTTTTCTAATTTTAGAACTTGAAGGAAAATTCAGAACTCTTTTAAACTGTAGTTAGTAGTAAGACTCTTATGGTTAATTTTCAGACTCTTCCCCCTAGGTGTTATAATTGTTAGCTTTTTTTCACACGTTTGCTTTCTAACAATAATGGTGCGTAATGGTAGAGATCATCACTTTGCTGTTGGTCAACACGGCCACATCACTTCCTGAAAACTTCACACACATGTAACCTGGATTTCTAACGATTTGTTTACTTTTCTGTCTCTTCCAAGAGACTGGGATCCTTGAAAGTTGGGACCCTGTTTATGTTTCTATTGCAAGCAAATCTTGCATAGTACTTGATACTTAGTTAAGAGATAAAAGCACTGACAACTAATTTTTAAAGGGTCTGGTGAAACTTGGGAGTACAGAACCCTGCCTTTTCAAAATGTTTTGAGGAAAATTAACTAGGATTACCCATGGAAATAGATAACTTGTGCAAGTTAAATTATGGGTCAGAGAAAATTGAAATATCCCTGGCAGAATAGTTAACATCCTTTTGTTTCTAATATTTCAGGCAGTATCATTTCCAAGAGGACTGTTTGTTACTGTGTCCTTTACACAAAGACTGTGTTTAATTTCTGTGTTCCTATTAAGCCTATAACCTAACATTGCCAGGAGTACAATAGATGCTCATTAAAATTTTGAATGATCAGGGTGTCCTGGTTTCTTGCCAGCATACCTTCCCAACTCTCCCACTTGATGACAAGCAGTTTGAGAGTGAGACCCAAGTATTAAGTCATTTTAAAATTCTCTTGTGTGCCACATTCAAAACAGTTTCACAAATATAGTTGGAGATTCCCAAGACAATTCCACATTTGGCGATATGGTAGAAGGACTCACAGGACTCCAAGTATAGTTCTACTAACAGCTCAGATTTATCACTGTAATATAGTGAGGATACACTTCAGGATCACGAAGGGAGAAGTACAGGTGTATTCTGGAGGAATCCATGGGCAGGCTTCCTTGTGTTTTCTTTCTGTCCCATAAGGGGTCACATACAGTGTTCTCTTCCCTCAATTGTGAAAAAATAAGCAATATATCTGCAGTGTTCCTGCCCGGGGAAGCCCATTAGGGCATCAGTGCCCAAGATTTTTACTGGAGGCTAGTCATTTAATATCTACCAAAATTCCAGATCCCCTACAGTAAAGCACGCACTCAATGTAATCCATATTATTTATATAAGCAGGCATAGTAGGCCATCCTTATCAGTTATGGAACAGTGGGAATATGCTCCCTAACCAAGTTCCCAAGCACCAGCCAAGGGTAAATCTTGCTGGCAGCCTTAACCTTAGACCTGCTCTGTTAATACTTTTCTGTATGGTGTGGATTTGTCTGAATAGCTCTTTAGGTAGGAAAAGGAACCTGGATGGCATTTCTTTTAGTACTTCATACTAGCCTTGTGCTTAATTTGTTAGGGACATTAAGGTTTCTGTTCTTTATTAGGTGTGCCTTTAATACCTTGGTGGCTTAAATGCCTGTTCACAACTCGGGTTGTTGCTTAATTCCCTTCTTGAGCTTTATGAAGGTACCAGACATACTTGTCCTCCCCACCCCCACAAAAGAGCTGGAAAACTTGCTACAATTATAATTGCTCATATTCTATGTCCTCTTGCAAATACTGTCAACAGGCCATACCCTGTTGATTCCTGTTTACAGATAGTTGGTATAAACCCACGTAATATTGTAACAGCTTCTATTCTGAGTGTTTAATTTTCTGTATTTTGATTGGTGGATTGGGGTATTCATAGGACATAAACTAAGAAAACAATAAAAACAAAGGAAAAAGTGGGGATTCCAGAAAATCTGGGCATATTATTGTAATATCACATGTCCTGAAATGTTCAAAGCTTAATTTCTGAGCTGTTTGGATGAATCCCTGATAGAGTCCATCTCCATGGTGATTGATAGAAAATCACCTTTGATTACTGCTTTATGTATTTTGCTGTGATAACATGTTTCCTGATTTTAAAGGTTTCCATCAATTGGGCTTTACCCTCCTGTTTTTTGGAGTACAATTATGGCAGTTTTGTATTCAGCAGAGGTTGCCTGATCAGAAACTCAGTACTCTGGCTGATCTCAACTATTTACAGTGTGGCCTGCATTTCTGCAAATTAAGAGGAAAAAAAAAAGTCTCTTGTGTGTCTTAGAGAGTCGTGGGTGTCAACTCTGGCTCTCACCCAGTTAATCTTGTATTTGAAAAGAAAAAAAAAGTGCTACTGACAATGAGATGTGACAGCTAACAGCAGAAAGAGGAACTATAAAAATATAGTAGTCTTCAGTTATTTCACAGAGGGAAAAACAACTCGCTGTTCTTCAGTGGTTTCAGAGGGCATCTCTGTATTATTACACAGAATAGAAATTGATCTTGATGAGGAGTCATCAAGGTGAGATTCAATATACTCTTCATCAGTGCAGTCTAGGCATAATATATTTTCCGCAAGTTTCCATCAGGAATGGTTAGCTACCTCCCCTTTTAGTACTTATACTTAAAGAGGTATCTTTAAGTTTGTATACCACACACATTCATAGATCACTGCTTGTGTTGGGTGAAGGACTTGTATTTTGTTCTTTTGAAAAGCTCATGGGACAAATACCTATCTATGACTTATTCAGTACTTAATATAATTAAAAAGGTTATGGGTGTATATTATAGAAGCAATACACTAAGTGCAGGAGGAAAGTTTTCAGGAATATCTGGTAAAATGTGGAATGCCATTTGCATGTTTCGTCCTAGCCTCATATTAATATTTCTGAGATTGATTTCTGAAGAAAACAATTGGTCACAAATAAAATATATTGTTTTTCAACAATGTTCTCTATGAGGCAAAGAAGTCTCAAAACTTGTGGGGAGAGGGAAGGCAATCAAGCCTAGAAATAGGATAAAAGATACTTGAACCCTTATATCATTTTATGGGGAGGAAAAAGCTTCTACTTTTCAGACTTCAGGAATGCAGTCTGGCAGTTTTACTTATTGGCTGAGAGAGAACTTAAGCCAGTTTGTTAAGTGGCTGACTCAGTCCAGGGGTTTGTCTTCCCTGGTGGCTCAGATGGTAAAGAATCTGCCTACGGTGCAGGAAAGTTGGGTTTGATCCCTGGGTCAGGAAGATGCCTGAAGAAGGGAATGGCTACCCACTCCAGTATTCTTACCTGGAAAATTGCATGGACAGAGGAGCCTGGCGGGCTACAGTTCATGGGAGTCGCAAAGAGTCAGACATGACTGAGCAACTAACACTTTCACTTTTCACTTTTTTCACCCCAGTCTCAACATCTCTGCTAGGTAACCTATCTGGTAACATTTACAGTGTGGACCAGGCACTGTGATAAATGGTTTTCATGGATAACCTCATTCGATCCTCTGCAACCTCATGGGTTGCTCATTATTTTAATCTCAAGATTAGGAAGAGCCTGAAATTTAGAGAAGACTAACCTGCCCAATGTTAGTTGTGCCTCATGCTAAACTCTGAGTTCCGAACTGTTATGTGTGTTACTTCCTACCTGAATGCATTCCCTGGGCACCATGATGCAGATCTCCAGTAGGTTTTCCCCAGTTATTATTTAACAACGGGGATAATTATGGAAATAAGAATATGCAATTAATGGAAAATAGCTCCCCCTTCTTGGAGTTTCTAGGAAGGGAATCTATTAGGGTAAATGACATGCAAACCTACCAGCCCTTATTTTTAAGTTCAAAACTGTGAAAGAATGCTTTGTTTCATGATATCTGGTACCTCACTCTTCCTGTATTGTTTTGATACTTTCTTCCAAGTAGTCCTTGATTGCTCCTTTTATGGACAATTCATTTATCATCCTGAACATGGGCACTCCAACCCCATAATGCTGGAACTCTCCTTTGTTGCTTTTGTGCTCCTACTGCTACCAAAACTGGGGCAGGGACTTCCCTGGTGGTCCAGTCCAGTGGTTAACACTCTATGCTTCCTCTGCAGGGGGTGTTGGTTGATTCCTGGTCAGGGAACTAAGATCCAGCATGCCTAATAACCCCCAAATAGCTGGGGCAGTGCTCCTCTTCTCCCCATCAGTTTTCAGAGGTTCCTCTGGACCACATCCCTTGTTACAAGGGAGTTCAGGGCTTAGAACTTATGTTATTACAGTAACACATTTTTTATGGGTTAATTGTGTTCTTCAAGATTGCTTTGGAACTTGAACATTTTATTCATTTGTTTTTTCTTTTGGTTTGCCACTTTATTTTTTAATTGAAGGATAGTTGCTTTACAGAATTTTGTGATTTTCTGTCAGACATCAACAAGAATCAGCCATAGGTACACCCATGTCTCCTTCTTCCCGAACATCCCTCCCATCTCCCTCCCCATCCCACCCCCCAACAGGTTATAGAGATCCTATTTGAGTTATAGAGATCCTATTTGAGTTCCCTGAGACATACAGCAAATTCCCATTGGCTGTCTATTTTACATATGGTATTGTAAGTTTCCATGTTACTCTCTCCATATACCTCACCCTCTTCCTCCTCCCCTCCCCCCATGTCTATAGGTCTGTTCTCTATGTCTGTTTTTCCATTGCTACCCTGAGAATAAATTCTTCAGTGACATCTCTTTAGATTCCATATATATGTATCAGTATACAATATTTATATTTCTCTTTCTGACTTACTTCACTCTATAATAGACTCTGGGTTCATCCACCTCATTAGAACTGACTCAAATGCGTTCTTTTTATGGCTGAGTAGTATTCCATTGTATATATGTACCAGTTTCTTTATCCATTCATCTGTCGATGGACATCTAGGTTACTTCCATGTTCTAGCTATTGTAAATAGTGCTGCAATGTACATTGGGGTACATGTGTCTTTTTCAATTTTGGTTTCCTCAGAATATATGCCTAGGAGTGGAATTGGTGGGTCATATGGTGGTTTTATTCCTAAGTTTTTAAGGAATCTCCATACTGTCTTCCATAGTGGCTGTATCAATTTACATTCCCACTAACAGTGCAAGAGGGTTCCCTTTTCTCCACGCCCTCTCCAGCATTTATTGTTTGTAAACTTTTTGATGATGGCCATTCTGGCCAGTGTGGAGTGATATCTCATTGTAGTTTTAATTTGCGTTTCTCTAATAATGAGTGATGTTGAGCATTTTTCATGTGTTTGTTAGCCATCTATATGTCTTTTTGGAGAAATATCTTTTTAGGTCTTTTTCCCACTTTTTGATTGAGTTGTTTGTATTTCTGGTATTGAGTTGTATGAGCTGCTTGTATATTTTGGAAATTAATCCTTTGTCAGTTGTTTCCTTTGCTGTTATTTTCTCACCTTCTGAGGGTTGTCTTTTCACTTTGTTTGTAGTTTCTTTGCTGTGCAAAAGCTTTGAGCATTTAATTAAACTTGTTTTTCTTATTAAATACATCCCAGCATTTTTTGCCAAGTGACTTGCAAACCATCTTTAGAATACAACCCACTTGTAAATTGGGACTGCTTGTATAACACAGATAGTGTTGGGGATAGTTTTTCTATCAGATTAGATTGAATATTCCAATTTGAATTCTATGATATATACAAAATTATGTATGCTGCAGTTAGCCTAACACTTCAGTTGCTATAAAAGCATAATTTCAATAGTATGTAAATTTAATGTAACTTTGGAGACAGAGTTGGTTTGTTCATTTCAATGTTAATTTATTTAAATTTTAGATATTTTAAAATAGGTTTGTGTAGGCATGGTAATTTTTTTTTTAAATTTCAATATCATTACATTTGGAAATGAAAGTTATTTTAAAATAGGCTCCAAGGAGGTGTTAGTTAAATTATTAGTAATGAGTTTGGATGCTTTGGAAGAAAGTGTATTTGTCAATGAATAAACATAATGAAACTGCTGTAGAATATCTTTGTAATGCTGCTGTTATAGGGTACACCACCTGTTATGAGGACTAGTTTTTCTGTATCATGATTTTATTATATACAGTGAAAGTTTCAGGAGCAGTAGGACTTTACCATATTAAAAGTTCTTCTATTTTCAGATATTGGAGTATAGGTTCTACCATATTAGAACTTTCATTTGAAAAAGCATACTTGGAACCTGGTTCTAGAATCTTATAACCATTAGAGAACGAGGAGACAGGTCATTCTAGCTTATCTATTTTGATTTCATTCCCTATTGTGTACTTTATTTCTGATCTGTCTTATTCTTTGTATTCTATTTCCACACTTAAAAAATAATTTTATACAATAGTACAACTATCTTGTAGAAAATTTAGTCAAGAAATGAGGCTCCCTTCCCCATCCAAAGTGCATCTTAAGTTTACTATCTTGAGCAAAGCAGTTTTAGTGTTTGTATTTGTTTTATTATTTGTTTTACTCAACAAGATAGTATGGTTATCTCTCCATGTCAAAATATATAAACCTACATAATTTTCAGTGGCTCCATAGTATTTGTTTTGTTGGCAATTGAATGGTTACCCCATTCTCCAGCAAACAGCAGATCATTTGGGAGTGGAGGGAGATGCTCTCGGGCTTACTGGGAGAAAAAAGCAGAGGTAGAAACATAGAGTTATAGAGGGAGTGTAGATGCAAGTAAAGAGGAGAAAGAAATAAGGTATGGGTCAGTGCATGAGTGATGAACTCTAACTGAATATGGAGAATGGAAGAATGGAATGAAAGACAGAGTCCCTATGATGGCATTAATTAGATAAATCTGTCTTTCCAGAAGAAGGAAGTGAGAGCTTGGACAGGAGGATACTAAGTCTTCTTCCTTTGTGTGTGTGTGTGTGTGCATGCTCAATCAACATGTTCTACTCTTTGTGACCACATGGACTGTATCCCACCAGACTTCTGTGTCCATGGGATTTCCCAGGAAAGAATACTGGAGTGGGTTTCCACTTCTTTCCTATTACTGTTCATTTCCAGAGAGCAGAGTGAATGTCCTCTCCCCTCTTTGGAAACCTATCTCATGCCATTGCATTATGAAAGACATTTGGATTGTTTTCGATTTTTAACCATTGGTGAGTCTAAAATGAGCATCCTTATTTACACAACCTTGAAGAATTGTTTAATTTTTTTTTTGTCTTTAAATATAAGAAGTAGACTTTCTGGGTCAAGGAATACACCTCTTTGAAGCCTTTGATAATTATTACTAAATTACCAACCCTCACTTATACCTTTTATATTTCATTTCTGTTAGGGAGGTTAGGAAAGAATGTTAGTATTTGAGTATTTACTATACACTAGGCAAGAATATGGAGAAGGCAGTGGCACCCCACTCCAGTACTCTTGCCTGGAAAATCCCATGGACGGAGGAGCCTGGTAGGCTGCAGTCCATGAAGTCGCTAAGAGTCGGACACAACTGAGCGACTTCACTTTCACTTTTCACTTTCATGCATTGGAGAAGGAAATGGCAACCCACTCTAGTATTCTTGCCTGGAGAATCCCAGGGACAGAGGAGTCTGGTAGGAAGCCGTCTGTGGGGTCTCACAGAGTTGGACACGACTGAAGCAACTTAGCAGCAGCAGCAGCAGGCAAGAATAACAGAGTGGGTAGCCATTCCCTTCTCCAGGGGAATCTTTCCAACCCAAGGATCGAACCTGGGTCCCCGTCATTGTAGGCAGATTCTTTACCATCTGAGGCACCAGGGAAGACCTGTGCACTAGGTATTTATCTTTATCTCATTTAATCCTCACAATTCTGTGAGGTAGATGGAATTCTTATTCTCTGAAAAATGAAGAAACTGAAACTTAAGAGTGATAAAGTACCTTGTATGAAGTCACAAAACTTGTGGAATAGAATCAGGAGTCAAATTTAGGTCTGATACCAAAGTTCCTGGTCTTTCTATTGTGTCAACATGCATCTTTTTAATTCTGTCACATTTCTCTAATCATCAAGCTGAGATTTGCTAAAAGATGAGTTATTGGGACTGGACATGATTGTCATTGAAATGAATGTCCCTGGATTTTATTTTTCTCTACCTTCCCCCTGTTCCTGACATAAACCATTTAATATCTTATTAGGATCATCACTATTCTTGACTAGAAACCTCAGACTTTACCAGTCATACCATAAGTTATCTTCTTTGTCAGAAAGATAAATGTATAAGAAAACAGATAATTCAGAGCATAAAAAACCATCCCATCACCCACCTAGGTGAATATGGCTTGAAGTTTTTTTTTAAAAATCTGTGAATGAGTCATTCTGTGCATTTGACAAATTTCAGAAAGGTTGTATTGAACTTTCATGTGCAAAACACTGGACTAGCCACTATAAAACTAGTATGATAAAAATGGAATCTCATTCACATCAAGCTTGCAATCTAGTTCAGAGAAAAAAGTATATATGTGTTGATATATGTGTGTGTGTTGTTTTCATAAGAATTTTAATAATGTAACACAATGTATAAAAATAGTATAGTGAATAGTAAATATCTGTGTCATGGAGATATAGAGGTAAGACAGCTGTTGAGATAGACAGAGACAATATGTTGTTCATATGTGTCTCAGTGCTGATCACTGTGTCTGTATGACACAAATTAGGTACTCAGTAAAGGTATATTAAATGGGTAAATGAAAAGTAATGGAAATAGACTTTTTGAATTGGCAGGGACCTTAGAAGTCAAGTGATCAAGTTTCCCAAATTAGTTCAACTCTACTTGGAACATTAAAATAACCAAATGCCATTGCACACTCATTAAATTGCCCCCCCCCCCCTTCCCCTAGTCTGATAATACTAGGTGCTGGAAACTCATTTTCTGCTCATAGGTGTTGTAAATAGGTACAGTCATGTTAGAGAGTCAATTGGCAACATCAATTCAAGTTGAAGATAAGCATATCCATAAAGTCTCCTTTAATATAGATACTTAAGTGATTGTATTGGTTTCCTAGGGCTGTCATAACAAATTACCACAACTTTGGTGGCTTAAAACAACAGAATTTACTGTCTCACAGTTCTGGAAGCTAGAAATCTGAAATCAAGGTGTTGGCAGGGCTGCAGTCCCCATGAATGCTCTAGGGGAGAATTCTTACTGGCCTCTTCTGCTTCAGATAACTCCAGATATTCTTTGGCTTGTGGCTGCATTACTTCAGTCTCTTCTTTTGAGTTCACATAGTCTTCTCCTTTTCCCAATGTGACTGTCTTCTGTATCTTTTATAAGGACACTTTTCTTTGGATTAAGTACCCACCTGGATAATCCAGAGTGATCTCATCTCAAGATCCTTAACTTAATTATACTTATAAGACACCCCCCCCCGATAATTTAATTTTATTACCATGTCAATAATTGAGAATTTGAGGGAAGAGTGATATGGTTTATTGCATTACTTTTAAATTTATTGAGGCTAATTGTATGGTTTGGTATATAGTCTATTTTATTGAATGTTCCTGGTGTACTTGAAAAAGAAGATATATTCTGCGGTTGGTTAAAGTGTTCTATAAGCATCATTTAGATCAAGTCAGTTAATAGTGTTGTTAGAGTCTTCTATATTCTTAATGATTTTATGTCTACTTATTTTATCAGTTACTGAAAGAGGCATATTGAAATCACCAACTCTAATTATGAATTTGTCAATTTCTTCTTTAGTTCTGTCAATTTTGTTTCATGTATTTAGAAACTCTGTTATTCATTATATATACATTTAGGATTGTCTTGTCTATTAATTAACCATTTCATAATAATGAAATGTCCTTCTTTATATTTGATGATATTCCTTGCTCTAAAGTCTACTTTGTTTGATATTTATTTAGCTACTGCAGCTTTCTTGTGATTATCGTTTTGCATGACAGATCATTTTCTATCCTTTTACATTTAACTCACCTGCATCTTTATATTTAAAGTGAATTCCTGGTAGAAAGCATTTATTTGAGTATATATATTTTTAATAGTGTCTGAAAATCTCTGCCTATTAATTTGTATGGTTATAATCAATTTATATTTAATATGATTGTTAATATAGCTGTCTTTATGTCTACAGTCTTATTAGTTTTCTGCTTCATCTATCCTTTGTTCTTTTAATTTCTTTTCCTACCTTATTTAGGATTTTTTTTTTTTTTTACTATTCCATTTTATCTATTGGGCTTCCCTGGTGGCTCTGATGGTAGTCTGCCTGCAATGCAGGAGACCTGGGTTCGATCCGTGGATCAGGAAGATCCCCTGGATAATGGAATGGCTACCTACTCCAGTATTTTTGCCTGGAGAATTCCATGGACAGAGGAGTCTTTGGGATTGCACAGAGTCAGACACCACTAAGTGACTAACACTTTACCTTTCATTGGTTTATTAAATATACCTCTTTTAGTTTTCAGTGGTTGCTATAGGGTTTACAGTATGTACCTTTAACTTCTGACAGTCTAGCTTTATTTTTTTTTTTGTATTTTTTTATTTGATATTATATACATTCCTGTATTACATAAGAATCTTACAAGAGCATATTTACAGGCTTCCCTGTCATCTTTTGTGCTATTATTGTCATACATTTTACTTCTACATATGTTATAGGTCTGACCATACATTGTATTATTTTTTTCTTTAAATAATCAATTATATTTTAAGGAGAATAAACCAGAAACAATGTCCTATTTATTCTCATTCTCTGTTTCACACACAGTTCTGGTACTCTTCATTCCTTTATGGAGATCTGAGTTTCTATATGGTATCAATTTCCTTTACCCTAAAGAACTTCCTTTAAACATTTCTTGTAGTGCAGGTTCTCTTCAGTTGGATTCTTGCAGATTATGTTTGTAATATCTTTATTTTAACTTCATTTTTGAAGGATATTTTTATGGGATACAGAATTCTAAGATGATACATTCCCCCCTCCTCCATTTGTTTTCTTTTAGTTCTTCAAAGATATCATCTATTCTCCTATAGCTTGTACTGTTTCTGATGAGAAGTCAACAATGATTTTAAACTCTGATCCCTTCTATGTCACATGTTTTTCTCTCTGGCTACTATTAAGGTTTTTTCCTTTATCATTTGTTTTCAGCAATATGATTATAATATACCTGGGGGTTATTTTATGTTTGTCTTGTTTGAGGTTTATTGATGTTCTTATATTTGTAAATTGACGTTTTTCATCAGATTTGGAAAATTGTGAACCATAATTTATTCAAAATATTACTTTTGATTTATCCTTTCACCATTTTGGAAGTTTATTCTATATCACATTATATTGTCCCTTATGTCATTGAAACTCTCTGATAATTTTTTAGCCATTTTTTCCTTTCTATACTTCACATTGGTAGTTCTTATTGCCATGATTTCTGTTTCACTGATCTTTGTTTTTTCTTGTATTGTCTAATCTGCTATTAGCCCATACAGTGAAATTTTCATTTCAGATATTGTAGTTTTAAGCTCTAGAGTCCTATTTGATTCTTTTTTAAAAATATTTTCATTTCTATTCTCATTGTGTTCATTTTTTCTTTAAATCTTGAATATAGTAATAATGTCTGTTTTAAAGTCTTTGTCAGCTGTTTCCACCATTTCTGTCACTTGCAGATTTATTTATATTGAGTAATTTTCCTTGTGTCTTTGAGTCATATTCCCTGCTTTTTTGATTATCTGGGAATTTTTGGCTGGATTCTAAATATTAGAATGTGACATTATTGAGTGTTTTAATTTGGTTGTCTTAAAGAATGTTAGGCTTTGTTCTGCCTGTTAACTTATGTATAGATCAGCTTGATCATTTCAAGCTGATTGTTTTTAAACTTTGTATGAATCTAAAGTAGCATTTCCCATAGAGCTACTTTAGTTTTAATCCTGAAGAGTGGCCTTTTTCAGGTCTCTAAATGCTCAATGAAGTCTCTGCATTCTGGCTGATCAGAATGTCTCCTAGCTCTGTGTGGTCTCCAGTAGGTCTTAAGCCTATTGTTTTCTGGTAGGCATTCTTTCTCTAGTAGTGTTCTGTGCCCATCCTCATAGTTTCCCCTACCCTTGTGCAGAATAGTATTCAGCCAAATGGAACTATTTTTCTGTGGGCTTTCTCTTCTCTGATACTGTACCCCATAAATACCAACTGCCTTACCTTCACTGATCTTACATGTCTCTCTGTTCAGCATTATAAGACTATAGTACTCTGCATAACTTCCCTTCCTGAACTATAATGTGGAAGGTGCCTCCAGACACAAAACTGGGATGATTATAGGGCTTACTTTGTTTGTTTCCTTTCTCTCAGGGATCTCAGCCCTGTGTACCCTGTTGTCCAATGTCTGAGAACAATTGTTTCATATATTTTGTGTAGTTCTCTAGTTGTTTACAGATGGACGGCTAGACTAGTAGCAGTTACTCCTTTATGGCCAGAAGCAAAAGAAGTCCCTGACATAGCTTTTATAGATGGCTGAGGAGTATTTGGTTGCCTTTCTTTATTTAGTAGACTTCTGAATTTGTCTTCATTTTTTTCTTGGGTTATATTTTAAAAGTGACTTTTCTTAATTCAAGGGCAAAAATTTATATATATATATATATATAACCATAAGGTAACTCTGAATTTAAACAGTCATACAGACTTCTTTGTGTGTTATTTTTTAAATTCCTATATGTATGAGAAACATTTACATGCTGAATTTGTATATAGTCTGTTTCAACAAAAGAAAATCATTACAATTATGACCTACTTTTATCTTCTAGATTTTATTCACTAATAGCCAAGTGTTTTGATAGAGGGTAAAGCAACATTTTATTAGTTTCTCAAATCCCTTGCTATATTCTCTTGCAGAATGAAAGTTTTCACTATTTATGTCATAGTACAGAATATAGAATATTGAAAATATAATTGTTCGCTTCACTTAACTGCAATTACAATTTGAATAGTCTCAAAAGATGCATTTCTTTTCCCCCAGATATAAGTGAAGCCTCTTTTGAGTTCAGAACTAAAATTAAGGACTATTTTCGACTGAGTCCCTAGGACACTCGGTATTTCATTTTAGGTAGCACTATCTCATTTTTACATTTCCTGTGTTGTCTCTGTAGATGGTTAGAAAAGCTGTACTTCATCAAAACGATGCGTTACTGCCTGCACCCCTCTGTGAGATGGTTATTAAAAGCATGCCCTTTCCTCTCCAATTCAGAGTGCAAGATTTTCACTGATGTTACATGCTTGAGCTCTTCTGACACAGTGGGGAGGGGAGCAAAAACACTCTCAAGCCTGGGTTTACAGCCTTTGGTATCATTTGATATTTCACTGAACTAGGTGAGATATTTCTTAGTCTTTCTCTACCTCTCTATCACTAACGTGGTTGATTGTCAATGAGAGTGGCAGTCAAACAAAAATGGAAACTTTGTAATTTATGTATAGCTTTAAAAAGGCAAGAAATGAAAGATTATTGCAGTTGGTGCAGTCTCCGATACAATTAATATCAAATGCATATAAATCCTATTAGAGATCTGTCATGGGTGAAAAAGGAATATGAAAAATGCGTGACCTATCTTTATTAGATTCAGTTAGAGACCATACAGAGCTAAGGAGCTTTATGAACTGCATATTAATCATAACCAGTCTTCTGAGATAAACCTATTTCTTGTAACTTATCAAAGCTGTACAGAAAATTAGTCATTCTTTTGGTAAAGGAATGTTTTACATATTGTTCCGAGTTTTGAACATCACAGCTTTAAAAACTGATTAACAGATATTTTAATACTAAAATATATCTCATTGAATTATATAGCTTAGGAAGCTATTACCATGTAATGCTATCTCAATAGGGAGATGGGCTTTTTGTCAAAACCTCTACATCATTGTTTTGTTGCATATTGAACAAGACACTCTAGGGAGTTGTGTTGGAGACCAAACAAAAGAACACTGCTACAGCAAGCAATCATTAAATCATGCAGAAATATTTCTTTCTTAAATCTTTAAGCAACAATTGGTAGTTGCCAGCACCATTTTTTAAATGTCACTTTCAATTCCTGAAGTCTTTTATCTCTTTGAAAAGGAGGAGAATTAGCTTAAGGGGACGGTTAAGACCATCATGTTAATGCACAGTATTACTAAAGATAGGGGATGTATAACAGCTAGAATCTGACAAAGATAATTAAAATCGTGTTTTAAAAACATGTGAGAAGGTTTCAAAAGATTATGAAATTTTTAGATAAAACATAAAGACTAACAGGTATGCAATGTATTTTCTATTGTTGGTTCACGTAAGTTAGAGATGTTGAGTGATTTAAACCTTTGGTTTCTGACCTCCTATTGTCACTGGAGTGCTCACAGTGTATTGTCTTGTCAATATATGTAATAATATACATCATTTTATTACTTTGTTTTCATTTTTCTAAAGCAGGCTTATGCAAAAAGTTAAAAAAATATGGAAGTAAATCCATTAAAAATAAAATCTCTCATCCTTTCCTTCCTATACTCCAGGGGTAACTATTAATATTATTAATAATTTTATGTATAATCCTTCTACATATCTTTTAAAAAACTCATTTTTTGAAGGAATACACATGACAGTACACAGATCTTAAGCATGCAGTTTAATGAATTATCACATAACCCAATTCACCCACATAATGAACACCCAGTTCAAGAAGTAGAACGTTACCAGTTCTTCCCATTTCCTGTTGCCTTCCTCCTTTCCAAAGATAAATACAAATTTGACTGGAAGCACTGCCAGTGTACTGAAGTGTAGTACTGCCTATTTTTGAGCTTTATATGAATTGAATCATAGCGTATCTCCTTTTCTTTATCTTACTTCTTTCACTCAGCCCTGTGTTTATGAGAGTTATTCATAGCCTTGAGTCTGACTGAGATTTGTCTTTTTTTAAAATTCTGTAGCCCAGGTCAGCAAACATTTTCTGTAAAGAGCCAGGCAGTAAATATTTTAGACTTTGTGCATCATACAGTCCCTGTCAGAGCAGCTTGGTTTGACTGTTGTAATACAAAAGTAGCCATAGACAATATATAAATAATGTGACTATGTTCCAATAAAAATATCTTTATTTACAGAGATAGACGGCAGGCTCAGTTTGGCCCATGGACCATAGTTTACCAACTCCTCCATTATATAAATATATCAAAATGTATAGCAATATGTCCATTCAAATATTGACATATCTCTGTGTTTTGGCTAGGTATACTGTTGTAGATGTGTTTTTGTATACATGTGCATGCATTTCTGTTTGGTATATTGAATTGCCTCCTCAAAGGTTACATACCTAGGTTGAACTTCAATAGTAATATGAAATAGTTTTCCAAAGTGATGGATTAATTTACACCCCACCAGTAGTTACACTCATCATCAGCTGTTAGTTTCCTTACTAAGAGATATTTTCCTTACTGAGTGCATCATGCTCAGTCTTGTTCGATTCTTCGCGACCCCATGGACTTCAGCCCATCAGGATCCTTTGTCTGTGGGAATTCCCAGGCAAGAATACTGAAGTGGGTTGCCACTTCCTACTCCAAGGATCTTCCTGACCTAAGGATTGAACCTGCGTCTCCTGCCTTGACAGGAAAATTCTTTACCACTGTGCCTCCTGGGAAGCCTATTTTCCTTACTAAGTTATACATTAATATATGATGATGTTTTCACTTAAAAATTAAAGCATTGCAGACTTCATATATCAATTAATATTATCTAATCACAAAGCTCCATATAAAAAACTTCATTTGACATGTTAGCTTCTCATTTAACCAGTTAGTTGTTTTCCTTAATCCTAATATACTAAAGGAGTGCCAAAGCATATATTAGGTAAATTATGAATTGAACTGACCTGCAATTGCATTGCCTTTCTTTGGGATTGGAATGAAAATTGACCTTTTCAGTCCTCTGGACACTGCTGAGTTTTCCAGATTTACTGGCATATTGAGTGCAGCACTTTTACAGCATCATCGTTTAGGATTTGAAATAGCTCAACTGGAATTCCATTATTTCTACTAGCTTTATTTGTAGTGATGCTTCCTAAGGCCCACTTGACTTCGCATTCTAAGATGTCTGGCTCTAGGTGAGTGATCACACCATCGTGGTTATCTGGTTATCAGACAAGACCCAGTTTCCCCCTCAGTCAGTCTCTTCCATCAGGAAACTTCCTTAAGCCTCTTATTCTTATCCCTGAGAGCGCAGACAGAATGAAAACCACAATCACAGAAAACTAACCAAACTGATCACATGGAGCCTTGTCTAGCTCAATGAAACTATGAGCCATGCTGTGTAGGGCCAGCCAAGATGGACGGGTCATGGCGCAGAGTTCTGACAAAATGTGGCCTACTGGAGAAGGGAATGGCAAACCACATCAGTATTCTTGCTTTGAGAACCCCATGAACAGTATGAATAGTGTTAGTGTGGCCATTTAAAACAAAGGAGAATACTTCAATCCTACATAACATAATTTCTGCAGTTGTACTCTATTAATAGCCTTTGCCAAGGTTATCTAAGACCTTTATCTTAAGAGTCTAAATCCAAAGCCCTTTTCTCAAATGTCATCTTCTTGAAATTCTTTTTTGGCATTTGATATCAACTACTATCAAAATTTTGGTATCAACTATTATGGTGGGTTCCCTGGTAGCTCAGAGTATAAAGAATACACTTGCAATGCAGGAGGCCCTGGGTTCGATCCCTGGGTCAGGAAGATCCCCTGGAGGAGGAAATAGCAACCCATTCCAGTGTTCTTGCCTGGAGAATCCCATGGACAAAGGCGTCTGATGGGCTACAGTCTTTAGGGTTGCCAAGAGTTGGATCTGACTGAGTGACTGTGCACCTTAGCACCAACCATTGTCCATTCTTTCTTGAGCCTCTTGTGCTTTCTGCCTATCCAGACCCTGCTCCTATTTCCTAGCTTCCTGCCTAAATAGCATTTTGCCTAGTTTCTGAGTTTTTGTTCAAGGCCTTTGTTCTCCTGTTGAAATTTGCCTGCTGTGATGAGTTCATATTATCATCTTTATGTGTATGGTCTTAAATTTACATCTTTGATCCAGGCTTCTTACCTGCCTTCTGGTCTAACATTTCCATATACCTAGAAGATATGATTATTTCATCTCATCTTCTCAAATTTAAATATCTGAAGTGAAACTCATAATATTCACATTTATTTTCTCATCTCTACATTCCCCCAAAGTCCCAACCTCCTCCTTGCTCCATTTAACAAACCCAGAGTAGATAGAAGTGTTTTATTAAGCTTTGATAAGTAGAAAGGAATAGAATAATTTTTTTTTGTTGGCTAAATGAGAGGAAAGGGAAGAATGACACATTTTATAAAACTCACAGTAGGAAAGAAGTTTATAACTGTATTCAAAATAATATGAAATATTATGAACTTTAATATTTGTTCACCAAATATAGGTCATTTTACAGTCATCATTTGGGATATTTAGGCAAGTTAATTTTGGAAAATAGTACGAGAGTAGTGCTAAATCACTCTAACTGAACAATGATCATAGTTCAGTTCTTTCTAGTGTTCCAAAAATAAAGTTATATGCTAAAATTTAAAAATAATTTATTCAGCATAAATAAGTGACAACTATCATCTTGAAAAAGGAATTGCTTCTGGGTGGTTAAGAAAAAGCGTGTCTTTCCAGTGAGGCGTTAATATTCTCTGAATCTAAATGGAATTAGTTTAAAACTTTTGTGAAAAGTGTATAGTTCATCAGAGTGTCATTTCCAAATGTAGAAGCCCTTAATTTTGTAGGGAATGAGGAGAGTCACTGAAATTCTTTTATATCCTTGATATACTGCCAAGGTATAGGGTATAGCTGGCAAACTAACCTAAGTAAAATGACATATATTTGGGTGCCTACTATGATCCAGACATTATTGTAGCAGCTTGTGAATACATTACAAAGAGGAAATAAAATACACACACGTATGTATGTTCATGTACATACACATGCATGTATATACACACATAGACAGATGGATAAATCCCAGGTATAAATGCCATGGTGAAAAGAACTGAAATAGAGCAGGGTAGAGAGTTCCAGGGATGAGGTTTACAATCTGAAAAAGGATGGTCAGGATAGGCCTTGTAGTGATTGATATTTGAGCAAAGACAGAATCAAGGTAAGGGAGTGAGCCAAACAAATACCTGGTATCATGTTAATTTATATCTCACTTCATTCCTGAAAGGATTCAGTGCCTAAATTATTTACTAGATCAAAACTAAAGTAGAACATGATACAGTGACATTTTCTGCCTTTGATAACATAAGGGAACCATGCTAGGGAAAAAAAGCGGAGCTTGTTCTGGGGAAGTGTTCTGCCTGGATTTTGTTTTACTGTCAGTGTGCTCTATGGGGTTCCATGCTGCCCAGTCATCACTGAGGGTGGGGTATGTCACTGTAATATTTCAATACC
The DNA here is from genome assembly GCF_055505025.1 of Bos grunniens. Taxonomy (NCBI): domain Eukaryota; kingdom Metazoa; phylum Chordata; class Mammalia; order Artiodactyla; family Bovidae; genus Bos; species Bos grunniens. The sequence goes on along the minus strand of NC_141194.1, from coordinate 97,718,093 downwards.
TGATGAAATTGACTTAGATTGGAACATCACCTCAGACCCTGAACCTAGTCTGAATGCAGATTTTCCAATCTAAAAATCTAATGCGAAGGAATGCGAAAAAGTTTAGTGGAAATGCCTAGGTAATGTGAAGCCATTGTGGTAACAGTGATTGTTTAGAAATAATTCTTCCAATGTTATTATCTGCTGAGTGGAATAATGCTGTATTTCTGGTAAAGGTGAAGGCAGATAAGACCTAAAAGAAGTCCTCAAATCACACAGTATAGGAAATAACGTATTCCAGTATGTTGCATTTGCTCTGGTTGCTGACTTTCCCATTATTCACTGTCACTGTAATTGAGAAACCTGGAATATCTAGAAAGTGAACTTTGAAAAGAGAGCTCTTAGGTTGTTTTGTTACTGCTAAGTACTATTGGAATAAATACAGGTGTCGTTTTACAGGGTGTTTGATGATTATTCTGCACAGAAACCTCAACCTTCCAACTCAATATTCAGAATTCTAGACTCTGTTTGGGGAATTTTCCTTCTACTTTTATGTAATTTTACAAATAAATCTTCGATTTTCCAATATGGCAACATATCACTCATATTGAAATGAGAAAGGGCTTGTAATTTAAAAAATTAAAGATTAGCTATTATATTTTATAAGTTCAAACTATATATGATCCAGTGTACTTTTGCTTAGTTTCCTGGCTTCTGGTTTCTGTTAAACTGGAATTGCCATTTTAACATTAAATATTAAATGTATATTTCATTAGCTGATTGTATATATTTAATTCTTGCAACAAGTAAGGAGAAGTATAGATTTCCTGGACTCATTAGTGAAGGAACCAGGTCAGTAATCCAGCTGGGTCCGTGGACAACTTTAATTAAGGCAGGAAATACAGGTAAATGTCATTGATTTGGGCACCTAGGTTTCAGTGTTGAAAAGGAATAATTAATAGTCTAGGAAATTGAGACCCAGAGTCTGGAACCCAGGAACAGCATCTTGGCTAAGAAAAAAGTTCTAAATAGATATCAGAGATGCTAGGCAAAGGAAAAAGGTAATCAGGAATTCATAAGACTTGTTAGGGAGCTAACGTCTTTATAGTCCATGAGTTTTCCTGCTGAGAAGCATATTAGCACAGAAAGGACGCTTAGAGGGAATCCGGTCAACGAAGCTCAGATTGGGAAGGAGCGCAGTCCTACATCTGCTGTCCACCACAGATGAGATTTGCTGTTGTAGAAAAATGACAAAATCTCCTTGTGAGCCTTAAAAAACGTGTGAGTCCTTTTTGAGGTCTGTGTTTCACATAAATTAAAAATAACCTATCTCTAAGCACAACTGGTTTAAAAATTGTTTATTTATTTATTTATTTTTGCCTACTCTTAATTGGGAAGATTTAATTTCTTGATCTTTTGTAAGACATATCACTCTCATTCCTAGATTCTTCAATAAAGGTGCCATTCTTCTCACTCCCTCCTATCTTCATAATGGGGCTGACTTAACAAATATTCAAGAGATAGGCAGAAATCCCACCCAGCATTGATTGGTAACTCAGAGGAGGTGTGGATATGGAATAAAGAATCAAATTATAAAATTTACAAAATGCCATCAATTGCGCCAGTACCTGTATTACTCTAAAGACTAATCATTGGTCTGCAGTTATAGTGACAAGAGGTTTTCTATTAGGAAAAAAATAATAATTTGTGTTCTTTCCTTATCCAACCTCCTATTTGAATGTATCTGGAAGGCTGGTTTAAATCTTGCTTAAAAGTTTACAATAAAAAATGTATGCACTTCACATAGATGTGATAATGCTTAATTGTCCATTAAAGAAGACATTTCACATTTTTAACATGAACAGTTTCCTACTCTAAACATTTTTATTAAGCCATTTATTCAACAAAGGAAGGCCAGCACAGCAAGCAATAGTGTAGATGTTTTTCAACTACTACTGTGTCAGAAATGTTCATAGAAATGCATTTTAAACACCACAATGAGGAAAAAATCCTTTAGTGGAAATCCAGATAACACTAGAAAATGATCATTACCATTGGACTCTTAAGATTAGCCTACAGTTTTTTTTTTTGTGACTTTTTAAGGATATCACAATTTAAAAATGTCTTACCATTTTCTTTTCAATTTTCTTCTGATGATTGTTTTAAATTACACGTTGCCAGGGATCTTCATTTTATCTTATTTTGTTATTTAAAAGTGGCTTCTTATACTACACTGAACAGTATCATGTATTTATGTGTTTTAAAAATGTTTGAAGATATGCTTTGTAAAGATGTTATTAATGGCTTGTGCATATTTCATTGATTGTTATATAAAATAATATAGTAAATTGTTAAGTTATCGGACATACATGCCTGATCAGTCATATCCAACATGGATTGTAGCCTGAGAGGCTCCTCTGTCCATGGGATTCTCTAGCCAAGAATACTGGAGTGGGTTGCCATTTCCTCCTACAGGGGATCTTCCTGACCCAAGAATTGAACCCACGTCTTCCGCATTGGCGGGCAGATTCTTTACCACTGAGCTACCTGGGAATCCCTAAGTTTTGGGACACTGAACCACAAATGTTGTTTCCTGATATTCTGTGGTGATTTTGCCTAGTGCTCCATTGGGTATTAGATGTAAACAAGATCTCCATCTCTGTCTCTGTGTCTCTGTCTCTCCTTCATTTTGGTTTTGATTGCCTTTCCCTGATGATTAGCAGTGCTGAGCATCTTTTCATGTCCCTGTTGGCCTTATGCATTTCTTCTTTGGAAAAATGTCTATTCAGTTCTTCTGCCCATTTTAAAATCAGCTTTTTGCCTTTTTTGATGTTAAGTTTTAGAGCTGTTTATATATGTTGGATAGTAATCCCTTATTAGTCATATCATTTACAAATACTTGGGTGGCAAGGGGGAAGTGAACTGATGGAAAGGTGCCGTTATTTCTTTAAGTTTCTGCCTTTTCCTCCTCTCTTATCCCTTGGGACTGCTTTGATACATATATTAGTCTTCTCGTTTGTATCCCTTAACTCTCTTAGGCTTTCTTCACTCTTTTTCATTGCTTTTTCTTTTTGCTTCTTTAATTGGGTAATTTCAAATGATTTTGTCTTTGAATATGCTTTTCTTTCTTTTGCTTGATCAACAATTTGTAGGACACCTGCAATGAATTTTTCAGTTCAACTACTGTGTTATTCAGGCTTCCCCTACTAGCTCATTGGTAAAGAATCTGATCGCCAATGTAGGAGATGTGGGTTCGATCCCTGGGTTGGGAAGATCCGCTGGAGAAGGAAAGGCAACTCACTCCAGTATTCTAGCATGAGAAATCCCATGGACAGAGGAGCATGTGGGGCTATAATTCATGGGGTTGCAAAAGAACTGGACATGGCTTAGCGACTAAACAACAGCATTGCATTCTTCAGGTCACAAACTTCTGTTTGGTTCTTTCTTTATATTTTCTGTTTCTTTGTTGAAATTCTCATTGTGGTCATGCATCGTGTTTCTAAACGCGTTGAACATTTTTTGATAACTATTTTGAATTCTTTATCAGTAAATTCATATACTTCTTTTTTAAAGTGTCAGTTTCTGTAGATGTTTGTTCCTTTGGGCCATTTGTCCTTGGTTTGTGTATATGTTTGTTTATTCACTGAGCTTTATGTTGTTATCTGTGCATTTGCATAAGGAGACAAGTTGCCAAGTCTTTAGAAACTGGGAAAGTCTTTCACCAATCAGCCTTGCTAGAGATTCTGGGAGCCTCTCAACCTTTTTTCTAGAAATGTAATTTTTGGGCTTGTGTGTGTAGATATTTAATAGAGGGACTTTTTTTTCCTTCTTCAGGAACTTGTAATCTTTTGCTCCCTCTGATATCTGTCGGCTGTTCCATGAGTCCTCAGAAACAGTAATATGTCACTCAGCTCTCTTTTGTTCTCAGTTACCTCTAGATACCTAGAGTATGCCAAGTCTCAGCACTTCTCCAAGTCAGGCCCCACTCTCTTGGGCAGTGTCACCCAAAAAGTCAGAACATCGGATATATGGTCCAGTCTTCTCTTACCCTCCCCAGGGAGAAGCCAGGAGCTGGGAATCTCCTCCAAATTGCAGGGCTCTGTGCGTGAGTGGAGGGGGCAACCATGCAATGGCAAGAGGGGGCCACATATTTTCCCATTGGCTTTGATGCAGCTTGTTTTGCACTCACCTGAAGTACAGGAGCCTTTTAACTGGTTTCTTGATTTCTAATAAAGAAAATTCAACCTACCTGACTTCAGGCTCTACTACAAAGCCACAGTTATCAAGACAGTATGGTACTGGCACAAAGACAGAAATATTGATCAATGGAATAAAATAGAAAGCCCAGAGATAAATCCACGCACATATGGACACCTTATCTTTGACAAAGGAGGCAAGAATATACAATGGATTAAAGACAATCTCTTTAACAAGTGGTGCTTGGAAATCTGGTCAACCACTTACAAAAGAATGAAACTAGACCACTTTCTAACACCATACACAAAAATAAACTCAAAATGGATTAAAGATCTAAACGTAAGACCAGAAACTATAAAACTCCTAGAGGAGAACATAGGCAAAACACTCTCCGACATACATCACAGCAGGATCCTCTGTGACCCACCTCCCAGAATATTGGAAATAAAAGCAAAAATAAACAAATGGGACCTAATTAACCTTAAAAGCTTCTGCACATCAAAGGAAACTATTAGCAAGGTGAAAAGACAGCCTTCAGAATGGGAGAAAATAATAGCAAATGAAGCAACTGACAAACAACTAATCTCAAAAATATACAAGCAACTCCTACAGCTCAACTCCAGAAAAATAAACGACCCAATCAAAAAATGGGCCAAAGAACTAAATAGACATTTCTCCAAAGAAGACATACAGATGGCTAACAAACACATGAAAAGATGCTCAACATCACTCATTATCAGAGAAATGCAAATCAAAACCACTATGAGGTACCATTTCACACCAGTCAGAATGGCTGCGATCCAAAAGTCTACAAATAATAAATGCTGGAGAGGGTGTGGAGAAAAGGGAACCCTCTTACACTGTTGGTGGGAATGCAAACTAGTACAGCCACTATGGAGAACAGTGTGGAGATTCCTTAAAAAACTGGAAACAGAACTGCCTTATGACCCAGCAATCCCACTGCTGGGCATACACACTGAGGAAACCAGAAGGGAAAGAGACACGTGTACCCCAATGTTCATTGCAGCACTGTTTATAATAGCCAGGACATGGAAGCAACCTAGATGTCCATCAGCAGATGAATGGATAAGAAAGCTGTGGTACATATACACAATGGAGTATTACTCAGCCATTAAAAAGAATACATTTGAATCAGTTCTAATGAGGTGGATGAAACTGGAGCCTATTATACAGAGTGAAGTAAGCCAGAAGGAAAAACATAAATACAGTATACTAACGCATATATATGGAATTTAGAAAGATGGTAACAATAACCCGGTGTACGAGACAGCAAAAGAGACACTGATGTATAGAACAGTCTTATGGACTCTGTGGGAGAGGGAGAGGGTGGGAAGATTTGGGAGAATGGCATTGAAACATGTAAAATATCATGTAAGAAACAAGTTGCCAGTCCAGGTTCGATGCACGATACTGGATGCTTGGGGCTAGTGCACTGGGACGACCCAGAGGGATGGTATGGGGAGGGAGGAGGGAGGAGGGTTCAGGATGGGGAACACATGTATACCTGTGGCGGATTCATTTTGATATTTGGCAAAACTAATACAATTATGTAAAGTTTAAAAATAAAATAAAATTAGAAAAAAGAAAAAAAAAAGAAAGAAAATTGGTCTAGATATTGTTGCATCAGTGTCTCTGTTGGAGGAAGAGGAGTCTGAGGTTTCATAGTCTACCATTTTGCTAACATTATTCCCTTATATGGCTTTCTTTTTCATCATTGTGTTAAGTGATAGGAAATTAATTGAAGACAGAGAATAATGGTGCTTTTACAATTTATTATTGTGAATTTCCAAATCATCAGATAAATATACCATATTTAAATACAAAGAAAGACATTACCTTTTGGCATATTTGGGGCTATTTTTGTAACAAAGGAAATTTAAATACCATATTCCGTTCTTGGAAATTATTGAAGTGTGCTTGTGTATTAAGAAGTCTGTTGTTTAACTTTTAAAAAACCCAGTATTTGTTAAAACCATGTTACCAAGGAACCCCTTTTAGAATAAAGGGAATAATATCTGCTAACATTTTGAGTCAAGGCACTCCTTTTTTATTGTCTAAAGCTAGGTAAATGCTGAGTGGTATATTTAATAGCCATGATTCATATATTGCTATTTAAATTTAAATCAATCTCGTGTCTATAGAATATCTGCACTGGCTGGTGGATTCTTTACCACTAGCGCCACCTGGGAATCTAAAGTGAAAGTGTTAGTCACTTGGTTGTGTATGACTGTGACCCCATGGACTGTAGCCTGCCAGGCTCCTCTGTCCATGGAATTCTCTTGGCAAGAATACTGAAGTGGGTAGCTATTACCTTCTTCAGGGAGTCTTCCTGACCCAGGGAACAAACCTGGGTCTCCTGCATTACAGAAAGATTCTTTGTCGTATGAGGCATCAGGGATGCCTGTTCTAAATTTAAATTAATTTATATTAAAGTTAGATTTTTAGTTCCTTATTATATTAGCCATATTTCAACTATTGGTAGCCATAAGTAGTTAGAATCAGATCTACTATCAGACAGGAAAAAGTATAGAATAAAACTTTATCATCATAGAAATTTCTACTGTATAGTGCTGGTAGAAATTAAACTTAGTTTTGATATTTATTAGTAATTTAAAATGTCAGTCTTGCTATTTGCTTATTTAGCCTTTCAAAAATGTATTTGCCCTTAATCAGCAGCCTAGAAAATATGAACTATGGGCTCTGGAAATAGGATGTAATTTTAATCTGCCAAGTATCCAAAATTTATCAAAAGCCCTAGCAAGAAAAATTACATTTCTGGGAACCTATTTGAAGGAATAGTAGTCCATCTATCCTTCTAAATCAAAGGTCAGCAAATTGTGGACAATGGGCCAAATCTGGCCTGCCACTTGCTTTTCTAAATAAAGGTTTTATTGGACCCTAAAAGTTTGTCCATTTCTTTGCATATTTTCTGTGATGGTTTTCATGCTACAGTGACAACAAGTAGTTGCTACAGAGATTCTATGCCTTGTAAAGCCTAAAATATTTATGATTATGATTATTAATTATTCTTAACACAGTACTACTGGCAATTTACCATGAAAGACATTGACTACAAATCAATGTGGTATGCAAGGTGAAATCAGTTTTCTATATACTATATATAACTCTGGATCAAGCCAGACCCGTCAGAGACTTATGTACTTGGATCCATTTTCTTGTTTATCCTCTGTATCCCAGAATTACTTTTTACCTATTTGTTGTTTGTTTTTAGATTATACTCAGAAATGTTATGAGAACTACTCTTCTAAGAATCTGTTACTACTTTTAATATAGTAATGCTATTGCAGACATGGTTCACTATATAATTGGGTTGGTTTTATGAAAACCAACATGAACCATTTTTTTTTCCAAGTCTAAATGCTAGAAAAACCTTTGCTTTCTTTAAAAGTAATTGATTGTATTTTTTTGTTTTGGTCCACCAGGAAATGCAGTTAATCTTTGCCATAACATTTTTCTTAATCTTGATGTGTTCTGATTTACATTTTTCCCTATTCTTGTTTTCTGTTTTTAATTGTTTTCATAAGCATGCAAGACACTTCAGATTCCATAAGAACATCACAAGGCATAAATAAACATCAATGATTTACAGCTGTTCAAATTTTTTACAAAATTTATGTAAGTGATCAATACCTAGGCTGCCCTTTTTTATTAGGGCATTTGATATTTGAGTCATTTTAACATTAGAGGCATTTCTACGATCAGTGATAAGTTTTCTAAACTGTCTATAAGCTCCTTCTTGCTCAATTATCTTTTGATCAATAGCACATGGTATAGAATTCCTTAGAAGCAAGAATATAAAATCTAATTGTAGTTTGTGTTTCTGCATATAGCTTCAGAAGCAGAACAAACCTGTGCAATTTAACTATCTTTATTTCTAAGTCAGTTTTTGGAACTTATTGTATAGTCATTCATTTACTCTTTTATTCATTGATTCATTTAAGAAACATTTATTGGATGCCTGCTATGCACTGAGCAGTGTATGGAGATACAACAGTGAATCAAAGAGATGAAAAGTTCCTTCCCTCAAAGAACTTACATTTTATTTGTACTAAGCTTCAGTACCAGTTCAGTAAACTCTAAATTATTGAGGTGATTAATGGGAAAGAGTGTCTCTTCATGCCTTCTCCTCACATACACCAAAATTGCTTCATTTCCTTGTTGAAAACCATTGACTTGTTTGCTGTGGCAATAAAAGAGACAAATAGGCCAGATCCAGCTGGAGGCAGAGGCATTAACTCTTGTCTAGCCTCATTGTATTTGAGGAATATCGTTGAGAGAAAGCTGATTGGGAATATAGTTAGTTAGTCCTAAAATATTCTGGGAGCAGGTTTATGTTTCAACTAAGACATAGTTGAAAACATACTCATTGAAATCTAATCTGCTCTTAGAAGTAATCAGGATCCTTCATAGGTTTTAAAGGTTTTAAAAAACAAAAATGTAAACCAGTGAAATATATTTGCTGAAAATAATATCTGTTGGACATGTAGAATATGACTGTATTCTAGGTGCTGAGGATAGAGCATTGAACAAAAGGAACAAAAATCCCTGCCCTCATAGAGCTTGCAGTGAAGAATAGTGACCAAATGAACAAATACAGTAAGTCCCCTACATAGGAACAATTTCCATTCCTAGAGTGCACCTTTAAGTCCAATTTGTTCATAAGACCAACAAAGTTAGCCTAGGTACCCAACTAACATAATCGGCTGTATAATATACTGTACTGTAATAGGGTTATAATACTTTTCACACAAATAATACATAAAAACAAACACAAAAAATAAAGAAAACATTTTTTAATCTTATAGTACCTTGAAAAGTACAGTAGTATAGTACAACAGCTGGCATACAGGGGCTGGCATCAAGTGAACAGGCACAAAGAGTTATGACTGGAGGATGGTGAGGGGGTGGGAGATGGTAGAGCTGAAGTATCATCAACAGTGGGAGGAGATGGAGGGCAAGCTGCAATATCCTTCACACCTGACACTGATGGCACAGGTTCTTGTTTTCTTGCTGGATTCATTTCTATCTGCCCTCTTGAAAAAAATGATCCAGTGATGTGTGGGTAGTAGCTCTCTTTTTCTCATCAGAGATGACATGATAGCACTGGATTGCATTGTGAATGGCCGCTGCAAACCTTCCTGTACCATTCTACATTCATGTCCTATGCCTCGAAACTAACAGTGCCTCCTCAAATAGAGAAAATCCCCCTGCCATTTCCTGTGTTATGAATCTCTTCAGTTCTTCAGTTATGTCTTCCTCTTGTCTCTCTTTGCTGTTTCCCTGGGCTTCCAGTTCCATCAGGTCTTCTCTAGTAAGCTTCTCATGTTGCACAGCAAGGAGCTCAATGAAGTCGTCTTCTTGCAGATCTAGCTTGAAATAAAGGCACTGTACTGCTGTGCTCTCTTTTTTTGTGTGCTCTCTACAGTACTGTACAGTAAAGAAAAAAAAAAAAAAAAAAAGCACCACCACTTGTAGAGGATGCATGCACGTGACAGTGTATGCCAGACACATGAACTAACTTACATGACTGGACAGGTGAACATACCTGCGCATCTTTGAAAGTTCTCAACTTGAAGGTTCATTTGTAGGAGAATTACTGTAATTGATTAAGAAAACAAGACAGTCATAGATGGTATGGGGCCAGAGTAGAGAGGTATGATAGTGACAGAGTGAGTCTTTTGGCAGGGGGAGCAGAGAAAGGTTTATTGCAGGGCCAAGAAAAGAGAATGTGTGGTTTGTGCTCAAAAAACCCCAAACTCCCAGAGTGAGTCTTTTTACTTGATAATCAAAGAAGGCTTTTCTAAAGTAGTGATATGTAATTAGAATCCTGAATGATATGAAGAAGCCAGCTATGAAATGATCAAGCAGAATGGTCTTCCAGGCTAAGGGAGCAGCTTAAAAAAAAAAAGGCTTCATGTTGGAAAGAACTTGACATGGTGGAAAAACAGGAAGAAAGGCAGTTTGGATTTGAAGTAGTGTGAGGGCCAAGGAATAGGGGAAGAGAGCACACAGTAGGCAGGGGCCAGATCAAGTAGAGTTGTTTATATATACCAACTGAGTGAAGCTGCTCTTCATCTTTAAAATCACTTCCTGAGTAATCCTGAGAACTTGCCAGCTGCTTTAAGCCAGAAGGAAGTCATGATAATTTAGGTTGCACTTAGTGAACACAGGCAGACTCATGTTCCAATCTTTCATTTTGACTTGATTTGTATTTTCCTTGGCTTTTTTTCCCTTTTGACTAAACAGCAGAACCCACTGACATTTTGCTTTACTCTAGATTTCAGTCATTGACTTCCTTGCATATGTGCACGCAGAGCTGTGACAGCCCTTGCACTAGGGCAGTGGGGGCAGGAGAAGAGAACTTTTGAATTTGCTGGATGGGTAGGTGACCAATGATGGTCATGTCTACATCTCCCAGGTGATTGCATCAGACATGTAACGATTTTGAACCTGTGAAAAAAAGAAGGAATTAAAGGCAATTCTCTAAAGCATATGCCAATAGCTTTTAAAACAGGATTATTTTTTCTTTTAAGTTACCTTTTCGTCAAAGTGCAAGTTTTCAATCTTAAATCTAGCATCAATCACCCTCCCATAACTGTAAGACTGGAGTTTTTATCTGGTTCTATTATATAACTTTTATTCCCTTTGAAAGTAAGAGACTGAATGTAACTGATAGTTTGTCACTAATACAGATATTTAGTCTGACTTTTAGCTCTTAAGAAAGTTATTTTCACTTTGGAAACACTTTAAAGATGCATTGAACTCTTTTTCTAAAGCTGTGTAATCCATTTCTATACATAAGACATAGTAACATAAGTCTCCCACATACAAGGCTCACAACAGGCAAAATTCTATATGTCTGCTTTAGATTTTCCTGTAGAATACATTGTTTTGGCTACTTTGAAAACATCAAAGACAGTCTTGCTAGGTTGAGTTTTTGTTTTTGTCTTGACTATTTGAAAGTTTCTATACTACTCTTTCATAGGTTACATATAGATTGTATACTGCAGTTAAATCTAATGAACAGTAATTTTTTCTGAGTATAAGGAACTATCAAATTCACATTAAAATCTACTTTGTATTGTCAATTTCATGAATATCAAAATAATTATTATATAGTGATACAACTTTAAAACAAAGGAGTATTGTGTTTGGTTTCCTGAATATTGTGTTCTTCTCTTCCCTACCTTCTCAATACCCACTGGCTTGCTATTGTATTGTGCATGAAATTAAAGGGAGCTTGAATATGTGAATGGTGCCCTAGTATTGTTTGAATGAAAGGGATAGTGTTCAATCGAGGGTGGTTTTAATGACCTTGAGCACATATTATTTAAATTTTTGGTATCGGGTATTCACAATTGTTGGAACTGCTATATTTCTTAGGATGAAATGTATTAGATAGGGGAAGAGTTATGGCAAGTAAGTTTTTCCAATTTGAGAATTATGTTAGGGACTTTAAATTTGGAAGGGAAAATTGTTGCTACAGCAATTGATAAATTATTGCAGGGAAAATATAAATTTATATCCTATATCACACCATACATCAAAATAAAATTCAGAGCACTAAAGAGTTAGGATAATGATGTAGAAGACATAAGAAAAGACTTTGACTATACACAAATTAGGAAATATTGTAAGTCAAGAAAACAGTATGCATAATTAAAATCATGAGTTTGGAACAACTTTATAAAATTTTAATAATGGATTAATAGTTTTATATGTGGTTCTTACTCAGCAAAAAGAAAAATAAGTATCTTAACAAATATAAGCAAAGGTAATGAACATGATATTGACATAGTGTAAGTTATATATATGATGTATGTGGTATGTATGGTATGTAGGATGAGCTTATGTGGGTGTGTATGGGCATATGTGAATGTGTATTGGGTGTATATATGTTCAGCCTTCCTAATAGTAAAAGAAATGCCTATGAAAAGAATGGTGCAATAGAAAAAAAGATATGAAATAATTATCTGACCCGTGAGCGTGCTGAGAAGCATGTACTCTCATTTCTTGATGGTTGATTTATAAAATAGTACAGCCCTTCTAGAAGGCAGTTTAACAGAATGAAACATAAGCGATGAAAATGTTTATACTGACATCCAGCAGTTCTAATTCTAGAGGAATGTCCTAATGAAACAGATGTATAAATAAGATATCTGTACATGGATGTTTACTTCAGCATTATTTCTAATAGTGAAAAATTAGAGCATAGATGCCCAGTAATAAGGTTTGTTAAGTTACTTAAATGATAACTAAAACTAATCTTCTATATATTTAAATTGTGAGAATATATTCATGATATATTAAGTGGTAAAAAAGGATGTGAAATACAACATATAGTATGGTCTCAGTTTTGTTTAACACAGTATTGTACACAGGAAAGTAAAAACCAAAACTATGTGCTAAAATATTAATAGCAGATCTTGCTAAATGAGAAAAGGTGGTGATTTTTATTCTCTTCTTTTACATTAACTTTATTTTCCAAATTTCCAGCAATGATTCTGTCTTAGTTTGGGAAGAGACAAAGGGAAAAAATGATCAAGAAGAAATTGGACTACATTATTTTTATTCTCAGTGTTCACAGATAAGAAACTCTTTGTTTCTGCCTTATCAACTCAGTTCAGGAAGAAGAAATATTATTTAAATTTCATCCTGTTTATAAAGGATGAAAGTATATTTTCTATTTTTTTTCATGATGTGAAGGCAGAAGATAAAGGTACCGACAGCAATTCTTTTACCTATCTTTTTTTAAGATATTATAAACGACAAGTACGTTATATGTCCTATTGATTTGACTAAGGGAAAACAAGCAAATAGATATGTAAATATCTCCACCTTTCCTTCCAAACTGTGACTGGGTCATGTCTGGATTTTACCTTTAGACAAGACATCATATTAGTAATTATTTTTTACCACATTTAGGGGGTTTTATATTTGGTGGGACTATAATGATAGTGGATTTAATGGGAGTTAACATTTAGAAATAGATTTGTAGCTAGGTTTTTTTGTTTTGTTAATAGACTGGGAAGCTAAAAATAATGCCTTGTAAGGGAAAAAATTGCAAATAGATGAAATTTAACTGAGCACCAGACATCCAGATTTGAAGAGCACACATGGGGGAAATTGTATATTCTTAAATTATCAACTTATTGGGACTGAAATGCTCTGGTACAGATGTGAAAAGTAAAATAAAAACAAGTCTGATAGTTGGTAACATCTTCCCATCTGCTGTCTGTATTACAAGTAGAAGTGCCACTGTCCACACTCATGGCAATAAGATCTTAAAAAACAAATGCTTCACAATTTCACTTTTAGTTAATGTTTTCAGAAAGAGATGATAACATTATGCATCGTTGTAAGGAACAAATATACTTGTTAATTTACCTACAGATGTTCATTGGGATGCTTTTCCCTCAGTGTTTTTGATTTTCTCAAAAGACCAATTTCATGCGCTATTTAAGAAAATGTCAATTTGCTTATGTAAACAGTTGGGTCCATGGACCATAGGATTTTATCCCCTGATTATTTATGTAGAGGTTTAAATTGAACATACACCACATATTTACAAATCTGTGCTGCATATTAGCAAATGCATGTTAGCAAAGACAGTTGCTTTGCTTCGGTATATCTCTCAAAGTGAGACATTTATTCCTTTAGAAAGTGGTTGTTTACGTGTCACTAAATAACCTTTCTCTCCCTCACAAGTGTCAAATACTTTTCTCATCAGATGAAATTTTCATTTCGAAAAACTTCAAAATTTTTATGTAAATTGTTTGAACAACATTTATTTTCTTTCTTTCTTTAAAAAAACTATTTTGCAAAAGAATACTGTTAGTTATATAGAGAAGAGACTCGTGCTTGCCAAGAGGGAGGCGGGATAAGGGAGGTATGGATTGGGAATTTGGGACTGGCAGATGCAAAAATATATATATAGGGCGGATAAACAACAAGATCCTACTGTATAGTACAGGGAATTATATCCAATATCTTATAATAAACCATGATGGAAAAGAAAAAAAAACAATGAATAAATAAAAATAAAACAGTATAAACAGAGAGGGAAAAATATTATCAGTTATACAATGATACTATGTGTATCTTCATGGAGATTTTTCAGTGGAGTTTTTTAATTGGCTCTGTTTATATGGGTAGAAAATTATGTTAAGTTATAAAACTGGAAATAAGAACTATTTCTTGCTCTTTAAGCAGGTCTACTAGAAATCTAGGTACCTATATTCTCTTAGATCAAATTTCTTTTATCAGTTTTCTTGTTATAGAGAACATGTTGTATTATTAACTAGCCCATAATGATGATTACTTTATGCGATATTAGTGTTCTGTTGGCACCTTTTATACTTAACATATCTAATATAGACTCTATCAGTTTTCCTTGTTACCCATGCTAGCCTCCCCTCTGCTTTTTCTCTGTGCTTCTTGTCACAGTTAGTGACATCACTCTTCACCTTGTCAACCACATCTGTGCTATCCCTCCATCATTCCTCTCCCTGTTTTCCAGTAAACCACTCCCTAGAATCTATTAGTTCCCGACAGGTTTTTGTATTTTCATCTTCATCTTCTCCACGTTCCATCTCTGAATTAATTCTCTAAAAAGCCTTCAGAGTAATTTTTGTAAAGCTTAGTCTCCTCTCTACCACTTATTTTAGGTATATAATTCTTTCAGTTTTGTCCAGTGTTCAAATAAAGTACCCCTGAATAGATTATTGCTACCTGAATTCCATTTTTCCTTATCACTACTTAATTTTTATTTTTATTGCAGTTTTGTAGTCATGTTAACCTACAACTCAAAGTGAATTCAAAATATGGTAGTTTTAGTGGTTAAGGGTCATGAAAAAAAAAAACCTCAATGATGAAAAGTAAATAATAATTAGAATTACAGTAACATAGAAAGATGCACTTTACTATCAGTTACTTATGCCTGGATTATCTCCAATTTACATTATCTCTGAGAATCATATACTGTCATTAGGTTGAATATGTGTACACTTTGCCTTGGGTTAGGAACTCTGGTGCCGACCCAGCTAAATGGTAAGGACCATGCACGTGTGTGAGTCAGAAATGGTTGGAACTAGAAGAGTTCTTTTAGTCCAATGCTTTTTGAAAGTGGGAAAGGGAAGGGGAAGTGATTTACCCAAGGTTTTATATAGCTAGGTATAGAGCTACATAACTAGTAGCAGAGTCGTTGAGCTAACTATGTGAAAGAGTTAATGTTTGAATATATTGGGGAAAATTATTAACTAGACATTAGAAATAGAATTATTTTTAATGAAGTGACAAGTAGTGTAAGTTTAGGTTATTTCATAAAACACATTACTTGGACATATTTTCTTGGTTAAATATTGGTATAAAGTCGAGAATGATCCATTAAAGTAAAGTATTCTTAGAAAATAAAACTAGGTAATAGTTAATTTATATCAATTACTGAAAACTGTATTAAGTCATAATTTTAATTAATTACTCTAATATTTCAAGTACTATATCTATTATCTATATAACACTTTTGAAAAGAGCTTAGTTTCTTATTATGAAGGAAGTATTAACTAATGACTCAAAGAGAAAAAGCAAACCAAGGGCTTGAAGAGGATTCCTTGAATGGCAAATTGGCAGAATTAAGGTGACTCGTGCAAAGACAACAGTACTGTATATATATTAAAGGGTAGTTCAAGTGAAGAAAGCATGTTAGATTAAAAACAGAATTAACACCTCAGAAGATCTATGCTATGCTAAGTCACTTCAGTTGTGTCCGACTCTGTGCGACCCCATAGACGGCAGCCCACCAGGCTCCCCCGTCTCTGGGATTCTCCAGGCAAGAACACTGGAGTGGATTGCCATTTCCTTCTCCAATGCATGAAAGTGAAAAGAGAAAGTGAAGTCGCTCAGTCGTGTCTGACTCTTAGCGACCCCATGGACTGCAGCCTACCAGGCTCCTCCGTCCATGGAATTTTCCAGGCAAGAGTACTGGAATGGGTGCCATTGCCTTCTCCATCAAAAGATCTGGAGGGCTACTCTTCAAGAGATAGCAAGACCAATTGTGTTAGAGGGATAAGGCCCACTTAGACCATTAAGTTATAATGCCTTTCAGACTTTTTGGTTATAGAGCTCCTTTACACTGATATTGTGGACCGCAAAGAACTTTTACAATGTGGGTTATACCTATTGCTATTTTCTGATTAAAGTTGAGAAAATTAAAAAATATAAGAATACACAGGCACACACTCCATTTTCCATCAGTTGTGATGGTTCATCTTGGGTCATGTAGCCTCTGGAAAACTCCTTCATAGATTTGTGAGAGAATGTGAGTGAAGAAGTCACATAATGTCTTAGTATTATTATGGGAACAATTTTGACCTTGCGTACACCCCCGAAGGGGTCCCTTCCTTAAAGGACCCCCTAAAGGGAGTGCTTTTGGCACAGTATGAGAACTGCTGTTTTCTCCTGGTAGCCTGTGTGCATGGGACTAGTACAAAGAGTGAAGCTTGAGACCGTTAAGAGATGAGCATGTCTAGGATTTTGTCCTCTTTTTCATCTCTTCTTCTCTCAGTGGGTCAGCCTCATCCTCACTTGCTGGACAGAGGCTTCTTGGTTTGGCAGACATCTTGGTTACCAGCAGCAGGTAAGAGCAGCCAGATTGGCTAGATGGCTCTCCCAATGTGTATGTTTTGATGCCAGTGCCTGCTGACTTGGTACTTGTACATGGATGAGGGAAATGTCTTGGCCAAATAACTTTGGGAAATTTTGCCTGCTGTACACTTTACCCCTTCCAATGAAGAATCACAGTGCATATTAGCATAGTAAATAATCAGAAATGTCCCATAGTAGAAAAATCAATTAACTTTAGTTAACTCATTTCCCAATCTTAGGTGATTCCAGTGCATTTATTGTTATCTCATGGGATACTGGTGATCCATAAAAGAGTTTGAGAGATCTTGATTTGTATGATATGCAGATTCATTTCGATATTTGGCAAAACTAATACAATATTGTAAAGTTTAAAAATAAAATAAAATTAAAAAATAAATAAATAAAAAAAAATTTCGAGTCCATTTTTACACTATAGACTTTCTATCCCCATTTCCATACCAAGGAAGTTGGTGTGGCTTATATCAATAAGGAAACAAACCATAGAAGTTTATATAGGTGTGCATCATTTGGTGGAAAGGCAGCACATTGTTGCCAGGGAAAATTGTGCCTAAATAACATGTTTATATTTGTGAAAGTGAAAGTCGCTCCAAAGTCTCTGAAGTGAAGTCTCTGAGTCATGTCTGACTCTTTGCAACCCCATGGACACCAGGCTCCTCCATCCATCGGATTTATCTAGGCAAGAGCACTGGAGTGGGTTGCCATTTCCTTCTCCAGGGAATCTTCCCTACCCGGGGATTGAACCCAGGTCTCCCACATTGTAGACAGCCGCTTTACCATCTGAGCCACCAGGAAGGCCCAGGAATGGAATGGGTAGCCTGTCCCTTCTCCAGCAGATCTTCCTGACCCAGGAATTGAACCAGGGTCTTGTGCATTGCAGGTGGATTCTTTACCAGCTGAGGTACTGAGGGGAAGGGGAGTATAAATAGGTATATAAATGAAATCTGATGAATGAATTGTATTTAGATTTTTTAAATGCCACAGAAAGAGGGGAAAAACTTATTATTATCTCCAATGTATTATCCAAAGGTCATTGATAGAATTCACAATACTTTATGATTTGAAAAAAGTTTAATACAGTAGGAAAAGTTACTTACTTCCTTAACATGATAAAAATATATCTCTCAAACCAAATATCACTGTTATATTTACACAGTGTTATGTTTAAATTATAATGTTATATTTAAAATGGGGCTTCCCACGTGGTGTAGTTGGTAAAGTATCCACCTGTCAGTGCAGGAGCCTGAAGAGACATGGGTTCAATCCTTGCATTGGGAGGATCCCCTGGATTAGAAATGGTGACCCACTCCAGTATTCTTGCCTGGAGAATCCCATAGACAGAGAAGCCTAGTGGGCTACAGTCCAGAGGGTCGCAAAGAACTGGAAACAACTGAGCACAAGCACAAGCAAGCATATTTAAAATGCTTGATGAATTCCCATTAAATTTAGGAGCAAGATGAGGATGTTCACAATCACCAGTAAATTTTAGGCCTTTACTTTTTTAATCTTTTTATTAGATTGGGGTGCTAAGGGAGCAGTGTGTTAGCTAATGCAATGAGATAAGAGAAAATAATATAAAGGTTAGAAAGTAATATGTAAAATTATTTGTGTATTATATGAATACCTGATAATAAGATAAATATAATCAAAGTTAATAGCACTTTTATATACAAATAAAGAGTTAACTGGCTATTAATGGAAGTCCTATTTGTTGTAGCAGTAATATTCAATGACATATGAATAAAAATTTCAAAAGGATTTTTCTTTTTTTTAATTGACAATGCAGTGTTAAATTTTATTTAGAGGAATAAATACTTGAGAATAACCAAGAAAAAACTGGAATAAAGTGCAGTGAAGGAGGACTAATTCTACCAAATAAAAAATGGTAAAGTCACAGTAATTAAAATTGTTTGATTCTGATTTAGAAATAGACAGATTACTGGAACACAGAGAGTCCAGCAATAGACCTCAATACATATGGGAGTTCACCATGTGATGGAAGAGACATTTTAACTCAGTAGAGATCAGTTATTCAATTTCCAAACTTTGATTTGATAAAAAGATCATAAAGTTAAATATTACATTAAAGAGTTAAAAAATGTATTTGCAACACATGTGTCAAAGGCCTCATATTCTTAATACACAAAGACTTTACAAAATAAATGCAGGCATACTAAAATCCCAATTTAAAAATGGCAAAACTCTTAAGTAGGCAGTTTACATCTAAATAAATACAAATAACCAATAAATATATAAAAGATATTTCAAACAGAATTAAATAAATGTGGATTAACCTAGCAGTTTCACAACCTTTAGCAAGTCTAGCAAATTAAAATTAGTAATGGTGTAACACGTCTGATAATAACAATAGTGTGAGAGCTTGTATAGTAAACAAGCACTTTCTTCTACTGTTGGCACCAGTGTTTTCCCTATCATCTTTTAAATGGGAAATTCATGATGTCTTTCAAAATTTGGCTCAGCAATTCCAGTTGAAATTTATCCTACTCTTGTGAAATTCACTCAGTCGTGTCTGACTCTTTGTGACCCCATGGACTTCTCTAGGCCAGAATACTGGAGTGGGTAGCCTTTCCCTTCTCCAGGGCATCTTCCCAACCCAGGGATCTAACCCACATCTCCTGCGTCGCAGAGGAGGATTCTTTACCAGCTGAGGCACAAGGGAAACCCAATAATACTGGAGTGGGTAGCCTATCCCTTCTCCAGTGGATAGTCTAGACCTAGGAATCAAACCGGGGTCTCCTGCATTGCAGGCGGATTCTTTACCAACTGAGCTATCAGGGAAGCCCATCCTACTCTTAATCCTATGCAGATATAAAAAGATGTGTATATAAGAATATTGGAGGCAATGTGTCCACCAGGGGAGGATGAGTAAAATAACCTGCCATCACTCTTTCTCTGGCTCAGTATGCTCCAACAACACTAGCTTTGCTGTTTCTTGAATATAGCCAGTCACTTCCACTTTAGAGTCTCTGCATAGCTAGTCCCTCCACTTCCAAAGCTTTTTCCCCAGGTTTTTTACATGAGTTACTCTTTTCTTATCAGTTATGTCTCAGTTTAAGTATGACTTCTCGAAGAAGCCTTTCCTAACTACCTCCCATAAAGTCGCTCCTACTCGTCATCATATTACTGTGTTTTATTTTCATCAAAGTAGCTATTAGTACTTGATATTTTCTTGCATATTTCTGTATTATCTGTTTCTCCAAAATAGGGAAAGGTGGTATATACTTGTTGATTAAAAACATTGACTCTGGCGGGATTCTCCAGTGTTCCAGTGGTTAGGACTCCACACTTCCACTGCAGGAGGCATGAGTTTGATCCCTGGTCTAGGAACTAAGATTTCATATTCCTCAGCGTGGGTGCTCGCCCACCCCCCCAAAAAAGCATTGAGTCTCGAGTCAGCTGCCTTCAAATTCTGGCTCTCCTTCCATGGACAGAAGAGCCTAGTGAGCTACAGTCCATGGGGTTGCAAGAGTCATACACAACTAAGCGGCTAATGCTTTCACTTCACTTTCACCATTTATTATCTGTGGGCACTCAGGGACAGTTTTAACTTAATCTTGATGTATTTCATTTTCCTCACCTGTAAAAATGTGGACAAGGATAGAATCTATACATCATAGACTTTCTGTGAGAATTAAAGGAACTTTAACATCTAAAACATGTAATGCATTATTTAAGACTGGGCAGATACTCACAAAATACTTATAGATCAAGTTAACTAAATTTTCATTCATGTAAAAGAGTATTATAATACACCTGAAACATTGTATAATAAAGTAATAATCCTTCAATTAAAATAAAGATTTAAAAAAAAAGAATCATAAAAGAATATTATGAAGCTATTTCAGTAAATGAGGTAGATCTGTGTGTTTATAGATAAATGGATTTCAAGATGTGATGTTAGTGAAGATAGGCTATTTACACGGAGATATTAACTTTAGAATTTTACCTCAGTCTTTAAACAGCAAAGACTAATTTTTTACTTATGCTCCATGTTCACTGCGTGTCAGTGAGTATCTCTGCCCCATGTTAATCTCACTCAGGATTCTAGGCTCTGCTATATTGCAAAAAGTAGAAGAGGTACCACCCTTCACTCTACTGACATTGCATCAGCCAAAAAAGTCAGATAGTTGCATCTAACTTCAAGGGGTAGAAAAGTACAGTCCTATCATTTTACTTGAAGGACGAAAGCTTGAAATATTTGTGACCAGTCATTATTAATGGGAATATAATAGGGAAAAAAAAAGGGACAAAAGAGCGGATATGGTAAGAGCCTATCTTTTCAAAGATGTGTGTTTGTGTGTGTGTGTGTGTGTGTGTATGTGTGTGAGAAGTTCTTGGATTTATATAATAAAATGTGTGGAATAATCCACATAAAAACTCTTTAACAAAAAAAAAAAAAAAAACAACAAAACTCTAACAGCTCTGGGAGGTGAGATATTTACTTTCTACATCATATCTTTATGTACTGCTTGATATATTTTTCAGTGTGCACATTTATTACTTTCATGATGAAAAAAAAAATGTCTCTCAGCTTCCTCTCATGTATACATTGACAATGTGCCATGGTAGATGCAATTAAAATTGAGTCAATATGGGATGCCATGTTGTATATCTCACAGAGAAGGAAACTGATTTAGCAATGAGGAAAAAAAGTGGGAATAAATAGATTATTTTCTGGATAGAGACATATAGAATGGATTCTTTAAGGATCAGTGGCAGTACTAAAGTTCAGTAAAACTATCTTGTGGAGTGAGTTTGCATGGTAAAAATTTTGAGCTTACTAGTCTTCTGGGTAGATTTGTGCAAAGCAAGCAGGGGTAGACCATAAAACGATTTTTATATCACTTTACACTTGGTTAGAAACTTGACCCAGGGAGATAATATATTTCTCATCTATTAAAGTTGCTGTTGGCAATCATTCTAGGGCTTTCCCCAACTTCAGAGTTCCTATTTTTCATACTTCTTAAAAGTAAAACATGAGAAGGTATAGTTGTATATGATTTGCAAACAACGGTAGAAGTATTGACTTCAGATAAAAATCAATTCTGTTTAGATTTTTGTTATTTATAGTGAATTGATATACCTAATTGTTTTCCTTGTTATTTGCCTTTTGAAGGGCATTTTTTGGAAATGCATATATGTCGAGTGAGTGAGTGAGTGAGTGAAGTTGCTCAGTCGTGTCCGACTCTTTGCGACCCTGTGGACTGTAGCCTACCAGGCTCCTCTGTCCATGGGATTCTCCAGGCAAGAATATTGGAGTGGGTTGCTATTTCCTTCTCCAAGGGATCTTCCTGATCCAGGGATTGAACCCGGGTCTCCAGCATTGGAGGCAGATGCTTTAACCTTTGAGCCATATGTCAAGGGAGAGACACAAATCTGGGAAATTCTGTTTGGAAGCATGGATTTAGCTTATTAAGTATATAGAGTGGTAAATTGAAGGACTTTTGAAGTTAAAAAATTAATGAATAATATATAAAGTGATATAGGAGATTTATATACAGAAAAGACCAAGGGAATTTGAAGGAAATTTTTCTATTATCTTTGATTGCTTTTTGTGATGTATTTTTGAACCTGGTGTTGTGTTTTTTTATTTTAACTAGCATTTACAGCTATTGTTGTTCTCCCAGTCTCCTAGTTGTGTCCAAATCTTTGCGACCCCATGAACTGAAGCATGCCAGGCCTCCCTGTCCTTCACCATCTCCCAGTGTTTGCCTCCATTCATGTTCATTGCATCAGTGATGCCATCCAGCCATCTCATCCTCTGATGTCCTCTTCTCCTTCTGCCCTGAATCTTTCCCAGCATCAGGGACTTTTCCAGTGAGCTGTCTGTTCACATCAGATGACCAAAATACTGAAGCTTCAGCTTCAGTTTCAGTCCTTCCAGTTAATATTCAGGGTTGATCTCCCTTAAGATTGACTGGTTTGATCTCTTTGCTGTCCACGGGACTTTCCAGAGTCTTCTCCAGCACCACTGTTTGAAGGCATCAATGCTTTGATAGTCCAGCTCTCACAACTGTATGTGACCACTGGGAATACCATAGCCTTGATTATATGAACTTTGTCGGCAGAGTAATGTCTCTCTTTTCAACACACCATCTAGGTTTGTCATCGCTTTCCTGCCAAGAAACAATCGTCTTCTGATTTCTTGGCTGCAGTCACCATCCACAGTGATTTTGGAGCCCAAGAAGAGGAAATCTGGCACTACATCTGCCTTTTCCCCTTGTGTTTGCCATATGGTAATGGGGGCAGATGCCTTGATCTTAGTTTTTTTTTTTTTTTTTAATATTTTAGTCTTAAGCCAGCTCTTACACTCTCCTCCTTCACCCTCATCAAGAGGCTCTTTAGTTCCTCTTCGCTTTCTGCCATTAGAGTGGTATCATCTGCATATCTGAGGTTGATATTTCTCCTTTCTGTTTTGATTCCAGCTTGTAACTGATCCAGTCCGGCATTTAGGGTGACAGCAGACAGCCCTATTGTACTCCTTGCTCAATCTTGAACCAATCAGTTGTTCCATACAGGGCTCTCACTGTTGCTCATTTAAAGCTATAGTTAAGGTCAAAAATTATGGTTTAGTATATTTTAAATATGCATTTTGGTTCTGTTTTCATAACCTGTGTTAAAATGAATAGTGTAATACTTACATTTTACATAGGAAGGCAAGTGCAGTATTCTCCAAGACTGGTCAAAAAATTTAAAGGGTTAGATTCAGATATTAAATTATATATACACTCAACATTCAAAACTATATAAATTCAACATTCAAAAAAATAAGATCATGGCATCCAGTCCCATTACTTTATGGCAAATATATAGGGAAACAATGGAAACAATGACAGACTTTATTTTCATGGGCTCCAAAATCACTGTAGACTAAAAGACACTTGCTCCTTGGAAGAAAAGCTATGAATAACCTAGATAGCATATTAAAAAGCAGAGATATATACACAATGGAGTATTACTCAGCCATTAAAAAGAATACATTTGAATCAGTTCTAATGAGGTGGATGAAACTGGAGCCTATTATACAGAGTGAAGTAAGCCAGAAAGAAAAACACCAATACAGTATACTAACGCATATGTATGGAATTTAGAAAGATGGTAACAATAACCCTGTATACGAGACAGCAAAAGAGACACTGATGTATAGAACAGTGTTTTGGACTTGGTGGGAGAGGGAGAAGGTGGGATGATTTGGGAGAATGGCATTGAAACATGTATAATATCATATATGAAATGAGTCGCCAGTCCAGGTTCGATGCACGATACTGGATACTTGGGGCTTGTGCACTGGGTCGACCCAGGGGGATGGTATGGGGAGGGAGGAGGGAGGAGGGTTCAGGATGGGGAACACATGTATACCTGTGGTGGATTCATTTTGATATATGGCAAAACCAATACAATATTGTAAAGTTAAAAAATAAAATAAAATTAAAAAAAAATACATGCTCCTTGGAAGAAAAGCTATGAATAACCTAGATAGCATATTAAAAAGCAGAGATATTACTTTGCTGACTAAGGTCCATATAGTCAAAGCTATGGTTTTTCCAGTAATCATGTATGGATGTGAGAGTTGGACTATAAAGAAAGTTGAGTGCTGAAGAATTGATGCTTTTGAACTGTGGTGTTGGAGAAGACTCTTCAGAGTCCCTTGGACTGCAAGGACATCAAATGAATCAATCCTAAAGGAGATCAACCCTGAATATTCATTGAAAGGACTGATGCTGAAGCTGAAACTCCAGTACTTTGGCCAGCTGATGTGAAGAGCTGACTCACTGGAAAAGACCCTGATGCTGGGCAAGTTTGAAGGCAGCAGAAGGGGATGATGATAGGGAATGAGATGGTTGGATGGCATCATGGACTCAATGGACATGAGTTTGTGCAGGCTCCAGGAGATGGTGAAGGACAGGGAAGCTTGGTGTGCTGTAGTCCATGGAGTCAGAAAGAGTCAGACACAACTGAGCTGCTGAACAGCTGACGTATATGAATGAGTCCAGAAAATTCAGATGGATCCATAGATCTTTCACTTACTCAACCTGATGACTTTTAAAAGGAGTTTCTTATCCTGCAGTGATGTACATGAAAGCAGTGATTTATGTGCTTTATACCCTTACGTGATCATAAAGAAGATACAGGATTTCTTCAACATTACTGAGCACCTAGTCTTGTCAAGGAATGTTTCGATGTAAGTATTGTTTTTTCAAATGAGCTTCATTTAGATTGTGCCACTTGCCATATACTTCTTGGATGGTAATTTGTAGCAACTAGTGAAACTACTATTCCTGCTCAACAGTTTGAGATACACCTTGAAGACCTATTTTGAAGTGGGTGTCATGGGTTTTCATTTCCTTCTCCAGGGGATCTTCCTGACCCACAGATTGAACTCAGGTCTCCTGCATTGCAGACAGACTCTTTACCAACTGAGCCACCACTCTAAACTTTTCCCTTTAGTAATTATAAATGCATAATTAATACATTTAAGAAAATGACCATATATGATATTCAAAATGGATATCAAAAGCACTATAGTGAAAACAGGAACATGTAATATATAAACTTGTAGATTCTTTTTTTAATTTAAATTTATTTATTTAAATTAGAGGCTAATTACTTTACAATATTGTATTGGTTTTGCCATACATCAACATGAATCTTTATATATCTGATACAGATGGAAGCCCTTATTTAAATTTTAGCAAATTTCTTGTTTGATCTTTGGAGAGAGGTTTAGTAATTTGTACAAGGAATTATAGCTAGTCAGTGGCAGTACTGAGAGAGAACCTTCTGACTCCAGAGGTGTTTTTATTACTATGTTAAATTGCCTCTTCCAAAGCAGGGAAGACTTTGTGGAGTAGATGACAGTTGAATTGGATTTTAAAGCATGTTACTGGGAGAGGGATAAAAAAATGGAATTTAAAAAATGGTAAGGAGGTACCTGGCCCAATCCAAAAAGAAGGCACATGCTAGGAAATAAGGAAATAGTATAATAATAATGACAATAGCAACAATAAAATAGCTAATGTTAATTGGATTCTTATTATGTGTTGAGCGTTGTTCTGAGTGCTTTTACTGCATGAACTAATTTCACCATCACAACAACATGAGGTAGGTACAATTATTATTCCCATTTTACAAATGGGAAACTGAGGTCCAGAGAGGTAAAGTAACTTGCTTATTCCGATTTCCACGTATAGTAAGTGGTGGAACCAGTGTTTGTAGCCTCCATATGTCTTGCTTTGGAAATCAATCTTTATCTAATCTTTATGCTGTGCTGCTGCTGCTGCTGCTATGTCACTTCAGTCGTGTCCAACTCTGTGCGACCCCATAGACGGCAGCCCACCAGGCTCCCCCATCCCTGGGCTTCTCTAGGCAAGAACACTGGAGTGCTACCTCTGTGTTAATTAGTACGGAGTAGTAAAACCTAGTCAATGTAGCCAGTCAGGGTGTAAATCCACTGAATGTTAAAAGCCTCTGATAATGTGGAAAGAGGAAGGGCAAGGGCAAGCTCTAGTAAGTCCCTCAGTTTCTCCTGTTACTGTGTAGCCAGGGCATTGGTCCTACTTTCTATCCTCTGTCTGCCCACTGCCAAGTAGAGGTTAAAGAGATCTCTCCCTTCCCCAGTGGCCACTTGGGCTGACCCCAGAGGGACAGTAAAACCACCTAAAGATTCTTGGGTTAGATGGAAAACTGAATCAGCACCCATGTTTGGTGATTTTAAAGACATTTTCAAAAGAGAAGGGGGCCAAAGACTTTTCTAATCACCTTTTACCCTCTCCTGCCCCACCAGGCAATGCCAAAACAGAAGGAAGATATTTCTATATCTTAGGAATTTTAAATATTCATTGCCTTGGAAGTGTATGGTTTTATCAGATTTTGTTTCAGATTTTGTATTTATAAGATTTTAAAAATTTTGGATAAGTTTATCCAAAAGAATCTTATTTAGTTATAAATACAGTTATCTACGTAGCTCTAATACAGTAAGTTAGTTCTTTCTCCTGTAGTGGGAGGGTAGTGTCTGAGTGTCACGTTTGATATTGGCCTAGTTTTTGCAGTTGCACCACTGTGGTTAAGCATGGAGTCTTAACTACAGTGGTATTCAGGGCCTTGAAATCTAGACAAGAATTTGTACCCAGAGTCCTTGGCTTATAGAATTATATAATCTAAATGATTTAGAGAACTTTTGTTGTCTAAAGTTTAAGGTACTCATAAAAGGCTGTTTGGTTATGGAATGAATTTTTCTCATGATAAATGACTGTTCTCAAAGGAATATTGATCTCCATATAATTATATAGCTAATTATACTCTAGTTTATTAGCAAAACAGTCTTGGATTTTGCATAATTTAATGATATAATTAATGACTAACTATTATTTTTTCCTCTGATAGGCTAAGTAATCAGGCTGACCTAGACCAATTATTTATACTCATTACAGAATAGAAAAAATAGCTGCAAAATTTTATTTTGCATGACGGCTGTATTTTTCTCAACTTGCAATCTTAAGGCATTTGATTAATTTCATTTTGCAGCAATACAGGTATATTTAATATAAGGAATGGAAACATTCTATCCAAGAGTGGTAAAGTAAAATTCACATTCAATGTATTCCTTTTCTTGTGTGCTTCAAAGAAAAATGATGTCACTGGAAAGCCAAGTAGTGGGATTTTAGATATCAGTTATTTTTTACCTATTAATATTAGGTAAGGGTATTTTGTGAAGTATGGGTATAAAAATTTGAACTCTATGTCATGTTACACTAGTTAATGACCAGTTCCCAAAAGAACTGCAAAAATAGCTTCATGGATGAACATGTTTACATCTTATTAGCAGGTTTCTGCATAAGTGTGTGTGTGTGTATGTGTGTGTATCCAAGGGAGTACTCAATGAACTTCAAGGTGTGACAGTGTAGCCTCCTAGTTGAACAAGTCACACTGAAGCAACTTTTAGTCACTTCTACTTCTTTTTTTTTTAAATTTAAATTTATTTATTTTAATTGGAGGCTAATTACTTTACAATATTGTACTGGTTTTGCCATACATCAACATGAATCTGCCACGGGTGTACACGTGTTCCCCATCCTGAACCCTCCTCCCACCTCCCTCCCTGCACCATCCCTCTGGGTCATCCCAGTGCACCAGCCCCAAGCATCCTGTATCATGCATCAAACCTGGACTGGCAATTAGTTTCATATATGATATTATACATGTTTCAATGCCATTCTCCCAAATCATCCCACCCTCTCCCTCTCCCACCGAGTCCAAAAGACTGTTCTATTCATCTGTGTCTCTTTTGCTGTCTCACATACAGGGTTATTGTTGCCATCTTTCTAAATTCCATATATATGCGTTAGTGTACTGTTAGTATACTGTATTAGTATACTGTGTTTTTCTTTCTGGCTTCCTTTACTCTGTATAATAGGCTCCGGTTTCATCCACCTCATTAGAACTGATTCAAACATATTCTTTTTAATGGCTGAGTAATATTCCATGAGGACAAACACTATATTTTCTTTTTCTCCTTCAGTGCATAGAATAGAGCTTAGAAATAGTAGGTGGTCAAAAGTTTTGATTATATTTTTTGTAAATAAAAAGGCAACTTGGATTTTGGTTGTA
Source organism: Bos grunniens (assembly GCF_055505025.1). Classification (NCBI taxonomy): domain Eukaryota; kingdom Metazoa; phylum Chordata; class Mammalia; order Artiodactyla; family Bovidae; genus Bos; species Bos grunniens. The sequence goes on along the minus strand of NC_141194.1, from coordinate 97,689,587 downwards.
AAAGTCTTTATGCTACCTTCAGGGATGTGTGTACAGTATCAAAAAGGATATATTTCTGTCATTAAAATGGAGCAGGATTTCTTTGTATCACTGGCAACACATCAGAGCTATTTTACTAAGATTTTTCATATGTGACTTCTACAATTTATTTCCTACCATGTAAATACAGTATGTTCGTCTATTGATCCCTTACTTCTTATTACGCACCATGCTGGTACTTTTATAGATGTCATCTTATTTACAAAATATTCTGACTCAGAATTTCAGCAAGCTTCCCAGTAAGTTGCTGGATATTAAGCACTGGGGCTTTTATTTGAACTCAAGTGCTGTTTCTCTTGAATATCCTTGCTGGTAGTAAATCTTTATCTTCTGAGAGTGGAAATCAGTTCAGTTCAGTTCAGTTCAGTCACTCAGTCATGTCCGACTATTTGAAACCCCATGAATCGCAGCACGCCAGGCCTCCCTGTCCATCACCATCTCCTGGAGTTCACTCAAACTCACGTCCATCAAGTCGGTGATGCCATCCAGCCATCTCATCCTCTGTCATCCACTTTTCCTCCTGCCCCCAATCCCTCCCAGCGTCAGAATCTTTTCCAATGAGTCAACTCTTTGCATGAGGTGGCCAAAGTACTGGAGTTTCAGCTTTAGCATCATTCCTTCCAAAGAACACCCAGGGCTGATTTCCTTTAGAATGGACTGGTTGGATCTCCTTGCAGTCCAAGGGACTCTCAAGAGTCTTCTCCAACACCACAGTTCAAAAGCATCAATTCTTCAGCGCTCAGCTTTCTTCATAGTCCAACTCTCATATCCATACATGACCACCGGAAAAATCATAGCCTTGACTAGACGGACCTTTGTTGGCAAAGTAACGTCTCTGTTTTCAATATGTTATCTAGGTTGGTTATAACTTTCCTCCCAAGGAGTAAGCGTCTTTTAATTTCATGGCTGCAGTCACCATCTGCAGTGATTTTGGAGCCCAGAAAAATAAAGTCTGACACTGTTTCCCCATCTATTTCCCATGAAGTGATGGGACCAGATGCCATGATCTTCGTTTTTTGAATGTTGAGCTTTAAGCCAACTTTTTCACTCTCCTCTTTCACTTTCATCAAGAGGCTTTTTAGTTCCTCTTCACTTTCTGCCATAAGGGTGGTGTCATGTGCATATCTGAGGCTATTGATATTTCTCCCAGCAATCTTGATTCCAGCTTGTGCTTCTTCCAGCCCAGCGTTTCTCATGATGTACTCTGCATAGAAGTTAAATAAGCAGGGTGACAATATACAGCCTTGACGTACTCTTTTTCCTATTTGGAACCAGTCTATTGTTCCATGTCCAGTTCTAAGTGTTGCTTCCTGACCTGCATATAAGTTTCTCAAGAGGCAGGTCAGGTGGTCTGGTATTCCCATATCTTTCAGAATTTTCCACAGTTTATTGTGATCCACACAGTCAAAGGCTTTGGCATAGTCAATAAAGCAGTAATAGATGTTTTTCTGGAACTCTCTTGCTTTTCCAGTGATCCAGCGGATGTTGGCAATTTGATCTCTGGTTCCTCTGGCTTTTCTAAAACCAGCTTGAACATCTGGAAGTTCACGGTTCACGTATTGCTGAAACCTGACTTGGAGAATTTTGAACATTACTTTAGTAGTATGTGAGATGAGTGCAATAAATACTCTTTAGCAATAGCCAACATTTTCTGCCTTAAATTTGATGCATAAGATGGGTGACTAAATTAAATCCTGGCCTTAAAATATAAAGCAGTGAGACATGTTTTATTGTTTGGGTGTTAAACTGTCCCTGAAGGTAATTCCTTCATCCAAAAAGATGTTCAGAGATGTTTTCAGCAGTGGCAGCCTAATTACAGTGTGTATCTAGCCCCTGAGGTAACTGTAATAGGCAGTTCACATGTGCAAGATTAAGTTCTGTTTGTTAAAAAACAACCAAGATAGTTATTTTATAGTCACGCTTTGTGATGCCAAAGTAAATCATTTTCATGCCATTATCTAATTGTATACATTGTTTTAATAGATGTAAAGAAATATTATATTAGAGTACAGAATTGCATCATTTATGGTGGTATGGAAAATTTGATCACTTCTATGGGAAAATTTCAAAAGTATTTAGTTCACCTCAGTTTCTATAGCACAGCCTCTGAAGTCTCATTTCTCTAACAGGGCCTTGTGGGTGTACTAAAGGAATGATTGAAATGAAAAGAAATGAGAGAGTCAAACAGTGTACTCTAATAGATGAAATGGAAAGTAATTATGTTAATGTTGACTCATTATGAAGCTCCAACCATTTTTACCTGCTCATTTCTGTGTGGAAACCTGTGTAGCTGAGATGCTGAATAAGAAATTCTTGTACAAATGAGCCTAGAGGCATGTTTCTAATATTGGAGCTAAGCCTATGCAGAATTGTAATGAATTTCCCTAAGTCAGTATTTAAATGTGCTATCAGAGAAGGTAGTTCTCCTGCCAGAATATTTGGATCCTAATGTTTATCATCAAATCTTGAGCTATATATCTGAATCTTCATAGCTGCATATAATTTTCATTTGTTAATTATAGGGGAAAAAACAGAAATCCCATACCACATCTATATCACATAGAATATTGAATCTTATAGGATACACTCAGATAGGAGAAGTATTTTAGGAGAAATTGTAAGGAAAGAATTTATAAGGTAAAATGTTAGCAGGACAAAATGATGTAGATAAACACATCTTGGCAAATATGTGCTGAGGGGTATTTTTTTTTTAATTTTTTTTAAAATTTTATTTTGTTTTTAAACTTTACAATATTGTATTAGTTTTGCCAAATATCGAAATGAATCCGCCACAGGTATACCCGCGTTCCCCATCCTGAACCCTCCTCCCTCCTCCCTCCCCTCCCCTCCCTCTGGGTCGTCCCCAGTGCACCAGCCCCAAGCATCCAGTACCATGCATCGAACCTTTTTTAAGGAAGAAGTTGCCAATTATTTATTCAAAATTTAGAATGGAGAAAGTAGCATCAACATATATACACATCTGACTCTTTGTGACCCCATAGACTGTACAGTCTGTGGAATTCTCCAGGCCAGAATACTGGAGTGTGTAGCCTTTCCCTTCTCCAGAGGATCTTCCCAACCCAGGGATTGAACCCAGGTCTCCCACATTGCAGGCGGATTCTTTACCAGCTGAGCCACCAGGGAAGCCCAAGAAAACTGGAGTGGGTAGCCTATCCCTTCTCCAGCAGATCTTCCTGACCCAGAAGTCAAACTCGGGTCTCCTACATTGCAGGCAGATTCTTTACCAGCTGAGCTACCAGGGAAGCCCTGCCCAAGAAAACTGGAGTGGGTAGCCTATCCCTTCTCTAGTAGATCTTCCTGACCCAGGAGTTGAACTGGGGTCTCCTGCATTGCAGGCAGATTCTTTACGAGCTGAGCTACCAGGGAAGCCCTGTATATATACTACCGTGTGTGAAACAGATAGCTGGTGGGAAGTTGCTGTATAGCACAGGGAGCCCAGCTTGGTACTCTGTGATGATCTAGAAGGATGAGATGGTGGAGGGGAGGGAGGCTCAAGAGGGAAGGGATATATGTAAAATTATGGCTAATTTGAGTTGTTGTGTGGCAGAAACCAATACAGCATTGTAAAGCAATTTTCCTCCAACTAAAAGAAAATAAAGGTGATTGATAAACACTGGAAACCAAAAGATTTGGCCAAGGAGTGAAGAGCATGTGTCTGTGTTTACATACAAATTCACAATCATAATCATATACTTATATGAAGATACATGAAATGCTTAAGAACATGGAATTTGGAGTTAGGCAGAGTAGATTTAAACCAGGTCTGTCTGACTCCCAAACTAAAGCTTTTACTCATGGTCAGAGAATTTTAAAAGTGTCATTCCCCTAAGTGTTTACACTGCTCTCCTCATTGCATAGATCCTTTTTTGCCATATCCTTTTATTCTATAGCGTTTATCCTTCCCTTGTCATGTATAATAAAGTTTAAGGCCCTTACCTTCTACAACTTAAACGTCTTGCCTGTATTCTGGAAATAAAATATTGTAGAGAATATCTCTGACTATGTTAAATTGCAAACCATGATTTAATTACTTCTTAGAAAAATGGTACTGTGTCATTTTTAATTTTAAGGGACTTAATTTTTTCCCTGTGCCAATGAGCAGCTTCTAAAACAATTACATTCCTAAAACAAATAATCTAATTTTTGTCAAATTATGTTCAACATTAATTTAAGAGTTTAATTGAAACAAAAGAATATTTTACCTTGGGCATGAACTATTCTTTCCTACTGTCAGTGTGTGAATGCTTTTAAGTAATAAACTTAAATTTCATTTTTTTAAAAGTAATGTTCTTTTGTACTTGATGGTATTGTGTGTTGGTTTGGTATTTAGTGTCTGTCTTTTATATTTGGAACTTTAAAAACATTTTTGTGTTGTTCCCCACAAGGAGGCAAGAACTAGTTATGCTTTATTTTACACTTTTAACAGGAATCATGATAGCATAGAATTATTGCACCAGAAGGCATGTAAGAATTTCAACTAGAGTAGAGCTGTTTAGAAGTAATATAATGTGAGACATACATGTAATTTTAAATATTCTAGTGAAATCTAAAAAGAAAAAGAAGCAGGTAAAATTCATTTAAATTATATATGTTATTTGATTCAACATATTCAGAACATTATAATTTTAATATGTAACCCATAAAAATTTATTAATGACCTATGTTACGCTTTTGGGGGGGTATGTACTCTTCAAACTCTGGTGTGTATTTTACATGTAAAGAAAGCACAGTTCAATTCCATGTAACCACGTTTCAAGTCATTGGTTGCCACTCGTTATTGTGGCTACCAAAGTGGACAGAGCAGATGTGGAGTCTCAATTTTTTTTCCATCCAAATATCCCTGATGATATGGCACGTGATATGGCACATGGGGTCACAAAGAGTTGGAAACGACTGAGCGACTAAACTGAGCTGAACTGATGGCACATGAGAGTAATGCTAATGGCTCACCATCAGCTAATGGCTACCAGGGAGGACACACCTCCCTGGTAAGGCATTATAAGAAAATCCAGGTGACGGGAGCTGTCTTCTGTGCTATTGTGGCGGTGGTGGTGGGGGCGGGTTGGGGATTTCACAGGATCTGATGAGTATCCCACCTGAATTAGGGGAGCTGCCTTCTCCACTGAGAATCACTGATCTTATTTGATCTCCTCATCTCATCCATGAAGAAATAAGGTCTAGATTAATTCATTCCAGGGAGTATGTCCTTTGATAAGGTTGACAGTATCAGATTTTTTTCTGTCGTGTGGTTGTCTTTCCCCATGTTAGTTTGCTCACTTTTGAGGTATACATCAGTTTTCCTTCTGTGGCAACCTGGATATGTAATGGACCAGGGACAACACATTTCACTAATGATGGTTCTGTGGATGGTATTTTTCTATTTAAGTGTCCATTGCCTCTATTCTCTTTGAATCTCTTATTTAAGTTACTCCCTGTTATAGAATCAAAAAATCAGAAACTAGTTGCTTAGCTTCTTTAAATTAAATTGCCAGTATATTCTCTGCATTGTAATGATACTTATGGGTTTCCCTGGTAGCTCAGCTGGTAAAGAATCTGCCTGCCATGCGGGAGACCTGGGTTCGATCCCTGGGTTGGGAAGATTCCTTGGAGAAGGGCATGGCAACCCACTTTACTGTTCTTGCCTGGAGAATCCCCATAAACAGATGACCCTGGTCGGCTACAAGTCCATGGGGTGAAAAAGAGTCAGACACAACTGAGCGATTAAGCACGTTCTTTGCATTGAAAAACATCTCTCCTTCCCATTATTAATTGACAATGTCTTTTTGTTCCTTGGGAAATAATAGTTATTTGTTGTTGTTCAGTCACTCAGTCATGTCTGACTCTGCAACCCCATGGACTGCAGCACTACCCGGCTTCCCTGTCCTTCACCAACTCCTGGAGTTTGCTTAAAATCATGTCCATTGAGTCACTGATGCCATAGAACCATCTCATCCTCTGTCGCCCCCTTATCCTGCTGCCTTCAATCGTTTCCAGCATCAGGGTCTTTTCTAATGAGTTGGCTCTTCACATCAGGTGGCCAAAGTATTGGAACTTCAGCCTCAGCATCAGTCCTCTGATGAATATTAAGGATTGATTTCCTTTAGGATTGACTGGTTTGATCTCCTTGAAGTCCAAGGGAGGAAGCCCTTTGTGTGAATCATCTCGCATAATCTTTAAAATTTTTTTTCACTTAATCTTTATAACAACCAAAGAAGGTGGCTTATCTTGTTCTCACTCTTTTTAAAGTGAAGAAATTGAAGCTCAGAGAGTTGAAATGACGTTCTCAGATTCATGCAGCCACTGTGTAGTAGTAAGGTTGAGGGGTTGCATTCAGGAATCAGACTACAGAGACATACTTAATCACTATTGTGTGGTAGTTTGAGCATTCTTTGGCATTGCCTTTCTTTGGGATTGGAATGAAAACTGACCTTTTCCAGTCCTGTGGCCACTATTATGCAGTGGAAGTGACAAATAGATTCAAGGGATTAGATCTGATACACAGAGTGCCTGAAGAACTATGGACAGAGATTACTGACACTGTACAAGAGGCAGTGGTCAAGACCATCCCCAAGAAACAGAAATACAAAAAAGCAATATGGTTGTCTGAGGAGGCCTTACAAATAGCTGAGAAAAGAAGAGAAGCGAAAGGTAAAGGAGAAACGGAAAGATATACCCATTTGAATGCAGAGTTCCAAAGAATAGCAAGGAGAGATAAGAAAGACTTACTCAGTGATCAGTGCAAAGAAATAGAGGAAAAGAATATAATGGGAAAGACTAGAGATCTCTTCAAGAAAATTAGAGATACCAAGGGAACATTTCATGCAAAGATGGTCTCAATAAAGGACAGAAATGGTATGGACCTAAGAGAAGCAGAAGATATTAAGAAGAATACACAGAAGAACTATAGAAAAAAGATCCTCATGACCCAGATAACCACTATGGTGTGATCACTCACCTAGAGCCAGACATCCTGGAATGTGGTCAAGTGGGCCTTAGGAAGCATCACTATGAACAATGCTAGTGGAGGTGATGAAATCCCAGTTGAGCTATTTCAGTCCTAAAAGATGATGCTGTGAAAGTGCTGCACTCAATATGCCAGCAAATTCGGAAAACTTAGCAGTGGCCACAGGACTGGAAAAGGTCGGTTTTCATTCCAGTCCCAGAGAAGGGCAATGCTAAAAAATGTTCAAAGGCACAGTTGCGCTCATCTCACAAGCTAGCAAAGTAATGCTAAAAAATTCTTTAAGCCAGGTTTCAATAGTACGTGAACCGTGAATTTCCAGATGTTCAAGCTGGATTTAGAAAAGGCAGCGGAACTAGAGATCAAATTGCCAACATCCATTGGATCATTGAAAAAGCAAGAGAGTCTCAGAAAAACATTTACTTCTGCTTTATTGACTATACCAAAGAATTTGACTGTGTGGATCACAATAAACGGTGAAAAATTCTGAAAGAGATGGGAATATCAGACCACTTGACCTGCCTCCTGAGAAACTGTGTGCAGGTCAAGAAGCATCAGTTAAAACTGGACATGGAACAACAGACTGGTCTCAAATCGGGAAAGGAGTGTATCATGGCTAAATATTTTCACCCTGCTTATTTAACTTATATGCAGAGTAAGAATGCTCAAACTACCACACAATTGCACTCATCTCACATGCTAGTAAAGTAATGTTCAAAATTCTCCAAGCCGGGCTTCAGCAATAAGTGAACCGTGAACTTCCTAATGTTCAAGCTGGTTTTAGAGAAGGCAGAGGAACCAGAGATCAAATTGCCAACATCTGCTGGATCATGGAAAAAGCAAGAGTTCCAGAAAAACATCTATTTCTGCTTTATTGACTACACCAATCCCTTTGACTGTGTGGATCACAATAAACGGTGGAAAATTCTGAAAGAGATGGGAATACCAGACCACCTGATCTGCCTCTTGAGAAATCTGTATGCAGGTCAGGAAGCAACAGTTAGAATTGGACATGGAACAACAGCCTGGTTACAAATAGGAAAAGGAGTACGTCAAGGCTGTATATTGTCACCCTGCTTATTTAACTTCTATGCAGAGTACATCATGAGAAATGCTGGACTGGAAGAAACACAAGCTGGAATCAAGATTGCTGGGAGATATATCGATAACCTCAGATATGCAGATGACACCACCCTTATGGCAGAAAGTAAGAGGAACTAAAAAGCCTCTTGATGAAAGTGAAAGAGGAGAGTGAAAAAGTTGGCTTAAAGCTCAACATTCAGAAAACGAAGATCATGGTATCTGGTCCCATCACTTCATGGGAAATAGATGGGGAAACAGTGGAAACAGTGTCAGACTTTATTTTTCTGGGCTCCAAAATCACTGCAGATGGTGACTGCAGCCATGAGATTAAAAGACGCTTACTCCTTGGAAGGAAAGTTATGACCAACCTAGATAACATATTCCAAAGCAGAGACACTACTTTGCCAACAAAGGTCCGTCTAGTCAAGGCTATGGTTTTTCCTGTGGTCTTGTATTCATGTGAGAGTTGGACTGTAAAGAAGGCTGAGCACCGAAGAATTGATGCTTTTGAACTGTGGTGTTGGAGAAGACTCTTGAGAGTCCCTTGGACTTCAAGGAGACCCAACCAGTCCATTCTAAAGGAGATCAGCCCTGGGATTTCTTTGGAAGGAATGATGCTAAAGCTGAAACTCCAGTACTTTGGCCACCTCATGCGAAGAGTTGACTCACTGGAAAAGACTCTGATGCTGGGAGGGATTGGGGGCAAGAGGAGAAGGGGACGACAGAGGATGAGATGGCTGGATGGCATCACTGACTCGATGGACGTGAATCTGAGTGAACTCCGGGAGTTGGTGATGGACAGGGAGGCCTGGCATGCTGTGATTCATGGGGTCACAAGGAGTCGGACACGACTGAGGGACTGAACTGAACTGAGTACATCATGAGAAATACTGGGCTGGATGTAGCACAAGCTGGAATCAAGATTGCTGGGAGAAATATTAATAACCTCAGATATGCAGATGACACCAGTCTTATGGCAAAAAGCGAAGAAGAACTGAAGAGCCTCTTGATGAAAGTGAAAGAGGAGAGTGAAAAAGTTGCCGTAAAGCTCAACATTCAGAAAACTAAGATCATGGCATCTGGTCCCATCACTTCATGGGAAGTAGATGAGGAAACAATGGAAAACAATGGAAAAAGTGACAGACTTTTTTTTGGGGGGGGTCCAAAATCACTACAGATGGTGAGTGCAGCCATGAAATTAAAAGATGCTTGCTCCTTGGAAGCAAAGCTATGATCAGCATATTAGAAACAGCATATTAGAAAGCAGAGACATTACTTTGCCAACAAAGGTCCATCTAGTCAAAGCTATGGTTTTTCCAGTGGTCATGTATGGATGTGAGAGTTGGACTGTAAAGAAAGTTGAGTTTGACAAATTGATGCTTTTGAACTCTTGTGTTGGAGCAGACTCTTGAGAGTCCCTTGGACTGCAAGGAGATCCAACTAGTCCATCCTAAAGGAAACCAGTCCTGAATAGTTACTCGATGGACTGATTCTGAAGCTGAAACTCTAATAATTTGGCCACCTGTTGTGAAGAACTGACTCATTGGAAAAGACCCTGATACTGGGAAAGACTGAAATCAGGAGAAGAAGGAGCCGACAGAGGATGAGATGGTTAGATGGCATCACCAACTCGATAGACATGAGTTTGTGTAGGCTCTGGGAGTTGGTGATGCACAGGGAAGCCTGGCATGCTGCAGTCTGTGGGGTCGCAAAGAGTCAGACACAACTCAGCTACTGAACTGAACTGAACCCAGGTTGTACCCCTTATCCCTTGAAAGTGACTACAAAATTATTATTTAAAAGGTAAATTGAATCAAGTTTTATCTTGTTATTTAACAACAGTCCAGCTCAGTGTGACAGACAGACTTCATAGCACCCTGGCTTTCCATCTGCATTGCCTGTCATTCGTTTCGTCCCTAACTCCCCATTTCCCCTTTTCCCGTGAACAACCAGGAACATCAACCATTCTGGGTAACTCTGTTTATATTTCCCAGTGCAATGGAAGCTTTCTTGCCTCTGTTCCTGATGTTCTTCATTCATGGAATGCCCTCCTCCCTCTAGCCACTGTAAAGGTCACTGTTGTTTTACTCAGTGTCCCTCCCATCCATTGGAATTATCCTTTTGTTTTGATATTCTCATGTTTCTATCCACAGATTTCTCACTTTTCATATTTTATGGTAGTTTGATGTCTCTTACTCTTTTGATAGTAAACTCCTTGGGCTGGAAACAAACACAACTGGTATTTGTTGAGCATCTAGGTTCCAGGCCCTATGCTCGGTATATGTAGTTTATCTATGCAACTCTGGCACTGGCGTAGAATATAGTAGTGGTGTTAGTAAATATTTGTGGAGTTCTATGTTGTTTACAGCTTTTAAAATCTATTGGAGCTCCTGCTGGAATTCTAACTTAGCAGTTCCATATGGGGAGGAAACCAACATGTATTACATGCCTAGTAGGTGCGTTATATGTATAATTTTATTTAGTATAGCCAATGACCCTGTGCAGTTGGTAGAGTTTCCTCATTTTACAGATGAGGAAATTGAAGCTAAGCAAAGTCAACTAATTACCCAAATCACCCATGTAGTAAATGGCAGATCTGGGATCTGAATCTAGGTGTGACTGAAGGATGCCTCCTTAGATTTGAAAGTACAAACTCAGGGTAAAGAAAGAAACTTTGGTGTTTGTAAGCAGTAGCAATCTTGGCTAACTAGGTTAACCAAGTTAAGCATGATGAGTCATTTTGACCTGATAATTCTTACTTCCCCAAGGTGCACTAGTTTAATCAAGCTGCTTATGTTCCTCTTCCCCTATGTTGGTGTATACTAAAGCTTGGAAAGGTTATTATTGGTAATGTACTTATGTGAAATGCAAGTTAGTAAAATATGAGTCTAGTTGCAAAGACTCTCCTAAATTATTAAAAAGCCCTAATTACAGAATTTTTCTTGGAAAGAAATATAATGATTGGGAGTAGGTTAACAGCATTGTCCAGTAGAGAACCTTAGGAACCCTGCTTTACTAAATATATATAGTCGTTTAGTAATTAGCGTAACAATTATTTGTCAATAAGTTGGGGCTCTAGAAGTAGTTTGGAAAGAGGTGGAAAACTAGCATTAGTTGAGTGGTGTAATTTATGTAGTCCTCACAAGGCTCTGGGCTTCCCTGGTGGCTTAGACAGTAAAGTATCTGTATGCAATGAAGGAGACCCGGGTTCAGTCCCTGGATTGGGAAGATCCCCTGGAGAAGGCAGTGGCTACCCTCTCCAGTATTCTTGCCTGGAGAATCCCACAAAGGAGCCTGGTGGGCTACCGTTCATGGGGTTGCAAAGAGTCAGACAAGACTGAGCTCCTGACACTTTCATTTTTCACTAGGCCCTATGAGGTAGGGAACCTGAGATTCATAAATTGAGGCTTGAAGAGGTTAAGTGACTTGCTTAAATTACAAAGTAAATAAGTGGTAGTATGCATGTGTCTGTCCGTGCATGCTCTGTTGTGTCTGACTCTTTGCGACCCTTTGGACTGTAACCCACCAGGCTCCTCTGTCCATGAGATTCTCCAGGCAAGAGAATCTGGAGTGGATTGCCATTTCCTCCTCCAGGGGATCTTCCTGACCCAGGGATGAAACTGGCATCTCCTGAGACTCCTGCATTGGCAGGCAGATTATTTACCACTGAGCCACCTGGGAAGCCCAAATAAGTGATCGATTAGCATTCAAGTATATAATATATTTCTCCAGCTCCCCCAAAGCACACGTCCTTCCAGTATGCCAATGACTAATTTCAATACTCTTTCTGTACTCTGTTACTCCATTACTTTTATTAGCAAACATATTTCATAAGATTTCAAAGATGAATTTCAAAACTGCTCTATCAGTAGGCACCCAAAATCCACATTCATAATTTTTGGCTACACATGCTAAATGAAAACATATTGTAATAATTTAAACTGCCATCAATCAGTTCCTTCTTTTCAGTTATGTATAAGCTTTACATATGTGAAGTGGCTTGTTTTTTTTCAAGCATACTTGCTTAAATGCACAATTTGAATACAGTAGTCACTCTGTCATACCTTTTAAATGATGTTAATATTTTTCACCGAGTCATTTATTTTACTTTACTTTTAGGAAAGTCACATTTTTTTAATTTGGCTTCAGCCGAAAAAAGATAACAAAATAAAACCCATCCTTTTAATGTCAATAGTAAAATTGTCATTGATTTATATATAAACTCTGAAGATCTAAATGCTGAATTGTTTTCGGCAATAAAATTTCCTAACCCACCATAGTACATGGTGATAGCTCTCTTTCGAATGGTTTTGTGGATAACAGTAAACCCAAATGAGTCTAGGAAATTTATGTTGACACACAGATTTTGCAGGGATATTTAGCATATTGCAGAGGAAGTACTATTTCACATAAATACACTAACCCTCTCTGAACCCCCATTCATTGAAAACACTGATCACACCATTCATTACAGAAGCCAAAACTCTTAAAAGCTAGCAAGCTTTAACAGTCTCCTTATAATTCAGTTGTGGTTATGATATATGAAAAATAACATTTTAAGATTTATTTAAAAACACTTTGGTATGGAAACACATTTCTTCTACCCTGTCATTAATCCTGGTTTTACATATGGCCTGGTCCCACTTATCCTGGAGGCAGTTAATCATTAAACATTTTCAGTAGCAAGAACCTCTCCTTCTAAAAAAAATTTTGTCTTCCTGTCATAAATTTCTCATATTTTCTTTCCAGATTTTTAAGTTAGAAAGTGCTGTAAATATCTTAAGGAAGCATTACAATTTTTCTGCCAAATTAAAGTGATAGCTGTCTAATATTGCTTGTTCTTGTTTATAAGTGAAATACTGTTTAGAAGTTGATGTCTAGTCTCTTCAGAGATAGGTATTCAACCCTTTGCAAATAATACACTGTGTGTGTGTGGGCGGGGGTGGGGGGATTTTTCTTCTACCCTTCTAGGTTCTTTGGTTTGTCTAATAATCAAATGAACATAACATATAAACAAGAGAAAAACATTTAATTTTGGATGTTTGGGAATGCCATAAATATGAGACCAAAAGGCATTCAGGCACTTAAGGGCTATATAGCATCCTGAGCTAAGGACAGAGTTAGAGATCTGGAGTATACAGAGGAGATGAGAGTGATTCACAGGAAGAAGAGAGGAGATGTTTAGAAAACTAAAGGTGGTCTTGCTATGCAGATAAGCTTCTTAGGTAAAAAGGTGCATGTGTACTCAGTCATGTCTGAATCTTTGGATTGTAGCCTGCCAGACTCCTCTGTCCATGGAATTTTCCAGGCAAGAATACTGGAGTGGGTTGTCACTTCTCCAGAGGATCTTCTTGGCCCCAGGGATTGAACCCACATCTCTTGTGTCTCCTATATTGACAGACAGATTTTCTACCTGTTGAGCCATCAGGGATGACCTGTGGTCAAAGCTCTCTTCTTGTTACAGGCCTTCTTTCCAGTGAAAATTTAGGCAGCTGGGCAGGAGATGGGGAGGTAAAGAGGTTTTCTGAATCTTCTCGGTTTTGATTGCCTTTATGTCAAAATAATCCTCATGCCAAAGTGACATATTTTGGGGTGGAAATTCTGCTCCCCTTCAACTGACTACTTTTCACACAGACACTAGAGTGACTACCTGATTAAAAAAACATTAATCGTATTAGCCAAAACCAAAGCTGACTGCTAGGAAAAAGAATAAGCCATCAGTAAAGTAAAGAACAGTACCATCTCATTGGGCTCTCCATTTAAGTATGTAGAAGTCGATTTAATGATGAGGCACCATTTCCATGTTCACAAGACAGCGAGAGATGTGATACCCTTTTCTTTAATGAGATGATTAATAATTTACCCTGTTTCTGTCTCTGTTAAGCCCAATTAACAAATAGTTATTCTTTGTAGAATAATGAAGAAGGGAAACTGTACATTTACAATTATTAATTGGGATGAATTTTATTCAGTGAAGCTCTTGACACCAATTTGCATATGGCAAGAATGTTTTTATATTTAACTTTTAGTCTTTGTCATTTTACATAATATAAAGTACACATTGTAGCAAAAGCACCTTATATAGTGCTTTATAGGTGTGAAAAGTCCTGACAGTGGCAGGAAGAAAAAGGTTTTACTTCAAGCAGCCCATTTCTTTGGCTCTCCATGGTAGCACTATATGTTATATATGTTTGAGTTCCCTCAATTATGAAACAAATATTTTTCTAATTATATATTAGAACAATTATGAAACAAATATTTTTCTAATGCTATATTTAGTGTTCTTTAACCATATTTTGTAAAGTCTCAAGTATTATGTAAAATATAGTTTTTTTTTTTAAGGGAATCTGGCAGAGATTTTGGTCCCGTGTTTCAAAGTACAGTAGGAATTCTGTCTGAAAGCTCAATTGCTTTTGGAATGCCTAACTTGAGGTCTGCATTGTACCTATTTTAATGGCATAGCCACTGCAACTGCTGGAGCATTCAGTTCTAGTGGAATCAATAACTGTGTTAATAAGTATTTCTTGAGAGATGATATCCTGGCTTAGGTGCATTTCTTGTGTATATATACATTGCCTTTTATTGTTGACTTGTTTTAGTTGCTACCTCTCCTTTGTCCCCATCATGGCCCTAATTCTTTGCTGCTGTCTCTGTGGGTGAAAAGACAAAATCTAAGAAGAAACTCATAGCAGGGCCTTCTAGCAATTTCCAGTATCTAAAGAAGTGTGGTGTAGAAGCAGGCCCAAAAGGAATAAGTAGAACCAAGGAATACATTACTGTGAGGCATGTTTCACATCACTAAAAGAACTAAGTGACTGATAACTCAAGATGCCCGGATATGGAATGGCTGCCTTAAGGGATACTGAATGCAGTGTCGACAAGGCAGTGAAGGATAATGGAAAGAATGTGTGAACTTTGGAACCAGGCAGATCTGTATTCCAATTTTGGCTCTACATCTTAACAGCTTTGTGGCCATAAGCAAGTCACTGAGTGAAAGAACCTTAGTTTCTTTATCCCTAATGTAGAAGATAGTGCTTACCTTGAAGGTTGATATAAAGGTTAAGAGAGGATGTATGTAAAGCGCCTGAGCAGCATCCCTGACATGTGATCATTATTCAATGAATAGTAGTTGCTGTTGTTTCTGTTCTCTTTGTTTTATGAGTGATCCAAGGCTACTCTTTAAAAATGATGTTGAAGAATTGTACAAGGTAGTGAAATAAATTGAATCATTTGTGTTGTCCCATCTACCTTGCTGATGTGATCCTATAGTCTTTAAAGGTGGTTCTCTCTCTATGGTATAGTAACTAGGTTAGTAGTTAATGGAGAGAAAATAGGATTATGCTCTTCCTCTCCAAGTCCCCCTCCCCTAGCATTTTAAGTGAAAATGTATGTTGTCAGGCGGAAACATTATGATGATGATGATGTTTTTTATGTCTTTGCCAGCCACTACTTTTTTTTTTCTTCTTGCACTAATCTATTCTGGAGGTATACCTCATGTAGATCTTCAGAGCATATTCCACATCTTTATTTCTACAATGCCTAACAATGTGCATGTTCCAAAGCATGCAATGGTAAATGTTTTTGTTGAACAAATGGATGTGGAGCTCTTTGGCGATTTCATGCATTTCAGCCTGTTGTAAGTAAATTGATAGTTCGTTCAAAATCAGTCAACATTAATCATATCATTAAAGTAATTTTCATGTCTGCCGTGCTGAGAATATTTTTGGGAAAAGGTAGGAAACTGAGAAGGCTCATGGTAAAGTGCATTTACTTTTACTCTGTCTTTTTGAAGAGAAACTTAAAGGCATAAGCCTCTTGGCTGAGAGGTTCTTAAGTGATAAATAATAGTCATAGGAGAGGTGATGATTTTTTCCATAAGAGTTTTGGGGATCAAGGTGAGAGAATGATATCCTAAATCTTAACTTCATTAAATGCCAACAAAACTGTCACTTGTCTCTTCTTTAGTTATCATAATTATTATCTAGAACATTATTTATGACAAATAACATTGGGATGATGGATTTCTGATTTTCTGTAGTATATTTTTCAGGTATTTTAAAAAGATTTCTTTGAATCTGGTAAAGCATCAACATTGTTTTCAAAGTTTCCCTCAAGGTACTTCTTTCTCCAAGGATGCCCATTGTTTGCGTAGGGCCGAGACTTAATGATATTGTTTTTTTCTGATTACTAGTAAAGATATTCTTATTTTGGGACTTCCCTGGTGGTCCAGTGGTTGAGATTCCATGCTCCAAATGCAGGGGGCGTTTTATTCCATCCCTGGTCGAGGAACTAAGATCCTGCATGCCATGCAGCATGACCAAAACAGAAAAAAGATATTCTTATTTTTTATTATCTACTTAATTTAAACATTTTTTTGTTTTTGACCCTTTTTATTTTATTCAGTCACTAAGTCATGTCCAGCTCTTTGCAACCCCATGAACTGTAGCACACCAGGCTTCCCTGTACTTCACTATCTTCCTGAGTTGGCTCAAACCCATGTTCATTGAGTCAATGATGTTATCTAACCATCTCATCCTCTGTTGCCCCCTTCTCCTCTTGCCCTCAATCTTTCCAAGAATCTGGGTCTTTCCCAATGAGTCGGCTTTTCACATCAGGTGGCCAAATTATTGGAACTTGAGCTTCAGCATCAGTAGTTCCAATGAATATTCAGGGTTGATTTCCTTTAGGATTGACTCATTTGATCTCCTTGCTGTCCAAGGGACTCTGAAGAGTCTTCTCTAGCACCACAGTTCAAAAGCATAATTCTTTGGGGCTCAGTCTTCTTTATGGTCCAACTGTCACTGGAAAAGACATAGCTTTGACTATATGGAACTTTGTCAGCAAAGTGATGTCTCTGCTTTTTAATACGCTGTCTATGTTTGTCATGGCTTTTCTTCCAAGGAGCAAGTGTCTTTTAATTTCATGGGTGCAGTCACCATCTGTAGTGATTTTTGGAATCCAAGAAAATAGTCTGCCACTGTTTCCAGTTTTTCCCTATCTATTTGTCATGGCCCCTTTTACTTAACTGTTATTTGTCAGGAGGCTATATCTGATAAAAATCTTTCCTCATGAATGATGAAGTTACCAGAAATTTGGAATACTTTTGGATTGAAAATAATTACATGGAAAATATTCCAAAAACTATCTGTGAATGAATAATGAACAAATTCCTTTTCTATTCACATAGAACATATGTAAAACACTTGTTCAGAAGAATGCAGTAACCTTTATATTGCTTAATAGCTCAGTAACTTTTTGTTGTTGTTAGTCGCTCATTTATGTCCTACTTTTTGCGACTACAGACAGACTGTAGTCCGCCAGGCCCTTTTATCATGGAATTTCTCCAGGCAAGACTACTGGAGTGGGTTGTCATTTCCTTCACCAGGGGATCTTCCCAACCCAGGGATCCAATCTGTTGAGCCACCAGGGAAGCCCTCAGTAACATTTTAGTGTCTATACAAATGTAGAATACTTTCTTAGGAAAGTGTAGTAGAATAATTAGAAAAGCTTCTATTTTTTTTTTTAATGTAGCGCTAAAGGGACTCATACATCGTGTTTTCCCATCGTTTCTCATTCTGTTCTTGTAGAAAAAAAAAAAAAAAAAACAACTGGGAAAATTATTCCTCGACACCATGTGATATTTCTTTCCTTGCTTCTCCTGCTAAGTCACTTCAGTCATGTCCAACTCTGTGTGACCCCATAGATGGCAGCCCACCAGGCTCCCCCATCCCTGGGATTCTCCAGGCAAGAACACTGGAGTGAGTTGCCATTTCCTTCTCCAATGCATGAAAGTGAAAAGTGAAAGGAAAGTCGCTCAGTCGTGTCCCATTCTTTGCGACCCCATGGACTGCAGCCTACCAGGCTCCTCCATCCATGGGATTTTCCAGGCAAGAGTACTGGAGTGGGGTGCCATTGCCTTCTCCATTTCTTTCCTTAGGGTTCAGTAATTTCAACTAGAGGCTCCTGATACAGGAAATAATAAACTTTATTGGACCAGATCCTTATACTGTTAACTGTCATAACATGGTGAATTTACATAACATGACCAATTTGCATCAAGTTGATCGAATATCTAAAAAAAGCATTTTTTGTTAAGTATAGAGACAATCCAGAGAGAGTTTGCCTGATGATATAATTAATAATAATATGTTATCTTTACTGAAGACTTACTGTTTACCAAGCATTGTCCTATGCCCCATGCACAATGCTGCCCAACAAACTGAAGCATCAGTGTTTTGAGCAGAGACATGTTTGGCTCATGCCCCCAAACCCCAAACTCCCTGGTGGTTTTCCGGGAGAAGTTTTTATAGGCAGAATTTGGGGTGGGGGCTGCAGAGTGTGTGACTTTCTTCTGATTGGTTGTTGGTGACGACAGAGGATGAGATAGTTGGATGGCATCACCAATGCAATGGACGTGAGTTTGAGTAAACTCTGGGAGTTGGTGATGGACGGGGAGGCCTGGCCTGCTGCAGTCCATGGGGTTGCAAAGAGTCAGACATGAATGAGTGACTGAACTGAACTGAACTGACGTAACAGGGCAGTGCTCCAGGAATCTTGAGCTCAGCTCAAGTTACCAGCCTCCATCTGGGTGGGGCCTTACTTCTTGCAGGAGAAGTCAAAGGTCTTGTTATGTATATTCCCAGAGGAGGAACCAGGATCTTGTGCCTTTGCCTGCACTATTGTTTCTAGATGGCTCCTCTTTTGTTTCTGTATTCCCTCATTTCCTAGATTAGCAATCAATTGAAATTGATCTTTAATATTCTGGCAAGATCTTAGAGGCTGAATGAAGCTTATTTCCTACAAAGTGGAAACTGGAGACCTGGAAAGGATTTGTGTCCAGGTGGGCCCTCCATAGTGTCCTGCTCAGTTTTATCACCACTGCTCAGTGAAATAAGTAGTATTTGTTTGTATTCTATTTTATAGAGGCCTAAACTGAGGCATCACCCCACTCCAGTACTCTTTCCTGGAAAATCCCATGGTCGGAGGAGCCTGGAAGGCTGCAGTCTGTGGGGTCGCTGAGGGTCAGACACAACTGAGCGACTTCACTTTCACTTTTCACTTTCATGCATTGAAGAAAGAAATGGCAACCCACTCCAGTGTTCTTGCCTGGAGAATCCCAGGGATGGGGAAGCATGGTGGGCTGCCGTCTATGGGGTCGCACAGAGTTGGACATGACTGAAGCGACTTAGCAGCAGCAGCAAACTGAGGCATGGAGAGGTTAAGTAACTTTTCCCAAGAATATGTGGCTAGTTAAGTGGATCCACCCAGGTAATTTCACTCAAGGATCTTTTCACTTAACTATCATGTTATGCAGCTAGTAGATACTTTAAGAGGCTACCATGTTTCCTGCTTTTTGCCTATTTAATTTTCAATTTGCTCTTCATTCACCGAGAAAGCCTAGAAAGGGGAAAAGTAGAAGCTCTTCATTTTTACCTGTTTATTCCAGATTCTCATCCCATAGTGTCTGTCTCTGTGTGAACTGTCCGAGGTCAGTAAGAGCTATTATTATATCTTATGATTTTAATCATAACCCTTCCCCCAAGTAGCTGAAATACTCCACCCACTCATTAGCCTATGAAATTACCCTTCCCTATAAAAACTGACAACCCCATACCCTGGTGTTACTCCTGCCTTCTGAGATGGGCCACACTCTATGTTTTTCTCTAAATAAATCTACTTCTTACCTATCACTTTATCCTTCCCTGAATTCTTTCTGCAGTGAGATATCAACAGCCCAACCTTAAGTCGTGAGACCAGGTGTGTGATCTCAGGTAAAAAGAACATGGGTTTAAGCCCCAATGAGAGTTACACGATTTCAGGGGAACTCATTTGAAACTTTAAAAATAATTGAGAAAAACACTTCTGATACACCCTGTGAATTCTGCTAATTGATCCATTCATTAATTGGCATTTGGCAAATGGGGTTTTCTGTGACTTACTCTAGACCTCAGCTGCCAAAGGGATCCCAAATGCAAATAGAGGATAATGGTATTACCTATAGGAAGGTTCAGGTCAAAAATTGCCTTAAATAAATCTCAATCTCAAGCAACCCACTGAGTTCAGGGATTATTATCCCTGTTTAATATCCCTCCATAGGTTCAGAGGGATGAAAATGGAGGCATTGGGACTTGATTCCAGTGTTCAGGCTCTAAGGCCAGTTAGTGTTTTTCCATTAGGCTATTCTGAAGACACCCACTTTGTATAAATTTATTTTTAGATTTCTTAGGCTGGGAAGAAGGGGAATGGAGGATGAGGGGGTCAAAGAATATTATAGTTTGCTAATAGATGACACATTTTGTATGCTTATGCTTAGTAAATCAGTTGTATAAGAGTATTTCCAAGAAGCTTAAAATATTTATTTTTATAGACACAAATTAACTTGGATACTATTATTTTAAACATTACTGTCATTGTTCATTCACTAAGTCATGTCCAACTCTTTGCTACCCCGTGGACTGCAGCACAACAGGCTTCCCTGTCCTTCACTATCTCCTGGAGTTTGCTCAAATTCATGTCCATTGGTTCATTCGGTGATGCTATCCAACCATCTCATCCTCTGTTGCTCCCTTCTTTTGCCTTCAGCCTTTCCCAGCATTAGGGTCTAGTCCAATGAGTTGGCTCTTCGCCTCAGGAGGCCAAAGTACTGGAGCTTCAGCTTCAGCATCAGTCCCTTCCAGTGAATATTCAGGATTGATTTCCTTTAGGATTGACTGGTTTGATCTCCTTGCAGTCCAAGGGACTCTGAAGAGTCTGGCACCACAATTCAAAAGCATCAATTATTATTAGAATGTGATTTATATATATGACAGCATTAGATATGCTAAGTGCTAATCCTTTGGTTTTACTAGCTTGCAGCCCTATTCTGGATTCCCTTTTCAAGTTTTCAGACTTAGCAGGATCACACAGTGTTTTCCTGTTTAAGACTCCTATTTATCTTAAGACAAAAAAAATCACCCCAGGTTCTGTTGGTTCTCACAGTAAAGAGAAATCCCCATTTCCCATTAATGTATTCAGATACATTCACTTCAAAGATGCATATACTACTAAATAGATTCACCACTGTCTTATTCTTCCCTGTTTTAGGACTTTACTTTTCAGAAATAGCTGTAAATCTTTCTTAAGCATTGTGAATATTTTTCTGAACCCATCTTCTGTCATTTACTATTTACTGTATCTGCTATTGTAGTTTCTAAAATGGGTTAATTGCACATCAAGACTATAGTGTTTTGTTTTAGTTTTTGAAAGCTGCTTTATGTTTCCTAGTTTAATGGAGAGTTAAGTCAGTCACATGTGATATGCATATACTAGATTTAAATGTTTAGTGCTTGCTTTTGACAACTAAGTAAAGAAGATCTATGTACTAGCTCTAGATTTATTTTTGAAATTGAAGAATCATGCTTTTAAAATTATTGTGGGTAACTTCAGTTTGTATCCTAGTGTACCAGCGCTAATACATTACTGGTGTCACGTTATATGATATATGAAAATATTAGGTACTACAGTAATGGTGAAATTTTATTTCCCCCTGTATTCTTATTTGATTTAATCCAAAGCTAAGTCTTTCTCCTGGTACTAGATATTTCCTTTACATCACAATGAGAAAATGTAATGTACTGTACAAAAATTTGTATCAAAATAACCAAAAATTCAAATGGCCTCATTTATCTTTGCAGGACTTAAAGGAAACAAACAAAAATGTACAAAGTAGTGACATGCAGGATAAAAACCACACAAACCTTACTTTCTTTGCCAAGCATAGCTTGTTCTGTTATGGGTTTTATACAAACATACTTTGAAATGAAATGCTGTTAGTTAAAAAACAAAAAATCAGAAATCCTAACCAAGTAGCAGGCTCAAAACATAATCTTTGTATTTTGGGCATGTCTTAGAGGCATCTGAATTGAAAATTGAAGTATTGAATGAATATTTTACAGCGGCTATCTTTTCTTTAAATCGAGGCTTTTTTCTTAATTCTAAAATTCTTAATCTAATTTCTGCCATGTTCTACACTTTAAATTTCCTAAATTAAAACTTTTGCATTTCATGGTTAGTCCCTGTTTCTGTTGTTTAGAATATCTCTGTAAGGTAATTAGAAATTTATATCTGCTCAGACCTTCTCTGAACTGTTGGAACAGTCTGATGGTTTTTCTTCATTAATCAGAGAAACTATAGTATGATTAAGTTCACATTTAAGCATATTTTATCCAAATTAGAACTGAGAGCTGAGGTTCTAGCTTTGGCACTAAAACCCCAAACATTCCTAACCCTTTAAAATAGAATTGGGTTTATTATGTATGTAGTTTATGAGAGTACGGTTTATGTAGCCTTCTGGTTTCTAAATAAATAGTCCGTATTTTCATGAAGACAGAGGAGACAAATATAAAACCAATGTTCATTTTAATTATCCTAAATGCTTAAAGGAGGGGATTCCCTGGTGGCTCAGATGGTAAAAATTCCACCTGCAATGTGGGAGACCTAAGTTTGATCCCTGGGTTGGGAAGATCCCTTGGAGGAGGGCATGGCAACCCACTTCAGTATTCTTGCCTGGAGAATCCCCAGAGGAGCCTAGTTTGGGAGGACAGAGAAAGCTTCCCTGGGGAATTTATATTTAAGCTAAATCTTTAATGATGAATAAGGATTAGATAATCAAAGAAAGTAGGAAGAACATTTTTCAACTTGGGCAAATTAGAGTCTAATACTTCTATCTATCTATCTATCTATATATAAACAGAATCTGAGATGGAAGATAATCAAAGCTAAGAATTGAAGGTGCTTAAACATTGTGAGCTCTACAGCAGCATGGAAATAGCAAAGTATGCTAATATTAGAACCTTGCAGAAGATCCATGTTACTGTATCTAGATTTTATTTTGAATGAAACTAGGCCACACTTTGGTTCAACTGCCTGAAACTGGAGTATTAGGAAGGAAATATAGCAGCCAGCCAAATGTCAATGGCTACTTTGATTAAGAACAGAATGTGGAAAAACAAATACTTAAGATCTCATCTGTTAAAGGGCTTCCCTGGTAGCTCAGACTGTAAAGAATCTGCCTATAATGCAGGAGACCTTGGTTTAAAGTTCCCATGGTGAAGGAAATGGCAACCCAACCTAGTATTCTTGCCTGAAGAATTCCACGGACATAGGAGTCTGGTGGGCTACAGTCCATGGGCTCATCAAGAGTCGGACATGACTGAGCAACTAACACAATCTGTTAACATATGTGTGGGTGGAATGAATGGGGAGGATAGATGAAAAGATGAAAGATGCTCATAAGAAGGCACTGTGATACAAAAGTCTCCGTGTCATTTAATAAGCAGACTAGCCACGATTAGTGTTGGACCTTTTAACCCAAGTAACTCATAATTGAAATGTTTACTGATAATTTTTATCCAAAAACAAATTTCAATTTGTCTCTTCTGAGACTGTATGCTTGGGCCTTCTGGGTGATAAGAGGTGTCTTATTAGCTGCCTTCGGACACCCCAGTTCTCATAAAGTTAAATTGTATGGTTGCTAAATGAATTAGGATTTAAAAATAGATTACAAGTGTTGTGTGTGTGTTTTGGCGGGGGAGTATACTCTTAACTGTGGTGACACTCTCTGCTTTAAATTTCTTGTTTTTTTCCAGTAGCACAGGTACTAATTAGTTAGATTTGTATACTTCAGAAGAATTGAATATTTGTTTTAAGATTTTTTTTTAATGAAAAAAAATGGCAGAGAGGTGGAGAGGGGGAAATACAACTTTCTAATTCTTCAGAGCTTCCTGTACCTAGTCATTCACTCTTTCAACCAGTATTTATTGAGTGTCTCTGGTGTGTGTTGTTGAAGGAATTACCTTAAGAAACAAAAAGCATTGTCTTTGCACTTGAGAAGTTTTCAATATTACCAGTGAAATGAAAGATATGCACATTCTCATCAGACCAGGAGATAGAAACAGCAATTATCCTTCTAAATTTGGATTGGTTTTGTTTTTAAATTAAGGAGAGATTGAAAATACTTGCCTTAGCATTTCATTTCTGATGCATTATACAAGAATTTAATGTGAATGCTCTTTGAGTATACATGTTATAATACTTGTTGGAATGTCTCAAGTTTATTTTCATTATCTGCAGGTGTGTACTCTTTCCATTTGTATAGGAAAGAGTGAAAAATACTCAAGAATTTCAGTTTCAGTTTAGTCGCTCAGTCATGTCCAACTCTTTGCGACCCCATGAACTGCAGCGTGCCAGGCCTCCCTGTCCATCACCAACTCTGGGAGTTCACCCAAACCCATGTCCATCGAGTCAGTGATGCCATCCATCCATCTCATCCTCTGTCGTCCCCTTCTCCTCCTGCCCTCAATCTTTCCCAGCATCAGTATCTTTTCACATGAGTCAGCTCTTCACATCAGGTGGCCAAAGTATTGGAGTTTCAGCTTCAACATCAGTCCTTCCAATGAACACCCAGGACTGATCTCCTTTAGGATGGACTGGTTGGATCTTCTTGCAGTCCAAGGGACTCTCAAGAGTCTTCTCCAACACCACAGTTCAAAAGCATCAATTCTTCAGCACTCAGCTTTCTTTATAGTCCAACTCTCACATCCATACATGACCACTGTAAAAACCATAGCCTTGACTAGATGGACCTTTGTTGACAAAGTAATGTCTCTGCTTTTCAATATGCTATCTAGGTTGGTCATAACTTTCCTTCCAAGGAGTAAGCGTCTTTTAATTTCATGGCTGCAGTCACCATCTGCAGTGATTTTGGAGCCCAGAAAAATAAAGTCTGACACTGTTTCCACTGTTTCCCCATCTATTTGCCATGAAGTAATGGGACCGGTTGCCATGATCTTAGTTTTCTGAATGTTGAACTTTAAGCCTACTTTTCACTCCCCTCTTTCACTTTCATCAATAGGCCCTTTAGTTCCTCTTCACTTTCTGCCATAAGGGTGGT
Organism: Bos grunniens; assembly: GCF_055505025.1. Lineage (NCBI taxonomy): Eukaryota > Metazoa > Chordata > Mammalia > Artiodactyla > Bovidae > Bos > Bos grunniens. The sequence continues at coordinate 97,664,553 of NC_141194.1, read as the reverse complement.
GTCATCTGCATATCTGAGGTTATTGATACTTCTCCTGGAAATCAGTAGTTATCTATTTTTAAAAAATGTTCAGTAATTGCTAATTATTACTTTTACAAAAAGATTTATCATAGCAGTGAAAGTTCCAATCTCCTATTTCTAGTGCTAGTGTCCATTTCTTAAATAAACACTTAAAATCCACTTAAATACAAAATTTCTAAAAATCTTCTTGCAATATATGTTAACATCCATAGAAAATCTCTCTTTTAAAGGTGCTACACCAGGTAATCTTAAGTGTATTTCACATATTTACTGAAAATTTTGGTGTTTAGTTGCTAAGTCACGTCCAGCTCTTTTGCCACCCCATGGACTCTAGCCTGCCAGGCCCCTCTGTCCATGAGATTTCCCAGGCAAGAATGCTGGAGTGCATTGCCATTTCCTTCTGCTGGGGATCTTCCTGACTCAGGGTTCGAATTCATATCTCCTTCATTGACAGGCTGATTCTTTACCACTGAACAACAGAGAAGCCCTTTTTGAAAATTATGCTTTTTTTTTCTTTTTTTACACATTATCTTCCCATTCAAACATCCTAATTTTTCTTGTTTTTTTCTGGGTCAGAAAGTACTATATATATATATATACATATATATATAAATTTTTTTGGTCAATATAGTATATTTATATATATATGTGTATATATATGTATATATATGTATATATATATATAAATTTTTTTTTTGGTCAATATAGTAATTTTATCTTAAAAAATTTTTTTTTATCCTTTGGACTCTGTGGGAGAGGAAGAGGGTGGGGTGATTTGGCAGAATGGCATTGAAACATGAATAATATCATATATGAAATGAGTCACCAGTCCAGATTCGAAGAACAATACTGGTTGCTTGGAGCTGGTGCACTGGGAGGACTCAGAAGGATGGTACGGGGAGGGAGGAGGGAGGAGGTTTCAGGATGGGGAACATGTGTATACCTGTGGCGGATTCATGTTGATATATGGCAAAACCAATACAATATTGTAAAGTTAAAAAATAAAATTAAATTAAAAAAAATAAAACACAGACCCCCCAAAATTTTTTTATCCTTTTTATTTTTTAAATTATGCAATATGATAACACATTTAAAGGAGACTTGGAAAATCCAGAACAAAAATGTATAGTTCCACTTTATACCTATTTTTCTTTAAAAAGTCTACTTAATGTAGAATAAACATTGACCAAGAGTAACCAAAACACCTGAGATCTCTTGTTTCCAGAGATTATTTGCGTGCGTAATACTCAGCTTGTTTGGACCTTGTTTTCTTTGTTCTGTTCTTACCCGCCCCAATATCACACGTGGTTGTTATGTGGATTAAATAGCATAAATTATGTGAAAATCTTTATAAATTATAACTTGCTACGTAATATCAAGTACACTTATTACAAGGAAGCTAATCTGTAGGTATTTTTATCCAGTAGAAGGAGTTAACTCTATGTGTTTAAAAAAATGTGAATTTCTCCTCCTATAGTTTACCATTTATTTTTGGACTTTTAGAAGAACCAACTAGGGGAAGTGTAAATACAGCTATTGAGTGAGAACACTCTTAGGGAGATTGCTGGAGAGATGAAGGAATTGTTTTCCATATTTCGATATTAAAAAAAAATGATTTATTATTATGTCAGTAAATGTTTGAAGCAAAGTATATACCTATTAGAATTCTTTTTTGCTGATATACCAATGATAAAATCTTTGCATGCAAAGATATTTAATAGTATATTAAATAAAATGACAATGTACATTTGATTCTTTTGAAGTACATAATATAGGTAGGTTTAATTTTGTATTTCCTGCTACAAGAGAAAGTGGTTCATAGTGGATATAGTTTATATCTTCGATCTATTGACCCATTTCAGCCTCGAGGCTACTGTGACCACCAGTGTAATGACCAGTAGTGAAAGTGTTAGTCACTCAGTCTTGTCCACCTCTTTGTGACCCCATGGACTATAGCCTGCCAGGCTCCTGTGTCCATGGGATTTCCCAGGCAAGAATACTGGAGTGGGTTGCCATTCCCTTCTCCAGGGGATCTTCCTGACTCAGGATTCGGACCCAGGTCTCCTGCATTGCAGGCTGATTCTTTACCTTCTGAGCCACCATGAAAGCCAGTAGTGGAAAGGGAATAAATTCACAACCGTTAATTAGAGTTTTGGAACTTAATTGAATTCTGTGTGGGGTAGTTGTAGATAAAATAAAAGTTCAAAGAGATATGGGGAAGTAGCGTTTGGTCTGGCCTATTGACAGTATCCAAGGAGACAATATATGCCAAGGCTGTATATAGTCACCCTGCTTATTTAACTTAATATTTTGTAATGTCATCTGCTTCAGTAGCATTCTTTATGATGATATAATGCACGTGTGCTCAGTTGTGTCTGACTCTTTGCTACCCTATGAACTGTAGCCCGCCAGACTCCTCTGTCTGTGGGATTTTCCAGGCAAGAATACTGGAGTGGGTTGCCATTTCCTTCTGCAGGGGATCTCCCCGAAACAGGGATTGAACCTGTGTCTCCTGCATTGCAGGTGGAATCTTTACCACTTGAGCCATTGGAGAAGCCCCCTTTAGGACAATAATAACCAGTTAAAAAACACAATGAAATGGTTAAGGTGGTAATTTTTTTAAGTTATGTGTGTTTAACCACAAATTTAAAAGACACAATGAAAAAGATCACATTCAAAATAGTAATAAAGTATAAAATGACTTTAATGAATTTAATAGATGTATATAATCCACATAAATGATTCTACATCACTTTGAGAGCTATAGAAAAACACTAGAGTAAATGTAAAGACAATGAATTCTAGATGGGATGAATAAAGATCATAAAGATAAAAATTTCTCGTTTTAAATTTATATATTCAACATAGTTATAATAAAATCAAAACACACATTTAAACGAATTGAATATTTCAAGATTGTTATCTATATATGGAAAAGGAAGCCAGCAAGAATATTTTGAGAACTAGAGACAATATTTTGGTGGTAGGGAAGTATTCCATATGAAGTTAAAGCATTAAAATATTTTAAAGAGAGAGATTATATTAGCATTGACATTCATGTGAATAAGTGGGAGAAAAAATGTCCAGTAATATGATAGATAGAGGGCCTTCCAGTGGTCTAGTGGTTAAGAATCCACCTGCCAACGCAGGGGACATGGATTTGTTCCCTGGTCCAGGAAGATCCCCTATGCCTTGGAGCAACTAAACCCGTGCGCCACAACATCTGAGCCTGCGCTCTGGAGCCGGTGAGCCACAACTACTGAGCCTCTGTGAATTAAGTATTGAAGCTGCTGTGCCTAGAGCCTGTGCTTCACAGCAAGAGAAACCACTGCAATGAGAAGCCCATGCACTCCAACTAAGAGTAGCTCCGGCTCAACACAGCTAGAGAAAGCCTACGCACAGCATTGAAGACCTAGCACAGCCAAAAAAAAAAAAAAAAATTTTTTTTAAATATATGATAGATGGGTTAAGAGGAGAAAGAGAGAGAAAGAAAAAGTATTTTGTAAGGATATAATATAAGGAGAATAGATAAGCATTCCATTATTGTTCATTGATTCTATAAATCTGGGGAGAAAAATAGGTTCATAAGTCATAATGTATAACAGAATCATAGATTAAAAGTAAACATTAAAGTGCAAACTTTGTAATATTTGAAATAATTGAAGTTACAGAAGCAAAGATTTACTGCTTTAAATAAATAAAAGCTAAATTGTATGGAAAATATTAAAAAAACAACAAAAACATACAAGGGATTAATGTAGTTAGTATCTAAGTACAGCATAAAGCATGATGTAGACATTTAGGTTTGGATAGATAAATGTGCAAAAGAAACAGATAATTCACATAAGTGGAAATAAAATCAGGAAAATGGAGAAATTTTTAACATACCAACTGAGAAATGCAAATTTTGAAAATGAGGTATCATTTTCCATCTATTCAATGGGAATGATAAGAGCAACATTATCTAATATGGTGAAATTTGTACTTTACTATATTGTGCTGGTAGCATTAAATCTGTTTGAAAAGTGGTTGGACAGAAGATACAAAATGCTTATATGCTTTGACCCCTATTATATAGTCCTTTGGAGAATTTATCCTGAGGAAATTATCCAAAAGAAAGGAAAGAACGATTCCTTACAGGATTGTTCATACTAATAGAAACTCAAGGTGGGTGGAAACCTTAATTCCAAGAAGAAAGGAATGCCTAAATTATGGTCCAGACCCTAGGAGAATATTAGTTAGGCACTCAGATGATTTATATAGACTGTAGAACAATGAAAACATTTGTCTGATACAATGGTTAAAAGAAATTATGTGAGTGGTGTGATATATGCTTTTAGCTATTACATTTTAGTATGCATATAATCAAAGATTAGATGACACTGCAAAAACTGGTATGGTGGGATTTAAATTTTTTTTTTTTTTTTTACATTCTCCTTGCCAAATTTATTTTTAAGAGACTATAGAGAAAATAAGAAAGGCACAGACTTCTAAGAATGCCAAAGTATGCTGCTTAACAATTTGTACTGATCACGTTCTGTGGACCAGGAGCCACTTATAGTGTTTTGTGTATATTCTCTCATTCTGAAATGTTTGAAAGACTAAGAGAGAAGGTTTAGGCGAGATATACCAGTCTTCTGGGCTTCCTAGGTGACACTGGTGGTAAAGAACCTGCCTGCCAATCTGGAGACATAAAAGATGTGGGTTTAATTCCTGGGTTGGGAGGATCTCCTGGAGGAGGGCATGGCAACCCACTCCAGTAGTATTGCCTGGAGAATCTCCATGGACAGAGGAGCCTGGTGGGCTATGGTCCATGGGGTTGCAAAAGTCAGACATGACTGAAGTGACTTAGAACACATGAATGCACTAAATGTATCAGTTCAGTTCAGTTCAGTCGCTCAGTCATGTCTGACTCTTTGCGACTCCATGAACTGCAGCACACCAGGCCTCCCTGTCTATCACCAACTCCCAGAGTTCACTCAGACTCACGTCCATTGAGATGGTGATGCCATCTGACATCTCATCATCTTTCGTCCCCTTCTGCTCCTCCCCCCATCCCTCCCAGCATGAGGGTCTTTTCCAATGAGTCAACTCTTTGTGTGAGGTGGCCAAAGTATTGGAGTTTCAGCTTCAGCCTCAGTCCTTCCAATGAACACTCAGGACTGATCTGCTTTAGGATGGACTGGTTGGATCTCCTTGCAGTCCAAGGGACTCTCAAGAGTCTTCTCCAACACCATAGTTCAAAAGTGTCAATTCTTCAGTGCTCAGCTTTCTTCACAGTCCAACTCTCACATCCATACATGACCACTGGAAAAACCATAGCCTTGACTAGACGGACCTTTAATGTCTCTGCTTTTGAATATGCTATCTAGGTTGGTCATAACTTTCCTTCCAAGGAGTAAGCGTCTTTTAATTTCATGGCTGCAGTCACCATCTGCAGTGATTTTGGAGCCCCCCGAAAAATAAAGTCTGACACTGTTTCCACTGTTTCCCCATATATTTCCCATAAAGTGTTGGGACCAGATGCCATGATCTTAGTTTTCTGAATGTTGAGCTTTAAGCCAACTTTTTCACTCTACTCTTTTAGTTTCATCAAGAGCCTTTTTAGTTCCTCTTCACTTTGTGTCATAAGGGTGGTGTCATCTGCATATCTGAGGTTATTGATATTTCTCCCGGCAATCTTGATTCCAGCTTGTGCTTCTTCCAGCCCAGCGTTTCTCATGATGTACTCTGCATATAAGTTAAATAAGCAGGGTGACAATATACAGCCTTGATGTACTCTTTTTCCTATTTGGAACCAGTCTGTTGTTCCATGTCCAGTTCTAAGTGTTGCTTCCTGACCTGCATATAGTTTCTCAAGAGGCAGATCAGATGGTCTGGTATTCCCATCTAGGAATCAGTGAACTAAAATGGACTGGAATCGGTGAATTTAACTCAGATGACCATTATATCTACTACTTTGGGCAGGAATCCCGTAGAAGAAATGGAGTAGACATCATGGTCTACAAAAGAGTCTGAAATGCAGTACTTGGATGCAGTCTCAAAAACGACAGAATGATCTCTGTTCGTTTCCAAGGCAAACCATTCAATATCATGATAATCCAAGTCTATGCCCCAACGAGTAACGCTGAAGAAGCTGAAGTTGAACGGTTCTATGAAGACCTACAAGACCTTTTAGAACTAACACCCAAAAAAGATGTCCTTTTTATTATAGGGGACTGGAATGCAAAAGTAGGAAGTCAAGAAACACCTGGAGTAACAGGCAAATTTGGCCTAGGAGTATGGACTGAAGCAGGGCAAAGGCTAATAGAGTTCTGCCAAGAGAATGCACTGGTCATAGCAAACACCCTCTTCCAACTAAATGCATACTTGTCTCCAAATCACTGAAAATCTGTGACAGGAAAGCAAAATTAGAATTGTTGCATTTTAGTCACTGAGTCATGTATGACTCTTTTGTGATCCCATGGACTGCAGCCCACCATGCTCCTCTGCACATGGGATTTCCCAGATAAGAATACTGGAGTGGGTTGCCATTTCCTTCTCCAGGGTATCTTCTTGACCCAGGGATGGAACTTGCATCTCTTGTGTCTCTTGCATTGGCAGGTGGATTCTTTACCACTGTGCTACCTGGGAAGCCCACAGTTAGAATAATCATCTTTATTCCATTGGGGTAACGCCAAGCAAAAAATAACTATTATCAACAATGTAAAAATTATAGGGAAATAGATCTTGACATAATGGTAACAAAACAAAACAGTAACAAGTATACACATATGTTCCTGTCCCCATACATCTGGTTGTCTGAGTCAGAAACTTGACCTTCGTCTTTGATTCCTTGCAAATCGTCATTCTTAGCTTCCAATCTGGTACCACATTCTCATGATTTTAACTGCTCAAATATTTCCTAACCTCATCCTTTCCTTCCCATTTGCTGTGTCACTTTCCCAGTTGAGACCACCATCGTATTCACTTGGATTCCACCAACAGCCTCCAAACTAATCTTTTTCTTCCATTCTTATCTGTTTTTCTTCTACTTTCCACACGAATCTAAACATGTCACATTGCAGCTAAAAAGTCCTCAGTGATTTCACTTTGCTAAATAAGGTCCAAACCTTTAATGGGACTTTCAAGGGACTAAAGGCCTTAGCTTGTCTTTATTTCAGCAGCATCTGCTCCCTAGCAAATAAATTCATTCCCTCTCAGTAAAGCACATTTTATTTTTTCCCCTCATTGAGTTGTCACAGTCTCTCCCTCACCTGTCAAATCGAACTCAAGCTTTTTCCTATGTTCTCCAATTCCTGCTTATGCTTCAAGTTTCAACTTAGAAATTCTTTCCTCCATGTGGTCTTTCTGAACTTCTGGGGTCAGGTCATTCTGTGTTCTCATACAACCCTATGCTACTCCCTTTCTACTCATATTTCTTGAAAATAAGAACCACCTGAGTACAGCCCATTGTTTACTGGTTTACTCCCAGATTCTCAGTTTCAGCAGACTGAGCCCATAGGAACTGCTCAATATGTATCCCTTGAATGAGTCTTTCTGGTTTTGGCCTGCAGTGAATATTGTAAACTCCTTGAGATTTATATTTTCAGCTTCCAGTTTGAGCACTGTCTTCTTAAGCATCAGTTCATTAACACCAAACACAAATGCCACACACAGTGCATCTTCAATAATGGTTTGAAATGAATATAACTCAGTATTTGAATAAAAGAATCATTGCAATGGTGATGCCTAACTGAGGTTAATAAGCATTCTCCTCTTTTTAAGTTCTTTGAAAGTGAAGACTGTTTTTGTTTTACCTATGGTATATAACCGGAGAAGGCAATGGCACCCCACTCAAGTACTCTTGCCTGGAAAATCCCATGGATGGAGGAGCCAGGTGGGCTGTAGTCCATGGGGTCGCTGAGAGTTGGACACGACTGAGCGACTTCCCTTTCACTTTTCACTTTCATGCATTGGAGAAGGAAATGGCAACCCACTCCAGTGTTCTTGCCTGGAGAATCCCAGGGACAGGGGAGCCTGGTGGGTGGCCGTCTGTGGGGTCGCACAGAGTCGGACACGACTGAAGCAACTTAGCAGCAGCAGCAGCATGGTACCTAACATTGTGATTTATATATGGTAGAAACTCAGTGAATACCTTGAGTTCCTAAGATTGAACACTAGCTAGAGAGTCCCAATTAATGCTAGTATTAATTAGGTCATCTTGACCATCTGCAGTTCGAAATTTAGCTAGATTTCTCTGTATATTTATCTATGTGTGGATGTATGCATGGTCATGTGAACATTATTTAAAGGTAGTAGACTGATTTAATATTCATTTATACTACTTGGTGACCATTAAAATGATGCTGTCACCCTCAGTTCAGTTCAGTTCAGTCGCTGAGTCATGTCTGACTCTCTGCGACCCCATGAATTGCAGCATGCCAGGCCTCCCTGTCAGTCACCATCTCCCGGAGTTCACCCAGAGTCCTGTCCTTCGAGTTGGTGATGCCATCCAGCCATCTCATCCTCTGTTGTCCCCTTCTCCTCCTGCCCCCAATCCCTCGCAGCATCAGAGTCTTTTCCAATGAATCTAGTCTTTGTATGAGGCAGCCAAAGTACTGGACTTTCAGCTTTAGCATCATTCCTTCCAAAGAACACCCAAGGCTGATCTCCTTTAGAATGGACTGGTTGGATCTCCTTGCAGTCCAAGGGACTCTCAAGAGTCTTCTCCAACACCACAGTTAAAACCATCAATTCTTTAGCGCTCAGCTTTCTTCACAGTCCAACTCTCACATTTACATGACTGCTGGACAAACCATAGCCTTGACTAGATGGACTTTTGTTGGCAAAGTAATGTCTCTGCTTTTGAATATGCTATCTAGGTTGGTCATAACTTTCCTTCCAAGGAGTAAGCGTCTTTTAATTTCATGGCTGCAGTCACCATCTGCAGTGATTTTGGAGCCCCCAAAAATAAAGTCTGACACTGTTTCCACTGTTTCCCAATCTATTTCCCATGAACTGCTGGGACCAGATGCCATGATCTTCATTTTCTGAATGTTGAGCTTTAAGCCAACTTTTTCACTCTACTCTTTCACTTTCGTCAAAAGCCTTTTTAGTTCCTCTTCACTTTGTGTCATAAGGGTGGTGTCATCTACATATCTGAGGTTATTGATATTTCTCCCTGCAATCTTGATTCCAACTTGTGCTTCTTCCAGCCCAGCGTTTCTCATGATGTACTCTGCATATAAGTTAAATAAGCAGGATGACAATATACAGCCTTGATGTACTCCTTTTCCTATTTGGAACCAGTCTGTTGTTCCATGTCCAGTTCTAACTGTTGCTTCCTGACCTGCATATAGGTTTCTCAAGAGGCAGGTCAGGTGGTCTGGTATTCCCATCTCTTTCAGATTTTTCCACAGTTTATTGTGATCTACACAGTCAAAGGGTTTGGCATAGTCAGTAAAGCAGAAATAGATGTTTTTCTGGGACTCTCTTGCTTTTTCGATGATCCAGCAGATGTTGGCGATTTGATCTCTGGTTCCTCTGCCTTTTCTAAAACCAGCCTGAACATCTGGAAGTTCACGGTTCACATATTGCTGAAGCCTGGCTTGGAGAATTTTGAGAATTCCTTTACTAGCGTGTGAGATGAGTGCAATTGTGTGGAAGTTTGAACATTCTTTGGCATTGCCTTTCTTTGGGATTGGAATGAAAACTGACCTTTTCCAGTCCTGTGGCCACTGCTGAGGTTTCCAAATTTTCTGGCATATTGAGTGCAACACTTTCACAGCATCATCTTTCAGGATTTGAAATAGCTCAACTGGAATTCCATCACCTCCACTAGCTTTGTTCATAGTGATGCTTTCTAAGGACCACTTGACTTCACATTCCAGGCTGTCTAGCTCTAGGTGAATGATTATACCATCGTGATTATCTTGGTCGTGAAGACCTTTTTTGTACAGTTTCTTCTGTGTATTCTTGCCACCTCTTCTTAATATCTTCTGTTTCTGTTAGGTCCATACCATTTCTGTCCTTTATTGAGCCCATCTTTGCATGAAGTGTTCCCTTGGTATCTCTAATTTTCTTGAAGAGATCTCTAGTCTTTCCCATTCTGTTGTTTTCCTCTATTTCTTTGCATTGATTGCTGAGGAAGGCTTTCTTATCTCTCCTTGCTATTCTTTGAAAGTCTGCATTCAGATGTTTAAAGCTTTCCTTTCTCCTTTGCTTTTTGCTTCTCTTCTTTTCACAGCTGTTTGTAAGGCCTCCCCAGACAGCCATTTTGCTTTTTTGCATTTCTTTTCCATGGAGATGGTCTTGATCCCTGTCTCCTGTACAATGTCATGAACCTCATTCCATAGTTCATCAGGCACTCTATCAGATCTAGTCCCTTAAATCTATCTCTCACTTCCACTGTATAATCAAAAGGGATTTGATTTGCTGTCACCCTACAGATAGTCAAAATTCTCTTCTCATTGTTAGGTTGTTGATTTGTTTTTCTTTGGTTGTTTGTGTGTTATCATGCATGGGATCCTAGGTTGCTCTGCAATTTTTAAGACAAATTCCAGTGCTTTTTTAAAATCAGTCAATGTGTAATCAGTGAGAATATTTTAGGATTTGAGAACATAATTTTAACTGGAGGAAATATGTTTGGAAACTCTTTATGGGGAAAGTTATTTTTTCTGGTGGATCATAGAACTTTGAATGATATGTATTCCATATTCCTTCACCTCTTCCTCTCATCAGTGTGCTTTACTTGTAAATGTCTGCCTATAGAGATGTGTGTTGAAGCCTATTTTAACAAACAGAAGGTGAGACATATTTGAATAAACATCTTCTTAGTGATTGCAGTTAAAAAAGTACAAATCTTCTTGGTTGAAGCAAGAGAGATTGTTCCTGCTTTGTTATGAGGGAAGGGTTTTCTTTTGTGCCCTCACTTTTCTTTATTCCTTTCTCTCTTTTTTCTTGTTTAATTTTTCCTGTATGGTTTTGTGTCTCTTCCATTTTATTACTAATTTTCTCTCATCTCTTTTTTACTCTTGCATGCATGCTTAGTCACTCAGTTGTGTTTCACTCTTTGCCACCCCATGGGCTATAGCCGTCAGTCTCCTCTGTCCCTGAGATTTCCCAGGCAAGAATACTGGAGTGGATTGCCATTTCTTCCTCCAGGCTTTTACTCTTACCTTTATTTGTTTATTCAAGTCTTATACCTATGTATGTGAGTCACTTTGGCCAAAACAGATGATAAAGATTTCTTTCAAAAATCGTATTTCATGTATTTTAATTAGAAAAGTAATCATTGTAAATTTAGAAAGTCTGGAAATGCAGCAAGTTTTAAAGAGGAAAATAAATATCTAAAATTATGTTACTCAGGGATAATTATTATTAACATTACCATAGAATACCATTTAGATGATAGAAACGTTTTCACATAATTGAAATCCTACTGTACAAAGAGTTTTTTTTTCTCATTTCTCATAACTTTGACTCAAAGATATATTTCCACATCTTGAAAACATCTTAATGCCTGCATAGTATTCCATTTGAAGTAGATGCCATAGTTTACCTCTTCATTTCTCTACATTTGATCTCTTTATTACGTAAGTGTTATGTTTCCTTTTAAAAAATGATGTGTTGAATGGAATACAGCATAAAGCTTGGTTTACGATTTGGATTATTTTCTATGGTAGATTCATAGAAGCAGCATTACTAGGTCAAAGAAAATGCATACTTTTTGTTTTAAGACTCTTGGTTCTTCTTACCAGATGACTTTCCAGAAGATTATGCCAACTCTCCATTTTGCTATCAGCATTGTAAAATAATATGTATCTCAACCACTTGGGCAGGGGCGGGGGTCAGGACTTTTTTAGTTGCTTTAATTGTATTCTGTGTTGATAAGTGTGTAATTTCTCTATAGCTGTGTGTATTGCATTACCAAATGAATCCATTAAACAAAGTATGTTATTTTATGAACACGTTTGAATCTTATACAAAGTATTTTGAAGGTAGTATGTACCTAATATATGTTTTCTACACTTAGAATCCATTTCTGTGCTGGGTTATTTCTCTGTGATATTGCACTACTCTTTTAAATCCCAAACTGAAGCAGTTACTTTTCTTTTAAGTTCTGTAGCTTTGTGACCTTGACAGCTGAGCTAGTACTTTAAAGAGTAAGTGGTCCTGGACAGTATTTTAGGACAATGAGAAGTGCCAAAGGCATGAGAGAGAAAGACTAATGGATAGAACCCTGGACTAGAAATCAGATGCCCTCAGTTCTATCCCCAGTTCCATTTGTCATTGTGTATTGTGGCCAAATTTGATTAAAGAACTTGCCCAATCTATAAAAGGGAGATAATATGTCTCACCTTACAGGGATGCTAGAGGGATTAATGTAATAATTTTTTTCCCAAAATCCTTTTGTGTTCTTCAAAGAGAATTCAACAGGTCAAAAACTAAGATTAATGTAAAATTTGAAAGTAGAAATAAATTTTTATACTTTGAAACTTTTATATCCCGTTTACTTTGTTAACTTAAAGCCTTTATTGGTTACTTATACAAAGGATAGATTGAGTACAGTATTTTTCCAAATGTGGCAAAAAGTGATATTGGGTTTATGAACAATTAGTTTCTACTTTAAAACTTACACCATTTTACATATATTCTTCTGTATTGATCATATATTACTTTAAAATGAAATAAGGAAAATAAATTCTTTAAATAACCCACTGTGAGTTAATAATGAGTCTAAAAATAGTTTACAAGTATTTTGCTTTACTTAATTTATATTCTTATTTATGAAATGGGCTATAAAACAGTGGTATGATAATGTATTTCTTTATCATCATTGTTTGATCATTGTTTGTTTATTTTTCCCTGATTTGGTGAAGTTCTGTATATAAACTGATCTTCCTTTTTCTAATTTAGAATAAGTATTTTCTAAAAATAGTAGAACATTTGGGATGAATGGAGAGTTAGGTGACAAATTTTAATAATCCCTAAGCCTCATTTGGAGAAGGCAATGGCAGCCCACTCCAGTACTATTGCCTGGAAAATCCCATGGACGGAGGAGCCTGGTAGGCTGCAGTTCATGGGGTCGCTAAGAGTCGGACATGACTGAGCAACTTCCCTTTCACTTTTCACTTTCATGCTTTGGAGAAGGAAATGGCAACCCACTCCAGTGTTCTTGCCTGGAGAATCCCAGGGACCGGGGAGCCTGGTGGGCTGCTGTCTTTGGGGTCGCACAGAGTCGGACACGACTGAAGCGACTTAGCAGCAGCAGCAGCAAGCCTCATTTAGAAGTTTTCATTAAAAACTCTCCTGGTAAAGAAAGTGCTATTCAACCTGACTTTGAGCTTCTTGAGGATAGGGGATGTATCTTAGACATCTTTGTGTAGCCAAGGCCTAGGACATAGTAGTTGTCTAGTAAAGTTTAACAAAGAAATTAATCTCCTAGTTGAGATAAAATATAAAAGCAACACATAAAGGTCATCTTCTAAGAAAGATAATATACTATAGTAGCTAAAATGTTCTTTGAAATAATATCTTAGATACAAACAACATTTCACACATGTACCACATATTTCTAGAATTCAAAGCATCTACCGCTCTTTAAAATTCACATTTCTAATGTGGAGACTATGCTGGGTGAGGAAATTTCAGATTGGTTCTGTTTTGACCACTAAAAGCTCATGCTTTATGTAAGACCCAAGTTATTATTTTTTGAGAGAGGGGTGACACTTTTGCTCTTTAATACTTGTTTTACTTATGCTATCAGGGACTTAGCCAGTTTGATAGTGGGTCTTTAGCAAATTTTAGTATTCCCAGGGAAACTCTGTTTTTGAATGCTTTGGAATGTCAATAGTGTTTCAAAGTGGTTTTAATTTGGGGGGCCTTTTTTTAGTGGTAATGGCAAGTACCGTTTTTTTTGAATTGTCACAAATTAGTTGTGAGATCTACATCAAATACATTTACTAGTGTATATGATATTTCTCTTAAAAATGTTCCCCCCACCCCTATGCAGATTGGTGTGCTTCAATAAATGAAAAAAATATAGTGGAGGAAAGAAGTCTCAAGCCTAGGATTTTGTAAAGTTCTGGTAATGTAAAATATATATCACACATTGAATGATAGATATATTCCAGAAAAATTACATAAACCTTTACACAAAAGTCATTGCCCTTGAGGAAGTCTGTGGAGTGAGTAAAATTTAGAACAGCTGGTGGATGAAGGAAAGAATTATTGAGAATAATAATGGAGCAGTAAGTAAGCTTGGGAGTAAATAAGATGTTTACCTCTGGACAGAGAAAAACTAAAAATTTGGCAAGTCATATGGTACTCAGGATCTCAATGGATTATCACTTTTGGGGAGAGACTTATGCTTTCAGGAATGTGCATGCTTTCTTCTACCCCATATTTGACCTTTCTCACAGGCCCCAGGTAATATCTTTGTGTATGTTAGTCGCTCAGTCATGTCCGACTCTTTGCAACCTAATGGACTGTAGCCCGCCAGGCTCCTCTGTCCATGGGATTCTCCAGGCAAGAATACTGGAGTGGATTGCCATTCTCTCCTCCAGAGGATTTTCCTGACCCAGGGATTGAACCCTGGTCTCCTGCATTGCAGTCAGATTCTTTACCCTTTGAGCTACAGGAAAGTCCTGAAAAGTGAAAGTCGCTCAGTTGTGTTCCACTCTTTGTGACCCCATGAACTATATAGTCCATGGAATTCTTCAGGCCAGAATACTAAAGTGGATAACCTTTCCCTTCTCCAGCATCTCTTCCCAACCCAGGGATAGAACCCAGGTCTCCTGCATTGCATGTGGATTCTTTATCAGCTGAGCACCAAGGGAAGCCCAAGAATACTGGAGTGGGTAGCCTATCCCTTCTCCAGTGGATCTTTCTTACCCAGGATTCGAACCAGGGTCTCCTGCATTGCAGGCAGATTCTTTACCAACTGAGCTATCAGGACAGCTCCTATTTTGTCCCAGAATGATGGAATATTCAAGCTGCACAAGACAATAGAGATCATTTTCTAGCCCCTCATTTTCATAACAGGAGGAAACAGATTGGCCTGGAGAATCTGTGTAGGTCTCATGACACAAAGCAACTTTGAGCCAGGTTTAAAATCCGAATGCTATGACTTCCACTCTAGTAAGTTGCCTTGTTTAGCCTACTGCCTCCTTAGTATTGCTAGTGTTGTGCTTTACTTGGCAACTTAGAGTAGCTTGGTCTCTCACGTCACATTCTGTTCCTCTAAGATAACACATATGGCTTGTCAAGTGGTCATATCAAATGGACTGATTTATGTATCCCAGTGTTATTAAAAAGGAGAGTTTATCTATAGGTTTGTGTAACATCAGGAATCTGGAGATTCATTTCCAGGAGTCATAGAAAGGATAGCTTTCTAAAAGTAAGGGAATCTGACCGAAAGTGAAAAGTTTGTTTTCATTGCAGGTTAATGAGCATACACACACACACACACACGCACACACACACACACAGTGCAGTATTTCAGGAAAATGTGCCACAAATGCTGTCAATTTGTATCATGAAAAATCACCTGTTACATCTACTTTCCAGATCTGGTATACATCTGTGTTTATATTTTTATGTATTTTTGTGTATTTAAACAGCAGAGTTGAAAGCTCTTGCTGTGTATCCATTCGTACATTCATTCATCCAACAATTATTCAGAGTATTTCCTGTGTTCTACACACTATGCTATGGGCTGGGGATCAGCCAAATAGAAGACAGACAAAGCCCTTGATGCCTTGGGAATGTATATTTTTAATGAAAGGGGACAGGTTATCAACAGATCAATAAACAAAAATATAGAAAATAATAATAAACAAAGGATATACCAAATAGTAATGAATTCCTAAAAGAGTGATGTGTGGTTTTTCAGGAT
The DNA here is from genome assembly GCF_055505025.1 of Bos grunniens. Taxonomy (NCBI): domain Eukaryota; kingdom Metazoa; phylum Chordata; class Mammalia; order Artiodactyla; family Bovidae; genus Bos; species Bos grunniens. The sequence continues at coordinate 97,648,652 of NC_141194.1, read as the reverse complement.
GCCATTTTGGTGGTGAGCGACATCATATAGGATGATCAGAGAAAGCCTGTGTGAGGACATGGTTTTTGAGTAATGCAAAGGAAATAACCATGCACATATTCAGGAAAAGGGCTTTGCAAACCAAGAGAACAACATATGCAGAGGCTCTAATGTGGGAATGGGCTTGGGGTGTTTGAGTGGCAGGTAATAGACCGCTATGGTTGGGACATAGTGGATAGGGATGAAATTGTAGAGATAGATAGAGGCAAAATTATACAGAGCTTTGTGGACCTCAAAAAAGAGTTGAAATGGACCAGAGGTTGGATCTCTGCTACTTACTAGCTATGTGTATGTGACCTCAGATTAGTCTCATAAAATATGGTATTTGTTTTTTTCTTTCTGACTTACTTCACTCTGTATAACAGGCTCTAGGTTCATCTACCTCATTAGCACCGAATCAAATGCATTCATTTTTATGGCTGAGTAATATTCCATTGTATATAGGTACCACAGCTTCTTTATCCATTCATCTGTTGATGGACATCTAGGTTGCTTCCATGTTCTAGCTATTGTAAATAGTGCTGCAGTGCACATTAGGGTACCTGTGTCTTTTTCAATTATGGTTTCCTCAGGGTATATGCCCAGTAGTGGGATTGTTGGTGTCATATGATAGTGTTATTCCTAGTTTTTAAAGGAATCTTCATACAGCTTAGTTTCTTAACTTCTGTGATCTTCAGTTTTCTCATTTGTGAATTGGAATACTTATTCCTCTTCAGGGTTGTTTACAAGGATTAGGATAATAAATGGTAAGTGAGTTAGAACAGTGACTGGAGTATAGTACCTTCAAGTTGTTGGGTTTTCATGAGAGTTCTTCGTGATAGCCTCAGCCTGCAGTGGTTTGAAGCAGGGCTTTGGTTCCCAGCCAGAAATTGAGGGTCATGGCAGTGAGAACACTCAGTTGTAGACACTAGACCACCAGGGACCAGTGGCCAGTGAGTGACAAGCCTCTCACTCATCAGCTGTGTAGAAATGAATTTCCACATACAGATGGAAAGTAGTGAAACAAGTAAAGTGTTTAGTAGGAGGACAAAGGGTATGTGTGAGCTCAGAGAGAGAATCATACCCTTGTGGTAGTTTTGGTTACTTTATTGGGCATTTCTTCTGGGTTTCCTTCGGACTGCCATCTTGCTTTGCCTGGCTCTGAGTCCGTATTTGTGTGTGTGTGTACATCTCTTAGCCAAGATGGATTCTAGCTAAGAAGCCTACGGGTAGATTGACATCACCTACTATGGTGTGGCGCTCTCTTCTTTTTTGAACTTCAATGAGCCTTTCATGCATTTGTAGTCAGGAAGGTCTCTTTGACTTCAAGAATGAGAAATATGTGGTCTCTTTAGCTCTTATCTGTGCAGGGCTTAGCTTCTCCTCCCTCCTGCTATTTTGGAAATCTATCCACAGAGGACAAATTCCAACTGCTCATCCTGGGGACCATCCATCTCCTGCCACAATAATGATAAGTAGTAAATATCACATACCTAACTTAGTGTTACTCCTAGTGCTGAACACTTTACATTTATTTGTATTTAAATCTTCAAAACAATTCTGTAATATATAATGAAAATCAAAAAAATGGTTCAGTTCAACTCAGTTCAGTTGCTCAGTCATGTCTGACTCTTTGCGACCCCGTGAATTGCAGCACGCCAGGCCTCCCTGTCCATCACCATCTCCCGGAGTTCACACAGAGTCCTGTCCATTGAGCTGGTGATGCCATCCAGCCATCTCATCCTCTGTCGTCCCCTTCTCCTCCTGTCCCCAATCCCTTCCAGGATTAGGGTCTTTTCCAATGAATCAACTCTTCGCATGAGGTGGCCAAACTATTGGAGTTTCAGCTTCAGCATCATTCCTTCCAAAGAACACCCAGGGCTGATCTCCTTTAGAATGGACTGGTTGGATCTCCTTGCAGTCCAAGGGACTCTCAAGAGTCTTCTCCAACACCACAGTTCAAAAGCATCAGCTTTCAGCGCTCAGCTTTCTTCACAGTCCAACTCTTACATCCATACATGGCCACTGGAAAAACCATAGCCTTGACTAGACGGACCTTTGTTGGCAAAGTAATGTCTCTGCTCTTTAATATACTATCTAGGTTGGTCATAACTTTCCTTCCAAGGAGTAAGTGTCTTTTAATTTCATGGCTGCAATCACCATCTACAGTGATTTTGGAGCCCAGAAAAATAAAGTCTGACACTGTTTCCACTGTTTCCCCATCTATTTCCCATGAAGTGATGGGACTGGATGCCATGATCTTCGTTTTCTGAATATTGAGCTTTAAGCCAACTTTTTCACTCTCCACTTTCACCTTCATCAAGAGGCTTTTTAGTTCCTCTTCACTTTCTGCCATAAGGATGGTGTCATCTGCATATCTGAGGTTATTGATGTTTCTCCCAGCAATCTTGATTCCAGCTTGAGCTTCTTCCAGCCCAGTGTTTCTCATGATGTACTCTGCATAGAAGTTAAATAAGCAGGGTGACAATATACAGCCTTGACGTACACCTTTTCCTATTTGGAACCAGTCTGTTGTTCCATGTCCATTTCCAAGTTTTGCTTCCTGACCTGCATATAGGTTTCTCAAGAGGCAGGTCAGGTGGTCTGGTGTTCCCATCTCTTTCAGAATTTTCCACAGTTTATTGTGATCCACACAGTCAAAGGGTTTGGCACAGTCAGTAAAGCAGAAATAGATGTTTTTCTGGGACTCTCTTGCTTTTTCGATGATCCAGCAGATGTTGGCGATTTGATCTCTGGTTCCTCTGCCTTTTCTAAAACCAGCTTGAACATCTGGAAGTTCACAGTTCATGTATTGCTGAAGCCTGGCTTGGAGAATTTTGAGCATGTGAGATGAGTGTAATTGTGCGGTAGTTTGAACATTCTTTGGCATTGCCTGGCACTGTTAAACATTCCTAAGCAGTGGATACTGAATTCAAAATCAAGTCTCCATGATTCCAAAGTCAGCTTCCTCCCATTGTATTAAGGGGCTAAAACAATTATAATGTGTCGTTGGTTGATTTTCTATATAAATACAATTTGTGACTATACATGCTTTTAGAGATGAGATCAATCTCTGATGTTGCACTCATCTCTCTTGCCTGGCAGGAACTTTAATGCCTCATTGACATTCCTGTCAGTGCTTAGGGTAATGTCTTGTACTTCTATAAATACTCATACTGTGTTCTTTAAGTGAATCTGAATAACAGTATGACTACTTGCCAACCACATGCCATAACTCTTCAAGAAACCTAAGGAATCCAATGCAGGAGACACAAGGTTCAGTCTTTGGGTCAGGAAGATCCCCTGGAGAAGGAAATGGCAACCCACTGCAGTATTCTTGCCTGGGAAATCCCATGGACACAGGAGCCTGGCGGACTACAGTTCACAGGGTTGCAAAGAATCAGAAACAGCTGAGCACAGCACAGCACAAGGAATCTTCAGGTTTTTCATTTTTCCAAGATTTCTTATTTTTTCTCAAAGACATACATCATATAGCAGGCTCTTCTTTTGAAAGTGTTTTACCCTTAATTGTACTGGTTGGGAATGCCAAAATAGTGCATTAACCTACTGAGCTCCAGATGGCTGACATTTTTGGGTTCTTTTGCTTCGTCTTATTTTGTTTAAAGGAATGCAAAATTGGCAGTAGAGCCCTCACACGGGTGTCAGGTTTAGGTAGGGTAAATTGTTGTTTGGGAAGTAAACATGTACTTTAAAAACAATCACGAGTTGTACTTTTTATTCTTTGATGTACAGAACCCTCACTGAATACATTCAACAAGTTGAAAGGCTCATTCATTTTGTGAAGTTTAGAAAGATACTAGTGATTGCCTTAACTATTGAAGAGATTTAACATTAACAGTTTATTTTGGGTATTAAGGGAAGGAACTGAAGGCTTTACAAGATGTGTGTGTGTGTGCGTGTGTGTGTGTATGTTGAGTTCTTAGATTGTATTATTATTCTTTCTGAGAATGACATGCTAAAATAATAAACCACTGAATGTGGGCCATGAAGAAATGCTATTTTTAGAATAATTGTTTTGATGAATTAGGAATGTGGGTTCAAAATGATCAGATTCTCAACTTAGGTCTTTAGAGTTAAGAATGCTACCATATGAAACAGATGGTTGGTAATCTATCAAAGTAATGCTGTTGTTTTGGGTAGTATGGTACCGCTGCTTCTATTGGCATAACCTCTAACTGTAACATGGCCCTTATGAGCCAGAACATTATAGCATTGTACTTTATATATATATGTGTGTGTGTGTATATATGTGTGTGTGTGTATGTATGTGTGTGTGTATGTATATATATATATATATACCCTGCTAAGAGTACATGCTCTAGTACTAGCTTGGTATTCTTATCAGGGTGTTCTTTCAAGTTAGGCTCAGGCTTTGAACAAGCAATGTTTTGTGATGTTTGGTGTATACTATTTGAGAACTAGAATTGGTTCTCATGGAGCAGAGATGAATTATTTATCACCAAATGTCTTGAATAACTTATAAATCCATTACTACTATAGAAAATACAAACAAATGTTTAACTTTGTTAGGTAAAATCAGTTTTTTGAAATGAAAACAAAAAAGATCAACTTTCAGGTGTTCTTAGAGTTTGAATATACAAAACTAAACAAATCTTTCCTCTTTTAAACACTAAACAGAAGGCTGTCCTCCTAAAACAGTATTTGACACCAAAGACATCAGTTTCTTTAATTAAGCTGCACATTCATGGAGTGGCTGATTTTATTGTAAATAAATTGTCATTTTAAATATTGCAATAATTTAAGAAAAAATATATTATTTTTGGCTGTGCTGAGCCTTCATTGCTGGTCATGAGTTTTCTCTGGTTGTAGTGAATGGGGGCTACTCTCTAGTTTTGGTGTGTGGACTTCTCCTTGTCGTTACTTCTCGTGATGCAGAGCAGGACTCTAGGTACCCGGGCCTTAGTAGTTGCTACCCTTGGGCTCAGTATTGTGGCACTTGGGTCAAGAGCATAGGCTCAATAGTTGTGGCACATGGGCTTAGTTGCCCTGCAGCATATGGCATATTCCTGGTCCAGTGATCGAACCCGTGTCCCCTGCATTAGCAGGCGGATTCTCTATCACTAGACCCCAAGGAAGTGTTGCAGTAATTTTTTAGAGGCCAGATCAGAAAAAAGGGAAAGTTAAGCGTTCAGTTGCACATGTACAACTTAAAATGTCGCCTCCCTTTCACTTCCTGTGTGTGTGTTAGTCGCTTAGTCATGCCCGACTCTTTGCAACCACATGGACTGTAGCCCGCCAGGCTCCTCTGTCCATGGGATTTTCCAGGCAAGAATAACTGGAGTGGGTTGCCATTTCCTTCTCCTTTCGCTTCTTAAAGATTTATATAATATTCTATTCTATACTTCTTGTCATCTGCTTCTAAATATAAGCACTAATAAAATTATCTTGGCCATGTTTTCTCACTTTCTATATATTCTGTGGGACTTTTGAACACAACTTTATTACTACTAATATGAAGGCAGTGTTGTTCCATGGTTAAGCACACAGGCCTCAGAGTCAGGCATACTTCGGATCAAATTCAGATTCTTACTAGTAATGTGACCTTGCCCAAGTTTTGAAACCTCAGTTTCTTGATCTGTAAAATGCAGATAATGTTATCAGGGGCTGCCAAAATCTGGGAAACATGTTAGTTCCTCTGTCTTACCTGACCCAGCATCCCTATTTACTCCGCTAGGTTCAGTAAGTCTAGGTCCTAAACAACCCTCTTATCCAGTCTTGTGTTTCTAACTGCAATGTTAATAGCTAGCATGTCATCATATTCTTCCTGAAACAAATCTTCTGCCCCATTCTCTCCCCCAGTGGCTTTTCTGCACACCTCCCAGCTCAAGCCATCATTGACAGTACAGATTCATTCATTTGTCATTCCATAGCCTAAATCCTTCTAGTGCCTTACTTTCACCTATGGCAGTTTCTCAGATTTGACCAAAATATAGACCCTTTTTAAAAAAGGAAGAGCCTTCTCAGACCCCAGTGTTGACTTAAAATATTATTTTCTAAAATATTTATTTGGCTGCACCAAGTCTTAGTTTCGGCATGTGGGATAGTTAGTTGCGGCATATACAATTTAGCTCCCTGACCAGGGGTGGAACCCAGGCCCCCCTGCATTGGGAGCGTGGAGTCTTAACCACTGGACCACCAGGGAAATCCTGACTTCAGATCTTTTAATTAAACTGTTTAAATGTATGCCAACACAGAATAAAATATAAACTCTGCCAGTAGAAATTATATACTTTATACAACAAATATACATATTAAAGAAAAATACAAATTTAAGTTAATATTATTTTAAGTGATAATGTTCTGCTGAACCTAAATTGATATTTACACTGTGGCATTATTTTTGTTCTCTGTGCTTAGAGTGCCATGTGTGTGTTAGTTACTCAATCGTGTCCTATTCTTTGTGAGCCCATGGACTGTAGCCCACCAGGCTCCTCTGTCCATGGGATTGTCCAGGCAAGAATACTGGAGTGTGTTGCCATTCCCTTCTCTAGGGAATCTTTCCAACTTAGGGACTGAACCTGGGTCTTCTGGATTGTAGGCAAATTCTTTACCATCTGAGCCACCAAGGAAGCTTAGAGTGCCATAGTATGACCAAATTCATTTTCTCCACTCCCAGTGTGTGCCTACATGTGTGCATGCATGTGTGCTCAGTTGTGTCCAACTCTTTGCGGCCCCGTGAACTGTAGCCTGCCAGGCTCCTCTGTGATGGAATTTTGCAGGCAAAGAATACTGAAATGGGTTGCCATTTCCTACTCCAGGGGATCTTCTGGACTCGGGGATCAAACCCACATTTCTTGCATCTCCTGGATTGCTTGGTGAATTCTTTACCACTAGTGCCACCTTGGGAAGCCCTTTCTCTACTCCATCTGTGGTTAAATTTTGATTAACAGTTAATTTTGATGACAGCCTGCTGCAGTGTCATTTTCTTTGTATTTGGTGCAAATGCATTGTTTTTATGCTAAGGCCACCTCTGTTTTCATTAGGTTGAGATAATGAAAGTCATCCTTCCTAGTAATAGTAAGATCCTAAAGGCAAATGTGGATACTGAGTTTAGTTGGCAGGACTTGGGGATAACATGCTTCTCCCCAATAATTCAGTTAATACAGAGCTTTATCATTTTATCTGACGGAATGAAACAGCAGAATTTAAAATTACCTTACACAACTCAGAGACCATTAAGAGTATGTTTGAGGAACCCAGCTTGAGAAACATTAGCCTTGAGTGCCAGATTTATTGACCTACTAGCAAGTTCCCAAACATGCCTCAGTGTTTATTGTAACTTCTGACTGAAATAACTTTACTGCCTTGGGTGAACATATACTCACTTTTTACAGCTTGCCTGAGCATCTTCTCCCAAATAAAAGCAGAGCCTCTATCCTTCAAATTCCTGTAGTTCCCTATATCTGCTGCCGTGGCATTAGCACATTGTTTCATAAGTCTGCTTATTGCCCCTCACCACTACCCAAAGAGTAAGGTTTTTGATGGCAAGGGTATGTCTTGGCTTATACCTGTACTCCCAGTTCTGGAACTTCATGGAAACTCAAAAATGTTGAGTGGGACTATTCTAATAAGAAAAAGACATCATATGCAAAAGAGGATATTTTATGAAGAAACCGACAACCTAACTAGTCAATGTATGTGTACAGAGAACATGGTAGTCAATTAAAATTTTATATTTAAAAAAGAAAAGCTCTGTTTTAGGACACAAATGGTGGCATATTCTGAGTCATAGAATCAAAAGGGCAAGACCTTTGAGATCATCCAGCTCAGTGGGTTTAAACTTTATTTAACATCAAAGCAGCTTATCCATTAGAAACCACATGTGAAATAGGAATATATAAATCAGATAAATGTTCAAATGTCCTCATTCTTGGGGAAGAGAAGATCTGGACGCTTCCTCTGTGAGTCTTCCTTAAGGAACTCCGTGGGCCTTCAGGATACAGTTTGAACATAATAGCATTGTGTACCTAAGATAGAAATCCTTTCCTGAGTGTCTCAGAGAAATAAGTAGCCCAACTCAGCATCACCTGAATCAGGTGACCAGAAACTGCTATTTTCATAACATCAGCATTTCTTTCATTAGGCCAATTTAAAAACATTTCTCTTTAGATTAAGGATAATATATAATGGCAGCAAACATTAATTGAGTGTTGATTATATACCAGGCATTATTGTATTTGACCTGGATTCTTATTTCATCCTTATAACAACTCTGAAGGTAGATACTATATTATTCCTGTTTTGAAGCTAAGAAACCTGAGGCCCAGGAGGTCAAGTAATAAGTTGACTAAATTCACACAGCTTTTAAGGGTAAGGAATATTTCTGAAATTTCTACCCACCTTTCCTCTTCTTGTTATAATCCAGCATTGAAAGCAAATTGTGCCTTCTTGAAAATAGTTCTGCCCTGTCTTCCAAAAGGAACTGATTTAGATTTCTAGCTGGTTTCTGAGAATAATTTGCTAGTTACATAGTCTCAGACAAGTCATGACTTCTCCATGGCTCAATTTTCACAGATGCAAAAAAAAAAAAAAAAGTGGTTTTAGCAGTATTGTCTCCTGGTATTAGATGAAAAAATACATAGGAAACGTTCTGAAGCTGTTTTGGCTATAGAACTATAAGACCTTTTTGATATCTAAATTTATGAATCTCATTCAGTGCTGAAGACATACATCCATTGACATAAACACATGTCAATTAATCATAGATCTTTTACTTTTCTTTGTTTTTCTATGCCTTGATTGTTTTCTATTGATGCACTATTGATAAAGGCAGGCAAGTTGAATAAGATTCAGCGTGTTCATTTTGGCTGACAGCACTTAGTAAAATGTTTACAAGACTAGAGGTCTAAAAATAATAGGGACTTTTTTGTTTTGTGGAAGGAATTTTTCTTTCATTTACAATTTATAGCTTCATTAACTACTTAAGATATAGTTTCTTCTAGGCTATAGGAAACTTTTATAATCTGCAAAAGTATTATTAGACTGGCTTTGTTACAATATCTAAAATTACTCTTAGAGTTAGATATAAAAATGATAAAGCAGGGAGTGAAAACATACTTAAATATATTTTTTAATTAAAAAATTTAATTGAAGTGTAATTGATTTGCTGTGTTTCAGATGTACATGTCTGTCTACCTATCTCTATACATTTTTCAGATTCTTTTCCATTATATGTTTTCATAAGATTAAATATAGTTCCCTGTTGTATATTAGCCTACAGATAAAGTTGCAAAGAACTAAAATACACACACACACACACACACACACAGGTGCAAGTTAAACTAAGGAACTCTCATTAAGATAGGTGGGTTTTCTCAATGCTATACAGTAGTAGGTCCTTGTTCATTATCTATTTTATATATAGTAATGTGCATCTGTTATTCTCAAATTGCCAATTTATCCCTCCCCCGCTTCCCTTTCCATAACCTTAAATTTGTTTTCTGAGTATCTTAAATATCTAAATATCTTATTCCTAAATATAGTCTTTGACTGACATAACAAATGCTGATGAAGCATTCCCTATTATTCTTATCTTTAAATGGTACATGAAGAAACTGGCTATGCCAAATACGCTGGTTATCTTATTGGACATCATCATTGGTCAAATTTTGCACATTTTCTTGTTTTTTTGCATAGATGGGGCTTTTCTATTTGAAAGGGTAATAGGCTTTTTCTCCCTTCATAGAGCAGTAGAGTCAATGTAGTGGCAGTACAAAATAGAGGAAACAGACACCTGTAAGGGTTCTTAACTTGTTTTGTACCATGAACCCCTCTGACAGTCTGGTGAGCCTATGGGAACCTTTTCAGAATCATGTTTTTAAATGTAAAACACAAATTGTTGTTGTTATTTAGTCGCCAAGTCGTATCTGATTCTTTTGCGACCCTATGGACTGTAGCCCACCAGGCTCCTCTGTCCATAGGATTCTCCAGGCAAGAAAACTGAAGTGGATTGCCATGCCCACCTCCATTCGATCTTCCTGATCCAGGGATTGGGCTTGTACCTCCTGCATTGGCAGGCAGATTCTTTACCACTGAGCCACCTGGGAAGCCCACAACACAAACTACATAGGATTAAAAAGGAAACTATATTAAAATATACTTATCAAAGTATTTTTTAAAGTTTATGACACATTCCAGAGAAATAGAAACTTGTATTTGCACAAAAACCTGAGCTTGGAGTTCGTAGCTGTTTTGTTCATAATAGACTAAAATTGGAAACAAGGACTTCCCTGGTGGTCCAGCAGTTAAGAATCCACCTGCCAATGCAAGGGCCATAGGTTCCATCCCTGGCCCGGGAACTAAGATCCCACATGCTGGGGGCAACTAAGCCCATGCGCCACCAGCTACTGAGCCCGAGCGCCCTAAAGCCCATGCTCCACAAAAAGAGAAGCCACCGCAATGAGAAGCTTTGCACCACAACTAGAGTAGGCCTTGCTCGTTGCAACTAGAGAGAGCCTATGAGCAGCCACGAGAAACCTGTGTGCAGAAATGAAGACCCAGCACTGCCCATCCCCCCCAAAAACCCTAAACTAAAAAAACAACTGTAAACAACCCAAATGTCCTCAATGGGTGAATGGCTAAATAACCGTAGTATATCCATACTATGGGCTATTTCTTGGCAATAAACAGGAATAAACTGTTGATATCTGGAATTTTTGTATGACTCTCCAGGGCATTATGCTAAGTGAAAAAAACCCATGCCAAAATTTTACCATATAATTGCCTTTATATGACATTCTTGAAAGGACAAAAATACAGAAGTGGAGAATAGATTAGTGGTTGCCAGGAGGGGAGGGTTGTGGGAAGAATTTGAGTGTGGCTATAAAAGGGCAAAATGAGGCATACTTGTGGCAATGGGATTATTCTGTATCTTGACTTTGGTGGTGGGATACATGAACCTCGTGACTCAGATGGAAGAATCCGCCTGCAATGCAGGAGATCTGGGATTGATCCCTGGGTCGGGAAGATCCCCTGGAGAAGGGAATGGTAACCTACTCAAATATTCTTGCAGGGGAAAGTCCATGGGCAGAGGACCCTGGCAGGTTAAAGTCCATGGTGTCACAAAGAGTCAGACACGAGTGAATGGCTAACACTTTCACTACAGGAATCTACAGGTGATCAAGTTGCAAAGAACTAAAATACACACATACACACACACATACATGCAAGTGCAAGATAAACTAAGGAACTCTCATTAGAAATAGGTGGGTTTTCTCAATGTCAGTATTCCAGTTGGATATTGTAATATAGTTTTGCAAGATATCATCACCGGGTGAAAACAGGGGCTCTGCGAATTTTTGTTATAACTGGATGCATATTTAAATTATCTCAAAATGTTGAATTAAAAAATCTAGACAGTGATGGGGTTTCTTTAAAAGATTTGTTAAATACCAGGACAAAGTGTGAGCTCATATAACTAGGGGAAATTTGAAGAAATGGTGGTATTTTAATATACCACCACAAATGTGGTATGTATGTATCATAGGAAAGTATCTGCGACTTCTATTAGTCACAGTGACCAAGTTGTAGGTGCTGCTTATGCCACTATTGTCTGTTGCCTGCATTCATAATTGAAAGAGATGAGCTGAATTCAAGTCAGTGATTACTGAAAATAAAGATGTCATTTTTTCCTTTCCAGTTTACATACTCCATGAATTGGGACCCAGAGTTAAGAAACCCCTGGCTTACTTTTTCTCTGTTTAGATTTTATTATCTGATATATCTCTAGGGCTTCTGTCAAATGAAAAATAAACATAATGCTTAAACTTTCTTTTATCAAGTATAGTGGGTGGTGATGAAGTCTCATAAAACATGCTCGTAGGCACACTTTATAGTTTTAAAGATTTTGTAGGTGTCCATTCACCATGTACATTGTTCATTATAATTGATAAATACTAGTTTTAAAAGGCAAGTATGAATAGATTTTAAGTATGGGGTAAAGCACATGTTTATTGTATTTGATGTGAAAAAGAACCATGTAATACTGATTGCTTATTACACAAATTTTGAATATCATTAAATATTTTAATTAGATTCTAACAAACCATTTAATGGTGGTTTAACTTTTCATTATTACTGTCTCTGAGAGTATCTCAATCAGATAAGGCTGTTGTTTTACAAGAAATGAAATTTAGTGTTTAGGGATCAACATTCCACTTATTAAAATAGCACCCTTTTGTCTTGGTCAGTGATAAAAATTAAAGTTTATTGTGTTTAACCGAGTAATTATTTGGTGTTATTATGAACTATTTTCTTCTATAGTCTACAAATTATGTGTTTCACAACAGAAAATATAAAAATAGGGCCACTGAATTTAAATAAATGTTTTCAGGTTTCCTTGTGTACTTGACATTTCTAATAGTACATGTGCTGAAAGAATGATTTAAGTATTCATTCTGAAATGGTCTTGTGTGTGTGTGTGTTAGTCACTCAGTCGTGTCCGACTCTTTGACCCCATGCACTATAGCCCACCAGGCTTCTATGTGCATGGGATTCTCCAGGCAAGAATACTGGAGTGGATTGTCATTCCTTTCTCCAGAGGATCTTCCTGACCCAGGGATCAAATCCTTATCTCCTGCATCGTAGGCAGATTCTTTACCATTTGAGCTACAGGGAAGTCTTGTAAAGGTCTTAGATTCTGTAATTCATGGGTAAAATGCTTAATCTGGTATTTAATATGTTAAAGCTTCAATAAGTAAACAAGAAATTTTTTCTTACAGAAAACCTTATACTTAAAACATTTTAGATAATTATACTTAAATAATCTTAGTTAAATCCTTTTGAGACAGATTGTGTGTATAATCTGAAGAATGATGATGTTTTTACACTGTACCTCTTAACCCCCTTCACTTATTTTGCCCATCCTCCTATCATCATCCTCATGACAACCACCACTTTGCTTTCTGTATTCTATGAGTCTGTTTCTATTTTGTTTTGTATGTTTGTTTATTTTGTATTTTAGATTCCACATATAAGTCAAATTATCCAGTATTTGTCTTTCTCTGTCTGATTTAGTCCTAATACATTCTATAGGAGCTACATATAATAATATTGATCCTAATATTCTGTAGAACCAACCATGTTGTGGCGATGGCAAGAGTTTATTCTTTTTGTGGCTGAATAATGTTCCATGTACATATAAATATGGCACATTTCCTTTATTCATTCATCTATCAAGAGGCACTTAGGTCGCTTCCACATCTTGGCTATTATAAATAATGCTGCACTGAAAGTAGGGGAACATGTTTTAGCATTAATGTGAATCCGTGCTTGCATTCCTGCAATGAATTCCACTTGATCATGGTATGTGATGTATTTTTAATATACTGTTGAACTTGGTTTGTTCATATTTTTTTTTTAAGAATTGAAGACCATTAATCAAAACTTTGTCATTTTCAGTATTTTTGAAACCTTTTTATTTTGTATTGAGGTACAACCAGTTAACAATGTTGAGATAGTTTCAGGTGAAAAGTGAATGTACTTAGCCATATGTATATACATGTATCCATTCTCCCCCAAACTCCCTCCCTTCCAGGCTGCAACATAACACTGAACAAAGTTCCATGTTCTTTACAGTAGGTCCTTCTTGGTTATGGTTTGCTCATATTTTGTTGAGGATTTTTTCAACTATGTTCATCAGGGGGATAGGCTTGTGATTTTTTTTTTTTATTGTTGTATCTTTATTTGATTTTGGTATGAGTAATGATGGCCTCATAAAATGAGTTTGGAAGTGCTCCTTCCTCTTTAGTTTTTGGGAATAATTTGAAAAAGATAGGCGTTAACTCTTCTTTAAATGTTTGGTAAAATTCACCTGTGAAGCCATCTAGACTTGAACTTTGGAGTTCTTTGATTACTGATTCAATTTAATTACTAGTAATTACCTATTCTTTTTTCTATTTCTTCATGACTGAATCTGGGAAGATTTTGTGTTTCTAGGAATTTATTAATTTCTTTTTACTTGTCTAATTTGTTGGTGTATAATTGTTCTTCAGTTCAGTTCAGTTCAGCTCAGTCGTGTCCGACTCTTTGCGACCCCATGAATCGCAGCACGCCAGGACTCCCTGTCCATCGCCAACTCCTGGAGTTCACTCAGACTCATGTCCATCGAGTCAGTGATGCCATCCAGCCATCTCATCCTCTGTCGTCCCCTTCTCCTCCTGCCCCCAATCCCTCCCAGCATCAGAGTCTTTTCCAATGAGTCAACTCTTTTGTATTTTTGTGCTTTTTGCTTGTAAATTCTCTTTCATTCATGATTTTATTTATTTGGCCTCCTCTGTTTCTTTCTTGATGAATTTAGCTAAAGGCTTATCAATTTTGTTTATGGTTTCAAAGAACCAGCTCTTTGTTTTATTAATCTTTTCTTTCTTTCTTTAGTTTCTATTTCATTTATTTCCTGTTTGATCTTTATTATTTCCTTCCTCTACCAACTTTGGTTTCATTTTCTTATTTTTCTAGTTCCATTAAATGTAATGTTAGGTTTGTTTGTTTCTTGGGATAAGCCTGTATTGCTCTGAGTTTAGCTCTTAGAACTGCTTTTCCTGTGCACAAAGATTTTGGAATGTTCTGTTTGCATATGTATTGTTTCAGGGTATTTTTTGACTTGTTTTTTGCGTTCTTTGTTGACCCATTGGTTGCTAATAGCAGGTTGTTTAATCTCCATGTTTTTTTTTTCCAGTTTATTGTTATTGATTTCTAGTTTTATACCCTTGTGCAAAAGATGCTTCATATGATTTCAGTCTTAGTAAATTTTGAGACTTGTTTTCTTACTTTACATTTGATCTATCCTGGAGAATGTTCCATGTGCACCTGAAAACAATGTGTATTCTGCTGTTTTTAGATGCAGTGTCCTGTATATATATTAAGTTCACCTTGTCTAATGTGTTTTTTAAGGCCAACGTTTCCTTAGTGAAGTGAAGTCGCTCAGTCGTGTCCGACTCCTAGCGACCCCATGGACTGCAGCCTACCAGGCCCCTCCGTCCATGGGATTTTCCAGGCAAGAGTACAGGAGTAGGGTGCCATTGCCTTCTCCGATCTTCTATCTTTATGGTCTATCCACTGATGTAAGGATAGTAGGCTCTTAAAGTCCTGCACTGTTATTGTATTGTTATCTCTTTATTCCCTTATCTCTGTGAATATTAGCTTTATATATTTAGGTTCTTCTTTGTTGGGTGCATAAATATTTATAAGTGTTATATCTTGTTGGATGGACTGCTTTATTGTTATGTAATGCCCTTCTTTGAATTTTGTTACTGTTTCTGTTTTAAAGTCTATTCTGTCTGATATAAATCTTGCTACCCAACCTTCCTTTTCATTTCTGTTTGCACAGTATATCTTTTTCCATCCCCTTATTTTAAGTCTGTTTCTTTAGGTTTCTTTAAGTTTCTTTAGGTTTTAAGTTAGTCTCCTGTAGGCAGCATTATTATTATACCTATAGAAAGGCATTATTTTTTCATCTGTTCAGCTACTCTATGTCTTTTGATTAGGCCATTTATTCCATTTACGGTAATTTTTGGTAGGTTGAATATTCCATTTAAAGTAAATGACAGGTATATATTTATTGTAATTTGTGAGTTATTTTCTGGCAGGTTTTGTAATTCTTTTCTGTTTTTTCTTCTCTTTCTCTATTCTCTTGTGATATGACCATTATATTTAGATTCCTTTCTCATTTTCTTTTATGCATTTACTGTAATTATTTTTGTGTGGTTACTGTTAGATTCACATAAGTTTATAACATTCTCTATTAAGTTAATAGTAACTTAATTTTGAACATATTCCAAAATTTTATATTTCCCCCCTCATGTCTTATTTTTTTAAATTTAAGTTTATTTATTTTAATTAGAGGCTAATTACTTTACAATATTGTATTGGTTTTGCCATACATCAACATGAATCTGCCACGGGTGTACATGTGTTCCCAATGTTTTAATTGGCACAGTTTACATCTATATTTCATACATCCTTTAATTACTGGTTTTAAAAATAGTACTAGTTCTTCTGTCTTTTACCCTTCATACTTGCTTTGTAAGTGATTGCTCCACTATGCTTATTATTTTTTTATGTTTTCCAATGAGATTTTTACTTAGGTATGTGTTCTTATTATCAATTAGTCCTTTTCTTTTTAACTTACTGAATTCCCTTTAACATTTCTTGTAAAGCTGTCTTGGTGGTGAAGAATTCCTTTTGCTTTTGCTTCTCTGGAAACCTCTTCATTTCTCCTTTGATTCTGAATGATTGCCTCATTTAGAGAATTTTTGGTTAGCAAGTTTTTCCTTCAGCATTATTCCTACATCTTGCCACTCCCTCTGACCTGTAAAGTTTCTGCAAAAGATCTACTGATAGCCTTACGGGATTTCCTTTGTATCTAATAAGTTGCTTTTATCTTTCTCTTTTTAGGATTCTATCTTTATCCTTTACTTTTTTCATTGTAATTATAATACATCTCATTTTTTTTTTCTTTTTGGGTTCATATTATTTGAAATTTTCTGGAGTTTGTGGACCTGGATATCTGTTTTCATTCCACAGATTCAGGAAGTTTTCAGCCATTATTTGCTCAAATAATTTTTCTGGCCTCTTGTCTCTTCTTTTTCTGTGACCTCAATGATGCAGGTATTATTCTGCCTGATGTTAGGATATGTTCTCTTATTCTGTGTTTTACATTTGACCTCTGCAAAGGTCTTAATTATAAGCTATATGTCTTGCAATGAGAAATGACACTATATGAATTTATCTTGTGATACTACTTTTCTGTATATGTTTTTATCTCACAGACCTTAAATGGATAATATTAGTATATTTTACACTATATTTCATGCAATTAAATTGTCAGTACAAATTGCATATAAATTGTTTGGAATGTTGTAGTAATATATTTGTTTTAAAGTAGCTTTTATATTTTAGGAATAAATTAATTATCTCTAATAACTTCCATTTACAAGATAGTTTTCTTGTATAATAGAGAGAGGTCACCAAAAGTTTTAACAGCATATTCAACTTTGTATAGCCCACCAGAAACATCACTTTTAGAATAAATATGTAGATGAACTTGTATTGTGCACATGTTTTTTGTTTCCTTTTCTACTGGAATTCATGGAACTGATGATGAGGAAAATGGCTTTCTATTTCTTATGCATTTAAATTTATAGGAGCCTCTCAAAAACAATGCTGTGATTGGTTTAGATATAATTCCAAATTTGTTAATCTGTAATGTTGCTTTTTTCAGAAAACTGAAGTCAAAGAAAAGACACTCATTTGGTTGAAGTAGCTAAAGTAACCTGACTACATTAGAGTTTATAAATCATGGTCAACAAGAATAATGATATTACTGCTTTCATGACAATAATATTGTCCTTCCTATTTGAAGATTATACCATTGATAGTAATTGTTATTTGTGTGCACTCTGTAGTTGAAAAGACCTGTGTACAATTAATAGTTTTTCCCAGTGTCTGCAGCAAGACACCTTTACAGCTTAGAATGTGGAACCTTTCCTCAATTTATAAGTAAGTCTGTATTTACATTAAAGAATAACAGGTCATACTCAGACCAAGTCAATTTAAAATCAAAAGTGGTATCTCCACTGCAATCTTAAAATATCTTTTTAGAATATTGCATGTCTGATTTTGATATGAAAATTTCATATTAGAGTAGGATGATTGTAAACTGAACTGAAGTTTCTTTTGGTTCTTTGTGTAGTGTTTTAGAATAATACAAACACAGTCATACTGACAAGTATCTCCATTCTAATGATTTTCAAATTAAGGAATGGTTTCAAATTAGGAAAGCTCTTTGTTCACCTAGCTTTGGAATAGCATGGTATGTGCTAATTGCTAACTTTGTCTGCATTATTTTTTAAAGATCAAATGGGCGCAGTGGTAATTTTCATTAATCTCGTACAGAGCAGCTAATTAAAATTTTCATTATTATCAATCCATTATCTAGTTGTTTCCTTTGTTCAGTATCAGAACAGGATGTTAATAATAAGCCATTCTTGTATTACAGCTCTATTAAATATAGTGAGAATTAGTTTAATCTATTGGATATTAATAAGCCATTCTTATATTACAGCTCTATTAAATATAGTGAGAATTAGTTTAATCTATTGCACTGTTTTGTCTTTAGGTGATCTCTTTAATATTATGTTGTACCATATTGATTACACTGAAGATACTTTGACATTTTGTAATAGAGATTTCAGAATTAAATGTTTGTTGATTTTTTTTTTTTTTTTTACGAAATGTTGAGGAAAAGTGACATATAGTTAAAGAAAAAAAATAACCCAAGGACCAGAATGTTGGTGTTTTATCCTCACAACCTCATTAATTACCTGTAGTTAGGATCATGTAAATCAATTTGATTCCCTATTTCTATAATGGTAGTATTAAAAGAGCTGGTGTTTAAGGGCCAGTCCGGCCTTTCTATGCTGTTTCTATCATGTTTTCATAATTCTCAAATATGAACTACTGTTAAAACCCCAAAGTCCGTCTAAGCTTGGTTAAAGGCATTTGTTCTATAAATTTATATATTTTCTGTCTTGCACCATTATATTGTTTGCTTTCATTCTGTATAACCATAGAGTATCCTCAATTATGAAATTTAAACCAATTTCTAGGACTTGAGGGAGAGGTGACTCCCAAGGTGATAGACTGACCCAGTGGTTCCATAAAGAATCTCTCACCCACAACCATGTAGAAGAAGAGAAGTTAACGTTTTCTCAGTACCTTACTCTATCTATGGTACAACATACATATGTGCATGTTTGCTCCGTCGTGTTTGAGTCTTTGTGACCCCGTGGAGTTTAGCCCACCAGGCTCCTCTGTTCATGGAAGTTTCCAGGCAAAGATACTGGAGCAGGTTGCCATTTCCTCCTCTGGAGAATCTTCCTGATCCAAGGATCCAGGGACTGAAACCTCATCTCTTGTGTCTCCTGCATTGGCAGGCAGATGCTTTATCACTGAGCCACACGGGAAGCCACAGCATATATGAAATGCTTCTTGTTTTTGGC
Organism: Bos grunniens; assembly: GCF_055505025.1. NCBI lineage: Eukaryota > Metazoa > Chordata > Mammalia > Artiodactyla > Bovidae > Bos > Bos grunniens. The sequence goes on along the minus strand of NC_141194.1, from coordinate 97,629,594 downwards.
ACTTTGATATGCATTGTCTGACTTAATCCTCATAACAAATATGAGGGATTGGTATTTATTACCCCTGAATCAAGCATGAGCAATTATTTTTATAGAGATCCGTTCAGTCATCTGAACAAAGATTACCTAGAAGGTAAATGAAAGGGTCTTGATGCATATCTAGTGGCAGTTTGAGCCATTCCCAGCGTACCATATACTATCTAAAGTTACCTTATGCTAGCATCTCTGAATCGGAGAAGGCAATGTCACCCCACTCCAGTAGTCTTGCCTGGAAAATCCCAGGGATGGAGAAGCATTGTAGGCTGCAGTCCATGGGGTCGCTATGAGTCAGACACAACTGAGTGACTTCACTTTCACTTTTCACTTTTATTCACTGGGGAAGGAAATGGCAACCCACTCCAGTGGTCTTGCCTGGAGAATCCCAGGGATGGGGAAGCCTGGTGGGCTGCCGTCTATGGGGTCACACAGAGTCGGACACAACTGAAGCGACTTAGCAGCAGCAGCAGCAGCATCTCTGAATATATTGTAATGGAATGTCTCGGGACTGTAATATTCTGAAGTGAAACTAAACTGAATTTGAAAGCTTTGGCATGTTGAAGGTCACCAGTCATTCACCTTTTTCGATTATTCACCCTTCATATATCCATCACTCCTTCAAGAAATATATGTTGAGTACTTAACTCTGTGCCAAGCACTGTGTTAAGATCTAGAGATAGAGCAGTGAACAAGTTAGGCAAGTTTCCTGCTTTGTAGAGCTTATATTTTAATGAGAAGTACACAGTAAACAAGTATATAAAGCAGTAAAATTATATAAAGCTAATAGGATAAGTGAGATTTAAAATGATGTTGTGATGATAAGTGCAGTGTTAAGACAGGAAGACTGGTGGGATGAGACATAAATGATGAGAACCAGCAATGGAGAGGCCAGAGTCTTCCAGGCAGAAAAAACAGCAAATACAAAGATCGTTCTACAGGAATAAGCCCTGTATATATAAAGCCTCCAGGGGAGGATCAGTATGGCCTTGTCATCCATTAATTGAGAAAATAAATTTGGGGGTCCTATGAAAGTGGAATGTGACTTCAGATCTGCAAAATTTTATACTATAAATGTTTATGCTAGTCCTTGTGGATCTGTAGCCTTAAGAGCTGGGCAAATAAGTTACAGAAATGTGAAAATGATTTCAAGGTGATGATTTTACTTACTGTGCCATCTATATGGTGATTTATTCAGTAGACTTCCTAAATATCTACTGTCCAACTGGAGTGAAAATATGAAATTGTATTCCTTGTTCTGTAATTATTATGGACAGATTCAGTAATGGCACACTTTTGCTGATGCTCACTAAACACCATCACTGTGTTAGACACTTGGCATACATGGAGTTTCCAGTCTAGAAGAGAAAGAGACTCACCTCTGCCCCAATGTCTCAAGTGCTATAATAGTGAAAAGGCCATGGTGGTGTAAGGGAATAGTTTTTGTACATGAGACTTTATCAGACTTTAAACATTTACTATTTAATGGAATTAAAAAAAAAAAAACTCAGACATTAAGAATGGTTGACAATTTCTGTATCAGGAGGCCTTTTCAATAAAAAGCCAAATATTAGGAAATCCTAGGGAATCTATTTCTCATTATTAACACACTGTTTTTTTTAAACTCTATATCCTTTAATGACATAACTTCTATCAAATTGAAAAGAAAATTGGTTTCCTATTTATAGCTTAGGTACTTAGCAAAAACTGAGTGTAATTCATATGAACTTACAAAATGGGCTCCAAGCTAGAGTTTTAATCCAGGGGGATACATTTGTAATATAGGAAAGGGGCAGTTATGATTATGTAGATCTGGGATCTGAAACTATGAATTATTAGAACCATGAATGTGTTGTTGATGTTTTTCTCCCAGCCTTTTCCCCAAATGACTTACATAGTTATGGCAAGGCGATGAAGCTCAGAAGCTGTGATGAGATAATGAGTTCTAGAAATAACCCTGTGTATATTGGAAATTAAGCTAAAAAATAGTCAATATCAGATAAATGCATTTAATGACTTCTAAAGATTAATCGATAGCATGGGAGTAGCATAGTTCGGAAGGAATAGTTGGGAACTGGTGAATGCTTTAGACTAACATGCTAATCAGAGACTATATTGTCTTACATTTTAATAACCATTTTCACTTGGTTTTGAGATAGGGTGATATTCTGATATATTTCAATAGATTTGGGTTATGAAGGCAATGGCACCCCACTCCAGTACTCTTGTTTGGAAAATCCCATGGACGGAGGAGCCTGTTAGGCTGCAATCCATGGGGTCGCTGAGGGTTGGACATGACTGAGTGACTTCACTTTCACTTTTCACTTTCATGCATTGGAGAAGGAAATGGCAGCCCACTCCAGTGTTCTTCCCTGAAGAATCCCAGGGACGGGGGAGCCTGGTGGGCTGCTGTCTATGGGGTCGCACAGAGTTGGACACGACTGAAGTGACTTAGCATAGCATAGCATAGCATAATGTTTTGCATTATATTTTGTAGAATAGAAGTAACTAGTAAACTTAATAAAATGATTTCTAAATGTATGTCCTATGGGTAAAGGAGGACCAGCTAATGTTAATCCTAATGCTTGGACTTTAAATTTAGGCGCGACCTGACCCCATAGATGGCAGCCTACCAGGCTCCCCCGTCCCTGGGATTCTCCAGGGAAGAACACTGGAGTGGGCTGCCATTTCCTTCTCCAATGCATGAAAGTGAAAAGTGAAAGTGAAGTCGCTCAGTTGTGTCCGACTCATAGCAACCCCATGGGCTGCAGCCTACCAGGCTCCTCCGTCCCTGGGATTTTCCAGGGAAGAGTACTGGAGTGGGATGCCATTGCCTTCTCCAGTGCATGAAAGTTAAAAGTGAAAGTGAAGTCGTTCAGTCGTGTCCAACCCTCAGCGACCCCATGGACTGCAGCCTACCAGGCTCCTCCACCCATGGGATTTTCCAGGCAAGAGTACTGAAGTGGAGTTCCATTGCCTTCTCTGAGCATTAATGCTACTCAAGTCCATATTCTGTTCAGGTCATAAGCACCATCAGTATAATTTTCTTTTAAATGAGGTTGAGGAGAGTGTTGAAGTCTATCCACATGTCTTTACCATGTCAATTCTAGATGACCAAAAGATTTTAAACGCCTGACACTCTGCACACATTTTTTAGTAAAATATTTACATATTCTATGCATTATTTTATTTTAAAAGTTTTTTTTTTTAAAACCTTGTTGTTTGTCTAAAAGAATTTCGTGTTTTTTTCCTATTTAATAGGGAGGACTGAAAAACAGCAAACATGAATGCACCCTATCTTCACAAGAATATGTTCATGAATTACGATCTGGTATTTCCGATGAGAAACTCCTTAACTGCCTAGAATCTCTGAGGGTTTCTTTAACCAGCAATCCTGTCAGGTCAGTGCTTTTTACTGTTTTGGTGCGATTCATACAATTTGTACTGTATATGATTGTTGGGAATATAATCACATCATTTTGACCTCAAGATTCCATGACCAGATGTCTGATGTTAGCTAATAAAGCAATGTCTAATTATGAGGTCTAAACATTTAAAAATATATAGTTAATCTGATTTCCAATAACATGCAATTTTAAGAATACAAGTATTACTTGGATGGTTAAATCCTCATTGATTATGTAAAATATGGGTCCAGAGGTTAAATATCCACATTTATATGAAAGTCTGTACTCAGATAACAATTATTATATATTTATTTGTAAAATAAATTACATGTATGGCTCTATTATTCTCTTTTAAGAAACTTATTTTAGTTTTGGTTGTGCTGGGTCTTCATTGCTGCATGTGGACTTTCCCTAGTCATGGTGAGCAGGGGCTCCTCTTTGTTACAGTGTGCGGACCTCTCATTGTGGAGGCTTCTCGTTGCAAAGCACAGACTCCAGGTGCACCAGCTTTAGTGATCGCAGTACGCAGGCTCAGTAGTTTCGTCTTGCAGGCTCTAGAGGTGGGCTCAGCAGTTGTGGAGCACGTGCCCAGCCAGTCACTGGCATGTGGAACCCTCCCAGACCAGGGATTGAACCCATATCTCTGCACTGGCAGGTGGATGCCCATCCACTGTGCCACCAGGGAAGTCTGATATTTTTCCTTTTTAACTTGAGAAGTAAATAGAATTTTGTATTCTCTTACAAGTTTTAGATATTTATTCACACTTTTATGTAATTTGGGATAGCAAAAATCAGTTTATTTTAACCAATAAAGTAAATAGGAGAATATTAACAAACTCCTTAAAAATCTACACATTTAGGTTATTACCTAGGTGTGAAGGATTTTTAAGGAAGAAGTTCTTGCTAGTGATAGATTCCAATAATTGGTGTTCTTTTATCAACCATAAAAAGCCTTTAAGTTAAATACACTCCACATAAAATGTCTTTATAGGGATAAATAGATTTTCAGTATAATATGAAAATATTCTGGGATCTACTTCCGCAGTTACTAAAATATTAAGTTCAGAAATTTGAGTATACAGAAACTGTTATTTCCATTTTTTTCTTGATTTTCCTAATATAGGATGGGACTAGTACTTCCTTGACCTATCCACAGAAGCTTGCAAATAATTTAGAGCTCAGTTGTTTTGTTTGAATTTATGTATAAATTGAAATATCTTATACTATCTATTTTTACCAGTAATGCATTTGGCAGAATAACTCGAAGAGTGTAATTCTCCAATAAATAGTTTAAAAAGGTAATCATAAGATATGAGTTGCATTTGGATTTGATAATTATTCAGAGGTGGCTGTCTTGCTATTTTTTCCAGAATGCTTCTGGTTTTAATGATTTGAACATGTGAGTCCTTTAGGACAGTGAAAGTGGCGGATTCTCCCTTGTCCCTGTCCTGCCACCCTGCTCTGCCACCACTGCCTCCTCACACAAACTATACTGAACTTACTGCTCTGAAAATTTCTGTTGAATGGTTAACTGAATGAGTGAATAAATGAATCTTTTACATGTGCCTATAGATTTTGTGACATTTAGTAATAAAGTGGGGGCGGGGGAACCTTGTTAAAATGTATTTTTATAAAGATAGCGGAAAAAGTTTGAAATTGCACATGGGTCTTTTAAAATACAGCAGAACAGGTATCAGACCACGCCAAAGAATTCTTGGGTGAAGTGAGAAGCTGGCAGGTCCCAGTTGCCAGACAGCTGCATCCTGGCAACTGATTGGCTCCACAGTTGCAGGCCTCACAAACTCCGCATTGGGTGGTAGCCTATGCTAAAGGTTGGAGCCTGCCTGTGGAACTTGCTAGCTGGAGCCAAAGCCCACTTCCTCTTTTGCGGGAGCTGCCCTTAAAATGAGTAAGAATGGGTTTGGGAGCTATGGCAGCATTTCTGCCCCAGGTGGAGCCAGCGGAAGCAGTGACCCACTGTCTCAGGGCAGGGTAGCTCTTGCTACTAAGTCCATGGGATCCAGGCCCAAATCCAGGCTGTTGTTCCTTGTGTAAACCAACTGCTCACCTCCAGTCTGGTTGATAACATCTTCAAGAATAGAGGAATCAAGATTTCCCAAGTTTCTGTCATGGGAATAATCAGGCAGGCAGAGAAGACTGTAAGTTACTTTATAAGATTGATGATATGACCACTAAACCTATCGAGGTCTGCCAGTGGGTTGGCAGAGATAAAGCAAAGCAGGAGGTGACTCTGCTTCCAGTGGGAGTATATACCAGTGTTTGGTATCCTCGAATGTTCTGCGGAAGTGAAGAGCCTTGAGATGTTGAAAATCCATGTCCTCCAAGACATGAACGAGTACAGCACATACATATTCTAGAAATGGTCAAGGTACACATGATGCTGGATAACACCTGCCAAGCGGCCTCTGGGCAAAGTGGCCCTGTTGATCCATCAGAAATGGATGAAGCCCAGAAGCACGGCGAGCACCACCCCAGTTTCGTCCAAAACGAGGTGCTGCATTTGATTCATGAGTGTCCTCCATAGGGAAGGCAAGAGCATTCATGAGCTCCAGACCAAGCTTTGCGACCTGAGCATCTGGACCGTCAAGCAAGCCATTGATTATCTGACTGTGGAGGGCCACATCTACCCTCACTGTGGATGAAGAGCATTTCAAATCTGCTGATTGAAGCACCGAAACTTTTTTTTCATTTTCCGAAGACCCTGCCTCCTGTTGTGACTGAGTTTGTTTGACTTTTAGGAAGCAGATTTTTTTTGTAACAAAAGATTGGAAGTGGCATCCTTTGGAACCTCACTGCTTTTCCAGCTGCTTTGAACTTAACTGTTTTTCTAACTATATTTGAAGCTTAGAAAGAGATGATGATAAATAAGTTGACTGGCCTTTTTGTAGGATTTACCAATGAACAGATGAAAACACTCCTGGATGGATGAATTTGGGGAAGCAAAAGTACAGAAAAAGTTGAAAATTATTATTTTCTTGCGTGGGAGCTTCTTTTTCCGAAATATCCATGTATTAGGAGAAAATAGATGCAGTCAAGGAGCCAGTTAAGAGACAAAAAAAGTGTTGTTTTTACATAGACTCATTTTCTATGTTTTGATTTAGCATCTTATATTCATACTGTTATGTTATGCTAAATATAGTAGCTGATTAATTCAGATGAGCTAAAGAAAGTAGTTTTTGGATTCAGGTACCCAGTTCATGTTCATATAGTAATCTGCTCTTATTACCATAAGTTTATGTTTTTTAAAAGATAAAATTATACTACATTTAAATGGCAGGGTCAGCTTGGACTTTTTTTCTTAAAGCATAATTGTTTTCAATTCATTGTAATATTTTTATAAATTATAATCTCTTGTAGTTGCATAGTACACAGATACCAGACTTGATGTAAGTTTTATGTTTTGATGTATTATTTATAATACTAAATGCTCTATTTTATGTATAAGAAGGTTTTATTCTTTAGGTTAGATGAACAAGTACTTATAGGAATATTATTAAGCTTAGCAAGTTTAATGAAAGTTTATGCAAATATTTTATTAAAGCACTTTTGCAAATCTTCATTGTGTGATTTGTTTTCCTAAATTCATTCAAAAAGCCTTTAGTTTTGCTTTTGAATATTAACATTTTAATTATCCAGAGGGATTTTTTTCTCTTCTGTATGTAATGTCAATAACATATATTATATCCTTTTTGTAATAATATATTTTAGTATGCATGCCTGCTAAGTCACTTCAGTTGTGTCTGACTCTTTGCAACCCTATGGACAGCCAGGCTCGTCTGTCCATGGCATTGTCCAGGCAAGAATACTAGAGTGGATTGCCATTTCCTTCTCCAGGGTATCTTCCCAACTCAGGGATTGAACCTGCATCTCTTTTGTCTCCTGCATTGGCAGGCAGGTTCTTTACCACTAGTGCCACTTGGGAAGCCCTGCATTTTAGTATAGGTTATATTAAATATGTGAGGCTTTTAAATAATTGAATAAAGTAAGCACTCAGTTGTACATACACTAAAGATGGTATCTTTCAAGTTACTGGTTTTGTTACATTAGTGGAAAGAAAAATTATATATATTCATTTAGACAGGTAGAAGAGAAAAGCATTACTTGTCTCAACAAAAAAGAAGGTGAAAAAACAGAGAAAAGCCAGCAGTCCAGACTGTCAGAAGGTGGCCTTTCTTTGCCAATTCTAAGAAAAAATTATCACCAATTGTTGCTTAAACTTCCTGAGGTATAAACTAAACTTTTTTTACTCTTCAAAAGCAATGAAATAAGCGATATTCCTTTGTAAGATGGAAATGGTTAAAATACTATAAAACGTGTTTGTTATTTAAATAATCAGACAGTCTTTCCAAATTCTAGTCTTCACAAACAGAAATTCTGAACCACTCTGTTGAAAAGGTTGCCTGCCCTGGGGAAAACCATACTGAGGGAGAGACAATGGGCATATTTCTTCCTTAGAATCTCAGTGTGGAAAGTAGTCTAAGAGACAATATTCTTTTGTGGTATTACTTATACAGATTCAGGCACCCTGAGATTAAAATCTGACATTTATGACTTGGTAGGTCACTTGCTAATTACCAAGTTGACTCAATTGGTGGTTGGATAGGTAGTCAATTTTCCCCTCTAGGAATATTCCTTCAGAACCAGGAAAATAGCAACTTTAAAAAAAAAAAAAAAAAGCTTTATTTGGTTGCCTTAGTGCCTGGGAACTGACACTTCTCTGAACACCTGAATTTAAGGCCAGAGAACACCCCCACTCTCTCCCACAGCCTTTGACAGGAGCTGTCCTCTCTCTTTGTGACTTGGGATCCTTGTTAGCTTTGTTAATTACCCTAGCACTCTTCCCCACTTTACACTTCTTGAGCTTTACTGGGATTCTGCTGCAGGTGAGCGACAGCAATGGAAGAATACTAAGTATTCTGTGAATGGAATATATGTGAATGGAATGTGATGGAAATCAATAATGTGAATGGAAATCAACAAACATTTTGAGGCAGTAACAATTGCTAGATTGCCATACGTGCATATTTAATGCATGTTAGGGTTAGTAGATTTCTCAGATTCATTGTAATTCATCCACTTGGCATGCAGACTTATTTTTCAGTTTTGTCTACACAGTGAATAAATTTGGCCAGTGGTCCCCTTCCTCTCCAGTTCTGCCCTATATGTGAGCCACATCTTTGAGGATAAGATAGAAATCCTGGAGAAATACTGTTGACTATTTTGGGCAGGGGCATTTAATTCTGAGGAGCCTGAAGAACATAATTGATGATTCTCATAGACATAAGAAATGACTGGATTTGTATTAAAGTTGATTCTAAATGGAATAAATAAATTTGAAAATGTTTTCAAGTCAAGGTTAATATTATTGTTATAATTGCCAGTAATGTTTTATCTACTAAATTTAGATTTATATGTTGAGGGTAATCTGAGAACTGTAAATTGTCTTATTTTTACAATTTCTATTCACCTTTTATAATGATGAACAAAAAAAGCTAACAACTGTGAATTCTTTTCAGTCATTAAACTTTTAGTGAGCACTTACTTATGCAATAAGAATTAGCTTTCATTTTAATAAGCTTAAATTTAATTGATTTCTGAAATACTTATTAAAAATTATACTAGTTAACATTGTAACATTTGTATAGTACTTATTTTCTGCTAGGTACTGTTCTAAAAGAGAGAATATGTGTGTATGTGTGTGTGCTCTTGTGATGGCTAGATTTATATTTCTAGCTCAGACTTTTCTCTTGAAATTCAGACATTCATCTCCAAATGTCTTCCCAGATGCCCTACAGGCATCTTTAAAATATTTTTAAAAAATGATAGCAAGAAATAGTTATATATATACCATTTATTATCCTCCAGGAAATGTTCTAAGGACTTGAAATACACACATAAAACCAGAGAATCATTATGATTAGTATTAATATTGTTCACATTTTATAGATGAGGAATTTGAGGCTCAGAAAGGTTAAGTAATTTGCTCCATTTTAATGCTATATGGCTAGTAACTGTCAGAGCTAAGATTCCAATGCTGGGTCCTTATCCACTTCTTTATACTACCTCACAATAAGGCAAGTCTTTTAAAATATCCTCCTTTCATTCTAGTCACATACTAAATCTTTTGACTTTATTTCTTTCATTAAAATTTGCCTGACTTGAGTTTAAAAAAAAAGAACTATGAAATATTTTAGCAACAGGTATAAAGGGGAATATAAAAATACCTATGTTTTTCATCTACCAGTTTAAGAAACAATTTATTTTTATTATAGTTGTAGAGAACTTAGCCATATAACTTGTTAATTTTCAATGACACTATAACACACTGTGCCTGCATTTTTACTGATTAAAAATCAATGGTTAATATGATTAACCATAATGATTAATTAATGATTTAATTAAACCAATGCATTTATTATTTCAAGTGTAATTACAATTGTATTTGTAAAGTGTAAGTGTAATTGTATCTTAAGAATATATATCATTGCATTGGAAAGCCCTTTTTTTATGACCTCATAGCTCTGTGCTTCCCGAATGGCTCAGCTGGTAAACAATCCGTCTGCTATGTGGTACACCTGGGTTCGATCCCTGGGTTGGGAAGATCCCCTGGAGAAGGAGATGGCTACCCATTCCAGTATTCTGGCCTGGAGAATTCCATGGACTGTATAGTCCATGGGATTGCAAAGACTCAGACACGACTGAGTGACTTTCACTTGCTCCATACATATCGATGATACTTCTAGTAATTCAAATGCCATCCATATGATATTATTCTGATACATAACTATATGATAAATAATGAAAGCTTATTTTACTATTATGTGTTAATTTTTTGGTAATACCTTCAGTTGGAACGGGTCAATAAATAACATTCAATATTATGTAGTTTGTTTTTATATAGCAGATGGATATCCCGTAAAGGAATAACAAATTCCCCTTGTCCATCTGGGGTCTGTCCTTATGGAGCTTACATTCTAGTAAGAGAAGTCAGACAATTAATAAAATATACACATACATGAATTGTCAGGTTGTGATCTGTCCTGGGAGAGAATGTTACTATTTTGTATCATATGGCCAGTGAAGGCCTCCCTGACTTGAATGACATGTGAGCAGAAATCTAAAGACAGTGTGGAAGTAAGCTATGATGTCCACTGGAGGAAGACCATTGTGAGAAAAAGGAAACATCCACAGCAAATGCTTGGCCTGTTCCAGGAATGTCAAAAAGCACAGTGTGGTGGGAGGCATAGAATTGTGAACCCTTGGTAGGACTTTGGCTTTTACACTGAGTGAGCTGGGAAGCTATTAGAGGGTTTCAAGGAGAGTAGTGAACCTGACCTGAAGAGATTTTTAAGGGATAACTCTGGGTAGAAGCAGGGAGACATGTTACATGTTGCAATGAAAGAGTTAGAAATTTCACAGAAATTCTAGCGACAGCCATATAGCTGTGCCTCATAGAGGCTGATATGGAAGATCACTTGATATCCCAAGGTAGTCCTAGAGCCTGATTATTTTTGTCGTGAGTCTCCAACACAGCAGCAGAAATTCATGGTGCCTCTCCCTGATTTGTTCCATTGTGAACATGGACTCTACATGAGTCTGCTTTTTTCCCAACATTAACTACCTGGCCTTCTCTGTATTCCCCATTTTGAATTCTTAATGGGGTGACTCTGGCTCCCGTTTGTTTCTGCTCTGGCACAGGTTTTCATGCCAGGCCACCTCAGCCTACAGGCCTGCTTAAGTGCTGGCCACACCACTGGTCAGGTGACAGTCCCTAATTGACTCCGGTTTGTACTTGTTAAGGGAGAGGGGGACACAGTGATATGGTCCAGATTTTTTCCACCCAAGAAAGTGTCTCTGGAGAGTGCTTCCCTAAGAAGGGGATATGAGCTTGTCAAGTACCACCAATACAGGAACTTTATTAAAATAAGAAAGTTTCTATGTGGACGTTTCCTTAAGGTCAAAGATTATGTTTTGTTTGTGCTGTTTATTACGCATTTAGGTTTATTCCTTGTGGCATTGTAGCTCAGTTGGTAAAGGATCTGCCAGCAGTGCAGGAGACCTGGCTTCGATCCCTGGGTTGGGAAGATCCCCTGGAGAAGGAAATAGCAACCCACTCCAGTATCCTTGCCTGGAAAATCTCATGGACAAAGGAGCCTGGTAGGCTGCAGTCCATGGGGTCGCAAAGAGTCGGATACGACTGAGCTTCTAACACACACACACCTGTGGCATTAAAAGTTGAGTGAATGACAAAACATAACAAACTGCTACCATGAACTGCCTCTAGTGTTCCTGTGTGTATGTGTGGGTTTCAAGAGCAGAGGGGAAAAAAAAAAAATGAAAGAGCAACAGTGTCCTTAATTTTCCTCTGAGTGTACTATGAATTCTTACCAAAGTCAAGTAAGCCACCCCCGAGCAGTAGCCTTTCCTTAGACTTTTATTTTATTTTATTTTATTTCCTTAGACTTTCCATTTGACTCTGGACCAAAACTTTTTCTTTTTCCTGATATAAAGACACTCTCAAGCCACCCCTCAAAAAAAAATAAAAAAGTGGTGGTAGTGGGATTTGTGTGTACATCATGTGGTTAAAGTTCTGAAAGTACTGTAGTATTTTTCCCACCCACAACAAACATTAGCATTGCTTTTTTAAAAGGCTTTTAGAAATCCTAAAAGCCTTTTAAAAAAGCAATGCTAATGTTTGTTGTGGGTGGGAAGAAATCCTGCAGGAAATAAACATGTTTAAATGTGTTAACTCAGAGCTTCCAAATTAAAAAAAAAAAAAAAAACTTTTATTCCTTAGACTTGCAAATATCATTCTGTAGTATAAACCATACTTTCTATTTCCATCAGATTTAAACCCACCAATAGTTGTAAGATTTTATCTAACCACCCTCTACTTTAAAACCTCTTTCCCAGAAACCAAAAAATAAATGATCAAAGCAACAGAGCAAACAAGTAATTACTCTTCCTTGTGGACAGAAACAAACAGGAACAATGAAACAACAACAAAATCATAAAAGGAGGAAACCAAGAATAAACCCAGGAAAGAGAGTAATTTGTACAGTGATGAGGAAATTGTATAGAAAACAAAAAATAGCACATGGAAAAATCAACTTGAATGCATCATGTCTTATTTCTTATATAACAGTAAAGGAATCCTTGAAATTCAACAGGAGTCATTTAATATTGTTCTGTTAATAGTTTCCTAAGACTTCCATAACAGTTAGCAAAAACTGGGTGACTTTAAACAACAGAAATGTATTCTCTCACAGTTCAAGTGGCCAGAAGTCTGATATCAAGGTGTTGACAATCAGGTCCCTCCTAAGGCTCTAAGGGAGGATCTTTAGAGATTCTTCAGGTTATGGCACTTTTTGGCTTGTGAAGCAGCATAACTCCAATCTCTGCCTCCTCTGTCACACGGCCTTCTCTACTTCTCTGTTTGTCCTTTCTTTGTCTCTTATAACAATGCATGCTAGGTCACTTCGGTCATGTCTGACTCTTTGTGACCAGGCTCCTCTGTCCATGGGATTCTCCAGGCAAGAATACTGGAGTGGGTTGCCATGCCCTCCTCCAGGGGATTTTCCTGACCCAGGGATTAAATCTACATTTCTTATGTCTCCTGAATTGGCAAGCAAGTTCTTTACCAATAAAACCACCTGGGAAGCCCTCTTGTAAGAATAATGCTTAAAAAAAAAAAAAAAAAAGAATACTTGATATTCACTAGTTTGTTGGATGTTTTAGATTTCACACATAAGTGGTATCATGTAGTGTCTTTCTCTGCCTGACTTACTTTATTTAGCATAATGTGCTCCAAACTCATGGATAGAAATAACAAACTAGTGCTTACCAGTGGGTGGTGGCGAAAAGGGAAATAACTACTGGGTATAAGATACTGTATAACAAGGAGGACTATAAATGGAAAGTAACCTTTACAGTTGTATAAAAAATTTTAAATACAAAAAAATTATAATGGAAAAAAGACTTGGTGGTTAAATGTAAAAAAATGAATTAACCATTAAATATAATCATAATTTCAGTAGGGGGTGTAAAAACAATGGAAATAAAAATAATAATGATTTATGCATGGAGATAAATTACTGTACCTCGAAATAATGAAAAGAAAATAGCTAATTTAATTATCAGCTTTTGAAATGTATCTAAAAAATCAATAAGAAGTATTGGGTTGGCCAAAAAAGAAAAAAAATACTCTAATTAGACTTAGAATATAGTTTCCTTTAAAATATTGGAGGAAGTAGTCTCTAAGTCTCTGTTATATAACTATTTTCCAAAGCTTCTATTCTTTAGAATATGGACATTTGGCCTCTCGTTACTGATTTGCTTCTGTACCACAGTTTCAACTGATTTCCTTGTGTTCAGCCCATAGTGAAATAATATTTAAGCACCCATACACACTAATAGTTTTGCTAAACATTCTCAAAGTACAGTCATTTCAGAAAATTAAACAGAATCCTGTCCATTTCAGTCAATCCCTTTTATAAGCTATCATTAACTGGCCATATCCCAAATCACTACCTTACTATAAATTCCTTTAACATTTATTTTGTACTGTATAAATTCACCTGTACCTGCTTATGCTCCATAATAGTTTCATGCAAGTATGCTTGCTTTTCTCAGTTAGATTTTAGACTCCTCTGGGGAAGGGAACCTCTTGCCCTCTTATTTGTTTCACGATGGCAGGCACGGTGTAATTTATATACAATAATGTGTGATTTGATGTAGATATTGACCCATCATGAATAACAGCCAATGCTTCTCCAGCAGTGAGAGTGAGTTTGCATTAATCTGGCTCTATTTTGTGGCCATGCATTTTTAGATGTAATCAGAGAAAAAGAATGAAGCTAACTTCCTCCTCACAGGAGTGAAACCTGTTGGTTCGATTTGAAGAATATTCACATATTCATCAGGTATAGATAAAATACCAGGCTTCCCTGGTGGCTCTGAGGGTAAAGTATCTGCCTACAATGTGGAAGACCTGGGTTCAATCCTTGGGTCGGGAAGATCCCCTGGAGGAGGAAATGACAACCCACTCCAGTACTTTTGCCTGGGAAAATCCCATAGACTGAGAAGCCTGGTAGGGCACAGTCCATGGAGTCACAAAGAGTCGGACACAACTGAGCGACTTCACTTCATAGATTAAATAGCTTGCTTTCTACAGTGGTCTTCTTATGGTTGCATGGTGAGTTAATGAAATTGAATGTTTATGTTAGGTAGTTAGAATAGGAAAAAGGAGTCCAAAATGGTGGTGGCAAGACAAAGAAAGGAAAAAGCCTGTGAAGATGGAAAAAAGAAAATCCGAGGACGAGAGTGAGAACCTCAGGTGAAACAAACAGCCCTCCTGGCTAGCCCAATTTACATAGGGTAGGCTCAGGGGAGGAGACAAAACATATAAAAAGACGAGCCAAGATTGAGCCCCTCTGTTTTTTTCGGTTAAAGGAAAGATATAAGCATCTGAATGCAGAGTTCCAAAGAATAGCAAGAAGAGATAAGAAAGCCTTCCTCAGCAATCAGTGCAAAGAAATAGAGGAAAACAATAGAATGGGAAAGACTAGAGATCTCTTCAAGAAAATTAGAGATACCAAGAGAACATTTCATGCAAAGATGGGCTCAATAAAGGACAGAAATGGTATGGACCTAACAGAAGCAGAAGATATTAAGAAGAGGTGGCAAGAATACACAGAAGAACTGTACAAAAAAGATCTTCATGACCAAGATAATCACCATGGTATGATCACTCACCTAAAGCCAGACATTCTGGAATGTGAAGTGAAGTGAGCCTTAGAAAGCATCACTACGAACAAAGCTAGTGGAGGTGATGGAATTCCAGTTGAGCTATTTCAAATCATGAAAGATGATGCTGTGAAAGTGCTGCACTCAATATGCCAGAAAATTTGGGAAACTCAGCAGTGGCCACAGGACTGGAAAAGGTCAGTTTTCATTCCAATCCCAAAGAAAGGCAGTGCCAAAGAATACTCAAACTACCGCACAATTGCACTCATCTCACATGCTAGTAAAGTAATGCTCAAAATTCTCCAAGCCAGGCTTCAGCAATACATAAACTGTGAACTTCCTGATGTTCAAGCTGGTTTAAGAAAAGGCAGAGGAACCAGAGATCAAATTGCCAACATCTGCTGGATCGTGAAAAAAGCAAGAGAGTTCCAGAAAAACATCTATTTCTGCTTTATTGACTATGCCAAAGCCTTTGACTGTGTGGATCACAATAAACTGTGGAAAATTCTGAAAGAGATGGGAATACCAGACCACCTGACCTGCCTCTTGAGAAATCTATATGCAGGTCAGGAAGCAACACTTAGAACTGGACATGGAATAGCAGACTGGTTCCAAATAGGAAAAGGAGTTCGTCAAGACTGTATATTGTCACCCTGCTTATTTAACTTACATGCAGAGTACATCATGAGAAACGCTGGGCTGGAAGAAGCACAGGCTGGAATCAAGATTGCCGGGAGAAATATCAATAACCTCAGATATGCAGATGACACCACCGTTATGGCAGAAAGTGAAGAGGAACTAAAAAGCCTCTTGATGAAAGTGGAAGTGGAGAGTGAAAATGTTGGCTTAAAGCTCAACATTCAGAAAACGAAGATCATGGCATCTGTTCCCAGCACTTCATGGGAAATAGATGGGGAAACAGTGGAAACAGTGTCAGACTTTATTTTTCTGGGCTCCAGAATCACTGCAGATGGTGACTGCAGCCATGAAATTAAAAGACGCTTACTCCTTGGAAGCAAAGTTATGACCAACCTAGATAATATATTCAAAAGCAGAGACATTACTTTGCCAACAAAAGTCCGTCTAGTCAAGGCTATGGTTTTTCCTGTGGTCATGTATGGATGTGAGAGTTGGACTGTGAAGAAGGCTGAGCGCCAAAGATTTGATGCATTTGAACTGTGCTTTGGAGAAGATTCTTGAGAGTCCCTTGAACTGCAAGGAGATCCAACTAGTCCATTCTGAAGGAGATCAGCCCTGGGATTTCTTTGGAAGGAATGATGCTAAAGCTGAAACTTCAGTACTTTGGCCACCTCATGCGAAGAGTTGACTTATTGGAAAAGACTCTGATGCTGGGAGGGGTTGGAGGCAAGAGGAGAAGGGGACGACAGAGGATGAGATGGCTGGATGGCATCACTGACTCGATGGACGTGAGTCTGGGTGAACTCCGGGAGTTGGTGATGGACAGGGAGGCCTGCATGCTGCGATTCATGGGGTCACAAAGAGTCGGACACGACTGAGCGACTGAACTAACTAACTAACCCTCATGCCTAGAGGATGTACTATGCTTTGCTTGCCAAATAAAACTGAGTTATAACACTGGTCTGCTGCTTCAAATCTTTACCGTAGCATGACAGAACCGAGGAAATTACACACTCCTCTGACATTTACAACTCTTTTTAACACCCTAAAAGTCCATGCGTTTTGACTATAAATAAATCCCAATCTGCTATCACAAATGGAATTAGAATTTGCATGTACCGTGGTCTGTTTTTTAGAATGAGAACTGTGTTGTTACTTACAGATTTTTGTTCATATTCCTTTACTAAATTTTATGAAAGGAAGCCGTGTCTGCTGAGAAATAACCAATGAGTTTCAACAATTTTGTTCCCAACCGACCCATTACAGGATGTATAGGTATTTGGTAATACATTTTATGAAGATCCAGAGAAATGTGTAGCAATAAATCATTGTTACTAAGCTTTCTCAACATATGACAAAAACAATAATATTGGTTTGCAGAATAGTATGAGAATTGTGGTTGTGTAGAATTCTTTCAGAGTTGTTGCTGAAATTGCCTTATAGATTGAAGGGTATATTATCCCACTGAGAAACTTTTTTTTTTTTTTTTGCTTGGTATCTTAGTTAATCCCCCAAACTCATGGCATAGTGTGTATATTTACCCTTTATGTGATGATGGCTTCCTCAGCCAGTTTTCAAGCAGGTGAAAACACATAAAATATCTCTTACAGTTTATGTATGTGTAGTTATTTGTGTTACCTCTGGCACATCTGTTTTTTCTTGATACTTTCTAAGTTCCTTTTAGATTTAAACATTTTTGTCTAGCACATTAATATGCATTTTAACATAATCATCACAATGAAAATAGCTGTTGACAGTAATACAAATTAGGAATAGAAAGTACTTTCTGAATTATGAATGTTAATAACTATTTAAACAGCCTATATTAAATGTATTAAAAGCTTGGCAAAGCAGCTGACACTACTTAGAAAGTTAATATAACATTAGATGCAGATCAATACCTTCAGAACATTTTGCATTGGACTACCTATGAAAAACAGAATAATGAGGGCAATTTTTTAGGTGCAGAAATGTGAATAGGACTTAAAATTGTGAGCACACCTCATAAGGCACCATTATATGCAGCATCGCAAAATCAAGGTTGTTATTTAAATTTGTTGGCTTTAACTTTCAAATGCATAAATTGTTTTAGAGGACCGTACTACATTTTTACATACACTAGAAAATAGTAAATTCAGAATAGTTAAGTCAAATTTTATACTTTCTTTTAAAATCTTGGTCAACAGTTTGTATTCGTGGCAACCATATTGGCTCATTTAGCTATGTTGGTCCCATAAATATTCAGTGATATTGAACTTTTTAAATATAATATTAGCTTTAAAACAGAATTTTAGTTTAAGGCAGATTCAGTATTATATCTCATTACAGAACCAAAGTAGATCTATGTGTTCTATATTATTTTCAAAAAGAAAAAACATAGGAACAGCAAATACTGACTCAAGTTCTGAAGTATTGTTTTAGTAAGAAGTTATAGACATTAAAGTAGAATAAATGATGACTCCTATGTTGGCATTATTATATGACATAGGAAGTTTCACCAAGGCAGTACATTTTCTCATTTAAATGCTGTGTTTTTAATTTGACAACCAATCTGTATATATAACAATTGTCTAAAGGTATATAAAATAAAGCAGTAGAGTCTAGGCACAATAATTAAATGGATTTCTTAATAGAAGGTGAGCTTCCATTTAAAAATACTTTATATGCATTTTATTGTATTTTCCATATATTCAACATTTGCCTTGGGAAGAGAAAGCTTCTAAATATGTGTCATTTGAAATATTATTATTTTGGTTTATATGAATTAATTTAAGTAAAGGTCTTGGGCACACATTAGAGTTTTATACACTTATCATTATGGGACTCTTACTAAAGCAATTGCAGCTCTCAATAATAGATGCAGATATCCCACTAAGATGTGGATAAACATATAAGGTCCAAGTAAACTTGATAGTTTTTAAAATGCCTAGGACAATGCCAGGTAGTGATTTGAGTATAAAATGGTTCCAGTCTACCCTGTAGCCCAGGGGGGAAGATGGCAGAATATTAATAGATATAATTGTTATCTGATGAATGATAGTGCATTTATTTTTTTCAGGGAAGGACGTTCTTTCTAATTCTTTTTTTTTTTTTTTTTCATTCTTTCTAATTCTAAGCTGAGAGAATTTTATTTTGTGTTTCTCTGGATGAGGGGTATTGAACAACACAGTAGAACTGAGTCTTTGATAGTTTCCATAAAGTGCAGAGGATTGCGAATGTCCATTTCCTCCGTTGAGTTTAAAAAAAAGTAAAGTCATGGTATTTTTAAAAAAACCCAGAGTAATAATACTGGTGTACAGCTTCCCCATAATCTAAGCTGCTACCAAGATGTACTTGAGAAATGTCCCCGAGGCTCTCCCTCTGGAATATCTATCATCTCTGCTGGACTTTTGATAGGAGCTGGATAGCTGACAATTCATGATTAAGACACCAGCTAGCACCTGGAGTGCAGGTATTCTGTGCAGTCAATTGAAAGAAAATCCTTGTGCAATAGATAACAGTGTTTGCTCTATGACCTTGGCTGTTCGAGTGGTGTCAGATAATGGACAGCTCATTTGGGGACATTTCCCACCTGGTCAACACAGCTATAGGTGTGTGGCCTCTCACATCAGGCAGTTTAAACCTGAAAATCTTCTATCGAGATGGAATCCATGAAAGGAGAACATAGAAGGGAGTATAACACTGTAGTGCACTTTGGAAATCTAAATCAGCTTCAAGTGAGATGGCTAGCTTAGTAGTTTGCCATATGAATATGAATCTCAAACCTTTCTAAGTACCGAATCAATGCACTCATATTTGTTAGGTCTGTTTTGCAGCACCCAGCATTACTGAAAATATGCAGATTGGGTCTAATTCTGTTTTGGAGAATGAGGCCTGAGTACTGAGTATTGCTCTGAAAGTGAAAGTGAGGTCGCTCAGTCTTGTCCAATTCTTTGCGACCCCATGGACGGTAGCCTGCCAGGCTCCTCTATCCATGGGATTCTCAGGCAAGAATATTGGAGTGGGTTGCCGTTTCCTTCTCTAGGTTTTCATATATGTGTGTGAAAGTAGCTCAGTCATGTCTGACCCTTTGTGACCCCATGGACTGTAGTCCATGGAATTCTGCAGGCCAGGATACTGGAGTAGGTAGCCATTCTCTTCTCCAGGGGAACTTCCCAACCCAGGGATCAAATCCACATTGCACGTGGATTCTAAGGGTACCATAGCATCCTTAATACCAGCTTCCAAGAGAGTTTCCTGGAGATCGTTTCTTAAATTTTTGTATTTAATATTCATTCATCAAAAAATATTGAAGACTAAGTGCTAGAGTGTTAAATGGATTTCAAAAAATTGAGTTATCATAAATTTCCATATGTGAATTAGCATTTGTTCAAGAATAAGAATACCCTGAAATGACTCCAACACTGAAACTACATTAAGCATTTTTCTTTGATAAAGAAAATGTTAAAGAGTTTTTATAGTGTTGTTGAGGGGAGCATTATAAGCATCAATTAAAATGGCAAAATATTTTAAATGTAAATGGTATGGGATATTGCCCTGGGGATATCCTCTGACTTTATGACATGTTTTTTACCTTGAAAAAAAAAACTTCTGTCAGTTTATTTTGTCGTATAGTTTCTCCCAGAAATAGGATGCAGGTATGTTACACTGAGCTATGTGAGCTTTTCATTAATTTTGGTTTCCGTTATTATTTTGTATTGTTTATAAATTATAATTATAATACTGATTTTACAGGTTGAAATCATGTGTCTTAATTTGCTCATGACAATAGTTTGGTGCAAATATTCACCTTCATGCATTTCTCAAGTCTTTCAAATAATCTTGGAAAATTAGAGTAATAAAAGTAGGGTCAGCTATAGAAGAGTTAATTTTGAGGGCCAAGAGCAAATTATACATGCATATTGATTTTTCAGATATGTGGTTGGAAATTTTTGAAACATATTGAAAGGAGAGATGCTAGATAAATATGAATGATCAAATAGTACTGTGGAGATTAGAAGCACCATTCTGAACACATACTGTGGTGCTTAGGTAAGCATAATTCTGGACTTAAAGCACTCATCCATCTATTCAAGGATTTGGCTATGAACCCTGTGTGTATGATATAGGCTTATCTTTGATACTCCTATTCATCATATTTCCCATTCTTATTTGACATATCTCTTGCATAGTTTTTGTGTTTCCATTGTCAGTACTCTAATTCAGGCCTCATTCCATTTGCAGACAGGAATTGGCAGAGGAACTGATCTATCCAGCAAAATAAGAGTTCATTGGGTTTGTTAAAAGTTTAGTATAGCCAGAGTGAGCAAGGCAAAGCACAGAGGGTTAGAGAAGTTAAGGAAGTTAGTGGGAAGTGTAGAGGAGGAAAATGTTTTACTTGACCCTCTCAGAGTCTCTGGCTGGGTCTGCAAATTAACGTAATAAAAATTAACAGGAGAAAAGAATACAAATTTTACCACTTTTTTTGGGGGGGGTACATAAACACTGGAGACTTCCAAGAGAATGAAGACCCAAAGAACTGAACAAAACCAGAACCTTTTATACCTGTTAGACAAAGAAACAACAAATTTGTGAAAAATTGACAAGACAAAGGGATTTGGACTAGGGGTAGTACATGATGAAGAAGTAACTAGGAAGCTAAGGGTTAGTTTAACAAAGTTTATATATACAGGCTTCTGTAGTTCCCTGTGTCAGATGACACAAATGCCTTCCTTCCTAGAGTTACAGGCAGGGTGGGTACCTTTCACATGGAAGATTTATCTCCTGCTTTCAGAGAAGAAGAAGGGTAGGCTGGGGAAGAATGAGGTCAGAGTGACTTTCTTGCTTCTGTCCTTTTCCTAGTCCTTCAGCTTAAGATATTGAATATGCTAGAGTGCCATATTTTTGGGTATTGTGTTCTGAACTCTATCAGAAGCAAACTTAAGATGATTGACCACTTCATGCTAGGTAAGGAAGCAAGAAAGGCTAACCAAGAAGTTTTATTTCTAAACTAAAGTTGAATAAACTAAAGTTTTATTGACTATGTCAAAGCCTTTGACTGCATGGATCACAATAAACTGTGCAAAATTCTGAAAGAGATGGGAATACCAGACCACTCGACCTGCCTCTTGAGAAATCTGTATGCAGGTCAGGAAGCAACCGTTAGAACTGGACATGGAACAACAGACTGGTTCCAAATAGGAAAAGGAGTACGTCAAGGCTGTATATCATCACCCTGCTTACTTAACTTCTATGCAGAGTACATCATGAGAAACACTGGGCTGAAAGAAGCACAAGCTGGAATCAAGATTGCAGGGAGAAATATCAATAACCTCAGATATGCAGATGACACCACCTTTATGGCAGAAAGCGAAGAACTAAAGAGCCTCTTGATGAAAGTGAAAGAGGAGAGTGAAAAAGTTGGCTTAAAGCTCAACATTCAGAAAACGAAGATCATGGCATCCGGTCCCATCACTTCATGGGAAATAGATGGGCAAACAGTGGAAACAGTGTCAGACTTTATTTTCTTGGGCTCCAAAATCACTGCAGATGGTGACTGCAGCCATGAAATTAAAAGACGCTTACTCCTTGGAAGGAAAGTTATGACCAACCTAGATAGCATATTGAAAAGCAGAGCTATTACTTTGCCAACAAAGGTCCGTCTAGTCAAGGCTATGGTTTTTCCAGTGGTCATGTATGGATGTGAGAGTTGGACTGTGAAGAAGACTGAGCGCTGAAGAATTGATGCTTTTCAACTGTGGTGTTGGAGAAGACTCTTGAGAGTCCCTTGGACTGCAAGGAGATCCAAACAGTCTATCCTAAAGGAGATCAGTCCTGGGGGTTCATTGCAATGACTGATGTTGAGGCTGAAACTCCTATACTTTGGTCACCTGATGCAAAGAGCTGACTCATTTGAAAAGACCCTGATGCTGGGAAAGATTGAGGGCAGGAGGAAAACGGGACTACAGAGGAAGAGATGATTGGGTGGCATCACCGACTCGATAGACATGGGTTTGGGTGAACCCCAGAAGTTGGTGATGGACAGGGAGGCCTGGGATGCTGCAGTCTATGGGGTCACAAAGAGTCAGACATGACTGAGTGACTGAACTGAACTGAACTGAAAGTTGAATGGCTCCATTTTTCCAAGTGCTTCCTAATGTATTTTTACGTCAAGCCAGATATCAGTTAACAATTGGTACATTTTTTGAAGTGAGCATTTACTGTATTTCATTGGTATGTGTACAACTATAGTAATGAATTGCAACATGACAAGGCTCTGCATTTGTGCTGAGCAAGTAACTATTTTATTCACTGGTATATGGGAAGCAGAAAGAAAGTATATGTTTGAACATCTCCAATGTGTTTATTACCTAAAGTTTCTCTTGCTTCTTGATTCCATAATACATTTAAAAGCAAATGAAAAACACTTCACTGATATTGCTTTCATGTTTAAATATACACATTGACAATATTTAGATAAATTTTTACCTGCATCTGGTATTCCTTCATGAAAGGAAAATAACCTAAAAAACTCATAATCACTAATTGGTGATATATTTGTTAATTGTTGATAATATAGTTGAGTGGGAGGTATGTAATGACTGAGGATTGATTGATTCCAATCATAGTTTTGGTATTAAAAACCCTCATGATCTAAGACAAGTTAATGAAATTGTTTATTTTCTTCATCTGTAAAATGAAGGAGCCAATATGGAGTAACTTAGTTTAATAAAACTACTCTTATTAGTTCATGTTCTTTCATGGAAGCTTGTTTATAAATGAAGATAAAACCATGTTAAAGTTTTTAGTGTTTGTTGTGGTTTTTACTTGTTCTAATTGAAAAGAAAGTCTTTGCATTTTTGAAGGAGGTCAAAGATACTTCAGCAATTAAAGCATTTTGCTTTCTTTAAAAAGCATTCATAGGTTTTAAAAGACATCAAATGTGTAACTTTTATGATTAGCTATGTTTCTAGATTTTTCTGAAAATAAGTGCAAGCCAGGCTGAATGTAGTAGAAGGTTAATATTTTTTTTACTTAGGAACTTTATACTGCATTGTAATCCTATGAAGGTTTTATCTGCATTCCATGTACAGTTTATTATTATTGTTTTGTTGTCATTGCTTTAGATCATTTATATCACAGTGAAAGAGAAAAATAATGAGCTTTTTGGGTTTAATTTCTGTTAGATAAGGCTTAAGAATTATCAAGGTGTTGAATGTGGGGTTATTAAGGATTTTATCTCTTCATTGTTGAATGATTATGCTTTGAAAAAATTTATTAAAATTGGAGGTATTAAGATATTTAACTATTTTAAGAGTGCATGTATGTGCATACAGATACATAATAGTATTTTTCTCAGTTTTGGAGGAAAGAGATTTTAAAATATTACATGAAGATAAACTAGAAAAGACCAGAAAATTAACATTACAGATCACATTCTGAGACAATAAAACATTTGAACTTGCTACGAATTTTTTAACATTTACCATGAGGACCCAAAGAAATGATCCTTTGTGGTTTGATTGTGGATTCTTTGTGGTTTGATTGCAGATTCTTTGTTTCTTTGTTTTTGTTCAGTCGCTAAGTTTTGCCTTTGGAGTCAAATACTTCTTGTATTACCCTCAACTCTGTTACTGTTTTTTATTGTTGTTCATTTGCTCAGTTGTGTCCAACTCTTTGCATCCCCATGGACTGCAGCATGCCAGGCTTTGCTCTCCTTCACTGTATTCCAGAGCTTGCTCAAACTCATGTCCTTTGGGTCAGAGATGCCATCCAACAGTCTTCTCCTCTGTTGATCCCTTCTCCACCTGCCTTCAATCTTTCCCAGCATCAGGGTCTTTTCTAATGAGTCAGCTCTTCACATCAGGTGGCCCAAGTATTGGAGCTTCAGCTTCAGTCCTTTCATTGAATATTCAGGATTGATTTCCTTTAGGATTGACTGGTTTGACCTACTTGCATTCTAAGAGAGTTACCCTGTGCTAAAAGTATTCAGGATCATTAAATTTCTTTGATCTTTGACTACATAGCTATCACACTCTATAATGAGTCTCTAATTATGTAGGTGAGAGGGACTGTTGCCTTTCTGTTGTTCAGTCATCAAATGGTAATTATCTTTCAACTCTCTTTACCCCTGGTACCATGAAAGAATATTCATTGACCTTCTCTCTTGCCCACCAGAACCATTCAGTATAACATACAGATTGGTGTATGGAAAATGGCAATGTGTGCTGGTGTGTTCTATGCCTTTCTGTTTTCCTCCTTGCATTCAAAGAACTTCTTATCTTATTCGTAGCAGATAAACTTGATGTCAGCTTTCTTTCATTTCCAGGGTTTATAGATTAGGAATATGATTTCCTGGAGTAAGTTCATTTTAACAAAATTCCACTATTAAAAGAAATTGGATGTTCTAAGGAGTGTGTAATAGAGTTTCAGCCATATTACTTAGCTTAGGAAAATAAACCAATGCATTTTTTAAAAGAAAGTTAACATTTTAAGTTTGACTGGTTACATCACTAAGAAGATGACTTTTTTAAGTGTCGTGACAAAATTATACTCACAATTCAAACATATGAAGAATATTTAAAATATGACCAGCTTATGTTTGAATATTTGGAATGATCTTCTTCCCTGCTTCCCCTCTACTTACTGTAAATTTAAGATTCTATTTTAAATTTTATTCACATATTTTGTACATTTTGTTTTCATTGTTACTGTGGGCTAAGGCCATCTCTTATATATTTTTCTAGCAATATTTTTAATGGAGAGTGGGTATAAAAATATTCTTTATTCTGTAACCTGTTAGGCATTTTAAAAGATTCGGACTTAAGTCATTATGACTGTCTCCAAAATATTTTGAGAGCTAAAGAAAGTGATTTTAATCAATAAGAATTTTTTATCCTTTGAAGGAGAATTTTACTTAAACTATTGCCTTTAGGAGATTTTTGTATGTAAGGTGTTTACAATTTGTTGTAAATATTTAATAGAAATTTGGTTTTATTTAGTAAAGAAAGAAAGAAGGTTTGTCGCACAGTCATGTCCAACTCTTTGAGATCCCATGGACTGTAGCCCGCCAGGCTCCTCTGTCCCTGGAATCCTCAGGCAAGAGTACTGGAGTGGGTTGCCATTTCCTTCTCCGGGGTAATTCCTGACCCAAGAACAACTAAAAAGCACACACATTTCCTCCTTTGTGAGGAATTCTTAAAAGAAAAATGTGTGAGTAGCATGAAACAGAGCAGGATTTTTCCCGTGAGATCTGGAGAGAATGAATGAGCCAGGTAAAACCCTCTTAAAGTAAAAACCAGAGGATATAGGGAGAGATGGATTGTCTTCTTTGGTATTTTCTAAGGAAATTATAATCTGTTTCAGTATTGAATTCAAAAGGACTGAGAGGAAGACCTGGAAAATTGACATATTCAACCTTTTTATGAATCAAGTGAAATAAGTGGTCAGTGAATGTCATGCTTCAAAAGAACATGCACAGATATCTGGAAATGGCAGTATTATAATAGATATTTTAAATTGGTCAGAAATAGTTGATGCACTAATCTACCATGATAAATAGTTTCGAAGGACATTGAAATGCTGAAGGGTACTGTGTTTGCTTTCATGTAGACAAACCTGAGTGGATGTAAGTTTTTCTTTAATATAAGACCAGGGCAGTCATAGCATATACAAATCCATTTTGTTTTTGTTGTTAACATTTATTTTTTCATGGTTGTATGCTACTGATTGTAGAATTATCTATGAAGTTGATTTAGCTGAACAAATTATAGTTTAAAAATGCTGAAAAGTCTAAGGTTTTCTTGGCCACTCTTTGGAGATATTGATCTGTGGATTGAAGGTATGATACTGCTTATATTAGGTTGTACATTGGTTTTAATCACCCCAGGACCTTTTCTTTCCATGGGGACCAATAACTAAGGTTTGGTTTTAATTTCATTCAAAAATATTACATTGGCAAATCCGTGTTAAAATAAAATGTTTCCCTTGTCTTAAAATATGTAAACACTATTTGCAATCATTTTTGAAGTCTACTCAATGCTTTGAATTAGTTGTTTTATGTCTTACAATTTTACCAACTTTCTCAACTCCACGACGAATCTCTGAACTATCATTCATTTTATTTGATTTTCTTGTGATTTGGGTTGTAGTATGAGATTACACATGGGAATAGAACACCATTAGAGGGAAATAAAATCTTTTGTACAGAACACATAACCCTTTATACTAGCCTTTAGCAGTGCACAAACAGTGATCAAGGGATGACACGACTAATATTGGACTCCCACACATGAGACTCATTGCCTTTACTGCTTATGGGACTCAGGATCAGTTCAGTTCAATTCAGTTGCTCAGTCATGTCCGACTCTTCGTGACCCCATGGAATGCAGCACGCCAGGCCTCCCTGTCCATCACCAACACCTGGAGTTTACTCAGACTCATGTCCATTGAGTCAGTGATGCCATCCAACCGTCTCATCCTCTGTCATCCCCTTCTCCACTCGCCTTCAATCTTTCCCAGCATCAGGGTCTTTTCAAATGAGTCGGTTCTTTGCATCAGGTGGCCAATGTATTGGAGTTACAGCTTTAGCATCAGTCCTTCCAATGAATATTCAGGGCCGATTTCCCTTAGGATGGACTGGTTGGATCTCCGTGCAGTCCAAGGGACTCTCAAGAGTCTTCTCCAACACCACAGTTCAAAAGCATCAATTCTTTGGTGCTCCACTTTCTTTATAGTCCAACTCTCACATCCGTACATGACTACTGGAAAAACCATAGCCTTGACTAGACGGACCTTTATTGGCAAAGTAATGTCTCTGCTTTTTAATATGCTGTCTAGGTTGGTCATAACTTTTCTTTCAAGGAGTAAGCGTCTTTTAATTTCATGGTTGCAGTCACCATCTGTGGTGATTTTGGAGCCCCCCAAAATAAAGTCAGCCACTGTTTCCACTGTTTCCCCATCTATTTGCCATGAAGTGATGGGAACAGATGCCATGATCTTATTTTTCTGAATGTTGAGCTTTAAGCCAGCTTTTCACGCTCCTCTTTCACTTTCATCAAGAGGCTCTTTAGTTCTTCTTCACTTTCTGCCATAAGGGTGGTGTCATCTGCTTATCTGAGGTTATTGATGTTTCTCCCGGCAATCTTGATTCCAGCTTGTGCTTCTTCCAGCCCCACATTTCTCATGATGTACTCTGCATATAAGTTAAATAAGCAGGGTGACAATATACAGCCTTGACGTACTCCTTTTCCTATTTGGAACCAGTCTGTTTTTCCATGTCCAGTTTTAACTGTTGCTTCCTCACCTGCATACAGATTTCTCAAGAGGCAGGTCAGGTGGTCTGGTATTCCCATCTCTTCCAGAATTTTCCACAGTTTGTGATGACCCACACAGTCATAGGCTTTGGCATAGTCAAAAAATCAGAAATAGATATTTTTCCAGAACTCTCTTGCTTTTTTGATAACCCAGTGGATGTTGGCTATTTGACCTCTGGTTCCTCTGCCTTTTCTAAATCCAGCTTGAACATCTGGAGGTTTATGGTTCACATACTGTTGAAGCCTGGCTTGGATAATTTTGAGCATTACTTTACTAGCGTGTGAGATGAGTGCAATTGTGTGGTAGTTTGAGCATTCTTTGGCGTTGCCTTTCTTTGGGGTTGGAGTCAAAACTGACCTTTTCCCGTCCTGTGACCACTGCTGAGTTTTTCACCACAGTCACTGCTGACTCAGGAAAGCACTTTCTAATTTTAGCTTTAACCCTTTTGAAAGAAAGACGTGAATCCAGACAGTCTATTCATAAATGTGCATGTGGTCACTACTTCCTATATGTCTATTTTACATATAGAATACTGAACTCATCCATCCACTGTCTGATTTTTAGTTATATTTACGTGAAGTATAATTAAATAATTCAGGGTCCAAATATCCAACTTACGGATAAAAGAGGTTAAAGTTTTTGGAGACTGTGAAGGAACAGAATCTCATTCCCTCATAAAATAGGCACATTTATAGAGTTTTCTTCCCTTTTTTTTTGCCCTGGAGAGCCAGAGAGGGGAGAATCTTGCTTTCTCATGGCCATAGGGTTCAATGAATCCTCTGATACTTTCATTACAGGTAAGATTTTTATTTTTTTAATTTTGAGCATGCCAATGAGTGTAAGTGGGCCTTTTAGAAATAATGACTTCAGAAGTTCTGAAAGCCTGGGGCAGATTTTTGTTTTAGAACCTTAATGTGTTCTGATATCTTTCTGCCAGAATTATGCATGGGCTATAAATATACTTTTATCTCCACATCTCCCCTTCCCCCACTATCGTGACTTCTATGTCTATTTCACTGTGAATTGGACAGAACTAAATATAGTAATGAATATACACAAAGTTGAATAACAGCAAGTTAAAGAAAGCAAGTGATGTGATTTGAGTACCAAATATCAAGTTATGAAATCTTTTTTAAAAAGTCAACCTGTAGAAGTCTAGTATCTATTTTTTTATTTTTATATATTTGTTTTGGGCACACCATGTGGCATGTAGGCTATAATTTCCCTGACCACGGATTGAACCTATGCCCCCTGCATTGGAAGTGCAGTCTTAACCCCTTGACTGCCAGGAATCCCTCTAGTATCTTTTTGGAGTCTTCTGCATGTTTCATATACTTAGGATACTTTTCAATAAATGAGGAAATGTTATTAAGTGTTAATAATTTTTAAGAAGAATATGCCTAAAATTCATACTGTATTTTGGATAAGGAGATTTAAGGAGTGCTAAAGTTTTTGATTTTTAACATTTTTAGAAATATCTTAATACAAGCTTCACTGTGCATGATTTAATTTAATAGTAACAAAGGCCTTCTGAGGTATAGGTACTATTCTCATTCCTATTTTGTAGACAAGGAAACAGTCTTAGAGATTTTAAGTAATTGATTGAAAATAACACAGCTAGAATATGATAGAGATGGGATTGGAACCTAGATCTGTCTTCTTATAAAGCTTATGTATTTAACCATGTCACTCTGTGATCTCACAGAGATACGCCATTGATGAATGGAGAGTTATATTTCTGACCTTTGAGTAACTGTGGGAAAAGATCTCTAATTTGTAACTTCTTGAGCAATGTCAGGGTGTTGGACTGCCTTATAGATAAAAGCCATACCTTTTATATCTAAGGTCAGAAAATACTGTCTCATTGTGGGTCAGTCCTCTTCTTCCCTGGAAAATCTTCCTGGCTTTTTTTTCAGTGTTCAGATCTTGGACTCTTGCTCACACATACATTAACTGTCCTCAGTGATCTTTCTATTTTTGTTTGTTTGTTCGGGTGGTTCGTTTGTTCTACCTGGTCTGCTGTTAAGTGATGATTACAAATATGATGGTGGATAAGTAGCATGTCAAGACAGCCCTAACTTAGGTAACTTGATGAAATAAAATCACAATATGTTTTTCAAAAATTATTTATTTATTGGGCTACACCACGCCTTAGTTGTGGCAAGTGGGATCATTAGTTGCAGCATGTAAGATCTAGCTCCCTGAGTAGGGATTGAACCCAGACCCCCTGCACTGGGAGTATGGAGTTTTGACCACTGGACCAACAGAGAAGTCCCAAAATCATCAACATGTTAATACCAAGAAATGAGATTATGGGCTGTAACCCATCTTAACAACAAAAAACAAAAAAATAAAAACTGTTCACTACATCTAACTCTATTCTTTCCAATAAGCTGCTGCCTAAATCTTGATTGCAAGTTTTAAATGGAGTTTCCAAATATTTTACTTCGGTTGTATTTCATAGATAAGAAGCTTAGGACTTTGAAAGACAAGAAAAATGTGAGTTAAAAACTACCCATTACACCTAAATGAATGAAATAAGCTATTAAATGATAGAAAATATATAATTCTTTGTCTAGACATAGATATGTAGGATTAAGCTCAATGCAATTCTGGAAGAACCACAAATTCTTCAGTGAGTTCTTGCTGGAGCCATTAGCCAGGTTTCATACAAAACCATGTACTGGTTCTGTTAGTAATTTCTAATGGTGTGACTGAAATAAACATGGGCTATGGAATCAGACCTAGGTGTGTGGGTGTGAGTACTTGAACTGATATTTAACTTGTGGAATGATGTTTTGCAAGTTACTTAAATAATTTTCTTCTCAGTTTCTTTATGTGAAAACATTTTCAGGATTAAAGTCAAAATTGTTGAAAATATGAAGTGTTTGAAGGATTTGAAGCAGTTACAACTATTATACTTTTGGTGCTAGTGTTAAAAAACCTGCCTGCCAATGCAGGAGATAATAAGAGACATGGGTTTGATCCCTGGATCAGGAAGATGCCCTGCAGAAGGTCATAACAAACCACTCCAATCTTCTTACTGGAGAATCCCATGGACAGAGGAGCCTGGTGGGCTAGAGTCCATATGGTACAAAGGGTCAGACATGACTGAAGCGACTTAACCATACACTCATGCACATGCATGCTTCGCTGAAGGAATGCGGATGCTAAATGGTCTGGCCACTTTGGAAAGCAGTTTTAAAAGATTACCAACACAATATTGTAAACCAATTATCTTTTAGTTAAAAATAAATAAATTAAAAAAAAAGAAAAAACAAAAAACTTATCTTAAAACCTAACAATTCAAATGGATAAGAAAGCTGTGGTACATATACACAATGGAGTATTACTCAGCCATTAAAAAGAATACATTTGAATCAGTTCTAATGAGGTGGATGAAACTGGAGCCTATTATACAGAGTGAAGTAAGCCAGAAAGAAAAACACCAATACGGTATACTAATGCATATATATGGAATTTAGAAAGATAGTAATGATAACCATGTATTCAAGACAGCAAAAGAGACACAGATGTATAGAACAGTCTTTTGGACTCTGTGGGAGAGGGCGAGGGTGGGATGATTTGGGAGAATGGCATTGAAACATGTATAATATCATATATGAAACAAATTGCCAGTCCAAGTTCAATGCATGACACTGGTTGCTTGGATCTGGTGCACTGGGATGACCCAGAGGGATGGTACGGGGAGGGAGTAGGGAGGGGGGTTCAGGATGGAGAACACGTGTATACCTGTGGTGAATTCATGTTGATATATGGCAAAACCAATACAATATTGTAAAGTAATTAAACTCCAATTAAAATAAATAAATTTATTTAAAAAAATAGATGAAAGAAAAAAAAACCTAACAATTCCTCGCCTAGTTATTTTCCCAAAGAGAAATGAAAATGCATGCTTAGGTAAATACTTACATATGAATGCTTATAGTAACACTGTTCATAATCATCAAAACCTGGAAACAACCAAGTTCAGTTCAGTCACTCACTAGTGGCCAACGCGGAGAAGGCAATGGCACCCCACTGCAGTACTCTTGCCTGGAAAATCCCATGGATGGAGGAGCCTGGTCGGCTGCAATCCATGGGGTCGCACTGAGTTGGACACGACTGAAGCGACTTAGCAGCAGCAGCAGCAGGGGCCAACACTTTGTAATTTGGCCATGGACTGCATGCAGCATGCTTGGCTTCCCTGTCCACCACCAATTCCTGGAGCTTGCTCAAACTCATGTTCATCGAGTTGGTGATGCCATCCAACCACCTCATCCTCTGTCGTCCCCTTCTTCTCCTGCTTAAATCTTTCCCAGCATGAGGGTCTTTTCCAATGAGTCAGTTCTTCACATTAGGTGGCTAAAGTATTGGAGTTTCAGCTTTAGCATCAGTCTTTCCAATGAATATTCAGGACTGATTTCCTTTAGAATTGATTGGTTTTATCTCCTTGCAGTCCAAGGGACTCTCAAGAGTCTTCTCCAGCACCCCAGTTCAAAAGCATCAGTTCTTCAGCACTCAGCTGTCTTTATAGTCCAACTCTCACATCCATACATGACTACTGGAAAAACCATAGCTTTGACTAGACAGACCTTTCTTGGCAAAGTAATGTCTCTGCTTTTTAATATGCTGTCTAGGTTGATCATAGCTTTTCTTCTAAGGAGGAAGCGTCTTTTTATTTCATGGCTGAAATCACCATTTGCAGTGATTTTGGAGCCCCCCAAAATAAAGTCTGCCACTGTTTCCACTGTGTCTCCATCTATTTGTCATGAAGTGATGGGACAAGATGCCATGATATTTGTTTCCTGAACGTTGAGCTTTAAGCCAGCTTTTTCACTCTGCTCGTTCACTTTCATCAAGAGGCTCTTTAGTTCTTCTTCACTTTCTGCCATAAGGGTGGTGTCAATTGCATATCTCAGGTTATTTATATTTCTCCTGGCAATCTTAATTCCGGCTTGTGGTTCTTCCAGCCCAGCGTTTCTCATGATGTACTCTGCATAGAAGTTAAATAAGCAAGGTGACATTATACAGCCTTTACGTACTCCTTTTCCTATTTGGAACCAGTCTGTTGTTCCATGCATATATATATATATATATATATATATATATTTATATTTATATTTATACACAGACCAAATATACTTGCTTTTACTAGTTGTCTTATCTCTATGGTGGCTATGCAGGTATACAGTATGGTGCGGAGGGTATTTAGAGCAGGCTGATTATGAAAGGCT
This sequence comes from Bos grunniens, assembly GCF_055505025.1. Classification (NCBI taxonomy): domain Eukaryota; kingdom Metazoa; phylum Chordata; class Mammalia; order Artiodactyla; family Bovidae; genus Bos; species Bos grunniens. The sequence goes on along the minus strand of NC_141194.1, from coordinate 97,596,218 downwards.
TCATCATCTTCTCAGCAAACACTGTTTTATGTCACACATTCTCAAACTTGAGCAAACATCAGAATCACCTGGAGTAGTTAAAAGAGAGATTTTTGGCTCCACCTATAGAATTGCTGAGTTAGTAGGTCTGGAGTGGGATCCAAGAATTTGTATTTCTAAAAAATTCCCAAATGCTGTTGATGCTCCTGGTTTGGTGCACACACTTTGAGAACCATGGATTTATACTTAGCTCTGTTGTTGCAGTACCAAAATTCCTGCCTATGAAGTTGCGTGCTAAGTAACTTCAGTCGTGTCCAAGTCTTTGCTGCCCTATGGACTGTAGCCTGCCAGGCTCCTCTGTCTATGGGATTCTCCAGGCAAGAATACTGGAGTGGATTGCCATGCTCTCCTCCAGGTGATCTTCCTGACCCAGGGATCAAACCCTCATCTTTTAAATATTCTGCATTAACAGGCAAGTTCTTTACCACTAATGCCACCTGGGAAGCCATGCCAACATAAAGTAGCCAACATTTTGGTTTTAAACCACTTCACTATTTCAGTGCCATTTATATTGGATAAAACTTACATATTTAAGTTTGAGAGAAACACAGACAGTTAGTGTTTGGCTACAGGCCACAAAGTATTTGATGCTTTAAAGAGAAAGCATTTGGTGCTGGCAAGAGACAAAGCAAAAAATATGTATGTGTAGCTGCACTGTCTTCCTCTTCACCTCTTGAATGTCATCCTACTATATCATAGTATTTTATCCCCCTAGCTACAATTTCCTTTTGGACACTATTCTCTATAAACCCTATTCTCTATGAAAGCTCTAAGGACTCATACTATGCATCCTCTAATCATTGCTTTTCAGTCGCTCAGTTCAATCAGTTCAGTTCAGTTCAGTTCAGTCACTCAGTTGTGTCCGACTCTTTGTGACCCCATGGACTGCAAGACACCAGGCCTTCTTGTCCATCTCTAACTCCCAGAGCCTACTCAAACTCAAGTCCATCATGTCGGTGATGCCATCCAACCATCTCATCCTCTGTTGTCCCCTTCTCTTCCCACCTTCAATCTTCCCCAGCGCCCAGGTCTTTTCCAATGAGTCAGTTCTTTGCATTAGGTGGCCAAAGTATTGGAGTTACAGCTTTAGCATCAGTCCTTCAAATGAATATTCAGAACTGATTTCCTGTAGAATCGACAGGTTGGATTTCCTTGCAGTCCAGTGGACTCTCAAGTTTTCTCCATCACTACATTTCAAAAGCATCTGTTCTTTAGTGCTTAGCTTTCTTTATAGTCCAACTCTCACATCCATACATGACTACTGGAAAATCCATAGCTTTGACTAGATGGACATTTCTTGGTAAAGTAATGTGCCTGCTTTTTAATATGCTGTGTAGGTTGGTCATAACTTTTATTCCAAGGAGTAAGCATCTTTTAATTTCATGGCTGCAGTCACCATCTGCAGTGATTTTGGAGCCCCCCAAAATAAAACCCCTCACTGTTTCCATTGTTTTCCTATCTATTTGCCATGCAGTGATGGGACCAGATCCCATGATCTTAGTTTTCTGAATGTTGAGCGTTAAGCCAACTTTTTCACTCTCCTTTTTCACTTTCATCAAGAGGCTCTTTAGTTCTTCTTCACTTTCTTCCATAAGTGTGGTGTCATCTGTGTTTCTGAGGTTATTGATATTTCTCCCAGCAGTCTTGCTTCCAGCTTGTGCTTCATTCAGCCTAGTATTTCACATGATGTACTCTGCATATAAGTTAAATAAGCAGGGTGACAGTATACTCCTTGATGAACTCCTTTCCTGATTTGGAACCAGTCTGTTGTTCCATGTCCAGTTTTAACTGTTGATTCTTGACCTTGCATACAGATTTCTCAGGAGGCAGATCAGGTGGTCTGGTGTTCCCATCTCTTTCAGAATTTTCCACAGTTTATTGTGATCCACACAGTCAAAGGCTTTGGCATAGTGAATAATGCAAAAGTAGATTTTTTTCTGGAACTCTCTTGCTTTTTCAATAATCTAGCGGATGTTGTCAATTTGATCTCTGGCTCCTCTGCCTTTTCTAAATCCAGCTTGAACATCTGGAGGTTCACAGTTCACGTACTGTTGAAACCTGGCTTAGAGAATTTTGAACATTTCTTTTGGTAGCGTGTGAGATGAGTGCAATTGTGCAGTTGTTTGATCATTCTTTGGCATTGCCTTTCTTTGGGATTGGAATGAAAACTGACCTTTTTGAGTCCTGTGGGCACTGCTGAGTTTTTCGTATTTGCTGACATATTGAGTGCTGTGCTTTTACAGCATCATCTTTTAGGTTTTGAAATAGCTCAACTGGACTTCCATCACCATTAGCCTTAGGTATTCTCAGTTAAGATTTTTCCCTGCCTACTTTGTAATGGGCCTGACCTCTTCACACTTAAGTTTCATGGTTGTGTGCCAATTTTTTTTCTAGACTGATACTAGTTTTCACGGAATGAAACCAAAGTACCATCAACTGCATGATTTGAAACATTCTGGGATATGTGAGTTTCTGATTTCATGTGAACAGATAGAAATCATGGTGTTAAATCAAAGACTTCTCTAGACCAAGAAGAAATGATCCTAATAATTTTAATAGCACTAGGTAGAAAAAGAAATGAGTAAAATTTAGAGTCTTAAAACAAATTATAAATGTTAAGTTTAAGGAAATCATAGATTATTTTTTCTTCCCAAATGCCAAAGCAGATACTGAGGGCTGTATATATAAATTTAATCAGAAGTCTGATTATTGTAAGGTTGCATTAGGGTATTTGCTGAAATGATATCCCCTGATTACTCTCTGTGATAGATTATCATTATTTTATGCTTAGAGAGTGGGTGTCCTTTTCTCGTTCTACCACCACCTTACTGATTATCTAGAATCTGAGAAAATAGCTCATTATACTGGTTGATTACATGCCTCAATTGAATTGTAGCTTGCTGCCAATTATCATTACAATGCCATATTGATTTTTTCTCATTTCCACTGTGGAAATTAAAGCAGAATTTGTTTAAAATGAGTTTCCATATATATTGTGAATGTGATTGGTTCTGAATATTTGAACTATTTTTAAAATAGTTTTCTTCAGTGATCTGTTGTTTCTTACTGATAGTTCCTTAGAAATTTAGGTCTCATCTTTGTTGATAAGGTTTGCCTTAGTTAAATATGAAACATGATTTACAGACTGTGGCATTGAACTATAATCATGATTTAAATATATATATATATATATATTAATTATTGCTTCACAGGTGTCCTGCTGTATATTAATTTACATTTGAGAATTTCATGGGCAATATGATTCTGCTCATTCTTTTAACCACACAAGTCAGTAAATTTAGTTAAAGTTTAATTAGCAAATATTTAATGTTGACTATATGTAATCTACTCTGCTAAGCAGTATGGGAGACTCAAAGATGAATAAGATCATGTAACAATCTTCAGAGAATTTTTAATCCAGAAAGGTGGGTAAGACACTTGTGATGCAAGAGATATAGAAACATGGGCATTCAAGGGGAAATAACACATTTGGCTGTAGTACTTACAGGGAAAAACATGAATGGAAGAGTTGCCAGTCAGTTTGAGCCTTGGAGAGATGGAGTTGGAGTTACCTTCTGGAAAGAAAGATTGAAAAATGAGGTCAAGCAGGGAAGACTGCAGGAAACAGAATATGTCTGATTTTATTGGAACATGTGGTCTAAGGCTTGAGGCTTGAAAGGTAGGTTGAGGTTTTATCAGAATCAGGAGTTGCAATTTGTTAGGTAGTCCAGAGAAGATTTTTGATGGAAGACTGCTCTTATTCCCTCTACTGGGAAAATTCTTTACTTTTTTCAAAGCTCTGCTCAAATATCACCTTATCAAAGAATCTTCCCCTGACTACAAAAAAAAAAAAAGTAATAATACTGGGTCGCTCATTCCATTTCCCAAGGTTTTTTTCTATTCATAGTACCAAAGCAGTGGTATTTTACTAAATAGTTGTTTATTTAGTCTTTGTCTTCTTTTTTCTAGATGATAAGCTACATGAACATAGGGGCTTAGTTTGTTGCCAGTTATCTCTGTCACATAAAACATGCCTGGTAGTTAGTGGAACTCAAATAAATATTTTTTGAATGAATGATCCGAATAAATGCAAAGATAAAAAAGTTGGGGGATCAGGAAATTATGCCAGTATTTCAAATCTGAAGGATTCAAAGGATAGTGGTGTTATTAACAGAATATGGAAGAGTGGAAGAGGAGTTGATACAGGGAAACAGAGATAAAGTGGAAAATAAATTTGGGATATAAATTCAGGCTTAAGTGTTTAATGCCGGTGAAACAACCAAGGTAGTGCTGTGGAATGGGCAATCTAAAATGTGAAGAAAATTTTGGATTGAGATAAAAGATCTCTTAAGTCATTCTCATAGGGTCAATACTCAAAGTAATTGGAGTAGAAAAAAAGAATGACAAACAGTATGAAGACTGGATTAGCAGATTTGAAAATCAAAAATTTAATTTGAGATATTTAATGTTTTAATTTTATAAACTTATTTATACTTTGTTTGTTTGTTTAATAGCTGGGTTAACAACTTTGGCCATGAAGGTCTTGGACTCTTGTTGGATGTGCTGGAAAAGCTTCTGGACAAGAAACAGTAAGAATAAACATGAAAAAAAAATTCACAACAGGGGAGATTTTTAAGCACAATATAATTTTTTTTTCTTTTATTCAGGCAAGAAAATATTGACAAGAAGAATCAGTATAAACTTATTCAGTGCCTCAAAGCATTTATGAACAATAAGGCAAGTAGTATTTATTTCTGCCTTTGTTACAAAAGATGAGAACTTTCATAACAGAGTGTATGAAACAGGCAGAATCATGGGCACTTACTCAGTTTTCAAAAGGGTCTTTATAATGCAAATCATCATGAGCTTCATTTAAGTATTATTTAAAATATACTTTGCTTCTCAAAATATTTAATGACAGGTTTTTGCAATTGTGCAGACATCAAGTCTTGTTCCCAAATCAGATAATACTGTTTTTTGTTTTTTTTTTAAATAGTAGTCAAAAAATTTAAATTTGATGGATTGGATACCATTTCCAGAAAATTTAAATTTGATGGATTGGATACCATTTCCTTACAGAGAGTTTATCTTCCGTTATAAAGGACAATTCAAAACTATGGTTTGATTTTTTTTTTTGCTAAAAACAGTATAATGTTAAGATTTTTCATTCTTTTTTTGTTCAGTTAATGTCAGTGAGTTAATATCCATAAAAGACTTTTCTGGAAGATAGCAGAAGACTTTTGTATATGTGTGGTACCAGTTGCATTATTATTAAGGATTTATCTTCTAAAAGTAGTCTTTTCTCAGGTCATTTTTTTCTTTAAACTAGAATGAAGAATGAACTCTTATGTATGATTTACGCCATATTCCTATAGGTAAAATACCATTGACATTCATTAATTTAAAAATCCCTTCAGATGGTGTTCTAGTGATCTCAAAATATTTAATAAAAATAAATAAGTGTAACAATGACCTAAATCTTGCCAGATGTGAAATATAGCTATTTTTAAATAATAAGCAATGCAGTAAGAGTATCTACATAAGTAGTCTGAAGTATATTTTTTTAAGTGTATGGGATTATGCATGATTATGTGTGCATATATTATACACACATGTATCAGCAAATAATTTTTTGATCTGATGGATGCTTACCAATTGACATGAGTCTCATGTATAGAATATACTAATTGTGCTGTGAAGTTTCTTCTGGAAAGATTTCCATCAGTATTACTGCAGAATTTCTCAGCTTTTGAGCTCTTAGTCTTTGATGATAAAATTATGCAGTATGTGATACCTAATAGGAAAGCAGTTAATGAACATTGCTTCTCAGGATGGATCTCTTTTTTTAATTGAGGGAAACTAAGAAATAATGGAAAGATAACACAGGAGACAGAGTCTTTGCTTTGCCACCAAGTTGTGTGGCCTTTAGAAAATCATTTGACCTCTCTGCCAATCAGTCACCTAACCTGTAAAATTAGGAGTCTGATCTAAATTCTTATTGGTTTGAGTAGTGAACTCTTACAGCTTTCCAGGTATGAGTGTCATCAGTATAGTTAGTAGAGAAAGTCATATTAGTGAGATTTCCTATAGAGCTTTTCCCCTGGAGACAGCAGTTGATATGCCAATACATAATTAGTTGATTTATAATGTTGTGTTAGTTTCATTTATACAGCCAAGTAATTCAGTTATGCATACATACATGTATCTGTTCTTTATTAGTGTCTTTTCTCATATAGGTTATTACAGAATATTAAGCAGAGTTCCCTCTGCTGTATAGTGGGTCCTTGTTGGTTATTTATCTTATATATTATAATATATATATGTTCATGCCAATCTACTGACTTATCCCTCCCCCAACCACATTTCCCCTTTGGTAACCATAATTTTGTTTTTGATATCTGTAAGTCTGTTTCTGTTGTGTAAATAAGTTTTTTTTTTCCTTTTTTATGAATTATATTCCACATATGAATGATATCATATGATATATGTTTGTCTTTGTCTGTCTTCAGTTAATAAAATAATTTCTAGGTCCGTCCATGTTGCTGCAAATGGCATTTCATTATTTTTTATGGCTGAGTAATACTCCATTGTATATATGTACCACATCTTCTTTATTCATTCCTCTGTTGATGGACATTTAGGTTGCTTCCATGTCTTGGCTATTGTAAACCGTGCTGCAATGAACATTGGAGTGTATGTTTCCTTTCAGGTTATGGTTTTCTCCAGATATCTTCCCAGGAGTGAGATTTCTAGACCATATGCTAGTTCTATTAGTTTATTTTGTTAAGGATCCTTCATACTGTTTCTGCATAGTGGTTGTACCAATTTGCATTCCCACTAACAGTGTAGGAGGGAGAACATGATGGTTTGATTTAGATCACTCTAAACTAAGGCTGAGCTTTAGTTAGAGCATGTTAATGTCTTTTACTTTGGTGCTAGGAACATGAATAAATGATAAATCTTTTAAATTACAGGCATCTGAAACAATAGGCATAAAGTTACATTAAAAAATATACACTGATATATCAATTTTATGTTGTATTGAATTTGTTATAATCAAAGCATGAAACTTTAGTCTGAAATGACTTATGCATCAAATTTATTGACTCCAAAGGTTTTGATTACCTACTTCAAAAACTCTTTTTGCTTATATAGTACATGGAATAATACAGTTATGAAAAGGGACCCATTGCCCCTTAACTTCCATTGCTATAATATTGCTCTAATGTTTAGGTTGATGGTTTTCCATCATTTCTCATATCTTCATTTTTATTTTGAGGATTTCCCCTCATGTTAGAACTACCTTTAAACAATAAAATGGAAATTTGAAAAATTTAATGATTTCACTGTCAGTTTAACTGATTTTAAAAGTTATTTTAAGTTTGGTAATTGTATAGTAATCATCTATCTCTCTATTTTACAATTTTCATTTATTTTAATTACTATTTATTGTTTACTACCCACCTTTATATATTCATATTCCTTTTGTTTTCTTTGCTTCTTTTTCATTTTGTCTTTTCCATTTCCTTTTTTGTCTTATCTCTGTGTATTTTGTTATTATTATAGCTAAAGCTCATGTTGTTTTCTCCTGAATTTTTTTAGAAAATAGAAACCATGAAAATATTCCAAGTGTGTGGTACTTCAGTAAAGATTAGCTTGAAATGGCAATTTTGCAATGATGAAATATTGTCAAATTCCACTGTTAAACTGTAAAAACAAGCAAACATACTTCATAAGAAATCTGAGAAATACCTTGTAGGCCAAAGATGAAAGAAAATATGACCTTCTTTATGTAGTGAAAACCCAAGTTTTGGGCTTTCTTTAACATTTCTTTACCTATTCATTCTTGTGATGCACACTTGCATGCATATATTTAAGCCTAGAAAATCACTGAAAATGGTGTCTGTCTCCTCTGCCTAGTTGACTGTGACATGTAGTATTCAATAAAACCCATGCTCCACTTCTTTGGGGTTATAATTTTGCTGTGCAGCACAGCTACTTGAAAGAGGGAGGCTAAAAGAGAGAAGGTATGGGAAAACTCATACAGAGATTTGTAGCTTCTTTAACTGGCATGTAGTATACAAAAGAGCTTTTCAACATCTTCCCTTTTTGTTCAACTTAATTTTCCATACAAGCATATTGGAAAATTTAATCATGAGTTCCAGATGTCTCCAGCGAGAACCAATGACATAAGTAGAACAGCTAAATATTCTTCTTTATTGAGGAAATACTGATTGCTGCATATTTCTTCCAAATTTTTATGGAATGTTTAGTTAGGATAATGGAGATCCTATTTCATAAAAGGACCTAAAATCCAAGAAGTGATCATTTCAAATAAGAAAACAATTGAATTTGAAGAACATTCATTGAATTAAATAGAACCTCATTTTTTTTTTTTTTTCCTTTCAGTTTGGATTGCAAAGGATTCTAGGAGATGAAAGAAGTCTTTTACTCCTAGCAAGAGCAATTGACCCCAAACAACCCAACATGATGACTGAAATAGTAAAAATACTTTCAGCTATTTGCATCGTTGGAGAAGACAACATGTAAGTATTGCTTTGTCATTAACTGCATAGAAATGACACTTGAGAAATTGAGAAATTTGTGCCGTTTCTTTTGATACCATGCAGCTGTGCTCAGTTGCTTGGTTGTATACGACTCTTTGCAACCCCTTGGACTGTAACTCACCAGATTCCTCTGTCCATGGGGTTTCTCCAGGTGAGAATACTGGAGAGGGTACCCATTCCCTTCTCCAGGGGATCTTCCTGACCGAGGTATCGAATCCATGTCTCCTGTATCTCTTGCATTGGCAGCAGATTCTTTACCACTAGTGCCACCTGATAGCTTGCATGAAAATAGTATTAAATTTCAGGAGAAAAATTGGTATTTTTATCTTATCTGTTTACATTTTAGCTGTTTTTTGATTTTTTGAAAAATAGGTTTAAAAAGACAATCCTAATGTGAAGTTCTTCAATGTTGGATATTCAAAGTGAATGATTAGAATTTTATCTAGTTGAAGGGAAAGCAATTATTAGAAAAGTAGGGAAAGATCAGTTAGGGAGTAATTTTGGCTAAAAACACACACAGGCACATTCACATACACACTCTACACAATATACACCCTCATCCATGCACATCAATAAATCTGACTTCTTTAACAGAATTAACCAGATGCTTTTATTCTGTACTATTATTTTACAGTAGTGTTTTACTTTATCTGTGTATGGTAAGTGAAAGAATAAAGCAATTATTCATGGAATGAAATTAACTGATTAAAAAGAACAAAAGGCTGTTGGTAATCATTCAGGATGCATGTATGTACCATTTTCAGCAAGTTGTTGCTGACAACACATTAGATCACTTCTTCTTATTGAAATAATATTCAATCAGAAACAAAATTACAGGTTTGATATTCAGTTGGTAAGAAACTCTTGTGATAAAGAATGAAATACCTGCTACTGATATGAAGTAGAATATTTTTTTCTAAACACTCTGTGTGACAGTAATCATTTCAGTTTAAATTAGAATAGAGGCAGGCAAAGATTTAAGAATATTCTAATATGTTGACTTTCTCTTACCTCTTGGAATAAAATGAAATGTTTCTTAGTGCTGGTTTATCCTTCAAAACTGAAAGACACTGAACAAAAATATCACACAACATTGTCTTATGAGAATGAGATAACATATGCAAAAATAAAGCTTCCTTAGGTTTTATAGGAAAATCAGTTTATATATGACTAAGAAATATTTTCCTAGTCTATTAGATTTTCAGTACTTAATTCACATAATGCATCCTAGTCTGGTATATTTTATGACTTAATTATAATTCCAGATATAGCTTGATGTGAGTAGTATACTACAGAGAGGTTCATTTGATTCAGACACTGTACAGAGATAGCTACCAATATTTTTGTTCAGGTAAATAAGTTTCTTGTGCTAGGTAATTATAGATGCTTCTCTAATTTACTGGGCTTTCTCTTTTAGGCTTTTTCCTTGTTCCATTTTCAAAGAAGTTTTTTAAAAGTTCTTTAAAAAATATGTACTCTTTCTTGCACTTTATTATAAAATTACAGTCTGATCACACTTGAATGAGCTTTGAATAGCTGTAGATGCTCCCGTGTCTAAGTGACATTAATATCTATGTTATGTTATTTTGCTATGCTTAAAAAAACTGTTAACACATGTAATATCAAAACTCGAAATTTAAAATTTTAATGTTTATCAATTAAGTATTCTTTAAATGTCACCCAGAAAAATGACTTTCCTCGGGATTTTCAAATTGAATTTTTTTATTTTGATGCCCTAATATTATTTAATGCTATCAATATTTGAGTCATAGAAATATGTGGAGAAGAACACAATTCTTAAATTGTGATGGTCTATATAAACATCAAGCACCTGAAAACAGGAAAGAGTGTATAAGAGATAACCTGTATTCATAGAGTGTGTTTAAGATGCATTTCTTATTTCTAGTTTTTTTCTCTATAGTCTAGATAAACTTTTAGGGGCTATAACTACAGCAGCAGAACGAAATAACAGAGAACGATTTTCACCAATTGTGGAAGGATTAGAAAACCATGAAGCTTTGCAATTACAGGTAAGTTAGCTTTGTCTTAAACTGCTCCCATGGTTATATTGCATTGGCCAAAATTTTTGTTCGGGTTTTTCTGTACCATCTCACGGAAAAACCTTAATGAACTTTTTTGGCTAATCCAGTACTCATTTTGTATGACACTAACTTCACTTTAGCTAGCATTTAAATAGAAGGGAATGTAAAAATGAAATTTTTCCTGTTCCTTTGTCATTCATAGAAGCTAGAAGTTTTGTCTGTGAAGATGATAATTTGCTTAAAGTGAGGAAGAGTATTTTGAATTATTATAAGTTTATCATTATTATCATTAATATTTGGGTAGAAATTTAGTAATTAGTGTACTAAGTCATGGAAATTAAAGCCTTAGCAATAACAGGGCAAGAGGACAAACAGTTCAGCTAATGCCATTATCCGAACAAGTGTTAATGAAGTCTGTATGGGCTTGTTGTAGAAATTTAAGAAAACTAAATACATGTCTTTTTTTTTTTTTTTTTTTGTGCCATTAACACAGCATTCAGAAGTTTGACTCCCCAGAATAGAGGGGACTGACTTCTACTTCTTAGGTCTTGGTCTATTTCATAACCCTTTGTAGACCCAGCCACATGTCTTCTTTATAAAATTATAAAATTAGTTATATTTTGTTAGATAGTTTTAAGAAATGAGCCATTTTATGAAAGAAAACTTTATTATTTTGTGATGAGAGCTCCTATAGTGTGAGATCCTGGACTAAACATTTTGATTTTTATGTATTATCTGGTTTAATGCTCCAACAAGTTAGCAATGTAGGTACTATTATTATCTTCATTCTGCCTATGATACAAATATGCTAAGTGAGAGTAAATAACTTGTCAAACATGCCACAGCTTGTAAGTGGCATAGTGAAATTCGATGCCCGTTTTGTTGGTCTATGATGCTCATCTCTTTGTTTTAGACAGTGTTTAGCATTTAATGTACCATGGGAAACACTTTCTGAAATGTTTTCTAAACTCTTATGGTGTCATTCAACAAAGAGAATATGATTCCAAATTTAATTTTATCAAATTATTTAGTAGTATTTATTAAAATTTCTTACCTGATATAAAAGTTTCTTTTCCCCTTTTTAATTGTATTGTTATATGTCATTATCTGTTTTTGCCAGAGTTTCAGACAACAGCAGATAAATTGGCTTGTCCAAAGAGAATATTGTAGTGTCATAAAAGTGTAATCCCTTTCCAAATATTTGAGGAAGTTTGTTAATTGTTGCTTTTACTCTATGACGAGCATTTTGGATAAACTTTTATGGTGTGCCTTTTAAGGCCAGTGTATTATATTTTTTATTACTTGGGGGGATTTCTTTTCAGTGCTTTCCTTTTTTAAAATATACTTCTTATTATATCATTTTCTCTCAATAAAATACAGTATCTCTACCGAAAGGTTTGGAAACTGTCTTTTTTAGATGACTGCTTGAAATCTTTGTTTATATTTATGTGCCTGGGCTTACCTAAACTTAACTGTCTTTCAATCATATGTAGGAGTTTGTTCTCGTCTTCTAGAGTTTGCTTAGGAGGAATTAAATGTTAATGTCTGTATTCAAAGTTTTCATTACTCAAATCACTCTCTTAAATTCACACAACTGTTGAGAGGTAAAGTGTGATTTGAAGCCAGATTTCTGTGATGTCAGTATTTGTTTATTGCATTGTCTGACCTTTAAAATGACACCCCTGCTATAGAATAGTTCAGCCTACACAGTGAAATGAGAGTGACATTTGCTAGCCTTCAGGAAGCTGGACTGAATGGAATGATAAAATGGCAAATTGTTAACAAGTAACATATTGAAAGATCATTATCTTGCTAGGTATTCAAGAAGTTATTGAATACTGATTACAGATGCAAACATATACAAATCACAATTTGAAATTTCCTGTTTTAATGAGGTACAAAATTAGTAATTTGTTATATACAGAGACAATTACTCTCACAAGAATTGTGAGGTGGGTTTGTTTATTTGGATTATTTCACGTGGATAAAAAATATCTGAAGGTTCAAAATATATTTAGAATACAGCATGAAAAACAAAAGTTTAAATCTGTTGTTTAAAATAAAATTAGTGCTGTATTTTACCAGAATTACTTTTCTATTTCTGTATCCTGAGACTTCTCAAAATGTCATTACAGTATCTGAAGTAATTCTGTTAAAATACAGGACAAATTTTATTTTTAAATAATAACTATACCCCCTCCTCCATCCTTTTTGGATTTAAAAACAGGTTATTAACTTTTCACAGAGGTTTTCTAGGTCATCTTTAAATTCTATACCCATGATAGGAGTTTCATTATCTTCAGTAGTTCAAGAAATAGACAATAAATCGTATATCTTTGTATGTTCTCTGTTCATTGACTTTCGTTCAGCTGAGTCGCCTTCTCAAGTCTCTCCTTACTTCTCAAGTCTTCTATGCCTTCTTTTGATCCTTCTTATCTTTTGAAGTAGCCTCTCATCTTCCTTTTTCATTTTATAGTCTAAGTCTGTAAAAGACTCATCCATACTTGTTTTCTCTGTTTCCTAAATTAACTTTCACAGCTCAACTTTTTCATAGTTCTTAAAAAGACTGATGACAGTGGTTCTTGAATTTCAAAATCCAGTGACTTCTTTCCAATCCTCATGGCTCCCTTCTTGAAAATTTTCCTACCTTTGCCTTTCTAGGCACCATTGGCTCATTGCTGTCTGACTACCCCTAATTGTTCTTTCTCTATTGCCTCTGTGCATTTCTTCTTCTTGGATATTTTATTCCTTATGTTCTTTGCTTGGTCCTATTTTGTCATCATTTTTGTATATATGTAGATATGTACACACATATATAAGCTCAGATACATATACATTTATATGTACACACATATCTGATCACTCTCAATTGCTTCTTTAGCTTTAATAAAATCCAACTGTATTCTAATGATTCCCCCAAGTTTGTCTGGCTCATGTCTGTATTCAAACCTACCTGTCCAAATAGCTAACTGCATATTTTAGAAGCATCATAAAAATATGAAAGCCAAGTTAGCTTTTATAAACCATGTGCTGATGTTCTTTAATATGTTACCTCTTTTTAAATCTCACACTAATTCTCTAAGAGTGATAGAGAACTAGTATCCCCATTTAATAGATGAGTAAGCTGAGGCTCATAGAGGTTAGATAACTTCTCTAGAGTCACATAGTAAATAAGAGATACAGCCCAATTAGACCCTAGGGTATCTGGCTCCAGAGTACTTGTTTTTAACCACTGTATGCTACCTCCTTTTAGTAAAATTGGCTCATTTCTCTTTCCATTAATATGATTTCCTCCCAAAAGAAAATCTCTTTTTCTTGTCTTTCTCATTTTAGATAATATAGAGGTATCATCTTCTGCCTAACCTTTGGTTTTCCTTAAGACTTCATTCTTCTTTGTTCCCTGCATCCAATTAATCATCAAGTCTTACAGAAGACTATTAATATATCCAGTTTCACTATCTCCACTACATTTATATTCTCCCAGCAATATTATTCTAGCTGTTTTCTAATTAGTATCCCAAACTGATAGATTCTTCCCCTCCAGACAAGTGTTTTGTACTGTTGTCAGTTATCCTTCAAGAGTAAATCTAATTCTAACATAGTAGCATTCCCAGAAACCTATACCCATTGCTTGATGAAAGTGAAAATCCTAAACACAATGAATGAGCTCTCTCAGTGTGGCCCCAACCTATCATTCTGGCCTTAGGCCCCAGCGATCTCCCAAATGTACCATAGGTTTTCGCCATACTAAACCTTGTGTTTTCCAAATGTGGTGTAGACTTTTAAATGCCCTCAAACATTTTATCATGCAGAACACTTTGCTTGGAATAGCAGCGCTTCCTCCAACCATGTCCTTTTCATCTTGGTAAGGTTTAATGAGGACACAAAGGAAGGCAAGTTTAGGTATATTCTGCATAAGTCAGGGAAGGCTTCAGTGATGAAGTGATGCTTTAATTGGGTCTTGAAGGATCACAGGAATTTTCCAGAAAATTATCTTTGCTGATAGAAAACCAGTAATATGGTAGGGAGAAGGGTTTCCAGGAGGTAAAAAGAGAGACCAGAGTAGTCTGCCAGTCCCTTCAGAGAAGACAGAGTGAGCTAATATCAACATACAGTTGAAACTAATTTTTATGTAGCCCAAGAGGAAAAGCTAGGGTATACTGACTGTTAATAATAGTTTTTTTCCCCTTTAACTTGTTTTTATTATTTAAAAATATTTATATTGAAGTATAGTTCATTTACAATGTTGTGTTAGTTTCATTTGTACAGCAAAGTGATTCAGCTATATATATCATACACACAGACATGTATATATTTTTACATCCTTTATTGATTATAATTCCCTGTGTTATACAGTAGGTCCTTATTGGTTATCTATTTTATGTGTAGTAGTGTGTATATGTTGATCCCCAGCCCCTAGTTTATTCCTCCAAATAATAGTTGTTTATGGAAAGAGAAAGTCATATAGCTAACCTCCCATGAGATATTACAAGAAAAGTCCTAGTCTTCACAGGCTGGTATTAGTCTGAAACGTGCAATATGTCTTAAAGTATTTCAGAAGCTGTGTGCAGAAGTGTTTTTATTTTGATTTAATACATCTAAAAAATATTATCTAACACATTGAATATAGTTCACAAATTGTGCATGTTATAATTAGGTATGGTACACAAAACATAGAAGTGAATACATGGTTGATTCACTTACCCTGACCTCACTGTTTTGAGAGATTTATCATTTTGGAATATAACTTGGAACCAAAAAGGAAGTAAAAGAAAAAGAAAATATGAGCAATCTACAAAGTGTCACCAAGTACACCAAGTAAGCCTCATGATGACAAAGACTTTTTGTCTTTAATCAGAGCCTATCGCTCTGTGGTATCTTATTGTCTATCCATAGCAGACTAGAAGTATGAGTTGGGAGGTTGGAAAATGTTTTATGACAGACTTGTGCACTGAGATGATCAAGAGGCAACAGCTGAGAAAACGAAAGCAAGGGGCGAGGAGATAGAAACATAAGGAAAGAGTGGAACTGTAATTCAAAAATTATAACATTTAGTTTCATTTGGTCTCAGGGAAAATAGCTCTATATATCTCAATAGCTCCTGAGGGCATATATGTGTTCTGTCATCTCTCATTAACTCATATATTTAATCATGCCCCTGAGTCAGCAAATAATAATAATAATGAGTTATATTTAAGATATTTTAAGAATGTGGGGATTAAGGAATTCACTTCAGAAAGAGTTCCATTCCAAAACATACTCATGCTTAAATAGACAAACGCTGCAGAAATATTGACTGATTCTTTATAGTGCAGATCTTTCCACAGTGATTCTCAACTGTTGAGAATTTACTCTAAGCCTATTTGTAAATTTGCACTCAAACCATCACGTATGAGGAAGTAGCTTTGGATAAATGATTTATCATTTGTCAATAGTGACACATTATGATAAAACAAGGTACTGGAGCTTTGAATAATAAGGAAATTTGTGCAAAAATAAATGATCATGTTAAATACTCTGTTGAAGAAATGTCTGATATTAGGAAACTTGTTCGATATATTGATAGTTTTATACTACTATCATTTTAAAAGTAGAATTAGTACAATAAGGGGTTATATAGAGGTATTTATACAATGTAATCATGTTTCAAATACAAAAATAACTTGACTTAAAAAAGAATGTCTTTTATTTTAAATCTGTTTCAAAGTTGAGTAATTGCCAAATCCATAATTTGTGGTAATGGGAATTCACTAGTGATCTCCATAAATATAGAAAGCAACAACACTTTGGAAGTCATCATAAGGGCTTCTCCAGCACCATTCAACACTATTGGTCACTCTATCTAAGCTCTCTCCTCCTTCAACTTCTATGATACCATGCTCTCCTTGTTTTCTTTTACCTCTTTGTTACATTGAAGATCTCTTTTGTCTATGCTTGGCCTTAAAATATACTTATTCCTAGAGATTTATCCTTAGTCCTTTGATCCTTTACTCTGGTCCTTTGCTCATTCTGTATATTATCCCTGGCAGCCTAATCCATCCTTATGACTTCCTCCAGCACTTCTATGAGATGAATCTTTCTGAACTCTTCTATTCTAAATACATCCTGACTCACAGATCACATATATTCACCTGCTTCCTTATTGGATTTCAAGTTCAGTATTTTCCTTAACTGTCCTTATCTTCTTTTCTTCATCCTGTCTATCCTGTTCCAGTCTCTTCAACTTTGACCTGCTTTTCTCTTCTTTGCCCATCCTAGTTAACCTTAGCATTGTCCACCAAGTATCATAAACCAGAAATAAATAGTTATCTTCAAATCTACTCTTCTCTATCCACATTACCTCAGTCACTAAATGTTACCAGTTCTACAGCCTTATCACTGTATTTCCCTTTCTTTTTACAGTATCTTTTTATAGTATTTCCCTTCCTTTTTATAGTATAACCCCTACCCACCACTTCTTTGTTTCAGGGCATTGTCACAGCTCTATGTTTTCCATTTCCATAGATTCTTAAATATATTCTACCCTTCATTCCAGGCCCTTGTAAATCATTTTTCCACAAGGTATACTTCTGAAATACTGTTCTTTTATGTTGTTGTTTAGTCTCTAAGTCCTATCTGACTCTGTGACCACATGGACTGTAGCCTGCCAGGCTCCTCTATCCATGGGATTTCCCAGGCAAGAATACTGGAGTGGGTTGCCATTTCCTTCTCTAGGGGATCTTCATGACCCAGGGATAGAACTCATGTCTGCTCCATTGGCAAGCAAATTCTTTACTGTTGAGCCACCAGGGAAGCCAGCTTTTGTTATATCACTGCTAAAAATCCTATAATATCTTCCCAGAGACCCTAGGACTAAAGTCTAATGCTAGTCTACACAAAATACTTCATCATCTAACTTTTGCTAAAACTCTAACCTCATATTCTATTCCATCACTCTGCTACATATAGAGTTGGTCCAGTCAGCTTGTACCCAATTTCCTGAACATTTCATGCTATTTCATCCCTCTACCTCCGTACCTTCCTACATGGCTTTGCTGTGCCTGGAATTCTCCATTTTTTGAATTAATTAACTTTCTCTGTATATTTGTGTCTTTCTTGGTTGACACTTACTTTGACTCAAACTATCTTTCTTCCTAACTCCTGCTAGGCTGGGATAAAGAAAGACCTTGTTAATGTCAACAAAGTACTTAATAAGGTCAATATTTGACAGTGTCAATAACATTTTAAAAGCACAATTTGTCAGAGCTAACAGCAATATGGATAATCTGTTTTGAGAATGTCCTGGAGTTGGCAGTTTTTGTACTCCATAGCTCTATGAATTGCGATCACACAGACAGATATATGTTTGTATAGTTTTCAGAGTTGGTGAGTTAAAATAAAGGTTCTAGCATTTTCCAAGGAATTTAATGAGGATAATTTACTTTTAAATATTTCCCTTCTCTATCACTTAAGAAACTGAATGCAGTTTCTTTTTATAGTAATGTTGCGTGTCAATAAATTTAGAAATATTTAATGACTATTACCCATTATGTATATTTTTTAACTTTTTATTTTGTATGGGTTACAGCTGATTAACAATGTGATAGTTTCAAGTGAACAGCGAAGGTAATATAATATACCTGTTATATTTTAAACATTTTATTGGGAACAATTAGGGGTTACAAAGAAAACCATAAACAAATTTAGAGCCATATCTTTAGGAAGTTTAAAAACAATTTTGTGATATATCACCTTCTATACCATACCCCACACCTGACAATGAAGATACTAGCATCCTCTGACTGAAGAATGTGGGTGATTATTGTAGAAAGAAGGTATACTGTTATGGTAGAGGAAGACTTATAATGTTATGGAAAAACTGATAGAACTCAATTTAGTACAATTATGCATGGCACAAATTTTTGGATGCTTTGTCACATGCACAAAGCTTTTATCTACATGTTAATGCATTTTTTCAATAGGTTGTATAGATATTGTATAGGTATCTCCTTATAAGGAGATCATTTAATAACATTGCAAATACAGAAACTATTTTTACTGGTCAAAAATCAGAATCTTGGTTCTAGCCTAGCATGTTTATCAATAATGAAAAAAATCAGACTTTTACAATTTTAATTCTTATGGAAGCTGGATTTAAAACAGATGTGGCAGACCATTTTGAACCTTAGATGCATTATAAAGAAAATAAGCATCAGATGAAACCTAGATAGTAAACTTCATGATTTCATTTCAAAGGCACGTGTTTTCTTTCCAGTACAGGGGAAAATGCTATTCAGCAATACCAAGTTTGTGCATTGTAGGGTGGTAGGAAGATTTCAAGACTAAAAGTCACGAGGCCTGTTTTCAAATCCAATCTTTGTGGCTTCTTATTGGACTTCCCTGGTGACTCAGATGGTAAAGAGTCTCCCTGCAATACGGGAGACCCAGGTTCTATCCCTGGATCAAAAAGATCCCCTGAACAAGCAAATGGCAACCCACCCCAGTATTCTTGCCTGGAAAATCCCATGGACAGAGAAACCTGGCAGGCTATAGTCCATGGGCTTGCAAAGAGTCTGAAATGACTGAGCAACTAACACACACAAATATATTAGCTATAAAGTATTGGGCAAATGAGCTAATCTTCCTAGGTTTTCAGTTTCCTTATCTATAAATGAGAATATTGGATTGGTATATTTTCTGTTCTTTCTAGCTTTTGAACCCCATAATTTTTAATTTTCTATCTCGGGAGTTAGATTTTTGTTTTTTGAAAGCAGATTAATTTTTCATTGAAAGAGGACAATATCCTTCAATCATGCTCTTAAAAATTTGTATACTCGGAAGTTGAACATACCGATTTTGAAAGTTTCATTATTCAGGAATGTGTTTTCCCCCTAGGAGCTTAGGTTTTAGATATTGGGACAGAACTGTTTTTAATTTAATGTGTCCAGTGCAGTGCTGTGTTCAGACTTTGCAGTGTCCTATATCCATGCTGTCCAGTATGGGAGCCACTAGCCACATGTGGCTATTGAACATTTGAATTGTGACTAATGAGACCAAGCAACTGGATTTTAAATTTACTTAATTGTAATTAAGCTACATTTAAATTGTATTTAGTGGCTTCATATTGAATAGCATGCTTGTGTGTGTGTGTGTGTGTGTGTGTATGATATATTTGCATGCTCATCCATGCTGAGTAAGGAGTGGAGGGAGTGGGATTGGCAACAAGTTAAGGAGAGTGAGAGGCCATTATGTTGTATGATTGAATACTGCCCATAGATCATTGTTTATATTATGTAAAGTGAAATCTAACACATTCCAAGGACGATTTTCTATCTCCTCTCCTCTCTTTCTCCCTCCCTCTTTCCTTCCTTCTCTCTTTTCCTTTTCTTCTTTCCTTCCTTTTGTATTCCATTATGTATTATGATGATGACTTTATTTTTATTGAAGTCTAATTGACATATGATACCCACTTTATATACTAAACAACATACTGTTAAAATAAATGTTTTTCTGATTAAACCTGTAGTTTCAAAGTTAGGTATTCCTAATATATTAAACATGATGCACTAGTTAAATTTTATTATCTTACCAATCCTTAAAATCTTTTGTTGTGTTAGTCTAGGAATGGAGTTGGTTAGGCATCTGGAATGTTCTGGAAATTAAACTGTATTTTGAGTAAAGTTACATGGTTTAGAATCATGAGTTTCCTCCTTTCTGTGTGACCTTGTATAAATTATTTGTTTTGAGTCTTAGCTACATCAACTGTGAAATGAGTGTAATAGTAACACTTCATGTGGTTGTTGTGAGAATGAGATTAGATGGTGAATTATGTTATGTAAAACTCCTAAGTTGTCTGGTAACAAAAGCTAATAGAAAATAATAATGATAATAATTTGGGAGTTTGTAGTTAGCTATAAATTCTGAATCTACAAAATGGATATTTCATGTTTATAATTAAGTAATAATATATTCAGCCCTTTAAACTAATTACACTTTAAAAATTTAACTTTGTATTTGTAAATAGTGACAATTGGATTGATTTTGCTCCTGGGCAGTAATTGTGCAGTAATATAAAGAGGTAGAGATAATTAAAAAGATTTTTTTTGTTCTCCATATCCATTCAATATAGATGTTCCTCTTAAAGAGCATTACTTTCCAGATTATGTTGGAAAATGAAATGATAGTATCAATATTCATCTTATGTTATTTGTAATTAATTAAATATCCATTAGAATTTTATAACAAATAATACATTAATAAATCAGTGCTCTTACCTGTTTAAACTACTAACTTCAAAGTATTTGCTAATCACTTTATACTATAGTCAATGGCTGTAACTTTACTTTCTGCATTTAGTTATATATTCAATATATATTACATGTTAAGTATTTAATAGCATTGCAACATTTATTTTACTAAATGTGGAATTATTTAGATGTTGTTACATTCATTAATTTTTTGACTTTTACTATTTTTATTATTTCCTGATCCAAATATTTTTATTGTATAAAGGTACAATTCCAAGACTCATTAACTTGTTTGTTATGGAAATGTTCTCTTTACTTGTAGGATATTAATACAAGCCATTAAGCTAGAATTTCTTCTGGCAAAAACAATCCTAGCAGATGGCAACTTTTCTCTCTATTAATTTTGGATTGGACATGTACTTTGGCTTGTTCGGTCAGGTCATAGTTGTAACGTAACAAGAATCAGTCATGCAAATACAATGATAGTATAGCTATGGGTATGCTGTGCAAACTTATATTCCAGCCTATTTAAACTATTTGAAGACTTAAACGTTTTCTTATTATGAATAGGAAGGTTAAGTAACACATTAAGGCATAAGCACCATAATAACTTACCTGATATGACTTTTAAGGTAATGCCAAGTCAATGGCAAATATTTAGTCAGATGTCTCAGTGATTTAGCTTGACATTTGAGCATTCATAGAAATTGGACTACATTCTTTAATTATCTTTTAGGTAGCTAATAATGTTAAAGACAACCTTGATCATCCTCTTCATGCCTACAACTTTTGATTTTTGATCCACCCCAAAGCAGCTTAACTGTATAACATAAAGATATAAAAATAAAACCAATATACCTTTTAATATTTTGTCTATACTTGAAAAAAATCACTATCATAATGACAGATCTGGATAAGGTCAAGCCAGAATAACATTTGAAATATTTTTCTTTTGCTGGTGTTTTTCTCATACTAACTATTGATTTATTTGTGTCCCCTTCTATATATAGTTAGCATCTTTACTAAATCTGATATTTTCCAGAGGCCCCCTTGCATTCAGCTCTTTGAACACTCTAACTACTCATTATGTACTTTAAAAATAATCAATTTCAATGTGCAGCTCTTCAGTTAAACTATCAGCCACTTGCCTTAGACTTGAGCATTTTTAAAAAATGAGGAAAATCTTTGGAATACCTGACAATTAGCATTTGGTTGATACTCTACTAGCTTACCATTACCAGAAAATAACTCCCCCCTCTTTTTTAATAAGGAGGCACAATATCAGAGGAAAACCAAAACCCATTTTCTAGCATCAATCTAAGTAAAGAATCGTGTTTACTTGAAAACAAGCTCTTATATTTACTTTATCATGTAATGCACATGAGTATTTCTGTCACTGTGCCTTCTAGTTGATATTAATTCACTTGCATTCATTTTTTATGTAGTAAATTAATTCATCTTAATCATATATTTTAATAGTCTATATTTTGTGCAGATCCATTTAATAACAGAATGGAGCAAGTATAAATCAGTGTAATAATATCTCTAAGTTATCACTACTCTTTAATATCATAATTTCATAGCTTTATTTGATTTATTTTAGGAAAGTATTTATAACCATATAGAATTGAGACCAAGTGCATGCTGAGGACGGCTGGAAATGGAAGATACATTTTATGATCTTTTTAAAGGGCTCTATATCCACACTTTTGGAAATTTGAGTTTTTCAGAGAAAATATCATAATCCTTCATATAGTTTAGCAAAATACAGCAGTACTTGACTATGCATTTTACCTTCATTAGAATTGCTCTGGACATCGGAAACTTTATTGTTAATTTCTTTGTTTCTACTATAAAGTCATAGTCAATATACTTATATAAATATTTGCCTTTCTTAATATATTTCATAATGTATGTTTGTATGCCTTTAGTATAGGGAAAAAATGTTATCTGAAAGCATTAAGTATTTCTTTAATTAAATGAACTTTTTTTAACACAGTTTACTTTATAATTGCAGGTGGCCTGCATGCAGTTTATAAATGCGCTTGTCACATCTCCTTATGAGCTTGATTTTCGAATACATTTAAGGAATGAATTCCTTCGTTCAGGACTAAAAACAATGTTACCAGTAAGTGGAATGTGCACTTTTATAATGCTTACGAACTTTAATGTTTTTCTCTCTTTAGACAAAAGTACTTGCAGTCAAGTAAGTAAATGTGCCTTACTGTTTTCTTTTATAAAGCATTAGATGCTTTGCAAGCTTTTGGATATTGCAGTATTATTAGTCTCAACATACAGCTGATGATTCAGAATTCAGCTAATGATATGTCCAGAAGTGATGACTTTTTTGGTTTCCTTAAAGTCAAAAGGAAACTTCTTTTCTTTGACTTTGAATACTGAGAACATAAAAGACTGCTATTTTGTTTTTTGCCACTTCAACTTTCAATAAAATTTTTTGCTCTCCTCTTTGATAACTTAGATTGATTTCCTTTATATTCAACATAAGTATGCATTGAATTTTGATTAATATATTCTAGATACATAACAAAAATTGTATTCTCACTACCAATTCTGTAGCAACTTTTCTAAAAGAAAAGCAGTTTTATTTCTTAAATTGAGTGTGGTTATTTGCTCTAATTATGATGCTGTTAAAAACATTTTTCAAATAACTATAAGCTTGTTCTAGGATAAATCAACACAGGTGTTCTAAAAATAGATATGCAGCTGCCATGACTTTATTATGTTAACTGATGAAGGAGTTTGTTTAAGTCCATGGCATTGTTAAAAGAGATAAGCAAAATATCCCTAGTCTCTCTATTTAATCTACTCAAGCCATATGAAATAAATAAGAAGTGAAAGTAGCAGAAGGGAATAAAAGGACCCTGTAAAGAAAAGACAAAACAAATGTCAATGAGCATGTATATAAGGTATTCCTAGGGTATTAGAAATAACCAAAATCAAGGAGATTTCCTGGTGAGAAATTAGTGTGTAGCATGCATCTGTAACTTGTATTCTGATGATCTTAACTTAAAGTAGTTAAAACTCATCATCATAAAATATATAATTAAGTCCATTGAGACCCATTTTAATAAGATATACGATTGAGTCTATGCAGTTTCAGAAATTTCTATGTCAGTTCCACTTTGAGTGGTTCTTTCATCCATGACTTTATAAACCAAGGAATTGGTTGCAGTGAATGATAAGTGACCTGAGAGGTTCAGTATGAGGTTAACTTGGGACTTCCTCAGACAGTAAAGAATCCACTTGCCAAACAGAGACCTGGGTTTGTTCCCCTGGGTTGGGAAGATACCCTGGAGATGGGAATGTCTGCCCACTTCAGTATTCTTGCCTGGAGAATCCCCATGGACAGAGGAGCCTGGCAGACTACAATCCATGAGGTCCCAGAGTCACACACGACTGAGTGACTAACACTTTCTTCCCACATGTAATTAACTTAGGGACATTCATTAGTTAATAGTGTATGTTACATATTTATTCTTCTTTTCTCACAAATCTCTCCTCATGAAAAGACTGTGGCCTTATGTAGCTAATATTACAGTATGTAATTATGTAGGTAATATTACAGTCTGGATTCTAGTGTGCTTTTGAGCTGCCTACTCACTACTTTCCATCTTTGTCCTCCAGGGATTGTTCCTCTGTTTCTGGGACAATAATCATGTCTTTGGACACTTGTTGGCCTCGGGGGCTCCTGAGCATTCTCTAGTCATTTACTAATATGTGGTGTTTTTCTGCCCTTGTTGTTGTTAGTCTTCCAGCTTTCATTTCCCTATGTTTATAATTGAACATTCATTTTCTACTTTATACTACTGAATGGCTGGTCAAGAAAATGGTGACTCTCAATTTATTTAAGTCCTCATCTTTTCAGAAAGTGTACATAATAGCTCTTGTTCTTATGTTTTGCACTTTTGTCAGGATGTACTCATCTCTGCTATTCACTGGTCTCATGGTATTTTTCATTTGGTTACATTGACAGCTAAGGTTTTGTATCAGTGTTTTTTAGCTGCACTTTTCTATTGGCCCTATAGCTGCTGTATATTGTGGTAGGTACCCTGTACTTCTAAACATGCTTCCAGTTAGATTTTTATTTAACTACCATATCTCTTCAGTATGTCCTAATTCTTAGGTCTCAGTGATTCCTCAGCAAGAGAAGTGTCCTGTATCTGCCTACTCAAATTTTGGAATAGAACCTACAAAGATTCTCAATGTTTTTTTCTATCTATGACAATAAAGTGAAATATGGCTAAGTACTTTTCTGATTTCAAGAAATTGAGTTGTGCTGTGCTTAGTTGCTCAGTCATGTCAAAAAGTCGGGACTCTTTTTGACCCCATGGATTGTAGCCTGCCAGGCTCCTCTGTCCATGAGAACACTCCAGGCAAGAATACTAGAGTGGGTTGCCATGCCCTCATCCAGGGGATCTTTCCAATCCAATGATTGAACCCAGATCTCCTGCATTGCAGGCAGGTTCTTTAATCATCTGAGTTACCAGGGAAACCCAAGAATATTGAAATGGGTAGCCTATCCCTTCTCCAGGGGATCTTCCCAACCCAGGAATCAAACCAGTGTCTCCTGCATTGCAGGCAGATTGTCCCCCTAAAGAGCCTATTGCAGTCTTATCAGAGGTGGGGCAGAGATGTTTGTTTGGAAAAAATAATCCTTCCCAGGTATTTCTGATACACAATATGAGAATCAGAATCTAGGCAGGTAGACCCATTTTGATGTTGTCCTTGTAGTTTCATTACCAAAATTCAGAGGAAAACTCAGAATGGGCATGCTTTAATTTATACTAGATGTCCCTAGCATGTCAACTATTATCTATCTAATGTACTAAATATTTACATTTCAACCAGTAGAATTTATAATAACCTTAAACAGCTTTTACACATGCACGGAAACCTAGTAATATATTCAAAGATGAGTCTTTAATATCCTTATTTGTATCCTGTTTTCTCTTCTTTTATACACTGTGTAACAGGATGAACTTTCTAATTTTCTAGAATATATCATCTTCAAAGTAGCAAATTAGATGTGACTAGGGGTAATATAAATTGTTGGCACATGCATCAAAAGTTATACCTATCTGGAATCATTAAATGCTAGGGAAAAAATAGTTCTTAACATTTTAATAATCCCAGAGACCATCATTGTAGTAGAATAATACGTTGTTTCATATAATCATTAGAATCATCAAGACAATGACAATTATTTTAATTAAATTATGTTAGAAATTTATTTTCAAAATTTTCCCTGTCTCTATGGATACATTGTGGTGTTTAGAGAATTTATGTTTCACTTACATGGAAAATTCACTTTTCATAAATTTGCTTTAGTAATTTGGGACAAATGAGTTGTTAAACACTGCATAGTGATTTTTAAAATAGTATTTGCTCTGTAGTTAACTTACATTGATTTCTTGTGAAGTTTTCTCCATCTGCCATTTTATTTAGTTAAATGAATTAAGAAAATACTAGATAAATCAGGTATGTGAAGGAACAAGACAGTAAGAAACTGTGTTTGTAGGCAGCCAGCATTCTTAACCTCTTTTAGAAGACCAATAAACCTTTTCTTATTCCTTTGAAGACTCAATTTTGATTGCTTGACTGGTAATCAGTCATATACTGGTAATGGACTTTGATTTCCTTTGAAGTACACCATATTATAGAGACGTAACTATCTATTTTAGAGAAACTGCTGATAATGTTCTGTATCTGTACTGCAAATCTGTTCAAAATATATCTGAAACATATTTACAGTATTTCACATAATTAACAGTGTAATTCAGCAATTTTATGTCATTCTTCATTTAAAATATAAAACTTCAGTGATACATTTCCAATATTCCAATAAGGTATCTGTCACACTTGTGCTGTATAAAAAATTTATTAATTCATTAAATATTTATTTAATCAAGAATTTTTGAATATACCTTACAAGGTTTGACATTTGAATGAAAGGAAGTTTTCTATATATGTATGTGTATGTAGATATGCATATGTGTTTTAATGGTACATTGTTAACAAACAATATTTATGAGATATTTCATTTATGTATATCTATATTTTATATTGTGCTATATATATTCACATACTATATATACTATATAAATAATGTATTATCCTAATTAAAAATGGAAATAAACATTTAACCAGTTATTTTTAATGAAAGTATTTAGATCATACAGGTTGATTCCATGTTTTTGTAAATTTCTGAGGCTTATTAAATGACAGTATATAACTTGTTTTTTCTATTCAAACATATTTGAATGTGTTAAAATTTGATAGTGAACATCTAAGAAGGAATATATTATGACATAAGAATAAGGAAAAATTCTGTATTATAAAAATGGTTTTTTCTTCATTGGATGTGTCTTGTTTCTGCTCTTTTCTGAATCGAGTTCAGAAATCACTTGATAATGTAACTCATCAATGTTAGGTAACTTTACATTCCAATAAATTCTTCATTCCCCTTCAAAGTGAAAAGTTAGACCTAAAACAAATTATTACTAAAGAGGAAACTAAACTTAAATGCATGTATTTGTTATGTATTTTATATTAAAACATATTAATACTTTCATATGCTTTGTAGGTAAATTTTCAGGAAATTCTTATGTATGTGAATGTTAGGAAGAAAACATCTAGAAATTGTATAAGTTTGTGTTTGGTTTCAGTAATAGCCATTACATCTTCATTTATAATTGTCCTTAGTGAATAAAAACAGAAACAAAAAAAAAAGCATCTGAGTTTGTTTTATCAACCGAATTTGAAGTACACCATGCTTGCATTTCCTTTTAGAGTTCAAGCTCAGATCTGAACATCCTAGTCTCTCTGTAACACCCTTGAGTATCCACAGTGATTATCAATTTGGGTTTTGAAAGCGGAAACTTAAAGGATACATATTAAAAGATATTCCAGGTGATATATATTAAGCCCAACAATCTCCAGCATGCTATGCTATGCTAAGTCACTTCAGTTGTGTCTGATTCTGTGCGACCCCGTAGATGGCAGCCCACCAGGCTCCCCCGTCCCTGGGATTCTCCAGGCAAGAACACTGGAGTGGGTTGCCATTTTCTTCTCCAATGCATGAAAGTGAAAAGTGAAAGAGAAGTCGCTCAGTCGTGTCCGACTCTTAGCGACCCCATGGAATGCAGCCTACCAGGCTCCTTCCGTCCATGGGATTTTCCACGCAAGAGTACTGGAGTGGGGTGCCATTGCCTTCTCCGAATCTCCAGCATGGCATGCTCCCAAAGATTTTGTTTATACTATGATTTTGAATTATCAGGGGTTTGTAACACATGTGCTTATAATGTATTACAAAAACAAATCTTTGATGCCCAAGTTGGTATTTTGTGATTCAGCTAAGCAAAAATAAAAGGTGGGGGAGGAGGCTAGTTATGCATCTTGATTAAAAAATCCTGATGCCTTTTTGCTTTAAAATCACAAAATATCATTGAAAATAAATTTGTTTATACAACTTTTCACGCCATACTTGGTACTGTTGTGCTTGAATATATCCTTGCATTTGTTCTTCATTAGTACAATTGATCTATATTTGCATTTTTTGCCAGAGGCATATGTGAATGTTCTAGCTGCATGAGTTCTTTTGCAATCTTTGATTAGTGTGTTTAGTCAAAACGACAGCATTTAATTTGGGTTGTTAGCAATTAGTTTTTTTCCATTGTAAAAGTGATCATTAATTTTTTAATGTGAATCGTCAAAATCTGGGGTATGAAAAGAAAATTCAGTGAATGCAATGAGGTTTTTTTCATTTTTAAATAGAAAAACAGAGTACATTTACTTTCTTACAGGAAACCAAGTGCCTGGGTCAATATTTGAAATTGCTTCTGCATATGCAAATAAATAATAGTATCAGGGCTTTATTTCCAAAGTATGGTGTTGTCAAACTGTTATTCGGCTGTTACGTTTTCTGTTTATATATTAGGATTTGAAAGAAAAAGAGAATGATGAACTTGATATTCAGTTGAAAGTATTTGATGAGAACAAAGAGGACGACCTAACTGAATTATCACACCGTCTCAATGACATTCGCGCAGAAATGGAATATCCTTTTGACAAACCAGAAAAATCGTTTTGCATGTACTGTGAAAAAGGGATTTGTGGGTGATTTTGTGAACCATTATTAGAATTCTTGTCTGCCAGCCCAATTTATATCCATTTATTTATATTAGAACCTCACTATGATGCTGTTCTTGAGATTCCTGATGAAGAATTGTCAGACTCTCCTGATGATTTACCCAGAGTACACTGAAATACACACAATGGCTTGCAGCATTATAGGTATACTCTGTTCAATGGTCTTGAATAGACAGGAGCCTAAGGTAATATTCCTTGTGGATAAGGATTTTTGGGGAAAAGTTCAGTGAGTTCATATGTGACTATAGGTAATATACAGTTTCAGTTTATTAAATGGTATTCCAGTGATTTAGAGATATCATTCAGTTCAAATAAATGTCTTTTTCTCATTCTAAATATTTGGGTGCCTTAGTGGGGAAAAACAGTGTAAATGTGATAGGGTCTGACTAGAACAAAACTGCTAGAGTGGAAGCATTTGAGTCAAATGCAACTAGCAGATAACCTTTTTGTGGCAACGGTTTTATACAAAATGATTTTTGATATAAAAGATGATTGTCATAGCATTGCTGGCCATTTGTTTCACATACACTAAATTTCTTACCTATGGGTTCTGGGAAAATGGGGAAATACATCAGAACCAAAAAGCCCTCTGAGCTGCATTTCTCTCTATAACGGCTTCTCCAGTCATCTTCTTTGCCCTGTAGTACTTTGCCTGTATCTGTCTTATTTAGGTTCACTTCTGTGCCCCTATGAAATGGAGGGCAGAAGTATTTCAACTTTTTCCTCCAATGTTCTTATCAAAGTGTCTTACATTTGAGTACTGGATAAATGCAGTGAGTAACAATTTTGTTATTGAGAGATAATTTCCAGTAATTTCTTATCCTTTATCAGTGACTCTAGTTTACAGCAGTTTCCATAACATTAAATGTGTTTTATATCAATAAATATCTTGCTTTGTATAAATTTTTCTTCACCATAAATCTGTTTTTTGGATCTATTCCATAGCCATTGAAAGGAGCTTATGAGACTTTAGCACAAGACTCTTAGATGAAGTGTAAGAAGTAATCCATCATATACTTAATTCTACTTCAGAGAAAATGTTGACAGTTCAGGTTATTTTTAAGATACTGGATTACATCTCCTCTTCTACTTTTATTTTACATTGATTTTCTAGGTCCTTGCTTTTCTTATAAAAGTGAATCCATATTTGAAACCTGTTTTATAGTTTAATAAAAGCATTTAAACTTCTACTACTCTTTTTACATCATAAGAAAAATGTTTCAGGCTTCTTTGTCTTTCATTTCAGTTCAGTTCAGTCGCTCAGTCATGTCCGACTCTTTGCGACCCCATGAATCTCAGCACGCCATGCCTCCCTGTCCATCACCAACTCCCGGAGTTCACTCAAACTCATGTCCATCAAGTTGGTGATGCCATCCAGCCATCTCATCCTCTGTTGTCCCCTTCTCCTCCTGCCCCCAATCCCTCCGAGCATCAGAGTCTTTTCCAATGAGTCAACTCTTCGTATGAGGTGGCCAAAGTCCTGGAGTTTCATCTTTAGCATCATTCCTTCCAAAGAACACCCAGGGCTGATCTTCTTCAGAATGGACTGGTTGGATCTCCTTGTAGTCCAAGGGACTCTCAGGAGTCTTCTCCAACACCGCAATTCAAAAGCATCAAGTCTTCGGCGCTCAGCTTTCTTCACAGTCCAACTCTCACATCCATACATCTGGACCTTTGTTGTCAAAGTAATGTCTCTGCTTTTCAATATGCTATCTAGGTTGGTCATAACTTTTCTTCCAAGGAGTAAGCGTCTTTTAATTTCGTGGCTACAGTCACCATCTGCAGTGATTTTGGAGCCCCCAAAAATAAAGTCTGACACTGTTTCCACTGTTTCCCCATCTATTTCCCATGAAGTGATGGGACCAGATGCCCTGATCTTAGTTTTCTGAATGTTGAGCTTTAAGCCAACTTTTTCACTCTCCTCTTTTACTTTCATCAAGAGGCTTTTTAGTTCCTCTTCACTTTCTGCCATAAGGGTGGTGTCATCTTTGTCTTTAACCTCCCTCTTTTAGCACAAAGGAAATACAAATGAATGCAAATTGTAATGATTTCATATGTAATGGTTCATCTGTATAAAACTGATTTTTATGAACTTTCAGCTGTCCACACAGTGCTCCTTTGCATTACTATCTTGTGTGGCAGTGAAAAAGAAGGAGGAGTAGCTTGTATGAATAATATAGGTGCTCCATTATAAACATAGGAAGGTTAGGAAAAAATCATTTTCATTAGTGGCATTTGCTATTCCAGTGGTACCAACTGTAAGCTGTAATTCAAAATAGAATGAATAATTGATCATTTAAGTCTTTAATGGCTAAATGTTTAAGTCTGTTTTTCTGGTTAAAAAGTTAAAGTGATCCATAGATTAAATTTCTTTATGCAAATGTTTAAATACTGCATCATAGATTTGAAAGTTTAGAAACAGTAATGGAAACAAAATTATCTCTTAATGTTTTAAAAAATGAAGCTGCTTTTGTTATGAATGAAAGTGAATCAGCATTTTATTCCTTTACTCATTTTCCACTGATATGAATGAAGTATACCATCTTCTGTATAATATGTTGAAGGACACTGCTGCTGAAAATTATTTATTATCCATTCTACAACATTTTTTGCTCATCAGAAATGACTATTATATCAGGTAAGAGGCTGTTCTTAAAGTACGGTTTATGTAATTTGAATTAGATATTAAAGGAAAATTAGCAATGTAGTGAGAAGTAGACAGTATATGTATATACACACATAGAGTATAAGAATTTGATGACTTTAGATAACATTTAAAAAAATATGTTAATTAAATTTTCATTGGGCCAGAAGAATCTGCTTATAAAAATGATGTATGCCATTTAAGTAGCAATAAACCTAACAGATTTTACTGACCCTGTAATAAGAATTTTTGTAGCACAGAGTAACCTTCAAATAGTCTATGGTAGAGTTTTTAAGTTCTTGTACATTTGATAAGTAAGACTATTGTTATTCCTCTTGTATAGTATTTATCTAGTAATAGATATGAACTTATCTAAGAAAATAGTAATATTAATATTTTAGATTTATACACAATAATGTAATTCTTCTAAATAAATGAATATAATAGTAATCCATATGAAGTCATAAATTTCAGAGTCCAGTTCTGGGAATATATCTGAAAACCAGAGAAAGATTTCTGAGTGACTGAAATTATCAATAAACTGGTGACAATGATCTCATGATCTTACATTTAATTGTTCAAGAGACTAATAGTTGTTCCTTATACTCTGATATGTGTGAAATTCTAGCAAACTTGATCTCTCTGATTTCTCAAACCTTGCTTCATTAAAAGGCAAGGGAACGTACCATGGGGTCGGGTACAGTCACAACCAAAATGACAGATCTAAAGCCCATAGAGTACAATTACAGTTCTATTATAGTTCAGACCAGTGCAATAACTGATGGGCAGGCATCATGATGTTACAGAGACTAGAAAAATGTTAAAAATATTATATGCTATTCTTTTTTTAAGCAGGAAAGATAGTAATGCAACGTAAAATGATTGTTGTTTTCTCAAATAAGTGGTGGTAAGTAAGGGGGTACAGTGCCCATGGGTACACAGTTACCTGGGGAAATAATTTGTGTCCATTTCTCAGTAACTTTGAATGAATGAGAAATTGTTCTAATATGTTACTTTTTTCATCCTGGGAACATCCATGTGAGGAAGATGAGTCACTAGTACTTTTATTCTACTGATGGATACTTTGACTTAAAGAGAATTATTGTGTTTTCCTTGTTTATCCAGAGAGTCTTTGACCTGATTGATTACAATCTGATATTATTTACCATAGATCTTTTGATGACTTGAAAAAGCCTCAGATGTGTAATATATACTACTGTTTCTTCTCATCCTTGAGACCAACCCCATGACAAAAGACATAAGTGCAATTAGAATATGTTTGGATTTGTTTGCAAACTTTTAGTAGTTGGACTAGTTATCAGCACACTAATGTTAAGGATGTTTATGTTACAATTTGTCCATACTGATATTTCCTTATGATTTTTCTCTGAATTTATTAGCTGCTGGTAAATGCTAAAATTTCCCCAAATTTTAATGCAAAATGTACTTTTTAAAAATTTTTGAAGTATGTAAGTGGTCATTTTTAAGGCCATAATTACCTTGATAGATTATAGAGTTAGGAAATGTTTTAGAACCTTTGACACTTTGAACAAATTGAAGCTATAGCCATGCATATTTAGTGTGTATGCTTCTATAAAATAAATCTTTTAAAATATGTGTATAAATAGATCTTTGGTATAGTCTGTAACATAAGTGGCCCAGTCCAGTTTTGTAAAAGCTGTTATAGCTATCTTGAGTAACAGTGTGGCAGTAAATTCAAGACATCATTTGCCATGTAATGCCAAGATACTCATCCCTTATTGAAATTGAGAACTTGGAGAGGCCTAGAACAATTTCTTTACCCATAGATGTAGGACTAAAAAGTCATTTGTTTTTATTAACTTCAGGAATAATAGCTTAAGTAAGTATATAAGGTTGATAAGTATTTTTGAACACAAGCATAAATCCCTGCAAGCTAGAGTATTAAGTCAAGGTATTAACAGTTGATTATATCACAGTGGGTTTTGCATTGTAATGTCCAGCCTACCTTTAAGCTTAGGCATGTTTTTCCTGAGAGAGAGTAATGGCTAGGAAGAGTTTTTAACCTTCTAGAAAATCACTTAGTTTTCTTTATCATGCAGAATCATTTCTTAAAATAGATTTGTCTGGGTAGAAAAGGCATTCAAGAACACTTCCTCTCTTTTGCAGGCCGCAGTATTACAAAATAATTGAGGAGTGTGTTTCACAGATAGTGCTGCACTGCAGTGGAATGGATCCAGATTTCAAGTATAGACAAAGATTAGACATTGATTTTACTCATCTGATAGGTATGTAACATAATCCTCAATGTCTTTTGATTGTGGTTATAATAGACACTTTTCAAGTGTAGCTCTCTGACTAAACTTCCTCTTTTAATATGGTAGGTCATTGTATCCATGGGTACTCATTTGCTCTAACTATTAATTATGATGATCATGAGAGTTCTGTCTGTGTGATTGGAAATCCTAATCTGTTTGTTAAGTTTCAACACTCTTGAATTGAGTTTAAAATCAGTGCTGCACCAACAGACATTATATTAGGGGTCAGTGCCTTGCTTTTTAGAAATGTGACTCAAATCCGTTAAGGTTATACTGATAGCTTTGTGGCTCTGTGTAAATCATGTATACAGTAGGGTCTGATTAGTAATGCCATGTTAGTGTTCAGGTCCTAGAAAAAGAAATACAGGCTAATTTAGTAACTTAAGACCTTTTTTCTTTAAAAAAAAAAAACAAAAACTTTTATTTTGTATTGGGATATAGCCAATTAACAATATTGTGATAGTTTCAGGCAAATAGCAACGAGACTCAGCCATACGTATACATGTATCCATTTTAATTCTATGAAAGTAGATAAGTTTATATTTTCATAGACCTTAGATCTGGGAAGGAATTTGAGATGATCATGTTCATCTGCTTGGATTGCTGAGGAAATGACCTTATATTATCCTAGATGGTAATCAGCTACCCTTTCTGGAATAATCACTGAAGGACAATGGGCAGCCTCTCTTATGAAATATACTATACCGTATGACTTTATAGATAAGCTGTTTTATTCATACCTAATCAAAATTACTATTGGTAAGATTCAAACATGAACTCATTTGTCTTTAAAGATAGAAAACTACAGCTGTTGAATGCTAATTGTATGCTATTCTTCACTCCATAGCACAGGAAGACTCACAGTAATATTCAGATGAATTCCTTATTATTTATCATGTGTAATTCTTATCTTGATTGTAAAACTCATGCTCACTTATTAAAGGCAGTCTAGAGACGTATGTAATTGATAAAATAAACCACCAATCATACTTTTCAAGCTCAGTACATTTCAGCATTACTTCTCAGCTCAGTACATCTTATCTCCATCTTCATCTCCATCTCTGTTTAGCTCTTGCTCTCTCTCCCTCCATTCATTTCTCTTCTGTATGATAATTTTTCATGGAGCATTATATTATTAGAATGTTTCAATATTAACCTTTAAAAATCTGACTTTGTATATCTATATAATATTCCATTTAGTAGAATATCATAATTGTCTTGACTAGACCTTATTATACATACAGATTGTTTTCAGGTGTTTACAATTATAAATGAATTGGCTGTGAACATTCTTAATATAAATATTTGGCTTCTTCTCAATATTTCCTTAGGATTGATTCCTCTAAGTGAGTGTATGAACTTTGAAAGGCTAAATGCTTTTCAGAAAGCTTTTGCCAGTGTACCTTTCACCTACAATTAATGTGAATGCTGGCATTGCTGCATCTTTTCCCCTGAGCTTAATAAACACAGTGGTTTATTTCATATTTGTTGAGAGTTATAAGGGACTATTTCCAAATGTTTAAATTGGCTTATCTATTGCAGACCATAGTTGTCACATACACACTAAATGTTGATTTTGTTAGCCAAATAGATAGATATTTGTTTTGTATACTGTGTGCCAGGTACTTAGGAATGTGTCCCCTTTATCAAGAGCACTGAGGTGAGAAAACATGAAGGGATAAGTTGAGAGAACATAGTCAGTATTAAAAACCCATTATGACCTCATATAACTTCTCTAGGCTTCAGTTACCTCGGCCCTAAATTCAGATTACTCAAGTATATGTGTAGCTCTTAATATTTTATGCTCAGAGGTCTTGAGCAGCTAATACAGACTGTGAAACTTTCATTAGAACACACACACACACACAAATTAACAGGTGCTTCAAGAACTTCTAGGAAATCTATGGATTTTCTAGCTCACCTGAACTTGAAGAGGATAGCGTCTCTTCTGATTTCACAGGTCTGTAAGTCTAGTTTTTTTTTTTTATAAATCAGATCATATCCTGGCCTAAATTTCTTCAATGTCTTCCCATTGAAATTTTAATGAAGCTCATTACCAATCATTGCCGGCACAACACAGATCTGACCCCTCTTTGATCTAACCATTTCCCAATTTGTTCTTTGGTTGCCTTGCTCCAGCCACACATTGTTTATTTACAAAGAAGAAAAAACTTTATTAATGGTATTCTTGACATATGAAAAAAAAAACTTATATTTAAAGTGTAAAATTTGATAAATTTTGATGTTTGTGTGTACATTTAAAATCATCACAGTCAAGATGATAAGCATCTCTGTCACCCCCTAGAATTTCTGTGTTCCCATTTGTAGTCTTTCTTCCCATGCCTCCCCACCTCTCCACATCCTGAGATAATCACTGATCTGCCTTCTTTCAGTATAGACTAGTTTCATTTTCTGAAATTTTATGTAAAAGGAAGCATATAGCATGTGCTGTCTGTTTTGGCTTTTTTCATTCAGCATAATTATTTTGAGATTCATTTGTGTTGTGGTATTCCATGTATCATTTGATTTTATAACTGAATGCTATTTCAGTGTATGTATATACCACAATCTGTTTATACATTTATTGTTAGTGGACATTTGCTTTCTTTGTAGGTTTTGGCTATTATAAATAAAGTTGCTATGAACATTCACATACAAGTCTGGGTATAGACATATGCTTTCATTTCTTTTAGGTAAATAAAGAGGTATAACATGGTTGGGTATTGGTATATATAATAGACTGTATATATAATAGTGAGAATGCTTCCCGAAGCAGATTCTTCAGTTACTTACATTCTTTAGTGTTTGATTAGACCTGAGAAGCTTGATGTTTGTTTTCTTATTTACATAATATATTCTGCCCTTGATTCAAAGATGTTCAAGTGAAATCTTTGTACGTTGTACCTCCCCTTCTAGTCTTATTTTGAGTCATTTTGAGCCTTAATAATCTTAACCATAGTTCTTTGGCACTTCTCTACCCATAATAAGCTACAAAATATTTTTAATGAGTTCTGTGATAGATAAAGTTGGTAAATAATGGAATACATTTAAATGATGATGATTGTGTCTAATATATTCTTGGATGCTTGGTTTTGTGCCTCAACAATACCATCATTGAGTTCAGGTAGTATACAAAAGAAAGAAAATCTGGTAGTTTATGTTTTATGTGTAGTATACATCAGTTTCCCTCTAACATCAGTTGACATAATAATGATAGTCTCCATAGTAGAATTATAGGCTGGCAGCTGTCATTTGCCTAGTGGTCCAATTAAATAATTTCTAATCATTTTTGGTCAATCTTAATAGATTCTTGTGTGAATAAGGCAAAAGTTGAAGAAAGTGAACAAAAAGCAGCAGAATTTTCAAAGAAGGTAAGGCTTATAAAATATTGGTCTTAATTATATAAGTTAATCACAATACGTATTCTACCTTGTTTCCTTATGCGAGGCCTTATACATGTCATTTCAGTTACATAGTCCTTTATGTTTTTAAAGTCAGACACAACCACAGAATATTGATTTCTTTCCTGATAAGATAATGTTGCTACCATTCCCTGCTCACCACCTTTAATCCAGTATGGAAGAAAAACACTAATCATATCCTAGTAAAGTGATAAATGAAATAAAATTAGGTTGCTAGAAGCATATAGTTAGAAATAGTCAACCAAAAACACATTTTCCCATTGCTTTCCTGCGGGTCTCACTTAACAATAGTTCCTTGGAGAACTGCAAGATGTTTAGCTAATCTTATCTGTCATGTTCTTTAAGTCAGTGCTATTTGTAGCAACAAAATTATGTAGTATTTTCTTTCTCTCTGTCTCTCTCTGCTTAGACTTATCTATGAATTTTATAATTATGATTTTTGAAATGATGCTGCTACTTCATGTATGTAGGCTTGGTGGAATTTGAGGTTCCTCTTTCTTTGTGTAATGCCTTAGGTAAATGTCAGCATTACGAATATCTGAATTTAATTTAGATCTCAGATATCCCTTGTTTCCTGAAAACTTAGCTACAGTTTTATAAGGTTCTACCAAAAGTTGCATTCTATGGTTCTAGACCCTACAAAGCATAAATACAGTATTTCTCTCCTCCTGATGGCAAGAGAAGGTTTGAAGCCCAAGTCTAAAAGCTCTCCAGTTTTGAGCCTTATGACGGCAAGATAAAGTGCTTACATATTGCTGTCTCTTCAAAGTTATGACTTGCCTTGGAGATTAGATAATCGCTTTTGCTATTACTCTAGAAACTATAGAGTATTACTGAAATTACTTCAGGGCATCTGAGGAAATGACTTTGCTTTTTTAGTTACTAGAATGGATTTTAAGAGTGTGGGCGTAAAATGTTGCCCATAAAATGGACATACAATGTTTGTGTGAAGCTGTCATATTGGTGAAAGAAAATGCACACTTTTTGATTAGTAGACCTTTATATTTCTTAATGTTCTTGTTTTAAGTTGCACATTTAAAATTCCCTTTGAAAATCTTAGGAGCTCTTTAATTTATCTCGGGCACTGTGATTAGACACCATAAGACTGGAGCAAGTTGTGATGATCTATCTGGTAAAAATTACTGTAAGCATCTATTATTGGAAAAGGAGTCCTGAAATAATAAAGAAATTTCAGTGTTTGATGCTTCATTCTCCTCACCAAAATTTAAAATGAAAACTTGTATGGTTTCCCAGTTCTTGTCTACATGCCTTCTCTTATTCAGGGTGATTTGAAGAGGCAGTGCAAAATATTTAAAAAAAAAAAAGGGGGGGGGAACAGCTAGAATGAGAAGCAGTAGTTATAAGATCTGATCTCAGTGTTTTTGCTAATTAGCTGTGACTTTAAGTAAGCTATTTACTATCCTTGGATCTTATTTTCTTCATCATTAAAAGGAGCGAATAAGGTTAGTGGACTCATCAGAAGTCTTCCAGCTCACATAACTCAGGCTTCTCCTATTCCTACTCAGTGGGTTTACAGATAAAGATCATTTTAACTTATAAGCAGAAACACTATGTGCCTCTCCTTAAGTATACTAAGTGACATTTGTAGAGCAAAATTGTATACAGTGTGCTTGTGTGGACAGCATGTTTGAGAAGCACACAGATAACTCTGGCAAGGAGTCTGGTAGTATAGATTCAGATCAATCTTAACAGGGAGACTAATGAAGTTGAAAAAGCTCCATCTTCTCAGTGACCTAGGAAATAAGGTCATTTGGTGACACTGAAGGATCTGGGATAGGTTTGAAATGTAAAGAGATTAGAAATCATTTGGACCAACCTCTGTGGGACATTTTCCTGGGATTCAAATAGAGATGAATAAAAGAAGTAGTTAGGCAGGTTTGACCTAAATACTATTATCCAATTTGCTCTTTCTTCAGACTGAATCTGAATAGCATTTTATAAT
This sequence comes from Bos grunniens, assembly GCF_055505025.1. Taxonomy (NCBI): domain Eukaryota; kingdom Metazoa; phylum Chordata; class Mammalia; order Artiodactyla; family Bovidae; genus Bos; species Bos grunniens. Next base: position 97,556,849 of record NC_141194.1, on the reverse strand, counting down.
TTCCAAGGGTCAAATCTACTATGAGGAGGAATATTTATTAATAGTGGACACACTTTTTTAACTGTTTTACAAACTCTAAAGACAGTTCTCAGTAGTAAGCTATATCACTTTAAAAAACATAAATAACGTATTAGAATAATGTATCAACTTCTAAATGACTTGAAGTGATGGTGACAATGCAATAAAAGGCAAATGTTCTATAGCTGGATATGAGTGGTATTCACTCATATGTATGTAGGCTTATTTGGGTCAGAGATGTGTCTGAGTTAACGGCTGGGCAGCCTGCAGTAAGCGGATAGTCACCATCTGATGGTCTCTTTGGTTTACCACTCTGTAATTGAACCTCTCATTTGCCCTATTATAACATTCTATACAAGTGTTTTGGCTAACCGTCTGAATGACAATGCTGTTATGGCATATATCATTCTACTGTCAGATTTTGTGGAGAATCACTTTTTGAATTTATTTTACTACAATTAAGACTGTAATGCAAATAGTCTATTTTGTATTAATATATATTCACGTGAGCGTTCTAGAAGTGTTATCTCTTTTCAGGATTAAATATATTTTTAAAGAGTTGGACTGCTTGATGCCTAATTTTTAGGTTTCATTTTTGAATTAAATACACTTAAAAGTATGGGATGGAACATTAGGGAAAAAAACGCAATTCTAAAACTTAATGTTCAATAACAAACAATAAAAACATCTGCTATATATGAAGAGAGCCTACTTAGTCCAGCATTTAAAGTTTTGTTTTGTATTTTTTTTTCAGAAGTGAAAATGACATATTTCTCCTCTACTAACACCCTATCCCCACAGAGGTGCTTGATTGCCATAAAAATCAAGGGCTCTGATTTTCTGAGTGACCTAGGAAATTTAAGAAGCAATGCCACTCCACTTATTTAATACATAATGTTGTTGAAAGCTTTCTCAAAACTGCATTACTAAGTGTACATTTATGGTGATGATCATTGCAGTTCGATGAAGAATTCACGGCTCGACAGGAAGCTCAAGCTGAGCTTCAAAAAAGAGAAGAAAAAATCAAAGAACTTGAAACAGAAATCCAGCAACTTCGAACCCAGGTAATGAGACAAGATACAAACTTTGTGTCATGTCACAGTGAGTCCGATGGTAAAAAATTATCTTGTTCAATGGGAGGAAAACGTAACCAGAAGCAGACTTTTTGGCAGTTTCCCATTTTAATTGAAATAACTATAGATTTTATTTTCTAGGACAATAAATCATTTTAATGTTTGGATAAAAATAAGGCATTCGTTGCATAAACTGCCCTGAACATTTTTAATGGAATATATTACACAAGCAAGACTCTTTTTGAGATGAAATTTTCATGATGATTTGAAAAGTTGAATGCTTAGTATTTTCTTTCAAAAGGAATGTGGAAATGCTCATTAATTTTAATTATGCCCAAAGCTTTTTGAGATCTCTTTAAATCTTGACTACCATAATTTCAAAATCTATAAACTTTACATTTCCCCCTATATTCCCTATGAAAAAAAACCCCATATACACTTAAAATCTTAACTATGGTGTCTAAATTATAGAGCTGATTAAGTAATTTCAGCACAACATAGTTTTTAAATGAATATAAAGAAATATCAAATTAGTTTTAAGCATAGTTGGTATTTGTTGATTGACTAGGTCTATTTCTGTCAGTCTATTTAAAAGTGACTTCAGAAGTCACTAGTTTACTCCACATTACCCATAGATAGGTCCTGTTGCATGTTGAAATCCATCCCATTATTTGTGGTCCCATCCATGGGGTCTCAAAGAGTCGGACACTACTAAGAGATTTCACTTCACTTCTCTTTCCTCAAACCAGCTTGGTTTCCATTCTTACTTATTTAAAATTTACCACCAGTTTTTTTGATTGTGAAACCAGAGTTGTCTTGGCCTTTGCTTTACCTCCAGACAAATTAAGCTGGTCACGGTTTTATGTCAGTTCTTTCTCTTTTTTTTTTCCTTTGCCTCAAAACCCAGAACTCCTGAGGGCTGCTCTTTCATTCTGTCTTTCCTAGAATATTACAGTATTTCCTAACTTTCTGCCCTGCCTATGGTCTTTAATCTTCTTAAAACACTTCCCTAATTATTGTCACTCCAGGCTTTAATACGTTCAATGGTTGCCTGTTGCATTCAGGATTAAAGAAAAAAATCTCCTTACTAGGAATTTGAAGCTCTTCTATCCTTGACTCCCTGTTATCTCCCCTTTGCAGCCTCATCTCTGTTCTATTAACGCCATCATTTCTTGCAGCTAAGTCACCTCTTCTCCCTTCACATTTAGAATTTACCCTCTCCATGCATTTCCTTCTGCCAGCATTTCCCAGCATTAGTTACAGAGATGCTAATAGGTTTTTCAGGAGGAAAGCATTCCATAGTCCAGTAAATTTGGTACACTTGAAATGTTCTTCTTGGAGACTGATTATTCTCATTAGCATACTTAAGGGTCTGAGATGGCTTACATTGAAGAAGCCTGTCTCTTTTTCCTACAGTTTCCCAAATTCTTTTAGCCAAGGAACCCTTTATTTTAGAACACCTATTAACATCTCCTGCAAAGTAGTGTTCATGGAACTTAGTTGAGAAATGCTGGCTTCAGTTATTCACTCTTAGAAATGCCCTCCCTTGCTTCTTGTCAGTGAAACATCGCCATTCGAGAACAGATCAGTGTGACAAACTTTGAAAAGCATCATCCAAAACTCTGGGAATTTCTTTGAACTTCACTTTTGGTATTCCCTGATGACTCAGATGGTAAAGAATCTGCCTGCAATGCAGGAGACTCGGGTTTGATCATTGGGTTGGTAAGATCCCCTGGAGAAGGGAATTGCTACCCATTATAGTATTCTTTTCTGGAGAATTCCTTGGACAAAGGAGTCTGGTAGGCTACAGTCCATTGGATCTCAAAGAGTCAGGCACAAGTGAGCGACTAACACTTTTAGTTTTAGAGTTTTGTAGAACACTCAAATCAACATAAGCACCTTGAGGACAGTGTCTTTACTTTCTGTTATTATTAAAGTCCTGACTACACCTAGCACAGGGCCTTAGCATTTAGTCACATACTTGCTTATTTATTATTAACTGATATACAATACTTTCTCATGCACCTTACATTGTATCAAATAGTAAATGTTTATTTGTTTATTCAATTGTTAATTCTCTATTGTGGTCTCATTTAGTTGTTCTATTCCTAATTAATTGTTCATAGGAGGGAAGAAAAGGGCTCATATGATTTGATTTTTAAAGGCTGGATGGTATTTTATAGAAGCATTGGAGATTTTCTTAATTAAATTTGTTAAATATATATTTAACTTGAGTAAAAAAAAAGCTACTTTAAAGTAATAGCATTTTTGTAATTACACAAGTTTCATATCATAATGATCTCATAGAGACAAAACTTGATGTTTACATAAAAGTATTACTTTCATTTTGCTGTCTATTAATACAAAAAATAGGATACACATTTATATTCAAATTATTAAACAAATTCATTTATACACAAAACTTGTAGGGTACATTTCTAATTTACTGAACTTTTCAGAAGGATTATATTAATTTTTTCCAGAATTTCTTTGATATCTCAATCAAGATTGGAAAGTCAGAGTGTTCTACAGTTTTGCTACATTAAAAATAAAATTGAAAGAATTTTACATATTTTATTCCTGTCCCTTTTCTTAATCTCAGGAGGGGATTACATTCCAGGAGAGGATTGTCGTTTAAGTATATGAACACTTAAGTTGTATGTCTGTAGGTACACACAAAACCATATATATGATTAAAATATTTGGACAATGTGCATTAAATATTAGGAGAAATGTTTTTATCTACCTGTGATTGTTCATTTTTAACAATCTTGCAGATGGGCCAGCCCTTTAAAATTGATTATTCAAAAATAGGTTTTCAATTATTCATTATGTAAAGATATTTCTAGGTTTGGTTAGCTCAGTTAAGTAGTCCATGGTGGAAATTCATATTAGGAATGATTAGAAAAGCTTCTCCCCAAATAAGAATAATAGTATACCAACAAATGTTAATAATTTTAAACTTTTCATTCAGTTAATGTAATGTCATATCTTGACTGCAGAAGATGTGTATTCTTTTGGAGGAGTTTCTTAGGAAAGTGTACAATTATCAAATTCACTGTTACATTCATTTTGAAAAGTGAACCATTGTGATCAGTAATGGTTTAAAGAAACAGGTCCAGATTAATTATCAAAAAAGTGAATAGTGTGGAATGGGATGATCTTTGTCAGCTGTCATGCATCATTATTAGAGAATGAGCTAAGTGTTCCTTTCTGGTGGGAGAAACAAGTTGTAATCTCCTCATACTTCATTCTATTAGTTCCCCTCAAGACAACTGACACTCATTCATGAGGAGCTTGTCTGTTGTAGTGGAAAGAGGACTGCATTAGATATGAGAAAAACCACATGTAAATCTTAATCACATTTCAGGCCGTGCAACCTTTGATTAGGCATTGAACCTGTTTGCAGTTACAGTTTGCTCATGTATAACAAGGGAGTTAATGGTGAGTGAGATAAAAATACCCAACCTACATTATAGGGTTATTATAAGGATGAAAAGAAATAATAGATGTAAAAATATGGATAAACCTGGATTTAATATGCAAATGAAAGTTCAGTTCAGTCACTCAGTCATATCCGACTCTTTCTGACCCCATGGACTGCAGCATGCCAGGATTCCCTGTCCATCACCAACTCCCAGAGCTTACTCAAACTCAAGTCCATCGAGTTGGTGATGCCATCCAACCATCTCATTCTCTGTCGTCCCTTTCTCCTCCCACCTAAAATCTTTCCCAGAATCAGGGTCTTTTCAAATGAGTAAGTTCTTCGCATGAAATGGCCAAAGTATTGGAGTTTCAACTTCAGCCTCAGTCTTTCCAATGAATATTCAGGACTGATTTCCTTTAGGATGGACTCATTGGATCTCCTTGCAGTCCAAGGGACTCTCAAGAGTCTTCTCAACACTACAGTTCAAAAACATCAGTTCTTCAGTGCTCAGCTTTCCTTGTGGTCCAACTCTTACATCCTGTAAATGACTACTGGAAAAACCATAGATTTGACTAGATGGACTTTTGTTGGCAAGGTGATGTCTCTACTTTTTAATATGCTGTCTATGTTGGTCATAGCTTTTCTTCCAAGGAGCAAGCGTCTTTTAATTTCATGGCTGCGGTCACCATCTTCAGTGATTTGGAGCCCAAAGAAATAGCCTCTCACTGTTTCCATCATTTCCCCATCTGTTTGACATGAAGTGATGGGACCAGATGCCATAATCTTAGTTTTCTGAATGTTCAGTTTTAAGCCAACTTTTTATCTCTCCTTTTCACTTTCGTCAAGAGGCTCTTTAGTTCTTCTTCGCTTTCTGCCATAAGGGTGGTGTCCTCTGAGTATTTGAGGTCACTGATATTTCTCACGGCAATCTTCATTCTAGCTTGTGCTTCATCCAGCCTGGTATTTCACATGATGTACTCTGCATATAAGTTGAATAAGCAAGGTGACAATATACAGCCTTGATATACTCCTTTTCCTATTTGGAACTAGTCTGTTGTTCCATGTCCAGTTCTAACTGTTGCTTCTTGACCTGCATACAGGTTTCTCAAGAGGCAGGTCAGCTGGTCTGGTATTCCCATCTCTAAGAATTTTCCATAGTTTGTTGTAATCCACACAGTCCAAGGTTTTGGCATAGTCATTAAAGCAGAAGTAGGTGTTTTTCTGGAACTCTCTTGCTTTTTTGATGATCCAACAGATGTTGGCAACTTGATCTCTGGTTCCTCTGCCTTTTCTAAATCAATAAATATAAGTTACTTTCTGTTAATTCTTAGTATTAGAAGACAGCTAAGTTACTAGTGCTATGAGACAGATACTTTGTGTAAAGCTAACTGGACCCAACGGAATCAAATCTATTATTTTGTAGTAATCATCTTATATTCATACCAATGTGACTTCTCTCGTGCCTCAGTGGTAAAGAATCTGACTGCCAGTACAGGAGATGAGGGTTCGATCCTTGGATTGGGAAGATACCCCGGATAAGGAGATGGCAGCCCATTCCAGTATTCTTTCCTGGGAAATCCCATGGGGAGAGGAGCCTGGTAGGCAATAGTCCATGGAGTTGCAATGAATCGGACATGACTGAGTGACTAAACAATAGCGACAGTTCATACCAACTAGGCCAGCAGGCTCAAACCATACACAGTGCTTCTTCTTTTCATAAATTTATAATAAAAGGTAAGTTTTAATTATTTTGAAGCAGTATTTCCGAAAATCTTGGAGTATGCCACCTTTCCTAGCCTTAGTATATTAGCAGAGTTAGTCATTCTCCAGGGTTTATAATGCTTATCAAAAATCTGTGCAAGTCTTTTTCACGTACTCTTAAGCGCTTGTGTGTTAGTTGCTCCGTCTTGTCTGACTCTAGGCAACCCTGGACTGTATGTAGCCCACCAGGCTCCTCTGTCCATTGAGATTGTCCAGGCAAGAATATTGGAGTGGGTTGCCATTTTTTCCTCCAGGGGATCTTCTTGATCCAGGGATAGAACCCAGGTCTCCTGCTTTGGCAGGCGTATTCTTTGCCATCTGAGCCACCAGGGAAGCCCACTCTTAAGCCCTTAGATGTTGTCAAAATTAAATGAATCTTAAACAACCCAACCACAAATGTCTACTGATTAGTTTTCTTTGCTACTCTGCTGTACTGTAAACATTTAAATAAACATTGGTTTATTGTATATTTCAGGGACCTAGTTCATCAGGAATTCCAGGCCCTCCTCCACCACCTCCATTGCCAGGTGGTGGGCCATCCCCACCTCCACCTCCACCACCTCTGCCCGGAGTAGGTCCCCCTCCTCCGCCTCCTTTACCTGGGATGCCTGGAATACCACCACCACCACCACTGTTTGGGGGACCTCCTCCACCACCTCCCCTTGGAGGAGTTCCTCCACCTCTGGGAGTACCCCTTGATCTGCCATATGGAATGAAGCAGAAAAAAGTATATACGCCTGAGGTGTCCATGAAGAGGATCAATTGGTCAAAGGTAATGCTATGATTATAGTTTTTTGGCTTTGTCTAGCCCTAATTGCTCATTAATGTGTGAATGACGGTATTGCTATATGTTGTTATGGTTGTTGTTTAGTTGCTAAGTCATGTCTGTCCCATGGACAGAGGAGCCCAGCAGGCTACAGTCCATGCGGGTTACAAAATTACTCCATGTAACATTTGAGAACATGACCATTGATTCTTTTGCTTTTGCTTGTGAGTTCACCATCTTATGTTCATCTTTCATAACTAGAGAATTGGAAACTCTAAAGGTAACTTGAAATTAACATAGAAGGCGAAAGGTAAATCAAAGTGAAAATAGTATACGAAAAATAATTTTGATTCTTTTACCATTGTTAACTTTAATTGCTCTAACATTCTTAAATATAACCTTTTTATTAATGAGCCCTTTTATCTTAGTTATTTTTGTTCTTAGAAATTTTGTTTTAGTTTTAAACTTTCAGGTAGTGTGGAATCACTGATAGTATTCAGTGTAGACATTAAAGTAATTGTTTTTTATATGATTTGTGAAAGATTCATTGAATGTTATTTTGCTTTATTTTTATTAAATAACATGTCTTATGAAAATCTTATTATCAAGATTGACACAGTCCCCATTCAGTAGGAACTAAATGTAATGAAAATACAGTTGCGTAGACCATCATCTGTGGAAATGCCTATTCCAAGAACATATCAGTGATATCTGACAGTATCCATATGTTAAATTGGTCTGATCAGAATAATGGTTAAATCAGTTTTACAGTTAAGCATATATTTGTGGTTTGCTCAGAAAAGTAAATGAGATCTAAATGTTTTTGCAATGTAACTATTTTTTATTATACATGATCAACCAAACTATAGAATCCAGCAGTTGCTGGCCCAGTTATCTGTGTGTAAATGTCATGATATGCTTATTTAGCAGTTAAGCATACAGTAATGGCAAGCAGTAATGGCACATACAGTCTCAGAAAACATGATATGTAGTGGAAGATGCACAGTTCTAATATTGGATTTCAGTTCAATGGCTAAGAGCACAATTCTGCAAAGCTAAGCTGCCTGAGTTTAAATCTCATCTTCACCATTTACTAGCTTGGGCAGCTCCTCAAACATCCCAGGGCTCAGTTTCCTCATTTTTAACATGGAGATAATAACAGTTCCTGCTTCAGAGGATTATTGTGAGGATTAGATGAGATGAATTAATATGTGAAATCACTTAAAAGAGTGACACATAGGAGGTATGTAATTGTCAGCTGTTATGGTTATTGTCTGCAACCTAGTCAGTAAACATGGGAGAGTTATTCTTCTCAATCTCAGTTTCCCCATTTTTAAAAATCCAGGAGTAAGAATAATGTATGTAAGTTGAGGGGAGGGATTTACTCAATTATTTTTTAAGATTCCTTCAAGTAGAAGATTTTTTAAAATGTAATTTGCTACATGACCTATTGCTGTTGTGTACATTTCTGTACACCAGTAGAAGTCTGTGACTTTCCTAATGAATGTTTACTTAGAAAGTTTTGTTTTGATAGATCCTATAATTGATTTAGTAGGTTGGTGAATAAAGGTAATTTGTTCAACCTTGGTGAAAGTGAATTCTTTGAAAAAATAAATGCATAGTAATAATTTAAAAACCTCTCTTTGTTATTTTTGTTTCAGATTGAACCCAAAGAACTGTCTGAGAATTGTTTCTGGTTGAAAGTCAAGGAGGAGAAGTTTGAAAATCCAGATCTCTTTGCAAAATTGGCACTGAATTTTGCTACCCAGATGAAAGGTATGTTTTATATTTTTAATATAAATTTCTTGTTCTGATATGTTGAATTTGGTGCTTTGCTAAAAACTTCTGGTAATGTGTAGGTGTATAGTTTGGGGGTAGAGTCAAATATATTAGATTGACCTATTAACTCTATTGTACCCAGCAACTAAAAAATGATAGGTTTTTTCCTTTAAATTTTATTTTGCATAAGTATTATTATTCAACTGGAAATATGGGTTTTATTTTTATGATTTAAAATAAAATGTTTTAATTTTTTTGTTTACATTCCTCCGTTATAAAGTTATCATCTTTACTGAGAAGCAAAGGTGATGAATTTGTTGATAAACTGTGTAAGGGAAAATAATGTAAAAGAATAGTAAGGATTCAGAAGTTTCCATGAAACTGGAGTAAGATTGGTTTCATAGTGCTTATACAGTCTTACATTTGTAATAATCCATTTGATTTCTGAAGAAATTTTATACTTTTTTCCATATGCAGATTTTTCTGGAATAATATCAAAATCTGGTAACTAATAAATATATTTTACTGATTGATAATTGAGCACCTTTTTTATAATTAGATCCTTAACCTCTATAAATGTCACACCTAATTTTGGTACTATGTAGGTAACTTCTCAATCTCATAATGAATCATTGTGATTTGTGAACTTTTGCTATTTTAACATTGCTATTTTACTAATTATTGTAGAACTGATAGCTTACTTAAGCGTAGGAGTTTTTTTCAGCCTGAGTGAGTGTTTACAACTAAGAAATTGATATATTCCACACGCCCATGCCCTTGGAATTAGCACCTTTACCATTCATTTGTCTGATTTGTCACAACATGCCCTAGAATGTGAGAATGTGAATTTTGGAAGATTCAGAGAGAGAGAGGGGGAGGTGAAAATTATTCCTGTTCAGCCCTTCTAGCTTATCTTATGCAATGGAGGCTCTTGTGCTGTATCTGTTTTTCTTCATAGATTGAAGCTCACGCATACACAGAAATCGGGCGAACTAAAGTATTCTGAAGAATTTTGACATTTAAAAAATTCCTACTAAACCTTTTTTCCCCCCTCATTTGCTCTTGTAAACTTCACATTTAAAAGATTCTTCAAGAACTCCAGAGATTACTATTTATTATAATCTGTTTTTTTTTTCAGTTGAAAAACTAAAATATGCTTATATCAAGGTATTGGTAATAATAATAAAAATATGCATGGTAAACATATCCCTTCAATCCCAGACTTACAGCTTCTTCCCCAGAGAAAACCACTCTTATTGTTTTCTCACATTGCCTCCTAGAAATAGTCTATGCCTATAGAAGCATATGTGTTTTTATCACTTTTTGTTTTTCACTTCTTTCTGTTTTCACTTTATATATTTGAATATTTTTCCATAGTAGTTTATGTTTATCTACTGTGTTCTTTTTACACAATACATAGAATGCTGTCATATAGACCCCGTCTGAATTTATGTAACTGATTACCTTTTAATGGGTATTGAGATTATTTCCAGTCTTTTGCTATTTCAAGCAATCTGCAGTGAACATGTATCTACATATATATCTTTGTGCACATAGGACTTATTTGTAGGGTAAATTTTAGAAGTGAAATTCTTAGATGAAATGAAATTTTGATAAATATTACCAAATTTCCTTCCAAAGAGTTTGTATTCATTTATAGTGTTACATCTAAAATATATACGAGTACCTGTTTCCCTACAACCTTTGCCCATCTCAGAGGTAAATGGCAAATCATCCATGTTACAATTTTTGCTCCTTAAAAGTGTAGCAGCTTTTCTTCTCTTAAAAGGCAATTTTAACCTCTTTTTCTGAGAACTTGTTTGCACATTTTGTGTTGAGCATTTCTTCTTTTACTTATTGATGTATTTATATTGAGTCCCATAAGAATTATATTTTTCATAAAATTTTAGAGTCCATCTGGACCTTAGAAATGATTAAACCGAACTCTGTTTTACAAATGAACAAAGTGAAGTTTGATGCATGCAGGTTAATATAAAATCCATTAGAGAGTTTCTCAAGGTATTGTGGTATAGTGGGAAAAGCCCAGGGGAAATGGAATCACATACTTGTATTTCAGCTGTGATACTAGTAACCTCTGTGACTGAATTTTCTCATCTGTAAAATAAGAAAGACTGATGTTTAACTAGTAGTATGAGAATTAAATAATGTTATGTATTTAAAGGACTCAGCATGGTACTTGATATAGCAGGCACTCGATAAATATCAATTTCCCTTCCCTTTTGATTTAACATGATGCTGTGTGTGTGTGTGTATCTTGTTTTAGATATTGACACTTAATACAACTGTCAATTCAGCATGACAATTTCCTGCTCATAGCCAGTCAGCTAGAGTAGAAGCCGTTCTTATTCTGGCTGCTAAACCATAATCAAACCAAATTAAAATCAAACAAAAGTTATGTAAAGGCTATTATGTACTCACTGCTGAGAATTCTGCATTTCCATTGTCTTAACTCTGATTCTCTGCATTTTCTATGTGCTATTACTACTACTTCTACTTTCCTAATTTTGAATCCCTGTCACTAAGTTGTGTCTGACTCTTTGTGACCGCATGGAATGTAGCACACCAGGCTCCTCTGTCCATAGTGTTTTTCAGGCAAGAATACTGGAGTGGCTTGCCGTTTCCTTAACCAGGGGATCTTCCCAACCCAGGGATCAAGCCTGTGTCTCCTGTGTCTCCTGCATTGCAGGCGGATTCTTTACCCCCTGAACCATCAGGGAAGACCTAATTTTGAACATTTGAGTCCAAATCTGGTCGGGATCACCTTTGGGTACCATTACTGTTACTAAGATTTATTTCTGAAGGGACATTTAAAGGAACAATTACACATCATAGCATATTTCATAACATGTGCATGTGCTCAATTGCTTCAGTCGTGTCTGACTCATTGTGACCCATGGAGTGTAGCCCACCAGGCTCCTCTGTCCATGGGATTCTCCAGGCAAGAACACTGGAGTGGGTTGCCATGCCCTCCTCCGGAGGATCTCCCCGACCCAGGGATCGAACCTGCGACTCCGTCTTCTGTATTGCAGGCAGATTCTTTACCCGCTGAGCCACCTGGGAAGCCCATATTTCATAACGTAGTCAAAACAAACTTGAATGATACATGCCTCCATTTATTTTAATAACTATTGTTTGATCTTAATTGTAACAGTTGAAATTCCTTGTCAGTTGCAGTGCCTTGATTCATACTTGGTCAATAGGTGGCAGGATCAGTAAGAAGTCAGCTGGAGGCTGTGGCTCTAGGGAACTGAAACCACACTGCCCTGGCTTTCCTAGCTCCAGGGCACCACTTTTTTCCCTATTCTGTTGCTGTTTGCTACTCTCCCAGCTATATTCTGGAAGGAGCAACATATTCATTTCTAAGATCTAATTCCAAAACTCTTAGACCCAGTGTTCCAAAACCTCTGAGAAATTCCTCTACCTGTAAGAGGTTTGGAAAGCTCACCTTTCTGTTCTCCCTAAATGCACTGTAAAGCATTACTAGTCTGTGTTTTTAAAAAATGTGTCACTTGAGTTTAAATTTGCTTTAGATTGCTAAATAGAAATAAATTTTAAAATTGGCTAGTTCTAATACCTGTTGTAAATAAACATGTAAATATTTAATATGGGAAAGTACCATCATATTTTCTATTTGAATCACTTATTCTTAGAGTTGTAGAGAAAATTACTTTAAAGTTCCTATTATAATTCAAAGTATCTCTATTTTAGGAGAAGATGGATCTCTCATTTCATTTAATTTATATTTGTTGGGTATCCACTATGTATAGCACAGGCTTCCCAGGTGGCATTAGTGGTAAAGAGCCCGCCTGCCAATGCAGGTTAGATGTAAGAGATGCAGGTTCAAGCCCTGGGTTTTGAAGATCCCCTGGAGGAGGGCACGGAAACCCACTGCAGTATTCTTTCCTGAAAAATCCCATGGACAGTGCAGCCTGGCAGGCTGCAGTCCATAGGATCACACAGAGTTGGACATGACTGAAGTGACTTAGCATGCATGCACATACTCTATGTGTAAGGTCCTATAATAAATAGGAGGGAGATAAATGAATAAGGTCTTATCTGGATATCAAGGAACATATGTAGTAAAGAATAGAGAAAGAGGTATATGCCATTTAATCAATTTTTATTAAAAATTAGACTAGCTATTTTTTAAAAGCCAAGGGAGCACAAAATGGAAATAGTTAAATTTGAGCAGGGCAAATGGAGATCCCAGAGGGATCTATTGAGCTGGGCCTTGAATTTTAAGGAAAATTTCAATAGAGGGAGAAGGAGAGAAGGCATTCTAGTCAGAGAACAACATTAGCAAAATAGTAGGAGGCTGAAGTGCAACCTGTGTTGAAAACACAGCCTGTTGGTCTTGGACTTGGAGTGAAGGTGGTGAGGTGAACTTCACACTGAGAAAATGGGGTTTTGTTCTTTAAGCCTTAGGGGCCCAATAATTTGATGATTAACCATTGAGCAGGCCTTTGGCAGACATATAGGTGATGGAAATTCACAGATAGATGATGGATCATTGATTGTGAATCAATGCCAGTAGGCCAGACAATGTGTGATAATATCCTGATGAGTATGAATTCTTAATCTCTATAGTTTATTCCAGTTCCCAATCCTGTGTCCCCATGCTTGCAATATTTAGTCTCTTCTTACAAGCCTAATGATGCTGTATGACAAAGTAGATCTCAAAATGCTCTCTGTATTAATAAAGAAAAATGCGTATAATACAGGTAGTTAGCAAAGACCCTGGACTTCTCTAGTGGCTCAGATGGTAAAGAATCTGCCTGCAATGCCCAGGACCTGGGTTTGATTCATGGGTGTTGAAGATCCCCTGGAGAAGGAATTGGCAACCCACTCAAGTATTCTTGTCTGGAGAATTCTATGGACAGAGGAACCTGGTGGGTTACAGTCCATAGGGTCGCCAAGAGTCGGACACAACTCAGCAACTAACACAACAACATAGAGTACTTTTGACTATATGTCATAGATGTAACTGTTGGAATTTGGATATGTTTTCTAGTTTTATTTATTCTTCATATTGATGATATTTGGGGATATATAAACATTAAGGTTATGATAATAGTGTCATTTTTCTTAAAAACCTGTAGTAATTATAGGTAATAATGATATTATATTAGTTAAAGTAATGATGGTTAATATTAACCAAGCTTGAAATAATAATAAAATATGTAGGTTATAACTGCTAATTCTAATTAGAATTTCTAGGGTTCTCTTGAGGCTTCAGGAAGAACAAAGATAGTCTGTGTGTGTAAGTTGTAAGGAATTTCTTTGGTTTTAATGTTGCTTGGAGGAAATGTAAGAAACAAACATAGAAGGTTAATAAAATTTGGTTTCCTCAATAATATATTTTTATAGTTCAATTTAGCTTTAATAATAATAGAAAATTGAGATGTTATAAATATTTCAAATGCATATAAAGATCATTTTCAATGCTTGAGATATTAGGCTAGCTTCAAAATTATTGTGGAACTGAGTCTGAAGATGTATTTATGTAAAAGCAGTTTTCCTCTAGGATCATATTTTAAATTGTATTTCTTAGTCTTAGAATCAGCTGGCTGCTTTTGAAAATAACCACCCTTGTTTGATTGCTTAACACAGTCTTATATGTTTAGTGAAAAAAAAACACCAACAAAAGTATTAATATCTAATTCATCTCTTTTAATATAGATATTCTTGGAAATCAGTTGAAAATAAAGAGATGTCAGACTCAGTGCACAACTCTGATAAATGGTGCTAAAGTGTCCTGAGAGACCTGGTGTCCTAACAAATGATTTGTCATCTTAATAACATAATATGCATACTCCTTACTGTAAACCTTAATATGAAAAGGAACAAACTGAGAAGGCTTTAATTCTTTCAGGCAGCCAGCTAAAAACCATACATTTGTTGTTGTTTTGTCAGTAATCCTGTCTGACTCTTGTAACCACCACGGACTGTAGCCCACCTGGCTCCTCTGTCCATGGGATTTTCCCAGCAAGAATAGTGTTCTGGTCTGGTTTAGTCGTTAAGTCATGTCCGACTCTTGTAACCCCATGTACTGTAGCCTGCCTGGCTCCTCTGTCCATGGGATTCTCCAGGCAAGAATACTGGAGTGGGTTGCCATTTCCAATTACAGGGGAATTTCCCAACCCAGGAATTGAACCTGGGTCTCCTGCACTGCAGGCATATTCTTTACCAACTGAGCTATGAAAGTTAAGTTCAGTCGCTCAGTCATGTCCGACTGTTTGTGACCCCATGAACTGCACCACGCCAGGCCTCCCTGTGTATCACCAACTCCTGGAGTTCACCCAAACTCATGTCCATTGAGTTGGTGGTGCCATCCAACCATGTCATCCTCTGCCATCCCCTTCTACTCCTACCCGCAATCCTTCCCAGCATCAGGATCTTTTCAAATAACTCAATTCTTCGCATAAACTGGCCCAAGTATTGGAGTTTCAGCTTCAACATCAGTCTTTCCAATGAACACCCAGGACAGATTTCTTTAGAATGGACTGGTTGGATCTCCTTGCAGTCCAAGGGACTCTCAAGAGTCTTTTCCAACACCACAGTTTAAAAGCATCAATTTTTCAGTGCTCAGCTTTCTTTATAGTCCAACTCTCACATCCATAAATGACTACTGGAAAAACTATAGCCTTGATTAGATGGACCTTTGTGGACAAAGTAATGTCTATGATTTTTAATATGCTGTCTAGGTTGGTCATAACTTTCCTTCAAAGGAGCAAGCGTCTTTTAATTTCATGGCTGCAGTCACTATCTGCAGTGATTTTGGAGCCCAGAAAAATAAAGTCAGCCACTCTTTCCACTGTTTCCCCATGTATTTGCCATGAAGTGATGGGACCAGATGCCGTGATCTTAGTTTTCTGCATATTGAGCTTTAAGCCAACTTTTTCACTCTCCTCTTTCACTTGAAACAAAAGGCTCTTTAGTTCTTCACTTTTGGCCATAAGGGTGGTGTTATCTGCATATCTTAGGTTATTGATATTTCTCCCGGCAATCTTGATTCCAGCTTGTGCTTCTTCCAGCCCAGCGTTTCTCCTGATGTACTCTGCATAGAAGTTAAATAAGCAGGGTGACAATACACAGCATTGACGTACTCCTTTTTCTATTTGGAACCAGTCTGTTGTTCCATGTCCAGTTGTAACTTGCTTCCTGACCTGTAAACTGGTTTCTCAAGAGGCAGGTCAGGTGGTCTGGTATTCCTATCTCTTTCAGAATTTTCCACAGTTTATTGTGATCCACACAGTCAAAGGCTTTGGCATAGTCAATAAAGCAGAAGTAAATGTTTGTTTGTTTGTTTTTCTGGAACTCTCTTGCTTTTTCCATGATCCAGCGGATGTTGGCAATTTGATCTCTGGTTCCTCTGCCTTTTCTAAAACCAGCTTGAACATCTGCAAGTTCACAGTTCATGTATTGCTGAAGCCTGGCTTGGAGAATTTTGAGCATTACTTTCCTAGTGTGTGAGATGAGTACAATTGTGTGGTAGTTTGAGCATTCTTTGGCATTGCCTTTCTTTGGGATTGGAATGAAAACTGACCTTTTCTAGTCCTGTGGCCACTGCTGAGTTTTCCAGATTTGCTGACATATTGAGTGTAGCACGTTCACAGCATCATCTTTCAGGATTTGAAATAGCTCAACTGGAATTCCATCACCTCCACTAGCTTTGTTCCTAGTGATGTTTCCTAAGGCCCACTTGTCCTCACATTCCAGGATGTCTGGCTCTAGGTGAATGATCACACCATCGTCTCTTTTTTGTGCAGTTCTTCTGTGTATTCTTGCCACCTCTTCTTATTATCTTCTGGTTCTATTAGGTCCATACCATTTCTGTCCTTTATTGAGCCCATATGAGGGAAGCTAATAGTGGCCTGCTATTTCTTCCCCTAGGGGATTTTCCCTACCCAGGGATTTGTTGCATTTTAAGCTGATTCTTTACCACTAAGTCACCTGGGAAGCCTCAGAAAGTGTGCATGCTGCTGCTGCTGCTGCTGCTGCTGCTATGTCGCTTCATTCGTGTCCGACTCTGTGTGACCCCATAGACCGCAGCCCACCAGGTTCCCCTGTCCCTGGGATTCTCCAGGCAAGAACACTGGAGTGAGTTGCCATTTCCTTCTCCAATGCATAAAAGTGAAAAGTGAAAGGGAAGTCACTCAGTCATGTCCGACTCTTAGCGACCCCATGGACTGCAGCCCACCAGGCTCCTCCATCCATGGGATTTTCCAGGCAAGAGTACTGGCGTGGGGTACCATTGGCCTCAGAAAGTGTGCATACTTTTGTACACTTTTACCACTTGCATATATATATATATATATATGTTCTTTGGATTCTATATATATGTACTGATTATCACCTTATCAAAGTTTTTTTTTTTATTATGAACATTTAAAGTATTTTAATTTATGATGATGTAATTTTTTATTTCCTGTTGACATGTTCTGGCATTGAACAGTTATCTTCTTTATGTAAAATAGAAATAAGGAATTTGTGAGGCAGAGATCTGTGTTATTACTTAATTATAATAGTCACTATTAACTATAACTCATATGACCATTATAGCTACTACTGTGTGCAGGAATCCCTTAGAAGAAATGGAGTAGCCATTATAGTCAACAAAAGAGTCCAAAATGCAGTACTTGAATGCAATCTCAAAAGCAACAGAATGATCTCTGTTCGTTTCCAAGGCAAACCATTCAATATCATGGTAATCCAAGTCTATGCCCTGACCAGTAATGCTGAAGAAGCTGAAGTTGAATGGTTCTATGAAGACATACAAGACCTTCTAGAACTAACACCAAAAAAAGATGTCCTTTTCATTATAGGGGACTCGGACACAAAAGTAGGGAGTCAAGAAATACCTGGAGTAACAGGCAAATTTGGCCTTGGAGTATAGAATGAAGCAGGTCAAAGGTTAATAGAATTTTCCCAAGAGAACTCACTGGTCATAGCGAACACCCTCTTCCAACAACACAACGGAAAACTCTACACATGGACATCACCAGATCATCAGTATCGAAATCAGATTGATTATATTCTTTGCAGTCAAAAATGGGGAAACTCTATACATTCAGCAAAAACAAAACTGGGAGCTGACTGTGGCTCAGATCATGAGCTCCTTATTGCCGAATTTAGGCTTAAAGTGAAGAAAGTAGGGAAAACCACTAGACCATTCAGGTATGACGTAAATCAAATCGCTTATGATTGTACAGTGGAAGTGACAAATAGATTCAAGGGCTTAGATCTGATAGACAAAGTGCCTGAAGAACTAAGGACAGATGTTTGGGACATTGTACAGGAGGCAGGGATCAAGACCATCTCCAAGAAAAAGAAATTCAAAAGGAAAAATGGTTGTTTGAGGAGGTCTTACAAATAGCTGTGAATACAGAAGTGAAAGGCAAAGGAGAAAAGGAAAGATATACCCATTTGAATTCAGAGTTCCAAAGAATAGCAAGGAAAGATACGAAAGCCTTTCTCAGCTACCAATGCAAAGAAATAGAGGAAAACAATAGAGTGGGAAAAAGTAGAGATCTCTTCAAGAAAATTAGAGATACCAAGGGAACATTTCATGTAAAGATGGGCTTGATAAAGGACAGAAATGGTATGGACCTAACAGAAGGAGAAGATATTAAGAAGAGGTGGCAACAATACACAGAAAAACTGTACAAAAAACAGCTTCATGACCCAGATAATCACAATGGTGTGATCACTCACCTAGAGCCAGACATTCTGGAATGTGAAGTCAAGTGGGCCTTAGAAAGAAGCACTCTGAACAAAGCTAGTAGAGGTGATGGAATTGCAGGTGAGCTATTTCAAATCCTGAAATATGATGCTGTGAATGTGTTGCACTCAATATGCCATCAAATTTGGAAAACACAGCAGTGGCCACAGGACTGGAAAATCCCAAAGAATGGCAATGCCAGAGAATGCTCAAACTACCACACAGTTGCACTCATCTCACATTCTAGTAAAGTATTGCTCAAAATTCTCCATTCCAGGCTTCAACAGTATGTGAATCCTGAACTTCCAGATGTTCAAGCTAGATTTAGAAAAGGCAGAGGAACCAGAGAATTGTCAACATCTGTTGAATCACTGAAAAAGCAGGAGAGTTCCATAAAAATATCTACTTCTGCTTTATTGACTATGCCAAAGGCTTTGACTTTGTGGCCTGCAATAAACTCTGGAAAATTCTTAAAGAGATGTGAATACTAGACCACCTCACCTGCCTCTTGAGAAATCTGTATGCAGGTCAGGAAACAACAGTTAGAACTGGACATGGAATGATAGAATGGTTCCAAATTGGGAAAGGAGTACGTCAAGGCTGTAATATTGTCACTCTGGTTATGTAACTTACATGCAGAGTACATCATGAGAAACGCTGGGCTGGAAGAAGCACAAGCTGGCATCAAGATTGCTGGGAGAAATATCAATGACCTCAGATATGCAGATCATACCACCCTTATGGCAGAAAGTGAAAAATAACTAAAGAGCCTTTTGATGAAAGTGAAAGAGGAGAGTTAGAAAGTTGGCTTAAAGCTCAATATTCAGAAAACTAAGATCATGGAATCTGGTCCCATCACTTCATGGCAAATATAGGGGAAAACAGTGGAATCAGTGGCAGACTTATTTTTTGTGGGCTCCAAAATCACTGCAGATGGTGACTGCACCCATGAAATTAAAAGACACTTGCTCCTTGGAAGATAAGTTTTGACCAACCTACACAGCGTGTTAAAAAGCAGAGACATTACTTTGGCGGCAAAGATCCATCCAGTCAAACAATGTTTTTTCCGGTAGTCGTTTATGGATGTGAGAGTTGGACTATAAAGAAAACTGAGCACTGAAGAATTGATGCTTTTGAACTGTGGTGTTGGAGAAGACTCTTGAGAGTCCCTTGGACTGCAAGGAGATCCAACCAGTCCATCCTAAAGGAGATCAGTCCTGGGTGTTCATTGGAAAGACTGATGTTGAAGCTGAAACTCCAATACTTTGGCCTCTTGATGCAAAGAACTGATTCATTTGAAAAGACCCCGATGCTGGGAAAGATTGAAGGCGGGAGGAGAAGGAGACGGCAGAGGATGACATGGTTGGATGGCACCACCAACTCAATGGACATTAGTTTGAGGAAACTCCAGGAGTTGGTGTTGGGCAGGGAGGCCTGGCGTTCTGCAGTCCATGGGGTTGCAAACAGTTGGACACGACTGAGTGACTGAACTGAACTGAAGAGTCACTATTTGTAAAGAGAGATTGAGACAGTGTATCTTAAACTTTCTGAATGAGTAGCCTCTGAAATGCCTTTTTCCTGACTGTACTTCTTACTCCCTGCACCATCACTACAAATAAAAATAACAATAGCAATCAAAATAATAATAATATCACATTTCTTATGCTTTACTATGTCCCAAGAGCTGTGATAAACATTTTGTAATTCATATCTCATTAGTCCATAAAGATCTGTATTATTGTTTTATAGGTGAGGAATCTGATCCTAAGGGAGATTAAGAATTATGTCTTGGTTACACATCTAGTAAGTGCATAGCTGTGGTCAGAACCCAGTTTCATTCTTAGTCACTTCCCTGTGTTGTAACAATGGCTTTTATGCCCTTAGTATCATAGTTTGTGAGTTTTGTTGCATAGTTAACTGATTCCTTTTTAATACGATTATATATATATTGCATCCATTACAAGATTGTATATATGAAATGTATAATTGAATACAGTACTTTAGAGCTTAAACCAAAGCTAGGAAGGTGTATGTTTGGAAGGGAATGAGGTTGTTTTTTCTGTGTCTACGATTTTTAAGATATTTTCTGGATGGGATCTATCAATTGTAAAGCATTGCTATGACTTGGAGTCTGTCTCTTCTAATAATGAATGAAGGAATGAGGTCTTCATGTCATTAGGCATTTTGTAAGGGTATATTAATATACATGGGATGCATAAAGCAATGAAATCAATTTTCATGGTGTTCCTTTGAGTTTAGCTTTATAGCACTGTACATAGCTTATATTATTTTAATATGATACTTTTTAGCTATGAGTTAGTAAGACTGTCTCTCTTCATTTCAGTAATTTTTGCTTATAAACACTGTATGGATTAGGCGCAATAACAGTTGTTCAGTTGATAGCATCTACAATTCACATAGATACTCATTTACATTTTGAATTATTGTTTTAGCTAAATTAGTTTTATTTTGGTAAATAGAAATTATTTACATAGCAATCCAGTGGAATTTCTTCACACAGCTATATAAAACTATTAAAAGGTGTGTTTTAATCCAACTGTATATTGATGGCAGTTATACCAGTTCCAGACTATATATTTTACATGATATAAGAAGTAAGAGAAGAGATTTCTCTAGTTTACGAGAAATACATTTAATTTAGGGATATGCAAATCTGGTAGCTTTTCTGAGGCAATATATGTAAGTAATCTCTTTGGCCTATTAGTCCTTATTGGTAAGAGTAGATTAAAATATTTTTAATATGTTATTCAGTAATATCTGAGTGTTGCCTTGCTTTCACTAATTTTAAAGTGTATTTTTGGTATTATTATAATTTTAATTCATATTATTTTCTGGTTTCTTAGTTGCTTATTTTTTTTCCAGTTTTATTGTAGTATAATTGATACATAATGTTGTGTAAGTGTCAGGTATACAAGGTAATAATTTGATATATGCATATAAGTATGTTGCAAAATATAATTTAAATTTTTTCCTTGTGTTGGAGCTTATTTACTCTGAGGAACTCAAATATTACAATACAGTATATAGATCACTACAGTCACCATGGTGTACATTACATCACCAAAACTTTATTTTACCTTTTGTCCTTTGGAAATTTGTACCTTTTGTCTATTCTTCATCCAGTCCCCCCACCCCCTATCCCTTGCTTCTGTCAGCCACAATTCTTATCTCTGTTTCTGTGGGCATATCATGTTTAATGTCTTGTAGATGTGTTGATGGTGGTGGATTAGTCACTAAGTCATGTCCGACTCTTGTGGCCCCATGGACTGTAGCTCACCAGGCTCCTCTGTCCATGGGATTTTCCAGGCAAGAATACTGGAGTGGATTGCCATTTCCTTCTCCAGAGGATCTTTCCGACACAGGAATCGAACCCAGGTCTCCTGCATTGCAGGCAGATTCTTTACCGACTGAGCTATGAGGGAAGCCCTCATAGATGTGTTGATTGAGTGAGCTAAATTAAGTGCCCTCCAATTACTGTATGGGAGGTGACTCAAAAAATTAAACAGTATAAGTTAAAAATATCACTTGCATTTTAACACAAGTTTCTAGAAATACAGTTACACTTGAAAACAGGTTCACATTTTGTGTATGTTGAAAGAATTTTAACTTCTTATTTTATTGTTGTGGATATTAGTTGCCTATAGTTTCATAACAAATTATCCCCTAATTTATCAGCTTAAATGAATACATATTTATTTTCTCGAATCATGGCAGAGGTTAGCTGAGTCCTTTGCCTCAAAGTCTGTCACGTGGCTGCCTATGAGGTGTTGTCAGGATTGTGGTCTTATCTGAAGACTTGAATGGGGGATGATTTCAGTTCACCCATATGATTTTTGACAGCATTCCTTTTCTCTAAGACTGTTGAGCTGAGGTCCTCCATTTGTCTTACTGGCTTTTGTATAGATGCTGCCCTCATTTCCTTACTTCATGGGCCTCTCAGTAATGTAACTCACAAAAGACAGTTTGCTTCATCAAATTGTGCACACCCATAAGAAGTGGAAGTCACAGTCTTTTATAACCTGATTTCATCATTGGAAGCAATTAACTAGGTCCAGCCCTGAAACACAGAGTGAGGAAATTTACTCAAGGCCATGAATATCAGGAGGCAGGGAGCATTTGGGAGCCATTTCAGAAGCTGCCTACTGTATAGATTATTTATGATTAGATAGAAATCTCTCCTTGATGAGTTCAGAAGAATCCTAAGTGGTCTCTCTGCTGTCAGTCCTCTTGCCTTGTCATCAGTTTTTACAACCTACTCAGAATTGTCTTTCTAAAATATAAATTATCATGACACTCCTACGCTTGGAATGTTTCACTGACTACCCATTGTCTTCTAGGGAACATCTAAACTCATCCTTTTCAAGGTCATTTGACATTTCACTCTCTATAAAATATCCTTATACTGAACTCTTTTGTTCTGAAAACAGAGATATAAGGCTTTGCAACTTCACTCCAAACTTTCCCCAGTTTTTCATTTAGATGACACTTTTGTCAGAATGCATTATAATTCTCTTCATTCTTTTGACTTCATCAGATACTGAACTTTTTGCAGTGAGGAAGAAATATTTCCATTTTGTTTACTGTTGATTCTCAGCATGTAGTACAGCTTCTGGGAAGTATGTGTGTTCGATGAACAGGCAAGTGAATTACAGTCCTGTGTACTGGTAGCTCAGTGCTAGCAAATCCACCTGCCAATGCAGGAGATGCAGGAGTCGTAGCTTTGATCCCTGGGTTGGGAAGATCCCCTGGAGTAGGGCATGGCAACCCACTCTAGTATTCTGGCCTGGAGAATCTCATGGACAGGGGAGAATGGTGGCCTACAGCCCATGGGGTTGCAGAAAGTCAGACATGACTGAGTGTTGATGAGAATATGAACATATATATGTATTTAGTTTCATAGTACCAACCAAATAAAGTATGGGTGCTAACCTAAAATTTAGGCACATACTAAGAAGTGCATGTGTACTCAGTGATTGATTCTGGGATGGATATATATATATATGAGTCTGTTTTCTGAAAATTCTTCTAATTGAATAGTAGAGAACTACTTACTTGAGTCTGGCTGTGGTAGTTTGTTAATTTGTCATTTAAGTTCCTATGATTTAGTAATTCACTTAATTTAGGGGTATATATGTGTGTGTGTGCCACCACAGATTTTTGTTAAATTTTTCAAATGTGAAAGTCTGATTTTTCCAATAGTGGCCTATGGTTGATTTAGTCAATAGTTTTAAAATTTATGGCTGGCCCACTTAAGTAAACAGAGGTGGATGTCTATTTCCTGATTTGTTCTTTGACCCTTTGGAAACTACTTAATTTCTTATTGTCTCTGTTTAAACAACTATTTGCCTGCACTTCAGATGTGGTTTGATCTCTGAATCCAGAAGATACCCTGGAGAAAGAAATGGCAACCCACTCCAGTATGCTTGCCTGGAAAATCCCCTGGACTGAGGAGCCTGGCAGGTTACAGTCCGTGGGGTCCCTAAAGACTCAGGCATGACTTTGTGACTAAACAACAACAAAAGTAGATTTATGATTAGTAAAGTAGAAAAACCATCAAACAGAATTTTGTGAGAGTGAAGATAACTATCTATCACAGACTCAACCAAAGTAATAATTTTAGCAATTATAA
Source organism: Bos grunniens (assembly GCF_055505025.1). Classification (NCBI taxonomy): domain Eukaryota; kingdom Metazoa; phylum Chordata; class Mammalia; order Artiodactyla; family Bovidae; genus Bos; species Bos grunniens. Next base: position 97,532,633 of record NC_141194.1, on the reverse strand, counting down.
ATGTTGATATTTGTAGTGCACTTACTATATGCCAGATACTTTAAGTGTTTTCCATGGATTTTTTCATTTAATTCTTTTATCTCTCCTATGCTGTAGACACTATGATTGTAGCCATTTTGCAGATAAGTAAGTTGGAGTAGGAAATCAAACTCAAGCAGGATGATTTTGCAGCCCATGTGCTTCACTTCTTTGCTCTGCTTACTCTGTGGGCAAAATCATGGGAATAGGGTGCATTAGAGCCAGCCTGAATCCATAGCCTGTACTTTTCAACACTACCACATCTCTCTGTAGTATGATTGTGCAGATAAAAGCTCTATTATTAGAGACCTCAATTCAAGATACACTTATCTGTCCCACAGGACAAAGATAGTCTATTTATGTGATCTTTTGCTTTGAAGGAATTTATTCTGTGTACTCAGTCCTACCTAGCTTATGGTATTAATCTATTACTGTTAATGCAACTCAGTAAAAGTATACTTAAAAAGTGACAGAACTCAATTTGCCCACTAAATAAACAAACACAACGTACATATGGTGTGTTGAAAACCATAGCTCGCAATATAAACCTGATCTAGAAAGAATGAAAATATATTGAAATTCTTAGCCAGTCTTAGCTAAGTTCTCTACATATTTGTGGTCTGCCTTTAGTTTATCCATGGCCCAGTATTCATACTAGTCTGATATCTCCCTGCCCCCCCCAAACCATTTCCTCATGCTCTTTATCATGTGTTGATACTGGATTAAGGATCATATTTTTAATTGAAATTAATTTTATAGGAACCTAAACAAAGTAGGTGATGCATTCAAATGGCAAATATAACTATTATGAGTTATCAATGTCCCCTCCATGGGAATGGCTTACTGAGAGTTGACTGTGTCTGGCTTCACGTGATAAGAATAGACTTATAACATGCTCCTGGCAGCATGGGAACAATGTGTTGTTTCCTGGCATGTAATTGCTTTTAACAGAAAGTAGCCAAAGTAGCTGCTGTTTGACACATGATGCTATTAGGATATTTGTAGCTTTCTTTGAAAAAAGAAGCTGGTGTGATTGGATACCTTTTGTTCCATTAACTGCATTAATAAAAACGTTATCACTCCTCTCTTAGGTTTTACATACTATTTACTGTTTCAGTACCAATCAGATCACATTCTTGTTGATTATTGGCATTTTTATTCTATTTCACATGCTTTTGTTTTCTCAATGCTGACAGTTTAACTATTTAAATAATTGTACTATCAAATGTTAATACGTCTGTATGATAGATCAGAACATGGTCCTAAAATCTTTGTATCATAATTTTATAGACTTTCATTTTATTATTAAATCATCATTTGGCATTATATAGCTTCTTAATCCATTTTAGGGCATAAACTGAACACATATAAAGAGAAAAATTTAGAAAATTAATTTCTTAGGTTTGAAACAGGATTTGAGGACATATCTAGCCCTTGGGCTTCCCTGGTGGCTCGGACAGTAAAGTATCTGCCTGCAATGTGGGAGACCTGGATTCAGTCCCTGGGTTGGGAAAATCCCCTGGAGAAGGGAATGGCAACCCACTCTAGTATTCTTGCCTGGAGAATTCCATGGACAGAGGAGCCTGGTGGGCTTCAGTCCATGAAGTCACAAACAGTTGGATATGCCTGAGCGACTTTCACTAGCTCTTTAAAAAAATATTTCTGAGATATAGTTTAACTAAGGGGTTCCTTTGGAATTTAAAATTCTTTAAAAATTTAGAATTCTTTAACTTTTCCTGAGATGACTTCTAATTAGCCACATAGTTTTTTTAAGATCACTTATATATATATATATATATATATATATATATATATACATATATATATTTCATATTCTGCTTGTCACTTGGTCTACTAATGTTGTCTCTCATTGTTATAAAAAGATGATGCTATCCACTGTAATTAATAGGCCATGATACTATTTTGAGTTCCATGATAGGGATGTTTTTAAGCTGATCACTTCATCAGTTTTTGCCTAATGTTTCTTAGGACCAATGATACTCATTTATGATGGAGTTTGGGGTAGAGTTTGTATCCATAGTGCACAAACAAGATAAGCAACTCAGTATGCCTTGAATGCATGATCTTGGATTGATATTTAAGCAATGTAATGACAAAGATAACTCTCAGCTCTTTTAAACAACCTTTTCTATGGTAGATATGAATTTGATAGCATTAGCTTTTTGTAGTAGCAGTGCCTGACAACAGCTTCATACTGTAGGATTCTTGAGTTGTCTAGTGTTGAAGACTTACAAAAGTACTTTTTAAATTTAGTACCTTACCAGATCAGGATATAGCCATATATTATTAATTGTGTGGGGGAAAAAAAGCAAGCCAATAAATTCTTAATTTTGGTCTTCTCAGTGACATAACTGAATACATTTTTAACTAAGCTTTTGTTGAGAGAGTTAGTAACTTATACAAAGCCTTTTCATCACTGTTCTAATATTATGGTATTATTTTCACTTTGTTTTAATGATAGTCTACATTTCTTAATACCTTCCTTGGTGGGCAGATTATAGTTGTGTCTTGACATTTATGTATTGCATAATATTTGCTTGGGAGTTATTACCAGTAAATAAGTTTATTAAATTAGGCATTAGTTAGGACTTAATAACGGAGAAGGCAATGGCACCCCACTCCAGTACTCCTGCCTGGAAAATCCCCTGGATGGAGGAGCCTGGTAGGCTGCAATCCATGGGGTCACTGAGGGTCGGACACGACTGAGCGACTTCACTTTCACTTTTCACTTTCATGCATTGGAGAAGGAAATGGCAACCCACTCCAGTGTTCTTGCCTGGAGAATCCCAGGGACGGGGGAGCCTGGTGCGCTGCCGTCTATGGGGTCACACAGAGTCAGACACGACTGAAGTGACTTAGCATTAGCAGCAGTACTTAATAAAATAAGTCTTAAGAGTTTACTCTGATTTTTTATGAATATTACAAATGACTATAAATGGGTAATCTTTTTTTTTTACAATTTAGTATTTATGAGATGTATGTGACAGCTCTCAGTTCTTTTGTGAAATAGAATTGAATGTATAGAACTTTCAGGAGTGTAAGTGGAAGGCAAACGCAATTAAATGTTTTATGTTTTTATAGCGGTCTTTTTCTTCTTGCATTTCAGAATCTTTAGCTCAGGCCTGTTTGTGTGTGTGTGTGTTTTTTTTTTTTAATTAGGAGGAAGAAACAAATGAAACTATGAAAACAACCTTCCTTTGGAAAGATTTACTCTGGCTTGTTTAAAGATTTTTCAAAGATAATTTTAAACCTTTATTGGTAGAGAGAAAAATGTGCTCTTGGCCTGTGGAAAACCCATATTGGTCCTCTCACACCTTAAGTTTCTTTTGGACTGTATAGAAAACTGTGTATTTACTATTGAATTTCTTCATAGTCTTAAGGATTACAATGGATTTGTCCTGTTTGGAGTGTTATTTTAAGTTGTAAGACTCTCTTTCTGTACATTGTCTTCATTCCCTCATCCCCAGTTTTTTTCCATTGTAGCAATGGCAATATTGTTGGTAAGGGTCCAACAAACACCTTGGGATTGATATGGTTAGAATTGCAATGGTGGTGTTAGTCGCTCAGTCATGTCTAATTATTTGCGACCCCATGGACTGTATGTAGCCTGCCAGGCTCCTCTGTCCATGGAATTCTTCAGGCAGGAATACTGGAGTGGGTAACCGTTCCCTTCTCGAGGGGATCTCAAATTCATTCATGAACATGGTTGATTCAGTTTGATCTGTGAGCATTCTGTTGACTGGTTGCCAAGGGTACTCTGCATTTCTTTCGATAACCAGGAATATACATATGAACTAGAACCTCAGTGTTTATCTAATAGGAGAATATGGATATACTGACAGAGAAGATTTGATTCATAAAGCGGTTGTTACATACCACATGTTCTTCTGAACTTTTTACATATATTGTCTAATTAATCCTCAGGAAAGAAATGTGATGATGTTCTTATCTCTTACTCTGTAGATAACTGAGTCAATGACTTCATCAAAGGTAACAAGGATAGTAGGTAGCAAAGCTGAATTTCAACCCAGTGCCCTTACTTATGCCACAAACTGCCAGGTTCCAGTTCGTTTATGTAACTGGTTCTGTCAGTTATATAACCAGTAATCTAGGTTCCTTTTATACACTAATGAAGTACATATCAAAAGAAACCACAGTCCACTTCCACCAGCCTGATAGATGATTAGGCAAGTCTGGGGTTTATCTGGAAGCCAGAATGGTTGTGACAGCAGGGAAGAGTGTTAGTCTGGTTCAGTGATTGACACTGAGAGTAGGAGAATTTCCAGACTATCCACGTTTCTGAATTGCTCTCAGTCTGAACAGTATTACTCATTCATGGCATCTAAGTGTACTTGTTTTAGATTCAAATCCTGAACTTGAAAAAGACATGAAAACCTCTTAACAGAAGTTGCTGCTGATGTTTTAATCCCTCCTATTATGTACTCAGTTCAGTTCAGTCACTCAGTCGTGTCCGACTCTGCCACCCAATGAAGCACAGCATGCTAGGCCTCCCTGTCCATCACCATCTCCTGGAGTTCACTCAAACTCATGTCCATCAAGTCGGTGATGCCATCTAGCCATCTCATCCTCTGTTGTCCCCTTTTCCTCCTGCCCTCAATCCCTCCCAGCATCAGAGTCTTTTCCAATGAGTCAACTCTTCACATGAGGTGGCCAAACTATTGGAGTTTCAGCTTTAGCATCATACCTTCCAAGGAACACCCAGGGCTGATCTCCTTCAGAATGGACTGGTTGGATCTCCTTGCAGTCCAAGGGACTCTCAAGAGTCTTCTCCAACACCACAGTGCAAAAGCATAAATTCTTCAGTGCTCAGCTTTCTTCACAATCCAACTCTCACATCCATACATGACCACTGGAAAAACCATAGCCTTGACTAGACGGACCTTTGTTGGCAAAGTAATGTCTCTGCTTTTGAATATGCTATCTAGGTTGGTCATAACTATTCTTCCAAGGAGTAAGTGTCTTTTAATTTCATGGCTGCAATCGCCATCTGCAGTGATTTTGGAGCCCCCAAAAATAAAGTCTGATACTGTTTCCACTGTTTCCCCATCTATTTCCCATGAAGTGATGGGACCAGATGCCATGATCTTCATTTGCTGAATGTTGAGCTTTAAGCCAACTTTTTCACTCTCCTCTTTCACTCTCATCAAGAGGCTTTTTAGTTCCTCTTCACTTTCTGCCATAAGAGTGGTGTCATCTGCATATCTGAGGTTATTGATATTTCTCCCGGCAATCTTGATTCCAGCCTGTGCTTCTTCCAGCCCAGCATTTCTCATGATGTACTCTGCATAGAAGTTAAATAAGCAGGGTGACAATATACAGTCTTGACGTACTCCTTTTCCTATTTGGAACCAGGCTGTTGTTCCATGTCAAATTCTAACTGTTGCTTCCTGACCTGCATATAGGTTTCTCAAGAGGCAGGTCAGGTGGTCTGGTATGCCCATCTCTTTCAGAATTTTCCAGTTTATTGTGATCCACACAGTCAAAGGCTTTGGCATAGTCAATAAAGCAGAAATAGATGTTTTTCTGGAACTCTCTTGCTTTTTCCATGATCCAGCGGATGTTGGCAATTTGATCTCTGGTTCCTCTGCCTTTTCTAAAACCAACTTGAACATCTGGAAGTTCATGGTTCACGTATTGCTGAAGCCTGGCTTGGAGAATTTTGAGCATTACTTTACTAGCGTGTGAGATGAGTGCAATTGTGCAGTAGTTTGAGCATTCTTTGGCATTGCCTTTCTTTGGGATTGAAATGAAAACGGACCTTTTCCAGTCCTGTGGCCACTGCTGAGGTTTCCAAATATGCTGACATATTGAGTGTAGCACTTTCATAGCATTGTCTTTCAGGATTTGAAAGAGCTCAACTGGAATTCCATCACCTCCACTAGCTTTGTTTGTAGTGATGCTTTCTAAGGCACACTTGACTTCACATTCCAGGATGTCTGGCTCTAGGTTAGTGATCATACCATTATTTTGGTCATGAAGATCTTTTTTGTACAGTTCTTCTGTGTATTCCTGCCACCTCTTCTTAATATCTTCTGCTTCTGTTAGGTTCATACCGTTTCTGTCCTTTACTGAGCCCATCTTTGCATGAAATCTTCCCTTGGTATCTCTAATTTTCTTGAAGAGATCTCTAGTCTTTGCCATTGTGTTGTTTTCCTCTATTTCTTTGCATTGATTGCTGAGGAAGGCTTTCTTATCTCTTCTTGCTATTCTTTGGAAGTCTGCATTCGGATGCTTATATCTTTCCTTTTCTCCTTGCTTTTGGCTTCTCTTCTTTTCTCAGCTTTTTGTAAGGCCTCCCCAGACAGCAGTTTTGCTTTTTTGCATTTCTTTCCATGGGGATGGTCTTGATTATTATGTGTTAATTCTTAGCAAAAAGTCTTTCCCACTATCACTGCTCTATAGGAAGGGTTTCAGAATTCCTTTATTAGACATTGCTATAAGATGTTTTGCAAATTTATTTCACTGTTCTATTAAAAGCTGAGGATTCTTAACAGATGTCACTATGTCTTGCATTTGATATAGTATTTATATATTGATCATTATTCCCTACCCTACTTAAAGGAATGGGTTAAATTCTGTCAGTAATGTTCTCTCTTCCTGGAGGCCTCCAGTTCATCTGACCTCTAGAAATATAGGGAGCTAAATTATATTTCACACTTATAATGTAAATATTAATGCTTTCCTAATAGTCTTTTGAAGTGTGGGGTTTTGAGTTTCAAGGTCATTTCCAAATGTCTGCCAGGAAGTGACTGTGTTAACAGTTGCAAGCATGACATATATTTTGACTGAAAAGAACCAATATGTCAACTTATCAACAAATATTTTTTATACTGTTTTAAATTGAAAGCTTTAGTCCACTTAATGAAAATATGTTAACCATTTGGAAGACTGTACAGTTTAATTTTATAACAATTTTTGTCAAATATATATTAAATTGAAATGATGCTATGTCATTTTTCTGTATGAAACCTGATCATTTATATTAATAAAAATAATTTATTAAATGCCCATCATTACTGGCCAGCTACAATGTTTGGTGTACAGTGGGCATTCCCTTCAAGTTTTTTTGTATTTCTCAATTTTGAATTAAGGTTTGATTAGAGGGTTTAGATAAAATATTTTTAATTTGAATCAGCGAAAGAGGTTATATAAATGGGATTTGATACATCAGTATTATGAATAATATATGCATTTGTAACATATCGATAGTTGCACACTATGAATAATGAAGTCTATCAGTAATTACCTAGAATCAAGTTGCTTTGAATATTTCTGAACACATTTTATCCTGAATGCTGCCATTAAGGAAATTCACCTTGAAACCAATTAAACTTTCCATGCAGAAACTAACAAGTTGCCAGGATATTGGAGTCTGTGGAATGACTGCATATAGAACACCAGTATTTTAGTTATTGTGTTAAAATTCATCATTGTGATCTTTGCATAAAAAATGAAAATATTCTCTGATTTATTATTTATATTATGTATATCTGAATAATAGAAATAGAAAATTTAAGCAATGACTGTTTTACTAATACTTTCACTCTTTAGGGTGTGTGCCCTGAAATCTATAGTTAAAGCAGCCTATTTCCTTTACTATATAGAGGTGGAGAACTGGGGCACATGTAACATTGGACAGATCTTTGCTAGTGAAAATAGACAGTATTTTAATGTACTAATAACTTTTAGTGAAGGCACCAGTTACAAGTTAAATACACCACCTAATAGACTTAATATATTATGCTAACCAATGTACAGAATTTGCCAGTTGATGACAATGCATTTTCCAAGAGTATTCAATGCTAATCTCCATTATTAAGCAGTGATTTTTTTTGAGACTGAATTTTAGTGAAAGATGACATAGTTTTTTTTTTTTTCACCTTCCTGATAATAATGTGTATAAATTCAGTATAACTAAACTTTCTAAAATGGTCCTGTTTTCACATATTTACCTCAGACGTGTACATCTCCTCTCTCCCAGTGAACCCAGATAACTTTGCGTAGTCAACATAGTGACAAATACATATTTCACAGATCTTGAGTCCACTGATGCTTGGGTATTGGGAGCTATATTTCCATATGCAGCTATTAATAAGTGACCTACATGGAGACTAATTTACTGTAGAAATGAGATAACAGCATTATTCTAGCAGTTTCTCCAAACTGCCATTGAGGCTATGTCTTCCTTGTCTTATTTGCTCATTCAATAAATATGTATTGAATTTCTATCATATGCTCTGCACTACTAGCTTTCTCAGAATACTTATTGTTCCATTAGCCCTGTGACCATGAATGAGTAACTGAATTCTCAGTGGTGGAAAAGGACTTTGTTTATCTTGTTTTGTCATGACAACATCCTTGTACTCCTGCATTTTGGCTATTTTTTTCTACTAGGATTTCCTAGGATCTAAATTATTTTTTGTTGTTGGGTAGACACACTTAAACTGTTAGGTGTTAACTGGACCACTGTATTCTATGATGGACAGTATTTTCCAAAATCTATCTGCTTAGTTATTCTCAGATTTCTGCCCTGTTTTTATCTGAGTTCTCTTGTTGCTTCCTAAAACTCATTATGATGAAAAAGTTCCAGTGGACTTTGAAGTCGACCTATGGTTTGGAAATGAGAGTGAAAACGACAGCAGTTAAGAGTATACAATAAAAGGAAATTCATAAGAAAGACTGATATGCTTGTCACCTCGTTATGGCATTTGGTTTACAAAATTAATACTGTAATGGAATTTTTTTTTGAGGGAACTGCTTATATTTTCTCAGACTTTTTTTTTAATTTATTTTCAAGAAGTATATAGTAAACACTAAAAACTATGAGTTCCTTAATAATAATCAGTAAATTTGTTTTTCTTTGCATTCTTATATTCACAAATAAAAATATTAGGCACCTACTCTGTGCCAAATTCTAGCCTTAGACGGGGGTGTTGGGAGGGGATATTGTAATTAATGTGATCTTGATGCTCTAGGAACTTACAGTCTAACAGAAACAATATTATAATAATGACCTCATGGACTGTACCCACCAAACTCCTCTGTCTATAGGATTTTCCAGGCAAGAGTACTGAGGTGGGTTGCCATTTCCTCCTCCAGGGCATTTTCCTGACCCAAGGATCATACCCATGTCTCCTGCATTGGCAGGCAGATTCTTTACCACTGAACCAGCTGGGAAGCTTAAAATAATAAACATGCCATTAAATTTATATGAATTTCAGATGTTATTATATATTCTAAAGATGATAAAATACAGTGATGTGGTAGAGAATTGCTTATGTGGATAATTAAATGTGATGGTTAAGGGGAGTCATTTTAAAGAATGTAAATTGGGGAATTTAAAACACATATCTGCAGAAGCCAGCAGGACTTGTTGATGGGTTGGGTACAGTAGGATAAAAAAAAAAAACACCAGGAGTTATTGATCACTCGTAGATTTGGAACTTGAACCAAATAAAGTACTGTACAACAAATTCCTATTTTAGCCACTGAAGCAGAAAAGACTGAGAGAGATGTTGTTGACAGAAATGGTGGTCAGAGGATTAAAATAATATAATAATCAAGAGAAAACTATCTTTGGATATACTATGCTCATATTTCCAGAGGTAGGAATTACAGCTTGAATTAGATCAGTGTTGATGTATGGATATAAAATATATCTCTCTGGCATTAACCTTTGCTTCAACTCTAGGAGTTTGTGCCTCTTGATTTGACTGTAAAGACAACCTTTACTTTATTCTCTGTGTTTAACTATTTGGTGAAATGAACATTGCACTTTTAAGTGTTTCTTTTGGTTTACTCTAGACTGAGATCATATTGAGTGCTAGGTATGAATTCATTACTAAATGAACAATTTTGCTCTGGTGAACAGAGAATTTTATTTTCATTCCAGCTAAATCTGTGATCTAAAGAAGATCTTTACCTTCATTTTGTTCCTGAGAGACACCGAATGTATACTGATAAAAACCCTGTTGTCAAGTTCAGAAAGAAGTGTAGGTCCCTTCTTTCGGATCTTCTACTAAATAGCTGGAAGCACCATATTTCAAAGTCTGCTTTCCAGATAGAAACAATACCCTCTATCTAAGAAATTGAAAAATTGTATGCATCATCTTTTTCTAGGAATTGAGAGTAAAGTTAGTAATTTTAGTCTAGTAATGTCTAGTAATTATTGGGAAATTGCAAAATGGATTATACATATGTGACAAAAATGTTCATGTAACTTTTAAAGTGTTCTTCCTGTGGTTGTATTATTTATGATAGATACTAAAAGGTCTTCTCATTCTTTTCTTAGTGCTTGTCGCTTAAGCAGCTGTTTCTCTGATAACTTGGTCCTACAGAATAAGGGGAATTAGTAAAGCAACTGTAATTGTTAATTATTTCCTTGTCTTTTATAACCCAGAAAACTTTGCACCAGATCTGAATCTTCAGTGGATTGGTTGAGATTCCAGCTTTATTCATGATCATTGATGAATCTTCAGTTGTAGCATTTGACTTCATTACAATTTAGCAGAGAAGTGTTTTAGCACAGTATGACAACTACCTTTGTGAAAGCATGAGAGAATTGTATTCAGGAAGATAATGTAAATTCTCTGTATGATAATCTTTTCAAACAGCCTTCTAGCACATGTGGAAACAAAGTATATTACAACTGAGATATGCTAACTCGAATCTAATACAGCTTAGTTTCTTTTTTTTTTTTTTTTTTTTTAGTGAACTCGTAAGAAATTATTTTGTAGGACCTCTGAAATGTATATAAGAAGCTTTAAAAGCAACTGTTTTAGGTTACTGGTCTCTCTTCTGTTTCCAGCATTTGTTTATTACTTGATATTTTGAAGTAGTAATGTTTAAAACTCTTGTCATATTTTTTTTGTCTTTTAGAAATGGTATCACATGGGGATTTTAAAGCATGTGTAGTCATGCCTGGGCATATATATATAAAAGCATAACCAACATATTTTAGTGTCTTATATAAGTTGCACACACAAGCCCATTTTTAAATTTATATAACTTGTCTACATTTCTACATAAAATGTCAGTCATTTGCACATGCCCTAAAGTGAATTTGGAGATTCCCTTATGGCTCAGGTGGTAAAGAGTCTGCCTGCAGTGCGGGAGATCCAGATTTGAACCCTGGGTCAGGAAGATGCCCTGGAGAAGGAAATGGCAACCCACTCCAGTCTTGCCTGGAGAATCCCATGGACAGAAGAGCCTGGTGAGCCCCAGTCCATTGAGTTGCAAAGAGTCGGACGTGAGTGAGCGACAAAGTGAATTCTGGCCTGCTCAGTATTTCTTTCCTCATACTGAAACTTTAACAAAGGGACAAGGACCATTTCACTCTAGAGAAAGTAGAAAGCTAAGCAGTAGAAAAAACAATTTATCCCAGGCTTGGAAGATCCCAGTCTTTCCATTTTGATATTCCACAGAAGCTACTTCTAGGGGCATGGTACCATAGGGCCAGGACTTCTGTTATGGTTTTTCGTTACCCAGACAGGCCATATGCTAGGCAGCACTGTGCTTGACTACTGGCCTTCACTCAAAACTCCCCTTGGAAATATTTCCTGCCATGCTTCCGGCTATGTGCTGCTTCATTCACACCTCTTTACCTTTCCTTTGCTAGCAGGAAGCTAATTCCACTAAAAGTGCTTAATTATTTGTCTTTGTTGGGAATAAGGGAAATGTTAACCTGAAGAGTTTTATTTATTATAATTGTTATGTCAATATCACTGGAATCTGGAATGTATCTCAGCATTTTCTCTCTTTTTTCAGCAGTCCCTTACTTCAAAATACTGTGTCCTTAATTGCAATCTGCATAGTTTCTGACCTCTGGTGAATGATTGCAGTTTTGTACATTAAAAAGAAAATCCAATTTAAATAAACTCACAAATGGAGGCTGGGGAAGAAATGATAATAATAAAGACTCACATTACCATAGCATTTACTCTGTGCTGAGTATTGTTATAATTGTCTTACATGCATTAACTCATTATGTTTTCTCAATAAACTCCTTGAGGTTACTATTATTCATCCTATTTTATATATGAGGAAAATAAGGGACAGAAAAGTTCTATAACTTGCCCAGGATAACACAGATAATAAATGAGGGAATGATGATTCAAACCTAGGCATTTTGTTTCAGGGCATTTTTTAATGCTATAGTTTATGAATTTGCTAATTGCCTTGATATCATTTTCTCTTTAACATTTCATCAAGCTCTGTAATAAATCATCACTTATTTTTTCTTGCTATTCACTGGGGATAAAGTTGCATCATATCAGTAGCTATAAGAGGTTTTCTGTTTCATCAATGTAGGGCTTTTAGAAGTTAGTATTAATATATTACAAAAGCTCTGTTTCCATAATGGATGACTGGAAGAACTAGCTTATTGTATATATGTGAACACATACATAACCAACAGTTTGTTTTCACTGTCTCTAAGCTAGTGGTGTAAACTTCCTCTAACATAGGCTATGTTATTTGTCATTTTCTTTTGGATACTTTGGTACTTGCTCCAAATAAAAAAATATTTGGGGAAGGAGATCTAGAGAAGAAGTTTCTTGAAATTCTGATATTGGATGATGTTTTATAATAGTAAACATATTGTAGGTTTTCCCAGGTGATTCAGTGGTAGAGAATTCACCTGCCAATGCAGGAGAAACAAGTTCTATCCCTGGGTCATGAAGAACCCCTGGAGTAGGAAATGGCAACCCACTCCAGTACTTTTGCCTGGAGAATCCCATGGACAGAGGAGCCTAGTGGGCTACAGTCCAAAGGGTCACACAGAGTCAGACACGGCTGAGCAGAAGCACAACAACGATAAGCATGTTATATCTCAGAACACTGTTTCTTTCCTTTTACATCACAGGCAGTACAGGATGACCTGCCCATCTTTACCCTGCCACTTCCCCCAAATAATAGTTTTTTTGTTACTCTTACGTAAGGCTTTATTAGTGTTTGTATTATCATGCAATCTGATTTTGCTTTTCATTTTGTATCGACATAGTAATCCATGTGTGATGATCATAACTGATTATAGCTCAGGGAATAGGATTGGATAGTGCTTATGAACAACGCCTACAGGCAGAATTAATGGGGAAGACTTATGTGGAAGGTAGTACAAAGGAAGAATACTGGAACTGTCTCTTAAGTAGGAAATCAGAAAATAGATCTAGAAATTGACTCCTAGTTGAAAAGACCAGTTGCGAAGAAGGGCTGCAACAGAATATTGCCTGACAAAATTCAGTTAATGCACAATATTCCTATAATGACTGCTTTCAAGGTTGTATACCAGCTTTTGTGTAGTTTTTCCTGTCCTGGCAGCAACTTTACTGCATTCTTTCTGTGTCAAAAGACATGTTGGAATGCAAGAAAGTTAGAATGACTTTATTACGGAAAAAACGCGGAATTTATCTTGTGAATTTTTGTTAAGTATTTATAAAAATAAAAACTCTGAAAAGAGAAAAAAGCAGCCCTGTGTTTTACCTTGCAATTGATGATACCACAATGGCACCCCACTCCAGTACTCTTGCCTGGAAAATCCCATGGACGGAGGAGCCTGGTGGGCTGCTATCTATGGGGTTGCACAGAGTGGCACACGACTGAGCGACTTCACTTTCACTTTTCACTTTCATGCATTGGAAAAGGAAATGGCAACCCACTCCAGTGTTCTTGCCTGGAGAATCCCAGGGATGGGGGAGCCTGGTGGGCTGCCGAATATGGGGTTGCACAGAGTCGGACACAACTGAAGCAACTTAGCAGCAGTAGCAGCACTAATGTGAAAAGATATTGTGATTGTTGTCCACTGGAGGCTGATACATGCTAACCCAGTGGGAGAAGCACCTTGTATGGGTTTATTGGTGAAGAAGGGAAATAGACCCGTATCATGGCTCTTTGGGAGAGAGTATTGCATCTCAGGCCACCATAGTCTTGGCAGTTAAGATATGCCAAGATGAAGAAGAAAGGGTTTGGCTCTTTAAAGAGCTCAATTTTCAAAAGAGAGGTAGATGCAGAAAGTATCTGCTATATCTAAAATAATTGCTCTATTAAAATGTGGTAACTGCTATAGAGTCATGAAAGAATAATAGCCTTATTATTAAAGAATAATTAAAGATAAATTCAGAAAGTTTCAGAGAAAAAGACCGTTTGAATAGGGACTTGAAGTTTATGTAGTTTTGGTTTCCTTTTTTTATTTTCCCGAAAAGGACAAGGGCATTCAGGGCATATGAAACTATGTGAACAAGGGCAAGTATGATAAAACATCACACATTGGGGAGTGAGACATTAACTGGTTGGGTGGAGAATGTGGCATGAAGGACAGGAGGGAGATTACAGGTTGAAGTGAACTAGTAAAGGACCTTTTTACTATGACCTATGATTAACCTTTATTGCATTTTTAATTAGGGTTGGTGATGAGTGATCAGAATGCATTTTAGAATGATCACTTTCAGTAGGAAAGTGAAAGACTGATGGGAGGGCATTTAGCAGGCTTTTTAATAATCTAATTGAGAGATTTTAATGACTTGAATTGAGGCAGTGGCAGTGGGAATGTAAAGGAGGGAACTAAATATTAGAAAGTGAAATTAATAGTTATTAATGGCATTCAACATGGGGAGATGAGAGACAGGGAAGGAGGAGGAAAGGAACATGTATTATAATTCCCACGTTGTGGATGATGGTGCTGCTTACCGATGTGAGGAAGAGTGAGAAAAATAAATGCTAGGTGTCTGACATACTAAATTTGAGATATACAGTAGTTTGGTGGCCATGTTCTATAGGCAGTTGTATGTTGAAAATTGGAGCTCAGAAGAATAGTTTGGTTTGAGAGAGAGGTTGGGAGTTTATCTACATATACATGCAATTTAATATTATGAGAATGGATGAAATTACCTAAAGAAGTGTTGTAGAGACAGAAAAAAAGAGAGTCCAATATAAAGTCCTGAGGGACACCAACATTTCAAGGGCCATTGGAAGAGGAGAGCCAGTACATGAAATGCCAACAAAAGATGTAGCAAAACAAACAAAATGTGTCATCAGAAAAGCCAAGAGAGAAAAACATTTTAAGAAGCAAGAAAGGGTTAATTTAGTCAGGTAGAATATTGCTGAGAAGTTAAGTCAGATGAAAGTAGCAAAAAAAAAGTTTAGATATGCAGCAGGGAGAACATTAGTGATCTCAACATAAATATTTTCTAATAGTTGGTGTGAATGGTGGCCAGGTTGGAATTCATTAAAGTTTAGGACCATTGGAGGTATCAGAGGTGCCAGTCGTTGAGATAGTACAGAAAGAATATGAGCTTTGGTAGGAAAAAGAATGAAATGTGGATCCTGTTAAGTATGATACTCAGCTGGAGATGTTCAGTATATATGATCTGGAACTCACAAGAGCAGTCTGGGCTGGAGATAAGGATTTGAGAGGTTTTTCAGTAGTTGAAGACTCACTGGATATTCTCAGCTACATTTGACATAAAATTGGGACCAATTTATTATGGGAAATTGGCATTTTTTTATTAATGTCTAATTTATCACAGTGAAATACATATACATTGCAGTTTGCCAAGCAGACAATTGAGAAATGAATGCAATGAGTTAGCTTAGCTTTCTCTAAAGACTAATTATTTGAATATGATATTATATTGGTCAAAGCACTCAAAACTTAAGAAGTAATACAATTATGTAAAGTTTAAAAATAAAATAAAATTAAAAAAAAAAGAGGTATATTTTCTGAGTCTAGGATCTTAGTTAATGAAAAAATTTGATCAGGCATCCTTTTAAAATCCCAGCTTAGTCAAAGCAGATAGACCCATTTAAGTAACTAGCCTTGAAAAAAAGAGAAAGACTTAAGAATATAAATCATTAACTTAATTGTCACCACTGTACTTATACTCTAGATTTTTATGAAGTGCCATTTAAGTTATATGCTTATTTACTTCCATTGTTCACTTAGCAGTGAAAATGCCATCAGACAAATAGCTGAGAATCTGAAATTCAAAATAGTCATTTTAGGAGTTAATTTTCTAGTAAAAGTTCTCCCTCAGACCATTTCATTCACAATGGAGTATAACAGTCAGAAATGTGGAAATGACAATTTTTGATTTAAATTGCTTTTGTCACATAGTTTTTCATGCTAGTAAAGAAAACATGGAATGTGATTGACCTTATTAATTTTAATTTTATACAATATAATAAAAGTTATGATAGTGACTTTGCAGAATGAACCTTTATCGATTTATGCTTCTGAAAAATGACCTTATAAAATGTCAAAATTGCTATTGTATGCTTTTGAAAACTATTAAATAATTTGTGTTTGATACATTTAAACTCTTTATTGAAGGTCAAGGATTCTATTAGGGCATTTTTGTCAGTAAAATGTTGACAGAAATTAACTAGGTGGTTGAATTCTCACTGACAATACTGTCACATATTTTAAAGAAATTGTCTAATGATAAGGCCAGATTTTGCTCATTATTTTTCTTAGTAACAACCACTAATTCATTAATGATTGCCTTAATTGGAGTGTGTTAAGTGTCAAAACTTAGTGGTCACAGTCTCAATCTTATTTAATAGATATTTAGTTTAAATTGCTATAGTTGTGTCATCTTCAATGACTATGTATCTATGCCGTGTATTGGGATGCAATATAATTGTGTGAATATTCATTGGTAATTGTGTTGACCCTAATGTATTTTTGATATCAATATTGAATGTAGACATCCACAATTTGATGTGAAAAGCCACAATCTAAACTAGTAAAGTCACAGGCCAAAAACAGTAAGGAAAAGCTGAAATTCTGTCTTATTTTCTTTATGTCAATGAGGCATATTTTGTGGTGGCATATTCTGCTATCCTTCCATGGAGATATGAGTGCAGTGTCAACAAATCTCAGGATTACCTCTTTTACTGAGGTCAGTAAATACTTGGATAGAAAATTTATAGTTTATTCTATAAGATCACTTTCTCTTTCTCTGTGGATATGTGTTTATCCATACTTAGGTGTATGCATATATGTGTCCTATTAGTATAGTACAGATCTTCCTTGTATCATGTTGGTGTTGTGTGTGTGTGTGTCCTCAATTGTTTCCAACTCTTTTGCAACCCCGTGGACTGTAGCCCACCAGGCTTCTCTGTTCAGGGGATTTCCCAGGCAAGAAGATTGGAGTCGGTTACCATTTTCTCTTCCAGGGGATCTTCCTGGGGATCGTACCCCCATCTCCTGCATCTCCTGCATTGCAGGTGGATTCTTTACTACTGAGTCACCTGGAAAGTCCCTTATATTGAATTTATATCCTGATGTAAGCCCATCATTAAGTTGAAAATATGCTGTGCTAAGTCACTTCAGTCGTGTCCGACTCTTTGCAGGCCCATGGGCTGCCCATGAGCCTGCCTGCCAGGCTCCTCGGTCTATGGAATTTTCTAGGCAAGAATACTGGAGTGGGCTGCCATTTCCTTCTCCAGGGGATCTTCCCAACCCAGGGATCATATCTGCCTCTCTTAAGTCTTCTGCACTGGCAGGCAGATTCTTTACCACTAGCGCCACCTGGGAATATCATAAACCAAAAATGCATTTAATACACCTACCTACAGAACATGATAGGTTAGCCTAGCCCATCTTAGACTGACTCAGGACACTTACATGAGCCTACATTTGTGCAGAATCAACTAACACAAAGCCTATTTTGTAATAAAGTCATATAATCTATTGAATACTGTACTGAAAGTGGAAAGCAGAGTGGTTATATGGGTACAGAATGGTTGTAAGAGTATATCATTTATTTCCCCTCGTGATTGTGGGCCTGACTGGGGGCTGTGAGTCAATGCCACTGCCCAGCGTCAGGAGAGAGTAGTGTACTGCATTATCGCTAGCTCAGGGAAAGATCAAAATTCACAATTTGAAGTATAATTTTTCTGACCAGGTATTGATTTTGCATTGTAAAGTCAAAAAAGTGTAAGTTGAACCACAGTAAGTTGAGGAGTAAGTACGTGGAGATATATTTTAAACTCATGAAGCCTTGGAGATGCTATGGTTGTGGTAGCTGGAAAATTATGTAAGTATTGTGAAATTATCCTTCAGAATTCTTTGGCCTCAGTGTGTGGGAGAGGCTTGGATGGTATGTATGGTTTCATATTAGCCCATACCCACTGTCCCATGATAATAGATAACCTCTTTTTCCCTCCAAGGAAATGTCAGTGTTTAATGCAAAAAGGATGAAGGTACCGTCTCACGTGGTAATTGACTTGATACATACAACCTTTGGTGAAGGGATTCTAAATGGGAAACTTGAGGATTCTTTTTTTTAATATTGTTGAGGTAAATATTATTGTAATTTCTGCTGTAAAGTGATTCAGTTATTCATGTATATATACATATTCTTTTCCATTATAATTTATCACAGATTATTGAATATAGTTCCCTGTGCTATATACTAGGACGTTGTTATAAATGACCTTTTAAATTTGGGTTTTTGAATCACATTCAATAAAGTGAATGTATACCCTGTGGTTCTCCAGTACCTTCAGATTTTTATTTTTTTCCTCTTCAGTGAAGTATCCAATCCTATTCAACTTTATATGGCATATAGGAATCGTGACACTCTTTTGGTTAGTAAGGACTATAGATGCGTCTAAGAATCTCAAAGCTCTGAACATAGCTATTCTTCATTTTTTGAGAGTGTGTGAGTTTCATGGGTCTTCAGAAGACCTTCAGTTCTCATTGCCCTTTGTCTAGGCTGGGCTGTGTTCCTAACCCCACCCTGGTATCATCTCCATTCTCTTAACAATCTTCAGTGTCGTATGTACTTTGTTGGATCTTCTCATTTCATCTGATTATTGAGATCATTTTGATTATATTAAATGTCATGCTTTTAATATTCCTCCGTTGAAAAGATATTTCAGTAGATAGCATGAACATTAAGGGTAAAGTGGTGAATTCAGTGCTAAAATGTTTAAGGTAGGCAACCAACTATCATTTGTATAATTCATGTTTTTATTATAAAATGTCATTGTCAGCTAAGACTGGCTTAGTTTTTATCAGATTAAATTGTGGGAGGCTGTATTCTTAGTTAAATGACAGCATTTTACAGAGGAAGCAAGTGATTTTTCCTTAAAGGACATTCTTAGATTTTAATTCTTGTGATTTAAGTTAGGTATTTTGCCAGCCAGTAAAGATAGTTATACTCTGAAGAAATTCTTATTCTGTACCTCAGTGTAGTAATTAGTATATATTAGCCTTCAACCTCTGTGACACTTATGTTTAGAATATATAAACACACTGTTTTCTGTCACAAAAGAAGGGGGTAAAGAAAACCTAGAATCTATTTTACTCACATGTTTCTTGCCATAGTTTACTGATTAGATTTTCGTCTGGGGGGGGGGAAGTGACACTTGTATTAGAATCATCTCATTTTAATGATCTCCCCCCTCCCCATGTGAGGGAAGAAATAAAAATGCTCAGTTTATGGAGGATATATTAATCATTCTTGCTTTGAAAAACTGGATTCCTTTAATATTGGTAACAGCTTTTGTTGTTAAGTGAAGCAAACTCATATATTAATTTTCTAATTGTCTTTAGTGATAGAAATAAATTATTGATTTACTTGCTTTTTTCCATTAAAGGTAGTACTTTGTGATAAAATAAAAATTAGTGAAATTCACTTTCTTTATTTGTACTTTATTCTCATCAGCAAGGAGCCATGATTAAATGAGAAATAAAGGTCCTCTTACAGTCAGAGAAGCAGAATTAGGAAAGCAGGCTTTAGAGCCAGTTTGGACTCAAAACTCACTCATACCACTTAATAACTGGAGTGATCTTGGGTAAGATACTTAATATCTCAATTTCTTCATCTGTAAGATGGAAATAATAATAATATGTACCCCATGGGTTTATTGTGACAATTGAGTCAATGTATGTTTGAAATAGTGCTTGTCACGTTCTAGATGAGGGAGTTCTTGTGATCATTTTTATCTCTACCAATCATGTTTGTTATTATAACAGCAGCTATTTTTGGTCCAGGGGTGTAGTTAATTCTTTATTATCTATTTGCAGAGAATAGGGTCAAGATGTTTGACACCTTTACTACCTGTTCAACATCCTTGTAGAGTCTGTGATCTGGCCAGCACTTAGTACAGATAGCAATCCTCTTTTGTGGCAAAACCGTGGGCCACAGGTGTATCTACTTCAGGTTCAAAAGCTAGTAATTAAAAGTCTGATTCTGAATACAGTTCTTCTGATGACTTTTTTGGTGCTGATTTTTGATGGCTTAAGTTTGACATGTCTTTTTCTTCTTTTTTTGAATAATGGATTCCTTCAACCTAAGCACCATGTATGAAATGTCTGAACTGTTTGTATAGGTATGGTTGTTTTCCCAGGGAAAAAGTAAACTCTGAAATGCAATTTATGGAATTATCTTGCTGTTGATGTCTATCATGAAACTGTGTATAGATGCACCTAGCATGTGATAAAAGTTTAGATTTGAGAATGGAGGGGAATATGGTTAGTGGCAAAGGACAAGAAAAGACTCAGGGATTGACTTTCATCAAAGACACTGGCTTGAAAAAAAAAAAGTTGATATGAATATAGCATTTCCAAATTGTCCACTTTCAAAGTAAAGGTAGCATGTAATATTTTCAAACTATTTACTTTTTAATTTTCAATTTTTGTTGACCACACCACATGGCATACAGGATCTTAGTTCCCTAGTCAAGGATTGAACCCATCCCCTTTGCCGTGGAAGTGTGGGGTCTTAACCAGTGAACTGCCAGGGGAATCCCCTCAAGTAGTCCACCTCTTAAGTAGTCTGACAACTGAGGTATGGAAAATTTCTCCTTCTTCAGTAGACAGATTGCTGAAAGTTTCAAGATTCATTCAATCTTGCAGCTTTTAGCTGAATAGTATTGATTCTTCTCTCTCACCTCCTAATTTATAAGTTCAGGTTTCCATAAACATGAGTTTCTAGAAAACATTTTAAAATTTATGCCTGTTTTATTAGTTTTGTAAATTATAGTATCTGTGTTAAATGAAAAATACCTATAGCACTATTGATTAATACAGTAAAGATGAATAATCCCTCTGTGTTCCTGTTACCATCTGCCATTATTATCTACCAGTTCCCTGTCTATCCTTTGCTGCTTTCAAAATCAGTGTTCGGTGTGTTTGAACTGGACTCTTGCTTCAGGCAGGCCAATCTGGTTGCACTCACTTATGCATATAAGTGACAAGATCTGCTCATGTCCCCATCACAAACATTTCCCCAAATGAAATGCCCAGAGCCTCTGACTCAACTAATTACAGCACTTACCTCCTTCCCAATCTTGTTTACTTCTAATTATTCCAGATTCTAGCTTTGAGAATACTGAGGGGGAGCTAAGTATGCCTATGTGGATGGAGTCTTTCATTTTCTTAATATGCATTCTATTAAGGTGTGCGTTTTGCTTTCTAAATGCTCTTGAGCTGCTTTTAAGTATTCTCTTTGGTGTCCTCAACCTGTTTTTAGTTTCATGAGGGTATGAAACAGGTCATCTATTTGTATCGTACCCTTCACAACGCCACTGAGTGTTTGCTGCTGCTGCTGCTGCTAAGTCGCTTCAGTCGTGTCCGACTCTGTGCGACCCCATAGGCGGCAGCCCACCAGGCTGCGCTGTCCCTGGGATTCTTCAGGCAAGAACACTGGAGTGGGTTGCCATTTCCTTCTCCAATGCATGAAAGTGAAAAGTGAAAGTGAAGTTGCTCAATCGTGTCCGACTCTTCGCGACCCCGTGGGCTGCAGCCTACCAGGTTCCTCCGTCCATGGGATTTTCCAGGCAAGAGTACTGGAGTGGGGTGCCATTACCTTCTCCATTGAGTGTTTAGTTCAACCTTTTTCCTGACTCTAACTTCCTCAAAAGGGAAATGCTCAAGGTATACAGATTTATTTTAAATTAACCTACATAATTGAAAAGTAGGCAAATGGAGGAGTTGGGGAGACTTATGATCTATTTAAAACCCCAAGCCAAATACATTCCTTATTAGTATAGAGTGTATCAATGTTGAACTGTCTTTTTTTTTGCCTAATCCTTATTTTTAACCCTGAAGATGGAGGCAGGCCTTAGAAATGTTAGACAATGAAGATCTTACCTATAGCCTTGACTTTTTTTTCCCCCCCGACTTCTTGGCAAAGTTAGTCCTTTTTGGCCCAGTATTTAAGAAGAATGTTGTTTTTCTAAATTTGGTACCAGATTTTATGAAACTTTAATGTTTTCTTGAAATCATAATGAACATCCCAAGATCAGAGAGAAAAAAAGAATCATTGGTAGAATGAGCATTTCTGTAAAAAGAAATGCTGATGAACAAATACTGTCTTGATAATTAAAGTCATTAATCCATGAATGTGTATTAGTTTCACTGCCTGAGAGTCTGTTGTCACTCAGTAGGTCAAATGTAATCCATGTATCTCTATAGTCTTAACTGCTCATTTGCACATTGGCTTAACTCTGTGTATTTAAGCATTGCATGTTTTTACATATCTAAGCTTGAGTACATTATTAAGTTTTATCCATTATCTTTACTTTCCAGTGGGAAAAAAATAACTTGTATTGAATATACGTACTCATGCTTCAATGTTCTGTGGCACACCCTGTGCAGACTGTAGCAAGGACAATCAAAAAAAATCCAAAGCAAAGCTGCAATTTCATTTACATTTGTCATAAGTCCTAATGTGAATAAAGCCAACAGATAACATTGACATTTTCCTAAAGCATGATTATATTGATTCCATAGAAGATTTTCACTGTTAATTATTAGTTCAATATCTGAATATCCTCCTCTTTTCCCTTATTGTTTTAGCTCACAGTATTGGACTGATCACTTTTCAATATATAACTAATTATGAAAAAGCACAAAAAAAGTTCTAAGTTTTCTTAACATTTCTAATTCTCATTGTATTTGCTGCTAAATCACTAAGAAATGAAAATGGGTAATAGCAGACCGTGATTTTCTCAAAGGGAGATATTATGGATGTTATTTTCATTGTTATAAAATGAATCTAGTACTTGTGAAAATGGTCAGGCTGAACAGTCTTAGATCAAAGCAAGGGAACTTTGTAGTCCAAATTTAAGATGACCTATAGATGTTAAATATACAGAAGAAGGGAGCGACAGAGGATGAAATGATTGGATGGCATCATCATCTCAATGGACATGAGTTTGAGCAAACTCCAGGAGATAGTGAAATACAGAGAAGCCTGGCGTGCTGCAATCCATGGGGTCACGAAGAGTTGGACATGACTGAGAGACTGAACTACAAAAGATTTTTCCAATCCTAGTTTTTGGATGTAAACCACACCCCTTTCATGTTTACTTCTCTCTTTTCTTTGCTTTTATCTACACAAAGGTACACCACAACCTGCACTCAAGGAGCATATGATCTAAATCTTTATCTCTTTTTAAAAATCTACCCCATGGAATATTATTTGTAATTAGGCTGAACTTGTCAAATGAGTTCAACTTTCTAAACAATACATGAAGCAAAATGTTATTTGCCCTAACTCCAAGTCTCTACCTACACATATACTTTCCTGTAATCCCTTCAAAGTGAAATAATCCATGCAGATATGAATCCATCTCAAAACACCCTTCTTTACAATAATTATAGCTGGTATAGCAATTCATAAATAGTGATCTGGAACCTATAACTTCATAATACTTGAAATTCCATTTAACAAGTATCTTATTGTTTAGTCCCTGCTTGCTTCATATGTTCATCAGTTATTCTTCAAAATAACTGGTTCTTAAGTATCAGTCATGTTATATTCCAGTTAGCCTGGGCCTAGCCAAGGAATAAAATGAAATTCTTGATATGAAAAAGTTCACAGTCTAGTTAGAGAGACAGGTGTGTAGATGAATAAATAAAGTATATTATAGTGTGGTGAATACTATAGTCAAAGTGTGAAGAACTTGTCCTGAGATAGTTGAGAAGGACTCACATTAAAACTAATCATTGTTTCTGAAGAATAAATAGGGTTTTTCCAGGTAGAGAAGATAGTAAAGGATATTCTAGGCAAAGAGTTTGTTTGTTTTTTTTAATTTTTTTATTTTTATTGGAGGCTAATTGCTTTATAATATTGTATTGGTTTTGCCATACATCAACATGAATCCACCACAGGTGTACATGTGTTCCCCACCCTGAACCCCCCTCCCATCTCCCTCCCCATATCATCCCTCTGGGTTATCCCAGTGCACCAGCCCCAAGCATTCTGTATCCTGCATCAAACCTGGACTGGCGATTAGTTTCACATATGATATTATACATGTCTCAATGCCATTCTCCCAAATCATCCCTCCCTCGCCCTCTCCCACACAGTCCAAAAGACTGTTCTGTACATCTATCTCTCTTTTGCTGTCTCGTATACAGGGTTATCGTTACCATCTTTCTAAATTCCATATATATGTGTTAGTATACTGTATTGGTGTTTTTCTTTTCTGGCTTACTTCACTCTGTATAATAGGCTCCAGTTTCATCCACCTCATTAGAACTGATTCAAATGTTTTCTTTTTAATGGCGGAGTAATACTCCATTGTGTGTATGTACCACTGCTTTCTTATCCATTCATCTGCTGATGGGCATCTAGGTTGCTTCCATGTCCTGGCTATTATAAACAGTGCTGCGATGAACATTGGGGTACACGTGTCTCTTTTAATTCTGGGTTCCTCGGTGTGTATGCCCAGCAGTGGGATTGCTGGGTCATAAGGCAGTTCTATTTCCAGTTTTTTAAGGAATATCCACACTGTTTTCCATAGTGGCTGTACTAGTTTGCATTCCCACCAAGAGTGTAAGAGGGTTCCCTTATCTCCACACCCTCTCCAGCATTTATTGCTTTTAGACTTTTGGATCGCAGCCATTCTGACTGGCATGAAATGGTACCTCATTGTGGTTTTGATTTGCATTTCTCTGATAATGAGTGATGTTGAGCATCTTTTCATGTGTTTGTTAGCCATCTGTATGTCTTCTGTAAAGCAATGTTGGGCTTCTCTGGTGACTCAGATAGTAAAGAATCTGCCTGCAATGTGGGAAACCTGGGTTAGATCCCTGGGTTGGGAAGATCCCCTGGAGGAGGGTGTGGCAACCTACTGCAGTATTCTTGGCCTGGAGAATCCCCGTGGACAGAGGAGCCTGGTAGGCTACAGTCCAAAAGATCACAGAGTCAGACATGACTGAGCGAATGAGAACACACACAAAACACTCTTAGATGATGGTAAGATTGAATAAGGTGGTTCCTATCCAGAAGGAGTGCTTCTTGCAGAGTGGGAGATGGATAAACCAGATAATAAGATAAACCAGATAACCACCAGCCATTTTGTTTCATAATAGTATTGGGTTAAGATGCAGCAGGAGCATGGGAAGATATTGCAAACTGCGCCTCATCCAGAAAAGCTGTATAAGGCAGACATAGTGCTCAAAGAAGTAGTTCTTGAGATGAATGACTACAACAATAACAAGAATAATAGCCACTAACATTTATTGAACATTGTCTGTATGTTAGACACTGTGCCAAGAACGTCACATTCTCTTATTGAGTCCTCACAACCCTCTAACGTTGATAGTATTATGGAGCCTATTTTTTTTTTTAAAGGGTGAAGCTCAGGTAGTTAAATAAGTCCCCTAAAATCTCCTGAAAATTGCAGAACTGGGGTTTAAGCCCAGTCCATCTGACTCGAGATTCTTTCTATGCAATGAGCCATCTCATATATTACATTGGAAATGCAAAGTATAAATATTAATACAGCACATTGTCTCTCCTTGAGGAGTTCATACTTAAGGAGTTGTGCAGTTCAACTCATAAATAATTATAGAGTAAAATGATATTGCCATGTTGGAGATATTTTTAAGGTGTGGAGTAGCTCTCTAAACATCAGATTTACTACAAAAGATACAGGTTCAATCCCTATTTTTGTGACTACCTGTATAACTTTAACAAATTGTGTAGCTTTTTTTTTTTTTTTTTGATTCTCAGGACTCCTTCAATTGAGTTTAATAATAACTGCCTTACAGGACTGTTATGAATAGTTAATAAGATAAACGTAGCAAGCTATAGAAAGCACTGTGTGACTTTTGAATTTACTGTCTTCAAATAATAATAGAATTCCTTTGTGAAATGTGTGTTGTTAGTGTTCTGTGCCAGTCTTAGCCTATGGATGGTGATGCTATTGGCTAGAAATACATTGGGAAATTCCCCTGGGCCCAAGGTGAGTGCCCCGAAGACATTTCCTCTGTGGAACCAGTGCTATGACCAGGCTGGCCCTTGTGGTTCTTAAGATTGTAAGAGGCACCTTAGCAGCAAGCATTAGGAAACTTTGAAGGAAAAAAAAAGTTTATGACCCATAGGCCCTGGAGGGACATGACATGCCTGAAGCCACACAGGAAGGTCACTGATAGAGTGTAGACTTGAGGTTATATCTTTAGTGGCATTGGAGGTGGGTACCTAAAGTTTTACAGATTCATTCTTTGTCAGTGAATGATAAACACATTTTATCATTTAAAACACAAGAATGGGAATTAAAACTCTGGAAGGGAAAGGCAAGAGGTCAAATGGTCAGTTATCTCAGTCAGCCAGACCTGTCTGAAAAAGGGAATTTCATGAGACAGTAGCCTGGCTCTTTATGTAGTCTTGTAGTTGGCAATGTGTTTCTTGGAGATGGATGTCTTCGAAGTGGATACCTCAGCAATCAGAAGAACTAACTGTCAGGCACTTAGGTGGCAGTTGGAGAGCACATGGCCTTTCAAGTTAGACAAAAGTTACTAGATCCATGACCTTGGAAACCTGGTATCCTAGTTTACTCATAGGAGTACCAGCTTCACGGGGTGGCCGTGCATTTCCTTAAACACATTACCGGGACATTTAGGGAAAGCATCAGAGAGGAAGCAGCCCTGGGCTTTGGAGAATGAGTTCAGAGTTCACAGCAGAAAAGGGGTTTGAAAGAACAGGATAATGCCTTGTGAAGCCTTCTTAGGAAAGCCCCAGAAATTTGTTGAGTCTCTGAGAGCTGAGCGTTGCCTTGGTCTGTTATGTGGGCATTTTTACAAGGAAAAGGAGGCAGTTGTGGACTAGACACAGAGAAAACTGAAGGGGCTGGAGAGATAGCTTCTTTTTTTTTTCATGTGTTCATTGAGCAGAAAATAGTCATGGAGAAAAAGGGGTGGACAGCTGCTCTGTTCTTCCTGTCAGTTTTCAGTTGGAGAGGAATTCACAGAGCGAGTACCAGGAGAGGCTCATGGTCCCAGCCTGCTGTCATTTAATAGTTTTCATGTCTGCTTTTTATAGGTGTTTTGTTTTCTCTCTTGGTGTCAGCTGTCACTTTGTGCCATTGTCAGTGCACCTGCTATATTTCAGTAGTCACGGCCTAAGTGTTGGCATTAAAGAAATTAAAGGCTACAACACCTATTTTTTTTTTAACATTACAAATTAGCCTGGCTGTTGGAAGCCTCCATCATTGGCAGGCAAATAGTGACACCAGCAAGGAAGAGACTTGACTGAGAGCAAGAGTAGCTGAGGTTTCCAGTTGGGTTCCAATGTGGAAGGAGCAAAAGAAAAGAAAGTCCACCAACTTTGGACTTGGATTCTGCTGGGTGAACTTGGACAAATGGTTTAACGTCGCTGCTTAGTTTCATGTAGAAAATTGTTTAGTAATACCTACTTTGCCTTATGGTGATGAAGACTGACCTTGTACTATTCCTTTGCCAGGGTAGACATTCAATGACTGTGAAATTTTCTACAGTCTTGCATCTCCATAATGGAATATATGAAGTTAGTTACTCAAAATACCCAAGGTCTTCACATTTTAAAATGTTTACTTTTGAAGGCATAGAGTAGGGAGTTTGCAAAAATTACAACGGATTGGATTGTACAGTTTACTTGGTTTGACTGGATTAGCACGTCAAGGAATAGTGAGAAGTGCATTTAAAGTGAAAAGATGCTCAACATCACTCATTATCAGAGAAATGCAAACCAAAACCACAATGAGGTACCATTTCACGCCAGTCAGAATGGCTGCTATCCAAAAGTCTAAAAGCAATAAATGCTGGAGAGGGTGTGGAGAAAAGGGAACCCTCTTACACTCTTGATGGGAATGCAAACTAGTACAGCCACTATGGAAAACAGTGTGGAGATTCCTTAAAAAACTGGAAATAGAACAGCCATATAACCCAGCAATCCCACTGCTTGGCATACACACCGAGGAACCCAGAATTAAAAGAGACACGTGTACCCCAATGTTCATCGCAGCACTGTTTATAATAGCTAGGACATGGAAGCAACCTAGATGTCCGTCAGCAGATGAATGGATAAGAAAGCAGTGGTACATATGCATCATGGAGTATTACTCAGCCATTAAAAAGAAAACATTTGAATCAGTTCTAATGAGGTGGATGAAATTGGAGCCTATTATACAGAGTGAAGTAAGCCAGAAAAGAAAAACACCAATACAATATACTAACGCATATATATGGAATTTAGAAAGATGGTAGCGATAATCCTGTATGTGAGACAGCAAAAGAGATACAGATGTCCAGAACAGTCTTTTGGACTGTGTGGGAGAGGGCGAGGGAGGGATGATTTGGGATAATGGCATTGAAACATGTATAATATCATATGTGAAATTAATCACCAGTCCAGGTTCGATGCATGAGACAGGGTGCTCAGGGCTGGTGCACTGGGATGACTCAGAGTGATGGTATGAGGAGGGAGGTGGGAAGGGGGTTCAGGATGGGGAACATGTGTACACTTGCGCTGGATTCATGTTGATGTATGGCAAAACCAATACAATATTGTAAAGTAATTAGCATCCAATTAAAATAAATAAATGTATATTAAAGAAATTAAAAAAAAAAATAAAGTGGTGGCAATTGAAATGAGGATGGGGGAACTCTTGAAATCGTTCTTCAAGGAAAAAATTTAGAGGTTTGTTGGTATCCAGATTACATTAGAGACAAACTGACCTGACAGGTGGATGTGGACACTGGAGGAGGAGAAGATTAGCGTAGAGGCATGAGGTATGGGGCTGTTTCAGCAACCCAGGGGGGAAGGTAATGAAAGCTGAGAAACTGTGCTAATAGGAGTATATATTGCAAAAAAGAGCCGTGTCTTAAAGGATCTGTGTGCATTGACTATGGAGCCAAAGGATCTATTGGCAGAGGTGAGCTTTTTAAGATTGCCCCTGAAGAGAGGAAATACAAATTCAGCATTAAACCATGGGAAGTAGCCATGGTTAAAAGATAAGGAAGAAAAAGAGGTAAAAATGTGGGAATGGTGCTAGCAGTTAAGGTTAGATAATAGATCAGAAAGAAAAAGAACGGAAAAGAATTCAGAAGAAATGAGCAGCTTCAGTCACGTGGTGCATCTGCAAACCAGATTTTTACAATTTTAAGATGGAATACAATTTTTTTCTTGGCTTCTGATAAAATTCCTTTCTCTTTTTGGTTCATATTCCCAGACTTATTCCTTTTGCTGTATACTTTTCTTTGCCTCTCATTCTCCCCACACTTATTTCCTAATGTCTCTCATGAAACATCATCTTTTTATCTCTTTTTTCCCCTTATATTGTCGCAAAGAGTCGGACACGACTGAGCGACTGATCTGATCTGATCTGATCTGAATATTGTCATTAAATCCCAACTGTTTACCTTTTCAACAACTTGAACCAAACTGGTTCCACAGCTCCTACTCTGAGAACTAGTTATGGACATTTGTCAGTTCAGAACTACTTCCAAGATACCATCAGCTTTCTCACAGTGCGTGGAGATTCTGCAGCTCCAGAGTATGCAGTGCTTCTATGAAATGAACCCTGGAGGCAGAATGCTTGGTTGCATCCTGTGCTGTGCATACTTAGTCGCTTAGTTGTGTCCTTCTCTTTGTGACCCCATGGACTGTAGCCCGCCAGGCTCCTCTGTCCATGGAATTTCCCAGGGAAGAATACTGGAGTGGGTTGCCATGCCTTCCTCCTGCGGATCTCCCTGACCCAGGGATTGGACCTAGGTCTCCCATATTGTAGGTGGATTCTTTACCGTCTGAGCCACCAGGTAAGTCCTGGTTGCATCCTGCTTTGCCACTTACTACATGAGTGACCTTCAGCAGCTTACCTAACCTCTTATATCTCTATTTCCTCATCTGTCAAGTAGGAGGGATGATATTATCTCATAAGGTTTTCAGGAGAGTTTAAAGAATTGCAATGTTTGTAATAGTAACCTGATCCATAGTAAATGTTATGAGTGTTGTGTGCCATTATTTTCTTTTTATTTTGATTTATTGTTATATAGACTTGAAGCCTAGGTATGAGTTAGTAACATATCCCGCTTTTATACTTGATTTGATTTTTTGTATATGGAGAAACTTATCCTCTAAGTAATTGATTTTATTTTTAAAATAAGATTTTTTTATTTTTGGCCATGCCGCACAGCATGTGGGATCTTACTCCCTGAACAGTGATCAAACCCATGCCCCCTTGCAGTGGAAGTGCAGTGTCTTAACTACTGGACTGCCAGGGAAATTCCTAAAATAAGATGTCTATTTCAGTCTCTTTAACAATGAGATAGTGTTCTCAACAGGAAGAATGGGAAAAAAATAGCACTTTTATCTAAAAAAGTAAATGTAACATGACAATTATCTAGAAAAGAAATTTCACTCTGTGTAGTGTCTTTTTTTTGCTTGTTTTATAATTTTATTTATCTATCTATTTATTTATTTATAGTTGTGCTGGTTCTTCCTTCGTTACATGCAGGTTTTCTCTAGTTGGGTCGAGTGGGCATCACTGTTCATTGCAGTGATGGGCTTCTCATTGTTGTGGGCTCTCTTGTTGCAGAGCACACAGTCTCTAGGCACGTAGGCTTCAGTAGTTGTGGCACATGGGGTCACCAGTTGTGATGGGCTTAGTTGCTCTGAGGCATGCGGAATCTTCCCAGACCAGGGATGGACCAGGGATTGAACCTGTGTCCCCTGCATTGGCAGTTGGATTCTTAACCACTGTACCACCAGGGAAGTCCTATAGTGTCTGTGAGACCAAAATTTATCATATTTAGCTTCAAGTATTCTTTAATACCAACTTTTATATGTGAACTAATAAGCATTTTTAATGAACATTATTTTTAAAATGGCACTCTAATAATGGCATTTTTATTGTGTAAATGCTCTGCCTTCTATAAATTCTCTAGTGTTTCATTTTAGGGAAGGTCTCATTTTGCTTTTCATGAATCCACAGGAAAAAAAAAGACTGAATTCAGTAATTACCATGAGGTTTTTCCTACCTGCGTTCACTCTGTGTTTGAAGTGACCTGGTTTCTGGCAATGCTTCCAAGGTTCAAATAGTAACAGATATCATCCAATCTGCTGACCTTATGTCCAATTTTCTTTTTTTGTTCAATTTAAAAATTTATCTATGAAAAAAAATTTATCTATGCTGTATAAGTCACATGCAAGTATGTGTCTATGTACATGGTAACATGGCATTTTTTATATAGGGTGGCTTTGTAACACACCTTGCTCAGTTAAAACAAACACTACCTCAAAAGCTCTTTTAAAAAAGACTCTTCATCTAGCAGTTGGAAACAGATTATCTGTATAAGAGAAAATAAATAGCAGTGCTCTAACTTCAGATTCATACATTGAAACTCTATATTGATCAGTTCCTGTATGCATTCTTTATTTCTAAGCAAATTATATTTAAATAGTTCTGTTGCTAGGAATGTCTTAAAAAGCTATTCAACCTTTTTGTTGAAACTACGTAAAATGATTATGTTGGGAACTACTATTAACTTCATATCATAGGAATCTATTATCCTCAGACTAGAATACTTGTAAAAAAAAAAAAAAGGTATATCTTGAAACAAATCACAAGCTGTCAATATGTTGTGATGAATTTCTTCTGTTTTCATTTGAATCAGTAGGTGGGGCAGTTTACCAAGTGTGAAATCCACATTTAATCCTTCTTTTCATGAAATGCAAACCCACCAGTGGCTAATTCATGAAAAATTGATGCTTGGCCTTTCTTAAGGTTAAGTTGTTCTCATTTGTCTTAGAGAACATCTCACTTAGCCTATGAATTTATACAGTTTGTCAGAATATGAAAACATATTTTGTAGTATTAAAATTAACTTGTTCTTGACATTTTATTTTGGAATGGTAATTATAGTTTCATGAGAATGTCATTGTGAAAAAATCAGATAAAATGAGACATAGGTAATCAGCTTTCTTTATAACCATATATGTGCTGTATATTTTGAGTTACTTTTTAAAGTAAAGAGTTGGTTATATTGATGAAGTTTATGCTCTCTCTGAGCTTTTTTGTTCTTAAAGATCAGAATTTAGAAGTTCTTTATTATTTTTTTTTTAATACTTTGAGGGTAGAGCTGCTATTTATAGAATGGGGTGCTATGGATACCTTTGACAGTGGCTTCTGTCTCTTCTCCAAATAAGCTGTTCAGAAGGTGCCATGGTGTTCTTAGGTAACGTATATTTATTTGTTGTCACTGCTTCTATAGTTTCCAAGCTATCCATCACAATGTAATTTGTGGTAATCTCTTAATGTGTAGCATTCCTTAAATCACTGCATCCGTCTACTTTGGCTGTAGTTGTCTTAGCTCACAGTACGGGGCTTCAGGGTTGTGTAGTAGGCAGGAGATAATGTGTCAGTTTCTAGCAGAAACCTGTTGGTGATCTACTTTCACTAGTTAATATTAAATATGACTGATTGTTGTCCTTGGCAAAACTGGGAGTCGCTGATTCTCAGTGTGAAGATGGGTATAAAGTTGAGTACCACTTCTGCTTTGAACTTCCCTTGTGGCTCAGCTGGTAAAGAATCCTCCTGCAATGTGGGAGACCTGGGTTTGATCCCTGGGTTGGGAAGATCCCCTGGAGAAGGGAAAGGCTACCCACTCCAGTATTCTGGTCTGGAGAATTCCATGAACTGTGTAGTCCATGGGGTCACAAAGAGTCAGATACCGCTGGGCAACTTTCACTCACTCACTCTGCTTTGAACACTTTTCTTGGAGTTGACTAAGGCCAGTCACAGGAACTTTTTACGTACATTTATTAGAACATGCTTAATTTAGTACTTAACACAAGATCAGATCTGGGGGAGGATAAGTGTACCAAGATTTCCTTATCATTTTCATATGTTTTTCGTTTTGATTAATCATATAGTTTTGATTAATCACTTAAAATTTAGGTGTAAATTGGTGCAAATACTATGGTGAACAGTGTGGAAGCTCCTTACAAAACTAAAGCAACCTAAAAATCCAGCAGTCTCACTCCTGGGCATATGTCCGGAAAAGATAAAAACTCTAATTGGAAAAGATACAGGCACCATAGTGTTCATACCAGCCCTGTTTACAACAGCCATGACATGGAAGCAACCTAACTGTCCGTTAACAGGTGAATAAGTAAAGAAGATATGGTACCAGCATATTTTTTTATATTAAACTTTTGCATCATGCTTACTATACATTGGCTTTAATAGAAATTACTGTATAATATACTGTAAACCCATGTGGTTAATTAGGCAATCATAAGTGGCTGTTGATATTTTAGTTTTTATTATTTTAATTAACAGGTTATTTTTAGATCATTTTTAGGTTTACAAAAAATTGAGTGGAAAGTGCAGAGTTCTCATGTATGCTCTCACCATGCTCCTAGTTTCTCCTCTTATTAACATGCTGCTTTATTATGGTATGTTTGTTACAATTGGTGAACCAATATTATTAAATTATTGGATAAATATTATCAGCTAAAATCCTTACTTTACATTAGGGTTCACTCTGTATTGTATAGTGTACATGTGTGTGTTAGTTACTCAGTCATGTCCAAGTCTTTGTGACCCATGGACTGTAGCTTGCCAGGCTTCTCTGTCCATGGCATTCTCCAGGCAAGAATACTGGAGTGGGTTGTCATTTCCTTTTCCCATTATATAGTACATTGGTTTTGGCAAATTTTTAGTGACATGTATCTGTCATTATATTATTATACAAAATGGTTTCACTGCCTTAAAAATCCTCTGTTCTCTATTTATCCTTTCCTCCTTGACACCCACTTAACACCCCTGAGACCCACTGATCATTTTACTGTCTCTGTTGTTTTGCCTGGGGCTTCTAAGGTGGCTCAGTGGTAAAGAATCTGCCTTCCAGTTCAGGAGACTCAGGAGTCTTGGGTTTGATCCTTGGGTTGGGAAGATCACCTAGAGTGGAAAATGGCAATCCACTTCAGTATTCTTGCCTGGTAAATCAATGGATAGAGGAGCCTGGTGGGCTACTGTCCTTGGGGTTGTAGAGTCAGACAACACTGAGCCTGTACACACGCATGATTGTTTTGCCTAACCGTTTCAGGTTGACTTTTTTACTAAACAGTAGGTATTTAAGGTTGTTCCATGTTTTTTCATGGC
Organism: Bos grunniens; assembly: GCF_055505025.1. Lineage (NCBI taxonomy): Eukaryota > Metazoa > Chordata > Mammalia > Artiodactyla > Bovidae > Bos > Bos grunniens. The sequence goes on along the minus strand of NC_141194.1, from coordinate 97,498,190 downwards.
CTGATAGCTCATTTCTTTTTATCACTGAATAGTATTCCCTTCTATGGATGTACCACAGTTTATCTATTCACCTATTGAAGGACATCTTGGTTTCTTCCATGTTTCAATAATTATGGACAATTTTGCTATAAACATTTGTGTGCAAGATTTTGGGTACACCTAAGTTTTCAACTCATTTGACGCCTACTTGCTAAATCATATGCTTAGCTTTTTACAACTGGTGCTATTTTATCCCTCCCTTTTTTTTTTTTTTTTCTGGACTTCAAGTTCACAGAATTGGGCTAATCACAACCCATCAGTTCATAACCCAATTTATTGTTGATTTGTGGGTGACTCACTATTTATTAAGTTTTTTAATTAGCTCTTTTTGATAATGTACCCTGTTCTTCTGACCTTATCACCCAAAACAAAATTTAGGACCTTGATAGTAACCTTTTGCTTAACTTTTTGCCTCTCTTTACCAATCTATCTGGTGCTTCCCTCAAACCAAGTGCAGTACTGTTTAAGTTTCAGATTTAAAAATTGTTCAGTATGTGTTTTTATTGTTTAAAAGTTAATCAGTTATTTAGGCCATACTTCTCAAGAATAATCATTCAAATGATTCTGTACAGTTTTCTCACCCTGATTGTCCAATAGGCCTTAATAGATTTTTACTCAAACTGTTAACAAATTTTATCCATTTTGATGCTGTTCTAAGTATTAATGATATATTTTCCACTGGCAACTTAAAGAGTCTTCTGCTAAAAAACTAGGGCTGTTAGTAAAGTTATGCAAGTTTGGAAAGACTTAGGATTGTCACATAATTATGGGAAACAGATACTTGGGGGAATATGTCAAATTGTTAATGCCAAAACTCCTGTATTTTAAATCTACCTGCACCCTAAAGCTAATGGGAATAATGCCAGTTCAATTGAAACATCAACTGGATTAAAAGAAATCCTAAAGAATGAAGCAAATGGAAGCTCTTGGCTATATGGTGGTCTGGTTGACCCACTCACTTCTCTGTTCAGGTAACTGAGTGAACACGAGCTTCAGTATCAATATAGTTTAACAGGGGATGGTTAATGGTATTGTATTAAACACTTTCCAGTGAGAATCAACCTGAAGCGTACTTTAAATAAACCCGTACTTGAGCTGACTCAGGAACACAATTCTTAATTTACTTAGTGTGCTCTGAACATGTGTATGTGTGTGTAGCTCTGTCTTAGATGGCTTCCTTCTAATTAACAACAGGAGACTTTTGGATGTGTATTTGTAGTAACAAAGTGATTCTGTCGTTGTACTCATTATCACTCCCTAGAAAATGTTATTACATACGACAATTATTTGAACTATCAGAAGGGAAGTTGCAGGTAATATGAGTATAACTCTTGCTTTCCTATGATGTCCTTAACTCTATAAGGCCCAAGTAGTCTTTATTCATTCCAGAAAGTGAGATCTACGGATGGGGGCCATCTTCTATTCCTCTTAGTATCCTTAGGGACTTGTGCAGAGAAGGTCTTAAAAATTATTGTTATATGAATGGATTTTGAGAGCCTTAAGCAATTTATGTAAGTGAAATTTTATATAGTAATCTCCCAAAGAGCAAAGAATAAAATTCTGTATTAAAATATAGAAGTGAAGTTAATGATGGTCAATGATATAGAAATATAAGGAATAAGTAGAATCTGAATTGACTGAGGAAGTCATTAATAGGTAATTAGTTCTTACTATAACAGGACATTTGATAAAAAAAAAAATATATATATATGGAATTTAGAAAGATGGTAATGATAACCCTGTATGCGAGACAGCAAAAGAGACACAGATGTATAGAACAGTCTTTTGGACTCTGTGGGAGAGGGAGAGGGTGGGATGATTTGGGAGAATGGCATTGAAACATGTATAATATAAGAAACAAATCGCCAGTCCAGGTTCGAGGCAGGATACAGGATGCTTGGAGCTGGTGCACTGGGTTGACCCAGAGGGATGGTATGGGGAGGGAGGTGGGAGGGGGGTTCAGGATGGGGAACACGTGTACACCCGTGGCGGATTCATGTGGATGTATGGCAAAACCAGTACAATATTGCAAAGTAATTAGCCTCCAATTAAAATAAGTTAATATTAAAAAAACATATTCTGAAGCTGGGCAAGAAATATTTATTGTGTGCATTTAAACGATAGAATAGTCATTCAGAAAATACTGAGTAAGTAGCTCCTTTGTGCAGAGTACTTTACCTTGTGGTGAGCATACAAAAATGAGATGATAGGATTTACTGTTATCAGGCAGCCTATTGTACAGTGGGGAGAGAAACTTGTAAAGAAACAGTTATGGTACAGTAAGATAGTTGTGTTAATGAGAGCATGAACAAAGTGTACAATCAATGGAGAAAATTTGAAAAGAAAATTTAAGTTGGCCTGACTTGAAGTAAGGGTTTGCAATTAGATTATTAGAGGCCAGTGATTGCACATAATGTAATTAAGAATAGAATCTACTACTAGTCTAGGAAAATTAAATTGAAGAAAGTAGGGAAAAGCATTAGAACATTCAGGTATGACCTAAATCAAATCCCTTATGATTATACAGTGGAAGTGAAAAATATATTTAAGGGACTAGATCTGATAGAGAGAGTACCTGATGAACTATGGACAGAGGTTCATGACATTGTACAGGAGACAGGGATCAAGACCATCCCCATGGAAAAGAAATGCAAAAAAGCAAAATGGCTGTCTGAGGAGGCCTTACAAATAGCTGTGAAATGAAGAGAAGCCGAAAGCAAGGAGAAAAGGAAAGATATAAGCATCTGAATGCAGAATTCTAAAGAATAGCAAGGAGAGATAAGAAAGCCTTCCTCAGTGATCAATGCAAAGAAATAGAGGAAAACAACAGAATGGGAAAGACTAGAGATCTCTTCAAGAAAATTAGAGATACCAAGGGAACATTTCATGCAAAGATGGGCTCGATAAAGGACAGAAATGATATGGACCTAACGGAAGCAGAAGATATTAAGAAGAGGTGGGAAGAATACACAGAACTGTACAAAAAAGATCTTCACGATCCAGATAATCACGATGGTGTGATCACTCACCTAGAGCCAAACATCCTGGAATGTGAAGTCAAGTGGGCCTTAGAAAACATCACTACGAACAAAGTTAGTGGAGGTGATTGAATTCCAGTTGAGCTATTTCAAATTCTGATAGATGATGCTGTGAAAGTGCTGCACTCAATATGCTACCAAATTTGGAAAACTCAGCAGTGGCCACAGGACTGGAAAGGGTCCGTTTTCATTCCAATCCCAAAGAAAGGCAATGTCAGAGAAAGCTCAAACTACCGCATGATTGCACTCGTCTCACATGCTAGTAAAGTAATGCTCAAAATTCTCCAAGCCAGGCTTCAGCAATACATGAACCGTGAACTTCCAGATGTTCAAGCTGGTTTTAGAAAAGGCAGGGGAACCAGAGATCAAATTGCCAACATCCGCTGGATCATGGAAAAAGCAAGAGAGTTCCAGAAAAACATCTATTTCTGCTTTACTGACTATCCCAAAGCCTTTGACTGTGTGGATCACAATAAACTGGAAAATTCTGAAAGAGATGGGAATACCAGACCACCTGACCTGCCTCTTGAGGAACCTATATGCAGGTCAGGAAGCAACACTTAGAACTGGACATGGAACAACAGCCTGGTTCCAAATAGGAAAAGGAGTTCGTCAAGACTGTATATTGTCACCCTGCTTATTTAACTTCTATGCAGAGTACATCATGAGAAACGCTGGGCTGGAAGAAGCACAAGCTGGAATCAAGATTGCCGGGAGAAATATCAATAACCTCAGATATGCAGATGACACCACTCTTATGGCAGAAAGTGAAGAGGAACTAAAAAGCCTCTTGATGAAAGTGGAAGTGGAGAGTGAAAATGTTGGCTTAAAGCTCAACATTCAGAAAACTAAGATCATGGCATCTGGTCCCATCACTTCATGGGAAATAGATGGGGAAACAGTGGAAACAGTGTCAGACTTTATTTTTCTGGGCTCCAAAATCACTGCAGATGGTGACTGCAGCCATGAAATTAAAAGACACTTACTCCTTGGAAGAAAAGTTATGACCAACCTAGATAGCATATTCAAAAGCAGAGACATTACTTTGCCAACAAAGGTTTGTCTAGTCAAGGCTATAGTTTTTCCTGTGGTCAAGTGTGGATGTGAGAGTTGAACTGTGAAGAAAGCTGAGCGCTGAAGAATTGATGCTTTTGAACTGTCATGTTGGAGAAGACTCTTGAGAGTCCCTTGGACTTCAAGGAGATCCAACGAGTCCATTCTGTAGGAGATCAGCCCTGGGATTTCTTTGGAAGGACTGATGCTAAAGCTGAAACTCCAGTACTTTGTCCACCTCATGTGAAGAGTTGACTCCTTGGAAAAGACTCTGATGCTGGGAGGGATTGGGGTCAGGAGGAGAAGGGGACGACAGAGGATGAGATGGCTGGTTGGCATCACTGACTCGATGGACGTGAGTCTGAGTGAACTCCGGGAGTTGATGATGGGCTGGGAGGCCTGGCGTGCTGCGATTCATGGGGTCGCAAAGAGTCGGACACAACTGAGGGACTGAACTGAACTGAACTGGTCTGGGAATGAGAAAGTGAAAGTGAAGTGAAGTTGCTCAGTTGTGTCTGACTCTTTGCGACCCCATGGACTGCAGCCCACCAGGCTTCTCTGTCCATGGGATTCTCCAGGCAAGAATACTGGAGTGGGTTGCTATTTCCTTCTCCAGGGGTTATTCCCAACCCAGGAATTGAACCCAGGTCTCCCGCATTGCAGGCAGACCCAGGCAGACGCATTAACCTCTGAGCTACCAGGGAAGATCTAGCTTAAAATCCCAGTTTAAAATCTGACCTCAATCTACTAGCTTAAAATCTGATCTCAAGTGAGTCAGCTTGTCTGAACATATTTTCTCCAATATAAAGTAGAAAGAGTAACAGTACTTAGTTTTTGTATTAAAAATAACCAAAACTAGTTTTAGGGTTATATTTAAGGACAATGAGAAACTGAAAATGGTTCTCCTGTAAAATACTATATTCACCCCCACCCCACCAGTTGTTTGAGTCACTCAATCATGACTGACTCTTTGTGAGCCCATGGATTATAGCCTGCCAGTCTCCTCTGTCCATGGTGTTCTCTAGGCAGGAATACTGGAGTGGGTAGTCATTCCCTTCTCCATGGGATCTCTATGACCCAGAGATTGAACCCAGGTCTCCTGCATTGCAGTCAGATTATTTACTATCTAAGGCACAAGGGGAGCCCAAAATGCTATCTACATTTTCATATATATTATTTCCACTGTTGACAGGGTGTGCTGTTGTCCATCTCCAACACCTTTTTTGGAATATGGTGTGATACTGTTTTCTTTTGAGGTAGAATAGGAAAGGTTCAATAAGTTGACTTTTATGAGTTTCGGTAGAAGAAAAACTATTTTCTAGGCAGATATCTGTACAGATTTGTAAATTTTTTTAAATGCAAAATTGTTTACATTAAGTTAGCTTTTTCTCTGAAAATATCGTTCTTCTGACTGTGAAAATGCAATTCATGTCTTGTTAAGTGATTTTATACTAAGATTAATGTTTGTTATGGGAAATTTGGAAAAATCATTGGGAAATTTAGAAACAATCATATAAATAAAAAATCTGATTTATCTGGAATTCTGACATCTCAAGATAATGATTGTTGACTTTTATATAACATCCTCAAAAATATGCATTTCAGACAGATACATATTCCTTAAAATGTTACACATGTGTATGCATAATATAAGGATGTGTTAGCTTTTTGGTGATGGCAATTTCATTCATACTTGGATACTATTTGATATATTTTTATTATTATATAATTTGAGTTTCTGATTCACACTTAGTAGTAGTTTGAAATTACCCATGATACTGTGTTGCCATTGGGAATGATGCAGATTTTATTTTCCAATTTTAATTGCTTTATGTTAGATACTAGATTTGCTATTTTTCTTTTATTAAAATTTTATTGACATATAGTTGATTTACAGTGTTGTATTAATTCCTGCTGTACCGCAAAGTGACTTAGTTATACATACATATATTTTCTTTCATGGCACTTCCCTGGTAGCTCAGATGGTAAAGCCTCTGCCTGTAATGCGGGAGACCTGGGTTTGATCCCTGGGTTGGGAAGATCCCCTGGAGAAGGGAATGGCTACCCATTCTAGTATTGTTGCCTGGAGAATTCTTTTTCATATCCTTTTCCATTATGATTAACCACAGGATATTGAGCATAGTCCTCTGTGCTATTTTTCTTCTTGTTTCCTTGTTTCTAATATTTTCCTTTTAATTTTATTGAAAATCTCACCGCTGTTGTATGTTTATGTACATCTGTTAATTGATTCAGATTATTCTAAAGGCTATAACAGCCAACACATATCTAGTGCTTCTTATATGCCTGATATTGTTCTAGGTGTTTTACTCATAGTGACTCATTTAATTTTCACAATTACCCAATGAAAGCTGATAATATATTCATTTCATCAATGGGAAAAGTGAAACACAGATTAATTCAATTAATCAAGGTCTCACAGCTATTAAGTAGAGCGGAAGTTTGAACACAGGCAGTCTGGCCCTATAGCTCATACTCTTAATTTCTTCATTATACTGCTCCTCTTCCTTTCTAGAACACTTTATCAACTGAAAAGATTTAACAAAGCAGGCATTTCACTTTCTGTTTTCTATTGATATTACATAATGAACATGCTTATGCATTATAAACTCAATAATATTAAATATTTTTTAAACTCAATAATAAGGTGACATATTGGAAGCAGATTCAGATTCATGCCTATAGAATCAAGAATGTAATCATTAAGAGAAAAGATTATACTATGTTGGTAAAGGTAAGATTTTTAGAGTTAGTATTTTGTTTGCAATGTACTTTTTTAAAATTTATTTATTTTAATTGGAGGCTAATTACTTACAATATTGTATTGATTTTGCCATACATCAGCATGAATCCACCATGGGTGTACTCGAGTAAAAGGACAGTTTAAACTCTTTGTCTTTGCAGTGACACTACACATAAAACATTTTCACGAAAGCATATAATAGGTGAAAAGTGAAAGTGAAAGTCACTCACTCATGTCCGACTCTTTGCACCCCATGGACTATACAGTCCCTGGAATTCTCCAGGCCAGAATATTGGAGTAGGTAGCCTATCCCTTCTCCAGGGGTTCTTCCTGACCCAGGAATCAAATCGGGGACTCCTGCATTGCAGGCCAATTTCTAACCAACTGAGCTATGAGGGAAGCCCAAATAATAGGTAAAAGGTGACAAATCTACTCCAGTTTTACTAAAATCAGATTTAATTTGGAATGGATATAAATCAATTTTTTTGTTCTGTTGCTCAGTTGTGTCTGACTCTTTGTGACCCATGGACTGCTGTACTCCAGGTTTCCCTGTCCTTCACTGTCTCTCAGACTTGCTCAAACTCATGTCCATTGAGTTGATGATGCCAGCCAGCCATCTCATCCTCTGTTGCCCCCTTCTCCTCCTGCCTTCAATCATTTCCAGCATCAGGATCTTTTCTAATGAGTTGGCTCTTTGCATCAGGTGGCCAAAGTATTAGAGCTCCAGCATCAGTCCTTCCAATGAATATTCAGGGTTGATTTCCTTTAGGATTGACTGGTTTTATCTCTTTGCTTTCCAAGGGACTCTCAAGAGTCTTCTCCAACACCACAGTTCAAAGCATCAATTCATCTGTGCTCAGCTTTCTTTATAGTCCAAGTCTCATATCCATACATGACTACTGGAAAAACCATTGCTTTAACTGGATGGACCTTTGTTGGCAAAGTGATATCTCTGCTTTTTAATATGCTGCCTAGGTTTGTCATAGCTGTTCTTCCAAGGAGCAAGCATCTTTTCAAGGCTGCAGTCACCATCTTCAGTGATTGTAGAGACCAAGAATATAAAGCCTGTCACTGACCCATCTATTTGACATGAAATGATGCAACTGGATGCCCTGACCTTAGTTTTTTGAATGTTGAGTTTTAAGCCAGCTTTTTCACTGTACTCTTTCACCTTCATCAAGAGGCTCTTTAGTTCCTCTTTGCTTTCTGCCATAAGGCTGGTGTCATCTACATATCTGAATTTATTGATATTTTTCCCAGCAATCTTTATTCCAGCTTGTGTCATCCAGCCTGACATTTTGCATGATGTACTATGCATATAAATTAAATAAGCAGGGAGACAATACACAGCCTTGACTTACTCCTTTCCCAATTTTGAACCAGTCCATTGAACCATTTTGAACCAGTCCATTTTGAACCATTCCATGTCTGGTTCTACCTGTTGCTTCTTGACCTGCATACAGGTTACTCAGGAGGCAGGTAAGGTAGTCTGGTATTTCCTTCTCTTTCAGAATTTTCCACAGTTTGTTGTGATCCACACATAGAAAAAATGTTTCTATTTTGTGCATAGATTTTACTACAAATCTATATTGCCTTTGTAATATTTCCTTTAATGTTATCAGTTAATGTTTCCAAACTCTTTGAAATTCAGAGATTTGTAGGATCCCTGAGTATCTGTGAAACTTTCAAAGGAACTCCCAGTAGTAGTATTCATATCTGTGCATGGTGGTGGTTTAGTTGCTAAGTTGTGTTCAACTCTTGCGACCCCATGGACTGTAGCCTGCAAGGCTTCTCTGTCCATGGGATTCTCCAGGTAAGAATACTGGAGTGGGCTGTCATTTCCTTCTCCAGGGGTATTCCCAACCCAGGAATCAAACCCGGGTCTCCTGCATTGCAGGCCGATTCTTTACCAACTGAGCTATGAGGGAAGCATATTGCAGAGCTAAGTGTCTTTGAAAGAGATGCTTGTTTAGGTTGTTCAGACACCAGAGAAAGGTATGCTTTGGTCTGTGTAGGCTAGGGAGGCAGGAATAGCTCTTTGTTAACCATTTACATTCCTCCACCTAAATGAAGACCTATCCTCTCTTCATCAACCCTGTTAGTGCTTGAGGGGTTATGTTCAAATGTAAATTTGTCAGAAGTTTGTTTTAGTAGTAAGGTTTAACAGTTGCACTTTTGTTTCTATTTATTTGTCCTGAGTCTGATCTGCTGAGATGAGGTAAGGAAACAAAGCAACTAGGCAGGATGAAAGCTGGTTTATCATTCTCTGCATAAAAGCTGATTATTCCTTGATATCTGGCTCAATTATTTCTGTAGGTGGGAATGATCTAATCCACTAAAAATGGGCCTGCTCATCTACTCTGACCACTGCTTTAAAATGCTCCTGTTGATTAGACCCAGTTCCCTATGTTTTTCTAATATTGAAGTTGGATGTGGTACTCCCTCTGAGAAAGCTGGCATCTGGGTATCTTTCAGGGACATTTGCTTGTGGTAGTAACAGTTTTGATATTCTGTCATGTTAGATTTTATGTGCTATTAATAGATTTAGCTCTAGACTTCAGAGTAACCTACTCAGAGGTCGATTAAGAATACAGTAATCTCTAAACCAATATTCCATCTTCAACAATCTAGAAATCCTGTGGCAATTTTTATAAGTGATAAACAGTCTTACAAACCATTTCAGTCAGCTTTCTCCTAAGTCTCAGGTGAAGGAGGTTTTTCTCCATTGTGAAAAATGAAGGTGGGAATTAGCCTTTTCTCTTGACTGAATGTTTGATAGGATCCAACAGAGACTTAGGTGCCAGTGCCAAGCACAGTATTGATTCTTAATACTTCAGACAGATTCACGGTTCATGATAGACTGTGCTCTTGCAATTTCATATGTTAACTGGGGTACATTTATTTAAGGGCATGTTTGATACAGGCCATGAAGACATTGTGATACCCAACTAGGGATAGAGGGTATAAAAGCATTTGAGAATTATTGTAATCCAAACTTGAAAATGGAAACTTCACTTTAAAAAACATACGGTGACAATGTATTTTTTTATTGCATCCTCAAAAGTTGAAGATTCTTCTTATGGGGACTAATATGGTAATGTAGATAGGAAAATATCATTTATAATACATGTCTAGCTGCCATTTGGTTAGGGAATAAGAAGTAACCAATGTAGTAAGTGCTCAGTAAATATATTGCAAGTGATGGTTGAATGCGTTAATATAAAATAATTTTTAAAAAGGATTCATATTGAAAGCATCATGGAACTTAAAACATGAATTTACTTTTATAGTATATCTGGGTTATATTAATATCATGATGTACTTTCCTTACCAAGTCTAACTTAATCAGGATCTCTGGGAGTATCATTCCTGGAAGCGTTATTTATAAATGAGAGGCCAGGGAAATTTTCATATTTCCGCAGGTGGCTCTCTTGATCTTTCAGTTCTATGTTTAGGTTAAGAACTGTTACTCTCACTTTAGAGGACCGGAAGAAGGAAAAGTGAAGTCGCTCAGTTGAATCTGACTCTTTGCGACTCCATGGACTGTAGCCTACCAGGCTTCTCCGTCCATGGAATTCTCCAGACAAGAACACTGGAGTGGGTTGCCATTTTCTTTTCCAGGGGATCTTCCCCACCCGGGGTTGAACTCCGGTCTCCCGCATTGCAGGCAGATAGATGGTTTACCAACTGAGCCACCAGGGAAGCCCTTCCTGTCCTCTAACTGCTTAGAAATACATTTTCACTCAGATTATCAGACCTCCTCTTAAAATTTCTGATTATTCTCTTATTGGATCATAAGCAACATAGCTTTGTTTTCTCACATGTAGAAGATTGGTTTTTAACAACATGTTGCCTAGCCTTTCTTTACAATGCTTGTTTCCTTTGCATGTCTTGTGTGGAGATTTTCTAAATATCACTTAAAGTGTTGATAATGCTTCTAGAAAGTATACTAGTATTCTAGCATTATTTTTCAGACCACAATTATATTCATATTTCTTCTCATTTTCAGAGTAGCATTGCTGTTTTATCCAGTATTTTATTCTGGACTTACCTGGTACTAAGGGCTTTTAGAAGTACACAAACAACTGGATAAGAAAACCTATTGATACAATTTAGGTGGAAACCTGTCTCCTCTGTTCCTTTATTCATCCTAATGTTTTTTAACAAAATTGCCTGGGACAGTGAAGGTGTGGAGATACAAACATTTATGCAAACTATGTGCATAAGTAAATTAGAAATAACATAGCCTTTAGTGCAGATTGTTGAATTATCATGAGTCATAATATCACTTTACATTTTTACAAGCTGCAAATCTAATTCTTCCTTTTGTCAAGTAAGTAAAGTATATGCAACTGTTACCTTTTAAGGTAATAGATTAGTCTGAAATATGATGTGTGATAGAGAAAGTGCTATAAAGATATTTCTTGCCAATTGTATTAAAGTCTATTAAAAGTAAATTGTATTACTTAATTGTATTAAAGCTGTAAGCATCAATAATCAAAAGATTGTTTGCAATAAAGGTCTTATATTAAGGCATTCATCAAGTAATGAAATGTAACCTCCATTGTCAAATTTTATGTGATGTGTACGTCTTATAAATAATGCTTGTAGTAATGCTATGAAAAAAAGGCAACCATTCCAAACTGACCGTAAGAATGACACATGTGGCATTACTGAAGCTGGGCTACTATCTAAGACATTCACAAAGGAGGCCTCCCAGGAATTATTTGCATGTTCCTTTTGTGTAAAGCTTTGTGTGGAAAGTCACTGTGCAAACAGGAGTGGTTCCATAGCACCTGCTTCTGTTGAGGGAGAGTGAGTATTTTATTTAGACAGCATCAGTAGCCATTTCATTCATCACTACATAATGGACTTACATAAAGACAAACATTCCAATGAGCCAAAAACACTAGCACTTTACCAAAAGCAGGAGCACATGTCAACACCTACTCTGCCTACATTTCTTTTTTATTTTTCATGCAATTAAATGCAGGTCTTTATTTTGAGGGGGGGAAAAGTGAGTGATGCAGAACGAGAGCGGAGAAAGTTTTAGCTGCAGTTTTGAATTCCAAAATATGTATTATGTCAAAAGCTGGGCAATGTTATATATAAGCTTGGTCCTTTGCATAAATATTACCTTAATCTTCTTAAGGTATTAGAAAATTAATTGCATTATAGAAGCAGTGATGGCTGGAGAAGGCAATGGCACCCCACTCAAGTAGTCTTGCCTGGAAAATCCCATGGACAGAGGAGCCTGGTGGGCTGCAGTCCATGGGGTCGCGAAGAGTTGGACACGACTGAGCGACTTCACTTTCACTTTTCAGTTTCATGCATTGGAGAAGGAAATGGCAACCCACTCCAGTGTTCTTGCCTGGAGAATCCCAGGGATGGGGGAGCCTGGTGGGCTGCCGTCTATGGGGTCGCACAGATTCGGACATGACTGAAGCGACTTAGCAGCAGCAGCAGCATACCTTCTGAAAAAATATTTATTCAGATCCTTTGCCCATTTTTAGTTGGGTTATTTGTCTTTTCATGGTTGAATTTTTAAAAGTATCTTCTGTGGATTGTCTGTTAATTTTCCTGGTAGAGTCTTTTGAAACAAAAGTTTTAAATTTTCATTAAGCCTGTTTTTTTTTACGTCTTTTGATTGTGCTTTTGATGTCATACAGAAGAAACCATTATGTAATCTAGGGTCACAAAGATATGCACTTATGTTTCCTTCTAAGAGTTTTATTCTGTAGGTAACTGCATTTTTTTACATGTAGAGATCCAGTTATTCCAACACAATTTGTTGAGATTATTCCTTTCTGTTAGTTTCTTGGCACCCTTATCTAAAATCTATTGACCATAAGTATAAAGAATTATTTCTGGACCGCCAGTTCAATTCCATTTATTTATATCTTTATGTCAGTACTACAATGTCTTGATTACTATAGCTTTGTAGTAAGTTTTTAATTGGTATGTGTTTGTGTAAGTCCTCCTTTTTTTTCTTTTTTTTTTTTAATACATATTGTCTTATCCTGCTTTCTTATGATGATCAGGTTTTCTTCCCACCAGTGTGTTATAACTATTTTCTTTGGCTTCTTCTTAACATTATTCACTGGCCCCATCACACCAAACACCTACCTCTATCATATCTTTGATGGTTTTATATAATCTTATTTTCTTTACTTAGAAAAATATTCACAAATCCTGCCTACATAATTATGTTCTATGGACTGAGGGGTAGAAAGATGGAGAAGTAAAACAAATAATTCAATACAGCGTTTCAACACCTTTGGGTTGACCAGTTAATATAACTCAGGCTTAAAGTGAGTCAAAGAGGAGGTAGAAACAATGGAGAGAAGTTTTTGAGAAATTCTTTAAAGACAGAGTTAACGAGATTATTACTAATAGAGAACGAATTGCATACTTGAGAGAGAACAGAAAGATAAGTCAAGTTTTGCTATATATTAGCAAAAATCATAATTGCCACCATTTCCCCCTTTTCTCCCACCAATCAGATGGTGATGGGATTGCAATATATCCACCAATCTGAGAGCAATATAAAATATCATTTTAATTGAAAGTACTAAAGCATGAGGCAAATATTTTTGATGGTTTGTTATAGTTATTTGTAATTTAATGCTATAGTGTTAAGCCTTGCATACCAATAAGGTATATATTATCACTGGAAACAAGGGGAAATATGCAAATCATAGGAATAAAGAACTCATTTTCACATTCAGTTTTATTTCAGAATGGCTTTGGTGTTTCTCAAGTTTTCTCTCTGTGTTTGCACCTTTTTCAATTTTGCTACACCTGATTTGGATGTAGTATATAAATAGTATCACTGACTCCATTTTTAAAGACAAAATTATAATAACCACTTTAGAATGTTAGTGAAGTGTTTCTTTATGGCACTGTGAAAATATAGTAGTATTGTTTGTTCCATGATGACATAGATGCTGACTGTAAATTAACTCATGGCTTAAAATTTAGTGAATAGAGACACAATTTTAATTCAAGAAATTCATTTAGAGACCTCTTGCCTTTTCTGCTATATTTTTGAGCATTACACTTATCACCTATTTTAACTTGTTGCTTTACTGAGGACTTTAAGGTATTGGTTCAGTTCAGAGGTGTTACCTCTTCTGCCCTTTATACATCCATTGTAACTTGTTCTCCCAAGGCCCTCTATTTCTCAACTCTAGTGTATGAGCTGGAATCATGCTATGTACAGGTGCATGCATTCTGGAGCCCTACAGGAGACCTATTTCATAAGTGGTTTTCACATAATGCTAAATGATACAATTTCAAGGAATGATCTTATGATACTTTCATTAGAACCTAAAGGAGAGAAGAAAGCCAAAAGTCTGAAAACACTATACAGAAAGTTAGATAAATTATGATAAAAAACCCATAAGTCAATAAACCTTATAATGTATTCCTGTCTTTTTTCCCCAGCATCATTTCTTATGGGTGTTGCTTACCTGTATCCAGTCTTGTTAATAGCAGTTTAACTGCAAATGCTAGTTGTGCCTTTTGGTTTTCTTCAGTCAATACACATTTATTAAGTATCTCTTTTTTTCTAGGCACTGTGCTAAATGCTAGGGAGACAGAATACTCTATGTCCACAAGTAATTCAAGTATAGTGGGGACATTATACAGTCAAATAGATCATTATTATGTTGTTGTTGTTCAGTCACTAAGTCGTGTCTGACTCTTTGCAACCCCATGGACTGCAGCATGCCAGGCTTCCCTGTCCTTCACCATGTCCTGGAGTTTGCTCAGATTCATGTCCATTGAGGCGGTGATGCTGTCTATCTCTCCTCTGCCATCCCCTTGTCCTTTTGCCTTCAATCTTTCCCAGCATCAGGGTGTTTTCCAATGAGTTGGCTCTTTGTATCAGGTGGCCAAAGTATTGGAACTTCAGCTTCAGTACCAGTCCTTCCAATGAATATTTATAATTGATTTCCTTAGGATTGACTGGTTTCATCCTTGAAGTTCAGGAGACTCTAAAGAGTCTTCTCTGGCAGCACAGTTCAAAGGCATCAAACATTATCATAACAGGTGATAAATACCAGACAGGAAATAAGTAGGGTACTAGAATACTGGAGGACCACTGAATTCAGATAAAGGAAATTAAGCAAGAATTCACAGTAAATATATATGCCAGGTCTGAGTATCAAAATCTTAATAAGGATTCAGTTCAGTTCAGTTGCTCAGTCGTGTCCGGCTCTTTGCGACGCCATGAATCGCAGCACGCCAGGCCTCCCTGTCCATCACCAGCTCCCGAAGTTTACTCAAACTCATGTCCATTGATTCGGTGATGCCATCCAGCCATCTCATCCTCTGTCATCCCCTTCTCCTCCTGCCCCCAATCCCTCCCAGCATCAGGGCCTTTTCCAATGAGTCAACTCTTCGCATGAGGTGGCCAAAGTATTGGAGTTTCAGCCTTAGCATCAGTCCTTCCAATGAACACCCAGGACTGATCTTTAGGATGGACTGGTTGGATCTCCTTGCAGTCCAAGGGACTCTCAAGAGTCTTCTCCAACACCACAGTTCAAAAGCATCAATTCTTTGGTGCTTAGCTTTCCTCACAGTCCAACTCTCACATCCATACATGACCACTGGAAAAACCATAGCCTTGACTAGACGGACCTTTGTTGGCAAAGTAATGTCTCTGCTTTTGAATATGCTATCTAGGTTGGTCATAACTTTCCTTCCAAGGAGTAAGCGTCTTTTAATTTCATGGATGCAGTCACCATCTGCAGTGATTTTGGAGCCCCCAAAAATAAAGTCTGACACTGTTTCCACTGTTTCCCCATCTATTTCCCATGAAGTGATGGGACCAGATGCCATGATCTTAGTTTTCTGAATGTTGAGCTTTAAGCCAACTTTTTCACCCTCCTCTTTCACTTTCATCAAGAGGCTTTTTAGTTCCTCTTCACTTTCTGCCGTAAGGATGGTGTCATCTGCATATCTGAGGTTATTGATATTTCTCCCGGCAATCTTGATTCCAGCTTGTGCTTCCTCCAGCTCAGCGTTTCTCATGATGTAGTCAATGGAAAAAAGAGATTGCAATAGGAAGGAATTCTAGACAAAGTGGAAGTACAAATTGAAGCCTGTGTTAAAGTATGAGAAATTAGAATGTATTCAGGAAACTGCAAGTTGTTCCGTACAGTGAGTGGGTAGTATAATTCTTGGGAAAGTGGTAATAACTAAGTATACAGAAGCAAGAAGGGATCATGTCATTAATGGCCTGTTTTGTAGTATTTAGTTTTTTTTTTTTTTTTCCCATAAAGGTAACAAGGAATAGGAATTTTAAGCACAGAATTGACAATTTCACATTAAAACATTAGATCTCTCTAATTATGGTATGAGAGATGATCGGGATATGGTTGCAGGTATGGAGGGGGCATTTGGATTTGAGGAGGACTGACTGGTCTGGAGCTTATTGAAATAGAAATCTAAGCAAGACACTGTACACGTTCAAATGAAAGTATTGGGAGTAAAGGCTGGTACAAATTCTGTAGATGTAGAAAGTATAAAATTTCATTCCTAAAACATGATAAGGGCTCTTATATTAGCCAATTTACTAAATTATAGTTCTGTTTCATAAGGTTATCCCTGTCATCTTGATTGAGATTTTAAGTGATGGTTGGGCAACTTAGTGCCCAAATTGTTGAACTATTCTGTTTATGACACTTGATAGCTAATAGTAGCTATTATGTGTAGGATTTTTTACCAGTCTGTTTGTTTAATTTTTAAGCTCTTGGGCCCTGGTGTGGCATTTCTCTCACTCTTGTCCTCTTTTATCTCCTATTTTATTCCACTTTCAAAAGCACTCAAGTTCACAAATTTTAGTTTAAAAAAAGATCTTGGAAGCAATTACCCCAATTACACAAAGACTTATATAATGTTTCCTAGA
Source organism: Bos grunniens (assembly GCF_055505025.1). Classification (NCBI taxonomy): domain Eukaryota; kingdom Metazoa; phylum Chordata; class Mammalia; order Artiodactyla; family Bovidae; genus Bos; species Bos grunniens. Next base: position 97,481,386 of record NC_141194.1, on the reverse strand, counting down.
ATATCTTATTAAGAATATATTATAAAAACTACTTGTACCCTTTACATTTTGCCTAACAGGATAGAACTCCTTTCTTTAAGAGAGTCTGACTTGAATGACTAACTACTTTGGCTATTTTGTGTTTTTCTCAAATATTTCAGTACACCTATTTTTGGTCAAGCTAAGTTTAATTTCCCTTGGTGGCAACTCTGTTGTGATGATTAATTGTATATCTCACGCAACCATTTCCTGAAGGGCTTCTCTTTTGGAAAGGCTGCAATACCATGTAATAAGACACCATGGGGCTCTTAGGGAACGCGTGTAAACCATTGTATGGTGTTCTCCACAAAGGTTCTGTATTCTGAAAGTCTCAAATCCATTGCCCCTGTCCACAAAGACTTTTCTTCTTTTTCTACTATAAAAAATCATTTCTAGTAGGCTATTAAAAATTTTGTTGACTATTTGATCTTCATATATAGGTACGTTTGCATAGATGCCTCTAGATCAGATATCCATTTGTGTCAAGAAATGAATATGTGAGATTGTTTTACGAGTCAAATTAGAAAATAGTGAAAGCCAGTTGGGAATGTTAACTATTAATATTTAGAATCTTCACATTCAAAATGTGCTTACTTTCCAAAGTAAGATAATAGCATTGGAGAGCAGAAAGATTCCAGATCTAATAAACTGAGTCAGTTACATTTAGTGTGCTAGTAAATGTCTTTTTGAAAGGTCATCTCCATTAGTTCCTCTGTTGCTGTCCTTGAGGTTTTTCTCCTCTCTTTCTGTTCCTTTTTTTTTTTTTTAAATGATCACCAGTGTACCATAACTTACTTTTAACTAAATAGAGAACTCTGAATTATTTAAAACATCTGTATTTAAGCCAAATAAAGTAATAGAGAATATCTTAGTATAACAACATAAGTAAACACATACTTTCTTCAAAGATTTTTTAAAGAGAAGACCTTGAAAACAAAAATCACTGTCACAAGGATTAGCAAATTTCCTCAGGGTCAGATATTCTGTGATACTTAAGAGTAGTTTTTTTAAAGATTTGATTGTTCAAGGTAACTTGTCAAACCCTTAAAAATATATAAATGTTGCATAAATCCATATCTTAATGATTATGAAGTTAGTGATAGGTATTAAACACAAGGGCCCCCAAAAGGAAATATAGTTAGATTCAAAGAGCCAAAGTGATTTAACTTGCTCTTTTCATGACAACTCCTTATATTTATATATAAGTTGTAATTAGCATGAAGACATCTTCTCTATCAGCCAGAACTCTCTCTCACGTGGGAATGTCTTAAGTCAACTTCTTAAATCTTTCTATTGAAGGTTATTGATAATTTAGCAGGGATTTTGAATTTAAATTATACAAATCTGTAAAATTATTAATTTCATTTCTTTTTATGCAGTAAGCATTTTTTTGGTGTATATGTTTCTTAGATTGTGATATATTTGGTGATTTGAACTTAAAGGCAAATACTTTTATTACTGTTAGAAATGAAAAATAAAAGGGTACAGATATTGCCAGATAGCATTTGGTCAGAATTGTTTGTATTTAGAAATTAGATTTTTAAAAGTCAATGAAAAAAAGAATATAGTTATTCTAATAAGCATTGCAGTCTACTTGTATTATTGACATGTAGATAATTAACAGTTTCAAATGTATTGAGTAGAAACACATACATGATGTAGATTGGTCTTTAAAACAATCTGTATTGTATATACAGCACAGATCTTTTTTTTTTTTTTTTAATGTTGTTAGCCTAAGGTTTCAAATAATAGGAAAGTGAAAATCAATGTGGAATTGTCATGTCTGCAAAATATCTTGCCTTGGGATTGTAGAGAGCTGATGATTCTGAAAGAAAAGTCAAAAACTTCATCCTCCAGCAGTGTTCTTTCATAACGTACAACTACAAAAAAGATAAAAATCAAACTACCGCCATGTAACGATTTAAAAATTAATCCATACTTGAGACCCCTGCACCACTGTGTTATTTTAACATAACCTTCTTCTGTCACCTCTAAAGAACTGGATTTAGAACATTATAGTTCAGGCAGGAATATATTGCCATTGTAACTACTGAATACTCTATACTACCTAATTTTTAAAAAGTGTATGTATGTTTGGGTGCGTGGCCTGGATAACCAGTAGTCTAAGAAAAGTCTCTGTGTAACAGTGAGCCTGGTATTTTTCTAGACGTTGTTGGTCTCAGAGGTCCCCATTAAAAAGAATAAGGATTGCTACTTCTCAAACTTTGTCAGATACCTGGCATATTACCTGCATGCACAGTGGAGGCATTGAAGGTAACCTGCGTTTGTGATAACCTTTGTGATAACCGTGTTTGTACATTAGAGAACATATCAGATACTCTATGCATTATTTCTACACTACCAGAGAGCACTGCTTGTAAGATTTTGTAAGAAATACACAGGAGGAAGGAATCATAGTTCTTGGATTCTGAACTGTCTAACCCAGTCACAGTGATGCAGTGCTCAAATGAACTGTAGCAGATTTAATGAGCAATCTAGGACAGAGACACATGTACTGGACACACCAGGGAAAGAGATTACGTGTACAGGGGCTAATTAACATGATATATGAATACATTCTTATAAGTAGCCTTGATCTATGGGACTCCTTCATTATTGGGAATGATTTTTACAGCAAGTTAATGAAGAGAAATTCAAGAGTTATGTTGTATAAATAATTTTAAAATAGTATTTTAACTTTTTGATTTTGCATAATCTCAATTTCCGGAGCAAAAAAAAAATGAATTGCATATCATAAAGTAGTATGATCAAATGAAATAGACCTATTTTCTTCAAAGTCTCTAATACACAAGGTGGGAAAGAGTAGCTATCCTTCATAGAACCACTTAATTAGTAGTCTGATAGAGATGCACTAGATATTATCACTTTGATATTTTAAATAAGGTAATCTGGGCACATTATATTCCAGAAAATATGCCTCTAGCCAGAAGGTTGAAAATCTTGGATTCAGTTCTTTGGGGCTCTAAGATGTCTTTAGCAAAGAAGTCATCAATTTTGAGGGGCGATTTAGAGAGAGAATGGAATTGTGTTAAGGTTGTTTATCATGCTCATGGGAAGGGGAACCAAAAAAGTGGTAAGAGGAACAATATTCCAAAACAGATACAACTCCAGTGGAAACAAACACAGGAGAATAATACACATCTGAAAAGACATTTCATTCAGTTTAAGCAGTATTTTTATTCTTAATTTAAGTTTGTAATTTAGCATAAGAACACTGAGAATTTAAAACTACTTTTGATGACTGTTAAAGACTCTAAGGAATTATTTTCACTACTCCCACCCCCTTCAAAAAAGTTTAACATGAGATCACTCAGTTAAATATATGGCTATATTTTATGTAAAATATAAAATGTTGATATTTTATATATGACCTCAATAACATTTTTCATATGCTGTTTACAAACATTTTAGAAACATCTACAGGACAATTTTCTTGATGAAAAGTCAATATTTTTTAGATGTGAAATCAGAAGAGAAACAGCTAAACTAATCTGTCCATTTATTTTATAGATTTCTTCTAAGAAACAGATTATTTGTATATAGGATCATAGTGCTATGTGCCATTTAACAGAAAACAGGCTTTCTTTTTCTGCTAAATGGGCTTCCCTGGTGGCTCAGTTGCTAAAGAGTCTGCCTGCAATGTGGGAGACCTGGTTCAATCCCGGGGTCGGGAAGATCCCCAGGAGGAGGAAATGGCAAGCCAGTCCAGTATTCTTGCCTAGAGAATTCCATGGACAGAGAAGCCTGGTGGGCTTCTCTGGGGTCACAAAGAGTCGGACACAACTGAGTGACTCTTTTTCTACCATGTTCAATGGTCTCATGTTTGCCCATGATAATAATTCACACTTTTATATGCACTCATTGGGTATAACTGGAACAGGTTGTTAGTAAAGTTGGTGATAAAATAGGAATACTCACAAATTTAGAAATTATCATAATTCTATCTTTTACAGCTTTGAACAAGTAAAAAAGCACGTGGTTTTTTTCATTTTTTCACTTAACTGTCAGGACACTTTTGAGGAGAGAGTTGACTGACAAAAAGTGGGTCACATGTCAGACTAATACTTTGTATGAATGTTCTTTATTCTATAGGAACATACTTAACATTAGGGATATTAACTTAGGGAAGTGCAGTAGATATATGACAGTCATCAAAATAGTAGAAGATACTTGCTGAGTGATGAACATTTACATTATGCTACATTATGTGCTTCCCTGGTGGCTCAGTGGTAAATAATCCACCGGCAGTGCAAGAGATGTGGGTTTGAGTCCTGGGTTGAGAAGACGGCTGGATAAGGAAATGGCTACCCACTCCAGTATTCTTCCCTAGAGAATGCCATGGACAGAGGAGCCTGCAAGCTATAATCCATGAGGCTGCAAGAATCAAAAGGGACTTAGAGACAACACCACCACCACCACCACATTATGTGCTAGATGAGTTTATCAAAGACTGTTCATTTAATGCTAGCAGATTCCTTGTGATTTTGAGGAACTATTTTTTAATCTCAAAATTATAGTGGAAGAAAGAGAAATTTATAGTTAAGCATTTTGCTTGAAGTCACAAAGTTTTTAAATATAGATCCAAAGTTCAACTATTGAATCCATTTCAATTGAATTATATTGAGATAAATGAAAATTTGTCTTGAACTAACTTTTTGATTTAGCTGGGGGATAGATGACCTCCTTCCATATTTTATGTACTGTACTCCAATATTGCTAATAGAAAAGCTTCCTGCTACTTAGATCTCAGGCATGTACACATTCCCTTGTAATTGACATGTTTTCCTCTTGCAAATGCTTATAATTTGGCCTATTTGTCTTGAATCTGTAGTTGCTACAAGATAGTGTCTCTTTCCCACAAGGTAACACTTGGGGACTGTTGTCATGTATCCTTTCGTGTCCATTTCTGGTGTGTGAGATCATATATACCATTTAGAAAGTATCAGTTCAGTTCTTCAGTCATGTCCGACTCTTTGGGACCCATGTACTGCAGCACGCCAGGCTTCCTGATCCATCACCAACACCAAGAGCCTACTAAAAGTCATGTCTATCATGTGGGTGATGCCATCCAACCATCTCATCCTCTCTCATCTCTTTCTGCTCCTGCCTTCAGTCTTTCCCAGCATCAGGGTCTTTTCCAGTGAATCGGTTCTTTGCATCAGGTGGCCCAAGTAGTGGAGTTTCAACTTCAACATCCGTCCTTCAATGAACACCCAGGACTGATTTCCTGTAGGATTGACATGTTGAATGTCCTTGCAGTCCAAGGGACTCTCAAGAGTCTTCTCCAGCACCACAGTTCAAAAACATCAATTCTTCATCACTCAGCTTTCTTTACAGTCCAACTTTCACATCCATACATGATTACTGGAAAAACAATAGCGTTGACTAGACGGACCTTTGTTGGTAAAGGAATGTCTCTGATTTTTATTAAGCTGTCTAGATTGGTCATAGCTTTTCTTCTAAGGAGCAAGCGTCTTTTAATTTCATGGCTGCAATCACCATGTCCCGTGATTTTAGAGCCCCCAAAAATAAAGTCTGACACTGTTTCCATTGTTTCCCTGTGTATTTGCCATGAAGTGATGGGACCAGATGCCATGATCTTGTTTTCTGAATGTTGAGTTTTAAGCCAACTTTTTCACTCTCCTCTTTCACTTTCATCAAGAGGCTCTTTAGTTCTTCTTCACTTTTTGCCATAAGGGTGGTGTCATCTGCATGTCTGAAGTTATTGATATTTCTCCTGGCAGTCTTGATTCTGGCTTGTGCTTCATCCACCCTGGCATTTCTCATGATGTACTCTGCATATAAGTTAAATAAGCAGGGTGGCAGTATACAGCCTTGATGTACTCCTTTCCCAGTTTGGAACCAGTCTGTTGTTCCATGTCCAGTTCTAACTGTTGCTTCCTGACCTGCATATAGATATCTCAGGAAGTAAGTCTGGTGGTCTGGTATTCCCATCTCTTGAAGCATTTTCCATAGTTTGTTTTGATCCACACAGTCAAAGGCTTTGGTGCAGTCAATAAAGCAAAAGTAGATCTTTTTCTGGAACTCTCTTGCTTTTTTGATGATTCAGCAGATGTTGGCAATTTGATCTCTGGTTCCTCTGCCTTTTCTAGATCCAGTTTGAACATCTGGAAGTTCATGGGTCATGTACTGTTGAAGCCTGGCTTGGAGAATTTTGAGCATTACTTTGCTAGTGTGTGTGATGAGTGCAATTGTGCGGTAGTCTGAACCTTCTTTTTCATTGCCTTTCTTTGGGATTGAAATGAAAACTGACCTTTTCCAGTCTTGTGACCACTGCTGAGTTTTCAGATTTGCTGGCATATTGAGTGCAGCACTTTCACAGCATCATCTTTCAGGATTTGAAATAGCTCAATTGAAATGCCACCATCTCCACTAGCTTTGTTTGTAGTGATGCTTCCCGTGGCCCACTTGACTTTCATTCCAGGATGTGTGGCTCTAGGTGAGTGATCACACCGTCGTGGTTATCTGGGTCATGAAGGTCTTTTTTGTAAAGTTCTTCTGTGTATTCTTGCCACCTCTTCTTAATATCTTCTGCTTCTGTTAGATCCATATCATTTCTGTCCTTTATTGTGCTCATCTTTGCATGAAATGTTCCCTTGGTCACTCTAATTTTCTTGAAGAGATCTCTAGTCTTTCCCATTCTGTTGTTTTGCTCTATTCATTTTCATTGATCACCGAGAAGAGAGTTAAAGAAAAATCTCTTAAATTTACATTACCTAATTCTTATAGCTACTCTTACCACTTTGATACATATTCTTTCAGTGTTAGTTTCTCATTATTCTTTTTCTTTCAATCTGTTTGTATCTTAGAAAGAAATAATATACATATATTATTTTTAACATTTTATTATTTTTAATATATATTTTAAATGATATATTATTTATAATAACATATATATATATACATGGTATATGTTATGCTCTAATTTTTGAACCTAATATCTTTTGGGAATATAAACTAATAGTTTTGCAAATAAACAGTTTTAATGAACTTTTTATGTATTGCTAAATTGTTTGTACAAAGGCTGCTCAAATTTACATTCCTACCAGCTGTAAATGAGTGGCAATCATTTAGAATCATCACCAACATTGAGTATCATAATTAGGAAATAATTTGCCATTGATGAATGAAAAACTCTCATTGTTTTTGTTTTATTTGCTTATGAATTATGTTTGCTGCTACTGCTGCTAAGTCGCTTCAGTCGTGTCCGACTCTGTGCGACCCCATAGACGGCAGCCCACCAGGCTCCCCCGTCCCTGGGATTCTCCAGGCAAGAACACTGGAGTGGGTTGCCATTTCCTTCTCCAGTGCATGAAAGTGAAAAGTGAAAGGGAAGTCGCTCAGTCGTGCCCGACTTTTAGCAACCCCATGGACTGCAGCCTACCAGGCTCCTCCATCCATGGGATTTTCCAGGCAAGAGTACTGGAGTGGGGTGGAATTATGTTTAGTAGGTTTAATTCATGTTGAGCAGGCCTTCCCTGGAAGGCCAGTAGTTAAGACTTCACCTTCCAGTGTAGAGGGTCTGGGTTCAATCCCTCGTCAGAGTGCTAAGCTCTCATGTGCCTCTTGGCCAAAAAATGAAAACATAAAACTAAAACAGTATTGTAACAAATTGTATAAAGACTTTAATAATGGTCCACATAAAAAAATCTTAAAAAATTATATATTGACCATTTGTGTTTCTTTGTCCATTATTTGTACATATATTTTTACTCAATTTTATATTATTGAGATAGTATTTTTCTTATTTATAGATCTTATTGAATCTTTAAATTAACCCTTTGTTACCTTTGTCACCATTTGCCGTTTTTCTTCCCCCACAGTTTTCATTTTCATTTTAATTTTTCGTTGCAGTTTTTTAGAAAGTTTTTTTGTTTGTCTTTGCGGAAAATTGTTTGAACCATTCAAACCAGAATTTCTCTTTTAGATGGAAAAGCTATACTTTAGTTACTACAGGGACACAGAGGAGAATATAATAATTGCATTATACAATCAAGAGAAATTATACAAGTAGTGCTATGCATTATCCCTGGCTTCCATTCAAATGGAGCTAAGCTTTGTTGTTTTCGTATTCCCCTTCCTGAGTCTCCATCTGTAATAGTCTTTTGGCAGGATTTCAGTCCACTTATATCTTCTATTTGTGCTTGAAGCTGAGCATGCTTCTCCTGCTCTCTGGGAGGAGTTCCCTGTCACTGTGCACATATTGGCTTGGAAGTCTTATAATGGCGGACCAATATACACATTCAAGTAGACATTCAAATTTCCAAAGACTCAAGTGGGTCATATCTATGTTATTAAACCAAAGCATATTCAACTGAAAGCAACCTTAAATATCAAGGTCTGAAAATCTCGCCCTGTAAATGAATCAAACCCAGAGACAGTGCTTTTGCTTTCTTTCCCAGACACATAGTTTCCTGGAAAATGGTGAAATTTGCTTGAGTCCCTGACAGCCATGTTATGTTGTTGAGACTTTGTTTTTATTGATGTCAGTACGGATGTACTTTGTCCTCATTATATATGGGAATATAGTTATTTGCTTGATCAAATAAAAGTTAGTCTACTATAGTGCACGATTTTTTCTTGTCAAAAACTTTATGAGACTTGGCAAGTAATGTAACCATTTGAGGGTTTTTTCCTAGAATGTGGTGTCTGTGGTGGTGTTCTATCTTTGGCACTATTATGAAAAGCATTCATTAAACACATTTATGTGCTTGTTAATCTAGGGAGATAAAATAAATTGTTTTTCACAGTTTACATAACTTAATAACCATATCTCAGTCACTGTGAGTACTGCTTAACTCACAGGTCTCACAGTAGTTCGGGCTAGTCATCATTTCCCGGCTTGGGATATTGTGGGCTAGAAATATGTTCGTCCCTCAGATAAAATATGTGATTCCCTTCTGACCTACCAGGACTCTAGCTCACATCATCAGATGTCAGGGCTTTTGAGCAAGCCTGCCTCTGGGTGGTTTAACCTTTCCAACGATTTGAGACTGGTGCTTGCATTGAATATAGTTGAATTTCATGTTTATCTCAGCTTTTTTAGTCTGTATTTGTGTTGTTTTGAAGGCTTTTCATTTTAATATGTAGATTGACACATTTTTATACATGTTGCTAGAGGTTCTTTTGGAGTGCTACATTTTCAAAATCAAAATAATAAATAATACATATGGTGTTCATTGTTTATTTCTTGGTAGTCTTTCTTTTGATGACTGTAACCTTTCATGGGAAGTGTTAGTGACACATCTTTTTTTTCTGTTTTTAAAATAATAGTAATAGTAATACTAGAAATTAGCTTTCAGATCCGTCTGGCATTTTTTAATTTGAACATAAACTGTTCATTTTTTTGAAATATACTTTCTTTGTGAAGCGGTTTTAGGTTTACAGAAAATTTAAGCAGACTACCCCCACAGGATTTTCCTTATCATTAATGTACATTGGTCATAATTGGTGAACCATTTTAATATATAATAATTTAATCATAGTAATTAACTGAAGTTTATAGTTTACATCATGTTTCACTCTTTGTGTTGTACATTCTGTAGGTTTTGACAAATTCATGGTATTCTCTATACCATGTACTAAAGTTTGACTCATTCTTTGATGATGGTTTAATCACTTCTTTGGTTTATTCATTCATTCATTCACTCATTTTGATCATACCTTTCTCAGACTAGTTACTGACTATTTGAAAGTGAAGTCACTCAGTCGTGTCCGACTCTTTGTGACCCCATGGACTGTAGCCTACCAGGCTCCTCCCTCCATGAGATTCTCCAGGCAAGAGTACTGGAGTGGGTTGCCATTTCCTTCTCCAGGGGATCTTCCTGACCCAGGAATTGAACCCGGGTCTCCCACATTCCAGACAGACGCTTTAACCTCTGAGCCACCAGGGAAGACCAAATACTGACTATTTATTGAGTGCTAAATAAATAAAAGTTATTTATTGAGTGTTAAGACACTGTGACAGATTCTACAGGAAGTCACCAACCTATGCCGCCGAATGATGAAATGAGGTAATGTATGAGAAAAGGCTTTAAAAGGAAAAACCCGTTGCTGACTAAGAAATGTAATAATTGATTACTGATTTCAGATTTCTACTTGTGAAGTGCTTCCCTAGGTTCAAACAGGTGTAGCATGTTCCAATTATGTTTCAGACGTTTGTAAGGAAATGGCACATGAGGAGTTTTAACTGGTAGTTTTTCTGGGTGTTTTTCTGTCTGTGATGGACATTTCTTCATGTCTTCTTTATTAGAATTTAGTAGAGACATTAGAAAAAGCATTATTTTTCCTTGAAACTGATTATTTCTTGCTTCTTGGAAAGTGTAAGTTAATGGGAAATTTTGACTTCATATAACAAATTTCCCCTTATAAATTTTCTGCAGTAAGTCTGTCAGTTAGTGAGGAAAGAATTATAATACTTATATTCTCTGAGTGGGTCAACAAGGAATGGGTGGACTATTTCTGTTAGTGGAACACGTTCCAAATAAATATATTTCAGCATAAAGAAGAATATGCATGTAGACTTATTTGAGTTAATTTATCTTCTTTTTTAGTTCTGTAACATTTTTTCCTCTTTAGTTGTAAGATTATACATTGACTAGCTGGCCATGATGCTTCCAGGCTAGGTATTAGCATAATATATTGTAAATTCTTACATAATCTGTTATCTATTGGTCTTGCAGAGGTTAGTCATTATTGCTCTAGCAAGAAGTTTTGTTTGTTTGTTTGTTTTAATTATTTATTTATTTGGTTGTGTGGGGTTTTAGTTGCAGCACATGGGATCTTTATTTGCGGTATGTGGGATCTAGTTCCCTGAGCAGGGATTGAACCTGGGCTCCCTTTACTGGGAGCTCGGAGTCTCAGCCACTGGACTACAAGGATGTCCCTCAAGAGTTTAATTGAGAGCATATAATTGGAAGTCAGGAAATCTGAATTTTAATCTTACCTGTTATGGAACCAAGAACAAATGTTTTAGCTTCTCTAAATCTCAATTTCTTCAGAGTCATGATAATAATACCTTTCTCATATAGTTGTTCAGTTCAGTTCAGTTGCTCAGTCATGTCCAACTCTTTGCAACCTCATGGACTGCAGCACTCCAGGCCTCCCTGTCCATCACCAACTCCCAGAGTTTACTCAAACTCATGTCCATTGAGTCGGTGATGCTGTCCAACTATCTCATCCTCTGTCGTCCCCTTCTCCTCCTGCCTTCAATCTTTCCCGGCATCAGGATCTTTTCAAATGAGTCAGTTCTTCACATCTGGTGGCCAAAGTATTATATATGGTTGTTAGAGTGATTAAATAGAATAATGTACATGGAAAACATTGCCATTGGTCACTGGTAATTTGTTGTTATAATAATGACTATTATATTGTAATAGACCAAGTTGGATTTCTTGATCCATGAATACATTTCTAATGTTTCTTACATTAGTTTATTGAACATGGGGGAGCTTTCTTTTCATAGCTAATGGCTGTGCTTTGGAAAAATTTCCTATGAAATATAGAACTGCAGCCCTCTTTCTATGTAAATCGGGAAGCTGGTACTTTATTTTCTTCTCACACTTCTGATTTATGTTTTCATTTCATTGCCTGAATATCAGACCATTGCTAATGTTATAAGATAAAATGCAGAAATAAACTCCTCCAGGGGATCTTCCAGATCCAGGGATTGAACCTAGGTCTCCTGCATTGCAGGCAGATTCTGTACCATCTGAGCCCCCAAGGAAGCCTGTAACTCCCAGTATGTATTGTTTTTTTTGTAATTTTTTGTCTTCTCAAATACACTTTGAGTTTAATAAGTTGTGAGGGCTGCATTTTAACTTTCTGTATTCCCAAATGCCTGAAACAGTAGCTGTTCAGTATGTTTTTATTTTAAATAAACGAGGCAGAGGATGATACAGAAGAATATAGCACCTGAAAGAATTCTCTATGGCCTGTGGTCACATTGTAAATTGACTATACTTCAATTAAAAACAAAACAAAACAAAAAAAAAAGAAGTCACTCATTGAAAATAAAGTCAAGTAAAATATCTTTTAACTATATTACATTTAAAAATAAGAATGCTTGGCCTTTGAGCTTTACTATCATAATATCTGCTTTTTTGGTTTGTGTATACGTGTTTTAACCTAAACAAGTGAAATCCTATTTGTGCTCATTTCTGTTTTGTGAGGTCAATTCAAGTTTGATAATCTCATAAGAATAAAAGAAATGAAACAATTATCACTAAACTAGAGAAACCATTGCTTCTTATCATTTTATTTGTTTTGTTTGCTACTTACATTGACACCGAGGTAAAATTTAAGTGAGTTTATGTTGAAAAGCACTGCTAAAATTTGGAACTCACAGTAGTTGGTCTAAATAAATCAATTTTTCAGCTAGCTATTTTAAGTATGTATAACATCAGTTGAAGATGCTTTTATTTTTCAAGCAAACTTAGTGTTTGGATTTTTAAATCATACTTGTCTGGCAATATCTGTAGATCAAAATAATGGACATTAGTTTTGATAGCTCAAATTTACTTATTTAGATGTTTTAAATATTTCTTTTTTTTTATCCAGAGTGAAGGCAGGCAAAATCAAATGCACATTGTTTCTTGATATTAAAGTTCATAAATTTATGACTGAAAATCTCTGTTGGCATTTTTTTTAGATGAATAAATGCCTTTTTGTGAATGTGGGCACACTTCACCTGTTTTAGCATTTCAGTTTTAGAGAACCTAGAATGAGTCATTTTTCACAAAAGGCTTTATCTCTTGTTTTGCCATCTTTGCTTGACAGAGAGAGAGGATTTGATGACTTTTTGAAAACTCCCTCTGTTACTTAGCTCCATAGTGTTTTAGTCCCCTGTGATAAAAATAGAGCAGAGAATTGAAAGGCCAAAGCAGAGGGAATTTTATAGCCTGGGATGTTTTAAGTTTCATGGATTTATTTTGTATTTAAATACTGGGTGTGTTTGTTGGGAGGGGTAATAGATTCTGATGCTCATTTTCTTTTTCTCTCTGTTGGTGAAGTCAGTTGTCTAGATTATCAGTTTATTTCTTTATGTAAAAATAGTGATATTTTACCTTTTCTGTAGGATAATTTTAATGGTACATTGCAGAGATTTCATTGGAGGTAATTGTAGGCATGCTTTTAATATTTATAAAATATTTTGAGTGCCATGCATGATTGTTGTAAGTAAGTATACTCCCAATAAAATAACACCACTAATACAATTGAGATATTTAAAAAAAAAAAAAAGAAAAAACTACTTACCATCTAGTGAGCAGAGAGTTTCTTTCCCCAATTTGCATTTAGAAAGCTTTAAATTAAAATGCTAAAAGGAAGGCAAATAATTTCAGCCAGTGCTGCTAGTATTATAAATAAAGCTTGCTTACTTGATATAATTTTAAATAAATACTCTTGACATTAAGACATAATGGTTTCTTATCATGAAATGATAAACCACAGAATAATAGAAACATGTTTGAAATGGGCCTAGTTTTACCACAGTGCAATATTAATTGTATGCTTCTATATCTTCAAATTAATTTGTGACATCTCTATACAGAAATAGACGTTTAAAGAAAAACGGATATCTTGTTAACAAGAATCCCATTTAATTTGTGAAACAGTATAATGGAGTTTGTATTTGGGCATACATTGAAAGTATGTAATGTTGTTTTATTCCCCCTAAATATTTTGCTTTATAATAAGGAATTCTAATTTTGCAGTAAAAGAAAACCCACTAAACTGGATAAATACATTTTTTGGTTAAATTGTACACATGACCAAATAGACATTCAGTTGTAACTGGTAAATCACCTAGTAGCTTCTCTTTAACAAAACTAATTTTTCTTTTTCAGTCTCTTTCATGCCTGACTTCTCAATCCCCAAAGCACACACCACACAGAATCACATAGATATACCACACACTGATTACCTACCTCATAATTCTTTGACAAATCTAAAAGCCCTCAACTAAGAGTTCCTTCATCTTCCACTGTGAAGTCTACCAAATTGCCCTCCATCTCTATGCATACTATTTCCTATGACTATGCATCAATGAATCCCTCCATCTGTAGAATAACCTGTCCACTTAAGCAGTGGCTCCCACTCTTCAGTGATTTAACCCCCTTTTCCCACTCTATATTTATTTTTAACTCATGAATGGGTCATTTTCAGCAGCATGCTAACATGCCCTAGTATTTCCTCTGTCTCTCAAAAAAAAAAAAAAAAAATTGAACCACTCTTGACCTCATAGCATTCTCCAACTAGTACTCATCTGTTGGCATTCCAAACAGCAAAACCCCTTGAAAGATGTCTCTGTTGGTTGCTAACTTGGCATTCTCATCTTATTCTCTTTAATCTCCTCCAACTAAACTTTCACCCTCATCACTCCTCTGAGTCTACTCTTGTCAAGATCACCAATGACCTTCAGTGTTTGCTTCTTAATTATTTTATTCACCTCTCAGCAGATCACTTTGTCTATCATTAATACATGACTTCATACTCTCTGGGTTTCCTTCTTATTCACTAGTTCACTCTTTCTCAGATTGTTTTGTTCACTGTTTTTTTGTTTTTGACTCCAGTCTTGGGGTAATCAAATACTCAAGAAAGGCTCCTAATTGTTTGGTCGATAAAGCTGAATGATGGTGCCATCTATTTGGAAAGGAAAGACTTGAGTAGTGGTAGGGTCAGGGTTAGGAATAAAGAATTTTGCTTCAGCCATGTAATGTTCAAGATACCTTCTAGACAGAGATCATAGTGAAGATGTCAGGTAAGTAGTTGAATTTGAGTCTGTAATTCCAAAGATTAATTATAGCTAAAGATATCAATTTTAGATCACTGCCACATAGATAGAAATAAAATGATGTGTCTGCATGATACCATTGTGTGGAAGTGTGTACTTGGAGAATAATAGGAAGTGTGCGATCAAATCCTAGTGTCTTCTGTCAGTTAAAGATTAGAGAAAGGAAGATTCAGCAAAGCAAATTGAGATAATTATGGCAAGAAAAATGTGAAATAATGTAATGTCGAAGGATCAACATAAGAAAATGTTCCAAGAAGGAAGATATGATCTGACAGATTAGGGCAGAGGACAATGAGTTGTCCATTGAGTCGGCAGCATTGAGATCACTGATGCTCTTAGGAATTTTCCGAGTAGAGTTTGAAAATTTACCATGAAGGAGTGAGTTGAAGAGTGAAACAGGAAGTGAGGGGATGTACGCACTGTGGCTAGATAACTGTTTAGAAGTTGGGTTCTGGAAGAGCTCAGAGAAATTATCATCTGTAGGGGGCATGGTATTAGGAGATTTATTTATTTATTTGTTAGGATGGGAAATGCTAGAGCATGTTTGAATGCTATTAGGAATAATAGAGTTGAGAAAGAAAAGTTTAAGATGTAGAAGAGCAATAAAATAAAAAACTGAAAAGGAAGGAGTACTAGATCCACATGTAGAAAAACTTACTTTTGACAGGAGGATCCTTTTCTCCTTTATAATAGGAAGGAAGAAGATGGTATAAATGCAGGGCTATTTGCTAGTGGCGTGGTTAGGATGTTTCCATTTGATTAGGGGTTTCTATTTTCTCATGAGTTAGTCATCAGGGTCATCACCTAACAGTTTAGCAACTGTATGGGTTGATTTGGTGATGAATAGATCATCTGAAAAAAATTGAAATAATTGTTGGTAAAGAGTTGCAGTCATTGTTGGTCAATATTGAGTATTCATTTGAAATGGATTATCAATTTATTTTTTAATGAACTTTTGTTAGAGTATAGTTCCTTTACAGTGTTGTATTAGTTTCTATTCTACAGGAAAGTGAGTCAGCTATATGTATACATATACCCCCTCTATTTCAGATTTCGTTCTCATTTAGGTCACTACAGAGCACTGAGTAGAGTTCCCTGTGCTATACAATAGGTTTTCATTAATTTTCTCTTTTACACATAGTAATGTATATATGTCAATCCAATCTCCCAGTTCGTCCTCCCCTGGTATCCATATGTTCATTCTCTATGTCTTTGTGGCTGTTTCTGCTTTGCAAATAAGTTTGATGATTGTTACTTCAGAGTGATATGACTCTTCCCAGCTGTGTAATTTTCCCTCAAAATACTCAATGTGCAAATGCAGGAGACCCAATAAATACAGTAGAAGAATTAAGAGGAAAGTGTGTTGAGTATGGTGTGTTAGACAATAATTACCAATGTAGTAATACCTACTTGGCCTTGAAATTTAATCTAGATGGGGAGAGAAGCGGCCACAGGAGAGGAATGGTGGATGGTGGGTCAAAGGACTGGTGGTCTTAATGACACTTAGAGATTGATTCAGCAGGGTTCCTTGATCCTTTAAGCTGGAACTATATGAGAGAAAAGGTCATCAGATACTGTGATTGGGTTGGAATTTAGGAGGTTGAGTTATTTTTGATGACTGCAGTGTGACAATGGGATTGAATGATTTTGGTTGAATTCAGTAAAAGATAGATGTAATGGAGCACAAGAAATTGAGAGACTGGATAAGTTTGGTATGTGGCTGATGAAGTCAGTGAAAACAACAGAATTTAGAGTGGACAAAAAAACAGTTGCTCAAGTTCTCAGTAAATGAAGGGGAGTGACTTAAGAGACCTGAAGATAACGAAAAAAATGGTGTAGCTGGATTATGCTAGTTACTACCTATTTGTCTCACAAGGATAGTATGAAAATTAAGTGTTGTAAAAGCAATTACTTTATCATCTGACAACTGAATGAAGATCACTTCATGCATTGTTAGAAGTAACCCATGGAAAATGGATTCTCTAGTGTTTATATAGTTTGGATGGTATATATATATATATTTTTGGATGGTATATTTAATGAGGACAATTTAAGTAGAATGACGTTAATGATTAGCTATGACTAGCAATGGCTAGCTATGATTATAATGAATTTGTCAAGCTTAGATTGATCAGTTAGGTTTACATGCTCCCTTTTATCTAAAAAAAATATTGTAAAGAAACAAATACGTAATTACAAATGATTTTAAAATAACATATGACAGTCATAACTATTTCAGAGATAAAATGTGCTATCCACTCTGTTTCATAGGAATGGTGTATAAGGGATTTACTTAAAACAGTTTGGATTGTTCAGGTTAGCCAAGATTATATTTTGGAAGATAACCAGGCTCAAGAGGAGACCTACTGTCTTAGTCTGGTTCTCTGTGACTGTGTGACCTCAGTTCCATACACAGAAACATGAGGAGGTTGTGTTAAGATATCTTTAAATGATCTTTTCATTTTGTTCTATGATTCTAAGAAAATTAATTTGAAATATTTCAATGAAAATTATATTTTAGCTTTTAGCGTAGATGAATATAAGTATATGCTATGTATATTTATACCCTCTTGATACAGGATTCCAAGCTATTAGTGATGGTGTGATTTAATGCTTCTGGTTTTCCTCTTATTCTGTAATATCATTTAAATAGGCATCATTAAATATAAATCATCATAAATAATGTTTAAAAAATATTAGGGCATATCTTTAAAATAAAACCAAAAAATAGCAGAACATAGTAAACTAAGAAACAGTAAGAAACAATGTTTTAAGTTTTTATTTGGAAATCATTTCAAATGTATAGAAATTGCAAGAATAAGACTATAAAGAACACTTGTACATGTCTTTTATCCAAATTCACATACCGTTGGTGCCATTCTTACTCCGTCTCTTTGTCTCACTTCATCTCTCCCCCGAACCCCATCTCTTACTCTGGCTCCATCTCTTCTTCAGCCTCCTTGAGCCTGGAACATTTCCACAGCCGTTCTTTGTCTTTTATAACATTGATATTTTTGAGCAATATGAATCTCCTCTTCTTTAAGAAGATCTTTGTTCATCTTGAATATATCTAATGTTTCCCCATGATTGAATTTAGGATGTGTGATCTTGGCCAGAATTATACAGAGGTCATGCTGTATCAAGTATCACATATAGAGGCACTGAATGTCTGTCTGCCCCTCATAGGAGGTGTTCATTTTGATCACTTGATTGAAGTATTACACTATTTCTCCAGTGTGTACTTACTGTTTTTCCATTTAAATTAATAAGTAGTTTTTAGGGAGACATAAGACCATGCAGATCTCCTGCTCCTCATCAAAATATTATGTTAGATAATGTGATATATGCTGTAATGGTTGTAAAATGATGATTTTCCAACCTCTCTCCATATGGTTGGTAATTAGCATTCTTCTGTAAGTAAGACCTCTCTCTTCTCATCTATCAGTCAATCAGTGTATTGATCTATCGACTTAATGATTGATTTGGTATCATTATGGACTTATAAAATCCTACTTTGCAGTGATTTATAATACATTACTGCATTACTTTTGTGCTCAGTTTTTCCCAGATTTTGTCAGAGAGATTGCCCTTAATCAAACTTTGTGACATGCCTACCCCATCTTTCCACTTTTAGCATTACATTACTTTCTGATATAAAGATATTTTAGTTTCATCTTATACTTACTCTTCCATAGCCCTGGAATCAGCTATTTTTCCAAGGAACCTGATTCCTTCTAGTGGGAAATTGCATGACAAAGCAATACCTAGATGCTAGGTGTGTGTTCATTGTTACTGGAATGAAGGGGAAAAAATTAACAGAGGGCAAAGCATTAAAAAATATAGTTAGCATATGACATTTTTAGCCAAATCATTGGGTTAAACTTTTCATATGTCCCATTGGTAGTATAGAGGTATGAAATGATCTCAAATCCATATGGGTAGCCTAATTGTAATCAAGTTTACTTGAAAAAAAATAATAAGTAGTGTGTAAGAATAGGAAGTAGCATGTACTTATCTGACCTAACATAAAGAAAATACTGCTAACTTGTGTAATGACCATATATTAATACTCTATTTATTTTGGTAATGTAGTTAATAAAATAAGAAATTGAAATATCAAACAGAATTAGAAAAGGGATTTTAGTGAGAAAAAAAAATCTGTTTCTATATCAGAAAGTTTCAGTTAAACAATAACTTTACTAATTCACTATGGAGGGCTTCCCTGGTGGCTCAGTGATATAGAATCCACCTGCCAACCCAGGAGACATCTGTTCGATCTGGAAAGATCCCACATGTGACAGGGCAACTAGGCCTGTGCACCACAACTACTGGCCCTGTGCTCTAGAGCCCTCAAGCCGCAACTGCTAAGCCTGTGTATTGCAACTACTGAAGCCACACGCCTTAGAGCCTGAGCTCTGCAACACGAGAAGCCCCACAATGAGAAGCTGGCACACTGCAACTAGCGAGTAGTCCCTGCTCGCTGCAACTAGAGAAAGCTCTCTCAGCGATGAAGACTCAGCACAGTCAAATAAAATAAATAAATTATAAAAATTTAATCCACTGTGGAGTACTACAGATGAACAATTTATATTTTCAACTTAAAAAAATCTCTCAGGTTATGGGGTTTCATAGAGTTCTCTATGTACAAATAGTTTGATTTTTCTGAACATATCTTTATGGAAGTTGGGAAATAACTGTTGATGAAACAGTGTCCTACAATATTCAGTGAATTGAATAATTCAATTCAAAACTCCTACATTCAGAGTTCTACTTTATTTTCTGAAATCACCCTGTTTATTTGAATTCCTTTTCTCCTCCTAAGCATCTACGTTTTTCTCTTCACTCTTGCATCACTCGCTAATTGACCTTTCTAGAGATAAGCACGGAGAAGGCAATGGCACCCCACTCCAGTACTCTTGCCTGGAAAATCCCAAGGGCGGAGGAGCCTGGTAGGCTGTGGTCCATGGGGTTGCCAAGAGTCAGACATGACTGAGCGAATTCACTTTCACTTTTCACTTTCATGCATTGGAGAAGGAAATGGCAACCCACTCCAGTGTTTTTGCCTGGAGAATCCCAGGGACGGAGGAGCCGAGTAGGCTGCAGTCCATGGTGTCGCACAGGATCAGACACGACTGCAGCGACTTAGCAGCAGCAGCAGAGATAAGCATACATGGAGCTACAGCAACAGAAACCTAGTTAACACACTTAGATATGTTCTTTTATGCTCAAAATATTAAGTAAGCACTTATATTTAAGGGACTGTGCAAGGAGCTCTGTTTCCTTAAAAGTTGAATTACTGGTGTTTCCAATGAAGCTGATAATAAAGTATGGTCCCTGCGTACCAAACTGCAGTAGATCAGTTTGTGGGATACATTACTCATTAGGTTGCTAAGGCATAAGGTCAGAGCCTGAAACATAATGGCATTTAAAGCTTTTCCTCTCTCCATTACAAGTTCTATATCTGATAGCAAAAAGAGGTAATTTTATCTCTGCCCAAATAAACTTTTCTTAAAATCTCGTATTTTTAGCTATTAAATTTTCTCTAAAACATATCCTGGAGTTGATGTATCATTTCCCTGTTTACCATGACAATGACAGTTCCTAAGTGCTTGCTTTTTGAAATGTGGATATGTACAAACTAGGTTTATTTTTAACTGATGCCTCTTTTTGATTCATCTTTCCCTTTAATTGCCTCTTGCCTTGTGAATAACCATGTATTCTCACTTGGTTCACTAAGTAGTAGTAGCATAATTCTGAGGGTGTATTTAACAAATTTCTTTCAGATTGACCCAATCTATATATGACATCAACAACTTACAAATAATTGAACCATGTTTGTTTGTTTTTCTTTTTTTCCCCCTCTGGAAAGGAAATACTAACACTGAAACTGAAGTCATCTTTGGACTGTATTCAAATGTGTCAGTTTTGTGAAACGATACAGATAATTCGCTTAGCTTAAGGGAACAGAAGAACTTTGTTATGTTCTTTGAGTGTTATATTAAACTTGATTGTTGCCTCAGGACCCTATTTAATATGTCCAGCTGATTTATGATTTTTTGTAGTGCTTTTTCCTTTGATTTGTCTTGTCTTTGGAAAACTTGACATTTATTTCTATTTTATTCTTCATATTGTCTCAGTGATTATCTGTGCATTCATTACTTTCAGTAATGTTACTTGCTGAATTTAAAGCAAATTATGTGGAATATTGTGTTTTGAATTAGCAGTCATGTAGCAAGAAGGATGTAACATGGTGTGTAGGTTTATAGAATGATTTTTTAAAGTATTATTTTGCATAAATTCTCAAAACACTGTATTTAGTGTCTGTTCCTGTGTTGTATCTAGAATAATATAAATATTAAATATGCTGTCACTCTTATTTCTATTATTGATATAAAGAGGCTTTAAATTTCTACAGCAAATCGCATTTCTCCCTTTCTGGGCATCTATCATTTAATTAAGGTGCTATCACAGACTGATTACAATATTTAAGTCATTAAGATTTTAATTCTTAATTGTATGATCTCCCTTGGCAGGGCTGTTAACTTTGATGATACAGAGAGAGTAGAAATTCAGCAGAGACATTTATTTCTTTTCTTTTACGAACATGGCTGTACAATTTGCGTTTTCCCAGGTGGTGTTAAGAATGTGTGAGTAGATCACACAGCTGCTGGCTTGGTGGGTTTAGGGAGTGTGTTTAGCAGGTGTTTGCAGAATCTGGGGTTTGAAATATTCTCAAATATATAGAAAGAGACACAGATATCTGTTCTCTAGTTTAACATTTCATAATATCTATTTCTGTGCAATCTTCCTGCTATAAAACCATCGCACTTTGTTCCTTGTTCCTTGTTTCTTTTGTTTTAAGCCCTTGCCCAGATCCTATAGGAATTTCAATTGGCTAGGGGATATATCTACCATGCCTTTGCATTTGATGTACATTTTTATTAAATAGGTGAAAATATTTTCAATAATAATGTGGAATTTCTATAATTAACCCAAAAGTTTATCTACAACAAAGAAAATGAAAACCAGAGGCAGCCTCTTTTCCATAGCTCATTTCCATAGTAAAGTCACCTACCTAAGCTCAAGAAGAGCCGTGTTCCCCATTTCATCTGAGATAGGACAGCCTGTGAGGAATTTGTGCCAACTTGATTTTTTGTCATTTACACCATTAGCTGCTTTGGTTAAAAATAAATACAAACAACAGGGATTTGGGATGCTCATGATTCAGTTTATAGGTCATCGTTATAGTGATTGCTGAATGAATATGCTTTTAAGGCCGATTTATTGATCAATTCAAACAATATTTATTGAGTTACATGAAAGCCACTTCATTAAGTACCAAGATGATTAAATGAGACATGGACCCTTACATCTAGAAGAGCTTAATATTCAAGAACAAGACATTCATACAGATGGTAAGAATATATCAAACATACCAGAGTCCTCTAGGTGAGATTGAGCTGAAATGGTGCTGGCTTTATGAAGGAAGGGGAGATCGTGGAAAATGTCATGACAGTGGAGGTAAGTTAGCTGGGCCGTTAAGGATGAATGAGATTCAGGTATTTAGGTGATGTGTCTGAGAAGGAATAAAAGTATTTTCAGCAGAACAAATTGTATGTTGGAAAACCTGGTGCTTATAATGTCCTTTCCTCAGGCAACAACAGGTGTGTTAACATGGCTAGACTGCAGAGTTCATGTTAGAGATGAAAGGGGGGAAAATTTACAGGAAATGGCAGAAAATGGTATTAGAGAGAAATGTTTGAACTGGATTATGAGGGCCTTTAACTGCTAGACTAAGAAACCCAATTTTAATTGATTAAGACATTTGAAAGTATTGAGGGGTCTCATATGACTGACCTGAGCAAAGATGATTTTAAAGACCTTTAGTGGAGATGCTAAAGTGGAAGGGCCTGAGGTCTGAATAAGAGCATTCCCTTTAAGTTAGAATCTCTAGGACTAGAGAACTTACTATTGTTGTGTAAAACGATATAGGTAAGAGTTAAAGGTGGGCTTCCCTCATAGCTAAGTTGGTAAAGAATCCACCTGCAATGCAGGAGACACTGGCTCTATTCCTGAGTTGGGAAGATCCGCTGGAGAAGGGATAGGCTACCCACTCCAGTGTTCTTGGGCTTCCCTTGTGGCTCAGCTTGTAAAGAATCTGCCTGCAATGATGGAGACCTGGGTTCGATCCTTGGGTTGGGAAGATCCCCTGGAGAACGGAAAGGCTACCCACTCCAGTATTCTGGCCTGGAGAATTCCATGGACTGTATAGTCCATGGGGTTGCAAAGAGTCGGATTGGACTGAGTGACTTTCACTTTCAAGAGTTAAAAAATAAGTCCAGAATTTTAAGACTATGTGACTGGGAAAATGGTCATACTTTTAACATAACTAGTGAAGGGAAAAAGGGAGGAAGAACAGACCTAGAGGAAGATGATGAATGGGTCTTGGAAAGCATGAGATTGGTTTGCTAGTTCTTAGAATCCAGGAGGAACTATCCAGTAGGCTTTGAAATGCCAGTTTAGTCTTGGGTGAAAACTCTTTTAAAGTATATTCCTAGGAGTGAAATTTCTGAATCTTGGGGTATACACACCATCATCTACAAAACTGATATTGTTGCAGTTGTATTATGACATCATTATTTGTTTAGATTTGCCCTCTTTCTTTGCTCCACACAGTTTTATATATTTTCCACCTTTCTTCTAGAATAACTTTTTCATTAAAATATGTGGTTTATAATGTCTTTTAGTTAGGTACTCTTGGGTCGGAATTCTTGAAAATGCCTTTTTTAAGTCTTGTTTTGAAAAATATTTTGTCTAGATATTCTGAGTTATTATTTTCTCTCAGCCCATTGAAGAGACCAGTCTCCCAGTTTTGGCATCTCTTGTTGATAGGTTAGCTCTCTGTGTTCATTCCTTTTAAGGTAATGCCCTTTCTGTGTATTTGCTCTTAAGATCATTTGTTTATCTTTTGTATTCGAGTTTATGTCACTGTGTTTAGGTGTCAATTTCTTTTCATTTATCCTACTTCAGAGAGATAGATAGGTAGATATATATTTTAAGCTTCCTGAATCCGTGTATTTGTGTCTTTCTGTAATATCTCCTCAAATATTGCCTCTGCCCCATTCACCCTTTTCTAACCTTCTGAAAATTGAATTATAGGAATTATACCTTGTCACTCTATGCTACATTTCTCTTAATGTCTGTTTCATATTTTCTGCCTATGTATCTCTTAAGTGATATACTCTAGAACATTTGTTCAGCTATATCTTCCACTTCATGAATCTTTCTTAAACTCTACTGGTAAACCAGCCTCTTGAGTTTTTAAATTTTAATTCGTACTTTTTTAATTTTAATTTTAAGAAGTTTCATTTGGTTCTTTTGCAGATCTACATAGTATTTGTATTAGTATTTTCATTTATCTAACTCTTTATTAATTTCAATCTCTTATATTTCTTTAAACATATGAAACATGCTATTTCTTGTATGTTTATCTCTGGGAATATTTTAAGGCCTCATATGAGAGTTAATATCCTTTAGAGGAGGTTCATATTTGCCATTGCTAGGTGGCTACCAACCTAGAATCGTGTTAAAATTATGGCTTAAGTTTTTAAGACTCGAAGTGTTAATTCGAGTTGCATGAGGACTGGCTTTCAACTAGGAATACTCAGAGAAGGTTTTTATCATCTCCATTAAGCACCAAGGTTTGATATGGGCAATTTTCTTCTTAGGCCCCTTGGGAGATGAGCAATTTTATTTCTAGTTCAGTGTTAAACTGAGTTGTAGTCTTCTGAGGTTTATAGGACAATTTTCTATTTCTCTTTCCACTTTGATCATGCCTTGGATTTGGTTTCCATTCCCTCATAGTTGATGTCTTGGAAAGAAGCTCAAGTTCATCTGGGTTTGGTAAATTCACTCAAGGTCAAAACTGGCTCTACTGATGTTTACCTTTCTTAGTTCTTTCACTTTGTTTTTGGCCTCCACGGATTCCTTACTTTCTGGCCAGATTATCTATGCTTTTAAGATTATTTTTAAAAGATTCATCACATCTAGTTGTTTCAGTGGGGCATCAGTCAGGGTATATATTCTGCCGTACTTTCAGAAACAGAAGTTCAGGTGACCCATTTTTTGTGGACACATGACATCTCAAAATGACTTTTATCTTTTATAGTTACATAAAGAGGAGTTGCATAGTTACTTTAAAAAAAGTTACATAGTTACATAAGGAGAAGTTACTTAGTTACATCAGGAGTAGAAGGGGAGGACAGAGGATGAGATGGTTGGTGGCATCACTGACTTGATAAAAATGATTTTGGAGCCCCCCAAAAATGATGTCTGTCACTGTTTCCACTGTTTCCCCATATATTTGCCATGAAATGATGGGCCCAGATGCCGTTATCTTAGGTTTCTGAATGTTGCGTTAAGCCAACATTTTCACTTTCCTCTTTCACTTTCATCAAGAGGCTCTTTAGTTCTTCTTCGCTTTCTGCCATAAGGGTGGTGTCATCTGCATATCTGAGGTTATTGATATTTCTCCCGGCAATCTTAATTCCAGCTTGTGCTTCATCCAGCCTGGCATTTTGCACGATATACTCTGCACATAAGTTAAATAAGCAGGGTGACAATATACAGCCTTGATATATTCCTTTCCTGATTTGGTCCAGTCTGTTGTTCCATGTGCAGTTCTAACTGTTGCTTCTTGACCTGCATACAGACCTCTCAGGGAGCAGGTCAGGTGGTCTGATATTCCCATCTCTTTATGAATTTTCCAGTTTATTGTGATCCACACAGTCAAAGGCTTTGGCATAGTCAATAAAGCAAAAGTAGATGTTTTTCTGAAACTCTCTTGCTTTTTCAATGATCAAACAAATGTTGGCAATTTGATCTCTGGTTCCTCAGCCTTTGCTAAATCCGTCTTGAACATCTGGAAGCTCACAGTTCACATTCTCTTGAAGCCTGACTTGGAGAATTTTGAGCATTACTTTGCTAGTGTGTGTAATGAGTGCAATTGTGTAGTAGTTTGAGCATTCTTTGGCATTGCCTTTCTTTGAGGTTGGAATGAAAACTGACCTTTTCCAGTCCTGTGGCCACTGCTGTGTTTTCCAAATTTGCTGGCATGTTGAGTGTAGCACTTTTACAGCATCATCTTTTAGGATTTGAAATAGCTCAACTAGAATTCCATCACATCCACTAGCCTTGTTTGTAGTGATGCTTCCTAAGGCCCACTTGACTTTGCATTCCAGAATGTCTGGCTCTAAGTGAGTTATCACGCCATCGTGGTTATCTGGGTTGTGAAGTTCTTTTTTGTATAGTCCGTCTGTGTACTCTTGCCACCTCTTCTTAATATCTTCTGCCTCTGTTAGGTCCATACCATTTATGTTCTTTATTGTGCCCATATTTGCATGAAAAGTTCCTTTGGTATCTCTAATTTTCTTGAAGAGATCTCTAGACTTTCCCATTCTATCGTTTTCCTCTGTTTCTTTGCATTGATCTCTAAGGAAGTCTTTCTTTTCTGCTTTTAGGAAACAGTTAAGTCATTGCATCATGCTTCAATTACCATTAAATATTATCAGTCTAGAGACTGATGGATTCATTTATGTTATTTTTGATAAATCAAGTTTTTCCTTTATCATCTTTAGAGATGGAATTTGTGATGTCTGGTATGCTTACCTATAACTTTACAGAACCCCTTTTCTAAGTCTAGCTCACTGGGTTAGTATGTACAGTATTTTCAAATGATTAGTGGGAGTCACTGAATGGGAATTAGCATCTAAAAAGATTCCTATTAAGAGCCAGTTTCTCTGCTTCATATTTTACATATGTTAGTTCATTTAATGAAATGATAGGCACTTACACTAAGGGCTGCATCTTGCTATGGTGGAAGAAATAAGGACTGGAAAGCTGTATTCATGCTGTTTGAAACTCATGCTTATTGGATGTACAAAGTTACTTCACTGCTCTGAGCCTAAGTTTTTGTACAGTACAAGCAAAATATTTACCCTGAAGAGTTACTGTGATATAAGGGCTGGAGATATATAACTATGCCAATGATTAAATAGGAAATAATAATAATACATTATCATTAACAATGCCAAATATTAGAAAGAAAGTTAATGTTTGATTTTCATTGGGTACTATTACTTGATGATAAGTCATGCATGGCATACAAAGACATGGGAAGTTATAGGCAATCATCTTTTAAATGAAATTTAAAACAAGACGTTAAGTGAAATGTTAATTTGACAAACATGTTGGAGATCTTAGGTTTGTTAAGGTCAGTGACTGGTGACTGCTTCCTGAAACTCTTTCCATTCCTGGAATAACACCTTGCCCCCCTATAAGGAAATTGAAGTGAAGTGTTAGTCACTCAGTCATGCTGACTCTTTGTGACCCCCTGGACTGTAGCCCTCCAGGCTCCTTTATCCTTGGAATTCTCAAGGCAAGAATCCTGGAGTGGGTTGCCATGCCCTTCTTCAGGGGAGCCTCCTGAGCTGCTCTAACCTGGGTCTCCTGCACTGTAGGCAGATTCTTTACTGTCTGAGCTACCAGTGAAGCCAACTATTTGTTCAGTTATATCACACTGAAATTGTTTGAAGTAGCATGATTTTGTAACTACATTGACCCAGCAAATTTTATTCTTTCATTTGAATATTTTTTCTTAATAGCATTATGAGTGCAGTCAGGAAGTTGAGAAAGCCACCTGTCTTGTTGTAGGCTACCTAGCTGGTCTCAGGTAGCTGGACTCAGTGTAGAGAGAAGCTTTAAAAACTCCCATTGAATCTTCATCTTGCCAGATTTTATACCTTCAGGATACTGTGGGTATTTGGGTGACAGCCAGTTTATTTCCTTCAGTTAATGTTGTCGATGAACACTATATTTTAGTTTAGCCCTGATATGACAGAATTACATAAGTGTTCTAATCTTCATCAACACTTTGTGATCCAGAAACTTTTGTTATTTCAATAAAACTGTCAAAGGATACAGCTTCTGAAGCATTTAACTTTGAACATAGCAATGTTGTTCATCTGTTGACTTTGATAGATAGAGCTGTTGTGTTTCTTTGCCATAGATGTTGACAGGACCTTGTGGGTCATGCTTATTGTATAAACATTTAGTTCTCTAAACAATTTCTAGCCTGGAAGTTGGTAGTGCAAAATACTACTTTTTTCTTCCTATGACTCTGGAAAATGTTCTTTTGTCATCAGTATAAAGAGGGTGGGGTACTTACTTACTGTCTATGTGGACTTTCTTTTCCTGCCTGATTTTTGTTTACAAGCAATTCCAGGAAGCTTTGGGCCATTGTATCACCTTGTCTCATTCCATTAAAGATATTGATGCAACATGGATTGCTGAACAGTATAATCTCTTTTGCAGTTTCTATTGATCTTGTCCAGTAGGTCATTGTATGATGGGTTTGTACTGAAATCATTTTTGGCATAAAAACTGATCTTGAATTTGACAATCAGGTGCCTTCTTGTAATAGGCAAATTTATGCTAAGCTGGGATTCAATCTTTTTGTTTCTATCTCTTTCATATTCTACATAGTAATTTTTCCTAACTTCTCAAGTGGTCTTTTTGACATTTCCCTTCACTTCTTCTTTGCATCCTGAAATATGGATTCTGTTGTCATTGCTCTTTCAAAATTGCTCAGTGTGGTCTGAAATGGCGTGTTTTCTTCTGGTCTTTTTATTGGGGGTGCGGACTTAGACTGTGCTTGACCATCCTGCTATGCTTCACTCTGTTGATTAATTTTTCTTATTGAAACACTTTCCTTTTTCACTGTGGGGACAATGTGTTCTCCTGTTTCTCTCACCTTTTTGATTGTTCTTTTTGTCCTCTTAATTGGCTGTTCTTCTCTGTGTCCATGACTTCAGGCATCCTCACCTGTGTCTAATCTGTCCTGAGTTCTTTCTCACTGACTTTTCAATCTCTGCTTAGGCTTCGGTTACATCTTAAATATAAAAGAGCATCAGATTCACATTTCTTTTCCTACACCCTAATCATTTTCTGTTCTCACATTTCACAGGTTTTATTCACATAATATTTGAGTGTCATTTTCTAGATAGTATGGGAGGTGGAATGGATGTGAGAGACAAAGTTGTATCAAACATGTCTTCCCTGTGAGTTTGTAACTTAGGAAAGGCAAAAAGATACATACCTGAACCATAGTTAAGCAGGGCAACATGTGGAAATACCTTAGCAGTGAAAAGTGAATGAAATTCACTCACTCGTGACCAACTCTTTGTGACCCCATAGACTATGCAGTCCATGGAATTCTCCAGGCCCGAATATTGGAGTGGGTGGCCTTTCCTTTCCCCTAGGATCTTCGCAACCCAGGGAACAAACCCAGGTCTCCTGCATTGCAGGTGGATTCTTTACCAGCTGAGCCATAAGAGAAGCCCTAGCAGTGATGTAGAAGGCAAAGAATGTAGAGGTAATTGGAGGTTTCATAGAGAAAGTGATACTTCATTTGGGTCTTAATGGATAGACTACAGGTATGACAGCACAGTTGTAATGGCAGATTTGGGAGTCCTGTCATACTTTTTCTAAGTTTAGGTAGACTTGTCCTAGGTAGACAGTAGACAAATATTGCTTAAATTTAGAACCTGTAATCTTTTCATCTATATTAGGCACCCAGAATAAAAGTGTGCATAATAACTCATGTCATACGTGTAATAAATTTAAAATGCATGTCTTTTAGTGGCAGAGCTTCAAGGGTGATTTTAAAGAAGTATAACCATTTACCTTTCTATTTACTGACTCCTAGTGTATCTTGTGTACCTCAGCTTTTAAAAATAGGCAGATTCTTTAACATCTGAGCCAGCAGGGAAGCATCCCTGCAAAAAATAAAAAATACTATACCAGATATCAGATGTAATATTTGCCCTTTTAAGTGTCTTTTCAGATTATTTCCATGAGCTCTGAGTGGAAAGCTAAGTATGTTAGCACTTCTTTCATTCTTCTTCATGGATTGTCACACTCAAGCTTGGAGTTCATGTTTTTTACCACTTTCCAGTAAGAAATAGGAATCTATCATTTCTTATTAGCCAATTTGAAGCTTTTAATTTGATTATATTTCTTTATGACACCTCTGTTCCAAATTTTGTGTACTGCTTCCTGCTCCCTCTCTGTAGTTAGGACCGGTATTTAAGTTGAGGTTGAAAGAATTCCTGGCTGAAAGCAGAAGCGTACTTTGATGGCAGCCACAAGGAAGGCAACAGTGAGCCCCTACAGTGATGGGACTGAAGTGGCTGGGGTGAAGTAAAGGCCAGCCTAATAGCAAGCACAGCAGGCTAGAGATAGTTTGCTAGGAAAAAGTGTCAGCAGGTTGCTATCCTGATCCAGTCAAATTTATTTGCTGTCTGTGACTATTAGCAGCTCTATTCTTACCTGGGTTATTACTTTCTCTTTTACATTTCCAGTAAAACCTTCAATTCAAGGGATTTCCGATTTTTTTTTTTTTTTTGACACATAACGTAGGTTTCATTCTAATCTTTTTGAGATGTGTTTGACTTTATATGGTGATAGCTATATCTGAATTCTTCAGATTTCAGAGAATTTGGGGAGCGATGTGTTGAGGATACAATATACATTGAGTTTTGCTTTGCTCTGAGATTTAGTATTTAATCTTAACCATTGCTTTTATCTTATATATGCCTTTATAAACAATACAGGACTCTCTATTATCTCCCTTTTAGTCTCAAAAATTAATAAGAGGTACACGGAAAGCAATTGCCAATTATTCTATAATAAACTACTGGATTTAATGCTGTTTCATACTGCAGTTATGTTTAAAATGCTCTATAGCACTGAATATAGTATTATTAAAAGATAGTTCTCACAGGAGAGAGTTTCTTATAGCTGGGCCCTCAGCCAAACAATTTTTTTTAATTGTTTTAAGTTCTTAAAAGCTTACAATCCAAACTGTTTCTGGCATTTAGTGAAATATAGTACCTCATGGAAGCTCATTGTTAAACAGAAGTCACCTAACTATGATCTATTTAGTGATACACACATGCACACACACCCATAGACACCAGTCAGGGTTATCGATGCCTCAATATTAAACTAAGTGCATCCATGAAATAGATTTCATAGAAGTTGTTTTAATTTATCTTGATGAATAGCTTACATTCTGGACTCAGGTTATCATTATTCTCATTGTTATAGGTGGTATCAATGTGCTACTAGTTAGGAACATAAGTGAAATTGACCTTGGCATAAAACAGAGTATTCTTATGTACTTTCACTAGAGTTTGGTTCTTGAGATCTATTGGTTTAAGGAAGGGGACCTCAACCTCTGTGCCATAGGCTGGTACCTCCTGTCAGATCAGCGGTGGCATTAGATTGGAAATAAAGTGCAAATAAATGTAGTGTGCCTGAATCATTCTGAAACCATCCCCACCCCCAGTCCGTGGACAAACTGCCTTCCATGAAATTGGTCCTTGGTGCCAAAAAGGTTGGGGACTGCTGGTCTGAGGCATATAGGCAGCTAGCTGATGTGTAAAAGCAATGAAACCAAACTCCAGTTGCTTGCTTAGGTAGAATTTTATTTAGTTTTACTGTGTTTTTTGGTTAGGCTGAACTTTCCCTTTTTTTGGGAAACTCTAGTTTTCATAGAATCAAATATTTTACCTCTTGCTATTTTGCATATTCCAAGTCTTACATGTCCTCATTGTTTTCACCAATGTGATAAAAATAGGAACATGTTTACATCAAACAAGAATGAATCTGTCTTTAACTACCTTTCACTTTCCTTTCAACAACAAATCATTGCTTTTTCCTTTCCCTTCTCTTCTTGCATAGCGATAACTGCGTCTATAAAACAGGAAGAGAAGCCCTAGTATCTAATATTAATTTTAGTATTATCTATTAATTTATTATATACACACATGTTTTTAGTTAATGTACAAAATGCATTCTTATTTACTTTTAAAACTTCTGTGTACTTAGCAGAGTGATGGATTATAGAAATATAGGGCAAGATCCTTGCTCTCAGGGAATATATCTAGTTGATAATTGATTTAAAAATAGTATGCCATAAGTATCATTTGCTTTCTTTTAAAATCTCATCACTTGTCACTATGGTGTGCCCAGCTGTTGAGCAGGTATTTCCTTCAGTGTTAGATTCTGAGCTGTAGAAGAAATTACTAACAGGATTTCCATGGGTTGCTGTTGATGATATTTGCACTTTTCAATTTGGGGATTATTTAAGAGCTATTACAAAGTGTTGTGTTATATGCCGGAGAACAGTTGTTCCATATCTTGCTGATATCTAGAATTACCTCAGGAGTTGTTAAGAGATACAGGTCCTGAGGCCCTACCTGTAGAGATCTTGATATTTAGATTCTGTAGTTATGGGTGTATTCAAATCCAGATTATAAATAGATGACAGAGTAGGGAAGGACAAGGAGATGGGGTCAAGCATTCAACATTTTTGGTAGTATAACAGGGTGATAGGTGGGGAAGGAAGAGGGTTATGAATTTTTTGTCTTAAGAACAGGGTAACTCTACACTTATTCAAATTTTGTTCTGGACATATCTTCCCAACATTTCCAAAGTAATCTCACATATTGCTTACTGCTTTCAAATAGAAAGTCACCAACAAACTGAACTTGACTTAAAAGAAATGAAAACTTCAGATATCTCCTCTTCCACCCTCTCAAAATTTTTCTAATACTTCAATTGCCTTCAACAAAATACGCTGACGTGTTTTCTGCACTAAAGAAAATTACCACTGAAAGATAAAATTGAAACCAGTTGGAATCCAAAAGGGGAAAACAGAGACAATGTAACTGTGGTTGTTTCCCATTGAGCTCAGCCAGCAACAAACCAAATTGAGATACTCAGTAATATTTTTATGTACATAAAGTAAGAGAACTGTATTATATGAAATTCAGAGTTCTGATTTATGTTTCTTTGTTTATAGAACTCAGATTTTCATCTTCTCATAAACCAACGTATCCCAAGTGAAACATTATCAAACATTCTAGCTGCTTAAGAGCTCTGATTCTATCTAGATATCGATGGCATGGTAGAAACTCATTTTATAATTTTATTAAGGCTGATTTGATTTTATGGTCATTTTACATGTAGACATATGATAAAATCATATGAGAACATATGGAGAATAAATAAGAGACTAAACCATTGGTCCCTGTAGGGTTGACACATTTTAAAAAGCATGAGAAATATAAATGTGTTTGATTATGTGAACACTATTTGAAAAACAGAATTATCAAGCAACACTCCTAGGTGTTAAAAGGTTGAATATTTACTCACATTTTCAAAACTTGAAGCAAGAATAAATTGACCTCAGTTGCAAAAGAAAGAGGATGAAGGACTAGATACTTACTTATTGAGCACTTATTAT
Organism: Bos grunniens; assembly: GCF_055505025.1. NCBI lineage: Eukaryota > Metazoa > Chordata > Mammalia > Artiodactyla > Bovidae > Bos > Bos grunniens. The sequence continues at coordinate 97,448,165 of NC_141194.1, read as the reverse complement.
GTCAAGGATTGGTAAACTAGAAAAGGTAAATGTGAATAACCACGTAGTTTTCTAAATTCATAGATGCTGTTCACACACCACCATGCTTATTTGATACTTATTGGCTACAGCTGCCTCCAGGATACAATTGGGAGTATTGAATAGAATTGCAACAGAGACTGTATGACCTACAAAGCCCAAAATAGTGACTAGCCTTATCCACGGAGAAGGCAATGGCACCCCACTCCAGTACTCTTGCCTGGAGAATCCCATGGATGGAAGAGCCTGGTAGGCTGCAGTCCATGCGGTCGCTAAGAGTCAGACACAACTGGAGCGGCTTCACTTTCACTTCTCACTTTCATGCATTGGAGAAGGAAATGGCAACCCACTCCAGTGTTCTTGCCTGGAGAACCCCAGGGATGGGGGAGCCTGGTGGGCTGCCGTCTATGGGGTTGCACAGAGTCGGACACGACTGAAGCAACTTAGCAGCAGCAGCAGCAGCAGCCTTATCCAGGACTGCCACTTCCACAATTTGCAGAATTTGCCTCAACAGTTTTTCCAAGGTTCTCTTGGGTTCTTCCTGGAGTCTAGGATGGTGGAGGTGACTACGCATTGTTAGCTTATTTTGTTTGGTTTGGGCTTCCACATCAGGCCTATGCCTTTTTTGAGTATATTGCTCCAGTCTGCATAAACATTTTTTAAAAATCTGGTGATTTCTCTGAGTCCCTGGGTCCCTGCCGTAATCTCTAAACTTCTCACTTTAGTTCTTCATAAGTTACACAGAAATCAGTTCTTTTAGATACTTAGTTCTTTCTCTAGAAGTAACTACTGTAATAAATGTCTTGTAAATTTTCCTAAGAAACATTTATGCATATACTAGCAAATACATGTCAATATTCTTTCTTGCTTTCCCAACAAATGCTAGCATTTACTGTACAGCCTTGCATACCCCGTTTTCATCATTTATTGGTATTTATGAAAATTATTCCATATTGTTCCATAAAGAGTTTCCTTGGTCATGAATATAGCACCAGAGTAGTCCATTGAGTGGGACATAGCACAGTTTAATCAGGCAGTCTTCTTTTGAAAAGCTTTCGGATCATTTCAAACCTTTTGCTACTATAAACAATGCCCAATTTACCGTAGTTTATTGAATCTGTCTCCAGTTGGTGAACATTTATAATCTTTTGCTAGTAACAATGCTGGAATACACAATCTTATACATAAATCATTGTGCATAAATAAGAATATATATGGATTATTCACATATATATAGAGGAATAAAGATATGGATAAATTCCAAAATATCTGGATGACCTATCCTGTTTCAGCACAGATCTAGGTGCTAGCATGTAACAGGGAACAAACAGTCACAAATATCTTTTTTAAAATGGAGCTGACATCAAAGTGGAAGGCATAGACAATAACATGTATTATGTCAGATGGTGATAACCGCTATGGAGAAAGATGAAGCAGGCAAAGGGGAAAAGGAGTGTCAATAGGGAGGAGTTGTGATTTGAAGTACATCATCAGGAAAGATATCTATGAGAAAGTGACATTAACCAAAGATCTGGAAGAAGTGAGGGAAGATCTAGTGGTGATATAAACTCGAATACAAAGGCTGTCCTGTGGGAGTTGATCTGGTATATTTGAAGAACAGCAAGGAAGCTAATATAGCTGGAAGGGAGGAATGAAAGGAAAGTAATGAGGTCAGAGTAGCTAAGCAGAGGACATGGAATATAAAGTAAGGCATTTTAATTTGCAGTTACAAAAGGAGAAATATTGTGAGGGGGGATAAATTAGGAGTTTGGGATTAACACATACCCATTACTATATGTAAAATAGTCAACAAGAACCTACTATATAATACAGGAACTATACTCAATATTCTGTAATTACCTATATGGGAAAAGCAGAGAAGGCAGTGGCACCCCACTCCAGTACTCTTGCCTGGAAAATCCCATGGATGGAGGAGCCTGGTAGGCTGCAGTCCATGAGGTCGCTAAGAGTTGGACACGACTGAGTGACTTCACTTTCACTTTTCACTTTCCTGCATTGGAGAAGGAATTGCCAACCCACCTGAAAAAGAATGGATATGTATATTTGTTTCACTGAATCACTTTGCTGTACACCTGATGCTAACACAGTATTGTAAATGACCTATATTCCAATACAAAATACAAAATTAAATTTAATAAGAAAGCAAGGCATTCTAGACTACTGCAAAGACTGATTTTTACTCAAAATGATACAGAAAATCATTGAGGGGTATTGAATGGTGGAATAAAATAAAATGAACTGACATGAAAGAATCGATGCTTTCAAACTGTGGTGGTAGAGTAGACACTTGAGAGTCCCTTGGACTGCAAGGAGATCAAACCAGCCAATCCGAAAGGAAATCAGTCCTGAAATTTTATTGGAAGGACTGATGCTAAAGCTGAAGCTCCAATACTTTGACCACCTGATACAAAGAGCCGACTCATTGGAAAAGACCCTGATTCTGGGAAAGATTGAAGGCAGGAGGAGAAGGGGACAACAGAGGATGAGATGGTTGGATGGTATCACCGATTGGATGGACATAAGTTTGAGCAAGCTCTGGGAGTTGGTGATGGACAGGGAAGCCTGGCGTGCTGCAGTCCATGGGGTCACAAAGAGTCAGAAATGACTTAGCGATGGAACAACAATAAATAAAGAAGAGCTAGAAGTAATGATGGCTTGAAACCCTTCAGTATATGTGGAGGTATGAGAAGTGATCAAATGCTGGATTTGCCAAAGACTGAAATGTGGCCTGGGAAGGAAGAAAGTCAATGATGACTGTGACATTTTTTTTGAACAATTGGAGTTGAGTTGCCATTTTTTGAGAAAAAGACTAAAGCAGGTTTGGGAGTCAGGCAAGAGATGAGCTAAATTGGAGACAATTATTGGGCAATTATGTAGAAATATCTAGGAGATTAGAAGTTTCTTTTTTAGGAGAAAAAACTTTCTTTTAAAAGTTTCTTTTAAACTGTTATAAGATAGTTTCCCAGTTTCTGTCATTTGAATAAGTCCCTGGTGGGATCTAGAACACTGACCTTCTTCTAGACATGCTCGGTATACTTGAAACCCAGACTGAAAAATCCTACATTGTCAAGTTGAGGTCCTGATTCCACATCTCTTGGGGTGTTATTTTGTTCCCTCTTGTTCAAAAAAGTTAATTGCCTTCTGCATTAAACTGAATTGTATGCAGTACTTGTACCAGTCTGAAATGGACCACATTGAGAAAGAAAAGACTGGATATGATGAATGCCCAAACTGTATTCTCAATAAAAAATGTCCTATTAGCCTAGCAGTACTGGGCTTAAGCCTCGTAATTCCTACAGTGATGTTTTCCCAGCGGTCTTCCTTGACACCCTTAGCTTTTAGAGTTTCTTGCTGGACTTATTGATTTGTGACATGAATTAGGAAATTTGATATAACAGGAGGTCCTCTGGGTGTTTGCAGTGGCCTGTAGGTACTTGATCAGTCCCTACTTACAAAGCCTGATCCAATTTGCCGGTAAAGGGATTAACTAGAGCTTGAGTAAGGTATTCACAGAGGTTAAAGTTTAGCCAGAAGGGCTCCCACCACCATCTTTGTCAAGCACTGGGAGATGAAGTAAGAACTATACTTCAGTTTTGGCATTTAAATGATTATTTCAAATGAGGGAAACCCTCCCTAAAACCTCCAAGCCCACTTTATTTGTCCTTCCTAAAATATCCATTATCTCATTAGGTATTGAGATCCAATTGAAGATATACAATGTTAGCTATGCATGTTGTTAAGCATAGTGTTCTGGTGACATTTAGCAGTGTTCAGTAATTGGCTTAATGAACAGGTGTACAAGTTATGCAGATGTTAATTTGCAGTAACATGTGCTGCCTGATTTGGGAGGGTTCTTGTCTGTACTACAACCAGTAAGATTTGTTCCTTAATTAGGAAATCATTATGTGTATGTGTGTGTGTGTATGAGATTCCCACCATTAGTCTTGTTTAATGTGCTTTAAACTTTGGGAACACTCTTGGTAATGCCATTCCTATGGCTTCAGGTACTATGCAGGTGTCAGGATGAAATCTACCTTTCTGTGGGATGCCTTAGTTAGTGCCCAGCTGTAGGCAATGCAGAGAGGGGAAGCTTCACAGCTGTAATATGCAGCTTATAAAAGGAGATGGAGATGCAGTCTCCCACTGCATATTGCATCAGCCATTCCTTCCAAGGTTTGGTAAACAAATGTGTTATCCCTCACCAAATGGATTCACAATCAGTTGAAAACAAAATTGTGCTTGCTTTCCACAATGACTAATCTTGACCTATATTTTTTTTTCCTTTGTTCTCTTCCCTGTTGTTTCTGATTCCTGTTTACACTTGGTCCTGGGCATTGCCAAGGCTAACTATCAGTCTGTAGACTATAAAAAGGGACAGGTATATTTAAGCCGCACTCTAGTCATATTTTATTTTTATATTGAAAAAATGGAACTTTGCACAGGCTGATATAGCAGACACCCATACAGCAGCCTCCCAGAATGAACAAATGCTTACATTTTGTCATATTTGCTATAGATCTTTGCTTTGAAAGAAATAAAACACTAGAGGTAAAGTTAAGTCTTTCAGGGTTCTACTTTCTCCAGTATCACTTTCCTCCTCCAAGATAAACGCCATCATTAATCTTTTGAATATCCATTCCATATTTTTATAATTTTTCGGTGTATATAAATATATGTATCTATATACTCACTTATAAGTAATATGGAAAATTAGCCTGTGTCTTATTTTCAATTTAGAGAAATGCTAATATACAGCATACAACATTTACAACCACTTTTATTTTTCCATTCAGCATTGTATTTGGGATCTATTCCTGTTGAAATATGTAGCTGTAACACTGTCACTGTAAATGCTGCATTGTATTCTATTCTATTAATATGCTGTAATTTATTTACCCATTCTATAACCCCTGGCATGTGGGTTGTTTCCAGTTTTGTACTGTTATAAACATATGATACAGCAATCCCTCTCCTGGGCATGTATCTGGAGAAAACCATAATTCGAAAACCATGCACCCCAGTGTGCACTGAGGTACTATTTACAATAGGCAGGACATGGCAGCTACCTAAGTGTCCGTCAACAGATGAATGGATAAAGATGTGGTACCTATATACAATGAAATTAGCCATAAAAAAGAATGTAATAATGCCATTTGCAGCAACATGGATGGATCTACCGATTGTCATTGTGAGTAAGTCAAACAGAAAGACAAATATCATATGACATTACATATCTGGAATCTAAAAGGGTACAAATGGACTTATCTGCAAAACAGAAACAGTTATATATATAGAAAACAGACTTATAGCTCCAGGGAGTAAGGGGGATTGGGATAAATTGGAAGACTTGGATTGACATACACATACTACTATGTATAAGATAGACAGCTAGTAAGGACCTAATGTGCTTAGCACAGAGAACTGTACTCAATATTCTGTAATGGCCAATGTGGGAAAAGAATCTGAAAAGGAGTGGATATATGTATATGTATAACTGATTCACTTTGCTGTACACCTAAAACTAACACAGCATTGTTAAACCTCAATAGAAATTTTTTTAAGTACAATAAACATACTTGTCTTCTTGATCATTTGACCTATAAATGGAAGAATTGGGTTATAATAATGAGCTGAGCACATGTTAACTATATTTTGCATGAATAAATGCTAATTTTAAGATTGTTGTCCTAATTTTTATTGCCACTGTTGGCTCAATCAAATCCTTATTTCTCCGTCTCCTCATCCATACTGGGTCTTGTGAGACTTTTTTGTTATTTTCAATTTGATAAATGTGAAATGGTGTTTCATTGATTGTTTTCATTTACATTTCCCTGATTTACTCGTGAAGTCGAGTAACTGTTTAGTACTAGCTATTGTGTACTTGGGCAAATGACTCAATATTTGTGTTGCTTAGTTTCCTCCTTTGTCAAATGACAATGGTAATACATATCATATAAGGTGATATAAAATTAGTTCCAGACACAGAACAAATATTTAATAAAAGTTGATTTTGGTGGGGGTTGTAATGATTGTGGTTGTAGTTAACACTGCTACTACTACTACCGTTATTATTATTGCTGTAACTATTGCCATTATTAAACTTTTCACTTTTGTGTGTATGCATATACATATGTTTTGTGTGTATATGTACATAGATAATCCTTTGCCCATTTTTCAATTGTGTTTTATACTATTTCCAGGAATATGAGGGTAAAGATGATGTAAAGAGAGTGGAAGATAATAATTCAAAAAAGAAATCATTGTAGCTATCACACAGAAATCACTGTAGACTTTCCCTGCCTGCCTTTGTCATACTCGCACTCATTTAAACATCAAAGTATTAAGTGAAGTTAAAATAACAGCTTTCTCAAGGAATACATGAAAAAGTATTTCCATGTAGTTAGAATCATTTTTGGAATTGTATACATATGGATTAAAATATGTAGGTATGTAGGCAAATAACAATTGTTTTTGTTTGTATGATATATCTAAAGTGACAGTTGGGCATTATTTGTTGAATAGAGGTACATATAATATATGAGTGAAAGTGAAAGTGTTTGTCACTCTGTCATGTTCTACTCTTTGCGACCCCATGAGCTATAGCCCGTCAGTGTCCTCTGTCAATGAAATTCTCCAGGCAAGAATACTGGAGTGGGTAACCATTCCCTTCTCCAGGGGATCTTCCTGACCCGGGGATCCAACCTGGGTTTCCCACATTGCAGGCAGATTCTTTACTGTCTGAGCCACCAGTGAAGCCCTACATATATGTATGCATGAAGCTCTATAAGGGCTTCCCAGGTGGTTCAGTGGTAAAGAACACACCTGCCAATGCAGTCGATGCAGGAGACATGGATTCGATCCGTGGACCAGGCAGATTCCCTGAAGAAGGGAATGGCAACCCAGACCAATATTCTTGCCTGGAGAATCCCATGGATAGAGCAGCCTGGCAGGCTACAGTCTAGGAGGTTGATAAAGAGTCAGACATGACTGAACATGCACTCCGGAAGCTATCTAAATTTTCATTGTGGCTTGAAACACTACGATTATTAGCTTTATTTACCGTGGCTTTGTGTATAGGGTACTTAATAGGAAGTAATTTCCATATATTTCTTATAATAAAATGTAACACATCATTTGTTGATGTTGATTCTAAGATAACAATGTTCTCTAATGTGGAACTATGACATCTGATAACAAAAAAGGAGATTTTCTAAGTCATATGCTTGTATTCATTGAAGCTATATTATTATGGATAAATAAATCACAATTGTTAGATATCTTTTGGACATACTTCCATGATTAGTAGTTTTCCTAAGTCCACATACTTAAGACATATGAATACATTTTTTGTCTTGTGTACCATTGTATGTTCATGCTAGACTTAACACATTGTAGGTGTTCAACAAATATGTCCTGGATGAATGAGTGAATGAATGAATAGTATTAATGCCAACTTTAGAAATCAATCTTTCTCACAGGAATTTTGAGGTACATTAATTATAAAACGTTTATTATGATTTATGATTAGTTATCACCATGAAAATTATTGTGATACCCATTTATATTAATATTGGCTACAAATTACAAACATCCTGTCACATGTTTTGTATATCCACTGTGATAGCAGAAATTAATATGGGATTCCCGAACATTGCCTAAATTAGATTGGGGAAAGAATATAACCATGTTTACTTTACTTATGCTCATGAGCATCCCTCAGTTGTAAAGGAATAAATTTATAGTACAATTGCATGTACAAATCCATGTATTATAGGAAATATAAGAATACTCACTGGGCATTTTATCTTAGATAATTAGTATCTTGATGTTAGTATGTTTTTAATAATAATACACGTCTTTATTGTTACATCATTATATTCTTACAGACAGTATTTTATAGTGTTTCATTATTATTTGGTCGATTAGCAGTGTCAATTTAAGCACTCTAATTTAATCCTGTGGCTTCAAACCCAGTGGCTATATAGGTTTTTATTTGCACAAGGAGATATCACATAAAAATGGAGGCGTCGTGAACCTAAAGACCATAGGGCCATTGTTGATAAAATCAGTATTTGAAATTTTTGTATTGAGAATTAAAAACTATCTCTTTAGTCTCATTAAAGTAATTTGAAATAATTATAGAATCACTATAATTTAAGTTTATAAATTAATTATGTTGTTGTTATAAGCACATTTCACATGAGAGCAACCCTCTGAAATTTTTAAGTACACAGTACAGCATTGTTATGGAGAAGGCAATGGCACCCCACTCCAGTACTCTTGCCTGGAAAATCCCATGGACAGAGGAGCCTGGTGGGCTGCAGTCCATGTGGTCGCTAAGACTCAGACACGACTGAGCAACTTCACTTTCACTTTTCACTTTCATGCATTGGAGAAGGAAATGGCAACCCACTCCAGTGTTCTTGCCTGGAGAATCCCAGGGACGGGGGAGCCTGGTGGGCTGCCATCTATGGGGTCACACAGAGTCGGACACGACTGAAGTGACTTAGCAGCAGCAGCAGCAACAGCATTGTTAATTGTAGGCTCAGTGTTATACCACAGATCTCTAGAACTCATTGAACTAGTATGATCCATTGAACAGTAAGTCTCCATTTCTCCCTTCCTCCAGCTCCTAGCAAACACCATTCTACATTGTTTCTATGAGTCTTATATTTTAGATTCCTTACATAAGTGTAATCATTGCAGTGTTTGTGCTTTTGTGAATTGCTTATTTCACTTAGCATAGTGACTTCCAGGTTCTTCCATGTTGTTGCAAATGGTGGGATTTCCTTTTTTTTTAAAGTTGAATAATATTCCATTCTATGTATATATTACACTTTCTTTATTCATTCATCATTTGATGGACATTTAGATTGTTTCCACATCTTGGGTATTGTAAATAATGCTGCAGTCTGCATAGGAGTTTAGATAACTCTTCAAGATTTGAATTTCAATTCTTTTGGATATATACCCAGAAGTGGGATTGCTGGACTGTATGGTAGTTCTGTTTTAATTATTTGAGGAATATTTGTATTGTTTTCCATAGTGGCTGCACCATTTTACATTCCTACTAACAGTGTACAAGGCTTCCAATTTCTCTACATCCTCACCAACACTTTTTTTTTTTTTTTAACAGTAGTCCTCTTAACAAGCGTGAGGTGATATCTCGTTGTGCATTTCCCTTCATGATTAGCAATGCTGAGCATCTTTTTATGTTGTTCATTCCAAATGTCCTCTTTGGAAAAATATCTATTTGAGTTTTAATTGAGTCGTGGAATTACCCATTTTTAATTTAAGTCATGGAATATTTAAGTTTTACAAGTATTAGAAACATTTGAAATAAAAGAATCTTAAGACAAGTGGCATTTTCTGGTCTTTATGAAAGCAGAGACTTTTGAATGTTTGAAAGCTTCGATACTATATAGATAAATTTCATATATCATTACCTCTCTTGAAATTCTCTATTTTCTAAGCCTGTGCTTGTGATTGCTAAGGCAATAATTATTGTTGTTTTGTCACTAAGTCATATCCGACTGTTTTTGCAACCCCATGAATTGTATCCTGTCAGGCTCCTCTGTCCATGAGATTTCCCAGGCAAGAATACTGAAGCGGGTTTCCATTTCCTCCTCCAGGAGATCTTTCTGACCCAGTGATCAAACCCATGTCTCCTGCATTTCAGGCGGATTCTTTATTGCTGAGCCCCCAGGGAAACCCCCAAAGGTGATAAGAGCCACTGGTTAATATCTAGTGATCATGGTGAAAACATGATTGCTCCCGAAAGCCTGTCTAGTGAAGAAGTTATTTTAAACTAGGTTTGCTCTAATGATCCTTAGTTCAGCAGTACCCACTCATGGAATTCTATTCATTTCTTTGTACATGTGTGAGTGCTCATTTGTGTCTGACTCTTGGCAAACCCATGGACTGTAGCCTGCCAGGCTCCTCTGTCCATGGGATTTTCCAGGTATAAATACTGGAGTGGGTTGCCATTTTCTACTCCTGGGGATCTTCCTGACCCAGGGTTTGAACTCAGGTTTCCTGTTTCTCCTGCATGGGCAGGTGGATTCTTTACTTCTGGCACCACCTGGGAAGCCCATTTCTTGAACCCAAGATAAACTAAAGTATAATACAAGGAAAATATGTAAGGATTCAGAAAATAAAACTGTGAACTCTAGACATTTAAGAGATCTAATCTTCATTTTAAGTAGCTTGTTTATTTGAAAAGGGGAGAGATTGAAATATACTTTAATTAAAAAAAAAAAGCAAAAATATGATGATGCACAAAATGACCATTATGTATGTTTGGGTAATTCAGGAGTCTCTTAGTTTGCAGGATAATCATAATGTGTCTTTCATACTGTATAGGATTTTCACTGTATATATGCTTTCTTAATTAGTCTCCCATACTGGGATTGAAAGCATATTGAATGATTAGGATATTTTTCTTGACTATTTTGTTTGACTAGCACACATTTCTAAAAGATTCTACAAGTAATTTCAGTAAAATTCAGCTAACTTTTTTCTTATGACAAAAGGCCTCACTCTTGAACTGTCATTTCTTTATATAGTCTTCAGCTGAAAGTGTCTTGAAAGTTAGGATAAATTAATATGCTGATTATTTTATAGGAAATACACTGGGCTCCTAGATCCTTTGAGGAACACTTGTGATGATTTTTTTAAGAAATATATTGAAAGTCATTTTTCTTCTAGCAGTACCAGTAATTCTCTTTTCTTGAGTAAACATGGCAAACTACTTTTCACTCCCATAAGATCATGTTTGTCAAGTGTAATTATCTAGCCTGTTTGAACTCTGCATTATGTTAAATTGATCATACCTGGAAAGTATGGCACTGCTAGATTTTTAGTGATTATTTTTGTTTGATTTCTATAATAAGTTCATTTAATTTTTCTATAGTTTATAGCAATAAAACAAAGGGAGTCTTAATGGACCACAACATTTTGATGCCTTGTAGAAATTTTTCCAGATGCACATATCTGTGAACACAAAGCTTAGCCAAAAAAAAAAAAAGTACTGTGTTTGTGGGTTACTTTCCTCCACAGAAAATAAGAAAATCAGTAACTCATTTGTGATCTCCTTAACAAAGATCAGATAAATAAATATAACAAAAATAATAATTGCCTGAAAATAAAGTTATACTTTGTAAAAGTAATAATGAACCAGCATGATAATGGTCATGTGACTTTGTGGTAAAATTTGGCAGCAAGAGTTTGGGTACAAGAGCATATCATTCTAGTTGACTGGAAAATGTTGCCTTTACTTTTCTCATATTTTTTCATGGTCCCATTACCTACAACCCTGTTTTTATATTAGCAGAGGTAAACTGCCAACACAGGAATATAATGGTAGCTGTAGAATTTCTGTATAGGAGGGCTTAAGGGATTTGAGATAAAGCCTCCTTTTCATTGCAGACAGCATGATGTTTTTCACTTTGGTTTGAGAGATGGCTTCTTTGAGGGGAGGGCTGATGGGGGTGATCAGGGAGACTTTTTTGGGGGAGGTCTAAGGCGCCTCCATGACACTGTCACCCTTCACAGTTTCAAGACATTTTAACTGTTTGGAACTCAAGGGTTACCTTCTGAATGTAGGCTAAATAAATCTTTTGTTCAAAGAAAGCAAATATTACTAAAATATGGTGAAGGAGACAAAGGAAACTTACTCAAAACACCCTGTCTTTGAGATTCCTTCATTATGAGTGTGCAAATAGGCACTAACTGTTGTCTAACTGGCAAATGATTAATATCTGTTCTGCAAAGCAGTCTCAGTAGGGGTTTTCATATGGCGACCTGTTTAGCCTTCAAGTTACCTTAGATAACTTTGAAGCAATTTCAAACCTGCCTTAATTTTATCATATTTCAGGATAAATACATGTTTGCCTTTTTCCTCAATTAGTCCAAATTAGGGAGATTTTACTATATGTTTAATTCCTGTGCTACTGTAGGAACCTGGTAAGCAGTAATTAATGCTCCACATTAGTTAAGAAGCAGCAATTGATTTTTGGTTCTATTTGGCTTATCTTTTCTACTTAAGTGCTAATATTTAATTTGTAGGGAAAACTCTAAACAGGTCTATATTTTTATGTTCATCCTCTTCCTTGAACTAATGAAATAAACCTATTTATGGATTTGGGCATGAGCTTTATTAATGTAGTTAATATGCCTTACTCATGTTAGTCCATGTATTTGGATTAGCAGTATTATTATTTATCTATCAACATTTTTCTTTCAGTTCAAAAGAATGCAGAAGCTTTAGAAGAAAAGAAGACCATACCTACAAAGAAGAAAGTGAAAGAGTTGAGAATTTTGGATCCCAAAACAGCACAGAACCTTTGTATGTGATATTTTCTACCTAGGGAGTGGTGGTGATGGTAGTGATAAGGGATTGTTGGACGTTTTTAAAGCAAAGTTGTAACTTCTTTGAGCAGGTATATTTAACATCTATTGGAAACAAAATTTGGTGTAAACATGATTTAGGTTTCCTTTTTATCATTCAGCCAGAATGGACTCCCTCTATAATTTAGCCTTGGCCAGGCCAGGTGGAACTTTTATGAATAAAAGGCTTTGGAATTCTGCATTGTTAAGAGGCCAAAGTGAGAATGAAAGCAGAGTTGAAAAGTGGTGTTTTTATTTTCCTTCTGCCTAGACCTGAGAGTGATGGTTTTAGAGTATTCACTAGTCACATTGGTTGAATCCTTTTATTGCTATTGCTTTGTGTTTGAAGGAATTGTGATGTGAGTGAGTTAAGTTGTTAACCACTGCCATATAAAATTGGTTAGTGGACCTTAAAGCCTTTAACAAACCAGTCAGCCATTAAGTAAACTTTTTCTAAAGTAGCTGGACATTTAAACCCATCTTCATTTACTCAGGCCTGAAGTTTTGTTTTGTTTTTTCTTTTTTAATATATAGTCTTCCCTCTATATTAAATTCAGCATTTTTTTTGGCACCACATTATGCTGTGTTTATATTCTAAGGATACTAAAACACTATGCTTGAGAAATTCAGCACATCAAGCATTTCTAATTATGCAAAGAAATACCATGGGAGTTTATTTTGTGAAAGAATGTGCTATAGAGAATCAGATTAAAATAACTCATCATTCTTATTCTTCTGTCAGTAGGAATGTTGCTTTCAGAAAAGCAGTCTCCTAATAATTGTTCTGCATATGTACATTGCTTATCTGACAGTCTATTTTCCTTTATAAAGTGGATGTTCAGCACTTTTTTTTTAAAGAAACACAAAATGATTTTAATTGCTAGTTGATATCTCATAACATTATTTATTTGGATTCTGGTGATCTCATTTGGTGTTTATGTCTATATAATTGTTTGCCTGGACAGAAAGGATGCTTTTCATTAGGTACAGTTAAGCCATATAGACTTCTCCATGAAAAAAAAAAAACTCTTTGGAACATATTCATGTTCTGGGGATAAGAACACATGTATGTTCTTTAAAAAGTATGTTCAATGGAGGTGAAAGTGAAATGTATTATTGAGCAATGTTTTCTGAGTCAGTGTGAACTTTCCTAGGTATAATTTGTTGAATTATTCCCATATGACATAATATATATCCAATTAATAAAAAGTTGACAAGGGAAATCGTGATTCAACATAAAAAGCAACTAATAGCATACTGCATAAATGTCATCAAAGATTTAGAGAACATTTGATGATTCAGACACTTTAACTTTTTCTTATGTGGGAGAACTTCAAAGTAGACTGATAGCTTTTTTTTTAGTGTCAGGTTACTTTACTGTCTTCCTTGAGAGGTGCTGTATTGAATGCCTCTGACAATCTCCACAGTAAATTCAGTGTTGAATTAAAAAGCTAACTTGAGATACAATTTCTAACTTTTCATGGGTTATTTTGTATTCGCTTCATCTAAAATGCCTAAGCATGTAGTTATCCGTGCTGTTAGTAGATTTATCTTCCATATAAATACACACGTGGCTTCCCTGGTGGCTCAGATGGTAAAGAATCCTCCTGCAAGGCAGGAGACCCAGGTTCAATCCTTGGGTCATGAAGGTCCACTGAAGAAGGGAATGCAATCCACTCCAGTATTCTTGCCTGGAGAATCCCATGGACAGAGTAGCCTAGTGGGCTACACTCCATGGGGTCACAAAGAGTCGGACATGACTTAGCAGCTAAATATACACACAGACATATAAATATGCATGAGCTCTAAACATTAGAGCCTTAGCTAATGGAAACTACTTTTGTTTGTTCATAATTATGTAGATTAATATTAGTGAGAGATTTCATATTTTAAGTCTATGAAACGGAAATCAGGTATTTATTTGGGCTTTAAAGTTGTGGTGCTGCTCTCTTTTTAATAAAATCAACTTTTATTTTAGCTATCTTCCTAGGATCGTATCGTATGCCATATGAAGAAATAAAAAACGTCATTCTGGAGGTTAATGAAAGCATGTTGAGTGAGCCCTTAATTCAGGTAATTGCATATTTTGCTTTTAAATCTCATTTTCATGGGAATTGCTAGATTGCTGTCTTCTCATTGGAGTTATGTGAAAATGTTCTTCTATGTTTGGATAATAGAGTTAGGAGTATCTATCTGTGTGAATAGTAAGAGGACTCAACATAGACAATCAGGTTCTAGGTATGTGTCTGCCATTTATTAGATATGTGTCCTTTTAAGTTTTAAGTCTGTGCACATGTAGACACATCATTCCTATACCCCAAATTGCATATATTTTATCATCCCAATGACTCTGTTAAATAGATATTGTCAGTACCATTGCATGAAAATAAAAGTGTACAGGTCAAGAGGTTAAATAGCTTTCTCAGGATCAGTGGTTAAATGGTTAAGTTATCCCTTGTTAGGCACTTAATATGTGCTGGGAACTGTGCCAAGCAATTTATGTATTTTATCTCCTTGAATCCTACAACAGTCCTATGAAATAAGTACTGTTATCCTCATTTTACAGATCAAGAACCTGAGGCTTAGAGAAGTTGCCCACTTGTCACTTAACTGCTAAGTGATAAAGTAGTAGAGCTGAGGCTCAAAACAAATCCTATCATGACTCTAAAGCCATTGCTCTTTTTATTCTATTACTTTGCCTCCTTTGGGCAAACTGTGTCAGTTTGCTAAAGCCCTATCTCCTCATCTGAGATTACTAGGTTACTATGAGAATTATACCAAAGAGACTGCTTGTTAGAATAAAGCACTCTATTAGATCTAATTCTTAGAATTCTTGGCAGCTTTTGTTTGACCCTGTCTAGAGGGCAGAACTGCAAGATTTTTCATTGATGGGCGTAGTCATTGTAGGCTTTTTGTTATTGTTGTTTGTATTTGAATCATGTGGTCTGCTTTGATTTTAAGGTGATCAACTAGTTTCTGCTGTAATAATTCTGTCCTGTCTCCCTTAGACGGTCTCCAAATCTGAGAGCCCCAGTGTCTATTGTTTGAGCTGGCTGTGTCCATGTAGATGTTTCTCCATTGTGTAGTGTGGGCTTGCATTCCGGTTCACCTCATGTATGTTTTAAACATAGATATAGTTTATTCCCTATGCTATAGGGCCTATAGGACTAAGGTTTAATGAATTTATGTAGGCTGTTTATTATCATGACACACATTTATTAACCTCAACAAAAGTTACACTGTGCTAAGAAATCCCCCTTTTGAAAAATGTGTTTTCTTTGTCTGACTAGTAAGTCCACAGTTTTCTGACTTGAAACAGAGAGCAGATCACATTTGTCCTGCCTGACTTAGTGACATGATTCTTTGCCCAATAATCAGAATGAGCAAGTTAAGAAGCCTAAATGTGACTTAGTTCTTCCTCTTTTTTTCCAATTTTTTCCAGTTTCATTTCAAAGTACAACAAGGCAAACAAATGTCTGACTCCTATTCAATAGTTGAAGCTTTCTAGTTTTTTCTGTATAGTCAAATTGTAGTA
This sequence comes from Bos grunniens, assembly GCF_055505025.1. NCBI lineage: Eukaryota > Metazoa > Chordata > Mammalia > Artiodactyla > Bovidae > Bos > Bos grunniens. Next base: position 97,432,204 of record NC_141194.1, on the reverse strand, counting down.
AAAGACTATCATATTTTGAAGAATTAATCAATGCAGACATTTATTTTGCCGATTAAAACTGTAGGTTTTCCTTCACATGCCTTAGTAAATAAAAAAAAAATGTAAATATGCAGAATGCTACTGTGGTATTTATAATACAAATAAATACTATAATATTTATTTATTTAAAAAAAAACAAATACCATAGTGTTTATTTACCAGTAATATTAAAAACATTTATTATTTTTTAAGTCATGTTTTCAACTCTTTAAAGAATATAAGAAACAGAAGGATTTTCACTTATCAATGGTCCTCTGCTGCTGCAGCTGCTGCTAAGTCGCTTCAGTCATGTCCGACACTGTGCGACCCCATAGACTGCAGCCCACCAGGCTCCGCCGTCCATGGGAATCTCCAGGCAAGAACACTGGAGTGGGTTGCCATTGCCTTCTCTGATGAATGGCCCTCTAATATGCAATAAACTTTAACAATTTTTGTATAGAAATGTAATACCTGGGATTTTTATGTGTGTGTGTTTCACTTGATTTTGTAGCATTAACAATACATATTTGTTTTTCTCTTTAAATTGCCTGGTCCACTTGGGAGGAATGAATTGCTTTGTTTGGAGATGGCAGTAAATTATATCTGCATTCGTGAATTCAATTCCTTTAATCTTAACCACTAGGCAATCAAAGCTTCCCAGGTGGTGTAGTGGTAAAGACTCTGCCTGCAAATACAGGAAACCCTGGTTTGATCCCTGGGGTCAGGAAGATCCCCTGGAGGAGGGCATGGCAACCCACTCCATCATTTTTGCCTGGAGAATCCCCATGGACAGAGGTGCCTGCTGGGCTTACAGTCCATGGGGTTGCAAAAAGTCAGACACCACTGAACCACAAAGGTTTTCACTGCAACAAGTTCAGGTAGTCAAAAAGACTGCTTGTGAAATCACATTATTATGCTAAATCTTAGAAGGTAAGTGAAGGAGAATCACAAAATCTGATTCTGGCCAGCTCCTTCTGTGTTATACCCAATGCCTCCATGCATTTCATGTTTGCTGGTGTTGTGTTAACCTGTTTTTTTCTTGTCTCTTCCTCTTTTCTAGATGTCCATTCGTTTTTTCTAAGCCTGAATCTTTCTCTTTTTCACATCTCGCTTGCATCCTTTGCCCCACAAATTTTGAGTTTTCCCTCTGTTGAAAACATGCCACTGAGGACTTTTTTTTCCCAGCTGGCTTCCTTTCCTCCTCAATGCCAGATACTCTAAAATTTCCTTTCATCCCTTATCCTGCTCAACCAAAACTCATTTTCTTAGTTGTGCTTGTAGGAGAAAACAGTTTAACATGTAATTTAATAATATGCCTGATTGGAATTGTGGTGCTTGGTTACGAGGCACAAATGGTGAATAACTCATCTGAGTTATTAAAGTTAATATCGCATTTATCCAGACAAATTCAATGTCTGAGTATCTTCTGATGAGGAGGAAGGTCCTGGGTGGAAAGAGTTACTTGATTTTCAAGTACCCAAAGAAGACTGTTTCCTGCTCAGGCAGGAGAAAAGACTAGAATCACCACTGCCTTTCTCCCTCCCATCCTAGAAAGGATTTGCTTCAGTGATGCAAAAGTAACATCAATTTGCCATTCAAAGGAGCTGTTTACCAGTTGTGTCTAATTACCATGTAGCACATAGATAATGCATAGCATTAAATATGTATCATCAGATTAACTTTGTTGTAAATTCTATCTGATTACAGTGCTAAACTCCATCCATGCATAATCATAGTTTGTTGCTTATGTGACATCATTGTCTTCTCATAACAACAAAAAGCAATTTTTTTAAGGACACATTGCTTTCCAGAGACTTGAATTAACAACAGTATTATCTCTCCTGCTGCTGCTGCTGCTAAGTCGCTTCAGTAGTATGGGTCAATAAGCTCTTTCCTGCCAGAAAGCTAATAGATTTTAGTTATTTGACAAGATGAATGCCTTACTGATAAAATAAAAATAAAACACTTTAATCAGCAAGATCATGCCCCAAATTTAAGGTTATTAATAAAAGTACTAATGCCTCCTTTATTTCAAAATACTTTAATTTAAGCTAGAAGCCAAGTTCACTATATGGACGTAGTTGAAGATCCTAAAACGCTTATAAAAAACAAAGAAACACTTAAAAAGTACACCATTATCCTAAGATTGTTGAGGAGCTTCTAGTATATGCAGTTATGAGTTAGATCCAAATAATGTGTACTCAGTTTAGGTGATTCTTGTTATTATTTCAGCTTTGAAAATATGCTTTAGTGTAATTTAATTTGATCTATTGAGAGAAAAATTTAAGACCAGTAAGTGTTTTTAGGACATCAGTGGTTAAAATGAAGTAGTTGTAGGCACACTTACATATAGAACATTGACCAAAAAGAAAAGAAATTAGCACTGCACTGGGACGGCCCAGAGGGATGGTATGGGGAGGGAGGAGGGAGGAGGGTTCGGGATGGGGAACACATGTATACCTGTGGCGGATTCATTTTGATATTTGGCAAAACTAATACAATTATGTAAAGTTTAAAAATAAAATAAAATTGGAAGAATAAAAAAAAAAAAAGCAATTCAAGTATTCAGGGAAAAATAAAATTGCATTCTATTTTAGAATATTAGTGCATGCAAATGATTCTTAAATGCTGTGAAAATTCATGTTGGTAGAGAGAAAAAAAATGATTAACATAGAAGGAAGTATAAAATTGCTGCAGAACAATTTACAAAGATATGTATAAAGCAGGGGTTCCCATGGAGGACCCATCAAGAGAATTCAGGGGCTCCTGAACTTAGACATGGAAAACATTGCATCTTTATTTTCTTTACCTGCTAGCTAATATTTAGTATTCCATCTGATTAACAATATAGGCAACAAACCAAAGTGCCTAGAGTATTAACAGGACATCTAACTTTGTCACTAATAGAAATAAGAAATATTTCCTTGTCACATTAAATTTATGGCAGATATCTTAAAATATTGTTCACAATCATTACTACTTCAAAATTTTACTGTTTATTAAAGCTGCCACTAGGTCTTATTTTTTAGTGACTTAGTCAAGAAGGAGAACTATTATTATGTCACAATTTATATTTGTAATATGTTGATAACTATTTCAATATAACTGGCTTCTTTTCCATTCTTATGTATTTTATTTTATTCTGAGAAGGCATCTATAAACTGGTATTAAAGAGTTCATGGCAAAAACAAAGAAGAAACTAGTATAGAAAAGAAAGTTTCCTAATCAAGATGGCAGATACAAGTCTTTCCCAACTTCAGCTACCCTCACATTATTCATAGAAAAGGCACCAGACCCACGGGTGAGGCTAAAGTACCCTCCTAGGCCACAGAGACTAAGAAATACCACACTGGAAGAGTGAGGGGATCAGCTGCATTCTGACCACATTGCGTCTCCCCAGAGTAGAACAGTGCTGCACCCAGAGTGCCCCCCAAGCCTGTAGTTTCTCCAGTGGGAAAAGAGGACCCTAAGTGGACATCTAGCTCTCCCAGCATTGTGGGACACTTCCAAGAGTGCTCTACTGGGGCTAACTTCCTAGAGGTAACTAGGGAATCTATGGGACTCAACCACTGGAGATTAAAAAGAGAGAGAGATACTGGGGTGGGAATTACAGCAACCAGCACTCAGATCCTGGCAAACTGTATTTCTGCTTGTAGCAATGCCCATGCGGAGATCTCAGCCAATGGCTCTTTCTATCTTCAGAGCCAAACTGGTCAACCCATCTGGCTAGGGAGTCCATTGGACAGTTCTGCCTGATTTGGGTCCCCAGTCAATGAGCCATACCAGCTATGGAGCCTGTTATGCTGTTTGGTCTAGACAAGAAAGCAGATTTGCACCTCTGCATACCTGCTGAGCATAACCTCCAGTCTCACCAAGTAGCCTAGCCTGAATACTGAGGCCACTGTGGAACCCATGCTACAACCATGCTTGTTCATGGATTGAAGCAAGCAACCTTGCCCAACTGTTATGCATACTATCTGGCTGCACATAACCATGGAGCCTGAACAGTAACTCTGATAGTCCCAGAGTCCAGTCTACAGCAACACTGAGCCATGAAGTCTAACCTGTGGCCACCGAATGGCAGAGTGCAGGGTGTGATCCTGTCTTATTGCTACCTGGCTGCAGAACACAGACTGTAGCCCCACCTAACTGCAGGATACAGTTGGAGGACCCTCTCCATCAGAGAGCCCAGCCCAGTCAAGAGCAGAGTATAGCCAATAGCTTACTATGTTATGAGGCCCAGCCCGTGGCCCTGTCCAACAATAGGGTGCAGCCTGAAGTCCCACTTGATGCAGAGCACAGCATGCAGCTCCAATGAACATAGTCCAGCCAGCAATGCCATTCACTCAAGGAGCACAGCCCAACTGACCAGGAGCAGTTGCAAAGCCATCCATAGCCCTGCCCACTTGCAAAATCCTACCAGTGACCCCACCTGATTGCAGAGTACAGTAAGAGCCCCATCCATATGGGAGTCTATTGAGTGGCCCTGCTTAAATGTGGAGCTCAGCCAGCAGTTTTACCCAGCAATGGAGCTCAACCAGTGATACCCTTTCTGACCTCAGATAATGGACCATAGCCTCACCCAAGTGGGGATCCCAATAGCAAATGCCATTTACCAAAAAAATTCTACCAGCTGACTCATGTAGTACCCCAGATTGAGCTGATGAGTGAAGGGGTTACCCTATGGTAGCAAACATATAAAGTCTGGAAGAGAAGACCACTTACTGAAATGTGCAGATACTAATGCAAGGACTCAAGAATTACAAATAATCCAGTAAAAATGTCACCACCAAAGGAAATTAATAAAACTCCAAGGACTGACCCTAGAGAAATGGAGATCTGTGAACTTTCTGAAAAATAAGAATAATCCTCTTAAATTCAGTGAATTATAGAAATACACAGAAAGACAACTAAACAAAATTGGGAAAAACAAAATGAGAAGTTCAACAAGGGAAAAGTGATCATTAAAAAAAAGAACAAACAAAAATCCTAGAGCTGAATAATACAATGACTGAACTGAAAAATGGAATAGAGAGATTCAACATCACACTTGATCAAGCAGAAGAAAGACAAGTGACCTGGAATGTACGCCTTTTGAAATTATACAGTCTTAGAAGTAAAAATCAAAAAGAGTGAAGAAAGCCTACATGACTATCAAAATTTCTCAAAAGAAATATTATAAGCCAAGAAAATGCGAAATGATGTATTCAAATATTGAGAGGGGAAAAAAAAAAGTTTCAACCAAGACCACTCTAGCCACAAAAGCTGAGTATCTTTTCCTTTAGGAGAGAAAATATTGTTTGAGAAAATATTTTTCCTTTGAAAAGATAAATATTTTCTCAAATAAACAAGAGCTGAGGGACTTCATCACTAGAACTGCTGTACAAGAAATACTAAAGGGTGTTTTTCAAGCTAAAATGAAAAGATGCTAATTTAAATCATAAAAACATGAATGTGTAAAACTCATGGTAATGGTAAATATATAGTCAAAGTCAAATTCTCTAACATTATAAGCTGTGGCATAATTCACTTATGACTTCAATAATCTCTTATTTGTTACACATTATAAAAATTTAAATAGTAGCATCAGTAATCTAAAATAATATAATCTGTTAGGGGAGAGAAGTAAAATTGTAACGTTTAGTATGCTATTGAAGTAAAATTGTTATCAGCTTAAAATAGGATGTTATAAATATATTTTGTTTAGCCCTCACTGTAACCACAAAGGAAAAACCTATAGTAGATACACAAAAGATTATGGTAAAGGAGTCAAAGTATACTGTCACAAAAATACTCAAGTCATAAAGGATGAGAACAGTAGAAGACTCATGGAACAATACATTCACAAAACAACAAATGGACAAAGCAAGTCTCTACCTATCAGCAATTAATTTAAAGGTAAATGTTTTAAGGTCTCCAATCAAAAGACAGTAACTGAATGTGTAAAAACAAGATTGAAAGATATGCTGTCTAAAAGATACGCTATCTAAAAGTACATGGAAAGACTGAGACTGAAGAGATGATGAAGGATATTTCAAGCAAATAGTAACCAAAAGAAACCAAGGCTCCTCTGTCCATGAAGTTTTCTAGACAAGAATACTGGAGCGGGTAGCCATTCCTTTTTCCAGGGGATCTTCATGACCCAGGGATTGAACTTAGGTCTCCTGCATTGCAGGAGGATTCTTTACCATCTGAGCCACCAGGGAAACCCCTGCTATACTTATAACAAACAACATAGACATTAAGCAAAAAAATGGTCGAAACCCAGACAAAAGCAGTCATTATATAATGATAGAGTGGTCAGTTCATAAGACAATAATTGTAAATATGCAGCCAACATTGGAACGTGAAAATATATGAAATAAAGATTAATAGAACTGAAACAGGGGCTAAAAGAAATAAGCAACAGTAAACTAATAGTTGGAAAATTTAATACCCCATTTTGAACAATGGATATATGATTCATACAGAGAATGAATAGCAAAATAGTGGATTTGAACAATACTATGATTTAATATACCTTACAGACATATACAGAACATTTCATCCAATAGCAGGGATTACATACTCTTCTCAAGTACACATGGAACATTCTCCAAGATAGATCATATGATAGGTAATAGATAGCAAATTTAAGAAGACTGAAATTATATCACATCTTTTCTGACCACAGTGTTACGGTACTAGTAGTCAATAGTAGAAGGAAAGCTGGAAAATACATTAATATATGGAAATTAAGCATAACACACCCAAATAACTAATAGATCATAGAAGGAAAAGAAGAAGAAATACATTGAGACAAATCAAAATGGGAACACAACCTACTGGAACTTACTGCATGAGGTGGGGGAACAGTTCTAACAGAGAAAATTTATAGGGAGAAACACAGCAAGAAAAAAGAAAGATCTCAACCTTACTACTCCTCAAGGAATTAGAAAAATAAGCAAAAACGAATCTCAAAGTTAGTAGAAGGGAGGAAATAATAAATATTGGAGCAGAAATAAATGAGACTAAAAGACAATAGAAAAGATCAATGAAACTGAGAGCTGAATTTTTGAAAAAATATACTCGTAATCATGAGACTACTATAAATAGATGCCAACTAATTGAAGAAATCAATACATTCCTAGTGGCATATAACCTACCAAACATGATTCATGAAGAAACAGAAAATATGAGCACAACACTAATGACTAAGGAGACTCAACAGTATTCGAAAATGTCTCAAAGAAATGTCTGGGATAAGATTGTTTCACTGGTGAATTCTGCCAAACCTTTAAAAAAGAATTAACATTGATCCTTTTGAAACACTTCCAAAAATCTGAAGAGAAAGGAACATTCCCAAGCTCATTTTATGAGGCCAGCATTACCCTGATACTAAAGCCAGGTAAAGATACTACAAAAAAAAATTAGGCAAAGGACTTGAATAGGCATTTTCCAAAGAAAATATTCCAATGGCAAAGATGTACATGAAAAAGTGCTTGATTTCACTAATCATCAGGGAAATACAAATCAAAACTACAATGAGATATCACCTTACACCTATTAGAAAAGCTGTTATCAAAAAGTCAGAAAATACTGGGAAGGATAAGGAAAGAAGGGCACCCTTGTACACTGTTGGTAGGAATGTAAATTGCTAAAGTCTCTACTGAAAAAGGTATGCAGATTCCTTAAAAGATGAATATTGAACAGAATATGATCCAGCTATCTCACATCTGTATGTATATTTGATGGAAATTAAATCACTATATCAAAGAGAAATCAATATGCCCATGTTCATTGTAGCATTTTTTTTTTTTTATAGCCAAGACATACAAACAAACTAGATATCTACTGATAGATGTGTGAATAAAGAGTTGTGGCAAGAAATTCCCTGACAGTCCAGTGGTTAGGAATTGATCTTTTTACTGTTGTGGCCCAGGTTGGGGAATTAAGATCTGACAAGCCACATGGTATGGCAAAAAACTCTTAAAAATTAAATAAAAATTTAAAAATACAGTTCCATCCAGACCATTTTCCAGGAATAATTCATTTAAAAAAATTGTGATATATATATGTATACATACACATACACGGATACACACACAGGAATATTATTCAGATTTTTCAAATTAAATTCTGCCATATATGACAACATAAATGGACTTTGAAGGCATTATTCTGTGTGAAATAAGTCAAAGACAAATACTGTGAAGTATCACTTATATGTGGAATTAAGACAAACCAAACTCAAAGGAACAGAATAGACTGTTGTTTGTCAAGGGTGAAGGCAATGAAAGAATGGCTGATACCGTTCCAAGGGTACAAAATGAATAAGTACTCGAGATGTAATGTGCACTATGGCAACTATAGTTAACAGTACTGTACTGTATATTTGAAGTTCCTAAGAGAGTAAGTGTTAAAAGTCCTCACCAGAATAAAGAGAAATTATGATCATGTGTTGTAATGGGTATTTAAACAAACCTTAGTGAGATGATCATTTTGTAATTTATGCATATATCAAATCATCACATTTTACATCTTGTTCTGTCCTGTGCTTAGTTGATCAGTCATGTCCAGCTCTTTGTGACCCCATGGACTGTAGCCTGCCAGACTCCTCTGTCCATGGGGATTCTCTAGGCAAGAATACTGGAATGGGTTGACATGCCCTTCTCCAGGGGAAGATCTTCCCAACCCAGGGATCAAACCTAGGTCTTCCACATTGCAGGCAGATTCATTACTGTCAGAGCCACCAAGGAAGCCAAAGAATACTGGTGTGGGTAGCCTATCCCTTCTCCAGGGGATCTTCCTGACCCAGGATCTTAAAGTTACACAATGTCATAGACCTTAGTAAAACTGGAGAAAACATTTTAAAAAGTTTTCCAATTAAATGACTTAGAAGTTTCCCTTAAATGTATTGCAAGACAGTAAAATGATCAGTAGTTACCAGGCATTAATGGGGAAGAAAGGATGAAGACCGAGCACAGAGGATTTTTAGGACAGTGAAAGTAAATATTCTGTATGGTAATATAATTGTGGATACATGTCACATGTTTGTTAAAATCCCATAGAATGCATGAAATGAAGATTGAACCCTAATGTAAACCATGGACTTGAGGCAAAATTGATGTGTGAATGTAGGTTCATCGGTCCTTAACAACTGTAGCATTTTCCTGGGGGATGTTAAGGAACCTATACATGTACGAGGGCAGGATATACATGGGGATTATCTGTATTTGATGCTCAGTTTTGCTGTAAACCTAAAACTACTCTAAAAAAAGAAAGAAATTAATACAGAGGCTCACAGAAGGGGCACTTTGGGTTGGGTGGCCTGTGGTTATAGTGTCTCCTTGAGAAGTGTAACTTAAACTAGACTTTGCTGCATTATTAGGGTTCAGTTAGAGAGGGCCACAAAGAGAGATAGTGAGCAAGGGCTTAAGACATAAGGAAAATATCTATATTCTGGTGTACATCAGAAGTCATGTAGCTGACAATGAGAAAGAACATGTAAATGTTGGGCTTATACTTTAGAATGATAGAGATCAAATTAGTGACTCACAGTATATTCTCTTAGGTCTTTCTAGTGCCTAAATGGTAGGATATGCATGTCACATACTATCCTATTTGCTATAGCCCTGACCACACCCACTACATATTACCCATTCTAATTTGTTCCTAGTCTTTATGCTCATCTGACTTTTTGACTCCTGGTATATAACTTGATTGCGAGCTTATTAAATTTGAACATGTGTGTTTAGAAACATTACTTTAGCTATAGGATGCCAAATGGCTTGGTGAAAAGAGATTAAAATAGATAACTGTAATTTCAAGTATAAAGTACAATGAGGTCTCAAAATACATTGTAGATAAATAAAGGAAAGGTGGATAAATAAGAAGTTACAAAGAAAAGATTCATTGTAAAATGTTGGTGATAGAATGGTTGTACTGTTAATAAAAATTAGCAAATCATGTGAGAGAAACAATACTTCCATGGTAGAGGAGAAAATTGTTATGGATATATTACAAAAGAGTATGTCTTAAAAGTCAGAATAGAGATGAGGACTGAAGTTAAGAATTTGGGGAGTCATTTGCAAGGAAATCATAGTCAACAAGAGTCCAAAATGCAGTACTTGGACGTAATCTCAAAATGACAGAATGATCTCTGTTCGTTTCCAAGGCAAACCATTCAATATCACAGTAATCCAGGTCTATGCCCTGACCAGTAATGCTGCAAAAGCTGAAGTTGAATGGTTCTGTGAAGACCTACAAGACCTTCTACAACTAACACACAAAAAAGATATCCTCTTCATTATAGGTGACTGGAATGCAAAAGTAGGGAGACAACAGCTACCTGGAGTAACAGGCAAATTAGGCCTTGGAGTACAAAACAAAGCAGGTCAAAGGCTAACAGAGTTTTGCCAAGAAAACCCACTGGGATAGCAACCACCCTATTCCAACTACACAAGAGAAGCCTCTACACATGGACATCACCAGATGGTCAATACAAAATCAGATTGATTAAATTCTTTGCTGCCAAATATGGAGAAACTGTACACAGTCAGCATATGACACCACGGTTATGGCAGAAAGCAAAGAAGAACTAAAGAGCCTTTTGATGAAAGTGAAAGAGGAGGGTGAAAAAGTTGGCTTAAAACTCAGCTTTCAGAAAACTTAAGATCATGGCATCCAGTCCCATCACTTCATGGCAAATAGGTGGGGAAACAGTGGAAACAATGTCTGACTTTATAGTTTTGGACTTCAAAATCACTGCAGATGGTGACTGCAGCCGTGAAAGAAAAAGACGCTTGCTCCTTGAAAGAAAATCTATGACCAAACTAGACATCATATTAAAAAGCAGATGCATTACTTTAACCAAGAAAGGTCCATCTATTCAAAGCTATGGTTTTTCCAGTAGTCATGTATGGACGTGTGAGTTGGACTATAAAGAAAGCTGAGCACTGAATAACTAATGTTTTTGAACTGTGATGTTGGAGAAGACTCTTGAGAGTTCCTTGGATTGCAAGGAGATCCAACCAGTCCATCTTAAAGGAAATCAGTCCTGAATATTCATTGGAAGGACTGATGCTAAAGCTGAAATTCTGATACTTTGGCCACTTGATGCGAAGAACCAACTCATTGGAAAAGACCCTGATGCTGGGAAAGATTGAAGGCGGGAGGATAAGGGAATGACAGAGGATGAGATGGTTGGATGGCATCACCAATGTGAGGGACATAAGTTTTAGTAGGCTCTGGGAGTTGGTGATGGGCAGGGAACCCTGGTGTGCTGCAGTCCATGGGGTCATAAAGAGTTTGACATGAATGAGCAACTGAACTGAACTTGCAAGGAAATGATTGTTCTAGTTGAGTCGCTGAGTTATGTACAACTCTTTGTGACCCCATGGACTGCAGCATGCCAGGCTTTCTTGTCCATTACCATCTCCTGGAACTTGCGCAAACTCCTTTGAGTTGGTGATGCCACCCAACCATCTTGTCCTCTGTCATCCCCTTTTCCTCCTGCCTTCAATCTATCCCAGCATCAGGGTCTTTTGTAATGAGTCGGCTCTTTCCATCAGGTGGCCAAAGGATTGGAGCTTCAGCTTCAACATCAATCCTTCCAATGTATAATCAAGGTTGATTTCCTTTAGGATTGACTGGTTTGATCTCCTTGCAGTCCAAGGGACTCTCAACAACTAAACAAGTGATCTAGTTTAGAGACCAGAGAAATTTTTGAAGTTGGTAGTGAAAAAAGTGACTGCTGGAAAGTTAAGTTCCACATTTCTGGAGACTACACAGGTTGAGGGGATGGATCATGTTAGAGAAATCAGAACAAAGGGAGCCAGCATATCAGGGGAGTGCCAGGTTCGCTGGTGCTTCACAAAATTGAGCACAATAGAGAGTTCTGAGGAGTGTTGAAGGAGAGCATGATATCAGGGGAAAAGATACCTCTTTTGATATACTGAATTGCAGTGATGCCTTTAAAGTAGTTATTTTCTGATAGATCTTCGTTAAAACAATCCACACTTCATATCAGATACCTGTATTCCTTAAGTGGATGTTGTTGTTTTTTGGTCTCTATCACGCTTATTTTTAAGGGACAGATGAATTTCTGTTGGGCATATAACTATCTGATGTACTATTTTCTGCTTCTCTTCCACTTGATTTGTTTTCTCTGAATTTTCATTCACTTCTTCCTTTCCTCCTCCCTCCTCCTTTCCTTTCATCCTTTCTTTTGTTTTAACAACTTTTTTGTGGTATGGTAGTGATTTACTCACTTAAGTCATGACCAGCTCTTGCAATCCTCTGGACTGTAGCCTCCCAGGCTCCCCTGTCCATGGGATTTCCCAGGTAAGATTACTGGAGTGGGTGGCCATTTCCTTCTCCAGGGAATCTTCCAGACACAGGGATTGAACGTGCATCTCCTGCACTGTAGGCAGATTCTTTACAGCTGAGCCTCCAGGGACTTTTTTTTTTTTTTGTAATGGGCCCTTCAGTTCAGTTCAGTTCAGTCACTCAGTTGTGTCTGACTCTTTGTGACCCCATGAACCGCAGCATGCCAGGCCTTCCTGTCCATCACCAACTCCTGGAGTCGACCCAAAATCATGTCCATTGAGTCGGTGATGCCATCCAACCATCTCATCCTCTGTTGTCCCCTTCTATTCCTGCCCTCAATCTTTCCCAGCATCAGGGTCTTTACAAATGAGTCAGCTCTACACATCAGGTGACCAAAGTATTGGAGTTTCAGCTTCAACATCAGTTCTTACAATGAACCCCCAGGACTGATCTCCTTTAGGATGGACTGGTTGGATCTCCTTGCAGTCCAAGGGACTCTCAAGAGTCTTCTCCAACACCACAGTTCAAAAGCATCAATTCTTCGGTGCTAGCTTTCTTTATAGTCCAACTCTCACATCCATACATGACTACTGGAAAAACCATAGCCTTGACTAGACGAATCTTTGTTGACAAAATAATGTCTCTGCTTTTTAATATCCCCTCCAGATTGGTCATAACTTTCCTTCCAAGGAGTAAGCATCTTTTAATTTCATGGCTGCAGTCACCATCTGCAGTGATTTTGGAGCCCAGAAAAATAAAGGCAGCCACTGTTTCTACTGTTTCCCCATCTATTTCCCATGAAGTGATGGGACCAGATGCCATGATGTTATTTTTCTGAATGTTGAGCTTTAAGCCAACTTTTTCACTCTCCTCTTTCACTTTCATCAAGAGGCTTTTGAGTTCCTCTTCACTTTCTGCCATAAGGGTGGTGTCATCTGCATATCTGAGGTTATTGATATTTCTCCCGGCAATCTTGATTCCAGCTTGTGTTTCTTCCAGTCCAGCGTTTCTCATGATATACTCTGCATATAAGTTAAATAAGCAGGGTAACAATATACAGCCTTGACATACTTCTTTTCCTATTTGGAACCAGTCTGTTGTTCCATGTCCAGTTCTAACTGTTGCTTCCTGACCTGCATACAGATTTCTCAAGAGGCAGGTCAGGTGGTCTGGTATTCCCATCTCTTTCAGAATTTTCCACAGTTTATTGTGATCCACACAGTCAAAAGCCTTGGCATAGTCAATAAAGCAGAAATAGATGTTTTTCTGGAACTCTCTTGCTTTTTTGATGATCCAGTGGATGTTGGCAATTTGATCTCTGGTTCCTCTGCGTTTTCTAAAACCAGCTTGAACATCAGGAAGTTCATGGTTCTCATATGTCTGAGGACTGGCATGGAGACTTTTAAGAATTACTTTGCTATCGTGTGAGATGAGTGCAATTGTGCAGTAGTTTGAGCATTATTGGCATTGCCTTTCTTTGGGATTGGAATGAAAACTGATCTTTCCCGTCCTGTGGCCACTGCTGCATTTCCCAAATTTGCTGGCATATTGAGTGCAGCACTTTCACAGCATCATCTTTCAGAATTTGAAATAGCTGAGCTGGAATTCCATGACCTCCACTAGCTTTGTTCGTAGTCATGCTTCCTAAGGCCCACTTGACTTCACATTCCAGGATGTCTGGCTCTAGGTGAGTGATCACACCATTGTGATTATCTGGGTCATGAAGATCTTTCTTGTACAGTTCTTCTGTGTATTCTTGCCACCTCTTCTTAATATCTTCTGCTTCTGTTATGTCCCTACCCTTTCTGTCCTTTATTGAGTCCCTCTTTGCATAAAATGTTCCCTTGATATCTCTAATTTTCTTGACGACATCTTTAGTCTTTCCCATTCTGTTGTTTTCCTCTACTTCTTTGCATTGATCACTGAGGAAGGCTTTCTTATCTCTCCTTGCTATTCTTTGGAACTCTGCATTTAAATGGGTATATCTTTCTTTTTCTCCTTTGCTTTTCACTTCCCTTCTTTTCACAGCTATTTGTAAGGCCTCCTCAGACAGCCATTTTGCTTTTTTGCATTTCTTTTTCTTGGGGATGGTCTTGATTCCTGTCTCCTGTACAATGTCATGAACCTCCGTCCATAGTTCATCACTCTGTCTGTCAGATCTAGTCCCTTAAATCTATTTCTCACTTCCACTGTATAGTTATAATGGATGGTCTAGTGGTTTTCTCTACTTTCTTCAATGTAATTCTAAATTTGGCAATAAGGAATTCATGATCTGTGCCACACTCAGCTCCCAGTCTTGTTTTTGCTTACTGTATAGAGCTTCTCCATCTTTGGCTGCAAAGATTATCAATCTGATTTTGGTGTTGACCATCTGGTGATGTCCATGTGTAGAGTCTTCCTTTGTGTCGTTGGAAGAGGGTGTTTGCTGTGACCAGTGTGTTCTCTTAGCAGAACTCTATTAGCCTTTGCCCTGCATCATTCCGTATTCCAAGGCCAATTTTGTCTGTTACATCCGGGTGTTTCTTGACTTTCTACTTTTGCATTCCAGTCCCCTATAATGAAAAGGACATCTTTTTTGGGCATTAGTTTAGGAGGTCTTGTAGGTCTTCGTAGGACTGTTCGACTTCAACTTCTTCAGCTTTACTGGTTGGGGCATAGACTTGAATTACCATGATATTGAATGGTTTGCCTTGGAAATGAACAGAGATCATTCTGTCGTTTTTGAGATTGCATCCAAGTACTGCATTTTGGACTCTTTTGTTGACCATGATGGCTACTCCATTTTTTCTAAGGGATTCCTGCCCACAGTTGTTGATATAATAGTCATCTGCGTTAACTTCACCTATTCCAGTCCATGTTAGTTTGATGATTCCTAGAATGTCGACATTCTCTCTTGCTATCTCCTGTTTGACCACTTCCAATTTGCCTTGATTCATGGACTTGTCATTCTAGGTTCCTATGAAATATTGCTCTTTACAGCATCGGACCTTGCTTCTATCACCAGTCACATCCACAACTGGGTATTGTTTTTGATTTGGCTCCATCCCTTCATTCTTTCTGGAGTTACTTCTCCAGTGATCTCCAGTATCATATCGGGTACCTACCATCCTGGGGATTTCATCTTTCAGTGTCCTATCTTTTTGCCTTTTCTTACTGTTCATGGGTTTCTCAAGGCAAGAATACTGATGTGGTTTGCCATTCACTTCTCCAGTGGACCACATTCTCTCAGACCTCTCCACCATGACCTGTCCATCTTGGGTGGCCCCATATGGCATGGCTTAGTTTCATTGAGTTAGACAAGGCTGTGGTCCATGTGATCAGATTGGCTAGTTGTCTGTCATTTTGGTTTCAATCTGACATGTGGTCTGATGCCCTCTCTCCGTGCCTACTGTCTTACTTGGTTTTCTCTTACCTTGGATGTGGGGTATCTCTTTACATAATGTATGTGTTAGCAAACCCAGATTTGGATGTTTGCTACTCATAAGCCAATAACTTGAGAGGTAAGTGTTAGTAGAAAGGGAAGGTGCTTTAATCTGAACAGCTGGCAATGTGGGGAGAAGGTGGACTCATGTCTAGAAATCAACTCTGAAGATTCTGCTCAGCCATGCTAGTTTTTAAAGGGGAAAAGGAGGAAGATTCTCAGTGAATCACTGAGGCTGTACATCAGGTTCTCTATCATTCTCCATTGTGTGCAGACAGGCTGACTCTTTCTTCACATGTTGTCTTGCCTGAGTGGTCTGCCTGTGGGATTGCTAAGGGGGTTCTTGGTGTGTAGAGAGATACTCATTTTTTAACTGCTTAATTCTTCATTCTTCTTATCTAGGATATAAAACAACAGATTTAATAAGGCATGATATGTATTCTGTAGAGCATAAGTCAGAAGTTAGTTTCAGTTGCATAGTGATCTCATTCCTCTAATTAAGTTCTCTGACAGTTAGAGGGGAACAGAAATGGGCAAATAAAACAGGGGCAAAGGGGCTACTTTCTCATGTATGGGAATATTCCAGCTGGCTTTTTGTCCCCCAGAGAGCTCTGACTTGTCCTGGCTCTATTACTTTTCTGGAACCCATTCAAATATCCAGCTCTGAATCCATTGTGTAGGTTCTACAGGGCGCCACATGATTATGATTTCAAATGATATTTTATGTCTGAAAACAGATTTTATGATTTATAGAATTTACGGTTGCATCCTGACAAAACGATGTGAGTGAAGCAAAGGTCATACAATCCATTCCCTTGATTGTAGGCAATGCTCCTCCTAAGTCATTAAAGATAGATGGGTATCTATCGATTCTGCAGGGAAAAAAGATTCTTCAACTTCCTTCAATTATCCAGTTCTAGAGTATAATTATTCTTAATTTCAGGAAGTTAATGCATGTGTAATAGTAGAGCTCGTTTTTGTCTCCTCAATCCATCTTTGTAATCATTGATCTACATAGAACGTATTTTCATGGTTATCGACCATCTGTATTTTATGCAGCCTTTGAGTCTGCATGTGTTCCTGCACTGTACAAGGGTTTATGGCTTTAGAAGACTACAAGTATATCAATTAAGGTGATAATGGCATTAGTATTGAAAAATTTGAAAACATTTTTCTCTGAAATAACAACTTGTATTCACCACATTCATTTTTATAATTCTTAAGGGAAAATGAAACATTAGCAATGACAGTAACAGTCATAAAACATTTCTTTCTCACTTTGCATCTGGTGGAATAAATAGTTACTTTATGACATGCTACTGCAATCTCAAAATACTTATGTATGTGAGCTGCTGTTCATTTTCATCTTTTCTTCTAACTGGTTAGAAGTAATTATTTTCCCCGTTCTCCACTGAGATTTTCTTTGGCCGTTGTGTGCTACTTTCAGTCCGTTGGTAAAACGACATGTATTCCAAAGAAATGTGATGGTGATGACTGTTTATTTTCATCGCTTCTGTATCTATTGTTGATTAATACCAGTATTTCATTTGTCACCATTACTGATTGTGCTGTTGTCCACAGCTGATACCAGATTGGTTCACAAATGAAGAAGAGGTAGCTTTAAACAATTCATTATTTTTTTCTTGTCCTAATCAGACTGTAAATCATATTTTAAAAATGCAGAAAAAAATATACTTTGAAAAAAAACACAATTTTATTAATAGTTGAGCATGGCGTGTCCTCAAAGATCGTATTTTATGCTGCCTTGTAGACTTTAAGCCATGGTATAATTTCATTAAAATTCTGCCTTTTTCATACTACACATCCATTGGCTCTATAAGTGAGATGATGTTGGGGGTAGACCAGGAATTTTCTTGCAATTGTAAAACTTGCAAAGTGCCCTCATTTTCCTCAGACTTTCAGAACCCTGAATTAGAAAATGAGAAGCTGGGTTAGACCCAGGTTCCCTACTCTCATTTGTAACTATGAGTTTACTTCTGCACAAAAAGCTGAAGTCCTTCAGCCCAAGAGAAATGGAGGGCAGAGTGTCCAGGCTTCAGTGCCCTCAATAAACTAACAGAGATGGAGAACAATTGCACTGTTTTTTCCTGCAAGTTTCCTACTCTTTTTTAAAAAATTCTATTTATTTTCTTTGAATCCAAAGATTGATGGCTAGTTCTATATTTGGGCTTCCCAGGTAGTGCCAGTAGTAAAGAACCCACCTGCCAATGCAGGTAGACATAAGAGATGCGAGTTTGATCCCTGGATCAAGAAGATCCCCTGGAGGAGGGAATAGCAACCCACTCCAGCATTCTTACCAGGAGAATCTCATGGACAGAGGACCCTGGCAGGCTGCAGTCCATAGGGTTGCACAGAGTTAGACACGATAGAAGTGACTTAGCTTGCAGTCATATATTTAATGAAGTAAAAAACCTTTTTAATTGATTATATCTATAAAACCACCTTCTCTTTTTTATGTATTCAGTAGGTAAAATACTCAAAATATTTCTTTCTACATAAAAAGAAAAAATATTTACTTACTGTATTGTTTTTTCAGTGTTCTAATTCTAGATCTCCTGTGTAGATAAAAATGAACCTAGTTATCAAATCTAGTAAAGTCATATGATAGTTATGATATAATTTGCAGTAATATAGTATAGTTAACGGCTATGGCATACTTCGATACAGTGTAATATAGATACAATGTGGTGAATATTTTAATCTCTTTACATAATATTTTAGAGAGTCAGTCAGGAAGGAATACACAAAGGAGATTGAATGCTCTTTATTTCTTAAGCTCGGTGGTATACACATAGAATTATTATCTTATGTATATATTTTTGTATATCTTAAATATTATACAATAAATAAAATTTGAAGCATTTGACAAGTGCTAAAAGTGTATGCTTAAGGCAGGGTTCCTTGACTTTGGCACTATTAACATTTTGGACTCAATAATTCTTTTTTGTTGAGTGTTGTCCTGTAAATTGTAGCATGTTGAGCTGCATCCTTAGCCTCTGCCCACTGGTTGCTGCTCCCTGACACCATTTGTGACACCAAAAATGCTTCAGATGAGACCCATGTCCCCTAGGGGCAAAATTATCTCTGAATGAAAACCACTGTCTGAAGAATTACTTTTATTTCTCAAATATAGGTAGTAAAGTTTCAGAATTTAATAAAATTCCAGTCATTTGCTTTTTTTTTCTATGTTAATTAAAAACTCTGAGGACAGAGAGTTTGGACATTGGTTAGTATAAGCAAGAGCAAAACTTAATTCTTTGTGTTTTTTAAAAAAAATCTCTTTCCTAGGAATATAAAGTGTTCATGTTAAGTTCAAATTCTGAGAGAATTCATTCTCATTAAATTGCAAATAGACCTAATCAAGCATTGTTTAAAATATAGGTATTAATTATTTTTCAGAGGTGAATTCAGGCAGTTTTACTAGTGTGATTTAACTTTTTTTTTCCTTTATCACATACTAGGTGGCTTTTTGTTTTACATTAACAATTTAATAGTGTTGAACAGTTCACTTTATACCATTTAAAAGACCTTATGGTGATTTTTTTTAATGTATGTCATTTAAGAAAGGCAAATAGTATAGTGATAACAACTTTCAATTTGGACCCAAAAAGCTGTGTCCAAATCCTAGCTCTGTCACAGCCATGTGAACCTGAGAAGGTTACCTAACCTCTCCGGGCACATTGTCTTCTTCATCCTCTAAATAGCTGATGAGTCTGTTGTGAGAATTAAGTTAAATAACATCCCCTGAGGTGCCCTGACATGTAGCCCAGTGCTGGTTAAATAATAGTCATACAACAAATATCTTTTGAAGTGAGTGGGATCAGTTCAGTTAGGTTTGCTTTGTTTTCCCAAACATTTTCCTTCAAAATGTTTAGTTGAATAGTCTCAGTTTTCTATGTTAATAGAATTCTGAGCAGAGTGATAATTCTCTTCTGGCTACTTACTTTCTATGCACTGTCTGGAAACTCAGAAATAAAGACATCAACTGAGGACAAAGGAAATCTCCAGGACTAGTCTACCATTTTTGAGAGGATAATTCAGAAGGCTCACTTCAACCTATTTGATCCTTTGGATCTCATTCCTTATTTTGTATTTCTGTTTATTTGCATGCTTGAAAGGTAAATGTAGTTTCCAAGTAGGCAAAAATACTTGAATTAAGATAGAACTGATTGATGGAGCTGACTCTGGGAGAATGACAGAGGTGAGACAGGAATTTCTGATGTGATCAAAACCTTTTAATATTTTTAAGTGTTCTGTAGATTTTTAATATTCCACTTGAATAAATGAAACAAAACTTTATCCATCAGTTGTTTCCCACAGTTTCACCATTGTTGAATTTATATTATTGTAAGATATTCATGTCTTCTTTTCATGTTACACTATCATTAAGCTTGAGATAAGTCTATTATACTATGAGGTCCTTAGCGCAAATGATCTGAAAATATTTTAAGTAAGTCCCTGGCATTTTTATATTTGGCTCTTATTTGTTTAGATGTGTTTTATTTTAGTATGCTGTGTAGTATTAGAATCATATATTTTACATTAGCATCATTTAAAATATATGAGAAAATATATGAAATCATGGTTTTATGAAATTTCCAACATATATTATAGATTAAATTGTATATTTTAGTTTGAATATTAGTGAACAATATTTTATAAAAATTGAAGTATGTAAAATTGCAAACATGACTTTGTTCTAAAAGTTTGGTGGTATAAGAATTTGTCATATTAAACAGTTGATCAGAAATGTTGTGATCCATTCCAAATAATTATAGTTTAATAGCTACTTTGAATATTTGTTCCAATAAAGAATCAAAAAAGATATTAAAAGTTTATGAGCTCACAAGCTTAGATGACGGTACTAAAATGTGGCCTGAAGAGTGCTTTGTGTTGGCCAGAAATAGGAGGGTGGGATTGCTATATGACAGCAAGGGAAGAGAAGACTTTTTAGATGGGTTTATCCTGCTGCAGATGGCTTTGTATGAAAGTTTGCAAGTGAGATTACCTCCTAGGAATGGTACACCAAGTGAGGAAAGGGAGGGGGGGATGAATTGAGAGATTGGGATTGACATATATACACTTGTTGTTGTTCTGTTGGTAGGTTGTGTCCAATTCTTTTTAACCCCATGGACTGTAGCCTGCCAGGTTCCTTTGTCCATGGGCTTCTCCAGGGAAGAATATTGGAGTGGGTTCCCATTTCCTTCTCCAGGGAATCTTCCCAGACCAAGGATTGAACCTGTGTCTCCTGCATTGGCAGGGACTGAGCCATCAGGGAAGCCCCCATATATGTATCCACTATTATGTATTAAATAGATAACTAATGAGAACCTATTGTATAGCACAGGGAACTCTTCTCATTGTTCTGTGGTGACCTAAATGGGGAGGCAAACCAAAATAAAGGGGATATATGTATACATATAGCACATTCACTTTGTTTTTCAACAGAAACTACCACCACATTGTCAGGGAACATTTAGCAGGAGGGTTCCTGCATTCTGTTTTCTATATCTTATAAATCCTCTGTTCCTTATCAGTTCCTGGCACTGGGAACAAGTAAAATGGCACACTGTTCCCAGGACTGATGTCATAGGATGAGACATGCGTGAATCTCCATCAGCAAACATTCTCCTTATGACAAAACTGCTTAATCACAACCCTCTTTCTTGAGATATAGATTGTCGTCTGACCTTATGACCATTGTTAATACCTTGTTCCCTTGGTAATGGTTGCTGTACATTTGGTTTTCTGATCTTTATCATTGTCGAAAGAAATTCCTTGTACAACAGCCCATATATACTCACAGAAAGATCATTAAAACACCCTTACTCCATCACAGCTTGCGTCCCCGTGTCTGTCTCTCTGTCTGTCTTTCTTTCTCTCCCTCTCCCTCCCTCCCTCCCTCCCTCCGGCTAATTCTCTGGAGCATGGAAACCCACCGAGCTCACTCTCCTGCTCGGGCTTTCACGACCCCCTCGAGAGGGCACGCTGAGCCTTCATGAGTGGTGCAAGCCCTGTTCTAGGGTTTTATTGGTTATCTGCGTAAACCAGGGAATATTAGCTTCTTTCTCTCTTTCACTTTCTTATGGTTGTCTCCGGACCACCAGGTTCCAGTCCATTAAAGCAACTACGCATTCATGCTAAGTTGCTTCAGTTGTGTCTGACTCTGTGCGACCCTATGGACTGTAACCCGCCAGGCTTCTCTGTCCATGCGATTCTCCAGGCAAGAATAGTGAAGTGGGTTGCTGTGCCCTCCTCCAGGGGATCTTCCTGACCCAGGTATTGAACCTACATCTCTTATATCTCTTTCATTGGCAGGCAGGTTCTTTGCCACCAGTGCCACCTGGAAAACACAGAAAGCAACTACTCCAATAAATTAAAAAAATATATATGAACGAGAGCAGATGTGATTTAATGGAGAATTCTTCCTGTTGGAATTTTTTAAATATCTTATTTTTCCTTCTCTTCCAATTGTGCAACCTGTCTTCTGTGAGGTTTTTGATAAGGTGTGACCATTGTCTTCCAGACTGTACACACTGTACTCAGATTTAATTCTGCCTTTATACCTTGCTCATGGAATTAGACACCATCAAAAGTTAAAGTCAAAATTAACTTTATAAGTTCTCTTATTCATTTTCTTTATTTCATGGAAGGAAAAACCGAGGCTCAAAGAAGTTTACATCACACAGCCAATCTGGAATTACAACTCAGTTCATGTGATGGCCAGTTCATTTAATTCTTTTTTTTTCCCTCCTGTTGTTTGGTCTGTTTTTTCCTGCTGTGATATGCAGATGGCTGAGGAAGTTGAGAGCTTACTTTTGGACAGGAATAAAAAATAGCCATAAAAGTTTACTAATTATACAGTTCATACAATAAAAAGTAGCCACAGAAGTTTACTAATAAAACAGTTCAAGCAACATCTATCATTGGAAGTCAGAGTAGAAATTAAATGATCTTTTAAAATATTTTCTTCTGGTAATAGGGTCAAAGGATTTCATTTTTGCATTAATAAGCAGCATTTGAGTAAAATGAGAGTGTAGTTCAAATACTAATAACACCATCATTTATTTTATCTCATATGAATGATTCAAAGTGATGGCCCCATTTAATGAAATGAAGTCTTTCAGCTCTCTGAGAAAAACAAGAGTAAATATTTTGGCCGTCATTTTATAATTTTCTTAAGTGTATATAGTTGAATAGAGTTGAAAAGGAAATAAGGTCTCTCCTCTTTTTCCTTGAATGTTGTGATGAATTGCTATATCATCTCCTTGGACTTTCTACTCTTCAGTGGCTTATTCTTAAAATACCACCCTTAATGTAGTGGGGGAGAAAAAAAAAAACAGCAGCATCAAAACATTATGTTGGGTTTTAGTCATGTAAACCCTCTTCAAGCCATTTAAACTCTTGGGCAAGTCACTTAAATTGCACGTATGGTGGGGGGAGGGGGAATGTGTTCTTATAGAAGTGGGTTATTTTACCAATTCCCTATATTCATACTTGCAAACTGTAGACACTAAACAAATAGAACAGAAGTATGGACAAGTCCCTTGGGTATCTACTTAGCTCTAATCTTTCACCTTTCCCTAGACATTAAGTAAAGGTAATTAACTCTCCACTTGAATGTCCAACCATCTCTTGAAAGACCATTCCCAAAAGAACTCATCTTTTTGTTCCATCCCCCAGATAAATATCTCCTTTCCTTATCTCCTGGAAATCTTTTCAGCCCTTCTCTCTCCTTTGACTCTGCCTGAGACTCATCCCAGCACATCATGCATTCTTACTGATACTTTGAAGATTTGTTAGAACCATTCTTACTTCCCATTCCCACAGGATTAGCCTTATCTCTCATCACTTCACTCATTTTACTGATATTACTTTGTTTCCTAGCTAATCTTTTTCTCTAGGCAGCCTCCAATCCAGTACATCTTACTTGACTCAGCTTGATTTTTCTTTTTCCTCCATCCATTCACTTTCTTCCTTAAGAAGCAGAAACAGTGATTGCCATCGGTTTTTAGTTGTTGTTTGTTTTAAATCCTGTAGAGAATCTCTAGTTAATTTCAAAGATTTGTTGAATTTCTAAGTCTTGTTTTTTTATTAATTTTATTGAAGTATAATTGATTTACAATGTTGTGTGAGTAATTTGTACATGACTTGACTTTGCCTTTCTCCATGTCTTTGCATCCTTTGTCTTTCATATCTTTAAAAATGTGACTTAAAACCCACCTTCTCCTAGAAATGCTCTGTATTTTCTATGCCAAACTGAATATTGTCTGTTCTTCTTCTGTGCGTTTGTACTATTATATTCATAGTTTTTTCTAGTGGTATTTGAAAATGATCTTTCATGTGATGCTGACATTCTGAACTATAGCATAAGCATTCTCTGTTTTAGTAATTTTTTCAGTTCTTTTTGAACCAATCAGATGCATGGCATTATATTCTGTTTATATGAAATACTCTGTTATCATCTCATTTGGTGGCATTTTAGAGATTATCCAAATATTAGACTGACCCTGTGTGTAGGGCCATATTGAGGGGTTGAGCAGTCCATCCTAGTATTGGTGTCAGATTTATGTATTTCTGCTTCTTGACTGTTTAATTCTGTGTTGTCTCTCAGGGTTTCTGAGAGCTATAGAAACCACCCCAGCCTCCATTGTTGAACCAGAGGACCTTATAAAACTAAGCATGAGGATTCCATACAGGGTGAAGCAATACTTATATGGAACCTACTATAGTATAGTAGGTGTTTCTGTCAGTTCTTAATGTTTCTGTCACAATCGACTGTGAAGTGAAAGTTCTTTTGCACTGAGTGGTGAAAACTATCATAGTGTATAAAGTTTCTCCAGCCCCAGATGGCTTTTTTGGAGGGAGTGTCTTTTAGGCAAAGGGATGGTGGTGGTCTCCATTAACCTAAATTTATGCAAATTGTTTTTGGCACATTAAATCCAAAGGCAACAACCACTAGATCTAGTTTATGTAAGTTCCATGATCTGAATAAATTAAAAAACAAAATCATGGCTACTTTCAGATGAACAGATTTTGTGTTGGTGAAGAACAACATCACACATAGGGAACCTTGGGTTATCAGTCGCTTTAAATCCACAAATAACATCTCAACTAATATAAAGGCAAGGTTCTGCCCAGGATGCATATAATATGAACACATGCTTGCCCTTTGGACCAAGGGACATGTCAGCAGTCTAGAGAAGGGTTGAGCTTACTTAAGCAGGAGTTTGGGTACGTTTATCAGAGATAGTCCTCAGATCCTGAACATATGGGCTTCTTTTATTTGATAGCATGCCCAGGTCTCCTTAAAAGAGCCGACAGGTCACGAGTCATAAAGAGGACAGACTTTCAGAGGATGAACAATTAGTTGATGGAGTGAACAGCCACATTGTAGTGGATGCTTAGTGCAGCACCACATCTAAAGGGAAGCCAAGATCCCCCAAAGTGATGCCTCTAACCAGCAAAAAACCACGCATGGCATAACAAAGGTATTGGGTGAACTTATATTGATACATTGTCTTATTTGTGATTAATAGTCATTTTATTTTTGTAGAATTTGTCATTGGCATTTGTTCTAGATCCTTTCTTTGTATAGTGTAATCCATTGTTTTGCATTTGATGATGGAATAGTGGTAAAGTTTTCTCAGTGAATGTTTACAAATAAACATTAACACATGTTAGTAGTTGGGAAAACAATCAATTTTTGAGGATTCCAATGAAAACTGTTACTGGTTTAGAAACTTAGTGCCCCAGGCCAAAAATACTCTATGGGTTATTTTCAATAAATAATGTGAATACTGCTTTGAGGGCAAAATATTTCAAGCAAAACTAGATATGTGGTTTGTTGTAGGATTTTTTCAATTTTTGTTCAATTAGCACTCCTCGGTTTATGCTGCGAATGAATGCCTAAGCATGAACATTGTTCAGGATTGTCTCATTGTCTCTTATCTTACTCTTTTTAAACTCAATGGAATATTTAGAAAGAGTCAACAAAAAGCCAAAAATTATTTTTCCTTAAAAAAATAAGTAAAACAAGTTTAGACAAAATGAATTAAAGTCTTGGGAATTATTACTTTGCTTGCAGAGGTAAAGTATACTGAGGAGTAAGTCTAGATTTTGCAAATATGAAGTCATTATATAGATAATGATGAACAGCTGAAAAATGCCCCTCACTGGCTCAACAGAAGAAATCAGTATCAAATTGAATCAGATGAGTAGAAGCCTAAGTCCTGCACTGTAACGTTTTAAGGCAAAAATGTGAACTCTCCCTGAATAATCAAGAATATTTGAGGACATAAGATTGAATTAAGTTTTACAAAAAATCATTTGGGACTACTCCTCTAATATTTGGCTGTATGTATGCACTTCAAAGCATAGCATTAATAAGGTGTAACCATATGAGCCCACTTCGATTGAAGCCCATTGTTTATCCCTTCACCCTGGAAGAAACTGCTTTTCTGAACCTTAGTCTCATCCTCCCATGCTTTTCTTTATACTTTTATTACATAGGAATGTATATCCCTAAAACATATATGCTTAGCTTTTACCTTTCTGAAAATTTTGAATGAGTAGAATCATTCTACATACATGTTCTATTATTAGCTTTTATAACTTTTTGAGACATCCCTTTTGATGTAGGTAGCTATTTTTTTTTTTTATTTTTTTCATGATATTGTTTTCCATAGTATGAATATTCCATGATTCATTTCCCCATTATCCTTTCAGGGAATGTTTGGATTATTCCTCAGTTCAATTCAGTCACTCAGTCGTGTCCTACTCTTTGTGACCCCATGGACTGTAGCATGCTAGGCGTCCCTGTCCACCACCAACTCCCGGAGTCCACCCAAACCCATGTCCATTGAGTCAGTGATGCCATCCAACCATCTCATCCTCTGTCATCCCCTTCTCCTCCTGCCTTCAGTCTTTCCCAGCATCAGGGTCTGATTGAAACTCTAAAGTGTTGGAACTCCAGCTTCAGCATCAGTCCTTCCAGTGAATATTCAGGACTGATTTACTTTAGGACTGACTGAGTTGATCTCCTTGTAGTCCAAGGGACTCTCAAGAGTCTTCTCCAACACCACAGTTCAAAAGCATCAATTCTTCAGTGCTCAGCTTTCTTTATGGTCCAACTCTCACATCCGTACATGACTGCTGGAAGTACCATAGCAGTCTGGAAGTACCATATGCTGGAAGTACCATACCATAGAAGTACCTCTCTGCTTTTTAATATGCTGTCTAGGTTGGTCATAGCTTTCCTTCCAAGGAGCAAGTGTCTTTTAATTTCATGGCTGCAGTCACCATCTGCAGTGATTTTGGAGCCCAAGAAAATAAAGTCTCTCATTGTTTCCCATCTATTTGCCAGGAAGTGATTCAATTGCATGTCATAATCTTAGTTTTTTTAATGTTGGGTTTTAAGCCAGCTGTTTCACTCTAATCTTTCATTTTCATAAAGAGGCTCCTCAGTTCCTCTTCATTTTCTGCCATAACGGTGTTATCATCTGCATATCTGAGGTTATTGATATATATTGAAAAGGAAAGCTATACCCATCTGAATGCAGAGTTCCAAAGAAGAGCAAGGGAGAGAAAGCCTTCCTAAGTGACAATGCAAAGAAATACAAGCTGATTCTAGAGTCTTATAATTACTGAATTATGGTATGTGTGCTTCTTCTGCTTTACCAAATAATGCCAAATTAATTTGTGGAATGCTTATATTAATTTATACTACTAAAGCGATATGAGAGTTCTCATTACTTTAAATGAGTAATTCTCATACTTAGTTGTGTATTAATAGCATTTAGGGAAACTTAAGAAAATACCATTGCCTTGACCCCCTACCCCCAGACCAACTCAGTGATAATTTGGGAAGATGGGACCCAGGTATCATTTTCTCTTAGCTTTATTGAGATAAAATTGGTATACCAAAAACTGTACTCATTTAGTGTTTATACTTTAATCAGTTTGGACATATTCATATACCCATGATACCATCACTACATCAAAGTAATAAACACATTCTTTATCTCCAAAAGTTTCCTTGTGTCCATTTAAGTTTTTGTTTTTGTGGTATGAACATATAATATGAAATCTACCCTCAGCAAATTTTAAGGTGCACAATACCATGTTGTAGATCTCTAGAACTTACTCATCTTGTAAAACTTAACTTTATAACCATTTAACAACCCCTCATTTCCCCCTCCTCTCATCCCTGACAATCATGATTCTATTTTATACGTCTGTAATATAATTTGCCTATTTTATATACTTCATTTAAATAGAGTGGTGCAGTGTTTGTCCTTCTGTGACTAACTTATTTCAGGTAACATAATGTATTCTACCTCCACCTATCTTGTCATAAATGGTAGGCTTTCCTTATTTTTAAGGCTATATAATATTCTAGTATTGTGTACACATGTGTGTGTATATATATAGTATTTATGTACATACGTGTATTCATATATAAATTATATATATATATATCACTTTCTTATCCATTTATTTGTCAGTAGACAATTGAGTTTTTTCCACATCTTGGGTATTGTGAATAATGCTGCAATTACCATGGGTGTGCAGGTATCTCCTCAAGATCCTTATTTCAGTTCTTTTGGATATATACAGAGAAGTGAGATTGCTGTATCATTTGGTAATTCATTTTTAATATTTTGAGTAACTTGCATATTCTTTCCCATAGTGACTGCAGTGTTTTATATTTTTACCAACAGCATACAAAGTTTATAGTTTTCCCCAACCCTTACCAACACTTATTATTATTTTTTTTTTGTAATAGCCATTCTAGCAGGTATGAAAGTGAAAGTCACTCAGTCATGTCTGACTGTTTGCGACCCCATGGACTATACAGTCCATGGAATTCTCCAGGTCAGAATACTGGAGTGGGTTCTAGTATTACCGTTCCCTTCTCCATGGGATCTTCCCAACCAAGGGATCAAACCGAGGTTTCCACATTGCAGGTAGATTCTTTACCAGCTGGGCCACCAGAGAAGCTTGGTTTTGATTTGCATTTCCCTGACCAACCTAGATAGCATATTCAAAAGCAGAGACATTACTTTGCCAAGAAAGGTTCATCTAGTCAAGGCTGATGGGTGTGAGTCTCAGTGAACTCCGGGAGTTGGTGATGGACAGGGAGGCCTGGCGTGCTGCTATTCATGGGGTCGCAGAGAGTTGGACACGACTGAGCGACTGGTCTGATCTGATCTGATGATTAGTAACATTGAACACCTTTTAATGTACATGTTGGCTATTTCTATGTCTTTGGAGAAATGTCTTAAGTCCTCTGTCCAATTTTTAAACAGGATTATTTGGTTTCTTGCTAATGTATTGTAGGAGTTATTAGTATATTTTGGAAATTAACTTTATCAGATCTATGGTTTGTGAGTATTTTTTCCTATTCTTTGGTTGCCTGTTCTAGTGGTTATTTTCTTTGCTGTTCAGAGAAATTCTTTAGTTTGATGTAGTCCCATTTTGTTTCTCTTTACTTTTGTTGTCTTTGCTTTTTGTGTCATATTCTTGAAATCATTGCCAAGACCAAAATGATTCAACTATCTCTCTATGTTTTCATCTCTTATGTTTAAGTGTTTAATCTATTTTAATTTGATTTTTCTGTAAAGTGTGAAATAGAAGTCCCAATTTCTTTCATTGTTGTTACTGTTTGATGAATACCCACTTTTTCTAGAACCAGTTGTTAAATAGACTGTAATTTTCCCATCATGTATTTTTGAACCCTTGTCAAAGATCTGTTACATGGATTTATTTATGGGTTCTCAGTTGTTTCCTGTAGGTCTGTCTTTATCTCAACACCATGCTTCTTTGGCTACTAAAGCTTTGTGATATATTTTAAAAATCAAGAAATGAGATTATTCTAGCTTTATTCATTTTTCTCAAGATTGCTTTGGCCATTCTGAGTGCACCATTTTTTTTTTAAATCTTCCAAGGTTATTTTTATGTGAAGATGGTATTGAAAGCCAATGTCTTACACTCCAAATTATGTAGAAATTTTGTATGTTTTTCCAGGGAGATATGAATAAAGAATCTCATTTTTTGCATTGAAATCTTTTTCTTGAGTATAAATGAATTGAAGCCCCCTTGACACCATTGGTGGGCCAATTGTGGGCCATTTGTGTTTCATCTGCTTTAAAATGCTTCATTTAGTCTTTTGTCCATGTTGGAATACTTTGGTGTTGCTTTTCTTTTTTGTTTTGTCTAATTTCTTGATACATTTGGAATATTAGTTTTCTATTGCTTGCATATTTCAAATAGTTCCCAATTTTCCTGTCTTTTTCCCTCTTTTTTTTCATGGTATCTTTTCTGGAACATTTCTTGCTAATTGTAATGTACATTAATTCATCATTCTTTTAGTCTTTGTGCTTTTATGTCTGATGTAAGAAATTCCTTTCTTATCTAAGGTCATGCAGTTATTATTCTTATATTTGCCTCTAAATGTTTTAAAAAGATTGTCATTTACCTTAAATCTTTAGTCTACCTGGAATTGATTTCTGTGTATACTGTAAAGAACAGAATTTCATATTTTTACATGTGAATAACACTTGTGCCAGCATTATTTATTAAATAATAGGGGAAGTCAATCACATTTTCTTTTTCCAAGAATCTATTGATGATTCTTCATTCCACCGCATAAATTTTATAATCAGCATGTCAGACTCCAGCAACAGCACAAATTTTGTTTGGGTATTTTATTGGAATTACTTAAACTTTGGGGACAAATTTGTGTATATTGAGATCCATATAATACATGATTCTTCCTATTCTGAATGTGGCATGTGTATCTGTTTACTTATTCATTACTTTCAACATCCTTTTTCCACACTCTCCTAAATTATCTGTTGTTACTTCTTATTTTGATTAGTTTTAAAAGTTAACAAGGTAGACATTGTTTTGCTGACTTACAGAGGTTTGCTTAGATTTACTCACATATTTCACTGTCATGAATACCTTCCTTCTTCAATGAAAGAACTTCCTCCTGGGATCATTTTACTTCTTGCCGAAGCACATCTTTTTAAAGTACCTTTAGTGAGATTCTGGACATAGTAAAAATTCTATTTGCTTGAAATTGTATTTATTTCATCTTTGTTATTAAAAGATATATTCAATGAGTATGTAATTCTAGCTTGCAAAAATTTCTTTCTTATCTATATGAACAAATTATTTCACCATATTTTGGCTTTGGTTTTGTTAAGCAAGCTGTAGTTTAAATTGACATTCCTTGGAGGTAACCTGCCTGTTCTATTCTTCTATCTTTTTTGGTTTTTGGTATTTTATAGTTTTATTAAGATGTGTCTAGGTGTGGATTTTTTCATCCTTATGTTTATCTTGATTGATTGGCTTCTTGAATTTAAAATTTGTTCTGCTCCATCAATTCTGGAAAATTTTTTAGCAATTTACATTTAGAATATTATCCTTCTCCCATGCTGTCTATTCCTGCCTACTGTTAACTCCAATTGCTTATTTTGAACATTCACACTCTCTTTTGGGTTTTTTTTTTTTTTTTTGATTGTTTAGTTTTACATCTCTTTTGTATTTTGTCTTTATGTACTGTAATCTAGAGCATTTCTTTCAGGTTTATCTTTCAGTTTACTAATTCTTTTGTGATTTGTACCTAATCATCTGTTTTTCCTCTCCAGTAAGCTTGCTAATGTCACTTATCGTATTTCTTATATCTAGAAGTTCTTTGTTTATTGAATATTCTTACATCTTTAAGGTCTACATCTTTATAGGTCTAATTCTATTGTTTTTGCTCACTCTTACTAATGTTTGTTTACTTCTTTCTGTATCATCTGTATTTTTATTGTGAACTAATGACTTCCTTGGTGGCACTAGTGGTAAAGGAACCACCTGCCAATGCAGGAGACATAAGAGACCAGATTTGATCCTTGTATGGAGAAGATCCCCTGGAGAAGGGAATGGCAACCCACTCCAGTATTCTTGCCTGGAGAATCCCATGGACAGAGGAGCCTGGAGGGATACAGTTCATGGGATTGCAAAGAGTCGGACAAGAACTGAAGCGACTTAGCATGCAATGATTGCTGAGCCTTTTTGGAAATGTTTTGAAACTGAAGTATAAAGATACTTTTCTTCCTGGAAATTTGCATGAATGACTGCCCATTATATGGGAACACTGCCAAAATGCAATCACTTTAAATTCTCAACGTGTTTCTTAATAACTAGGTATTTTAAATTCTGACTAAAACCTGCATGGGCCTGGCTTGTGGTTAGAGGTTTACAGGGAGACACTGGTTACTCCTACAGGTGTCCACAGTCAAGGAGAAAACAGACAAGACCCTGTGCTCTTTTTCTCTGTGGGTTGGCCTTCTTTGTTTTGTTCGTTTGTTTGTTTTGTTTTTCTTTAAGTCCTTCACTGGAGAGATTATCTCTTGGGGTTTTAGATGTACATCAGAACCAACTTTGCCTATACCTTCTGAAAGCTCTAGGCTTTGTGTACCATCCTATGTTTGAGGACCATTAAAGTTAAAAACTTTAGAACACTGGAAACTGGTGGGTTTTCCTGGGGCAGAGTTGGCTTTCAGTGTTTGGTTATATCTCTGGATTAATGCTTTCCTTTAGTTTTATTTCTTTGAGCAGAGGTGGGGGGTGGATATTGTAAATTGCTTGACAGCTTATGTTTTCATATGAAGTTATTTTTAAGAATTTTATGCATTCTATAAATTGACAGTCCCTAGACAATTTGACTACCCAATTGACTAGGGTAACTAGCTAGAAACAGAAGTCTTTTCTAAAGTATCTCAATGACTCTTTTATTTGAAAGTTGGAAGACCTGCCACTGTATTCGAATCAGTATGTTTTAAGTTCCACAGATGCCAAATATTGTTTCTCCTTAGTTAAAACAAAAACATGTTGTCAGCTTGGAAAGGGTACTTGATGTGTCAAAAAATGTCCAGGATAGTAGATGCTTCACATGGATTTTCTGTTTCTTTAACCAAAGGTACAACTTAGATATAACTATCTAACTAAGGTATAACTAAAAAGAGATGCAAAAAGCAAAGGAGAAAAGGAAAGATATACTCATTTGAATGCAGAGTTCCAAAGAATAGCAAGGAGAGATAAGAAAGCCTTCCTCAGTGATCAGTGCCAAGAAATATAGGAAAACAATAGAATGGGAAAGACTAGAGATCTCTTCAAGAAAATTAGAGATACCAAAGGGACATTTCATGCAAAGATGAGCACAATAAAGGGCACAAATGGTATGGACCTAACAGAAGCAGTAGATATTAAGAAGAGGTGGCAGGAATACACAGAAGAACTGTACAAAAAAGATTTTCATGACCAAGATAATCATGATGGTGTGATCACTCACCTAGAGTCAGACATCCTGGAATGTGAAGTCCAGTGGGCCTTAGAAAGCATCACTACGAACAAAGCTACTGGAGGTGACGGAATTCCAGTTGAGCTGTTTCACATCCTGAAAGATGATGGTGTGAAAGTGCTACACTCAATATGCCAGCAAATTTGGAAAACTCAGCAGTGGCCACAGGACTGGAAAAGGTCAGTTTTCATTCCAATCCGAAAGAAAGGCAATGATAAAGAATGCTCAAACTACTGCACAATTGCACTCATCTCACACGCTAGTAAAGTAATGCTCAAAATTCTCCAAGCCAGGCTTCAGCAATACGTGAACCATGAACTTCCAGATGTTCAAGCTGGTTTTAGAAAAGGCAGAGGAACCAGAGATCAAATCGCTGACATCAGCTGGATCATGGAAAAAGCAAGAGAGTTCCCGAGAAGCATCTATTTCTGCTTTATTGGCTATACCAAAACCTTTGACTGTGTGGATCACAAACTGTTGAAAATTCTGAAAGAGATGGGAGTACCAGACCATCTGACCTGCCTCTTGAGAAACCTGTATGCAGGTCAGGAAGCAACAGTTAGAACTGGACATGGAACAACAGACTGGTACCAAATAGGAAAGGAGTACATCAAGGCTGTATATTGTCTCCCTGCTTATTTAACTTATATGCAGACTACATTATGAGAAACACTGGGCTGGAAGAAGCACAAGCAGGAATCAAGATTGCTGGGAGAAATATCAATAACCTCAGATATGCAGATGACACTACACTTATGGCAGAAAGTCAAGAACTAAAGAGCCTCTTGATGGAAGTGAAAGAGGAGAGTGAAAAAGTTGCCTTAAAGCCCAACATTCAGAAAACTAAGATCATAGCATCCGGTCCCATCACTTCATGGGAAATAGATGGGGAAACAGTGGAAACAGTGGCTGACTTTATTTTTGGGGCCTCCACAATCACTGCAGATGGTGATTGCAGCCATAAAATTAAAAAACGCTTACTCCTTGGAAGTAAATTTATGACCAACCTAGACAGCATATTAAAAAGGAGAGACATTACTTTGTCAACAAAGGTCTGTCTGGTCAAGGCTATGGTTTTTCCAGTAATCATGTATGCATGTGAGAGTTGGTCTTTAAAGAAAGATGAGCACCAAAGATTTGATGCTTTTATACTGTGGTGCTGGAGAAGGCTCTTGAGAGTCCCTTGGACTGCAAGGAGATCCAACCAGTCCTTCCTAAAGGAAATCAGTCCTGGGTGTTCACTGCAATGACTGTTGTTGAGGCTGAAAGTCCAATAGTTTGGCCACCTGACGTGAATATCTGACTCATTTGAAAAGACCCTGATGCTGGGAAAGATTGAGGGCAGGAGGAGAAGGGGATGACAGAGGATGAGATAGTTGGATGGCGTCATCGACTCAATGGACATGATTTTGCATAAACTCTGGGAGTTGGTGGTGGACAGGGAGGCCTGGCTTGCTATGGTTCATGAGTCGCAAAGAGTCGGACACAACTGAGCAACTGAAGTCATTGAACTGAACTAAGGTATATCCAAATGCTTCAACATTTGTTTTGCATATGAAAAACGGGAAGTAAATACTTAACAGTAGCCAGTCAAGTATGTTTCTATTACAACTGTTTTGAACTAATTGGAATGATTTACAGTATTACAATGATTTTGGAAAAAGAAGCCACCTCATGTTTGTGTATAGATTCTCTTTCTAAACAGTGAAGTGTTTCTGCCTTTAGATTTGCATAGGAGTTGTGGCATTCTGATGTGGCACATTTCATTGAACAGTATGGCCATTCTCTAGTACACTCAGTTTTCATAGTCTGCACTAACTTGCATTGTTCCATATGCCTAAACAAAACTCATGGCTGAAAAACACTGAGTTCTTAATGCAAAATGATTGAATATTGTATTAGCATACACCTGTATACTTGAATGAAATTTCTAGATTGTCCTTTGGGATATTCAACTAAAGTACGTTGCACGGTTATCATTTCAAGAACTGTAAGATGTTAGTAGCCTTCTAACTTCAAACCTATCCAACATAGGTGTCTTGGCTATTGGGGTAGGATTCTGCTTTTGAAACATTTATATGTAATATTTTATAGCAGTGCATCCTTGTATTTGTTTGTCATGGCCATGATGAAGTGATACCTAATGAAAGCAGAGTGTACCTAAATAACATACTATACTCCTGACACCTATTTTAAGTAATATACATCTTCTGTTATATACCTGAGAATATCAGTTTGTATCCTTATTGTGAAAAAGATATTTTGTGTTTAATTTGAAATATGTTAATTCAACATACATTATAGTTATATGTATATAACTGGATGTGTACTATACTTAGGCAGACTATAGTACATTTAGACAAGGCCATATCCACCTCATATGCTATTTAATATTCATAATGAGTCATTCATTCTGTATATTCTCTACATTTTTTAAATTCTTAATGTCACCTTTAAGGTTTAATATGATTTTCAAGTTTGTTTTTGAGTATAGAGTGGAACATAAACAAAATAGAAGATAATTAGCATCAAAGGAATGAATACTTTTAGTAATTATCTTTCAGATTAATTGTAAATCATGTAAGTCATTTTAGAAAGCAATACATTTCTGTAAATAGGATCATGACATTAGTAGTGGGAGTTGAAATTTTTATGTACAAAGTATTCACAATTTTTCTTTCTATAATTATAGAAGTTGTAAATATATCTACAATCTCTATTAATCTAATACAGAATGAGAACACTTTGATGAATTTAATTGAACTGAAATTAGGAAAGTTTAGATACACATGATTTCTATGGCCCAGATTTTTGGCTGCAGAATGTAAAATAAGGGTTGAATTCCAAAGAGATTTTGACAGATTATGAGACTGACGTGCTGCCTACTGCGCTAAGAGGGCGGATGAGATTTTGACAGAAAGAATCATCAGAACTTGTGAAAAAGTGAAACGGAAAGTGTTAGTCACTCAGTCTTTTTTTTTTTTTTTTTCAATTTGTTTCGATTGTTTATTAACCAGATTACACTAATAATCCTGGTAGATACCTTAGTTCATCCTTCTAATAAGCCTGTTGATCTGGTCTTCCCTGTTGCCAGCATCTCCATCTTCTACAAAATGGGTGGTCTTTTTCTTCATTCCACCTTGTGGAGAAGACAATTTAAAGGGCCACAGGAAGTTGTTTGCTTCTTTGAAACGTTTTCCAATGGTATAGATCTCATGAATCAGATCCTCCATGCAGATGATTCCATATTTCCCAAGAGATCGAGCAATCAATGCGTTGTCTGTCAGGGCAATTCGCTTTTTGTTGATTTTGCCATAACCACGCTTGTAAATCAATTCATTTACAGACTTCAGATTTGGGTACCCCCATGCAATGTATGGCTCCACAATTCTCAGTATGTTAATTGATGCCTTGTTGAGCTTCACAAAGGTGCCGTTGAATATCTGCCGGAGGCGAAGGAGCTGCAGCACCTTTCGAACCTTTGGGCTCACACCGTTGATACCTCTGATCCTGATGACAAACGCCAATTTGGGTTCCGCGGGTACATAGAAGTTACCGGCTTTTCGTGCCATCCTAGCCATTCGAATTTCAGTTCTGTACATCTGCCTGTATTCCTTGTGGTAATGCTTAGCTTTTTCATAGATAAGCTTCCTCCTTGCCTTTCGAAGCATCTTTTGGGCAAACCTCTTTCTCAGTCGTTTGATCTTAAGCTCTGCGAAATTCTTCCGCTTTTTCTTAAGGGTTTCTGGCACAGCAGGAACCTTTTTTTTCTTCCCTTCTGCACCCTCCATGGTTCCAGCCGGGAAAGAACTAGTCACTCAGTCTTGTCCAACTCTTTGCGACCCCATGGACTGGAGCCTGCCAGGCTCCTTTGTCCAGGGAATTCTCCAGAATTCTCAAGAATATTGGAGTGGGCTTCCATTCTCTTCTCTAGGGTGTCTTCCCCACCCAGGGATAGAACTCTGGTCTCCTGCATTGCAGGCAGGTTCTTTACCATCTAAGCCACCAAGGAAGCCCTCAGAACTTGTAACTGAGTGACAAACTCCAGTTCGAAAGCTTAGAGGATGGAGAGGATGCCAGTCCTATTGGCAGAATGGGGCCTTTAGGAGAAGCTGATAAGGTAAGGGATCAGAGTGAAGATAAATTCTCCTTTAGATTTGTTGAATTTGCAGTAATGATGGTGCATGGAAGTAGGACAGGCTGTCGGTTTGAAATATGGAACTTAGGAATTGGCAGGAATGCTGAGGGCTGGAGCTGTTCATTTGGTGATATTAGTGCTGAGGTGATATTGAGAAGTATGCCTACTCTGGTCAAGTTGAAGATCAAATTGGTAGGAAACATGTAAAAGACTGCCTCTTTGTAAGATATAATTGTCATACTCCAAGGTCATGAATTTTCTCACCATGTTTTCAATTCTTGTCTTTAATCAACTAACATTTTTTGAAAGGAGTACTTCCACAAGGAGGTTTAGAAAACCTCTCCCTGAGTGTTTTAGACTATTTAGTTAGCATTTTAACATATCTTAACAGATGCTTATAGTCTGTTTTAAGAGTTACAGAAATGATAGGAATTCCAAACCAAAAGAGGGAATTGCAGCATGACCTCTTGACAAGAAATGCATTTTGGGTCAAATGCAACACAAATGACTGTCAGTCATATGTTGATTATGGTCTCACTGTGCAGGCAGGAGTATACACAGTCCTGATCTGTCATTTTCACGAGGGCAGAATCTCTAGTGGTTAATGTGGTGGCAATCACAGAATCGGCAGCTAGTATATACTAGCTGAATGGATGGATGGAATACAAAATAAATATAGATCCAGGCCTAGCATCAAAGTGTGTGCCTTTTAAGTCAAAGCGAAGAACTAGAACACATGAATATGATTTCAGAACATTAAAATACACACATACAATTTAAGACATGCCACGAGAAAGTGTTGCACAACATATAGTAAGTTATAGTAGTTTATGGATTGAGCTTTTGACCAGGCAAAATAGGAGGAAGTTTCCATTAAGATCACAGAGATTTATCCAAGACTTACCCATTTCTTCTCTGAATTTTTTTACAAAATAAAATATTTGACAACATAAGTTAAAATAATACTGATATATGTGTGTATATATATATATGTGTGTGTGTGTGTGTGTGTGTTTGTCTCCTATATATAAATAGAATTCTGTGTATACATATGCACTTAATGGTAGAATTTTAAAAGAATAAACAATAAATTAAAAAAAAAAGAAATATTGGCCCCAATCCATTTACATAGGGAATGATAGGACTTAATCACAATGAACCTAACTCGACTTCCCTACTACTAAAATGACTTAATGAGATATAAGACAAAAAATAAAGGTTATGTTTTGGAAAGCAGGAAAGGGCATTATGGTTCAGTACCTTCACTTAACTAACCTTTAAGTGTGCAATTAACATTTAAAAGAAATAAAGTTTTGAAAGAATTCTAGAGTCATTGCAAAAATGTAAAAAAGGAGTTAAAAGCCAATGGTTTTTAGGAGAAATCCCTTTAGATAACTGTGACAGTCATCAGAAAGTGAATTTGTGATGTGTAAAAAGAGGAAGAAAAATCTGCTCGTTTGATGACAGAGTAACTGCTTTCCCCTTTGTTGTTTTCTTTGTGAACTTCAGCTCATTGACATTTTCTAAGATGAAATTTTCATACTGACCTAGAATTGATCTTTTAAACACAAATCTTAGACTGTTTGAAAGAAGATTCTCAGTAGTAAGTAGGAGCAGCGGGACAGAAAAATAGAAGGGTTGAAACTTTATAGGATATTTGCCTATTAATTCACAATTTGTCAGAATATAAGTTGTCTTTAAAAATTTATAATTTCTAGCCTCTGCTATTACAAACAGCTTTCCCCTTTCAGTATAGGGGGTGTCTGAACTCTTCTTTGCAATTTATTTATAGATCTTAAGTAGCCATTGTATCAACATGGCAACTAAACAAAAGCTATTTACAGTTGTTTAATTGGGCAATATGACATTTAAACACTAGCCCAATCCACATCTGTTCACCTGTGGTTTGCTTCCTCTTGCTCCTAGCTGCTGTTGCAAGACCTTAACTTTTCAAAAACTATCTCCATTAGATGTTTCTATGGCTCTCAAGGAATAGCTTCCAGATCTTATGAACTAATTTGTCAGATTTCATGTAGCTGCTGTGGGTGATTTTCCTCATTTCCTATTTTGATCCCTTTCCTTGGCATCATTGTGAGTGGGAAGAGGAGAGGAGTTTCCCATGGGGCATAGCTGCTATGCACTGAAGCCCTCTCCATGCCAAGGGTGTGGAGTGTCCTATGGCAAGATACAGAAACATGTTTTACTTTCTTTGTCTCCCCCCCCCCTTTTTTTTTTAACATGCTTGATTTTCGGAATAACCAAGCACTCAGACATATGAGGGGATAGGTAGGCCAGGCCTGGAGACATATCCAAGAAGCAACTATTGCACTCACAATCACTTTGATCCTTTCCAAAATGCAAGCTTTCCTACTGGGCCTAGCCTGATTGCATAATACACGCTTCTCTTCCTTTAGGTAGGACAGGGGCTTCCCCAGTGGCTCAGCAGTAAAGAATCTGCCTGCATTGCAGGAGACGCAGGTTCAATTTCTGGATCCGGAAGATCCCATGGAGTAGGAAATGGCAACCCACTCCAGCATTCTTGCCTGGAAAATTCCCCGGACAGAGGAGCCTGACATGCTACAGTCCATAGAGTCGTAAAGAGTTGAACACGACTGAAGCGACTTAGCATGGATCTTCCAGGAGGCCTAAAAATATGGACTTCCAACTGACTCCAAGGACTGTCCACATTATTCTTAAACTGTGCATTGAACATTTTTCTCTCTTGACATACTTTTAAAGATAAGTGAAGGAGCATAGAGGCAAATGAGTATTGCTATCTCTCCTCTTTCTTCTAACCCTCCTTCCTCTTCTATTCAGGACTTGAGGGACATGAAAACATTGTTAATGTCTTATCTTATGCTCCATTTTTTAGTATTTATGGAAAAATACTGAAGTGTCTTCAGGTATTGGCTATGATGGCCACTTGAAACATGGTTTCTAGATGTAGTAGGTTCATTAAGCAAGAAGTCCTATAACGTAGGCTGTATCTACCACACATTGAGAGGGTTTTATTCTAAACATTATTTGTAAATAGAATGTACTAAACACTGGCAGCTGTATCAGCTTATAACTCAGTCTGAAGACCGTATCCAGAATCAGAATACATGTAAGCCCATTGAATGTGTTAATTATTTCATATAGCTGAACAGAGAAAGAAAAGAAATGTCACCTGCCAGGGAGCCTGCAGTGTAAAGATGACTTAACAGGTTATCTGCAGCTGGAAGAGAAGCAAAATAACAAGTTTCACATTCAGAGCTAAAATCCTATTATAGGCTTGATTCATTCTATAATAGTTATTTTCACAGGTAAAACTTAAAATTGAGATGGAGAGTTGAAAATATGCAGAGATGATATTTTTAATAATGGTAACAACATTTTTAATCTTTCTAATTGAATTTCCCTGTAGGGAAAATTATAAAAGTTACCATTCTGATTCTTTGTTTTCCTTAATAACATACTTCACAAAAAATCCTATTAACAGAGAAAAAATTTTGAAAAACAATTTATATACATCAGAAATATTCTAGAAAAGTAGAAATAACACCTTGATATTTACTTACCTTTCCATTCTATTAAAAAAATATTAATGAGACGTAGTAGCTGGGCTTAATTTCATTTGATGTTTATATTGCTGTATCAATATTGATTTTTCTTTTAGGTCAAATGACATGATATTGTAAATCTTTGGACTAATCAGTACACAGCGGGTGCCATTGCAGGCATAGAGCTTAGTGGAAATGCAAAATTAGTGGGATGAGAGTAAAGATAAATAGAGACCAAAGAGGACTTAAAAGTAGATTGAGATACAGCTGTTTTCCATGGGACATATAAGGTTATATATTGCCTACTCTTTTTTTTTTTTTAATTTGGAAACAGTTATAATATACAGTGTAATATCTAACCCTTTTTTAAATATACAGTTTACCTGGTGTTAAGTATATTTAAATTGTGGTTCAATCGTCACCACTATTTCCAGAAATTTTTCATTATCCCACACAGAAATTCTATCCTTTTAAGCAGTAACTTCCCATTGCCCTCTGCCCCCAGCTCCTGGTAACCTCTTTTCTATTGTGTCTAAGAATCTATTCTAGATCAGTGGGTTCATACAGTGTTTGTCTTTTTTTGTCTATCTTATTTCACTAACCCTAAAATTCTCAAGATTCATCAGTGTTTTAGCGTGGATCAAAACCTCCTTTTTCTAGTGAATAATATTTTGTTGTATGTATATATCATATTTATCAATATATCCGTTGATGGAAAAGTAGGTTGTTTCTGCCTTCTCACTATTGAATAACAATGGTAGCATTGTGTACACATAACTGTTTGAGATGCTGTTTTCAGTTCTTTTTGTTACGTAACCAAGATGGAATTGTGGGATCATACGGTTAATTCCGTTTTTAATTTCTAAGAAACCACCAAGCTGTTTTCCACAGTGCTGATGCCATTTTACATTCTAACCAGCAATGCGTAAGGGTTCCTATTTTAATACATCCTTACCAAGAGTTTTTATTTCCCACTTTTTGGACAGTAGCCTTTCTAGTGGGCATTGTAAAAATGGTATCTCATTATAGGTGCTTAAAAAAATGCCATTGTAAATGGAATTGTTTTCTTAATTTCCTTTCAGATTATAGTGCACAGAAATACAACTGATTTTTGCATGCTGACTAAGTATCCTGAAACTTTGCTGAATTCATTTATTAGCTCTTTCAGGTTTTTTTTGTTGGATTATTTAGTGTTTTCTTCATATAAAATCATCATCTGTTAAGAGAGACAATTGTTTTTAATTTTCTAATTTGAATGCCTTTTATTTCTCTTTCTTATCTAATTGCTCTGGTTAGTGCTATGATGCATAGATGTGTTGTAAGCATTCATCCTTGCCTTGTTCCTGTTCTTAACAGATATAATTTCAGTCTTTTATCATTGAGTATATTATCTGTGACATCTTTTTATATTGTCTTTATCATTTTGTGAAAGTTTGCTTTTATTCCTCGTTTAAAGAGCATTTTTTTCCTCACAAATATGTGTTGGATTTTATCAAATGCTTTTAATGTATTAGTTGAAATGATTATGTGAGGTTTTCCCTGTATTCTATTAATGTGGCATATTACATTGGTTTTTTTTTTTTTTTTTTGGACAAAGAGAAATAAACACTATTTTTAAACATTCTACAAAATAGGATGTTTACTCATTGGATGATATAAATCTGCATTACTGAGGTTTCACATCACAAAAGAATTAGAGACCACGCGATTTTAGCTTAGCGAGATTCCTTCTTATGCTTTTTTTCTGTATTTGTTAGGTTGAATGAGTTTAAGTGGCAAAGAAAAAAAGTGCAAAAACTTTGCATAATTTTCCTACTCAAAATATAATTAAGTCACAATAATTAAAGTTTTGGCTTGCTTGTTTTTTTGTAATATATATATATATATATTATTGAAGTTTAGTTCACTTACAATGTTTCAGGTGCACAGCAAATTGATTCAGTTATCCAAATACACATATATTATTTTTGAAATTATTTTCTATCATAGGTTATTGCAAGACATTGACTATTGTTCCCTATGCTATACAATAAACCTTTGTTGCTTGTTGTATTTCTATTTTTTAATTAGAAGTCTAGCATTCTATTCATACTAAGTCAAAGTAGAATCAAAATGTCATAATTTTTTTAGTTAGGCAAAAAATCATAAGTTTTCTAAAATATATATATTATATATAGTTTATATACATATACAAAAGCTTTTCTACTTACACTTGATCTTTAAGGCTTGAAAAAGAACATCATAAAAAAGAGAGAGATGGATAAATTGGAGAACATAAACTAAGTGAAATGGGAGCACTGAATATAAAATAGAAAAAGTGAAACAAACTAGATAAAAGTAAAAGATCATCATATTTTTATATGTTGAATCACCCCTACATTCCAACTATTATTTTAGATCTGTATATTTCTTTCTTCAACTCTGTCAGTTTTACTTCATGTATTTTGGGTCTCGGT
Source organism: Bos grunniens (assembly GCF_055505025.1). Classification (NCBI taxonomy): domain Eukaryota; kingdom Metazoa; phylum Chordata; class Mammalia; order Artiodactyla; family Bovidae; genus Bos; species Bos grunniens. Next base: position 97,388,943 of record NC_141194.1, on the reverse strand, counting down.
TCTTTTATAGGAATATGTTCATAACAATTATATCTTCTTGATGGGTTGAAACTTTTATTAATATATAATATCCTTGTCTCTTGTGACCTTTTATGATTTGAAGTGACAATTTTAATTTGACAATAATATCGATACCTCACTTTTTTTTTTTTTTTTGGCTACTATATACATGCCATATTTTTTCCCATTCTTTTGCTTTCAATCACTTTGTATCTTTTTATTGAAAGCATGTAGACTGCATATAGTAGTATGTTTGTTTATTTATTTGCTTGTTTTATTGAGGTATAATTGATACATAATTTTGTTTACTGCCCTTTAATTTCTGCTTGTAGGGCCTCCTTTAGTATTTGGGGACAGAACAGTCTTGCTAGTGATAAATTATCTTTTCTTGTTGCTGTTGTTGTTATTGTTAATTTGGAAATGTCTTAGTTTTTCATTCTTCAGGATGGTTTTTGTGGGTATAAAATTCTTTTTGATAGTCTTTTATTTCAGCACTTATTTTATCCCACTACCTTTTGACTCCAGTGGGAGAAATCATATAATAATCCTATTACTGCTAAGTCACTTCAGTCGTGTCCGACTCTGTTCGACCCCGTAGACGGCAGCCCAGGCTCCTCCATCCATGGGATTTTCCAGGCAAGAGTACTGGAGTGAGGTGCCATTGCCTTCTGTGAATAATCCTATTAAGGATTCCTTAAATGTGACAATTCACTTCTCTTGCTGCTTTAAAAATTATCATTTTCTACATTTGACACTTTGATTAAAAAGTGTCTCATAGTTCTTTGATGTCCTGCTTGGAGTTAATGAGCTTCTTGTGTGTGTGTATTTACGTATTTCATCAGATTTGGAAAGTTTTCAATCATTATTTATTCGGATATTTTTTTCTTCCCTTTCTCTTTTGGGAATCCTGTGATATACATGTTGGTATGCTTGGTGTCCCACAGATCCCTCATGCTTTGTTTATTTTTCTTCATTCTTTTATCTTTTTGTTCCTTCAACCTAATAATATCAGTTTCTTTACCTTCACATTCATTGATCGTTTCCTCTGCCTGCCCATATCTAGTCGTATAATAAATTTTAAATTTCAGTTATTGATACTTTTCACTTTCAGAATTTCTGTTGGATTCCTTTTTGTAATTTCTATGTCTTTCTTATTCTATTCATAATATTATTTTCCTTTAGTTATTTGTCCATAGTTTACTTTAGCTCATTGATCATCTTTAAAACAGTTTATTTAATATTTTTGATTTATAACTTTAAATTCTGAACTTCTTCGGGAATCATTTCTGTCAAATTCTTTTTTCGCTGCATCGGCAATGCTTTATTGTTTCTTCTCATGCTTTGTAATATTTTTGTTGAGAACTGGAGATTTGAATATATTATAACTTTGGGAATCTAATTATGTCACTCCTTAAAGACAGCTGATTTTTGTTTTCTGAGGATGGTTTTCCTTGTGTGTGGTCACTCTAGTTTGGGTTTCAATATCTCTTCAGTCAGCCAGTGATCTGACAATGCATGCTACGTCACTTCAGTCACTTCTGACTCTTTGTGACCCCATGGACTGTAGCCCGTCAGCCTCCTCTGTCCATGCAGATTCTTCAGGCAAGAATACTGGAGTGGGTTGCCATGCCCTCCTCCTAGGGGACCTTTCTAACCCAGGGATCGTGGCAGGAGGTTCTTTACCATTAGTGCCACCTAGGTCTGACAAAGATTTCCTTAGTTGTTTGGTTCCAAAAGGCATTAGAGGTGTTTCTGCCTGTTTAAATCTTCTAATAGATGCCATTAGGGAAAGCTGCTGCAACCAGAGACTGTTGAAACCAAGGCGAGTATCTGCCAAACCAACCAGAATGCACATCTCTGAATTCTGGAGAACGGGATCCCCATTGCTCCCCCTGGCATCAGCCATTCCCTTTTGCAACTTAGGCATTATCCTCACGGTGACAGGAATGGCGATCCACTCAGTATTCTTGCCTGAGAATCCCATGGACAGAGGAGCCTGATGCGCTACAGTCCATAGGGTCGCAAAGAGTCAGGCACAACTGAGTGACTAACACACATACACATTGTGTGTGTGTGTATATGTGTGCACTTGTTTGTGTGTTTGTGTGTGTATATATATTTAAGTTGTTCTGAAAGATAGTTTTTAAGTGAACTATCTGAAAGATATCGGAAAGATGGTTTTAACAGTTTTGTCTGAAAGATAGTTTTAAATAGGGTTGCACACTTGTCCCTCAGACTCAGTGTTGGACTATGATGTGGCCAACTTTGAGGTGGTAAAGTTGAAACAGCTGGGAAAATGATGTGTTGATTGTAGGGGCAAAAGCTCGGCTTCTTTCTTTGATAATTGTTTGAGGAATTGGAAATCACATAGAAGAACAGAATAGAAAAAAATACAGATATTATAAATAATTGGAGATTATTTTTATAGGCTTGATGTGGTTTGTAAGATTGAAAATGATTCCAAATTTTGCCAATATTGAAGAGTATAGTTGATGATTATTGTTAGTGCACATGAGTAAATTCTACATAGTATTTTTCTGTTTGTTTTTTTTAATAGATTGACTAAGTATCATGACAGGAAATAAATCTTAAAATTATGGTATGTGTTTAAGACCTAGAAACATAGTCAATTTTGTAATGTTATTTATTGTCATATGATTTTTTAATTTCACATTTATATACTATAGTGCAGAGAAACCAAACACTTCTATATATTTATTCACATTAAATTGTAGCTGTTTTTTGGTTAAGTTTTTGGGGAGAAGGGGAAGATACACTGGTACTGTGACAGAAGCACAATCAGAAATTTATCCACTATATTAATCACTTTTATAGTTTTTAATATATCTTTTATAATCCTAATAATGAAATACTAAACTGTTACGCTTTTATTTCCTTTTAGAACCTTGTAAAACATCTTCCTGAGCAGAAGGTACTCAATGAACTAGCAGAGCTGAAGAATGAATATGATGACCTCTGTGAACCTGAACAGTTTGGAGTTGTGGTATGTATCTAGACTAAGGGCCCACAGACTCAGCTTGGAGGTAACACATAACAGAAACAGGGGCGGGGGTAGGGGGGAAGACATTTCAATTGCTTATATTTTTATTTTTTTTCCTACTGTATAACTATATAACTTATGTAACATTGGCTGTTGGGGGAAAAAAAACCTTATTACTTATAATATTATTGAAAAATAAAGTTAAGATCTACATTATGAAATACCTCACAACATCTCAGGGATCTTCCTGTATATCAATGCTGATATTAATATTAATATATAAAAAGAACATATTATTGACAATTTTTCCTTCTATTTAGATCTTGCTATTACAATTTGGCTTTTTAATAAAGTTAGGCTTCTTAAGGGTGGAATGGTGAAAACTGTTATAGATAATTAGAAATATTCTAGAGTCTCTTTTGAATGGTATATATTGTATCAGAAAAAAGACAAAAATTTTCAGATTTCCCGTACAGTGTCATTAATTGATTAAAACCATTAAATACACAGTTTCAGCTGGAAATAAAATTTCATAAATACATTTCTTTAGTGTGGTTAAATAACTACTGAAATGAATTATGTTTTCTTATCTCCTCTTCGTTGTAAATGGTATAAAATAAGACTAGGTGTAGATTATGTATTAAAACAATAGTTTTATATATGTTTGTATCTGTGTATGTATATATATATATGTATATATATGTTTCAAGCTTTCCTCAAAACTGCTATTCAAATAATTGACAAAAAGATGGTGGGTATGATGATTTATTTAATTTCCTAGAGAAAAGCTATTTTTGACTCAGTGTTCAATTCAAGTTTGGTCCCATATAAAATAAACAGTTCTATTACAGCTTTCAGTTTTACCCTGGCTCTCTGACCATTTTCCATCTGCATACTAAGACTTCTAAAAATTACCGTTGCACTTAATAGTCAAATACTCTGCTTCATTCAAAATATTTTATAACCTCTTTAATAGTAATACATTTGATTTGATGTGATTTGCTACTCTAAAATTTTAAAATCCTGTTTAAAATCAAAATGTGATAGAACAGAGAACATTCCTTTTGAACATATGCAATAACTGCTCACCCATATTTAGAGTTTATTAGTTCTCAGATATTGGAGAAGGCAATAGCACCCCACTCCAGACTCTTGCCTGGAAAATCCCATGGACAGAGGAGCCTGGTGGGCTGCAGTCCATGGGGTCGCAAAGATTTGGACACAACTGAGCGACTTCCCTTTCACTTTTCACTTTCCTGCATTGGAGAAGGAAATGGCAACCCATTCTAGTGTTCTTGCCTGGAGAAGCCCAGGGATGGGGGAGCCTGGTAGGCTGCCGTCTATGGGGTCTCACAGAGTCGGACACGACTGAAGCAACTTAGCAGCAGCAGCAGCAGCAGTTCTCAGATATATCACTGCATATGCCATCATAATCAACAAAAGAGTCTGAAATGCAGTACTTGGATGCAATCTCAAGAACGACAGAATGATCTCTGTTCATTTCCAAGGCAAACCATTCAGTATCACAGTAATCCACGTCTATGCCCCAACCAGTAATGCTGAAGAAGCTGAAGTTGAACAGTTCTATGAAGACCTACAAAACCTTTTAGAACTAACACCCAAAAAAGATGTCCTTTTCATTATAGGGGACTGGAATGCAAAAGTAGGAAGTCAAGAAACACCTGGAGTAACAGGCAAATTTGGCCTTGGAATATGGAATGAAGCAGGGCAAAGACTAATAGAGTTTTACAAAGAAAATGCACTGGTCATAACAAACACCCTCTTCCAACAACACAAGAGAAGACTCTACACATGGACATCACCAGATGGTCAACACTGAAATCAGATTGATTGTATTCTTTGCAGCCAAAGATGGAGAAACTCTATACAGTCAGCAAAAATAAGACCAGGAGCTGACTGTGGCTCAGACCATGAACTCCTTATTGCCAAATTCAGACTTAAATTGAAGAAAGTAGGGAAAACCACTAGACCATTCAGGTATGACCTAAATCAAATCCCTTATGATTGTACAGTGGAAGTGAGAAATAGATTTAAGGGCCTAGATCTGATAGATAGAGTGCCTGATGAACTATGGATGGAGGTTCATGACATTGTATAGGAGACAGGGATCAAGACCATCCCCATGGAAAAGAAATGCAAAAAAGCAAAATGGCTGTCTGAGGAGGCCTTACAAATAGCTGTGAAAAGAAGAGAAGCAAAAAGCAAAGGAGAAAGGGAAAGATATAAGCATCTGAATGCAGAGTTCCAAAGAATAGAAAGAAGAGATAAGAAAGCCTTCCTCAGCGATCAATGTAAAGAAATAGAGGAAAACAACAGAATGAGAAAGACTAGAGATCTCTTCAAGAAAATTAGAGATACCAAAGGAACATTTCATGCAAAGATTGGCTCGATAAAGGACAGAAATGGTATGGACCTAACAGAAGCAGTAGATATTAAGAAGAGGTGGCAGGAATACACAGAAGAACTGTACAAAAAAGATCTTCACGACCAAGACAATCACGATGGTGTGATCACTCATCTAAAGCCAGACATCCTGGAATGTGAAGTCAAGTGGGCCTTAGAAAGCATCCCTATGAACAAAGCTAGTGGAGGTGATGGAATTCCAGGTGAGCTATTTCAAATCCTAAAAGATGAGGCTGTGAAAGTGCTGCACTCAATATGCCAGCACATTTGGAAAACTCAGTATTGGCCACAGGACTGGAAAAGGTCAGTTTTCATTCCAATTCCAAAGAAAGGCAATGCCAAAGAATGCTCAAACTACCGCGCAATTGCACTCATCTCACATGCTAGTAAAGTAATGCTCAAAATTCTCCAAGCCAGGCTTCAGCAATACATGAACCATGAACTTCCAGATGTTCAAGCTGGTTTTAGAAAAAAGGGAGGAACCAGAGATCAAATTGCCAACATCTGCTGGATCATCAAAAAAGCAAGAGAATTCCAGAAAAACATTTATTTCTGCTTTGTTGACTATGCCAAAGCCTTTGACTGTGCGGATCACCACAGACTGTGGAAAATTCTGAAAGAGATGGGAATACCAGACCACCTGATCTGCCTCTTGAGAAACCTATATGCAGGTCAGGAAGCAACAGTTAGAACTGGACATGGAACAATAGACTGGTTCCAAATAGGAAAAGGAGTACGTCAAGGCTGTATATTGTCACCCTGCTTATTTAACTTATATGCAGAGTGCATCATGAGAAATGCTGGACTGGAAGAAACACAAACTGGAATCAAGATTGCTGGGAGAAAAATCAGTAACCTCAGATACGCAAATGATACCACCCTTATGGCAGAAAGTGAAGAGGAACTAAAAAGGCTCTTGATGAAAATGAAAGTGGAGAGTGAAAAAGTTGGCTTAAAGCTCAGCATTCAGAAAATGAAGATCATGGCATCTGGTCCCATCACTTCATGGGAAATAGATGGAGAAACAGTGGAAACAGTGTCAGACTTTATTTTTTTGGGCTCCAAAATCACTGCAGATGGTGACTGCAGCCATGAAATTAAAAGACGCTTACTCCTTGGAAGCAAAGTTATGACCAACCTAGATAGCATATTGAAAAGCAGAGACATTACTTTGCCAACAAATGTCCGTCTAGTCAAGGCTATGGTTTTTCCAGTCGTCATGTATGGTTGTGAGTGTTGGACTGTGAAGAAGGCTTAGCGCCAAAGAATTGATGCTTTTGAACTGTGGTGTTGGAGAAGACTCTTGAGAGTCCCTTGGACTGCAAGGAGATCCAACCAGCCCATTCTGAAGGCGATCAGCCCTGGGATTACTTTTGTAGGAATGATGCTAGAGCTGAAACTCCAGTACTTTGGCCACCTCATGTGAAGAGTTGACTTATTGGAAAAGACTCTGATGCTGGGAGGGATTGGGGGCAGGTGGAGAAGGGGATGACAGAGGATGCGATGGCTGGATGGCATCACTGACTTGATGGACGTGAGTCTGAGTCAACTCCAGGAGTTGGTGATGGACAGGGAGGCCTGGCGTGCTGTGGTTCATGGGGTTGCAAAGAGTCGGACATGACTGAGTGACTGAACTGAACTGAACTGATGGTGATGTAGGAGGGTTCTGTCAAATCCTTGAAAAGCAAATCAGGAATGTATATTTAGGGTGAAATAGAGCATGTATAGGTACCTGAAGAAACTATCTCTCATTTTTTAATTAAGCAAATTAAACTGGCCAGATATTGTTTATTAAGTAGCAATACTTTAACACAACATTAAATAATAAAATTTTCTAGACTGAAGTCCACACTTAAAACTTAAGCTACTGGAATTCATATTATAATTGAAGCAAGCTTATATACCATCTGAGAATTCAGCTGTGTCATGATGGTTATGAGTTTTACATTAGGTACACTGCAGTTTCTCTGAAGCTATTTTTTTCCTGAATGCAGTTTATCTTGGAAGATGTATTAGTTTGCCTAGCAAGTCCTTAAAGAGGAATATCCTTGGTACTACACTTAGGAAATGAAGTTTTGGGACATAAAGAGCAATATACCTTCCGAACTCAAAGCAAAATAGGAAAGGAAAGAGATTTCGTGTTTATGCATGCAACCATAAATAATTCTGGGGCTGTGAGCATGAAGTCCCCTGGTCCTCTTATTTACTCTCCCCATCCTTAGCTATATGTCTATAGGGAAGTTAGTCAATGACATTTCTAAGTAGTTTATGCTATATAAATTATCTAAGGCAGCATCAGTCAGGATTTGCCTGATCTAAATAAAGATTAGATAGTCTCATATCTAGCGAAAAGTTTCTTGAAATAATGATATAACTTAGTCTTTTTACCACATATGTAAGCATGTATATCTTGTATATAATAGCCAGTAGATAAGTGCTTATTGAATTTTAAGATAATTATTACAACTAAGTATGAGCCTGAGATTAAGAATAGCATAGTTTATGTCTCAAAGTAAAAATTATGTTCAAATATATTTCTTCAAGTCTATTCTGAAATTAAATTCACTTCTCTGTGGAAATGTCCAAATACTTTTTAATTCTGGAAATATATGGACAGCCTCCATTTAGGACAACTTTGGACATCTATAGAATCCTCCACCCAAATGAGAAAGATTCCAAACTTGTTGTCTTGCTTTTGCTTTCTTCCGCCATCAAAATTATTAGTTTAGTCTTCTTAAAAATGTATATTCATCGTGTGATTTCTGTATTGAAACCCTTCAGTGTCTGCCAGAGTTTACAGAATAAAATCTGAGCTCCTTCACATTCTCATTGTGCCTCTAACTCTCTGACATTATGTCTCCCTGTTCTCTTTGGCGAATTGAGTGAATTGGTGTCTTTATGACATTTTAGCTTTTACCTTGGTGGGACTCTTATTGCCATTTCAGCAGTTATTTTACTTGTTCTTAATTCAGTGGTCTTTTGTTTTTTCTATAAGGGCTATACCATATCTTACCTGCTTTCTTCAAGTCTTTTCTCCCTCCCCTCAGTTCAGTTCAGTTCAGTCGCTCAGTCGTGTCCGACTCTTCGCAACCCCATGAATCGCAGCACGCCAGGCCTCCCTGTCCATCACCAACTCCCGGAGTTCACCCAAACTCATGTTCATTGAGTCAGTGATGCCATCCAGCCATCTCATCCTCTGTCGTCCCCTTCTCCTCTTGCCCCCAATCCCTCCCAGAATCAGTCTTTTCCAGTGAGTCAACTCTTCGCATGAGGTGGCCAAAGTACTGGAGTTTCAGCTTTAGCATCATTCCTTCCAAGGAAATCCCAGGGCTGATCTCCTTCAAGATGGACTGGTTGGATCTCCTTGCAGTCCAAGGAACTCTCAAGAGTCTTCTCCAACACCACAGTTCAAAAGCAGCAGTTTTTCGGCAGACAACCTAATCTCTTACCAGGGAAATGAGAAAGCAAATAGGTGCTAGAACAGTATCTCTTCTACCCATAGTTGTTGTCTCTACCCATATCTTGTGTTAACCTCCTCTGTCAAACCTCAGAAAAAGGAATAGTTTATTTATTATGACTAATTCTATTGTTCTTGTTGTTGTTAATGATAGAAATAAGAATGTATTGAGATGTTACTATGTCCAGTGCCATGCTAGGTGTTTTTACATGCGCTATCTCATGAATTCCTCACAGCCCTATGAGACTGGTATTATTGTTAACTCCACGTTACAGATGAGGATAGTGAGGGCAATGGAGGTTTTGGACCTTGTTCAGTTACAGAGCAGTAGGTACAGAACTTAGTCCCAGGCAGTCTGATGTCATGGACTGTGATTTTAACAACTGTACTGAACTGGTGTGTGCTTATGTGTACATGTACATGTGTGTGTGAAATTGTCTACTATATACTAATATACTTATCTCTGTGTAAGGCATTAATTATCCCCTGCCTACTTTTGTTTTATTTGTCTGTTGCCTCTTCAGTTCCTCAGTCTCCACTCTGCTCTTCTCTTCAGAAATAAGAATCTTCTTAGGTCATTCATTGCCCCAAAATGTATGAATGGATAGCTGGATGGATGGATGAATAAAAAATGCGTCACTGGCCCTGAAGTCCATGATAAATACTGCCCTCTCTTCATCAGTCTCTTTGTTTTCTACTTCCATACCTCTAGTTACTTACTCTTCAGGAAACAGCAATCAGAATGCTTCCTTAAATAATGCGTTGAAACTGATCTAGGAGAGATCATCAATTAACTCCTAATTGCATCTAAAATATACAGTCGATCTACTGACTTCTCTTCTGTGCTGTTACTACTGTAACCCAAGCCAGCATCCTCTTTCCCTTAACCATTACAGTATACTTTTAGCCTGTTTTCTCCACTTATGCTTTTGACCTTTTTCCAAATCAGTCTAGGCACAGCCCTTGATGTGACATTTCTAAAGTACATTTGTGTTGCATCATTATTTATCTGCTTAAAGCATCAGTGTATTGTTTTTTAAATTTACCATGCTCTTTCCTGTCTTTGGACCATTACACACGCTGCTCCCTCTTACTCCCACTCCTGCCTGCCTCTCTCCTGCTTATTCTTTGAGTCTCTGCTTAAATTTTTCTCCCCATTATGTTCTCACTTACTTATTAAGTCTCCCTATTAAATTCTCTCAGAGCACCTTTTTTTTTCTTTCCCTTTCCCAAAATTATCATGGTTTTTAATTAAATGTTTAATTGCAAGGTTTTTTATTGAATGACCCCTGCTAGATTACAACTTCTTTAAATGTCTGTATTATATTGATTTAATTCACATGATATACTTACAATGTTTGTTGAATGTATTAGCTTGAATGCAAAATCAAGTGGGCTGTTTTTATTCCTGTCTAATTCTGTATCCATTTGGTACTTGAACGTTGAAAAATTTAGATTCCTTATTGCGTCCTTTTCTTTCTTTGCCTTCTTTAGTGGTAAATACTGTTTCCTAATTTTACTCCTATCACCCTGCCAATGTCCTTTAGAATGTTCATTATTGTATAACTTCTTGGGTGATAAAAACAAAATCTCATCAGTTAGAGATGTACATATGCCACAATTGCAATTACTCTTGCAATATTCACTAAAATCTCATCAAAAAAAAAAAAAAACAATAAAACTGGCAAGACTACAGAAGAATCAGGCTTTGAATTTTTTGAAAAAAGATAAACTTACCTGAAACAGTGACTGGGCTGCTAAGCTTTCTCTAAACTTTCTTTCCCTCTTTTTTTTTTTAATCAGCCATATCATTGGATTTGCTTATTTTCACATGTCATAAATTAAAAAAAAAAAAAAAAACAGAAAAAAGAGAGAGAGAAGAAAAAGGAAACAAAAAAAATCTAGGGACCTTTCCTGTATCTAGAGGCAGGTTTCCTGGGAAGAGGGGTATGTTCCTTCCCACACCATCTAGGATAAATAATCCTTTTCTTTAGAAGGGTAGATTGGCTGCATAGCTTCCCACTGACTTGTCCTTCAATCTGCCTCCCACAGAAGTGAATTTGGTACATTATTGTAATTATGTGCTGTACCTGTACTGGGGGGGAAAAACACAGCTCTGAAAACTCTGCCAGTTAGAACCCCCAGCAGGAGCTTTTAGAGTCCTCCCAGTGTGTTTGCAGCTCAGCTGTTCTCAAACCTTAGAGCAATGGAAATTCCCACTTGTCTTGCACTGTGCATGGAGACCCATACTGTGTGTATCTATTAAAGTAACACATCTTCTAAGAAAAAGAAGGCAATAATTAGTTCTCTTAGTAATTGGTACTTTGTTTTTCTGACTTCAAAATTACCCACATTTTTCAATTAAAAACATTCTAAAGCTATAATCTAAGAAAAAGATGTTGAGATAGCCTTGTGCATAAAAAACATTTATAATGAAAAGCAAAGATTATGTGATACTGCTGACAGCACAGTTAATTTTTTTTTCTTTTTCTGCATAAATATGTGAAAGTGGGAGGAGTGGATTTATGCCTGTAGTTGGAACTACAGCTATAAAATCAGTTAGCTTTTTAATTTTTTTTGAAGCCCCCCAAGAGCTTATGAGCTCTATTCAAGATAGCTTAATCAGGTGAAAAGGAAATTCTTAAAAGCTTTTTTTTTTTTTTTTCTCCCACACATCATCAAAGGTAGTTAGTTTGGATGGAAGATTGTAACTCTTCTGTTCCATTAATATTAAATCATTATTCAAGTTTGCATATTCATGGGGAAAATTGCATTTTTCCTTATCTGCTTTCATTCAAAGTGTTCAGTGTTTTGATATGTGATGCCTTGATTGTTTCTATTTTCATTCCTTCTGTAAATATGAATGCTAGCTCTTATGTCTAGATGTACCTTCATTTTTATCTGGAAAAAAAAGATGATTTAATAATTGTGAAATCAAGTAAAAGAAAACTCACCATGGTGTGTTCTCAAATCCATGTATTCAGATTCTGGTTCATTTCATTAACTTCTCATAATAATCCACTTTGTGACAGGATGGCTTATTTCCATCAGCTTTTACAATACAATGAGGTAAAATAAAACCATCTGAAAACTGAATATTCAGATAAAGTCTGTGGATGTCAATTAAATTTTCTATTGATTGATTTTCATTAAATTTTTAAAAAATGAAAAATTAACTCCTTTCCCCTATCCATATATCAGTGATCCTTTAAAATAATAGCCTAGTATCACGAGTGTTCTAATGGCCGTTCTTGGCCTCAGACAGTTGTTAGAATGATGTTTTGAAAATTCTTTATCCATTTCTTAATGTAATTCTTTTGAGCTTCCAGTGTCTCTTGGGGTCGACATTGTTACCAGGTTCTGTTCCAGACTGAAAATGAGTAAATACGTGCTGATGCATAATTTCCACATATCACTCTATTTGAGGAAAATATTCTCTATGAGCACATCATTACTTGTCTGGGATAGAGTCAGTTTTCAAAACCCTGTTTTTCCAAAGTTTCATTTTACAGATTACCAATGACTCTTATCTCTCCTGACATCTAATATACAAACATTTGCCATTGGCTCCATACAGCAGGTGCACCTGTATTGACGATTTTGTCCAGTCTGAGTACTAGGTATACTGCAGAAAGTACAACAGTGAGCAGTAGAGAGCCTACCCTGGAAGGGGTTATGTCTAAAAGAGAATAATAAAATGATTTATTTAACAGGGAATCACAGACGTCCTTGTTTTAAATATTTCCGTGCTTCCAAACATCAGAGTTTAGCTCAGTTTTCAAGTCTGGCTCTCACAACTTTTATAGGAAGATCTTCCTGCTGTCTAACTTAAATTGACGCTTCTTTATCGTCACTTCATTATGTCAGCTTTGTTATAGTCACTGATACAGAATTATTCTGTAATTTTACTGTATATTGGGTCCCAAGAGTATTTAGGTATCAGGGGAAACACTTTTGTAACAAATATGTATTTATTACAAATATATCTGTTAATTCCCATGAATCTTTAATATTATTTATTAAAGATATTAGAAGATCACTTATGCTCACATGTGATGGCAGTTGAAAATGAGTTTCTTAGCAGTGAAAAATGAAAGAAAATAGAAATCACCTTAAAAGTGAGTGACACATGACTTCAGGAGTGGCATGGGACTGCTTCCTCCTCCTTCACACATGATTGTTACACTTGGATCTTTTTTCTTTCTCTCTGGAATCTTATGGTAGTTCGGCAGAACATCAGTATTCACCAGCTGCATAGATAGTAAAGTATATAAAATTCAAATTATATTAACAAAATTGTGTCTAACTCTTTGGGGAAATAACCAACTTGTGTCTGCTCTCACTAAAGCTGTCAGTATACTTTTTTTTTTAATATAGTGCAGATCATCTGAAGACATGATAGCTGCTTGACGTGATTTGATAGACAAGTATCTTGTAACACAAATAAATCCCCTACATAATACAACACCTTGGTCAGCATCCCACAGCACTTCAAGGAATGAATTATAAAACAAAGGATGCCAGTCAACTAAAATGCTGCAAGGGACTACAAGGAAAAACAAACATACATTTCAGCCAAGTTTTTGTTATATTTCCTTATATCACTTAGGTGCACTCAAGTACCTTTATGAGACATGAGTCTTTTAATAATTGTAACTGTGGCTGGGGATGTCACTCAGTGCTTCTTATGATTTCTCTGCTTCAGTTATCTAAGACATTCCCTTACACAGACAAATCCTCTAATGGTGATTTAGCTATTGTCTATCAGTCTACCCTGCTCTGATCATAAAAATTCATACTTCTGACTGCAGAAAATTCTATTACTATGATCAAAGCATACTGTTTTGTGGCTTCTGTTAAGAGAGTCTAGATAGTTTCACCTCCTCCATAAGTCTCTTGATTTTTATAGTAACATGTCTTCACTGCTAACATTTCTAGTGGAAAATTTATATGATACATTGAAATTGACTGAAGGGAGCACTGCATGATATTTACAAAGTGCTCAATAGATAATGAAGGCCATTCTTCATCAAGCCCTAGTGACACATGTCCCTTAATGGATGAGAAAAACTTCATCTCAGGTTTTGGAGAACAGTCAGGGACCATGATACCTTCTTGGGGTAATTTCAGAGAATGAGTAAAGATAATAATAGCAATAATAGCTATTGTTTTAGAGTTATTCTATTGTGTCAGCTATCATGACAGCAGTTTTACACATAAGGTCTCATTTGTCTTACTGAAACATGTATGAATGACTTAAGGGATACATTTTACTGGTGGAGAATAAAGTGTCAGAAACCTTTAATAAATTGCATTAGATTGTAACTATAAAGTAACACAACTATAGTTCAAGTCCAGATCTATGTAACTCAAAAGTCCTATTTCTTCTACTTAATTTACCTTCTGAGTCTAGAGAATACAGAGAATGATTTCTTTCCCTCTCTGAGGATTAAGGGGATAATTCTCTTGAACCTATCTTTCAAAATAGTTATTTAGAGCTCTGAATTCGGGCTGTTATTGAGCCTGGGAAGTATCATTGGGATGACCCTTTTGGTAGCTAATTACTTTACATAGGAAGTAGGGTACCTTCTTACTGCCCCACAGTAGCCTACTGTGATGCCTCTTTACACTGTGCATCTGCTTCCTAATCCTGTCCTTTGCTGATAGTGGACTTTATGTTTGTATTAATGAGTATATCCATTCATTCACTAATTTTATAAGATTTTCTTTCAAATTACATATGATATTTATTACCTACTCTGCACTAAATTTTATTTTAGTAGGTAAATGAAGGAAGATATTTTGCTAGATCAAAGGGCAGATATGATCCTCTTATAATGTATAACCTCTTCCCTGAATGAGGTTGATTGGTGATAGATTGTATCCAGTAATAGCAGTCAAGATAGGTAATTCCCTAGAATTTCTGGTTCAACATCTTAGCTGAAGACATCATTTTGGGGACAGTAAAATATTACCATCCGTTGTTAATTTTGTTCAATAGGCAACCCGCCTGTCTTCCTTGGGAGAAGATCCAGAAAATAGGCAGCTCAGGAGTGCTTTTAAAATCAATCAGCAAATATTTGAATGTTTAATATATGCAAGGACCTGTGTTCAGTGCTACACAAGATGCAGTCTTTGATTCTTCTCTCTATGTACTCATCAACAACCTGCCTCCCACAATATTCTGATAACTCCAAAATCTGCCAACTCTGATACTTATCTCCTAAATTCAAGGACTGAATTTCCAAATGCTACCAGATATCATAACAATAGCTAAACTCAAAATATCAGGAAAGCAATATTATTTCCCTATTATAGAGGTTCATTTTACTATCCATGTGACGATTTGGAGGGGGGAATGCTGGAAGGATCAGGGAACACGTTTACATAGTCAGTTTTAGTGATTCAACCTTGAAGTATGTAAATTTTAACCTTGAGTGATGAGAACTGAAAATAAGAGCCAATTCTAAGTAATTCTTCAGGTTAAAATATAGGCAAGGAATGGTATTAAATTACATTGTGTTTTCCGTGATTTCAACATGACTTCAAGATTTGGAGTCTTAATGTTGTTGCTTAATCACTAAGTCATGTCCTAATCCATGTCCTAATAATGGGAATCTAATAGTGTCTTTGTTAGAAGTAAAATACACTGGTGTCTGAAAGAATGGTGAACCAAGTTCACTTAAATGCTAATAAAAATGTCTTGGTAACGTCCAACTAATAGTTTTTATTTGTGGATGTCACACTGTTTGCCTCACCTTTCCACAACTCTAGAGACAGAGACAAAAAAGGAAGGAACTAATATATATGGATCATATGTTTGGCTCCTACCTAATTTTCAAAACAAAACTGCTTAACAGGACTTATCCTTTCATTAAAAATGAGGAAACTGAAGCAGATAAATTAGGTGGATTAGCTTCACACAGTCAGACTCTGCAAAACTGTCTAGATTGACTCATTTGGTTGAATTTTCTACCAAGCCGTACCCTACCAGCCCCCAATGCCTTAGTCCCTGATTGACTTACTGGAGTATAGGTAGCAGATCAAGGGAAGCAAATTCATC
The DNA here is from genome assembly GCF_055505025.1 of Bos grunniens. Classification (NCBI taxonomy): domain Eukaryota; kingdom Metazoa; phylum Chordata; class Mammalia; order Artiodactyla; family Bovidae; genus Bos; species Bos grunniens. Next base: position 97,372,998 of record NC_141194.1, on the reverse strand, counting down.
TACCCTCATTTTCTTAAACAAACAAGTAATCCAAACAGTAAGCCAAACCAAATTGCCACTTCCTTCTGCCTTCATTAATGCCAACAGTATTCTACCTCGCAAAAGACTAAATGCCTTGGAACCATCTTTGACTTTATCCTCCCATAACTGACCATTTACTACTAAGTCCCTTTGGTTCTTCCTTAATTCTTCTTCTTGTATATGTTGCTTTCGTTCCCTTTCTACTGTCAACATCCTAGGGCATTACCTGTTTCTAAGACCTTTTGAAAACTTAACTAACAGTACTCCTGTCCCTAGTCTCTTATTCAACAAGTCATACATACCACTCTCAATATGACTTACGAGGTGGCCTGGTGTAGTTATTGAGAGTCTGAGTTCTGTAGCCAAAATGCCTGAGTTCAGAACTTCAACATACAATTTGACTCTGTACAAGTTATTTAGTATTTCTGTGCTTCACTTGCCTCATTTTTAGGAGACTAACGTGAATAACGCGTTTTCCTGGTGGCTCAGATGGTAAAGAATCCACCTGCAATGCAGGAGACCCAAGTTCAATCCCTAGGTCAGGAAGATGCCCTGGAGAAGGGACTGTTTCCCCACTCCAGTATTCTTGCCTGGACAATTCTATGGACAGAGGAACCTGGTGGGCTACAGTGCATAGGGTCACAAAGAATTGGACATGACTAAACAGCAAGGCAATGGCACCCCACTCCAGTACTCTTGCCTGGAGAACCCCATGGACGGAGGAGCCTGGTAGGCTGCAGTCCATGGGGTCACTAAGAGTCGGGCACGACTGAGCGACTTCACTTTCACTTTTCACTATCATGCATTGGAGAAGGAAATGGCAAACCCACTCCAGTGTTCTTGCCTGGAGAATCCCAGGGACGGAGGATCCTGGTGGGCTGCCATTTATGGGGTCACACAGAGTCGGACACGACTGAAGCGACTTAGCAGCAGCAGCAGCAGCAAACGACTAACACACAATGTGAATAACCATTTCCTAGGGTGGTTTTGAGAATCAAATCCACATATATGTATATAACAGATTTATAGAACAATGTCTGGCACAGAGTTGTTTCTATAACTATTAAAGTACTTTTGGTAACATTATTTTGGTTGGGGGTGGTATTGGAAAAAAAATCAAATCCATGGTGTTTTGGGTTTATAGACCAAACATTGACATACAAAGCCCAGAAACAGTAAACCAAGCATTGACATGCAAAGCCCAGAAAAAGATATGAATGCAACACAGATATGAATTAAAACAAATGGTATTAGAACTGAAGCAAGACTAAAAATATCTATGTAAAGCTTAGGCTTTAAATTCCTTGTGGATCTCTGACCAAAGCCACCCTAGTGTTCAGAGTTCCTACAGGTCTTACAGAGCATAGCCAGAAGGGAGGTATATGGTGACTAGCACCTGGTCCAAGTAGTTCTGTGGTTTTTTTAACCATCAGGGAGACTGAAAAATTCCTACTTTTAAATGTATATTAATAAAATGATAGAAAACATGCTTCTGTGCTAATGATAGCCAGGTAACAATAAAAAGAAAGGAAAAATTAAGTGGGAAAGGATTTGGAAACAGTGATAGAGGCATAAATGAAGGCAGAAAAAGACATAGAACCTTGGATAGATTCCCACACAAATTTACATGTGGGAGATTAGATTTGTTCATTCATGGAGACTTTAATATGGTTAGCTTCCAATTTTTATGGCATTTCAGTTCAGTTCAGTTCAGTCACTCAATCATGTCTGACTCTTTGTGACCCCATGAATCGTAGCACGCCAGGCCTCCCTGTCCATCACCAACTCCTGGAGTTCACCCAGACTCACGTCCATCAAGTCAGTGATGCCATCCAGCCGTCTCATCCTCTGTCGTCCCCTTCTCCTCCTGCCCCCAATCCCTCCCAGCATCAGAGTCTTTTCCAATGAGTCAACTCTTCGCATGAGGTGGCCAAAGTTCTGGAGTTTCAGCTTTAGCATCATTCCTTCCAAAGAAATCCCAGGGCTGATCTCCTTCAGAATGGACTGGTTGGATCTCCTTGCAGTCCAAGGGATTCTCAAAAGTCTTCTCCAAAACCACAGTTCAAAAGCATCAATTCTTCGGCGCTCAGCCTTCTTCACAGTCCAACTGTCACATCCATACATGACGACTGGAAAAACCATAGCCTTGACTAGACGGACCTTTGTTGGCAAAGTAATGGCTCTGCTTTTCAATATGCTATCTCGGTTGGTCATAACTTTCCTTTCAAGGAGTAAGCGTCTTTTAATTTCATGGCTGCAGTCACCATCTGCAGTGATTTTGGAGCCCAAAAAAATAAAGTCTGACACTGTTTCCACTGTTTCCCCATCTATTTCCCATGAAGTGATGGGACCAGATGCCATGATCTTCATTTTCTGAATGTTGAGCTTTAAGCCAACTTTTTCACTCTCCACTTTCACTTTCATCAAGAGGCTTTTTAGTTCCTCTTCACTTTCTGCCATAAGGGTGGTGTCATCTGCATATCTGAGGTTATTGATATTTCTCCCGTCAATCTTGATTCCAGCTTGTGTTTCTTCCAGTCCAGCGTTTCTCATGATGTACTCTGCATATAAGTTAAATAAGCAGAGTGACAATATACAGCCTTGACGTACTCCTTTTCCTATTTGGAACCAGTCTGTTGTTCTATGTCCAGTTCTAACTTTGCTTCCTGGCCTGCACACACGTTTCTCAAGAGGCAGGTCAGGTGGTCTGGTATTCCCATCTCTTTCATGGACTCTAAAGGGACTTTGATTCAAATTTTGCCCCTAGGTATATACCTCATATATCCCTAAAGTATAAATCTTTTCTCACTTCATTCCTTCTCTCTACAACTTCTTTTTGGTCCCTAATTGTTTTTGCTTACTCACTCACTTTCTCTCTATTTCTCTCTACTTTTTTAATTTTTAATTATTTAACCATTTGAATCCCCTCTACTGTGAAGCCTTTGTTAAATGTTGTAGTCATAGAATTTAAAGTTTTGTCTTATTTCAGTGAACATCTCCAGCACTTAATTTCTGTTTACCCATTTAGAATCATGGGCTAGTTTTATTGTTAGCTGTAGTTATCATGTGATTCTGTTATGAGTTTTAGGCTATATTGGACACTTTTTGTGAGTAGATGGTGTGTCTTATACTTACCACACGAGTACTGAAAAAGTAGGATGCTTTGAATATTCCCCTGATTGTGTTTTTGCAAAGCTGTTGATGAGTGATATGACCTACATTTCAGACATAGTAACAGGGATATTCCCAGTATACTTTTATATATCTGCCTATGAAAAGCATGAATGCATATAGGAGAATTAGCAGACAGCAAAGGTTAATTTTTGGAGAGGGAGACACCCATGGTTAATGACAAAATTTATTTCAAAGAGGAAAAATAATAGATTATACTTTACTTTTGTATTAGAGCAGATAGGGTCTATTTGACATCTCATTTTGCTGCTTTTGAGGGGTATTTTGTCCCCTTAAGAACTCTTAGTTTAAGAGTCCTTAAACTAAGGACTCTTATTTATGTTATCAAATTATCTTCATGTTGTCTACAGTTATCCCTTGCCTACTCTGTGACTGCTATTTGTTTTTAAAAAAGCTAAGCTATATGTAAAAAATAAAATAATTAGGATTGTTAATGATTTCATTGTGTGTGTGCTTATGTATGTTCTTATATGTTGACCCTCCACCCACCTCTCTCCCAGAATTAATTTGGTGAATGAAAACTAGTTAAATGACCTGGAGTTATGGGAAATTAAAGACTAAAAGAAATTATCATAGGAACTATACCAAAGGGAATAGAAAATGTGGACCCAGACTATGAAACAAGTAAAACAAGTAAAAACTTGAACTATTTTGAAGAAAACCAATATAGAATTATTGAATAATGTACCTAAAAGTAAGTTCATGTAATTTTACCATAACTTATTTAACATCAACATTGTGTCAAGTGGGTGAAATTCTTTAGAGCATATATAAATATTTAATATATTTTACTAATATAGATCATAGGTTTAAAATTATTAGGTGCTCAATCAGAGCTAGTCTTCTGGTTTCAAACAGCATAGAAATAGGTAATAGTGAAGCCACTTTTTTTTTTAGGAAATGTGGTTCCACTTATATTATCTGTCATCATGTATGTTTTTTTATATGTGGCCCAGCTGTTCATTCAACTCAGTGTTATATTTGTGCATTTTCATAGTTCACCTCAGAGATATATTTTTGGAACTTTAAATGTTATTGATGACTAATGATTATGCAATTAACATATAGCAGCTGGCTAGCTTCAGTAATATTTTCTTAATGCTATAAGGATGATTTCATTTATTCTTTGAAAGCTAGCAGCTATTTTTTTAACTTTTGAAAAGAATACTCTTTTGAAATGCCTAAAACAGAATAGTATTTGTTAAAGTGTTCTGGAGAAAGAAATACAACTGTTAAAACCCAGAGAAAATTCATTTTATTCAAAATTTTATGGTATCATCTATAAAATGATCCCCACTAGAGAGAAAAATAATGGGCTTTATATACATGTATATATATATATATATGAATATATATGTATGTATATGACTATATATGAATATATATGTGTGTGTATGTGAATATATATGAATATATATATATATAGTCTTATACAGCATTCCTTATCTTACAGATGAGCTCAGTGAAAATGTTGCGGCCTCGTCTCAATAGCATTCTTTTCAAGCTCACATTTGAAGAACATGTAAACAACATCAAGCCAAGCATCATAGCAGTAACTCTGGCCTGTGAAGAACTGAAGAAAAGTGAAAGTTTTAACAGACTTTTAGAGTTAGTTCTTTTGGTTGGAAACTACATGAACTCAGGCTCAAGAAATGCCCAGTCTTTGGGTTTTAAGATCAACTTTCTCTGTAAGGTAAGAGAACATTTTATAATGCCAATTTACAACAATAATCTCATCTATGACAGAGAAGTCACTTTAAACACCAAGGATGAATTTTATGGCATGTGAGAGCTGGGTTCAGTCTCTGAATTGGGAAGATCCCCTGGCTAAGGGAACAGCCACACACTCCAGTTTTCTGGCCTGGATAATTCCATGGACAGAGGAGCCTGGCAGGCTACAGTCCATGGGATTACAGAGAGTCAGACATGACTGAGTGAAGTCATCTTTAAAACAGATAAATGATTTTTAAAAACCTTACTGTAATAAAATCTCAAAGACTGCAAATTTTTCTATAGTATACTCTTCAGCTCTTGCTGATCAAATCTTTCTGGAGTTTTCTGACCCAAAAAAATGGCTTTTATAAACTAGATGCAGCGTTGTATTTTAATCCCTTCAAACTTATTTTGTGTCTCTCCAGAAAGTATTTGAGGAGCTAAGTTCAGTGAGGTAATAGCCAAATATTTCTTTCTGAATATGCTTTGCTTATTCTCCTCTAAGAAAATAATACTCTTTTTTGTTGAAAGTGTTGTGTTAATAAACTTATACTAAGAATCTAGTGCATTAACTAAAAGTTTTTAAAAAAGCAAGTGATAATCCTCATATTGTTTTGATTAAACCATTTCATGGTATTGTTCTCGAGGTTTTAATTCTTATGAAAGGTAAACAAAGAAACGGACAAGTGATGATATAGGTCCATTTCTAGGTTAGGGCAAACCACCATATTCAAGGGAAAAACCTATCTGTTACACAAAGAAAACTGAACAGACTCTGAGGCGAAGGCCTGTAAGAAAGCTAGAGACAGAAATAAATCTGAAAACAAGCAATCAGTCTTTGACATCTCACCATTGTTGCACTTTTTTTTTTTTCTTTACATCTGAAAACATTACAAAACTTTGGTTAGTTCTTGAAGTATATTATTACAAGAATCCCCAATCTAGGAATGGGTATAAATTTCTTTTCTATTTATGCATTAAATAGATGTGCAATACATATAAATGTGCTAGCATTTTAATATGTATCAAAAATGATTTGCTCCTGGTCATTCTCTCCCAGATAGACATAAAGAATAACAACAAGAATAATAAGAAGATGCATAATGAAATTGTATTGTTTACTCCCGATTTATTTTTGAGAGGAATAGGGAAAGATGGGAAGATAGGGAAGATGTTCTGGAAGGTTAGATTTTTGTTAAAAACAAACAGTTTTAGTCCCTCTTCTTGTGATATGAGGAGACATGTGAAATTATTTGATAATGCCAAGAAGAATAAAGCAGTGCTTGTTATAAATTAGAATACCTCACACCCTGATTTGGAGGGTAAAACTAAATAAGACTTTTCATTTTATTCCACATCATATACTCTAAACTAGTACAAGCATCTCTTATCAAGATGTTAGTTGTTTAGAGTATATACTGTAGGCACAGTGAATGAATCTTAAAGTGTTCTTGGTTGGTGATTACCAAAACATAAAATAAAATATCATTGGAAATTGGTATTGTTAGTCTGTTTCACATTTAATTCATATAAAGAAGACATTTAAAATAAACTGTCCTAATTTGAATAAATATGTACCTTTTTAAGTGTCTTAATTTCACACTATTCAAATTAATAATGTGAACTGATTTTATTGAGGCAATAATAAATAAGTCATTTATACATAGGAACAAAAGATTCCTTTAATCTCACAGAAGGATTGTACAGTTGCATCTTATATTTTGGATAGAGGCTTCTTCCTGTCATCTTCCTGTCAAATAAAAGTTCTTCCACACAGCGCTGGTCTGACATCTATCACTAGAAGTATGCCTAAAGGATTCAGCACAAAGATTTTTGCCAACTTCAAATAAAATAAAAAATATTCTTGTGGGAAATACTACCATGTAGTAATAGATGTTCTAAAAGAGAAAGAAGTGAATGTTTAAAAATCTTTTGCCTTCTCCCACTTTTCAGTAGGATTTTTATGTTCAGGGGAATACTTGTCATTAAGAAAGAGAAATATCATATACATGTGTGATATTCCCACAATATCTAGGATTAAAAAGATGTTCCTGAAATGCAGAGGATTCTAAGTAGATATAAATGTCTAAAATGAGAGAAATTTACTGAAGTATGTAGAAATAGTTAGCTTAAATTTATAATCTGTTGTAAATTGATTTAACTACTGATGTATGATTGGCTAGAATTTGCCTGGAAAATCCCATGGATGGAGGAGCCTGGTAGGCTGTAGTCCATGGGGTCGCGAAGAGTCGGACCCGACTGAGCGACTTCCCTTTCACTTTTCAGTCTCATGCATTGGAGAAGGAAATGGCAACCCACTCCAGTGTTCTTGCCTGGAGAATCCCAGGGACGGGGGAGCCTGGTGGGCTGCTGTCTATGGGGTCTCACAGAGTAGGACACGACTGAAGCGACTAGCAGCAGCAGCTGTTAAATTCCAGTTATATTATAAAAGATCACTTGGTTGATTTTTCTTAACATTTTTTTTTCTTAATAAAAATAGCAGAGGGGACTTTCTTTACTGGGTACTGACTATACTTTTAAAATGATATCACTTGCCTACATAAATTATTCTAATGATTATTTCCTTTCTTGGTGAATTTAAAACTGTAATCTACTTTTCATAAGAAGCTATAGATTATGTTAAAATATTCACATAGTTAAAAAGGAGCCATGTCATAAGCAGTTAAATTTATCAGATGTTTCTTATAGTAAAATGATATTAAAAATTCAGATGGTCACAATAAGTACTACCCTCATCACAAAATGCTTTATTATTTGCAGCAGTGTGTTATCACTGTGAGTCACCAATGTAGGGTGATGAACTGTAATACAAATCATTTCTATGCAGATGAGTTTCCAATGTTAGCTTGGTCTCTGCTTCAGATCAGATCAGATCAGTCTATCAGTCGTGTCCGACTCTTTGCGACCCCACGAATCGCAGCACATCAGGCCTCCCTGTCCATCACCAACTCTCGGAGTTCACTGAGACTCAGGTCCATCGAGTCGGTGATGCCATCCAGCCATCTCATCCTCTGTCGTCCCCTTCTCCTCCTGTTCCCAATCCCTCCCAGCATCAGAGTCTTTTCCAATGAGTCAACTCTTCGCATGAGGTGGCCAAAGTACTGGAGTTTCAGCTTTAGTATCATTCCTTCCAAAGAAATCAGGGCTGATCTCCTTCAGAATGGACTGGTTGGATCTCCTTGCAGTCCAAGGGACTCTCAAGAGTCTTCTCCAACACCACAGTTCAAAAGCATCAATTCTTCGGCGCTCAGCCTTCTTCACAGTCCAACTCTCACATCCATACATGACCACAGGAAAAACCATAGCCTTGACTAGATGAACCTTTGTTGGCAAAGTAATGTCTCTGCTTTTGAACATGCTATCTAGGTTGGTCATAACTTTCCTTTCAAGGAGTAAGCGTCTTTTAATTTCATGGCTGCAGTCACCATCTGCAGTGATTTTGGAGCCCAGAAAAATAAAGTCTGACACTGTTTCCCCATCTATTTCCCATGAAGTGGTGGGACCGGATGCCATGATCTTCATTTTCTGAATGTTGAGCTTTAGGCCAACTTTTTCACTCTCCACTTTCACCTTCATCAACCTATTGATTATTAGAATTCTAACCAATAGTAATGTTGTGCTTCAGGGTCATTTATTGTTTTTGTTTTCAGTGTATAATAACATATAATCTACAAAAGAACAAAACATTTAAAAATACTTAGCTCTCCCTAGACACTGCACTTTGTGGGTATATCAGATAAGGAATGTGCTTTGCAAGGTAAAACAGGTATTAAAAAGCAGAGATATTACTTTGGCAGCAAAAGTCCGTCTAGTCAAAGCTATGGTTTTTCCAATATTCATTGTATGGATGTGAGAGTTGCACTATAAAGAAGACTGAGCGCAGAAGAATTGATGCTTTTGAACTGTGGTGTTGGAGAAGACTTGAGAGTCCCTTGGACTGCAAGGAGATCCAACCAGTCCATCCTAAAGGAGATCAGTCCTGAATGTTTATTGGAAGGACTAATGCTGAAGCTGTAACTCCAATACTTTGGCCACCTGATGTGAAGAACCGACTCATTGGAAAAGACCTTGATGCTGGGAAAGATGGAAGCCAGGAGGAGAAGGGGACACCAGAGGATGAGAAGGTTGGATGACATCACCGACTCAATGAACATAAGTTTGAGTAAACTCTGGGAGTTGGTTCTGGACAGGGAAGCCTAGTGTGCTGCAGTCCATGGGGTCACAAAGAGTTGGACACGACTGAGTGACTGAAGTGACTGACTTACAAGCAACAGAAAGTGACTGTGCCTGATTTAAGCAAAAAATGGAAATTATAGAGAGGAGCTCAACCAGAAAGTGAGGAAAGCCTGAAGAATGTGTCCATTAAAAGTATGGCACCAATTATGGCAGCTTTGAGAATGCTGAAAGCAGGAATGAATGGGAAATATTTGCAGAAAGTTGCCTCTAGCATGTATTAGTTGTAACCATTTTATTCCTTCTTTCCTTGTGTTTAATTCAAATTCTAATTAGAAAGACGGGCCAATTGGCCTGGTGTAGAAACTTGTGGACACAGCCAGGGAAGGAGAGGGTGGGACTAATTGAGAGAGTAGCACTGACATATGTACAGTACCATATGTAAAATAGATGGCTAGTGGCAAACAGCTGTATAACACAGGGAGCTCAACTTGGTACTTTTTGATGACCTAGAGGGATGGGATGTGAGGTACATGGGAGGGAGGCTCCAGAGGGAAGTGATACATGCATACCTGGGGTTTCCCAGGTGGTGCTAGCAGTAAAGAACCTCCCTAGCAATGCAGAACACAGTAAAGACCGTAGTTCCGTCCTTGGGTTGGGAAGGTCCCTTGGAGGAGGACCTGGCAACCCACTCCAGTATTCTTGCCTGGACAATGCCTTGGACAGAGGAGCCTGGTAGGCTACCATCCATAGAGTCGCAATGAGTCAGACACAACTGAAGCGACTTACTAAGCATGCATGGCTGATTCACATTGTTGTATTGTAGAAACTAATACAACATTGTAAAGCAATCATCCTCCAATTAAGAATTTTTTAAAAAATGGAAAAGAAATTAAGATCTCAGAAAAGAAAAAGAAGCTGTTTCAAGGAAGTATGAAGAGAAATAAGAGTTTAGTTATATAGCAGTCATGAATAGGGAATTTCAGTGATAATTAAAGGAAAACATCTTCAGTTTCTATATATCCCTTGTTAGTTTTATTTTTCTTGTATACTTGCATTTTCTAGTATGCATTTTGGAATGTACACTGATTACATGTTTAAAATTGATAGCTATTATCAAAAAGTACAAAAGAAGATCTGTGTAAATAAATAATAGTTACCAAAAATAAAAAGGAAAAGGAATATCCCTTGTCCAAGGGAAGGAATGATTGGTCATGCCTTAAAGGAGTCTATTACCAAGGATCAGGATACTGAAAGTTAGAGACCAATGAAGCGATAAAAGCCAGGTCCAAACAAAGGCAAACAAAACAGATGGTTGGTATCCCAGGGGGATACATACATTTCAGAAGATACACAGAAAGCTTGAGCTTGTCATACTGTTGAGTAGCCTGGAAATATACATACAGAGTACTATGCATATACATACAGAGTACTATGTAATGTTGCAATATACTTCTGTCAATGAATATAAAAAGTAATAGCATTTGAGATTACTTTGAGCTTAGCAAGACTTCAGGGGAGGGAGGAATTTTTGGTGCTAGAGGTGAAGATGAGAGTGGTACTGATAAATTAGAACAGAAGAATCTTGAAGGATAGATCTAATTAAGTTATATGAATGGCAGAAGAAGCCATAACCTTATAAGATGGGAGAACACTGGGCTTAGAACTTGCATATTAGCTTCTGTTTTGCCCATCACTAGCCATAGTTTCATGGCCAAGGCATTTACTCACTCCAAACCTGTTTCCTCATCTATAAATGAAGAAATACAGTGACCCGTGTTTATTTTCATAGGATTATTTTCAGAGTCAAATAAAATTATCTTTGTCACTGTACTTTGAAAAATTACTGTGTTAAAAAATGTTAAAAACTGTGTAAAAAATGTGTTAAAAAATCATCTTTTTAATGATGATATGTGACTAGGAGTAATTCATGATATGTTTGAAGATGAATTAAAAACTACAGTGCCTGGAATACTGGGTGTATGTTGGAAACAAATAGCATTGATAGGCGGGTTGTGAGAAGATTTTGAGTAATTTGTATACTAGCTTCAGTATCTTGCCTCCAAAACTTTTTTTTTTTTTTTTGAAAATCACTCACACCCATTTTATAAAATGTGAAGGCCAAAACCTTTGTTTTTCTGCCTTAATCTCTCCTTCACATATACTATGACTTTCTAGTCATTCTAGCTGGATAGAGAGACATAACAAATTATGATATGGTATGTTGATATATTTTTGTACGGGTGTAAACAATCTGAAGAAAACATTTGGTTTTACTGTGGAGAAAATTTTAGATATCTAACTTTGATTTAGAGGGTTAATAGAATAATATAATTGCGCTACTTTTTTCCTAAGATTCACCATTTATATAAAGTTTTGTAGCATAATGGTCTTATTTCCTAGAGGCTATCACATAGCTATCTTACCAAGGATACAAAAGAAAGCATCTGTCTCCCCCATAGAAGTTGTAAGAGAGAGAGTGAATTAGGTTCAGTTTCAGTCTGAAATATAACATACTAGAAAATGTGATTTGTAAGGAAAATGACTGCTGTCTGTGGAAACAAAATTAAGAAATTTGTAATTCTAAAGAAAATCTATAAAAGATCTAAGAAAAAAGTTACATGTAAGTACTCTAAAAATAATATAGTATCTAATAATTCTAATTGAAATGATGTGGATTATCTCTAAATTTAGAACCTTCACATCAGAACGTATCTAATCAGTCTAGCCTCTTCATTCTTCAGATAAGAAAACTGACCCTTGGAGAAGTGAAATATTATACTTTGGTTAGTGTATTGGTTAGTTCATGCTATCATAGGAGAATACTGCAGGCTGGGTGGCTTAAACAACAGAAATTAATTTTCTCACAGATTTGGAGGTTGGAAGTTCAAGATCAAGATGTTAGTATATGGTTCTCTTTCTGAATTACAGACAACTCCCTTCTTAGTTGGTAACAGTGAGTTTCATAAAGCTGGGTATCACAACCAGCCGTCTTGGTGTGTCCAGGACTAAGAGCTTTCTTGAGATTCACGACTTTCACTACAAAAATTGGGCAATCTCAGGGAAACTGGGCCACTTAGTCACATTAGTTAAGAAAATAACAGGGGCTCTGTACAAACCTAGAAGGGTGGGATGGGGAGGGAGGCTCACGAGGGAGGGGACATGTGTATACCTATGGCTGATTCATGTTGAGGTTTGACAGAAAACAACAAAATTCTGTAAAGCAATGATCCTTCAATTAAAAAATAAATTAAAAAAAAAAAGAAAATAGAGGTAGCATCTTGGCCTCCTGATTATACTTTATTTATTTTTCTCTCTCTCACCTTTGTTTTTGTTTTTTTGTTTTAAACATGTGACTAGAACAGCTTGCCTTTCACATTTTTATAATGTCGTTTGCTACTCTTCTTCATCTGGTTATCTAGTTTTTACCCTTTAGCTCTTCTTCTCTGGTTCCCATTACACATTATGAAGATAATTATTATAGGACTATTTACTTACTTTACTGTACTTTTTTATTTGATCTCTCTTTCTCTATAAAGACACAGAACTCATGCAGGGTGGTTACTATTTTATTATAAATTTTATCCCCAGTCTATTGTATAAAAATTACTATTGAATGAAAGGTATGCAATTTAATTAAATAAAAGGATTTGTCATGAGAGCTCAACATAAATATTAGCATTTTTTAAGTGAGAGCATTTAGTTTTTCACAGATATAAAGGGTGTATTTTTACCATCAAAACTATTACATGTATAACTATAACATTTAACTATGGTTTATTTGCAAAAATATAAAAGTGTACTGGTTCATATAAATATAAACCAAAAATTCACCCTCAAACATGCGTTATAAAATAAATATTGCACTATTAATGTAAAACCAAAGATACTGTTGAAAATAACCGTAAGATATACTGAAAGGCGCCCTAGTAAAGATCAGTAAATCCTGGTCAGTAGTCTATGCAGTTGGTTGCCTGTGTTTTTACAGTTTAGATATATCCCTTGTGATTCAGAGAAATTTATTATTATTAATCCAATTCTGTAGATTAGGAAACAGCTCAGTGATAAAGCATCCGCCTGCAGTGCAGGAGACAGAGGAGACTCGGGTTCGATACCGGGGTTCAGAAGATCCCCTAGAGGAGAAAATGGCAACCTTTTCCAGTATTCTTACAAGCAGAATCCCATGGATAGAGGAGCCTGGCGGGCTACAGTCCATGCATCACAGATTCGGACATGAATGAGCATGAATGCACACGTGAAAGCCCAGTAAGGTTATGTAATTTTTTACAAGATAAAAAAGCTAGTAAATGTCCAAGTTTGGGTTTAAATCTAGGTTTTCTGTGTTCAAAACCTTGCAACACACTGCCCTCTCACTGTATTGTAACAGAATGTTTAGTTATACATGGCTCATTTCAAGGAAGAATTACAGAACCAACTCTGCCCCTTACAGAGTACTGAAAATGTGGATTTTCTTGCCTCTCCTTTAGATTGTAAAATGAGAAATCTTTCTTTTTCATTATTCAAATTGAAATAGAAGTCATTGTAGGAATATTAATAGAATTCCTCTAAGAGATTGTAATTTATCCAGGAAGTAGTACTTATATAATTGTAATAAAATAGCACCTGGTAATCTGAATAATTATAGAGCAGTCACTTTCTTTGTATGTATAGGCTCTCATACCATATCAATTTTGTGTAGGCAGGGTTGGCTGCTTTCCTCAATACATATTTTCTACAAATGAACATCTGTTCTCCAGAGAGACGGCTTACCCAGGATCACTCAGTATTGGTGGTGAGGTTAGAATCCCACTTTTCCTGGGACTCAAAGTATTTCACTGGCCCAAGGTATTTTTTTTTAGAATTAGATGATGTCTTTTGGTTTACTCAGATATGCTGTTTCCTATTAGACAGTTTTGGCATTATTTGGGTTTGGGGGAGATGTGATTGATAATTTATTGAGAAGAAAATTACATTGAGGAAGATATTTGTCTTGGAACAATTCCATGTAAGGGAAGATTATATTCTCTATCAAGAACAGAGTTGGATGGAATGTTAGGTGCTCTTACCAAGCTTTCCTTTTTTTCCCCTCTGGGTCCTTTTAACTTTCCTTCAGTGGGCTCTTGCAACAAAGACTTTTCAGTTAATGATCTATATGATTCATGGGTTATAATTAGTGATACAAGATCCAAAGCTACAGCAACACACAGAGGAGGTGACTCATGTTATTTTGCATTTTAAAATGTCACCACATAATATAGTGATATATTGTATTATTTGTTCATAACTCATGACCAGGAGACACAAACATCTCAGGTTAAGGGTTTGTCTGTGCCTCATTATGTTACATTGAAGCAAGACCATTCACCATTCTTGACCTCTGAAATAACTAAGTACCATAGAATGAGGTAAGGACAGGATATCATTCTTAATTTTAAATGATTTCCTTTGTTCAGGTTATTTGATGGTTGACCTTTATTTATTTACTTTTTTTTTAATTTAAATTTATTTATTTTAATTGGAGGCTAATTACTTTACAATATTGCATTGGTTTTGCCATACCTCAACATGAATCCATCACGGGTATACACATGTTCCCCATCCTGAACCCCCCCTCCCACCTCTCTCCCCATACCATCCCTCTGGGTCATCCCAGTGCACCAGCCCCAAGCATCCTGTATCCTGCATTGAACCTGGAATGGCAATTCATTTCTTATATGATATTATGCATTTTTCAATGCCATTCTCCCAAATCATCCCACCCTCTCCCTCTCCCACAGAGTCCAAAAGACTATTCTATATATCTGTGTCTCTTTTGCTATCTCGCATACAGGGTTATCGGTACCATCTTTCTAAATTCCATATATATGTGTTAGTATACTGTATTGGTGTTTTTCTTTCTGGCTTAGTTCACTCTGTATAATAGGCTCCAGTTTCATCCACCTCATTAGAACTGATTCAAATATATTCTTTTTAATGGCTGAGTAATACTCCATTGTGTATATGTACCACTGCTTTCTTATCCATTCGTCTGCTGATGTGCATCTAGATTGCTTCCATGTCCTGGCTATTATAAACAGTGCTTCAATGAACATTGGGGTACATGTGTCTCTTTCGATTCTGGTTTCCTCAGGGTTTATGCCCAGCAGTGGGATTGCTGGGTCGTATGACAGTTCTATTTCCAGTTTTTTAAAGAATCTCCACACTGTTCTCCATAGTGGCTGTACTAGTTTGCATTCCCACCAACAGTATAAGAGGGTTCCCTTTTCTCCACACCCTCTCCAGAATTTATTGCTTGTAGACTTTTGTATCGCAGCCATTCTGACTGGCATGAAATGGTACTTCATTGTGGTTTTAATTTGCATTTCTCTGATAATGAGTGATGTTAAGCATCTTTTCATGTGTTTGTTAGCCATCTGTATGTCTTCTTTGGAGAAATGTCTATTTAGTTCTTTGGCCCATTTTTTGATTGGGTCGTTTATTTTTCTGGAATTGAGCTGCAGGAGTTGCTTGTATACTTTTGAGATTAGCTGTTTGTCAGTTGCTTCATTTGCTATTATTTTCTCCCATTCTGAAGGCTGTCTTTTCACCTTGCTTATAGTTTCCTTTGTTGTGCAGAAGGTTTTAATTTTAATTAGGTCCCATTTGTTTATTTTTGCTTTTATTTCCAATATTCTGGGAGGTGGGTCATAGAGGATCCTGCTGTGATGTATGTCGGAGAGTGTTTTGCCTATGTTCTCCTCTAGCAGTTTTATAATTTCTGGTCTTACATTTAGATCTTTAATCCATTTTGAGTTTATTATTGTGTATGGTGTTAGAAAGTGTTCTAGTTTCATTCTTTTACAAGTGGTTGATCAGTTTTCCCAGCACCACTTGTTAAAGAGATTGTCTTTTCTCCATTGTATATTCTTGCCTCCTTTGTCAAAGATAAGGTGTCCATATGTGCGTGGATTTATCTCTGGGCTTTCTATTTTGTTCCATTGATCTATATATCTGTCTCTGTGCCAGTACCATACTGTCTTGATGACTGTGGCTTTGTAGGATAGCCTGAAGTCAGGCAGGTTGATTCCTCCAGTTCCATTCTTCTTTCTCAAGATTGTTTTGGCTATTGGAGGTTTTTTGTATTTCCATACAAATCATAAAATTATTTGTTCTAGCTCTGTGAAAAATACCATTGGTAGCTTAACAGGGATTGCACTGAATCTATAGATTGCTTTGGGTAGTATACTCATTTTCACTATATTGATTCTTCTGATCCATGAACATGGTATATTTCTCCATCTATTAGTGTCCTCTTTGTTTTCTTTCACCAGTGTTTTATAGTTTTCTATATATAGGTCTTTTGTTTCTTTAGGTAGATATATTCCTAAGTATTTTAGTCTTTTTGTTGCAATGGTGAATGGAATTGTTTCCTTAATTTCTCTTTCTATTTTCTCATTATTAGTATATAGGAATGCAAGGGATTTCTGTGTGTTGATTTTATATTCTGCAACTTTACTATATTCATTGATTATCTCTAGTAGTTTTCTGGTGGAGTCTTTAGGGTTTTCTATGTATGTAAAGGATCATGTCATCTGCAAACAGAGTTTTACTTCTTCTTTTCCAATTTGGATTCCTTTTATTTCTTTTTCTGCTCTGATTGCTGTGGCCAAAATTTCCAAAACTATGTTGAATAGTAGTGGTGAAAGTGGGCACCCTTGTCTTGTTCCTGACTTTAGGGGAAATGCTTTCAGTTTTTCACCATTGAGGATAATGTTTGCTGTCGGATTGTCACATATAGCTTTTATTTTATTCTTTATCCCAGGGATGCAAGGAGTCTTCAGTATCTGCAAATCAATCAATATAATACACCACATTAACAAATTGAAAAATAAAAGCCATATGATTATCTCAATAGATGCAGAGAAAGCCTTTGGCAAAATTCAACATCCATTTATGATAAAAACTCTTCAGAAAGCAGGAATAGAAGGAACATACCTCAACATAATAAAAGCTATATATGAACTTTATTTAAATCCTTTGTTTTGTATTGTACTGTGGTTAATGGGCTCTCGTCTTTGAGAACCACTCAATATTGAACCACTCAATGAAAAAAATGAATGTTGAACCCTTGTTGACTATGTCCATGGTTACACTTAAGATTCAATTTCTGTAACTGTGTCAATGGTTTTGCTTCCTTTAGCTCTTCACGACAATCAATACACCCAAATTTTTGAATTTTCAAAGAGCAAGTTTTGATATTGTCAGTAAGTGCTGAAATGTTTAAATTTATAGAACTCTATAAATTTATTTGTTTGAAGAAACAATTCTCCATAAGTTGTTTTAATTCCCATATGTTATTCATTATATGTCTTCAAGCACATACTCTTAATCAGTGCATGTGGACTTGTACTGGAGAAGGAAATGGCAACCCATTCCAGTAGTCTTGTGTGGAGAATCCCATGGACAGAGGAGCCTGGTGGGCTACTGTGCATAGGGTTGTTCAAAGTTCGACAAGACTGTAACAACTTAGCATGCATGCATGCATTGGAGAAGGAAATGGCAACTCACTCCAGTATTCTTGCCTGGAGAATCCCAGGGACGGAGGAGCCTGGTGGGCTGCTGTCTATGGAGTCATACAGAGTCAGACATGACTGAAGCAACTTAGTAGCAGCAGTGGACTTGTACACATGTGCAAATGTAATACTAAAAGATTGCTTCAGTCACCTTATTTCTCCAGTAATCAAGATGTGTGGATACCAGCTCAGAAATCCAATCCAGAGTTCTTGCCTCCAGTACCTTTCATGCAAATCTGAGCAAAACACAGGCTACTTCTGAGCTTCACTTTAAAAATACAGCCCCCTAATGGTTGTAAAAATATGAGCACATCTCCTGTATTTTGTAATCCCATGAACACACTACCATGTGCTTCAAAGATTGTCCTTCAGTGTGAAAATCTCCTGTCTTCCCACTTCTAAGATGGAGGGTGCATGCATACTCAGTCATGTCTGACTCTGTGACCCTCCAGGATTCTCTGTGCATGGTGATTCTCCAGGCAGGTATCCTGGAGTGGGTTGTTATGCCCTCCTCCAGGGGATCTTCCTGACCCAGGGATGGAACCCACGTCTCCTGTGTCCCCTGCCTATCAGGTGGATTCTTTACCTGCAGAGCCATTGGGGAAGCCCAAGATGCAGGGTATCTGCTGCTGCTGCTGCTGCTGCTAAGTTGCTTCAGTCATGTCCAACTGTGCGACCCCATAGACGGCAGCCCACCAGGCTCCTCCGTTCCTGGGATTCTCCAGGCAAGAACACTGGAGTGGGTTGCCTTTTCCTTCTCCAATGCATGAAACTGAAAAGTGAAAGTGAAGTCACTCAGTCGTGTCCGACTCTTAGCGACCACATGGACTGCAGCCTACCAGGCTCCTCCGTCCATGACATTTTCCAGGCAAGAGTACTGGAGTGGTGTGCCAATGCCTTCTCCAAGATGCAGGGTACCTAGTCTCTTTATTTCTAAGATAGGTATCTCAATTTTTCCAAATGGTTACAGCATTTTCCTGATTTATGTTAATGTGGAGTTGCTTTGCATCTTTCTTATTTTCTGTAGCCTACTTTATAGAATCGAGGTGAGAAAAAAGACTACCTGCTGTATCAGCAGGTGTAAAAGTATATGATCACATTATGCACAGGGATTATCCAGTTTTGTAGATGTACTTCTTCAAATTGGTATAGTTGGAATACGTTTTTTGAAACCTTGAGCTCTAATGAAAAGAAACAAACTCACACTTTTATTCTCATACTTTCCTCTAAAAATATAGAGTTCCCATGAGTTTTTTTAAAGGTTTTTCTTTAAGTTGAAATATTCATTAATGTAAATTCATTGCTGCAAATTAGGTAATACTTTAAATGTAACAGTTGTTTGTTTTCTCAGAATTTGATTGCATCTGTTTAGATATTATCACATTTACAACACTATAGTTTAGGGTGTGTGAAAACTTCATTATATCCCCCAATTTTCAGTTTATTAAATTCTCTGGAGAGTAGTAGTTTAAAAATGCAATTTGTCTAATGCAAATGATTATTATTCCTTTTCAGTATTGACTGCTTTGAAAACATTTTCTTTTTTCTGAATACTCTTTTTTTTCTATTTTGCTTGTATATCTGAAAATGTTCTTTTCTCAAAACACACACACACACACACACACACCAAGATCTTTAAGTATAATTCTTAATATTGTGACACCTATGCTTCTATCCCTGGTTTTAACTTCTGTTACCATTAAATCTGCATTCCATATGTCCAGATAACTTGTTATGAAGGGTAATATGAGGATATATAGTATATACATTTACACTTGCCTTGTGAACTAGCTATGCCTATTTACTATACCCCCTTATGGAAACATATGATCTTTTTAATAGGAAAAATATTTCAATTTTTGAAAGTTTTCTATTAGTAAGAGGACTGAGAAAAAGTTAAAAGCCAGACCAAACTAAGAAGTGCGTGTGTGTGTGTGTGTGTATGTGTGTGTGTGTTGAAGAGATTGAGAGATAAAATAAGAGGGAATGAAGGAGTGAGAAAGTTTCAGGGACGTTTTTCAGAATCGGATGATCAGAGAAAAATAGAATCGGGTTAAATATTTCTTCTTACATGTAAACTGACAAACTTGTAAAGAGCTTTAAAAATGCAGAGTGAGAGTTGCCACATTATACTCCTTATATTCTGCCAATAATAATTATTTAAAAAGCAAACAATATAAATTTGTATATAGAACTGTAGTGAGGGGTAAAATTTGTTTCCAATAGGGGACTTGTTTATGGCTTTATGACTCGTTAAATACAGACTCATTTCAAGAAAATAAAAACAATGAATGCATCTTTATTTTCTTTCATTTTAAAAATTGTATCGTCTTGCACTGATGTGAAATAAACAATCAACTTAATACTGTGCCATAAAGATACTCCTTTAAGTCATTGTGACTAAACAATAATGGATATAGTTAACTCTTCTATTGGGTAGTGTGACTGGCAGAGATCAATAATTTGCTACTTTACAAAAAAACTTTTTTATTTTTATTTTTTGGTTCTTGATGAGTCTCCCATATATCAGTTGGCAATAAATAATTTCAGCACTGGAGCAGACCAAATAAATGATGATTTATGGGACTAGCTATAGATTTTACTAGGTTTGCCACAGAGGCTGTTTCTACAGAGGATTTAAGTGAACCCAGCTGGCTTAGTATTCTGTGAATTGCTGTAGTCATTTTCTGAGTTTAATCTTATGACTGATTTTGTAATTCTCACAGTGGGGAAAAGTTGACAACATGAACAGCATTTAGTGAATATAATTAGAAAGTTTGAAAACAAATGCTTTTTTACCCTATAAAAGCTCTGTTCAAAGGGGATTTTGACCCTGTATGAGATTTTTTTCAGAATATGTGACTACTGTGACTGAATGTGAGTGATTATCTTACAAACGAATTTCCCTGTCCAATGAAACCCTACTAATGGAGGCACGGCAGAACTTTACGAAGGAGGGCTGCTGTCCATGGAAGGGGGTTTATAAGCAGTTAATATTCAAATAAAACTCTGAACATCCATGTATTCCTATGATAATTTTAGGAAATCTAAGAAATACACACACACACACATGCACACACACACATATATAAATACTTCGGGGGCTTCCCTGGTGGCTCATTGGTAAAGAATCTGCCTGACAATGCAGGAGACAAAGTTTTGATCCCTGGGTTGGGAACACCCCCTGGAGGAAGGCATGGAAACCCACTCCAGTATTCTTGCTTGGAGAATCCCCATGCACAGAGGAACCTGGTTGACTATAGTCCATGGGGGTCACAAAAGAGTCGGACAGGACTTAGTGACTAAACAAGGACAAGCAATACTTTTTAGCTAGTATTTGGGCAGCAAGCTGGCCACATTATTAATTATTTTCTGTGGAACCCTGTGCTAGATGTTTTGCAGGGATAAAGAGAAATAAAACATACTAATGAGCTGGTTGCCAAGTACAGCACATTATAATACTAAAACAAGAGACAGGGAGGAAAATAGGGAGAAATGGGGTGAAGAGAAGAAAGAGATGACTTTTATATAATAGCACACATATAAAATAATCTGTGTTGCTATAATTAGTGGTTAACTAACCGAATGAAGTACTCTTTTATGTGATATCCAATACTGTAAAACTGCCCCTCTTCTTTAGAAACAAAAAGCACAATGGCAGCCTCATTTACAACATGTGCTTTACTTCTCTCCTACAAACCAAAGCTTAGATATTGCATTCCTCCCTTCTGTCATGGGGACAAGCACAAAGACTTGTCATTCATTTTGTTCTTTTTATTTCTTCTTTTTTTAATCGGCATTCTCTTCCCTTTTATGCTACAGAAGGAACATCTTTAAAACAGCTGTTCATAAGTTTCTAACTGCTTTTATAATTGTTAGTATTATTTAAAATTTTGGGCACAATCAGTACCTATTCAAAAACAGTAATATAATGGTCTACTGTATGACTGTTATCTGTCTGTACCCTTCCTTAATCAGTAATTGGATAAAAAATTAAGTAATGTTTCTTTTAATAAGAGATAGTCATGAGGTTTTTCGGATAAATAAGACTGAAGAAAGTCACCATTTAATGCTTTGTATGAAGGATCTCTCTTTGAAATCCAAGCAACTAAGTGGAAGAAAATATAAACGTATGCTGAGGTTGAAAATTTAGAAAGAACTCAGTTTTTAAAATTCAAGCAAACAGCTATATACTTAAATTATTTTTTTAATTTAATTGAAATATAGTTGCTTTACAATGTTATTAGGTTTAGGTGTATGCAAAAAGTGATTCAGTTATATATATATATATATATTTATATATTCATTTTTAGATTATTTTCCCATATATATTATTAGAAAATATTGACTATAGTTCCCTGTGCTATACAGTAGATCCTTGATGGTCTATTATATATATAGTGGTGTGTATTTCTTAATCCCAAATGGCTTTTTAGATACTTAAATAGAATATTTTACTTTGAAACCTGTGTTGAGGGAAGTTGTAAAGCATTGTAAGCTATTCAGAAATTTAGGGACTGATGCTGATGAAGATTCTAAGGATTTTACATCAGTCACGGCCAGATTTATTCCATTCATTTTACAAGTTTCAGGTTTCATGAAATATATAAGAAAGGCCTGGGTACTTGTCAATTTCTGAAAGAATCTCCTTAGGACTTTTGTTTGTTGTGTTAATTATTTCAGAAGTAAAATGTGTTCACACTTAAGAGATTTGAACTTAACTGGTAATTTTTAAAGTAATTTACCAAAGTATAATTGACATACTCTCAGATTTACTCATTTTTTAATATACAGTCTGATGAATTTTGTTGTTTGTATACAGCTGTGTAACCTTCACTGTAGTCAAGACATGAAACAGTTCTAACAACCTATGTTTGGTCATGCCCCTTTGCAGTCAATCCCTACTCCCAGCTCCAGGCGACTACTTCTTTGCCTTCTGTCACTATAGTTTTAACTTTTTCTACAATTTCATATAAATGAAATCATTCAGTAATGTAATCTTTTTTGTTACTTTGCATTTGGTGTGGCTTTCACTTAAGGTATTGTTGTGACATGTATCAGTAGTTCATTTCTGTTACTGAATAATATTCCACCATATTTCAATTCATTGATGGGAATTTGGGTTGTTTCTAATTTTTGTCTATTACAAATAATGCTGCTCTTAATATTCATGTACAAGACAGAAATTTCCTTTATCTTGGGTAAATACCTAGGACTGGGAGTGTTATATCTTATAGAAAGTAAGGTTTAAGTTTAAAAGTTACTGTTTTCCAAGTTATCTGTACTATTTTACATTCTTGTGCTATGCTACTGTGCTTAGTCACTCAGTCCTGTCCAACTCTTTGTGATCCAATGGACTGCAGCCTGCCAGGCTCCTCTGTCCATGGTGATTCTCCAGGCAAGAATCCTGGAGTGGGTTGCTATGCCCTTCTCCAGGAGATCTTCCCAACCCAGGGATCAAACCCAGGTCTCCCGTATTGCAGGCAGATTTTTTTTACCATCTGATCCACCAGGGAAGCCCAAGAATACTGAAGTTGGGTAGCCTATCCCTTCTTCAGGGAATCTTCCTGACCCAGGAATTGAACCAGGGTCTCCCATATTTCAGGCGGATTCTTTACCAGCTGAGCTACCAGGGAAGCCCATTTTATATTCATACCTAAAATTAAATTAAATCACAATGAGCTATCATTTCATATCCATTAGATGGGCAAAAATTTTTAAATTCTGATAATACTATGAATGAATAAGAATATGTGTCAAGGGGAACTATTGGTGAGAGTGTGATTTGTTACCTCTGTTTTGGAAAACAGTTTCGTATGATTTAGAAATGTTGAAGATACCATAACCATAAATGTCGCTCCTAGTATATTCTCTAAATAAGCTCTTACATAAGGACTCTGGAGACTTGTACAAGAATAATCAGTATCAATAGAGTAGAAAGATAACCTGCAGAATGGATGAAAGTATTTGTAAATCATATATCTGATAAAGCATAACTCCTACAACTGAACAACAGCAAACAAAAGCAACTTAATTCAAAAATGGGCAAAAGACTAATAGACATTTTTCTAAAGAAAATGGCCAATCAGCACATGAAAATATGCTCAACATCATTAATCATTAGGGAAATCTGAATCAAAACTATAATGAATACCACTTCATATCCATTAGGATAGCTACTATCTTAAAAAAAAAAGAAAAAGAAAAAAAACAGAAAACAAGCACATTAGCAAGGAAACAGAGGAACTGGAACATTTGTACAATGGCTTGTGTGAATGTAAAATGGCTTGTATGATAATAGCCCCTGTGGAAAACAGTATGGTAGTTACTAAAAAAGTTAAACATGGAATTACTGTATGATGCCACATTCCACTTCTGTATGTAAATATAAAAGAATTGAAAGCAGAGACCTGAACATATATTTGCATACTGATTATTCATAGTATCATTTTTCACAATGGCCAAAGGTGGGAACAACCCAAGTGTCCACTGACAGATGAATGAATAAATAAAATGCTATATACATACAATGGGCTATTATTCAACCTTTACAAAAAGGAGATCTGGTATATCCTACAACATGGATGAATCTTGAAGACATTATGCTAAGTGTGATAAGACAAACACATTAGGACAAATATTGATAACCCCACTTAATTGAGGTATATAACAGACAAATTCATAGAGACAGAAAGCAGAGTAGTGGTTGCTAGCAGGTAGAACAGAAAGAAGAATGAGGAATTATTGTTTAATGGCTGCAGAATGTCAGCATGGGAAAAAGTTCTGGAGGTGGACATTGGTTATGGTTACATAACAATGTTGAATGTACTTAACACCACTTAACTGTACACTTAAAAATGGTTAAAATGGTAAATTTTATGTGTATTATAACAAAATAATATTCACAACAGTATTATCTATAAGAATATCAGTAATAATGACTCCCTCACCCCTCTAAGAATGGAAACTAGATAACAGAAATGATCAACATGAGACTATGCTGCTGCTGTTGCTAAGTCGCTTCAGTTATGTTCGACTCTGTGCGACCCCATAGACGGCAGCCCACCAGGCTCCCCCATCCCTGGGATTCTCCAGGCAAGAACACTGGAGTGGGTTGCCATTTCCTCCTCCAGTGCATGAAAGTGAAAAGTGAAAGTGAAGTCACTCAGTTGTGTCCGACTCTAGCAACCCCATGGACTGCAGCCTACCAGGCTCCTCCGTCCATGGGATTTTCCAGGCAAAAGTACTGGAGTGGGGTGCCATTGCCTTCTCCAACATGAGACTATACCTAAAGTATATTCATGTGGTGGAATAGTATACAGTCATGAAAATGAATGATTGGGGATAGCTAATTATGTAACTTATCCCTAAACAGTGGTTGCACAGATTCTAATTATAATTTGGCAATATTGCATAACTTAGGCCTTAAAAGTTGTTCTTAAATAGGTTAAATAGTTGTTCTTCAAGCCACTAATGTCACACCTCCAAAAGTCATTTATTTATACCATATATAGATAGCAATATCAGTTATATATACCTATTTGGTGGTGGTGATGTACAGGAAAAACATAAAATGAACAAATCCAAAATTCCTTCACTTATTTTCAAACCTTATGCGTATAAAAGTTTTGTTAAGTAAAATTCTCATGACAATAAAAGTTTCAAGTTTTAGTTAAAAGCTTAAACCATTTCTGAGAGGGAACCATTGAAGACCTTAGGGATATTCGTGTTTGTAAAGTATGTCTATTACTAATTTAGAATACCTTGATTTTTGTTCAAACTATTCTCAGAAGAACTTCTATTTGGTAAACCTATAGGCAGGTTGATTAAGAGCACTTGAAAGTGCCAGAACAGCTTTAGTTTTTAAAGTATAGACATGATTCATTAATTCTTTCTGGTCTTGCCTCAAATGAGGACAAATGGTTGTTGATTTGCCACTGGTGCTGACTACTTCAGGCTAATGCATATGCAGAGTATTCTCCTTGAATAAGTAAGTAGGGATAGAAGGAAAAATGCCGAGAGGTGGAGCAGGAAGAACAGGAAAGCAAAATTTGTCTTTTCTTGGAAACTGACATCACCACTGCCCTGCTGGGCCAGAAGGTGGCAATTGAGATGAGTCTTTATGCCATTTAATGTTATCATAGTTTTCAAGTTTAAGCTCTCCTTTCACAGACTGCTGCTATATACTAAGCAAACAAGTGTAAAACTTTTAAATTGCTTGACTTTACCATAATTGATATTATCTGTTCCCTTTTTCTTTGAAATACCATTGTAAAAGAAAAAAGGACAGTCACATTTCCATAAAGAATTAAGACATCTTTCTACTGTATATTACATTTGGCTGAATTAGTGTCAGCCCTGGTCATGTAGCACCAGGAAAGCATTTGGGGTGAGAGTTAGAAATAAAGCCAGGAAAGCATGTATGAAACTTGTCTGGTCGTCGCTACAGAGCTAATATCTTTATGGTAATTGGAATCCTTAAAAATACATTATCTTTCTCAATGTTATTGCAGCGTGTGGTGGTATTGAAGAAAGCAATAATTTGTAAACAACCCTTGGCAGAGAGCACAGAACTTAATTTCGCTTAAATAAAGGAGACACACATTAGAATTCATGTGCTGTACCAAGACTGGCACGCAATAGCAGTTGTTTTGATATATGCACTGGAGCATTCATGATTGCTTAAATATTAACTGTTCCATGAATATAAAATATAATAGAGAAAAAGAAGCCATGATTAGGGAACATTTCTGCTAAAAGAAATGAAGTTGAATGATCTGATCATATTGGTAGTCTAGCTGAGTTTATGCCAATGATTCTACCAGATTCCTTCACTGCTTTTCCCTACATCCATTTCCTTCTCCAATGCATGAAAGTGAAAAGTGAAAGTGAAGTCGCTCAGTCGTGTCTGACTCTTCAGGGCCCCATGGACTGCACCCTACCAGGCTCCTCCTTCCATGGGATTTTCCAGGCAAGAGTACTGGAGTGGGTTGCCATTGCCTTCTCCCTTTCCAAGGACAGTTCAATATAAATGTGGGTCCTGTTGTGTTGCTATCTGTCAGAGCTCTTTCCTTGATGCAGAGGGATTAGGCATTTCTGAGTTTTCCTGAGTAAAGGATCTGTTCATAAGTTGCTGAGTTTCATTGTAGCCATTTGTATAAACACTAGGGGAAAAGGGAGCAGGCAGTCTAGAAAGGCCGGCCTTCTGATATAGTCTAGAGACATGAACTTTTATCTCACATTGAAGTTTTTTCTTTTTCTATTCAAGTATAGTTGATATACATGATATTATATAAGTTCCAGGTCTACTATATACTGATTCACAATTTTTAAAGGTTATACTCCATTTATAGTTATTTTAAAATATTTGCTGTATTCTCCCTGTTGTATAATATATCTTTGTAGCTTATTTTATACATAATAATTTGTACCTCTCGGTCCCCTTACCCTTGTGCCCTTCCACCTCCCCACTGATAACCATTAGTTTATTCTCTAGATCTATGAGTCTGCTTCTTTTCTGTTATATATTCACTACCTTGTTGTATTTTTATATTCCATCACATTGAAGTTTTAATATTTTTAAACCTGCTTAAATATATCATAGCATTTGTTTACTTAGAGCCAGCACACATTAGCCTAGAAATTAGAACTGGTGAAATAAATTCATAAGGCAAGACTTTTTATGGAAAGCATTGAAACCTGATGTCTTGCACTGAAATTTGTTACTCTAATCCAAAATTCTTGAGCAAATATTTCAACAGTAATTCAGATTTGCCAATAAGTGAGTTTTGCAGCTTGAATTACAGTCGGAAGGCATGAAGGATCTTCTGGGTTGTCTAGCCCATCACCCTGATAATACAGGGATGATAAGACACACTACAGCATTATGTAGCTGTATTTTCAATATACTTTTAGGTGAGGGATGAGGGAGAGTTTTAAAGACTTATGAAGAGTATATTTACAATCTTCACAGCTTTGGACATACTGTTTGGGTCATCAGTTCTTAGATGAGTAGATGGTAAGTTCTGATACTAATCAGTCTTATTTTTAATATAAATTAATCAAGAATATTCTGAGTGATTGTGTCCTTCAGATGTCACAGATTGCTAGACAGTTCCTCTCTAGTTTTAAATTAACAGTAAGCTTTGGAGTTATGTTGACATTTCAACTTTTTATATGTGGAAGTAATTATGAGAGGGCCCTGGCAAACATCTTGTCTAGAAATTTCCTTCTAAGAGGACTAGTGGTTCTCAAACTTTAGCATGGCTCAATCATCTGGAGGTACTATCAGGATTTTTTGGCCAATATATTAAAACATATATTGATGGACCCCTACCCTTCTAGTTTCTGATTTAGTCAGTTTCATGCATGGCCCTCATTTTTGCATTTCGATCAAGTTCATAGATGATGTTGAATCTATTGGTTCAGGCCATGGTTTGAGAATGAGTGAAATAACCAATGCCTACCCATTTTCCTTTCTCATGATTTTTAATGTTGATTTCTTCCATTGCCTAATCCCCACAGCCTTAATTATGTTGAACTTATTGAGGATGAACAATCATAATAATCTTTGTTACTAGTTTCACCGTTTTCCAGCTGCCAGCTCTGCTGTCCCCTCTATTATCTATCTATTTGTTACCCATAATCAATATTTTTAATAAATTACCTTACATGTTGCCTTATCTTTCTGGCTATCCAGTCTTTTTAAGTTTACACCACTGGCAATGTATTGAAACTGTCCATGAAGGTTATGGAAGATTTCTCTAATCATCAAGTCAGTTCTCATTATCTTTGGGCTCTCTGTAGCATTTATTCATTCAACAAACATTTACTGAACAAAATTTTATTTTTTCTTCTTTCTTAAGTAGTTCACAGTTTGATAGGTGAGACTCCTTGTGTAAACAAAATGGTCTATTGTGGAATAAATCCTTTAACTAGAGTTTATATAAATCACTATGAGAAAAATAAAAACAAAATTTATTAATTCTGTTCAGGAAAGTTCAGAGAGGATCATTAGCACTGCTCTCCCTGAATGACCCTGTCCCCCAGTCCCATCACCTTTATCACCCTTAATGCTTAATTCATTCCAGAATGTGATATACACCCAATTTTCATAAGTTACCTTGTTGTATTCTGGCACCAACTCTTGACCAAGGTCAAATTACATAAGCACTCTAAGCCTGGTTCCTTACCTATAAAATGGGCTTGTTAATAATTGAATACTTTCATAATTTTTTAAACAAAAGATGACACATTTGAAACACTTATCAAAGTACCTGGCCCATAGGCACATGATAGATAGGTTAGAAATGTTGGTTCTCATCCCCCTTAAAGGGGGTATAGGCTACTGCCACATGATGAAGGAAGAAGGCATTTTAGGTCAAGAAGAACATAAGAAAATGAATGGAAAACTTCACCCACTCATGCATTCAGTAAATATATATTAAGTGCCTGTTATGTGCCAGCCATTGTTCTAGGTACTGAATATATAAAAGTGAACAAAGCAGACCAAAAAATGCCCTCTACTTGTGTAGCTGACATTGTACCAGAGAGAGACAGATAATAAAAATATAAGTAGGAGTATATTTGTGGTGATTACTATGGAGAAAAATATAAGAGGGAGAGAGGTAAGAGATGTTTTGAGAGTAGATTGCAATTTTTGATAGAGTAACTAGAAAAGAACATAATGAGAAAGTGACTTTTGAGTATAGATCTTGAAAGATGAGAAGGAGATAGCCATGCTGGTGAATAAAAGTGAAAACTTCCAGGCAGAGAAAAAGTGCATGCACAGGCTCTAAGTGAGACACATGCCTGTTAAATTCAAGGAGCAACAGAATGGAGGTCAAGCATGGCTCAAGGGGGCTGGTGAGGGATGATAGCTAGGGATAAGATCTCAGTGGTGATAGTGGTCCAGGTCACAGAGGGACTTTTAGGTTATAGTAATGACTTACCATAATGCTCAAACTACCGCACAATTGCACTCATCTCACACGCTAGTAAAGTAATGCTCAAAATTCTCCAAGCCAGGCTTCAGCAATACGTGAACCGTGAACTTCCTGATGTTCAAGCTGGTTTTAGAAAAGGCAGAGGAACCAGAGATCAAATTGCCAGCATCTGCTGGATCATCAAAAAAGCAAGAGAGTTCCAGAAAACCATCTATTTCTGCTTTATTGACTATGCCAAAGCCTTTGACTGTGTGGATCAAAATAAACTGTGGAAAATTCTTCAAGAGATGGGAATACCAGACCACCTGATCTGCCTCTTGAGAAATCTGTATGCAGGTCAGAAAGCAACAGTTAGAACTGGACAGGACACAACAAACTGGTTCCAAATAGGAAAAGGAGTACGTCAAGGCTGTATATTGTCACCCTGCTTATTTAACTTATATGCAGAGTACATCATGAGAAACGCTGGACTGGAAGAAACACAAGCTGGAATCAAGATTGCTGGGAGAAATATCAATAACCTCAGATATGCAGATGACACCACCCTGATGGCAGAAACTGAAGAGGAACCAAAAAGCCTCTTGATGAAAGTGAAAGAGGAGAGTGAAAAAGTTGGCTTAAAGCTCAACATTCCGAAAATGAAGATCATGGCATCTGGTCCCATCACTTCATGGGAAATAGATGGGGAAACAGTGGAAACAGTGTCAGACTTTATTTTTCTGGGCTTCAAAATCATATAAGATGGTGACTGCAGCCATGAAATTAAAAGACGCTTACTCCTTGGAAGGAAAGTTATGACCAACCTAGATAGCATATTCAAAAGCAGAGCCATTACTTTGCCAACAAAGGTCCATCTAGTCAAGGCTATGGTTTTTCCAGTGGTCATGTATGGAGGTGAGATTTGGACTGTAAAGAAGGCTGAGCGCCGAAGAATTGATGCTTTTGAACTGTGGTGTTGGAGAAGACTCCTGCGAGTCCCTTGGACTGCAAGGAGATCCAACCAGTCTATTCTGAAGGAGATCAGCCCTGGGATTTCTTTGGAAGGAATGATGCTAAAGCTGAAACTCCAGTACTTTGGCCACCTCATGTGAAGAGTTGACGCATTGGAAAAGATTCTGATGCTGGGAGGGATTGGGGGCGGGAGGAGAAGGGGACGACAGGGGATGAGATGGCTGGATGGCATCACTGACCTGATGGACGTGAGTCTCAGTGAACTCCGGGAGTTGGTGATGGACAGGGAGGCCTGGCGTGCTGCAATTCATGGCATCGCAAAGAGTCGGACATGACTGAGCGACTGAACTGAACTGAACTGAATGACTTACTCTGTATGAAGATGGGAAGCTAAAGTAGATTCTTATCACTTCTGATCTAGATGGTGATCCTGGTCATGATAATAGACTATCTTATTAAATTCTACAAGTCTTATCTAATGCCTATTTTGTGGATCAGAAAGCTGAGACATAGAGTATTTAGTTCACTTGCCTAAGGTCACAGAAGTAGTGAATGGTATATAGAGTAAAGGTTTTAACCTAGTACTGTCTGAATCCAAAGTCTGTGCTCGATAACTATTCTGATTAGAAATGTGAACCTCTTTATATGAGTTGTAGAGAACCATTATTTTTTTGAAGGAAGAGAGTGGCATGGTAATATGGATATTTAAGAAGCATTATTATATAGGATAAAATGAAGCAGAGAGAATGGAATGGCCATGACCACCTTCCATAGATTAGCTCCACATAGCTACCACTTAATGTTTAAAAACAAACTGCTGCCTCCTTCTCAAAGCCAGCTTACTCTAGAGAGTTACCACTTTCTCAATACAACCATTCTTTATTTTTTTTCTCTTTTTAAAAAATTTTAATTGGAGGCTAATTACTTGACAATATTGTGGTGGTTTTTGCCATACATTCACATGTATCAGCCATAGGTGTACATGTGTTCCCCATCATGACTCTCCCTCCGCATCCCATCCCTCAGGGTCAACCCAGTGCACCAGCCCTGAGCACCCTATCTCATGCATCGAACTGGGACTAGCGATCTATTTCACATATGATAATATACATGTTTCAAAGCTATTCTCTCAAATCATCCCACCCTCGCCTTCTCCCACAGAGTCCAACAGTCTGTTCTTTACATCTGTGTCTCTTTTGCTATGTCACATATAGGGTCATCATTACCATCTTTCTAAATTCCATATATCTGCATTAATATACTGTATTGGTGTTTTTCTTTCTGACTTACTTCACTCTGTATAATAGGCTCCAATTTCATCCTCTTCATTTGAACTAATTCAAATGCATTCTTTTTAATAGCTGAATAATATTCCATTGTAGATATGTACCACAGCTTTCTTATCCATTTGTCTGCCGATGGACATCTATGTTGCTTCCATGTCCTAGCTATTGTAAACAGTGCTGCGATGAACATTGGGGTACACGTGTCTCTTTCAATTCTGGTTTCCTTGGTGTGTATGCCCAGTAGTGGGATTGCTGGGTCATATGGCAGTTCTGTTTCCAGTACAACCATTCTTTTAATCACCTAAATTTAAAACTTTTGGAGTCGGATCTTTCCCTTTCCATTATCCCAGGTATTTCTTTTCAGTGGCTTAATCTTGTTTGTCTTCACAGTGTGTCTTAAATTTGTCCTTTCTTTGCCTTTTTTTTTTCATGTACTCATTATCATTTTAGATATATCAGTCCTTGACACTTTTTACAAAATTACTCTTCTACGTCATCCCCTTTCTGTATAACTTTGTGTTTTCTTGTAAATGCTAGGCTTTTGGGGCTTTGAAAGTACCATTTATTGTTTATCTCTGATCCCATTTATTGTTTGTCTCTGATCCCTAGTGTCCAGCCCGCACTGAATCATCAAATGTACTTCTACATTCATAATTGCTTTGCTTCTAACCTGTCTCCCCTTATAAATGTTTAGTGCTTCATTTCCCAAGGGGACGTTGTGACTTTGTTCTGGCATTCCCTCTCATATAACTCACAACAGATACGGTGTCCTGAAAAAGTCTGGGCTTTGTGGTCAATATCTCTATGTGTATGTATGTATGTGTGTGTGTGCATATGTGTACACATGCAAACAGAACAAGAGTATAGTTTAATTTAGAAGAATCTTTCTATGGCCTACACAGGTGGGAATTTGTGTGGAGAAAAATCTTCATTCAGAAACATTGATTGCCTCCCTAGGTATATACTATGATGCTCCTAGGTACTGTGGATAATAAATATTAGTGAAACAGGGTTTCTTCCCTTGGAAGAGCTCATATTGACTGGAAGAAGGTACTGTGTTGAAATGTTTAGAGTGAAGGAACATAGCAAAGGAAGGAATAAAGTATTCCTTAGCGGGGTCTTCAGAAAGGAAGGAGTACTTGAGTACTCTTGAAATTTGAGTAGGTATTCACTTGGCAGATAGAGAAAAGAGGAGGAGAGTCTATAGAGAGCACAAGATGTACAAAAGCACAGTGGTGTGACACTATGGTATGTTCAAGCAGTTGTAATCAAACTGAAGAGAAGGATAGGTACAAGAAAGCAGCAGGGGACACATTAGAAAGGTAGGCAAGGATCAGCTGAGAAAGGGTCTTAAATGCAAAACCAAGAAGTTGGTGTGCTTTTCTAGTAGCTGAAGGGAGACTTTGCAATGGAAACTGAATGGGTTCTAATCATCCTGACAAAATTAAACATTTAAAAACTGACATTTGTGTGGTGAGGTTAAATGAACTGAAATAGTTTGGTTTAAGAGCAAAGAACACTTGAGAAAGGGAGCTTTCACTCTTGTGAGAGGTGGTTATACAGAGGATACTGCTGCTGCTGCTGCGTCGCTTTAGTCGTGTCCGACTCTGTGCGACCCCATAGACGGCAGCCCACCAGGCTTCCCGTCCCTGGGATTCTCCAGGCAAGAACACTGGAGTGGGTTGCCATTTCCTTCTCCAATGCATGAAAGTGAAAAGTGGAAGTGAAGTCGCTCAGTCATGTCCGACTCTAGCGACCCCATGGACTGCAGCCTACCAGGCTCCTCCGTCCATGGGATTTTCCAAGCAAAAGTACTGGAGTGGGGTGCCATTGCCTTCTCCATACAGAGGATTAGTGACCAGTTATTTTCAGTTTCCACTGATGACAGAGCAAGAAAAAATAGGCTTAAATCTCAGGAGAAGGGAAAATTACTTATAGAAGGGGTCCTTCACAGAAATATTGAGTGTGACTGACATGGATGATTAAAATGTTGTTGGCTCAGGCACTCTGGCTGTGTGCTGCCTTCTGTGTGTTCAGACCAACTGATTTCAAAAATAAGGTGAAGACTGCAGGTTTTCAGGCTCGAATGAGAATGTTCAAAATAAATCTTTTATAAGGCAATTGGTTATTCAGATATTTTGCTATCTCCCTAACTAAAGTTTTGGAAATGTATTTGAACACATCACATATAAATAGTATCTTTCATAATATAGCACTCCTGTTTATTAGGGAAAAAAGAATGATCAGAATTTGCTAGACAAATGTGTTAATCTGTTAAAGGTATTTTGTATTCATGTACCATTTCAGAAAGTTATTAAAGATTAGGTAGTTACAGTTAGTATAAATCCAGTTATTAATCTTTATGTATAACATTTATTGGTCAGATGATTATAATTAAAATCACTATGTGGTTTATTAACTGGCACTTAATCAGTAAATATAGAGAATTGCTCTATTTTTATTGCTGTCATTCACTGATAACTCACTTTATTAAGATATTGTAAAATGTTTTTAGCTTTTTCAAATAATTCCAATTTCTGGAGCTATTTGTGATTATATTGTTTGAAAATATGTACAAGACAGAGGATTATAGGGTGGCCATTTTGTTCATCCTTTTGCATGTTACACTGAGTTAACCTGATATCAAAATGAAGTTAATTTTATTTATCAGTAAACTAACCCAAACACTTTGGAAGTGATTTTGAACATACTCAGGTTACGTTTATACTACCCCAGGAGATGTCTATAGCTAGCGAGTACACTTGGAAGAGCAAATTATTGGATAAATGCCTTTAGCCATTAGAAGTCATGAAAGTGAATGTTCTTAGTTGCCTTCTGTACTTGACATTGAACCATTCAATAGGTCCTGAGAGAGACGATGACTAATGTGTGGATGGTGTAGACACAGTAAGAGACACTGAAGCCCTGATAATACAAAGTAAATATACTTTAATATGTAAAGATGCTTTACCCTTATGTTTTGATATTATATGTTCATTTTTAAATGATTGGTCTAAGTGTCATGGACATAGAGAAAAATTTTTTAAAGACTACGTATTTGTTGTTAATATTCCCTGCCAATTTGAAACCACAAGATAGACTCTTGGTGTAACGTTATTTAAAAAATAAACATTTCAATACAGATTTAGCAAGTCATCTCCCATACCAACTAAAATATTTCTCAGCTTGACAAGATAAGCGTGTGGCCATCTTTGTCCATGCCTTGAAGGCAATGTTAGAAATCTAGAAAAGTCATGCAACTCTGTTGACTACTCTTTCTGATTTCAATAAATATATTTAACTGAAATGTTATGCTTCACTTCTGAGAATTCTGAAAATTAACCACATATAAGTATGCATGTCAAAAAGGGAGTTTTTAAATCACCGACAAGGTTGCCATACAAGCACAGTGCTATTTTTCTGTTCTTGTGTTTTCCTTTCCAGTATTGGCCATGTGCATTTTTTAAAAGAAAACTGATATACTTCTACAGTGTGGTATCCTAAAAAATTGCATGGGTTTTTATTGTTGGGCCCTGTGTTTGTCTCTCTGTGTGTAAATAGTTTGTCTCCATAGATTTCATAAAATACAGATCAATTCCCCTCCTTTAGGAAGATGTGCCTTCAATTTCTTTAAGTACCTAATATTTTTCAGTTGACTTCAGTCACTTAGTCATGTCCGACTCCTTGAGACCTCATGGATAGTACCAAGCCAGGCTTCCCTGTTCATCAGCAACTCCCGGAGCCTACTCAAACTCATGTCCATTGTGTCGTTGATGCCATTCAACCATCTCATCGTCTGTCATCCCCTTCTGCTCCCACCTTCCCTCTTTCCTAGCATCAGGGTCTTTTCCAATGAGTCGGTTCTTCGCATCAGGTGGCAAAGTATTGGAGTTTCAGCTTTAGCATCAGTCCTTCCAATGAATATTCAGGACTGATTTCCTTTGGGATGGACTGGTTGGATCTCCTTGCAGTCCAAGGGACTCTCAAGTCTTCTCCAACACCACAGTTCAAAAGCATCAATTCTTTGGCGCTCAGGTTTCTTTATAGGCCAACTCTCACATCCATACATGACTACTGGAAAAAAACCATAGCTTTGACTAGATGGACTTTTGTTAGCAAAGTAATGTCTCTGCTTTTTAATATGCTGTCTATGTTGGTCATAGCTTTTCTTCCAAGGAGCAAGCGTCTTTTAATTACACGGCTACAGTCACCATCTGCAGTGATTTTGGAACCCCCAAGAATAGAGTCTCTCACGGTTTCCATTGTTTCCTCATCTATTTGCAACAAAGTATTGGGACCAAATGCCATGATCTTAGTTTTCTGAATGTTGAGTTTTAAAACAACTTTTTCACTCTCCTCTTTCACTTTCATCAAGAGGCTCTTTAGTTCTTCACTTCCTGCCATAAGGGTGGTATCATCTGCATATCTGAGATTATTGGTATTTCTCCCAGAAATCTTGATTCCAGCTTGTGCTTCTTCCAGCCCAGCATTTCACATGATGTACTCTGCATATAAGTTAAATAAGCGGGGTGACAATATACAGCTTTGATGTACTCCTTTCCCAATTTGGAACCAGTCTATTGTTCCATGTCTAGTTCTAACTGTTGCTTCTTGAACTGCATACAAATTTCTCAGGAGGCAGATCAGTTGTTCTGGTTTTCCCATCTCCTGAAGAATTTTCCACAGTTTGTTTTGATCCACACAGTCAAAGGCTTTGGTGTAGTCAATAAAGCAAAAGTAGATGTTTTTCTGGAACTCTCTTGCTTTTTCGTTGATCCAGTGGATGTTGGCAATTTTTATCTCTGATTCTTCTGCCTTTTATAACTCCAGCTTGAACATTTAGGAGTTAAAGTAGTTTGTAAGAAACAACAAAGAAAAGAAAATGTTTATTTCCTTATTGGTTGGAGTAGCCAGCATCCTCTGAAAGGGAGGCACTTTGTGAACATATAACACTAATCTCAAGAAAAGACCTCTCTTTAGGAAAGTGAACCTCCTATTGAGTCTTCTACAGCTGCAAGCCTGACTTAAGACAAATTGCTCTTTAGGTTTTTGTTGCTTTTTGTTCTTATAGCTTATTCTTGAATTGTGTCATTTCAACTCTGTAGTACTTAAAAGTGTTTACTGCATCAGCATAATAATGCAAAATTTTAAATATTTTTACGTGCCTTGGAATTACCAGCATCATGACTCCTATGGCTGTTTGTTTTGAGCCTTAAGACTAACATTTCTTTTACGTTTTTCATATCATTGGAATCTAACAGTTATTCTAATAAACTGTAACACAAAAAGTATGGACCTGATTGAGTAAATGTGATATTTTTTTTTCCTTAGCCACTAAAATAATAAGGATTAAATTACTCTGTAATTAACTAAATATCCTCCAAGTCTTTTCACAAGCCTGTTTGTAAAGAATATTCATTTATTCTAAACAGTAATCCTTAAAGCTAAAATCCCCAAATCAGTATGGACATCAGTGGACAAACCCATCATCTAAGGATTATGGAAAGAAAACATCCAATAGAATGAGAAAACTTGATACTTCATGCCGTATTTGTCCTTTGTTTCTAAGTAAATCCTTAATTTCATTTGTAGCTTAGTCTTGTATAACAGTTATATTAAAGAAAATACTTAGATTCTCATTATAGATTTTTTTTGGTCCTATATTTTGCAGTTTTTTTATCATTCTAACTTCAGCATCTCTTTTCTAGTGTCTCTGAAAAGAAGATACAATGTGTAGGCAGAGAAATAAAATTTGACATATTATCATGATTGTATGGTCAGATTCTGTTTATAAATCCGCTTAAAAAGCCTTCAGTTATTTTTTTTTTTTTGATGGCCCATGCAAGTAAAGGAGCATACAATGCACTTGCTCTTTTATTTTAATTTGCATAGATGATAGCTGAAGTAAATATAACCTCATAGATGCATCCAGCTTTTAAGAATATATTTATGAAATAATACAAAGACCAAAATGATGATAACAGAAACACACATTAACTTGGACTATTATTATTAATACTTAAGTGGTTGTTCTTTTCTCAGGAAAAGAATAGTTCACTTTGCCATCATGATTTAGACATTTTAAGAAATACAGATGAAAGTTTATTATTATTATTGTTATTATTTACATTTTGGGTCACCTTTCTCTCTTTGAAAATGAGTTCATTTCAAAACCCAGCGTATTGTTACTAGAGCCCCAGTATAAACTACCCTAGACATTTAAAAAAAGTTATATTAATTATAGTGAATTGAGTTCATTCATTCATTTCACTTCTTTAAGTAGAAGTCTATATTTATATTGCTGAAAAATACTAAAAATAGTTATCATTATTCCATTTCAGATCCGAGATACTAAATCATCAGATCAAAAGACCACCCTCTTGCATTTCCTTGCTGAAATCTGTGAGGAAAATTACCAGGATATCCTGAAATTTACTGATGAACTGGAGCATGTAGAAAGTGCAAGCAAAGGTAATTGATTTATAACTGATTTGAAACTACATCCTGCCAAAATATTATACTTTAAATGGTAATCTATAAGCATTAATCATATTTTTTGTTTGGTTACTGATCTAAGAAAAGCAGGAAGATAGTTTTCCTTAGTTTGTATTTGACAACATAGTATATTTTAATAACCTGCTTTTAACTGACTTTTTTTTTTTTTTAGCAATTCTAGGTTATTGAAGCTTTTGTGTCTCTGATCAGATAATATGTTTGTTCATTCATTTCATAAACACTTAAGTGTATATTGTTTGCAAAAGAACCATACTGTGGGGCTGTTGGTAATAACAAAATGATTGTGAGATAGTTCTTGCTAGAATGCGTTTAAAATCTAGAAGAGAACACATGTATACAAATACTATATAAAACAGAGATGAATATGAGAAGTGCTATAAGAAAATAGACTGTAGTTTAGATGAGAAGGAAAATACTTTTGAATGGATAGTTAAGTGAAGGCATAGTGAAAGAGGCCAAAAAGGTGAAGTATGAAAATTAGGATTTTTACAGACATGGAAAAGGAGTATGCAGTCCAGACAGTCAACAGTATCAGCAAGGCACAGTCGTGGAATGTGTTAGGATAGGTGAAAACGTCACTGGGGAAGAAGAAAAATGTCTCCAGACTTTAATTTGAACTCATTAGCTTTGTTGGTTAGTGAGTATTTACTTTTGCCAGAAGTTGAAAAGTGAATGAAAGGAAGGATCAAGGAAACATTTTTTTGGAAGGTGAAACAATAGATGTGGAGTACATTTTTCCTCTTGGATCAGAAAAGTAAGCAATAAAGCTTTTATTTGAAATTGCACTATGATAATTCCACTTCTCTGGAGAAGGAAATGGCAACCCACTCCAGTATTCTTGCCTGGAAAATTCTGTGGACAGAGGAGCCTGGAGGGCTACAGTCTATAAGGTTGCAAAGAGTTGAATATGACTGAGCAGAGCAGCACAATTCCACTTCTGTATAACTCTGAGAACTTTCTGTAAGGACTGAAAAACATATGCTTCCTGAGTTTACTACAAACCATATACACTGGTTAGTGTCCTTCAAAGTAGAAAAAAAGTGTGTCTGTAAAACCCAGAATGTCATATGTATAATATTGTTCAGTAGCCAGTTGTCATCTCTGCCATTCTGGTATTGTTGATCACATCCGCAGTGTTTTTCTTTAATGAAATTAATGGAATTTCTTTAACTCCTTTAATTTAATGAATATTATAGTTGTTACTGTTGTCTTGTTAGAGGAGAGGAATTATAAGGCTACCTGTAATCCTTCCATTCTCAGCCAAGTATGTATTATACTCAGTTCTGTTTCCTACTCTGGGGCTTTTGGCAGATCTTTACATAGTTTTCTTTTACAATCTAACCAACTTCTTTCTTCCTATCCATTTTAAGAGGAAAACCTCTCTGATATATTTGCTTATTTCTGCTTTCATGTATTCATGAAATGAATGTCATTGTATTCAAAAAACTGTTGCAAAAGATCTTCCTTTCTTACTGTTTGGGCTTCAGCAATCCCCTGTCAAGTTGTTGTGACTAGTTCTTTTTCTTTCCCTATAAAATTTAGACTCAGAGTTTTCAACTCAAGAAGTTCTTACATACATTCCACTTACTTGCATCCCTCTTTCATTTCCTTCTAGTTTTCTTTCAGGGTGCCCAGACATACTTTCTCTTGAGCCATTTTTATTCCTTTCTAATAATGCTGTCTCTGTGTATCATGCTACATCCTGTGCCTGAGAATCTCAAGTGCCCTGTTCTCTAAGACACCTGACATTTGTCAATTCGCTGTTCAGGATACATTTCCTTATGCTTTTTAAATGTGTTACTATTGAGCCCTTATGAGAAAATACTTGTGAAATTAGACTGCAAGAAAAAAACAGAACGTGGTGCGAAATGTCAAGCCAATTTCTTCTTTGTAGTTAAATACTTTCCCTTGGTGCTTAAGTTTAGCATGTTTGTTTGCTTAATATAGATTTCAGTCCTGTTTGAATCATATTCTGTCACCTCTAATACTGTGGATATAACTAGCGTATCTATATTCACAGCCAACCAGCAAAAATAAAAATAGACCAACACTCTCTAGTAATTATTTTCTGTAATTATGGCCTATCTCCTTGTGAAATTACTGCTTATACAAAGAAAAAAGTACCTTTCTTTGTAAACTGGAGTGGTACAGGAAAGTTGAAACTAGTTAATGATTTTTATATTATTTTTATATTTTTCATATTTAAAGAATGATTGTATGACTACTATATCTATCTTTTGTGTTTCTGTTTTCTTCCTACACCTTTGAAAATCCTCTGTTTTTCATTTTTTATTGAAGTATAGTTGATTAACAATATTATGTTAGTTTAAGGTATATGGCAAAGTGATTCAATTATATATGTGTGTATATTTTTTCAGATTACTTTCCATTATATGTTATAAGATATTGAATATAGTCCTTATGATATAAACTCTTGTTTATGTTTTGTATATATATTAGCGTATGTATGTATTCCTCCCTCTTGTAAGTTTTTTGATTATTAGAACCTAAGTACCTATTTTAATAGAATAAGTATCTCTTCTGTCTGGAATAGCAAATAAATGTATTTCAGCTCATTACTTAAGGTATATACCTCAAAGTAACTGACAGAGGGAAAAAAATTACCTTCAAGTGAAAGAAAAATAAAAGTGGGAAATATGTGGGATTCATGGAAAATGCCTTGCTTCCTTGTAAAGCTAACCTTCTAAAATTTATGTGCATCTTAAACTATCAAAGGCGATGGTATAAACTTAGCATATTTTCCTAGAGCTCTGTAACTCAAAGATATTGGGGGAAACCACATCATTTTTACATAAAACAGATATATGTTATGGAGTGGAATGCAAAATTCACATGAATTTTTAAAATAAAACAGATGACTTCAAAGAAATGTCACACTTGCTGTAGATCCCTAGGGGAGCATGTTCAATCTTCTCTTTCATTAGGGGCACTTGGTTGGGAAAAGTTTATGAAGCATTGCCTAAAGAATTGGAAAGTGGTTTTGTTTTGCTTTGGTTTCACTTATTTATCTATTTACTTATTATTGCAGGCAGGGTGGAGGCAAGCAGGCAGAGTGAGGGCGGAGAGTTCCTTCTAAACAGATCATCTATCTCATCACTCTTATGAAGTTCAGAATCAAATAGTACATTGTAATTATATTACCAGGGGGATTAATAAAATAATATTTCTGTGGTCATTTTCTTCTAGGTTAAATGATAAATCTTCAGATCCTCTCCTTCATGTTTGACATACCAATGAGCCTTTAGAAAGAAAAATAAAAGCTGTTGCTATAGAGAATCTAACGCCTGTAAAATACTGAAAATATATTTGATAAATCACCATTACCTTTTCCCCAGTGACTAATTTTAAAGATTATATGTATAAAATTATATCTAATAGACCTATAGATCTATATTGTCTAAAGCATTGCCAGTTTGCTAGACCTAGTTTATAAATCCTGTATTGTTTCCCCCCAGCCCCCTCTTCCCATGGCTATCACTGTAACTTTCAGCTTTGATGATTTTTACAGTTTGATTTAAAACCTTAGTGTTTTATAAGTCAGCTCCAGGGATTAAACCAAAAGGATTAGCAAAACTTAATTAAAACTATTCCATTCAAAAAGGGAAAATAATATTAATGTATTTGAAGGCACTATTAATCCTAAGTTTTTGTGTAAATCTGAAATGGGTTTCCTTTCAGTTAAATTAGTACCATCCTATAAGATAAAAGCAGGTTAAGTTTTCTATAAACAGTGTTAGTTTCCTATGATTTAAATCCACTATTACAAATTTTAATGACCAACCATACCTTTTGCTGTCTGCCCTCTTTCCACGTCAGATTAGTAATGCCGATTAGCTATTTATCCATTCTGAATTCTTCAAAAGATTAATAATGATGAAAGTTTAGATTAGAGGAAATACTATAGGGGAAAAATCTATCAAATGAAGAAAAAGAAAAAAGTAAAGTCATAGAGTTTAAAAAGTTGGAGGAATGAGGGAGGAAAAAAAAATTGGAGGAAAAAAATCTTTTCAAAACTCTAGAGCTGACAGAAAGTTTAGATTTAATCTAGTCCCTGCTAAAAGAAATCCAACATGGCATTTAGTTCAAATTCATCATTTTTCAGTTGAACAAACTGAGGCCTAGAATGATGAAGGAATTGCCCACAATCACAGTCAATGAAAGTTTGCAGAAATGTTGTCCATTATTTTATCACTTACGTGTCAGTTCCACTTTAATTATTTTGTGGTCCAAAATATACAACAGAGATTCATATTTACATATTGGAAAACATGCAGAAAATCAACACTGACCAAATAAATATTTACTGGAGTATAAATGCCACTTCATCTATATCGTGGTCTGATTTCTCTAGCCCCATTTTGACAGAATTACCCTTTCCTTTCTCTGAGTTACAACAGCACTTTAGCCTTATTAGTAATACAGCATCTACCACATTTGCATTTTTTATTTCATTGTATTCTTCTCTCTGTACCTCCTAGGTTGAGTTCATAAGTGGCAAGGAATATGCCCCGTTTGTCCCAACAGACTCAGTGCTAGCACAGCAACTCAGAGAGAAGTGTATATGCTCAGAGAGGAGTAAATGTTCAATAAATTTATTACATTGAATCTTTGTGTCTCCTTTTCATACTCATACATTGCAAAATATGGCATTTTGGGAAGTTGGCAAGTTGAGAATAGCAACCTGAAAATTACTGTTTACTGTAAATACAAGAGGAGAAACAAAATAAGTTGAAATAAAGAGAACACCAGGGCTTAACAGTATTTCCTGGCCCATGTTTTACTTTTTTTCAAGGAGGAAGTTAAACTTGGAAACAATCAAGCTCTTAATGGAGAAGATCTAAACTTATGGTAGCCACCAAACTGTAAAGGTTTATGGTGAACAGTAAGGATTAACATCTATTTCTGCTTTATTGACTATGCCAAAGCCTTTGACTGTGTGGATCACAATAAACTGAGGAAAATTCTGAAAGAGATGGAATACCAGACCACCTGACCTGCCTCTTGAGAAACATGTATGCAGGTCAGGAAGCAACAGTTAGAACTGGACATGGAACAACAAG
Organism: Bos grunniens; assembly: GCF_055505025.1. NCBI lineage: Eukaryota > Metazoa > Chordata > Mammalia > Artiodactyla > Bovidae > Bos > Bos grunniens. The sequence goes on along the minus strand of NC_141194.1, from coordinate 97,329,547 downwards.
AATAGAAAAGGCTGTATATTGTCACCCTGCTTATTTAACTTATATGCAGAGTATATTATGAGAAACAGTGGGCTGGAAGAAGCACAAGCTAGAATCAAGATTGCCAGGAGAAATATCAATAACCTCAGATATGCAGATGACACCACCCTTATGGCAGGAAGTGAAGGAACTAAAAAGCCTCGTGATGAAAGTGAAAGTGGAGAGTGAAAAAGTTGGCTTAAAACTCAACATTCAGAAAACTAAGATCATGGCATCTGGTCCCATAACTTCATGGGAAATAGATGGGGAAACAGTGGAAACAGTGTCAGGCTTTATTTTTGGGGCTCCAGAATCACTGCAGATGGTGATTGCAGCCATGAAATTAAAAGACACTCCTTGGAAGAAAAGTTATGACCAACCTAGATAGCATATTCAAAAGCAGAGACATTACTTTGCCAACAAAGGTCCGTCTAGTCAAGGCTATAGTTTTTCCAGTAGTCATGTATGGATGTGAGAGTTGGACTGTGAAGAAGGCTGAGCACCCAAGAATTGATGCTTTTGAACTGTGGTGTTGGAGAAGACTCCTGCGAGTCCCTTGGACTGCAAGGAAATCCAACCAGTGCATTCTGAAGGAGATCAACCCTGGGATTTCTTTGGAAGGAATGATGCTAAAGCTGAAACTCCAGTACTTTGGCCACCTCATGCGAAGAGTTGACTCATTGGAAAAGACTGATGCTGGGAGGGATTGGGGGCAGGAGGAAAAGGGGACGACAGAGGATGAGATGGCTTGATGGCATCACCGATTCGATGGACATGAGTTTGGGTGAACTCCAGGAGTTGATGACGGACAAGAAGGCCTGGTGTGCTGCAATTCATGGGGTCACAAAGAGTCGGACACCACTGAGCGACTGAACTGAACTGAACTGAAGGATTAAAAGTCTCCTAGTTGCAGCCAACTGTCTTAATATAATATCTAACTAACTGCTGAAACTTCTTTTATTCTAATGGTTGAAAAAAATTACTTTCATAGTGTGTACTAGATATTTTATTGAAAAATCTTTTGAGTTATGGAACAAAACCCCACTGTGTTTAATGCATTCAAGGTACAGTGGACCCAAGATGTATGAACCCATAGGATTTCCTAAGAGATTTAAACTTTCAGTTTTGCTCTCATCTTAGAAGCACAGAATGATGATAAACCAATGTTACAAAATGTCAACAGGATTGACTTTACTTAGATGTTAGTAGTCTGAGTAAAACTGAATATGCATCATACTACTGCTGCTGCTACATCATTTTAATTAAAAAGTTAAATTGTTTAGCTTTATTTGTACTTTTCCCATACCATTTCAAATAATTTTGCTGAATGAATTCTTTTGTCATATTGATAGCATAAATATCTTGTAAAAATTTAGAAGAAAAAGTTTTAAGGAATCTAATCCATACATTTTCCTCTTTGATGTACTTCTTTTTCTTTACTCTCACCAAATCACCCCAGTTTCTCTTAAACAAAGTGAATTTCTTTAAAAGAATTCGAATTTTATCAGCAGTCCAACACATGCATAGAAAATATATTTTCAACATGAATGTCTAAAGTACTTAGGACAGAAAGTCATGTTTTCTTGCTGATCAGTAATCTAATCATTACCAACCAGTGTGTTGAATTCATAACATGTAAACCATCTAATTCATTTTCATTTCTAGAGAAACTATGTTAAAAACATTATCTTCAGGGAACAGTGAAAGGAAGCAGAGACCATGGTCATTTGTACTTGAGTTAAATGCTTCAATATAAGTCAACATTTTTTTATAGACCTATAGGCATTTGTCAGGGTACTTTAGCTTCTGGAACCCAGAATCTCTGCTGGAGAAATGTATGCATAGCTCATCTGCCTCATACCCACATTCTTGCCCAGCCTGTCTCAGCACCTGCATACTTGCATGCTCAGTCACGTCAGTCATGTCCAGCTCTGTGCTTCCCCATGGACTGAAGCCCGCCAGGCTCCTCTGTCCATGGAATTCTCCAGGCAAGAATACTGGAGTGGGTTGCCATTCCCTCCTCCAGGGGATCTTCCTGACCCAGGGATCAAACCCAGATCTCTTAGGTCTCCTGCATTGGCAGGCAGGTTCTTTACCACTAGAGCCTCCTGGGAACCCTATTTTTCCTAACAGAAAGTTATCCCTCTTCTCTTAGCCCTTCTGAACATAGGTATGAAGACTTCCCCAATTGTTTTGGCTTTCAGGGGTCTCTCACTTCCCCTCTTCTCAGTTAGGTCCTTGATCCTATACTCTTTGCATTACAGTATCCTAAACTCTTTTGCATAATGGCTGTATCCTGGTGTGATGCTTCCTGAAATAATGTATGTATGTTATCATAAGTCTGCTTTTTCAAGGGAGATGCTAACACCCTATTGGCATAGTAAATTCACCTCAGTGAGTGATTTTGAAACCTCCACCTGATCTTAGCTATCTTTATTTAACCCCAGTGAAACTTTCTGGGTACTTAAAATAACTAGAATATATGTGCAGATGTTTAATTCAACTTTACACATTAGTCGCAGTACTCAAAAAATTTTTTAAAAGTAGCTATTTAAGGCAAAACTAATCTATAGTGTTAGAAATCATTGTAAATTGTTATTTTGGGGGTGGGTTATTGTCTGGAAGGGAACACATGAGGGCCCTTGGGGTGCTGGTCACATTCTGTTTCTTGATCTGGATCCTGGTGACATGGGTGTTTTCAGTTTGTGAAAATGCATTCAACAGGTCATCTGTGTGCAGCATGGATGTATGTTTCAACAAGGCATTTTTTAAAAGCCAGTCATTTGTATTTTTAAAATGTGTAATGAGTGATGAAAAGTGAGAAAAATATTACCTGTTAATTCAAAAGGTCCTCATGTTTTTACCTGTGCTTAATGATCCCATGCATTGTGTAAATAACTGCTTTCAGAGTTGATCTGATGGTATTGTAAATAATTACTGTTTTTCGGCAAGTTGTATGTCACTTAAGGATTTTATCAAAATGTCTTTTAGTCTGAGAGTGAGTGGATAGGCTCTAGTATTACAAAGAAAAAAAATGAAGCATGTTTTATAACATGTAAACATTCAGGGTGATCTTTTCCATAGCTGTTGTCAGTATTATGCTGTCTAGTATATCATTGAATCTTAACGTGTCCTGAGCACATCCTGAGTTATAATTTTCACCAAGATCCTGTCATTGCTGTCATTGTTATCATTGTGTCTTTGCTTCAATGTCAGGAAAGAGGACATGTGGGAATATTGCTCATTTTAATCTCATTGCAGATTCAAGCTTGCTAGTTGAAAAGTGAATATTCATACAGCAAATATTATAATGTGATTGACTCCTGAAGTAAAATACAGGGACATATTTGATTGATGTTAAGGATTGATGTTAAGTAGTAATGTCAAGATAGAGAGGGAGAATAAGAGAAGAGGAAAGAATGAAAGAAATGAAGAAAAAGCCAGTTTTCTGTAGCCACAACAGAGTCATAGGAAGAGGCAGCTCCTGTCCTGATTGGAGATTCCCTTGTACCACTAGGGATTCTGGTAAGCAATGTGGTTACTGTCATTGCAGTTTTTACCACTACCAGTTCTTCTGATGGATTCATCAGTAAGGATTAACCTGGTTTAGGAATGCGAGGGCTGGGGATTTGGGAAGAGTAAAGAACAATGTCAGATCTACCTAATAAGTTGCCTCGATTTTCCACTTTTTACATATTTCAAAATGGCTTGAACACAGGGACTACACAGCTGGTATGATTTCTTGAACTGAACTGGGTCTTTTTCTGGAGTTTGGACTCTGAAAGTTGATGCAGTAAATTATAGTAAATAGCAAACATAATATTTTCTTATTCTAATTTTATATGATCCAAACTCCTTTAGAGTATTTCCATGTTAAACAATCGGAATGGAGCTGGCATTTTTATTAGCAGATGCATTGAGAGAGGAAAAAATCTCTGACTCCTAACAGGAGCTATTAATAATAGCTCTGTGGCAAATAATTCTGGTACAGTCATATCTGAAAGAAACACATGCTGGAAATACTGTGGCCAAGGACGAGAATCATAACATACATTTTTTTTTAATTTCAACTTTGTTACTATCTACTCAGTGAATCATAGTTTTGCCATTTAACCTCTCAGTTCCTGTTTCCTTGTTGTACAATAATATTTCTTAATTTGAAAAATAGAGATGGTCATATTTATCCCTCAGGTGATTATGATAATAACTAGGTATTCTATATGGACATGCAGTAAGAGAAAAGTGCTATATATAAACAGTGATTTATTTATTATTCAAGCTTTCCAGGTGATTTTGATCAGGTATTTTATGTTTGTTCAGTCCCATTTTTAAAATGAAGGTCAAAATTCACTTATTAAACATAAAGCACTCTGAAATAATGTATTAATATTATGTCATTAATTTTATATTCTTTACATGTTCTTTTACTTTTTTCTATCTTGTAGTCTTTTACAAATTACTCTAAAAACATGATGGAATAATCATTTTTCCACATTTGAGTGTTGATCACAAAATTTTCAATATTATATTTTTGATTTGATATCTTTGTCCTTAGTATGTGTAAACATGGAAGACAAGAAAGAGCAGGGAGTTTTATTGAATATTCTAAATAGTTAAAATACTTCTATATCCCTTGTTCTTTTCATTGTTAGACACCTGAGGGTAAAATAAAAAACATAGTTGAAAAAGATATAACATTTTTATTTGTAAGGTAAACCAAGAAAGCAATATAAACCTTGACATACTGTGTATTTTAATGGGAACATTAATTAATTAGCCTTTGACTATGTGGATCACAATAAACAGTGGAAAATTCTGAAAGAGATGGGAATACCAGACCACCTGACCTGCATCCTGAGAAATCTGTGTGCAGGTCAGGAAGCAACAGTTAGAACTGGACATGGAACAACAGACTGGTTCCAAATAGGAAAAGGAGTACGTCAAAGCTGTATATTGTCACCCTGCTTATTTAACTTATATGCAGAGTACATCATGAGAAATGCTGGACTGGAAGAAGCACAAGCTGGAATCGAGATTGCTGGGAGAAATATCAATAACCTCAGATATGCAGATGACACCACCAGTAGTCATGTATGGATGTGAGAGTTGGACTGTGAAGAAAGCTGAGCGCCGAAGAATTGATGCTTTTGAACTGTGGTGTTGGAGAAGACTGTTGAGAGTCCCTTGGACTGCAAGGAGATCTAACCAGTCCATTCTAAAAGAGATCAGTCCTGGGTGTTCTTTGGAAGGAATGATGCTAAAGCTGAAACTCCAATACTTTGGCCACCTGATGCAAAGAGCTGACTCATTGGAAAAGACCCTGATGCTGGGAAAGATTGAGGGCAGGAGGAGAAGGGGACGACAGAGGATGAGATGGTTGGATGGCATCACCGACTCAATGGACTTGGGTTTGGGTAGACTCTGGGTGTTGGTGATGGACAGGGAGGCCTGGCTTGCTGCGTTTCATGGTGTCACAAAGAGTTGGACACGACTGAGTGACTGAACTGAACTGAACTTAACCAGAACAAAACTAACTAAAGCACAAACTGGAAAACAAAACTAAAGCAAGGTGCCAACTGGGAAATAAAACAATATAAATAAAACTAACAGATATGTTGAGAAGAAAGGAGAGAAAGAAAAGAAAGAATTGATATGCAAAGTTAAATAGAGGTAGATAAATAGGATTCATATACATTAAAGATTAACTGCAAGGGGAAAAGAACAGTAGGAAAAACAAACAAAGAAATAAATATAGAAAACATAATAATAGGTTTAAAAATTTAAATGTGAAATTTTGAAAAAAGAGAAAAGGAAAAAAAGGAAAACTCCAAGGAACTGCAAAAGCCCAACAAAGAGGCAGGGGTTTATAACAACCATAAAAAATGTGACTGAGAAAAAAAAGCTCAAAAGCTTAATTGGATTTCATAGTACCAATAAAATGGTCAACTACAACAGAGGGGGAGAAAAAAGGGGGGGAAAAGAGAAAAAAAATCCAAAAGAATCTACAGAACATGTCAAAAAGAAGAACAATAAACATTTTTCTTGAGTCACTTTCCCTCCCTGAGAGTCACAGTCCACCTTACCTCCATAGAATGCCCTCCAACACTATGCTATTCTTTGGACCTGCTGTGGGGGCAGCTCAGATTTTAGTCTGGGCCTACACCTGTGTGTTCTTGCCTCCAGTATCCACAGCTACCAGAACTGGTGCATTTTCTTTTGTGAGAGCTTTCAGTGACCTTTTATATATTCCATAGACCAGAGTCTGCCTAGTTGATCAGGTGGATTTAATCTGCAGCTTGTACAGCTGGTGGAAAGGTTTTGAGTCTTCTTCCTTAGCCACACTGCACCTCGGTTTCAATTGTGGTTTTATTTCCACCTCTACATGTGGGTCATCCACTGGGATTTGCTCCTGAGATTGCCCTGGAGGACTTGGGTTTGTCCCTGTGAGGGCCAGGTGTGGAGGTGGTGCAGCTGCTTGGGTCTCAGGGGTTCTGGCAGCACCATGTACTCAGGGAAGTTGGTGGCTAAGGCAGCAGGAAATAAAAGTACTCTAGAAGGGTATGGCAACTAGTATTGGCCAATATGGTCCAGTATTCTTGCCTGGAGAACCCCCTCCCTGACAGAGAAGCCTGGTGGGCCATAGTCTACAGGGTCACAAAGAGTTGGACACTACCAAAGGGACCCTGCGTGCCTAGACACAGGACTTTTTTTGCCTGTGGCATCTCTGCCCCAGTGAGAGTTGAGTATGAAGGTGGCACAGCTGCTTGGCTTGTGGGGACCCTGGCGGCACCAAATGTACAGGGATATGGACTGGCTCCACCACAGTAGTTATCGCCATATTAGAGTCTGTTTTTGAGCTTCTTGTAGCTGGTGATCAGAATGCCTCTTTGGCCAGTCTTTCTCTGTAGTTCCACCCATTCAGGCACTTAGAGGGTTCCCTTGCCTGGAGTCCTTCTCTGTTTTTCGGTGTGTCGGGCACTTAAAGGGGCACCCTGGGTGGGGTCCTACTCTGTAGTTCAGTTAGTGAGGCATTTGATGGGCCAGCCTCTCTATTGTTCAGCTGCTGATGCTGGCGCCTAGGGAGAGAGGCTATGGTGATGGCTCCACCCCTTATGTGTGACTCAGCAGTATCACCTTGCTTCTGTGGTTGCCTGGCTTTCCTCCACAGGCATTTCCCACTACAGTCTCCTCCCTCACATCCCCTCAATCGGTCTCTCCGCCGTCAACATCAGCCCTTGTCCTGGGATTGCTCCACAATCCCTACACCTCAGCTCCCAGCTGTTGTGCTTTGCAGGGGACCAGTGTTCCTGTCCAGGTATGTATGGCTGAGGCAAGTACTGTCTGATTCTTATTCCATTTAGGCTGCCACTGATCAGTGGTTTCACTCTCAGCCTTAGGTGTTTCTCCTCTGACTCAGACAGCTGCCCTGATGTGGGGATTGGGGCCTTGCTTCAGTTCTCCCACCCTCCAAGGGCAGGTCCGGTCCTGCTAACAGTGCTGTTTTTCCTCCTAGTTCCTTTGTCCTACCGAGTTTTGCATGGTTCTATATATTCTTTTCTACTGGTTGGGTGCTCCTGTCTGCTCTTGTTGTGGCCACACGTTCCGGGAAACAAGCTCACTCAGAAGGACAATGCAGATGGTGGAGTGCAGTTTATTACACAGGCAGGCCCAAGGCAGAGTCTCCTCTTAGCCCAGGACCCCGACCAGTTTTTGTGAAAACCTTATGTACCCTAAGTGTATAAGGTTCCCTGAAACTAGTCTGAACAAAGGAAAAAGAAAGATACAATCAAACTTAACCCGTGATTCATATGCCTTAAGCCTAGGTTAACAGTGGAAAATTATCAATAGGCCTGTGGTCATACCCCAGTGAGCATAATATAATGTGTGATTCTATTCAGTTACACAGGTAACTTTAGGGTATTCTTTTAGGCAATGGAGAGCCCTGGGCTCTTCCTTCCAGGGGCCTGGTTTTCTGGTTGGTATGTCATTTCCATAGATACTGGGCCTATAGCTCAAAGTCCATAGTCCAGCCCAGGATGGAGTCCTGCTTTCAAGACAGAGCCTGTTCTGTTTCCTCCTTCACTCTCAGTGGTGTTCTGCATGCACTTCTTTGTCTTAAGGTGTATTCCTGATGTATCCATGGAGAGAGATGTACTCCATGTCCACCTACTCCTCCGCCATCTTGTTCTCTGAATTTCACTGACATATTCTTAACAGTTTCAACAATTAGTTCACTGGGACAAGTCCAAAAGTGAAATACTCTGATGATGGTAAGTTTGGAAACCATGTCATACAGAGAGAGAACATAAGAAGACTTGCTCCCATAGTAATAGTTGGAAAGGTTTCTAGGGAATAGGGGATGTGTCAAGCAGCAGACTGTAGCCGAGAAGAGGACAGGAAGTGGTCCCATCGATAGAAGAGATGTGGATGGAATCCAAAGCTGTTGTTTGTATTTATAGCAATTTTTAAATCAGAAATTAACTTTCACTGAATTATAGGTCACATAACTTTTATTATACCATATATCTTATAGGTGCAAATATAAACTTTATATGAAGTCTAGAGGGCTTCCCAGATGGGAAGAATCTGCCTGCCAGTCAGGAGATGCAGGAGACTTGGGTTTGATCCCTGGGTCAGGAAGATCCCCTGGATGAAGAAATGGCAACCCATTCCAGTATTCTTGCCAGGAAAACCCCTTGGACAGAGGAGCCTGGCAGACAACAGTCCATGGGTTCACAAACTGAGCAACTATACACATGCATTCTAAAATCCAATCCCAGATTAAATCCAGTCCAGACCCATTTAAATATGTATACATATATATATATGCTTGTGTTGTAGGTGAGGAACTTTTGTTCCTGTTGTACTGATGGCTTATGGAATACATGGTTTAAAATAGATTTCTGGAATTTAAAAATATTTTTAAATTGATTTGGAGAGGATTCAAATTTCTGAATACAAAAATTATTTTTTTTTCTTTCTTCTCATGGAGATACTTGATCTCTATAGATTTCTAGTTTGTTTACTATCTTGAGGAATGTGACATATACACAGTGCTATATTTAAAATGGATAACCAACAAAGACCTACTGTATAGCACAGGGAACTCTGCTCAGTGTTATGTGGTAGCCTGGATAGGAGGGGTGTTTGAGGGAGAATAGATACAGGTATGCATATGGCTAAAGCCCTTTATTGTGCATCTGAAGCTGATGACAGAGGATGAGATGGTTGGATGGCATCACCGACTCAATGGACGTGAGTTTGAGTAAACTCTGGGAGTTGGTGATGGACAGGGAGGCCTGGCATGCTCCAGTCCATGGGGTCGAAAAGAGTCAGACACAAGTGAGCGACTGAACTGAACTGAAGCTATCACAACATTGTTAATTGGCTATACTCCAATATAAAATAAAACTTCAAAAAAATTATTTTCCGAAGCTTCTGTTGTGATTTCCAGCAAAAGGGACTGTGGAGATGATGTTTTAAGTGATGTCAGTTTTACTTAGGAACTCAGTTGACAGTCAGGAATAGTTTCTCAGGTTAGATTTTCAAAAGGCCAAATAACTTGAATATTATTACCGCTCACAGAAACATCTGCGTCTCTCACCTTCTTTTTCAAACTTCGTTTTTACTAAAACATTAGTAAGAGAAAATATTCTTTTCCTTTTTATATAGCCTCTATTTCCCAGTAAGAATGCATTGTCTGAAAAGTCACAGTAAATATAAAGCTTTTTTAAAAGTATTATTTTAGATGATGAGAAGAGAGTTCAAACAAAGACTTTAACAGATATACCTGATGGGGACTTTTTTTCTTTTTATTACATATGCATATACTTACCATACTGCTCTTTAACAATCAAAATCCATTGTGGTTTGAAGATGCAGTCCTCTAGTTTAGAATGTCTCCTAAAAATTCCCACTCCAGACTGTGTGCTCCAGGTGAACTGAATTACCTTCTATTCACTGTTCACAATTGCACTTTTTTCCTCTTGTTTATTTGATATTCTCTCCATCTAGATTTCTTTGAAAATCTAAATCTCATACATCATTTTGAAGTGAAGTGAAGTGAAGTCGCTCAGTCCTGTACGACTCTTTGTGACCCCATGGACTGTAGCCTACCAGGCTCCTCTGTCCATCTATCATTTTAGGTTCAGGTAAATTGCCATCTCCTCCAAGTAGGCCTCCCTGAGTACCACAACTAAAAGGATAGTCTCTTCCATTTAACTTTATTTCTGTATCACAAAAGACGACCTCATGCTGGAACACAGTTGTAACTGTGTAAGATCTTGAGTTGCTCTGATACACTATTAGAATGCATGATGTATACAGTAGATAATCCACAAGTATACGTTTTCCCTATGAAAATCTCTATCATTTTAGATTTATATTTATGTACCTTTTTGACAACCATAAGAGTTTTGGATTAAGTATTTGCAAATGCTAAGTGAATTGGACATGACTGAGTGACTTCCCTTTCACTTTTCACTTTCATGCACTGGAAAAGGAAATGGCAACCCACTCCAGTGTTCTTGCCTGGAGAATCCCAGGGACAGGGGAGCCTGGTGGGCTGCCATCTATGGGGTCACATAGAGTCAGACACGACTAAAGTGACTTAGCAGCAGCAGCATATATTAAGCATTTATTATATGGCACATTATAGGTTGTTCATATGTATTCTCTCCTTTATAGTTTACACACATTCTATAAGGTAAGATACTGTTATTTTCCCCATTTTACTAATGAAGAAAGGGGAACTTGGGGAGACTTGCGTAAGTTCCCACAAAGAGTCACAGAATATAAAGTTTTTAAATGGAGTCTTAGGACCCAGAAAAGAAAATGAGAGAAATTATACCCTGGTTTTAGGATTGTCTTCCCATGTATGTTAGGAAGGAGGTCACTACTGTAAGAAATATTGATGCATACACTTTATAGGATTTTGTTATTGAAAACAGCTCCTAACCAATGGAAGGAGGTTAGATTCATCTGTCTCTAGTGGTCTTAAATGTTAATGGGAAAAAACACTTTATAAAAGCTTTAATCTATCTCTAGTGGTCTTAAATGTTAATGGGAAAAACACTTTATAAAAGCTTTCATACAATCATTTAATTCCTTTATGCCTTTAAAGCTGTTTTCCTCAGTTCAGTTCAGTTCAGTCGCTCAGTCATGTCCGACTCTTTGCGACCCCATGAATTGCAGCACACCAGGCCTCCCTGTCCATCACCAACTCCTGGAGTTCACCCAAACCCATGTCCATCGAGTTGGTGATGCCATCCAGCCATCTCATGCTCTGTCGTCCCCTTCTCCTCCTGCCCCCAATCCCTCCCAGCATCAGAGTCTTTTCCAATGAGTCAACTCTTCGCATGAGGTGGCCAAAGTACTGGAGTTTCAGCTTTAGCATCATTCCTTCCAAAGAAATGCCAGGGCTGATCTCCTCCAGAATGGACTGGTTGGATCTCCTTGCAGTCCAAGGGACTCTCAAGAGTCTTCTCCAACACCACAGTTCAAAAACATCAATTCTTCGGCACTCATCTTTCTTCACAGTCCAACTCTCACATCCATACATGACCACTGGCAAAACCATAGCCTTGACTAGACGGACCTTTGTTGGCAAAGTAATGTCTCTGCTTTTGAATATGTTATCTAGATTGGTCATAACTTTCCTTCCAAGGAGTAAGCGTCTTTTAATTTCATGGCTGCAGTCTCCATCTGCAGTGATTTTGGAGCCCCCAAAAATAAAGTCTGACGCTGTTTCCACTGTTTCCCCATCTATTTCCCGTGAAGTGATAGAACCAAATGCCATGGTCTTAGTTTTCTGAATGTTAGCTTTAAGCCAACTTTTTCACTCTCCTCTTGCTGTTTTCCTAGACAATAATAAAATTTTAAATAATAAATTACCCCAAAGTGGGAATCTTGAGAAACCCAATTCCTGGAGTTAAGCTTCAAAGAGTGGGTATGTGTTTAAAATGCACATAAACTACGCATAATTGATTTCAGTGTTGTTGTAATTATTTTTGACTGATCCTGCCTTCTAAGTTCCAAAGTAGAACAACCTCTTAAAGCGTTTTTTAAGGTGAAGAACCTGAACCAGTTTGACCTGACATGAACAGGCAACATTTTAGAGCTGTTTCTCCCTCGCTGCCCCCCCTCCCCCTGCTTCCCCCTTCCCTGGCTTTCTTTAGAGACTGGTGACTTAGAGGGGACTCCATCAGTCAGAATACACTGTTATACTAGCATGCATTTATGAAAAGGAGGGAAGGAAGGAGGGAGGGAAGAAAATAATTTCTTTTGAATATTCTGAAGGACATATCTAACCAGATTATGGTAACCCATTATCCCAGCTTTTGGCCACTCGGATGAAAGAATGTTGTTAATACCCACAATCCTACTGCTGCTCAAGATAGTCGTGTGCATACATTGCATTATGAATCTATTTCCATTTGATTAAAAACAAGTTATAACAAGTTTAAGACTTCCATTTCACTGCCACCTTTTATGTCATTATGATCTCAGAAGGCACTATTAGAGAAAAGAATCATTTACATTTCCTTGAACAAAAGATCTTGTTCTAGTCTTCCACTATTTAATAGGCTGTCATTTGCTATTGACATTTAAGTAATGTCACAATGGTTGGTGCCATAGCTCTATACTGATTGGCACTATAGGAAAATATAAAGTGTTATTTGACCAGTGAAAACAAAAGGGGAGAAAAATATATACAAATCTCTTCTGAGCCCTACTTTTAAGAAATAAAGCAAATAACAAATTTTTTCAAAGGGACTGCATTATTTCATTCTGTTAGTGAAATACTTTGACTGCCTTCTTCACTCTGCTGGCAGTCAGAACAGCGATATGCTGGGCCCTGAATGGCAAACAGTATTATTTGTAACACTGACGTCGGCCTGCGTGATGATTATTTGTATGAAATTAATGGTTGAGTTAGAATCACTGCCTTTTTTAACTTTTTCCCCACTTTGGTCATTTCTACAGTTGATTTTCACCAAAATAGCTGACAACAGCCTATGATTCATTCTTCCAGATGCTGTTTGCTCTGATAAATTCATTTTAAGCATTTGGCAAGACTGCAAAGATTAGTGGCAGCTTAACAGAAACATTTTTACAGACAAATGATGTTTGAAAAGTCAGGTATTTTCCAGGTATATGATGACCTTACAAATTAACTGACAACTTATCTTCTTTGGTATTTATTTGTGACTCATTCATCTACTTTATAGAACAATTGGTGGCATTATATTTCACAGATGTTTTCAGAAGATGTCACGAAATAGAGTGCTTACAAGTTTCTGTATATTGTTATGTGACTTTATTAATTTTTTGTGTCCCAATAAAGTGACAGGGTACAATTGTGAAGATCTGGGTTAGAAAGTAACCCTAAACATGAGAGGTTCTTTCTCTAGCTATTTCTAAAATTCAACATCAACAAAGGTCTTTTCTTACTCATAACCCATGGTTCATAAGAATGGCTGTCAAGTGCCTTAGTTTCAGGTAACATGCACCCTTGACAACTTCTTTATTGTTTTTTTTTTTTTTTTTAGCCATTCCTTTTCTCAGAGTTCTCTCTCATTCTTTTTCCTCCTTTATCTTTAGTCTTTTTCTTCCACCCTCCTTTATCTTATATATATTATACTCTAGAAATGTCTTTGTCATGATTATTGTGTAAAATTCGGTTGGTTGAATACAAGTGAATTTAGCTTCTGTTGTTGTTGTTCAGTTCCCAAGTCATGTCTGACTGTTTGTGACCCCATGGACTGCGGCACACCAGGCTTCTCTGTCCATCAAAAACTCCTGAAACTTGCTCAAACTCATGTCCAGCGAGTCGGTGATGCCGCCCAACCATCTCATCCTCTGTTGTCCCCTCCTCCTCCTGCGTTCAATCTTTCTCAGCATCAGGCTCTTTTCCAATGAGTTAATTCTTCACATCAGGTGGCCAAAGTACTGGAGCTTCAGCTTCAGCATCAGACCTTCCAATGAGTATTCAGGGCTGATTTTCTTAGGAAATAAACTGTTTTGATCTCCTTACAGTCCAGGGAACTCTCAAGAATCTTCTCCAATACAACAGCTCAAAAGCATCAATTCTTCAGTGATCAGCCTTGTTTATGGTCCAGCTCTTATACATGACTACCAGAAAACCATAGTTTTGACTTTTTGGGGCCTTTGTCAGCAAAGTGATGTCTCAGCTTTTTAAAACATTGTCTAGGTTTGACATAGCTATTCTTCCAAGGAACAAGCATCTACTACTAATTTTGTGGCTGTAGGCCCTGTCCATATTGATTTTAGAACCCAAGAAAATGAAATCTGACACTGTTTCCACATTTTCCCCATCTGTTTGCCATGAAGTAATAGGACCAGATTCATGATCTAGAATTTAGATTCTGGATTCCATCAGTTCCTTGATATTAAGAGCAGTGCCAAATCTAGCTACCTTTATAGACTTTGAGAAGTTTGCAAAGCTGGGTGTGATATTGTCTTTTGAAATACTGTGTCTTATGCTGTTAGTTCTGGAACAGGCTTCAGATGTTCTGTACAATCTTATTTTACAAATGAGAAACCTGAGGCCTTAGAGTTTCAACATCTTGTCAATTATCACCTAGCGATTAAGTGCTTGGGTAGGATTAGAACCTAGGCCTCATGACATTCCAGTGTTCTGTTCACTTGGTAATATTCTCTTCCAACTGGCTTGACTTTGTATGTTTGAATATCTTTATACTTTGCTGGCTTCAGGTTCCTCACCAAACTTACTGATTGCTTGACTTCAGAATTCATGCTCAGAATAGAACACTGATACGAAAGTCTTCAGTTTTGCCCCATTTCTATTTCCTGTTTTCCTCCTTTTCTTTTATCCTTCTGCTCTATGAAATCTTCCTTGCCGGGGACCAGCCCCGGCTGATCCAGGGTATTCGAAGGAGAGACGGCATAGGCGAGGATCAGGATACAATAGCTTCAATTAGATATTAATTAAAGATATAAAGAGTAATAGAATAAGGATAGCTCAGTAGGAAAATTCAGTGGAGAAAAGAGGCTGAGTAGCTTGGTTTACGCGGGAGACCAATAAAACTTCAAGACAAGAAGTTTGCACCACTTACGTAGGCCGCAGGCGTCCTTCCGTTCTCCCGAAGGAGAGGAGACACTGAGGCCTCCCCGGTCGGATCTTAGAAGCCCAGGCATAATTAGTAAGCATGGTGGGTTCCGCGCTCCAGATGGAGACTCAGCCAGAGTGGGAGAGAGAGCGACATGGGGAGACCAGTATTTCGAGAAACTGATCCCAATTCTTTATTTTCCAGAGTCTGTTTTTATACACTGAGATGTTATACAAAAGTCACGTGGGGACAGCAGTCCTGACTTTTATTAAAGTCAGGTGCTTCACACAAATGTATACAGAGGTCTTAGGGGTGTTACATCATCTTCTGGCCAGGGGGGCCTGCTGACAATTTACGACCCTCTCCTTGTGACAGCGGTCAGTCAATCAGGACACTTATTTCTCCAGGGCTGATTATTCTCAAAACAGACGCCACCCAAGTAAAGTTACATTCCTACAGGGTGAGGGTGTAGTGGGTTTTAGTTAAGGAAAGAATTTACTTAGCCTAAGGTCTAACGTGATTAATATCAAAGGTTAATTCTATATATTCATTAATGTGTGTAAGGGCAGGGGATATGGAGACTTAGCAACAAACGTTGGCTCAACAAATGAAAAACCCTTCACCAACACAATTTCTAATTAGCCCATTATACTTATACTAATAGTTTTCTAACTTTTCTAAGGAACCTGTTTTTAGAAGGTTTAAAGCATCTCGTGCCTCTCACGGTTGGGAGGCTGTGAGCAATCACATGTGGCTGGACGAGCCTGTCAGGCAGGCTAGAGAACCTTCAGAGGAGTTTGTAGGTTAAAACACTCTTGTCACACCCAAGAGTTTTTATTGACTGGAGCTCTAGGTTAACTCCTTCTCCGAAAGAGGTGGTGGGGGACAGCCCCCCATAAAGTCAGAGGTGTAGGTAAGAGCACAAAGTAGTAAAGTAGGCAGGCTCTGGTAATGGGGGTAGATGCTCGAGGAGTTCCAGGGGGACTCCTGAGGCTCGATCCCGCCTTTGCGTATGTCGAGCCTCCTTCCTCATGACCTTTGCCATGGGCGGAGTACCTCACTCTGGCCCCCAACACTTCCTTTCTTCCTCATTACTGCATTTCAGAAACTATAAAACTGTACAAGCAACTCCTGCAG
This sequence comes from Bos grunniens, assembly GCF_055505025.1. Lineage (NCBI taxonomy): Eukaryota > Metazoa > Chordata > Mammalia > Artiodactyla > Bovidae > Bos > Bos grunniens. The sequence continues at coordinate 97,313,300 of NC_141194.1, read as the reverse complement.
CTCAATTCCAAAAAAATAAGCCACCCAATCAAAAAAATGGGCCAAAGAACTAAACAGACATTTCTCCAAAGAAGACATACAGATGGCTAACAAACACATGAAAAGATGCTAGACATCACTCATTATCAGAGAAATGCAAATCAAAACCACGATGAGGTACCATCTCATGCTGGTCAGAATGGCTGCTATCAAAAAGTCTGCTGCTGCTGCTATTGCTAAGTTGCTTCAGTTGTGTCTGACTCTGTATGTCCCCATAGACAGCAGCCCACCAGGCTCCCCTGTCCCTGGGATTCTCCAGGCAAGAATTTTGGAGTGGGTTGCCATTTCCTTCTCCAATGCATGAAAGTGAAAAGTGAAAGTGAAGTTGCTCAGTCATGTCTGACTCTTGGCGACCCCATGGACCACAGCCTACCAGGTTCCTCCATACATGGGATTTTCCAGGCAAGAGTATTGGAGTGGGGTGCCATTGCCTTCTCCAATCAAAAAGTCTACAAACAATAAATTCTATAAAGAGTGGAGAAAGGGAACCCTCTTACACTGTTGGTGGGAATGCAAACTAATACAGCCACTGTGGAGAACAGTGAGGAGATTCCTTAAAAAACTGGAAATAGAACTCCCATATGACCCAGCAATCCCACTGCTAGGCAAACACACTGAGGAAACCAGAACTGAAAGAGACACATGTACCCCAGTGTTCATCGCAGCAATGTTTACGATAGCCAGGATATGGAACCAACCTAGATGTCCATTGGCAGACAAATGGATAAGAAAGCTATGGTACATATCCACAATGGAATATTACTCAGCTATTTAAAAAAGTGCATTTGAATCATTTCTAATGAGGTGGTTGAAACTGGAGCCTATCATACAGAGTGAAGTAAGTCAGAAAGAAAAACACCAATACAGTATATTAATGCATATATATGGAATTTAGAGAGATGGCAACAATGACCCTGTATGCGAGACAGCAAAAGCGACATAGATGTACAGAACAGACTTTTGGACTCTGTGGGAGAGGGTGAGGGTGGGATGATTTGAGAGAATAACATTGAAACATGTATATTATCATATGTGAAATAGATCGCTAGTCCAAGGTTCGATGCATGAGACAGGGTGCTCAGGGCTGGTGCATTGGGATAACCCAGAGTGATGGGATAGTGAAGGAGTTGGGAGGGAGGGTCAGGATGGGGAACACATGTACACCCATGGCTGATTCATGTGAATGTTTGCCAAAAACCACCACAATATTGTAAAGTTATTAGCCTCCAACTAAAATAAATTAAAATAAATAAATAAAAGCAGAGACACTACTTTGCCAAAAAAAAAAAAATACTATCAATCATTTCCTTTGGAATCTCCTGTTGGTTTCATTTTTCTGCATCACTTTTATTAAACCTCTGAGAAGTCTACTTAAAAGAAAAAAAATTTACACACCCATCACCCTGATAATTGGCTGTTCTTCCTAGTCTACTGAATAAAGCACTAGATTGGGAATAAGAGAACCTTGATGCTTTTTCTTACCTTGATCAATGACATAAACATTCTGTGTTCCAGTTTTCTATCCATAAAGTGTTTTTTCTCTGTGCTGCAGAGGTATCAACCAAATTTAATTTAAAGGTTGGATATGTTTAAGGGCTTTCTCTGAGAATGATGCACAGAAATTATATGATGGTATTATTATGTTTTAATATATGGAAAAGAAATGTGATTGTTTTGGTATTCGTGGTTATTATTATTAATTTTTAAATACTAATATATCCATACCTTTTCAGGACAATACTTTAACAACTCTTTGACAGGATGATATTTCTCTGTACATATTTTACTGCTCTGTGCTTTAAATTACCCCAGTCTCTACCAAACACCTAGTGAAATGGTGTTGGTGGTAGAAGTGGGATTTGCCTGTGCCTGTGTGTCAAATGTGTGTTGATTGAACGTGAGACTTATTTTGTGGTGATCCGAGGCTTTGAGTTCGTCCTTTTAGCAAAGGCCTTCCTTGCCCTATCCTCATCCAATCCTAGTTTTAATTCATGTGACAATGGTAGTCTTTTACAAGGTGAAAGGATTTGTAAGTAGGCAGCTAATCGACTCTCTAAAAAGGACCCTGATGCTGGGAAAGTTGAAGGCAGGAGGAGAAGGGGATGACAGAGGATGAGATGGTTGGATGGCATCACTGACTAAATGGACATGAGTTTGAGTAAGCTTGAGTAAACTCCCAGAATTGGTGATGGACAGGGAAGCCTGGCGTGCTGCAGTCCATGGGGTCGCAAAGAGTCAGACACGACTGAGCCACTGAACTGAACTAGCTGGTCACTTTATGCAATGCACAGATTGCTACCAATGATGTACTATACATTTTGCTTTTATAAAAAGATCATCGTATGATAGTAAGTAGTGATCTGTAGGATTGTGACAATTTTATTCTCTTTTAAGGCCATGAGTCATCCATTAACCTCTTACTTTGCCTCTCACTATTTGCTGTCATTTCTCAGTACCCTTAACAGTAAGAATAGACCCTAAAATGTGATACAAAATACTCTGGGAGTTTAGAGAAGGTAGAAGCAACCTCTGGCTAGGTGCCAGGGAAGGCTTCACAGAAGTGGTGGAATTCCTTGTTAGGATTCCTGTAGGTTGAGAGCTTGGTATAGCCTGTGGGAGGTAGACAATTTATAGGGAAGAAAAGAGCCTGGAATTCAAGGTAGAAAGAATAAATTATGGGGATTTCCCTAGTGGTATAGTACTTAAGACTCTGCACTTCCAGTGCAGGGTCACAGGTTTGATCCCCTGTCAGAGAACAATATGAGCCTTCCCTGATAGCTCAGTTGGTAAAGAATCTGCGTGAAATGCAGGAGACCCCAGGTTGATTCCTGGGTCGGGAAGATCTGCTGGAGAAGGGATAGGCTACCCACTCCAGTATTCTTGGTCTTCCCTTGTTGCGCAGTTAAGAATCTGCCTGCAATGTGTCCTTAAAAAAAAAAAAAAAATTTAAGGACAAAAAAGAAAGAAAATTATACCAAGATAAAAGGTGAAGGAAGTATAGAGTAAATCTGAGAAACAGTGAGTACTGGAGAAGTGTAAGATATGTTTACCGTATTGAGAGAAGTTCTGCTGAAGAGGAAGTTTGAGACCCTATCAATAACAGCCTTGAATGCCATTTTTAAGGAATTTAGATTTATTCATAAGGCAGTATGGGAACCCTTGAAGAATTTTAAGTAGCAGAGGAATGTTAACAGTGGTGGTTTTGAGAAGATTGATCTGACAGATATGAATAAAATGGAGGAGGGAAGACTGAAGAAGGATGCACTACTTATTAGATTTTTGCAATAGTCCAAGCAAGAACTCAAAGCGGGAATTAATGCTGCCTACATTTGCAAGAATAACTCAATGGTTCTTGATTTTTTTTTATGTGAACAGGAAAAATGCAAAGGCAATTGTGACCCTGAATAAATTGCTGAATAAGGATGCCAATTTTTTTGTAAGTGAAAAAGTTATAAATTCAAAGGAAAGATTCTATTTGGGGAGAAATGGTTTCTGAACTTCTCTGAGTTGAAGGATAGATTGAGTGTATAGCTAGAGTTGCCTAATAAGGAGATGTACATATGGTATGTGTGTTGCAGTGAATTTAAGGTTCTTTCTTCATTGTGAAAAAACCTGCAGAGGTTGAGAAAGTGAAGTGAAAGTTTATTTAAGCAAGGATACACTCTCAGTGAGCAGGGAGAAATTAAGCACTAGGGCTCAACTGAAATGGAACACAGGGCATTTGAATCCAATACATTTGCCGAGATGGCTAAATCGGGAGCATACCGGTAGATTTACTCTGCCTCTGAAAGTTTCCTGCAAAAGACTAACAATGTACCATGCCTGTCCAACACTACATTCATTTTCCCAAATGCAACCTTTATATTCTCAAAGTCAAGCTGACAGACAAACATCACCCAAATGTTGGACTTGATTCTTAAAGGATCTTACCACATGTGAACTTATCACATCCTTTTTATTAAGTTCCCTGATGGCTCAGTAGGTAAATAAACCACCCGCAATGCAGGAGACCCAGGTTCAATTCCTGGGTGGGGAAGATCCCCTGGAGAAGGGAAGACTACCCACTCCAGTATTCTTGCCTGGAGAATTCCATGGACAGAGTTACCTGATGGACTATAGCAGTCCATGGGGTCGCAGAGACTTGGACAAGACTGAGTGACTAGCACTTTCGCTTTCAACCTTTCAGTGGGTTCTCAGGTGGCACAGTGGTAAAGAATGCCCCTACCAGTTCAGGAGATGCAAGAGATGTGGGTTTGGCCCCTGGGTCAAGATCTTCTGGAGTAGGAAATGGCAACCTGCTCCAGTATTCTTGCCTGGAAAATCCCATGAACAGTGGAGCCTGGCAGGCTATAGTCTGTGGGATCATAAAAGAGAGAGTGATGCCTGACTGAGCACAGCACATGTGCACACTCACACACACACACAGACACTTTCAGAGAGCTGGCAGACAGGTGAGGGACTGCTGCTCTGTGCCTCTTGTGCAAGCAGGTTATGAGGAGCATAGAAACGAAGGAGAAGAAGTAGGAGTTTGGGGGTCCTATTCCAGCTTTTCATCCCAGCTCCATTTTCCCGAGGGGAGGAGGGATTTTTTCCCCTCATTTTGCTTAGATCAGAACTGTCATGGCATTGGTGTATGATGAGTACTTTTCTGTGAGGTTCTTTTTATCATAATGAGAGCACAGTGAGCAAAAGGTTACATTAGGAACCAGGAGATTCCCACTTTTCCCCACTTTTATTTGCCTGCTCTGGGAAACTGATCATCCAAAACGTGTAGTTTCCTGTCAGTGAAGGTCCCTTCTGTCTTCTGACTGCCTACGGACCCCCAGTGTTTACAAGATGAGGATTGCTTGCCACTTGGCCCTTGGCCCGATTTCTCTGCTCACACCTAACTAACTGCCTGCTGTAACATTTGCTAGGGTATAATATATATATACCTTTTTTTCAGGTATCCCTACAAAATAAATCATTATAATTATGAAATTTAAAAAGGTCCCTAGGGAAGAGAAAAGAAGAAGGCTCGGGACAGAACTTTGGTGGCTACCTCATTTGAATACAGAAATGAGAGTTGCCGCAAGTGTTGCTAGCGGTAAAGAACCCGCCTGTCAATGCAGGAGATGTAAGAAACACAGGTGCGATCCCTGTGTCAGGAAGATCCCCTGGAGGAGGGCATGGCAAATCACTTCAGCATTCTTACCTGGAGAATCCCATAGACAGCGGAGCCCCACGGGCACGCTACAGTCCATAGGGTCGCAAAGAGTCAGACACGACTGAAGCCACTTAATACACACACACAGAGAAGGAAAAGTTAGAGCAGCTGGGTGGGGGAATCATGTGAAAGCAGTGTTTAGGAAGTCTTTGTTGGAGAAAATTTCAGGAAGCGGGGATTAATCGACAATCTAAAATTATAAAGAGAAAATCGATGGGCTGAGAATGAAAAAGTTATTGAATTTGTTGACCTTGGTCAGATTTTAGATGCTGCCAGGACAATTTCAGGACAGTGGAAAGGACAGAGATCAGATGAAGGAGTTAAGGAGGTCTTGGGTTATAATGGAGTGAAGTCAAATTTGTGTAGACTGCAGTCTTTTCAAAAGGTGAACATTGCTTATTTTTGCTTTCATAGCATTAAACTGGGTCTATTACACAATTTAATGTTACATGCAAGAAGCATTTTTATCATTTTGTAGCAGATTTTTAAAGCTACAATTTCAGATTTTGAACTGATCAGCATGAGACAGATTCCTTTTAGCACCATTTTAGTTCTGGACAAAATTCAAGCTGGATATTACTGATTACTCTGAAATGCAAATAGTGCTATTTTGTTTTACAGCTATCATTTAAAAAGTCATGTACTCATTAACACAAATATGTGCTGCATGAACTACAAAAAATGAGAACGAAAATGGACAGTATTTGTATTTTGTGGGTTCTTTGATAATGGAACTGAATGCTCTAATCTTCAAACACTAATGAGCAGCAAAATGTAATTTGATGATGCCAATTTACTTCTGACTAGCTTCTTTTGATCTGTAGCGCTGTAACCCCATACCAGGTGAAACTGCCCATTTTGACAGATTTTTATTTGACCAATATTTCTAATTATGGCCAAATAATCAGATGATTATTGTGAAAAAATATTACATTGGGACAAATTTTACTTTTATGGAATGCAGTTATAATTTCTCAGTTATCTGCCACCAGGACCACGAGCTTTACTTTCCTCTTTCCCTTTCTGCTTTTCTTGTCCTTTCCCCACCATTGGCAAACAAGGGCTTTCCTCCAGTTTTTAATTTGAAAACTTGCTAGGAGCTCATCTTGGTTGCAAACAGTGTTTTAATCTCATATGGCTTTGTTGTCACTTTTATTTTCCTTCACCTTTTTTCTGTCATTACAGTGGTCATGTCATTTAGACATACATACATTCCCCAGTGGCACTAGTTGTAAAGAACCCGCCTACCAATGCAGGAGACCTAAGAGACTTGGGTTTGATCCCTGGGCTGGGAAGATTCCCAAAAGGAGGGAGTGGCAGCCCATTCCAGTATTCTTGCCTGGAGAATCCCATGGACAGAGGAGCCTGGCAGGCTACAATCCAAAGGGTTGCAAAGAGTTGAACACATGTGCACACATGCATATTGTCTATACATACACATACAGGCATGCACATGTACATATACCCATGTATATATAAATACATGTGTAAATTTATATCATAGAGTAGTAGGAGAAAGATTGCAAAGCAGAAAGGCTGAGAGTTTAACTATTTAGCTCATAGTCTAATGAGGCAGGTTTTCTTCCTTTAGCTTCACATGAGAAAATCTCTACTCCACAATCACAAACTGAAATTCAAAATCCAGCTAGCTATTTTACAAATATGCCTCTGAAACGTGGGAGATTGGGTTAAAGCATTTATAGCTCAGTGAGACCAATCATTATGATTGGCAAATAAACTCAAAACGTTATCTTAGTAATGTTAGGGCAGTCGGGAATTCTACTTGCATAGTATCCAAACTCTAATACTCTGAATGAGTAGCAGATTGAAAAATGGTAGAAAACTTTGAAGTTTTGATTCTCATATGATTTGGGGTAACACTTGTTTCGTAGAATAATGAAATCTGGTTTGTTTGAAGGGACCTTAGAGGATCATCTAATTTGTTTTCTTTTTCCAACACAGCAGTACTTTTCTTAATGCACCTGAGAGAGAAATGTCTAATGACATGGAATACCTTACTTTCTGTAGGCTCCTTTTCCATTAAAAATATATTCTTTGTACTGAATTGTGATCTGTCTCCCTGTAAGCTCTCACTCAGTTCTGCCCTTAGGGACAATACCTCATTCTCATGATAGCTATTCAAATATTTGCAGTTCTTTTCCATTTTGTTCACTTTTCCCAAGGTACTTTCTAGAGTCTGTATATATAGTTTTATCGACTGTCCTTTGATCATTGACCTCTCCAGAATATTGGTTGCCCCCCTTCTCATTTATTATAATTTATCAAAACTCCTCCTAAAATGTCATACATTATTTAACCTAACACTCCAAGTAGAGCCATTGTCTTTGCAGAATATAACTGAATGATGTCTTACATATTATAGGTTTAAAAATCAAATCTGTTGAGTATAGGTTCCCATCTTAGATTCTCAATGACAGACCCAAGACTTTTACCTTTTATAGTAATTGCATCTTGCAGTGGGCACATGTTGACTCTGTGGACAACTAAAATCCTCGTTTCTTTAAAAAAAAAAAAAAATGCAAACCACAATCAAGTTAGGTAATCCCAAATCCTGGACCTATGCCATTGATTTAAAAAAAACAAACAACAAACTACCTGTAAGATTTGAGTTTATCCTTGTTAAATTTAATTTTGTTCGGTTTCAGTTCAGCACTGCTACCTTTTACAAAAACTTTGAATCCTGATTCTGTCATCTATCTTATTAGATCTCTTTAGATGTTGTGTCATTTGCAAATTTAACAAGTACACCTTCAAACATCTTCTGTGTCACTGATATGCTGAAAAAGACAGGAACAAGAAGAAATGCCTGGAACTAACAGAAACCTTCTACTGGACTGACATCAATGTAATAATTAATAGACTTTGAATTCAGTTTTTCAGCCAAATGAAAATCTATCCAATTGTACTGTTATCCCACTCATATGCCTTTCTCACAATGGTATGGAAAGAATTTGCCCAGAGTCATTGTGAAATAAAATATTCTCTATTTTTACCTTTCAGTTGCTTTTTCTCTAAAAGTTGTCAGTAATGTGGCATCAGTTATGTTACATAATCCGTGCTACTTCTTGATTTTCAGCATGTTTTATAAGATCATGAAAGCTTTTTGTTTGATAAACCCACACAGGGCAGGGTTGGGGCTGCTTAATTTTCTTTGACACAACTAAGAAACCTTGATACTTTAATCAAGACTTTTGCTAAGGGAGAAGCAAGAAAAGTATAAGAAACCTAAAAAAATCTGGTTTGCAAAGCGTAGAATTTGAATCCCCCTCTAGCTAATGTGGCCCACCAGGCCTGACCCATTCCACATGGAGACCTATGGAAAATGAGAGGCTTTATTTCAACCCCTTAATTTGGTCTGCATCCATGTTTTAAATGTCATTTGATACTCATCTGGGATAATCATCCTGGATTTTATGATCATGGAATATAGACCAAGAAAAGCTATGTTCTCTTGCTTATCTACCTGAGGCCCACTTTCTCAATTCCTGTTTCTAGAATGAAAGGGATGTTTTATTGCTAAATGATTTTTACCAGGAATGACCTCATCCTGAGATTCCACTCTACCTACATTTTATTTTATTTTTTTTACTTTTTCCCATATCAATTCAGTATAAGAGTAATTTGTATAATAGTAAGTACCATGATGACCTTGGGATTCATATAGTGGAGATTACCATCCTGGAATACCAAAGAGTAGGGTCATAAACTGCCTTTCAATCAGGCAGAAACTTGGAAAATGAAGGACTAGGGATTAAAGACCAGTTAAGAAGCTATTATTATCATCTGTATGAGATGTGACCAAGTATCTGCTACAAACCACTGCTAGTTTGTAGCAGTGGGAATGAAATAGCCCTGCGGTAGAATTGGGAAATTGACAACATATGGGACAAGGGAGGAAAAGAATCCGACAATAAGTGAAAGCTTTGAGCCAGGACAGTTGAATAAAAGGGATACTCTGGGTAAACCAGGCAGTTAGGAATGATATCTACCAAAGGAAGAGAGCAGGATGAAAATTATGATGGATTTGTAATGGTGCTAGCATACTCTGGGTGATTTTAAGCATACAGTTAGAAGTTTCTATCTGGAGAGATACTGGGTATTTTTGTCAAAAAGATAATAGGTGAATTCAAAGAAGAGTGTTTAGAGCAGAAGAGGAAGGGCTTATAGATAAAATCTTGGAAAATAATGCCTCCATTTAGAATGGGGGTTAGAAAGAATTTGCCAAGAGAGTGTTAAGAAAGAGAAAAGATAAAACTGATGCCACATCTCAGGAGCCAATGAGAGAAAGCATTTTTTTGTTTGTTTGTTTATTTATGTAAGAGCATTAGGGAGTAAAACAGCATTATCAACTTTTCCAAAGTTGAAAAGTAAAAGGATGTCAGGTCTTCGGGTTTGGTGATGACATAGTTATTGGAGTCTTTCCACAGAATGGGTTCAGGAGAATGTTAAGGGCGGTAGGAACGTAATATGATGAGGAATGGAGGAAGCACAAGCAATAGACTCCTCTATCCAATATAAATGGCTGTGACGGTAAGAAAATGGCTTTACTATTGCTTCTTCCTGTTTAACCAGTGGTTTTGTGGATGAGAAGGAAAGGGAAGTGCAACTAATTTGTTGAAAAATTAGTGGATGTTTGCTCTACTGTTTCAATTGATTTTAACTTCAGACTGTTCAATAATAAGTACGTAGTTTAACTACCACAGGAATGAAATTAATTGAGTTCTTTACTCTGCATAACTGCAATAACAGACAGATGTTAGTTTCTCAGTAAAAGCAACAGAGACTGTTGTCTAAATTACTTTGAATTTATAATGCTACAGAGCATTGTAATTACATTTGTATGTGCATGCTTTAAAAAATAATTTTAAAACTTTTTTATGGTAATAGAAGCACATTTGTATGACATCATGCAGCATGGAAAACCTTCTGTCTGTAGACTGGTGCAAAATAATCGTTAAATTTTGAATTTCTGTGTTGCTTGCTTTGAAATTGCCACCATTGTTTGGATTCCATAGATATTTATGAGAATGTGCCTGCCAGGGTGCCAGTGGAAAGCTAAGAAATGAAAAAAGGTAAGCAACAGCCAGAGGAGTTGGCAAGACAGCTACTGTAGCTGGAGAAAAAGAAGGAAGGGAGTGTGCAATTATTTAAAATTAGTAGATATAGAAAGAGAAAAGCTGAGCAAATAATTTAGGTATATAAGCAAGTTCAAGAGATGAATGGAAACAGCATTCTGGCTGTTGAAGAAAGAAAGTCAGGAGAAAGTCTGACTAACGAAAAGCCATATGTGAACCCAGAATAATCAATAACTAGGGTTGACTAGAGGTCTAGCAACAGTAGTATTTGGAAGAATAGAAGAAAGATATGGTCCCATGCGTCATTTTAACCAGAGAGAAGGCTCTGAGAAATGACACCAAAGAAATTGACCTCTGCAAATTTTCTCTTCTGTTTTCAAGATTCCTTTCTCCCTCCCACCCTCTCTCCTTTCCTCCTTTCCTTCCTTCAATGCTAAGTAATGGCTAGACACTAAATCTCCAGATATATTTCAGGAATATGATTAGTGAATTATAAATTATATTTAAAACCACCTATTACCAAAGGAAATCATTGGGTTTATTAGAAATTGTCAACCCCAAATGACTCAAATACAAAACTAAAGTCTCAACTTAAAGAAGAAAAAAAGTTAGTAACTAACAAAGTAAAAAATCCTGCCCTTTGCCTAGCCAAAAAGAAAAAGAAAGCAAAAAGTGAGTAGGATTTATTTTTAGAAAATGTAACCTTTAAAGCTAGCGATAGTGTGTGTTGCCTGGTGCTATATGGTAAGGCCCTTGAGAGGTGCTTAACTGGGCAGGTATGATGATGGCAGAGTTCTTAGGGTAAAAGCAGAGGTGGAGCTTGTCACCACATGGGCAGTAAAGGCTGCCTACTCTGAGCACTTTTCCTTGGCTTGTTTACTTGAGTGCTATGTGCATGGGTGTTTTGGCTTAGGATACAAATTCCCAGTGCTGTTGGAAAATACCTGTTTCATATCCACAGTGGAAAAACGGCTTTACCAATCTTAAATAACAAAGAAGTAGCAAAAAACAGATTTTGAGTTTAATCGGGGTTTCTAGTCACTTGCTTAGCTGCCACTGATGTTCTGTGTTTTTCAAACGAACTGTGTGCATTTATGGTGTTTGTAGGCAGTTCTTTGTGTTAGTTTAATGCACTGGTCTCTAAACCACCCATATTTTGAGGGACACAGATTTTTATTTATAGTGCCATGGGTCATCACAAGGGTAAAATAGGGAAATGATGGATTCTAGAATGTTGTGCTAGTACTGATTGGGAAAAGGTTTCAAGGTTTTCTGTGGGCCTACTTTTGTTTTGCAAGAATGATGGGAAGTGAAAACCAAGCACCCTTAATACTACCAATAGTGTTTAAAGTTGATCTTGTTCAACTTTTAGAAACTTTTCAAAGTATACGTGAGAGCAGCTTTAGATGAGCAACATCGGGGTGAGCCTCACTGGGGATGCTCTCCCATGTTGCTCCTTAGCAAGAGTGACAGTCAAAGGTGAGCTGAATGAGCTAGGTGAGCTGGACTTTAAAATATGAATCACTGCCAGTCCTTACCCCACTCCATTATTTGAAGTCAAAAGGTCCTAGTTCTTGGTCCTAGTCCTATAGAGTCCTTCCCCACCCCACCCCCGCTAATTCTCTGTGTGGTAGTCCCCTCTTGAAACCAAAACCCAAGCATCCATTTTCCTACCCCAGAGCTCTGGATCAAGCAATCGGTTACCTGTTCTCTTTAATAAATAGACCTTAACTTTATCCCTTTTATTTTTCTATTTTTACCAGATTCATGTCTCCTATATTTTAATATTCCAATGCTGCATTCAGTTATCTTCATTATGCAGTTGATAGTGTGTCATGTACTTTAAATTATTGACTTGCCTCTTTTTTTATCAAAGTGAATTAAAGGTGCATTTGTCAAAAATTTAAGGCCTTTCATTGTCCTTGCTCTAGTACTAAGCTGTCTCCTCATTGGTATCATTTAAGAAAGGACTTGATTGCATTCTACTTGGCTGCCTCCTGGTGCTGGAAAAGCTATTTACTTTTCCAGTGAAGTTTATGCTGATAAGTTGAATGGAATGGGTACTGTTATGATACATTTAATAACATGTTATATTCATTTGTTTTATTTTCCTCTTTATCAAGCAGGATTTTAGCATCCTTATAAATTATTATATGACCCAAGAAAATGCCTAGTCAGTTTGTTTTCTGTGCTGGAATTAGTATATGAAGCCAGGTGGAAAATTTGAATCCACATGTGATGGGTTCTAATTCTAACCTATAAACAAGTTTGTTATGATCATAATAATTTACATTCATGATACTTTATGTAATAAAATGCATTTATTTCTTTTTGGTTTTCAATGCATTCTTTACATTGTCAGACATTTTTCTCAGCCATGCTGTGAGGACATAAATGATGTTATTCTCATTTAGTCGATGACAAAAATTAAGCTCAATTATTTAATCTGTGGGACCTAAACTATGCAACTAGCTAGTAAATGGCAGAGTCAGGACTGAAGTCTCAGCTCATATGACTGCAAATCTTGCATTTGCAGTTCCATATCTCAGATCCATGCTATTGTTTCTCTTTGCATATTATTCTTAAAATGTCTCCCTCCTTCCAACTCTGCATGATATCATTCTTAATCAAGCATCCCAATCTCATTATAATATCCTATAGATGTTTTCAAATTGTTAAATCTGTTTTAGTGGTTCCACCTTCTGGGGTAACTTACTTCAAACACCATGATGTGAAGGGAGGGAAGAGATAAAATCATATTGTTCTAGAGTTAAAACTTGAATTAAGTATAAAACCATAACCTCGATTAAATGAGCCATTTTGTAGCTTAACACTATATAGAAGCATACTAATTATGTTAGCAAGTAAAAGAGTCTGCATTCATTTTTATAAAGTCTATTTTTATTTTAAATTCATCAAAATCATATCTCAGATTCTATCTGTGTTCCCCAAGGATGGATTACTTAATCAATATTTCTGTAATAATTTCTTAAACTATTTGGATGGGGGGGTGTAGTTCCTAACCTTACACCATATCATAAACTAAATTTCTTCAATCTAGATTAAAAACTTGTCAGTTAAGAAAATAAAAGAAAGAAAACAAGCTGTAGATGACTGTTGTCTGAAATTTGGATGGAGTATGGGCTTGCTAAGCCTGAAAGCTTAGGGGAAAAAAATACAGGTACAGTTTACCAGATACATATCAAAGAGTAAACTCTGTAATGCAAAAAAAGATATGAGCAAAATTAATAGGCAAATGATATACTCTGAGAAGTAGTTGAAACACACATAACACTGAGATATATTGTTTAACAGTTTAGAAATTACAGATGTCAGGATAAATTTCTATTTTACTTTTAAAATGTAACTTAGGACAACAAAATCCCTTGTAGTGTGTTATAAGATATTGCCATTAAACATCTATTTCTGCTTTATTGACTATGCCAAAGCCTTTGACTGTGTGGATCACAATAAACTGTGGAACATTCTGAAAGAGATGGGAATACAAGACCACCTGACCTGCCTCTTGAGAAACCTATATGCAGGTCAGGAAGCAACACTTAGAACTGGACATGGAACAACAGCCTGGTTCCAAATAGGAAAAGGAGTACGTCGAGGCTGTATATTGTCACCCTGCTTATTTAACTTCTATGCAGAGTGCATCATGAGAAACACTGGGCTGGAAGAAACACAAGCTAGAATCAAGGTTGCTGGGAGAAATATCAATAACCTCAGATATGCAGATGATACCATCCTTATGGCAGAAAGTGAAGAGGAACTAAAAAGCCTCTTGATGAAAGTGAAAGTGGAGAGTGAAAATGTTGGCTTAAAGCTCAACATTCAGAAAACGAAGATCATGGCATCTGGTCCCATTACTTCATGGCAAATAGATGGGGAAACAGTGGAAACAGTGTCAGACTTTATTTTTCTGGGCTCCAAAATCACTGCAGATGGTGGCTGCAGCCATGAAATTAAAAGAGGCTTACTCCTTGGAAGGAAAGTTATGACCAACCTAGATAGCATATTGAAAGCAGAGCTATTACTTTGCCAACAAAGGTCCATTTAGTCAAGGCTATGGCTTTTCCAGTGGTCATGTATGGATGTGAAAATTGGACTGTGAATAAAGCTGAGTGCAGAATTGATGCTTTTGAACTGTGGTGTTAGAGAAGACTCTTGAGATTCCCTTGGACTGCAAGGAGATCCAACCAGCCCATCCTAAAGGAGATCAGTCCTGGGTGTTCATTGGAAGGACTGATGCTGAAGCTGAAACTCCAGTACTTTGGCCACCTCATGCGAAGAGCTGACTCATTGGAAAAGACTCTGATGCTGGGAGGGATTGGGGGCAGGAGGAGAAGGGGACGACAGAGGATGAGATGGCTGGATGGCATCACTGACTCGATGCACATGAGTTTGGGTGAACTCCGGGAGTCGGTGATGGACAGGGAGGCCTGGCGTGCTGCGATTCATGGGGTCGCAAAGAGTCGGACATGACTGAGGGACTGAACTGTCTGAGGGAACTGACTGAACTGAGTCTCATTGGCAAAATCAGAAATGGTTGAAAGCATATAAGTTGCTATACAAACCCTAGGATAACTCATAACAGCCTGCATGTGAGTGTGCTAAGTTGCTTCAGTCATGTCCAACTCTTTGTGACCTTGTGGACTGTAGTCCACCAGGTTCCTCTGTCCATGGGATTCTCCAGGCTAGAATACCAGAGTGGGTGGCCATGCCCTTCTCCAGGGCATCTTGCGACCCAGGGATCAAACTTGTGTCTCTTATGTCTCCTGCATTGGTAGATAGCTTCTTTACTACTAGTGCCACCTAGGAAGCCATTTTGCAAATTCATACCATTGCCGTATGTTCTGCATGTTAATGACATAGAAGGGAGGCTGGTAACGCTATTTTATTTTTTAAAAAGGACTCGGCATCCATGGGGCAGTGATATTGTACATTTATAAACAGAAGAGCTTATATCTATAGCTGGATAATGAACTTACAGGCAGATAAAAATGAATGTGCAAATAAAATAATGATATGTCATTTTTTGAAAATAAAATTTCAAAATAAAGTAATTCAATCCTAGCAGGACTAGGTTACATGTAATTAAAATCTATGGAATACAACACATGAAAGAATATAGCACTGGTGTCTTAGGAAACTATCAGTTACCTGAAACTTGACAGTGACAGTAGCACAGGAGAGCAGACATTGGTAGCTTATCACTGGGTCTGCGACTCAGAATTGGAGTTATAGTCACAGGCATAGAATAATCTGCACACACACACACACGTATGGGAATGTATGGGTAGTTTTGTTATATTGCAGTGCTTGAAGAAAAAATAATATAAAGGGGACTTTTCAGTATTTTATCTTCTTTCATACAGTTCCATGTTACTGCCTTCTTATCTGTTTCTAAGCTAGACAGGATATAACAGAAGATTATAGGCGTTAGTATATAATCAAATGCTAAAGAAAATACTGTTCTAGTGGTCTGAAATTCACAAAACTAATAACGAGGAATTTGTCATCAAATGTTAATAGAGAAATGGTGGAGATACCAAGAAAGAAATAACATGCAATGCTTAAGTTATGAGCTAGTTCTGGAAGTTTCTTACAGAAAGAGGAAACATGTTCACTATTGCCTTTACCAACAACTTCTTTCAAGATAAAAATATAGAAAATAGGCCAGATATCACTGTATAGTTGTTTAAAAGATTTCTGTGTTGAGAATATATTTTTGAAGCTGGTGCACATCTGATTTTCATTCAAGAAATGCAAATGGAAAAAAGATTTCTTAATAAAAGATATGACCCATTCCATTGAATATAGCAAAATAACTTATTAGTTCCATTATTTGTTTCTGAGACAGACTGATGGATTTATCAGGATCTGTGAAACTATTTAGGGTGTATTACATATAACAGTTATAAAGTATATGTATGTTTGTGATTAGTTGCTGATATGTGTCCAACTCATTGTGACCCCATGGACTGTAGCCCACCAGGTTCCTTGTCCATGGGGATTCTCCAGGCAAGAACGCTAGAGTGGGTTGCCATACCTTCTTCTAGAGGATCGTCCCAACCTGGGGATTGAACCTGCGTCTCCTGCTTAGGCAGCCAGATTCTTTACCTCTGAGCCACTATATGTGTATATAGCCATGTATATATGATGTACAGATAACCTTCTATTAACTCAGAACACATCACATGTGGAATATAATTTCTTCTCACTACACACTTATGAATTATATAAAAAAAAAAAAGTTTTTCTTCTGACACCTGAGAGGAAATAGAGTTAGTGGGTGTGTATAGTTAGTAAAAAAGCTAGGCAGTAGCCGCACAGGAAGTGACCTTCTCTTTTCCTTCCATTTCATTTTCCTTCTGCATTTACACATTATTGTTTTTTAAACATATTTCCTCCAAACTTCCTGCTGCTGCTGCTGTGAAGTCGATTCAGTCGTGTCTGACTCTGTGCGACCCCATAGATGGCAGCCCACCAGGCTCCCCCGTCCCTGGGATTCTCCAGGCAAGAACACTGGAGTGGGTTTCCATTTCCTTCTCCAATGCCTGAAACTGAAAAGTGAAAGTGAAGTCCCTCAGTCGTGTCCGACTTCTTCGAGACCCCATGGACTGCAGCCCACCAGGCTCCTCTGTCCATGGGATTTTCCAGGCAAGAGTACTGGAGTGGGGTACCATTGCCTTCTCTGTCCTGACTTCCTAATAGCCATCAAATGTTAAGTGTTTCAATTTGTATATATGTCTAATTTAAGAATACTTCTAATTAGAACAGTCTAGGTCCATAAAAAGAAAAAACATTTGAGTGGTTATTTATCCCTTGTAAGGTTACAGTGTAAGTTATAAACTTCCTTTAGGCATGTAACAATTGATTCAATACATAAGTTTAATGAGCTTACTTTTGAGGAAAAGAATTTTATAGTAGAAAATGTGCTACATCTGCATTTTAAAATACATTTAAGGTACCTCACATACTATTGGTGACATTTGTTCCAGTTCTTTTGTTTACCAGGGACAGGCGTTGTGTGTTAGTCACTCAATCATGTTCAACTCTTTGTGATCCCATGGACTATAGCCTGCCAGGCTCTTTTGTCCATGGGATTCTCCAGGCAGGAATACTGGAGTGGGTTGCCATTCCCTTCTCCAAAGGGCAGGGGAGGGTGATATTTATCCTTGCAAGTTACAGAATTCGTAGCTTCCCCATCATAATGGCTACTCTTTTGCCTTTCCCCTAGGTTAAGTTTGAGGTATTCCTGACCACAACCAAGTTGACTGTCAAGGACTAAGATATTTGCTAATGCCATTTGTCCAGGTTGTTCTTTCAAAACTGGTTACTTGGATTCTTTTTGCTATTTCCCATGCCTTGTGTATTTCTAGTTGCATAAAAATAAATAGAAAAGAAATGACTACTCGGTATTTTGAAGCAAGCCAGTTATGTTTGCATCACTTAGAGAGCTTTTCAGGACTCAGGCAGAGAGACTGGCCGATTTATGACAGTCAGCTGAACACCATTTGTTTATTTCAAAAGATAATAGAAATGAATGATTCTAGTACATGTGTCATGTTTGTTGAAAAGCTCATCTCATGTTAAAAGAAATAGGAAAAAAAAAAAAAAACATAACAACTCTTTGGATAACTCTAGACAGCTATATGGAGAAGGCAATGGCAACCCACTCCAGTACTCTTCCCTGGAAAATCCCATGGGCGGAGGAGCCAGGTAGGCTGCAGTCCATGGGGTCACTAAGAGTCGGACACAACTGAGCGACTTCACTTTCACTTTTCAGTTTCAGGCATTGGAGAAGGAAATGGCAACACACTCCAGTGTTCTTGCCTGGAGAATCCTAGGGACAGGGGAGCCTGGTGGGCTGCCATCTATGGGGTTGCACAGAGTCGGACATGACTGAAGCGACTTAGCAGCAGCAGCAGCAGAGAGCTATATGAGTATCCTAAGGATGTTATGTTTTGCTTAAAATATGCTGGTCATATCAGTGAGGGGAGAAAAGAAAAGGAAAAAATTTATATATATGTGTGTGTGTGTGTATAGAGAGTATACGTGGAAAATAGTATAAGGAATATAATCTATTTGTATGAAATATAATATTTAACATCTCTTTTAAGCTAAAATTGTCCAATATTGTATAAGGTCACAAAGGTCTTTCCCATAAAAATTTCCAAAGAGAATGAAACTAGAACATATTTAATTTGAATATGTATATTATGTGTGTGTACATATATACATATGTATATACAAGCACAAATGTATTTGAATTTATATTTAATATATTTGCATCTATAATCAGTGCTGCTGCTGCTGCTACTGCTAAGTCGCTTCAGTTGTGTCCGACTCTGTGCGACCCCATAGACAGTAGCCCTCCAGGCTCCCCCGTCCCTGGGATTCTCCAGGCAACAACACTGGAGTGGGTTGCCATTTCCTTCTCCAAGGCATGAAAGTGAAAAGTGAAAGTGAAGTCGCTCAGTCATGTCCAACTCTTCACGACCCCATGGACTGCAGCCTACCAGGCTCCTCAGTCCATGGAATTTTCCAGGCAAGAGTACTGGAGTGGGTTGCCATTGCCTTCTCTGCTATAATCAATACCCTTATGTAATTACCTAATTATATAATATCTTTATGTAGCTTGTTATTGCAAGTTTACAAGCCATCAACAATGCCCTAAGTGTATTGTTCCTTTTGATATTTCATTTCATGAGACTGCAGGTGAACAATCCATACCAGCTACCATATTTTTATCTGTTAATGCAGTGTTGAGTATAGACAAGTAAGCACTTGATGGGTTAAATCACATATTTATATTGACTTTCACCTACATAGGGTAAGCAGTGTGTTCCTTCTTTATTATAAAGTGTAGTGATAACCTCACACATTCCTTTGATATTTCAGTTCCTGACAGCTCACAGATGCCCCTCAAACGTTGACAGTGTTATACATTGCTAAGAAAATAAAGCAGGAAACATAGTTTGTATCTCAAAATATGTTAGGTTGCCATGTGAGCTGTGCTCAAACAGGTCAATATATTAATAGAAAGAATTAACAAGCAGAGATTAAGGTAGCTTGGGAGGGTAGATTTGGGTTGATAGCAGGTGGGAGGAAGAGAGCCTAGCCATCAGCGGGCTTCTCTAGGAAGGCATTGCTCACTGACTCCTGTCCTCCCATTTTTGCAGTCCTCCCGTACAATAGTCAGCTAGCCTAGAATCTGACAATCACCCACATGAGGTTGTTTTTTGATGATTATATATCTATAGGTGTAGATATTATATGTATGTTTTGGGCTTCCCTGGTAGCTCAGTTGGTAAAGAATCTGCCTGCAGTGCAGGAGACCTGGGTTCAATCCCTGGGTAATCATAGCACAAAAAATGATCATATGAAGCTTCTAAAAATAACTTGCTTTATCATAATATATTTAAACTGCTTTTATTCCTTATATGTACATGGAATATATAGCATCACCAACTCAATCGAGGACATAGTGAAGGACAGGGAAGCCTGGTGTGCTACAGTCCATGGGGTCGCAAAGAGTCAGACTGAGCGACTGAGCGACTGAATAACAATGGAAAATAATACCTACTCATGTGTCTATGTGTGTACCTGTGTATTTATAATATATACTAAGATATGGAGTGGCATAAGTCTGCATTTCAGTCTCCAAAGCAAACTTTTTGGAAAGCTTACTCTAGTGACATTTTTCCTTCGTATCATGCTCCTTGCCCCTTTATTGAAGCAATGCCTATTTTTCCTTATTCTTTTTTTTAAAAATGTCCCAGAATGGTCTAGTTCTCGTTAGTCTTCTCAGCATTGAAGCTGAGACCTTTGCATAGCAACTGCTGTTTTCAGGTCTGATTTGAGCCAGGGCTGGGGGAAGTGGAAGTAAAGAAAGGAGGATTCCTTATACTATGTTGGTTTTAATAGCAACTTAACACTTCGGCTTTTACTCTTATTTCTATGGAATTGAATTATTTGAAACTCTTTTGGCCATGAAGAAATCTGAATATATTATCTCTTAAATTTCTTTTCTGGACTTAAGTACTTTTTAAATGTTACCTACTTTTAAAAGAGCTAGGCCAAGTATAATAAAATGCATACCTTTTTAATAGTATCCTTCAACTCTGCCTCTTCTGTTCTACTTCTGGAAATGACATATTATACAAAGATCAACCTATTTAAATGGTGGAATGATTATGAACATACTTTATGATGGGGTCCTAAAATGCTGTTTCATATTCACTGTGAATTTAATAGGGAAAATGGATACTTGTGTTATAAAATCTTTCCTAAATTGGCACACTGAAAACCTTGGATCATACATTAGAAAAGATATAGAGCCTTGTATAACATATGTATTCAAACAGTCAATGTATAATATCTGTATGTCTTCATTATATCCCCTGTGATGGTGAGGAGTGAAGAATAATTAAACATCAGTATTTAGTATTTGACTCATTTTAAGCTCGGCTGAGCTTATACTAAAACCAGCCTTTAAAAATTAGTGACTTTAAATAGTTATATCTGACCCAAAAAGTCAAGATGATCATACCTGTCGAGGGTTAGACGACAGTACTTTTAAGATGCTATCAGGCATACTCAATGTGATGTATACACATGTTAAAAGCATCCTTGGCAGGAATAATGTCATTTGGCAGAGTTATTTTAATGGCCTGTGA
This sequence comes from Bos grunniens, assembly GCF_055505025.1. Classification (NCBI taxonomy): domain Eukaryota; kingdom Metazoa; phylum Chordata; class Mammalia; order Artiodactyla; family Bovidae; genus Bos; species Bos grunniens. The sequence goes on along the minus strand of NC_141194.1, from coordinate 97,292,268 downwards.
CCCTGTTTCTATGTCTTTGTCACCAATTACCTTGACTATATTTTCCAAAATTGCTCTATATTTTGGATTTTGGCATCTCCCTCATTCTATTCTCAGTGTCTCATAGCGACCTCCAATTATCCCCACATTGCCTCCTGATATTTGCTACTTCCAGTTTCTTGGAAAATGAATCAAACCTACTGTCATTTTATTGAATTTTGGCACTGCCTCTAACCAACCCATTATCATGCTGCTGCTGCTGCTAAGTCACTTCAGTTGTGTCTGACTCTGTGCGACCCCATAGACAGCAGCCCACCAGGCTCCCCCGTCCCTGGGATTCTCCATGCAAGAACACTGGAGTGGCTTGTCATTTCCTTCTCCAATACATGAAAGTGAAAAGTGAAAGTGAAGTCTCTCAGTTGTGTCTGACTCTTCACGACCCCATGGACTGCAGCCTACCAGGCTCCTCCATCCATGGGATTCTCCAGGCAAGAGTACTGGAGTGGGTTGCCATTATCATGCTGCTGCTGCTAAGTCACTTCAGTTGTGTCCAACTCTGTGTTACCCCATAAATGGCAGCCCACCAGGCTTCCCCGTCCCTGGGATTCTCCACGCAAGAACACTAGCAGTATCCTTATTGCTGTTTCTGATTAAGTTAATAGGTTATTGGATATTTCCATGTTTAAACACATAAAGAAAATGATGTTAGTTGCTCAGTCATCTCCTATTCTTTGTGACCCCATGGACTATAGCCTGCCAGGCTCCTCTGTCCATGGAATTCTCCATGCAAGAATACTCAAGTGGGTAGCCATTCCCTTCTCCAGTGGTTATTCCAGACCTAGGGATTGAACCCAGGTCTCCTGCATTGCAGGCAGAATCTTTACCGTCTGAGTCACCAGAGAAGACCCTAAAGAACATATCCGCATGGCAAAAAAAAAAAAAATGTTATCGATTGTATAGTATAGATGCTGAGTTCATTTGAAATTCTTTATCACTGTGAACAGAATATAAACTTGTTAGATTGAAAGTCACTCTTTCTACAAGCACTTATGAATATATTTTAAGATTGTCAATGACAAGTTTGTAACAAAGTGCCAATATAATTGATAGTAACAGCTCACGTTTATTTGGTTTTTAGCATATATCAGAGCTGTTCTAAGTATTTTACATGAATTTATTAAATCCTTTCAATGACCTTATGAAGTTAGGACTATTATCCTCACATTTTATAGATGAGAAAATTGAGTGGTAACATGACCCCAAATTATAAAGCTAGGAAGTATTAGAGTCAAAATTTGACCACTACTTTTTTCATTCATTAAGATAGTTAAGAGTTATCTTATTTTCTGTTTGCTGTTGTTGTTTCTCTAAGTCATGGCTGAATCTTTTGCAACCCCATCGACTGTAGCCCACAAGGCTCCATCTGTCCATGGCATTTCCCAGGCAAGAATACTGGAGTGGGTTGCCATTTCCTTCTCCAGGGGATCATCCCGACCCCAGGATCAAACCCATGTCTTCTGGATTGGCAGGCGGGTTCTTTGCCATCTGAGCCACCAAAGAAGCCCACTTCCTGCTCAGTACCTGATTAATAAACTTTTTAGGAGCTACACAAAAATAATACTTTCAGTAAGTGTTGGTAACCGGGCACTACCTATATAGATAAAACCATATGCAGCTGTGATTGTTTCTTACTGAAATTCTTGTTTTAACTTTTAAAAGGAAGGACTCTGCCACCAGGGCGAATCATTATGGAAATAACTGTTTTCTTTCCCTTTAAATACTCTTTCTGTCCATCTATCCAGAACTTACTGTGTGACCAACACTGTCATAGGCAATATAATAGTAAACAAGACACAGTCCCTGTTTTCAAAAAGCTTAATCAAACTCAAGAAGAGAAGAGAAACCCATTTATCTTTGTTAATTATATATTCACCTGCCTGAAGGCAGATTAACTTTACAGGAGTTGACCTATTCTGTGATTCAGATTGGAAGAATAAATTTTGCTTCAAAATAGATTTTAATTTGCTTAAATTTGTTTCAGTCTGTTTTCAGATTACTTAGGATCTAATTAATGCATTAGTTACTATTAGATAAGGGTTGCTTTTTCTCTGTTAGCTACGTTAGCCAAAAGGGAATGTTTAACACAATTCTGTATCAATGTAATGTGTAAAACAGTCTCTTCTGTGGAAATATATATTTAGGGAGGAATGTGTGGAATCTTTGAGTGTTTAAAGATAATAAAATATTCTAACAACTGTTCTTACAGAAAATATCTTTGAGTAGGATTTTCATTCTGTTGGCCCAGAAGTAAGTGGAATATTATGTAAGGCTTTGCATTATTTTAATTTCTATCTTTTTTTTTTAAACAACATTAAAGAAATGAAAGGATATTTTTAATATCCCCTCTCTCAATAATCTAAGACATAGATTAGTTCTTTTTGTCTCCATTTTATGCCCCCCCAAGTTTTTGTTCATAGATATGTTATAGAATTATATGGTCTTCATTTGCATTTATTATAGTTAATAGTTTTAAAGCATAATATCTGTGTTGCTACATTTTCCTTGTAATTATTATGTAATCTTGACTCCAATTTATGTGTTTAACTTCATTAAATCAGTGTCATTCTATAAGACACAAAGACTTCTATGTTTTTACCATTAAAAAAGCTGTACAATTTCTCTCTTTAAATATATACATTATTTCTTTTAAATGTGCCAAGATCTGTAAACATTTCTTCTCCTCTTGAGTTTTCTGGAACAAAATGTCTTCAAGGAAGATTATATCAACCATCAGGAATAAATAAATATATGACTTTCACCACAACCTCAAAAACAGTGTGTTAGTCACTCAGTTGTGTCTGACTCTTTGGGGCCCCATGGAATGTAGCCTGCCAGGCTCCTCTGTCCATCAGATTCTCCAGGCAAGAATACTGGAGTGGGTAGTCATTCCCTTCTCCAGGGGATTTTCCCGGCCCAGGGATCAAACTCAGGTCTCCCACATTGCAGGCAGATTCTTTACCATATGAGTCACCAGGGAAGCCAGTAATTTTTATCTGTTTTGTTTATTATTACTCCTACTTTCAAAGGGAGATTGAGGAGTATGTGAAAATAAACAAACAAATTCAATAGAAATTTTAAAATAAAAATGAAGCTTTTTAAGAATCGTGCCAATAAATATAGTCATAAATGTCTTTTGTTATAATTTAAATTTATATGGCTGTGAATGAAGGAGAGTGTTTTCCCATCTTTAAAATTAACTTTATCAGTTCTTTTCTGTTTTGTCCATTTATTGAGTGAGGTCAAGTATTTTGTTCTTTATTGCCTATGAATTTTTTAAATAACATGTATTCAGTCTTAATGTTTCCTCATTCTCTAATTATCATTATATGATTATAGTTTTAAAAATCTTATCAGGAAGTATAACTGTCACTTAGTATATTTGTATTTGCTAATATTGAGATACTTTAACATTATTCTCACTTAATTTTTAAGTTAAATATCTTGCTGATTTGGAATTATACATGCCAAATGAGACTGTATGCCCTTCCCAGCTGTTATCATAGGCTAAGTGCATCCTTTCTGTTAGGACCACTTATTATCTTCCTTTTGATATGATTTGTACAAAAATCTCTTCTTAACTAGGACAGCTTCTTATCATTTCATTTAGACATGCTACACTCAACTTACTTTCATTTCCATTTTAGGAAAATTGTACTATTTCTCACCTCACCTTACACGAGCATTGTATCTGTCCTGGCTTTGTTCATTCAGTTTCACAGACACTGGCTGTTTTTATGTGGTTATGACAATTGATGACACACTGACTTATGGAATTAACACAGACACGTGCAAACTACTTTATGGTACTGACATAACAAGAAACTTGTTCTGGGCCATGACTGAACCCAGGAGCTACTGAGGTTCAATAGTTTCTATTCCACAGAGTACCATTATTGTCCCAAATGATTGATGACATGTTCCTGCCGTATTCTCTACAGATGATAAGAACACTATTGCAATCTAGAGCTTCTGTAGGTACCCGCTTCATTAAACGTGATCCCAAAATGTCATTTTATTTATTTCTTAGGTTGAATATCTCATTAACCTCTGATGAGACCAGGAGCTACTTTGGGGTGAACTTGTTATGAAGCACTCTTATCTTTAAATTTTGTTCTGTCCCTGTTGGCAAAGGAAATGGACAAAACAGTGAAATCAACGCACAGTGCACTTTATCTTTGACAAACTGAAATATTGTTTTGCTAAAACAGGCCCATGGGATAGAGAGATTAAAATCACACATAAAGTAGATCAGCATAAAGAGTGAGTACAAATTTATGTAAAATTGGGAATTATTCTGTTTCAATCCTATTTTGCCTTATTTTGACAAGCATATCTACTTAAACAACATATTGACACTCCTTCCTTTTTCCAGCTTCATTTAAAAAGTAATACTCTTATTTTTTTAGTTACACAAGGTGAGTTGAGGGTAAGGGTTTTATTCTATCCATGTGTAGTAAAAGGACTATCTCAATGGTTGTTTTTCTTATCTTAGAAACAGATAATATAAAACAAAAAGCTTGGTAACAATTACATTTCCCCTTTATAGTCCACTGTAGAGTTAGGGACATGGTCACTGGTTGGTACGAATGAGAGGTGGAGAAAGGAGGTGAATTCTTTCGTAGATTAAATTGGAAACTCTATGAGCAAGGAATGAAGATATTGGCCAGCCTTGGATCATGCTGGCCACTGGAGGACAAGTTGTGCATGCTTCCTTAGGGTTGGGCTCACCATCTAGCAGCTGATGTTTTCTCTGCTGATTCCTACATCCTGCTGCCCAGCCACTATCATACAGCACCCTCATGACACAGGAATCCCACCCCATGTACCATTTCCCTGACCCAACACCAGAATCTGTAGAACTCTGCCCTTTTGTCTTTTCTCTGAGTCTTTATGTAGCATATTAGAGAGCTGTGGTGCCATCAAGCATTTTGTAAATAAGTAGTGTCATCTAGCATGTTGTGCAGTGTTGCCTGAAGTGTCTTGGGTTTGAAGCTTTTCACTTTGTAATCTGTGCTGGTTTGCTACCTAACCAAATTTGAAATATGGACTGCTTGCCATTGTTTACAGGGATAGAAACATGCTTTTAGTATTAAAAAAAAATAAAACTTAAAAAATAGCAAACCAGAGACCCACAAATACATAGAACAGTTGGCCTATATAAAGGATTATCAGTCAACCTCCATGTTTGGTAAAAGGACAAGAATTGGACCATTTCAATATGTATTTTACTAGTATCTTGGGATTTTACCATTCCATGGAATGATGAATTTTAGTTCTATAATTCATAAGCATTATTCATGTGACCTGAAATAATATGGTATACCATCTTTATTTTGTTTTTTACTGAGCAAAAACTACCCCTTATTAGTCTAAAAATGCCATTTGAATTAACATTGTGAACTCTAATTAGAAATAGGTAAAATTGCTCAGAAGATGGCAGTAAGACAAATATTTAATGAAAATTATAAGTATGCATTTTTGGGTGTTTAGAAATAATGATCTTGACTCCATTTTGTATATTTTTCAAGAAAAGTTTGTTAGAATCTTTGGTTTGAGTGTTTTTTTAAATCATCAGATGCATGAATCAGTTCAGTCGCTCAGTCGTGTCTGACTCTTTGCGACCCCATGAATCGCAGCACGCCAGGCCTCCCTGTCCATCACCAACTCCCGGAGTTCACTCAGACTCACGTCCATCGAGTCAGTGATGCCATCCAGCCATCTCATCCTCTGTCGTCCCCTTCTCCTCCTGCCCCCATCCCTCCCAGCATCAGAGTCTTTTCCAATGAGTCAGCTCTTCGCATGAGGTGGCCAAAGTACTGGAGTTTCAGCTTTAGCATCATTCCTTCCAAAGAAATGCCAGGGCTGATCTCCTTCAGTATGGACTGGTTGGATCTCCTTGCAGTCCAAGGGACTCTCAAGAGTCTTCTCCAACACCACAGTTCAAAAGCATCAATTCTTCGGCACTCAGCTTTCTTCACAGTCCAACTCTCACATCCATACATGACCACAGGAAAAGCCATAGCCTTGACTAGACGGACCTTTGTTGGCAAAGTAATGTCTCTGCTTTTCAATATGCTATCTAGGTTGGTCATAACTTTTCTTCCAAGGAGTAAGCGTCTTTTAATTTCATGGCTGCAGTCACCATCTGCAGTGATTTTGGAGCCCAAAAAAATAAAGTCTGACACTGTTTCCCCATCTATTTCCCATGAAGTGATGGGACCAGGTGCCATGATCTTCATTTTCTGAATGATGCATGTATAAGAAGGCCTAAATTTGGCATTGTCTTTGGTTTTTAAAATTATATTAATTTTAAGGTAACCTCAATCAAGATCCTATTTTTCCTTTTCTCAAAAGAAAATAAAGGTAAACTATATGGTATTAAATAGTATCAATTTTTAAAATTTTTAATTTTTAAAAATGAAAGTAATGTTTGTAAGTGGGTAGATTTCATAAGATTTAGAGTCATAGGACCTGAGTTAGAATCTTTGCTCTGCAAGTGACTAGTTGTATGATATTCAATGTGCTTATAACTTTTCTCATCACTGCATGTGTGCCAAGTCACTGCAGTCATGCCAGACTCTTTGTGACCACATGAACTGTTGCCCGCCAGGATCCTCTGTCCATGGGATTCTCCAGGCAAGAATACTGGAGTGGGACGCCATGCCCTCGTCCAGGGGATCTTCTCCACCCAGGGATTGAACCTCTGTCTCTTGAAGCTTCTGTATCGCAGGTGGACTTTTTACCACTGAGCCACTGGGGAAGTCCTTTCTCATCACTAGGTTTCTCCAAATAAGTATAATTGTCATATTTGCTTCTTTGACTGTGTTGCTAAAATTAAATTAGGTAATCTACATAAAAAGTGCTTTGCTCACTTCATACACAGGAGCATTTGTGATGTATTACATTTTGTAACTTTTCAAATTTGTAAGAAGTCATTGGTTAAATGGGCTTCTATGGTGGCTCAGATGGTAAAGAATCTGCCTGTAATGCAGGAGACCCGGGTTCAATCCCTGGATTGGGAAGATGCACTGGCAAAAGAAATGGCAACCCACTCCAGTATTCTTGCCTGAAGAATTCCATGGACAGAGGTTCCAATCCATGGAGTTGCAAGAGTTAGACATGATTGAGCAACTTTCACTTTCAACTTCAGTTAAATAGTTGAAAGGTAGGTTTGGGTGTTTTCATCATTATACCACTGTCACTATCCTTAAGTTTGTCTGTATGCTGTAAAGGAATGGTTGAAATATGTAGGAAAAGCAGTTTGAGTTGTTGATGTTAAGAATTTTTTTAAAAATTGGAATTCAAATTGAATTTTGATTGTAGGTCAATGTTATTTCCTTGGTAGAAATTACCTTCATTATAGAGAAAGGAATTGCAAATGTTATTCTTGTTGGAGGCTATGAACTTTAACAAGGCAGCCTGAAACTAATTGCTAAGATATTAGATGAAATAATAGGCATATATTAGGCTCCAATTTCAGTTGTATTTCTCCAAACCAAAGGAGAGAAAGACTGTTTCTTTCTTATGATTTTCCCCCTTTCTGTGCTAATCATCATATTCTCTTAAGACTGCTTCTGTTTTCACTTGTTCTGTAGATTGAGAAAAGCATTTCCCTTGAAATGCTAAAATACGCACACCATGTGGCATTATAGTGTTGATATAATCAACACTAGCTTCTAAGTCAATTTCTTTCGTTTCTGTATCAAATTGCTTTCAATTACCAAAGCCATCTAAATACTACTACATGATATGTTTTTGAATTTTGCCTTGCATTATCAGATGCTAAGATGCATCAAATATTGTTTTATATCTTTAAAAATGTTTCCTGTAATTCTTTTAGTGAAGGTCTTAATGTACTACTTGGACAATATGCAAAGGCACACTTGATTTACTGTAGAGATTCATTTAGTTACAATTTTGTTCTCACTAATTCAGTCAATAAATAGTTATTAAATATCTGTATATCAGATATCTTGAGGATACAAAGAAAAATACAGTGAAATATCTACCATCCAGATTCCCACACTGTATTTTATTTATTTATTTATTTTTTAATTTACAATATTGTATTGGTTTTGCCATACATCGACATGAATCCACCACGGGTGTACATGTGTTCCCCATCCTGAACCCCCCTCCCACCTCTCTCCCTGTACCATCCCTCTGGGTCATCCCAGTGCACCAGCCCCAAGCTTCCTGTATCCTGTATCGAATGTGGACTGGCAATTCATTTCACATATGATAATATAAATGTTTTAATGCCATTCGCCCAAATCATCCCACCCTCGCCGTCTCCCACAGAGACCAGAAGACTGTTCTATACATCTGTGTCTCTTTTACTGTCTCACATGCAGGGTTATCATTACCATCTTCCTAAATTCCATATGTATGCATTAGTATACTGTATTGGTGTTTTTCTTTTTGGCTTACTTCACTCTGCAACAAGGAGTTGCTTGCATACGGTTCATTTGCTATTATTTTCTCCCATTCTGAAGGCTGTCTTTCCACCTTACTTATAGTTTCCTTTGTTGTGCAGAATGGAGTATGATAGGCTCCAATTTCATCCACCTCATTAGAACTGATTCAAATGTATTCTTTTTAATGGCTGAGTAATACTCCATTGTGTTTATGTACCACAGCTTTCTTATCCATTCATCTGCTGATGGACATCTAGGTTGCTTCCATGTCCTGGCTATTATAAACAGTGCTGCGATGAACATTGGGTACACGTGTCTTTTTCAATTCTGGTTTCCTCTGTGTGTATGCCCAGCAGAGGGATTGCTGGGTCATATGGCAGTTCTATTTCCAGTTTTTTAAAGAATCTCCACACTGTTCTCCATAGTGACTGTACTAGTTTGCATTCCTACCAAGAGTGTAAGAGGGTTCCCTTTTCTCCACACCCTCTCCAGCATTTATTGCTTGTAGACTTCTGGGTAGCAGCCATTCTGACTGGCGTGAAATGGTACCTCATTGTGGTTTTGATTTGCGTTTCTCTGATAATGAGTGATGTTGAGTATGTCTTCTTCTGTATGTCTTCTTTGGAAAAAATGTCCGTTTAGTTCTTTGGCCCATTTTTTGATTGGGTCGTTTATTTTTTTGGAATTGAGCTGCAGGAGTTGCTTGCATATCGCTTCATTTGCTATTATTTTCTCCCATTCTGAAGGCTGTCTTTCCACCTTACTTATAGTTTCCTTTGTTGTGCAGAAGCTTTTAATTTTAATTAGGTCCCATTTGTTTATTTTTGCTTTTATTTCCAATATTCTGGGAGGTGGGTCATAGAGGATCCTGCTGTGATTTATGTCAGAGAGTGTTTTGCCTATGTTCTCCTCTAGGAGTTTATAGTTTCTGGTCTTACGTTTAGATCTTTAATCTAAAGATTAAAAAAGTGTGTGTGTGTGTGTTAGCCACTTAGTCGTGTCTGACTCTTCGCTATCCCATGGACTGTACAGCTTATTAATTCATTGTACTGATATCAACCTCAGTGCTATAGAGTGTAGTGGATATAACAAGCAACTGCTGAAGTCCATGAAAGCTTTACTGAGCAACTTAATTTTGTTCTTGATCTTGGAGCACAAGTACGATATTACTCCGTAAAAGGAGTATAAGAGCATAGAATTGCACATGCAAGGAAATAAAATCATGAAAGGATTTAATATCCATAAACTAAAGAGTAGCTAATTGTAGGAGCATAAAATTAAATGTATGCTACTTCTGTTCTGATATTCCTCAGGCCAAACCTTATTAATTGTAGAATTTGAATATAATATGTTTCCACTGAAAGTGAGAACAAAAACAATTATTGTGTGTGTGCTGTTAAAAGTTGTAACATCTTCATATTTATGATATTCCTAGAGATTTCTTTCTTTAAAAAAATCCTAAATTTCCATGCCTATTATAAACTTAGGTATTAGCTTTCTATTTTTCTTGAGTTATACAAGTTCCTTTCTATAACAATAATGACAGCGTAGGTAAGACATGTTAACTTAGTCAAATTTGAGAAATTTCAGTAATGAAAATGATAATGTTGGTTTAGCTTCTTATAATATTGCTTAAGGGGGCTTCCCTGGTGGCTTGGATTGTAAAGAATCTGCCTGCAATGCAGGAGACCTGGGTTCAGTTCCTGGATTGGGAAGATCCCCTGGAGAAGGAAATGGCTACCCACTCCAGTATTCTTGCCTGGAGAATCTCATGGACAGAGGAGCCTGGCAGGCTACAGTCCATGGGATCACAAAGAGTTGGATCCAACAGAGTGACTAAGCACCTTAGCACCTTAATCTTGCTTAAAAACAAATCTCTGATATTCAGCTTCTCTATAGCATGCATCTAGATGAATAAGTTTTTATTTTGTTTTGTTTTTAATATAATACTAACTTGTATATAGGAAATACAATTATCTCATTAAATCTGTCTCCTTCTAAGGGAGAGGGAACTACCAGTCTTCCTCTCAGGGTTCTTGTTATATAGTTTTCTTGGGTATTAGGTGGTTGTGTATCATTGAATCTCAGCACTTGATTGCTTTAAAAGCTTTTTACTGAGCTGGGTCAACATTCCACATTGAGATTTTTCTTCCCAGTCATGCAAGAATTCAACTATTATTAAAAGTGAGATGAATCACTCATGTGCAATAAGAGGGAAACAGGTTCCAGTTGTTAATTTCTAGTTCTTTTCTGGTTCTAACCATGAGTATCTCTGTGAAGTGAATCATATCACTGCCTGTGGAAAAAAGAGAAAGGAATCAAGTTCTTAGCTCACTGTCAGCCATATAATCATCTAAAATGAAGAAGGCTAAGGAGAGAAATCCTCTGCTCATGTTCTGTCTTTCCTCCCATAGGCATTCATGTGGTCTTTTGGCCATGAAATTGTACAGTAAGGGACTGCAAGATGGAATCCCATATTTTGTATTAAAGTCTACTAGAGAAATATGGGCTTATCTGCTTATTGGTGTTACTAGACAGCTGCTACTTTCTGCTGCCTAAGTTAATTAGATTCCCATAATGGGAAAAAACATTTACCTATATATACATATATACATATATATATATATATATATATATATATATATATACATATGGCTCATATATTTATATAAAACATGTATATCTTATTGAGGAAAAAATGTAGTTTATTTTCATTTATATCTCACTTGCTTTAAAAAATTTTGAAATTGGCATAATAGCTTTAGCAATCAAATATTGGGTCCAAACTTATACTGTTTCCTCTTATTCTTTTTTTTTTTTTTATTTTTAAACTTTACATAATTGTATTAGTTTTGCCAAATATCAAAATGAATCCGCCACAGGTATACATGTGTTCCCCATCCTGAACCCTCCTCCCTCCTCCCTCCCCATACCATCCCTCTGGGTCGTCCCAGTGCACTAGCCCCAAGCATCCAGTATCGTGCATCGAACCTGGACTGGCAACTCGTTTCTTACATGATATTTTACATATTTCAATGTCATTCTCCCAAATCTTCCCACCCTCTCCCTCTCCCACAGAGTCCATAAGACTCCTCTTATTCTTATAGTGATTAACCCCTTTCTCCTAATATAAGAGACTTTCTCACTGGACTTAGCCATTGAAGTAATTTTTAACATTTGGATCAGTCCAAGAACTGGTAGATTTATTTGTGAGATGTTATATTCAGTGTTTCTTAACCAGCTGCTGCTGCTGCTGCTAAGTCTCTTCAGTCGTGTCTGACTCTGTACAACCCCGTAGATGGCAGCCCACCAGGCTCCCCCGTCCCTGGGATTCTCCAGGCAAGAACACTGGAGTGGGTTGCCACTTCCTTCTCCAGTGCATGAAACTGAAAAGTGAAAGTGAAGTCTCTCAGTCATGTCCGACTCGTAGTGACCCCGTAGACTGCATCCTACCAGGCTCCTCCGTCCATGAGATTTTCCAGGCAAGAGTACTGGAGTAGGTTGCCATTGCCTTCTCCTTCTTAACCAGAAATGGCATTATATACCAATGCAGGTACTATAAGGCCTCAATTAGTGACTCTTCTGTGGGAAACCTCTATTTTTTATTTTACTCTTTTTTTTTTGCAGCTTTATTGAGATATAATTACTATATAATTTTGTGTGAGTTTAATGTGTACAATGTATTGATCAGCTTATATACTGCAGTATGATTACCACCATAGATGTTAGCTAATACATCCAACATATTACATAATATTACCTTTTTTTTTAGTGGTGAAAATATTTAATATCTAGTATTTTATGAATTTTCAAGTATAGAACACTATATTGTTATTTATAAACACAAGGCTGTACATTAGATCCCCAGAACTTATTCATATTTTCTTAAGTGGAAATTTGTACTCTTTGTCCAACATCTCTCCAGTTCCTCTACCCCCTTACACCTGATAACCACCATTCTGCTCTCTAGCAATATGCTTTTCAAAAAGATGTTGACTGTGTTAATGATATTTCATAATTATACGGAATCCTGTCTTGTGGATTAGAGATAAAATTGTCAGCTCATGCATGGTACAGATTCTCAAGCAAGTGACAAATGTTGGTTACGAGAATCAGTGGGGTAGGTAGGAAAGAAGAATCAGGTCATGACATTTGTTGGACCCGGAGAGAAGAATTCCATGTTTCAAATGAAATATGCCATCCTTTGAGCTTCATCTTAGATGCTTTCTGTTCATTGTTAGCACCCACTCTGGAGGCTGTGGTGTCTTCCTTGAACAGTTAAGCACTTTTCTTGTAATTCTTTTATGGAACTCATGATTTTCTGTCTTGAAGTATATTTTGATTGCCTGCTGTTAACTATTAGAATCAAAATTAAGAAAAGGGAAAGGGATAAACATAAGACTAAGACCTCTGCCATACCTAACACAATATTTCTTTCCCATACTAAACACTTAATGAGAATGTGTGGAATTGAGTTCAATAATATTTATTTGTTTAACACAAGAAACTATAGACTACAGCATGGGTTAAAGTTCAAGAGGCTGAGGACAAAAATCAAATAGAAAGGAATGTATTTGATGCAGGCCGTCCAAGCTCCCATAAAAAGAACCAGAGTCGTGCCCATAATCTTCTCTATACCACTCACATTTATCAGAACAGAGGATCAAGACCATATTATGGTGTCATGTCCTCACTTCAAATTCATCTTATTTCCTCAGGCCACACAGAAGAGATAAACAGTTTATGTCACTATCATAAACCTCTAATTAACTCTTAACTAATTCCTATGACCCCTGCATTGAAATCTCACCTAGTACAATAGGAAAGAAGGAGATACACCTCTGCTCCTGGGTTTCTCATGGGTACTTACGCTGCCACCCTCATGGTCACACCCCAAAGCTATTCAGTTTGAAGTTGCCATGGTCTGCTCTACGTGTGCTGACTCATCCACCACTGTTACCACACCTTTGAAAACCACTGTTCTCTTCCTACTCAGAGTGGAGATGTTTTCCCATCACTTCATGCTTTCCCTTAACTAATCAAGTATTTTCCGGCAATTTGCTGCTATAGCAAAATTATGCCTCTATGTTAATTAATACTTCTTTGTTGTTGTTAACTCAGTGATGCACACACAGTTAACTTTTAGAAAAAGAAATTTAGGATTTCCAAAAAATTAGAACTGAGGTATGCTCTAGGAGTACGGAGGCTCGCACTCATCATTTATGTTTTGAGAAGTTAGGACAAGCTTTTCATGAGAGTTTACATTTAAGCTAATTTTTTAAGGCAATGATACAAAATGCACATGTAATAAATTAAACTAATGATCTCAGTTGTTATTCATATATCTCATATGTATATGTGTTTTATTCCACTGACTTTATCAATTTTAGTTTTCCAACCAAGCAGGAAAAAGTAAATACTGCCTGCCAATACAAGAAACATAATCATACTCAATATATATTCTATAAGATTTTCCTGTCTATGGGACACTATAACTCATACTTAAAACAGTGTTATTTATCAAGGTCAGAATAGGATATTTTTGGCCTCTTTCAAGTAGACTTCTGGTAGACAGTCTTCAGAGAAGTTATTAAATTTTCATATATTTTTGCATGTATGGAATTAGCAGTCAGACATAGGCTAGGTTGTGCATAAAAATGTTGTTTCCTGTGTCTAGGAGATTCTTCTGAAAGCAAGTCATGGAAAAAGGAATATAACTATTTCAATAGTAAATTTTAAAACTCTGGTATATTTACTATTTTAGGGTTTTCTATGATAGACAATGGGCTTCCCTGGTGTCTCAGTGGTAGAGAATCTGCCTGCCAATGTAGGAAACGCAGGTTCGATCCCTGGGTAAGGAAGATCCCCTGGAGAAGGGAATGGCAACCCACTCCAATATTCTTGTCTGGAGAATCCCATGGACAGAGGAGCCTGGCGGGCTACCATGGGGTTGCAAAGAATCGGACACAACTTAGCAACTAAACAACAGCAATAACATGATAGACAATCAGCGTACATTAGTATATTATATTATCTGACTATCTTTTCTTATAGGAACATTACATGTAAATAATTTGCTTGTTGACTCTTTGAAATATACTTTGGGAATTGTTTTTTTTAGTTGTCATTGAGTTTAGAGGAAAACTGAGTAAAGAAGGCAAACATATTTTCTTCCATGATACCTCACAAAATTTGAAATGTAAAGATGAAGAAAAAAATGTTCCCATAGTCCAATAGATCTTATAACTGCTGTTGTTGTCATCATTTTTTTAATTACATTTTACAGCCACATTTTAAGTCTTAGGGATTCATAGCTAAAATTAAAATTAAACCCACTGAATAAATAGGAACAAATATACACATACAGGCTTTATGTGTGATTATTTTTCAGGAATATCAGTAATACCCAAATGAAAGTAGAGCTTGGAAGAGAAGCTACCTCTGTTGAAGGAATATGCTTACCCATGGTTGTAGCCGTATTGTTATCTCAACATAGACTTTTCATATTTCTGCACCATCATTTTTCATCTTACTCACACACTGAATATCTTTTATAGATGTCAGAATGATTAGATTTAGCATCTGCAAAATACTCATCGTTGAGAATTATAGACCACTTAGAAGATTGGCAAGGACAAGTTAAAACAGAAAATGGGTCTCTCAACAGGCATGCAGAATCATAGCAGTGATTCAGTGAATTCTTAGGGATATTTTCCTTTTATGGTAGGAAGGGGGTGACAGTTTATAGTTTAAGAGTGTTTGCAGAATCAACACTGGGAGTAGAAAATTACACCCATGTTTATTGTCAAGCGACATTTGTTATATAATGCATTTTCCTCCTTCCCAGAAGTACCTCACCTTTTGTCAAAACGTTATTTCTTTTGCTATCTTTTGTTGAAAGTAGTTCCATTCAAGCCTTATGCCCTGGATTCTGCTACATTTTACTTACCAGCTAAAGAAGTAAAAATTCTGTTTTTAAAAACCTGAATGCACATAAGTTTCTGACAAGCCCTCGTTTTGGGGATGACTTTATCGGTGATTACAGATTTTAGAAGGAAGAAAAAGAAATCTAAAGATGACCTTTAATGTCATTATTTAGCTTGAATCTTGAGGAGAGCAAACAGAGCAACAACCTGCAGACTTGGGTTTGCTGATAAACATTTTTGTTCCTCCATCTGCTCCCTCACCACACCAGTAGCAGACTGATAGTGGAATGACGGAACAGGGAGGAGTAGGAGACATGGTTCAATGTGAATTAGGTGAGAACAGAGAATGTGGTGCAGAGCAGAGGGTAGCTGGAAGAGAGGCACTGTGCAGCCCTTCTGGCACGAGGTAACTATGCTGACAAGTGGTGCCAATCCCTGAATGCTTCAACAGTTCCACGTTGTAGGTTGTTGCCTCAAACTTTACTCATTTGCTGTCACCATGTAGCTTCCCCTTTTGAAAACAGTTTCTATAAAAGCATTCTCTCCATATATTGTCTAAATGGTATGTTTTAATTGAAACATTCTTTTGATTCTATAGTGCTTTTCAAGTTTCACACAGATAATTTCATATAATCCCATAGTAACCCTTACATGTGTTATAATTAATCTATTGCTATATAGGGAAAAAGTGTTTACTGTGCTTGGTCTCCTAACATATGTGTGCATTGTGTGTGTGTCTGTATAGTGTGTGTGTGTATGTGTGTCTGTGTAACATAAATAGCTCTGCCATACAATCTATTTATATAGCAGGAACAAATACTGTTAAAAACAGTTCAGTGGGTCTTTTCTCTCTCTCTCTTTTTTCCTTTGGTTGCAAGACTCATGTGAGCATTTGGTTGTCTCATCTTTAGTTGAAATTATGGTTTCCATTAAAAAAAAACAAAACAGGAAATGACCTAATTTATGTTGAAATAGGTCCTTAACTGAAGTCTTATATCTCTGCAAAAATTCATTCTTTGCAAATACAGTTGCCATTCCCAGTGCCTAAAATGCCTTTAGAAGGTATATGTAGTGCATTGATTTGAAGTTTTCATCCATATGGCATGGTTGAAGAAAAAGCATATTGTATTAGGCCAAACCACATATAATTGCTGAATATTTAACCATTTCTGAACTATAAAGTAGTAATTTGGTATGATTCAACCTGATCTGTGCATTTTTTAATTCTTTATGTTGTTTGGGTCATTTTTTTATTCTTTATGTTGTTTGGGTAAGATAAATTATAAAGCATGTACATGTATGTTTCATATTACAGCTAATAAAGATGATATATATAATTTTCCAAATCATCAGTGTCTGGTTGAATTAAAAATATTATTTGCACAGGTGTGGGGTTTATCTTCATAAAAGTGCTGTCAGAGATTGGTTGATATGTATTTTATTAACCAAAGCTTTGTTTGCTAATATGTCTACTTAGAGGTAACTCTGTTATATATAAATATAATTGATATAACAGGCAGTTCTATTTCCAATTTTTTAAGGAATCTCCACACTGTTCTCCATAGTGGCTGTACTAGTTTGCATTCCCACCAACAGTGTAAGAGGGTTCCCTTTTCTCCACACCCTCTCCAGCATTTATTATTTGTAGACTTTTGGATCGCAGCCATTCTGACTGGTGTGAAATGGTACCTCATGGTGGTTTTGATTTGCATTTCTCTGATAATGAGTGATGTTGAGCATCTTTTCATGTGTTTGTTAGCCATCTGTATGTCTTCTTTGGAGAAATGTCTATTTAGTTCTTTGGCTCATTTTTTGATTGGGTCATTTATTTTTCTGGAGTTGAGCTGTAGGAGTTGCTTGTATATTTTTGAGATTAGTTGTTTGTCAGTTGCTTCATTTGCTATTATTTTCTCCCATTCTGAAGGCTGTCTTTTCACCTTGCTAATAGTTTCCTTTGATGTGCAGAAGCTTTTAAGGTTAATTAGGTCCCATTTGTTTATTTTTGCTTTTATTTCAAATATTCTGGGAGGTGGGTCATAGACGACCCAGAGGGATGGTATGGGGAGGGAGGAGGGAGGAGGGTTCAGGATGGGGAACATATGTATACCTGTGGCGGATTCATTTTGATATTTGGCAAAACTAATACAATTATGTAAAGTTTAAAAATAAAATAAAAAAAAAGAATAAATATAATTGATATAACAGAGAGGCAGCTAAATAGTGTGTTTAAATGATTTTATACTTAGAGTGATCACTGGAATTTCTTGCTCCAGATTGTGTCCAAAGTAACAGCATTTAAACTTCTCCAACAACTTAACAAAATGATTTTGCTGCTCATTTTTTTCTTCCTGAGAGTTTTTAAGATTAGAATGAACTGACTCTGTAAAGTACACAGATGATTACTATTAAATATCTGTCTCTTTAGTCTGAAAGTCCTTAGTTTTTTGAATTGAGATGAAAATTGAACTGGACTTTGGATTTGGATGAAGTCATTACAATATCAGTGTTAATTTGCTATAAGCAAACCTAATAGTATTAATTACACTGTAGCAAATAACTCAGTCACATTGAAGCTTGTTCCTTCATTTTTTGTTTATTTTGGTATTTGAAGAAAAGAGGAAAGTCTAGTTTATCAAATAGAAAAAACAAGTCATCAATGATGACAAAATATTGATATTTCCAAACAAAGTAGGTTAACCCATGTACAGGAATAAAAATAGATTTCAGTGGAAAAAATATTAACAATTACCCACCTCTTGGATTTCTGTTACATTCACTGTAACATATGATATTGTGGAAAAGTCTTAAAGGAAGGTCTAAAAGTCATAATATTAGACTTCATTCATTCACAAACTTAAAGCACACTGCTAGTATAATGTGACCACTGAATTCTGAGAGGGATTTGTCTAGAAATTATGCTTTGTTTTTGTGTTTTTTGTCTGAAAGTTATGCTTTGAGTTTTTTGTTTTGTTGAAGTGTAAAAAGGTTTGTGCTCGTGTCCTTGAGTTTTCCTTATTTCTGAGTCCAAAGTATTCTTCTTATGTAATATTTACTATTGTAAATGAAGAAATTTTCTTAGTATGCATATGGTTCAGTAATTTTTAGACAGTTTATATTAGTGTGCTCTTACTGGTTATAGATTAATTTTCAATTCGCCTTTCCTAAATTTTAGCCCACTGATAATGTGTTTCCTATTTTCTTTAATAGATGTCATTCCAATTGACATATATGAGCTTCGTGTTTTTGATTTTGGTTTTTTGTAACTGTTTATCCCATTGCCTTATGGGTTGAAAATGTAGATTATTCCATATCATTATTGTCACCATGGGTTGATTATTTTAAATTTTAACACTGCTAATTTCTCATTTACCTTCTGATATGTTTTCATTTATTTGATTGGAC
The DNA here is from genome assembly GCF_055505025.1 of Bos grunniens. Classification (NCBI taxonomy): domain Eukaryota; kingdom Metazoa; phylum Chordata; class Mammalia; order Artiodactyla; family Bovidae; genus Bos; species Bos grunniens. The sequence goes on along the minus strand of NC_141194.1, from coordinate 97,273,484 downwards.
ACTTCTACAAATATCTTGTCTAGGTCAAGTTACCAGTGTCATTTCTGATAACTTTTATACTGCCTTTTCCCCATTTTTTACTGTGTATTTTCTAATTACTAAAACATGTAGAGTAATTGACATTTAATAAACTTTCCCTAAGACATAGTAAAACCAGTATTTGTATTTGAATTAAATTAGTAGTGTCCTACCAACATGGACCTACATTATAGCACAGGGAACTGTACTCAATGTTATGTAATAACTATAAAGGAAAAGAAAGTAAAAAAGAATGCACATATAAAGAATATATAAATTACTGTGCTATACACCTAAAACTTACATGATATCATAAATCAACTTTAGTTGAATAAAAAAATTGTAAAATAATTTAGTACTATCGTAGTACTTATGAGCAGCAACTTTAAGTCAACTCCTTATAGTTTAGGGATTTGATCTGTAAGTTCATAGATGGGAGAATTTCAGCGTTAGGAATTCAAGAAGCAATGGTTATACATTTCTGAAGTTAGAGGTTTTTTTTTTTTTTTCTTTTTTTCTTTTGTTTTTGGTCGTTCAAAAAACAGATTGTGGGTCTAGCTTTAAAGTAAAGAAAAGTATTAATAACTATAAATATTAACCTTTTAGTTTAAAATCAAATGGAAAACACAACTAGGTTAGTCTTGACTGTCAAGTGTAATTGCATGTATTCATGAAAAGCCACCATTTCCCAACAAAAATTAGACTCTTATTCTAGAAAAAAACATGATGGTGTTTAATTTATTTGGGTTATACTGTTACATCAGTTGTTAGTTGTCAGTTTCTGAAAATAGCACGTTTCAACATTTCAAGACTTTTAGTTAGACTGTAATGACAAACACCAGTCCTGTTAATTACTACAGAGTTAAGTCAGTAAAATTATGGTATGGTCTTTCTTTAACTATCTTCAGGTCACTTAGTATCTGCTTAATCTTTTTATGCTTTAATAAACTAAGGGAAAAATTGAGATCATTAAATATCCAATTGTAATTTAGCACTGTCAAGATTAAGGTGGGGGTTATGGTCATTAGGAGTAAAATGGTTTCATTTATGGACTGAGAGCAATGAGTCCCATCAATAAACCACTTTCTGTCTCTAATGATCCTACTTCTCTTTAATTGTGTGCAAATCTAACAACCATCTCACTTTCTTCTTTCAGTCCTGAGAGGAAAATGGTGAAACAGAAATGTTTTGCATATTGTGTTACCTTTACACTTCTTGATTTTTGGCACCTGTTTATGAAGGCAAACTGATACGTCTTTTAAGGGAAATATGCTGTGTTCTCTCTGAGTTTTTCAGCATAGATTTGACAGAGGAATAGATTTTTCTATGATTACATAGGTTCCAAGATCAGTGGCATCTTAATCTTTACAAGAGTCATTTATTTTAGAAAGATATCTGTCTTATAAAATGTCCAATTTAAAATACTTGAATGTTCTAAGAATTGAAAATTATCTCACTGAGGGGTTCGGAAAGGAAGCGTCTCTTGTTGGTCTGTCATTCTCTCACCTTTATGGTAGAAATTCTCTTAATTCACGTCCTTGTAACCAGGTTCCCTGAGAAGTCAGTGCTCACACTTCACTGGATGTAAGGTGTTCACTGAAGCCTAGGGCACTCTGACTCATTACAGCTAGTAAGCAGTTCTCAAGTACATCCTGGCATTTCTAATGTTCAGTTCAGTTGCTCAGTTGTGTATGACCCTTTGTGACACCATGTAAAGCAGCACTCCAGGCCTCCCTGTCCATCACCAACTCCCAGAGTCCACCCAAACCCAAGTCCATTGAGTCGGTGATGCCATCCAACCATCTCATCCTCTGTTGTCCCCTTCTCCTCCCATCTTCAATCTTTCCCAGCATTAGGCTCTTTTCCAATGAGTCACTTCTTCGCATCAGGTGGCCAAAGTATTGGAGTTTCAGCTTCAGCATCAGTTCTTCCAATGAATATTCAGGACTGATTTCCTTTAGGATGGACTAGTTGGATCTCCTTGCAGTCCAAGGGACTCTCAAGAGTCTTCTCCAAAACCACAGTTCAAAATCATCAATACTTCGGCGCTCAGCTTTCTTTATAGTTCAACTCAGTCCAACTCACATCCATACCTGACTACTGGAAAAACCATAGCCTTGACTAGACAGACCTTTGTTGGCAAAGTAATGTCTCTGCTTTTTAATATGCTGTCTAGGTTGGTCATAACTTTTCTTCCAAGGAGTAGGTGTCTTTTTATTTCATGGCTGCAGTCACCGTCTGCAGTGATTTTGGACTATTGTTGCTTCCTGACCTGCATACAGATTTCTTAAGAGGCAGGTCAAGTGGTCTGGTATTACCGTCTCTTGAACAATTTTCCACAGTTTATTGTGATCCACATAGTCAAAGGCTTTGGCATAGTCAATAAAGCAGAAATAGATGTTTTTCAGGAACTCTCTTGCTTTTTCAATGATCCAGTGAATGTTGGAAATTTGATCTCTGGTTCCTCTGCCTTTTCTTAAACCAGCTTGAACATCTGGAAGTTATCGGTTCACGTATTGTTGAAACCTGGCTTGGAGAATTTTGAGCATTACTTTACTAGCGTGTGAGATGAGTGCAATTGTGCTGTAGTTTGAGCATTCTTTGGCATTGCCTTTCTTAGGGATTGGAATGAAAACTGACCTTTTCCAGTCCTGTGGCCACTGCTGAGTTTTCCAAATTTGCTGACACTCCAGCGAAGCACAGGCACCGCTACTGACCTTGGATGTGGGGTATCTCCTCATGGCCACTGCTCACTTCTAGTGTAACATCTGAGATTTTGGCTTGCCATGATACTATTGTGCTTACCCTCCAAGCCTCTTGTATATGTCAGTTGTACTTGTTAGTTCAGTTATGTGTTTCAATTAAATATTAGGTGAACCAATAAATAGTGCTTAAAAAGTATGCCATTTTTTATGAAAACTATGTTGAATGCTTTGGAAATGTTTGATAAAGTCATTTTAAATTTGCTGTCTAATCAGAGTGGGTAAGAAAACTTAAAAGATAGGCACCAATTCCAAAACCCTTCTGTATTCTGATTGCTTCACAAATGTATTTAAGTTCTAGCTGCTTAAATCTAGAAACCAATGTAGAAACTAGCTTCAGTTCAGTTCAGTCGCTCAGTGATTGTATATTTTGTGTGGTTTGTGTGTGCCTGCTCATCGTATCCTACTCTGAGACCCCTTGGCCTGTAGCCCGCAGGCTCCTCTATCCATGGGATTTCCCAGCCAAGAATACTGGACTGGGTTGTCACTTCTTTCTCCTTTCTATGGTTTATATGCAAGCAAATCTTTGCACAGAGCCAATCAGAGGATCGTAACTCAAATAGAATACTTTAACTCTACATCAAAAAGATTGGCAAATGAATATTATTTATACTTTTTTGGTTAAAATATTTATGATGTATATCATGTTTTATGAACATCTACTTTAACTGAACTCTTTGGTTCACTGACACTGCCTGATTTTCTAATTGTCTTTCTAGTCATGTCTAGTGTATTAAAAACTTTAAAAATGTTAACTTCATATTCTAAGTCCATCATTTTCTCTCTCTGCATTGTAAAAATGGGCCATATATATTTATATCTTGAAGATTCTATTTCTTCTCCAAGGATTAACTTAATTTCTATAGGCTTTTGTCATTTTCCCCAGTTAAAATATTGAAAAACAAACACCCAGACTAAAGGCATTTGTCTTTTTTTTTTTTTCTCTTGTGAATACTATTACCCGTGTGAGTACATTACCAACAGCATAGACTGACCTGAGCTTAATTTTGTTGGCAATCTTAATGCTAACATCAGAGATAAATAAGGAGGACTTCTTGTGGGATCTGTCCATGGTATGTGTGAAAAGAAACTCTTAGCCATAAAAGATATTCAACTAGTAAAGGGCAGATTATAAATTTTCTAGAAACTAAGAGAAAGAAGAGCTAAAAAGTATAATTATGGTACCAATCCCAAAATGCTTACCCATGTCTAATGACTGAATCAAAGAATGGCTCAGGAAGACTGGAAAGTCTAGATGTTATCAATGAAACAACCCTTTCCATTATAAACTGGAGAATAACTGATAAAACATAAGACTACAAAAATAAATGCTACATTAGGAGTGACCTAATATAATTTAAAGCATACCAAGACTTGTTTCTGATGGGTGAAGAATGAATGTTTCTTTAAAAGCATGTAATTCAAATATTCAGGTGATCAGTGAAGTCAAAAGAATTCTGCTTCTTAGGATGAAATTAGAACATGTTCCATCATCTGAATATTGACATGGAGATACTAGCCCATGAATGGCAGTTTCATCCAGTTAAACCATTGTATTTATATTCAAAATTCCCTTGGGGATATTAATCAGTAGGCATGCATACATACATATATGTCTGTGTATATATATATATGTGTGTGTGTGTGTGTGTGTGTGTGTGTGTTTCCAATAGTCACATTTAATATGTATAAGTATGCCATGTTTGTTTAGTTAGTAAGTCATGTCCAACTCTTTGTGAGCCCACCAGGCTCCTCTGTCCATGGGATTCTCCAGGCAGTAATACTGGTGTGGGTTGCCATTTCCTTCTCCAGGGGATCTTCTCGACCCAGGGATCAAACCCAGGTCTCCTGCATTGTAGGTAGACACTTTACCATCTGAGCCACCAGGAAAGACATAATAGAAAATATATCACATTTATTCATTCACATAATATGATCAGCATTAACAAAATACCTGAGTTATTTATGGCACTTAAATGTTCTGAGTACAGTTATGACTTATGAAATCATTGAAGCTGTGTGATACATAAATAATATAAAGGTATTTTCCCATTCCATTCATTATGATTTATGACTTGGTTAGTTTATTCTTAGTTAACCAATGATTAGGCTGTGGGATAGTAACGTGACTTTTCATTTCACCCATTTCATTTCACCCAATTTATATAGTCATACTATGTACAGTGCATTGTGTTAGGCCCAGTGAGAAGAATGAAAAGTTTCTCTGACCTTCAAGATGACAAGAATATAATTTCCCTGATAAAATAGTGGCAAAGAATTTAATCAGGTTGACAAAGAGTAAATTTTAAAAGACATTTCAAGCAGTTTTTAGTTTATTTCAACTCTTGCAAAGTCAAACTTATATGCAATAGTAAATACTAAAACAAAGCAAGATTCTTCTTAGAACACAGAAGAGGCAATAATCAAAAAGTCAAACCCATTTGCTACATTCATTTTAGTGAATATAAGTCATAGTTATATGAAACTGCCTACAAAATTGAGATCCAGTTTTGAACGTCCAAGTTATTCCTAGACAAACGTTTAAGACTTTAAACTGTTTGTGTTTTTCAGTTTTGCCCTCCCCCAAATTTATATTAGAAAATTCAGCAAGTATCTGGAGCAAATCTTAGGGGGAAAATAATAATTTTCCTGCCTAATATTTAAACATTTGACTGCAAATACTATGAGGTCATGAGTCCTAAAATGATTGGGGTCATATGCTAGATTCTGGGTATATGGTGAAAAATTTGAAAATACTATTTTTTATGAGAATAGAATTCATGTAGAAAATGAAGTCTGTTGATGTTTAATTCAGTTCAATTCAGTTCAGTCGCTCCGTCGTGTCCGACTCTTTGCAACCCAATGAACCACAGCATGTCAGGCCTCCCTGTCCATCACCAACTCCTGGAGATTACCCATAGTTATGTCTATTGAGTCAGTGATGCTATCCAACCGTCTTATCCTCTGTCATCCCCTTCTCCCGCTGCCCTCAATCTTTCCCAGCATCAGAGTCTTTTCCAATGAGTCAGCTCTTTGCATCAGGTGGACAAAGTATTGGAGTTTCAGCTTCAACACCAGTCCTTCCAATGAACACTCAGGACTGATCTCCTTTAGGATGGACTGGTTGGATCTCCTTGCAGCCCAAGGGACTCAAGAGTCTTCTCCAACACCACAGTTCAAAAGCACCAATTCTTCGGTGCTCAGCTTTCTTCACAGTCCAACTCTCATATCCGTACATGACTACTAGAAAAACCATAGCCTTGACTAGATGGACATTTGTTGACAATGTAATGTCTCTGCTTTTTAATGCCTAGTAAGACAAGTGAAAAAAAAAAAAAAAAGAAGTGTTTTCCAACTTTGCTTGTTGTTAAAGCATCTGCCTACAATGTGGGAGACCCAGGTTCGATCAATGGGTTGGGAAGATCTCCTGGAGAAGGAAGAGGCAACCCACTCCGATACTCTTGCCTGGAAAATCCCATGGACAGAGGAGTGTTGTAGGCTACAGTCCATGGGGTCACAAAAGAGTCGGACATGACTGAGAGACTCTACTTTCACTTTCACTACTTTTACTAGTCCTACTTATTAGTATATGATCACTTTTTTCTTTCAAAGATATACCCTTTATTAGGCAGCAATATTCTGCTGATGGAGAAAAGAAAATGAGTGGGTTACAATTAAGTAAATAAGACATAGTTTTTCTATTTCTGAAAAGTAACAGGGAGAAGTTTTTCCCCCTAAATGAATAAAACCTCAAATAAAATTAGAATTCCTGTACCTTGCTACTCATTAAAGGGTGACACTAGTAACAGTTGCAATGGCACCCCACTCCAGTACTGTTCCTGGAAAATCCCATGGACGGAGGAGCCTGGTAGGCTCCAGTCCATGGGGTCACTAAGAGTCGGGCATGACTGAGAGACTTCACTTTCACTTTTCACTTTCATGCCTTGGAGAAGGAAATGGCAACCCACTCCAGTGTTCCTGCCTGGAGAATCCCAGGGACAGGGGAGCCTGGTGGGCTGCCGTCTATGGGGTCGCACAGAGTCGGACACGACTGAAGCGACTTAGCAGCAGTAGCAGCAGTAACAGTTTACAAAGAGGAAATTGTAGAAATGCAATAAAACAAGATTATCTTGGCAAAATGAGATTTCTCTCTGTACATTGTGCTAAAAATGCAGCTGTGACCAGGTATTTGCTAGATCAGCTAGAGATCTGTACATGAATTGTGATTTGCATATTTAAAGAATTGATTTAAGTCACAGCTAATATCCCGCGCTGCAGAGAGAAAAGCAGCATAGCATGCATCCAACATTGTCCATTTATGTGTAGCAGAGTTCACATGTTTATCAAAATACACTAGTGCACTTTTAATTCTCAGAGACAATAAGGCTGATGTATGAAGTTTACAGAAGCTGTTTCATTTTATGTCCACCATGGAGACTGTGACTATTTTTTATCTTTAAGATAGCATGGTAATCTTCTATAAATTTGTATGACTTTAATTCATTGGATTCTAGAAACCTGTTGATTTGTGTTCAGGATATTAGTCATATTGATTGGTTTCTAATTGCATTCAATAACCTCTCATAGCTTTTAGGACTTTAAATATAATTTAAGGTTTGAATTTTAACTCATAGAATCAAGGAGTAATATGGTCACATCAGTGTTCTAAGAAGAACATATTTGCCCATTGAGGCATTTGTGAGATGGATTGAAAGCATGGAGACAGTTGTAGTAGTCTAGCCTTTGGGTAATGTGAGTCTCAAAAAAGTGGCAGTTGCCATGGAAAGGCAAAGATAGATGCTAAAAGTCATTTTGAAAAATAATGATCAATAAGAATTGATGACTGGGTGTATGTGGTTAAAAAAAGGATAAAAATAAAATCTAACTCTGTGGTTTTAAGAAATGACAGCTGAAAGAATGGTGATACATACCATTGGGGCAAACAGGAAATCAGAAATAGATTTTGGTTTCTAGAGGAAAGTGGTTGCCCTGGTTTGGATATGTTGCTTGTTAGAACATGGATCACCCAATGGGATATGTTTAGTTGGCATGTGAGAAGGGAAGACTGCTCCTCAAATAGGAGGAGAGGGCTTACATATAGAGATTTGAGAGTCCTCAGATTTTATATAATATTAAAAGCCTTGACGTGACAAAATGAAAGTTGCTCAATAGTGTCTGACTCTTTGTGACACCATGGACTATACAGTCCATGGAATTCTCCAGGCCAGAGTACTGGAGTGGGTAGCCTTTCCCTTGTTCAGGGGGTCTATTGAACCCAGGTCCCCCGCATTGCAGGTGGATTCTTTACCAGATAAGCCACAAGAGAAGTCCTTGATGTGAAAGCAATACCTTAAAATAAAGAGTTTATATAGAGGAAAGAGCAGAGGGTCTTGGGAATGCTTCTATTCAGATATAGAATAAAGCATAGAAGGCAGCAAATGAAACAGTTTGGTAAGAAGAATCATATTGCTCTATAGAATGGAAGAGAATTTGTATCTGAAGTTGAATCAGCATTGTAGTATTGACCTCAAATAATTTTTGCAGAAACCTAGAAATTTTATATCATATACTTTGGGCCTAAAATTAACTGTTATGAGTGGATAGAATTGTAATGAATACAATTATTTGTGTTACAGAATAGAGGCTCTCCTGAAATGTTTCCTGTGAAAACTATATCCCATGTTACTGTGCCTTGCTTTCTGAATACTACTTTATACATGAAAACTAAAAGAGAAAGAGTTTGGAGGCTGTTTTCTTCCCATCCTGTAGAAAATTACAAAACTACAATTTCCCTATAGCAACATCTTAATACCGTCAGTCAAGCTTTTTTATGACACAAGCACAGTGTACAAAAAGTTTTCATAACTCGTTTGTGTCTTTATAGCCACCCTATGAGGACAGCAAGGCAGGTGGTATTATTCCTGTTTTACAAGTGAGAAAACAGAGGCTCAAAGAGGTTTAAGTGTCTTGTGCAAATTCATATGGAAAGTAAGCGGGATTCCTGTCTTCTAAGACCAGCTTTCTTACTTTCTTTTTGTTGTTATCCTGCTGACTGCCCCACATTTATTATACCTTCCCTAAAGACTCCTGTAAGTGACATTTTAGAATATTATCAAAACAAATCCTAAAGGTACATTATGAATTCACTATATTTTACTGAGTAAAAATCCGTTTAGGCAGTATTTCATACATTAGGTCAGAAGTCAAAAATGACTGTTTACTGGACTTTGGGGATAAATTTTGAAGCATATTCTCTCAGGCTTTTTGAGTAAATTACTCTTAAAGAGTTCTTATTGGTACCTACCAAGGGCCCAGAAGAGTTAATTGGCTTACAAAACATATGTGGATTGCACTCAGAGAATAGTTCATTTAACATTTCTTAACATCTGGATGTACTGTTTTTGTTTGTTTGTTTGTTTGTTATTTCAGTTCAGTTCAGTTCAGTCACTCAGTCGTGTCTGACTCTTTGAGACCCCATGAATTGCAGCACGCCAGGCCTCCCTGTCCATCATCAACTCCCGAAGTTCACCCAAACCCATGTCCATCAAGTCAGTGATGCCATCCAGCCATATCATCCTCTGTTGTCCCCTTCTCCTCCTGCCCCCAGTCCCTCCCAGCATCAGGGTCTTTTCCAATGAGTCAACTCTTCACATGAGGTGGCCAAAGTATTGGCATTTAAGCTTTAGCATCACTCCTTTCAAAGAACACCCAGGACTGATCTCCTTCAGAATGGACTGGTTGGATCTCCTTGCAGTCCAAGGGACTCTCAAGAGTCTTCTCCAACACCATAGTTCAAAAGCATCAATTCTTCAGCGTTCAGCTTTCTTCACAGTCCAACATTCACATCGATACATGACCACTGGGAAAACCATAGCCTTGACTAGACAGACCTTTGTTGGCAAAGTAATGTCTCTGCTTTTTAATATGTTGTCTAGTTTGGTCATAACTTTACTTCCAAGAAGTAGGTGTCTTTTAATTTCATGGCTGCAATCACCATCTGCAGTGATTTTGGAGCCCCCCAAAATAAAGTCTGACACTGTTTCCACTGTTTCCCCATCTATTTCCCATGACGTGATGGGACCAGATGCCATGATCTTTGTTTTCTGAATGTTGAGCTTTAAGCCAACTTTTTCACTCTCCTCTTTCACTTTCATCAAGAGGCTTTTTAGTTCCTCTTCATTTTCTGCCATAAGGATGATGTCATCTGCATATCTGAGGTTATTGATATTTCTCCCAGCAATCTTGATTCCAGCTTATGCTTCTTCCAGCCCAGCGTTTCTCATGATGTACTCTGCATAGAAGTTAAATAAGCAGGATGACAATATACAGCCTTGACATACTCCTTTTCCTATTTGGAACCAGTCTGTTGTTCCACGTCCAGTTCTAACTGTTCCTTCCTGACCTGCATATAGGTTTCTCAAGAGGCAGGTCAGGTGGTCTGGTATTCCCATCTCTTTCAGAATTTTCCACAGTTTATTATGATCCACACAGTCAAAGGCTTTGGCATAGTCAATAAAGCAGAAATAGATGTTTTTCTGGAACTCTCTTGCATTTTCCATGATTCAGCGGATGTTGGCGGTTTGAGCTCTGGTTCCTCTGCCTTTTCTAAAACCAGCTTGAATATCTGGAAGTTCATGGTTTGCATATTGCTGACCTTAACTGCAAATACTTAAGTCATAGAGGATACTTTTTGGTCAATTATTATATTTTTTGGAGAAGGAAATGACAACTCACTAGAAAATCCCATGGACTGAGGAGCCTGGCAGGCTACATTCCATGGCATTGCAAGAGTCAGACATGACTTAGCAAATAAACCACCACATTATGTCTTTAGAAAAGTCGGAAAGAAAGTATATGGTAGAGATATAATACTGGAGGTAGTAAAATACCGGAGAATTTGATTTGGACCCCTCTGTGTTACTTTGTGAAATAATCATTTGTCCATTGAGATTAAATTTCATACTACTTTATAGTAGCTGATTTTTCCTCTAATACTGACTGTTTTATAGGACTTGGCTTTAGTTTATGCATGTAGCTCTTGCTGTTATATTGTATTTACTTAATTTGAAGATTTTTCAAATAAATTTTGCCAGGGGTGCCTTGTTCCTGTCTGCCTGTGATATTATGCAAGCTTTATAAAAATGCTTTTTTTAGTCCTGTTAATAATTATTCTACTGATGCATTTGCAGAATAAACTTATATCATCAACTTCACCTTGTGGAAAATTCACAGTATACATTTTATCCTCAAAAGGTTGGAAATAAGGTCTTATAAAGATACTCAGGCACATTATGATAGAGAGGAACCAGAAATCTAGAACCTGGCTATGTATACGGAGAGAGTCTCTGTTGATTTCTCTCTGTCTCCATATCCTCATGATAGATTTAGGCTGGAAAATTGCTGTTATCCCTCCCAAGAGTGTATTTTTATTAATCTAGAACTCAGGGTAGATACCAGAGGTGAAGAGTGAGGAGTGAGTGAAATGAGTGAAAATGGTTAAAAGGTACAAACTTCCAGTTATATGATAAACAAATTCTGGGGATGCATGGAATGGAGAGCAAGTGATCATAGTTATGATGCTGTATTATAAATTTGTGAGCTGCCAAGAGACTGGATCTTAAAATTTTTCATCAAACACAAAAATTTTATAACTTTGTGAGGTGATGGATATTGACTAAACTTACTGTGGTCATCATTTCACTATATATATTATATATATCTCCAATCATTGTGTTGTACACCTAAAACTAATACAGTGATATATGTGAGTTATGTCTCAATTAAAAAAAGTAGAACACAGGTCAGCAAACTTTTCCCTCAAGAGGCATACATTAAATATTTCAGGCTTTGCTGAATACACAACATCCTCATCACAAGGACTCAGCTCTACAGCTGTAGTGCAAAAGCTGCCATAGGCTATATGTCAGTGGCAGTGTTCCTATAAAGCTTTATTTATGGACAGAAATTTGAATTTCATACAGTTTTCATGTGTCACAGATTTTCTTTTCTTTTTTTTTTTTTTTGCAACTACTTCTAAATGTAAAAAAGCATTTGTAACTTGCAGACCATATGAAAATAGGCAGATTTGGCCTATGGGCAGGTAGTTTGCCAACTCTTGATTTAGAAAAATTTATACATGTATTTATAATACTTTAGAACATACAGTATGTGAGGTATTATCTTGCTGTGCATGTATACAGGTGATTATTTTCAAATTCCTTTCCCTGATTTCATAAATGATCATGAGATATTTGAAAAATCTAAAGGGCCTTTAACCAGATCGTGTGTGTATGTGCTTGTGGATAATTTTGCCAGAATACGTCAAAGTCTCTGGGCTTTACTTTGCCTAATATTTTCCCACTTGTATAGATGAATGAAGATTTTCAACAGTTTTTTTTTGCATCACTTTTAAAACTATGTGCTATTTAAAAAGTGTCTGTAGCCCTTCCTTGTATATTTGATGAGTCTCTTTTAGCAAGGGTGAAGGGACTTTTCAGGAACATATTTGAATAGACTTAGAATTCTGCATGGAGAGGGCAACGGCACCCCACTCCAGTACTCTTGCCTGGAAAATCCCATGGACGAAGGAGCCTGGTGGGCTGCAGTCCGTGGGGTCGAGAAGAGTCGGACACGACTGAGCGACTTCACTTTCACTTTTCACTTTCATGCATTGGAGAAGGAAATGGCAACCCATTCCAGTGTTCTTGCCTGGAGAATCCCAGGGACGGGGGAGCCTGGTGGGCTGCTGTCTACGGGGTCGCACAGTCGGACACGACACGACTGAAGCGACTTAGCAGTAGCAGCAGCAGAATTCTGCATAACAAAGTTCAGATACTTGGAAGAATGGGCCTTATGGAAGATGAGTGATTTAAACCATCCTTTGTGCCTCTAAGGTAGTTATTTTCATCAGAACCCAAAGGGCATCCAGTGATTTTGGGGGGTAGGTGTTGCTTCATAGAATCTCCCTGTTCACTTAAAAAGGTCCCTTCCCTTCTTTGTTAACTATCACATTCACCCTATGTTCTAATATTCTATCCCCTATAAAATGCAAAATGAACATGTGAGTGATATGGAGGTACCATTCAAATTTAGGGAGTTTCTTTTCTTTCCCAAAGAAGTTATTAAAACAAGATGCATTACACATATAAGATCCCACTGTACATACTCTTTTATAAGATGATTCTTTTTCAATTGATATAAATCACAAGTATTTTTCAGTTATTACAAAGTTTTGTGAACTTTACACACTATTGGCTGTATAGTCATCATTCGCATCATTGTACTCAAGTTTTTACTTAATTATTTCCTTATCTCTGGTCATCTAGATTGTCATTTTTGTGCCACTTCAGATAATACCATATGATTTTCTTTGGCCCAAATTCCTGGCTTATCTTTCATTTTCTTTCTTTTCTTTTTTTTTTTTTTGAAGACAGTTAACATCAACTAGTATTACAGTGTCAAAGATACGAATATTTGTAATCCGGTTAACAATCTTATCTTTTCTTGAAAATTTTTTTCATTTTTAGTTTACATTGTAGAAGAGTTTCTGTAGACTGAAAATAGTCTGCATTTTAAAAATCATGTTTGCTAATTGGGTCAATGAGAAGCATGGTGTCTCAGTTCGTACAAAATTTATTAAGTACTCAGTAAATGAGAAGTGTTAGAAACTGAAAATAGGGAAATATTTTTGATAGTCTCACTCTGCTTTCAGGGAACTAAAATTCTCTTGAGAGAAGTAGCCATATAAACTATTGGAATGCAAGGGGAAAAAATGCTATAAAAGAATCAAAAGTACTATGAGAGTATTGAAAATGAGATCATTACAGATAAAGATGTCATGAAAAGTTCCATAGATGAATTGACCTAGAGAAGAATGGGAGTTCTTGAGAAAGAGAGTCAAGTGATTATTACCAGAGTTGGGGTGGGGGTTGTTTGGGACAAATGGGGAGATACTAGTCAAATGGTACAAACTTCTAGTTATTAGATTAAGAAGTTCTAGGGATCTGATGTACAGCATAATGACTGTAACTAAAAATGTATAATAAACTTGAATGTTGCTAAGAGAGTAGATCTTAAGTGTTCTCACCACAGAAAAAAATTATAATTATGTGACAGGGCAGAGGTGTGAACTAAAGCAGTGGTGGTGATCATTTTGCAGTATATAAATATGTCAAATCAACACATCGGTATACTTAAACTTAGATAGTGTTTGAATTATATCTCAATAAAGCTGCAAAGGAAAAACAATAAAATAAGAAGTAGTAACATTGACTTTTTTTCCTGAATATGGAAAGTGATTTTTGTTGTTGTTGTTGTTTTATTATTATTATATTTTTATTTATTTATTTTTTACTTTACAATATTGTATTTGTTTTCCATACATCAACATGCATCTGCCACAGGTGTACACATGTTCCCCATCCTGAACCCCCCTCCCACCTCCCTCCCCATACCATCCCTTTGGGTCATTCCAGTGCACAAGCCCCAAGTTTCCTGTATCCTGCATTGAACCTGGACTGGCGATTCGTTTCTTATATGATATTATACATGTTTTAATGCCATTTCCCCAAATCATCCCCCCCCCACAGAGTCCAAAAGGCTGTTCTATACATCTGTGTCTCTTTTGCTGTCTCGCTTATGGGGTCGTCATTACCATCTTTCTAAAGTCCATATATATGCGTTAGTATACTGTATTGGTGTTTTTCTTTCTGGCTTACTTCCCTCAGTATAATAGGCTCCAGTTTCATCCACCTCATGATTTGACTCTGTAAACTGTACATTAATAACTCATAAAAGCAAAAACTATGCTTAAAACTTCCACAAAGAAATTAAAAGTGGCTTATATTCTTTCAAAAGAAGAATGGGATTTCATTAGTCCAGGGTAGCAGAAATATTCTAGGCAGAAAAATATGAACCAATGAAGGGAAATGTGAAAGAGAAGTTGAGGATGGCAATTCAGTAGCATTAAATGTGAAAGAATGACCTTAAATGAAAATGAGAGACAAGAGGTGGAAGTCATCTTTTTAAAGTCGTATTGATCCTGTATGTGACGGGAGCACAAAAAGAAATAACATCTTTATAATTCTATAATGTGGTACTTAGTAGGATAAGAATTTTGTCATATATATTTCACATAATCACCATGATAACCTTATGAGGTTAGTTAGCATTGTTTTCCCCATTTCACCAATGAGGAAATTAAGGTTCACAAAGGTGAAGTGAGTGAAAGTGAAAGTTGCTCAGTTGTGTCCGACTCTTTGTGACCCCATGGAATTCTCCAGGCCAGAATACTGGAGTGGATAGCCTTTCCCTTCTCCAAGGGATCTTCCCAAACCAGGGATTCAACCCAGGTCTCCCACATTGCAGGCAAATTCTTTACCAGCTGAATCCCAAGTGAAACGAAAAGTGAAGTCACTCAGTCATGTCCGACTCTTTGCGACCCCATGGACTGTAGCCTATCAGGGTCCTCTGTCCATGGGATTCTCCAGGCAAGAATACTGGAGTGGGTTGCCATTTCCTTCTCCAGGGGATCTTCCCGACCCAGGGTCGAACTTAGGTCTCCTCCATTGCAGGCAGACGCTTTAACCTCTGAGCCACCAGGGAAGCCCATGAGCCCCAAGGGGGGCCCAAGAACACTGGAGTGCATAGCCTATCCCTTCTCCAGGGGCTCTTCCCGACCCAGGAATCAAACCAGGGTCTCCCGCATTACAGGTGGATTCTTTACCAACTGAGCTATCAGGGAAGCCCAACATGGCCCAAATCACATAGTAAGTAGTGGGTAAATAATTCAAAATAGGTGTCTCTGACTCCAAAGGCCATGGTTTTTTCCTACCATAATATTAGCATACCACTGGATTATTAAAATATTTTAAGCTTTGTGGTGGCAAATCAGGTTTTAGGTTTTAAAGGATAAGTCTGGCATGGTATGGAACGAGATTTTAGGACAGCATTTTTCACTAATTTGCAACTGTGTCTTTAGGAGGACTATTTAGTAGGATATGTTAGTAGGATATTTAGTAGGATATTGTTCATTCGAATTCCAGTTTCATTTCTGCTTACACTAGTCAGCATCTCCTGTGTGCTAGGCCCTCTTCTTCCTGTGTTTTACCACATTCTGTAAATCAATATTAATTTGTAGTTGAATACAATATTTTAATATTGAAACATGTTTTATAACGTTTGTCTAATTTGAACTACTAGAAAAACTGTTTTGAAAAAACATATATGATGTTCAGGACTAAACCTCTTTTGTCAATATGTATTATCAGCATGGCATCTGGTTGTGTGTCATGGTTAGAATTTCCTGTGATCACAGCTTAAGCAATGTTATTCTGAAACTTTTTAAGCATCCAACCATATTTAATACTGAAATGGTGTTTTTGATTTGGTGGGAAATTGAGAGGTCTACATAATAAATGTTATTTTTAGTTGTTCAGGGTTGAAAATTATGACCAGTTGGGTGGAATTCTTATTTGAGTTTTCTTACCCATTACTAGCTCCATAGAAGATCTCTAAATCCTTTATAAGTTGGCAAAATAAATTGGGTAAAAGGACCATAATTGTTAAACATTTATTTTAAAATACTGAAGGCCAGAGATGATAGGGCAAATGTAACTTGCTGACTGATTGGAGGCAAAGTGATGGACCTTGACTAGTTGACTCATTGGAAAAGATTCTGATGCTGGGAGGGACTGGGGTCAAGAGGAGAAGGGGACAACAGAGGATGAGATGGCTGGATGGCATCACTGACTCGATGGACGTGAGTCTCAGTGAATTCCAGGAGTTGGCGATGGACAGGGAGGCCTAGCGTGCTGCAATTCATGGGGTCGCAAAGAGTCGGACACGACTGAGAGACTGATCTGATCTGATCTTATCTGAAATTTGTTTTAAAATTCTTTAAAATAAAGATAAATGGATAAATAAATGCTCTTTTAAAAAATAATGAAGGAGAGAAGGACTTTATCACATCCCGGGCAGCAACAGAGTTGCTTGGGAACTAAAGCAAGATGTGTGCAGCATCCCTTTCAACTCAGTACACTCAGGAGTGTTGATTATATTGTTCCACTCTGATTAAAATGCAGGTAAGCACTGCTGTTGGCCTTGAACAGTTTACTGATAAGAAACTCTGCAATTAATTGTGATGACCATTCAAAGAAAAACAACCAACAGTGAAAGCTAGAAATGTGTGTACCCTAAAAGATTATAGAGCTACAGGCAGGAAGAAGACATACTTACTGTGAATACCTCAAATGGTACTGGTGGGAGAGAGGGACCAAAGAAGGATGAAACGTACTTTTGTCTTTTATTGGCTAAACTACCCTTAACCCTTTCACTTGTGCCAGTGTTTATGTACCAGTTATGTGCGTTACGAAGGAAAAACAACTGAGTCTTTCTGATTTCTCCTTCTTCTTTTAAGGAAATTTTCTTGACTATGTGCTTCAAAGGCATGCGCTTTTTGATTTTGTGTACTCCCCCCCACCTCCAAGTGCAATTAGCTGTGTGGTTGTTATTGACAATGTTTGTTTCAAGAGAAATAAAAACAGCAAGACTTTGGGAGAAAATGGCTTAATAGAAGTATCCATGGTAGCTGTGAAAGTTTAGCGTAACTCAGCAAAGCAGAGGAAAGAAGAAAAACAGGAATAAATTACAAGCATAGCCCAGAGGAAAGTGACCTTACCCAACATCTAGAAATGTTTGTATTTGGAATGAGTCAAGGATGCTGGAATTATTACCTAGATTTATACAGCCAGAAACTCTGGTACTTTGGCCACCTCATGCGAAGAGTTGACTCATTGGAAAAGAGTCTGATGCTGGGAGGGATTGGCGACAGGAGGAGAAGGGGACAACAGAGGATGAGATGGCTGGATGGCATCACTCACTCTATGGATGTGAGTCTGAGTGAACTCCTGGTGTTGGTGATGGACAGGGAGGCCTGGCGTGCTGCAATTCATGGGGTCGCAAAGAGTTGGGCACGACTGAGCGACTGAACTGAACTGAACTGATACAGCCAGAAAGCTAACTGTACACTAAATTTTATAATGAAACAATATAACAGAAGTTTGTGTCTGTATGCAAATACCACCCTATTTCCTGTGTCCTGCTCAGACTTCTCTTCTGAGCTCCAGATCCATATATCCAACTGGCAATTTGCCATCTCAACTTGTATGCTTCATGCAATTGAGACTTGGTTAGTCCAAAGCTAAATAAACCTTTGAATATTCCCCACAAATTTCCCTGCTAATGTTTCCATTTCCTTTGTTCATGCTGGAAATCCAGGAATCATTCTTAACAATTCTTTCTCTTTACCATTCAGGTTTCATACCCCACCCCAAGTCGAGCCAGTGGTATGTCGGGTATACCTGTGGCGGATTCATTTCGATATTTGGCAAAACTAATACAATATTGTTAATTTTAAAAATAAAATAAAATTTAAAAAAAAAATATATATATATATATACTGCAACCATCTTTGGTCACCCTAATCCAAGTCACTATCATTTCCTGCCTAGACCATAATCACTGTTTCTTAACTCTTCTCCCGTTTATTATTCTTGACCCCTTCCCTGCATTTTCCACATAGCTGCCATAATTGAATCTTTTTCAAAGTATAATTTTCATCAGCCTCTCCTGTTTAAAGTCTTTCAGTACATTCCCATTACTTTAGGGTGAAACCTAAGCTTCTTATCGTGGCCATGAAGGCCCCACCTACTTCTCCAACTTCATTTTCTCATTGTTAGGTTATTAGGCAAAATCACTTAAGGTATAATAGATTTATGAAATGATAACACCCAGATAAATCCCTGCTTTATTTATGGACAGACTTCAGTGGTAAGGAACTTATATCCTCTAAATTATTGACTTTGCATTGTGAATCTCTTCTCTGTGGGCATATACTGATCTTATTAGTATCCACAGTCAGTTAATGAATAAGGAAAACATAACCCCTAAGCTTACTATATGCTTCCCAAACCTCTATTATCTGACCTGTAACCCTAAGTAGAACTGCCAATCCGAGCAGCACTAATGTGGCAAGGATTCTAATGACTCCAGTATTTTGACCTCAGTACTGACACTGACCTCGTGACAACCTACATTCAATTTGGGTTAAAGTTGACAATTTTGCATATGTATATATCTGTGGACTCGACGCACTAAACTTACTCTGGGAAAACCCAGTCAAGTGCAAAAATAGCTTTGCCAAGTAGTATGCGGGGCTGCTGCTGCTAAGTCGCTTCAGTCGTGTCTGACTCTGTGCGACCCCATAGATGGCAGCCCACCAGGCTCCCCCGTCCCTGGGATTCTCCAGGCAAGAACACTGGAGTGGGTTGCCATTTCCTTCTCCAATGCCTGAAACTGAAAAGTAAAAGTGAAGTCTCTCAGTCATGCCCGACTCTTAGTGACCCCATGGACTGCAGCCCACCAGGCTCCTCCATCCATGGGATTTTCCAGACAAGAGTACTGGAGTGGGGTGCCATTGCCTTCTCTGGCCAAATAGTATAGTACCAGTAATTTCCCTGATGAGGTCAGGAATACAGTTTGTGGGTAATTCAGCCACAGTCACAAAAATTACACTCAAGAAGGCTAACATTCTTTTAATATAGCATCATGATTTTATGATGACAATATCTACGTGTATTTAGTTCTTGCCAAATGTGGAAGAAAGTGTTCAAATGGTTTTGCAATCCGTATAAGCTTCTCAGACTGTATTAAAGATATACTATACCAGGAGGAAAGTTGCCATTAAGTGATTGCTCAGATGAAAATATCTATGAATGCTTTTTCAAGAAGCAGAGAGTTGTTTTGGAGGAAAAAAAAAAGGTGTTCATTTCTTACTCTTAGTTATTAGCATTTAAATAATATTGAATGTAGTTGTTTTTCATATTTTTTCTTTGGTTTTTTCATAATATTCATTATAACTCAAAACTAAATGCATATATAAACATAGGCTCAAAATTCCAAATTTTACAAACTTATAATTTCAGATCTCTTAAGACTTTTGTCCTTTCTAGCCTTTAGTCAACAGTCTACATTTTACATATTTTTCTGTAATTTTACTAATTTTAAGTCCCCCTGTTATAGGTAATATTAAGTAGCATCCTTTCACAAGGATCCCTTTTACCACTAGTGTTCTGATTCCAAGGCAAAAGAAGAATGCATTACATAGACTTGACTGATGAATATTAATATAGGATTGTCATAAAGTAGCTTAAGGTTCTGGCAAGCTTTTTGTTAAGGAGAATAACATTCCAGTCACTCACATAAAATCTACAAGGAAGGACAATTCAGCATAGTCCAGCCTCAACTCAGTAAAGACACGACTTGATCCATTAAAATTATTCCACTTTGACATGTGGGTGAGTCAGAGATCTTTTACTCTAAGAAAAACAAATGAGCTTTGAAAAAGATTCTACCTAATGACAACAAACTATTCCAACAAGACTATATTCAGCATCACTTTATAGAAGCTTCGACTTGCATCTGTACATCCCAATCCTGGCCTAGAGCTAAGACTATCAACAAGAATAGGAGATTTCAGTTTGTTTTTTTAGCCTTTGATTTAAAAAATCACACATATGATTTGCTGCAGGCAGAATAACACTTGCAGAAGAGACAGCAGGTAAAAGAACTCCATGCTTCACTGGCAGCTTGGCTGTCCAGTGCTGATGGGTTGGTGATCAGGGTATAGAATGTTGAGCTGCAAATCGTAATTTGGAGGGTTTTTAAATTTTCTCTCCCTCTTCCTTTACCCCATTTATCTTTTTAGCATACCTTCCATAGTTAGCAAGATTTTGTTTCATTTTGTCCTTTTGTTAGAAGGCTCCATTTGTTTCTTCTTTTAAAAAAAGTTAATTTAGACTGAGGTTTGCAGGTTGAGATCTTTTACAAATGTATGAACCCAGACAGTGAAATATACTTAGGTTTTTTTTTTTATTATTATTATTATTTAGTTAAACATGCATATGGTTTATAAAGTAGTTCACATGTTGTGTCATGGATGTTCCTCTGCTCCCAGCATCAGTTCAGGCCATATTATGGATCCAGTTGAGAAAAACTGCACCTTATCCCCAAAGGCACATGTTCTGAGGACAAACAATGGATGGCTCTTGTGAACACACATTGAGGACGAATATTTTTAAATTTCATTTAGTAAGGGTCCTGGTGGCTCAGACAGTAAAGAATCTGCCAGCAATGCAGGAGACTCAGGTTGAATTCATGGGTTGTGAAGATCCCCTGGAGAAGGGCATGGCAACCCATTCCAGTGTTCTTGCATGGAGAATTCCATGGACAGAGCCTGGTGGGCTGCAGTTCATGGGGTAGCAAAGAGTCAGACACGACTGAGTGACTAACACTTTTACTTTCACTAGTTAAATTGTGTTTTGTGTTAAGATGAATTTTTAACAGGTTCTTTTCCTCCCTCTTGAGAGTGACTCATTCTCTTAACTTTTTTTTTTTTTTTTTTTTTCAATTAGAGGGATTTCTTATTTGGGTGCCATTTCTCGCTTGCTTTCTTTAAAGCCCACAATGCTGAGCCTTTGCTGTTGTTATTGTATAAACATATTTACTTCATTTCCATGTATAGCATTCATATAAAATGAAACTATTAACTTATAAGTGTACTTGACAAAGAATGCAACTGTGCCTATTGTTCGCACTGCTTGTAATGTCCTTTCTTTTTTATGTATACTTTCTGGATCAGTCACTTTAATGTTGTGCCACTCAGCTGATAGTAATTCTTCACCTAAATATATTCAGTTAGAGAAAATTGCAAGGTGCTTATATTCCTGCTTGGGCCTATTCACATACCAACTTTCAAGAGTAAATTTTTACTTGGCCTTTCTTAGAGCAAGGATGTTAAGAAGTGCTCAGTTGCTTTGTCAGTGGGTAAAATTAATAGAAATATTTAATTCAGAGAAGAAAATTACTCCACTTGCTGGAAAAAATTTTTTATTTAAATAAAATTACACATTTTGCCCATGGTCTAGAGAATGTCACCAAAGTACTATGATTTTTTTTTCAATTCATAACAATTCTTTTATGTCCTATGTAATTGAATAGTCTTTCCATATAAAATCTCACTTAAAACATTTATCTTTTCACTTTCCTTTTCTTCAAATTGTGAATTGGAGCAAATCTATCATTTCAAATGTTTTGAATGAAAATCAGGCTACTCTCATTATATTTGTTTGAAGCCAGAAAAGAAGTACTATATGTATATTTTTTAACTGATGTAAGTAGATAAATAAGATTTTGGGGGAAAGTTTCTCCCTACATATAACTCAAGAGAGTGTACTGAACTTAAAAGGTTATTTATGGAGTACAAGGAAGATAGCTATAATAACAAACCTGATAGCTATAATTTAATTTTTTTGGTGTTGTAATTCAGATTTAGTAATTTAGTAGCAGATGTAAAAAATGAAATGAGAGAAAAAAGTTAAAGTGCCACCTAACTGACTAGTCAGTCATTGAAAATGCCTGTAGTGGGAATTTACTCAGCTAAAAAGTGTTTGCACTGTCATTAAAGACTCCTTAATTTATATTAGTGAACTAATAAAATGACAAGCACAAAAATAGACCCTGTGGCGAGGGCTACATAGTAGAGAATCATTTCTAACTCACTCTGGTATTTAAATGTTCTTGGAACTCCAACTGCCCTATATCTCCTTACCACCTACAGTGAAAAAAAAAAAAATATATATATATATAATTAGATTTAATAATTATATATATAAATGTTATATATGTGTGGGTGTGTGTGTATTTCCCTCTCTCTCACATACATGCATGAAAGCATGCACAAACCCTGAAGACATATTGGAAGTAATGTAAGCTAGGACCTAATTGGTTGCATTATCAATATTGCCTCCTCTTAAGATTGAAACACATGTTTTCATGGCAAATAATCAGGTACGTAGACACATGTCAATTCTTTTTAATACTTAAAAAAACCCTTATGTATTAGGCAATTCTAGAAAAGCAAAGGAACTAAATAGTAAGTTTCTCAAGATAAATATGGATGCACAGATTTTATGCACAAATTTTTTGACCCCACGGACTGAAGCACAAATTTCTTGACCCCATGGACTGAAGCAAGCCAGGCTTCCCTATCCATCAAAAACTCCCAAAGCTTGTTCAAACTCATGTCCATCGATTTGGTGATGCCATCCAACCACCTCAACCTCTGCCGTCCCCTTCTCCTCCCGCCTTCAATCTTTCCCATCATCAGGGTCTTTTCCAGTGAGTCAAATGGCATCAAATGGCCAAAGTGTTAGAGCTTCAGCTTCAGCATCAGTCCTCCAAAGATTATTCAGGACTGATTTCCTTTATGATTGACTGCTTGGATCTCCTTGCAATCCAAGGCACTCTCAAGAGTCTTCTCCAACACCACAGTTCAAAAGCATCAATTCTTTGGTGCTCAGCTTTCTTTGTAGTCCAACTATCATATCCATACATGACTACTGGAAAAACCATACCTTTGACTACACGGACTTTTGTTGGCAAAGTGTAGTGTCTCTGCTTTTTATTATACTGTCTAGGTTGATCATAGCTTTTCTTCCAGGGAGCATTTATGTTTTAATTTCATAACTGCAGTCACCATCCACAGTGATATTGGAGCCCAACAAAATAAAATCAGTCACTGCTTCCACCTTTTCCCCTTCTATTTGCCATGAAGTGATGGGACCATATGTTGTGATCTTGTTTCTTGAATGCTGAATTTTAAGCCAGCTTTTTTACTCTCCTCTTTCACTTTAAAAGCCTCTTTAGTTCCTCTTCACTTTCTGCCATTAGAATAGTATCATCTGCATATCTGAGGTTGTTGATACTTCTCCCAGCTATCTTTATTCTACCTTGTGATTCATCCAGCTTGGCATTTTGCATGGCATCCTCTGCATATAAGTTAAATAAGCAGGGTGACAATATACAGCCTTGTCATACTCCTTTCCCAATTTCAAATCAGTCAGTTGTTCCACATCTGTTTCTAACTGAGAATTCTAACTTAAGAATTTTCCACAGTTTGTTGTGATCCACACAGTCAAAGGCTTTGATGTAGTCAATAAAGCAGAAATAGATGTTTTTCTGGAACTTTCTCCTTGATTCAGTGAATGTTGGCAATTTGATCTCTGGTTCCTCTGCCTCGTCTGAATCCAGAGTGTACATCTGGAAGTTCTCAGTTCACACACTGCTAAAACTTAGCTTGAAGGATTTTGAGCATAACCTTGCTGGCATGTGAAATGAGCACAGTTGTACAGTAGTTTTGAACATTCACTGTCATTGCACTTCTTTGGGATTAGAATGAAAACTGACCTTTTCTAGTCCTGTGGCAACTGCTGAGTTTTCCAAATTTGCTGACATGAGTGTAGCATTTTAACAGCATCTTTTACAATTTTAAATAGCTCAGCTGGAATTTCATCACCTCCACTAACTTTGTTTTTAGTAATGCTTCCTAAGGCCCACTTGACTTCATACTTCAGGATGTCTGGCTCTAGGTGAATGATCACACCACCATGGTTATCTGTGTCATTAAGGTCTTTTTTGTCCTTCTGTGTATCCTTGCCAACTCTTCTTTTTTTTTACTTTTATTTTATTTTTAAACTTTACAATATTGTATTAGTTTTGCCAAATATCGAAATGAATCCGCCACAGGTATACCCGCATTCCCCATCCTTCTTAATCTTTTCTGCTTCTGTTAGGTCCTTACCATTTCTGTCCTTTATCGTGCCCATCCTTGTTCCCTTGATACTTCAAATTTTCTTGAAGAGATCTTTAGTCCATCTTATTATGTTGTTTTTCCTCTATTTCTTTGCACTGTTCATTTAAGAAGCGTTCTTATCTCTCCTTGGGCTTCCCTCATAGCTCAGTTGGTAAAGAATCTGCCTGCAATGCAGGAGACCCTGGTTTGATTCCTGGGTCAGGAAGATCCACTGTAGAAGGGAAAGGCTACCCACTCCAGTATCCTGGCCTGGAGAATTCCATGGACTGTATAGTCCATGGGGTCACAAAGGGTCGAACATGACTGAGTGACTTTCACTTTCTTATTTCTCCTTGGCTATTCTCTGGAACTCTGCATTCAACTGGGTATGTCTTTCCCTTTCTCCCTTGCCTTTCACTTGTTTTCTTGCCTCAGCTATTTATAAAGCCTCCTCAGACAACCAGTTTGCCTCCTTACCTTTCATTTTCTTTGGAATGGTTTTGGTCACTTCCTTCTGTACAATGTCCTGAACTTCCATCCATTGTTCTTCAGGTACTCTGTCAGATCTAACCCCTTGAATCTATTTGTGACTTAACACTGTATAATTGTAAGGGATTTGATTTAGGTCATACCTGAATGGGCTAGTAGTTTTCCCTCCTTCCTTCCATTTAAGCCAGAATTTTGCAATAAGGAGCTCATAATCAGAGCCAGAGTCAGCTCCAGGTCTTGTTTTTGCTGACTGTATAGTGCTTCTACATCTTGAGCTGCAAAGGACATAATTAATCTGATTTTGATATTGTCCATCTGATGATATCCATGTGTACGGTCATCACTTGTGTTGTTGGAAAAAGGTGTTTGCTATTACCAGTGTGTTCTCTTGACAAAACTCTGTTAGCCTTTGTCCTGCTTCATTTTATACTTCAAGACCAAACGTGTCTGTTATTCCAGGTATCTCTTGACTTCCTACTTTTGCATTCCAATCCCCTATGATGGAGAAGAAACAGAAGGTATTGGGCTTCCCTGGTGGCTCAGAGGGTAAAGTGTCTGACTGCAATCTGGGAGACCCGGCTTCAGTCCCTGGGACTGGAAGATCACCTGGAGAAGGAAATAGCAACCCACTCCAGTATTCTTGCCTGAAGAATCCCATGGACAGAGGATCCTGGTAGGCTACAGTCCACGGGGTTGCAAAGAGTTGGACACAATTGAGCAACTTCACTAGAAGGTGTTATAGGTCTTTATAGAAACAGTCAACTTAATCTTCTTCAGCATCAGTTCTTGCGGCATAGACTTGGATTACTGTGATGTTGAATGATTTGCTTGTAAACGAATGGAGATCATTCTGTCGTTTTTGAGGTTGCACCCGAGTACTGCATTTCAGACTGTTGTTGGCTATGAGGGCTGCTCTGTTTTTTCTGAAGGATCCTTGCCCGCAGTAGTAGATATAATGGTCGTCCAAATTAAATTTTCCCATTCCCGTCCATTTAAGTTCATTGATTCCTCAAGATGTTGATGTTCAATTTTGCCATCTCCTGCTTGACCATGTCCAATTTACCTTAATTCATGGACTTAACTTCCAGGTTCCTATACAGTATTGTTCTTTACAGCATTGAACTTTACTTTCACCACCAGACCCATCCACAACTGTCTGTTGTTTCAACTTTGCTTCAGGTGCTTCATTTTTTCTGGAGCTATTGGTATTTGCCCTCTGCTCTTTACCAGTAGCATATCGGACACCTTCCAACCTGGGGGACTCATCTTCTGGTATTATATCTTTTTGCCTTTTCTTACTGTTGATGGAGTGAGTAGCAATTTCCTCATCTAGTAGACCATGTTTTTTTTTGTTTGTTTGTTTTCCAGAAATCTTCGCTATGACCCGTCCATCCTTGGTGGCCCTGCATGGCATGGCTCCTAGCTTCATTGAGTTATACAAGTCCCTTCATCATGACAGGGCCATGATCTTTGAACAGGGGATAATATTTCAGTTTAGTTCAGCCGCTCAGTCGTGACTGACTCTTTGCGACCCCATGAATGGCAGCACACCAGGCCTCCCTGTCCATCACCAACTCCCGGAGTTCACTCAAACTCATGTCCATTGATTCGGTGATGCCATCCAGCCATCTCATCCTCTGTCATCCCCTTTTCCTCCTCCCCCCAATCCCTCCCAACATCAGAGTCTTTTCCAATGAGTCAACTCTTCGCAAGAGGTGGCCAAAGTACTGGAGTTTCAGCTTTACCATCATGCCTTCCAAAGGACACCCAGGTCTGATCTCCTTTAGAATGGACTGGTTGGATCTCCTTGCAGTCCAAGGGAATCTCAAGAGTCTTCTCCAACACCACAGTTCAAAAGCATCAATTCTTCGGCACTCATCTTTCTTCACAGTCCAAATCTCACATCCATACATGACCACTGGGAAAACCATAGCCTTGACTAGATGGACCTTTGTTGGCAAAGTAATGTCTCTGCTTTTCAATATGCTATCTAGGTTGGTCATAACTTTTCTTCCAAGGAGTAAGCGTCTTTTAATTTCATGGCTGCAATCACCATCTGCAGTGATTTTGGAGCCCCCCAAAATAAAGTCTGACACTGTTTCCACTGTTTCCCCATCTATTTACCATGAAGTGATGGGACCAGATGCCATGATCTTCGCTTTCTGAATGTTGAGCTTTAAGCCAACTTTTTCACTCTCCTCTTTCACTTTCATCAAGAGGCTTTTTAGTTCCTCTTCACTTTCTGCCATAAGGGTGGTATCATCTGCATATCTGAGGTTATTGATATTTCTCCTGGCAATCTTGATTCCAGCTTGTGTTTCTTCCAGCCCAGCATTTCTCATGATGTACTCTGCAAAAAAGTTAAATAAGCAGGGTGACAATGTAGAGCCTTGACATACTCCTTTTCCTATTTGGAACCAGGCTGTTGTTCCATGTCCAGTTCTAACTGTTGTTTCCTGACCTGCATATAGGTTTCTCAAGAGGCAAGTCAGGTGGTCTGGTATTCCCATCTCTTTCAGAATGTTCCACAGTTTATTGTGATCCACACAGTCAAAGGCTTTGGCATAGATAGTATTTAACACATAGTAAATACTCAATAAATGTTAGTTATTGATTAGGAGCATAAGTGATTACTAACCCTTATACCTTAGGAGGACTAGTTGAAGGAACTGGATGTTTGTAACCTTGGCAGATTAAGAAGATGCTAGGGACATCTTTCCTATAAAATAGGAAGTAGACTTAAGCAATGTTGCTTTAAGGCAAAATGAGGACTAATGGGTAAGAAGACTGCAAGTATGCTGATTTTGATTATAAGCAAATAGAGTTTTTCTAATTATATCAACTGTCAAAAAGGAAATAAGCCATTCAGGGATAGAGTGAATCCTCTGTAAATTCTGTAAAGCAATACCTCTGGGTATCCGTTCTGTGCCAAGGCCCTCTCTCCAGTCTGGGGCCACTTGTCTTGCTCCTCAGACAGACCTCGAAGTTCACATCTCTTGAAATAGAATTTCACCAATGAGAGAATAAGGTTCACCAAGTCAACCTTTCACCTCCTTTAACCAACTCTTTCAAGTTGAAGTTACTTTATTTGTCTTATGCAGAGGCCAAGACTGAATTCATGATTGGGGGGCCCAGTGCAAAATGAAATTGCAAAGCCTAGTTTGAAATATTACTAAGAAGTTCAAAGTGCTGACAATAAAACCTTAAACAAAGAACAGGGCACTTTTAAGCCTGGGGCCCCATGTGACTTCATGGTTCACATACCCGTTAAGTGGCCCTGATAGAGACAACCTGAGACACTAAGCAAGCAGCTATAGTTTCTGTAAAGGTATAGCCAGTTCAGTAACATCCTCTCTTGTATTTGCTTTCTTCTCTTTTCCCTCATGCCTGTTTTACTGGGATTAAACCCCACCACCGATAAAGCTGTTACATGCAAGCTTTGTCATAGGCTCTGCTTTCTGGGAATGGAGATTGTCTGTCTATTTATTTAGTAAATTTTATTGAACTTTAGTTGATTTACAGTGTTGTGTTAATTTCTGCAGTACAGCAAAGTGGATTCATGTGTGCATGCTAAGTCGCTTCAATCATGCCCAACTCTTTGTGACCCTGTGGACTGTAATCTGCCAGGCTCCTCTGTCCATGGGATTCTCCAGGCAAGAATACTGGAGTGGGTTGCCATGTCCTCCTTCAGGGAATCTTCCTAACCCAGGGATCAAACCTGCATCTCTTATGTCTCCTACATTGACAGAGGAGTTCTTTTCTACTAACGCCAGCTGGAAAGCCCCATGAAGCAAAGTGATTGTTATACATGTATTCTTTTCCATTATGGTTTATCATAGGATATTGAATATAGTTCCTTTTACTATACAGTAGGACCTTATTGCTTACCCATTCTATGTGTAATAGTTTACATCTGCTGATCCCAAATTCCCAGTCCTTCCCATCCCCGTTCTCTTTCCCCCTTGGTAAACCCAAGTCTGTTCTCTATGTCTGTGAGTCTGTTTCTATTTCGGAAGGCTAACAATGATGCTGTGTAATCTGAGCTTTTAAACCTTGAGGGGGCTGGTCCATATCTCCTTTAATGTCACTTCCAACTCTATGATACCATAATTCCAACAATTTAAGGAGATATATTTTATATAATGGTATTTTTTCTTTAATGCAGCTATAAATTTGCAAGTGTGCTAAAATTCTTGGATTCTCACATCTCTAGTATTTTATTTTCTTTTGTTCCAGCATAATATTAATAGTTTATTACAGGGGGAAGACAGAGAAGCTTAGGAAAAGGTATCCCTTACTTTTTTTCCTTATCTCAGTTTTTCACTTTCCCCTTTACTTAAGCATATCCTGCAACCCTGCCTCCTCTATATATTAGATAGACTTCAACTTCCTACTCGGAGAAGGCAGTGGCACCCCACTCCAGTACTCTTGCCTGGAAAATCCCATGGATGGAAGAGCCTGGTAGGCTGCAGTCCATGGGGTCGCTAAGAGTTGGACATGACTGAGCGACTTCCCTTTCACTTTTCACTTTCATGCATTGGAGAAGGAAATGGCAACCCACTCCAGTGTTCTTGCCTGGAGAATCCCAGGGATGGGGGAGCCTGGTGGGCTCCCGTCTATGGAGTCGCACAGAGTCAGACACGACTGAAGCGACTTAGCAGAAGCAGCAGTAGCAGCAACTTCCTACTTCCTTTTCATTTTCACTTAATAATTAACTAACTTCTGATTACTTTTGTTGTATCTAACTTCTACATACACATCCATTTGCAGAAGTGGGCATACATTTAAATCCAATTGAAAACTCATTGACGTATACATATTCATTCAACAACATTCATTGGGTACAGTATATGATAAGTACTGAGGGAAAAGCAAAGTGTTAGTTAGGAATCTTACTATTAAGTAGCATGACAGTTTAGAGCAGAGACTCTGTGCTTATGTACACAAAGCCAAAAAAAAAAAAAAACTCTCACTTAAAAGGTGATATGTGGAAGATCGCTTAAAGAAATAGAAGTGTCTATGAATGTTAGAGAATTTGGACTAGAGCTCTATAGGGATTTATAGAAGTCTAAGGATTTGACATATGAAATTGAGGTGGATAGATGTCTAGAAAATATTGTTTTATTCAGAATTCAACTTTAGGGTAAAAGCAGTTTCACTGTATTAAAAATAATGCCTCTTGTTATTTGAGTTATCTATACGTTTGTGTATATGGCAACTTGATTAGGCTGTTTCTTTATTGAACAATCAGAACAGTCCTCAAATCATCCCGTTTTTACTATTGGAATTACCATTGTGACATAAACTTTGCCTCTGGGCACATTTTGTTTATTGCAGAAAGTTATCATGAGTTTATTTCTTCCATGTAGCCTAAATGACATAAACAACTTCATATCTTCAATTTCATATCTTCAGCTTCCCATCAAGTGAGTGGGAACGGAGAAGCCTTTTGAATAATTAGTAAGAAAAACTGAAGTGGAAAAATTCAGCTTTAAACTCAGAGAGAATGGTTTCCTTCACAGTAAATTCATCCTTTAAATAAAGCAAGCAATGATTACTGAGCCGTTAGCACATTTTTGGCAGGGCAAAACTCTTTGACTTCTCCAATAAGGAATAATCTCCAAGTTTGTCAGATCTAAACAAATGGAACTAAATTGGACCTAGCTATTTGTACTGACAGATTAATAGGAAAAAAATAATTTGTCTTTAGTGTTGGTATTTGATTTTCACTCTCTTGAACTTCCAAGTATATTTAAGCAATTTCTCCTCATTGAGTTATATAGGTGTGTATGTCAGCATGATGAATTTATATCAGAAGACTGGCTGAAATTTGCCAGGGGGTTGATTTTTGTCAGTCTCTTGAATTATTCATGGTAATTCTAATACACCTCTGAATGAGACTGCAATTTACTTAAAAAAAAAAAGAATTGTAATATTATTCTATTTCTGTTTCATGGTCCTTTAATGAAAAGAACTGTGTTTCAGAAACCTGGATTTAAAAATCAATGTCATGGGCTACCTATCAAATTTTAATACTTACCTTGTCTTTTCAACTAGAACTCTGTCAAATCTGTTGATATTGATAGAATTGTCTTCATATATAATTGGCAGTTATGGAGTAATAGAGTATCTGTAAAATAGTATAAGCTTTAACAAAAAAGTTAGCCCTGTGAAAAGAAGGCATCCTGAGAGATCTGGAAAGTGTGCACATATTTAAGAGCGCTTTGAATATACTATTTAAAATTATTGGTTGTCAATGAGAAGAGAAAAAGAAAAATGCAGAAAATGTTAGGGATAATTAAGGCAACTAATGAACCTGTTTGAGGGCTCACCGAAGCTTTGTGGGTGTGCATGTGCATATGTATTCACTATGGTTTGCTCTAAATTCTTCACATCAACAGTTATTTTTCTTGTCTCTGAGTATGAAAAGTACTAAACTCAGGAATTTAAACCATAGATATTGGTTTATAAGAATCAGGATCTTTCAACAAAAGAAAAATATTTGATCCTTTTATGTAATTTAACATTGAATCACTTACATAGCCAAGAACATACATTAAATAGATAGGATCTCTTTGAACTCTAGTTTCTCTTTAACCTTCACATTAGATTTTTAAAGAATGAAATATTAGGAAGTCCATCAATAAATTTAAATAGAAATGGATTCATTTGAGCTAATGGCTGAATGAAATGACATTCCCATATTAAACATGATGATTTGGTATATCATACATTTTCAAAACTTCTTTCATGGAGAGTAGACATTTTATGAGCAATAATTGAGAAAAATGTGAGTTGGTTTCATGAAACTATTCTCCATATTAAAAAAATATTTGAACTGATATGGTTTTCTTTTAGTTGTTTTGTGGAATACCTGGTGAAATATTTTAAACATTTTGCACATTGTTCTTTAGTTTCAGCTCAAATTCTCAAGAGCAACCTTGCAGCAATGGAACAACAAATTGTCCGTCTGGAACGTGACATCAAGCAATTCCCCAAAACAGAAAATCAACATGATAAGTTTGTGGAAAAGATGACAATATCCTTTATTTAAGCATTTTATTTGTTAATTTCTATGTGTGTGTGTGTCTGTGTGTGTGTGTCTCTGTGTGTGTGTGTCTGTCTATCCAAATATCTATTTACCCTGTGATTAGTTCTAAACTTACCATTCTATTCACATGGTTCGGATGAATTTGTGTATAGGCTGTTTTTATATCAGCAGCATAAATTTTAGTTCATGACATTTTGAATCATAGAGTAGGCAAGGGAACGATTATATAAGAAAAATGCCATTTCTCAAAGAAGAGTTTCATTTGAAGGCCTACAAGATATGCAAGGTAAGTCTTATGAAGTTTGATAAGACCTAAAACAAAACAAAGACTCTCCTTATATAAGCAGTTATTTAAAGGAAATGATCAGTAAAAGAAATTTTTTTGTCAGAGTTCTTTTTTGTTGCTCCCTTTGTGTATGCAGGTATTTTCTGAGGGGCACATACATTTTCAAGGGCAATCAGAGGATAACTGATATCAGTAGACTGAAAGGTTATGAAGAATAAAATGCATGCATGGATGGATGGATAGATGAATTGATCAGTAGGTTATGTATTTTAGTAAATTGTAATAGCTATCTGTAACACATTAAGCATTGCCTGCTATATAAATGTTTTTAAATCCCTATTTTACATACAGTATATTCATATAAATTACAGAATTATATGAAAGGAAAACTTGAGAAGTGATATCTAGCTTGAACTGTTTAATGTTAAATCTGGTATCTAAAGATAAACTATATTAGAGCTGATTTTTTTTTTCTATTTTGGTTTTCAAAAGTTAAAACCATATCCTCCTCCTCTGGGTTTAAATAAATATCTTGAACTGCAGATTGATTCACCATTTTACATCTCTAGAGGGAATAAATACTGTAAATTCTTTATCTGATAATAAGTAAATTATTTCAACAACTATATGGCAGTCACCTTGTTTCAAGGTTAAATTTATCGTCTTTTTCTTCTCTCATATGCTTTCTTTCCTGCCCAGCTTGGAAGTTATGGTCCTGAACTTGAATTACTTGAGAATGGCAATTTATGTTTATGTGAAAAAAAATTTTTTTTTCATTTTCAATGTTTGATTCATAAATTAATACTGTATTCTGTGTGGTCCTTTAGTGATGCTGAGTACTTATGTAAATAAGAATATTGGGAACATATGTTTGTGGGAGATTGAAGGCAGGAAATCCTCAAAAATAACCTTTAATTACATAGCTGCCCACATTGAAATATTTAATATGAAGATTTAACTTTGTTGCTGATTATATTTTTCTTTCAAATTTGTTATATTGTCTTGTGGTTGGAAGCACCGCCTACAGTTTTCACCTTTTGATTTTGTTTCTTGCCTTACATATCTGTATTTAATTCTTGATCCCTTTTTTCTTTTTAATATTTTGTTCTACAGTTGGCATATGGCCACACAATAGCATGCAACATTGAGGAATCTTTGTTGCTCATTTCG
Source organism: Bos grunniens (assembly GCF_055505025.1). NCBI lineage: Eukaryota > Metazoa > Chordata > Mammalia > Artiodactyla > Bovidae > Bos > Bos grunniens. The sequence goes on along the minus strand of NC_141194.1, from coordinate 97,240,020 downwards.
AAAAAGAAAAGTAATTTCAAGCCCTCATGAACTTGGCCTGGATTCTATTTTATTTCTCTCGTTATATGTAATTAAGTGCTTTAGAATGAAAATCCAGAGCCTTCTGTATCTGTATGTTACGGATGAATGGTTATTCTTCATTTAAGTGGCACCAAAGTGTGACTGTCTACATGGGGATTGAAAACTATATTAAAATGTATGGAGCCGTTACTTTGGATATTATATTAGAAAAAAAATGAAATATATAGCAATTTATTTTAGAGAAAAAGTAGACTATTGACTCTATCTTTTGGTTGAAGTTGATTAAAAACTCCAAATTAATAAATTACAATGGTAAAACTGTACTTAAATTATTCTTGCTTAGGAAGACCCCTTGGACAACCACTGAGAGGTTGGATCTTCTAGAAAAAGGCAAACAAAAGGTCTAATCATCATATGTATATATGTTATATGAATTTCGGTGCTTACTTAATTTTTTTTTCTACTGTTTTGGCAATTTCAAAAGAGAAGGATATTTCCTTGTGAAATACTTGATTCAGTTTTAAAATTAGAACCATGATCCTATTTTTAGTGTAAGGTTCTTTGTACTGGATGATCTTTCCACTGTTTCTGTCACCTGCCAATAAATTAATTTACTTTAGGTCAGTGGCCCTTTAAATTGAGTAACTATAGGCACAAGTATGGGGGTAGTTATCTCTTGAATGAAGGTAATCTTACCTTTACTTAAACAGTAACCTCTCTATAAGGCCTGTGAGTTCAAAAACTGAATAGCAGTGCCACTCTAGACTTTTAGAAGGGATCGGTGCTATAGTTAGCAGCAGTGGCATGAAGGCCAGAAGGCAATGAATATGTAGGTTGAATCTTCACCAGATCTCTAGGTTGGTCTAAGTCCCATAGCACCCCATGTTCACCCTTGTTCTTTCACATTATTGATGGAATACATAAAAATATGCTTGGCATTACCAAATCATGAAAATACAACAGTGCACAAGGTAGAAAACTTGACTACAATTTGCTGACAGTCTGGCGTTTATTCACTTCTCTGTCTTGCTGGCCTAATGGCCAAGATCACGTCCAGCATGTTAATTCCGATATGCCCATCCCAATGTGAAGCACCTAGCAACATGAAGGCATTCAATAACTATGTATTAAATCACAGAATAATATAGCAAGAGACAATGGAGGTCATCTAATCCAAGATCCTCCTTTTACTTAACACACCAAAAGGGATATTGTTGAAAGAGTAGTTAGCTGTTCTTCTAGTTATAAAACTTTTCTTCATATACATCTTCACAGGAAGTTGAGTAACTATGAATCACCTTTTTAGAGCATGTAAAGTGTAATCAGTTAGAAGGGATAACCAAATCTTTTAAAAGTAAATGTCAAAGAAACAAAAAGGAATGAAACCTCTCCTATGAATGGAGTAAGCCAGGCTATTTCCTATCTTCCCTGGTGGCTCAGATGGTAAAGCATCTGCCTACAATGCAGGAGATCTGGGTTCAATCCCTGGGTCTGGAAGATCTCCTGGAGAAGGAAATGGCACCCCACTCCAGTATTCTTGCCTGGAAAATCCCTTGGATGGAGGAGCCTGGTAGGCTACAGTCGATGGGGTCGCAAAGAGTCGGACACGACTGAGCTACTTCACTTTCACTTTCCACTTTCAAACAATAGTCAGGGGCTTTAGAATGAAGCTTGTCACCTCTGACTCTCTTTCTCTACCCCAAATTGTTTGCTTGTTCTAAATTTTTTTAAAAAGTTGGAAAGAGTAAACAAAGCAAGATTAATTTTGTAAGACTGTAAAGCAGAGGGAAATAGAGAAAATTCTCTCATAAATCATAGTAGGGAGGTTCTAGGATGAAAAGGGATGATCTGGATATAATATTGGATATAATATATTATTGGATATATTATATAATATATTATATATATATATATGTTATTGGATATAATAGCACCATATATTTTGAAATACACATGCTTCAAAAATCTAGATACCATGTTGGGGAATTTGCTGTTGTGATTTTTTTTTTAAAGCAAAGTGCTTTGTATTCTTCATGTCAATGTGCTCATCATAATAATATTGGAAGTTTTAGGTTCAATTGTTTGGTCAGTGAATTCAAATAGAATCTGTATTCATTTTTTAGTAAGTTATAAAAATGGTAATGTTCACTCATTAGCTGAATGTTTACTATGTATCAGATACTGACCAAGTTTACCCTCTTGAGCCTTTAAAAAATGTTCCTATTCATTAAATGAGTATTTTCCATGTCTGGTGATGAAATTGTTCACAGTTGTCCCTGTGTCACCATGGTGAGCTCAAGTTGTCTCAGGATAACTTCAACAACCCACACATTTATTTGTCATAGCTTCATTGTTTTAAGGTGACCAGGAATTTGGTAATCTTTGTGTTTTGGCACTTTTTGCAGAAATTGGTGAGGTGAGGTTCAGAATCACTGTTGGTTTCAAAGTTTTGAAAAATAACCTATGCTTAAGAGAGGTGAGAGGGAACACTGTGAGTGGTCTGCTTGTCGATCCTGAGACCCATCTCTTGAACTTGACATTATATATGGATTCTGAGTTTTTCAGCTTTTGTATTTTGACCAATCACGTGAGTATGAAAGAGTTTTTCTTTCTTTCTTTTAAATCCATGCATCACTTTTACTTACTGCTGCTTGCTTTTTCCTGTGGGAAAACCCATTCTTAAAAGAGGGCTCCTTAGACTTTAAAATATATGTTGTGGTCCGGTCTTCAACTGTCTAAAAAGCACATTACCCACAGTGTTGACCTTACTGCTTATATCCTGTTGACAAATTTCTTACCACATTTGCTCACATAGATTTTGTCAGTGGCAGAGCTGTCTATTGCCCCAAATCAGCTTAGTTTTTTGATTGACTGCTGGCTAAGTCATTTCACCAACCAGAGGGCAGGGAGGACTGAGTAGCAGGGGCACCATTAACACATTGACAAGAGGAGCTGACAGAATGTTAATGATATTAACATTCTGTCAGCTCACTATCAACACCTCAGATTTCCTCATAGTAGAAGGGAGAGTCATTTGAAGTGTTTAAAAATCAATTTCTGGAAGAAGCACACTGCCCTGACCAGTCAATTCAGAATAGATTTGGGGTCTTTACTGCACTGTAGCTATGTCAATTTTTATTCCACTCTTCTTTATTAAGAGAATAATTTTTGGAAAGATGAAAAACTCACACAATTATTATTAAACCTCAGCAATATTAGTCACCTTTGAGAACATGCCAGTAACAGGTTTAAAAGAGAGGGTGATTCATACTTTGTAAAGTAAATGCCCATAAAACAAAACAAAACAGAAATCTCAACAGCAAGGCTTTTTTCCCCAGTATGAATGTACTAATCTTGGCTGTTTTCTAGCTCCTGAAAAATCAAGAGCTTTAGACTAGACTACAGGGAAGTTCACTGACTCAATTGCCTGCTGGTCTCAAACTCAGCAAATTTGGAAGTTCAAAGCAAAACTGGTTTTCATAAGACTGCTCAGGGAGAGAAGGCCCAGGATTAAAAAAAAAGAAAGAAAGAAAAAGAGAGAGAGTAAGCATGGGAGCATGGTCAGTAATAGCGGGGAAAGACTGCTTTTTAAAAAAGGAAGATTGTTAGCATTCTTTGAAATATGCACTCTTCATCACATTTTGGAAGTTTATTTATTTATTTTTTTTTGGTTGTGTCACACAGCTTGTGGGATCTTAGTTCCCTGACCAGGGATTCAACCCAGACCCTTGGCAGTGAAAGCAAGTTTGTGTGTGTGTGTGTATGTGTGTGTTTAACTTCAATTATTTGCACAGTAATTTGCAATAGAAGGTATAATCACTTGTAGTAATAACAATAAAAACGATAGTAAAATATAAATAATAGCAAGTGTTTAGTGAATGCCATGTGTCAGTCACAGTGCTAAAAATATATAGGTGTCTTGTGGCTCAGCTGGTAAAGAATCCGCCTGCAGTGCAGGAGACTGCAGTTCGATCCCTGAGTTGGGAAGATCCCCTGGAGAAGAGAAAGGCTACTCACTCCAGTATTATGGCCTAGAGAATTGCATGGACTGCATAGTGCATGGAGTCTCGAACAGGACTGAGTGGCTTTCACTTTCACACAATCTCAAATGATCTCCAAAGCAATACAATGCGGTCAGTCAGTCAGTCAGTTAAGTCACTCAGTTGTGTCCCACTCTTTGCGACCCCATGAATCACAGCACGCCTAGGGCTCCCTGTCCATCACCAACTCCCGGAGTTTACCCAAACTCATGTCCATCAGGTCAGTGATGCCATCCAGTCATCTCATCCTCTGTCGTCCCCTTCTCCTCCTGCTCTCAATCTTTCCCAGCATCAGTGTCTTTTCCAATGAGTCTTTGCAAGTGATGGCCAAAGTACTGGAGTTTCAACTTCATCATCAAGTCCTTCCAATGAATATTCAGGACTGATTTTCTTTAGGATGAACTGGTTGGATCTCCTTGCAGTCCAAGGGACTCTCAAGAGTCTGCTCCAACACCACAGTTCAAAGGCATCAATTTTTCGGCACTCAGCTTTCTTCACAGTCCAAATCTCACATCCATACACGACCACTGGAAAAACCATAGCCTTGACTAGATGGACCTTTGTTGGCAAAGTAATGTCTCTGCTTTTTAATATGCTGTCTAGGTTGGACATAACTTTCCTTCCAAGGAGTAAGCGTCTTTTAATTTCATGGCTGCAGTCACCATCTGCAGTGATTTTGGAGCCCCCCAAAATAAAGTCTGACACTGTTTCCACTGTTTCCCCATCTATTTCCCATGAAGTGATGGGACTAGATGCCATGATCTTCGTTTTCTGAGTGCTGAGCTTTAAGCCAACTTTTTCATTCTCTTTCACTTTCATCAAGAGACTTTTTAGTTCCTCTTCACTTTCTGCCATAAGGGTGGTGTCATCTGCATATCTGAGGTTATTGATATTTCTCCCAGCAATCTTGATTCCAGCTTGTGCTTCTTGCAGCCCAGCGTTTCTCATGATGTACTCTGCATAGAAGTTAAATAAGTAGGGTGACAATATAGAGACTTGACGTACTCCTTTTCCTATTTGGAACCAGTCTGTTGTTCCATGTCCAGTTCTAACTGTTGCTTCCTGACCTGCATATAGGTTTCCCAAGAGGCAGGTCAAGTGGTCTGGTATTCCCATCTCTTTCAGAATGTTCCACAGTTTATTGTGATCCACACAGTCAAAGGCTTTGGCATAGTCAATAAAGTAGAAATAGATGTTTTTTGTATGGAATTCTCTTGCTTTTTCCATGATCCAGCGGATGTTAGCAATTTGATCTCTGGTTCCTCTGCCTTTTCTAAAACCAGCTTGAACATCTGGAAGTTCACGGTTCATGTATTGCTGAAGCCTGGCTTGGAAAATTTTGAGCATTACTTTACTAGCATGTGAGATGAGTGCAATTGTGCGGTAGTTTGAGCATTCTTTGGCATTGCTTTTCTTTGGGATTAGAATGAAAACGGACCTTTTCCCATCCTGTGGCCACTGCTGAGTTTTCCAAATTTCCTGGCATATTGAGTGTAGCACTTTCACAGCATCATCTTTCAGGATTTGAAATAGCTCAACTGCAATTCCATCACCTCCACTAGCTTTGTTCATGGTGATGCTTTCTAATGCCCATTTGACCTCACATTCCAGATGTCTGGCTCTAGGTGAGTGATCACACCATTGTGATCATGTGGGTCATAAAGATCGTTTTTGTACAGTTCTTCTGTATATTCTTGCCACCTCTCCTTAATGTCTTCTGCATCTGTAAGGTCCATACCATTTCTGTCCTTTATCGAGCCCATCGTTGCATGAAATGTTCCCTTGGTATCTAAAATTTTCTTGAAGAGATCTCTAGTCTTTCCCATTCTGTTATTTTCCTCTATTTCTTTGCATTGATCGCTGAGGAAGGCTTTCTTATATCTCCTTGCTATTCTCTGGAACTCTACATTCAGATGCTTATATCTTTCCTTTTCTCCTTTGCTTTTCGCTATATGGTAGGTACTATGATTAACCCAATTTTAAATATGTGAGGTTTGAGGCTATAGAGGTTCAAACGTGTGCAAGATCATGTATATTTCAAGTCTGGCATTTAATGAAAGCCAGAATTCAAGTAAATTTTGCTACTTCAGCTCCAAGCTTCAGACTCCAAGCCTTGTGCTTGTAACCATGGCATCAAGCTGCCTCTAAGGTCAGAAAGCTTCATAAATCTGAGATGAAATTCACATTTGTTGACTGTGAATCTATGTGTTGCTTCAGAGGAAAAAAAATATTTTTGAAAGGTTTTCAAATTAATTTAAGAATTAACTCTCACTTATAACATATCCTCCACAAAGTCTTCCTTAATCATAGCAAACATAATTACTTTCCTTGTCCCGTGTGTTCTCATAGCATTTTAATATTTTGATCATTGTACTTACTGACTTGACTATACTCTGCTTGTGTGTATGTGTTTTGTACACTGGGTTATAAAATCTTTTGAGACAGAAATCCTTATTCATCTTTGAGTACAACAAACTTAGCACAGTGCTTTTTGGAAAATTGTCCTAGTAAATGTTTATTTAATATGTTAGAAGTCATTGCAATAATTAATATTAAATAACATTCTAGCAAGTAAGTAGAAAACAGCTTGTTATCCTGGCATAACTTTAGTTTGACAAAAGGAAAAGGGGTATAACATGTTTCCACTTTTCTTCCTGTATGTTTTGATTTAAAATGCAGGTATTAAGAATTATCTCTTTGTTGCTTAGAAATCACATTCTAAGAAACTGTCTCAATGGAGCATATAGTTTTTCAGATCAGTCAACTCAAAAATTTTCTATTTGAAATGTCTTGCTTGTTTCAATGGCAGCCTGAAATTACCATGAGCTCCATTTTTCAAACTTTTTTTAGGAATTGATAGACATTTGGTGCATGATGCTAATGGTGAGAAAAGAGCGTATTGCTTAGTTAAAGGATGCTTAAACCCTTTCAGCCCACTAGAGACTCATCTGGGAATAGAGCTTAAATTGGATATTGTAGCCATCATTTGTCTTTTTGTTTTTATTTGAAATTTACTAAAACTATTTTCAATTATGAAAGGCATGCATGGTATGTTGAATGCACACAGTTTATAGGCAATGATGGTGACATCAGTATGAGTCAATTAATATACTCTTGCAGCAGTGTCTCAATCAGGTACTATTTGTATAATGTAGACAGATTATATTAGTGTCCTTTTCTGTCTTAGATGTCTCTTCGGTTATTTCTAGTTAGAATCTTTTTTTAGGTAACTTTTGAATATTATAGCAAGTAAACTTAGCTTTTCATTGAACAGCACCTGATCTTTTCTTCTGGTTTTAAACTTTGAGATATGGGAAGTGAATTAGCTTTATAAGGTAGAAATAAAAAATATACTTGAAAAGAAAGCAAGTCAGTAAACATGTAATAATACTCTCCTTTGTTTTGCAAAGGTGAAATAGGGTAATTACTTATTATTGTCCCAATTCACTACTGAAGTTAGAAATGGAAAGATATACATAACAAACATCATTGAACTTTTTCAGCTGAAATCTTGATGATGGATATATTGATACACAAATATCCATCCATCCACCCATCCACATACACATACATAAGACAAGCATTTAAAATTATAATCAACTTGAAAGGATTACATATCAGTTACTCCTTTAAAGCTAAGGCACTCACCGATGGTGAGAACTGAAAAGGAATGAAAAATTAAAAAAGAAACTATAGAAAAGCTTTCCCAAGGTCATCAGTGAGAAGGAGAATATTATCTAGTCACCAGCTGATGTTTGAGTAAGAAAAGTCATGAGTAACCTAGTTGAAATTGGTTGCAAGAGGTGAAAGTCCGAACTCCTCTTTATCAAAAGCAAACATTTAGTTAAGCATTTTTCATATCAGCTAAGGCATTATCAAATTTGTGTACAGCAACTCTGCTCAATTACTCATCTCCAGATTTCTATATTATGGTCCTGACTCCAAACCTAAAGAGAGCCAATTTCATTCTGTACACTTTTGAGAAATACTCTCTGTCCATTTTATTTACCCCATATATATAAAAGTATTTTTTAACTTTAGTGTACTATACAAATGCAAAGTATTTTTTATTAATCTATTTGAATGAAAAGACATTTGGATGTGTATCAATAGACCTAAGTTTTAGCCATGGTCTTTGTAAACTTAGGAAAGACACTCTGTTTCCCCATTTGTAAAGCTGAAAGAATAATGCTTGCCTTGTCCACCTCACATAGGACTAGGTATAGTAATGACTTTGAACATGCTTTGTAAAATTAAGAACCTATATACCAGGTGTTAATGACCATTCTGCTCTAAACCTCACAAATGGGAAATAATTTATTTTCCCCAAGGAAAATATTCTTTGTAAACAACCATGATCTACTTTTGTCCACTTTGATTTTATCTAAGTCGTGTGTGTGAGGGTGTGTGTGTGTGTTAAGACTGAAAGAGAAAAGTACATTCATGCAGTAAGTGCCTATGGAAGAAGCAGGAGGCATTCACGTCATTATTCTGGGAGTTTCCAGATGTTTGGGATTAAACGAATGCCTATCTTTTTCACTTGGGCTTCTGTGATGGCTCAGAGGGTAAAGAATCTGCCTGCAATGCAGGAGACCCTGGTTTGATCTCTCTGTTGGGAAAATCCATTAAAGGAGGAAATGGCAACCCACTGCAGTATTCTTGCCTGGGAAATTCCATGAGCAGAGGAGCCTGGCAAGCTACAGTCCATGGGGTCTGAAAGATTTAGAAACAACTGAGTGACTTCTACTATCTTTTTCACTTAGGTATAAGAGAGAAAGAAGCAACAAATGGAATCTGAAGATACTTGCATACTCAATGAAAGGCAATATTCTAAATGTTAGGACACCTATAAGCTAACATGCAGCTATGTTTAATGCTTTCAAAACGGCATGTAGTCAGGGAGGTACAAGTAGTAGAAGATAGCAACAAACAGTCCAAGCTGATTTCATTGTAAATGAGTGTAGTGCAGGCTGAAAATCCAATAGGCCATTTCAATATTTCTTCCTCTTTTTCCTGCAGTGAGAGAGCATTCCAGCTTTGATCACAGTTGGAAATTCACATGGCAGCTTTATTGTTTTGTTGGAAATGTAATCTCAAGCCAAGCAATAGACCCAAATGAACAGTGAAGTATGGAAATACATTCCAAAGCCAAATGGAAATGGCTTGTATATTATTCTTTGTTTTGCATTAACTATCTCCCTCAACGCAGATAATTAAGAACTGAATGTACCAACAATTTTTTTAGGTTCAAAAATAAGTTTCCTTCCATGTTTTTATCAATCAATCAACATCTATTCATTAAGCAGCTACTCCAGAACCTAGCACTATTAGTTACCATGGGACTGAAACATAAAATGAAGTAGAAAATATTCTTTGCTGTAAAGAAGCTTAATATTTAGTTAAGAGCATGTGTATGAATAATAAAGCATTCAAAGGATGGTGTTTTATAAAGTTTAATTGGGTGACACTGTTTCTGAACCAAACTTGGATTTGCTTCAGTTTAGTTAAGTTGAGTTCAGTTGCTCAGTCATGTCCGACTTTTTGTGACCCCATGAATCGCAGCACGCCAGGCCTCCCTGTCCATCACCAACCCCCGGAGTTCACTCAGACTCAAGTCCATCGAGTCAGTGATGCCATCCAGCCATCTCATCCTCTGTTGTCCCCTTTTCCTCCTGCCCCCAATCCCTCCCAGCATAGAGTCTTTTCTAATGAGTCAACTCTTCGCATGAGGTGGCCAAAGACTGGAGTTTCAACTTTAGCATCATTCCTTCCAAAGAAATCCCAGGGCTGATCTCCTTCAGAATGGACTGGTTGGATCTCCTTGCAGTCCAAGGGACTCTCAAGAGTCTTCTCCAACACCACAGTTCAAAAGCATCAATTCTTGGGCGCTCAGCCTTCTTCACAGTCCAACTCTCATATCCATACATGACCACAGGAAAAACCATAGCCTTGACTAGACGGACCTTTGTTGGCAAAGTAATGTCTCTGCTTTTTAATATGCTGTCTAGGTTGGTCATAACTTTCCTTCCAAGGAGTAAGCGTCTTTTAATTTCATGGCTGCAGACACCATCTGCAGTAATTTTGGAGCCCCCCAAAATAAAGTCTGACACTGTTTCCACTGTTTCCCCATCTATTTCCCATGAAGTGATGGGACCGGATGCTATGATCTTCGTTTTCTGAATGTTGAGCTTTAAGCCAACTTTTTCACTCTCCACTTTCACTTTCATCAAGAGGCTCTTTAGTTCCTCTTCACTTTCTGCCATAAGGGTGGTATCATCTGCATATCTGAGGTTATTGATATTTCTCCCGGCAATCTTGATTCCAGCTTGTGTTTCTTCCAGTCCAACGTTCCTCATGATGTACTCTGCATGTAAGTTAAATAAGCAGGGTGACAATATACAGCCTTGACGTACTCCTTGTCCTATTTGGAATCAGTCTGTTGTTCCATGTCCAGTTCTAACTGTTGCTTCCTGACCTGCATACAGATTTCTCAAGAGGCAGGTCAGATGGTCTGGTATTCCCATCTCTTTCAGAAATTTCCACAGTTTATTGTGATCCACACAGTCAAAGGCTTTGGCATAGTCAATAAAGCAGAAATAGATGTTTTTCTGGAACTCTGCTTTTTCCGTGATCCAGCGGATGTTGGAAAGTTGATCTCTGGTTCCTCTGCCTTTTCTAAAACCAGCTTGAACATCAGGAAGTTCACGGTTCACATATTGCTGAAGCCTGGCTTGGAGAATTTTGAGCATTACTTTACTAGCATGTGAGATGAGTGCAATTGTGTGGTAGTTTGACGATTCTTTGGCATTGCCTTTCTTTGGGATTGGAAGGAAAACTGACCTTTTCCAGTCCTGTGGCCACTGCTGAGTTTTCCAAATTTGCTGGCATATTGAGTGCAGCACTTTCACAGCATCATCTTTCAGGATTTGAAAGAGCTCAACTGGAATTCCATCACCTCCACTAGCTTTGTTCGTAGTGATGCTTTCTAAGGCCCACTTGACTTCACATTCCAGGATGTCTGGCCGTAGGTGAGTGATCACACCATCATGATTACCTGGGTCGTGAAGATCTTTTTTGTACAGTTCTTCTGTATATTCTTGCCACCTCTTCTTAATATCTTCTGCTTCTGTTAGGTCCATACCATTTCTGCCGTTTATCGAGCCCATCATTGCATGAAATGTTCCCTTGGTATCTCTAATTTTCTTGAAGAGATCTCTAGTCTTTCCCATTCTCTTGTTTTCCTCTATTTCTTTACATTGATCACCTAGAAAGACTTTCTTATCTCTTCTTGCTATTCTTTGGAACTCTGCATTCAGATGCCTACATCTTCCCTTTTCTCCTTTGCTTTTCACTTCTCTTCTTTTCACAGCTATTTGTAAGGCCTCCCCAGACAGCCATTTTGCTTTTTTGCATTTCTTTTCCATGGAGATGGTCTTGATCCCTGTCTCCTATACAATGTCATGAACCTCATTCCATAGTTCATCAGGCATTCTATCTATCAGATCTGCGCCCTTAAATCTATTTCTCACTTCCACTTTATAATCAGAAGGGATTTGATTTAGGTCATACCTGAATGGTCTAGTGGTTTTCCCTACTTTCTTCAATTTAAGTCTGAATTTGGCAATAAGGAGTTCATGATCTGAGCCACAGTCAGCTCCTGGTCTTGTTTTTGTTGACTGTATAGAGCTTCTCCATCTTTGGCTGCAAAGAATATAATCAGTCTGATTTCAGTGTTGACCATCTGGTGATGTCCTTGTGTAGAGTCTTCTCTTGTGTTGTTGGAAGAGGGTGTTTACTATGACCAATGCATTTTCTTGGCAAAAGTCTATTAGTCTTTGCCCTGCTTCATTCTGTATTCCAAGGCCAAATTTGCCTGTTACTCCAGGTGTTTCTTGACTTCCTACTTTTGCATTCCAGTCCCCTATAATGAAAAGGACATCTTTTTTGGGTGTTAGTTCTAAAAGGTCTTGTAGGTCTTCATAGAACCGTTCAACTTCAGATTCTTCAGCATTCCTGGTTGGGGCATAGACTTGGATTACTGTGATATTGAATGGTTTGCCTTGGAAATGAACAGAGATCATTCTGTCATTTTTGAGATTGCATCCAAGTAATGAATTCATTTTGGAATCTTTTGTTGACCATGATGGCTACTCCATTTTTCTGAGGGATTCCTGCCCACAGTAGTAGATATAATGGTCTTCTGAGTTAAATTCACCCATTCCAGTCCATTTGAGTTTGCTGATTCCTAGAATGTCGACATTCACTCTTGCCATCTCCTGTTTGACCACTTCCAATTTGCCTTGATTCATGGATCTGACATTCCAGGTTCCTATGCAGTATTGCTCTTTGCAACATCGGACCTTGCTTCTATCACCAGTCACATCCACAACTGGGTATTGTTTTTGCTTTGGCTCCATCCCTTCATTCTTTCTGGAGTTATTTCTCCATTGATCTCCAGTAGCATATTGGGCCCCTACTGATCTGGGGAGTTCCTCTTTCAGTATCCTATCATTTTGCCTTTTCATACTGTTCATGGGGTTCTCAAGGCAAGAATACTGAAGTGGTTTGCCTTTCCCTTCTCCAGTGGACCACATTGTGTCAGATCTCTCCACCATGACCCGCCCATCTTAGCTTGCCCCATGGGCATGGCTTAGTTTCATTGAGTTAGACAAGGCTGTGGTCCTAGAGTGATTAGATTGACTAGGATTTGCTTGCCTACATGCAAAGAGCCAATATACTGCCCCTGGGTTGTGGTGAAGGAGAGTGCAACATTTATTGCAGGGCACTAGACAAGTAGTCTGGGGCAGGTAATGCTCACAACACTCGAACTTCCCAATGCGTTTCAGGAAAGCATTTTTAAAGTCCAGATGAGGGAGTGGGATCACAGGGTATGTGATTAACTCATGCACAATTCTCTGATTGGTTGATGGTGAGGTAACATGACTGTGTCATAGGGGTTAACATAGCAATCTTCCTGCCCTAGTAGGTCTGGGGGGCTATGTGCTCTTGGTCATCAAGTAGTTAACCTCTTCCATTTGGTAAGGGTTTTTAGGATCTGTAAAACAACTCAGGAAATGTGCCTCAGATACTGTTATCTATTTCAGGGAGAAACTAAAGATTCTGGTACTGCCCTGTGATTGATTTACTGTTTAAACTCTTACCAGTTTTCCTGGCTCAATCACTATTTTTGTTGCTATATGGTCACATCCTTTCAATCATTCATTCTTGAGCCAGGCTTTTGTGACTCACGGGAGGCCTGGGAAGCTTATAGCTTTTCTACAAACAAGAGGCAGGCAGAGGACATTGGGGGTGAGGGGAGGTCTATAACCGGAAGGCCCCATAAGGTCCTGCTTGTTTACAACATTGGTTTAAAATGTATTAAGAATTCACCAGATAGGGAACGTTGTGGTTTGGAGCAGCTTCATGGAGGAGATAAGACTCAACTCCTGCTGCAACAGAAGCTCTCTGTGTACAGGAAGTTTACTGTGTTGGTTCTGTATTGATCATCTTTTGCACACCCAGGGCCTGGCACATAGTAGGGCTCAATACATGTCTGGTGAATGAATGAATGCATGATTTGCTCTCTGCTGACATTTTATTTCAAGGATGTTAGAATATTTTGCAGAGGTAGTCATTAAAAATATTTTGCTACATCCTCTCATAGGTCACCCAAGATGTAATTCTCTTTGACTTTGAAATTCTTGTAATGTCTATTTAAACAACGCCCCCCCCCCGCCACCACCAAAGCCCGTCACTAGTTGTGTCTAATTAGATAAATATGAAAATGATTTGCACTCTAAGAACTCTCCCATAGTGGACTGTATGCAGATATTCTAGGGTTGGATGGAAGGAGAGTCAGAGTTTAAGATTTGAAGTGATCAACTAAACATTATAGGCCTTATTATATTTACATTTAGGATTTTTTTTATTACTAAACTTTATTTTGTTCAATGAGTCCTGTATCCTGTATTATAAAATTAAATAGCTTAAATTCATATTTCATGTTGAAAATAATTAATTGGTTATAGGCATCAAGAGGCCATATGATAGACATATATGTTAGGTTATTTAACATATCTGCCTATATATTCAGATATCAGTACATAATTGACACAGTTTGCCCTCTGCTCTCCCTTTTGTATACAAAAGATTGTATCTCCCTTTTGCCCATATGTGTATTATCATTCTTTTAATGCCTGCATGTGCCATGTGAACAAAGCATTAGGTCTGTGAGGTATATAAAAATAACTAAAATGTAGACCTTTTATTCGGAGAAGGCAATGGCACCTCACTCCAGTACTTTTGCCTGGAAAATCCCATGGATGGAGGAGCCTGGTAGGCTGCAGTCCATGGGGTCGCTAAGAGTCGGGCACGACTGAGCAATTCCACTTTCACTTTTCACTTTCCTGCATTGGAGAAGGAAACGGCAACCCACGCCAGTGTTCTTGTCTGGAGAATCCCAGGGACGGCGGAGCCTTGTGGGCTGCCGTCTATGGGGTCACACAGAGTCGGACATGACTGACATGACTTAGTAGTAGTAGTAGACCTTTTATTTCAGAACATATAAGTTAATAAGCAAAATGAACAATATACTCATATTATAAGACAATATGAATATGATAAATGCAATATAAAATGGAAAAATTGCTCTGTAAAATAAATCCCAGTACATTCATAAAGACTTCCAGTCTGTATAGTGTTCACATCCATCATCTTGACCACTTCTGACTTCAGACCACTACTGACTGAAAACTTGGGGGAAGGGTTCATGGAGAGTTATACCAGCAACGTTAGCAACAAAGACTCAATGTGTAAAGATCCAAAATGTGTCAAAAGAATATCAAATACACATTTGGCTCAGAGTAGTGAAAATTAGTTGTAATTCCTTGTTGTAGGAAAATGAGTAAAAACTCAAATTCAAAAAAGTCAAGAATGCTGGCCTGAAGAGGTTGAACAGTATTTGGTGGGTTGTAAAGACCTGATGCTGGGAGGGATTGGGGGCAGGAGGAGAAGGGGACAACAGAGGATGAGATGGCTGGATGGCATCACCCACTCAATGGACATGAGTTTGAGTGAACTCCAGGAGTTGGTGATGGACAGGGAGGCCTGGCGTGCTGCGATTCATGGGGTCGCAAAGAGTCGGACACGACTGAGTGACGGAACTGAACTGAAAGAGCTGAAAGACAAATACCTTTAGTTATAGTTCTCTCCCTGTTTCCAATTGCCACGTGGTATTTGCTAAAATGAGGTGATATTTGCCACTTGCCAACTATTGACCAAGTAATGACTAAAGTCAGAATTGTTTCCAGTATTAGAAAGATTGTGTACACGTCTATCAAATGGGGCAGATGAATTTTTTTTTCACATTCAATTTAACTGCTCTCTAATTTGGATTTGTAATACAGCAATAAAAAGCTTACATTTGTATAATATTGTTATTTTATATCTTAAAATTTTATTTTATTTTCTTATGTCTATCCTGACATGTTTCATAACAAAAGCTGTTATATTGTCTTGTACCTGGTTGATGTTTTCGAGGATTTACTCATTCCACAAATATTTATTTAGCGATTCTTGCTATGTTCCCGACATTGTCCTAGATACTTGAAGTAAGACATGACATAGCCTCAGGGAGGTTTTAGTGTCCTGGAAGAGATATACATTAAATAACTCCTCAAGCAACCATGGCAAGTGACATGAAAGAGATTTATAATGCTATACCAGTCAGCAACCTAGTTAGGGAGAGCTCTCTTGAGAAGGTGATGCTTGAGCTGAGATGTGAAGGATGGATAAGAAGTCATGGAAGAGTCAAAGATGAACCTTTACTTCTGCCTGTTTATCTGCAGGTGTTAAAAATATTTGACAGTTTGGTACCTTGATGATTTGGTCCTTAGTAATTCTAATACATCTAGTTTCTTGTCCATGGTCTTGCTGGATTTATAATTCTAGTGGAGTTTTAAAGTTGGAGAGTTAGAAATCTCTCAAATGGAACCAAATATTGAAGACATTTTATATTTCAAGAATTTTTAACTTTTTCTCCTAAAGTTACTTTTACTATTGGCCAGGGATTGAATGTGGGCATTTTTGAAAAGCTGTGTCAGATTCAGTGCAAAAACCTAAAGCTCTACTAACCTTGTGGGAGCTAGAATTTTTTAGCCAAAGAAGTTCTAATAGATTTAGGTATTTATCCAAACCAAACTTTCAAACCACCAAAGATTTGCCCATTACTCATTTACCTAGAGCTTAACTGCAATGGTTTCCATTTTCAACATTTACTTTTTTCATTTAAACAGCTTAATTGAGAGGTATAAAAACATTGGATCAGTCTTTTCAAATAAAAATGAAATGCAGCTGCCATGGGTTAGTCTTACAGAAGAAACTCTGCTTCCTGAAGGAAGTTTAGGTGTTAAAATGATGTTTTCTTTAATTACCAAAAGTTCTAGTTTGGATTGTAAGGTCATATCTTTCAATTATAAGTTTATAAAAACGTGGCAGTTCTTTTGACTTGAGTCTTGTGTTGGTGCATATGTATGCATATGTGTGTGCATGTGCATGTGTGTGAAATACCAAAAAAGTAATGAGATTAACATTATTAATATGATAATTAAAGATTTCTGTATTAACTCAAATGTACATTGTCACACTAAAAATGGGGCATATTGCGTCACTGTATTCTCTGCATTGTTTATATGTTGTTTTTTTATCTTTTTCATAACATAAAATGCTAAGATGGGCTTAGGTTAATAATTCTACTACTGATCTAAAAGTCTTTAGATTTCTGAATTTTACCTATTTTCCTCTTAGTAAGTCATTGTTTTACATTTAACTATTAATATTATTAAAAATAAAGTGTTTTAATAATCATTTTCTTTAGAGGAAATAAAAGTATCAGCTTTCAGTAAATTAGCCTGAACCCAGGAAATCAGGGAAATGAAATGACTCAGTTCAAAGTTATGCAATTAAATACATTTTAAGTACAAAGGAATTATATTAAGTAATCTCGAATGTGTTTTACAGCTCTAAAACCTTCTTATATTCTTAATCTAAGGTAGTCTATCCATCCTTGTTCCACTCAAACATTAAATGCATAAATGTTGAATTAATTTCCTCTCTGATTCATTTTACCAGTATTGATGTTAATATAATGTTATACCATTTTTACTGATAACAAAGTCATGTGTTCATTCAGGGAATATCTATCAAATGCCTACTGTATAGCAAGCTCTCTTTTTTTCAGTGATGAGAAACTTAAAAAATATATATATACACACACACATATATATATCAGTCTTTGAACATATATTCTAGTGCAATAGACAGTCAAAAAATGAATTAGTAATATAATACCAGACATCAATGTGATGAGAAAAGATAGGCAAAAGGATGAAGAATGATTTTTTTTTTATTTAAAAAAAGGAGGGACCCTTATAAAGGAGTGACATTTAAACAGAGATTGGAATCAAATGAGGAGATGAAGTTTGTGAATAACTGAGAGAACTTTCCATGCACGAGGGACAACTCGGGTTTCTAAGGTGTGAACCTGAGCACGCTTAAAGCATGTAAGTGTTGGGCAGTTCCTTCTACCCTTCTAGTTTTTCTGGCTGGTCTAAGAATTAAATTAACATGAGATATAATAGATTAACAGGAGAAAAATCAAACAAAAGTCTGGTAACATGTATCCATGGGAGAAACCCAAGAAAACTGAGTAACTGTCCAAAGTGGCCAAGGCCCTCACCTTAAATACCATCTTCAGCTAAAGACAAAAGATCATATGGGGTGGGGGGGGGGGGTAGTGGTGTAGAACTTCAAATGGAAGGAAGGCAGTTGACATGGAATTGGAAAAACCAGTGTGTGGTAAACAAATGTTTGCTGGGCCAAGCAGAGAGGGTAGGACAGAGGAATTTTAACCAACAGACTTAGCTACGTTCCTCCCTGTCTACATACCTAGTTCATACCTTAGTTATCCATAGTGATAGCTCCCTGCTTGGAATACATCCTCTATGTTCTAAAGGCACTTAGGGGAAAGGTCAAAGGTTCTTCCTGAGTCTTCCTTGATGGCTTTCAGCTCGGAATAATCCATCCACTTGCTAACGAGATATTTGAGGGTGACAAAATTTTCTCCCCCACACAAGGAATAGCAATAATGCCATTGTGGCTGCTTTGTAGTGTGGGAGAGTGAAAGTCAAAAGGAAAAAGGGTAGTGAAGACCTTATTGTATGATGGAAAGCCATTTGAGGATTGAAAAGAATGGAATGACCATTACAGAGATGAGGGAGACTGGATAAGGTAGAAGGAAGGTTGTGGCAGTGGTGAATCAAGAGTTTGGTTTCATGTTCAATTTGAGACACTGTTAGGCAAACAACTGGAGATGCAAAGCCTAGAATGATTGAACATTTGAGACCAAACTATAGGGAAAGACCCAAACTGGAGATAAAAACTTAGAAACCACCAGCACTTAAATGGTGTTTAAAGCCATTAGACTAGATAAGATTACCTAGAGAGTATAGATCTCTGGTTCCTCTGCCTTTTCTAAAACCAGCTTGAACATCTGGAAGTTCACGGTTCACGTACTGCTGAAGCCTGGCTTGGAGAATTTTGAGCATTACTTTACTAGCATATGAGATGAGTGCAATTGTGTGGTAGTTTGAGCATTCTTTAGCATTGCCTTTCTTTGGGATTGAAATGAAAACTGACCTTTTCCAGTCCTGTGGCCACTGCTGAGTTTTCCAAATTTGCTGGCATATTGAGTGCAGCACTTTCACAGCATCGTTGTTCAGGATTTGAGATAGCTCAACTGCAATTCCATCACCTCCACTAGCTTTGTTCATAGTGATGTTTTCTAAGGTCCACTTGACCTCACATTCCAGGATGTCTGGCTCTACGTGAGCGATCATACCATAGTGATTATCTGGGTAATGAAGATGTTTTTTGTATAGTTCTCCTGTGTATTCTTGCTATCTCTTCTTAATATCTTCTGCTTCTGTTAGGTCCATACCATTTCTGTCCTTTATCGAGCCCATCATTTCATGAAATGTTCCCTTGGTATCTCTAATTTTCTTGAAGAGATGTCTAGTCTTTCTTGTTCTATTGTAAATTAGTTAATTTATTTTAATTGGAGGCTAATTACTTTACAATATTGTAGTGGTTTTTGCCATACATTGACGAATCAGTCATGGGTGTACATGTGTCCCCCCATCCTGAATCCCCCTCTCACCTCCCTCCTCATCCCAACCTTCTGGGTGTTTCTTGACTACTTTCCCTTTGTTTCTGCTTGAGTCTGATCTTTAGAACTCAGGGGAGGTCTAGGACACTAAAGTCTTTTTCAACAAACAAGAAACCAAGAACACAGAGGGGCTTTTTACCTGGGAGGGTTCTACAGGGTCCTGCTTGGTTTCAGTTCCCCCTTTTCTTTGATACTCCTCAGTCCTGAGGGGGCTGGGCGATAGGACTAGAAAGAGAATAAAGTTTTAGGAAAGAGGTTAATCATAAACTCTGTAGGGGGGCTTGCTTTTAGAGGGACTCGGTTTCACTAGTGTCAGTTCAAGGCCCCATACATGCCACTTGGTTATATTTAATGGATGCTGAAATGGCAACCCACTCCAATGCTCTTGCCTGGAGAATCCCAGGGACGGGGGAGCCTGGTGGGCTGCTGTCTATGGGGTCACACAGAGTTGGACACAACTGAAGCGACTTAGCAGCAGTAGCAGTAGCAGCAGAGGCAGCAACAACATGCAATAGTTTAGCTAAACTCTTGACCAATATTATGTGTAAGTCATTGAACTCAGCAGAGAGGAACTAGTGACTTCAGTTCAGTTCAGTTCAGTCTCTCAGTCGTGTCTGACTCTTTGTGACCCCATGAATTGTAGCACGCCGGGCCTCCCTGTCCATCGCCAACTCCTGGAGTTCACCCAAACTCATGTCCATTGAGTCGGTGATGCCATCCAGCCGTCTCACCCTCTGTCTTCCCCTTCTCCTCCTGCCCCCAATCCCTCCCAGCATTAAAGTCTTTTCCAATGAGTCAACTCTTCGCATGAGGTGGCCAAAGTATTGGAGTTTCAGCTTTAGCATCAGTCCTTCCAAAGAACACACAGGACTGATCTCCTTTAGAATGGACTGGTTGGATCTCCTTGCAGTCCAAGGGACTCTCAAGAGTCTTCTCCAACACCACAGTTCAAAAGCATCAATTCTTCAGCGCTCAGCTTTCTTTACAGTACAACTTTCACATTCATACATGACCACTGGAAAAACCATAGCCTTGACTAGACAGACCTTTGTTGGCAAAGTAACGTTTCTGTTTTTGAATATGCTATCTAGGTTGGACATAACTTTCCTTCCAAGGAGTAAGTGTCTTTTAATTTCATGGCTGCAATCGCCATCTGCAGTGCTTTTGGAACCCCCCAAAATAAAGTCTGACACTGTTTCCACTGTTACTCCGTCTATTTCCCATGAAGTGATGGGACCAGATGCCATGATCTTCGTTTTCTGAATGTTGAGCTTTAAGCCAACTTTTTCACTCTCCTCTTTCACTTTCATCAAGAGGCTCTTTAGTTCCTCTTCACTTTCTGCCATAAGGGTGGTATCATCTGCATATCTGAGGTTATTGATATTTTTCCCAGCAATCTTGATTCCAGCTTGTGCTTCTTCCAGCCCAGTGTTTCTCCTGATGTACTCTGCATGCAAGTTAAATAAGCAGGGTGACAATATACAGCCTTGACGTACTCCTTTTCCTATTTGGAACCAGTCTGTTGTTCCATGTCCAGTTCTAAGTGTTGCTTCCTGACCTGCATATAGGTTTCTCAAGAAGCAGGCCAGGTGGTCTGGTTTTCCCATCTCTTTCAGAATTTTCCACGATTTATTGTGATCCACACAGTCAAAGGCTTTGACATAGTCAATAAAGCAGAAATAGATGTTTTTCTGGAACTCTCTTGCTTTTTTGATGATCCAGCAGATGTTGGCAATTTGATCTCTGGTTCCTCTGCCTTTTCAGAACTCTCTAAATATTTTATTGACAAAATGTAGACTCATATCATGCATTTCTTCTTTTATTTCACTGTTTGTTCGGATAGCACACAGAGTTATGTTAGATAATTTTTCTTCTATTGTAGCTGACTGTATTTCCAGATCAATCAAAATGTCCCCATTAGGTTGTCAGTTAAGTCACAAATAATTGCCATGAGCCATTGATTTCATGTTTTTAGAATGTGCATTAGAATTCTGCACTAAAGGCTATCAAGTGCTTTGAACAAGTATTCAGTGAAATATCAATTATCTGGAATTCCAGTAGCATATATCCCTTTTTAAATTGCTAGAATTATACCTGTTTTCTTTTGGGGTTGTTATTGTTATTTTTTTGTTTTGTTTTGTTTGTTTGTTTTTCAAGAAAGTAGCCTTTTGAAGTTCATTATTATGTGGAGCACCAGCCATGTGCTAGGCATTTCATTAAGCACAGTAACTGTACTCTTATCTGCCTTCTTAAACAGTGTTCCAACTCTAATTTAACCTTATCCATATGATCTTGGATTCTCAGTTCCTGTGAAGTGCTTCAGAATTATTTGTCCTGATGATGCAGTATTATATCTGTCCATCCTAACATAGGTCTGAAACTCAATTTCATGTCTTGTTTAGAAAATATCACATTGGGGTTCCTGAGGCCCAGATCATTGCCCTCTTATGTGTGAATATATGTGTGAATGTATGGATATAGGATTGTATCTTTCTCACCTTTCTCTTTGCTTCAGTCTCTCTATGTGCATGTGTTTCTCACAGAAATACTCATGCACAGACACACTCTCAGACACACACAGAACATGCCATGCATTGTTTAAGGACACCATATTGAAGCAGAAGTGCCCCTTTCCTGCCCCTCCACGTGCACACATGTGTCCCCAGGCCTTTGATGTCATCAGGGCAATATGGTCAGTCAGGATGCACACATAAGTTCCCTGGCTTCTAGGGCTACATTTCTGATGGTCCTCCACACCTTCTACTCTCTATGAATTCAGGGATGGTCTGTTGGGCTTCCCTGGTGTCTCTTTAGAACAGACTTTACTCTCTGTCATCAGTCTATAGCCTATGTTATTGCTCTTTATTTCTGCAAGAGTATTTGACTATTATTTTTGTTTCAGTTCCTCAGCAATCCAAATCAGTACAGAATAAGAGTATCAAGGCTGGAGGCCACTGACAGTCATGGAGACGAAATACACTCAAAACATGTTCTTCTTTCTTGATAGAAAACTGGGCCTAGATAGGACTGATACTTTAATAATCTCAATCTGCCAACAGCATGCAGAATGACAAAAAAATGGTGAGGACTGAAAAGTATCAGTTAAGAAAATCAAATATGTCTTATGTGCCAGGCACTATGCTGGGCCTTTCCAGTAGAGAGCTTATGAGACAGACAAGGTCCCTGTTTTCATGTGCTTAAATTTTAGTTGAGACGGATTAGGGATTCAGTACTACATAGCAGTAAGTGCTACTGGAAGGAAATGTAGCAATTGCATGATCATGGCTGGTGTACTACTTTATGTTGGGAGGATAGGAAGGGCCTTTTTTTCAAGGTGACATTTGAACCAAGACAAAAATCTTGGTTAAAGCATTTGGGGTTGGGAGAAGAACTTGTTCAAAATTGTGAAAATGGAAATGAGTTTAGTATGTTCAAGGAGTAGAGAGGCGGTTGATTTGGTTGCTGTGTGGTTAACAAAGGGGAGATTAATATAAGATGAAAACTGAGAAACAATCAAGAAACACATCATGTTGGTCTTGTTCACCAGGATAAGTGTTGGAACATATTATTATTGATATTAAGTTGAGTTTAATAGCCAGTTCTCCAAATGAGGTACTATTTAGGATGAATCCTAGGTCAGTGCTAGAGATCTCACGGAGAATAAGTTATAGTATGTGCGTGCATGTGTGCTAAGTCACTTGAGTCATGTCTGACTCTTTGTAACCCCATGAACTGTAACCTGCCAGGCTCCTCTGTCCATGGAATTCTCTAGGCAAGAATACTGGAGCAGGTTGCCATTTCCTACTCCAGGGGATCTTCCCAACCCAGGGATCAAACCCACGTCTCTTACGTATCATGCATTGGCAGCTGAGTTCTCTACAACTAGCACCACCTGGGAAGCTCAGATGTCATAGTTCTTGCCCCCGAAGGAGTCTACAGTATATGTGCGATATTCTTTTGATTAAAAAAATAAGGTTCTTTTGATTCATGCCCACAACTTTTGAAGAACCAGTATTGAGTATTTTCTTTTTTGTTTTGTACAAATTAATTGGTCTAATAAGCATTTATTTTGATGATGGACTTGAAATTGCAAATTTCATCCACTCTAAGTTTAGCCAGTATTATCTTTATGTGCAATGCCTTATAATTAGTGCAATGACTGTCATCTTCCTCACTGGAACACTGTCAGGACATCTGGCACCATATTTAATATAAAGCAGCTATGCCATCTACCTCCATACAAATGATTCATTGGTGGTTGGCTATGTTGTAACTTCTCCACTTATGTAATTCTCTTCTATAATTTAATTTGTTGAGTGGGAGAAAATGAAAACATTTAGGGGAAAAAAAAAAACCAACATAGCACATCAAGCCTTTATCCTAGTAAAGTATGTCACATCTTAATCTGTGTTGTTTCACTAAAGTATCAAACCAAAAGATATTGTAACTATAGTTTTTACTTTTTTACTCTTGGTAGGAAATTTTTTGATCCATGCACACTTTTAATTGCCAGATCTATTTTGGCTTTACCTTTAAAGAAAAATCACTGCACTTTGCTGTATTTGTCAAAAATGACAGGCTAATTCTTTGACTCAAAACAGTGTACATGAAATGTGATTTTTGTTGCTTTTCTGAAATATAGCACAGCTTGTTTTTTGAAACCTCCTTTGCTGTGGTTAAGATTCCCATGGCATAGAACAAATTGCTTATTTTGAGGTTGCAGAATATAGCTAATCTACAAGAATAAGCTTTCTAATATCTGCTATCAAACCAAGAAATGATGTGTTGCGCCAGAAACATGCACGTATAAAAGAAATTATTTTCTTACACAGGATGCTGCCTCTTGGACTGTGCATAGAGTTGATTTGTAATGTAAATTAACTCTCCAACTATTGATTGTTCCATCTGACTGGGACACATTAAAGCTCTGCAAAGAGGTTCAGTGTTATCAATAATAAGAATGCCGTGTATGAAATGTAATGGGGTGCGTCAGCTGGATCTGAGTGAGATATTGCAGGAAATGTTACTCAACATTACCATGTGTCACCTATTCTTTGTGCATAATATTTTAATCCATTAAAATATTTCTTTTTCTTGCTTTTAAAAAATTAACCTACTTCGGTTATAGCAAAAACCCTAAGAGGTAGTGTCTGACCACTGACCTTTGCAGTGTCCTTGTTTTTTTTTTTTTTTCTCTCTTTCCTGACTTTTTTTTTTTTTTTTTTGTCTTGGTGGCCTCATTAAGATGAAGAATGACAATCCCTAGAAATAGAACATGCCGGGCTCCCAGGTGCAGTGCTAACAAGTAGTAAGTCCCATTAACTTCTTAACTCCTCAGACAAGAACTAAATTTGGCCATGAGATACTGTTTCTGAAACTGCTTGTTCTCAGGAGCTGTGATAGAATGAACTTAGGCCTTGCTTTCACTAAGTGAAGTGGAAAACTCATGTCACAGCGTGTCAGTTCCTGCTTAGTGAATAAGATATTCCCTGGGGTATAAATTAGGTACTTTACATAAATAACTCTGTGAGGGCAACCTGGACCCCATTGATTTCCTTGTGACCTTAGTGTGTGAAAGAGTATCCCTGTGACTTAAAAGACTTGCTGTACGGCCGAACTGTCCAACTTTCACCACCCCCCCACCCCTGCAAATAGTATACTCACCTAGAAGAGTCTGGGCAAAGGGGTCTCCTCCCTCTAATGAGAAAGGGAGCTCTTTGTACTCCCTTGCCTTGCTACTCTCAGGCCACTAAATGAAAGGAACTTGCAAGTTGTGTGGAGCCATTTACCAAATGAAGCATTGTGGCCTGAAAAAGTAAACAGTGTTAAGTCTGGCAATTTACCATAATCAAAGAGTTCCAGTAGAAGATACGCAAGTTCTGATTTCTAGCCAATTTTCAGTGTAGCTCATGGCAGCTCCCTGGGTTATTTTGAGTCACCTACTCTTCTAGTCCTCCTTTCATTATTAATTTGTAAAATGAAACAAATTACTGACCCTTGAATTGTGCTATTATACATGCTTGAGTAATTTCATTTCATTTACAAAGAACTTCATTTTATTTATTTATTATTTACAGTCTACCTACTTCCAGAACAATGTGCACTGGCTTTTTGAAAACTCTTTCTAATTCCAATCAAGTATTTTTTCAAGGCCTATCCTGAAGAAGACTTATGTCATCCAACAGTATTTCACATTTACTGGGTTATTGTGATATGTTGATTATTATACCATTTCTCTGGTCACCTAAAATGACTGAATTAACAAAATATCATGCCTAGGGCTTAATATCACATGTTTTGAAGTGGTTTGGTCTGTTGGGAAAGAATATTAAATTTAGTTTAGAGTTATGTGCCTAGTTCTTCCAATTATGTGACCTTGGGAAAGTTAGTTGCCATTTCTTGGTTAAATTTACTCACATTTAAAAGTAGTGGTTTTTGCTTATCTTCTCAAACCTTAAAGGGTTAGAATAATCAGTGCAGTAAATATCAATTACAGAGAGTGTTTAAGTTCCATGTTTCTCCCATCGTTAACATCAGGTAGAGTAACCTTCAGCTGAATTGAAATGATCAAGCACCCCCTGTACTTAGGCATTGTTCAGACAGACCAAACTGGAGAGAGAGATGGCAAGGCAGAGTCCCTATATTAAAAAATCTACACTATGGTGGCGGGTGGGGGGGACCAAGGACACAACAAGTGTGATCAATTCCTGATGGAATCAGTGGCACAAGAAAGATAAGCAAAAGTGTTGTAACTGGCAAGAAGTGGAACAGTGACCTCTGATGGGGAGTAGGTAAAAAATGATGATAAAACAAGATAGGTATGGAAAATTCCTTCAAAAACTCTTGGTAGATACTAAGACACATTCGTGCCATCATTGTCATTTATTTGTTTTCACAAACATTTATGTAATATTTGCTGTATGCCAGACACTGTCCTAAATGTTTTACAGTGATAACTCATTTAATCTTGACAATTACTACAGTGAAGTAGATGCTATTAAGTTCATTTTACAGTATGATACAATTGGTACAGAGGGGCTAAGTTTCCCTAGGTTATATAGCTACTATCTAACTGGCAGAGCTAATTTTGAACCCAAGTGAAATTCTCTAGAAGTGGCATCCTTAACTAGGTTTGCTATAATGCTTCCCCATCAACTTCTTGACATGGAAGTTGACACCTTTGCTTGAATCCAGTGCTAGAATCTACCCTTTTATGACATCCTGACATTTGGCCATTTTGATTTCTATTTGAGGACCTAGAGAAATGACAAGGTGCTAACTACTTCTTGAAACAGCTAGCTACATTTCTGAACAGCTGTGAATACTAGAGGGTTCTGAATTTGAGCCGAACTCTGCTTTTCCTATAACCCCCACTCACTGATCGTGTATCTGCATTCTGATACCACACAGATTAATTCTACACCTCCGTCCTCATGATGACTGTATAGGAAAGTATAGGAAAACATTCCCGATGCTTCCTGCTTGAATTATGCATAGTCTTTTCCATTTATTGGGCAGCAAAATCTGAAAAAGTTGTATTTGGGAGTAATTAGCAGATTCCATTATTTATTTATTTTTTTGAGTTTTTTTTTTTTTTAACTTTACACTATTGTATTGGTTTTGCCTTGATCACTTATTTATGGAGTTCCTACTGTGTGCAAAATTCCACTAGGTGCTACCACTTGGGGAGACAATGGATAGCAAAGTAATTTCTCTGCACTGAGCTATTCAGTACCTACCCAAGATGTTGTAATTATTATATAAGATACAAATTGAAGAATAGACCTGTTGTTTCCAGTAATTGAAGTAAGGCTTTAAATAAGTAATGGCTTGCTAAATGCACTTGTATGCATGCCTTAATTATCCTGCTGGATTACAGACCTATGGTCAGAGAATGCTAATCCAGTTTTGTATTTCCCACAGCTCCCAGCACCAAGCCTTTTGTGCAGCAAACAAACAATAAATATTTTTGAATGAATGAATGAGTGAGTGAATGAATGAAAGAAATACAGTATTTATTAATGCTGTGCTTCAGATCATTGTTATTGTGAATTTCACATGGGATAATCCCAATAAGGAAGACAGTTTTACTTTGCCATTTGGATTCCTTGAAAATTTTTATTTTGCCAAGTTAAATAGTAGCACTAAAGAAACAGATTTCCCCAGGAGAAATGTCTGAGTGAAATGTTTGAAAGACTGCAAGGTGATTCAGTGGCCAAAAGTATAGAACTTTAATAGTATTGATCAGTGCTCAGCACTCTTTGAAAAGATTCGCTGTTATCATCTGAGATGCTCCCTGCCACCATGTAAGCCCAGTAGAGGCATTTTCTAGGTTACCATTTTGATGTGTTCCTTTAGTGCATATTCTGGCTAATACTGTTATCATAGTGGAAAATTCCATAAAAACTTGAAATCTGTACTCTGACCATTCAATTGGCATTTGTATAGTGCATCACACAGTCAAACTGTCCAGTTCGGATCAGATTTTAACCCCAGTACATTATTGTTTGCTCTGTTTTCTGAGGATGATGGGCTGTGAATGGATATTTGTTGCTGTTGAGTTGCCCAGTCATATCTGACTCTTTGCAACACCATGACTGCAGCACGGCAGGCCTCCCTGTCCCTCACCATCTCCCGGAGTTTGCCCAAGCTCTTTGCATTGATGATGCCATCCAGCCATCTCATTCTCTGACACCCTCTTCTCCTCCTGCCCTCTATCTTTCTCACCATCAGGGATTTTTCCAGTGAGTGTTCTGTTCACATCAGATGACCAAAATACTGAAGCTTCAGCTTCAACATCAGTCCTTCTAATGAATATTCAGGGTTGATTTCTCTTTAGATTGACTGGTTTGGTCTCCTTGCTTTCCAAGGGACTTTCAGGAGTCTTCTCCAGCAGCACAGTTGGAAGGTGTCAATTCTTTAGCATTCTGCCTTCTTTACGGATATATGGATATATACATTTTTTTTTTCCATTCTATAGCCTATGAAAAGTTGTATGAGTGGCAGGGTACTGTAATACAATGATACATGTCCATGATAAAACCTTCAAGTGCCTATTTGCAAACAAATATTATTATCCTTTCTGCTGTCTCACTTGGCATAACCTTAACACCATGCCTTTATTAGTGTTACCTTACTGATAATTAACTGATAGAGAAATTTAATGTAGCCGAATTTTTAAATATCATTTTAAGAATATGTCAATATTTCATAGTATAGGACCTCTGCAGAATGACTCCAGGGCCACACCTAAAATAAAATGGGATGAGAGAGGTTTTTTCATTACTGTTAGAGATTCTGATAGTACTAGGCCTGTAATTAATTAACATTTTCATTAATGATCTGTAAGGAGTACCAATAAGCAACACTTTAATTAAGTTCATGGGTAATAAATTAATAAGTGCAGAAAATACCAATGAAGACAGGAAAATAATTCAAATAGACCAGAGAATGTACAGGATACAGTAATGTAACGGGAATTCCATTGGCCACATGTCACTCCCTACTCCAGCAAATAAGTGGCAATATTCACTGCATTCATGGGATATACAAAATAAGTAAATGAACAAAATAACTAAATATTGTCAACAAGGAAGCAACAGCTATTGTTTCTAATTGGGACTCTGAATATGTTTCTACATATGGATATTTTAGTTTTGTACATTTTCCATTCAGTTCAGTGGCTCAGTCACGTCCGACTCTTTGTGACCCCATGGACTGCAACACGCCAGGCTTCCCTGTCCATCACCAACTCCTGGAGCTGGCTCAAACTTATGTTCATCGAGTTGGTGATACCATCCAACCATCTTGTCCTCTGTCGCCCCCTTCTTCTTCTGCCTTCAATCTTTCCCAGCATCAGGGTCTCTTCCAATGAGTCAGTTCTTCACATCACGTGGC
Source organism: Bos grunniens (assembly GCF_055505025.1). Classification (NCBI taxonomy): domain Eukaryota; kingdom Metazoa; phylum Chordata; class Mammalia; order Artiodactyla; family Bovidae; genus Bos; species Bos grunniens. The sequence goes on along the minus strand of NC_141194.1, from coordinate 97,210,839 downwards.
CAAAGTATTGGAGTGTCAGCTTTAGCATCAGTCCTTCCATTGAATATTCAGGACTGATTTCCTGAATATTTGTGCATTTTAGAAGCAATCAAAATAATTATATCACTTGAATGGCAGAACTTGTTAAAAAGCTGACATTTACTGAATATAAAGTATTAGCCAGTCCCTGTGTTTAGACACTTTAAATACTTTATTTGTTTTCTTCAGCTTGCCACATTTTGGCTGCACCTTGTGGCTTGTGGGATCTTAGTTCTTTGGCCAGGGATCAAACCTGTGCCCCCTGCAGTGGCTTAACCACTGAACCACCAGAGAAGTCCCGAGCTTGCCACATTTTATAGGCTCAGAGACATTATGAACATTCCCAAGATCTCATATCCATGTAATGGTAGAGCTGGATTTGAACTCACATCTTTCTATGCTGCTTCCAATAATGATATGAAAGATTGAATTAGTGTGTGTGTGTGCATATGTATGCATGTAAAATAGATTTGGAAACATTTACCATCAGCTAAATGCCATACCATTCAGTGATGCTCAGGTATTTGCCATTAAGCTTATGTTCAAAGCAGAATTTTTACACTTAAAATGGCCCCAGAAGTCTGTTTGACTAATTAGGCCACCTGGGGGCAAGGATAATAGTTATTTTAGGTTTCCACTGAGTCAGTGCCCTGTTTCACATGTAATTTGACATTGGTCATTTTAATGAATACTTGGGCCTTAGGAAACTTTTCCACTGTGCCAATAATTCCACATATTTACTCTTGGCCTTGACATCATTACCAGCAAGAAGTAGAAGTGGTCCTCATGAGTTTCCTTCTAATGACTTGAAACTTTCACAGCAAATAAAACTAGTGATCACTGTGAATGTGTGTGTTTAGAGAGAGAATCCAGAAACAATTTTGATTTCTCTATGTCTAAGCTAAATGAACACACATCTTTGAGTTCATTAGCTCATCAGAAACACATTTCTAAGAACCAGGAAGACTCTGGATAATTAGAACCCATTTTGACTATAAGAAGTATAACTGAAAGATGTGTATTTTGCTGGTAAATGATAAGTAAGATTATTTCAGTATATAAATGGCAATATTTTTCTTCCATCATCTTTTGAGCCCAAGTTTGTAAAAGTTGTCTTTTTTTATAATCATTTTGAGGATAGGGGTTGTCTTTTCTTCATCTTTAGTCCTAAAACCGTATGTGGTCAGGAAGTTGGAGGCAAAGGCAGGCCCTCCCTTGCTAATCCACTACAGTGAGTGCCTTTCATAATTAAGCCAGACACCTGTTCATTAACCACAAAATTCTAGCATCGTCTCATTTTTTACTTCTGAGATATGGAATACTCCAAATGAGTTTCCTTCTCCAAGTATAGCCAGGATAATGATCTAGATTTCTAGCCTTTCTGGATCAGCATTCTTTCCACTATCAGAAATGACCTCAGAATCCTCAGTGTAGCATTATGGGTAGTCTTTACCAATCACTTTGAGTTGTCATGTAAGCTGAAACATACATTGTAATCCCCTCCAGATTTTACCATTGAATGTCTTCTCATGAATGGGGAAATCATGCCATGACTCAGTGTGACATTAAGTAGTTTGGACATAAATGCATTAATTGGCATATGGTAAATAGCATTTATATGAGAATTGTGCCTGAAATATATACAGTTGAACTCTGTTCACTCCATAGAAGAAGAGCAATTTAGATGGGGCTAGATGTTTGAGGTGTTGAAGTTGAAGATGTCTAAATGGCATAATCTATAACTGATAATTGACCATTTCTGCTGGTCAACGTTGGATGTCTTATTATGTGATTAATTTAAAACATTCTAGGGAAAAATGCTACAAGTAAAGGACATGTGGGATATTAGAGTACTGAATTAGCAGATATGGATTCAAATACTGATCCTGAAAAAAATAAAGGAAGAAACAGTTGTGCATTTCTTTAAAAATCAGTTTATCGCTCTGGTTATGAGTTTCTTCAACTGTACAAATGAGAAAGTTGAATTATATGATCTTTATACTTCTCAGAAGAACTGTACAAAAAAGATCTTCACGACCAAGATAATCACGATGGTGTGATCACTAACCCAGAGTCAGACATCCTGGAATGTGAAGTCAAGTGGGCCTTAGAAAGCATCGCTATGAACAAAGCTAGTGGAGGTGATGGAATTCCAGTTGAGCTATTTCAAATCCTATAAGATGATGCTATGAAAGTGCTGCACTCAATATGCCAGCAAATTTGGAAAACTCAGCAGTGGCCACAAGACTGGAAAAGGTCAGTTTTCATTCCAATCCCAAAGAAAGGCAATGCCAAAGAAAGCTCAAAACTACTGCACAATTGCACTCATCTCACATGCTACCAAAGTAATGCTCAAAATTCTCCAAGCCAGGCTTCAACAATACATGAACCGTGAACTTCCAGATGTGCAAGCTGGTTTCAGAAAAGGCAGAGGAACCAGAGATCAACTTTCCAACATCCGCTGGATCATGGAAAAAGCAAGAGAGTTCCAGAAAAACATCTATTTCTGCTTTATTGACTATGCCAAAGCCTTTGACTGTGTGGATCACAGTAAACTGTGGAAAATTCTGAAAGAGATGGGAATACCAGACCACCTGACCTGCCTCTTGAGAAATCTGTATGCAGGTCAGGAAGCAACAGTTAGAACTGGACATGGAACAACAGACTGGTTCCAAATAGGAAAAAGAGTATGCCAAGGCTGTATATTGTCACCCTGCTTATTTAATTTATATGCAGAGTACATCATGAGAAACGCTGGGCTGGAGGAAGCACAAACTGGAATCAAGATTGTCAGGAGAAATATCAATAACCTCAGATATACAGATGACACCGCCCTTATGGCAGAATGTGAAGAGGAACTAAAAAACCTCTTGATGGAACTGAAAGAGGAGAGTGAAAAAGTTGGCTTAAAGCTCAACATTCAGAAAACGAAGATCATGGCATCTGGTTCCATCACTTCATGGCAAATAGATGGGGAAACAGTGGAAACAGTGTCAGACTTTATTTTTCTGGGCTCCAAAATCACTGCAGATGGTGATTGCAGCCATAAAATTAAAAGACGCTTACTCCTTGGAAGGAAAGTTATAACCCACCTAGATAGCATATTCAAAAGCAGAGACATTACTTTGCCAACAAAGGTCCATCTAGTCAAGGCTATTGTTTTTCCAGTAGTCATGTATGGATGTGAGAGTTGGACTGTGAAGAAAGCTGAGCGCCAAAGAATTGATGTTTTTGACCTGTGATGTTGGAAAAGACTCTTGAGAGTCCCTTGGACTGCAAGGAGATCCAACCAGTCCATTCTAAAGGCGATCAGTCCTGGGCATTCTTTGGAAGGAATGATGCTAAAGCTGAAACTCCAGTACTTTGGCCACCTCATGTGAAGAGTTGATTCACGGGAAAAGACTCTGATGCTGGGAGGGATTGGGGGCAGGAGGAAAAGGGGACGACAGAGGATGAGATGTCTGGATGGCATCACCAACTCGATGGACATGAGTTTGAGTGAACTCCGGGAGTTGTTGATGGACAGGGAGGCCTGGCATGCTGGAATTCATGGGGTCGCGAAGAGTTGGACATGACTGAGTGACTGAACTGAACTGAACTGATACTTCTTTGTAGCTCTAAAGGTTGAGTCTGCTCTCACAGTTGCCTAGGGGATCTGCATATTATTTCCTCTTTCAGTTTGGAAATTCCCATGAATCTTGCATGAATTGAAGGTTGTTAAAGAAAACGGGGATTCCCAGGTGGCTCAGTGGTAATGATCCTGCCTGCCAAGCAGAAGATGCGGTTCAATCCCTGGGTCTGGAAGATCCCTTGGGGAAGGACATGGAAACCCACTTCAGTATTCTTGCCTTGAAAATTCCGTGGACAGAGGAGCCTGGCAGGCTTCAGTCCGTGGGGTTGCAAAGAGTCAGACAGGACTCAGTGACTAAAAGAAAAGCAACAAAAGAAAACTTGAAAAGTGAAACAAGTCCATTCACAGCAATGAATAAATTATGCAGTAAACATAGGGGTAGAATCTTCATTGAGATACTTGTCATTCAACCAAAAACCTTTAACATGTTCAATATAGTAAAGAAAATCCATTCAGCCAAGAAATACCTATAGAACATCTGTATACTGCATATCACATACTATAAAATCCAAACCTGAAGTGGCCTATAGCAAACAAAAGCTATGTGCTTTATATAAAAGGATGACCAAATGGGTGCCTCTCCAATATTAGGTGAAATGCTAGAAGAGTCTATTAGAGGTGAGAAAGATCACTTTTGGAAGGGAGTATCAGAAAATGTTTGAGTGGATAAAGGAACATTAGCCAGAATAAGGCAGCTCCATAAATATGCCCCAACGACCCTAGCTGAGTTACCAGCACGCAGTAGGTCTACCAGCATCTTCTCTCAATACCCCTCTCACTAGATCTTGGAGCTTTTTCTACCCCTCCCATCCCTACTCCCAACCTTAGTCCTCCATTTGAATGTCCAGGGACTTAATAAAATTCATGCTATTATCCCAATTGAGAACAACTTTTAGAAATGACTATAGTCTTTGAACAACTCCATTCCAAAAAAAATGGATTTAAGACCATGCTGCTCTATTGGTAACATTCCTCATTCTTAATCCCTGAAAAGAACTTTTTAAAATATTTTGGCCACACTGAGCAGCATGTGGGATCTTAGTTCCTTGATCAGGGAAAGCATTGAGTCTTAACCACTGTGCCACCAGAGAAGTCCCAAAAAGAACTTACTAAGCTTGCTTTTTGTTTTCTTTTTTTTTTTTTTTTTTTTACTGATATATATTTTAGAGCAGTTTTAAGTTTATAGAAAAACTAAACAGATAATACAGAGTTGTCATATGCCCCCTCTACCCCTCATGGTTCCTCTGTAATTAACATCTTGCATGCTGGGAAAGATTGAGGGCAGAAGGAGGAGAGGGCATCAGAGGATCAGATGGCTGGATGGCATTACTGATGCAATGGACATGAACTTGGGCAAACTTCAGGAGATGGTGAGGGACAGGGAGGCCTGGGTACTTCATTCCTTGGGGTCGCAAAGAGTTGGACATGACTGGGCGACTGAACAACAACAACAACAATTAGTGCAGTACTTTTGTTGTATTTAATGAATAAATATTGACCTATTGTTTTAACTAAAGTCCATAGTTTACAGTAGGATTCATTCTTTGTGTTGCACAGTCTATGATTTCTGAAAAATATAGAGTGACTTATATCTGCCATCACTCTATAATACAGAATGGTTTCACTGCCCTAAACATTCCCTGGGCTCCCCCAGTTTATCCCTCCTTCCTTCCCTCCCTCCCCCTGAACCTTTAGCAACCAATGATCTTTTATTGTCTCCATGGTTTTTGCCTTTTTCAGAATGTCATACACTTGGAATCATGCAGCATGTAGCCTCTTCACATTGGCTTCTTACACTTAGTAATATGCAATTAAGGTTTATCCATGGCTTTTCAAGGTTTGATAGCTTATTTCTTTATATTGCTGAATAATATTCCATTATCTAAATGCTTAAAAATAGCCACAGTTTTTGAAAATAGTTCCAAGGCATGTCCTTATTCAGCTTTGCCCCAGCACAGGTTGCAGTTTATTGGTGTCAACCTAATCTATTCTCATCACCATAGAATCTCAGCCACTGAGATAAAGAATTCATGTGCGGCACTGATTTGCTGAACAAAACAGCATGTGTAAGAGGAAGACGTAAGACAGTTTTTCAGGCATCTGCAGCTCACGGCTGTGTTCTGTAGCTTAAACAGTGTGGTTCACCTCTCTGTATTTTGGTTTCCTGACGCACAAAGTCAGGTACAAGATGAACTCTAAAGGTCCTTTAAATTCTGAGATGTGATTATCTTGTCTCATCCTCTAGTTTTAAAGGTTAGAAAACAAAGCACAAGGAAATTAGCTAACATCAATGAGATAATACAACAAATTATTGGCACCGCTTGGACTAGAAATTTAGTATCTACAGTTGGTCTAGCACTTTTTTTCCTCTCATTTCCCCCTGTGCTTCCTGATTTTTCATGTAGGAACCTATCTTTCTTTCTTAACAGTCACTGAGTATGGAAACTGGTGTTAAAATGAAGAAATAGAGACTGAAAGGAACTGAATCTTTTCTTTTTATTTGAACTTTGACTGCGTTGAAAATGTCCATCCAGGCTTCTGTTTCTAAAGCATGTAATTCTATAATGGAGGTGAATTGGGGCTTCCCAGGTGGCTCAGTGGTAAAGAATCTGCCTGCCATGCAGGAGACACGGAGATACAGGATCTGATCCCTGGGTTGGGAAGATCCTCTGGAGAAGGAAATGGCAACCCATTCCAGTATTCCTACCTGGAGAATTCTGTGGACAGAGGAGCCTGATGAGCTACACAGTCCATAGCGTCACAGAGAGTCAGACACAACTGAAGCAATTGAACATGGCATGGCTGGAGGTGAATACTTTCTAACATTTTCACCAATGATGGGTTGTTCTCCATTATCACAGCAGATATAAAAGGATAGTGAATATTTACTTATGCCTGGAGAATCCCAGGGACAGAGGAGCCTGGTAGGAGGCCGTCTATGGGGTTGCACAGAGTCGGACACGACTGAAGCAACTTAGCAGCAGCAGCAGCATAATATTACTGAACAATGTAACTGGAGAAAATAAGTGAAAGAATTTGCTTCCTGGGATGGCTCTCCACTGTTCCCTGTCAGACTGGGACACTTGTAACCTTGTAATGCTATAACCACCTGTGATCAAGTTTGTTATCAGGAAGACAGATACATGAGTTAACCTTTCCGCTGACTTGGTTGAAGTTCAAGCAGGTACCAAAATTGCCCGTTTTCTACATCATAAATACATTGAAAGAGAGGTAGATGTAGATATATTGATAAGGATTTTTGTTTTCTCCCTCCTTTTCTTATGTTTTAAAATCCTGCAGGTTTCTTTTTCCTTAATCATCACAAGCTTTCTAAGTCTCAAGTCATTTTTAGTGTTTAGTTTCTTCGAACTGAGGGGTAAACAGCTCTATACCAGATTAGAATTATGTTACAGTGCCTATAATTAAAAGGAGTACGTCAAGGCAGTATATTGTCACCCTGCTTATTTAACTTATATACAGAGTACATCATGCGAAATGCTGGGCTGGATAAAGCACAAGCTGGAATCAAGATTGCCAAGAGAAATATCAATAACCTCAGATATGCAAATGACACCACCCTTATGGCACAAAGCAAAGAGGAATTAAAGACCCTCTTGATGAAAGTGAAAGAGGAGAGTGAAAAAGCTGACTTAAAACTCAGCATTCAAAAAATGAAGATCATGGCATCTGATCCCATCACTTCATGGCAAATAGATGGGGAAACAATGGAAACAGTAAGAGACTTTATCTACTTGGGCTCCAAAATCACTGCAGATGGTGACTGCAACCATGAAATCAAAAGATGCTTACTCCTTGGAAGAGAAGCTATGACAAACTTAACAACGTATTAAAAAGCAGAGACAATTCTTTGCCAACAAAGGTCCATCTAGTCAAAGCTATGGTTTTTCCAGTAGTCTTGTATGGGTGTGAGAGTTGGACCATAAAGAAGGCTGAGCGCTGAAGAATTGATGCTTTTGAACTGTGATTTGGAGAAGATCAAACCAGTCAATCCTGAATATTCATTGGAAGGACTGATGCTGAAGCTGAAACTCCAATACTTTGGCCACCTGATGCAAAGGGCCAACTCATTAGAAAAGATCCTGATGCTTGGAAAGATTGAAGGCAGGAGGAAAATGGGGTGACCGAGAACAAGATGGTTGAATGGCATCACTGACTCAATGGACAGGAGTTTGAGCAAGCTCTGGGAGAGGGTGAAGGACTGGGAAGCCTGTCCTGCTGCAGTTCATGGGGTTGCTGAGAGTCAGACACTACTGTATGACTGAACATACAATTTATAATTAAGGGCTAGAATAGAAATCTTTTTAGTAAAAGATCTGTGAAATCTGAAGTTTCAGTGAATATTTTGAGTAATTAGGATTAAAATATTTTTAAAACATGGTAGTCAATGATTTTTTTTTTTTTTCTAAAAGTCCAGTTACTGGAAGTGCTATGTCTTCAGGTTGTCTAGAAATGGTGGTGATACATTAGGTGTTACATCAGTTCTCATTCTTAGAATCACAGAGTTTGATTTAATTAACAGAGAAAGTCTGCCTATACAGTAGGGGATAAAGTGTGGATTTTACTTCTTTAATAGTTTGACAAGCAGATTGCAATAAACAAGGCATTTGGAAACTTGTTAGGGTCCCAGAGGCATTATAAATATGCAGTACACTTCTTCCCCAGGTCCCTGAGGTAGAGATGTGATGAATAAAATTAAAACCACGAGTTCTTTTTGTATGGGTTTCAGCTATCACTAATTTAAATCAAATAATGACTATTTACAGGTATACCTTCAGTAGTTTCCAAAGTAAAGGAAGTGAAATGTAAAAAGGTGTTTAAGTTGCTCTTACTTTGAAAGATTTTCTTTCTGTATCATAATAGTTTTTCTTTAAACTCATATAGAGTAAAACTCTGCTCCTTAACAATTGTTTTATATTTAATAGTGCTATTAAGACTCATTCGGGACAAAACATTCGGGTAAAGAATTTCTTAGAAAAGTGATATATATTTATGTATAAACACATCACTGAAATAGCATCGTCCATCTGGAACAAGTTCTACAGAATTTGATTTTAATAGATTAATACCCTTACTATGTAAATATATTTGTAGCTATTCATGATTAAATAGATCTCTCTGGTCCCTTTTCAGAGATTTCTTGTACGTTACCGGAAATTCATGGGGAGATAATTTAAAATGCCTGATATCTTTAATATATGGCATACAAGTAGAGGAATATTTTAGACAATCTATGAGAAAAGTTAAAAGGTAAAACAGAAAATGTAAAGATTGCAGTAATATTTAACATACTAAGCAATTTTGGCACCTGATAAACAATATTGAAAAGGGTAGCCTTTTCTATTGTAACTCTGAAAAAGAGGAGTCTTTTTATTGAAAACCCAAATGACTATGTTGCTTTTAAGAAAGAGAAAAAAAAAACACTGATGGGGAGATGGAATTTTTACTTACAGGGGATTAAGGACTCAGTTCTGTCAGTTGTGTGAAATTTGGGGGGTGGGAAAACTAATTTGCAAACTATGCCCTTGGAGTTCAGTAATAAACTAGTTGAAGTATTGTGAGCTTTTATATAGAAAGAGACACCTGTATTTTGTCTTAATGTGCCTTTGCCTTCACAGTTGCAACTGAATTACACCCAGAAGTGCTAAATTGCAATCCCCAGTAGCCATTTTTTAGTGCATTTTTAAAAGAATGTATCCAAATAGCAGACCAATTGAACTAAGAAAAGCACATTCTTTTACTGAATTGATCCTTAATCCTTTTCTTTTATTGTCCTCTGGATAGATGTACTTTATATTTTTGCTTTTTAACAATTTCAACCAGTGCCATGGTGTAACTAAAATGAGAAAACAGTTCTAACATGATAGTAGGAACTCTCTGAATTAATTTATGCTTCTTGTTTTATTTTTTCTATCTTACCAAAATGTTCTTTTCAGTATTACAGAACAGAAACATCATTATTCCCCATGTTATCCAATAAATACATCCTTAAGCCTATCTTACACCCAATAGTTTGTAGCCCTCACTGTCCCACCCCATATTGCCCCCCCTCCTCCCACAGGTAACTACTGTTTGTTCTCTGTATCTGTGAGTATGCTTCCTTTTTGTTATATTCACTACTTTCATTTTTTAGATTCCACATATAAGTGATAGCAAACAGTGTTTTTCTTTCTGTGACTTATTCATGTAGCATAATTCCCTCTAAATCTACCCATGTTACTGCAAATGACAAGATTTTCTTCTTTTTTATGGCTGAGAAGTATTCTATTACACCTTGTCTTCTTTATCCATTCATCTGCTGGCAGTTATAAGTTCTACTATGAACATTGGTATGCACATATTTTTGAATTAGTATTTTTTAATTTTTGGTTTTTTCAGATGTATACCCAGGAATGGAATTGCTAGGTCATATGATAGTATTTGGACTTCCCTGGTGGCTCAGACAGTAAAGCATCTGCCTACAATGCGGGAGACCTGAGTTCGATTCGTGGGTCAGGAAGATCCTCTGGAGAAGGAAATGGCAACTCACTCCAGTACTCTTGCCTGGAAAATCCCATGAACGGATGGACATAGTAGGCTACAGTCCATGGGGTCGCAAAGAGTCGGACATGACTGAGCGACTTCACTTCACTTCACTTCATGATAGTGTTTAAAACCTTTTAATAACCAGTATAGCCATTCTAATGTATAATGGCTGAATATAGGCCCAGTTCAGTGTCTGAGACTGCATCCAAGTACTCCATTTAGGACTCTCTTATTGACTGTGATAGCTACTCCATTTCTTCTAAGGGATTCTTGCCTACAGTAGTAGATATAATGGTCATCTGAATTAAATTCACCCATTCCAGTCCATTTTAGTTCACCGATTCCTAAAATGTCAACGTTCACTCTTGCCATCTCCTGTTTGATCACTTCCAATTTGCCTTGATTCATGGACCTAACATTCCAGGTTCCTATGCAATATTGTTCTTTATAGCATTGGACCTTGCTTCCATCACCAGTCACATCCACAACTGGGTATTGTTTTTGCTTTGGCTCCATCTCCTCATTCTTTCTGGAGTTATTTCTCCACTGATCTCCAGTAGCATATTGGGCACCTACCAACCTGGGGAGTTCATCTTTCAGTGTCCTGTCTTTTTGCCTTTTCATACTGTTCATGGGGTTCTCAAGGCAAGAATACTGAAGTGATTTGCCATTCCTTTCTCCAGTGGACCACATTTTGTCAGACCTCTCCACCGTGACCCATCCATCTTGGGTGGCACTAGATGGCATGGCTCATAGTTTCATTGAGTTAGACAAGCCTGTGGTCCATGTGATTAGATTGGTTAGTTTTCTGTGACTGTGGTTTTCAGTCTGTCTGCCCTCTGATGGAGAAGGATAAGACGCTTATCCTTTTGTGATGCAGTCTCAAAACGACAGAATGATCTCTGTTCATTTCCAAGGCAAACCATTTAATATCACGGTAATCCAAGTCTATGCCCCAACCAGTAATGCTGAAGAAGCAGAAGTTGAACGGTTCTATGAAGACCTACAAGACCTCCTAGAATTAACACGCCAAAAAGATGTCCTTTTCATTATAGGGGACTGGAATGCAAAAGTAGGAAGTCAAGAAACACCTGGAGTAATAGGCAAATTTGGCCTTGGAATATGGAATGAAGCAGGACAAAGGCTAATAGAGTTCTGCCCAGAGAATTCACTGGTCATAGCAAACACCCTCTTCCAACAACACAAAGAAGACTCTACACATGGACATCACCAGATGGTCAATACAGAAATCAGATTGATTATATTCTTTGCAGCCAAAGATGGAGAAGTTCTATACCGTCGGCAAAAACAGGACCGGGAGCTGACTGTGGCTCAGATCATGAACTCCTTATTGTCAAATTCATACTTAATTGAAGAAAGTGGGGAAAACCACTAGACCATTCAGGTATGACCTAAGTCAAATCCCTAACGATTATACACTGGAAGTGAGAAATAGATTTAAGGGACTAGATCTCGTGGACAGAGTGCCTGAAGAACTATAGACAGAGATTTGCGACATTGTGCAGAAGACAGGAGTCAAGACCATCCCCAAGAAAAAGAACTGCAAAAAAGCAAAATGGCTGTCTGAGGAGGCCTTACAAATAGCTGTGAAAAGAAGGGAAGCGAAAAGCAAAGGAGAAAAGGAAAGATATACCCATTTGAATGCAGAGTTCCAAAGAATAGCAAGAAAAGATGAGAAAGCCTTCCTCAGATATCAGTGCAAAGGAATAGAGGTAAACAATAGAATGGGGGAGTCTAGAGATCTCTTCTGGAGAAGGAGATGGCACCCCACTCCAGTATTCTTGCCTGGAAAATCCCATGGATGAAGGAGCCTGTTAGGCTGCAGTCCATGGGGTCGCTAAGAGTTGGACACGACTGAGCGACTTCACTTTCACTTTTCACTTTCATGCATTGGAGATGGAAATGGCAACCCACTCCAGTGTTCTTGCCTGGAGAATCCCAGGGATGGGGGAGCCTCGTGGGCTGCCGTCTATGGGGTCGCACAGTCAGACACGACTGAAGCGACTTAGCAGCGACAGCAGCAGAGATCTCTTCAAGAAAATTAGAGATACCAAGGGAACATTTCATGCAAATATGGGCTCAATAAAGGACAGAAATAGTATGGACCTAACAGAAACAGAAGATATTAAGAAGAGGTGGGAAAAATACACAGAAGAAATGTACAAAAAAGATCTTCATGGCCCAGATAATCATGATGGTGTGATCACTCATGTAGAGCTAGTGGAGGTGATGGAATTGCAGTTGAGCTATTTCAGATCCTAAAAGATGATGCTGTGAAAGTGCTGCACTCAATATGCCAGCAAATTTGGAAAACTCAGCAGTGGCCACAGGACTGGAAAAGGTCAGTTTTCATTCCAATCCTAAAGAAAGGCAATGCCAAAGAATGTTCAAACTACCACAGAATTGCACTCATCTCAGACGCTAGCAAAGTAATGCTTAAAATTCTCCAAGCCAGGCTTCAACAATACGTGAACCATGAACTTCCAGATGTTCAGGCTGGTTTTAGAAAAGGCAGAGGAACCAGAGATCAAATTGCCAACATCTGCTGGATCATTGAAAAAGCAAGAGATTTCCAGAAAAAACATCTATTTCTGCTTTATTGACTATGCCAAAGTCTTTGACTGTGTGTATCACTGTGGAAAATAAACTGTGGAAAATTCTGAAAGAGATGGGAATATCAGACCACCTGAGCTGCCTCTTGAGAAATCTGTATGCAGGTCAGGAAGCAACAATAATCCAAAATAACTGCATATGGTGACTGCAGCCATCATATAAAAAGATGCCTACTCCTTGGAATAAAAGTTATGACCAACCTAGAGAACATATTAAAAAGCAGAGACATTGTTTTGCCAACAAAGTTCCATCTAGTCAAGGCTATGGTTTTTCCAGTAGTCATGTATGGATATGAGAGTTGAACTATAAAGAAAGCTGAGTGCTGAAGAATTGATGCCTTTGAACTGTGGTGTTGGAGAAGACTCTTGAGAGTCCCTTGGACTTCAAAGAGGTCCAACTAATCCATCCTAAAGGAAATCAGTCCTGAATGTTCTTTGGAAGGACTAATGTGAAGCTGAAACTCCAGTACTTAGGCCACCTGATGTGAAGAACTGACTCATTTGAAAAGACCCTGATGCTGGGAAAGATTGAAGGTGAGAGGAGAAGGGGACAAGGGAGGATGAGATGGTTGGATGGCATCACCAACTCAATGGACATGGGTTTGGGTGAACTCTGGAAGTTGGTGATGGACAGGGAAGCCTGGTGTGCTGCAGTCCATGGGGTCACAAAGAGTCAGACATGACTGAGCCCCTGAGCTGAACTGAACTCAGTGTCTGACAGGCTTCCCTGGTAGCTCATCTGGTAAAGGGTCCTTCTGCAGTGAGGGAGACCTGGGTTCAATCCCTGGGTTGGGAAGATCCCCTGGAGGAGTGGATCACAACTCACTCCAGTATTCTTGCCTGGAGTATCCCCATGAGCAAAGGAGCCTGGAGGGCTACAGTCTATGGGGTCGCAAAGAGTCAGACACGACTTAGCACCTAAGCCCAGCACAGTACATTATCCGACAGGCCAAGCTAATTGACAGTGGCGGTTGTTACATTCCTAAGAATAGTTCTTATTGGTGAAATACTGGACAGAAGTATTCAACACATAAGAGTGCCAGGATTCCTGATAGGTGAATAAACATGTTCTGCGCCTTTGTAGTAAGGCTGACTACATGCATTATCCCTTTTCTTCCTCTCACGAGCCCCCAGGAAATTATCAAACTGTGACTATGGAATTATAGCAAGAGAAAGAAAATGTGTGCCCAGTGAGCTGTATCCTAATTTTCTATCTTTCTCTTGACTAAACTATGGCTTCATAGAGGGCAAGGGCTGTATCTTACTCATCTGTGTCTCTATTGTCTAGCACAATACTTGGCACAAAGCAGATGCTCGAGTTATTGAACAAAGAAAATCATTGAACCCCACTAATAAAATACTCCTCTATTGATAGTCAAGAGGCATCAGTGAAAGAAATAAGCCCCCTAATCTTGCTAGAGTCATTAACCTAGCTGTGAGATTACTTCTTTGTCTGTAAAACAAAGAAAAAAGTACATGCCCTGAATTCACCAAGTGGAAAGTCAACTGGCCAAGTGTTTTTATCACTCAGATTAACAGTGAAAGAAATCCGAAAGCAGCCCCAGATATTTAAATTAATTTTTCTCCTTCCATCTTTCTTCTGTTTCATGCATCATGACTTGAAACTTTCAAATTCATCTTTTCCGGAGGCTTATGGTATTCACTCATAGTCAGGTTGACAGTCTGTGTGATTGCTTCTAAAGCCACATTGCACCTTTTTTAGCACTGTATCAAGATGTCAGGATCAACAAACTTGGTTATTGTTATCATCTTACACCTTGTACTTGTAACCAATATGTTGAGCAAGCAGATCCCATAGTAAATGGTCAGAATGCAATTGGGTATCTTCTGCTGCTTCTTGAATATTTATTCTATAGGGATTATCTTGCCTTGCACCTAAGGGAAAACTTAGGCAGTCCCCCTTGGCTTTCAGATCCCTGAAGTCTCTTTAAATTGCAAACACGAACTGAATCCAGAAATTAGAATGCTGGCCTCTAGTGTGCTAGTAATACTAGAAATTCACAGATTTCAAGTTGAAAGTAAAATCGTTTCTGCTTCCCAAGGTAGGCTATTGCAGCACTACAGGGAGCAGGGTGCTTTCACTGCTTGGGGAGCCTGCCCTGCCACTCCCTTGATGTGGACTGATGCATTTCCTGCAGCTTGCCATTTCCTCCTTGCCCCACTTTTCTAAGAGCTCCAGGCCACACACATTATAACAAGGATTCCCTGTCAGCATGCTGCCCGCTTTGCAGCTATTTGTTTTGTATAGGACTTAAATTAAAGCTCCAGATCATCTCTCTCCCCAGCCAGACTCATTTCTAGTCCATCAAAAACACTCATGCAGGTTTTTATCCTGAAAAACTCAGTGAGTGCAGGAATCAAAATCCATCTGTGTGTGCCACTGGCCCAGGTTACTTGAGCTTCTTGAGAATGAGTCAGGTACCCTCTTCTGTGTCCCCAACTTCATAGATCACATACATGTTCTGAATAGCCTAACAGGAGCCCCTTCACTAAGCTTGAGTCGAAGGCTGGAGCATCTCCATATACAAACACCCCCCTGGCAGGTGTCTCATACCATGACAAGAGCTTTCTCTAGAGAATCTCTTTATAAATCCTGTCCTCCTCCACTCTGCTAACCTTTTATACTTCTGGAAATTCTACACATTGGAATCTGCCTAAAGATATTTTTCTGTCAAATGTTTATCTGATATTGGCATGTCAGTCGAGTATCAGTTCAATTTTAATATCTAGTTACACATGTAGTATATTTTTGTTGTCATTGTCACACCTGGGCTTCTTCATATGTCAGTAGGCTATATGAGACTGTAAGGTATTTCTGTACTTTGTGGTGTCTGGTGCTTTCATTTGTCACCACAAACAGGCAGATTACCACAATCAGAGTGTAAATGACACCATATTTAGGCTGCAGAATAAGCTCTGCTGTTTTGAAGTTGGTATCTGACTTCTGTAAAAAGATGTTTAAGAAAGCCAAGTATACCTTCAGAAAGATGAACATCTCCTTGTCTTTGGAGAAGAAAACTTAAAGATTTAAATTCTCTGTGTGACTGAGAGAGTCTAGTTATCAGACATTAGAAAGATGGTGGGTCTAGGATATTAGCTGTGCAGCGTAGGAGAAAATGCTAACCACATTCAAACAAAATGGCTCATAGATAATACTGAGGGCTTGGTTGAAGTTGGATGTATGGATTTACTAGCAGAGATAGTACTTGTAGTATTGGTCCAAAATCAAAGCTTTATGGCAGATGAAGAAGCAAAACAATGGAGGGAAATTGACACAGTGAGGGATTACAGTTTAGGTGACAAGCCTTGGGGCCATGCTGGGTGGTAAAGGAAGGGAGGCCAGGAGTCAACTAATAGATGGCTTACATAAAAGGATTTCTGGACATGCAGAGCAGGTATACTGGAAACAGGAGGACTTAAAGGCTGTGATAATGATGGATCACAAAAAATGGGGTGTTGTACCTGGAGATTTCAAGAGCAGTGTAGTTCTGGGTAGTCACATCACATACGTGAAGTTAATAAGGAAACTTTTCCATGAAATTGAAAAATGGATGTTGTGGAGAGTAATAGTATGTGAGGGTGAAAGACCTTGCAACTCTTGTCATAGAGGGGGATTTTGAGATTAAAACTGATGAGGTGGAATAAGCATCTATTTGTCATCTTGGTAATGAAAAAGTACCAATGTGTGGCAGTGAGACAGAGGAGACCTAGTAAAGTGATTCACAATGTTCTGGTAGGATTTACTTTAGAGGATGATGAGTCTGTGAGCCAGGCACTGAAGACCTCATAAGCTAGAGGTTTGAATTGAATGAAGGTTGAATTTTCTGTAGATTGTATCAGTGGAACAGTAGTTGAACAATATGCCTGTAAGAAACAAGGATGAGAATGGAAAGGTAAGAAAATGAAAGATATGTTAGGAAAAAAAGAGCAACTTTTTTTATTTCATGTCTACAATGTATTGGGGTCTTCACATTTATTACTAATTTATACCCTATTTCAACAAGATATGTGTTATTTTTAACTTGCTTTTTTATGGAAAATAAGTATACACAAAATTAGAGAAAATGATGCAATGAATCCCTGTCTACCTGTCATTCAGCCTCAATAATTATTAATATTTTACCAATTAATCCTTTTTTTCAAATGAGAAAAACTGAGATTCATAGAGTTTAAGCACTTTGCCCAAGATTCCATGGCTAGTTCGTAATTGACCATGCCAGAAATTGAACCCAGATCTATGTGACTTCAAAGCCTATCTTCTTTCCACCGTACCATGCTTTTTCCCTATAAACCATTTCTGTCTCTTTAAAAAAAAAAAAAATCTTTCACTCTAGGAGCACTTCCCTGTAGCATTGGAAAGCTGACCAATTGAAAATGGTTCATTGCCTCTTCTATCCTTCTTGGTTACATAGCACCCCCACATACTTGACCTGTCATTTATTTCTGGTCAGTTGGGAGGAGAACTGCTTCTCTTAAAACTGCTTTATAATTGCATCTTTTTGGTTAACTGATTTTTTTTCTGAAGAATTCTTCCAAGATTAATTTCCGAGCATCCCAATTCTTTTTTGTCCAGAGTACTGGTGCTCTCATGGTTATTTTGTAGGTAAACATTATTTTTCATTCACATGAATTGTGGACCCAACCAGCCAAATACGGGATTGTTGAGAGAAAAATATGAGCACTTAGCACAGGTGTAAAATCTTGCTTTTTAAATTGATACTAAAATGTGACATGTCCATAATGATGTGCTAGTTGTCTATAATCTTCCCAGGTGTTGAAATACCACTTGCCTTTCAACATATATGGACATTGTTAGTTTGTTCAGGAACTCAGAAATATTCAAGACAAAGCACAACATATGCAGTAATGTCTCTAATGTTTTTATTAGATTTGCTTTAAACAGTGGTCTGTTATGTCTTCATTTACATTGTCCATTTAATAGGTTTTCCCAGCAGTCCTGCTCTGGTAATTAGTTGGCTTATTTATACCTCAACACCTTGAGCTGCTACATCTCATTTAACTTATTGCTCTTTAAAGTTCTTGTAACTCAGGGGTTCTCAGCCCTGGATACACATTAGAAGCATCTGGGGAAGTCTTATAAAACACAGGTGCCTGGGCACCATCGCAGACCAATTAAATCCGAATCTCTGAGAGTTGTAGCTCTGAGAAACATGGTGATAATTCTTCTTTGACCAGTGCCACTCAGAACACTCTGCTCAGCATGAGGTTGAGGCAGTAAAAACAACAGTCCAATTCTTTACCTCATCTCTTCCACTTTTATTTTTCTTCACTTAGCAGTTTTTTTTTTAATGTGATGAAAAACCATCACATTCATGGATTATCAGAGCTTAATATTTCTTCATTTGCCTCAAATGTCATTGCAAAATGCAACAGGATTCCAGGAGTAAAACTGTATTTGAAGATTTTAAAGGAGACCCATTTGCTCTCTACTCATGTTATTGTGATACAAAGGAAGAAGGGCAAGAAGCTTCTGAGCTAAGACAAAGGAGATTGAAAGAGGATGAGACATTGGGGGATCTAATGGTTGTTTAGTGTAAAGGAGCCTCAGAAGAGCTAGAGAGGTAAGCATGAGCTGTATTCTGAAGGACTTTGGATCTCATTTCAAGGGATTTGATTAGGACCAAATACATAATTTGTGAGGCCAGTACAAAGTAACAATGTGGGACTGCTCTTCTTAAATCATGAAAAAGTTTAAGATGGCAGCAGGAGAGCATTAAACCAAGCACATAAACCTTCTAAACATGGCCCCCTATGTTGCTGCCCAGATCCTTTCCCACACAGCTGGCCCTGACTTTAGTTATATTCTGGAGGTAATGGGAGACAGAAAAGATTTAGGCAAGGGAGTGACTTAAGGCTTGTTATAAAAATTGTTTTGATCACTAGGTAGACAAATGGATTGTTGAACTGAGTTACCAGGTACTACCAATGGCTTTTATGAAAACTGGTATGAAAATCTCCATATTTTTTCTGTGGTTTTTAACTCTTGTTATGACAATAGTAGTGATGATACTAGTAATAGCTTCCATTAGTTTAGCACTTAAACACTTTCATATACACTATTGTCATTTGATTATTCAACCATCTGATTATCAGGCAAGGTATATGTTGTTATCCTTGGTTTATAGATAAGAAACAATTAAGTGATTTACCAAAACTTAGGTGACTAGTGGATGATGTATAAGGGATTCAAATCAGCCCTTTTGACATTGCACTACCGATATTTCTACTCTACTTATAATGCTACTTTTGTTATTAAGAACTAATTAATGAAAGCAATTTATAAAGCATCTTTTTGTCCACTTGCACTTTTTTGGTAAAATGCACTAAACTGTAGGTAAAATCACTGTCCAAAGTATTTTCAAAGCTCCTCATACAAATATCCACATGATGGATTTTTTAGTTTTATGCCAGCAAGATTTTTTTTGCACAAAGATGTCTGTTTTCTTTTACTCAGACATTTAAAAAATGTTCCATACACCATTCTTTAGCTTGGCTCCCAGGAAACTTATATTCAAAAACACAGCAGCCACTTTTCAAAAATAGCTCATCTAGTCCCTCAACTGCCTCTAGATGCTGTCTACTGTTTCTATCCTTGACAATGCTATTTTCACATTTTATTTGTCTTATGTTAAATTGTTACTTCAAAATACATTTTGAAGGATTCAGGACATAAATCCTTACAAAACAAAATAATAACCATTTGGAAATTTATGCAAAAGAAGAAGAAGCAGCACAAAGGAATGTTTAAGTGGCTGAGCAATAGTTTGAGAGACTTACCCATTCAAGTTTCTTAAAGCAGGAAGTAGCTGACAAGTCAGATAAGCATTCCCTAATTAAATGAAAGGTTATCTGACTCGATGGACCTGAGTCTGAGTGAACTCCGGGAGTTGGTGATGGACAGGGAGGCCTGACGTGCTGCGATTCATGGGGTTGCAAAGAGTCAGACATGACTGAGCGACAGAACTGAACTGAACTGAAGAATGACTGTTAACAGGAGAGTTAAATGCATGTTTCAACCTACAAATGACTTAGGCCAATCAGTCTACTACTCCGTAGATTGTATAATATTGCAATTCAGTTCAGTGGCTCAGTCATGTCAGACTCTTTGCGACCCCATGGACTGCAGCACGCCAGGCTTCCCTGTCCATCACCAACTCCCAGGGCTTGCTCAAACTCATGTCCATTGAGTCAGTGATGCCATCCAACCATCTCATCCTCTTTCGTCCCCTTCTCCTCCTGCCTTCAATCTTTCCCAGCATCAGAGTCGTCTCCAGTGAGTCAGGTCTTCTCATCAGATGGCCAAAGTATTGGAGCTTCAGCTTTAGCATCAGTCCTTCCAATGAATTTTCAGAACTGATTTCCTTTAGGATTGACTGGTTTGATCTCCTCGTTGTCCAAGGGACTCTCAAGAGTCTTCTCGAACACCACAGTTCAAAAGCATCAGTTCTTCGGCTCTCAGCTTTCTTTATAGTCCAACTCTCACATCCATACATGACTACTGGAAAAACCATGGCATTGACTAGACGGACCTTTGTCAGCAAAGTAATATCTCTAATTTTTAATTCACTGTCATAGCTTTTCTTCCAAGGAGCAAGTGTTTTTTAATTTCATGGCTGCAGTTACCATCTCCGGTGATTTTGGATCCCAAGAAAATAAAGTCTCTCGCTGTTTCCATTGTTTCTCCATCTATTTGCCATGAAGTGATGGGACTAGATGCCACGATCTTCATTTTTTGAATGCTGAGTTTTAAGTCAGCTTTTTCACTCTCCTCTTTCACCTTCATCAAGAAGCTCTTTACTCTTTGCTTTCTGCCATAAGGGTGGTGTCATCTGCATATCTGAGGTTATTGATATTTCTTCTGGCAATCTTGATTCCAGCTTGTGCTTCATCCAGCCTGGCATTTCACATCATGTACTCTGCATATAAGTTAAATAAGCAGGGTGACAACATACAGCCTTGACGTAGTCGTTTCCCAATTTGGAACCAGTCTGTGGTTCCATGTCCAGTTCTAACTGTTGCTTCTTGACCTGTATACAGGTTTCTCAGGATTCAGGTAAGGTGGTCTGGTATTCCCATCTCTTGAAGAATTTTCTACAGTTTGTTTTGATCCACACAGTCAAAGCCTTTGGCATAATCAATAAAGCAGAAGTAGATGTTTTTCTGGAATTCTCTTGCTTTTTCTGTGATCCAACAGATGGTGGCAATTTCATCTCTGGTTCCTCTGCCTTTTCTAAATTACTTATTATAAATGGAAAGTAATTTAGAAATATCCTAGTCTATTGGTTTTAACTTATGGATAAGTAAACTGAGACTTAGAAGAGGTGACATATGTCTAAATTGAATAACATTTTGCAACCATTTTATTGGAATCTGAAGATGATTGGAATCTGAGAGATGATTTCTGTAGAGTTTTGCTGAGTTTTTTAAAAATTATATTTTTCTTTGAGTTATTCAAATTGTGTACAAATATATTAGTTACAGAAGGAACACTAGTTTTTCTTCTTTTATTTTGTGTAGATAATTATATAAATGTAGAGCAACCACAGGAAATCAATAGTAATTAACATTACAATTTAGATATATCACACTCTATTGAACCTTGAAGCTCTTTCTTATACACTATCATCATCATATTTTCTGTAGAAAATGTGTAGGTCATAGCACTGGATTATAAATTTGAAACTAGTTTTTTTTTTTAATAGGTGAAAATTTTTCCTAATGTTTATGGAGTTCCAAGTATATGACATTGCATTTATATATTATTTTATGCCATTAACATAGTGAGTCTTGCCTTTGGATATGAAAAACTTAATCTTTTTGATAATTTCTCTGTCTTCCTTTCTTTCCCCACCATCCTTTAACAGTCTTCTCCAATCTTCTGTCAATCCTTCACTGTAGAGAGGTGTTAGGCTTAAATCTCCCCTTCTCCCCTTCCCCCCCCCCCACACCAGACTTAAGCTTTAAAGTGTAACTGCATATTTTAACTTAGATACATATCCCCACACCCGAAACTCAGTATAATGAATACTAGTTCTCCCCCTTCTGAACCCTTCCTTTTAATGTTACCAACACCCTTCTTAGTTATATAGGTTCAGTCTCTAGTGGTGTTCTTGTCTCTTCTCTCTCACTTGCCTTCCACATCCATTTAGTTAGAATACCTTTTATTGTTATTATTATTATTACTATTAACAGTCGTTTAGCACTTACCATGTACCAGGCACAGTGCCAAGTACTTATTCTTTTATCCTCAGAAGTGTTCTATGAATTGAGCTGTTATGACTTGCATTTCACAGTTGGACCAACCATGTACAGAGAAATTAGACAGCTGCTTTCGACCAAAACCCTCAGATACTGAAGAGCTGGGATTCAAACTCATGTAATCTGGCTCTGTAATCCAGAATTCATATTAACTGCCTTCAGCCTCTTACTTAATTACATCTAGTCCCTTTCTCTTGTACCTTACTCCAAGCTCTCATTACCTCTTGCCAAGACTACTGCGATAGTAGTCTAACCACTTTGCCCAGATTCTCCCTCCTTGCAGTCCATTTCATATACCACCCTGAGATAAATTATCCCAAAGCAAGGCTAGGTACATTTAACTGTCCCTAGCTCAAAGGGAAATGGAATGGCTTCAAACTCACTAGTATTTAAAGGAATTTTTCCTCTTCTCCTTCACTAATCCTATGCTATAAACAAACTTAATCACTTGCTGAAACACTATTAAGTATTGATTTATCTAAGCTTGAAGTTGTCAAATTTATTTTCTTATGTACGAAATTTTGTAATTACCCATTTTATACATCATCCTGTGTACATAAACCACCAGACCATATAATAATCATCATCTATATTACTTGTTTTCCCTCTGAGATCTTTAAAATGCTCTCACACATAAGCATGTGTTGTTGATTTCTTTTGAAAATGTTTCCAGTGTGTAATTGGCATGATGGTGGTTTTACAGCATAAGTCCCCAATGTTTATGTGAACCTTATGGGATTTGAATATGAGGAAAAAACTTGACTCATTAAGACATGTGCTCACATGTGCTCTGGGATGTCTTTATAGCCCCATCTATACCTTCTCTCGGAGAAGGCGATGGCACCCCACTCCAGTACTCTTGCCTGGAAAATCCCATGGATGGAGGAGCCTGGTGGGCTGCAGTCCATGGGGTCACGAAGAATTGGACACGACTGAGCGACTTCCCTTTTCACTTTTCACTTTCATGCACTGGAGAAGGAAATGGCAACCCACTCCAGTGTTCTTGCCTGGAAAATCCCAGGGACGGGGGAGCCTGGTGGGCTGCCGTCTATGGGGTCGCACAGAGTCAGACACGACCGAAGCGACTTAGCAGCAGCAGCAGCATACCATCTCTGGTTCCTCTTTTTACCAAAGATGTGAATTTGTACCCTGGCTGGCTGTAGTTATAGGTACTGGGTACAGAATCTTTTTTTTTTTTTTTTCTCTCTCTCTTTTTAGAAAGCTAACTGACTGGTACAGCAGTTAAACTCATGATCTTGGCCTCATTAGCACCATGAGCTAACCAACTATAACGTGTAGAAATTACACAAGCAACAAATCATAAGAAAAAACAGAACTAAAATATGGCCTTTGGGGAAATAACTTTCTTAAAGAGCATATCCAAATTGAGACCTGCGTTTAGCAGCTTACATCAAATTCTTGATCCTGTAGAGTTGTTGGTTTTAAGAGTGCAAAACAATGTAACAATGGCAGTAGAGACTGTAAGATTATTTTCTTTCTTGTGTGAGGTAGATTTATACAGAAACAGGGGTTCTAACCACCTGTCAGTAACATGTTTTTGTCAATTTTCCCGTAGATTTTTATTCATGAAAATAGCACTATTGGCAAAGATGTGCTAGTGAGTGAAAGTATCCTACACACAAATTTCCCCAAACTAGTTTGCCAGTTTATTTCAGTGATTTGTAGTGCACTTTTTTTTTGTTTCCAGTTTTGTTGGACTAAAGCAGAGTATGAGTGAAAATGGCTATGGTAGTAAGTGGTTTTGATAAATGCACAGGTGCCAAATATTACTATTGGAGTGACTTTTTCCACTGAAGCATTGCTATTACTTGTACTACTATTTTGTACCCATCTTACAAAATATGGGGTGGAATTTGATCAAGCTTTTATTGTGAAAAACAATACCTATTTCTGATTCTTTTGTACATTTCATGACTTTGGGAAAATTCTTTATTTGTACACCATAGTCCCCTCTACCACTTAATATCGAGATACCAAGGTGTTGAGTTTGATGTCAGAATTAA
Source organism: Bos grunniens (assembly GCF_055505025.1). Lineage (NCBI taxonomy): Eukaryota > Metazoa > Chordata > Mammalia > Artiodactyla > Bovidae > Bos > Bos grunniens. The sequence goes on along the minus strand of NC_141194.1, from coordinate 97,186,690 downwards.
CAGGTTTATCAGTGAATCTTCTGGACAAGCACAAATAGAACACATTTGCACAGTCATGTTTGTCTCAGGGGTCAAAAGCAAGCGTTAATCCAAAACCACAAGCAATGTATAATTCTGTTTATGCTTCTTCAATTATAACTAATGCTGTACTTCTTGACTCTTTCTGGTTGTTATCATAACTACATTAATTTTATCCTCATAACCTGAGCTACACATTTGGAATTTAGTAAGTAGTTGAAGTTTGACTAAATAATGAACATGATATAAATGAATTTTATATAATTGATAAAATAGACACTTGGATTGAATGGGATACCTGACGTTATTGATAACAGGAAATAGTCAACAGTTTTATTATGGTTTCCTTATTTTTTTAATATGGAAATAAATCTATTATATGCTACATGTGATATAGGTTATCTAAGTACATTTAAGAGAAAATGAAATTGAAGTGATAAGATGAGGAACACGTGTACACTGTGGCAGATTCATGTTGATGTATGGCAAAACCAATACAATATTGTAACGTAATCAGCCTCCAATTAAAATAAATAAATTTATATTAAAAAAATAAACCACATGACATAGGGAAAAAAAGAAAGGAATCATGTTTGCAAAACTCATTTGATTAAGTCAGAAATGTAGAAATTCATCTTTAGGCAGCCTCAGATACAGAATTTGTTATTAAACAATCCATTAAGTTACAGATCTGATGTATGTTATTTTCACATTTACTATTAAGGAATTCTCAGTTGTTTTTTTTTTTCCTCTTTCTGGGTTTGTACGTGTCACACAAACTACGAAGAATGTTAATTTGCTGGCCTGCTTCTCTTGAGAGGTTCACCACATTTTTGAGGTAGAACAGAAAAGGATTTTTTAAAAGGGAAAGTAGTAGCTAGCTGTGAAGACTAAATGAGACAGATAAAAAGTATAGCATAGATGTGCATATAGTGTCCCATATTGAAAAGTAATAATGGTCATTATAATAATATTATTATTATATTATTTTAATATATATTATTATTATATTACTTTATAATAATAATAATAATATTATTATAAAGTCCTTGAACTGAATTAGGCTGGGAGTCTTGAATTATCATTAGCATTAATAATAATAATGTTGATATTAGTATTATTAATACTGTTATATTTTGAGGTGACAAGGGAAACACATGAAAAGATAGCAGTTTGGGCTTAAATATGAAGAAATTCCCTAGAGCAGGAAATGGCAACCCACTCTGGTATTCTTCCCTGGAGAATCCTAGGACAGAGAAGCCTAGCAGGCTACAATCTACAGGGTCGCAAAGAGTCAAGACATGACTGAAGCAACTTAGCACACATGCATGAAGAAGTTTCCAGTCAGGACTACCATCAACCCATCTGGATAAAGTGTTCCTTTTTGGAGAGTGCTGTTAAAAAAGACTAGAAGGAAAAGTCAGAGGGTCCTGAGTTACAAACTATATAGCTTGAGAGTTACCTTTTAGAAATGTACTGATGGAAAAATACTTTAAGAAGATCTATGTCAAAGATTTGAATTTCAGAGACTTTTAACATCACTGAGTACAACCCCTACAAATTTTGAAATACTCTGAGATTTGGGTGATTTGCCCAAGGTCATACCATTTGTTGATGGCAAAAGAAGGTCTTGTACTTCAGATAACCATCATAAAGGTAGCCTGGTACTCTTCTCATTTAAATAACCTGGCAACAGTGTTCAGAGTGGATATTATAAACAGGGTGCCAAATGTCACTCTAAAGCAAAATATTTTTATTTCATTTAGAAATATGCATATACATTGGAGATGATGTAACCATAGTGACCAAAGTAAACAGACTTTTAAAATTTCAATTAAGGTACTTTCAGCAAAGCTGCATAATAAATACCATTTGTAGTAAATTTATTCTCTATGTCATACATTTATATTCAAAATCAAATATCAAGAGTAAATTATACTTCAACTGAAAATGTCATGTCAATTTTTTGTTTGTTCAAATACTAGTGAAGATTAGTTTATTGGACCTATTTCTTTTAGAATAATAGAAGTTTGAGAACTATACTTGGTAGTAGAACAGGAAAGTATAACTATAGATATAAGTGATGTAAGAAGAATTCTATTCCCAATTGTGTGTTGAAAGACTGACAAACATTAGATTAATATTTGCAATATTAGAATTTGCAATTCTGTGTGGTTTACAGAGATATCATATTTTGCTATTCTTAGGAACTTGATTTTGAATTGATTATGAATTGATTTTGGAGGTTTTCTGATACCCAAAAGATTTTAAAATGGCAGAATTCCCTGTAGACATTCATGGAATAAATTATATGCTGTTGTTCTTAGAGTATGAAGCTCTCTATATTGTATATACAGTGATCTAGTTTCTTTGGGTGATTAATGGCTCATAAGGTAGAGATTAATAGATGTATTCAATAGTGATGTACCCATTAACATTTTGTAACAGATTTGTGATTGATAATTGTGAAGACTCAGATCTTTTGTTGTTACTGCCAAAAAGATAATATTTTTTGAAAGAGAATTATTACTATCAATAGCAAAATACATAACTATAATAACTATATATAAAATTATATATATAGAAAGAACAATTCAGTGAGGCTTCCCAACTTTACAAGGACCCCACCAAGTCCAAAATGACTGACTATACTAGTAGCTGGTAATTAGTTTATTTCTAAAGAAAGTCAGAAGAATTACTCCATATTTATTGACAATATAACGGTTATGAAATTTTAATAATTAGTAGCTTTTACATGAATTTAGTACATATGTTTGTCATCCTCATGGTGTTCAGATGACCATAAGACATGAGTCATGCCCTTTATGATGGGTTTAAACATTTAAATAAAATATTTGTTACCTGGGGTGTCCTCAAATATGTTATGTTCTAGGTTTTATCATGAAATGAAAACTTTTCTAACAATCAAGAACAGCAGAGTATTCAAAACATGTTAGAGCAAGATCATGAGACCTGCGAAGGACTACCAAATTGTTCTTTATCATTTACTCCCTACCTCTGATTTAGCCTTAAGTGGTTGTTTAAGGGAATAAGCACAAAGTATGTTAGGAAAATTGAAGTTACACTACAGTTTCTTCTGAGATGCTAAGTCCTAAACAGATTTCAAACCCATAGATTTGCAGGAACAAAATGATGAAATAAAAGAGATGCAATTCATTTTCTGAGAAAACCTTCATTACCGACAGCTGACTTGATCAGTGCCAGTCATGAGTTACCTGTTCCCCATAGAGGGACAGCTGATAGACATTCTTGCACAAGTCTTTATCTCAAAGTGAACTGGCCCTTTGAGTAGTATTTGGTTATCTGATTTGTTGAGATCAGTAGAGCAACAAAGGACCATAGATAGAACTGTATTTCCTAATCAGTATATTAATATTAATGCCCATTCAACCTTTTGTAAAAGTACAGGAAACTCAGTTTCTTCCTCTTCTATGGAGTCAGTGAAACTGGGTGAGAAAAAACAAATTTCTCTTTCTTGTACATCCCCTGCATACAGCTCTGATTTCCAAGGCATATGCTGAACTTGAAATCAACTATTAAAATGATTCTAGGGAGTTATGCATTGATTCATACACCTAACTGTCCCCTATACATTGCCTATCCCAATGATGAAGACTTGCTTGATTAAGGTGTCGGTTCCATTTGGTTTTGCTGCTCATGACACTCTTGGTATTTAATGTGACTTTTTGCTTTTCAGATTTGCATGTCATTTCTATTTATGTTTTTACTTGGTTTACATAGAAAGTTTAGGGGGCTTCTCTAGTAGCTCAGATGGTAAAGCATCTGCCTGCAAGCAGGAGATCTGGGTTCAATCGCTGGGTCAGGAAGATCTCCTAGAAAAGGAAATGGCAACGCATTCCAGTATTCTTCGCTGGAGAATTCCATGGACAGAGCAGCCTGATGAGCTGCAGTCCATGCAGTCACAAAGAGTCGAACACAACTAAGCGACTAACACACACACACACACACAGATATAGAAGGTTTATGCCCTTATTGGTTTTTATTCTGGTTACTTAGTGTCTTTGATCAGTAATGAGAAATAATTTGCTTTGTCATCTAGTTGGTTATGGTCTGTTTTCCAATTGTTTTTGCTTTTCAGATTCATCTGAACACCAGAAGGCTACATCATCTTGTTTTTGTTACCAATAGGAGACACTCAAGTGTAGCTTACATATCTTGTAAGACATATGTCAAGGGTTGCAAATTCCACATCTTGTCCTCTGTTTCTTAGTCCAATACTATTCAGAAAATGGTACATAAGAGTCTTGATAAACTAGCATTTTAAAAAAAAGAAGCTTGAGATATGTTATTTTGCTATATTGAAATTATTTATTTGTTGGAGTTAGTGTTCCCAAACTTTTGTACAGAATATTGTTCCATAGGATGTGAAAATAAATTTAAAAAAAAAGAAAAGTTTGTTCCACGGTAGTCAAGGGAATTGTCTGTGACAAAAAAGTTGTGAATATGCTGAGTTAAACAAAGATCGACAAGTCTATTTACTGCATAATTGTTCCTGATTTAATATGTTACTTTTGTTGTAAATTTCAAAGAGGAGCTATGATATGAAATGTTTCCCAACTTATTTAGCTCTGTGTGTCTGTGTGTGTGTAATACCTTTTAACATCTCAAGCATGGTGCTTGGTTTGGGAAAAGGTGGTCTAGCTATTTATTCTTGTATGCATAAGATGGAGGTGAAATGGACAAGGACAAAACTGTTGAAATTTCTTAATACATCATCCCTTAAATGACTATAGACCTTATTGGCAAAGCTTCCTGCTTATAGAAAATTCCCATTGAAATGTTTAGAAGGAGGGAAAAAAATCAAATAGAATTATTTTTAAAAGCATTGACAATATGCAGTCATTGGATATAAGAAAGAATAGAATACTTTTAGCTACTATCTTAACAATATGGATTATATTATACCTAGGACTTCAGAACATTATAAAGCTACGCATGAATGCAAGCCCAATTATCGGTAATTAGAAAGCTGTTGCTTTTGGAACATGTGATCCATTTACACCAACATGCCATAACCCCTGTTCAAGGATTATCAGTTTGTAAACGTATTATTTGCAGTGCAAGTTATTTAAAACATCCTCCAGTTGATCAGAAAATAAATTACTGTCGCTGAACTTGAGTACTTATAACAGCAATATGAAAAACATGGAACTGCAGCAAAACTGTGATCATGAAAGACTTTCCCGTTAAGAGCTTAAAACCCTCTGTGAACCATCACTAAGAACAGAATAACACTGTGAAAAACCTGCATAAATATATTGCAACAGTTGCCCTAGTTCCATAGTTTCAAATTGAAGTTGCAGAGACTCCCATATGGGAAAAGCACTTGTACTTATCTCTCTGATGGTGTTCGTCTAGTGATGTTTGATTCCATTTTGATGGGTTTGTTGCTAGCATGATTCCTGCTGTCACTATGATTTGTGTTTATTATAGCTGTTTCCTTTTTAATAAAGGATGCTGTTGCATATACACATTGAAAGGAAGCTGTCTTTTCAGAAATTACATTCTGTATGCTGTGCTAGTCATTGCGATGTTGTAAAGTGAGTGTTTTGCTACTAACAGAATAGGATTATATTTTTTTAATGTACCGATTAGTGTGTATTGTTGTTTCATTATAAGAAAGGACCTAGTGTTATTTTTATTTTGTGATTGTTTTTAAATAGTGTGCACTCTCAAGGAGAAATAACAAAGTGGGCAATAATGTGTAGCTGAACATACCTTGATAGAACAACTCGAAGACCAGGGGAAATGAATATGCAGTAAGGGAGAGAATGTCTGAAGTCAATAAGCATATCTCATCTAGGCTGAGCTGAAGCAGTGTCTAATGCCATAGCCAAGACTCAGAGCTGAGAGATCCCAGGCCAAGAAAATAGTCAAGGAGTGGGAGGCAATGAGGCAGGGAGCTGTCGCGAGGGCAGATAAGCCAGTTGTGCTGGGTAGTGTTTTTCTCACCTGGAGCTGCTTTTAACAACCTCATGCCCAGTGACATTTTCAAGTTGAAAATGTCCCAGAGAGGTCAGTCTATAAAGTAAACTACACAAGGATGAACAGAACATGCATAAAAAGAAGCTTTAAGAAACCTGATGTAATTAGTTTACAGTACGCTAGCCAAGTGCCATTGAAGGCATCTCTAATCAGGTACAGACTGGCTCCTCCTCTCCTTCCCTCTGTTTCTTTCTTTCTCAGACTAAAAAAAAAGTACTTGACTTAGCCAAGGATGCACCATGCTGTAGGAAGTGAGAGAAGTACAGACAGCAGAATTCAGGATAACTCTTTTGGTTCCAAGTTGAATGAGAGGATAGGGCCATTGGCGGTAGGGGGAAGTAGTGGTCAGGAGTGATAGGCTTGCTGCCCCCTTACTGTAAAGCTGTCAGCAGATTGGGAAAATTCACCTCTTGCTATTCTACTCCTCTCTTTCATACACACCTATCATCAGCATTCATATAGTATTTCTAGAATCTCTACAGTCTCATTTAATGGGATGTATGAAAACCTGGGCTTTCCTCATCCCTGAACCAAATTCAGAATTACCAAGATGTTGGATTCAATCTGGAGGGTGAAAAAACGAGTCCAGACCAAGTATCCTGGAAGAATATCTTTCTCCATTCCCTGATGTCATTTTAACAATATCATCCTCCTCCACATGCATACACACTCTCTGATTCCCTTTCACCTGCAGGGTTAGGACACTGCCTTGTTTTTTTGGAGGACCTTGGTAACAAATCTATATTCCCATGGGTACTTTTGTACTTATCAACATAGCTTCCTGGAAGCACCTGTGATATGTCAACATTTTGCTTTGGAACTTTATCCTCTATCACAAAGAAATTGACTTTAAGCTATGTATCTGAAGTGGGATACTTTCTTTCCCAACCAAAGAAATGGTTAAGAAAGGCCAAGAAGTGCCCACAGACTTAGAAAATGAACTTATGGCTGCTGGGGGGAAGGAATAATTAGAGAGTTTGGGATGGTCTTGTACACATTGCTATATTTAAAATGGATAACCAAGAAGGACCTACTATATAGCTCATGGAACTCTGCTCAGTGTTATGTGGGAGCTGGCATGGGAGGGAGGTTTGAGGAAGAATGGATACATATATATGTATGGCTGAGTCCCTTCGCTGTTCACCTGAAGCTATCACAGCATTGGGTTTCCCTGGTGGCTAAGATGGTAAAGAATCTGCCTGCAATGCAGGAGACCAGGGATAGATCCCTGGGTCAGGAAGATCCCCTGGAGAAGGGAATGGCAACCCACTCTGGTATCCTTGCCTAGAGATTGCACAGACAGAAAAACCTGGTGGGCTATAGTCCATGGGGTTACATAGACTGTTATTTCAGTTGGATGATTAGATAGATAATGGATTATGAATGAGATATAGTACAAAATAAGGTTGGAAATGTCCATTGAGGCTAGCCCCATCAGAGACTTGGGCACCTCAGGAAGAAGTTTTTATTAATGTGTAAGTGAGATTTTTTAGTAGAGCCTTACTGTGAGGGGGCAGACATGACGAAAAAGTCAATATTAAATCATCAAAATGATTTTGCCAGTTATAGACCCCTTGCCATGGAAAGCTAGAAGTTTATTCCTATAAGACAGAAATCTAAGTGAAATAAGCCAAACAGAGAAAGATAAATATCATATGCTATCACTTATATGTGGAATCTTAAAAAAGTGATACAAAGGAACTTATATACAAAACAGAAATACGCTCACAACATAGAAAATAAACTCATGGTTACCAAAGGGGAAAGGGGATGATGAATAAATTAGAAGTCTGGGATTAACATATATGAACTACTATAAATAAAAGAGATGACTAGCAAGGACCTACTGTATAGCACATGGAGCTTACTCAATATTTTATAATAGCCTATAATGGAAAAGAATATGCGTATCTGTGTATGTATATATATATCAGTTCAGTTGCTCAGTCATGTCGGACTCTTTGCGACCCCATGAATTCCAGCACGCCAGGCCTCTCTGTCCAGCACCAACTCCCGGAGTTCACTCAAACTCATGTCCATCGAGTTGGTGATGCCATCCAGCCATCTCATCCTCTGTCGTCCTCTTCTCCTCCTGCCCCCAATCCCTCCCAGCATCAGAGTCTTTTCCAATGAGTCAACTCTTCACATGAGGTGGCCAAAGTACTGGAGTTTCAGCTTTAGCATCATTCCGTCCAAAGAACACCCAGAACTGATCTCCTTTAGAATGGACTGGTTGTATCTCCTTGCAGTCCAAGGGACTCTCAAGAGTCTTCTCCAACACCACAGTTCAAAAGCATCAATTCTTCGGCGCTCAGCTTTCTTCACAGTCCAACTCTCATATCCATACATGACTACTGAACCATAGCCTTGACTAGACGGACCTTTGTTGGCAGAGTAATGTTTCTGCTTTTGAATATGCTATCTAGGTTGGTCATAACTTTCCTTCCAAGGAGTAAGCATCTTTTAATTTCATGGCTGCAGTCGCCATCTGCAGTGATTTTGGAGCCCCCCAAAATAAAGTCTGACACTATTTCCACTGTTAGCCCATCTATTTTCCATGAAGTGATGGGACCAGATGCCATGATCTTCGTTTTCTGAATGTTGAGCTTTAAGCCAACTTTTTCACTCTCCTCTTTCACTTTCATCAAGAGGCTTTTTAGTTCCTCTTCACTTCCTGCCATGAGGGTGGTGTCATCTGCGTATCTGAAGTTATTGATATTTCTCCTGGCAATCTTGATTCCAGCTTGTGCATCTTCCAGCCCAGCGTTTCTCATGATGTACTCTGCATATAAGTTAAATAAGCAGGGTGACAATATACCGTCTTGACATACTCCTTTTCCTATTTGGAACCAGTCTGTTGTTCCATGTCCAGTTCTAACTGTTGCTTCCTGACCTGCATACAGATTTCTCAAGAGGCAGATCAGGTGGTCTGGTATTCCCATCTCTTTCAGAATTTTCCACAGTTTATTGTGATCCACACAGTCAAAGGCTTTGGCATAGTCAATAAAGCAGAAATAGATGTTTTTCTGGAATTCTTTTGCTTTTTTGATGATCCAGCAGATGTTGGCAATTTGATCTCTGCTTCCTCTGCCTTTTCTAAAACCAGTTTGAACATCAGGAAGTTCACGGTTCACATATTGCTGAAGCCTGGCTTGGAGAATTTTGAGCATTACTTTACTAGCGTGTGAGATGAGTGCAATTGTGTGGTAGTTTGAGCATTCTTTGGCATTGCCTTTCTTTGGGATTGGAATGCAAACTGACCTTTTCCAGTCCTGTGGCCACTGCTGAGTTTTCCAAATTTGTTGACATATTGAGTGCAGCACTTTCACAGCATCTTTTTGTAGGATTTGAAATAACTCAACTGGAATTCCATCACTTCCACTAGCTTTGTTTGTAGTGATGCTTCTAAGGCCCACTTGACTTCACATTCCAGGATGTCTGGCTCTAGGTCAGTGATCACACCATCGTGATTATCTTGGTCATGAAGATCTTTTTTGTACAGTTCTTCTGTATATTCTTGCCACCTCTTCTTAATATCTTCTGCTTCTGTTAGGTCCATACCATTTCTGTCCTTTATCAAGCCCATCTTTACATGAAATGTTCCCTTGGTATCTCTAATTTTCTTGAAGAGATCTGTAGTCTTTCCCATTCTGTTGTTTTCCTCTATTTCTTTGCATTGATCACTGAGGAAGGCTTTCTTATCTCTTCTTGCTATTCTTTGAAACTCTGGATTCAGATACTTATATCTTTCCTTTTCTCCTTTGCTTTTCACTTCTCTTCTTTTCACAGCTATTTGTAATGCCTGCCCAGACAGCCATTTCGCTTTTTTGCATATATATATATATATAACTATATATAGTTGATTATATATATATATAGTATATATATAATCAACTATATTTCAGTGAAAAAAGCAGATATAGTCATAGCTGACTATAGAGATTAAAGAAAGTGAAAAGAACATTTTTGCAAAAACTAGTATTATTCACCTGCCTTTCAGGTTTAGTCCTTACATCTTATTTGGCAAACCAGCCCTTTGTCAGGAAGGGAATCCCTTCTGTGAAAGAATGATAGTAATCTTTTATGAGAATTGCATGATCAGTTGACTGAGAAAGGACTATAATTAAATGTGAATCATAAACGATTGAAAAGATTATGAAGCCATGTAAAGGTTTTCTTTTATTTTGTCTTAATATTTACTAAGCTATTATAGATTTCAGATTTGGTCTGAACAGAGAATAGAATAAGCATGAGTTGTATAAGTTTCATTAGCACATAGGGCTTTTAGCTGTAAGAAAGTATAACCAAGGACTAGACTGGCATGACTAAATCTTGTTTAGAGATTGGTTGTTTCTACCTAGTATTTTTACGCCTGCTTTCAGCAAGCTGGCATTAGGGTAGTATTTGTACCTCAGGTGTCTTGAACAGCAGATCACATAGATTCTCTCAGAGATAATATTGTCATTTACTTTCCAGTAAGTTTTTGACATTAAAAGAAAAGATTTTCAAATGGTGTCACTACTGTATAAACACTAATTAGACATGCATATTAGCAATGATGAAAAAGAAAAAAAAAAAACTGAACCAAGGTTGAAAAAAATAGAATAACCTAGCCCTAAGCCAGATGCCTTTGTAATTAAATGAAAGAGGATTTCTTTACTGCTTAACCGACTCTCATCTTACAGATAAACCTTGACTCATTTCCAGATCAGAAATCTTTCCTCATCATGTTTATTTTTTTAAAGTTTTCCTCACTGTGTTTATTAAGGTCCCTCATATCTGAAGTGGCAAGGCTGCCCTACTCCTCAGATCATGCCGCCTTTGCTTGGCTTGTTATTCTTCACTTTGCCCTCACTTCTATACCACCTACAGGTCTTATGTGTAAAAAAGCATCTGCTAGCAGATTTTGATTGAACATTTTATCAGTGGCTTGCTCAATTTTACCTTTTTTAGACCCAGTTTTCATTGATGTATTCTCAAGGCTTAAATAATAATGAACCGCCTGCCAAAGGTAATATTTTCTAATGTCACATGAGCTTTAGCAATAAGGTAGCTTTGTCATCGAAGAACCTGAAGCAATTGTAATTACACTTTTTAAATGGTTTATTTTGCCAGTGTTGCTATAGAAAATGCTTTATAAATAACATTTCAAGAACAATATTTCTCTGAATCTCTCTACAGCCACCAGAATGTTTCCCAGCAACTTTTCTTATGTCTCCCAGGAAGGTGATATGTGTAACTCCTGGTCAGTTTTCAACCACTTTAATAGATGACAGTGCAGTTGCACAAAACTGTGTATAATCTGGCTAAAATTTCATCTCCTCTTGTGAAGGATCTCTTTGAGTCTTTGCTATAGCCATTTGGGTGAAGAAACCCAGGAAACAGTTTTAGGACCCAAGGCATGGTGACCTCACAAACCTATTTCTTCTCTGCCAGTTCTATTCTTGACATTACAAGAAAGTTGCTGGACAATCAATCATAACCTTCCTGGATTAAAAAAAAATGAAAGGGAAGGAAAGGAAAGGAAAAGAAATTATTAGACTGGTGTTGAGAAATTGAAAGAAATCTTCCATATATTGCTTTGTCTTGTACCCTCCTAGAGTAACACTTAACAACTCATGGGTCAAATGAGATTTCCTTACTCTGAATATGCAAAAGGACAAAATTTCCTGCAAACACTCAGCATGAATGGGTTTTGAAGAACAGAATAAAGGGTGAATTAACTGACTGATCAGCTTAAGCTGGCTTCCCAGATGGCTCAGTGGTAAAGAATCCGCCTGCCAGTGCAGGAGACACGAGTTCCATTCCTGGGTCGAGAAGATCCCCTGCAGAAATAAAGGGAAACTCACTCTAGTATTGCCTGAAAAATCCCATGGACTGAGCAGCAGGCAGACTATGGTCCAAGGGGTTGCAAAGAGTCAGACACGACTAAGCAACTGAGCATGCACCAGCTTAAATTTTAAGACCCATTCATTCATTCAGGAAAAAGTTACTCAATACCAGTTAATGTGCTAGACACTATTATTGGCTCTAGGGACTCCATAGCACCCAGAACAGATCAAAATTTCTGCCTTTCTAGAACTTATATCCTAGTAAGAATGAACAAGAAAAAAAAATTTTTTTTCAATTGTAGAGTGTGTCAGCTGATGATTATTGCCATGGGAAAAAGAAAGCAAGAAGGGAGTTGAGGGTATGTCAGCATTAGAGATAGAGTAGCCAAGGAAGGCTTCCTTGACATGGTGACTTTGAAATAAGGATCTAAATGAAGTAAGTCACGCATATATATATGGAGAAGGAGCATTCCACACAGAGGCAAGAGCAAGTGCAGAGGCCCTGAGGCAAAAGTATGCCTGGTGTTCGCCAGGAAAATTAGTGAGTTCAGGGTGCCTAGAGCAAACTAAATGAGAGGAAGACTAATCAAAGATAAGGGCCACCTCCCTGAGGGAGGGAGATGAACACCCAAATGATGTAGGGCCTCATGGGTCATAATAAGGACCTGTTGTTGTTTAGTTACTAAGTCATGTCCGATTCTTTGCGACCCTGTGCACTGTAGCTCATCAGGCTCCTCTGTCCATGGAATTGCCCAGGCAAGAATACAGGAATGGGTTGCCATTTCCTTTCCATCTCCTGCTTGGTAGCCAGATTCTTTTACTGCTGAACCACCAGGGAAGCCCAAATAAGGACCTGAACTTTCATTAAAAGAAAGATGAAACACTTTTGCAAGAAAAAAGACATGCTTTTACCTCAGTTCAGTTCAGTTGCTCAGTCATGTCTGACTGTGTGACCCCATGGACTGCATGCAGCATGTCAGGATTCCCTGTCTGTCCATCACCAACTCCTGAAGCTTGCTCATACTCAATGTCCATCGAGTCAGTGATGCCATCCAACCATTTCATCCTCTGTCGTTCCCTTTTCCTCCTGCTTTCAATCTTTCCCAGCATCAGGGTTTTCTCCAATGAGTCAGTTATTCGCATCAGGTAGCCAAAGTATTGGAGCTTCAGCTTCAGCATCCATCCTTCCAATGAAATTTCAGGACTGATTTCCTTTAGGATTGACTGGTTGGATCTCCTTGCAGTCCAAGGGACTCTCAAGAGTCTTCTCCAACACCACAGTTCAAAAGCATCAGTTCTTTGGTGCTCAGCCTTTTTTAAGGTCCAACTCTTACATCCACATACCTAGGCTCTTACCAAGGGATTGCCAAAATCACTCTTACTGCTGTGTTAAGAACAGAGTGATCGGTGTGGCATGTTGGAAGCAGGGAGACCAGGTAGGAAGTTATTGAAATAATGCAGATATTAGAGATAATGGTGGCTTTGACTAGGGTTGTGTTAATAGAGGCTGTGAAAAATGATTAAATACCTGCATATGTCAGTCTGAACTATATGAAATTGCCAATGTATGACCATTTGTGATCAATAGAAGCTATGACTTCTAATATAGTTCTTTCTAATCCTTTGAAGGCAGTATGGATAGAATTTTATAAAATAAGAGAATGGATATATGAAACAGGAGAAGATTCAAGGAAAAATCCCAAGGCTTTTGACCCAAGTAGTTGGTAAGAACTGAGTTGCCATTAACTGAGATGATGGGGACCCCAAGGCTGTTAGTTTAATGCCTGCTTGAGCTAATTAGCTTTCTGTTCCCAGACATTGAATTGATTTCTGCCAACTATTTTGTTGCTGTATACCAGTGGTCACAAGTAGACACTAGACAATAACATGTGTGATTCATTGGAGATCTGTGCTCATTGATGGCAAAAGTAACCAAGTACTGTTAAACTGATTAATATTAGATCAGCATGATCATCTTCATGTTAGAAGGTCAGAGTGTTACTTGTATCTTTTATAAAATGCCGTTTAAAATATGTGACTTCAATATTTGGTATCCTCATATCACCTCTTTCAACTTCTATTGTCCTAGCTCATTTTCTTCCTGTTTTATTTTATTCTTTCATGTTTTTCTAAATTAGTTAGGATTCAGACTGCTTGTATTGGTCCGTACATGTGGAAAGATTGTCTTTATGTTCCGTGGTTAAGTGTGGAAAATAGGACTGTGAAGTAAGGTTACCATTTGTAAGTCTGCTCTCAGGAAAGAATGAAGGTAGATACACACAAGCCCGAGTTGAACAATCTTTACATTTTGACTTACTTTAATGGCCTTGCTAGGAGAATGGTATACATCCAGAAAAGTGAAAGTAAACTTGACCATGTATTTTCTTTAGGTCCATTAAAGATATGAGGCAAGTTCATCAAGAGCAGAATATAACTTTGTGGAAAACCTGTACTGCTGACTTACATTTAAGTCAGAAATTAGCAAACATTACTAGCTATTTGTCAAGAGTGCTGATAATATACTTTTTAAAGGAGTCATAGTACTCGTCTAGGACAAGTTAAAGATAAAGGTCTATCAGGTGGCCTGACGTTATCTTTTTGCCTGACTAGCAGTCTCTGTGATGCATATCTTTGTCTATCATGGGGGTTGATTTCTTCTTCTGCATATGAATTTACAAGGTAAAAAATAGAATTGGACTGAAAAAGTGTTAGAGACTTTAGAGGAATACTTATATGTATCAGTCAGTATGTCCTAATTTAGAAACCGTAAAAGCTGTTTGCTCAAGCTACATTTTCAAGATAACATGTTGTGTATTAACATAAGCAGTGCCCCAAGTTGTTGGAAGGCAGAATTGGTTTTGTTGCTGGGAAATGTTACAGTTGAAGCAATCCTTAGCAGCAAATTGGTCCACATCTCTAACAGTTTTTTCCCTTAGAAAAGTATGATGAGAACCAAATTCTACCTTTAGTATAGAAACCTACCTTTAATATATCACTGTTGACTCTATGCTTAATTTTATTTATCATTCTCTCCTTTTTATTAAACTCTCATCCTTCTTTCCTCTGCCCTTAAAGACCCAGTAAGGAAGATAAAACAAGTACACAAATAAAACAAGAAATGTGACATGATGTGATGTAACAGATATTTTTATATTTTAAATCCTGTTTTTACTGGAAATTAGCTTGTAAGTAGATGTAAATTACATGGTTTCATGATTCAATGCAATTGTTTATCAAAGTATGTTTCAAGGTGTCCTAGGGATATCTCCCAAAAAGCACGGGAGGTTGTTGATGAGATGGAGACCTTACCGCCCTCCACTTCCATCCCGCTACACACATCCTCACACAGAGCAGTTCCATTTTTATCTGTTTTATGTTTTTATGTAAGTAAGGCTGTGTGAAATGAAAGCATTCTTTGGATTAAAGAATTTTTTAAACCATAGCTTTAGTAAAAAAAACATGATATTTGGCTTGATATAAGAGAATTCTGAATAGAAATTTCCATTCTGCCCTTAGATGATGCTTACATCATCTATCAGCAAAAGCCCTCTGCAGAAGTTTCTCAATTGTCATAATCAAATGAATGACTTTTGACAATGCCTGTTGCAATGGATAACCAAACATTTAATTAAAAGATTGTGGATTCTATTCAACTATTTTGGTATCATGGGTCTTTACAAAAAAATGGGAAAAGCACTTCACATATTTCTTGTGATGATGGTTATTGGTTTCATGTCTAAGTTTCATGAAACATTGGTTTCATGTCTAAGTAATTTGCCTAAATAACCAGCTGGCATCTATTAAACTCTCTACTTATATTTGTTTCTGATCCCCACAGTCAGAGAAGCATTTCAATTGCACTTGATTCTGTGGTGTTTTATCTTTCTTTTATCTTTCAAAATTGTATAGAATTTGGAGCTCTAGATCAGAGGATCCTCAAATTTTACTCTCTGTGAAGAGATGTCAGACCCTTTAGCTCTTGGGGTAGCCAGTGTCCTTGATCCTGTTGCCTTAGTATGTGAGTAGCCTCATTTATTTACCCTGGGATGCCAGATATTATCATTTCTTAAATATATCATAATATATAAATTGTATAAAGATGAACAGAGGAAGGAAATGGTCCTTCTCTTTCCTTTCTTCTTTTTTTTTTCCTTCCCCTCTGTTCCTTCTTTTCTCATTTTCTTGTCACCAAACCCCCTGCTTTATAAAGACCAAAGAAACACTAGGAGACTAGGGGTAGGGAGCATAGGCAATTTGATGAAGGCAAGAGAGTCCAGTACTTTTTTCTGGACCTCAAGCCCTATTTAGATAAACTATTTACACATTAAGAAGAAAAAAGGTATTTTGACAAGTTGACTCCTTTCCCTCTGGGTTTTCACTTGCCTCAAGCAAAATCTGCAACACATATCGATGGGGCAAATGTGTTTACATGTTGGGGTCCATACCAAATGAAAAAGTTGGATGTGTGCTAGCTTTCATAATGGGAACAGCACGATTGAAAAAGAAAGGTAATAAAAACCAGTGCAGGGTGTCTAGGCAAGATGAGAAAGCAAATTGCTTCAAATATGAATTGCATGATGACTCTCATAGTGTTCCTATTATTTTCTGAAAATTCAGGATGGCTTTATGTTGAGCTTGAACCAGAAAGATTCTATGTCCATTCTGGGTGTAATCTGTAAGAAATGAACTAAAACAGGTGAACATGTTAAAATGTCATCCTTTGTTTTACAGCCTAGCCACCACTTTTCTGATTGCAAAACAAGTCCTTCAGTCGTGTCCATTGTTTGTCAGTAGTTCTTATGATTAACTTCCTTATACTTAGATAACTTATTAAAAAGGTTTTAAAATAAGAGGTTCAAGGGCATTTTTTTAATGCCTTACCTTCTCTTGTCTAGGGAGTGCAAGGCAAAATTCAGACTTGAATATCATTTTTCTTTCTTAGGAATAATTGTTCATTTTGTAGTTGTTTATAAACGTGATGCTCTTGCACTTCCTATTAGCTGATGATAATTCAAGTTAAGTCAGCCATATGTTAAAACTCATACATTGATTTGATGGGAGAAATATTGGTATTAACACCAACCTCATCTTAGAGATATGAGTCTTTTGTAAACATATATATTTGACTAATAATGCCAGAGGAAAATTAGTAGAATCAGGGAATATTACACTTAAAAGAATGAGATACTGGTACTACTGTTCATTTGCATAAATGTGACTGAAGGGATGGTAATTATTTGTACCCCTTTCTACTTTAAGAACTAGTGTATCTTGGCCTTGTCAATGACTGTGGTCATTCCACTGTTACTGATTACAGTCTAACCTATAATCAGTAAGGTATAATCAGTACAGTAATCAGTACCTGTAATCAGGTACTGATTGTCTTTAGCATGTCAAATCATCACCAATGTCTTAAACATCACCCATCATTGGAGAAAGGATAGTGGTAAAATTATAGAAACATTTAGTGTGGATAAAGCTGCTCAATTGTATCATTAGTAGAATCAGAAATACAGAATGCTTTCTCAGAAAGAGTCAAACATAAAAGAATCTTCAATAAGCAACAGCAGTTATATTTTTCCCCTTCTAAGGAAAAGATCAAATTAAAAATCTTATCTTTTGATACAGTCCTCAAAACACTTTTTTAAAATAATTCTTTTAATCCAGAATGTTGAGCATAACTGTTTTCTACTCATAATCTTAAAAAATTGTGAGACAGCAAAAGAGACACAGATGTATGGAACAGTCTTTTGGACTCTGTGGGAGAGGGAGCTGGGGGGATGATTTGGGAGAATGGCATTGAAACATGTATAATATCATATAAGAAATGAATTGCCAGTCCAGGTTCAATGCAAAATACAGGATGCTTGGGGCTGGTGCACTGGGATGACCCAGAGGGATGGTATGGGGAGGGAGGTGGGAGGGGGATTCAGGATGGGGAACACATGTACACCCGTGGCGGATTCATGTTGATGTATGGCAAAACCAATACAATATTGTGAAGTAATTAGCCTCCAATTAAAATAAATAAAATAAAATAATATACAAACTAGAATAGAAAAAAAATAATAACAACCTTAAGAATTTTCTAAAATTGATGAGTAAGAAGGTTATACAGTAAGGGAAAAGAAAGGTATACAGAACTTGATATGGGAATTTGCTTGTTTCTCCAGCTAGCCTTGATGTTTCCTATCTCATTCCTTCAATAAGTAAGAAGTTTTAGTCTGTTTTTCATGCCCACTCCATGGCAATGTAGAGATTTTAGGGTATCTATAAGATATAATAGATCAAGATTGGAAAAAAGGTTGTTTTTCAACTCCAATTGGGAAGATTTAGCTCTTTTAAGGTCATCAGAACCTTAAAACCTCTGTAAGGTAAAAGTCTCATAATATGGTTTCAAAAAAGAATTAGTCCCTAGTATACCATTTGGGACTTAAGCATTCAACACATCACCCATGTTCCTAATGATACACATTTAAATATATTCTTTGAAAGTTTTTGTTTCTGCTAAGAGACACATTATTTTCTAACAACAACAACAGAGCCTGTTTATTTGTTTTTTGTGGAATATTCAAACCATAAATGTTTAAACAGCCTAAGAGATCATATGTTTGAGTGTTACCTTTGGAGTAACCCACCTTGCAGGTTTTGCCAAACACCGCAGGGTTTCCACAGACACGGGACTCTCAGTGTTGAAAATCGAGAAGTCCCAAGAAAACTTGAACAAATTGGTCACCCTCAAAATTATCTCTCAAGTTGAGGTTACATTGTATGTAGGTCAATCTGAGCTTTTGGATAATTTCTTACAGTAAAACCTGAGAGTCCAACAAAGGATCCTACCTTTTACTTGAAATATATAACATTATATTCATCCTAGAAGGAGTAAAAAGAAGAGTATAAAAGTTGTTTTCATTAAAGGCTAGATCTTTAATTTCAAATGGTATTAGTAGAGACTTTATTACTACTTCATTTAATATTTATGAGTCTACTTTGATTGTCAGTTATCCTTTATGATATCATTTATAAGACAGCTGAGTAGAAGCACATTTTCTAAGCTGAACTATTTAGAATAACATTAAACAATTCTTTAATAGCTGGAAATTGGAATAGGAAGTGCTTGATGGAGAATTAACCTCCGAATCATGTTATATACTAAGAAATTAGGGTTACATTTGCAGTGGTGTAGCAACAAATATAAGGATGAAGTGTCTAGTAGAACTTCATAACCTGTCTGATTTTATGTATGTCAGAGATCAAAGGATGTCATGTGAAAGATCACATTACTATGCAGTTAAAATCTGAAATAATGCAAGTAGCTTATAATATTTAAAGGTTATCATAACCCCAAGCATGCAACAAAATGTGTCTAACTATCATCAGTGTACCCTGTTTTCTCCTAAGTTTTGTTTCCTTTTAGAATATTGTCATTGCAGAATAAATAATATTAGTTAAAAGAACTTATATATAATCATAATCCTATTCACATACACATATGCTTATCTGTATATTCACATACAGGGCTTCCCTGGTCGCTCAGTGGTAAAGAATCTGCCTGCAATGCAGGAGACACAGGTTCAATCCCTGAGTTGGGAAGATCCCTTGGAGAAGGAAATGGCAACCCACCCTAATATTCTTGCCTGGGAAATCCTATGGACAAAGGAGCCTGGCCGGCTACAGTCCATAGGGTTGCAAAAACGTCAGCAACTAAACACACATGATATTCACATACATGCTGCAGTCCATGACGTCACAGTCAGACACGACTTCGTGACTGAACAACAGCATATTCACATACACTGACATATCTGTGTGCTTCAAATGGCCACTTGCCAGATCTTTAAAGTTGCCTTCAAATATTGGTTGAAAATCAGACTGGAAATTGTTTTGACTTTATGCATACTCAAATAAATGACATGCTAATTTATACCTTTAGAAATATATCTGCATGTAGTATAATTTGGAAAAACACAATTGTATTCAAGTATTTGGATTAACAAATGGTAGTGTCAAATACAAAAACCCACAGCAGTAGAATTGAGCACTATAAGTAAATTTTAATGTATACATCAGACATATATCCCTCTGTATCTAATGAAAATACATTGTTTATATTTGTCACTTTGGGGACCCTTTTGAAAATAGTCTAAGTGTACTTTCAGAACAGATAATGGTCTGCATCGCTTGTGGATTGGAGCCAGTGTTCTCCTGAGTTTATTCTTATTAGTTTTAATGCAATTAAAATGTATTTAGAAGCCTAATAATATTATTCATGGCACATTTCTGTAAGTTTAAGCATGTGATTCTTTAGGGAGACCAAAAAAGAATTTGTTTAGTGAGTTAGAGGAGAAGCTGCACATAGGCTATAGAAGGGGCGATGCCAAAAGGAAAGGAAGTAAGCACAGGGAAGCCATATTTTTAATTACTTCCAAAGGGTACTGGTATATGTTTTGTAACTGTTCATCTCTGTTTTTATGAAGTGCTGACTCTTTGAAGCACAAAATTACATGTGTGTGCCTGAAGGCATATGGAAAGAAACACACCAGAAACTATCACTGACTCTTAGCCACTAACTAGTTTAATATGTACAGTTTGGAGAGGTCTGGGAGTCCAACAAATCTACTGATTTTGATTAGTTTTTCAAGAAGGAGAAGGAAAAAACATTTTCAATCGAAACCTACCCCTGAAAATTTGTTACATTAGAGATGATGCTTTGAGATTTTCTTCCTGACTGAAAAATAGCTTGTTAATACCAAAAGGTCATTTGCACCTCTAGATTTTTATACCTTTGCAAATAGAAATCTTTTAACATTTATTCTAATTTTTTCCCTAGCGTTTAAAAAGCAACTGCAGAAAGAGAGGCTTTTTCAAATAACTTATACGTAATTCTAAAATTTGTCCCTCAGTTGTGTATTCAATATCTTAATGCTATAATTTGACTTTACTTTGGTGACTAGAGATGATTCTGCTTTTAAAAACATATTTAAAGAAAATCAGTGTTTTGCTGGTAATTCAAAGACTTCCATGATATTCCCATTTGGGAAGCCACTTCCTCTAATGGTTCTGGCAAGAGTCCAGATGGGGGCTTATGAATAGGAGTGCATTTTTTACTTCTACATAGAAAGCTATAATCAAAGGAACAAATACCTTATGTAGCTAAAAGTCAGATGTACCATTTAATATTTTCAGATAGCAACTGCACTGTCATTTCATATAAAATTCCTTTTATTAACTATAGAAAACAGTACCTGCCTGCCAGGTTTTGAATGTCCTTCTCTTAACTATAAAAGTAAACAGTAGAGAAATCTCACATTTCTAGTACTTTTTAGGATAAGTTTGCAAAAAGAGACAGGAAAAAAGAGAAACTCCTTTATTGTTTACTAGCATTAAATAAAATCTTTGAAGAGAACGCCATAGTGATAGGAAAGCATCATAAGATCAGTAAAATGACAAAACAGTCAACAGGCAACCAAACAGTTCACAGTAGATATAATCAACTAGTCAATAAATTTTTTAAATCTGTCTTTTACAATTTTTTGTTTTGCTTTTCATCTCTTGAATTTTTTTTAATGATAACATCTCCATTTTTGTTCTTGATATTTTTCTATGTAACCTAACAGACATATTTTGATAGTCTGTGCTGCTGCTGCTAAGTCCCTTCAGTCGTCTCCGACTCTGTGCGACCCCAAAGACAGCAGCCCACCCGGGTCCTCTGTCCATGGGATTCTCCAGGCAAGAATACTGGAGTGGGATGCCATTTCCTTCTCCACTGATAGTCTGTACTCAAACACAAAGGTTTGAGAGATCTAGAGGAACCTACAAATAGTGCAATTATAAAAGGCCTGTGTAGCTTAAGACTTGGAGAAGGCAATGGCACCCCACTCCAGTACTCTTGCCTGGAAAATCCCATGGATGGAGGAGCCTGGTGGGCTGCAGTCCATGGGGTCGTTAAGAGTCGGACACGACTGAGCGACTTCACTTTCACTTTTCACTTTCATGCATTGGAGAAGGAAATGGCGACCCACTCCAGTGTTCTTGCCTGGAGAATCCCAGGGATGGGGGAGCCTGGTGGGCTGCCGTCTATGGGGTCGAACAGAGTCGGACACAACTGAAATGACTTAGCAGCAGCAGCAGCTTAAGACTCAGGAATATATTGATGTCCAGAGTAAAACACCACTGATCAGCTCTTTCTATGCTCTCCAGGCAGTGATGACTTAAACCATCTCTACAAAACTATAGAAGCACATTGTTTTTCTTAAACACATATTGCTCACCGTACAGTTTAAAGAGAGTAACTCTAGTGATGGATCGCTATTTGTATACATGGCTATAGATGAAGAGGTAAGTGGACAAGCCACAGCATCCTCTTCATAAATGTGAATGGTGAGCTAGCTCTTCTGTTGTTTATAATGTATCTTCTTAATACAGGGTTTACCTCAGCAGCCCTGCTTCTCAGAGATATCAATATACTTGATAGCATTGCTCCAGGAGAGAAAATACATATAGACATCTTCAGAAATACAGGACCATCTGGTTAGAATTACTTTTAGTGGCTACATGGAATATTAGTCATTCATAGTTAATACGGAGAAGGCAGTGGCACCCCACTCCAGTACTCTTGCCTGGAAAATCCCATGGACGGAGGAGCCTGGTAGGCTGCAGTCCATGGGGTCGCTAAGAGTCAGCCATGACTGAAGCGACTTAGCAGCAGCAGCATCGTTAATACAGAGAGCACAGAGCATATTATATTGGAATGAACAACAGTGGTGCAGTCACTTAGATGTCTTAGGCAAAATAAGTTTTGTGTTGCTTAGGTTTTCTTCTTAATGTTACAGTATTTTAGGCATGGTGCCTGGTTTTCAATCCTTGCTAAATATTTCTTAATGCACACTTCTAAGGGGCCTCATTTTAACAGAATCTTCTTTATTAGATCTATGTTATTTGGGCATTATTTCTGTTCTTTAATGTAATGAAGGGAGAGTTAATGATTTTACTCCTTGGAGTTGAACATCTTTGTGAATTTAAATATACATTATATAGAAGACTAATAAACAGAAGATTCTTTTTTAAAGATGGTCAAATACAAATTGAAAGCAACTACCATCTGTACAAAATTTTTCATAAAAATCATTGAATGAAGGAACAAAAGCATGTCATCATGTATACCAACCTTTCTTTATGCATTATCCAATAAAATGACATTTCAAAAGATTCACAGTGGGTAGCATATGGAATACCCCATTAACACTGATTAGATTTAATAATGTTTGTAGCACTGTTTGGGAACATGTACAAGGGATGTGACAGCCATATATTATTAACATCAAAATAACTCAGAAGAAAAACTCCTAATTAAAGCAAGACTGATTTAGAAACTTAGCAAAATTGCAGCCAGAAATAAACACCTACCCACCTGCCCGAGACTTGGGACTTTCTTTTATGCATACAAAACAGACTTGCTTCCTAGGGCTGTGAGATGGCTGCTATGAAAATTATAATGGGCTGTGACAATACCATTTTCAGCTTGTCCAGAATGGCATGAAACCTAGTCTCAGAAGGACAACATTGCTGCTTGAGTTAAGGTTTCAGCCAACTGGCATCAAAGGAAAGCAAGATGGGGTCCACAGTTGTGCTGAGCTGCACTTGGCAAATGTGCATATATTAAGCTCAGCATCACAATAGCAGACTCACTCATGGACTGCCATGGTAATTGATGCCCACCTGTCCTGGGGAGCAATGTATGTAGTGCCTTTGTGTTTTCATAGAAGAGGTCTCTGTGCTATGTTCACTGGGTCATTTCTAGAAAAGGGAAGCACCAGCAGATTAAAGTCAATGAGAGAAGGATGTTGTTTCATTGGACGATTTGAAAATCTAATTGGGAAGAATTCCCACCACTTACAAACGAAACAGTTATACTATAATTTCTGTGCCTGCATTCTGAAATATAAGAATGTTCACCAGGTACTTTTATGAACAAGTATCTGCAGGCTTTGGAAATTTCTTTGTTATGTATTTAACCCTTTTTCAAAGTTAACGTTTCCCTAATACTGGGTTGGCCAAAAGTTTGTTTGGATTTTTCCGTAACATAGGAAAATCTGAATGAAGTTTTTGGCCAACCCAATACTGACATTGCCTTTTTAAATAGAATTTTTCATATCCTGCCCAAAATTCCATTTAATTAATTCCTTGTTAATTCATCTAAAATCAAAGAATAACCCTCCAGAGCCAATCACTTTTCTTCCCTGTTGTTAGCCTGGGGCCTATGTTTTTTTGTTTTGTTCAGTTCAGTTCAGTCGCTCAGTCGTGTCCGACTCTTTGCGACCCCATGAATGCCAGGCCTCCCTGTCCATCAGCAACTCCCGGAGTCCACCCAAACCCATGTCCATTGAGTCAGTGATGCCATCCAACCATCTCATCCTCTGTCGTCCCCTTCTCCTCCTGCCCTCAATCTTACCTGATTCGAAGAGCTGACTCATTTTGTTTTGTAATAATATCAAAACATATATATATATATATATATATATATATATAAAGTACTGAGGGAATCTAGTTTCATCATATAATTCTTTTGTTCTTATGTATTATTAGCTCCTTAATTATTAGGTCATTTTATTGTTTTCTCTAGATCCAGAATCTACCATTGCTCTTATTTAGCTTATGGCATATTAATTTCAATCCAGTTTTAATAAATTGTCACTTATATTAAAATTTTAAATCAGTAGTAAATGTGCAAATATTTTCTTTTCCACATGTTCTTTGTAGGTAATTGTCCTTATTTTCTACTTTTATTTTATGTTTACTGGGAAAAAATAATTTATAAGCTGAATAATATTATAATATATAAATATTCTGTTAACTTGATTCATAAAATGAGTTCAAGATGCTTCCCGTATATGTTAGACCATATAGCCATATTCATCATTTGTTTTTTCACTAGTACTTGAGGGTACATGTGCTTTCTCAGTCTCTCATTCATGCCCAACAATTTGCAACCCCCTGGCCTGTAGCTCGCCAGGCTCCTCTGTCCATGAAATTTTCCAAGAAAGAATACTGGAGCGGGTTGCCATTTCCTTCTCCAGGGGATCTTCCCGACCCAGAGATGGAACCCCCATCTCCTGTGTCTCCTACACTGGCAGGCAGATTCCTTAGCAAAGCCACCTGTGAAGCTCAGGACTTGAGTAGTTTTATCTAAATTAATTTTCATCCACTAATGAATGTTAGGAAGCATTGTGCATCATTGCAAGTCTTTGTTCCTAGACTAAATATTTCCCAAGATGTATAACTATATAAACATATTCTTTCCATCTCCTTTTTCCATTCAAAAGTAACTTTAAGGCATTATGATAAAAGCAATAATGTGTTTATAGAGACACGATAAATCATAAGTGGTAAAGATGAAAGAATCAGATTAGACATTCCATTTGCTTACTCAGTATGGTGTCTCTTGTGCCCAGGTTTCCATCTTTACAGAACTTACTGAGTCTGTTTCACCCACACTGCAATCTAACTGATTTTCTTTTCTCTGCTATCTGCTATTCAGTGAATACATGTTTGGATGTGTGTTTTATGCAAAATAACTAACAGCCTAACATTTTGGCACACTTCACTCTTACGTCTTGAGAATGCCTGGGCATTTGTGGATAAAAGAGATATATTTTTGTTTGTATATAGAAAGGAGTGAAAATCACTCCCAACTACTCCCCCTGCCACTAAAATGAATATTCTGAGATGCTAAAAGGAAAGTACCCACTTTAAAACAAACAAACACGAAATCTTATGTATCAGAGTGATTTAAGTAGTAACGTACAAAAGAAGCATACATTAACAATTAGTGTTTTTGTTTTGTTTTTGAGACTTTTACTAAACTGGGCACTGGTATATATAACCTATTCTGTCACTTGTTTTGCCCTATGTAGAGCTTTAGTAGGAGCATCTCAATTACGTTAGACCAGCCAATGACTACCTCCAGCATTTCCAAGCAGCAGCATGTCTTCCAGGGCACCCAGCTGGGAGCCAGCCAGGTTCTCTTCTTAGAGCCAGCTTAATCATAGAATCACAGAATGTTTCTGATATCCTTTGCTGTTCCCTGGGTAACTCTGCCTAACACTTAGAGTCCTTCTCTTGCATTGTCACAAAGTAGCTCTAAAATGTGAGTCTCAAAGTTTATCTAGGTGTATCCGCTGGCATTTTTTTCTGTCCCCTTCATTCCTAGACACACACATACACACACACTCTGTTCCTCTGGGCTTATAAGCAAAGTCTGTATACTAAATTGACCTGGAACAGTGAGGGCAGAGGGGAGGGGAGGAGAAAGCCATTGGCCATTCTATTTTGAATTTTGCAGAGAACTCAGGCATTCAAGCAAAATTTTAGATTCAGTATATGTATATGTTATGTTTGTGTGTGTGTGTGTCTGTGTGAAGAGTTAATGACCTCAATAGAAGTTTACTCTTTTTAAAATTGTAGTAAAAATTATGAAAAATGAGATCTACCCTCTTAACAACAGTTTAAGTGTACAATACAGTATTCTTTACTATAAGCACAACGTAATATGGCAGATCTTGTTACCGATTGAATCGGGCCCTGATGCTCAACACTTACAAAATCAAAAGCGTTGGTAGAGAGGAAAGTTGTCTTTAATCAAAATGCTGGCCATCTGGGGAGATTGTGGACTCCGTGTGCCTGGAAAACCACCTTGAAAGATCATGCTTGGCCATGAAAGTTTTAAAGGAAAGGCGGGAAGTCATCCCAGTGAAACCTTGAAATAGAGGTTCAGAGTCATCACCATCCCCCACTGTGTGCGGTCTTGTGTGCAGGCTTTTGACTACTCGTGATCTTCCTCTAGATGTTATCTTGTTCACAGTTTGGTCACCTAGTTTGTTCATGAGATTACTGAAGGGGAAGCTAGTGAAGAGGTCTGGTCATCTGTTATTTATTTACTCTTTATTCCTACTTCTTTGATCTATGAAAAGATCCGAATTAGGCAAGGGATTGTGTGATTGGACTTCCCTTGTCACTCAGTCAGTAAAAGATTTGAAAGGTGTACTGGGGCTGGGGATGAGTAGAGCATGGAGGTGCTGGGTTAAAAGTTAGTTACAATATATGGCTTTGTTAAAGTGATAGGAAAGTGACTTCCTGCTGAGGACAGTTTCCCAAGTGCTACTTACAATCTCTAGAAATTTGTTCGTCTTGTGTGACTGAAATTCTATATGCATTGTAAGGCAACTCCCCTACTTCCCCTCCTTCAGCCCCTGGCAACCATCATTATATTTATTTTCTAGGAGTTTGACTACTTTATTAGATACTTAACATAAATGGTATCATGCAGTATTTGTCCTTCTGTGTCTGGCTTATTTGACTTAGTATACTCCAGGTTACATCCATGTTATAGCATATGACAGACTTTCTTCTTTTGTATGGTTGAATAGTATTCCATTGTATGTATATACCACATATTCATTATTCATTCATTCATGAGACATTTAGATTATTTCCACTTCTTGGTTACTGTGAATGATGCTGTAATGAACATGGGAATGCAAATACCTCTTTGAAATCCTGCCTTTTTTCTTTTTCTTAGTCCAAATGCTGGCTTTGAATAACACATTGATATTGAAATTTATATGATTCCTGAGTTCATGTGATTTTTTGAGATGTCATGGACACCCAGACACAGCAAACACATTAAAGATAAATTCATAGTCCTAGTTTATATCCATGTCACAAATGCAATGCTACTGAAATTGTTTTGTTATTGTTTGTTTTCCTAAAGCAGAAAACTTTCACAGGGCACATTTTTATCTTTCCAACAAAGGAGAGAAAAGAAAAGAAAAGGAATGTGTTGTTTGAAAGTAATGCCACTGTATTTGAATAGCTTCTTCCATAGAAAATGTCTAAAAATGTCTTTCTGCATTAAATAATGCAATTTCCTATTGAAGACATACATTGATACTAGAGAAAATACAGCATCCATTAACAATGCAGCAAAAGTAATCAATTCTTACATATGTATGTATGCACATACATACATGGATCCATAAATGCACATACATACATATTTAGTGAACCTTAAAAAATATATGAAGAGTTGCTAAAAAGTATAAGAAATGTGGTGCAAGAAAAACAGCTTTGCCTCGGAAAATTCTAGTGTAGCCAGAACAACATTTTCCTGGTACAATTTTTAGCCTAGAGTTGATCCAGAATAACTGACCATATTGAACAAATACAGGAAAACAATCTAAATTGTTAGGCTGCCATGATTGAAGTCTTAGATTAATGTGCTTTATATCCTGAAATGAACTTGTTTTCAACCTTGCGAAAAATTTTATTAACTAAAGAAGAGATTAGACTTAGGGTTAGGGTTGCATGATCATCTAAGGACAATTTATGTAAGGTGATGTGAATAGATTCTGAGAAGTGAGCATAGATCTTCAACTCTTAGAGAACTAGGAGTTGAAAATTTAACGTCAGGGATGACAAACAGCCCGGACTGAAAAGAAATAAGAGTTGTCAATAAGCAGCTGGGTTAGAAATAAGAAGTTGTGTTTAAATGCCATTATGTTTTTATAGAGTAACATATCTGTCTTTGAGATAGTTTGTTGTTGCATTGTCTGACTCTTCGCGACCCCATGGATGGTAGCCCTCCAGGCTCCTCTGTCCATGGGATTCTCCAAGCAAGAATACTGGAGTGGATTGCCATTCCCTTCTCTAAGGAAACTTCCCAATCCAGGGATGGAACCCAGGTCTCCACATCACAGTCTCCTACATTGCAGGTGAATTCTTTACCACTGTGCCACCTGGGATAGTTTCTTGCGGGTTAAATTCAGGATGAGATTGCCCTGCACTTACTAGATTCTTACCTTGTTTTAGAGATCATAGGATATACAAAAGATGGGCAAAATATATTTTACCATCAACTGCCTTAAATCGAGAATCAGAAGATTTAATATAAAATTGAGCAACTAGCTTAAATAATATCTTCAAGTATTTCCATTATAGAAATCTCAAAGTATTCACTGTTTCTCAAGTGCTTCCCTTTTTGCTGAATACTTATAGAATCTAGCATTTTATAGCTGGGAGGAACCTTATAGAATTTCTACTCTTTTTGCTCTGTTTTGCAATTGAGGGAAATAAATCCCATTCCCTATACCAAAAAAAAAAAAAAAAAGATTAAATCTTTGCCTCAGTTCATAGGTCTTTCAAAAACACAGAGCTGACTTTCATCTTTATAAGTAAACTTGGTTTGGAATACTTTTTCCTTTTTGTTATCACTTCTTTAACTCATTGGTGATTTTAGTTAAGGAAAGAGAAGTAAGAAATGATAAAGTATTATCCACTGAATTTGAAACTACCACTTGAATTCAGAATGCATGGTTGAAAACTATTTACAGTTCAGTACACTAATCCCCAAATTTGAAACAGCACTTGAAAACAAATGTAGGAAAAATGGAAAACTTAAATGCCCAAAGAATTCAGAGAATCACTTTATAGTAAACAATCAAACCCAAATACCTAGTCATTCATTTCTCAGTAGCAGACAGACTAAAGAGTGCCCAATAATAATCAGCAACGGGGATTCTCAGATATTCGCATCACCATCTGTAACAAATTTCATAGCTGTATACAGTTATTCTTGAGTCTGTAGTAATATATCTCAAAGTCCTTTATACCCTCACTCTGTCTCTATCTGAAACAATAAAACTTAATTCCTCAGGGACATACCCTTTATCAAAATTCACACAGACTACATATTTTGCTTCATTGACATTTGTAGTAAAATGATCTTTTAAGATCATTTAAAACTGTTAGCACAGGCTCGGGGATCTGATATTTTGCTCTTTTAGCTGAAGTTATAATGCCAGAATAGTTTCTGTTTGGAGGGAACATATCAGGGCCAACCGTATTCAGGCTAAGGGCATGTTCACTGAACCCACAAGCATGTTGGAGAGCACTTTTGAGGCACTGTCCCGATGTAGATCTGAATGGATAAGGGGAGATCTTTGCTCCATTTGCCTTGGCTTTGCAGTTCTCACTCTTGCCATATAAGCTGATCTCCAAGTTATCTAAGAAGCCATTATTTCCAACTCCCTGTTGGTTATTACCATCCCAGTATTTCCTAGCTACCTCAAGCTCAGTCTGTCCAAAACTACTCAGTATTCTCCCTCTCTGCCTGCTCTACCCACTCAAAATAATGTTCCCTTTATTGTCTCCCAGGTTCTGTTAAAAAACAAGTATACACAAGACACACTCTGGTTACTCAGGCAGGAGAACTCAAGTATCCTTAATATGAGGTTAACCCAAATGTTTATTCAGATTTTTCCATAGCATCTTACGGGAAAAGCCGAATGAAAATTTTGGCCAACCCAATACTTCCCTCTCTCTAACCAGTAACATCTAGTCAGTCCATGTCCCATGGACTCTGCTGCTGCTGCTGCTAAGTCGCTTCAGTCATGTCCAACTCTGTGCGACCCCAGAGACGGTAGCCCACCAGGCTCCCCCGTCCCTGGGATTCTCCAGGCAAGAACACTGGAGTGGGTTGCCATTTCCTTCTCCAATGCATGAAAGTAAAAAGTGAAAGTGAAGTCGCTCAGTTGTGTCCGACTCCTAGTGACCCCATGGACTGCAGCCCACCAGGCTCCTCTGTCCATGGGATCTTCCAGGCAAGAGTACTGGAGTGGGGTGCCATTGCCTTCTCCGCCCATGGACTCTACCCCTTCCATATTTCTTATATCCATCTTCTACTCTCTGTTCACATGCTACATCATTGGCTGTCTAGATGCTCTCCCAAGGTTCAATGTCTCATCTCTCCAAACCATCTTTCCCTCTGCTGCCAGAGTAAGATTCCTACAAACAGGTGAGATCATATTGCTCCTCTGAATGAAAACCATTGATTAGCCATTACCTCCAAAGAAAACTTGAAAACCTTATCATGCATTCAACACCTTTCCAGGTATAGGGAAGGAAACTTGCCTTCCACGGTCCTGGATTCAACAGCTGAGTCTGTGAAACTGACAGTAGACAGATTACCATGAAGGTAAGATATGCATGTGGGCTTCAGTCATGTCAGATTCTTTGCTACCCTATGGACTGTAACCCGCCCTGCTCCTTTGTCCATGGGGATTCTTCAGGCAAGAATACTGGAGTGGGTTGCCGTGCCCTCCTCCAGGGGATCTTCCTAACCCAGGGATCGAACCCACGTCTCTTACATCTCCTGCATTGGCAGAAAGGTTCTTTACCACTAGCACCACTTGGGAAGCCCATGAAGATAAAGTATACAAATTTATTAAGATTTAATGATCTCCTGGAGTAGGAAATGGCAACCCACTCCAGTATTCTTGTCTGGAAAATTCCATGGACAGAGGAGCCTGGTGGGCTACATTCAGTCCATGGAGTAGCAAAGAGTCGGACACAATTGAGCTACTAAGCACACACCTTATGACATCATAGAAAGAAAAAAAAGTGAATGCCCAATCAGTGAGATTTGAGAACTTATATCGGGAAAGGGGAGACGGGACATAGGCCACTTAGAGGTGAGTAAAGAATTTTTTAAGGAAGATGAATGAAACATCAGGAGAATAGATAGAAGATATGATAGTATAAGACAAAGTTTGGTGGTTTCAATTAGGAAGAGTCATTCTTCTCTGATTAAGAAAACCAGATTAAATTCACACTTTTGTAATTTGGAGGAGTGGTAAGGGTACCCAGGTTCAAATCCTGAATCTGCCACTTACTGTGAAGATGGCACTGAGAAAGTCAATAGACCTCCCTGAGGTGAATTTCATCATGTGTAAAAAGGAGTTACTGATAGCATATATGCATCATAGGGCTATTGGGAGGAGTAAATAAGACAATGCTTGTAAAACATTTAGCTCAATGCCTGGTTCATTGTAAGAGTTCACTAAACATTAGTTCCTGCTACTATTGCTCTGCTATTATTTATCTGTCTCCCAACACTAGTTTATAAATTCAGTGAGGGTTAGGAACCATCTCTTATCACTTTATTTACTTTCTTTTTCTCTACTTAATCTCCCAGTTTCTTAGACATTGTTTCTGCATGATAAATAATGCTGAGAGCTGAATATGAGGTAGGGCTGGAACTGGTACTTGATCTAATTAACATCTGTGTGTGCAGACTATGAATATTCAGTAATAATACTGACATTCCAAAATATACACATCAATCTCAAAATTTTCCAATCATAACTCTTATGCTACTTTAAACACAACTATTTATATGTCAGTCTCAATAGTTATGCATTGGCCAACACCTGCTATTTTTTAACTCTTTGATACTATGTAATTTCCTAATAATTTATCAGATGAACTTTAATTGGATATTTACATAATATATACCCTTCTTATCAGTAGTTAGGAACTAACAAATAGACTTACTGTCATTTGCGTAGTATGCTATGTTGCATTTGTCCTAGGGTTTTTCCTTACTGTTGTTAGTGTATGTGTGTGTACTTATATATGTGTATGTATGTGTTAATTTAGCTAGCATTTTTTATGCCTTTGAGCAGCAAGAAAAAGTTGGATGATGTCAGTTCCCTGTTTAAAACTTCACTGACTTACATCTTTCTCAAGAAAAATTTCAAAATGCTTGGGAGACCTGTGAGGCTTCCCAGGTAACACTAGTGGTAAAGAACCTGCCTGCCAATGCAGGAGACACAAGAGATGCGGGTTCAATCCCTGGGTTGGGAAGATCCCCTGGAATAGGAAATGGCAACCCGCTCTAGTATTCTTGCCCAGAAAATTCCACAGACATCGGAGCCTGGTAGGCTACAGTCCATGGGGACACAAAGGGTCAGACGTGACTGAGCGACTGAACACAGCAAGAGGCCTATAAAATCTGGCCTCTACAGAGGTCAGGGACCGTCTGTCTCCTATTTCCCACTTACTCCATTGGCTCTAGTGGTCCAGGCTTTTTTTCTCTCCTTTATGTGGCCACAGTACTTCATCTCCCTCAGAGCCTTCACTCACCCTACACCAGTGCTCCTCTGGCTCTGCCCCTTCAAGTCTGAGTTCTAACATTTCATCTGTCAAGTGGCATTGCCAAACACCTGGCCCACCCATACACCCACAGTCTAAGTTAGGTCTCCCAAATATATACTCTTGAAAACCTGTGCTTTGCATTTCGTGCTTTTCAATTGGTGTTTAAAAAATTGTATTTCTTTAATGGATGCTTTCCCACCAAACTGTACGCTCCATGGAAGCCATAACCCAGTGACTTTGTGTCCATATTAAGTACTGTATCCTCAGAACCTAGAAGATACCTGACACAGTGTAGCCAGTTAATGGATATGTTTGGATAAATGATAAAATCACTCTCTTAGGTATCTCTGAATGCAAAGATAGGGTCTGTCTTCAAAGGAAGAGTAAAAAGAAATATCCACAAAGGACACAGTGAGTGAATACTGAAAGGGGGTGGAGAAAAGTAGGAGGGCTGAGTGTACCTCTTACCTCTGTAATGTTCATCAGATCTGTGGCTTTAACTGGAAGCTTATTTAAAAGCATTTTCTTTACACCCAGCCAACTCAGGCCACCTGTGGAAAAGTGGGCTCATTACAAAATTGGTTCATCACTCCAGTAACATAATTACCTACTATATGTTAAAAACTGGGGACTTTGGTTCAGAAAACCAATCACTGACTATGCTATCTTTGTTATACTATTTAAAGGTCCAATGCCTAAGTTTTGTAATCTGATTTTTTTTTTAAATTTTATAGTCTAAATACTGACATTTTAAACTGTTACGTTGAACCCAATTGAAATGTATATATACTACATTGATCTTATTAATATTTCACATTTTAAATATTCATTATTGCATATTTATCATATAATGTGTGATCTCTAAGTAAATTTCAACTAATATGCCATAATATTAGTTTTTACATAAATTTATTAAAAATAGTAATCATTTTTGTCTAAAACTGATGTATTCAAATTAAATGAAAGAATTCACATTTGGTTTTTAGCATTTAGAGACATCTTTTCTGATATATTATGGAAAGATGAAATGCTGTCTATATTTTTTAATAGATTTTATATTTGTGACTTCCTTTCATTTAAACAGATAATTATGCTATGTTGCTAACTAAAGGTTTTTGAAGGTTAAGTGGATCTCAAATTGGTTTTTCCATGTTCTCAACAATCCAGACGTAATGATATTTCAGATTTTCAAGTTTTTTATTAAAATCATAAGTAATGTACTGCCTATTAAGATGGAAATTGTAAGAACTGATTTGACTCAGTTCACAACGAGGTACATAAACTCCTTCGTCCCCAGTGTTCTACTAATGCTTATTCCAGTTCTAATGGAACAAGTCTTATGTATTAACAATTACTCTCCACGTCAAAATTAAGTAAAATGACAGTTCTCTCTACCTAGTATTTGATGCAGCAATGCTATTATAGAGCAGGGAACAGTTTACCCTGACCCTCATAAAGTCCCTAGCTGAGTCTGAAAATTCAGATTGACACCTCTAATTAAAATAAATAAATTTAAATTAAGAAAAAAGATTGACAGAGATAGATTAATAGGAAAAAAGCATATAAATTATTGAATGTAAATTTTACATGGCATGCATGGAAACTATCATTAGTAAAAGACGACCCAAAGAAATGGTTAAACCTGAGAGGTTTTATGCTGGCTTTGATAAAGAGTGGAAAGTCATGGAAAGATGTGATAGGGCAAAGAAAATGAATCATAGGAAACTGGGGGGACTAGGGTCTATTCATTCAGATTCTTCTTGGTGTCGTTTCTCCATCTTGGAGATAAAATCATTCCTTTCTTTAGGATATAGGCAAGATACCTCTCATGTGGGGATTTTCTGACCTTTTTCACGGGAGAAGAGCAAGAGGAACTCACTGACCTTTCTGCTTCTATTTTCTCAAATTCCTTCAGCTTAAAGTATTCAATATGCCACAGTGCCATATTGTGGGGTAGTGTCCTGAACCCCATCAGCTATTGTGGCATTTAGAAGGTAAGGGTTACAGCACCTGCCTTCAATCAGTAGTTATAGCTACTGAAAATAGTTAAAAACTATATATAATATACCTTGGAGAAGGAAATGGCAACTCACTCCAGTATTCTTGCCTGGAGAATTCCATGGACAGAGGAGCCTGGCAGGCTACAGTCCATGGGGGCACAGAGTCGGACATGACTGAGTGACTATTGCTCATATATAATGTATATAAATGTATAAACAATAATTCACTTCCTATTTGAATACATGCCTGTGGGTGAATTATAGTTATTTTAAGTTGAATTTTAGGTCCATACTAATACTATGTTAGTGAGGAATATAATATATAAATCTGTATATGTAGTCACACAAAAGCATAGATTATAAAAACTTTAGACAGTTCTATATAGTGTGTAATACCCAAGTAACTGTGTGAAGACTGCTTCCTTATGTCAAATTTTAAAATAAGTCAATATAAAAATACTTTACTTTTCCAGATTCATGATTGAGATCAAATGGTTTAAAATTAATATTACATTAAAAAGTTAACATTTTATCTCCTAGCTTTTTAAAATGCTGACCACATTTTAGTTTGTAACCCTGCAAAAACACTTCTCTTAGAAAATGATGTAATTTTTGTTCACAGTTGTCTTGAATAACTTCTAACCTGGAAAAATCAGAAATGCTTTTCTTTGTAGAACAAGGAATTTAAAAGTCAGCTAGTAAAAGGAGAACTTCTCTAAATTGCTTTTCCACCTTACATTTGATAAGTTTGTGTGCATTTGATATGCCGCTTTACCACTTTAAGATTATGTTTCTTTTAGTATATAAATTACTGTGAAGTGAAGTGAAGTGAAAGTCACTCAGTTGTGTCCAACTCTTTGCAACCCCATGGACTATAAAGTCCACAGAATTCTCCAGGCAAGAATACTGGAGTGGGTAGCCTTTCCCTTCTCCAGGGGATCTTCCCAACCCAGGGATCGAGCCTAGGTCTCCTATGTTGCAGGTGGATTCTTTACCATCTGAGCCACCAGGGAGTTATGAATTATCTCTATCTTTGAAATATTAAAGTACTGTGAATTATCTCTATCTTTGAAGTTTATCTTGGAAAGTCCCTTGTTTTCCCAGGATTCTTCTCTCTCAATATTTTAAGGACTCCCAAATTTGCTTATGCAAATGGGAAGAGGTCACTCTACATGTTGATCCCAGAATAGTCTAATCATCTTCTGCAAAGTGCCTTTTTCTTTGATACTGATACAGCTACCATCACCATCTCCTATGGTACGAAAGGCCCAGAAATCTGGGCTTTTAGGAGCAAATGGTCTTTTCCTCCTGCTCTCACCATTCTTTTAAATAGTTTCTCAAGAAAAGGCATCAGAAGAGCTTCTAGTGTTACTTATACAGTGTGCCCCAAACTGACCTTTCTATTTCACCCTAAATATGGCTTTTCATCCCATGCTGTCATAACCCAGCTAAGGGTAGGCTGCCTGGCCCAGAGATGTCCTTTGCAAGCATCTATAACATATTTTCTAAAGTCTCTCTTATAGTCAAGCTTGCTGCCACTGCTGCTGCTAAGTCGCTTCAGTAGTGTCCGACTCTGTATGACCCCATAGACGGCAGCTCACCAGGCTCTGCCATCCCTGGAATTCTCCAGGCAAGAACACTGGAGTGGGTTGCCATTTCCTTCTCCAATGCATGAAAGTGAAAAGGGAAAGTGAAGTCGCTCAGTTGTGTCTGACTCTTCGCAACCCCATGGACTGCAGCCTACCCGGCTCCTCCATCCATGGGATTTTCCAGGCAAGAGTACTGGAGTGGGGTGCCATCGCCTTCTCCTACAGTCAAGCTTAAATATTCCCAAATGGGGAACAGCAGCTCAGTTCAAATCTCTACTCTATCCCCCTTGTCTTTAGGTACAATCCCATTATACCCACTTTATATTATAAATAGAATAGAAATCTATAGGTAGCTATAAGGATGCCTTGTATATCTATGATAAGAAGGTGGCTTTCACTTTCTAGGATGAAAACCCATGAGCCACCAAATACCCTTTCGTAAAATGCATCTTCTAATAAATTATTTCTCTACCAGGTATCCCATAAGATAACTTTTAAGGCTTATTTCCCTTAAAACATATTCTCAATTTCTGTTCTCTAATATAGAAGATAAATAAAATACCCAAGTTAAAATTTTGTCTATTTAAGTATCTACCAGGGCCACATCTAGGTCTAAATATACAAAGAGCTTAAGCAGGCCATCATTCTACTGATAAATAACATATTGCCTATTATATATAGTTTTAAAATAAAATCAAAATGATTGAAGCCTACCTTTTTAAAATAATATTCAATTCTAAAATTTTTAATTGGAGGAAAAATTTTTTTACAATGTTGTATTAGTTTCTGCTGTACAACAACATGAATCAGCCATAATTATGTATGTGTGTGTGTGTATATATATATATATATCGCCTCCCTCTTGAGCCTCCCTCCCTTCCCCTCATCCCACGCCTCTAGGTCATCACAGAGCACCAGCTGGGCTCCCTGTGTTTCACAGCATCTTCTTGCCAGCTGTCTATATTTTACACATTATAATGTATATATGTCAATGCTACTTTCTCCACTTCTCCCTCCCTCTCCTTCTCCCACTGTGTCCACAAACCTATTCTCTACGTCTGTGTCCCCATTCCTTCACCACAAATAGGTTCATCAATACCAGTTTTCTAGATTTCATATATATGCATTAATATACGATACTGGTTTTTCTCTTTCTCTCACTTATTTCACTCAGTATAATACTCTCTAGGTTCATTCACCTCACTAGGACTGCCTCAAATTCCTTCTGTTTTTTGGCTGAGTAATGTTCCATTGTATACATGTACGACATCTTCTTTATCCATTTATCTGTAGATGGACATCTAGGTTGAAGCCTACCTTCAAAAATGAATTTAAATGTCAAGATTGATGATAATAGATGAGATTAAATTTTTTTATCAAGTCTTCAAAAATATTACTATTAAAGTATTCTCTATAAATAAGGTTTGTTGTTGTTTTATCTTAAGATTTATAAGAAGTGTTTTAGTTTCCTAAGTACCCAAATCAACTCCATGGCTCTTCTTCCAATTTGGTATTATAATGAGACTTTACTCCTTCATCAAATATTGCTTGAGAAACTGTATGGCATAGCAGCTAAGAATATGAGTTATGGATCCATTCTCAGTTTGTTCTCATTACTGTAACTTACCAGCTGTATTACCTGGAGTAAATTCTTAATTCAGAAAGCAGTTATGAGGATTAATTGTGTGAATCCATGAAAGTTTGAAAGTCGCTCAGTTGTGTCCGACTCTTTGCAACCCCATACTATACAGTCCATGTAATTCTCCAGGCCAGAATACTAGAGTGGGGTAGCCTTTCCTTTCTGCAGGGGATCTTCTCAACCCAGGGGTTGAACCATGGTCTCCAGCATTGCAGGCAGATTCTTTATCAGCTGAGCCACATGGAAGCCCAAGAACACTAGAGTGGGTAGACTATCCCTTCTCCAGCAGATCTTCCCTACCCAGGAATCGAATTGGGGTCTCCTGCACTGCAGGCAGATTTCTTACCAACTGAGCTCTCAGGGAAGAAATCAGATTGATTATATTCTTTGCAGCCAAAGATGGATAAGTTCTATACAGTCAGGAAAAACAAGACTGGGAGCTGACTGTGGCTCAGATTATGAAATCCTTATTGCCAAATTCAGACTTAAATTGAAGAAGTAGGGAAAACCACTAGACCATTCAGGTATGACCTAAATCAAATCCATTATAATTATACAGTAGAAGTGACAAATAGATTCAAGGGATTAGATCTGATGGAGTGCCTGAAGAACTATGGATGGAGGTTCGTGATATTGTAGAGGAGGCAGTGATCAAGCCCATCCCAAAGAAAAAGAAATGCAAAAAGGCAAAATGATTGTCTCAGGAGGCCTTGCAAATAGCTGTGAAAAGAAGAGAAGCAAAAGGCAAAGGAGAAAAGGAAAGATATACCCATTTGAATGCAGAGTTCCAAAGAATAGCAAGGAGAAATAAGAAAGCCTTGCTCGGCAATCAGTGAAAAGAAATAGAGGAGAACAGTAGATTGGGAAAGACTAAAGATCTCTTCAAGAAAATTAGAGATACCAAGGGAACATTTCATGCAAAGATGGGCTCAATAAAGAACAGAAATGGTATTGTCCTAACAGAAGCATAAGATATTAAGAAGAGGTGGCAAAAATACACAGAAGAACTGTACAAAAAAGATCTTCATGACCCAGATAATCATGATGGTGTGATCACTCACCTAGAGCCAGACATCCTGGAATGTGAAGTCAAGTGGGCCTTAGAAAGCATCACTACAAACAAAGCTAGTGGAGGTGATGGAATTGCAGTTGAGCTCTTTCAAATCCTAAAAGATGACGCTGTGAAAGTGCTGCACTCAATATGCCAGCAAATTTGGAAAACTCAGCAATAGCCACAGGACTGGAAAAGGTCAGTTTTCATTCCAATCCTAAAGAAAGGCAATGCCAAAGAATGTTCAAACTACCACAGAATTGCACTCATCTCACACGCTAGCAAAGTAATGCTCAAAATTCTCCAAGACAGGCTTCAACAGTACGTGAACTGTGAAATTCCAAATGCTCAAGATGGATTTAGAAAAGGCAGAGGAACCAGAGATCAAATTGCCAACATCCATTGGAACAAAAAAGCAAAAGAGTTCCAGAAAAACATCTACTTCTGCTTTATTGACTATGCCAAAGCCTTTGACTGTGTAGATCACAACAAACTGTGGAAAATTCTTCAAGAGACGGGAATACCAGACCACCTGACCTGCCTCCTGAGAAATCTGTATGCAGGTCAAGAAGCAACAGTTAGAACTGGACATGAAACAACAGCCTGGTTCCAAATTGGGAAAGGAGTGCATCAAGGCTGCATATTGTCACCCTGCTCATTTAACTTAAATGCAGAGTACTTCATGAGAAATGCCAGACTGGATGAAGCACAAGCTAGAATCAAGATTGCCAGGAGAAATTTCAATAACCTCAGATATGCAGATGACACCACCCTTATGGCAGAAAGCAAAGAACTAAAGACTCTTGATGAAAGTGAAAGAAGAGAGTGAAAAAGTTGGCTTAAAATTCAGCATTCAGAAAATTAAGATCATGGCATCTGGTCCCATCACTTCATGGCAAGTAAATGGGGAAACAATGGAAACAGTGGCTGACTTTATTTTCTTGGGCTCCAAAATCACTGCAGATGGTGACTGCAGCCGTGAAATTAAAAGACGCTTACTCCTTGGAAGAAAAGTTATGACCAACCTAGACAGCATATTAAAAAGCAGAGACATTACTCTGCCAACAAAAGTCTGTCCAGTCAAATTTGTAGTTTTTCCAGTAGTCATGTATGGATGTGAGAGTTGGACTATAAAGAAAGCTGAGCACCGAAGAATTGATGATTTTGAACTTTGGTGTTGGAGAAAACACTTGAGAGTCCCTTGGACTGCAGGGCGATCCAACCAGTCCATCCTAAAGGAAATAAGTCCTGAATATTCATTGGATGGACTGACGCTGAAGCTGAAACTCCAATACTTTATCCACCTGATGCAAAGAAGTGACTCATTTGAAAAGACCCTGATGCTGGAAAAGATTAAAGGTAGGAGAAGGGGACAACAGAGGATGAGGTGGTTGGATGGCATCACTGACTCGATGGACATGAGTTTGAGCAAGCTCCGGAAGTTGGTGATGGACAGGGAGGCCTGGCGTGCTGCAGTCCATTGGGTTGCAAAGAGTCGGACATGACTGAGCCACTGAACTGAACTGAACTGATGGGACGTATTCACAATGATTCCCACAGAGTATATTTTTTAAGAAAAGATTAGGTATAATGATCTTTTTTATTATTGTTATTGATTTTAGTTATTCTGTCACTGCTATTATTTCTGCTATGTGTCAAACACCATTTTAAGGGCTGTTGATGTTACTAAACTTAAGGTTTGGCTGTTTGCCACTCAAAACTCAATAATCATGAGGCAAATGTCAATAGAAAGGAGAGGTGCTTTAATCAGAAAAGCTGGCAATCTGGGAAGAAGGTGGACTCATGTCCCAAGACCATCTGCCAAGATTCAGCTTAGCAATGACAGTTTTTTTTTTTTTTTTTAATTGGAAGATAATCGCTTTACATTGTTGTGTTGGTTTCTGCTGTACAATTACCTGAATTAGCCATGCTGTACTGTGTGCTCAGTCACATCTGAGTCTTTTTGACATGGACATGAGCCTGCCAGGCTCCTCTATCCATGGGGTTTTCCAGGCAAGAATATGGTAGTGGGTTGCCATTTCCTACTCCAGGGGATCTTCCTGACCCAAGTAACAAACTTTTTTCTCTTGCTTCTCCTACATTGTCAGGCAGATTCTTTACTACTGCACCACCTAGGAAGCCTGAATCAGTCATTGTTTTTCAGTTGATGTTGTGCCTGACTCTTTGTGACCCCATAAACTACAGCACACCAGACTTACCTGCCCTTCACTATCTCCCTGAATTTGCTCAAAATCATGTCCATTAATTGAGTCAGTGATGCCATCCAACCATCTCATCCTCTGTCTCCCCCTTCTCCTCTTGCCCTCAATCTTTCCCAGCATCAGGGTCTTTTCCAGTGATTTGGCTGTTGACATCTGACTTCAGCAGCATTGGCCAAAAACACTGAAGCTTCATCTTCAGCACCAGTCCTTCCAATGAATATTGAGGGTTTTTTCCTTTAGGATTAACTGCATTGATCCCCTGGCAGTCCAAGGAATTATCTGTATGCTCTTGGGTTAAATGAGAAGATAAGGAGGAGAGAGGTAAGAAGAAAAGCGGCTGGGACTTCCCTGGTCCAAAGGCTGTCCAAGGGACTCTCAAGAATCTTCTCTAGTGTTGTATGAAAGGAGAGAAGGTTAGCACTCCCCTTGACAAGGATGGAAGAGGCTCTCGGGCCTGACAACACGCCTATGGTTAAGGCATTGCCACCTACTTCGTGGCATCTAACCACTGTTTTTAATAGCCAGGACATGGAAGCAACCTAGATGTCCATCAGCAGATGAATGGATAAGAAAGCTGTGGTACATATACACAATGGAGTATTACTCAGCCATTAAAAAGAAAACATTTGAATCAGTTCTAATGAGGTGGATGAAACTGGAGCCTATTATACAGAGTGAAGTAAGCCAGAAGGAAAAACACCAATACAGTATACTAACGCATATATATGGAATTTAGAAAGATGGTAACAATAACCCTGTGTACGAGACAGCAAAAGAGACACTGATGTATAGAACAGTCTTATGGACTCTATGGAAGAGGGAGAGGGTGGGAAGATTTGGGAGAATGGCATTGAAACATGTAAAATATCATGTATGAAACGAGGTGCCAGTCCAGGTTCGATGCACGATACTGGATGCTTGGGGCTAGTGCACTGGGACGACCCAGAGG
Source organism: Bos grunniens (assembly GCF_055505025.1). Taxonomy (NCBI): domain Eukaryota; kingdom Metazoa; phylum Chordata; class Mammalia; order Artiodactyla; family Bovidae; genus Bos; species Bos grunniens. Next base: position 97,144,373 of record NC_141194.1, on the reverse strand, counting down.
GATGGTACAGGGAGGGAGGAGGGAGGAGGGTTCAGGATAGGGAACACATGTATACCTGTGGCAGATTCATTTTGATTTTTGGCAAAACTAATACAATTATGTAAAGTTTAAAAATAAAATAAAATTAAAAAAAAAAATCTTGTCTAGCACCACAGTTCAAAATCATCAATTCCTCGGCACTCAGCCATATGTATGTGTGTGTGTGTGTGTGTGTGTATTGCCTCCCTGTTGAACCTCTTTCCCCTCCCCTCTAGGACGTCAAAGAGCACCAGGCTGAGCTCTTTGTGTTATATAGCAAGTTCCCACTAGCTATCTGTTTTATACATGGTAGTGTATATATGCCCATTACAGTTTTAAAAGGGGAAAAGGAGGAAGAATCTCAGTGAATAATCAAGGCAGGAAGTTGGATTCTGCATCATTCTCCATTGTGTGCAGACTGGTTGAGTCTCTCTTCAGATGGTGTCCTGCCTGCATGATCTGCCAGCAGGATAACTAATGGAACAGTTGAGGGTAGAGAGCTAGTCCTTCTATAACTACTTAATTCTTCATTCTCACTTATTTTTATCTAGGAAAAGAACCAACATGTTAGGCAAGATGTGGTGTGCATTCAGGAGAGCATAAATTAGGAGTTAGGTTAAATTACATAGTAATCTCATTCCTGTAGTTAGGTTCTTTTAGAGGGGAATAGAAATGGGCAAACAGAAAAGAGCTGTTTTCAGAGAGGCAGTGGTCAACAAGACAAATGTGGTCTACTCTCTTCAGCTATATTTTTAAATGAGGAAAATTGTCAATGAACAGGTAAATAAATAAAAATGATAATGTTACATAGTGATAAGTTCTGACTCAGAATGAAATAAAATAGGCCAAAGTAATAGTGATGAGAGTGGACATTTCATATTGGAAGGTTGGGAAAAGCATCTCTGAGGAGGTGATGATTGAGCTGAAGTTGAATGACCTGGTGAAAAAGAAACATTCTGGGCAGAAAGAGGAGCAAATGAAAGGGCCCTGGGTTGGGTGTGAGAACTTGCTAAACACAAGAAGAGAAAGAAGGTTAATGAGTCTGGGCATATTGCTTAAGAGGGAGAATGAGATGAGATTAGGTTGCAGAGGTGGGTAAAAACCAGATCATGTAGAACCTCATAAAGCTTGAGAATGAAATTGGATTTTGTTACAAGTATCATGGGAAAGAACAGAGGCTTTTCAGGAGAGGATCTATATTTGAGAGACCAATAGAGGCCATGAAAAATAAAAGGTAGAGATGACAAGCAGGCAGTTGATTATAGAAGCATCTTAGAGGAGAGACTGGGGCTACAAGTATAATTTGAGAGTCATCATTGTAGATGGTATTTCAAGTCATGTGAATTGCTGAGGTCAGTTAGGAAGACTATAGACAGAGGACTCAGGACCAAGCCCTCAGGGTCCTCTAACGTTTTATGGAAGTTGTCAGAGAAGGAGAGGAGATAAGAGAAAAATATTTTAAGCATGAGGATGTGTGTCATAGAAACTAAGAAACCAGGCTAAATGTTTCATGTGGGTGAGACATCAAAAGGAGGACAGAGGGGTAATGTTAAATTTGGCAACATGGTCATTGTCATTATAAATAATACATTCCTACCATATGAAAAGAATATTAAACTAGTATCATGCAAGGGATTATCATGATGTGTACTCTAGAGGTGGAAAAATAATTTTTTCTCTACCCTTCTGAGGAATTGACAGGACCCACCCCCTGGTCGCTCTATAATAAAGACAGAATAACAAGAGAAAACTAGATAGAAGTTAATAAACATGTATACCTCATGTGTATGTAGCAGATACGCAAAAAGAAAAATGAGAAACTCCCCAAAGTAGCCTAAGTCACCAGCTTAAATAACTACCTTCAGCTAAAGGCAACTTCACCAGTGATACTCTTGATATCCTTGATTCTCTGGTGATTTAGAGTCATCCTTCTCTTCCTGGTAGCTCAGCTGGTAAAAAATCCGCCTGCAATGTGGGAGACCTGGGTTCAATCCGTGGGTTGGGAAGATCCCCTGGAGAAGGGAATGACTACCCACTCGAGTATTCTAGCCTGGATAATGCCATGGACTGTATAGTCCATGGGGTCACAAAGGATTGGACATGCTGAGTGACTTTCACTTTCACTTTCTCTTCCTGGTCCACAGAGGAACACATCCTTAACCAGTAGAAATTTCCTTTATAAGTGGAAATTTCCCTTTCAAAAGGGTAACTTTTACCCTTTTCAGAGCTTTTCCTCTGTCTGCTCTTTCTCAATCAGCTCAAAATAATCTATGCCAAGGAGACATGTTTTGAGATGGTATATCCACTTAGATGGATGAGTGCCTTTTTTGGGGGGGGCAGGGAATGTAATTTATTATGTTTACAGTTTCGTTGATAAAATGAGTGCCTTTTATCTACTTTTCACAACTCTAAAAATTGAAATAGTGGTATTTCTCTGCCTTTTTGATAAGGTGGTTTGAAGGATATGGAACATAGTGTATTGTAAATAGCAACAAATGCAAATTAATAAGTAGAATTGTTTGTAATGTTAGATTATAAAGTGCTTTGGGGTCTGGATTAGGTTTTAATGATCATTGTATAGAGCACAGTGCTTAGCAGAATACTAACCAATATCTTGTATCTAGTAGCTGCTCAAAAATAGAAAATTTTAAAAATGACTGAAAATAAAGAAGTGGAAAGGAATGATGGTGTCTAGTTCTTTTTCATCTGCAGAATCCCAAGTAGGATTTGGTGACAGGGTTGTGATTGTGAAAGATTTCAGTACTGACTCATGCCCTCCATCCCTTTTACAAAGTAATCACTGTGAAGAGAAGTGAAGGACTTGGAGACTGGGCTGCTCCCCAGTTATTAATTCTAAGCTGCAGCTTTCCCAGAATTTTTCAAATTTTCTCACTTTGGTATACAGACAGAATTTCTGAAATCAGTATTTCTTCTAGGAGAACAAATTTGTGAAACTGTGTATCACCACATGGGCATATTTTAGCTGGCAGAAAATTGTGTTATGATAAATGGGAAATGTACAGTTTTTTTGCCTTTTTTTAATCTTTAGCTTTTTCTCCATGTTGTACAGATGTTGAGCCTTCTGAAGTACACATGGTTTAGTATCTTGCTGCAAATAGGATGTAAGTAAGTGACCTTTGCAAAGTGCATGTTCTTACCAAGTCTGGCATGAATCTGTTTTATTTAGGCAAGAGAGACTAGAGAACAAAAATTTCACTTTCATTCTGTGGCAAGGAATAAAGAGAACTGTCTTATTTCTGCAGCTCTCAAACAGGATGTTCAACACTCTCTTAAAAATCAAACAAATATGATATTCTCAGAGGGAAAATCAGGTAGCATTACATGTAACCCTTTTGTTGGTAAAAAGAAAGGAGAGTAAGTCAGAAATGCATTAATTCTTCCAGGTCTATTGACAGCAAAATGGACTTGAGGATTGAAAGATTTAATATGACTCCTTAGCAAGGAAGAGGTTTAAGTAGCATAAGAAGGAACCTAGGAAGGGGGGCATCTCACTTTTAAAATTCTGCTACATCCCATAAATGTCAGCTGCAAAGTAATTTTCCAGAAATAGTCTGATTTCCCTACTGACTTCCATTGTGAAAATAGAGCTGTGTTCCCATGGAAAATATATTTGGCCCCAGGTTGTAATAAAACACACTGAAGAATTCAGAAAATTTTATAAAATCCAGCATTTCAAGAAGACATAGTTATCAGTACCTGATAAAATAATACTATCACAAAATGTGAATACACTATGCATGCGTGCATGAGTTTGTGCATACTAGGTCGCTTCAGTCATGTCCGACTCTTACGTCACCATGACTATAGCTCACCAGGCTCCTCTGTCCAAGGGATTCTCTAAGCAAAAATACTGGAGGGGGTTGCCATGTTCTCCTGCAGGGGATCTTCCCGACCCTGTTGTCGTTGTTCAGTTGCTCAGTTGTGTCCAACTCTTTGCAACTCCATGGACTGTAGCACACCAGGCTTCCCTATCCTTCACCATCTCTCAGAGCTTGCTCAAACTCAGGTCCATTGAGTTGGTGATGCCATCCAACCATCTCATCCTCTGTGATCTCCTTTTCCTCTTGCCTTCTGTCTTTGCCAGCATCAGGGTCTTTTCCAGACCCTGTAGTGGATCTTAAAATAGCACACCCAAAACTGTACTGTTCATCTTTTTTAACAAGTCATAGTAATGGGCTTCCCAGGTGGCACTAGTGGTAAATAACCTGCATGCCAACACAGGATGTAAGAGATGTGGGTTTGATTCCTGGATCAGGAACATCCCATGCAGGAGGGCATGGCAACCCACTCCAGTATTCTTCCCTGGAGAATCCCATGGACAGAGAAGCCTGATGGGCTATAGTCATGGGGCTGCAAAGAGTTGGACACAACTGAGGCGACTTAGCACACATATCACACAGTCTAATACCTTTGCATTTTAAAACATTTTGCTTCTGTGATTATTATTGATTTTTAATAGACTTAACTTTAATTGTGAAAGGTATATTTGGTTTCCTTTGTATTCTTCGTGGTTAGTCTACTTACCTTTCTCTGAAGCATCTTTACAATTAACATTCAAAAGTTTTCAGCCATAGAAAAAAGATCAGAAGGAAATGCTCTAAAATGTTCACAACACTGATTTGTTAGAAATTTTAGTTTACTTTTGTTTTTATATTTCTGAGTCACCTAAAGAAGTGATTTTCTATGTATCTTCTATAATCAGGAATAAAGTTTATAATTGCTTTCCATAAATACGTACATAATGAGATACATTTCAGTTCAGTTCAGTTCAGTCACTCAGTCGTGTCCGACTCATTGGGATGCCATGAACCGTAGCACGCCAGGCCTCCCTGTCCATCATCAACTCCCGGAGTTTACCCAAACTCATGTCCATTGATTCGCTAATGCCATCTAACCATCTCATCGTCTGTCGTCCCCTTCTTCTCCTGCCTTCAATCTTCCCCAACTTCAGGATCTATTCAAATGAGTCAGCTCTTCGCATCAGGTGGCCAAAATATTGAAGTTTCAGCTTCAACATCAGTCCTTCCAATGAACACCCAGGACTGATCTCCCTTAGGATGGACTAGTTGGATTTCCTTGCAGTCCAAGGGACTCTCAAGAGTCTTCTCCAACACCACAGTTCAAAAGCATCAATTCTTCAGCGCTCAGCTTTCTTTACAGTCCAACTCTCACATTTATATATGACCACTGGAAAAACCATAGCCTTAACTAGACGGACCTTTGTTGACAAAGTAATATCTCTGCTTTTTTAATATGCTATCTAGGTTGGTCATAACTTTCCATCCAAGGATTAAGCGTCTTTTAATTTCATGGCTGCAGTCACCATCTGCAGTGATTTTGGAGCCCAGAAAAACAAAGCCAGCCACTATTTCCCCATCTATTTCCCATGAAGTGATGGGATCAGATGTCATGATCTTAGTTTTCTGAATGTTGAGCTGTAAGCCAACTTTTTCACTCTCCTCTTTCACTTTCATCAAGAGGCTCTTTAGTTCTTCACTTCCTGCCATAAGGGTGGTGTCATCTGCATATCTGAGGTTATTGATATTTCTCCCGGCAATCTTGATTCCAGCTTGTGCTTCCTCCAGCCCAGTGTTTCTCATGATGTACTCTGCATATAAGTTAAATAAGCAGGGTGACAATATACAGCCTTGATGTACTCCTTTTCCTATTTGGAACCAGTCTGTTATTCCATGTCCAGTTCTAACTGTTGTTTCCTGACCTGCATACAAATTTGTCAAGAGGCAGATCAGGTGGTCTGGTATTCCCATCTCTTGAAGAATTTTCCACCGTTTGTTGTGATCCACACAGTCAAAGGCTTTGGCATAGATGTTTTTCTGGAACTCTCTTGCTTTTTCAATGATGGACCCATTTACATATCTGGTTCCTTTTATGCTTTGGTAGTAGTGGTTGTTGTTATGACTTTTATGATAAAAAGTTTTAAAGCAGTGATGTAATTAATTTTAAAACAAATACTCTTTTGAATATATTACTGTAAGTGTAGTCCTGGTATTACTGAACCAAATTTGGGTCCACTTGCCTGCACGCAGTAAAGCCAATCTACTGACACCAGGTTATGGTGAAGGACACTGTAGCATTTATTAATATTATAGGCGCTAGGCAAGGAGAAAGGGTCTGGGTGGCTTGTGCTTAACACCCCCAAATTCCCTGAAGGGTTTTTTAGCAAAGCATTTTTAAAGACTGATTTTGGTGGGGAGGTGTCTTAGGGTATGTGATCAGCTCATGTACTATTCTCTTGGTTGGTTGGTTGATGGTGAAGTAACAGGGTGGTATCACAAGGGTTAATGTCACCAATCCTTAGGCGCCCGTAGACCTGGGGGCTAAGTGCACAAGTTCATCAAGTAGTTAAATATCTTCCATTTGGTGGGGGTTTTTAGCATTTGTAAAACAACTTAGGAAATGTGCAACAGATACTATTATCTAGGTGCTTCAGAGAGGAGCTAAAGCAGAGAATATGGGGAAGGGGTCTGTCTTGGGAAGGTGTCATATGGTCCTATTGGGTTATACACTACTGGCAGTTGCAGCAACATCTGGGAACATTAGAATTATAATCCTCAGGGCCCAGGGCTCAGGAACAACAAACAGCATTTTGGGTTCTAAAAAGCCATTTGGGTGATTAAATTTCTAGAGATACAGTAGAATGTCTCTCTCCCCCTCTCTCCCCTCCCTTCTTCTCCCTTTCTCTCCATAGTTCTTCCTCTCCTCCCATCTTTCTCTCCCTTTCCTTCCCTCTCCTCATATGGGATATATGTATATGTATATACACACACACATACAGATACATAACCTATATACAGAATTCACTGTAACCTCTTTACCTATATAGAATGTGTATTTAACACAGAAAATACATACTTTCCCCCTAAGTTTTTGTTGCTATTTCCTTTTACCTTATCTAGCTTATAAAAAGATATGAGGCAGTTTTCTGCTGTTTGTACTTCTGTGCTTTCACTTAGCAAACATGTTCGTGGTTATACCTTAAATAGTTCTGCCTCATTTATAGATTTTCAAAGTGCACTAAACGATGTAATGACTCCAGCGAGTTGTTATGGGCTGAATTGTGCCCCACCCACTCCAAATTCATACGTTGAAGCCCTTATCCTCAAAACTTCCAAATGTGACTGTATTTGGAAATAGGACATTTAGAGAGGTAAATAAGTTAAAATGAGATCCTTAGGGTGGGCCCTAATACAATATAACTAGCGTCCTGTTAAGAAGAGATTAGGATACACACAACAAGGACAGAGGGACCTCCAGGTAAGGACACAGAAAGAAAGCCGTCATCTGCAAGCCAAGGAGAGAAGTTACAGAAGATAACAGATTTGCTGACAGCTTAATATTGGATTGCTAGCCTGTTAAACTATGAGAAAATGAATTTCTGTTAAGTTACTCAGTCTGTGGTATTTTGTCATGGTAACCTTAGCAAAGTAATGCAGAAGTATTTACAGAAATGATGGTATAATTCAATCTTAACATCTAATGATTGCCTTTAAGGTACTATGTGGATCATGTTCCTTAACAGAAAGCTACAGCTTTACAAAGAGTGCCAGAGACCAGTATGAAAAACTACTCACCATGCACAACAACATGGTAAAGCTCTATGAGAATCTTGGAGAATACTTTATTTTTGACTCTAAGACTGTGAGCATAGAAGAATTCTTTGGTGATCTCAGCAACTTTCGAACTTTGTTCCTGGTGAGTAATATGCCTTAAAGTCTTGCAAGGCTTGTTGCTTTGGTTTCTTCCATAAGAATTTTATTTTATGTACCGATTGACAACATTGATTTCATGTTACAGCCCTTTAACAGGAATTGACAGTTCTTTTATACCTGTGACATGGATAAAAATTGTTGGCTGGCTTACCGTATAATGGGAACCTAAATGAATTATCTTCAACTTTAGGCACACATGGGAATTTTCCTGCTGAAATTTTATAGAAAATGAATGAGTTGATACTCAAATGACCCTGATTCTTTAAACAGCATAATATTATAATTTGACCTAGCTTAAAAATTAACATCTAAAATCCTTTTTTACTCAATGTATTAAAATGCTTTGATTGATGAACTAATTTCTTTCATAGTCTAGATGAGAAATTGATTCTAAATTGGATGATATAAATGGCCTGGAATACCTAAAGAAATGTGGGCTCTCCTTCTTCAAACTGTAACTCTTGGGGGAAACGGTAAATATTAGCATTAATTGGAGGTAGATCATCAGGGTGCCAGTTATGATGCTAGAGGAAAGCAAAAACTTTGTTGTATAAATGCTGTGGAAATACTTCTTTACATTCAGTGAAGGCATAGTAAAGCACAGTCTCTGTGATCTTTATGGTCATAACATAAAGATGTGTACAATAGTTGATATTGAACAAGTCCATTTTTTAAAGAAGGAATTCTAGCAATTATGCCCAGCAGGAAGATCTGTCAACAAACTAATTCATTGCAGTTTGAGGTATGTTTCTATCCTCAAAGCAATTATTTGCTAAATAAGGCTCTCTATTTTAATTGATGGTATTGGCCCCATTAAATAATTTGATTTTGGAGTCATTTACATGGTCTATGAGCTACAAACATACTTGTAGAAAACATTTGCTTTCATTTGCTGATTTAGGACATGTGACCCAGAGTACACCTCAGCTTTGGAAATAGAAACTAAACGAAAAACTTTCATAAATATGATTATTTGTCTTATTTTTTATTGAGAATATTAGCTTAGTTTGGTCATTGTTCTTTGCCCCTTAATAGGCATGCATATTTTATTTTTTAGTAGTAAAACATGTTCTATTGGTAGAATTGTTTTTTTCAAAACTTTGACGTTGTAAAGATGACATGAACATAGGAACACACTCAGTTTATAACTACTTGAATTATTTTTGAAAATAATAAAAAAATCTGTTAAAAGGATTGGGGACTAGTAAATACACTTCAATTGACACATGGAAAAGAGAAAAATCAAATAATTGTTTGGATAGCATCAATGTCTATGGGTGAATAAAGAGATAAATAAATGTAATTAATATTGTCAATCTCTATGAAAAAGGATTTTGTTTTAACATGAATGGTATCCTAAAACACTGCTTGTCATATTATGTGCCCCTCACCTCCCCAATACATGGACACAAAGTAAAATTTGCTATACTTCTCTCATGTTGCAACATTTATTTAAGGACAATTCTTCTGTGACAGCCTATGTTTAGTCTTATTATCCAGTTGCTTAGAAGACTTCCTAAGAGCTATAGTTATATTATCTCTCAATCATAATTTTAAAAAGCTAAGGATATTAATGATAAGAACTAATTGTATGTCTTGGTGCTCTCACAAATAACCTATGTGGTTAGGTTAAGTCATTTATCTTTCTAGCTAGTTAGCTAGTTAGGAAATGACAGAATTACACTACTGATCTCTAAGCACTTCTTTCTTTTTAGAGTCTATGATTAATGGTGGGACTTTGAGAGAAAGAGATTTGTATTGTGTACATAAATAGGTTATGTCTCTTTGTCTCCTGGCTTCACTGTGGGTGTAGCTTGAATACAGGGAAATGATTTATTTGTCACAAATCATTCTTGTTGTAAATACCTGAAGTCTGGTTTTGTGTGCATGGAAGTTACCTTTTTGAGAACCTGCTAAGAGTTTGGGAGCTTTCATAACAGGTAACCACTCCTACACTGTATCTTTTGTCAGCCATTGCCATCTGTCCTACTGAATACTACTACTTCTATTTACAAATCCTTGTCAACTTACTGGCATGAAAAGTAGGTATGCAACTTTTTAGCTGTTTTGAGTTTGGATTAGTCATATAACATCTCTGGAGTTTCCTCATTTATAAAATATGGGTGATAATTCCTTCCATGTCTTCCTTACCACGATGTGAGAACATGTCATAACCTATTCTGTGCAGATGGAGAGAATTACTAGTCATTCTTTGCCCATCCATTCAATTATTACTTGTTGAGAGCCAGCGTGATTTTGGTAATGCTCTAGTCCAGAGATAAAAGGAAGAGAATGGTTTATCTCTGTCCATGAGTGGAGGGAGATGGACAAATGCAATATAGTTTGATAAGTGCTGCTATAGGAATATATCAGGTGCTATAATAATACAAAAGAGGAGCTGCCTAACCCTGCCAGAACTGCCCAGAGAAGCTGTCAAAGAGAAAGTGACATTTAGGCAGTCTGGAAAAATCCATAGGACTTTGACAAGCTGACTTTGACAAGCAGGTTTAAGGGTTTTACACCTGACCTATAAGCTGAAGACTCCTAAGTCAACATCACCAACTTCAGTCAATCATCTGTGCTCATCATGGCCCTGTTTCATACTGCACTTAAAGTGATTTTACTCTCCCAGGGGAGGGAATAGCCCTGAAAGAGAGGCCAAAGTTGGCATCGCCAAAAGTTCCCATTTTCTTAGTGCTTTGTGTGTTTAGCCTTAGGGTTCTTGGCACTTAAAAGCATATTGGACTATAGATGGAAACAATAAAATAGCAGTAGTGCTGACAAGAAAATAAGAGTTCTGATTCATGTGCTACCAAAAATTACTTCCAAATGAGCTCAGAGTTTCATCTTGGGAGATCTATTTGGCATGTATAGCATAAACAAAATTCAGAGACCAAAAAAAATCTTCCTTAAAGAGATAGCCTCTAAAGGACAGTACAAATGGAAGTAAACATAAAGGGTTGGACATTACGGACTAAGACCTTTTTCAAAATAATCACATTCAAATGAATGAAAGCACAATTGGATAATATCAATGAGATGTTGCTCTATAACTTATTCATATCATTCCTATTATATATTACTCAACTAATAAGGATATTCTAGATGTTCAGTTGCATGTCCTATATATTGACATAAGGATATATGTAACTGGAAACATTTCTAAGTTCAGAATTAAGACTCTCTTTCTAGCTAGCTTGTCTGAGAGCAGGAAAGTTTTTAAAACTGCTTATTAATACAGGCAAGGTTAATTAATAACACCTAAAATTAAGTTGAATATTTTTGTGGAAGAAAGTTGAATTCCATGTTTATACAATATTGAAACATCTCTTTTGCTTATTCTCCTTTATGCTTCAGTCGTTCTACTAGTTCAAAAGTTGACTGCACAGTCTTTTTTCTTTTGAGATATTTTGAATAGAATATTCAAAATCAGTGAACCTTATATGTTTCACCACCATGCAGTATCTTGCTTAGGCATAAAAATTAATTTCAGCTGTTGGGAAATGTTCGAGGCAAGTATTATACTTCAATAACTTTCATAGCTCCAAATAAATTATAGAAAATATTTCTTTTCTCCTTTAATTCTGTCAGTTTCCTGCTGCTTCCGTGTTTTTGTTTTGCTTTGTCTTTTAAAGAACAATCTGTTACCCAGGCACTCAGTAAATATTCATTGTGTGAGCATCCTCATCTCCTAGAAATAGAGGAACAGAGCTTTATAAGATTAGATTCATTGACCTAACTTCAGAAAATGTTACTATTACTATTAAGAATGCTAGCAGATTTCTCCTCAACAAAATAAGTATTTGCTACTGTTCATCTGACAATTAAACAATTTTTTTGAAAAATCAAGACTTTAACCATTTTTCAACACCTCTTAGATGACCATTAAAATGGCCAAGTGTTAGGAGGTTAAGTGATATCTATAAATCAGAGTTTTATGCCATTGTTCAGTCCTTTTGCTTCTCGTGTTCAGTTGCTCAGTCATGTCCAATTTTTTGCACCCCCATGAACTGTGACCCGCCAGGGTCCTCTGTCCATGGAATTTCCCAGGCAAGAATGCTAGAGTAGTCTGCCATTTCCTCTTCCAGGGGATCTTCCCTACCCAGGAATTGAACGTGTGTCTCCTGCATTGGCAGAAGTATTCTTTACTACTCTGCCGCCTGGGAAGTCCCTTGTTGATTCTGCCTCCTAAATCTTTGGTCTTCACACATTTCTCTTCAAACCCGCTAACTCTACTTTAGTTCTGGCCCCACACCATCTCTCAGCTGGACTAGTACAAGCTGGGCTAGTACAATCTGACTGGTCTCTCTGCCTCCATCTCTTACCATTTCTAACTTCTAATCCATTCCCCACATTATAGTCAAAGTAAAGCTTAAAAAAGCAAACAAACAAGATAATGTTACTTTCCTGACTCAGGATTCTTTAATGACTTGTGTCCTCAGGATAAGATCAAAATGTTGAAAATGAAAGTGGTTTTCAAAAGAGCAAAGATTACCTTAAGCCCAGACCATCCTAAGTTTGGCTGAATAAGCCATAACCACCGAACTTGAACTCTCCTCCCAGACTGGGAAAAGTCAAGTATAGACAGTATGGAAACAGCAGAACAAAACAACAGGAAGTAACTAAGAGGACCTAAACCTCTTAGAACAGAGAGAAATTTGGGGAGCACAGCATCAAAACTAAATGAATGCTCGGAGGCAAATTTATGATCATCATCCTGTGTTAATTGCTTCTGTAGTTAATTGCACCCCACTCCAGTACTCTTGCCTGGAAAATCCCATGGATGGAGGAGCCTGGTGGGCTGCAGTCCATGGGGTCACTAAGAGTCAGACACGACTGAGCGATTTCACTTTCACTTTTCACTTTCATGCATTGGAGAAGGAAATGGCAACCCACTCCAGTGTTCTTGCCTGGAGAATCCCAGGGACGGGGGAGCCTGGTGAGCTGCCGTCTATGGGGTCACACAGAGTCGGACACGACTGAAGTGACTTAGCAGCAGCAGCAGCAACTAGTGCAGCATCAGGAGTTTGGACACTCAAAGTCACTCTTAATTCTCAGGGATGTTTTTTCTTCTATCTTAAAGTAATTGTTCTTTTAAAGTGTAACCTTATTTGAGAGCTCCTTGTAGCCATTTTGGCTTATGGAGATTAGTTGATTTTGAGAAGCTCTCATTTTCCTCAAGCCATTTTCCTCTTTACAAAGCCTCAGTCATATCTGAATCTGAACTATAACTGGAAACCAAGGTGAATATCTGCATTTACTTAGACTCAAACAACTAAATTGATGATATATAGAACATTTTATTCATTCATTAAAGGCAATTTGCCTTTAAAGAAATGAGGATGAATTTTTGCATAAAGGATGGTGCATATAATTCCTGATCCAAGAAGACTAAGTTATTTTGACATATTTTTAAGCCTTCAATTCACAAAGCACTTGACATTTAAAGGAAAATTTAGCACAATATTGTAAAAATGGTGGACTTATGTAAGAAACCAAATATGTTATTTAACAAAGAAGAGTCTTCATCAGTAATGTAAAATCTATTATGTAGAGTTCCATTATCCAAAATCTATTAGATGCTTCATAAATTGATGCATCTTTACTTTGCCAATAAAATGGTAATTATTATTATAAGAGCTTCCCTGGTGGCTCAGATGGTGAAGAATCTGCCTGCCAAGCAGGAGATGTGGATTCAGTCCCTGGGTTGGGAAGATCCCGTGGAGAAGGAAATGACAACCTCTTCTAGTATTCTTGCATGGAGAATTCCATGGTCAAAGGAGCCTGGAGGGCTACAGTCCATAGAGTCGCAAGAGCTGGACACAACTGACTAACACTTTCACTTTCATAACATTATGAAGATGCCCTTGAGAAACAGCAAAGATGTTTCTGTGCCTCTTGAATAGTATAGTTTTATTTGAAGCAAAGTGTCTCATCACCTGTGAAGTCATATGTTTACCATAGTAACAATGATCCAAATATTCCCAGTTATTTCTTCTTTATCCCCATTGGCAGGACTCAAGCTCTCTGCAAAGTCTCCACTCCCAAAAGTACATATAGAGTCATTTCATTTGGGCTCAAAAACATGTCATCTATAGTCACTACTTGATACTTGCCCACAAATATTTGAGTGCCTACTATTCTAGGGTGATAAGAATATAGCACTGAACAAAGACAAAGTCGTGCCCTTTCTGTCCTACAGCTCCCACTCCCAACCCAAATACCTTTTGCTGGCAAAGCTCCTTGGGTTGCCCTCAATGATAATGCCCACATCTCGACCAAGGTTGCAGTCTCCTGATGTTCCAATTTTACCAATGTTCCAATTTTTCCAATCCTTGAAGTACTAGACTATGGGGTTATGCTCAGTGCAGACAAAGCCATGCTTCTAAGGACCCTTCTTAAAAAGTTTCTTTCTTTTTTCTTCTGATTCCTTTCTCCTTGGAGAATTAATTTTTTTTTTTCATGTTCTAGAGACCTAAAGAGGATCATAAGACTATAAACCCCTCCATTGCCATCCTTTCTCCCTTTCATTAAGCAACTAGGAAGGAATCTTCCTTTTCCTAGAAGTAAGGGATAAATAAAGTACCAGTATAAATCCTTTCATGCAAATAGAGCCCTAAGGTCCCACCAGCTCCCTCTGTTTAATCACACACACCCAGATAATTCCCTTTGAGCTCAGCTGGAACCACCCTGGCTACATAGCCTTAGGTTTATTTTGAGCTATTTCAACTCTTTGAAAATATGCAATCCATGTAAAATATATGGTAACATTATTAAGCAGAATATTTGACCAGAATACCTCATTCCCCAGCTATACCAGAGAACAGATTTTACTGTATTATACAGACATCATTGAATTCTTCTTTAGAAAACAGTGTTACCTATCAACTTGTATTCTGTTTGTTTACTTTGGACCAGAAGTAGATGCCCTATTTTTCTGATATTATTGTTCCTTGTATAAAAAAGGTAAATATTGTATTGTAAGGAACTAAAGGAAGATGTAATAAAGGCATACATGGATAAAGAAAACTCATATTCCCCAGAGAAAAATGCCTACTGGTATAAATGGTTTTAAAATGTGTACACATTTTAGATTAATATTATAAAATTTTAAGATACCATGTATGTGTGCTCAGTCACTCAATCATGTCCAATTCTTTGTGGCCCTGTGGACTGCACCCTGCCAGGCCCCTCTGCCCATGGAATTTTCCAGGCAAGAATATTGGAGTGGGTTGCCATTCCCTACTCTTTAAGATATCATAAGTGTTTCTAAAAATATTTCTCTAAGTTTTCATAATTGTTTATGGCAAACTAGATATTACCCTTTAGAAATCTAAGATAATGTGATAGCTAACACTGAAAATATTAACAAAATCAGTTAAATACCTACTTTTCTCATTAAAGTCTAGTAATAAATAGAACCAGGAAACAAAATACATTATCTTTAGTTCTAGCAATAACACTTCATTTAGAATTTTTCAAGTAAGTGTTCCCCATAAATAGGTTATTAAATTTATTTCCAACCACCAAGAAATTATGCTGAAATTCAGCTTCTGTGCACTGGTGCTGGATCAAATCTTGGAAACAGAGTTTTGGGTGAAGTAGGAAAGAATAGCTTTATTGATTTACCAGACAAAGAGGAACACAGTGGGCTCGGGTCCCACTAAACCATGTGTCCCAACCCAGGAGGATTGGGTGAGGAGTTTTATAGCAATGGTTCAAGGATGGAGTTGATAATTTGGATCAGGTTGTGTGCAGGGCCTGCATTACTGTAATCGAGCCTCACGTGGTCTGCTGATGAGCTGTGGTTTTTCAGGTTATCAAACTATGAGCTTCTCTCTGGAATGAAGAATGCTCCATCAAGTAGTTCATGTTCCATTTGGTGGGAGTTTTAGTCTGCAGAAGATCTCAAAGATGTTAGGTATATCCCTTGACATGGACAACACCAGATGATCAATACTGAAATCAGATTGATTATATTTTTTCTGGCCAAAGATGGAGAAGCTCTATACAGTCAACAAAAACATGACAGGGACCTGACTGTGGCTCAGATCATGAACCCCTTATCGCAAAATTCAGGCTTAAATTGAAGAAAGTAGGGAAAACCACTAAGCCATAAAGGTATGACTTCAGTCCCTTACAATTATACTGTAGAAATGATAAATAGATTCAAGGGATTAGATCTGATAGAATGCCTGCAGAACTATTGACAGAGTTTCGTAATATTGTACAGGAGGTGGTGATCAAAACCATCCCCAAGAAAAAGAAATACAAAAAGGCAAAATGGTTGTCTGAGGAGGTCTTTCAAATAGCTGAGAAAAGAAGAGACACAAAAGGCAAGAAGGAAAAGAAAGATATACCCATCTGAACGCTGAGTTCTGAAGAACAGCAAGGAGAGACAAGAAAGCCTTCCTAAGTGATCAAAGAAATAAAGAACAGTAGAATGGGAAAGACTAGAGATCTCTTCAAGAAAATTAGAGATACCGAGGGAACATTTCATGCAAAGATGGGCACAACAAAGGACAAAAACGTTATAGACCTAACAGAAGCAGAAGATTAAGAAGTTCAGTTCAGTCGCTCAGTCGTGTCCAACGCTTTGCGACCCCATGAACCACAACACGCCAGACCTCCCGGTCTATCACCAACTCGTGGACTCCACCCAAACCCATGTCCATTGAGTCGGTGATGCCATCCAGCCATCTTCTTCTCTGTTGTCCCCTTCTCCTCCTGCCCTCAATCTTTCCCAGCATCATATTTTCCAATAAGTCAGCTCTTCCCATCAGGTGACCAAAGTATTGGAGTTTCAGCTTCAACATCAGTCCTTCAAATGAACACCCAGGACTGATCTCCCTTAGGATGGACTGGTTGGATCTCCTGCAGTCCAAGGGACTCTCAAGAGTCTTCTCCAACACCACAGTTACAAAGCATCAATTCTTCACGCTCAGCTTTCTTTATAGTCCAAATCTCACATCCATACATGACCACTGGAAAAACAATAGCCTTGACTAGATGGACCTTTGTTGACAAAGTAATGTCTCTGCTTTTTAATATGCTGTCTAGGTTGGTCATAACTTTCCTTCCAAGGAGTAAGCATCTTTTAATTTCATGGCTGCAGTCACCATCTACAGTGACTTTGGAACCCAGAAAAATAAAGTCAGCCACTGTTTCCATTGTTTCCCCATCTATTTGCCATGAAGTGATGGGACCAGATGCCATGATCTTAGTTTTCTGAATGTTGAACTTTAAGCCAACTTTTTCACTCTCCTCTTTCACTTTCATCAAGAGGCTCCATAGTTCTTCGCTTTCTGCCATAAGTGTGGTGTCATCTGCATATCTGAGGTTATTGATGTTTCTCCCATCAATCTTGATTCCAGCTTGTGCTTCCTCCAGCCCAGCATTTCTCATGATGTACTCTGCATGTAAGTTAAATAAGCAGGGTGACAATATACAGCCTTGACGTACTCCTTTTTCCTATTTGGAACCAGTCTGATTAAGAAGAGGTGGCAAAAATACACAGAAGAACTATACAAAAAAAGATCTTCATGACCCAGATGACCAACAGACGGTGTGATCACTCACCTAGAGCCAGACATCCTGGAGTGAAAAGTCAAGTGGGCCTTAGGAAGCATCTCTACAAACAAAGCTAGTGGAGGTGATGGAATTTCAGTTGAGCTATTTCAAATCCTAAAAGATGATGCTGTGAAAGTGCTGCACTCAATATGCCAGCAAATTTGGAAAAGTCGGCAGTGGCCAGAGGACTGGAAAAGGTCAGTTTTCATTCCAATACCAAAGAAAGGCAATGCCAAAGAGTGTTCAAACTACCACACAATTTCACTCATTTCATACACTAGCAAGGTAATGCTCAAAATTCTCCAAGGTATGCTTCAACAGTATGTGAACCGAGAACTTTCCATGTATTCGAGCTGGTTTTAGAAAAGGAAGAAGAACCAGAGATCAAATTACCAACATCTGTTGGATCATCAAAGAAGCAAGAAATTTCCAGAGAAACGTCTACTTCTGCTTCATTGACTACGTTAAAGTCTTTGACTGTGTGGATCACAACAAACTGGAAAATTCTTAAAGAGATGAAATTGAAGCCTATTACACAGAGTGAAGTAAGCCAGAAAGAAAAACACCAATACAGTATACTAATACATATATATGGAATTTAGAAAGATGGTAATGATAACCCTGTATGCGAAACACCAAAAGAGACACAAATGTATAGAACAGTCTTTTGGACTCTGTGGGAGAGGGAGAGGGTGGGATGATTTGGGAGAATGGCATTGAAACATGTATAATATCATATAAGAAACTAATGGCCAGTCCAGGTTCAATGCAGGATACAGGATGCTTGGGGCTGGTGCACTGGGATGACCCAGAGGGATGGTATGGGGAGGGAGGTGGGAGCGGAGTTCAGGATGGGGAACACGTGTACACCCGTGGCAGATTCATGTTGATGTATGGCAAAACCAATACAATATTATAAACTAATTAGCCTCCAATTAAAATAAATAAATTTAAATTAAAGAGATGGGAATACAGGATCACTGTAGCTGTCTCCTGTGAAACCTGTATGCAGGTAAGAAGCAACAGTTAGAACCAGACATGGAAGAATGGACTAGTTCCAAATTGGGAAAGGAGTCCGTCAAGCCTGTATATTGTCACCCTGCTTATTTAACTTATATGCATCATGTGAAATGCTAGGCTGGATGAAGCACAAGCTGGAATCAAGATAGCTGGGAGAAATATCAACAACCTCAGATATGCAGATGACGCCACCCTTATGGCAAAAAGCAAAGAGAAACTAAAGAGCCTATTGATGAAAGTGAAAGAGGAGAGTGCAAAGGCTGGCTTAAAACTCAACATTCAAAAAACTAATGTCGAAGCATCCCATCCTATCACTTCATGACATATAGATGGGGAAACAATGGAAACAGTGAGAGACTATTTTGGAGGCTCCAAAATCACTGCAGATGGTGACTGCAGCCATGAAATTAAAAGACGTTTACTCCTTGGAAGAAAATCTATGAGAAATCTAGACAGCATATTAAAAAGTAGAGATACTACTTTTCTAACAAAGGTCCGTCTAATTAAAGCTATGGCTTTTCCATTAGTAATGTGTGGATGTGAGAGTTGGACAGAAGGCTGAGCCTTAAATTATTGATGCTTTTGACCGGTGTTGTTGGAGAAGACTTGAGAGCTCCTTGGACTGCATGGAGATCAAATCAGTCAATCCTAAAGTAATCAATCCTGAATATTCACTGAAGGACTGATGCTGAAGCTCCAATACTTTGGCCACCTGATAGGAAGAGCTAATTCATTCCAAAAGACCCTAATGCTGGCAAAGATTGAAGGCGGGAGGAGAAGGGGACGACAGAGGATGAGATGGTTGGATGGCATCACTGACTCAATGAATATGAGTTTGAGCAGTCTCTGGTGTTGCAGAAACCAGTACTCGAGAAACCAAGCACCACACTCAGAGAGTTGGACAACTCAGGTTTATTATGCCAGCGGGCCCAGAGGAATTTACACTTCAAGCTCTGAGCCCTGAACAAAAGCATTACAGAGTTTTTATAGACAGACTGTAGTGGGCAACACTAGCTGTTATTAGGCTGGTTTAAACTAAGGGTTTCGCATGTGCGTGAACAGTGGTCAAGGTGGGGAGGGGGATGCCTAACCTGGACAGGCGTGATTAAGCAGGTTTGCAGGAGCTGGGTGATTGCAAAGAACAGGAGAAGGGTGAGTGAGATAAACTCCAGTTCCTAGCATTGCAAGTCCCCACTTTCTGAGACTGTGACCTACGTGATCTAAACTTTGCAAGGGGCAAGCTGAGTTACAGAGTCAGAAGGAGAAATTCTGAATTGAATTATTCAGTTCAGTCACTCAGTCATGTCCAACTCTTTGAGACCCCATGAAGGAAGTTATGTAAAATTTTAACTTTTCCCCTTCCTGGGAGATGGTGAAGGACAGGGAAGCCTGGTGTGCTGCAGTCCATGGGGTGACAAAGAATAGGACAGGAGTGAGCAACTGAAAAACAAATCCCTTGAGGTGAAACCAGGACCCTGCCCCAAGGCTGAACTATTGTTTCCTGGCTGTTCCTCCTTTGTCTCTGTGTTCCCTCCCTTCCCTGATTAGCAGCTGTTGTAATCTGCCTTTCGGAGAAGGTCATGAAAGGCTGTAATTTATTCCCTTCAAACAAGAAAAGATGAATGCAAAAAGGCTTCCATGCCCAGGAGTCTCACAGGATCCTACTAAGTTTCATTAGTAAGGAAGTTATAAAATAAGCTAGAAGGTATATGAGCTGACCTTCCTGGTGAGCCTGAGATTGGCCAAAGCTATTGATTATTATCAAAGCCTGCCTGTTAAAACCTAAGCAGGAAGATGCCAGAGGCTAAAATGCTACTGGGGCCACCCTTTCAGCTTGCTGTTTTTCTTCATTCTGCTTCACCCTTATTTGTTCATCAGAAAAGTGGCCCTAGCACTACAGGCAGTAGAAGACAGGACTCTCCTTGGAACCATACCCATGGAGCTCCATTTTCCCTATATCACTCCCCCTTCTTCTCCTTCCCACACTTCCTCTTCAGTTCCCTTACCAAAGTGTTTAAGTCACTTCATGTAAGAAACCCTCCCTACTGCCTCAGCTTTGGTCTGGACGTCCCTTCTGGGCACTTTCATACCTCCATCCTAGCACATTTTACCCTGTAATGTGTTTATCTGCAAATCCTCTGTGACCAGCACTACTGTGACTACTCTGTGATCAGCCTACCATGTGTCAAGAGTGGTGCTAATCACTAAGTGTATGTATGTATGTATGTATGTGTGTGTATATATATATATATATATATATATATATATACACGTTCATATATATATATATATATCATTCATTGATTCAATGAATTATTTCAGCAATGAATGAACCAAATGACCAATGATGAAGAAAATCAAAAATTTGGTCATCCAGATCTCACATTCTAGTGGGAAAGAGCATTGAAGCAACAAATTCTAATAATAAAATGATACATATATACAAAGGGCTTGTGAGAGGAGAGAGAGACATTTGTTTTGTCTGATGTAAGGATGCCTTCAAAGAAGTGACTTGTATCGCAGCCTTTCACATTTAAAGAAGTCTTTCCTTTTTTATTCCTCCCCAACTGATTTGGTGTTAATGTTTAGTGATAAACATGTATATTTCCTAGTTTTCTATGATGAGTTCAGATTAGAAAGATAGCTGTTTCATTTACAGGGAAGCAGCTTTCAGGCAGTTATTATGATCTAAACGTTATTCCATAATATGCTTGGACAAGGAGTAACCAAGCTTCAGTTACTTCTTATGACTGACAGCTCTCTCGAGCAATAGGTCAATTGAGCCAGTTTATCTAGGGCAAAATCAATTCCTTAAAGACTGACTTGTCTGGTGTTACTTTGGAGTAGTGGGTCTTATTCAGGGATGATCTTGCTTCCCAGGAGACATTTGGCAAGGTCTAGAGACACTTTTGTTTGTCACAAACAGGGAGGAAGTGCTCCTAGCATCTAATGGGTGAAGCCTAGAATGCCACTAAACATCATACAATGTATGTTAAGGTCCCCCACAACAAAGAAATAATCCTTGCCAAGATTGAGAAGCCTGACCTTAGGGTTATCCGTTAAAGTTTTTTTTTTTTTTTTTTTTTTTTTAAGAAGCAAAATTTGTACTAGATGAATTAATAATGTATCTGTTTGTCATATCAATTTAGTATACAACAGTAATTTCAATTATTGATCAATGAAAAGTATTGTTTTTTGTTTTTGTTTTTCCCGGGGCCTTTAGGTCCTCTCCATTATTACCACTGCCAAGGGATGTGTATTATCGTTTTTATTACTAATCATGGAAAGATGTTCTGGTTCATATGACTCATAAAATTTTTAAATCGTGCATGTAAATTTTAGGAAAATTGGAAACCATAGTCAAAAAAGAAAAAAGAATCAACTGAAATCCTACTACCCAGAGATAACTAATATTAATAGCTTGCCATACATTCTTCTAGACATTTCTTTGCATGTATATATGTATTTAGATTGTGAATATATTTTTCTTAAAATAAAATCTTGTGAAGATTTAAGCTCTAAAATTTTTATTTACTTGTAATAATTCCTAGCAGCTTATGCCTGTATGTGTATGATCATCAGCATTTAGTGTATAGTGCTATTAGTTATACCTTTAGTTGTGATTTAAAATATTAATTAGCTCATTTCATGATGATTTTTTCAGAATACCTGATCGTTGGTGCCATGCTAATCATCATTGACTATTGGGAGTCACCTGTAAATAAACCAGTATAATCTTCCTTCTCTTTTTGTTTTACATAATGCCCTCATCAAACTTCTCCCTGGCAAGGGGCCAGTAATATGTTCAAAGTGTATTATTCTTCAAGATCTTAAAAATTCTATGTTCAAATTAGTGATATGACTCAGTATGATGGTTTAGCTGAAGTCATTTTATTTTTTTCAGATTTTATTAATAGGGCATGAAAGAGCCAAACTTGTTTATACTGGAGATGGAATAGTTTGGAATAATGTATAATTTTTTTTGCTCATTTGTCCTTGGTCTAGAAGAAAAAGAAACAATTTCCATGTACATTAGAGACAAATGCAACAGTGATTCAGAAGAGCAAGACAGATAATCAAGTAAAATATAGATAAAATAATAACTATTATAGTGACCTATTGTAATCTCTAGATAGGAGATATGGGTTGATGTCCCTAACAACCTGGAAACTTGATTTTGAAGATTATTTTTAGTGTTATAAGCCTTCATCAGATGACATCTCCTTCATCAGATGATATCCCTAAGAAAGTATTTCCCCAAGTTCTTGCTCCTTAGTTTAAAATACAAGATTTATAAATAAAAAATCAATTTAAGATAAAGTATATTGCCTTATGATTATGATTATCCCATAATCATAATTATGTTGTGGTTCTTTCATACTATATTAAAAGTCTAAATATATAATATTTTCATAGAAATACATTTTTATTCTATTTGAGCATTATTTAGGCTAAATATGTTTTAGATCACCATTTAGGTAATGGGCTTTAATGAATACAGCAAATTAATGTACAACTATTACTGTAAATATAACTGCTTGTATATGTAGATATTGTTTCTTGAATATTTTTCTTAGTGCCTGAAAATAATTGCTTTAACTCAATTTAAAACAGACAAGCATATTTTGATATTTGTCCTTTTTCATAATCTATCGGGATACTTTTGACTGTGATATAACTAAATTTGGCTTAAGAATATGATTTTAATCTCACATATCACAAGAAATGTAGAGGTAAAGCAGGTACAGGTATGATTAATTTAGCAACTTCGTGATATAATCACCTAGACTTGGGATTTTGCAAATACTTCTGCTCTGCCACCCTTGGCGTGTTGGCTCATGGTTGCAAAATGGCTGCAGTAGTTTCAAGCATCACATACAAATATAGTGATATATAACAAAGAATAAGTCATTGTCTCCCATCAAGTTTTTTTTGTTTTGCTAACGAGAAAAACTTTTCCAGAAGCCCCTGGACAGATTTTTTTCATCAAATTCTGTTGTCCAGGATTCGCTCACATGCCCACCTCTTAACTAATGACCATCAAAAAGAATCTTAGATTAATCATGATTTACCCATGGGATGGGGACAGAACTCCTTTCCTGAACATGACTGTGCAGAGACTAAGCAGCCAAACTAATCCAGAGCTCTGCCAGCAGGTAAGAAGGTTCAAGTTCGATGGATTAGGGCCAGCAATTAGGAGTATCTATAAAATAGAGAACACAAAAGTACATTGCTGCTCGGCATTGTTTGAATTCTCAACAGTTCAAAATTCACAAAATACAAATGAAGGAGATGTTTCTGTGAAATGTATACTTAAATTGTTTAAAAAAGAATCTTGGTGAATAGAACTTTAAATAGAAAAAAATTATTTGCTTTTTTCCAAGTTACCCTTCCTGTTTATTTTCTGTCTTTAGCTGGAATATACTTACACAAGACAGGTCTGCTTTTCTAGCTTGCTTGCTTGCTTTATCTCATTCATTCATTCAGCAAATATTTACTGAGTATTCACTAAATTAAAGATACCATTCTAGGTACTGACACTTTTTAGTTTACTAAAAACCTCTGCCTTTATGAAATTTGACTTGTAAAGGGAAAGGTAAGATAATAAACAATAAATATAATTATTAGAAAAATTGTATACTTTGTTAGAACCTAATAAGTGCTATGGAAAGAAAAAAATTGCCAAATGGAAAAGCCACATGGCAAGAGCTGACAGGTTTCAGCATTAGTTATAAAGTTCCTTGTACAATCAATATTTTAGATTAAGACTTAAGATTTTAGCATTTCAACTTTTTTCCCCATAAGTGTAGGAATCACTGTGTATTCCTGTTTAGAAGACTTTACTAGTTACTATTAGATGTTTTTTATTATGAGTCCAAACTATTTTCATAAGTTGTATATCCTTCTGTGGTATAGGAGAAAAAAAATAAATTCTGCCCCTCTTGAGAGAAAGAGTCTTCCCAAGGGCTTTATCATTTCAATTAAATAGAGTAACCTTATCTTCTAGAATATGGAGGCTATGCAGAGATCTTTACCTAGAGGCAGACAGGAAGCTCTGACAAAAGATGGGATGTATAGCAAAGCATGTAATAGAATAAAAGCATATTTTTCATGCAAAAATATGAAAAATTCTATGGGACTTACAAAGACACTGAGTTCATTTTGAATTCTTTTCATCCTGGTCCTTGTTCCCTGCCAGCTGTCAGCTAATTGATCTGATAAACTAATGCAGTACTATGTCACTCATTCTCTACTACACGTGTGCCCTTTAAATTCCAGACAGTGCCTTAATCTGGCAGAGGCAGATTAATCTGCTGTCAAGAACTTCTTGCTGCATGGCTTGCTGATAGAGGAAATATTGGGGAGAAAGGCAACTTTTCTTGTACCTCTTGAAATAACATCATGTACGCAGCTGCCTAATCTTCCTAGGTCTAGGATTTCACTTCTTCCCATCAATGACATTCCACAACTTAACCTATCTGTTGTGGTCTCAAAATCCAGCTGTGTTTTTCAGATTGGCATCCTTTGGTAATGCCTCCCTTGTCATATAGATTAGGGATCAGCAATCTATGATCCAGGGCCAAGTCCGGCATGCCCTATGCTTTTATTAATAAAGTCATATTAGCGCACAGCCAAGCTCCTTTGTTTATGTATTTCTGTGGCTGCTTTCATTCTGTGATGGTAATGGCAATGCTGAATGCTTGAGACAGGGTCCATATGACCCCAAAGGCTGAAAATATTTACTGTCTGGCCCTTTGCAGAAAACACTTGCTGACCCTTAATATAGCACATGCAAACAAGGGTGTGGAGGTGAATTTCTGATAGGGAAATTGCAGAAAACAGATACCGTCTCTCTTGCATTTTAACTTTCAAATCCAGTCCCTCCTTAAGAGGGGTTAGCTTTCAGAGAAGATGGAAATTATTCATTGGAAGAGATGCGGTTATCAACTGCACTCTTGATTTCCACTTTCCTTTCAAGGTGACATTCACGTCTTTACATATTGCCCCTGAGACAGAACTGCTGCCCTCATCTTGGATACTGCACAGGGTGATCACAGGCTTAGTGAGACTCACTTTCTTAGACCTTTAATGGCCACACCTGGGTGACAATAAAGTCTCAACAAGCATTTGGAAACCTTGGCACTCTAACTCCTCCTCAAACACTCTTCTTTTCCTCTGCTTGAAATGTCTTTGTGCTCACCATCTTTCTTCCACCTTATGAAATCATTTTTTTCCTTCAAGACTCATTCGATGTCGATTTTTGCCTTTACATCTTTCCTATTCTCTCCCCCCTCAACTCCAGGGAGATTTCATCACTCCCTAGTTCATATGCTTGCATCACATGGCTCATGTGATTTTTGTCACACTGCACTCATTATAATTGATGGCGTGCAGACCTACCTTCTCCTTTACGCTGTGAATTCCTCTGGAATATATATGTCTCACCCGTCTGTGAATTTTTGTCACACCACAGAGCACATGACACATAGTCGCCGGCAGATATTTCTTGATTGGTAACCACATTTGTAACTAGTAATTGTGCTCCTCCTGTGCTAGACATCTAATAATAAATGATCTTCTGTATTAAATGCTTTAAAGCCCTCTAGCTGTTGTCTGTCTCCTCCCCTGCCTCCCTCGGCCAGTTTTTCCAAAACCTCTCATTACTTTAATGATTCCTTTGACCCTTTGTCAACATTGATTCAGCAAATATTTGACTAAATTACTTAAATTTGTCTACATTCACCCCATCATTTGTCATTGTGAAATCCCAAAGTGACTTGTATTTTCCACGAGCATACAGCTCTTGAGTGGGCTATCCAAGTGCACTGGAAGTACCTCATGTGTACTCTGTTTCATTTGTACAACTTCTCATTCCAGCTTCTCATTTGTCAGCATTACTTTGTGATTTACTATTCCCTTATGACTGACTCTGACCCCTTAAATCTTCATTGTTTATCCACGACAAGCTAGTCCCCTGCTTATGTCTCTAGGAGGTTTTTCTGTTTATGGTAAAAATCATTACAGAAGGACTATTCTTCAAACATGCACCTGATCTTTCTACCTTCTCTAAGTCTTGTTATCTTCAAAAACCCTTTGAAGGGAATAAAAACTTCAGCTTCTTTTATTTGTGGGAGTTGCTGCATTTTAAAAGAAGAAAAATAGCCATAAGTTTTATGGGATAAAATTTAGTCATATTATATTTGTTAAATATATCGTAGTGTTGTATTTTACCTTTATAGTCCTGAAGCATTAATACTTACAGTATGCAGAAAGTAACATTGAGATTTCATTGTAGTAGCCAGGGAGGCATTATACAGAAGTTTACATTCAAAGAAGTCAAATCTAAAACACATTTATTATTGTAAAGTTTTATACAAGAAATAAAATCGGGTGTGTCTGTAAACTCCCTAAATCCCTTAGTAAATTATTTGTCCAACATGTCAAGCCTAATGGCAGAATCCCTCTATACCAATAAATAAGGCAACTTAAGCAGAAGATTCATGATGAAACCAGAAAACTTCTCTATAAATAATGGTATAGTATCCAGGGAGGACGAAGGTAAAGGAAAGGGCAGTAGAACATTAGCATAGTAAGACAAGGATATTCCCATCAGTAAGGAAGCAATAATATTTGGCCAAATCTAGGTCATGATCACAGAGAAGGCAATGGCAACCCACTCCAGTACTCTTGCCTGGAAAATCCCGTGGACGGAGGGGCCTGGTAGGCTGCAGTCCATGGGGTCACAAAGAGTCGGACGCTTACTGAGCGACTTCACTTTCACTTTTCAGTTTCATGCATTGGAGAAAGAAATGGCAACCCACTCCAGTGTTCTTGCCTGGAGAATCCCAGGGACCGGGGAGCCTGGTGGGCTGCCGTCTATGGGGTCGCACAGAGTCGGACACGACTGAAGTGACTTAGCAGCAGCAACAGCAGCAGGTCATGATCAAGGATATAATCCCAAGTGAGATGGGTTTTACATTGTGAAATGTAGCTGCAGTGCTCATATACAGATGGAATGGCTTGCTTTCCAGAACACAATCATCACCATATAACAATGTCTTTATTATTTATAGTTTTGAAAAGAGGATCTTAAAGCAGAATACCCTGATCTATCCTCTGTCCTATTCAAACCCAATTGTGAAGTGATCCACATTCTAACATTGTTTTCAGGTATTTTCACAAATCAACTCTTTCTGGCTATAGCAACCCCAGATTTAAGGGGTTGAATAGCAAGATATTCATGTTATTTTTCCTGTTCTATGAACTAAGGACTCAGACATACATACTTCTAAAGCCAAAATATCCTAGAATAGAAACTGAGGGTAGCTCAAATGGTAAAGAATCTGCCTGCCATACAGGAGACATAGATTCAACCCATGGGTTGGGAAGATCCCCTGGAGAAGGGAATGGCCACCCACTCCAGTGTTCTTGCCTGGAGAATTACATGGACAGACCATGGGGTCGCAAAGAGTCAGACACGACTGAGCGTCTAACATACAGAAACTGAGGAATTCCCTGTGGGTTTATCTCATAGCCGAGGAGGCTCCTGGCATTTTTCCCAGACCCTTTTAGCAGCTACCTGGCTATTCTTTCAAGTAGGTTTTTAGAGAAAGCAGGTTCATAACGTGACTTGGTTCCACTACTTTGCCGTTCTTACTGTAAAATTCTTTATAATTTTCAAACAGAGCTTCTCTTCTTAGAGTTCAATCACTGGCCCTGTTATTTTGCTTCTGGAAATTTGGAAGATATCAGATAAGCTTTGTCCTTTAAACAAATATCTACTTCATGTCTATGGATAGAATTATATCCCTTAATCCCATCTTTTCTGAGCTTAGTTATCCATCTTTTGTTCATGGTTTGGCATTTCCTTTATTTAAAAAAAAAATATTTTATGTTATTTGGCTGCACCGGGTCTCAGGTGGGATACATGGGCTCTTTAGTTGCACCATGTGGGATCTAGTTCACCAACCAGGGACTGAACCCAGGCCCCCTGCATTGGGAGTGCAGAGTCTTAGCCACTGGACCACCATGGAAGTCCCTCCCTTACTCTTCAGCACAGTTTACCTCAGATTTCTATACATCCTCTTATATATCCCTTAAACAGAAGATCCAGATTCGTGAGGTCTGAGTTTACATTAATTGGGAAGATCCGTTTAGGGGAAAATATGTAAAGATATTTTTCTTTTGCAACCTTTGCAAAAACACATGGGCAGATGAACATGTTGCCAGTGCCCCTCCCCTCCTCCATGTAAGTGAGGAGTCCTGATGCTCTTGCTTCATTTAGCTTCATGGTAAATCTGCCCTTGCCCTGTAAATTAAGCACAACTATTTAAAAAAGGCCAAACTGTCAAAAGAGATAAACCCAAGTCAGAATATTGTTATTACATGTGCTAAACTAGTATTTACACCAAATTAATCATCACTGTCTTCATTAATTAAGAATACTTACTATATGCTGCCTTTGTATTAGATGCTCTATTCAGATTATACTTCAATGCTTATCTGAATATACCATACCTGAAGCTGACAAACCAACATAGCACCTGTCCTTTCAGAAGCTGTTCAACTAAGCCAGGACTGAAGCAACATGCAGAAAGGAAATATTTGGATAACTGAATGCATGTTAATACTTAACATATACTGACATTACTTTGCCAACAAAGGTCCGTGTAGTCAAGGCTATGGTTTGTCCTGTGGTCATGTTTGGATGTGAGAGTTGGACTGTGAAGAAGGCTGAGCACCAAAGAATTGATGCTTTTGAACTGTGGTGTTGGAGAAGACTCTTGAGAGTCCCTTGGACTGCAAGGAGATCCGACCAGTCCATTCTAAAGGAGATCAGCCCTGGGATTTCTTTGGAAGGAATGATGCTAAAGCTGAAACTCCAGTACTTTGGCTACCTCATGCAAAGAGTTGACTCATTGGAAAAGACTCTGATGCTGGGAGGGATTGGGGGCAGGAGGAGAAGGGGACGACAGAGGATGAGATGGCTGGATGGCATCACTGACTCGATGGATGTGAGTCTGAGTGAACTCCGAGAGTTGGTGATGGACAGGGAGGCCTGGCATGCTGTGATTCATGGGGTTGCAAAGAGTCGGACACGACTGAGTGACTGAACTAGAACTAGAACTAGAACATCATATAAAGTTTCCCTGGTGGCTCAGACAGTAAAGAATTCACCTGCAATGCAGAAGACCTGGGTTCAGTCTCTGGGTTGGGAAGATCCCCTGATGAAGGGCATGGCCACCCACTCCAGTATTCTTGCCTGGAGCATCCCATGGACAGAGGAGCCTGGTGGGCTACAGTCCATGGGATCGTAAAGAGTTGGACATGACTAAGCAACTAAGCACAGCACAACATCATCTGTGGGAAAGATGAGCATATCTTGACGTGATGGTTACGGAAGCAGTCCTTGGGGTCTCCAGTTTTACCCAAGGGCATGGAAGTGTTAAATTCACTGCAGGGCCATCATGACCTCTAAGGGCTGTCTTGCCATTCTTTTCTGTGCCTTATCAGCTTTCCTTTTTTATTTGTGTTGCTTGGCTCCCACTCTTTGTTTAGTGTTATATATATGTATGTTTCTCTACATACAAAAATTATCCTGATTGTTCAGACATCAATAAAGGGAAAGGTGCTTCCCCATAATTACTGGAAGGACATCTCGCTGTTAATATCTTGGAAGGTAGGACAGCAACTCATCAATCACTTTTTACTTAGAAGAGCACAGAATTCTGACTGGCAATCAAGATGGCTTTGTGAAAAGTAAATTGAGCAAAGCCTTATTCATTTACTTCTGTGAAAGAGTCTGTGCCTTGTTAGTCCAAGAGAGTACATTTTTATTCACAAAGAATTTGGTTCCCTCCCCTGGTGATGGACAAGGAAGCCTGGTGTACTGCAGTCCGTGGGGTCACAGAGAGTCAGACAGGACTGAGTGATTGAACTGAACATGTGACTTTTATTCACAGTGATTTTTTAAAAAGTAGAATCTACTCTCTAGACTCTAGAATGCTATTTCTATGGACAATCTAAGAGATTGACTTAAAGAATTCTAACACTCTAGTCTTTCTTTGCTGCTAAGTTGCTTTAGTCGTGTCGACTCTGTGTGACCCCATAGATGGCAGCCTACCAGGCTCCTCCGTCCTTGGGATTCTCCAGGCAAGAACGATGGAGTGGGTTTTGCCATTTCCTTCTCCAATGCATGAAAGTGAAAGGTGAAAGTGAACTCTCTCAGTCGTGTCTGACTTTTCGCGACCCCATGGACTGCAGCCTACCAGGCTCCTCCGTCCATGGGAGTTTCCAGGCAAGAGTACTGGAGTGGGTTGCCATTGCCTTCTCCGAGTCTTTCTTTAGATGACCCCTAAGTGTCAGGAGCACAAGTTCAGTTCAGTTCAGTCACTCACCCTGCCTTCAATCTTTCTCAGCATCAGAGTCTTTTCCAAAGAGTCAGTTCTCCCCATCAGGTGGCCAAAGTACTGAAGTTTCAGCTTCAGCATCAGTCCTTCCAATGAATATTCAGGACTGATTTCCTTTAGGATTGACTGGTTGGATCTCCTTGCAGTCCAAGGGACTCTCAAGAGTCTTCTCAACACCACAGTTCAAAAGCATCAGTTCTTCAGCACTAAGCTTTCTTTATAGTCCAACTCTCATATCCATACATGACCACTGGAAAAACCATAGCTTTGACTAGATGGACCTTTGTTGTCAAAATATTGCCTCTGCTTTCTAATATGCTGTCTATGTTGGCCATAGCTTTTCTTCCAAGGAGAAAGCATCTTTTAATTTCATGTCTGCAGTCACCTCTGCAGGAGGACAAGAACCTTGCGTATAATACATTTGCTGATTCTCCTACATGGTAGTTACTCAAGGAATGTTTCCTGCTTCTCAGAGAAAATATAAGTCACTGGACGCAAATATGGCTCCTTTTGTCTTACCTTTCTACTTCCTGGGCCTTTTCTTCCTTTCCCTGTCTTTCACATCACCCAAAGGACAGAAAAATTGTCAGTGGCAATATGTCTTGAGGATTTTTTAACACTTTATTAAAATTTATTTACATATATAAATTTAATATGTATATGCAAATTATATATATATATATATGAATATTTTTGATGTGTGTCTTCCCTCGGAAGTAGGTTCACTGAGGAACTAGTCAAATGCAAAATAATTAAGGGCATTGAGCAAATAGTATAGATACAGGAACATGTACACATTCACTAGGAGGATTTTTGATTCTTCACATGTGATTATTTATCATGAATCAGTGGTATATGAGGAGGGACTATTTTTTAAACTCAAATTAGAAGTGTGTAGAGTTTAAGGACTTTTACTCCCATTGTTATCTTAATCAAAAGATAATAACATTTCCCAAAATATTTTGGAAATGCCTGTTTTAGGTTTTTCCTAAGGGTTATGTAGCACGTGCTTTAGATCTTTTCAGGGGTACTAAATCTTTGCAATTTGAGGGTGGATTTGATTTTTAAAAACAGCCTAAAGTGATATTGAGCCAAGTTTTATTAATAAGATGTATGATTGAACAGGGTAACAAAGTCTCTGGTCAAAAATATTGTGAATCTGAATTAATAAGACTGATTTTATTTGATTCAGAGGTCAATTCTGAAAGAGGAGTTTCAATCACAGTGTAATAGCCCTCACCAAAATAAGTTTATGGCTTCCCAAGGTGGCCATTTGAAGGATAGGATTCATGGTTTCAATAGATATATTGGAACCAATCTTGTAAGTTTACAGGTGCACCTTATAATGTTACAAAACAAATGCTACAATAAGTTGAGAGAATTAGAGGATGGACAACCGGGAATATCCTTACTGTAGGTACTGGTTAACCCATCTTTTAGGGTATATTTTCCTAGCTTTGTTTATTTTGGGGAGTGCGGGGCATACATATGAGAACAAAGAAACCTAGGATTTAAAAAATAATGTCCAACAAGTAGAGAAAACCCAGGGCAAAACCTAAACATTAGTAAATCCATAGAAAAAACTCTCTGAGAGTTGTTATTTTAGAAAATGTTATTGAACGACTTAATTTGGATTCTGGACTAATTTTCTTAAGGGCCTCTCTGACCCCATCCTTCCTCCTAACATTTACGCTACGAACTCGGAAATTCACTCCACACTGCATTTGAGAATCAGCTTTACTTTTGTGGGACTCATTGGGCACCAAAGTGGTTCCTAGGGACATGTTATACTGTTATAACATTATAATGTGTTTAAGGAAACACATTATACTGTTTTACGTGTTTATACATGTAAAGACTTTTAAGGAAGATATTGACCAGGTTTCTATTTTCAGCTGATGATAGACAAGCTATGGGCTTGAGAAACTGATAGCTTTTAGTTAGACATAGGAAAGTATTTCCTTTTCAAAGTGACTATCAGCATTGATTCCTGTGGGAGGTCATGGAACCCTACTCACAGGCAGAAGACTGCAGCGAGCATTTTTTGGGGTCTTTCCTGTTCTGAGTGTATATTTCTCCTTGTCAACATATTTAATATTCTTATCCAAGTCTCCGAGGTGCTTTTCACCCCACCCAAATTGGTCTCATCAAAAACCTTATTGATTGTGCTGCTTCTTCTCTTCTAAGATGGTGACTAATAAGGCAGTAAACTCAGCTCACAGAGCTGAAACATACCACTTGTTTTGCCATTTCCCCCCACCCAACCCTCCTCAAGATGTTTTCCCATTTATCAGTCATTTTAGAATTTCATTTTGTTCCTTTGGTTCAAAATAGAATTTTTTAAAAATTATAGATTAACTTCCTATAGGCACTCAAAACACTTCATAGAGTTTAATCGAGTCGAGGTCCATAGAGGCATGTCAAATTCAATTGTTTTTCTTTCTCAGATGGAAAAAGGGATATTCCAATAGCTATGAAGAAGAATATGTCTGCAGAAACCTGCAGCATTTGGAAACCTCCACCATGCTCCAGATTGTAGATTGACTTCTAACTAATCAGAGTTCAGCATTCTAATGGACTGTGACGAGAGAGGCAGTTTTTCCTCCAACTTCAGATCCCATGGTTTTTGCAGTTGTAAGGCAAATTTTAAAAGAAGGCCTTGGAGATTATAGCCAGCCTTCATTACAAAGCATGACCACTTTGTAACCAACTGCAAGTTTAATATCCAAGGAGATTTGCACATAACAGTCTTCTTTTTTTCCTTCTTCCCTTTTGAATAATTTACCTTTGAGATTCTCTTCACGACCACACTGGTGTGCAAAGATCTGTTTGTCTGTCAAATCTCCTGATATGTACAGCATGTGAAAGATGCATTAATTTTTTATTTGTTTCTAAAGGAGGCTGAACAGGAAGCTGGTTGTGCTGAATACAAGAGAGGGCTCCTTTAGTGAGCATGTACTGGAATTCACTTAACTGTCTTCCTCTCCTACAACAGATCAGATTCTTCTATGAGTCTCCCCTCTGCCAAAAGGGAGTTAGTTATACAAATAAACTCAAGAAAGTTTTCATCTAAACTTTCCACCCGAACCTGAGACAGTTTAGTCTGAAACCAAAAGATCACTGGCAAAGCTATGTGTTACAAATGTGTGTGGATCATGCAGTGAAAACAAAGATCTCCTTTCCAAAATTAAAACAGATTTTTTTTCTTGTAACCTTGGAGGTTCTGTGTAAACACTAATCTCTACACAAGTGAATTTTCACTGCAGCGTGTGGTGCTATTTCCATGTGACAAATGTCATGGTTTCAGGCCTTGGAAACACTACACACTGGCATTTTAAAGAAAATAAATACAGAAGTCAGTGAACCATAACCTTTGGATGATCTGGAGAGAAGCCAACCATTTGAAGGTGGGTGATGTTCCCAGCCACTCAGATTTTCCACAATAAAGAAATATGAGAAGTGTAGGGAATTGCGTGTAGAGATGTTTTGGGGAATTTCATGTTTTGAGAAATCCCAGGCAGAAAAGTATTATTATGTAAATTGACAAACTCCAGCTTCCAGTTCTTAGAAAATGTGAAGCATATCGAAAGTTTAACTAGGTTTGACCTTTTATGTTAGGAGACTACAGTAAGGAGGATGGAGCTAGGAAGTTCATTAGTGGATTATTTTATGTAAGGTGGTAAGGGAAATCCTCACTGATTCAGATCAGATCAGATCAGTCGCTCAGTCATGTCCGACTCTTTGCGACCCCATGAATTGCAGCACGCCAGGCCTCCCTGTCCATCACCAACTCTCAGAGTCCACTCAGACTCACGTCCATCGAGTCAGTGATGCCATCCAGCCATCTCATCCTCTGTCGTCCCCTTCTCCTCTTGCCCCCAATCCCTCCCAGCATAGAGTCTTTTCCAATGAGTCAACTCTTCGCATGAGGTGGCCAAAGTACTGGAGTTTCAGCTTTAGCATCATTTCTTCCAAAGAAATCCCAGGGCTGATCTCCTTCAGAATGGACTGGTTGGATCTCCTTGCAGTCCAAGGGACTCTCAAGAGTCTTCTCCAACACCACAGTTCAAAAGCATCAATTCTGATTAGGAGACATTTAAACTTTGCAACCCCATGGACGTAGCCCACCAGGTTCCTCTGTCCATGGGATTTCCCAGGCAAGAATACTGAAGCAGTTTGCCATTCCCTTCTCCAGGGGATCTTCGTGACCCAGGGATCGAACCTGGGTCTCTTGCATCTCCTGCATTGGCAGGCGGGTTCTTTACCAGCTGAGCCACCGGGGAAGCCCTTTTGGTAGCTCTGTGTGAGAGCAGAAAGAACACGAGTGTAAAGTCTCTGAGGGAAATTGAGCAGTGAGGATAGAACTGAATGACCCAGGACAAGTAGGAGAGGACCAGATCATGTAGGCTGTTGGAAGGGCTGGTTTTTCTTCAGCTCTGAGTAGGAGTAGATGGCTTCTCTGACAAAGAGACCAAGAGGAAGGAGGAGGAAGGAAGGAGGCAGAAAGACACAACTTTAGGGAAAGGTAAAAATTAAGTGTGGGAGAGGGCAGTCTAAGCTAGTAAGGAGGTGGAGAAAGAACAATCCAGTCTATAGGAAGGAACATAGCATCTCTCCAGAATCTAAGAGGGTAGAAAATATCTATTTTATTTTATTTGGTTATTTAGCCTGCACCTCTTTGATTCATACCTTATTTGCAAAGGTTAATAAGCAAGACTTGAATCTCTATCTAACTACAGTATCAATACATTTGTTCCATGTCTATTACAGAGACACCTAAGTACTCGAGCAAGCTAATCAAGGTTTCAATTACCCCAGTGAGAAAGAAAGACTTCTCAGTTACAATCATAGTTGATTGGTTGATGAAGTATTCATGAGATCTTGCATAAGAGGAATTTTATAGGTCATTTGTACTGTAATAAGTGGAAATATCTGGGAAGGAAAAAAAAATGTTTAGCAGTATTACAGTGCTGACAGAGTCTTCAGAGGTACTGACTCTCAGTGTGGTTGCTGCAGCTGAAAATTCTTTGCCCTGAGCATTTGTCATGACTCCTTCAATCCAATATGCCCTCTAAACACAGTGAAACTAGAGAAAAGGAATATCTAAAGTTGTTTGATGTTAATTAAAGAGTAAGATTCCTTCTTTTCTTTAATGGAAAGCCTTAAATTGTGCCCAAATCATTGTACTATCTTATATAGGGTTTTTTTTGCTAATCATCTGGTGGTTCAATTCTTTGTTCAGAGGCTGAAAAGCTCATCTCTCACATTGTGTAACCTGATATCATCATATTCAAATGGGAGTGAGAAAGATCTGGAAGAGTAGATGAGTCCAGATTTACTATGACCTTTTGTATTCTATAGGATTTTCACCCACTTATCCTAACAAATAGGGACCTCAGCCCAAGTTCCACATTGGTAGTGGTAACATATATTGGAATCTGTGTTTCCCAGCAACTCTTATCCTTGGTTACAGGCAAGTGCAGCAAATTGCAGAAATGTCTAGCAGCCAGAACAGTTCAAGCAGAGTGTGTTAGGTGTCTATCTATACGAAACTGAGCATTGGAAAGGAAGGAGAATTTTGTTAAAGAAAATTATTTTGGAAGATGATATGAGGCATCATGCATAGAATTGCCGTTCCTTTGCATTGTCATGCTCAGCACATCTCTGGGACAGGGAAAGGACATTGCTTCTATAACCCTAGTTCACTGGTCTGGACAACCTTTCCATCTCTACCTATCTTGCCTCCAGTTATGCCTGAAATTAAATGAGAACCCCACCAACAAGCAAAAGGATTATATCATCATATCTTCTCTTTGAAATCCTCCAGTAGATGATTTTCCAGCAAGACTTTATTATTCTTATTGTTTAGTCGCTAAATCGTGTCCGACTCTTAGCCCACCAGGCTCCTCTGTGCATGGGATTTTCCAGGCAAGAATACTGGAGTGGGTAGACATTTCCTTCTCCATGGGATCTTCCCCACCCAGGGATTGAACTCATGTCTCTTGTGTCTCCTGCATGGCATGCAGATTCTTTACCACTGAGCCACCAACTAGAAACCTCCTATTGGTCACTTGAGGAGAATTTCGCAAAGCCTGGGGTAGAAGACTGAGTGTACACTAATTCTCCTTTAAGCAGGACAAATGAATACAACATTCTGAGATAAATACAAAAGAAAGAAAACTTCTTATTTCCAGGTCAAATGGCCTTGGAGTATGTGCTTTATTTTCTCAGGGAGATGACAGAACTAACTCCAGATGTTAAAAAAACAATGACAGGAAAAAAAAAAAAAAAATCTACTGCCTTTCCCCAGGAAACTTCATCTCTCTGTTTTTGCCACAGTCTCATAAGGTGTGTTGAACTCTAAGTAAGATGATATGTGAATTTCATTATTAGTCTACATAGCAAAATATTCTGTGATGTTTTTGTTTCTTAGATCTGTTAAGTACAGTATCTTAACACAAGAATTTCCCCCCAAAATTATTGTTTATTCTATGTGTATCTTTTTACTCATGAACTGAGAAGGCAAGTCCTGTCATCTGTATAAAGTTTTGGGGTCTGAGAAAGAGTGTATGTTGTGTTTCCTCATAGTTTTACTGGATGTTGCACGATTTCCATATCAAAAAGAAGCCTCCCTCTCCCCAGTGCACATGTGCATATGTTCGCACGCCTCTGGGCTAGGGTTTTGAAATGGAGTACAGATCCTGAACTGGTATTGCCCAACTGTGGAATTATATAATAATAATAATAACCACCCCATTTATCGCATACTTCTTTAATGTGCCAAGCACTGTGCTTAATGGCTTCAGATGCAATATCTCAAAAACTCACAGACCAACACTGTGAAGTACAGGTATTTCGTATTTCAGCAAAGCAGGCTTAGCACAGTTAAGTAAGTGGGCCAAAGAGATAAAGCATGATGGTCGCTAGACAGCTAGGATTTAAGCCAGATTTCTTAGCTCCTAAAGGCCATCCTGTGTTCACAAGGGTATGCTGCTCTACTCAGAATGTTTAGATTATGGGTCTTGACTTGAGAGGAACAAAATATAATAGGCCTCTTTGCCATCATTTTTACTCTGGGCATAAAATTCCTGGGTCAGGAAATTTGAGAAATCTTATCAACAAGATGCATTATAAAATGGAGATTTAGAATCATCATACTTGTCTAAGAAACAAAAATTTACAGTATCCAGGTCAGCAGTTCTTTGATTTGA
Source organism: Bos grunniens (assembly GCF_055505025.1). Lineage (NCBI taxonomy): Eukaryota > Metazoa > Chordata > Mammalia > Artiodactyla > Bovidae > Bos > Bos grunniens. The sequence continues at coordinate 97,106,393 of NC_141194.1, read as the reverse complement.
ATTTTAAGTGTTCTGTGTTATTTTAAAAGAGATTAAAAGAAATAATTTCAAATTCTGAAATGGTAGTATAAGACAGAAAGAAGGTAAAAGAAAACAAATCTCCAACAGCACAGTTTGAATTAAAGCTGAAAAGGATCAGATGCTAGGACAGTTCAAGATAAAAGATGTGGAGAGAATTCACCTATTTCATTGAGTTTTCATCAGACGATTATCTCTCGCTGATTCACCTTTAGTATATAAAAAGATGTTCAGTATAATGTATACCAGGTTTCTTTATATTATCGCCAAATGATTTGACTCAGTGTCATTAGTGAGTCCTTCTAACATGGCTGATGAATGAAGAAACACTCAGTGGTGTGATCTCAGTGTGCCTCTGGCAGCAGCGTTGCCAATTTTTTCACCAGGACATTTTCAATCCATTCTTTTAAGGTTGTGTGACTCTCTTCTAATACAGCTTCCAAAACTGAAAATGAATCACAATCTTGCCAAGGATATTCTCACAGATACCCAGGATAATTCAAAACTCAAAAGAGAAAAAAAAATTCTATTTTTTTTTCCATGAGTGCCAAGTGATACACACAGGCACACATATATGGATTTTTAAAATTACCTTTAAAGGACTTCCCTGGTGGTCTAGTTGTTAAGACTGTGCTTCTATTTCTGGGAACACGGGTTTGATTCCTGGTGGGGGAACTAAGATCCTGCATGCTGTGCAGTAGGACCAAAATAAATAAATAAATGTTACCTTCAATGCCAGTGATATGGTACAGTTGAAAATCATGTTCAGTATGCTTATGAGGGTAGATGGTAACAAGATGCTACATTTCTAGTCATGGATCACATCCTCGTGTCTTCCAAAAAAGAGAGAGGTGATTGTGCAAATTAAGCTATTGAAAACACATGAGGTCATGTGCACTTACCGTTTACTTTCAGATGTTGCTTTCACATATAATAATGACTGCCATCACGTAGTGAGTATTTCTCTGTACCAGGCATCGTCTTCAGTTTTATATAAACATTATTTCCCTTAATCTCTTGAACAACTATGTAATTTGAGTGTAGTACTAACTGGTGCTAGTGGTAAAGAACCCACCTGCCAATGCAAAAAGATGTAAGAGACGCAGGTTCGAATCCCTGGGTCAGGAAGATCCCCTGCAGGAGGGCATGGCAATGCACTCCAGTATTCATGCCTGGAGAATCCCATGGACAGAGGAACCTGGCAGTTCCTCTGGGCCGCAAAGAGTTGGACACGACTGAAGTGACTTAGCATCTCCGTTCTACAGATGTGTAAACTAAAGCTCAGGGAAATGAAGTAACTAACTTGTTCACGGTCACACAGCTCTTAGGATAAGTGATGGGAACTTGGATATGAAAACAGGTTAAGGTGACTCCAAGATCCATTTTTCTTGCTAATTGCTCTACTTCTCCATCCCTCAAGTATACTTTGACTTTCAATGAGATCACAGTGCTTGCAGAGTGCCTCTGAAGTCAGCACTGGGATAAAAAGCCCTTGAATGCAATGGAAGTAAGGAATAGGTTTTGGTGGGCAGTGGTTTTCATTTTTAAATATCATGAGATTGGAAGATGCTCGGTTTGTGTAGACCTAACATGAAAGAGGCTGGCATCTGAGCCCCTTGGAAATTTCTAAACCAGTTTCATCCATTTCTTAAAGTTTAATTGGAATATATGAGAGATCTTATCATTTACATGAGGTTTGGAATTTGTTGTTGTTGTTTTTTAACATATGACATTTTTAGTCCGTAAGTCTCATTTGTTCATTATCCCCAACAAAGGAAATAAGATTTGTAATTTATTCTTATCTTTCAGTGAGGCAATAGAGACTTTAAATTAGTGAGAGATTTAAAATGAGGTTGGTGAATACAAAAATTTTACAGTCAATCTTGGAGACATTTTTTGTTGCATTTTACTCCTGTGCTTTTTCCTGACTCTTGAAAAATAGATATGCCAGTAAAACTGAGACTTTTTTTTCTGTAAGCTTTTCTTATCTTGGTGAGGTTAGTACCAAAACACTTTCTCAGTTAGCATCCTCTTAACAGAACACAGTTCTTCACATTGACAGTCTAATCAGTTGGCATTCCCAACCCTAAGAAATAATGATTGATGCCTACTCGAGAATCTTGTTGAAGTAGACAAGTTAGCATTTAAAATGTTTAGTGAGGCTCAACAGATATAAAGTGTTGTTAATCACAGTTAACTATTTAAAGATTTTTTAAAAATTCCAATCTCAAATTTGCTCCTGTTCCTTTTATTCTTTTAATTACTTGGATTTTGTTTTATAAGAATTAGAATGAAAAAAAAAATACATCCCATCCCTCAAAAGAGTTCTCTCATCAGTCTTCATATTTTTTGGAGAGTTAACCAAAGTTTTGAAATTTCTTATCTTTCTCTCTAGTAAAATTTAAGATTGTTGGTATGAAACCATAGTTAAGATTTCCCTTTCTCATTGTAAATTTATTTCCTATGTAGGGATAATTGAATAGGCATGTGTTTCCCATCTCTAATTTCCTAAAGCTGGAGCCAAAGAGTAAAACCACCAAGAAGAATGGGATCTTCTTTTCAGCATGATGCTTCTTCATGAAGACAGAATTGGTGATATCAGAACTGAATCTTACTCCACAGTCTGTGTTGCTTGAAAAACACATGCCTTTGTAGATGTCTGCATTCATTTCTATTATTGCCAAGCCACAGAAATTATTTTCCTCTTTGTTTCGGTCTCTTTAAGATTACACCATTATACCATTTCAAATTGTGTGATTGTTTCATAGTTAAATTTATTCCTGAAACATTTAAGATGTCAACTGATGGACCTATTACTTGGTCTGTTTCATTGTTTATAGACTTACATTCATGGTGTTTTAGAAGTGCCAGTTCCAAGTCTCCCTTTCATATAGAAATTTAACCCTTTCCTGTATGATGAATTTTTCTACTAGTGATTTGGTGATTTTATTGACTGATTTTCTTCTAAATTGTATTAGTTTAGATTTTTATATAAACTTTTTTTAGTTTTATTTTTAAGAAAAGGAACAAAATGTGAAGAATGCTATATAAATAATATGAGTCAAGTTCATGAACCACATAATGCCTATCAATGATCTATATCATTTCTTTTCTCAGAGTATAGTTTAGATTTGGGCTTTTTTGTATTTTTATAATTATTCTACTATCTTCATTATGTAATCTTAGTCTACAAAAGAATACTTATAAAAATATCAGCAGTCTTGCGAATAAGGTTGCCAAATTTTTCACATAAAAATACTGGATGCCCAGTTAAAGTTGAATTTCAGATAAACTATGCTAAAATCTTTTGTTATCAACATGTCCCACATATTACCTGATTTTCTTAGCATGAGTATATCCCAAATATTGTGTGGATAATGCATGAGTTTTAGTATCAAGATGTCCCAACTATTGCATGAAATTTTTTAATATAAGTATATGCTAAGTATTGAATGGGATATACTTAAACTAAAAAAAAAAAAAATTTACATTATTACTCAGTTACAAAAGAGAATGAAATACTATCTGACATTCAAATTTAGCTGAGTGTCCTGTTTTTTATCTGACAACTTTACTTGGAAGGCATCTTGGTAATGTGAGTGAACATATATGGTTCTGGTATTTAAGTACCTGCAGAGCCCCATGGATGGAGAAGCCTGGTGGGCTGCAGTCCATGGGGTCGCGAAGAGTTGGACAAAACTGAGTGACTTCACTTTCACTTTTCACTTTCATGCACTGGAAAAGGAAATGGCAACCCACTCCAGTGTTCTTGCCTGGAGAATCCTAGGGACAGGGGAGCCTGGTGGGCTGCCGTCCATGGGGTCGCACAGAGTCAGACACGACTAAAGTGACTTAGCAGCAGTAGCAGCAGAGCCTTGGACATCTCATTTAACCTACCTGAACCTAAGTTTTACCATCTGTAAAATGAGAACAAATACTAATTGTTTTGTAGGTTTTCTATAAATATCTGAAGTTCTTTACTTTAAATACCTGACATATAATAATTTTCCATTAAAAAAATATCTGTTATTATCAGGACAAGGAAGAAATACAACTGCAAGTTACCAGTTTTTTCTATCTTCATAATAAATGACAGCACTCAACAGCTAAATAGTCCAGTAGAGTGATAACGGAAGCGTCCATCCAGATGTTGGTTGATGGTTCACCAGATCAGAAATCTGACTGGTAATAAAATATACACAAGCATTAACCTCCCTTCCCTCTTCTGCTACTCACCTCCTCTTATGTTACTTACCAAAGATCATGCAACTTGTTAGTATCAGAGCCTGAATGTATGTTGCCTTTTTTCTAAGTTCCAATTTTATTTCAATCCTGCATTTTTCAAATACTTATTTTTTATTTTATTAATTTTTATTGAGATATAATTTACATATCATAAAATTCACCCTTTTGAAGTACCAAATCAGTGGTTTTTAATATATTCACAAGATTCTGCAACCATCACCACTACATAATTCCAGAAAATTTTCATCATGACCAAAAAGAAGCCCCATACTCATTAACAGTCATTCTCCATTCCCTGCTCCTCCTCCTGTCAACCAATAGTCTGCTTTCTCTCTCCATGGATTTGTCTATTCTGGACACTACATATGAATGGAATCATACCATATGTGGCCTTTTGTGTTTGACTTCTTTCACTTAGCATAATATTTTAAGATTCATTCATGTTGCATCATGTATCAGTACTTTATTCTTTTTATGGTCGAACAATATTCCATAAACAGTATGTACCATATTTTGTTTATCCATTTATCAGTTGATAGACGTTTGGGTTGTCTCCACTTATTGGCTATTGGAAATAATCCTTCTAATGAAAAATCTTGCACAAGTTTTTGTATGAACACGTGTTTTCTTTTCTCCTGGATATACATCCAGAAGTGAAATTGTTGGTTCCTATTGTAACTCTATGTTTAGCATTTTGAAGAACTCAGACAGCTTTCCAAGATGACTCACTATTTTACTTTCACACCAGCAATGCAAGGCATTTGAATTTTTCCAATTCCTCACTTGTTATTATCTGTTTTGTTGTTTTTTTATTATAGCCATCTTAGTATTCATAAAGTGGTACCTCACTGTGATTTTGATTTGCAATTCCCTAGTGACTAATGATGTCGAATGTCTTTTCATATACTTATTGGCTCTCTATCTTCTTTGCAAAAATGTCCATTTAAATCCTTTGCCCATTTTTATTTGGGTTATTTGTCTCTTTATGGTTGAGTAGTAAAAGGTTTTATATATTCCTATCAGATACACAACTTACAAATATTTTCTCCCATTCTGTGGGTTATCTCTTTGCTGTCTTGATAGTGTTCTTTTTTCCCCCCTTCCCTTTTGGCTGCACCACACAGCTTGCAGGACCTTAGTACCCAAACCAAGGATTGAACCCAGGCCCTGGCAGTGAGAGTGCCAATTTCTAACCACTGGACTGCCAGGGAATTCCCTTAACAATGTTCTTTGATAGATAAAAGTTTTTAGTTTTGATAAACTTTTATTTATCTGTTTCTTTCTTTGGTTCATTGTGCTTTTGGTATCATACATCAAAATGTACATCCACCAATGTGGATAAACATTATCTTTTCTTCCTCAAAGAATCAAACAAACATTAAACACTGAGAAGAGACATGGGTTCTTTTCCCAACTTTGCAATTACATAAATGTGTGACCTTAGACAAGTAGTTAAACTCATTCAGAACTTAGTTTCCATATCTGCAAAAAGAAGATACTTTCAGCGGAAGAGGCAATTTTCAATTTTTGGTGAATAAATTAATTTTTATAAAACCCCCTAGGTTAGTGCTTCTCAACCTGGATAACATCTGCCAGTCTCTGGAGACATTTTTGGCTGTCACAACCAGAAAGGTGCTACCGGCATCTAGTCAGTGGAGGTCAAGAGTGCTGCTAAATATCTTACAAGACACACGGCACTCCTCCAACAAAGAATTTATTGTTGTTGCTAAGTTGTGTGCAATTCTTTGTGACCCCATGAACTGTAGCCCATTGGCTCCTCTGTCCATGGGATTTCCCAGCAAGAATACTGGAGTGGGTTGCCATTTACTTCTCCAGGGGACCTTCCCAATCCAGGGATCAAACCTACGTCTCCTGCTTAGTAGGTGGATTCTTTAACACTGAGCCACCTGGGAAGCCTACAACCAAGAATTGTCTTGCCCCAAATGACAGCAGTGCTGAAGCTGAGAAACGCTGCTCCAAAATTATGATTCTGTTATTCAAGTTTAAGTGGTAAGTCTTTGAGTTTGTCTACAGGAGCCAGAGTATTTTGTGCTCTTAGCATAATTCTGGATGTGCTAGTGTGATAGCCGTAGTAGAAGGGACAGGTACCAACAATTCTTGCAAATCAGAAGAATATCTTTGAAAGTGCTTTTTAAAGGCTTTTGAAAACTATTATAGGGACTTCCCTGGCAGTCCAGTGGCTAAGATTCCATACTCCCATTGCAGGCCTGGGTTTGACCCCTGGTTGGGGAACTAAGGTCCCACATGCTCCAACTGATGATTCCAACATGCCTCAACTAATAAAAAAGATCCCTCATGCCTCAATGAAGATTGGAGATCCCTCATGCTGCAACTAAAATGTGGCACAGTCAAATAAATAAATACAAATAAAGGTTTTAAAAACTAAATAGATGAAAACTATTATATCTTTTAATATTAGAGAAAATATTTTAATATAGGTACCTCCAGGCCAAGCCTTATAGATATATTCTTGTCATTGAGTTTTCTTCTTTGGGGTTTTTGGAACAAAACAGTTTTTGTGAAATAGTTGGTACATGCTGTAAAATAGGTCTAATGAAGTAGAATAGGAAAAAGTAAAGCAGAACAATTTGATGGAAGGAATTTGCAGTTGATGTGTCTCTGTATTAGTGATTTCTCTAAAATGACTCTTCTGTAAAGTACTATTAGTCCAGCTGAACTGTTTACTCTAACTTTATCCCATACTGTCTGCTGAAATGTACTGATTACCTTGAGTTCCACACATTATGCAAAATAAAACAGACAATAGCTGGAAGTACATTTCAGCATTGCTAAAGATATTGACATGTAAATGCTATTAAACTTGCAGGTTTGTCTTTCCTGTGACAATATGGCTGATTGTTTCATGTCCTGCACCATTAGATGTAATGATGACCACCAGCACACCCACCACCATCACTGTCATAGATGAAGTGTTCTAAGTACTTTATAAATGTATCTCATTTTTCCTCACAAAAATCTTATCAGTTGGTTTTAAAAAAACATTTTTCAGGGAAGGAGAAAGCATAAAAAAAGTGGTAGAATACAGGCTAACCATATTTCCCTATTAAACTTTTTCTTATGCATCAAAACTATTTCATATTTCAACAACACAGACAGAATGTTTATTGGTAAATCTGTAAATATTCATGTTTCTAATTTTCTAGCACCCCAGTTCAGTTCTGTTTAGTTCAGTCGCTCAGTCATGTCCGACTTTGCAACCCCATGAATCGCAGCATGCCAGGCCTCCCTGTCCATCACCATCTCCTGGAGTTCACTCAGACTCACATCCGTGAAGTCGGTGATGCCATCCAGCCATCTCATCCTCTGTCATCCCCTTCTCCTCCTGCCCTCAACCCCTCCCAGCATCAGAGTCTTTTCCAATGAGTCAACTCTTCGCATGAGGTGGCCAAAGTACTGGAGTTTCAGCTTTAGCATTATTCCTTCCAAAGAACATCCAGGGCTGATCTCCTTCAGAATGGACTGATTGGATCTCCTTGCAGTCCAAGGGACTCTCAAGAGTCTTCTCCAACATCACAGTTCAAAAGCATCAATTCTTCGGCGCTCAGCTTTCTTCACAGTCCAACTCTCGCATCCATACATGACCACTGGAAAAACCATAGCCTTGACTAGAGGGACCTTTGTTGGCAAAGTGATGTCTCTGCTTTTCAATATCTAGGTTGGTCATAACTTTCCTTCCAAGGAGTAAGTGTCTTTTAATTTCATGGCTGCAGTCACCATCTGCAGTGATTTTGGAGCCCAAAAAGATAAAGTCTGACACTGTATCCACTGTTTCCCCATTTCCCATGAAGTGATGGGACCAGATGCCATGATCTTCATTTTCTGAATGTTGAGCTTTAAGCCAACTTTTTCACTCTCCTCTTTCACTTTCATCAAGAGGCTTTTTATTTCCTCTTCACTTTCTGCCATAGGGTGGTGTCATCTGCATATCTGAGGTTATTGATATTTCTCCTGGCAGTTGTGATTGCAGCTTGTGCTTCTTCCAGCCCAGCATTTCTCATGAGGTACTCTGCATATAAGTTAAATATAATAGCAATTAAAACCTGAGTATACTTTTTTTTTCAAGAAGAAATATCTTAGGCTTATTTCATCCTCTCAGAAGTACATGCACATACCTAAAAGCTGCTATAATACTATTCCATCTCTGAACATCTACACATGTGTATATAGAATTTTTAAATTACACAACTCCTCTAATATGTAAGCAGTGTAAGAATTTTTAACTTTGTTTATATGTACAGGAAGCAGTGAAAGAAAACAACAAGAGAAAAGAACTGGAAGAGAAGACAAGGAGGGCAAAGCTTGCAAAAGAGAAAGCTGAACAAGAAAAGTTGGAACGCCAGAAGAAAAAGAAACAACTCATTGATATAAACAAAGGTATGAAGCGCTTCCATTAAAAAAAAAAAGACATATGAAGTGTAAAATAATTGCACTTAATTAATTTTTAATTATAAACTGAATAATTATGGTTCGGGTAGAAATTTACCATATTATTAGTTACCTTTATCAAATATCTCTCATTATTGTCTTTATTTCTTATCATCCTACACTGAACACAGGATTTTTGATAGCCAATGCAAGGTAATATGTTGTTGCAACACTCTTTTTCTTTTCATATCTTTAATCAAATTATATATGTTCTGAATGAGTGAGATGAAAAGAGAAATACTGGTCTGGGGACATGAGCCTTATGGTTTTAATTTTATTTTATTGGCACATGACTATTGATAGTACAGTAACGACAAACACCCTCCCTTGGGATCTTGAACGTTTCACGTCTTAATGGATATTGATGGCACTATTAAAAGCTGAAAAAACATAGGGAGAAAGCACCTTGTCCAGCTGTGAGCCTACGAACAAAATACTGGTATATCCACATAGTATGAAGTAAGTTGTTTTCTTGGTTAGCAAGAATGACTGCATATAAAAGGAGAATTTTTTTTGCTTTGGTTTTGTTTTCTTTTTTTTTTTTTTTAGGATTTTTATTACATTTAATTCATATTTAAACTTGATTTTATTTTATTTTTAAACATTACGTAATTGTATTAGTTTTGCCAAATATCAAAATGAATCCGCCACAGGTATACATGTGTTCCCCATCCTGAACCCTCCTCCCTCCTCCCTCCCCATACCATCCCTCTGGGTCGTCCCAGTGCACTAGCCCCAAGCATCCAGTATCGTGCATCGAACCTGGACTGGTAACTCGTTTCTTACATGATATTTTACATGTTTCAATGTCATTCTCCCAAATCTTCCCACCCTCTCCCTCTCCCACAGAGTCCATAAGACTGTTCTATACATCAGTGTCTCTTTTGCTGTCTCTTACACAGGGTTATTGTTACCATCTTTCTAAATTCCATATATATGTGTTAGTATACTGTATTGATGTTTTTCCTTCTGGCTTACTTCACTCTGTATAATAGGCTCCAGTTTCATCCACCTCATTAGAACTGATTCAAATGTATTCTTTTTAATGGCTGAGTAATACTCCATTGTGTATATGTACCACAGCTTTCTTATCCATTCATCTGCTGATGGACATCTAGGTTGCTTCCATGTCCTGGCTATTATAAACAGTGCTGCGATGAACATTGGGGTACAAGTGTCTCTTTCCCTTCTGGTTTCCTCAATGTGTATGCCCAGCAGTGGGATTGCTGGATCATAAGGCAGTTCTATTTCCAGTTTTTTAAGGAATCTCCACACTGTTATCCATAGTGGCTGTACTATGCATTCCCACCAACAGTGTAAGAGGGTTCCCTTTTCTCCACACCCTCTCCAGCATTTATTATTTGTAGACTTTTGGATCGCAGCCATTCTGACTGGTGTGAAATGGTCCCTCATAGTGGTTTTGATTTGCATTTCTCTGATAATGAGTGATGTTGAGCATCTTTTCATGTGTTAGTTAGCCATCTGTATGTCTTCTTTGGAGAAATGTCTATTTAGTTCTTTGGCCCATTTTTTGATTGGGTCATTTATTTTTCTGGAGTTGAGCTGTAGGAGTTGCTTGTATATTTTTGAGATTAGTTGTTTGTCAGTTGCTTCATTTGCTATTATTTTCTCCCATTCTGAAGGCTGTCTTTTCACCTTGCTAATAGTTTCCTTTGATGTGCAGAAGCTTTTAAGGTTAATTAGGTCCCATTTGTTTATTTTTGCTTTTATTTCCAATATTCTGGGAGGTGGGTCATAGAGGATCCTGCTGTGATGTATGTCAGAGAGTGTTTTGCCTATGTTCTCCTCTAGGAGTTTTATAGTTTCTGGTCTTACGTTGAGATCTTTAATCCATTTTGAGTTTATTTTTGTGTATGGTGTTAGAAAGTGGTCTAGTTTCATTCTTTTACAAGTGGTTGACCAGATTTCCCAGCACCACTTGTTAAAGAGATTGTCTTTAATCCATTGTATATTCTTGCCTCCTTTGTCAAAGATAAGGTGTCCATATGTGCGTGGATTTATCTCTGGGCTTTCTATTTTGTTCCATTGATCAATATTTCTGTCTTCGTGCCAGTACCATACTGTCTTGATAACTGTGGCTTTGTAGTAGAGCCTGAAGTCAGGTAGGTTGATTAAAGAAGAGAGGGTAAGGAAAGAAAGTGGTCAACATCAGGTACCTGCAACTGAATAATGAAAAAGCATAGCCTTTGCCACTGAGGGTTAGAGAATTTGAAAACAAAATCTGAACAGGATGCAAGATAATATGATTAATATGGACCACCTGTTTCTAAATATATGATATTCAGAATTGCAAGCACTGTATAATGTTTACCATGTGTCAAGCACTGTTCTAAGGCTTTCACATATTTTAAGTACATTAATCTTCATAACATCTCTATGAGACAGATGCTATTATTATCTCATTTTATAGATGAGGAAACTGAAGCTCATAGAAATTAAGGAACTTGCCAAGGTCACACAAATAGCAAGTATTATCAGCAGGATTAGAGTCTAAATAGTCTGGTGATAGCATCTTTGCACTTATAAATGCCATTGTCAAATAATAATAGCAATAACAACAGCAACAACAGCAAACATACAGTACTTACTGCGTATCAGGAACTGTTCTAGGAATTTTATGTATTTGAATATATTTAATCCTCACAAAACCCTAATAGAAGAATATTACTATCTCATTTTAAGATGAGGAAACTGAGGCACAGAGAAGTTAAGGGAGTTGTCCAAGTTGACATAGAGAGTAAGAGGTAGAACCAAGATCTGATCCTAGGCAGTCTGTGGCCAAAGTTAATTATTAATTATTATTATTATGCATTTTAAATTGCAAGTATTTATTATAATAGAAAGTGAAAGTGTTGGTCGCTCAGTCGCATCTGTCTCTGCGATCCCACAGACTGTATCCAACCAGGCTCCTCTGTTCATGGAATTCTCCAGGCAAGAATACTGGAGTGGGTTGCCATTCCCTTCTCCAGGGGGTCTTCCAAACCCATGGATCGAACCCCGGTCTCCTGCATTGCATGCAGATTCTTTACCATCTGAGCCATCAGGGAAGCCCCATTATCAATTACTCTGCCATAAATCTTCTAAAGTGATATTTGGCAAATCGTCAAAAGTGATATTGCTACCATTTTATTCATACCTTTAAAATACATACAAATTTTTAGAAAGTGACTACAGTTTATTTTTTTGCCCAGGAAATAAGCATAATTTTAAAAGAAAAGAAGTATACAGAATGGATAAACAGCAAGGTCCCACTTATGGCACAGGGAACTATATTCAGTATCCTGTAATATACCATAATGTAAATGAATGTGAAAAAGAATATACATATATATATATGTGTGTGTGTGTGTATGTGTGTGTATTCTCAATAAATGGCTGATTTACTCAGAGGAAAATGGAGCATGACAGCTCTTGCAAGTCCCTGCACAAATATGCCAACATCCCTAATTTTGAGTGAGGCAGAATCTCAGTGCAACATTTGGGTTTCCCAAACACAAACACACAGATACACTCACAGACACACACATTTCAAGGTGTGGAGATTGAGGTGTTTTTCACTCTCTGTTTCTTTGCTGATTCATGACCACTCCATAAAATCTGTGTTAAAGATGAGGTCTTTCCCTAAGCCTAGTTATTTTCTGTCTGTTTGGATTGGGTGGGATATATCTTTTGCCATATATATATGTGTGTGTCTGTGTGTGTGTGCCTGTGTGTGTGTGTATGACTGAATCACTGCACTGTACTAACACACAATTGTAACTAAATATTGTAAATCACTGTGAGGTGAAATGGGAAAGTGTTAGTTGGTCAGTGGTGTCCAACTCTTTGCCACCCCATGGACTGTAGCCTGCCAGGCTTCTCTGTCCATGGGATTCTCCAGAAAAGAATACTAGACTGGGTAGCCATTCCCTTCTCCAAGGGATCTTCAAAATCCAGGGATCAAAACTATGTCTCCTGCATTGCAAGCAGATTCTTTAATGTCTGAGCCACCAGGACATTTTAAAAATAATAAAAAGAAGAAAGTAAACTGCCAAGGTAAAAATAAGATAGTATCAACATAATTTAGCAAGCAAGTTTCATAATTAGGATCAGAAGAACAGATCCTGACTGACGATCACTCAATTAGGGAAAGGACTAGGGCACAGCATGGCAGTGGGTATTTGTAGGAAGTTCTCACTTAACAAGTAGAATAGCACTGAATATTAGCTCCCTTACGTGCATGGAGGAGTACTGAGAGAAGAGGCTGGAAGAGGTAGGGGACAGATTGTGCATTCTCTTAGTTATGCTAAGTGTCTTACAGTGAGAGCTGTGGTAAATCTATGAATGTTTCTAAATAGAAAGTTAATGTGCTTTCATAGGTTTCTTAGAAAGATCATTTTGACAAAAGCATAGAGAATGGACTGAAAAGGGAACAGCATGAGACAACAGAGGTTAAGAGGTTATCACAGTCTTGACAATAGATGATGATGGCCTGAATTAATGCAGTGGTAGTGCCATTACAGAAGTTACCAGTAAGAAGTGTATTCTATTCTATAGGTTGTGGATATGTACAGACAGATTTATTTTAAGGAATTGGCTCATGTGATTATAGAAGCTGGTATGTCCAAAATCTGCAGAGTAGGATGGAACCCTGGAGAGCCAGGGAAGAACCCATGTTGTAGTTCAAGTCCAAAGGCAATCTGCTGGTAGAATTCCCTCTTGTTCAGGGGTGATCAGTTTTTTGATCTATTCAGAACTTCAGTTGATTGGATGAGGCCCACCTGCATTACAAAGGGCACTCTGATTTACTCAAAAATCCACTGACTTAAATATTTATCTCATCCAAAAACACCCTCATTAGTCTGAATATGTGGATACCATGGCCCAGCCAAGCTGACACATAAAATTAACCATCACCAGAGGGTTGTTAAAATGTAGAATTGACTAACCCTGAAAATTTTAGATGAGAGAATTAAGGAAAGGGGGCATTAAAAGAAAGGGGTACCTTCTTTAATAAATAAATCAATTTAATAAATAAAGGAAAAACAATTCACAAATAGAGCAGACTTCATCAGGAGGATTACATGATAGGTGACATTTTGAATCTTGTGTCATTTTAAGAAACATTGTAAAGATGGGAAATATCTAAGAAGCTATTGTGTATGTGCATATGAAACTCAGGAAACGTTCGGATGAGAAAGACTTGAGAATCATTGGTTTTTGATTATTAAAGTTAGGATATATTAGTCATGTAGGCTTCCCAAGTGGCTCAGTAGTAAAGAATCCATCTGCCAATGCAGGAGCTGCAGGAGACATGAGTTTGATCCCTGGGTTAGGAAGAGCCCCTGCAGGAGGAAATTTCAACCCACTCCAGTGTTCTTGCCTGGAGAATCCCATGGACAGAGGAGCTTTGCAGGCTAAGTCCATGGGGTTGCAAAGAGTTGCACACAACTGAGCACACACGCAGGCGTGCAAGCTTATTAGTTTCCTAGGCCTATTATAAGAAAATACCACAAACTGGATGGCTTAGAACAACAAGGTTTATTGTCTCCCAGTTCTGGAGGACAGAAATCTGAAAGGAAGGTATAGGCAGGGTGCTGCTCTTTCTGAAGACACTAGGGAAGGATCCATCCATTTTAGGCTTCTGTCTTTGTTTCTCTTAGTTCCTTGGCTTATGGCAGCATGACTTAAGTCTTCACATGGCATTCTCCATGTGTACACATCTGTCCCTTCACATGGTGAAGGGAAACCAGTCATGTTGGGTTAGAGGTCCAACTTAAATCCAGTTTGACCTCACCATTAGGTTTTTGATTGGTGGCCCATATGTAGCAAATGTCGTTCATTGTTCGATAGCTAAGTCATATCCGAATCTTTGTGATCCTGTGGACTGTGGCACGCCAGGCTTCCCTGTCCTTCACCATCTCCCAGAGTTTGCTCAAACTCATGTCCATTGAGTCGGTGATGCCATACAACCATCTCATCCTCTGTCGCCTCCTTCTTCTGCCCTCAATCCTTCCCAGCATCAGGGTCTTTTCTAATGAGTCGGCTCTTTGTATCAGTCAGCTAAAGTATTGGAGCTTCAACTTCAGCATCAGTCCTTCCAATGAATATTCAGGATTGATTTCCTTTAGGATTGACTGGTTTGATCTCCTTGCTGTCCAGGGGACTTTCAAAAATCTCCAGTTTGAAAGCATCATTTCTTTGGTGCTCAGCCTTCTTTATGGTCCAGCTCTCACATCTTATTATTATTGTTTATTGTAAATATTATTTGACAATTATTGTATATGCATGTTAGTACTTGCAAATATGTTTTAAAAAGAGATCCTTCCATTGAAATTATATAATCTTAAGAAGATCAAAGATGCAGAAAAGAAAGAATAAGAACAGAGTTCGGTAACTGGGTATCAAAACAGCGTTCAGTGTCAGTGAGTTTCTTAGTATCTTGTAAAAGATACTACTGTTAACTAGGTGGAAGTCAGTTGCAGATATTCCTTGAGTCTGGGAGGAGGCATGATGGAGCTACATAAAAAGTGAATCCATGGAAGACATGAGAATGAGGTGCCATCCGAAAGTGATTCAAAGAACTTGTAAATGTGTCCAGTTATAACAGTGTTATCCATTTTCCACTGAAAGAACTGATGTAGAACATTGGATTACCATTGTGAGCTACATATAATATAAGCTGTAGAGATACTTCATGCACATGCGACTGGAGATAGATACATTTTGAATGAAGAAATCTAACCTGTACAAACGTAGTCAAGAAAAGAGTCCTTGGGTAAACGAAGTCATTTGAAAACTGCAAATGACTTTAAAAACATAGATACTTTTTCTGTAAAGTTTCTATTTCATATGAACTTTACAAAGTGTTAGCCCATCCCTTTTTAAAAAATCTCCTGTGATCCCATAACAACAAGATGTATTTATCTAGCATGTAAAATTATATACATTCATCATGAGGAAATATTTTAGAATCTAATTATCCAGAGGACTAATGGGTAAGTTCAGTTCAGTTCAGTCACTCAGTCGTGTCCAACTCTTTGCGACCCCATGAATCGCAGCACGCCAGGCCTCCCTGTCCATCACCAAAGGGATGCCATCCAGCCATCTCATCCTCTGTCGTCCCCTTCTCCTCCTGCCCCCAATCCCTCCCAGCATCAGAGTCTTTCCCAATGAGTCAACTCTTCACACGAGGTGGCCAAAGTGCTGGAGCTTCAGCTTTAGCATGATTCCTTACAAAGAAATCCCAGGGCTGATCTCCTTTAGAATGGGCTGGTTGGATCTCCTTGCAGTCCAAGGGACTCTCAAGAGTCTTCTCCAACACTACAGTTCAAAAGCATCAATTCTTCAGCGCTCAGCTTTCTTCACAGTCCAACTCTCACACCCATACATGACCACTGGAAAAACCATAGCCTTGACTAGACGGACCTTTGTTGGCAAAGTAACGTCTCTGCTTTTCAATATGCTATCTAGGTTGGTCAACTCTTGCTTCCAAGGAGTAAGCGTCTTTTAATTTCATGGCTGCAGTCACCATCTGCAGTGATTTTGGAGCCCAAAGAAATAAAGTCTGACACTGTTTCCACTGTTTCCCCATTTCCCATGAAGTGATGGGACCAGATGCCATGACCTTTGTTTTCTGAATGTTGAGCTTTAAGCCAACTTTTTCACTCTCCTCTTTCACTTTCATCAAGAGGCTTTTTATTTCCTCTTTACTTTCTGCCATAAGGGTGGTATCATCTGCATATCTGAGGTTATTGATACTTCTCCCGGCAATCTTAATTCCAGCTTGTGCTTCTTCCAGCCCAGAGTTTCTCATGATGTACTCTGCATATAAGTTAAATAAGCAGGGTGACAATATACAGCCTTGACATATTCCTTTTCCTATTTGGAACCAGTCTGTTGTTCCATGTCCAGTTCTAACTGTTGCTATCCTGACGTGCATACAGGTTTCTCAAGAGGCAGGTCAGGTGGTCTGGTATTCCCATCTCTTGAAGATTTTTCCACAGTTTATTGTGATCCACACAGTCAAAGGCTTTGGCATAGTCAATAAAGCAGAAATAGATGTTTTTCTGGAACTCTCTTGCTTTTTCGATGATCCAGCGGATGTTGGCAATTTGATCTCTGGTTCCTCTGCCTTTTCTAAAACCAGCTTGAACATTAGGAAGTTCACGGTTCACATATTGCTTGAGCCTGGCTTGGAGAATTTTGAGCATCACTTTATTAGCGTGTGAGATGAGTGCAATCGTGCGGTAGTTTGAGCATTCTTTGGCATTGCCTTTCTTTGGGATGGGAATGAAAACTGACCTTTTCCAGTCCTGTGGCCACTGCTGAGTTTTCCAAATGTGCTGGCATATTGAGTGCAGCACTTTCACAGCATCATCTTTCAGGATTTGAAATAGCTCAACTGGAATTCCATCACCTCCACTAGCTTTGTTCATAGTGATGTTTTCTAAGACCTACTTGACTTCACATTCCAGGAGGTCTGGCTCTAGGTGAGTGATCACACCATCGTGATTATCTGGGTCGTGAAGATCTTTTTTGTACAGTTCTTCTGTGTATTCTTGCCACCTCTTCTTAATATCTGCTTCTGTTAGGTCCGTACCTTTTCCATCTTTTATCGAGCCCATCTTTGCATGAAATGTTCCCTTGGTATCTCTGATTTTCTTGAAGAGATCTCTAGTCTTTCCCATTCTGTTGTTTTCCTCTATTTCTTTGCATTGATCGCTGAGAAAGGCTTTCTTATCTCTTCTTGCTATTCTTTGGAACTCTGGATTCAGATGCGTATATCTTTCCTTTTCTCCTTAGCTTTTCACTTCTCTTCTTTTCACAGCTATTTGTATGGCCTCCCCAGACAGACATTTTGCTTTTTTGCATTTCTTTTCCATGAGGATGGTCTTGATCCCTGTCTCCTGTACAATGTCATGAACCTCCATCCATAGTTCATCAGGCACTGTATCTATCAGATCTAGTCCCTTAAATCTATTTCTCACTTCCACTGTATAATCATAAGGGATTTGATTTAGGTCATACCTGAATGGTCTAGTGGTTTTCCCTACTTTCTTCAATTTAAGTCTGAATTTGGTAATAAGGAGTTCATGATCTGAGCCACCGTCAGCTCCTGGTCTTGTTTTTGTTGACGGTATAGAGCTTCTCCATCTTTGGCTGCAAAGAATATAATCAGTCTGATTTCGGTGTTGACCATCTGGTGATGTCCATGTATAGAGTCTTCTCTTGTGTTATTGGAAGAGGGTGTTTGCTATGATCAGTGCATTTTCTTGGCAAAACTTTATTAGTCTTTGCCCAGCTTCATTCTGTATTCCAAGGCCAAATTTACCTGTTACTCCAGGTGTTTCTTGACTTCCTACTTTTGCATTCCAGACCCCTATAATGAAAAGGACATCTTTTTGGGGTGTTAATTCTAGAAGGTCTTGTAGGTCTTCATAGAACCATTCAACTTCAGCTTTTTCAGCATTACTGGTTGGGGCATAGACGTGGATTACTGTGATATTGAATGGTTTGCCTTGGAAACAAACATAGATCATTCTGTCATTTTTGAGATTGCATCCAAGTACTGCATTTCGAACTTCTTTGTTGACCATGATGGCTACTCCATTTCTTCTGAGGGATTCCTGCCTGCAGTAGTAGATATAATGGTCATCTAAGTTAAATTCACCCATTCCAGTCCATTTTAGTTCATTGATTCCTAGAATGTTGATATTCAGTCTTGTCATCTCTTGTTTGACCACTTCCAATTTGCATTGATTCATGGACCTGACATTCCAGGTTCCTATGCAATATTGCTCTTTACAGCATCAGACCTTGCTTCTATCACCAGTCACATCCACAACTGGGTATTGTTTTTGCTTTGGCTCCATCCCTTCATTCTTTCTGGAGTTATTTCTCCACTGATCTCCAGTAGCATATTGGGCACCTACTGACCTGGGGAGTTCCTCTGTTCATGGGGTTCTCAAGGCAAGAATACTGAAGTGGTTTGCCATTCCCTTCTCCAGTGGACCACATTCTGTCAGATCTCTCCACCATGACCCGCCCGTCTTGAGTGGCCCCACGAGCATGGCTTAGTTTCATTGAGTTAGACAAGGCTGTGGTCCTAGTGTGATTAGATTGACTAGTTTTCTGTATGGTTTCAGTGTATCTGCCCTCTGATGCCCTCTTGCAACACCTACCGTCGTACTTGTGTTTCTCTTACCTTGAATGTGAGGTATCTCTTCACGGCTGCTCCGGCAAAGCACAGCCACTGCTCCTTACCTTGGACGAGGGGTAAAGCAACCACAAAAGATTATTTCTTGGATAATGCATAAAGAAACCACAAAAGATTATTTCTGTAATGTAGATGTGATCAACCAAGCTCAATATTAAGTGAAGATATCATGGAAACCAAGCAGCCAGAGAATTACGTCTTTGCAGTTAAATACATTAAAAAATGCCATGTCTCAAAAAAAAAAAAAAGCCATGTTTCAAGGCTCCATTTTGAAAGAATTAGAGGTCCAAAGGCAAAGGCCATGATAAGAAATAGTATTTTTCATTGTAAAAGAGAAAAAAGACATGGGTATATATTAAAGAGACCGTCATTTGTAAACATTAAGTGACATGACTAAAAAATTATTAAAATCTCTACATTACAAAAGTGGAGATCAGTCCTAGCTCTGCCACCTACTCACTTTATGACCTTGTTCTCTTCCTTCATCTCTTCATGCCTCAGTTACCTCATTCATAATAGAGGATAATGACATTTGCCTCCTATTGTTTTTGTGATAAGTGTAGTACATAACACAGAACCTAGAAAATTCTTGCTGCTGCTAATGATGAGTCATTTTGTGCTCATTGAAGAATTCAAAAAAAAGTTCAAGACATAGTCCACATCCTTTTTAGTTTATAGTTTTGTCAGAGATGTGTAGGGGAGAAAAAAACTGTTCATTGACTGGGGCCCTATAGATTACATGGACAAAAGGCAGATTAACAGGAGAAAAATGAACAGATTTATTAATACATGCATCATGCATATACCTGCGAGCATTCAGTAATGAGTAACTCAAAGGGGTGGTTAGAACTTGGGCTTGTATATCATGTTAGGAAAAGAATAATACATTTTTAGAAGTTTTTAGATGAGACTAAGGCAAAGCACTTTGAGTTTCTAGTGTGGCAAATTGTGGGAATGTAAATATATGGAGAACCTAATGGAAGATAAGAGCTAGTGGGTAAACTGTTACATAGGTT
The DNA here is from genome assembly GCF_055505025.1 of Bos grunniens. Classification (NCBI taxonomy): domain Eukaryota; kingdom Metazoa; phylum Chordata; class Mammalia; order Artiodactyla; family Bovidae; genus Bos; species Bos grunniens. Next base: position 97,086,428 of record NC_141194.1, on the reverse strand, counting down.
CCCCTGGTGCTGTTTCCGAAAGGATAACAGTCAATCAAGAATAGTCTCTGATGAATAACTTCTCTTTATTCCTGGTAAAGAGTAATAGAGGGACACCTTCACAAATTTATGTCCTGCTTTTAGGCAGATAGCTACAGGGCTGATAGTTTTTCTGGTATCTGCTTCTTCTTAATTGTCTTCAGCTTGAAATAGTGGCATATTTTGAGGTGAAATATTCTGCTACTCTTCAGTTGTGATAAAGCTGAACCAGCAAACAGTGTACTGATATATAATAGAGATTACTTCAGACTATCTAAAAGGAGAGATCAATGAGATCTGGTAAAATGATGTAAGGTTTCACAAGAAGTTGAAAAAATAGTTGAACTATTTTTTCACATAGTTCACTAACTATGGTCTCTGAATGTATCAATTGAACTAGATGCTGAAGGATGGGTAATATTTGGCTAACCAGGGGTGAAACTATTTAAGTAAATGGGACTAATGTCATCATTGGCACATGTCAGCATGGAAGATGGAAGGCCTCATGGAGGAACAGTTCGGTGGCCCACAGGGAAGTACATCAAAGTAATGACAAGGATAGGTCCTAAGTTCAGGTCTTAGATCTGCAACTGAGTACCCATATAATCTCTGACAAGGACTTTCATCTCTCTATGCCTTAATATCCTCCTCTGTAAACAGGAGTAATAGAACATTCTTTGTTATTGTGAGGGTAAAATGAGGTAATCCACAGAGACTGATGTCACTAATACTCTGGTCTATCAATTACATGTTGATGTCATTGGTCTCTGATGAACAGTTCAATGTTCAGTAAATATTTTCTCAGGTTCTCATTGTCCTCGTTTTCATCATTGACAGAGAAGAGTTTGAAATTGGAAACTATTGGAAAAATAGGAAGACTGTTGGAAAGACTTGTGAGGAGTCTTGCAAGTCAGATGATGAGTTGTGAAGTGATGAGGTAGGAGAGTCAAGGTGATTATAGGAATTTGTTCAGGGATTACCCAGGTAGTGAGCCAGAATACAAGAAAGGAGAGTTGAACACAAGGTGGATATAGCTGGAAGAAAACAGTCAAAGGTGAAGAAAAAAAGGAGTTAGCTCATGTCTGATGTTCCTTTCAAAGGAGTTGCAACCTGTGGCAGTTTAAGAAGGTGGTACACAAAGGAAAATTTTCATAGAAGACATGGAGGAAAAAAAGGCATTTGGTGTTGGAAGCAATGGATTCACTGATGGCCTAGACTTTTTTTTTTAATATAAATTTGTTTATTTTAATTGGAGAATAAATACTTTACAATATTGTATAGACTTTTTAAGAACAGCAAAGTTTCATCAATATATAACTATGTATTGATGTGTTTTGACATCTTAGGTTATTTCATTAATCCAACCAATATTTATTGTGCCATTCCACAAATAATTTTAATTAAAGCATGCACAGTAATACGTCGTTTATTTAAATATAAAATTAAGAAAGCTAATTTAAATGCAGCCAAACATATGCTAAATCAATAAATGTACTCTAAAATGTGTGTAATAGTATGTAAACTATGCAAAGTACTTGGCATAATCTACATTCTCCAACCTTTGATTGTATTAATATAGATGATAATTTAGGGATCATGAAAAATAAATTAATTAAATCTGTAAGTAGAGTAAGAAATCTTACCAAATATTTGTAATATTTGTGAATAAATCTCTTTCTTTTCATGTTTCTGGAACTCAGCAAATTAATTGCAAGGACTAACAGGAAGCAATAAAAATAAATGCATTTCAGAAAGGGTGTTTTGAAATTGGAAACTCCAAGTGTGATTCTTATGCAAATATTATTTAATCAGGAACAGTTTTGCTTCTCCTCATATAAGATTATATGGAAATTAGAATTACCTGTTTACTTCTAGTATGATTATAAGGACAGCTACCTGAGTCAGATTTGATGATAAATCCAGTCTTCTGATAGTGAATAAGCAAATTTTAACCAATAAACCTAAACATTTAACCTCTATCATTAGTGGTGGATAGCAATTTTAGTTTTCTGAGTTTTAAAATGATTGTATGTTATAAGTTAATTAATTCATTTCACATTATTTTAATCTGGATGGATCAAAATTATGTTTCCCAATGTCATACCCTAGGCATTAAATTATAGTAACCAATAGTAAAGATTAGAATATCTGTAAATAACAGAATTAATCCCAAGCAGTATTAAAGCTTGGGCTTCTCTGATGACTCAGATGGTAAAGAATCTGCCTGCAATGTGGGAGACCTGGATTCGATCCCTGGTTTGGGAAAGATCCCCTGGAGGAGGGCATAGCAACCCATTCCAGTATTCTTGCCTGGAGAATCCCCACAGACACAGGAGCCTGGCAGTCTATGGGGTCACAGAGTCGGACATGACTGAGCAACAAAGCATAGCACAGTATTGAAGCACCCCTGACAATATAAATTTCTGAGACAAACTAGGTGCCACATTCTATCATATTTTACAAGTGATAATGGGCAACTCATAGATGCTAATGCAAAGCAAAACAGTGACCTAACAATAAGCCCTATTTATGAAGAAATAAGGCTTCCCTGGTGGCTCAGCAATAAAGGATCTGCCTGCCAATGCCTGCCAGTGTGGGAGATGCAGGTTCAATCCCTGGGTTGGGAAGATCCCCTGGAGGAGGAAATGGCAACCCACTCCAGTATTCTTGCCTGAGAAATGCCGAAGACAGAGGAGCCTGATGGGCTACAGTCCACTGGGTCACAAAGGGTTGGACACAACCTAGTGATTACACAATGAAGAAAAAAAGAATATCTGGTTGATATTCCATTTATTTAAATTGCCTTGCTCCCTATATCAGCAAACATTTCAAGAAATCCATTTATTCAAAATAAAAACTTTCTCTCTTTGCTGTCTAGGTTTATTTTTCTCAATGGAAATATGTGGCATGTGAGTGTGTGTGTGTGTGTGTGTGTGTGTGTGTGTGTGTGTGTGTGTTGTGAGGTGGAGGGGGATTCCCCAAATAAAATTAGCCAGTAAAGATTTGCCCAGGGCCTTAGAGCTTTAACAACCCAAGGTATTTAGTAGTGTACATTTGGGATTTTATTATTACTTTAATGAAATATCTTTAGGTCCAATTTAGGCAACCTCATGACATACTGCTGCCATTCATTCAATAAACAGTTCTCAAATTTCTAAATTCAAGCACTGGGTTAAGGCTTTGAGGTACAAGAGCAGCTTCCACAATAACAACCGTCAAACGATACATCACACTCAGTCAGATGACTCTGTGACCCCCCACCCCAGTGACAAGTCATCTCAGTTAGACCTTGCAGTTGTTTAGCCTGCAATTACAGAATTTAGTCTCCTTTCCTTCACAGCCAGAGAAACCTGAGTTCAAATCCTGACTCCCCCTCTAAACAGTATAACTTTGAACAATTCACCTAACCCCTCTGATCCTCAGCTTGTGCTGTTTAGTAGCTCAGTCGTGTCCTACTCTTTGCGACCCCATTGACTGTAAGCCTGCTACACTCCTCTGTCCATGGGGATTCTCCACGCAAAAATACTGGAGTGGGTTGCCATGCCCTCCTCCAGGCAATCTTCCCAAACCAGGGATGAAACCCAGGTCTCCTGCATTGCAAGTGGAATCTTTACCCTTTGAGCCACCAGGGAAGCTTCCTTGCCTATAAAACAGGAAAAAATGCCATCCTCCTCCTAGGATTTTCTTAAGAATGAAATGACACAATATGTGCAAATCTCTTAGCACTTGCTTGGTACATGGTTACCATTTAATAAGTGTTAAATGTTGTTATCCCTTTAATAAGAATAGTTATTTCAGTGAGCATATAATGAAAAACTATGAATAGAAATAATCACAACAATTAAAATCTTAGTTGACTAGCATGCCTAGAGGAAGAGATATTCTGATTAATCTGATCTTATAATTTTATAGAAAGCCATTTGGGCACCAGTCTTTATCATCCGTAATCTTTCTGAACTCTGTTAGTTCACAGCCCTCCTCCAACTCACACAAATACCTTTTCCCAACCCCCAGTATTTTTGGCCTCAGATTTTACACAGGTGAAAATGTGCAACATAGTGCTTAAATATAGTTTTGTACATGCAATCAGCCCACAATGTATAGATCATTGATAAATCATTGAAGTCAAAGTGAAACTCACTCAGTCGTGTCTGACTCTTTGCAACCCAATGGACTATATAGTCCATGGAATTTTCCAGGCCAGAGTACTCGAGTGGGTAGCCTTTCCCTTCTCCAGGGGATCTTCCCAACCTGGGGATCAAACCCAGGTCTCCTGCATTGCAGGCGGATTCTTTACCAGCTAAGCCACAAGGGAAGCCCTGATAAATCATTAGGACTTTGTTATTTTCTCTGGGCCATTATTCAGAGCATAAGTGATCACTGCAAATGAGTGTTGGAGAGTGGGCTTCATCTATTCTAATTCCAGAATACACTCCAGATTAATCAAAGGTTCTAGTTATTTTTTCCTGTAGTCTCTTTGAGCCACTTATCACTAGTAATTTTTTTCTGACCTCATACTAGAATAATTGCATTTCTGGCCTGAGTTCACTAGAAATAAGTGCTAAACTCTCATTCTATCTGCCTTAGCAATAAAACAAATTTCTACATCAACTAAAAATATTCTTTTAAATAGGAGACAAAAATAAATATGTGAAACAAGATAGGTAATATACTTTAGATCTCATTAAGAGTTCTTACATTCTAAATGCAGAAACTCCAATTTGCAAAAACTGTAAGAACTGTCTTCAATGTGTTGAGTATTTAATAAGATTTCATCATTCTTATGTAGAATATGAGTAATGCCAGCAGTTACAAATTTGGCTTTCCTCTACAGTATGTGCTTGTTGCCATGTATGCGTTATGTAACTTCACTAGCTAGAAAACCATGAAAATATTGGAGCAGGTCAGTGAAAACGATCGAACTGACTACATAAGAAATGACCAAAATACCTTGAAGATGGCCTAATCACTTATTAGAAACATGCTTCAGTTCCATATTTCAATATTCTGATTCTTATTACAAAAAAGTATCAAATGAATAACAGCTGTTATATACTGACATTGCAGTTAATTTGACCCTGTTCTCAGTCAAATGCCTTTAGATTCACATTGGTAATTATACCTAACAGCTTCCTGAAACCAACAAACTGCCCTGCACCCAACTCAGTTCCACCTACATTGAATCCCTGAGCCCCCAGGCTGCTTCAGAATCAGGGAAAAATCTATTGTTAATGTGTGAAAGGATTATTATGCATGGAAACCTTTTAGTGATTTTTAATTTAATTCTACAAGTGCTTACTGAATGCCCATAGTGTGTTGAGCAGAGTGAGACACTCTAATCATAGTATTATTGTCTGTTAACTCAACACCATTAACCTACTTAAGGGGTTACTAACTGTCAGCCTTTCTCACTCTGTATGTGTCTCTTCTGTAAGAAATAACAGTAAGAAATAACAGCTCTTGCTGCATATGTATGTATGTGTGTCTCCACTCACGCAGGACTATATGTAGCATATAACATGTATATTTCATTTTCACATATTTTTCACAAGTGAAAACTTCTGTTTTTCTTCTTTATGTCTAGTAATTTCTCAGTCACTCCCTTCACACATGAGCAATCTATAATGTATAAGATATCTTGACTAGTTGCTGCTGCTGCTAAGTCGCTTCAGTTGTGTCTGACTCTGTGCGACCCCATGGACGGCAGCCCACCATGCTCCCCCGTCCCCAGGACTCTCCAGGCAAGAACACTGGAGTGGGTTGCCACCTCCTTCTCCAATGCATGAAAGTGGAAAGTGAAAGTGAAGATGTTCAGTCGTATCTGACTCAGAGACCCCATGGACTGCAGCCTACCAGGCTCCTCCGTCCATGGGATTTTCCAGGCAAGAGTACTGGAGTGGGTTCCCATTGTTCTTAGCGGGAAAAAAAAGTCTTAGTTTAAGAAATCAGTTATACCTTTGTTATAATGGTATTAGAAAAACATTATAACCTAAACTTAGAATACCTAGTTGTCATCTAATTCAACAATGGATTTGATATACTATCTCATAATAGCTTAGAAGATGATGATATGATTCATTTGGAAAGCAAAAAATAATTATCCTTTAAATGTGCAATTAAGTGTAGATACCATAATCCTTTTGTTCTAATCTAACCAGTATTAGAATCTACTCTACATGTACATTATGTAAAAAAAAAAATTATCTCTTTATCAGAGGAGGTATTTCAGAGGTCCTGATTTTGATTTAGTCTTTTCTATCTGGTGAGCCCTAGATAGAGCTGCCTAAGAATTACGTAAAGCATCGCTAAACAGAATGTATGCCTGTAGGTCTAGGGAGCTGCAGGCACAGCCCTGCTGAGGGTAGGACAGGTTCCTAGGAGTTCTTTACAGACCTGAATGGTTCTGTGGTGGGCTTCCCTGGTGGCTTAGATGGTAAAGGATCCACCTATAATGCAGGACCCGGATTCCGTCCCCAGATCAGGAAGATCCCCCCGAGAAGGGAAAGGCTACCCACTCCAGTATTCTCGCCTGGAGAATCCCATGGACAGAGGAGCCTGGCAGACCATAGTCCGTGGGATCGCAAAGAGTTGGACATGACTAAGCAACTAACACACATACACACACATGGCTCTGTAGTAGAAAAATCATATTCTTAGCATATGCTGGGTTAGGCTATGCTGTAATCTGAAAGTCATAATACTTTGTTTTGTATTAAGTGTACAGCAAAGCAATTCATTTATGTATGTGTGTGTGTGTGTGTGTGTATATTATTTTTCAGATTCTTTACCTTACAGGTTATTGCAAGGTATCAACTATAGTTCCCTGTGCTATATAGTAGGTCCTTGTTGTTTATCTATTTTATATATAGTAGTGTGTATCTGTTAATCTCAAAGTCCTAATTTATCCCCCCACCCCACGTTTTAAGTGAATCATTTTGTATAGTTGAATGTCTGAATTTGAAATTTTCTAATTTCCCTGTTTATCTCACCCATGTGTACATTTTTGTGGTTTTGAACTGCTACCTCATCTGATTTTCTAGAACAGTATTTCTGTGAAAGGAAAATGTGTTCCCTCTAGTCCTCTTTTATCAAAAACCCTTTGCACTTGCTTTCTTTTGCCAATTGAACCTTTTTTGAAATGCATCAGTAGGGAGAGCTTGCCTAGCCTTTGCTAGACAGGAGTAGCTATAGGTGCATTTAAACAATCTAACTTGAAAAGGGGATTTCTCTCTTTTTATTTGAAAACAATTGAAAATGAAAGGTGTGTGTCTCAGGATAGAGTGCTTAACCGACCTTGTTCTACTTCACTTCAGTGTGGTATGTGAAACTGCCTCCCCTGTGTCTTCCCCAGCATTTTAAAAAGACGATTTACTTGTTTGAGGCAACTGGTTCTGAGTCAGAGCTCTTTCTGGCGTAACCAGGATCCATTATGTTGTTAGGCCTTGTTATACTGTTCTTTTCATCTCAAAGAGTGAATGAAGCTTTGTTCGAAGGGCTAGATGATCATATTTTGAGAGGAATGGAAATGAAACTAGAGAGGTGGACTATGGCTCCATTAAGCTTTAAGAGTACCTGTGCTCCATCCCCCCCAGTACGTAGAGCCTGAACTTATCACTCATCTCATGTAAGCTCCTGTGACCCAGGTATGTTGAAAACTAACCCTTTTCACTTGAGTAACCATGACAGTAAATGAAACCCCACAGAGGTACCTCTCTCCTCATGGATGGAAACGGGGGTGGTGGTAAGGCATTTGCAGTATGGTTCTCAGCCTCTTCTCCCAGTCCCCTCTCTAAGACCCCAGAAAAACAAAGTAGCATTTTTATAAGGAAATATATATTGTAAATCAACTGTACTTCAATAAAAATATATCGATCTTTTTTTTAAAAAAAGAATTGTATGTGTTCTTCCTTTTACAATCATAGATAATTATAACCTTATGAAAAGCTTCTATGTGCTTTGGACCTCAGTAGTCAATGCTTCTTCTACAGGATGTGGCTCTTTAAAGACAGAAGTAATTAAGTACTGATTGGAACTTACATTCCAAAGTCAAATCAGAAGTTTATACTCCCTCACAAACATTTCCACCAACAGTAGTGTCTTCAAGGAAAAAAAAATGTATTTGAGCTCTCAGTGGAAAATGGGGCCAGGTTTTTGCTTTGTTCTTTTTGTTTCTTGAGAGGGAGGAGGATAAGAAGGTAGTTGCTTATCTCACAAATATGGTAGTTAGCCATCTCTAAATCATACCGTTTTGCTCTAAGGTGGGTAATGCCAGACTCTGGCATCAATACTGTATGCCTTTCTTTTTCTTTAAATTTATTTTTTTAATTAAAGTCTAGTTGATTTACAATGATGTGTTTCAGTTTCAGGTGTACAGCAAAGTGATTCAGTTATTTACCCATTCTTTTTCAGATTATTTTCCCGTATAGGCTCTTATAAGATACTGAATATAGTTCCCTGTGCTGTACAGTATGATAATTATAATTATCAAACAGTTAGTGTTCATTTATACTACCCACATATTATTGGTCTTCATTCCTTTTTGTATTTCAGATCATACATCTGGAATTACTCTTTCTGCCTGCAGTATATCTTTTAGAATTTCTTTTTGGTGAAGATGACAAGGTATTTGGGCCAAGCCTCTTTAGGAACTTTCTGGGCGAAAAGAGACCCAACCCTTGTCCCACCCTAACACCAAGGCTTGGGCCTTTGGCCTTCTTATTAATCTCACATGAGTTTTCCTTCCTATAATCCTATCTCACCAAAGTGCTCCTCCTGTGTCCTGACTCTTTTTAAGTCATTTTCTCCCATACCTTAGTTTATAACAAGCCAAAATGTTTCATCCAGCTTTGTGCTCTATTTGGCTTTATTTCCTGATTTAAGCTTTGTCTTTTTGGCCTCAGTTTCAGGTCACAACCTCCTGACATCCTCCTGGCTCCCCAGTCCTCCCACCATGCTCCTGTTGCTAATTGGCAGGCTAACCCAGTACCATCTTTCAGGTTGAATTTCTTCCTTCAAAAGAATACTTCCACCATCTGTTGATACCTTGTAACACTTGTGGCAGGTGCCTCAGGGACTCTCCCACAGTGGGTGGGTTCAGATTCTCGCCCTTCAGGTTCTTGACATTCTTCTAGGCCAGTGGTTCTCAAAGTGTGGTCCTCAGCCCACTGCTCAAGGCCGTAGACCTTGAGTAGAGCTAGCCTCATCCACTGCTCCTTCTACTATACAACTCTACTTCACTAGTGCTTTAAATTGTTAATTAGTTAAATTATTTATTTTAATTATTTACATGTGAAAATGAGGGACTTATCCTCCAAGCTTTACATTCCTATCATTTTTGAACTTTCTGCCAAATGACGGGATCAGTCACAATCAAGTAGTTTTCAGTGAAGATGGGAAGATATCCTTGTCACTTAAGTTTACAGGGAATTCAGCAGAGTATTTGTGTTGTCCAGTATGGCTTTGATGGATGGATGTTGCCATGTTTTTTCAACTATAACATTCCAAAGTGAACTCAAACAACTGATTTACTAAAGAATGATTATTTACATTCTATGTGTGTGTGTGTGTATACATAGGTGTATGCGTGTACTTGATTTATGAAGTGAATTACCAAAGAATTTCTTAGGGAGAAATATCTCTGATATGCTCAGATAGAATTTCTTAGTCATGGGGAGGAGGTAGATAATGAATTACATAGCTGTTTTAGGAGCACATCTACTGAAGAGCAAGTGATTAGTTGAGTATTAACACACTCTTGCTATCATTATCCTTATTTGTACATAATTTAGGGCCCTTTGTTTGCTCCTGATGTATGGATTCAGATATCAGGTAAACATGTGTGAGTTTTTCGTCTTGGCTTGACATCTTTGTTCCATATACCCTCATGGATATGAACTTAGAGGAAAGAAAATCCAAAGCTACTATTCCAGTCTTTTCTGCTTTTAAATTTATTTTCAGCAGCCAAACATTTTTTTTTCAATGATAATTGGAGCATTGAGACTATTTTCTTAGTAAATCACTCTTGAATGGATTGAAAAAGTTAGTGTAGCCTCTAAAAGAAGTGACTTTACCACTGGGAAATTCTTCTTTGATACAATTTTATGAATGTTAAAGAATATAGCATGAAGAAAGTATCAGCAGTAGACAGTACTACATCATTCTGAAGACAATGTGATCTTTTTCAAATATTAATAAGGAATTTATGAAAAATGAGCAATCAAGATAGTTTATTATGTTACAGATAGGTTTTATTTTACCAGCATGGAAGCATAATTTGTGGAGCCCACTGCAAAATAAAAATGTGGGCCTCTTGTACAAAAAATATTAAGAACTTCAAGATGGCAGCAGCAGAGCCTCAAAGCAAGTATGGGGCCTTCTGAGTGCTAGGCCCTGTGTGACTGCATGGGTCGTATGCCCTCACGTGTCCAGAAAGCCCCTGTGTTTTGCCTAAGTGTACAGTGAATGAAAGAAGTCAAATCCACATACCTTTGTTCATGGAACAAAATGAGCATTTTAACTTGAATAAAAGTGAGAATCTTTTAACAAGAATCCACTTCTAAAAAAAAAATCTCTTCCTACCAGTGACCTCTTTTATTTATTTCAAAATGTCTATTCTTTCCCATCAATTTCAGTATGATCTCTGTAGCAAATAAAAAAGGGAGCTTTTCCCAGGAGAACTTATGTCAAGAAACAATCATCTTTGGCCCTCTTCTGATACATTAAGAAATAGTTCTCATCTCTCTTAAAGTAGGTTTGAACATTTTCCTCTGATGAATACTTTACATACTCTGAGCAAACAGCTTCAAATTTCTCATGTATTTTTCTGAAGAGATTCCTATTTCTTTTTTTTTAATCCCCGGTGGTTTAAGGTATCATATCTACATATAGTTTGTACTACATTCTATATAAGCAATGCAATAAGACTTATAGGATTTCATTCTGTAGCATTGTCCTTAGCTCTGTTTGCACTTGATGCTGAGTTCACTTAGAGAAATATGCATCCTTTGTTTTCTGTGATTTGGTTTTCATAAAACATGAAGCTGTTCTCTAGATTATCCAGACTAGTTCCCTGTCTCAAGGTATACCCATATGTAACTCTGTAAGACAAATGGTTAGACTGTATGTTTCTAAATGTCTCAGAAAAAGGAGGTAGCACCAATAGTCCTTATATAGTGAGGAATTTCCAGGGGAATGCACTTACAGTCTTCACAAGTTCCGTTGTTCTTGAATGCAATCATTATTCTTTCCTTTTTATTGAAATTATTTGATATTATTCCTTTACTTTGGGTAAAGTGCCTTATTTTGAAACCTAACTTTAATTATATTTTTATGGAGAAAATAGAAAGCAGGTTCTTCTAACTAGTATATTCTACCATGTAAAACTCTTAACTTTGTCATTACATTTGTCCATTTGTCATCTCTTCCCTTGTGGTTCAGCTGGTAAAGATTACGCCTGCAGTGTGGGAGACCTGGGTTCGATCCCGGGGTTGGGAAGATCCCCTGGAGAAGGGAAAGTCTACCCACTCCAGTATTCTGGCCTGGAGAATTCCATGAAATGCAGTTCATGGGGTTGCAAAGAGTTGGCCATGACTGAGTGGCTTTCATTTTCACTTTCTGAAATGTAGACATATCCTGATTAATCATTATTGTCATGTAGGTTTCTCTCTTTTTTTCATGAAAAAAATATTGAATTATTAGTTTTTCTTAAAAGTTCAATGGTTTTTATATTTCAGATGCTGTTTAGTATTCAGCATATTCACAGCATGCTCAGAGTTTCCCTCACTAGTCCACTGGCTCTAATATTTATTAGAATAATTTTATTTACCATATGTTTGTGTCATATTGGAAGTGTTAGGAGAAAAAATTGAATTTTCAATGTGAAAGGTCCTCTCTTCTTTTATCAAAAGGAAAAGATGCATTCTCTGACATTAATAAAAGTCGTGCTGGCGTTCTTTTAATAAGAAACTCACTAAAATGACAAAGAGCATGAAAAATGTAATTAGATGTTTGATTGAACTGGGTTGGTTGGTTGGTTTTTCTATCTGGTAAATTCTAATTCACAAAAATAAAATTACAATTAATAAGAAAGCACAAATGTAGCAGATATATTGATATTCTACATACTATTGAAGTAGTTGTCGATTCATGTGATTACAATATAAAAAATAAATTTGACTTTTTTGCAAATTTTGCTGAATTTTTCTCTGAAAAAATACTATAACAAGTGGGTTTATTTGTTCAGTTCTCAGTGAGGTACTGGCTGTATCAAGGTTTTGGCAAAACAAACATGCTTTATCTATCTCTAAGTATATTAACTAATCTATAAAGGCTTGACATTCATTAATGCTTGCTGAGGGAAAAAATGAGTTCTCAAGATTGTGTTTTGCTCAGTACTGTATAACTTACTTTCATAGCCCTACTTAAGCTTTGATTTCTAAATCTCTCCCCAGTGAAATCATACCTCAAAGATATTTCGTTAAAATGACGAGATAAGCTGCCTTGCATCCCTATGCTGGAGTAGGAGTAAGGGACAGAGTTCTGGGAGATCTTGCAAAACTATTCCTAAGCTTTAGGGAAAGAAACACAAGTAATTAACCTCATCATCATAAACAATAATAGCCCAGAGAACATGACAACTACGTATGGAGAACAGGCTTGTCTTGGATTTGTATTGATGACTCAAAACATAGAGTTAGAATGTGGAGGTTGGAGTTATGGAAAATGGGGACTATTAGAAAGACTGTGCTTTTCAGGTTCTGCATTTTTGAAAATATTTTAAAGATGCATATCATCGTTGTCATATCATATACAATGCAAGACCATAGCATAGCAAGACTATAATAATACAGTCTTGCCTCTTTGTTTTGAAATATTTTTTCAGAGAGCTGGTAATAGTTCAGATGACTTTATTATATCCCTAAATATTAGTTTGAATCATATGAAACTGTTGCTCTTTGACTACTTTGGGGGCTATAAACGTGGTGACCTCACAGGCTTCAATCTAGTAAAAAACATGTCATTCCCCAAACAGAAAGGTAATATTCTCCTATTCCTTAACTACTTTCTGTTGTATATGAAACTCAAACTCTGCCTTTGTGATCATTTACTGGTTAAGTTTGACATGTAAGAGAAATTTCAAGCAGATTTTTTGGCATCAAAATAGAGATTTCAAATAGGAAAACCAGGCCCCCCTGGGAAATAGGCCTTAATGAAGTCACCTAATCAGTACCCTGGTCTCAGTGGATATAGTCTTTCTGTTTGCAGAGTATTTCTTCAGAGAAAATGCAGTGTGGTTGGTTAATTTGTCATCTTCTTTATCATTGCTCTAAATGAATATGCCCTGGTCATTCTAATGAGATTAAGAGACATTGTCCTTTCTTGAATGGAGCTGGATGTTGACAAGGTTTCCTTAGCTACCTATTTCCAAGTCCCCTCTTACATGAGCATGATTAGTCCATTCAGCACATGTTGTTTTCTCTTGATTTGACTCTGAGGTAGAAGTGACCTTTTCCTCACTCTACTCCCCAATTCAGGATGAACCTTAAAGCAGCTTCCTCTAGTCTGGAGAGAAATAAGATTTCAGCACTGAATGGATTCTCTTAAGTATACTTCTTTGTTCAAGACCGTGCTAATGTGAACGCTTAGTAAAACAAATATAATGGCATTTTTAAAGCCTCACAAGGCAGGCAATTGCTTTAAAGAAATCATGGAACCTTTTTTTCCTGAAGTGGAAAATCCAAGTGTTCTCTAACACCCAGGATTGAGCATAAGTTGTGGATTCCTTCTAAAGGGTGAGGATAAATTTCCCTTATACTAAAAATCACCAACTGCCATGAGTCGGACACGACTGAAGTGACTTAGCAGCAGCAGCAGCCATGGAAGTGCTGAGTGAAAATTTGTCCTTATCATTTCTTTGTGGACTACAATTCCCCCCTCTTGATATAGGCTATAAATAGGAAATAAACCGTCGAATGAAATCAGATAGTATGCAAAGATTTCACTGATGAGTTTAGGTGAGCAAATCATGAAAAGAACAGAATATTATCTGGTCCTAAATCTTCGCCAAGGAGTATTTAGTGACTTCCTCACTCTCTACCCTTTTGGAAGATACCACTTTTTAACCCCACTTTTGAAGAATAACACATATTTGGTATTAATTTCTTTTTTTAAACTTATCCAAAAGAAGGAAAATGATTAACAATATTAAAAATTATTACTGTTTAGTGGACAAGGGAAATAAACAATCTTTTTAATATCCTTCATTAAAATCAACAGTTTCTCCTTTCATAATGTATTTATCTGAGGTAATTGATCAGTACACAGACTATACAAAAATAACTTGCTTTTCTAAATGGTAGAATCTTGGCTTATGCAAACACCTGATACATGCCCAAATGATAATGTAAAAAATTATAGTGTAAATTATCTTTCTAAGAGCCAAAAATCTGCAGTATTTTTCCTTCTGTTCTTCAGATATATTTTAAACAAGTAGTGATTTTTAAAGTGTTTCTTTGGTATTCAGTTTGATAAGCAAGGCTCTTTATTAACCAAAAATTCTCTCAATTTCCAAATAAGACTACATAGTGGAAGAAATACATAATTGATCTATTTGTGGCAATGTTTCTTAGAAGAATGCCTTATAATTCCCTGTTTTGTAGAGTGCTGTCCACTGAGTAAGTGCCTAGTGTCACATGTTGATAGCTTGAAAGAATGAATTAAAAGCTAAATAAGAAATGTGCTGGGGCTCTGAGTGAAGCATACTGTGTCTACGTCCTCCCTGCTTTCCTCTTTGGACCCTGCTATCCTAAGAAGAGACATGGTTGAAACAAATTTGAAGTTGTAAATCTTTTCTACTTAATCCTAAGAAAGAAATTACATGCATATTTGCAAGTCTGTCTCTGAACCCAGCTCTATCCATTGTAATAAAAATATAACAGTATTCACAAACAGTAGTTACACAACAGTAGCTAGATAGTGATACAGTTACTTCATAAAATAGTATATGATATAAGCCAGGGAAGTTTTTTTTTTTTTTAATGTAAAAGTGAAAGTCAAAGAAATGCAGAGGTCAAGTAGACACATCAAAATAAAGCACTCATGAAGTTAAGCTTCAAGGAATGATAATCTTTAAATGCCAGTATTTTCTCTGGTTTTGCCAGCTTTCAGGGGGTTATTTAAGCATAATTATCATCTATGACTTTATTTTAAAAGAACTACATAATGTTCAGAAACTGACATAATTATATCTCTGAGGTATTGGTGCCTAATTTTGTAATTTTATGCCATTTTCTACTAACTGATCGACTCCCATGTAATTCAATGGCATCCATATTATTTACTCAATAATCTGTAATTATAGATTTCCTCTAATGAAGCACCCTATGCTTTATTGCCCCGTGTTCTTAGGAGTTCTCTGGGTTTCAATTACAGAAAATTTGAACTTTGAAGAGCTATTTTTTCCCTGATGAACATTATAAAGTAATGAAGAGATTAATCACTGTTCCCTTGACTGAAACACCAAAAGGCAATACCACCTAATATACAATTGCCTTATTATTTTGCATATGTCTTCTTTTTTAATTTAATAGTTGAATTCAATTAAATGGTAGTAGCAGTATGTTAAATTTACTATGAGTATCTGCCTTAGGGAGTTATTTATTTATTTATTTTGAAATTAATTTTTTTTTTCTATTGGAGACCAACTTCCTTTTATTTAGTAAAGCATATAATTAAGGTCTATGTAAAATTTAATTAGTTAATAGAGCAGGATATTGTTAATGTGTGTTTTGTATAAATTGCCTAAATTACCTGAATTTAGGCCCTTTATGTTTCCAAAGCACTCACTCTAGGACTTTGACTCCTTGAATAGATCTGGTGAGCTAAAATATATTCACTTAATTATCTTTCTAAAAGTTATATCCATTTAAACTCAAAAGTATAAAGTATCTGTCTTTTGTTGTTATTTGCTTTTTTCTTTAGAATTGACATTAATCTTTTATTTCTTAATTTAGAAACATGAGGGAAGACCTTAGGATTTGTAGAAAATGATAAGGAGAGGTAGCTTAGCTGGTATGATTGGAGGAGCCAAAGAAAACTCTGGAAATAATTAGTGAGACCATTGGAGTGTGGATTGGAACAGATGAGCCTTGACTCTTAGAAAAGAGGATAATGTGATTAAAGTTATAGTTTAGTTGTATGAGAGACTGGAAACATAATTCAGCAAGTTGATTCATGTAGATTATCCAGGTTAAGGAATATGTGTTAGACTTGAGGAGGAGACTGTATTGCCAGTGACAATGTGCTGTAGGTTAGTCACTATTTGACTTTGGAGATGAAGAAAAAAATACTAAAGATCATTCAAAGGTTCTAAGCCTGGGGAATAATTTAAAAAAAAGAGAGAGAGAAAATTGAGTTAAGTAGTCATTAGGGCTGTGATTAGATGGGGAAATCTTTGGGTAATTCCATCCATCTGAAACACATGAAGTCTGAGATGATAGGAAATTTTATAAATAATATTGTTTGGGAGTCATTGATGGTTTATCCTTGAAATGGGAATGCAAGTAAATAGTGAGGTTGTAAATTAAGTTGTCTCCATCACAGAAGAGAACTAGAAGCTTTGAAACAGATCACTTCCTGAAGTCCATGAAAGACCACAAACTATCCTGTGATAGTTCTGCTTTCTAAATAATTATTTTTCAGCAACTTGTTTCAGTTCCATCAGGAGACAGGAGTGAGATTGCTAGAAGCATAAATCCATTCTAGTTGATTGAGGAAGAATCCAGCCATGCTCAGAGTCATACTGGCTCTCTTCTGGAGCAGATTATTGAATTCCTCTTAAGGAATTATTCGGAGAAGGCAATGGCAACCCACTCCAGTACTCTTGCCTGGAAAATCCCATGGACAGAGGATCCTGGTAGGCTGCAGTCCATGGGGTCGCTAAGAGTCAGACAGGACTAAGCGACTTCACTTTCACTTTTCACTTTCATGTGTTGGAGAAGGAAATGGCAACCCACTCCAGTGTTCTTGCCTTGAGAATCCAGGGGATAGGGGAGCCTGGTGGGCTGCCGTCTATGGGGTCGCACAGAGTTGGACACGACTGAAGCGACTTAGCAGTAGCAGTATATATATATATATATATATATATATATATATATTCATATTTTTTCCATTATAGTTCATCACAAGGTATTGAATATATTTCCCTGTGCTATACCATAGGATCTTGTTGTTTATCCATTATATATGTAATAGTTTGCATCTGCTAATCCCAAACTCCCAAACTGTCCCTCCACCATCCCTCTCCCCCTTGGCAACTATAAGTCTGTTCTCTGTGTCTGTCTGTCTCTGTTTTGTAGTCGAGTTCATTTGTGTCGTATTTTAGATTTCACATATGCGTGGTATCATACAATGTTTCTGTTTTTTCTTTCTGACTTACTTCACTTTAGTATGATATTTTCTAGGTCCATCCATGTTGCTGCAAATGGCATTATTTTGTTTCTTTTATTGACGAGTAGTATTCCATTGTATACATGTACCACATCTTCTTTATCCATTCATATGTTGATGAGCATTTACATTGTTTCCATGTCTTGGGTGTTGTGAGCAGTGCTGCTGTGAATGTAGGGGTGCATGTATCTTTTTGAATTATGATTTTTTCCTGATATATGACCAGAATTGGCACTGCTGGATCATGTGGTATTTTACTTCTTTGGGAATCCCACCTGACTATGTAGCTGCTGAAGCCTATTTCCTATTCCTACTACTTCTGCATACGTGCTTATACTAAATTCCTACCTTTGTCTCTTGTAACCCCGTCTAACACATTCATCAAGAGAATTATAACAGGGACTTCCCTGGTGGTCCAGTGGTTAAAACTCTGCCTTGCAATGAAGGGGGTGTGGGTTCAATCCCTTGTCTGGGGGCTAAGATCCCACATGCTTCATGGCCAGAAAAAACAAAAACATAAAACAGTAACAATATTTTAACAAATTCAATAAAAGCTTTACAAAAATAGTTCACATTAAAAAAAATTTTTTTAAGAGAATTATAATGTTTCCTCTTTTCCTTTTCTTCCTCCCTGCCCCAGCCCACTGGGGGTCAAATTCTTCCATGAGAGAGGCTGGGGGAGTGAGACAGCAAACAAATTATGCCACCCATTCTAGCCTTCGGGCACCTGGGTCCAAAAGACTAACCAACAATGGGGGAAGGAAATGCCTTGAAACAAACATAAGATCAGTATTTCAATTACAACCAGAAAATTACAGAACCTTCCTAAGATATCATCAAGGGGCATGAAAGGGAAACTTGATGTTGTATGTCTAAGAACACTGGTGAAGAAAACGAAAAACAATTTTATATTTATGTCTTTACCAAGTTAAGACTGTTCAAAAACTGATTGAAGTTGATTATACATGGCTTTTTTTCAAACTGCTTTTTATTTTTTGAAAAAAACAAAAGTATATAATATCATCATGTTAAAACAAGATATACGCTCCTCAGTTTGAAAGTGGAAGTTGTAATAAGAACAGATCAGTTTACAGCAAGCAGTCTTTACTCTGTGCATTCAAAAAAATGACTCCAGAAAAATAAACGACCCAATCAAAAAATGGGCCAAAGAACTAAATAGACATTTCTCCAAAAAAGACATACAGATGGCTAACAAACACATGAAAAGATGCTCAACATCACTCATTATCAGAGAAATGCAAATCAAAACCACTATGAGGTACCATTTCACACCAGTCAGAATGGCTGCGATCCAAAAGTCTACAAATAATAAATGCTGGAGAGGGTGTGGAGAAAAGGGAACCCTCTTACACTGTTGGTGGGAATGCAAACTAGTACAGCCACTATGGAGAACAGTGTGGAGATTCCTTAAAAAACTGGAAATAGAACTGCCTTATGATCCAGCAACCCCACTGCTGGGCATACACACTGAGGAAACCAGAAGGGAAAGAGACACGTGTACCCCAATGTTCATCACAGCACTGTTCATAATAGCCAAGACATGGAAGCAACCTAGATGTCCATCAGCAGATGAATGGATAAGAAAGCCGTGGTACATATACACAATGGAGTATTACTCAGCCATTAAAAAGAATACATTTGAATCAGTTCTAATGAGGTGGATGAAACTGGAGCCTATTATACAGAGTGAAGTAAGCCAGAAGGAAAAACAGAAATACAGTATACTAACGCATATATATGGAATTTAGAAAGATGGTAACAATAACCCGGTGTACGAGACAGCAAAAGAGACACTGATGTATAGAACAGTCTTGTGGACTCTGTGGGAGAGGGAGAGGGTGGGAAGATTTGGGAGAATGGCAATGAAACATGTAAAATATCATGTAGGAAACGAGTTGCCAGTCCAGGTTCGATGCATGATGCTGGATGCTTGGGGCTGGTGCACTGGGACGGCCCAGAGGGATGATATGGGGAGGGAGGAGGGAGGAGGGTTCGGGATGGGGAGCACATGTATGCCTGTGGCGGATTCATTTTGATATTTGGCAAAACTAATACAATTATGTAAAGTTTAAAAATAAAATAAAATTGGAAGAATTTAAAAAAAAAAAAATGACATGATCAGAAACACACACACACGCAAGACTCCTTGCCCTTTAAAAATAGATAAGCAACAGTTAAGTAGATAACCAACATTTAAGTGCCTGTGCAAAAGTGAGGTGAAGTTGTCATTACCTTTCTGGCAGGAGAGTTGACCTACTCTAGAATCTGGTAAGCAGAGAAGGAATAATTCAAAAGTTGGTCTAACAATGGATGAATTGTCAACTTGTTTCCTGTATTCCAACCATCAGCAACATAGAGTACCAGTTCCCTCATGTACATTTTTATACCTGGTGGTGGGCTGCCGTTGTTGCTGTGATGTGTGACTTTTGTTAAAGCTATCTGACATAAGGGCCGTGCTTAAAAAATTACTTCCATCCTTCCCTTACCTGGTGCTTGTGCTAGGAACCAAGGAAAATACAAGTATACGTGTGACCTCTTGATGGTGCTCTGGAAGTTCAAACTATCCCTTTTCTTCTCTCCACAACTAGGGTTGTGTTTGTATTTCTTATGAAGATGCTTAGGTTCATTGTACAGTATTATATTCTGATATGACAGTCCAGTAGGCAAGGAGCTGTGTCTTCTATAACGGAGCTGAATTTACTCCACGTCAGTCAGAGGCTGGTTCTCGGGTGGAAAATCAAGTGCAAGTTCGATGCATGAAGCAGGGCACTCAAAGCCAGTGCTCTGGGACAACCCAGAGGGATGGGGTGGGGAGGGAGGTGGGAGGCGGGGTTCAGGATGGGGAGACACAGGTATACCCGTGGCTGATTCATGTCAATGTATGGCAAAAAAACACCACAATCATGTAAAGTAATTAGCCTCCGATTAAAATAAATTAATTTTTAAAAATAAAACCAAAAAAAAAAAAGCTTGGAAAGCAGGTGTTTTGTTGCCTTTGGGGGAAAAAAAAAACAGAAAACACCTCTCTTCTCTTTCAAGGTCTCTTAAATGTAAATCCACATAGAAGTGTGTGTATAATTGTTGCTTCATGAATGATTCTGTGTCATTCTTGACTTTGTACTTCTAAGTAGACACATCTCAGTTTCAAATAGGCAGACATTGACTTCTGGTATTCTTTCCCATCTTCCACCCGTAAATGAGCCCTGTTTCACTGACACAGAGGTTGCCAAGCTCCTTCAGCAACTCAGAGATTGCGAGTTGCACAGGTGTTTGGATGTAGCATGACACTGATGTTGACAGTGTGTGCTCTAGAGCAGTGGTCAGCAAACTGATTGTGTAAAGGGCCAGATAATAAATATTTTAGACCTCGAAGACCAAAAAGATCTCCATCACAGCTACTCATGTCTGCTGTTACAGCTTGAAAGGAGCCATGGATCAATACATCATGAAATGGCATGGCTATGTTCCAATAAAAGTTAGGGACTGAAATTTTAATTTGGGGGAATTTTCATGTAGTTTGAAAGATTATTCTTTTTCAATTAAAAAAAAAAAACATTTAATGTGTGAGAACCATTCTTATGATGTGGACTGTACAAACAAGTGGTAGGTTGGTTTGACCACTGAGGCTATAATTTGCCAACTTCTGCTCTAGAAACATGCTTCCAAGGGTCTGAGGCTGATTCTGTCACCTCCCAACTTTGCCACCTTGAGTGACTTACTTACCTAAATATGCCTCAGTTTTGTTACCTGAAAAATAGGTTGGTATAGAGATCCAGGGTACATACATCCCTTAGAACAGGGCCTGACATATTATAAACTCTCAATACATGGCAGATATTATTACCATGCCTATATCCAAAAACATCTTTGTTATTATCTTTTTAGAAAGTCACTGATAATTACTCTGCTGGATAGTTTTGAATGGAGTTAAATGTATTCTTTTTCCAAGTTTGTTTTTGCTTAGTTCTCCTTTCACAAATGTTCCGTAACCTTAGTAAATGATTGATTCTGATAGACACACAGAGTATTTCAAAGGTCTCTTTGAAATATTAATTATTTAAAATATCAAATGTGAGATATTTTACCAGAGGCATCAGCAGTGGTTTTCTGGTAAGTGTTAACATTAAGGTTTATTGGGTATTTGCTTATTTATAGAATGTGTAATTTTTTTCTCCCAATATTCTAGCATGTAGGTAACGGGGGGAAAAAATGAAGACGCATAAACATTACTTTTTAACTAATACTTACTATCAAGCTGTCTTACTTCAGGCAAACTGCCCAAAAGGTGCCTCTGGCCATAAAAGATCCTTCACTGAAACTACCAGTAGAAATCCATTCAAGTGTGTTAACTGGCAACTTTTTAAATTGCAAATGTATTAGGGAAATTGAACTCACCAAAATAGTTAGTGTGACAAACTTTAAGGTAGCACCTACCACATGGGTATTTGAGGAGAAATCCCTTTATCCTTTACTGCTCATCACTTTGGAATTGAATATCCATTTAGCTTGTGACCCTCTAAAATAATATTTATTCCATGACACAATGTACCTACAACCTTCAATTAAAATTGGTAAGGAAGAGCAGTATTCACTATGAAATTTATCTGAATCTGATGATCTCCTTCACTATAAGAAACTATTCATTACCTGTTGGGGCAAAGAGATGAAATAAGAGAATGAATGAACTCTCTAACCAACATTTTCCCTATAGTTTTAACTTTAATTGCTCTGAGATTAATTTTGCTTTTTGGTACATACCACTGTGCAAAGCCTCAACCTGGGAGGATGTTTTTCTGTTTTGTTTTACAAATCTTCAACTGCTGCATAATGTAATTACTACTCTGCCCCTAGCTCATCCTGTGGTTTCTAGTAATTTCTTCTAAGCTCCTGTGTCCTCTTTTCCCTCTTGAAAGTTTTCTTCTTTTGTACAGAACATCTGCCATCATTATTTCCCTCAGAACTTTATACATCTATTTATGCCCTCCTTTAATCTCTATGGAATAATATCTTGATTTTCTTAAACAGTTTTCATGGCCCTAAATAACTTCAGAGACTATTATCTTAGTTACCATCTGTTAGTTTTCCAAGTCAACATTATCTCCATTCTACACTCACTTCCAATTAAACTGTAAACTAACAAAAACCTCCCATCAGACAGAGGCTTTCTAGATGCTGTGGACCGCCATACAAGTTGTTCAGGTTTTTGTCATGTCTTACTTCTTATTTTGTTGAATTTTAAGAGCTATTTGTCAGCCCCAGGCCTTCATTTTTTTCAGATCCCAGAGAAGGAATTTTGTTTCCCTCTTTTTTGATAAGTGAGCAGTCTTCTAATTTTGTGTCATCTACAAATCCATACATCTTACAGCATGGTCTTAATCTGGCCTGTAATAGATGGTGTGGAAAAGATTGAATCTAACACTGATTTTTCTTGCTCTCCACTTATCACTGCCTTCTTATGCTGTCAGCCTCCATTTGCCACTACTTATGACCTTGCTCACAAAACCAGTTTTACTGTTCTATTCAGTCTTTTACCAATAATACCAAAATTGAGCATCCTGCTTTGCTCAGGGTTATATGCAGAATAATACTTGTCACTGCAAATTCAACTGTATTCTTTGTAGAATTTCTCACCTACTCTGACCTATTTTGCATAATACTGTGAGGCCAATCTTAAATGTCACCTTTATCATGTCATCACCTTCCTGAAGATCTACCAGTTGCTCTTTAGAAACCCTCTCATCACATTCAGACTTCTTACTTTGATACCCGAGGCCCTTTAGAACGTTGCTCGTATGTTGCTCTCCTCATGGTTTATTATGTACTCCGTGTATTTTTGCTTTCAGGTACCTACATTGATTCAAAAGCACCTCAACACATTTTATCCTTTTAACATTATATGATATGAACAGGCAAAATTAATAAAGCTTGCCTCTGAGTGGTGGAGGCAAGAGAGAACTTTCTGGGAGTGATGGAAACATTCAGTATCTTAACTCTGGTGGTTACAGTGGGTATAAACACTTGTCAAAATTCATCAAACTGTATGCAAAATCTATGCATTACAACATATGTTTAAAATTCATCAAACTGTATGCAAAATCTACACATTATAGCATATGTAAGTTTATATACAGACACACATACATTCAGAGAGAGGAAGCAAGTAACCATGTGTGTGTACATGAGGAGTTAATATATCTAGATTTTACAAAACTGCAATGAGGTACCATTTCACACTGGTCAGAATGGCCATCATTAAAGTGCCTTCAAATAATAAATGAGGGAATGGAGAAAAGGGAACCCTCTTACACTGTTGGTGAGAATGTAAATTGGAGAACTGTATGGAGGTTTCTTAAAAAAAAAAAAAAAAAAAACATACAACTACCATATAACCCAGCAATCCCACTACTGGGCATATACCCTGAGAAAAGTATAACACAAAAAGACACATGTACCCCAATGTTCATAGCAGCAGTGTTTACATTAGCCAAGACATGGAAGCAATCTAAATGTCCATTGATGGATGAATGGGTAAAGAAGATGTGAGGGTGTGTGTGTGTATGTGTGTGCATAATGAAATATTCAGTTCAGTTCAGTTCAGTTCAGTTGCTCAGTCATGTCCGACTCTTTGCAACCTCATGAATCACAGCACGCCAGGCCTCCCTGTCCATCACCAACTCCCAGAGTTCACCCAGACTCATGTCCATCGAGTCAGTGATGCCATCCATCCATCTCATCCTCTGTCGTCCCCTTCTCCTCCTGCCCCCGATCCCTCCCAGCATCAGAGTCTTTTCCAATGAGTCAACTCTTCGCATGAGGTGGCCAAAGTACTGGAGTTTCAGCTTTAGCATCATTCCTTCCAAAGAAATCCCAGGGCTGATCTCCTTCAGAATGGACTGGTTGGATCTCCTTGCAGTCCAAGGGACTCTCTCAGTCATAAAAAAAGAATCAAATAATGCCACTTGCAGCAGCATGGATAGACCTAGAGATTATCATACTAAGTGATGTAAGCCAGACAGAGAAAGATAAATTATGTCACTTATATGTGGATTCTCCAAAAATGATACAAATGAACTTATCTACAAAACAGAAATAGACACACAGACATAGAAAGCAAACTTACGGTTAAATTTAAAAATTTTTAAAGATCTGGATTTTAGTCTCTTTAAACTAATCATTTTCAACCTTTCAAGTATAATTTTTTCAAAGGCTTAACCTAAGCCCTTTCTCGTCCATCACTCTTCCCCAATTCTTTGAGCCCACAGAGAACATAGTTTTATTGTTTTTAATTATTTAGTCTACCTAAGTGTTATTTCACAGTAGGGTCCTACCCTCATTAATAAGCCTTTGGCTTCTTTTGGGTCACGTTATTGACTCTCAGTTCATTTTTGTTGGTTGATGGAAACTTCTTCAACTTCAATCTGCTCAGCTTTTCCAGAAAGCCTTAATTATATAATTGAGAAAATTCAAGGAGGCAATAGTGGTGAATATAGAAGCCATTTTATTTCCAGACTGTTAGGATCTTAGGAAGTGATTTTTATAGTAGTGACTTCGCTTTAGTCATTTTTGAGGAATAATGAACTAGACTTGAGTCTTAGTTAATAGAACAGTCCAAGGCACTAGGTATTTTGGCTCCTAGAGAAATAAGGAATAGGTAGTCTAATTAATAATGTTTGATAAAAAGAAGGTGAGCACAAAAGTATTTTCAAAAATTGTAAAGGGTCAGAGATTTTGCTCTACTTGCATGCTAACAAGTCAGCTGCCAAAGTTTCAGGGGAGCTGGCAGAAGACACAAGATTCCTGGGTCAGAGACAAAGAAGTCTGTTGTTCGCAGCACAGAGAGCAGTGTGAGCTTCATGTTCAAATTGCTTTCCCTTGCCCTCCAGCTCCCACAGGGTGATGCCAAGGTGGGCCCAGGTGGGTACTAGGCACATAGTGGGTTGTGTCACATCTGAGGAACCCATACTTAAGAGAACCCAAATCTTGTATAGTGGGTTGAAAGCAAACTTGTCTGACATCTGCCCGAGAGGGAGATATAATCTGTTTTCCAAGTAAGCCTACCCTATGCTCTGGAGGAAGACATTGTATCTTCAAGGCTGTTGACGGTTAAAAACATCCTTGAAACAATAGTCCAGAATAATAGTCATCAATGCCTGTGCCCACAAAATGTCCACAAATGTGAGAAATTCATAGGGCCTTTCCTCTGAATAAGTTTGTGCTAGCCATTGGCAGACAGCCTTATATAAAAGTAGAGTAGAGTTCATTACTTGACCTGGTGCTGATTTTAATCTGTGGTATCTTCAGACTCTTCTGGGGAAATTGAGTCAACACACACAGGTAAGTAGTGATGCTGAAAATTGAAATCAGTGGGCATTCAGCATCTACAGAATGGCCAATATTGTTAGAAACATGATATAGAAGATACAACCCATGCCTTTTATTTTACCCAGAGATACGTAGCTCACACAGAGCCCACTGTATTACATGCAGCTCTCCTGGCTCCTTAACAATGTCTGTGATCTAATTTCAGGATGAAAGATTAGAAATTCACCTCTGAATTGTTATTTCTCAGACATGCCCATGTATTACCATTTTAGTGGTTGAAAGACATTACCAAATTTCTCCTTGATATTGTTTCACTCAGTAAAATACGTATTGTAATTTGTAAGAAAACACATTTTTCCATGTAATTCAATAAGGCTATTTTTCTTTTCAATGATAAATAAAACAGTTAAAAGATTTTTTCCCCTGAGTTTGATCTCATAAACCAAAAAATTAAAAAGTCAAACAGCTACTCACTGCTAATCACATCTAAGTAAGAATGAGTAGTTCTGTGAACTTGGAAAATCTAAGTGAACTGTAAACCTCACACAATTTGATCATGGACCAAATTTTGCTGAAATGTATTTAAAATGAAGGGTAACTTTCAAATGATCATGTTGACTTTCATTTTGTTTGAGGAAGACAAGTCTATAATATATTTATAAAACCTTTACTCCTTAGGCTTTAACATTTCATGAAGATCTCTCAGTTCCTTTGAAAGTTATCATGAAGCAAACAAAAAGTAATGGTGGACTAGTGGTTTGAAACAAACATTTCTTTCCTTAAAGGCAGTACTGAGGTTTACCAAGACCTGGCTTCTTTTTCTTCTTTTTTTTCCCTAACAGAATTATCTAGCATATGCCTTCTCAGCAGGAGCTATATCACCCTCAAGGGAATCAGTATTGGTTATTGGAGAGGTGGGAGGAGAAAAATCTTAGATATTACAATGGTCTGTGACTTTCCAAAGGGCCACAGTACATAAACAGATATATATAGTTATATCTGTGATACTAAATTTTAATATGGGGGAATTAGGAAAAGATATCTAACAAGGCTCCTTTAGGGGAGGAGGGAACAAAAATGGGGAAAAAAGTTGAGAAATGGTGATCTTACATAACATTCTGTTAAATGTTGTCAGGTGGCAACCACTAAATTAAGCACAGGGATTTATTTGTAATTCCTCTATACTTTATGTCGTATTTGTTCTTTCCATCTTTTTAGTCCATAAACAATATAAAGCATTAAAGAATTTTAATGACATGCTATCCATAATATCATTATGTTATAGACTTTTTTCATGTTTGCCCATCATTTATGTTTAAATAATAAATACATACTGTTTGGTATTCTGTTCTCTTGACTCATACACATGTATTCATCCTTTTACATGACTGTTTTTATAAGGATGCACGAAATTTAGTTGTACTTTGGTTCTCTTCTGGTTGTACTTCTGTATCTAAAACCTCTTTCCATGTCTTCTTTTCCCCTGACTGCCTTTTAAAAATTGAGATCCTCAGAAAATATATTCTATTCCCCTTCTTCTCATACATTATCTCAGGATCCTCTCACCCATCTTCCAATGACACTCTCATTTTTAGCTCCAGTCTAGACTTCACTCCTGGGCTCCAGATTCATATTTCCAACTTCTTACTGGATTTCTCTACTTAGATATTCCTCAAAAAGCAATTTTTTTCAAACCTGTTTATCCTTTGTCTTCTAGACTCTTTTTCTCCCCCTTGATATCGCCCTTCCAGCCAGGTCCTATTGACTGTATTAATACCTTTAAAATATCCCTCCTTTCTAGTTACTCTGTTAACCCTTGAATTCAGTCCTTTATCTCTTGCTGAGAGAATTACCATTACACTCCTAAACATCTCCCTACCTCCTGTCATGCTGTCCCCAGAGTCATCCTCCACAGTGCTGTCTGACAAGTCTTTCTAAAGTATAAATCATATCAAGTCACTTCCTATATTACTTATGGCTGTACTGCCCAATACAGTAACCACGAGCCACATATAGCTATTGAGCACTTGAAATGTAACTAATCTGAAATGAAAGATGCTGAAATTAAATTGCGTTAGATTTATGAGACTTGGTCTGATAAAAGGAATGTAAAATACATATAATTTTTGTATATATTTAGATAAATATTAGTATATTAAGATTCATTTCATCGGTTTCTTTTTATCTTTTTTAATATGGCTAACAGAAAACTTAAAATTATTTATGTGGCTCACATTTGTGGTTTTGTATTATATATCTGTTAGTGCTGGCTTATAGGATAATGCTCAAACCCATATCATAGCATTAAAAAACAAAACTCAACTGAATAAATTTTAAAGTCCTAATTGGTTTTATTAAATGAATCATAAATTGGGTGACATCTCATCTGGTAAATAGAAGAGAGCTCTAAAGAGCTGTACAAAAGGGAAGACTTTTATAGGCAGAAGGAAGCAAGACAAGGAAGTTATTCTAGCAAAGAATAGATTGTTCAGACAAGGTCACCTTCCTTTGTTGCACAGTGGGAGGTCTATCAGGTAGATTTCCTTTCTAGTGTTGACCAGGAAATTTCAGACTGAGTGATTAAGATTATATTCCTAGGAGAGGCTGAAACTGCAATTAGATTAAGTCTCCATTTGGTGATGTGAGCCTTTTTACAGGTGACTCCATTTTGGGCCTGTTGGCTCTTTTTTAACAACAGCATTATGATGTTTCATCATGTGGCTATCACATGTCTAGTCCATTTCATCTTCTTCTAGCTATCATGCAACAATTGATCTGGGTTCATACCAGGGCCCCTCCACATGCCAGCTGTGTGATCTGGAGCAAGATGCTTAAACTCTCTAAGTTTTAGTGTACCTAGCTGAAAAACATAGATATTATTTGCTTCAATATTTTGTTGGGAGGATCATATCACCAAGCTGGCTGTCCAGTGGTTAAGTGCTGTCACTGCTGTAGGTCCGGGTTTGATCCCTGGTCAAGGAACTAAGATCCCACAAGCTGTGTGGTGCAGCCAAAAAAAGATACAATCAATGTCAAGTGCCTATCACATAAAATTTAATTCTCACTGATACATTCAAGTCATGCCAGACTGCATTTCCTCTTTTCTTTCTATTGTAAAGAGCAGGTGATGGTTCAGATGTGTATGCAGCCTTAATATTCCTAAAAGTGAACATCCTCTTTCCCTGTTTAGTTACTGGAGTTCCACTCTCCCTTTATTTTCCCTGTTTTCATCAAATATTATACCTGAAAACCTCTGAGTTTCCTTCTATTTTTTCACTCAATGTCTTGTCCTAGAGATTGATTTTAAAAATAAAACAATGATTGTAACATTGAGGAAATCTCAAGTCAAATGAAGAACATAATAAAGATTGTAGCTTGTTCTTGCCCCATAAGAGAATACTTTTTTTCCTATGATCTGACACCCCACAGTCAATCCTTTAAGCAAAGTAGGATTTAAATTTAATTTAAGAATAACATAAGAAACAATTTCTTCTGCCTCACTCCCACGCTTTTCTTCTCTTAACCCTCCTGCTTGCAAATGTCTTCTACCCTGCTGCTGCTAAGTCGCTTCAGTCATGTCCAACTCTGTGCGACCCCATAGACGGCAGCCCACCAGGCTCCCCCATCCCTGGGATTCTCCAGGCAAGAACACTGGAGTGGGTTGCCATTTCCTTCTCCAATGCATGAAAGTGAAAAGTGAAAGTGAAGTCGCTCAGTCATGTCCAACTCTTTGCGACCCTATGGATTGCAGCCTACCAGGTTCCTCCGTCCATGGGATTTTCCAGCCAAGAGTACTGGAGTGGGGTGCCATTGCCTTCTCCGGTCTTCTACCCTAGACCCATACATTAGCTACCACTCAAATTAACTACCTAATGAGGGTCCTTTTCATCAGTGAGGTCTGTTGGGAAAAGCCTCCTCAGCTCACTGTGGATTATCCACAGTGTCTTAGAGAGTTTCTGGCAATGGACACTTGCTCTAACAAATCTTAAAAGTGTTTCTGATGGCCAGAATTGTCAAAGATAAGAGTAAGATGAAATGTTTTATAGACATATCCTTTGGGAACTTCCATGAACATCTTTTGAGTATCCCACTCATAGGAAAAGCTTAGAAGCACAACAGCATTCTAAAAGGGGGTGATGAGACTCTGGCTAATGTCTCTCGAGTGTAAAATGTGGCCTTTCAGATGATGTAGTCACCTTTGCCTTCTACAATGTCAGCATTTCAAAATGGGTAAAGGATATGGATTAGGTAGGAGCTGAATGCAAATGTGTTTTGCAAATAGTGTCTTTTAAGATAATTGCAGATGACGGTTGAATACTGAAGGTATTAATACAATCAGTATTTAACCTTGTGTAACTGTGCTTCATCAAATCACACCCTGCACATTGATTGCATTAAGCCAGGTCAGTGGTTTCTTACTTAGGAATATCTTATAAGAATCTTAACATGAAGGCAACAGTAGTTGATCAGCTGCTGTTTATTTACATACTGAACATGTCATCAATAATACAAAAGCCAAGGTCTTTAAGTTGAAAGAACAGTGGGATTGGCATGAATTTTGCTTAATGGTGCGTAATAAGCAAAGTAGTCTGTGGTGCCAGAAACTGACAGGATGCATTATGTTGAAACAGATATATGTCTTTAATTTAAGGGTATTATGTAAATCTGACAGGAGTTTTTCCCTTTATTTTCCTGTAGTTTAACTTTAATTGCTCGAAGATTAATTCTGAGTTTTCCCTTCCTCCAGAGGGTGATGAGACGGGCGTGATGGATAATCTTCTGGAAGCCCTGCAATCAGGGGCGGCATTCCGAGACCGCAGAAAGCGGATTCCAAGGAATCCAGGTAGGAGCCATTCTAGCTCTCATGGTATTATAGAATGTAAATGCTCAGAACCAAATACAACAACAACGAACAAAAATACCTTTCTCATGAAAAAAAAATGTATTTGAAACAGTTGATCTCAGTTCATGAGTGAAGTCTCAGCAGGCTTCTATATCTACCTGATCACAAGTTTTAACTTTGTAAAAGTGTCTTCAAATAACAGTAGGCTTTGCAAAAAAGTTTAGAAACAAGTATTCCAACTGTGTTTAATACTAAATATTTTTATTTGTTATTTTATGAGCATGTGATTTGTCTAGAAGATGGTTTAAAATCGTAACTGTAATTAAAGTCATCCCAAATAATTGGCTTGAAGGATGTAACAGGTAAGGAAACTGAGATAATGCTTCTTTTCAGAGGTCATTTTGGCTTTGTGATCCATTCTCCATGTTACTAAAGAGAGGAGAGGCACTGATGATCCAAGATGCCCTGAAGTCTCAAGTGTTGGAACCCCTTTTTGTGTGTGTTAGATTAATAACAAAGCCACACTATGAAATTGATCTTGGTGGAAGAAAAAACATAAACAAAACAGGCTCCCTCCCTCAAGAGGAACCAGAATGTTGTCCATCTTTCCACTTCATACCCTATGTCTGAAATAAATAAGAACTTCTTACAGAATAATCCAAGTAGGCTGAGCTATCTACTTCTTTTAAGGACATTTTTATATTTTTAATTCCTATCTTTCTTGAAGTAGAGGGAGAAATTATATGTGTTGTTTGTAAAAGTTCTCTTCATGGACTGTAGAGTGATATGGAGGTGTCAATGAAAAAAGGAAAATTAATAGTAAACATGGAAACTCTACTTAATTTAGATTAGTAAGATTTGCCTTGCATAGCCTATAATTCAAAAATATTCTATGTTTGGAATAGAAACAATCATATTTCATTAAAATGGAAATTCAGTTCAATTCAGTCACTCAGTCGTGTCTGACTCCCTGTGACCCCATGGACTGTAGCATGCCAGGCTTCCCTGTCCATCACCAACTCCCAAAGCTTGCTCAGACTCATATCCATTGAGAAGGCAATGGCAGACCACTTCAGTATTCTTGCCTTGAGAACCCCATGAACAGTATGAAAAGGCAAAATGGAAATTGGTACCTCTCAAAACTATTGTACTCCCAACAAAATAATGAAAGAAATGAAGTCCAGTAAAGAATGAATGACCAAGCTTTGTCCCCGGCACAGGAATATGAGTGCAAAAGGCTGACAAGTAACAGAAAGTATAGCTGACCTCTCCACCATCCCCCATCTCCATGACAATGAGAGGATGCCTGGATGACAAATACATATCTCACAGGCTCCGAGAGCCACCCGCAGAGAGGCCCCTCAGAGATGTTAACCATTTCCTAGCAGGAACCACCACTGGGCTGAAGAAACCATTAACCACGTGGAATATCCTCTAATATGCTGTGGGATGCAGAAATACAAAACCATCCAACAGCAAGCACCAAAAGAGACCCTAAGGGTCAAAACTATTCATCAACAAGCACCAAAGAAACAGTCTTAGAAAGCAGTGTAAGAGCTCTGTGGTCACCTTTCAAATGCATACAAGCAAATTCATTATCCTACGGAACTACATTGCTGTTCGGTTCATGACACCTTAGTTAGGAAACATTGATGCTTCCTGGTCCCTGCCATCATTCTCCCTCCACTTAAAAAATAAAATAAAATTTATTTCGCTGTGCCAGGCCTTAGGTGCAGCATGGGGAAAAAAAAAAAAAAGAATGATCCAGAAAAGCTTTTGGCAATGGTGAAATTCATGGCAGAAGACAAAATAAGTTTTATTTCATCTTTTTCACATTTGAGTGAATCCTGATGGGTAGATTAGCCTGAAAGTTAGATTTTGTTGAGAGAAGAAGAATGTTTTGATTGGAGTGTAAGACTGCTTTATGTAGATGAAGACATTGCAGATGGCCTACAAAAAGAGTAGAAGACTGAAGGAAAGAAAGTTAACATCTCTATTTATATATGTCCATATTTTTTAAGGTAATGCTGCATGGTAGAATGTCAGGAGCACTACTTATCTGTCCTCAATCTTGACCTGTAAAATGCAAATATTCTCCCATGCTACCAGAGGCCCCTTCCACCTTTTAAGGAAAATAAAAACCAGTCCTGCTCTTTCTTGAACAATCAGAGCATTTATAGTCAGTGGAAAGCAAACTGAAATAATTTTTCTATCAGTGCAGTTTTCTGTTAAGCAGCTTATAAGTAAAAGCACCTTATTCTGTGCCATAAAAAAACTGCCGTCATCTTTCTAGGCTGTTTATTTTTAAAATACATTTGCTAAGGCTCCTGTCTGATTAGTCTCACACTTCATACTGACTGTACAAAGATGGTACCGAGAGAGATCATTCCATGGGGTTTCTGTGAGTTTAGTACTAAGGGAATGTAGTGTTGTCAACTGCAAAACACTAAGAATATATTCACAAACTGTATACTTTTTTAGTACTGATTCTGAGTAATCTAAATTAAGACCTCTCTTATTTTGTAGTTGGAGGGCCTCCACAAGCACATAGGGTCAAAAATATCAGCCCCGTTAGCTCTGGCAGTCATTCCAAGGAGCAGCAGCCAATGCACATGTCCAGTGGTGAGAAGAAACCAGAAGGCAGACAGTGGCAATGATTGGTAAAGCATCTTGGATATCAGTAGAAGTGCTTGAAGGGAGAGGGAGGGGAAGGCAGACACAGAGTTTGCAAGTCTGCCAAAAACTCCCTTGTCTGCTTCCCTCTTTCTTAAAGCAACAGAACTGGGGGGTTTTCCACATTCCCTCCCTGTTTCTGCCTCTCTTAGCTAAGATCCTCTTTTCCTGCTGGCCTCCTTTTGTTTTCACTTTCCTAGGCACCTTATTTTGTTCCTTCCCAAGATCCCATTGACTTTATAGTGTTACACTTTCCCTGTTCAACCCCAGTATCCTTGGTCCTGTACAAAGACCTTTACTTCACCATGGTGAGATAAAAGCAGAAAAAATAAATTATAAAGAAGACTATTTTCTCCAAGTCAAGTCAAATCAGAGGAAATAGCCAAAAAAATCTGAAATCAAAGTCAACTGCAGACAGCAAAGAAGTACTGCTCTGCTTGCCAAAAACCCTTTATCATTGCTTACAGATGGATACTTCAACGTGTACAATACATAGCCCTACAATTGTACGTCTAATTGCAGTGTTTTCCGTTCCATATTTAAAGAAAATGAAGTGAGAGTCTGTATTTTTCATTAGAAAATCAAAATGTTAATAAATGGTATGAAGAGTTGCCTAAATTGCAAATCTTCTGCAGAGAGGCGATGTTCCCCTCCCTAAGAAGAAGTCCCATTAGTTTACTCAGAAAGAGCTCCCAAATATTGCCTCCAGCCCATTCAGCTGAATGTACTGTTTCAGTTTAGGGCACCAAAAGCCATTTTAAGGGAGAGGATCACATTTGTAGTTATTTTGAAAATATTACTAACTGGTATAGCATGGGCCCCAGCCAATCAGAACATGCAAGGGTAAGGAATAGCCTGATGGCTTTACCAATGCCCACTGGCTGAATATTAATCCAGATTATGGCTGGGCTGGTGTCAAACTCAGAAATTAGGAAATGAACCCCTAAACATCCATTCATTTACTCAACTTCCTCTGTTTTGTGAAAGGTACTATGCTAGACATGATGACAGATACAAAAATAATTAAGATTTCCTTAGTTATAAGACCCTTGTGTCTTATAGAAATGATAAAAATAGGAAGACTACAGGATAAGGCAGACAATAGGGGCATTATACAAGAGATATTAATAGCATCCTATGTGAGTTCTGAGAAGGGAAATATCATGCCATATCAATATGTCATAAAAAGTCATGGAGAAAGACTTTGAAGAATGAGTATGGATTTCAGCAGGAGTTGGAGGTGGGGATAGTGGGCATTTGAGTTAGATGAAATATCATTAAGAGTTTAGAAACTGCAAAGCATTTTGGGAGAGTGGCAAATAGCACAACTACTAGAAAATAGGTTATATAAAGTGTAGGTTGTTACCCTATCAGAGAATGCTTGAATAAGAGACAAAGGTGTATCATTCTTTAACAATGGGAATATACTGAGCTTTTTAGCAGTGGAAGAATATGACCAAAGCTATATATTGAAATATTTAATCTATAGGAATGTGGGCGATAACTTAGGATTCTACTGTCATATCTTTAGACAAAAGGAGATAATTTAGGGAAAGAGAAGTAACCAAGAGTCAAGGATAACCCTAGGATTGACTTTGAATAGCTGGGAGGACACTTGGGTTATGAGAGAAAACTGTTGAGATCAGGAAAAGGAATGGTGATAAAAGACAAATTCAGTTTGGGGCGAGTGAAACTGCAAGTGGTAGCAGAGCATCGAGATCAAGATGTCCAGAAGTTTCTTGGAAATATGATTGGAGATTTCATCACAAGATGATTGAGTTAGTGAGATTTCTGATTATATTGAATACTTTGGAAATGGAAGAGATTATTAGAGGGATTATTAAGAAAAATAAATCCAAACCCAGAACTTTGAAAATGCCTCTCCTTAGGGTCTAAAAGTAGAAGACTAGCAGAGAAGTCTGATCAGGAACACTTGGGTAGGTAGGAGGCCAATCAAAACATTATTGTTCTAAAAGCAAAGGAAGGCAAAAAAGGTGTGCATTTTCAACAATGGCATATGCTACAGTGAAATCAAATAAGATCAAGACCAATGATTTGCCATTTGGGAGCTTTCTAGTGACATTTTAAGAGCATCTTTTCAATAATGGAATGGAACTGGAAGCCAGAATGGAGGAACTTAGTAGATGGTGAGGCTCTAGGGGTAGATAGTATTCATTCAGAATTAAACAATTTTATTGACTGTCCCCTGGGCATCACGTGCTGGGTTAGGTGCTGAGGATTTAACACCAAATAGGATATTTGCCTCAATGAGCTCACAGACCATTTGAAAAACATGAATGTAATCCACGTGATACCAGTGCAATGCAAGCAACTAACACAGCATTGTAAATCAACTGTACTTCAGGTAAAAACATTTCAATTTAAAAAAAAGTGTAATCTTATATGTGCCATAATGAGATAGGAATCATGTGTTTATGTAGCACGGGACATAGAATAATTCCCCACATCCCCTACCCTCTAGCCTTTGTATTCCCTAAAATATGTGTTAGTCACTTCAGTCATGTCCTACTCTTTGTGACCACATGGACTGTAGCCTGCCAGACTCCTCTGTCTTTGGAATTCTCCAGACAAGGATACTGGAGTGGGTAGACATTCCCTTCTCCAGGGGATCTTTCTGACCCGGAGATGGAACCTAGGTCTCATGCATTGCTGGTGGGTTTCTTTACTATCTAAAATATAGACTACACTTTCTATAAATTTGGTGAGTGAAAGGAACATTTCGGTTTCTATCATCTCTGAATTTGGCCAAATCTTTCTGGACTCTCTTTGTTACAGCCTTTGTTAGCATTTAAGGTAATAAATCCCATATGTTTACAACCTACTTTGTAAAGAATTGTCCATCAGTATTCTTAACTTTGTCATTATAAGGTCAAAGATATGCTTTGGAGGAAAAAGAAATTCATAAAGAAAACCTTGCAGGAGTAAAAACCACACTTAAAATATATACACAATGCCAAATCTTTTTTTTTTCTTCTGAATATGTATAGATACTTCGAACATGCTTATCTTTTAATCAGCTCCACCTCTTCCTTCTCTGCCCACCGTAAGTATAAACAGGCTTCTCAGCAATAAATAGATATCTAACTGAGCTATTTTGGCTATGACTAGATTTTGATATATAGTTCTAGACATTAAAAACACACATACACAAGAAGAGCATTACAAAGACATGAAACCAGGAAACAGAATAAATGTAATTTAGTTTTAGAAACACACAAGGCAACTAAGAAAATTAAATTTGGAAAAACAGAAGAAACACAGGAGACACATGATCTAGTTTTATGGATCAGCAAATGGAAGTGAAAAAGTGAAAGTGTTAGTCACTCAGTCATGTCCAACTCTTTGTGACCCCATGGACTGGAGCCTGCCAGGCTCCTCTGTCCATGGAATTCTCCAGGTAAGTCTAAATGAGAAGATATAATTTACCATTTGAGAACAGAGAGGAGACAGGAAACAACAATAGCCAACTGGAAAAATCAAACTCTTAAGTCTTAATATTAGGAAAAATATTTTTGTAACAAAACCAAACCCACATTTTCTTAGGCCTTTCTACCTCACAGTAGCTACTGTTCCTTTGCTTTCATCTGAAATACCCTGCTTTCCTTGCCTGCTGTCTGCTACAGCAGCTGGCATCCTCCTGCTTTCAGCCAGAGCTTGAGAGCTGTCAGTGGCAAAGTGGGAAGAAACGCCTCTCTCTTCTTTTAGTGTGACACTCCACCCATGTACAGTCTGACACTCCACCAGTGTACCAAGATAATATACTACTTATGCCTCAAGGTCTTACAGACATTTTTAGAAAAACAGCTTTCAGGTATAAGTTACAGTCCTCTTGATCTCCATGGGATTTGGCCCCATGCACCAAGGCCCAAAGACAAACCCATGTAGCATTCAGTATCCTCCTCCCTTTTTTGATGATCAGGTCTGTTGCGGTTTTCTGTTTGGTTTTGTTTCATCATTTTTACTAGGTCAAGCAGGTCATTCATTCTAAGCTGTTTACTTCTTTCTCCCTCAGGATGAGTTCTTTCCCGTGAGCTTTTTCAGTCTCTAAGTGTCAGAATCTTAGACTAGCTGACTCAACCCCATTTTGTCTGTAGTAAAGTTATTATATTGTAATATGCAATTCAAATCTAGTAAAAAATATTGACATAATGCAAACAAATGAAAACGGTATTCATCCAACTATTTATTGATTAAAGAGTAGGAGTCAGGCAACAGTGCTTGAACCCTGGAGGGCAAAGATGGAAAAAGCATAGGTCTTGCTCTCAAGAACTCAGCATCTCATGGGGAAAACAGAGTATACATAATATAAATGCTATGGTATGAGTATGTAGAAAGTGCTAAAAGAGGAATAAAATGCCTGGAGAACTGAAGAAAGTTTTCATGATAAAAGTGTCATTTGAACTGTGTTTTGAAGGATGAATAGTAGTTTATGTGGAAAACATGAGGAATGATGGCAAATGCATGCAATGGAAAATGGAAAGGAGTGGCGATGATGAAAAGTTTGTTTCAACCAAGAGCCAACAGAAGTTTTTAAGTAGAGGATTACCTAATTATTTGTGCATACACACACACGCACACACGCACACACACACACACGAAAGCAGGAGGGGTTGAGGCTGGAATTAACCAATTTGAGGGACATCTGCATGTATATAGTTGTAGAAACCTTGGGATCCCCCAGGAAGAGTGTATCCAGTGGGAGGTAAAGGCCAAGAATAGTGTCTTTGCGAATTGCAGTATTTGGGAGGCAAACAGAGGAATCAGCAAAGGACACCGAGGGGACAAAATAATTAGAAAGCGAAGAAGAGAAGCAGCAAAAAGTGATGCCAGGAAGACAGAGGGTAGAGAGAATTTCAGAATGGAGATAGTAAGGTCACATCCTGCAGAAAGGTAAGTAGAATGATGACTGAAACGAGACCAGTGGGTTTGTCTGCTAGCAGGTAACAGCTGTCCTTTTCCCAAGCAGTTCTAATAGAGCAGTGAGGGCCAAGAGGGAAGATTTCAGGGATTAAAGAATGAAGAATATCTTTTGATCCTTAAATGCTGGAATTTGAAGGGGGAAAAAAAGGGAGTTAGAGAAAGAAAAGATAAATTGTGTCTCTTCTAGAGATCCTCACAGTAAACTAGATACTTTCAAGGGTCTTGGATGGTGTTGCCAATTATATTAGTAAATTATTATACCTAGTGTTTCCCTCTTAATTCAGTTGTATTTATTGAACATATACTATGTGATGTACTTAAAGTACTTTAGCATGCTTGGTGCTTTACAGTTAACAAAGCACTTTCTCATCTGTTGTGTGTATGTGACTCATAGCTATCTAGTACAGAGTTCTGTTTGGGTAAGTTAAAATGAATGACATTGTGGCTCATGCAGAGAAGTGCAGGTGGGAGTGGAGGTGGGGAAGGAGACAAAAAGGATCGAATAATCCTCAGGCCAGTCACTCAGTGTTCTCAGTAGTGTTAGCTCAGTTACCTCTTGACAATAAATAGAGGGTAAATACTAGGGTCTTGGTGTATTGATCAACATTTCAGTGACAGTTAGAAAGATGAGAGCAGGTAAGATAATCTAGGGTAAATGAGTAGAGCAGCCTACAAAGGGTGAACCCTGGAGAAAACAAACATGTGTGGCACTAGTTCTCAGCCCTGGCTAACACTGGAATCACTTTGAGGTACTTTTTAAAAAATACTCATGTCTGGTTCCTCTCTGAAATAATCAAATCCAAATCTATGGAGTAAGAGCCTAAGAAATAGTATATTTTAAAAGTGATATATTGCTATATATAAAATAGATAAATAACAAAGACCTACTGTATGGCACAGGGAACTGTATTCAAGATCTTGTAGTAACCCATAATAGAAAAGAATCTGAAAAAGAATAGATATACGCATATATGTATAACTGAATCACTTTGCTGCACACCTGAAACTAACACATTAGAAATCAACTCTACTTCAATTAAAAAGAAGTTATTCAGGTGATTTGAATGTGCCATGAAAGTTGAGAACCACCAATTCATGGGACTAGCTCAGAAACCAAAGCACATAAAAGAGGGCATTAAGGGGTTAGTTATGGAGGAGTGGGGAGAAAAAGAGTAGTGTGGTACCGCCAAAGCTAAAGGCATAGAGCTTTTCAAAGACTAAGTGCTAAATAGCATCAGATGTAGCCAGGAGGTCCAATAAAATAAGGATTGGAAAGGATCCAGTAGATTTAACTATTAATATTAGGACTTCATTGATGACTTTGGCAAAAACAGTTTTAGGAGAGTGTGTTTGGATAGGGGTGAGAGTGAGTCAGATGTCCTGAGTTCTAAAATGCTATTAATTTTTAAGGCCACTTAGTGTCTTTTTTTCAATCACTTCATGTGACTCTTATGATGAAATGTGTACCTGTATTAGTTACTCAATTTTTGTTTGTTTTTTTCTTTTTATTTATGGAAATTGAATTTTACTTTTGAGGCAGACATATACGTGTGTTGATTAAGAAGATCTAGGTTTGCATTAGGGAGGGCAGAAACAGAAGATTGCTGTGTAGTCTATCCTTGATTATTCTTTGACAACTGGAGAACAAATTGAACACAGACCATTTATGCCCTATTTATATGCAAAATTGTCCTAAGCAACCACTGATGATGTTCTCTATAGAAATTTCAATCATTTTTGCTTGTCTGTTCTCCTACACAATATAATCAGCTCTGCTGCAGATTTCTTCATTGGTGATTTCTGCAAGCTAGTAGGAGATAAGGTCAATTTCAGTTGATTTTTATGAGAATATAAATTTATCAGGCTTCCTTTAGATATTAGAATATGGGATAAGTTAAGACAAGCAATTATTATGCAGCAGTAAATTCCTCTTGGTAGTTTTAATTCCATGTCAAAAATTCCTGGACCTGCTAATGTTGGTAGCTCAGCTCCCACAACCACCTGCTTATTTACAGACCTTCAGTTCAGGAATACATGTTTGGGACCCTATATGTCAGGTGCATGGTATCATTCTAATATGAGCAGGCACTCTGTGCATCTGTAGCTATATTCAATGACAAGGTATTTTTCAGAGTGTTATAAGTATCTTAAATTTTCTAAAAACCTAATTGCTTTCAAAATTAAAGGGAAATGATTGTCCTAAATGGTGGTAGTGACGATAGGCTTATTTCTGTCATAGGGACTTGGTAGCATATTACTGAAATTTTTCCTCAAGGTGGTAAGAAATTATAAACACTCCTTCCTGTCCAGCTGAATTCCATCTGCTGCCCCCATGGCCAAAGGCAGCTACTTTCACCTGGAAATAAGTGTACTCCCTACCCATCTCCCAGTTTTACTGAAACCTTTGGACACATCTCTCCTGTGTATTACTCCTAATGAGCCTTACTCCTTTCTTTGTGTCCATTAAAATGAGAGGAGTGCAAGGAGAAGGAAGGAAGAGAGCAGTGGTTATCTAAGGCTCTATGATACCCCTTTGAGATTCAAGTTCTTTCATTATTCATTGGTATTTTTTGGATTTGTGAAAGTATGAGCCTGATACCTTGAACTTAATATTGTGCTTCACCTATTCCAGGAAGCCTTTTAAGGTTATGCTCAATGTCAACTTTCTTAAAGATATTGAGGATACAAAGTGTTAAAATACAACAAAGGTTATAACTATATTTCACTATTAAAGGTTTGTGATTTATTTTTAGTATTACCTAGCATATAACTCAGTATAGTATATGCTCTTGATAACTGCTTATTGAATACTTTACAAGTATCTGAAAAGAAATTGAATCTACATGAAATCCTTTTCAATATATTGTACCTAAAGGTATCTCTCAAGTTTGAAATTTGGAGGATGAAAGAAATAGAAGTTCCATTATACATCACTATAAATGGAATTCCATTAAATCTGAGTTTATTTTATGGGCAAACTCGAATATCCTATGTATGTTACCTTCACATGACCTTTTCTACTCAGTAATGCTTAGGCTTGACAAGTAAAGAAAAATGCTTAGTTTTTATAAAACACAAAATATAAATGTATGCCATTACTCTTATTCTTCCGTCCATTGTGCTTGTATTTGACTGCTGCCTCTTTCTCATTCTCTACTCAAATCATGGTTTGTTCTATTACAACTAGTTAGAGGGCAAAATTCCTAAATACTAATAGAGAAATTACAGGGAAAGCAGATTGACAAGAGTCCTTTCAGTTTTACATATCTTCTCATCAGTCTTTGCAAATATATTCTATAAGACAGGGGAAGTGGTGAGTTAATGAATCTCTTTAGAATAATGTTAAATAATAATTGTTTTTCCAGTTTTCTCACAGATTTACGCAGGAGGACAGATCTTTCTGAAATTTAAGGAGTTTTTATCTAGCATGTAGGAGTATTCTAAGGATTTGAACTGTTTGTTTCAGAGACTTTCTAGAATCCAGGATCATATTTTCCTTTCCACTTGAGAAGGTTTTAGCTTGAGATTTCTGGGTTTACTGGTCTGTTATATTGTCTTGCATAGATGTACTATACAGCAAGCAAACAGTATTCTCTGGACAATGAACAGGGATTTTTTTTTTCATACGTATTCACTACTCTTCATTGGTTTCAGCAAGTCAATGTATATCCTGGATCAAAGAAATGAAAAAAACACAAAAAAAAGGATAT
The DNA here is from genome assembly GCF_055505025.1 of Bos grunniens. Classification (NCBI taxonomy): domain Eukaryota; kingdom Metazoa; phylum Chordata; class Mammalia; order Artiodactyla; family Bovidae; genus Bos; species Bos grunniens. The sequence continues at coordinate 97,044,455 of NC_141194.1, read as the reverse complement.
GATTTTTATATTGTTGTTTGGAAAGTTAATACTATTATGCATGAATTTCATCTTTCTTGCACAATTAGAATTCCTCTTAGATTTGTAGCAGCCTTATAGCTATTAATCAAAAGTGTACATGTTTAGTTTCCTAATAAACTGATTATCTTCAAATATTTGGAGTTAACCTGTGAAGGGAAATTTGTACCAGGAGAATAAATATTATGGCCCTGCGTGGATAATCCAGTATTTATTCTAGTTATGTTTGTGACTACATCTCAGTCATCTGTATCAGTACTATTTTATGTGACAGGAATCATGAGAGATAATTGTGCTTTGTGCATATACTTGTAGATTTCATTTTGTCATATCAACAGATAATTGGAATCAAATATTCTTAAACTGAAAAGAAAAAGGACTTAAAAAAAAACTTTTCTAGTATGTAGATTTCACTTTAATGTCCAAATTGAACTCTCATGCACATATAGAGGACATTAAACCAAGTTCAGTCAATAGTCCTAAAAACTCACAACATGAAGGCACCAAGAGGATGACCATCTTTACTGACGAGGGGTAATGGTCCAAGATAGGAAATAAATTTAGAAATGAAATTTCAACATAACAAACTTCTAGGAAATTATTGGAGGATATTTTAAATGTTAAATTCAGGTGGTAGCAGATTGGGAAGGGCAAATGGGAAGAAAAGTATCAAATTTAGCAATTTAACTTTTTTTTCAGTTGCCATAAATAGTATCAATCAGTTTGCATGGCTCACTTAGAACTGAAATTTCCTAGCAGAGGAAGATGCAAAACACTGAAAAAGGATCATGGTCAAGTTGAATGCTGTCCACACAAATTTTTGCATTGTAGATTATCCTTATGCTTCCGGTAGTCTTTTTTCCTACTTACCATGCTTTTCAGTCCTGGGGTCCTTTGTCTTCACTTTGTCCACCTTTGTCCTCCTGTCCGCTTTCCTCACTTCTCTTCTGCTTCAGAAGAATCCTGTTTTATCAGTTTATCTCCCTCACAACACTGTTTCCTGCCTCCATTGTCCCAACCTGACCTATCACACATTAGCCATGGAAAAGAAAAACTCAGGAATGGAAATGGAGAAATAAAATTGTATCAGTATTGTTTGAAGTCTATTTTACTTCTCTTAAATTTCAGCATTCTATCTCTTTTAGGAAAACAAAGACCATTGCCAATATTTACTGTTCCAAATAAACCCTCTCTTTATGCCAAACTGTTTCCGATCTCGCTGGCAGGGAAGGGATCAATGGAGGACATTTCAAAGGGACAAGAAGACATTCCTGGGTGGACTCCTGAAATTATGATGTCAGTGCTGCTGAAATTTATAAGTACTCCTGATAGTGAGGAAAGTGTCACATAGATGATAAACCCTTTGTATAGCTACATAAATTATCTCACCAATTAGTATAGACAATTGTGAAATGACTACACGGGTTTTTGCTCTCAAAAAGCATACAGTCTTAAAAAAAAAAAAAAAAAAAGCATACAGTCTTAAAAAAACAAAACCCAAAATGCCCTTTCACAAAAATTCCTCAAATCACAGTGTACTTTTACAGCTTGACAGGTATGAATGTTTTCAGTGAAAAGGAAGAAGTTTGGGATTTCAATGAGTAGTTTGATAGGTGTAGTTTTTGTTTTTGTGTTTTTTGTTTTTTGTTTTTTTGTCTCTCTGCATTCATTGAAGTAAAATCTTAGGTTTTACTTAAGTCATAATTAAGTTCTACTCCAAGGAGCTTTCTTTATTATTAAGGCATGTAAAACAAATTTATTTAAAGAGCACTTTCCTTATAAGCTAATTGATATGTTAATTTTTTTGTAATATTTTGAAAACATATACCTCTGTTCATTAACTTTTTTTTTTTTAATTGGAGACTCATTCCAGTAAAGGTGAGACTGTATAGTGTGTGTGCTTTATCTATTTACCTAAATGCAAGTGGGCCCCTTAGAAGGTAACACCTCTTATCAATCGTGATTATTTTCATTAAGTCCTGCAAAAACATTTTTGTTATGAATTATGCATAATCTATCCATCTATTACTTAACTTCTATTCTTGACCATCAAATAGGTATTGTTACCCTAGTTGATTTGGCTATACAAGTTAAATGTGGCAAATCCATTTTTTTAATTGGAAAAGAGCTCAATTTTGAAGTATGCCTTCTTTTGACTTCTTTTGTGAGCTTTATGACACATGGTACATGTCCTGGCATAATCGAAGGTATAAAGAGTAGTGATTGGGTAGAATTCATCACAGAATTTCACTTCCTAACTGTGTATCCAAAGCTGCTTTCGTACCAATTAGCTATGACCTTTTATTCTAGCCTTAGGGTATTACATTATTAGAGGCACCATTTCTGAAATATTTTGTTTCTAATATTAGTTTAAGCAAATTTCCTTGCAGTACTGACTGTTTTCCAGGGTAGACAACCCCCTGCCCTCCATGTGCTGCTTCTTTCCACTAAGCTGCTGAGTCTTTCACAAAGGAATTAAACATAATGCTTCTGGAAACATGAATAGCTTGTGCCCTTTTCTGAGTGTCCTACTTCAGAAAGATTGCAGCTACAGTGGTATTACATGCCTTCATTTTTGTTTGTTTCTCTCTGCAAGGAAGTTCCTCCTTTAACATAGAGCCAGACTCTTTTATTCTTGGAATTTTCCTCCTCTAAATGATACGAAGACCTCAGTCATCTTCTTAAAACACATTGTTTCTTTGTCAAATTTATTTCACATCAGTTGACCACGCACCTTGTAGGAATAATGGGGTCTTGGTAAGAGGGTCTAAATGTGTGTGTGCTAAGTTGCTTCAGTCGTGTCCGACTCTCTGCAACCCTGTGGAGTGTTGTCTGCCAGGTTTCTCTGTCCATGGGATTCTCCATGCCAGAATACTGGAGTGGGTTGCCATGCCCTTCTCCAGGGGATCTTCGCGACCCAGGGATTGAACCTGCGTCCCTTGTCTCCTGCATCAACAAGCAGGTTCTTTACCACTAGCATCACCAGGGAAGCCCAGGATCTAAATGAATACTGAGAAATACATCTTTTCTGTGAGGGAAATAACCCAAAGCAAGAGCTCTGTGAATAGTCACAATAACACAATCTTTAGAGAAGACACACAGTGTGTTGCTTATATATGTGAACATCTCCACAGGCGACAAGACGTCAGAAATGCAACTAAAATGAAAACAAGCCACTGGTACATTTTTCACGGTCCTTTCATAGGACAACAGTGCTGCTATATGAAAAAGTCCTATTTGACTTGCATTTGGGGCAGAGAATGCGAGGACTTTGCTGAGAGTTGCCTTGTTTATCCCCCTTCCTCCAAAGCATTTCTTTTATGTGAATCTTTCACTTTCTTGTCCCATCCACTTGTTTTGTTTTCAATGTGAATATCATACTATTTATGAGATGGTCACTGCTTTTGGTGTTCACTGGAAAGAGCTCTTTGATGTTCTCTGGAAAGAGCTTTAAGTTTTACTGAGAAAAAGATAATCAAAAAAAAAATAGGTTATCAAACAAATTAGTTCAATGCCATTTAAGTAATAGAAAGAGGCAAACTTGACTTATTCAACTTTGACATCTAATTTGAATCTTTTTGTGCATGCTGTTCTGAAAAGTGCTACCACTTGTCAAATTTGAATGGGAGAGAACAAAAAAAAGATAGTAGAATATTGCTTCTTTTTCACTAGCTTTAAATTAATTGTAGATTACTCAGAACCATATCTGCATTATTAAAGTGAGAAATTCAGTATTTACTCTAAAGTTCTCTACTCATCTAACTCCTTTAATAATGTCAGGATTTTGCATCAGAAGAACAAGAGAATTAATATTTTGTTATGGTAAAAATGTTTTTTCTTTCTTAACTAACAAACTTAAAATTTCTTTTTTCTTCCATTTATGATCTTGTTAGGCTAATTGAAACAAAATTCGTGTGAGTAATTTATATTACTGACTACCTGCCACTTAAACATTCATGGAAGGAAAAATCAAGTCATGAAATATAAAGAAATAAGCCTGCTTTGAAAAGACTGTATATCATTAACAATTCTAGCAGTTTATATTTTCTTAAATAAGGTAGGTTTGAAACATGTAAATGCATGAAGTTGGAAATGAATCTTCCTTGTGCTCGCACTGCTTATAATTCATGGTTAGCCCTGGTGCAAGATGGTAATTTCAAAACCTCACAGATTTTTATTGCTATCTGTACCTGTATGTGTCAACTGCACAAATGATAAAATAATAATGAAAAGACTGATGGCTTAGTATAATAGCTATTGTGCTCTAAATATCTTGTATGCTTTGACATGAAATGCCTCTCTTGCCTTGGTATCTACTTTTCAAAAATCTACTACCCATTCCTGATACTATTTAACTGGGCTTATTTATTAGTCCTTTGACAGTACTGCCTACTATTGACAGTATCTTTTAATTTGCTTAATTTCCTGACATTTTCTATGTTAACTTTTTACTTTGGGATTTTTAAATGCCAGATTTGTGCTTAAGATAGAAAAGCCCTCCACTAATAAGATTTAGTCATATCACCTAAGTACTACAGAGTCATCCCAGATGTAATAGGGAGAGATAAAGAAGGGATCACAGATAATAAATTTGCCCTGCTTTCTCCAAAAAATTATTACAGCAAGCCTTAAGGCTCAGCTTTATTGATAAATATAAATATGGGTTATGTAAGGAAGGCCTATGCCTAGGTATAATAGCAGTCAAATCTGGTTTTAGTCCTTGTGTTAGGCCAAACCACTCCATAAACTGTCCCAAGGCAATTTGAAAACAGGTATTTGTTGTGTAATCTGTTTTTCATTGCATTTTATTTTATGATTTTTACAATTAAAGTAATAAAACTAAGTATTTCCTGACTAACTAGAAGGTAAACAACTTGACACAATATAAATGTGTTTTATCTCGTGAAACAACCAATGGTCATTCCAAAGGAAGATTGTTGGGAGATGTGGAAGAAGGTAGGATTTTCAGTTGATCACCAGGCTTTTAACAAAACAACTCCTATTATAATCCTAGAGAATTTCATCTGCCTAAATCCCCACTCAAATGACAAGCAAGGAGTGAGAGCTGTAGTCAGAAGAACAAAGGATAAGGGGACCAATATCTGAATGAACCCCCCGCCCCCGTGGTCCACTTTACAGGGACCCATTATGCCGTGGGTTAGGATCTCTCAGCGTTGCTTGTGAAAATACTGGGCACTGAATGATGCTGTATGTCTTACATTCTACTTACTAAAATTGCTTATACAATTTCAATTGGCTACGGTATTTATCATGTTCTGTCCTCAGCATTATGTAGCATGGTTAAGCCTACAAAGCAGCTGCTGCTTCTTTTTATTTTTTTTAGTGGATCAAGTGATTATTATGTATTGTGCAAATATCAATTCAAGTTTCTTCAGTGCTGTGGCATTTAGATGAAGGGTAGTAAATAAACATTAGGCTTTAAAAAAAAAAACTTTTATGCTATTCTTCAAATTCTACATTGCCTGGAAATAAATAGTGGCTATTGGACCCTTTTATTTCTATAAAACTTAGATATATATGTCCATAGGTGAACACTTATAAGTCTATACCTTAATGGAATTTGCACATGGGTATTATGAGGTAAAAACTCTCAAAGATATTATAAAATTATGTTATATAGCTCAGTTTTTACAATGGTTCAAACCTAAGGAGTATCTGTGTATACCATAAATTGCAATAGTATGTATACAATTTTTTAACCTACAACATCCTTGAAAAAATAGCTTTAGAAGGATAAGCTTGGTTAGTATTTTTTAAAGTATGCAGGGTTGGGGAATATGGATTTTAACTATAAAAGCCTCTTTGAAAATCAGACATAGTAAAACGAGCCATGTTGTATGTGTGTGTGTACATATATATATATATATATATATATATATAGCTCCTTTGCTGTCCAGTGAGAACTAGGTGCCATTCTAGCATGTTTTCCCTCTCTTCTTGGACTGTTTCATGTCTGAGGCTTTCTCATTTCTCCCCACAGCTTCTGTCCTGATCCGCAACTGCATTGTCTCTTTTCTTCTCTTTCCATCTGGGAGCTCTTATGTCCCACAATTTACTGAAGTGCTTTAACTACAGCCTGTACCTCTTATTAACATATCTCTGTATTGTGCTTTTCTGTGGTAGTATAGAATATTAATGCGATTAGGACAATTCATTAAGATATACTGCCTATTTGAGTGACAGCCTTAAGTCACAGGATAAGCCTCCTTTAAAATGGTCTTTTTTCTTATTTTGAAGGAAGGGAAAATTTGTAATTAAAAAAAAAAAGTTAAAACCTCTCAGAAAATCTACCATAGCTAATCCACTCCATACCCTCCTCCTCAAAAAAAAAAAAAAAAAAAAAGAAGTTTTGACACGTAAACATAGGGAATCTTAATACTGATAGCACATTTTCCATACTTTAATAAATCAATCCATAAGTTAATCATGGATGAGGATATCTTACTTATTTCCTACAGTGACTATGAAGATAAAGTGACTCACAGGCATCAAAACAAACTTATGATTGTTGTTGATGTTTAGTTACTAAATTGGGTCTGACTCTTCACGACCCTGTGGACTATGGCCCACCAGGCTCCCCTCTCCATCAAATTTCCCAGCCAAGAATACTGGAGTGGGTTGCCATTTTCTTGTCCAGTGGATCTTCCCAACTCAGGGCTAGGACCCAGTCTTCTACTTGGCAGGCAGATTCTTTACCACTGATCCATCTGGGAAGCCCCAAAGTTATTGTTACCAAAGGGGAAAGAAGGGAGGGATAAATTAGGGGGTTAGAATTAACATTACAAACTACTACATATAAAATAGATAACCAACAGTGACTTACTGTATAGCACAGGGAGCTATATTCAGTATCTTGTAATAAATGACTTATAATGGAAAAGAATCTGAAAAAGAGTGTGTGTGTGTATAATATATATATATATGTGTGTGTGTGTGTGTGTCTGTATCTGAGATATATGTCTGAACCACTTTGCTATACACCTTAAACTAACACAACTTTGTAAATCAATTATACTTAATTTTTTAAGTTAGGGAAATATAAAATTTTTAAAAGATAAAGTGAGATGGTAGATGTGACATTTTTTGAAACTTTTAAAGTGTATTTAAAGATTGAACAAAGCTTTACAGTGTTTAAGGATTATTATCATTACTATATTAAATTAATACCATTTATGTCAGTGACTTCTCATTACTTCTAGGAAAATTCAAAATTTTGACAGTAGCTGAAAAGACTCTGTATGATCCAACTTGTACTTACATTACCTGCCTCTTCTTGAATAGTTCAAGGCTATGAGGACATGTAGCACTCAGCTACAAAACTGTTAACATTAAAAAGAGGAGCATTGTTTTAGGTGAAGAGATCTTGCAGTATTCATCCCTGAAACTGGGGCTTTTGGTAAAATTTGAGTAATCATTTGATGGTTGAACAAATGTGATATCAGATTGATCATTATTATGAAAATAGATAAAATGTGATTGGTTTCATTTATATCTTTAATTGATTAAAGTAATGAACAATTAAAATGTAAGCTGGAATTTATGAGGTATTTAATTAATTGCAATAAATATAATATATTGAACTTCTAGTTACTTTGCTTGTCATATTTTCAATGTAGGGTAAGTCTGATATTTTCTAAATGGAATATTTAGAACAAATATTATCTTAAAGTATCCATCACCCCATATTCCAGCTTCTAAATAATTATAATGAAATCTAATGTTTCATAGTTATCACTTTGATAACTTTACAGAGCAATGGAAATATTGTCTATACCCTGTCCTTCACATGTCAACCTTAGGCTTTTTTTTTTTTGGTGGCTATATCTATAATATAGAAAGCATTTTATTTTCCTGGCTAAGCTATTCTAGTGCAATAAAATTTTTGAAAGAAAAATTATTTTGGATCAAGGACAAGCAACTCCAGAAGTTAAAATAGTCATTTTTTCCCCTGATTAGCTTTCAATCCAGAAAACAACTTTAAGATATGGCACCGATATTTTGCTTTCATACACTGAAGATTCAAACATTTTAGCAATACGTGGACTGCAAAAGTAATATCTTTTTCTAAAAAAAAAGAAGCCAATATAGGCAAATATGCATCTAAAACATACAACATGTTCATACATAATAATACCATTGTAAAGATTTTCATGTTGTTATTCTGATTTAAGTGTCCCTTCCTGAAGACAAATGTATATTTAAGTCTCATGATCAGAATCAGGGCCATAGCCATCACAGCTCTGTCAGAAGCAAAAACATACGATTAATATTTTAGCTTTCTCTTGCTTTCATGAAACTTATGGCCAGACACTATCTGTGTCTAGAAGTTGGCTTCAAATGACAAATTCAGCATGCTACAGTAAGTGATACTTGGATTTCCTACTGAGGTCATTTAGAATTTGGCCATCTTGAGAAATGACTGTGGGTACATTCTTATTCCCAAATATTTCCCTTATTTAAAACTCTTATTCTCTAGAAGTTCTTGTGGTCTTATTGTATCTGATTTTGATGGTAAATAACATGACTGTGTAAAGGAACCATGCTACATGCAGAAGGATATCACTCATAGAATTACAGGTTGATTGGTGCCCACTTGCTAGTATTCTAGAACCAGCTTACTAAAATAATATGGTTTTGTTTCTTTTTCAAAAAGATAAAGTGTGAAACAGTGAAAATGGAATTCTAAAATATTCTGTCACCCATATAATAAATAATGCCTAGTGTATTTACGTTCCTGGCACATAGTATGTCCTCAATAAAGATCTATGGAATGAATAAGTTATCTAAATAAATGTATTATCTATTTTATCTATTATATTTGCCTTTTGCCTTTCCTGTTTCTTTGACTGAATAATTAAAATGTTATCATCATATATTTTCATCTATTAAAATGTTTTACATATGAATGATAAGATATACTTTTTGTAGAAAATTTGGGAATATGTAACATACAAATTCAAAAATACTATCTATGGTCTCCAGACATTAGAAGCAAGCACCATTTTGCTTTAATTCTTTCTATCTTATATTTGTATGCATTTTTACATTACTCATATTATACTTTATACACAGTTGTGTCTCCTACTTTTTCACTTAAATTTGTAAGCATTTTCATTTATTAATCAATCTATTTATGTTTCACCTTTTTAATTGTTGTGTATTATAATAGTATACGGATATATGATAATTCAGTCCATGACTCCCTTAAGTTAGACACTGGATTTGTTCCTGTATTTTTGCTGCTACAAATAACACTGTAGCACACATTTTTCTACATATAGTCCATATACTTATAAATTAGCACACCTCTGCACTAGAAGGGGCTCAGAAAGTAAATGTAAGGGAGTAATGTGAGTAAGTTCAATTCAGTTCAGTCGCTCACTCCTGTCCGACTCTTTGCGACCCCATGGACTGCAACGCACCAAGCCTCCCTGTCCATTATGAACTCCCGGAGTTTACTCAAACTCATTTCCATCTAGTCGGTGATGCCATCCAACCATCACATCCTCTGTCGTCCCCTTCTCCTCCCACCTTCAATCTTTCCCAGCATCAGGGTCTTTTCCAATGAGTCAGTTCTTCACATCAGGTGGCCAAAGTATTGGAGTTTTAGCTTCAGCATCAGTCCTTCCAATGAATATTCAGGACTGATTTCCTTTAGGATGGACTGGTTAGATCTCCTTGTAGTCCAAGGGGCTCTCAAGAGTCTTCACCAACACCACAGTTGATGTATGGCAAAACCAATACAATATTGTAATTAGCCTCTAATTATAATAAATAAATTTATTTAAAAAAAAAAAAAAGAAAAGCATCAGTTTTTCGGTGCTCAGCTTTCTTTGTAGTCCAACTCTCACATCCATACATGCCTACTGGAAAAACCATAGCTTTGACAAGACAGACCTTTGTTGGCAAAGTAATGTCTCTGCTTTTTAATATGCTGTCTGCTGCTGCTGTTGCTAAGTCGCTTCAGTCGTGTCCGACTCTGTGTGACCCCATAGACTGCAGCCCACCAGGTTCCCCCGTCCCTGGGATTCTCCAGGCAAGAACACTGGAGTGGGTTGCCATTTCCTTCTCCAATGCATGAAGCTGAAAAAATGAAAGTGAAGTCACTCAGTTGTGTCCAACTCTTAGCGAGCGACCCTGTGGACTGCAGCCTACCAGGCTCCTCCGCCAATGGGATTTTCCAGGCAAGAGTACTGGAGTGGGTTGCCATTGCCTTCTCTGTAATATGCTGTCTAGGTTGGTCATAACTTTTCTTCCAAGGAGTAAGCGTGTTTCAATTTCATGGCTGTAGTCACCATCTGCAGTGATTTTGGAGCCCCAAAAAATAAAGTCTGACACTGTTTCCACTGTTTCCCCATCTATTTCCCATGAAGTGATGGGACCAGATGCCATGATCTTCGTTTTCTGAATGTTGAGCTTTAAGCCAACTTTTTCACTCTCCACTTTCACTTTCATCAAGAGGCTTTTTAGTTCCTCTTCACTTTTCTGCCATAAGGGTGGTGTCATCTGCATATCTGAGGTTACTGATATTTCTCCCGGCAATCTTGATTCCAGCTTGTGCTTCTTTCAGCCGAGCATTTCTCATGATGTACTCTGCATAGAAGTTAAATAAGCAGGGTGACAATATACAGCCTTGACATACTCCTTTCCCAATTTGGAACCAGTCTATTGTTCCATGTCCAGTTCTAACTGTTGCTTCCTGACCTGCATATAGGTTTCTCAAGAGGCAGGTTAGGTGGTCTGGTATTCCCATCTATTGAAGAATTTTCTACTGTTTGTGGTGATTCACACAGTCAGAGGCTTTGGCATAGTCAGTAAAGCAGAAGTAGATGTTTTTTCTGGAACTCTCTTGCTTTTTTGATGATCCAGCGGATGATGGCAATTTGGTCTTTGGTTCCTCTCCCTTTTGTAATACCAGCTTGAACATCAGGAAGTTCACTGTTCACGTATTGTTGAAGCCTGGCTTGGAGAATTTTGAGCATTACTTTGCTAGCGTCTGAGATGAATACAATTGTGCGGTAGTTTGAACATTCTTTGACATTGCCTTTCCTTGGGATTGGAATGAAAACTGAACTTTTCCAGTCCTGTGGCCACTGCTGAGTTTCCCAAATTTGCTGGCATATTGAGTACAGCACTTTCACAGCATCATCTTTCAGGATTTGAAATAGCTCAACCGGAATGCCATCACCTCCACTAGCTTTGTTCGTAGTGATGCTTCCTAAGGCCCACTTGACTTCACATTCCAGGATGTCTGGCTCTAGGTGAGCTATCACACCACTGTGATTATCTGGGTCATGAAGATCTTTTTTGTACAGTTCTTCTGTGTATTCTTGCCACCTCTTCTTAATATCCTCTACTTCTGTTAGGTCCATACCATTTCTGTTCTTTATTGAGCCCATCTTTGCATGAAATGTTGCCTTGGTATCTCTAACTTTCTTTAAGAAATCTCTAGTCTTTCCCATTCTATTGTTTTCCTCTATTTCTTTGCACTGATCCTAGGATGTCCTGCCATTCCCTTCTGGTGTGAAGAGTTTCTATTGAAAGATCAGCTGTTATCCTTATGGGAATCCCCTTGTGTGTTATTTGTTGTTTTTCCCTTGCTGCTTATAATATTTGTTCTTTGTGTTTGATCTTTGTTAATTTGATTAATATGTCTTGGGGTGTTTCGCCTTGGGTTTATCCTGTTTGGGACTCTCTGGGTTTCTTGGACTTGGGTGGCTATTTCCTTCCCCATTTTAGGGAAGTTTTCAACTATTATCTCCTCAAGTATTTTCTCATGGCCTTCCTTTTTTTGTCTTCTTCCTCTGGGACTCCTATGATTCGAATGTTGGGGCACTTGACATTATCCCAGAGGGCTCTGAGGTTGTCCTCATTTCTTTTCATTCTTTTTTTCTTTTTTCCTCTCTGCTTCATTTATATCCACCATTCTATCTTCCACCTCACTTATCCTGTCTTCTGCCTCAGTTATTCTATTGTTGGTTCCCTCCAGACTGTTTTGATCTCAGTTATTGCATTATTCATTATTGATTGACTCTTTTTTTATTTCTTCTAAGTCCTTGTTAAACATTTCTTGCATCTTCTCAATCCTTGTCTTCAGGCTATTTATCTGTAACTCCATTTTTTTTTTCAAGATTTTGGATCATTTTTACTATCATTATTTTGAATTATTTTTCAGGTAGACTCTCTGTCTCCTCCTATTTTGTTTGGTTTGGTGGGCTTTTATCCTGTTCCTTTACCTGCTGAGTATTTCTCTGCCTTTTCATCTTGTTTAGATTGCTGTGTTTGGGGTGGCCTTTTTGTATTCTGGCAGTTTGTGGTTCCTCTTTATTGTGGAGGTTCCTCACTGTGGGTGGAGTTGGACGAGTGGCTTGTCAATGTTTCCTGATTAGGGAATCTTGCGTCGGTGTTCTGGTGGGTGGAACTAGATTTCTTCTCTCTGGAGTGCAATTAAGTGTCCAGTAGTGAGTTTTGAGGTGTCTATGGGTTTGGTGTGACTTTGGGCAGCCTGTATATTAAAGCTCAAGGCTATGTTCCTGTGTTGCAGAAGAATTAGTGTGGTATGTCTTGCTCTGGAATGTGTTGGCTCTTGGGTGGAGCTTGGTTTCAGTGTAGGTATGGAGGCTTTTGGATGATCTCTTATTGATTAATGCTCCCTGGAGTCAGGAGTTTTCTGGGGTTGTCAGGTTCTGGAATTAAGCCTCCTGCCTCTGGTTTTCAGTCTATTTTGACTTGTAATTGTAAAATTTTCCTGAATAACCAAAGCAGATGTCACCATTAATGACATCAGTGTTTCTCTAGGTATGAGAAGATGCAAGAATTGAAACTTATAAAATCTTCTCCTTGAAAGATCTATCTGAAGGCCTGTTCTGCCAGTTTTTCCCAGAGCACAGAGTGCCTCATTCCAGATTTTCACCTTGAACTCCTTTCAGGGGAGTTGAAGGTCAGCAGTTGCAGTGGCCGTGGTTTAATCTTTGTAGACGTAGATGGCAAGTGTCAGTTTTCAGTTGGCAGAGCCCCTTTTTGCTCATAAACTTGACCATGATTTTGTGGGGGCATTCCATGACTATTTTATCCCATAGTGCTGAGAAAAACATATACAAGATACAGAATATAATATTTTGATTATCATATCTCTCTGCTAGTCATGTTACAATTGTAGCACAGTTACTATTCATTCCTCTCCTCTTAAGGATGCAAATTACATAATAACAGCAAAACAAAATAAATACTAAAATCAAACCCATTCCCTCTTTGGAAGAATCTCAAATATCATCTTCATTTTAACATATGCAGTATGCTTGTAGCATTAAAATTGAGTCTTCATTACTGCCTAGCAATCTCCTTATTCTTTGTTCACTGAGTCACATGTCTTGGTGGTTTTTCCAGACTTGCTGTACTCTCCCCAATCCTGCAAACTGAAACTTACACTCATCAGTCTTAGTAAATGACCTAATCTTTCAAGTTCCCTGTTTCCCTCAGTCCCCCTTCCCCAGGCTTATACTCTGCTCCTTATCTCACTGCTTTTACCTACTTCATACGTATATATCTGTATCTATGTACAGGGTATGGATTTCCATGCACTTATACCCATCGATGAGCCTTATATGGCTATTGGGAAATTACCTCTTTGAATTGGGTGGTTTAGCTGGAATTGCTTTATCTGATGTGTCACCTTGGTAGCCAGTCAGTCCTTTTTCCCCCCTTATTCTTTACTTTGAAATACGTGTAAAATAGAATAATACAATGAACTTAGCACCCAGCTTCAACAATGATCAGTTCCTGTTGAATCTTGTTTCACCTATACCTTCACTCTTCGATATTCTGAAGCAAATTCTACACATTACATTTTAAAACTTTTATCTGTAAACATTTCTACATGAATTCACAAAATAAAAGGATTATTTTTAACATAACTAAATATTATTATCATCCTTGCTGCTTCTGCTTCTGCTTCAGTCGTGTCTGACTCTGTGCGACCCCATAGACGACAGCCCACCAGGTTCCCCCGTCCCTGGGATTCTCCAAGCAAGAACACTGGAGTGGGTTGCCATTTCCTTCTCCAATGCATGAAAGTGAAAAGTGAAAGTGAAGTTGCTCAGTCATGTCCGACCCTTTGCAACCCCATGGACTGCAGCCTACCAGGCTCCTCCATCCATGGGATTTTCCAGGCAAGAGTACTGGAGTGGGGTGCCATTGCCTTCTCTGTGTTAGCTCCCTAGCATCCTTCAAAGGTAACAAGTAAGATCTGGGAATCACCATGAATATGCTGAAGCAGACTCTCCAGGGGTGGGTCCTAGGCATGGGGATTTTTCAAAAGCTTGCTAAGTGATTCTGACTTCCTCATTTATTAACTTCTACTGGTCTTCATTCCCATATTCTGACTTAGTAGGTATGGAATGAGGTCTAGGATTCTGTTTTTGTTTCTTTAATCTCCAGATAATTCTCTTGAGTTTGGTAAACTACATTGATATTACATTGACATACTTATGGTGGCTGTATGCATCTTTTTTAATCTACCAGAATATGGACATCTCAGGTTTGCCATCTGACAACAAACTACTGCACTGAAAGTCTGCCTAGCATAGACTGTTAGACTGCTTGGGTCCAAATCTTGGTTTTGCCTCTTTCTACCTTTGTTACCTTGGAGAAGTCAATTGCTTCTATGTCTCAGTTTTCTCATATATAAAATGAAAATGACAGTATGATTCACCTCACGGTTGTTTTGAGGACTAAATGAGTTAATACTCATCAGTTGTTTAGAATAGTCCTTGGTAAGCATTTCTTTTTTTTTTTTTTTTTAGTTTTCTGTTTTTTTTTTTTTTTTAATTTTATTTTATTTTTAAACTTTATAATATTGTATTAGTTTTGCCAATAAAGCTTGTCTTTCTCTGGGAAAATTATCCCTGAATTTTTTATTGATAAAAGCTAGACTTGGTTCTTAATGTTACCAGTATTAAATTAACTATTATTTACTGAATGCTTCATGTGTGCCAGGCATGGGGGATTACATGTGTTCTCTTGTTCACTTAATCCTCATATCAGTGAAGATTCTCAATATTTTTCTCATTTTATATGTAAGGAAACTGAGTGTCCGATAGTTCAGTAAGTTACCCCATGTAATGGAGTTAATAAGTGATGGTATAGATAAAATACATGCTAAAGGGGCAGTGCATTGATTCCAAGCACAGAATCTGGAGTTTAGCTGTCTGGGTTCAAATCCTGACATTGTTACTTTCTAGTTGTGTATCTTGGCCAAGTTACTTAAGCATTACATATTTAAGTTTCCTTATCTATAAAATGAGCATAATAATAATAGTTAGCTGGGTAATCCCATGGACAGTCGAGCCTGGCAGGCTACATAGTCCATGGGGTCACAAAAGAGTCGGACACAACTTAGTGACTAAACAACAGCCACCTCATAGGTTATTATTAGGATTAAATGAATTAATACTTGCAAAGTACCTAAAATGATGCTTAACACATAATAATCACTCCGTTTATACTAGCTGTTTTTTATTGCTGCATTATTCATTATTATCAATGATTTTTATCAGTTTGGGTTTAAAGTAGCAGCAGCAGTTAAGAAGGAGAGATGCAAGGTGCTTGGGAGGAAGGAAATAGAGCTAGAAGTATTATTTTTTAAGAGGCAAGAAAATGAGACCTGTTTCTACCACAAAGATGGACAGGAGAGAAGGTAATTGATTGCTGGAGCCAGCCGGCAAAGTCGATCAGGTCCCGAGAACGTGCACAACGCGGCTGAGAAAGAATACTACAGCAAAAGAATACTACAGCAAAAGAATACTACAGCAATGATGGGGTCGAGAGGATCAGACACGTCTCCACAAAGGGAAGCGGTCTGACCATGATTTTATTCAGCAACTTATATTTATACAGGAGAGCAAGAGAAAAGCAAAACAGTTAACATTTTTTCTTGGTTGACCTATACATCTTACAAAAAGTCACAAGAAATCTTGAGAGCATGGGAATGGCACCCTGTTATTATTTCTTACACCAGATAACATTTTCTTGTGCATGAGAAGTTTGTCCAGAACTCCAGGTGTCTGCAGTAAATAATCACCTAATCTCTGGCGTGGCGGGACAGAGAGCTATGTTTGCAAGCAAACCCTCAAGGACTGAGGCAGCTCCCAGAGCTGTGTCCTTTAGATAAAGGACCCCGTTCTCACGGGCAGCTCCCCGCAATTGACGTCTAGGCGAAGGGAGATGGTGAAACTTTTGGGAAATAGACTCATTCAGACAACAAGTTAGAATTCAAGATCATCCTTTAGGAATGAGGAGAGGAAGGTAGAATTGGAAGGCTTTGGACACAAGGGGAATTTGGACACATGTGGGCAATAAACCAGTAGACACAGTCAAGTTGAGTTTGTTCATACTTGATCATAGCTTGGTTCCTGGAGGCTAAGGAAATGAATGTCTTGGAAGGGGAACCCCAGGTTATTGGAGGAGTAGCTCAGCAGCCTAGTGAAGCCAGCAAGTTCAAACCTGGTAAAGTGGGGTGGTTATGATGGTAAGTAGAAGTGAAGGAGCATTGAACAGAGAGTTGGGAGACTTGGGTTCATTTTTCATCTCTATGATCACCTAGTTTATATGACATTTGAATAGGTCACTTGACCTTTGGATCTCAGTTAATTCCCTCATGGAATGAGAGAGCTACATCAGTTTATCTCTAACATCCTTTCTCACTCCAAAATGTATGACCCCAAGGGACTGATTCTAGGGTCTAGCTGCAGAAGAAAGGAGTCAATTGAAATGCCACAAGTAGGAAAATGATGCAAAGGCTCAGGGAGGTTAGGATGAAGGTTCAATAAAAGTGAAGGTAGATGAGGGAAATCATGCTAGTCAGGTTCCATGTCTATCTTTTCTGCCTTTTAAAATTTGTTGGTGAAAAAAAATTTTTTGAGACTAGTTTGTCATTTTCTGTAGCAGATATTCTGGATACCATGAATGTAATAGGCTATGTTGGACGCACATGAAAGTAAATGTTGTCTATTTTAGTTTACGTGTCCAAAATGTTCATTAACACATCCAAAATAGGCCGTTTACTTCTAGGGAGTTATTTTTGTCCTTTTAAGCAGAAGATAACAAAAGAGTATTTTATGCTCTTCTTTGCCTATAATGAGATTATGCTTTGGAGTAGCTAACTAGGTTGCTTGAACATGCTGTTACAGAACTGGTTAATCCATAATTCAGCGGGTTCTTGGCTTCCAAGTTGCCTTATTGACAAGCCTGAAGAAAGTGGATGGAACTAATTAGCACTCAGCATTATAAAATAGGAAAAATTAAATAAGGAAGCTTCAGTATTAAACTCAGACCCCTATGAAGATATTCCCTTTAGTTATGGGGATTTTGAAATGATGGACAGGCTAAACCAAAACTCATAATCCTATTACAGTCTCCTACATCCACCTAATAAGCTTCAAGAGCCATTGCCTTAGATCCTGGGATATTGCCATCTTCCTCTAGGCTTTTCTGTATATAGCTTATAAATTCTTAACTGTTCCTGCTAAATACTTTGTTATTTAAAATAGCATAAAAGAGAGTGTATAAGTATATATACATATTGATGCATTCTGACTATAATAATACTCTTGGCCTATAGGGAACTTCAAATTATTAATAATTTCAGAGAAAAGCTTTTAAGAAAAAAGCTCCAGGCTTAGTTGTAATGAGGCATTTGAAAAGGAGGAGGCGGTCTGTTTGTGTGCGTAATGAAAATATTGAACCCTTTGGGATGTTATGAACCACAGTGTACTAATAAATGATCTTTCCATTTCATTGTTCCGGCAGACATCTTTGTACCCCCCAATGTATCTTTGTAAAACGCCTTTAGCTCACATTTCCTTTTAAATATTTCTATCTCCTGACATTTGCTACTGGGAGTGGCGGTTTAACAGGGTGAATCTGATAGAGAAAGGAGTACAGTACTAAGAAACAAAGTTGGTGGTTTAGAATAATGAGCCCATTTTCAGCTGAGCTGTGCAGTTCATATGAATTAATTAACCCCTTACAAGCATTTGTCTGACAATCCTAATTCTCATTCAGTTCAATGGGTTTTATAATTATCACTTAACTAAATAGCACTAAAAACTGTTTATATCCTGACATTAAGGAAGCTTTGTAGAATTCTCTCCCTATAAATCATCTGAAGTTGTTTACAATTTGCAGCTGTCTTGTTTTTCTTCTGGTTTGTGCTCTGGTTTGTACAAAACAGGTTGCTGTTTTGCTGTTTTAAAAATTATTTTCAAGGTGCTAATTATAGAACATGCTCCAGAGTTTGGTTAGCCTTCTAAGGGTAAAGAATCTCAGTAAGGAACATTTTCACATTTTAATTGGAAGAATGTAGGCTTAAACTATTCGCTGTCATGTTAAACAAAATGAATCCAATGACTCTAAATGAATATAGAATGATTAATTACTCATTCTTAAGACCTGTGCCATTTAGTTCCTGATGATAAGATGGTGATAAAGCACTTTTACCCATAAAGAGAGAAATGAGAGTTTTGTGTTGATGATGCTGGAAAATAGTATGAGAACGCTAGAAAAATGTGATTGAAATGGGAAGCATATGGGCCCTCCCTGAACACCTATGCCCTATATATGTCATTACTTTTACTGTTTATACTAAAAGGTAAGATAATATTAATTATTTTAGTTAATGATGTCTTTTTTGATTGCAAGGAACAAGAATCTATTTAAACTGAGTATTTATTAAAGAGATTACAGAGTGGCTCAGGGCATTGAGGACAGGAAATGTTGTACATCTAGACTTAGCTCCCTGGAAATGGAATCTTTGTGTTTTATGTTCAGTATGGCTCTCGGGTCCTCCACAGTGCAAATTCATGGGCATATATATATATATATATATATATATATATTTTTTTGGCAGGGGGACTACTTTGCTCATCCTGTGCTTGGAGGGAGACTTCACTTACCCCAGTCTAACTGCCCCTCCTACTCTCTGACAAAGACTCTTGAGTCCCAATTCCACATTGCTATGTGAGGAATGTTATTTGGTGCATCTAGCCCCCCATATGTTTTCTGCACTAGAGCCTAGGTTGGCTGCTCTTTAGGTCAGGTTCCTCCCCAGGTTCAATCAGCTGTTCCTACTTGTGTCATATAAATAATTTAATTCTCACAACAACCCCATTTATAAAGTACTATTATCATATCCCTTTTATAGAGGGGAAAACTGAGGCAAGGAGAAGTTAAGATTCCCAAAGTCATATAGTTCCAGGGTCTATGCTCTGAACCCATGTACCCTACTGGTGGGTGTTATGTGGTGAATTAGGAGATCTGGCTTCTAGTCCTTGAGTTGCCAGTATGTGAATGATTTGGAGGGAATCACTTTCATGTTTCTGGGCATTTAGCCATTCCCTGAACAGTTTAAAAATTATTTTTATAATTTTTTACTAAAAAGCTACAAGAGGGAATGTGTGTGCACTAAGTTTTTTCAGTCTTGTACAACTCTTTGTGGCCCCATGAACTATAGCTTACCAGGTTCCTCTCTCCATGGGATTCTGCAGGCAAGAATACTGGAATGGGTTGCCACTCCAGGGGATCTTCCTGACCCAGGGGTCAAACCTGTGTCTCTTATGTCTCTGCATTGGCAGATGGGTTCTTTACAGCTAGTGCCAATAGCAGCTCAATAACACATTGTTTCCAGGCCTCTTTAGTTATAAGAAAGAAAAATCTACTCAAGTTAACTTGAGTGAAGGGGGATTTATCCAAGGATATAATAGGTGACCTTTCAGATATCCAAAAACAGGAGAAAACAGTCTCTGTCCTTCCATGGTCTCATTTATCTCTGTCTCCTGTTTTTCTTCACTCATTTCTTTGTTTAAACATGACTGCCACAGCTGTGATACAGTGTGACCCTTTCTTGAATTGCCTATCTTTATATGAGATAGGTTCCTTTGAGTGCAAATTCTCGTGACAGAATCTAACTTGACCAGACTAACCTATGGATTTATTCCCTTTGGGCCAGGTGCCCAACCTGTGTACAGTCAACCAGGGAGTGATAAGAACACATGGTCCACGGTATGACTGCCTCTTACAATAACTATTTGGAAGAGCGAAGTCTTCAAGAAATATAGGAAGGGCCAGCAAATGGTCTGATATTTGCTATATCCATCATCCTAGCACTAATGCCATTTTCAAACATTCTGTGTGTCTCTCCATAAATCATTGTTTTGACTACATAGATAATACTTTACCATTTATTAAATACTTCACTGGGTACTTTACTAGGAGAATAATAAATGTTGGACTTCCACTACTTTATCTATAAAATAAATGATCCTGTTTAATTTAGGATTCTGCCACTCACATGCACACGCACACACACATTTATATTTATGCATTTATTTATCTTAATGAATATATTGCTTTTATTACCAAACCAACAAGAATTGACTTATCCCAATAAACATTCTTCATGATTTGAGCTAAAGAAGAAATTCAGGATCATTTCTTTAGAGTTGCACCTAGCTTTTAACCAAACATTAGTATTATCCAGCTTAATCACCCAGCTTATTTATTCTTTTTGACTGTGAAATACTCGTGTTTTCCAAAACTCAGCCTTACTACAGAAGACCAACGATTTGCTGTCATTGAGAGTATTCAAAAGAATGTGAGGCAGACTCTAAATATATCCCAGAGAGGCACTTCACAAATGTTTCACACAACCATTACTTGATTCTATAATTCCCAAAGCAACTACGTTAATGAGGATAGATCTCATTTACCAACACATGGTGCTTATTTAAAAAATCATTCATGTGACTTAGAGTATCAAAATTATAAGATATACAAAATACAAATGCCCAATTCAATCTGTAGTTAGCCAGTTATGTATGAGACTTAACAATAATTTGATTTGACTCTTTACTGAAATGTTAAAAAAAAGAAAGAATTCTCTCTCCTATTTACTTCAACTTCTCTGACCTATGGTCAGCATACTTTTTCTTAGGCACACATTAGAGAAAAAAGGAAGTATAGGTTGAAATGCTTCGTACACACAGGAAACTAAGTAGGTGAATTTAGAGCTTTGAGAAGAAAAAGAACATCTTGCCACAGATTTCCTCATGAACCGGACTATTTAGCTAATTCTTGTGTGTTGTTTTGCCATAGTTATGCATAATTAGTGCTTCAAATACAGGCAAAAGCTCCAAAGTGGGTAATTGAAATTCAGCAAAATAGATTTGCCTGGTTTCATGTTGGTGTTGGTGCTGTGTGCTTAATTGCTCAGTCGTGTTTGACTCTTTGTGACCCCATGGACTGTAACCCACCCCCAGGCTCCTCTGTCCATGAGATTCTCCAGGCAAGAATACTGTAGTGGGTTGCCATACCCTCTTCCAGGGGATCTTGGTGTTTAGACACTGTCTTTTCATGATAACTATGTTACCTAAGTGTGTGTGTGAGTGTGTGTGTGTGTAGGTATGTTTTTATATATTTCTACTGACAAGTTCAAAATCATTGGGTTAAATATGCTGTATGTAAAAAGTGATTTGAGAAAAATGTTGTATATGTTTTTTCTCTTTTTCTGTAGATTAAAATGTCTTTATTTCACTTTTTTAAAATGAGTCTATCTAGATTAGTCATTCTAATTTCTAAGAGAAATGAAAGACAATTTTAAAGTTAAAATTAGAGTTCTATCTAATCAGTATAATCTTATGAACACACCCTTTATCTGAGATTTAGAGCAATCAATTCATTTAATTTAAGAATAACTGATAGGAAAAGTTCAACATAAAAGTGGTTTCCAAAGTTTAAAATGTTAGTCACAGCTCCATACTCCAGAATCCCATCATCCTCATTTAATTCCAAGGTAAATCACTTGTTATTTCTAGAAAACTGCTAATAGTTAGACTAATTCCTTTTTTTTTTTTTTTACTTTTTTTTACTCTTTATTTTTTTTTTTAATTTATTTATTTTTTTTTTAATTTCAGGTATACACGTGCTCCTGTTGTTACACAAAGATTTGAAACCAATGCACTGTCTTCCTTCTATCTAGTAGACTAGTGTACTGCCTTGCACACTTGTGGCATTATACTTTAAGACCTAAGATATGCAGTTAGAAAAATCCTTCTAAACATGACCCAGGGACTCCGTTTGTCCAGGACATAGTTCTGGTGTTAGTCATAGTCCAAACTCATTCCTGTCCTGGCCTTAGGTCTAATCTTCCCAATTATACATTTATAAGCTGGTTCTAAAGCCTAAGGAAGAGACAGAAAAATAAGATAACTAGAAGATAAATAGTGGATGTTTATAAACTTTAAAATAACTTTCAAATATATTTCACAGTCTTCAGGGGAATAAGCAGATAATTTGAATATATCCTTGTATCTATCTGGTATTTTCATATACCATAATGCACCCCTTTGAAAAATTCTAGCAGAGACCATGTATTTTCTATGGAGATACACAATTAGATGCTTCATCTAAACCTGGAAAAATGTGATTTGAGCTGATTTGCAGAGGGGCTGGAAAAGCTGAAAAATCAGTTTGACAACATTCCTGCTGGGATTGTCCTATTTGTGGTGGTATTTGAAGGCCATGCCACTTTAGTCAGATCACTGGGGCTTAGGAAATGATGCCTACAGTAAAACTTGAGTTCACTGCTTATCAGGGAAAGTGTGAAGGCTCCCAGGCTGAAGGTTCATTAGGTCAGTCTGTAAGAGCTGTCAGTCAGACCAAGCTGACAGGAGAATACATTAAAAAAAAAAAGAAGCAAAAATTTCCTGCTTAGGATTTTTCCTCATTGTATCCCTACTGCCATCACATTGTCCACATCAGGGAGTAGACTTTTATTTTTTAGGCCATTATAATGTTCCAAATGTCAACCTCTGGCCACGGTCTCTCATGAGCATGGTTGCTGCTGTCCTCTTTGTAATCATCACCTAGAATGAATAAAGTAGAATGGTTCTCAAAGTATACAAGACTGTAAGGAGATAGGAACTTAGGTCATATCTATTAGGCCTAGTAGTTTATCACAGTGACAGAAATGGAGCAGGCACTCAGGTGTTGGTTGGTCTTAACTGAACACCCAGAACAAAAACTACTATGTGAATCTAGCATATACATGGTCTTTACCACCCCATTCCCTATTCTTTTTGATCTGGCAAAATTTAGCAAAATTATTTTTGTGTTTCTTCTATATTGTCAAGGTGTATTGTTTTCTATTTACCTATTTCTATCTTATTTAAGTTTGGTATATCTAGTGCTTGAGGATGAATAGAATACTTCAAAGGACTTTTTAAAAATGAAATATTACTTGTAAAGAAAACCAAGAATATGCAGTTTGTTATTTAGGTTTTATGTGCACATTTTATTTAACACTAACACACTAGCTAATATTTATTAGCCATTTCAATGATTGGGAGATTTGATCACTATCAACACAAAGGTAATATGTTGTGTATACCTGTTGTAACTTGAACAGACTGATGGGTGACACAGTTGACCTCATCAAATATGCCAGAAACCCCAGTAGGATTAGCCAAATACACAGTTCAACTAAGAAAATGACAAGTGTATGATGACATGCAGGCTCTAATTATTAGCATCATCAATACAATGTGACTATATAATAAAATGCAAATTATATATAGTTTTTGTTTAATTCTTATTTTAAGATTGGAGTTATATTTATAAATTTATGTTTTAATTCTAATATTTAGATTTAATTACTTCTTCCCAAAACAATGCCCTTCTCAGAGTGCAGATTTAGGAAATCTATTCCATTAAACATAAGTTGATTTTATTTCCAGGTGGCATCCATTAAGACAAACATCATGAAAAGGCCATTGACCAAAATGTTGATTCCCTGGCTGACACCTGGAAGAAAAATAAACTTATGTTTAATGGAGTAGACTGGCTAAATCCCTGTTTTGAGAATAGTGCACATTCATGAATATGTATTCATTGCCGAATTCAATAGATTCTAATAGTGAAGGACATCTGTATCATAGAAAATAGCATCTATTCATTAACTTACTACTCTCCAAGGAAAGAAGCCAGAATACAGCTTAGGATGGAATACTGACAATAACCAGTTCCTTCCTTTATTGTGTAACACATTCATCATGAACTGCATAACAACCAATGAAATAAAAATGTGATTTGTATCCAATCTATATCTAATTTTTATCCTGAGCCAATATTATTAAAGTATTCTTCATCATTTTGTCTTATTCAGTGTTGTGGGGACAGTATAACACTTATCTTTTTTTTGCACATTACAAAGAATTTTTTGTTTATTTCTTTTCTACAATGGTAAGTCATCCTTGCACAACAAGGGTTAATTCCAGATAGGCTACACAAATGGCCTAAGAGCTGTTTTAAACAAGATGGAGTGATTGTACTGCATGACTTTTCAGGATAATCAAATGGCAAAGTAAACCATCCATTCTACCCAGTCCCCTTTTCTTCCTGTCAAGACACTGTGTTAGTAACCATCTTACTACACTATATCCTGACAACATTCCGAAATGTTAGGTTTTAGTTTCTCAAGTTTATAGGAGAAGGAATGGAAGATTAGAAAAGTTAAGTAGCTTGGCCAAGGTTACGGCTAGTGGACAAGTGAATCAGAATTTGAGCATTAGTTTGTCTAATTCCAGACCACACACTCTGCTATTTTCTTGCAACGTTACCTTTCACTTGGGGGTTCATGCCAAAGATTTATGAGATTGTTGAGATTTTCTTTGGTCATACTCTTAGGAACACTTGTAGCAGAATTTTTAGTTCTGGCCTCAAATAATACTAGTAACACCACTACATTTTTAAAGAATTGAGTGGCTAATATGTGGAAATAGTCATTGGGACACTTTTAAGAGTTTTCAAATTATAGAGTTGAAAATTCATGATGTGCTCTAGGCATTATTGATCCTGAACCATCTTATGCAGGTAGATATAAATCCTTTTCTCAAAGTACTCTGGTGAAAAAGACTTCGGGCTTTTCCACAGCAATTACCTCACTGCTGAAAAGACTTCTGTTGTTAGGTTCAATGACAGAATGTCCAGTTCCAGTGAATTAAGCAAGTAAAATAATCATTCCTTTGAAAATTATTTTCTGCAAAGGGTCCCTGGAAATTATTCATGGGAAATTTCTTTGATTTTGCCATTTCTCTTTGTTGTTCAGTCACTCAGTCATGTCCACCTCTTTGCGACCCCATCAACTGCAGCATAACAGGCTTCCAGGTCCTTCACTATCTCATGAAGTTTGCTCAGACTTATATCCATTCAGTCAGTGATGCCATCCAACCATTTCATCCTCTGTCCTCTTCTCGGGCCCTCAATCCTTCCCAACATCAGGGTCTTTTCTGGTGAGCCAGCTCTTTGCATCAGGCGGCGAAAGTATTGAAGCTTCAGGTTCAGCATCAGTCCTTCCAATGAATATTCAGGGTTGATTTCAATTAAGATTGACTGGTTTGACTTGTAAAAGAATGAAACTAGAACACTTTCTAACACCATACACAAAAATAAACTCAAAATGGATTAAAGATCTCAACGTAAGACCAGAAACTATAAAACTCCTGAGGAGAACATAGGCAAAGCACTCTCCGACGTAAATCACAGCAGGATCCTCTATGACCCACCTCCCAGAATATTGGAAATAAAAGCAAAAATAAACAAATTGGGACCTAATTAAAATTAAAAGCTTCTGCACAACAAAGGAAACTATAAGCAAGGTGAAAAGACAGCCTTCAGAATGGGAGAAAATAATAGCAAATGAAGCAATGGACAAAGAACTAATCTCAAAAATATACAAGCAACTCCTGCAGCTCAATTCCAGAAAAATAAATGACCCAATCAAAAAATGGGTCAAAGACCTAAACAGACATTTGTCCAAAGAAGACATACAGATGGCTAACAAACACATGAAAAGATGCTCAACATCACTCATTATCAGAGAAATGCAAATCAAAACCACAGTGAGGTACCATTTCACGCCAGTCAGAATGGCTGCGATCCAAAAGTCTACAATCAATAAATGCTGGAGGGGGTGTGGAGAAAAGGGAAGCCTCTTACACTGTTGGTGGGAATGCAAACTAGTACAGCCACTGTGGAGAACAGTGTGGAGATTCCTTACAAAACTGGAAATAGAACTGCCACACAACCCAGCAATCCCACTGCTGGGCATACACACCGAGGAAACCAGAATTGAAAGAGATGCATGTACTGCAATGTTCATCGCAGCACTGTTTCTAATAGCCAGGACATGGAAGGAACCTAGATGTCCATCAGCAGATGAATGGATAAGAAAGCTGTGGTACATATACACAATGGAGTATTACTCAGCCATTAAAAAGAATACATTTGAATCATTTCTAATGAGGTGGATGAAACTGGAGCCTATTATACAGAGTGAAGTAAGCCAGAAAGAAAAAACACCAATACAGTATACAAACACATATATATGGAATTTAGAAAGATGGTAATGATAACCCTGTATACAAGACAGCAAAAGAGACACAGAGGTATAGAACAGTCTTTTGGATTCTATTGGAGAGGGAGAGGGTGGGATGATTTGGGAGAATGGCATTGAAACATGTGTAGTATCATATATGAAATGAATCACCAGTCTAGGTTTGATGCATGATACAGAATGCTCGGGGCTGGTGCACTGGGATGACCCAGAGGGATGGTATGGGAAGGGAAGTGGGAGGGGAGTTCAGGATGGGGAACACATGTACACCCGTGGCAGATTCATGTTGATGTATGGCAAAACCGATACAATATTGTAAAGTAATTAGCCTCCAATTAAAATAAATAAATTTATATTAAAACAATAAATAAATTTTTTTTAAAAAAGAAGATTGACTGGTTTGAGCTCCTTGCAGTCCAAGGGATTATCAAGAGTATTCTCCAGTGCCACAGTTTGAAAGCATCAGTTCTTTGGTGCTCAGCCTTCTTTATAGTCCAACTCTCACACCCATACATGACTGTTATAAAAACCATAGCTTTACAATATGGACCTCTATTGGCAAAGTGATGTCTCTGCTTTTTAATACACTGTCTAGGCTTGTCATAGCTTTTCTTCCAAGGAGCAAGCATCTTTAATTTGGTGGCTACAGTAATTATCTGCAGTGATTTTGGAGCCCAAGAAAATAAAATCTATTACTGTTTCTACTTTTTCCCCTTCTATTTGCCATGAAGTGATGAGACCAGATTCCATGATCTTAGTTTTTTGAATGTTGAGTTTTAAACCAGCTTTTTCACTTTGCTCTTTCACCTTCAAGAGGATCTTTAATTCCGCTTCTCTTTCTGCCATTAGAGTGGTATCATCCACATATTTGAAGGTTTTGATATTTCTCCCGGCAATCTTCATTCTAGCTTGTGAGTCATCCAGCCCAGCATTTCTCATGATGTACTCGCATATAAGTTAATTAAGCAGGGTGGCAATATACAGCCTTGATGTATTCTTTTCCCAGTTTGGAAACAGTCCGTTGTTCCATGTCCAGTTCTGTTGCTTCTTGTCCTGCATATAGATTTCTCAAGAGACAGATAAGCTGGTGTGGTATTCCCATCTCTTTAAGAATTTTCCATAGTCTGTTGTGATCCACACAGTCAAAGCTTTAGCATAGTCAATAAAGCAGAAGTAGATGTGTTTTTTGGAATTCCCTTGCTTTTTCTGTGATTCACTGAATGTTGATAATTTGATCTCTGGTTCCTCTGCCTTTTTAAAATCCATCTTGTACATGGGAAACTTTTTGGTTTATATATTGTTGAAGCCTAGCTTGAAGGATTTTTAGCATTACCTTGCTAGCATGTGAAATGAGCTCAATTGTACGGTAGTTTGAAGATTCTTTGGCATTGCCCTTCTTTGAGGTTGGAATGAAAAGTGACCTTTTCCAGTCTTGTGGCTACTGCTGAGTTTTCCAAATTTGCTGGCATATTGAGTGCAGCACTTTAGCAGCAGCATCTTTTAGGATTTGAAATAGCTGAGCTGCAATTCCATCACCTCCACTAGCTTTGTTCATAGTAATGATTCCTAAGGCCCACTTGACTTCACACTCCAGGATGTCTGGCTCTAGGTGAGTAATCACACCATCATGGTTATCTAGATCATTAACACCTTTTTTGTATAGTTCTGTGTATTCTTGCCACCTCTTTTGAATATCCTCTGCTTCTGTTAGGTCCTTACCATTTCTGTCCCATATTGTGCCTGTCTTTGCATGAAATATTTCCCTTGATATCTCGTTTTCTTGAAGAGATCTCTAGTCTTTCCCATTCTATTGTTTTCCTTTATTTCTTTGCATTGTTCACTTAAGATGGCTTTCTTATCTCTCCTTGCTATTCTCTGGAACTCTGCATTCAGTTGGGTATATCTTTCCCTTTCTCCATTGCCTTTCACTTCTCTTCCTTTCTCAGCTATTTGTAAGGCCTCCTCAGATAGCCATTTTGCCTTTTTGCATTTCTTTTTCTAGGGGATGGTTTTGGTCACTGCCTCCTGTACAATGTTCTGAACCTCTGTCCATAGTTCTTCAGACACTCTATCAGATCTAATCCCTTGAATCTATTTGTCACTTCCACTGTATAATCATAAGGGGTTTGATTTAGGTCATACCTGAATGACCTAGTGGTTTTCCCAACTTTCTTCAATTTAAGCCTGAATTTTGCAATATGGAGCTGTTGATCTGAGCCACAGTCAGCTCCAGGTCTTGTTTTTGCTGACTGTATAGAGTTTCTCCATCTTTGGCTGCAAAAAATATAATCAATATGATTTAGGTATTGACCATCTGGTGATGTCCACATATAGAGTCACCTCTTGTGTTGTTGGAAGAGGTTGTTTGCTATGACCATTGCATTCTCTTGGAAAAACTGTTATCCTTTGCCCTGCTTCATTTTGTACTCCAAGGCCAAACTTGCCTGTTACTCCAGGTATCTCTTGACTTCCTATTTTTGCGTTTCAATCCCCTGTGATGAAAACCACATCTTTTTTTGGTATTATTTCTAGAACGTCTTGCAGGTCTTCATAGAGCCATACAACATCAGCTTCTTCAGCATTAGTGGTTGGGGTGTAGACTTGTATTACCATGTTGATGAATGGTTTGCCTTGGAAACGAGCCGAGATTGATCAGTCACTTTTGAGATTCTACCCAAGTACTGCATTTCAGACTCTTTTGTCTCCATTTCTCTAGGAAAGAAAGCTTAGGGTGAACATTTAACTGACTAGGCTTTGATGGGTCACAAAGAAATTTTTATTTTGCATTTGGATTCCATTTATGGTTTAAATCACAGAGCTCTACCTTAAATGTAAATGAATGGATTGAGAATTGACATAAGTTTTAAGTTTGTCAGAGTTATTTTCAGATAGCGTTCCTCTTGAGTTTGTGTGTTCCATCCCATATCCTATTCTGTATTGTAACTTCTTATTGGTCCATTTAAAGAGACGGTGAACAGTTGGAGGGCAAGAATGGTGTCTTCTAGGTGGCACAGTGGTAAAGACTCTACCTAGAATGCAGAACACGTGGGTTTGATCCTGCGTCAGGAAGATCCCCTGGAGAAAGAAATGGTAAACCACTCCAGTATTCTTGCCTGGAAAATCCCATGGAGAGAGGAGCCTAATCGGCTACAGTCCATGGGCTGACAAAGAATCGGACACAGCTGAGCAACTGAGCACACACACCTCACAGTAACTCTAGTATTTAGCATAGTGCTCAACGCACAAATGATCAGTAATTATCCACTGGTTGAATTTCTCCAACTGATACTGCTTAAATAAGACTTTCTCTTACTTTTCCACAAATGCATCCTGCTGGTTCATGTTTCTCTCTTGGTTTCTATTATTTCTCTCACTTCAAATTGTCTTTCCCTCTTTTCTTTTTTTTAATTAATTAATTTATTTTAATTGGAAGCTAATTACTTTACAGTATGATAGTGGGTTTTGCCATACATCAACAAGAATCAGCCACGGGCGCACATCTTTCCCTCTTTTCTCTATTTAATCCAACTAGTTCTTCCTGGTACAATTAGTTAATACATGAGTCCTCTTCTGATTGTTCTAGCTATCACAGTTGTCTACCACACACCCCTGTTCATTTAACTTCCAAGGACTGTCCCACATGTTTTAACCCTTTATTGTATTATTAGCCAGTCTTTAATATTTTTATCTTTGTTTCTCCAACCATTATGAAAAGTGGACATGTTTTACACTGTTTTCTCCCACTTTGTTGTTGTAGTCACCAAGTCATGTCTGATGCTTTTGCGACCCCATGGACTGTAGCCCACCGGGCTTCTCTGTCCATGGGATTCTCCAGGAAAGAATACTGGATTGGGTTGCCATTCCCTTCTCCAGGGCATCTTCCCCACCCAGGGATTGAACCTCAGTCTCCTGCATTGGCAGGTGGGTTCTTTACCACTGAGCCACCTGGGAAGTCTTATATCAGGCGTGCATGTGCTGGAAAGATTGTCAGTGACTATTTATTTGTTAAATAATCCAATATGTTATGACTATTCCATTAGAAAGCAAGATACTCTGAAAGGGCTGGTAATTATGTTATCTTACCTTCAGTTAAAAAAATAAATAAATAAAAGCCACCTTTAGAGCACAGATCATTCTTGTCTTTTACTTGCTGAAGTACAATTTTTATTTTCTCCATCTTTAGTAAACTGACATGGTGCCCTTAGCAGTTGGAAACATTCTCAACACATGTAAAACCTCTTCCTGTGGAGATTCTTAAGAACGGGGTAGATGTTTATAGTCCTGGAATAAACTAGATGCCCTCCAGTATTGTGCAGCCCAGTGACTCTTAGAAATTCCACTATAAGGAAACCTTGCTTTATTACAAATGAGAAATTTGATTTGTGAAATGAAGTCTCATGCCCACCCAACAACTCCCTGATTCTCCTTGCCAGAACCCCACCCCTCCACTTTCAGTTTAATCTAGTTCTTTTAATTAAATATGAAATCATTAAAGTTCACAGAGTATAAACCCAGCAGATTTGATTTAATGATAAAAATCTGTGGTTTGTCATCTTTTCAAAGCATAATCCTGGCTTCAATCTTATCTGACAGGTAGTCAGCCTATCAGGTCTGAGGATGAAGTATCTCATCTTTTCAGGGACCTGACTTGATATTTTTCTTTGGAGACATAATTTACAATTGTGCTCTAGAAAATGAACAGGGTTAAAGAAGGAGAAAAGACCCCGTTTTGCTTTGGCACAATTAATTCGTTTAGTATGCAATCATGGGTGACTAGACCTACGATGTGCCTAGATATATTTCAAATGGGGGAGGGGGAATCCTCCAAACATAGCCTATTTTATTAATGTAAATTATTCTTTACTCACTGAATATGTAAAGTATGTAAATTTAGTCCTGCTGTCAAAAGGTAGCTCTGTGCCATTAGCTTCTATAGCAGACAAGGCCTACTGCATATCCTGTACTGCATTTTCAGAGAGAGATGCTAATGACAGCTTGAGCAATTGCCTTAATGAGCCAGAAAGATGTTATTTTTTATTCGTGTTTAGCTACTTAGAGTCATCTGAAATAGAGATCAACTGTAGATATTAAAGAGTGAAAAAAGGCGTGGGTTATCTTATTGATGTGTTTCTCCAAGCATATTAAGAATAAACCATTGAGGATCAGAATGGCTGCGATCCAAAAGTCTACAAATAATAAATGCTGGAGAGGGTGTGGAGAAAAGGGAACCCTCTTACACTGTTGGTGGGAATGCAAATTAGTACAGCCACTATGGAGAACAGTGTGGAGATTCCTTAAAAAACTGGAAATAGAACTGCCTTATGATCCAGCAATCCCACTGCTGGGCATACACACTGAGGAAACCAGAAGGGAAAGAGACACGTGTACCCCAATGTTCATCGCAGCACTGTTTATAATAGCCAGGACATGGAAGCAACGTAGATGTCCATCAGCAGATGAATGGATAAGAAAGCTGTGGTACATATACACAATGGAGTATTACTCAGCCATTAAAAAGAATACATTTGAATCAGTTCTAATGAGGTGGATGAAACTGGAGACTATTATACAGAGTGAAGTAAGCCAGAAGGAAAAACATAAATACAGTATACTAACGCATGTATATGGAATTTAGAAAGATGGTAACGATAACCCTGTGTACAAGACAGCAAAAGAGACACTGATGTATAGAACAGTCTTATGGACTCTGTGGGAGAGGGTGGGAAGATTTGGGAGAATGTCATTGAAACATGTGAAATGTCATGTATGAAACGAGATGCCAGTCCAGGTTCAGTGCACGATGCTGGATGCTTGGGGCTGGTGCGCTGGGAAGGCCCAGGGGGATGGTATGGGGAGGTTGGGAGGGAGGAGGGTTCAGGATGGGGAGCATGTGATTTTTTTTTAAATAAAATTAAAAAAAAAAAAAAAAGAATAAACCATCAATCGGTTATTTTCCAAGAAAATGGATTATTGTCAGAGCTATATAGGTAGATGATATGCATTCTTGAAAGTTTTAGATTCTAATTACTGTGCTATCGGAGTAAATACAGTAGTCAAGCTGTGTCTCTCAGTAATTTAGGGAAAATTTGTAGGACTTCCTGAATTGATCACAAAATAGCATTAGTATTTCAAAGTGAACAACATGACCCATTTAAAACAATAAAGCATTGTACATGAGTCATCAGGAAGACATTAGAAATCCACCTACGTGCACCATATTACATGTAAAATTGAGTTCAGTTGCAGCTTTACTTTGTGTTGTTAGAACCCAGTATACCAATACTTGAGAGAAATTTCCTGTCATGTAAGTCTTTCATTCTGTGTGAAATGTCCATATTTTCTCCTGATTTCAGTTTATTTGGAGATGAGTCACAACACATTAACATAAAGATTGAGAAAGTCGTGTTCAGATTTTGGTTTAAGTCATGAACTGTATACCCAGAATTTACTATGGTGTTTGATTTGGTTAAAATGTAGCTGTACTTACCACACAGAGTCAAGAGGAGTATTGGTTTAACACATTAGTATTGTGAATGTATAAGTTTACACATCAGCCACTCTCCTGAGCCAAAGATTTGCATAAACTGGCAAAATTCAGCTTGGGCTTGTGATAGAAATGAAATAGCTAGGGTGTAAGCACTTTGAGCTAGAGTTCCTCTCTGTCACCATTGTGTACAGCCTATGCCTGCATCTTGCCTAATCTTAATTAAATTATATGTCTCCTGGGTCTGAGGATTAAAATTTTGAAATTCAACCAGTATTTAAGAGCTTAAAAAGTGCTTTTGTATAGAACTTGTACTGTGAGTACAAAGAACTCAAAAAAACCTGGGCTATAGAATTAATTTATTTTAGTTGAATGAGTAGTACTTTTGAAAACATATATCCTCTTTGGATTAAATAATCCATTGTTTTAGAAAGAAAAAGTTAATGCAAACGAGTCATCTCTATAGTGTTCAGAAGGTAAATTAAATAATTACAAATTACATTTCAACTTCAACTATCATGTGAGATTATATTTTCCTGTGAATGTCTTACTGAAGTCTCGCAATGATTTCTGTGTGTGTTTGACCACTGAAGTAAAGTGTAGGGACTATTATAGAGTTTAGATTTAATGCGTAGTTAATGGATACTTTTCCAATTACAGATCTTCATGAAATTTCTAATAAAAAAATACTAAACACTCCTTATCTCAGCTACATAAAAAATGACCAAAAACTCAGCTCTCCAGGCATAAGTCAGTGATAAGCGGAAGAGTGACTCTTCTAGTTAGTTGCTATTTGTGGGATTTTCCAAAATTATCATGCATCATAACTTTCTCATAAGGAGAAATCATTCCATGAGAAATCATCTTTTAGTTTTATCACGATTGTGTAACTAGCCCCAAAGAATCATGACATGCATACACTTACAGCATTCAATTTGTAATGCTTGTTGCTAGTACAGTCAGAAATTCTATTCCACGGTTGTACATTTCATGGAGATGGTAATTATCAAATTTTATTATTTTTCAAAATCCCAAAGAAAATGTGACATCCTACTATGTCTCTGAATCTCTGATTATGTAAATTCATTTTGTGAATCGATAACATATTATTTGGTTTCTCTGTAGCTCTGTTTTCAAGCTGATGATGCTAAAATTTGTGTTAATTCACATCTACATGTATAGGTGTACTTGAAATCACCTAATTTGACATTTCAATTCATAGAGATAGCTCTAAGAAATGTAATTATGTAAAGGATATTTTGAATGAAATATTGGATAAATAAGTGGAAACATAGTTAATTTTTCAATACATCCCAAAATAGTTAACTTGGAATGTGGTGCTTTTCTACTTTAATTTTTATCCTATACATTTTATGGGTAAGAAGCAAGCTTGTCCCTATACTAGGCAAGTCAGATGAAATGCCAGTTCCATTAATTCAGAGAAAGTAGGCTCATTTGATGATTTAATGCTGGTTAAAAATAAGATAAGGGAATTCTTGCTTCTTTCCTACATTTTAAATTTTTTTTTCCCCAGTTTATTTCTTGGTTTGTTAAATCTTCAGTTAGGGACCTCAATGTTCTTTAACAAGCGTGATTGTTTTTTTTTAATTCCATTCCTGGTAGTCACTTTTTAAATATCAAACTTTTTCTATAAAAGGAGAAAGAAGAAGAGCTTTGACTGATGGTGACTTGAAGTATTTCAGCAGTTGGTTGTATCTGAAGTAGGCAATGCACCTTGTTTTTCCCTTTCAAAATCAGTAATACTGCTTATTTTCTTTGGAAACAGAAAAGAGTGAACCACATCCGATAGTTCTCTTACCTGTGGTACATCTGTAATTCCTCAGTTGTTCCTCTCAGCCTCCGCCCTCCTTGGGGGCTGTTTCTTCCCAATCACTTTGTAGTCATCAGGGAATTACACCAGGCAGAACATCACAGTCATAAAAGCATGTCTTACCTTTCTACTGGAAAGTCGTTGCTTCCGCAGACAACTGAAACTTGACCTACACCTGTGCCCCCAGGAAAAGAAAGGTCAGGGAGTCACTTTTCTTTCTGGGAAGCTTCAGAGATGGGGCTAAGGAGAGAAGGAGAGCCTTGGTATCTGCTTCAGAACTGTGCCCAACTGCTAAACTTTGATCAGTTCTCTCAGTGGCATGTCATCAACATTCAGTGTATACCTCATATATGAAAGCCAAATACTAGCCGTTGTGAGGTTTCTTTAAAATTGTGCCCTTCATTTGTTTCTTTTGCATGTTCTATTTCCCCAACTAACTTTGTGAGCCCTGGGAAGGTTAGTTAACCTCACTGGGCCTCGAAGGCATCATCTGTAAAATGAGTGGTTTAGAATAGGTGATCTTTATGATCCCTTACATTGCGAACATTCTATGTAGTGAAACCTCAAGACTGTAAACTATATGAGCAGGAGCCATTTTTTTTTTTAATCATTTGTTATCTCCCCATAGGGCCTAATGTAATTTTGAGTTCACTACCTAAGCTCCTGCCATATGAAGTAGAGAATAGATTTGAAAGACACCTCTAATAAGTACTAAACTAGTTTAGAAATTACACATTCCATTTTATCTGAAAGTCAGGGTATTTATTATGTGTAGATGTCATATGAACTTGCATGTTTTAAAAGAAAAAAAATTGTGGTGAATGAATCATTGGGACAGAATGGTGTAATCTCATTTAGAGGCATAATACTTCAATAATTGGCTCTGAAAGGGTTATGAATTGAATTGCAGCCCCCAAAAAGGATACATTGATGTATCTACCTGACCCCCTCAGTGCCTGTAAACATGACCTTATTTGAAAATAGGGTCTTTGTAGATGTAATAAAGTTGAGATATGGTTGTACTGAATTAGTGTGAGCCCCAAATCCAACGACTATTGTCCTTATAAAAAGGCCACGTGGAGACACAGGGACACAGAGATCCCCAGGGAGAATGCCATGTGATGATGGAAGAAGAGAGTGAAGGGATGCAGTTACAAGCTAAGGCATGGCATCTAGCAGAAGCTAGGAGAGAGCTCTCAAATGTATTCTCCCTCAGAGCCCCCAGAAAGAACCAACCTGGCCAGTGCCTTATTTCATACTTCTACCCTCCAGAGCCAGGAGAGAAAACACATCTGTTGTTTTAAGCCACTCGGTTGGTGGCAATTCATTGCAACAGCCCTAGGAAACTAACACAGAAGGTTTGGATGCTAGTCTAAGAAGAGTTCCCAAGAGATATGGGTCCAGAATGGACTAGTCATAGATGGCAACCACTGTAGGGCATCCACCCTTAGCCTAGGATGCCATTATAAATCTAGATAAAAACTGAATATTAAGATCTTTGGGGGAGTGACTCAGAACTACATAGAAGGTCAGGAACTATCCTATCTTCTAAAATCTCTAATCAGCATGAACTAGAATCCTATTTGTTATTGCTATTACTGGTCCCTTGAAAGCCACTTTTCACCCAGGATTTCATACCCACAAGCCTATGGGTAAGAAGCAGAAAGACTATGCTTAGGGTTCTCATCTATTTATTGATACACCTTTTTTTCTTCTTTATGCAGGTTTTCTTAGTCCATTTTTAGTTAACCATTTATACAGTTAGATACTAAAGATCTTTGAGCTCAAAAATAATTTTTCAAAGAAGGAACAATGAATAAATCAATTTTAAGCTATTTACTTGCCCATTTGGAATAACCTTTCCTACTCACTACCTATGAAAACCTCATCCATGATTCCATGCTGTATAGCTCAGATCTCATCTGAGGGCATGATCCACTACTTCGTTTTGAAATAGACTGCTTTCCACAGTTACATAATTTATGCTTTCTATGTAATTCCCTTGACACTTAGCAAATAGTATCCTTTGTTATAGTGTTTTTTTAAATATCTGTGTGACTTATCTTCTCAATTAGATTGTTTCTAGAGGATATGAATTATAATTCATACTCTTGTATCCCTATCCTACACCTGCAGTACACAAAGAGCAGTTGTATGCGTGTTATAAAATAGGTTGTGATAAGTATTTTTCAGTTATAGTAGACTAATTATGACAGAATCAACAACTTAATTCTGCAATTAACTTATTGTAAGCATAGCCTTACACAACTCATCATTGTTTGACTAAATCAAGACAATCTGTCTTCTAAGACTCTGGCACAGATTTCTGGTTAAACAGTGGTTGGCACAATTAATTCTCTTGCCTGTTATTTTCAAGTTATGTTATTGCTTTGAACTCATTTTTAAAAGCAATATTTATAATATAATCATTGACCAATGAAAAGAATTGCTTCTAGTTTCAGAAAAGAAACTAAAGCCCTTCAGTCTACTAGAAATTATAGACCTCCTCACCAAAGTGATGGATTTATGATTACATAGAGCATTAGGAAAGCTAGTTATAGTTTGCTTAAACCAGTTTCTCTCTTTATGGCATCCTCAATCTTTTTAAACAGCTAGGATATAATAACATTTTAAAAATTAAAGTATTTCCCATAACCAGGAACTTGATATGAAATGAACAACGTTAAGCACAAAACAATTGAAGCTTCAAACAGTGGAGCCAGCAAGAATTTTAAACAGCCCAAATGAATAAGGATGCAACATTTTCATGTTTCCTCAGATGTAGTAATAATCAGGCTCAGAGGTTAGCAGGAAGAGATTTTATCGCAATAATGGCTCCCAGTACCATTTTTCTCTTATGAATGTGACTCACAAAGGTGAAGCTTTTATTTGAAGATTTGATACAATGCAGCTGCCAACAGCAGAGGTTAGAATTTGGCCAAAATGCTGGACCCTCCCAAACATCCATGAGGGAGGGAAAGATGGAGAAGAGAGAGACTGACTGGGAGAAACTGAGAGAGAGAGAAAAGGAGGAGGGGAGGGGACAAGGGGGAAAAAAAAAGATTTGCATTACCAATGACAAATCAAAGCTGAAAGTTTGCCTGGCCTGTTGTCATTCATTGCCATTCATATTTAGAAAGCAGACTGTTGTGATAATTGATTTGATGGTCCAGCTTGAGTGGAAGCACTTCTGGGCATAACAGGCCTCAGAGATGCCAAAAAAGAAGAAAAGGTGGGAATGAAATAATGCACTACTTTCTCCTCAGAGGCGTGTGGCCCAGTTTTAAGAACAGAAAAACATGCTCTGGGGTGGGGAGACTAGAATGGGGCAGAAACCTAAAGAACTTAGTAATAAATACAAAAAGTGACCATATAGCTCCAGTCAGATAAAAATAGGCATTCAAACTGAGACAGTGAGAGGACATATTTTACTGACAGGTGAATAATAGGGGAGCATGGTGGAAATAATCTGATTTTTAACAGACTCTGTCCTTGGGAGTACCTTTTTTTGCTGTTCTTTTGTATGGGGACAAAAGTGATTCCTTTTGTAAAAATCCTTTTAATTTTTTAAGCTTTTCATACTAGATTAATAGTTCAGAAGGAGAAAAAGAAAACAATAATTGAGACTGAAAAGCTATATATATATATGCTTGGATTATCTAAATGTCATTCAACTTATTTCCATGAAGCAAAAGGTAATAATGAAGCTTGTCCTTAGATTTGTGTGTGGAGGGTGGTATGCAGCCACTGCTTCCTGCTGATATGAATAAGTTAGGAGACTAAAGTGCCAGTTGAAGGGGGGACTAGAAAGAGAGCCAGAGAGATTTTTTTTTAAGTATTGAATTCACTGCCTGACCTCTTAATCACAACTGCCAATTGGATTGTGTGCCCTGTCATCAATTTAAGGATCTAAACAAAACCAGATAAGAAACACGGCTGTCAAAACAGAAATTTTAATCAGAACCTGTTTGTCTTTTGAGAGAAATGTAGTTATTTATGTTCAAAAGTAGCTCACTCTGTTACTGTGTTCCCATTTCGCTCTTTTCTGTCCTCCCTCCCTTCTACCTTTCTTTTTCCTTTCCCTCTTCTTCTCAGACTTCCCTATTATCAATACCTGCCTTTATTCAAACCTACAGAGAAAACTTGTCATCTGACCTCATTGAATCAGACTAACCCTGTTTCATACATATGCATCTATTATGGAAATATCAATACAATCATTTCACATCACAATTTCTGTTCTCCTGGTAAGTTTCTCAATTACAGTGAGACAGTGAGCATTATGAGTTTTAGAAAAGGGAAAACAATCTCAAATGTATGACTTGTTTTAAAAAGACTCATGTGATATTAATATAGAGAAAGCTATGTCAATTAATAGGTGGCAGAATTTCTCAAAGTATGTTAAAAAAAAAAAAAAAAAAAGCAGTGGCATGAGAGTAACCTGGGGAGCTTGTTAAAATTTAGATTCTCAGACCCCATCCCAGATATACTGAATCTCGGTGCAGCCCACCAGGCTCCCCCGTCCCTGGGATTCTCCAGGCAAGAACACTGGAGTGGGTTGCCATTTCCTTCTCCAATGCATGAAAGTGAAAAGTGGAAGTGAAGTCGCGCAGTCGTGTACGACTCTTCGCGACCCCATGGACTGCAGCCTACCAGGCTCCTCCGTCCGTGGGATTTCCCAAGCAAGAGTACTGGAGTGGGGTGCCATTGCCTTCTCCGTTTTGTATACTATTGAAGTTTAAACGCAAGAGACATGATGATTAAAGAGCAGTGTTTAATCAGATAAACTGGACTGTAATCCATTTTTCACCATTGTATGAACCTTCATAAATTCCCTGGGCTCTAAAACCCAGTTTTCTTACCCTATTTGTTTACCTAATAGGATTGTTCTGAGGATCAAATATGATTACTACAAAACAACATGGTAGCTGGTGATTATAAAACCAATATATAGTCCATATTATTTATATTGTTTATCTTTTATCATTTATATTCTTTTCCTATGAGTTGTTCATTTTGCTTCCATTTAAGGTAATAGGTTCTACTTCAATATTATATTAACCTCTACAGTGTCTAGCATATTATAACAGATGCTAGAACACATGTAACTCCTTTTCTTTCCATTCCATTTAGTAGGAGGGCAACTAAAATTTGGTTAGGTCAATTAACCTATTCAAACTATTTTCAAACTTTAGTTTTTATATTTTATAATTCTTTGCAAGTGTTAAACATTGTTCATCATCAGAATCTATACCATAAATGTTGTAGCAAAGCAGTTGTAACAGTGTTTTGCAAGTTTTACTTATTTAGAGGTCTAGATTAGGCTCCAGATCTGCATTCAGATCACAAGTTTAGTATTCATTTATTTTTCATGGAAGTTTGGCAGTTTACTAAAATTTTGTCATTTGGGAAAAATAGCAAAGGTAACCATTTTCAACCCTGTGTCTACTTCAGATCTAATCTATTATCTTCAATTAGTATTTAAGCTCATTCACTGTGGTATGGCTGACTTCATGTTGCTTGATTATGATATTTATCCACAAACAAAATGATTCTTTTGCTGTAGATTAAAATCAATGAACCAACCAAAGAAACAAAAAAAAAGCACATAAATCATCCTGAAAGAGTCAGGATCGGTTCGCCTTTAGGCTATAGGATCCTCCTGTAACTAGTATCTTCCTTTTTTAATCACTCAAGTTGTTATGTGGGAAAGAACAGCAAGTTTCAGGGGACATCTAAGGGTCTAAGGGACTCTGTGGCCCCTTGATCCCACTTGACCAATTGCTGTATTCCACATCACTATTCTGCCATAATCACTGATTTTAATGCTCTCCAGTTATACTCATGCATGGATTTTGTTCAGTGTAGAAGGCATTTTTCATAACCAAAGTATCATGTTTTTTAAATAAATGACATGAGATTCACATTATGTCCTAAATGAAAGAATAAACTTCTCTTTTATTTTTAGAGTTCCTTTGTCTGACCAAGTTTCTTTTTTCTCTATTTATTTTTTTTTTTAAATTTTTATTTTATATTGGCATATTGTTGATTAACAATATTGTGTTAGTTTCAACTATACAGAAGTGTGATTCAGTTATACATGTACATATATCTATTCTTTTTTTTAATTCTTTTCCCATTTAGGTTATTACAATGCCTTTTTCATGTCTCAAAGAGTTTGCAAGATTATTCATACCCATCAGTTCATGTTACCCAATAGGGAAATAAAACTATCTTAGATTAAAATAATGGCACATGCTTACTCTCAGTATAGAATATCCTTATTAATATTAACTGTATGTAGGCAACTAGTTATATACATTATTCATTATGAATGTGTAATTAAAGAGCATTAAGGAACTGAACTTATTGAGTGAGGGGGTGAAAATGCCTGGTATGTGAATGTGATACCAAAGACCCAAGTGCAATTCAGTGTGACCAGCGGCACCATGCATCTCACACCCAAAGACAGTCATATATTATTATGTCTAAACAGAGAGAGTCTTTATCTTCATGGCCTTGAATGAGGAGAAAAGATCATTGGATTTTTTTTCCATATCTAATACCAATACTTCCTAGCTCTGTATCTTTGTGTTGCTACTAAAAAAAAAATTAGTGCAGACTTGGTAGCTTAGACAACAGTAATTTATTTCTCACTGTTCTGAGAGCTGAGCAGTCCAAGATCAAGGGGCCAAAGATCCTGTGTCTGGTGACAGGTCATTTCCTGGCTTGTAGACAGCCAGCCTTCTTGCTGTGTTCACACATGACTGACAGAGAGACAGACAGGGAGTGAGATCTCTCTCAAGTTTCTTCCTATAAGGACATTAATCTCTTTCCTGAGGGCTCCACCTTTATTACCTAATTACTTCCTAAAGCCCCCACCTCCAAAACCCATCCCACTGGGGATTAGGCTTCAAATATGAATTTATGGGTTGACACAAGCATACAGTTCACAACACCGCTACCTCAGACAAACCTCTTGCCCCCAGTGCCTCCATGTATAAGATGAGGATAAATCATATTTGCCCTACCCCAAAGCCTTGAAGTGAGAAGGAAATATGATAATGTATGTAGGAACCATGTGTAAACCGTTAAGTTCTCTATAAATGTAAGGTATTACTTCATGCCTTTTCAAATGGAAAATGTAGTTATCAACTTTTGACAGTGACTGCATTCTCATTTTCCAGGGAAGTCCAGAGAATTGATGAAATTAGAATTCTTCATTCATCTAATCCTTGTTGTGCCTTACTGATTTTTGCATGAGGTGACTAAATTTCATTGATGCATTTTTATACAGCTTTTGTTGAATTTAACTTGGTCCAAAAGCTTTCAGCTTTATGGCTTTGAAGCTCCAATTCCCTGATCAATGTTTATGAAGCTTGAAATTTGGCATTTGGCATTGACTCATGTAAATTTGAGTCAAAACTCAGTGTCCTTTAAACATCTCAGGGCAGATTTTCAGCATGGCCTCGTTTTTACTGATATGGTTATGTATTTGTAAGTACAAATTGCCACTTTTGTCCTCAAGAGAATAAAGAGTGGTCATTGTACCTGCCATGAGGTAATTGAAGGTGCAAAAAACACTTCTACAAAAGGTCTTTGTAACACTCCCTTCCCCCAATACCCCTCCTTTCCCTTCCTCTGTATGTACAGACAGAGGAGGAGAAATAATGTTATTAGCAGGCTCTGAATAGAGGTCAGCATTCCTTTCCAAGAAAAATAAACTGCATCTAATTTGTGCTTCTTTTCTTAAAAAAAGACATACATGAGATACTCTGAGTAATTTAAAACACAAAGTTGATGGAAATGGTGATATCTTTGACACTTATTTTGCTGGAATGTTACATACCTTTTGAGTGAGTGAGTCAGTGAAAGTCGCTCAGTCGGGTCCGACTCTTTTCAATCCCATGGACTATAACCCACCAGACTCCTCTATCCATAGGATTCTCCAGGCAAGAAGACTGAAGTGGATTGCCATTTCCTTCTCCAGGGGATCTTCCTGACCCAGGGACTGAACCCAGGTCTCCTGCACTGCAGGCAGACTCTTCACCATCTGAGCCACCAGGGAAATCCTTTAGGTTAATCTAATAAGTAGTTTAGACTATGGAAAAATAGCTTTTGAGATTAATGATGGAGCTTACACTACAACTCAAGTTTTAGTTGCCTAAAACTGTGTCCTCTGAGATAACTCAAGACCAAGAAAATAGCATGTGGTTTGAATGTGTCTTTCTTTGCACCAGTGTTCTCTGGGTCCATTTTGGACTTT
The DNA here is from genome assembly GCF_055505025.1 of Bos grunniens. Taxonomy (NCBI): domain Eukaryota; kingdom Metazoa; phylum Chordata; class Mammalia; order Artiodactyla; family Bovidae; genus Bos; species Bos grunniens. The sequence goes on along the minus strand of NC_141194.1, from coordinate 97,001,392 downwards.
GGAGCTAGAACAAATGAGAGCGCTATAAAATATTAATCCTGGGACTTCCCTGGTGGTTCAGTGGTAACACTCTGCGCTTGTAATGCAGAGGGCACAGGTTCAATCCCTGGTTGGAGAACTAAGATCCTACATGCCATGCAATCCAAAAAAAAAAAAAAAAGCAGCAGCAGCCACACTCAACCCACAGCTTACCTAAACATTATATATGTTGTAACTGGCTTATCCAGGCCAGGGGGAAACTTCCTAGCATTTTTGTGGGACATCACTTGTGGCCATTCTAAGCATTGCCTGGAAATGATTTGCAGAGCTTGAGTTTACAGTTCTCGTTATATGATTACCAAGTTTGTGCCTAGCCAGTGTCAGTAGCAGTTACTTTTTCTCCCCCTCAGAAACAACAGACTGTTATTTAAATGAGCAGTTTCCTTTATGTAGGTAGGTAATACAATTTAATGCAGGTTGATCTACACATTTCCCCTTGAATGACTAATGACAAAAGACCATCTGGAATTCCCCCTCCACTCCTGCACTGTTAAAGCAAAAAAGCATTTGTGTGGTACCTAGGTAACTGTCAGGGTCCCTGTAGGCTGTTTGAGACCTAATATAAAACCAAATACTCTTCATAGGCCACCAATCTAAAGGATAAGAAATGGGAATTCCCACAATTAAGTTTTATTCATGAAGTTGATGAAAAATGAGATCTTAGAAGGTGACTAAAAATATATTCAAGATGATGAAAGGGAAAGAAAAATAAAGGTGATAAAAGTCTTTGAAAGCATGTTTTCAAAGGAATGCTGTCACATATTAAATATACAGTTTGAACTCTTTCATGTCCTGGTGGTAAATGCATGTCAGAGTCAAGATGACTGTTCTGTTTCATTTTATCCCTTCCCTTACACAGTAATATCCATAGTGATGACCAGTCCTGGAGAGTGTCATTCTGTTTTGTGATGGAATCATCGCCTATTCGGTAGCCAAAATGGAAGAGAATTACAGCTCATTGCATATTGTCAAACCATAGAAAAAACAACAAAGAAACCCCAAATGAAACAAGCTCTGGTCTTTTCAAAAGCAAAGGAGTGCAAGAAAAGCATGAATTTGAGGGGCAGAAACTATCCTGGAAGGTTATTGCTAGAACTCAGATACTAAAGACAATAATAGAACTGAACCTTTACAAAGATTAAGAGTAGCAAATTGGATTTGAATTACTACCATTTCAAGTCTTAAATTCATGCAAATTTTAAAAAGAAAAGAGAGCATAACCCTGTTTTAGTTTACAATCTTCACAGGAGGTAATACCATGAATAAAAACAGTTCTCTTACACACCCTCTTGCAAGCTGGTACATTCCATGGATATTGCACAGTTCCAGTTCTGTTGTTCCCTGTGACTCTGAATTAGGAGAAGCTTTTAACTGATAGTTCTCTCTTAGCGAGAAAATAATTCTCACAGTTTTATATTTCCTAAATGAAATTTTAAAAACAATACTGTTTTCCAATGAAAAAATTCCAAAATAAAGAGAAAAATACAATTCTGAGTTGGAGTTTCAGTGCTCAGTCAGGTTGGGCCCCTTGAAGGTTTGTTGGACAGGAAAACAATGCCTTAATAAATATTGGCCCAACCGAATTCATTCAAATTATCCTGGGAATATTGTTAGATCTGTGGGCAGAAAAGAAGCTCGAGTTTGATTAGTTCAAGGTGATTTGAGGAAGGGAGGGAGGTGAGCTGAGCATTATTGCTCTGAGTGCAGAATGAAAGTCAAATTTTAGGATTTGGCCAGGACCCAATAAGATACTATCAATGAGAAGAAACTGGGATATATGCTAATACTCCTTCAGAAAACAGAATAGAGTTGGCCCTCTGCCTCTGTCCTGCCCCTCCCCATGGCAAGTTTTTGAGCTCCTCTCTACTAACCTCCTCTTCCTTTCTCTGGCTCAACCACTTTATAACTCTTAGTACAATCCCTACCACATTCTCTCTGTACTTTATCTTTTGCTTTCTTGCAGTTGTTTAATAGTATGTCAAGGGCTTTTTTCAATTGCAGGGAACAGAGCCATGGCAGAGTGTTAAGGAAACCTGGGGAAAAAATACACTGGTTGCCCAGCCATACCTCATGAAAACTACAATGTCCCAATTACAACAGAGGCTCTGGTGGGCTGACAGCTGCTCTGGGATAGTACACTGACCACTCTGCTGGGAGTCTTTCTTCTACTTGTGCTTACTAACTTGTCCACTCTCATGATTTGCTGTTGTGGTGACCTGACTTCTCCATTTGTGTTTTCTCTCTCGTTCTTCTTTGAACTCACTAACAATGAAGGTACTCTATTCTCCTTTTACATCAAAAGAAGTGAAAGTGTTAGTCACTCAGTTGTGTCTGACTCTTTGTGATTCCATGAACTGTAGCCTGCCAGGCTCCTCTCTCCATGGGATTCTCCAGGCAAGAATAGTGGAGTGGGTTGCCATGCCCTTCGTCAGGAATCAAACCACGGTGTTCCTCATTGCAGGCAGATTCTTTGCCATCTCAGCCATCAAGGGATCTGCTTATGTATGGCTTCTATCACCACATCGCCTTTGCTTAATATCTCTCTTAGCTTCTGCTGCTGCCTACCATGTGTATCCCTTTCTGCATATGTCTCATTAAATTCCCCCCCAAAAGGTTTGGTTGGTTTGGTTCAGAGCAGAGATCCCTGCTGGAAAGAGCTCTCCTGATAGCTCATGGATATTTTTCTTTGACACTTAATCTAATCTACTGTGATTTGGATCATATAATATCAAGCATTGAGGCCTATATATAAGGTGACTCTTTAGAAGAGCACTCTAAGTTATCTCAGTAGAGGGCAGTGCAACCTAGAAGCATCATGCCCAGAGTATATCGAGCGATCGCATCAAGGTACTTGAGGTACTAGATGTTTACTCGTATATCATTGAATGTAAGACGATATCAAGAGTAAGATATAAATGACCTTATGTACCATTAAGAAGGCAAGAAATCCTGCTAATTAAACCACAGCACACCATTGGTTATTAGATGTACCACATCTCAGAGAAGAGGGCAGCAGAGGATGAGATGGTTTGATAGTGTCTTTGACTCAATGGACATGAATTTGCTCAAACTCCAGGAGGTAGTGAAGGAGAGGGGAGCCTGGCATGCTGCAGTCCACGGGGTCACCAAGAGTCGGATATGACTTAGCGACTGAACAGCAACATCTCAGAGATGTTATGGGGAAAAAATGTACATTTTAGAAATGGTGAAGCATGGTGTCTGTCTTATATCTGAGATTGTCATGGGATCAAAGTGGGTCAAGGAGCCCCCAGAGAATCCCTGAGGATTGACCCATAGAGTGAGGTACATGCTAAAGGCTAGGGGTAAGGTCACAAATCTGGGAGACCTGAAGGTAGTGTCTGGAGAATACCTAGCTGGTATCTGTTTGCAAGTAAGGAGGAAGCCAGTCACTGGTCCAGAATGTTGTTTGGGTCAGGGAATCTGACAAATATAAGAAGGTGGATCCAAGGGAAGAAAGGAGCATGTTCTCATATTGGTTTAAATTACATGGAGAGATCAGGGAGTTCTCTTTCTGTTTCAGTTCAGTTCAGTTCATTGTAGTTATCCAAGTCTTTTAAGCTTTTCTTGTGTAGCTCTTCTGTGTATTTCTGCGACCTCTTCCGAATCTCTTCGGCTTCTGTTCAGTTCAGTTCAGTTCAGTTCAGTCGCTCAGTCGTGTTTGACTCTTTGCGACCCCATGAACCACAGCACGCCAAGCCTCCTTGTCCATCACCAACTTCCAGAGTCCACCCAAACCCATGTCCATTGAGTCGGTGATGCCATCCAGCCATCTCATCCTCTGTCGTCCCCTTCTCCTCCTGCCCTCAATGTTTCCCAGCATCAGGGTCTTTTCAAATAAGTTAGCTCTTCGTATCAGGTGGCCAAAGTATTGGAGTTTCAGCTTCAACATCAGTCCTTCCAATGAATATTCAGGACTGATTTCCTTTAGGATGGACTGGTTGGATCTCCTTGCTGTCCAAGGGACTCTCAAGACTCTTCAACACCACAGTTCAAAAGCATCAATTCTTCTGCACTCAGCTTTATAGTCTAATTCTTTTTCTTTATAGTCCAACTCTCACATCCATTCATGACTACTGGAAAAACCATAGCTTTGACTAGATCTGGTGGCAAAGTAATGTCTCTGCTTTTTAATATGCTGTCTAGATTGGTCATAAGTTTTCTTCCAAGGAGCAAGTGTCTTTTAATTTCATGGCTGCAATCGCCAGGTGCAGTGATTTTGGAGCCCAAAAAAATAAAGTCTGTCACTGTTTCCCCATCTATTTGCCATGAAGTAATGGGACCAGATGCCATGATCTTAGTTTTCTGAATGTTGAGCTGTAAGCCAACTTTTTCACACTCCTCTTACTTTCGTCAACGGGCTCTTTAGTTCCTCTTCACTTTCTGCCATAAGTGTGGTGTCATCTGCACATCTGAGGTTATTGATATTTCTCCCAGCAACCTTGATTCCAGCTTGTTGCTTCATCCAGACCAGCGTTTCTCATGATGTACTCTGCATATTAGTTAAATAAGCAGGGGGACAATATACGTTGTCAAAAAGCGTTGATGTACTCCTTTCCCGATTTGGAACCAGTCTGTTGTTCCATGTCCAGTTCTAACTGTTGCTTCCTGACCTGCATACAGATTTCTCAAGAGAGAGGTCAGGTGGTCTGATTAATCCCATCTCTTAAAGAATTTTCCACAGTTTGTTGTGATTCACATAGTCAAAGGCTTTGGCACAGCCAATAAAGCAGATTTTTTCTGGAACTCTCTTGCTTTTTCGATGATCCAACAGATGTTGGCAATTTGATCTCTGGTTCCTCTGCCTAGAAGTTCATGGTTCATGTACTGTTGAAGCCTGGCTTGGAGAATTTTAAGCATTACTTTACTAGTGTGTGAGATGAGTGCAATTGTGCAGTAGTTTGAGCATTCCTTGGCATTACCTTTCTTTGGGATTGGAATGAAAACTGACCTTTTCCAGTCCTGTGGCCACTGCTGAGTTTTTTAAATTTGCTGGCCTATTGAGTGCAGCACTTGCACAGCAGCATCTTTTAGGATTTGAAATAGCTCAACTACAATTCCATCACCTCCACTAGCTTTGTTCATAGTGATGCTTCCTAAGGCCCACTTGACTTCGCATTCCAGGATGTCTGGCTCTTGGTGAGTGATCACACCATTGTGATTATCTGGGTTGTGAAGATCTTTTTTGTATAACTCTTCTGTGTATTCTTGCCACCTCTTCTTAATATATAGCTTATTTTATACCTAATAGTTTGTACCTCTTACTCCCCTGCCCCTAAATTGCCCTTCTTCCCTTCCCTCTCCCAACTGGTAACCACTAGTTTTTTCTCTATATTTGTTATCTTTACTGGCTTGTTGTATTTTTTTCAATTCCACATGTAAGTGATATCATCCACTATTTATTTTTTTCTGTCTGGCTTATTTCACTTAGCATAATACACTCCAAGTGACTTTAAATGATCTGCATTGTACCTTTGGTGATGGAGGTAAGTAAGTCTTTGTAGGTGCCCTCTATGGATCCTGGGACATGGGGTCCTCAATTGTCTCCTTGCATTCTTGCACATGTGCTGGGTCTTCTAGTGTCCACTCTTGTATTCCTTCCCTTCCTTTGGTTTTTATTCCAGTCTTCTATTTTCCACTCCCTGATAAAGAAAAAAAACTAATGCACAGGAAATGGAGCAGGTTGTTGTTGTCCAAAACTAATTTAGCACACACTTTCCCACTGAGCCCCCTTTCTCAAATCCAACATCAGGAATAAAAGTCTCATTAGTCCTTTTGGCAGTACTTAAGCAATTGCTTCCCCATGGCTTCATGCCTGATAATTTGTGTTCTCCTTCTGTAGAGCAAGATACATTGACAGGCCACTGTACAAAGACGAATAGTCCTCTTTGGGGTTGCAAATTTTCAAATAAACTGAGAACAGTAGCTGAAAACCCAATTACCTGGAAGTTTAGAAGGAAAAGACATTGAATGACTTCATCCAGCTTCTTTTCAAAAACACCATATATTTTTCATGTTTTAGAGTTTCTAGAGATAATTAGCAGACAGTGGTTACAAGAAAAAGCAGAACTTTCATGAGATGTGTAAGCTGTATGACTAGCATTAATTCATACCTAAAAGTTGATATCAATGTATACTGATATTATTCTTAAAAGGAAAGTTTATGTTAAGGAGTTTGTCTTATAGGTAGAGACATATCAAAATGAAAAAGATAACTTGTTTTTCTTCTTAATATGTAGGAAAATGTTGCTATGTATTACAAGATAACATTTCTATATATCAAAATTTATATTTAAAGCTGACCTATACTTATTTATATATGGTTGTGATAGAAAGGGGTTTCTTTTAGGGTGGTAGAAATATTTTTTGACTTTTAATAAATGTGGGTCTTTAAAATAATTATTTTAGTTCAACTTTTCACTGCTTTTAAGATCTTTGAACACAGATCTTTTCTTCTTTTTCTTATTTTAAACATAGCTGCCCAAATATGTCAGTCTTGTATTGAAATAAATAAATTCATGAAGTTGCTTTCTTCACAGTATGAGGGGCTAACAGTTAGAATAAAAATAATCAACCTAATATTTCTTGTTGCTGGAAAATAATTATGAGAATATTACACAGAGGAAGCCATGCTTAAAATAAAGGCTTCATATTGCATTTAAAACTCAAGTGGCACTTTCAAGTATTCTGTTTAATAGAATAATATATTGCTGAACCCTTGGAGAACTAATTATGTTGTTTCACATGAATTACAAATGAATCATTTAGCAACATTATAGTCTTACATGTGTCCTTTACGATTAATCATCATTAAATTTTATAAATGTAAAATTTAAGATGCAAAGAAAGCATACTTTTTATACAAAGTGGTCCAAACAAATACTAGTGTTTTAATTTGACATTTATGACTGCTCTACAGATTTTCTTTTCCTATTTTTACAAGATCAGTGTATGAATCTGAGAACTTCTCTTAATAGAGTCCCCTCACTAAAATCCATTATTGATGTAAGTGTAAGTTGTGACAGTAATTTTTATTATACTTTAGCTTCTGTCTGGAATCTCAGCAACAGAGTTGTGTTATTAAAGCTTTTTCTTTTTTCTGTAACTGCCTTTTCAAATGTATTTCCAAAAGTCATGGCTTTTCAATTTAAGCCTTTTACTCTGAAAGTCACAATTTCACATAGGAACGTCAATTCTAGGAACACAAGTAGTATACACCAGTGCATAGTCCTAGCCATAAGCTTTAGTGAATTATTTAGGAGGTGAACATTGATTCCCTTATGAGTCAGTCCAGGCTCCTCCTGAAAATCGTGTTGTTCCCATTAGTGCTACCATTTTATAGGAAAATGTTATATTCCCAAACCAGGATGTTATTGGTAACTAAGTAGGCAGAAGCTATAGACATTGAATAGTTTAAGTTAAATGTGATAAACTTGTATAATATAAACATTTATGGACATAAAATGCTGTGAGATGAGGAAGCACAAAGTAGAAGGACCATTTTATTAACTGCTGCTAAGTACCCTACACTGTTCTAAATGCTGGGGACACTGAAAGGGATAAGATGGTTCCTTTCCTCAATAAATTATACACTGGGTAGAAACACTCCAAAGGGCATACAGTTGAAGGAATTCACAGTGAGTTGACACATTACAGATAGATTTACTCACAGACTGGGGTATCCAGGCAAAGTCTACATGTATTTTAACAGCCTTGTATAATGGTCACACTCTCTGATTGCTGACAGAATTGTAGATGCGGAATTATAGAGCTGAAAGTACCCTTAGAGATCACCTAGTCCCAATCTCTCATTTCTCAGAAGAGGAAAACTAGGCCCAGAGAGGGTGAAGTAATTTACTTCAGATCTAGAACTCAGCTCTCTTCTCAGTTCAGTCTTTCCAGTGGAGATAAACCACAAATCTTTTTCCTTTTCCTTTCTTTCCTTTTTATTGAAGTTTAGTTTGTTTGAAATGTGTATAGCAAAGTGATTCAGTAGATAAATATATATGTATTATTTTTCAGATTATTTTCCATTATAGATTATTATAAGGTATTGAATATAGTTTCATGTGCTATATGGTAGGACCCTATCTCTATTTTATATATAGTGGTGTGTATCTGTTAATCTCAAACTCATAATTCCATGCACCCCTTGTCACTTTAGTAGCCATAAATTTGTTTTCTATGTCTGTAAGTCTGTTTCTGTTTTGTAAATAGGTTTATTTGTATCATTTTATAAGATACTACATATAAGCGATATCATATGATATTTGTCTTTCTCTGACATTCACGTAGGTCCATCCATGTTGCTGTAAATAGCATTATTTCATTATTTTATGGCTGAGTAGTAATACACCACATTTTCCTTATCCATTTATTTGTTGATAGATATTTAGGTTGCTTCCATGTCTGGCTCTTGTAAATAGTGCTGCTGTGAACATTGGAGTTCATCTGTTTTTTCAGATTAGTGTTTGTCTTTTCCAGATATATGCCCAGGAGTTGGATTGCTGGATCATATGGTAGTTCTATTTTTAGTTTTGTAGGGAAGCTCCACACTGACAAGCCTTTTTCTTTCAGCTCTCTTCCTGTCATCCCCTTTACTTTAATGGTAAAGACAATAGTACAAGAAGTCTCTGGAGAAAGGAAATTCCCCAAATGAGGAAAAGAAGCCCTGGGTAGAATGCTTATGAGGTCAAAAAAGAAATTGGAAGACAAGGTAAAAAGAATGGTTAAAAGGAAGGAAGGAGCAAATAAAGACCAGAGAGAAAATTCAGAGAAACCCAATGACAAGAATAAAAAAAAAAAAAAATTACAGAGGAAAGAGGAGTGAAATAATCATTCATTAGCACTTATTTTTATGGAAAAACAGGCTAAAATCTCATGGGTCTAATTTTATGCATTCAAGTTGCTTCAACATTTTTCTGTTTCAAAATAAATAGAGTCAGCTGTTAGGTACCCACGTATTAAACTGCAGAACTCTGTTACCCAGCACATTTGTACGGCTGCTGAGTAGTGATGACTGATGTGCATAATGATGACTCTGAGACAGTTTAATGCCCCAAAGTACTTTTTGAACCATCAAAAAAAATATTTCTATTATGTTCAGCCTGCTTTCATTACTAACTATTTTGTATTCAAATTCTTATAAAATGGGGGATATATTTATGATAATATCTCTGGCAGTTATCTATGAAATTGTCTGAGGTTCACCACGGCACTTCATAATGCAGCTAAGCCAGAATAGAGATTTTTACTGGAATGTGAGCGATCCTGTGTCGTCCTTTCCAGATGTTTCCTTTCCTAGTTTTTTTTTTTTCATTTCTTAACTTTTCTTGCTCCTTATATGATGACATGTAGAGTACATAGCCTGTCACAGTGTTAGCCTGCCTGCCCAATTGTTGCCCATCTCATTCCAATGATGTTTTGAAAGTATACGTTGTGTAAATAGATTATTTTACCTTCTGCTACCTTACAAGTCTTTTGGTGTGATAGTCAAGGGAGACTATATTGTTTTCATTGGCTTTCAAATGGCCTTTTCATGTAAGTCAGCTGCCAGGCAAGTGTCCTGGATCCGTTTTCTAGCATCCATGTGAATATCCATGATAAATAAGTCACTGCTCACTGGAGCTGCCTTTGTGAAGCAGGTTCTGCACTTACTGTTTTTTTCGCATGCACAATGACAGCAGTCAACCTAATTGACTATTACTTGGTCACTTTCTGTGTCAGATGTAGTGCCAGGTAAAATAGAGAGGAGAAATCCAAATTCATTGTATTTCTGTTGAAAACCAGAAAGATTTGGTAGTAGAAAAAGTACTAATTTGAAGTTTTTCAAGGATTAGTGTTCCCAAAGGATGAGTGTATGACTGCCACTGTCTTTCTTACAACCTAAACCAAATTGTTATGTGGGTCTCCAGGAGTGCATGGCTAATAGATACATTGACATTGTAAGGCGAGTGTAGAGAAAAAGAGAGCGAGCTGGGCAGTCAGGCAAGAAAAAGGAAATTTATTAGAGGGCAAAGAGAGGGTGACTGGCCCTTAAGGAGAACCACTGTCCTCCCTTTCTGACAGAGTCCTTCTTATACCCCACCAATGAAAAATTCTCTGAAGGGATGGTCACGTAGCCGGAGGTCTGGAATCTGGTGGTCTCGCAGCTTTGAGAAGATAGGTGCCAGTGAGATAACAGGATGCCATTTGGGCAATTTGGTCAGTCTCAAGGATCACTGTGATTTATTCTTTGTGAGGTCGACATAACAAGCCATCTTATCAATGAGATCCCATGTGGACCCTATCAGGCATAGTATGAAATATATCAGGTGGCTGTAATGAATATAGGTCAGGATTGTGGTTCATTTGATCAAATGGCAGGAAACTCTTTTCATACAGTGTCTTTTCCTAATTGGAAATCAAGAGGATCCAGTACAAAATGGTCAACATTATCAGTACAAACACCAATATACACTTGTGTCTTTAAAAGTCCTCGTTGTGTTTTGTGATTAAACAGGTTGTGATGCCTGCATTGCAGAACAGGCCTCCTCTTCTGTGGCTGATGCTGCTTTTTCTTTTCTGTGTCATGTTTGCTTTGAAATCATCATCATTTTGGGTTATGACACTAGTCATACTAGGCCATGTTGCTGACAGTGGTGACTTTCAACAGGGAAAAGTAACCAGGGAAAGGGCATCCATCATCATGTAATTTAGGGAAAAAATACTCAAGACTCAGCAGCAGTGTTAGCAATAACAGCTGGATGCAAGGAACCATTTGTGTAGGATTGCAAACATCCTAGATAGTATAGATGAGGCCTGGATTGAGAGGAAAATAAGAACTGAACGACCTCCTTTGTGTAAACGAGCATCCTGGAGTGTGCAATGATGGAGCCAATGGCCTTACTGCCTTCTGAATCATGTGAATGCCACGTTAAGAATGAACATATGCAGTACTTAACAAAGAAAGGTCAGTTCTGCCATAGTGATCACTGAAGCATAATGCAGCAAATGAGGTAGGGCTTTTTTGTTTTGTTTTGTTTTTAACGCATCAATCCTAGAACATTATCTTTTCAGGAGGTTGTGGGCTTTAAAAAATCTTGGGCATCTGTTGTACCTGAAGTGAACAGCAGTTTAAAGCCAACTCCACACATGTACTAACAAATTGAAAACGTCAAATAATTTGTATATAAATACTGATGTGCAGTTTCACTAACAAGGTCTCTGGTCTGTCAGTGTCCTTCTTATTTTTCAGACTCTAAATGGGTTGTTAACTTGCTGTGGCTCTGTGTATCTGCTAATTGTCTCTCTTTTTTATAGAATGTACAGCTTTGATTATAGTTAACAGACAGCCTGGCAAGATTTGTCTTGGATATGATGCTTTGTTCATCTCATAGCAGTGGCATTTGTATGTTACCAAAACTAGACCACTGAATTCATAGTCATCCAAAGAAAAGATTTCAGCATTATGTTTCTAGATACCCAATGGCATTTTTTTTTTTGCATGTGGTGAACTAGGAGAAAATACAGTTGTGACCTCAGCATGTGCCATAATTCTTGGTTTATACATTCTCAAAGGTACAGAAATAACTACACATATTCATTCATGAGTTACAAAATTGCTTCCCTAATTCAAGTCATCAGAACTGAACTTATTTGAACTCTTTTTCATTAGAAGTCCTGTCCAAGAACAGCTCAAATGTCATATGCCTTGTTCATTCCAAGTTTTCTCTTCTGAATCTTCTCACCATATCATTAGTTCTATATATACTTCTATCCTCCTTTCCTTATCCATTAGCTCTTGGAGGAGATCAACCATGCCATCTTTGTTATTTCTCTGTTGCTTATACAGTCTTCCATTGAGTACATTCACTCATTTTTAAACAAATTCTTAGTGTGTTCTTCCTAATACTGGGCAGTGATCTAGATAGTCACTCAGTCATGCCCAACTTTTTGCGAACTATAGTTAGTGGCACAAACCCAACATGCAGGACTAAAGTGAGTTAAGGATGTTTTTTACACTTTTACATTTTATGACCTATTTTCAAAGGGCCATAAAAACAAATAAGAAGCTGTAGAGACCATATGTGGCCAAGCAAAACTTAAATATTTATTTTCTGGACCTTTAAAAGGAAAAGGTAGCATGCTAGCCTTTATTCTACATGTTAGAGATACAGTAATGAAGAAAGCAGATCAAAAATCCCTACTTTCAAGGAGACTAAATTCTATTTATAGATCTAAATATTTTACCCAGAATAGGAATCTATCTTTGTTAATTTCACAATACTTATATATAGTATACCCAGGTGGCACAGTGGTAAAGAATCCACCTGCCAATGCAGGAGACACAGGTTCAATCCCTGGGTCGGGAAGATCCTTTGGAGGAGGAAATGGCAGCCCACTCCAGTGTTCTTACCTGGACAATCCCATGGACAGAGGATCCTGGCAGGCTATAGTCCATAGGTTTGCAAAGGGTTGGACATGACTGAGTGAGTGAGCACACACACACAGAGGGAATATTTGTGAACTGAATAAATGAGGCATACATGAAATCTGTCCTCCAATATCACATAATATATACAGGTATTCTATAAAATGTGATTAAAATATTTTTAAAAATCTTTATATTAAGATTATGTTCCGAAAAAAAATAAAAAAAAAAGATTATGTTCCTAGAGTTGTTAGATTAAAAAATTGAAATAGTACTTACTTGTCAAAGACATTTTATTCTGGTACTTAATAAAATGGTCTTCTATCTTAGTGTAACTTTTATGCCTGATGAGATGCTGATTATGGAACCTCCTTATAGGAGCTAATCATAACTATATCTGATTCTGAAATCTTTCTAAAATGGTGGCTGTTTCACAAGAGATCATTTTATATACATGACAGTTAAAACAAAGAGTTTGTCTTCCAGGGAGTCTTCATCCTTCCAAGTAAGCAGTGTTGGAGAATGGGAATTCAGATAAAAGCATTTTACTTCACATTACAAAAGACAACCTTTTGCTTGAGACTCAGAGTTGACTAATACTATGGCAACTTTTTATAAAGTCAGGCCATAAGTGAAACTCACTCAGTTATGTCCAACTCTTCGCGACTCCATGAACTGTAGCCCCCTAGGTTCTTCTGTCCATGGAATTCTCCAGGCAAGAATGCTGGAGTGGGTTGCCATTTCCTTCTCCAGGGAATCTTCCTGACCCAGGGATTGAACCCAGGTCGCCTGCACTGCAGCTAGACTCTTTACCATCTGAGCCACCAAGGAAGTCAGGACATAGATGCCACTACTTCTCCAATAGAGTGCATGTGCATGTGTGCTAATTTGCTTTAGTCATGTCCGACTCACTGTGCCCTTTGGACTGTAGCCTGCCAGGTTCCTCTTTCCATGGGATTCTCCAGGCAAGAATACTGGAATGGGTTGCCATTTCCTACTCCAGGGGATCTTCGTGACCCAGGGATTGAACCTGCATCTTCTGTGTCTTCTGCTCCTGCGTTTCCAGGATTCTGGTAAAGAGGATCATATATTGTAATTGTGTTTTCCAACCCCTAAATGGCAAAGTATCCCACTTACTATCACCTCTCCATCCCAGAACTCCAATCTAACCAGTTATCTGCTGTAACACCTTCCTATCCCTATCCCAAATGATCACTGCCACCAAGTGATTTCCTATACCCTCCTTTATCTTTTAACATTCAAAATTAGAAGTGAACGATGTACTGATCTACAAAGAAAAGCCACATAACTTTGTCTTTAAAAATCTTTATTCCCATTGTCCTTTTCATCTGTTCAGTCCTTATTCCCAGTATCCTGCACACTTCCCCTTAGAGATAGCATTACTGTGAATCTAAATACTTTGCTTTTTTAAGGAACTACTCATTCCTCATTGCTTGCACAGATTTAGAACTGACAAAATGAGAGTTTAAAATGCAGTAATGGAGACTCTTAATTATAAATGAAGGAAATTGAAGCATACTACTGTATGTACTGATTTACTTTCAGTTTCTTGACCTTTATCAAGACTAATGAGATTACATATCTAGCATAGAGAATGGATAAAAATTTTAATAGACCATTCCTAATTAGCATTGTTAGGAATTCTGTAAAGCAGAAATGTGCCATCAAACCTGCGTGTGCTGTCTCTTTAATTGTACCTACTGTTCCCTACCACCAGCCCACCCCCATCCTCACCTGTCTTCAGTTAATGTATCTGAAGTCATCGTATTATGAAGTAACAAACATAGGAAACCATACATTTGTTTTCCAAATGCAGATATCTCCTACCCAGCAGAGTTTATAATTTATAGAGCTTATACTTCCCTTTAAAGGGGGTTAGAATACTGGGTAATGATAGAAAAGCAATGTTTGGTAAATCTAGTTTGGGCACAGAACTTGTCTCTGGGCAAAGTAGTCTTTAAACATGATACCAGTTTAAATCTAACTGTTGCCCTTATGTAGCAAAACAGAGAAGGGACTTACTCTGGAAAGGTTTCAGATCATTGAACTTCTGAGGGATCATACTCACATATATAAAATAACCCATTAGGCCATGAAGATATTCAATCAGTAGTATTTACTGAGAAAATATTATGAGCTTAGTATTTGTGGGAAGTATAAAAGTAGAAAGCATAGTCCATTTCCTTGGGGAATCAGACTTACCAAAATCAAACAATTATACCCAACAATAAACATGTATTAAAATGTTGTTCCTATATATTTTGGTATATACTAGATTTTCCAAAATAATCTCAATTCATTATCATATCATGCGTTCATATTGTTAGTGCAAAAAAAAGGCGGGGGGGCCTTTATGATAATAGGACCTCAGGGAAGGACAAGATTACTGCAGTTGGAAATATTCCAAGAAGGCCTCACAGAGGAGGCAGGGCAGTTGGTTAATCTTAGAAATACTGTATTATATTACCTCTTTTCAGATAATTTTCTTATTAAGTTTTACTGTTTCTCTTTGAATTTCTTATGAGAGCTTTTTTTTGTTTTGTTTTCCTTTTCACTCATTCATAATAACATAGAATTGGAAGTAATTCCACATCTTTTGGATTAATTTCTATGTTGTTTCGACCCAGCTTCTACAATAGTCCCAATTCAAACACATTTCACTGTACTAGTTCACAGTAATATGAAATAAATTATTGCTGAGTATTGAGCCCATTCATTGTGGTCCACGGCAAGTCTAATTCTGTTCTCATTTTATAAACATTTGTTCCACAGTTTGAAAGAAAAAAAAATTACTTAAAAGACTTCAACAGTCTTCTATCTTGATTCTTGTTTTTTTCTTATCAGTGAAATAATAAAAAGAAGCAATTCATACCATCTCACAATTCTCACAAACCAGGACAATGATATATAATTTATGTATCTTTCATCTGTAAGCTGAGATTCTTTGACAGCACAAAAAGGGAGGGAGATAAAGGGCATCTTTCTAGATAAAATGATGATAGTTTACCCTAGGTTTTAGAAAAATTGTATACAAGGATGTTTTTTAGAGGGGGGAGAACAATAGCATTTTTATAAATTTTTATTAAAATATACTGCTTATGAAAATGTGAGCAGCTGAAACTTTGATCGACACATTCTTAGTTTTTTAGAAAGCTATAGCTTTTATGATTTTTCAGAAATCTATTTACAAGCATCATCTCCACATTTCTCTAGCCCTGTTTTTATTGAAGGAAACCCTACAGGCAAAAATGTAATTTTTCTAAGGTGGTACATATGGCATATGCCAGAACTAGCAAAATAATGTTATATAGAGCCAAATGCTGATACTCATCAGACCCCAGAATAGGAATCTGTTACAGGATAAGCAAGATGTTGGCCTTAGAAGGAGAACTCTGTGGAGATAGAACAGCTCAGGTGCAAAATCAGGTTGCTCTAAAAAATGAATGGCATTCTACTCTTGGGCCAGTTCCTGCCAGTGCTGGCCCTGGGAATGCAATTTTTTATGGCAAATCAAATGAGCAGAAGTCGTGGGACCAGAAAGCTATGAAGCTCTTCCTAAACTTTAAATGTATGTGAAAACCTGCTCACCACCATGAACCTGGCATGGATTCTAAGTGCCCAGGAGGTCATTTTATTTTATTCTATTCTGCCTTATTTGGGGTTGACAGAACTGGCAGTATGAGATAAACCTATGTAAGCAGTGAGTTCTTGATGTTGATACTTATTTATCCTAGGGATCTAAAGTCAGTAATTTCTTTATGTGTAGCTCTAAAGCTGGAGGAGATAATGGAATAGCATAGGCCTATGTTTAAAAAATCAGAATGGGAAAGAATCCCCAGAACAGCTTGACAATTCATTAATCCCCACTGAAAAACAGGTTGTATTTTTTTTTTAATTCCTTCTAATTATTTTTAAGTCCTTATGTATAATGATATATAAAAATAAATAGTGTATGCTTAATCTGGCTGGTTTCTCAAGCTGTGGATTTTACCATGAATTAGAAGACTCAGATGATAAAGAATCTGTCTGTAATGCTGGAGATCTGGGTTCGATCCTTGGGTCGGGAACGTCCCCTGGAGAAGAGAATGGCTACCCAGTCTTTTATTCTTGCCTGGAGAATCCCATGAACAGAGGAGCCTGGTGGGCTACAGTCCATGGGGTCACAAAGAGTCAGACATGACTGGGCTACTAACACTTTGCACTTTCACTTAGAACCATTAGAATATGTATATTAAGGCATCAGTAAGTGCAGCTTCAGCCCTTAAATGAACTAGGACACTTCCAAACGAGAAAATAGAGGATTTGCCAAGAAACTTTTTTACTGTCATCTTCCAGGACCCGTCCTGTCCTTGCTATTCTTAAACTTTCTTCTCTAGCTGAGCATAACAGATGCAGACGTTTTATTGCCTCCACTTCTAGAGGCAGGAAGGCTAAAGCCTTGAGAATCCATAAAGAAAGTTTGCCCAACTCTCAGGATTCCCAATGTCAGATCAGTTTCTAATCTTCCTGAATAGTCATACCTCAAAGGTAATTTTGGACGGAAAATGGCTTTCCAAATCTACATAAATAATTTCTGGATTATTTGCTATTTTAAATTAGCCATGCCACTGTTCCTCTCCATTAGCCTAGATAATTGAGAGTTGGCTATATATTACCTGATACCTATAAAAATAATTGAACATTCTGAACAGTACATTTTAATGGCTGCAATCTCAGATGTACAAAGCCAGGCCAGGCTACTTAATTCTTTCCCATAGTGGTATACAGATGTGCCTCTATTTAAGCAAACTCAATAAACAAAGATATTATTTTATAGAAGGGACAGCTCAGAAGGTGATTATTTTTCCCCTTAAAGGATCTCTTACCTTAGAAAGAGATTTACTGTGGGGTTACTTTGGTTAGTCATTGATGGCATTTAAAACATCTCTGTTTTAAAGAAAAAAATCAAATTTGTGAATAACTTGTCAAGACCAGCTTGACAAGCAAGGTTTCTGAAAGCGCGATATGGCGAAAGAATGGGAAACAAGGCACAAGAATTCAGTGAAAAGCAAGGATCAGGGGACCAACACCGCTCCAAGGTGAAGGTGCCGAAACTGAATCCTAGCCAGTCTATTATACTTCCAGCCGTGAAGGAAAGAATATGCGGGGAGTTAAGCTATAACTCATGTGACCTTCAGGCCAAAGAACAAAATGATCATTAGCCATTGAGTAACTAAGAAACAGTAATCAATAACAAATCAGTAACTAAGACTAATATTCTTACCTATAGATTTTCCTCAAGATACGTAAAACATGTGACTCTGAGACACCAGTTGAGAAACAGTCTGGGGTCAGTTTTCCGACCCCAGGATCATATCTTGTTTTCAGGACTATGAACTATTCCCTCTGGACTTGTTCCAAGAGTCTCATGCCTTATAGCATCCAGTTTATCAATAATTATAAATTTCTTTTGCGGCCCTTGCCAGGGCCTGCTGTTCTTTTATTCTTCCTGTCTCCTACAATAACTTGCCTGCAGGAATGGGTTAGAAAATAATTATTGTCACATATTATTCACCAGCTATGTGTTCTGTCTTTTCTTTAAAAATGCTTAGATGCCTTTAAAATGGTTTTTAAAGGTTTAAAGTAATAGTTTCCATGTATAGCCCTCCATGAATCTAAGAAGATGAAGTATATTTGTGAGTGTGATTGATAAGGGTTAGTCACTCAGTCATGTTCAACTCTCTGTGACCCCATGACTGTAACCCGCCAGGCTCCTCTGTCCATGGAATTCTGCAGGCAAGAATACTGGAGTGGGTTGCCATTTCCTTCTACAGGGGATCTTTCCAACCCAGGGATCGAACCCGGGTCTCCTGCAGTGTACGCAGATGCTTTACCATCTGAGCCACCAGAGAAGCCCCCAATTGATAAGGATGCTTATAATTTTCAATAGAGGTTACTGTTTCAATGGTAGCCCAGGTATCTGTCAGTCTTTGTCAAATAGCTTATTTGTTATTCATTTTTCTGCAGCCCCTTAGATTGTTTTTCCTCTTTCCCCACATTTGTCCTCACCCTTTCTCCAGTGTTCTATTCCAAAAGTGAATTCACCACCTCAGTCTGAATAACAAAAATGTTATTTAGTTTTTGCTTTAATCTTAGCTATCCCTAGACCTCCTTTTCTTCTCAGTCTGTTCCAATTGAAATAAAAAGGATTTTTGATGTATGTAGAAACTCTGTTTTTTTAAGGAAACTGTTAAAATTGTACAACTTCAAAGAGTTTCCAGATGTCGCATTTTCAAAAATGTTTTATCTTGTTTTTCTTTAAACTTTCCTGTTGGTCTGTGTAGTCCCAGTGATGACTGAAGGTATTGAATTTTACATTCTCGATTGATCTCAGGGTTCTTCATCTATTAAATAGTTAACAATTACACCTTTTCCTGAAAATAGCAGTGCTTTTATGGAATTAGTTACTCAGAGCTGATTTATTTCTAATGAATTTTTTTGAGATCATGATTTTAAAATATACTCTATTTTCCACATACAGAAATGTTTTCCCCCTTTAAATAGAACAGGGCTTCCCTAGTGGCTCAGATGATAAAGAATCTGCCTGTAATGTGGGAGACCTGGGTTCAATCCCTGGGTCTGGAAGATACCCTGTAGAAGGAAATGTCAACCCACTCCAGTATTCTTGCCTGGGAAATCCCATGGACAGAGGAGCCTGGCGGGCTTCAGTCCATGGTGTCACAAAGAGTCAGACACAGCTGAGTGTCTAACACACTCAGATAGAAGATGGATACATGTTGATTGCATTATAACCAAATAGACATCTTTGGTTCATTTTTGCCACGTGATTATCCTGGATTTTAATACCTTTGGGCTAGTTATTCAACCTCCTTCTTCTTTACATTTCAATTGGCCTTCCGGCCTGCCTTCTTTCCTTCTTCTTTCCCTTTTTTTCTGTATGCATTCATGTATTTATCCCTCATCTACTTCCTGCAATGATTTCAGATAATTCATAACAAAAGGCCATTAAAATACGATTAAAAGTTACAGTGGAAAATTTAGGCAGTTATTACAGATACTGAAATTAAGAATGGTTATTATTATTTAGCATTAACTTTAGCTTCGAGCTTCCTAGAAACCAAGCCAGAAAGAAAACATGATCTATTTTATAGCTCTCATTATGACAAAACAAAGACAGTTTAAAATGATAGACAATGAATGACATTGTCTCCAATAGCAGTTTGAGATAAGGAGAGAGAGAGATGATTTTGTATCATCTAAAATAGAGATGGTACCAAGATGTTCTTCATGGTCATTTGCTTCATCAGCAAACCACTTCCTTATTCCCTCTGACTGTGTTTACTTATAAAGCACAATTAAATATCATTGCATTTGTGGAATACCTTTGCAATATTTTATAGAAAACAACATTTATTCTGAAATAAGTTCTCTTCCACCTCCTCACTCCCCTTTCTCCATATATATCCGTTCTTTGCTTTTCCTCATCCCCTAAAGTATGTGACTGCTGATAGTTCTGGGAGTGGAAAAAAATTCATTTATTTCTAAGTTGTCTGTGCTTAGTCGTTGAGTTTTGTCTGACTCTTGTGACCCTATGGACCATAGCCTACCAGAGTCCTCTGTTCATGGGATTTTCCTACTCCAGGGGATCTCCCCAACCCAGGGATTGAACCTGCATCTCTTGCATCTTATGAATTCACAGGTGGATTCTTTACCATTTTGTGCCCTTATTTCTAAATTACAAAATCTTAATTTTACTTGGCAGCATGTAGCAAGTATATACCAACTTTGTGCCTCTCCCACTTTTGAAATTATAAACCGTTTCAAGTTTACAGGAAATGTTAACTCTAGAACTGTTTAACTGAACGGACCTTGTAGAAGGAGTTTGTGATTAATAACAATTTACATATCTGCCAATGGAAGTTAGCATCTGTGTCCTAGAATCATAGAAATTTAAAGATGGACATGATCTGAAAGTACACTTAGCAACTCGCTCCTTTTATATAAGGGTTAAGGACTTGTGTAGGTTCACATCTCTCATGAGTAGAAAAGTGGATGCTAGAGCTCACACCCTCTGATGACTATTCAACATAGAATCACAGATTAGATAAGCATTCAGATTGCTATGACATCCTCACATGTGACAAACCTGAGCCTCATATAATCTTTTCCCTCTCTAAACAGAACTTACATTCCTGATTATCATGAAGACTCTCAGTTTTTAACTTTCATAATGAAATTGTTTATCTAACAGATTAATGAATCTTTGATCCATCCATTCTGTCAGCAAATACTTCTGAACTATATAGTTTCTAATTTGAGGTCCATTCAGTTGAAAGTCATGACTGTTCTTATTAGCACTTTAATTAGCCTAATTCTGTTTTTCAGAGAGGCAAAACAAGGAACTGAGTTTAACTGATAACTGAGGTACAAGATGCCTTTTAGGCACATGGAACCCTAACTTTTTGCCCTTATGTTCATTACTAATATTCTGTATGCTCTTGATTTTACTAAGAGTAGGAGGATCATCACCACATTACCACAAACAGTAAATCTGTTTCTCTCCTGTCCATGATTACACCTTTCTCTTTTTAACGGACTAGGTAAAGATGTTGATGTTCACTCCTTGAGGGCCTCCCTAGTGGACCATCTGTTCCCCTGCAGCAGTCCTGAACTAAACGTGCAGTGCAGTTCAAGAAAGAGAAACTGGTGATCACCAGCAAAGAATGGAAAGCATTTTTAACCCTTTATAGAGCCAGTTCAGGCAGGGCTTGTTTGCTTTGTTATTTATGGCAGTGCTGTCCCCTTTCAGGCCTTTGGAGATCCCAGAAAATAGACAGCTTGTTGAATAAAACCTGTGTCTCACAGGACTTTCACAAACAATGGCAATTCATTTCAGCCTAGAGGCAAAGAGGTTGTAGTAAGACTTTTGCTCTTATTGCCTATATAAACTTTCCAATCAAATTAGTGGAAATTTTGAACTTTTTTCCTTTCTCTGTTCCTCTATATCTCCATACATCCCCCGAATTTTTGAGACCAAATAGAAGCAAAAAGATTGATGGAAGATCCTTTTGTCCCTTACTCCTATGTAGAATTCTCTCCCTTCCTAATGTGTATAGAAATTCATTTGAAAGAATTCTAACTAACTTCAGATACAAGCCTGAGATAATGACCAAGATTAAAACGACTGAACATCTCATTCATATCAATTCTAATTCATAATCCTATTTTATTTAAGTGGTTATTTTTGTCCTTTGGAATTCCAATTAGCCAAGGATGCCAGTGCTGATAATAATACAGCCTGCCAAGGGAAATTATTTCTTCTGTTTCCACAACTCCCAGGGTTCACTTTAAACAAGTTGTGTCTTGATGTAATTTCTCTTATCCACCCCCACGCTTGCCTTTTAGGCAACATTTGGGGGGCTAAAAAAGGTCTGGGGGGAGGACTCTTTCAAGAAAATTCAGAGCAGTTTCAAGATCAGATTTGCCCATTAAAAATATTACTTGAAATAGATAGCTATTGCTTCCTTTTGCGGAGAAGGCAATGGTACCCCATTCCAGTACTCTTGCCTGGAAAATCCCATGGACGGAAGAGCCTGGTAGGCTGCTGCAGTCCATGGGGTCACTAAGAGTTGGACACGACTGAGCAACTTCACTTTCACTTTTCACTTTCATGCATTGGAGAAGGAAATGGCAACCCACTCCAGTATTCTTGCCTGGAGAATCCCAGGGATGGGGGAGCCTGGTGGGCTGCCATCTATGGGATGCCTACAGAGTCGAACATGACTGAAGCAACTTAGCAGCAGCAGCAGCTTCCTTTTTGCAACTTTTATGACCTATTTCATTTCTATTCTCTAAGTTACTTAAAAAGATTTTAAACTATATGTTAGAATCACTTCCAAATCATTCAGTTCTTACATTTATTGTACATATTGTTTTTCAGAGTTTCTCGTCACCTTTTTGTTAGAAATGAGAACTAACTAGATTTTAATGTAAACTATTAATAGTATAGACTGATAACCACCTCTTAGCTCCCCTTATGCTACTACTTCTCCTCCAGAGCTCTGGAATGTTTTGAAACTCTTTTGCCCACAGCTAGTTATTTGTTCATTGCCTATCTCTTAGTCCCCTACCAACATGGAAACTCCATGAGAGAAGAAAGTTTTGGCTCTTCTAGTTATCCAGACTCCTCAGTGCCAAGAACAGTGTCTGGCAAATATTTTTATAGTAGCTGTTCAATATTTGTGAGTTTGATTAGTAAACATGACCTATACAGCTTGCCCATTTCAAGGGCTGTGATGACTATTCTATATCTCAGAAATATGGCCCAGACTGGAGAGCTACCAGTCTTCATTTCATTCAGTGATCAACATGATGGTACCCCAGGTGCCATGGTAAAAATGGCTTAAGTGCTTTTCCATGTCTATGTACCATTATACTTTACTTAAAAATATACAGACTTCACATTAACAGACATTCAGTCCATCAGTCATTCAGTAAATATTCGTTGAGAACAGTGAGCCATATACTAGCCCAGAAAGAGAGACACAAAGATAATTCAGATGCTGGACTCTTGCTCTAACTCTGTTAGAACACAATTCCAGAAAGAAAAGAAAAAAAAAATGGAATCTCTGCCATCTCCATAGCTGTTTGTGAATTTCTCCACAAAACTGTACTTCAGTGTTGTTCCTGTGACACCACCCTTCCCCTGAGTGTTCTAATACCTTTCTATTTCTCCTTCAATTGATGTTTTCTTTTCTCCCTGCACATGAAATGCTTTTGTTGACCAACGTTCCACCTCAGCCAGCCCTTGCTCCTCTCGCTCTGAAACATGAGACTCTGTCTGTGTGACTTTACCCATCCTTATGTTGTTATCTATCTGTCATACAGGTGGTTGCCAGCTCTGTAGCTGTAGCCCACAGTTCTCCCTGGATCTTCAGACTGATGTAGCCAAATGCCTCCTGGCTGTTTCTACCTGGATATCCCACAGGCACTTTCAATTCAGCATGTCAGAATCTTCACTCTGCTTTTTCCTCTAAACTGTTCCTTTTTTGATTCTTGGTAAGCAGCTCTACCATCTAGCTCATCACTGGCTAAGGATTGGGCATGACCCCTGAATTCTCCTTTTCTCTGTTAAATCCCCACATCTCATGATCTCCACATCCTGCCTATTTGTGCTCCTATGTATTTCTTGAATATGTCACTCCTGAGCCATCCTAACTTCCACTGCCCAGTTTCCATTTCTCACCACCATTTGCCAAGAATTAGCGCAGTGATCTTTAAAATGGTTTTCCAGCTTCCAGTCTTGTCCACCATTTTGCACACCCATTCTTCTGTAACTCTTTAGGTGTTGCTCTTCCTCAACCACCCTCCCTATTCTTTTCACCCAATATACTATTGCTCATCCTTGCAGACTCAGTTGACTCTACCACCAGGAGAGCTTCCTGTATCTCCCCAGCCCCTGCTTGGTGCTTTCTGCATGTTGCCCTCACTGAATTCCCACACCACTCTCTGCTGATTCCTTTGCCTGCCTATCTGCCCTATTAGATCCTCAGCTCTCTAAGGGCACAGTGTCTTATGCATGTTGGTAGATCCAGCATTAAGCATGTCACTTGCAACTTTATGGGCCCTTCTGGGATGTCTGAATAAATGAATAGATGAGTGAACAGAAGAATGAACAAGCCAGCAGAGGGTGGCTTTGAGGTGTAATATTAGGATGTCAAAGAATATGAAATTATATTCTTTCTACTTTAGCTATCAATCTTATAAATTGATTAGAAAAAATAATTAGAAGTTTGAGATTAACATATACACACTACTATATATAAAATAGATAATCAACAATGACTTAATGTATAGTAAAGGGAAAGTGTTAATCACTCAATCATGTCCGAATTATTGCAACCCCATGGAATGTAGCCCTCCAGGCTTCTCCATCCATGGGATTTTCCAGGAAAGAATACTGGATTGGGTTGCCATTTCCTTCTATAGCGGATCTTCCCGACTCAGAGGTCAAATCCAGGTCTCCCGAATTGAGGGCAGACTGTTTACTGTCTGTTCAGTTCATTCGCTCAGTTGTGTCCAATTCTTTGCAACCCCATGGACTGCACCATGCCAGGTTTCCCTGTCCATCACCAACTCTCGGAGCTTACTCAAACTCATGTCCATCAAGTCGGTGATACCATCCAACCATCTCATCCTCTGTTGTCCTCTTTTCCTCCTGCTTTTAATCTTTCCCAACATCAGGGTCTTTTCAAATGAGTCAGTTCTTCACATTAGGTGGCCAAAGTATTGGAGTTTCAGCTTCAGTATCAGTCCCTCCAGTGAATATTCAGGACTTATTTACTTTAAGATCGACAGGTTGGGTCTCCTTGCAGTCCAAGGGACTCTAAAGATTCTTCTCCAACACCACAGTTGAAAAGCATCAATTCTTCGATGCTCAGCTTTCTTTATAGTCCAACTCTCACATCCATACATGACTACTGGAAAAATCATAGCTTTGACTAGATGGACTAGACTACTGTTGGCAAAGTAATGTCTCTGCTTTTTAATATACTGTCTAGGTTGGTCATAGCTTCTCTTCCAAGGATCATCTTTTAATTTCATGGCTGCAGTCACCATCTGCAGTGATTTTGGATTCCAAAAAAATAAAGTCTGCCACTGTTTCCATTGTTTCCCATGTATTTACCATAAAGTGATGGGTTGGATGCCATGATCTTAGTTTTCTGAATGTTAATTTTAAGCCAAATTTTTCACTTTTCTCTTTCACTTTCATCAAGAGGCTCTTTAGTTCCTCTTTGCTTTCTGCCATAAGGGTGATGTCATCTGCATATCTGAGATTATTGATAATTGTCCCGACAGTCTTGATTCCAGCTTGTGCTTCATCCAGCCCAGCATTTCGCATGATATACTCTGCAGAGTATAAGTTAAGTATAAGTTAAATAAGCAGTATAAATTAAATAAGCAGGGTGACAATATGCCTCCTTGGCGTACTCCTTTCCCGATTTGGAACCCGTCTGTTGTTCCATGTCCAGTTCTAACTGTTGCTTTCTGACCTGCATACAGATTTCTCAAGAGGCACGTCAGGTGGTCTGGTATTCCCATCTCTTGAAGAATTTTCTGCAGTTTGTGGTGATCCACACAGTCAAAGGCTTTGTCATAGTCAATAAAGCAGAAAGTGAAAGTCGCTTAGTTGTGTCCAACTCCTTGAGACCCCATGGACTATACAGTCCATGGAATTCTCCAGGCCAGAATACTGGAGTGGGTAGCCTCTCCCTTCTCCAGGGCATCATCCCAACCCAGGGATTGAACCCAGGTCTTCCACATTGTAGGCGGATTCTTTACCAGCTGATCCACAAGGGAAGCCGAAGTATACTGGCACCGGTAGCCTATCCCTTCTCCAGCGGATCTTCCTGACCCAGGAATTGGACTCCTGCATTGCAGGTGGATTCTTTACCAATTGAGCTATGAGGGGAGCCAATAAAGCAGAAGTAGATATTTTTTCTGGAACTCTCTTGCTTTTTCGATGATCCAACAGATGTTGGCAATTTGATATCTAGTTCATCTGCCTTTTCTAAATCCAGCTTAAACACCTGAAAGTTCACAGTTCATGTACTATTGAAGCCTGGCTTGGAGAATTTTGAGCATGACTTTGCTAGCATGTGAGATGAGTGCAATTGCACAGTAGTTTAAGCATTCTTTGGCATTGCCTGTCTTTGGGATTGGAATGAAAACTGACCTTTTCCAATCCTGTGGCCACTGCTGAGTTTTCCAAATTTGCTGACATATTGAGTGCGGCACTTTCACAGCATCATTTTTTAGGGTTTGAAATAGGTCAACCGGAATTCCATCATCTCCAATAGCTTTGTTCATAGTGATGCTTCCTAAGGCCCACTTAACTTTGCATTCCAGGATGTGTGGCTCTAGGTGAGTGATCACACCATCATGATTATCTGGGTCAAGAAGATCTTTTTTGTATAGTTCTTCTGTGTATTCTTGCCACCTTTTCTTAATGTCTTCTACTTCTGTTAGGTCCGTACCGTTTCTGTCCTTTATTGTGCCCATCTTTGCATGAAATGTTCCCTTAGTATCTGTAATTTTCCTGAAGGAACCTGGAACCTGAAAGGTTAGGTCCATGAATCAAGGCAAATTGTAAGTGGTCAAACAGGAGATGGCAAGTGTGAACATTGAAACTTTAGGAATCAGTGAGCTAAAATGGACTGCAATGGATGAATTTAACTCAGATGACCATTATATCTACTACTGTAAGCAAGAATCTCTTAGAAGAAATGTAATAGCTAACATAGTCAACAAATAGTCCTCAATGCAGTACTTGGATGCAGTCTCAAAAATGAGAGAATGATATTGAATGATCTCTGTTCATTTCCAAGTTAAATTCAATATCACAGTAATCCTAGTCTATGCCCCAACCAGGAATGCTGAAGAAGCTGAAGTTGAACGGTTCTATGAAGACCTACAGGACCTTCTAGAGCTAATACCCAAAAAAGATGCCCTTTTCATTATAGGGGACTGGAATGTAAAAGTTGGAAGTCAAGAGACACCTGAAGTAACAGGCAAATTTGGCCTTGGAGTACAAAACGAAGCAAGTCAAAGGCTAACAGAGTTTTACCATGGGAATGTACTGATCATAGCAAACACCCTCTTCCAATAACATAAGAGAAGACACTACACATGGACATCACCAGATGGTCAGTACGGAAATCAGATTGAGTATATTCTTTGCAGCCAAAGATGGAGAAGCTCTATACAGTCAGCAAAAACCAGACCAGGAACTGACTATGGCTCAGATCATGAACTCCTTATTGCCAAATTCAGACTTAAATTGAAGAAAGCAGGGAAAACTACTAGACCATCCAGGTATGACCTAAATCAAATCCCTTGTGATTATATAGTGGAAGTGACAAATAGATAAAAGGGATTAGACCTGATAGACAGAGTGCCTGAAGAACTATGTACGGAGGTTTGTGTCATTGTACAGGAGGCAGGGATCAAGACCATCCCCAAGAAAAAGAAATGCAAAAAGGCAAAATGGCTGTCTGAGGAGGCCTTATAAATAGCTGAGAAAAGAAAATATGCAAAAGGCAAAGGAGAAAAGGAAAGATGTACCTATTGAATGCAGAGTTCCAAAGAATAGCAAGGAGAGATAAGAAAGCCTTCCTCAGTGATCAATGCAAAGAAATAAAGGAAAACAATTGAATGGGAAAGACTAGAGATATTTTCAAGAGCCACCAGGGAAGTCTCCTATAGTACAGGGAACTATACTCAATAATTTGATAAAGAATAGTTATATATGTATATATATAACTGAATCACTTTGATGTATACCTGAAACTAACACAGCATTGTAAGTCAACTGTACATCAATTTAAAAAAGAAAAAAAGGAAAAGAAATATAAAAACATGAAAGGGATCTTATCTACCAGCCCACATGCAGTCTTATGTTCCACTTTCTTTTCATCCAACTTGGCCTTTTTGACACTGATGTTACAGAAAGTGTCTGGGTTTCCGTAAACTGCTAGAGCTTTGGAATGTTTGACAGAAACTGTTTTGCCCGTGGCTTTTTTCCATGTAAGCCCCTTGACCATAGACCTAATTTGCATGACTGCTATAAATGAAGAATGTTTCTTTGTTCCTACTTCAGATACATAAAACTGACCTTGATCAATGTCAGCAAACCAGGCCTCTGGCAGTCACTTCACAATTTTGTCTGTCCAGAGAAATTCCTCATCATCTTTAGATAACTGTACCCTGGTGTGGCAGGTTGAGTTAGTATCAGTGGAGCATTGTCAGACCTGTTTCCTAACAAAAATGACCTCAAGCAGGAGTGTGTAGTTTTCTCTGAGAAAGCTTTTCTTCCCCTGAGCAGATCATAGCCTCCACAAATTTCTTTGAAGCAGTCATGCAGAGGTTGCTTTATACAGATGATTGTGACACTAAACATGAGGGATTTGAATGGCTGTCCTAAAGTGACCCATCAAACAGAAGGGTAAAATGCCACTGCTCTTGAGGTCCTAAAATAGAATCTCTCCTCTTATTGAATCCATGGGAATGGAAAGTTTTTTGATCAGACCACTTGAGAAGAAGGAATGCAAAGCAAAAACTGTTGCTATCCTATATGTCACTTGTTAACAAAAAGCTAAGAACAATGATCCAACAGCCATTTTAGTACTTTACTCAAGAGTACTCCTAATTCACTCATTACAGAATTCTTCAGTTGCTCCTGGCTTTACAACTCTTTTTTTTTTTTTTAACTTTACAATATTGTATTGGTTTTGCCATATATCAACATGAATCTGCCACAGGTATACACGTATTCCCCATCCTGAACCCTCCTCCCTCCTCCCTCCCCGTACATCCCTCTGGTCGTCCCAGTGCACCAGCCCCAAGCATCCAGTATCATGCATCGAACCTGGACTGGCGACAACTCTTTTTTTTTTTTTTTTTTTAATTTTATTTTATTTTTAAACTTTACATAATTGTATTAGTTTTGCCAAATATCAAAATGAATCCGCCACAGGCATACATGTGTTCCCCATCCTGAACCCTCCTCCCTCCTCCCTCCCCACACCATCCCTCTGGGTCGTCCCAGTGCACCAGCCCCAAGCATCCAGTATCGCGCATCGAACCTGGACTGGCAACTCGTTTCTTACATGATATTCTACATGTTTCAATGTCACTCTCCCAAATCTTCCCACCCTCTCCCTCTCCCACAGAGTCCATAAGACTGTTCTATACATCAGTGTCTCTTTTGCTGTCTCGTACACAGGGTTATTGTTACCATCTTTCTAAATTCCATATATATGCGTTAGTATACTGTATTTCTGTTTTTCCTTCTGGCTTACTTCACTCTGTATAATAGGCTCCAGTTTCATCCACCTCATTAGAACTGATTCAAATGTATTCTTTTTAATGGCTGAGTAATATTCCATTGTGTATATGTACCACAGCTTTCTTATCCATTCATCTGCTGATGGACATCTAGGTTGCTTCCATGTCCTGGCTATTATAAACAGTGCTGTGATGAACATTGGGGTACACGTGTCTCTTTCCCTTCTGGTTTCCTCAGTGTGTATGCCCAGCAGTGGGATTGCTGGATCATAAGGCAGTTCTATTTCCAGTTTTTTAAGGAATCTCCACACTGTTCTCCATAGTGGCTGTACTAGTTTGCATTCCCACCAACAGTGTAAGAGGGTTCCCTTTTCTCCACACCCTCTCCAGCACTTATTATTTGTAGACTTTTGGATCGCAGCCATTCTGACTGGTGTGAAATGGTACCTCATAGTGGTTTTGATTTGCATTTCTCTGATAATGAGTGATGTTGAGCATCTTTTCATGTGTTTGTTAGCCATCTGTATGTCTTCTTTGGAGAAATGTCTATTTAGTTCTTTGGCCCATTTTTTGATTGGGTCATTTATTTTTCTGGAGTTGAGCTGTAGGAGTTGCTTGTATATTTTTGAGATTAGTTGTTTGTCAGTTGCTTCATTTGCTATTATTTTCTCCCATTCTGAAGGCTGTCTTTTCACCTTGCTAATAGTTTCCTTTGATGTGCAGAAACTTTTAAGGTTAATTAGGTCCCATTTGTTTATTTTTGCTTTTATTTCCAATATTCTGGGAGGTGGGTCATAGAGGATCCTGCTGTGATGTATGTCAGAGAGTGTTTTGCCTATGTTCTTCTCTAGGAGTTTTATAGTTTCTGGTCTTATGTTTAGATCTTTAATCCATTTTGAGTTTATTTTTGTGTATGGTGTTAGAAACTAAAGACCTATATATAAAAAACTATAAAACACTGGTGAAAGAAATCAAAGAGGACACTAATAGATGGAGAAATATACCATGTTCATGGATTGGAAGAATCAATATAGTGAAAATGAGTATACTACCCAAAGCAATTTATAGATTCAACGCAATCCCTATCAAGCTACCAACAGTATTCTTCACAGAGCTGGAACAAATAATTTCACAATTTGTATGGAAAAACAAAAAACCTCAAATAGCCAAAGCGATCTTGAGAAAGAAGAATGGAACTGGAGGAATCAACCTACCTGACTTCAGGCTCTACTACAAAGCCACAGTTATCAAGACAGTATGGTACTGGCACAAAGACAGATATATAGATCAATGGAATAAAATAGAAAGCCCAGAGATAAATCCACGCACATATGGACACCTTATCTTTGACAAAGGAAGCAAGAATATACAATGGATTAAAGACAATCTCTTTAACAAGTGGTGCTGGGAAATCTGGTCAACCACGTGTAAAAGAATGAAACTAGACCACTTTCTGGCGACAACTCTTAACACTGGAAATAGCTATTGACCGTTCCCTCCTCTATTGCCTCCAGGCTAATTCGTGCTGGTAGGCAATGCCATTCCACACTAGTATGTTGACTGGGTCCATTGCTACGGAAAGAAAATTTTCAATTCATTAGATAAAATTTTGAAAACAAAACATCTGTCCAGTACATCTCTTTAGTTCTGAAAAACTGATTTCTGTGATTATTTAGAGGCTTCTGTAACCTGAATGCTTAACTGGTGTTTTGTGTGTTGAAAATTATTCTCAAAAGATTAAAAAGAGAGCATCTGTTGTCCTGACAGAATTTTCTTTAGGATTTACATGCATCTAATCTCATAAAAGGGAGGAATGTAATTGAAAACTGGAAAGAAACATTCAGGCATGAAACCTCATCATCATAATATTTATTTTTCCCTGATTAAGAACAACATACCAACATGTGTTTTTCAAATAAAGGCAGTCCCCTTCTTACAAATGGCTTGCAGACAGATGTAGGATATATAATTGTTTGAATCCTGATTACTCAAGTGGGAAAACTTTGCTTGGATGTCAGTTGTTTGGAATCCAGAAAGCATTTTCCCACAGAAGCGATATTATAAATGGTGGTTGCCCCCCACACACACACCCAGGATACCAATAATATCAACAAAATACTATACATTTTCAGTGAGCAGTAGCAAACACTTTTGTGATACAGTCTTTAAAAAAAAGCACCACTACTGAATAAGAAAATTTTATATTTTTAGCTGGAATAGTGGTACTTGAGGAAAAACAGGTCTAATTATAAGAAAATGAAGTAAATCAAAACTGTAAGTCTAAGAATAGGACTCATGAGCATCTTTAAAGACTTTAAATGACACATATTCTTTATCAAGCCTAATTGGATTTTTAAACTTTTGAACTTTTGCTTCCTAGTTTTTTGGTTTTTTTGATTATAGGGGCTTTTATAGTGGGACTACTATACTACAATGGACATCAGCTATTGACTAGAGGTCAAAACAAGGGGGGAGAGTAAACGTATGGTACCAGAGGAAACTTTTGGAAAGAGGAGACATATGCAAATATGAAGAATTGAAGAAAAATAAATAGTGTATTTGCTTTAGCCTTCATAAGTACTACCATCCAAAGGAAAAGGAGTTCTTGCTTGTCTAATCAGTTCTCAGGCCATTTTTTATATAAGTAGACAGAAAAGTTGAATCATAATATGTATGGGAAGAGTGAACTCCAGAGCCTACATGAGCTGAGATAGGGAGATTTTGTATTGTTGTTGTTGTTGTTTTGTATGTGTGTAAGATAGATCTTAGAATGGAAGAGGAAATGTTGGAAATGTGGCACTTTAAGTTGTGAATGGTTGAATCAGAGAAGGATATAGAAAAAAAATTTCTTTTCAGTTTTGTTGCACATTTTAAATAGAATCCTCCTTTGGTATCCTTGGAGAGAATTCAGTGACTACATTGTCTTTCAGTCATGTTTTATTCAGATTGATTTTTACTTGCGTACATCTCCATGCCTATAGGGAACCATAGGTTAGCTTGGCTTTGTTTGAGTTAGACATTTGTAATATTTTCCCAAAATGGCATGAGTTGAGCTGTCAGTAAGGAGAAGGAGATGAGGAACTCTTCCTAACACGATTACCCTGAAGAGAGAGACAAAGGGTGATAGAGGAAGGACTTTGAGCCTTATAGTTCTCTGTGCTGCTTACCAAGTGTTTGCTAGGTATTCATTCAGTAAATATTTATTGTGGTATGTGCTAAGTGCTTGGAGATACAGTGGAACAATTACCGGAAATATAATGGTAAGCTTGATATTGTCTCTGCCCTCACATAGAGAGCAGGTAGAGAGAAGTAGGAATTAAATAGGAAATTATAATGAATCGTGTTAAGTGCTAACATGGAAGTATTAAGGGCATGTATAGAAAGGTCATCTAACTCAGACTTTGGCAATTACCAAACACTTCCTAGAGCCTTCTAAGCTGATACCTAAAAGATATCATTAAAAATCCTAACAAATTCACAATCATGTTCTCACCATCTGTTTGCTTTTGACCTTGATTTAAAACACAAAATAATTCACATTATTTGTAGAGTGGCAGAATTGGGTGTGGCCAAAACCTTAGGTCATGTGTGCCTTTTCCTACTAACTGTCCTTCCTCCTGTGGTCAGTGCACTGATGGAAGTGAGTTTTCACACCTTCAGAAACATAACTATTTCTCTCCCCACCCCTCTTCTACCCCTCTCACATTTTCATCTCTTCTTCTTTCGCCACTTGTTTTATATATTTTTCCTTTTCTCTCCTTTCTAATTCTTTCTTTCTCTTTTCTTTCCTTCCTTTCTTTGTGTCTAATAGTGGAAAGAGTGATAATTTTTGTAAGTTAAGAGAATGGAGCCTGTATACAAAGAGACCTACTTAGACCCAAGCTATGACATCATGGATCAGAGGTGATTTTTAGAATTTAGATTTTAGTATTCTAGTAAAGTCTACTCTACTACCTGAATTTGTACAGACATAGCATACAATTAAAATGCTTTTGAGTACCATATGTTTTACAAGACCATAATGAGATGTGTGTATTCATATACACATGTAATATTTATGTGTCATGTGCACATAACTTTGTGCATCCATGTATGTACTGAAGTAGACTGCCGGAGTTGGAAAAATAGGCTTCTCTAGTCATACAGACTACTTATTAAAACATTGCAATCCAATTTTTAGAGAGGTGATTGTTACAATTTATTAGTCCATCACCATTTGGAACAATAGCTGTTCTAATGTAATTAACCATTGAAAGAAATACATTTTAAGCATTCTAAATTGCATTTCTAACTACTTGTAACTAAAACTTTCTAGAATTTTAAAATCCATTTTGTCTTATGAAAGGCTTCGGTGTTTATCCCTGTTGTTGCACTATAGATTAGAGTAGCTTCATTTTAAAATTACATGTCAAATATCATTTGCTAGGAGTAATGTGAAATGTATGGCTTCACTCTGAGGGAAAAGGCCCTTTCAGCATTTTTTAATATCATATACCTAAACAGAACTTCCAGAATTATTAGATCACATCTGGCCCAATGTAGATCTATTTGTACTTGCATAATGCATGCACATGTACACACTGTTATATTTTATGGCTATTTGAGTGCATTGATTTTTCTATAAAGAGAACTATTATCCACATCTTTTTGCACAGAAGTACACTTAAACATTGGCATAGGTAAACAACTTATGAAAGTAAAACCCATGCTTGGCACAACTATTACTAATGTCACAGATTTTACAACTGTAATATTTCTGAAAAGCTAGCTTGAACACTTTGGAGCATTTTTTTCTGGATGAATGCAGAGGCAGTTTGGTGAGCTGTAAAACTTCTTCATTTCATTTTGCATTCTAGTCGAGGCCAAATCTTAAGTGTCACTAAATCTGATTCCATCTTGAATGCTGGCCCAGTATCATCCCCAGAAAGAGGCTTTTCTCCCCCACACTGGGAAAGTGGGTAATTGGAAACAAAGGACATAGGTCTGCATGCTCAGTCAGTCGCTCAGTCATGTCCAACTCTGCGACCCTTGGACTGTAGCCTGCCAGGCTCCTCTGTCCATGGGATTGTCTAGGCAAGGATACTGGAGTGCGTTGTCATTTCCTTCTCTAGGGGATCCTCCTGACTCAGAGATCAAACCCGCATCTCCTATGTCTCCTGTATTGTTAGGCAGATTCTTTACCACTGAGCCACTTGGGTACAGACTCTAATAAGTAAATCTAAAAGTATAGGCAGCTTTAACTCTACAGTTTTTCTGTTGTGATCTTTTTCGAAGAAATTTATCAGTTGATTATGAGCAAAGTAAAAATCACTAGTATACTGTAGAAACAAACTGCTAAACATTTCTTCCCCTCACTTAGCATAACACTGTAATCTGTCTTAATATAGAGAACAGACTTGTGGTTGCCAAGCAGGAGGGAGGGTAGGGGAATGGGAGTTTGGGATTAGTAGAGGCAAACCATTATTACTTAGTAAACTTTTTATTTTATATTAGAATATAGCCAATTAACAATTTTGCAATAGTTTCTAGTGGACAGCAAAGGGACTCAGCTATACATATATATGTATCCATTTTCCACCAAACTGAAGCAAACTATTACATATAAGATGGATGAACAACAAGGTCCTACTATACAGCACAGGGATTCAATATCCTGTAATAAACCATAATGGAAAAGAATATCAAAAAGTATATATATAAATATGTATACATAACTCAATCACTTTGCAATATAAAAGTAATTAATACAACATTGTAAATCAACTATACTTAAATAGATAAAAAATTTTAATCTGTCTTAAGACATTCATTCCCTCTTATCAGGAGAAAGAAACCTCTCCATAGACTGTGTGACTATCCTGAGAACATGGCATTTGACTAACAACAGAGTAAGCTAGCTAGCCCAGTGACTTGCAACTGACATGGAAAAGTTTGCTTTTGTCTGCTGTGTTTAATATGTAAGGCTTATGGCTCAGTGGTAAAGAATCCACCTGCTAATGCAGGAGACGCAAGAGACCTAGGGTTCAATCCCTGGGTTGGGAAGATCCCCTGGAGAAGGAAATGGTAACCCACTCCAGTATTCTTGCCTGGAAAATCCCATGGACAGAGGAGCCTGGCAGGCTACAGTCCATGGGATCTCCAAAGAGTTGGACACAACTTAGTGACTAAATAAAAGCAACAATTTAATATGTAGAGTAATTAGTTTTTATCTTAGCAGACAAGCCATCTGGCTTGGGTCCCCAAACTCACCCTTTTTTCCTAATTTTTGTTTGCAATAATTTCAAAGTCACAGAAAAGCTGCATCAAATTTCCCCCATAGATTTAACAACTATTGATGATTCTTTGCCTGAACCAGTCTTTACTACAATGGTTGCAAGTCATCTTGTGTTAGTTTCTTTGGGGGCAGGGGAACAAAAAAACAATAATTTATTCTGGTAATTTTCAGAAGAATCCACTTGACTTCCTTCAACAAAGTTGTAATATAGGAAATCATTCTCTATGGAATTAGAGTAGTCTATTCAATGTAACTCAAATTCACAAAGGAAAATAATATTGAAAATTGCTGTATGCCCTTTACTCAGATTCACCATTTTAAACATTTGACCACATTTGTTTTATTATATCCCTTTACTCCTTAATATTTCAGTAAGTGTTTCCTAAGAATAATATTATTCTCTTAGGGAACCATAGTATAACTACTGAATGCAGGAAATTTATGATTGATGTAATACTTTGATCTAATCAGCAGTCTATAATCTATATTCCAGTTGTGTCAGTTGTCCCCATGGCTTCTTTTATAGCCATTTCCCCTCAATATAGGATCCATTTCAGGAACCTATATTTGTCTTTTCATTTGTCTTTATATTTATGCATTTATTTGTCTTTTTAGTCTCCTTTTCTGTGGACTAGCCCCTCGTGACATTTCATCACCTTATTTTGTGGAACATTCCTTAGTTTCAATTTCTCTGATGATTAGGTAAGTTCAAGTCATGCACTTCCATTCAGAATGTTACATGAGCCAAGTTTGTCTTCCTTAGGACTTCCCATTTAGAGGCACACAGTGTCACTCTGTCCCTCATTGGTGATTGTCATTTTGATCACCTGGTCAATGTGTTGCCTGGTCTCTCCATTTAATAGGTATTATTTTTCCTGTTCTAACTAATAAGCAATTTGTGGAGAGACACTTTAAAATTGTGTGAATATATTGCTCTGCATCAAACTTCCCCCGTAGATTTAAAAACTGTTGATGATTCTTGCCTGAACCAATCTTTAGTGCAATGGTTTTAAATCATCTTGTGTTAATTTCTTTGGGAACAGGGGCAAAAACCAATAATTTGTTCCAGTAATTTTCAGAAGAATCCACTTGATTTTCTTCAACAAAGTTATAATGAAGGAAATCATTCTCTATGGAATCAGAGTAGTCTATTCCATGTAATTCAAAATGAGCAGAAATTAAAATCAAATTATTTTTGCTGTCAAATAAATGTATAACTGCTCCCCAAATTATACAATAAATTCTCCTAAAACAATACACTAGGTATATATAAACATGATTTCAGTGCTTCTTGAAAACATGAAAATGTTTTTAATTGATTTAATGACAGAATTCTATAGTTTCCAACTACCTTATTATTTTAGAATTTGTTTATGTATTTCCAGAATTTTCAGCCTTTGCTTTTCTGGGTCTTTAACAAATTAACACCTTATCCATTTATTCATGTTTCATCTAATTTATGTATTTCTTTTTTTATCATTTATTTATTATTTATTTATTTTTTTACTTTACAATATTGTATTGGTTTTGCCATACATCAATATGAATCCACCACGGGTGTACACGTGTTCCCCATCCTGAACCCCCCTCACACCTCCCTCCCTGTACCATCCCTCTGGGTCATCCCAATGCACCAGCCCCAAGCATCCTGTATCCTGCATCGAACCTAGACTGGCGATTCGTTTCTTATATGTATTTCTATTCTTCCTTCTTTCTGGTCTTCCACATTACGTAAATCCTTTGTGGTTAGGAGTACTTAAATTTTTCAATTTGGTGTTCATTCGTATCTATTCTTGTAAGTTATGTATATAATTTACTTAAAAAGTATCTCAGACATTTTCTAGAATTACAGATAAGACTTTTCAGGCATCATGATGAAAAAGACTAAAGTTATATCAATATTATATTATAAAATGTTTGTATCATAGTTTCTAACTGATGCTTTATATAAATGCTTTATATATATGCTTTATATAAAGTTAAATATATATTTAACTGTATAAAAGTCAACTTCTGTCCAGTCTAACAACCTTAATTTTAATCTTTTAATATAAAAATTTTTATTTTAAAATTTAATCTTTTCTATTTAGCATTAAAAATAGCCTACAATTTTAGTGTTTCAATGAAAAAAATTCAACATCCTCATCAACCCTACTTAGTATATATGTAAGTAAATTGAAATAGATGAAAAAAATTGTTTACCTGACAACTTTCTAGTTACTTCCTTAAGTCTCTGATACATATGGATAAAAAAGAAAATTATGAAAATTAGGTTCTTTGGCTGCTTCAGCCAGGTGACCAAGGTCAACATCACTGGCGATAAAACATGTAGATAATACATTCCCATCATATGATAAACATGACATTTTACCTTTGTGGTCTTCCTCCCGGAAACACATGCTGCTGCTGCTACTGCTAAGTCACTTCAGTCGTGTCTGACTCTGTGCGACCCCATAAACGGCAGCCCACCAGGCACCCCCTTCCCTGGGATTCTCCAGGCAAGAACACTGGAGTGGGTTGCTATTTCCTTCTCCAATGCATGAAACTGAAAAATGAAAGTGAACTCGCTCAGTCGTGTCCAACTCTTAGCAACCCCATGGACTGCAGCCTACCAGGCTCCTCCATCCATGGGATTTTCCAGGCAAGAGTACTGGAGTGGGATGCCATTGCCTTCTCCCCACTCTAAACACATAATCTCAGTCTAATCATGAGAAAAGTACCAGACAAACCCAAACTGAGGGGCAGCCTACAAAATATTTGACCATAACTCCTAAAAATCATCAGGGTCATCAGAAACAAGGAAAGTCTGAGGAAACTGTCACAGTCTAGAGGAGCCCAAAGAGATATGATAACTAAACGTGACATGATATCCTCAATGAGATACTGGAACAGAAAAAAAGACATTAAGTTAAAAGTAAGGAAATCAGAATAAGGTATAAACTTTATCTAATGATAGTGTATCAGTGTTGGTTCATTAGTTGTGATTAAATGTAGCACACTAATGTAAGATAATAATGATACGGGAAAGTGGGCATGAGGTATATAAGAACTTTGTACTATATTTGTAATTTTTCTATAAATCTAAAATTGTTTTAAAGTAATTTATTAAAATCAGGTATCAAGAATATTATATTTGATATGAGATTAGATCAGATCAGTCGCTCAGTCATGTCCGACTCTTTGCGACCCCATGAATCCCAGCACACCAGGTCCATCACCAACTCCCAGAGTTCACTGAGACTCACGTCCATCAAGTCAGTGATGCCATCCAGCCATCTCATCCTCTGTCGTCCCCTTCTCCTCCTGCCCCTGATCCCTCCCAGCATCAGAGTCTTTTCCAATGAGTCAACTCTTCACATGAGGTGGCCGAAGTACTGGAGTTTCAGCTTTAGCATCATTCCTTCCAAAGAAATCCCAGGGCTGATCTCCTTCAGAATGGACTGGTTGGATCTCCTTGCCTTCCAAGGGACTCTCAAGAGTCTTCTCCAACACCACAGTTCAAAAGCATCAATTCTTCAGTGCTCAGCCTTCTTCACAGTCCAACTCTCACATCCATACATGACCATAGGAAAGCCATAGCCTTGACTAGACGAACCTTTGTTGGCAAAGTAATGTCTCTGCTTTTGAATGTGCTATCTAGGTTGGTCATAACTTTCCTTCCAAGGAGTAAGCGTCTTTTAATTTCATGGCTGCAGTCACCATCTGTAGTGATTTTGGAGCCCAGAAAAATAAAGTCTGACACTGTTTCCACTGTTTCCCCATCTATTTCCCATGAAGTGGTGGGACTGGATGCCATGATGTTCGTTTTCTGAATGTCGAGCTTTAAGCCAACTTTTTCACTCTCCTCTTTCACTTTCATCAAGAGGCTTTTGAGTTCCTCTTCACTTTCTGCCATAAGGGTGGTGTCATCTGCATATCTGAGGTTACTGATATTTCTCCCGGCAGTCTTGATTCCAGCTTGTGTTTCTTCCAGTCCAGCGTTTCTCATGATGTACTCTGTATATAAGTTAAATAAGCAGGGTGACAATATACAGCCTTCACGAACTCCTTTTCCTATTTGGAACCAGTCTGTTGTTCCATGTCCAGTTCTAACTGTTGCTTCCTGACCTGCATACAAATTTCTCAAGAGGCAGATCAAGTGTTCTGATATTCCCATCTCTTTCAGAATTTTCCACAGTTTATTGTGATCCACACAGTCAAAGACTTTGGCGTAGTCAATAAAGCAGAAATAGATGTTTTTTCTGGAACTCTCTTGCTTTTTCCATGATCCAGCAGATGTTGGCAATTTGATCTCTGGTTCCTCTGCCTTTTCTAAAACCAGCTTGAACATCAGGAAGTTCACGGTTCACATATTGCTGAAGCCT
Organism: Bos grunniens; assembly: GCF_055505025.1. NCBI lineage: Eukaryota > Metazoa > Chordata > Mammalia > Artiodactyla > Bovidae > Bos > Bos grunniens. Next base: position 96,961,419 of record NC_141194.1, on the reverse strand, counting down.
GGCTTGGAGAATTTTGAGCATTACTTTACTAGTGTGTGAGATGAGTGCAATTGTGCGGTAGTTTGAGCATTCTTTGGCATTGCCTTTCTTTGGGATTGAAATGAAAACTGACCTTTTCCAGTCCTGTGGCCACTGCTGAGTTTTCCAAATGTGCTGGCATATTGAGTGCAGCACTTTCACAGCATCATCTTTCAGGATTTGGAACAGCTCAACTGGAATTCCATCACCTCCACTAGCTTTGTTCGCAGTGATGCTTTCTAAGGCCCACTTGACTTCACATTCCAGGATGTCTGGCTCTAGGTCAGTGATCACACCATCGTGATTATCTGATATGAGATATATAGTTACAAATTCTAAACTTAGGAAATTCCTGAAAATAATACCATAAAATTTGCTATACTTGATAAAGAATAGTTAATGCCCAAGGGCACTATCATCTAGGGTTTTTTAGAGAACAAAGTATTCAAATATAATTTGATATTTACTGAAATACTGATTATTATTATAATCAGTATTTCAAGTACTTTGTGTTATAGAAAACATGAAAATAGTAGTAAGTGATTAAAAGACTCTATTCCCTGTTATGTGGTAATATAGGTGAACATAATTTACACAAACAACAGAGAATATTCATTCCAATCTTTTATGCATCCTTAGAGAAAGCACTGTCTAAATGAAATAATTGCTTTACACTTCATGGAGATGCCACATAACTAAAACACTTGTAATACCAAGGAATTCTAAGAATTTCAAGGACTTTGCTAAGTGAAGAATTAGAGGTAAATGCAGTTAAGTGAATCATAAGGAGTATAAGTTTTAAAATGTATCAATGGAAATTCAGTCTCATTTCTTATAATATGTGGCATTTTATGGACAAAGACAAAATAAATCTTTTTGATAACTTAATATCTTTTTTTTATCTTGAATGCTCAATGTAAATTTTACTGTGAATAAGAACCCCAGTTACCAAAGTATTCAGCTGTATTATCAACCATATGAAGTCACATGAGCGCTTCCAGCTCTTCAGAATGAAAATATTATGAGTCAGTCAGCTTTTTAGTTTTTAAAGAATTTCTATTGATCTGATCTTAACACATTATAACTGCATGAAAATTATCCCCAACATTTAGATCAGTTATTTTTGAATAGAATATTTTGGAGGTATGACAAATACCCTAAAAGAAAAATAGCCATTTCATATTTGTACCAGAGTATATTAAATTACCAAGGCCTTCAGATATCCCACGTTAGAAGTACCTATTTGTAGAATTTCTGCACTGGGTCATTTACCTCTTCTTTCAATGGCATTTTGGCTTCACACCTTCTGCCTTGATAAATCCAGCAACCCAGTTGCTCTCTTTTCAAGTATGTTTAATTACTGGATGGAGAAGCATACATCCTGCTACTTCATAAAATACTATTGCCGAAGAATATGTCATGAGATTGAATGAGATCCAATACAGACCTGCATTATACAAAACTTATACAAAATTATACACAAGTGATTGAGTCTAAAATATATTTACTGCTGAATTATAAGCAAGGCACTGTGCTGGGTGCTGTACGGTTTGAAAATTAAAGCTGAATAAACCATAATCCATATCTTCACGGAGCATACAGTTCGTTTGAGGAGACAGATATAGAGGCAAATAATTTTAATATAGTACATGGGCATAATTCTATAATAGAGGTAAAAACTAATCTGCTTGGAAACATGGAAGAAAGAAGGATTGGCTTTTGTCAAAGACCTCTTGCAGGCATTAATGGCAGACCAAGTATTTTAACTGGGTCCTAAGTGAATAGGTTAAAGTTCAGTGGATAAAAATGGAATAGGAGGAAGGGAAGTAAACATGGGGTGGAGGCATTTCAGACAGAGCAAGACTGAAGGTGAAATGTGTACAGTGTTTACAAGTACTCCAGGACAACTAGAGTAAAAAGTCAGAACACAGGAGATGAAATAGATGACATGGAAGTTTGAACAGCATCCTGTGTGCAGTGGGGAACCTGTAAACGTTCTTGAGTAATAGAATTTCAAAATCACTCCTGTTCTTGGGCAGTTACATGAAGGATAGATGGAAAGGACAGAGTTCATTTAAGCGATGCAGTGATAAGGCTCAAGTTTATGGAAGTCGGTTTCCCTGGTGGCTCAGATTGTAAAGAATCCACCTGCAATGCAGAAGACCTGGGTTCAGTCCCTGGGTTGGGAAGATTCCCTACAGAAGGAAATGGATACCCACTCCAATATTCTTGTCTGGAGAATCCCATGGACAGAGGATACTGGTGGGCTACAGTCCATGGGGTCACAAAGAGTCAGACGTGACTGAGCAACTAAGTACCTTACGGAAGTCAACTTGTCAGCTTAATATTCACAGTTTAGAATGTATGGTAAACAGCCTCTGAGATGGTCCTTCATGATCCCAGCCTCCAGATATTAATGTCTTTTGAATGTGAGCTGGGCCTAGTGACTTACTTCTAATAATAGAATATGGAAAAACTCATGGGATGTCGCTTCTGAGATTAGGTTACAAAAAGATCTGTGTGCTCTCTCTCTCTCTGTCCCTCTCATGGATCACCAACTACCATGTTGTGAGGATACTTAGGTAGCCTAAGGAGAGGCTCACATATTCAGGAGTTGATGGCTACCAGCAAGCACGTGATTAAGCTTGGAAGACTATCTTGCCCTGGTTGAGCCTTCAGATAAGATAAAATTGAAGCCCTGGCCAATGGCTTGACTGCAACCATATATAAAAGACCTTGTGCCCTTGGCACCACCTAAACTAAACCCAGATTCTCAACATATAGAAACTGTGACATCATAGCTATTTATTTTTAAGCCACTGAATTTGGGGTATTTTCTTAGGCGACAGTAGAAAAATAATATAGTAGGTCAAATTCAATATCTAACCTGGCTTGTCTTTGTGCTAAATTATCGAATGTTCACTTTTGTATATAATGTAGCTTAAAAATGGTTGTAATTGTTTAGTCACTGAGTTGTGTCCATCTCTTTTGCAACACCACGGACTGTAGCCTGCCAGGCTTCACTGTCCATGGAAATTTCCAGGCAAGAATACTGGAGCTGGTTGCCATTTCCTTTCTCCAGGGAATCTTCCTGACCCAGGAATTAAACCCACGCCTCCTGCATTGTCAGTAGGATTCTTTACCATTGAGCCACCATGGAAGTACGACTTAAAGATTACTGGATGATTGATAACATCCAGAATATTCTTCATATTTCTTCATATAATCTTAGCTATTATATTTTTTGTAGAAACATTTCCCTCCCAGTAATAACTCTGGTTGTTTGGGCTGTGTATAAAGTGCTCATTCAAAAATATGTTTGTGATCCCTTGACATTTAAAGCTTTTAGAGAAATGAAAGATACAGGATTTATATGTAAGAGAGGTCTTAGGAACCTATTTTGAGATTAGACATTTCTCACATTTTCTGTTTATCCTTTTTAAGGAAACAAATTTGTTTTTAAAGTTTTTAGAGTATGATAGAGAATAGTAACTTTGAGGATTTGTTGCAGCTTTGATAACAGTGGAGGGGAAACCTACTGGAAAATAATTAAAGAAGTTACTAATCAGTTCATTAATCAAGTGTATCTGCTGCACATTATACAGAAACAAATTGAAAAGGGTGCTGTCCTAGCCAGAAACTCCCTCTCAAATAAAGTCAAAAGTGAAGATAAACTAAATTGACTTTGCTTTGTGGTTGATTTCTATCTTAGGAGATCTATTTCTGAAACACTGAATAAAGAAACTTCCACCTATACATAGATTCAAGCCTCCAGTAAGACTCTACACTATGCCCTTGTTCCACAAGATTACTTTGAACTCTATTTAATGTCCGTCTCCACTTTTTGCTTTTGGTCACTGACCATTTTCATTTTCTGAATACTAAATGTATTTAGAAAGAAGAGAGAAAAGCAAATAACACCTGCTCACTGCATTACAACAATGGTTTTGTAACCCAATCAAAAGAATTAAATAGCCGAATACTGAAAGGTTACCCAAAAATCTGTCCATGGACAAAAATATTTGTCAGCAGTCAGAATGACTTCCTACTCTCCCTGGTGCCTTAGCTATAATCGTGGCAGTGAGGCACTGAAGCCTGAAAAAAATGTAGTCAGATTTTCAATCGTGATTAGACTAGATCTTCCAGAGAGGTCTCTGTACAATGTCCAAGGTTCTCCAAAGGGTAAAAGGGGTGACTAAATTCTGACTTAAAACAATATAGTCCTTCTATTTTCTTGATCCTGACCTTCAAATGTATTGGCATTTTAAAAGCCAAATCCTGGAAGTATTTGCAGGTTCAGAATTGGAATTCACTTGAGTTTCATTAGGTTTGAGCCAGACAACAGCACATGTCATTTTCTGAAAGTTGAAATAATTTAGATTTAAAGCAATAGCCTCTAAAAAAGAAACAGGTGACCTGGCAATTGCATTTAAGACTCCCGTGGTATGGACAGATGTCTCTAATAACTTCTTTTAATATACCATTTTATTTATGTATTCCTTTAACTTTGGTACTCAATTTTAAAAGGGCACAGAAACATTAGATTTTGGTATACACACACATATACATAATGGGCATGAGTCTGAAATCCACAAATTTAGGTACATAGAAATATAACTTTATTTTTTGTAACTGAACTTAATTCTAATTTGCCACCCTATCCTACATGGTAGTACCAGAGAATGAAAAAAAAATTAAGATATATATAAATTTATACCTCATATAATATGCCCACCATAAGCATCAAATAATTATTCATTAAGAAATAGATTACATGTTTACTTCATTGTAGATTCTTTAAGATTATGCTAAATTTACTCATGAGAAATATGACCAAAAAATGCCACTGAATAACAAAGTATTTTGCTTTCCAAGGGCATAAATTTTCACTATTGGCCTATGATTCTCCATCTACTCTAGCAGTGAAAAATCCCTCAAGACAATGCTTGTCTTCTGTCATTTTCATACTCAGTATCCTCTTGGCATTAGCAAATATTTGCCCAAAATGGCTCAATTCAGGATCCAGAAGAGAGAAATATATGAACTGAAATAAGTCATTGATAAGATCTGAGTGAAAAATATTTACAATTTTTTTTTTAAAGTTTAGATGTATAGACACAGTTTCAGTTCAGTTCAGTCATTCACTTGTGTTTGACTCTTTGCGACCCCATGAACCATAGCACGCCAGGCCACCCTGTCCCATCACCAACTCCTGGAGCTCACCCAAACCCATGTCCATTGAGTCAGTGATGCCATCTAACCATCTCATCCTCTGTCATCCCCTTCTCCTCCTGCCCTCAATCTTTCCCAGCATCAGGGTCTTTTCAAATAAGTCAGCTCTTCGCATCAGTGCCCAAAGTACTGGAGTTTCCGCTTCAGCATCAGTCTTCCAATGAATATTCAGGACTCATTTCCTTTAGGATGGACTGGTTGGATCTCCTTGCTGTCCATGGGACTCTCAAGAGTCTTCTCCAACACCACAGTTCAAAAGCATCAATTCTTCAGCGCTCAGCTTTCTTTATAGTCCAACTCTCACATCCATACATGACCACTGGCAAAACCATAGCCTTGACTAGACAGACCTTTGTTGACAAAGGTCTCTGCTTTTCAATATGCTCTCCAGGTTGGTCATAACTTTCCTTCCAAGGAGTAAGCATCTTTTAATTTCATGGCTACAATCACCATCAGTGATTTTGGAGCCCAGAAAAATAAAGTCAGCCACTGTTTCCCCCACCTATTTGCCATGAAGTGATGGGACCAGATGCCATGATCTTAGTTTTCTGAATGTTGAGCTGTAAGCCAACTTTTTCACTCTCCTCTTTCACTTTCATCAAGAGGCTCTTTAGTTCTTCTTCACTTTCTGCCATAAGAGTGGTGTCATCTGCATATCTGAGGTTATTTATAGTTCTGGCAATCTTGATTCCAGCTTGTGCTTCCTCCAGCCCAGCGTTTCTCATGATGTACCTCTGCATATAAGTTAAACAAGCAGGGTGACAATATACAGCCTTGACGTACTCCTTTTCCTATTTGGAACCAGTCCATTGTTCCATGTCCAGTTTTAACAGTTGCTTTCTGACCTGCATACAGGTTTCTCAAGAGGCAGGTCAGGTGGTCTGTTATTCCCATCTCTTTCAGAATTTTCCACAGTTTATTGTGATCCACACAGTCAAAGTTTGCTACTATTTTATTTACCTTTCTCCTGTTTCCCACTCCACCCCAAGGGTGTATATGTGTGTGTTTAATTTAAAAAGAAGAGTTGTACAAGTCGGAAATGCCAGCTAGAAATGGACACTTTCATAAGAGTAGACATAAAGATAAAATATCATATAATTTACACCTGTGCACAAATGCAAATCAGATGTTAGCAGTTTCTCATTGATTTGCAAAATTTATAGTAGAATTTTCTAGTAATTAGCTGAGATTTAATGAAGTAGTACTTAACTTTAGAATAGTTTCATGGACTTCAGTCATATGTGGTTGTTTTGCATGTTTCTAAAACAAGGTTGTAAATTATAAATACAATAAAAATACAAATAAAATCTTAGATATCTTAATATCACCAAGTTATTAAAGAGAATTGAACATCATTATTAACTGATTAGAAGTTCTAAATTAAATATACAAATCCATCATGTATAAAGTGGTAGTCATGGCAGAATTTCAAAGCTGTGAAGGTAAGTGCTTAACAAATAACACTTATATGGAAAGATAGTCTAGAAGACAGTCAGTGGTTTAGCACCCTTGTTGTAAACATTGTGTAGAAAGAAGGGTGCTAGACCTTCAGTGCCTTTGCTAAGTATCAGTTATGTTGTTGTTGTTGTTCAGTCATTAAGTCGTGACTAACTCCTTGCAACCCCATGGGGTCTTCTGTCCTCTACTATCTCCTGAAGTTTGCTCAAATTCATGTTCATTGAGTCAGTGATGCTATATAACCATCTTATCCTCTGTTGCCCCTTTTTCTTCCTGCCTTCAATCTTTCCCAGCCTCACAGTCTTCCAATGAGTCGACTCTTCACATCAGGTAGCCAAAGTATTGGAGCTTCAGCTTCAGCATCAGTCCTTCCAATGCATATTCAGGGTTGATTTCCTTTAGGATTGACTTGTTTGATCTCCTTGCTGTCCAAGGGATTCTCAAGAGTCTTCTCGAGCATCACAATTTGAAAACATCAGTTCTGTGCTCAGCCTTCTTTATGGTCCAGCTCTCACGTCTGTACATGACTATTGGAAAAACCATAGCTTTGACTAGAAAGACCTTTGTCAGCAAAGTGATGTCTCTACTTTTTAATATGCTGTCTAAGTTTGTCATAACTTTCCTTCCAGGGAGCAAGCATCTTTTAATTTCATTGCTGCAGTCACCTCTGCAGTGATTTTGGAGCCCAAGAAAATAAAATCTGTCAATGCTTCCATTTTTTCCCCTTCTATCTGCCATGAAGTGATAAGACCAGATGCCATGGTCTCATTTTTTTGAATGTTGAGTTTTCAGCCAGCTTTTTAATTCTCCTCTTTCACTTTCATCAAGGGGCTCTTTAGTTCCTCTTCAATTTCTGCTATTAAAGTGGTATCATCTACATATCTAAGGTTGTTAATATTTTTCCTGGCAGTCTTGATTCCTTCTTGTGATTCATCCAGCCTGGAATTTCACATGATGTACTCCACATAGAAGCTAAATAAGCAAGGTGGCAATATACAGACTTGCTATACTCCTTCCCCAATTTTGAACCAGGCAGTTGTTCTAAGTCCGGTTCTGACTGTTGCTTCTTGACGTGCAGACAGGTTTCTCAGTAGACAGGTAAGATGGTCTGGTATTCCCTTCCGTTTAGGTATTTAACACAGTTATTGTGATCAACACAGTCAAAGGCTTTAGCGTAGTCAATGAAGAAAAAGTAGATGTTTTTCTGAAATTCCCTTGCTTTCTCCATGATCCAATGAGTGTTGGCAATTTGTTTTCTGTTTCCTCTGACTCTTTGAAACCCAGTTTGTACATCTGGAAGTTCTCGGTTCACATACTACTGAAGCCTAGCTGGAAAGATTTTGAGCATAATCTTGCTAGCATGTGAAATGAGCACAATTGTATAGTAGTTTTAAAGTTCTTTTGCATTGCCTTTGGGATTGGAATGAAAACTGACCTTTTCCAGTCCTGTGGCCACTGCTCAGTTTTTCAGATTTGCTAACATTGATTGCAGCACTTTAACAACATCATCTTTTTGGATCTGAAATAACTCAACTGGAATTCTGTTCACCTCCACTAGCTTTGTCATAGTAATGCTTCCTAAAGCCCACTTGACCTTACACTCCAAGATATCTAGCTCTAGGTTAGTAATCACACTATCACAGTGATTATCTGGGTCATTAAGATCTAGTTTGTATGGTTCTTCTGTGTATTCTTGCCACATTTTCTTAATCTCTTCTACTTCTGTTAGGTCTTTACTATTTCTGTCCTTTATTATGCCTACTGCTGCATGAAATATTATCTTAATATCTCTAGTTTTCTTGAAGCAATCTCTAGTCTTTCCCATTCTATTGTTTTCCTCTATTTGCATTGTTCACTTAAGAAGACCTTCTTATCTCTCCTTGCTGTTCTTTGGAACTCTGCATCCCATTGGTTATATCTTTCGCTTCCTCCCTTGACTTTCGCTTTTCTTCTTTCCTCAGCTATGTGTAAAACGTCCTCAGACAACCACTTTGCTTTCCTGCATTTCTTTTTCTTTGTAATGATTTTGGTTACCGCTTCCTATACAATGTTAAGAACCTCCATGCATAGTTCTTCAGGCACTCTGTCTACTGGATCTAATCCCTTGAATCTATGCATCACCTCCACTGTATAATCATAAGGGATTTGATTTAGGTCATACCTTATGACCTGATGGTTTTCCCAACTTTCTTCAATCTAAGTCTGAGCTAATGATCTGAGCCACAGTCAGCTCTCAGTCTTGTTTTTGCTGACTGTATAAAGCGTCTCCATCTTCAGCTGTAAAGGACATAATCAATCTGATTTTGGTACTGACCATCCGGTGATGTCCACATTTAGAGTTGTCTCTTGGGTTGTTGGAAGAGGGTGTTTGCCATGACCAACATGTTCTCTTGACAAAACTCTGTTATCCTTTGCCCTGCTTCATTTTGTACTCCAAGGTCAAACTTACGTATCATTCCAGGTAATCTCCTGACTTCCTACTTTTGCATTCCAATCCCCTATGATAAAAAGGACATTTTGTGTGTGTGTGTGTGTGTGTGTTAATTCTATAAGATGTTGTGGGTCTTCATAGAACCAATGAACTATAGCTTCTTTGGCATCAGTGGTTGGAGCACGCTGTGCTATGCTAAGTCACTTCAGTCGTGTCCAACTCTGTGTGACCCCATAGATGGCAGCCCACCAGGCTCCCCCGTCCCTGAGATTCTCCAGGCAAGAACACTGGAGTGGGTTGCCATTTCCTTCTCCAATGCGTGAAAGTGAAAAGTGAAAGTGAGCATAGTGTTGACTAAAAAAATTTGTGTAACCTAAAAGTTGAGAGTTAGGTTTTATTCGGTGGAAATGTTAGGACATTTATTCATTGTTAATAAATTAATATATTAACTTATTCGGTGTTAAATGTTAGGACATTTATTCGATGGAAATGTTAGCCCAGTAGACTGCATCCCAGGTGACCCCAAGAGAGCCGACTCCAAGGAGGCGGCAAAGGAAGAGCCAGGCTATATTCAAGTTTGCAGCAAGGGGCAGGTAATCTGAATATTAAAAGACTACTCTTAATTAAGAAAAATTGAATCTCTCACAAGAAGAGATTTAGTGATCTTCTGTATATGGGAAGATGCAAGTGTCCGGGCTTGTTGAAATCATTTCTTTCATATACATCTAGCTGTGCTGTGCCTCGCAGCTCAGTAGTGTCTGACTCTTTAGGACTCTTTAGCTATGCAGGGCCAATACTGCTTTGTTTGTTGTTCACATCATAATTCCTGGTTTACTGTAAGAGATGGGGGATGTGGAGGATAGCTGCCTCTCACATCCTCCCAGCTCCTCAGGGCTTACCAGGGAGGAAGTAGCTGATGGCTTCCAAATAGGTGGCTTTGTTTCACCAGGGCTCAGACATTTGCATCTGGAAAAGGCTTGTTAACTGGTAGACAGTAGAGCAGTAAACATTTCATTTCACAATAGACTTGGATTACAGTTCTGTTGAATGGTTTGCCTTGGAAAGGAACTGATAATCATTCAGTGGTTTGTGAGGTTGCACCCAACTACTGCATTTCAGACTCTTTTGTTGACTATGAGGGCGACTCCATTTGTTTTACAGGATTCTTCCCCACAATAGTATATATAATGGTCATCTGAATTAAATTCACCCATTCTTGTCCATTTTAGTTCACCAATTCCTAAGATGTCTATATTCAATCTTGCCATCTCCTGCTTGACCACCTCCAATTTACCTTGATTCATGGACCTAATATTCCAAGTTCCTATGCAGTATTGTTCTTTACAGTATTGGACTTGTCGGCTAAAAAAGATGTACAACTTGAGAGTTGTGAGTTAAGTTTTATTTGGGGCAAAATGAGGACTGCAGCCCAGGAGGCAGCATCTCAGATAGCTCTGAGAGACTGCTCCAAAGCAGCAGTGGGGGAAAATCAATATATAAGGTTTTGGTGAAGGGAGAGTTCAATACCATGAAGCACTCAATTTACAAAGGCTTTTTGTTAGTCATGAGGGTCTGATGTCACCATGAAGGGATTTAGGCTTCTCTAGATATGAGGAGATGCAAGGATTGAGATAATAAAATCTGTTACTAAAGACGTCCAAGTATTTAAAGACCTGTCCCACCAGATTCTCTGGAGCACAGAGTGCCTCACTCCACCCTGAACTCCCTCAGGGGTTGTTGAAGGTCACTGGCTATAGCAGCATGGGGTTCAATTTCTGTAGAGGCAGATGGCAGATGCCTGTTGTTTAGTCATTGGCAATGCTCTTGCTGAGTGCCATTTGTAGTTGACAGACTTTGCTTTTACCACCAGACATAGCCACAACTGAGCCTCATTTCCACTTTGGCCTAGCTGCCTCATTCTTTCTGGAGCTGTTATTAATTGCCCTCCATTTTCCCCAGTAGCATATTGGACACCTTATAACCTAGGGGCTCATATTCCAGTGTCATATCATATTGCTTATTCATACTGTTCATGGGGTTCTCCTGGGAAGAATACTGGAGTGGGCTGCCATTTCCTCCTCCAGTGAACCACATTTTGTCAGAACTCTTCACCATGTCTCGTTTGTCTTGGGTAGCCCTGCATGGCATGGCTCATAGCTTTATTGAGTTATGCAAGCCCTTTCACCATGACATGGCTGTGACCCATGAAGGGGATGGATCAGTTATAGGTACTTAAAATATTATATTTATAATAATTCTGTAACTTTTCCAATAATTGTTCATACAATGACATTGAATTTTAGACAGGATATGTCCATATATCTCTCTCGCACTTTCAGAGAGAAGGAGAGAGAGGGGGCATAAGCTGAGAGTTAAGGAAATTAAACCACCTATTGCTTTCCACTTATAGACATGGTAAAAATTGTCTATTCCTCATCAGCAACTAACTCCCCAATTCACCCTGACATTTTCTCCCAAATATTAAATGCCAAACTAGAATTCTGTTTCTGAAGCAAAGGAAATTAAAGAAAATTCAAGCCAAGAGGATAAAGAGAAGAGGAGAGAGTTAATTATACTTCACAAGGGTCTCAATCCACTTAGATACTTACTAGGGAAAGTGAAAGTCATTCAGTCGTTTCCGACTCTTTGCGACCCCGTGGACTATACGGTCTATGGAATTCTCTAGGCCAGAATACTGGAGTGGGTAGCCTTTCCCTTCTCCAGAGTATCTTCCCAACCCAGGGATTGAACCCAGATCTCCCCACATTGCAGGTGGATTCTTTACCAGCTGAGCCATGAGGGAAGCCTGATACATACTAGGGTACTCAGCAATTTTTCACTGAAGCATTTGCATCTAGCATTTTAAAAATTGGGATGAAATTACTTTTACAGGTACTAGAGGAATCATTTTGAGATCTCCAAGAAGGACTGTAATATAATAACTGAAACTAGGGCAAGGGTAGGTAAGTTAGGAGAGCAAACTTTCATTCTCTCAAGTCATCTTTCTGATTGACATTGCCTATACATTACATGCAGTGAAAAGCAGGGAGGGACAGATTACTGAAGTACTCAACAGGAAGATATGATGATCTAAAATAAGTCTTTTGTGACTCTATTCCTTCCTTCCTGTCATATCTGGATAGAATGTAAATATTATTGCTGCATAGCTATGTCATGCTATACTTGAGCTGGCAAGGAGAAGGCAAACCCAGAGTGATTGTTCTTTTTTCGGGTATTCATATGTGCTTGTGTGTGTGTGTGTGCCTGGGTGCACATGCCAAAACACATTCGGCTTCATTGAATGCTTTCTAGAATTTTCATTCCATTATATACCCTGGGCAAGAGTATAGTTGGGCAACATAATCACGGAAACAAAGATAAATATGGTTCTAGAATTCTAAAGAGGAGGTGTCTTTCTGTTTCCTCTCAAGAGAAATAAACATTATTATGTTTAAATTACCAACTAGGATCATGGACTTTAAAGCATTGTTTTGTTCTCTAAGGATTGTTAAAGAGTGTTGCAAAGGGAGATAGCAAGATGTCCTAGAAGGTGTTGAAAAGATAGTGGCTGATCAGCTTTCTGGTGGTTTTGGCCCATAAGCCTACTTGGAAGCACAATGTGGATCTAAATGACTTCAGTGGAATCAGATGAAAGCTGATTCAAAATGGGTCCTTTTTTTCTGATAGGCATGAAATTAAACAGATTGCTGGGCATCTTGGAGTTGCTGACATGGCATGATTGCTGTTTTCACATAATCATACGGTAACCTGTTATGCTAGCCTTCCAGTCAGTCAGAAGACCCTCAGTGAGTGTTTCAGGCTTCACGTAGAGGACTGAGTAAGAGTAAGACAAGACCCTAACTGAGGTTTATATGAGAATGTAACCAGTGACAGGTACTAGGCTGAATCATTGGTTTTGAGAACTCAAATATATTAGGACATATTCCTTGCATTGTATGTAAGTAAATACAAACATGGGTTTGGTCATCATGTCTCATATTCTGATTTGGATCTATCAAAGGCAATTCTTTTTGTGTATCAGCTCAGATTAAGGTGATTCACTATTACCTGCTAAATGTGAAGAAACAAGACTTGTCAGTGGATCTTTCTTGATGGTGTTTTAGATTGAAAACTGACAATTTAACCTGTTGTCCCTTCACACATTCTTACAAAGCTATGACACTGTGGCCAAGGGAGACCTAGCCTTTACCTGCCAGGGCTCTGAATGGTGGTTTATCATTCTATATCCTAGAACACATAATTCTTCTTACTGGTCTTAAATATACATGCTAAACTTAGCAGGAAGAACATAACCAATATATGGTTGAGAAAATGACCAAGAGGGGACATTTTGAAAAGCCAAGAAATTTACCGAGTAAATTGTCTGTGATCAAGGTGAAAAGTGAAAAGAGCAAGCAAGAGCAGAAAGGATAAGGGGCTCAAGAAAGGATAAGTGTTAATATTTTAAGATATATCCACTGTCAATTGCTGTATAAAAAACCTCCTCAAATATAATGAAAAATATTTCATGATGCTGCAATTTGATCAGGCATCAATTAGGCAGTTCCCCTGCTAGGCTTACCTAAGGTCACTCACGTGGCTACAGTTATATGGAGGCTCTGTTAGAATGAATGATTCAGGGTGGACTCACTCACATGCCTGGTGGTTAGTTGGGAATGTCAGCCCAGCATTTCCAATCTCATGGCCTCTCCAGAAAGAAGTGCAGGCTTCTTATGTGGCCTGTGCAATGTTTCAAGAGGTCAAGGATGGAAGCTACACAGTCTCCAGAGCCTGGGTCAGAAGTCACAGTGTCACTTATGCTGCATTCTGTTAGTCAAAGCAAGTCACAAAGCCAGTCCAGATTGTGAAGGGGTGGGGGAAATGGATTCTACCTCTAGATGGGAGAAGCTGCACATAATATGTGTTCATATGTAATCTATGCTAGAATTTAAAGGACTATGAAAAAATCATGGCCAAGTCTAGTATATTCTTAAGTGGAATTATTTTTTTATACGGATGCATTTTTTAAAATTTATTTTTAATTGAAGGATAATTGCTTTACAGTATTGGATTGGGTTCTGCCATACAGTGACATGAATCAATATGTCCCCTCCCTCTTGAACCTGCTTCCCACCTCCCACTCCATCCCACCCCTCTAAGTTGTATCCATCATTTTAAAGTACTCCTTGAAGAACCTCCATTCAACATATTTTAAATGTCTCTACATATATTATTTTTTAATTGTACTGAGAAATATTTAGATTTTCTTCATTCAAAAAATATTGAATGGTGTCAGGTACTGTGCTTGATCTGTCACTCTCAAATCTATCAGCAGCCTTAGATTTAAATTGATTCTTTCCTGCTTTATTATAATAATTGTTGAACTTTCTTTGTAAGTGCATTACTAACTGTTGATACAAATAAGATTAATTCATATTATGTTTATTCATCAGAAACACAAGAAGTACCCTTCCCTATCAAACTCCCTCAATTTACTGTCCCAGAGATTCAAATAGTATCACATCACATGAAATTGTAGTTGGAAGGGAAGGAGAACACTAGTAAGTTTTCTTTAAATTGAATTCCAAGCATATAAAATATATCCTCTTCCCAAGAAATTAAGCTAGTTAGAATATTAAATCAATAATATGCATACTTAAATATTATTTAATGTGATCATTAATCATTACATAGAGGGTCTAAAACCAAAGTGATTCAGTTGTCATTACAGTCAACAAAATGTAATTTATAAACGGATTATCATTAGCTTTTTTTCAGTTTGTTGTAGTGTTCCTCTGAGGAGAGAGGGAACCAGAAATAAAATCAATGCACAAGACGCAGTGTTTCTGCATCTCCATTTTTCCACCTCACTTTTAGGTTTGATGTTATTTCCCTGTGGAGGCGATCTGAAAGCTAAAATCCTATATAAAAACCACTTAGGCCATGTCATTTTTACTGACTAGAAGTTAGCTTTCTTATAAAATGTACCACAGGATATTACTTTAACAGGTTTGGTTCAAGGGGCACCAGGCTCTATAGACTACCTGAGCTCCAGCAGCGGCACTTTCTTTTAGGCAGGACTCTAAAGCTTACCTGAATCACTGGGCTAACATTCTATTTATGTTTTCATCTTTGCATGGCAATTTAAACTCTACTTCTAAAGGAGGTTTAAAATGAAGGCTTAAGAAAAAGTAAAAGAAAAAGATCCACTGAAAAATAATTTTACAACCCATTCAGTTGCTTGACTGTTTATTACAGACCTACTCTGCATCCAAGCTTGTTGTCCCGGGCTACTGTGGAAATAGCAAAGACATATTCAAACAGTCTCTATGCCTGAAATACTTAGAATCCAGTTGGTGAGACAAGCTGGACACTTAATTATGGACTCAACTTGGTATTCAAGACCATCCATGGTATAATCTTCAATAGAACTTTTCTGCCTATGTTTTTTCACTCTTTCCCCCTTCACCTACCCTTGACTCCAAGCAGACTGAATGATTCCCATTTCTCTGACTAGACATTACCTTTCCCACCTCTATGGCTTTCCTCACCATTTCCCCAACATTCACTCAAGTGAAAAAGTGAAAGTGTAGTCACTCAGTCGTGTCCAGCTCTTTGTGACCCTATGGACTGTAGCCTGCCAGGCTCCTCTGTCCATGGAATTCTCCAGGCAAGAATACTGGAGTGGGTTGCTATGCCCTCCTCCAGGGGATCTTCCTGACTCAGGGATTGAACTTGAGTCTCCTGCATTGCAAGAAGATCTGAGGCACCAAGAAAGCCCCAAATCTTCCAGGTTTATTTCAGATACAAATTCCTTCATGAAGACTTACTGCCTGAACATACATACCACTCCCATCCACTTGCCCCCAAACCCAGTGCTATTTCTTTCCCCTTGTCCCTTTGCTATTGCACTTAATTTTTCATGTTATAGCTGTCTCATTATCCTATCTCCACCACCCACGAGATTTGGAGTCTGTTTAGCTCTATCTCCTCCAGTACTTAGTACTTAGCAGGAGACAAAATAGCTATTTATTTGAATTAAAAATGAATGCAAGATTTTGTGGCCATCTGCAAAAACGTATAGTCCAGGTAAGAATGTAGGAGACAATATAGCTCTTTTTCTCGGAAGTTTGATAAAAATATATATTCCTATAAAATGAACCACTTGGCCAAAAGTTTAACCACTAAACTAACATTTATTGTATGTTCGTCACTCTGCATAATGTGTTTTTCATATATGTAAAAGCACATTATTTAGTCAAAACTATCCTATTAAATTTCCCCAGTAATTCCTAAGGGCTGTCAGCTGCTCATTAAATCTTGATTTTCTGTCAGGAGGAATTAGTAATCTTGCCTTTGAGTGAATTTAGAAGCAATGAGGGATTGAGCAAAAGTATTTGAATACCCTCTCGGTGGTAAATTGGATATCCAATTTTCAACTTAGTCTTAATACGAAAAAAAGAATCAATTGAATTCAGAAGCTGTTTTTTCCTTTTTAATTTTCCCCCTTTTTAACTGAGTTAAAATGGGAGGGTATAGTTCTTTCTCAATGGGGTGAGGGAGGAATCTATTTTCATTCACTTTGAGAGGTTTCTCAAATTCCAACGACCCTTAATATATGGACAATCTATATAGCTAAGTCTATAAGGTAATCCTCTGGAAAGCAGAGGAAAATTCAGTACAATAACACAGAAATTGATCTTCATGAGATTTAAATAGTGTTTATTCAACAAGCCAAAACGTCCCTCTCTTCCCTCCTCCCAAATGAATTTTGTCATATACTGATACTAACCCTTATTGAAGTCTCAACTTAGTTTCTAAAACCAAGCTACCCTATTATTATTGTAGAGATTTAACATACATCAAGCTAATAAAATACAGCTCTTCATTTTTAGTTTCAGCTACACATCTTACATGACCTCAGATTAAATGTTCATTAAAATTACAAAAGGTTAAGAGACATTGATAAATAGGCTTAAAACCTTGTGGGTTCCCCCCCACCCCATCACTCTTTTTTTCTAACCAAAGTTGCATTATGTACCATCCAGCAGTACATTTAACTGTCATAAGGCTGCTGATCGAAGATGTCCATCCACTAGGCAGGACAGAATTACATTCACATTCTCAGTGAAGCAGTGAGGTGGAGAGTGTATTTCTATCTGACCTCACGTGTGTCACTCACTTCCACTTTTTTTCAACCAGGCCAACTGTTGATTTAAAGCTAACTTTTTTCATATAGTTAGAGGAAGGGGTAGCAGACACCAAATTATCTCTGTTTGCAACTCCAGTTCTCAGCATTTCAATATAGATGTGGTTCACTGTCATGACACTGATTATACTTACATGAAAGAATGAGGTCAAACTGTGAGGACCGCAATCAGGAAGAGCTGAATGCCCATGGACACCACGTCCTTTCTCCCTGCTTTCCCTACTCTTGCTAGGTATCAATGGTATTTCACCTCTCAGACCAATGGGAAATTTGTACAAGAAATTGTCTTCTGTCTTGCTCAGATACATTACTTTTCTAGCTCAGTTCTGCTTGGGGTGTGGAAGGTTTTCTCTGGTTAAGTTGACTAGACCTATTCTTCTAGCTTTTGCAGTTGCAGAGCAAGAAAAGTATAAATGTCAACAAGCAGAACAAAATGAGTATAACAACAAGTAGAAAGAAGCCAGGGGATGAAGGTCAAAACCTAGTTAATCACCTGTGTAGATAATTGAGCATTATTAGCAAATCCCTAAGCTTTTGCCTCAAAAGATGTGGAAGCGTGACCAGCATGCTTCTTACTTTGCATAGGTGCTGTTCTTTGAATTTCTACCCAAGCCTGTGCTTTTAAAATCAGCTTCAGATTAGATGCTTGATAACCCTTCTTCTTAGAAGTCACTCTAACTTCAGCATCTCCTTTGAGGTGGCTTCAGGTGCCTCATTTCAGTTTCCAATATTCTAACCTTTGCTCCCACACAACTAACATTTTTTGTACTGATCTGAGGCAAGAACTATCAATCATGTAATCCTCAAAGAATCTTTACAGGATAGACATCATTATCCTCATTTTATAGATGAACCATTTGAGGCACAGAGAAGTTAAGGAAGCTGCCAAAGGTTATGCAACCACTAAATGATAGGAATTGACCCCGGTTCTGCCTGATTCGAAATCCTCTGGTCTTCACATTGCTCCGTATTGCCTCCCTATTTAAGAATCTTATTTATATTTGTTTTTCACATATATCTATCCTATGGGAACTAAGTTACAATAAGTTTAGCATCAGTTCTTGTGAGCTGGTCTGGGCTCAACAGTGCTGTTGGAAATACTCCAGTGGCCACTGTGATAGATCTAAGTTCAAACCCATATTCTAATTCCTGGCAACAGAAGCTACTCTCTCCTAGGGAAAAGAGCAGACCTGAGGATGCCAGAATGCTTTGTGCAGTCCAAATCCAAACTCCCTAATCATTCATTCATTCATCTTTTATTAGTTTTACCCCACACCCTCCCACACAATTTTTGATAGTCACAAAATTTTAAGTTTTTTAAAAATAATTTGATTTATTTTTGGCTGTACTGGTTCTTCATTGCTTCTGAGGCTTTCCTTTAGAGAGCAGGGGCTGTTCTCTAGTCGTGTATGCAGGCTTCTTGTCGTGGCTTCTCTTGTTGTGCAGCACAGGCTCTAGGGTACACGGGCTTCCGCAGTTGCAGCGCATGGACTCAGTAGTTGTGGTTCCAGAGCTTTAGAGCACTGGCTCAGTAGTTGTCGTGTGCGGGCTTCATTGCTCCAGGGCATGTGGGATCTTCCTGGATCAGGGATCAAACTCGTGTCTCCTGCATTGGCAAGTGGAATCTTCACCACTGGGCCACCAGGGAAGCCCTTAAGGTTGTATTTAATCTGGAGAATTTGTTCCTCTCTTCTTTTCTGATTTCTTGGCCCTACAACTGGCACACAACAGAATGACTCACTCTCTGTGACTCTCCTTGAGGTACCTTGTTACGAGTTCTCATTTTTGTGCTTCTGTTTTGAATATGCTGTAAAGAGCATGGGCGGCATTTGGCTGGAAAGCATGACATGCCAGGAAGGCTCTGTAAGCCATGTTGTTTTTCTTAGTCATGAAATGGCACCAGTATTCAATGATATGCCCTAGTTTTCTAATCTAATCAAATGTAAAAATTATACCCGTATTGAGGAGTGAATACAAGCCCATGTGTGCATGCTTAATCACTCAGTCGTGTCCGACTCTTTATGACATTATGGACTGTAGACTGCCAGGCTCCTCTGTCCATGGGATTCTCCAGGCAAGAATACTGGAGTGGGTTGCAATGCCCTCCTCCAGGGGATCTTCCCGACCCAGGGAACGAACCTGTGTCTCCTGAATTGCAAGTGGATTCTTTACTGCTGAGCCACCAGGGAAGCCCAAACACAAGCCCATTTTTATCCAAAGTTGACAATGCCTTTAAAACAAAGTGTAATATTTTGCTTATTTCTTATGAAATTTTTTTTTTTGCACATGCCATATATAATTTTTCGTATATGTTCTGTGCAAGATGACACCTTGAAAAGAAAAAAAATATATCTATAAAAAGACTAATGTAACTTGGTTTTCTGGCTCATGGTTTGATTTAACTAATTGACCAAGATGACTCTAAAACTTTATATTGGTTTAAAAGTTTTTTCTTGTCACAATAAGAACTTGAAACATGTCCAAGCAAAGCACTACTACTATTTCACTACAAAGTGAAATAAGTGAATTCATATATTTGTTATTTTTTAAAAGATTTTTGGAATTTTGCTCAGTTAGTATATTAAAGCCTACATGGAGAAATCTGCCTATTTATATAATGACAGAGAGTTTCCCAAGTGCTGGGAAAATATTTTATTTAAATTTTAAAAGAAAAAACATAATTTGAAAACACTTTTCACATTTTTATTTTTCAACTTGCTTTCTATTTGATTTGTTTGCTTTTATTCACCTATGATCTAATCTGTAGATAGGCTGACTTGCTAAATGACTTTAGTATTTGGATTTAATTTATGTAAAGTGGATCTTAGATATTAAAGTTTCAGTTTAAAACTTATCTTTCAGGTCTTCTTGCCTAGTGTATATCTAAATTTGGAAATAACCTAATGTACATAAACACGTTCAAAATATTCTATAGCTTTTAAAAAATATTTTTAACTTTGAAATAATTTTAGGCTTACAAGGAAGTCACAAAGAAACCAAAAATAGTCCAAGGATGTTGATATACCCTTTTCCCAGATTGCCGAAATATTAATATTTTATCAAATCTGCTTTATCATTTTCTCTTTTTAGATACAGACATGCACAATATGCATCATTTTTTTCTGAATGTTTGAGACTAAATTGTTACATGATGCTCCTTCACCTTTAAATACTTAAATGTGTTTTTTCCAAACTGAACATTCTTTTATGTAACAGTAAATTTATCAGCATCAGTAAGTTAACATTGATAAAATACGAATTCATAGACTTTATTCAGATTTCATCAGTTCTCTAACTAATATGTTTTATAGCAAAAGAAAAAGATTAAAGATCATATATTACATTTAAAGTCTTTTTAGCCCCCTTTTATCTAGAATGGTTCCCATGCCCAAAATGTATAACCTAAATCTAACTGTGAGGAAACATTGCACAAGTTCACATTCTACAAACTAATTTACCTGTGCTTTTCAGAAATACTATATTTTTTCAGTTATGGCACATCTCGAGGGCAGTACATAAGCATATTTTCCTTTTTAATTTCCTCTAAGAAAGTAGAAAAACTCAAAATAATGCCTAAGTGTGTTTCCAAATAGTTATCTTTGAATGTCAAAGAAAAACACTTAAAACACTCAAATTTTAATTTAAACAGAATGGCCATTTCATAAAGCAGTATTATATAAGAAGTTAAGGAAACTCTGTCTTTCATATACAGATTTCAGACAACTGCTTCTTCATTCTGAGTTGTGCATCATTGCTTCCACGGGCTTTTAAACTAAACATTGTGCTGCTTGTTGAGTACTTTTGTTTCTTACATTCAGCCTCACAGCCATCTCCCACTACCATACCTACGACACAACCACTTTACTGTGAGCCCAAAAATCTAGAAAATAGATCTAAATGGCATGTGAAATTCTTAAGAATATTTCCTCTAAAGAAGGAAAGTGAAGTGAAAGTTGCTCAGTCGTGTCCGACTCTTTGCGCCCCCATGGACTGAATGAATTCTCCAGGCCAAAATACTGGAGTGGGTAGCCTTTCCTTTCTCCAGGGGATCTTCCCTACCCAGGGATCGAACCCAGGTCTCCTGCATTGTAGACAGATTCTTTACCAGCTGAGCCACAAGGGAAGCCCCTAAAGAAGGAAAGATAAGAGCAATTGGGAAGATTTATCTCCCCCAAAAGACCTCCTCTGTCAATTCAGACTGCATGTAAACAAGCTCTTCCTATAAAACACAAGCATCTATTACTATCACTATTTTATACCTCCATATTATTAATAATTACTCCATTCTGACTACTTTCTAGGTTGTGAGTGAACAGAATATTTTGTTGAGGTGCAGGGAACATGGGAGAAGTACTGTAGAGCCAGGGTTATTTGGTGAGAAGGTTAGGGTTA
Organism: Bos grunniens; assembly: GCF_055505025.1. Lineage (NCBI taxonomy): Eukaryota > Metazoa > Chordata > Mammalia > Artiodactyla > Bovidae > Bos > Bos grunniens. Next base: position 96,939,679 of record NC_141194.1, on the reverse strand, counting down.
GCAGTGAGAGTGCCTCTTTGGGACCTTAAGCTAGGGAATAAGGAGAAGTAATGAGGGCCCTGTACATCCACTAAGAAGCAGGGAAGGAGTACCTAAAAATAAGTAGAAGGCCACCTACTTTGCAATTTTGCCTGGTAACACCAATTCAGTCAGCCCAAGCCTCGTTTTAAGTTTGAAACATCGCAAGCGATGATAAATTAGATCAGTAACACTTCCTGGTTATTGTTTGATTGTACGAATTTTGAAACTAATATTTACATTGTTATGATTCAGTAAAACATGTGTCATGGTAGGTTTTTTTATTTTATTTTTTCTCAATAATTTGTTTAATCCAGAGGCTATTTTCAGAAGACCCTAGGTAGACTTCTCACTCTGGTTATTCCCAAAGCATAGAGTCTCCCATACTGGTTATTCTACGTATAACTTCCTTCCTAAAGTCTTTTTTTTTTAATTCCTATTTTCCATCTCCCCATTCTTTAAAAGTGGCATTGTGAAGTTAAAAACCAACAAATTATAGCATGAAGTCTGGAAAATGAGTCAAATGGCCCATAATTATGTATGAAAACATTTCTGACTTATGATTTGTGAAATTAGCACTGACTCAGCTAATGATCATGAAAAGCGTATACTTAGGCTTATTAAGACTTGCAAAAGTCTAGTTTTAGTCCACAACAGTGTGACCTTGATCTAGTCACTAAGGGTCTCTAGACATCTTAATCTTACTTTGTTATTTTGTTTGTACATATCTAGAGAAGAGAATGTGAAAAGTTTACATGAAAAATCAGGAAATCAACATTGGAAATAAATAGATAATAAATTAAATCAACAATTAATACAGATTCAATTAAATAGTGAACTTCCAAATGGATATAAACATAACATTCAGGACTAAATTATATTTGAGAATACCTACCCTAAGGAATAGGTATTGGGGCTTCCCTGGTGGCTCAGATGGTAAAGCGTCTGCCTGCAATGCAGGAGACCCAGGTTCGATTCCTGGGTCGGGAAGATCCCCTGGAGAAGGAAATGGCAATCCACTCCAGCACTCTTGCCTGGAAAATCCCATGGACAGAGGAGCCTGATAGGCTATAGTCCATGGGGTCGCAAAGAGTCGAACACGACTGAGCGACTTCACTTTCACTCTAAGGAATAGGTTTTTATGCTCTGGAACCATCACCTCAAAAAATAGCATCTAATCAATTTTACTCTAAACAATTTTCTTTCTGAAAGTATAAATTTCTTTCCCATAAGATAAAGTAAAAATAAAATATCAAGATAGCTAGAGTTATTTTTTGTTTGTATGTTTGTTTTAATATAAGCCACCATGGTCAGGAGACAGAGTTGTCTTGATCCCTGGTTCAAGAAGATCCCCTGGAGAAGGAAATGGCGACCCACTCCAGTATTCTTGCCTGGAGAATTCCCAAGGATAAAGGAACCTGGTGGGCTATAGTCCATGAGGTCGCAAAACAATCGGGCATGACTTGGAAACTAAACAACACCATATAGAAAAGCAATGTTTGAGTTCCTATCTGAACAACCCGCCAAAATAAGAACTTCTAAATTATAGAATTTCGACTAACTTTGTAATAGTTATTGACTTCTTAATCATCACTGTGTGTATTCATTTACTACAGTTTCTGTAACAAATATTGGGTTGGCCAAAAAGTTAGTTTATATTTTTGGGTAGCATACACAACGGAAATTTACTTTCTCACAGTTCTGGAGGTTAGAAATCCAAGGTCGGGGCATTGGCATGTTTGATTTCTTCTGTGGCCTCTCTTCTTGCCTTGCAGATGGCTGCCATCTTGCTGTGTCCTCACATGGTCATTTGTTTGTGTTATCTGTCATAATTTCCTTTTCTTATAAGGACACCAGTTATACTGGATTAGGGCCCGCCCTAACAACCCCATTTTAATTTAATTACTTCTTTAAAGGCCCTGTCTCCAAATACAGCCACATTCTGGGGCACTAGGAGTTAGAACTTCAACATAGGAATTTGGAGGGATATAATTCAGCTCATAACACTATGTTCCTTTCTAAAATAATGAATCTAGATTTATGGTATTCTTACTACTGTTTTGTGCACTGAATGTATTTTAATTTTGATAATATAGTTGCCTAGCATATGTATCAGCTTATCATCATAAGCCAAGGATGTGAAATTTATTGCTTCAAAATATATCCTAATTAAGATAATAAAATATTCACAACATTTTCATAGCATTTTATTTTTTTTCCTTGTTAAACATAGCAGAATTGGATCTTATTCACGTATCACAGATCAACCAATAAACCAGGCATTTTTTCCATACCCTGTGTTGATAAGGGTTTTTTTTTTTTTTTTTTTTTTTTTGCATGGCAATGATAAATTTTATTGCCTTCAACTTCTAACACTCCTATAATTGCAAACACAATAGGCTTTTTACAAGGGATATTATATATATATACAGCAGTTGTTTAAACCTGAAATAGAAAAATTAAAGAGGGAAAATATTCAAATCCATTGTGGCCTAGTTCTGTAACACAATATTGCAATATTTGACATTTCACTGAAGCCTCAACTCTATTCTGCCTAACTTTAAAAAACTTTATGTAATGAGTAGTCAAAAAGAAAAAAAAAAAGATTGGGAAAATATGAATGTAAAAAGAGTTTTAAGAAAGTATGATAAAGCATAAGGCCTAACTCAAATTATATGTAATAGATGATATTTTGGGTATGTATCCTGACAGTTCCTACTAATAACTGACTTTACATCTTTGTACCTCCATTTTCTCATCTGTCAAAGAGGATAAATAATGATACCTATATTATAGGTTCGATATGATGATGAACAGAATAATAATTTCTATGAAACATTTAGCACAGAGACTGACATAGACTAAATTCTCAACAATCTCTAGTTATATATTGGTGTGTATGTATACATGTGGGGTCTTGCCATGTGGTGCTAGTCATAAGGAATCTGCCTGCCAGTGCAGGAGACTTGAGAGACGCAGGTTTGATCCCTGGGTTGGGAAGATACCCTGGAGGAAGTCATGGCAACCCTTCAGTATTCTTGCCTGGAGGGAGTACTCTTGCCATGGACAGAGGAGCCTGGCAGGCTATAGTCCATGGGGTCACAAAGAGTCATACACGATTGCAGCAATTTAGCATGCACGCATGTGTATATATGTATATGTGAGAAAAATGAAAGTGAAAGTGTTAGTTGCTCAGTTATGTCTGACTCTTTGTGATTTCATGGACTGTAGCCACCAGGCAACTCTGTCCGTGGAATTATCCAGGCTAGAATACTGGAGTGTGTAACCATTCCCTTCTCCAGGGGATCTTTCTGACCCAGGGATCAAACCCAAATTCCCTGCATTGCAGGTGGATTCTTTACCATCTGAGAAACCAGGGAAGCCTCTTGTTTGTATATGTGCCTATGTATATGTGTACTTGTATATACACATACATATTATACATATTATGTATGTGAATACATAAATATTAGAATTCATCTTCATATTCACCAGCCTGCCTTTGATATACTACTAGAGTGTACATAGCTCAATTACAGGCTAGTCTTCCTGTCATGGTGGAAACTAACAAAGACATAACTGGTGATGTCAGTCTCAAATGGTAAGCCTTCTGTAAGCAGACATATAGATCCGTAGCAGCATGCCTAGTAATGGCCTCAGACACAACTTCTAGCCTAGAGAAGAATTGTGGTGCAGAATCTAAGTACCCCCTTCCACGTTTCTCAGTATCTTGATGCATAGAAAGCTTTGTAAAGGTCCTTAAGTTACTTTTTTTTTTGGTCTTCATGTGACCTTTATGATTAAGTCATTTTTAACTTCTCAGAAAACAAAGATTACATCTCCCACTCAAAAAATCCAGCAGTACCTGCTAGAAGCTTTCTTACACCTTAAACACTGAGTAAATCATGAAGTCCAATGGGATACTGAAACTAACCCATAATCCAAGAAACTGAGAAAGGCTAAAGAGGTTCCCTCCTCTGGAACCAAGGTAGTCTAGAAGGCCCAGAAATCAGTGAATGTCCGGATGGATAGTGGTTACTGCTTGGACTACACAGAAGAGGCTCCCTGGATTTGAATCCTAGCTCTGCAGCTCGATAGTTGTATGATATGGGTAAATTGTTTGACTTCTTTGTGTTACATTTTCCTCTATAATCTGGAGATAATCAAATTACCTACTTTACAGAGTTCCAAAGTTAAGTAAATGTATATTTGTAATGTGCTTAAAATAGTCCCCTCCTCCCAAAAAAATAGATCCCAGCACAAAGTGATAACACTTACCCTAAGTATGTGCAACGTAAATAAAATCAAATAATGACTGACCTCTCCTAGCTACTTAAAATGGTGGCCCCAAAACTTATCTGTTCCACACTGTTCCAGACCAAGAGCCACTATAAATCTATTAGAAATCTCCCAATAAGGCACCTGTAGGTCTCTCAGCATTTGTGTTGGGGTTTGTCAGCAGACAGAAGAGTATAAATTGGTCTCAGCCAAGGCCTTCCTGAAGAAGCTTAAAAGAAAAAAACAACAGGCTGGTGAATGGAACTTCCCTGGTGGTCCAGTGGTTAAGATTGCACATTTCCAATACAGAGGGCATGGGTTCTATCCCTTGTCGGGAAAATAAGATACCACATGCCACGTGTTATGGCCAAAACATTAAATAAAAAAATTAAAAAAAACAGTCTGGAGCATTTGGTATGTGTTTCTTTGATACTTTATAATCTGTGTGTCTAGCATCTGCATCATTTGTGTATGTCTCTCTTCTCAGCTAACACTCTGCACTATGTCTGTTTCGACTTAAACCAGTCCCTGGAAGACAGGAAGAATGTAGATATCACTGAATTCTAATATTTCTTTATGATGATAGCTCTAGAGCCAACAAAGAAACAGTTGCATGTCCATTGGCTGCAAACCGGATCTTCAGAAAAGCAATTGTATGGCAACCTTTATGAAATGCAGTCTTCCTTTACCTTCAATTTTGTGTTTTATTTCTCTCTATGGTTTTTAAGTGAGAGAGATAAGAAGAGAGATCTAGCTACAAAGGTGAGAGTTTAAATATTTTTACAGAGACATCATTATAATGAATGTGATGGACTATAGTTGTAAATAGGGTGAGTGGGAAAATGCCTTATTAAGACAATTAGAAACAGAGATGAAGAAATGGACTTCAGATAAAAAATTGGAAATTAATATCAGCATAGGAAAAAGACAGTAAGGTAGAAAAGGAGTTTTTTAATGAGAAAAAGTGAATAAAAGGTGATGTTATTTTTATTTTAAATGAGACTGTGTCTCAAAGCATTTCATAAGTAATAAAGTTTTCTGTGACTATAGAAGATAGTTATGTTTATATAACAACAACTATGTTAATGAAATGGCAAGAGAAGTAACATTTTTACCTGGCTTTATATGTGGATCTACTGTGTGTATTACTGTAACTTTTGTTCTAAACTTCCCCTAAAATAGGTTTTATGAGCAATAGCAGTAATAGCAATAGTCCTCATGACTCTACCATTAAACTATAGACTCGGAAACAGTCACATGATGATTCCAGCACTATATGGCTCATTTTAGAGCACAGAACTCCAGCCAAAACTCCAAAGGGAATATTCTACAACAGAGAAGCAGTTTCATTGGAAGAATCATGATCCTAAATATTTCAGCTGTGGCTTTGAGGTCTCTGCTCTGTTCCCAGTGGATATGATGATAAAGAGAAAAAGTCAGCTTTCCATGGGCTTTATGTCTGTTCCCTTCTTTCCAGCCAGAATCATCTTTAAACATGTATGAAAGTTGTAAAGGGACTCTCCATAGGCTTACTGAAACTTGTAGATGGAAGATAAGAATAGATACTTTGCAGAATTTATTGGACATAGATCCTCTATTGAGTAAAAGAATCTCCTCTGTTAGGTCATTCTGGAGTGGGTTTCAATAAAAATATATTGGATGCTGTATTAGTTCCCTGGGCTTTGAGGTGGCAATAGTGGTAAAGAACACACCTGCCAATGCAGGAGACATAGAGATGCAAGTTCCATCCCTGGGTCGAAGATTCCCTGGAGGAGGGCATGACAACCCACTCCAGTATTCTTGCCTGGAGAATCCCCTGGACAGAGGAGCCTGGCAGGCTATAGTCCATAGGGTCGCAAAGAGTCAGACACAACTTAGCATGCATGCAGATATTAGTTTCCTAAGACTGCCGTAATGTATTACCACCAACTAGGTGGCTTAAAACTAGAGGTTTATTCTCTCAGAGTTCTAGAGGCTAGAAATACAAAATCAAGGTAGAGGCAAGGTTGATTCCACTGGGGGTCACTGAAGAGAGAATCTGCTGCATATCTCACTACTAGCATCTGGTGAAATGAAAGTGTTAGTCGCTCAGTCGTGTCTGACTCTTTGTGACCCTATGGACTGTAGCCTACCTGACTCCTCTGTCCACAGGATTTCCCAGGCAAGAATACTGGAGTGGGTTGCCATTTCCTTTCTCCAGGAGATCTTCCTGACCCAGGGATCAAACCTGCATCTCCTACATTGCAGGCAGATTCTTTACTGTCTGAGCTACCAGAGAAGCTATCATCTGGTGGTTGTCAGCAATCCCTGCCATTCCTTGGCTTGCAGCTGCATCATTCCACATTCTGCTTTTGTTGTCACATGGCCTTCTTCCCTCTCTGTGTCCTCTGAGTCTTTGTGTTGCCAAATTTCTCCTAATAAGGACACCAGTCATTAGTTATAAAGCCTACCCTAATCCAGCATGACCTTACCTTAATTTGATTTCATCTGCAAGGAACTTATTTCCAATTAAGGTCACGTTCACAGGTACCACAATTAGGACTACAGTATATCTTTTTGGAGGACACAGTTCAATCCACAACAGGTGCCTTCTTTGTGCCAGATACAGTGCTCGATGCTGGGATAGAAAGAATAGCATGTGGTTTCTGCACTCAAAGACCTCATGCAAATGGAGGTAGACAGAAATATGTATTATCATAAATGATATATGTCTCAACAACATTTGCTGGGGACACAGAGAAATGGGTGACTACCATTGTCTTATTGTTGTTCAGTCGCTAAGATGTGTCCAATCCTTTGTGACCCCATGGACTGCAGCATGCCAGGCTTCCCTGTCCTTCACTCTCTCCCTGAGTTTGCTCAAACTCATGTCCACTGAGTCGGTGATGCCATCCAACCATCTCATCCTCTGTCATCCCCTTCTCTTCCTACCTTCAATCTTTCCCAGCATAAGGGTCTTTTCCAATGAGTCAGCTCTTCGTATCAGGTGGCCAAAGTATTGGAGCTTCAGCTTCAGGATCAATCCTTCCAATGAATATTCAGGGTTAATTTCCTTTAGGATTGACTGGTTTCATCTCCTTGACTAGAGAAGGGAATGGCAAACCAACTCAAATATTCTTGCCTTGAGAACCATTGTCTTAGATGACCAAAAAGCTTCTTTATGGAGCTGTCTTTGAGGCATGGGAAAACAGATATCAGAGTAATGAATGAATTCATGGTCATGAGTATGCAAAGGCCATTACAGAAAAAGCAACAGTATGTATAAAAATATGATATCATGTAAAGACCCAGCATGTTTCAAGAAGTGCAAAGAGTTGGTATAACTGGACTGTAGGGTTAGTTGCAAGAAGTGGTAGGATACACAGGTGGGCTACATAGGAGAGAATGAAGAGGTCATAGATGGTAAGGGGCTTTGTATTTCATGCCAAAGAATTTGGCGTTATAATACAGAATAGAGCGCATAATAGAGGTATTAAAAAAATACCCACTAATAACATTGTGGGTATATTTTTAATCCTTAAAGTAACAATGAATGGACTTAAGTAGTATCATAAAATGAAGTAAAACAGTATTTAATAAAGCATCTTGCCAAATCAGAAAGGCCATTTTGATTTAGTTAACATTATTGGAATTATGGAATAATTTTAAGGACATTCATATTTATGTATCTCTAGTATGTTCAGAAGCTTCAGCTACGTTAAGATTCAGTCATTCAAACATTGCCTAGTAGAGGTCCTTAAGGACCCAGTTTTAATGAACGAATATGGCTAAATTGTAATTAGCATATCAATTGTATGTAAATTGATGCTTATAAAGTACTTGAGGGGATTTGAAAAGTTTGTTCTTTTAAGCATTTAAAATATTCTCCTTATAATCTTATTTATACTATTAACTTTAGATTATCTATGGGGAAGAGGTTTGCTAAACAAAAATAAACATCAACCCTAGTCCCTAGGCAACTGATGAATTCCAAGTTAAGTCACTTTTTATTTATTTAAGTATTGTATTATGTAACATCTGTGAACCAGATTCTGTCCTAAGTTGCAAAGATTCAAAGATATGACAGGACAGATCACTATCCTCATAGTACTGGATGCCAGAGGTACAGACATGAAAAAGAGTGTCTCTCATTATAATCCCTAGCCTCTGTTTTCACTCACTTATTTAATTATTTTTTGCCACCTATATATTGGGTTGGCCAAAAAATTTTTTGGAATTTTCCATACCATATTACAAGAAATCTGCACGAATTTTTTGGCCAATCCAATAGAAGACTCTAAGGCCCATCAGAGCAAAATGTCTATAAGTTAATTCAACGATCTAGTTGGGGAGACTCTATGTGAAAACTCTCATGTTAAAATTTGTTGAGTTGGATAATGGTGTATATGATTTGCAATGGAAGAAAGACTGAACTCTTAAGATTGAAGGGAGCATATTACAAGAAAAGGCTTTATATTTAGATTGAACTTTGAAGGATATAAAGTAGTTTTCCTAGTAAACAAGGAGGCCAGACAGGTTTGGGACATAGCTCTTTAAAAAACTGGGAGAAATGGAGGCTTTGCCATGGTCCTAAAAAATAAAAAGTATATGGCTTGGGGGGAAAAGTGTATGGCTTGAGGTACAGATGTAAAGAGGCAAGGTTAGAGATGAGACTGGGGATTTGGGCAGCTGCCAAGAAGAGTTCTGATATAAAGGAGTTTGAACTTTTACATGGTGTGGGATCCACTGACAGGTTTTAAGCAGAAGAGTACCATGATCAAATTTGGATTTAAGAAGGACCTCTGGGAACCATTTAGAAGACACTAGAGCAGTGATTTTTCAATCACTTTTTCTTTTATGCAGAGAAAACTTTTCCAAGTAAAATCTAACCAAGATAGCTAAAAGATAATTGTGGTATTTTATTATAATAAATATGTGAGTTCAACGGTAGAACATTTATTTACTATGAAGTGAAAACAGACAGCATCAAACAAAGGAGTGTACAATTGGGGATTACCTATGTATGTTACAACTCCTCTGTTACATCAGATTCAGCATCAAAATTATATCTGATTTATTATTGTACCATATTGAGACAATTCTGATTTGTAAGATAAGTTGTTGTAAATAATAAGGTTTAAACAACTCTCCTTGCCTTGTCAAGGTACTCTTCAGTTGAACTGATCTAGAAATATGAAAAAGGACAGATTCTGGGGGTGGGATGGGGGTACTGAAAACAATTATAACAACTCAAATAATTTAGCATAGAGACACTGAAAACTTTTTAAGAATGCAAAAATCATGTTAAGGGATAAATGAGGAGTTAGGCTTTAACATACACTACTGTATATAAAATAGATAACCAAGAAGGACCTATTATATAGCACAGAGAGCTCAATACTCTATAATGACATATAAGGGAAAAGAATCTGAAAAAAAATATGTGTGTGTTTGTATATATATATATATATAACTGAATTACTGTGCTCTACACCTGAAACTAACACAACTTTGTAAATCAACTATCAGTTCAGTTCAGTTCAGTCGCTCAGTCGTGTCTGACTCTTTGCGACCCCATGAATTGCAGCACACCAGGCCTCCCTGTCCATCACCAACTCCCGGAGTTCACTCAGACTCACGTCCATCGAGTCAGTGATGCCATCCAGCCATCTCATCCTCTGTCGTCCCCTTCTCCTCCTGCCCCTGATCCCTCTCAGCTTCAGAGTCTTTTCCAATGAGTCAACTCTTCGCATGAGGTGGCCAAAGTACTGGAGCTTCAGCTTTAGCATCAGTCCTTCCAAAGAACACCCAGGGCTAATCTCCTTCACAATGGACTGGATGGATCTCCTTGCAGTCCAAGGGACTCTCAAGAGTCTTCTCCAACACCACAGTTCAAAAGCATCAATTCTACAGCGCTCAGCTTTCTTCACAGTCCAACTCTCACTCCCATACATGAGCACTGGAGAAACCATAGCCTTGACTAGACGGACCTTTGTTGGCAAACTAATGTCTCTGCTTCTCAACACGCTATCTAGGTTGGTCATAACTTTTCTTCCAAGGAGTAAGTGTCTTTTAATTTCATGGCTGCAGTCACCATCTGCAGTGATTTTGGAGCCCCAAAAAATAAAGTCTGACACTGCTTCCACTGTTTCCCCATCTACTGGCCATGAAGTGATGGGACCAGATGCCATGATCTTCGTTTTCTGAATGTTGAGCTTTAAGCCAACTTTTTCACTCTCCTCTTTCACTTCCATCAAGAGGTTTTTGAGTTCCTCTTCACTTTCTGCCATAAGGGTGGTGTCATCTGCATATCAGAGGTTATTGATATTTCTCGCAGCAATCTTGATTCCAGCTTGTGCTTCTACAGCCCAGAGTTTCTCATGATATACTCTGCATTACAGTTAAATAAGCAGGGTGACAATATACAGCCTTGACGTACTCCTTTTCCTATTTGGAACCAGTCTGTTGTTCCATGTCCAGTTCTAACTGTTGCTTCCTGACCTGCATATAGGTTTCCCAAGAGGCAGGTCAGGTGGTCTTGTATTCCCATCTCTTTCAGAATTTTCCACAGTTTATTGTGATCCACACAGTCAAAGGCTTTGGCATAGTCAATAAAGCAGAAATAGATGTTTTTCTGGAACTCTCTTGCTTTTTCCATGATCCAGCAGATGTTGGCAATTTGATCTCTCTGGTTCATCTGCCTTTTCTAAAACCAGCTTGAACATCTGGAAGTTCACAGTTCACATATTGCTGAAGCCTGGGTTGGAGAATTTTGAGCATTACTTTACTAGTGTGTGAGATGAGTGCAACTGTGCGGTAGTTTGAGCATTCTTTGGCATTGCCTTTCTTTGGGACTGGAATGAAAACTGACCTTTTCCAGTCCTGTGGCCACTGCTGAGTTTTCCAAATTTGCTGGCATATTGAGTGCAGCACTTTCACAGCATCCTCCTTCAGGATTTGAAGTAGCTCCACTGGAATTCCATCACCTCCACTAGTTTTGTTCATAGTGATGCTTTCTAAGGCCCACTTGACTTCACATTCCAGGATGCCTGGGTCTAGGTGAGTAATCATACCATCGTGATTATCTTCGTCATGAAGATCTTTTTTATACAGTTCTTCTGTGTATTCTTGCCACCTCTTCTTAATATCTTCTGCTTCTGTTAGGTCCATACCATTTCTGTCCTTTATCGAGCACATCTTTGCATGAAATATTCCCTTGGTATCTCTAATTTTCTTGAAGAGATCTTTATTCTTTCCCAGTCTGTTGTTTTCCTCTATTTCTTTGCATTGATCGCTAAGGAAGGCTTTCTTATCTCTCCTTGCTATTCTGTGGATCTCTGCATTCAGATGCTTGTATCTTTCCTTTTCTCCTTTGCTTTTTGCTTCTCTTCTTTTCACAGCTATTTGTAAGGCCTCCCCAGACAGCCATTTTGCTTTTTTGCATTTCTTTTCCATGGGGATGGTCTTAATCCCTGTCTCCTATACAATGTCATGAACCTCCATCCATGGTTCATCAGGCACTCTATCAGATCTAGTCCCTTAAATCTATTTCTCACTTCCACTGTACAATCATAAGGGATTTGATTTAGGTCATACCTCAATGGTCTAGTGGTTTTCCCTACTTTCTTCAATTTAAGTCTGAATTTGGCAATAAGGAGTTCATGGTCTGAGCCACAGTCAGCTCCGAGTCTTGTTTTTGCTGACTGTATAGAGCTTCTCCATCTTTGACTGCAAAGAATATTATCAATCTGATTTCGGTGTTGACCATCTGGTGATGTCCATGTGTAGAGCCTTCTGTTTTGTTGCTAGAAGAGGGTATTTGCTGTGACCAGTGCGTTCTCTTGGCAAAACTCTATTAGCCTTTGCTGTCCTCATTCTATATTCCAAGGCCAAATTTGCCTGTTACCCCAGGTGTTTCTTGACTTCCTGCTTTTGCATTCTAGTCCCCTGTAATGAAAAGGACATCTTTTTTGGGGTGTTAGTCTAAAAGGTCTTGTGGGTCTTCATAGAACCGTTCAACTTCAGCTTCAGCGTTACTGGTTGGGGTATATAGACTTGGATTACTGTGATATTGAATGGTTTGCCCTGGAAATGAACAGAGATCGTTCTGTCGTTTTTGAGATTGCATCCAACTACTGCATTTCAGACTCTTTTGTTGACCATGATGGCTACTCCATTTCTTCTGAGGGATTCCTGCCCACAGTAGTAGATATAATGGCCATCTGAGTTAAATTCACGCATTCCAGTCAATTTTAGTTCGCTGATTCCTAGAATGTCGACGTTCACTCTTGCCATCTCCTGTTTGACCACTTCCAATTTGCCTTGATTCATGGACCTGACATTCCAGATTCCTGTGCAATATTGCTCTTTACAGCATTGGACCTTGCTTCTATCACCAGTCACATCCACAACTGGGTATTGTTTTTGCTTTGGCTCCATCCCTTCATTCTTTCTGGAGTTATTTCTCCACTGATCTCCAGTAGCATATTGGGCACCTACTGATCTAGGGAGTTCCTCTTTCAGTATCCTATCATTTTGTCTTTTCATACTGTTCATTGGGTTCTCAAGGCAAGAATACTGAAGTGGTTTGCCATTCCCTTCTCCAGTGGACCACATTCTGTCAGACCTCTCCACCATGACCTGCCCATCTTGGGTGCCCCCACAGGGCATGGCTTAGTTTGAGTTAGACAAGGCTGTGGTCCTAGTGTTATTAGAATGACTATAGTTTTCTGTGCTTATGGTTTCAGTGTGTCTGCCCTCTGATGCCCTCTTGCAACACTTACCGTCTTACTTGGGTTTCTCTTACCTTGGACGTGGGGTATCTCTTCACGGCTGATCCAGCAAAGCACAGCTGCTGCTCCTTACCTTGGACGAGGGGTATCTCCTCACTGCCGCCGCTCCTGACCTTTAACGTGGAGTAGCTCCTCTAGGCCCTCCTGTGCCCACACAGCTACCGCTCCTTGGACATGGGGTAGCTCCTCCCGGCAGAATAAAAATCAATTAAAATATAATTTAAAAACTTCAAAAATCACTCAAACTATATAGTATTACATCTATGTTTTAGGTACTCACTTTTTTGTTTCCATGTGCATAGTAGACACAGTAAATGCTGAATTAAAATCACCAAGAACAAGTAGAAATTTCACCAATGAAATACATACTTAAATAGTATGAAACCACGAGGATTTAAAGTCAAAAGTAGCTCTCTTCTACAGCAAGACAGATCTTCACTGGTATTTGTCTTCTGGTCCAGCTTCCAACTCTGATTTATACAATCTTGACCTATCAGAAAATTGGGCTGATATCATATCATAGTTATCCCAAGAAGATCAAAAAGAAGTCATGCTTTAAGGAAGAAGAGGTACAGAAATGAAAAAGAGAGTCTCTCTTTATAATTCCTAGCATCTGTTGTAACTGACTTGTTATTTAATTATTTTTTCCCATCTGTATATTGGGTTGGCCAAAAAGTTTGTTTGGGTTTTTCTGTATCATCTTATGAAAAATCCAAATGAACTTTTTGGCCAATCCAGTCCAAGACTCTAAGGCCCATAAGAACGAAGTGTCTGTAATTCAACATACTTTTATTTGCCACAAGCTCTGTGGCAGGCCCCATGTTAGGTGTTAAAGATTCAAAGATGTAGAAAAAATTCATTGTGTAGCTTACAGTTCTAACCTGTGTAAACCCTAAATGGTTACCACAGAATACACCTGACTAGCCAGTTAGCTGTGAGGATAAATCCTTTGATGTTCTGACTAGATAAAAAATGAGTTTAAAATATATAGTCTCTTTTTCAAATATGTCCTTTTGATTTCACTTTTTTCTTGAGACCCTGTGGATGCCACATGAAAATCGCTTAGATCCCACTCCAATTATTCTTCATATCCTAGGATGAGCCATCACCCTGCAAGGATTTTATTATGTTATCCATCGCAATAAGTCCTTTGTGTTATGAATGTGTAGTGTTAACTTTCACACACTACCGTATATCTCAGCATTCCTTATAGCTGTTTGAAGCAGATGGGGAGGACCTTTAATTTTTTATTTCTGCAGATATTTTGTTATTGTTGTTGTTATTGGTGGTGGTGGGATATTATGTTATTGGGGGTATTTTTGTCACCTTCATTTAGTGCTTATTGCTATGCATCTGCCATATTTGATGTATTCCTTGTTTTCATATCATCTACTTGGATCAGTTCCTCTTCCAGATTTCTGTATTGTCTTGAAAATGGGTATTTGTTTTGCTTTAAAGCAAAAATTAACAATTGAATTGCCAATGATAGACACACCATTTAGGACCGTTCTGAACAGATATGTAGAAATAATTTATCTTCCTTTAAAGTCTGTAAGTCATCGGCCACTATAATGCCTTTTAACTGCAACTCAACCACAGTAGACTGCTAACTACCAAACAGCTGACTGCTGCCTAGGATGTGTTTTCAGTCGTTGGCTTTTCTAAGTAATTACTTGTCAGAAAGGAAGGGGAATGGATGAAAATATCAATTCTGACACCTCCTGAAATGGAAGTGTTAGTTGACTATATCTATTACATCACCCTGTACCCAGTCAGCATCACTAATCACAATGCTAAGTGACCTTTTACTTTACTCGCATTAAACTTGTGCTGCTTGACCTTTGCGCCTCAAGCAGGCCTTTCCTCAGCATCCTGCTGTATGTATCTTTAGTACTAAACTCTTGCATCATTAGCCATCCTGAGGATCTGCCTTGCCTTAGAGGTACTCTGACATTTGCTAAGACTTCCCATTGGACCTCGCAGACATTTCCAGATCATGACAGTGTCATTTGATATCTTGGTTTTAAACATCATCAGAGTGCTGAAGAACCTGAACTAAAAAGAAAGTGGTAAAATAAAAACAACAAGGCCCTTTCTTCCATGATTATTAAAATGGCATAGAAAAAGATCTAAATTTTTTTTAAATTATGAACACAGCCATAAAGCCATGATTATTTTTAAAGGGATCATAGTATAAAATAGAGAGCCAACAATAGAAAAGATACAAAGTGGCCCATTGGCAAGAGGTCTATTTTTAGATAAGCTTTGCAGTTAATAAAGCTGATTTTAATAAAACTTTATTGTTTATTAACTACTTAAAAATTTTTTACATTATCTTATTTGAGCCTCACAAGAAACATGTGAACATAGTAAGATAAATTAACTTCCTCACTTTGCAGGTCAAGAAACTGAGGATTAGAAAGATTAAGTGACTCATTACTAGTTTCCGGACTTAAATGAGGCTGAGCAAAATGTAAGCCTTGGACCTCTGAGTCTAAATTCTGTGCTCCTTCCACTATATCATGCTACTACTAACATGAGATTTGGGTGGATCATTCAGGAACCTTAAGTGACACAGCAACCTGTGTTCAGGACAGAACTTTAAGGCAGATATTAAGGTGATTACACAATCTATGATTTTTCATTTCATACATGTCTAGGTTGTAGCTAGAGAAGCACCTAGTTATGATTATTTACTCCCAAACCACTGTTCTGAGATATACATTCACACAGACACCCTCAAAAGTTGAGTATATTTGGATTGTGCAAATTAATTTTGTATTGATCAAAAGAAAAAAACAAACTTTAGAATTCTATTTCTTCACATACTAAATTAGCTACAACAGAAATCTGTTTTAAAATTTTGTCTTCATTATTTCCTGTTAAAATGTCTATGGGAAAATTAGAATTCTGGTCAATGATTTTTTAAAATTCATAATAAAACTTCATACCATGGAGGCATATCTAAGAAGACTAAAATCTATTTTATTTATTTTACATTCTGAAAGAGGGTATAAAAATTAATAAGGTTTTCTAGAGAAGGAAATAAAAGTTTTAAAAATGAAGTAATGATAAACATTAGGCTTTTTAAATATGTAAGAGGCAGATAGAATTACAAAGCAACCTGGGGAGGACCAATTGGAAGGATTGATGACAGTGAAAGTAAATGCATTTTAGAATATTTGGCAGATCAATCCTTGGCTTTTATGCCTTCAGAGGTATGAGGCCAGTAGCATGTCTAACTCTAGGCTTCTATTATGATCTACTGTTCATCATCACTGCGAAGAAGGGTGAAATTAAAAAAAAAAAAAAAACCACGGTGTGGAGCATTTTTTCTTTAATTGGAGGCTAATTTTACACTTAATATTTCTCCTTCAGTTTGAAACATTATTGCTTTAATTACTTCAAGGAAGTATTTGATTCTGTCAAAAAGTTAAGGAAACTGGAGAAAGAGAGTTTGCAGTTGACACTCAGCTGTTCTGAGCTCACTAAAAGTGAAATGCCAAGCTGCCAGGGGTAAACTGCAGGAACCTCTCCTGAGGCTCACAAGTGGGCTGAGAAGTGGCAGATGAGCTTCCGTGTGGGTAAAACATATTTTGTGGGGAAAAAAGATAAAATAAGCCAGGCTGCATTCATAAGCTGGCGGGCTCCCATCTTGTTCGTTCCCATCTTGCAAAGTGATGTAGGAGTGTCCCCTGAAAAGATGAACTCAGGAAGGTGATAGGTCAACATTTCTGCTGGTCAGCATCTGGAAAGAGATTGGCATCCAAAGAGAAGATGCTGCTGTATCAGGCCAGGTGGCTCAGTAGTAACGAATCTGCCAGCCAATGCAGGAGATGCAGTTTCAATCCCTGGGTCAAGAAGATCCCCTGGAAGAGGAAATAGCAACCCACTCCAGTATTCTTGCCTGGAGAATCCCATGGGCAGAGGAGTCTGGAGGGCTACAGTCCATGGGGTCGCAAAGAGTCAGACACAACTGTGCACACATGCACCAGGCCGCATCAGGCCAGAGAAGGCATTTGTAATAAACCAGCAAATAGTGAGAATTCCATTATGAAAGGCTAAAACAATCAGGGCTCTTCTGTTGGAAAATATAGTGGTTCAGTGAGACTGTGCTCAGAGTCCATCAACTGAAATCATAAAAGATTTGATAGGATATGTGCAAACCTGTTTACCAAAGCCAAGAATATTGGAGCTGAGGAATATCCTTGAAACATTACAGAAGTAAACAATGAAGAAGGGGAAGTCAGGGTTACCCCAGAAGTTGTGAAGAAATAGAATATTTATTTATTTTATTGAAGTATAGTTGATTTACAGTAGTGTATTAGTTTCAAATGTACAACAGAGTTGATTCAGTTGTACATACATATATCTACTCTGTTTCAGATTCTTTTCCCGTATAGATTATTACAAAATATTGAGTATAAAGAACTATCATGTTTTGGAAAGTAAAGTGATTTGGATCAGTTCATGCACTGTAGACACATGGTTAGCAGAAAGAAGGTTAGGGAAACAAAGAAGGGTAAACCACTCCTTTCTACAGAGCATCCCTCGGTGAATCTCACCAGAAATAGAATCATGAGGCTAAACAGATCATGAGTGTGGTATTCTTCAGGTTTCTAGTTGAAATGTATTCAGAATAAAAAATGTATTAAAAGGGTTTTTATTGAAGATGGTAATGCATTTATGGATTACAAAAATTCTTGTTCTTGTCCTACTTTTGACTTCACCATTGTTTATATTAAGCACCATCCTGTCAAAGTCACGGACCTAGAAATTCAGGCTCAGTGCTTGTGGGGCCATACGACATGGTGGTTCAGGTTGTGAACTTTGAAACTCCATGGATGTCCACTGCTTATTCACTGCATGATCTTGAGCAAACTTTTTAATTTCTTGGAGGCACACTCTCCTCATTTATACAATGGCTTCTTAATACCCACCTATACAATTGCTTGAAGCATCAGTGACATATATGCAAACTCTTAACAATGTCCTTGATACCCAGCAAATTCTAAGTGGCAGCTCTTACTATTATTATGGTCAAAATGAGGGATGCATACCGCTGTGGATGCAAAAGTATGGATAAGGTGTGCCCCATTTTCCTAAGAGGATATTTTTTTAAGTTTTTGACCATTTTGAATATAGAGAGCCTCTCACAAATGTATATGAAATAGTAAAACGTCTAATTATTATAGGAAATTCATTTAATTGTACAAATGGATTCAAATTGCGTATGGTACAATATAATATCTGCATGTAGAAAAATTGCTTTCCCCCTACTATCCTATCCTATAAAACAATTTTGTTTTGCCTCTTCACATATATTACTGACATCAGTGTTTCTATAAGCACAGGAGCCCGTTTTTGAGTCACCTGACAATCTTCTGGAATACATCACATTCATGTCCAAGTTTTACACAGAGATACAGGACTTTAAATAGTCTATGATAGCACCCCTGTCACCTTTATCCCAAGCCACACATATGGCGCTAGACCAGTTGATTATTCCAGTCATTTTAAATATGTATATATTTTTTATCTTCTCTAGGTATTTACTGAATTGCAATTTTAAGTGATCTTTCAAAGGCTTTTTTTTTTTATTCCATCATATCAAACACTTAATACTCTGGGGACATACCCTGTAAACAATTCCTAGATCTGTGTTACATTTTCTTGTGTCCAATCTCCCACTCTCATTCTGTAAATTTACCTCCATAATCACCTAAAACTCAAACTGAGTTTGTCCCAGACTAATGTGTGTTCTTGAAGTAGTACTTTAATATTAAAAAATACAGTAGTTTAGAAAAGGCCCCTTATAATTAAAGAATCTGTAAGGACTGGAGTATAAGACCATTTCTTTTTTTCTGAGACATAACTGGGAGGGTGGGAGGTATGCCTTACATTTAGGAGGGTAAGAATATACATGTTCTTAATTTTTACCCAATTGTATGACTTTGAAATGTTCATGTTTGTAATTTGTATTCATTCCATATTTATGTTGAGTGCAGGGATGATCCAACCATGTAGGAGGCAAAGTTATTGCTGTTATAGGGTTTTTCAGACCTTGAGTAATATTCAGTTCAAGATAAATGTACAAAATGCCTACTCTGTGCAAAGCACTTGCAGAGAGAAAGATGTGAGTTGAGCCCCTGTTCTCAACAGCTTCCCTGATAGCTCAGTTGGTAAGGAATCCGCCTGCAATGCAGGAGACCACCCAGTTTGATTCCTGAGTAGGGAAGATCCCCTGGAGAAGAGATAGGCTACCTACTCCAGTCTTCTTGGGCTTCCCTTGTGGCTCAGCTGGTAAAGAATCTGCCTGCAATGCGGGAGACCTGAGTTTGATCCCTGGGTTGGGAAGATCCCCTGGAGGAGGGAAACACTACCCACCCCTGTATTGTGGCTTGGAGAATTCCATGGACTGGATAGTCCATGGGATCACAAAGAGTAGGACACGAAAGACTGACTTTCACTTTCTCAACAGCTTATAAGCTAGTCCAAGGGGATAACACAAATATACAAATAATCTTAGCAAGGGAGAAGCCATATCCAGTTGAGAAATAGCTTCAGGAGGTCAATCATATTTGAGATGAAACTTAAGGATATATAAGATATGCATAGGCATTTGGAGTAGACTAGGGAGAAAGGGGACCTGAGTCTAACAGGGAGGCAAAATGACATAACAAAGGGTTATGCAGAAAAGCAAGAATGATATTCAGGAACAATGAGTAGTATATTTAGATATAATGTATTATAGAATTTATGCAAACAATGGGAGAATGAGGTTGGGCTGTAAATGAGATTAGGCTACATTGCAAAGGCCTTCTAGGCTGTGCTCGAAAAGTTCACTTTGTCTTGAAAGCAATAAAAAATTTATTAACTGGAGACTGAGTTATATGATCAGGTGTGTATTTTTAGTTATCTTTCTAAGTTGATTTCTAAAAATAACTGTGAAAAGATGAAAGTAGTCTTAGAGAAGAATAGATTGGGAAATAATTTAGAAATTTGTTAGAGGATTTGGAGACCATTTGGATATTTGTTTTCAAAGCATAGGACAATGATGGACAATGATTAGGTGTATAGTTATATCATTTAGCTGTACAGGGTTAGTGGAGTAATCAAACAAATTTGCTTATGTTGTTATTGGAAGAACTGTGTAAGGGTCCTCTAGACCTGGTCCCCCAGGCAGTTCATATAGCAAAATGAAAGATGGAGAGAGAAAGTTTACATGAAAAAAAAATGCACAATAAATTATCACATGGAAAAACACCATTTTCACCAGCCAGAAATTATAATTAAAATAACAGTAAGGTAACAACATATATCTGTTAGAATGTCTAAGCGCAAAGTGAGATGCGGGAGGAACTATAGGGAAACAAGTATAGTCTGATAGTGGTCCTGTTGTATGAACAATGTTAAGTGAAAGAATTAGATCACAAGAGAGTATATAAACACTGATTAGATCTATAACAATGTGTGTAAGTTGACACATATTGGAAAATAATTTAAGGAATGTAAGTAGTTTAAAGTTCATTTGCATTTTCTTTCTGGAACACTTATTTAAATGCATTCTCATTTAAAAAGAATGGAATGAAAAATGGTTTCCCATCCCACCTCTAAAACACATACACATACACACATCTTTGCAAATAGATTGCAGAAAAATTTGATGTTCATTGTTTGAGATGTTGCAACATTATCTATAAATCAAGGACATAATTAAAGTTGTACTTCCCTTTGTTATCTGCCATAAGTCTGATGAGGCTTTTTTTTTTGACTGCTGTTTATTATAGTAATGAGAAAGAAAGATACTCTTCCTCATAAATCCTGATTTTAAATTCTTCCTCACTCTGAATTCCAAAATAAATACAGAAAATATCAGTTGATTCTCACTACCATCCTCTCAATACTCAGATATTCAGTAGTTCATTTTTGAACTCTAGCTGTTAAATGACAGTTGTGTTCCCCTACCCCCTACACCCAAGGTTGGTACATTGAGATGAGATATGTTTATGAAGCACACCTGCTAAGGTTCAGATTAATATGCAGCTAACACACTGAATTAATTTAATGTTTGCTGCTGCTGCTAAGTCACTTCAGTCGTGTCCGACTCTGTGTGACCACATAGATGGCAGCCCACCAGGCTCCCCCATCCCTGTGATTCTCCAGGCAAGAACACTGGAGTGGGTTGCCATTTCCTTATCCAATGCATGAAAGTGAAAAGTGAAAGTGAAGTCCATCAGTCCTGTCGGACTCTTAGTGATCCCATGGACAGCAGCCCACCAGGCTCCTCCGTCCATGGGATTTTCCAGGCAAGAGTACTGGAGTGGGGTGCCATTGCCTTCTCCAAAATGTTTACTATGTGCCAAACATTGTTGCCTGGCACTCTACAGAAAATATCTCACTTGATCTTTTTAATTTATTTTATTTTTTATACAGTTTTAAAGGTTACACTCCACTTATAGTTATTACAAAATATTGGCTATATTCACTGTGTTTTACAATACATCCTTAAGTCTATCTTATACCCAGTAGTTACTGGTAACCATTGGTTTGAGCTCTGTGTCTGTGAGATCTCACTTGATCTCGGTAGTAACCATCTGAGGTCTGAAACATTATCCCTGTTTTAGGCATCAGTTCAGTAGGCAGTTCTCAGAGCCTAGGACTCTAAAGCCAGTGTTCTTCCTTTTCTGCCATGGTACCTTTTTTCTTCCCTAATGTTTTAGCCATGCCTCATGGCATGGGGGATCTTAGTTCCCTGAGCAGGGATCAAACCTTTGCCCCCTGCATTGAAAGCACAGAATCTTAACCACTGAACCGCCAGGGAAGCCCCACCGTGTCATCTTTTAAGTGGCTAGTTTTCAACAAAAAGAAGGTACACTGTGTGTTATGGCTCATAGTATAGTTTTTAACAGATAACAAATTTTTAGAAAGCAGCAATTTTTAAGAAAGATCTTCCTAAAAACAAAGAAAAAAGTGTGCTGCTTTTCCTCACTTAAAAAATGTATATAGTTGCTATAAAATTTCTTTATAAGGGCATTTGGAAAACTTGATACAAAGTAATTCAAAATTATACCAGCAATTTAAGTGAAATCCAAACATGCAGCAAGATTCTCTACTACTTTAATGATTTCAGTTAAATAAAACCTACAAGCTGATAAAAAAATTTTGAAGCTGTATTTGAGTAGGTGTGTGATGTTGGCATGCTGACCAATTACAACAGGAAATTAACATAGCATTACATAATATAGCACGTAATGAAAACAAGGAAAATTTTGAAGTAAGCCATGGAAAAATCATAAATAACAAACTACAGGACTAAATGGAAGCATCAAGGGGTGACTGGTACATTGAAGTATATTAACTATGAGAACGTTTTCTAATCCATCATATAACATTATTAAGACTGCACCGGAATGATTACAATGCTAAATTCCATGTGACTGCTGGACTATTATTGAGATTGGAAATTTGAACTAGATGATTACCAGTCTTTTAAAGTTGAGGCAGGAGGGGCTGCTGGTATGAGTCGTGTAGAAAGATGAACTGAAAACCTATCATGTTTAACAGAAGAAAAGGAGGAGTTTGGAAGGGAATGTAATTGTTTTAGAAATAGGATATGTGGCTTTACTATAACAAGATTCATGTACATTAACCATGTATACACAAAAATTCATCTCCTTTTCCTCTAGTCACACCATATTTGTGGCTCCCAGGAATAAGATGAGGAGGTCATTTTTAAAGGAATTTAAGTCGAAGTCAATGAAAAGAACAGCATTTACTAGCATTTTAAAACAGATACCCAATAGTTAGTGGCATACACAATGAATGAAAAAAGGTATTGCTTTCTAGTCAAGTTCCAAATACTTCTATTGATGAAATACAACTCATTCAGATTCCAGAGACTAATTGGAAACAGAGACTTTATGGAAGCGAGCACTCATTTAACTTGTTCACGTGACAGTTGGCTTTGAATTCTATTTCATTACCAATCAATCAAACAGTGGAAACAGTGGCAGACTTTATTTTTGGGGGCTCCAAAATCACTGCAGATGGTGACTGCAGCCATGAAATTAAAAGATGCTTGCTCCTTGGAGAAGCTATGACCAACCTAGACAGCATATTAAAAAGCAGAGACATTACTTTGCCAGCAAAGGTCTGTCTAGTCAAGGCTAGACAAGGTTTTTCCTCTAGTCAAAAAACCTCTAGTCAAGGTTTTTCCAGTAGTTATGTATGGATGTGAGACTTGGACTATAAAGAAAGCTGAGTGCCAAAGAATTGATGCTTTTGAACTGTGGTGTTGGAGAAGACTCTTGAGAATCCTTTGGACTGCAAGGAGATCCAGCCAGTCCATCCTAAAGGAGATCAGTCCTGAGTGTTCATTGGAAGGAGTGATGTTGAAGCTGAAACTCCAATACTTTGGCCACTTGATGCAAAGAACTGACTCATTTGAAAAGACTCTGAAGTTGGGAAAGATTGAAGGTGGGAGGAGAAGGGGACAACAGAGAATGAGATGGTTGGATGGCATCACTGACTCAATGGACAAGAGTTTGAGTAAATTCCGGGAGTTGGTGATGGACAGGGAGGCCTGGCGTGCTGCAGTCCATGGGGTCGCAAAGAGTCAGACACGACTGAGTGACTGAACTGAACCAATCAACCTAAATTAAAATACCCAGCTCACAGCAAAAATTGGAAAATGATGTCTTAAATATTAAAGCACATACTGGATGTCAGTAGCATGAAGTTTAGGACAAAGATGAACAAAAGCAATGACATGATACCAGCAGCTTTGAGCCCCTGCCATCAACAATGGGGAACATGATGGAATCACCAGAGTGAGTGATGCAGTGACTTTTCTAACTTATCTTTACAGCTTGAAGAACTGTTAACTTTCTAATCTTAGCTACGTAGAAGTCCAATGCCTGTTAACAGTTTATTAATAAAGACGATGTGGTGCCAAGGATCAGATATATACATATAGATAGATAGATAGATAGATGGACTTCCTTGGTGGCTCAGACAGTAAAGAATCTGCCTGCAATGCAGGAGACCCAGGATCAATCCCTGGGTCAGGAAGATCCCCGGGAGAAGGGAATGGCAACCCACTCCAGTATTCTTGCCTGGAAAAATCCCATGGACAGAGGAATCTGGTGGGCTACAGTCCATGGGGTCACAAAGAGTCAGAAATGACTGAGCAACTAACACTTTCACTTTCATATATATATGTATATAGCTACATTCACAAAGGTTTGTGTGTGTGTATATATATCCATAGTAAGTCAGCCAACCCAAAGTGCATCTCATCAAGGTGCGTAACTGCCCTTTTCTTCTCAGATCTTTGTATAAATGTATACTTTAAGGACTTTGTGGGTAGTGCATTATATAAAAATATTTTAGGCCCACTAAAATGCAGATTATCGGATATACATATATACATACATATATATATATATTTATAGTGATATATATATATATATATATATAGCGATTCTATATATAGAATCTATATATTTATAGCGACCCTATGGACTGTAACCCGCCAAACTCCTCTGTTCTTGGGATTCTCCAGGCAGGAATACTGCAGTGGGTTGCCATGCCCTCCTCCAAGGGATCTTCCCAATCCAGGGATTGAACCCACATATCTTCTGTCTCCCGCATTGGCAGGTGGGTTCTTTACCACTAGCGCCACCTTGAACAATTATAGGAGATACACACACACACACACACACGTATATACTCACATATATGTATATGTATACACATATACATGTGTGTCTATATAATATATACACACATATACATGTGTGTATATATAATAGAATCTATACATTTATATAATATAAATCTGTAATCTGTTTTTATATATAGTATATATTCATATATTATAGGATTTATATATATAATCCAGTGAACTTTTGCTTACCAAAGAGCTGAATCACTGAATGTTGTATTATAAGAATGTTAAGCTTACTGTTACTCCCTAGTTGCTTCCTTCAAGTATTTATTTTACAAGACCATCAAAAGATTGTGGTCTATCATTTTATTGCTTTCTTCATGAATACATATTTTCTAAAATCATAATCATGTATTATCCAATAAATGAAAGAACAATTATGATTACATTTCATTACTTTACATCCCATTCCCTGCTTTAAGCCTCTCAGTTTCATATCTTTATCGTTCACAGTGTTTATGACAAGTTGATCCTCTTCTCTGGAGATCAGTATAATCATCTCTAAAATGAAGGGTTAGACTAAACTGAAATAATCCACAAATTCCCTTCCAGTTCTAAAATTCTATGTTCCATTATCTCCAAGCTATTGTACAAGTCCATGAGGTGCTTCTAAAAATAGCTGTCTTTTAAAAAACACTTTACTGACCCGTATGAATTGAGAAACGACATGTTATCAACAACTCCCTTTTCCTTAAATTTGTGATAAGGAAGTCAAACGTGTTTAGAAATGTCTAGCCTAAGAAAAGGGAAGGTATAAGGATAATCAGCCTTTGGGTTAATGATTAAATAGGGACTAGTTTTCACTCTCTTAGTGTTTTCACTCTCTTAGTAAAGGATAAACTAAGAGGGAGCAAACTGTACTGAATCCCAGAGTGGATAATGTAATAGTGCATCACAGAATGTTGTAGAAGCTGGAGATGCTTAGTAGAGGTAACCATTTGTTACAAAATATTGGCTAACCTCCCCTCTAGAACAATTTAAAGTTAAGGAGTTTAAAAGGGAGAAAGAGGGTGCAAAACAAGATTGGAGCTGTTTCTCCTAACTCCACATGAAGGTACTTTATGTATTTACTTGTATATTTGTTAATTACTTATTTTTCTGAGCTATTTCTCCTAGGAGAAAATCCTCATACCTAACCAATAGGAAATTGACCTTAAAAGATACACATATCATTATTGCTCCCAAGTTAGTCTGCACAAGTTATATGTAGTTAGTTTATATGTATCGAGATATAGTGACAGAACTTGATCCCTCCACTTCCTCCACACTAACCAGTTTACAATCTGAATGTGTCAGAAGTTTTTAAATTATGTCTATTAATCCTATTAATCACAGCACATTGTATAAAACTAGACATAATTTCTTTCTAAATAATCATTAAGTACAAGTTCAACTTGTACTTAATAAATCACAGTTGCTGGGCACAGAGACATAGCTAACCATTAATAATGGGCTCATCTGGTGAACTTCAAGTTCTTCTTTAATGTTATATGTTGAAGGTCATGTGTGGGCAGTAAGGATGACAACCCATTCAAGAAGGAAGCAATCTTAAAGTTTGTTCTTTTAAAAAAGTGTTCCCATAATTTATTCAGTTCCATCTAAATATTGCAAAAAGCTGAACTGCAAATGTTAACCTAAACATGAATAAAAAATGTTGATATTTTATTTAACCTAAGAATAGTAATTATGGATAGGCTGCTTTTATGATTATCATATTTAAAATATATCATTTTACATTGGGAATACAGGGGGCATTGTCACTGTGATGTTATTATAAGAAAATTTGTTTTGAGTGCATTAAAAATACAGAAGATAATTATTGCAATCTAAGAGGAAAAGTTGTTTGCTTATGACAGTCTGTCAGTAGATGTAGCCTAGGAAGAAAAGTATGGTAGCCACTTTATATAAAACAGTAGGAGAAGGACACAAACTCAGAGAAATTTTTCCCAGCTGTTGTTATTAAAGAAATTCTTTTATAGAAAGAAGCTGTTGTTGTTGTTTTTTTTTCTTTCCATTTTTGCTTCCGTCTCCGAATCCTTTGCTTTCATGTGGCATGCAAAGCACCTGTATCTTCTGTTATTGAAACTGCCAACTGTTAAAATGGATTGAGTTGAACCAGAAGAGGATAATAGCCCCACTGAGGCAAATGCATTTTTATACCCCTCTTTAATAAAATATTGTAAGGAATAGCTAGAAACTTTCCCCTCAGACTTTGATCTCGAATTGTTAGATTGTAGCTGTGTGAAAGATTCATTATTGACTCCTGTCAGACAGTTTGGGAGAGGAGGTGTAGAGACTTGTCTGCTGACTTTCTGTGTGCTTTGTCAAATCAGGCACTTCGAGCAGAAGTACGAAGAGAAGGCTGATGTCAGGGAATGCCTTGAAGCAGGAACTTGGGCTTATCTCCTGTGACTTGTTTCTTTTCTTTTCTTTTAAAGAAATCAGATTGGATTGTAAAATGATGGGAATATGACCGGACACAAACACGTTTATTGCAGGCTCAGCAGCCATTACATATCGTTAGTGAAAGAAGGCAGGGGGCAAAGGGAAACATTCTGATGTCACTTTCATTCTTTTTAAGGACAGATGCATTCACTGATGGGAAATAAACTGGCATCTGTAAAATTTTAGAGACTGGTAATACTTTTATGCCCCCTTTTTCTGTAAGTAAGCATAAAACTTTTTAATAGTCATTAATATAAACTGAAAGAATGGGTAATGTTGGAGTTGCTTTTAAAAATACCAATTATGAAGCAGCTGTGACTTATCAGAATCAGTATATTTCTGTATCAAAATAAAATATCTTTTCTTTCCTGCTGTTGCGGCTGCTGCTAAGTCGCTTCAGTCGTGTCCAACTCTGTGCGACCCCAGAGACGGCAGCCCACCAGGCTCCCCCATTCCTGGGATTCTCCAGGCAAGAGCACTGGAGTGGGTTGCCATTTCCTTCTCCAATGCATGAAAGTGAAAAGTGAAAGTGAAGTCGCTCAGTCGTATCCGACTCTTTGCGACCCCATGGACTGCAGCCTACCAGGCTCCTCCATCCATGGGATTTTCCAGGCAAGAGTACTGGAGTGGGGTGCCATCACCTTCTCCTAGGTACATACTATGGGTAATGTACAGCTACAGCTGAAGTTAATGTCAAAATCCAATATTTCGAAGGTGATGCTTTTTTTTTTTTTTAATTAAGAAATACAATTTGACCTTAACTTTCCATATGTAAGGGGCTTCCCTGGTGGCTCAAACAGAAAAGAATCTGCCTGCAATGTAGGAGACTCAGGTTCTATCCCTGGGTGGGGAAGATCCCCTGGAGAAGGAAATAGCAGTCCACTCCAGTATTCTTGCCTGGGAAATCCCATGGACAGAGGAGCCTGGCAGGGTACAGTCCATGGGATTGCAAAGAGGTGGACATGACTGAGCAACTAACACTTTCACTTCCATATATAAAAGGCTATATTCCTTACACATCAACTCTAAAGTTAGTCCTGTTTTCTGACTTTTCTTGTTCTTTATTCTCCTTGCCAGAGAATCACTGTAATTGGCTTGCTCTGCAAAGAGGGGTTTTGTTGTTGTTATTGTTGTGCTTCTGAACATAGTTTTAAGGAACTGAATGTATTATGGCAGGAAATGCAAGATTTAACTTGTCACTTCCATGTCCCTACCCCCATTGCCAAATTCCTGCTTTCTGCTTTGAGTGAAATTCCAGGGAAAAGCAACATTGCTAAAACATAACAGATCCCAAGGAGTAATCTAGACAGAGGGGCCATCCCAGAAAAGACAGTGTCTGTGTGCCCAGCATGGAACTTGGCCCTGCCCTACTTCCAAGCATCTAACACATCCTCATAGTCATTTCTTCTGTATTGTGATTTTTTTTAAGTAAGGCACTTTTAGATGCCCCATATGGTTTAAACAAATCAGAAATTCATGTCCTAAATGTTTCGTTAGTCAGAATAATTAAGTTGATCAGTTCTGGGAGCAGTGGAAGCAAAATAATGGGGTCATTGAAGCAGTCAGGCTCTAATGGGAACCTGGGCTCATTCAGATATCAAATCTAATAATTGTTCTACACCTGTATGCACAGTCCCATTGAGCAAATTCATATTAAAGCTTTAGTGGAACACTTTCCATGCTGTGATCCAAAGGGACTTACTTCTGTTTTCACAAGAAAGCGCTGAATATTTTTTGGCAATATTTTTTTTTGTGGTGCGTTAACTAAGCTCTGCATATGTATGTTGGTGCCCTATCCCTACATAGGGAGGGAGCAGAGGGAGAGATGTATAACCAGGCTGATTTTCTTACAAACAAAAGACAATAAAAGTGCAGGCAAGCATTTGCCACCTGGAGGCAAGAATATGAGATGATTGGACTCACCGGATGGGGTGGGGTGGGGGAAGTTTTGTTAAATAACCGATGCAACCTGGTAGAAATGAGGATCACTTAACTCTTTCCCCTCATAAAATAAGATGTTTTCAAGCACAATTTAGGTTATTGAAATAGAAAGGAGCAATTAGACATTTTGTAGTAATACACTCTTTCATTTCTCCTATGTCATTATATGACTGGAGCAGCAAATTGACTGCTTTTGATTTTCCTACAAGATATCTAAGGAGAACTGACAGACCTAAAAAAATGTTAAGATCTAAAGACTGGAAAGATGAATTTAATTCTGTCCTGTAATGACCGTTGAACTAACAGATCAACGAAAACAGATCAGGGAAAATTAAAAGGTTTGCAGTACATCCTGAACAACCATGAAAAACAGATATGGCCAGTCCTCTTTACCAAAAAAGGCCATCAATGCTGAATTAATTTACCTAAAGAATAGTTTTAATAAACACATGCACTAACTTACTCATGAATACTGTGCTCTAAAATTTTCACATTCTTTGTGGATAAACAAAAAACATATTTATTTGTGTATATATTCCAAAAAATCATTTCTTGAGTGCCTGTTGTTTTCCAGGCACCAAGGAAACAGATGCAAATAGCAGTTCCTGACTTTCCAGAGCTCCCAGTAAAGTGGGGGATGGCACAGGGACAGTCACAGTAGAAAGCTTGAGCTGAATCTTAACAATGGAGTAGGAGTTTCTCAGGCAGGAAAAGAAGAGAAGCGTGTTTCAAGAAAGGGAACAGCATTTGCAGATGCAATAGGAGAGCATGATATACTCAGAGAAGAGCAGGAAGTTCAACATTGCTAAAGTATAGTATGAGAAATTGGGAAAAGGAATTGTCCTGAGAGGCCATGAATACTAAGGAGTTTGATTGTTTTATTGCATGGGTGACAGGAGCCACTTGCAGATTCTTTTCTAGAATCTCCTAGCATTGTGGAAGGCTGATTGAGATGGGGTGATGCTAGAGGCAGGAGAGAGTCAATGGGAGTCTATTAAAAGAGCCTAGGTAATGAAAGAAAGTCTACACTAGAGCAGTGGCAGTGGAGATGATGATAAAGAAGAAATAGATGGAAGAATGATTCAGGAGTTAGAAGTGACTGAACTTTTCAGGCAGTTGGATATGAAAGTGAAGAAAGGGAAGGAGCCTAGGACAATTGTTGGTTTTTAATGGTTTTATAACATAATATATGGTGGTTGTATTAGTTTTCTAGGGCTTCCTAAGTGTCACTAGTGGTAAATAAAGTGTGAAAAGTGAGAGTGTTAGTTGTTCAGTCGTGTCTGACTCTCTGTGACCCCCATGGACTGTAGCCCCCTCAGGCTCCTCGTCCACAAGATTCTTCAGGCAAGAATGCTGGAGTGGGTTGCCATGTCCCCTTCCAGGGGATCTTCCCAACTCAGGGATTGAACCCATGTCTCCTGCATTGCAGGCAGATTCTTTACCAGGTTCGATTCCTGGGTATGGAAGATCCCCTGGAAGAGGACATGGCAACCCACTCCAGTATTCTTGCCTGGTGAGTCCTGTGGACAGAGGAGCCTGTTGGACTAGTCTATAGGGTTGCAAAGGGTCACATACAACTGAAGCAACCTAGAACACATGCACGCATATTAGTTTTCTAGGCCTGCTATAATGAAATATCGCAGACTGAGTGGCTTAAACAAAAGAGATTTATTGTCTCATAGGTATGGAGGCTGGAAGTCAAGGTGTCAGCAGGGCCATGCTCCCTCTGAAGGTGCTAGGGAGGGATCTGTTCTTGACCTCTCTTTTAGCTCCTGGTGGTTTTCTGACAATCTTTGGCATTCTTTGGCTTGTAGAAGCATCATTCTGATCGCTACCTTCATCTACATGTGGCTTTTTCCATTTGTGTCTATCTCTAAATTTCTCTTTTTTAATAAGGACATGAGTCAAATTGAATTAGAACCCATCCTAATGACTTTATTTTGACTACCTCTGTAAAGGTCTTTCCTGTATCCAAATAAGGCCACGTTCTGAGGTAATAGTAGTTAGGACCTCAGCCTAAGAATTTGGAGGGGGACCCATTTCAACTTGTATCATGGCCCCATTCACCAAAATAAAGAAACATGAAAGGAGAGAATAGGATCAAAGGAAGGGAAATCAGTCCAGTTTGTATATTGAGTGTGAGGTTGCTTGGGAACAATCAGGAGAAATGTTTGGAAGGTGATCGAAGCTGGAGCCTAGGAAATGTAAGGCCTTCCCTGGTGGCTCAGACAGTAAAGAATCCACCTGCATGCGGGAGGCCTGGGTTCGATCCCTGGGTTGGGAAGATCCCCTGGAAGAGGGCATGGCAACCCACTCCAAAATTCTTGCCTGGAGAATCCTCATGGACAGAGGAGCCTGATGAGCTACAGTCCATGGGGTCACAAAGAGTCGGACACAACTGAGTGACTGAGCACAGCACAAAACACAGCATAGGAAATGTAAAATTGAGATCCATTATCATAAAGAAGGTACAGTAGTTGAAGTTTTGCAAGTGGATGAATACCCATCAAGGGTAGCTCATGGAACATTATTATAGAGTAGTATGGAAAAGGGCAAAGAATAAAACCCTAAAAATTAGTAACATATAAGGGACAAGGAAAAGAATGGTAGCTTATAAAAGACACAGAGAAGACACAGAGAAGTATCAGGCAAAGAGGTAATTTGAAAATTAAGAAAGAATAGTAATATAAAAGCCAAGAAAGGAGAAAATTTTATGGAAGGAATATTTGTCAACAGTGTCAAGTGCTACAGAGAGGTTGAGGAAAATAAAAACTGAAAGAAAAATTCTAAGCCTTAAGACAAGAATGTGATATCTATTTGGAATAGGCCTATTCATAAATATGGTCATCATATTTGTATTACTAGAGAAAATTAATTTATTCCCATAGTATAACATTTTATACTTATAGAAATTGTATTTTTTTCCTACATGATCTAGTTAATCTATAAGAAAGTTTTCACTGTTGAAGTATCTTTCAAATGTAGTTAAATAATCCTGACAGATGAGACTCTTAGAAGCAATACATACAAATCTGCCTTGGTCTTGAAATTCTGATATTTATGGTTATTATATTTTGTGACTAGTGATCAGAATAGGATAAAATAGAGCCTTTCGGAATGAGACTGTAGTATGATTGGTTAGAAGAATAAGGAAATACCCTTCCCTACAAGTTGTTGTCTGTTTGTATGTGGTCAGCATTGGAGCTCTCAGAGCCATTAATGTCATTTTATGTACTACTTCACAATCAAACTATACATATTATCCTTTTCCTCCATTTTCCCTAAAAACACAAAGCCCTCTTCAGAACCAATTTCAAACATTCACAATTAGACCCAGAGTAAATGAAAGTATTGAAAAGGTAGAGTTTGTAAACTGTTTCTCATCCCTTACAGATATGGGTGTATGGGAACAAACAGCATAAAAGTTCTGACCAGAGAAAGAACAGATATGTATTAAATGGCTATTTAGTATGGAGAAGGCTGATAAAAGACGTCAAAGAGATGCATTCTTAGCTATTAAGGAACTATCATCTTGGAAAGGCAGTACATAAAATGATAGTGATAACTGTGAGACTGGCTAAAATTAAAAGCTGAATTGTGCAGTATAAAATCTGTACTCTTGGAGTCAAGAGGAAAGATCAAGGAAGACCAGAGAGGTCAGAGGTTGGACTTGAATTAGGCTCTGAAGGCTTTAAAAGGGGGAAAGGAGAAGATGAAGGCGGGCACACAAGCAAAAATTTGGAATATACGTAGGTTTGTTCACAGAATAGTCATGAAGTCAACTGAACTTAACAGAGAAGAGGAGGAAATCTGATTAGATTGA
The DNA here is from genome assembly GCF_055505025.1 of Bos grunniens. Classification (NCBI taxonomy): domain Eukaryota; kingdom Metazoa; phylum Chordata; class Mammalia; order Artiodactyla; family Bovidae; genus Bos; species Bos grunniens. The sequence goes on along the minus strand of NC_141194.1, from coordinate 96,906,672 downwards.
GTGGGGCCTGTGTAACAAAAATAAAAACCAAGTATGTAATCCATAAACTTCTTCTTTACCTTTTTAGCTGCCACAAATTTTAGAGCCAAATTTATAACACATGTAGTCTAAGATCCCTGAGCTACTATTCACTTTTACCTTCAGATTGCCTTATAATGCAGTGGATTATAATTTGAATATTATAATTATATGCAGTGAATTATAATTATAATTTGAATCTATCAGCCCTCCAAAGTCCTTTTGGAAATTAACTTGTTAAAGTTTTTATTGCTGTTTTGCCTATTTTTCTACCACTTCAAATTAGAGTTGAGCTGGGTTAGTCTTGTTTCAAATCCACAGCAGCTTTATAAGCTGTGGAGTAAGGTGTCTTTTGGAAGACTGCTCAGAGAGGCAGGTTGGAACATGACTTGAATGGAAGACAATCTGGGTATAGTGATTAGTTTAGCCAGCACCTTGTTTCTCAGATATTAGTTGTAGTAAAATGGATCTGTAGATTCATTTTAATGGGAATCTAATTCTTTTGGGTCTCTGGTAATCGACTTAAAACACTTTTTAATGTGTCATTAACTTAAATATCAACAAATAGAAAAATAGGCATAAAGTCCTTATGTTTTAACAATTTGAATAAAACTATAAAGCAGATAAATAACACTAATATGTCTATTAACACTAATGTGTCTATTGATGCTAGTTTTAACAGTTGAAAGATACAGCTTTGAATCCTGTTAAATATTTTGACCTCATTCATACAAATGCAGAGAATCTCCGTTGTGTACATAGACTGAATAAAATGGTATTAATCAAGCTTTGTAATCTAACTTGGGATCATCAGATTACACAGAGTGAAAACTCTGGTATTGGGCAACTCTCAAATACAAGTTTTAATAGGGTGTCAACTCGATCATTTTGTAAAGTTGTCTTTACAAAAGGCTAAGATTGAAATCTTCGTAATATGGATATCTAATCCACTTATTGCTGGAATCAGAAACAGAAAAAACTATTCAGTGCACATTTGCCCCTCTGTTTATAGCTAATTAAGATCTGTAAGTTGGTTCACAGACTTGATTTTTAGTGTACCTCTATCCACACTGTGAAGATGGTACTGTCACAGGACCTTATATGTCCAACTTACCTATGCTACGGGGTTTAATAGTATCTCGCTCTGGAATGACTCAACTCTCTGAAAAATTGTCTTTATTCATATTATTATGGAACTTTCATTAGTTCGGTACATCATATGTTGCTTGGATTTTATATAATACAGAAATAAACAAATGTATATATCCATGAGCAAATAAACAAATGTATATATCCATGAGCAACAAATGTATATATCCAGGAGTACACTAGTTTCCTATAAGGTGATACAGAATATGCTTACATCAATATTTTTTATATAAAAATGAAAAAGAACTTTGAATATAACTTCCTTTCGGCCTACTGAGCTTCACTGACTGGTTTTTAATGCGCTTGGCCCCACCATTAGGAATTGCATTATGTAATCAATATCTCTTACATTGGGCTCTTTCAGAACAGAAACCTAGGACATCTTAAGAAACAAAATGAGTTTCCCTTCCTTCTGTGTGTCTGTTTCTTTTTTTAAATTTCTCTTTGGACTGTTTTTTTTGCCCTACTGAGTAGTACATTTCATCATAAGGTATGCCATCTGTTACTAGCCACCCTATGAATTGGTTGCCCTTGAGGGGGGCCAAGTGTCCATTGTGATCCATTCATTGGCCTTTGTTGGAGCAGGTGAGCCTATTCAGCACTGCTTCCCTAAGCAAAAAACTACAATCATGACAGTTTCAGCTGCAAGAGGTGCTGGGCATGTCAGGCAAATGACCTGAGATAATGTTTTACTCTATGAAAATAGCACTTCTTTCAGGGTCATGGGAAATGCAAGTATAAGTTATATTCATTGCCTCCACTTACTCCTCAACCTTCTGCAATATGGCTTCTGTTCCCCTTATTGTACTGAAATTGTTCTCATTAAGGTCTCTAATGACATTCATATTTCTAAAGCCGGTAGTGTTCTGTCTTTATTTTACTGCATCTGTCTACAGCATTTGATATTATTGCTTATTCCATTTTTTTTCAAAATACCTACTCCTTTGGATTCCATAATATGTGCTCTAATGTTTTATTCTGTAGCTCTCTGATTATTTGCTATTTTCTTCAAGGACTCCTCTTCCTATGCTCATCCCTTGAATATCACTGTTTCGCAGCAATTGATCATCAGCCAACTGCTTTTCTCACTCTACATACTTTCCTGGTGATGGTTTCAATTATCATCTATGATAAGTCTCCTGAGTCTTTCATACTGTTTCCAGACCTCTCCCCTGAACCTCAGTTTTGTAATATTTAACTGCCTGCTGGAAAACTCCACATGGATATCTCAAAGTCATCTCCAACTTGAAAAATCCTAAACATAACTCATAATCTTCTCCTTGAATGCAGCTTTTCTTCTTAATATACCCTATTTTAGTTGATGGAACCACCATTCTTCCAAATATATAAGCTAGAAATTGTAGAGTTATCTTTAACTGTTTTTCTATCCTCCATGTCCAAATACTCCCTAATTTTTGTCTGGTCCCCTTTAAGCCTCTCCACTACACGATAATGAAATTGATCCATCTTAACAATTCCACTCCCCATTGTACATCTGAAGTCCAAGAGCCTTTAATCTGGGTGTTATTAATACTTCTCTACCCTCAGAGCCCATAGTCCCCTGCTTTTAATCAACACAGATTTACTTGTAGTCACACACATTTTTTTCCCATCTCTCTTCTCCCTTTCCTCACAGTGTCTCCTTTACTTGGGAGTATACTTTTGTTGTTGTTTAATCGCTAAATTGTGTCTAACTCTTTTGCAACCCCATGGGCCAGGCTCCCCTGTCCATGGGATTTCCCAGGCAAGAATACTGGAGTGGGTCGCCATTTCCTCCTACAGGGGATATTCCCGATCCAGAGATCAAACCTGTCTCTCCTGCATTGCAGGCAAATTCTTTACCACCGAGCCATGGGGGAAGCCTGGAGTATAATTTTTCTCCGGGCTAAGTCAGTCTGATTGTTTAAGAATCAGCTAGAACATTGCCTCTCTAGAAAGCCTTCCCAGAGATGCTTTCCCTAAGGCTCTGCTTTCTGTGCTCCTGAAGAGGATATCCGTAATCATAATATTCAGTATAACTGTATTCTTCTTATATGCTACCTTCATTTCTGTGAGAATATCTTGAGGAATAGCTCTGAGACTTTACATTTTGTATCAGGGGATATAATATAATTCAGGTTCTAAAACTGACTCACTGAGAACTGTGTAGCAGATTACAGAAGAAGCTCTAACACATCTCATCAGACTAATTTTTAAACTAAAAGGCCACAATCACTACCTAGTACCTGACTTGAAAAAAGAGGCTGGCTCATTTTTCTCTGATACTGTGACAGGCATGTTGTCAGTGTTCGAGAAAGGAATACCAAAGTAAATCTCAGGCCAGTTTTTGGACAGAAGGAAATATACCTGATGTGGGAATAGACCCAGGTTATGAAGGCAAGGCTCCCTCTTTCCAGTAAATAGGTCTACTCAGGAAACCAAATTAAAGGTCAGCCAGTTGCCTGGTAAATCTGCTGTCCTAGGGGGAAAAAAATGAGTGGCTGGTTTTACTAGATGCATCATTCAAGCCAAGCTAGGATCTCTAGAAATAATCTCTTCCTTCCCCAGGGAACAAATCTGTCCAGACAACTGGAATCCTAAAGCAGAGAAGTAATAGAAAGCAGCCTGGCAACATTTTTCTACTCATGGGATGGCAATAAGATAAATAAATTGCTATAAAAGATTTTCATTGCTTCCCAAGGGCATAAAAAAATACCCCCATTCATGAGGACTTGTGAAATAGATGAAAAGTCAGAACCTTGATAAATTTTGATTTCCTAACTAATCTTTATTAGTCTTTGTTTTTATAGGCTAATCGGAAAAAGACTTTTTAAACATCTGTTTGTATCTTATCCAAGGTCCCCAAAGTGACTAAAACATGTCACAGTCTCCACAATGAGGCTATCCAGACTTTTAAAAGTGTAATAGTATCATGATGCTGAAACCTTTGGAATGTGACTCTTATACTACCAAACATTAAAAATGTTTAAGTTTTTACTCTGTCAGGTACCATTCTGGTACTTCTGTGTTATTGCCTCATTTAGTTCTTGTAACTATCCTATTAGGTAGATCTTTAAATATTATTTTCATGTTCACAAAGAGGAAAATAAGTTTAGGAAAACATTGCTATTAAGCAGTGGAAAAGAGATTTGAACCCATATGGTCATACAGTGAGAACTTTGCTACAAAATTATGAATAACCATTAGAGGTAGAAAGCACTTTTTGCTTGAGAATTCTTATTTTTTAGTTGGTTGGTTGATTTTTTAAAAAATTAATTTATTTTAAATGGAGGCTAATTATTTTACAGTATTGTAGTGGTTTTTGCCATACACTGACATGAATCAGCCATGAGTGTACATGTGTTCCCCATCCTAAACACCCCTCCTACCTCCCTCCCCATCCCGTCCCTCAGGGTCATCCCAGTGCACCGGCCCTGAGCACCCCGTCTCATGCATTGAACCTGGACTGGCGATCTATTTTACATATGGTAATATACATGTTTCAATGCTATTCTCTCAAATCATCCCACCTTGATTGATTCTTGTGTGTGTTTCACATCTATCAGAAGGTTAATATGGGTCAAGTGCTAGACTATCTCATTTAGTTTTGTTAACACCCTACAACGGATGTACTATTATTTGCAGATAAGGAAACATGAAGAATCATTTTTGCAAATACATGAATATAAGGGTGGCCCACTTCTTTAGGAAACCTGTGTCTAGTAACATTAATAAGTTCAAAGACTACAAATACCAGCTAGCTTTACTTTATCCCATCATCATTTGTTGGACTAGTACAAATGGTAATAAGAAAGAGTAAAGTAATGCTTTGTGCCAAGATTCACCTCTCCAAACCCACACCGCCTGCTTTAACCAGGAATAATAACCCAGGGTATGTATCTTTTTGAAAATGGGTCAGCATTGTCCATAGAAAGACAGACTGTTTTTAATTTATGGTTTATTGGTAACATGTTGCCACAAAGCAATTTTTAAGTCTCATTTGATTTTACCATTGAAGTCAAACTTTCCAGATGATGTCAACAAAGTTCAACATACCTCATCCTTCTGAATTATACATATCTTTTCAGAGAGGCAATATTTAGGTTCACGTCTTAAGACTAGAACTTTTAGAATTTAGAATCTAAGATACATGAAATCCTTAATAGGTGACAACAGTATATGAAGACAAATTTATCTCTGCCCTAAAACCAGCCTACTTGTAAGCCATTACTTCCTGACTAGGGAACATTCTGTGGCCCTTTTTTAAGCAGGGCAGAAAATGATACCTGATTTGTCTTTTTTTTTTTTTTTCTTTTCATTATGGTGTACTTAGTGATGGTACATTCATGCAGATTACATATTGAATCCTAAACTGCTCTTTAAGTTGAGAACAGTATGTGCTTTTGCTCTGAAGGCTGAAATTTTTACATCCTACCTAGGTTGCTTCCCTAATTTACCAAGTTAATCATGCTCAGTTCCAAAAATTCAGACATGGAAAAATATAAAAAAGAAAACATGATCTCACCATTTAGAGATAGCCACTATTTTTATTCATATATAGCCTTCCAAATTCTTTATTATGAAATGAGACTATAATATGGACCTCTGTCAAGCACATATAGATCTATATGATAATTTAGAAATGGCTGCATTGTATCCTAGTGTATGTGGGTCTCATCCTTTATTTATCCAATCCTGTGATGAACAGATAGGCTTTTTACAGTTTTCACTAGTAGAAACAATGTTGCAAAGAACATGGATGTGCAGCCATCCATATTTATACATCTGTCTGAGAATATGAGGACTGGCTTTATTCCAGTAGACTTAAATGTCAGGAAAGGTTCTTTCAGATTTCTTGTATGAGGAATAAGTTGCTAGTTAGTAGCCATTGTTTATCATCTAAAAGCTCAGCCTGCACTTGGGTTGTGCATAGATTGCCTTAGAAACTGCAACTACAAAGGCACCTCTGTCAGTTATGAATATGACATTGAGAAGCCATGTTTTAACTGTCCTAATTGCTCATATTTAAAACAATTGCTGACTGGCTTCTACCTTAAGGGACAGTTTATATTCTAAAACAATGGCGCTGGCAGCTGCTAAAGTGTCTGTGATATTAACCATACAGGTTGCCTTTGTCCGTACAACTGGTTAAGTAATTAAGCACAGGCTAGCATGGGGAACACTGCTAATGGGAAGCACCTGTTTATAGTCGCACACGTTGTAAGTTGTAGGTTAATATCTCCCCGCCTCAAAATCATAGCATGTGGGATAGTTCTGTGATCCTGTCGTTTGGGAAATGGAAGCATCATGCAGGGGAAAGTCTGCCATTTCTTCCTTACTACAGAAGCCACCGAGCTTACGTAACCCCAGAGAACCCGGGGCTACTGAAGCTGGGGAATTGGGCTGACTCCTCTCAAACTTCCATCATCAGCAAAAAGCAGGTAGCCCAGACCCACAAGATAGATTGCACATGTTAAAAACAAAAAGAGTATATATGTAGTCTTAGAGTGATTTAGAAACAAAAACAGATGACAAGTAAATATATTCTAGGTCAGCATATCAGCAACAAAGCTCAGGCAGATCACAAACAACTGCCACAGAAAATGACAGAGGATTGTCCATCATATGATCAAAGTTAGAGAAATGGCTGATGCCTAACATTCTTAGTCATAGGGATTTCTGTCACACGTGGAGTAGAAAGGCATGAGATGACAGGTGGTAGGAATGATTTGACCCTGTATCCACATTGTCATTTAACAGCTAGTTTATCTGCATCAACCCAAATGGTTGCACAAGTTCTCATCTTGCCAAGTACTCTTGGCCCAGGTCACTACAATCTATGTTTGCCTTGATCAGCTTTTCTGCTGCCACTCTTAATTGTGCTAGCTAGGCTTCAGCAGTAGACCCTAACCAGATGATGCCAGAGGACCTCATTTCTCCTGGGTAATTTTGTTGTGGGTTTTTTTTCTAGGTTGTCTGTTTGTTTTGAACAAACTGCTGTCTTTGTTTTGAACTGCTGTCTTCTCTGAAAATCATTCGGGAATTTTTTGGGTTTTTAAAAATACCATAAAAATTAAAATCACATGTTTATGGAAACAGCTGTCATCTGATTATGGAAACACTAGGAATCTGGTTGGTGCATTCCCCTTCATTATTTTCCTCCGTGTCCTAGAAAATAGTTGTTAAATATATGTAGAGTTCTGATTCTCCTTTTATATCTCCATTGCTTTACATGCCCCCAAATAGGAAAAATTTGATAATTAAAATAGCAACATAAGGAACTAGAGGTCACTTTCTCTAATCAAAAATTAATTGCAACATTTCTATTTCTTTTTGTTGAAAAACCCACCTATCTGCTAAGGGCTAATTGAGATGACGTTTTCCCTGATCCCCCAACTCCAGCACTCAAGGGATATGATTTTTCTCTTTGAACCTCCATTGCATGTACTGTTGTTGTTCAGTTGCTCAATCATGTTGCCTGAGAAATCAGTGCTCACACTTCACTGGATGTAAGGTGTTGACTGAAGCCTAGGGCACTCTGACTCCTTACAGCTAGTAAGCAGTTCTCAGGTACATCCTGGCACTTCTAGTGTTCAGTTCAGTTGCTCAGGCATGTCCGACTCTTTGCAACCCCATGGACTACAGCACGCCAGGCCTCCCTGTCCATCACCAACTCCCGGAGTTTACTCAAACTCATGTCCATTGAGTCAGTGATGCCATCCAACCATCTCATCCTCTGTTGTCCCCTTCTCCTCCCGATTTCAATCTTTCCCAGCATCAGGGTCTTTTCCAATGAGTCAGTTCTTCGTATCAGGTGGCCAAAGGATTGGAGCTTCAGCCTCAGCATCAGACTCTAAGAGATGCTATAAGAGACATATAGTTAGTTTCATGTTAGAGTTGTTTATACATTTATCCTTTCCTTCCTAAAAACTTATAAAGGTGCCTTTTATGGTACTCTGCAGGTATTTTATTCAGTAAAAATTTATGGATGGATGAAAGGAAGGAAGAGAGGGAGGGAGGGAGGGTTTTCTTTCCTTTGCCTATATTATTAGCAAATAATATTCTCTGTGTATAAGCAGTATAGTAGAAGGTGAATTGCAGGAGCAGCTTTTGATTCATTGCTAATGATTAGATGATTAATCAACAGAGTTTTTGAAAAATCTCTGGATGTAATCCACTGTGGAAGACACTTGAGCAGATCTGTTACAGTTTGTGTGAATTCTGTTAGTTTGCTCTTCAGTGTAAGTTTCACTTATATAATATACTTGGGAGTTTTCCCAACTATTTTCTAATATTATTCAGTTTTATTTTGTCACTCTTCTGTATTTTCCCGATAGGCAGGCATTGTCATCAGACTTTCAACCTCATATAAAATTTGTCTTAGGCCCTGACTATATTTCCTAGTGAAGAAGGAAATGCATGGCTAATAAACAAAACCAAGAACATTTTTTAAAATTTTATTCATTAGCTTTAACATTGAGTCCAGAGATAATTGGTAGCAAGTTCTGTGGCAGTTGAAATATTGAATATACTGACTTTATTTTTTTCTGTGCCATACTTTTCCAAAATCCCTTGAAATACTCAAGATATAAATTAGGTAAATACTAGTCATTTAAAATCCCAAGAGGTTAATTGTACATGTTATGAAAATACCATGTTTATGATAGATAAAAGTAAACACTGCATATTTTCTACATTTATAGCTTAATATGGATTGTTTTTAATGCCTTGAAGTAATATTATTATACTATGTGATTTTACTTTTATCATGTATTTCAATCTTCCTAAAGTTGCTATAATTGAGTTTGTTTGATAATATACCTTTATATTACTATGAGACTTGATAGTTTGCAAAATGTGAGGTTCATAATAGAGACAGAGAGTCGACTTACTACCTGGCAGGGAGGATAAGAAGAAAGTGAAATATAGAAAAGTGATTTAATCTCACTACTGCAGTTTTGTAAAATATAATTTGCTTTTCCCCTAGCACAGCAGAGTTTCATGCTGATAACAAGCTACTGAATTAATAAATCCATTGCAACTATTGAGACTTTTCCTTTAATAACATGACGAATGCTGAGCATTAAGAAAAGGAAAGGCATTCTTTGTACAGATATTACTTCTACCAGATCTACATCCCTAACCTTAGGAAAAATGCCATCATACACTGAGCAATATCAATGTGAAAATAATTTGTGCATCTCAATTAGAATACAGTATTTTCCACATAAAATCACACTGTTTCCTGGAACACATTAGCTTATTTTCCAATTGGAAAGATATTTAGAGGTCTATTTTTTTATCATTACATGTGCTTAACTCCAATTACAGTTAATGGGAGTTGTGTGTCTATAGTCACAGTAGCCTCTGAACTACTTAACATTATTGCTTTCCATTACCATCCTCATTAGAATAACTTTCATCTCTTCTACTAAACTGAACTACCATGGTAATCTGGATTTCTGTTTTCTTTCCGTGGATTTATTTGCATGTAACAAAGGATATAAATTACATAACATGGCCTGTTTCTAGTTTTGAAAACATTACAATGTCACTGAGATTAGAATAGGGTTAGAACTATTTAGAAGAAATAGTGAAGTTGCTCAGTCATGTCTGACTGTTTGCGACCACATGGACTGTAGCCCACCGGGCTCCTCCATCTGTGGGATTTTCCAGGCAAGAATAGTGGAGTGGCTTACCATTTCCTTCTCCAGGGTATCTTCCCAACCCAGGGATTAAACCTCCGTCTTCCACACTGCAGGCAGGTTCTTTACTGTCTGAGCCACCAGGGAAGCCACTTAAGTAGAAGTAATTGATTGGCTTCTAGACTTGCATTTTGGAAGGGCGCCACATGTATACAATTCTGTTGGAATAAAATAATTTGATAAACTTTAACACCTATGGTATCTAGTAGACACTAAATTTGTAAAACATATTATAAAACATGAAAAAAATGTTTACAAAATAGAAGTACTATCAAGAACAAATCTATACATTTAATTCCAATTATTCAAAATTTTGATGAAGTAAAAGTAATGAAGACAAGTGCCTTATAAACTAAGTAGAATTGGTAATGCTATCTTCCTTAGTGCTGACCTGTACTGTATTTCCAGGGGAAAAAATGATAAGAAGACAAGGAAAGGGGCTTGTTAAGTTTTTAAGAAAATGAAGAACCCGAGAAGAACTCTTAAAAACATCACTAGGAACTTTAGAGTCACTTGACTCATTGGCACTCAACAAATAGACATCTGCCTAGCCTTAGTAGGATAGGCTAGTTACTACGTATTGAGTTTGTTTGTCAAGCTGTATTGTTTTCAAGATGTTTTGTGATTATAGCATGATGTAGAGTTCTAAAATGTGCTCAAAAAATACGTTTGAAAGGAAAATATACATTACAGAGGATTATTTCCACCAGATATTAAAACATATTATGAGGCTAAAATAATAAAATCAGAAGTCACTGGCATAAAAATAGTTGGAAAAATACTTAAGTCGATGGAAAAGAAATGTACCCTAGTATAGGTTATTTGGTGGTGGCTCAGATGGGAAAGAATCCACCTGCAGTGGGGGAGACCTGAGTTCGATCCTTGGTTTGGGAAGATCCCCTGGAGGAGGGCATGGCAATCCACTCCAGTATTCTTGCTTGGAGAATCCCCATGGACAGAGGAGCCTGGCAGGCTACAGTCCATGGGGTCACAATGAGTCAGACATGACTGAGCGACTAAGCACAGCAGCACGGCATAGGTAATTTGACATAGGATAAAGAGATATATCATGAATCAGTTTAGAAATTCATGATTATTCAACAAATGGTGCTGGAACAACCAGCTTCCTCTTTGCAAGGAAAAAAGCAAGCAAGCAATGTGGAAGCTTACCTGATATTGTACAACAAAAATTCTAAATCATTTAAATAAATGTTTTTTAAAAAATCAAACCTTAAAGGACAATAAAAGATACAGTTGAATGTTTATCAAATGTCTCTGCCTAGAGAAAGACTTTCTCAGCTTAACAATAAAAGAATGGATCACAATGTAAAAGACTGACTGATTTCACTACATACAAATAATAAAAATGAAACCATATGTTCTTGAAAGCCAACAACATGAACCAAATAACAGGCAATCAACAAACTAAGGAAAATATTTCAGTTGGTTACTATCTATCTTTAAAATGTAGAGTTCAAAATAAAAACAAAGCAAAACTAAGACCCTAATAAATTATTGGGTAAGGGATATGATCAGCATTTAAAGGAAGAAATATAAATGGATAATAGCATTTGAAAATTTCTGCTTTGCTAGAATTTGAAGAAGGGCAAAAAGAGGCAATCATATGCTTTTCACATTAGCACATTGTCAAGAGATTAATGCCTAACAATGAGATAAGACAAATTAATTTACTTACTGCCAATTGGATTTAAATTAATACAACTATTCTGGAATACGATTTGGACTTAATTTTGCATACTTAACAATGCTACTTCTATACATGATGTGTATAAAATAAAATATAAACTATAAGGATGTTCATTGCAAGGCTTTTTATAATAGAAAAAAAATGGAAGCAGCCTAAATGTCCAACAGTAGAGAAATGGTTAACCAAATTGTGGCATATTTATATAGAAAGAAGAGTATGTAGCCATTAAAAATTTTATTTTCAGTATCATGTTTAATGATATCAAGTTTAATTTTCAGTATCAAGTTTAATGACATACAAAATTTCTATTATACAATAAAATGTTAAATGAAAAAAGTAGAACACCAAATTGCATACATAGTTTAAGCTCAACATGTTTTTTTAAAAGACACTATTCTGGTAAATGAAGAGAACGAATCTGGTCAATGAATGGAGAAACTGGCTGTCCACCAGGAGATTAGGCCCAAACCTAATTCAGGTACCACCTTCCTTCCAGTTGTTTGTAGTGAGTGAGAAACTGTATCAAGTCAGGATCCTCAAAAACATAGGGGGAGAAAAAAGCAACAGTTTTGAAATCATGGTACAGAGGGGAAAAAAAGATGTAAATTCGTATGAGATGATTTCAGTATAACAGTCTAAAATAATCTTTCATCAGTATTTGGCATGTGAATAGCTACTTTAATAGACATTTCCTAAGGTGACCTAACCCTGAAGAAGGGAGCACAACCTACTCCAGTATTATTGTCTGGAGAATTCCATGGATAGAGAAGCCTGGTGGGGCTACAGTCCATGGGGTCATAAAGAGTCAGACACAACTGAGAGAATAACACATACACAAGGCAACCTAAAGTTTTCTTGGTTTTCTTAGCCTGAGCTGCACAAAACCCATCCTCTGTTTGCTTTTTTTTTTTTTTTTTTGCTGGAAACAATGCCTATCCATTGATGATAAATCTGCCACACCATCATTTTTGAAGAGTTTTGGAGAAAAGAAAGCTCACAATAAAGTGTAGAGGCTTTCTTTTACTTTGTTTTCTAGGCAGCTAATTAGCATTAAAATGGGATGTTTCGCCACACAATGTGACAATGTGCAGTGTATGCCAGGCACACTTATTTTATGTTACCCTATTGGGAGGGTATAGTTGCATTGTGTTTGAGTAAGTCATGTCAATACATCTAACATGTCTATGAAGCACCAGTTCTTCCATAGACAACAGGTGGATACCTAACCTGGGGGGGAATGAATAATGGACAAGTCTTTTTATCACAGGTTTTCAATCTCAAGTGGACCTGCTCATGCAATATACAACACACAGCCCTCTACCTTTGGCATACACTCACTGTGGTAGAGGAGTGATTAAACGTTTCTCGGTTACATACTACAAGCTTGAGTCCTTTGGTCTGTCTCACACCACATTTTTTTTTTTTTTTAAGATTTATGATAAGGTTATTCCTCAGTTATTTCACCTGACAAAGTTTTCAGTAGGAAGGAAATTAGCAGTGTAGATGTAGATATGGATCTGAAATTTTGTGACATTCAGATATTTCATGAATGATGTGCTTTGTACATAGTTGTTTAATAAATGATTGCATGAATGAATTTTAGAGCAATACAATAACAGGTTTAATCTATTCACTCAGGACTCCATTGGGAAGGTTTTGAGATGAATGCCAAATCAATTTATGCTTAGAAAAAGCATAAAGCTTCTTACTTTTACAACAGTGGGGAAAGCCTTGACAGTGGTTTGAGCTGGTTAACCTGATATTCACAGTGTACAGAAGCATGTTTTAGCTGGGCCATGTATTTACATTTTCTTTTCTGTGACAGATTGGCATATTGTTTTGGATTTGGTCACCTCTCCTCCATGGACTGCACATTTTCATATAACTATGTTCCTCTCCTCAGTTTCATACTATGACTATGTTACTCTCTGTAGAAATAGAATCTTTTCACTTTCACATGGGGCATCAAGCCTTTGGTGACCAAAAAAAATCTGATAGGGTATGCATGCCCAACTCTGGTGGATTTAGAGGGTACATCTTGGGACTGACATCTCAGGTTCTATATAGCATTAATCTTTGTGTTTACAAACAATAGAATCCCTTAATGAATTCTTAGACCATGAGGATACATTAGATTCTCTAGGCTTGCTTATTCATATGTTACCTTGTACATTCAGAAAATGGAAACAGAGGAAGATTATGACAAATCATGTTCCCTCAGCCTCTAATATAATGTTTTCCTGTATCTCATTGCACAGTATGCCCAACAAGTAAACACACATAGATTGATGCTTCCCCCCATCTTCCTTTCTTTGATTTCCAAAAATACAACAAGGCAAATTGGAAAGGGAAACCACTACTGATTAACAAAGCCCTCCCCATCACCTCAGGTAAATACATATTTTCTAAACTATTGACTGGAAGAGAGACTCCTATTTTTTTTTCCATCTAAACAGTTCTAGTATTAGTAGTGTTGGGAGAATAAGATTGGGTAGAAAAGTGAATTTGGTTCAGTCTGGGTCTCCTGGAGTTCTCAAATCATATCACACGGGCACCTGCCTCCTTCACCTATGTTTCTAAATAGGAAATTCAGGCACTCTCACAATCACCCAAATAACTCCATCACCTCTGACAGCAGTAATAACTAGCATTTGCTCTTTTCTCATAAATTTGATGCCAAGTATGTGTCTTGACCTCATAAGGATCAGAACACTATTACTCATTAGTATTTACTTGTATTTTTAAAAAATTCAATGATTCTTGGAACTTCCTTGGTGGTCCAGTGGCCAAGACTCCATGCTCCCAATGCAGGAGACCCAGGTTCAATCCCTGGTCAGGGAAATAGGTCTCTGAAGATCCCATGCAGCCAAATAAATAAATAATTTTTTTAATAAATAAAAATTTGATGATTCTCAATCTTTGCCTCAAAGAAAACATGAATCTAGGTATGAAAATTTGCTACCATTAGATTGTAAGCTATTAGAATGTGAAAAGAGATGAATATTTGTATTGATATATATTCATATTTTATATATATATATATATATATATATATAACATTATCCTCTAAATTGCACTTCTGCACTGATCCATACAAGTCTAGAGTATAAACGTATATTTTGTACCTAGAATAGTTTTAACATAAACACAGAGAATTGTAAATAAATCATAGAAACCCAGATCAGTCATTGCTGCCATTATTTCTAGAGTCATTTTTTCATAAACAATGTTGGAGGTTGACATTTCAAAAATACAAGTAATGACCTTTACAGAATTGCTTCTACTTATAATTATCTCATAAACATAGGGACCAATTAAGTACCAAAAATATTTAAAGAGAGACAGAGACAGAGAAGGAAGGGAGAGAGGGAGATAAAGAGAAAGGAAGGGAAGAACTGTAGAATAATTCTCTTGTGTGTATGCCAAGAGCTGGATTTGAGCTGTGAACCAATGTTTATCCTGCCTTCCAAAAGCTTTAATGTCCTTTTCTCAGTTCATTTTGACTTGAAAGTTTATTTTCTCACATCAGATGCTACCAATAAAGCTGCAGTTTGATGTGAATCCTGACATCATTTACTTCTGCAAGGCTAGTGGTGCTTTTTTTGCATGTGGTGCTTTTCTTGAATCCAGTGGGCAGTGAACGGTGGTATGGGGTACCAATAGCAGTCCTGGAGTGAACGTGAATGCCAGTTGACCTTCATGTGTGGGATTACCAAGGCACAAGCCTTTTTTCCAGCTGGGACAATCCTCTGTGAATGCCACCATCATTCTCATATCTGATAGCTTTAACACTGAGCACTTAAATGCTAGCAATGCAATGGTAACCATCATATTACAATCTCATTTGTAAATGTCTTCTAAAAAGTCCCAAACCAACCTGTATGTGAATCAGTGACATCTAAGTAATAAGCCCTTTATCTCAAAATGTTATCTTTACAATTTTAGTGGATTGTGATTGGTATCACAAATTAAATAATGGAATTTTTAATGGTATCTTTAAAAGGATACCCAAATAATCCATCACTCAGATATATCTCTGAATAGAAAAAATATCTCTTTCTTTCTCACTTCTCAGTGATAATAATGCATTATAAGGCACTTTAAGTGTATGGCTGTTTGGCTCAGTACACTGATCAGATCAGATCAGATCAGTCGCTCAGTCGTGTCCGACTCTTTTCGACCCCATGAATCGCAGCACGCCAGGCCTCCCTGTCCATCACCAACTCCCGGAGTTCACTCAGACTCACGTCCATCGAGTCAATGATGCCATCCAGCCATCTCATCCTCTGTCGTCCCCTTCTCTTCCTGCCCCCAATCACTCCCAGTATCAGAGTCTCTTCCAATGAGTCAAATCTTCGCATGAGGTGGCCAAAGTACTGGAGTTTCAGCTTTAGCATCATTCCCTCCAAAGAAATCCCAGGACTGATCTCCTTCAGAATGGACTGGTTGGATCTCCTTGCAGTCCAAGGGACTCTCAAGAGTCTTCTCCAACACCACAGTTCAAAAGCATCAATTCTTCGGCGCTCAGCCTTCTTCACAGTCCAACTCTCACATCCATACATGACCGCAGGAAAAACCATAGCCTTGACTAGATGAACCTTTGTTGGCATAGTAATGTCTCTGCTTTTGAATATGCTATCTAGGTTGGTCATAACTTTCCTTCCAAGGAGTAAGCGTCTTTTAATTTCATGGCTGCAGTCACCATCTGTAGTGATTTTGGAGCCCAGAAAAATAAAGTCTGACACTGTTTCCACTGTTTCCCGATCTATTTCCCATGAAGTGGTGGGACCGGATGCCATGACCTTCGTTTTCTGAATGTTGAGCTTTAAGCCAACTTTTTCACTCTCCACTTTCACTTTTATCAAGAGGCTTTTGAGTTCCTCTTCACTTTCTGCCATAAGGGTGGTGTCATCTGCATATCTGAGGTTATTGATATTTCTCCCAGCAGTCTTGATTCCAGCTTGTGTTTCTTCCAGTCCAGCGTTTCTCATGATGTACTCTGCATATAAGTTAAATAAGCAGGGTGACAATATACAGCCTTGACGAATTCCTTTTCCTATTTGGAACCAGTCTGTTGTTCCATGTCCAGTTCTAACTGTTGCTTCCTGACCTGCATATAAATTTCTCAAGAGGCAGATCAGGTGGTCTGGTATTCCCATCTGTTGAAGAATTTTCCACAGTTTATTGTGATCCATACAGTCAAAGGCTTTGGCATAGTCAATAAAGCAGAAGTAGATGTTTTTCTGGAACTCTCTTGCTTTTTCTATGATCCAGCGGATGTTGGCAACTTGATCTCTGGTTCCTCTGCCTTTTCTAAAACCAGCTTGAACATCAGGAAGTTCACGGTTCACATATTGCTTGAGCCTGGCTTGGAGAATTTTAAGCATTACTTTACTAGCATGTGAGATGAGTGCAATTGTGCGGTAGTTTGAGCATTCTTTGGCATTGCCTTTCTTTGGGATTGGAATGAAAACTGACCTTTTCCAGTCCTGTGGCCACTGCTGAGTTTTCCAAATTTGCTGGCATATTTAGTGCAGCACTTTCACAGTATCATCTTTCAGGATTTGGAGTAGCTCAACTGGAATTCCATCACCTCCACTAGCTTTGTTCATAGTGATGTTTTCTAAGGCCCACTTGACTTCACATTCCAGGATGTCTGGCTCTAGGTCAGTGATCACACCATCGTGATTATCTGGGTCGTGAAGGTCTTTTTTGTACAGTTCTTCTATGTATTCTTGCCATCTCTTCTTAATATCTTCTGCTTCTGTTAGGTCCATACCATTTCTGTCCTTTATCGAGCTCATCTTTTCCACTGTATGATTATACAGTGGAAGTGAGAAATAGATATAAGGGCCTAGATCTGATAGATAGAGTGCCTGATGAACTATGGAATGAGGTTCATGACATTGTACAGGAGACAGGGATCAAGACCATTCCCATAGAAAAGAAATGCAAACAAGCAAAATGGCTGTCTGGGGAGGCCTTACAAATAGCTGTGAAAAGAAGAGAAGCAAAAAGCAAAGGAGAAAAGGAAAGCTATAAACATCTGAATGCAGAGTTCCAAAGAATAGCAAGAAGAGATAAGAAAGCCTTCTTCAGCGATCAATGCAAAGAAGTAGAGGAAAACAACAGAATGGGAAAGACTAGGGATCTCTTCAAGAAAATCAGAGATACCAAAGGAACATTTCATGCAAAGATGAGCTCGATAAAGGACAGTACACTCATACCATGGTATTAATGAGGCCAAGGTCATTGCGGCCAGTTATCTTTGCTCTATGTACTGACCACAGACTACCCGGAATCACTCAAGAAACACTGATGATGTGTTTCTCATCAAGAAACACAGATGAGAAAAGTTCCATGGCAAGACCTCAACATTTCTCACAGTCCATCCTCCCCATAGGAGAGGCAGGATATATTCCAGGGTGTCATCATCTTCTCTCTCAAATTGCCAACATCCAAAACAACAGAGTTCCAGAAAAACATCTACTTCTGTTTTATTGATTATGCCAAAGCCTTTGTGTGGATCACAACAAACTGTGGAAAATTCTTCAAGAGATGGGAATACCAGACCACCTGACCTGCCTCTTGACAAATCTGTAGGCAGATCAGGAAGCAACAGTTAGAACTGGACATGGAACAACAGACTGGTTCCAAATCCGGAAAGGAGTGCATCAAGGCTATATATTGTCACCCTGCTTATTTAACTCATATGCAGAGTGCATCATGAGAAATGCTGGGCTTGAAGAAGCACAAGCTGAAATCAAGATTGCCGGGAGAAATATCAATAACGTCAGATATGCAGATGACACCACCCTTACGGCAGAAAGCAAAGAACTACAGAACCTCTTGATGAAAGTGAAAGAGGAAAGTGAAAAAGTTGGCTTAAAACTCAACATTCAGAAAACTAAGATCATGGCATCTGGTTCCATCACTTCATCACAAATAGATGGGGAAACAGTGAGAGACTTTATTTTTTGGGTTTTGGCTCCAAAATCACTGCAGATGGTAACTACAGCCATGAAATTAAAAGACGCTTGCTCCCTGAAAAGAAGCTATGACCAACCTAGACAGAATATTAAAAAGCAGAGACATCACTTTGCCAACAGAGGTCCATCTAGTCAAAGCTATGGTTTTTCCAGTGGTCATGTATGGATGTGAGAGTTGGACTATAAAGAAAGCTGAGCGCCGAAGAATTGATGCTTTTGAACTGTGGTGTTGGAGAAGACTCTTGCGAGTCCCTTGGACTGCAAGGAGATCCAACCAGTCCATCCTAAAGGAAATCAGTCCTGAATATTCATTGGAAGGACTGATGCTGAAGCTGAAACTCCAATACTTTGGCCACCTGATGTGAAGAACTGACTCATTGGAAAGGACCCTGATGGTGGGAAAGATTGAAGGTGGGAGGTGAAGGGGATGACAGAGGATGAGTTAGTTGGATGGCATCAATGACTCAATGGAGATGAGTTTGAGTATACTCCTGGAGTTAGGGTGATGGACAGGGAGGCCTGGAGTGCTGCAGTCCATGGGGTTGCAAAGAGTCAGACAGGACTGAAAGACTGAACTGAGACTGAGATCATCATCTTAGGGAGGAAATGAATAGGAGCTTGGGAGGCCCCAACATCTACCTCTGAATAAAGCAGCCTTGTCATTTAGGCATTAACTTTGCATTATAAGCCCCATCATACCATTGATTTGCTGTGTAACCTTCATCACTAAAGCAGAGATAATAGGATAGAATGAAATGGGTTTACCTCCCGGGGATGTTGTATGAATTAGCAAATTAACGAGTGTAAAGTGTTAGCATTTATGTAAGTGCTGGTGGTTGTGATTATTTCTAGGAACCTAGTCTCATTCTAAATAGAGAATCTAAGTATATTATGCTTCTGTCAGAAGGGGATTTTCACCCACATCAATTGCATTTAAGCTGAGCATAAAACAGAGGTGATAATAACATAGTAGTGATCACCACAATGCAGAGCTATAACCCTTTTTCCTATTAAAGCTAAAACTATTTTCAGCAACTTTCAATGCTTTTAAACTTTGCTTTCCAAGCTTTGTGCCAACAGTTCTCTCTACAGTGATTATTTTTCCTGTGATAGGTGAGGGGAATGGGACCTATTCATTATTCATTCCCATAATGACTATATAATGTATTGAATTTGTTTACATCACACAATCAAGCAAAGACTTGGTAGCTGATTTGATTGCCACATATTGCAATCATTGTAAAAAATAAAAAAAAAAAACTCTTTTTCAGCTCTGCCCACACTGGTGTCCTCTAGAGGTAGCCAACATACAGGTTGAAAACTCTTGGGGAATTGAAGTGCTTTCCAACAAAAGGCACTGTACATAGATCCTTTCAATTTAACATCTTTACCAAGGAATTTTGTTGTCGCCTGCTATTTCCAAAGGGACTGTGCTTGAGAGAATTCTTCCACTGCTTTTATCACTCTGATTTCACTTACCAAGAAAAGTCATTTAATGCTATTCCAGACTCTTGAAGTCAGCCTGGGAGCTACAGCATGAACTCTTCAGATCTGAGCTTCATGTTACTTATTTACATATTCATTTGAATTAATTTTTTAGGACTGTTTGAAAACCTCTCTCAACCTGACATCATGCAATAGCTGAGATCTAAAGCTCACCATGTTTTTGGTTCTCTTTTCTCTTTGTCTTACAGACAACAGACGAGTACCTTTGGAAAGGTCACGGTCTCGCCACAATGGAGGTATCTCATCTAAGTGATTCCTGATGCCAAAGAATAAGAAAATATTTAAGTAAACAAAATCATACAGTTTGAGAAGAACAAAACCTACTCTCAAGGGATGGAGAGGAAATAAGTACATTTCTGCAAAGATCAAGCTAAGCTGGATGAAATAATGTGCATATATAAAGCTATTGCAAGACTCCTCCCACAGTTATACTAACACAAACACAATTGCCAGGATTTTAAAACATGCATTTCATTTTAGTGTGAAGATGTGTATTATTTGTTATTGTGTGTGACCTGACGGTGATGATGGAAAATGTAAGAAATTGAAGAGTTCTAAAGGCATTCAAAACCATTCAGTCTGTCAAAAATGTATAATGTTACTCAAATTTTGTCACACACCACCCTCCCAAAAAAAAGGAAGAAAAGAGAAAAGAAAGAATTCATTAATGTCTACTGATTGCTGTTAAATAGAAAAGTAAAAGACCAGTGAAAAGTTTGTGTGTTAATGGTTTGGAAAGGCACTGATATTGCACACTCTGTGAAAGAAGCCATCTTGGAATCTCAGAAAATGTACTACTTCATCCCCTTCAAGTTATTTAGAATCTAATCTCAAGTGAAAGTTGATGGATTCATCTGCTTTGGCTGAAATTAAACTTAACATTAATCTAGAGTTTCAGCATGATATTGCAGGCACTTATCATTGCTAAAAATAAACCAAAGTTTAACAGAAGTGGTTAGAGAAAGTAATTTAAACTTTATTTAAAGAGGTATTTTATAAGTATACACATATATCTACTTTATACAAATACTTTGTATGGCTATTTTTGAGAAAAACCTCACATTTTAATGTTTATGCTAGAGTTGAACCTGCAAATTCTGTTACCTTTATTTAGATTTTTAAAGGTAAATATTGATCCCTGTTCTCCATGGTTTCTTTCTTCTCTCTATTGCTTCTTACTCCCACGACCCCCTTGAAGGCAGGGAATAGAGTTCTAAGAGACCTGAGAGGAAAAAGATTTCTCTCTGCAGGAGGCAGCATAAAACTCTCTGATACGTCAATTGTCTTATCTGCCTCTTTCCTCCCCCTTTCCCATTCTGCCGTGGTGATCTGAAGAAGAAAAATGATATACTTTATATATGTGTAGATATTTATAATCCTGCTACAATAATTCCACATCCCAGTGACTAACTGAACTTCTCAATCATCATCATACTTAACTTACCTTATTATATTAACAAATCATTTAAATGCTGCCAAAACAACTCTAGGAGGAAAAACCAGGCTCTACATTTTTCTTAAATAGATGAGAGAGGAAAAGTCATACTTAACTTGTCTATTACTTTTTAAAATGCATTGAAAGAATGTAGTATAACTTCTCTGGAGTATAATTTTAAGACTAATCCATGCAGATGATTATGATTATTGTGAAAGTTTTCTTATAGGTATATTTCTTATATAGAAAATCCTATTTCTACTTCCTCTAAAGCACATTATAGATATTCAGAAAGAACAAATGACTGGCTTGGCAAATCACTACCTGAGATAATGAAAACAAGTGACCAATAGCTCACAGTTTCTTTTATACAGATGTATAGTCATTCAAACTGCTGCCTTTTCCTCCAGTTCATTCTTACTTAGGTCTTATCCTTTGCAAAGCTCTGAAGATGCTACAATAGAGAAATCAAAAACAGTAATAGAATCTGAGATTTTACACTTTTATCCTGTCTTAAGACACACACATATGCACACACACAAAGAAGTTTAAGGGATATATCAATTTCACATGCTGTTTTGTAACAATAACAACAACAAACACTTAGGTTCTACTAATTTATGTAAATACTTAACATATTTTTAACTTCACAAAGTCTTTTCTGAAATCTTCATTGTATGGCTTCTTTGAGTCTTTTGATAGTTTTTCAGACTGTAGGAAAATGATATTTTGAAACATTCACCCTGACTAATATTTCGGGACATTTCCCATGCTATATTATCAAGCTAGTCAAGGTAGAAATACTGTTGCATATCACCTTTTCCAGATGTGAACTTGCCTTATTTTTTAGTTTGTGGGGAAAAAAAAGTACAGTTATTGATAAATTATATATTTGTATTTAGAGTAATCCTACACACTTTTCACAAACATTGAGACCTTTCAGGGTCTTTCATGAAGTTCTGATAACTCAATTAAAGGGTTTGCTTCCCAGATTTATAATGATCCTGCCCTAGCCATTTGTAGTTTGTTTTGGGTTGAAAATTATCACCAGAAAAAAATGCATAATGACATTTTTAGTACAGAGTGTATAGAGCCAAATTATACTAAATCTTTTATTGGGTTTATTACTGCCATAATTGAGAAGCACCTTCCCTGGTGGCTAAGATGATAAAGAATCTGCCTGCAGTGCAAGAGACATGGGTTCCATCTCTGGGTCAGAAAGATCTCCTGGAGAAGGGAATGGCTATGCATTCCAGTAATCTTGCCTGGAGAATTCCATGGACAGAGGAGTCTGGTGGGCTACAGTCCATGGGGTTGAGAGCAAAACCACTCTTTGAGCTTCCCAGGTGGCTCTGATGGTAAAGAATCCGCCTGCAGTACAGGAGACCTGGGTTCAATTTCTCCTGCTCCCCTGGAGAAGGCAATGGCTTCCCACTCCAGTGTTCTTGCCTGGAAAATCCCATGGACATAGGAGCCTGGTGGGCTACAGTCCATGGGGGTCGCAAAGAGTCAGACATGACTGAGCGACTAAGCACATACACACACAATTTATACAGATTTTCTTCAGTGTTTTTTAATAGTGCAAAACCCTTTAAAATGTTTACTAGTTGTATTAGTTTCCTTTGGCTGCTGTAATAAATTACCACAAACTAGGTGACCTAACATATCAAAAATTTATTCTCTCATGGTTGTTGTGGCCAGATGTCCAAAATCCAGGGCCATGCTCCCTCCAGAGGCTCTAGAGGAAAATTTTCCCTTGTCTCTTCCAACTTTGGGTGGCTATTGGCATTCCTTGGGTTATGGCCACATCTCTCTGTCTGCTCTGTCTTCACATTACCTTCTGATCTGTGTACTTAATCTCCCTATGGCTCTCTTATAAGGACACTTTTGTTGTAATTTCAAGCCCACTGAGATAATCCAGGATAATTTCATATGAAGAGCCTAAATTTAATTCCAAATAAGGTAACCTTCAAAGGTTCTGGGGATTAAAATATGGACGTATCTTTTTGGAGGTGACCTTTAGCCCACTACAGTCTGCCTTCTGGACCCCCAAATTTATGTCTGTCCCCTGTGCAAAATATATTCACCCTACCCTAATATTCCCCAAAGTCTCAAACCTAAAGTTTAAACTCTCATCCAAACATCATCATTTCAAAAGTCCCAAATCTCATCTAGATCATCTAAATCAGCAACAGGTCAGAACCCTAGGGCAAAATTCCTTTGCATCTGTGAATCAGTGAAACATGACCTCAACAAGGCTCCTGCTTCCAAAATGCAGCAATAGGATAGGCATGTGATAATAGTTATAGACATTCCTATTCCAAAAGGAAAAAAATGGAACAAACATAGAAATGAGTTCCTTGTCCTGATGAGTTTCAGAATTTGGCCCGGCAGACTCCCTTTCCCTGGTGGCTCAGATGGTAAATGCAGGACACCTGGGTTGGAAAGGTTGCTCCCTAGTTGGGAAGATCTTCTGGAGGAGGGCATGGCAACCCACTCCAGTATTCTTGCCTGGAGAATCCCATGGACAGAGGAGCCTGCAGGGCTACAGTTCATGGGGTCGCCAAGAGTGAGACACGACTGAGCAACTAAGCACAGCACAGGACACAGGTCTGAGCACCATGTCTTGTGACCTCAGCCAAGTGCCTGAGCTTCAGTTCTGTTCTCAGAATCCCCTTAGGTTTCAAGGCTTGACAATAATCCTCCTTGTCTCAGGGTTGCACCCTTTAGGTCTGCAGCTCTGCCCTAGAGTTGATCTTTTCTATCAAAGGGTAGTATCTGTTACAGCTTAATCAGCCTGTTTCTTGCCTGTAAAGTTTTGGTCGTCTGACAGCCTTCTCTCATTTTGTCCTGTCTCTGTCCCTTTCAGGCCAAGATGGAACTGTTTCTACTGGTATAACTTTTTAAAAAAACTTTGGGGCTCCTTATGAATATCATATTGATTTAATAGAGAGGCAAGAGAGTCCTCACAGATCTTTGCCAGATAATGCCGCCTCTATTCCTGGCTTTTATCCAGATAAATGAGTGGATCAGTGAGTCAATGCCTAATCTCTACAGCACCAGCCAAAGGTTGCCTAGTCTTGGCTTTATCTCCAGAGCCCACTATCCTAACAGTGAATCTCTTCATTTTAGCATCTTTTGCAATCTGAATAGGTAAAGAATTTCCTGAATTGTCAAGTGCTGGTTCCTTTCTGCTCACCAGTTCTTTCTTCAATTTATCCCTTTCTCTTATATTTTACTATAAGCTCAAGAAAAATCTAGACCATACCTCCCATGCTTTGCTCTCACATTTCCTCAGCTAAATACCCAAATTTGTCACTTACAGATCTACTTTCCACAAGATGGTTGGAGACAATCTGGATAAACTTTTTTGCCAGTATATAATAAAGATCACCTTTCCTCTAGTTTTCAATAAAATGTTCTTCAGCTCCTTCTGAGCCCTCATGAGAAGCACCTTTAACATTCACATTCTTCCCGTCTGTTTAAAGCAACCTATGCTTTTTCTATCATATACATCAATATTCTTCCCACCTCTACACATGACGTAATTCCAAAGCCACTTCTACATTTTTAAGTATTTGTTATAGCAGTCCCTGACTTCCTGGTACCCAAATCTGTATTTTGTTGCTGTGGTTGCTGTAACAGAGTATTCCAAATGTGATCACTTAAAACAAGGCATTTATTCTCTTACTGTTTGGGAGGCCAGAAGTCCTAAATTGAGGTCTTGGCAAGGGCTGTACTCCCTCTGGAGCTTCTAGGAGAAACCTTCCTTGCTTCTCTCAGTTTGTGACTGTCATCATTCCTTGACTTGTGACCAAGCCTCTCTCTCCTCTATCTTCATATCACCTTTCCCTCTGTATATCTAATCTACCTCTACCACTTTCTTACAAAGATACTTGTGAAGGCATTTAAGGCCCATCAGCTTATACATAATCTCCTCATCTCAAGATCCTTCACTTAATTACATCTGTGAAGACGCTTTTCCCAAATAAGTTAACATCAAAGGTTCTAAGAATTGGGACGTGGACGTATCTTTGGGGAGTCACCATTCAGCTCACAACACTAGTTAGTGCACATAAATGTACTTTTCACTTTTTAAAATGCATCCTTGGTGCTCAAGTCCAATTCAGTGTTGTCTCTAAAAGCCATTGTATGCACAGGCTACTGCATGCTTTGATGTTAAATGGCTGAACAGTCTATTCTAAAATTCAGTTGATACTTTTCTTACTACAGCAAATTAGCTTGAAAAAATAATTAGTTCCAACTATGAGCTCTGGTGTATCTTTTCTGCCCCTTTTATGGAGTCTTTGACCAAATATTTTCTATGATTAATAATGTAGGTATAAAGCTACCTCTGATACAGAAGTGTTCTTTATAAGTTTATTTTAGATATCGTGAATCCCTTAACTGAAAGGAGAGGTGACAGGAAAGCCTATTTGAATGGATGCTGAGGGAGATTGTGCCCATACCAAGACAGTCAGTAGAAGTATTTCAGTAGCAGAACAATGGATTCATGTTCTCATTTTGCCTCACAATAAATGCCTGTCTCTTTGCAGGACCAAGAATGACTTGCAATCTATCTGTAATGCATACTTACTTATTCAATAAAGCTAAGATTACACAAATGTTTTACTGCCTATGGTAATTAATATCAAGGATGGGTGAAAAGGTACCAACTGAAGTATAAAGGCAGGATGTAAGAATACTCCAGAAGGAGAAGCTTCAACTTAACAAAAGTACCAAAGTATTTCTATATGGACCTGGTCAGGTAGAAATCATGGGATATATTCAAAGACACACATACCTGTGGGAATCATAAAATTTTCTCTAAGTATTCTTGAGCACTTCTTGTCAGAGTAGTGGAGAGATGTTTGCACACCTTAAAAGTGCAGAAAAGTCAGAAGGGTGATTTACATCCTCCAGAGAAACTGTTTCTACAGAGGAGGGTTTTTAACCTTTATTATACAATGAAAGTAAATGGGCTTCAAATGCTCAGAGGGGTAAAAATCTGGAATTAGAAATAAAGGATTGTAGATAATTATTCTCTGGAGGGCTTTCAAAAGGATCTCTCATCATAGGTGGGCTGACTTGAAGATGAATGGTTGGACAAGGTAATAACCAGGTCTGTAAATGATATGGTCCAAAGTACCTGGCAAGACCATTGTTTCCCTTGGAATGGTTTCCTCCAGGACTCAAAGATATTAGTTTTTTCTCCCGCATTGACCCAAGTAGGCAAACTCCTTTGCAGGGAGTCTGAAAACCTGAGTATCCACAACTAGGGGAATTTGAGCTCAAAGCAAAATGGAAATCTGGAAATTGATATATATGCAATGCATGTAACACGGTACATAATTTTGATTTATAGTAAAAAGAAAGCAAAAGCCAAAGAGCCCATTTACAGACTGAATTTATTTAGATGTCTAGAGTCCCAATAGCCACAAATAAAATATTATTATCGTTAGTATCCATTTCAGGAAAAAACAACTTACAAATTCATGAAATGTACAAATTATGACTTTGTTCCTAGTTCTTGGAGATTACCCAGAATTCAGACTTTAGCCATGATGCCCTTATATCTTGTCTAATAGAAGTTCAGCCAGTATTCTTACCTATATTTTGGCTTAGGTGCAAACAATATTTTTACCTTTTGATGTATATGAGTAAAGCACAAGAGCTCTTATCATATTATTAGAAATATTAATAATAAATCTTCAACTTCTCTACTTCGCTAAAGGCTCCAGTGTGGCTATTCTAATCATCGAGTGCCCATTCAATGGACACTGCTTTTCAGGACACAATTATGAGTTAAACCCACAGCTCTGCCTTCAGGGATCTCACAGTCTAATGGGAGATGGGACATTACAAAAACAACTGGAATTCAAGATGGAAAAAAAGCGATCAGTGTCATAAGAGTGGTACAGATAAGGCCTAGGGAAGTTCAGAAAAAAACAATGTTATAGAGAGATGAGATGAGGTGGGTATTGAGGTGGAAAGCAGGTATCGGCATAGACTTTTGGGCACTGGTGGCATTTGAAATGAAATTTAAAAGGTAAGTAGATTTGGACATGTCAACTTTTTATTCATTCAGTCAAAATTTAATGAGCACCTCCTGTGTGCAAACCACAGTGCTAGGCTCTGAGACCATAACAGTGAACTGGACAGATACAGGCCCTATCTATTCTCATGTGTATGAGCAAAGCACAAGAGCTCTTATCATATTATTAGAAATATTAAAAATAAACCTTCAACTTCTCTACTTCGCTAAAGGAACTTAATTTTTTTTTTTTTTTTTTTTTGTGAGGAAGGAGAGAAGGCTTGAGCAGATGTGCAAATGTAAAGAATGTGAAACAATTCAGGTTGGATAGAGCGTAAGGTCCATGAAAGGCAGCAGTGGTTGTGTGATTTGTGCTTGATTTTATAAATGTCAGGAAATACTGAGAGATTCGAAGATTCCCCTGGAGAAGGGAATGGTAACCCACTCCAGTATTCTTGCTTGGAGAATTCCATGAACAGAGAAGCCTGGCAGGCTACAGTCCATGGGGTCGCTGAGAGTCAGACACAACTGAGCAACTAACGCTTCACTTCTTTGAAGAAAGAAAGAACATGGAGCACTTCAGGAAGATGGTACTGGAAGCTGTGTGTAAGACAGCAGGAAGAGGTCACATAAGCCCAACTTTGTTGAAGGCAATTGGAAAAACACTTTTTGCAATAATACTTTTGATAATTAATGAGGGCTTGCATTAGGATAGCATCAATGGGACAGACCCAAGTAGCATCTCAATAACTGGCAATCAATTAAATGTTGAGGGTATGAGGAAAAGAAATATCAAATCTGACACCAAGATTTCAGGCCCGAGTGACTGATGGGCTACTTTCAAGAACAACAAAAATTGAACACAAGAAGAAAAGCTCATCTTTGCAGTGATACCATGGATATGCACAGCTACAGCTCTGACACTTGAAATGACCCCATTATTGGTGGTGTTGAATGGCTCATACAAACCTCACATACAAGTAGCATCAAGTCATGAAGACATAGAGCAGAAAGGAAAAAAACAGTTCCACACAAGGACATATTTAGTGACCTTATAATAAGGGCCAGGGTAAGCTCTCTAGGCTATGTTCTTTTCTTTCCTTCTTTTCCCCTTTTCCAACCCCTTCTCTTTTCTTCTCAATAATACTGAAAGTAAAAACACTGAATGACTGTTCAAAGAAAGGAAAAACTGACAAAAATCGAGTGAATATTAAAATATCCTGATTCAGCTTTGGTCTCTTACAGGAAAGAAAGGCATTTGAATGAAGTATAATTTATGGGAAAAGCTTTAATTAGTTCATAGCTAGGACTTCTTAAGTGTCTGGTTAATATTTTAAGTCATACATTTAAGAATTTCTTGAACAATGATTACTTGCTTAAAGGACAGCAAATCCTACTGTTTTCTCAGAAATCTCTCAGTCTTTTAAACTCTACTCAGGTCTATTCCCTTTACGCTAAATACCTATCTACTCCAAGAATCATGACTTCCCTCCTGAATACATTCAACTGCTGGGTACATGTGACACTGAATGGCTTTATTTTAGCTATTTTTTTTTTTATTCTAGAAGGGGTCCTGGTTTTTGAATCTGCTCCATCTCACCTTCACCCCACAAACATCTTGTGTTATTGTCCCTTTGTTTTCCTCCAGGAACCTGAATATCACAATGGGAATTACATCGAAAATAACCAAATACTATGAATTTCCTCTTTAAACACTTTTTGGAAATCTATGACCTATAATAGCTAAGTGACATATCTATGACACATAATTTTATATATATATATATAATGACATATAACCTATGACATATAATAGCTGTCACCATGGTGGTGCTGGGGGGCGGGAGCAGGGGAGAAAACAGATGAAAGGGGTCAGGAATAAGGCCCCCTTAGCAGAACTCAGTATAATGATAAAAATCAAAACATCTGTTAGATATCAATGACCTTTCAACTCCAGAGCATCTGGGATAAAAAGCTAGCTTGCTGTGACCTTGTATTGTGTGGTGCTTTGTACTTTTGAAAGGACTTTCACTTTTCATATCCATTATTTCACCTCATTTCCTCTTAGTCTATGAGCATCCTGAAGTCTCCTCTACCTGATTAAACCACAATAGCAACCTTCCCATGAATCTCTCTCCTTCAAGGCTACCATGATCACCTCATTGCCAAATCCTATGAATTTCCCTTTATCCTCATCCTGCTTACTTTTCCTCAGTTTGGCACAAGGTCCACCTAGGCTTATCTTTTCCCACCAAGAAAATTCTTCACTCCTATTTATTAGTGGTTATCTTCACATGAATGCTAAATATAGACAGTAGCCCCAGTGTTCATTTGTATTCTCCCACAATCAGGGTTGTGGTAGCCATATCCACGGCTTTGACAATTTCCCATGAGCAGATGACTGAGATCTCATCAGAACCTCAGAATCACCTTCCCTCTTTAAAAGACAGCTCACACACTAAACTCATATGTGGTATGTGCATGCTCAGTCATGTGCAACTCTTTGCAACCCCATGGACTGTAGCCCACCAGGCTCCTCTGTCCATTGGAATCTCCAGAAGAATGTCCATTCTTCTCCAGGAAGAATACTGGAGTGGGTTGCCATTTCCTCCTCCAGGGGATCTTTGAACCTGTGTCTCCTGCATTGACAGGTGGATTCTTTATCACTGAGTCACTGGGGAAGCCCCAAAGCTCAGTATATTCCCAACCAAATATGTTCTCCTCCAGCAATGTGATCCTTTTCTCCAGGTTGCCCATCTCATTATGAGTGATACACTTCTCCCAGTCTCTAAGGCTAGAAACACCAGAAACATCTTTGTGTTATTCTCACTCCCATAATATCTAGTCAGGCATAGATGTTGGTCTGTCTGTTTTTGGTCTTTTACCTCTTCAACTCATCCTTCACATTGCTAGAGATTGCTTCCTAAAATGCCATTCTTGATCCACTTCAAAAAATTCCGTTGTTCCCTTTAATTAACAAAACTATTATAGGTGTCAGAGTTTCCAGGAACAGACTCAAATGTAATTTTCAAGCCCTTTCACCATCCCTCCATCCATGCTACACTGGATTTATCATTGGAGCTTGCCAATGATAAACAAACAAACATATACACAAATATACATCCCCAAATGTGTATTTTCATTCATGCCATTTTATGTACATGAAGTTTACTCTGACTGGTATGACCTCACTGCCCAACCTCACACTTTTTCTATTAATCCTTCAAGGACCAGTGCTGCCTTTCTGAAGCCTTCCTTAGTTCTCCCTTCCTCATTAAAATAAATTGTGTTATCTATGCTCCCACAGCAATTTGCTCATACTCCTATTATGGCCTTTATTTCATTCTGCCTTCTACTAGAGTTAGTTGTCTGTGCCCTTGACTAAAGTGTAAGTTTCTTGATGGCCATGACTGTCTCATTCATCTCTGGGCCTTTACACAAAGCAATTTCTCAATGAATTAATGTATAGTGTCAACTCTCAGTAAATTAAACAAATGAAAAGGAATGTTTGGTACAGGTAATGGAAAATCATAGAAACTACCATAGCTAATTTCCTCATCCAGGTGAGAACTCAGCCTTCATCATTGTGCTGGGAACTGAGAGCCTGCCTGAGGTCAGCATCAAGGACAAGTTCCTCCAAATGTGGATGACTGGAAGTAGATTTCAGAGGAACACTTTCAGGAGCTGATGACTGATTGAAGACAAGGAGGATGGCTTTCCCTCCAAGGTCAAGCTTGTAACAAGTATCTGCAATGTACACTGGGGGATTTGGCTGTACTCCAATTATGCTAATATGTTTTATATATGGGCTTCCAGCAGCCAGGAGCCACCTCCCTAAACAATTTAATAAGTGTAAATATCAAGGCAGAGTTGTAAACGTGGAACTTATTTGTAATGTACCAACCTTGTTATTATCAAATGTCATGGGGTATAAGTCATGGCAATTATGCTGCATGCTTTTTATTACATTTATTTTACTTTTTAAAAGTGCAGTATATCCCCATAAGCTTTCCTTCTCCTGTGCTGCCTAAGGAACCTACCCTGGCTGTGTGTTCTGGAGTCACAGAAGGCAGGACCCTTAGGGTCAGAGGATTAATGAGCATCCTGGGAGGAAAGGGTCATTGACTCCACCCACTGAAACTATAGCCTCAACCTCAGCCTTCACTGCATGTATCCATAACTCAAGCTGTGGGACCTAATGAGTTTCTCAACACAAGAGCTTTCATGAGGTAAAATACAGAACTGTTGCTTCCTCCTCCCTCCTACCACCTGAGCATGTATGTATGTCCCTGTCATGAAGAGGCTGGAAGTTTTACACAAAGTCTTCAAACTCTTAATTGCCAGCTTGGTGGGAAACACTCCAGAGCCACCTCTTAAGTGGTCTCTTGGCAGATGAAAGTGAAGGGAAGTAGGTCTTATTTTTTCCTTTGCTTTGGACCAGAAAAGCATCCACTATACCCAGCCCATAATTTCTATTTCCCACTCTCTTTCTCTCCCCCTCTTTTCCACTTCTCACTAAATTGCAACAACCACTAAGAAGGAGAAGGGCACGTGACCTTTTTTACTCTCTATGACTAAGCATTCTATGGCAACAGTCCTCTTTTCTTTCAAAGGAGCCCCTCTAGTTTTTCTGTGGGCTTCCACAGGCTTCCCTGGTCTTAGGCAGGAAGCCTGCCAGGCCACAGGTCTATTGGCAAGTGAATCTGTTTTTAAGGGTTTTGAAACATGCCACTGCTTTCAAAGTTTCCTTAAAAGAGAAGGATAAAAAAATAGTTGCTGATCTTTGCACCCAGGAGTTTTTTTAGGAGCTTTATCTCCGCTAATCACAGCATCCCCCTACCTTTTCAGTTTATGATCCAACAACCAGGATAACAATAAGCTATTCATTAGTTCATCACTTATTCCACAAATATCCATTGAGCAACTACTGTGACAGGTGCTTTATAATAGTGAGCAAAAATAGATGGGATTCAGGTCTTCATGAGCTTACAGTCAAATGGAACATGACAATGATAAGCAAATCTATGATGCCTATGACAATTGCATTAAATGCCTAAGAAGGAAAGAATGCAGATACTATAAAAGAAAATAATGATTTATGCTTAGGAGGGGAGCCTAAATTAGACTGTGTGGTCAAGAAAAGCCTTTGAAAAAGTGACATTTAATTGAAGGCTGAAAGGATGACAAGTTAACCAGTTGAAAGTAAGCATTTGTGCAGAGTCAGTGTAATGGAAACAAAGCACAAAGTCAGCTTAGGCTAGTTTGTACTACAGTTACAAACAATCCCTCAAGCTCAATTACCATAGCAAAGGGCCCTGCAGCTGCTACAGGTCATCTGTGGCTGTGTTTACTTCATGCTGCTAAGTCGCTTCAGGCGTGTCCGACTCTGTGCGACCCCATAGATGGCAGCCCACCAGGCTCCCCCATCCCTGGGATTCTCCAAGCAAGAACATTGGAGTGGGTTGCCATTTCCTTCTCCAATGCATGAAAGTGAAAAGTGAAAGTGAAGTTGTGTCTGACTCTTAGCGACCCCATGGATTGCAGCCCACCAGGGTGCTCTGTCCATGGGATTTTCCAGGCAAGAGTACTGGAGTGGGGTGCCATTGTCTTCTCTGTTTCCTTCATACACCTTCCTTATTCCAGGATCTCAACTGAAGGAGGAGCCCTTCTTTGGGACATACCATTCTTACTGCAGAGGGAAGAGAGCACAAAAGACTGAACCATGTCATGACTGTTAAAGCTTCCGATTATAGGTGACAGAGGTCACTTTGGCCCACGTTCCATGGGCCAAAGCAAGTTCTATGACCAAGCCCACATTAGTTTGGCATGGCTCATGACAGGAGACAGACACACTCTCTCTAATAGGGAGGAAATATTAATACCTGGAAGCAATCACGCTGTGTACCATGGTGCTTGTCTGAGTTCCTCCTCTCCCCTTTACTAAGAGATTTTTGACATTTTACTTAACTTCCATGGTCTCAGCTTCCTCATTTCTAAAAAGGATGTTTAAAACAACTGAAGGGAACCTAAGACAGTTTTCCCAGAGTTGGGTCTACCCCTCAATTTAGGCAGCAGCTTGAGGGAACTGAAATTGTATAATCTAGAGTCCAGGGTTTTCTCTGCATTTTCCCTTGGCTATTTATTTCAAGCACAGTGATAGAAAGCAAGTTTCGGCATGCTACCTTGGTCACTAGTTGTGTGATCCTGGCCAAGAAACTTAAATTCTTTGAGCCTCTGACTATTTTAAGGATTATGTAAAATAATCCATGTGAGAGCATTGTGTGTATCATAATGCCATACAAATACTAATCATTATTATAATTATCTGATTGCTTTGATCACCTCTACTAAGACCCCAAAATCTGTTTCTCTCATACCCTCACTGCTACATTTCAACAATTCACCTCAAGCTCACTATGTCAGAAATCATCTTCTCTCTCAGGCAGCTCCCATTCAGCTCCCATTCCAGGCTTCATTATGTTTATTACATGCACTGACATGCTTCCAATCACCAGGGGTGCAGAACTTTATGTTGTCTCTGACATCTACACCTCCACTCAGTTCCATCAATTCTCCCTTTGTAATATAGTTTATGTGGCTCTCTTTCTGGTTTCAAAGCTACCATCTAAGCCCAGACCCTAGTACCTCACTCCTTGTTACTATCATAGCTATTCTTCCTGCCCATACTTACACCCCTGTCCGAAGCAGTCATTTGATCATCAAATTTTTCCACTCCAAGCCCTTCAGAGGCCCACCAGTGAATATAAAATTAAAGTCCAGGAGGACTTCCCTGGTGGTCCAGTGGTTAAGAATCCACCTTGCAATGCAAGAGTTTGATCTCTGGGTGGGGAACTAGGATCCCACATGCCCCCAGAGCAATAAGCTTCCGTGATGCAACTACTGGAGCTCACACGTTCCAGAACCTGTGTGCCACAACTGGAGAGCCCACATGCCACAACAAAAGATCCCACATGATGGAACGAAGATCTTGCAAACCGCAACTAAGCAACGCAGCCGTATTTAAAAAAAAAAAATTAAAGTCCAATCTCTTTAGCTGAGCAGCCAATGCCCTCCACAATTTGGCCTGGGGCACTTCTTCCAAACTTCCCACTCATTCTTACCTGTATACCCTCTGCTGTAGCCATACTAACCTAATTCAACACTCTCTAAAAATCTCCATTATCTAGATCAGCACTGTTTAGCAAACATCTAATGTAACTCACAGATGTAATCTTACATAAGCTAGTAGATAACACTTATAAAAAATAAATAGAAACAAGTGACATCCTTTTTAATATATTTGCCTTAACCTAATATATCCAAAATACTATCCTTTTAATATGTAATCAAAAAATTAGTAATGAAAAACTTTACATTCTTTTTCCTTACTATGTCTTAAAAAACCCTTGAGTATTTTACACTTATAGCACATCTCACATACGCTACCCATATTTCAAGTGTTCAGTAGTCACATGTGGTTGGTGGCTACCATACAGACCAGTGAAAATCTATCCCCTACCTCATGGCTCAAGGCAAGCTCTGTCCTCTGCTTGAAATACCTTCCACTCAAACCTCAAATCACTTGTAGAAATGATACTTTTCAAAGACGCAGCTTCATAGCCCACATGCTCTCAGAAGTCTCAGATTTTCCGGCTGGAATTCATCTTTTCCTTCCCATACTCCCATACATATTATTTTATAAAAAAAAAATTAATGTGAGTAGGTAATACATTCATTTATTTCTAAAACTCAAAGGGTGCCAAAGGATATGCATACAATTGACACCCCTACCAACTAGCCACCCTAATTCTCTCCCCTAGAAGCAATCAATGTAATTAGAGTTTTGTGTATCCTTGCACAAATCTTATACATATACATCTTGTATAAATATGTACAGACATATATATAAACATACATGACTTTCCTCCATTCTTACTTAACAAATGGTAGCATGTTTTAAACATACTGGCCTATACATTACCTCTTTGTATGTAATACTCTATTTTGGAAATCATTCCATACTAATAGATAAAGTATATCTGTTTCACTGACAAGATTTTTAATTCTCAGAGGATATGGAATTTTTTTCTGTATTCTCGTATAGCTCTGCACTTTGGACCCTGGTGCTATACATTTTTGTCATTGTTCAGTCTCTCAGTCGTATCTGATTCTTTGTGACCCCATGGACTACAGCACGCCAGGCTTCCCTGTCCTTCTCTATATCCCAGAGCTTGCTCAAACTCATGTCCATTGAGTCGATGATGCCATCCAACCATCTCATCCTCTGTCACCCCCTTCTCCTTCTGCTTTCAATCTTTCCCAGCATCAAGGTCTTTACTAATGAGTCGGCTCTTCACATCAGGGGCTATACATAATATTCAATATTATTCAACAATATTCAATAATATACATAATATTAAAATGAATTGCTCAAACTGTTACCAGATTAATCTTGCTAAAATGCTCTTTTGCATATGGTATCCCACCCGCATCAAAATACCATTGACTTCTAATTGCCCACAGGGTATCTTTTATATTCAAGCACCTTCACAGTCAGACTCAATCTTCCCTTCCAGACTAATCTCTACTCCCCAGAAACACAGGCTTTCTATTAACCAACAGGTGTCCTCACTGAAGCTTTGCTACAGGTTGACATGTATGTTTATCCATCTGTGTGTGTTTGCATGGGCGTGTGTATTTTACTCCAAAGTCTTCCCAACTAGACCATAACCCAAGAATTCTGTCTAATGCCCTTATTTACCCCCAGGAAAGTAACTACAACTCATTGATGCTCTGTGTATAGTTGATGGACTTGGGAACCTCTTTCTTCAGGCCTTCTTTCCTCCCTTCCCTTCCCTTCCCTTGGGCCTGGCCTGGCCCAGGCTGCATGATAGCTGCCCCAATTCTACATTTCCTTTTTTTTTTTTTTTTGCAGAAACAGAAGAGTTTGTTTCTCAAATCTATTTTATTTTTAAATCATTCTTTCTTTATTCAAGTTATTCTCAAGCCAGAGAAGTTGTAGGCAGAAGAAGCGACAAGGGTCAAAGAACAAAATAAGCATACTTCCTGCCAGGGAGTTTTTACTCCCATTTTCATGCTTTTGTCTAGAATCCCATTTATTTAAATCTGAAATCACCAACTTTTCTTAAGTCTCAAACAATTGAAGCTGCTTTGAGAGTCACATCAAAAGCAGCTATGACACTACCATGGCTGACTAACACTTCAATAAAGCCCAGTGGTACTTAAATGCAATCAGCTCAAAGATGAAAAGCATGACAATAGCTACCACTTATTAAGCACTCTATAGCAGGTGCTGTTCGCCAGCTTTATGTTCTTTATTTCATCTAATCCTCACATCCATCCTGAGATAGGTTCTATTACTCAAATTTTATAGACAGGTGAACTCAAGCTCAGGGAGGTAAGGTGGCATGATCAGGATCTCCATTAGGAAGTGACAGGGGTGAAAACTAAACCCAGGGAATATGACTTCAGAACACAGGCTCTTCACCACTAGGCGTAGTTCCTGTTTTAGCCTGAGAAAGCAACTGCCCTTCTGGTATGTAATGCTTGAAACTCATCTATTTGAACCCCTGGGGAGCATGAGTATCATCACTCTCATCTCTGCCTCCCTTGTGTTTCCTCTGCCCTCTACTTGGTCCAGAGAGAACTGTACTACTTTTCCACTGCCTCATCACACATGCACTGCTCCAAGCCAAAGAGGGCTTGGTATCTAGACTCTGTATCTAGAATGTTCCTTGCAACTCAAAATATGTTTTATGGGCAAGCAGCATCGGTATCACAAGGGAACTTGTTAGAAGTAAAGTACCCTGGGCATCATTCCAGACTGCTGAATCAGAATCTGCATTCTAACATATTCTCAGGTGATTCGTGTGTACATTAAAGCTTGAAAAGCACTGCTCTCCATCTTCTGGAGTACTCCCTTAGTGATTTCTTGCTGGGGTGTTCCAGAAATGCAAGTCTAAAATCTATGATTTAAGAAGGAGGATATCATTTAAGCTGCTCCCTCTTCTTCGGCCCTGAGGAGCTCCAGAGTCAGTTAGAGGCCATGCTAAGAGTAGATCTTGCTGTCTTTAGAATAAAATATATGTGGATGAAATGAAAAGACAGCTACATGTTCACCATCATTTGCTTCCCATATTTCATTCATGCTGTCCTGGTGTCTCACATTGCCTCAACACACTTTTCTATATATAATGAGGAAAATTTTAATTAAAAGCATCAGAACCTTTGAGCACAGAAAACCCTTTAAAAATTAAGTTTATCTGTATTTACAAGCCTCCATTTCTTTGGTAG
The DNA here is from genome assembly GCF_055505025.1 of Bos grunniens. Taxonomy (NCBI): domain Eukaryota; kingdom Metazoa; phylum Chordata; class Mammalia; order Artiodactyla; family Bovidae; genus Bos; species Bos grunniens. The sequence continues at coordinate 96,868,835 of NC_141194.1, read as the reverse complement.
TGACAATAGAATATAAAAAAGAAAACCCTGCTTCTGAAGGCATATGGAGGAATGATTAAGCTAATTTACAATAATTGCTTTAATCTTGTTATATTAAATTGTAGTGTCTAACTCTCTCAGTTCTCTTGGTCTGAGATAAAGGCAAAATATATCACCATGGTCTATATTGTACTTCTGAATCACAGTGGAAAATTCCACGCTATAATGCCACCCTATTGCCCATATTAACCATCAATATACAAGGGGGAATCCAGAAGTAGATCATCACTTTACCTGCAACACCTAATTGATGCTCTATTCTTTCTTTGAAGATAGAAAGCCCATGTTCAGAAGTAAAGCCTTTAGCAAGTATTCATGTTTTAGCTCTAATAAATTTACCAGACAAGAACTTAATTGGGCAAGGCACTCAGGAACAGGACAAGAGAATATGAAGGAGAGGGGGGAATGGGTTGAAGCCTGGGCAGCTGGGAAGGCCACGACAGGGCTTGCGATGGGGAAAGTGTAGTTGAGTTACACAGAGGTACCTTTATTTGATGTGAAAGTTAGCTCATTCATATCTGACTCTTTGTGACCCCACGGACTATATGGTCCGTGGAATTCTCCAGGCCAGAATACTGGAGTGGATAGGCGTTCCTTTCTCCAGAGGATCTTTCCTGAACCCAGGTCTCCTGCATTGAAGGCAGATTCTTTACCTTTACTTAATTCCTGGTTATGGTTCAGAACAAACCTGCTGGCTGCCATTGCTAACAGTTGCTATGAATTCATCCGTATACCACTCCAGGAAGTACCAGGCCTACACAGGAAGAGCAGTGGTATGTAAGGTGATGTCTAACATTTCTTCTTGCTCCTTGGTACCTTTGTCCACCCCTCCCTGCCTTGGGCTTGCCCACTTCTCTCCTTGATGGGACTGGCTGGGTCAAGCCTGGTTTGGCTTTTTATCTGATTCAGGTCTGAGCCCACTGATCGAGAGGACACCCTAGTGACAGTTACAGCCTTTTCAAGCCAACAAAATGGAATTGTGTTGTAAAGGACCACGAGCACTCGAAGACATTTGGCTGAGACTTTTCATCCCATTATTTCACTTTTAGAAAAACTACACTCTTTGTCTTGTGCCTTCAGTCAGATCTGCTCCACCAGAGATTCCAATCTCAAAGTCTCCTAAGGGTTCTGCCAGATGTGACCAATACCTCATCCTGATCTGATATTGGATACATGGTCTCAAACAACAGGAGATGATGAGCATGGTATCTATGTGATATTTATGTAAGTCTCTGCCTCCAGATTTTGGCAGCAAGTTTTGTTTTGTTTTGTTTTGTTTTGTTTTTCATTGAAGTTAACAAAACAACAAACACACATCTCACTGCTTTTGAATTGGAAACAGAATGCCTGACAGCTATGCACATGGCAGTACAGCCCAATTTCAAAAATAGAGGGCATGGTGTGTGGGCTTTCTTGGCTTCAAGCCTTGAAAAAAAGGAATTATCAGAAACAAGCAGATGTTCAGTTCAGTTCAGTCACTCAGTCGTGTCCGACTCTTTTGTGACCCCATGAATTGCAGCACGCCAGGCTTCCCTGTCCATCACCAACTCCCGGAGTTCACCCAAACTCATGTGCATCAAGTCGGTGATGCCATCCAGCCATCTCATCCTCTGTTGTCCCCTTTTCCTCCTGCCCCCAATCCCTCCCAGCATCAGAGTCTTTTCCAGTGAGTCAACTCTTTGCATGAGGCAGCCAAAGTATTGGCATTTCAGCTTCAGCATCAGTCCTTCCAAAGAATATCCAGGACTGATTTCCTTTAGAATGGACTGGTTGGATCTCCTTGCAGTCCAAGGGACTCTCAAGAGTCTTCTCCAACACCACAGTGCAAAAGCATCAGTTCTTCAGCGCTCAGTTTTCTTCACAGTCCAACTCTCACATCCATACATGACTACTGGAAAAACCATAGCTTTGACTAGATGGACCTTTGTTGGCAAAGTAATGTCTCTGCTTTTCAATATGCTCTCTAGGTTGGTCATAACTTTCCTTCCAAGGAGTAAGCGTCTTTTAATTTCATGGCTGCAATCACCATCTTCAGTGATTTTGGAACCCCCAAAAATAAAGTCTGACACTGTTTCACTGTTTCCCCATCTATTTCCCATGAAGTGATGGGACCAGATGCCATGATCTTAGTTTTCTGAATGTTGAGCTTTAAGCCAACTTTTTCACTCTCCTCTTTCTTTCATCAAGAGACTTTTTAGTTCCTCTTCACTTTCTGCCATAAGGATGGTGTCATCTGCATATCTGAGGTTATTGATATTTCTCCTGGCAATCCTGATTCCAGTTTGTGTTTCTTCCAGTCCAGCATTTCTCATGATGTACTCTGCATATAAGTTAAATAAGCAGGGTGACAATATATAGCCTTGACATACTCCTTTTCCTATTTGGAACCAGTCTGTTGTTCCATGTCCAGTTCTAACTGTTGCTTCCTGACTTGAATATAGGTTTCTCAAGAGGCAGGTCAGTTGGTCTGGTATTCCCATCTCTTTCAGAATTTTATTGTGAGCCACATAGTCAAAGGCTTTGACATAGTCAATAAAGCAGAAATAGGTGTTTTTCTGGAGCTCTCTTGCTTTTTCAATGATCCAGTGGATGTTGGCAATTTGATCTCTTGTTCCTCTGCCTTTTCTAAAATGAGCTTGAACATCTGGAAGTCCACTGTTTGCGTATTGCTGAAGCCTAGCTTGGAGAATTTTAAGCATTACTTTGCTAGCATGTGAGATAAGTGCAATTGTGTGGTAGTTTGAGCATTCTTTGATATTGCCTTTCTTTGGGATTGGAATGAAAACTGACCTTTTCCAGTCCCGTGGCCATTGCTGAGTTTTCCAAATTTGTTGACATATTGAGTGCAGCACTTTTGCAGCATCACTTTTAAGGATTTGAAATAACTCAACTGGAATTCCATCACCTCCACTAGCTTTGTTCGTAGTGATGCTTTCTAAGGCCCACTTGACTTCACTTTCCAAGATGTCTGGCTCTAGGTGAGTGTGAGTGATCACACCATCATGATTATCTGGGTTGTGAAGATCTTTTTTCTACAGTTCTTCTGTGTATTCTTGCCACCTCTTCTTAATATTTTCTGCTTCTGTTATATCATTTTTTGTCCTTTATTGAGCCCATCTTTGCATGAAATGGTCCCTTGTTATCTCTAATTTTCTTGAAGAGATCTCTAGTCTTCCCTATTCTATTGTTTTCTTCTATTTCTTTTCACTGAAGCAGATGTATATCATTATTATTAATATTTCCAAATACTGACTTTCTGAGGGGCTTAGTGCCTTCTACATCAGTGATCTTGCTTATCCTTGGGGGCTTTGGATAACCTCATTGGGGTTTGGGGGTACCAGGGTAGTCAACACACAAGCACATACTCCCTAAGATTTAACAGAATACTCTGGCATCTTCTTAGAGCCTCACAACAGATCTGTGAGGTCTATGCAGGTTATCATGCCCTGTTTGTGAAAGGGCTTCCCTGGTGGCTCAGATGGTAGAGAATCTGCCTGCAATGCAGGTGACCCAGGTTCAATCCCTGGGTCAGGAAGATCCCCTGCATAAGGGAGTGGCTACCTACTCTAGTATTCCTGCCTGGATAATTCCATGGACAGAGGAGCCTGGTGGGGGACAGTCCAAGGGCTCGCAAATAATCAGACACGACTGAGTGACTAACACACACACACACACACAGACTTTGAAAGCCAGAGCTCCTGGTGCCAATGGTGCTACATGCCAGATTCCTCAAAGGTAGTGACTTTCAGCACTATTGTTGCTCTAGGTTGCACATGCTGTCTTTTAACTGCCAAGGAGGTAGGGGGATAGCCATGCACTGCAGAAGGGGGCCTTCCCCTGCCTTACTCGCTAATTTCTTACACTCTGACTGCTTACTGAATGTTCAGGACTCAACATGCATCATTTCTGTATGTCTCCTTCCCTCCAACCCCAGGTAGTGTTTTAGCCTCCATAGTTTCCACAGTCTCTCTTTATACCTAAACTCAAAAGCATTTTTTTTTTTTTGCTGAGCCTAAGGCATTGTTGTTGTTGTTGTTTAGTCACTCAGTCGTGTCCAACTCTTTGCGACCCCATCGTCTGAGGCACGCCAGGCCTCCCTGCCCTTGACCATCTCCCAGAGCTTGCTCAAACTCATGTCCATTGAGTCCAGTGATGCCATCCAACCATCTCATGTGCCTAAGGCATATGGGATTTTAGTTCCCCAACTAGGGATCAAACCCATGCCTACTGCATTAGGAGTTTGGCGTTTTAACCACTGTACCACCAGGGAAGTCCCTTGACTTTTAAAAAGTATGCTCCTTTTGGGTAAACGTCTTGCCTGTCCTGTCATTCCTCCCCTTTCCCCTGCTCCTTGCAAAGACACTGGAATACACATTCACACCCAAGTGAGAATCCAGATTGCTAATCTGGATAACCATCATCTTATCCCTCCCATCAGCCAAACTTTTACTGATCTTTATTTTAGATCTTTTGTTGCTGTTATTCACTCTCTCAGTCATGTCTGACTCTCTGAGACCCCATGGACGGCAGTATGCCAGGCCTCCCTGTCCTTCACTGTCTCCCAGACTTTGCTCAAACTCATGTCTGTTGAATCGATGATTGCATCCAACCATCTCATCCTCTGTCACCCCCTTCTCCTGTTCTCAGTTTTTCCCAGCCAATATACTTATTTTATCTCTGTTATGTATAAGGTGATAGAATATTGACCTGACCTTTCAAATTATTTCTCTCCCACCTTAATTCTGAAACATATAGCTCCTTGAGAATTATTGATCTTTTATGACTTATCAAGGTTTTTATAACTGCTTCCATGTTTGTCCTACTAAACTGTGACTCCCTTGAAGACAGGGATGTAACCTTTGTATCCACAAGTGCCAAGCAGGGAGGTAATAAGTACACATTAAATATTTGGTGAATGAATGAGGGAATAAACAGTGCCAGAAGAGGACTTATTTAACGCTACCGCATCATTTTCTTCCCTGTCTTGCTCTGTTTTTAGCAAAAGGGCAAAATTGGAAGTGTTTAAGATTCTTTAACATACGACTCTAGGGATAATCCCTGGAGGAGGGAATGGCAACCCACTCCAGTAATTCTTGCCTGGAGGGTCCCCATGAACAGAGAAGCATTGGCGAGCTACAGTCCATGGCGTCACAAAGAATGGGACATGACTGAACGACTAAGCACTGGGGATAATATCAATGAAAATGACAAGGGTTCCCTTCCCTCTTCCCTCTATTCTATCTACTATCCCATCGAATCTTTACTGCTTAGAATCTATGTGCCTCTGCTTGATTAATTATACACTGCCTTCTTTCATCTTGAATGTTTAAACTGACAGTAATTGCCCAGAATTGGATGCATAACCTCTAAGAACATGTCTACTAAAAAAAAGGGCTTGTTTCACATTGTAATCTGTCATAATATTCCTCAAGGTGGTTCATTCTGTAAAGTAGAAGAGGCTGCCATGTCAAAATAAAGGTTCAGATCAGCTCCACCAGTCAGCATCCCATCCACATCGGAGCTTGAGAATACCTCAGTATTGTGAGTCGTTTACAGTTCTCTTATATCCACTAGACCCACACATCACAAACCATCTGGATTGAAGAACCATGATTTTTTTTTATTTGTTTTAAATTTTCAGTCTATAGATACTTTTATAAAATATAATAACAATTTCTAGAAAAAATATAATGAAAAAAAAATAAAAGCCCTCAGTTTTTTGGTGAACATCAACAGACATAACAGTACTCTGTAAAATTGCTATACGGTCTCTAAAGGCTCATTCTCAACAGCTACATTTACCTCTTTATGGACCATCATCAATCTACGAAGCAAGATGTGAAGGGCTCTGCCTGAGATGGTGTGCTTATCCAGGCCTTAGCCAAACCTGCTTATGGTCTGAGTTGTCTTTGGACCTCCAGGGCCAAGCCCCCATTATACATAGTGATTATCATGTCCCAAAAAAGGAAGGCACCCTTTTTTGGGACTATGTTATAACTTGCTTATAATCACATAGCTGATAAGTGGTTAAACCAGAATTCAAATCCAAGTCTTGTTACTCACATTAGTTCTAACTTATTTAGAGGACTATGCTGCTGCTGCTGCAATCCTTCTCTTCTCCCTTCTTCTACTAAAGGTGATTTCTCATTGCTCCCATCAAAGATTCTGCATCCTAGCAAAGTCAGTCTACTCACTACTTTTTTCCCTTGCGTCCAGCTGGCTGATTCTACTTCTTGACATTTTCTTAGGACCACCTTCAACCTGCAATGCCCTCTCTTTTCCTCTCACAGGTATTTTCCTTGTTCAAACTCAATCTCCAAATTGGCCTCCATATGCTACTACTGTTCTCAAACTTTAATATTCATGGATGTCCTTTCCTGAGCCCCACAACAAAATTCTGGCTTTGTGGATCTGAAGTAGGGCCCAGGAATTTAATTTTTCATAAAGCCTCCCCCTTCCCCATTCCCCCCAGGATACTCTGTGGCATTAACTGTTTTTTGGATCACAGATTGAGAAATAATGTTCAATATGAAAACACTAGTTAACAGTACTTGAATCAATTCTTTCTCCAGATATCCTTAAATGCTAATACTTCTCATAAAGTAACACCTTATTAACTCAGCTCCATTAAATTGGAATTCTTGATCATTGGACAGAAGCTGGGCTGCCAAAAAGAGAGGTGGGAGGCTGAAGATGAATCTCCCTTCAAGATGATAAGTAGAGCTAGCCATGCATATTTTGGTGATTCATGCCGAGTAATTCCTTGCTAATTTATTCGCTGACTGCAAGATCCTTGATTAGGCCATTCAGGACCACATCTACCATTTTCTCTCACTTTCATTATTGCCCAGCCTCTTACCTGGTCTCCCCGCTTCCACCCTTGATGCCCCATAGTCCATTCTCCACCTGGATACTTTTGTGATCTTTAAAAAAAATAAAACTCTGGTTGTATTGCTTGCCTGAATAAAACCTTTCAATGGTTTTCTGTTGCTCTTAGAATAGAGACCAAACTCTTTAGCAGAGTCCACAAGGCACTGCATAGTTTGGCCCTGCCTACTTCTTCAGACTCATCTTGGTTCCCTCTCCCCTGGCTCTGCTTCCAGCATGCTAGCTTCCTTTCAGTTCATTGACTAGACCCCATCTCCTTCTGCTACATTACCTGTGCAAATGCTCATCCATGGCTCTGAAATGTTCTTCGCATCATACCCTCCTCACCCCACACACCCATACAAACATATGCTTGGTTAATCTCTACTCATCTTTTAGCTTGCTCACTTGTGCTCATGCTCAGTCATGTCCAGCTCTTTGCAACTCCATTGACTGTAGCCTACCAGTCTCCTCTGTCTAGGGGATGTTCCAGGCAAGAATACTGGAGTGAGTTGCCATTTCCTCCTCCAGGGAATCTTCCTAACCCAGGGACTGAACCAACATCTCCTGCATCAGCAGGTGGATTCTTTACCACTGAGCCACCTGGGAAGCCCTACTTATCTTTTGGATCTGAGATCAAATGTTTCTACCACAGGGGAACCTCCTGAACTGCTACTGTATGTCAGTTTCCTTTCCTAGATCCTTTCAGAGACTCATGTTTCTTTTTCTCAGAAAATTGTCTCATGTTGTAGTTATACAATCCGTGTGTGTGTGTGTGTGTGTGTGTGTGTGTGTGTGAGCCACTCAATGGTGTACAACTCTTGAGACCCCGTGTACTGTAGCCCACCAGGCTCCTCTCCCCATGGGATGTTCCAAGCAAGAATACTGGAGTGGGTTGCCATTTCCTTCTCCAGGGATCTTCTCGACCCAGATACAATCATTACTATTTGTAGAATTATTTGATTAAAGCCCAACTCATCTTCTAGACAGTAAGCTCCCTGAGGGGGCCCAAAGCCTTTCACTCTACCCTCAGTATCTAACAGAGTGACAAGCAGATAGAGGAAGCAATAAACATTTAAGTCAATAGGCAGGATAAATCCCTTCAGTTTCTTTCAAAGCAGACTACAACAATCCAAATTTCTTTACTTTCTTCCCAAATCCAACACTATCCTGACTCTGCATGTATGAGTGTGTGAGTGACAAGAGTTCAGACTTCCCCTAGAGGGAAGACCCCAATCAAGGAATAGGATTCCAAACTTACCCACTTAATCCTAAAGCTTTAGACCAGTCCCCTCTGCCAAGAGACCAGACAAGCATAGCATTGAATATCCCTGCCTATTGGCTTCTACACTAAACAGCGTGGCCCCAGAAGCCACCTGGGCATTGGAAGGTAATGATGGAATACCTGTTCAAGTTGTTTAGTTGCAGTTCAGCATGTTCCAATCTTGTTAGCTATCACCTTAGCCAGCAAATGCCCTCTACACTAAACACTTAACAATGATACTTCAATATATTTATCTACCCCACTCTTTCTGGTATGCATGTAGTTATAATTCTTAAAGTGAAATTAGGTGGGAGCAGCAGCAGGAAACTGCTGATGATGGTGGTGGGGAATGGATGGCTGACATAGTGTGTTATGTGTCATTTCTTAGCACCAGATGCCATTTGAATTTTACACGACAGTGGAGCCAGCATTGGACAGAAGAGCTACCTTAACAATTTGGAAAGGTTCGGCTGAAATCTAGGTCCAAGAGTTGAAATATATTAACTCCTTTTCTGTAAGCTTATGACTCAACCAGTAAAATCAGGGACACAAAAAGATGCAGGACCCTTGTGCTAGAGGATAATTGAAGACCTAAATTTTTTAAACTCAGATTGAGTCTGTAGGTTGCCTTAGCGTCCAGCATAGGGAAACTCTATGTGACTCCTATGACTCTGACTGGAGGCATGACATGCTAATGCTTCTGTCTGTGAGAACCTTGACTACAGAACAACTGGACAGTTTGAATGATTTTCTAACTGGTCATAATTCTCCAAATATTTTAATATTACATGCTGTCACTGTAGTCCATCTGAGAAGAGGCATGCCACAGGAAGATCATAAAAGTAACTGGTCTCACAATGCCTCTATCTGCTCAAATATTCTGTTATTTGGATCTATTTTTTGCAATTGTGACTATTTTAACTGTCCTTTCAACTGATGCAATAAGGGATATTCTTCAACATCTGAAATGCTGCTGGCAGGTGCTGTGGATCCCAAGTAATTTGGGTAGCTTTCTGCAGAGTTTACAAAGCCATTTTTAATATAATGATTTTTTAAATGAGTGTGCTCTGTATGTGTTATGACTCTTTCTTTTTAGTTTCAACAAGCAAATGGGCAAATGAAATAAAAACCACCCAAAGAAGAGTTAATTAGAAAATTTTAAAAGGAAATAGTCTGTCAAAGTGCTTTGGTTTTCAGGTAATCTTCAGCTCCTATTTGATCCATCCTCTAAACATATTTCCATTAGTCTCTATGATTAGGATGCCTATTGGAAAATTTCCTTCCTTTGTGATACTCGAACTTTTTGTTCAATATTTAATTTCACGTATCTCAATAAAACCATCTGCTGTACAAAATAATCTCCCTGTTTACTAAAAATTCATTTGCAAAATGTTTGGAAAGTGGCCACTAGATATAACTACTCCCCGCCTACTCTTTTTTTTTTTCCCTACTCTCTTTTCTCTTTTTTCCACCAAAAGCATGCATGAAAAATTTCCAAAAATGAGATAATAACTGATATCAGATGATGAGTTACAACATGACCTAGCTACTTTACTATAGGTAACTGGGCTGTGGAGCAGTGCTAGACCCAAAGGCAGTATTTATGCCATGACCAGTGACCTCTGAGGTGGATGGCTTAAGAGTACTAACCAGATCCTTACTTATGGGGAATCTCAGTTTCAGCCTCAGACACTGTCCATTGGTCAGTAGTGGGATAAGTAGAAGCAGAGACAGAATAGCTGAGCTAACCTCACAACAGAGCAATAGGAGATGGGGTAATAGAATACTTCTTGTGAGAAGAGGGCTTACTGTTATGTGAGGAATGATGGTCAAGCTCTTTAGAAGGTATGTGTGGCTCATTTATTTACAATAAACATTCATTAACTGAAATACGCTGAGGATGTCCCTTTTCTTTGTAACTTGACTGTGTCTAACACATGGATCACCTTTAAATTTTTTTTTGAAGTCTGGTTGTCAATGTGGATCAAATAGAAGCTGAACTAAGATAAGAACACAGGTCTCATTCCCTGGGTAGTGGTATTTGCAAGATCAACTTTATTTCCTTATCAAGAAGAGCTTCAGTCCTCAATTAATTGAAAAGTTATAGCTGAGATGTACTTCTTCAGACTTGCTGCTATCAACTGCATAAACTCTATGATGTTGGCTTATGTGTAGAAAAGGTTGGTAATTATTCTGTGAGATGAGGGGCAAATTTCCAGATAGATATGTATATTTTATTGACTAAATTACACTCCTAGGAATTAGTTGAAGAATAGCTCCATGTAGTCATTTAAATAGCTCCATGTAGTCACTCTGGTGAGGGAAACCCACATCCTAGAAAACACTTAACTCATAATCCTTCAAACAGGAAACACTTTTGCTCAAATGTTTCAAAAGAAGATCTTAACCATCAATTGTATGTTCATATCTTATTAAATGTACTGTTTCTAGATGAATCTGCCTCTTTGGTAGATATGTCCAAAGTTTGGGGAGAGTGCCAACATTTTCCTTTCTTCTTCAGAAAGAACCCAATACTCAACCTTCTAACAGTTATTATTCCAAGACAAGGAAAGCTGTACCTAGGTTAATCAAAGAAATCTAAGGACTGATGCTGATTTTTCAAACTCTCAACCCTCTATCCCAGCAAAAGTGTTGTATACTATGAAGTGTCCAGACTGGTGAAACCTGTCATAAGGCTTTGCAAATACTGGTATGTTCAACTAAAGATTCAAAAGCTTAATGCCTCAATTTCTTTGAACCTTTGTAACCACACTTATGAAATGAAAATGATAAAACCTGCCATGTCAACATAATCCCCTGAATTCTAAAATCTAAATTTTGAAATGCCTTCCCAAATTATCTCATCCAACCTCCCTCTTTAGCTCATAAGTGAGGTCTGAGCTTCAAATAGCCAATGTAGATATATTCAAAAAGATGCCCAAACTATTAGCATCATTATCCTTTGTTTCTTATTTTAATGATGCCATTACTGACTATTCCAAAAGACCTCTTGACTGTTTACTTATTGGTTGTTTTCATTGGAAAGACTCCTATTTTTCACCACCCACCACCCCCCAAAAAAAAACCCTCTCTGTCCTGGGTTTTAGCTCTATGCAGAATAATAGCCAGTATTTCTTTTTTTTTTATGTGTCTGCCTCTAAGTTAGATGATTCCATCTAACTTTATCCCCAGAAAAACTTACAAATATTTCTAACCAAGAAGGCAAGTCTTGATTTGTCCTATTTCAGGTCATCTTCCTTGTACAAAAACATTATATATTAGCCATAAGAGCTTTGAGAAATAATCTGGTCCAAAGACTCCCAAATACCAGTCTGCAAGCCAACTGCATATGAATTACCTGGGAGGCCTTTGACAAATATAGACTATTTTTGCTTTTAGTTTTATTAGAGTTTTTATTATGAAGACTTCAACCATATAAAATAAGAGAGAATACAAAAAAAGAAAAATCCTCCCAGATGATCATCATCAAGCTTCCACAATTAACCACCCATAGTTAATCTTGCTTCATTTATATCTCTTCCAGCCAATCCCTGGCTTATTTTGAAGCACACTTCATCCATAAATATTTCAAAATGGAAATATATTTTTTCAAATATTAATTACTGGGGTTCTGATTCAGTGGGTTTAGAACTGGTCCTAGGAATATGTATTTTTAATAGGTGAAACTGATCCACAAATATTGTAGCAGCCTGTTTTGATTCTTATTGTAACAGAGAAAGATGTAGAATCTAGACTGGGGATGTCATTAGCAGAAAAGTACTCCATTGCTCTGTCCCAGTGACACAGCAGTGTCTTAGTCATATTTTTTTAAATAAAAATATATTCTGAAGCCCTTTCTGAAAAGATAATACTTGCATGGTAAGTGCTTTGAAAATAATGGGCCAGATACTAGGAGGTAAGTAAACAACTTTCTGAGATGTCAGCTAAGCTTTCCCAGTCTACACTGAAGTCTTATGCCTTTGAGCTCAACCTTCATTGACTGGACTACACATTTGGAAGTTAATCACAGACAGCCTTGTGACAGCTCATGTGTTATGGAATTGATTTCACTCTTAAATTGCCTTAACTCTAAAACTAAATTGTAAGCTTATGAAGGGTAGGAACCTTGCCTGATCCAGCTTTGTATCATTATTCTCCCCGCCCCTTGACAGAACCCTGCTTGGTGTCCTGTCACATGTAATAATTACCTCTTCCCTTATTCACACTACTAAGGGGTTCATTCACCACATTTTTATACTAATGTGCTAAATGTAGTGAAAGAGTGACTGTGCCTCACAATGTGCCTAAATACCAGGACACCCATGCACTGATTCAAAATGTCCTATTGAAATGTCCTGGGCTAGAAATATTTCTTCAGTGGCTTTCCATATTGACAGAAATTATGACTCCCATTTACCTCTTTAAGTGGCTAGGTTAAAACCCTAAAGCTCAAATGGGAATGTAATCCAGGAGCTCCTTAGTATTAGTGAGTTGATAGGGATGATTGCATTCATGATGAAGATCCTTTCAGGGTCATAAAGGGAGCATGGGCATTGCTTCAACTGAATAGCCCAATTGGGATTCTCTAGTGGAGGTCATGGGACTTCCCTGGTGGCTCAGACGGTAAAGCATCTGCCTACAATGTGGGAGACCTGGGTTCAATCCCTGGGTTGGGAAGATCCCCTGGAGAAGGAAATGGCAACCCATTCCAGTATTCTTGCCTGGAAAAGTGGAAGTCATGAGGCTGTTGAGAACTCAATGGGTAGAAAGGGGACACAGTACAAAACAGTGGCTAAGAATGCAGGTTTTGTTGTAAGATGGATCTATCACAGTCCTGGCTCTACCATTTACTGGTTGTGTAACATTGGAACAGACACTTAACTTCCCTGAGCCTCATTTCCTTTATTTGTAAAACAGGAGGTTTATAATAGAATCTATTTCATCTGTTCATTCAACCGTTATGCAGGCCTTCTATATGCTAGGTTCTGTGCTGGCCCTGGGGATACAACCAAGTAGGATCCTGTGGGACCCTCCCAGGACAGACCCCCTCCCCTATGTCCTCTGTTTTAACTCCTCTCTGAAGTACTTGGGACTTCCCAGGTGGCTCCCTGGGTAAAGGATCTGCCTACAATGCAGGAGACATAAGAGATAAGGGTTTAATCCCTGGGTTGGGAAGATCCCCTGGAGAAGGAAATGGCAATCCACTCCAGTGTTCTTGCCTGAAAAATCCCATCTCTGCCAGACAGAGGAGCCTGGCAGCCTATTGTCTATAGCGTCACACAGAGTCAGATACAACTGAAGTGACTGAGCACACACACATTCTGAAATACCTAGAAGATAGTATTTCATGCATATTTCCTGAGTTTTTCGGATGCTAAAAACCACCACCAAATGGAAGCCATTAACTACTGTAACTGATGATCATGAGTATCCCTAGATTGATCATATTAACCAACCACCCTATTACCTCAAAATCAACCAGAGAATTTTGCATGAGCTGATCACATAACCTGGGATGCCCCTCCCTCACCTGGCCTTTTAAAATGCTTTGCTGAAACACTTCTAGGAGTTTGGGGGTTTTTGAGCACAAGCTACTTGTTCTTGCATGGCCTTGCAATAAGCTCTTATCTTCTCCAAACACCAGTGTTTCACTTTGGCCTCACTGTGCATTGGGCACATGAACTTGCATTTGGTAACAGGGATACCACAGGTAATGAGCCACATAGGATCTCTGCTCCTCCAAACTTAAATTCCACACGTTAAGATTGTGCTGAGGCTTAAACAGGATAATGCACATGGAGAATTGAGGATGTTGGTAGCACCTAGAAAACATCATAGACATTAATTATCTTTATGTCTGTTATTATCTAGGGAGGAGGGTGGATGGCACTACAAAAAGATATTTCACATTTTGCCTAAGACTCATGCTATATACACAGTGGTAAAGAAAAATTGTGGCTTGGGTCTCACAAGTCTATAGAAAGGCTAGAAACAACCCACAAAAAGGCTATTTGAAGAATGGAGAAAATTTTTCCCCAGTCAAGAAGATATTCTTATTTCTGCTTAACACCATAGCAGACCAAAAGAAGCCCTTTTACAGCAGCAAACTGTAAGTTTTCATGCAAGCCAGAACATCTACATCACATGGATTTGTATAATAGCTAGAGAAACAGGAGTGTAATGAGTGAGCTTACTGGATTTGAGGCAACAAACTCATGTTCTTCAAGGAATAACATTTGTGCACAACTGTGGGCAGAGACGGTAAGAATTTTCTTCTGTGAGTATCAACAGGCCTGGTACTGAGAACTGATCCTCTGGTAGGAGCTAGAATAGAATTCAATACACAGAAAATAAAGAATAGCTACACAATGATTAAGAAATAAATGATAATGGAGGAGAAGCGTATAGAGCTTACCTCTGAAAACAATAATTGAAAATCCAATGTAGGATATCCAGGAATGAATAATGCCCCTGGGTTTGGTTCAGCAGGTATTGATAGCACAGTGGTCTGATCTGAAGGGTGGTATTGGGAAGCAGCACCCAGATACCCAAGAGTTGAAGTTGGTACAAGAGATACATGGTTCCAAGATAACAACACTAACTTTAGCCCTCACCAAAGAGCATGGCTAAAACTTTCTACTATTGTTTAATGTTTTATATTTTCTGCCCTGGTCAGAGCTAGCTTAATAACTTGGCCAGGCTAAACATGCAGATCCCTTGCATTAGTGACTCCAGCTTCGGAAGTCTTTATTTTATTTGTACCATGATAGATGAGGGGAGAGAGAAAGAGTGCTCACAAGCCTCAAGGTCAAGCATGGAAAATCAAAGTGTAGTCACTCAGTCGTGTCTGACTCTGCAATCCCATGGACTGACTGCAGCCGGCCAGGCTCCTCTGTCCATGGAATTCTCCAGGCAAGAATATTAGAGTGGATTGTCATTCCCTTCTCCAGGGGATCTTCCTGACCTAGGGATCAAACCTGGGTCTCCTGCATTGCACGTGGATTCTTTACCATCTGAGTCGCTAGGGAAGCCCATATATGTGCTTGCTATGCCCCACACAACAGTGTTCTCACTCAAAGATCCAGATGTAGATCCACAGACTCATACTCAGACCCACATTTAAGAGTCAACATGCAATCATTTTTCAAGTGACTGCTTATTCCTACCTTCCCTTAATTTATTTAGAAAGCTAATACTTATGCATATATTTATGGCTTAAAATAAAAGGCCATTTAATAAATCTAAAGATGAGTTTTGAGCAGTTCTTTTGCCTATGTTCTCTTTCTCTTCCCGAAACTGACTAATGCTAGATTCCAAAGGTCACTTGTCTTTAGCAATTACTCTGAAGTGCTACATCCTACCTGCAGCCTTTTAAGCATTCTAGCCTAAAGAGGATTCATCCTCTTTTCTTGGAAATAAACGTGAACTGTCAATCGAATACCACTAATGTTTCTAATTGATGTTTGAGGAGAGGGAATTTTTTCACTTAGGCATATTGCTTTTTATCTTGGTCAGTGGCCTTGCTGTTTATAAAAACAAAATTATTTGTGCATTCATAAAGCATAGGATGAGAGTTAAAGGACAATACTTCACTTTTTCTTTTGTCAAACCGGATAAAGGCACTATTAGCACTGATGGGTTTTTTCTTTTTTCATGATTTAAGGCTTGTATATTAAAAATAGCCAAACCAAACAGAGATTCAGACATAAGTTTCACTTTAATGGGATGAAAATAGCTACTCCAGTCAAATGCCTGAGGCCAAATCACATGTAGAGAAATCTGAATTTTGTTTCTTCCATTGCCTAGTTCAATGCCCCAGCATTTTTTAACTGTAAAATGGGGATTATAGCACCTACCTCACAGAGAGACTGTTAAGATTAAAGTAAATAAGGTAAGCATTGCAGCTGTTAGGGGAAGGAATAATTAATATCTGATTTCAAAGCCAATTGAGAAATAAGACATGGGCTTAGGGCAAATGAAGATAAAAAATACCATCTTTATTACTGATAATGCTGAACTCAAGGATATAACTTTGGCATGCAGCCAAAGGGTCTTAGTAGTTTTCTTCTCTCCACCTCTGATCTTTCAGATGGTTCACCTGAAGTAGACTGGGTCTGCAGAGCAGACAAACTTACCCAGCATGTTCTCTTAGTTCTACCCAGTTGCAAAACAGGGGCCAATGGATATATTTAGATAATCCACTCCTCCTCCCATGGGTGGGACTGTCAGATTTAGCATGTGAAAACACAGAACACAGAGTTAAATTTTAATTTCAGATACACAATTAATAACTTTTAGTATAAGTATGTCCCATGCAGTGTTTAGGGTATAGTTACTCCTCCAACATGATCTGAGATTCAAATTTGTTTTTCTGAAATTCAAATGTAATGGGGCATCCTGTTTTATCGGGCAACCCTTGAAAGTAAGCAAGTGTGAGAAGAAAATTTAGGAGTGTTGCTCTAGTAGAAGGCCATAAGGCCATAGAAATGGAGGGTTCTCCTGGCAGTCATATAGTATGGAACGCAGTGTGTGCTAAGTACACGTTATTGCTTTCCTTCATGCCTCGAAGACCCTCATGGTAAACTTATTCATAACAAGGCTTTGGTTTCTTACTGTATTGCTCTTCAAGAAGTAGTTTTACTTTAAATGAGGGCCAGGAGGGGGTTAACGTTTAACCTCCAGAAATTCTCTAATGATTGATTTTCTATGTTGACTGTGCATCCCCAGGGAGATTGTTAAAGATACAAATACCCAGTTATCCCCCGCCCCAAGTTTGATTCTGGGGTAGGATCTTGGCATTTGTATTTTTAACAAACTTCCCCAGGGAATTCTGATACACAGCAAAGTTTAAGGCACATCATTCTAACCCATAAGTACAGTGTCAGGGAGCAGGAAATGGGTGTTCTCAGGGAAAGGTATATGCCTCTACGCACCAAGTGGCCTGAGAAACTATTATGCCATTGCATGGACCATTGGTTTAGAACCACTGTTTAAGCTCATGGATAGAGAAAAGCACACCTTCCTTCTTATTTTGGTAGCAATAGACCTAGGATGCAACAGTGAAATGATGAGTACCGAACAGCTGGAATAGGAGTCATTTCCCTCCTAGAACACTTTAACCACATTAGATATAGTGTGCCACTGGCTCTGAGGGCAAACTTGATCAAACATACTGTCCTTTCTCACTGCAGATTATAGTCCAATGTGAAAGGTCTACAAGAGAGACAACTAAAGGGAATAGGAGGTCAGAAACAAGTAAGGAGGATGGGTCATGAAAAGGTTTACAGAGAAGATGAGATACTCTTCAGTCTTCACTGGAAGAGTAGAAATGCATAGAGGCTAGAAAATGAGAGAGTGACAGAGGCAGAGAAAGGCTAAGGCAAACAGTTACAGAGTCCAGGGGAAAGTTTCAGAATAAGACAAAAATAGACACGTATAAGGAGAAGAAAGTAAAAAAGGCATACACACATACATTTACACTAACAAAGAAAGACCTGGATTTCCAGTGCTGTTTTAACATGGCATCATAGGGGGAAAAAACACACTCTTTCTATATATACACACATACACGCACATACATACACATATATACACACATATTATTTTCTCAGAAGCTTAGCTCATGGCTGTGGGGAATCTGAAAGTATAGGAAACAAACGTCACTGCATTTGCTCATTTTAGATGACATCTGTTATTAAAAACGGCTATTTTCAGAGAAGATATTGATTATAATTCTAAAATAGGCAGATACATCATTAGTATATATAATAATTAATGATAGAATCATAATAATGCATGCATGCTCAGTCATGTTCAACTCTTTTTGGCCCCATGGACATAGCCCACCAGGCCTCACTGTCTACGGGATTTGCCAGGCAAGAATACTGGAATGGATTGCTGTTTCCTTCCCCAGGGGATCTTTCAGGCCCAGGGATCGAACTCATGTCTCTTGAATTGGCAGGCGGATTTTTTTACCACTGTGCCACCCAATACAGTATTGAAAAGTAAGGCAGCCTTTTTTCCTGAACTGGATCTAAAAGTAGAATCTCAAATGTCTGCTACCACAATTTTCCAGGACTAAGATGTGTCCCCCTTCCAAATGTTTGTTTTTATTTGAATGCATTGTCTTATTTTAATGAAGCTTTTGGAAAGCCCTTTGCTGCTGATGAGCCCAACCATTAGATATAAGTGATTTGGCTTGTGCTCTGGGCAATGCTGTTGAGCACACCAGCTTCCTGGAAGAAAAGCGGTTAAGGGAGATAAATTTTGCTTCATGGTGCTTAATATCACCTCAAGGTCTTTTGCCTTCTATTTCCTTTTCCTCTTCCTTTTGAATCATACATTCAAATAACCACATGTGTGAGCATTGAAAGGAACACATCTCAGCATGTCTTTGTGAAGGTACAGAAGACAATATGGCATTACACATGTTCAATACGCTGTTTTGAATTCTCTAGAACTTTCTTACTCCAAAATCAAATATCTTCAGATAAAGGGAAAGTATGTTGCTCAGTCAGAAATGTGCAGGTGCCAGGTCTGACTTCTCTTCTGTATCTTTACCATTTTCTGTATCTATTTTGTAACCAGGAGGCTTTTTTTTTTTTTTTTCATATTTTCTTTTCCATTTGGAGTTTAGAAAATAAACAACAGTTGACGAATCACTGTATCTGGGGGAAGGGACTGGGTGATTTCTCTTTGAAAAGAGAAATTTTTTCTCTTTGTATTAGCTGTAGACAGAAACCTAGGATGGGAAAGGAGTGATGATGGTTGTTGGCAGATACACGAGAGCTGAATGAGAAAAAGAGTAGGTAAGCAAGGGGGGCTTGCCCATCTTCCTCAGAAGAAGTAGTCACTTTATTTCTGTATGGCAAATGGAATTAAGAATCCTAACTGCAGAGAATCTCCTACTGTGTCCCTGTCACACACAAAAAATTTTCATTCCAAGGAAATGCAAATAGTCCCCCAAATTAGCAGTCCTTTCCCAAAGGCTCCTAGGGGCTTACTGCAGTGACATTATCATCTGCAATGCTTGTTTTGATGATGGTTGTGCTCATCATTGATTTCTCTGACACTGTTATGGCTGGTGTCCTTCCTTGGACACTCATCAGGGCCCTTATTCTCTGACTCAGAATCTGTTTCAACCCCCTGCATCCTTGTTCTGCTGTCCTTGATTCTGGAGTCTTTCTTCCAAGTGGACACAGCATTTTTAAATGTCCTGAGTGATCATTACAATGGCTTTGTATCTTCAATCTGAAGTAGACTTACCCCTTCAGGTTTATAATTCTTGAAGTATTAGAGTAATTTCCTCCAGAAAGTATCACAAAGTATTTGAGTAACACTTGGCATTTCTCATTGACTCTTAGCTACTCTCCCAAGGTAAGGCCAGGTAAGGAGTTGTCCTCTACCTCCTTTCCCATAACTCCCTCACATAGTATCAGTGATTCACCAAATATCTGTTGCACACTTGTGCTAAGTACTGGATAAAGTGATGAATGAGGCATACAAGGTTCTTACCCTCACAGAGGTCACAGTTTAGCAGGAGACCAAGCAAGTAATTATATACAAGTGTAATAAGTGTTATAAAGGGGAAAGCAGATTTTGCACTAGAACTTAACAAGCCCTTTGGAGAAATGGCACTTCAGATGAATCAAGAAGGCATTTGCTAGGAGGAAATGAGGTGGGGTAGGGTGGAGACTATTCTCAGAAAATGGCAGGTATGAGAGTCTAGGGAAAAAAAAGAAACTGGCGATTTTGAAGAAAACTGAAAAAAAAACTTAAGCATAGCCAGAATGTAGAATACAAAGAGAAGTGAGCTAAGACGATTGGGTAGGTAGGAAAAGTCTATATAATGGGGAACCTTGTAATGCATTCTAAAAACTTTAAACTTTATCATGCACGAACATGGGAAGCCATGTATGGGACAGAGACAAGGGAACACTTGGGAAAGACCACCTGACTGTAGTGTGGCAGAGCTAATTGAAAGGGGGCAGGAAGGGGCGAGGGGAAAAGAATTAAGAGGCTATTGTTGTAGTTGACACACTATAGGTGTTGGTGACCTGAGCTGAAGTCCTAGCATGGGGATAGCACAGAGTTGGCAGATTTGAGACATAGAATATATTCAAATTAGATATGGGAAAACAAGGAAAGGAGAGAATCAAGGATGGCACCCAGTTTCTGGATTGGGTAGCTTACTGGGGTCAGTGGAAGTATTGTTTATCATGGTAGAAAATATAAGACAAAGTAGTTGGTTTGGGGAGGGAGGTGATTTTAGTGTTACAGATGGGAGCTTGAGGTATCTTTAAGACATCCAAGTGGAATGCCAATTAGGTAATCAGAAACAGGGAACTAAAGCACAAAAGGGAAGTCAGGAGCAAAGTTATATTTATGAGGGCATTTGAGTATAGGAGCTAGGCCAGAAGAAACATGTAGACTAAAAAAGCATAAGACCTAGAAGATAGCTTTTAGCAACACCTGTCTTAAAGACTTGGCAGAAGAAGAGAAGTTTACACAAAGTCTGAGAAGGAGTGGTCCGAAAAGTAGAAATAAAACAAGTAGATGTCAGGGTAACAAAAACCAATAGAAAAAGGAAATTGAAGGAGGGAGGTCAAATGTCAAATGCAGATAGGAGGTCAAACAAGACATCAATAGAACAAGACCAAAAAGAGCACTTGGGATTTTGTTACATGCTGGCAGTAGGTTACCATGCTTAGGACATCCTCAAGGGAGTCATGGTAATTAGGTGGCAGTAAGGAGATCAGTCCTGGGTGTTCATTCGAAGGACTGATGCTGAAGCTGAAACTCCAATACTTTGGCCACCTCATGTGAAGAGTTGACTCATTGGAAAAGACCCTAATGCTGGGAGGGATTGGGAGCAGGAGGAGAAGGGGACGACAGAGCATGAGATGGCTAGATGGCATCACTGACTCAATGGACATGAGTTTGAGTGAACTCCGGGAGCTGGTGATGGACAGGGAGGCCTGGCGTGCTGTGATTCATGGGGTCACAAAGAGTCGGACACAACTGAGTGACTGAACTGAACTGAACTGAACTGAATGGGGGTGAGTGGCTTCCCTGGTGGCTCAGATGGTAAAGAATCTGCCTGCAATTCAGGAGAACAGGGTTCAATCCCTGAGTCAGGAAGATACCTTGGAGAAGGGAATGTCAACCTATTCCAGTATTCTTGCGTGGAGAATTCCATGGACAGAGGGGCCTGGTGGGTTACAGTCTATAGGGTCACAA
Source organism: Bos grunniens (assembly GCF_055505025.1). Taxonomy (NCBI): domain Eukaryota; kingdom Metazoa; phylum Chordata; class Mammalia; order Artiodactyla; family Bovidae; genus Bos; species Bos grunniens. The sequence goes on along the minus strand of NC_141194.1, from coordinate 96,847,426 downwards.
AGAGTCGGACATGAATGAGCAACTAACACTTTCACTTCCACTTCTTATTGGGGTGATGTTATAACATACTTTCTAGGAAAACTAGAAGGCAGTGGGTTGAGAAGTATCTAGGAGGCAGGCCAGTGGAGACAGTGAATCTCGACAAGATCACTCTTTTGAAGAACTTGGCTCGGAAGGGAGAACAGTGAAATGATATCAAGAATGAGCAGACTACAGAGAAAGGTTTTGCTGTTGTTGCTGCTGAGTACCCCTGGAGTTGAAGTAAATATTTGAATTTTTACTCACTGACTAGGGCATGGAATTTAGATTGGCTACAAAGTCTTTCTCTTGGGGAAATGAATCCTAGGGCAACACGGGAAGAAGAGACTGCAGCACATTTTCAAATTCAAGAGTCTTTGTCCTTAATTTTCCAGAAGCCACTCACTCCTGATGCCTTTGTCATCTCTCCCATGGGACCAAGGGATGCAATTTTGGTGATATTCCTTACCATCTCTGAATTCCACATTGAGTAAATAAATGAGTCTTCAACAAGACTCTTGCTGCACTACTCCTTAAGACCTATTCCTAGCAATCTCCTTTTTCCTTTTGGGAGGATAAACCATTGAAAAGCATTGTTCCTATTGTTAGTATTGAAGTTTTTTTTTTTTTTTTGGAAAATGAAAGCACATGTTTCCTTTCATTCCTGTCTTTCTCTAGGCTTCATTCCTCCAACAGCAGGAATTCATAGTCAACCTACATTCATGGTCAGACTTGATGATTAGAAAATAAAGAGTTTCCATTCCAGAGTGCCACAGAGGTAAACTTTCCCTGTCAAAACCCTGATTAGAAAACTATTTTTGAGTTAGGAGAAGGCAAACATGTTTCACATCAGCGTATCATCTCTTTTCAAATCTCTCTGTCAATTTTAAGACATTTTTTTTCATCTATTTCCTAACTAGGCATAGCAATTAGCCCTCAATGAAGATTTGAAATGTGCCAAATTCCAGGCTTTCAGCAGTTTAGGGTTTAATTCTGATAATCAACTGAAAAAAACATCTACTTGTTTAGTGTTAACCTTTTCCATGAATTATTGACTATTTTGTCTTAGGAACTTTAATATTAAAAAAAGAAACAAAAATTGTTTCCCATTTCACTCCAGGCAGGGACAGTTTACCCCTAAAAAATTTCTCCTCTGGCCTCCTCCTCCCTATTCATTAGGAAGTGGGATAATATATTTCTTCTCTGGCGTTTTCAAAGACTCTAAGCCCCTCTAGGTAAAGACGAGGGGAGATGAGGAAGGGAGAGATTGATGGCACTCCAAGACAGCAATCTCTTTGTTCAGTAGTCTCAAAATGAATTTTCTGTCATCTTCCATGTGTTTCCTACCCATGAAATTGACCATGCATGCTCCAACTCCACTCTCCCCAAGCTCCCAGGGCTGAACTGGAGCATAACTATTGGAAGTAAGTAGCATCTACCAGTCTACTGAATAGGCAGGCTGTTGGAAAGAGTCATGATTAGCTGGAAAGGCCTCCTGCCTGCCTCCCTTTCAGACCTGGACATTGACTTGCTGCTTTCCACATAGCCCACAGGCCCAGCAGGCTTGTGCCTAGGCACTAGCCCTCTTCTTTGGAACAGTCTTTGCCTCTCCAACAACAACAAAAAAAAAGCAGGAAAAAAAATACTTCCGAGCTACTTTCCCATCATGTGATCAATATGACACCACCATACATTCATCACAGATGCTGACACCCAAGCAGACCGGTTCGAATTGGGCGTGGTGCAGCACACAATGCGGAACTGTGGCGGAGAGACCCCATCTGCAGCTCACAAGGCATGGTTGGTGTTGGCTCTGGTGACAAAACGCACTTTCCTGGATGGATAGGAAATTGCCACCACAGGAAATGATAATGTTTGTGAGCTTTACTAACAAACTTGAATTCCAACATAAGGCAGTTCATTGTTATGCTGCAGACTGTGAAATCTTAATGCTTTTGCTATTCAAACTCATCTTATTTCACAACATGATTTACTGCAGCTCTAAGGAGCTAACAGAAGGGAGAAAAAATAAGAGAGGTGGGAAGAAAAACATATTTGGGAGTGGAAACACTGATGAGGCCAGATTTGTGAGCAAATTTCATCGCTACTGATAATGTAATATTTTGCTTTGATTAAAGCTCTGTCTCGTGGAATATGTGCAGGATCCTAAATCCTGCTTCTTTAGCCCAGTTGCTAATATTTTGGTGGATTCCACCCTCCAAACCAGCACTGTGTTGTGTGCAAACCTGGGGAGAAAAAGAAGAGGAAACCACCTATCCTTTTGTCCAAAGACAGGCTGGAAATGTTTGCCTTGCCAGCTTTAGTTTCTCCTGTTCAGAAATTTCCAAACAGACGGTGAAAGAATTGGTGTCTGACCAGACAGTTGGGCAACCAACAATAGAAACTAACTGTCACAGAATTCTGTAAATGGTACCTATGTTAATACTTGACAAAGCATAAGTTTTGTTAAGTATCTGGTGTTTTCTTCAGTGAAGAATAAGTTAAAAGAGCTAATTAGGCAAATGCTTCTAGAAAACACTGACTTGTTTTAGGAGGACTCTGTTTTAAACACAGACCAAAGTACATGTAGACAATCTACCCTATGCTAGGGGGCTGGCATGCCTGTTGCTAGCTTCTACTTAGGATAAAAAGTGGCCTTGAAATGTTACTCTATGGGTATTACACTGAGATCATTTCTACCTCTAAAGTCCTGGGATTCTGTGATGACTCTGAATCGAAAAAGAAAAAAAAAAAGCCTAAAGAGTCAAAATACAGATTTTTCAAATTGAATAATGTGCTGAGAATTCATGTCTTCCTTTAACAGAAGTTTTCAGAAGTTTGGATTTAGCCTGCAGTCCAGTTTAGTGAGTGGATCCCTCCACCAAAATCCAAATGCTTATTTTTCTTGTGGGTATACAGTGGAGCTCAGGGAAGAAACTTCTGGTTGGTTAGGTAGCATTTCCAGAAGCTTTCCTGATATGGTCATGAGAAGAATCATGGTTAACTCCAAAAACAATGAGAAAAACTTTTGAGACAACTATTTTTAAGATTCAGAGAAAATAAAAGGCAAGGTTGCCGGGTGTTGCCTTTCTAGAACTTTTTTTAAGCCTGACTCAGTTTACAAAGTAATGTCCACCTGTATACTCAGATGGTGAGGTCTTTCCAAGTGGCACAGTGGTAAAGATCCCACCTGCCAATGCAGGAGACACAGGAGACGTGGGTTCGATTCCTGAGTCAGGAAGATCCCCTGGAGGAGAGCATGGTAACCCACCCCAATATTCTTCCTTGGAGACTCTGATGGACAGAGGAAACTGGCAGGCTACAGTCCACAGTGTCACAAAGAGTCAGATGTGACTGCAGTGACTTAGCACACACACACACACGCATACTCAGATGGCAGGAAGAAGATAATCAGAGACCTGTGTTTCTGGAGAAGGGCAGCTAGATATAGTCTCACCTTTCCCACCTGCTGCCCCGCGAACAGAAGCAGCTTGGAATGTATCAGCCTCTGTACCTGGGCTGTCCTGAAAGATTAACTCAAAATTGCCCTTCCCACTTTTGTGTCTTGAGATATGACAAAGAAAACTCACTTATGCCTCATTTGTCACCTCAGACAGTTGACAGACACTTTGCCAGTGTCTATTATTTCAGTCTCTCTCTACTTGGGCAAACTAGATGAAGGAGGGATTTTAGAAGGTGGCAAAGGAGAGGACTCTGGTCCTTGCATGGCTCCATTCTATGACTGAATGGTCATCTGAGTGCACCATCTCCATTTTTGTATGTGTTGTAACTTTTACCGCTTACATTAAGATATGATTGTTCAGGAAGTGCCATACTATAACCTGATTTCCGTACATAATCAGAAATGGTTAAATCCTCTTTGTTGACTGGTAAATGTTCATCATATGCTTTACAGGGTTTATAATATTGTGTAATACAATTTAAGATGAAACGTAGTATATGCACCATGGGAAAGGAAATGCAAAAAAACAAATTTTATTGTAAGTATTTGGTGCCAATTCGTTATGTATGAGTTATTTTTAAAATACAGTTTTGCATTTAAAAATAAGTTTATCCTAATTATGAGGAATTTTAGAACAATTAATAGTGTACTGCTTTCCAATGGGAGTTTCATATTGGGCAGCCTTTATACTATGTCACCTTACAGCTTCCTTCCTTTTGAATAGGATCAAAGCTAATGTGTTATTTGTCCCTGGTGAATGTAGCAGAAATAGAACCTGTGATACAAATGCTAATAACCCAACAGGTATCCCATGTGTTACAAAATCCTTTTATTTCCTGTCCACTTCTTAGAATTCTGCCACAGATCCCATCAACTTCTGTGACTAGCAGAGCACTTTGCCTTGATTACAATAGTTTAACAGCAATGAATAATAGGGTATCTTTTTGTATTTTTTTTCCCCTCCTGGGTGTGAACAAAAGCAGCTGGCTGTGCTAGTGAACACAGAGTCCTGCCTACCAAGAGGGAGGAGACCGAGGAATTTATAGTGGTCAGGAAGACAAGTCGCATCAAGGGACCACAGCTGCTACCAGCAGCTTCGCCTGAAGTATTGGCAATCTCCGGTCGGCTGAGGGTGAATATACAGCATTGCAGCAAAACAGAGGAAGTGGCAGAGACTTTAACTGGAATATTGTGGCTGAAATAACCTAAAAACAGCCAGGAGGTACAAGACTCTTATGATTTTGCCCCAGGTTTGTTATCAAAACCATTTCATAAGACTTATCAGTGAGATCAAATCCTTCTTTATGGGCAGCTACTACAGGTCTTAGCTGCCCTAACTCCTCAACAACCACAGGGGGGGTGTCTGGCCTACACCAAGGAATACCTTATATGAGATCCAGAGAAGCAGAAGAGAAGGGAGACCTTAGGTTGGTTCTCAGTTCTGCCACCTGCTTATTATGGGATGATGGCCATGAATGTTGGTTTCAGAGAACCCTGAATTCACATTCTAACTTGGCCAATTCCTCCTGGAAAGTTGCTTAACTCTTAGGAGTAGCATTTTTCTCATCTGATTCATGTAAATACTCATGGGATTTTTGGTGGCTCAGACAGTAAAGAATTGTCCTGCTATATGGGAGACTAAGGCTCAATCCCTGGGTAGGGAAGATCCCTTGGAGAAAGGAATTGCAAGCCACTCCAATATTCTTGCCTGGAAAATTCCATGGACAGAGGATCCTGGTGGGCTGCAGTCCAGGGAATCACAAAGAGTCGCACACAACTGTGCAACTGACACTTTCATGGGATTTTAAAGAAAATACTAAGTTTTAAAAATTGTGAAAAACTTAGCATGATGGTAAATATATCCTAGGAACTCAATAAGTAGTAGTTGTTATCATGAATGAAAATGCTGTATTTTCTGTATTAACTAGGGTTAGTACTATTATTCCAATCCAGTATCATGCTTGAGAAAATTGTAAATTCTTTCTTAAGAGGAGTATAAAAAGGCAATATGCTTACCCACCTCTCCTCCTCTGGGAATCTGAAGCCACTAAGTAGAACAGAAGTCAAAGAGTTTGCAGGGCTTCCAAAAACTGGTCCACTGCTTCCAAAACAGCTTTCTAAAAATGCATACCTCTGGGAATCACCATCCAGCAAGTCTAACACAAAAGCAGACCAAGGAATCTCCAACTGTAAGATCTGCTAAGTGATTCTGACGCATAGCTAAGGACTGAGAACCACTGGTTGAGAATGTTCTTCCAAGGATTTCCAACTATGTCACTTGAAGGACAATAGGCCATTTTAAGAAACTTGATGTAAACCTAGAAGTGGACAGTGGTAAAAGATGGCAGACAGTGAATGGGAGGCTGGTAAGATTCAGGAAAGGATGGAGATGGAAGACAGTTAGCTGGGTGGTGATCTGAGAGGTAAGCACCATCTGTCGGCTAGTCCATTCAAGGTGCCAGAGATTCTGGAAAGCCGGCAGTGCAGGATCAGCCAGACCGACAAAGGACTACTTTAAACTAATGCTCATCAGATACATTACAACAACTTCCTCTGGAAACTAAAGACCTTTAGAAGGTTCCATTTTTGGATTCTCTTACTCAGCTAGCCTAGTCTTCAAGGGCCTTTTATTGTTGTTATTTAGTCACTAAGTCATGTCCAACTCTTTGCAACCCCATGTAAGATGCCAGACTTCTCTGTCCATGGGCTTCTCCAGCCAAGAATACTGGAGTGGGTTGCCATTCCCTTCTCCAGTTGATCTTCCCAACCCAGGAATCAAACCCAGGTCTCCTGCTTGGCAGGAGGATTCGTTACCACTGAACCACCTGGGAGACCCACTTAAGGGCCTCTACCCTTTTATTAATGGCAGTTGCATATAGGCCCTAAAAGGGAGGGGGGAATAAACCCATACCACTTCAGAAGATGAATCAAGAGAGGAATCAATAGACTTGCTACTCTTTTGGTTTAGGAGGAAAAAATCATTAAGCTGCTTTTACTTACACGTAAGACAATTGACTTTCCCTCATATCCCCATCCTGATAGTTAGAAATCACCCTATCAAACAGATTTCTCTGTATATCTAGTGTGCATTGCCCTTGGCAATATTGCAGAGCCAAGTGCTAGGTTCAATAGTATGTAGTCAATATTTAGAATGTATTCATTGAGTGGTTCATACATATAGTGGTGGTGCTTATTTCTTTGTACACTAGAGGCTACTTCTGTGTGATAGTTATGTTTTCTACATCACTTGTAGTCAATATCTTGTGTTAACTGAGAGTAAGGCTACACAGGGCCACTTGATCCCCTGGTTTTAGAGAATTAATCAGTGATTATTGTCTTGTGCTATACATAATCTGAGCCTGTATCAGTGCTCAAAGCCTGACTAGGCTGTTTACTGTGATTTTTGGTATGTACCAGAGCTTTAACTCTAGTTGAACGGCTGAGCTACCATGAAACTCTATTTTACTTACATTCAGAGTGAGGACTCATACTTTCCATTGCAATGGGTTGTATCAAAATTGTTTGATGGACTAATATACCACACACCATTCGGTTTGCTCCATCTTCATCACCACCACCCTAACAAAACCCATCATTTCTCACCATCTCTTACTTAAACTACAATAATGATTAAACTGGTCATTCACTGTGCACTGTGTCCCCTCTCAAAATCTAATAGTCAAATACCAGGCAGAGTCATTTTTCTAAATGTAGAGCTGATTATTGTCAACTTACTTGTCCTCCTTCCAGATGTGTGCAAAAGACTTTAAAAGCTTCCTATGGTTTTCAAAGACAAAGCTCCTTATTGTGGCCTTCAATATCCCACATGGCCTCCTCTGCCTATCTCTCCCTCAAATTTCCTCCTGCACTCTGATTTTCCTAACAATCTGAGCATCAGTTACTTTTAAGATTTTAATAGTTCCTGCTAATTGAAGCTATGATTTAGGCTGTAGATGCAGTTTCATGCTCATTTCTAACACCAGACATTTGCACATGCTATTCCTTCTTTCATTTTTAGCAGCTACCATATTGTATTGTCATGTGCTTATTTTCATGAGAATTTGGATGACATCTGTATTCCCAACTAGAATGTAAGTTTCACATAAGTAGAGAGTGTTTGTTTCTGTACCTCTGAGACCTAGCACAATGCCTGGTACATAATATACAGCCCATAAATAACTGGTAAATGAATAAATTAAGACTCAGTATATAATCAACACCCATTTCCTTTAAGTTTCCTACCCCAACTTGCTACCACTTCAAGATATACCTAAGCAACCAGTGCTTGCAGGGAGGTACATAGGCCACACCCATCTGGACAGATCCTCTGTGGGCATAATTCCATCTTCCAGACGTCCCTGACCTCAAATGAGAATTTACTCATTTCGTGTCTTATCTTCTTAATACTCAGAGAAGGCAATGGCACCCCACTCCAGTACTTTTGCTTGGAAAATCCCATGGACGGAGGAGCCTGGTAGGCTGCAGTCCATGGGGTCGCTAGAGTTGGACACGACTGAGCGACTTCCCTTTCACTTTTCACTTTCATGCATTGGAGAAGGAAATGGCAACCCACTCCAGTGTTCCTGCCTGGAGAATCTCAGGGATGGGGGAGCCTGGTGGGCTGCCGTCTATGGGGTCACACAGAGTCGGACATGACTGAAGTGACTTAGCAGCAGCAGCAGCTTCTTAATACTTAGGTGGTTTAGTCGCTGAGTCATGTCCTACTCTTGTGACCCCATGGACTGTAGCCCACCAGGCTCCTTTGTCCATTGGATTCTCCAGGTAAGAATACTGGAGTGGGTTGCCATTTCCTTCTCCAGGGGATCTTCCTGACCCAGGGATCGAACCCAGGTCTTCTGCATTATAGGCAGATTCTTTACCAATTGAGCTATGAGGGAAAAGAATTATCAGAATAACTCTCCCAGAGTAACACTTAACCTGTATCTAAGCTTCCAGAAATCATGTCTTAGTTAAGCTCTCTTTTTATATCAGCAGGACTTCCCATGAAATGGAGGGTGGTGCTAAAGCAAGGGATAGGGGCTTGTCTTAGAACCCATCAGAAGCTATGGATCCTCTCTCTGTGTGGATCTTCAAGTGCATATAGACACATGCAACTTTATATACACTTTTAGGGGATCATAGAACAAACCCTATCCACGGATAATTGAGCTATTAGAGAATTTAATTTTAGAATATGCTCTTGCTAAATCAGAAACCTGGCTTTAGATATTGATAATTATTGAAGATGGATAATAGAGACAAGGGAGTTCAATATCTCTACTTTTGTATATGTTTGAATTTCCCCCTTATAGTTAAAATGCTAAATGTCAATCCAGTTTTTTTTCTTTTTAAGAGAAGGAAATAGAGGCATGATTTTCATAAAGACTATGTGACACTTCAAGACCTCTTTACGTGGGAAATTAATCCTCCTACTTGCCCAGACAAAAGTTTAGCATCAACTTCAAATTCCTCATCTCTCTTGGCTCCTCAGGTAATCAACTACCAAATCTTGCTAATTCTCTCTGCAGCTCTTGCACTACCTTGCACCTTTCCATTGTCTCTGACACTGAAAAAGTCCTACACTTCATTATGTGTCACCAAATCCACTGTAGAAAAATCTCCTAACCTTGGATGCCAAACTTCCTTTCCAGATCTTTCACTGATATCTCTCACTGAAAGTGACCTTTTTCCTCCTCTGAACATCATGGTGCTGATCACAGTCTCCCTCCAAATATAGTAATTCACATTCAAAGTCTGTGTGTACATATCTTTATGGTACTTAACCTATTTTGAGTTATAGACCTTTTGAGAATCTGATGAACATTATAGACTTACTTCCCATGTCACCTACTCCCTCCAGAAAAATGCATGTAAAATCCCAATCCAAACACACAAATACTTTTGTTTTCAATTCCAAGAGCTCTATGCATGGCCCCTGACAAAAATCCCCCAGTTTTCATGTGCAGAGCACCCTACACCCCACCCCAGGTAATAAGCACTCTGAGTGCCTGCATGCTTAGTTGCTTCTGACTCTTTGTGCCCTTATGAACTATAGCCTGCCAGGCTCCTCTGTCCATGGGATTCTCCAGACAAGAATACTAGAGTGGGTTGCCATGCCCTTCTCCAGGGGATCTTCCCGACCTAGGGATCTAACTCGCGTATCTTATGTCTCCTGTATTGCAGATGAGTTCTTTACCTATTGAGACACCTGGGAAGCCCAATAAGCACTCTAACTAGAGACATTTCAGTATCACACAATGCCTTACTCACAGGCTCAGATTGTGAGTGACTCCACACCAGTGTTCTCTTTATATATCATCCCTCTTATTTTTATACTTCGTCTTCCTCCTTGAAGTACAAATGAAGTATTTATTTAATCTGGATTGGCAGGCAATGGATTTACATGATGAGCTCAAAAGGAGCAAAGAAATGAGTAACAAAAAAGGCAGCAATTTCCCTCATTTCTCTTTCTCCCACCCCGTGAGAACCTCATCTGAAAGTGACCACTCCTTTGTTCTAGACTGCATCAGACTGAGCAGTTTTCCCTTCAGATTACATTAAGCTGATCCAGTGAAATCACTGTTAATCTATTATTTTTGATCTATAAAAATGGTAATATTGTACAGTCCAAACTAATACTCATGAACTAAAAAGAAATCTCATTACTGGAATGTGAGATTTTGAAGGCAGGCATGGCAGCTCTTCTCCACACCTCAGGTCCTGCATACAGTTGGTGCTCAGAAGTATTTATGGAATGAATGATATCTACTTATTAAGATGTCTCAAATTAAAGTAAGACCTTTCACTTAAGGAGATGTTGGTGAAATGAATTTAAGTAAGGGTGTTTGACAATTTTTGACCCTTTTGATGGCCTCTTTATTGAAAAGACATTTTGTAAAGATTTTACAAAAAATATCAACAAAATATGCACTTATCACTTCTGGTAATATAATGGACTCTCCTGGAGAAAGTAAAGAGATATTCCCTGTTGAGCAAATTGCACTTTTCCACCAAATAACCCAACTCTGTGTAAACTAGAGACAAGGAAGCCCACATACCAGCCCAAAGTCCTTTCCTGTCCCTTGGACAGAAGTTCACATTGTCAGAGACTTCTGAAACTTTTAGCAGCTACTGAAGCCAAGGTATCGTGACTGGTATTTCTACCTTAAAAGAAGCCATCTACTAAGTAGCAGTACTTCTATGAAGAATACAAGCCCTTTGTAAACCTAATAGAGACCTGGTTGAATGTGCCCTCATAAGTATTACCTAAAATTTTACAAAACACAAAACACATGGTTTTATTTGGGAGGAAGGGGAGGAAATAGTGGACTTTGTGAGAAGACCACATATCTTTACAAACAAATATATACACATACCAAATTATGCTTTTTGGCACATTGGAGGAAGTGATGTTTGCAAGGAGAAACAGTATTTGCTCCTAGAATAAATGACCTGATTCATTAAAAAAAAAACATCCAAAATTACAGTATTTTTAAATTTTGTTTCTTCACTGACAAAATGATGAAGAGTATTCTCCCTAGTACTACATTACAGATGTGGGTGTTGTATTTAGAGGAAGTTAACTAAAAAGACTGATTTCATAAACCACAAGAGATACCATACTTTTATTTTAATTGGCATGAACTTTGCATTCAGCGAAATGCACAAATCTTAAGTGGACAAGTCAATGATTCTTGATAAATTTATACATTCCTGTAACTACCACTACAATCAAGAGAGAGAACATTTCCATCATCTCAAAATGTGCTCTTGTGCCTCCTTCTAGTCATACTTCTATCCCACTTTGAAAATTGTTGTTTTGATTTCTATCACTATAGATTAGTTTTGTCAGTTCCGGAACTTCATAAAGTGAATCCTATAGCATGTATTCTTTTGTGTCTGGCTTCTTTTGGTCAACACAATGTGAGATTCACTAAATTGCTCTATGCATTAATCTTTTTTTTATTGCTGAGCAGTATTCCATTGTATAGCTATACCACAATTTGTTCATTCATTCACCAATGGATAGACTTTGGGTTAATTCCATATTTGGCTGTTATGAATATTGTTTTCTTGGTGATTTCTCTGAGAATTACAGTGAACAATTTATAACAATCTAGTTAAGATTACTATGAACTTGATTTCAATAAGATTTAAAAACTTTACTCCTTTATAAGTCTGTTTTCCCCTTTATTATTGTTACAAATTTCATTTTTTAACTTCTGAGCCCATCACTATAGATTTATAAAGACTATTTTAGATAGTTGTCTCTTAAATAAGAAAAAAGAGGAATAAAAAATTATTAATACAGACTTTTATATTAACCTGTGTAGTTAGAAAATCAATTCTGAATATTCATTGGAAGGACTAGTGCTGAAGCTGAAGCTCCAATATTTTGGCCACCTGATTCAAAGAGCTGACTCATTGGAAAAGTGGGAAAGATTGAGGGCAAGAAGAGAAGGGGGTGACAGAAGATGAGATGGTTGGATGGTATCACTGACTCAATGGACATGAGTTTGAGCAAACTCAAGGAGACAGTGAAGGACAGGGAAGCCTGGCATGCCGCAGTTCATGGATTCACAAAGAGTCAGACGTGACTTAGTGACTGAACAACAAGTTGGCTTTACCAGTGTTCTTTATTCCTTCATGTAGATTCAAGTTATTCTCTAGTGTCTTTTTATTTTAGATTGAATAACTCCCTTTAGTGTTTCTTTGAGGGCATGTCTACTAGCAACAAACTCTCTTGTTTTTTCTGGTTTATCTTTACAAAATAGTTTTACTGGATGAGAATGCTTGTTGACAATTGTGTTTTTTCTTTAAGCACTTTGAATATGTCATAATGCTTCATAGTGTTTGATGAGAATTCAGCTGTTAATCTCATTCAGGGACCCTTGTACCTCTTTGGCTTTGTCTTTTGACAGTTTTATTATAATGTATTTTACTGAAGATTTCATTAAATTTATCCTACTTGGAGTTCACTGACTTTTTTGGATGTGTAGATTAATGCTTTTCATCAAATTGGGAATTTTTCAGCCGTTATTTCTTCAAATATTCTTTCTGCTCCTTTCTTTCTCTCCTTCTGGACCTCCCATTATGCAATATATTTATATGTTGATATGATTGGTGTTGTCCTACAGTTGTCTTAGACTCTTTTACTTCATTGTTCTTCATTTTTTTTCTTTTGGTTCCTCAGACTAGATTACCTCAGTTGAACTCATATGTCAGGTTGTATCTGCTAGTGAGTGCCTCTAGTGAATTTTTCATTTCAATTATTGTACTATTTAACCCCAGAATTTCTATCTTTTTCCTCTTTATAATTTCTACCTTTTGACTGAGATTTTCTATTTCATGAGATATTGTTCCCACAGTTTGATTTTTTGTATGTGGTTTCCTTTAGCTTTATAAACAGATTTAAAATATGTGTGTAGAAACTCCTGTATTTCTGCTTCCTCAAGGACACATTTTGTTGATTGTCTTTTGCCCTATATTTTACCTATACTTTCTTGCTTCTCTGCAGCCTTATGATTTTTTATTGTTAAAAGTGGACATTTTGAAAATTGCAATGTGGCAACTCTGGAAATTAGATTCTCCCCCCCCTAGGGATTGTTAATGCTGCTTGTTGTAGCAGTAGTTGCTTGTTTGTCAGAGACTTTCCTGAGCTAATTTTGTGAAGTATATATTCTTTGCTGTACATAGCCATTGAAGTCTCTGTTTCAGGTTAGTGGTCAACCAGTGATTGTACAGAAATTTCTTTAAAGCCTGGAACTAAGAAAAATCTCCTGGTCTTTGCAAATGGGCGCTGTGTGTATATATATTTCTGGATATGCCCTCAACACTCAGCCAGGCAGTTTATGGCACTGCCTTATCTTTCACTTCCTGTTTGTTCAGAGCTTGAAAGTCAGAGAGAGGTGAGAGCTGAGGGCTTTCTCAGGTTCTTTATGATCATATGCACACTCCTTTGTGGATTTCTTTCTCACTTTAGTTTTGTTGGCTTTTGCTGATGAAATATTATTAGCTACAAAACCAAATTTAGTTGTCATCTTTCTTATACAGTAACCCTTTCGTAGTATAAAATTTGCCTCTTTATCTCATTATATTCCTTAGTCTAATAATAACATAGACATGCAAGCTTTCTTATGTTTATTGTTCATACCATATAACTTTTGTTATACTTTTATTTTCAACCTATCTGTGTCATAAAATCAAAACAATGCCTATAATGGCATAAGCAAGGTCACTTAAAAAAAGTGTAAATTTTTGCTTCTCAGTTGAAGAGATTAGTCTACTTACATGCAAAATAGCTTATTGATGTGGTTAGGTTTAAGTTTACTACCTTGCTTTTCAATTTGTTTTCTACTGGTCATATTTGAGTTTTTGTTTCTCTGTTCCTCCTTTCCTATCTTCTTCTGGGTTAATTAATTTTTTTAAGCTTTCCATTTAACTTCTTGTTACAGCTTTTTAACTGACTTTTTTATTATTTTTAGTGTGTGCTTTAGGAATTATAACATATATCCTTACTATTTCACAGTCTACATAGAGTTAATAATATAAAAAGATTATTTTCGATATGTTCTATGTACCTTGTTTTGGGAGCATGTGATTATGAAGAGCCTTGGGCTTGTTGTTTTATGTATTTATACTTCTTGGGGGTTCACTAAGCTTCTTAAGCTTTTTGATTAGTATGATGCATTAATGCTTTTTGCCAGATTTGGAATATTTTCAGGATTATGTCTTCAAATGATTTTTTACTCCATTCTCTCTCTCCTCTCCTCTGGGAATCCAAATACATGTATGTTATATGCTGCAGTCTTATTTGCTTGAGGTATTAGATCAGGAATAGGCAAACTGTTGCCTCCTGGACAAATCTGGCCTGTTTTCTCAGGGCTCTCTACCTACAAATGGGAACTAAGAATGGTTTTTACATTTGTAAAAGTTTATATAAAATAAAAAGGAAAACAAAGAAGAATATGCAATAGAGGGAGTATTGTCAAGTCTTATTTATTTACTATCTAGCCCTTTACACAAAAACAGTCCTGTCTCCTGTGTTAGGGAATGGAGTTTGTGGTTGTTAGAGTGATCAGAATTTGAGGGGGAAGTCCTGGAAAGGAGGAAACCATACATGGATGGAGCTTGCAAATCTGCTTATCAATTCCCTTCTACCTCTATGATGCTCAGGCTGGGAATTGGTCTCAGAGGAAAAGATGTATGAAGGTGGTCCTCAAACACTGTGATTTCCTTTCTTCAAAGGTCAAAGAGCCTTACAATTTCTGAAGGCTTTGTTTACTCTTCTGTTCTTTCAAATAGCAGTTATTTTTATGTTTTTTTTTAATCAGAATTTATGAGTGTTATCTGTGGGAATTTTAGTTGATATAAGTCACTCTTCCATCACTAGAACTTGCCAGACTCATTTTAATAGAATATGAATTATAATACAATGATGATCAAAAGGGAAAATTGATGGACATTAATACTCAGTTTATTTACCTAGGTGTTTTATTATAGAGTTTTGGGCTCCTTGTCACCTTACCAAAAGGAGCATCTTCTAATTTGCACAAAGATTTATGTAAGAAAATGATTAAATTCATCAGGATAAGACTATGCCCGAAATATTCATATTTAATAATTCTACCTCCAAGTCATAGAATCAGAAAATTGTAATGGACCTTAGAGGATATACCCAATATAGAAACCTCCCTCACAACGTCCCAGATTGGGACTGGTTAAACTCCAAGTAAAAGCATTATATTTTTCATATTTTCTAGAATATATCAATGCCTTTTGATTTCAAATACTTCTTTCATCCACATCATGAGGTGGCTTATGTAATTTATGCTCTAGATTTGATAACTTCTGTCTTATGTATCAAAGTCAGTCTTTTCCCACTTCTGTTGCAATTGGGTTAATTCTCATCCATGGATTATCATTCAGTTCAGTCACTCGGTCATGTCCAACTCTTTGTGGCCCCATGTACTGCAGCATGCCAGGATTCCTTGTCCATTACCAACTTCCGGAGCTTACTCAAACTCATGTCCATCAAGTCAGTGATGCCATCCAACCATCTCATCCTGTGTCGTCCCCTTATCCTCCTGCCTTCAATCTTTCCCAGCATCAGGGTCTTTTCCAATGAGTCAGTTTTTTGCATCAGGTGCCCAGTATTGGGCATCAGTATTGATTATGTAGTATGGATTATGGAGTCAGCTTTAAAAATGTGAATTGCATCTAGAAATTTATGGACATGTTTGAAGGTTGCTCTAAGTTCTTAGTTAAATCCCTTCAGTTAATCTTTAGACTGAGGAATCAACTCACACTGGATAACCAGGGAAGGCAACTATTTTTCAGATGTAACTTTCTCCAGTTTAATAGCCAGCTGAAGCACTTGTGACATGTAGGAAGCCAGATAATGTTGTTGCTTCATCGCTAAGTCATGTCTGACTCTTTTGTGACCCCATAGACTATAGCTCACTAGGCCCCTCTGTTTATGGGATTTGCCAGGCAAGAATACTGGAGTGGGTTGTCATTTCTGGGAAGCCAGAGATATGCACTTATAAAAACATTCTACAATAAACAAACCAATTAAGGTGTGGCAAACACACTCTTCACAGATGTTTGCAAGATAGCTCTGATCTTCCTTTTCAATCAACTAAGTTTTTAATACAAAAGAGATTCAAATTAAAATAAATATTTCCAACATGAATTGATCTTTTCAATGGAAATCTTTTGAGCACTTGACAAGATGCTGGCTATGAACTTTGTGTATCTTGTGTTTCTATCTACCTATTGCTACCCATATAATTTAATAGGGGGAAATTGCCATCAAGTAATAATGTGTGGTCATAATTTCATGTACAGCTTCATGCTGTTGCTCTGGTATTATAATTTTACAGACAAATAAAAACTACATCTTAATATTTGTTCTCTAATTTCACTGCAAGATATAAGGAAGTCGTTAGTCATACAAAGATTTACAACTTGAAAATATAGTTTCCAGCTAAGGCAATTTATCACCCACAAGAAATCTAGGGAAGAATGCAAGCTATTTTCGTCTGTGTTAATTACCATGCTATCTTACTTTCATTTTCCATTTATGTATTTGAAAGATTTGCTTGCCCACAATCTCACTCTATTTTCTGTATCTACAAGTGAAATATCTCTGGGATATTCAGGCTCTATATTCCTCAAGTGAGAAAAGATAAGAGAGTCTTTGGTTAAAAATAAAACACCTAACCCATATTTTGGGGGTGGGGGAGATAGAATTCAGTCATAGATCTTAGATGTAAAGCATCCTAAATGTACTATTCTAGGTTGCACACCAGGGAAACTTTTATGCTTCTTAAGTTTCTCTTCTTTCCAAAGGTGTGTGTGTGAGAGAGAGAGAGACAAAGACAGAGAGACAGAGAGAGAACACTAGCAAGAGAGGTTTTTGTGTCCTGCTAAAGAGTCGGACACAACTTAGCAACTAAACAACAAAATACCATATTTTAGGTATGAATGTTAAAATGATAAACATCTCTTATAAATTATATTTCTAATGTGAGAGGAAATCATGTTTACTTGAACTTATTGCCAGTAAGAAAGTATGTGTATGTGCATGTAAGTGTGTGTGTCAGGGACAGATCAAATGGGTATTTGAACCATTTCTTATATCTGCACTGTATGAAAAAGCATCATGTGATGCTTTGCAAATGAAAGAGAAAATAAACACCCCTATTCTTCAATAATCAAAACCCTCCTCATAGTACTACTTCAACAAACATTTGTTTGCATGTAACAGTGGGAAGTAGGGGAAGGGAACAGATTCCAGATCCTAAAGTGAAGTGAAAGTCTCTCAGTCTTGTTTGATTCTTTTTGACCCCATGGACTGTCCATGGAATTCTCCAGGCCAGAATACTGGAGTGTGTAGCCTTTCCCTTCTCCAGGGGATCTTCCCAACCCAGGGATTGAACCTAGATCTCCCACATTGCAGGTGGATTCTTTACCAGCTGAGCCACAAGGGAAGACCAAGAACACTGGAGTGGGTAGCCTATCTCTTCTCCAGGGGATCTTCCTGACCCAGGAATCAAACCGGGGTCTCCTGCATTGCAGGTGGATTATTTACCAACTGAGCTATCAGGGAAGCCCCAGATCCCAAAGGCCACCACCAAAAGCAATAACAATATTTTTAGTCAGTTCAGTCGCTCAGTTGTGTCTGACTTTTTGCGACCCCATGGACTGCAGCACACCAGGCTTCCCTGTCCATCACCAACTCCCAGAGCTTGTTCAAACTCATGTCTATTGAGTTGGTGATGCTATCCAACCATCTCATCCTCTGTTGGATGGCATTATTGGATGGAAAAATTATTTTAACAACTACCAAAATACTGCATCTTCTAAAATTTTTTCTTAATGCTCATTTTCACATTGACTTCGTTCCATTGTTAGAACTTTATACAATTATTCTCACCATTTGCTTTGTGAATGAAGTTCATGAAGCAGCAATGAAGACACTCTTCTTGGGGTTCAGTGGAACTATTGATCCCAACTATTATAATATTGGAGATTGTTTCCAGTTGTACATACAACCCTCCTCTGACACACATACATACTCAAGGAATTAGAAAGAGAAGGATGATGTATGAGAATGGTGTCTTTTACTACCAAGCTTCCCTAACTTTATAGAAACAGCTACTTCCTAGGCAGCTCCTGTAAGATTTGGGGCCCAGAGATCAACCAAACAGGCTAATTATTGGTTGCTTATGTGCTGATTCAAAGTTCTACTAATTCTAAAAGGAATATACAGAGAATTGCCAATTAACGTCAAAACTTCGTTAAATGCATTATTAATGGTGACTAAACCTTCTATGCTTGTAAGAATGCTCCCCAAATATTAGTCACTGTTGACTGAGAAAAAATGCACAACCTAAAATTTGAGAATTGTGTTTTATCTGGCAAACTTTCTAAGGACTTAAGCCTTGGAGACAGCCTCTCAAACAGCTCCCATTTCTATGTATGGGAAGATACAAGAGTCTGCACTCACTGAAATCAACCCTTTCATATGCACTTTATCTAGGGCCAGTCCCTGCTTTTCTCTATTCTGAATCCCCTCTGGGTACACAGTTAGGGGTGACTATAGACAATAGCATGGGAAAGACTGGAGATGTTTTCAAGAAAATTAGAGATACCAAGGGAACATTTCATGCAAAGATGGGCACAGTAAAGGAGAGAAATGGTATGGACCTAGCAGAAGCATATTAAGAAGAGGTGGCAGGAATACACAGAAGAACTATACAAAAAAGATCTTCATGACCCAGATAACCACAATGGTATGATCACTCATGTAGAGCCAGACATCCTGGAATGTGAAGTCAAGTGGGCCTTAGGAAACATCACTACGAACAAAGCTAGTGGAAGTGATAGAATTCCAGTTGAGCTCTTTTAACTTCTAAAAGATGATGCTGTGCAACTGCTGCACTCAATAGGCCAGCAAATTTGGAAAACTCAGCAGTGGCCACAGGACTGGAAAAGATCAGTTTTCATTCCAATCCCAATGACAGGCAATGCCAAAGAATGTTCCAACTACCGCACAATTGCACTCATCTCACACGCTAGCAAAGTAATTCTTAAAATACTCCAAGCCAGGCTTCAGCAATACACGAACCGTGAACTTCCAGATGTTCAAGCTTGTTTTAGAAAATGCAGAGGAATCAAAGATCAAATTTCCAACATCCGTTGGATCATCAAAAAAGTAAGAGAGTTCCAGAAAAACATCTTCTTCTGCTTTTTTACTATGCCAAAGCTTTTTATTGTGTGGATCACAACAAACTGTGGAAAATTCTGAAAGAGATGGAAATACCAGACCACCTGACCTGCCTCTTGAGAAACCTGTATGCAGGTCAAGAAGCAACAGTTAGAACTCGACATGGAATAACAGACTGGTTACAAATCGGGAAAGGAGTACGTCAAGGCTGTATATTGTCACCCTGCTTATTTAACTGTAATGCACAGTACATCATGTGAAATGCCAGGCTGGATGAAGCACAAGCTGGAATCAAGATTGCCAGGAGAAATAGCAATAACTTCAGATACGCAGATGACACTACCCTTATGGGAGAAATTGAAGAACTAAAGAGCCTATTCATGAAAGTGAAAGGAGAGTGAAAAAGTTGTTTTAAAACTTAACATTCAGAAAACTAAGATCATGGCATCCAGTCCCATCACTTTATGGCAAATAGGTGGGGAAACAATGGAAACAGTGACAGACTTTATTTTTGGGGGTTCCAAAATCACTGCAGGTGGTGACTGCAGCCATGAAATTAAAAGTCACTTACTCCTTGGAAGGAAAGTTATGACCAACCTAGATAGCATATTGAAAAGCAGAGACATTACTTTTCCAACATAAGTTCATCTAGTCAAAGCTATGGTTTTTCCAGTAGTCATGTATGGATGTGAGAGTTGGACTATAAAGAAAGCTGAGTGCCAAAAAATTGATGCTTTTGAACTGTGGTGTTGTAGAAGCCCCTTGAGAGTCCCTTGGACTGCAAGGAGATCCAACCAGTCCATCCTAAAGGAAATCAGTTCTGAATATTCATTGGAAGGACTGATGCTGAAGCTGAAACTCAAATATTTTGTTCACCTGATAAGAAAAGCTGACTCATTGGAAAGGTACCTGAGGCTGGGAAAGATTGAAGGCAGGAGGAGAAGGGGACAAGAGAGGATGAGATGGTTGGATGGCATTACCGACTCAATGGACATGAGTTTGAGTAAACTCTGGTAGTTGGTGATGTACAGGGAGGCCTGGAGTGCTGCAGTCCATGGAATCACAAATAGTTGGATGGGATGGAGCGTCTGAACTGAACTGATAATGGCTGAGGTCTTCATGGCCATAGCATTCTTTGTTTACAGATCTGACAGGTGACATTCTTCATCCACAGTGCCTCCTCTTGGTCATGGATTTGCTTAATGTTTATGAGGCATTTTTTACATTCTTTATCCACATCACCCAGAAAATCACCAGTTGTTGAACATTATCCACATGTTCTAGTCTCTACATACCATGTTGAGCATAAGCTGAACACTCTAGCCTGCCTAAGGAAAGACTACCCTTTTCCCCATCCATGTGCATACATAAGAACCAGGTCACACATGGCAGGAAATAAGAGAGACTAGACATCTATTTACTTCTTGGTTGAAAAGGAGAAGGGTTTCCTTTGCTTGAGGTCTAAAATATTTAGCTAGGATGAAGGCTTACTTAATAAAAAAGAATGTTGATTTATGCCATTTTAATGATAGTCTTCAGCTTAATAGCCTTCTGATATGAGCCATTCACAGATTGGTTGGCGTTTAAAATTGATGAAGATGAACAGTAAATAGACCTTAATATTATTTATTCCAGGGTGTGGATAAAACTAAGTGTTTTGGGGACATAATACGCAAGCAATTTAGTGGATCTCACAGCATTATTAACATAAAAAGCCTTCAGTGACTGATTTCTCACTCAAATACACACTGCATTTCACCACAGGCACTGAGAAATCTGCTACGTTTTACAGACCAGGCAGACATCAGAACAGCAGCAATAAGATTTTTTTTTTTTTTTCTATTTGGGTTGCCTTTGTGTGTCTCTCAACTGTCATAAGAATTTACCCCCTATTGCCGGAGAAGGCAATGGCACCCCACTCCAGTACTCTTGCCTGGAAAATCCCAGGGACGGAGGAGCCTGGTAGGCTGCAGTCCATGGGGCCGCTAAGAGTCGGACACAACTGAAGTGACTTAGCAGCAGTAGCATCTGTTTTCATTATCTATAGATTTCTTTTTTGGCCTTCTCACCCAAAATAGTTAATAAAATATTTTTACAGTTCAATAATGCTAGATAATTTTTGTTTAAAGAAAGTGTAACAGTCACCCGATGTAAAAAGAAACTCTCCCGTTTTTAAAGGATTTAGTGAATGTTTTTAAGATACCTAAGTAATTTAATTTATATAGCTTTCATCCAGGTATCCAATGTTAGAATTCATCCTAAGAAAATAACCATGGTTATATACAAAATACATCCACAAAGTGCTCATCTCAGTGTTATTTTCATTGTCACAAGGTTTAAAACAAGCTGAATGCATTGATATTAAATAAATAAAGGTATAAACACCTGAGAGAATACTATTGCATGCATAAACATATACACACTTATATGATTTCACAAGGGTTCCCTTAAGTGGAAGAATTTTGAGTGATTTGTTTTATTTAAAAATTTCCCTCAAATAACAATGATTGTGATTTACTTAGCCCAAAGGGGTTTCCCTGGTCGCTCAGATGGTAAAGAATTCTCCTGCAATCCAGGAGATCTGGGTTCGATTCTTGGGGCAGGAAGATCCCCTGGAGAAGGCAATGGCTACCCACTCCAGTATTCTTGCCTGGAGAGTTCCATGGACAGAGGAGCTTGGTGGGCTATGGTCGATGGGGTTGCAAAGAATCGGACATGACTGAGCAACTATCACTTCTTAGCTCAAAAATATACAGACCAACAATTTGGGCTGTTTTCATATGGGGACTTCTGCAGATCTGGATCAGGCTCAGCAAATCTTTGCTGTGGCCCATGCATGTGTCTGTAATTGGCTGATGGATTGGTCGGTGACTGGCTAGCTGTCTGGTGGCTGATTCACTATCTGCTGATATGTGGTTTGTATCCTTCAGTAAACTAACCCAAGCTCATTCACATCCTGGTAATGTTCCAGGCTTAGCAAATCCACAAGTACCAATGCACAAGTGCTTTTCAAGTTACTGCTGCTGTTGTTTTTTTTCCTTTAAATATTTTAATTTGTGATTTAAAAAACTTTAAATTTATGATATTAACTATTTTTATGCATACAGTTCATTAGTATCAACTAAATTCACAGATCTCTAGAACTTTACCGTTCTGCAAAATTAAACCTCTATATCCATTGAACAGCAACTCCCCATTTTCCATTCCTCCCAGCCCCTGGTAATCATCTTTTTTTGTTTCCATGAGTTTGACTACTTTATATATCTCATGTAAGTGAAATCATACAGTATTTGTCCTTTTGTCAGTGAATTATCAATATTTCACTTAGTAATGTTCTCAGTTTCATCCATGTTGTAGTATGGGACAGGATTTCCTTTTTTAAGGCCAATATTTGTGTGTATATACCATATTTTCTTTATTTGTTCATACATTGATGAACGTTTAGGTTGCTTCTGCCTCTTGACTATTGTCAATAATGCTGCAATGAACATGTGTGTGCAAAAATCTCTTTGAGATCCTGCTTTCAGTTCTTTTGGATACATAGCAAGAAACGGCACTGCTGCATTCCATTTTTAATTTTTGAGGAAACTTCATGCTATTTTTCATGGCACTGTTTCATTTCACATACCAATATCACACAAGGTTTCTAATCTCTGCACATCCTCACCAACACTTATTATTTCCTGTTTTGTTTTTTTTTACAGTGGTTATCCTAATAGAGGTGATGTCTCATTACAGTTTTGATTTATATTTTCCTGATGATCAGTGATGTTGAGCATCTTCATATACTTGTTGGCCATTTCTCTACCTTCTTTGGAGAACTCTCTCATCAAAGACTTTGCTTCTGTTTTTCTCTTTGTGGTTTTCCATATATTTAATTTTTTGCAGTAAGCACTTAACTTTTATACTGAAGGTGATATTGGGGATAATAATAATCATTTTTAAAAATGTGCCAAGCAAGTTATTGCAATAAGTAGAGCCAATCTCGACTGGCTAATTGAGGTAATCTGTGGATGGGGCAACTGTCCTTGTTTAGGGTTAAACACTTGAAGAACACTTAAAGAGGCAACTTTATTCCAAACCAAGGCCCCTCTATCTTTTGTGGCTCAATTAGCTCGGGTGACATGAAGCAGGGCAGGCAGAGGATTAAGCAAGTCAAGCTGAACTGGCAATGCGGCCATGAAACAGTAACAGCCTGTGCCTAGTACCCAAGTGGGATGCTTGGTAATCTTGCATACAAAATCTTGGTCTATATACTGCAAATGATTGCTCTTTTAGGGATTTTGATATTTAGAAGGGAACTTTATTATGTAATTAAGGTTTATGGCTTTTATCTAGGCAATTCAGAAGGGGTAACTAGCTAAATCATCAATAATTTTGTAATCTGGGTTTCAAGAAATGCTCCATAAGCATTTTAGGGGCCAACTTTGTATAAAATAAAGATAAGCAAAGAAAAGCTCATAATAAAGTTTTAACTTTAAAATTCCAGTCAAACATTTACAGTTTGAGTTAAATGATGGGTGTCAATGAGGTGGACTTCCCAAAGGTCTGGACTGGTGACAGCACTAGCAAAATTTGCTGGATGTAATTATTACCCTGAAAGGAAATAATGAGGAATGATGGCATTTGAGCCTCCTAACTGGGAATGCAAGGTATGATTATTTTCTTGGCCAACATGATAACAGAGTGATCTAAGCAGGTGTACACATTTATTCTGCAGAAGTAAATGCAAACTGGACATCTAAGGTGATTCTAGGGAAGAGATACTGGGTTCAATGAGCCAATCCATATATATGAATAGCTCTATTCCTGCTTCTGAACTCCTTCTTTACTGAAGTCCTAGAGAGCATGCATATCTAAGACCCACACTATGTCTTATTATACTACAAATCTTTTCCTGTAATGTCCTGCCTCTCACCCTCAGTATCATCTAATTTTCAGTACCTCTTTCTTTGCATTATTGTTCCATTTCTGTTGTCTTTCATGTTCTAATACCTGACTGAAACTACAGCTTGGACCACTATGTTGTCTCACTGTGTACCTCCTCAGCATTTCACTGTGGTTTTCTTTTTTGCCCTGATAAGCAGCATTTTATGATGAGCTTATTATTTTACAGCTGAAATTTTTGATCTCATTTTCCATCATTCACTGACATTTTGACTATATCATGTCTTTGCTCTTATGTTTTAGATCAGCATCCTTGATTTGTTATTATAGTGTCCATCTACCTACAGCATTGATATTTCCCATCTCTTCTTCCTCCTGACTTATTTCCTCTGGGATAAGTCCATCTAAATATCCAGTCTTGTCTCTTGCTTTCTGTACCACAATGCTCCCTGCCTCCAAAGATCAGTGTCCTATTTCCTTTCTTGAAAGATTAGCTTTCCTTTTTTTTTTTTCTAGCCACAGAGCCTTGCTCCACATTATTATATGATTCACCCTCGTCCTTACTCAGCCTCCCATTTCTAGTCACTGGTTATGGATTAGAGTATTCTACTAGTTTCTGATGATTTTTTAGCCTTCCTCTCCCTTCTTCAGTTTAGATAAAGCAAAATACTCTCTAAGGATATTTTCTTTTTGTTCCAAAGTAAGAATGAACAAACATTCAATAATCTCTCACTCTATAACTGTTCTCCACTTCCCCCACTCCCATCCTCCCAATTCAGGTCTCTCTTTCCCTCTGGTGAGTTCAATCTGTCATATGTTTATTTAGCACATTTTCATATTCAAAGCATTCAAGAAGCTAATTAACCCTTGAAGTACCCTTCTGGGATGTGCATCCAGGCTACAGAGGTAGTTGACATTAAGGCTGGGGGCAAAGCCCAAGAGTTTCTGTTTTCCAAATCACTGTCCCAAGTATGTTTTCTTTCACTCTGGTTCTCTACAGTTGAAGTGGATACCATCATGAAAAAATTACTTAGATTTAATTTACAAGGAAGCTGCCAGAAATTGTGTGACCTTCCTGACACCCCAGATTTCTCTAATCAAACCC
The DNA here is from genome assembly GCF_055505025.1 of Bos grunniens. Classification (NCBI taxonomy): domain Eukaryota; kingdom Metazoa; phylum Chordata; class Mammalia; order Artiodactyla; family Bovidae; genus Bos; species Bos grunniens. The sequence goes on along the minus strand of NC_141194.1, from coordinate 96,822,220 downwards.
ACGTTAATCCTCTGTGTGCTGCTTGGGAGCAGCTGGGAATCAAACCACAAAACAAGACTAATGCATATAATATGTTTTTCTTTCTCTTTCATGCAGAAAGACAGAAATATTCACCCAAATCTGTCATCACAGCAAGTCACTTCCAAGAATATGGTAAGGAGATCATGTATGGGGTTGGGGAGTGAATGTATAAGTCTGGAAAGAGGTAGGAATATAAGAAAAAGAGGACTACATCAGGGCATAGTTTTGTATTGCTGTGGTCAACCATGTTATTACAAAGACACAATGGGATAGGAGAAAGAGCTCCCTTATCCTCAACTCATACCAAGGTCCCTTTTTAAAAAATATACTGTTTTCAGCTATATGGCTTATATGCTATATGAGGCCATTTGGGATTTATTATTTGGCTTTTAAGGAGCAAAATGAGTTATTGTTTGCCAAATCACTTTTATCTGGCTATTATTATGATGTGAACAGGAAGTAAGGCAGGGCTTTTGTATAATGAGGAAAAATTACTAGCAATTAAATGACTTTCTCCTTTCTTCAGTTCAAATGCAAAAGGTAATTGTTTAACCATTACATCTAAATTATGGAGGCCATTGGTGATCATTAATAAATAAAACTGTAAGTGTAACTGCATACTGAGGAGGCCGGCTCAGTCAACACTTCCTTGATGAAGTAAAAACCTCAACAATCTTTAACATATTGAATTCTCTTTAGTTCCTATTGCTTTGTCCTGCAATAGTGAACATTGCTGTTCAATCTTAGGTGAAATACAGTAATGGTTCTAAGAAAAGCTTTGTAACATCCCCTGTTCATAAACACTATTTGTAGAAGACTAGACTATTTCCTTTTGAGAGATAAAGGACATATTACAGTCCTTATTGAAAGATGCAGGAAATTTACCACAGCGATTTTGGGGGCAATTGTTTTAAACTAACTTAGGTCAAATAGTCAACCCAATATATAAAAAATATGGATTTTTCTTCCTATTAGGCATCAAGTGGTATGGTGGCTCAGTGGTAAAGAATCCGCCTTCTAGTACAGGAGCCATGAGCTCAGTCCCTGGGTTGGGAAGTTCCCCTGGAGAAGGAAGTAGTATTCTTGCCTGGAAAATTCCATGGACAGAATAACCTGGCAGGCTACAGTCCATGGGGTTGCAAAGAGTTGGACATGACTGAGCATGAGCATGAGTGAGTGAGTATATATAACAAATACCCTGGTCTTATACCACCATCCCCGGGGGTCATTTCATATTAATAATTAGTATAAGAGGAACAACAACTACAACTAACACTCAGGTGCTTAAGTGCCAAGAAAGTAAGTATCAAGGCTAATTTTATACTTGGCACATGCTATCTCATTTAACATTCATTTACCTACACTTGCAGATTTGGTAACTAAGGCTGAAGAATGACATGCCTTGGCAAAAATTATTTAGTTAATAAATGGTGGAGCTAGAAAGTAACATCAGAGAGCTTGTTCTCAACAATTTATTTAGTCTGTTTGGGCTTCTGTAACAAAATACCACAGACTGGGTAGCTTATAAACGTCAGAAATTTTTTCGTTATATTTCTAGAGGCTGGGAAGCCCAAGATCAAGGCACTGCCAGATATGGGCCTGGTGAGGGCTTGCTTTCTGGTTCATAGATAGCACCTTTTCTGTGTCTTCACATGGTGGAAGGGCCAGGGGAGCTCTCTGGGGTCTCTGGGACAATAATCTCATGTCCTTATAAAAGATCATGAGACCCTCATGACTTAACCATCTGTCAAAAGCCTCACATCCTAATGCTATTCCCCTCAGGGGCTCTGGTTTCAGTATATGAATTTTGAGTGGACACATTCAGATCATGGCAACTATTATACTACATCACCTCATCCCAGGTTTAGGAATGGGAAAAGATCCAGAGTTTTGTTGTAAAACTTTACTTGCTAGTAAAACTTTCTGTAAAGCATGTAATTTAATGATTTTCTTTTTAGGACACACAAAAATGTCCCCAAGTAAAACAAACACATAGAACAACAACATGAAAAATATAATAACAAAATACCACCATTTCAAATTGCCATGAATTTCAAATATTTCCTTCTCATGGTTCAAAGCTTCATATCCACCTGGTAATGATGATTGGAAAACAAATGCAGCTTAAGAAATGTTACCCAAAGTATTTCCTTGTTAGGAGAATTCTATTTATAAATTCAAGAAAATAGCAGTGATTTATTTATGGTTCAGTATTTACCTAAGTGAGATGAGTGTGTACTATCTATCTCCTGTCCCCCTGGGGAGAGCTATAGAAATTTCACTATCAATGCAAAACAAAGCAAATCGATGTCTGGCACCAATTAACGAAGCAATGACAGCTTTCACTGAATTCCACATTCCTGGAGCATAGAGGTTCCAAGGCTGTTCTCTCATTTCCTCCACCCCTTTTCATTTCCATAAAGGTAGCATTAATTAAAATTAATTTAAAAGGTAGCATTTTTATTTTACTCAACAAAGCTCTTTGTGGTGTGTGTGTATATTAAATGCATAAATGAATTATTAAGAAAGTAAGGAACATGCAGAAGAGGCAAACAGAAACAGAAACCGAAACCTAGAGAAGTGAGCTTGCTTTTGCTTGGAGGCATTCACAAAACCATGAATTTGAGCTTTCAGCTTTTTTACAACTTTCTGAGGTGTGGGGGACTACAGATAAAGACCAGAGTCAAGCAGGCGGGACCTCTACTATAAGATGCCTATTCTTATATAAAACTAGGATTCCAAAAAGCTATGTTCCCAGTACAAAGGAAACTGGAAATAAAGCTACTCCTCCTCACATACTAAGAGATTCTAAAGAAAATTGCCTGTCTCAAAATTTGGTGTTGGATGGTGGGGCAAAAATCTCCCCTGAAAATTAAGTTGAAAGTGGCCTTTTGAAAGAAAGAAGGAAGGAAAGAAAGAGGTCTTTTGTTGGTAGTGATTCCATGCAGGTTTTAGTGGGTCAATTGGTTATTCATATGGAAAAGATAAGTTTGGATTCTGTGGCCAATTATAAAGTTTGTGTTAGTCGCTCAGTCATGTCTGACTCTTTGCAACCCTATGGACTGTAGTCTTCCAGGCCCCTCTGTCCACGGGACTTCCCAGGCAAGAATACTAGAGTGGGTAGCCATTCCCTTCTTCAGGGGATCTTCCTGACCCAGGGATCAAATATGGGTCTCCTGCATTGCAGACAGATTCTTTACCATCTGAGCTGCCAGGGAAGTCCCATAATAAATTATCTCAAATTCTTTGAAATTCCCTTCATCGAGAAGTAAAGTCTATTTCTCCTTCCACTGAAGTTAAGTGACCTATATGACTTGTCTGAATAACAGAATATAACAGAAGAAGATGTGCTACTTTCTAGACTTGGGCCATTTAAAAATGGCAGTCTCCACTTACTGCCTCTTGGAACTCTTGCCCTGGGGGAAGGTAGACTGCTCATAAAAAAAGTTTGACTACTCTGAGACTGTTATTCTGTGAAGAAGCCCAAGCCAGCCACCTAGAGAGGGCATATGTGGGTGAAACATTGATAATATGGGCAGATTCAACCCAAACTCTGTGGACCAAAATATTTTGGGGGGCCATACTGCATGGCATGCGAGATCTTAAATTACCCAACCAGGGATTGAACCCATGCTCCCTGCAGTGGAAATGTGGAGTCTTAACCACTGGACCACCCCTAGCCAAAGTATTTTGAAATGGAATTTGTGATGCTGATCTATTCCTTCATTTAAGAGTGCTTTCTCATCCTGCAATGCAGCCATCCAGTCATAACAGTCAAGCATGAGAAATAGAACATCCTTTAATGGGAAAAGCTGTAAGCTGGGTTTGTGATTAGTGCATGGGTACCAGAACCTTAGGCAGGCATATATAGATGAAAAATTAAATGTATGTTCTAAAAAGTGTAACAAATATTAAATTGCGACTTATTTAGACCTAGAAGTTCCCACTGTACGGCTACTGATTGCATTTCCAAACTGAACTCACAGCCTACATTCCTTCACCTTTTTCAGCCTAACCTGCATTTTCAACCTCAGGCCCATGATGTTTCGTCAGAGTACCCTTTTCTTTACTATTAGTTCCTAACAGATTGCTGAGAAACAGACACAGAACCACCAAGCAGGCACCAATCTCAACAGTCAATGATAGATTGAGCAGGGAGGCATAAAGAACCCAAAGAATGATTTCTGAGTTGCAAATTTTCCATGAAAGCGGAAAAAATGACTGGCTTCCTCTGAAATATTTGCATTGAAAGAAATGATAAATGAAGCATAGATTCCATCATTCATAGTTTTAAGTGAAATTTGTTTATACTACTGCTTAGGATTTATTTAACCCCCTTTAAGTAGTGCTAGCTGAATACCCCTCAGAATCCATCAATAAAAAGGGAGGTCACTGTTACCTAACCCATCTCAGAAGTAGAGAAACTTAGAGTCCTATAGCTAGACTTCTCCATTATCATATCATATCACAGTGATAATGTGACCTTGGAGGGAAGGTGGTGATGTCCTTCTATATGTTTGTATTTCGGCTTCACCATTTACCTAAGATAAACTTTCATAGTTTTTGTCCCAAATTTCCCTTACCGCGATATGAAACAAGCTGGCTTGCAAATGAGAATTCATCTCTGCATCTCACTGTGGGTCCGTGAGCATTCCCAAAACACATGGCCCGAGATAGAAAAGAAGAATTTGTAAAAATGACGTTTTTAAAATGCTTTGATTAGTAATGAATAAACCCTAAGAGTAAAGTCTAGATGTCCAGTTTCTAGACAGGAAGTTGGGATGGTGATAGAAGGGAGGGTAAATAACACCATGGAATGAGGAGCTCTTAGCAAGACAAACTCTGGTGGCAGCAGGTACCTGAAATTCTACTCTGAGCCACTCTGAGTGCAGTACTCTGAGACTGTACTCTTGTAACCTACAGGATAGAGACTGTTGCTGTCTAGTCATCTACCTTTGAATATGACCAGAGTTATATGCAATACCGTTTTCTGCATGTAACCTTGCCACTTTAGCTCTTACTCAAAACAGCATAAATGGAATGTAAGTAAAGTGATGTCATTAGAAGGATCACTTGGAGTGAAAACTCTCTTTGAAAAAATTAAACATACTCAAATATCTGTACTTTAAATACAATTTTCATTAAATACCTTGTGACACACCAGACTATTCACAGACATGCACATCAGCTAGTAAAACTTCCACTTCCCCTCTTTCTTCTCTGACAAATTGCACCCCTTAATTTGTATGACCAGAGCCTGAGCAAGGACCGATCTGATTCTCTGAATTCCTTGAATGCACCTGGGGCAGTTCCTGTGGGTAATATGCTGATAAATACTTTTGAAGGGATAGAGATTGGCTAATAGTTTATACAGTGTTCTTCTTCTTATTTATTTTTTTTTACAATGGAAAAAAGACAAGCTTTTATTTATTTATCTTTTGAATCATTTTAAAAAAATTATTTATTTTAATTGGAGGCTAATTACTTTACAATATTGTAGTGGTTTTGCCATACATTGACATGAATCAACCATGGGTGTACATGTGTTCCACATCCTGAACCCGCCTCCCACCTCCCTCCCCATCCCATCCCTCAGGGTCATCCCAGTGCACCAGCCCTGAGCACCCTGTCTCGTGCATCAAACCTGGACTAGTAATCTGTTTCACATATGTTAATAGACACATTTCAATGCGATTCTCTCAGATCATACTACTCTCGTCTTCTCCAACAGAGTCCAAAAGCCTGTTCTATACATCTGTGTCTCTTTTGCTGTCTCACATATAGCATTATCATTACTTTCTAAATTCCATACATATGCATTAGTATACTGTATACTGTATTGGTGTTTTTCTTTCTGACTTACTTCACTCTGTATAATAGGCTCCAGTTTCATCCACCTCATTAAAACTGATTCAAATGTATTCTTTTTAATTGCTGAGTAATATTCCATTGTGTATATGTACCACAGCTTTTTCATCCATTTGTCTGCCAATGGACATCTAGCTTGCTTCCATGTCCTGGCTGTTATAAACAGTGCTGTGATGAACATTGGGGTACACGTGTTTCTTTCAATTCTGGTTTCCTCGGTGTGTATGCCCAGCAGTGGGATTGCTGGGTCGTGTGGGAGTTCTATTTCCAGTTTTTTAAGGAATCTCTACACTGTTCTCCATAGTGGCTGTACTAGTTTGCATTCCCACCAACAGTATAAGAGGGTTCCCTTTTCTCTACACCCTCTCCAGCATTTACTGTTTGTAGATTTTTGGATAGCAGCCATTCTGACCAGCGTGAGATGGTACCTCAATGTGGTTTTGATTTGCATTTCTCTGATAATGAGTAATGTTGAGCATCTTTTCACGTGTTTGTTGGCCATCTGTATGTCTTCTTTGGAGAAATGTCTGTTTAGTTCTTAGGCCCATTTTTTGATTCAGTCATTCATTTTTCTGGAATTGAGCTGCAGGAGTTGCTTGTATATTTTTGAGATTAAATTCTTTATCAGTTGCTTCATCTGCTGTTATTTTCTCCCATTCTAAAGGCTGTCTTTTCACTTTGCTTATAGTTTCCTTCGTTGTGCACAAGCTTTTAAGTTTAATTAGGTTCCATTTGTTTATTTTTGCTTTTATTTCCATTACTCTTGGAGATGGGTCATAGAAGATCCTGCTGTGATTTATGTCAGAGAGTGTTTTGCCTATGTTTTCTTCAAAAAGTTTTATAGTTTCTGGTCTTACATTTAGATCTTTAATCCATTTTGAGTTTATTTTTGTGTATGGTGTTAGAAAGTGTTCTAGTTTCATTCTTTTACAAGTGGTTGACCAGTTTTCCCAGCACCATTTGTTAAAGAGATTGTCTTTTCTCCATTGTATATTCTTGCCTCCTTTCTCAAAGATAAGGTGTCCATAGGTGCATAGCTTTATCTCTGGGCTTTCTATTTTGTTCCATTGATCTACATTTCTGTCTTTTTGCCAGTACCATACTGTCTTGATGACTGTGGCTTTGTAGTAGATCCTGAAGTCAGGCAGGTTGATTCCTCCAGTTCCATTCTTCTTTCTCAAGATTGCTTTGGCTATTCGAGGTTTTTGGTATTTCCATACAAATTGTGAAATTATTTGTTCTAGTTCTGTGAAAAATACCATTGGTAGCTTGATAGGGATTGCATATAGATTGCTTTGGGTAGTATACTCATTTTCAATATATTGATTCTTCCAATCCATGAACTTGGTAAATTTCTCCATCTATTTGTGTCCTCTTTGATTTCTTCATCAGTGTTTTATAGTTTTCTATATATAGGTCTTTTGTTTCTTTAGGTAGATATATTGCTAAGTATTTTATTCTTGTCATTGCAATGGTGACTGGAATTGTTTCCTTAATTTCTCTTTCTGATTTCTCATTATTAGTGTATAGGAATGCAAGGGATTTCTGTGTGTTAATTTTATATCTTGCAACTTTACTATATTCAATGATTAGCTCTAGTAATTTTCTGGTGGAGTCTTTAGGGTTTTCTATGTAGAGGATCATGTCATCTGCAAACAGTGAGAGTTTTACTTCTTCTTTTCCAATCTGGATTCCTTTTATTTCTTTTCCTGCTCTGATTGCTGTGGCCAAAACTTCCAAAGCTATGTTGAACAGTAGTGGTGAGAGTCTGCACCCTTGTCGTATTCCTGACTTTAGGGGAAATGCTTTCAATTTTTCACCATTGAGGATAATGTTTGCTGTGGGTTTATCATACATAGCTTTTATTATGTTGAGGTATGTTCCTTCTATGCCTGCTTTCTGGAGGGTTTTTATCATAAATGGATGTTGAATTTTGTCAAAGGCTTTCTCTGCATCTATTGAGATAATCATATGTTTTTTATCTTTCAATTTGTTAATGTAGTATATTACATTGATTGCTTTGTGGATATTATAGAACCCTTGCATCCCTGGGATAAAGCCCATTTGGTCATGATGTATGATCTTTTTAATATGTTGTTGGATTCTGTTTGCTAGAATTTTGTTATGGATTTTTGCATCTATGTTCATCAGTGATATTGGCGTGTAGTTTTCTTTTTTTTGTGGCATCTTTCTCTGGTTTTGGTATTAGGGCGATAGTGGCCTCATAGGATGAGTTTGGAAGTTTACCTTCCTCTGCAATTTTATGGAAGAGTTTGAGTAGGATAGGTGTTAGCTCTTCTTTAAATTTTTGGTAGAATTCAGCTGTGAAGCTGTCTGGTCCTGGGCTTTTGTTTGCTGGAAGATTTCTGATTACAGTCTCAATTTCTGTGCTTGTGATGGGTCTGTTAAGATTTTCTATTTCTTCCTGGTTCAGTTTTGAAAAGTTATACTTTTGTAAGAATTCATGCATTTCTTCCAAGTTGTTCATTTTATTGGCATATAGTTGCTGATAGTAGTCTCTTATGATCCTTTGTATTTCTGTGTTGTCTGTTGTGATTTCTCCATTTTAATTTATAATTTTGTTGATTTAATTCTTCTCCATTTGTTTCTTGATGAGTCTGGCTAATGGTTTGTCAATCTTATTTATCTTCTCAAAGAACCAGCTTTTAGCTTTGATGATTTTTGCTATGGTCTCTTTTGTTTCTTTTGCATTTATTTCTGCCCTAATTTTTAAGATTTCTTTCCTTCTACTAACCCTGGGGTTCTTCATTTCTTCCTTTTCTAGTTGCTTTGGGTGTAGAGTTAGGTTATTTGTTTAACTTTTTTTTTTGTTTGTTTCTTGTGGTAAGCCTGTATTGCTCTGAACCTTCCCCTTAGCACTGCTTTTACAGTGTCCCATAGGTTTTGAGTTGTTGTGTTTTCGTTTTCATTCATTTCTATGCACATTTTGATTTCTTTTTTTATTTCTTCTGTGATTTGTTGGTTATTCAGAAGTGTGTTTGTTAGCTTCCATATGTTGAAATTTTTAATAGTTTTTCTTGTAGTTGACACCTAATCTTACTGCATTGTGTTCAGAAAGGATGATTGGAATGATTTCAATTTTTTTGAATTTACCAAGGCTAGATTTATGGACCAGGATGTGATCTATCCTGGAGACGGTTCCGTGTGCACTTGAGAAAAAAGTGAAATTCATTGTTTTGAGGTGAAATGTCCTATAGATACCAATTATGTTTAACTGGTCCATTGTGCCATTTAAAGTTTGTGTTTCCATGTTAATTTTGTGTTTGGTTGATCTATCCATAGGTGTGAGTGGGGTATTAAAGTCTCCCACTATTATTGTGTTATTGTGAATTTCCCCTTTCATGCTTGTTAGCATTTGCCTTATAAATTCTGGTGCTCTTATGTTGAGTGCATTTATATTCATAATTATTATATCTTCTTCTTGGATTGATCCTTTGATCATTATGTAGTGTCCGTCATTGTCTCTTTTCACAGCCTTTATTTTAAAGTCTATTTTATCTGATATAAGTATTGCTACTCCTGCTTTCTTTTGGTCTCCATTCACGTGAAATAACTTTTTCCAGCCCTTTACTTTCAGTCTGTATGTATCCCTTGTTTTGAGGTGGGTCTCTTGTAGACAGCATATATAGAGGTCTTGTTTTTGTATCCATTCAGCCAGTCTTTGTCTTTTGGTTGAGGCATTCAACCCATTTACATTTAAGGTAATTATTGATAAGTGTGATCCTATTGCCATTTACTTTGTTGTTTTGGGTTTGAGTTTATACACCTTTTCTGTGTTTCCTGTCTAGAGAAAATATTTTAGCATTTGTTGAAGAGCTGGATTGGTGGTGCTGAATTCTCTCAGCTTTTGCTTGTCTGTAAAGCTTTTGATTTCTCCTTCAAATTTGAATGAGATCCTTGCTGGGTACAGTAATCTGGGTTTGTGGGTTTTTCTCTTTCATCACTTTAAGTATGTCCTACCATTCCCTTCTTGCCTGAAGTGTTTCTATTGAAAGATCAGCTGTTATCCTTATGGGGATACCCTTGTGTGTTATTTGTTGATTTTCCCTTGCTGCTTTTAATATCTATTCTTTGTGTTTGATCTCTGTTAATTTGATTAATATGTGTCTTGGGGTGTTTTGCCTTGGGTTTATCCTGTTTGGGACTCTTTGGGTTTCTTGGACTTGGGTGACTATTTCCTTCCCCATTTTAGGGAAGTTTTCAACTATTATCTCCTCAAGTAATTTCTCATAGCCTTTCTTTTTGTCTTCTTCTTCTGGGACTCCTATGATTTGAATGTTGGGGCATTTAACATTGTCCCAGAGGTCTCTGAGGTCATCCTCATTTCTTTTAATCCTTTTTTCTTTTTTCCTCTCTGCTTCATTTATTTCTACCATTCTATCTTCTACCTCACTTATTCTATCTTCTGCCTCCATTATTCTACTGTTGGTTCCCTCCAGAGTGTTTTTGATCTCATTTATTGCATTATTCATTATTGGTTGACTCTTTTTCATTTCTTCTAGGTCCTTGTTAAACATTTCTTGCATCTTCTCAATCCTTGTCTCCAGGCTATTTATGTGTAACTCCATTTTGTTTTCAAGATTTTGGATCATTTTTACTATCATTATTCTGAATTCTTTTTCAGGTAGACTCCGTATCTCCTCCTCTTTTGTTTGGTTTGGTGGGCATTTATCATGTTCCTTTACCTGCTGAGTATTTCTCTGCCTTTTCACCTTGTTTAGATTGCTGTGTTTGGGGTGGCCTTTCTGTATTCTGGCAGTTTGTGGTTCCTCTTTATTGTGGAGGTTCCTCACTGTGGGTGGCATTGGATGAGTGACTTATCAAGGTTTCCTGGTTACAGAAGCTTGCATCAGTGTTCTGGTGGGTGGAGCTGGATTTCTTCTCTCTGGAGTGCAATGAAGTGTCCAGTAGTGAGTTTTGAGATGTCTATGGGTTTGCTGTGACTTTGGGCAGCCTGTATATATAAGCTCAGGGCTATGTTCCTGCATTGCTGAAGAATTTGCATGGTATGTCTTGCTCTGGAACTTGTTGGCTCTTGGGTGGTGCTTGGTTTCAGTGTTAGGTATGGAGGCTTTTGGATGATCTCTTATTGATTAATGTTCCCTGGAGTCAGGAGTTCTCTGGTATTCTCAGGTTTTGTGCTTAAGCCTCCTGCCTCTGGTTTTCAGTCTTATTCTTACAGTAGCCTCAAGACTTCTCCATCCATACACCACCGATGATAAAACTTCTAGGTTAATGGTGTAAAGATTCCCCACAGGGAAGGACACCCAGAGAGGTTCACAGAATTTCATGGAGAAGATAAGAGGGAGGAGGAAGATAGAGGTGACCAGGAGGAGAAGAGGGGGAATCAAAAGGGAAGAGAGCAATCCAGCCAGTAAACAATTCCCTATGTGCTCTCCACAGTCTGTAACCCTCAGAGAGAATCACAGAGTTACATAGAGAAGTGAAGAGGGAGGAAGGAGATGGAGGTGAGCGGGAGGAGAAAAGCAGGAATCAAAAGGAGAGATAGATCTAGGCAGTACCGTGTTCCCTAAGTGTTCTCCACAGCCCGGAACACACACAGAGATTCACAGAGTTGGGTAGAGAAGAGAAGAGGGAGGGAAGAGATAGAGGTGACCTGGGGGAGAAAAAGGAGAGTCAAGAGTCACAAGGGGGAGAGAGTAATCAAGCCAGTAATCATACTCCTAAGTAAAAAATGGATACTGAAGATTGGATTCTTAAAGGTATAATATTGATAACAAATACCAAAAAGCAAAGATTAAAAATCTAGAGTAGAGGTTAGACTCTCAAAAATACAGTATTAAAAAAAATCACAAAAAGTATAAGAATTATATATGAAGTTTGCTTTAAAAGTAAGGTCTTTTTTTTTTGCAGGGTAATATTATGTTATAACGGAGAAGGCAATGGCACCCCACTCCAGTACTCTTGCCTGGAAAATTCCATGGATGGAGGAGCCTGGTGGGCTGCCGTCCGTGGGGTCGCTAAGAGTCGGACACGACTGAGCAACTTCACTTTCACTTTTCACTTTCATGCATTGGAGAAGGAAATGGCAACCCACTCCAGTGTTCTTGCCTGGAGAATCCCAGGGACAGCGGAGCCTGATGGGCTGCTGTCTATGGGGTTGCACGGAGCCAGACACTACTGAAGAGACTTAGCAGCAGCAGCAGCAGTATGTTATAAAAATGAAAATTAAAGGAGTAATAGAGGATTTAAAGAAAAAGAAAAACATTTTAATTAAAAAAATTATAATAGTAAAAATATATCTAGGAATTTCTCTGGAGCTGTTGTGGGCAGTGTGGGGTCAGTTCAATTTCAGATAATTCCTTGTTCCAGCTTATACTTCTCAAGACCTATAGGCCCCTTCAAATGTAGTCGGTGTTAACTACAGGGTTTTAATCTGTTGCACCTGTCACTTCCAAAGCGGTTCCCTCTGTTTATTTGGCTTTTTCTGTTTGCAGGTCTCTTTAGTGTCTAATTTCAGCCCTGACACAGGGGGTGAAGGTGGTCTCTTATTTAGGCTCATTTGTTTAGCCGTGCTATGGGGAGGGAGGAACACTGCAAACAAATATTACTGGCGTGTGTGGGGAGTGCTCACAGCGTCTTGACCACACTGGGTTTGTGCCCGTTCACAGTGTGTGTGCTTTCCCAGTCTACACTGCTCAGGCTCCAGATTGCTCTGCAGGGAGCAGGCCCTGGGTTGCGTGCACTTTCCAGGTCTAAGCCACTCAGGTTCAGGTTCTTGGGTGCTTTACAAGGGCACAGACTGGGTTGGGCCTGCGTTTAGTGCCCTTCCCAGGTCCGAGCAGCTCAGGTGACCAGGTGCTTGGCAAACACACTCTCCCCAGGCCGTGAGTGTGTCTTATCACCTCCCCGGTCCTAGCTGCTCGGTTTCCTGGGTGGCAGCGGATGCACCATCTCTGGTGTGCTGGGTGTCTTTTCTAGGAAGCTGATCTCTGGTTGCGACCCTCCTGGTGGATGTCAACCATCCAGAGTCCCAGGAAGTCTTGGTTAGCAACTGGAAGCCTGTTTACAGTTTGGTAGGGGATGCTGTCTCTGGGGCCGAGTTTGCCCCTTTCCAGTTCTGGCTGCCGCCCACCTGCCCCCTGCCTGTGGCAGGGGATGGGCCAGTCCACAGCCTGCTAGCTCTCCTCTGGTATTCGCTCAGTCCTTTGTTCTGGAGTGAACCCGGCAGTGCCTTAGGTTAGGGCTTTTCACGGATAGTTCACTCTCTCTCTCTCTTTTTTTCCTCTCTCTCTCTTTGGCTATCCCACAGTTTAGATTGCTATCTCATGTTAGCTCCCTCAGATTGCCCTCAGGGCATTCAGGCCAGGTCCTTACCCTAAGTAATGCAGCCCTCTCCTCCCTTGCTGTTCAGCCCCCGCTTGCTGGTGGCAGATACACGTGTCTGGGGTACCTCTCTGCTGGGAGTTGCTGTTAGGCACATAATCTGTGAAGTTTATTTATTTATTTTTCCTCCCAGTTATGTTGCCCTCTGAGATTCCAAAACTCCCCACAGACCCACCGGTGAGAGGGTTTCCTGGTGTTTGGAAACTTCTCCTCCTTTAAGACTCCCTTTCTGGGGTGGATCTCCATCCCTAACTCTTTTGTTTCTCTTTTTATCTTTTGTCCTGCTGCTGCTGCTGCTGCTGCTAAGTCGCTTCAGTCGTGTCCGACTCTGTGCAACCCCATGGACTTCAGCCTGCCCGACTCCTCCGTCCATGGGATTTTTCAGGCAAGAGTACTGGAGTGGGTTGCCATTGCCTTCTCCAATATTTTGTCCTACCTCCTTTGAAAGATAACGGCCTGCTTTTCTGAGTGCTCTGATGTCCTCTGCCAGCGTTCAGAAGTTGTTTTGTGGAATTTGCTCAGTGTTCAAATGTTCTTCAGATGAATTTGTGGGGGAGATAGTGGTCTCCCCGTCCTATTCCTCCACCATCTTAGGATCGCCCTATACAGTGATCTTAGATTAAGACACTGAGGAGGAATAAACACTGCTTTTTGAAAGGTTTACCATTCAGTAAAAGATCACAAAAACATGCTTTGCTGACTGACTCTAGACAGATTTTCAAGATGGGCTCAATAAAGGACAGAAATGGTAGGGACCTAATAGAAGCCAAAGATATTAAGAAGAGGTAGCAAGAATACGCAGAAGAACTGTACAAAAAAGATCTCCACAATCCAGATAATCATGATGGTGTGGTCACTAACCTAGAGCCAGACATCCTGGAATGTGAAGTCAAGTGGGCCTTAGAAAGCATCACTATGAACAAAGCTAGTGGAGGTGATGGAATTCCAGTTGAGCTATTTCAAATCCTGGAAGATGATGCTGTGAAAGTGCTGCACTCAATATACCAGCAAATTTGGAAAACTCAGCAGTGGCCACAGGACTGGAAAATGTCAGTTTGCATTCCAATCCCAAAGAGAGGCAATGCCAAAGAATGCTCAAACTACCACACAATTGCACTCATTTCACACGCTAGGAAAGTAATGCTCAAAATTCTCCAAGCCAGGCTTCACCAATACATGAACCGTGAACTTCCAGATGTTCAAGCTGGTTTTAGAAAAGGCAGAGGAACAAGAGATCAAATTGCCAACATCTGCTGGATCACCAAAAAAGCAAGAGAGTTCCAGTAAAACATCTATTTCTGCTTTATTGACTATGCCAAAGCCTTTGACTGCATGGATCACAATAAACTGTGGAAAATTCTGAAAGAGATGGGAATATCAGACCACCTAACCTGCCTCTTGAGAAACTTGTATGCAGGTCAGGAAGCAACAATTAGAACTGGACATGGAACAACAGATTGGTTCCAAATAGGAAAAGGAGTATATCAAGGCTGTATATTGTCACCCTGCTTATTTAACTTATATGCAGAGTGCATCATGAGAAATACTGGGCTGGAGGAAGCACAAGCTGGAATCAAGATTGCTGGGAGAAATATCAGTAACCTCAGATATGCACATGATACGACCCTTATGGCAGAAAGTGAAGAGGAACTAAAGAGCCTCTTGATGAAAGTGAAAGAGGAGTGTCAAAAAGTTGGCTTAAAGCTCAACATTCAGAAAACTAAGATCATGGCATCTGGTCCCATTACTTCATGGGAAATAGATGGGGAAACAGTGGAAACAGTGTCAGACTTTATTTTTGGGGGTTCCAAAATCACTGCAGATGGTGATTGCAGCCATGAAATTAAAAGACACTTGCTCCTTGGAAGGAAAGTTATGACCAACATAGATAAATATTAAAAAGCAGAGACATTACTTTGTCAACCAAGGTCCGTCTAGCCAAAGCTATGGTTTTTCCAGTGGTCATGTATGGATGTGAGAGTTATACTATAAAGAAAGCAGAGCACCAAAGAATTGATGCTTTTGAACTGTGGTGTTGGAGAAGAGTCTTGAGAGTCCCTTGGACTGCAAGGAAATCCAACCAGTCCATCCTAAAGGAGATCAGTCCTGGGCGTTCATTAGTAGGACTGACTTTGAAGCTGAAACTCCAATACTTTGGCCACCTGATGCGAAGAGCTGACTAATTTGAAAACACCCTGATGCTGGGAAACATTGAGTGCAGGAAGAGAAGGGGATGACAGAGGATGAGATGGTTGGATGGCATCACCAACACAATGGACATGGGTTTGGATGGACTCTGGAAGTTGGTGATGCACAGGGAGGCCAGGCGTGCTGCGGTTCATGGGGTTGCAAAGAGTTGGACACAACTGAGTGATTGAACTGAACTGTTATTAAATATTTTGTTCTATTCGATGGATGCTGTATGGAGGTTTTCTGTTGGATCATTGTGATCTATGAGTATGTCTTCAAAATCACTGAAATACTGTGAGTCTGGTAATTTCTTACATGTACACAATATGCTGTGACATATGGAGAATCTAGGTGACAGGCAATTTTGATAGTGGCCACACTCACTAATCAGAGGACAGACTTCACATGTGCTTAGTTTGGAAGATACTATTGATCCCACAGTGACCTTTCAGTTACATTCACACACAGTTCATAATGGGTTTTCAAGTAGTGTCAATGCATAAAAACATTAACTGAGGTTTTAACACTGCAATGGCCAATGGCTGATTATTAGAAACCTCACTGGCTAAGCTTGTGACTAGCCACCAATGGGACTGTCTGTCCCCTTTAAAGTTGTTCAGCTCTGTTCCTTTGCTATGTCAATTCAGTAAATATTATCACTAATTGTAATGACAGCTATAATAATGATATTTTCCAGGCACTATGCTAAGCCCTTGCTCTCAAGGAAGGAAATATAGTCCCCATTTTATAAGTGAGGAAACTGACTAATAGAATGCTTAAGATAGGAGAGAAAAAACTGGAGTCTGAACTCTGTTGTCTTATGCTCTTAATTAAATGAAATATTGCTTCCCCAGTGAACATAGTTGCTAAGCCAAGGGACTAAGTCTTGGGAGTTAATTAATAATAAAGCAACTAGCTGGATTACATGATCTACTTTACTAAAAAGCCACTGATATTGAATGTATGATAAATGATATTTTGTTGGTCTTAGTTGTATTAAACATATCTAATTACTCAGATTTGTGATTAGGCTGGTCAGGTCTACAAAAATGAAGAAAAACTTTCAGTGCCATTCTAGTCATTTGAGATCATTGGCTGTGACATGATGTAATTGGACTGAAATCAAAGTCTGAATGTCTGACCGGTGCATTCATTGAACTCATTCAATGCTTGTAAATATTTCAAGTAGTTTTCAGTTATCCTGAATTTTTTTTCTGCACAGGGCAGGGCTAGTTGGCCCTTTTGCAGACATAGTCACTGATCTATAAATGGGTTGTGGTGGTGGTTTAGTCGCTAAGTCGTGTTCAACTCTGTGACACCATGGACTGTAGCTCATCAGGCTCCTCTATCCATGAGATTTCCCACACAAGAATACTGGAGTGGGTTTCCATTTCCTTCTCCAGGGGGTCTTCCTGACCCAGGGATCATACCCCTGTCTCCTGCACTGCAGGCGGATTCCTTCACTGAGCCACCAGGGACTTTGTATAAATGGGTTAGTTTTAGCCTATGGATAGCTAAATATGTCTTCATGCATACAGGAATACCTCAGGGATACAGATCAAGTACAGGGATGGTTAATCTCAATCTGTTAAAGGTCTAAGTTATATATTTAAAAGATTAGGTGTAGTTTTATTATTTGCAATAACACCTAATAACAAACTAACTGGTAACCAAATTTTTCCAAATGAAGTCAAGTTATAAGAGTTTTAATGACAAGACTCATTTGGAATGAGCAACACTCATTTGCATGTAAATAATTAATGTGTCAAAGTCCTTAAAAAGAGATTGATCCCTCCTAGGTGAAACATGCCCCTTTGCAATCTTCTTTACACCAGTACTTTGCTTAACTAACCATTCATTCAGAGATAGTACAATGGTATTTTGAACAGGAAGTGGGTAGAAATTTAATCACAAGTTGTGAATTACTGGGGCCCAAAATAATGATGATTATTCACATCAATGAATGTAACACTGATACTTTTGAAATCATTTCTACTTTACCTTTTATATTATTTCAGGGAAAGTTACCTTCCCAATTACATTTTGCTTAGGCTCCTGTTAAACTTAAATTTGCATTCCCTCAGCACACATAAATGGATAGTCACAGAGATAGTCGAGAAGCATGTAATAGAGAGTTGTGTGAAGCCTGTCTGGAATGAATGATTAAGCATGGTTAATCCACAGTTTGAGAATCATCCTTATTAGAGATTTCTTCATTTTTAAAGATATACACAACAAACCTCCCCAAACAAATAAGAATTCTTAGTTCCTAAGAAAAGGCCTATATTTCATGCTAGGAGAACCTAATGACCCCAGAACTGGGTCTTGAATGCTAGGCATGTGGTTTAGGGACACTGTGAAGCTTTAAGTTTTCACAAGACTTCTCAGAGACAACCAGAACATCTGGAGTGGTAAGTATGATAAGCAGGTAGGTAAGTCCTTTCTGGAGTATCTAAAATCTCATATAAGTTCTCTTTATTCCAAAAGATTAATGGTCCCATTGGTGTGCTTTAATGAGGGTAGCAAATGCCCCCAACACATTCTTGGAGTAAGCCAAGAGTAAAATGAGTAAAAATGAGACAGAGCTGATGGCCAGATTGTGCCATATAAAATGATCAAGTAAAACAAAGTGCTTTGAAACCACTTGGGCAAGAAATATTGATGTTACAAATGCCTTTTCCCCTTCTCTTGGATCTTTCTGGATGCTTTTCCATTTTGTTTAAGTTGCTGTAAACATTTTAGATTGGTCAAGATAAGGGGATGTGGAGAGTTGTTGATCCATGATGGCAGGGGCAAAAATCAAACAGCTTGATTTAGTTATTTTCTCTCCACCTGCAATATACACAACACTCAGGACAGAGACAGCTGCTGACCATCAATATCTATTCTCTCCATTTGTAAGAGAATTTTGAGTTTTAGCAGGACACATACTTAATACTATATTCCCCATCCTCCCTTGTGCCTCAGTATGGTTACATGGCTAAATTCTGATCATTGGTGTATAAATGAAAATTTCATGTGTGGCTTCTGAATAGTGTCCTTAACGGAAAATGGTGCTTTGTCCTTTGCCCTCTTTTTGCCTTTCTGCTGTCTGGAAATGTGACACAATAGCCAGAGTTTAAGTAATCATCTTAGCCTATAAGCATGAGAGTCACACCCTAGGGATGGTGGACCTAAAAACTGGGAGAAGACCATGACCTGGTAACTTCATGGAACTGCCAGCTCTGCCCTGGATTGTCAACCTTTAGATTTCTCATATGAGAGGATTAAATCTTGTGTCCTTAAGTTACTGATAATTTGGGCTTTCTGCCACTCACACTCACAGCTGTACCTTATCCTAACTGATACAGCATTTAATCAGGTTCTTTCCTTCTAGAAGGAATCCATTCCATGGACAAAGGGCAGAGAAAGCCTTTTGGAAGAGGATTATTTGTTGGTGCTTTTCTTGCTACCAGGTCAGAAGCAGCCCCGTGTCCAAGAACCATCCCCTGGGCTGTGGAAATGACTGTGCCTTTCACCTCTGTATGTCAGTCAAGAGCTTCATGCTGATAAGATTTTGTCTCTGTGTTTATCTTTTTTGTTGGTTTGCAACAAGAAATCCCACTATTAATCCTTCCCTACCCGTGTACTAACTGCCTGAATGCTAACAATACAAATATGCTCATTCTCTCATGATTGTAGTAAGGATGGGATGAGGGAGGAAGAGCGGATTCTCAGCAACATGCTCTGAGTGTGTGAAAGACCCCATGATTGCCTATGTCAGCAGCACACACAGGAGATGGCCTGTAAGGAATAGCCAATCTGCTTTCTGGAAATTGCTAAACTCCCCTCCATACATCACCATTCTGGAAATGTTGAATTCCAAGTTCAGACTGTACACTATGGGTTAATGGGGTTGACAATTGACTGTGCTTAAGTGATATAAAGGTAATGCATTTAAACATCAAAAGTTTACAACCCCAAATTGATCACCTTGGCCAATTTACACAAAAAGGATCAATATAATCAGCTCCCCCTCATTAAGTGTTAATAAATGCTTTAAGACAACATGTCTGACCATGGGATGCAGATTAAAATCAGATACGGAATTAAGTTCCTTCTACACAGTAGAAAAGTCAGTTTGAAAATCCTGATAATCAGCCAGAGCTGCCCACAAGGCTTGGCTTTATAGCATTTAACAAGAAAGGAAGCTTGTTCCGCACACACCTAATGATTTTTTTCTTTTAATTCAGCCACAGGAAACACAGGGACAATAGTAGGGTTTGAGATTTTTCAGCAATGGTTCATCATTCAGTCTAGGGGAGGAAAAGCTTTGAATTGTGCCTGGTGGATCCCTGCTTCCATCCACCAAGAAATGGCTGCAAAGGAGAGCAGGAAGATCACTGTGCCTCTTCCCCATTCACATAACCAAGATCAGGCTGGACTTAGAAAAGTACCCTTTTATATATACTATAGGGTTCACAATAGGCCTCCCCAGCATATGCTACTTTGGCTCATGGGTTATTCTGAGCTAAAGCCAGTAGAGACCTTATTGGCTTAAGAGAAGCTTCTGCCCCTCAGCTACCTAGAAGAATTTAAATTGGAGATTTTTTCCCAGAAAGAGAGTTATTACCAGAGATAAAGTTTGTTTTGTTGTTGTTTAATCGCTTATACATGTCTAACTCTTTTGCGACCCCATGGCCTATAACCCATCAGGCTCCTCTGTCCATGGGATTTCCCCAGGCAAGAATACTAGAGTGGGTTGTCATTTCCTCCTCCAGGGGATCTTCCCAACCCAGTTTTGAATCCACGTGTCCTGCTTGGCAGGTGCATTCTTTACCACGGAGTCACCAGGGAAAATCTAATAACCAAATATCTGCTCTTGTCATCCTGTAAATATCCCTTCTGTACTTGTAAGCCCCAAGCCCATCTCCCATTTCTCAGCTCAGGATGGTCTGTACACCTCATACTCCCTTTCTGTCTCTGACCCTTTCATGTATGTGGGGTTCCTTTATGTATGAAAATCAATTTGATTTTCTCCTATTAATCTGTCTCATGTTAACTGAATTCTTAACTAGCCAGAAGAACCTTGAAAGGTAAAGGAAAGTTTTCTTCCTCCCTAACAATACACACAGCAAAGATTATAATCATCCTCAGCAGTAGGCTTGCCTGTCAGGTAGGCATGACCCAAACTAAAGAGCAACTTCTGATGGAAGGACACCTCATATCCAAGAGCTTCCACATATGGCTTATCTACTTCATGGAGGCTGTGGAACAGTGGAAACAGTGGCTGACTTTATTTTTCTGGGTTCCAAAATCACTGTGGATGGTGATTGCAGCCATGAAATTAAAAGACACCTGCTCCTTGGAAGGAAAGTCATGACCAACCTAGGCAGCATATTAAAAAGCAGAGACATTGCTTTGTCAACAAAGGTCCATCTAGTCAAGGCTATGGTTTTTCCAGTAGTCATGTATGGATGTGAGAGTTGGACTATAAAGAAAGCTGAGTGCCGAAGAATTAATGCTTTTGAACTGTGGTGCTGGAGAAGGCTCTTGAGAGTCCCTTGGACTGCAAGGTGATCCAACCAGTCAATCCTAAAGGAAATCAGTCCTGAATATTCATTGGAAGGACTGATGCTGAAGCTTAAACTCCAATAATTTGGCCCCCTGATGCAAAGAACTGACTCATTTGTAAAGACCCTGATGCTGGGAAAGATTGAAAGCAGGAGAAAGGGACTACAGAGGATGGGATGGTTGGATAGCATCACTGACTCAATGGACATGAGTTTGAGTAAACACCGGGAGTTGGTGATGGACAGGGAGGCCTGGCATGCTGCAGTCCATGGGTTCACAAAGAGTCAGACACAACTCAGCGACTGAACTGAACTGATACCCTTCTAGAGCACTTTATTTCCTGGTGCTCTAGCCACCAACTCCCTTGAGAACCTGGTGCTTCCAGGACCTCTGCAACCCAAGAAGCTGCACCACCTACACACCTGGCCCTCACAGGGGAAACCCAACTCCTCCAGGGCAGCCTCAGGTGCAAACCCCAGTGGACGACCCACATGCAGAGGTGGAAATGAAACCACAATTGAAACCCAGGGGCAGTGTGGCTAAGGAAGAAGATCCCAAACCTGCCCACCAGCTGTACAAGCTGCAGATTTAATCCACATGATCCACTAGACAGATTCTGTGTCTATGGACTATATAAAAGGTTATTGAGAACTCCCACAAAAGAAAACGCACTAATTCTGATAGCTGTGGACATTGGAGACAAGAACACAGAGAATTAGGACCAGATTAGAACCTGAGATGCCTCCACAGCAGGTCCAGAGATCAGCACAATGTTAGAGGGGTTTCTAGGGAGTTGAGGTGAACTGTGACTCCCAGCGAGGGAAAGGACTCTGACAGCAGTGATTCAAGAAAAACACTTATTCCTGTTTTGACTTGTTCTGTAGATTCTTTTGGATTTTTTCCTTTTTTTTCCCTTTGCCCCGCCCCCTGTTGTAGTTGTCAATTTTATTGTCACCATTAAGTCTAATTAAGCTTTTGAAATTTTTTTTTCTTTTTTTTTTTCCCCTCAGTCACACTTTTTATTGTTGTTATAACCTCTGTCTCCACATTGGGCTTTTGCAGTTCTGGGGAGATTTCCTTTTTTCTACATTTATTCCTTTGTTTGCTTTTCCTACTGTTCTTTTCCCCTTGCAGTTAATCTTTAATATATATAAATCTTCTTTATCTACCTCTATTTAACTTTGCATATCTATCTTTCTTTTCTTTCTTTCCTTTCCTCTCAACATATTTGTTAGTTTTATTTTCACTGCTTTATTCCCCAATTGGCACCTTGCTTTAGTTTTGTTGTCTAATTTGTGCTTTAGTAAGTTTTCTTCTGGTAGACATAATTTTTGCTTCCCTTTGTTCACTGGTTCTACCTATAGTACTTTTTGTTGGATTATTTTGATTTTGCTTATGGGTGTATATGTGTATATTCAGCCACACCTTTTATTGTTATAAACCTCTGCCTCTACATTGGGCTTTTGCAGTTCTGAGGAAATTTCCTTTTTTTTTTTTCCTTTTTTCTTTCTTCTTCCAATTTTTTTACTTTTCTCTTTTTTATAATTTTAATCTTTAATTTTTAAACCTATTATATTTTTCTGCATTTATTCCTTTGTTTGCTTTTCCTACTGCTTTTTTTCCCTTGCACTTACTCTTTAATGTATATAAATCTTCTTCATCTACCTCTTTAACTTTACATATCTAGTCTTTCTTTCTTTTCCTTTGAACATATCTGTTAGTTTTGTTTTCATTGCTTTATTCCCAACTTGGCTCCTTGCTTTTGTTTTTTTTTTTTCCAGTTTGTGCTTTTGTTAGTTTTGTTCTTAACTGGTAAATATAATTTTTGATTTCATTTGCCAGGAATTGCCAGGTCAATCTATTGTACTTTATTTTTGTTGGACTGTTTTGACTTTGCTCATGGGTATATATATATATATATATGTCTGTGTATATTCCATTATTTTTATTATTATTTGCCTAATTTTGTAACTGCCATTTGTCTGGGGTTCATCTTTGGTTTCTCATTTTTTTACATTTGTTTTAATCTCACTTAATTCCATAACAAACCACTTGTGGAATCTTCATTCTTGACCAGAGCACTGAGCCTTTGGAGTGGAAGCACTGATTCCAAGACCCTAGACTACCAGATAACTAACCATATGGAGTATCAAATAGAACTCACATGAAGGAAACCACTGGAATACAAGACCTGGCATCACCCAACCACCAGTAGCACCCTGTGCAGGACACCTCATCTAAAAAACAAATAAAACAAAAATACAAACCCAAACATCAGCAGACAGGATTATGACCTCACTCAGCCTTGCCCATCAGAGGAAAAACAAACAAACAAAAACTCAGCACAAATCTCACCCTCTATGAAGCTTACACAAACCACTGCACCAACCTTAGGAGGGCAGAAACCACAATGAAGAAAGAATTCAACCTTGAAGCCTGGGAAAAGGAGACCCCCAAACACAATAAATTAAAGAAAATAATGAAAAGGCAGAGAAATACTATACAAATGAAGGAACAAACTAGAAACACATAAGTCTAAACAAATGAAGAGGAAATAGGCAAACTACCTGAAAAAGAATTCAGAATAATGATAGTAAAGATGATCAAAAACCTTGAAAAGAAAATGGAGAAAATGCAAGAATCAATTAACAAAGAAGACCTAGAAGAATTAAAGAATAAACATGCAGATACAACACAATTACTGAAATTAAAAATACTCTGGAAGGAATTAATAGAATATCTGAAGCAGAATGACTCAGTGAGCTGGAAGATAAAAATGGTGGAAATAACTTCTGAAGAGCAGAATAAAATAAAAATAGTAAAAAGAACTGAGGACAGTCTCAGAGACTTCTGGGACCATACCAAACACATCAGCATTCGAATTATAGGGGTCCCAGAAGAAGAAGAGAAAAAGAAAGGGTATGAGAAAATTTTTGAAGAGATTATAGTTGAAAATTTCCCAATATAGAAAAGTAAATAGTCAATCAAGTTCAAGAGGCACAAAGAGTCCCATACAGGATAAACCCAAGGAGAACACACCAAGACACACATTATTCAAACTAACAAAGACTAAACACAAAGAATATTAAAAGCAGCAAGGTAGAAGGAACAAGTAACATACAAGGAAAACCCCATAAGCCTAATAGCTGATCTTTCAGCAGAACTCCACAGGCCAGAAGGGAATAGCAGGATATATTTAACGTACTGAATGGTACAAATCTACAACCAAGATTACTGTACCCAGCAAGGATCTTATTCAAAAGTGATGGAGAAATAAAAAGCTTTTCAGACAAGCAAGAGTTAAGAAAATTCAGTACCACCAAACCAGCTTTACAACAAATGCTAAAGGGACTTATATAGTCAAGAAATACAAGAGAAGAAAAAAGATCTACAAAATCAACCCCAAAGAATTAATAAAATGTCAGCAGGAACATATATATCAATAATAACTTTAAATATAAATGGATTAAATGCTCCAACCAAAAGACACAGACTGGCTAAATGGATACAAAAACAAGACCCATATATATGCTGTCTACAAGAAACCCACTTCAGATCTCAAGACACATATAGACTGAAAGTGAGAGGTTGGAAAAATATATTCTATGCAAATGGGAAGCAAAAGAAAGCTGGAGTAGCAATCCTCATATCAGACAAAATAGATCTTAAAGAAGATTACCAGAGATAAGGAAGGGCACTGCCTAATGATCATGGGATCAATCCAAGAGGAAGACATAACAATTGTAAATATCTATGCACCCTATATAAGAGTACCTCAATACATAAGACAAACACTAACAGACATAAAAGGAGAAATTGACAGTAACACAATAGTAGTAGGAGACTTTAACACCCCACTCACACCAATGGACAGATCATCAAAGGAGAAAATTAATAAGGAAATACAAGTCTTAAATGATACATTAGAGGAGATGGATCTCATTGATATCTTCAGGACATTCCATCCAAATGCAGAAGAATACACCATTCTTCTCAAGTGCACATGGACTATTCTCCAGGGTAGACCACATCTTGAATCACAAATCAAACCTCATTAAATTTAAGAAAATTGAAACCTTATCAAGCATCTTCTCTGACCACAATGCTATGAGACTAGATACCAATTACAAGAAAAAAACTGTAAGAAACACCAACACATGGAGATTAAAAAATGTGTTTCTAAATAACAAACCGGTTACTGAAGAAATCAAAAGGGAAATAGACACATACACACATACACAAAGATAAACTCAAAATGGATTTAAAGACCTAAATTTAGACCGGAAACTATAAAACTCTTAGAGGAAAACATGGGCAGGACACTCAGTGACATAAATCAAAGCAAGATCCTCTATGACCCACCTTCTAGAGTAATGGAAATAAGGACAAAAGTAAACAAATGGTACCTGATCAAACTTACACGCTTTTGCACAGCAAAGGAAACTATAAGCAAGGTGAAAAGACAACCCTAGGAATGGGAGAAAATAATAGCAAATGAAACAACTGACAAAGGATTAATTTCCAAAATATACAAGCAGCTCATTCAACTCAATACCAGAAAAACAAATAACCCAATCAAAAAAGGGGGAAAAAGATCTAAACAGACATTTCTCCAAAGAAGACATACAGATGGCTAACAAACACGTGAAAAGATACTCAACATGATTCATTATCAGAAAAATGCAAACCAAAGTGATATATCACCTCACACCAGTCAGAATGGCCATCATCAAAAAGTCTACAAACAATAAATGCTGGATAGGTGTGGACAAAAGGGAATGCTCTTACACTGTTGGTGGGAATGTAAATTGATACATCTACAATGGAAGAAGGTATGGAGAATCCTTAAAAAAAACTAGGAATAAAACTGCCATCAGATCAGATCAGATCAGTCGCTCAGTCCTGTCCGACTCTTTACGACCCCATGAATCGCAGCACGCCAGACCTCCCTGTCCATCACCAACTCCTGGAGTTCACTGAGACTCACGTCCATCGAGTCAGTGATGCCATCCAGC
Source organism: Bos grunniens (assembly GCF_055505025.1). NCBI lineage: Eukaryota > Metazoa > Chordata > Mammalia > Artiodactyla > Bovidae > Bos > Bos grunniens. Next base: position 96,796,205 of record NC_141194.1, on the reverse strand, counting down.
CATCTCATCCTCTGTCGTCCCCTTCTCCTCCTGCCCTCAATCTTTCCCAGCATCAGGGTCTTTTCCAATGAGTCGGCTCTTCGCATCCAGTGGCCAAAATATTGGAGTTTCAGCTTCAACATCAGTCCTTCCAATGAATACCCAGGACTGATCTCCTTTGCGATGGACTGGTTGGATCTCCTTGCAGTCCAAGGGACTCTCAAGAGTCTTCTCCAACACCACAGTTCAAAAGCATCAATTCTTTGGCACTCAGCTTTCTTTACAGTCCAACTCTCACATCCATACATGACTACTGGAAAAACCATAGCTTTGACTAGGAAAAACCATAGCTTTGACTAGACATACCTTTGTTGGCAAAGTAATGTCTCTTTTTATTTTTATTTATTTATTTATTTTTTAATGTCTCTTTTTAATATGCTGTCTAGGTTGGTCATAACTTTCCTCCCAAGGAGCAAGTGTCTTTTAATTTCATTGCTGCAATCACCATCTGCAGTGATTTTGGACTCCAGAAAAATAAAGTTAGCCACTGTTTCCACTACCATAAGGTAAGGTAAGGTAAGGTAAGTCACTTTAGTCGTGTACGACTCTGTGTGACCCCATAGACGGCGGCCCACCAGGCTCCCCCGTCCCTGGGATTCTCCAGGCAAGAACACTGGAGTGGGTTGCCATTTCCTTCTCCAATGCATGAAAGTGAAAAGTGAAAGTGAAGTCACTCAGTCGTGTCCGACTCCTAGAGACCCCATGGACTGCAGCATATCAGGCTCCTCTGTCCATGGGATTTTCCACTATCATAAGCAATGGGAATTTGCTGTATAGCCCAGGAAACTCAAACAGGGGCTCTGTATCAACCTGGAGGAGTGGGATGGGGAAGGAGGTGGGACGGGGGTTCAAAAGGGAGGGGATATATGTATACCTATGGCTGATTCATGTTGAGGCTTGACAGAAAGCAACACAATTCTGTAAAGCAAATATCCTTCAATAAAATAATAAATTAATAATAAAAAATTTCATACAGATGTATCTAATCAAATATTTTCTAATAGAGAATCTTTTGATCTTTAAAACAACAACTTTCATGACCTGAAATTTTATGTCCATTAGAGAGTGTCCAGGGAAGGCATTTCAAACATCTATCTTCACTGGTATGCCAGTCAGGGACTGGCAGCCTGTGAATCACAGCTGTTGACTCAAAGTGTGGTTGAGTGACCAGAGCTCAAGAGATAATAACCTTTCTATGAAAATCAGGCTGGAGGTTAAGGGGGAAGGAACTGTGGTACTTGGCCAGTTCTTTTTGGTTCTTTATTTATATTTAATCATGGAGATTTAACGACATGAATCCAGAGCAGGTCATGTCTTCAGGTCCTTACAGAAATTTAGAGGAGAATTATCAGCAATATAAAACCTACAGCATCTCCTTTTACCTCAAGATGTTTGAATGGCCAGGTTCATGTTGAAGTTCATGGCTTTTCTTGTCCATTCCCTTTTCTTTGTGGTCCAAGAAGATTTTTATTTGAATTTCGTTTGTGTAAATTTCCTATATATGGAGTGATGAATTTTAATGGTGTTGCTAATTTTCTATTAGTTTCCTTGATAAACAAGTTTCTAGCTTATGATATCTGTTGAGAGAGAACAGTCTGTGGGGTTTCAATTCTTTACAATTTATTATGATTTTCTTTGAAGCTTATTATGACATTCTATTGTGAAATATTTCATTTGAATATTTAAAATAAGCTGTAAGTAACCCTTTTGACTAGGATGATGAAATGTGTGGAGGATATCTCTGTTATGCAAACAATAAGATAAAAGCGATATAAACTACAAAATTCAAAATTTCAGTGCTCATTCTTCGCAGCCAGTGTTCTTGCCAGGAGAATCCCAGGGAAGGGGAGCCTGGTGGGCTGCCGTGTATGGGGTCACACAGAGTCAGACACAACTGAAGTGACTTAGCAGCAGCAGCAGCATTCTTCACAGAGATCAAAAACAAATTATTATACCTCAGACAGAGCACCACCTCCTGAAGAGTAAAATGGGGGCAAGATTTGATTCCAGAGAGAGTTAATGGACTATTGCAAATATGAATGGGGCCAGTATCACCTCCAGACCTCTCTTTGAGATCAATAGTAAAAGAATTTAGGCAATAAGCCCCCTCAAGAAGTTCATTTTTTATTATTATTCTGTAATGTTGAAAATTAAAACTAAGGATTTTGAAGGGAAAAAAAGAGCTTATTATGCAAGCTACATTAAAATCAACCATGAAATCCAGTGCATACCTTACTGTTGCAGCAATTAGAAATTGGAATATCCACTGGGAAAAAATTCAGAAGTGAAAACTCTGTGCAGGTCCAGGTGCTTTCACTGAGAAACAAGTGTGAACCATTTGAAAAGAGTGACTTCAGAAAATGCCTTAATGTCTATGTTGCTAATGGTTGCTGTTTCAAAACATCAGTTTTTCTTCCTATGAGTCAGAAATGCATTACCAAGGTAGATTTAGAAAAGGCAGAGGAACAAGAGATCATATTGCCAACATCTGTTGGATCATCGAAAAAGTAAGAGAGGTCCAGAAAAACATCTACTTTTGCTTTATTGACTATGCCAAAGCCTTTGACTGTGTGGATCACAGCAGACTGTGGAGAATTCTTCAAGAGATGGGAATGCTAGAACCCCTTGCCTGCCTCCTGAGAAACCTGTATGCAGGTCAAGAAGCAAAAGATAGAAATGGACATGAACAACAGATTGGTTCCAAATAGGGAAAGGAGTACGCAAAGGCTGTGCATTGTCACCCTGTTTATTTAACTTATATGCAGAGTACATCATGTGAAATGCTGGACTAGATGAAGCACAAGCTAGAATCAAGACTGCCGGGAGAAATATCAGTAACCTCAGATATGCAGATGACACCACCCTTATGGCAGAAAGGGAAGAGAAATTAAAGAGCCTCTTGATGAAAGTGAAAGAGGAGAGTGAAAAGGTTGGCTTGAAACTCAACATTCAGAAAATGAAGATCATGGCATCTGGTCCCACCACTTCATGGCAAATAGATGGGGAAAAAGTGGAAACAGTGGCAGACTTTATTTTTCTGGGCTCCAAAATCCTGCAGATCATGATTCCAGCCATGAAATTAAAAGATGCTTATTCCTTGGCAGGAAAGTTATGACCAACCTAGACAGCATATTAAAAAGCAGAGACATTACTTTGCCAACAAATGTCCATCTAGTCAAGGCTATGGTTCTTCCAGTAGTCATGTATGGACCTGAGAGTCGCACTTTAAAGAAAGCTGAGTGCCGAAAAATTGATGCTTTTGAACTGTGGTGTTGGAGAAGACTCTTGAGACTCCCTTCTACAGTGAGGAGATCCAGCCAGTCCATGCTAAAGGAAATCAGTCCTGAACATTCATTGGAAGGACAGATGTTGAAGCTGAAACTCCAATACTTTGGAAGAATTGGTTGATGTGAAGAACTGACTCACTTGAAAAGATCCCAATGCTGGGGAAATTGAAGGTGGGAGGAGAAGGGGACAACAGAGGATGAGATGGTTGGATGGCTTCACCGACTCAACGGCCATGAGTCTGAGGAAGCTCCGGGAGTTGGTGATGGACAGGAAGGCCTGGTGTGCTGCAGTCATTGAGGCTGCTCAGCCTTCTTTATAGTCCAACTCTCACATCCATACATGACTACTGGAAAAACCATAGCTTTGACTAGACAGACCTTTGTTGGCAAAGTAATGTCTCTGCTTTTTAATATGCTGCCCAGCTTGATCATAGCTTTTCTTCCAAGGAACAGTCGTCTTTAATTTCATGGTTGCCGTCATCATCTGCAGTGATGTTGGAGCCCCCCACCAAGAAAACTCCCTCACTGTTCCCGCTATTTCTCCATCTATTTGCTGTGAAGTGGTGGGATAGATGCCGTGATCTTCGTTTTCTGAATTTTGAGTTTTAAACCAACTTTTTCACTCTCCTCTGTCACTTTCATCTAGAGGCTCTTTAGTTCCTCTTTGCTTTCTGCCATGAGGGTGGTATCATCTGCATATCTGAGGTTATTGATATTTCTCCCGGCAATCTTGATTCCAGGTTGTGCTTCTTCTACACCAGTGTTTCTCGTGATGTACTCTGCATATAAGTTATATAAGCAGGGTGACAACATACAGCCTTGACGTACTCCTTTCCCAATTTGGAACCAGTCTGTTGTTCCATGTCCAGTTCTAACTGTTGCTTGTTGACCTGCATACAGATCTCTCAAGAGACAGGTCAGGTGCTCTGGTATGCCCATCTCTTTCAGAATTTTCCACAGTTTGTTGTGATCCACACAGTCAAAAGCTTTGGCATAGTCGATAAAGCAGAAATAGATGTTTTTCTCGAATGCTCTTGCTTTTTCGATGATCCAACAGATGTTGGCAATTTGATATCTGGTTCCTCTGCCTTTTCTAAATCCAACTTGAACATCTGGAAGTTCAAGGTCCACGTACTGTTGAAGCCTGGATTGGAGAATTTTGAGCATTACTTTGCCAGCATGAGTGCAATTGTGCGGTAATTTGAGCATTCTTTGGCATTGCCTTTCTTTGGGATTGGAATGAAAATTGACCTTTTCCAATCCTGTGGCCACTGGTGAGTTTTCCAAATTTGCTGGCATATTGAGTGCAGCACTTTCACAGTATCATCTTTTAGGAGTTGAAATAGTGCAACTGGAATTCCATCACCTCCACTAGCTTTGTTCATAGTGATGCTTCCCAAGGCCCACTTGACTTCACATTCCAGGATGTCTGGCTCTATGTGAGTGATCATGCCATCATGATTACCCAGGTCATGAAGATCCTTTTTGTATAGTTCTTCTGTGTATTCTTGCCACCTCTTCTTAATATCCTCTGCTTCTGTTACTGCTTCTGTTAGGTCTATACCATTTTGGTCCTTTATTGTGCCCATCTTTGCGTGAAATATTCCCTTGATATTTCTAATTTTCTTGAAGAGATCTCTAGTCTTTCCCATTCTATTGTTTTCCTCTATTTCTTTGCACTGATCACTAAGGAAGGCTTTCTTTACTCTCCTTGCTATTCCTTGGAACTCTGCATTCAAATGGGTATATCTTTCCTTGTCTTCTTTGCTTTTTACTTCTCTTCTTTTCACAGCTATTTGTAAGGCCTCCCCAGACAGCCATTTGCTTTTTTGCATTTCTTTTTCTTGGGGATGGTCTTGATCCCTGTTTCCTGTACAATGTCACAACCCCCTCTCCATAGTTCTTCAGGCACTTTGTCTATCAGATCTAATCCCTTGAATCTATTTGCCATTTCCACCGTATAATTGTAAGGGATTTGTTTTAGGTCATAACTGAATGGTGTAATGGTTTTCCCTTCTTTCTTCCATATAAGTCTGAATTTGGCAATAAAGAGTTCATGATCTGAGCCACAGTCAGCTCCTGGTCTTGTTTTTGCAGACTGTACAGAGCTTCTCCATCTTTGGCTGCAAAGAATATAATCAATCTGATTTTGGTGTTGACCATCTGGTGATGTCCATGTGTAGAGTATTCTCTTGTGTTGTTGAAAGAGGGTGTTTGCTATGACCAGTGCAGTCTCTTTGCAAAACTCTATTAAGCCTTTGACCTGCTTCATGCTGTACTTCAAGGCCAAATTTGCCTGTTACTCCAGGTATCTCTTGACTTTCTACTATTGCATTTCAGTCCCCTATAATGAAAAGGACATCTTTTTTGGGTGTTAGTTCTAGAAGGTCTTGTAGGTCTTCATAGAACCGTTTAACTTCAGCTTCTTCAGCATTACTGGTCAGAGCATAGACTTGGATTACTTTGATATTGAATGGTTGACTTGGAAATAAACAGAGATCATTCTGCATCCAAGTACTGCATTTCAGACTCTTTTCTTGACTATGATGGCTACTCCATTTCTTCTAAGGGATTCTTGCCCACAGTAGTAGATTTAATGGTCATCTGAGTTAAATTCATCCATTCCAGTCCACTTTAGTTTGCTGATTCCTTAAATGTTGATGTTCACACTTGCCATCTCCTATTTGACCGCTTCCAATTTGCCTTGATTCATGGACCTAACATTCCAGGTTCATATGCAATATTACTCTTTACAGCATCGGACTTTCCTTCCATCACCAGTCACATCCACAACTGGGTGTTGTTTCTGCTTTGGCTCCATCTCTTCATTCTTTCTGGAGTTATTTGTCCCCTGATCTCCAGAAGCATATTGGGCACCTACCCACCTGGGGAGTTCCTCTTTCAATGTCCTATGTTTTTGCCTTTTCATACTGTTCATGGGGTTCTCAAGGCAAGAATACTGAATTAGTTTGGCATTCCCTTCTTCAGTGGACCACATTTTGTCTGAACTCTCCATCATGACCTGTCCGTCTTGGGTGGCCCTACACAGAATGGCTCATAGTTTCCCTGAGTTGGACAAGGCTGTGGTCCATGTGATCAGGTCGGTTAGTTTTCTGTGACTGTGGTTTCAGTCTGTCTGCCCTCTGATGGAGAAGGATAAGAGGCTTATGGAAGCTTCCTGATGGGAGAAACTGACTGAGGGGGAACCTGAGTTTTGTTCTGATGGTTGGGGCCACGCTCAATAAATCTTTAATCCAATTTTCTGTTGATGAGTGGAGCTGTGTTCCCTCCCTCTTATTTACCTGGGGCCAAACCTCTTGAGAAACCTATATGCATGTCAGGAAGCAACAGTTGGAAGTGGACATGGAACAACAGACTGGTTCCAAATAGGAAAAGGAGTATGTCAAGGCTGTATATTGTCACCCTGCTTATATAAGTTATATGCAGAGTACATCATGAGAAACGCTGGGCTGGAGGAAGCACTAGCTGGAATCAAGATTGCTGGGAGAAATATCAATAACCTCAGATATGCAGATGATACCACCCTTATGGCAGAAAGTGAAGAGGAACTAAAAAGCCTCTTGATGAAAGTGAAAGAGGAGAGGGAAAAAGTTGGCTTAAAGCTCAACATTCAGAAAATGAAGATCATGGCATCTGGTCCCATCACTTTATGGGAAATGAGGAAATAGTGGAAACAGTGTCAGACTTTATTTTGGGGGGCTCTAAAATCACTGCAGATGGTGATTGCAGTCATGAAATTAAAAGACGCTTACTCCTTGGAAGGAAAGTTATGACCAACCTACATAGCATATTGAAAAGCAGAGACATTACTTTGCCAACAAAGGTCCGTCTAGTCAAGGCTATGGTTTTTCTAGTGGTCATGTATGGATGTGAGAGTTGGACTGTGAAGAAAGCTGAGTGCTGAAGAATTGATGCTTTTGAACTGTGGTGTTGGAGAAGACTCTTGAGAGTCCCTTAGACTGCAAGGAGATCCAACCACTCCATTCTAAAGGAGATCAGCCCTGGGTGTTCTTTGGAAGGAATGATGCTAAAGCTGAAACTCCAGTACTTTGGCCACCTTATGTGAAGAGTTGACTCATTGGAAAAGACTCTGACGCTGGGTGAGATTGGCAGGAGGAGAAGGGGACAACAGAGGATGAGATGGCTGGATGGCATCACTGACTCGATGAATGTGAGTTTGAGTGAACTCTGGAGATGGTGATGGACAGGGAGGCCTGGCGTGCTGCAGTTCATGGGGTCACAAAGAGTTGGACACCACTGAGCAACTGAACTGAACTGAACTGAAACTATGGTGGAGGCAATGAAGATAATGGCGACCTCCTTCAAAAGGCCCCATGCATGTACTGCTACACTCAGTGCCCCCAACCCTGCAGCAGGCCACCACTGACCTACATCTCCACTGGAGACTCCTGGACACTCCCAGGCACGTCTGGGTCAGTCTCTTATGGGGTCACTGCTCCTTTCTCCTGGGTCCTGGTGTGCACAAACGTTCTGTTTGTGCCCTTCAAGAGTCTATTTCCCAGTCCTGTGTAAGTTCTGGCCACTGTATGGTGGGGTTAATGGTGACCTCCTCCAAGAAGGTTTATGCTATACCAAGTCTGCTGCACCCAGGGCCCCTGCCCCTGCGGCAGTCCATTGCTGATCCGTACCTACACAGGAGACACTCAAACCCAGTTCTGTCTCAGTCTATGTAGGGTCTCTGGGTCCTTGTGCACACAAGGTTTGTTTGAGTCCTCTGAGTGTCTCTGGTGGAGATGGGGTGTGACTCTAAACGTGAATTCACCCCCCTTACCGTCTTCCTGGGGCTTCTCTGCCCTTGGACGTAGGGTATCTCCTCAAAGTCGCTCCAGCACCACCATCTTGCTGGGCTTCTCTGACCTTGGACGTAGGGTATCTCCTCAGGGCCGCTCCAGCGCCGCACAGCCACGTGAACCAGTATTGGCCAACATGCTCCTGTATTCTTGCCTGGAGAACCCTGCTCCCTGACAGAGAAGCCTGGCAGGCCACAGTCTCCAGGGTCTCAAAGAGTAGGACACTACCGAAGCGACCCCACATGCAGAGGCACAAGACGTTTTTTGCCTGTGGCAGCTCTGCCCCAGTGAGAGTTGAGGGTGAAGATGGCACAGCTGCTTGGCTTGCGGGGACCCTGGCAGCACCAAGTGTGCAGGGACACAGACTGCCTCCACCGCAGGAGTTATGGCCCCATCAGAGTCTTTTTGCGAGCCTCTTGTAGCTGGCGATCAGAAGGCCTCTTTGGCCAGTCTTTCTCCGTAGCTCCACTCATTCAGGCACTTAGAGGGCTTCCTTGCCTGGGGACCTTCTCTGTTGTTTGGCACATCAGGCACATATAGGGGACCCCCTGGCTGGGGTCCTACTCTGTAGATTGGCACATCAGGCACTTAAAGGGGCACCGTGGGTGGGGTCCTACTCTGTAGTTCAGTGCGTCAGGTGCTTGCTGGGCCAGCCTCTCTATTGTTCAGCTGCCAATGCTGGCACTGTGGGGAGAGAGAGGCTATGGTGATGACTCCATCCCCAAACGTGACTCAGCAGTATCGCCTAGCTTCCATGGCTGCCTGGCCTTCCTCCACAGGCATTTCCCACCACAGTCTCCTCCCTCACATTACCTTGATAAGTCTCTGCACAGTCAACAGCAGCCCTCACTTTGGGATTGCTCCACAATACCTAAACTCCAGCCACCAGCTGCTGCACCTTCCAGGGGATCTGCATCCCTGTCTTGGGTATGTATGGTTACAAGGACTGTCTGATTCTCATTCCATTTAGACTGCCACAGACAAGCTGTTTCACTCTCAGCCTTAAATGTTTCTCCTCTGACTCAGACAGTTGCCCTGATGTGGGGATTGGACCCTTGCTTCAGTTCCCCCACCTGCTGAGGGCAGGTGCAGTCCTACTAACACTCCTGTTTTTTCTCCTAGTTCCTTCATCCTACCAAGGTTTGGGTGGGTCTATTTCTGCTTTATTGACTATGCCAAAGCCTTTGACTGTGTGGATCACAATAAACTGTGGAAAATTCTTCAAGAGATGGGAATACCAGAACACCTGATCTGCCTCTTGAGAAATTTGAATGCAGGTCAGGAAGCAACAGTTAGAACTGGACATGGAACAACAGACTGGTTCCAAATAGGAAAAGGAGTTTATCAAGGCTGTATATTGTCACCCTGTTTATTTAACTTATATGCAGAGTACATCATGACAAATGCTGGACTGGAGGAAACACAAGCCGGAATCAAGATTGCCGGGAAAAATATCAATAACCTCAGATATGCAGATGACACCACCTTTATGGCAGAAAGTGAAGAGGAACTCAAAAGCTTCTTGATGAAAGTGAAAGAGGAGAGTGAAAAAGTTGGCTTAAAGCTCAACATTCAGAAAATGAAGATCATGGCATCCGGTCCCATCACTTCATGGCAAATAGATGGGGAAACAGTGGAAACAGTGTCAGACTTTATTTTTCTGGGCTCCAAAATCACTGCAGATGGTGACTGCAGCTATGAAATTAAAAGACGCTTACTCCTTGGAAGGAAAGTTATGACCAACCTAGATAGCATATTCAAAAGCAGAGACATTACTTTGCCAACAAAGGTTCGTCTAGTCAAGGCTATGGTTTTTCCTGTGGTCATGTATGGATGTGAGAGTTGGACTGTGAAGAAGGCTGAGCACTGAAGAATTGATGCTTTTGAACTGTGGTGTTGGAGAAGACTCTTGACAGTCCCTTGGACTGCAAGGAGATCCAACCTGTCCATTCTGAAGGAGATCAGCCCTGGGATTTCTTTGGAAGGAATGATGCTAAAGCTGAAACTCTAATACTTTGGCCACCTCATGCGAAGAGTTGATTCATTGGAAAAGACCCTGATGCTGGGAGGGATCAGGGGCAGGAGGAGAAGGGGACGACAAAGGATGAGGTGGCTGGATGGCATCACTGACTCAATGGATGTGAGTCTCAGTGAACTCCGGGAGTTGGTAATGAACAGGGAGGCCTGGCATGCTGCCATTCATGGGGTTGCAAAGAGTCGGACACGACTGAGCGACTGATCTGATCTGATATATTATTTTCTGCTGGTCAGTGACTCCTGTCCACTCTCAGCTGGTGTTCTGCATGCACTTCTGTGTCTGAAGGTGTATTCCTGATGTATCCGTGGAGAGAGATGTACTCCACGTCTGCCTATTCTTCTGCCATCTTGTTCTCTTATGAATTTTCAAAACAATTTCAAAAACCAGGAAATAAGAAAATTGAAATGTGTGTGAAATTTTTGTTTTGCCAGTTCTGTACTATATATCAGTTCCCATTTATATATTTAAAAGTTTGATTAACTAGGATATGTGGAAAATATGTAAATAAACTGGGATATGTGGGGAAAGTATAATAGAGGTAGTGGATGAGTGTATCCGTTTCTTCACTTTATCTGTTGCATATCACACATAAACTGCTTCTGAAGAACTCCATAGTACACTTTGGGAGAATGAGAATAAACTGGGAAATGAAATTGCTAGGAAAATAATTTTGAAGTTACTGAACTCTCTCATGACTGACCTAGAGAAAACACTACAGCTGGGGTCAAGAGGTTGGAATTTTTAGATCCTCCTAGCTTTTCTCTCATTGTTTTGCTGAGAGTCACATCCTTCACAGATTTCTACATCCAATAACAGTGGTACTGATAAATTGTTTTTAACTTTAAAAATTTTTATGATTATATTCATGAGTTGCAATATTATATTTGTTCAGGTTTATAACAGTGATTCCATTGTTTTATATATTATATTCTGTTTACATTTATTATTAGATAATTTGTATATTTCTCTGTGCTATACAGCATATCCTTGTTGCTTAAAGTTCAAAAATGAATAATTTAAAATATAATGAAATATTAAGTTCTAATGAAAATCATTGTAAATTAAAAAAGGACTGAAATCTCAGAGTGCTTTCTCTCTCTCCAAGGATGTAGTAAGCTTGAAATCAATCTTTTAAAAAAGAAATAGGAGAATAGAATTATGGACAAGGGGAAAGGGGAGGAGAGGGTGAGATGCATGAAAAGAGTAACACCAAAATTTAAATTACCATATGTAAAATAGATAGCCAACAGGAATTTGCTGTATGGAGCAGGAAACTCAAACAATGGCTCTGTATCAATCTAGAGGGGTGGGATGGGGAGGGAGATGGGAGGGAGCTCCAAAAGGGAGGGGATATATGTATACCCTAGGCTGATTCATGTTGAGGTTTGAAAGAAAACAGCAAAATTCTGTAAAGCAATAATCCTTCAATAAAAAATTAATTAATTAAAAAATAAAAAATATCTCAAAACAAACAAAAATAAAAGGAATAGGAAAATTACCAACTACTTTGAAATTCAGCAATATACTTATAGAAATAAAAATGTCAATGCACCAAGAAGAAAACACAATGGAAATTAAATTCAGTAAATACTATCATAAGCAATAGTAGTCAAATACGTGAGGTAGAAGAAGGAGTCATCTTATTTCTCTTATTGCTGAACATCGTCCTCCTCCTTATTTTGATGCAAGGAGCTAGAGACATGTCCCACAACAAGAAATGGATGCATGCATGTGCGCTAAGTCTCTTCAGTTGTGTCCCGCTCTTTGTGATCCTATGAACTGTGGCCCACCAGGCTCCTCTGTCCCTGGGAATTATCCAGGAAAGAATACTCGAGTGGGTTTCCATGCCCTCCTCCAGGGAACCTTCTCCATCTAGGGACAGAACCTGGGTCTCCTGTGTCTCCCGCATTGCAGGCAGGTTCTTTACTACCGGTACCACCTGGGAAGACCCAAGAAATGGATGTGTGCATGCTAAGCCACTTCAGTCGTGTCTGACTCTTTGAGACCCTATGGATTGTAACCCGCTAGGCTCCTCTGTCCATGGAACTTTACAGCAAGAATACTGGAGTGGGGTGCCATGCCTTTCTCCAGGGCATCTTCCCAATCCAGGGGTTGAATCCATGGCTCTTACGTTTCCCACATAAGAAAGCAGGTTCTTTACCACTAGCACCACCTGGGAAGCCCCAAGAAATGGATCCCTGTACTTAAATTGCCATGGTTAACAGCAGGTGCCTGAATGGAAAAACATCAGGGAAACTATCACCCCACGTTCCCGCTCCATCTCTAGGCTGAGTGTCAGAGGAAGGTTGTTATTTGTTCAGCCCTCCTCACTCTACCATATGTTTGGCCAATTGCTTTATCTCATGGGCTACCAGTCCCTCATTGGCTGCTACTGTGGAGACTGTGGCTACGTTCACTGTCACTGGACTATCCCATCATCCCTGAAAATTTGCAATTCAGTCAGGATTTTTTTTTTTTTAAGCAAAATGTTATAGGTTGCAAACAAAAAATAGGATCAGAGAAATCTGGATAAGGTAATTTCAGAAGATATGGTGCTTGATTCCAGAAATTTAGAATTTTCTTATTTTACACTGTGTTTGAGTCCTATTTTACACATGGAAGTGAATTGGGATTGAAGGAATAGAATGGGTAAATGTGATTTTTACATCTGCTACTGCTGGTGCAGTGGTAAAGAATCTGACTGTCAATGCAGGAGACTAAAGAGACACAGCTTATATCCCTCGGACAGAAAGATCCCCTGGAGTAGGAAATGACAACCCAGTTCAGTATTCTTGCTTGGAAATTTTCGAAGAGATAGGAGCCTGGCGGGCTCCTGTCCATGGGGTCAGAAAGAGTCGGACATGACTGAGTGACTGAGCACACATACACACACACACTGCTCTTTGTGTGCCTGCGTGCTACCTTGCTTCAGTGGGGCTCGACTCTTTGCAGACCCTATGGACTGTAGCCCACCAGGCTCCTCTCTCCATGGGGATTCGCCAGGAAAGAATACTGGAGAGGGTTGCCATGCTCTCCTCCCGGGGATCTTTATGACCCAGGGATGGAACCTGCCTCTCCTGCGACTCTTGCATTGCAGGCAGATTCTTTACTTCTGAGCCACCCGGGAAGACCACACTGTTTTTTATCGGTTGCTATACCCCAGGGATGGGGAGCCTGGTGGGCTGCCATCTATAGGGTCGCACGGAGTCGGACATGACTGACGCGACTTAGCAGCAGCAGCAGCAGCAGCATACCCCATATAAAAATCTCTGGATGATACCTAAATATAGATGGGAGAATGAAAATGGAAAAGGCCAGTGAAACTTGTAGGGAAAGAATTTTGACCATAAAGATCCCTAAAATTACTGAGAAATCATGAATAGAAATAACCGTTTAGGAAAGTGACGAGTTGGGAAAAGTACACGATTTTCCATCGAACAAATGACACAACCGACACATATTGAAGCAAAGTTAATGAGGTTTATAATGTTTTCTTTGGGGTAGAAATGTTTTAAAGAGTAATGTAGGGCCTAAGGGGAAGATGGTCAGACAGTCCAGAGGCAGTTCATCTGCAGGTGTGGTATCTGATGAGCGACTTGGTGGCCGCAGTTATGGCATACTTGCGGAGCTCCCCAGGCAACAGAAGACGCACAGCTATCTCGATGTCTTCGTGCGTGATGGTGCAGCACTTGTAGCAGGCCAGGCGCCCGGCCTCTTTGGCAATCCGCTCAAACATATCTTTCACAAACGAATCCAGGATGTTCATGGAGTCGTGGGAAAGACTCAGGCCTGTATGCATTTGCCTCAGCACCCTAGGGAAGTAGGTAGCAAAACTTGAGAAATTGTCGTTATGGCAGTGCCGGCGACGGCGACAGCGGCCCTTAGCTGTCTTCTGCTTTGCCTTTTTTGGTTCTGCATCATACGGCTCTGGTTTGGAGGTCTCTGCTTTCGCCATCTCCGTTTCAGAGGGCTCAGTTTCGGAGGTGCCAGTTTCTTTGGTGATCACGTCTTCCTCATAGCTGTCAGAGGATGGTTGGGACACGACAGAGCCACCATTCCCCATAGCTCAGCCCAGAAGAACAGTGAGGGGGTTGAAGGCCGTTGGCCGAATTTATAGGCCCTGCTTTCCCTGACGTCACAGACACTGTCCATATCTGATTGGATGCAAGGCAGGGAGGCCTGTTACTATGGCAGCCCAGTCACGTGACACTGGACGTCCCACTTCCCAACTCCTGACGTGCCCCTCCCCCACATTTAACCCCCAGTCAGCCAAACTCCCCTGGTGGCTCTGACGGTAAAGTGTCTGTCTATAATGCGGGAGACCTGGGTTCGATCCCTGGGTCGGGAAGATTCCATGGTGAAGGAAATGGCAACCCACTCCAGTACTCTTGCCTAGAAAATCCCATGGACGGAGGAGCCTGGTGTCCATGTGGTCGCAAAGAGTTGGACACGACTGAGCGACTTCACTTTCACTTTCAGCCAAACCCAGTGAAATTCACCTAAGTTGAAAAATGAAATAATCAGTTAGAGCTTCCTGAGAGAGTATGACAGACCTCTATAACTCCAGCTCTTTCAGGCATCAGAGTGACTCAGGTCACTTGGTATACATTTTACTCCAACACAGACTCTTCTCCAGACTGATCTACAGTGGCATGAGCAAAATGTCCTGGCTTCCTCAGCAGAGTGCTCCTGAAAATTATAGGAATTAAATGAACAGCTATTATCTCTAAAATTTATCAAAACCAATGATCAGTATGAAGAGAATGACAAAATCCCATTCTCCAAATACAGAACACAAACAGAAATAGGAATACTTACACATACACATTAAAAATATTTAACATTTTGCAAATTATAAATTCTTTTCTTAAACATTATTTAGGTCCCCCAAATACCACACATACTGGAATTGATTAATTATTTATAGTGGTTATTTCTCAAAAAATGATCACTCTTATTACTGACAAGCCACTAGGGTGAGAGAAAATGAATAAAAAAAGAGAGAAATAAAACACCTAGAAATAAACGTACCTAAGGTGATGAAAGACCTGTACTTAGAAAAAATAAGACCCTGATCAAAGAAAGTGAAGATAATACAAACAGAGGGAAAGGTTTACCTTGTTTATGGATTGGAAAAATTGTTATTGTTAAAATAAACATGCTATCCAAGGCAATCCACATACTCAGTGCAATTGCTATGAACATACCAAGGCATTTCCTACAAAACTAGAACAGACAATTTTAAATTTTGTATGGAAAATGAAAGACCCTGAATTGCCAAAACCATCTTAAGGAAGAAGATCAGAACTGGAGGAATCAGGTTCCTTGACTTTGAACTATATCAGAAAACTACATTAATACAATCAGTATAGTATTGGCACAAAAACAGATATGTGGAACAGAAGAGAGAGCCCAGAAATAAACCTATGTGCTTATGGTCAATTAATCTATAGTAAAAAAAGACAAGAATATACAGTGGAGAGAAGACAATCTCTTCCATAAGTGGTGCTGGCATAACTGGATAGCTACATGCAATAAAGTAAAATTAGAACATTCTCTAACAGCATATACAAAAATAAACTCAAAATGGACTAAAGACCTAAATATAATACATATATTATGTAGGAAGTAATTTTAAGAAACAGAATCCATTAGATATTTTAAAGAGCTGTGTTTCTTTCACATTTGTAAATTCAGAAATTAAATGAACATATCAGTCATAAAAAAAAAACATTAAAAATACAAAACAATTGGGTTTTAAAGAGATAGCTGGGACCTCAAAGGTCTCTGATATACAAGAAATGTAGGACAGAGAAGGGAAAAGCAGTTTGATGTTGAAGACTGGAAGGGGGAGTAACACTAGTAATTATTCACTTCAGTTGATGATTGAGGAAATAAGAGCCTAGTGAGCAATCACCTTGCAATGTTGTGGTTCACTGTAAAGGCAAAATAAGGGAAATGGCTTCACGGCTGAGTTAACAATTTGCAAGTCTCAACTCACGGATGATGTTGTTCATAGGATAGGCATACCCCATTCAGAAACCCTTTCAACATTACCATTGTTTCTGGATTCACTTATAAAGAGGACCCCAACACAGCATAGAAGTTAAGTGCAACAAAAAATTCAGGAAAAAAAACTCATTTCACACTCCCTAGAATCAGAAGTTTCTACCCTAACTCATTCAGATGATCTAATGTCATTCTTTTCCAGCCCTTATTCTCTTGTTTTTGAAGTGGAAAACCTTCATGGTTTTCAGCTTAACATCCTAGGGATGGCGAGGGCATTCATCAGAGAAGCTAAAAAGTTCATGTTGACTCCATGTCAGCCAAGGAGGGACTCAAACTGGTAGCCACAGTCACGGAGCCACCCTACAGTGAGGTTATCCTAGCTAAACCAATAATGGTCTTCCTGGGTCTGGCGTTCGGGTCTGGTGACAGTAGTGTAAGAAGTATGATTATCTATTTTATTGTTCACTTTATAAAACTAATTAAGATCATTTAAATATTATATAAGTATTAGAAAATGGCCAAATAGTAAAGAATCCACTTGCAATGCAGGAGACTCAGGTTCAGTCCCTGGGTCCGGAAGATCCCCTGGAGGAGGAAATGGAGTCCCACTCCAGTGTTCTTGCCTGGAAAATTCCATGGACAGAAGAGCGAGGCAGGTTACAGTCCATGGAGTCACAAAAAGTCAGACATGTATGAGCGACTAATACCCTCAACACTTCAAGTATTCTAGAGCTCCTGTACAAAATGCTAGTGATTGGGTCAATTAAACACATTCATTTATTGTCTCATACTTGTGGAGGCTCTAAGTCCAAATCAAGGTTTTATCTGAGTTGGATCTTACACAAGGTGTGAATGCATAAGGGGCCTCCATTCTTGGCCATTTTCCTTGGCTTGTAGATAGCTGAAATCTCCCTATACCTCCCCACATTTTCTTCCCTATATGTATGTATCTATGTCTGATTTTCCCTTGTTCAGTTCAGTTCATTTCAGTTGCTCAGTCGTTTCTGACTTTTTGTGACCCTATGAAACACAGCACGCCAGGCCTCCCTGTCCGTCACCAACTCCCAGAGTCCACCCAAACCCATATCCATTGTGTTGGTGATGCCATCCAACCATTTCATCCTCTGTCATCCCCCTCTCCTCCTGCCCTCAATCTTTCCCAGCATCAGGGTGTTTTCAAATGAGTCAGCTCTCCGCATCAGGTGGCCAAAGTACTGGAGTTTCAGCTTCAACATCAGTCCCTCTGATGAACACCCAGGACTGATCTCCTTTAGGATGGACTGGATCTCCTTGCAGTCCAAGGGACTCTCAAGAGTCTTCTCCAACACCACGGTTCAAAATCATCAATTCTTCGGCGCTCAGCTTTCTTTATAGTCCAGCTCTCACATCCATACATGACTACTGGAAAAACCATAGCCTTGACTAGACGGATGTTTGTTAGCAAAGTAATGTCTCTGCTTTTTGATATGCTGTCTAGGTTGGTCATAACTTTCCTTCCAAGGAGCAAGCGTCTTTTAATTTCATGGCTGCAGTCACCATCTGCAGTGATTTTGGAGCCCAAGAAAATAAAGTCAGACACTGTTTCCACTGTTTCCCCATCTATATGCCATGAAGTGATGGGACTGGATGCCGTGATCTTAGTTTCCTGAATGTTGAGCTTAAGCCAACTTTTTCACTCTCCTCTTTCACTTTCATCAAAAGGCTCCTCCCTTTTCATATGGATATTACTCATTTGGATTAAGACCTACTCTAAAGAACATATTTTAACTTGATTACTTGGTAAATACTCTATCTCCAAATATGATCACATATGAGTGTTTATGGCATAGATACATTAATTTTAGAGGCACAAAATCAACCCATAGGAGATATGCATTTTGAACTACTTGTGGGCATATCTCCTGCCTCTTCCATCTTATTAAGAGAACACTGGTGACCACTTACGAGAAACAAGGTGGCCCCACCACAGTCCTTTTCACAATTCTGTGAATGTTCAGTAATTTCATTTTAGTATTTTATTTCTTCTTTCCTCTGTGAGGGAGAAGATAGTCTGTCATTCTCAATTGTTACAGAGTATTCTTTACACCTACAGTTGTAATTATTTCCTATTGTGTAGGATATAAGAGCCCGTAAAGTACACCACTCTCAGCCAAACATTAAGATAAAATCCTGATAATCCACGAAATCAAACTTTTCCTGAGCCCTTCAGGAAAGGGACAGGGCTCTACAGGACAGAAAAAACAGAAGACTTTCTTTAAACTGGCAGAACCTCATGAGATAAAGAAAAAGAATTGAGGTCCTCATTTCACGCCAGTCAGAATGGCTGCTACCCAAAAGTCTACAAGCAATAAATGCTGGAGAGGGTGTGGAGAAAAGGGAACCCTCTTACACTGTTGGGAATGCAAACTAGTACAGCCACTATCTAGAACAGTGTGGAGATTCCTTAAAAAACTGGAAATAGAACTGTCATACGACCCAGCAATCCCACTGCTGGGCATACACCCAAGGAAACCAGAATTGAAAGAGACACGTGTACCCCAATGTTCATCGCAGCACTGTTTATAATAGCCAGGACATGGAAGCAACCTAGATGTCCATCAGCAGATGAATGGATAAGAAAGCTATAGTACATACACACAATGAAATATTACTCAGACATTAAAAAGAATGCATTTGAATCAGTTCTAATGAGGTGGATGAAACCGGAGCTGATTATACAAAGTGAAGTAAGGCAGAAAGAAAAACACCAATACAGTATATTAACGCATATCTATGGAATTTAGAAAGATGGTAATGATAACCCTGTATGTGAGACAGTAAAAGAAACAGAGATGTATAGAACAGTCTTTTGGACTCTGTGGGAGAGTGCGAGGGGTGGGATGGTATGGGAGAATGACATTGAAACATGTAAATTATCATATGTGAAACAGATCGCCAGTCCAGGTTCAATGCATGATACAGGGTGCTCGGGGCTGGTGCACTGGGATGACCCAGAGGCATGGGATGGGGAGGGAGGTGGGAGGGGGGTTCAGGATGGGGAACACATGTACACCCATGGGGGATTCAAGTCAATGTATGGCAAAACCAATACAATATTGTAAAGTAAAATAAATAAATAAGTAAAACTGAAAAAAAAAAAAAGATTAGAATTAAAAAAAAGAAGAAGAATTGAGGTCCTGGGGCAAGATACTAGACAGCGCCTCCCTTAGTATTATAGGTATGAAGTGGACAGTACCTATTCCAAAATGGGCAATGAAGGTCTGTATTTTTTGGTCCAATATGGAAGAATTCTGATGGGCTATTATACCTCCACGGCTCTCTTTGGTCAATGCAGTAAATATTTAGGATAAATGAGCCTCATTGTCAAGAATATTATTTAGTATTTTGTGTAAAATTAGAGAAATCTTATGAGAGAATTTTTTAAAAAGAATATGATTCCCAAGGAGGCCAGGAAAATCTTCCACCAAAGCAATGTTAAGAAAATATCTCTAGGTGGGACCTTGAGATGATCGTAGACAACCTGAATATAATTTTGGAAATGAAAAGCTAATTTCAGAGCCATTGCATTTTTGAAAAGGGAACTCTAGACCCATAAGAAAGAGACAATATTTCACAGAATTATTTCATTGCTATTGTGCTCATTGTTGTTGCTTTCAATATCCCCGTGTTTACCCATATGACATACGAATATTTTTCCAAGCAATTCTTGTCCATTGCTATTGTGTGTGAATTCCTGTAAGAAATCTAACCCACTAGCATATTTTTATTGGGCTAGGTGTGTTTTGCATTAGGTGAATCCAATAATCAAATATAGGCATTAGGAAACCAGTTTTACAAGTGCACCATGTAGGCCATGAAGACAGAAGTGCATGGGCGACGGACACTTGATACCTAGGAAGGAGGGAGGGACAATGGGGTTCAGTGTTGAAGACCAAGAGGGGAAATGAGCATACACAGTTGTTCACTTCAGAGGGTGACTGAAGAACTCAGCCACCTAATGAATAATCATGATCTAATGGTGTTGGCTATTGCAAATACAAGTTAGGACAAGAGTTTTCTGCTTAAATAACAAACTATAAGTTTAAACCCTAGGGAGACAGTTCAAATTTTTTTCAACATAATGTGTATGGTAGAATTTATTGTAAAACATAAACGAGAGCTGAAACTTGTTCAGTTCAAGCTACTGCAGAAATAACTGCAGTATTCCTCTATACAGAGGCATTGTGAAATTCATCAATCTTTGAGAAGTGAAGATAAGCAGAAAACATATAGCGTGGTGGGCCTGATGCTTGAGCAGGTATTTTGTCATGCACCCGAGGGAAGTTTGTTTTAAGTAGGAGTAATATATAAGGTTACTGTGCTTGTGGAAGTAAATAGCCTGGCTTGTGTAATATATCCGTCTGAAAAATCAGAGTCCTTTACCATATTCTAGTAGGTGAAGGGCATTACCCAGAGCCACATGGCTACTGAATTAGAACTGACACCAGGATCCAGGTGATTCCCTGAATCTCACTTCAGTGTCTGATCCATTAGGCATGGTTTTGCCTTTGAGTGATTATGTCAGAGGATAACAGAAACCATGCTTCTTTTGATGAATCTGCTTGATAGGAAATATCTCAATATAAAAGAATAACCTTCAATGATCTCAAATCTTCATTTGGAAATTAATTCAAGTGAAGAATGTTTAATGAAGTATTTCCCTTAACCACACTCCAATATCATGCAAGGACAGCTTCTTATGTTTTTCACTCTCCCTAAATGTTTTCCTCAAACCTGCCTCATTTGACTCTGTGGAAATGCACTTTTCACAATTGAGAAGGATGAATTACAGCTATAATGTCAGATGTTGGAGGACCGAAAAAGAAGAGGACCATGAGGTATATGAGAAAACTCTGTGTCCCTAAGTCAGAAAAAATAGATGTTCAGACCAGGTTTGTCTGAGTTCCTTTCACCAAGAAATCTGTACTTACATTCTCCTTGCTGTCTACCTGTGTGTTTCTTTGTCTATATAAATGACCCTACAAGTGGGAGAGAATGTCTATAATGGTTAGAATTTTCAGTCCACTTTGGTGTGAAAGCTGTGGCATGCAGTATAAGATTCCACAAAATAGTAGGTGCCCCTCTCCTAGAGGTAAGTAAAGTAAACCAATCCAAAGAAATCACCATAGTATAGTGAACAAAACACTTATTCCTATGGCCATACCCTGTGTATGGCACCCAAAAACACCTCAAGAAGCTTTTCTTTGATTTCAGTGGCTATTAGATTCAGGAGTATAGCTCATCCCTGAATACTCCTTCCAGTGAGAGGTCCTGTCTGTTTCCTCCTCTTCTTGAGTTGATGAAGCCTGTGATTATTTTGAGCAATGAATAAAATACAGTGGAAATTATATTATACAAATAACAGGGCTAAGTTTTAAGAAGGAATGTCCTTCTGTCTTGCTGATACAGGACATAGGGCTACCATGGAAAAGCTTAGTCTGTCCTGCTGGACTGCTCCACAAGAAAAGAGGCCCCTTTCAGCACCAGGTATGTATGTGAAGGTTGTCTGGAAAACTTTGCAGTGTAGCTTAGGTATCGGATGATTATCACTGAGTGATCTTAGGATGCTTTATATTTTTAAGGGATATTTACATTTCACATTTGGAAATTGTGTAAAAAACTTAAAATCTTCCCATTATAAGTTGTAATATACAAAGTTATGTTAAACAGTATTTTAAATACTCAGATGTGCTTGAAAGTGGCTCAAATCAATAGACAGCTGACACACACACATAATTCTAAATGATTAATTGACTATACCCATAGTGAAAAACTGGACTTTCTTTTTCATAAGAAAGGAAGGACCAAAGAAAATTCTAATTTTTGTCCTTAGTGGACATGGAACAACAGACTGGTTCCAAATAGGAAAAGGAGTAGATCAAGGCTGTATATTGTCACCCTGCTTATTTAACTTATATCCAAAGTACATCATGAGAAACACTGGGCTGGAAGAAGCACAAGCTGGAATCTAGATTGATGGGAGAAATATCAATAACCTCAGATATGCAGATGATACCACCCTTATGGCAGAAAGTGAAGAGGAACTAAAAAGCCTCTTGATGAAAGTGAAAGTGGAGAGTGAAAAAGTTGGCTTAAAGCTCAACATTCAGAAAATGAAGATCATGGCATCCGGTCCCATCACTTCATGGGAAATAGATGGGGAAATAGTGGAAACAGTGTCAGACTTATTTTTGGGGCTCCAAAATCACTGCAGATGGTGATTGCAGACATGAAATTAAAAGACGCTTACTCCTTGGAAGAAAAGTTATGACCAATCTAGATAGTATATTGAAAAGCAGAGACATTACTTTGCCAACAAAAGTCCATCTAGTCAAGGCTATGGTTTTTCCAGTGGTCATGTATGGATGTGAAAGTTGGACTGTGAAGAAAGCTGAGTGCTGAAGAATTGATGCTTTTGAACTGTGGTATTAGAAAAGACTCTTGAGAGTTCCTTGGACTACAAGGAGATCCAACCAGTCCATTCTAAAGGAGATCAGTCCCGGGTGTTCTTTGGAAGGACTGATGCTGAAGCTGAAACTCTAATACTTTGGCCACCTCATGTGAAGAGTTGACTCATTGGAAAAAATTCTGATGCTGGGAGGGATTGGGGGCAGGAGGAGAAGGGGACGACAGAGGATGAGATGGCTGGATGGCATCACTGACTCGATGGATGTGAGTCTGAATGAACTCTGGGAATTGGTGATGAACAGGGAGTCCTGGTGTCCTGCAATTCATGGGGTCGCAAATAGTCGGACACGACTGAGCTACTGAAGTGAACTGAACTGAAATGATGGGTGAAGAATAAAATGTTGCATAAAGAATTTGTAACCAAAAGAGTGCCTTGATGTAGCTTTGGTATTCTAATTAATACTATCAACATGGCCCAAGTAATTTCTATTTGCAAACTCATATATATGGCAAATGCAAATCTAATTGCGTCTAGAAGAGCTTAACCCAAATTGAGGCTTCTACAAGTATTCCTACAATTAAAGCCCCCTTAAACAAATACAACTTCCCCCTCCAAAATGACAGCATCAGGATAAACAATAAACCAAGATGGAAACCTGTAAAGACTTATAATCAGATACAAAGTACAAAAAATGTACTTAACATATTTAAATAGATGATAAGATACATAAAACATGAGTAATAAATAGCTAATTATCAAAAGGCAAATAAGCTTTCTAGTACTGAAAATCATAACCACTGGAATAGAAGAGTAAAGGAATTTTAAACAGCTGAAACAAATGGACAGAGAATATATGACCTAGAAGATAGATGAAAGAAATACTACAAAATACTTTATAAAGAGTATAAAAGGATTAAATGGAGGTCAAGAAACATAAGAAATGGACTAAGAAAAGACATCTCCTTGGCATACCAGAAGTGACAAACATTCCTTGGAAGTTCCTTTACCATAGATCTTTTGTCATAAGGTTTCACTTTCATCTCAGGTTCAAAGGATTTGTTAACAAAATAAGCCATTTGTTATGTACAAATAAATAATACAAGTATTTATTAGAGAATAATCTAACTTACTTGCAATACACTAACATTAAAAAAAAGAGAGAGAGAGAGAAATAGAGCAGTGGATACCAAATTGGATTTTGACTATCATCCAGACTTAAGCAGAGTTGGGAAGTCCGGTGACACAGCACATCTGGAGCTCCGATTGGGAAAAAATCCCAGGTAGCACTTTAACTCCATGGGTGAGACTTCAAAGATTGCAGTGCCAGCTTCCCCCCTTATAATCCCAGGCTGCAAACTGATTATCATCATCAATATGTGAGCAAAACTACAGCTCTGGTATTTTGCAAATATTTTCCAGTACTGTTTGCTTTGTTCTACCAATCTTGGAATGTTGCTAAATCCAGGGAGTGGTTGGCCAGACTTCCTCCAGGGTCTTAAATTACAAGATCCTCTTCTTATCTATGTATTACACAATAGATAATAGATTCTCTTCCACACTCACAGCAGGTGTGGCTGACACCCACAGCAGTAGTCAGGGCAGTGTCCTGGTAGGTCAGAAGCAAGGTCAGAGGCGTGTTCTGCTTTGTCTCTGAAGCCTAAACAAGACTTAATATAATTTCCCTAAAAATAGTGTCTGTTGTTGTAAATATCATGATTTTTCATGTTGTCTCCAATGTCATTTTTTACAAATTAAATTCTAAGAATGATGTGGTCTTTCATGTGCAGGACATTTATGCATTCTCATTGCCTGAGAAAGGGATGGGGAAGAAGACAGGTGTGGGCAGAGGAAGAAGTGCATATCTAATGCTGACTCTCCAAAATTATTTTCTGATCCCATACTGAATCTGAAGGTAAAATGAGCCATTAAAGTCACTTCACACTGGCCCAACAGAGTCAGGACTTTATACCACCTCCTTGATCAGTCCTTAGAAGTGGGCCAACTTGAGAAGTTCAGTGCAGCTCTGTGCAGCTGAGGTACACCTGCAGTGGCTTATGACTAAGGAACAGCAGTAGGTCTGTCCTTGTCGTGGTGTTCTGAGTGGTCCGTCTTCGAGTCTATCAAAGCCTCATCATGATACTTAGGCTAGGAATGCAGCACTCTCTGTGTGGTTGCTTACTCTCACTACTTGCTTTCTGCTTCCATTTGTTTATGAAAGGAGATTTACTGTCATAGTCTTTGGCATGGCTCTGTAGACGATGTGTCTTTTTGTTTGCTAGTATGATCTATATGCTAACTTTGTCTGTAGCTTTACTACGATGTGTCCAGGTGTGCTTCCTGAATCTATGGAAACATAGCCTTCCTAAATTCTGGAAAGTATCAACTGTTTCTCTGTGAATATTATTATTCTAAAATTTAGCCAGGTTACCACTTTTGGCATGCCTACAAGATGTACTTAATACCTCCTTAGTATTAAGTCCATTTCTTAAGTCTCTTGCCATCTCTTTAATCTTTTACTTCATGTGTCTTTCTATGACATATTCTATATAATTTCTTTCATCTATATTCTAAATCAACAATTCTCCATCCAGCTATGTATCTTCTGTTGCTTAAAATTTCTGGGAAGAAATTTATAAGAATACAATAATGTTAGGGAACTTTAACACTACACTTATAGCAATAGACAGATAATTTAGATAGAAAATCAATAAGGAGACAGCAGTGGCCTTCAATGACATATTAGTCCAGTTGGATGGAATAAATATTTATAGAATATTCCATCCAGAAGCAGCAGAATATACATTCTTTTCAAGTGTACATGGAACATTGTCCAGGATAGACCACATGCTATGCCACAAAAAACCCAAGTCTCAACAAACTTAAGAGAACAGTAATTGTACCAAGCATTTTCTCTAACCACACTGTATGAAATTAGAAAATGATTACATAAAGAAAATGCAAAAACCACAAACACATGGAGAGAAAAGAATATGATAGGAAAAAACCAATGGATCAGTGAAGAAGTCAAAGAGGAAGTTAGAAAATACCTGGAGACAAATAAAAATAAACACACATCTTTCCAAAACCTATGGGATGCAGCAAAAGCAGTTCTAAGAGGAAAGCTTATAGACATACAGGCCTACCTCAAAAACCAAGGAACATCTCCAATAAAGAACCTAACCTACCATCTAAAGGAATTAGAAAGAGAACAAGCCAAGCCCAAGGTCAGCAGAAGGAAGGAAATAATAAAGATCAAAGAGGAAATCAATAAAATAAAGACAGGAGAGAAGCAGTAATTTGAAAGGAGCCTAAGTCAGACCCACCTACTGATCTTGGAGTGTCTCTTCGAGAGGTAGGAGAAATCTGGAGCTCACTCTGGGGACATAGATACTGGTGGAAGCAATTTTGGAAAGCTTTTTCTGCCACATAGACATTGGTGCTGGCAAGTATCATTTTGACATCTTGCTCCTGACCACAAGCCTATGGGCACCAGGATTGGATGTCTCAGGTCAAGTAACTGGCCAGGCAGAGACCCAGGCCCATCCACCAGTATCCAGTCTGCCTTATGATGGCCTGAGCCCACAGGTGCCACTGGATACAACCCTGTCCACCAGAGTGCCTAGGATCTGTCCCACACATGAGAGCACAGGCACTAGACCTGGGACACCCAGGAGCTGCAGCCAGAGCTCCAGGACCCAGCTCTGCCCACCATGGAGCTGCTAGTGGCCCTAGAAGAGCCTGGACCTCAGTCCCACCCACCAGCAGGTCAACACCAGCTCTGAGATACCTTGGACTCCTCAGCCAGCTGTGCCAGGACCCAGCCCCACTCACCAGTGAACCAGTGTTAGTTTTTGGATACAATAGAGCTTGCAGCCAGCTCTATCTGGAATGGGCCTCATCCAACAGAAGGTCAAATCTAGATCTAGGCTGCTCTTGGATCCTATCCAGCAGCTGCTTGAGTACCTTTGTCTGTGAGGCAGCCCCAAGGGCTTGTCATTGAACAGATGTTGATGTGCCATGGATGAGATGCACACTCAGGGTTGCTGTCCAATCTGGGTTACCAAAATTGTTACCAACCAAACTCATGTCTACAAGCCTGCACACAGTTAAGCCAATCTACTGACCCCAGTAGATTTTCTTTTAAATGTTGTAAGAAATAGAAGGTGAAAAATTGGAATAGGATAAATTTGAGCATATAGTAATAGTAAGTTCAGAATTCAGGGATCTGGAGAAGTAAACTGATATTTTTGTACTATTTTTGGTTTCTCATTTATGTATATTAAATAATTCTGAATATGAGATATGTTGAAAGAAGTTTGATTGAGGTAATTTTGATTTTTCTTATCAGTTTTTTCACTTTACTTTTTCATCATTTCCCACATAAAAATTCTGGATTATTGTACCCTGGATTACTGTACTGTACTCTTAGAGAGTTAGAGAATAAAAGAGGTATATAAAATGATAATGACCCTAGAGATCACCAGAAAGGCTGAAACAGGAATTATTAATTCAACTTTCAAATTCAGCTATTTCTGCAAAGTGTGTCAATTAACACTTATGCTTTACAATGAATTCTATAATACAGACAATGTTGAAAAAATTTGAATGGGGTATGCTTGTCAAATTAATACTATTTTCCTAAGGTTGGAACTTACAGTTTGCTATTTAAGCTGTAAAGCCCTTGCTCTAATTTGAATTTTCAGTAGCTAACAAAGTGGAGAGTGAAAAAGTTGGGTTAAAACTCAACATTCAGAAAATGAAGATCATGGCATCTGGTCCCATCACTTCATGGGAAATAGATGGGGAAACAGTGGAAACAGTGTCAGACTTTATTTTTTATTATATATATATATATGTGTATATTATATTTTATTTTATTTTTTAACTTTACAATATTTTATTAGTTTTGCCATATATCAACATGAATCCACCACAGGTATACACATGATCCCCATCCTGAACCCTTTTTGGGCTCCAAAATCACTGCAGATGGTAACTGCAGCCATGAAATTAAAAGACGCTTACTCCTTGGAAGAAAAGTTATGACCAACCTAGATAGCATATTCAAAAGCAGAGACATTACTTTGCCAACAAAGGTCCGTCTAGTCAAGGGTATGGTTTTTCCTGTGGTCATGTATGGATGTGAGATTTGGACTATGAAGAAAGCTGAGCGCCGAAGAATTGATGGTTTTGAACTGTGGTGTTGGAGAAGACTCTTGAGAGTCTCTTGGACTGCAAGGAGATCCAACCAGTCCATTCTGAAGGAGATCAGCCCTGGGATTTCTTTGGAAGAAATGATGCTAAAGCTGAAACTCCAGTACTTTGGCCACCTCATGCGAAGAGTTGACTCATTGGAAAAGACTCTGATGCTGGGAGGGATCGGGGGCAGGAAGAGAAGGGGACGACAGAGGATGAGATGGCTGGATGGCATCACTGACTCGATGGACACGAGTCTGAGTGAACTCCGGGAGTTGGTGATGGACAGGGAGGCCTGGTGTGCTGCGATTCATGGGGTCGCAAAGAGTCGGACACGACTGAGCGACTGAACTGAACTGAACACTGTTAGATCGTGATTACTCTTTAGGTCTCCGCGTTCCTCAATCACCCTCTAAAGTGACTAATTACATATTCTCATTTCCCCTCCAGGCCTTTACCATCGAACCCCATTTTCCCTCCCTCCTTCCTAGAGGTCATGTGTGTCACCCACCCTTGCATTTCTGCTTCATGGCCCATATGGTGCAGTTGTAACACTGGTTTATTAATGCCTGTATTTGGTTATTGGATTCACTAAATGGAAAACACACCTAGCACAATAAAAACAATATCCTAGTTCATTCACAGGAATTCACACATAGTTTATATTTCTGACCAGCATGCCAGAATAGTTCTGAAAAATATTTGTATATCATGTGGGCAGACACTGAGATACTGAAGCAGCAACAATGAACACAACAGAAATTATGGCATTTTGTAAAACGCTAGTTTTCTTATGGGTCCACAGTCCTGTTTTGAATCTGCGATGGCTCTGAAGTGAGCTTTTCACTCCCAAAACTATATTCTGCTTGTTTAAGACCATGTCAAGGTCCCATCCAGAAAAATTTAATTGCAGTTGATTTGATGGAAGTTTTTCCTGATATCATTGTGAACCATATCACTTTTTCTAATTCTTTCTTCAGATTTTTCTAGGGGATGTCCCTGGTGGTCCAGTGGCTGAGACTCTGCACTCCCAGTGAGGGGTCCTGGGTTCAATCCCGGATTGGGGAACTAGATCCTGCATGCCACAACTAAGACCTGATGCAGCCAAATAAGTGAATATAAAAAATGATTTTTCTAGTATTCCACAAACATAATAAATAATAATCCTGACAAGGGGACTCATTTATCCTAAATCTGTACTCCAATGATCCCGAGGAGCTCTGGAGTGTGTAGCTATAGGCCTGGGTGTCCTAGATGTGGTATTCACTTGCTGGTGGGAGGAATCATGGCCTGGGGGTGTCCTGAAGCTGGTCTCAGCCCATAGGTAGGTACAGCCAAATTCTAGTCCTCAGCACTGGCTGAGCAGCCCAAGTTATCCTTGGGGTCCTGGGGCAGGCACCAGCCAGCTTTGTTGTGGGATGGGTCCTGATATGGCAGGATGAACGGCTCTGATGGTTCTGGGGCTGGTGTCTCCCCACTGGTGGGTGGTGGTACCACCCTGACATGTAGAGGTGGGTCCTGGGGTCTCTGGCTGCAGGGCCCATGGGTCACAGAGTTTGTGTTCTTGGCCTGCTTGTGGGGACGGTGAGGCCCAGGGATTCTCAGGACTAGCACAAACTCTCTGATAGATGGAGATGGGTCCTGGGAACATGGGCTACATAGCCCTGAGTGTCCTGGAGCTGGTGTTTCAACCTATCAGGAAGCTGGACTAAGGTCCAGAGTATCATGGGATGGTGCCTACCCCTTGGATGGGTGAGGTTGGTGCTGCAGCTAGTTCTGGACCACTGGTATGTGGGTCCAGGTCCTGAGGTGGCCAAAGCTGGGTTCCAGGGTAACTGCAGGCTTCAGGGATCTCAAGGTGGGTCTGTATCTCTGCTTGGGTTTTTGCTTGGCCTAAGGAATCCCAGTACTGGTGCTGATAGGCGTGTTGGTCAGTTCTGGGTTATAGTATGAATAAGCTAGAAGGAGGATTACAAAATGGCACTCTAGCACCAGGGTCCATGTGGTAGAACCAGCTCCCCCAAAATGTTTGCCACCTATGTCTATATCCCCATGATGAGCTCCAGTTGCCTTCTACCTCTCCAGGAGGTTCTCCAAGATCTGCACATGGGTTTAACCCAGGCTTCTTTCAAATTGCTGCTTCTGTCCTAGGTTCCCAAGCTTGTTAAGATTTTCTGTGCACCTTGTAAGGGTAGAGTCTCTATTTCCCACAGCCCTCTGGCTCTCCTGAAAGTAAGCCTCACTGACCTACAAAGCCAAGCATTCTGGGGGCTCATATTCCTGGTACAGGGCCCCCAGTTTGGAAAGACTTATGTAGGGCTTGGACCACTTATTCCTTGAGGAAAACTTCTTCAATTGTTGTTATACTCCCATTATTAGGTTTCCCACCTTAGAGTATGGGTTGACCATGTTTCCACCTTCTTAATCATGTACCAAGTTTAATATTGTTTTCTTCATAATACTTAGATTCTAAAAATACTCCAAAGGCTAGAACTGGTGAACACCTATGGGTGGAAAATATATATTCACCTAATTCTCTAAGAAACCTCCTTAGGGACAGAAAACGTAAATAAAGTGTGAAATAATTTAAAAACACAATCTTTTCAATAATCTTTGGTAATACATGCAAAAATATTTATACACATAAGAATGTAAAATCATATAGAAATGAGCCAAACAAATTATAGAAATTGATCCAACAAGGACTTAAACAACAATTCAAGAAATGGAGGTCATCAATGAGCTACCATCTGCCAAATGGCAATCTTCCAAGGGTGCATCTGCTTAAACTTTCAAGGAAGAGTTAATTTTGCTTCTAACAAAATATTAATAGTTCCACATTGTGAAGGAAAGCATATTTTATTTCAAGAGATATAATACGATGCCACCCAAGATAGATGGTCAAGGTGGGGTGTTTGACAAAATGTGGTCCAGTTGAGAAGGAAATGGCAAACCACTTCAGCACTCTTCCTTTGAGAACCCCATGAACAGGATTAAAAGGCAAAAGATATTACACTGAAAGATGAAACCTCCAGGTCAGTAGGTATCTAATATACTACTGGAGAACAGCAGAAAAATAGCTCCAGAAGGAATGAAGAGGCTGAGCCAAAGTAGAAATGACACCCAGTTGTGGATGAGTCTGGTGGTGAAAGTAAAAGTCCGACGCTGTAAAAAAAAAAAAAAATATTGCATAGGAACCTGAAAAGTTAGGTCCATGAATCTAGGTAAATTTTAAGTGGTCAAACAGGAGATGCCAAGAGTGAACATATTCATTTGGGAATCAGTGAATTAAAATGGACAAGAATGGGTGAATTTAATTCAGATGACCATAATATCTACTACTATGGGTCATCTGAATTAAATGGAGTAGCCCTCATAGTCAACAAAAGAGTCTGAAATGCAGTACTTGTGTGAAATTTCAAAAACAACAGTGATCTTGGTTCATTCCAAGACAAACCATTCAATATCACAGTCATCTCAGTCTATACTCCAAGTACTAATGCCTAAGAAGATGAAGTTGAATGGTTTTATAATGATCTACAAGACCTTTTATAACCCCCCCAAAATATGTTCTTTTCATCATAGGGGACTGGAATGCAAAAGTAGGAAGTCAAGAGATATCTGGAGTAACAGGCAAGTTTGGCCTTGGAGTACAAAATGAAGCAGGGAAAAAGCTAACAGAGTTTTGCCAAGAGAAGCCTTTAGCTTCTCTTCTTTTCTCAGCTATTTGTAAGGCTTCGTCAGACAACCATTTAGCCTTTTTGCATTTCTTTTTCTTGGGGATGGTCTTGATCCCTGCCTCCTGTTCAATGTCACAAACCTCTGTTCATAGTTCTTCAGGCATTTTGTCTATCAGATCTAATTCCTTGAATTTATTTGTCACTTCTACTGTATACTTGTAAGGGATTTGATTTAGGTCATACCTGAATGGTCTAGTGGTTTTCCCTACTTTCTTCAATTTAAGTCTGCATTTGGCAATAAGGAGTTCATGATCTGAGCCACAGTCAGTTCCCGGTCTTGCTTTTGCTGACTGTATACAGCTTCTCCATCTTTGACTGCAAAGAATATAATCAATCTGATTTTCTTATTGGCCGTTTGGTGATGTCCATGTGTAGAGTCTTCGCTTTTGTTGTTGGAAGTGTGTGATTGGTATGACCAGTCATTCTCTTGGCAAAATTCTGTTAGCCTTTGACCTGCTTCATCTTGTACTCCAAGGCCAAATTTGCCTGTTACTCCATGTAGCCCTTACTTTTGCATTCCAGTGCATTAAAAAGCAGAGACATCACATTGTCAACAAAGGTCAGTCTAGTTAAAGCTATGGATTTTCTAGTAGTCATGTACAGATGTTAGATTTGGACCATAAAGAAGGCTGAGCACCAAAGAATTGATGCTTTTGAACTGTGCTGCTGGAGAAAACTCTTGAGAGTCCTTTGGACTGTAAGATCAAACCAGTCAAACCTAAATGAAATCAACACTGAATGTTCATTGGAAGGACTGATGCTGAAACTGAAGTTCCAATACTTTGGCCACCTGATCTGAAGAGCCGACTCATTGGTAAAAACCCTGATGCTGGGAAAGATTGAGGGCAAAAGGAGAAGGAAGTGGCAAAGAATGGAGATGGTTAGATGGCATCACCGACTCAATGGACATGAATTTGAGCATACTCTAGGAGATAGTACAGGACAGAGGAGCCTACCATGCTATTGTCCGTGGGCCACAAGGAATCAGACTCAACTTAGCAACTGAACAACAACAACTCTAAGACCTGTGATTGTGTCACCTCACTGATATTTGAGTAGAAGTGACCCCCCAACCCCCTTTATGCTTAGGAACATTTATGCTATTGCAGAGACCATAGTTTTCACTTCCTGTAAACCCACTGATTATTCAAGAATGTCATCTCTTAGAAGGGAGTGGTAAGGTAATACTCCAGGTTGCAAATAGCAACAGCATAATCCCCTTTAGTCAGAAAATATGTGAATATTAATACACCACAGTATGGATGCTTAGGCACTTAAATGCTAACATGTCTAATTGGTGGGATTATAGGTGACTGGTTCTTATAAATTTCAAGTGGTAAATGTATCATTTTAGGGCAGTGATCTGGGCTCATCTATTTATACGTATTCCTGATTATATTAGTCAGCTAGGCTTGGCATAACAAAATACTGTAGACTAGGTGGCATAAACAACAGAAGTTCATTTTCTCACAGTTCTGGAGGATAGAAGTGCCAAAATCAAGATCTAGCAGTGTCAGTTTCTGGTGAAACCTCTTTCTGTATTACTAGTGGTCATCTTCTTGTTGGGTCCTCACATGTAGGGGAAAGATCTGGTATCTCTTCCTCTTTCCTTATGGCCACAGTCCTATCCAATTATGCCCCTCCCCCATCTCAATTAATTACCTAAATACCCTATCTCCGGATCCAGTCACACTTGGGGTTAGGGCTTCAACATATTAATTTTTTGGAGGGGAACCAATTAGGTTCATAGCACCTGTGCTCACCACAAACACCAAAAATACTTGGTTCATAAAACAGTGAATTCTGTTCAGGACAAGAACCAGACCAGAAATTCTGTGCTGCAGCTCATTAACAGGTATTAGATATTTGAGCTGATGCCCAGTGAAAGATGTGATGTGCTTAGCAAAGCGTGTATTAGTAAGAGACTCTTGTCCCTCCGCATCCAACCCCAGCTTTTCATGTCCCCTGACCTTAGTTGAAAAGTACTTTCCAAAAAGCAAGGAGAGTCCACCTAAAATTCCAGCCCTTATATACCTTAGAAGATCAAGTCAGACCCTTTGTTTTCGTTTCCTCATTTCTGAGACAAAGGGGCTAGTCTACGTGACCTCTTCTCCCAAGGCTCTCTATCTTTATAATTCCAACTTTCAGGAATAGCACTTAGCATCCCTGTTGGGAGGCACATATACTGAATGATATCCTGCAAACTGAGATGGAACTTTGAGACCAAAAAAACAAAGGGAGCAATGCCATGAAGTGCGATTATGAAGTTCACTGTGGGTAAATCACATTCAAGCACAAAGGATAGAGTCGACGGATAATTCAGAGGCATTCGAAGCTGCACTGCACACTGACTGCCAAAAAGGGTACAAAAGAATTTAAAGGGACCAGAGCTAAAAGTAGAATCTGACTAACAAGACAAAAGCACAGGTGTAGCAACTGGAATCGGGGTTCCTCCCCTCAGGGGTTTCATGACCATTAACCATTTATGTCAGCAATAGCACTCTTGCAGGTCTCACATCAGATGAAGGCAAGGGCAAAAGTTGATAGGGTACTGATCTGGCTTGGACTCACTTCTTGTAAATTAGGCTAAAGTTCAATCATGTAGAAAGGGGGAAGTTAGCACTGTGTGGACTAAGATGGAGCTGACAAAATGGAGTTGGTGTGGTTCAGCCACATATCCCCAAGTCAAGACCCACTTGATCTGGACAGAAGGGGTGTTTCCTGTGAGCCAAATCTGCTAAAATAGCTTTCTGGCACTCATTTTATTTGGCTGAAAAGTAGCCTTGTGTACTTTCATTCCTTAGAAGACCACCAGAAATGAACCACAGGAGCCCATGATAAACATATTGGTTATATTATTATTTTACTGCTTCATTAGAAATGAAAATAAATTGTGAGAAGATGCAGAACCATGCAACTTAATGATTATAAACAACAGAGGAAATCGTTGTAGAAAGTGAAAAGCAGCTTATCCTATGGGGGAGTACAGACTACACACACAAAGATCATCAATTGTGAGATTATTGACAGCACATGCCTGCTGGAATTTATGCACCAATGGAAGTTTTAAGTTGAGGGGAGGGGACATTGGCTACCCCTGACCTCTTAGCCAGGGGTTATGGGTGAGAAGACATCAGAAGATACCTAAAATCTCTACAAAGATTTGCCAAAAGCAAGACACTCAATGTTGAAATTTGCTCTTGCAAGGAGGTCCCCATTTTATGATGTTTGAGCACACTCGTTCTCCTGCTGGATAACTGCAGGAAAATCAAACACAAAAAAATTGTTATGAGGGTATTTTCCTAAGATTAAGTTCAATTTCTTCCAAAAAAGCTCATTGCCAAATCATTGGAGGCTGCCATAAGAAAGAAAGTGTTAGTCACTCAGTTGTGTCCAACTGTTTGCAATCGCATGGCCTATAGCTCTCCAGGCTCTTCTGAACATGGGATTTCCCAGGAAAGAATTACTGGAGTGGATTGCCATTCCCTTCTCCAGGGGATCTTCCCAAACCAGGTATCGAACCAGTGTCTCCCCATTGCAGAGGGATTCTTCACTGTCTGAACCACCAGGGAGGCTGCCATACCTTCTTTAAATTTAGATTGCCAAGACAATAACCAGAAATCTTCAGTGAGTTATGTGTGTTTGCAATGTAATGAACAAAACGTTTGTTAGACTCAATGTAGATTTTTTTCCCCCTATTTGAGAGGTAGATATATCCTATTTTCATTTTTTCCACAGATTGCTCTGAGACTGAGGGGCAAGTGAAGCATTTTCTTCAGAATTATCTATCACTATTGCACCCATGGAAAAGAAATGCAAAAAAGCAAAATGGCTGTCTGGGGAGGCCTTACAAATAGCTGTGAAAAGAAGAGAAGCAAAAAGCAGAGGAGAAAAGGAAAGACATAAGCATCTGAATGCAGAGTTCAAAAGAATAGCAAGAAGAGATAAGAAAGCCTTCCTCAGCAATCAATGCAAAGAAATAGAGGAAAACAACAGAATGGGGAAGACTAGAGATCTCTTCAAGAAAATTAGAGATACCAAGGGAACATTTCATGAAATGATGGGCTCGATAAAGGACAGAAATGGTATGGACCTAACAGAAGCAGAAGATATTAAGAAGAGGTGACAAGAATACACAGAAGAACTGTACAAAAAAGATCTTCATGACCCAGATAATCACAATGGTATGATCACTCACCTAGAGCCAGACATCCTGGAATGTGAAGTCAAGCGGGCCTTAGAAAGCATCACTATGAACAAAGCTAGTGGAGGTGATGGAATTCCAGTTGAGCTATTTCAAATCCTGAAAGATGATGCTGTGAAAGTGCTGCACTCAATATGCCAGCACATTTGGAAAACTCAGCAGTGGGCACAGGACTGGAAAAGGTCAGTTTGCATTCCAATCCCAAAGAAAGGCAATGCCAAAGAATGCTCAAACTACTGCACAATTGCACTCATTTCACATGCTAGGAAAGTAATGCTCAAAATTCTCCAAGCCAGGCTTCAGCAATATGTGAACCGTGAATTTCCAGATGTTCAAGCTTGTTTTAGAAAAGGCAGAGGAACCAAAGATCAAATTGCCAACATCTGCTGGATCATGGAAAAAGCAAGAGAGTTCCAGAAAAACATCTATTTCTGCTTTATTGAATATGCCAAAGCCTTTGACTGTGTGGATCAAAATAAACTAGAAAATTCTGAAAGAGATGGGAATACCAGACCACCTGACCTGCCTCTTGAGAAACCTATAAGCAGGTCAGGATGCAACAGTTAGAACTGGACATGGAACAACAGACTGGTTCCAAATAGGAAAAGGAGTATGTCAAGGCTGTATATTGTCACCCTGCTTATTTAACTTCTATGCAGAGTACATCACGAGAAATGCTGGGCTGGAAGAAGCACAAGCAGGAATCAAGATTGATGGGAGAAATATCAATAACCTCAGATATGCAGGTGATACCACCCTTATGGCAGAAATGAAGAGGAACTAATGAGCCTCTTGATGAAAGTGAAAGAGGAGAGTGAAAACGTTGGCTTAAAACTCAAAATTCAGAAAACAAAGATCATGGCATCTGGTCCCATCACTTCATAGGAAATAGATGGGGAAACAGTGGAAACAGTGTCAGACTTTATTTTTGGGGGGCTCCAAAATCACTGCAGATGGTAACTGCAGCTATGAAATTAAAAGACGCTTACTCCTTGGAAGAAAAGTTATGACCAACCTAGATAGCATATTGAAAAGCAGAGACATTACTTTGCCAACAAAGGTCCTTCTAGTCAAGGCTATGGTTTTTCCTGTGGTCAAGTATGGATGTGAGAACTGGACTGTGAAGAAAGCTGAGTGCTGAAGAATTGATGCTTTTGAACTGTGGTGTTGGAGAAGACTCCTGAGAGTCCCTTGGACTGCAAGGAGATCCAACCACTCCATTCTAAAGGAGATCAGCCCTGGGTGTTCTTTGGAAGAAATGATGCTAAAGCTAAAACTCCAGTACTTTGGCCACCTCATGTGAAGAGCTGACTCTGATGCTGGGAGGGATTGGGGGCAGGAGGAAAAGGGGACAACAGAGGATGAGATGGCTGGATGGCATCACTGACTTGATGGACGTGAGTCTGAGTGAACTCTGGGAATTGGTGATGGACAGGGAGGCCTGGCGTGCTGCGATTCATGGGGTCACAAAGAGTCGGACATGACTGAGCGACTGAACTGAACTGAACTGATCTGATTGTAGCTATGAAATTAAAGGATGCTTACTCCTTGGAAGAAAAGTTATGACCAACCTAGACAGCATATTAAAAAGCAGAGATATTACTTTGCCAACAAAGGTCTGTCTAGTCAAGGCTATGGTATGGATGTGAGAGTTGGAATGTGAAGAAAGCTGAGTGCCAAAGAACTGATGCTTTTGAACTGTGATGTTGGAGAAGACTCTTGAGAGTCCCTTGGACTGCAAGGAGATCCAGTCAGTCCATCCTAAAGGAGATCAGTCCTGGGTATTCATTGGAAGGACTGATGTTGAATCTGAAACTCCAGTACTTTGGCCACCTGATACGAAGAGCTGACTCATTTGAAAAGAACCTGATGCTGGGAAAGATTGCGAGCAGGAGGAGAAGGGGACGACGGAGGATGAGATGGCTGGATGGCATCACCGACTCGATGGACATGGGTTTGGGTGGACTCCGGGGATTGGTAATGGACAGGGAGGCCTGGCGTGCTGCAGTTTATGGGGTCGCAAAGAGTCAGACATGACTGAGCGACTGAACTGAACTTCATGGAAGCAGAACTGATTTGTAGAAAACAGTAAAGTGCTCTACCCTTTCTTCCTCTGGTGATACTAGGAGCCAGTGCCTTGCTGATCCCTCATTCTCTCCCCATTTCAGTCATACTTTCTGTGAACTTTGATGTTGGTTCGGTTCAGTTCAGTCGCTCAGTCATGTCCGACTCTCTGCGACCCCATGGATTGCAGCACGCCAGGCCTCCCTGTCCATCACCAAGTCCTGGAGTTCACTCAAACTCACGTCCATTGAGTTGATGATGCCATCCAGCCATCTCATCCTCTGTCGTCCACTTCTCCTCCCACCCGCAATCCCTCCCAGCATCAGAGTCTTTTCCAATGAGTTAACTCTTCGCATGAGGTGGCCAAAGTATTGGAGTTTCAGCTTTAGCATCAGTCCTTTGATGTTGGTTAGCTGGACACAAATTAACTCTCATTCATTATTATATTCACATATGTGTCATCTTTTCTAGAAATAGTTACAATTTAGGCCAAAGCCTAAAACCAAAGAATTTTTGAATAAGATAAAAAATGGTTTATCTTCAGTCTTTTATACATTAGGTTAATTCACATTCTGATGATGTTCAAGTTTATATTTTGTGGGCACTACTGAGTAACCCATTGATATTATTAGCCTTGTGTCATGAGAGGATGAGGTTTTTGTTATAGTATTAAGCAGACTAGCATATCTCACGGAGAAGGCAATGGCAACCCACTCCAGTACTCTTGCCTGGAAAATCCCATGGATGGAGGAGCCTGGTGGGCTACAGTCCATGGGGTCGCTAAGAGTAGGACACGACTGAGCGACTTCCCTTTCACTTTTCACTTTCATGCATTGGAGAAGGAAATGGCAACCCACTCCAATGTTCTTGCCTGGAGAATCCCAGGGACGGGGAAGCCTGGTGGGCTGCCGTCTCTGGGGTCTCACAGAGTCGGACATGACTGAAGCGACTTAGCAGCAGCAGCTGCAGCAGCAGCAGCAGCAGAATAGCTCAATAAATGTTTCTGTAGAATAAAAAAGAAACCACAGAATCTTCTGGGATAGTGGCATTTCAGGTTCATGATTCTCAAGCTTAGCAAGCTTTGCAGTCACAACAGAAGCTTGCTATCATCACAGATTTGTAGGTCCTGTCAAAAGAGAATCTGATTCAAAGGATCTGCTTAGGGGAATCCCAGACATCTACTTTCTCAATGAACCCTCATATGATGCCAGTGCAGCTGACCCACAGATCATTTTGGTCTAGGAGATTGCCTGCATCTTTAGTTCATTCTGTGAAATATTAATACTTTAAGAAAATTCTTAAAAGGAAGAGTCTTTGTAGGTTTCTTCAAAATAAGCTTATTTTAATTAGAACCAGTTCTGGCCCATCTCTTTGACATTTCTTTCTGTAAATAATTATGAGGTTGGCTATAATAAGGCTTGTTCTGTTGGGCAGGTAGAAATCATCTAGGGATAAATGGGCCCAAAACACAACAACTACCCACTGTTGTAGAGAGAAACTTAGGAAAGTTATGATGGTAATTCACTCTTCCTCTCCTCACTCCTTTCTGCTGGGGAGGGTAAGAAAGAGCAAGAACATAAATGAATCACAAGGGTGGGAAGGCAGATTGATAGTGATGAATGACAAGTACTTTCTGGATTACAAAGTTCAAAGATACAAAGGATTCTAACCTCTGTAGTCTCTGTACCAACCCTGTCTATATTTGCTCTCCTTCATGAGCCTTCTACTGGCTCTAGCCTTTGTTTCTTTTCAGCTTCTGCTTTCAACCATCACCATCATATATTGCTAGAGAGTCTACATATATGTATTCCATTTAATCATTAAATGAATGTGGATAAAGTTAATTTGTATCAGGACCCAGAAAATGGATGCCACTCTTGTAGCCTGGCCCATGTCACAAACCTAAATGTAGGTCAACCTACACTTAAAGAAAACCCCTCACTGTCAAGGAAATCTAATACCGATCATAAACCTTCAACTCAGCTTTAGCTGGCTAACCTTCCCCTAGAAAACAGAACTTATCAGCCTTGTAAGAAAATCCTACACATCCTAGCCAATCATACCCTGTTTCTGGGAGGGTTCTTCTAACACTCTAGAAAACTCACTCTTGCCCCTACACTCCTTGGGAAGAGTGCTCCATTTATGTGCTTATGAGGCGCCACACTCCTCACATCCATAGCAACAGCAAACTAGTTACTAAAGTGTTTTTGTTTTTTTCATTTGATAACCTGAATGAGATGTATACTATTTTATGTCTTTTTTTCTCAAATGGGAATAATGAGAAAAGAAAGGCAAGAAAATTGAGCCAAATATCTAAAATATGAACTCTACAAGGACAGTTTTAGTTTTCATCTTTCACAACTGAATTTGGAGCTTCAAGAACAATGTTTGTAACATAACAGTCTCTGAATAAATATTATACCAACACATATTTTTGTCTAGGGTTTCAATTATTTATTTTTTAAAAAGAACTGTTAGAGGAAACACTGACTGAAACCCTCCACCCTGGCAGGCACCATAGTAACTATTTGAATGAGTTGTTTTACAACAGGAGGTTCTGGTAAGGAACATGGAACTAACAAGCCACCACCAACTGGAAGAATCTGGGAAAGGTCAAAAGGAAATGCCTCATGTCCTACTGACCTCTGAAAATCCTCCTCATTGGAATCCATCTTAGCTGAGCTACATGTGCGCTACCAGGAAGGACCCTGAGTCAGAATGATTGGCCAGAGACAACCCGGAAACTAACCCTATCACCATAAGACCTGAAACTGTGAGCAGCCATGTGGCAGAGCAGTCCTCCTGGATTCCCTTTCCTGCTCTCCACCTGGGCACCCCTTTCGAAAAAAGTCTCTCATTTTGTCAGCAACGTGTGTCACCTTGGACAATTCATTTAAGAGTGTTAGACTAGAGTCCAATCTTGGGCACTAGAAAGGGTCCCTCTTCATGCAACAGAACCATAAATACATTTAGACTAGGTTAGGCAAAAAGGTTTTAGACTAAGAAATACAGGAAATCCCGCAGGCCCCAAATGACAGGAAATACAGCCAGATCACATGGGTCTTAGAAAGTGCTGAGACAGATGGTATGTTTCTTCTGTCTCTGCAGTCTTGGAGTCTCTCATATGTACTACCTGTCTGCTCCCAATTTTCTTTCTGCAGATAGAAGCTTCACTGCAAAGTTTATAGCCCCTTTTCCCTCTTCTCATAAGCTTGCACATTATTGGCCATAATAGTGACTCTGGCTTTAACTTCATAGATACCAGGTAAAACAATTTATCTTGCCAATTTTCATGGACAGTTGGCCTAGATTTCCAGCCTGGACCCTATTAGCTGTGATCAAAAGATAGAGCCACATGAGCTACCCCTTCTGACCAGTGTTTGGATCAGATTCCCTAAAGAAGTTATATAGGCAAGGAGGATATGACTGACATCTCTAGACTAGGCAGGGAGCCAGAGACACAGAAAAGAACTGTGCTATATGCCAGAAGCAACTAGGGCAGAGGTCAGGCCACTTTCTCTATAAAGTGCCAGGTGGTAAATATTTTAGTTTTTTAGGACCAGACAATCTGTTTGGGCAATTACTTAACTCTGTGATTATAGTGCAAAAGAAGCCATAGAAAGTAAGTAAAAGAATGGGTGTGGTGGTGTTCCAATATAATATAAATACAAAAATAATCAGCAAGCTGGCCTTGGCCTAAGGGCTGTACCTTGAAGATCCTTCTTCTTAGACAAGGGTCTCACTAGGAAATATGTTAATTGCGTGAATTCCCATTAATCTAGCTTCTGGTTCTCTGGACCAATGACATCTTTCTGTTTTTTTACTGATGTCTTCCTTTTTCACTCTTTTTTTTTAGCAATCAATGATCTACAATGGTCTAATTGTTAAGATGCCGAACCTCCTGTTAAACAGAGAATGTAAGTGCTTTGCTCTATTACAAGAAGGGTACTTTAGGGACGTCCCTGGCGGTCCAATGGCTACAATTCCATGTTCCCAATACAGGGAGGCCTGGGTTTGATCCCTAGTCATGAGGCAGGAGATAGATGGGCCCCAAACTAGGCATTTACAACTGGCGTCCTGTTTACATTTCTTGGGGCAGTAAAAATGTGGGCTTCAGACTGGACATTTACAACTAGCCTCCTGTTTACATTTCCTGAAACAGGGGTTAGGTGGGCTTCAGGTTAGATATTTGCAACCAGCCTTCTGTTTTCTCTCTGAAATAAAAGTAACAACTGAAACAGGGTTAATAGCCAGGCTTTGTCTCCTTAAGATAACAGTTATGGCAGGAACAGAGATGGGCTAAAACTTATCACTAAAGAATCAGAAGGTCATATATTCCCCATCCTTGGGGCAAGAGAGACATTTCACATGTGCAGAAAGGCTCCTTGGGGTCAAAAGGAGAGGGGACCACCCCATAATATGTGATGCTGATATGTAATCCCATAGGCCTCTGATCTGCAATCCATCTTTGAAAAAATTGTGCATGCATGTCAAGCAGGTTCCTAGGGTAGGTCA
Organism: Bos grunniens; assembly: GCF_055505025.1. NCBI lineage: Eukaryota > Metazoa > Chordata > Mammalia > Artiodactyla > Bovidae > Bos > Bos grunniens. The sequence continues at coordinate 96,753,833 of NC_141194.1, read as the reverse complement.
GGTATGGAAAAGAACCCAGATAATTGGCTGAAGGAAAAACAAAGACCTGGAAAAACTGCCCTATATCAATGACTTAATCACCTATTTACTGCACTCCTCACTAGGGGATGTGCCCACACTCTTTCTCTCTGATTGTATATCTCTGCTTTGCTTCCATCTTAACTAAACAAACCATTTCTCTGTGCGTGCTCCCACTTGTTGTTGTGCTATGTCTCTAATAATAAACCTTGTACCTGCATTTACAGTTTTTGCTTCCATGATACATGCATTTTTCACTGGGGACAAAGATCCAGGGAAAAATGACTTCTAGCCTCTAGCCCTTGCTGGTCTGGTGGCGAGGACTGCTGGTTCTCATCCAGGCTACCCAGGTTCAATTTCTGGGCAGGGAATTAAGATCTCGCTTCACACCACTGCTCACTGCTGCCTTTCCAAGATCAATCAGGCAACTAGATCCTGCATGCTGCAATGAAGATCAAAGATCCTCCATACTGCAACCAAGATCTAGAGCAGCAAGAAAGAGAGAACAGAAGGCACTTTAAGGATCAAGTCATAATCACCTGAGTTACTTAAGTGAGAGTAAGTGATTGTGCTAGGCTGGTATAATTAACCAAGCTCAAGAATTGTTAAATGAGAATTGTTTCATTTTGATAGAAATAATTGGTGTGTTCCTCCTCCCTCCCTTGCCAACCCTGGACCAAGATTTTAACTAGGAAAGATTTTAGTGGGTGCTGTTGTCTCTCTCTTTACAGGATACCTTTTCCGAAGCTCCTTAATATAGTATGAGAAAGAAAACATGGGTCCAAAAAATGAGAGGAACTGGAACCAATGTGTGCCACCATCAACTGCATGGATTGTTTGTCAAGTAGAGAGGCAGAGAGTTTTAAATGTACTTTTATTTTAAAGAGTCTGTGTTTGTAGATGCAGCCAACGTGGCTGGGGCTAAGCTTGTAATAACTCCACAAGTGCTATGAAGAAACTCCAATTTCTCTCTGAAAGTGGTTTTGTCATACTGTAATATAAAAGGATAAGGAAGTAATTTGACTGTGTGTGGTTGGGTGGATGTTGTTGCCTGCAGTTTATTATATTTAGGTAATGCTTAACTGCACACTTGATAGACATTACTTTTATGTTGTGGCTCCTGGACTGTTTTATACTCCCTGGTCATTATGCTAATAAATGAGGCTCACTTACCTTTCCAAGTTAAAGTCCCCTGCTCTTACCCTATGTCCTAATAAAAGATTCTGGCAGTGTTAACTATAAAGCTAAGCACCCTCTTTCTCAACTAAAAAGAGACAGTCTACTCTGAACAGACTTTGGGGCCCTGAAAATGGATAGATTTGCTAATAAGATAGGTACCAGTCGAGTCAACACATTAATTAAGGGCCGTTAGAGCTGTCCTCAAGGAGAAGGCAATGGCACCCCACTCCAGTACTCTTGCCTGGAAAATCCCATGGATGGAAGAGCCTGGTAGGCTGCAGTCCATGGGGTCGCTGAGGGTTGGACACAACTGAGTGACTTCACTTTCACTTTTCACTTTCATGCATTGGAGAAGGAAATGGCAACCCACTCCAGTGTTCTTGCCTGGAGAATCCCCTGGACGGAGGAGCCTGTTGGGCTGCCGTCTATGGGGTCGCGCAGAGTTAGACACGACTGAAGCAACTTAGCAGCAGCAGCAGAGCTGTCCTCAAAGTGTGGGGCAATCATCCAGCCACTGTGGGGAGGAGAAGGCAATGAGGAGAGCCGTGGTAAGCACTAGCTCCTAATCATCCACTTCTTCAAAGCCAGGGTTGAAGAGTTAGGCCACCCTCTTCCACATAGCTCCTCCTGTAAGAGTAGGACCCTATGGGGCCTTTCCAGTACAGACCCCTCCCCCATATCCTCTGCTTTAGCTCTTCTCTGAGGTACCTAGCTAACAGAATTTGATGCACTTTTCGTGAGTTGTTTTACAGATGCTAAAATCCCAACCAAAAGGAAGTCATTAACTACTTGATGATCATTAGCATATAGCCCCCAGACCTCCTGGAGCCTGAGGATTGATAATGTTAACCCCTGTGACACAGCCCTATTACCTCACTGTCAAACAATCGGAGGATTGTGCATGAGCTGATCATGCACTCTGCAACTCCCATCCCTTACTTGGCCTTTTAAAGTACTTTCTGGGGCAGGTCTTGGTGCCCTTCCTGACTAGCAGAAGACAGGTAAGATGTATTCCCCTAGTCAGAGTTTGCATGGATGGGCATACTTCTGCCATCAGCTTTTAGGACCCCAGGGTGAGCCACTGGGGCCACCCCTCCTCCATCTCCCTGGGAGACACTCCAACACCAGCAGATTCTGCTCGAACTAAGGGATGAACCACAAATATTTGAAGGTAGAAGCTATTCACTACTCTACTACTCTTGGGTGAGTCATAGCCAGTGAAGTATCCACCAGTGCAGCAGAGAGTTCAGAGTATTTTTTGCTGCCTTGATGCCTAATACTTTCAAGCAGAAATGGCAATAGCTTGTTGCATATCAGCCAATCCAGGCTTTTCCTGAGACGACAGGAAAACAAATCAGCTGGGTTTCAATGGAACTTGGCACATTCAGCTGATGCCATATATACTCCATCAAAATAAGGCAGTAGATAGATGGGCCCCAGACTGAACAGCAGAATTTGTCTCCTGTGGACAGATACTCCAAGATGAAGATAATAGCAGGAGGGAGGAGAAGCTGAGCCCGGCCCAGATAAGAGTTAAAGAGACCACATATTTCTCATTCTTGAGGTCAAGGAGACCTTCCCAACTACACATGTGCAGAAAGGCTCCTCGGGGTAAAAAAAAAGGAGGGGGCTCCACTCCATAGGAGGTGATGTCAACCTACCCATAGGACTCTTCACTAGAAACTATCTGGCTGAAAGATGAACACGCACACTAGGGAGGACCCAGAGTAAAACCAAATATGGACTCTGAGCCAGGCAAACAAGATGATTGGCCAGAGGAAGCCATAAAGAAATGTGCAACATAAATGATTCAAACTACCATGAGCATGTGATTCTCTCGGAGTCTGCCCACGTGAGTCTATTCACACATACTCTTTTTCCTCCTAATAAACACTTCACTTGTTTCACTACATTCCATCTCTATGTGGAAATTCATTTCTACAAAGCCATTAGGCCAGGTCCTTGTCACTGGCTATTGGTTCCTAGCAGTCTTAGAGGCTAGAACTCAGTGCTCTTCACTGCTTCAGCCTGACTTCAATTTCTGGCCAAGAACCAAAATCCTGCTTTAAGCTGCTGCAGGCTGAGGCCACTCAAGATCAAAACTGTGTCTTTTACCCTTTCGCCCCATCCACCATCTGCTTAGGTCTTCTCTGTCCCTCTCCTGCTACCACATAAAGATGATATAAAAGTGTCTCTTTGGCTATTTGCAGAAATAAGCTAGTAAATAAATACTTCCTTGAAATCCATGGGGACTTTGGACTTTTTGAGCACTAGCTGTCCCAGACTCCCTGTTTGGCACCTTACAATAAACATTGCACATTCCTTCACCATAACCCGGTGATAGTAGATTGGCTTTACAAAGTACAGGTGAGCAGACCTGAGTTTGGTTCAGTAATAATTGCATAGGCAGTGTCATGCTTCCCTGGCTTCTCTTTTCAACCATCCCCCATCTTGGTAATGAGCTATGTCATGAGTAACTTATCCTAAGAAAAAAAAGATTAAGATAAATGATAGAACTAAACTTTTCAAGCCACAGACAAGAGTCACTGCAATCTGATTCTCACATGTTAGATGGTATAGGATGATATTTTGTGTACTTAGTCAGAATAGCACCTTTTTACTAAACTGCTTAGCTTCTTGCTCTTTGTTTTTAGTAACCTCAAACTTACAGAAAAAGTTGTAATTACAGTACAAATAATGTTTTTGCCTTGAACCATTTAACAGTCAGTTGATGCCCCATCATCCCATAATACTAGTTTAGTGTATATTTCCTACAAACAAAGTCATTATCCCACGTAGCCACAATATTACCACCCAAACCAGGACATTCTTTACTACCATCACTCTGTAGGGAGCAGTTTGCCACCCTAAAATATGTCTTTTGGCATGTTGTTTTAAGCATGGTATTTTCTATGGATGTTCTTTTATTTATTTATTTTCTTTCCATGGGGTATGCAGGATCTTAATTTCCTGACCAGGGATTGAACCCGTGCCCCTTACAGTAAGTAGAAGCATAGAGTCTTAACCACTGGACTGCCAAGGAAGTCACTAACCTGGTTATTTTCTAAGAAGCAGCAGACATGGAAGTTGCTCAGTTTTTCTGGGCCTTTCTCATGTATGCATGCTATTAAACTGATTTTCTCCCATTTACCTATTGCATGTCCATTTAATTCTTAGACCAGTCAGAAGAATCAAGAAGGGTAGAGGAAAATTTCTTCTTCTCTAACAGCTTCCTAAGAGCCCATTCAAGTTTTGCCAGTTGTCCTAATAATGTCTTGTAAAGCAAGAGGATCCAGTTCAAAATAAAGACTTAGATTTAGTTTTCATGACTCTTTCTCTGCCTTGAGCCTGGGAAGTTGCCTTAGTTTGACTTTCTAGACCTTGACACTATCAAAGATTACAGGCCAAGTTATTCTGTCATTTCTCCCTCAGCCTGGGTTGTCTTATGTTATATTCTAATGAAGATCAGGTTACAGGCCTTTGGCAGGAATATTACAGAAGTGATGACACATTCTTCTCACTGCATTCTATCACATACCATGTAATTTCTATTTGTTCCATTATTAGTGGTATTCACTTTGATAACTTGATTAACTTAATATCTGCCAGGCCTCTCTATTGTAAATTTAATCTTCTTTCCTTTAGCATATTATAACATTTTTAAAAAGTTATTTTAGATTTACAGTAAATATATATTATAGGCCAATCTCATGTATCTGTCTCTTACTTTCCCCTAATGTAAGCATCTTGAATTACCATGTTAATATTTTATGAGAAAGTACACTGAAGCCATGTAGATATTCATTCCTTAACAAACTTTCAATTCATTCAGTTTTAAAATTTATGTTATCATAGGCTCAGGACTTCCTATTTTATTAAAAGGAGAATAATCCATTACTATCAGTAACTATTGATTTCTATTGAGGTGAAATTCATATGACATAAATTTTACTATTATAAAGTCAACAGTTCAGTGGAATTTAGTACATTCACAGTGCTGTGTAATCATTATCTTTACCTAGTTCCAAAACACTCCCATAATCTCCAGATAAAATCTTGTACTATTATCCACAGTGGCTGAAACATTTTCCACTCCCACCAGCAGTGTGTAAGGGTTTTGATTTCTCCACATCATTACCAACACTGGCTATTTTCTGTTGCTTTAATTCTAGCTAACTTAGTGGGCATAAAGTAATATTTCATTGAAATTTTCATGTGTGTTTCCCTAATGACTAATGATATTGAGTATCTTTGCATACGCTTGTTGACTATTTGAATATCTTCTTTACAGAACTGTCTATTAAAGTTTTTTTTTTTTTTCACCTATTTCAAATTGAATTGTATTTTCTGAGGTTGAGTTCTTTATATTTTCTATAAGAGAAGTCTGTGTGAGTTCTTTATATATTCTGGGTAATAGACCCTTAACAGATATTATAATTTGCAAATATTTTCCCCTTTTATTGATTTTACTTTCTTGATTATGTCCTTTGATGCAAAAAAGTTTTTAATTTTGAAGAATTCTATTATCAAACACAATGTCATGAAGATTTACCCCTATGTTCACTTCTAACAGTTTTATACTTTAAGTTGTTTAATTGAATTGTTGATCCATTTTGGGTTAATATTTATATTGTTGCACAGTAGGGGTTCAACATTATTCCTTAGCTTGTGGATATCCAATTGTTTCAGCACCATTTCTTAAAAAGATTATCCTTTCCTCCACTGAATGGTCTTGGTACCCTTGTTGAAAATCAGTTGGCCATAAGGGTATGGTTTTATTGCAGGATTTTCAATTCTATTCCATTGGCCTATATATCTATGACAATGCCAGCACCACAGTATTTTGATAACTGTAGATTTGTAGTTAAGCTTTGAAACTGGGAATTATGAGTACTCTCATTTTGTTCTTTTACAATTTTGTTTGTGTGTTTTTGGCTATTGAAATTCCATATACATTTAAGACAGGTTTTTTCCATTTGTGGGGAGGGGGAGGCCTTTGATAATCTGGTAGGGAACACATGCAATCTATAGATTGATTTGAGGAATATTGCCATCTTAACAATATTAAGTTTTCCATTTCATGGACATAGAATGTATTTCCACTTATTTACACCTTCTTTAATCTCTTTCAATTATATATAGTTTTTAGTGTACAAGTCTTGCTCCTACTTGGTTAAATTTATTCCTAGGTAATTTATTCTTTTGGAAAAGGGTAGTGTTAGTCATTCAGTCATGTCCGACTCTTTGTGACTCCATGGACTGTAGCCCACCAGGCTCCTCTATCCATGGAATTCTCCAGGCAAGAATACTGGAGTGGGTAGCAATTCCTTTCTCCAGGGTATCTTCTCAACCCAGGGAGCAAACCTGGATGTTGCAGGCAGATTCTTTACCATGTGAGCCATCAGGGAAGCCTTTTCTTTTGGATATTACCATAAACAGAGTTGTTTTCTACAGTTCCTTTTTAGATTATTCATTGCTATTGTATATAAAAAAGTTATCTTTGATGTGTTTATCTTATAAAAACAACATTTTTGAATTCTTTTATTAGCGCTAAAAGTTTCTTTGGTGGGTTCATTGGCATGCTCTACATATAGGTACGTGTCATCCATAAATTTAGTATTTACTTTGATGCTTACATTGTCCCAGATTTGGCTAGTGAGAGAGTCATTCAAACTGGCTCCTCTGTCTTTTGGATATATCCTCATTATTCTTTAAGCACCCTCTTACTTTCTACCTTACACTGTTTTATGATCATTTTGTATTTTCCTTGCACTAGCCTCCAAATCATCCATTTCTCCAAAGAGTCATTGCTCCTTTTCTGAGTGGTAGATGTGATCATTGTCACTTTTCCCAGGCCTTTTGCATGAACAGAACTAGGGGACATGTGTATTATATATTGTACATACATATAGACACAGGTTAACATCTATATTTAATTTTATCAAATTATGTATATTTATAGCTATAAGTTGGAGAAGGCAATGACATCCCACTCCAGTACTCATGCCTGGAAAATCCCATGGATGGAGGAGCCTGGTAGGCTGCAGTCTATGGGGTCACTAAGAGTCGGACACGACTGAGCAACTTCACTTTCACACATTGGAGAAGGAAACGGCAATCCACTCCAGTGTTCTTGCCTGGAGAATCCCAGGGACAGGGGAGCCTGGTAGGGTGCCGTCTATGGGGTCGCACAGAGTTGGACATGACTGAAGCGACTTAGCAGCAGTAGTGCAGCATAGCTAGTTAGCTTAATCACCGCATAGCTTAATAGTGCAGCATATAAATGGATACCAATAACTCTAATTCCAATCCCCCATCACAGGGTTCATTCTAGTATTTTCCTTTCCCATATTTTACATTTTCTCAGATACTGAGAGACCTTGCTTTTCTTATTCTTAGTGCATTTGATTATTTGACAAATCCTCCTACAAGTAACTTCCCATTGTTGACGTCACACCCTGCCCTGAGCAAATATTCATGTCTTACTTAGGCTCTGAACTCCATGCTACACAGCTGTCACTGTCCCCAATGTGGATTCCTTCTAATCCTGCTTGTGCTCCCTCAGACCTTACCAGGCCATCCCCAACACGGGCTCAGGCTCTGATACTCCCCCTTTTGTTGTTGTTGTTGTTTAGTCACTCAGTCATGACTGACTCCCACAACCCCATGGACTATAGCCCCCAGCCTCCTCTGTCTATGGAATTCTCTAGGCAAGAATATTGGAGTAGGTTCCATTCTCTTCTCCAGGGGATCTTCCTGACCCAGGGATAGAACCTGTGTCTCCTGCTTGGCAGGTGGATTCTTTTCTGCTGAGCCACCAGGGAAGCCTGGACACTCTTCCTTAGGCTACCTCTTTCTGGGCTCTCCCTCTGCAGGACACCCTCTTCATTCCTTTTTTTGTTTTCTCACCCTTACTTGGTCACCCATATGTGTGGATGCTTCCCTCACCCTCTTTTGCCTTCAACACCTTTCTCTGCCCATTAGCCCATTAGCTATGCATGTGTCTCACAGTATGGACACCTACCTTGCTTGGCCTCTTCAAATGACTTTAGGACCAAATAGTTCTGGAAGGAAAGGGAAGGGGAATGTAAGCAGACTGGTTTGTTTGTTGCTTTGCTGAAGCAAACAAACTGAACAGTTAAGATGCTCTGTTTTTTTTTAACGACTCTTATTGATATAATCTATGTTGAAAGTGGGGATGGGACTATTTAGTTTCATTTACCACCCAATGTTGAGTTCCTTAGTTAACATCTCTGACAAAGAGTTATCTAACTGCTGCCTGAACACTTTATAACTATTATACTAGAAAAGAGCTATACTACATGCATTATATTTGGGCTTCCCTGGTAGTTCAGACAGTAAAGACTATGAGAACCAGGTTTGATCCATGGGTCTGAAAGATCCCCTGGAGAAGCAAATGGTTACCCACTCCAGTATTCTTGCCTGGAAAATCCCATGCACAGATGAGCCTGGTGGGCTACAGTCCTGGGAGTTGCAAAGAGTTGGACATGACTTTCACTTTCACTTTTCATATGCATATTTAACAGGCAAATTTAACTATAAACATAAATCAGAATGGAAGAAAGAGGTGAGGAGGGAGAGGCAGAGTGAGGGAAAAGAAGAAAAGAGAAACAGGAGAAAAAGAAAAAAACACCACGAAAACAGGGCAGTTGATTTTAATTACCTTTGCACTCAATAGGTACATGCCTCAGTCATCATAGCATTCCTATAGTTTTAGCCACTATTAGCCCCATTTTATATGTGAGAAAATTGAGGCTTGAAGAGACTAAATTATGCCCCAGGTCATAAAGTTAGTGTGTATGAAGAGCTGAAGTTCTAACCTGTATGTTTGACTCAGTTCAGTTCAGTTCAGTTCAGTTCAGTCACTCAGTCGTGTCCGACTCTTGGCAACCCCATGAATCACAGCATGCCAGGCCTCCCTGTCCATCACCATTCCCCGGAGTTCACTCAAACTCATGTCCTTCAAGTTGGTGATGCCATCCAGCCATCTCATCCTCTGTTGTCCCCTTTTCCTCCTGCCCCCAATCCCTCCCAGCATCAGAGTCTTTTCCAATGAGTCAACTCTTCACATGAGGTGGCCAAAGTACTGGAGTTTCAGCTTCAGCATCAGTCCTTCCAATGAACACCCAGGACTTATCTCCTTTAGAATGGACTGGTTGGATCTCCTTGCAGTCCAAGGGACTCTCAAGAGTCTTCTCCAATACCACAGTTCAAAAGCATCAATTCTTTGGTGCTCAGCTTTCTTCACTCAAGAACCACGCATTCCTGCACCCAGGGTTGTGAAGGCTACTTCCTGCTATGGCAGCCCATTCCAGCCTTGAGTCGCCTTGACTATTAGAATGCTTTGTCCTTTAATAGAATTGAAAATCTGTCTCCTTGAAGTTTTTCCACCCATTGGTCTTAGTTTCGTTCTTTTGGGATGTGTAAAACAATTCTAATTGCTCTTCCACGTGACAGCCCTTAAAGTATTTGTAGACAGCTATCATATCCCCTGAGGTTTCTACTCTCTAGGTTGGACAATTCTAGTTCCTTCAACCATTTCTTTTATGAATGAGAAAATGCCTTTCCTCTAGCTTGTTATACTGCACTAATCTTCCAAGGTAAGAAGGATTCAATTCATGCCCCAAACATATTCCACTGAATCCGGGACAAAAGGAGACTTAGACATTTACTTCTGAAGTTAGGTTCTGAGACACATGTGCTAAATTATCTTTTTCACTTGAGTCTTTCTGTATATAAGGCCAGGTCATTGATCTAGATCCAATTCTTCTGTTGAAGAATGTCCAAGAATTTCCATGAAAGAATACTACTAACTCTCTGTCACTCAGTTCAGTTCAGTCACTCAGTCGTGTCCGACTCTTTGTGACCCCATGAACTGCAGCACTAGGAATGCATAATATTATAGCTAATTCAATACATTTCAAAATTATTGATACCTGGATATATGTTAAAGGACTAATATCCAGAATATATAAAGAGCTCTTACAACTCAACAACATAAAGACAAACAACTCATGAAAAAGTGGACAAAGGATTTGAATAGACATTTCTTCAAAGAAGATATGCAACTGGCTAATAAACACATGAAAAGATGCTCAACATTATTAGTGGTCAGGGAACTGCAAATCCAAACCATAATGAGTTATTATTTCACACTCAACAGGGTGGCTAGAATTTTTTTAAAAGGTGTTAGTGAGGATGTGGAGAAATTGGAACCCTCATACATTGCTGGTAGGAATGTAAAATGGTTCAGCCACTGGAAAATGGTTTGGTGGTTGCTCAAAACATTAAACGTGGAAATACTATATGACTCAGCAATTATACTCCTATATACCCAAAGGAGGGGCTTTCCATGCAGTGCTGGTGGTAAAGAATCTGCCTGCCAATTCAGGACACATAAGAGATGCTGGTTTAATTCCTGGGTCAGGAAGATCCCCTGGAGGAGGGCATGGCAACCCACTCCAGTATTCTTGCCTGGAGAATCCCATGGACAGAGGAGCCTTGGTGGCTCCATAGGGTCGCAAAGAGTCAGACACGACTGAAGCGACTTAGCATGCATACACTCATATCCAAAAGAATTGAAAACAAAACAAAACAAAACAACCCTCACACACAAATGTTCGTAGCATGACTATTACATTCACGTGAAATATCCAGAATGGATAAATCCACAGAGTCAGAACACAGGTTAGTGTTTGCTATGGCTGCTGGGAGATGGGGATGGGGAATTACTACTTAATGAGTATGGATTTTCCCTTTAGAGTGATGAAAATGTTTTGGAACAAAATAGAATTGATACACTGTGAATGTACTAAATGCCACTTAATTTTATATTTTAAAATGGTCAGTTTTATGCTATGTGAATGTCACCTCAGTAAACACAATTACCTGGAGCCCTCTCTCTGGCAGGTAAGAGGATGGTAGGGGGGCATCCACAGTGTTTTTTTTTTTTGCCTATTTCTGTCATTCAAGGCTGAGTTACTTATTTCAAAAGACATACTTAAGAAATAAATGAAGCTGAAAACAAATCATACTTGCCTAGGAATACAGTAACTGTATATTATCAGAGCCAGGGCATCTGTTTTCTAGCCAGATTATTCTTAAAAGTATGCTAATTCAATAAAATAATGATGATTATAATGAAATGACCACAAACATCAGGCTAGGTAGATGAGTATATTTATCACTAAATATATAGTTGTTAAGTCAGGGCATTTCTCTCTTATGTACTATTTTGGATGGAATCAATCCTTATTTTCTGGAAGAAATTGACTTTTTAAAAATTTATTTATTTTAATTGGAGGGTAATTACTTTATATATTGTACTGGATTTGGCCATACCTTGACATGAATCAGCCGTGGGTGTACATGTGTTCCCCATCCTCAACCCCCTCCCAACTCCCTCCCATCCCATCCCTCAGGGTCATCCCAGTGCACCAGCCCTGAGCACCCTGTCTCGTGTATTGAACCTGGACTGGCGATCTATTACACATATGATAATAAACATGTTTCAATGCCATTCTCTCAAATCCCACCCTCGCCTTCTCCCACAGAGTCCAAAAGTCTGTTCTTTGTATCTGTGTCTCCCTTGCTGTCTTGCATATAGGGTCATTGTTGCTGCTGCTGCTGCTAAGCCGCTTCAGTCGTGTCTGACTCTGTGCGACCCCATAGATGGCAGCCCACCAGGCTTCCCCGTCCCTGGGATTCTCCAGGCAAGAACACTGCAGTGGGTTGCCATTTCCTTCTCCAATGCATGAAAGTGAAAAGTGAAAGTGAAGTCGCTCAGTCTTGTCCTTCTCTTAGTGACCCCATGGACTACAGCCTACCAGGCTCCTCTGTCCATGGAATTTTCCAGGCAAGAGTACTGGAGTGGGTTGCCATTGCCTTCTCTGAGGGCCATCATTACTATCTTTCTAAATTCCATATATATATATATACGTTAATATACTGTATTGGTGTTTTTCTTTCTGACTTACTTCACTCTATATAATAGACTCCAGTTTCATCCAACTCATTAGAATGGACTCAAATGCATTCTTTCTAATGGCTGAGTAATATTCCATTGTGTATATGTACCACAGCTTTCTTATCCATTCATCTGCTGATGGACATCTAGGTTGCTTCCATGTCCTGGCTATTGTAATCAGTGCTGCGATGAACATGGGAATACACGTGTCTCTTTCAATTCTGGTTTCCCCAGTGTGTATGCCCAGCAGTGGGATTGCTGGGTCGTGTGGGAGTTCTATTTCCAGTTTTTTAAGGAATCTCCACACTGTTCTCCATAGTGGCTATACTAGTTTGCATTCCCACCAACAGTGTAAGAGATTTCCCTTTTCTCCACACCCTCTCCAGCATTTATTGTTTGTAGATTTTTTGATAATAGCCATTCCGACCAGCGTGAGATGGTACCTCATTGCGGTTTTGATTTGCATTTCTCTGATAATGAGTGATGTTGAGCATCTTTTCACATGTTTGTTAGCCATCTGTATGTCTTCTTTGGAGAAATTTCTGTTTAATTCTTTGGCCCATTTTTTTTTGATTGGGTCATTTATTTTTCTGGAATTGAGCTGCAGGAGTTGCTTGTATATATATTTTTTAATTTAATTTAATTTTTTAACATTACAATATTGTATTGGTTTTGCCATATATCAAAATGAATCCACCACAGGTATACATGTGTTCCCCATCCTGAAGTATATTTTTGAGATTAAATTCTTTGTCAGTTGCTTCGTCTGCTATTATTTTCTCCAATTCTGAAAGCTGTCTTTTCAACTTGCTTATAGTTTCCTTTGTTTTGCACAAGCTTTTAAGTTTAATTAGGTTCCATTTGTTTATTTTTGCTTTTATATCATTATTCAGGGAGATGGGTCATAGAGGATCCTGCTGTGATTTATGTCAGAAAGTGTTTTGCCTAAGTTTTCCTTAAGCAGTTTTATAGTTTCTGTTCTTACATTTAGATCTTTAATCCATTTTGAGTTTATTTTTGTGTATGGTATTAGAAAGTGTTCTAGTTTCATTCTTTTACAAGTGGTTGACCAGTTTTCCCAGCACCATTTGTTAAAGAGATTGTCTTTTCTCCATTGTATATTCTTGCCTTCTTTGTCAAAGATAAGGTGTCCATAGGTGGGTGGATTTATCCCTGGGCTTTCTATTTTGTTCCATTGATCTATATTTCTGTCTTTGTGCCAGTACCACACTGTCTTGTTGACTGTAGCTTTGCAGTATAGTCCAAAGTCTGGCAGGTTGATTCCTCCAGTTCCATTCTTCTTTCTCAAGATTGATTTGGCTATTTGAGGTTTTTGGTATCTCCATACAAATTGTGAAATTATTTGTTCTAGTTCTCTGAAAAATACCATTGGTAGCTTGATAGAGATTGCATTGAATCTATAGATTGCTTTGGGTAGTATACTCATTTTCATTATATTGACTCTTCCGATTCATGAACGTGGTATATTTCTCCATCTATTTGTGTCATCTGAGATTTCTTTCATCAGTTTTATAGTTTCCTATATATAGATCTTTTGTTTCTTTAGGTAGATTTAGTCTTAAGTATTTTATTCTTGTCATTGCAATGGTGACTGTAATTGTTTCCTTAATTTCTCTTTCTGTTTTCTCATTGTTAGTGTATAGGAATGCAAGGGATTTCTGTGTATTAATTTTATATCCTGCAACTTTACTATATTCATTGATTAGCTCTAGTAATTTTCTGGTGAAGTCTTTAGGGTTTTCTATGTAGAGGATCAAGTCATCTTCAAACAGTGAGAGTTTTACTACTTCTTTTCCAATATGGATTCCTTTTATTTCTTTTTCTGCTCTGATTGCTATGGCTAAAACCTCCAAAACTATGTTGAATAGTAGTGGTGAGAGTGGGCATCCTTGTCTTATTCCTAATTTTAGGGGAAATGCTTTCAATTTTTTACCATTGAGGATAATGTTTGCTGTGGATTTATTATTTATAGCTTTTATTATTTTGATGTATGTCCTTTCTATGCCTGCTTTCTGGAGGGTTTTTATCATAAATGGACATTGAATTTTGTCAAAAGCTTTCTCTGCATCTATTGAGATAGTCATATAGTTTTTATCTTTCACTTTGTTAATGTGGTGTATCACATTGATTGATTTGTGGATATTGAAGAATCCTTGCATCCCTGGGATAAAGCCCACTTGGTCATGGTGTATGATCTTTTTAAAATGTTGTTGGATTCTGTTTGCTAGAATTTTGTTAAGGATTTTTGCATCTATGTTCATCAGTGATATTGGCCTGTAGTTTTCTTTTTTTGTGGCATCTTTGTCTGGTTTTGGTATTAGAGTGATGGTGGCCTCATAGAATGAGTTTGGAAGTTTACCTTCCTGTGCAATTTTCTGGAGAGTTTTAGTAGGACATGCAATTTTCTGGAAGAGTTTGAGTAGGATAGGTGTTAGCTCTTCTCTAAATTTTTGGTAGAATTCAGCTGTGAAGCCATCTGGTCCTGGGTTTTTGTTTGTTGGAAGATTCCTGATTACAGTTTCGATTTCCATGCTTGTGATGAGTCTGCTAAGATTTTCTATTTCTTCCTGGTTCAGTTTTGGAAAGTTAAACTTTTCTAAGAATTCATGCATTTATTCCAAGTTGCCCATTTTATTGGCATATAGATGCTGAGAGTAGTCTCTTATGATCCTTTGTATTTCTGTGTTGTGTGTTGTGATTTCCCCATTTTCATTTCTAATTTTGTTGATTTGATTCTTCTTCCTTTGTTTCTTGATGATTCTGGCTATTGGTATATCTATCTTATTTATTGTCTCAAAGAACCAGCCTTTAGCTTTGTTGATTTTTGCTATGGTCTCTTTTGTTTCTTTTGCATTTATTTCTGCCCTAATTTTTAAGATTTCTTTCCTTCTACTAACCCTGGGGTTCTTCATTTCTTCTTTTTCTAGTTGCTTTAGGTGTAGAGTTAGGTTATTTATTTGATTTTCTCTTGTTTCTTGCGGTAAGCTTGTATTGCTCTAAACCTTCCCCTTAGCACTGCTTTTACTGAATTCCATAGGTTTTGGGTTGTGTTTTCATTTTCATTCATTTCTATGCACATTTTTATTTCTTTTTTGATTTCCTCTGTGATTTGTTGGTTATTCAGAAGTGTGTTGTTTAGCCTCCATATGTTTGTGTTTTTAATAGTTTGTTTTCTTCCTTAGTTGACATCTAATCTTACCTCATCATGATCAGAAAAGATGCTTGAGATGATTTCAATTTTTTTTGCATTTACCAAGGCTAGATTTATGGACCAGGATGTGATCTATCTTGGAGAAGGTTCCGTGTGCACTTGAGAAAAAGGTGAAATTAATTGTTTTGCGGTGAAATGTCCTATAGATATCAATTAGGTCTAACTGGTCCATTGTGTCATTTAAAGTTTGTGTTTCCTTGCAAATTTTCTGTTTAGTTGATCTATCCATAGGTGTGTGTGGGTATTAAACTCTCCCACTATTATTGTGTTACTGTTAATTTCTCCTTTTATACTTGTTAGCATTTGCCTTACATATTGTGGTGCTCCTAATTTGGGTGCATATATATTTATAATGGTTATATCTTCTTCTTGGACTGATCCTTTGATCATTATGTTGTGTCTTTCTTTGTCTCTTTTCATGGCCTTTACTTCAAAGTCCATTTTATCTGATATGAGTATTGCTACTCCTGCTTTCTTTTGGTCTCCATTTGCATGAAATTTCTTTTTCCAGCCCTTCACTTTCAGTTGGTATGTGTCCTTTGTTTTGAGATGGGTCTCTTGTAGACAGCATATATAGAGGTCTTGTTTTTGTATCCATTCAGCCAGTCTTTGTCTTTTGGTTGAGGCATTCAACCCATTTACATTTAAGGAAATTATTGATAAGTATGATCCCATTACCATTTACTTTGTTGTTTTGGGTTCGAGTTTATACACCTTTTCTGTGTTTCCTGTCTAGAGAAGATCCTTTAGCATTTGTTGAAGAGCTGGATTGGTGGTGCTGAATTCTCTCAGCTTTTGCTTGCCTGTAAAGCTTTTGATTTGTCTTTCATATTTGAATGAGATCCTTGCTGGGTACAGAAATTGATTTTAACTAGAACCATTGCATTTTAAATTTCCATTCATAAACATTTGCCACACATGTTTCACTTGCAAGGTGCTTTCTTTCCAAACTCAATAGTCTGTTAGAGAGTAGTGAAAAGGGATGGTCAGTGACAAAAATCTCAAACTGCCTGTAAAAGAGCCATATTTTACCACTGCTCCACATTCATTGAGTAAACCTCACATATCTTTCATTGTTAATGAGGCCAAATCTCCAAGGGCTTCTACTCGTCCCCGTGGGGAAGTTAGACACTTGGGGAAGCTGCATTAACTTACAGACCACAAGGGTGCCATTTGGCAAATTACAGCTTCCATGTTCTGGGAACCAAGAGAAAAATAATATAGTTTCCTAGACTTTCAAAGTTCTTCTCACATGTAGTTTGGGAAAAGCAATTAAAAATCTGAGTAAAACTTACATATACTATTCGGATATACTGAGTTAAACAGGCAAAATTAGATTGCTGTCTTGGAAATTAGTGGATAAAATATTCACTGCTTTCTCTGAGTGCTAAAGCTAGGGTAGGTAACTGCATTTTATTGCTAAAGTGTCAGGAAGAAACATTTTTTTATCCTAAAGTTGGAAGCTTGCATAGGAATTCTTTAAAGTATAACATCACCTACAGCAAAGCCACAGTTTCATCCACAGAGTCCATCATCAACATTTCTCCAGTCCATCATGTTCCCCTGGTTACACAGTGCATGTTATATGGTGTCCTACAAAGAGGGATGACAATGACCTGCATGGGTAATTTTCTATCTGAGTCAATCTTTTTGTAAGAGGCCTCAGAAGAACTTACAGTAACTATTAAGTCAGTGAGTAAATTAGAAGAATAAGATATTATACCTAAATTGATTTTTCTCTTCTTTATTTTACTTCCCTTCAATTGTCTATAAGCATATTCTTTGTGATTATATATCACTACAGACTGACATTGAGTAACCAAAGCAGTTTCACCATCAAATCCATCATCTAGCACATTATCACCACGTTTCACATATGGGAACAATGGATACAGAAATCATTAAATAAAATGGTGTTGCTCTAAATAAAAGCTATATTTATTTATTTTTAAGAAAGACTAGATTCATTTTGAAGAGAAAAAATATACAGCTAAGAATAATACATTTTTCCATCCCTTCTGATGAGGGTTTGACACTCAAATGTTTTTGTGTGATTATTTGTCAATGACCCTTATATGACTGTAGAAAGCTGTAGTTAGGATGGATTTGCTACTACATTTTCCATCTATAATCTATTAATTATGCTTTCCTAACTCACTATCTTATTGGAGAGATGGATAAATAGCATTTTTCTAGAGGCCAGCTATTCTTTGGAGTTACTTGTGCAGTTCATATTCTAACTCCCATTCTGTAGGTTTGAGGTAACTATTCTAGTTACTATTGTTTTGTACGAAATCACTTCAAAATATCAGGTTGAAAATCTCAACAATTACGTTATCACCTCTGATAGTTTCTGTGGCTCAGGAAGTCAGGAAGGATTTATATGGGAGCTTCTAGCTTGGAGTCTCTCATGTAATTGCAGCCAGACAGTGGCCAGAGCCAGAGAGTGGTGGGCTGGGGCAGAGGATGTTGGCCAGGCATCTCTCTCTCTCTCTTCTTGCAATTTCAGTACTTCTCCACATGGAGAGTTAACCTAGGCTAATTTTGGTTTCCTAACAGTATGGCAGCCTTGGAACTATTAGACTGCTTTACAGAGTGTCTAATGATTCGGCAATCCCACTCGGTATATATTTGATAAAAAGAAAAAGCTCTAATCTGGAAAGATACATGCATGCTGATATTCATAGCAATATTATTTACAATTGCCAAGACATGGATGCAATCCAAGTGTCCATCAACAGATGACTAGATAAAGAAGATGTGGGGTGTGTGTATGTGTGTATATATATATATTTATATATATGTATATATATTTATATATATGTATGTATGCATGTATGTACATATGTACACACATATACATGTATATATATGTATGTGTATATATATGTACATATATATGTGTATATATATATACACACACATACACAATGGAGTACTACTTAGCCATTTAAAAAGAATGAAATTTTGCCATATGCAACAACATGGATGAACTTGGAGAGTATTATGATAAGTGAAATAAGTCAGACAGAGAAAGACAAATACTGTATGAGATCACTTATATGTGAAATCTATAAAATACAATAAACTGATGAAGCAGATTAACAGATAAAAGGACTAGTGGTTACCAGTGGGGAGAGGGAAGTGTCAAGGGACAATATAGGGATGCTAAAAAAATAAAAGGATCATTATGAGATCATATGAAATCATGTGTGTGAAACTTTTGAAAATTGTTAAGTGCCATACAACTTGTAGAAACTTTCATTCAATTTAAAAAAATTAAATAAAAAAAGAGTGATTGTTCTAGAAAACAAGAAAAAAATGGCATCACCTTTTAAGAATCTAGCCTCAGAAATCTTACTGGACTATTTCTGCTTTGTTACTTGTTGCAAGCAAGTCACAAACTCAGGCAGATTTATGGGGGGAAAGGAACTAGACTGTACATCTTGATGGAGAAGTGGCAATTTTCTAAAGAGAATGAGGATTGGGAGCTCTCATTGCAATCATCTTTGGAAAGTACTATCTACTAAACCTTTGATCACAACTTTTCCTATCTTTTATTTTTCTCTAAGTACATGGTCTTTTCATACTATTAATGGAAAGGCAAAAGGGGCAAAATAGTTGTCTGAGAAAATCTTACAAATAGCTGAGAAAAGAAGAGAAACGAAAGGCAAAGGAGAAAAGGAAAGATATACCCATTTGAATGGAGAGCTCCAAAGAATAGCAAGGAGAGATAAGAAAACCTTCCTCAGTGATCAATGCAAAGAAATAGAGGAAAGCAATAGAATAGGAAAGACAAGAGATCTCTTCAAGAAAAGTAGGCATACCAAGGGAACATTTCTTGCAAAGATGGGCACAATAAAGGAGAGAAATTGTCTGGACCTTGCAAAAGCAAAAGATAATAAGAGGTGGCGGCAAGAATACACAGAAGAACTATACAAAAAAGATCTTCATGACCCAGATAAACACGATGGTGTGATCACTCACCTAGAGCCAGACATCCTGGAATGTGAAGTCAAGTGGGCCTTAGGCAGCATCTCTATGAACAAAGCTAGTGGAGGTAATGGAATTGCAATTGAGCTATTTCAAATCCTGAAATATGATGCTGTGAAAGTGCTACACTCAGTATGCCAGCAAATTTGGAAAACTCAGCAGTGGAAATTTGGAAAACTCCACAGGACTGGAAAAGGTAAGTTTTCATTCCAATCCCAAGACAGGCAATGCCAAAGAATATTCAAACTACTGCACAATTGCACTCATCTCACACACTAGCAATGTAATGTTCAAAATCCTCCAAAAGTAGTGCCAGGCTTCAACAGTACATGAACCATGACCTTTCTGATATTCAAGCTGGATTTAGAAAAGATAGAAGAACCAGAGATCAAATTACCAATATCCATTGGATCATAGAAAAGGCAAGAGAGTTCCAGAAAAACATCCACTTCTGCTTTAATGATTATGCCAAAGCTTTTGACTGTGGATCACAAACTGTGGAAAATTCTTAAAGAGATAGGAATACCAGACTACATTACCTGCCTCCTGAGAAAGAGGGATGGGATGGAGAGGGAGGTGGGAGGGGGGCTCAGGATGGGGAACACATGTACACCCATGGCTGATTCATGTCAATGTATGGCAAAACCACTACAATATTGTAAAGTAAGTAGTCTCCAATTAAAATAAATTTATTTTAAAAAATAAATAAATAAAATAAAAAAAAGAAGCAAAAGTTAGAACTGGACATGGAACAACAGAGTGGTTACAAATTGGGAAAGGAGTATGTCAAGGCTGTATATTGTCACCCTGCTTATTTAACTCATATGCAGAGTACATCATGTGAAATGCCAGGCTGGATGAAGCACAAGCTAGAATCAGGATTGTCGGGAGAAATATCAATAACCTCAGATATACAGATGACACCACCCTTATGGCAGAAAGTGAGGAACTAAAGAGCCTCTTGATGAAAGTGAAAGAGGAGAGTGAAAAAGTTGGCTTAAATCTCAACATTCAGAAAACTAAGATCATGGCATCCAGTCCTATCACTTCATGGCAAATAGATGGGGAAACAATGGAAACAGTGAGACTTTATTTTTTCAGGCTCCAAAATCACTGCAGTTGGTGACTGCAGTCATGAAAGTAAAAGACGCTTGCTCCTTAGAAGAAAAGCTATGACCAACCTAGACAGCATATTAAAAAGCAGAGACATTACTTTGCTGACAAAGATCCATCTAGTCAAAGCTATGGTTTTTCCAGTAGTCATGTATGGATGTGAGAGTTGGACTATAAAGAAAGCTGAGAGCCAAAGAATTGATGCTTTTGCACTGTGGTGTTGGAGAAGACTCTTGAGAGTCCCTTGGACAGCAAGGAGGTCCAACCAGTCCATCCTAAAGGAAATCAGTCCTGAATATTCATTGGAAAGACTGATGCTAAAGCTGAAACTCCAATACTTTGGCCACCTGATGCGAAGAACCAACTCTTTTGAAAAGACCCTGATGTTGGGAAAGATTGAAGGCAGGAGGAAAAGGGGATTACAGAGGATAAGATGGTTGGATGGCATCATTGATCGATGCACATGAGTTTGAGTAAGCCCCAGGAGTTGGTCACGGACAGGGAAGCCTGGTGTGGTGCAGTCCATGGGGTCACAAATAGTCGGACACAACTGAGCGACTGAACTGAGTATACTTTTAATTTCTCCTTTGTCAAGTAAAAAAAAAGAGAAAGGGCAATAAAATGAGTTTTTCACATTCATAAATTCATACCCCAAAGACCCTTCCCTTTGAAGAAATGGACTATAAATTTATTTAATGAAATGTTATGTTGCTAGATACTTCAGTTAGGAATTCTTCGTTTCAGATTAGTGGAATACCAACTCAAGGTAGCTTAAGAAAATAAAAAAAAGAGATATTATAATGAGGATAAGGGAGTGTTTCAGAGCACACAGGGATAGTAATATAACCAGGTTTTAAGAAGAAACTAAAATACTTTAATATCACCTAGTTGCTTATTATACTCTGCTCCTTTTATCCACATCATAAAAAACATGCCAACCTCAATCCTCAGGATTCTGTGTTCTTGTCTAGTCACCCAGAAACAAACTGATTTTCTTGTCATCTCCATATCCAAATTGGTTCAGATCATCCTTGGTTTAATAAGAAGCCTATGTTGGAGCTGGGGTTGCAATAAATCTGACAGGTTCAGCTGCAATCATATAGTTTAAACAGGGTTTAATCCTTCAAAAAGGTGTGCTGGGGATTTAATCTAATATCTACTAAATCAAGACTGAGGAAATTACAAAGAGTTGATACTATGCATAGATAGAGCAAGAAATTGATTTAAAAACTAGTAAAAGGCCTTTTGTTTGCACGCATGCTTAGTTGTGTCTGACTCCTTGCAACCTTTGGACTGCAGACCACCAGGCTCCTCTGTCCATGGGAGTTTTTCCAGGCAAGAACACTGGGGTGGGTTACCATTTCCTTATCAAGGGGATCTTCCCAACCCAGGGATCGAACCCATGTCTCCTGCATTGCCGGTGAATTCTTTACCTGCTGAGCCATTGAGGAAGTCCTATCAGGTCCAAATATCTCTCCCAATAATCTATCAAAATGTTACTCTCTTCCTTCTCATACTTATTTTGGAGAATAAACGGAAGCCAGCTCAACATATTTTAGCAAATGTGTGATCCTCAGATAAAATGGTTGTATATTGTGTCAAACCATGGCCAGAATAGTGTATTGGAGTGCCTTGACATATTGGTATCTCACAGTCAGCTGTGAGATATCATAAGTAATACAGGGGATTAAACATTTCTAAAGTTTTTTTTTTAATTTAAAAAAAGCATAGTTAATTTACAATTTAGTGTAAGTTTCAAGTGTATAGCAAAGTGATTCAGCTATACATATATATGTATATTATATATACACATATCCTTTTTCTGATTCTTTTCCATTATAGGTTATTATCAGATATTGAGTTTAGTTCCCTGTGCTATACAGTAGGTCCTTGTTGTTTATTGTGGTGGTGGTTCTGACTCTTGTGACCCCATGGACTCTGGCCTGCCAGGCTCCTCTTTCTGTGGGATTCTCCAGGCAAGAATACTGGAGTGGGTTGCCATTTCTTTCTCCAGGGGATCTTCCTGACCCAGGAATTGAACCCAGGCCTCCTGCATTGCAGGCAGATTCTTTACTGATTGAGCTATGAAGGAAGCCCTGTTGTTTATTAAAAGATCTATTTAAAAAGTAAAATAAAAGCAGAACACTTTCAAGGATAGTCCTATAACATCATCACTTCTACTTCTTCCCACTTGGATATGCTTTCTTGAGTGGTCAAGAATTACTCATTGCACACCAGGAATGGTAGAAATGCTGGTATGTGATGAGAGTTGTTTCATTTATGGGAATGTCATCACACATAGGCATTGCTGTAGCAAGAAGTTTGAAAATCCCTGCATTAAGAATCCTGAAGAGCTTGAGAGAAGATCCAGGATAGATCAATTTCCATTTGATTGTGGAGATTGGAGAAATGTGGCCAGGAAAGCCCTGGGGAGGCTCTAGGGGAGGGGTGGGTGAGCTACTGTATCTTGGACAGGGAGGAGAGAACTAGAACAGGTGCCTGGAGAGAGAAGCCTGCTACAAAAGATGTGAGGTACTGACAAAGGGGGAAGAAGGCAGGGTACTCAAGAGAAGTTTCATATGTCCCATCATCTTATCCCTGACAAGCCCTGTTTATGCAACCTTGTTATTTTACAGCTAAGATATTTTCATCAGGACAAACATTCACATAATGAGATTCCACCTGCCTCATTAACAAATTTATCAAAGCATTCAAGAGCCACACGCACAAGGCCCACAAGCTTGTCTCCAACACTTGGAAATCTGTATTGAACTTGAAAAAAAAATAGGATTCAATATCTGTGCCAAGGCCAAATTATCTCAAATTAGCAACCAAGAAAATAAATGTACAAATAAATGGCAGAAAGGGGATCACCATAGTCTATTTCTGTAGGGAAGTGGATTAGTAAGTGCCCACAAAGTGGATCCACTAAGTACCTGTATGAGTAGGGGCGATATTTCCTGTCCTTTATGTTTCTAGTTTTGTGGTTGTTGCCCTTCAAAGGAATACTCACATTGTTAAAATGAAAAAGAAAAAAACATCTTACAAAGTCTCAATTTAGGTATTCTGCCACCAGGTGGTGGTAGTATGGCACAAACCTATAGTCCAAGCAATAAGGCCCAAACTCAAAATACGTGTTTTAGGAAAAAGATTAGCACACTATATACATAATCTATTGAAAAAAAAAGAGTATTTTTTAGATAACAAAAAAAGCTTTGCTTAAATCTATAAAAAGATAATTTGGCTTTTAAGATTTCCTTTTGTTTTAGTTTTGTCTTTTAAAAGAAATATACGCCTATGTACAATTTGGTGTCAGTTTTACTAATCTTTAATTTTATGATCTCGTACTGAATTACATTCAAAAAGTCATCCTATGGGTTTGGCCCAACTGCAACGAGGCTAAAGTAGAGGTCAAAATAACCTCAAGTGCTTTGTCTTTTAGTAGGCAGCCAATTCACCTTGCCTGGCTAGTCTGAAATAAGTTCCTTCTATCTCTCCACCTTATAAAAGCCCTACTTCAATAGAATGGGAAAGCCTAGAGATCTCTTCAAGAAAATTAGACATACCAAGGGAACATTTCTTGCAAAAATGGGCTCAATAAAGGACAGAAATGTTATGGACCTTACAAAAGCAGAAGATATTAAGAAAATGTGGCAAGAATACACAGAAGAACTATACAAAAAAGATCATGACCCAGATAATCACGATGGTATGATCACTCACCTAGAGCCAGACATCCTGGAATGCAAAGTCAAGTGGGCCTTAGGAAGCATCACTACGAACAAAGCTAGTGAAGGTGATGGAATTGCAGTTGAGCTATTTCAAATCTTGAAAGATGATGCTGTGAAAGTGCTGCACTCAATATGCCAGCAAATTTGGAAAACTCAGCAGTGGCCACAGGACTGGAAAAGGTCAGTTTTCATTCCAATCCCTAAGAAAGGCAATGCCAAGGAATGTTCAAACTACTGAACAATTGCACTCATCTCACATGCTAGCAAAGTAATGATTAAAATTCTCCAAGCCAGGCTTCAACAATATGTGAACATGAATTTCCAGATGTTCAAGCTGGTTTTAGAAAAGGCGGGGAACCAGAAATCAAATTGCCAACATCTACTGGATCATCGAAAGAGCAAGAGAGTTCCAGAAAAACATCTATTTCTACTTTAGTGATTATGCCAAAGCCTTTGAGTGTGTGGATCACAATTGTGGAAAATTCTTGGGAATACCAGAACACCTGACCTGCCTCTTAAGAAACATGTGTGCAGGTCAGGAAGCAACAGTTAGAACTGGACATGGAACAACAGACTGGTTCCAAATAGGAAAAGGAGTACGTCAAGGCTGTATATTGTCACTGTGCTTATTTAACTTATATGCAGAGTATATCATGAGAAACACTGGGCTGGAAGAAGCACAAGCTAGAATCAAGACTGACGGGAGAAATATCAATAACCTCAGATATGCAGATGACACCACCCTTATGGCAGAAAGTGAAGAAGAACTAAAGAGCCTCTTGATGAAAGTGAAAGTGGAGAGTGAAAAAGTTGGCTTAAAGCTCAACATTCAGTAAACGAAGATCATGGCATCTGGTCCCATCATTTCATGGGAAATAGATGGGGAAACAGTGGAAACGGTGTCAGACTTTATTTTTTGGGGCTTCAAAATCACTGCAGATGGTGACTGCAGCCATGAAATTAAAAGACACTTACTCCTTGGAAGAAAAGTTATGACCAATCTAGACAGCATATTAAAAAGCAGAGACATTACTTTTCCAACAAAGGTCCATCTAGTCAAGGCTATGGTTTTTCCAGTAGTCATGTATGGATGTGAGAGTTGGACTGTGAAGAAAGCTGAGCGCCAAAGAACTGATGCTTTTGCACCATGGTGTTGGAGAAGACTCTTGAGAGTCCCTTGGACTGCAAGGAGATCCAACCAGTCCATCCTAAAGGAAATCAATCCTGAATGTTCATTGGAAGGACTGATGTTGAAGCTGAAATTCCAATACTTTGGCCAGCTGGTGTGAAGAACTGACTCTTTTGCAAAGAGCCTGATGTTGGGAAAGATTGAAGGCGGTAGGAGAAGAGGACACAGAGGATGAGATGGTTGGATGGTATCACCGACTCAATGGAAATGAGTTTGATCAACCCCAGGAGTTGGTGTGGACAGGGAAGCCTGGCGTGCTGTGGTTCATGGGGTGGAAGAGTCGGACACGACTGAGCAAAGGAACTGAACTGAACCCAAAGAAGAGAAAGTCACCTTGGTATTTGGAGCAACAGCTTGTCCTCTTCACCATGTTATTTGCCATATTTCCCCAGTAACATTTATTTTCTCTCTCTCTTTCTCTCTTGATGGGAAAAGAAGGGAGAAATACATTATATATGCTATAAATATATATATATATATATGTAAGTTAGAATTTATAAAATAACATTGTATTTCCACCTATTTAATGGACTATTTAACTGCTTTTATTAAAACTTCAGGGTGGGACGAATTGAGAGAATAGCATGGAAACATATACATTACCATATGTAAAATAGATAGCAAGGGGGAATTTGCTCTCTGACACAGGGAGCTCAACATAGTGCTCTGTGACAACCAAGAGGAGTGAGATGGGGAGGGAGATGGGAAGGGGGTTCAGGAGGAAGGGAACGTATGTATACCTGTGGCTGATTCATGTTGATGTATGGCAGAAACCAACACAATATTGTAAAGCAATTATCCTCCAATTTAAAACAAACAAACAAACAAACTACAGGTTCCTTGGTTTATAGAAAAGTTCTCTCATTTTGCTTTTAGCTATTCAGCATAATGCTCTTAGCTATTTATTTTTTTTTCAGGATAGTGGCCAGTATGATTTTCCAAAACTGAATTTTTAAAAGGCCAGTATTTGATGCATAAAACACAGCATTAGGCATTAAAAAATAGATTGGCAGGAAAAAATTATATTATCTCCTGTGTCCAAGACTTATGGTTGGAGTATATGAGATTAAGATCATCCTCATCACCATCCATCATTCTCTGTTATTTCTTGAGCAATTAGTACCCACCAGGTTCCATGCTGGAGAAGGCAATGGCATCCCACTCCAGTACTCTTGCCTGGAAAATCCCATGGACGGAGGAGCCTGGAAGGCTGCAGTCCATGGGGTTGCTGAGGGTCAGACACGACTGAGCGACTTCACTTTCACTTTTCACTTTCATGCATTGGAGAAGGAAATGGCAACCAACTCCAGTGTTCTTGCCTGGAGAATCCCAGGGACGGGGGAGCCTGGTGGGCTGCTGTCTGTGGGGTCACACAGAGTAGGACACGACTGAAGTGACTTAGCAGCAGCAGCAGGTTCCATGCTAGGTGCTGCTTACTTTTGTTACAGCAGAACTCAGCCCAAGATATCCTTTTGTTCACAATGCCCTGTCAGCCACAACCTTCTTCGTGTTTCAGACCTCATGCAGTGTACTATCACTACAGCTTTCCATGACCGAGAACAGATGTTATTATAAAGATCCCCCAAAGGCAAATCAGAAGAATCAGTCTTTATACTGTAGTGCATAGTGGCACATTCAGGATTCTAGAATTGGCCATGGGAAGTTCTGTTTGGGGTGAATCAAACTTATCTGGAGCCTTGGTTTCATAGCCCTATTTTTTTTTTTTTTTTTTGCCATTTTTCTGTATATGTTGTATAGGCAATTTATGTAAAATGCCCTTCTTTCCTCATGTGACATTTGTTTCAAAGACCATTTCTCACTGTGGCATAACATAGTGACCAGCATGATGGTGTGATGTACATCTTGCGGGTACTGATCTGAACACCATGGACCTTTTACAGAGAGTTTATCCCAAAGCAATGGCTTTTGCCATCAGACATTTATCTGTTCTTCCTGGGTAGCTCTGCAAGAGACGATACTATCATGATAAAGAAAATATATCCATAAGTTTCAGCACAAGTCACTTAGCAGGATGACAGGTGTTATCTGGGCTTTGTTCTCTGTCTTTGGGGGTTTTGATGATCAGATCAAAGCAAAGTGAAGCTTGAGAAATTCAACTGAGCAATTGCTACAGAATTTCTTGCCTGAACCAGTTTTTCAGTCATCAACCTTTGGAATCTTAGTTCTTTTGTTTTTGTCACCAAAAAGTACTATAGTATGGAGAGTTATATTCAATTTTTAAAAGTATTTAAAAAAATGATCACAGATCTTATGAGTTACAATCTTTGAATGTCAACTTAGGCTATTGCTGAAAAGAAGATAAGCAATAGAATTCAAGAATCTAGTCAGAATCAGTTCTAGCAAATGTACACTTCACCAACCCTCAACACTACCCACCTCCAACTCTTGGTATGACTACATAGAGGTGGGGATAAAATTGCACATATAACTAAACTTTTGAAAAATTTCCTGCATATCAGCTCACTTATGGGAACCAACATCTTTAATAGGTCCATGAACATGACAGCAAAGTCACACCTATTTTTGACTCTGACATAAAGAGCTAAATAGAATAGCCAATGAGTATCACTTGCACCATGAATTATGTTGGAAATACTGTGAATTCTCTGAGTCTTACATGGACTAACAACTCTTTTGAATTAAGTACAATATTGTACCTCAAGGGTTAGCATAACATATACGATTTCTTTCAAAATAGACTACCATTACTGCAGATGATTTTGGATGTTCCATGAAAAGTAGTTTACTTCTGCCTGAAGTTAGAGATTTACCTACTGATTGTTAAGACCTGTTGGATTTCATATGGTTGATTTCTGGGGCTCTTGATGAATACTCTTTCCTACACACTCTCTGGCAACTCCAATAATTTTAGGCAAATAGTGGCAGTACTAGTTCATGTTTTTCATCTTGAATTTTAGGTTATATGTAAGAATATGGGGCTCAGCTTGGTGTTTAATTATACTCTTTACTTAAGCAACCAACCTAATATCCACAACATCAAAGCGTAGTGGCAAATCACAAACTGGACTCATTTTAATGTATTATAGTCTACGTCAGAGATCTAGCCAGTAGAGTTTATGGGTAAGGAATCAAACAGACCACTGTAGAATGAGAAAATAAAAATTCTGCAGCTTTAGGGACAAAAAGAATTGGAACTATAGAAGACACATGGGGTAAGATGCAAAGACATATAGGGCTCTTAACAGATTTATTTCTTCCACAGTCTGAAGTAGGCAAGGAAAAGAAAAAAGATCTGATCTAACACCACAGTACCTGAGGGCAGGTATAGTACTTGAGGGTTGTTAAGGTAGAGCTTGTTGGTGACATTTTGAAAATTATTTAAGATACAAATAAATTAAAATTGAAGTAACTTCAAAAGAATGCAATTAGAGCAACATTAACATTTGTTCTTGCTTTCTCTCTCTCAATCTAAAGTGTTTTATTTTAATACATACAAAAATTCAATGCAATATGAGAATCACTTAATTCTATCTAGTATTATTATACAGAGGATTTGGCTACCTTTCCTCATCCAGGAATTATTGTCTCACTGTGTACCACCACTACACAGTGGATAGGATGGCAGATGTTACCATGGAAGCTTGGGATTTGCAGAAATTTCTCACAAAAGAGAAAAATGGGTTAGAGATTCAGGGAAGGAAGTGTTTCATATACTATTTGTACCTGAAAAATCAATGATGTTCCACAAAAACACAAAAGAATGGCAAGTAGGATTTCAAATTAAAGATGGCAGATTGCAAAAAAATATAGCCTTTGATATCTCCTAAAAGCTAAAGTGATATTTTAAAAGGCATAAATATCCCCTGGAGAAGGGAAAGGCTACCCACTCCAGTATTCTAGCCTAGAGAATTCCATGAACTGTACCCATGGGGTCGCAAAGTGTTGGCACAGCTGAGCGACTTTCACTTTCTTTCTTTTACTATGGTCAAAAGTAAACATGAACGGTTCCCAGAGCAGTAAATTTTGAGAAGCTGGAAAGCTTATGAATAAGTAATACTTGATCTAGAAACCCCAAGAAAACCTAATCCTAAACTGACAATGGAGAAAGAGAAACCATGAACTTGCATTGTCAAATTTTACATTAAAAAACAGATCTAATAAATCCCCTTTTCTTCTCCATGTACTGGAAAACCAGTCTTTCCATACCTTGACAGAAGATTAGGAATTTATATTCTGTAGAGGGTAAAATAGAGGCTCTGGGCAGGGGTCACCAGTCACAATTGATGGTTGCATACTATACTGAAAACAGAAGCATCAGTTAAATATTGAGATCCCCAGTGCTCTCTTGCCACTCATTTCTCATGACATCATTATCCAGGCAGCGAATCTGAAGTGCTTTTTGGTGAATCTAACCAACATAACAGGAAGACCTAAAAAATACTGAAATGAAGGCTTCTCTAAAGAAATGACTCAGCCAGAATACCCTACAATGAAACATTGTAGGCTCAGAGTTTATAGCTGGCTTTTCAATTTCTCATTCTTCAACATAAACAGAGAGCAATGATGACTAGAGATTTGAGGAAAGTCTCATATGAATGACAGAAACCAAAACAACCAACAAACCCAATATAAAAGTTGAACAAAATGAACTGGGGAGAAATAGACTATGCAGTTGAGATATATGATATAAAAAAAGATTCATGAAACAATAACAAACCTTAAACACATATCCCATTTATAGATTAAGAAAGATATCTCAGAAATTTAAAAACATAGCAAAAATGAAAACAATCAAGAGTAGAATGTTTTAAAGACAATGTCACTATAAATCTTTAGAATGTAGAGTAAAAAGACAAAGTGACAGGAAAGGGAGAGAAAGGATAAGTGGAATTAGAGAATCACATGAACTTGGGCAAACTCTGAGAGATGATGAGGGGCAGGGAGGCCTGGCATGCTGTAGTACATGGGGTCATAGAGTCAGACACAACTGGGTGACTGAAACAATATAAGAAGTCCAACATTAAAATATTAATGAGTTTCAGAAAAATAACAGAGAAAATGTAGTGAATAAAATCAAAGTAATTATTCAAGAAAAAATCCCATTTCCAAAGACATCAATCCACAGATACTTAGGACAAAAAGAAGATCCTACTTGCTTTCAGAGAGAATGAACTGGATTTGGAATGGCAAAAATTTTCCCAGTTGCAATATTGGAAACCAGAAGGCAAAGAACAAACTTTCAATATGTTACAAAGAAAATATTTTCAACCTGGAATGCTATACATAACCAAACAAATGTGAAAACACATTTTCAAACTTGAAAAATCTCAAAAAATACCTCTCTTTCTCATGTATACTTTTCCAGAAAATAAATGGGACATATCTTCTACCAAAATGGAGGAATAAACCACGGAGGAAGGCTGGTAATAAAAGTTACATGGGTTCCAACTTAGAAGAGAGGCGTAGGGAAATCCCAGAATGATGGTGACAGGCATACTCAGCATACTCTACTCTAAAGGCCATAGGAGATGTGTTTGCCAAGAACATGAAATTAATAGAAAACTTGATGTATCCAAATGTATTAAAGGAGATTTTTGCATGGGAAGGAACATAAGCTAAGGGGGAAAAAGGATAACTATCAAGTTTGATTTAATCAAATGATGTAATTAGAGAAGGATGGGAAGATAGGAAGAGAGTATGCGTCTGTCTGTGAGAGGCTGAGGATGATGAAAAAGTTAAGTCTAAATTTCAACAGCAGGATGTTACTAGATTACATCAAAAACTAAAATCTAACAAAGAAACAATATAGTCATATCATTTAGACCTGCAACGTCCAACAAAATAGGTACTGTCCATATGTGGATCTGGAGCACCTGAAGTATGGCTAGAACAATTGAGGACTTGAATTTTTAAACTGATTAGTTTTTACCAATTAAAATTTAAAGATCTTAATAAACTCAGTTCAGTTATTAGAAAGCTTCTAAGTATATCTAGAATAACATGGGTATGTGACTTTCCTTTTTCAAACTATAGGGAGCTTAAACACAGATCAAACATTTCTAATGAAAATTTAACGTCCAAACAGAGATGTGCTGTAAATGTAAACTATGCACTGGATTTCAGAAGCTTAGTATGGAAAAAATGTAAACTTTTTTTTTTTTTTTTTTACATTGAATACATCTTGAAAGATAATATTTTGGCCATAGTGGGTTAAACGAAAAAAATTTAACTTTTTAAATGTTTCTACTAGAACATTTACAACTGACATATGTGGTTCTAATATTTTTACTGGCCAATGCTGATTTAGATTAATGGCATTAAATAGAAAGAAATAAGCACTAAAATAAATGAAAGTTATCTCCTGGTAAAGAATCCGCCTGCAGTGTAGGAGACCTGTGTTCAATCCCTGGGTTGGGAAAAATCCCCTGAAGAAGGAAATGGCAACCCACTACAGTATTCTTCCCTGGAGAATCCTATGGGCAGAGGAGCCTGGTGGGCTACAGTCCATAGGGTCACAAAGAGTCAGACATGACTGAGCAACTAACACTTTTACTTCACTATTTCCACAGGGCAAGATATAGGATATAGGGAATGTCAAGGGCCACTGTTTTTCATATGTCATAGAATTATATTATAAAATTATGATTTTATTACTACAGAACTCTGTTGCATATTTGACTCTTTAATCTTTGTGTATGTATAATGTTGACAAAGAAAAAAACAAGAAGGGAAAAGCAATTTCTCAATATTTTTGCAGCTTCACAGGACTACACCTATTTTCATTTACACTTGATGTTATTCTCTGGAGCCAGGGAAACATTGGAAATAATGTTTTCAAAAGAAGCAGGATGCCAAGAAACTACCCATACTGACAGGCTGTGTGTCCACTCTGCCTTCTCAGTGTGTGCATCAGCTAGCAAACTGTGCTTTCTGTAATATTTTTTCCCCATAGGAATGAGATGAGGCTTAGGAACTAAAGGTATAAAAACATAATAAAAATTCAATTTTCCGGAGCATTCAAGCTGTATAAATAAACAAAACCCCATGATGATTTATCATTAAGGTCTGAAAAATCCTTTATCATCTCCTCTAGTGTACCTACAGTCTACAGTCCTGTTCTGGGAAACCATGGCATATTCTTAAAAATCAACTACTGTTGCTAATCAGGAAAGCAGCCAGCAACACAGACTCCGCCGCTCATGTGCAAAATAAGGTTGGATCTGAATTGTTTCTGGTCATCTTCAATACTGCAGTAATTAGAAATGACTTTCTTGATTTTTCTTCAGTCTTATTAGGCGTTAGAACTCCCAAGAGAGAGAGGTGACAATTTGCAGTTCAGTTAACAGGCACGACAATGCATTTGAAATAGCAGTCCCCTAGAGAATTATCAAGCACAGATGGTAAGGGGAACTGAAAAAATTCATCAGGGAAAATGGGGGAAAACATTAAAAAAAAAATCTCCTCTTGACTCTTCTCTACTTGCCAAACCTAGTTCCCATTGGAAAGTACCATTAAAGAGAAAGGCTTATCCTTATCATTTTAGTGTGTATTTGCATTTGAAATAGATTTTATCTAAATCCCATTTACATTTTTTGTAATCATTTTCATATTTGACCTTTGTACATTCAGAGTATTTTAGTTCTTAAGAGGGACAAGAACAACTTAGAGGTTCTAAATGAGAACTAAGGAGATGACTAACAGTCAAAGGCTATTCAGGCTAGAGAAAGAGCTGGCAGAGGGGCAACTGAATGTTGGTCTTTAAAGAAACAATCAACTTGGGAATGCTGCAAACGAGGAACAGAGAAGCTATCAGAGAGATTCCTGATCAGCAAAGGTCATTAGCTTTTTTAGCTTCACTACAGAGGTTCTTTCTTTTATAGCCTTCAGCAACACGATGAATGTGCACTTTATAGGAGATTTAACATGGCTTTTGGATTTCCCTGGTGACTCAGATGGTAAAGAGTCTGCCTGCAATGCCAGAGACCTGGGTTAGAACGATCCCATGGAGAAGGGAATGGTAACCCACTCCAGTATTCTTGCCTGGAGAATTCCATGGACAGAGGAACCTGGTGGGCTACAGTCCTTTGGGTCACAAAGAGTCGGACACGACTGAGTGACTAACACAGTTTTTAGTAAGTTAGGGAAATTAATCATGTGGCTTTTCTTAAGGTCTTTTTCAGGCATAAGAGTTTCTAATCATTCCCCCTTTTTAAATTTATTGAATACCTATCATAGGCCAAATACTGTGCTAGGCTCTGGAGATGACAACAGTGAACAAGAGAAACCATCTCCATACCCCTGACACTAATTTAATGATTCCACCATGCTCTATGAAGGAGCTGGGCTATGTAATCTCTGATATTCTTTGAATTTGAAAATTCAAGAATAGATTGGCAAGATCATTTCTTGTCAATGGCAGAGGGAGAAGCATAATCCACAGTCAGTTCTGAAGCTAACCAATAGGTAGATTTTTTATTCACTGTAATTTCTTATTTTCTTGACTTCTTTGTCCAAAAAGTCAATGTTTAGAAACTTGACTATTTTTAAACTCTTTTCAGGTGTGACATTTAGAAAGCTAAGGGGACTGTATTTTCAAAAGCATTTAATGATTATGAATTTATCCCAAAAGCCCGGAAGTATGTGGCTCTTGGAAGCCACTGACAAGTATTTCTCAAAACCATCTCCTCAGCACTGGAAGAGTATTTGCATAACGCAGACTTCTACAGTGACAGCACATGCTGTAGTTCCTAGGAACTATATCGCTCTTCAAACTCCTGCTTCTGATAAGGACTCTGTTGAAAACAGTTCAGAAGGAGGAAAGCAGACACGAGTGAGTGCTAACAATCTGCTCAAGTAACTCAAAACAAGCAAGGCAGGATGTTACTTGTTCAGAAGTCAGACAGATGCCCCTGATGTTGTCTAGAGAGCAGAATTTTGGGGGGCATTCAGGTCACTTTTACTGTCTGCTCTGATAAGGCTGGTCCTCACCTTTTTCCTTTGTCTTCCTCACTGAGAACAGGAAATGAGATCAATGCAGAGCATACCCAATCACTAAGAGGTCTTGGGAAACCTGACATTGGGAACTTGGGAGAGAAACCGAGGTTTCCTGGTTCTATTCCTCACAAAATGCATTGCATCCCAGACGGAAGCACAATGATATAAGAAACATGAGGCTGTCCTTCAGAGAGATCCTCTTCTAGGGAATGAATGTTCATGCAATAAGAGGCCCTTCTTTGGGTAAACAAATGCTATCCTGCCCTCTCTTTCTCTCAAAATGAAAGCAAAAATTCAGTTAATAATAACTGTCATAGATTTGCCTCCATCATATGTATATTGAGAAATTGTGCAAAGAAACCAGTCTACTAAGGGGTATTCAAGGAGAGGGTAGGGAACCCCACCCCTTTGTCAAACAAGGGACTCTTGGGTAGTGAGTAAAAACTTGTTAGCTCAGGAGCCAAATTGCTTGAGTTCAATTTTCAGTGTTGCCACTTATGAGTGTGCTACCTGGGACAAGATATCAAATCTCCAAGTGTCTCAGTTTCCTCATTTTTAGAGCAAAGATAATACTATGTTTTGGGTTGAACTGTCTCTCCCTTCCCTCAAAATTCATTAGACAAGGTTCTAACTTCCAGTACCTCAGGATGCAACCTTATTTGGAGATAAGATCTTTAAAGAGGTAATTAAGTTAAAATGAGGCCAATAGAATGCGGTCCTATTCCAATATGACTGTTGGCCTTATAAGAAGAGGAGGAAACACCAGGGATGCACATGCATAGAGGAAAGGCAGCAAGAAGGTGGCCTTCAATAAGCCAAGGAGAGAGCTGCAGAGGAAACCAACATTGCCAGTACCTAGAACTCGGACTTCTAGTCTCCAGAACTTCAAGAAAATTAATTTCTATTGTTTTAGCCACCCACTCTCGTGTTTTGTCATGGGAGCCCTAACAAACTACTATGTAGTTCTTATTCTTGTAAGGGTGCTATGAGAATTAAATTAGTTAATCCATGTCAAATGCCCCAAATTAAGGCTGGCACATAGTTAACACTTGTGATGAGAAAAAGAACTTTCGAGAAAAAAGAAAAAAAATAACAACTTTTGTTTTTCTGACTTGCTGCACAGGAATTTTACAGTATGACAATCCTGTTCACACCCAGAGTCTGGACATTTAGATAAGGACTTGAGTTTAGGATGGACTCCATAAGTTCCCTCTTTGCTTTTCCTGTGCTTTAAAACAACCACACTTAAAACTAAGCCTGCAAAAAGATAGTGAGCTCTGCCCCAAGCACCTTATAAGTAATACGTACTTGCTGCCTTGCTCTCTGTCTCCTACTGGCTTGTGACCTGAGTTGGAGGACTGCCCTTCCCCTGGCTCATTGTGCTGCCAACAACCCCCAACCCCGGATCTGCAAGCAATGATAAATCTTGCCATTTGACTTCCTTTGTGTTGACTTCCTTTGTGTGACTTCCTTTGTGTTGTATTGATTGAAACTGTGCCTTCAATCAAACTGACCCCATGGGTTTCAGGTCGCCAAAGTGAGAGGTAGGATGCAGAGGGAGCTCCCTGGCGCCCCCATGTGGTAGCTGGTGCCTCCTCATCCAGCAGGTCACAATCTGCATATTCTTCATGCAATACACCAGCTCTGACTTCTCAACATAACTGTACGTTAGCTACTGCGTGAAACAACAAAAGGGACTATCTTTGTTGTTGAGGATAATTCAAAGCCACCTGCACATTGGCCTCTGACCTTACTTGGGACAGGAGTTATGCCCCTTCCTGTTCATTTTGCTAAAGACTTGGATGAAAATAGACCCCAGATTCTGTCCTGAAGGGAATTCCAGATTCTAGGGATCCTAATAGGTATGTTGTGATTGACTCTCTGATGGGTATAGGAAGACACAGTTAACATTTCCTTAAAGAGAAGATTATTTCACTAAGAAATTTGCTCTTTTTGTCCTAGGGTTGTGAATCGTTCCTGTAAACATTGGTTTAACTTTATTATGCACCATCACAAACTATCAGTTTGTAATAACACAAGTTTTATAGATTCTATATATCAGACACTGTTGAATATAAAAATGTAATGATTTGAGAACATGAGAATTAATTTTCTCTAGCTCTATTAGATTAGAAATGTCCTGGGCTAAGCAAAAAATAGGTTAGAGTTTTACAGGAGAGTATTCATTTTAATGAGTATTGCTTATTATTCAGGAGCAAGTGATGCACACATTCAACTAACCTAATGAAGATGCTTTATACCTATTGTATTTGGCATTACTGATCCCTTATAACGGAGAAGGCAATGGCAACCCACTCTAGTACTCTTGCCTGGAAAATCCCATGGACAGAGGAGCCTGGTGGGCTGCAGTCCATGGGGTTGCTAAGAGTCAGACACAACTGAGCGACTTTAATTTCACTTTTCACTTTCATGCATTGGAGAAGGAAATGGCAACCCACTCCAGTGTTGTTGCCTGGAGAGTCCCAGGGACGGGGGAGCCTGGTGGGCTGCCGTCTCTGGGGTTGCACAGAGTCAGACACGACTGAAGCGACTTAGCAGCAGCAGATCCCTTATAATGCTTTCTTTCTAAAAACCATTATAATGGTTGCTTCCTACCCCTCTAGAAGTCTGAGAATGGGATAGTAAGCCCTGTTCTGATTTGAATAGCATAAAACGGTTGGCTGTCACCACATCTCCCTTTGGTCTTTAACCTGCCAAAGTATCTCAAAGATAGCATTGACGGTAGAACTCTCTGTTTAAGTGCAAATAGACAACCTGGTCAAGTTATCATCACATTGAGTAACTTATTATCATTTCACCTCTATAAATCTCAATTTCCTTACATGGACAAAGTGAAACCATGGATAAGCACACACTAATCTTTGTTGGACACTTATCAATGTAGTGAACTTTGTGCGCAATTTGCTGCATACATGAGCTCAACTAAATCCTCAAAATGATACCTTGAAGTAGATTTTATTATACTACTATATATAATTCATGTTCTAGAGAAGAATACACTACCATTGACCCTTGTATAAGGTGGATTTGAATGGTGTAGGCCCACTCATATGCAGGTGTTTTTCAACAGTAAACACTACAGAACTACAAGATTTGCAGCTGGTTGAATCTGTAGATGTGAAAGAATGATGGATATGGATGGCCAACTCTGTTATAGGCAGATTAACTCCCTGTGTTGTTCAAGAGTCCGCTGTAATGCTTTCAGATGTAAAGAACAGACTTTTGGACTGTGTGGGAGAAGACAAGGGTGGGATGATTTGAGAGTATAGCATTGAAACATGTATACTACCATATATAAAATAGATGACCAGAACAAGTTTGATGCATGAGGCAGGGCACTCAAAGATGGTGCACTGGGACAACCCAGAGGGATGGGGTGGGGACAGAGGTGGGAGGGGGGCTCAGGACGGGAGGGACACATGTACATCCATGGCTGATTCATGCCAATGTATGGCAAAAACCACCACAATATTGTAAAGTAATTAGCCTCCAATTAAAAAAAATAAATTAGTTTTAAAAAAGAGTCAACTGTAATATTTAAAGAGGTTAATGAACATGCCTGAGGTTCACACAGCTAGCAAATAGCACAGCTCCAGGAGTAGAATTCAATTCTTAGCTCAAAGCTTACCTCTTCAGTCTTCTTGACTCCTCTAAAGTAGCCAGCACCCTCCATGAGTCATTCTCTGTATCATCTCCCATCATTTTTTTTCTTTTCTTTATAGCATTGACCATCATCTAAAATTTGTATTCTTTTCTTTTCTTTGTCTTCCCCCCACCCCCAGTGGAATGTAAGCTCCAAGAGAGCAGAGAGCTTGCCTGTTTCATGTCCCCAGTGTCTATAACAGTGCCTGACACAGAGTAGGATGGAATATTTGTTGAATGAATTGATGCATGCCTAAAGAGGAAGCTGTGTTGTAAACTGGAAAACTCAAGTTTAATGGCAAAGCATTGTCATTATTACCTGAGTTTGGTTAATCATAAGAGCTGGACCTGGGAAAATCTAGAGAATGTATTAGAGAAAGGGGTCAGGTGCCATACCATAGTGGGTAATCCAAGTAGAATTTTGCAGGCAGGGGCAAGAGGCCTCCTAAGAGAAGCGGTGAAAAAAAATATTTGACAATACTTCAATTTTACCCATGAAATGTGCAAAGCATTCTTAGAAGTACTTTTACTTTGGTGAAAAATGTAATTATGGGACAAACCATAACCTCTCTGAACCTCAGAAACCATTTAATTAGGGGAAAATACCTGCCCTGCAGAAGTTCACAGAATCAATATAAAGATCAAATGAGATAATGCATACAAAAGTGCTTTGTAAAATTTAAAGTCTTGTGATACAATGGTAAGGTGGTATTAGGATGTTAATTTGATCTACTTGTTTCCATTTCAAATGGCTAACATACAATTTATTTCCTGGAAAGTCTTTCCATAATAATATGATTATGGAAACTCTCCAAGCACTATAGGCTTATTACATCAAACTCAGAGCTAGAAACCACGGTCTTTGCAAAGTACAAGTGTAAGAGACCTTGGTATCTCTGTGTGCATTTAGCTCAGTCGTGTCTGACTTTTTGCAACCCCATGGACTGGAGCCCGCTCAGCTCCTCTTTCCATTTGGATTCTCCAGGCAAGAATACTGGAGTGGGTTGCCATGCCCTTCTCCAGGGGATCTTCTTGACCCAGGAATTGAACCTGGGTCTCCTGCATTACAGGTGGATTCTTTATCAGCTGAGCTACCAGGGGATCTAAAAAGACTGTGGGGGGGATAGCCTAGAGTGGAAGGCAGACTTACTTTTCATTGTAAGTTTTTACTGATTTTTTTTTTTTTTTACTGTTAGAGATTTTTATTAAAAAAATTAACCATTTACAAAATACCTAAAAGAAAACAAATGAAACCAAAGAGGAGAAGATTTTACAGTACCAAAATACATCTCTTTGTCTTGAGGATTACTTGGAGATAAAAGCAAGCAAAATCCATCTGATTCAGGAAAAGCTTACTGCCTCCTCAACATGAAAAGGGAGCCTGGACCAGGAAGACAGCCTGCACTAGAGGTACATTTTTACCTAAGAAACTTATCTGCACAACAGAGTAAACTTCATCTTCCAAACATCTTTTCTGCCTTCCTGTGAATGGCTTTCCTCCCCTTTGCATCCCCAGACCCCAATAACCTGTCCTTAGCTCAGGATGTTATGTAAGCCTCAATTGCCTAGCTGCTCTTTGGGTCTCATTTTTAATGGGGCTTCTGTATATATAAAATGGGTTTGTTTCTCTCCTGTTAATTGGTCTTATATCAATTTAACTACTAGACCAGCCAAAGAACCTAGAGGAGAAGAAGGAAAAAATTTTCCACACCTTCAAAACAAAGAAGAAATAAGATTACATATGAATATGATCGTGGTTATCTAAACCAAAAAGCTTTCAACTGAAAGGAGGTATCAACTCTATGTTTTCATCTGAGTGCTTCCTCCATGCTTGTTTTCTCCCTGGTGGTTATAGTATTGGTTGTAGGGCAGCTGCCTCATTCAGAATTTCCCCTTCTCTGAAAATGACCCTGAATATAAAGTATTCATTTTGTCTCCTACCCAAAGCTGATTGCATTTAGTGGTAGATATTAAAACTGAGACACACTGCTCTAGGAGGATTCATGAAATATACCTCATATTTCTATGTAGCTAACAATTCCTGGATAGCTTGAGTTTGTTCTTCACTAATTCCAAGAAACATTCTAGTGACATTTCAATAAACTCACCCCCTTCAATGTCCACTATTTAAACTAGCTTCAGGTCAGTGGGTGTATTGTTTGTTTCTAAAGTTCCCCAGGTGATCCCAATATTAAAATTAAATACAATATGGAGAGCAGACTTGAGAATTTCTTGAGCAGACAAACCATCTAAACTACATAAACAAAACTAAATCTATCTTACTTTATGAACATAAATGAAACTTAGGCTATTTATTGTAAATGTCTCTGACAATCATAAAAGAAACTCAAGTCATCTTCTTAAACATGGTATGAGATAATCACTTTTAACCACTTCTCCCTCCCCTGTCTGGAAACCTCCAATGTAGTAACCAATCATTGTAAAGGATAAACAACTTGTTCATTTTCACTTTATGAGCCATTCTGTAACTTCATGCCCCTGAGCTTCATACCAGCCTTTTAACTTGAAAGCTCTCAGTTTGTGAAATATTCTTATATGTATAATAAATTCTTACTAAATACTATGTATTGATTTGGTAGTTCTAATTTAGCTCTTTCTGGATTTTGGACACCAATATGCATTCAAGGCTGAGAACAGTTATATTACTCCAATGTTAGGCAAGGTTTAACTTGCACGTGACTCACCTGAAGATCTGGTTAAATAGAACATTCATATTCAGTAGGTCTGTCTGTGGTGGGGCCCAAGATACTTTGCTTCCAATTATTCCCCAGATGATGTCAATGCTACTACTTTATAATGACATTTGAGTAGCAAAGCTCTGCATGGTTTCTGTGGCTTGAAACCCAAAGAACCTTAATTTAATATAGTATCTTTTCTCAGATTGCAATCCCATTCTGTAAGGCCTTCCTGCTTTTCAGATCCTGCTCATCATTTGAGTCAATTATAACCCTATTTCCTTGATGAAGTCTTCCTTAAATCATTACAGCTTCCTCTTTCCTTGTTGATGGCCCATTGATCATACAGCTTCCGTTACATAATATGACATTCGATTGTCTTCGACATCCCACTTACAAATGGTAGCCCATATACAACTATTTCTTGTGTAAATCTCATCTCTCCAATATGTGTGTATATGTGTACAATAATATAAATGTAAAATACATAAATATTATATATATATTATATATATATATATATAATATATATATATGCTCAACCCACCATGACCTCTAGTCCAGTAGTGAGAACTGGGCAGATGTTTAATTAATATTTGTAGAATTGAAGGTGTATGAAAAAGGAAAGTGTAACCACCACCACTGCATGATCAGTCACTTCAGTCATGTCTGATTCTCTGTGACTCTATTGACTATAGCCTGTCAGGCTCCTCTGTCCATGGGACTCTCCAGGCAAGAATACTGGAGTGGGTAGTCATTACCTCCTCCAGGGGATCTTCCCGACCCAGAGACTGAACCCGTGTGTCCTGTGTCTCCTGCACTGCAGGCAAATTCTTTTACTGATGGATCGCTGGGGAAGCCTCCAACCAACACCATTAACTAGCCAAAAAAAAAATCAGAAGAGATCATAAACCAAAATAGTAGAGTGACCTAATGTGGCTTATAGCCCTGGATCCCAGAGGATAGATATTGAATATACTTACATAGAGTTTGGGTGAGGATAGTGGTTCATTGCTTAGGAAATGAAGATGGATCTGGCCATGAATACGCTCAGGTCATGTGTGCAGAGCCCCAGTGCCTCACATATCCCAGAGGTCCTTTGACAAGGGCACTGAATCAGCCAGTCCCTGGCTCAGTGGTTTGCTTTAAACCAAGAGAGGAAGAGGAGGAGAAGGAAAAGATTAGAGAATGCTGGAATTGAAAGCTACTGCAGAGATAATCTTTTTCCAACCTTCTCATTTTAAGGATGAGGAGGCTGAGGCTCATAAATACCCAGGTTAGAGATGAACAAATCTTACCCTAGAACTCAGGTCTCTATTTGTAGGACAATGCTGTCCCATGGTTCGAACTGATCTGGTAAAAATTCTTAATCTATATAAGAACCTCTGCATGCATGCTAAATTGCTTCAGTTGTATCTGATTCTTTGTGACCCTGTGGACTATAGCCTGCCAGGCTCCTCTGTCCATGGGATTCTCTAGGCAAGAATACTTGAGTGGGTTGTCATACCCTCCTTCAGGGGAATCTTCCCAACCCAGGGATCCAACCCACATTTCATATCTCCTGCATTGGCAAGCGGGTTCTTTACCACTAGCACCACCTGGGAAGCCCATAAGAATCCCTAGTGTCATACTATCCCCTGTGTCATTTTTGTCAGGGATGGGAAACTTTGGCATCTTAGTGAAAGAGGCATGATATGGCAAAGGTTGCCAGGCCCTGCGATGCTGGGATAAGAGAGGGCTGCACAAATGAATGTGGTCTACTGAACACTACCTTCTTTCTCCTGAGTCCAATTCTCTTTGGTCGCAGTGGAGCCCCATGATCTTAAATGGATTTAATTCAACATAACTCTTTTGCTATCCTCTATTTTGGTATGAATAGATTACAGGTTTTCCCCAGGATGAAATGTTAGATAAATGAAAAATGAAATGAGCAAACTCTTCTTGAATGTTGACTCCTTTCTTCTGGGGACCCCTACAGACTATTCACCATGCTCTTTGCAGTGTAAAGTTAAGTGGGGTTTAACTAAAATGGGTACTAAAGCCTGATTCCACGTTATGACTCAAAGAAATCTCAGAGCAACTGATTCCACTCCCTCATGAAACAGGTATATAGAGCCCTTCCAGAAAATGTCTGTGGTTAACAAAAACAAAAAAGTAACAAAAAATATTTTTATTTGTAGATTCATTTCCAAGTGTGGAGTAGAAATAACATCTGATAATTAAGAGATGGTCATCTTGTTTGAGAGCCACACTTTAGCAGAAAAAAAATAAAAGGGCAATCAAGAAGGACCCAAAGAGAAATAACATTTTGGTTTTCCAATAGACATAAGTCAAAGGATAAAAGATCAACAAACTTTCTTTTCCTACACTTGCATTTGTCTTGTTCTCATTTTAACCCATGCATTGCTGTGTTCCTGCTTAACTCCTGGATAAGTAGGACAAATGTTGATTAATATATCAATGATTTCCATGGAAAAAAAGAATCATTACAGCAATAATTAATGCAATTTCCCTAAAAATCAGACTTGGTCTCTTAAAAAAAAAAAAAAAAAAAGATGGCATTCAAGGTTTAAAACCCAGAATAATCTTACATTCTGTCTTTATAAAACAAAACAAAATAAAACCAAACAAAAACACTTGCTGTCCTCTAGAATTGTTATTTATGTAGTAAACACATCTTTGCCACGGTGAGGCATGTTATAGAATAAACTCACTGGGTCATCTCCATTTTGAAGCCACCATAATTTGATGCTGCACAGAGAAGTAATTAGGTGAATTTGAAAGCATAGTCTTAGGGGAGGAAAATAGGGCAGAACATATTCCAAGAATTGATTGCAGGCTGCCTTAGCTACCACTACTATACACAAAAGAATCTAAAAATAAAGATGGAGAACAGGCTGTTGAGGACTCTGTACTCAGTAGCTTGTAGCTTGCCTTGTCAGTCTAGTGTTTCTGCTTTCAAATTCTGGAAACTCTCTACCCTCAGACTGCGGGAAATGCTCTGTCAAAAGCCCAATTCTCAGTTTCCACAGCCGAGAGAGACTGTAAACTTAGCTTTATAGGGGCATGGGGCTTTCATCTTTTTCTTTCTTTCTTTTTTTTTTTTTTTTTAATTGCCTTCTCCAGTGTCCCTTATGCCCACATTCCTAACTCAAATTTGGAATGTGTAGATGGAAGGACAAAAAAAATTCCACTGGAAGGTTCACCTTCGCAAACAAGTAAAACAAGATCTTAAGTGTATGGAGACAGGTCCTGAATTCAGGTCCTGAAATCAAATAGAGCTGAATCTGTGTCCCGTCATCTACTGTGTGCCACTTGGAGTAAGCACCTGGTTCAGCTCTCCATGTAGCTCCTGTCTAACCCCACGGAGAACAGGGCCTGGTCTATAAGTAAAAACTTACAAGTGCCTTTTTGCTGAAAACGATTAACATTATTGGCACAGAGCCTGCAGTTCCTACATCAGCAAGAGGGCAAAGGCTGCGGAGAACCAGGTCATTGCCATTAAGTGGCCTCATCTGTACTTGTAGTTCCCAAGGCTGGGGAAAATTCAAATTTGGGAAACATTTCTTTACAGCTCTCTCTTCTCTTTGAGGCTGCGTCTAAGGGCCTTCTTTTTTTTTTTCCCCCTCATAGCCACGATGATGC
The DNA here is from genome assembly GCF_055505025.1 of Bos grunniens. Taxonomy (NCBI): domain Eukaryota; kingdom Metazoa; phylum Chordata; class Mammalia; order Artiodactyla; family Bovidae; genus Bos; species Bos grunniens. Next base: position 96,709,411 of record NC_141194.1, on the reverse strand, counting down.
TTTCCTATAGAGCCTGGCCCAGAGTGAGCCCTCAACATGTGAATGAATGGAGCATAGCATCCAAGGCATCCAAGGATCATCTGAGACTCGAGCTTTGGTACCCAAGTTCTCCAGACGTAACAACTGAAAAGTGTGGGGCAGAGTCATGGTGGGGAAATACTCCAGGAGGTCAGAACAGGATCAACTTGGATGATAAAAATGCAGATGCATCATGCCACTGACTACTAAGGCATGTGCTCCTAAGTAAAGTGGATTTTAATGCCTGTGGGACAAAGTTCAATGTGTTACAGGGAACATGAGGAAAAGACAGGGGGCTTCTTGAGGACCCACTACCACCTTGGATTCTCTGCAGCATTATTTTCCTGTTTGACACACTCCTCCCTCCTGGTGCATTTTCATCAAGACTCCAGAAGGCTTTCCTGTTTGCATCACTTTCTTGTCCAGGAGAATAGCTTGGTTGACCTGCGGAACTCTCCCTGACTGCAGAGTCTCTGGACTCCTCTGAGGAAGATAATGGTGTTTCAAAGGACAGGTGCTAAAGCAATCTTGGCATGCCAGGCTAGAATCAGCAAGAACAGCCATCAAGGATGTGACTGCAGGAATTTTTTTTTTTTTTTTTTTTACAGTTTTGTGCACCTGCTAGCAACCACTTATTCACCTGCTCAGTGTCTTGGCTGGATTTTTTTTTTTTAAATGAGACATTCACTAGGTGTATTTGGCAAACAATCTGTAGAAGCTATTTATTCTCTGCCTCCAAGGACTCTCAGGCTCCCATCAAATCATCCAGGCCTTTGCTGTTCCCTTCCTTATTTCTTGCCACCTGGTGTCCTGTCAGGCCAATTTTTGACTGCAGTGGTTTTTATCTGCAGAGTTGCACCTGGCAGAATCACTTCTCCTGGCAAAGCTATGCTCTAGAGACAGTGACAGACATTTGGGCAATGGACGGCAGGGCCATGGCCCTGGGCTTGAGTGTCCTGCACAATTGCTGTGTGCACGCAACTGACCTGCAACACAGCACGCCTGGGGCTGTCTTCAGCAGTAGCAATCCTGCATGAGTTGTCCCTCAAGGCCACCCACCGCCCACACTGCTTGTGTGCATGCCAAGTCTCTTCAGCTGTGTCCAACTTTGTGCAACCCTATGGACTATAAGCTCGCCAGGTTCCTCTCTCCATGGGATTCTCCAGGCAAGAATCCTGGAGTGGGTTGCCATGCCCTCCTCCAGGGGAGCTTCCCTACCCAGGGACTGAACCCACGTCTCCTGTGGCTCCTGCATTGCAGGCGGATTCTTTACTGCTGAGCCACCTGGGAAGCCTGCTTCTCCCCTCTCCCCCACTACACCCAGCATAATGTAGAGGTTAGGAACCTGGGCCCCCTTGTCAGGCTGTTTGCCTCCAAATTCTAGTTCCATCCCTTATTACCTCTGGGACCTTAGGCAAGACTCTTAACTTCCCTCAGCCTGAGTTTTTCCCTGTTGCTACCCTGCAAGGAAATCATACTGTCTCCCCTCCTTGACTATTGTGGGGGATTAAATTAAATAATTCCAGTAAAGCACTTGGCACATTGTCTGGCAAATCAGAAGTGCTCTACAAATGTTAACTCTTCTTTTAAAATTCATGGAAGTGTTTTTAGAACTTTGGGGATTTCACTTCTGTTGCTTTGAGCTTGTGCTTCCCCATGGGGTTTTCTTGGCCTTAGTCTCTGCGGGATGGAGCATTTCAGGCAGAGGTTTGGGAGGAGTGAGGCAAAGCTACTGGAAGGTACTTTGAGACCTGAAATAAAACTCCCCAAGCTGGAGGCATAATGTTGGGGGATTAGGAAGTTTACAAGCTAGGAAATGATGGTCTCTGGGCTCTGCCAGCATCTCCTGTAGTCTGAGTACTCTGTTCTGCCTAAGGCCTCCCCTGGCTGTTCAAGCATCTGCTTAGACTGTATTTGTTTGTCTAACTGCCAGATCCCGGGGCACTCAGATGCTTATGTTCGTCTTGAAGCTGCTTAACTCTTCAGAATTGAAATATGAAAACCAACAGTAAAATAAGGGTAATGATCCAAAATCAGGCAGGCAAAATCAGGAGGCCATCACGCTTATAACTGTGGACCCAAACAACCATTTAGAAGTTCAGGCAGCAATAGAAAATTCTTTAGAATGAGCCAATTAACTTTGCAGCACATTGTAATTTTTGACATGTCTTTAGCATAGCTTTGTCAGCACTACCAAATACAAAGCTTTTAAAGGCTGGCTTTTGTGGAGAGTGGGCTGATATATCACTACCTTTCTTGGGAGTGAATCAGAAGCTCTCCCTTACTTTGGTCACTGTTTCTGAAAAACTTATTAAGAATGAAGAAATGAAGAATTAAGAATGAAGAAAAACTTATCACCATGAAAACAATTAGGTTAATATGCATATTGTCACCCTGCTTATTTAACTTATATGCAGAGTACATCATACGAAATGCTGGGCTGGATGAAACACAAGCTGAAATCAAGGTTGCTGGGAGAAATATCAATAACCTCAGATAAGCAGATGACACCACCCTTATGGCAGAAAGTGAAGAACTAAAGAGCCTCTTGATGAAAGTGAAAGAGGAGAGTGAAAAAGTTGGCTTAAAACTCAACATTCGGAAAACTAAGATCATGACATGCAGTCCCATCACTTCATGGCAAATAGATGGGGAAACAATGGAAACAGTGAGGGACTTTATTTTGAGGGGCTCCAAAATCACCACAGATGGTGATTGCAGCCATGAATTTGAAAGACACTTCCTCCTTGGAAGAAAAGCTATGACCAACCTAGAAAGCATATTAAAAAGCAGAGACATTACTTTGCCAACAAAGATACATACAGTCAAAGCTATGGTTTTTCCAGTAGTCATGTATGGATGTGAGAGTTGGACTATAAAGAAAGCTGAGCGCCAAAGAATTGATGCTTTGAACTGTTGTGTTGAAGGAGACTCTTGAGATTCCCTTGGACTGCAAGGAGATGCAACCAGTCCATCCTAAAGGAAATCAGTCCTGAATATTCATTGGAAGAACTGATGTTGAAGCTGAAACTCCAATACTTTGGCCACCTGATGCGAAGAACTGACTCATTGGAAAAGACCCCGATGTTGGGAAATATTGAAGGTGGTAGGAGAAGGGGACAACAGAGAATGAGATAGCTGGATGACAACATGAACCCAATGGACATGTGTTTGAGTAGGCTCTGGGAGTTGGTGATGGACAGGGAAGCCTGACATGCTGCAGTCCATGGGGTTACAAAGAGTCGGACATGACTAAGCGAATGAAGTGACTGACGGACTTAAGATTATAAGACTTCCCTTTACATACTCAATGATCTACAAGTTTTCCACAGTCAAAGATATTTTCTGGATCATTCTTTGACACCTAAGAGGCTCTAAAGTATGTTCCTACATCACAAAGCCTTTGAGAGGGCGTGTGTGCACACTAAGTTCCTTCCATAGTGTCTGACTCTTTGCGACCCCATGGACTGTAGCCCTCCAACCTCCTCTGTCCATGGGATTCTCCAGGTAAGAATACAGGAGAAGTTTGCCATGCCTTCCTCCAGGGAGTCTTCCTGACCCAGGGATCAAACTGGCATCTCTTATGTGTCCTGCACTGGCAGGCAGGTTCTTTACCTCTAGCTCCACCTGGGAAGCTCCTTTGAGATGGCAGCATCCTCTAAAGCAGAATGGCCTAAGAGTTAAGAGAAGAGAGAGTTGGGACACCAAGCCTAGAGCTGCCTTAGTGCCAATGCCAGCCGGCAAAGTCAATCAGGTCCCGAGAACGTGCACGGCGGGGCTGAGAAAAGAAACTAAAGCAAGAGACTACAACAAAGATGGGGTCGAGAGGTTCAGACACGTCTCCACGAAGGGACGCAGTCTGACACCAACTTTATTCAGCATCTTATATTTATACAGAAAAGTGTGAGAAAGACAAGACAGTTGACATTTTTTCTTGGTTGATCTATACATCTTACAAACAGTCACAGGAAATCTTGAGAGCATGGGAATGGCACCCTGTTATTATTTCTTACACCAGATAACATTTTCTTGTGCGTGAGAAGTTTGCACAGAACTCCAGGTGTTTGCAGTAAATAAGCGCCTAATCTCTGGGGTGGCGGGACAGAGAGCTATGTTTGCAAGCAAACCCTCAAGGACTGAGGCAGCTCCCAGAGCTGTGTCCTTTGGACAAAGGACCCCGTTCTCACGGGCAGCTCCCCGCACTTAGGAAGCCCTACAGAACTCCAGATGAACCCACGGAGGAGTCATGCTACCTTTGCAACTCTGGAGACACAGTTACTAACACCAAAAAGAGATGTCCAAGAGTGCTAGACACAAAGAGGGGATCAGCATTTCTTGGAAGGGGGTTAGAAATTAAAAAGCATGAGTCTGAATGGTCCTTAAGAGAAGAATGAATATAGGAGGCCCTTGTTTACTTGCTAAGTCATGTCTGACTCTTTTATGACCCCATGAACTGTAACCCGCCCGGCTCCTCTGTTCATGGGATTCTCCAGGCAAGAATAACTGAATGGGTTGGTATTCCCTCCTCCAGGGGATCTTCCTGACTCAGGGATCAAACCTGCATCTCCTGCATTGGCAGGCAGATTCTTTTACCACTGAGCCACCTTCCTTGGGTCTGGTGTTTATTCAACCTGCAATCAAGAAGTAGGCTAAGCTTGGCAAGCATCCAGTTTCATCAGTCTGATGATGACTATGTTGTCTTCAGTGGCTTCGACACAGCCCTTAGCAAATCCTGTATGGAGTTTGGTTCCTACAGTTGCATCTACAAGAAGGTGAGCTTAGGGTTCTTTTGTTTTTGTTTTTTACTATCATTTTAATTCTAAATCTTGACCTTCAGCGCATCTGGAAACTTAACGTCACATGGTCCAAGCCTCTGTATTTTATAGATGGGGAAATGCAGCGGAGAGGAGGGGTGATTTGCTCAAGGTCGCACAGCTAGTGTGCAGGGGGCCTGGGGTACAATCCAGTGTCCTAACTCCCTATTCAGTATTCTCTGAAGTATCCCCTAAAGTAAGCTTTTGTTGCCTCACCAACCCAGACTCTTGTTTAGATCTATGCAAACAAAGCATGTGGTAATGATTTTGAGGAGCTATCAAGAGTCCTGAATACACTGCGGTGTGGAAATGAAGTCTACAGCATTTTGATAAAGTTGCCACTTTTGTTCTTCCACTAAGGATTTGCCTCTGGAAACCTCTCAAGGAGTTAAAATTCTCTACAGTTGTCAGTAATTGTGTGTATGCATAAATAGGCAGAGCAATTCAATAGAGGAGTTAAATAAGTGATTAAGAGATATCTTGAAATCAATGGGAAATTGTCTTAGCTTAGCATAAAAGAAGGCATTTTGTTGTTGTTATTGTTGTTGTCAAGAGAGGCTTATTTTCCTTAAGTCTTTTGATGCTTTATTAATTGTGATAAGGATGGTTAAAAATTATATTTTCCTCTTAGGAATGGCATAGATTTAGAAAATTTCAGCTTGCCCGATGCTCAGTGATTTTAAGAATATTACACACAATATTGAGATCTATATTTTTTTCTCCTCATAACCTTGATGTGAATTCCAAGTCCAGTAACGTCTAGTTCACTGGGATGTTAGTAGAATATGTCCCTGGAAAAATCTCAAAGATACTATGCTTTGTAAATAAAAAAGAAAGCAAATAAAGTGTAGACCCTTAAGAAATCACACATTTTTTAAGCTGGGCAGGGGAGAACAGTCCTCACACTTCAGCCCAGGGCTTGTGAAAACACAGATTGCTGGGCCCCTCTCCTGGAGTTTCTGATCTACCAAGTTCCCAGGTGATGCTGATGCTGCTGATTCAAGGACCACACTGTGAGACTCACTAGTTAAAAAGCAAAATCCAGGAGAGGGGCCCAGCAATCTGTGTTTTCACAAGCCCTGGGGATATATGTATATGTATGGGTGAGTCCCTTCACTGATCACCAGAAACTATCACAACATTGTTAATTGGCTATATCCCAATACAAAACGTTTTTTTGTGTTAAAAAATTAAATATTAAAAATTAAAAAAAGGAGAAAAAAATAAACCAAACCTTCCCCTTTACAGCATCCCTAGAGAATTACACTGTGCTTAGAGAGCTGATGGAAGTATACGGCCTGGAGTCAAAGAAATGGGGTCCCAGTGAGCAGTGAACTCAGGCTCATGACCTAGGCCACAAACCTAAGCAGTGGGTTACAAGCAGAGACCACACTTTGAGTACGATTGGTGTAGAGACTGCAGAGGCAAAAAAGCTTCTCAGGGAGCTCCTAGCCCAGTAAAGGGCATGAATACAGAAACAGGAGGTTTATAATACAGTGTGATAAACTTTAGGTATGGACTATATTATAAAGATAGGCTTCCCTGGTAGCTCAGTGGTAAAGAATCTGCCTTCAGTGCATGACATGGGTTGAATCCCTGGGTTGGGAAGATCCCCTAGAGAAGGAAATAACCAAACCATTCCAGTATTCCTGCCTGGGAAATCCCATGGACAGAGGATCCTGGAAGGTGACAGTCCATGGGGTGGCAAAGAGTCAGACACGACTTAGTGACTAAACAACAATGTAAAGATAGTATGAAGAGTATCATACCTACTACTGAGTATTTTCTGTATATCACAGTGAATGCATGGTGTGTGCTGTTGTGTCTGACTCTTTGCCACCCCATGGACTGTAGCCCACCAGGCTCCTCTGTCCATGGAATTCTTCAGGCAAGAATACTGGAGTGGGTTGCAATTTCCTTCTCCAGGGGATCTTTCCAAGCCGGGGTTGGAACCCGAGTCTCCTTCATTGGCAGGTGGATTCTTTATCATTGCTCAACCTGGGAAGCCCATATCAGAGTATATATCCTCTAAATTGTATTAGGTATTTTACACAAATAAGCTAATTCAGTCCTCAACAATCCAAAGGTAAGCACTTAGTATCAGCATTTTAGAGATGAGGAGACTAAAGCCCAGAGAGGTTAAGTAACTTGCTCAAGGTCAGACAGCTAGTAAGGAGCAGAGGTAGGCTTAGAATTCAAATCCAGTCCTGTACTCTTATTCACTATACTACATCCTCAGAGAAGACTACAATCAACTCTTAGGTTGAGAGAGAGGGATGGAGAGAGAGAAAAAAAGAGCAAGGTGGAGAGGAGAAAGACAGAGATGGGGAGGGGAGAGAGAAGGAAAGAAATGATTAGGAAACAGATTCTAAAGATGACATCTGAGCTATGTATTGATGAAAAATAGAAAATAGGATACATTTGTATTGGGGGGCATTCTAGATATAGACTGTGATGACTTGGAAAATGCTCCTTGATTGGGATTAACAGATGAAGAAGATAAAGGGTGGGGGTTGATAGAGAAGAATAAACAGACATTTCGAAAGGTCTAGTGCAGCTTAGCAAGGAGAATGTTTCCTTGGTGCTATCAAACAGACCACCACAAAAGTACCTGGGCAAGGTCAAGGCCCTACTGAGATGGAAGGCACTACCAGACTGGTGCCATCAGCTATATAATCTCTAGAGTCAGTCTGAGTTAATCTGCATCTCTTCCATTTATAAGCTGTGAGGTCTCGGTCAATTTCCCCAACTACTTTGGGTGTTCATTCTTCCTCTCGATCATTTGCTGGTCAGAGCATCTTCTCAGATTGCTGTTGTAATGTCTAAGTGAGGCAATACACATACTCTCCACAGTACTGGACAAGCAGTAAATGCTTAATAAATTGTAATTTTATAAAACAGTAATTCCTAACATACCACATGTCAAGCATCATTCTAATACAGTGGTTTGCAAAATGTGGTTCCCCAGACCAGAGGATTCAGAATCATTTGGAAACTTGTTAGAAGGGTGCTGTCTCTGGCCCCATCCCAGAGCAACTGAATCTGAAAGTCAGGGGATGGGAACCAGCACTCTGTTTTAGCAAGTCCCTCCAGGTGATTGTGATGCCCGCAAAAGATTGAGAATAATTGTTGTAAGCATTTCATGTGAACTGACTTCATTACTTCCTCATGGCAACCCAATGAGGTGGGTACTATTTTCTCTATTTTAAAGATGAAGAAACTGAGGCACCAAAAGGTAAAGTAAGTGACAAAGGTGATATAGCCAATAAGAAGTGGAAACACAAATTTTAACCTCATTTTAAAATTTTCAAAATTTCAAAAAATTTCTTCAGACAAGCCTTTCTGTCTCTTTTTACTTCCTCCCCTTTTCTGATATCATAGCCTGTTTCCATGTCTTCATGCCTTTAGTGTTCTGTGCCAAAGCGAAATTACCACCTATTGCTTTATCTACACCTTTCTTGGACCCAGTTGCTCTCGAACATCCATAACTCTTTTCATGAGGCTAGTCAGAGATGAAAGGGCCATACCACTGGAGTGATTCTTTGTGTATTGCTTGCTGAGGTAGAGAAGTCTGACATAGAAAACACCATTGTCAGCAGTGTCAACTTAGATTACAAAGGACAGTGACTGTTTGGGGAACCATTAGACAAATTATTTTGACCTGCTCTAACAATTTAAATATCTTTCATTTTATTTTGCAAATAAAAAAATTTGAATTTCATCACTTGACCACACCATGAAACCATCTCTGGGCAGAAAGTACAATCCTGAGTGACCTTGAGCGATCAGATTTTTATCAATATGCTCTTAATCAGCAAGCCTATTAAGGTCTGAATAGCATGAACTCTGCAGCCTGAAATGGTAATGGTGCCTGTTCTCCTTTCCTTAGTAAGCATACCTAACCTTCTTTATTTCTTAGCCACTTTGATGGATTCTTTTCAGGGCTGGCCAATATGTCATTAAAAAACACAGAATAAGCACTTTGAGCCAGATCTGAAGATTCTGATCATTTTGACCCCTACTAAAAGCTGGCTCCTCTTGAACAATTATAACAAATACTCGCTAACTTTGGCTCTTAAATATTCAGATGGCAGCCATGCCTTATCTCTATACAAAAGGAAAAGGGAAAACCTAATGATCATCAGGGAGTGGATCTTTGTCAGAGTTTCTTGCTGATTATGACCTTTGTGGAGAGAAAGTTAAAATATATAAGTATGTAGGAAAATATCCGATATTGTCATAGCACTACAAAGGAAGATGGAGATTATAGTTAAAAGAAGGCAATTCCTAAAGAATCATATTATATTCTAAAATGTATTTTTGTACCTTAAATAAATATTTCAAAAATGTCCTACAAGCTTCCTCATGACAGATTTTTAGAAAGAGGTGTGGTAGTCATTAGTTCTTGTACTTTTTTTTTATTGAGGGGGAATTCATGTAACACAAAATTAATCATTTAAAGTGAATAATTCAGTGGCATTTAGTACATTTCAGTGTTGTGCAACCATGACCTCTACCTAGTTTGAAAAAATTTTCATCACCTCAAAAGGAAACCCTTTACCAATTAAGTCATTATTCTCCACTCTCATCCCCCAAGCTTCTGACAACAATCAATCTGCTTTCTATCTCTTATGAATTTATTTATTCTGGATATTTCATAAAAATGGAATAATACATATAAATGGAATAACACAATAGGTGACCTTTTGTGTCTGGCTTATTTCACTTAGCATGTTTTCAAGGTTCATCCATGTTGCATCATGTATCAGTTCTTTATTCCTTTTTTATGGCTAAATAATATTTCATTATATATATTTACCAGAACTTGTTTACCCATCATCTGATGGATATTTGGGCTATTGTGAACAGTGCTGCTGTGAATTTGTGTGTATAGTATTTGAATATCTGTTTTAAATTCTTTGGAATATGAAACCCAAGAGTGAAATTTCTGGTTGATGTGGTAATCCTATATTTAACTTGTTGAGGAACAACAGTAGTTAAGTCACTTTATGTTCCCACCTGGAGTGTATGAGGGTTCCAATTTTTCCAAATCCCCACCAACACTAGTTATTTTCCAATAATTTTTTTTTTAGCTATCTTGGTGGTGGTTTAGTCACTAAGTTGTGTCTGACTCTTGCAACCCCATTGACTGTAGCCTGCCAGCTCCTCTGTCCATGGGATTCTCTAGGCAAGAATGTTGGAGTGGGTTGCCATGTCCTTCTCCAGGGGATCTTCCAGACCCAGGGACTGAACCCAAGTCTCCTGCATTGCAGGCAGATTCTTTACCAGCTGAGCTATGCAGGAAGCCCTTTAGCTATCTTAGTGGGTGTGAAAAAGTAACTCATTGTGGCTTGTTTTGCATTCCCTGGTGACTAATGATATTGAGTATCTTTTCATGTTTTTGTTGGCTATTTGTATATCTTCTTTGTAAATATGTCTACTAAAGTCCTTAGCCCATTTTTGAACTGGGTAGTCTCTTTTATTGTTGAGTTTTAAGAGTTTTATATATATATATATATATATATATATATCTCCTGCATACTAGACTCAACAGATACATGATTTGCAGTTTTTTTTTCTCATTCTGTAGATTGTCTTTTGATCACAATAATTTCATTCTCCTCTTTTCAATCATGTTATAGGACTACATTTCTCCTTGATAAGAGAGTAATGTGTGGAAGAGCTTCTAGGTGGAAGCTCTAGGAGGTAGTGTTCTATCTGACGTAAGTAAACCCAAGTGAATGTCCCAGCAATAGGTAACACTCTAGATCACAATTTCTGTCAGCTTGAGTTTTGGAATGAAGACGATATGGAGTAGAGTCTGCCAGTTAAGATCAGTTCAGTTCAGTTCAGTCGCTTAGTCATGTCCGACTCTTTGTGACCCCATGGACTGCACCATGCCAGGCTTCCCTGTCCATCACTAACCCCTGGAGTTTACTCAAACTTATGTCCATTGAGTTGGTGATGCCATCCAACCATTTCATCCTCTGTCGACCCCTTCTCCTCCCACCTTCAATCTTTCCCAGCATCAGGCTCTTTTCCGATGAGTCAGTTCTTCGCATCAGGTCACCAAAGTATTGGAGTTTCAGCTTCAGTATTAGTCCTTCCAATAAATATTCAGGACTGATCTCCTTTAGGATGGCCTGGGTGGACCTTGTTGCTGTCCAAGGAACTCTCAAGGGTCTTCTCCAACACCATAGTTCAAAAGCATCAATTCTTTGGTGCTCAGCTTTCTGTCCAACTCTCACATCCATACATGACTGGAAAAACCATTGCCTTGACTAGATGGACCTTTGTTGGCAAGGTAATGTCTATGTCTTTTTAATACGCTGTCTAGGTTGGTCATAGCTTTTCATCCAAGGAGTAAGTGTCTTTTAATTTCATGGCTGCAGTCACCATCAGCAGTGATTTTGGAGCCCCCCAAAATAAAGTCTGTCACTGTTTCCCCATCTATTTGCCATGAAGTAATTTACATATAAGCAAAAAAGCTTTGTTTTAGTCTTAAATTTTCTTAAAGTTGCTTATTGAAGAGACAATTTTGTGCCTCTGTTAAGTATTCTTGACACTCTTTTCAATTATTAGTTGACTCAGTTCTCATCTTAAACTGAATTTCCTGACCCATGCAAACTACATTATAGAATTGGGGGCCTATGTAGATTTTATGCAGTTTTGCAAAGAAGGTGAGGATAGCTCAACAGTTTCAGAAATTATTGTTCCTAGAATATGTCTTGGGGTCGTGAAGGACTGTACAGTATGGCCTCATAGGCTGTGTGCTACAACTGAATGACACTTCCAGGACTAGAGTCATGGGGTCCTCAAAATATGACCAATGGACCAAATCCAGCCACCACCTCCTTTTGTAAATAAAGTTTTATTTAAGCACAACCACATTTACTGATGTATGGCCTACAAGCTAAAAATATTTACTATGTGTTCCTTTATAGGAAAAAAAAAAGCCATCCTCTGACTTGAACAACATACAGCAGACCTTGTCTTTAGGCCTTGTGAGAGTTGCTATATGTGTGGAAACTGACTTGAAATTGACTACCCTTACCTCTGTTGCTGCTGCTGCTAAGTCACTTCAGTCATGTCTGTGTGACACTTCAGCTGTGTCACTCTGTGTGACCCCAGAGATGGCAGCCCACCAGGCTCCCCTGTCCCTGGGATTCTCCAGGCAAGAACACTGGAGTGGGTTGCCATTGCCTTCTCCACCCTTACCTCTAAACAATAGAAATACAACAGGCTTTTTTTTTTGCCCCTTTTACTTGCACTTGGGGAGCATGCAGACCAGTGACCATAGTTTCTATAACAATTAAGGGAAGAGGGTGTGGGTGGGACAGGAGTTCACAGACACACAGAACAAAGATGAGTGGCTCACACTTGTTAGATTCCTCATACCATATTGCCATCAACAGTTGTAAGTCACTATGAAAAACTGAGATAAATGGGAAGTCTTTGCATCCATGCAGGTTCTTGCTGCTTTATCTTCTGTTTTATGCTATTGTTGTTGTTCAGTCACTCAGTCATGTCCAACTGTTTGCAAACCCATGGACTGCAGCACTCCAGACTTTCCTGTCCTTCACCATCTCGCGGAGCTTGCTCAAACTCATGTCCATCGAGTCGGAGATGCTATCCAACCATCTCATCTTCTGTCATCCCCTTCTCCTCCTGCCCTCAATCTTTCCCAGCATCAGGGTCTTTTCCAATGAGTTGGCTCTTTGCATCAGGTGGCCAAAGTACTGGAGCTTCAGTTTCAGAACAGTCCTTCCAATGAATATTCAGGGTTGATTTCCTTTAGGATTGACTACCTTGATCTCCTTGAAGTCCAAGGACTCTCACGAGTCTTCTCCAACATCATAGTTCAAAAGCATCAATTCTTCTGTGCTCAGACTTCTTAAGGGTCCAACTCTCACAGCCATACATGACTACTGGAAAAACCATAGCTTTGACTAGATGGGCCTTTGTTGGTAAAGTAATATCTCTGCTCTTGAATATGCTGTCTAGGTTTTTCATACATTTTCTTCCAAGGAGCAAGTGTCTTTTAATTTCATGGCTGCAGTCACCATCTGTAGTGATTTTGGAACCCAAGAAAATAGTCTCTCACTGTTTCCATTGTTTCCCATCTATTTGCCATGAAGTGATGGGACTGGATGCCATATTCTTAGTTTTCTGGATGTTGAGTTTTAAGCCAACTTTTTCATTCTCCTCTTTTACTTTCATCAAGAGACTCTTCAGCTCTTCTTCACTTTCTGCCATAAGTGTGGTGTCATCTGCATATCTGAGGTTATTGATATTTCTCCTGGAAATCTTGATTCCAGCTTGTGCTTCATTCAGCCTGGCATTTCTTATGATGTACTCTGCATATAAGTTAAATAAGCAGGGTGACAATATACAGCCTTGACATACTCCTTTCCCAATTTGGAATCAGTTCATTGTTCCATGTCCAGTTCTAACTGCTGCATCTTGACCTGCATACAGGCTTCACAGGAGGCAGGTAAGGTAGTCTGGTATTCCCATCTCTTTAAGAATTTTTGAGTTTGTTGTGATCCACACAGCAAAGTCAAAGGCTTTAGCATAGACAGTGAAACAGAAGTAGATGTTTTTCTGGAATTCTCTTGCTTTTGAATAGATGGTTTTCTATATCTGTTGTCCTTAAACAAACTTAACATTTTAAAATTATAACATGTATCCATTAATCACATTACTGGACTACAATACAAAAGCAGATTTATCAATCTATATTGATGGCTAATAGTCTTATGAGGATGTATGGTATAAAGGTATTTACTTGGAAAGTTGCACCTGATTACTTTTTCTAGGTGGTGAACTTGTTGAAGACAAAGACCATATCTTATGCTGCTTTCACCTAAAGAGGATTAAGTGCTAGGCAGCTCAATAAAAGCTTTTGAGTATGGAATAAAAATAACACAGTCTAACTGGGCAATCAAGCATGATTGAATGTTTTCATTAATTCATTGTTTTAATGAGGGAAAAATTCAGAACATTTTCTACTTCTTATAATTTTATGTATTCTCTTATAGAAAAAAATGTAAGTGAAATAGTAATAAACTCAAATAAGTGCAACTAGAATGGTGTATTTGCTGTTAAAAGCACACACAAGGACTATTACAGTAGACTATATCCATGATCTGTAGTCATAGCCATATTCATAAAAAGCTCAGGGACTTAAGCATGCTTGAACTGCCCCAGACTAACAAGGAAACTCTGTGCTCTTATTTCTTACAAATGGCCTGTCAAAAAAAGAAAAAGTCAGAGCCTGTCAATATCAGAAAACTCAAGGTCCAATTACTCAGAAAGATGATGCTTTTTTATAAACTCAAATATGCTTTATAACCAAATGTGAATTGTGATTCCAGTCTACAAAGTTGATTCATGAAAGGTAGTAAAGCTAGCATAATGCCAACTATATACTGCATAAGGAGCCCTAGCTCTGCCTTGGTTCCTGACTCATTTGCAAAAGGTATAAAGCCAAAAGATTAATTCAATAATTCTTCCCACCATATGCCAGACATTGTTGAAAGCATTATAAGTACAATGTTGAATACTATAAGCAAAGTCCATGCCCTCAGGGAGTCTGTTTTCTACCTACTGGGGAAAGATATATTAAGTAATTAATTTATTTCAATATAATAATCATATAATAAGTGATAAAGTACTGGGTGCTATGAAAGTAGAGATGAATAATATTGAAATGACAGTGAGAGATCAAGTCAGACCTCCCTGAGAAATTACACTAATATCTAATAGATGGATTGAAGTTGACTCAGCATAGAGGGAAGTGGGGAGCTGAGAAGAGTAGAGGTGAAGAATATTCCAAGGAAAGAGAACAACAAATGCAAAGGTACCAAGATGGAAGCAGCTGCAGAGGGGAAATTAGAATTTTAGACAGAATAGATGAGTTTTCAGAAAAATGTATATTCACAAAAAATAACTTGAGAAATAGCCTGACTTACATAAAATTAGGCTTAAGAGGTAGGTAGAGGTGATGTCATGAATAGTTGTGTGCTGAACATTTTGAACCACATAAATAATTTTAGAGCAATAAGATGTCATAAAAGGATTTTGAGCAAGATAATAGCATAATCAGATTTAGGTTTTCTTTAAAAATATCACCAGTCCCAGGAGTAGAGACAGAGTGAAGACAGGTTGCCCAGTTGAGATACAATTTACTTCTTTCCTTTGCCATGTTTTCATTTGTAGGGAGCATTGTGCAGTGTAATAACTACTACAGATGATAAATAGTAGTTTCACATGTAGTACACTCACATGTAGAAGAATGAAACCTCTACCCTACACCACTTACAACACTGGGACGACCCAGAGGGATGGTATGGGGAGGGAGGAGGGTGGAGGGTTCAGGATGGGGAACACATGTATACCTGTGGCAGATTCATTTTGATATATGGCAAAACCAATACAATATTGTAAAGTTAAATAAAATAAAATAAAAAAAACTAACTCTAAGTAGGTTAAATATGAAATGAAAGACTGAAAAAACATAAAACTCCCAAAAAATGATAGGAAAAAAGCTGCTTGACATGGGTTTGGCAATGATTTTTTGGATATGATACCTATGAGCAAAAGCCACAAAATAGAAAATACATATAGTGAGACTATATCAAACTCAAAAACTTCTATACAGCAACAGAGATGACAAACAAAATGGAAAAGCAACTAACTGAATGGGAGGAGATATTTGCAAATGATATATCTATTAAAGGGTTGATGTTCAAAATATATAAAGAACTTGCACAACTCAATTTCCAAAAAACCAAAAATCGGCACATGAAAAGAGGATAAATATCCCTAATTATTAGAGAAATGCAAATCAAAACCTCAACGAGATATCACCTCACATCTGTCAGAATGAAAGTGAAAGTGAAAGTTGCTTAGTCGCATCCGACTCTTTGTGACCCCATGGACTATACAGTCCATGGAGTTCTCTAGGCCAGAATATTGGAGTGGGTAGCCTTTCCCTTCTCCAGGGGATCTTCCCAACCCAGGGATCGAATCCAGGTCTCTCACATTGCAGGCAGATTGTTTACCAACTGAGCCATGAGGGAAGCCCAAGAATATTGGAGTGGGTAGCCTATCCCTTCTCCAGGGGATCAAACTCAGGAATTGAACCAGGGTCTCCTGCATTTCACATGGATTCTTTACCAACTGAGCTATCAGGGAAGCCATCTGTCAGAATGGCTATTATCAAAAAGACAAGAAATAACAAGTGTTGGCAAAGATATGGAGTAAAAGGAACATTTGGGCACTGTTGGTGGGATTGTAAATTGGTTCAGCTCCTATGGAGAATAGTATGGAGTTTCCTCAAAAAATTAAAAATGGAACTATCATATGATTCAGCAAGTCCATTTCTGGGAATATGTCTGAAGGAAACAAAAGTGCTGTGTGGAAAGATATCTGCACCATCATGGTAACAGAATTATTTAAAATATCTAACACATGGAAACAAGTGTTCCTCAATGGATGAATGGATAAAGAAGTTGTAGTATGTATATTCAATGGAAACATTGTTCAACTCTTAAAAATGAAGAAATCCTGTCATTTGTGACAGCATGGATGGAACTTGAGGGCGTTATGCTAAGTGAAAAATACTGTATGTGAAATATAAAAAAAAATTCTTAAAAAAAGAGAGGAAGAAGGAAAAAACAAACTCATAGAAAAAGAGACCAGATTTGTAGGTTATTAGAAATATGGATGGTGAAAGGGTAGGGGAATTGGATGAAGGCAGTGATAAAGTACAAACTTCCAGTTATAAGATAAATACATTCTGGCAATGTAATGTACAACCTAATGACTAGTTAACACTGCTGCTGCTGCTGCTAAGTCGCTTCAGTCATGTCTGACTCTGTGCGACACCACAGACAGCAGCCCACCAGGCTCCTCTGTCCACAGGATTCTCCAGGCAAGAATACTGGAGTGGGTTGCCATTTCCTTCTCCAGTTAACACTGCTACAGGGTATATGAAAAATTTTAAGATAGTATATCCTAAGAGTTCTCATTGCAAAAAGAAAAATTCCTTTATTTTTCTTTTTAAAAATTTTGTATCTATACGAGGGCTTCCCCAGTGGCTCAGATGGTAAAGAATCCGTCTGCCAATGCAGGAGACATGGGTTCGATCCCTGATCCAGGAAGATCACACATGCTGCAGAGCAACTAATAAGCCCATGTACCACAACAATTGAGCCTGTGCTCCAGAGCCCAGGAGCCACAACTACTGAGTCCATGTGCCCAAACGACTGCAGCCTGTGTGCCCTGGAGCCCATGGTCCCCAATAAGAGAAGCCACCGCAACAGAAGCTCACGCGCGGCAACTAGAGAGTAGTCCCTGCTTTCCACAACTAGAGAAAAGCCTACACATGCAATGAAGACCCAGTATTGCCAAAAATAAATAAATAAAAACCTCTTATTAAAAAATTCTACATCTATATGAGATGATGAATGTTACCTAAACATTGTAGTAATCATTTCACAATATATGTAAGTCAAATCATGATGCTATGTACTTTAAACTTATACAGTGCTATATCTCAATTATACCTCAATAAAAATCAAGGGAAAAAAATGAGAGTAAAAGATAAGTACGGTAAAAGTAAGCTAAATAAAAGAAAGTGTTAGTTGCTCAGTTGTGTCTGACTCTTTGCAACCTCATGTAACCCGCCAGGCTCCTCCTTCCATGGAGTTTACCAGGCAAGAATACTGAAGTGGATAGCCAGGCCCTCCTCCAGGGGATCTTCCTGATCCAAGGGATTGAACCCTGGTCTCCTGCATTGCAGGAAGGTTCTTTACCATCTGAGCCACCAGGGAAGTCAAGCTAGGAAAAGAGGGAGGCAAAAAGTATCACAGGCAGAGGAAACTGTGTGCAAAGATTGGGATTTCAAAAAGAGCAGCATCCACGGTAGATACGATTCACAGCCTCAATATCTTTTCTTACCCAGAATATGATTTCAATTTTGTTCAGATATCCAAATCGATCTCTGGATAATCAGGAGAATTTTGATTAGTTTAAACTAGTGTGTGGCATTTCCTTGGTGACTATTATTTATTCAGCCCAATACAATTTAAAGGGAAAGATGTAGTCTATCCTTCAAGGAGATTTTCCTTTCTCTTTCTTGCTGGATGTGATTAAAAAAAAAAAAAAAGCAACAACTTATAACCCTTATTTCCCTTGCTACACTAGCCTTAACATAGAGCTTAACACAAAACTGAAATAAATTGAAATATTTCATAGTAGTAATTGAGTGACAATTGATTTCTATCATATCTAGAGCCTTCCATTCTTTGGACCTCTAGTTTTAGTTCATATTCTCATTACTTGAGCTAGTTTGAGTAGGTGTTTTCTGTCTAAAATCACAAGTATTCTGACAGAGTATTTGACAGGGTAGAAGCAATTCAGTATAACAAGACTATGAAGTAAAACAAAATACAGCTGGAGAAGTAGGCAGAGGCAAAGTCTGTGGGCCTTGTTTCTGGAGGCAATACACACTAAGTTCAGGGCATCCATATAGAAAGAGTTCTTCCACCAAATAGGCACACAATGAGGGATAGAAAGATATAGCAGACTTATGACATGTAGAACTTTGTTCTTATAAACACCAAAGCTCAGTCCATTTAGTTACTTTATTATGGTTACACTACATCCATTTTATTTTTATTCTATATCAGAGATAAGTTATATATTTTGTGAGGGTTGAGTAACTGCCTTTTGAGTACAGTAAGGGATATGGAAATAATACTGGAGAGCTTGATACTGTTTAGTGGTCACAGTCAGATCCTAAAGGCCTTTAAAAATTATTCCAGAATGAAAAAAAATGTAATAAGGTAGGGAGAACTGATCTAGGAGATCAAAACTTTCCAATTACATGAAGAACAGATCAAATAAAATGAAAAACCAAAGTTTAGAAGAAAACTGTGAGCGGGGTTGGTGATGGAAGTGTTATAAAAATTGTCCAATCTCTCTCCCTTTTTACAGTAGAGCTGAACAATAATTTTTAAAATAATGAAAAGGGGAAATTCAGCAATTTGAAAAAGCTTTCATCAGTAGTACACATACGTGGCCTTGCTAGTGACATCCACATGCCACCTTGATACTTCTTAGAAAGAGATTCAGTTCTCTTTAATTTAGTAAGGCAGGGCTAGTAGCTCCATAGGCTTGGTGATAAATGTTGCAAAGGGCTCCTGATCCTATACTTGGTGTACCCCTGGATCCCTCTTGAGGGAGGAGAGACTGGTTCTTTAGGCAGTCTGCTCCCAAGACAATGTCAGCCACTATTTGAGAGAACAGGAATATTTATTTTTTTTAAGTCCAAATATTTACTATCCAAGATTAAGAAGATAAGTCTGTATTCCCATCATTAACAAACTGGACTCTGTTTGCTTTTTTTTTTTAAGGTAAAATTGAAATACCATTTTTTATCATTATTTTACTTACCAGTATAGACATTATTGATATCTTTAAGGTTGATCTTCCTGGTATCATGTAATGACTGAATGTATCTAACTTGTAATAATTTAAATTTGACAAGCATATAAAGGAAAACTATGTTGTTAAAAGTTTCCTGAAGATATAGGTTTTTATTATTTATTTTCTTTTTGACTAGTAAGAGTTTACAATTAAAAGTAATGGGAAAACTCTGAGTGTAATAAAGTATCTTCAAATTAAAAAAAAAAGTGTTGACAAACTATAGAGCAAGTGAAACTGTCATTCATTGCTAATGGGAGTGAAATGGGTATAATCACATCAGAAAATGGTTTGATAGTATCTACTTATGCTAAAATTATATGTGTGCTCTATGATACAGCAATTCCTCTCTTAGATTAATAAGCAAAACACTGTGCTCACGTGCTCAAGCATACTCTGTTGTGTCGACTTTTGCTGCCCCATAAACTGTAGCCTGCCAGGCTCCTCTGTCCATGAGATTTCCCAGGCAAGAATACTGAAGTGTCTTGCCATTTTCTACTCCAGGGGAATCTTCTCAACCTAGGGATTGAACCTGTGTCTCTTGCATTGACAGACAGATTCTTTACCACTTAGTTACCTGGGAAACCTGTTCATATGCTCACCAGACCCCAAATAGAAATTTCCTAAATACTCAATGGAGAATGGATAAATGAATTGTAGTATGCTTACACAACTGAATATTATAAAGAGACATAACAACCTACAACTAACTATATGAAACAATACAGATGAATCTTATAAATATAATGTTACATGAAAGAAAGAAACCACATACAAATGCATACATTATGTATAACTACAAAAACAGTTAAAACTAATCTATGCTGTTATAAATTAAGATAGTGGTTACTTTGGTGGTAGTGATTAGAAAGTGTTCTGAAATGGGATGATGTGTTCTGAAATGGCTTCTAGGATGTTGGTATTATACATGTGTAAATAAAAAGAGAAACATGTGTAATAGAAAAGAATCCATGGGATTCTCCAGGCAAGAATACTGGAGTGGTTTGCCATTTCCTTCTCCAGGGGAAGCTTCCTAACCCGGGGATCGAATTGAGGTCTCCTGCATTGCAGGCAGACGCTTTAACCTCTGAGCCACCAGGGAAGCAAATAGAAAGAGAGCATGATATAAAATTACTTATGTTTCTACTTTTAGAAAATATATATTTTTGAATATACATGAAAACATTCATGTAGTAGATAGAATAATGCCTGCCTCCCCAACCAAAGATGCCTATATCTCTCTCTCTCTCCTAGAAGTGTTAGTCACAAAATTCATGTTGCTGTCCAAGGGATTCTCCAGGTAAGAATACTGGGGTGGGTTGCCATTCCCTTCTCCAGGGTATCTTCCCCACCCAGGGATCAAACCCAGGTCTCCTACCTTGCAGGTGATTCTTTACTGTCTGATTCACCACAGAAGCCCCTAAAGATGCCTTTGCATGCCCTGATTTTCAAAACCTGTGAGTATGTTCCCTTACGTGGTAAAAAGAACTTTGCACATGTGATTATGTTTAAGGGCCTTAAAATGGGGAGATTATCCTGGATTATTTGAATGAGCTCAATCTAATAACATGGGTCTTTCAAAGCAAAGAATCCTTCCCTGCTGTGGTCAGAGGAAGCTATATCTATGGAAGGCAAAGAGAGATAACATTGCTGGCTTTGGAGGAAGGAGAACTTTAGCCAAGGAATGTGGGTGACCTCCAGGAAATATCACATAAGAAACGAATCGCCAGTCCAGGTTCGATGCAGGATACAGGATGCTTGGGGCTGGCGCACTGGGATGACCTAGAGGGATGGTACGGGGAGGGAGGTGGGAGGGGGGTTCAGGATGGGGAACACGTGTGCACCCGTGGTGGATTCATGTTGATGTATGGCAAAACCAATGCAATATTGTAAAGTAACTAGCTTCCAATTAAAAAGAATACATTTGAATCAGTCCTAATGAGGTGGATGAAACTGGAGCCTATTATACAGAGTGAAGTAAGCCAGAAGGAAAAACACCAATACAGTATACTAACACATATATATGGAATTTAGAAAGATGGTAACAATAACCCTGTGTATGAGACAGCAAAAGAGTCACTGATGTATAGAACAGTCTTATGGACTCTGTGGGAGAGGGAGAGGGTGGGAAGATTTGGAAGAATGGCATTGAAACATGTAAAATATCATGTATGAAACGAGATGCCCATCCAGGTTCGATGCATGATACTGGATGCTTGGGGCTCGTGCACTGGGACGACCCAGAGGGATGGTATGGGGAGGGAGGAGGGAGGAGGGTTCAGGATGGGGAACACATGTATACCTGTGGCGGATTCATTTTGATATTTGGCAAAACTAATACAATTATGTAAAGTTTAAAAATAAAATAAATAAATTTAAAATAAAAAAAAAGAAAGAAAATGAATTTTCCCCTAGAGCCTCCAGAAAGTAATGCCGCCCTGAAGGCACCTTGATTTTTAGCCCACTAAGACCTGTATCTGATTTGTGACCTACAAAATTGTAAAAAATAAGTCTGCATTATTTCAAGTCTCTATGTTTTTGATGATTTGTTATGGTAGCCTCAAAGAAAAGCCTAACAACACAGTTTGGAAGAAAATAACACCAATAAGAGTGTAATTAGAGTGATTGTCTCTGGGTAGTGGAATTACAGGTGATTTTTATTATGATGTTTTTCTTATGCACATTTGATTATTTCCTTAAGATTTCTTAAAGTGGAATTATTGAGTCAAAGGCTACAAATATTTGTAAGTGCCTTGAAATTCAATGTGAATTCCCTTTAAAAAAAGGTTGTACCAATTCCTACTCCTATCTAATATTTCTTTTTGCTGAAACTTTTGGTGACTTGGTTATGCCAGTTCTCTCTCATTCACTTTATGAGCCCCAAGTAAATAAATAAAACAGTAGTAAAATACAGAGCCGAGAAAAGAAGCAAAACTGAAATACAAGTCAGATACTCTATTTTCATGTTACCTTGTAACGTATATCCTTGGGGCCACTTCACCATGCAGAGCATGCTCATGAATGATGCTTCTAAGCTACTCAAGGTTCTCTTACGACTTCAGTTTAATATTAGTACTTACTTTCGCACCACTCTGTTGAAATTAAGAAGGGCCAGCAGCTTCTTCAAAGTTTCAGAATAGCCTCTTCTTGGAACATCCTGAAGTGTCCTTCCTTTTAAAAAGCCATTTCTTTAGAACATAACCTCCCTTCTAGCCTTTTTTTTTCTTTCTTTCTTTTCTGCCTCAAACCTCTCTCCCTGAGATTCTCTCTGCAACAGGTTTCCAGAGCGAGACTCTAAGTACCTGAGATTTTAAGAAGTTGGTACTTCTCTAGGACTTGATGTTCTCTCCCTGTGGGGGAAGAGAGGGCATCCTTTTTCAGCTGATTTCAATCAAGACGCTCACCCTATAATGGAAAAGCTATAAAAAGAATGTGTGTGTATATATATGTATAACTGAATCACTTTTCTGTACAGCAGAAACTAATGCAACATTGTAAATCAACTATACTTCAATTTAAAAAATTTAAAAAGAAACATTTCAATGAATCTAAAAAAAAAAAAAGACACTCCGGCTGGTAAGTAACTTTAAGGTATGGATTCAAGAGACAAATTTTGAAATTGAAAAAAATACATGTGATCCTTATAATTTGCTGTACTGTATGTTTCTAAAAACTATTATAAAATGAATTAAGCATGTATTATCACGTAAAAAAAATGCAGCTATCATGATCCTAAGTCAAAGGCATGAAAAATAAAATACGTATTCCACATTAACAATATTTTCTTGACTTCTTAGAACTTAGAAGACACATGAGGAGGATGATTTAAATAACCCATTTGTCTTTTAAAAAGCTGTTCAAGTAATTTCCAGCTGATATGTTCTTTTTGTTTTGATAAATCTCCCAACACTAAGAAGTGACATTTAAAAATCATTCCTCTGACCTTAGAAATGCTCTCAAGTACTAAGTGCTCAACAGATGTTTGCTGTTCTTGATGATGATGGTATTTTCAGACCAAAAAACATTTTCAAATCTAAGGAGTGACTCACCATTTCTCCCCGTCATCTGCTCCTGCCACTCTTAGTTTATTTAAAACTACAAATAGAGCTAGTCCTTGGATTGCTGTTAACAGGAAGCACTAAGTGCTATTAAATCTTTTTAAAAAAATTATTTGTATTTATTTTTTAAATACCAGCCTTCACTACCAAAGTGGTAGAGCAGCAACTGTATTCAGTGTGATTATTTCAGTGTGACTGCCCTATTGTAGGGGGCTTCCCAGGTCACACTAGTGGTAAAGAACCTGCCTGTCAATACGGGAGACATAAGAGACGGGGGTTCAATCCTTGGGTTGGGAAGATCCCCTGGAGGAGGGCACGGCAACTCACTGCAGTACTCTTGCCTGGAGAATCCCCATGGACAGAGGAGCCTGGTGGGCTACAGTCCACGGGGTCGCAAAGAGTTGGACACGACTGAGTGACTAAGCAGCAGCAAACTAAAATACAAATTCTTCTGATGTTAAGAAGCCAGTTTTTTTTTTCCCCCCAGATATTTTCCCAGAACATCAGTTGAGAGTGAGGGGGAATGAGTGAGGTTGGGTTGGAGATTTGAGAAATGAGAAGGTGTTTTGTTTACTGTCATATAATCAACATTAGCACACTATCTGGTACTAGGTGTAACTACACATGAAAAGTCATGGCATTCTGTTCTTTATATTTTCAGGATATATTTTTATTTTTTGAAGTATGGTTGATTTATAGTGCTTCATATATACAACAGGTGTACAATGTTTCAGGTATATATATGTGTGTGTGTGTATATATATATATACTTTTTCAGATTATTTTCCACTTCAGATTATTACAAGATATTGAATGTATTTCCCTGTGCTATACAATAGGCCCTTGTTATTGATCTATTATATATATATATATATATATATATATATATGTTTGTATCTGTTAATCTCAAACTCCTAATTTATCCTTCTCCCTCCTTTCCCCTTTGGTAACCATAAATTTGTTTTCTTTGTAAGTCTATTTCTGTTTTGTTAATAAATTAATTTGTATCATTTTTTAGATTCTGCATATAAGTGATATCATATGATATTTGTCTTTCTCTCTCAGGATAACTTTTGACTTTCTACCTTCACATTCTCATGCTAGCCAACCTGTTTTAGGTGTGCATCTTTCCTTGTCTGACTGGTCTACCATCTTTAGTTTCCCTTCTTCCAAACTATCCCCCACACTGAGTTCTTATTATGCCTATGTTTCTCAGTAAGAGAATGCTGAGTGAATAAATGAATGTATAACTGATTATACAAACATTAACACTTTATAATTATAAACACAATGGATTTCTTTACAGAGAAAAGCTGAACATAATATAAAATGAGAGGTCTCAAGCTTGGGCTTACAGAACTCTCAAGAATGAGGGTCATATAACTTGACACAGAGAGAGTATAAAAAGTAAAATTCTGTCACTCTTGACCTTATGCAAGTAACTTTTGTTTCTAAAAAAATAAAAATAAGTGATAAAAATAAGTCAACATATATGACTTAGCTGAAAGGAAGTACAAGTTTTAAACTTTAAAAATGCTTATTTATTTTCTAATAGAAAGACAAATATATGTTAATTGTAGGATACTGGAGAAATACAGAAAAGTTTAAAGGATCAAATAAAACCACCACTGAAATACTGCTTAACCTTATTTTTTTTTCTAGTTGTGTATTTTAAATTGAGTTCATTCTCTTCTTTATAGTTTTGTATTCTGGCATTTTTGTTTATGTTTTAAGCAATCTGTTATTAAATATTCTTCTAAAACATTTGTTATAATGGCTGCAGCATAGTCTATCTGATAGGGATATCATAATTTAAGCATTTCTTCATTGTTGTTCATTTATGTTGACTTTCTTCCCAGATAAGCTAAAAATATCATGAGACAAAAGTATAGTCATGATCATTATCTTTCCATCAAATGATGATTTTATGAGTTCAGAGAAGTGGAATTAAGTGGATAGTTATCATCTTTTTTTTCCTCCTTAATCTTTGTCACATAACCTTATATCTCTACCTAAAATAAAGTTTATACCCTTCCTTCTGAAAACTACTTTCAGGGAAGCATTCCACATTTTGTAAAACATCTGTGCTCTGGAGCAGACATAGCTTTGCTACTCTTCCACTTAAAAAAAAAAATCTTTTATAAGTGCAGGGACAAAATACTTGAAAGAAAATACTAGTATAAAAGCTACAGTCTTTTTAAGATAATGGTGCTAGCTCTCCTTTGAAATTGGACTCTACTTGTAGTTTACATGTTATTATAGATGAATTTATTAAGATTTCATGATGATGGAAGCAATATAAAGAGCTAAGAGTATGTCTCCTACTGTCCTGGTTTCTATTCCTATTTGTAGGTAATTTGGAAATTTCCAAATTAAAGAATAAAAAAACTTTATATTACAGAGGTTCTAAATTCTCAGAACACCTGTTTTAAAGTCATGTTGCTCTGTTGATGAATCACCCAAGCTTTATAAAATGATTCATCATTAGTCATTATAAAATATAAGCTTAACAATCCATAAGCTCAAAATACTACTATTTTATTAGCTCCATATTTATTGAAGCCATATTACTTTGACTAAGTCTAGAAACAAAGAATGTTCAAAAAGTTTATTCTTCAAAATGGCAGCTCTTTCCATTCCTTCAATGCTCTATTTAGTCATATCTATCAAGGTGACATTTATTAGCAGAGAAAAAACTTGGTAAATTTTCTTTATCCCCCTAAAAGGTAATAGGTCTTTGATCCACGTTTCTGTATAGAGCGTATACTTAACTCCATACAGAACTATGTGTTGTACAGCAAGTATGAGAGCTTAGGTTCTTGAAATTTCCTGTCACCTGAGTATGTTTTCTAATTCATTTCTATTTCTAATTCATGGATGAGAAAACTGATGCCAGTATTGTTTATTAGTGAGATCAAGGTTGCATCTGTGCTCAGACAAGGCTTTAAGGAGAACCAATAGCCCCTGGGTTTCTGATTTGTTGCTGAGTCAACAAAAGACTGTGTTTTCTGGGCACAGTATATTTCAACTCTGCTGTTCCACACCTGCCTGGGGCTCTTTCTAATCAGTGTCAGACGGAGTTTTAATGCTAACCCCCACAGACTGGCATATGTCTTTACTTATGTGCCTTAGAAGTATGCTGTGTACCCGGGAAGCTATGTACTGGGATGAGTATATGGAAATTCATGGGCTTTGGAACCACTTTGGAGCAGCTCCACACTTCATGGGGCTTTTAGTTGCCTCATATTTACAGTGGGAATGTTTAAGTTCCTCTGTCTGAGGATTTTGTGTATTTAGTGAGTTAACTTAGGTATGGCACTTAGCACCATGCCTGGCACATAATAGGCACTCTGCTCTAAAGCAGTATGCATCCTACTGTGCTGGCAAAGCCTTAAGATTGCAGATTCATCTTTTATGGGGGTTATGTAAATGAATTTCTGAAGGTTGTTTTGGTGTTTTCTATTGTATGACTTTTTTACCAGCTGAGCCACAAGGGGAGATGAAGCATTTAGTTCCGGGGTTAACACGGTAGAAATAAGACTTCTAAATGCAGTTATTTGGGAGGAGGGTGGAGGGTTCAGGATGGCGAACACATGTATACCTGTGGCGGATTCATTTTGGCATTTGGCAAAACTAATACAATTTTGTAAAGTTTAAAAATAAAATAAAATTAAAATAAATAAATAAATAAAATCAACTTAGAAGCAAAAATAAATAAATAAATTAAATAACATTAAAAAAAAAAATAAATGCAGTTATTTTTCCGGTGTCTAAATAATGGTGAATTTTTGAAAAATGACTTCAAAGTTACTCCAGGACGAAAAGAAAGAAAGAAAGAAAAAAAACCCGGTAACGGGCAGAACTTCTTTCTCATGCTTCCGTTTCATTAAGCATGAAACTAGAAATATAAGAAATGCTAAGAGAAATCATCCACTCATTTTATTGAAGTTTTCTTCCCCCCAGGATGGCATCTAATTGCTTCTCAAACAGTTCTAGTGAGTTGCTTTTAAAAATGTGACTTTATGTTTCTAAAAGAATTCTCCATATCTGTGACTGGAAAGCAAATGAGGTTACACCAAATTTACACTTGCTCTTTCATTAAAACATGTGCTTTGAACACATCATACATTGAAACAAATAACAGGTCCCAAATCATAGAGAACTCGATCACTTTATCATTGCACCTTGTTGTAGCTGCCTTGGACCCTAGGTACTTTCTCTTAAGGGAGAGAATGTTGGAGCTACAAGACATAGGATTAATTACTTTAACCTACTTCTATTTATGAAAGTACAATTCCTGTGGCTCTGTCTGCATCCCACTGCTTCTGAATAACAAAAGAGCATAATTTAGGTTCACCCACTAAGGTCCTGTCCTCATTACTGCAAACAAGACCAAGAGCAATTTTCCCACTGATGGCCTTTTCCCAGCCATTTTGGTCTTGTTTTGAGACCATATTAAGACAGTTTTACATTAATTACCAGAAGAACTTTTATTGTTATTTTGAATTTTAGACCAATAAGGGCGTATCAAACTCTTCAGAGAAAAGGAACCCTAGAATATATACCTCAGTTCAGTTCAGTCACTCAGTTGTGTCCAGGTCTTTGTGATCCCATGGACTGCAGCACTCCAGGCTTCCCTGTCCATGGCCAACTCCCCAAATTTACTCAACTCATGTCCATTGAGTCAGCCATGCCATCCAACCATCTCATCCTCTGTTGTCCCCTTCTCCTCTTGCCTTCAAACTTTCCCAGCATCAGGGTCTTTACAAATGAGTCAGCTCTTCACATCAGGTGGTCAAAGTATTGGAGCTTCAACATCAGTCCTTCCAATGAACACTCAGTACTGATCTCTTTTAGGATGGATTGGTTGGATCTCCTTGCAGCCCAAGGAACTCTCAAGAGTCTTCTCCAACACCACAGTTCAAAAGCATCAATTTTTTGGTGCTCAGCTTTCTTTATAGTCCAACTCTCACATCCATACATGACCACTGGAAAAACCATAGCCTTGACTAGATGGACCTTTGATGGCAAAGTAATGTTTCTGCTTTGTAATATGCTGTCTAGGTTGGTCATAACTTTCCTTCCAAAGAGTAAGAGTCTTTTAATTTCATGGCTGCAATCACCATCTGCAGTGATTTTGGAGCCTCCCAAAATAAAGTCAGCCACTGTTTCCACTGTTTCCTCATCTATTTGCCATGAAGTGATAGGACCAGATGCCATGATCTTAGTTTTCTGAATGTAGAGCTTTAAGCCAACTTTTTCACTCTCCTCTTTCACCTTCATCAAGAGGCTTTTTAGTTCCTCTTCACTTTCTGCCATAAGGGTGGTGTCATCTGCATATCTGAGGTTATTGATATTTCTCCCAGCAATCTTGATTCCAGTTTGTGCTTCATCCAGCCCAGGGTTTCTCATGATATGCTCTGCATATAAATTAACTAAGCAGGGTGACAATATACAGCCTTGACGTAATCCTTTTCCTTTTTGGGATCAGTCTGTTGTTCCATGTCCAGTTCTAACTGTTGCTTCCTGACCTGCATACAAATTTCTCAAGAGGCAGGTCAGGTGGCCTGGTATTCCCATCTCTTTCAGAATTTTCCACAGTTTATTGTGATCCACACAGTCAAAGGCTTTGGCATAGTCAATAAAGCAGAAATAGATGTTTTTCTGGACCTCTCTTGCTTTTTCCATGATCCGGCGGATGTTGGCAATTTGGTCTCTGGTTCCTCTGCCTTTTCTAAAACCAGCTTGAACATCTGGAAGTTCACGGTTCACGTATTGCTGAAGCCTGGCTTTGAGAATTTTGAGCATTACTTTTCTAGCGTGTGAGATGAGTGCAATTGTGTGGTAGGTAGTTAAGCATTCTTTGGCATTGCCTGTCTTTGGAATTGGAATGAAAACTGACCTTTTCCAGTCCTGTGGCCACTGCCGAGTTTTCCAAATTTGCTGGCATATTCAGTGCAGCACTTTCATAGCATCATCTTTTAGGATTTGTAATAGGTCAACTGCAATTCCATCACCTCCACTAGCTTTGTTTGTAGTGATGCTTCCTGAGGCCCACTTGACTTCACATTCCAGGATGTGGGATGGGGGGGCGTTATAGGGTAAACTGACTATGCAGCCTTGGGAGCTGCTTTTCAACAAGATGATGTGTGTGCATATATGTTGAGATGAGTGTCATTGTGAGTTGGGGTTCCTTACAGAGTAGCTGGAGAGTTTTCCATTTCTGGAGAAGTGGTTAGTTATTTAGTAACAAATTCTTTTTTAGGCCAGAACATGACAATTTTGAGTTGTAGCTCTCCACACCTTGTGCTTTGTGTGCTAGTATGGGAAAGTGTTATCAACTGTAACCCAGATATTCATTGACTTGCTAACTTCCAACTGAGTAGAAACAGGGTCTCCGACTTACAACCTATGAATGTTCCTCAGTTATTTCAGAGAGTCCTCAGAGTATTGCTTCACCTAAGCCTAAAAACCAGCTTGTCAGCTAGCTTCATGAGTGAGGTCTTTTGTATTCTTCCTCTCTGACTCCCATTTGTTTGTAACCACTACCCTTAAAATATCCTGGCAGGACCTCACTGCTATTGTAGACCATAATGATGAAGGGTAGCAGAATGAACCACCCCCAAACATGGAAAACTTAAAAAAAATTTTTTTTTCTTCCTCTATGTCAAGGATCTTCTCTTTGGGTAGCAGGATTGTATTTTGTTTCTTAGCTTTTCCTTCTGATGTACTCTCTTTAGAAGGAAGCAGTAGTAACAGTGCCAAACCCAGTCCAAAAACCCAGTGTGAAGTTAAGTGAAAGTTGCTCAGTCGTGTCCAACTCTTTGCGACTACATCGACTACAGTCCATGGAATTCTCCAGGCTGGAATACTGGAGTGGGTAGCCTTTCCCTTCCCCAGGGGATCTTCCCAGCCCAGGGATAGAACCTAGGTCTCCCACATTGCAGGTGGATTCTTTACCAACTGAGCTATCAGGAAAAAACCCAGTGTAGATCGAGCTTATTCCATCCCCTTGAGTTCTTCCAGTCTCCCTCAGTCCCCCTCTTCCAAACAAAACTTTTTCTTTTCTCATGTAGTTGCGAAGTAAAAGCTCCAGTATACATGACCGGAAACCATTCTTATGAAGGGTAGAAGAATATGTCACCCCAAAATTTGCCCCTTCAGAATAATGATTATTTTGAATTTTACTTAGGAAATTGCTGGCACAAGATGGACATTCTGATCTTCTTTTGTCCTCCTGAAGGCAGGAGCTAAATCTCCCATGTGAGATATCCTCCTTGTACCAGGAAGACAGAGAGATACCCTTACCACCGGAGACAAGGTATTTAGGGCCTAGAAGTTAGACAGGAAGGGATCAGGGCACAACCTTTAAAAAAATGACATAACCTTTGGACACGACATAAACTGGTTAGAACCAACTAGGTCCAAGATGGCAGATGAGTTGACTTCCACTAGACCTTGAGCCTTAGTATGCACTTACTGTAATATATCAACAAGCAACATGACACACTCACAGGCTTCCCTCCCCTTTGAAGTCCCAAACCACTCTCCCCAACATCTTTTGTCTTTATCCGAATATCATCTTCAGGTGAGGATTTTGGCCATTTTAGAGAGTTAGTTCTCTTGGGTCTCTTTCACATATGTTATTAAACTTAAAAAAAAAAATTTCTCCTGTAAATATGTCTCATGTCAGTTTAATTCTTAGACCAGCCAAAAGTACTTAGCTGCTACTGCTAAGTCACTTCAGTCGTGTCCAACTCTGTGCGATCCCATAGATGGCAGCCCACCAGGCTCCCCTGTCCCTGGGATTCTCCAAGCAAGAACACTGGAGTGAGTTGCCATTTCCTTCTCCAATGCATGAAAGTGAAAAGTGAAAGGGAAGTCGCTCAGTCGTGTCCGACTCTTTGCGACCCCATGGACTACAGCCTACCAGGCTCCTCTATCCATAGGATTTTCTAGGCAAGAGTACTGGAGTGGGGTGCCATTGCCTTCTTCAATAAAAGTATTTAGAAGGGTAGACAAAAATGTCTTCCTCCCCAACAATTCTCTGAGTGTATTCAATGGTTTGGGAGGTGGTACTTTGCTTAAAGCTGGAAGCAAGGGGAACTATTTGTAATGTCCCTTTCAACACTTTCAGTAGAAAATATGATACTCTATATCAGTTATGGGGGACATTCTCCATTTTCCAAGTAATTTCAAGACTGATATGTCTTAAGTTGCTTTTAACGTATAAATGAAAAACTGCACAGAAGTAGTGATTCCTGCTCACCTTGTATAATAAAGAAACAAAAGTATCTTAAAATACATAAGCATGTTGAAAGGAATTACCTATAACCACCACCACCAAGAAAGAAAATCATAAGTTGCAGAAAATCTATTTTATTTTAATCAAGTTTATATAGCTATAACAATTGAATAGGAGGAATAAGCAAGGTTATTTACAGAGGTTAAGTAAAACCTAACAGAGCCAGATTCCAAATGGAATGATTATGGACCAAGAATAACTAGACGTGGGAGTGGAAGAAAGACTATACAATGCTGATGCCTCAGTAAAGGTTCAGGGCAAGAAGATTGGATCCAAAGTATCAATATTAACAATTACTAAAAAAGTTGTGTACACTAAACTGGAAATTAGAGAATTGAGATTTCATTGGAACTATCTCCTCAGTGGAAAAGAAGTGTTGCTTCCAACTTTTAGAAAACAACAACAATTTTTTTTAAGATAAGAAGGGGATCATATGGACATGTCAAAAGGCTACTACTTAACTGGAAGAAAGATACAAGGCAAAGCATATGTTACAGGGGACAGCTAAGAAACAATTGCTGTTGATTTAATTTTTATAACAAATCCTACTGCTGATAAGGAACAAACTTTAAAGAAATAAACTCTTGTGGGAGAAAATTCTATAAAAACTGATGGGAAGAAATAGGCAGAATTGCCTGCCATGCCACTTAGGAAAACAACTTTACATGCAACACAAGAGATAAGGAATATTATGCAAAAATATTTTTTATAAATAATATAACAAAAGGAAAAAAATACTGTTTGACTGCCAGTCAAAATATAGTGCTGACATGAAAAGAAAAAGGGTGGGTGAAACTGGGCTGCAGTGAGATGGCTGACTAGGGCCCTGGAGGATGGATCATATTCTTGTTAGCTGAGCCCTAGGACAATGTCGTAGGCCCTCTATCCAGAGTAGGGAGGTACTTCCTCTTCCTTTCCACAACTAGCCCATGGGGCTATGGTGAAGTCATCTGCCCAGGGTCACACAGCTAGTAAATGGCGGAGCTGGAACTCAGCAAAGTTGTTCTGACTATAAAGCCTGTGCTTTTCCCATTAAACTGAGATACATCTAGAAAGCATAAGATCATCCTTGCAATATATTTAGTAGAATGTATAGTCCTCAGAAGGTTTACATTTCTTAGTTCCACAATCACAATGCTATTAACAATAAGAGGTGTGTTAGCAGAGCATCAAATCTGTAAATAAAACATTGAAAAAATTAATAAATCCTTATTTACACAGGAAAAAAGATAGACCTGGAAATGGGCATAAAGAAGGCAAAATATTCCATCTCCACATATACCATAGTTTAACAGATGATGGAGATGGAATGTTCTTAGTTGCTAAAACAAACAGAAGGAAAAACTGGGTTTTAATACAGGACATTATAAAGAATATCGTTATGAAGAAGAGTTCTGTATTAACAAAACCATTTCTATTTCTTTTGGGCAGTTCAAGTTCATTTGCTGGGGTAATAAAGAATTGTGTGCAATAAATAATCCCATACAACAAATGTTTTTCCTACTCCTTAAATTTATATTATCTTTTGTAAAGATAATTGTGTGTTTTCATATTCCATTTTGTGGAACTGATGTATAGAATGAACACAAAACTTTCTGTGTACTTTCCATACTTCCAGTAACTTTAAAACTGCCTTCCTTGACTCCATTCTAGACCCCTTTAATTTTATTCTTCCTACTGTTGCCAGAATGAACTTGGTAAAACACAAGCCTGAAAATGATAGTTTTTGGTTTCATAGTTGTCAATGACACCCCATTGCTCCAGCCTGCCTTTCTGGAGTCATCTTCATTTCTCCCCCTCAAGCACTCTTCAAGTTAACTATACCAAATTTCTGACTGTTCCCAAAGGGAGGAAGCTACGCTGCCTTTGTGCATGCTCTCTTTCATGTCCAAAATGTATTTTCCCAACTTTTTAAAACCTGACAATGCCATCTTTCCATTAGCTCAAATAACATATTCTCAGTGAAACTTTCCAGAGTCCATCAGATAGAATTATGATCCATTTTTATATATTTTTCTGATCAATATTTTTGGACTCTGAATGGGTCTTATCACCAACAAAGATATTTATTATGGTGGTGTTTCCTCACTCCACTGAAAATCTGTTACTCATTAGATAGCACATCTTAGAATTAAAGAACAATTACAGTTATCCCCTCATCTTTGTTACTGTAGCACTGACATTCATTCATTTAGCAACTCTGAAGTGCCTATGAAGTACCAGACACTATGCCAAATTCTGGGAATACAATAGTGGAAAACACAGACATGTCCTACATACATTCTTGATGTGGAGACAGACAAATAAGACAAAACAACAGGTAAATCTTAAATTAATCAACAAATAAAGTAATAGGATTGTGTGACATGGTAGAAAGTAATCAAAGAGAATGCTACTAAAGTACATCCTTTTGGAATGTGTTATTGTTGTGGTCGTGTCAGGTGCAACCCATTTTCTTTCCTTTCTTGGGCATATGACTAGAATATATCTCCTGATCTTCTTGCATCTGGATGGGGCCATGTGACTAGTTCTTGCTAATGGAATGTGAGTGGCGCCATGCATGTCACAGTTTGGGTAAGGATGTTAAAAATAGGTGAGCCTTTTCCATATTCTTTCCCTGTTCTTGTCACCGAAGCAAAGGATCCAGTCGAGGACTCTGAGGCTCCTAGGGATGGCAGACCACAAAATGCGAAGAGTATGGGGTCCTAAATGATTTCATAGATGGCTTCCCACTCATGACCTAATTGGACTATGTGGAAAATGAGAACTAAATCTTTATTCAGTGTAGTCTGTGAGACATTGAAATTGTTTGTTACAGCAGTTAGACTCTCTTGACTTATCTGGTGATTGTAGCCTCTGATGGGCCAGGATCAATGTAAGAACTTGAGACAGGGATATGACTATCTCAGAAAAACATTTGTTCCCTTTTGGGAGTTGTCACAAAGAATCTTGATCCTACAATTCAGGAATTACTCTGTAGGTAATTTAACTCTTCTTATCATATGCCCATTGCTCTATTGAGGAAGTGACAATAACAATCTACCAAAGCAAAAGAACTCTGACCTCTCCCAGAGTAAAGCTTAGTAGTTAGGTAAACAAACTTTCTTAGTGTCTTTTATCCTTCTGATGTGTAGTTAGCTAATTATTGCTATAGACTCTTTCGCAGTGCTTTAATCATTCTTATAACCACTAAATGGTATCATATATCAACTGGAAACTTGTAGCAAAACAAGATAAAAGATTTAACCTCTCTTTTAGTGTGATGACCTATTTGAACACACACTGCTTCAACAGGAACTAGGATGTGTATAAAGACATTCTGCCTGCCAATTAATTAAGCTCAGCATTTTTCAGCAGTCTTGGTTCAAGACATACAGGCTAATTTGGTCAAGCATTACCAATTACAGAGAAACATTTGCTGGGACTCGGGCAGAGATAAGGTGATTGTCTCCAAGTTGAGCCATACATGTTCTAGAAATAAAAAACCCAGAATATTGCCTCTAACCCACTTTGCCTTGTTGTTGTTCAGTTGCTGTGTCTAACTCTTTGCGATTGCATGGACTGCAGCATGCCAGGCTTCCCTGTCCTTCAATATCTCCCAGAGTTAGCTCAAATATGTCGATTGAGCTGGTGATTCCATCTAACCATCTCATCCTCTGTCACCCCCTTCACCTCCTCCCCTCAGTCTTCACCAGCATGAGGGACTTTTCCAATGAGTTGGCTCTTCACATCAGGCGGTCAAAGTATTGGAGCTTCAGCTTCAGCATCAGTCTTTCCAGTGAATATTCAGGGTTTATTTCCTTTAGGATTGACTGGTTTAATCTCCTTTTTATCCAGGGGATTCTCACCACAATTTGAAAGCATCACTTTTTTGGTGTTCAGCCTTCATTATGGTCCAACTCTCACCCATATATGATTCCTGGAAAAACCACGGCTTTGACTATACAAACCTTTGTCAGCAAAGTGATGTCTCTGCTTTTTAATATACTTTCTAGGTTTGTCATAGCTTTTCTTTCAAGGAGCAAGTGTCTTTTACTTTCCTGGCTGCAGTCACAATACAGTGATTTTGGAGTCCAAAAAAACAAAATCTGCCACTGTTTCCACTTTTTCCCCATCTATTTGCCATGAAGTGATGGGATCAAATGCCATGATAATAGCTTTTTGAATGTTGAGCTTTAAGCCAGCTTTTTTTACTCTCCTCTTTCACCTTCATCAAGAGGTTCTTTAGTTCCTCTTCTCTTTCTGCCATTAGAGTGAGGCTGGGTCATTTCTGCTTGATGAGAAATGAAGAACAATAATTTCATTAATTGCCCATGTCCCTACTTGGACATGTTAAAAGAAAAAATAGGTGAGTTTAATTAATTTAATGAATACTGTTTAATTCAATATTTGAGAATATGGATGGGAGTGATGTGGGTTTAAAGTGAATAGGGAGGCCATATGGACTTTTCCTGTGAAAGAGGCCCAAACAACAGCAAAGCTTTCAAATTATTAGTGCAATTGAGGAAGTAATATTTAGAAACTTCATTAAAACCTCTCAAAATGGACATCTGTAAGGTTGATGAAAAATTGATGAATAGAGATGTGATTGTTTTTAATGCATTACATTTCTTGGGAATAATGTGCTGCTTAGAATGCTTTGAGAATATACCAGAAGAAAGCCAAGCAATATGATCTGACCACCCGACAAGGAAAGGACAGTACCTGGCAGCCAAGCTGGACAGGGTGTCCATGGCTCTAAACTGCAAAAGGAGTGAGCAGTGACAGATGCTTCCAGACACTTGGCAACGGACATTTAGCAAGAGACCCAATTTCTAATGGACTCAGTGTACAAAGAATTATAGGTCCTCTCCTGGTCATTCCAGACATCTAAATCATAGACAGCTAGCTGTACTGAATAACAGCCTGAATGCTGAAATAAAAGACACTCGTTTGAATTCTGGCTCAATCATAAAGAGACAGACACAACTGAGCATGCACGCATGCACACAAATCGGTTACTGCTATGTGACTGTGGACATATTACTCAACCTACCTTCACTGTCCATACCTATGAAATGCAGATTAAAATGCCTATTGATGAATATTAAATGACATGATACAGAAATATCATTTGTTTAGCACATTTCAAGAGTTCAATAAATGGCAGGTATTAATAATACTGCCTTCCAAAATGAACTTTCTCCACTCTCCCCTCAGTGCTCCACTCCAAACTCCATACACATAGATATATGCTTGAGTAATTTTAGTAAACAGGGCCTAGTAGGAGAATTGTGAAGCATATGCACATAGTTAAGTTACAGCAGTTTTGTTATTTCAAAATATTTTAAATCAATGCCAGAAAGAGAAATAGACACATTAGTAATTATGATACAGTAAGATTTTGTTGATAAGTAAATTGTTTTCTTTCACAAAAGGCAAACCTGTCATCTTTGGTCTTGAAAAGAAAAATCACAGATGTGATTAAAAACCTCAGAGAATAAGTAGAATTATTTAAATTAGATTCCGCAACTCTATATTTCATAATTATGAGAATCTGCTTATTCAAAATTATGTGTAATGGCATGATTGTGGGATTTCCTTGCTAATAAGAATAAAATACTAATAAAAAAATCCATTTTTCATCAGTTCCATGGTGCTTACCATGGTAACCAATCTCAGTGGCATTATTTCATTAATACTAATTGAAAGGGGAACAAACTTTTACAGTTTAGACTTAAATTATGTGGGTGAGCTTAAAAATAACAGGTGTAAAAAACAAAGTGCTCTTCTGTTTGTCACTACTGTATAGGATAGTTCAATAATTTCTCTTTGGCAGGTCCTGTATAAGGTATAGTGAACACTGCTTGTGCACCACTTCAAATCCTTTGGTTTCATCTCCTACCCAGTCATACCTGGGCAACCTGGCAGGCTGCAACCAACTTCAGTGCAACTGGCAGTCCCTTGTCTCTGGCCAGCCATAAATGACTCTCTCTTCTGGGTACAGGGCTTCTCTGATTCCTTGCCCAGTGATACTCTAAGAAGACATTTGACACTCAAGCACGGGCAAACTGGAAACAGGTGGGGAAAGTCAATACCTGTAGGGCAACATTTAGCCAGTAGTTAAATGCTTTTCCCTTTCTTTTACACAGATGCTCTTGGGTTGCATTTCATGAGGCAACTTAGATGGTCCTACATGATTGAACACTCATAGTGGTGGGCCATCTGATAATGCAGACTTGAATTGGTTCTCTTTTCTTTCCCTCTGTCTTTCATTCCTAGTTTATCCCATAAACCAACTCTGAATGCTTGGGAGTGGGCTCCTGGGACCCTGTGTTGAAGATTTCTGGTACTTCATGTAAAAGAATCCATGATCCATTACCCCACTGAGTGTTTTCCATCCCTGAATTAGGTTGCCATCTGAGGGATTTCTTTCTCATTGGAATCTATAAATTCATGAAAATCTTAATATAAGTTTGATATCTGGAAAACACTAGAAGGTTCATCATCACAAAAGCCCAAGTAGGATGTGCTTTCTTTTTTTGTTTAATATACTGTGGGCTCATCTTCATGGAGCATGTTTTGCTATACAAATCAGATCATATTCACTACTCTGAAGTTTCTTCCAACTTCTAGTCCAGAAAACCCCAGAAGAGTTAGAAAGTCACTCAATGAACTTTAGTATGTAAAGCTATATGTGTGTCTAGTGATGTTTTTAAAATCAATTCTTGAGTGAGTTATACTATTAATTTCCTCATTAGAACAACTAAAATTTTAGATGAACTATTTTACATTTGGTATCTTTTTAAAAGTTATTAAAAAAAAGTTATTTTAAAAAGCTTTACTGAAGTATAGTTGATTTACAAAATTGTGTTAGTTTCAGGTGTATACATTAGATCCCTTTTAACACATGAACACCCCCTAAAGTTCAGAGGAAAAATGAAATTCAATCAAACTTGAGTTAACATTATATTCTCTTTGTCCACCTCAACTTATATCACTTGGATCAAGTAGAATACAAGTGATATAATTTAGGGGCCTTACTAGGTGGCATGAATGGTAAAGAACCTGCCTGCCAACGCAGGAGATGCAAGAGACAGGGGTTTGATCCCTGGGTTGGGAAGATCCCCTGGAGGAAGGCATGGCAACCCACCCTAGTATTCTTGCCTTGAGAATCCCATGGAGAGAGGAGCCTAGAGGGCTATGGTCCATGGGGCCACACAGAGTTGGACACTACTGATGTGACTTAGCACACATACAGCATGGCATAACCTAGAGCCTATAGTGCTAAATGTATTTTATATGTGCTCCATAAATGATCTATATTGCACATTAAAAATATTGAGAAAGTTTGCAGTGCTGATGGATCATGTAGCAATCCTTGAGTAAATTTTTCTTGCCCCTTAAGAGCTCGAAATTCTCCATCCAGGCTTCAGCAATACATGAACCGTGAACTTCCAGATGTTCAAGCTGGTTTTAGAAAAGGCAGAGGAACCAGAGATCAAATTGTCAACATCTGCTGGATCATCGAAAAAGCAAGAGAGTACCAGAAAAACATCTATTTCTGCTTTATTGACTATGCCAAAGTCATTGTGTGGATCACAATAAACTGGAAAATTCTGAAAAAGATGGGAATACCAGAGCACCTGACCTGCCTCTTGAGAAACCTATATACAGGTCAGGAAGCAACAGTTAGAACTGGACAGGGAACAACAGACTGGTTCCAAGTAGGAAAAGGAGTACATCAAGGCTGTATATTGTCACCCTGCTTATTTAACTGTAATGCAGAGTACATCATGAGAAACGCTGGTCTGGAAGAAGCACAAGCTGGAATCAAGATGCCGGGAGAAATATCAATAACCCCAGATATGCAGATGACACCACCCTTATGGCAGAAAGTGAAGAGGAACTCAAAAGCCTCTTGATGAAAGTGAAAAAGGAGAGTGAAAAAGTTGGCTTAAAGCTCAACATTCAGAAAATGAAGATCATGGCATCTGGTCACATCACTTCATGGGAAACAGATGGAGAAACAGAAACAGTGTCAAGACTTTATTCTTTTGGGCTCCAAAATCACTGCAGATGGTGACTGCAGCCATGAAATTAAAAGATGCTTACTCCTTGGAAGGAAAGTTATGACCAACCTAGATAGCATATTGAAAAGCAGAGACATTACTTTGCCAACAAAGGTCCATCTAGTCAAGGCTATGGTTTTTCCAGTGGTCATGTGTGGATGCGAGAGTTGGACTGTGAAGAAAACTGAGCGCTGAAGAATTGATGCTTTTGAACTGTGGTGTTGAAGAAGACTTCTGAGAGTCCCTTGGACTGCAAGGAGATCCAACCAGTCCATTCTAAAGGAGATCAGCCCTGGGTGTTCTTTGGAAGGAATGATGCTAAAGCTGAAACTCCAGTATGTTGGCCACCTCATGTGAAGAGTTGACTCATTGGAAAATACTCTGATGCTGGGAGGGATTGGGGGCAGGAGGAAAAGGGGACAACAGAGGATGAGATGGCTGGATGGCATCACTGACTTGATGGACTTGAGTCTGAGTGAACTCTGGGAGTTGGTGATGGACAGGGAGGCCTGGCGTGCTGCGATTCATGGGGTTGCGAAGAGTCGGACACGACTGAGCGACTGAACTTAATTGAACTGAAGAGCTGAGAAAAACTGATCAGAATGTTTTCTTATGTTTTTCACATTCACTATCAGTTTTAATATAAGTTCCTTGTGGGGAGGCAGTAGTATCTTTCTGCATGATTCACGACATATTTATAACTTTTTTTTCTTCTCATGGACTTGTCTACACTGCAAGGAACATAAAATCCTGGGTATTTGAAAATTAAAGAACAGCAGCAAAGGACCAGATGCTGTAGTTATGAAAGTTGCAAAAGTATCATAAACACCAGGTGTGCCTTACAAATGTACAGGTTTTTTTTACCCTGCCACACTATTATCATATGGTTCCAACATCTGTTCATTCCTGTCTGGGCTTCCCACAGACAGTATTTATTAAAATCAAATACACACTAGCTCTCACTTATGTGCCTTGAGCAGGAAGTGCCACAGTGGCCTTATTATGAAGTATAAGTGAGCCAATAAAAATTTATTTTTATCAGTAAACTTACAATTATTCTTATAACCCAATATACTATCATCTGCCTTTGATGTGCCTTCTACTTGCTAATTACTCCATGGTTTCTGTGGGAGTGGGGTCAACACAAAAAATTTTGCACTAATTCTAAATATTTAGAGGCTGAGAAGGGGGCCAGTTGACCTTTCAGAAGAGTTTATGGTAGAGAAGATTATTAAAAAAAAATTCTGCTTTCTTATTTTCAACTAGAGGACATATTAGAAAACAAAAATAAATAAATATAAACAAATATTTTAATGAAAATATTAAAAAGCCTCAAAGGCCTACATTATAAAATGATATATTAGAAACAGTCCACCCAATATAGAGGAAGTAACACTGGTCTAGAAATTGTCTTATGTTCTGGTTTTTAATCTACCCCTACCACTCTTTGGGCTTTCTAGGTGGCACTAGTGGTAAAGATCCCACCTGACAATGTAGGAGATGAAAGAGAGGGGGGTTTGACCCCTGAGTTGGGACGACCCCCTGGAGGAGGGCATGGTGACCCACTCCAGTATTCTTGCCTAGAGAATCCATGGACAGAGGAGCTTGTTGAGTTGCAATCTATAAGGTCCCAAAGAGTGGGGTACGACTGAAGTGACTTAGCAAGCACATACCACTCTTCAGGTCGTAGTTTTCTCATCTGGGAAATGAGACTGGAAAATATATACTATGTTCACTTCAGGTTTGATGATTTATGACTCTAATGATAAAAAGCCTTCAATGATAGAAAACTTTTCTGTAGCCCTATGATTTCACACATTCCTTTGTTTTATGATTGGTGCTATGGATGGACAACCCAGATAATCACATTGGTGTGATTATTCACCTAGAGCCAGATATCCTGGAATGTGAAGTCAAGTGGGCCTTAGAAAGCATCACTATGAACAAAGCTAGTGGAAGTGATGGAATTCCAGTTGAGCTCTTTCAAATCCTGAAAGATGATGCTGTGAAAGTGCTGCACTCAATATGCCAGCAAATTTGGAAAACGCAGCATTGGCCACAGGACTGGAAAAGGTCAGTTTGCATTCCAATCCCAAAGAAAGGCAATGCCAAAGAATGCTCAAAGTACCTCACGATTGCACTCATCTCACATGCTAGGAAAGTAATGCTCAAAATTCTCCAAGCCAGGCTTCAGCAATATGTGAACTGTGAACTTCCAGATGTTCAAGCTGGTTTTAGAAAAGGGAGAGGAACCAGAGACCAAATTGCCAACATCTGCTGGATCATGGAAAAAGCAAGAGAATTCCAGAAAAACATCTATTTCTGCTTTATTGACTATGCCAAAGCCTTTGACTGTGTGGATCACAACAAACTGTGAAAAATTCTGAAAGAGATGGGAATACCAGAACACCTGACCTGCCTCTTGAGAAATTTGTATGCAGGTCAGGAAGCAACAGTTAAAACTGGACATGGAACAATAGACTGGTTCCAAGTAGGAAAAGGAGTATGTCAAGGCTGTATATTGTCTCTGCTTATTTAACTTCTATGCAGAGTACATCATGAGAAACGCTGGGCTGCAAGAAGCACAAGCTGGAATCAAGATTTCCGGGAGAAATATCAACAACCCCAGATATGCAGATGACATCACCCTTATGGCAGAAAGTGAAGAGGATCTAAAAAGCTTCTTGATGAAAGTGAAAGAGGAGAGTGAAAATGTTGGTTTAAAGCTCAACATTCAGAAAACGAAGATCATGGCATCTGGTCCCATCACTTCATGGGAAATAGATGGGGAAACAGTGGAAACAGTGTCAGACTTTATTTTTGGGGGCTCCAAAATCACTGCAGATGGTGAGTGCAGCCATGAAATTAAAAAATGCTTACTCCTTTGAAGGAAAGTTATGACTAACCTAGATAGCATATTCAAAAGCAGAGACATTACTTTGCCAACAAAGGTCCATCTAGTCAAGGCTATGGTTTTTCCAGTGGTCATGTATGGATGTGAGAGTTGGACTGTGAAGAAAGCTGAGTGCTGAAGAATTGATGCTTTTGAACTGTGGTGTTGGAGAAGACTCTTGAGAGTCCCTTGGACTGCAAGGAGATCCAACCAGTCCATTCTAAAGGAGATCAGTCCTGGGTGTTCATTGGAAGGACTGATGCTAAAGCTGAAACTCCAGTACTTTGGCCACCTCATGAGAAGAGTTGACTCATTGGAAAAGACCCTGATTGTGGGATGGATTGTGGGCAGGAGGAAAAGGGGACCACAGAGGTTGAGATGGCTGGATGGCATCACTGAGTCGATGGACATGAGTTTCAGTGAACTCCGGGAGTTGGTGATGGACAGGGAGGCCTGGTGTGCTGCAATTCATGGGGTCACAAATAGTCGGACATGACTGAGCGACTGAACTGAACTGAACTGAAATGATGGATGGCAAGTTTGTGTCTCTCCTAAAATTCATGTTGAAACCCTCACCTTAACCCTCAATAATATGTTATTAGGAGATGGGCCTTTGAGAATTAAGTCATGAGGGTAGAAATCCTCAGGGTGGGATTCGTGTCCTTATAAGAGGAAGAAGAGAGCAAAAGCCCTCTTTCTTTTGTCATGTGAGAGCACAACAAGAAGTCAGATACAGTCAAATACAGAAGAGGGCTCTCACCAGAACTGGACCATGCTGGCACCCTGGTCTCAGACTTTCAGCTTCCAGGGCTTAAAAAATTAAGTTTTTGGTTATAAACCAGTTTATAGTACTTTGATATAATAGTCCAAACCTCAACAATTATTTTTTCTAACTTAACAGGAAATACCCACATTGTATCTGAGTTATCCTAAACACTAATCAAGTAGATTACAAATGAATAAAGGTTTTGACTGAGTTTTTAAAAAGATGGCTAAAAAGACAGAAATTATAAACTGTCAAGCAAATATTGGAAGAATTGGAAAATCAGAACCTCTATCTACCTTGTATCATACACAAAAATAGATTCCAGATGGATTAAAGACTCAAAAGCATACAGATGTGTGGTGGACACTATGAAGAATGGCCCCAGATGTCTCTTTACTGAAGGACTTATTGCCCCATCTGCTGAGAGTGCTGCCAGGAGACAATCTTCAGATTCTGGCCTCTTCACTAATTACTTCAGCTGCAAAGAACTGCCTCCTGCAGGGTCACACCCCTTCCCTGGGCAGC
Source organism: Bos grunniens (assembly GCF_055505025.1). Classification (NCBI taxonomy): domain Eukaryota; kingdom Metazoa; phylum Chordata; class Mammalia; order Artiodactyla; family Bovidae; genus Bos; species Bos grunniens. Next base: position 96,665,488 of record NC_141194.1, on the reverse strand, counting down.
CCACATCCAATGACTAATGAAAAAGAGGGGATATATAGGCCTGGCCATCTCAGCACCACCCAGAAAACTTCTGAAGTACCATTTGAGCCCAGAGGTGTCCATGAAATGGATTGGGGTTGTCATCAACTCAGCATGGCAGCTCAGCTTCTCCCTCTGACAGCTTCTGCTACCTTGTCCTAACATTTTCCTCCATGTTAGTCCCCAAATCATTCCCTAAGAAACATCAAAAAGGCTAAACTCTGTTTCATATTCTACATACTGGGGAACTCAACTTGCAACAACACATTCCATGAAAATGTAAAAGAGTATCTTGAAAATAACTTTGAGTGTGGGAAAGGCTTTCTTAAACAGAACATAAAAGCTACAAAGTCATAAAGGAAGAAATGTAGAGATATGATTATGTGAAAGTTGAAATTTTCTTTCTGTATTTTGAAAAGCATTTTAAGATTAAAAGACAGGCATTAGATCTGGTGAAAAATATTTTTAACATGCACAATACACAAAGAATTTATATCCACAACATATAAAGAATTCCTACAAATCATTAAAAAGTCACCCTCCACCAAAAAAGACTAATGTGTATGAAGAAATCCAAGGAAAAGAGATGTTGCCAATAAAGTAGGAAAAGATGTTCTCAGGTTTATTTGAAATCAAAGAAATCTTCCTTGAAATCAAAGACATAAAAACAATAAGCTAACTTGTATAATGAGAAAGATTGATAATATATGCAATTGGCAAGAGGGTGGGGGAAATGGACATTTTATATTTGTGGAAATATACCTTTTTTTTGAAGGACACTTTGGCAATAATCTTTCAACACTTTAAATGTGCATACTTTTAGATCTAGAATTTCTCCTTTTAGGAATACATGCTACAGAAATATTAGCAAATGCACACAAAATTGTGTAGAAGAAATTGGGGGAAAGTATTTCTATAAAAGAAAGATATTTGAAACAAACACCCCCAAATGAGAGTATGTTTAAAATCATTTATCGTGTGCCCATACTATGAAATGCTATACCAAATCACTTTAGTCACGTCTGACTCTTTGTGACCCCATGGACTGTAGCCCACCAGGCTCCTCTGGCCATGGGGTTCTCCAGGCAAGAATACTGTAGTGGATTGCCACACCTTCCTCCAAGGGATCTTCCCAACCCAGGGATCAAACCTGTGCCTCCTGCATTGCAGGTGGGTTCTTTACCTCTGAGCTACCAGGGAAGCCCAGGAAATGCTATGCTGCTGTTGCTGCAGCTAAGTTGCTTCAGTTGTGTCCGAATTTGTGCGACCCCATAGATGGCAGCCCACCAGGCTCCCCCATCCCTGGGATTCTCCAGGCAAGAACACTGGAGTGGGTTGCCATTTCCTTCTCCAATGCATGAAAGTGAAAAGTGAAAGTGAAAGTGAAGTCACTCAGTCGGGTCCGACCCTCAGCGACCACATGGACTGCAGCCTTCCAGGCTCCTCCATCCATGGGATTTTCCAGGCAAGAGTACTGGAGTTGGGTGAGGAAATGCTATCTATAAAAGATGCTAAAAGGAATGAGGTTCATCCATATGTATCAGCATATGATATTCATGATATATTGCTAACAGAAAATGCATAATACATTTATATATGTATACATTTTATAAATGCATAAAAAATTTCTAGAAAAAGATGCACACTAGAACAGGGGAATTAGGAGTGGTACTGTGGAAAGGAGACATTTACTTTTACTCTGGATACCTCTGAATTATTCAATACTTTTATATGGAGCTTACATTACTTTTATGATGAAAACATTAAAAAAAAAGATAAAGAATAATGGACAGGGAGGCCTGGCCTGCTGCGATTCATGAGGTCGCAAAGAGTCAGACACGACTGAGTGACTGAACTGAACTGAATTGCTACTATTGGTGGCTTATATGGTAAAGAATCTGCCTGCAATGTGGGAAACACGGGTTTGATCTCTGAGTTGGGAAGATCCCCTAGACAAGGGAACCACTATCCACTCCAGTATTCTTGCTTGGAGAATCCCATGGACAGAGAAGCCTGGAGGTCTATAGTCCAAAGAGTCAGATATGACTGAGTGAGTAACACTACTACTGCTATGATTACTACTCTTACTACTACTACTAATGTTACTAGAGACAGTCATTTGGAAATTCTTTCAATCTAAATATTCTGTAATATATCCTATAGAATTCCATTTTTCTGAAAATGACCTGATTTAAATTATCTAATCACACTACATCCAAATCCTCTTTCATACAAATAAAACCAAGTAAGTGAAGTGGGCTTCTGAATCTTGTAGAAAATAATTCATTTAAAAATCCCTGGATTTGGGTCCATGGAATTCAGTTTATTTCCCCCAAGAGACTATAGTCAGGGAGCAAAATTTGCCACTTCAAAATGTGTCTCTTCAGGATGAAGATTATTTTAGGCTGATTATTTTTAAGAAATAGAAGACTGAGGAAGTTCTTCTTGTTCAGTTCAGTTCTGTTCAGTTCAGTCGCTCAGTCGTGTCCGACTCTTTGCCACCCCATGAACTGCAGCACGCCAGGCCTCCCTGTACATCACCAACTCCTGGAGTTCACTCAGACTCATCCATCGAGTCGGTGATGCCATCCAGCCATCTCATCCTCTGTCGTCCCCTTCTCCTCCTGCCCCCAATCCCTCCCAGCATCAGAATCTTTTCCAATGAGTCAACTCTTCTCATGAGGTGGCCAAAGTACTGGAGTTTCAGCTTTAGCATCATTCCTTCCAAAGAAATCCCAGGGCTGATCTCCTTCAGAATTGACTGGTTGGATCTCCTTGCAGTCCAAGGGACTCTCAAGAGTCTTCTCCAACACCACAGTTCAAAAGCATCAATTCTTCCACACTCAGCTTTCTTCACAGTCCAACGCTCACAACCACACATGACCACTGGAAAAACCATAGCCTTGAGTAGATGAACCTTTGTTGGCAAAGTAATGTCTCTGCTTTTCAATATGCTATCTATGTTTCTCATAACTTTTCTTCCAAGGAGTAAGTATCTTTTAATTTCATGGCTGCAGTCACCATCTGCAGTGATTTTGGAGCCCAGAAAAATAAAGTCTGACACTGTTTCCACTGTTTCCCCATCTATTTCCCATGAAGTGATGGGACCAGATGCCATGATCTTCGTTTTCTGAATGTTGAGTTTTAGGCCAACTTTTTCACTCTTCTGTTTCACCTTCATCAAGAGGCTTTTTAGTTCCTCTTCACTTTCTGCCATAAGGGTGGTGTCATCTGCATATCTGGGGCTATTGATATTTCTCCTGGCAATCTTGATTCCAGCTTGTGCTTCTTGCAGACCAGTGTTTCTCATGATGTACTCTGCATTACAGTTAAATAAGCAGGGTGACAATATACAGCCTTGATGTACTCCTTTTCCTATTTGGAATCAGTCTGTTGTTCCCTGTCCAGTTCTAACTGTTGCTTCCTGACCTGCATACAAATTTCTCAAGAGGCAGGTCAGGTGGTCTAGTATTCCCATCTCTTTCAGAATTTTTCACAGTTTGTTGTGATCCACATAGTCAAAGGCTTTGGCATGGTCAACAAAGCAGAAATAGATGTTTTTCTGGAACTCTCTTGCTTTTTGATGATCCAGTGGATGTTGGCAATTTGATCTCTGGTGCTACCATTCAGGTATGACCTAAATCAAATCCCTTATGATTATACAGTGGAAGTGAAAAATAGATTTAAGGGCCTAGATCTGATAGATAGAGTGTCTGATGAACTATGGAATGAGGTTCGTGACATTGTACAAAAGACAGGGATCAAGACCATTCCCATAGAAAAGAAATGCAAAAAAGCAAAATGGCTGTCTGGGGAGGCCTTACAAATAACTGTGAAAAGAAGAGAAGCGAAAAGCAAAGGAGAAAAGGAAAGATATAAACATCTGAATGCAGACTTCCAAAGAATAGCAAGAAGAGAAAAGAAAGCCTTCTTCAGTGATCAATGCAAAGAAATAGAGGAAAACAACATAATGGGAAAGACTAGGGATCTCTTCAAGAAAATCAGAGATACCAAAGGAACATTTCATGCAAAGATGAGCTTGATAAAGGACAGAAATGGTATGGACGTAACAGAAGCAGAAGATATTAAGAAGAGATGGCAAGAACACACAGAAGAACTGTACAAAAAAGATCTTCATGACCAAGATAATCATGATGGTGTGATCACTGACCTAGAGCCAGACATCCTGGAATGTGAAGTCAAGTGGGCCTTAGAAAGCATCACTACGAACAAAGCTAGTGGAGGTGATGGAATTCCAGTTGAGCTATTCCAAATCCTGAAAGATGATGCTGTGAAAGTGCTGCACTCAATATGCCAGCAAATTTGGAAAACTCAGCAGTGGCCACAGGACTGGAAAAGGTCAGTTTGCATTCCAATCCCAAAGAAAGGCAATGCCAAAGAATGCTCAAAGTACCTCACGATTGCACTCATCTCACATGCTAGGAAAGTAATGCCCAAAATTCTCCAAGCCAGGCTTCAGCAATATGTGAACCATGAACTTCCTGATGTCCAAGCTGGTTTTAGAAAAGGCAGAGGAACCAGAGATCAAATTGCCAACATCCACTGGATCATAGAAAAAGCAAGAGAGTTCCAGAAAAACATCTATTTCTGCTTTATTGACTATGCCAAAGCCTTTGACTGTGTGGATCACAATAAACTGTGGAAAATTCTGAAAGAGATGGGAATATCAGACCACCTGATCTGCCTCTTGAGAAATTTGTATGCAGGTCAGGAAGCAACAGTTAGAACTGGACATGGAACAACAGACTGGTTCCAAATAGGAAGAGGAGTACGTCAAGGCTGTATATTGTCACCCTGTTTATTTAACTTATATGCAGAGTACATCATGAGAAATGCTGGACTGGAAGAAACACAAACTGGAATCAAGATTGCTGGGAGAAATATCAATAACCTCAGATATGCACATGACACCACCCTTATGGCAGAAAGTGAAGAGGAACTAAAAAGCCTCTTGATGAAGGTGAAAGTGGAGAGTGAAAAAGTTGGCTTAAAGCTCAACATTCAGAAAACGAAGATCATGGCATCTGGTTCCACCACTTCATGGGAAATAGATGGGGAAACAGTGGAAACAGTGTCAGACTTTATTTTTCTGGGCTCCAAAATCACTGCAGATGGTGACTGCAGCCATGAAATTAAAAGACGCCTACTCCTTGGAAGGAAAGTTATGACCAACCTAGATAGCATATTGAAAAGCAGAGACATTACTTTGCCAACAAATGTTCGTCTACTCAAGGCTATGGTTTTTCCAGTGGTCATGTATGGATGTGAGAGTTGGACTGTGAAGAAGGCTGAGCACTGAAGAATTGATGCTTTTGAACTGTGGTGTTGGAGAAGACTCTTGAGAGTCCCTTGGACTGCAAGGAGATCCAACCAGTCCATTCTGAAGGAGATCAGCCCTGGGATTTCTTTGGAAGGACTGATGCTAAAGCTGAAACTCCAGTACTTTGGCCACCTCATGAGAAGAGTTGACTCATTGGAAAAGACTCTGATGTTGGGAGGGATTGGGGGCAGGAGGAGAAGGGGACGACAGAGGATGAGATGGCTGGATGGCATCACTGACTCGATGGACGTGAGTCTGAGTGAACTCCGGGAGATGGTGATGGACAGGGAGGCCTGGCGTGCTGCGATTCATGGGGTCGCAAAGAGTCAGACAGGACGAAGCGACTGATCTGATCTGATCTGATCCTCTACCTTTTCTAAAACCAGCTTGAACATCTGGAAGTTCACGGTTCAAGTATTGCTGAAGCCTGGCTTGGAGAATTTTGAGCATTACTTTCCTAGCATGTGAGATGAGTGCAATTGTGTGGTAGTTTGAGCATTCTTTGGCATTGCCTTTCTTTGGGATTGGAATGCAAACTGACCTTTTCCAGTCCTGTGGCCACTGCTGAGTCTTCCAAATTTGCTTCTTCCCCTTTAACTGACTACAAGAATTTAAATAAAGGGCCTGTTCCTGGAATATAGGTATCACCACAGATATCTGCAAAGAATATAAACGTGGTGAGGTGGGGGAAACTCAGCAGGACCTAGAGATCAGAATCCACTCTGTGTCCCTTCCCCTCTGCATGGCCCAGAAAACATTTGTCTACCAAACATTTGCTTTTCCATCTTCATGTGAATTGTCTTCCTCAGCTTTGAAATCCAAAACCACTACCCCCAAGATCCTTCTTTGTCTAGAGCTAAAGATGCTATTTAAGGTGAGGTTATGAGGCATTTTGGTGAGTTACTCAGTTTTTCTGGGTCTCTCCCATGTATATATGTTATTAAACTTTTGTTTGATTTTCTTATGTTAATCTGTCTCATGTCAATTTAATTCTTAGGCTTTAGGAGGAACTTAGAAGGTAAAATAAAGCTTCTTCCTCCCAAGCATAATGGTTATCTAAAAGTGAATGAAATATCTAACAGAGAGTAATGAACTTTGGAAAGTGGAAAGTAGAACATCAGAATATGTGAACATTTTCAAAGTCAACTTCTCTCAGAACAGTGAAGTAGAAATTTGGAAATTCCAGTTGTGAACTGGGGATAAACAAACAGCTTTGTGTTGTATGATCAAGTTTAAAGGAAGTCACTGTTGGGAGGTGAGGTTTATACCTTCATCCTGCTCTCTGATGCTGAGTTAAATCCTTCACTCTCCAGAAAAACCCCTGCTCCTTTCAAGTTTTTACCCTCTGGCTATGCCACAATCAGTTCCTTATGTACTGACTACTGGCTCACTGTCTCACATTCAGTGAAGACTGCTTTTTATCCTGACTGAATTTCCCGTCATTTGGAAATTTAGGATTTGTATGGCTAATCCATCCAACTTCAGCTCAGGAGTTCCCAACTCAGCTTACACATTAGAAATAAATGTAAAACAATAACAGCAACAACAAAGTTTTTTAAAAAAAGGAAAAGGAAAAGAAATATATGTAAAATTTTTTTAAAAAGTCATACACCAGAGTTCTACCTACTATATCAGAATCTCTCAGGATGGAGATTTTAAGGCCTGTAACTTCTTAAACCACCACAGGTGATTCTAATACACCATCAGAATTGCGATTATCTTGCAGCCTTGGGGTTTGTCTGCTTCTACTCTTTAATTCTGCGTTCAGCATCCATGTTACAGTATAGACATATTCATTACATTACAATTCTGTACCCAATTCCAATGTGTGGCTTTTTCTCACACAAGTAATTCTAAAGCTGGGTGTCCTAACAATTCAACTCAATTCTGACATTATCTACTCAAAGAGCATCAAATTCCACAGGTTAAGTGGTCAGTCCCACAGGACTGTCCCTCACTTGAAACAAGAGGGAAGTAGGCTGGGCACAACCTTTAAAAGAATGACATAGCCATGGCGCATGTGTGTTTGCTCAGTCATGTCTAACTCTTTGTGACCTTATGGGCCCTATGGGCTATAGCCCACCAGGCTCCTCTATTTATGACATTCTCCAGGCAAGAATACTGGAGTGGGTATAGTCACAGGACATGAGAAAAACTGGTTAGAACCAACTAGGTCCAAGATGGTGGAAGATCTCAACTTCCAGTGGGCCTTGAGCCTTAGTATATGTCATTGTAACACATCAGCAAGCTAAATGACATACCCACCCACAGTGCCGTGACAGTGCTAAAAAGTGGGTAGTGGCCCAATTCCTTTAAATCCCTGCCCCTTCCCTCAAATAGTTGGAATAATCCTCTCACTCATTAGGCTATGAAATTACTCAGTCCCATTAATAATGTTGGGGCCCGCTCACTGGTTCAATCCCTGGGTGGGGAAGATCCCCTGGAGAAGGAAATGGCAACCCACTCCAGTATTCTTGCCTGGAAAATTCCATGGACAGAGGAGCCTCATGGGCTATAAGTCCATGGGGTTGCAAAGAGTCAGACATGACTGAATACAACATAGCAGCAGCAGCTCACCTTCTGAGATGGCACAGACTGTCTGTGGAGTACGCTTCTCTCTAAGTACACCTCTTACCTATCACTTTGTCTCTCACTGCATTCTTTCTGTGATAAGACATCAAGAACCTGAGCTTAAGTCCTGAGACCTGGTGTGTGATCTCAATTAAAAGATCATAGGAACACATGTATACCTGTGGCGGATTCATTTTGATATTTGGCAAAACTAATACAATTATGTAAAGTTTAAAAATAAAATAAAATTAAAAAAAAAAAAGAAAAAAAAAAAAAAGATCATAGGTTCAAGTCCCAATCTGAGTTACATGGTTTTGGTTTCAACTTCAGATGCCCATCTAAAGCCCAAGTTGTTATGCTACTGACTAATCAGCTATAAATCTGAGGTTCCCACAACCCCCTCCTTGGGTTCAACTAATTTGCTAGAGTGACTCACTGAACTCAGAAAACCAGTTTCCTCACTAGATTACTGTTTGTTTGTTTTTTTTTAACAATAGATTTTAAAGAATACAAATCAACAGTCACATGAAGAGATACATAGGGCAAGGTCCTGAACACAGGAACTTCCGCCCCTGGGGAGTTTGGGACCAGCACTGCAGCAAGTAGATGCATTCTGGTTCGACCTGGACACTCTGAATTCTGTCCTTTTGTGCTTTTACGGAGGCTTCATTGCAGGGGCATGACTGATTAAGTCATGGACGATTGGTGATTGTTTTTACCTGCAGCACCTCTCCTCTTCCTGAAAATCAGGGGATGGGACTGAAAGTTTTAACTCTTAAATTCTGATTGGTTCTCCCGCAACCAGCCTCTCATGTTTAGAGAATTTCCAAAGTCAGCTTATTAATATGAATTTAGTTGATGTGAAAGGGGTCTGTTATGAATAACAAGATGATACAGAGCAGGACCCTGTGGGGCTCTCAGGCACAAGAGCCTGAGGTTGTGTCCTCTATTTCTTAATTACAGGAAATAGGCTTCATTCAGCCTCCGTGACCTCCCCTGAGTTCCAAAGTGTAGGTTCAAGCAGTTGTTAATTAGGGAAGGGAGGGGATGCAAGACAGGGAGGAACAATCAAGAGAAACGATAATGCAGCCCTGGGGCAGGGTCCTGGTTCCCCCTCAAGGGATACACACAACAAAATCTTTGAGCTATTTTGCAGATACTGAAACTCCCACCAGGTGACAGAAGTTAACTGTATGCTTCCCACAAGCATGTAGACCCCAGATGGGTTGGAACCAGGAGGTTGATGATGCTCCCCCCAATTTCCCCCCTTCCCACCCATTTACCTCAGCACCAACCAATCAAAAGAATGTCCAAAAGCTGAACATGCCCTCTTTGAATCATTACTATAAAACTCCTCACTTCAGGTTGAGATACACAGTTTTGAGGGCATTAGCCTGCAGTGACCCCATTTGCACAATAAAGCTATTCTTTCCTACTTCACCCAAAACTCTGTCTCTGAGATTTAACTCAGTGTCAGGGTACAGAGACCAGATTTGGCCTCAAAGACACCCGATTCACCTTTATGGCTCTGACAGGATCTCAGGAACTGAGGACAGGAAACCAAATATTATGACAAAAGAGGTTCCCATTGCTCTTATTGCTTATCCCCCAAGGGCTTGGGGGAGCTGTAAGCCAGGCATTGTGGACTAAATTGTGGACTTATTATAAATCACAATATCACAATTACTTTGAAGCACACCACCTAAGAAATGTTACACTCCAAGAATCCATTCTCTGGTTATAACCTCCAAGTTTTCCAACTCATGTGTTTCCCAAACTCATTACGGCTGCTCTCTCCTATAAGTGAGGCATTCACTACCTGGACAACTCCAATGTCCTCTAGTTTATTTGCCCCTTACTGGCCTTTCCAAAGTCATGTATCCTGTCCCTTCTTCTGTATCAGCCTAGCAAAAATGCAATCTTCAGGTCCTTTGCCCAATTCCCACTTATTCTCCACACTGAAACCTGAGTAACCTTTCCAAATGCAAACTTGGGTGGACTACTTTCCCCAACTTGCTTTACTTAAGTCTTTGAATGCCTCCCCATAGTTCTTATTCCAAACTCCATAACATGCTATATAAGACTAGCTATAGTTTGCATCCTATGTCCATTTCTGGTCTCCCATCCCTCCTCTTCATCTACACTGAGATCCTTGTACTTTACCTACACTCATCGTGATGCTTCTGATTTATGAGTGTGTCCTCTCTGCCTGGGGTGTCTCCAGTCCTCTCCTTCAAGCCTAACTCTTATTTATTCTTTAAAGACTCATCCCAGGTGGCACCTCCTCCCAAATTGAGTCTTAAAAGTGACATAGGTTCAAAGACTCAAATTCTCTTTTTTGGCAGTTCTTAAAAATTTCACCTCTATTTTTTATTGTGGTATGAACACTTAACACAAGATCTACGCTTCTAACAAACTTTTAAGTGCACAGTACAGTATTGTTAACTATATGATGTACCACAGAGCTCTAGAACTCATTCATCTTGTGCAACAAATTACACCCATTGAACTATAGCTCCCCCTTTTCCCTTCCTCCCATCCCCTGGAAAGCACCATTCTACTCTCTGTTCTATGATTTTGACTATCTTCGATACCTCATGAAAGTGGAATGATACAGTAGTTGTCTTTTTGTGACATTATGCTTATTTTGCTTAGCATAATGTTCTCCAGGTTCATTCACGCTGCTGCATGTGGCAGGATTTCCTTCTTTTTAAAGTCTAAATGTATTCCACTGCAATTATTCACCACATTTTCTTTCAATTCTCTGTGCACTTTATACAGTAAATTTGGTACCTATACCCAGGGTGATATTAAAATAATGAGCAATCTGAACAGGTACCTAACCAGTACATACTGATTGTATACCAACCCTGCTTAGACCACAAAAATACCTTAATATTTAAAGACATTTTTTTCCTTTCCTGTCTCTTCTTCCCTTCACTGGCTCCCATTATCAGCAAGACTATGAGCAACTGATTTGGGACAGAATCAGCAGCTGAAATCCTCACGTGGCACCAGTAACAGTCAATGAAAATCTCAGGGCTGAACTGTTTTCATCCTCATTCATCACTGGTAACAGGTTCCATAAAGTCCCTTCCACATTCCAGCCTGCTGTATCCTGGTTGTCAGTGTCCTACATATAATAGTATGCCCTGGTTTAGTAATCATTTCTTTTCCAAAAAAGATGATTAATAAGAAGAATTTCCAAAGGACACACATAAATTAAAACACAAGGTCAATATGTCATACAGTGAGGAAAAGGAGATTTGTTGAATTGGAATAAAAAACTCAAATTAGGATGTGTTTCCCTTTCTCTCTCTTTTAATATAATTAACCTCTATATAAGTCTGTCCTGCCTATTAGGAATGTAATTTTTAGAGGATTTATTCTATATTTATGTCTCTATTCTCAGTGCTTATGATACTATCCAGATAATCAACAAGGTCCTACTGTATAGCACAGGGAAGTATATTTGATGTTATGAGAAAACCCATAATGGAAAAGAATATTAAAAAGAGTGTATATATAGATATAACTGAATTACTTGGCTATATAGCAGAAATTAATATTAATATAGCATTGTAAAAGATAGTACTAGATGCATAAGGGTTGCTCAAGAAATGTTTGTCAAATGACTGAACAAGATCAGTGACCCATTCTTTAGTAGAGATGGGCAGTTATTCTTTGGTGGAAGAAACCAGAAGCTGAGGAGGCTGTTAGACTCCTACTAAGAAAACTACAGCAGTTGGAGGGAGCAATTTAAAGTTGAGCTGAAATTCTTTAGCGTTGTTATCTCGTGTTACAATGAGGAATTCATTCTTTTGTCCTGTGAAAACTCACTTGTGTGATACCTAGCATGTAATCCCAAACTGTTTGCATGCTGTTCAAAGAATTGTTCTGCATATAGATTGGTTTGTGTGCCCATATGTTTAAAAATTCAATTTAAAGTAACAACTGAATTAGTCAATGAGATTGAAACTTCTCTTCAACATTCATTTCAGTGAAAGGGGAAGTAGCCCACATTCATTTCTATGTTTAGAGAGAGATGCTGTGGGATATTTGATGCATGTTTTGCAAAGAATAAACGGAATATTAACATTTTCCTTATTTATGATTGTTTTCTCCCTTGCTTGCTTTCTAAATTGCAGATGTTGTGGCTATTTCTTGATGGTTTTCAGGCTCCAGTTTGTTAAGATTACTGTAACTGGCACCTCTGTGAGGATTTCACTACTATCTTTTACTAACAGGCACATAGCAAGGTGAATATGTTTCTAAATCACATTTATGCTTTCTTCTAAATTATAACAGCTGGATTATCTGACTCTGTACTGTCTTTTCAAAGAAATAAATGAACCCCCCAAATATCTTTAGGAGCCAAGCCAAAGTCAGTGTTTCTAACACATTTCAGAAGTTAAAAATAAGGTTTTTTTTTCTCTTTGTTTTGTTTCAGGAATGGTAAAAATTCTGAACTGAAAATATTGAAAAAAATATTAGATATACTCAAGCATGAAATAAAATAGTTTTATCATCCCCCATGGTTATCTTCTCACAGGCAGTCTAGGTCTCTCTCTATTGATCAGCTCCCTTTTATTGCATGGTGTTCTGGGAGGAACAAAGCAATCTGAAGCACCACAGGGTCAAAGATACTGTGACCTTGTGGATTAAACTTGCAAAAATGCTGCCTTTATGAGGACTGCTTGTCTTGGCTTCTGGTAAATCTCAACTTGCAAATTAAAATGGAACCTTTGAGGCCCATCTGATATCAGCTTGATTTCAAAATGGGATCCAATTTTCAGATTCCTTTATCTGACATTCTAAGTCATTGTACTACTGCTCAAAGCTGCCAGAACATGTTTTTCATTCAACCACATGAAACTTGTTTGTAAGTGTCAACTGAGCCCTTAATCCTCTTCAAACTGGTTAAATATGTCAGTGTGGAAAGTAGTGTCATGGGAAGGAGTACCAAGGACTTGGAACTGGACAGATTTTGGGGAATTAAATAGGGACCTTCCCTCCCCCAGAAGGCAGGGCTGTTTTCTCTGACTGGTTACTCCTCTGGCATGACTGGTAGAGGGGATGAAGAGCAAAATGTCTCTATCCCTCCCAATCTAGATTTCTCTAGGCAACTTAGTTCAGCTTTGGCTCATGGCAGCTTTGGCTCATGGCAGCTTTGGCCTGCCGATCTCTACCATTAGAACCAAAGACAAATTTTCTGTGTGTGAATTTACCTCCAGAAGGACACTGTGAAAGATAAGCAGAATGAAATAGAACCTTGTATTGACACAAGGACAGAAGAAAAATGGAGAAATGGGAGAAAAATAAACATTTCTGCAACATCTGGTTGACATGTTTCTGGATCATACTCATTGCTTTCTACTGAAAAAAAAAATTCCATATGGGTTTCTGGGTTGAGGGAGGCAAATTCAGGTGAAATGGAGCCATCTTCACCTTGAAAAAGTGCAAGAGGGGATGCTGGCTTCTTGTGACACAGAATCTTCCACCTCAGGGTCAGCCAACTATGGCCTCCCTGTTGTCATAAAGTTTTTTTATAGAACACAGTTGCGTTCATTCTCTCATTTGTTTGTTGTTCAGTCACTCAGTTGTGTCTAATAAACTGCGACCCCCACGGACTGCAGCACGCCAGATTTCCTGTCCTTCAGTATCTCCTAGAATTTGCTCAAACTCATGTGCATTGAGTCAGTGATGCCATCCAACCATCTTATCTTCTGTCATTCCCTTTTCCTCTTGCTTTCAATCTTCCAGCATCAGGTTCTTTTCCAATGAGTTAGTTCTTCACATCAGGTGGCCAAAGTATTGGAGTTTCAGCTTTAGCATCAGTCTTTCCAGTGAATATTCAGGGTTGATTTCCTTTAGGATTGACTGGTTTAATCTCCTTGGTGTCCAAGGGACTTTCAAGAGTCTTCTCCAACACCACAGTGCAAGAGCATCAATTCTTCGGCACTCAGCTGTCTTTATGATCCAACTCTCATAATCATACATGATGACTGGAAAAGCCACAGCTTTGACTACACGGACCTTTGTTGGTAAAGTAATGTCTCTGCTTTTGAATATGCTATCTAGGTTGGTCATTGCTTTTCTTCCAAGGAGCAAGCGCCTTTTAATTTCATGGCTGCAGTCATGAAAATCATGCAGTGATTTTGGAGTTCAAGAAAATAAAATCTGTCACTGTTTTCATTGTTTCCCCATCTATTTGCCATGAAGTGATGGGACTGGATGCCATGATCTTAGTTTTTTGAATGTTAAGTTTCAAACGAGCTTTTTCACTCTGCTCTTTCACTTTAATCAAGAGGCTCTTTAGTTCCTCTTTGCTTTCTGCTATTTGCTTTCTGCCATTAGAGTGGTATCATCTGCATATTTGAGGCTGTTACTATTTCTCCCAGCAATCTTGATTCCAGCTTGTGATTCATCCAGCCAGGCATTTTGAATTTGTTTACCTATTGTTCATATCTGCTTTTAAGTAGGTGTAACAGAAATTAAAAGGCGGTTACTTCTTGGAAGGAAAGTTATGACCAACCTAGACAGCATATTCAAAAGCAGAGACATTACTTTGCCAACAAAGGTCCATCTAGTCAAGGCTATGGTTTTTCCAGTGGTCATGTATGGATGTGAGAGTTGGACTGTGAAGAAAGCTGAGCACTTAAGAACTGATGCATTTGAACTGTGGTGTAGGAGAAGACTCTTGAGAGTCCCTTGGACTGCAAGGAGATCCAACCAGTCCATTCTGAAGGAGATCAGCCCTGGGATTTCTTTGGAAGAAATGATGCTAAAGCTGAAACTCCGGTACTTTGGCCACCTCATGCGAAGAGTTGACTCATTGGAAAAGACTGATGCTGGGAGGGATTGAGGGCAGGAGGAAAAGGGGACGACAGAGGATGAGATGGCTGGATAGCATCACCGACTTGATGGACGTGAGTCTGAGTGAACTCCGGGAGTTGGTGATGGACAGGGAGGCCTGGCATGCTGCAATTCATGGGGTTGCAAAGAGTCAGACATGACTGAGAGACTGAACTGAACTGAACAGAGACTACATGACTCACAAACCAAAGTATTTACTGTCTGGCTTTTTACAAAAAGTTTATTGTGATGAGAAAAGCAACTTTTGAGGAAAACAACCTTGTTTTTCTGACTTACTGTGCAGACGTTTTACAGTATGGTAACCCTACTCACATCCAGAGTCTGGGCATTTTGATAAGGACTTGTAGTTTAGAAAAAGTGGAAGTGAAGTCACTCAGTCGTGTCCGACTCTTTGCGACCCCTTAGACTGTAGCCTACCAGGCTCCCCTGTACATGGGATTTTCCAGGCAAGAGTGCTGGAGTGGATTGCCATTTCCTTCTCCAGGGGATCTTCCCAACCCAGGGCTCGAACCTGGGTCTCCCGCATTGTAGACAGATGCTTTACCGTCTGAGCCACCAGGGAAGTCCATGTAGTTTAGAGTGGATGCCATAAGTTCCTTCTTCACTTTTCTCTGGAACACCTTTTAAAATAACTACACTTAAAGCTAAGCCTGCAAAAAGCTAGTGAGCTCTGCCCCAAGCACCTTATAAATGATATGTACTTGCTACCCTGGTCTCTATCTCCTGCTGGCTTGTGACCTGGGATGGAGGATTGCCCTTTCCCTGGCTCATTGTGCTGCCAACAACCCCTTACCCCGGATCTGTAAGGAATCATAAATCTTGTGATTTATTTACTTCCTTTGTGTTGGTGTATTGTTTGAAACTTCACCTTCAATCAAACCAACCCCATAGTTTTCAGATTCCCAAAGTGAGAGGTAGGATGAGGAGGGAGCTCCCTGGCGCCCCCATGTGGTGACTGGTGCCTCCTTATCTAGCAGGTCGCAATCTGTATATTCTTCATTCAATACATCAGCTATGACTTCTCAACACATTTGCCCACTCAATTCTGCCCAACAGAGATCGGGAAGAAATACAGTGATTCGGAGAAGTGGGCAATGGATTTGATTACTTTGGGGGAATATTTAAATTTATAGTAGGACTTACCTGGTGGTCCAGTCATTAAGAATCTGCATGCTAATGCAGGGAACATGGGTTCAATCCCTGGCCTGGAAAGATTCCATGTGCTGTGGGGCAACTAAGCCCATGTGCCACAACTACTGAAGCCGTGGTCTACAGCCCATGTGATTCAACAAGAGAAACCACTGCAATGAGAAGCCTGTGTCCACAATGAAGAGTAGCCCGTGCTTGCTGCAACTAGAGAAAGCCTGTGTGCAACAAAGATCCATGTCAGCCAAAAACAAAATAAATAAAGAATAGATCCTGCTCGGGGGAAGAATGAAAGACTTTAAAAAAAATAAAGTTTCTAGTATAAAATTTAAACTGAAAATATTAGTTGCAGGATATTATTTAGAAATTAGTTGTTAATTGACTTGTTAAAATTCATATCATATATGCTGCCTACAACATAAATAATTTCTATCATGGAGATGTTTTGTTGTTTTGTTATGCAGATTTTGTAGTCGCTGGAAGGAAGTAGAAACAAGGGTACAATCTAAAATGCTATTAATAATTATTATAGTCAATAGCATTGCTCCAGGTCCAGTGGGAGATGGGGAGAGCCCAAAAGAAGCAGACGTTGTAACTAAAAGGGTCTTACTAAATGGTCTAGTTCAGAAAGTCATTGCATATTCCTGCAGTGTCTTCAGAGAACTCAGAGTAATATAAACCCATGAAAGCACATGAATAGAGCTCAGAATCTAGGACAGAAGGATTTGACTCTGTCAGTCACCTGGATGCCTTGGCAGTCCTTAGTCCTGTGGATTTGCCTGACTCTCGTTTTAGGAATTTGTCTAAATGTAAATTTCATACTTTGCCTTTTGAATTTCATCTTGCTGATTTTCACCTATCATTAAGTATGTTGAGATTATTTTGGAACTTGTATCTGGAGTTTAGTGTCAAATTGTTTCATTCTGTCATTCTATTTCCTTCCAAATATTATAAGCATGATTTGTATCTCTTTATCAAATGACAATAGAGGCATGGAATCCCAGAGTTAGCCATGACCTTAGAGGTGATCTAGAGCAAAGCCTTCTCAAATTTTAATTTTCATATGAATAACCTGAGGTGTTTATTAAAATGCAGGTCCTCAGTCACTAGGTCTGGGGTGCATCCCAAGAAGTCTGTAGATCAGACTTTGAGAAGCACAGTGCCGGGAAATCAGCTAGAGAGAATTCACTCTGCAGTATCTCTGCAGATTTTCATCTAGTTTCACTGTGAACATTCCTAATTTGCATAGAAAACTCCCAACATTTTAAGCCAACCTACTTCATCATGGAAAACTTCAATGGTTAGAAAATCTTTATATTGTTGGTGTCACAACATTTGAAGTTTTTCTGAAGGATGATAATGGTTGACATTAAATTGAGATCATCAGCCAATTCTTTCTTTTTGGCCAAAAATAAGTCCACCAGGAAACTCTGTGTCATAGATGTTGCAAAGGATATCCTCTGAGAGAGGTAAGCAGTTATGGGAGGTTGGATTTGGAACTTCACTCAGTCGCTGGTGGACTACCTCTCTGTCCCCTATGTTCCCTTTCCCTTTTCCTTCTCTCTTCTAAATCCAACAAATACCCCATGCACACTTTATTGTATGTGCACATTAATAACATTTAGAGAGATTCAAGCTCCAGGGTAGTATGTTATCTGACTTCAGTGGTAAATATTTAACTGCATACCTGGGCGGAGACATTCTGTATGCTGAGCTGTGGCATTTGCCAGTTTCCACGGTGTGAATTCTCCCACCATGGCTACTTCTACCAATAATTTAACAACCAACTTGCAAAAGTCCTGAAAATTTAGCAGCCAGTAGGAATTTGCTTCAGTACAGCTCCATCTGACCCCATTATAGCAAATAACACTTAACATTTATTGAACACTTACAATGCAAGAGGCATAGTGTTAAGTAGACGGCCTCTAACAAAATTAAAATGAGACCCTATTCATTTATTCAACACGTTACTGAATTCCTTTCATGCTAGGTGCCAGAGAAATACAGATGAATGGGAAAAAACTGTTATCCTCAAGCAGTTCATGGAGTCTAGTGGGGGAGATAGATAGAAAAACAGATAAATTACAATGTAACATAATAAATAATAGAACAGAGGCTGTTGGTAACTGATTCAGTACCTATTCTGGGCCCCAACTGGGGGTAAGGAAAGATGAAGGGAGCCTTTTTCTTTACCTCTTTGCAAAAGCCCCCACTGACCATGACAAAACATCATCTGTGGGTAAATTTTATGTAGATATCTTTCAGATTTAATGAAATCGAAGAGCACATCAGTTTCTTTAAAAATAAAAATTTTGACATGCATGTAACATCTTCTACTTAGAATTAAGTCTATATTATCTGTTGTATAGGCTTTAGAAAGAGAATATGGAATACAGAGAATGAGTGAGTGAGTGAGTGAGTGAGTGAGTGAGTGAAGTCGCTCAGTTGTGTCCAACTCTTTGCAACCCCGTGGACTATAGCCTACCATGCTCCTCCGTCCATGGGATTTTCCAGGCAGGAATACTGGAGTGCGTTGCCATTTCCTTCTCCAGGAGATTTTCCCAACTCAGGGATTGAACTCCAGTCTCCTGCATTGTAGGCAGACACTTTTACTGTCTGAGCCACTGAGAAGGAACCTTTTGAGAATTGGCAATTTACAGACCTCAGGAGTGCTATCCTTATTCAAATTCAATTTCATTTTAGAAAGCTTGAAGGCATCAGACTGTTACAAAGATAAAAGAGCCAAGTATTAATCTTGAGTTAGTATCTTATTCAAGCTGTGAACCTGTGAAGAATTTTTGCAGGACTCTCGATTTATTTTAAAACTAAAGGTCAAGCAAAAGAAGTAAAAAAGGGGGGGCAACATAATGGCTACTCCTCATTTGATTATTGTTAACAATGATTATAATTCATTACAACTGCTTGTTTGTTTTATTACCTCAAGTCCTTTATGGAAGTAGGATGGATAGAAATAATAAAATACAATTTCATTTTCTTCCAATCTTATCTGCCTCAGTCCTCTATTTCTCCATCACTTTTATACTGGCTTACACAGGCCAGAATTATATTTTGCCATTATGGTCAGAGTGTGAAAACAGAGTCTGGGGTGTATCAAAACCAATCTTGATGTGACAGAACAGTGTGCCACTAAACAAAGTTGTTGTGCTTCTTTTCTCTTCAGTCTGCCCTGTGTGGACCTAGCATGGGTGAGGTGATGATTTGGTGCAGAATTCATGATATTTCACAAGGAACCCTACTGAGCAAGCTTGTTTTGGCTTCTCACAGGATTATAGAAGACAGAATGAAGGATGACTCTCTGAGCGGAGAACAGTCAGGGATCTCGCAACCACTAACAACCTCCTAATTCCCTTCAAGGCCTTGGGGCAATCTGTTGAAATTTTTAAGTACCAACGAATAGAAAGGTTTTAAGTTTTGCACAAAATTTAATACACAGGAGGGGAAAGTAAATGGGAAGAACTCAGTAATTGTTTGAGGATCAAGTCCATTAATTGGGTGTTTATGTACATACACACATATATATAATTAAATGATTAAATTATATTTAAATTATTGCATTTTTGTTCAGGTTATACAACTTTCCATTCTGTTTTCCTTCTCGATAGGACTTTGCAGATGAAAAAAAAAATCTCTTGATTTATATTAAAAAAATGGAGATATTGACATATTTGTTTCCTCCTTTTCACCCTTGAAGAATAGTCAAATGGGGAAGCTTTTATAGGCTAGAGTGATCATAAATTTTACCATCAAAATCAAGGTGCTTTTGAGAATTAAAAGAAGCACTGTAATTAATACTAAAATACTTATTCTAGGAGTTCATGAAATAGGGGCTATTTCTTAGCCAAACTGGATATATGGTCATCCTAATTATAGATCATTTAATAAATGTTATTCAGTTGGAGAAGGAAATGGCAACCCACTCCAGTATTCTTGCCTGGAGAATCCCATGGACAGAAGAGCCTGGCGAACCCCAGACCATGGGGTTGGGTCACAGAGTTGGACACGATTGAGCTGAGGAACTAACACTAATACTAATTCAGTCGGCATCTGGATTTCATTGAAACATCTAAAAACCATGTGAGGTCATGCAATTGAAAAAATTGTCTGAGATTCATGTGTATTCATATCATGAATACTAGAATAGGGTCAAGCAGTAGTGATTCTCTCCTTTATGACTAAAACAAGACAGTAAGCAGAAGATACTCTAAAGTCCTCTAAAGTTAAAAGATCCTTTTCTGAGGTCATTACTTCCCCTCTAGCTCTCTTAAGCTTATGTACCCACACCTCACAGGGCTCAGAAACCTCTCCCTACTTAATATTCCTATTATAGCTGCCTGAGAGCAGGATTTTTTTTTCATGTCTCACTTGGACTACCACAAACACTTTCCAACTGATCTCTGTGCTTTCAATCTTTCTACAAGTCAGCCAGACTGATCTTTCTACATCATAGCCAGACTGATTTATCCGTTAATAAAAGATGAGCATACCCTACTCTTTCTCAAAACCATTCAATGGCTCCCATACCTTGCAGTACAAGCTCAAAATCCTTTGTCAGAACATACAAGATCATGGCTCCAGTCCCATCACTTCATGGCAAATAGGGAACCAATGAAAACGATGACAGACTTTATTTTCTTGGGCTCCAAAATCACTGGGGACAGTGACTGCAGCCATGAAATTAAAAGACGCTTGCTCCTTGGAAGAAAAGCTATGACCAACTTAGACAGTGTATTAAAAAGCAGAGACATTCCTTTGCCAACTAAAGTCCATCTAATCAAAGCTATCGTTTGTCCAGTAGTCATGTATGGATGTGAGACCTGGACCCTAAAGAAGGCTGAGCACCAAAGAATTGATGCTTTTGAACTGTGGTGTTGGGGAAGACTCTTGAGAGTCCCTTAGATTTCAAGGATATCAAACCAGTTAATCCTAAAGGAAATCAATCCTCAATATTCATTGGAAGGACTGATGCTAAAGTTGAAGCTCCAATACTATGGCCACCTGGTGCAAAGAGCTGACTCATTAGAAAACACCCTGATGCTGGGAAAGATTGAGGGCAGGAGTAGAAGGGGACAACAGAGGACGAGATGTTTGGATGGCTTCACTGCCTCAATGGACATTAGTTTGAGCAAGCTCTGGGATACAGTGAAAGACAGGGAAGGCTGGTGTGGTGCAGTCCATGGGATTACAAAGAGTCAGATACGGCTGAGCAACTGAACAACAACAGCAAAAAGACCCTCCATAAATTTATTCCTAACTACTTCTTCAGCATCACTTGTTTGCAATAATACACTCTTTCTATTTCTCCATTCACATCACGGTATCTTTTGCCTTACTCTTATTCATCCTTGAACTTATCTCTACTTTTAGAAAACTGGGTAAGTGGCTTTTTTCAGGAGGAATGATGGTGTTTGACCGTATGTGGATATCTGAGTACATCTTTTGTGTGTGTATGTCATTTATATTTTATTTATATACAATAAAATTCACTCTCTTTGTTGACTGTTCTGAGTCATGCAACCACTACCACTATAATCAAGATACAGAACAATTACATTACTACCTTCTCCCCTTCTCATTCAAAAATCTTTTATTGATATTTGTCATCTTTGTAGTCAAACCCTTATTCCCTGTCAACCACTGATCTGTTCTACAGTCTTATAGTTTTGCCTTTTCTAAAATAGCCAGCATGTAAGTGTAATCACACAATATACATGTATCACTCAGTATAATGAATCTGAGACACATTCATGTTGTTGCAGGTATCAGAAGTTCATTCTTTTTTATTGTTGATTAGTGTTTCATTATATGGATATACCACAATCTGTTTATCTTCTCCCCTGGTGAGAGACATTTAGGTTGTTCCCATTTATGAGTAATTATGGATAAAGTTGCTGTGGGCATTCTAACATAGGTTTTTATGCAGATGCTGGTTTTCATTTCACTTGGACAGAAGCCTAAGAGTGGAACTGCTTTGTTATATGGTAAGTGTATATTTATAAGAAAATTGCCAAACTGTTTTCCAACATGGCTCTACTGTTTTGCATTCCCACCAGCAGTGTATGAGGATTTCACTTCTTCCAGATCCTCACCAACATTTGGTATGGCCAGTCTTTGTAAGGTTAGCCATTATAATAGGTGTGGTCTTAATTTGAATCTCCATAATGACTAATTATGTCAAGCATGTTTACATATGCTTTTATGTTACTGTATATCTTTGCTGAAGTGTCTCTTCAAAAGTTTTGCCTATTATTGGGATTTAGTTTTCTCATTACTAAGTTTTAATAAATCTTTATATATACTTAATATAGTTCCCTCATCAAAGATGCAGTTTGCAAATATTCTCTCCCATCATGTGGCTTGCTTTCTATTAACAATGTTTTGCAGAGCAAGCATTTTAAAGTTTTATTATATTTAGTTTATGAATTTTTTTTATGCATCATACTTTTACTGTCATATCTAAAAATTATTTGCCTAACCCAAGGTGTGTTAGTTTTCTAGACCTACCATAACAAAATATCACAGACTGTGTGGGTTAAAGAATATAAATTTATTTTCTCGTGGCACTGGAGGCTAGAAATTCAAGATCAAAGTGTCAGCAGATTGGTTTTCTTCTGAGGCCTCTCTGCTTGACATACAGATGGTGCCTTCTCAGTGTATCTTCACATGGTCTTTCCTCTGTGTACACACATATCTACCCTAATCTTTTCTAACTCTTATAAGGATGTTAGTCGTATTAGGTTAGCAACCACCCATTTGACCTCATTTTACCTTAATTACATTTTTAAAGGCCCTATCTCTAAATGTAGTTGCATTCTGAGATTCTAGGGGTTAAGGTTTTGACATATGAATGTGAGGCAAGGGTGGGTGGATAATTTCTTTCTTTCTTTTTTTTTTTAAAGATCAAAAGAATATGTATAGTTTATTTTTTTTGTTTTCTTTTTTTATTTTATTTTTAAACTTTACAATATTGTATTGCTTTTGCCATCAGTTCTAATTTATTTCTTAACACAAGGTCACAAAAATTTTCTCCTATGTCTTATGCTAAGTGCAAATGATTTTAATAAAGGGAACTGTAAAATTGTTTGATGGGAACAGAGACTGATTTGTTTAATGCTGTAATACCAATGCCTAATACAGTGTTTCTCTCTCTGCTTACATTGCCTACCTGTTTTCTGCTTCCTGGATGGCTAAGACAGGAAAGAATCTGCCCTCAATGCAAGAGACCCAGGTTCGATCCTTGGGTTGGGAAGATCCCCTGGAGAAGGGAATGGCAACCCACTCCAGTATCCTTGCCTGGAGAATTCCATGGACAAAGGAGCCTGGTGGGCTATAGTCTATGAAGTCACAAAGAGTCAGATAAGACTGAGAAACTAACACTCAACATAGTGTTTGACATATTAATATTAAATTGCTTACCAAAAGCTTGTTAAATGAATGGATGTGAATCACATTCGCTATTCTGTTCATGCTTCCTGAATCTCTGAGAATGTTTGTAACTGTCTTGGTGAAGGATTTTTATGGTATTTATCAGATCCAAATCATTCCCTAAGAACCTATCAAGAATCATCTAAAATTGCCCCAAATGGAAGTATCTACTAAAGATAAACATGAGACTACACTATGATACAGCAATTTTATTCCCAAGTATGCACCCTATAGATTAGTACATATGTTCACCAGGATACATGTATAAGGATGTTCATAGCAACATCTGCTTGAAAAAGACAAAACTGAGTGCATCTAAAATATTCACTAACAATAAAACCAATAAATTCTAACATAGTCATAAAATGGAATACTACACAGCGAAGACAATAAACATACTACTTATACATGCAACAGCATGAATGTGTCACAAAACCAAATACTGAGCAAGAGATGTCAGGTAAAAATGCATATTTTCTTGCTTCTTTTATATAAAAGTAAAAAACAGGCAAAACTTGGACAGTAGTTACCTTTAGGGAAGAAGGAATTGGGAGGGGTTATGATGGGGCCTCTGTAAAGCTGTGAATTTTCTATTTATTGACATGAGTGGTATGCACATAAGTAGGTTTACTTTGTAAAGTATCATGGAACTATGACTTTTGATTTGTGCTTAAAAATCACTCCACATGGACATGGTCTTGTTATTTCTGTGTAAACTGCAGGAAATTCTGAGAAGGTATTTTACTTTATTGAATTGCATGTTATTGTAAAATAAAGCAAAATAGAATCTAGATTTTTTTTCTATTTCAAAATATTGCTTATTTCTTTTTTCCCTTCTAACTTTTATTTACATCCTTCTTACCAAAATTCTTCGGTTGTGTGGAGAAAAAAGTCTGAAAAAGGAAACAACACAAAAGGGAAAATGCTTTTTGCAGAAATTCCAAGGAAACACTAGAATCATGGGAAGGTTATATGATCTTATCTTTTGACTGCCCATAGTCTGGTCACAAATGGTAATTCTGGTCCTCACATAAAGTTGATTTTATCATACAGGCTGCCTTTCTGATTAGTAGACAAGGCGTTGAACTATGTGCTTCTTCACAGTTGCTCTGTTTGTAATCTGCACTTAAATTTCAGTTGTGGGGAGACATTCTTTGTAAAGAGGTGCTCAGTATTATTTTTCTGAAATGTTAAAGAATGATCTTTGAATTGTTACCCACCTGGAGAGTTGGCATGTGCTTATTTATTTAGTCCATGGTACTCTTAGACATAAGTGGAATCAATGACTTTTGAAAACCAGAGTTTTTGAACATCAAGAGATGCCGTGTGTGTGTGTGTATTCATGTGTGTGTGTTTTGGAAAATATGAACATTAAAACTAATGTCTCTTCTGAGAGTAACTTCACTTTGACACATACATCTGGATCAGTTAAGGGAATTTGTTCTGAATTGAAATCTTTTTTTTTTCTCACTTAGCTTTCTAAATTAACCCTGATTTTTACAAGAAAGGAAAATATAAAATACCATTCTCAAATTCTAAGAGAATCATCTTTTGAACTCAGTTTTATAAAGTAGAATATTACATTGGTATGTAATCTTCTCTATGTATAGATCAAAAATTGGTAGAATTTCTTTATAATCTTAACCAAAGAATTCAGTCAAGTTAATATTTTTCAAAAATGCTGATTAGATGCTGAGTCATGTAATTCCTTTTTGATATACACAGTACACATTACTAAATCGAGTTTTTAATGGAATTTATATGATCAACTCTTTTGGGAGATAGGGGATTTCTACCTTCTTAATATCCATGAGATTGTCTCTGGGATAATCTAATCAATGGTTTAGCAATTGGCTATTTCTGTGGCTGTGGAAAAAAAAAACCAAACTTAGACTTGAAATTCTGTCCATGCAATGCTAATAAGTGAAAATGAAGAAAAAAATCCAATTGTCTGTTTGCTATCAAAATTCCTAAGGACTACAGTGAGCACAACAATGCTTTTTAGATTCTTCCCAAAATGCTGTTTTATTGATGTACTTTCATTGATGACTGCAAAGTGAAGTGGTTATGTGAAACCTTGTGCAGTTAATAATTATAAAATCTAGAGTATATATTCCCAGCACTTGAAAGTATTGGAAGGTGTCCAAAAGCAGACAGAAGAAAGACGAAAATTTGCTCTTGAAAAACTGCAGTTCGAGCAGGCAGAATTACAAGTCCACGGCTTTCTTTTCTAGGAGTTCTTACCACTATAACAGCAAAAAAAAAAAAAAAAAAAAATCAGCATTATGATACTGGAGAAGAGTTCAAAACTGGGAAAGCAACTTTAAATTTAAGGGGGATATTTTGGAAGAAAGAAAATTGCAAAATGGATGAAACACACAGTCTGAACATCAACTCCGTGCTTAGCTGGTTGAATGTTAAACTACGCATGTGCAAGGGAGACATCAATGCATCTGGTGGGAAAATGATGAGGTTTTTGGCTGTTTGTGATGTTTGTGAATTTGCTGTTATTGTTTTTTTTTTTTTTTTTAATCTGACTGTGTCCCCAAACCTGTTCAAATGGGCAGAAAACTGAAGTGTTCCTGGCTTGAGGTATGAGAGGACAGAACCTGAGGATGGCAGAGAAGTTTAGGGATAAACCTCATAACTAAGAGAACTTATGACCTAAATCATATTGACAAAATAATCTCCCTTCACACTACGTGGCAACTATGAAGAAGATGAGGAATTTATAAGCCTGAAAGAAAAAAAAAATGGTGGAGAACCATGGTGACCTATAAATCATGAATAGAGATTTACCCCGATATCTGTGCCCAAATCTTTAGCTGACCATCAAGATATACAGGTGCAGGTGAAACTTTCAGAAAGTTGGGGTAAAAACAGCAGTAGCAGGAAATCTTAAGAATTAAGTAAATATATCAGGGTTACATTCTGTGGAGGAGACAGAGTTTACAGTTGGAATTCTTGCAAATTAACCGCCTATGAGAACAATACAAACTTCAGAATACAAATAATCCAGAATCATCATAATGTATTATCTGTACTATCCAATTAAATAAAATTATAGATATGCAAAGAGACAGGAAAGTGTAACTCATGTTCAGGAAAAAAATACAGTCAATAGAAAATGCTTCAGAATTGGTCTACATGTTGAGTAAAATGGAGAAGGCTTCAAAGGTGTTATTACAAACATAGTCAAAGAATTAAAAGAGAAATATACTAATGAATGATCAGAGTTAGAAACTCAACTATATATATATATATATATATATATATACACACACACACACACATAATGGAAATTCAAAAACTCATGATTGTACTTTCTAACATTCTGTTTCTGGGTATTGTTAAAGCAAGATACTCCTTGCAAGATACTGTAGTTACTCTAGCTAGTCTAGATACACTAACCAGTCCATTCCTTTCTTACCTTAAATTTGTTTTTAAATGTGTCACTGTCATTTGAAATAGTTAATACAAAAATAAAATCAATTCAACCAGTTCTGACATTTGTCACAGTTTTAAATTGCTACATTTAGCCGAGATGACCTAAATCATGTTGACAAAATGATATCCCCTCAAACTACTTGGCAACAATGAAGCAGATGAGGAATTTATTAAGCCTGCAAGAAAAAAAAAAAAAAAAAAGGAAGAAAGAAAAGAAAACAATGGTGGGGAACCATGGTGACCTATAAAAACATGAATATTTTTAAATTCATAAAAGTAAAATTAGAAGTACACTAAAGAGAACTTCAACCCATGGCTGATTCGTGTCAATGTATTGCAAAATCCACTATAATATTGTAAAGTAAGTAGCCTCCAATTAAAATAAGTTAATTAAAAAAACATAGCAAAAAGTAAATTCAAGATTATTATTTCTAAAAAAAAAAAGAAGTACACTAAAGATTACATCAGTGTTATTTACAGTGTGTGGTAAAGATTTATCTTTGTCCAAAGAAAGGAGTGGACTTTTTTTCTGGTTCCTGGGATATAATGTCAAGTCCTTAGAACTTCCTGAGTGATAGTGATACCATGTAGGGCCTGTGGGGGCTCCTGGGTACAAGGCCTTTGTGTTCCTCATTTCTTAGATATTAGGAAACAGCCTTCATCCAGCATTCATGACTTTCCTTGATTTCCAATAAGCAGATTCAAGTAGTTGTTAATTAGAGAAATGAGAGGCTATGGGACCAGGGAGAAAGAAACTGTTGGAGGCTGCTGTGGGGCAAGGTCCTGTTTCCCCATCAATGGACACACACAATATCTTGGAGCTATTTTGTAGATTCTGAAATGCCCAGGTATGAGAGAAGTTATGGTATGCTGCCCACAAGGATGTAGACTCCAGACCAGTTAAACCTGAAGGTTGATGATATTGACTCCCTGGTGGCTCAGAGGTTAAAGCGTCTGCCTGCAATACGGGAGACCTGGGTTCGATCCCTGGGTCGGGAAGATCCCCTGGAGAAGGAAATGGTAACCCACTCTAGTATTCCTGCCTGGAGAATCCCATGGACGGAGGAGCCTGGTGGGCTACAGTCCACGGGGTTGCAAAGAGTCAGACATTACTGAGCGACTTCATTCACTCACTAACTTCACCACCAACCCATCAGAAGAATGTCCAGGAGCTGATCACGCCCTCTTTTACTATAAAACTTGTCCCTATCTTCCTCAAGTTGGGGAATGGTTTTGAGGGCATGAGCTCGCTGTGCCCCCTTTGCCTGCCAAAGCAATAAAGCTATCCTTTTCTATTTCACCCAAAATGCTGTCTCTGAGATTTGATTTGGCTCCAGTGTACAGAGAAGCTGAGCTTTTAGCATCAACAAGAGTGTCTGTTATTCATAATGAGCTCCTTAACTACACCTGATAGTTTATGCTACTGAGGCAACTTATAATGAGCCCATGAGACCAAGTGGTATCAGCCTGATCTCTTGGGACAGGAGGAGGTTGCTAGAAATTGAATTCAACCACATAGGCAATCAATCAATCAGTCATGCCTATGCAATGAATCCCCAATAAAAATCTCCAGAAACAAACCACATGTACACTGGGAAGGTAATATTAATACATCCTGGGGACAGTGGAGGGCTTGCATGTGGAGTCCTCCCATACCCTTTCCTATGAGTCTCTTCCATTGGATTGTGCCGCTTTACCATAATAAACCGTAACTGTGAGTATAATGGGCTTCCCAGATGGCTCAGCAGTAATGAATTCACCTGTAATGCAGGAGACTCAAGAGACACTGATTTGATTCCTGGATTGGGAAGATTCCCTGGAGAAGGGCACAGCAACCCACTCTAGTATTCTTGACTGGAGAGTCCCATAGACAAAGGAACCTGGTGGGCTATAGTGCATGGGGTTGCAAAGAGTCCGATACGACTGAAGTGACTGAGCATGTGAGTATAATAGCCCTCAGGGAGCACTATGAGTCTTTGTAGTGAATTATCCACGTTCAAGGTAGTGAGGGGCGGTGGTGAGGAGATACCCCTCATCCAAGGTAAGGAGCAGTGGCTGTGCGTTGCTGGAGCAGCCGTGAAGAGATACCCCACGTCCAAGGTAAAAGAAATCCAAGTAAGATGGTAAGTGTTGCAAGAGGTCATCAGAGGGCAGACACACTGAAACCATACTCACAGAAAACTAGTCAATCTAATCACACTAGGACCACAGCCTTGTCTAACTCACTGAAACTAAGCCATGCCCGTGGGGCCACCCAAGACGGGCGGGTCATGGTGGAGAGGTTTGACAGAATGTGGTCCACTGGAGAAGGGAATGGCAAACCACTTCAGTATTCTTGCCTTGAGAACCCCATGAACAGTATGAAAAGGCAAAATGATAGGATACTGAAAGAGGAACTCCACAGGTCAGTAGGTGCCCAATATGCTGCTGCTGCTACTGCTGCTAAGTCACTTCAGTTGTGTCTGACTCTGTGTGACCCCATAGATGGCAACCACCAGGCTCCCCTGTCCCTGGGATTCTCCAGGCAAGAACACTGGAGTGGTTTGCCATTTCCTTCTCCAATGCATGAAAGTGAAAAGTAACAGTGAAGTTGCTTAGTTGTGTACGACTCTTCATGACCCCATGGACTGCAGCCTACCAGGCTCCTCTATCCACAGGACTTTCCGGGCAAAGTACTAGAGTGGGGTGCCATTGCTTTCTCCAGTGCTACTGGAGATCAGTGGAGAAATAACTCCAGAAAGAATGAAGGGATGAAGCCAAAGCAAAAACAATACC
Organism: Bos grunniens; assembly: GCF_055505025.1. NCBI lineage: Eukaryota > Metazoa > Chordata > Mammalia > Artiodactyla > Bovidae > Bos > Bos grunniens. The sequence goes on along the minus strand of NC_141194.1, from coordinate 96,635,871 downwards.
CAGTAGTGGATGTGACTGGTGATAGAAGCAAGATCCGATGCTGTAAAGACCAATATTGCATAAGAACCTGGAATGTCAGGTCCATGAATCAAGGCAAATTGGAAGTGGTCAAACAAGAGATGGCAAGAGTGAAGGTCAACATTCTAGGAATCAGCAAACTAAAATGGACTGGAATGGGTGAATTTAACACAGATGACCATTATATCTACTACTGCAGGCAGGAATCCCTCAGAAGAAATGGAGTAGCCATCACGGTCAACAAAAGTGTCTGAAATGCAGTACTTGGATGCAATCTCAAAAACAACAGAATGATCTCGGTTCGTTTCCAAAGGAAACCATTCAACATCACAGTAATCCAAGTCTATGCCCCAACCAGTAATGCTGAAGAAGCTAAAGTTGAACGGTTCTACAAGACCTTTTAGAACTAACACCCAAATAAGATGTCCTTTTCATTATAGGGGACTGGAATGCAAAAATAGGAAGGCAAGAAACACCTGGAGTAACAGGCAAATTTGGCCTTGGAATATGGAATGAAGTGGGGCAAAGACTAGTAGAGTTTTGCCAAGAAAATGCACTGGTCATAGCAAACACCCCCTTCCAACAACACAAGAGAAGACTCTAGACATGGACATCACCAGATGGTCAACACAGAAATCAAATTGATTATATTCTTTGCATCCAAAGATGGAGAAGCTCTATACAGTCAGCAAAAAAAAGACCAGGAGCTGACTGTGGCTCAGATCGTGAACTCCTTATTACCAAATTCAGACTTAAATTGAAGAAAGTAGGGAAAACCACTTGACCATTCAGGTATGACTGAAATCAAATCCCTTATGATTATACAGTGGAAGTGAGAAATAGATTTAAGGGAGTAGATCTGATAGATAGAGTGCCTGATGAACTATGGACGGAGATTCGTGACATTGTACAGGAGACAGGGATCAAGACCATCCCCATGGAAAAGACATTCAAAAGAGCAAAATGACCGTCTCGGGAGGCCTACAAATAGGTATGAAAAGAAGAGAAGCGAAAAGCAAAGGAGAAAAGGGAAGATATAAGCATCTGAATGCAGAGATCCACAGAATAGCAAAGAGAGATAAGAAAGCCTTCCTCAGCGATCAGTGCAAAGAAATAGAGGAAAACAACAGAATGGGAAAGACTAGAGATCTCTTCAAGAAAATTAGAGACACGAAGGGAACATTTCATGCAAAGATGGGCTCAATAAAGGACAGAAATGGTATGGACCTAACAGAAGCAGAAGATATTAAGAAGAGGTGGCAAGAATACACAGAAGAACTGTACAAAAAAGATCTTCATGACCAAGATAATCATGATGGTGTGATCACTCACCTAGAGCCAGACATCCTGGAATGTGAAGTCAAGTGGGCCTTAGAAAGCATCACTATGAACAAAGCTAGTGGAAGTGATGGAATTCCAGTTGAGCTCTTTCAAATCCTGATAGATGATGCTGTGAAAGTGCTGCACTCAATATGCCAGCAAATTTGGAAAACTCAGCAGTGGCCACAGGACTGGAAAAGGTCAGTTTTCATTCCAATCCCAAAGAAAGGCAATGCCAAAGAATGCTCAAACTACTGCACAATTGCACTCATCTCACACGCTAGTAAATTAATGCTCAAAATTATCCAAGCCAGGCTTCAGCAATACGTGAATCACGAACTTCCCGATGTTCAAGCTGGTTTTAGAAAGGCAAAGGAACCAGAGATCAAATTGCCAACATCTGCTGGATCTTCGAAAAAGCAAGAGAATTCCAGAAAAATATCTATTTTTACTTTATTGACTATGCTAAAGCCTTTAACGGTGTGGATCACAATCAACTGTGGAAAATTCTGAAAGAGATGGGAATCCCAGACCACCTGACCTGCCTCTTGAGAAACCTGTATGCAGGTCAGGAAGCAACAGTTAGAACTGGACATGGAACAACAGACTGGTTCCAAATAGGAAAAGGAGTATGTCAAGGCCGTGTATTGTCACGCTGCTTTTTTAACTTATATGCAGAGTACATCATGAGAAACACTGGTCTGGAAGAACCACAAGCTGGAATGAAGATTGCTGGGAGAAATATCAATAACCTCAGATATGCAGATGACACCACCCTTATGGGAGAAAGTGAAGAGGAACTAAAAAGCCTCTTGATGAAGGTGAAAGTGGAGAGTGAAAAAGTTGGCTTAAAGCTCAACATTCAGAAAATGAAGATCATGGCATCTGGTCCCATCACTTCATGGGAAATAAATGGGGAAACAGTGGAAACAGTGTCAGACTTTATCTTTTTTGGGCTCCAAAATCACTGCAGATGGTGACTTCAGCCATGAAATTAAAAGACACTTACTCCTTGGAAGGAAAGTCATGAACAACCCAGATAGCATATTGAAAAGCAGAGACATTACTTTGCCAACAAAGGTCCGTCTAGTCAAGGCTATGGTTTTTCCAGTGGTCATGTATGGATGTGAGAGTTGGACTGTGAAGAAAGCTGAGTGCCAAAGAATTGATGCTTTTGAACTGTGGTGTTGGAGAAGACTCTTGAGAGTCCCTTGGTCTGCAAGAAGTTCCAACCAGTCCATTCTGAAGGAGATCAGCCCTGGGATTTCTTTGGAAGGACTGATGCTAAAGCTGAAACTCCAGTACTTTGGCCACCTCATGCAAAGAGTTGACTCATTGGAAAAGTCTCTGATGCTGAGAGGGATTGGGGGCAGGAGGAGAAGGGGACGACAGAGGATGAGATGGCTGGATGGCATCACTGACTCACTGATGGATGTGAGTCTGAGTGAACTCCGGGATTTGGTGATGGACAGCAAGCCCTGGCGTGCTGCGATTCATGTGGTCGCAAATAGTCAGACCCGACTGAGCGAGTGAACTGAATTGAACTGAACTTGTAAAGTTCCCTGAGCTTGCAATTGGTGTCAAAAGTGAGGGGTAGTCTCGGGACTCAGTGATCTTCAACTTTCTAGTGTTAAAAACAAAATTCAACCGAGTAATTTTGAAACTGTAATTGGCTTTATGCAGCACCCCACCTAGCAAGCAGGAAGGCACTCTGAGAAGGACCAAATGTTAGGTATTTATAGGCAGAAACTGGGCAGGACAAGAAGGTTATTAGAAAAAAATAAAAATAAATGGATTATTTCAGGTCATTTCATCTTCTTTTGGGGGGAAGGGAATAGCAGGTATTTTATTATGCTGATCAGGAAGTTCCATACTGGTTGGTTTAAAATTCTACTCTTGAGAGAGTCTGAAACTGAAATTCAGTTAAGTATTAAGTCTAGGTGGCTCTTACAAGTGACTCCATTTGGGGTCTGCTTCTTTTCAACAGTAGTTAGACTAACTCCTTGTAGTTGGTGTCAGAAATTGTGAGAAGACGAGGCAGTCTAAAGGACTGTGAACTCAATCCTCAGAGTTTGGCTAATTCTGTATACATACACAATAATAAATCATTCTGCACAGTTCATTTAAATCTCTCATTACTTACTTTCTGGACATGTGAAGGATTACCTCCCTCAGAGGTAAATTTACCATGAAGTTAATGAAGCTTATGCTCCAAGACCCTCATTTGCAGAAGCAACTTCCAAATCCTGGAAGGGATCATAGCAATGTGTTCCTTCAAGTAGTCATTCGCTTCTTTTTGAATTACCTTCAACAGAAGTCACTAATCTAACTCAAATCAAATCTTTGTGGAAGTTATGCTAAAGTAAATTGTTGAAGGATACACTTTCACTTAAGGAAATTTTGTGGTTGGTAAGTGTTTACATGCAGAACACGTCCCAAATACTTGTATTTTGGATAGCCTTAATTTTTTATTTTTCAAAATTGTAAACTTATTTCAAATCTTTTGAATATTGACTTTTAAATACTATATTCATTGCATTTATAAATTATATTCAAATAAAGTTACCAAGATATTTGCTTATACTCATTATGAAGATGCTTAGGGCATATTTAACAACTTTCTGTTTCTTTCTTTATAATGAATTGTATAGTCAACCACATGACTCTCCTTAATATTTCCAGGTCTATTTTTAAATAACCTTCAAAAATTAATAATTGGCTAGAAAATCATGGTATATATATTTAATAAGAGAAATGAGAGGGATTTTTGTTTTCATTAAACTATGTAATTTCTCAGAAGTTGGAATACCTGAGGTTGAACTGATATTTTAGTGTTGAAGATGATTGGTATTCAAAGATAACGTGTTTAGCTTTTAAATTTCTGTTGTTTTTTTTAAATTTGAAACTGATTTATAAATATTGCATCTTCTTAAAAAAATTTTTATATAGTAGTAAGATGAGTTTTTGTACCTACATGAGGCTTCTTTTTTTTAACATTTTTAATTGAAATGTAATTAATTTACAGTGTTGTATTTCAGATATACAGCAAAGTGATTCAGTGTGTGTTTTTTATATATTCTTTTTCAGATTCTTTTCCATCATAGGTTATTAAAAGATATTGAATATCATTCCCTGTGTCATACAGATGGTCTTTGTTGGTTATCTATTTTACATATAATAGTGTATATCTGTTAATACCATACTTCTAGTTTATCCTTCCCCCTCCAATTTCCTCTTTGGTAACCATAAGTTTGTTTTCTGTGTCTCTGAGTCTATTTCTCAGAACTCTGTGAATAAGTTCATTTGTACCATTTTTTAGATTCCAAATATAAGTGATATCATATGATATTTCTATTTCTGTCTGACTTATTTCAATTAATATGATAATGTCTGTTTCTATTCATGTTGCTGCAAATGGCATTATGTCATTCTTTTTTATGGCTGAGTAATATTCCCTCATATGCATATTTTATATATATATATATATATATATATATATATATGCTGCTAAGTCACTTCAGTTGTGTCCAACTCTGTGCGACCCCATAGACGGAAGCCCACCAGGCTTCCCCATCCCTGGGATTCTCCAGGCAAGAATACTGGAGTGGGTTGCCATTTCTTTCTCCAATGCATGAAAGTGAAAAGTGAAAGTGAAGCCACTCAGTTGTGTCTGACTCTTAGCAACCCCATGGACTGCAGCCCACCAGGCTCCTCCACCCATGGGATTTTCTAGGCAAGAGTACTGGAGTGGGTTGCCATTTCCTTCGTATATATATATATACACACACATATATATATATATATATATATATATACCACATATTTTTTTATCCATTCTTCTGTCAATGGACTTTTAGGTTGCTTCCATGTGCATTTTAAATTAATTAATTAATTTGACTACACTGGTTCTTAGTTGCACCATGTGGGACCTAGTTCCCTGACCAGGGATCAAACCCAGGCCCCCTGCATTGTGAGCACAGAGTCTTAACCACTGGACCACCAGCAACGTCCCTCCATATCTTGACTATTATAAAATAGTGCTGCTATGAACATTGATTGGGGCACATATAGCTTTTCAAATTGGAATTTTCTCCAGATTATGCCCAGAAATGGGATTGCAAGATCATACAGTAGCTCCATTTTTAGTTTTTTTAGGGAAACTCCATACTGTGGCTGCAATAGTTTACATTCCACAAAAGTGTAAGAGGGTTCCTTATAATCCACACCCTCTCCAGCATTTATTATTTGTAGCCTTCTGGATAACAGCCATTCTGACTAGTGTGAGGTGATACCTCATTGAAATTTTGATTTGCATTTCTCTAATAATTAGTGACACTGAACATCTTTTCGTATGACTTTCGGCCATCTATCTCCTTTGGAGAGATGTTTATTTAGGTTTTCTGTCCATTTTTTGATTTGGTTTTTTTTTTTTTTTTTTTTTTTTATTAAGTTGTATGAGCTGTTGGTATATTTTGGAAGTTAATTCCTTGTTGATAGCTTCATTTGCCAATATTTTCTCCCAGTCAGTAGGTTGCCTTTTCATTTTGTTTATGGTTTCCTTTGCTGTGCAAAAGCTTTTAAGTTCAATTAGGTCCTATTTGTTTATTTTTGTTTTTACTTCCATTGCTCTAGGAGATGGGTCTAAAAAATATTGCTGAGATTTATGTTAAAGAGTGTTCCTATTTTCCTCTAGACGTTTTATAGTACCCAGTCTTATATTTAGGTCTTTAATCCATTTTGAGTTTATTTTTGTGTATGGTGTTAGGAGGCGTTCTAATTTCATTCTTTTACATGCAGTTGTCCAGTTGTCCTGGCACCAGTTATTTTTTTTTAACTTAAATTTATTTATTTTAATTGGAGGCTAATTACTTTACAATATTGTATTGGTTTTGCCATACATCAACATGAATCTGCCACCAGAAAGAAAAACACCAATACAGTATACTAACACATATATATGGAATTTAGAAAGATGGTAACAATAACCCTGTATGTGAGACAGCAAAAGAGACACTGATGTATAGAACAGTCTTTTGGACTCTGTGGGAGAGGGAGAGGGAGGGATGATTTGGGAGAATGGTACCAGTAATTGAACAGAATGACTTTTCTTCATTGTTTATTCTCCTTTGTGATAGATTAATTGATCATAAGTGTGTGGGTTTATTTCTGTGCTTTCTATCCTGTTCCATTGATCTATGTATCTGGTTTTTTTTTTTGTCAGTTATATACTCTTTTGATTATTGTAGCTTTGTAATAATAGTCTAATATCAGGGAGCATGATGCTTCTGGCTCTATTCTTTTTTCTCAAGAATTTTTTGGTTATTTTGGATCTTTTGTGTTTCCATACAAATTTTAAAACTTTTTGTGGACAAACTTAAGTTCATCTCATTCTATTCTTTGAAATAAAGGGGGATTATTTTTGTTTTGTATGCTTTCATAAGACTTCCACATACATTCATGAATTGGAAAAAATATTTTATCAGACTATATGATCTAATTTATAGTTGAAAAATATGGTCAACTTAGCACAGCTTAAAAAAAATTTGCATGCAAGTAATATTCTACATGGGCTTCCCTGGTGACTCAGGTGGTAAAAAACATCTGCCTGAAGTGCAGAAGACTGGGCTTGATCCCTGGGTCAGAAAGATCTTCTGTGGAGAAGGAATGGCTACCCACTCCAGTATTCTTGCTTGGAGAATTCCACGGACAGAGGAGCTTGGTGGGTTTATAGTCCATGGGGTCGCAAAGAGTCAGACAGGACTGAGAAACTACATAAAAAACATAGCATTCTACAAAAATGTTTTTTCCCCAACAGTTACAAATAAACACACACACTCAAATTGTCAATTAGTAGGCATGGTAGCCACAAGAAAGTGACATGGATTTACAAGTACCCAATATATATATAGCTCCTACCATATGCTAAGAAATGTGTTATTTGTTATAACTGAAGTATATTTCTTTAAAGGCTACAGTTTAATTCTTTGGAAACAAATACTTCTAAAAGATATAACATAGTTATATTTCCTCTTAAATAAAACTTATTGGACATAATTTAACTTTCAGGTTAATCAGGTTCATTGAATTAAATACCAGCAATTACACTACCATGTACATGACACTGTGTTGTTTTCAGAGCCAATTCTTGTATTTCAACTTCTCTGGTTCAATAATAATGCTGTGGTTTTGAATCTTTGTCTCTCTGTCTCTTTTCCATTCCCCTCCCTTCCTTTCAGTGCCTACTTCTAACAACACAACCTCCAAAAATACTTCAACTTATTACTTCTAAACTTTTACAACTTGATAAATCAGTTTAATTTGAATTCTGTAGAAAATAAGAGTAAATGGTTCTAATGTCCTAAGGATATGTCTGTGTGGTTGAGGGGTGGTGTGGTGGTGGGAGTCTGACTGAAGCAGTGTTCATTTTCTTGAGAATTTCAGTATATATAATTGGACTTCATAGGAAGATCTTTTAGTTTCTTCCTTCCTGATTTTTATGAATATTTCAGATTGCTAGAGTTGCTGTTTGTTGGATGATAGAGAAAGTAATGGAATTCCAGAAAAACTCTACTTCTGGTCCATTGACTACACTAAAGCCTTTGACTGTGTAGATCACAACAAACTGGAAAATTCTTAAAGAGATGGGAATACCAGACCACTTTACCTGAGAAAACTGCATGTGGGTTCAAAAGCAACAGTTACAACCCTACATGAACAACTGACTGGTTTAAAATTGGGGAAGGAGTACAAAAGGCTGTATATTGTCACCAAGCCTATTTAACTTCTATGCAGAGTACATCATACAAAATGCCAGGCTAGATGAATCACAAGCTGGAGTCAAGATTGCCTGGAGAAATATCAACAACTTCAGATATGCAGATGGTACCACTCTAATGACAGAAAGTGAAGAGGAACTAAAGAGCCTCTTAATGAAGGTGAAAGAGGTTAGTGAAAAAGCTGACTTAAAACTCAACATTCAAAAAACTAAGATCATGGTATCCAGTCCCATCACTTCATGGCAAATAGAAGAGGAAAGAGTAGAAGCAGTGACAAATTTTATTTTCTTGGGCTCTAAAATCACTGCAGATGGTGACTGCAGCCATGAAATTAAAAGATGCTTGTTTCTTGGAAGGAAAGCTATGACAAACCTAGACAGCTTATTAAAAAACAGAGACATCACTTGGTGACAAAGGTCCATATAGTCAAAACTGTGGTTTTTCCAATAGTCATGTGAGAGTTGGACCATAAAAAAGGCTGAGCACAGAAGAACTGATGCTTTCAAATTATGGTGTTGGAGAAGACTCTTGAGAGTCCCCCAGATTGCAAGGAGATCAAACCAGTCAATCCTAAAGGAAATCAACCCTGAATATTCACTGGAATGACTGATGCTGAAGCTGAATCTTCAATACTTTGTCCACCTGACGTGAAGAGTTGACTCATTGGAAAAGACCCTGATGTTGGGAATGGGCAGGAGGAGAAGTGGGTGACAGAGGATGAGATGGTTGGATGGCATCACCAACTCAATGGATGTAAGTTTGAGAAGTCTCTGGGAGATAGTGAAGGACAGAGAAGCCTGGCATGCTGCATCCCACTGGGTCTCAAAGAGTTGGACACGACTTAGTGACTGAATAACAGCAGAGTTACCAAAAATGATTCTTTAAATGAAAGATATATTCCTGAATTTGAAAATATCCTGTATAAGTAGATTAAATGCCATGCAGTCATATAGGTTCCTCTTATTTATAATATATGAGTAAGTCTATAAATTATCTCACACAAACCTTGGAGATTGATGACTAGCCATGTGTGGATAAAGTATGAAGTTGCCTGTGAGGGCTAAAGGGTTTGGGAAGACCCAAAGGTCTAATCCAGGTGAATTAAGTACAATCTCATGAAAATGAGACTTAAAGTTGAACTTGAGAGCAGTGATTCTTAACCTTTTTTGCTTCAGGATTTCTATGGGATTTGCCATGCTCTCATGAGTTACAGTGTAGAGGATCTGGCGGCACAGATGGTAAAGCGTCTGTCTGCAATGCAGGAGACCCGGGTTCGATCCCTGGGTTGGGAAGATCTCCCTGGAGAAGGAAATGGCAGCCCACTCCAGTATTCTTGCCTGGAAAATCCCATGGACGGTGGAGCCTGGTAAGCTACTGTCCATGGCGTCACAAAGAGTCAGACACGACTGAGTGACTTCACTTTCACTTTCATGAGTTACAGTAGTGTTGCTAGGCATTCTATTGGGGGGCGGGGGATAACTTTCGAATCAGAATATTTTTTGTGGCAAATAACCTGTAGATGAAAAAAAATTTTTTTCCCTTTACCCTTCTAGGTTCTTGGCTGAGACACCCTATAATAAAAGTCAGATTAATAGGAGAAAACCAAAAAGTTTAATACCATGTATACCTCCTCTATGCACTAGAGAGATCCACAAGAACTAACTCCTGGAAATGGCCCACATCATCACCTTAAATTCCATTTCCAGCTAAAGACAAAGAAAATGTTGAGGATTGTGGAGCCAGTTATAGAAGGATATGAGGAAAAGTTCACTAGACAAAGGTGTGGTTGGTATGCAGATTTTAGTAGTTGCCTTCTCCATTCATAAATTCCTAGAGATTTAGTCATCTAAATAGTGTGGTACAGAGAGGGAGCCACTCTTACACGTGGAGATTTCCCTTATAAGTATAAATTTCCCTAACAAGGGCAACTTTTACTGTTTCCAGATATTCTCTTGTGTCTGCAACCTCTCAAAAATAATCAGCCCAAAATAATCTTTATGCTAAAGGGCATATTTTGGGTGTCATATTCTGCTCCCCTTACACTCAGCTATGTTCCCAAACATTCAAGTGTAGCTTTAGGTAAGGCTTGATCCTGCAGCTCATTCAAGTTCAAAGGATCCTATTTCTTTTGGCATCTCTGCTGTCTTCTTTGATGTAATTTGTCATCAAATTACATTTGTTTTATAGTCCCAGGATGGCTGTCAGTAGCACTCAGACATACATGCCTCCTTTTTCATTTGCGGCAGAAAAAACAGTGACTATCTTTGCCCCAACATTTCCAGCAAAACCCCTGAGATTCACTCTAATTACATTGACTTCACACACATTCCCACTCTAGAATCAAACTCTGTGGCTAGGGGGAAGGAATAAGCTTATTGCCTTCACCTATAGCTTTCCTTTCTAAATGTAGGAAACTCAAATACCTGTATAATCCAGTTGCTGCTGCTGCTGCTGCTGCTGCTAAATCGCTTCAGTCGTGTCCGACTCTGTGCGACCCCATAGACGGCAGCCCGCCAGGCTCCCCCGTCCCTGGGATTCTCCAGGCAAGAACACTGGAGTGGGTTGCCATTTCCTTCTCCAATGCATGAAAGTGAAAGGTGAAAGTGAAGTCGCTCAGTCGTGTATGACTCTTCGTGACCCCATGGACCAGGCTCCTCCGTCCATGGGATTTTCCAGGCAAGAGTACTGGAGTGGGGTGCCATTGCCTTCTCCGAGGTATAAGCCCGTAAAGGAATAAAAATTAAGAAAATGGGCCTAATGGGGACTTCAGTATATAGGACAGCTCATGTCCCATACAGAGGGTTCAGGCCTTACTCAGATCCATGAAAGTGATGCCATAATCAGAGAAATTAGTGTTGGTAGGTATTTTGATTTTCAAAGAGAAGTTGTAAATCCAGGGTTTTATGTGATGTTCCATGATTTGTTAACATTGATATCTAATTCTAAACTTTTTATATACAGGCATAACTCATTTTACTGTACTTTATTGCACTTTGCAGATATTGCATTTTTTACAAATTGAAGTTTTATGACAACTTTGAAACCAGCAAATTTATCAGGATTATTTTTCCAACAGCATTTGCTTACTTCATGTCTATACATCACATTTTGGTAATTCTCACAATATTTAAAACTTTTTCATCATAATTATATTTGTTATGATGATTTGTGATCTTGGTATAACTACTATAATTGGGCATTTTTACTGGTCAAATAGTTTTAAATTTATATATACATATATATATATATATATTGATTTTCCTATTATACACTGAATAGACTTTAGTGTTAACATTACTCTTACATGCACTGGGAAACCAAAAAATTCATGTGACCCACTTTATTAGGATATTTTCTTTATTGTGCATGTGTGTGTGCTTAGTTGTTTCAGTCATGTGTGATTCTTTGCAACCCCATGGACTGTAGCCCACCAGGCTTCTCTGTCCATAGGATTTTCCAGGCAAGAATACTTCAGTGGGTTGCCATGACCTCCTCCAGGGGATCTTCCTGACCTAGGGATCTAACCCGCATCACTTTCATCTCCTGTATTGCAGATAGATTCATTACTGCTGAGCCACCAGAGAAGTCCTTTTGCTTTATTGCATTGAACCCAACCCTCAGTATCTCTGAAGTATGCCTGTACTATACTATAGGCCTATGAAAAAGCATGAGCTTCCCAGGTGGCACTTGTGGTAAAGAACCCACCTGCCAGTGCAGGAGACATAAGAGACTCAGGTTTGATCCCTGGGTTGGGATGATCCCCTGGAGGAGGGCATAGCAACCCACTCCAGTATTCTTGCCTGGAGAATCCCATGGCGAGAGGAGCCTAGTGGGCTACAGTCTATGGGGTTGCAGTGTCAGACACGACTGAAATGACTTAGTACATATGCATGAAAAGCATATGTGGCTGAATCAAGATTAGCAGGATGAAACTTATGCCCTCAAAAATAAAATGCAATGATCTGCTGATGCAAGGATTCTTATCCATTGGATGATTGTCTTTCTCATTGTCCATTAATCAACTGGCATTTTGGTTTTCCACTTTAGTCTCTGTGAGCTTGTTTATTTTGAGTCCTTCCCTGAGGGATAGATCATATCTTAGTGTACCAACTAAATCAAATATATAAGCCATAAGAATGAGAATACCCAAGAAATAATAAAATCACTAAAGTCATTGCTCTCTTTCTGGGATCATGAAACCCAGTCAAGTAGCTCTCCCAGAATCCCTGTCAGTTACTTGCACCGTTACACATTTATATGTAATGCCTTTCCTTAGAAACAACCAACCAAACAAAAAGTTTCCCCCAAAACCTATACTGTGAAAGATTCCCAACAAGTCTACTTTTAACGATGTATTTTTTTTTGATGTATATTTAGGGGAGGTAATAAAAATTTCCCCCTACTTTTCTATTTTCTTGGCTGAAACTGTTGCAGGAAGGGGGCCCCCTTCCAAGGCCCGAGAGTGGGCTGTTGTCTTAACACTTGGAAATGAGTTGTCCAAGGAGACACACACGCTGACAAAGCAAGAGACTTTATTGGGAAGGGGCACCCAGGCAGAGCACAGGGATGAGAACCCAGGAGGACTGCTCTGCCTGATGGTTTGCAGTCTCAGGTCTATGGTAACTGGGTTAGTTTCCGGATTATCTTTGGCCAATCAGTCTGATTCAGGGTCCTTCCTGGTGTCTCAAATATCACTCAACCAAGATGGATTCCAGTGAGAAGGATTCTGGAAGGTTGGAGGTGTTTCTTCTATTCTTTTGCTTCCTTCACTTCACTCATGTCCAGCTCTTTGCGATCCTATGGGCTGTAGCCTACCAGACTCCTCAGTATGGGATTCTCCAGGCAAGAGAACTGGAGTGAGTTGCCGTTCCTTCCTCCAGGGGGTCTTCATAACCCAGGGATTGAATCTGCGTCTCTTATTTCTCCTGCATTGGCAGGTGGGTTCTTTACCACTAGCGCCACCTGGGAAGCTTTGCCCAAATTCTTCTGGTTGGTGGTAGCTTGTTAGTTCCAAGTTCCTTACCAGGACTTCCTGTTACATGTAAACCTGTGGAGGATTCATTTCAATATATGGCAAAACCAATACAATATTATAAAGTTAAAAAATAAAATAAAATTTAAAAATAAATAAATAAAGACAACAGCAAAAAAAAAAAAAAAAAATAACTGGCAAAAGTGGCTGCTATCTTGCCTGGCCAGGGCAGACAGTTTTGGTCAGTGGTTCCCCTAACAACTCCAGTCACTAGTAACAAAAAGACAGATGAACAGAATAAAAATAAATTAAATTACATAGCACATAAGTCTGTATGGAAGCCCCATAAAGATATGACTCAAAAGGCTGCCAGACAATAGAGGCTTTATATCATCCTGGGCTAAGGAAAGGGACAGGAATCTGGGGCTTCAAAGGAGGGAAGGCAATTCAGAGGAAGGTGAGAAGAGAAAGTGTTTGGTAAACAAAGCTTGCCCAGCCAGGCAGATAACTCTCAGGTGAATAAGTGAGCTTCCTGCTACAGCCTCTTTTCTAATGCAAATGTCCCTTACAAGAGTCATTTCAACTGTTTTCAGAGCTTCTCCTGTGTCTTCAGTATTTTAAAATAAGCCACTCAAAATAATCCTTATGCTAAAATGGCACATTTTGGATGACATGTTCAGTTCCCCTTCATATGATTTGATTCACAAAAGTTTATTTAACCTTGATTTCTGAAAAAGATACCAATTACATAAAGCAAAGTATTCCTCTATGTTTAATTCATTTTTCCTAAGTTAAACTTGGAAATGTGTTATGTGGAAATATTTTGGTTGTGAGTGTCAGAAGCCAAATACGAACCCAAATAAGCAAAAAAGGAAAATGTACTTGTGAAGTCAAAGGGGTATTTCAATGAGCTGTATACACAACTGGATCTACGAGTTCTATTTCTCCCCATCCATCACTTCTGCTTATTTTCCTTCTTACACAGCTCCCACTCCACAGAGGCATAGGCATGGCAGGATGACTTCAGACTTGCATGCAGTGATTTCAGCCAAAGCATCTTGGCTAGTCTGACCTGAATCATGTGATGATACTTGGACCAATCACTGGGGCTAGAGAGATGGAGTATTCAGATCAGTCAAATCAGAGTGAGTGAGAACACTCTTGTGTTGTAAGACTATTCCCAGTGAACTGTGGTGCTGGAGAAGACTCTTAAGAGTTCCTTGAACATCAAGGAGATCAAACCAGTCAATCCTAAAGGAAATCAACCCTGAATATTCATTAGAAGGACTGATGCTGAAGCTCCAATACTTTAGCCACCTGATGCAAAGAGCTGACTCATTGAAAAAGACCCTGATGCTAGAAAAGATTGAGGGCAAGAGGTAAAGAGGGCAGCAGTGGGTGAGATGATTAGATAGCATCACCAGCTTAAAGGACATGAGTTTGAGCAAATTCTGGGAGATGGTGAAGGACAGGGAAGCCAGGCATGCTGTAGTTCATGGGGTGGCAAAGAGATGGACATGACCCAGCAACTGAACTACAACAACAAATGTCCAGGACAGGATTAAACCCATATGAACTGTTTCCCCCCAGGAAAAGAAGCCTCTACTTGCAAGTGAAGGAGAAAAAAGGTGCTGATCAAAGGCAACACAGGTCCGCTATAGCAATTCACAGCCTTTATCTACTTCTGATAGAAACACTATTCAGCTGATGAAGAGGACATTCAAATATGTTCTATATTAAACCCAAATTAAAATACAATGAAAGAGAATCTTCTGTGGTAATGTGAACTTCCTTGGAAAGTACAGTGCTACTTTATTATATAAAGCACATAAATGGAAGAAACCCAGCTAACGATTCAGGCTATCCATCAAGTGATGTATTTCAAAGCCCTTCCTCTGCATTTCTGCTTCACAGTCTAGTCTAGCTTAAGTCTCAAATTATGCCACTTATACCACATTTCTTAATAATTCAATCAGGAGATTATTGGTTGATTGAACAGCATGCTAAGCTCATGTGAGTCCATTGTAAAGTGAGTTATTGAGAAAGTATAAAAGGACTGGGGCGGGAAATACAGGTGGTAGACCAAGGGATAGAACCCAGGTCTCCTACATTTCAGGCAGATTCTTTACCATCTGAGACACCAGGGAAGCCCAGTATGTGTGAAAGTGAAATTGTTAGTCGTTCAGTTGTATCCAACTCTTTGCAACCCTATGAACTGTAACCCACCAGGCTCCTCTATCCATGGGATTTTCCAGGCAAGAATACTGGAGAGGGTTGCCATTTCCTTCTTCCAGGGATCTTCCCCACCCAGGGATTGAACCCAGGTCTCCCAAATTGCAGGCAGATTCTTTATTGTCTGAGCCACCAGGGAAGCCCCCATAAAGGGTTGCAATAGTGCATTTAGGGATCAAACCCTCAACCTTGGCATTATTAGCACCATTCTCTAATCAGCTTGTGGCTCAGCTGGTAAATAATTTGCCTGCAATGTGGGAGAACTGGGTTGGGAAGATTCCCTGGAGAAGGGAAGGACTACTCAGTCCAGTATTCTGGCCTAGAGAATTCCATGGAATGTATAGTCCATGGGGTCGCAAAGAGTTGGACATGACTGAGTGACTTTCACTTTCTCTGAAAAATAGTTTTAGCATCTAAAGTTACAAACTGCTATGCAGCTATGTCAGGCCTTCAGCAAGTGGGCTCTGAAAGTCACTCAAGAGGTTAACGTCTCTGAACTATCAGGAGGCAGAAGAATGTAGTACAGGGCACTGCTTCAATATCCAGGTTTTTTCAGGTATCACTAATCAGTTTGAAATTTGGGGACAGCAGTTTAGAGTCATTAATGTGGTGAAGAGAACCATAATATGCCACCCCAAAATGTATCTTTTTGGCATGAGAATTATTTTGGGCTAATTATTTTGAGACTGTAGACACAGGAGAATCTCTGAAAACAGAGTAGATATCACCCTTTCCTGAGGGAAATTTAAGTATATAAGGGAGATCTCCATTTGTAAGTGTTTCTCCCTCTCTGTACCGGGAAGAGAAGGATGGCTATACATTTCTAGAAACTCATATCGATGGAGAAAGCAATGACTTAAATCTGTATTACAACCTTATCCTTGTTTACTGTGCTTTTCCTGGTCACCTCCCATAACTGGTCTCTCCCTCCCCCAATATCTTCTTTTGTATTTAAATGGAGGTAGTATTTAAGGTAAAGTCTTGGCCTGTCTCACCCTGGGGAGTTACTTAGTTTTCCTGGGTATCTCCCATGTATATAGGTGGTATACATGTTATGAGGTTCTGTTTGTTTTTCTCTTGTTAATCTTTTACTACTGGGGAGTCTCAGTCAGGAACCTAGAAAAGTAAAAGGAAAACTATTTTCCCTCCCCTACAGAATCACTAACATGGTAAACAGGTCTACAGATGGCATTCCTCTTCCCCCAAATGACTCAGCACTCAGATGCCCCAGGGTCTAAAATTCTAACTTTAGAATTCCTGCATTTAATTTAAGCCTCTTCCTTTTCCCACAGTGCTCTTTTAAAGTAATTACCATTCCTGCTCCCAGAGGTAACATGATATGATCAGGCCAACCCCAAATGGCTGCTCTTTTGCTCTCTAGTACATCCCTTGCTCCACTAGTGCCTGCTTCACTTACACCCTACTCACATGACCGATGTTCCTGTCTAGTTGTCCCCAGCCTCAGCTAGTGATTACTATGTCCTGCCCACCGTCTGCTGCACATGGTGGGGAGTTGCTCCAGGAACTTGCTTCAGCCATGGAAGGTCCCCCTATTGATTTAAAACATTGATGTCTCTGTTGCCAACACTGGGCTGTCTCTTCTTTCTTGAAGCCAGGCAAACACAGGGTTTCCAGGCCTGTGGGGTGCAGCCCAATGCATATTAAGATATTCCATATATGAGTGGTATTTATTTGATCCCTTTGTCTTCTTATAAGAGGGACATTTACTTATATATTTTGAGATGTCTGGGAATCTGGAGCTGGGGGTGGCACAAAAAATGAGCTGAAGACAAATTTTATAACTGCTCAGATTTGCCAGAGTCTGGCCCTGCTGCCAATCAATTTCTCAGCTCCTCAAAGTGGAAGTCTCCCAAGCGCTAGTGCAGAATCCCCTATAATACCCTTAAGGTGTTAGAGCCACTGAACCTGAAGGTTTGCCCTAGTGGAGTGAGTCTAGGCTGTAGTTTTAGAAGGGATATGGAGGTCAGGACAGCCACAGTGGCCTGGGAGTTATGTGGGGGAGCCAGTTAAGAGGTGACCAGGAAAAGCACAGTAAACAATGATAAGGTTGTTATACAGATTTATGTCAGAGCCTTCTCCTTGACAATATTATGTAGTGATTTCGAGCCAACCTTCTCTTCCTGGTAGAGAGGGGGAGACACCCTTACAAATGGAAATTTTCCTCATAAATGTAATTTACCCTCAGGAAAGGGCAAGTTATACTCTATTTTCAGAGAATCTTCTATCTGTAGCCTCTCAAAAATAATTAGCTCAAAAAAATCCTTATGCCAAAGAGGCATATTTTGGGGTGGCATATTGTGCTCCCCTTCAGAGAAGTATGCTGGAACAAAGACACAGACACTAGAGCCATACTCCAGCCTCTTTTGGGGAGAAGATCAGAGCACATCCCTTAAGACAGAAGTTGGACACAAAGTGCAGAGCAGGAATGCTGGAGTTATATATGGATGAGAATTTGGTCAGTTGCATTCTCTTAGTATCTAATTATCCCTTCTTGTTATTATTTAACAAATTATTCCTCCCCCTTTTCGTATATGATTCAAACATTTATAAAGTGCTATTACACCCCTGCTTAATGATCACTTAGCAAAGTGACATTTTAAATTCCTTTCATCTTTTCTTGTAAATCAATCCCTTTCTTCTTTGAATTATTTTGTTCTCTCATTGCCTGATGCTGTTCATTTTTCTTTCTATTTCATTCTGGTATTAAAATACTCCAATTAAATGCAGTGCTTATCTTTCAGGCTGTAGCCTTACTATTCAAGATTGGGGCAGGTTACTTCCTTTAGCTAAAGTCTACTTTCACATCTTCTTTCAGCTTTTTTATTTCTACTGAGCTGTTATAGGGATGGTTCCAACTTCTTCAGTAACTGTTATAATATAGCCTTGCTTCTCAAGTTTTATTGTTCATCAAAATCATCTGTGAGTGTTCCTTAATCATGTAGTTATGTTGGGGCCCAGTGGGCTTCACAGGTGGTGCTAGTGATAAAGAACCCGCCTGCCAATGTAGGATACATGAGACATGGGTTCCATCTCTGGGTTGGGAAGATCCCCTGGAAAGGACGTGGCAACTCACTCCAGTATTCTTGCCTGGAGAGCCCCATGGACAGAGGAGATGGTGGGTTACAGTCCACAGTGTTGCAAAGAGTTGGACAAGATTGAGTGACTTAGCTCACTCACACGTTGGGTCCCAGTATCCAGATTAAGTAGTTACCACTACCAGATTAAGTAGTTAACAGTAGTTACCACTCACCCTTTTTAACAAGCCCCCACAGGTGATTCAGATGCAGGTAATTCAGGGGCTACACTCTGAGAATGCTACTGTACAAGCATTAGGAGAGCCAGAAACCATTTTTCATTGGTTATATAGGCCAGTGTTTCATTAAATCACAAAATGATTTCAGGTGGTTCACAGAGTATATAAATATTAAATAATACTGAGTCAGAGAGGGGAAGTTTTCCCTTCTGTGTTCTTTTTCAGTTCCCACTTTGGTACAAGTTAGTGTTCAACATTTCTGATATATTCTTTTTCAATAATTTACTTGTTTACTTTATTTTATTTTATTATTTATTTTTGGCTGCACTTGGTCTTTATTTCTGTGTGTGGACTACTCTCTAGTTGCAACGCACAGGCTTCTCACTGGGGTGGCTTCTCTTGTTGCGGAGCACAGACTCTAGGTCTTCAGACTCCAGGACCTTCAGTAGTTGTGGCTCAAGAGCTCAGTAGTTATGGCTTGCAGTCTCTAGAGCACTGGCTCAGTAGTTGTGCTGCACGGGCTTAGTTGTTCCATGGCGTATGGGATCTTTCTGGACCAGGGATGGAACCTGTGTCCCTGGCATTGGCAGGTGGATTCTTAACCACTGGACCATCAAGGAAGCCCTCTGTTGTGTTCTAAATAAATTTTTTAACAAAGAAAAAGCAGGTCTCAAAGATATAGACTTAGGAGCCTCTGCCAGGCAACAATAATTATCTAGATTTTAAGAACATTGTTTTGTTTTCATTATATTTATTTTTATTCTCACCTTCTATTTTTGATAAATAATGCTAGTTTCTATTTAATATAATGATATAAACTCTTTTTTCAAATCAATACATGAAAACAATTGTTAAAAATTGTCCAAGGAGTTTGTAATTTCCTTGGTTCTGTCTAGTTGCAACAAAAATTTGAAGCAACAAATGGACAGCGTTACAGCCCTCAGACAGACCAGTGTTACAGCTCTGTGTTACAGCTCAGTTTTATTTAGAAAGTAAAGGAAAATACATCCTTGAGGCATGAGGGAATGCCGACCCAAAAGACGCAAAGAGAAGAGAGGCCCCCCAGCCCAATTTTGGCTCCTCTTTTTATATATTTTTTCCCTCCTCCCCCTGGGCCTGCCCTATGTAAATTGTGCTGGCCAGGAGGGCTGTTTGTTTTACCTGAGGTCCTCACTCTGGTCCTCAGACCTTCCTTTGTTCTATTTTTGCGGGCTTTTCCCTTCCTTGTCTTTTAGCCACCACCATTCTGGACTTCTTTTTCCTATTCTAACTACTTAACATTCCCCTATCAAGAGATAGAAGGCCCAATTCTTTGGGAATAGTGGCATCAAGGTCTTTCTGACTACTTCCTGCTGAACTAGGATGGCAAGGGGCATTGGGCCTCCCCCTCTTGCTAGTTTGAAGCCTCAGAGTCCTTACAGCAGTGTCCATCTAAGGGTGAGTGATATTTTCTGTGGTTGGCTGTAGTTTTATATATCCTTGTTGAACTGACACTGCATGTTGTAGCTTGTTGACCTAGGCAGAGATAAAATGGGTTAGACAATTGATAATACATGGGGAAATCATAAGTAGCATCAATATGGTGATAACAAGGACTAGTAGGGGCATTAGCCAACTCCAAATTTCCCATCACCAGGAGAATCCACCAAAGAGAGATTGTAGCCACCCCGAGAACTCTCCAGCTCATTCTTTGATATCCTGTAGGGTCTGAATGTTTTTCTTGAGGACTGTGAGACTTTCTTTAACTTAATTAGAGATATTTACCCAGAAACAACATGTCTTATTCAAGATGGCTCAAGTCCCTACTTGTTCAGGGATGAGGAGATCTATCTCCTGTCTGTTTTGGAGTACAACCCCTGCCGAGCTGTGTTGGCTGTTTAGAGCTGTTCTGAGAAATCTTATCCCCAGAAACTTAATTATGGGGGTGTTCATTAGAATGGCACTTATTTGTAGTTCTAAATAGGTATCTGAGATCTCCCAGGGGCTCACAGGTGTATTGAATCTCCTTTCCTCTTTTCTTCAATGGCTTGACTCATGAGTCATGTCCTGGTACCTTGACTGCTGTGAGGGGTAGAAAGTATTACAGGGTAGGGGCCCTTCCATGTGGGCTGGAGATGAGCCTTTGGGGACTCATTTTTCCAGACTTTAATTAGGACTTGAGTCCCTGGAGCATATAGTCGTGACTCTTCAGAATCTTTTGGGTCTTGGTTGACATCCCACAAGCATATATCCTGTTGGAATTGCCCAATGACCATGGTATAAGACTGGAGGGTCTGAGCCTCTGGATCTAGGAAGAGGTCATTGACATAAATGAAAGGTCTCCCATATAGTATCTCATAAGGACTAAGACCAACCTGTTCCTTAGGGGCAACACAGGTGCTGAGAAGAGCTATTGGTAAAGCCTCCTTCCATCCCAGGGAGGTCTCCTGGGTTATTTATTTTATTTTATTTTGATTTTAAGAATTGGTTGGCTCTTTCTACTTTTCCTGAAGACTGAGGCCTCCAGACACAATGGAGGTAACAAGTAATGCCCAATGCTTTTGAGACTCCTTGGGTGACCTTAGAAGTAAATGATGTCCCATTATCACTTTGTGATGACCTGGGCAGACCAAATCATGGAATGATTTCATGGAGCGTTTTTTTTTTTTTTTTTTCTTTTTTTACCACCTCCTCAGCCTTCTCAGTCCACGTGGGAAAGCCTTCAATCCATCCTGTGAACGGATTGGTCAGAGGATCTTCTGACAATCCAGTGGACCAAGGGTTTTGTCCAGTGGTCCAAGGTTCCTAAGCAAGAGTGAAAGGGGAGAGCCTTTGAGGGTAGGCAGGAGGGTGGCTGTGTTAAGAACCTCACAAGGGAATATAGTGAGGCCTGGATTTTCCATCAGCTTTACTTGATATCTGAGCATTCTTTGATCTGACATCGATAAATGGCCTATCCCATTTAGGAGTTGTTTCACTTGGTGGCTGGTAAAAATAGTTATTTTTTCCCCAAAAGAGAGTTTTAAAGTATCTTCTATCAGGATTGCAATAGCTGCAAGATTTAAAAGGCAGGGAGGCCAGCCTCAGGCGGTTGGGTTGAGCCTCTTTAATAAGTAAGCTACAGGCTGGAGCTAAGGTCCCAAACTTTGAGTTAACACTCCCAAGGCTATTCCTTCTTTTCATGGACATAAAGTTGGAATGTTTTTTTCTGGGTCTGGCAACCTCAAGGCAGGTGCTTGAGTTAAGGCTTGTTTTAGTGTTGCCTCTGCCTTCTTTTGAAGAGTTCCCCACATCAGTGGGATTGAATCATCCCCTCACTTCAAGCTTTCATATAAGGCCTGGGCAATTAGACCATAGTTGGGTATCCAGATTCTACAATACCCAGTTAGCCCCAGAAAAGCTTGCAATTGTTTTTGAGTCGTGGGGGAGGGCAACTAGAGGATTCCTTGTACCCTATAAGAGGACAGCCTCCTGGACCTGTGTGTAATCTGAACTCCCAGTTAAGTGACCTTTGTCTCGACCATCTGTGCCTTGGCACAGGAGACTTTATATCCCCTCTCTGCCAAAAAGTTTAAAACCTGAATTACATGTGGTTGGGCATTTTTCTCATCTGGAAAACAGATTAGTAGGTCATCTACATATTGTAATATTTTCCCATTAGGTCCTAGGTCCGGATCTAGGAGATCCCAGCTAAGAGCCTGCCCAAACAGGTGAGGGCTATCTCTGTCATCTGTTGGTGTTTTCCTCCTGGAGCCTCCCACTGGAAGGCAAAAAGATATTGGGATTCTTTAACCAGTGTATGCAAAAGAATGCATCTTTGAGATCCAAGACTGTAAACCACTTGGCACTGGATGGGATTTCTCCCAAGATTACGTAGGAATTGGATACTGTAGGATGGGTGGGAATTACAGCTTCATTTATGATCCAGAGATCTTGAACCATTTGCCAGGTTCTGTCCTTTTTCTTTACAGGGAGGATCGGGGTTGTATACAGCGAATTGGTGGTGGCCAATAGCCCACAGGCAAGGAATTTACTAGAGGCTGTAGTCCTTCCTGAGCTTCTCTTCTGAGGGGATATTTTTTCCAGTTAGGAAACCGAGTGGGATCTCGGAGGACAATGATGACCAGTTCAGTTTGGTGGGCTCATCCAGGAGTCCCCTGGTCCCTCATCAGGGGGTTAATTTTGTCCTACCATAGTGTTTGGTCCCTTTCTATTGGGGAGGGTGTAATGGGTTCTTCAGCAGTAACCAGAAGCTGTAGGGCCTTAGGGGCTGAAAAGCTTCACATCACAAGGGTGATCCTCAGTTTAGTGAGTATATCTGTTCCCAATAAGGTATTAAGACACTCAGGGACCACCAGCAACTGGTGGGAAAATATTTGTCAATCCCAGCAACAAAGAAGTGCTCAGTTGAATATTTTAGTAATTATTTTCCCCATAGCACCCAAAATGGTACAGGTTTGGGAGGAGAAGGCTCCAGAGTAGGAGGTCAGGACAGTAACCCCTTGTGTCAACCAAGAAATTCTTGGACCTACTTGCCACATCCAGTTGTACCCTTGGCTCCAGCCCCATGATGGTTATCTGTGAGAGGTGGGCTGGCTGGAGTGGGCCACTTCAATCCTGTTGAACCATAGTGAGGGAAAGCTTGGTGCTTGACCTTGAGGATCATGGGTCCTGAGGGCAGAGTGCAGCCCAATGTCTCAATTGATGGCATTTGTAGCAAGCCATTTTAGGTGACTTGTCATGGTTTGGACACTCTTTGGCCCAATGTCTTGCCTGTCTACAGACTAGGCATTTGCCTTGTGCCTTGTCCTTCAAGGACTTGGGTTTTACCATAGGGCTTCCCTGGAGGGCGGCCAGCATCTGGGCATGCCTTGTCTCTTTCCTTTTCTCCCTTTCTTGGGCCTTGGCCTCCCTCTCCTGTTCTCTATTATAAAATGTACTGGTGGCTGTCTGGAGCATCTCATCTAAAGAGGCAGCAGGGTCTTGCTGCTGTAGCTGTTGTAACTTTATCCTGTTGTCTGATGCACATTGGGACAGAAATTTCTCCTTTAAAATCACCTGTCTTTCATAAGAGTCTAAGTCCAGATTGGTAAACTTTTGGAGGGCCTCTTTTAGCCTTTCCAGAAAGGCAATGGGGTTCTCATTGGGCTCCTGAGTTATTGCTGAGGCCCCGGCATAGCTGAACTGTTTGCTCGGCTGCTTTTAGTCCTGCCTTCACACAGATCAGAAAATGATCCCTTTCCCAGGTGTGCTCAGGGTCATTATAATTACAGTTAGAATCTGAGGAGGGGACTGCAGTTTCCCCTAGTGGGTATTTATTGCTTGACATATGAAGCCCCATAGCATATCTTCGGGCTTCCTTTAAGCATGCGCTCAGGGTCAGATAAAATTTGATTAAATATGACCATGATGTCCTTCCACATCAAGTCAAAGGCCAAGGTAATGTGTTGGAATGTATCTATATATTTGGCTGGGTCATCTGTATAGCTTCCCAGGTCTTGTTTGATCTGCCTTAGTTTTAAGAGGAAGAAGGGCTTATGGACTTGGGTTGGTCTGAATTCTCCTCCAGTTTCGACTAAGGGACATACTCGAGTTGGCTTTTGTGGAGGAGGTGCTCCTGGATATGGGGGCATGTTTGGATACAAGGAAGGAACACCAGGCAACTCGGGAGCCATGGGAGGTAAGCTTTCACCAGGGGGTTCCTTCTCTTGGTTGTCTGTGCCTAACACCATTTGCCTAGTAGGCTCACTTTTAGGGCATACAACAATCCCATACTTAAGAGAGAGTTCCTCCATATCTCTTAGTCAGAAGAAAATTTGGACATAGGGGATCTCTGTCCATTTCCCTTGTCTTTTGCAGAATAAGTCTAGCTGAAGGATGGTATTTTAATTTAAACTCCCATCCTCAGGCCACTGTTCCTTGTCCCTCAGAGGATACCATGTCCATGCAGTGGCACAAAAGAATTTTAACCAACTTCTCCTTAGACTTAGAGGATCAAATAGCTTCCAGTTATCAAGGATGCATCTTAAGTGCATCTGTCAAGAAGTGGATTGGTTATTTCCCATCTGAAAGACAGTGATGACAGTGAGGAAAAGAAAAAAGAAAAACAAATAGGCCTCCTTCAATTTCCATGGGTGGACTTCCTTAGGGGAGAGTCTTTTTGAAGCTTTATCCTACCCAGTACTGTTGCAACCTGAGGCCAGGCATCCCAGGTTCAGGGTGCAGATCCCTAGGCAAGCTGAGGGGTGACAGCCTCCTGGAGATCGAATCCTCAGTAAAGTCGAGGCTTGTCGGCCTCCTGAGAATTGGGTCCCTGAGCAGGTCGAGGCATGTCAACCTCCTGGGATCCCTGGACTGGGGGATTCCCGAGCAGGTTGAGGCATGACAACATTTTGAGGGCCAGATCCCTAGGCAGGTCGAGGCAGGATGACCTCCTGGGACTTCCAGACTGGAGTTGGGCATCCCCAAGGTCTTCAGTGTGACTAGTGCTGGGTAGGATTAAAGGGTTGTAATTTTAACTCATTGCCAGTTTATTCACCACAGATGGGAATAGATATCATGATGTAAAGCAATCCAAGCCTGTGCCCTGAGACTGGGAACCTGGTGAAGAAGCCATAAACCTTATCCTCTTACTGCTCCAAGGGAATGTAAGTCACTATTTCCTCCCCTAGTCCTCCATAAGAGCAGGTTAGGGTGTCTCCAATGGTAAACATTTCATTGTCCTAGACCCACTTTAGGTAATAACAGAAGTAATGACAAAGGAGTGGGTTATTTGGTCCTGTTAGGGACATTAAGAGTATTTTAATAATAGGCTGGGTTGAACGATATCACCTATAAGGGGGCAGGATCCTGGTTGTAGGAGCTAGTAATTGGCTTATGAACAAATTGATAAGAGGCAACAGACCAGATGTTCCATAAAAGTGGAGTGGAGATTTGATCCGGGGTAAGTATGTAACTTTAGGAGAAGCGTGGTAAGGGTTTGGGCCCAAAGAGCCTGCAGGGCTAACTCCCAAAGTGGCAAACATTATCCCTGGAAGTCCAATTGCTCTTGAAGGGATGCCACCAACAGATAGACTTCTGGCAGGCATTGTGTGCCTATCACCCACCCTAGTGGGTTCACTGAGAGATGCTGTTGTTGCACATGTAGGAAACATGGAAGATGAAGGCCTGACTATCTACAGGGATCGGATATTATACAGTATTTCCCCCCCAAGGACCAGCTATTTTCTGGTTGTCCCTCCAGAAGACTGTAGAGGGAACATTGTGAGCCCAAACGGGGCTCAGGAAAACAGCATGAAACAGAAGGGAAGGGATCAGACACAATTTTTGAAAAAATGACATAGACCAAGGGCATAACATAAACCGATTAAAATCAAATGGGTCCAAAATAACAAGTCAAATTCAACTAAACCTTGATACCCAATCTGCAAGCTTGATGACACAGCCAGAGGTGGCAGGACAGTTCCAAGTCATTGTCAAAAAAGGGAGGAGTGGGTGGTTCCCAAATGGTAGGGATGATCCTCCCACTCATTAGCATATCATTTCACCTCAGTTCAGTTCAGTTCAGTCAATCAGTCATGTCCGACTATTTGCAAGCCCATGAATCGCAGCACGCCAGGCCTCCCTGTCCATCACCATCACCTGGAGTTCACTCAGACTCACGTCCATCCAGTCAGTATTGCCATCCAGCCATCTCATCCTCTGTCATCCCCTTCTCCTCCTGACACCAATCCCTCCCAGCATCAGAGATTTTTCCAATGAGTAAACTCTTCGCATGAGATGGCCAAAGTACTGGAGTTTCAGCTTTAGCATCATTCCTTCCAAAGAAATCCCAGGGCTGATCTCCTTCAGAATAGACTAATTGGATCTCCTTGCAGTCCAAGGGACTCTCAAGAGTCTTCTCCAACACCACAGTTCAAAAGCATCAATTCTTCGGCGCTCAGCTTTCTTCACAGTCCAACTCTCACATCCATACATGACCACTGGAAAAACCATAGCCTTGACTAGACGGACCTTTGTTGGCAAAGTAATGTCTCTGCTTTTCAATATGCTATCTAGGTTGGTAATAGCTTTTCTTTCAAGGAGTAAGTGTCTTTTAAATTCATGGCTGCAATCACCATCTGCAGTGATTTTGGAGCCCCCAAAAATAAAGTCTGACACTGTTTCCCCATCTATTTCCCATGAAGTTATGGGACCGGATGCCATGATCTTCGTCTTCTGAACGTTGGGCTTTAAGCCAACTTTTTCACTCTCCACTTTCACTTTCATCAAGAGGCTTTTTAGTTCCTCTTCACTTTCTGCCATAAGGGTGGTGCCATCTGCATATCTGAGGTTATTGATATTTCTCCCAGCAATCTTGATTCCAGCTTGTGCTTCTTCCAGCCCAGCGTTTCTCATGATGTACTCTGCATAGAAGTTAAATAAGCAGGTTGACAATATACAACCTTGATGTACTCCTTTTCCTATTTGGAACCAGTCTATTGTTCCATGTCCAGTTCTAACTGTTGCTTCCTGACCTGCATATAGGTTTCTCAAGAGGCAGGTCAGGTGATCTGGTATTCCCATCTCTTTCAGAATTTTCCACAGTTTATTGTGATCCACACAGTCAAAGCCTTTGGCATAGTCAATAAAGCAGAAATAGATGTTTTTCTGGAACTCTCTTGCTTTTTCCATGATCCAGTGGATGTTGGTAATTTGATCTCTGGTTTCTCTGCCTTTTCTAAAACCAGCTTGAACATCTGGAAGTTCACAGTTCACATATTGCTGAAGCCTGGCTTGGAGAATTTTGAGCATTACTTTACTAGCATGTGAGATGAGTGCAATTGTGTGGTAGTTTGAGCATTCTGTGGCATTGCCTTTCTTTGGGATTGGAATGAAAACTGACCTTTTCCAGTCCTGTGGCCACTGCTGAGTTTTCCAAATTTGCTGGCATATTGAGTGCAGCACTTTCACAGCATCATCTTCCAGGATTTCATATAGCTCAACTGGAATTCCATCACCTCCACTAGCTTTGTTCATAGTGATGCTTTCTAAGGCCCACTTGACTTCACATTCCAGGATGTCTGGCTCTAGGTGAGTGATCACACCATCATGATTATCTAGGTCATGAAGATCTTTTTTGTACAGTTCTTCTGTGTATTCCTGCCACCTCTTCTTAATATCTTCTGCTTTTGTTAGGTCCATAGTATTTCTTTTTTATTTTATTTTTTTTAATTTTTTTTGTCTTTCTTCTTTTTTTTTTTAAATTTTATTTTATTTTTAAAGTTTACAATATTGTATTAGTTTTGCCAAATATCGAAATGAATCCGCCACAGGTATACCTGTGTTCCCCATCCTGAACCCTCCTCCCTCCTCCCTCCCCATACCCTCCCTCTGGGTCGTCCCAGTGCACCAGCCCCAAGCATCCAGTATCGTGCATCGAACCTGGACTGGCGACTCGTTTCATACATGATATTATACATGTTTCAATGCCATTGTCCCAAATCTCCCCACCCTCTCCCTCTCCCTCTCCCACAGAGTCCATAAGACTGATCTATACATCAGTGTCTCTTTTGCTGTCTCGTACACAGGGTTATTGTTACCATCTTTCTAAATTCCATATATATGTGTTAGTATACTGTATTGGTGTTTTTCTTTCTGGCTTACTTCACTCTGTATAATAGGTTCCAGTTTCATCCATCTCATTAGAACTGATTCAAATGTATTCTTTTTAATAGTTGAGTAATACTCCATTGTGTATATGTACCACAGCTTTCTTATCCATTCATCTGCTGGTGGGCATCTAGGTTGCTTCCATGTCCTGGCTATTATAAACAGTGCTGTGATGAACATTGGGGTACACGTGTCTCTTTCCCTTCTGGTTTCCTCAGTGTGTATGCCCAGCAGTGGGATTGCTGGATCATAAGGCAGTTCTATTTCCAGTTTTTTAAGGAATCTCCACACTGTTCTCCATAGTGGCTGTACTAGTTTGCATTCCCACCAACAGTGTAAGAGGGTTCCCTTTTCTCCACACCCTCTCCAGCATTTATTGCTTGTAGACTTTTGGATCACAGCCATTCTGACTGGCGTGAAATGGTACCTCATAGTGGTTTTGATTTGCATTTCTCTGATAATGAGTGATGTTGAGCATCTTTTCATGTGTTTGTTAGCCATCTGTATGTCTTCTTTGGAGAAATGTCTATTTAGTTCTTTGGCCCATTAAGCTTCTGCACAACAAAGGAAACTATTAGCAAGGTGAAAAGGCAGCCTTCAGAATGGGAGAAAATAATAGCAAATGAAACAACTGACAAACAACTAATCTCAAAAATATACAAGCAACTCCTACAGCTCAACTCCAGAAAAATAAATGACCCAAGCATTTCTGTCCTTTATCGAGCCCATCTTTGCATGAAATGTTCCCTTGGTATCTGATTTTCTTGAAGAGATCCCTAGTCTTTCCCATTCTGTTGTTTTCCTCTGTTTCTTTGCATTGATCTCTGAAGAAGGCTTTCTTATCTCTTCTTGCTATTCTTTGGAACTCTGCATTCAGATGTTTATATCTTCCCTTTTCTCCTTTGCTTTTCACTTCTCTTCTTTTCACAGCTATTTGTAAGACCTCTCCAGACAGCCATTTTGCTCTTTTGCATGTCTTTTCCATGGGAATGGTCTTGATCCCTGTCTCCTGTACAATGTCACGAATCTCCATCCATAGTTCATCAGGCACTCTATCTATCAGATCTACTCCCTTAAATCTATTTCTGACTTCCACTGTATAATCATAAGGGTTTTGATTTAGGTCATATCTCAATGGTCTAGTGGTTTTCCCTACTTTCTTCAATTTAAGTCTGAATTTAGTGATAAGGAGTTCATGATCTGAGCCACAGTCTGCTCCTGGTCTTGTTTTTGTTGACTATATAGAGTTTCTCAATCTTTGGCTGCAAAGAAAATAATCAATATGATTTCAATTTTGACCATCTGGTGATGTCTATGTGTAGAGTCTTTTCTTGTGTTGTTAGAAGAGGGTGTTTGCTATGACCAGTGCATTTTCTTGGCAAAACTCTATTAGTCTCTTCCCTGCTTCATTCCATATTCCAAGGCCAAATTGGCCTGTTACTCCAGGTGTTTCTTGACTTCCTACTTTTGCATTCCAGTCCCCTATAATGAAAAGGACATCTTTTTTGGGTGTTCTAAAAGGTCTTGCTGGGCTTCCCTGGTGGCTCAGAGGTTAAAGCGTCTGCCTGGAATGCAGGAGACCCGGGCTTGATTCCTGGGTTGGGAAGATCCCCTGGAGAAGGAAATGGCAACCCACTCAAGTACTCTTGCCTGGAGAATCCCATGGATGGAGCAGCATGGTAGGTTACAGTCCATGGGGTCGCAAAGAGTTGGACACGACTGAGCGACTTCACTTTCACTTTTCTAAAAGGTCTTGTTGGTCTTCACAGAAGCATTCAACTTCAGCTTCTTCAGCGTTACCGGTTGGGGCATAGACTTGGATTACTGTGATATTGAATGGTTTGCCTTGGATAGCGCGGGCAGCTGTGATGGCACACATAGTGCAGGCAGCTGCAGTGGCGCACATAGCATGACTGAGAGGAGCTACCCCACGGTCGGAGGTCAGGGGCAGAAGCTGGGAGGAGCTACCCCGTGTCTCAGGTCAGGGGCAGCAGCCGAGAGTGCCAGACTGCGACAGCACAGGAACATCTAAGAGGAGCTTCCCCACGTCTGAGGCCAGGGGCGGTGGCTGGGAGGAGCAACACCACGTCCAAGAAGCCATGGCTCTGCGGGTGCAGGAGAGCCTAGAGGAGCTATCCCACGTTCAAGGTCAGGAGGGGAGGCGGTGAGGAGATACCCCTCCTCCAAAGTAAGAAGCAGTGGCTGCACTTTGCTGGAGCAACCATGAAGAGATACCCCACGTCCAAGGTAAGAGAAACCCAAGTAAGACGGTAGGTGTTGCAAGGGGGCATCAGAGGGCAGACACACTGAAACTATAATCACAGAAAACTAGTCCATCTAATCACACTAGGACCACAGCCTTGTCTAACTCAATGAAACTAAGCCATGCCCATGCGGCCATCCAAAACGGCCAGGTCTTGGTGGAGAGGTCTGACAGAATGTGGTCCACTGGAGAAGGGAATGGCAAACCACTTCAGTATTCTTGCCTTGAGAACCCCATGAAGTGTTTGAAAAGGCAAAATGATAGGATACTGAAAGAGGAACTTCCCAGGTCAGTAGGTTCCCAATATGCTACTGGAGATCAGTGGAGAAATAACTCCAGAAGAATGAAGGGATGGAACCAAAGCAAAAACAATACCCAGCTGTGGATGTGACTGGTGACAGAAGCAAGGTCTGATGCTGTAAAGAGCAATATTACATAGAAACCTGAAATGTCAGGTCCATGAATCAAGGCAAATTGGAAATGGTCCAACAAGAGATGGCAAGAGTGAACGTTGACATTCTAGGAATCAGCAAACTAAAATGGACTGGAATGGGTGAATTTAACTCAGATGACCATTATATCTACTACTGCGGGCAGGAATCCCTCAGAAGAAATGGGGTAGCCATCATGGTCAACAAAAGATTCTGAAATGAATTCACCTAGCTCGAGAAAACTAGCCACACCACATTCCATGGCCCCTGCACTCTCCTCTGTGATGGCCCACACCCTGTGGAGTGTGCTTCTCTCTGAATCTGAACAAATCCACCTCTTACCTATCACTGTGTCTCTCACTGAATTTTTGCAATGAGACATCAGAGCCTGAAGTTCATTAAGTTCTGAAGCCAGGTATCGGGTTTTGGCCGGGCTTAAGTCCCGAGAGAGAGGAGCTGAAGGACAGGAGGCAAAAGCAGTGGGAAAAACGTGCCATCATATCCCTTTCATAACCTGCCAGAAAATCTGCTAAATACCTGACCTGTACTCACAGTTTTCATTGGCCTGATCCTTGGCACACAGAAGATTAAGGACAGAAGAACCCCTATGTGCTTGGGTAACAGCTATTGAGGCCCAGCAGATAGTGGAGCCTTTGGGACACACTGAGGAGTAGCCCTTGCCAGAGTCCCTCAATTGCACCTGCTGCTGCTCTCCTGTTCACGGGGGGTTTGAGGAAACAATAAATGAGATTGTAAAGAAATTAAGATTTTGTTAGGCATATGTCTTTCCAGCCATAGGAGTTAGGACCTCCTACCTTAATTGGAGGTTTTCTGGAATCTGAGGCTGAGCCACGTGAACTTTCTGCTGAGTTTGTTTTTTGCTGTCTCAGTTTCCAGCACACTGAGCTTCTTGTCACTTCCCCTGCACTCAGTTTTCTTCACGTTTCGCTTTCACCATGGGAGCTTTTGCCGAGTTGGGCTCCTGCTGTGCTTGGCCTCTTCCTTGCAGGGGCCAAGCTAAGGCTGTTTCAGTCAGGTTAAATCCAAGAAATGGCACCATAGATGTTGGAGGAGTTTGCAATTTCCTTGGCTCTGTCTCATTGCCACAAAAATTTGAAGCGACAGACAGCCCTCAGACAGACCAGTGTTACAGCTCTGTGTTACAGCTCAGTTTTATTTAGAAAGTAAAGGAAAATACATCCTTGAGGTATGAGGGAATGCCAACCCAAAAGATGCGAAGAGAAGAGAGGCCCCCAGCCCAATTTTGGCTTCTCTTTTTATGTTTTTTCTCCTCCCCCTGGGCCTGTCCTATGTAAATTGGGTTAGCCAGGGGTGCTGTTTGTTTTACCTGAGGTCCTCACTCCGATCTTCGGACCTTCCTTTTTTCTATTTTTTCGGGCTTTTCCCTCCCTTGTCTTTTAGCCACTGCCATTCTGGACTCCTTTTTCCTATTCTAAATACCGAACAAAATCAAAGTTCAACTGCAAAACTTTTAAAGATCTTATTGGGTTTATTCAATATTTCATGAATTGGACAGCATCCCTTCTAGCAGATAGAAAGGAGCTCTGAGGAGCTGTACAAAATGAAAAAAAAAAAATTATAGGTGGAAGGGAGTGGGAATAAGAAAGTTAATTGGGCAAAAAGTGGATTATGGTAAGGTCATTTCACTTTAGGAGACAGCAGATGTCTATCAGGCAGATGACCTCATTAGTACTAAACAACTGATGGCTGATTGGTTCTTGACTCCATTTTTGGGAGAGGCCAAAACTGTAATTAAGTCTTGGTGACATAGGGCTTGGCATAAGTGACTCCATTTTGGGCTTGTTGTCCTGTTTTCAACACAATTTAAGTTAAAGAAAAAAACTGTTAAGAAAATAATAGTAAAGGTGATATGTGTATAAAACACAAATTGTGAAGTTTTTTTTGGTGGTATACTGATACAATGAAATTTTGTAAAGGTGATTCACAGAAGTCTCAAGTCTGAGAACTACCTCCTAACCTGTGTCTATGTAACACCATTAGTTGGGTCATTTCTTTTTTTTGGCTGAATCATCTATTGTAGTCATCACTATTTTCAAATGAAATTCGACCCCAAAATATGCCTCTGTGGCATAAGAATTATCTTGAGAAACTGCAAACATAGGAGAAGTTTGAAAACAGAGTAGGAGTTTCCCTTTCTTAAAGGAAATCTACATTTATAAATGAAACTTATATTAGAAAAGGGGCTGGTAGCACGGAGAGAGCTATTTTCAGAGGTCATTTTTTTCACCTCAGAAATTTATCTGACTGGCAGAGTAACTTTATTTACTGCTCTCATTGTCCCACAACTCACCTACCCTGCTTTAACATCCCATACCCATACTGTATTCTTTGCCTCAGGGTGATATGTTGTTGTTTAATTGCTGAGTTGAGTCTGACTCTTTTGCGACCACATGGACTGCAACCAGTCAGGCTCCTCTGTCCATTGGATTTCCCAGGCAAGAATCCTGGAATGGGTTGCCTTCTCCAGTTCCTTCTCCAGGGGATCTTATAAGCCTCTATTGTCTGACTGCCTTTTGAGTGTCATATCTTTGTGGGGCTCCATTACTATTGTACTTAGTATGTATGTAATTAAAATTGTTTTTCTCATGTTAATCTGTCTTTTATTACAAGGGGTTTCAGCCAAGAAACTGGAAGGGTAGAGGGAAAAATATATTTTCTTCTTGACACACGTAAGGAATCAAATGCCAAATTGTTATGCTCATTAATATTTATAATTTACCAAAAATCAGACATGTCGTTTGACCTATACCATCACTTTTTAATAAACCCAATCTTCTCAAGGCTTGTGAGTCCATGGTTCTGATGTTTGAGTTTCTACTTTTGTTCCTTTATTCTTTCTTTTGGCTATAATTGAGTTACTTTTATTTGCATATAACAGAGTGCTAGATATTATAGTACAAAGAAAAAATATTAAGACATCTTCTAGAAGTTTAAAAGGCAGTTGAAAAGTGAAAAAGAAAGCACAGAGCAAAACCTAGCATTTATTGAACACTGACTATACCGAGCTTAAAAGCTTTTCATTCATTGTCTCATTTCATCCTTACTATGAATACAAGCTTCTGAGGTAGGTACTATAATGACTTATATCAATGGAACTCTTACGAGGTGCTTTATGTGTGTTCTGTTATGCATATAATTTTCACAAAATTCCTGTGAGGTCCTGACAATCAATGGGGCCCATAACTCAACATTCAAAAAACTAAGATCATGGCATCCAGTCCCATCACTTTCTGGCAAATAGAAGGGGAAAAAGTGGAAGCAATGACAGATTTTATTTTCTTGGGCTCCGAAAATTACTGCAGCCAGGAATTTAAAAGATGCTTGCTCCTTGGAAGGAAAGCCCTGACAAACCTAGAGAGCATATTAAAAAGCAGAGACATCACTTTGCTGCGATGTATAAGCTGTGATGTGCTGTGATGTGCTGTGATGTATAAGACTCTTGAGAGTCCCTTGGACTGCAAGGAGATCCAACCAGACCATCCTAAAGGAGATCAGTCCTGAGTGTTCATTGGAAGGACTGATGCTGAAGCTGAAACTCCAATACTTTGGTCACCTGACGCAAAGAGCTGACTCATTTGAAAAGACTCTGATGCTGGGAAAGATTGAAGGTGGGAGGAGAAGGGGATGACAGAGAATGAGATGGTTAGATGGCATCACTGACTCAGTTGACATGAGTTTGGGTAAACTCTGGGAGTTGGTGATGGACATGGAGGCCTGGCGTGCTGCAGTCCATGGGGTTGCAAAGAAAAGCTATGGTTTTTTCAGTAGTTGTGTATGGATGTGAGAGCCGGACCATAAAGAAGGCTGAGCACTGAGGCAATGATGTTTTTGAACTGTGGCATTGGAGAAGACTCTTGAGAATCCCTCAGACTGCAAAGAGATCAAACCAATCAATCCTAAAGGAAATCAACCCTGAATATTCATTGGAAGGACCGATACTCCAGTGCTTTGGCCACCTGATATGAAGAGTTGACTCATTGGAAAAGATTCTGATGCTGGGAAAAACTTAAGGCAAAAGGAGATGGGGGCCATAGAGGATGAAGATGGTTGGATAGCGTCATGAGTCAATGAATATGCATTTGAGCAAACTCCAAGAGACAGTGAAGGACAGGGAGCCTGGCCTGCTGCCATCCATGGGGTCTCAAAGAGTCAGACATGACTTAGTGACTGAACAACAATAACATTATATTGAAGGGGAAACTGAGTCACAGAGAAGTTATGCAATTTGCTCAAGGTTACCTGCCAGTTAGTGGTAGAGCAGAGGATTGGAAGCCAGGCAGTTTGACTCTAAAACCTGGACTTTTGCTGCCAAAATGAGGATACTGAGGCTTAGAAAGAAAAAAGTAACCTGACCAAGAGTATGTGGCTAATAAGTATTGAGCTGTATTTAGTTTGACTCTAGGGCTCACACTCTTTTCCCTTATGCTAGTAATACACACTGTCTCATAAAACAATGGGCTAACTTTTAAAAAGAGCAGTGTAACAATGTCACATGGTAGGGTATGGTGATGACAAGTTTAACAAAATTTCCAGATGTTTTCTTTCCTTTCAGGAAGAAAATTTTGTTATTTGCACTGTTCCCAATGTCCTTGTTGGATTTGCTTTTATGCTTTAACTTTTTTTCAATAATAAGGGCAATTAGTTCAACACCCGGACCCTTCAATGCTCTGGGTTACTTGTCTTGCTGCCTTAATGATATGGATGGGCTCGATTTTTTTGTGTTCCATTTGCTGTTTTATCGACATAGCTATTGATGAAAGAAAACTCCATGCCCAGATGCATTCTTTGGCCTTAAATTGGCTTGATGGACAGACATTACCTTTGGACAATTAACCCTCTTTGTAGCAAAAGCCTTTCCAGACCATCTGTGTTCACAGTGTATTGCTGTTAACATCTCCAATGCCTGAATTGATCTTTTCTCTAGCTTTTAGAGGTAGCAGCTTTTTTTCGGTTTTATTTTTGCTTGTTTAGTTACTCAGTCGTGTCTGACTCTTTGTGACCCCATGGATTGCAGCATGCCAGGCTTCCCTGTCCTTCACCATATCCCGAAGTTTGCTCAAACCCATGTCCATTGAGTTGGTGATGCCATCCTACCATCTCATCCTCTGTCATCCCCTTCTCCTCCTGCCTTCAATCTTTCCCAGCATCAGGATCTTTTCCAATGAGTTGGCTCTTCGCATCAGATGACCAAAGTATTGGAGCTTCAGCTTCAGCATCAGTCCTTCCAATGAATATTCAGGATTGACTTCTTTTAGGATTGACTGGTTTTATCTCTTTGCAGCCCAAGGGCTCTCAAGAGTCTTCTTCAATACCACAGTTCGAAAGCATAAATTTTTCAGTGCTCAGGCTTCTTTATGATCTAGCTCTCACATCCATACATGACTACTGGGACAACTATAGCTTTGACTAGATGGACCTTTGTTGGCAGAGTGATGTCTCTGCTTTTTAATATGCTGTCTAGGTTGGTCATAGCTTTTCTTCCAAGGAACAAGGTTCCACATTCAGTTGACACTGTCACTTTCTTCAGTTCATCAGTTTTGCCACCCTCTCTCCAACCAAATAAATAAATATACAAACCCATCTTGAACACTACATAGAAAGAAGGTAGGCTCTGAGAGATGAAGGGCATTTTGATCTGCAGAAATGTTGCATGTGGTGGTTGTGGTGGTATGTGTGGATGTACATATGACAGTACATGCATGCTAAGTCACTTCTTTTGTGTCTGACTCTTTGTGACCCCCATGGACTGTAGCCTGCCAGCCTTCTCTGTCCATTGGATTCTCCAGGCAAGAATACTGGAGTAGATTGCCATGCTCTTCTCCAGGGGATCTTCCCAACCTAGGGATAGAACCTGCATCTCTCATGTCTCCTGCATTGGCAAGTGGGTTCTTTACCACTAGAGCCACCTGGGAAGCCCACTTGTGCCAGAGGGAAGTGCCAATAAGAAATGAAAAAAATTCCCTCAATGTAGGCAGTGGCAGCAGCTTGTGCAGCCATGGCCAAGTTTAAGGCTTGAGATCTTTCTGGCAAGATGGAGCTGCTGAAACAACTGGGTGGCCTGAAAGTGGCACTGCCCAGGCTAGGCATCATCAAAATGACAAGTAGTGTGTCGTCCAAGCCCTCCAAGATCCTAGGTGTTTGTAAATTCATTTCCCGACTTCTCACTGTTGTTAATCAGACTCAAAAAGAGAACCTCAGGAAGTACAAGCCTCTGCAGCCCAAGAAAGCACATACTGCAGGTTCAACAAGCATGAGGAGAGTTGAAGAACAAGAAATAGCAGCAGGAGAAACAGTTGTTCCACTGCTGAAGTTCGTGGTCAAGGCCTGAGCATCACAGTCAGTAAAACATAAACAAACTGGCAAAAAATAAAAAAGAGAGGGACTAAAAAAAAAAAGTGAAATGGCATAGGAAATAAGGACGGAAAAGTTGTAGTTATTTTATTTGCTACAGTTCCTATTCTATCCAATCTAGAGATTTCCTTGAAGAGATTCCATGTTTCCCATCAGTGCTATGTAAAGGAAAGGGTTCAATAAGTTGAATATAAAAGCAAGACAGTTCTTTTTTTCCAACCCCAAAGAGAAGGATTTAGGTCCTTGCTCTGCTCGGAAAGGAAGAATGTATTTCCCAATATGTAACAAGTTATGTAAATCTTAATGAAACTTAAAATATCAGTTGAATACTGCTGATAGTGTTCCTTTAAAAATATTCTTGTGGAATCACAAAGGACAGGATAATTAAAACTCCTTGCATATTTTAGTTCTTTGACCTCTCATTAGTTTTAGCATTATAAATTGCCATTTGTTAGCAACCTAATTTGAGTATTAGCCCCTCTGAGCTTACAGCACACATTCTTTAGAGTGGACTCTGCGTGACTCAGAATGCATGTTGTTACTGCATACCTGAGATGGAAAATGGAAGAAAAAATTGCCTTGCTCCTGTGTATTCACAAGTTACTCATACCAAAATGGTTAAGTGATGGGAAAGCAGTTCCTTTCAATATCCATGGCTGTAAGTTTGATAAAAGAATATCAATGGGCAGTGGGACTAGTTCATTATGGAATTAGCTTTATGAGGTATCATGGAGGGTGGAGGAGAAAGAATTTTGGTCCCTACAGTTTTATTATTATAAAAAGATTGGTCTGTCATATCACCTTTTGCCACCCTGCATAGAAAAATAAAAACTGGCATATTTCCTCAAGGTATTTCCACAAATGATTGCAGAAACTTAGAGCTGGGGGCTACTAACACACTCATTCTTTGTCTCTCTGGATAGGTACTCTCATCTCAGGATTTTAATTAATTCCTCAATATTGCTACTAGGAATATTAGCAAGTATAATCAAGCCGATGTCAATAAAATGGCTTAACTTCTATTTCTTTTTAAGTGAGCAAATCAGAGAGTTGTGAGAAAGCAGGAAAGCATAAGAATAAGAATATGGAAATATACTCCTCATCCTTGCCAAACATAAGTAACTGAACAACTTAGTCCCATTTGCTCCATTACATACCAGAAGATCATTCAAAGCAAGCATGAAATCTTCAAATGTCCTGAGTTTAAGATCATGAGAGATTAATTGCAGTCAGGATTAAATCTTGAAAAATGAAGGCAAACACATACATAACAATGGCGACAACAACAAAATACAATAGATTCTCTTAGTGAACTTCCTCTTAATCACCTTACTGGATTAACTGACACTCAGGACCAGGACCAATAGGCTCCATACACTAACTGCTTATAGTTAGTAGTGTGGTTAGAAGTAGTGTGAGTAGAAGTGTTGAGTTTGCCCAGATACTTCTGCTTAAACAGTTTGAGTTGTATGCTTATTGAAAATTAGTTGAGTTTACTACTTTGCCAACAAAGGTCCACCTAGTCAAGGCTATGGTTTTTCCAATGGTCATGTATGGATGTGAGAGTTGGACTGTGAAGAAAGCTGAGCACCGAAGAATGGATGCTTTTGAACTGTGGTGTTGGAGAAGACTCTTGAGAGTCCCCTGGACTGCAAGGAGATCCAACCAGTCCATTCTAAAGGAGATAAGTCCTGGGTGTTCATTGGAAGGACTGATGCTGAAGCTGAAACTCCAGTACTTTGGCCACCTCATGTGAAGAGTTGACTCATTGGAAAAGACTCTGATGCTGGGAGGGATTGGGGACAGGAGGAGAAGGGGACGACAGAGGATGAGATGGCTGGATGGCATCACTGACTCGACGGACATGAGTTTGAGTGAACTCCGGGAGTTGGTGATGGACAGGGAAGCCTGGCGTGCTGCAATTCATGGGGTCGCAAAGAGCTGGACATGACTGAGCGACTGAACTGAACTGATTCTAAATCTATTTATGCCAGTTGTACATAATAATGTAATTATATGATTTAATTAAATATTATGTAAACTGATGAAATGTGAATGCAAAATGAGTTGTTGCTTCAATGATATCTAGGCTGAATGCCTTTGTAAGACTCAGTAAATGCAGGGCGCTAAAAAAAAAATCTGTCAGATTAGGCGTGGGTGAGAAAAAAGTAGAAGATGGGGGAAATTAT
This sequence comes from Bos grunniens, assembly GCF_055505025.1. Classification (NCBI taxonomy): domain Eukaryota; kingdom Metazoa; phylum Chordata; class Mammalia; order Artiodactyla; family Bovidae; genus Bos; species Bos grunniens. The sequence goes on along the minus strand of NC_141194.1, from coordinate 96,596,373 downwards.
AATAATTAAGAAGATTCTACATTCATATCGCTTCACATGTTTTGTTTTTTACTTTATCTTATGGATAATTTCAAACATATCTAAAATTAGAGAGTATAGTATAATTAAACAGGATGCTCTCATCATCCAGCTTCAATAATTATCCCTACATGTCCAATCTTGCTTAAGCTATACCCACCCATTCCTTCACCAGAATTATTTTGAGGCAAATCTCAAATATCGTATCACTTCCTAGCATAGGTCTTTTTTCATTCTCATTCCACTTTAAAGGAATCCAAACTAGAAATGATGGATGCAAATTGTGCAAGCAAGATAGTGCAAAAGTATAAAAGTCAAACCATACTTGAGAAAAGGGCTGGAGGGTAGAAAAAAATTGTGGAATCCAAGTACTGGGCCCTAGAAGAGAGAAGCTATTCACTTATTCTGCTATCCAAAAAAAAAAAAAAAAAAAAGGAAGGCATGACCAAGGTGGTGGAGTAGGAAGACCTTGAGAACAACTCCTCCCAATGGCACACCAAAATTACAACTATTTGCAGAACAACTGTTTATGAGAATGACCTGAAGACTAGCATAAATGATAAAACTAAAGCTAAAAAGAAAGAACCACAGAAAAATGGGTAGAAGTGGTGTAGATGGGGAATAGTCAAGACTCACACTCCTGGAAGAGGCGACCCACGAATGGGAGGATAATCACAATTGCAGAGGTTCTCCCCAAGAAGCGAGGGGTCTGAGCCACATGTTAAGCTTTCAAGCCTGGGGGTGCACACTGGGGAGATGAGCCTGCAGAACATGTAATTTTGAAGACCAGTGTGGCTTAGGTATGGGAGAGGTAGAGGGCTGTCGGAAACAGTCTCTACTCTTAAAGGGCATATGCAAAATCTCATACATTCCAAGACCAACACAGAGATAGTAGTTTGAAAAGAGTCTGGTCAGACTCCCTTGCTAATCTTAGAGAGCCTCTTGGGTTGGTAGGAGGCAATTAGGACTATCCTTAGGAACATAGATGCTGGTGGCAGCCATTTTGGGGATCCTATTCTACCATAAGGGCACTGGTACTGGCAAGCACTATTTTGGAGTATCTTTTTAGCCTATTAGTATGCAGGGTTTACTTATCCACTAGCAGACTGTCACCACCCCTGGGGCCTTCTGAGCTGGACAACCAGTCTGGGATTTCCTGGGACAAGCAGCCACTCTGGGGCCTGACCCAACTCATCAGCAAGCCAGCACAAGCCTCAGGACACCCAACCCCTGCATTCTGCCATGCTGGGACCCAGCTCTACACCAGTGGGTTGGCAGCCACCATGTAAAGAAGGGCCTAGCAACCAAGTGGGCCAGGGGCCAGCTATGCCTACCAGTGCATCCATAACAGTCAGCCCTGCTGCAACAGAAGGTCCCATGTAGCCCACAAAAGGGAACAACTAGAGCATATAATTCAGGTGACCAGATGGTAGTATGTTGTTGAACCCCATAAAATGTCTGCTACATAAGGCTATTTCTCCAAAGTCAGGAACTGTAACTGACCTACCTAATATTTAAAAATAGAAAGAACTAAGCAAAATGAGGAGACAGAGGAATATGATAAAACCACAGAAAAACAACTAAGCAAAATGAAGAATAATAATCTACTTGATAAAGAGTTCAAGGTAATAATCATAAAAGGCTACTCAATGAATTCCAAATGGAATGAACACAGTGAGAAGTTTAAAAGAGAGTTTGGAAATATAAGAGCTTCCCTGGTGGCTGAAATGGTAAAGAATCTGCCTGCAATGCAGGAGACCCAAGTTCAATCCCTGAATTGGGAAGTTCCCCTTGAGAAGGGAATGGCTACTCACTCCATTATTCTTGCCTGAAGAATTCCATGGACAGAGGAGCCTGGCAGGCTACAGTCCATGGGATCCCAAAGAGTCAGACATGACTGAATGACTAACATTTTCACTTTCACTTTGGAAATATAAAAATGAATGAAATAAAGTTGAACAATGCAATCATTGAAGAAAAAGTACACTAGAAGGAATCAACAGTATATTAGATGATACAGAAGAACAAATCAGCAAACTAGAAGAAAGAGTAGTGGAAAACACTCAAGCTGAACAGAAAAAAAAGAATTTTAAAACATGAAAACAGTGTAAGAGACCTCTGGGACAACATCAAGAGTACTAATATTTACAGTACAGTGGTCTCAGAAGGCAAGAGAGAGAGGTAGGGGCAGAGAACTTACTTATTTGAAGAATTAATAGTTAAAAACTTCCCTAACCTGGGAAAAGAATGAGGCATCCTGGTCAGGGGAATACAGAGCTCCAAATAAGATGAATCTAAAGAGGTCCACATCAAGACACAGTATAATTAAAATGGCAAAAATTAAAGAGAGGACCCTAAAAATAGAAAAAGAAAAGCAACTAGTTATGTACAAGGGAACTCCTGTAAGACTCTCAACTGTCTTTTCAACAAAACTAAATATGCTGTAAAGATATATTTTACAACACAGGAAATATGGCCAATATTTATAATAACTATAAGTGGAGAGGCAGTGGCCAAGAGGAGTTACCCCACGTCTGAGGTCAGGGGCAGTGCCTGAGGGTGCCAGGATGTGATGGTGTAGGAACGGCGGAGAGGAGCTACCCCAGTCCAAGGTAGGGGCGGCAGCCGGCCGGGAAGAGCTACCTCATGTCCGAGGTCAGGGGCCGCAGCCGAGAGGAGCTACCAAACGCCTGAGGCCAGGGGCAGCGGCCGGAAGGAGCAACCCCACATCCAAGGAGGGGTGGCTGCGTGGGCACAGGAGGGCCTAGAAGAGCTATCCCATGTTCAAGGTCAGGAGGGGTGACGGTGAGGAGATACCCCTCATCCAAGGTAAGGAGCAGCAGCTGTGCTTTGCTGGAGCAGCTGTGAAGAGATACCCCACGTCCAAGGTAAGAGAAATCCAAGTAAGACGGTAGGTGTTGCAAGAGGGCATCAGAGGGCAGACACACTGAAACCATACTCACAGAAAACTAGTCAATCTAATCACACTAGGACCACAGCCTTGTCTAACTCACTGAAACTAAGCCATGCCCGTGGGGCCACCCAAGACGGGCGGGTCATGGTGGAGAGGTTTAACAGAATGTGGTCCACTGGAGAAGGGAATGGCAAACCACTTCAGTATTCTTGCCTTGAGAACCACATGAACAGTATGAAAAGGCAAAATGATAGGACACTGAAAGAGGAACTTCCCAGGTCAGTAGGTTCCCAATATGCTACTGGAGATCAGTGGAGAAATAACTCCAGAAGAATGAAGGGATGGAGCCAAAGCATAGACAATACCCAGTTGTGGATGTGACTGGTGATAGAAGCAAGGTCTGATGCTGTAAAGAGCAATATTGCATAGGAACCTGGAATGTCAGATCCATGAATCAAGGCAAATTGGAAGTGGTCCAACAAGAGATGGCAAGAGTGAACATCGACATTCTAGGAATCAGTGAACTAAAATGGACTGGAATGGGTGAATTTAACTCAGATGACCATTATATCTACTACTGCGGACAGGAATCCCTCAAAAGAAATGGAGTAGCCATCATGGTCAACAAAAGAGTCCAAAATGCAGTACTTGGATGCAATCTCAAAAACAACAGAATGACCTCGGTTCGTTTCCAAGGCAAACCATTCAATATCACAGTAATCCAAGTCTATACCCCAACTAGTAACGCTGCAGAAGCTAAAGTTGAATGGTTCTATGAAGACCTACAAGACCTTTTAGAACTAACACCCAAATAAGATGTCCTTTTCATTATAGGGGACTGGAATGCAAAAGTAGGAAGTCAAGAAACACCTGGAGTAACAGGCAAATTTGGTCTTGGAATACGGAATAAAGCAGGGCAAAGACTAATAGAGTTTTGCCAAGAAAATGCACTGGTCATAGCAAACACCCTCTTCCAACAACACAAGACTCTAGACATGGACATCACCAGATGGTCAACACCTAAATCAGATTAATTATATTCTTTGCAGCCAAAGATGGAGAAGCTCTATACAGTCAACAAAAGCAAGACAGGAGCTGACTGTGGCTCAGATCATGAACTCCTTATCACTAAATTAACACTTAAATTGAAGAAGTAGGGAAAACCACTACCATTCAGGTATGATCTAAATCAAAACCTTTATGATTATACAGTGCAAGTGAGAAATAGATTTAAGGAACTAGATCTGATAGAGTGCCTGATGAACTATGGACAGAATTCATGACATTGTATAGGAGACAGGGATCAAGACCATCCCCATGGGAAAGACATGCAAAAGAGCAAAATGGCTATCTGGGGAGGCCTTACAAATAGCTGTGAAAAGAAGAGAAGTGAAAAGCAAAGGAGAAAAAGGAAGATATAAGCATCTGAATGCAGAGTTCCAAAGAATAGCAAGAAGAGATAAGAAAGCCTTCCTTAGCGATCAATGCAAAGAAATAGAGGAAAACAATAGAATAGGAAAGACTAGAGATCTCTTCAAGAAAATTAGAGATACCAAGGGAACACTTCATGCAAAGATGGGCTCGATAAAGGACAGAAACGGTATGGACCTAACGGAAGCAGAAGATATTAAGAAGAGGTGGCAGGAATACACAGAAGAACTGTACAAAAAAGATCTTCATGACCTAGATAATCATGATGGTGTGATCACTCACCTAGAGCCAGACATCCTGGAATGTGAAGTCAAGTGGGCCTTAGAAAGCATCACTATGAACAAAGCTAGTGGAGGTGATGGAATTCCAGTTGAGCTATTTCAAATCCTGAAAGATGATGCTGTGAAAGTGCTGCACTCAATATACCAACAAATTTGGAAAACTCAGAAGTGGGCACAGGACTGGAAAAGGTCAGTTTTCATTCCAATCCCAAAGAAAGGCAATGCCACAGAATGCTCAAACTACCTCACAATTGCACTCATCTCACATGCTAGTAAAGTAATGCTCAAAATTCTCCAAGCCAGGCTTCAACAATACGTGAACTGTGAACTTCCAGATGTTCAAGCTGGTTTTAGAAAAGGCAGAGGAACCTGCGATCAAATTGCCAACATCCACTGATCATGGAAAAGGCAAGAAAGTTCCAGAATAAACATCTATTTCTGCTTTATTGACTATGTCAAAGCCTTTGACTGTGTGGATCACAATAAACTGTGGAAAATTCTGAAAGAGATGGGAATATCAGACCACCTGACCTGCCTCTTGAGAAACCTGTATGCATGTCAGGAAGCAACAGTTAGAACTGGACGTGGACCAACAGACTGGTTCCAAATAGGAAAAGGAGTACATCAAGGCTCTATATTGTCACCCTGCTTATTTAACTTATATGCGGAGTACATCATGAGAAACGCTGGGCTGGAAGAAGCACAAGCTGGAATCAAGATTGCTGGGAGAAATATCAATAACCTCAGATATGCAGATGACACCACCCTTATGGCAGAAAGTGAAGAGGAACTAAAAAGCCTCTTGATGAAAGTGAAAGTGGAGAGTGAAAAAGTTGGCTTAAAGCTCAACATTCAGCAAATGAAGATCATGGCATCTGGTCCCATCACTTCATGGGAAATAGATGGGGAAACAGTGGAAACAGTGTCCGACTTTATTCTTTTGGGCTCCAAAAACACTGCAGATGTTGACTTCAGCCATGAAATTAAAAGACACTTACTGCTTGGAAGAAAAGTTATGACCAACCTCGATAGCATATTGAAAAGCAGAGACATTACTTTGCCAACAAAGGTTCGTCTAGTCAAGGCTATGGTTTTTCCTGTGGTCATGTATGCATGTGAGCATTGGACTGTGAAGAAGGCTGAGCACCGAAGAATTGATGCTTTTGAACTGTGGTGTTGGAGAAGACTCTTGAGAGTCCCTTGGACTGCAAGGAGATCCAACCAGTCCATTCTGAAGGAGATCAGCCCTGGGATTTCTTTGGAAGGACTGAGGCTAAAGCTGAAACTCCAGTACTTTGGCCACCTCATGCGAAGAGTTGACTCATTGGAAAAGACTCTGATGCTGGGAGGGATTGGGAGCAGAAGGAGAAGGGGACGACAGAGGGTGAGATGGCTGGATGGCATCACTGAGTCAATGGATGTAAGTCTGAGTGAACTCCGGGAGTTGGTGATGGACAGGGAGCCCTGTCATGCTGCGATTCATGGGGTCGCAAAGAGTTGGACATGACTGAGTGACTGAAGTGAACTGAATAAGTGGAGCATAACCTTTAAAGACTGTGAATCACTACATTGTATAGTTGTAACTCACAATATTGTAAAGCAACTATATTTCAATAAAAAATGAAAGAAATAAAAACAAAATAAATGAACAAACAGAAGAATATAGAAACAGAGTCATAGATATGGAGAAGAAATAGGTCTTTGCTAGAAGGGAGAGTGATAGAAGGCTGAGCAAAATAGATGAAGGAGATTGAGATACAAATGTCCAATAATAAAAAAATAAATCATGTGCTCAGTTGTTCAGTTGTGTCCAACTCTTGGGGATGTAATATACAGCATAGGGAATATGGTCAATAATATGTCAATAAATTTGTATGGTGACAAATAGTAACTAGATTTATTGTGATGGTCATTTTGTAATGTATATAAAATATAAAATCACTAATATAATATTGTAAGTCAATTATACTTCAAGAAAATATTTTTCATATAAAATATTTGAGATACAATATATTTTAATGATTGTTTTAGTCACTTAGAAAATGAGCAGATAAATGACCTGAATGGCTCCTCTAGCCAAATTGTGCCATAGGAAAGCAGAGGAAGTTGAGACAGAAAGAGTGGAGTCAGAAGGGCAGAGATGAGAGATTTTTGGAGATAGGGTGAACAATGGTTTGTGATTTAACAGGTAAATTTCCAGTTCCTCATTTTCTGACTGGGCTTTGTTGGATTTCCATGAGGTTGTTGGTTGCAGTTTTTTTTATTAAACCCCCTTTTACTTAAGCTTGTCTGAATATATTCCTGTTCTTTGAGGCCAACAATTACTGACTGAGAAACAGGATGACCTCTGATATAGAAGGTGTAAGAAGAGAATCAAAAGGCACAGACAAAAAACACTTTACAGTTTAAACCAAATATAGCTTTTGGCTAAGTTCTCTTGGCAAGTCCCTGTATATGTGCACTTATGTGTATGTGTATGTATGTATTTATGCCTTTAATATCCACTAATATGCTTTCTATACAGCACTGAGGGCTATTCCAGCTTAATAGACTTAATTCACATATAATATTAAACAGGAAGGAATTATCTACAGGTAAACCCACGACTATGGAACAGGATAAATTTACATTATTTTCTTCATGGTTTTACTACTATGCTCCTCCATTGTTTAAAAGTTGCCTATGAACCTGAAAAAGAGCATTTTCTATTTTAATTCTATTTCATTCTAACCAATTCTGGGTTGGTAATAGATAAGTGAAAATGTTAGTCGCTCAGTCATGTCTGACTCTTTGTGACCCCACGGACTGTAGCCCACCAGGCTCCTCTGTTCATGGAGTTCTCTAGGCAAGAATACTGAAGTGGGTAGCCATTCCCTTCTCCAGGGGATCTTCCTGAGCCAGGGATTAATGCTCCCAAACTTTCATGTTCAACTATTATATAGAGTTCAACTTAATTCTTTCTGTGAACTATGTTTCATGCATGAAAAAAACTAAAACTCAGAGAAGTTATCTTGTCCAAAGTTGCCCGTCTAGTGAGTGGCAGAATGAGGTACTCTTTCTATGGCAAGAAAGGTTGTTTCTTACTATAGAAAGGCTGTTTTTCCTCCAACCTTTAGTGCAGTAGCATTTGAATATGAAAGCAGAATGGAACACATAGGTTAAAATAAGACTACCAGTGACATTCTTCCATGATGAAGAAATAATTAATAGTATTACAGACAGAATTCCTTTAATTTAGCATTCTGTTAATCACACAGACTATTAAATGGTAATATATCTACTGAGGAAAATATGCTTTATTCAAGACAGAACAGGGATGATCACAGTCTTATGTTCAAATTGTAAGAAAACATCTTTGTCCACATGGCTTTAATTCGAGTTTAAGTCATAGGTAAATTTGAATCATCCTTGATCTGACCTTAACCTCTTTTGTATTTATCACTATTTTCTACAATAATGGTGGCACTAGGGGTAAAGAACCACCTGCCAACGCAGGAGACATAAGAGACACGAGTTCGATCCCTGGGTTGGGAAGATCCTCTAGAGAACAAAATGGCAATCCACTCCAGTATTCTTGCCTAGAGAATCCCCTAGACAGAGGAGGCTGGCGGGCTACAGTCCGTGGAGTCACAAAGAGTCGGACATGACTAAAGTGATTTGGCACACACCTACAACATTCACTCTGCTTTTCTTATGAAATGCCTCCAGTGGAAATGTCAGGGAGTATTTTGAATAAGAATTAGGAAGTCTCCAGTGGAGGAAAATCTGGAAGGGTATTCAGGACATCTGGTTGTAACATTTTGTAAACGGCATATGTAGATTCAGCACTGGTCAGGTAGGTCTTGGCTTTTGTGCACAATTTCCTAGAGGAAACCATTTCCCTTACCTGGATCTCAGTTTAGGGCTTCCAAATTGAGCAACCTTGTCTAAATTATCTCTATAAATCTTTCCTAACTTGATAGTTTTGCTTTGTATGAAGTAAATTTCCCAAAACAATAGCTCACCGAAAGAGAATTATATTACTCTTTTTCTTTTAAGAAAGTCACTTAATTGATGGAAATGCATTTCCTAGAAGCTGGTGAATCTAATATTTGAAGGATACCAGCCTAGTTTGTACTGACATCTTATGTGACTTCCCCTAGACATGACACAATCTGACAGGACTCTTCCATACAGCTCATCTGGCCCAGAGGTTAAACATGTTCATTTGCTTATTATCAGGGCCCTGCATACACATGTCTACCAACACTTCTAGCTCTTGGGGAAAAAACAAATTGCAGAGAGGCTTGGCATTTTACCTTTCTGTTTGTTCTTGGCAAGATTGCTGTTTTCCCTTGCAATTTCATGAGCATTGTATGGTTCCTATTGAATGACTAAAATGTGTTTGTTGTTGGTGTATGACAGAGAAATATCATTCTCCTTTAAAAAAAAATGGGGGAATAGTCTGTTTAATTTCTAAGGCTACCATTCATTCAAAAATATTAAATGCATTTAAAACAGAGAACAATTATTTGTCACACAATGAAGGCAACTTCTAGAAAATTCCACGTGGCCAATTTCTAGTTTCCTTTAGGAAATACAGAGCCAAACCCCTCTTAACTCTACCCTCCAGGTGGCTCAGTGGTAAAGAATCTGCCTGCCAGTGTAGGAGATGCAAGAGACCTGGGTTTGACCCCTGGGTCGGAAAGATCCCCTGGAGAAGGGAATGGCAAACCACTCCAGCATTCTTGCCTGGAGAATCCCATGGACAGAGCAGCCCTGATGGACTATAGTCCATGGGGTCACAAAGAGTTGGACATGACTGAGCTACTGAGCATGGCACAGCAGTCATCCAGTACAGAGCTTCCCTACAAATAAATTCACTGTAGCTTTGCTAAGTCTAATTTCTCTGCCCTCATAAATCTACATTCAGTATTAATGGCAAAACTGAAGATGAGATTGTGGCAAGTCTGTCAGACACGCATTTTTTTTTTTTTAACTTTTACATACTAATGATTCATTTCTGAGTCCTGAGAAAAGTGAAAACAATATTTCTGATTATCAATGGCATCCCTGTCCCCAGGGTAACAGCTTTGGTTTCTGTGACATTCAAATTATGTTCCTAAGCCTGAACCATTTTCCCTTTTTATTTTTACACGTGTTGTCTTTTCTCACACCAGTTTTTCTTGAATATACTCTCGATGTACCTTCCATGCTCTTTTACATCGTGTCTAGCAGTATATATTCGATTGCTTGTTACATGAAATCAGAAGGCTTTATGGTATATGATTAAATTCAGTGCTACTATATTCTGGAAACAGTGTTCATCTTTCTAACTGGCTGCTGAAGCAGCACTACCAAGAGGGAAGTTCTGACTTCATTCAGGTGTCTTTTTTTTTTTGCTTCAGTTTTCTTAGACATTTCTTTGCTGTCTTTTTTTTTTTATTACAATAGAAAATAGCTAATAAATAATATTTTGCTGCATTCTTCTCTGGATACAGCCTCCCCTCTTTTTTTAAGATGAGAATTTTGAACCAGGAGTATGCTGGTAAATATATTTACCATATATTTTATATATATATATATATATATATATATATATATATATATATATATATAAAATCTATATCTGTGTGTGTGTATATATATATATATATAGTTACTAAGAGATTGCAACCTCCCAATCCTGTATGGGACAGTGACATTTAGGATATATACTATAGGTTACATTTCTGATATTTTGATTAACATGTTTGTTTCAGGTTTTGAGAATTTTCATATGTTTTTGAAAGGGTCAGAGAGGGATCTGTGACTTCAAAAGTACTGCAGTCTTTTCCAGCTTATATCACATTCTAGACAATAATAGAAATAATGGAAAAAATGGCAGAGTAAAGAAATACCCTATTTTTTTAGGATAGAAATACTCCTATTTCTATCATCTCAGAGTTTATGGGGAAAAAACATATTTTTGTGAAGATTTTTAAAGTGTAGACTACCAAGAACTATCAAGAATATACAGAGTATGTTAGAAACACTATATATTAGGAAAAAATAGATAGAAATTTCTCTTGAGGAGACAGGTTGCCCTTCACGCTCCTATAACAACACAGCTTTTAGAAAGAATAAGTCTTTATCTACTTGCAATTGAGTAGTCACTGAGCAGTTGTTGGACTGAATTGACCAGTTATTTGCATCTCTACAGTTTGACATCTTGTTTGTTCTTCTATTGAGTTAGGATGACCACCTCTGTATGTTATTTCTAACACTGGAGGAGTTACCATGCTGGGCCCTGCTCCAATTTTTTCAATTTTTGCTATAAGGAAAATACAATGTTCATTTATCAGGGCAGTGCAGGTAAACCCTTCAATGGGGCTGAATGGAATCAGTGTAAACAGGCACTTCTGGGACACAAAATTGCAGCAAACAAAATGTTTGGGATTTTTGGATTCTTCCCAAGTGAAATGACCTCAGCATTAAAGTGCAAACTTGGTCATGAACCAAGTTTCCTCCATAGTACATCCCTCATTGTAACTCAGATATGAAGTCGCTTGACCCCTGAGTGCTGCATTATGGTGGCAAGCAATTCTCTGCCACTTCCTGGTGTGTATGAAACAATTTGCTCACCTCCAGTGCCAGAGCTGATTCAATGGCTTCTACAGCCCTTGGAGCACCTTGTCAAGAACAGTTCAGAAGACACTTCAATAGAAAGTGTAAGAATTAAAAGACCAGCTTAGCCATGTGAGTGGTTCAGGGAGAGGAGTTCAGAGATAGCTGCTTTTTCCTTTTCTTTGTGTACTTATTTGGTGATAGTCTCTGATCTGAATCCATCACCCCAATCCACCAGGTTAGAAGCATGTGCAAACTCTAAGCATACCCCAGATGGTGTGTGGGTAAGGCACTACGTGCACGCACTCCAGACTCTTCCCACAGACCATGCCATTGTGCTTGTGGACTTGGACGTTTCTTTTATAGAGCTTGTTTTCCATGTGTGGCTGCAGTATCCTTTCCAAACTGTTCTGACTTCAACTTTCAGTTAAACTGATTAACAATTGTCTGCCGAGTGACAGGAACAGAATTTTCCATGTCTCAGGAGTTCAGTTAATTAGTTCTGCCCAAAGTTACAAATGATGAGGTTCTATAAAGATTTTGCTTTCATGTGTATAGAGATAGCCTAGGTATAGTTTCTTTGTGTTACTTAATAGATCACAAGCTTCTTGTCTTTAAGAAATTTGTCTTTTATTTGAATTGTGAACTGGTACTGTTTGGCAATAATAGCTGTATCTGTTACTGGGTGTGTATCACAACAAATATGATTTTATCAATAACAGTGGTCCCAGTTGAGCCTGACATTCATACATACCTGAGTGCATCTAATTAGCTGATAGGACCACAGGGTCCATTTAAATGGGTTCTGTCACCTGGAGGGAAGAGGCCTAGGAGAAGGAAAAGAGGAGGCATGGAAAGAGTGAGATGAGTCCATGAGGAAATGGCAGGGATAGTCTTGTAAGTGGGAAGTTGATTGGCAAAGATGAGATAGAGAAGGGGTGGGAAGGGTGGCTCAATGTCTGTTCCTTGATCTATTCCCAAAGACTTTTTGAATAGAGGCATTGCAAGCACAAGAAGAAAGACTTGTATTTACAAGGGACTTGTGAGGCACATGATATGGAATGTCATGTGGTCAGGCTGTAGCCTTAATGAGTCAGTAAGTAATAGGACACAGAAGTATTTAAATGTGGTATAGTGAGAATTTAATGAAAAGTAATGGGTAGCCTCTTGAGTGCTGAGGTGGGCCCTCTCCCAGGCTAAAATCATAGAACAGGCAGCAACTTCATGGTATTTAACTCCTCTAACATTGCAGATCTCTATTTCTGCCTAGATGCATTCACGGGGGGTTCCCAGGTGTCTCAGTGGTAAAGAATCTGCTGGCCAATGCAGGAGATGGAGCTTCAATCCCTGGGTCAGGAAGATCCCCTGGAGAAGGAAATGGCAACCCACTCCAGTGTTCTTGTTTGCAAAATTCCATGGATGGAGGAGCCTGGCAGGCTGCAGTCCATGGGTTGCAAAGAGTCAGACATGATTGAACACACACACATGCATTCACTACTGACTTTCTTGTGTTGCTGGCATATATTCTTGCCAATCCTGTTTGCTGGTTTGACAAAAACTCCAAGTGAAAGTAACCTTGAATGAAGTCTAAGTTTTCATTGTTTCCAGTCTTTAATGAACCATCCATGGTGGTCAGGTGACCACATATGATACAAAATGTCCAGTATATGGGCACAGTGTGGTCTCAGCTCAATGAACATTTGGAAGCATTTGAAGGAATTATAACATTTCTTTCACACCTCTAACATCTATAGCTCCAGGAGCAGCAAGAGAATGTGGGATGGACATGGAGGGCACCATGGCAAGAAGCAGCTAGATCATGATAAGATGCCACCCTTGAGTGGTTGTATGGTAACCCAAATTAATGAGATAAATGAAAATGTCAAGTAAAGAGATTATGAGAGGACTCTAAGTTCACAGGGGACACCCCTAAGTACACCCATATATAGATTGATAAGGCTTGATGTGCAGGACAAAGAGGACACCCATATCTCCATTATCCATTATTTAAATTACTGCTACTGTTGCCCTTCCACCTTTCCTGAAATAATAATCCCTTGTATTTACTTAACCTTTGCAGCATATAAGTGCTTTCACATGCTTTCACTCATTTAATGCTGAGAGCAATTCTGTGACACAGCAAAGTATTATGATCATTACACAGATAAAGAAATCTATAATCTAGAGAGTTGATAACATTTCCTTAAAGTAACATCTCTAGAGAGTTGATAAACCGGGTGTAAAATTTAAGCCTTCTGTAGAAGGCAGAATAATGCCCCCACTCCCTAAAGGTGTCCATGTCCTAATCCCTGAAACCTGTGAATACATTAACTTCCATGTCAAAAGGGCTTCCCAGATGGCTCAGTGGTAAAGAATCCGCCTGCCAATGCAGGAGATGCAGGAGACTTGGGTTTGACCTCTGGGTCAGGAAGATCCCCTGGAGTAGCAAATGGCAACCCATGCTAGTATTCTTGCCTGGGAAATCCCATGGACAGAAGAACCTGGAGGGCTACAGTCCATGGGGCCACAGAGTCAGACATGACCGAGCATGCATGCATGCATGCATGTCAAAAGAGACTTTACAGTTGTGAAAACAATTAAGGATCTTGATATGTGGAGATTATTCTGGATTATCAAATTACATGAATTCTTAACCTTAGAGTACCTTTCCCAGCTAAGGTCAGAAAGAGACGTGATAATGGAAGAAAAGTCAGAGAGATTTGACTTTGTTGACTTTGAAGATGGAGGATAGCACAGAAAGTTAAGATATGCAAGTGGCCTTTAGAATCCTATCAGCTTTAATAAATTATGACAAACTTAATGCTAAAAGCAACACAAATTTATTATCTTACCATTCTGAAAGCCAGAAGTCCAAAATAGGCCTTGCAGGCTAAAATCAAGGTGTTAATAGTGCTACATTCTTTCTGAAGGCTTTAGGAGAAGATCTACTTCTTTGCCTTTTCAAGCTAATAGAGACAGCAAAAGAGAGATCAAGATGGTGGAGTAAGAGGATGTGGAGGTCACCTCCCCCATGAACACATCAAAATACATGTGGAACAATTAATTCCTAGAGAAAACTTGACTGGAAACTGGCAGAAGGACTCCTGTACAACCAAGGCTGTAAGAAAGATACACACATGCTTGGGTAGGAAGGAAAGGAAAGTGATTTGGTCAGGACCTGTGCCCCTGGGAGAGGATTCAGAGGAAACTGGAAATTATACAGGTGGACACCTGCTCTGGAGAATAAGCAGTACGAGCTGAGCCACAGATTGGACTCCAAGTCCTGGGGTCCTATGAGGAAGAGACAAACCCCCTTCACTGGTCTGAGGACCACTGGGACAGACAGACAGACTGTGGGAAGCCTGGACTCTGCCCATCAGGAGCATGCACACACTGGTTTGGCCTGTAGGCAGGGCAGAGAGAGGTCTGCTCTAGAAGCTGCTGTGTTTCCCACAAATGCCTAGCAGCTCACCCTAGCCCAAGCTAAGAAAATGTTCTTGGCTCTTCTTACTGTGTACCACAGCATAGCATAGCATCTGGGGTGGCCATGACCAAGGGAAAGATTCAACTGTGGGATGCAGAGGTGACCCAGTCCCAGGATGGAGCCTGGGTTGGGGTGGTGGTGGTGACTGTTGGCACTTTCTCAAACAGCACCTGAGAAGCCACCTAGATCTCTAGTGGTGGACACTCCACCACAGCTCACCTGCTGGCACATGCCAAGAGTCCACGTAAGTCCTCACCGGGCCTGTAGAGAAGTTTCTTGGCAGGACAGGAGTGACAGAGGCTGGGGGACAGTGATCAGCTGTGACGGATAAAGGAGACTTGCATCAGAGGCTGTCTGAGCAGAGACATAAGTGCCTAGATTGGCAGCACATTGTCTCTCTGTATGTGTGACTCTCACTTGCTTCAGTACTCCCCTCTTCTGAGGCACAGGTCCAAGTATGAGGAGAGGGAAAAATACACACTTAAAGGAAGTAGAGCCAGCTTGGGCTGACTCTCAGGGTTTCTGCTTCAGGAACTTGGAGTCAGACTCTACTCTCATAAGGTGATGATGGCTACTGAGCAGAGGGAAAGCCCTGCTTAACACCTGGTGCCAGTTCTAGCATCTCCATCTCCAGCCCCACCTCCTACCAAAGTGATAGTTGCCAACACATCTTGAAGAAACACACGACTTGCATCCACATCAAATCTAGCTCTCCCATAAAGGGCATTGGACACCCACAATCTGCATAGGGATCCTCCCACATAAGAACACCCCTTTAAGATGACAGTAGGTAATTGTCTCACCTAAACTCATAGAGGCAGAGAAAATTAAGCAAAATGAAAAGGCAGAAAAACTCTGAAGAATACATAATGAAACAAAAACAATCTGCCAGACAAAATTATTCAAAATATTCATGATAAAAATGTTAACATTATTATGGAAAGAATTGAAGCAAACAGTGAGCATTTCAAATAAGGAACTAGAAAATATAAAAAATCCAACCAAATGAATATTTTAATAGCTAAAATATAAAACACACTAGAAGGAATGAATACCAGACTAAGTCATACAGAAGAACATATAAGTGACCTGCAAGGTAGAATAATGGAAATCACCCAATCAGAACAGCAAAAACAAAAACAAATTTTAAAAAAGTGAAAGCAATTTAAGAGATCTTTGGGATAACATTAAGTGTACCAACACTTGCATTATAGGGGTCCTAGATGAAGACAGTTAGAAATATATTAAAAATGTATCTGAGGAAACTATGACTGAAAACTTCTCAAATCTGAAAAAAGAAACAGATGTCTAGGAACAGGAAGCATGTGCTTGCTTAGTTGCTCAGTCGTGTCCGACTCTTTGTGACCCCATGAACTGCAGCCCACCAGGCTCCCCTGTCTAGGCATTCTCCAGGCAAGAATACTAGAATGGGTTACCATGCTCTCCTTCAGGGGATCTTCTCAACCCAGGGACTGAACCCAGGTTTCCCACAATACAGGTGGATTCTTTACCATCTGACCCACTAGGGAAGCCCAAGAATACTGGAGTGGGTAGTTTATCCCTTCTCCAGGGGTTTTTCCTGACCCAGGAATTGAACTGGGGTCTCCTGCTTTGCAGGTGGATTCTTTACCAACTGAGCTACCAGGAAAGCCCAACAGGAAGCACAGAGGGTTCCAAACAAGATGAACCCAAACAGACCCACATCCAGACATATCATAATTCAAGTGGCAAAATGTAAAGACAGAATTATAAAGGCAGCAAGAGAAAAATAAGGAGTCATATGTAATGAAATCCCCATAAAGCTATCAGCTGACTTCTCTGCAAAAATTTTGCAGGCCAGAGGGTGTGGCATGATAGTCCAAAGCCTGAAGGGAATACCATGTAACCTAAGATACTCTATGAAGCAATATTATCATTTAGAATTGAAGGAGAGATAAAGAATTTCTCAGAGAGCAAAAACATTGACAAAGGAAGTTCCAGATAATGCAAAGAAATGGAAAGACATCCTGTGTTCATGGACTGAAAGAATCAATACGTTCAAAGTGTCTATACTACCCAAAGAAATCTGTACTACCCAAATAGGGATTTAATACAATCCCTATTAAGATACTTATGACATTTTTTTTTTTTTTTGCAAACTAGAACAAATAATCCTAAAATTCATTTGGAATCACAGAAGACCCAAATTGCCAAAACAATCTTGAGAATAAAGTACAAAGCAGGAGGAATTATCCTCCCAGAGTTCAGACTATAATACAAAGCTACCGTAATCAAAACAGCATGTTACTGGCACAAAAGCACACATAGATCAATGGAACAAAATAGCCCAGAAAGAAAACCACGAACCTATGGTTAATTAATCTACAACAAAGGAGGCAAGAATATACAATGGAGAAAATACAATGTCTTCAATAAGTGGTATTGGGAAAATAGGACAGCTACATATAAAACAATGAGATTAGAACATTTCCTCACACCATATAAAAATAAATTAAAAATGGATTAAAGACCTAAATGTGAGATGGAAACCATAAAACTCTGGGAAGAGAACATAGGGAGAACACCCTTTGACATAAATTGTAGCAATATTTTTTTGGATCTGTCTCCTAAGACAAAAACAATTAATAAATAAACAAATGGGACCCAATTAAAGTTAAAAACTTTTGCACAGTAAAGGAAACTATTGACAAAATGAAAAGACAATCTTCTAAATGAGATAAACCATATGCAAATTATATGACTGACAAGGGATTAATATTCAAAACATATAAACAGCTCAGACAACTCAACCTCAAAAAAAAAAAACAATTAAAAAATGGGCAAAATACCTGAATACAGAAGATTTTTCCCAAGAAGACATGCAGATGGCTAACATGAAAAGATGCCCAGCTCACTAATTATTAGAGAAATGCAAACCAAAACCACAATGATGTATCACCTCATATCTGTCAGAATGGCCACCATCAAAAAGTCTATAAATAACAAATGTTGGAGCAAATATAGAGAACAAAGAACTCTTATACACTGTTGGTAGGAATGTAAACTGGTGTATCCACTATGGAAAATGGTATGTAGTTTCCTCAAAAAACTAAAAATAGAACTATCATATTATCTAGCAATTCCACTCATGGGTTTATATCCAGATAAAACAACAACAAAGAAATAATTTGAAAAGCTATATGCACCATAATGTTCCTTGCAGCATTATTTACAATAGCCAAGACTTGGAAACAACCCAAGTGTCCATCAACAGTTGAATGGATAAAGCAGATGTGATAAACAAATTCAATGAAATATTACTCATACAAAAGAATGAAATTTGGCCATTGCTGTATTGTGAATGGACCTAGAGAATATTATGCTTAGTGAAATGTCAGAGAGAGAAAGACAAATACTGTATGATATCATATATATGTGGAATCCAAAATGTAATGCAGATGAATATTTACAGCAGAACAAAAACAGACTCAAACTTCAGAAAACAAACCAGTGGTTCCCAGTGTGGAGAGGGAAGATGGAGGGAAAAGACAGTGGTGTGGGATTGATAGATATAAACTATTATGTATAAAATACATAAGCAACCAGGCTATAGTGTATAACACAGGAAATTATAGCCATTATCTTGTAGTAACATTTAGTGGAATATAATCTGTAAAAATTCTGAATCGCTATACTGTACACATGAAATTTGCATATTGTAAGTCAATTATAATTCAATAAAATAAAAATAAAGTCTTCTAGAGGACAGCTACATTCCTTGGCTCCTAGATTTCTTCCTCCATCTTTAAAGTGCTTCACTCCATCCTCTGCTTCTGTCATATCTCTTTCTCTCTCTTTCCTTCTCTCTCTCTCTCAAGTTTGCTCCCATGGTAAGGATATTAGGACCATCCAGATAATCCACTATCATCTTCAGAAAGGATTTTTAAAGTGCTTCACTCCATCCTCTGCTTCTGTCATATCTCTTTCTCTCTCTTTCCTTCTCTCTCTCTCTCAAGTTTGCTCCCATGGTAAGGATATTAGGACCATCCAGATAATCCACTATCATCTTCAGAAAGGATTTTGGTCTTGCTGATACCTTGATTTTAGCCCAGTGAGACCCACGTTAGACTTCTGACCTATACAATATGATAGTACATTTGTATTGCTTAAGGCACAAAGTTAGTGGTAATTTGTTATATCAGTAGTAGAAAATCAATACATCTTCCAATTGTTATACTGGGGAGTTAAAGTATCATTTAAGAACTTTGGTGCATTTTGAGGTGTATCTCCTTGGCATTTATTAATTAGTTCAGGCTGAACCTTGAGCTTTGTGAATCCAGAAGTTTTCCTCCTAGTAAAAATCTTAAATGGCACATGTGCTACTGTTTTGAATTTGTATCACATTGCACATGCTCAGCAGAAGGCAATGGCACCCCACTCCAGTACTCTTGCCTGGAAAATCCCATGGAGGGAGGAGCCTGGTAGGCTGCAGTCCATGGGGTCGCGACAAGTCAGGCACGACTGAGCGACTTCACTTTCACTTTTCAGTTTCATGCACTGGAGAAAGAAATGGCAACCCACTCCAGTGTTCTTGCCTGGAAAATCCCAGGGACGGGGGAGCCTGGTGGGCTGCCGTCTATGGGTTCGCACAGAGTCGAACATGACTGAAGCAACTTAGCAGCAGCAACACATGCTCATGACTTTTTACTTATATATCATGTGTATCTTTAGTTCCATTTTGCAGATGACTGGCCTGAAGCTCTGATAAGAATGAGAAACACAGCACTTATTTCCCCAGCTTGCTACTTAATATTCTGAGTCATCTTCTCTGTTATAAAACTATAGGCACAACTAAAGAAAACTACTGGGGACAAAGATTTTGATGGAGAAAATTATCTGAGAGTGAAGATTTGGAAAAACAAAATAGAGACAGCGACAGTAAGTGCAAAGTGCTGTGTATGTCCTATGTTTACCAACTACATTTTACTTCTCTCTGGTAGTTAATCCTGCTTGTTTCATGAATGGCATAAAATGTGAAAAGAAGATGAAGAAGAATTCGAGAAAATTATAATTTTAATGTGAACAAGATGGATAAAATGGTACATTTTTATGTTTGGGTATCAGATGCATTTATACAAGCACTGGTTTACGAGTCAGTTGTGCCACAAATTTACAAGTCTCAAAATAGCTAGTCAGCAATCTGGAAACTCTTGCCCTATCTCACCATGTCCCAAGAATAAAGATTCAGCAGTCACAGTCTAACTGACAAAATTGTTGCTGCTGAAGGCAGAATACAATTCAGCTCTTACTCTCTCATAGGAAGATTGGCTCAGCAGAGCCAACAGGAGGGGGAAAAATGTTCAATTGTCAGTAAATGAAAGAAATAGGTCTCAAAAGCACACAAGAAAGATCTGCGGGGTAAAAGAAATTTGTTTCCTGTGTTGTCAGTCTCTGGACCAACACAATGTTTTCAGACACAAGAAGCAAAATGGCCATAGTATGCACAAGCTAGTGAATTCATTGCAACTGGTTGTCTAGGATTTACTACTCCTGAAAGCAGCTTGTCAAATTCCTTTTAGGACCATGTAGCTCCTGCAGACAAGCTCCACCCTAGAGGATGCTCAGATTAAACAGAAAGACACACAAGCCAAGTCCAACACGTACTATCAGCTTCAGACCCAACCCCTCAAGACAAGGCCAGGTGCAGGTGTACTTGTAGAAAGCTCTATGTGTTCCTGAACCTCTCAGGATATTGTTAGCCCCATTGTCTAGATGGGAAAGCTGACATTAGACAGTTACACCTACATGCCTAGTAAGTGACAGAGCTGGGACTTGGGCCCAGGCCTTCTTGGCTCCCCATCCAATGCTGTGTTTGCTGTCTCACAGGGAAGTGTTAATAAAGTTTGGCCAGTGGTGACTCTGTGAGAAAAAAGTTTAATAACATGATATGCAAATAGATTCTTGAGTGTGTGTGCAGGAGTAAAATGCTGTGCATCACATCCTACTACTGAGTAGGAACTTTTCCCCTCTAGTTTTAGAAAAGTCGCTTCTAATTGGGTCATTATGTGTTCAGTGCTTCACATATTTCATGTTGTCATCCTTTTCACTACAAAGAAAATAAGCACATTTGAGTATAAAGTATTTCCTAGTAAATTAATTTCCTGGTCAAGAAAGTTTTAAAAGAAATTCTATTTATCATTTGAAATTAGGATGAACATCAGCACCAGTCAATTTTTAAAATTATTTGTTTATTTTTTGGCTGTGCTGTGCAGCATATCAGGGAACTTACTTTCCTGAATGAATTGAACCTGTGCCCCCTGCTTTGGAAGCATGGAGTCTTAACCACTGGACTGCCAGGGAAGTCCCTAGTAGTCAATTTTTAATTAAAATTTTTATTTTGAAGTAATATCAAGCTTACAGTAAAGTTGCAAGACCAATATATAAAACTGATTGACCTTTACTCAGATTCAGCCATCACTAATATTTAATATTTTGCTACATTTATTTGCTTTATTAGTCTCTCTCTGTCCTCTTTATCTTTATCTCTGCATGTCTTTTGTCTTTCTCTCTCTCTCTCTCTCTCTCTATATATATATATATATATATATACATTTATATAAGCATTTTAAGACAAACTATTTCAGAAAATGCTCATAAGCTTTTATTTATTCTTTGTATCTTTCCTAAAAAGAAGAGATTTTCTTATATAAGCACAGTGCAGTTATCAAATTCAGGAAATTTAAAGAGTGCAGTTGAGTTTTGTATAGCATGTACTTCAATTTAAGTTTCTCCACTGTTTCCTCATAATTAGGTTCAAGGGAGACTATAAAAACAATCTTGAGTCCATTTCAGGGAAGTGCCTACAGAGGCACACGCTGTCTATCTGCCCTTCATTGATAAGGTTAATTTTGATCATTGGTCAACATTTTATCTGTTTCATTCATAGTATAGTTACTACTTCCCCTTTGAAACTAATAAAGGAATTGTAGGGAGATATTTTAAGACCATGCATATATCCTGTTTGTCATCCATTCCCCTACCTTGAATTTAGCATCAACTGATAATCTTGCCTAAACTGATCTTTATTATAATGGTTACAAAATAGTGCTTTTCTAAATCCACCACTCCCTCCATACTTGTTAGCCGACATTCTGTTTGTTTTCCTCTCTGTCTTTCTCTTTGTGTCTGTCTCTCTCTATTTATTACCACTATTGTCAAATGGCAAAACTAAAATAGTTTAGTCATGAATTTGCTATCCTTTATTCTAGGGAAAACGATCCATGGATTGGGGGAATACAGTGCCAAACAAGCAGTGCAGCACTCTTCCTGAGGGATTTTGGGAAAGTGAGTTTTATAGAGCATTAGAAGAGGCAATTCAAAAACGGCATGATTGGCTAAAGGTCAGGGTTTCCTTATATGGCTGGCAAGTCCTATTCCATGGTAAGCTGGCTAAAGCTGAGCTGGAGGATTGTGATTGGCATTGTTTCCTTGACGGGTGATTCTTGTAAGTGCAGACTGACCTAGGTTTAGATTTGTGACGTGGGCCAGGCCACTGGGGCAACCTCCATTTTGTGGATCCTGATATACCAATTAACTTTATAGATATGGATTCATGAATATCTGTTTTATCCAATGGATTATTTTCCATTACCTTTTAAATTTTGATGCTCAAATTATGCTGTATTTACTTGGTGGGAGGTGGTCCATTTCAAGATATTTATTTCAAAATATGCCATCCCCTATTATTTTTTTCTAGCACTTTCTTGCTTTCTACCAAGACAAGATACTTCAGGTTCATTTTGTGCCTTCCATCCCAAGAAATGGTATCAGCCACTTCTCCAATGAGTCATAGTTCCTTTTAATGGGTAATGATACATAGAAACCAAGATCTAGATACTATATACACTCATTGCTATTATGGTATCCCTACAAGGGTATCATATTGATACTTTCAATCCTAATCTCATCTTTCCTCATTCCTTACATGTATTTTCTTTCTTCCATAATGAGAACTGTGACTCCCTACAACATCCACACACTTACTCACTTGATTAATCCTTTAGCACATATAAATAATTTCAGAATTTCTACTGTAGTAAATAAACATAACCAAAAGAGTTCCAGGCAGATTTTGACTCCACATTTTAGGTATGGGTATTCTCTGAAAATGATTGGAAGAAAAGACTGGGGTGTAAATCATTACTTAGGTTATGACAATATCAGGCTTTTTATCTCTCCTTTATTACAGTGACAGGCTTATTAGGAAATTAATCATCAATGTGTGGTTCTTTAATTAATAAAAGTTGCATTGTATAGTTAAAAATCTGTAAAAGGGTATCATATTAAGTGTTCTTATCACAATAAAATAAAAAAATTAAAGAAACCTTATATGACAAAGAAACTTTGGGAAATATTTGTACCTCTTAAGCCTCATTTGAATGTTCATGAACATACATGGATTTTATTGGAAAGAGCCAGAAAAGATTGAAAAATGAAAAAAGGCAAAACCTATTACAAATTCAACTACTCAAAGGAAGTCAAGAGTACTCTAGAACAGCCAAAGTTGGGATGGTAATATCATCTCCAAAAGAAGCAACTTTATAAAAAAACTCTGGGTTTTCCCTTTTAAATCCAAAAATATTGCAATAAATGAATGCAAAATAAAACAAAAAAGCAAACAAACAAAAAATCCAATGGGCTCCATTACCAGAAGAATGCTCCAGTTTTACATGAAAATTTAGAGGGATTTTAGAATCCTTGAAGCTACCTATATAGTCTTATAGGATATTTCAGATCATATTCCTTTGGACTACTGGTTGCACAGAATGCAAAACTTAACAAATTTCATCATCTCCTTTCTGGGTGAGAACTCTTGTTATTAGCACTACTGAATCGTGTTTATATGATGAAAAGACCTTAGACTGCATTAATCTCACTCCTCTTCCCACAGGTGTATAAACTGAAGTCTACTGAGGGGAAATGATTTTTTCAAGAACAGAAGCACTATGGGGGATAGAGCTTGGAGAGTTCTTGTAGAAAAGAATTCAAGAACAGAGTGAACAGCTGTACTGGATTATTTTATGTTCTGTTTCTGTCCTGAAATTCTGTGTGTCTGCTTTCTGATTGCCAGTACAGTGATCTTTCTGCTCTTCCCTCAAAGGTCATTAGGTTGGGGGCATGGGAAAGGCTTCCCAGGTGGCACCAGTGGTAAAGAACCCACCTGCCAATACAGGAGACACAAGAGATTTGGGTTTGATCACTGGGTCAGGAAGATTCCCTAGAGAGGGAAATGGCAACCCACTCCAGTATTCTTGCCAGGGAAATCCCATGGACAGAGGAGCCTGGCTGGCTTCACTCCATGGGGTTGCAAAGAGTCAGATATGACTGAAGAGACTTAGCACAAGCACATAGGAAGGGAATAAGGGTGAGTAACTACTTTTTGTTATTTTGTATATTCATCTTTTATATACAGATATTTGTATATTCATCTTCTTTCTTTGGAAGGAATGATGCTAAAGCTGAAACTCCAGTACTTTGGCCACCTCATGAGAAGAATTGACTCATTGGAAAAGACTCTGATGCTGGGAGGGGTTGGGGGCAGGAGGAGAAGGGGACGACAGAGGATGAGATGGCTGGATGGCATCACTGATTCGATGGACATGAGTCTGAGTGAACTGCGGGAGTTGGTGATGGACAGGGAGGCCTGGCGTGCTGCGATTCATGGGGTTGCAAATAGTCAGACACGACTGAGCGACTGAACTGAACTGATATTCATCTTCAAGGAAAGACTTTTATGGAAAAGGGGGTTTTGGGAACCTAAAATGATTCAGTTGTAATACTGGCTACGACTCTATTACAGTCTGAAATGCTTGCAGTACATGCATGGTATCTTTTGAAGGAGGTTGCAAATTTCTTCATTACCTCCACCATACCATATCCTTCTCCAAAATAGCAGGGAGGGAACACAGCTCCATCCATCAACAGAAAATTCGATTAAAGATTTACTGAGCATGGCGGCCGAGAGGAGCTACCCCACGTCTGAGGTCAGGGGTGGCGACCAGAAGGAGCTACCCCACGTCTGAGATCAGGGGTGGCAGCCGAGAGGAGCTACCCCATGTCCGAGGTTAGGGGCGGCGGCCGAGAGGAGCTACCCCATGTCTGAGGCCAGGGGCCCTGGCCTGGAGGAGTAACCCCACCTCCAAGGAGCGGTGGCTGCAGGGGTGCAGGAGGGCCTAGAGGAGCTATTCCATGTTCAAGGTCAGAAGTGGCGGTAGTGAGGAGATACCCCTCGTCCAAGGTAAGGAGCAGCAGTTGTGCTTTCCTGGAGCAGCATGAAGAGATACCCCACGTCCAAGGTAAGAGAAACCCAAGTAAGACAGTAGGTGTTGCAAGAGGGCATCAGAGGGCAGACACACTGAAACCATACTCAGAGAAAACTAGTCAGTCTAATCATACTAGGACCACAGCCTTGTCTAACTCAATGAAACTAAGCCATACCTGGGGGGCCACCCAAGATGGGTGGGTCATGGTGGAGAGATCTGACAGAATGTGGTCTACTGGAGAAGGGAATGGCAAACCACTTCAGTATTCCTGCCCTGAGAACCCCATGAACAGTATGAAAAGGGAAAATGATAGGATACTGAAAGAGGAACTTCACAGGTCAGTAGGTTCCCAATATGCTACTGGAGATCAGTGGAGAAATAACTCCAGAAGGAATGAAGGGATGGAGACAAAGCAAATATAATACACAGTTGTGGATGTGACTGGTGATAGAAGCAAGGTCTGATGCTGTAAAGAGCAATATTGCATAGGAACCTGGAATGTCAGGTCCATGAATCAAGGCAAATTGGAAGTGGCCAAACAAAAGATGGCAAGAGTGAACATCGACATTCTAGGAATCAGTGAACTAAAATGGACTGGAATGGGTGAACTTAACTCAGATGACCATTATATCTACTACTGCGGGCAGGAATCCCTCAGAAGAAATGGAATAGCCATCATGGTCAACAAGAGTCCAAAATGCAGTACTTGGATGCAATCTCAAAAACAACAGAATGATCTCTGTTTGTTTCCAAGGCAAACCATTTAGTATCACAGTAATCCAAATCTATGCCCCAACCAAAATGCTGAAGAAGCTGAAGTTGAACGGTTCTATGAAGACCTACAAGACCTTTTAGAACTAACACCCCAAAAATATGTCCTTTTCATTATAGGGGACTGGAATGCAAAAATAGGAAGGCAAGAAACACCTGGAGTAACAGGCAAATTTGGCCTTGGAATATGGAATGAAGCAAGGCAAAGACTAATAGAGTTTTGTCAAGAAAATGCACTGGTCATAGAAAACACCCTCTTCCAACAACACAAGAGAAGACTCTATCCATGGACATCACCAGATGGTCAACACTGAAATCAGATTGATTATATTCTTTGCAGCCAAAGATGGAGAAGCTCTACACAGTCAGCAAAAACAAGACCGGGAGCTGACTGTGGCTCAGATCATGAACTCCTTATTGCCAAATTCAGACTTAAATTGAAGAAAGTAGGGAAAACCACTCGACCATTCAAGTATTACCTAAATCAAATCCCTTATGATTATACAATGGAAGTGAGAAATAGATTTAAGGGCCTAGATCTGATAGATAGAGTACCTGATGAACTATGGACAGAGGTTCGTGATATTGTATAGGAGACAGGGATCAAGACCATACCCGTGGAAAAGAAATGCAAAAGAGCAAAATGGCTGTCTGGGGAGGCCTTACAAATAGCTGTGAAAAGAAGAGAAGCGAAAAGCAAAGGAGAAAAGGGAAGATATAAGCATCTGAATGCAGAGTTCCAAAGAATAGCAAAGAGAGATAAGAAAGCCTCCCTCAGTGATCAGTGCAAAGAAATAGAGGAAAACAACAGAATGGGAAAGACTAGAGATCTCTTCAAGAAAATTAAAACACCAAGGGAACATTTCATGCAAAGATGGGCTTGATAAAGGACAGAAATGGTATGGACGTAACAGAAGCAGAAGATATTAAGAAGAGGTGGCAAGAATACACAGAAGAACTGTACAAAAAAGATCTTCATGACCTAGATAATCATGATGGTGGGATCACTGACCTAGAGCCAGACATCCTGGAATGTGAAGTTAAGTGGGCCTTAGAAAGCATCACTACAAACAAAGCTAGTGGAGGTGATGGAATTCCAGTTGAGCTATTTCAAATCCTGAAAGATGATGCTGTGAAAGTGCTGCACTCAATATGCCAACAAATTTGGAAAACTCAGCAGTGGCCACAGGACTGGAAAAGGTCAGTTTTCATTCCAATCCCAAAGAAAGGCAATGCCACAGAATGCTCAAACTACCACACGATTGCACTCATCTCACATGCTAGTAAAGTAATGCTCAAAATTCTCCAAACCAGGCTTCAGCAATATGTGAATCATAAACATCAAGGCAGAGGAACCAGAGACCAAATTGATGACATCTGCTGGATCATGGAAAAAGCAAGAGAGTTCCAGAAAAACATCTATTTCTGCTTTATTGACTATGCCAAAGCCTTTGACTGTGTGGATCACAATAAGCTGTGGAACATTCTGAAAGAGATGGGAATACCAGACTACCTGACCTGCCTCTTGAGAAATCTGTATGCAGGTCAGGAAGCAATAGTTAGAACTGGACATGGAACAACAGACTGGTTCCAAATAGGAAAAGGAGTACATCAAGGCTGTATATTGTCACCCTGCTTATTTAACTTACATGCAGAGTACATCATGAGAAACGCTGGGCTGGGAGAAGCACAAGCTGGAATCAAGATTGCCAGGAGAAATATCAATAATCTCAGATATGCAGATGACACCACCCTTATGGCAGAAAGTGAAGAGGAACTAAAAAGCCTCTTGATGAAGGTGAAAGTGGAGAGTGAAAAAGTTGGCTTAAAGCTCAACATTCAGAAAACGAAGATCATGGCATCTGGTCCCATCACTTCATGGGAAATAGATGGGGAAACAGTGGAAACAGTGTCAGACTTTATTTTTTGGGGCTCCAAAATCACTGCAGATGGTGATTGCAGCCATGAAATTAAAAGACGCTTACTCCTTGAAGGAAAGTTATGACCAACCTAGATAGCATATTGAAAAGCAGAGACATTACTTTGCCAACAAAGGTCCGTCTAATCAAGGCTATGGTTTTTCCTGTGGTCATGTATGGATGTGAGTGTTGTACTGTGAAGAAAGCTGAGCGCCGAAGAATTGATGCTTTTGAACTGTGGTGTTGGAGAAGACTCTTGAGAGTCCCTTGGACTGCAAGGAGATCCAATTAGTCTATTCTGAAGGAGATCAGCCCTGGGATTTCTTTGGAAGGAATGATGCTAAAGCTGAAACTCCAGTAGTTTGGCCACCTCATGCGAAGAGTTGACTCATTGGAAGACTCTGATGCTGGGAGGGATTGGGGGCAGGAGGAGAAGGGGACGACAGAGGATGAGATGGCTGGATGGCATCACTGACTTGATGGACGTGCGTCTGAGTGAACTCTTGGAGTTGGTGACGGACAGGGAATCCTGGCTTGCTGTGATTCATGGGGTTGCAAAAAGTCAGACACGACTGAGCGACTGAAGTGAACTGAACTGAGCATGGACCCAACCATCAGAACAAGATCCAGTTTCCCCTTCAGTCATCAGGAAGCTTTCATATGCCTCTTATCCTTCTCCATCAGAGGGCAGACAGACTGAAAATCACAATCACAGCAAACTAACCAATCTAATCACATGGACCACAGCCTTGTCTAACTCAGTGAAACTATGAATCATCCCATGCAGGGCCACCCAAATCATGGTGGAGAGTTCTGACAAAATGTGGTCCACGGGAGAAGAGAATGGCAAACCGCTTCAGTATTCTTGCCTTGAGAACCCCAAGAACAGTATGAAAAGCAAAAAGATAGGACACTGAAAGATGAACTCTCCAGGCTGGTAGGAGCCCAATATGCTACTGGAGATCAGTGGAGAAATAACTGCAGAAAGAATGAAGAGATGGAGTCAAAGCAAAAACAACACCCAGTTGTGGATGTGACTGGTGATGGAAGCAAGGTCAGATGCTGTAACGAGTAATATTGCATAAGAACCTGGAATGTTAGGTCCATGAATCAAGGCAAATTGGAAATGATCAAACAGGAGATGGTAAGAGTGAATGTCGCATTTTAGGTATCAGTGAACTAAAATGGACTGGAATGGGTGAATTTAACTCAGATGACCATTATATCTACTACTTTGGGCAAGAAACGCTTAGAAGAAATGGAGAAGCCATCATAGTAAACAAAAGAGTCCGAAATGCAGTACTTGGATGCAATCCCCAAAATGACAGAATGATCTCTGTTCATTTCCAAGGCAAACCATTCAATATCACAGTAATCTGAATCTATGCCCAAACCAGTAATGCTAAAGCTGAATTTGAACGGTTCTATGAAGACCTACAAGACCTTCTAGTACTAACACCCAAAACAGATGTCCTTTTCCTTATAGGGTACAGGAATGCAAAAGTAGGCAGTCAAGAAACACTTGGGTAACAAGTAGATTTGGCTTTGGAATACAGAACAAAGCATGGAAGAGGCTAATAGAGTTTTGCCAAGAGAACACACTGGTCATAGCAAACACCTTCTTCCAACAACACAAGCGAAGACTCTACACATGGACTTCACCAGATGGTCAACACCGAAATCAGATTGATTATATTCTTTATGGCTAAAGGTGGAAAATCTCTCTACAGTCAGCAAAAACAAGACCAGGAGATGATTGTGGCTCAGATCATGAACTCATTATTGCCAAATTCAGAATTAAATTGAAGAAAGTAAGGAAAACCACTAATCATTCAGGTATGGCCTAAATCAAATCCCTAACGATTATGCAGTGGAAGTGAAAAATAGATTTAAGGGACTAGATCATGAACTATGGATGGAGGTTCATGACATTGTACAGGAGACAGGGATCAAGACAATCCCCAAGAAAAAGAAATGAAAAAAAGCAAAATGGCTGTCTGAAGAGGTCTTAAAAATAGCTGTGCAAAGAAGAGAAGCGAAAAGCAAAGGAGAAAAGGAAAGACATACCCATCTGAATTCAGAGTTCCAAAGAATAGCAAGGAGAGAGATGAAAACTTTCCTCAGTGACCAGTGCAAAGAAATAGAGGAAAACAACAGAATGGGAAAGACTAGAGATCTCTTCAGGGAAATTATATATACCAAGGGAACATTTCATGCAAAGATGGGCTCAATAATGAACAGAAATAGTATGGACCTAAGAGAAGCAGAAGATATTAAGAAGAAGTGGCAAGAATACACAGAAGAACTGTACAAAAAAGATCTTCATGATCCAGATAATCACGATGGTGTGATCACTGACCTAGAGCCAGACATCCTGGAAGGTGAAGTCAAGTGGGCCTTAGGAAGCATCACTATGAACAATGCTAGTGGAGGTGATGGAATTGCAGTTACACTATTTCAAATCCTAAAAGATGATGCTGTGAAAGTGCCTGCACTCAATATGCCAGCAATTTTGGAAAACTCAGCAGTGGCCACAGGACTGGAAAAGGTCAGTTTTCATTCTAATCCCAAAGAAAGGCAATGCCCAAGAATGTTCAAGCTACTGCACAAGTACACTCATCACACATGCTAGTAAGTGAAAGTGAAATCACAGTCGTGTCAGACTCTTTTTGACCCCGTGGACTGTAGCCTACCAGGCTTCTCCGTCCATGGGATTTTCCAGGCAAGGGTACTAGAGTGGGTTGCCAAGTAATGCTCAAAATTCTCCAAGCCAGGCTTCAACAATATGTCAACAGTGGGTTTCCATATGTTCAAGCTGGTTTTAGAAAAGGCAGGGGAACCAGAGATCAAATTGCCAACATTCACTGGATCATCAAAAAAGCACGAGAGTTCCAGAAAAACATCTATTTCTGCTTTATTGACTATGCTAAAGCCTTTGACTGTGTGAATCACCACAAACTGTAGAAAATTCTTAAAGAGATGGGAATACCAGATTACCTGACCTGCCTCTTGAGAAACCTGTATGCAGGTCAGGAAGCAACAGTTAGAACTGGACATGGAATAACAGACTGTTTCCAAATAGGAAAAGGAGTACGTCAAGGCTGTATATTGTCACCCTGCTTATTTAACTTATATGCAGAGTACATCATGATAAATCCTGGGCTGGACAAAGCACAAGCTGGAATCAAGATTGCCGAGATAAATATCAATAACCTCAGATGTGCAGATGACACCCTTATGGCAGAAAGAGAAGAAGAACTAAAGAGCCTCTTGATAAAAGTGAAAAGGAGAGTGAAAAAGTTGGCTTAAAGCTCAACATTCAGAAAACTAATATCATGGCATCCTGTCCCATCGCTTCATGGCAAATAGATGGGGAAATAGTGGAAACAGTGGCAGGCTTTATTTTTGGGGGCTCCAAAATAACTGCAGATGGGGACTGTAGCCATGAAATTAATAGATGCTTACTCCTTGGAAGAAAAGTTATGACCTGGACAGCATATTAAAAAGCAGAGACATTACTTTGCCAAAAAAGTTCCATCTAGTCAAGGCTATGGTTTTCCCAGTGGTCATATATGGATTGGTGAAGGTAATGGCACCCCACTCCAGTACTCTTGCCTGGAAAATCCCATGGATGGAGGAGCCTGGTAGGCTGCAGTCCATGGGGTCGCTAAGTGTTGGACACAACTGAGCGACTTCACTTTCACTTCTCACTTTCATGCATTGGAGAAGAAAATGGCAACTCACTCCAGTGTTCTTGCCTGGAGAGTCTCAGGGACGGGGGAGCCTGGTGGGCTGTCGTCTATGGGGTTGCACAGAGTTGGACACAACTGAAGTGACTTAGCAGCAGCAGCATGTATAGATGTGAGAGTTGGACTATAAAGAAAGCTGAGCACCAAAGAATTGATGCTTTTGAACTGTGGTGTTGGAGAAGACTCTTAAGAGTCTCTTGGACTGCAAGGAGATCCAACCAGTCCATAGTAAAAGAAATCAGTCCTGAATATTCTTTGGAAGTACTGATGTTGAAGCTAAGCTCTAATACTTTTCATTTGAAAAGACCTTGATGCTGGGAAAGATTTAGGGCAGAAGGAGAAGGGGATGACAGAGGATGAGATGGTTGGATGGCCTCA
Source organism: Bos grunniens (assembly GCF_055505025.1). Lineage (NCBI taxonomy): Eukaryota > Metazoa > Chordata > Mammalia > Artiodactyla > Bovidae > Bos > Bos grunniens. The sequence continues at coordinate 96,564,542 of NC_141194.1, read as the reverse complement.
CCAATGTGATGGGCATGAGTTTGAGTAAACTCTGGGAGTTGATGGTGGACAGGGAGGCCTGGGGTGCTACAGTCCATGGGGTCGCAAAGAGTCAGACATGACTGGGTGACAGAACAGAAGTGAACTTGAACTGAAGCACTTGCAGGATGCCAGTATATCTTTCAAAACATTAAAGTAGCCATCTGTATGTCTTCTTTGGAGAATTGTCTATTTAGTTCTTTAGCCCATTTTTTGATTAGTTCGTTTATTTTTCTGGAATTGAACTGCAGGAGCTGCTTGTATATTTTTGAGATTAGTTGTTTCTCAGTTGCTTCATTTGCTATTATTTTCTCCCATTCTGAAGGCTGTCTTTTCACCTTGCTTATACACAGTGGAATACTACTCAGACATTAAAAAGAATGCATTTGAATCAGTTCTAATGAGGTGGATGAAACTGGAGCCGATTATACAGAGTGAAGTAAGCCAGAAAGAAAAACACCAATACAGTATACTAATGCATATATATGGAATTTAGAAAGATGGTAACTATAACCCTGTATCAGAGACAGCAAAAGAGATACAGATGTATAGAACAGTCTTTTGAACTCTGTGGAAGAGGGACAGGGGTATGATTTGGGAGAATGGCATTGAAACATGTATAATATCATATAAGAAGTGAATCGCCAGTCCAGGTTCAATGCAGGATACAGGAAGCTTGGGGCTGGTGCACTGGAATGACCCAGAGGGATGGTATGGGGAGGGAAGTGGGAGGGGGGTTCAGGATGGGGAACACGTGTACACCCGTGGTGGATTCATGTTGATGTATGGCAAAATCAATACAATATTGTAAGTAATTAGCCTCTAATTAAAATAAATAAATTAAAAAAAAATTAAAGTATCTTTGTAGCTAGGAAACTTGAGGACCAGAACTTGGCTGGGAATGCTTGTCAACTTTTGGCAGCCTTGTCACTTCTGGCCATGTGTACCTCTCTCTATGGCCAACCAGTTCTGGTCAGGCATCCCACAAATGTGTCAAATCATTTCTGAAATTCTTCTGAGCTATACAGCCTATTACCCTTAGAATGGTGTGTAGAGCTGTGACATGAATTGTTTTTAGGAGAAATCCATGCAAATACCTCTTCAACAAGATGATGTGCAGGTAAGGCATGTACTTTAGGGTTTGACACCAACTCAGACTACATGATAGCTGTTTTTCAACAATTCAACTAGTGTTGAATCTAGTTTTATTCAAAATAGTCTTTCCATTTTTACAAAGCAGAATGGTGGGTTTGATCATTGGTTGGGGAGCTAGGATCCCACATGCTTTGGGGCCAAAAAGCCAAAACATAAAACAAAAGCAATGTTATAACAAGTTCAATAAAGACTTAAAAAAAGTGGGGGGGGGAATTAATCTAGTTAGAGAAATCTTGGAAGTGACATTTTAAATTGAGATCTGAAGGATGAAAAGTTAAACAGGTGAGGGAGGACTTGGAGAGAATATTTTCTGAAACAGGAAGAGCATAGGAAAATGCCCAAAGGAGAGAAAAACAGCATGAGAAAAACAGCATCTAATGAGACTACAGTAGTACAGTTTACAGTGTAAGTTTGTAAGAGGTAAGAAATGTGGCTAGATTGTAATTTAGTCCCCCTGAGGGTCGAAACCTTGCCTATTTTGTTCAAAATAGCATAGCCATTATCTACTATTATTTTTGTCACACAGTAAAAATTCAAAAAATATTTTTGAATAATAATAACAACAAAAATAGCAGTCATTAATTATGAGACAGGAAACATTCTAAAGTGCTTTATTTATGTGCAATTTTATTAAATCCTCACAACATTATGAAACGTTTATTATTTTAATGTTATTATTATCATTATAATCATTATTATTTTCCTTCTACAGATAAGGATGCAGAAACTCAGTGAGATTAACCAAATAGCCCAAGTATACCCAGATAGTGACTGTCAGATCTAAGGTTTAAACTCAGACCATCTCAGACTCTCCTGATGCTAAGTGTTTAGAGTCTGTGTTAAAAAGTTTTGAATTTTCCCTAACACAGTAGGAAACCACCGAGAGGTTTAAAGTTTTGATATTTACCAAGATGAGTCTGGCAGCAACGTGAAGAACGGACCTAAGCGAAACAAGACTAGAGGTAAAGAAACAAGTTATGAAGGCATTGTGATAATCCATGCAACTGGTGACGGTGGCTTGCATAGAGTGTTGGCAGTGAAGATGGAGCGAAATAGCCAGATTTCAGAGGGAGAAGGGAGGGGAGAAGAAGAGAGGGAAAAATAATGAGAAAGGGAGAGAGCGAGAGAGAGAGAGATGGAATTTATAGGTCTTGGTGGGCTTCCCAGGTGGTAAAGAACCCTCCTGCCAATGGTTTCTGATCATTACAGAACTGTGATTGGGTTTTGGAGGTGCAACTCCCTGAAACAGAGAGCAGGAGGAGGTAGCGGTAGATGAGAAGATGGCAATTGATTTTTGGCATGATGAGTTTGAGCTCTTTGGAAAGCAGTATTCAAGTGGGCATACCGAATTGCCATTTAAGTAGACTTGCCTCATGCTTCCCAAGTGGTGCTAGTGGCAAAGAACCTGCCTGCCAATGCAGGAGACATAAGAAACACGGGTTTGATTCCTGAATCAGGAAGATCCCCTGGAGAATGGCATGACAACCCAGTCCAGTGTTCTTGCCTGGAGAATCCCATGAACAGAGGAGTCTGACAGGCTGAAGTCCATAGAGCTGCATAGAATCGGACATGACTAAAGCGATTTAGCATGTGTGCCCTCCTCATGCTTAGAGAAGAGATCAAGGATGGAGACAGAGATGTGAGAGATACCACCATATAGCAGGTCTTTGCAACTAACAGGGGCAACTGTAACCAGGCTGGAAAATTACTGACAGGGGCAGAAAATCTAAGGCAAAACCCAAATGAACATCAACATCCTAATGGCATATAAAAGGAAAAGAGCCTGTAAAGAAGATTGGGAAGGTACAGACAGAGGAGTAGAAAGAAACCAGAAGATGAGCATAATGAAAGCTGAGGGGAAATTACTTTATCCAGAAAAAGGAAATGGTCAAGAATGTCAAATACTGCTGAAACATGGGGATAAAATATCTTCCATTATGTTTCACAGCATTGAGGATTTTGATGTTTTTGGAAAGATCAGTTCCATTTTAAAGGGGTATGTGGAATTTAAGAGGGAGGTAAAAGTCATATTTTAGTATGTTACAGGGAAAGTTACAGGTAAGGAAATGAAATAAAAGTCACAGAAGCAAATGTTAGTTATTACCATGGAAACAAAATACAGGAAAACTGGGAGATTTGGGGTGAAAAGAGAAACTGGAAGTCCTAGGGTGATTGTTAATTAGTTTTATAGAATGGACTTGGGATAGATGGAATAAAGGTGTAGCAAAAGGTAGTATAAAGCTGGGGGGAGAAGAAGGCCAAGAATTTGCAGGGAATCTCAATATACATGTGGTTCATTGATTAAATTGAATTCAGACCAAAAATCAGTTAGTGGATACTCAATGCTCTGAAATAATCTTGGTGTTCTAATTTAACTTGAGCTTGACTGCCTGGGTATCTCCAGAAGCAACTATCAGAGTGAAGGTGGCGTTGCTGTTGCTGTAGGGCCAGTGGTAGCTCTATCTAGTTCTTTTTCTCCTGAATTCTAAGGAGAAAAATGCATACCATGAACATTGATGTCCTGTTTGCAGAATTTTCTACCATTCCTCAGCTGTGGAGAGGTAAGTCATTCTCAAGGTCAGGAGCAGACCCTTGTGTTATTAGATTCTTTAGGCCTTACAGGACTCTTGGGATTTCTTTTCTTATGTGAAGTGTGAGAAATCCCTTTTGCAGACTTCCTGTGCAGTTTTCTCTGCCCAACGTGAAGAGTGTGGATCTCCTGGAACACAGATACTGGGAGGCAGGACAATGGCCAGTGGCTGTGAAGATGGGCTTTGCAGTTAGTCTTGAATATGAGTCTCAACTACACCACTTGGAGAAGCACAAAAACCAGACTGATCCTTAATGGCAAAGACTGATACACTGAACTTCATTAAAAAGAGCATTTTATATAATTATGGGTATATTTGCATTTAGGTCTATCGTATTTATTATCTATATTTTCTATTGGGTCCTGTCAGTTATTGGTGCCTCCCTCCATTCCTTCTTTCCTGCTTTCTTTTAGATTATTTTGAATAATTTCAAGCTCCGTTTTGATTTAGCTGTTGGATTTTAAGCTTGTCTCCTATTATTTTTAGTGGTTATCTCAGAGATTACAAGATACATCCTTAAATTCTTAGCCTATTTACAGTTAATCTTGTGGCACTTCATGAAAAATGTAGAACCTTGAAACCACATAGGTCCATTAATCTTCTCTCTACCATCTTTTGTGTTACAATTGTCATAAGTAATACATTTATATACTTTATAAACGCTAAAAGCTAATGCTATAATTTTTGCTTTAAGTAGTCAAATATATTTTAGGCAAATTAAATGAAAAATATGGCCTTTTATATTTACCCAGGTATATGTTCTGTGTGCTGTGCTTAGTAGTTCAGTTGTATCCGACTCTTTGCAACCCCATGGACTGTAGCCTATCAGTGTCCTCTGTCCATGGGATTCCCCTGACAAGAATACTGGAGTGAGTTGCCATGCCCTCCTCTAGGGGATCTTCCCAACCCAGGGATCAAACCCAGGTCTCCCTCATTGCAGGTAGATTCTTTACCATCTGAGCCACCAGGGAAGCCCACCCAGGTATATACTTAGGCACATATAAAGGCTGGTGGAGGAGATGGAGCTGACAAAGAAGACTGAGAAAAAGCAGCTTGACTTAAAAGAGGAAAACCAGGAGTGCATGGTCTAAGGGAAGCCAGCAGAGGAGAATGTTTTAAGAAAAATGGAGAGTGGTCAACAGTGTCAAAATGTAGTTTAAATAAGAGGAATGAAAATTGTGTTAGATTTAGATGAAAGAAATTATTGATAGTACAAGTTTATTTGGTAGAATTAATTGAGTGTGAATCAAATTGGACTGAGTTGAGTGAGTGGTAGAGGAAAGAAAGGAAATAGAGGTAAGACAGATAATTCTTTTGAGAAACTGTAGCAAAGAAAAAGAGAAAAGAGATGAATTAATAGTTATACGGGGACGTGGGGTCAAGTGAAGGTTTTAGTTGTTCTAATCGGACAGGCTGAGAATATATGAAAGTCAGTAGAAAGGATTCAGTTGGAAGGATGAGGTTAAATATGTAGAATAGAAAAATGTGTCATCATTGATGCTATAAGATTTCTGTTAAGATGGAGAGAGCTAAGAAACAAAGCATAGGAGATGTGTTAGCTCTGAAAGATGACCAGATGCACACAGAGGGAAGGAGGTATATTTGATGTTGGGAAGATGTGGAACTTGACATATGACACATTATAGCTTTATTCTTCCCCCCCTCTGGAAAGTAGGAGGTAAGATCATCCTCTGTGAGTGAGCATGGAGGAGAGTGTGTTGGAGGCAGAAGAAGAATGGAGAAGGTTTGGAATAATAGTAGTGAGTGGAGAATGAGTTGACCAGAGAGATGTAATAAAGTCTCAGACCCCATTAAAGATGTTTTACTATTGGCTCAGCTGGTAAAAGAATCTGCCTGCAATGCAGGAGACCTGGATTCTATCCCTGGGTTGGGAAGATCCCCTGGAGAAGGGAAAGGCTACCCACTCCAGTATTCTGGCCTGGAGAATTCCATGGACTGTATAGTCCATGGGGTTGCAAAAAGTCAGATACAACTGAGCAACTTTTACTCCACTAACTCACTATCTATTAAATTACTAGGAGACATTATTTTTTGGCTTTAGTTTTATTTATTTATCTTTTAAAGCTTTTACATTTGCATTGGGATATAGCTGATTAGCAATGTTGTGATAGTTTCAGGTGAACAGTGAAGGGACTCAGCCATACATAGACATGTCTTCATTCTCCCCCAAACCCCGCTCCCATCCAGGCTACCTCATAACACTGAGCAGATTTCCCTGTGCTATACAATAGGCCCTTGTGGCTTTAATTTCAGAAGCAGCTGGGTGATTGATTACTTTATAGAAAATCCAATATAACTATCAAGTGGCCTGCATACTTGCAGTGACACTATGGGCTAATAGACTTCATGGGCCAGGAATGAGATTGCTTGAGTTTGAGTCCCAGGGCTACCACTTACTACCTAGATGACTTTGGAAAAGTTACTTAAACTCTGCATATCTCGATTGCCTCATCTGTAAACTAAGGGAAATAATGCTGGTCCCTATCTGATAAAGTTGCTGTGAGAATTAAAGTCAGTTAATATATAAAGTATTTAGTCTACATAGTAAGCTCTCAGTAGCTCAATAATTGTTATTTGATGACCAGCCTATTTTCATTCTGTTGTCCATCCACAAGGAACCTCAAATCACAGTCAGAAGATTGTTTCATGGCTTGAAACTAGGACATGGAGAGGTATCTGGCTGATTGGATTACCTGATGTCCCCATACTATGACAAACTGATGTGTCCGTCTCTACCATACATGCTGCTCCTAACTGTTATTCATATTTGTGGGTCAGAGCCTTTAGGACACACTTTGTAGAATACTGCATGTAAGTGGGTGCTTAATCATTGACTGATGTATTGAATTTGGATACAGACAAGTTGACATATATCTGAGAGCTAAATACTGGAAGGCAGAATGTCTACATAATTTCGTCCGGTGATAGCCAAAGTCATAAAATTGAATCATCAAAATTAAATCAGAGAATTAGAGAATCTTGTATTTGGAAGGGCCCTTTAAGGCCATCTGGTGCAACCTTCTACTCACATTGCCATCCTCCCTACAGTATCCATGAGAGAGAAAGAATATCAAGCCAGTTGGGAAAGAGATTATGGCAGATGATGCAAAGTCAAGTGCAATTTCAAACAAAATGTGGATACCTAGGCTCTGGATGGTATGGTTTTAAACCAGCTCTGCAGAAGACACAATGCTAGGAAGAGTCCAAGTCCAGCTGTAAAACCATTTCTTTTCAGATAAAGAATGCAAAGACAGAAGCCTCTCTTATCATTCTGTTGTTAACTTTTGGTTGCTAACTGACGATGCTACTCTACTTTGAATCACTTTACTCATCTGTGAAAAGAAAATATTAATATTGTATTTCAATCTTTCATGGGTTTTTAAAAAAAAACAATCTTAATAAAAAAGCAGGCATTCTAAGATGGAAGATGCTATGTAAATATAAGTAGACTGAAAGTGCTTTTATATCTACAGCCAATGTGGTTCTGGGCTAAGATGCCAGGCTGCCAACTTGTGTAACCTAAATGTAGCACGAGAGTCGAGTTTGCTTTAAGGTACAAAGTAATTGTGATATTTTGGTTTACTAAGTTAGAGCTAGTCCTACATAGAAGTAAGTGATACCAGGTGTATTGAAAAGATCCAGAATCATTATCTTCCTCCTTCAACATGATCTCTCTCTTTTAAAAAATGTATTTATTTATTCTATTATTTCTTTATTGGAGAAACATTGCTTTATGAAATTGTTATGGTTTTTGCCATACATCAACATGAATCAGCTACACATATACATAAATCCCCTCTCTCCTGAACCCACCTCCCATCTTCCACCCTATCTCACCCCTCTAGGTTGTCACAGAGCACTGTTCAAGCTCTCTGTGTCACAAAGCAGATTCCACACTTGCTATTTATTTTACATATAGAAATGTTTATGTTTCCATGCTATTCTCTCAACTTGTCCCACCTCCTATTATACAGAGGGCTTCCCTGAGAGCTCAGTTGGTAAAGAATCTGCCTGAAATACAGGAGACCCCGGTTCGATTCCTGGGTCAGGAAGATCCGCTGGAGAAGGGATAGGCTACCCACCCCAGTATTCTTAGGCTTCCCTTATGGCTTAGCTGGTAAAGAATCCACCTGCAATGCAGGAGACCTGGGTTCAATCCCTCGGTTGGGGAGATCCCCTAGAGCAGGGGATCCCACTCCAGTATTCTGGCTTACAGAATTCCATGGATGTACAGTCCATGGGGTCACAAAGAGTTGGACACGACTGAATGACTTTCACTTTCGTATTATACAGAGTGAAGTAAGTCAGAAAAAAAAAAGACAAATATTGTATATGTATGTATATATATGGTATCTAGAAAGATGGCACTGATGATCCTATTTGCAGGGCAGCAATGGAGACGCAGCCATAGAGAACAGACTTGTGGACAGGTGATCTCTTTCATCTGCTGTCACATGCCTGAAATTTGCCATTGGAGTTTTAGCTTTTGCTTATGGTATTAATATCTGTTAAAATCTTAATGAAGGGTAACTCACTGAGTTTGTATTATTCATTTATCCCTTAGTGAGAATGAGGAATGATGTAAAAGTTGGAATAGAAGAAAAGAGGAAGAGAACACTAAACACCTGGGGAGGAGGGAAGATTTAGGAAATTGAAAGAAAATTTTGCATAGTTCACAATTTATCTTATGACTTGCCCTGTTGCAAGGATAAAACAGAACAAAATGTTTCCACCTTTTTTCCAAATATATTCTTTTTCCTTAAAACAAAAGTGTTTAGTCTTGGACTAGACTTGTGCTAGTGCTCGGTCTAGGTGAACTATTCAGTTTCATTAATCTTCAGCCACCCTAATTTATTTTAAGGATGTGAAAAAGCCAAATGCATGAATTAGGATGCACTCAACAGTGTGTGCTGCATGCTTAGTCACTAGTTGTCTTAACTCTTTGCCACCCATAGATTGTAACCCACCAGGCTCCTCTGTCCATGGGATTTTCCAGGCAAGAATACTGGAGTGGGTTGCCAGGCCCTCCTCGGGGGGATCTTCCCTACCCAGGAATTGAACCTGTGCCATCTCTTGCATCTCCTGCATTAGCAGGCAGGTTCTTTACCACTGCACCAACTGGGAAGTCGGCAGTCTAGGAAGTTTGCACTTGACAGGTGGAAAGTCCTAAAAGTTCATAGCAGTAACAGCAAGACTTCTCAAAAATGGAACACATGATTAAGTTTATATTGTGATTTTACTTTGAAAGTTAGGTTTTGTATTTAAATAAAAAGATGATGTAGTCTAAAGTCAAATCAGCACTAAGTATGGAATGGTCAACGACCGGGCCTGGCTTTTTTAATTGGAGCTGATGTGGCATCATCTTTCTGTGGGCCTTTCATAAATTCCATACTAAGGACATTGAACAAGAAACAAAGACAAAAATAGGTCATAGAATGATTTAATCCAACTACTCTGATAGTGAGAATTACTTCTTTCTGGCTTATATCCTTACATTTTCAGAAAATCCTGCTAGTCCAGATCCCAAACATCTTGGCACTGGGATAGATTTATTTGAAATATTTTATTTTCACAGTTTTAAACTTTTTATTCTGACATGATTTCAGACTCACAGAGAAGTTGCAAAAATAGTACAGTTTTCATATTTCTTTCATTCAGGTGCCCAGATTCCCTACATGTTTACCTCTTACTATCTTTGTAGTCTTTGTCTCTCTATATAGGATTTTCACACAGGTTTGTGTATTAATATATCAATTAAATTTTTCTAAATGACTTAAGAATAAGTTACAGACATGATATTCCTCCTTTACCCGTAAATATTTGAGTCAGATAAGATCAGATCAGTCGCTCAGTCGTGTCCGACTCTTCGTGACGCCATGAGTCGCAGCATGCCAGGCCTCCCTGTCCATCACCAACTCCCAGAGTTCACTCAGACTCACGTCCATCGAGTCAGTGATGCCATCCAGCCATCTCATCCTCCGTTGTCCCCTTCTCCTCTTGCCCCCAATCCCTCCCAGCATCAGAGTCTTTTCCAATGAGTCAACTCTTCGCATGAGGTGGCCAAAGTACTGGAGTTTCAGCTTTAGCATCATTCCTTCCAAAGAAATCCCAGGGCTGATCTTCAGAATGGACTGGTTGGACCTCCTTGCAGTCCAAGGGACTCTCAAGAGTCTTCTCCAACACCACAGTTCAAAAGCATCAATTCTTCAGTGCTCAGCCTTCTTCACAGTCCAACTCTCACATCCATACATGACCACAGGAAAAACCATAGCCTTGACTAGACAGACCTTTGTTTGCAAAGTAATGTCTCTGCTTTTCAATATGCTATCTAGATTGGTCATAACTTTCCTTCCAAGGAGTAAGCATCTTTTAATTTCATGGCTGCAGTCACCATCTGCAGTGATTTTGGAGCTCAGAAAAATAAAGTCTGACACTGTTTCCACTGTTTCCCCATCTATTTCCCATGAAGTGATGGAACCGGATGCCATGATCTTCGTTTTCTGAATGTTGAGTTTTAAGCCAACTTTTTCACTCTCTACTTTCACTTTCATCAAGAGGCTTTTTAGTTCCTCTTCACTTTCTGCCATAAGGGTGGTGCCATCTGCATATCTGAGGTTACTGATATTTCTCCCAGCAATCTTGATTCCAGCTTGTGCTTCTTCCAGCCCAGCGTTTCTCATGATGTACTCTGCATATAAGTTAAATAAACAGGGTGACAATATACAGCCGTGACATACTCCTTTTCCTATTTGGAACCAGTCTCTTGTTCCATGTCCAGTTCTGACTGTTGCTTCGTGACCTGCATACATATTTCTCAAGAGGCAGATCAGGTGGTCTGGTATTCCCATCTCTTTCAGAATTTTCCAGTTTATTGTGATCCACACAGTCAAAGGTTTTGGCATAGTCAATAAAGCAGAAATAGATGTTTTTCTGGAACTCTCTTGCTTTTTCCATGATCCAGCAGATGTTGGCAATTTGATCTCTGGTTCCTCTGCCTTTTCTAAAACCAGCTTGAACATCAGGAAGTTCATGGTTCACATATTGCTGAAGCCTGGCTTGGAGAATTTTGAGCATTACTTTCCTAGCGTGTGAGATGAGTGCTATTGTGCGGTAGTTTGAGCATTCTTTGGCATTGCCTTTTTTTGGGATTGAAATGAAAACTGACCTTTTCCAGTCCTGTGGCCATTGCTGAGTTTTCCAAATTTGCTGGCATATTGACTGCAGCACTTGCACACCATCAGCTTTCAGGATTTGGAATAGCTCAACTGGAATTCCATCACTTCCACTAGCTTTGTTCGTAGTGATGCTTTCTAAGGCCCACTAGACTTCACATTCCAGGATGTCTGGCTCTAGGTCAGTGATCACACCATCGTGATTATCTGGGCCATGAAGATCTTTTTTGTACAGTTCTGTGTATTCTTGCCATCTCTTCTTAATATTTTCTGCTTCTGTTAGGTCCATACCATTTCTGTCCTTTATCGAGCCCATCTTTGTATGAAATGTTCCTTTGGTATCTCTGATTTTCTTGAAGAGATCTCTAGTCTTTCCCATTCTGTTGTTTTCCTCTATTTCTTTGCACTGATTGCTGAAGAAGGCTTTCTTCTCTCTTCTTGCTATTCTTTGGAACTCTGCATTCAGATGTTTATATCTTTCCTTTTCTCCTTTGCTTTTTGCTTCTCTTCTTTTCACAGCTATTTGTAAGGCCTCCCCAGACAGCCATTTTGCCTTTTTGCATTTCTTTTCCATGGGGATGGTCTTGATCCCTGTCTCCTGTACAATGTCATGAACCTCATTTCATAGTTCATCAGGCACTCTATCTATCAGATCTAGGCCCTTAAATCTATTTCTCACTTCCACTGTATAATCATAAGGGATTTGATTTAGGTCATACCTGAATAGTCTAGTGGTTTTCCTTTGTTAAATATACTTATTTAATATCTCTATTAAAAATAAGGATAGTCTCTTACATATTCATAATATAACCATAACAATCAGGAAACTAACCCTGGTACAATGTTTTTACCTAATCAAAACCTTTTTCAAATGTTGTCAATTGTCCCACTAATGTCTTTTGAGTGTTAGAATCTGATCTAGAATCGCCCAGTGGATTTACTTATTGTATCTCTTTAGTGTTCTTTGATCAGCAGCAGTTCTCAACCTTTTATTGCCTTTCATGACTGTGACATTTTTGAAGAGAACAGGTCATTCATTTTCTAAAATATTCCTCAATTTGCATTTATATACTGTTTCTTCTTGATTAGATTCAGACACTCAGGTTATGAGTTCCCACTGCTAAGTCGTTTCAGTCGTGTCCGACTCTGTGCAACCTCATAGACGGCAGCCCACCAGGCTCCCCCATCCCTGGGATTCTCCAAGCAAGAACACTGGAGTGGGTTGCCATTTCCTTCTCCAATGCATGAAAGTGAAAAATGAAAGTGAAGTCGCTCAGTCGTGTCTGACTCTTCATGACCCCATGGACTGCAGCCTACCAGGCTCCTCCATCCATGGGATTTTCCAGGCAAGAGTACTGGAGTGGAGTGCCACTGCCTTCTCCATGAGTTCCCCCTCCCCCCCCAATCAAAAAAAATACCAGAGAAGGGAGGCTGTGCACTTTTCAGTGCAACACACTAGTCTTGTGCTCAATTCTGTCTGACTGTAGCCTCCCAGGCTCCTCTATCCATGGGATTCTCCAGGCAAGAATATTGGAGTGGGTAGCCATTCCCTTCTCCAAGGGATCTTCCTGACCCAGGGACCAAACCCACATCTCTGTGTCTCCTGCATTGGCAAGCAGGTTCTTTACCTCTAGCGCCACCTGGGAAGTTCAGTGCAACACACTAATCTTACCACACTTATTAGTTTGAATTCTACTGCAAGAGACGGCTATATCTTATTTCCTATTCATTTATTTAAACATTTTTATGTTAGTATTGACATATATTCTCATTTTGGAGAAGGAAATGGCAACCCACTCCAGTATTCTTGCCTAGAGAATCCTGTGGACAGCAGAGCCTGGTGGGCTGCCGTCTATGGGGTCACACAGAGTTGGACACGACTGAAGCGACTTAGCAACAGCAGCAGCAGTACTATTTTGATGTTCAAATTTCTCCATATTTGGCCAATGGAGCCCCTCAGGCTGAATCTTCTGTCCCCTTGCCACGACCATTTTTTGAGCACTTTTTTAGTTTCTGGCTCAGCAAATTGTTTCCAGGCTCATTTTCTTCTTTCTCTGTCCCAGTTCTGGAATCAATTCCAAGAGGCTCTGGGTCCTTTTGGTAGAAAATAATATGTAGAAATTAAGAGTGGATACTAGTTTTGCTAGTTATTGTGGAGTATTACTGTTTCTAAGTCATCTCAGCAAACAAAGATAAGAAATACATGTGTGTAGGTATGCATGTATGTATGTATGTATGTGTGTATTTTCCTATCTATCTGTCTCTCTCTCTCTCTGCTTTCTCTCAATCATCTATCTAATCTATGCTGCTGCTGCTAAACCACTTCAGTCTGTTAAAAACCATGAGGATATACTGATACCTATACTTACAATCAATATCACAGAGTTGATTTTGCTCCTCTCCCTTGCCATGTCTTTACCGCCCTTCCACAGTGAGACTCTAGTTCTCACTTTCCACAATATATTTACTTATTTGCTCATTCCTAGAATAGGCATAAAGTGTTTCCAAAATTGGTAATTATAGCAATGTGAAGAAATAAGCATACTAAACTAGGGTTAATATTTGTTTCTTGTTCTTTTACTTTTTACCTGAATATGCATAGTTAAAATACTGTATTCAAAAGTTACTTGGGTTGTTTTCTTTCTTTTTCCATTTAGAGTCATGATATTATTCATTACAAATACAATTAGGTTCCTTTATTATTGTTTGTATTCCATTTTGGGTTCACCTTCATTCCTGTTGATTTCATTTTTATTTAGTTTTTGACTATGTGCAATACTATCATGGTTCCAACATTCGAACTCTCCAAAAAGTGTATACTCAAGAGTAGTGACCCTCTGACCCATTTTTTTCTACTCTGTTTGCATCTCCCCGTCCTGCCCATCCCATGTCCACGTATCTCCTGTAGGTAATGAATCACATTCTTTTATGTTTGGTCCTTCCCATGTTTGTTTGTTTGTTTGTTTTTTTGCACAAGTTAGCATATTCATGTATTTTCCCTTATGGGCATAGAACAGAAAGTGAAAACTCACTTATTCACCAATTTAAGATATGGATACTCTCTTAAGTAATCTCTCTCTCTGATTTTCAGTATTCCCTCTCTTTCTGGTTTCTTTTAGGGTTTGAACACATGGGCATATTCTAATCGGTTTCTTACAGAGAGCTCAGGCACCCATGTAGCTTTCCATGGTGGCCTCACTTAAGGCGAATGCTTTCAGTACAGAGGTACATAGGCCAGCAAAGACTTTTTTGAGGCAGAATTGTCCAAATTACAAAAGCTAAGCAGAATAAAAAATAAAAATCCAACTTTAACTTCATTCATAAAGAGATAAAATTATATAAAGCAAATAAAATAAATCATAAGAAATAAAGCTGCTTTAGACACATGTCCGTTTTCTTCTATTGAAATATATCTTTTATTTTAGCAGTACAAGCACTTATTTCAATATTAGAAAAATAATGCTATTTGTTTTCAGCATAAAATAACTCTCAGGTGGAATAGACATATTGATTTTTTTTAAAATGGATTTCAAGTAAATCCAATGTTTTCATAATGAAAACTTAAAACATTCACCAGAATATGGTAGTTACATAAGCCAGTGGATTTCCAAGGAAAAGGAAAATTGAATTCCCTTCTTTTTCATTGGTTTTTGTTAAATGCAATTTGTCCATTCCGTTTGACTGGCCAATTTGATTGCAGCATTCTAAAAATCAGCTAGGTGCACTATAGATCCACAGGCTTGACTTAGGTAAATCTCACCCATACAGCACAATAATTGGATTCACACATTAATTAGACCCAGAGATAAACCTCAGCTTATTGTCACTGGGCTTCTGGGCTGAAGTAATCTAGAAATAGGATGCTTTGATGTTCTGATCGATTATCTACGATATTTGGTACCAGAGAGCAAGCTTATGAGAAAACAGAACAGCTGTGCAACAGCTATAATCAAATGCAAATGTCTAGGAGTCTCCACAATGAAATAACAAAGACAGCAGAATTATGCCCATTTTAATCAATAATAGCCAGTCTCCCACCCCAGAAAATCTTCACACACAATAATCACTATTAAAGCTGTTTCCATTTTGCCAAATTGAAGCATTCAGCGAATAGGTATGTTGCCTGATGGCATGCAGGCTTTGGTAGAGTATTAATCATGCAGCTAAATGACCCGAATCCCAGCAAAATCATGTAAAATAATATCATCTCCTTAAAGTTAATTCATAGGAGAACCTTTTTTTTGTTTTTAAAAAAAGAGAGATGTGGGGAACAAAGTTTATGCTTGTTGCTGTGAGACCTTTTTAGAACAGGTTCACACTACAGCACTATAACATATACATAATGCTGTTGGTGGTAGAAGTATTCCAGAGAGCTACTGGATATCTGAACATGCATTCAATTCCTCACCTAATACTTCCAAAATCACTGCAGATGGTGACTGCAGCCATGAAATTAAAAGATGCTTGCTCCTTGGAAGAAAAGCTATGACCAACCTAGAAAGCATATTAAAAAGCAGAGACATTACTTTGCCAACAAAGGTCTGTCTAGTCAAAGCTATGGTTTTTCCAGTAGTCATGTATGGGTGTGAGAGTTGGACTATAAAGAAAACTGAGGGCCAAAGAATTGATGCTTTTGAACTGCGGTGTTGGAGAAGACTCTTAAGAGTCCCTTGGACTGCAAGGAGATCCAACCAGTTCATCCTAAAGAAAATCAGTCCTGAATATTCATTGGAAGGACTGATGCTGAAGCTGAAACTCCACTACTTTGACCACCTGATGTGAAGAGCTGACTCATTGGAAAAGACCCTGATGCTAGGAAAGATTGAAGGCGGGAGGAGAAGGGGATGACAGAGGATGAGATGGTTGGATGCCATCACCGACTCAATGGAGATGAGTTTGAGCAAGCTCCAGGAGTTGGTGATGGACAGGGAAGCCTGGCATTCTGCAGTCCATGGGGTTGCAAAGAGTCAGACACGACTGAGTGACTGAGCTGAACTTAACTGAATAGTTCAATCCATTCCTTATTTTCTGCCCCTGACTTATATCCATGTTTTCAGTAAATGTCTACTGAGTACCCACTATGAGTTGGCTGGCTGTGCTATGTGTACGCTTTTGACTAACATCTTGACTCCTCCAATGCATTCTATACATGGCTATTGGATCAATATTAGTTTCAAAATCAGCTTCAAAAACTTGCCTTGACACCCCATTGCCTACTGATATAATTCCAACACTTTCTCTTGGCACTGACATTTAGATCTTTCTACAATATGTTTCTCTCCAGCTTTAGCTTCCACATTTTCCTTACTAGACTGTAAGCTCCTTGGTTGCAGTTCAGTTTGTTCCAGTGAACATTAATTGAGTAGTTACTGTGACGAGTACCTGTGCTAGGCATGATAACATGGTGAATAAGACAGGAAGAATTCTTGTTATAGTGAAGGACCCTGATGCAAGAAAAAAATACTTTCAGTATAATGTGGGTAAGTCCAATAACGAGACTGAGCAGAGGGTACTCAGAAAGCACAGGATGTGACCGTAACTCAGTCTTGGGGTTGAGGGATGAACAATGCAGACCCCATCCCTTAGTCAACTTATATTTCTCATGGCTAGTATCGTTCTTGGCACACAGTCACTTAAATGCATATACCATCCTTGTGCTGTAGTCAATTTGGAAGACTCATCTTCCTGAACACATGTTTTTCTGTCTCTCTCCTCTTTGCCTCTAATACCCTCTTTTTTTTGGTCACCATCTTTGCCTTTCAGAAGCCCAGGTCAAATGTCACCTTATCTATGATGGCTTTTCTGATTACTGAAACCAATAAATAAGCAGTAAATGAGATCATTCCTTCATAAGAGAAAATAATTAAGATGAGTTCAGAATGGACAATATTAGCTATTTATAGAAGTAATTGAAGTATAATTAGTGTGCCCATGTTTCTCAAAGACAGCTTGCTAGGCTAGCACTCCACTATGAGCCCTACATATTCAACTGCCAACTTGGTATTTCCATTTGGATGTCACACAAGCAACTGAAAGGCAACCTGTCCCAAACAGAATACATTATCTTTTCTACCCTATTGGTCTGTTCCTGTGCCAGTGTCTCTTGTACCAGTGAAGAGCATCACCATCCACTCAGTTGCTCAAGCCAGATACATAGGATTCATCTTACACTCACTCCATACCCCTTATTCAACCACTTCCCGGCTTTTATCTATTCTGCCATCTAAATATTTCTTTCCATATCCTTTGTCACAAGCCATTGTCACTCCTTTTCTAGAATATTGCAAGAGCTTCCTATCTGGTCTCCCCATCTCTTGTCTTGTTTTCTTTCAAATCTTGCTCTAATCTACAGGAAGAGTGATCTTAAAGTGAAAAAAACGATGTGGTCAGATCCATCCTTAAAACACTTCAACAAATTGTAGTTGCTTTCATGGTGAAGTTCAAAATCTGACAATGACTTATGATGCTTCCCAGGTTCAGTCCCCTTCCCCAGCACTCCCCCATCACTCTCTTCCCCTTCAGGTGTTAGACTTCGTTCGGTTCACACTGAACGATATATCACATTACGGCCTTTACTCATTCTGTCTCCTATGTCTGGAATACTTTTTTCCTCCTACATTTTGTGGCTGATTCTTATTTATCCTCTAGTTCTCACTGCTTCAGGATGGCTCTCCTAAAATTTAAAGATGGTAGCTATCTTAGTTTGTTCTGGCTGCTATAACAAAACACCAGAGACTGGATGGCTTATAAACAGCAGAAACTGATTTCTCCCAGTTCTGGAGGCTGGATGCCCAAGATCAGAGAGTCTCATGGTTAAGATTTAGTGAGTTTCCTCTCCTGGGTTGCAGACTTCTTCTATCCTCACGTGATAGAAGAGGCAAATTAGCTCTAAGGGGCCTCTTTTATAAGAGCACTACTCCTTTTCATGACAGATTTGTCTTTATGACCTAGTGTTAGTCGTTCAGTTGTGTCCATCTCTTTTGCAACCCCACTGACTGTAGCCCACCAGGTTCCTCTGTCCATAGAATTCTCCAGGCAAGAATATTGCAGTGGGTTGCCATTCCCTTCTCCAGGGAATCTTCCTGACCCAGAGGTCAAACCCAGGTCTCCTGCATTGCCGGCAGATTCTTTACTGTCTGAGCCACCAGGGAGGCCCTTTTCATAACCTAACCACCTCTCAACAGCCCCACCTCCTAATACCATCACCTTGGCTATTCAGTTTTCTATATATGAATTTTGGAGGGATACAAACATTCAGACCACAGTTAATAAGATGATCCAGTTAATTCTCCTGATTCTTGTTTCATACTCACTTGGCAAACTCTTGGTAATATTTAAAAGTTTACATTACTATATTTTTCTTAATCAGAGAAACCAATAAATTTTTTACAACTTCTGGAATTTTTTTAAAAAATGTTTACTTATTCATTTATTTGGCTGCACCACTTTTAGTTGCAGCTGTGGGATCTTTGTTCATTTTGACTTGAGAGATCTGTAGTTGCAACCTGTGGGATCTAGTTCCCTGACCAAGGATGGAACCCAGGCCCCACTGCACTGGTCCAGTATTAGCCACTGGACCACTGGGCAAGTCCTTGGAATATTTTTTACAACAACAACAAAAATTTCACACCCTGGCATTCTTGTTTTATGCATTGTTGTTGTTCAGTCACTAAGTTGTGTCTGACTCTGTGACCCTATGAATTGCAGCAAGGATGCTGGAGAGGGGTGCTATTTCCTACTCCAGGGGATCTTCCTGACCCAGGGATTGAACCTGCATCTCTTCTGTCTCCTGTGTTGGTAGGTGGATTCTTTACCACTGTGCCAACTGTACATCTTTGCACATTTTGCTAGATCTGTCAGGAATAACCTTCCCTTCTCTCTGGATATAATTTCTATATACTCTTTAAGATGTAGATCTAGAGACAGTTACTCTGGAAAGCCTTCCCTGACACTGTCATTCACCTAGGCTGTTCCACACTCTTACTTTCTTTACGTTGACTGTTAACTTCTATCATAGCACATGCCATATCCATCTCTCTCTGTTCACATTACCCTTCCTCCTAATAAACAAAACCAAACTGGGAACTCTTCAAAGATAGGTACCATGTTCATCTTGCTTATAATTGTATATCCAGGGCATAGCAAAATGCCCAGTATGTGCCAAGTGCTCAAAACGTCTAATGAATGAATGTTCTAGGGTGTTGGTGCTCTGGGCAAGGGATGAGAAGTTTCTAGACAAGTAGAATAGAACATAACCAAATGCACGATATTGAGACAATGAATCAGCAATCCTACTAAGCTCAATAGTTTTGATTGTAAGATATATCCTCTAGTAAGTCAGAACCTTTCCTTACCTGTCCCAACACAGTGGGGGAGGGGGCTGGAAAAAGAGACATATTTTATGTGTCTAGTGACTAAGAAAATAAGAACGGGAATAATAACAGCAACCACAGCAGCAACAACAGTAATTTATTAACTGCCTACTTTGGGCCCAGGGACATACATACATAGTCTACATAGATTATAAAATTTAGATTTCATACTAATTCTATGATATAGGTACTATGATTGTTTACAGTTCACAGATGGGAGAAATAAAGCTTGGGAGGTTAAGTGTTTCTGATAGTCTATAAAGCTAATAATTAAAAGAGCTTTGATTCAGTCCCATTTCCATCTGATGAAAAACTCCAGGTTCTTAATTGCTACTCTGTATTTTCTAGAAAAGGGTTAAACTACAAGATATAAAACCAGACACACAGACACACATAGATTCATACACAGCACTACTGAGAATGCTGTAAGGAAAATCCACAGCTTTACTTCCTCAACCTCTCCTTCTTGCTGCCTCTTTAACTTTGAATGAAAGGACTCTCTAAGGATATACCTGAATGTTCATTGGAAGGACTGATGCTGAAGCTGAAACTCCAATACTTTGGCCACCTGATGCAAAGAACTGACTCATTGGAAAAGACCCTGATGCTGGGAAAGATTGAAAGCAGGAAGGGAAGGGGATGACAGAGGATGAGATAGTTGGATGGCATCACTGAATTGAAGGATGTGAGTTTGAGCAAGCTCCAGGAGTTGGTGATGGACAGGGGAGCCTGGCATGTTGCAGTCCATGGGATTGCAAAGAGTCAGACAGAACTGACTGACTAAACTGAACTGAAAGAGAGACCACGATGGTCAATTGTGCACATTCTTTTCTAACATTTGAGACACTGGGCTTTTTCCATTAAGATTGCTTTCATTTTTTTTTTTTTTTTTTGGCTAACATTTTTTTTGTCACCATGAGCTCTTCACGGGCTTCTCTGGTAGCTCAGATGGTAAAGAATCTGCATGCAATGTGGGAGACCTGGGTTTGATCCCTGGGTCAGGAAGATCCCCTAGAGAGGGTAATGGCAACCCACTCCAATAATCTTGCTTGGAGAATCCCATGGACAGAGGAGCCTGGTGGGCTACAGCCCAGGTGGGTCACAAAAAGTCAAGCACAACTGAGCAACTAACACACACACACACACACACACACACACATGAACTCTTGTGGCAAAGCATGAAGGAGGAGCACTGGCTACAGAGATGGAGGAGTTTGCCTAAGGCTCCCTGAGGGATTGAATCCCAGACACAGGTGAGAGGACCAAGGGTGGTGGGGAAGTTTAGAGATTAAGTTGTTCCTTCATAGTGGGTGTTCTCCAGGTTGTTCCTTAAATAAGTCTTGGCTGAGAAACCTGGCAGGAAACTTCAGTCAAATCTCTTTTTCCATCTCTCTCAGGGAGATTTCCAGCATGGACCATCTACTCAGGGTAAATGGGTGCCGATGTATGTGAGGGTGGACACAAATTTCATTTCCTCTTACCCATTCAAATAGTGCCTCCTCCTCAATATTCAACCCTCATCTACCTTGACTGTTTTAATTTTCCACAATCCTTTATGATTTCCCACTTTTGTACATCAGTAATATACCAGAGATTAGGTATTTATGGCATCTCTTGAACTACAGGATTTATTGCAGTGGAATGTATTTTAATGTAGGGAGGATTGTGAGATGACTGTAGTCACACAGGAGGGAGGTGACCAGAATTCAAAATAAAGATTTGATTCTGGAAAAGGAGAGGGAGAAAGGGTTGCAAAGGGCATTTTCTGGAAATCTTGGTTCCATATTTTATGCAGCTTATTTTTTTTATACTATCATAGTTTACAAATAAGATTACCTTAATTGAAAAAGAGTTGCTATTCAGACTATTGATGGGGAAATCTGGATACACATTAAATCCTGCTGTAGCAGATGATGTTAGGTATCCTGCTGTTTTAGACACCAGCAGTGGTGAGTCCAGCTTGATAGAGGCCTCCTTAACTGCAGTTTGGCCATCTTTGTATTTGTCTCTCTACAGAGATGGTGTTTTAATTGTATGTATTGTAATAAGAATGGCACTGAAGCAAGCAAAATATATCTGGGCGTTCCTGGGTTTGTGCTTTAGAGTCTAGGACTTCATTATTCATTTATTAATGTGTTAAAGAAGGGAGACTTTCCCATTAATAGAAGATAATGGCCAAAGAAGGTTGTGACACTGGACAATTGGGCCTTTAATGGAGATGTGAAAACATCAAATAAACTTCTTTCATGTGTCAGATATGAATTAATTTTCAAATACAGGCTGTCTGCCTCTACTCACAGGTACTGAAATATAGCATTTCTTAGAGGCCATTTTAAGCCTTAATTGCATTTCAACACTCCGGATGAAATCACTTAACCTGAACTGTATTTGTAGACAATCTGCAAACACATTTCCTCCCAGGAAAAAAAAAATGTAAGAAAAATATGTGTAAAGGTTTTTTTTTTTTTTTTTTTTTTTAATGTATTAAGGACCAGTGACTGAAAGCAAGACTCATAATCTGGAAGATAAATCTCAAGAGCCGGAAAGAAAATAAAATTAAATCTTAAATAGCTCAATTATTGAACTTAGAAGTTCCTATTTCAGAAAGATTCATTTAGCTACCAAATGCTAATAATTATATATCTGCCTGTTCATAGTTCTGTGCCTACCTGTGACCAGTCATCATTCATACAGAGACATAAGTCAGATTCTAGCTCTGCTCTTTTGGCTGTCTTAAGTGAATTACTGGCAAAGTGCAAATGCAGAGACTGCTAGTGACTGGAAGAAGTGACTGGAAGAAGTGGAAGAAGTGAATGGGGGATAACAAGTCAGGCAAGGCCAGGATAATCATAAAAAAGTAGAAGAGAAACATGGCAACATTTCTTCCTCTTTTAAAAATGTCTCTACTGGCCTGGGTTTTAGTCCTGAGCTCCATTGAAAAAATATGATAAATATGTATCAAACAAACTGAAGGTGTGCATGCCATTTAATCTAGAAATTCCATTGTAGGAATTTATTTCAAGTAAATTAATAAAAATGTGCATAAAAACAGAGTTGTAATGAAGTTCTTTGCAGAATGATTCATTACAGCAAAACATTGGAAACAGCTTAAAAGTATAAAAAAAGGAAGTTTTATTAAATAAATTATGGCAGATCCATGAAATGGAGTATTAGGGGAGTCATTAAAATTATGATGTAGCCTTTTTTATTGAAATAGCACATGATTATAATTGTTAATTGAGGAAAAAATGATTATGAAACTGCTCAAAGTCTGATTCCTTAAAAATATACATAGAAAAATCCCTGAAAAACATAGCAAGGCATTGCCAGCAGTTGTCTCTAAATCATTTTTATAATAGTTTCTTTTTGTTCTTGTTTTTCTTTTTCCCCTTGTTTTGTTTCTATGTTAAGATACTTCTGTCATGAATATTCATTGTTTTAGTCATAATATAAAGTGAATACAAGCTTCTTTTGAGAAGAATGATAAAGTTGCCAATGCAACAATAATTCCAGAAGCTTGGAATGCCCCTTTGTGTGACTATGAGCAAGTTACATACCTCCTGTGAGACTCAGTTTACTCATTTATGATAGGGAGCAACAACACCTATTTCACAAAATTGTTGTGAGGATTAATAAGGCAAAGTATGTAAATGTGCCTGACATTGCCTTTAGCACATTGATGGGAGGTCAGTAGATATTGAATCAGCATCTGAATGGTAGGTCAACAATTTGTATTTCACATAAGGGTTAACAAATTAGGATATATGCTAGAGTATACCACTTTGATAGCTAAAAATTCTTCTCTTTAAAGACAAACGAGGTAGACTTCAGCATGGGATATAGTGAAACTGCTCATACTCTGCTGTGTGGAAGGCAGGTAGAATGTGGAGACTTGGAAAGACACAACCAGCCAAGCTCACGTTAATCCAGACACCTACTTCACTAGCAGAAGCCAGAGCCCACGACCTCCCTTATATGAGTGCAAAGACAGAGTAGTGCAACCATGCATGTTAGGCTCATTTCCGTTAACACGGAAAATGTCAACTAATGATATCAACATTCAGAAAATGAAGATCATGGCATCTGGTCCCATCACTTCATGGGAAATAGATGGGGAAACAGTGGAAACAGTGTCAGACTTTATTTTTGGGGGCTCCAAAATCACTGCAGGTAGTGGCTGCAGCCATGAAATTAAAAGACGTTTGCTCCTTGGAAGGAAAGTTCTGACCAACCTAGACAGCATATTCAAAAGCAGAGACATTACTTTGCCAACAAAGGTCCATCTAGTCAAGGCTATGGTTTTTCCAGTGGTCATGTATGGATGTGAGATTTGGATGGTGAAGAAAGCTGAGCACCGAAGAATTGATGCTTTTGAACTGTGGTGTTAGAGAAGACTCTTGAGAGTCCCTTGGACTGCAAAGAAATCCAACCAGTCCATCCTAAAGGAGATCAGTCCTGGGTGTTCATTGGAAGGACTGATGCTGAAGCTGAAACTCCAACACTTTGGCCACCTGATGCGAAGAGCTGACTCATTGGAAAAGACCCTGATGCTGGGAGGGATTGGGGGCAGAAGGATGACAGAGGACGAGATGGCTGGATGGCATCACCGACTCGATGGACATGAGTTTGGGTGAACTCCGAGAGTTGGTGATGGACAGGGAGGCCTGGCGTGCTGCAATTCATGGGGTCGCAAAGAGTCGGACATGACTGAGCGACTGAACTGAACTGAATAACAACTGTCTTTAAATACTACCATTAACAAAACCCAAGAGTTTTAAGCAAACAGATGTCTAAAAAGAAACTTACTTTCTAGCACATAAGTGGGACAATGCAACCTGCCAAATTGCTATATATTCAGTTTCCAAGACACTGATATTGGCAAGTTTTATATTGCTCTCTATTGGTAGAAACTCCAGACAATGAATGAAGAACAAATGGTACTTTTGAGCCTGGGCAGGAATGGTTTACTCAGCCATATAACAAATATTTATTGAAAAGGTACTATACTATGTGCATGCTCTGTGGTAGATGCTAAATGGGAATGAGTTAGGATCCCCGCCCTCATGGGATTTTTTGTGATATTGGTGGACTAAGGTAGGTTAGATACCAAGAAACCTCAGTTTCACTTTGTGTTCTGTTAAGAGTGACTTGTATATGCTATATAAGAATGCAATGCCTTGGTTTCTCTATTCCTAAAATATGGAAAATAAGAGCTATCTTTCTTGATGATAAAATATATGAATAATTGGAAATTGTCTCAAGCCTTTGTTGAAAAATGCTTTGTTTGAAAATGTGGGGATGCTTTTCAAGCAATATTTTGATACTTGCTTTTATCTTTATTTCTTTCACTGAAAAGTCTTGAAAAGTAGCAAGTCAAAATGTTCTTTTTTATTTAAGTCCTTTTCAGTTGAAGCTTTGGATGGTGTTTTCTTTTCTTTTCCTTTTCCCCTCCCTCCCTCCTTCCTTCTCCTTCTCTTTTCTTTCTTTCTATTCCTTTCTTTCACATTCTGTTCCTCTCCAGGACCTATGCTTAAACACATCATAGTGGAATTGCAAACATGTAATTTGTTTATTTCTCTTTGATCCCAAGTTGTTCCCTAATCGACTTTATTTTTCAAAAACAATTTAAAGTTTCATCTTTCAACTGTTAATCCAGGCAAGCTGTTTGTTGGTTCTGTTCTCTCAACTGTTGAGTCATAATTATTGGATTCAAAAGGGAGAGAGCTGGCTTGTGTTACACGGTGTGGGCCAAATTCTTGTCATGCACACTTGTGCCAGTGCACCTGAAAGCCCACCAGCAATGCATTCCTCTCTCTGCATCCTGGCAGCTTTTTGCTACTGTCTACTGATCCAGGTCCAATAGACTTCATTGATGACTTAGTGAAAAACACACATTTAAATTTGACAAAAACAAGGAAGAAATATATTTTAAAATTTGAAGTAAGAACAAAATTGTAGTTTACAAAAAAAGTTTAATCATTTAGTTCAGATTCACTAAACCCATTATCATTTGTGAATTCCTCATGGTGGACTATAGCCACAACACACTTGGATTCCTACCCCTGTTCCAGCTTCAACTTATATTATTTTCCTGCTTGATTATTACCCTTAAGCCACACTTTCTTAATTTTCTAGAACATACCAAACTCATTTCCTCTCCAGGGCTTTTGCTCATGCTACTTGTTCCCTTTTCCTGGAATAGTTTCCTCTTCACCAAATTACTTTTCACTCTTCTCCACACACCCATCCCACCAGGCTCTGCCTTAATTTAACACCTACTTATCCTCCAGCTCCTCAGTTCAAACCTCATTTTCTCCAGATCAAGTCCTCATTTTGAATACACTTTTTATGAACTGGAATAAAACAATGTAGCGGAAGCATATGGAGCAAGAGTGGCAGCCGTACAGTTTGGGGTTGGAGAGGTCAGCAGGTAACAGACGAAGCATGCCCTTGCAGGACTAGTTGATGATTTGGTTAGTAATAGTGTAAGAGCAACAGAAAATTAATAAAAAGTGTCAGTGATCAGATTTGGGTTTTGAAGAGATACTCTGGCTACTGTATGGAGGATCTGCTTAAATAAGGGAAAGGGGTGTGCAAGGAGACCAATCAGGAAGCTATGTGCAATAGTCTAAGAAGGAGGAAGTGGTGGCTTAGACCAGAGTGGTGACACTGGAGGTACAGACAACTTAGTGACAGATATATTAACAATGTGAAATACAGTCAATAAACCTTCTTGAAGGATGAGGTTCGAAGAATGAAGAAGATGGTGTTCAGATTGTGTCTAATCCTGGCTTGTGCAATTAGATTAGAAGACCAACTTTTACGAGTATTTGGATGTGTGGTGGGAGCAGGGTTGAAGGATTGGTAAAAACACTTAGGACTGTGGGCTGGATGTAGATTTTAGTTTTAGACTAAAGTTTTTAAATTACTTAGTAGAGTGTTTTATTGTACTATTACAGCTTCATAATAATTATAGCTTACACTTAGTGAATACATACTTGTACCAGACGCTGTTCTATGTGCTTCACATATATTAAGTCACTTAAACATCAATAAATGATGATGTTTATGATTCCATAATTATCATTATCATTATTGCAATATATAGTGCCTGTCTTTCCTGGACAGAGTTAGTTAACATCAGCAATTTCTTTCTATCCAATTCTTTTTATAGACTCCATGCAGAAAAGTACCATATAGTATAGGAACATTCTTTAGAG
This sequence comes from Bos grunniens, assembly GCF_055505025.1. NCBI lineage: Eukaryota > Metazoa > Chordata > Mammalia > Artiodactyla > Bovidae > Bos > Bos grunniens. Next base: position 96,537,993 of record NC_141194.1, on the reverse strand, counting down.
AAATTACAGTGCAGTTGATTAGGTTATAGCTATCTCTAGTTATATTCTAATCCTGAGGGCACATCCTGGGTTAGTGACCTTGTTTAGCTTCTGATGTTCCCATGTATGTAACTTGTCTATAAATCTGTACTCAGAGCGGGTTGCTTTCACCAGTGTATGAATCCCGATTAACAGTTAACCTCATTCTCATAAAATGCTTATACCTGGCATTGTCCCTAAATTTTCATGGTTATTTACTAAAGCTACATATGTACTCACTAGAGCATTCTTGCCCAATCTGGGACAAAGAGCTCATTAGGTTTAAAAATAAAATCTCAACTTTTTGCAAAGTCATCTCAGCAAGAAACCCAGCTGGCAGCATTTTTTATTTTATTTCTAAAATTCAATTGTATAAATCAAGGGCCAAAAGTCTCTTAGAGCTTTCTCTGGCCTAAACACTGATAATTTGAGGACTTCAAAATGCTTGCATATAGCTCATTTGGGGACCTGTGGACTAACTGGACTAGTCTACATTGAAATATCAAGGTATAAGAAGTTTGCACAGGTATTTTTGAAATGGATTAAAATTGGCAGGTTGCACGCTATTGTCACTTTTGATCATCAGCACCACCTTTATGTTATGTGGAAATGGATCTCTTTTTTTGCCTGTTAAGATGAAGGGTAGTAAGAAAGAGAAAATGTTATTTATATTGTACAAGAAAACATTAGCAAGACAAAATTCAAAATCAACTATATTTTAATAAAAATAAATTTACAAAAAGAAACATTAGCAGATATCTATTGCAGTAGACAGGCAGTGGTGTCAATTGAACATCTTCTCTCTCAGCTAGATTTTAGGTGGAAAATCAGTTGGGCCAAAAGAAAAGAAAACAAAACAATAGCGGCATTAGAGATGCTATTCAGATTTTCTCAGCAACATGGGACATTGAAGTATAGATTACTGTATAGGCTGATGAACTCTTCATTTGGTTTCCAAATCTATTGCTGTGATCTCAGAAGTTAAGCTTTTGTCAAGAATAGTAAAAGAGAAAAGCAAGCATGACTAAAATAATTGACAGACTAAAATCCTAAGCAAGATTTGGGATACAATACAATACAGTCAGTGGAGCTCAGCTCAGGCTCACCAGCTTCATTCACACCCATTTATAAAACAATCAGGAAAAACCTCCTCTAATGAGGGTTTGCCAAGAAGACACTTGTTAGGATCTATATGCGGGGAAAGCTCTTTGATTCACAGAGAAGTTGATACAGGAAGCTGAGTAACTATAGCTGCCAAAAAGAGGGATAAATAGCAACTCAAAATTGGATGATTTGCAATATACAGCAACAGGAAAAGCTGTCTTACTCTCATGATAGCAGTGGCACCTTGGAGCTACCCACACCACCAAGGAAGAAAGCTGATGGAGCCCAAGAGGCAGCCTGTGCCCTTGCTCTGAAGTTGATTTGCCCAGCCAGGCAAACGCATGTGGGAGGTTTGACTTTGTCGTTCACACTGGTCCAGATGGTGCTTCTCAAAGCCAGAATCTCTGGGCCACCAGAGCAGCATGGAGAAGCTTTCAGCTCCTCCTGAATCAAATTCTGGCTCTTGCAGCAAGGAAGAATGCCAATCTTTTCCAGCCAAAAAGCTACTGAATTCGCTCGTTCCCCCCACCCCCTTTTGTCCAACTCTTTGCTTGAAACATTAGAGTTGTAAAATGTGAGTTAAACTTTTTTCCTTCATTTTCAAGACTATTTCTGATGCTTTGAATCATGACATCATCCAAAATTATGTTTTAAAATAAAAGAAGACATTCATTACATTTTTATTCCAATTGCACTTGATTCAGAAATAAACACTTGGGTTCAAAATGCAGAGTACAACTTGTAAGTCGTTTTCTTTAACTGCCAAGCCCATTGTAATTGTACATGGCTTGCCGATTGGTACTGGCTGAACCTTGTCACTGGAACAGGGTTCACCAGTGACCCTTCCACACCATGCATGCATGCTAAGTCGCTTCAGTCATGTCTGACTCTGTGAGATCCTATGGACTATATCCTGCCAGGCTCCTCTGTCCATGGGTTTCTCTAGGCAAGAATAGTGGAATGGATTGCCATGCCTTTCTCCAGGAGATCTTTCTGATCCAGGGATCCAACCCAGATTTCTTCCATTGCAGGCAGATTCTTTACCTTCTGAGCCACCAGGTTACTTCCATACCATATCATAGGGATTTTGGTTCACAACTTTTAGAACTGCCTTTGCCTTCCTTCTGATCCTATATGCTTTGTCTTATGTAGGGATGTTCGTCTCTACCAGACCATAAGCCCCTTTGAGAGCAGGGAATATGTCATGGTTCTATGACTCTACTCTTTGTCCTTCCAACCCAGCCTAGTGTTCTGAGGAGTAAGCATTAAATGCTTGCTAAAATTTTAGTTTATTTTCCAGTCACTCATTTCACCCTTTAGGGCGACCCATATTTTTTTCTGATCCCATATATCAAGCTAAGAGAATTAAGTGTTTTTCTGTAGTGATGCCTTAAGAGCTTTCTCTGAAACAGGGTCATGCAAACCAGGTAAGGAAAGGGATAGAAAGCATGCTATCAGGTGGTTCAGAACTGGTGCCCAATGTTCATTAAGTTCCTTGCCACATTCTCTTTTAGTTTTCCAATATCTTCTGGGTCTAAGCTTATGGAGAAAGACTCATTTTTCTTGGCTGGGAAGAGATATTATCATTATTATTTAATTTATCAAAATTAAATCATAAGATATTTATCATTATTGTTAACCTCACAAATATGCTGAGAAATTCTACAAGTCATACAGGCTCTTCTTTAGTTCAGATGCAAGTATCACTTCTTTTAAGAAGCCTTCAATAATTGTCCTGGCCTACATTTCTTTCCCCCTTCTCTAACCCAGTACAGTACAGTATAGCTTACTTTAGCATTTAATATACCACTGGAATTATAAACTCTTGAGGGAAGAGCTATGTTAACTTTCTTCATTTCCCTCAATGTCTCCTAACATGGGGACCAGACTCAATATTGGCTGATATTTTATGTATATGACTCAGAATTTATCTTCACTATTAACTAATATGTCTGATAATTTCATTTGAATGGCCCCATATTGTCTCCAATTCAACATGCCTAGTACTGAACTCATAAATTTCCTTAAAACTAGCTTTCTGTCTTGACTCAGTAATTTCTTTGAGCCACCTAGGCCTTAAACTTCACTGTAATCTTTGATTCTCTCCTCCTTTCTTTTCCTTCACAACCAATCATAGCTCTCAAATCCATGCCTTTTAAAATTTCTCCTTCCTCTTTCTACCTGCTGATAACTTCCTAATCCAGCTCTTATCATCTGACACACTATTTCAGGGATCTCCAATTAATCTATCTTGAGTCTCACTTCATCTATACTTTGAAAGTACGCCTTCATTACCAAATATATTTTCCTAAAACTCTGTGATAGTATGTCTTTCTTGCTCAAAATTTTGCTTGCCATTGACATTCGAGAGGCTTGTCACTGCCATCAAAGGTGAAGTCCAAAATCCTTGGCCTGGTTTCCAAGGCCTTCTACATCTTTCTAGCTTTAAGTAATGTTGTTAAGTATATCTCATGACTCCCCTATGTGAATCAAGTGAATCTAACTAACGTCCTTAAAATATGCTCCCTGTATCCCCTTGTTTCAGAGAAGGCAATGGCACCCCACTCCAGTACTCTTGCCTGGAAAATCCCATGGACGGAGGAGCCTGGTAGGCTGCAGTCCATGGGGTCGCAAAGAGTCGGACACGACTGAGCGACTTCACTTTTGCTTTTCGCTTTCATGCATTGGAGAAGGAAATGGCAACCCACTCCAGTGTTCTTGCCTGAGGAATCCCAGGGACTGGGAAGCCTGGTGGGCTTCCGTCTATGGGGTCGCACAGAGTTGGTCACAACTGAAGCGACTTAGCAGCAGCAGCAGCAGCATCCCCTTGTTTATGCTTTTGTTTCTATTCCTGTTCCTCTCTGCTAATGTAATTATCAGTATTATTGGTCCTTTCAGGTACAGCTCAAGAATTGAACACAATAGTTGGTACAATAATGATTTGCTGAATGAATGGATTTTTCCCCCTTTTAGGGTTTATGCTGCACCAATTGTCTTTAGAAATAATTTGTTACTTAGCAAATTTTTCTCACATTGTTTAATTTCAATATACCTTTCTAGAGTTTAAGCCAATTCTAAACTCCTTTTGGACAAGTACTAATTTATATGTTTTTATGTTTAAATTTATGTTTTTATGTTTAGTATCACTCACATACTAAAGCATAGAGTTCCCCATGTATGTAATCAGCTTACAATATACATGTGTAGATTACTCACAGGTGCTCAGTAACTCCTTGCTGCCAAATAGAATATGGAAGTAGAGATTGTGATACTGACTGAGAGGTTTTTAATTCCTGGTGGGCCCTGTGAATTGACTGACCCCTCTCCTTCAGAATCCTATGTTCTTAAATTCATAGTTGGTATTATTTAGCATTTTTTGATAAAACCTTTATTTTTCCAAGATTTTAAGGTTATTGTATGCTGAAATGATGTTATGTGAATATCATCAAATTTTACATGATTAAATGTAGCAAAAGTTAAATCTACTTGAAAAACCATGACAGCATATTTACCTTGTACTTCAGCTATCTTTGATGATGGAACAATGTATTGATTTGATCATTTCAATCCACTTTCCAAGATAAAAAAGCAAACAAATCAACACTACCAATTCTACATGCCATGTTAATTTTAACAGAGAATATAATTTCCAATCTTTGTAATTATGTAACTGAGTAAAAAGTGAAACATATAGTTCATTCCTAAAATGCTTTGTTTATATGTTACCAATATCCAGATGGAAGGCAATATTGCTGATCACAGAACACATGGCTTCAAGGTACCTATTTCATCTGCACACTGGGACTAGATGTTATTAATTTCAATAAGTACATATACTCTGTGAAAAATTAGAAATATCAGCAAGGTTAAATCAGGATGTATGATTTTGTTATTAAGTGAGAGGCTAGTGAGTAGAGAGGAAATAATGTGTTGCAATCTTTTTGGCACAGGTGATCCCCAACACTTATTTCTTGTCCTTTTTTTTGGTTGGTTGTTTGTTCTTATTTTTTATTTTTTTAATTTATTTATTTTATCTGGAGGCTAATTACTTTACAATACTGTATTGGTTTTGCCATACATCAACATGAATCTGCCACGGGTGTACATGTGCTCCCCATCCTGAACCCCCCTCCAACATCCATTTATGATAAAAACTCTCTTGTCATTTTTATAGATCCCTACAAAACATTCTAGCTGATGCAATGAATAAAGTGGTAAAGGATAGGGACTCAAAGTCACCCAGCATATAGAGTTCTAGAATTCTTGGCTTATAATTAAACAGGTGTGTATGTGTGTCAATATAGAAGTATGTGATGTCTGTGTGTAGTTTTCATGTTTGCCAAAAATGATAATAAACAAACAAAAGTGTATTTGATTGTGGTGGGCGTCCCAGGTGGTGCAGTGGTAAAGAACCTGCCTGCTAAGCAGGAGACTCAGGTTTGATCCCTGAGTGGGGAAGATCCCCTGGAGAAGGAAATGGCAACCCACTCCAGGATTCTTACCTGGGAAATCCTATGGACAGAGGAGCCTGGTGGTCTACAGTCCATGGAGTTGCAAAGAGTCAAACATAATTTAGTGACTAAACAACAACAAAACAGAAGTCCTTTAAAATTAGCATAAGTGAAAAAAGGGGTACTTTTTGTAAGAAACACAGTTTCTCAAGGAAACCTGAGGTAGAAAGGGTAGTTTATATTTCATGGGTATTTGGAAACTCACTGTCAAGAAACTGGGAAGCTTCTGTTTTTTAGCACCCTTTTTCCAGATCAACTTTCATAATATCAGCAAATACAAAAGCATGGCCTCCTTACAGCTTCTGAATTTCTAATATAAGAACATTACCAAGAGGTTTATCCAAATAGTAGAGGCTGACCTATATCTCTGTATCACAAGTCCAGTTTCAGTACAACTTGAGGTATATGTTCATCCTCATCTGGTCACCTATGGTTTAGGGGAGGGCCCAGAAGAAAATTCAGCCCAACTTATGTTGAAGGTTTCCACATGTTCAATCATTGTGGGCCTAGTAGGTGATGTGGTATTGGGTACATGGTAAGTATACAGCAGCTGGGATCCACCCTGTCTGGTGGATTTTAGGATACGGGGTGTGGGATTAGCAAATACCCTAAAAAGTGAATATTATAGCTATGTATAGGGGATAGGATAGAGGGAAGAGAGAAATAGCAGAAAAAGAAGCAGAAAAAGGGAGAAATGTAACCATCTAAGTGTATATAGTCATTTAGTTTTGATATATTTAATACACAAATCAGGGAAATAACTGTTTCTCATTGTTGTATTATTTATTGTTACTGTTCTGCTTACATTATCTGTTAAGACTTTTTAAAACTTCATATCCTGAAGATATATGTGTAATTATAATTCAATGGCAGTTTATTACACACATAATCTAATTTTCTATCCTTAATAAAACATCTAAATGAAAACCCAAATAGGCCTTTTATATACTCATTAACACAATATGTAAAAATCAAGACAGTGCCTAGAATTCTATATGCAGTGCCCTACTTTGGTGAGGCAGAGTCTATCAATTACCATCCAGTTTCTTTACATTTTTTAAAGTGTCCATACCCATTAGCTGGAATTAAAATGACATATTTATAAGATTAAATAGTTTTGCATATAGTCCTGTAACATCTATATTTTAGCATGCTGGTGTCTGAAAATGATTACTTTTCTTTCAGACTCATTACAAGTGTATTTTTAATTAACTAAATTGCTGCATCATGTTTCATTTCTTTTAGCAATATCCTTGGAGAGGTTACTATGAATTTTGACAGTAGGCATTGAATTTTATGAGCTCTGTCAGTCCTGTAGGGCAAACAATCTGGCCTGATATAGGTCAGGTGACAGTGACATGTGGGACACAGACTGTAAGGCTGGCAAAAGCTATATTAGTAGTTACAGAAAAAAAAATCAATGTTTTAGGGATAAAGGTTTTACATTATAAAATGCATTCAAATGCAAATATGAATTGAAAAGAGAACAGATAGGCAAAAGAAATTCTGGGGGACTGAGGAAGATGAGGATGAATGCACTGATGAAATGATGAAATGAAGCACTCCACTTTATTCATTGGAATCAGGTTGAAAGTGAAGGAAATGGTAGTCTGCTTGGTCATGTTCAACTCTTTGCAACCCCATGGACTGTAGCCCACCAGGTTTCTCTAGCCATGGTATTCTCCAGGCAAGAATACTGGAGTGGATAGCCATTCCCTTCTCCAGGGAATCTTACCAACCTAGGAATCGAACCCAGATCTCCTGCATTGCAAGTAGATTCTTTATTGTCTGAGTCACCAGGGAAACCCAGGTTGGTGATGTGGAAAAAGGTACTAGGCTGGAAGTTAAGAAACTTGGGTTCTAGTTCAGGGTGACTCATTTCTGTATAAATTTGGGCAAGTCAATTATCTTCCCTGAGTCTCAGTTTCCTTGTTGGCAAAATGAAAGAGTAGGAGCAAATTGTCTCTAAGGTAGCTAACTGCCCAGCCATTTGATCCTATGACCTAAAATGATTCTTCAGTTCAGTTCAGTTCAGTTCAGTCACTCAGTCGTGTCTGACTCTGTGACTCCATGGATTGCAGCATGCCAGGCCTCTCTGTCCATCACCAACTCCTGGAGTTTACTCAAACTCAGGTCCATTGAATCAGTTATGCCATCCATCCATCTCATCCTCTGTCATCCCCTTCTCCTCCCGCCTTCAATCTTTCCCAGCATCAGGGTCTTTGCATTAGATGGCCAAAGTATTGGAGCTTCAACTTCATCAGTCCTTCCAATGAATATTCAGGACTGATTTCCTTTAGGATGGACTGGTTGGATCTCCTTGCAGTCCAAGGGACTCTGAAGAGTCTTCTCCAACACCACAGTTTCAAAGCATCAATTCTTTGGCACTCAGCTTTCTTTATAGTCCAACTCTCACACCCATACATGACCACTGGAAAAACCATAACTTGACTAGAAGGACCTTTGTTGGCAAAGCAATGTCTCTGCTTTTTAATATGCTATCTAGGTTGTTCATAAGTTTTCTTCTAAGGAGTAATTGTCTTTTAATTTCATGGCTGCAGTCATCATCTGCAGTGAGTTTGGAGCCCCCCAAAATAAAGTCTTTCACTGTTTCCACTGTTTCCCCATCTATTTGTCATGAAGGGCTGGGACCAGATGCCATGATCTTAGTTTTCTGAATACTGAGTTTTAAGCCAACTTTTTCACTCTCCTCTTTCACTTTCATCAAGAGGGTCTTTAGTTCTTCTTCACTTTCTGCCATAAGGGTGGTGTCATCTGTATATCTGAGGTTATGCAGATGAGGAATTAACCCCATGCCCAAGGGCAAAGGAGAAGCCCCAGCAAGACGGTAGGATGGGAGAATTTACCTTTAGAATCAAACTTCATTCCCGCCAGAATCATTCTAAAATGATTCTTAGATGGTAATTTTCGATTCTGCTAATCCATGCAATTTTGTCCTGTCAGGGTATGGTATCAACAATTGATGTAATCCAATGATATCTATAAAAAGATGTTTGGTTTGCATATCTCCTATCTTTTCTCTGAGGTTGCATATCTTTTTCATGCTGCCCTGTCTTCTCCCAGGTGATAAGAAGGGAATTTCTTTTGCTGGAAGAAGCTGAGGGAGGCTGGGTGCCTTGATGAATGCAAAGCTATGGGGAGGGTAGCAGCCTGGAACACGCTGAGTTCCGCCTTTTTCTTTTGGCACTCTCTCACTGGGTAGTAATAGGTGGTAATGTTAAATCGGGGACTAACATAATACAAGTTTGATAATCTTACAGGACAGAAATGCAAAGCAAAAGCAATGGGGTTATCAGGTGGCACCCTCTTCACTTCATCTCAGGCAAGCTTCAGGTTCGGAGAAATGGTTAAAAGTGTGAGCCAGTTTGTAATTTGGAAATAGAAGAATTCATTTTCTAATAGGAAAGCTAAATTATATATATATATATATATATATATATATAAACTTTTATTAAAACAGTTCCACCACAGTGACTCTGATTAAGAAGTAGGGCAATTTTCATCATGTAAATTATGTTTTCAAATTAGATTTAAATAGCATAGTAATACTTTTACTCTTGTTATCTACCATTTAAAAGAAATAATTTGGTTAAGTTCTTGAATTTTCACGAGATGAAATTCCATCACAATACTAGAGTAATTGAAACTGTGGTGATTTTTAGAGCCATCCAATTACAGGAATTCAACTCAATTATTTTTCTAATGAAGTTAGTTTTCACTTACATGTGTCGATCATTTCCTGTCAATGTGAAGAAGTCTTAAAAGTCTTTTTCTGATGAGTTCTGGATATTATTGTACCTGTAATGGGATAGTCATTGATACAGTCAGATAATGTAGAGCCCATAAAAGAAGCCATGATTATAAATTTCAGTATGTCTATTTATTGTTTTTCTGCCAGTATCAATAAACAATTGTGACTGTTTTTCTGTAATATACTGACCATAATACATTGAGTGGGAGTCTGAAATTTTACAAATAATTTAATGAAAATGTTAATGCAGGTGCATTCTATTTAGATAGTGTGTTAGTCGCTCAGTTGTGTCTAACTCTTTGTGAACCCATGAACTGTAGCCCACTGGGCTCCTCTGTCCATGGAATTCTCCAGGCAAGAATACTGGAGTGGGTTGCCATTCCCTTCTCCAGGGGATCTTCCCAACCCAGAGATCGAAGCCGTGTCTCCTGCATTGCAGGCAGATTCTTTACTGTCTGAGCCATCAATAGTAGTGGCATAGTAAACACAAGACTAACTGGACCAGTGCCTCAACATTCTGAGAATTATGTCTTTTTCTGTTTTGATAAAATTAAAGTCAAGGGAATTTAGGCCTATGTGATCATAAGCCTTTGCCCTCTGTTTATCCTTAACTGTAGTTTTCAGATTGGAGAAAACTGTAAGATCCTCAGAAGAATGTAAAGTTCAATTGATTATTTAACTGATCCCTGTTCAGACATTTATTCAGTGAGCCCACACATGTCCCAGGCATTGTGCTAAGCTTTGGGGATACCAAGGTTAATTGACCTGGTCCAACCTCTCGAGGAAGACACAGTTTGAGAATTAGTTTCTATATAATACAGGAGAGACAAGTTGTACCAATATAAAATTCAGAGACTGGGCATGTGCTGGTGGGTAGGCAGTGCAGTGAGTAGAAGAAGGAGGGTTATGTGAACAACCTGTGACATCTCCTATCCCAGCAAAGTCAGTTGAATGACTCAGATCTGCAATCGAGAAAACTTGTTTTGGAAAAATATTCCTCTCTCTTAGAGGCTCCTGCTCCCTTTAAGGAGTTAATTTACATCACCTCTCAGAAGTGAGAGATGGACAAAAAGCAGAGTGGAACTCTGAAGCAAAATGAAAAAGATCAATTTATTTAAGCCTAAAACTATGCTTTAAAATTATGGACTCTTGTGTAGAGATATTATGTGTCTAAATATTATTGTACAATATATCTAAAGGTTGGGGTCACTTTTAGTTTAATGACAAAATCTACGTTTTAAAAGGTCAGCCAATGAATTAAACATGCGTGTGGTAGATTTTTGCATTGCTTTACCATTTCAAAGATACAATCCAGTGGAGAAGGCGATGTGCCTGATGTACAATGAAACCAGGTTGAAATCAGGTTTTGTTATCTAAAAGGCTTTCTTGAAAATGTATAGGGTTGAAAAGGAGAAAAAAGTCAATTCTGTTTTTTAGAAGTAAATGTGGGCTGTAGTTACATAATTACAAAACAGTCACCCTCAAAGTAAAAACAAGCATTTAACCATGGCAAAAATTACACTTAACAATGTGTGGGTTTATTGAAACAAACAGAAATACATTGATCTGTAAATTAAATGCTGCTCTTTGAACTGAAGCCCATGGAACAGTTGGAGGGGGCTGTGTGAGGAAGACCTGTCTTTTTTGAGTATATAGGGAAGTGGATAAGGAGAGAAGCCTTGATATCTGCAGGCTAAAGAAAGCAGAATTGTGGTAAAAACTAAGCTGTAAAGGTCTGACAAAGTAATGATTTATTAGTGATTCATTAGTTAGTGATTAAGTCAAGAAAATGAAGAAAGTTCATTCCAGCAATATCAGTTGGCTTGAAAAATGGCATAATGTCAGCATAGCTTCAGATATTTATATTAGTTTTGTTTTATAGCCTTATTAATGATCAAGGGACATTGCAATGAGAACTGATTTGAACTTAACTTTCTTTTTCTTTTTTTAAAATTACAAACACCACAAAAAACAAAGACTTGCCAGCTTAGAAAAATGATAGACAAAAACCAAGGCCTAACCTGGACAGGTTTGCAATGAATATCATAGATGGGAATAGAATGCTTGTAGATAATGAGTGGTAAATATAGGTGATATCTTTCTTTATCTGGCCTCTGCTAGCTTCTCTTCTGAAAAACAGCAACAGCAAAAACAGCCACATCAATAAAAACTCTTTGTGACCCCATGGACTGTGGCACTGCAGACTCCTCTGTCCATGGAATTTTCCAGGCAAGAATACTGGAGTGGGTTGCCATTTCCTTCTCCAGGGGATCTTCCAACCCAGAGATCGAACCCGAGTTTCTTTTACACCCTGCATTGGCGCTGAGCTGCCTGGGAAGCCCAAAAAGAATTTAGGGATGGTTTATTAAAATATGCAGAAGGGCAACATTGACGTGCAAGAAAAATAAAGTCCAAACAGTAAATCCACAGCATAAGGATATTAGAGAAAAAGGCATCACACCTAAAAACAGTGCTGGGAGCAGAGGGTTAGTCTACAATACAAATTTGGGAACTCAAGAGAGGCCCTTCATTAGCATTTATAAGAACTCTTTGATAAAAGACTGAAGGGATTATCTGGATCTGGACTATTGCTTTTTTTCAAGGGGTCAGATAGCGAATTCAACTAGAAAATGAAGTTGCTCAGTCGTGTCCGACTCTTTGCGACCCCGTGGACTGTAGCCCACCAGGCTCCTCCATCCATGGGATTCTCCAGGCAAGAATACTGGAGTGGGTTGCCATTTCCTTCTCCAGGGGAATCTTCCCAACCCAAGGATCAAACCCAGGTCTCCTACATTGGGGCAGACGCTTTAATCTCTATGCCACTGAGTGGGCTATTCCCTCAAATAGGCTTTACTTAGAAAGGATTATCAGCAGCTTCCCTGATGGCTCAGATGGTAAATAATCCATCTACAATTCAGGAGATATGGGTTTGATCCCTGGGAAGATCCCCTGGAGGAGGGCATGGCAACCCACTCCAGCATTCTTGCCTGGAGAATTCAACGGACAGAGCAGCCTGACAGGCTACAGTCCATGGGGTTGTAAAGAGTCAGACAGGACTGAGTAACTAAGCTTTTAAACACAGAAAGGATTATCATCCATTTTCACCTAATTTGTGTGAGTCACAGCGGTGAAATTTCCCCTCATGAAATTGTCAAACCTTTTACAAGAATACTATTTTAATAGTCCCAATCTAAATTTCCAACTGAGAGCAGTTTCCTGTTCTCAGAGTTAACATTCCAACGTGGTCACTTTAAGGAGGACAACACTGGCTGTACTTTGAAGTACCTAAATGGTAGTAGTCAAAGAGCTTGCAATGACCAATTCTTTGTGCAGGGGAGTGAGCAACTAAGGGATGGGGTTCCCAGAGCAAATTGGTACTTTTTCTTCGAGGCAAAGTGCTCATATGTTTAAGGTAAATTACCTCTTCCAGGAAGACCATTTCACTCTCTAAAGAAGTAATTTAGTTCAAAAGGGTACCGATTCAGTATCATTAAGCCTTTCAGCAGCTACATTTTCTATTATGAGCAAATCCTGGATAAGGTAATTTGCCTCAATTAGATGATCACTTTGAATCCAGGAGGGAGTATATTTTACTTACTTTACTCATAGTCATCAATTTCCTTCTGATTGCCCAGGTGTATATGGAAATATGTTGTGTATTATATACAAGCTTAATAAAATAAGACCTCATCCTTTGTTCAAAGTAGCATATGTTCAGCGGTACCTTAGCACATGTCCCAGTTACTGTTAAAAGTTGGATTAAGTCCTCAGGACTTACACCCTTGTCTGTTGACAGTATTCAAAATGTGGTCCTTCATTAAAAGGAGTTTATGAAGTTTTTATTTTTGACAGGAAGGTGCATGGGGTAAACAGTGGAACAGACCTGGTCTAACTTTCATGGATATGGTAAGGATTGCCTTTTTAACAACTATGAAAGTGCTTTAAATATTAAGCCTTATGGAACCACTAATGACGTTTATTATTTAAAAGTCATAATGGAAAGAAATAAAGCTAAGGAAAATTTAGAGAAAATACTTAGGATTAGTGCCAAATAAATAGGTCTTCTGATGGCTAAAGAGTAGGTGAAAGTTACTGGTAGAAAATCTGTTATTAGTAGACTTAAAATGAGAATACAGGAAATGTGCTGCAGGAAAGCGAAAATTATTTGGGTGCCTCAATGTAAACATTAGGCAATGACCAACTGGCCACCCACTTGCCTCCCTGGTTCAGAACCTGTCAATAAATCTCACATTAGTCAACACTTACTGTGTTTTGCCTATAGAACAATCGAAGTAGTCCTACTGTTCTTCTCACAGCCCTTCCTAATTAGGGTGCATCACTGCACTTGAACTGCAAATGGATGGAACTCTACTTTGTTGGGTAACCCAAGTCACTTGTCCAACATATTGTATACTTACATATATTGCAAATCTGGTACTGTAAGAAAGGAGTCGATAGAATAAATTGTTCCAAAGCGAAAGAGCACTACTTTTGTTATGTAGTGACACAGTATACCTGAGACATTTTCTAGCTTAAGAAATAAAATTGGCTTCAAAAGAAATTCATCATTAACCAAACACCTCACCACCACCACAACATCACATCTAGCTATGTTTTCATTTGGGCTTTTCAAGTTTATGCGGTATCTTGAATGCATTTGGGGAACTAGAAAAAGAGAAAAATCTCTTTGATGCCTGAATTTTTAAAAAAACTGTTTCAGTCTATGGTGTTATACACCTTGGCAACAATTATTTTGCTAACCTAATCACACATGTTCACTATTGCTGTGTTATAAAGTAACTAAGGACAGCTGAGAGGCTGCTGGAGATGCTTGACACTCCATTTGAGGAACAACCATAGGTTTGATGGAATGGGCCGGGGATGACTTGTTGTTGTTCAGATGCTCAGTTGTATCTGACTATTTGGGAGCCCATGGACTGCAGCATGCAAGGCTTCCCTGTCCTTCACTTTCTCCTGGAATTTGCTCAAACTCATGTCCATTGAGTTGATGATGCCATCCAATCATCTTATCCTCTGTTTTCACCTTCTCTTCTTGCCTTCAATCTTTCCCAGCATTAGGTCTTATGCAATGAGTCAGTCAGCTCTTTGCATCAGGTGGCCAAAGTATTGGAGCTTCAGCTTCAGCATCAGACTTTCCAATGAATATTCAGGATTCATTTCCTTTAGGATTGACTGGTTTTATGTCCTTGCTGTCCAAGGGATTCTCAAGGGACTTCTCCAGCACCACAGTTTGAAAGCATCAATTCTTCAGTGTTTAGCCTTCATTATGGTCCAATCCTCACATTCATACATGACTAATGGAAAAGCCATAGCTTTGACCAAATGGACTTTTGTTGGCAAAGTGAGGTCTCTGCTTTTTTATATGCTGTCTAGGTGTGTCACAGCTTTTATTCCAAGGAACAAGCGTCTTTTAATTTCATGGCAGCAGTCATCATCTGCAGTGATTTTGCAGCCCAAGAAAATAAAGTCTGCCACTGTTTCCATTGCTTCCCCATACATTTGCCATGAAGCGATGGGACCAGATGCCATGATCTTACTTTTCTGAATATTGAGTTTTAAGCCATGTTTTTCACTCTCCTCTTTCACCCATATCAAGAGGCTCTTCAATTCTTCTTTGTTTTCTGCCATTAGGGTGGTATCATCTGCGTATCTGAGGTTGTTGATATTTCTCATCATTCTTGATTCCAGCTTGTGCTTCATTCAGCCCTGCATTTTGCATGGTATACTCTGCATGTAAGTTAAATAAGCAGGGTGACAATACAGCCTTGACATATTCTTTTCCCAACTGGGAGGGAACCAGTCCATTGTTCCCTATCCAATTCTAACTGTTGCTTCCTGACCTACAACAGGTTTCTCAGGAGGCAGGTATGGTGGTCTGGTATTCCAATCTCTTTTGGAATTTTCCACAGTGTATTGTGATCTATACAGTTAAAGGCTTTAGCGTAGTCAATAAAGCAGAAGTAGATGTTTTTCTGGAATTCCCTTGCTTTTCCTATGATCCAATGGATGTTGGCAATTTGATCTCTGGTTCCTCTGCCTTTTCTAAATCCAGCTTGAACATCGGGAAGTTCTTGGTTCACATACTGTTGAAACTTGATGGATTTTGAACATTACCTGGCTAGTATGTGAAATGATTGCAATGGTGTGGTAGTTTGAACATTCTTTGACATTACCCTTCTTTGGGGTTGGAATGAAAACTGACCTTTTCCAGTCCAGTGGCCACTGCTGAGTTTCCCAAATGTGCTGGCATATTGAGTACAGCACTCTAACAGGATCATCTTTTAGGATTTGAAATAGCTCAGCTAGCATCCCTTCACCTCCACTAGCTTGGTTTGTAATAATGCTTCATAAGGCCCACTTGACTTCTCACTTCAGGATATCTGGCTAGTGCTAGGTGACTGATTACACCATTGTGGTTATTCAGGTTATTAAGATTTTTTTTGTACAGTTCTTCTGTGTATTCTTGCCACCTCTTCTTAATATCTTCTGCTTCTGTTAGGTCCATAATGTTTCTGTCCTTTATTGTGCCCATTTTTGCATGAAATGTCCCCTTGGTATCTCTAGTTTTCTTGAAGAGATCCCTAGTCTTTCCCATTGTTTTGATTTCCTCTATTTCTTTGCATTGTTTACTTAGGAAGATTTTCTTTTCTTGCTATTCTCTGGAACTCTGCATTCAATGGGTATATCTTTCCTTTTTTCATTTGTCTGTTGCTTCTCTTCTTTTCTCAGCTCTTTGTAAGACCTCCTCACCCAACCATGTTGCCTTTTTGCTTATCTTTTTCTTGGGGATAGTTTTGGTTATTGCCTCCTATATAATGTTATAAATCTTGTCCACAATTCTTCAGGCACTCAGTCTGTCAGATCTAATCCCTTGAATTTATCTGTCACTTATACTGTATAATCAAAAGGGATTTGATTTAGGTCATACCTGAATGGCTTAGTGGTTTTCCATACTTTCTTCAATTTGAATCTGAATTTTGCAATAAGGAGTTCATGGTATGAGCCACAGTCAGCCCCTGGTCTTGTTTTTGCTAACTGTATAGAGCTTCTCCATCTTTGTCTGCAAAGAATATAATCAATCTGATTTCGATATTGACCATCTGGTGATGTCCATGTATAGAGTCATCTCTTTGGTTGTTGGGAGAGGTTGCTTGCTATGATCACTGTGTTCTCTTGGCAAAACTCTGTTAGCCTTTGCCCTGCTTCATTTTTTACTTCAAGGCCACTGCCTGTTACTACAGGTATCTCTTGACTTTCTACTTCTGTGTTCCAGTCCCCTATGATGGTTACACCTGGGATAGACTGTGGGGCCACTGTGTACGAGAGGTGGAAGTCTAACTGGTAGACTTCCAGATAGAACTGAAACATGCATTCTTAGCTGAGACACCAAGAGGTGGTTAAAGCAGTACTGAAACATCATGGCATCTGATTTGAAGGGGAAAAACTTGCTTGACAAGGCATCCATGTATTTAAATAAACAAAGATATTATCCATAAAAAATAAGAATTTTCAAATGTTCTTTTTTTTAAGCTTTGTTAGAGATACATTTGTTGATTGCAGACATCTTTATTTCTGAAAATAGGGAATTATCTTAAAAATAAATTAACCTAATTTCAGTACTCCTCTTATGAAAAAGTTCAAGGGCCTATGATCTAGAGATCTTGGCATAGAAAGATACTTTATTAATTTATTTATGTATCTGACTTCTTGGCAATTCTAACTGAACCTGGGTTTAAAATACAATTGATTTTTGTTATTTGTGGTAGTTATGCTTTATAAAGTATCGAACCATTGCTCCTAGGGGATATGCAAGGTTGGGTTCCTGTGAGCTTTTGGTTGCAACATTTTCATCAACTAATCAATATGTAACCTTGTTTTATGTGTGTGTCTCTAAATACACCTTATTTAATATATTGTGTTAATTCATTAACAATAGACTGATAGCCAATGGCACTAATAACTCATGCCTGAATAATGCTTACCTAACACATGTATTTTCTTTGTAAGTCATACTGTAGCCTTTTTGAAATTAGAAATACTTGCCAGCACTTCAGCACTATGCTTGGGGGCCGTTTGGAACAGGAATATCACCAAACAAAAGCATAAAAAAATGTAGCATCAAATAGACTGAAAAAAGGACACTTGTTTATAGTATGAATGCTGAAATAAGAAAGCCAAGTGCTGCCTTGTTTGATTTCAGCCAGAGACCTGTACACTGACAACTCAAAAAATTTTTCTTCACTGCAAAAGTCACAAATGGCAGACAATGCTAGAGTGAGCTAAATTTGAGTTATGATTTATGTAAGTTGTAGTAGGGAAAGAAATTTACAAACATGGAGTCTGCGAATAATGAGGAGCCTATTATAAGGTGACTAATTTTTATATTTCTTAGTTTTAAAGTGATTATTCTGTATTTGCCAAAAAGAGGTTGTTTAGAAATACATAGAATTTCACTTAAGTTTCAAATTTCACCCTTGGCCATTCATTTAGGAAAATCAATTTGAAAAAAAGTTTGATTTCCCTCCAATTTAGTTGAACATTGTAGTTATTTCTGAAGCCATATTCACAAACTTAATAGCTGAGACTTTAAGTCACAAAGATGCATGGAAAGGAAATAACAGGAAGATAAATCAAGGAAGAAAATATATACATAATGGAGCAGAACCCTATGGGAACTTCTTGGGACAGACCCCTCCCTTATATCTTCTCATTTAACTCCTCTCTCAAGTACCTGGAAAACAGTATCTGAAGCACATTTCCTGAGTTGTTTTACAAATGCTAGAACCTTCATCAAATGCAAGAAGTTAATTACTTGGTGCCCTGAGCATATAGTCTACAGGTCTACTGGAGCCTGAAGACTGAAGATATTAACCCCTGTGACACTGCCCTGTTACCTCACCATCAACCTATCAGAAAATTATGCATAAGCTGATCACATACCTTGTGTCTCCTCTTCTTCACCTAGGCTTTAAAAATTCTTTCTTGAATCCCTTTGGGGAGTTCAGGCTTCTTGAGGACTAGCTGCCCTAGATTCCTTGTTTGGTGCCTGCAATAATTGCTGCACTTTCCTTCACCACAACCCAATGTTTGTAGACTGGCTTTTACTGTGCATGGGTGAGTAGACCCAAGTTTGATTCCATAACACATGTTCTCAGGATTGCAGTCTGTAGTAGCTTTAAAGAGCTGAGATGTGCTTAATCAACACTTGTTGATGGGACTTGACAATTTCAATTTTACTTTACTGCTTATAATTGAAAATGATCTGAGGAACAGGATGAATGGAAACATTTATTTGAAGATAACAATACCATTAAGTTAACTCCAAGACACATTACAACTACATTATTTGGACCATGCTTTTATAACTTCCATTCTGAAGTACTTAGGATTGGCCAATATTTAAGACATGAACATTTGATTCCCTATAAAATAAAAATGGTCTAACAGACATTTTATAAAGTGCGCTCTGTTGAAATGCATCATTTCCTATTGCCAAGAGAGCATACACTTTGAATTGAAAGGGAGTGAAAAGAAAATAGAGAATGACTTATGCATGGTACTTTTAAGCTCATGACAGAAATAGCTCAGTCAATACGTATGTGGTCACTCAAGAAACTTCAAAGGGGCTGGTGTCTGAGTGTGGGAGGGAAGGAGAAGAAATATTAAGCTAAGATAATATGTCAATCAACATTTTTTTAAATAGAAAATATTGAATGTGTAACATTGTCTGTTAAAAAAACACTTGAGATGAGAAGCAAAGACTGTGAATGTTTAAAAACAAAAGAGTAGAATTGGACCAACACATGCAGGCAACTGTAGTCTCATTAAAGAGGTCATTACTAGGAAGATAGATTGATGTGTGCATGATTACTATCTACACTGGCAAGTTCAAACATCAGCTGCAAAGAGATGGGAGTGATTTGATCTCTCTCCTAGCTTGGCTTCATCGTATACAATCTGTAACCTCCTTCCTGTCTTCTGTTTTTGCTGTTGGTCTGTGGTTTCATGCAACAGGTTTATATTCTAGGTCACATTTATGAAAAATGAGAGGAACTGAAGAAAAAAATCAAGCTTTTAAAAGGATGCCAATTTTGTCTAGAAACTAAGTCATTACAGAGATAACAGTATTTAAAAACTTGTCTGAATTTCTTTTTATGTATTTAAAAAGCATACTTTCTATAACTGAAATGATCCCCATGAAAAGGAAAAGTGACTTTCAGCACATTACTTTGGGCCATAACATATTTTTTTTGGGGGGGGGAGGGGATTTATGATACCGATCATTAAGAAGTATAAGGACAAGTCCAGAAACACAGTTTTGTCTGATAAGGTATGTCAAAATGCTCAGGCCCAGCTGATAAAGGAGAATAGTCATCACTGAAGAGAAACTAGGGAGAAAAGGCAAATAAAATTTTAAAAACTTCTCATAAGACACAAGGGTTTTAGAAAAATTGATGAGTGAATTATTTCCCAGGGGCATCCTTGGTTAAAGTACGTGCTTATCTTAAAAAGTTTCTTCATTTTTTTAATATTTATTTATTTGGCTGCCCCAGGTTTTAGTTGTAGCATGCAAGCTCTCCACTGAAGTATGTGGGATCTAGTTCCCTGACCAGGGATCAAACTTAGGAATTAAAGAGTGTTACCTTTGATAGTGTGGAAAAACTCCTATTCTCTCATTGGTCTTTCTATATTGTCCAAACGTGCAGAAAGTAACCACTAAGGTCCTCCTCATGTAGCAGACAGATTATGTGGTAAAATGTAGGCCAGAAAAATTACTCCCACGGGGTTTTCCACAAGGACTGATGTTCTGAAACCGAACATTCAACTCCCTCCTAAAATATGCTTATTGATAGCTAAACATTTATTGAGTACTTACTAAATGCCAGGCTTTATGTTAACCACTTTCTATATATTACTTTGTTTAATTTTCATAACAGCCCTTTAAGATAGGTGCTCTTGTCATTTCTATTTTACAGATGAGATAACTCAGGCAAAAAGAAAGTTAAACAATGTAGCCAAGGACACATGGCAAGGAAGTGGTGGAGGCATGATTCAACACTAGTTCGTATTGTCTATAACATGATCATATGAATTAATTGATCAATTATTTAGCTAGTCATTTTTCAAAGGTGGTAAGAAAACTAGTTCTCAGGACAGATAAATTTTAGGATGAGGGAGGCTGACAGGGATTATGGGATACTCCAGAGAATGGAGGATGTCCGTGTGGAGTACCCCGGACAACCAAGAAGGATTATAAGGATACTGAGAGCTGAAAAACTTAAAGGGAAGAAACTGACCACTCCAAAGGGGACTGCTAAAGGTGCAAATTTCATAGCTTTTCACAAATTCACAGAGACCCAGTTCTAATAATTACTATCAATATTTTAAAAACTACACACCTTAACATTCAGAGTAGGTACAGAGCTGTGAAGCTGTGTATGAAGTGAAATCCTACCTTATCTCTGGATTCTTTTCCACCACAGAGGATGGTGGAGATCATAAAAGAACTTTAGTGGGACATGTGGGCAAGGGATAGAGTAACTTCTTGTTACTGTGACTCCCTGGGTTAGGTGTGAACATTATGCCAACAGTGACTGAAGAAGGATTCAGGGAAGCTGCACTTAATGAGGATCTTCCAGAGCTCTGCTATACCTGAACCTGATGACAATGAGAAGCAGAGAACAATAACTGGGTTTATCTATTAGATTGGAACTATCTTAGTGTTCAGATGGGTCTGAGATAGAGAGCTGTGATATAATAATTGTGTTAATAAATGGGTGCTTTGCAATTCTGTTACTGTGAAAAGCTGGTTCAGATCAGATCAGATAAGATCAGTCGCTCAGTTGTGTCCGACTCTTTGCGACTCCATGAATCGCAGCACGCCAAGCCTCCCTGTCCATCACCAACTCCCGGAATTCACTGAGACTCACGTCCATCGAGTCAGCGATGCCATCCAGCCATCTCATCCTCTGTCGTCCCCTTCTCCTCCTGCCCCCAATCCCTCCCAGCATCAGAGTCTTTTCCAATGAGTCAACTCTTCGTATGAGGTGGCCAGAGTACTGGAGTTTCAGCTTTAGCATCATTCCTTCCAAAGAAATCCCAGGGCTGATCTTCTTCAGAAGCAATTAATTTTACTTTATTCCTTCATAGTTCTGAGATTCTTTATCTGATTGCTTCACTTCAGGGGATACAGTGGTATACTTCTCATAGGTATGTATGTACATGTGCACACATATGCACACACTGGAGCACATACACATCACTTACTTCTATTAATAAAACTCTCAGTGACTATAAGGTAGGTATAATTTATTTTCAAGCTTGTACTAAATGGCATAGAAAGAATCTTCATTTACTAACTTTTGATTTCAGAAACCCAACAATATAAGATTTAACAGGTCATAATATTTCTTTTTACTTTTACAGTTTCCTCACTATAGGATGACTGAAACTTTAAACTAATTTTCATTTAAATAAGTATAATTAGCCTTGAGTATAATTAGCCTTTTTCAGAATCATAGATACTCAAAGTTGGAAGAAACCTTCAGGGTAAGTTAGAATAACCACTCTTGATGATTTAATTCTCTCTGAATTTTGTTGTTGTTTAGTCACTAAGTCATGTCCAACTCTTGTGACCCCCACAAAAAACTCTCAGTCTTCCTTCCTTTCCTTCCTTCTTCCTTCTTTCTCTCTCTTTTATTCTTTCCTAAATTCATTTCTTTAACTGAGTACATATTACATGCTTATTACAAAACCTTGTGTACACCAGGATCCAGGATAAAGGGCAGTGACCCCACAAGAGACTGAGCCAAGCATGCCTGTGTGTGTTTGAGAGTCTCTGGCAGAAGTATGGGTTGACGGTGGCCTGCTGTGAATTTGGGGGCACTGACTACAACAGTTCTGGAAGGTCTGGCATCTTGGCTTAAGTCCTTTTGAAGGAGGTCACTGCCATCAGCAGAAAACTGGATTAAAGACTTATTGAACATGGCCTTGCCAGAACAAGGCCCAGTTCTCCCAACAGCCAGTCCCTTCCATCAGGAAGCTTACACAAACCTCTTATCCTCATCCATCAGAGGGCAGACAGAATGAAAACCACAATCACAGAAAACTAATCAAACTGATCACATGAAGCACAACCTTGCCTAACTCAATGAAACTATGAGCCATGCCATGTAGGGCCACCCTAGACAGATGGGTCATAGTGGAGAGTCTGATAAAACATGGATCACTGGAGAAGGGAATGGCAAACCACCTCAGCATTCATGCCTTGAGAACCCCACGAACAGTACAAACAGGCAAAAGATATGACACTGAAAGATGAACCCCCCATGTAGTTAGGAGTCCAATATGCTACTGGAGAAGAGCAAGAAATAGCTCCAGAATGAAAGGAGCTGAGCCAAAGCGGAAACAATGTCCAGTTGTGTATGTGTCTGGTGGCGAAAGTCTGATGCTGTAAAGAACAATATTGCATAAGAAACTGAAACATTAGGTTCATGAATCAAGGTAAATTGGAAATGATCAAACAGGAGATGGCAAGAGTGAACATTGACATTTTAGGAATCAGTAAATTAAAATGGACAGGAATGGGCAAATTTAATTCAGATGACCATTAAATCAACTTCTGTGGGCAAGAATCCCTTAGAAGAAATGGAGTGGCCCTCATAATCAATGGAAGAGTCGAAATGCGTACTTGGGTGCAATCTCAAAAATGACAGAATGATCTAAGTTTGTTTCCAAAGCAAATCATTAAATATCACAGAAACCCAGGTTTATGCCCCAAGCACTAATGCCAAAGAAGCTGAAGCTGAACAATTCGATGAAGACATACAGGATCTTCTAAAACTAACACCAAAAGACAAAACGAACAAACAAACAAAAAACCCCCCAAAAATATGTCCTTATCATGATAGGGGACTGGAATGCAAAAGTGAGAGGTCAAGAGATACTTGGAGTACAAAGTTAAGCAGGGCAAAGATTAACACAGTTTTGCCAACAGAACACACTGGTCATAGCAAACATCCTCTCCCAACAACCCAAGAGACAACTCTACACATGGACATCACCAGACAGTTAATACCAAAATCAGATTGATTATATTCTTTTGCAGCCAAAGATGGAGAAGCACTATCAGATCAGATCAGATCAGTCACTCAGTCGTGTCTGACTCTTTGTGACCCCATGAATTGCAGCACGCCAGGCTTCCCTGTCCGTCACCAACTCCCAGAGTTCACCGAGACTCACGTCCATTGAGTCAGTGATGCCATCCAGCCATCTCATCCTCTGTCGTCCCCTTCTCCTCCTGCCCCCAATCCCTCTCAGCATCAGAGTCTTTTCCAACGAGTCAACTCTTCGCATGAGGTGGCCAAAGTACTGGAGTTTCAGCTTCAGCATCATTCCTTCCAAAGAAATCCCAGGGCTGATCTCCTTCAGAATGGACTGGTTGGATCTCCTTGCAGTCCAAGGGACTCTCAAGAGTCTTCTCCAAAACCACAGTTCAAAAGCATCAATTCTTCGGCACTCAGCCTTCTTCACAGTCCAATTCTCACATCCATACATGACCACAGGAAAAACCATAGCCTTGACTAGATGAACCTTTGTTGGCAAAGTAATGTCTCTGCTTTTGAATATGCTATCTAGGTTGGTCATAACTTTCCTTCCAAGGAGTAAGCGTCTTTTAATTTCATGGCTGCAGTCACCATCTGCAGTGATTTTGGAGCCCAAAATAATGAAGTCTGACACTGTTTCCACTGTTTCCCCATCTATTTCCCATGAAGTGGTGGGACTGGATGCCATGATCTTTGTTTTCTGAATGTTGAGCTTCAAGCCAACTTTTTCACTCTCCACTTTCACTTTCATGAAGAGGCTTTTGAGTTCCTCTTCACTTTCTGCCATAAGGGTGGTGTCATCTGCATATCTGAGGTTATTGATATTTCTCCCGGCAATATACAGTCAGCAAAAATAAGACCTGGAGCTGACTGTGGCTCAGATCATGAGTCCTTATTGCAAAATTCAGACTTAAATTAAAGAAAGTGGGGAAAACCACTAGACCATTCAGGTATGACCTAAACCAAATCCCTTGTGATTATACAGTGGAAATGACAAATAAATTCAAGGGACTAGATCTGATAGAGTACCTGAAGAACTGTCAACAGAGGTTCTTAAAATTGTACAGGAGGTGATGACCAAACCCATCCCCAAGAAAAAAAAATGCAAAACGGCAAAATGGTTGGCTGAGAAGGCCTTACAAATAGCTGGCAAATAAGAGAAGCAAAAGAAAAATGAGAAAAGGAAAGATATGCCCATTAGAATGCAGAGTTCCAGAGAATAGCAAGGAGAGATAAGAAAACCTTTTTAAGTGAACAATGGAAAGAAATAGATGAAAACAATAGAATGGGAAATACTAGAGATTTCTTCAAGAAAACTAGAGATACCAAGGGAGCATTTCATGTAAAAACAGGCACAATAAAGGACAGAAACATTATGGACCTAACAGAAGCAGAAGATATTAAGAAGAGGTAACAAGAATGAACAGAAGAACCATACAAAAAAGGTCTTCATGACCCAGATAACCACGATGGTGTTATCACTCACCTAGAGCCAGATCTAGAGTGTGAGGTCAACTGGACCTTAGGAAGCATTACTATAAACAAAGCTAGTGGAGGTGGAGGGAATTCTAGCTGAGCTATTTCGAATCCTAAAAGATGATGCTGTTAGAGTGCTGTACTCAATATGCCAGCAAATTTGGGAAACTCAGCAGTGGCCACAGGACTGTAAAAGGTCAGTTTTTATTCCAATCCCAAGGAGGGCAATGCCAAAGAATGTTCAAACTATGACACAATTGCACTCATTTCACACGCTAGCAAAGTAATGCTCAAAATCCTTCAAGCTAGGCTTTAACAGTATGTGATCCAAGAACTTCCAGATATTCAAGCTGGATTAGGAAAGGCTAAGGAACCAGAGATCAAATTGGCAACATTCGTTGGATCATAGAAAAACCTAGAGAATCCCAGAAAAACATCTAGTTCTACTTTATTGACTACACCAAAGCCTTTGACTGTGTAGACCAGAACAAACTGTGGAAAATTCTTAAAGAGATGGGAATACCAGACCTCCTTACTGACCTCCAAGAAACCTGTATGCAGGTCAAGAAGCAACAGTTAAAACCAGACATGGAATAATGTATGGTTCAAAATGGGGAAAGAAGTACGTCAAGGATGTATATTGTCACCCTGCTTATTTAAGTTATATTCAGATTACATCATGGGAAATGCAGGACTGGATGAAGTACAAGTTGGAATCAAGATTGCAGGGAGGGAAAAAAAAAAAAAAAGATTGCAGGGAGAAATATCAATAACCTCAGATATGCAGATGACACAACCCTAATGGCAGAAAGCAAAGAGGAATTAAACAGCATTTTGATGAAGGTGAAGGAGCAGAGTAAAAAAGCTGGCTTAAAACTCAACATTGAAAAAACAAAAAAATGAAGATCATGGCATCTGGTCCCATCACTTCATAGCAAATAGGTGGGGGAGCGGTTGAAACAGTAACAGACTTTATTTTCTTGGGCTCCAGAGTCACTGGATGGTGACTGCAGCCATGAAATTAAAAGACATTTGGTCCTTGGAAGAAAATCAATGACAAACCTAGACAGCATATTAAAAAGCAGAGACATTACTTTGCTGGCAAAGGTCCCTATATTTAAAGCTATGTTTTTTGAGTAGTCATGTACAGATGTGAGAGCTGGACAATCAAAAAGGCTGAGGGTCAAGGAATTGCTGCCTTGTAGTTTTAGTGCTGGAGAAGATTCTTGAGAGTCTTCAGACTGATCAAATCAGTCAATCCTAAAGGAAATCAACCCAGAATATTCATTGGAAGGACTGATGCTGAAGCTGCGACACTTTGGTTCATTGTAAAAGACCTTGATGCTGGGAAAGATTGAGGGCAGGAAGAGAAGGTGAGGACAGAGGATGAGATGGTTCGATGGCATCATGGACTCAATGAACATGAGTTTGAGAAAACTTCAAGAAATGGTGAAGGACAGGTAAGCCTGGTGTGCTGCAGTCCATGGGATCACAAAGAGTTAGACATGACTGAGAGACTGAACAACAATTACATGCCAGAGACCTTCCTGAGTGATGTAGTCAAAACAATTAACAAGATACTGTCTCTGATTTTAAGAAACTCATAGTTTAGTAGAGTTGAGAGACATGTAGGCAGATCATTGTGTAATGTGGGCAATAATTGAAAAAATAAGGATATGAAAGGAACAGATAGTACAGAGGAGAGAATAAGTAACTCTTGTGTGTGGATGCTGTGGAGGTGAGGCAAGGTTCAGACAAGTTTTTCCAGAGGGAAAACATGTTCATTCTGGGTTGTAAAGAGTGAGGTTTTCTAGGGGAGAAAATGATGGAAAGGGCAGAAAGAATTGCATAGTAAAAAGGCAGAGAAATAAAACAACCCTGGCATACAGAAGAACTGTAAATGAGTTTATCATGGCTTGTCATTGGTGTGGTGAAGTGGGGAGCAGGAGAAGCCAAGGCAGGAGAGGGAGATCCTAAAGGACTTTGTCTGTGTGGACAGAAGAGTAGGTGATGAGAGTCATTAGGGGTTTTTAAGTAACTTGTCACTATATTTCAAACATACATTTTAGAAACTACTTTGAACAATGCTGAATTTATAAAGTTTTACTTATGGTGAACTGAAATCTTTCTTACTGCATCTTCTGCCTCTTAGTCTTCATTCTCCAATGTCAGATCTTACAGAAGAAAATTAACCTCATTCTTCTTTTATACATGTGCTAAGTCACTTCAGTCATTGTCACTTCACTCTTTGTGACCCATAGACCATAGCCCACCAGGCTCCTCCATCCATGGAATTCTCCAGGGAAGAATACTGGAGTGGGTTGTCATTTCCTTCTCCAGGGTATCTTCCTAACCCAGGGATTGAACCCGCATCAGTCTCCTGCATTGGTTCTTTATCACTAGCGTCACTTGGGAAGCCCTTCTTTTATAAATGCTTCTCAAATATTTACCTACATATGTGCATGCGTGCCTACATACATGTCTTTCAAATATTTAACAATCCTTTGGTTTAAACATTTTCAGTTCTTTCAAAAAATTTATCCTCACAGAATTGTATGCCTGTGAGACAGGAGAGAAGCAGGCAGGGAACAACCATTTAAAGAATGATACAGCCACTGAGAAAAACAAGATACTACAAAAACTGGTTAGAACCGAATAGGTTCAAGATGGGCAAAAGATTCAACTTCCAGTGGACCTTGAGTCTTATTATATACTCATTGTAATACATTAGCATATGCTAAATGACATACCCACTGGCACCATGACAGTTTTCTGGCTGAACATAAAAAGGCCAAAATGTGGGCTGTGGCCCAATTCCTGGAAATCCTTGCCCTTTCTTCAAAGTAATTGGAATAAGCCTCCCACTCATTGGAATATGAAATCACCCAGCCCATAAAAACGACAACCCTGAACCTCAGGATCCCTTTCACCTGCTGAAATGAACAGCATTCTGCCTATGGAATATGTATCTCTCTAAAGAAACTTGCTTTCACTTTACTGTGGTGCTCCTGAATTCTGCCTTAAGCCAAGGACCTTCGCTTGGTGGCCTGTCTCAGGAACTCATTCGAGAACTGGGACATAACCATTCTTTGCAACACCCTTCTTTGCTGCTGCTGCTGCTGCTGCTAAGTCGCTTCAGTCGTGTCCGACTCTGTGCGACCCCATAGACGGCAGCCCACCAGGCTCCCCCGTCCCTGGGATTCTCCAGGCAAGAACACTGGAGTGGGTTGCCATTTTCTTCTCCAATGCATGAAAGTGAAAAGTGAAAGTGAAGTCGCTAAGTCACGTCCGACTCTAGCAACCCCATGGACTGCAGCCCACCAGGCCCCTCCGCCCATGGGATTTTCCAGGCAAAGTACTGGAGTGGGGTGCCATTGCCTTCTCCGACCCTTCTTTGCAACACCTAGAAAAAGAGAGTGGAGTATTTACCCACTGCTGCTTGTCTCCGATTACTTGAAGGTAGTATGTGGCCTGAGAGGGCTATTGAGGCATTGGTGAAAGCCCTGATGTGATGATTAGAAAGCTGCGCCCTATGTCTCTGAGGGGGTATGGTCAGCACGGGATGGGATGGATCTGAGCTCACATGACACTGTCCACTGCAGTTTATGTCAAAGGTGGGACAAGGGCATGTGACACGGGGCTCCTGAGTCAAATGCTCCAGTGAAGGTAAATTTAACCTGTTTCAACAAAGGACCTCTAAAACACAGCGGTCTAAATAATAAATTTAATTTCTTAAGCAAAATCTGGCTATTTCACAGTGGTGGGGTTTCCCTGCTTGACAAGGTTGTTCAGGGACAGAGGTTCCTTTCATCTTGATGCTCTGTCATCTTCTAGGTCATTTCCTAGATCACATGGTCAAAACTGAATTTCTGGTATGTCTAGTTTCCATCTCATGGAAAGGAGAGAAAAGGAATCCAGTGAAAACAATTTCCTTTTAAGCAAGCGAGGCAGAAAGTGTACACGTCCTTTATATTCCTATTTCATTGCCAATAACTTAATAATATGTCCACATTTGTCTGCTTTGAAAGCTTTGAAATGTCTCTAGTTGAGAAGCTATGTCTATAGTAAGAAGTAGGGAAAGGAATTCGGGGGGACAGTTATATATCCTCATTCGTATTGAATTTCTGCCCACTAAAACCGGTCAGTTTCATGTATTTAAAAATTCAAACTAGTCCTGAAGATGCAAAACAAAAAATAAAAAAACCCAATGGTTCAAACACAGCCAAAGCCATATGATAACCATTATTCACTGCAAACAGCTATAAGGATCTCTTGGTGGCAGTGTTTTAGTCGCTAAGTCATGTCCGACTCTTGCTACCCCATGCACTATGGAGCCTGCTAGGCTCCTCTGTTCATGGGATTCTCCAGGCAATAATACTGGAGTGGGTTGCCAGTTTCTTCTCCAGGGGATCCTTCCCAACCCAGGAATCCGAACCCAGGTCTCCTGCATTGCAGGCAGATTCTTTACTGACTGAGTTACTAATTGATCTCAATTGAGAACAGTGTAGGGTGACTCTCCTATTACTATCAGTCCTATTAAGGCCTATTGAACTATGCAAAATGGGATAGGGAGTGTGATGCTCTCCTCAGTAGAGGACCATACCATTTACCATTTGGCAGTCATTCTGCATGACTGGAGAATGTTTACATTTTATTGATGTTTACATGTTGTTGATGTTTACATTTCATTATAATTTAAAGAATAATAGGAAATTCAAAGTTTTCAAGTAGAATATTTTTTGTCACGTGTAAAATTTGAGAAATGCTACTTTCTGACAGGCCAAGTTGCAAAGGGAAAAAAAATAATGTGCCACTACTGTCCTTGTACATCATTATTAATGAGGGCAGTTTCTGCCATGCCAGTGGTATGTGTGCTCTACTTGGGTAGAATCTGTGTCCCAGCCATATCGCATTCCACAGTTATTTGTCTCTATAATATGATTTTGTACACTGCATACATTGAGTTACGTAAAAGAGACAGACCTTTTGTTCCTCTGTAAGAAGAAGTATGTCTCTAAAGCCATTAATTGGGTAGTATGAGATGTTGACATTTTACTGCAACTTGACAGACAAATCAGTGTTATTGAAGGCAGCCTGTAGACATTCGTGACAGCCTAAGAATTAATACTTTTAGCCAATTTCAAAATGTCTGCCTCATATTGGCAGGCAAGGTGTGCTGGTTTCCTGGATTGAAATCAAAGCATTTTTGAGGCATGTCCTAAGCTATTCAAATACTGTATATCATAGAATTAAACTGGATCTAATATCTTGTCTAGCTACAATTGGTTCACTTCAAAATAAACTTCACTTATCACTTCCTGGCTTTTTATTTTGATGAATGAGGTCACAGATGTTTTTCTCATGCCTGTTGTTGTTCAGTCGCTAAGTTGTGTCCAACTCTTTGCCACCCCATGGACTGCAGCATGCCAGGCTTCCCTGTTCATGCCTGTTAACTCAAAACGGAGTTAAATTTCAATGGCAGAGGTTTGCAGCCCAGATATAAGAGTAGAATGACAAAATGACTACAAATAGAATATATGCGAAAATGACTGGCAGAAAGAATTCTTGACAAACATCCATGAGTTTCCTAAAATTTCCACTTTGCTTTACATTTAGGTAGGACCTATGTGCCTATTTTTGGCAAATGCACAGGGAGCATGAGTTTTCTGGACTGTCAGTCAGGACTTTGTATGCTTTCTCTATTCCTCTTTACTATCATTGCAAAGAATTTGGAGGTTATGTGTTTTGTATGGCCTAGCTACAGGATGGTGTAAAGTTTCCAGAACGATTTTATGCTTTATACAAATGGCAAATAAACCGGTGATGTAACCAAAGCAAAATGGTTTAAAATTATCCAGAGACCAAGCCAATTCTCTATCTTAACACTCTCAGTGATTGAAAAGGGAACTAAAAATATCTACTCTTGCAAATGCTGGGTGAAGCTATCAAAAGGAAAGGTTTACTTCTTAAAGGATGCCAAGAAACTATAAAGGCCAAGATGTCAACTTTGAGGGAAGATCATAGTATGGAGAAAAACATGAAATCTGATCTGTAGTTTTCTATTTTTGTTCTCACTATATTTCTTGTCAGTGTCACATGTTTCTAACCAGTTCTGAAATTGGAAGTCAAGCTCATCCAGTAGTTAATGATAGCATCTTCAATTTTTTATAAATGTAGACACCTGCTATCAATAGTAAGTGAGTCTGAAGGACAAATACAAACTGTACTCCTTTTTATGTAGAATTAGTGGTGTATATTGGGCACCCAAAATGATGTAGGAGGAAGGGATTGCACCTAGCTAGAACTTGTACTTAAATTTCATTTTTTTCCCTAGAGGTGAGCTGGAGGGAAGTCACATTTTAGCAGAGGCAATGTTCATTATATTTTAGCCATTTGTTTTTGCTCTTCTTGCTGTAAAAACATCCTAAACACAGAAAATGGTTAATCAAATTTGTAGCAACGACTTCTTTGAGGTTGATTTACTTTAAATTAGAAACTTGTAGTAAAAAGTTCAACTGTAGCATATTAAAGAAAGTCATTATAGTAAACATAACCTTGCCTCCTAAGAAGTAATAAAATACTTGGCTGTCCTAAGTTTAGTTTATTCATGTATCCAAGTCTTTTCAAATTCTCATGTGTTTTTGGTAACTCTATGATATGTCTTTATATTCAATAACTAACTTATTCCAGACAGTCTTTTGTCAGAAAATCCCATATAAGATCAAAAATCTGAGCTCATGACAATAATATGGTTACAAGATGAAAATACTACTTTATGCTCACCATCTCCGCTGACTTTTTTTTTTTTTTTTGCCTTACCTCACTGCTTGCTGGAACCTAGTTCCCTGACCAGGAATGGAACCCAAGCCCTCACCAGTGAAAATGAGGAGATCCAACCACTGGATGGCCAGGGAATTCCCCTACTTCCACCAACCTTTATCTACACAAAAGTGGGAAGCAATATAATATCCACGACAGGAAAAATGATGTCATTTTATCTTCTGAAGACACACAACCTGACTGACTGAATAGCCTGCACTGCTGACATGCTGATAAAGTAGAGTTGGACGGTGTAAATTCTAATTGGTTATAAACTGGCCCCTGACAGAAAGACAACTACTAGTATGTAAGACTGATATCTATTGGAGACTTTCTCATTTAATAAGTAATTCATTGTAATTTTAGGGGAAATTAACTTTCACTATTGGTCCCTAAGAGTTTATCCAGGCAACAGGGTACCTAGCTCTAGATCAAGGAAATTTTATATCTAGGTAGTGCCTATTCAAATATAGCATCTTCTGTTTCCAAGGAGAAGATATAACTTTTATTTCTTGCCTTTATCTTCTTTTTCTTTTATTTATATTTAAGTCTTTTTTTTTTTTTTAAAGCAGATGGAGACTGTTTGGGTTACAGATGTCACTGAATTATCTATGGGCTCAATGAGGAGATAATAAAATTTTATTTTTCATCTGCGTAGAAGACTGAAGGATTATAAAAATTATGTAATAGGGGCATTTTTGCAATCCTAATTACAATTTTTAGTTTGGGTTGTTAAAACTTCCCAGTTTTGCTTACTCTAGATTCAGACTGTCACAGAAATGCATGTGGTTTTACGTGTTCTATGCAAATACTGGCAAGATCCTTAGAATGTCCATCATGTTTCCAAATTTAACTCTTTACCTGTTATGCTTACAGAAGGTTTGGGAAATGATGATAATAAAATGTTCTTCCTTTCTCAACCTGCCTGAAAACAAGCTCTTCATTGGGGTGAAATGCAAGATCAGTTAGGCAATGATACAAAACTAATACAAAACTAGAAAAGTGAGTAGAAATTCACAAGGAGAAGTGTTTTGTTAAATAAAAGTTAGCATTTAATTTAGCTGGGCTGTACATTCTTAATATTTGCTGGATTTTGAATGATTATGTAATTCATTGCTTTTGCCAGGGATTCTCAATTTCAGTACTATTGAGATTTGGGCAGGATAGTCCTTTGTTGTATGAGGATGTCCTGTGGATTGTAGGATGTTGTGTAACATCTCTGTCCTCTACTTACTAGATGCCTATAGCACCTTCCTCCCTGGTGAGTCAGCCAAAAATATCTCTAGACATTGAAACATGTCCCCTAGGGGCAAAAACAAAATTGCCCCTGGTTGAGAAAATTGCCCCTGCTTCAGTGCAAAAGACTTTACAGTAGAAAATTTTGTTTTCTGCCAAAAAGAGGCAAACTTTGTATATTTGATATCTGGAAAAGAGAATTTTTAACATCCCCTTCCTCTATTAGGACAAAGTCATGTTTAGTAATGATAATGGAGTGAAATTAATGGCCAAGAGAGTAAGGACTTTCTTTTATTGATTATTATTATTGTTATTTAGATATGTTTTATGTGTAATCATGCTAGTAAAATATTTTACAATGAAATAAATAGTATGGAAAAGAAAAAAGTAATATATTAACACCTTTCCTTCAGTTTTATTGAAATGTAGTTGATATACAACACTGTATAAGCTTAAAGTGTATAGCATAATGATTTGACTTACATGTATGGTGAAATGATTACCACAATAAATTTAGTTAACATCCATCATCTAATTTAGATAAGTAAAAAGGCAAAAAAACAATGTCTTTTTCCTTGTGATGAGAACTCTTAGGATCTAATTGCTTAATAAATTTCAAATATACCACACAGCAGTGTTAATTATAGTCATCATCATGTTCTTCATTACATCCCTAGTGCTTATTTATTAGTGGAAGTTTATGAGATATAAGTTTATAAAGAAAAAATAATAGAGTAATATTTTTACTTATACTAATGTATTTTTAAGGGAAAAACTTACACCTACATATTGGTGTGTTGTAATAATAAACAATAAAATAACAATGTTGTAGATTAATGACAGTTAAAAGTTCAATAAGAAGTTAAAAAAGGATACATTTTAATGTTAAATTTATGTTCAAATTCAGCAAACTAAAATATCCTCTTACCACACCAGAATACCAAATCCAGATACAAAATTCGAGTAGTCACATAGAATGACAATATTGAAGCAGCTCAGGTCCAGTTTATCGGCTGTTAAAATTATTGCCCTGCCATTGTTTATTTTGAAGCTACTATTTAAATGCAGGAATATTCAAAAGCACAAAGGTTGGCAATGTGAACTCTACCAACAGCAAGCTTATATGATTCTAAGCTGTTCTGAACTTTCTCTGGAAATGAATGCACATAGAGGGATTGATTATATTCTTTGCAGCCAAATATGGAGAAGCTCTATACAGTCAGCAAAAACAAGACCAGGAGCTGACTGTGGCTCAGACCATGAACTCCTTATTGCCAAATTCAGACTTAAATTGAACAAAGTAGGGAAAACCACTAGACCATTCAGGTATGACCTAAATCAAATCCCTTATGATTATACAGTGGGAGTGAGTAGATTTAAGGGCCTAGATCTGATAGATAGAGTGCCTGATGAACTATGAAATGAGGTTCATGACATTGTACAGGAGACAGGGATCAAGACCATCCCCATGGAAAAGAAATGGAAAAAAGCCAAATGGCTGTCTGGGGAGGCCTTACAAATAGCTGTGAAAAGAAGAGAAGTGAAAAGCAAAGGAGAAAAGGAAAGATATAAACATCTGAATGCAGAGTTCCAAAGAATAGCAAGAAGAGAGAAGAAAGCCTTCTTCAGCTATCAATGCAAAGAAATAGAGGAAAACAACAGAATGGGAAAGACTAGGGATCTCTTCAAGAAAATCAGAGATACCAAAGGAACATTTCATGCAAAGATGGGCTCGATAAAGGACAGAAATGGTATGGACCTAACAGAAGCAGAAAATGTTAAGAAGAGATGGCAAGAATACACAGAAGAACTGTACAAAAAAGATCTTCATGACCCAGATAATCACGATGGTGTGATCACTGACCTAGAGCCAGACATCCTGGAATGTGAAGTCAAGTGGGCCTTAGGAAGCATCACTACGAACAAAGCTAGTGGAGGAAATGGAATTCCAGTTGAGCTATTCCAAATCCTGAAAGATGATGCTGTGAAAGTGCTGCACTCAATATGCCAGCAAATTTGGAAGACTCAGCAGTGGCCACAGGACTGGAAAAGGTCAGTTTTCATTCCAGTCCCAAAGAAAGGCAATGCCAAAGAATGCTCAAACTACCACACAATTGCACTCATCTCACACGCTGGTAAAGTAATGCTCAAAATTCTTCAAGCCAGGCTTCAGCAATATGTGAACCGTGAACTTCCTGATGTTCAAGCTGGTTTTAGAAAAGGCAGAGGAACCGGAGATCAAATTGCCAACATCCGCTGGATCATGGAAAAAGCAAGAGAGTTCCAGAAAAGCATCTATTTCTTCTTTATTGACTATGCCAAAGCCTTTGACTGTGTGGATCACAGTAAACTGTTGGAAATTCTGAAAGAGATGGGAATACTAGACCACCTGATCTGCCTCTTGAGAAATCTGTATGCAGGTCAGGAAGCAACAGTTAGAACTGGACATAGAACAACAGACTGGTTCCAAATAGGAAAAGGAGTACGTCAAGGCTGTATATTGTCACCCTGCTTATTTAACTTATATGCAGAGTACATCATGAGAAATGCTGGACTGGAAGAAGCACAAGCTGGAATCAAGATTGCCGGGAGAAATATCAGTAACCTCAGATATGCAGATGACACCACCCTTATGGCAGAAAGTGAAGAGGAACTAAAAAGCCTCTTGATGAAAGTGAAAGAGGAGAGTGAAAAAGTTGGCTTAAAGCTCAACATTCAGAAAACGAAGATCATGGCATCCGGTCCCATCACTTCATGGGAAATAGATGGGGAAACAGTGTCAGACTTTATTTTTCTGGGCTCCAAAATCACTGCAGATGGTGACTGCAGCCATGAAATTAAAAGATGCTTACTCCTTGGAAGGAAAGTTATGACCAACCTAGATAGCATATTCAAAAGCAGAGACATTACTTTGCCAACAAAGGTTCGTCTAGTCAAGGCTATGGTTTTTCCTGTGGTCATGTATGGATGTGAGAGTTGGACTGTGAAGAAGGCTGAGCACCGAAGAATTGATGCTTTTGAACTGTGGTTTTGGAGAAGACTCTTGAGAGTCCCTTGGACTGCAAGGAGATCCAACCAGTCCATTCTGAAGGAGATCAGCCCTGGGATTTCTTTGGAAGGAATGATACTAAAGCTGAAACTCCAGTACTTTGGCCACCTCATGCGAAGATTTGACTCATTGGAAAAGAGTCTGATGCTGGGAGAGATTGGGGGCAGGAGGAGAAGGGGATGACAGAGGATGAGATGGCTGGATGGCATCACTGACTCGATGGAGGTGAGTCTGAGTGAACTCTGGGAGTTGGTGATGGACAGCGAGGCCTGGTGTGCTGCGATTCATGGGGTTGCAAAGAGTCGGACATGACTTAGCGACTGATCTGATCTGAGAGGGATCTGTGGGCTTCCCTAGTGGCTCAGACAGTAAAGCATCTGCCTGCAAGGCAGGAGACCTGGGTTCGATCTTTGTGTCAGGAAGATCCCCTGGAGAAGAAAATGGCAACCCCTTCCAGTATTCTTGCCTGGAAAATCCCATGGACAGAGGAGCCTGGTGGGCTAGAGTCCATTGGGTTGCAGAGTCAGACACGACTGAGTGACAACACAACAACAACAACAACAGAGGGATCTATGTGTGTCAGAAGCTATATGGATAACTGGAAGTCCTTTGAGTTCACTCCATGTCAGATATGTTTATCATGACAAGTGATAGAAAAAAGTATTATTATTGAATGTAACAAAATATAAATGATTAAATCTCAATAGTAATCACTGTAATTGATTTGAACTTAGACAAGTGGTTCCCAACCAGGAGTGATTTCTGCCTCCCAGGGGATATTTGTCAATATCAAAAGACATTTTCTTATGTCATCCCTGAGGAAGAGCTACTGGCATCTAGTGTGTAGTGGCTGCATCCTCCAATGCATAGGGGAGCCCCCACCACCCAGCAAGAATTATCCAACTCAAAATGTCAATAATGCTCAGGTTGGGAAATCCTGACTCAGACTGATCAAAGATTCCCGCCCCCCCCCCCCCCCCCCGGCCCCAACAGAGGAGTATTTTGTCCCTGACATTGTTTAATATCCAGGTGCATGGTGACAATAAAAAAGCAGAGTGACTTTTAGTTTGTTTTATTATTGTCTGTAAATTTTCTACAGACAATGCACCTCCCTTATTTTCTGTGTCTGGAGCAGACTTCTCTCACCACTCCGGCATGGGTAAGATGTCTGACAGCAAAAATCTAGACGTAGAGATAATTATGTGGTTTTCATAGGCCTCACTAAAATATTCAATGCCATTAACTGAACTGGACTAATGAAGCTTGTAAGAAAAATTAGCAATTCTGAAAGATTTCCCAATATGCCAAGGTTTTTCTGTGGTGATGTGCTTCATGGTTTAGTGCTATGGAGTTTGGCTGGCCCCAAGTATTAAGAAAGGGCTTCCCTTGTGGCTGAGCTGGTAAAGAATCTGCCTGCATTGTGGGAGACCTGGGTTTGATCCCTGGGTTGGGGAGATCCCCTGGAGAAGGGAAAGGTTGCCCACTCCAGTATTCTGGCCTGGAGAATTCCATGGACTGTATAGTCCATGGGGTTGCAGAGTCAAACATGACTGGGTGACTTTCACACACAACAGGTATTAGGAAAGGGCTTCCCAGGTGACGCTAGTGGTAAATAACCTGTCTGCCAATGCAGGAGATGCAGGAGATGTGGGTTCAATCCGTGGGTTGGTAGATCTCCTGGAGAAGGGCATGGCAACCTACTCCGGTATTCTTGCCTGGAGAATCCCAATGGACAGAAGAGCCTAGTGGCCTGCAGTCCATGGGGTCACAAAGAGTCGAACATGACTGAAGTGACTTAGCACATAAATGTTAAGAAAAACTTACATTTTAAACTAAAACTTTTTTGAGACCTAGGAAGGCAGGAGGTGCAGGGCAGTATTGGTAAGCAACATTCACACTAATTGGAATTTCAGGGAACACATATAAATCAAGAAATAGAAACAAAAAATCAAAGATAAAAGCAGACAGACAGGTGGGACAGATCAGATATGAATTTCACCAATGTTTTCTTGTTTGCTTATTGTTCTTTTTCTTTTCTTTTCTTTTTTGGTGTGTGTGTGTGTGTTAACTGGATCAGCCAAGACTGCAAAAGGTTTTGTCCTGGGTATGTTAATGATGGTAAATCAAAGCCAAATGGATAATTTCTTGTCTGATAAATTCCCCTGTAATGGAAGTGAATCCATTCTGCGGAGGTGACACACTCATTCTTGTCTCTGTGTCTTGTTTCTCTTTCTTTAGATAGCCCGTTCACCTTTCAACCAGAAAAATAGACAAATTTAGCATTTTCCTCGTGACCTGATTTGAATTAAACTTTAGTTGTTTATGTAGCTTCCATCCCCTTGTTTTTGTTTGTTTTTACTTTTATACATTTTCATGATTTTCTTTGTGGGATTACAAAGACCCAACTCTCTCTCCTCCTTTCCTGCAATGAGGTTGTAACTCAGGGTTGATGAGTCAGAGCATTTGCCTTCTCTTAGCTACAGTGATTGGTTCACAGACAATAACATGACAAAAACAGAATGACTCAAACTCACTGGAGTTTCTGAAATAGTGGGATGTTAGCATAGTGTTCGGAGAAGGCAATGGCACCTCAGTCCAGTACTCTTGCCTGGAAAATCCCATGGATGGAGGAGCCTGGAAGGCCCCAGTCCATGGGGTCGCTGAGGATAGGACATGACTGAGCGACTTCACTTTCACTTTTCACTTTCATGCATTGGAGAAGGAAATGGCAACCCACTCCAGTGTTCTTGCCTGGAGAATCCCAGGGACGGCGGAGCCTGGTGGGCTGCTGTCTATGGAATCACACAGAGTCGGACACGACTGAAGTGACTTAGCAGCAGCAGCAACAGCATAGAATTGATGGCAGCCATCTTGCTACCACAGAGGGATAGCCTTCCTGAGAACAGAGCCAATATGAAGGAAAGCAGAGCTGACAGATGGAGAGGAAGAGAGGAGAGAGATAGTTGATTACTTTATTTGATTCTTTAGATGAATTTGTATTTAATGTATACACCTAAACTTCCAATCTACATAAATCAATAAAACTCCTTTTTTGTGGAAGCCAGTTTATGTTGGTTTTCCATGACATTCTGTTGTATGGGTGTGTGACTTGATGTTTGTACTGTGATTTTGGTAATACCAAGCTTAATTAAACATATCGAGTTCATTCTTAACTAAAAAACCCCAAAAAACAAAAAAAACTGACACTTATCATACAGTCATTCATGACTACTTTCAGCACTTCCTTCCCAAAGTCTTCATTGACCATTTTGCTTCATGTAATTCTTTCCAGTTGTGAATTTGCATAGGATTTATAAGTTTATATTATATACTCTGGCACTTGATTTTATACTCTTGTATATGCTCATTAAATTTATGTGTATCCAGTCTTCATTTAAGTAATAGAAATATATTCATGGTTTATAAATTATTTTTTATATTTCCTATTTAGTGTATAAACTTATAGAGGAAAGATACTTTGTCTCATATTCCTTTTGTATGTTCCATAGTACTCAGCATAAGGTGGTCCCATACTGGGTATTTAATATGAAGCAGATTTATTCAAAGTTCCATTCATAGCTATCCTAGTTTGTGAACATCTGAGGCACTTTCAATTCAACAAACTGCTGCCAGCACATACATTCCTAGAGATAGTAATCTTGAGGTTAACA
The DNA here is from genome assembly GCF_055505025.1 of Bos grunniens. Taxonomy (NCBI): domain Eukaryota; kingdom Metazoa; phylum Chordata; class Mammalia; order Artiodactyla; family Bovidae; genus Bos; species Bos grunniens. The sequence continues at coordinate 96,498,211 of NC_141194.1, read as the reverse complement.
AAAATAAATAAGTGCAATTCATCAAGAACCAATTTGCAGAAATAGAGGAGGGTCTATTCACTAGAGTGAGAGTTGGGAAGTCAGGAACCTTGTGATATTTTGTTTTTGTCCACACCATCATCCAGCACAGTACCAGGCAAATAGTAGATGCTTGATAGAGATTTATTAACTAAATGAAAATTGCTTTATAGCATGCTTTCTGAAAGGATTGCTGTGTTCTGTAATTTGCACTGTCCTATATGATAACCACATGTGGCTACTGAACACTTAAATTGTTGCTAGAATGACTGAATGTGTACTTGTATTTGATTTTAATTAATGTAAATTAAAATAGCTACATGTGGCTAGTGGCTACTGTGCTCTACCTTGTGGATTTATAAGGTCAAGGAAGCAACGTATGTAACACAACACAAGGATGTTGATAGAAAAACACATTTAAGAGCTACTACAGGTTTTTTTTTTTTTTTTTTAAGCAAACCTAAATTATAGTGATAGTCAAAGAAGTAAGCCATTTCTCTTATAAAGCCCAGCTCAAATATCACCTCCTTTGTGAAATGTACCTTGACTCTAACTCCCGCCCCATATTCACCCTCATCCATGTCAGACTTAGGAATATATCTACCTAAAGAAACTAAAGACCTATATATAGAAAACTATAAAACACTGGTGAAAGAAATCAAAGAGGACACTAATAGATGGAGAAATATACCATGTTCATGGACTGGAAGAATCAATATAGTGAAAATGAGTATACTACCCAAAGCAATTTATAGATTCAATGCAATCCCTATCAAGCTACCAACAGTATTCTTCACAGAGCTAGAACAAATAATTTCACAATTTGTATGGAAATACAAAAAACCTCGAATAGCCAAAGCGATCTTGAGAAAGAAAAATGGAACTGGAGGAATCAACCTACCTGACTTCAGGCTCTACTACAAAGCCACAGTTATTAAGACAGTATGGTACTGGCACAAAGACAGAAATATAGATCAATGGAACAAAATAGAAAGCCCAGAGATAAATCCACGCACATATGGACACCTTATCTTTGACAAAGGAGGCAAGAATATACAGTGGATTAAAGACAATCTCTTTAACAAGTGGTGCTGGGAAATCTGGTCAACCACTTGTAAAAGAATGAAACTAGAACACTTTCTAACACCATATACAAAAATAAACTCAAAATGGATTAAAGATCTCAACATAAGACCAGAAACTATAAAACTCCTAGAGGAGAACATAGGCAAAACACTCTCTGACATACATCACAGCAGGATCCTCTATGACCCACCTCCCAGAATATTGGAAATAAAAGCAAAAATAAACAAATGGGACCTAATTAAACTTAAAAGCTTCTGCACATCAAAGGAAACTATTAGCAAGGTGAAAAGACAGCCTTCAGAATGGGAGAAAATAATAGCAAATGAAGCAACCGACAAACAACTAATCTCAAAAATATACAAGCAACTCCTACAGCTCAACTCCAGAAAAATAAATGACCCAATCAAAAAATGGGCCAAAGATCTAAATAGACATTTCTCCAAAGAAGACATACAGATGGCTAACAAACACTTGAAAAGATGTTCAACATCACTCTTTATCAGAGAAATGCAAATCAAAACCACTATGAGGTACCATTTCACACCAGTCAGAATGGCTGCGATCCAAAAGTCTACAAATAATAAATGCTGGAGAGGGTGTGGAGAAAAGGGAACCCTCTTACACTGTTGGTGGGAATGCAAATTAGTACAGCCACTATGGAGAACAGTGTGGAGATTCCTTAAAAAACTGGAAATAGAACTGCCTTATGATCCAGCAATCCCACTGCTGGGCATACACACTGAGGAAACCAGAAGGGAAAGAGACACGTGTACCCCAATGTTCATCGCAGCACTGTTTATAATAGCCAGGACATGGAAGCAACCTAGATGTCCATCAGCAGATGAATGGATAAGAAAGCTGTGGTACATATACACAATGGAGTATTACTCAGCCATTAAAAAGAATACATTTGAATCAGTTCTAATGAGGTGGATGAAACTGGAGACTATTATACAGAGTGAAGTAAGCCAGAAGGAAAAATATAAATACAGTATACTAACGCATGTATATGGAATTTAGAAAGATGGTAACGATAACCCTGTGTACGAGACAGCAAAAGAGACACTGATGTATAGAACAATCTTATGGACTCTGTGGGAGAGGGTGGGAAGATTTGGGAGAATGTCATTGAAACATGTGAAATGTCATGTATGAAACGAGATGCCAGTCCAGGTTCAGTGCACGATGCTGGATGCTTGGGGCTGGTGCGCTGGGAAGGCCCAGGGGGATGGTATGGGGAGGTTGGGAGGGAGGAGGGTTCAGGATGGGGAGCATGTGATTTTTTTTTTAAAAATAAAATTAAAAAAAAAAAAATAAAAAAAAAAAATAATTCTTTCCAATTGTACTTTGTTCAGACAATTATAAACAAGTTTGCTATGCTATGTTATGGGCTTCCCTTGTGGCTCAGCTGGTAAAGAATTTGCCTACAATGTGGGAGACCTGGGTTCAATCCCTGGGTTGGGAAGATGCCCTGGAGAAGGGAATGACTACCCACTCCATTATTGTGGCCTAGAGAATTCCATGGATTGTATATTCCATGGGGTCACAAAGAGTCGGACACAACTGAGTGACTTTCACTCACATGCTATATTATAACTTGTTTTACTTTTGCCTAATTAATGAGATAGATTTATTGCTTTTTGAGGGCAGAGATCATATTTTATTCTATTTACTCATTTAAAATCTATTAATAAGTTCTTAATGTCAGAGCTTACAGTCCAGGAGGCAAAGAATATCTTAAATATACCTTAACTGTAACAGGTAATGAATGCTACATGCAACGGACTGAATTGTGTCCTTCCAAAATTTATATGTTGAAGTCTTAACCTCTAACATGACATTATTTGGAGGTAAGATCTATTATGAGGTAATAAGGGTTAAATGAGGTCACAGTGCACGTGTATGTGCTAAGTCACTTTAGTTATGTCTGACTCTGCGACTCTATGGACTGTAGCCTGCCAGGCTCCTCTGTCCATGGGATTCTCTAGGTAAGAATACTGGGGTGGGTTGCTGCACCTTCCTCCAGGGGATCTTCCACTGCAACAGACATAAAAGGGTTGAGTCTTAATTTGATAGAATTTGTGTTCATATGAGAAGAGGAAGAAACCCCAGGACATTCTCTCTCTGTGGGTGTGCCCATGTTACAGAAGAGGTCAAGTGAGCACCCAGTGAAGTGGTGGCCACTTACAAGGCAAGAAAAGAGGCCTCTGAATGAAACCTACTTTACTGGCACCTTGATCTTGGACTTTCAAGCCTCCAGAACTGTGAGAAAAGTTTCTGTTGTTTAAGCTACCTTCTCTGTGGTGCTTTGTTATGATAATTCAAGCAAACTAATATATTATAATTGGAATTTTCTTAGTTCATAGTATCTATTTATGGTCTATTTATGGAGGCATCAAGTAGGGGAACCTAACAGGACATTGCACAACTCATACCGTGAACCTGGAGTGATGCTTCCTTAAGATAACCTTAAGCTGAGACCCCAGGAAGATGAGGAGTTAGCCTAATGATGAAGCATTGAGCACTCAAAGGAACTAGCATATCTGAGGTGAATGGCATCATGTGGAGCTTCTAAGGAAGTCAAAGAAATTTGGTATGCCTGGAACTGCAGGGTGAAAAGGTACAGGTTGAGGATGGAGACTGTACAGGACCACAGAAGCCAAGGAAGGTATTGAGGCTTTATCTTGGAGCCTCCAAAATGAAGCCACTTGGAGAATTTTAGGTAGCAGAGAGGCACAATTAAATTTTTGTTTTGGAAAGCTCACTTTGGTTGCAGACTGGAGACAAGATTGGAAGAAAGCCATTGCGAAGACAGAGAAACCATTCAGAAAGCTGCCTCAGTTGTCCAGATGAAAGATGGTAATGACTTGGACCAGAATTCTTTCATCTCTAAGGCCTAGTATAGTACTGAGCCAATAACAGGTGCTCAATGAATATTTGAGATGAAGCAAATTGAACCAAAAAAATAAAGATTAATGCATTCTTTCTTTGGATGACAAAAATCAAATCACAGCTACTGAAAGAAACAGCATTGAAATATTTACATGAGGTCAACAGATATCAAGATCACATTTTGGTTGGGTAAAACACAGAGGATTTTAGGGCTCACACCACTAATTTTGGTGACATCTAAACCAAAAGAAAAGTACTTATACCTAATAGCATTGTCTTAGAAAACAAAGAATAAGATTAGTAGTACAGTGATGAACAAGACAGAAAGGCGACAAAGATAAAATCTGACAAAAATCTGAAAAAAACAAGACAAAAATATGACCTCTGGATTTTGTATCCAAATAAGGTTTTCACATTAATTGAAACAAAATGAAATTCTGATTTATAGTATGTATTTTAGGAGCTAGAGGTGTATTTTATTAAGACTAAGAATGCAGAGGATTATCCTATATTATTACTCCAAAGTAAGCTCAGATAATAATGGTAGAAGAATTTAGGTGGGTAAAAATCATATTACAAAGTAAAGTGAAGTCGCTCAGTCATGTCCAACTCTTTGCGACCCCATGGATGGTAGCCTACCAGGCTCCAGGTGCATGGGGTTTTCCAGGCAAGAATAGTGGAGTAGGCTGCCATTTCCTTCTCCAGGGGATCTTCCCAACTCAGGGATTGAACCAGGGTCTCCTGCGTTGCAGACAGATGCTTTACCATCTGAGCCACTAGGGAAGCCCAAAAATCATTTTAGGAAAGATTAAAACCTGGGAGACAATTGAAAATACTGGCTTAAATGAAGAAATACTAGGGTGTTTGATAATTTTTTTAATTTAAATTTATTTATTTTAATTGGAGGCTAATTACTTTACAATATTGTATTGGTTTTGCCATACATCAACATGAATCTGCCACGGGTGTACACGTGTTCCCCATCCCGAACCCCCCTCCCACCTCTCTCCCCATATCATCCCTCTGGGTCATCCCAGTGCACCAGCCCCAAGCATCCGTATCCTGCATCATACCTGGACTGGTGATTCGTTTCTTATATGATATTATACATGTTTCAATGCTATTCTCCCAAATCGTCCCACCCTCACTTTCACCACTACTATTCAACATAGTTTTGGAAGTTTTGGCCACAGGAATCAGAGCAGAAAAAGAAATAAAAGGAATCCAAATTGGAAAAGAAGAAGTAAAACTCTCACTGTTTGGTAATTTTTAAGGGATAGTTTAGGTTTCATCTTGACCAGAAGCAAAAACATTGGCCAGTTGGCTTCTTTAGATAACTTTCATATTCTTTTAATTTGTCTTCTTACCCTCTTGAGTATTCCGTACATTTCTAACTGGCCACCTTTATTAAGTGTACATTTTTGCCAGTCATTTGTCTCTAGCTTCTAAAGTCTCTATTTTAACTTTGAAGCCTTTTTCTACCAGGTGTCTGGAATAGTACTCTAACTCCAATTCAATAAGCTATTTCTCTTTGCTGTGCTTAGTCGCTCAGTCAGGTTCGACTCTGTGACCCCATGGACTGTAGTCTGCCAGGCTCCTCTGTCCATGGGGATTCTCCAGGAAAGAATAGTGAATTGGGTTGCCATGCCCTCCTCCAGGGGATCTTCCCAACCCAGGGATTTGACCCAGGTCTCCAACATTGCAGGTGGATTCTTTGCCGTCTGAGCCACCAGGGAAGCCCAGGAATACTGGAGTGGGTAGGCTATCCCTTCTCCAGGGGATCTTCCTGACCCAAGAATTGAACTGGGGTCTCCAGCATTGCAGGCAGATTCTTTACCAGCTGAGCTTCCAGGGAAGCCCAAACTGTTTCTCTACAAAACATTCTGCAAATTCCATCTCTTCCAGAATCCACCACAACTTAGTTTTCATATATTTTATTTCTGGACTTGTTTAATTCTTCTTTCAGTTTCTCTATATGTTCTTATTACCTATTTGCATCATTCTGTTTCAGATTATATATTTCCATGGGGCAAAGTTATGCAAGTTTGTTTCACCTTGGATTGAACTTGGATTGAACATCCCTATAAAGGAAACATCTGAGTGTTGTGTACAAAGTGGGTGTGTGTGTGTGTGATTCCTATAAACTTGAAAATATTTATATTTCCTTTCAAGTATGCATCCAGACTCAAACTTCTGTAGTGAGCAGATATATAACAAAGATCATTAAAACATATGTTTGATTCTAGGATGACTTCAGGGAGTATCGGGATTGGCTCAGACTATTATTTTGATCATTAACAAATAGCATGATTTAATGTAACCAACATTCTGAGACCAAAATGGAAAAAAAACCCAATGCCCTCTGCCATTACATATCTTCTTTCAGTTCAAATTAGTATACACTCCATTTTCATCATGACAGAGAGAAGTGGAAAGAATGGGTTTACTCAGCCACAAATCAATATATAAACCCTGATCAATGGATGTGAAGCTTCTCTGGATATTTGAAATATTTTTATGCATTTTGGCATACTGTATAGTAGGAAGCAATCCATTAGGTTTTAAAAAGGTGAAAGCCAATAAAGATAGGTTAGATGTCAAATTCTCATATCCCTTAGGCTTCTGGTTATGAGAACTAGCTTTTCTGTCTGCTTCTTTCAATTATCAAAATGTGGATAATCTGAAAATCATACACGCACACACATACTCCTTTTACATCTCTGCATTTTCCATAGGGGCATTAAAAGCATCTTTACCTTAGTTTTACATTTCCTGAAAAAAGAAAATACTAATATTGACTCAGGAGTGTATGATGATTAATCATTTAAAATCTGAAACTAGAAATCCTTAGACACTGTAGAGCTCTCCATGTAACCTATGTCATTTCTCGAAAAAGCAGAAGCTGGATATGCAACTAAACTTTGCTAGATGGGTAAAGCAGCTCCTTTTCATATGAGGGACTCTCGAAAATCTTGCTTTCCACATAGGAAGGCTTCACTGTGAGGCCATGATTAGTCACAGGTTGCAGCTGTCACACTTTATCATATTAGAGCTAAATGAGATATCATAGCATAACATGAATTACTGACACATTTTTTAGTCTATTCTTAACCTATGGCCAAGATTTATGGCTAGCATGACTACAAATCACAAGGTGACTTCTTCACTCAGAAACTTGTACTGAAATATTGTTAGACCATAGCTGAACTGTGAAACAAAAACCTTGCAATTACCTCCTCGCCAGGGATGAGTACCAATCTGTGCCAAGTGAGACAAACAGCAAATTCATGGGATGGTATTTGCCTTACTTGTTGAGGCTATACTGTCGTATTTAGTGTCTGAAACAAAAGATTCAGATCTTTGATTGCTAGCCAGGCTCTAGAAATACTGTGCAGAGGTATAACTTCTCTGCAGGTCATGTGGATCTCTAGGGGCTTGGAAATACTCTATTCCCTTCTGAAGATTTTCCTCTTTGAACTCATTGTGGCACTAAATTCATCTACTAAGATATCATTCCTGAAGGAATTTGAACTTGTGACTCAGGGAAGGGGAAGTTTGTAAAAAATTGTTACTTAGATTGTGAAATTATGCCTCTGGCTAAGACTGGTTCTTAAAACACTGCTGTAAAATACAGATGGAAGAATAAGACCTGGTGGGTTAAAATGTGATTGGCTACTTCAGTTGAGGGGAAACACGTGCTACCCTATATAGTCCTGCCAGGAGAATTGCTCAGAAAGTTAGGAAGTTATGAAAGATTTGTGCCTGCAGAAATTGAGTCAATTGTTCCACTGGGAATGCGGAGGGAAGGAACAGATAATATTAAACCTCAACATTCAGAAAAATTATTTTAGTTCTATATTATCCTGTAATTATTACAGCTCTGCAGGTCTCTACTTGTTCTGCAGTATCCTACATTTTTGCTGAATGGTTTAATACATCTGCAGTAAGAAAATGTGTAAAAAGGAAAAACTCAATGAATTTAGTAATGTGTGGTTGGTTTGATTGCCTTAGGAGAGGATTCTAAAAATATATAAATTATTTCAGGGTCACTTAAACTGCTAGCAAAGTCTCTAGCTATTGGTTAAAGTAATGAAGATTGAAGTCAGTCCCAAAATGACACCCCACTCCCCACCTAGAAAAAAATGAAAATGAAAGTTTGCAGCTCTGGCAACATACATTTATTTATAAAAAGCTTAGAGAGCAGAATATCCAGAAACTGCGGGCATTTACACTCTGGAGATTGAAACTCAGGAAAAAATTATTTTCTTGGGCCATAAGATATCCCATTTGTGCAATTTTAATCTGAATGTGGATACGTGTATCCCAAACTTCCCATATCTGTTTGAACAGGTGTTGAGCCACACAGCTTCTCAAAACCAGAATCCATTGTGTTAGAGAGTGGGTAGGATATTCCAAATAGCGATGGGAAATTCAGCCTTGAAGGTTCATATGGAAGGACCCTAGGCATTGTTCAGAATGACAGCAGGAAAAAAAGGTTCATAGAATTCCTAAGTAGTAGCTCTGTGGGTTGGGTTTTTTGACTCCAAATCTCAGTGTAGTGTGAAAATTACCATGGGTACAAACCCTTCAAGTCCTTCCTGTTTGAAATCCAGAATCATCAGTTCAAAATGAAGATTAAAATTTAATCTATTTATGCATGTCAGCTTATATGGGAATGAAAGGTCTGCTCAATTTGTCCTGCTCAGGTTGGTATGGCAGGGAGTCAAGTGATCCGTGACTCACCCTTCCCAGGACTGCCTGTGTGTGTATATATATATATATATATATATATATATATATATATATACTTGGACAAAGAGTGAATAAGTATCCTTAATGCTTTAGATGTTTCTTAGAAACATGACTGAGTGTTCATTCTATAAGGTTGAGGTAAGGATAAGGCTTCTTTCTGCTGCCATCCTAAAAAAAACAAAACACTCTTTGGCTTCCCTGGAAATCAATTTTATTTGAATCTGAGGCCATTTTGAAGTGACTATTATGAAGGTACTAAGCTTACTATATTTGAATAACTGCTCTACACTTCCTCTTCAAGAAAAAAAAAATTCAGATTAACTGCAATGTAGCCTGCAGACAGCTCTACTGCCACAGACAGAGGGAACAAAGAGCTCCCATTGCCTGACCAGCTTTCTGCTGTAGAGGTTCAACTTGTATTGAATTGAGATCATTTTAAATTAACAGAGATTTGACATAACCAAGATTTGACTAGTTTTTCATCTTCTCACAAACCCTGTGGAAGTATTTTTTTGTAAGAGAGGGTGACACTAGGTTTAACTTGAAAAAGTTTTTAAATATTTCTATTATATACATTGTTTCAGCAGTTTAAATTCAAGAGCAAAATTTCAGTGCTCTCCATTCCTTTTTCCTTACCTGGTAGACATCTTTAATTTCTCTAACTATGGTCCCATTTTTCATTTGGGTTTCCCAGCTTTTTAATGTAATGGTCATCTTCATATCTTAATAAAACAAAACTTGAATTATATGCACTACTGGGCAAGCATGACATGACTTTTGCTAGCATATGTAAGGCGTGAAAACCTGGGGGAAAGTACTATTCAATTTAAGTTCCACTTGAGCACGCTGCAGTGCACTGGAAATGAGTTCAGTCTTAATGGCACTGAAAAAGGTAGAAGCAGGGAAAGGTGGAGATCACCGATTTGAACCTAATTAAAAAGACCTGATAAAAATGTTAGAAAGCCAGACGGTAAAGTCAATTTCTTAGTCCTGCGCCAGTCCAGGGATGGAATATGTTTAGCAGGTGACATTCTGCAAGGGTAGACTGGTAATATCAGCAGTGAGACCAAAAGGATTTGTTCACATGGTTAGACTTGGAAAATGTTTTCACGCTTCTTTGTCTAAGTGGAAACAGCCAAAAGAAGAAAATGTGAAATCTGTATTTTAATCAAATCCCCAAACTCTACAAGAGCTTCAAGTACTTGATTACTACTGAATATTTGCTACACTAATTTGAAAACTAAATACTAACATCGTTATAATGGCAAATAGTGGAGTGGAAATTCAGCACACTAGGATAGTTACCATACAATTTTATGAGAAAATAGTTCTTTAATTTTAAGAGTTAAACAATTGATGATTTGAAAACAGCACTTGAATTAAAAGCACTTAAAAATGATATCCAAATTTAGGAAACTTCTGATTACCCCAAATCCATCCATTTAGAAATTAAAAATTTCATCTGAACATACAATATTAGATGGGTCTTTCTTGGATATTTTTATTGCCATGGCTTTAGACAATATCTCTATGTAAAATGACTCAAAATAATTAAGTCAGAAATTTCCTTTGCTTCCTACAGATCACTTTCTGTCATCAATGTAGTGTTGCAAAAAAAAAAAATGGGCAGAAACTTTCAGCTGACGAGTATTTATGTATTGAGTGCTATTAAAAATTAAATATAATTAGGAACCAAGTGAGCCATATTTTGAAATGTTTTATTTGGAAAAAAGGAGGAATGTTTAAAAGGTGTTAGGTACCTAACTAGGGACAAAGAGAAGAAGAATGGGGGGAAAAGAGTGAAGAAAATGCAAGACTGTCTTGGGTGTCTAATTTTGCCACCAGAAATGAACATTTGGAGCATTGATTCACAGCTTTGATCTTCTTCAATCTCTTTGTTCCTCTGTGATGTAACCGAATAATTTATAGGTAACTAAGGCTTCCAAAAGTGCCAGAAAATAGTAAATAGATCTGTCTTTTTCTGGTGAATAGCAAACTACTAGTAATGCCTTGGATTTACAGTCTCCCTTTTACAAAGAGCTCAGGGGGAAGACATTGTGTCACCCAATTCATTTGAAATAGTGAAGAGCCTTTAACAGAAAGTTTAGGTGGTGTCAGAGACATGGCTAATGAGCTTTGTTGAATTCCAGGTTTCATAAGGTAAGATGTTAGTGCTCACCTTCCAAACAGAACTCATTTGGTACCGCATTCTCTGAAATCTTTCACAAATTCTCCCAGGGCAATTTGTTTCAACTATTGACAGGCACATTATTTGCTACCTTAGCAGTCCCACGACTATATGAACCACCAACAAATAACCTATCTAAGCTCTTCTACACCTGAGGCATACTAATTGCTAAGGAAAATCCTTGTCAGAATGCTCTTCATTGCTGCTGGACAAATAGGGGCTTGGCCAAAACTTTGTTTTCTCACCCAGTTTGGTTCTCTAGTAGTAGATCTCTGTCTTCCAATTCTTTCTGTTGCATCTTTGAATTGCATTCATAGAATGTTTAGACTTTTAAGTTGAATTTGCATATTTGGTATTATTTATTTTCACTAAAAGTATTCCCACAAATATCCAATTATAGAATTTTGACTGAACAGATTGTTATACATACAAATGCTAAAATATGAACATTATTCTGTTTTTTAAAAAAATCCACTATATTGAGACATCACTCACACACAGTTAACTGCATAATAAAACTGTACAGTTTATTGCATTTTGACAGTTATGTCCATCGTCAAAGTATTAGCACAATCAAGATACATACAATTTCCATCACCAACAAAAGATTCCTCAGGCCACTTTGCAATTCATCCTTTATTTGCTATCACCCAGGCAACTGATGATCTGCTTTCTGTTCCTCTAATTTAGTTTTTATTTTCTAGAGTTTCATATAAATAGAATAATACAGTATGTACTCTTTTTGTCTTAACTCCTTTCATTTAGTGTTATCATTTTCCAATTCGTTTATTTTGTTGGGCATATTAATAGTTCATTTCTTTTTCTTCCCTATATGAATACTGCACAATTTATCTTTTAACTTCTTGAAGGGCATTTGGGTTGTTTCAAGTTTTGGGCTATTACAAATAAAGCATCTATTAACGTTTATATACAGGTTTTTGTATATATGTACTTTCATTTCACTTGGGTAAATACTTAGGAATGAAGTGGTTGAGTTTTATAATAGATATATTTTACATATATTTAAGAAACTACCACATTGTCTAGCAAAATATTCTATTTTTCATCCCCACCAGCAAGATATTAAATTATCAGTTGCTCCATATTTTCACAAAAACTTGGAGTTTTTTCCTTCAAGTTTTAGTCATTTTAATGTGTTAATTTGCATTTCCCCTGATGATTGATATATTGGGAGTCTCTTCACATGCTTATTGGCCATCTGTGTATATTCTTTTGTGAAGTATCTGTTAAAATATTTTATCCATTTTTAACTTTTTATGAGGGTTATTTTTATTATCAAGTTGTAAGAGCTCTTTATATAAGCTGGATACAAGTTCTTTGTCAGGCTCTTTTGATAATCAAGGATTTTAAGCTTGATAAAGTTTAATTTACTAATTTTTCTTTTATGGTTGTTGATTTCTGTGACCTGTTGGAAAAAAAAAAATTGCCTATCCCAAAGTTACAAAGATTTTCTCTGTTTACTTCCAACATTTTATATTCTAGTTTTTTGTATTAAAATCTAGAATTTATTTTGAGTGAATTTTTGAACATGAGTTAAGGTTCAGCATTTTTTTCCCATATAGATATGCAGTTACAGCACTATTTGTTTTAAAGACTCTTTTGCTGTATTTAATTCCCTTGATACTTTAGTTTTTTTTTTCTTTTTAAAAATTTTATTTTATTTGCTATTTTAGGATTTTTATTTTGTATTTAAATTAATTTTTACTAAAATATAGTTGATTTACAATTCTGTGTTAGTTTGTGCTGTATAGCAAAGTGAATTAGCTATACACATACATATAACCACTCTTTTTTATTTTCCCATATAAGTCATTACAGAGTATTGAGTAGAGTTCCCTGTGTTATAAAATAGGTTCTTATTAGTTACCTATTTTATATATAGTAGTGTGTATATCTGGAGAAGGCAATGGCAACCCAGTCCAGTACTCTTGCCTGGAAAGTCCCATGAATGGAGGAGCGTGGTAGGCTGCAGTCCATGGGGTTGCTAGGAGTCGGAGGCCACTGAGCGACTTCACTTTCACTTTTCACTTTCATCCATGGAGAAGGAAATGGCAACCCACTCCAGTGTTCTTGCCTGGAGAATCCCAGGGATGGGGAAGCCTGGTGGGCTGCCGTCTATGGGGTCTCACAGAGTCAAACATGACTGAAGCGACTTAGCAGCAGCAGCAGTGTGTATATGTCAATCCCAATCTCCCAATTTATCCCTCCTCTCTTCTTTCCCCCTTGGTAACCATAAGTTTGGTTTTTACATCTGTGATTCTATTTCTGTTTTCTAAATAGGTTCATTTGTACCTTTTTTTTAAGATTCCACATGTAAGTGATATTCTATGATATTTGTCTTTCCCTGTCTGACTTTACTCAGTGTGATTATCTCTAGGTCAATCTGTCAGTGCAAATGGCATTATTTTGTACTTTTTTACGGTTGAGTAATATTTCATTGTATATATGTACAACATCTTCTTTATCCATTCCTCCATTGGTAGACATCTAGGTTGCTTCCTTGTGCTTTGCTACTTTTGCTGAAAAATATTTTAACCATATATATGGGGCTATTTATGGACTACTTTTTGCCCTTTGATCAGATTATTTATCTTTTCTTTTGCATCACACTCAATTACTATTGCTTTATAGTAAAGCTTGAAATCAGGTAGCATAAGTTCTCTAATTTTGTTTACCCCTTTAAAAATTGGTTTGACAATTCTAGGTCACGTGCATTTTCATATACACTTAGAATCAACTAGCAATTTCTACAAAAAATTCCCTACTGGAATTTGAATTTAGATTGTGCCAAATCTACAGTTTAATTTGGGAAAAATTTATATCTTAACAACATTACATTTTCCAGTCCATGTCAGTGGTTCTCCCCATTTAATTTCTCTCAGTAGTTTTCAGTGAGGAGATGTCTCATCTGCTTTGTTAGATTTATTCCCCAGTTTTGTATGTATGGGAAGAGGGGCTACTGTCAAATGATTTTTCAAAATTTTATTTTCCTCTCATTTTCTAGTATACAAAAATAGAATTAATTTCTGGATATTTTCTTTGTATCCTGTGATCTTGCTAGATTCATTTGTGAGTTCTATTAGTTGTTTCGTATATTCTGTAGGGTTTTCTGTATAAACAATTGTGTCATCTTGTAACAGAGACAGTTTTACTTCTTTAATTCCAATGTTTATGTCTTCTATTTCTTTTCTTTGTCTTATTTCAATAGCTGAGGCTATCAGTATAACACTTAGGGGAAAGTGATGGCATCACCTACGCTATGGACATGAGTTTGAGTAGGCTCCAGGAGTTGGTGATGGACAGGGAAGCCTGGTGTGCTGCAGTCCATGGGGTCGCAATGAGTCAGACACAACTGAGTAACTGAACTGAACTAAACTGATAAAATATGTTGTTTAGTTTTAGTTTTTTTATAATGGATGAAATTAATTTAATTGACAAATTAAAGAGTTTTTTTCCCTATTCCTAGTTTCCTGTGAGTTTGTTTCTGTTTTTAATCATGAATTGTTATAAGTTCAGTTCAGTTCAGTTGCTCAGATGTGTCCGACTCTTTGCGACCCCATGGACTGCAGCACGCCAGGCCTCCCTGTCCATCACCACCTCCTGGAGTTTACTCAAACTCATGTCCATTGAGTCAGTGATGCCTTCTAACCATCTCATCCTCTGTTGTCCTCTTTGCCTCCCATCTTCAATCTTTCCCAGCAGCAGGGTCTTTTCAAATGAATCAGCTCTTCGCATCAGGTGGTCAAAGTAGTGGAGTTTCAGTTTCGGCATCAGTTTTTCCAATGAATATTCAGGACTGATTTCCTTTAGGATGTACTGCTTGGATCTCCTAGCAGTCCAAGGGACTCTCAAGAGTCTTCTCCAACACCGCAGTTCAAAAGCATCAATTCTTTGGCACTCAGCTTTCTTATAGTTCAACTCTCACACCCATACATGACTACTGGAAAAACCATAGCTTTGACTAGATGGACCTTTGTTGGCAAAGTAACGTCTCTGCTTTTTAATATGCTGTCTAGGTTGGTCAGAACTTTTCTTCCAAGGAGCAAGCATCTTTCAATTTCATGGCTGCAGTCACCATCTGCAGTGATTTTGGAGGCCCCCAAATGAAATCTGTCACTATTTCCTTTGTTTCCCCATCTATTTGCCATGAAGTGGTGGGACCGGATGCCATAATCTTAGTTTTCTGAATGTTGAGCTTTAAACCAACTTTTTTACTCTCTTCTTTCACTTTCATCAAGAGGCTGTTTAGTTCTTCTTCACTTTCTGCCATAAGGGTGGTGTCATCTGCATATCTGAAGTTATTGATATTTCTCCTGGCAACCTTGATTCCAGTTTGTGTTTCATCCAGCCCAGCATTGCTCGTGATGTACTCTGCATATCAGTTAAATAAGCAGGGTGACGATATACAGCCTTGACCTACTCCTTTTCCTATTTGGAACCAGACTGTTGTTTCATGTCCAGTTCTAACTATTGCTTCCTGACCTGCAGTTTCTCAGGAGGCAGGTCAGGTGGTCTAGTATTCCCACCTGTTTAAGAATTTTTTGCAGTTTATTGTGATCCACACAGTCAAAGGCTCTGGCAGAGTCAATAAAGCAGAAGTAGATGTTTTTCTGGAACTCTCTTGATTTTCGATGATCCAGCGGAGGTTGGCAATTTGATCTCTGGTTCTTCTGCCTTTTCTAAATCCAGCTTGAATATCTGGAAGTTCATGGTTTAGGTATTGTTGAATCCTGGCTTGGAGAATTTTGGGCATTACTTTACTAGCGTGTGAGATGAGTGCAATTGTGCGGGAGTTTGAGCATTCTTTGGCATTGCCTTTCTTTGGCAATTGTTAGCAAATGTTTTCAAATCCTTTTTCTATATCTACTGGAATAATATGTTTTTTTTTTTCCCTTTAATCTGTTAATGTGGTATAATATACTGATTTATCACTGAGTGTTAAAGTAACCTTGCATCCTGAGATAAAGCAAGCTTAGTCATTGTGTTATCTTTTCAATACATTGTTGGATTTGGTTTGCTAATATTTCTAAGGATTTTTGCACTTACATTTATGAGAGATACTAGTCTATAATTTTTTTCTTCTATTTTGGTAATATTTTATTTGGTTTGTGGTATCAAGGTTATGCTAGCTTCAAAAATCCATTTAGCGGAATCTCTCTACTCCTCTATGCTCTAAAAAATGTCTGTTTTACCTCGTCAAATTTAGTAAGTTGTATAACTTAAAAATTTGTCCATTTAAAGTAATATAATGAAATTTTAAAATTAAATTTTAAAAATCACTCACAAAATTTTAATTTATCTTCTCATGTCTCTTGGACATAGTTTGGCAGCTTCTTTTTCATTCTTGATAATGACTTGCATTTTCTTTCTTTTTTCTTAATCAACATAGCTAGAATTTTATTAATTTTGTTGATCTTTTCATATAACCAGCTTTTGGCTTTGTTAATTTTCTGTATTTTCTGTTGTGTTTATTTTTAGTGTCATCTTTATCTCCTTTCTTCTACTTACTTTTGATTTACTTTCTTTTTAATTTTTTAGCATCTTAGGTAAGTTTGTTTTTTCTTATTTTCTAATGTAAGCCTTTAAAATGATAAATTTCCTTTTAAGCACTGTGTCTTGACATATGTTATTTTTATCATTCAGTTAGAAAACATTTTTATTTTTCTCAGTTTCTTTATAATTTCTTATTTAGCTCATGCATTACATAGGATCATCTTGTTTGAGTTCCAAATATTTGAGAATTTCATAGATTCTTGTTGTTATTGATTTCTAATGTAATTCTGTTGTACCCAGAGACTATGATTTCAATTCTTTGCATATATATGCTTTGTAGAGATATACTTTATGGTCATACAGAAATGTATGTGTGTGTAGTGAATGTACCATGTGCATATGAAAAGAATGTATATGCTGTCATTACTGGGTATTGTATTCTATAAATATCAATTAGGTTTACTTGGTTGATATTATTCTTTAGATCCTAGATGTTTAAACTGACTTTGTCTAGATAGTGTATCAATACTGAAAGAACAGTGTAAAAATCTTCTACTTGAATTGTCTTTTTTGCTCTTCAATTTTGTTGATTCTTGCTTCATGGATTTGAAGTTTTGTCATTAAGAACATTTGTATTTACAATATTTTTCTGACAAACTGATTATATTATCATTGTAAAGTTTGCTTCTTTACCTTTAACAATACTATTTCTCTTAAAATTTCTTTTAGCTGGTATCAGTATAGCTACCGTGGCCTTCTTATGCTTACTGTTTGTATGATATATCTTTTTAATCTATTCTTTCTACACTTCTGTACCAGATTTAAAGTATGTATGTTATAGACATTAAAAGTGTGTATGTTTAAGATGGGGTCTTGGATTTTTAGCATTTTTTCATAATCTCTGTCTTTTACTTGGAGTGTGTCAACTATTATCATTTAATGTAATTATAAATATGATCATCTTTAGATCTTCTATTTTACTATTTGTTTTTTGTATGATCATTCTTGTTTTTGCGTTTCTGTTTTTACTGCCCTGTCTTCTTTTAGATTATTTTAATATATTTTAGAATTTTATTTGAATTTATCTATTAACTTTTAAACTACATCTTTTAAAATTTTTTAGTGATTCTAGAAATTACAATATACATTCTGAAGTTGTCACAGCCTTCAAAGGATTAATATTTTACTATTATGTTGGTGCCAAAGTAACTGCAGTTCTTACATTGTTGAAATTTGCCATTTGATATTGGAATACATTGCAAATAAATGTGGTTATGTTGTACATCACTTTAAGGCACATTTCTTGCTTTATATTTTTTTGCTAATGACATTGTGCTTATGCGTGCAAAGTCACTTCAGCTGTGTCCGACTCTTTGCGACCCACTGGACTGCAGCCCCCCCAGGCTCCTCTGTCCATGGGATTCCCAGGCAAGAATACTGGAGTGGATTGCTGTGCCATTCTCCTGGGGATCTTTCCAACCCAGGGTTTGAACCCGCATCTCTTATGTCTCCTGCATTTGGCAGGCGGGTTCTTTACCACTAGTGTCACCTGTGAATTTGAGCAGATTTTTTTATCTGAGTTCAAAATGGGTCATAAAGCAGCAGAGAAAACTTAACACATGAACAGCACATTGGAACTGCTAACGAATGTATGGTGGAGATGAGAGCCTTGAAGATGAGGAGTGTAATGACTGGCCATCCGAAGTTGACAACGACCAATTGAGAGGTGTCATCGAAGCGGATTCTCTTACAACTATCTGAGAAGTTGCCGAAGAACTCAACATTGACCATTCTACGGTACTTTGGTATTTGAAGCAAATTGGAAAGGTGTAAAAGCTTGATAAGTGTGTGCCTCATGAGCCGACTGAAAAAAAAATCATTGTTTTGAAGTGTCATCTTCTCTTGTTTTGTGTACATGCAAAAACAACAAACCATTTCTCGATTGGATTGTGATGTGCAATGAAAAGTGGATTTTGTATGGCAATTGGTGATGATCAACCCAGTGATTGGACTGAGAAGAAGCTCCAAAGCACTTTCCAAAGCCAAACTTGAACTAAAAAAAGGCCATGGTCACTGTTTGGTGGTTTGCTGCCCATCTGATCCATTACAGCTGTCTAATCCCAGCAAAACCATTACATCTGAGAAGTATGCTCAGCAAATCAATGAGATACACTGAAAACTGCAAGGCCTGCAGCTGATATTGGTCAACAGAATGGGCCCAGTTCTTCTCCACAACAATGCCCTTACCTTGTGTCCTACAACCAACGCTTCAAAAGTTAAATGAATTGGGCTATGATGTTTTTGTCTCCACCATTTTCACCTGACCTCTCACCAATCAACTACAACTTCTTCAAGCATCTCAACAACTTTTTGCAGGGAAAATGCTTCCACAACCATTAGGATGCAGAAAATGCTTTCCAAGAGTTCCTCAAATCTCAAGGCACAAATTTTTATGCTAGAGGAATAAACAAACTTATTTCTTGTTGACAAATATATGTTGATTGTAATAGTTCCTATTTTGATTCATAATGATGTGATTGAGCTAGTTATAAAGATTTAAAATTCAAGGTCCGAAACCACAATTAGGTTTGCACCAACCTAATAATTGCATAAAATGCAGCCGTACAACCAAGTAGGTCCATTTATCACCTCTCCTCACCTTCTGTTATGCAATGTTTGCCATATATATTAAAACTACCTGCATTTTAATCCCACAAGAGAATGATATTATGTTTGCTTTAAGTGGCTGTGTATATTTTAAAGAAATGAAGCAAGAAATGGTCTTTTCACTCAAATATTTACATTTTTTGGATTCTCTTTTATTCTTAAAGATCTAAGATTCTCTCTGGTGTCATTTGTTTTCCTCCTAGAGAATTGTCTTTTTTTTTTTTTAATTTTGGATATGCTGGTGATTCATTTTCAGTTTTCTTTTGTCTGAAAACTTGAAATTTATTCTATGCCAGTTGCTTCCTCCAAATATTGACTCTTCTCTTAAATCTGCATGCTTTTAATTTATCAGAGGGTAATTTTAAGTGTTTACTCACTCATACTAGTAGAATTCCCATTAACCCATTTTGGAAAACTATTTAAAATATGGGAAAGTATTTATGCAATAATAATAAATGAAAATAAGATGATAAACAGAATGTATTTCAGTTTTAGAAACAAAAAATGTAGCTATACATTTATAATGTATAAAAATGGAGAAGAAATATATCTAAGTCCTATTAGGGCTTCCCTGATAGCTCAGTTGGTAAAGAATCCGCCTGCAATGCAAGAGATCCCAGTTCGATTCTGCTGGGATTCCTAATCAGGAAGATCCACTGGAGAAGGGATGGGCTACCCAATCCAGTATTCCTGAGCTTCCCTTGTGGCTCAGCTGGTAAAGAATCTGTCTGCACTGCAGGATACCTGGGTTCGATCCCTGGGTTGGGGAGATCCCCTGAAAAAGGGAAAGGCTACTCACTCCAGTATTCTGGCCTTGAGAATTCCGTGGACTGTTTAGTTCTTGGGGTCACAAAGAGTTGGACACAACTGATATTATTCCTAATAATAACTAGGAATTATTTCCTGGTAGTTGGATTATGGTTGATTTTTATTTTATTCTTTAGAACTTGCTAAAAGCTATATTTTTAAAAACAGCACATTTAATTTTATGATTAGACAAATAATAAAATTGATTTAAAAAGATATCAGAAGGCAATGGATTAATAAATGATAAATGAATCATGTAGTTCATAAATCCTTTACTATTTTGAAGGAGGAAAAGATTATCTAGACCAAAAGATCACAGAAGCTTTTCATAGGAGAAGTAGGATATGAAATGTTTCTAGAAGGGGATAGTTTAAATAAGTGTTGGGTTATGTAGGTGAAGTGGAAGGAACATTCTAAAATTTTTCTTGGTATGGAATTTAAGGCCTTGAACTCAAGAAGGTATTTGCTAAGCCTCTCTATTTTTTAAGATGCGTATGAATTTGTTTCATTGTGTTTCATTCATAGGCTGATTCTGTTAGCAAGGATGACAGAGTGATAGGTTACTCACTCAGGTTTCTGCTTTGTTTCTGGCTCAGTGGCTTTGTTTCTGGCTCAGTGGCTGGAACTGGGGAACTAGGCAAGAGAAGAATGCAGTAATTGATTATTTTTTACTTCTTTGCTTTCTTTCAGTCTCTTCCAATTGTCATTTTCCATTTAGGGAAATATTCTCAAATAGAGATAATAATCTTGTAAACCTTTTTTATCAAACTTCATGAGAGAATTATTCCTTATTTCTCTTGACATCATTTTGTTTGCTTTCATCTTCTAATATGGAAAAAACTCTACATTTTTTAAATTTAAAAATTGAAAATTTAACTTGGAGTTAGAAACAAAATGCTTAAAACTTATCATATAGTATTTTGATGATAAGTTCAAAGAGCTACTTTTGGGAAACAACATGACAATTATGCTTTCTAATTTTAACAAAATTTCAAATGAACAGGAAGCCTCATATTGTGCAAACATTTATTTTTATTCTTTGAAACACAACTTTTAGATGAAAGAGGCAAGTTATAATAAAGATAAACTCCATATAAGATATTTAATCACAAATCTAACCTCCAGGATATGTCCCAGTGGGAACATCCACTAAAGCCACTCTTTTACCATCCTGTACAGGAATCACTGACGTTCAGTTTGATGAGCCTGAAGCCCTATGAGATTGTGAGTCCTCAAAGGAAGAACCAACTATGTTGAGAATGCTAAACAGGGAAATGGGCCCGTATATTTTTGAAAGATAATCAGTAAGTATGTAGAAATTGAAAAGTTATTACTTAGGCATCAGATAAAAATTATTTTAATCGAGGTTCTTTATTTCTTGAACATTTTATGTAATTGACATTTAATGCTTATAAATTTTGAAGTAATATAACCATGCAATATTCTCACGAAATATATAGATTATGATCGACAAAATGCTATCTTGTGTTCATTTACTTGCCAGTATTCTTTATATTTATCATTGTAGTTAGTCAAGTTTTCTAATATATGAGCATCCAAGTCATTCATCAACAACCAGCGGTAATAAATATTAGAACTAAATTGAATCATTAAAGAATTGTATACCTTTTAATGAGGCACCAAAGAACATTTAGTCACTTATCATTTAAAATTCACTTAAGCATCTAGAGTAGAAGTGCCCAGTAGAACTTTCTGTAAAATTGAGAATGTTTGTTATGATAGCCACCAGTCACATGTGGCTATCAAGCACTTATAGTGATACTAGTGTGCCATAAGAAATGAATTTTTATTTTTTAAAATTAATTTTAAAAGCAGCATGTAGCTCAATATAGGTGAAGTGTAAATTTGGAGTCCTCATGTGTTTTTGAAGTGAAGTGATAAAGTGATAATAAAACTGAGTATTTTTTCCTTCCTTTGTCTTAATTCATTCTGAAAACAAAAACTTAGTTAAAAATATAAAATTCACAAAAGCTTTTGAATCCACTCTGGTCATTCTTCAAATAAAGAAGTTGGCACAATTGAGTGTGCACTACAAATGTTTGTTCATTTGTGACAGGGTTTACATATTATCCTCAGTTGTAATTTTTTGAAATGGTTTGTATTTGATGCTCTATTAAACTGGTTGAAGATGTTAAAAAAAATCATATGCTTAAACTTAACAATCGATACTGAAGTTTAATTGTTAAAATATATATATATTCAATTTTTGTTGAAGAAGCCTGGATATGTAAACTTGTTGTTTAAATTAGAGAAATCACTTCAACTGTCTGTGAATTTTAGTGGCTGATATCCATCTGAGCTTCCTTGGTGGCTTAGATGGTAAAGTATATGCCTGCAATGTGAGAGACCTGGGTTTGATCCCTGGATCGGGAAGATCCCCTGGAAAAGGAAATGGCAACCCACTCCAGTACTCTTGCTTGGAAAATTCCATGGACAGAGGAGCCTGGTAGGCTACAGGCTATGGGGTCACAAAGAGGTGGAGACGACTGAGCAACTTTTATAACATGAAAAAAATTTCTCAGATGAAAGGAGAATGTAATGATTATACAAATTTGTTTCTATTCAAACTTTATCATGAAACTCCTAAGGGTTTGCTGTGAATACCTTCCAGCAGCTGGGGTAAGAATATTTGCTGCAGAGAGCTCTTTCCCTTTTCCTGTGGTCAGATATTTATGGGACAGTAGTGGTGATAGGATGATGTGACAAGAGGGGAATTATACAAGTCAAAATATTGTAGAACTCTGTGTAGTTTCTGTTCTCATCTAGGTATTCTTGCTCTTTTTGGCTCTCTCTATTTCTGTCTCTGTCTCAGTAGTTGAGCATGCGTGTTTTCTAAGTCACTTCAGTCGTGTCCCACTCTTTGCGACCCTGTGGACTGTAGGCTGCCAGGTTCCTCTGTCCATGAGATTTTCCATGCAAGAATACAGGAGTGGGTTGCCATGCCCTCCTCCAGGTGATCTTCCCAACCCAGGGCTTGAACCTGCATTCCTTTGGCTCTTGCATTGCAGGCAGATTCTTTACCACTGAACCACTGGGGACTGACCCTCAACTTACTATACTAGTGTCCATGGATTTAACATACATCATTTCAGTCACTATTAGGGGAACAATAAATTTCCTCAAATCCAAAGTAGGGCTTTTTGAAATATCTTTCAATACTCTACCTTTAAATTTCTATTGGTTAACTTTGCCTTCATCCTGGCCTTTCTGTCTGCTCCCTGATTGAGATTAAGCTAAGGAGCAATGGTGAAAAGCTTGGGAAAAACTGGAAGAGGAAGAGCTGTCATTGGCAGGCTCCATTTTAACTGCAGGGTTGCTATAATGTAAGAGTCATTAATGTGCTAGATCTTATGTACTTGGTCTTTAAAAGTACCTTACAGCATACTGCAGTTAACTGTTTATTGCTTCCATTTCCTCCCACCCAACTCCGCCCCCCTACTGTGGGTGTCTTGCCGTTGCTGGGAAATCAGCAGAGTATATTCTGCTGCTCCCCACTGAAGACAGAAATAAGTGCTTAGTCTTTTTTTGACGCTTTCCACCTTCAACACCCACTGTGCTATGGCTCGGTAGAGTACTTTATAGGTGGTTATATTAAAATTTCTTTTTCTATCAATAAAATGTAAAATTTGCCCTAATGGCCTCAATCTATATTTTATTCAGTACAGATAACAAGATAATTTTCTTAATGAAAGTAGCTAATATATGCTCTACATATGGAGTTTTAAATTGTGATGATAATGTCTTTTTGGTGACTGTAGTCTCCACTTTTGTGATGTAATGTTTTGTAAAGATGGCTAGTGATTTTACTGATTATTCTCAAATGGCTTAATAAACACATTCTTAATGGTGCTATGAATAAATTTTAAAAATTATTTTGTTCAGTAAAGTGCCTATGTGGTAAGAGTTTTAAGCCCTGAAAAATTTACTCAAATCCATTGCAGGCAACAACTGGTTTTATTTATTTTAGAAAAAGCTTAATAGCTCTTTTAAAATCTGAAAGTGATTTAACAATTAGAACTTTCATTAACTGTACCTGATCCTTGTGTACACACTTAAAAAAAAAAAAAAAAAAAGACTTTTTGAAGGAAAACTGCATTTCCCAGGCCCTGTTAATGTTTGCCTCTATCTGGTTCCAGAAGCTTGAAGCTGCACGAGAACCACAGGAATTAAGGGAGAATGGGGAGAATTCACTTACAAGAATTTGAAAGAAATACTCAAAACAATGGGTTCAATTACACTGTGTTCATGATTCTTTTCTTGTGAAAGGAGAAACATCAAATGTATTTTAATATGTCTGGACAACAGAACTTGCTTCTTAGAATTAGATTAAAAACAAGACAGTGAAGGATCATTTCTGACCTGAGTAGAAGATTCTATGCTCTTTGAGAGATTGCAGAATTCAGTTCAGTTCAGTTCAATCGCTCAGTCGTGTCCAACTTTTTGCGACCCCATGAACCGCAGCACACCTGTCCATCACTAACTCCCGGAGTTTACCCAAACACATGTCCTTAGAGTCGGTGATGCCATCTAACCATCTCATCCTCTGCTGTCTCCTTCTCCTCCTACCCTTGATCTTTCCCAGCATCAGGATCTTTTCAAATGAGTCAGCTCTTCACATCAGGTGGCTAAAGTATTGGCATTGCAGCTTCAGCATCAGTTCTTCCAATGAGCATTCAGGACTGATTTCTGTTAGGATGGACAGGTTGGATCTCCTTGCAGTTCAAGGGACTCTGAAGAGTCTTCTCCAACACCACAGTTCAAAAGCGTTAATTCTTTGGTGCTCAGCTTTCTTTATAGTCCAACTCTCACATCCATACATGACTATTGGAAAAACCACAGCTTTGACAAGGTGGATCTTTGTTGGCAAAATAATGCCTCTGCTTTTTAATATGCTGTCTAGGTCGGTCATAACTTTCCTTCCAAGGAGTAAGCATCTTTTAATTTCATGGCTGCAATGACCATCTGCAGTGATTTTGGAGCCCCCCCAAAATAAAATCTGATACTGTTTCCACTGTTTCCCCATCTATTTGCCATGAAGTGATGGGACCAGATGCCATGATCTTAGTTTTCTGAATGTTGAGCTTTAAGCCAACTTTTTCACTCTCCTCTTTCTCATCAAGAGACTCTTTAGTTCTTCACTTTCTGCCATAAGGGTGGTGTCATCTGCATATCTGAGGTTATTGATATTTCTCCTGGCAATCTTGATTCCAGCTTGTGCTTCATCCAGCCCAGCATTGCTCGTGATGTACTCTGCATATCAGTTAAATAAGCAGGGTGACGATATACAGCCTTGACGTACTCCTTTTCCTATTTGGAACCAGTCTGTTGCTCCATGTCTAGTTCTAACTGTTGCTTCCTGACCTGCATACAGATTTCTCAAGAGGCAGATCAGGTGGTCTGGTATTCCCATCTCTTTCAGAATTGTCCACAGATTGCAGAGGATACTTATTAAAAAAATCCTACCTTTCTTGTCTATGGCTCTGTAAGTGTCAGGCTGTTTCTGTTGTCATCCTGGTATTCAGTCAAGAATATGAAGCACCTGCAAGCAAGAAGTAGCTTTCTATTAAAAGAAATTAGTCATCCCTAAGACCTGTATATGTATGCTGACTCTGTGAAAAGTAATTGTTTCAAGCAGTTAAATCTTGAGATGGTATTCTGCTTATCCTAGCTCCTTAGATAACTAATGCAATTAAAAGTGTTTTAAAATTATAGAAGCAATCTATATTCTCCATAAAACAACACAGAATGATACATAGGAATTTATGCTACATAGGAATTATTAGGTCAATTAAAAAATTGACACGTGGTTGGTTGCTTAGATAAAAATATTGTATCAATATTAAATTTCCTGAAGTTGACAATTCTACTGTGGAAATGTAAGAGAATATTATTATTTAGAAGAAATGCTCGCTGAACTATTTGGGGGGTAAAGGGCTTTATGCAAGTTACTTACTCTTGAATAGTTCAGACAAATATTATTTATGTGAATATATATTTTTATGTGTCTGTGTGAATACGTGTAGATGTATGTGGAAGAGAAACAGCAAACAATGAAGCAAATAGAGTAAAAGGCTAATGTGTGAATCTATGTAAAGGATATGTGTGTGTTCATGGTTCTGTTGCTATTCTTACAACTTTAAGATTGAAATTATTTCCCAAATAGTTGAAAAAAATGTGAAAGCTTTCTCTTTCCCAGTTTTTTTCTATGCATACCTCTCACATAGAGATGTTTTAAAATATATAGAGGATATACTAAATATTTAATTTTGTGGTTTGATTTTCTTCTTTTTCATTTATCAATATATTTTGAATTGTGTAGTGTTTTGGTCACCTGATTTCCAAGTAGATGTCTATCTTATTTTAGCCAAATTCCCTTAGAGGACCTAGTTGCTCTGTCCTTCTCCATGACCTATTGAATTTTATACATGTGTTTTAAAGAATTTCATCAACCTTTATATGAATGAAAAATGGAGATTTTGAGAAAATCAAAATATTCCTGGGGTCCTTCTATAAGGGAAAACCATGCTATGAAGTCCAACTCACAGTGTTCTGTTATTTACTTATGAAAAAGGTAAGTCATTCATATGTTTCAGATTTCAAACTGTGCCAAAGGACATATAGTGAAAAACACTCTTTCTACCCTCTTCCCTTGCTACCCTCTTTTCAGAAGCAGTCAGTGCTAGTTCTTTCTTCTGTATTCTTGCATAGATATTGTATGCTTTTACAGTATGTGTGTATGTGTATATGTGCATGTACAGTTATTAACATATCCTCACTTATGAATATTATATCTTCACATATATGCATATTGTATTCAAATTCATCATATACTTATTGAGCCACTTCTATGCACTAGACACTATCTTAGGTGCTTGTGATACATCAATAAACAAAACAATATCCTTACTCTCATGTAGCTATCATCCTAATGGAAGTAGACATACAATAAACTTGGGCAAAATAAATACATTACATAATATGTCAGAAGGTGAAAAATGTTATTAAACAAAGAAGATAGAATAAGGGAGGTTGACAGTGCCAGGTCATGGAGAAGGGATGGACCGAGCTGGAATTTTAAATGTGATGGTCAAGATAGGCCTCCTTGAGAAAGTAACACTTAAGCAGAGACTTGAAAAAGATTTGGCTTCCCTGGTGGCTCAGGGGTAAAAATTCTGCCTGCAATGCAGGAGATGTTGATTTGATCCTTGGGTTAGGAAGATTCCCTGGAGAAGGAAATGGCTACTCACTCCAGTGTTCTTGCCTAGGGAATCCCATGGACAGAGGAGCCTGGTGGGCTGCATTCCATGGTGTCACTAAAGAGTCAGACTCTACTGAGCACACATGCAAGGCTAGCAGAAAGAGATAGGAAGATGGTGTTGCAGATATCCGGATACCAAGAAAAGGGATAATCAATATAAAAGCCTTAAAGTGGGAATACTATGCCCAGTATCTTCAAGAAATAGCAAAGGATTCAGGGTGATGGGATCAGAGTAAACAGAAAAGAAAATAGTTCCATAGGAGTCCTGAGAAGAAATGTAGAGCCAGTTCAAGTGAATGGAGAGACACTGGAAATTTTTGAGCAGAGAAATGGTATCATGTAGCTTACATTTTAACAAGATAGTTCTCTGACTGTTGTGTTGAGAATACACAGCAAGGGGGCTTGGGTGAAAGCAAGAAGACAGGTTAAGTGGTTTTTGCAAAAATTCAGGCAAATAATGGTGGTTTAGACTAAGGTGGTAGTAGTGGTCAGGTTATGCATATATTCTGAAGGCAGAACCAACAGTGTTTCCTGACTGTATGTGGGATGTAAGAGAGAGAGAGAAGGAGTCAAGAATAACTCCTATAGTTTGATGTGAGCAACTGTATATATAGATATGCCACTGGGGCAGAGACAAATTTTGAGAAGCTTGAATTTTCTTTACAATTTTGGGGGCCTGCTTCAGGAAAATGAATATAAAACTACCCATGTAATATTAGATATTAGGTAAAATGGGAATATTTATTAATAATGAAGGAATAAATGACACATTTTACAAATATTAAAAAACTTTCAACTACATTAACATCACAAAGTCCAGAAAAATAATAGTTTTAAAATTAATTACTCTCTATCTATTATTGTTTGCTTAGTTTCCAAAAATTTTTATCTTTGGTCTCCAAATACTCCTTTTTAAAGCAACTTGTTCTTGCTTCGTGCTTAAGGTGTGCCTTATCTTTCTGAGTAATAGCTTTGATTGTTTTAAGTTTTCTTCTCCTTCTGAAGTCTTCATTTTCTGCGTTTCTTGTTTTTTTTTTTCTCCTTTTTTAAAACATTAGTTCTGTTTGTTTTTTAGTTTTATTTTTTATCCTTGTCTCTAACTTGTGTGTTGGAACCTTTCCCCATGATTTGATAATCTTTGGTTGTCTGCTCTTGGTTGAGAGTGCTGATTGTAACTGAGTCTGGGGTATAGCTGATTTACTCTGAGTGCAGATGAACTGTTTAAATGCAGAACCGCTAGTCATCTGCATATTTAGGTTTTTCTTTTTGAGCTCATCAGGTTCTCCAGAGAAGATTTTTCCAATCTCTTGCCTGGAGGATGGAATTCTGCAGCCTTAGTGAGGGAAGCATTCGATTGATTATGCACATGGTTTCTCAATCCCCTTGTTTTAAGCGGTGTCCAGGGCCAGTGTGCCTGGTGTTTTCCAGTTCAGTGACTCTCTATTTTTTTTCCAGAGCTGGAGAATAAACATGCAGACTTCTGTGGAGGAAAGTGAAAGACAGTTATCTACCTCTGTAGAATGAGAAAAAGGATCTTTCTAAATTAAGTTGCTTTTCAGATATTTTCACCCAAACCTCCTGATTTTAACTTTCTCTTAACACTCTGTTCCAAAAGTACTTAGTGCTGCCAATTTTTGAAACTTATGATGATACTGGATTATAAATTAGGTTATTTCTCAGCATTCTCCACTGCTGGCTGAGTTCCCTACTGTCTCAGGCTAAGTCACCTCATGCTAATTCACCTGGGTTCCACTTCAAAAATTATATTGCTCTTTATTTCTTCTAATGTACTTCCCAGATTTTGGGTTTATGTCTTAAAAAATAAAAACAACTTTCCTTGCATTTTTAGTGAGGTTTGGAGGGATTAAAATTCGATTCCTGAGTACAGTTTAGCCATCTAATACAGACTTTCTTGGGATCCAACAATTAAAAAAATATTCATTTATTTTTATTATTTATTTTATTTAGGAATAATTTTTAAATTGTATTTTATTTAACTTTACAATATTGTATTGGTTTTGCATATATCAAAATGAATCTTCCACAGGTATACATGTGTTCCCCATCCTGTATCCTCCTCCCTCCTCCATACCATCCCTCTGGGTTGTCCCAGTGCACCAGCCCCAAGCATCCAGTATCGTGCATTGAACCTGGACTGGCGACTCGTTTCATATATGATATTATACATATTTCAATGCCGTTCTCCCAAATCATCCCACCCTCTCCCTCTCCCACAGAGTCCATAAGACTGTTCTATACATCAGTGTCTCTTTTGCTGTCTCGTATACAGGGTTATTGTTACCATCTTTCTAAATTCCATATATATGTGTTAGTATACTGTATTGGTGTTTTTCTTTCTGGCTTACTTCATTCTGTATAATAGGCTCCAGTTTCATCCACCTCATTAGAACTGATTCAAATGTATTCTTTTTAACGGCTGAGTAATACTCCATTGTGTATACGTACCACAGCTTTCTTATCCATTCATCTGCTGATGGACATCTAGATTGCTTCCATGTCCTTATTTTTAATTATTTTTGGCTGCTGTGGGTCTTCATTGCTGTGTTTGGGCTTATCTTTAGTTGAGGTTAGCAAGGGCTACTCTCTAGTTGCAGTGTGCAGGCTTCTCACTGCAGTGGCTTCTCTTGTTGCAGAGCGTGGGCTCAGTAGTAGTGGCACATGGGCTTAGTTGCTCTGCTGCATGCGGGATCTTCCTGGTCCAGGGATTGAACCGGTGTTCCCTGCATTGCAAGCTAGATTCTTAAGCACTGGACCACTGGGGTAGCCCCTGGGATCCAACCATTAAATACTTGGTTTTCTTACTGTTAAATTTGGACCAGGATTTCTGATTCCATTCATTTTTTCAAGGTAATGAGCACTGCCACTACTACAACAAACTCTCTTATCATTTTTCATTATATGAGAACTGGCTATAGATAAAAGGGCATGTTAATCCATGTCAATGATTCAGCAGTTATGAATTGAGCATCTATTGTGTACCAGGCACTATGGTAGTCATTTGATATATGGAAATAAGTGAATCTACCCTCATTGGAATCACAATCTAATGGATGGAAGCAATGTAGACCAAAAAAAAAAGGTATCTGTAATATCAGAAGTATGATCCAAATTCCAATATAGCCCAGATGAAGGCATCAATAACTCTGTCTGGGTCAGGCTCAGGGAAGTCTTCCTGGAGGGGTTGATGCTGACATAGGGAATGGGTGTTAGCAGCTTGCCACTTAGAAATAGTATGGAGAGGGTGTGGAGAAAAGGGAACCCTCTTACACTGTTGGTGGGAATGCAAACTAGTACAGCCACTATGGAGAACAGTGTGGAGATTCCTTAAAAAACTGGAAATAGAACTGCCTTATGATCCAGCAATCCCACTGCTGGGCATACACACTGAGGAAACCAGAAGGGAAAGAGACACGTGTACCCCAATGTTCATCGCAGCACTGTTTATAATAGCCAGGACATGGAAGCAACCTAGATGCCCACCAGCAGATGAATGGATAAGAAAGCTGTGGTACATATACACAATGGAGTATTATTCAGCCATTAAAAAGAATACATTTGAATCAGTTCTAATGAGATGGATGAAACTGGAACCTATTATACAGAGTGAAGTAAGCCAGAAAGAAAAACACCAATACAGTATACTAATGCATATATATGGAATTTAGAAAGATGGTAACAATAACCCTGTGTACGAGACAGCAAAAGAGACACTGATGTATAGATCAGTCTTATGGACTCTGTGGGAGAGGGAGAGGGTGGGGAGATTTGGGAGAATAGCATTGAAATATGTATAATATCATGTATGAAACGAGTCGCCAGTCCAGGTTCAATGCACGGTACTGGATGCTTGGGGCTGGTGCACTGGGACGACCCAGAGGGAGGGTAGGGGAGGGAGGAGGGAGGAGGGTTCAGGATGGGGAACGCAGGTATACCCGTGGTGGATTCATTTCGATATTTGGCAAAACTAATACAATATTGTAAAGTTTAAAAATAAAATAAAATAAAAAAGAAATAGTATGATTAAGCTGCAGTGGACAATATAAATCTTTCACCCTCTAATTTTGATCTGAGAGTGCTTTTAGGTGTTAGAATCCCAGATACAAAGCAGATGAAATAAGTAAATATTTCAGGCCATTTTAATTCAGGATAATGGAACATCACAATATCAATGTTCACATCATAATTCACAGCTGAAATGAAACACAATGAAATCAGTCTGTTTTTTCTGTCTTTATAGGGATGTTATGGCAATTAATATAATTGCTTATATATAATGCTTTATGAGTATAACATAAACATTTTAAATATCAATTCAAAAAGAAAAGCTGAAATTGTAGTGACATAACCTCATTCAACTAGTACTTAACTAAGCACCTGTTATGTGATAGAAATTCTTTAGGTGTTGTAGATACAGTGATGAACAAATGGATGGCAGAGGAGATGAGTGTAAGGAAGGGAGAAATATAGATTGCAGTAAGATAAAATAGCAGGTGGAACTGTCCCAGTTTTAGATTTTTGGGACAGAGTAAGAGCCATTCAGGACTCTGCAATAAAGTCAGCATGTCTGGAGCCCAAATCATGAGGCAGAGAACAGCATAAGATAATGCTGCAGTGATATAGGAAGCTGCCAGTTAATAAATTTGTAAGGATCCATATTAAGGAATTAAATGAATTTTATCCTAACAATGATGGACACTGAAAGGGAGTAACATGTTTATATGTATATTTTAGCAAGATCATCCTGCTGATACATTTTAAGTCCTTAAGAAAAGATTACCAGTAGCTTCTAATATAATAAAAGAGGCACTAGGCATTTAGTACACAGCTCCACCTATGACATATTTATACAAAAACTGAACCTAAAGCAGACCAAGTTTCTAGGTTAAAATACAAGTTTATAGGAAATGCAGGAAGACAGCAGACCATGTTCAGTGAAACCACAGGGATACAAACAAAGAACTACAGGCTGTTGGGAACTCTAGGACAAAAGACTCAATTTATTCAGGAAATAAAGTCAAGGAAATAAAAATCTTGAGGAGAAACCTACAGAGTAGGATGGTATTTAAGGGCCACTTCAACCAAATGGGGGCTTCCCTAATAGCTCAGTTGGTAAAGAATCCACCTGCAATGCAGGAGACCCTGGTCCGATTCTTGGACTAGGAAGATCCGCTGGAGAAGGGACGGGCTACCCACTCCAGTATTCTTGGGCTTCCCTTGTGGCCCAGCTGGTAAAGAATCTGCCTGTAATGTGGAAGATCTGGGTTTGATTCCTGGGTTGGGAAGATCCCCTGGAGAAGGGAAAGGGTACCCACTGCAGTAGTCTGGCTTGGAGAATTCCGTGAACTGTATAGTTACCGGGGTCACAAGGAGCTGGACATGACTGAGCTACTTTCACTTTCAACTAAATGTAGGGAGAGGATTTTGTTTGTAGAATGATTCAAACAATCAAAAAAACCTGATAAACCACTGTGATACTCTTAGGGAAATTTAAACAGTGACTAGATATTTGAAGGTTCTTAGGTAAGGAATTTCTTTGAGTTTTCTAGCTGTGAAAATGATGTAATGGTCATGTTTTAAAAACAATTTTTATTTTCCAGATAGGTGCCAGCATGAAAACAAGCAGATTAATAAATAAGACAACTAGTTGCTGTGTTTGTTACTACTAGTTTTCTCCTATAATTGGTTGTAGGAGAGGAAGATTGGAAGTAGAATGACCATGTAGGTAGGAGGTTTTTGTACCAATCCAGGAGAAAGAGAATGGAGGACTAGACTAGGGTGATGGCAGAGAAGATGGAGAAAAGTAGATGGTTTCAAGACATACTCTGGAGGTAGAGCTGACAGAATTTGTTGATGAATTGGATTTGTGGGAATGTTGATGTAAGGAAATAGACAAGAACATTTGCCAGATTTCAGGCTTGATCAATTTGGTGGATTGAGAGTGTCATGTGTTCCAAAAGGGAAAACTAGAGAATAAGTAGTGTTTGGAGAGACAGGGTAAGATTTAACATAGATGTGAGTCCTTGGTTTTAGATTTCAGTGAGATATGATAATACACATGGATTAATCTGTATTTGAATGTTCACGTTTGGAGTGGAGGAAATATCTCTGGCTTAGAAGCATCAAATTAAGATTAATTGGCATGTAGATAGCCAACTGAAGCTATGGAACTAAATGTGATCACCCTGGGGGAATGTGATTGAAAACGAAGAGAGGAAAAGGGGGAAGAGGAGGTGGTGGGGGGGGGAAGGTCTAGAACACAACTCTGAGAATTGGCAACACAAATTTATGTAGGGAAGAATCAACCTGCAAAATAACAAGATGGGGTGGAGAGAATATGAAAAAATCTTCTCCTGATATTCCAGGAAGCTAAAGAAGATAGTGTTTCCAAAAGAAGTGTGTGGTTAATTTAACATTGTCAACTTCTATAGAAAAATTAAATTAGATGAGGACAGAAAGAACATTGTGTTTGGTGACATATAAGTCATTAGTGTCCTTATGAAGTTTTTTTTTTTTTTTGTGGAATGATCTAGCGAAACTAACTTGAAGTAGGTTGAGGAGTGAGTAGAATGTGGGCAAATTGTGACAGAAATATAGGAAACTTTTAAAGGCAAGGTTATCAGGAAGGAAATATGGGGTTAAGGTGTTTTTTAAGTCTTAACCATGTATTAATGAAGATGGAAAAGATCCAGTAGAGCATAAGATAAATAAAAAAAAAAAAAAAAAAGGAGGAGGGTAATCAGAAGTGGAAAAACATCTAAAAATCATAGAAGAGTTAGGAACCAGAGAAGATGTGAAGGGTTTGATTTTAAATAGAAGAGACACTACTTCTTTTGTCACAGAAAAGATAATGGAAGGATACAGGTAGCTTCCCTGGTGGCTTAGACAGTAAAGAATCTGCCTGCAACGTGGGAGACTGGGGTTTGATTCCTGGGTTGGGAGGATCCTCTGGAGAAGGAAATGGCTACCCACTCTTGCCTGAGAAATCCCATGGACAGAGGAGCCTGGCAGGCTACAGTCTACGGGGTTGCAAAGAGTCAGTGAGTGACTGAGTGACTAAGCACATTAGGCACAGATAGTTTTGTAGGTTTTGTAGCTCTGTGTGTTTGCATGTGTGTGTGTGTGAAAGAAAAAAGGGAAGATTATCTGCTGAGACTGCAGGAAGATTTGGAGGTGTGTCAAAGAGGTTTGAGAACAATAGGGAAAATTTGAAGTAGCTATGGATATATATCCTCTGAGTTGACTGTGAGATTATAAAGTGCTTTAGGGATAAATATTGACCACAAGAGACCACAAATATAGTGGCAGCAATACATGTAGTTGTATGATTTTCAAAAACAGTGCTCAGCAATCTGAATATAGTAAAAGCAGAAACATTTTAAAACAAAAAATGTGAATGGTCCAAAGCAAGCTTTATTTACCTAAGTTGTAATTTCCTGTTAGCTCCCAGGGACTCTGTTAGTAAAAGCGAGATAATAGATTCAATATACTTTGAGATCTTGGGAATGAAAGTCCTTTTTAAAGACAAAGTGAAACCACAGTGATAATCACATAAAATTAAGCTATTTGAGATGTTTTCTATTCTTTTTGATTCCTGCATTACATGCCATTGATTTCCCTTTGATCCATCCCTTCACGATTAACTTAGGCATGATTTTCCTAATGCTTGATATTATCCTGTCAGTTTAAGAAACATCAGAGTAAATCAAAACTGAAGATGCCTATGATCACAAAATAACAAACATGTCAAAATAGAAATGTCAGTTTTTCTTAATTTAATAGCAGCTTATACCTCCCACCAAATCCACACAAGAAATTTCCAAATACCAACTATTGTATGTTTGTGAAGTGAATTCCAGTCAAAATTTAGACATGTATTTGAATGAACATTTATTCTATTGTAACGCTATTCAGTTTGTACCTAGCATTGTTGTTAGACCCTAGGGATTTATATATGGATAAGACAAATTTCTTTTATGTATTTAAGGAGCTCATGAAATTGAGGCAGAGTAAAGACAGGGTGGAGGATCAGCCAGTGAAGAGCCTTATATTTCTTGCTAATGGAATTTGAATTTTAAGATGTGGGCAGATTAAAACCTCCAAAGGATTTTCATTAAGGAAGTGACATGATCAGATTTGTGTTAAGGTCACTTTCATAGCGGAGTGTAGAAAAGGGACTAGAGGATAATAAGCTATAAGGAAAGAGAGAATTAACATTCCTGGAATGCCTGCTATATGCAAGACACAGTATTAATATACATAATATCACTTAATCACCACAAGAACAGTTAAGAACAAGCATTATCATCTCCATTTTATAGCTGAGTAAAATAAGGTTTAGAGAAGTTAATGTCCCAAAAGTCACAATCATAGTAAAATATATTGTTGGCTTCTGAACACAGCCTGACTCCAAGATCCATGCTGTTCTTCTGGACCATATGCTCAATGAGGGGCACTAGATGAATCTAAAAGTGAACAATGATGAAATCGTGAGTCAGGACTATGGCTGTAGGAATGGAAAGAAAAGTAAAATGTGAGAAATATTCAGGGAATAGAATTGGCAACAAGACCAGTATTTTGTGGATTTGAATTGGATGGGGAGGGAAACCAAGGGGCAGTGAGACGTCAAGAACCTCTCCTGGGTTTTAATTTGCCTAAATGAGTGGACAGATGATGATACTTTGAACTGAAATTGGTCCATGAAAAGAATAAATGGAAAAATGTTGAAGATACAGGACAAAATGGGAATAATTGATAGAATGAAGAGCTGGAGGAGATGGGAAAGAGTACTGGTGGAGGGATTATCTTAGTTGCTTTCTTTTTAATGGGAGGAGGAGACTGTTTATATGCTCAAATATAGATAAATATAGAAGGAAGGGAATAATATTGAGATAATTTAGACTCAATAGCCTCTATATTATCTCTGAAAAGAAAAGTGAAGGCAGAAGGCAAGGATGGGAAAGTGAGCTTGAAAAGAATAGTATTAAAGGATTGATTAACCACTGAAGGGAAAAGAAAAAGGAAATGATAACCATTTTTTAGCTAACTCACAGACAATTATTTCAGTTCAGGTACCCAGAATGGAACTTGGTTTCAGGTTTATAACTTTAAGTTTTCCTATTTCTCAAAATAAAGTTATCATAAATAATAATTTAGATAACTGATATTATTAGTCATGCATGAGGATCAACATTGCTTTTTATTTATTTATTTATTTTTGCATAGTGATAGAAGCAAAGTACAGGGGCTTCCCAGGTGGTGAAATGATGAAGAATCCACCTACCAATGCAGGAGACACAGGAGATGCAGGTTTGATCCCTGAGTCTTGAAGATACCCTAGAGGAGGAAATGGCAACCCATTCCAGTATTCTTGCCTGGAGAATCCCATGGACAGAGGGGCCTGGCAGGCTACAGTCCACAGGGTAAAAGAGAGTTGGATACGACTGAATGATTGAGCACACACACACAGGAACAAAGTATCCTTTCGCGAAAAGCCTAAGTGTCTCTCTAAACTACTCTTGTTGGGTTCTGATATAAATACTGTTAGCCTTGTAAAATAAATTAGGAGTGTGTTTCTTTTATTATTTTATGAAAAAGTTTGAGTAAGACTAAAAAGATTGGTTTCTCGAATTTCTCTGGAAACCTTTTAGAGCTTGGTTTCTTCATTGGAAGTTTTTTTTTTTTTTTTGACTCTATTGAATTTATTTAATGGATTCAGGGTTATTCAGGTTTTCTAATTCTTCTTGAGTCAGTTTCAGTAAATTATATTTTCTAGAAATTTACTCATTCAAGCTTTCAAATTTATTATAAAAATTATACTATCCTCTTATTATGTGTTTAATAACAACATGTATAGTTATATTTTACTTTTCAAGTCTGAATATTTTTAATTTGTACCCTTTCTCTCTCATTTTTTATATTATTTACTTGTATTCTTTCTCACTCTATTTTTCCTTGCTTAATTACATTGGAAGATTGTCATTAAACAAAATCTCCTCAAGGAAAAAACACAGTCAAAAGCTTTGGCATAGTCAATAAAGCAGAAATAGATGTTTTTCTGGAACTCTCTTGCTTTTTCCATGATCCAGCAGATGTTGGCAATTTGATCTGTGGTTCCTCTGCCTTTTCTAAAACAGCTTGAACATCAGGAATTTCACGGTTCACATATTGCTGAAGCATGGCTTGGAGAATTTTGAGCATTACTTTACTAGCATGTGAGATGAGTGCAATTGTGTGGTAGTTTGCGCATTCTTTGGCATTGCCTTTCTTTGGGATTGGAATGAAAACTGACCTTTTCCAGTCCTGTGGCCACTGATGAGTTTTCCTAATTTTCTGGCATATTGAGTGTAGCACTTTCGCAGCATCATCTTTCAGGATTTGAAATAGCTCACCTGGAATTCCATCACCTCCACTAGCTTTGTTTGTAGTGATGCTTTCTAAGGCCTGCTTGACTTCACATTCCAGGATGTCTGGCTCTACGTGAGTGATTACACCATCGTGATTATCTGGGTTGTGAAGGTCTTTTTTGTACAGTTCTTCTGTGTATTCTTGTCATCTCTTCTTAATATCTTTTGCTTCTGTTAGGTCCATACCATTTCTGTCCTTTATCGAGCCCATCTTTGCATGAAATGTTCCCTTGGTGTCTCTAATTTTCTTGAAGAGATCTCTAGCCTTTCACATTCTGTTGTTTTCCTCTGTTTCTTTGCATTGATCACTGAGGAGGAAGGCTTTCTTATCTCTTCTTGCTATTCTTTGGAACTCTGAATTCAGATGCTTATATCTTTCCTTTTCTCCTTTGCTTTTCGCTTCTCTTCTTTTCACAGCTATTTGTAAGCCCTCCTCAGACAGCCATTTTTCTTTTTTGCATTTCTTTTCCATGGTACTTCTTTCATAGTAAACCAATTTAAGTCCATAAAATGTCTTCAAAATACCACTTCAGTGCATCCATGTTTGGACGCATAATGTTTTCATGATCATTCAGTCTTAAGTATTTTCACACTTTATTATCATGAAGTTTTCTTTGGGTTATGAAATACTTGGAATCTTGTTTTAAAATTTCAAAAGTAAGCTTAGTGTAATGTATTAAAACATGTGTGATTTTACTTCTTTTGGATATATGTCCATTAGTGGGATTGTTGGATCACTTGGTAGCTGTACTTTTAATTTTTTGAGGAAACTCCATACTGTTTTCCATAATGGTTATGGTAATTAACTTTGACTCTAATGCTATATTAGAGTTTCAGTTTCTCCCCACACTTGCCAAAACCTGTTATCTCTTGTATTTGGATAGTAATCATCCTAACAGGTGTGAAGAATGCTAAAAAGTTGAATTCACAGGATCAGAGAATAGAACAGTGTATACCAGAGATTAGGAGGTGGGGAAAACGGGGAGATGTTGATCAAAGGGCACAAACTTTCTATTATGTGATAAATTAGTTCTGAGGAATCTAATGAATACCATAATGACTATAGTTAATAATATACCATATTGTCTACTTGAAATTTTGTAGGAAAGTAGATCTTAAGTGCTCTTATCACACCAAAAGCAAAAAAAAAAAAAAAAAGCCCCTTACAACTACATTGGGCATTTACACACATGGCTTGGATGGTACACAATCTGCCTGCAAAGCAAGAGACCCGGGTTTGATCCCTAGGTTGGGAAGATCCCCTGGAGAAGGAATGGCAACCCACTTTAGTCTTCCTGCCTAGAGAATTCTATGGACAGAGAAGCCTGGCGAGCTCTAGTCCATAGGGTCACGAAGAGTCAGACATGACTGAGCAACTAACACAACTAACTATATGAAGTGATAAAAGTTAAATGTTAACTTGATTGTGATAATCATTTTCCAATATAAACATATATCAAATCATCTCATTGTTCACCTTAAATATATACAGTTTGTCAATCATATCTCAATAAAGCTGGAAAAATTAATGCTAAACAACATAAACCCTTAAAAATACTTGATTTTTGACTTAATTATATTATAGTCAAAGAATGTGCTTGTGCGATATCAATCTTTTCAAATTTCTAATTTTTACAGCTTGAAGAATCTGTATCCCTGTGTTTTTAAAATCAATATTCAATTACAGAGACAATTACATTGAAATATCTCACGATGATGACATATTTATCAACTTTTTTCTATAATTCTGCCTTTCTTTTCTGTTTTGGGAGCTGTGTTACTAGGTTAATAGACATTTAAAATTGCCTTGTCATTTTGGTGAATTAGATCTTTGTTATTATATAGTGACCCTCTTTACCTCTAGCACAGAATTTTAAAATGTTTTTTAATTATTAAAGTATATTTTGTATGGTACTAATGTACCTGCAATAGCACCCCACTCCAGTACTCTTGCCTGGAAAATCCCATGGACGGAGGAGCCTGGAAGGCTGCAGTCCATGGGGTTGCTGAGGGTCGGACACGACTGAGCGACTTCACTTTCACTTTTCACTTTCATGCATTGGAGAAGAAAATGGCAACCCATTCCAGTGTTCTTGCCTGGAGAATCCCAGGGACGGGGGAGCCTGGTGGGCTGCTGTCCACTGGGTCGCACAGAGTCGGACATGACTGAAGCGACTTAGCAACAGCAATGTACCTGCAGTCACTTTCTTTGGAATACTATTTCATAGTATAATATTTTCATCCTTTAATTTTTACCTTTTTGTATACTCTTTTATGAAGTATATAACTGGATTTTTAAAAAAGTTTAGCATAAAAATCTTTATCTTTTACCTGAAGAGTTTAGTCCATTTATATTTATAGTGATTACTGAAATATTTACATTTATTTACATTATATTATTTATTTTCTATTTGTCTTATTTTTCTATTTATTTCCTTTGTTTCTACTTTCTTGTAATCTTTTGGGCTGAATTTTATTTAACATTTCTAATGATTATTAAACATATTTATTTTAACCTAACAAATTCTACAATCAGTCAACATTGTTACCTTCTAGCTGAACTACACAAAGAATTTATGTTTTACTTCTCATGATCCCCCCTCCAATGCTACATAACTGCAGAAATAGTAAAAATCTTTGTATTTGCCATCTGACTTTATTGAAAATATGTCTAGTGGTTCAGTGTTAACACTTATGTTATACAATTTATTAAACTATGAAAGTGTCTTTCTATTCAAATCATATAATTTTATCATATACTTTTTGTTTCGCTGCAGTTGTAATGGCTACTTGGACCACTGAGATAGTCTCTGAGACTGACTTCAGGCTTAGTAAGAAAAAGTAAAACATGCAATTAATGTGGTCCCCTGTGGGCATGTAGCAGAGAAGGCAATGGCACCCCACTCCAGTACTCTTGCCTGGAAAATCCCATGGATGGAAGAGCCTGGTAGGCTGCAGTCCATGGGGTCGCGAAGTGTCGGACATGACTGAGCAACTTCACTTTCACTTTTCACTTTCATGCATTGGAGAAGGAAATGGCAACCCACTTCAGTGTTCTTGCCTGGAGAATCCCAGGGATGGAGGAGCCTGGCGGGCTGCCATCTATTGGGTCACACAGAGTTGGACATGACTGAAGCAACTTAGCAGCAGCAGTGGGCATGTAGGGAACAGAATGGCAACATGTGTGCTATGTCATCTTGAAAAGCATGAATTAGTGATGAAATGGAACATGGAGCTGGATGCTTTGATTTTAGATGGATATGAGAGTAAGAAAACAAACATACAGAGCATAAGACTCTTTGGAGAGAATAGGTGAAATAGCTTTGTGGGGGTCTTGGACAGCTAGAATACAAGCAGTGATGTTAGTTCATGGGAAAAGCAGTTAATAGACAAGGTGAGCAGTTTTCAAAGACAAATTATTTGGATCTGAATTTTTAAAATAATTACCCTTAAAAGAAAAAAAAAATTAAGTTGTACTAGTCTCCTGCAGCAACTCCTACATCCCTGCTCTCTACTCCCCAGGCTAATGAAGAGATCAGCAAGTCATCTGCTGCTTTGTATTATCTGTTACTTTGTTCCTCTTCATTAGTGTGGATAACAGAGAGTGAAATGCCATGCATCTTAGAGGCAACACAGCATAATATTACATACATTTTCGTCAGCAGCCAAAGTCACAATATCTTTTTCTAGGGAATCTGCAATTAATCAGTCCTTCAGGTACTTCTGTAATTTTCACCAAATGTTGCCCTTTTGAAAGCTTCATTAATCCAGCCCCATTAAAATGGGTAGGGTGAATGAATTTATGGCTGTAGAAGGTGAAGTAACAGAATTTTCAGCTCTTAAAGAACATCGCTGGCATTCACTTATGATAATGAAGTATAAATGATATTAAAATTCTCTACAAAATACTATTTGGAGTACAAGAGCATCAAATACATGGTGAATTTAATAATATAATACTTAAAACCCAAGAAATGCTTATTTACTGAAATTAATGACTGTAATAACAAGCCCCTTATTTGTCTTAGAACCACATATGCATAGCTCTAGCATTGCAGACAAGAGATATTCTGGAAGGAAAAGAAGCTATATATATTCAAAGGAGAAATATGATTGAAAAAATCATTAGTACTGCAGGGATTTTCATTCATACTTGACATTTTCCTGAAATGAGAATGCTCTATTTTATGGTGAGAAATATTCCATTTGGAAAAAAGCAAACACTGGTGTTTGGGGAGAAATAGTTCAGGCAACCACTGTAAGTCAAGACGAGGTTTGATGATCCAGAGTCATAACCCCTGGGCTTGGATTTTTGTTTATGATCAAAAAGATGTTCCTTGCAAATATCTTATTATGTTTGTCCCTCATTTTCCTTTCATTTTGTCCTTCGTTTGATTCACCATTTGTCTTTTGTCTTGTCTGCCCTGCTGCTAGAAATGACTGTTGGGGAAATAAAGCATGAAATAGGTAACTTCATGTGGCCCAGGCAGCTTTATTTTTCTTGATTTGTCCATTTTTTATGTGTCAAGCTGCAGAGGTGCACACTGTGACCAAAAGCTAAAAGAGTAGCACATATTATCTAGAGCAATAGATTTTATGAAGGGAGCTTTTTGCGTCCAAACTAATACAACCAACAGATTTAATCAAGTTTTTGCTGTGATGAGGCTTTGAAAGCTGTAACCAGTTCTGAGAGTAAAGAAGTACTATTCAGAAACAAATTACAATTCTTGTCTTTATGACATGTATCAATTTACACACAAGCTGCATAAATCACTTTTTATATTTTTCTGTAATGGAAAAATACTGCAGGGCATTTTAATAACCAATAAATTATATGTTTAATGAACCAGACCAAAATATAAGTGGTATGAATCAAATACCTCTAAGAATGAGGACTGAGTATTGAGTTGATAGAAATTCTGATCACATAGGCTAAACGCTATTAGATCCACCACAATTCAGGAGAGTAAACGCTTATATTTCATCTGTGATCATCCACATGAAAATTCTTTTTTGGCTTTATCTCTTATTTGCAGACCTCACTTACTTACTGCTTATATTACTTTTTCAAACAAATCAGGAATGAAATCCAAGCATTTTACCTTTAACCTATTACAAGTATTACTTCAAGAAGTTATATAGTAAATCTATTGGCCCTGATTAATTGGTAGAGAGAAGTTTTCTGAGCTGCTTATGCAAAGCAAGTATTACATCTGACGTCACATTGGAAGCATGTGAGGTTCCGCTGGTAAAAGAGGGTAGTCACAGAGTCAAGCAAGTACCTTCTTAGCTTTCAGATGTATGAACAGCATTCATCCTGGGGGCCCTTAACAAGGTGAGAGGAATTGGCTGAGAAGTGAAGAAACATAAATTGTGATAGGAGTTAATATGGGCTGCTTCATTGCCACTCTATACTCTTGTATTCGGGACCACATATGTCCATGTATTGTAACAATGGAGAAGAATATTTTTACCTAAGATTTACTGATGCTATTTTTGCTTCTTATTAAAGAACAGTGAAGTGATACAGTTTAAAGAAAACAAGGTTGGAGGGCAAAA
The DNA here is from genome assembly GCF_055505025.1 of Bos grunniens. Lineage (NCBI taxonomy): Eukaryota > Metazoa > Chordata > Mammalia > Artiodactyla > Bovidae > Bos > Bos grunniens. The sequence continues at coordinate 96,455,025 of NC_141194.1, read as the reverse complement.
CACACGGGTCTTGCAAATTACGATAAGGGTGTCACTGGGACTTCCCTGGTGGTCCAGTGGCTGAAACTGTGGGCTTACAACAGGGGAAGAAGAAGTCAGACAAGACGGTGAATAAGTAGCTTTTTTTCCACTCTTATCTTTTCGGTCTTTATTGGAAGTCTCAAAATTTGCATATGAAATGTGGTAAAGTTGTATCCTGTTTTATAAAACAGTCATATTATGAAAACGTTGTGTACATTCACTTCTTTCCCTCAATGTGTGTGGGATCCAATCATTCTGAGCACAATAGGAGAGACTGGTATTTAAAGGAAGCCTGTGATGATTCTTTGTGAAGTAAATAAACCTTTGTAATGCAAATGTTTCTATTATAATGTTACTATTTTGCAAGTTTCTATTTTATTATATCACATTTTCTTGCTCCAAAGTACAACTACATTTACATAATAATGAAAACTCACACTGAATATATATTTATTATTTTGGGGCCTTCCCTGATAGCTCAGTTGGTAAAGAATCCATCTGCAATGCAGGAAACCCCAGTTCGATTCCTGGGTTGGGAAGATCCGCTGGAGAAGGGATAAGCTACCCACTTCAATATTCTTGGGCTTCCCTTGTGGTTCAGCTGGTAAAGAATCCACCTGCAATGCAGGAGACCTGGGTTCAATCACTTTTAGTCTAGGGGAAAATTTCTCTTCCTTCTCTGTACTCCCAAATATTTACTGACCACGCCACTTAGACATTTGCCATAAGAACAACTGTCATTTATTGGTGAAAAGCTCAGTCTCTGAAGTCAGGAAGCCTGGGTTTTTAATCTGGTTCTGTTGCTTAGTAGCTGGGCAATTTTGACCAAAATACTCATTATGGCTGACCCTCAGTTTTCTCATCTATAAATATGAGATAGCAATAGCATCAGTGCTATTCGTGTAAGGATTAAATATGATATTACATACTTTGCTTAGAATCTGATACATAATAGGTGCTTATTGAATTCAAGCTATTAGCATTTCCAAACACTTCTTGTATTATGAGTTTTCTCTGTAAGTCAATAATTTACATAGAACATTTTACCAGGATTGTAAACACCATGAAGCCAGCGAACATACATAATGCTTCTTTGTTTCCTATCCTTCAAACAGCCTCCTAAAATGTCTTGAATTAAGTAAGTATCTAGATATATTTATTTTTTACTAGTTACTCCAATTCACATTGGAAAAGTTTTTATCCCATTTTAAAATAAGAACAAGAATGTAAGTGATGGTATTAAGATCTTTAAAATTACAAACGGAAAGATATAAATTAATTTATTCACAAAACAGAAATAGATCCACGGACATAGAAAATGAATTTATGGTTACCAAAAATGAAAGGGATAGGGGAGGGATAATTTAGGAGGATTGGATATATTTCCCTTGCTGTTGATTAACAGATACACAGCAAGGGAAATATATCCAATATTTTGTAATAACCTATAAGGGAAAAGGGAGAAGGTAGGCTGCAGTCCATGGGATTGCTACGAGTTGGACACAACTGAGTGACTTCACTTTCACTTTTCACTTTCATGCATTGGAGAAGGAAATGGCAACCCACTCCAGTGTTCTTGCCTGGAGAATCCCAGGGACGGGGGAGCCTGGTGGGCTGCCGTCTATGGGGTCGCACAGAGTTGGACACTACTGAGGCGACTTAGCAGCAGCAGCAGAAGCATAAGGGAAAAGAATCTGAAAAATATTCTTTTATGTAATATATACACATATGTACATATACGACTTCCCTGGTGGCTCAGACGGTAAAGCATCTGCCTACAATGCAGGAGACCCAGGTTCGATCCCTGGGTCTGGAAGATCCCCTGGAGAAGAAAATGGCAACCTACTCCAGTACTCTTGCCTGGAAAATCCCATGGACGTAGAAGCGTGGTAGGCTACAGTCCATAGGGTTGCAAAGAGTCAGACATGACTGAGCCACTTCATTTTCCTTATGTACATATACATGTATATGTGTGTATGGCATGGCATGTCATGCATGCTTGCTCAGTCATGTCCAACTCTCTGCAACCCCATGGACTGCAGCCCACCAGGCTCCTCTATCCATGGAGTTTTTCAGGCAAGAATACTGGAGTGGGTTGCCATTTCCTACTCCAGGGGATCTTCCTGACCCAGGGATCAAACCCACATCTCCTGTATCTTCTGTGTTGGTAAGCAGATTCTTTACCACTGAGTCATCTGCGTAGCCCATATATATGTGTGTGTGTTTGTATGTGTGTGTGTATATATCACTTTACTGTATACCCAAAACTAACATGACATTTTAAATCAACTATTTACTTCTATAAAATATATATATATATAAAATAAAAAAAGAAATTAAAAACAGATCTTTAAAGTTGAAAGAAAGAGACATGCCAGATTATATTAGGAATGGAGGTTTTTTGAAAGGCTTCATAAAAAAACAAGGTAGTGAGGTCTCTCATGAGAGGCATAGTCACTCTGATTACTAATATTTCTGAAGCTTGGATATCTGCCTGGGTTTGAATCTTAGCTCTGCCACTTTCATGCTGTGTGACATTCGGCAAATTTTTAAAGCTCTTAGTGTCCTAGTTTCTTTATCTCTAAATTATGGATAAAAATAGAATCTACCTCATAGGGATGAATGAAGATTAAACAAGATAATTCATGTCTAATGCTTATTTCAGTGCCTGACCCTCAGTAGATTCTCAATAAATGGCAGCAACTTCATAGCAGCAGCATCAGTTAACAATGGTGGTAGTGATTGTAATAGCTGTTGTTATTGTAGCTCTTATTGCATTTAAAGAACAAACTATAACTTAGTGTCATTCAGGATTATATCGAGAGCTCAAAAGATTTGCTTTCTCTTTGTCACCTAGCATGTGTACTTCCAAAAATAGAGGATTTGATGGAGTTGGTTTGCCAACATTCAACATGGACAGCGAAAATCAGCTCAGGAGTAGGGCTACTCCCTCTTGCCCAACTTATCTTGTGATTGTGTTTAGGTAACCCACTAATTCCCAGTTCAGTATGCTGAGGCTTCACAGGTGGTGTAGTGGTAAAGAATCTGTCTACCATGCAGGAAACACAAGAGATGTGGGTTTGATCCCTGGGTTGGGAAGATCCCCTGGAGGAGGGCATGGCAACCGACTCCATTATTCTTGGCTGGAGAATCCCCATGGACAGAGGAGCCTAGTGGGCTACAGGCCATGGGATAGCAAAGAGTTGGACACAAGGGAGCACACACACACACATACACATGCAGACTACAAGGGTTGTTTTGACTCTTTAATACATACACTGGATGTGGACTGGCAAGGGAAAACAAACAGATCAAGCGAAATTGGACCATTTTCCTTATTAGGAGTTTGTTTCCAGGACACTTCAGACATTTTGGACACTTTGCTTTCATGGGTTCTTTGAACATATTCCAGTCTAGTGACCTTCTTAAATAATTAAATCTGAAAGAAACACATCTTCTTACAAGCACATGTTCTTTTTTTTTTTTTTTTTTTATTCCAGGCCTTCCATATTAAGAGTCCTTGAGCTATTTATTCTCTTGTTTCTCCCAGTGTGAGTTTCCTTGAAGCTCCTGAGACTGTCAGTCATAGTGTGGAATCAAATGAACATTATATAATCAAATCACATAGAACATAAAAACCTGTGTGCTAGGATATTAGTAGTCTGGGTTTCCAGAAGTCATGCTGCTTCATTCTATACCAACAGATTTTTTTTTTAGCTCACTCTGTAAGGTCAGGATAGAATGAGTTAGTTATTCAGAATGAATAAAAAATCTCTGAGGATTCCCATCGTGAAGTCCTTTACTCTTTATCAAAGGAGACAGTCCTGTGGATGGCTAGAAAATAAAATGAGGCCTCTGAGGTCCAAAGTTACCTTAAAGTTCTGCTGTTATTAGTCCTTGCCTTGAAAACCTGCTTGTATTTTAAATATTTACTCTTTCATCATTGAACTGGTTCAATTCATTCCTGCATCTTCCATTTTTCAAAATTAACATGCTTCATCTTGATGGATTTCTGACAGCTCTTCTTCTAGAAGAATTTTTGATAGTTTAGGTCATAGCTGAAGCAAAATTTTGTTTAAAACTCATCTTTAAGACATGAATGACTAGCAGAGAGAGGGCATAGGCATGCTGGAGACAAAAATGTAATGGGATCAGATAGCATCCAACAGATTTTGTAGCTGAAAGAGCTATTGAGGAGAAATGGCTGCCCATCCTGCTTCTCAGAGTTCTGGGCTTGATATCAGCCTCTTGGCTACCATTCAGGTCCATAGGCTTCTTGTGATCAACAATGTCAAAATAGCTTAACAATCTTAAATAGGCAGCATCCTCTACAAAAGTCTTTGAGCCAGAGTGAATAATATTTTGAAGGTAACAAAGATAATTTCTATTTCTTTTTTTTTTTTCTGACTGGCCAATAGCACTTTAATTTAATTTCATTTTTAATTTTTTTATTATTATTATTTTTTTTTTACTTTACAATATTGTATTGGTTTTGCCATACATCAACATGCATCCACCACGGGTGTACACGTGTTCATACCTGAAACAAGGCTGCAAAGAACGTGAAGAGAAAGTGAAATTACACAGAATAGTCTTACTGTCAATATTCCAGGAAACTATTTAGCATCTTCTGGTAGGTGATTCAAACTTACCACTGTCCATAACTTTCTGGTGTTTCTTAAAATGATAGAAATCCATGGCTCAGTCTGTGCTATTTTCAAAACAAATCAAAAGCATAAAAGGGATCCAACTGCTGCTTAATGACTGTTCTTAACCAAGAGCTGGACAATGTGGTTCATACAACTTTGCTATCAATAGTATCAATTATTACCCTTCCTTGACAAGGTACTTTCCCTACTCTCTCTCTCTATCATAGTGGAACAATCAGTCTATGTACACAGTTACACTGGTTCCTTTTCTATTTCTCAGGATATCCCTAGTATTCTAGATTTTATCCCCTAAAGCTTTACTGTGAACAGAAAGTCCCCAAGGTTAAGATAAAACAATTTAAAACACTGAGAATTGTACCATTTATTTCCAAATAAATTATATTATATTTTTCTAAATATTTGTTTTGAAGAGACTCTTTACGTTCTGCCTTTCGTCCAATGCAGGTGTTACTTGTACCCAGAAAAGAGGAACACGGGTGCTTATCATTTTTTTAAATTGTATTTTGAGATGTATCCACTTTTTCCCTATAGAAGGCTAAATTATTAGCACTTTTTAGAAACATGATCTTAGAGTTCACCTCTGATTGTTTTCTGTTATATTCAATTTCCTTAAACAACAGTCAGTTGTCTGGAGGTGAATGGGTAGATCTTGACATTTATATATAACATTGTAACAAAGGCTAAAAGACAGAATTAAGAAGTGTATTATCTACAATTCTCTTAGGTTTTTAAATTTCTTTATTTCTCTGGGTGGATTATAATCTGCCAGCTGCTTTAAGATACTCACAATAGTCAATGGAACATTATGCCGGCAACCATAAATCCAGTAGTCCTTGTTTTTCTACAGGCAGACAAATGAAAAAAAGAAAACTCACAAAGCCTGGAGGGAGCAGAGTCCAGTACGACTGGCAGGTCACTGAGACAGCTATGGAGAGAAATCACAAAGGACTGTGGTTCTACTTATGAACCTAACTATATTCAAATAAAGTTGAAAGCTCAAGGGACTTAATGACCTGTAGAGAGTTTGCTGCATTTGCCTTTCTTGCCAGAGGCAGTCATCATCTATATGAGTGTTAAAATGTATTTTATCTACCACAATAAAGGAGAAAGCAAGCCAAAAGCATGCCTTTTGATATTTCAGATTGCCAAAAAGCATAAATAGACTTAAGATAGAACAAAGAATACATTTTTGAAGGACACCAGCAATTACAGTGCTGTGAGAGGGAGAGGAGAAACAGAACTAGTAGTGAGACAATGGTGAGAAGACAAAAAGAAAAGAAATTGCTCTCCTGGAGCTCCACAGTGGCTACATACTTCCTCTCACAGAAGGTGAAGTCAAAGTGGTAAAGAAGATACAGATACTCAAAGCCTAGGTCATGAAATGGAAACTGAAAAATCTTCATAGAAAAGAGATCCTGAAAAGAAGAGATTTTACACCACTGGGGCTTTTCAGTAGGCAGTAGGATTGTTCCATAGAAGTTGAATCAAAGTCTTCTAAACAAGAGTAGAATAATTAAGACAATCCAAAACCATTTGGAAATGTAGAGAAAAGGGCTGCTGGCCAAAAGAGAAAGCGGTAAGGTAAGTTCTTTGGTAAAACTTTTGAGAGATGTGGATGTAGCTGTATACAGGTCTATCATGCACGACCTTTCAGGAGACATGTTACATTAATGAAGAATTTTTTTTGGTAAGGCCGAAAGAAGAAACAACCTTGTTTTTTTCGGTGGGGGGGGGGTGGTGGTGGCGGGGATCACATTGTAAATCCAAGATGTCATGAATTTCTTAGGGAGTAAATGTAATACAGTAGAGAGGCCATAGAGTTTGACTTCAGATTTTGACAGAGTGACGATCAAACCATGCGTCAGCAGCTCAGTTAAACTCATGAATTTGGGGCAAGCTACTTACTTTCTCTCAGCTTAAGTTTCTTTATTTAGCAAATGTGAAAAATTATAGTTGTGTCACAGTTTTGTTGTGAGAAGTAAATGATGCATCATGTAGAGTCTAATCATTAACTTATAATTGGAATGTAATAAATGGTATTTATTTTTGGTTATTATACATTTCCAGGTATAGGCAAGATGTGTTTTACGAAGGGAAATGACTGGACGCTCAACACGTTTCAGAGGCAAGTGAATTTGGTAGCCATTTACAAAGGAAATATAAGAAATAAGACGAATACAACACAAAAGCCTAAGTGGTTTTGGAAAGTACTATGTATTACCTACTGTGACCACAGAAAAGTCTTTCTGTGGAATGAATTGGACAATTGCATCAATTCTTTCTAAGATGAAGTTAACACTTTAGGGTGCTGTTTATCATGCAGAGTATGAAAATTATCATGGAAAAGGATTCATATCCATACCTTTTGTTTTCCTCTGGTAAACTTTATCAAGAAAATGAATTTATAGTGCCACTTTTTTCTCATTAAATCTTTGTCATAAACAAACAATATCAGAATTATAATGCCTCATCTATGTTTCAAATTCATACTCTTCTTCCTCTTTAATATTTTCTGTTTACATTGCATGATATGCTATAGTACTTCTCAAATGGCTCAAGTGATACAATCATGAAAATTAGATGTGAGGCCACAAAAATGGCTGTGACCATGTTTTGATATTGTTTTGATAATTTGTTATTGTTTTGATAATTCCATTGTTTTGATAATTTCAAAGCGGTCCCAACAGAACTCCCTCCCACTTCATCACTACACTGTTGCAAGTTTGAGTTTTTTTCAGATATAATAAATATTTATACATTCCAGTGATTGTCATAAAGGACAACTTAGCACATGTAATTACAGTGCTAAAAAGGAACACATGTTTACTTATACTATGTTTCAGGGACATCTACATCTGTTTACAGCTATAAATGTCCGTTATAAGATAACATTTTGTTTCTTCATATTGTAGAGAACTTCCATTAAAAAAAAGAACTGTAAAACTCACATTTGTCCATTTTGCTTTACAACATTGTAGCAAGGAACCTTGAGGGACACTTTTATTTCATATTCTTATACTCCCAGTATCTGCAAAATTTCCAAGGGTAGTATTTGGAGGATGTAATTGAAAACAAAACCAGTAGACTGGGATTCTACTTAGTAACTGTGTGACTTTAGGGCCGTCACTTAATACCTTTGGGTTTCAGTTGACTTTTCTGTTAAAAGAGGGATTTGTTTCAGGGTGGCTGATCCTCAAAGTCTCTTCTAACTTCAGGTCTGCACAAGATACTTTTTTTCTAATCCAATTTTCTTGTTATGTGAAAATTCCTCTTTCTTTGGTTAAAGAAGGCAGGCAAGAGGGGAAAGTCTCCATTTAATCTTATCAGTGTACTCATATGATCCTGCAATATCCAAAGCATATTTTCACCTGTTCTGGAGGGGTGTGCAGTCACTTTTGTGGTTTGGGGTTTCTTAATAATACTGAGATATGAAGTATAGAAACAATCTTAAAACCCCATCTGCAATTCTATGGTTGTAAAACTACCTACAATATTCCATGCTTGTTAATTGAAATACAGTTTAATTAAAAGTTTATCACCTATTGTAGCATTAGTGAACAAAGAATTAATGAATTTTTCTTAGTAACAGTAAGTTCACTAAAAATAAATTTTGATTTTAAAAATTACAATAGTAATTAATAAATGTATGTTATAATAAGAAACCATTTCATGGAGAACAGGCTTGTTGTGGCTAAGGGCTTGCGTAACTCAATGAATCTATGAGTCAAGCCATAGAGGGACAGCCAAGACATATGGGTTGTGGTGAATAGTTCTGACAAAATGTGATCCACTTCAGGAGGTAATGGCAAACCATGCTAGTATTCTTGCCTGGAGAATCAATCCCATGGGCAGTATGAAAAGTTAAAAAATATGACACTGGAAAATGAGCCCTCCAAGTCAGAAGGTATGCAATATGCTACTGGGGAAGAGCAGAGGGCAATTACTAATAGTTCCAGAAACAAATTAAGGGGCTGGGCCAAAGCAGAAAAGACATGTAGCTGTGGATGTGTCTGGTGGTGAAATTAAAGTCTAATACTTTAAAGAATAATAATGCATGGGAACCTGGAATGTTAGGTCCACAAATCAAGGTAAATTGGATGTACTCAAGCAGGAGATGGCAAGATGGAACAAAGACATCTTATGAATCAGTGAACTAAATTGAATAGGAATGGGCGAATTTAATTCAGATGACCATCGTATCTAATAATGTGGGCAGGAATCCCTTAGAAGAAATGGAGTAATTTTCATAGTCAATAAGAGTCTGAAATGCAGTACTTGGGTGCAACCTCAGAAATGACAGAATGATCTCAGTTTGTTTCCAAACAAACCATTCAACATCACGGTAATCCAAGTCTATACCACAATCACTAATGCTGAAGAAGCTGAAATTGACTTGTTCTATGAAGACCTACAACATCTTCTAGAACTGACACCAAAAAAGATGTCCTTTTCATCACAGGGGATTGGAATGCCAAAGCAGAAAGTCAAGAGATACCTGGAATAACAGGCAAGTTTGACCTTGGAGTACAAAATGAAACAGGGAAAAAGCTAACAGAGTTTTGTCAAGAGAACATGCTGGTCATAGCAAACATGCTTTTCCGACAATCCAAGAGGCAACTTTACACGTGACCATCACCATATGGGCAATATGGAAATCAGATTGACTATGTTCTTTGCAGCCAAAGATGGAGAAACTATACAGTCAGCAAAAACAAGACTGTGGCTCAAATCATGAGTTCCTTATTGCAAAATTCAGGCTCAAATGGAGGAAATAGGGAAAACCACTATGCCATTCAGTTCAGTTCAGTTCAGTTGCTCAGTCGTGTCCGACTCTTTGCGACCCCATGAATTGCAGCACACCAGGCCTCCCTGTCCATCACGAACTCCCGGAGTTCACCCAAATTCATGTCCATCGAGTCAGTGATGCCATCCAGCCATCTCGTCCTCTGTGGTCCCCTTCTCCTCCTGCCCCCAATCCCTCCCAGCATCAGAGTCTTCTCCAATGAGTCAACTCTTCGCATGAGGTGGCCAAAGTACTGGAGTTTCAGCTTTAGCATCATTCCTTCCAAAGAAATCCCAGGGCTGATCTCCTTCAGAATGTACTGGTTGGATCTCCTTGCAGTCCAAGGGACTCTCAAGAGTCTTCACCAACACCACAGTTCAAAAGCATCAATTCTTCGGCGCTCAGCCTTCTTCACAGTCCAACTCTCACATCCATACATGACCACAGGAAAAACCACCTAAATCAAATTCCTTATGATTATACAGTGGAGGTGACAAATAGATCCAGGGGATTAGATCTGATAGAATGCATGAAGAACTATGGGTGGAAATTCATAACATTGTACAGGAGGCAGTGACCAAAACCATACCAAAGAAAAAGAAATGCAAGAAGGCAAAGTGGTTGTTTAAGGAGGTTTTACAAATAGCTGAGGGATGAAGAGAAGTGGATAGCAAGGGCGAATTCTGCAACTGAATGCAGAATTCCAGAGAATAGCAAGGAGAGATAAGGCCTTCTTAAATCAACAGTGCCAAGAATAAGAGGAAAACAATAGAATGGGAAAGACTAGAATTCACTTCAAGAAAACTGAAAGTACCAAGGGAACATTTCATGTAAGGATGGGCATGAAAAAGGACAGAAATTGTAAGGACCTAACAGAAGCAGCAGGAGATCAGTCCTGGGTGTTCTTTGGAAGGACTGATGCCAAAGCTGAAATTCCAATATTTTGGCCACCTCATGCAAAGAGTTGACTCATTGGAAAAGACCCTGATGCTGGGAGGGACTGGGGGCAAGAGGAGAAGGGGACGACAGAGGATGAGGTGGCTGGATGGCATCACCGACTCGATGGACATGAATTTGGGTGAACTCCGGGAGTTGCTGATGGACAGAGAGGCCTGCTAAGTTGCTTCAGTCGTGTCGACTCTGTGCGACCCCATAGACGGCAGCCCACCAGGCTCCCCCGTCCCTGGGATTCTCCAGGCAAGAATACTGGAGTGGGTTGCCATTTCCTTCTCCAATGCATGAAGGTGAAAAGTGAAGGTGAAGTTGCTCAGTCCTGTCCGACTCTGAGCGACCCCACGGACTGCAGCCTACCAGGCTCCTCCATCCATGGGATTTTCCAGGCAAGAATACTGGAGTGGGGTGCCATCGCCTTCTCCGACAGAGAGGCCTAGCATGCTGTAATTCACGGGGTCACAAAGAGTCGGACATGACTGAGTGACTGAACTGAACTGAACTGAACAGAAGCAGTGACCAGACCACCTGACCTGCCTCTTGAGAAACCTGTATGCAGGTCAGGAAGCAACAGTTAGAACTGGATATAGAACAACAGAATGGTTCCAAATAGGAAAAGGAGTACATCAAGGGTGTATATTGTCACCCTGCTTATTTAACTTCTATGCAGAGTACATCATGAGAAACGCTGGACTGGATGAAGCACAAGCTGGAATCAAGATTGCCGGGAGAAATATCAAATCTCAGGTATGCAGATGACCATAAGATGACCACCCTTATGGCAGAAAGCAAAGAGGAACTAAAAAGCCTCTTGATGAAAGTGAAAGAGGAGAGTGAAAAGTTGGCTTAAAGCTCAACATTCATAAAACTAAGATCATGGCATCTGGTCCCATCACTTCATGGCAAATAGATGGGGGAACAGTGGAAACAGTGACTGACTTTATTTTTTGGGCTCCAAAATCACTGCAGATGGTGATTGAAGCCATGAAATTAAAAGACGCTTGCCCCTTGGAAGGAAAGTTATGACCAACCTAGACAGCATATTGAAAAGCACAGACATTACTTTATCAACAAAGGTCCGTCTAGTCAAGGCTATGGTTTTTCCAGTGGTCATGTATGGATGTGAGAGTTGGACTATAAAGAAAGCTGAGCACCGAAGAATTGATGCTTTTGAACTGTGGTGTTGGAAAAGACTCTTGAGAGTCCCTTGGACTGCAAGGAGATACAACCAATCCATCCTAATGGAGATTAGTCCTGGGTGTTCATGAGAAGGACTGATGTTGAAGCTGAAACTCCAATTCTTTGGCCACCTGATGTGAAGAACTGACTCATTTGAAAAGACCCTGATGCTGGGAAAGATTGAGGGCAGGAGTAGAAGGGGACGACAGAGGACAAGATGGTTAGATGGTATCACCGACTCAATGGGCATGGGTTTGGGTGGACTCCAGGAGTTGGTGATGGACAGGGAGGCCTGGTGTGCTGCAGTTCATGGGGTCGCAAAGAGTCAAACACGACTGAGCGACTGAACTGAACTGAACAGAAATCGAAGAGATTTGGAAGAGGTAGCAGGAATACACAGAAAAGCTACATGAGAAACTACATTGGTGTGGTCACTCACCCAGAGCTCGACATCTGGGAGTTTGAGGTCAAGTGGGCCTTGGGAAGCATTACTATGAACAAAGCTAGTGGAGGATGGAAACCCAGCTGAGCTATTTCAAATCCTAAAAGATGATGCTGTTAGAGTGCTGCACTCAAAATATCAGGAAATTTGGAAAATTTAGCAGTGGCCACAGGACTGGAAAAAATCAGTTTTCAATCCAATCCCAAAGAAGGGCAATGCCAAATAATGTTCAAACTACCATACAGTTGCACTCATTTGACATGCTAATGCTCAAAATGCTTCAAGTTAGGCTTCAGTAGTGTGTGAACCAAGAACTTCCAGATGTGCAAGATGGATTTAGAAAAGGCAGAGGAACAAGAGATCAATTGTCAACATTCGTTGGATTATGGAGAAAGCAAGACAGTTCCAGAAAAAACATCTACCTCTGCTTCACTGACTACACTAAAGCTTTTGACTGTGTGGATCACAACAAACTGTGGAGGTGATGGATGTTAACTAAACTTAACGTGGTAATCATTTTGCATTGTATACACATATCTGATTCATGTGGTCGCAAAGAGCTGGACACGACTGAGCGACTGAACTGAACTGAACTGAATTATAGGTTGTACAACTTAAACTAACACAATGTTATGTCAATTAAAATCTCAATAAAACTGGGGAAAAAAGAAATGAACTATCAAGCTATGAAAGGACATGGAAGAAACTTAAATGCATGAGTGTGTGCTAAATCACTTCAGTTGTGTCTAATTCTTTGTGACCCTATGGATGGTAGCCTACCATGGTTCTCTATCCATGGTATTCTCCAGGCAAGAATACAGGAGTGGGTTTCCATACGTTCCTCCAGGGGATCTTCCCAACCCAGGGATTAAACCTCCATCTCTTACATTGGCAAGCAAGTTCTTTATTACTAGAACCACCAAATGTATTTTACTAGGTAAAAAAAGAAAAAATTGTGCTGAGTAGACTACACTTGCATGAGTACAACTATATGACATTCTGGAAAAGGCAAAACTATAGAGATAATAAAATATCAAAAAAGAAAAATATTGAGATTCTGAGAGAAATAAAAAATAATATTAATAGTTGCCAGGGCGAGAAGGATGAATAGGTGGAGCACAAGATTTTCCGGGCAATGAAAATACTCTATGATAATATAATGATGTATGCATGTCATTATACATTCATCTAAATCCATAGAATGGAGGACACCAAGAGTGAACCCTCAGGTAAACTGTAGACTTTGGATGAAGATGTGTCAATGTAGGTTCATCCTCAGCAAAAAATGTACCACTTTGGTGAGTGTGATGTTGATAATGGAGGATGTTATGTATGTGTTGGGGCAGAGGTATATGGGAAATCTCTACCTTTCTTTCTATTTTATTGTAAACCTAAAAGTGCTCTAAAATGATAAAGGCTTAAAAATATTCAAACATCTGTCTCCATTCCCACTACCTCTCTCCACCAACGTAACCAATGTTAACCATCAAAGGATGTTTTCTTTACCACCTTTTTTTTGGTTGTTGTTGCTAAATGAACCAATGCATTTATTTATTTATTTTTACAATAAATTTTATTTTTTAATTAATTAATTTATTTTAATTGGAGGCTAATTACTTTACATTATTGTAGTGGTTTTTGCCATCCACTGACATGAATCAGCCATGGGTGTATATTCTTTATCACCTTTTATTGTGCTCATGCAAGCACATGCAAGTAAGATATTTTCCTAATTTATACAGTACATCATAAAACTCAATGTGACTAAAGATACTTGGCTCTCTTCAGTGACCAGCAATACTTCTCTGATTGGCAAAGTCCTTACATATAGCCTATCTTCCCCCAAGCTCAGTCCCAGAACTCAGTCTCCTTTGAAATTGGTAGGATTCCCATTCCCTAAAAATAAAAAGAAGCCATTCATTTCTGAAGAAAGCATTCTCTTGGGGCCTATGAGTAAGCAGAGCTATAAACTTTACTGTAGATATAAAATTTACTTTCCATGCTATAATGTTTGAATGATTTTCATACCTAAACATTTAGCCCTATTGTGTGGGATGTTCAGAGCAGATTCAAAAGCTCCTTTTGTAGCTGTTTAACAAAGAGGGAACAAAACACACACTCAGGTGAAAAAAGTAGCTAGCTGATCACTATCTCACTTCCAAAGTGTTAGCCTTATTCACACCATGCATCAACTTTGATCTCATTTTTAACTACAAAGTGTTAGTGATAGAAACAAAGTGGAAATTCTGAGAGTTAGAAATACCCTGTTACAAAGTGGGTTGGAAGGTATCCCTTATATTATTCAACCATAGAGATGGTCTAGTTGCCATGGTATATATAGCCCTGATCCAACTGATCAGTAAAAATTAATATACACATCAGGGTTTCTCAAGGAAATAATTGGTTTTGACTAGAGGAGCAGTTTCACACTATGTGCACAATGTTGATCCCGAAATGTCACTCCCTAGATATAGTTTATAACTGGTTGAAAAGCTAGCTCAGCAAGAAGTCAGTACATCTGTATAATATAATGATGAGACATTTTTTAACCTAATGGGACTCTGCATGACAAAAAATTTTTAAGACGATAATAGTACTGGATAAATTATGATCTGCTAGTTCAACCCCCAGAAGGAAAGAATCCTTCTACATAATGTTGCCATAAGAGTTACCAGAAGATTTATGGCTTTTTAAGGAAGAATTTAATATTTATCTGAATTAAAGATGGAGAATCTGGAATAAAGCAAGAGATTACCTCAGTGACAGCAATCCTCAGACTTCTGGATGTCCAAAGGAGAGAAGTGTCGTAGACCCCAGGATAAGCAGAGTTTTAATTGGCATAATTAAAAGGGAAATTAAAAATGTGTATTGAGGACCTTAGAAGAACCTCAGTAAAGACTTGCTTCAGAAATGAGGCACAATGACTCATAAGAATTGGGAATAATTGTGCCAACAGTTTGCCAGTGGCACTTTTGTTCAGATTTATATCGAAACAAAAGAGAAGCATTTGAGAGTCCTATCCAAAATATACACACAGGAAGAGTTTGTGTAGCTTGGATGTAGTTGCAGATTAGACAGGTAGATCTCTAAATCAACAGAAAAGTAGTACCTCGCTTGAGAAAGTCCCCAGAGACATCTTACGTGCTAAGCCTGTTAAGAAGGAAGATTATCATTAGTGTCAATAGATACAGGCAACTTGGGCAACAGATGTAGGTAATCCACAAGAACTTTGGCTTCTAACAACTGTCTTAGTTATGCCCAGCTGTGCATCTGCCAATGCTAATCCATCATAACACAACCTGCTATTTACTTTTCCTGCAATGATGGGGATTTAAGAGGAAGAAGAAAGGTGAAACAAGACCTACGAGATAATTCAGAACTTTTTTGAATTTAAACTTTTTTTCTTTTTCTTCCTATTATCTAGAATTATTGACAAGAAAATATGATACCAAATTGCAGGTAGAGTAATCATTGCTGCCAAATTAATATAGGGGGATAAAATTGTTTACTGAGTTTCTTGTTATAGTATTTGCTAATGCCAGGCAGAATCATTTGATAGGAACTAAAAAGAATATAATTTGTTAGGCAGTTATCCATTTTTAATGGTCTGGCTCTTTCACGTAAGGATGATCTATCAGGTGGTCTTAAAAAGGATAAACAGCTAAATATAAATAAAGCACCATAAGTAGTCCTCCAAAGAAAGTAAGATTTATGATAATCCTGCTTAACTGAAAAGAGAAAGAAGAGCAAAACACCCTTGCCTTTCTACCAACCCATATCATTATGTGTGTGTGTGTGTATTTGAAATCAGTGAGAATAAGCTCAACAGCTCTTCTTTCAGATGCAAGGCATGTCACTCTCAGAAAAAGTTTTTTTTTCCCCCATTCAGTACTACTTATAGTTGGTAGTATGTGCTTCCTTCCTAATCAAATAGAAGTACAGAGCTCTATGCTAATGAAGTGAGGGTCCTAGGTTCTATCCTAAGCCTGTAGAGTCATTTATATCTTGAAGTCTATGTGACATTTTGACATTCATCCTTTGATGTAAATATTACCAAAACATGTGAAAAACAGACATCCTTCTTGTGTTCCTTGAACTTTGTCCTATTTTTGAGCTTTATCCTAAACTATATCCTCACTGTGAGAGCTGTTGGTAAGGAACAAGCTAAACTCTGAGGTGCCCTCTGGGCTTCTGCCATACTCATGTTGGACCAATAATTTCCTTTATGCTTGTAAAGGACCCTACAGATTTCTATCCCTTTTATAAGAAATTTAGCATTAAAAAAATAAAGCACCTATAATTGTTTTAAGAGATTAACTTGGAGCCAGGGAGAGTCCCTCATGGGTGAAAGGGTACATAATGTGTCTTTAGGAGGAGGGAACAGAAGAACTTTGGTAGTATAGAGGAGCTGCATTAATGTCTGTAGATCCCAACTTCTTAAACTAAAAGCTTTTGCAGACTGACACAGTAGTCATTCTTTTAAGGTTCCTGCCAGCAGAAGGCATTGACGTATTTATTTTGGTTAAATGTTACAGAGTTGCCATTTTTGGGTAGGTGAAGAATGACTTAATGTCGGCAGTTTCATATGGTTCAACCTCAGAGTTAAGCCCCTCTACCGTATGTCACTTTAGCATACTGGACAAAACATGGGAGTTTTAAGCAGACAAAAGTGGAAGGAAATTTCACCTCTACCAAGTATGTGATTTTGGTAAAGTATCAATGTCTATCTCAACTGTAGTTTCTTTATTTGTAAATTGAGGAGATGAAAACCTCTTTCATAGGATGGATGTGTGAACAGAGGACAGCTTGCAAAAATTACTTTACACAGTGCTTTCAGTAAATAGTAGTTACTGCTAACCCAGAGATCATTCTTAAAGCTAACCTTATAAAATTCATAAGGAGACTGTTGACACAGGAAGTAGACTAGTGGTTGCCTAGTGCTTGGAAATCAGGGGGAAAATGTGAAGTGATTACTAATAGACATTTTAGGATCATAAACTTTTCTACAATTAGACTGCAGTTATAGTTACACGACTCTGAATATACTAAAAAATCATGAAATTGTACACTTGAAATGGGTTAATTGTATGGTACGTGAATTATATCTCAATAATGTTGCTTTTGGAGAAGGCAATGGCACCCCACTCCAGTACTCTTGCCTGGAAAATCCCATGGATGGAGGAGCCTGGTAGGCTGCAGTCCATGGGGTCGCTAAGGGTCGGACACGACTGAGCGACTTCCCTTTCACTTTTCACTTTCATGCACTGGAGAAGGAAATGGCAACCCACTCCAGTGTTCTTGCCTGGAGAATCCCAGGGATGGCAGAGCCTGGTGGGCTGCCGTCTACGGGGTCACACAGAGTTGGACACGACTGAAGCGACTTAGCAGTAGCAGCAGCAATGTTGCTTTTAAAGTTATAAAGAGGGACACAAAAAATCAGAGTGAGAATTTCAAGCTATTTGGAAAAATATGTTTAGATTTGGCCTTTCACAAGTTTCATTTATAGGCTTTATACAAACAAACCTCTGAGTTCTTCCTGAATTAATCCAGTTTAGTATGAGAGTCATCACAAAGCATTATTTCTAATTGGCTATTTCTGGTACTAGCCACAGGGGAAGGGGTTGTTGTTTATTGCTATTCTACATCTGGCAAACATCTAGTTTCAATATAACAAATGTCATGAAGGAAAGATTTATTTCAAGATTTACTTCAGAGTTGGAAAAAAAGCTCCAATTGACAGACCGTTTGGCTGTCTGTCTCACATCTCAGGCCTCCCGGTGCTTGGTGCATAGTCATATGAAAAAGAAAGCTGTGTTCCCCAACACTTGCTCATTCTAATTGCACAAACGCAATGTGAGTCTGGTTTTGAACAGCAGCACAGCTTGGACAATGTTCAATCACTACACAGAGTCTGGGCAATGTAAAGAGCAGACCAGGGAAGCCTAAAAAGAGAGCATAATAGTAATTTGCCCAGATGATCAAATTACATTTTCCTCTTCTAACTGTTAGACATTTACAGGGACACAATTTGGGGATGCCCTTGAGTCCTATTTAATCCCTATGTTAAAAACTAAGTATTTGCTAATCAATCTCAAGTATTGCAATTTTTGTTTGTTTTCATTGATACCTGTTTTCTTCAATATAAACAAGTATCATCTTAGTATAGTGAATTTTCTGTGTATACTCTTGTACATGGCTAAATACTGCACTTTCAGCCCTGGCTGAATATTAATGAAAATAGTGATAAGCCTTTGTATCAACATGGATGTAATCTACCAATTTTCTGATGATTCTTATTTGATAGCCATCAAATTGATCCTTCCTGATTAGCCATCATTTACATTCAGCATCTATATAGGATCTTAAATGTTCTAAATTCATACAGTAGCCTTCTGACATCTTTGGGATGTTAAATGTTTTTGCTTTTTACTGTATAGTTTTAATAGTACT
The DNA here is from genome assembly GCF_055505025.1 of Bos grunniens. NCBI lineage: Eukaryota > Metazoa > Chordata > Mammalia > Artiodactyla > Bovidae > Bos > Bos grunniens. The sequence goes on along the minus strand of NC_141194.1, from coordinate 96,436,529 downwards.
ACTTTCTATCCTCATTCATTCAAATTTTTAGTTTTATTTTTTTAATGTAATTTATTTTTTTAAATTGGAGGATAATTGCTTTACAATATTGTATTGGTGTTTTTTATTTTTAAGGAAATAAAACCAGAAAAGGAAAAAGTCAAAGACTCTTAGTATAGTTTCAGAAATCACAGTCTCTGACTCAGTTCTAATTGTTCTTTTTAAATCTCCCTCAGTGATTCGGGTTTATTCAAAGCTTGATCTTACATTAGAAACAAGAGTATTTTTATTTGGAACGTGTTTCTGTGTCCTGACAAAGTCACTCTCTTCTGTGAGAGTCGTTCTTTCCAGCCTTGTTTATCCCATCAGACATTCCTGCCAGAAACAGCCCTGTTTACAAAACTGGCCTCGTTCGATGGAGTATTTTACTGAGCTCAGCCCTGCACTCATACCGCAGCCTGTTTAACATGGAACAGGCACAGGCCTGAAGCGCACTAGAGAATGCTCAAAAAGCTTGATGTGTCGCGAAGAAAAGTGGATGCATTTGGATGAAAATGAAGCAGTGCGAGAGGGAGCAAGAGCAGGGGCTTGTGGTCGGCAGAGACCAAAGCAAACAAAAGGAAAGGGGAGGTTTTTGGTGGGAGGGGCTGAAGGGGAAAACGCGCTGGTTCAGGAGTGTGGGACAGAGGTGTCTGTTTGCTGTTTGAAAGCATGTCCTTCAAGAAACAGGCTTCCCAGGTGGCGCTAGTGGTAAAGAACCCACCTGCCAATGTAGGTAGACACAAGAGATCCGAGTTCGATCCCTGGGTTGGGAAGATCCCCTGGAGAAGGAAATGGCAACCCACTCCAGTATTCTTTCCTGGAGAATCCTATGGACAGAGAAGCCTGGTGGGCTTCAGTCCATAGGGTAAAAAGAGTCTGAAAGGACTGAGTGTGCACATGATATGACATGAATAGAGGACCAGATTCTAATTCAGGGAATTTTATACATAGAACATTACTGTATACAAATCTGGATAGAAAGGAATTCCAGTTTTGAATACTGCATCATGATACATTTGTATATAGTCCATCCTGTTAAGGATTTTTTTTTTAAAATCCAAAAGTATTATGCAGTGAATTAATTTCCCCACCCCCCAACATCTATGTAATTTATTCATAAAATAAAATCAGTGATCAAGTATTGCAAGTCATAGTTTCATCTTTATTAACATATCATCCTCTGATGATGCAGTATCTTGCTGTTTCAATGCGTGTGTGTGTGTGTTTAGATCAATAGCACCTATAAGTAATATCCAGAATTAAATAACAACAATAAATTGCTAGAAAGTAGTCAGACTATCAGTACTGAACTGACTATGAGGCCAACACAAGCAGGATATCTGAGGTAGATGACAGCAAGTAGGGTCAGCTCAATGTAAGTTGTGAAATAGACAATGCCTTTCTTTAGTACTTTTCCAGCCCATTTTCTCCCAGGAACCCAGTGCGTTATGATGTCTTCTGTGTACTCAGAGCTGATACTGCTAAATATCATGAGAACCAATTCTTCTGCCAGGCAACCCAATGCTCTGGATTTTTTTTTCTGGTCACCTCCATCAATATTTACCCATTCAGTATATCCCACTCTTTGGTTGTATTCTATTTTATGGCTAGTCTGATACAATAATTCAAGCTGAGAAGTTAATACTTTGAAAGAGTTCTATGTTTTTCCTTTTCCAAGAAGCATCTGTATTTTAACAGGAAACTGTAATGCCCTAAATTACAGATAATCTAGTTGGGGAAACTGTGTATAAATTATGGTCATCTTTTCTATTTGGATAAAAGAACAAGATTGATACATATTTATTTATAAATTAGATGACATATTAAGAGGAAATTGCAGTCAATAAGGATTTAAGATCTGCTACAAGAAGCTAGAAAAATCATCTTAAATAATGAAGCTTGCCTTAGGACTATAGGTAAATATAGGAGCAAGAAGATCAACCAACACTGAAAAAACCAAAGATGGGGTAGTATTTTTGAGTACTCTAAAAAGCATAAATGAGCCTATACATTTAGATAGGCTCTTCAAACATCAACTATAGCCACAAACTATTGACTTCTGTCATAGAAGTGGGAAGAAGAACTTCAAGTCATCGGTCTTTTGAGTAATAACCATTTTGAATATAGAAAAATAATATCTGTGGGACTTGTAATTTATACATATACACAAACAAATGTATTAAAGAGCAGATATCTCTACATCACTGAGCTTCAGATGTATCAGTTGTATAACATTTAAGACTTCAAACAATTTGCCCTCTTATCATTTTACAACTATGAGTTATTTACAGATAAAAGCCTTTACAATCAAATGGGGAAGAAAGAGACGAGCAAGTATGTGACAGGAGCTAAGTCACATGGTGTTCTTCCTTATTATTTTTATTTCAAAGGCATACATTTATCTTGCTTGAATGTCTTCTCAAAAGAAACATTAAATATGCTAATTTTGTGGAATTACTGGGGAAAAAAAAAACAGGTTGTTATGACATTAGATTTTAAAGATCTGCCTTTTGGTATTCTGTCTCAACACTCCTATCTGATTTTTCCAGCAACTTAGTTCTCTTTGACCTAGTGGTAATCAATCCACGTTAAGTGTGTCACTAAGCTTTCAAGAAAGTCATATGCTGGGTACTCTCACTACTACTATGTACTACATTTTTGGGAAAGAGTTTCTATGGTTGTATCAGAGTATATATGCACTTCAAAGTTCTTTTAATTTGAAAATGTTAGAGCAGTGACAGATATAAAGAGTGACAGGAGTGTAACATGGGGGTAAATTCTATGACAACAGTCAAAAAAAGCCGGAGGCAATTGTTCCAGCTTTGAAGGCAAAGAGAATAGTATTAAAATAAATATGGTCAGAGAAGTAAGAAGTCATCCTCCCATTAATAAGAACTAGATAGCATTTTTTCTTCTTGGCTAAACAATAAAATTCCATAAGCGTAAGTGACACTGCCTCTCTGTTCCCTTGACTAATTGGCAGAGTATTCTGCTGCATTGTAAGTTATTCTCAAATCACTTATTATGTTCACATTTTATTAGTATTTTTGGCTTACTTAGCAGGTATCTCATCAATCAGACCCTATATGTAAGTAGGTATGATACCAGTGAGACTAACAGGCTCAGGAACAGAAAATTCAGAAAAGATCAAGCAGAAACAATTAGGAAGATGAACCTTTGATTATAGGACTTGGAACATAAAGTTGAATTTAAAGTTACAGTAGGAACTTGAGTTACTGAGAAGCAGATGACACTGCACTCCATTTCTTCCAAGTCTCTGAGTGGTTGGACAAAGAAAGAATGGCAAAGACAAAGTTTCCACCACTGTCCCTTTAAATACTAGCTTGTTGGCTTTCCAGTTCTAGTAGTAGCGAAGAAAATTGTAGTAGAAGAAGGCTGAGCACCAAAGAATTGATACTTTTGAACTGTGGTGTTGGAGAAGACTCTTGGGAGTCCCCTGGACTGCAAGGAGATCCAACCAGTCCATTCAGAAGGAGATCAGCCCTGGAATTTCCTTGGAGGGAATGATGCTAAAGCTGAAACTCCAGTACTTTGGCCACCTCATGCGAAGAGTTGACTCATTGCAAAAGACTCTGATGCTGGGAGGGATTGGGGGCAGGAGGAGAAGGGGACGACAGAGGATGAGATGGCTGGATGGCATCACCGACTCAACGGACATGAGTTTGAGTGAACTCCGGGAGTTGGTGATGGACAGGGAGGCCTGGTGTGCTACAGTTCATGGGGTCGTGAAGATTCGGACACGACTGAGTGACTGAACTGAACTGAACTCTCACTCAGACAATAATTATGAAATCTATGTTTATGCAGCTTTTACCCCGAAATAGTGCCAAGAACATGAACCATGAGGCAGCTAGAAATCAAGTAGAAAGCCTGGCTTGAGGAGTCAAATAATGAAATTCAAGGATATCAGTTCAGTGGGAAATTAAAGGAAGGGATTCTGACACAAAGGAAGTTAGAGAGGTCCCAAATCTGCATATAAACTCCTTTCAAATTCCAGTATAATTCATGAACTGTGTATTTATGTGGTATACTTCAAAGAACCCAGGAAAAAGAAGAGCCAGAAGACTGAAAACACTGCATAGATTTTTCAGCAGTTACCCATTGCAGATAAGACAGAGTTTGGAGTTTAGAGGGGCTTCATAAACACTTGAGCCTTACCACTGAAACCCAAGAAAGACCATGGCTAAGAGGTAATAGTTATGATATTAAGGTATTCATCTTAGCACAAAAAGAAAAAAGAGCTGAAGGAGATTCACTCGAATCAAGCATAAAAGCAAGTCTCCACAAGTTCAATTTGATCTAATAATTTACAACATATATACTTCAGGGGAACACAACAGAATCCAAGGACTCTACAATGAATTATCAAAAAGTCCAGTGTAAAAATAATAAAAATATTGAAACCTGCAAAGAAATAGGAATGTTTGATCTATAATTAAAAGAAAAAGCAGTTAGTGGAAAAGGAGTTCTAGATGACCCAGCTTATTGAATTAGCAGAAAAAGATTTTAAAGCAGGCATTAAATATGCTCAAGTTCTTAAAAGAAAACATCATCAAATTGAGTGAACTACTGGGAAATCTCAGTGAATAAATAAGATCTACTTTAAAAATTAAATGGGCATTTGATAATTTAAAAGTGAAACCAGAAATGAAAAATTCTTTTAAAAGTAGACTGAGAATAATAGGAGTCAGTGAAATTGAAGATACTTCAATTTAGTTCAGTTCAGTTGCTCAGTTGTGTCCAACTCTTTGCAACCCTATGGACTGCAGCACGCCAGGCCTCCCTGTCCATCACCAACTCCCGGAGTTTACCCAAAGTCATGTTAATTGAGTCAGTGATGTCATCCAACCATCTCATCCTCTGTCATCCCCTTCTCCCGCCTTCAATCTTTCCCAGCATTAAGGTCTTATCAAATGAGTCAGTTCTTCACATCAGGTGGCCAAAGTATTGGAGCTTCAGTTTCAACAACAGTCCTTCCAATGAATATTCAGGACTGATTTCCTTTAGGATTGACTGGTTGGATCTCATTGCAGTCCTAGGGACTCTCAAGAGTCTTACCCAACACCACAGTTCAAAAGCATCAATTCTTCGGCACTCAGCTTTCTTTATAGTCCAACTCTCACATCCATATATGACTACTGGAAAAAACAAAGCTTTGACTAGACCGACCTTTGCTGGCAAAGTAATGTCTCTGCTTTTTAACATGCTGTCTAGGTTGGTCAGATCTTTTCTTCCAAGGGGCAAGGGTCTTTTAAATTCATGGCTGTAGTCACCATCTGCAGTGATTTTGGAGCCCCCCAAAATGAAGTCTCTCACTCTTTCCTTTGTTTCCCCATCTATTTGCCATGAAGTAATGGGACCATATGCCATGATCTTAGTTTTCTGAATGTTAAATTTTAAACCAACTTTTTCACTCTCCTCTTTCACTTTCATCAAGAGGCTCTTTAGTTCTTCTTTGCTTTCTGCCATAAGGGTCATGTCATCTGCATATCTGAGGTTATTGATATTTCTCCCAGCAATCTTGATTCCAGCTTGTGCTTCCTCCAGCCCAGCGTTTCTCATGATGTACTCTGCATGTAAGTTAAATAAGCAGGGTGACAATATATAGCCTTGACATACTCCTTTTCCTATTTGGAACCAGTCTGTTGTTCCATGTCCAGTTCTAGCTGTTGCTTCCTGACCTGCATACAGATATCTCAAGAGGCAGGTCAGGTGGTCTGGTATTCCCATCTCTTTCAGAATTTTCCACAGTTTATTGTGATCCACACAGTCAAAGGCTTTGGCATAGTCAATAAAGCAGAAATAGATGTTTTTCTGGACCTCTCTTGCTTTTTCCATGATCCAGAAGATGTTGGAAATTTGATCTCTGGTTCTTCTGCATTTTCTAAAACCAGCTTGAACATCTGGAAGTTCACGGTTCACGTAATGTTGAAGCCTGGCTTGGAGAATTTTGCACATTACTTTACTAGCGTGTGAGATGAGTGCAATTGTGCAGTAGCTTGAGTGTTCTTTGGCATTGCCTTTCTTTAGGATTGGAATGAAAACTGACCTTTTCCAGTCCTGTGGCCACTGCTGAGTTTCCAAATTTACTGGCCTGTTGAGTGCAGCACTTTCACAGCATAATCTTTGAGGATTTGAAATAGCGTAACTGCAATTCCATCACTTCCACTAGCTTTGTTCATAGTGATGCTTCCTAAGATCCAGTTGATTCAAATGAAGAAGAGGAAACAAAGATTAATACAAAAATTAAGAGAATATCAGTAATTTTCAAGACAATATTAAGCATATAAAATGCATGAAATTAGACACCCAGGTGGAGAGAATGGAGTATAAAATATTGTTAAAATAATAATTGAATATTTCTAAAATTAGTTAAAAATATGAAAAACAAATAACTTACAGATTCAGGAAGTTTAGCTAACACAAAGTAGGATGAATTTAAAGAAAACCACATCTGAGCATTTTGTAGTTAAATTACAATAAACTGAAAATAAAGATATTATATTGAAGGCAACAAAGAAATAAGGCGCATTACATACAGCAAAAAACAATGATATGTTACAGTCAAATTCTCACCAAAAGCAATCGAAACCAAAAGAAAAAGCAACCACATCTTTACAGTGCTGAAAAAAACTATAAGATACTCTTCCAAATGTGAGTGATATAAAGATATTTTAAGATAAACTGTTACCAGAATATCTAAGCTACAAGAAATGTTAAAGAAAATTCTTAAGAGTGAGGAACTATACCAGGTGGAAACTCAGATCTATAGGGAAAAATGAAAATCAGGAATGGTAAATATAAGGGTAAAATTTAAAAATATTATCTTTCTCCCGCATCTTAATATTTTTAAAAGATTACTGACTGTTTAAAGGGAAAACACTGCATTGTTGAGTTTATAACTTATGTAAACATAAACCATATTATAATAATAACACAAAGAGTGATGGGTATATGAAATTCTGACTTTTAGGGTATTTATTTTTTAAATGAATGGATACAATATTTACTCTAAATATGCTGTGATAAGATTAAGATGCATAGTCTAATGCTTAGAACAGCTACTAAAATGACATCAGAATGCTAATTAAATATCTAATAAAAAAATTTAAAATTAAAGAAAAAAAAACTGAATTAACCCAAAGGAAAGCTTTTAATGAGAAGGTATTTCTTAGTCTATTTGCATTTCATGCAATATTGATACTCGTGCATGCATGTGGGCTGTCATATCTGATTCTTTGTGACCATTTGGACTATATAGCCTGCTAGGTTCCTCTGTCTATGGGATTTTCTAGGCAAGAATACTGGAGTGGATTGCCATTTCATCCTTCAGGGGATCTTCTTGACTCAGGGATTGTAGTTAGGGTTAAATCTGCCATCTTGCTAGTTCTTACATATATTTTTTTGTTTCTGTGATCTTCCTTATTGTCACCATTTGAATTACTTCAATAATTCATAGTAGATGAAAAAGCAAGACAGAACTTTATGTGGCCCTCAAGAACCACACTTAAATATAAAGATGTATGGTGGTGGTATAGTTGCTAAGTTATGTCTGACTGTAGCCTGCCAGGCTTCTCTGTCCATGTATATATATCAAAAGTAAAAGAATGTAAAATATATACAATGCAAATGGTAAGCATAAAAAAGCTGAAGTGATTATAATAATATCAAACAAAATGGAATTCAAGAAAAGAGGAATTATTGGTAAAAAATGAGGCATTTATCTTGGTAGAATGTAGTAACATCCTCTGTCAGTTAAGTGAGAGAGAAACTAAATAAAACATTAGTTTTCTGAAATCATTATCAACTAACTTGACTCTATTAACATTTTATAACACTTCACTCAAAAACTGAAGAAAACTCATTGTTTTCTTGTGCACATGGAACCTTAAGCAAGATAGACCATATGCTGGACCTTAAAATAAGTTTCAATAAATATAAAAATGTTTACATATTACAGAGAATTTTCTCCAAGCATAATAGTACTAAAATATAAATTAGTTTTAAAAAAGTATCTAGAAATATCCTTAAATGGTTTAAAATTAAGCAGCCCACTTGTAAATTATCCTAGAGCCAAAGAAGAAATTACCAGGGGATTTGTAAAATAAATCCACTGGGCAATGGACACCCAGAACACCAACATGTTGTCGGTGATACCAGTGAAGGAGAAGAAACTCCTGGATGTCAAAATAGGGGAGTTGGATATTGATACAGGATTTCTCCCCTAAGGTCATTGTTGGAGCATTTCAAAGAAGTCATTACAAGTATGTTATTGAAAGAAAAGAAGCATCACTGTAGTTTCTGTGGTGCTGGAAACTTATATGCTTTTCAAATGTGCCTTTCTTAGAAGAAACTCAAACTTGAGTGGTCATGCGAGTATTAACACAACTGAAGAGAGCCCAGTGTAGAGTGCAACTCTGACCATGACATTTTTTGCTTGGCACCCTTTCTTGAGGAACACAATGGTGTAAATCTTTTCACACGCTAATTGAGAACTAATGTCCATTAAAAGACGACTAATACATGTAAAAGGAAAAAGAGAAAATAAATCTACCAGAAAGACAATGAAAACATGACAGAGCAACATATGTGGGAAGCGGTTAATGTAGAGCATACGTGGAAATGTATACATTTGAATATATAAGAAAAGGAAATCTTTATACAAAGAAGCAGAAATCAAAATTATTGATCTTAACTTTTACCTTATGAAGTTAAAAGAAGAGAGGGAGGCCCGGCGTGCTGCGATTCACGGGGTTGCAAAGAGTCAGACACGACTGAGAGACTGAACTGAACTGAACTGATAAAAAAGAAAATAATAAAGGGCAAAAATCAATAAAATAGCACAAACAGTAGAAAAACAAAAAAAATCTGATTCTTTGAAAAGTTTGACAAAATAGATAACTCTGTTGTAGGTCAGTGAACAAATAAAAGGTCAAATACAACTTACAAGTATCAGGAATGAAAGTAGGGGTATTATTATAAACCCTACACACATTAAAATGATACTCAAAGAATGTTATGAATAACTTTATGCTAATGAAACTGACAAGTTGGATAATATGAATTGAAAAAAAAATTGCCAAAGCTGACATGAAAAGATATTTATAATGTCTACATTTATAAAAGAAATTGAACGTATAACAAAAATACTTTTTTGCAAAGAAAATTCCCAGATCACAAGTTCTTGTTGATGAATTCTGTGAAATATTTAAGAAGGAAATAGCCTTAATCTCACAAAACTCTTCCAAAAAATGAAGGGAGAATCCTTCCTAATTTATTTTGTGAGGCCAGAACAATCCAGTTTCCAAAATCTGACAAAGGCACTATAAGAACAGAAAATAACAAACTAATGTTCTTCATGAATATAGACCAAAATAATTTGTTTACCATGATATTACTAAACACAGCAATACAGATAGATAGATAAAGATAATACAGGAATACTTCATTTTATTGTGCTTCACAGATGTGGGTCTTTTTTCTTTTTACAAATTGAAGGTTTTAGGCAATTCTGCATTTTTTCCAACAGTATTAGCTCATTTCATGTCTCTGTGTCACACTTTGGTAATTTTCAAAATATTTCAAACTTTTAATTATTATATTTATTATCATGATCTGTGGTAAATGACCTTTGATGTTACTACAACTGTAAAATTCAGATGATAAAACAAAATTAGTACTCCCTTCATGAGAGCTTCCCTGATAAATCCGCCTGCAATGCAAGAGACCCCAGTTCAATTCCTGGATCAGGAAGATAGGCTGGAGAAGGGATAGGCTACCACTCCAGTATTCTTGGGCTTCCCTTTTGGCTCAGCTGGTAAAATATCCACCTGCAATGCGAGAGACCTGGGTTGGGAAGATCCTCTGAAGAAGGGAAAGGCTACCTATTCCAGTGTTCTGGCTTGGAGAACTCTATGGACTGTATAGTCCACAGGGTCACAAAGAGTCAGACACAACTGAATGACTTTCACTCACTCAAGAGATTAAATTAAATAATGCTTATGAAATACCTGGAATAGAGCCTGGCATATAATAAATGCTCAAAAAGCATATTTTATCACCCTTTTGTCTGCTCTGAAATGGCTCTCCTTGGTTCATGCACTAATAACCAAGTTTTGGTGTTCACATGTACATTTGCTCAAAATGCAGTTTTTATAGATTGGCTCTAATGAAAGACAAATAACAGAAGTTCTCTCTCTAGCCTGAGAGTTTTAAGTTTCTTTCCCAGGCAGTAACCAACCTGATATCTACATTCATAAATTAATTTTGTCTGTTCCAAACTTTCATAGAAACGTAAATATACAGAATACAGTCATTTTTGCCTGGCTACTTTCTGTCGGAATAATGTTTTTAAGATTCATTCATGTTATATGCACTTTTTGTTTGCTCATTTTTGTTGCTGAATAGTATTCCATTTAATAAAAATTATTATAATTTTTTACTTTCTCCTTTAAATGGATATTTTAGTTATTTCCAGGTGAGGCTACTGTGAATAAGGCTGCAACAAACATTACTATCTAAATGCAGTTTTGTTTCTCTTGGGTAAATATATAGAAGTGGAATTGCAGGTCGTTGGGTAATTGTGTATTCGACTTTACAAAAAAATAGCCGAATAGTCATCTAAAGTGGTTGTAAAATCTTATGCTCCAACCTGCAATATATGAGAGATCCAATCATTCTATGCCTTCACCAACATTTGGTATTTTCTTTTTACTTTTTTTCTTTAACTTAAAGCACCATTCTATTGTGGTTCTATTGTGAGCACAAAGGTATATCAGAAAGTTTGAAACTTTAGGTGGTTTAAATTTGTGTTTTCCTGTTGACTCATGATGTTATGTACCTTTCCATGTGAAGGCTGGCCCTTTTTAAAAAATTACTTTATTTTTATTGAAGGATAATTGCTTTATGGCATTTTGTTGTTTTCTGTCAAGCCTCAACATAAGTCAGCCATAGGTATACATATATCCCTTCCCTTTTGAAACTCCCTCTCATTTCCCTCCCCATCCCACCCCTCTAGGTTGATACAGAGCCCCTGTTTGAGTTTTCTGAGCCATACAGCAAATTCCCATTGGCTATTTTATATATGGTAATGAAAGTTTCCATGTTACTCTTTCCATACATCTCACTCTCTCCTCGCCTCTCCCCATGTCAGTAATTCTCTATGTCTGTTTCTCCACTATTGCCCTGTAAATAAATTCTTCAGTACCATTTCTCTAGATTCTGTATATATGTGTTAGAATACGGTATTTATTTTTCTCTTTCTGACTCACTTTACTCTGTTTAATAGGTTCTAGGTTCATCCACCTCATTGCTGCTAAGTCACTTCAGTCGTGTCCAACTCTGTGCGACCCCATAGACGGCAGCCCACCAGGCTCCCCCGTCCCTGGGATTCTCCAGGCAAGAACATTGCAGTGGGTTGCCATTTCCTTCTCCAGTGCATGAAAATGAAAAGTGAAAGTGAAGTCGCTCAGTCCTGAACGACTCTTTGCGACCCCATGGACTGAAACCTACCAGGCTCCTCGGTCCATGGGATTCTCCAGGCAAGAGTACTGGAGTGGGTTGCCATTGCCTTCTCTGAAATTATCACTAAAAATGCTAATCATCATCTAAAGAGAAGAGAATATCTAAAAACTACACTAATTAATAAATTTTACAAGTCCTTTAAGGAGAAGATACTAGATACTAGATACCAGACATCAGAGGAGTTGAATTAGGTTTGTAGTTGCATCAATGTTTTTGATACTAGTTTTCAATAACTGCTATAACAAATTGCCACAAGTATACCAGCTTAAAATAACAATCATTTATTATTTCACAAGTTGTGTAGGTCTGAAGTCCAGGTGGGCTAAACTGGGTTCTCTGCTTAGATTTTCACAAGGTTGAAATCAAGGTGTCAGAGAGCTTGAGATCTTATCAGGAGATTCTGGGGGTGAATCTGATTCAAGGCTCATTCAGGTTGTTGGCAGAATTCAGTTCCATAAGGGTGTAGAACTGAGGTCCCCATTTCCCAGCTGCCTGTTGTCTGGGATTGTTCTCAGTTTCTAGACTTCATTTCTAAATTCCTTCATTCATGGCTTCCACCATCTTTGAAACCAGCAAGCAGTCTTGTGTTGATTCCTTCTTGTGTGTTGAATCTCTCTGACACCCTCCTCTGACTTCCTCTTCTGTTATCACTCAGGAAGGCTCTCCACTTTAGAAACTATTATCTTATTGGGTCATGTCCAACAGATAATCTCCCATTCTTAAGGTCAAATAACTTGGAACTGTAATTACATCAGCAAAATCCTAAACAGTAGTACTGTATCTAGGTTAGTGTTTAATTACCAGGGGCAGAACCCTTGGAACAGAGTCTTTAGAATTCTGCCTGCTATATTTTGGTTCTGGTCACTTAAATATTTCTGCACAGGATAAAGTAGAGGAGATGGAAATCATTATAGAAATAAGGATAGTGCTGATTACATTTAACACTCAATTTTGGTTTTCATTTTTTAAAACATGCTCTTGCCAAATATAGAGAGCAATCACGAGGAAAGGGATATTTTAATTAAACATCCTTTGAGATGGGCATTTTTTCCTTCTCTTTTTCATGACTCTCTTTTTTAACATATGTGCTAAGTTGCTTCAGTCGTGTCAGACTCTGTGTGACCCTATGTACTGTACTCCACCAGGCTCCTCTGTCCATGGGGATTCTCCAAGCAAGAACTCTGGAGTGGGTTGCCATGCCCTCCTCCAGGATATCTTCCCAACCCAGAGACTGAACCCATGCCTCTTATGTCTCCTGCATTGGCAGGTGGGTTCTTTACCACTGGAGCCACCTGGGAAGCTATAATTGACATATAACATTGTGCCCAGAGGGATGATATAGGGAGGGAAGAGGGAGGAGGGTTCAGGATGGGGAACACAAGTATATCCGTGGAGGATTCATTTTGATATATGGCAAAACCAATACAATATTGTAAAGTTAAAATATAAAATAAAATAAAAATTAAAAAAAATAAAGAAAAAAAAAAGTGTATACCATATTGATCTGGTGCCTTTATATTACAATGTGATTGCCACTGTAGCTTAGCTAAAGCCTCTATTACTTCATATAATTATCATTTCTTCTAACTGTGGGAAAAACTAATATCTAGTCTCTTAGCGAGTTTAATGTTTATAATACAGTTTTGTTTTCTGTGATCTCTGTACTGTGTATTAGACCTCCAGGGCTAGTTGTAAATATATATCCTTAAACCATGTCTTTCTCAGTCCCCTATCCCCTAACCTTTGGTAAACACTATTCTGTTCTCTGTTTTTTCATTTTGTATTTTAGCTTCCACATATAGGTCATATCATGTAGTATTTATCTTTCTGTGCCTTATTTCACTTAGCATAATGTCCTTGAGGTCCATCCATGTTGTCACAATGGCAGTATTTACTTTTTTTTTCCCCCTTGGCTGAATAATATTCTATTGTATGCATACATAACACACTTTCTTTATTGATCCATCCACAGATGGACACTTAGGTTGACTCTCTTAATACTAATTACACAGATTTTCAATATAGCCAACTTGAATCACTAATTCAATCAGTATTCAAATTTTATTGCAAACTAGATTGAGAAGCTCTATACAGTCAACAAAAACAAGACCAGGAGCTGACTATAGCTCAGATCATGAACTCCTTATTGCCAAATTCGGACTTAAATTGAAGAAAGTAAGGAAAACCACTAGACGATTCAGGTATGACCTAAATCAAATCCCTTATGATTATACAGTGGAAGTGAGAAATAGATTTAAGAAACTAGATCTGATAGACTGCCTGATGAACTATGGACAGACGTTTGTGACATTGTACAGGAGACAGAGATCAAGACCATCCCCATGGAAAAGAAATGCAAAAAAGCAAAATGGCTGTCTGGGGAGGCCTTACAAAAAGCTGTGAAAAGAAGAGAAGTGAAAAGCAAAGGAGAAAAGGAAAGATATAAGCGTCTGAATGAAGAGTTCCAAAGAATAGCAAGGAGAGATAAGAAAGTCTTCCTCAGTGACCAATGCAAAGAAATAGAGCAAACAAGAAAATGTGAAAGACTAGAGATATCTTTAAGAAAATTAGAGATACCAAGGGAATATTTCATGCAAAGATGGGCTCGATAAAGGACAGAAATGGTATGGACCTAACAGAAGCAGAAGATATTAAGAAGAGGTGGCAGGAATACACAGAAGAACTGTACAAAAAAGATCTTCACAACCAAAATAATCACGATGGTGTGATCACTCACGTAGAGCCAGACATCCTGGAATGTGAAGTCAAGTGGGCCTTAGAAAGCATCACTATGAACAAAGCTAGTGGAGGTGATGGAATTCCAGTTGAGCTATTCCAAATCCTGAAAGATGATGCTGCAAACGTGCTGCACTCAATATGCCAGAAAATTTGGAAAACTCAGCGGTGGCCACAGGACTGGAAAAGGTCAGTTTGCATTCCAATCCCAAATAAAGGCAATGCCAAAGAATGCTCAAACTACCGCACAATTGCACTCATCTCACACGCTAGTAAAGTAGTGCTCAAAATTCTCCAAGACAGGCTTCACTAATACATGAACCGTGAATTTCCAGATGTTCAAGCTGGTTTTAGAAAAGGCAGAGGAACCAGAGATCAAATTGCCAACATCTACTGGATCATCGAAAAGGCAAGAGCGTTCCATAAAAAAAAATCTATTTCTGCTTTATTGACTATGCCAAAGCCTTTGACTGTGTGGATCACAATAAACTGTGGAAAATTCTGAAAGAGATGGGAATACCAGACCACCTGACCTGCCCCTTGAGAAACCTATATGCAGGTCAGGAAACAATAGTTAGAACTGGACATGGAACAAGAGAATGGTTCCAAATAGGAAAAGGAGTACGTCAAGGCTATATATTGTCACCCTGCTTATTCAACTTATATGCAGAGTATATCATGAGAAATGCTGGGCTGGAATTAAGAAAAGCACAAGCTGGAATCAAGATTCCAGGAGAATATATGCTGGGAAAAATATCAATAACCTCAGATATGCAGATGACACCACCCTTATAGCAGAAAGTGAAGAGGAACTAAAAAGCCTCTTGATGAAAGTGAAAGTGGAAAGTTAAAAAGTTGGCTTAAAGCTCAACATTCAGAAAACAAAGATCATGACATCCGGTCCCATCACTTCATGGGAAATAGATGGGGAAACAGTGGAAACAGTGTCAGACTTTATTTTTCTGGGCTCCAAAATCACTGCAGATGGTGACTGCAGCCATGAGATTAAAAGACACTTACTCCTTGGAAGGAAAGTTATGATGAACTTAGATAGCATATTGAAAAGCAGGGACATTACTTTGCCAACAAAGGTCTGTCTAGTCAAGGCTATGGTTTTTCCCAGTGGTCGTGTATGCATGTGAGAGTTGGACTGTGAAGAAAGCTGAGCGCCAAAGAATTGATGCTTTTGAATTGTGGTGTTGGAGAAGACTCTTGAGAGTCCTTTGGACTGCAAGAAGATCCAACCAGTCCATTCTGAAGGAGATCAGCCCTGGGATTTCTTTGGAAGGAATGATGCTAAAGCTGAAACTCCAGTTCTTTGGCCACCTCATGTGAAGAGTTGACTCATTGGGAAAGACTCTGATGCTGGGAGGGATTGGGGGCAGGAGGAGAAGGGGACGACAGAGGATAAGATGGCTGGATGGCATCACTGACTCGAAGGATGTGAGTCTGAGTGAACTCTGGGAGTTGGTGATGGACAGGGAGTCCTGGCGTGCTGCGATTCATGGGGTCACAAAGAGTCGGACAAGACTGAGCAACTGAACTGAACTGAATCTCTCTGTATATACACTGTGATGGCTGAAGTACACAGGGCCTAGTAAACTGTGATAAATGCCTCATTGTTTTCTGCTCTGAGTCTCACAAGCCCAAGTTTATTGTGCTTTCTGGCCTCATTTCACATCTGAATGTTCTGAGGAAGTGTTTGTTTCCAAGCTCATTAATATTTGCTGAATGCACTTCCTTGTGGCTGTAGGACTGATGTCCCTATTTCTTTTGGGGATGTAGCCAGTAACCTCTCTCAGATGTCATCATTTTGCTCCATCCATCTTCAAACCAATGATGGTGCACTGAATCCTTCTCAGGCTTCAAATTATTCTGACTTTCTGTTGCATTTCTTGACTCTAGCTAGACAAAGTGCTTTGTATTGAAAGGTTTATGGGATTGGGCCCACCCAGATAATCCATGATAATCCTATTTTAGTCTATAATATTAATAATTTAAATCTCTTTTGCTATGTACCATAGCACAGTTGCAGGTGTTAGGGCATGAACATTTGGGGAAGTGATGAAAAATGAAGCTGGCAAGAGAAGTTGAGGTGTGAAGCATAAATGTCTTGCTAAGAAGTCTACAAGCTATTCTCTAGACTAAGCAGTACTATGTCATTGAAGGATTTTGATCTCTAAGAAAAATTACTTGGAGTACTACGTAGAGGTTAGATTGGGGGAAAACTAGAGGCAGGGATCCAGTTTGAAAATTATTGCATAATTCAGTTAAGACAAGCTGAAGATTTGGACCATTTCTTGTGAGGGGCAAGGGCCTTGTTTACTTTCTACTTGGTACATTTCTCAGTCAAGCTTCAGATCTCACAGTCAATATAATTTCCTTAAAGAAAATTCTTTAAGCGCTCCCAGGTGTCCTCTCCATTAATCCTTTACATTAGTACTCTCCACTCTTTATGGAAATTACTTATTTAATTATTTAGCTGTCTGTCTTTCTTGCTAGGTATCCTTTTTCTGTCTTCCATGCTTCTCTTTTAGGTCTGAGAAAGCAGGTGCTGGTTCTGACCCATTCTCTTCTGATTGGCACTCAGTTTTACATATATATGTATATGAAGTTATTAACTAACTTGATTTTCAGCTTGAGCATCTGGGTATAGCCTAGAACATGAACAGTGGCAGAAAATATACTCATGTTATGTTTCATCCTTTCTCCTACTAGATAACATTGGATTTGCCTTAATTTCATTGCCTAAACACCTCTGAACTTTAAACAAACTTTCAAACCATCTGGAAACTACATGTCCCAAGTGATTATATGAACCTCTATGATGTACTTTTTTTTCCATCTAGCATATATCTTTTTAATTCAGTTGCCTTTTGACATGGTGTGTGTATATGTGTGTATGTATAAGACCATCATAATTTTTTATGTGAAATGCGAGTTGGTGCACATTAGTGAAGAGTTTAACAGTAGGACTCAACATTTGTATATATTTCTAATGATAACATCTGACTTGGAAAGTTTATCTCATGATGGGAAGGCTTTTATGGTCCTATAAATGTTTAATTTAGTGTAGTTGTTCAGGTGGCATTTTTGAGCTGACATTATTCAGGGAAGGACCTCTCACTTTGTCACTATCAGATATGGGCCTGACCAACTGGCAAAAAGAATAACAATCAAAGAATGTATTGATTTCCTTTAGCAAGTTTTTCTTTTTTTAACTTTTTTAAGTGGTCAACTTTTTATTTTTTTATTTTATTTTTTAATAGTCGGATATATTTTATTTTTTTTATTTTTTTACTTTACAATATTGTATTGGTTTTGCCATACATCAACATGAATCAAGTTTTGACTGAGCGACTTCCCTTTCAATTTTCACTCCCCACTTGCATGCATTGGAGAAGGAAATGGCAACCCACTCCAGTGTTCTTGCCTGGAGAATCCCAGGGACGCGGGAGCCTGGTGGGCTGCCGTCTATGGGGTCACACAGAGTTGGACACGACCGAAGCAACTTAGCAGCAGCAGCAGCAAGTTTAAGACATTGCCATCATTAGTTCTAAGGCTTCAAAACATTTCAGAAGGTTTGGCCTCCTTGAATAAGTTCCCTATAACTCCCTTCAGTTTGTCACCTTACTAACAAAGTTCTGCTTTTATTTTTGAACTGTAAGATTATTTATATAATCTAATATAAATGTTTTATGAAATAGTATTGTCAGTCACTGATGTTTTCTAGAAATGTGCACTGGGTGGTGTAATTAAAGTTTGAAATGTGCTCAACAGAGCTCTGTTTTAATAAGCATTTCAGAAGTTGAATAGACTGAAGTTCAAAGGACAAATGCTTTTTTTAAAAAAAGTTATTAATTTCATTTCCCATGCTTGAAATGATTAGTTTGAAGATTTTATTCAAGCTAAAAAGAATTTCCTTTGTCTTAATTGTTAATACAATTAATTGCAGTGTAATATCTACTGGTTTGAACAATAATACTACACATTAATGAGGTTTATGCTAATTTTTATCCTCAAACATCAATTTTCTAGATACAAGCAACATAAAAATTTTGCATTTTCCCTTACTTTAAATTCACGCTAATATTTGCTTATTTTGCTTATCATCGATATTAACTAACATATGAATACATTAAAATCAGGTTTTATTGCCTTCATTGGACTTAGTTTATTTCATGATCAACACGGGGACACTGAGCAGTGCAGTAATTTTTGAGCAAGGTCAATGGTATTCCTTCTAGTTTATGGCAGATACTTAGAATATATGCTATGATGAACTATGTGTTTCTTTGGAAATATATATCTCTTAGGTAAAGTTTAAGATAGTCTCAGAAAAACAAGGTGGAGGAAGCCAGCAAAATAGTCCTAGAGTTTGGATAGAAAGGAAATGAGTGAGACACATTGATGCTAAGTTTTCCCTGCATTGATTTTTGTATTGAAAAATAGAAAATCTCTCTTTAAAACATGCTAAAAAACCCTCTTGCAAATAAGCTTAAAATTTTAACACAAATAAGTTAAATGCAATCAAGCTGAGACTTGATGAGATGGTACTCAATGGAAAATTGCAATTAAAGGTAATAATCTTTTCAAAAATATATATAATTGGAGAAACAGAATCAGATATTGCAAAAATACAGAGTGGGGGAAAATTATTACTTTAGAGGCAGAAACATGGTGAGGATAAATACCAAAATAATGGTGGGAATCTTATATGAACTGTTTAATCAAATGAAGGGCATGGATGATATTTTCTAATAGTTGTCACACAACTGGCATTGACAAGAAAAATCTTAAAATGAAACTTTCAAATCCAGGAAATATTCCTAAAGTTTTAGTGTTCTGAAAGTAGAGCGTATGATGAATTCTTGACTTGTCAAACAATTTTACCCCATAGCAATTGAAAAAGCAATGAAGGAAAAGAGTTCTTTGAAATTAGGATCGACAGGAACATGCATTGCATGTAAGGTATTTTGATTTCAGCAAAATGTACAGCAAAAATATTCTGCGATTATTTTTTGAATTAAATACTAAAATATAGATATAATCATCCTGTAAACATGAGTTTACATTCATAACCTGTTGAATAACTGAACCCAGAGTCTTTTTTATTGAAATATAGTTGATTTGCAATGTTGCAATAAATTCTGTTGTACAGCAAAGTGTTTCAGTTATACATACATATGTATATATACATTGTTTTTAATATCCTTTTCCATTATGCTTCATCACAGGATATTGAATATAGTTCTCTGTGCTATACAGTAGGACCTTACTGTTTGTCCATTCTATATATGATAGTTTGTATCTGCTCACTCCAAAATCTATCCTTCTCCCACCCTCCCTGAACTCAAAGTCTTGACTGGTGAGTCTTTGTTAACCTGAAGAAAGGTTTTAAGTGCCTTGCCACATACTCCGCATTTGTTTCTGTCCCTTTCAAAATATTGAGCTGTTAATGATGTTATAATAGTCTTACTTGTAGAGTTTGCTGATGACTCAGTTCTGAGATGGATAATAGGTAAGAGGGAGCAAAAACTCAAAATTCAAACTTATTTATAAGCTGGGAGAATGCCCGTGAAGCAATGAGAAGAAATTTAATGAGGGTAATTTTGAAGTTCTCTATATTAATTTAAAAATAAAAACATTTGTAAAATTTCTACTCTACAATTCATAACAGGGAATGGCTTAGTATCATAGCATTATTATTAAAAAGAGTGTAGGCTTTGTATTATACTGCCAACTCTACAAGTTTCAATGATATGGCTGCTAGAAAAGCAAATGATAATTTCGGGTTGCATTAAAAGAAGCACGGAGTATAGGAAAAGGGAGTCAGATCATTCCTAAAGCACTATGGTAAGTTTTGTGTGTCTTTTATTTTTCTTGATGAACTACTCCTGTCCAGAGGGCAAGGCCTTAATGTCATGTGAGAAATGATGGAAGAAAATAGGGCCGTATACTCTAGAAGAGAAGAAATTTATATAGGATACAATATCTGCCATTATTTATTTTATGAACTATCTCATGGAAAAAGGATTCAACTTCCTCTGTAACTTTAGTACCTAGCACAGCCTAGTATATAATACATACTAAAAAAAAATTTTTGTTAAAATAATTTCATTGAACAATTCTTTGATGAACGTATCATGTGTGCCAGGTATTATTTTAATTGCTGAGAATAAACCATTGAACAAAGTAAACATAGTGCCTGCCTTGTGGAACTTGCATTTCAGTGGGAGGAGCGATAATGAACTGAACAGCTAGATAATGCCAGCTAGAGAGGCAATGGAGGGTATAGTGGTTAAAAAGCAGACTCTAGAATTAGACTGGCTTCAAATCCTTACCCACTTACTGGCTCTATGACATATAAGTTAGTTATTCTTTTTGTGCTTCAGTTTTCTCATATGTAAAATGGGCATATTTTTATTTTAAAATTTATTTTATTGAAGAATAGTTGATTTACAATGTTATGTGAATTTCTGCTGTACAAAAAAGTGATTCAGTTATACATACATTCTTTTTCACATTCTTTCCCATTATGGTTCATTTTTACAGGATATTAAATATGGTTCCTTGTGCTATACAGTAGGACCTTGCAGTTTATCCATTCTATTATACTAGTTTGCATCTGTTAACCCTAAGCTCCTACTCCATCCTTCCGCTACCTCTCTCCTCCTTGGCAACAACTCTGTTTCCTATATCTGAGAGTTTGTTTCTAATTCTTGGTTCAGTTTATTTGTGCCATATTTTAGTTTACAAATATAAGTGATATGGTATATGTCTTTCTCTGTCTGACTTACTTCACTTAGTATGATAATCTCTAGGTCCATCCATGTTGCTGCAAATGGCACTATTTCATTATTTTTGTGGCTGAGTAATATTCCATTGTACATACATACCACATCTTGTTTATCCATTTCTCTGCCAATGGACATTTAGGTTACTTTCATGTCTTGGCTATTGAAGATAGTGCTGTTATGAACATATGGGTGCTTGTATATTTTTGAATTAGTTTTGTCCAGACATATGCCTAGAAGGTAAAATGGGCATATTAATAGTTCCTACATCAAAGAGTTTTGTAAGGCTGAATGAGTCATCTCATGTAAAGTTCTGTAGATAATGCCTGTCATATAATAAATATCCAATGAGTAATAGCCATTACTGTTATAGTAGTAAGTGTTCCAAGGGAATATAAAGCAGGTAGGGTGACAGATGAACAAAGGTAAAAATGAACATCAGTCCAGAGAGTGATATGTAGAAAGTACAAGAAGGCAGATATTAATTGTGATGTGTTCTAGCTGGACACTTTTCCACATGCTCATCTGACCCGTCTGTCTTCTTCCTGGATGATCTCTGTTTAACTTTTGAAACTTATCTTAGTACCTCACCCACCTGAAAGGCTGAACAGATCCTCTTTGCTACTACAGTTGGCTGTCCTCTTCTCTGCATTACTTCTATTTTTTAAATTTATTGCAATATACTATATTCACATGTATGAGAATGTCTAAGGCATGATGATTAAGATCTCAGGTTTTGAAGTCAGGTAGACTGACTTTGATTTACCAGTCTGTCACTTACTTGCTATTTTACCTTGAATAATCACAGATTCTCTCCAGTCTTTAGTTTCTTCATTTGTAAATTGGAGATAAATAATACATACTCTGTAAGGGATTTCTGGATTTCCCTGGTGGTAAAGAATCCACCTGCTAATGCAGGGGAAGCAGGTTTGATCCCTGGGTCGGAAAGATTCCCTGGAGAAGGGAATGGCAACCCACTCCAGTATTCTTTCCTGGAAAATCCCATGGAGAGAGGAATCTGGCAGGCTACAGTCCATGGGATCGGGGTTGCAAATGAGCACACAACTTAGCAACCGAACAGTAACAACAAGGGATTTTAAAAAATTAAACAAGAAAATGTGTGTCAGAAGCAGTATAAGATTTCAATCCCAGTTCTATCACATAATTATGTGAATTTGGGCAAACTATTTGGCATCTCAGAGCTTCATTTTCCCAATCTGCAAAGGAGAACAACAGGACCTTTTTTGATGGCTCTAACTGTAAGAATTAGAAATAATGTATATAAACTGCCTGGAACATAGTAGGCTTTCTATATATGGTTGCTAAACTGAATTTGGTTAGCAATTAAAGTTTTTAAAAAGTGAAGTGTTTTACCTTTTGATGCCGTAAGTTCCTTTCTATTGGGTGTGTTTATAGTAGATGGCAATATACCAGAGGCATTATAGAAGGGATTCCTGCATAGAGGACGGATGACAAAGTCAAGGCTTCCCAAACTTTTATCCATGAACCCCTGCACCATGCCCATCAAGTCTAATTTAATAGGTCTGAGAGGATAACCCCCAATCTAGGTGACCACTATATTGCCTCCAACTCAAAGTTTAATGATTCTGTAAATCAGAGTTCATTTCATAAGCCATACACTTGGTTAATTCCATTAAAGGGCTCCCATCTGCATCCTCTTTACCCTGGCTTCCATTGTTTGCACCCACACATATTATTAAATGGTTTCTTAAGTATAAAAAATCTAAGAAAAGTGATTTTAATTCATCTTCATTTATTTATTTGTCCATTAAGTTTAAGTAGAGTCAAGCTATTAAGATACTTATAATTTCTTACTATGTCAGAGAATTAGTTGGCCTTAGTTTAAGTTTCTCCTGATTAAATATGCTTATTTTTTTTTTTTTTTTTTACTTAATGTTATGTTGAAATTATCAAAGTTTTTCTGTGGCATCTTATAAAGTCTGAAGTTGCAGAATTAGAAGTTGTCAAAGTAAACCATGACACAGCAAGTTTAGAAGGTAAGAACATATATATCACATAATTTTGGGCAAGAACCCTTTTCCTGCCATGTGTCAATTGCCCTACCAACAAAATTAAAAGAAGAAAACATGAATAACTTATTACTTGTACAGCATTTTAAATGAGTGCTATCACTTACTTTGTGGTTTTCAATAATTTTGACATTCTATATTTTTTTCTGAATTATATTTGTCATCTGGATTCATTTACAGTTTTAAAGATTTATATATATGTTTCATTTTTACAGGGCTTAAATAACAAGGAAGTTTAATGCATAGTAGCAATTTACTTGTGCTTGGGACTTGATGTGAGATGAGTGCAATTGTGTGGCATTATTTGGCATTGCCTTTCTTTGGGATTGAAATGAAAACTGACCTTTTCCAAGCCTGTGGCCAGTGCTGAGTTTTCCAAATTTCCAGATGTTCAAGCTGGTTTTAGAAAAAGCAGAGGAACCACAGATCAAATTGCCAACATCCACTGGATCATGGAAAAAGCAAGAGAGTGCCAGAAAAACATCTATTTTTGTTTTATTGACTATGCCAAACCCTTTAACTGTGTGGATCACCACAAACTGTGGAAAATTCTTGAAGAGATGGGAATACCAGACCACCTGACCTGCCTCTTGAGAAATCTGTATGCAGGTCAGGAAGCAACAATTAGAACTGGACATGGAACAGACTGGTGGTTCCAAATTGGGAAAGGAGTACGGCAAGGCTGTATATTGTCGCCCTGCTTGTTTAACTTATATGCAGAGTACATCGTGAGCAACACCGGGCTGGAAGAAGCACAAGCTGGAATCAAGATTGCCAGGAGAAATATCAATAACCTCAGATATGCAGATGACACCACCCTTATGACAGAAAGTGAAGAAGAACTAAAGAACCTCTTGATGAAAGTGAAAGAAGAGAGTGAAAAAGTTGGCTTAAAGCTCAACATTCAAAAAACTAAGATCGTGGCATCTGGTCCCATCACTTCATGGCAAATAGATGGGGAAACAGTGGAAACAGTGAGAGATTTTATTTTGGGGGGCTCCAAAATCACTGCAGATGGTGATTCCAGTCATGAAATTAAAAGATGCACACTCCTTGGAATAAAACTTTGACCAACCTAGACAGCATATTAAAAAGCAGAGACATTACTTTGTCAACAAAGATCTGTCTAGTCAAGGCTATGGTTTTTCCAGTAGTCATGTATAGATGTGAGAGTTGGACTATAAAGAAAGCTGAGCACCAAAGAATTGATGCTTTTGAACTGTGGTGCTGGAGAAGACTCTTGAGAGTCCCTTGGACTGCAAGGAGATCCAACCAGTCCATCCTATGGTAGATCAGTCCTGGGTGTTCATTGGAAGGACTGATGTTGAAGCTGAAACTCCAATACTTTGGCCACTTGATGCGAAGAGCTGACTCATTGGAAAAGACCCTGATGCTGGGAAAGATTGAAGGCGGGAGGAGAAGGGGACAACAGAGGATGAGATGGTTGGATGACATCACTGACTCAATGGACAGGGAGGCCTGGCATGCTGCAGTCCATGGGGTTGCAAAGGGTTGGACATGACTGAGTGACTGAACTGAACTGGAACTTGATGTATAAAAGACACATGAAAGAAATATGATGTATAGAACAGTC
This sequence comes from Bos grunniens, assembly GCF_055505025.1. Lineage (NCBI taxonomy): Eukaryota > Metazoa > Chordata > Mammalia > Artiodactyla > Bovidae > Bos > Bos grunniens. The sequence continues at coordinate 96,411,786 of NC_141194.1, read as the reverse complement.
TTTTGGACTCTGTGGGAGAGGGAGAGGGTGGGATGATTTGGGAGAATGATTGAAACATGTATAATATCATATATGAAACGAGTCGCCAGTCCAGGTTCGATGCATGATACTGGATGCTTGGGGCTGGTGCACTGGGACGACCCAGAGGGATGGTATAGGGATGGAGGAGGGTTCAGGATGGGGAACACATGTATACCTGTGGTGGATTCATTTTGATATATGCCAAAACCAATACAATATTGTAAAGTTAAAAAATAAAATAAAATTAAAAAAAAAAAAAGAAATACACTTTGGGAATCTGGAAAAAGGAGAGGGAAGTGGACCATGATAGAATTATTCTGGGAAAAGAAATTCTCTATCCATCAGCATGGAAATTCTCATTTAGAATATTGAGGTGGTTAGCTAAGGTTTTGAACTCTTCTCCTTGAGAAAGTGCTTTATTTTTTTTTTTTTTAGTTTTATTTTATTTTTAAACTTTACAATATTGTATTAGTTTTGCCAAACATCGAAATGAATCTGCCACAGGTATACATGTGCTCCCCATCCTGAGCCCTCCTCCCTCCTCCCTCCCCATACCATCCCTCTGGGTCGTCCCAGTGCACCATTCCCAAGCATCCAGTATCATGCATCGAACCTGGACTGTGCTTTAGAAATACATCCTGATTCTTAGGATTTGGGGTAACATGGCTTCTTACAGCTTTTTATCTTTTCCTTTCAACATGGGCATGTATACACCACTTATGATAATGCAGATCTTATCAGGTCTTAGTCTATTTTGAAGGATTTCAAAGCATGCTTATGAAAAACATTTATTTATATTCCCTTTAAGAATCTTAGTAAAAAAGTACTTAAGAAATACTTGGGTTTTAAAAAGAGTTATAAGCATACTGCTTTTTATTATAACACACATATCCTAGCACCTTTTTAGAACTCTCCCAACTCTTATTTCTTTCCACTTTAAGTTTTAGTATTTCTTTGTCCTATAGGAAAGACACTCTTGGTCAAATTCTGACAAGTCTCTCTGTCTTCTCATTTTTTCTGCATTATTTAGTTGCAGAGGGCAGATAAAATTCAACAAGGTTAAGAGGGATAATCGTTTGCTAAAAGTAACTAATTCTGCAGCATTTCCCATTAAGCTAAGAATTGAGTGAAACAGTAAATCAGAATTTTTCTACACTGTGGAAGAGGCACTTAATTTTAACTGAATGTCAAATCATTAAAGGTAACAAAGATGGAGTATATGCAGAAGCACTTGCAAAAGAGTTATGATTCTATTCTAATTATACCAATTTATTTTTTTAATGAAAGTATTCTCCTGTAATTATTTTGATAAATTCTCTTCAAAACCTCCTCCTTTTCTGCTCTGCAGTTAGTATCCCACTGGTAGCTAGTGTAGACAGTTGCCAGAATTATCTTTATATTCATTTAATAAAAAGATTTTGCAAGTGACTACATAAAGGATGATGAGCGCATCCCCATATCTCTTGAGGAGTTAGGCTAGTTGCTTGCCTTTAAAGTTATTTGACCAATACGACGTTGCAAAGGGAGCACCCACAGAATTTTCCGCATATCCGACAGCCTTCTAACTTGTTCTTTGCTGCTGGATTTCAATTGCCTACACTTATACCCCTGCCCTTTGAGTTAGTTTGTTGAAGCCTAGTTTTAAAGAGTGGCCTGCTGCTGCTGCTGCTAAGTTGCTTCAGTCGTGTCCAACTTTGTGCGACCCCATAGACGGTAGCCCACCAGGCTCCCCCGTCTCTGGGATTCTCCAGGCAAGAACACTGGAGTGGGTTGCCATTTTCTTCTCCAACGCATGAAAGTGAAAACTGAAAGTGAAGTCGCTCAGTCATGTCCGACTCTTAGCGACCCCATGGACTGCAGCCTACCAGGCTCCTCCTTCCATGAGAGTTTCCAGGCAAGAGTACTGGAGTGGGTTGCCATTTCCTTCTCTACTTAGGTGAAAGTCATCATGGTACTTAAAGTTGTGTTTTCTAAGGATAAAAAGTTATTTGTTTATGGATTTAAGTGTTTCTGAAACTCATATGACTTGTGGCAATTTAAGAGACTAAAAGGTAACTGTTCTGTCCCCCCCCCAAAAAAGTGTCACTTTGAATCAATACAGCACTTTTGCTTAGTGTCTTGCTCAGAGCTCTCCAAAACCACTTAGATAGTAGAATCCAGATTCATATTTTGCTATCATATCCATAAAATAATAAGGGGGCATTTTCGTCTGAATTTTTGCTGAAATCAAAATACATTACATGTGAGCAATGCATGTTCTTGACAATCCTAGTTTTCCAGAAGCCTTTTCCTTCATAGCTTCTTTGAGTGCCTCTGAGGTTAATTCTTAGGGCTTCCAAGATAGCTCAGGGGTAAAGAATCTGCCTGCCGATGTTGAAGATACAGGTTCAATCCCTGGGTGGGGAAGATCCCCTGGAGGAGGGCATGGCAACCCACTCCAGTATTCTTGCCTAGAGAATCTCATGGATAGAAGAGCCTGGTGGGCTATAGTCCATGGGGTCACAGAGAGTCAGAGGCAACTGAGTGCATGTGCGAAGTTAGTTGTTAAAGCAAGTCAAGAATTTACCATATACTTCGCTTTTGAGGTGGATGAAACTGGAGCCTATTATACAGAGTGAAGTAAGCCAGAAAGAAAAACACCAGTACAGTATACTAACACATATATATGGAATTTAGAAAGATGGTAATGACAACCCTGTATGCGAGACAGCAAAAGAGACACAGATGTATAGAAAAATCTTTTGGACTCTGTGGGAGAGGGAGGGGGGATGATTTGGGAGAATGGCATTAAAACATGTATAATATCATATAAGAAATGAATCGCCAGTCCAGGTTCGATGCAGGATACAGGAAGCTTGGGGCTGGTGCACTGGGATGACCCAGAGGAATGGTATGGGGAGGGAGGTGGGAGGGGGCTTTTAGGATTGCGAACATGTGTACACCCATGGCGGATGCATGTTAATGTATGGCAAAACCAATACAATATTGTAAAGTAAAAAATAATAATAAAAAAATAAAAATAAATAAAAAAATAAAACATGGGGACTTGAGGCATATTTCTTCAATTATAGTCTTCCTGAAGGTTTTGTTTTTTGGGCCAATGTGTCAGCCATATGATAATAATTAGGAAGTGTTGTACACATATCCTCCATTTTGTACATATCCTCTGTGTTGTACATATCCCATGTCATGGGACTCTCAAAATCATATTTTGTTATTTCTCAACATGCTTTTCCTCTAGATTCATGATTATTTTTCCCACTACGTTTCTTTGCAACATCTAATGCTCTTTCTCCTGTAAAGTCTGTTTAGAAATGGGCTATTACATTTCATCGCAATTTTTACTGTGCAGGGCTTCTCTGGTGGCTCAGATGGTAAAGGATCTGCCTACAATGCAGGAGACCTGGCTTTGATCCCTGGATCTGATCCCTGGATTGGGAAGATCCCCTGTAGAAGGAAATGGTAACCCACTCCAGTATTCTTGCCTGGAGAATTCCATGGACAGATGAGCCTGGCAGACTACAGTCCATGGGGTGCAAAGAGTTGGACGTGATTGAGCAACTCACACTTACACTTTTACCATCCTATCCAGCCTCGGGAACACTTACTCAATTCTATTTAACCTCTTTCTGTGAGAATTTGAAGCTGCTTTCACTTATGGCCCATACTCTCACCACTGGTATAAGACACTATGGCTCCCAAATATCTTCCGTATTATTTGTTCATAAGAATGACTGAGATCTTTTCCCAAGTACTTTCCTTGCTTTGTCCTAGGCACTATCATACATTGGATTTTCTCATTCTTTGTATAGTTTCATTTTAAAGCCTTCTTAGTAAGATAGGAAAACCTCCCTACAAATGTTTCCACCCAGGTTTTCCTGAGATAAATGCTATTGCTTATATGCTCAAGAAAATACCATTCTTGTCACTGATGCTTCTCTTTTTTCCCTCTATGCTTTCTGTAAGGTTTCACCCTCTTTAATTATCTGTGGCACGGGGAGGTATTTCTTAAGCCCTTTCTCCATCTCCTTCAGGAGATCACATTACATACATACATTGGTAATTGGTGGACTCCATAGTCAGAAATACAGACTTAAAACATGCTCCACAGGTCAATGAAACACCAATACACTCAGCATTCTTATCTTCTGGGCTTCAAGTTGAACTATTCTTCTTTATGGTTTCCTTCGGGGGTACTCACCCTTGTGTAAATTGCTCATAAAAACTGCTGTAACAATTGTGCAAATTATCATGCCTATTTGGCAGCTAGGTCCTTGACAATGAATGCTACTTTTGGGGTAAATATTATATGATTTTCCAGCTTCATTCACATTTTCTACCTCAATCCTTTATGACAACCTGAAAGTTTCAATATTCCATCTTAGGTCATGGAATCACAGAGTTGGAAGGTATTTGTGTAGCTCATTCAGTTATCACTTTTGCTTCAAAAAAAGGGGGATGGCAACAATTACCAAATACAGCATTTTATTGTATCTACCTACTGATTTGATTGAAAGGGATTTTTGCCTAGCAGTATTTAAGATGATGCCAAAGTGGGAGATGTTTGTATTAGAGATGATTTGCATCATGTATTTATTCTTTCCATATTCAGCAAGTATTTATTGAGTACCCTGTACAATAGAAGCATTGCAAAGGGTGCAGGAATACCGTGATGAACAAGGCAGACATGATCTCTGCTGTCACAGAGATCCAGACTGTTAGAGTTACACATACTCATCAAACACTCATAGTTATTTTAGATTAATATAAATGTTAGCAGACTCATACTAAAAGCAGTTGAGGATGGAAAGGGAAAATTCTACCCTTTTCATCTTCAATACTCCAAGTACTGGACTGACTAGATTTCCGGACTTTGGGAAACTGCATGGCAACAATAGTATCCAGGTACTTGAAGGTCATTAAAGCTTTACATAATAACAATCTTTTATTGGAGAATAAGAGGAATGACTATTTTCTTAAAGAATGCCACCTATGCATTTTAGTAAAAGCAGTAGATTCAATGTAACTGAATATTTGTAAATGCCTCACCTCTTCTCAAGGTCTTAAGGTCCTTACAAGCCGTGCCATGACTCTTTTGGCTCCCAGTTTGCAATACAGTTCCTTGTGCCATGTAGACACACAATGCATCACTGGTGGACTAAAATAAAAGAATATTGAATGACAGGAGAAGGGAAAAAAGTTCTCAAGGCTACCTTGAACACAAGAAAGGAGATCTGAGAATCATTATGGACATTTTAAGCTAATGCAAAGAAGCTTTTTCTTGGGCTGATGACCATATAAACAGCATACTATTTTTATTGGAAGAGGTATGTGTGTGTGTTTGTGTTCATGCACATGGTTAGTAGAATCTCTTTATTTTTCTGTAAAGCTGCCAGCTTTGAATTTTGCCAGTATTGGTAATGGTTCTCACACAGCTGTATCTGCTTTTTATTTGCAAGGTGTACAGGAAAAACAACAGCAATAGGAAATTTTGTTTTGAAACCTAAATGGAAGAGGTGCTTATTACTAAGGTGTCTTTTTTTAATGAATAAGAAGTTAAGCATGCTCATTCTACCAAAAGACAAACAATTTTAGTCACACTGTGGCCACATTATGTATGCACATCAACATTTATATTGGGAACAACAGCAACAGCTCTTGTAATTTTTTTTTTTTTTTTTTTTTTACTTTTTCCACACTCGTGATGTCCAAATCAAAGTTTGAAGAATGGAGAGGGAAACTGGTCACTAAACAGGGGCTATTGGCTCCAAAGTTTGACGCAACTCTTTAGGTATTTGAGATGTTTCAGGCTCTCTACTGACATCTCACAACGCTTGGAATTTAACAACACATGCCCATGCACACATACACACACACACATGGACACAGACAGAAAATGGTCTAGGGGAGAATTTCCATGGAGGCAGGTTGTTGTTGTTGTTGTTGTTGTTTTTTGAGGTTTTCTCCACAGTGTTATTGACACATAACTGACATACATCACTGTATAGGTTTAAGGTAGCACCATGATGGTTTGATTTACATATATTGTGAAATGATTACCACCATAAGTTTAGTTAACATCCCTCATCTCATATAGTGGCAACAAAAAGAAAATAAAAGTCTCCTTGTGATGAAAACTCTTAGGATCTACTCTTTCAACAACTTTCATATATATCATACAGCAGTGATAACTGTAGTTATGTTGTATGTTTCACCCTTAGTACTGATTTACTTATAACTGGAAGTTTGTACCATTTGACTCAGTTCAGTTCAGTCACTCAGTCATGTCTGACTCCTTGCAACCCGATGGGCTGCATTTTCGCTACTTGACTACCTTTATCCAATTTCTCTGCCTCCCCCCCTCAACTTTAGTAACTACAAATCTGATTTTTTTCCTATAAATTTGGTGTTTGTGTGTGTGTTTTAATTCCATATACAAGGGAGATTATACAATATTGTCTTTCTATGTCTGACTTATTTTATTAGCAAAATGTCCTCAAGGGTCATTTATGTTGTCACAGATGGTAGCATTTCCTCATTTTTATGGCTAAATAATATTCCATTATATATCTATATATACATATATCTCTATATATCACATTTTCTTTATCTATTCATCCATCAGTGAACATTTAAGTTTTCAGCTATTGTAAATAATGCTGCTATGAGCACAAGGGCAGAAATACATTTTTGGGTTAGTATTTCTGTTTCCTTTGGATGTATTTCCAGAAGTGGGATTTCTGAATCACAGGGTAGTTCTATTATAAATTTAGTGAGGAAATTTCATTGTTTTCCATACCGGCTATACCAATTTGCAATGTCAGCAACTGCACAAGAGTTCTTTTTCCTCCACATCCACACCAGCATTTGTTATCTCTTATTTATTAGTATCGGTAGATGTCTCGTCCATTCAGTCATGTTGTCTCATTTGCTGCACCAACGAAAAGAACCAAGTTGAGGTTGATGATCCTTCCGGATATGGGTTCTGCTTTATCTTCCTCTGATATAAAGAAAGATTGCTTATATAGAGAACAAACTAGAAGGCTGGGGGAGAGGGGAGGACTTTGCAGGGTACCAGTCTGGAATTCTGGTAAAATCCCCTCTACTCTGACTCAGGAAAAACCAATTCTCCAAAATATGTTATAAATAGTTGCTAACTTGTCAATGCATTTGCTAAACTAGAGGTTTCCAGCTCTGCAACTTTATTTTCAAAGTACTCAAGAGGCTCCCCCAGCACCATGGCTCCTGTATATGGCACAGTGTAGGGCAGCATATGGATCCTCCTGCTTTTTTCTCAGTGGAAGGAGTTTCCAGGAAAAGTAAGAAGGAAAAAAAAATTTCTTATGCCAAATGGCCTTCCCTTTATTCTCCTTGGTAGCAACAAGAAATTAGATGCAGATTTGTAGGGGGAAAGGCCATCCAAGTCTGCACCTGCAACAGAAATGTGATTTCTTTGCTTTCCAATAGATTTTACTCCTTTTGAGCTGATACTATTTGTGACCCTGCTGGATTTGGAACTCTTACACAAAAGCAACAACAACAGTAAGCCCAAAAGCTCTCCCTCAATTCACTGTAAAACCAGGCATAGGAATAAGCTTTACCAGTGAGAAATGCAGTTATGAGTCTATGCTAAGGTGTTCCCACACAGCTTTGAAGCCTTTCACCATAAATCACATTCACAAGTTTCACGTCTGTCTGCAGCATGCATATGGAGTTGCTCCACTATCGTTGGACTTGGAATAAAAATCTGTTGTTGTGGAGATGATCATAGTACACAAAGGTTTTTCTGCCACCAACAGGAAAGTAACCATGCTAAAAGCACATGAGCTGTCAAACTGGTGAACTTGCCATGACCCGGAACATCAGAAATACACTGTCTACAGTGAGAAAAAGAGCATTTTGAATTGTGCTTCTTTTCTATTATAGGCAACATTGCATAGTGTTCGAAGAGTGAGACTACAAGAAACACTTTTGAAATGAGACCAGATAATCTCTAATGTCTCTTTCAGCTTCAAAATTATCTAAGCCAAGAAGAGTGACAAGCTCAAAGGCTGTCTGGTGCCAGGGGCATGATACAGCCAGCTGGAGGGCAATAGAAAGAGGTACTACTTGAGGAATATTGGAGAGTGTTCCCCACCAAAAATGATTCATATTAAAACATAATAAAACATATATGTTGTGAGCTAGTATGAACTGAATTAGTTATCCTAACTGGTGGTGGTTTAGTCACTAAGTCATGTCTGACTCTTGTGACCCCATGGACTGTCCATGGCTCCTCTGTCCATGGTATTCTCCAGGCAAGAATACTGGAGTGGGTTGCCATTTCCTACTCCAGGGGAATCTTCCCAACCCAGGGATCAAACCCAGATCTCGTGCATTGGAGGCAGATTCTTTACCAAAAGAGCTATGAGGGAAACCCAGTTATCCTAATTGGTTCTGTAATATTCTGAAATGAAATTTCATTTTATAAAAAAAAAAATCCCATAATGAAACAAAATGAAACTCTCTGCTACCCCCTCCAAAAACAAAAAATCTCCAAGCAAAATTCAACCCTTGGACTACTAAAAATTTCTGATTCCTCTTCAAAATCTCACTCTATTTTTTTTGGTCAAAATTCAGGTGAGACTTCAAAATGAAAAGCTCACTGTTTTATCAGTGAGAACTATTTGATTTTCTCATTTTTTTCCTTAGAAATATATATATATATATATATATATATATATACACACACATATACATATATATAATATGTATACTACATGTTACATTATAAAATATATATTATCTGTTACATTATATATTATATGTATGCTAGGATTATATTTTATATTGAAAAGTGAAGAAGTGAAAGTGTTAGTCATTCAGTTGTATCCAACTTTTTGCAACCCCATGGACTATAGCCTGCCAGGTTCCTCTGTCCATGGGATTCTCCAGGCAAGAATACTGGAGTACATTGTCATTTCCTTCTCCAGATAATCTTCCCAACCCAGGGGTTGAACCCACATCTCCTGCTTGGCAGGCAGATTCTTTACCATCTGAGCCACTAGGGAAGCTTATAGTTATATAAATATTAAAATTGACATAACTCTTTCAAAGGAACATTTGGGAGTTTCTCATATTTATTTCTATGTAGTTATAGATTTTTCAGTTTTGTCAAGGTACTTGTTTTCAGTGACTGGTTGGATTTTCCTTTATATATCCTCATCCTGGATCAGATGGTTATGATGAAGGTTCACCAAGAAACACAGAACAATTAGGGAGTGAGAGCTGAGGGAGGCAGCAGAATGACAGGTGGATTACATGATGGAAAGCAGAGAGCTAGGCATCAATGGAAGGCAGTGGAGAGGGTGGTCTGCGGCAGTCACTGAGAAATTCCACTTTCTAGGAGGGAAAAGGATACAGATTAAGGAATTCAGTTGACTTCACCTGTCCTTTGGCCTTCTCTTTCCTTCTCCATGAGCTACTTACTTCTTACCTGCAGCAAGAAGAGGAAGTCGCTGCAAGGAGTTCTCCAGAGTCTCACTACGGATTTTCCATTTCTTGTAATGCTTTTAAATTAAGGCAAGAATTTATTCTGCATGATGCCTGAACTCCTCTCTTTACTCAAAGAGATGGTCTGTTAAGAACAGTTTGGGCACAGTGGGAGAAAGTTTGACTGTGGCTCCCTAGGTTCACCATTAATGGATAAATTGAATGCTTCCATGTGGGGTGAGTAAGATGGGGAGTATGTGGCATCTTTTGTTAGAAATACATTTAAATGAAAGATATTCAAATGACTGGGTTTCTCTTCTTTGTGTGCACACTGAGTGGCAAGTGTTCCATAGAGTTTCAGGTCCCTCCAGAGTAATGTGCAATTGTGTGTGACTCACGTACTTCTCTATCATCTCTTTCTGATGTAGGCAGCCAAAGGGGACTCTAAGGGGGGGACTGAAGAAGATGGTGAACAGCAAGGAGGACGATTTCCACTGTCCAGACACACGAGAAAGAGTGAAGGCAAAGGTCATTGACAGAGCACTCGCACTGAATTAGAAGTCACTTGTTAGGCCATCAAGGAACCTCTGACACCAAGTTTCTATAAAAGACTGAAGAGAAGCTTTGTGAATTTACACAGTATTTTTATGCATGGTTTATCTTGCTGTCAGACAGCATTTTTTTCAACATAAAAATTCAATCCTAAGAAGCTTCAAAGCTCCAACCTCCCAGCTAAAGTCCAGGTTTTATTATTTTCTTAAGAAGCAGTTTTCTATATCATCAGTGTTAATGAAAACATTATGTTCAATTCTTCAGTCGAATTGCAGATTTGAAATATGAAGTTCTCAGAACCATATGCTCATGTTCAAAACGGATGTCTTGGTAACTGTGACTATTCAGGGCACGGAGACGTATAGGAGTAAACATGCATTTGAATGTGCAGGTTGTACTTGATCATTAAGTGTGATTATTTAGAGAAGGCAGAGCGCTGTCAACATGGTTTTAAATAAAACAAACAAGTCAATGCAAGAAGGTATGGTTTGCAGCAGGAATACTAGCCATAATCAAGATCCTTTATCCTTCATAGAAAGAGCCAGTCGAGGCTGCCCCTGTAAGCAAAGCACTTTGGAGCAGCTGGACAAAATGCTAGAGGAGAGAAGCAGCTGAGCCCTTCCTCTCTGGAGAAAAAGACAGATCCCTTGGAGGTAGACTCAGCTGGTTATGAAACCTCCTATGACGAACAGGCTCAGTTCTCCCTGTTAGCCACAGAGTATTTTTCTGAAATTATATTTTTAATAGCCTTGAATAATATTAGCTTTCTAAAGTGCTGGAAAATAAAAGAATCTGCTCTGAGAAAAGAGCAGTAAATGACTTTTATGTCTATATTAAACGTATAGCTCAGATTTTTTTTTTTTTTTTTTTTTTTGAGTAATGGTGATTTGTGCAGCAGACAGTAGGGCAGTCTTCTGGTTACAAAGAATCTAGGCACTGCCACTTCTTGCATGCTAAGTCACTTCGGTCATGTCCAAATCTTTGCGACCTTATGGACTGCAGCCTGCCAGGCTCCTCCATCCATCCTTCTCCAGGCAAGAATATTGGAGTGGATTGTTATAGCCATCCTCCAGGGGATCTTCTCCACCCAGGGGTCAAACCCTTGTCTCAAGCATCTCCTGCATTGGCAGGTGGTTCTTTACCTCTAGCACCACCTGGTTAGGCATGTGAATTTGAGGAGGGCATGCCACTTCTTAGCCATGAGAATTTGTCTGTTGTCTTAATTTCATTGAGTCCGTTTCTTTGTCTGTAAAACAATGATAATAAAGGCATTTTCACTGATTTTTAGTGAAACAGTCTTTTACAAAGGGCCAGGATTTCCCCCATGTTTAGAGAAAATTCCCTCCATAGAATTGTGGCCAGTGATGCTATCCTCTTATTTATTGCAGAGCTTGTACGTTGTTCTCAAACTGTTCAGTCTTCTAGGGAAGACACTTTTGGAGGGTGCAGGTTTAACTGTCATATGTTTTGACACTGTGAACCACTGCGTTTCACTCTTCACTTTCCCTTTGAGTTTTGCACCTAGCAATCTGTAATTATCAAAATGTTTTTGTTGACCCAGTTCTCTAATTTGTTAACCAAGACTTCACTGGTTATATGTTATTCTATGATCTAATTCCAGGAGATCCTGTTCTCTTTATTGCCAAAGACACTTTTGGCCTGGTTAAGGATTCTTTGACTTTATTTTAAACTCATAATGCTGGCTATAATTACATATAAATTATTTTCATACTTGACAGGGAATTCTAGCTGCCTAACTAAAACAAATTTTCTCTTGCTTAGTTAATAATAGAAATCAATTTTATTGGATTTACCATTCTCAGCTTTGAATTGCATACCTTGAAATGTCTTTCATGTCAGAAAAAAAAATTTTAGTCTTGTATAAGCTCCTGTTTTTTAGGTTTCTGATGCTGTTTCTAGATGACACAGCCCACTTTACTGACCATATGTTCTGTGAGCACAATCAACCTGCTGCTGCTGCTGCTAAGTCGCTTCAGTTGTGTCCGACTCTGTGCGACCCGATAGATGGCAGCCCACCAGGCTCCCCCATCCCTGGGATTCTCCAGGCAAGAACACTGGAGTGGGTTGCCATTTCCTTCTCCACAATCAACCTAGTAGTGGTTACATTGGTCCCATGTAAAAAGGTATTCTAAGTGTCATTGAATCCTTGTGGATGAAGGAGATTATTTTTTTCAGTGTAAATACCACACTCCTTTCCCCAGAAGCATTGAAATTCAAATGAAAAAAATGCTCTGAATTTAGGCTTCAGGTTTTTTATTGAGACAATTTCTCTAGACAAGTGTTAATTGATCAGGGTCAGAAATGGAAAGACTTTGTGTTATTATTCTACATTCTGATGACCTTCCCCAATGACACCAAGACAAAACTTTAAAAAGCAGAAACTCAGGGATTGAAATGAATGCATAATCTTGAACTGAAGATTTGTTCAAATAGAGTGAGATATAAATAGCAAAATTGAGATTAACAAAAGATCTCTTACCCTGCTAAGTGATTGTCTATCTTCTCCCACCCCACCCCCACCAGTGTTTTTCAAACTTTTAAACTTACCTTTCCTTTTAAAAAACTTTTTATTTTTAAATAAATATAGATTCACTGGAAGCTGCAAAGATAGTATAGAAAAGTCCCGTGTACTCTTCACCCAGTTTCCCACAATGATTACATCCTAAGTAACTGGAGTTCAAAATCAGAAAATTGACTTTGTTAAATACATGTGTGTACTAGTCGGAATTTTCCAGAAAAATAGAACCAAAATAAATCATATTTATTATGAGGTATGGGCTTATGTGCTTATAGAGTGGGTTAAGTCCCATGATATGCTGTTGGCAAGCTGAAGACCTGGGAAAACCAATAATGTAGGTTCATGGATTAAAACGCCTAAGAACCAGAGGAACTGATGGTGTAAATTCCAGTCTGAGAGCCAGAAAATATCAATCAGTGAGGTAGGAAAAAGGGGGGAAAAATCTATCTTCCTTTGCCTTTTGTTCTCTTCAGGCCCTGTTCAGTGGATTGGAAGAGGCCCATCTACATTGGAGAGGACAATCTATATTCAATTGAAATGCTGATCTTATCCAAAGCACCCTGACAGCCGCACCCTGAAATAATGCTTAATCTGGGTATTCTGTGGCCAGCCAAACTGACACATGAACCATCACAATTTGTAGAGTTCTGTGTCAGTTTATGACAAGTAAATTTGTGTAACCAGCCTCACACTCAAGATACAAGACTGTCCCCTTACCACAAAGATCTCTTTCATTTTGCTCCTTTATAGTGATACTTATCCCTCCTCCATATTATTTCTAACTCCTCAAAAGCAGTAATCTGTTTTTAATCTCTATAATTTTTTCATTTTGAGAATATTGCATATATGACCTTTCAAGATTGGCTTTGTTTTTTATATAGCATAATACCCTTTAGATTCATCCAGGATATTGTGTATATCAATAGTTTGTTCCTTTTCATGACTGAGTAGTATTCCATGGTATGGATGTGCCACGGTTCATTTAACCATTCACATGTTGAAGCATATCTGTATTGCTGCTAGTTTTAGGTTAGCTATTACAAGTAAAGATACTATAAACAATGGCATAAAGGTTTTTATCCAGACATAACTTCTCATTTCTCTGGGACAAATGTCCAGAAGTGCAACTGCTGCAATGGTAGTCGCATATCTACTTTTTAAAGCAATTTCTGAATTCTTTCCCAGAATGGATATACCACTTTGCATTACCATCAGTGGTCTCTTAAACAATTGTTATTTTTTTTCTTGAGTCTTAAGTTTTCATTTTCTCTGCCTTCCAGAGTCTTCTTAAGTCTATTTTATATATAATTGTCAAGATTTGCTAGCTATATTTAGGAAGAATAGGGAAAAATACGTATACTCTGTCTACCCAGAAGTAGAAGTCGTCTTTATTTTTTTCTATTGAACACAAAAATCTCATATTCTCTTTCAATGTTATGACATTTCAAAATATAATAATTCATAATTTAAAAAGTAAACAACAATAACAACATTGAAGGAAATTTTTATTTTGTTTTCAAACTAATAAACCAAACTTCTTCCTTCACTACTCTTTCATCTGCTATTAATATATGTTCTCCTACTTCACTGAGACTCCTCACCCCCATACATTTTCAGAGTTCTGACAGTTTTAATTTCTAATCCCCCTACATGTATTTCCTTTATATACTTTATATATATAAAAGTTATAAATATATATATAACTTTACTTCCTAGTTAGGCTGTTCTTTTGATACTTATGACCTATTGTAAACCAAAACATCAAAATCCGTGTCAGATTTTTGGCGTGTTTTTTGGAACAAAGATGTTCAATTTCAGATAAGTTTGGATAATCATCAGATAAGCATCCACACTCTTAATCAATGCTTAGTTGAACCAGCTTTCAACAAACTTTGAGGCCTGCCCATCAAAAGAGATTTGCTTTTATCAGTATTTGACTTGATTCAAGCTAACCTACTCATCTTTTTGCTTTGTGAAAAAAATGAATCAGTTTGGAATCATCAGGCTTGGAGTGAGTGCATGGGCTTCTCAAATATAGTTTGGGAGTATTTAACACACAATATCATAAGCCAAATGTAATTATAAAGGGCTCTTAGATGAGGTTCAATTTTAGCATAGATCTACATGAAGGAGACAAGATTACTTTCCTTCCCCCTCTTCTTTAGGAGATGGATAAACTTTCATTTTCCTTAAAATTTATTTGTTTTTTCCTGTGGAAAGTTTGAGATCATGATATTAATATTTAACTTCAGTGGGGACATGAAACCTTTCATAAGTGTTGTTTTCATCATAATAGGTGTAATTATATACACACATCATTTATGCATATAATTTGTATTGTTTTTATGATTAGTTGGTTTTAAAGTATAGCAAATATAGCAGTGGTAAAGAATCTGCTTGCCAATGCAGGAGATGCAGGAGATGCAAGTTCAGTCCCTGGGTCGGGAAGATCTCCTGAAGGAGGAAATGGCAACCAACTCCAGTATTCTTGCTTGGAAAATCCCACTGGACAGAGGATTGGGCTACAGTCCATAGGGTTGCAAAGAGTTTCTGAGTTACTCTGAGTTACTGAGCATATACAAGACTGAGTTACTGAGCATATACACATGTGAGAAAACAATACACATGCAAGAAAACTGAGCATATACATGACTGAGTTATTGAGCATATACACACACAAGAAAATACTATATTGGAGACATTCAGATAAAAAAGAATAGAAAGTAAAACAATTTTCCAATAGCTAATTTATTAGATTTTGTTTGGTTATTAAATTTATCCTCATTTTATAGAAAAAAATAGTTACTTAAAGTTTGCTGTATTTTTATGTATCTATTTTTATTGTAAATTTTTTGGTGAACTTCTTGACATTGTTTTTTATAGAGGGAGTGGGTATCAAGACAGTCATATGAAGTACAACAGGGAGCTTTCCCTTTGTGCTGCTATTTTGAACTATTTACATTTTGGTTTGTTTAGGTTGTAGGTTTTTAAATTTAATTTTGTTTTTGTCTTGGAACTTTAGATTTTTGTTCTGACCATTTGTTAGTGTTTTCCTTTAAAAAATGGTAATAATTAAAAACAACCAAAAAGCTAAACGAGTATCTTTTTTTCTTTCCTTTTCTTTTTCCTTTACATATCCTGTGGTCCATTAGTAGACAGAACTTCAGTTAGTTTTATGAAATGCAATATTTAGTACCCCTTCCCCTGTCCCAGTTTTATTTAAGGGAAAAAGATAAACTTCAATGACCTGAAGTTGAGAATGTGGATACAGCTTCTTTCAGTCACACTCAGGTTGTATAGTATTCTTCATTTCCTTTTACCCTGAATGTATAACAGTGCTGGGTGACAAAGGTACACAAATCCAACTCCATCATAGTCGTCATCAGTAGCGTCGGTGCAAGCTACTTTTTATGACAAAGTACAATAGCTGATCCCAAGCCCTGCTTTCTGGGAAAATCAATCATTCCACTCAGCACCACCTGAAATACCAAAAAGCAAATTGTAGCATTCCTTAGGAAGAAATAACCTCCATTTCTTCTCCTCTTTGCCCTTCCCCTTTCCCTTCCTATTTCTCCCTTCTTCCTCCTCTCCTCCTCCTGCTCCAATTAAGTAAACCTACTATGTCTTTTTTTTTTTTTTCCAAAATGGCTCCTAGAGTAGCCATTAGAATGCTTTTCTCTGATGTCAATGTTTACATAGCCAATCAACAGTCCAACTGCTAATAGCTGCTCCTTCTGTGGTAGGATTTTCAATGCGGTGTATTTTCAGCATCTGTGAAACACTCCTTGCTTTTAGGTTTTTCAAAAGATTGCACATTTCCAGTGATGGTGTTGGGTTTCATCCCAATGGCTACAAATTGACCTTGGTTCTTTAATTTCCTCAGTTATTTTGTTGTCCACTGAATATGGTTTTGCTTTGCTAGTTTTGAATCTCTGTTCCTTAGTTAACACTTCAAGAATCATCAGCTAACTGCTATTAATTTCAGTACATTCTTCCCAATGCTGTAAATAAGTTCCTTATTAGCTCAGCAGCACTGGTACCTAATATTCTTTGGATGATTCTCAAGTCTAGCAATATAGGTGAAGAAGAATAAATTAACTCTATTTTTGGTTGCATCAGCAGTATATCTGGGTGTGTACCACCCTTAATCCTTTTTCCTTTGATCCTTGATAGTGACAGAATAGGCTTCCAAGTGGTCTTCCCTTAGCTCATTCAGATAATCCACCATGTCACGCTCTGATTTATTCAAGTTGGATTTGCAAGTTTGCTGAAATGTGTTCAACACTACCTCTAGGTATTTGTTCAACTCTCGACCAATAACAAAGGCAGTATCACCAAACATAGAATCTGTGGCTTCACAGACCTGTGGACATTATCATTTCCCAAGTTTTCTGTCAACAAAAACTAGGATATTGGATTTCAAGTTGTGACATAAATCTTCCACTTATCTTACAGTCTCCAATAAAACCTTGCACTTAGTATAATTTTTCAATGAAATACCCATGCTCAGGACAACTTAGAGGCCTCTATATACTTTAGGAATTCACCAGTCAACATTTCCTCTGATGTATTAGCTGCCATTGAGTCACCATTTTGCATCCCCCAGATCCAACTGTTCTTTGAAAAATCCTTAACATTGTCTCACCTTGATGCGGCACTTTTCAGAGAATATTTTGAAGAGCTGTGTGGAGTAAAGACTGAAGGCCACTGAACTGGATCTTATCAGAAGTGCTTTTGTACATGACTGTATCTCTATCAATACATTTTTTGCAGTTAGAGTTGCCAGTGTCAATTTTTGAACTGAAGGGTAATAGTATTTGTTACTCTTTTTTGCAATTTTCATCAAAGCTTCACATGAAGCAATTCTCAGGTTATTCTAGTGGCCATCAGGCTGGTCTGCGATCTCTAGGAGCTTCTGTAATATGAAGATCAGCAGTAAGTAGCTGTTTCTTTATGATCATCACTCACTGAGGTTTCATAAACAGCTTCAGCTAGATAGGAAAAAACTCAGAGCACATTTGATGCCACGATGATCAGCACTCAGGCCTTCTCTCAGACACCGTAGCAAGGGAACCCAGTAGACATCACTTAAGGCAGCTTCATGGAGCAACTTGCAAAATCTGACCCTGGTCTCTATACTTATATATCAAACTTCCACAGGAGTCTTTGATGAATTATATTGAGATAAGCATAACCTGTATAACTAAGAGTTTGAGCTTATTGGATTTATTTTCCTCCAAGATACAGGCAACAGTCTTCACAATCATTCCTGGTATCAGTAATCAGAGTTCTTGATCTGTTCTGTACAAGAGGGAAGGACAGGTGAGACAATGTCATCTTCAAATCAGTTGGTCAGGAGAATCATCATTTGCATCATTTTTTTCTAGTGATGTGAGAATTGAAACCTCAGTTACGGTGTTTCCTTAGCACAGATCTTGCTGTGTGCTCTGGGACCTTCTTTGTTCTGCTGCCTCTTTAGCTTCAATGGCCGAATCTATTTTGTCATCACAGACATTAGACTAGAATATTATTCCTTACAGGGCCACTTCATCAAAGTCACTGTTTTACTTCAATTGTGATCACAAAATGAGCAGCACTTGTATGTGCCTCCACTATTGACAATACAAGGGCATTTTCTTCACCAGATTCTGCAATGTAGTCATTAACACCTTATAATCTTGATAACTGGCTGCTTCATAGACTATCTGGAAAAGAAATTGTCTTTTAGATTACTTGTCAAAGTTCACTTTGATGAACTCCAATACTTCAGGAGTGTCTTCGTAGTCATTGACTTTACTTTACTATTAGGATCTTCTTTCAACTTCCCCAGGATTATGGCAGTCAGAATTTCATTGGATGGACCTTGCAGCTGCTCTGTGTGATTATCTTGACAGATGTAGCAAATTGCATCCAATGTTTACTGTTTCATGTGCTCTATGCTGTTGGAGTTTGTAACACTGTCTATCAGCCGAAGAAGGAATCCTGACCACTGATTTACTGGGTTCTCTGTACAAACAGTTTCAGCCATCATTGTGAGGCAGAGTTAAGCAGGTAGGTTTCTGTGCCCAAAGAATGCAGAATAGTTCTTGGCTTCTCAATCAAACATTAACATTAACGGAAAGCCATTCTGCTGTTGTTGTGTCTTGATGTTTGGATCTTCAGATGGCAAAGAGTTCTTGATCTATAGACCAGCTGCAACCCTGCCAATCTGGCTGTTTACTGAATTTTCTGGCACTCTGGACAGTTCCAGAAAGACCTGTGACAAGTTTCACCACCGTTCGCTCCAGGAATGTCTACATAGCTTCTAGTTCAAGCAGAGGTGGAAACACAGTTATCTCAAGGCTGCAATCAGCTCCAAAGTGAAGGTGATGGCAGTTGCTTCCCTTCAGATGATGCTTGCTTCTCAGGTGACAGCACTGACTGGAGACAGGGGTTGGGAGTTGAGTGGCACTTAAGGGTTTGAAGGGGGTCAGACTCACCACAAGTTTGTTCATCTGTTCCTTCTTTATAATACTCTGTCATCCTTTCCTTCTCACTTCCTCCCTCCCACTTTCCTTCTTTGCTGTTAGCAGTGGAAGCTGCTCCTCTGGTGGAGGTGGTGGAGAAAGCCTAGAGGCATCTCAGAACATGACTGGAGCTTAGTTGGTGAGGAAAGAAAGGCGAAAGGGAGGTAGCGAGTGAACAGAAATCAGTAGGGAGAGAAAACTTTGCTACACTTTAAATTGCATGCATGCCTGCTAAGTCTCTTCAGTTGTGTCCAACTATTTGTGACCCAGTGGACTATAGCCCACCAGGGTCCTCTGTCCATGGGATTCTCCAGGCATGAATATTGGAGTGGGTTGCCATGCCTTCCTACAGGGGATCTTCCCAACTCAAGGATCAAATACACATCTCTTATGTCTCCTGCATTGGCATGCATGTTCTTTATTATCAACACCACTTTGGAAGGCCACAGTTTAAATTACAGAAACTAAAAGCTAAATCATAAGCATCAAAGGTCATTAAAATTACTTACACTATTTGTGAGGTGGCTTAGTGGTAAAGGATCTGCTTGCCAAGCAGAAGACACAGGTTCAATTCCTGGGTCAGGAAGATCCCCTGGAGGAGGAAATGGCAACCCACTCCATATTCTTGCCTGAGAAATCCCATGGACAGAGGAGCCTGGCAGGCTACAGTCCATGAGGTCGCAAGAGTCAGATATGACTTAGTGACTAAACAATAGCAATATGTGTATGAATATCAGTAATCAGTTAATTGTCCTGGCCAAGTGCTTAAATAGGCAGTGATATTTTTTAAAATTTTATTTTTGATTGGCAGATAATTAATTTACAATATTGTGATGATTTCTGCCATACATCAACATTAATCAGCCACAGGTATACAAATATCCCATCCCTCTTGAACCTTTTCCCCATCCCACCCCTCTAGGTTGTCACAGAGCATCGGTTTTGGATTCCTTGTGTCATAAAGCAAATTCCCACTGACCATCTATTTTACATATGGTAATGCATATATTTCAATGCTATTCTTTCAAATCATTCCATAATGATATCTTATATCTCTATTGATTTCCTTAAAGGAAGTTAGTTACATTATAAAAGAACTTTCAGCCTGCCATTTAAAGTTTTTTCATCCCAGCCTATGTGAAAAAAAAAAAATAAGATTTTCAGTATTGATTAAGCACTTTGGGATTCAGACTGGTGACAGGAACTTTAAGAAACTGCTGTTTATATGGTACTAACGGACCATATATTAGACTTTTCAGCCAAAATTGCACAAGTGTACAACCCTACTATCAGTAGTGTCAGCTGCAATGCATGGAAATAAAAGTGCTTACTGGTTCTTTGCCAAATCTTAGACTCATCCAGTATAGCCCTGCAAGACAAGGGTAGTAACTAAGTGCATCAGAATCACGTTAACATGTGCCTCAAATAGAGTTCAAGACTGCAAGGGCAGAAGGACTTTAGGAGCAAGAAGGAAACAATTTTAGTTTGCTTTCAAACTGTCAAAATTAAGTGGCTATTTGTTCCTATATATCAGTGTGGTACAGTCATATGGGAATGGAAATAATCTGGTAGGTAAAGATGGATGAAATTATAGTTTAAGGGTTTTATCCTAGAAGGGGCAGGTACCTGAAATAGACAAGAGATAAAAGTCAGGAAGCATGTTTCAAAGTTACCTCCTGGAAGAAACCTTTGGAAAATTGGGAAGGACTAGACAGGAAAGAGATTTGGGGCAATCGAGCTAGGAACTTGTTCTACACTAAGCATAGGCAAGCACATACATACCTAGGTTTATATTTTGTTGAGTTTAGACAG
This sequence comes from Bos grunniens, assembly GCF_055505025.1. Taxonomy (NCBI): domain Eukaryota; kingdom Metazoa; phylum Chordata; class Mammalia; order Artiodactyla; family Bovidae; genus Bos; species Bos grunniens. The sequence goes on along the minus strand of NC_141194.1, from coordinate 96,390,885 downwards.
AAATGTCTTAGAAGGTTTGTGCTGAAAGGAGAGGAACAAAGACTTTATGCAAAAATTGTCCAATTTGTAGTTTCATCTAATGGTGGTAAAGCAGTTACATTTATTTATCATCAAAGACATGCAAATTATTCTCCCTAGCCTTGGCAAGAAAGTTTGTGAAGCTGGTGAGTGCTTTCCGCAAGGTAGACTTTCATTAAATATTAGTGGATTTGTGCCATCTGCCCCATATTTTTCACAGAGTACCCAGATGTCTATCTCTGGAAAATCACAAACTAAACAAGAAGTATGCAGTCTGAAAGTAATAATTACTCCATTGCTGTGATTCTCAACCCAATACCTCCTTTATTTCTTAAAATCTACTTTGAAATTCTTAAATGAAATTTATACACACTATAACCTACTGGTACACAGTACCAAAATAATAATAATATGCTTATGTCTTAGCTACAATATGAAGGGCAAATGAAAGTAATTTATAATAAAATAATACATATTTTTAAATGCAAATACACAGGCAAAGCCAGTCCCACAGACATACTATAATAGATGCTTGCAACTGTAGGTAAAATCATTATGATATGACAGCTACCAGTGTTGACTTTGTACCTACCCAGTGCTCAAATACTCAAATATGTGTCAGTGCTTTTTTGATAAGATGTTCCCAAATGAAAATAAATGCTTATGCAGATTCAAATAAAATGAGGAATAACATTTCCTCAAATTATAACATATAAAAAAAATTTTCAACTACATATGTATTGGGACATTTGGAAGTCACCCCCAAAAAATGATTAAACACCATGTGAGAGACAGTTCTAGGTACTTGGAATACAATGGTGAACAAACCAGGAAAACATCTCTGGTTTCATGGAGCTTACAGATTAGTAGGGGGTGGGGATGGGGGGACTGGAGGTAGACAATAAACATGGTAAACAAATTAAATAGCATGTTATAAGGTAGTAAGTTCCTTGGGGGGAAAATGGAGTGAGGTAATTGCATTGAGATTGCCAGGGAGTGGTAAGTGTTTGGAATTTGAAATAGGTGTGGTTGTGGCAGGCTTCACTGAGAAAGTGATATCTGCACAAAGTCTGGGAGGTGCTTAGGGAGTTAACCATGCAGATGTCTGGTGAAAAGCATTCCAGGAAGAGGGAACAGCCAGTACAAAGGCTCTAATGATGGCGCATTCCTGGTATTATCAAGGCACAGCAAAGAGGCCAATATCAGATCAGATCAGGCACTCAGTCGTGTCCGACTCTTTGCGACCCCATGAATCGTGGCATGCCAGGCCTCCCTGTCCAACACCAACTCCCGGAGTTCACTCAAACTCATGTCCATCGAGTCAGTGATGCATCCAGCCATTTCATCCTCTGTCATCCCCTTCTCCTCTTGCCCCCAATCCCTCCCAGCATCAGAGTCTTTTCCAATGAGTCAACTGTTCACATGAGGTGGCCAAAGTACTGGAGTTTCAGCTTTAGCATCATTCCTTCCAAAGAAATCCCAGGGCTGATCTCCTTCAGAATGGACTGGTTGGATCTCCTTGCAGTCTAAGGGACTCTCAAGAGTCTTCTCCAACACCACAGTTCAAAAGCATCAATTCTTTGGCGCTCAGCCTCCTTCACAGTCCAACTCTCACATCCATACATGACTACAGGAAAAACCATAGCCTTGACTAGATGAACCTTTGTTGGCAAGGTAATGTCTCTGCTTTTCAATATGCTATCTAGGTTGGTCATAACTTTCCTTCCAAGGAGTAAGCGTCTTTTAATTTCTTGGCTGCAGTCACCATATGTAGTGATTTTGGAGCCCAGAAAAATAAAGTCTGACACTGTTTCCACTGTTTCCCCATCTATTTCCCATGAAGTGATGGGACCGGATGCCATGATCTTCATTTTCTGAATGTTGAGCTTTAAGCCAACTTTTTCACTCTCCACTTTCACCTTCATCAAGAGGCTTTTTAGTTCCTTTTCACTTTCTGCCATAAGGGTGGTGTCATCTGCATATCTGAGGTTATTGATATTTCTCCTGGCAATCTTGATTCCAGCTTGTGTTTCTTCCAGTCCAGTGTTTCTCATGATGTACTCTGCATATAAGTTAAATAAACAGGGTCAATGAAACTAAGCCATGCCCGTGGGGCAACCCAAGATGGGTGGGTCATGGTGGAGAGATCTGACAGAATGTGGTTCACTGGAGAAGGGAATGGCAAACCACTTCAGTATTCTTGCCTTGAGAACCCCATGAACAGTATGAAAAGGCAAAATGATAGGATACTGAAAGAGAAACTCCCCAGGTCAGTAGGTGCCCAATATACTACTGGAGATCAGTGGAGAAATAACTCCAGAAAGAATGAAGGGATGGAGCCAAAACAAAAAGAATACCCAGCTGTGGATGTGACTGGTGATAGAAGCAAGGTCCGATGCTGTAAACAGCAATATTGCATAGGAACCTGGAATGTCAGGTCCATGAATCAAGGCAAATTGGAAGTGGTCAAACAAGAGATGGCAAGAATGAACGTCGACATTCTAGGAATCAGCGAACTGAAATGGACTGGAATGGGTGAATTTAACCCAGATGACCATTATATCTACTACTGCAGGCAGGAATCCGTCAGAAGAAATGGAGTGGCCATCATGGTCAACAAAAGAGTCCGAAATGCAGTACTTGGATGCCATCTCAAAAACGACAGAATGATCTCTGTTCGTTTCCAAGGCAAATCATTCAATATCACAGTAATCCAAATCTATGCCCCAACTAGTAACGCTGAAGAAGCTGAAGACCTACAAGACCTTTTAGCACTAACACCCCAAAAATATGTGCTTTTCATTATAGGGGACTGGAATTCAAAAGTAGGAAGTCAAGAAACACCTGGAGTAACAGGCAAATTTGGCCTTGGAATATGGAATGAAGCAGGGCAAAGACTAATAGAGTTTTGCCAAGAAAATGCACTGTTATGACACAAACACCCTCTTCCAACAACACAAGAGAAGACTCTATACGTGGACATCACCAGATGGTCAACACTGAAATTAGATTGATTATATTCTTTGCAGCCAAAGATGGAGAAGCTCTATACAGTCAGCAAAAACAAGACCAGGAGCTGACTGTGGCTCAGACCATGAACTCCTTATTGCCAAATTCAGACTTAAATTGAAGAAAGTAGGGAAAACCACTAGACCATTCAGGTATGACCTAAATCAAATCCCTTATGATTATACAGTGGAAGTGAGAAATAGATTTAAGGGCCTAGATCTGATAGATAGAGTGCCTGATGAACTATGGAATGAGGTTCATGACATTGTACAGGAGACAGGGATCAAGACCATCCCCATGGAAAAGAAATGCAAAAAAGCAAAATGGCTGTCTGGGGAGGCCTCACAAATAGCTGTGAAAAGAGGCCAATATAGATAAAGTCAAAAAGGTAAGCAGAAAAGGGCATGAGCTTCAGGGAGTTAATGGGAAGAGAGCACTTAGTAAGACACTCTAAGAACTTCAGACTTTGAATAAAGTGGGAAGACATTGCAAGATTTTGAGTAAAAGAATGACATGATATCTGACTTAGTTGCTATGTTGGGCATTCTCTCGCAAGAGGGGTGGGAGGGAAGAGAGGAAAGAGTGGAATCGAAGAGTCCAGTTTGATATTGTAGTAATCCAGGCAAGAAATGCTTGTGGCTAGACCGGGGTTTTAGCTCTAGAGATGGTGAAGAGTGGTTGGATTTTGGATAAATTTTAAAGAGTCAACTTGATTTCTTGATGATCTGGGTATGGTGTATGAGATAAATAGAGGGATGCAAAGTAATTTCCAACTTTTTAGCCTGAGCTCCTGGATGTTAAAATTTGCCATTTACCAAGAAGGAAAGACTTCAGCATTTGAAGGGTGGAAGAAGGGTATCGAGTTCAGTTTTGAAGATGTTAAGTTTGAAATGTCTGTTAGACATCTATGTGGAGATGTTGATAGGCAATTGGAAATAGAGGTATGGTATTCAGAAGAGAGGTATGAGCTAAAGTTAGTAACTTGAGAGTCTTAGCCATATATATGGTACTTAGAGCCATGTTATTGGATGACCTCACCATCACTAGGGGTAAAAAGGGGACTTGCATATTTGGCACAACACCTGGCTTCTACAGAAGGCATTTTCAACTCCATGAATATGAGTCAACAGGAGTCAACACAAATCTTCAAAAATAATTATATTCCTTCTCCCAAAGGAATTAATAGTGGACTTCATGCACTGGAACTAAGGTCAAAACTTTTCAGGATTTCTATCCCATCCTCAATATGGGGCTTGAGTATTATGAATAACTTACAGCTTCTCCAGGTATTCTCAACACCATTAATGGTTGGAGAGAGAAACCTCATACTGGTACTATGACACTACTTCCTCTAGACATTCTACCCTCCATAATCAGGAATCAAGCTGGGTTCTGGAAGTAACACCTGGCTTCCTCAGTAATATTCAATTCCATAGACACTGTCATTTACTAGTTCTTGTCATTACTAATAACCTCATCTCTTCCATAATTTCTGTATCATTATAATCACTCATTTACATATTCCTGCAACTCTCGTGTCATGAAACATTTTTTTTTAGTCCAGGATTATGTCATACATTGCAAGATGTCTAACATTCCCGATTTCTGTTCAGTAAATGTCACTAGGACAGCCCCCCCAAACATTATGACAACAAAAATGTCCCTATATATTTCTAGATGTCCCATGAGGAGGCAATAATTTCTTTGTTGAGAATTACTGTTCTATTTTAGACAAAGTACCATAGTTGCTAAAGTGCTGAGTGAAACAGCATTCTTTTACCCAGAGTACCATTAAAATTTCCAGAATCTTCCCTCCTAGGTAGCCATGTCTATAAAGTTATCTCCATTTTTACATTTTAATTGTGACAGTTCTCTCAAATAACCTATAAAATCACTGCTAGTTATTTTCAGACTTAGCTCCTCCAAAGTGGGAATTCCATTTCCTAGAGTACCTCTTAGATAATGATGCTGGAACAATGAAAATGCTATGCAATACACTTGAACTCATTAAAATATAAAAAATACCCAACTCCTATTAGTTATTATTTTGAGACAAAACTGGAAAATACACTGAGTGTAAATAAAAAGGAAGATGTGGAGATGGTGACTTTATTAAGTTTATAAAAAACCCCAAACATTAGTTTTCCTATCTAAAGAATAGCTCTACTGCAGAAATACTTTTCAGTCTCATTTGGAAGCAAAATATGGTCATCGTCCACATTGGTAAGAGACTAGAGGCTCCAAGGGCATTTGCCAAAAGCTACTGAGTTTTGACCAGATTCAGGGGAGCATTTTGCAAACTGCACAGCTCTTCAACTAAAACAGAGTTTTACATCATCTTAAGCCCAAAGTGCCATAATCATTAGCATCTTACTATTTCTGGAGTGCCCATTGGGGGCCTAGTACCATGCTAAATTTTAAAGAAGTATTTTCACAGTCTTTATGGATGTAATCTCACAGCTGAGACGTTCACTTATAAATGTAAAAAATCATCCCTCTAAAAAAGAATCATTGTTCTGTGCTATTATGAAAGGTAGGAGAACTGTGGCTTTATAGTAAGAAATGTTAAATAGATGTAATGAAAGGACCCCTGGGCACAGATCTTCTGCCAACTAAGAACTCTCCCTATAGGATATCTGCTTGAATGAACCCCTGGTCCTTGGAGTCAGAGAAAGATCGTTATGGTTATTAAATTGAATTGACAGACACTGCCTTGAGACAATGGCAGGGGTTTCTGCCAAGCACCTGCAGATCACAATGCAGTGAGAAGTGTATCCTTCTGATACAAGAATATCATTTCCAAAACTTGACACTGTATTTGCATAATAGACATGTGTAGTTAATTTAAAAAAAATAGGAAGGTGTAATCCAGTTGTGAAATAATTCCCCCATCCAACTCCAGAACATTATCTGTGCTGTCTCTATGACTATGCAATGCAGGAAAAGGTTATTTCTGAGCAGCTTCAGAGTCATATGGTTATATAAGCTGCACCCCAACATTTTGGCTTCAATTGCAGTGCATTTTGAAAGGCCAAATGCAAAGTCTGACTGCTGGCAAGTCTTAATACTTCTGCCAGTAAATGCTGCTGAATCTCTCAAGCAGCAATGTGTTATTTTAATCTCTTTCCACTGCCCCTCAATTCTTCTCTGTCCTCTGGCACTAAAAGATAATCACTCCTGGGAGCAATTAATCCACCTAGAGACTTTCTTTAAATTTACTGTATTTGTTATGACAAGATGTACAACTAAAAATAATAAGAATAAATGAGAACAGCCTTGATTTACATGTCAGATGAGCTGGAGTATAGATTGAATAGATGTTAAAGAACACTATCGTTTCATTTCTGACCTGAAGTGGATACCCTTTTTCTCAATTGTTAATCTTCATTATGAGTCTCTACCTGAAGTGGATACCCTTTTTCTCAATTATTAATCTTCATTATGAGTCTCTCTGGATTCTGAGTAGCACAGCTACCTGAGCTATATTTTATGAATACACAGTTACTTCCTTTTAAAAGCACACCATATTACTCTTGAACTGTTTTTAGCCATTCCTTTTTCTTTTTTTGAAAGAGCTTCATTGTGATGGCTTTTTGCCTTCTTTGCCATAACCTGAAAAAACAGGAGCATCTGGTGGAATTTTCTTCCATAGCAGCCAAGCATTCTGCTAGTGACTGAATGTTTGCATCCACCCCAAATTCAAATGTTGAAACCTAAATCCCAATGTGGTGCTATCATGAGGTAGGGAGTCTGATAAGTGACTAGTTCCTTAGGGCAGAGTCCTCATGCTTGGGATTAGTGCCCTTACAAAAGAGACCTCCAGAGAGCTCCTTCATGCCTTCCACTATGTGAGGGCACAGCAAAAAGATAGCCATCTATGAAACATGAAGTGAGTTTTCACAAGACCTTAATCTGCTGGTGTCTTGATCTTGAAATTCCAGCCTCCAGAGCTGTGAGAAATAAATTTCTGTTGTTTATAAGCCACTCAGTCTACAATATTTTGTTATCGCAGCCTGACTGGACTATATGGACATATATGGATTCCAAGTTCTGTCTTTTGTGATGCAAACAATTAAGTTTCTGTGTTACTAATGTGTGTTTTCATGTGGAAAACTTTCCCTCTTTCAAATGCAAAATCTATATGAAGAATTTGTTTAATTTACCTCATTCCAAAAAATGGGCCAAAGAACTAAATAGACATTTCTCCAAAGAAGACATACAGATGGCTAACAAACACATGAAAAGATGCTCAACATCACTCATTATCAGAGAAATGCAAATCAAAACCACTATGAGGTACCATTTCACGCCAGTCAGAATGGCTGTGATCCAAAAGTCTACAAGCAATAAATGCTGGAGAGGGTGTGGAGAAAAGGGAACCCTCTTACACTGTTGGTGGGAATGCAAACTAGTACAGCCACTATGGAGAACAGTGTGGAGATTCCTTAAAAAACTGGAAATAGAACTGCCTTATGATCCAGCAATCCCACTGCTGGGCATACACACTGAGGAAACCAGAAGGGAAAGAGACACGGGTACCCCAATGTTCATCGCAGCACTGTTTATAATAGCCAGGACATGGAAGCAACCTAGATGCCCATCAGCAGATGAATGGATAAGAAAGCTGTGGTACATATACACAATGGAGTATTACTCAGCCATTAAAAAGAATACATTAGAATCAGTTCTAATGAGATGGATGAAACTGGAACCTATTATACAGAGTGAAGTAAGCCAGAAAGAAAAACACCAATACAGTATACTAACATATATATATGGAATTTAGAAAGATGGTAACAATAACCCTGTGTACGAGACTGCAAAAGAGACACCGATGTATAGATCAGTCTTATGGACTCCATGGGAGAGGGAGAGGGTGGGAAGATTTGGGAGAATAGCATTGAAATATGTATAATATCATGTATGAAATGAGTCACCAGTCCAGGTTCGATGCACGGTACTGGATGCTTGGGGCTGGTGCACTGGGACGACCCAGAGGGAGGGTAGGAGAGGGAGGAGGGAGGAGGGTTCAGGAGGGGAACGCGGGTATACCTGTGGCGGATTCATTTCGATATTTGGCAAAACTAATACAATATTGTAAAGTTTAAAAAAAAAAATTACCTCATTCCAGAGCCCACAGTTACTTTATCCATGATGCAGAAATTTACACAGGGAGTAAGCACTTGGGTGAATGTTGGGAGGGTGCTTGGTAGATGATCCACACACTAGCAGTCTGAAGTATTGTTTGATTAAGAGTAGCATCTGCTTGAGTCACCTTAGTAGACATATTTTGAAACCCATGATCATTCTCTTAGCTGAAGTAAAAATCTTTTTAAAAGGCTGACTCTTCTTCCTTCTGAGGGGGAATTTGTTTCCAAAAACAGGACATTATTAGAATGTGGGATACAGAGTAAAAGTGGATTAAAGATGAGGGAGCTAGTAAGAATGAAAACAGTATGACATTCTTAAATGAAATTTGTGATAAAGCCAGATATTCCAGTTAAGCCAACAGAGTGTCAGATAAATCAAGCAAAATGAAACCTGGCAACATTACAATATCTTTTCAACATTTCAGTATGGAAAGAGACATCTCTAGGTACATTTATAGTATTCCGTCATAGTTATGCACATGGTGGATTTGCTGATGTTCTCTTTATTTATTTATTTTTCACCTAAGTTTTTAGAAATCAAACCAGTTAATCCTAAAGAAAATCAACCCTGAATATTCACTGGAAGGATTGATACTGAAGTAGAAGTTCTGATACTTTGGTCACCTGATGCAAAGAGCTGACTCAGTGAAAAAGACCCTGATTCTGGGAAAGATTGAAGGCAGGAGGAGAAGGGGGTGACAGACGATGAGATGATGGTATCATCCACTTAATGGATATGAGTTTGAGCAATCTCAGGGAGATAGTGAAGGACAGAGGGGCCTGGCACGCTGTAGTCCATGGGGTCACAAAGAGTCAGACACTTTCAGTGGTGTCTGACACTTTGCAACCCTATAAACTGTAGCCCACCAGACAACTCTGTCCATGGAATTCTTCCAGCAAAAATACTAGAGTGGGTTGCCATTTCCTCCTTCAGACTTAGCGAGTAAACAACAACAAAAATAACAGAGAACACAATGTGAGATCTACCCTCTTAACTGAACTTATAAGTGCACAATACAGCATTGTTGACTCTAGGCACAATGTTGTACAACTGAGATCTGCTGATCTCTAGGACTTTTTCATCTTGCAAAACTGAAACTTTATACCTGTTGATTAGTAACTCTCTATTCCTCTCCCGAGATCCAACCAGTCCATTCTCAAGGAGGTTAGTCCTGGGTGTTCTTCGGAAGGAATGATGCTAAAGCTGAAACTCCAGTACCTTGGCCACCTCATGCGAAGAGCTGACTCATTGGAAAAGACTCTGATGCTGAGAAGAATTGGCGGCAGGAGGAGAAGGGGACGACAGTGGATGAGATGGCTGGATCGCAAAGAGTCAGACACGACTGAGTGACTGAACTGAACTGATTCCTCTCCCCACCCCCTTCATGGCCAGTCCCTGGCAATCATTTTACCTACTCTCTACTTCTATGAATTTGACTCTTTGAGATACCTCATATAAGTGGAATCATGTAGTATTTGTCCTTTTGTGACTGGCTTATTTTACTAGGCATTGATGCCCTCCTGGTTCATCCATGATGTTGCATGCAATGACATTTTCTTCTTTTTTAAGACCAAATAACTTTTCATTGTTTATATATACCACATTTTCTTTATCCATTCATCCATTGGTGGACATTATATTATCTTCAAAAGATACTAGTAGTTTTCCAGGATAGCAATTGGGAATAGGGCCTTATGTTAGAAGGAGATATCTTAATATTTGGTGACCTCCCACATTAACTGTTACATAGGTTTTTCTACTTCTTATGGTTCCTAAAACCTTCAGCATGGAACAAAATGATATCTAGCCAAGTTAGAAATATAAGGTTTGATCTATCCAGCTAGTCAACCAGTCATTGAATAAAGGTGCATTAACTGCTACATGTTAAACACCATCAAAAGTACGAAGATGAAACAATCATTGATCCCATACTAAATAAAATGAGAAATAGAGACAATAAGATATGGAGATTAATAGAAAATAATGAGACCATTAGTTAAGTTTTACTAATTTGGAACCCACGTCTATTGTTCATTTCCACCTTTATTGGAACTGAGAGGGATTATAGCAAAACAAGTACAATAGGATTGTAAACTAGAAAAACAAACTGCAAAGCAAGAGAAAATTAGGATGAGTGTATGCTAATTATGAAGATAAATAGAATCACTGTAATTGCACTGCCATAGTGGCTGTGAGTTTCTTGGAAGCCAGAATAAAATAAATTACAAAGTTATGAAAACTAGGACAAATATCAAATCCATATCAGTTCCTCAAGAGAGGTAAAGTCCCCATGGCCCTAGATTCTATCATGCAGTTCATTGACTGGTGCAATGAAAAATGAATGCTTTTAAAGTAAATGTAGAACCTCTCTCTCACTCTCTCTCTTTTTTTTTTTTTTTTTTACAGAAGCTGAAAAGGTAATGTACAGGGGTAACATGAATTCTAAGAGAGACTAAGTTACAGTAGTTGAAAAACAGTTTTCTGTAGTCTCAGTAATAGAAGTACGAAACTTAAGGCAATGATTCCAAGATTCTGATCTCTGGACTGGTGATTATTCATGGCTCTGTTTTTACCGCTGCTGCTGCTGCTGCTAAGTCGCTTCAGTTGTGTCCGACTCCATGCGACCCCATAGACGGCAGCCCACCAGGCTCCCCCATCCCTGGGATTCTTACAAGAACACTGGAGTGGGTTGCCATTTCCTTCTCCAATGCATAAAAGTGAAAGTGAAGTTGCTCAGTCATGTCCAACACTTCGCGACCCCATGGACTGCAGCCTACCAGGCTCCTCTGTCTAGTACATGGCAAATGAGAAAAATAAGGAAAATATATTTAGTTTTTAACAAAGCCTAACTTGTTTAATTTAATGGCCTTAGAATAAATCAGGTCCCTGTTGGACCTTCTTAGGGACAGACCCTCTGTCCCCTCACTCTTGTTTGTAGAAAAGCTTTAGACTCCTAGGCTTCCTTGAGTTCCAAAGAGCAAATTTAATCAGACAAGTGAGAAAATGTATAAACAAAGTAAAGCAATCAAGCAAGACAAAATAATAATTGATTAGCCACAAAGCAAAGTCAAGAATGTTTAGTTTCTTCTCAAGAGCTATAGATAATATCTTGAGCCATATCTTTGAGTTGTTCTTCAGATACTAACCCCCCCTCCCCAGGTGGAAGAAGTTAATTGCATGTTCACTATCAGCATGTAGATCCTAGACCAGTTGCAACCAGAAAACTGATCACTGAGATCTGTGAATTAACACTCAGTTACCTCACCATCAACCAGAGAATTATGCCTGATCTTATCACATATTCCATGACCCTCTCCTTCACACTGTGTTTAAAAAACCTTCCTTGAAAGCCACCAGGGAATTTGGGTCTTTTGAACATTAGCTGCCCAGTCTCCTTGCGTGGTGCCCTACAACAAACTTTGTACTTCCTTCACTGCAAACAGATGTCAATAGATTGGCTTTGCTGTGTGCCAGGCAAATGGACTAAAGTATGGTTCAATAACAGTCTTATTCTAAGATAATTTCATTCTCTATCATGCATTGCTGAATAATCTACTTTTCAAAAGTAAAATCAGATCAGATCACTCAGTCGTGTCTGACTCTTTGAGACCCCATGAATCGCAGCACGCCAGGCCTCCCTGTCCATCACCAACTCCCGGAGTTCACTCAGACTCATGTCCATCGAGTCGGTGATGCCATCCAGCCATCTCATCCTCTGTAGTCCCCTACTCCTTCTGCCCCCAATCCCTTCCAGCATCAGAGTCTTTTCCAATGAGTCAACTCTTTGCATGAGGTGGCCAAAGTACTGGAGTTTCAGCTTTAGCATCATTCCTTCCAAAGAAATCCCAGGGCTGATCTCCTTCAGAATGGACTGGTTGGATCTCCTTGCAGTCCAAGGGACTCTCAAGAGTCTTCTCCAACACCACGGTTCAAAAGCATCAATTCTTCGGTGCTCAGCCTTCTTCACAGTCCAACTCTCACATCCATACATGACCACAGGAAAAACCATAGCCTTGACTAGATGAACCTTTGTTGGCAAAGTAATGTCTCTGCTTTTGAATATGCTATCTAGGTTGGTCATAACTTTCCTTCCAAGGAGTAAGCATCTTTTAATTTCATGGCTGCAGTCACGATCTGCAGTGATTTTGGAGCCCAGAAAAATAAAGTCTGACACTGTTTCCACTGTTTCCCCATCTATTTCCCATGAAGTGATGGGACCGGATGGCATGATCTTAGTTTTCTGAATGTTGAGCTTTAAGCCAACTTTTTTCACTCTCGACTTTAACCTTCATCAAGAGGCTTTTTAGTTCCTCTTCACTTTCTGCCATAAGGGTGGTGTCATCTGCATATCTGAGGTTATTGATATTTCTCCCGGCAATCTTGATTCCAGCTTGTGCTTCTTCTAGCCCAGCATTTCTTATGATGTACTCTGCATAGAAGTTAAATAAGCAGGGTGACAATATACAGCCTTGACGAACTCCTTTTCCTATTTGGAACCAGTCTGTTGTTCCATATCCAGTTCTAACTGTTGCTTCCTGACCTGCATACAAATTTCTCAAAAGGCAGGTCAGGTGGTCTGGTATGCCCATCTATTTCAGAATTTTCCACAGTTTATTGTGATCCAAACAGTCAAAGGCTTTGGCATAGTCAATAAAGCAGAAATAGATGTTTTTCTGGAACTCTCTTGCTTTTTCGATGGTCCAGCAGATATTGGCAATTTGATCTCTGGTTCCTCTGCCTTTTCTAAAACCAGCTTGAACATCTGGAAGTTCACAGTTCACGTATTGCTGAAGCCTGTCTTGGAGAATTTTGAGCATCACTTTACTAGCGTGTAAGATGAGTGCAATTGTGTGGTAGTTTCAGCATTCCTTGGCATTGCCTTTCTTTGGGATTGGAATGAAAACTGACCTTTTCCAGTCCTGTGGCCACTGCTGAGTTTTCCAAATTTGCTGGCATATTGAGTGCAGCACTTTCACAGCATCATCTTTCAGGATTTGGAATAGCTCAACTGGAATTCTGTCACCTCCACTAGCTTTGTTCGTAGTGATGCTTCCTAAGGCCCACTTGACTTCACATTCCAGGATGTCTGGCTCTAGGTCAGTGATCACACCATCATGATTATCTGGGTCGTGAAGTTCTTTTTTGTACAGTTCTTCTGTGTATTCTTGCCATCTCTTCTTAATATCTTCTGCTTCTGTTAGGTCCATACCATTTCTGTCCTTTATCGAGCCCATTTTTGCATGAAATGTTCCTTTGGTATCTCTGATTTTCTTCAAGAAAAGTAAAATAGAAGAGGTAAAATGAAAAAGATTGGTTGAGATTATACTTAAAATAGAAGACAATGATTAGAACAGAAATATGGATTTAAAAAATATAACTTATGTATCCTAGGCTTCATTAGTTTGGAACTAAGAGAAAAATCTTTTCTATACCCAAATTATAATGTCATGAATCCCTTAATTGCCAAATTTCTTGTCCCAAAATATCTCCTAGATTCAGTATATTTCCTCATGTGTGCTTCATAATGCATTCTTCCAAAATTTATTTTTGTGTTTCATGTCTGAACACTGTAGGGCTGTTTGGCCAGTTTCCCTTTTATAGTTGCTGTTTTCTTAAATTGTACGACAAGTACCTGTCACACATATTTCTTTCATCAGTCTCTGAGTAGGCATACAACTCTCTCTTTGGATAAGGAATTACCAAAGGAGTTGATGAGGAAAATGCATGTAAAGCACTTAGAAGGGGATGGGTACATAGTAAGCACTCAATAAATGGTAATGACAGTTATATTTATCCCTGGCCTTTGCAAGCATGGCCCTTATGGTAGATAATATTGTTCCCAATTACAATTGACCCTTGAAAAACATGGATTTGAACTACTACAGTACTATACAACCCACAGTTGGTTGAATCTCTGGATGCAGGACTGTGTACATAAAGCTAAAATGTTAAGCTATACATAGATTTTCCACTGCATGAGCATTGGTGTCCCAAATCCATACCTTGTTTAAGGGTCAGTTGTAGTCATTCTTCTTATAAGACAATTATATATTCTTATCTGTGGCCATGTGACTTGCAGTGTTTCCATATGGAGCATAAGCCCTGCCTCACTGATTTTCATTTTGGCCTTGTGACTTAGTCAGTGAACTATGAATGAAATTATATGTCCCCATCTGAACTGAAGCTTTAAAGGCCTGAAATAGGGGTTGTTCTTAATGAAAAAACATAAGTTCCAGAGCCAGAGCTGATCCAGTCACTGACTGGAATTATGAAGGAGAAAAGACTATTGGTTGCTGTTAAAAAAAAAAAATCTTGGTATTATTGCAAACATCAACTGATATATCTTCATATATATCTTTAATTACTGTAAATGTACTATATTTTCAGCTACTATGAATGTTTCTATTCCTTTCTCATATCATCAATTATTGTAAGTTCACCAGCCCTGATTGTTCATTCAATATTCTTACTCTTGCTTTGTGCTTCTTTCTCACATTTAATTCATTTTAGACTAGGGCATCTGAACTATTATTTGTTTAACTTAAATTTTCCTAAGTGTGGAATGCATACTTCTGGTGGGACACAGACACATAATAGGTGATTCAAATTGAAAAAGTTAATTTCTTTTCAATGGTCATTCAGTTCTTCTGATTACATTAATGCGAAATTCTTAGTTGGGGCTAAGTTTATCATTAGCAACTCTCAAACAGTTGCTAATGTCCCTTTAAAAGAAATACAAATGTGATCTTCAAGCAAAGAGACTAGGACTAACAAGATTATTCAGTTAGAAGTTAAAAATATTGTTTAAACCACATTCTTATTACATCTATTAACAAATGATAATGATCCACCAGTAACAAAAGGGCTCCTTTTTAAAATAAATATATTTATTTGATTTAAAAATCTGTTTTAAATAAAATGCAAAGTGATGAAATGTGAGAGATTGTTCCATCTAAATGTCTGGCTTTCCTCTTCAGTAGTAGGAACATATTTGTCCAGATCTCAGCATCTCCTAGGTTTGTTCTCTTTCATGTTTATTTCAGGTCTGCCTCTTATTTATTTATTTTTTTGCCATCATTTTTACTTATTTATTTAGTTGTGTCAGGTCTCAGTTGTGGCACGTGGACTTCTTTCTAGTTGTGGCATGCAGGCTCCAGAGGGGTGAGCGCAGTAGTTTCAGCTCACAGGCTTTGGTGCCTCGTGGCAAGTGGGATTCTAGTTCCCCAACTAGGGATCAAACCCTGCATTGGAAGGTGGATTCTAAACCACTCCAGGAAGTCCCAAGTCTGGCTCTTAGATTTACACCCTTTGCCTCCTGCCCCAGTACAAGTTTATGCGGTTGATACTTTAAAATGTAAGTCCTGCTTCTATTTTTAAATTTCATTGGAAAGACAAATCTATTGTGTCTTATATCTACCTTCCTGTGGACTTCAATAGTTTCAAAGAATATATACTGCTCTAATTTTGTTGCTGATTCTAGTACATACACAGCAGCTAAACACCACTCGGACCATTTTTACTGTGACCCTTTCTTAGCTTCACATACAGACCACTACTCAAAGCTGAGTCTTGGATCCCTAGTGTAGAAGGGATCTATTGCTTCTAGTAATAGCTTTTCCTTTCCTCTTATTAATTCCCTCAATAATCTTAAAGGCTTTGGGGAACAGACTGCTACACACAGCTAACTTGATTGAGCTATTTACAATAACTCATGGGCGTTTTCCTTAGAGAATGCTTCAACTAGAGTTCAATTAATGCTTCTCAGAAAGCTGAGCTGTTTTTCCTATTATGTATAAATGTGTATTTCTTTTATCTACTTTTTAAAAATAATTTATTTTAATTGGAGGATAATTGCTTTACAATATTGTGGTGGTTTTTGCCATACATCAACATGAATCAGCCATAGGTATACATGTGCCTGCCCCATCCTGGATCCCCTCTCACCTCCCTCCCCACCCCATCCCTCTGGGTTGTCCTAGAGCACCAACTTTGGGTGTCTGGCCACCTGTTTTACATATGATAATGTATATGATTCAATGCTATTCTTTCAAATCATCCCATCCACCCTCTTCTTCTCCCACTGAGTCCAAAAGTCTGTTCTTTACATCTGTGTCTCCTTTGCTGCCCTGCATATAGGATTGCCGGTACCGTCTTTCTAAATTCCATATATATGTGTTAATATACAGTATTTGCCTTTCTCTTTTTGACTTACTTTAATCTGTATAATAGGCTCCAGGTTCATCCACCTCATTAGAACTGACTCAAATGTGCTCCTCTTTATACCTGAGTAATATTCCATTGTGTATATGTACCACAACTTCTTTACCCATTCATCTGCCAATGGACATCTAGGTTGCCTCCATGTTCTAGCTATTGTAAATAGTGCTGCAATGAATACTGGGGTATGTGTGTCTCTTTTCAGTTCTAGTTTCCTCAGGGTGTATGCCCAGCAATGGGATTACTGGGTCATATGGCAGTTCTTATTAATATAAATGACTGTTGCAGAATGTTGGTAAGTTTCCCAAGCAGTTAACTTTGTTTGAAATTAATAAATTTTGTGCCCCTCCTTACATAATAATAAGGTTTGCTTGCTTTGTATTTGTTAATGTGCTGAGCTATTGTCAGGAACTGGCACAGTCTCAAAAGTGGGCATGACAAGAGGGGTTGAACCAAGGGCTACTGACAAGCTTGGTATCGGGCAACCACTATTTAGATCAAGCAAGTTGAAAAATGAGTTCACACTGAGGTCTTCCATTTTCTGTTGCTACTAATTATATCATCACAGTTGTCTCCATGTAATGAGATTTCACCATAGATACCCTAATAGAGAACCAAAGAATAGTTTCAATATTACTGCATCCTCCAGCTTCCAGAAGCAACTACAGCCTGATATCCTATTGCCCCTATACCTATGTGAGATGGACACCAGAGGTGTGTATATGACACCTCCTGTCCTGAAGGAGGTGGATACTATAGATTTTTTCCATCCAGATTTACCTCTAATCAAATAATTAAGCACATTGCACTTGTGATTTCCTAGTTTAGAATTATATATATTTTTAATTTCTCAAAGTATTTTAATTGCTCATCTGTAATAATAATAGTGTAACAATTTATTGAGTACTGCTTTAAGTTATTTTACAGTTTTTCTTGGTCAACAGTTATTGAGATCTTACTATGCTGTCTATGCACTTTTCTGGGCACTGAGGCACATCAGTGAATGAAATAAATATTCAGTCTCCTAGAAATAATAACAGACCAAGGGAGATGGAAAGTAAACAGTTTATATATATCAATAAATTTGATATATTCTATATTCTATGAATAATATAAAGTTGTACATGAGGAAATTCAGAGTGTGAAGGCAGAGACTGCTAATTTCTAGAGGGTTTGTCAGGGAATACCACTATGATAAATTGACACTTGAACAAAGCCTTTAATTAAGGAGTACTCCACTAATGCTGAGATTTCATTTCCTACCACTTCCCCCTCATCACATCCCAGACACATTTTTTCAGTTACATTGACCTCCTGGCTGTTCATTGAGAATATCCTTGCCATCTCCACTTTTTGGAATGTTCTATTCTTTACGTACATAGCTCTTTCTCTTGCTTCATTCAGAGAGGTAAATCATTGTGAATAGGCAAATGGTTGCATGTGGGAATTCAAAAAAATGGCAAGAATAAAAGACATCCACATTTGGGCCTTGGGCAACTGGCTATAAGGTGATATAAAGAACTCAGAATGGGAAAGGTCAGGTTTGATGAGGAAGGTGATGACCTCTGTTGTGAACAGTCAGATACACATGTCTGACAATTAGGGAAGAGATATGATCTCATAATATATACTGTTTCATTTTTGAATAAATCAATAAATAATAGATTTTGGAGTCAACAGCACATACATAGTAATGGTCAACCATAAGACTTAGTGAGATCACACAGGGAGAGTGTGCATACTGCAAGAGAAGAGGGCTTAATACAATGTAATGAAAAATAGTTGGGGGGCAAGATGCACTCCTGAAGGATACTAGGAAAGAATAGCCATAGAGGAATGGAAATCCAGAGAGCACAGAGACATGAAGCCAAGGGATAGAGATCTTAGAGTAATGCTGTTGTAAAATAAAAAAGTATGAGAACAAAGTATCTATCAGACTTATCAATGAAGTAGGTGACTAATAAAAAGCACATTTAAGTTAGTAGTTGGTATGAAAGACATTGCTGTGGGTTGACAGGTGAGTGTGTGGATAACAATGAGTGAAATGTGAATGTATGCAACTCCTTCAAGGCATTTGGATGTGAAGAGGTGATGAGGGATAGAGGGACAGCTGGATTAAAACTTGATCTCATTTGATTTGCATAAAAGGCTGATGAATCAAGAAGGTATTGGTATTTTTCTCTGTTGTAGAGTTGAGTCTCAGAGTGGTTGCAATCTTTCCTGGCACTGAATATTTACTAAATGGTAGTAGCAAAATTTTAAGCAAAGTCTTCTGTCTCTAAAGTTCTGTCTTCTTTAGTCCCCACCCCTACTTGTAAATTACAAAGCTTTCTTGGGCTTCCCTGGTGGTTCATATGGTAAAAGAATCTGCCTGCAATGAGGGAGACCTGGGTTCAGTCCCTGGGTCAGGAAGATCCCCTGGAGAAGGGAATGGCTACCCACTCCAGCATTGCTGCCTGGAGAATTCCATGGCAGCCTGGCAGCAGTCCATGGGGTTAAAAAAAGTGGAACATGACTGAATGACTTTTACTTTCCAGGAGGAAAACACAAAGTTGATTATAACAAAGTTAATAACATTTACTTTGGTTCTTCCTTTAGCATAATAAATGCACTACAGCAATATAATGGGAAATGCTACCTACTTTCTGGAGTTGCTGTAAATATTCTTCTGATGTCAAAATAAAAGTAGATGAAAAATTTTGATCTACTATTTAATTTTGATTGCTAAATTAATTTTGGTGATGGAATGTATATAAAAAGACATGTATTAACTGGGGTTTTTGGTCAGCCCAGGATGCATTGTTCCTTGAGGTAAATACTGGTCTTGGATCAATACTTACCTAACAGCTTGATACGTGTGTGACTGACTTTAACACAAGTCAATATCTGCTTAATGTCTGCAATCTACTTTTGAAATTTCCCTACAGCCCCAAGGAAGTTTGATTTGTAGTGTCCTGGATCCCTATACATTCTTTACTGTCAATCAGCTTCTCTGGTAGCTCAGACAGTAAAGAATCTGCCTGCAATGCAGGAAACCCAGGTTTGATCCCTGGGTCAGGGAGATCCCCTGGAGAAGAGCATGGCAACCCACTCCAGTATGCTTGCCTGGAGAATTCTGTGGACAGAGGAGTCTGGTGGGCTTCAGTCCATGGGATCGCAAAGAGTTGGACACGACTGAGTGACTTCACTTTTTAAGCGACTAACACTATGCTATGCTATAAACAATAGAGCTCTATGATATGACTGTAATTGCTACACAAAGAGTTTCTGAAGCTCTTAGAAGCCCTAATGAGAAAAGATGGCTGAATACATATTATGAATGACCAAGGTATTCACAGGGACAGCAGTTTAGAGAGGATTTTTTTCAGGGAAATTTAGTGTGGAGAGATTTAGAATTCAAATCCATGTCCCCAACTATTTTATAAAACTTAAGCAGTTTACATATCCACATTTATTTAGTTGTCTGTACTTGATTAATCCTAATTCATAAGTGAGACACTAGATTCTTTTAAACTGATTCCTAAGTCTACTATGCTTCTGGGCTTTAATTTTTCTAGCTTACAATGATCTTTTGCATATCTTCACAAGAAGTTTAGCTGACTTTCTAGGATATGGAATAAATCTGGGGTATGTCTAGTATGAAATACACATATGTGCATGCTCAGCCATATCTGACTCTTTGTCATCCCTATGGACTGTAGCCTGCCAGGCTCTTCTGTCCATGAGATTCTCCAGGCAAGAATACTGGAATGGGTTGCCATGCCCTCCTTTAGGGGATCTTCCCTACACAAGGATTGAACCCACCTCTCCTATGGTTCCTGCATTGACAGGCAGATTCTTTACTACTGAGCCACCTGGGAAGCCCACGGAATAAGTCTAGATGTGCCCAGTGCTGGACTCTATTTTGTTTACTTCTTTTTGTACAGTGCACAATATGAATTAATAAAGTCAAATTGCTATGCACAAAACCCATGACTTTGACTGAGGTCATGATAATGTTGTTTGTATTATATTATATTTACCTCTTTTTTACCCTTTGGAATAGACCTTGCTAGAATAAAGCAGAACAGGAAAGTTGCTATTCTTACCCACCAGCTAAATAATGGAAACTAGTAGGGGACTTGGAGAAGACAATGGCACCCCACTCCAGTACTCTTGCCTGGAAAATCCCATGGACGAAGGTGCCTGGTAGGCTGCAGTCCATGGGGTCGCTAAGAGTCGGACACGACTGAGCGACTTCACTCTCACTTTTCACTTTCCTGCATTGGAGAAGGAAATGGCAACCCACTCCAGTGTTCTTGCCTGGAGAATCCCAGGGACGGGGGAGCCTTGTGGGCTGACGTCTATGGGGTCGCACAGAGTCGGACACGACTGAAGCAACTTAGCAGCAGTAGGGGACTAGCACCAAGGTTAGAATAACCAACACTAGTCAAAATATTTTTTGAATACTATGGAGTGTATTTTCGTACTCTAAGAAGAATATAGAGATATTGGAAGGTACAGAACCATATAATAAAGAATTTCAAAGGGATGAAAAACAGACTAAAGAAAAGGTTAAAGGGAATGGAGTTACTTAATTTAGTAAAAAGAAGGCTAAGACATAAAAGATGTGATCTTAAAGTATGTATGGGGATTATGTGATGAGACCACTAAGCAGTTTTTCTGTTTGTCAGTAGAAAACTGAACATGAGAAAATTGTGTTAAATTGAAATAGTGTTATTTGAAGAGTAGTTAGGCCAGACATAGATTTCACATAGATTTGGGTCATCAACATAATAGTTAAATTTTTGACCCTGCTGCTGCTGCTGCTGCTAAGTCACTTCAGTCATGTCCGACTCTGTGCGACCCCATAAACGGAAGCCCACCAGGCTCCCCCGTCCCTAGGATTCTCCAGGCAAGAACACTGGAGTGAGTTGCCATTTCCTTCTCCAATGCATGAAAGTGAAAAGTGAAAGGGAAGTCACTTAGTCGTATCCGACTCTTAGCGACCCCATGGACTACAGCCTACCAGGCTCCTCCATCCATGGGATTTTCCAGGCAAGAGTACTGGAGTGGGGTGCCATTGCCTTCTCCGTTTGACACTAGGTAAGTTTAACTAACTCCTAAGAAGATAATACTTCCTCAGATCTCAGTGATGCTTTATTGCGACCGTGCTGCTAAGTACAGTTATCATCTTGATTTTACACACTTTCATCAGCCTTTTTGGAGAAGGAAATGACAACCCACTCCAGTATTCTTGCCTGGAGAGTCCCACAGACAAAGGAGCCTGGTAGGCTACAGTCCATGGGGTCACAAAGAGTCGGACACGACTGAGCGACTGACACACACACACACACACACACACACACACACACAAGTTTAACTAAAAAGTTTGGAGAGAAGTATAAGAGTACACTGTGAGTACATAGAAATCAGTCTTATGGTTACCAAAAGGGAAGGGAGGGGTGGGGATAAATTAGGAATTAAAAAAAATATATATATATATATACACACACACATATATATATATATACATACTATATGTAAACTAGATAAACAAGGACCTATTGTATAGCACAGAAAACTGTACTCAATCTTTTGTAATAACCTATAAAGGAAATAATCTGAAGAAAGAAAATTTTAAAAAGGGAATAAACTGAGTAAACGTATGAATAGGAACTGGGAGGAGGAATTAAAGTCTCTATGCTAAAAAGTGTAGAAAGAGGACCAGGCAATACAGTATCTTCCAAGGAGAGAGATTATATTGAGTACTTACTATGTACCCGGCATTTACCATAGATGACCTCATTTAATCCTCATGATAACTATATGATTTGAATACTATAGTGCTGTAATCACCCTCATTTTACAGATAAGGAAGCAGAGGCGTGAAGAGGCTCATTAATTTACTCAAGACCACAGAACTCTGAGGTGGAAGAGTCAGGCTTCAAATCCAGGCAGACTGGCTGCAGTACTCACAATAGCTCTACAAGTCCTCTAAATATAGAATTTCCATTGGTAGAAGAATAGGCAAGTAGCATACACTAGAAAGAGGGCAAAAAGGATGAGGACTGATAAAAATATTCCTGATTGGGAGATGAAAGATGACATTGGAAAGGGCAGTGAAGAAGAAAGAAAGCCAGGCATTAATGTAGTATCAGGGAACAGCGGTAGCAAGTATAGAGGAGCATTCAAGGGAAAGAGAAAGATACAATAGTAACTTGAGGTAAGGGCAGGAAAAAGTATGCTGCTATTTATTTATATATTTAAGGATAGAGGAGGCTCCATGGTAAAGAATCCTCCTGCTAGTGCACGAGGCATGGGTTTGATCCTTGGGTTGGGAAGAATCCCCTGGAGAAGGGAATGGCAACCCACTCCAGTATTCTTGCTTGGAGAATTCCATGGGCAGGGGAGTGTGATGGACTATAGTCTATGGGGTCTCAAAGAGTTGGACATGACAGTGACTAGACAACAGCAACAGAGGAGACGTATATCTTTTTATTTACCTCTGAAGAAATGATAGTATCATTAATATAATTTTGAAAAAACTGAAGCCACACTATACGGGTTCCCTCAACTTATCTCTCTCTCTCTCCAAATACGTCTGCATATGTGTACAATTGTGGTGACTCAGCTTTCACAATTTACTCCCTCACCATCCCTCAGTTCAAAGTCAGAAAGAAAGATTGTGTGGTTTCTTCAGAATTAGGATGAAAAGAGAGGTTTAGGAAGAAAAAGTCATCTTACCACAGACCTCTCTGACAGAGATATTACAGGTGTGAGCAATTGAAAACTAAAGAATGATTTAAATGTCACCCCATTGATTCAGTGGAGTGGTGGTTTTTGTAAAAAATTAATCAATACTCCATATGATTATGGATATACACACACACACATATTTATTGTTTACCTGCCAATACCATTTGTGTATCAGTTAATTGGCAGATCTCATTTCACTTGCAGAGTTTTAAACTATGTGCATTGAAAATTATGTGTTGGAATGACAAAAATGACCATGAATTTTGCATTAGCTCTGCAACCTATTACCTCCTCTATGACTTGGGAAGTCATTTAAACTCTTTTTTCTTTCTAATTTCCTACTTGTAATAAGAGGATAATATGCGGGGACATTTCAAGGAATAAATAAAATAGTGTATATTTCAGACTTTATTAATGGCCTCAGTTCTTTACCATATCCTGTATCCATGCCCTTTGCCTGGTGACTTTGCAGTATCTCCCACTGAAGATGTAGAGTGTATTTCCCCAAACCTTGACTTTGAGCTTGACCATTTGGCTTGTTTTAATCAATGGCAGGTTGTAGGACACAGTTCAGTTCAGTTGCTCAGTTGTGTCTGACTTTTTGTGACCCCATGAACCGCAGCACACCAGGCCTCCCTGCCTATCACCAACTCCCAGAGTTTACCCAAACCCATGTCCATTGAGTCAGTGATGCCATCCAACCATCTCATCCTCTGTCATCCCCTTCTCCTGCCCTCAATCTTTCCCAGCATCAGGATCTTTTCCAGTGAGTCAGCTCTTCACATCAGGTGGCCAAAATATTGGAGTTTCAGCTTCAACATCAGTCCTTACAATGAACACTCAGGACTGATCTCCTTTAGGATGGACTGGTTGGATCTCTTTGCAGTCCAAGGGACTCTCAAGTTGTCTCCAACACCACAGTTCAAAAGCATCAATTCTTTGGAGCTCAGCTTTCTTTATATTCCAACTTTCACATCCATATATGACCAATGGAAAAACCATAGCCTTGACTAGATGGACCTTTGTTGACAAAGTAATGTCTCTGCTTTTTAATATGCTGTCTAGGTTGGTCAGAACTTTCTTTCCAAGGAGTAAACATCTTGTAATTTCATGACTGGAATCACCATCTGCAGTGATTTTGGAGCCCCCCAAATAAAGTCAGCCACTGTTTCCCCATCTATTTGCCATGAAGTGATGGGACCAGATGCCATAATCTTCGTTTTCTGAATGTTGAGCTTTAAGCTAACTTTTTCACTCTCCTCTTTCACTTTCATCAAGAGGCTCTTTAGTTCTTCTTCACTTTCTGCCTTAAGGGTGGTGTCATCTTCATATCTGAGGTTATTGATATTTCTCCCAGCAATCTTGACTCAAGCTTGTGCTTCCTCCAGCCCAGCATTTCTCATGATGTACTCTGCATATAGGTTAAATAAGCAGGGTGACTATATACAGCCTTGACATACTCCTTTTCCTATTTGGAACCAGTCTGTTGTTCCATGTCCAGTTCTAACTGTTGTTTCCTGACCTACATACAGGTTTCTCAAGAGGCAGGTCAGGTGGTCTGGTATTCCCATCTCTTTCAGAATTTTCCACAGTATATTGTGATCCACACCGTCAAAGGCTTTGGCATAGTCAATAAAGCAGAAATAGATATTTTTTTTGGAACTCTCTTGCTTTTTTGCTGATCCAGCGGATGTTGGCAATTTGATCTCAGGTTCCTCTGCCCTTTCTAAAACCAGCTTGAACATCTGGAAGTTCATGGTTCACATATTGCTGAAGCCTGGCTTGGTGAATTTTAAGCATAATTTTACTAGTGTGTGAGATGAGTGCAATTGTGCGGTAGTTTGAACATTGTTTGGCATTGCCTTTCATGACCAAAGTATGTTAAGCTCTTACACTGTTCAGCTTACCCTCTTGTTCTTTGCCACTGACTACCTTGCTTCTCCCTAGAGAAGGTTAGATATACTGGAACAGAGAAAAACTACCTTACAGGGGCCCAGCATAGATCAGCCAACTGTTGTGTGCATGCTAAGTAGCTCCAGTCATGTCTGACTCTTTGAGACCAAGTAGACTCTAACCCTCCTGGCTCCTCTGTCAGTGGGATTCTCCAGGCAGAAATACTGGAGTGGGTTGCTATACCCTCCTCCAGGGGATCTCCCTAACCCAGGGATTGAACTCACATCTCTTATGTCTCCTGCATTGCCAGTTGAATTTTTTACCACTAGCGCCACCTGGAAAGCCCCTAGACAACTGCTAGCCCACACCCAAATCCATGAACAAGACTAGTTTACTATTTGAAAACCTCTCCAGCTGAGCCCAGTCTTTAGCAACTAATGTTTGACCCACACACTCATGAGAATAAACAATTGTTTTAAGAGACTGAGTTTTGGGATGATTTCACAGCACTTTTGTGACAAGATCTACACTTGTCAGGGACTTAAGCACAGTGCTTGGCGCCTGGTTGGTATTTATTAATAGTTGCTTTTTATTTAAGTATAAGATGTAAAAAGATTTTATACTTTTCACCTACAATGTAAAACATACAGCTATTAAGAAACATTTGGATGATTGAATGTTTTCATTTGGTGTCAGGCAGACACCACTTTTGCAATACACAGTGAAACAGCAAATTCTTCACAGAGTTCTAGTAGACTTTTACATGTTGATTGCTGTATTCATCCCATGCAAGTGTAAATTCAGTTAACTAGTGCTATATGAATTATGTGTGTGCATTGAAAGGAAAATATATTCCTTGAATATTAGACTAATGAATTAATTTAGGAGCTCACAGTTTCACCTTTTTATTAACTTCCCACTCATCAACTTATGTATTTTGCTTGTTGTGGCAAATGCAAAGGGAAACATTTAAAATATTCACTTGCTTGTCCATAGAGATCAAATCTGAATTTTCTAAGCTACCTTAATATTCATGTGTATTGAGGAATTATCTTAAATATTATCTTGACCACTTTTTTTCTGTTTTGATTATTTAAACCTGTCAATTTCAATTTATTGCCTTCAAAGTTTCCTTTAATTAATGTAATCACAAGCTTCCATTTGCCAGATGTCTCAACATCCTCACTGATACTGTAAACTACTTGTCACATTCCACTAAAATCTATGTTTTTCTTTGTTGATGTTCAGTGTATTGAATGCAAATAATTGACACTGCTTTCTTTGAAAAATCTCCATGCCCCCTTAATTAACAGCTTACAATAAAAATCTTCAGAACCTACATGCTTTACCATTAACTTGATTCTATTTGGAATTTTGTATTTGATGAAGATGAAAGTATATATGTAACAAGATGCCTGCTATTTATACATTCTTACCTTCACAGACCATCACATATCATTTAAATCTGTAGCTCCAGTTTACATGCATAATTAAAGGCCTGTCATCATAGAATAAATCCTTTCTAGAGGCTTACAGGGTATCTATAGCACTGTACTTTATATATGAAGGAAATGGAGTTTGAATTAGGGAGGGATTTTTTCCACCCACTTGAGGGCAACTTAGAAGTAATTCAAAGGTGTTAAGTAGATACTAGAATGTGAGAGATTAGGTAGGAGAGAACATCAAACTAGCAGGTATTAACTTATATTCAACTTCCATCTAATACCTATAAAACATAAGTATTTATGTTTTTATTTATCCCATTACATGAATGCATGCATACTAAATCGCTTCAGTTGTGTCCTACTCTTTGCTACACTATGGGCTGTAGCCCAGCAGGCTCCTCTGTCCATGGAGATTCTCCAGGCAAGAATACTAGAGTGGGTTGCCATGCCCTCCTCCAGGGATCTTCCCACCCCAGGGATTGAACCGAGGTCTCCCACATTGCAGGCAGATTCTTTACTACCGGATCCACCAAGGAAGCCCCGAAAAATTCACTGATTTGTACTCTTCATATTAGTATATGCCATGCATCTCACAGTATGCATTTAATAGGTCAATCGTGAAAGTAAAAACGAAAGAAAGAGCAGGGAAATTTTATGCACTTCCAATTGTGGAAAATAAAACTAGTATTTTGCCAAATAAAAACATCAAAATTGATATCAATTAGCAGCATGTATATTTACCATTATTTTATAAAATAAACATCTTAAAAGAAAAACAAGGATGATGCAGTATCAGAACAGAAAATAATGCTTTACGTAGAGTAAATTTAGCTTTGTGGAAACTTACAATCTTTTCCTTTTCTTGTACCATTTTGCTCGATGCTAGTGAAAACCTTGTTTTAAATGTGCAGGAGTTGAGGAGTGATATTTAGGTATTAGGTTTCCCCAGTGGCTCAGCTGGAAGGAATCCACCTGTCAAGCAGGGGAACATAGGTTCAATCCCTAGGTCAGGAAGATCCCCTGGTTAAGGAAATGGCAACCCACTCCAGTATTCTTGCCTGGGAAATCCCAAGGTCAGAGAAGCCTGGCTGGCTACAATCCATGGGGTTGCAAAAGAGCTGGATATGACTTAGTGACTAAATAACAACAAATGGTCCAACAATCTTAGTTCAGTTCAGTTCAGTTGCTCAGTTGTGTCCAATTCTTTGTGACCCCCATGGACTGCAGTAAGCCAGGCATCTCTGTCCATCACCAACTCCCAGAGTTTACTCAAACTCATGTCCATTGTGTTGGTGATGTCATCCAACCATCTCATCCTCTGTCGTCCCCTTCTCCTCCTGCCTTCAATCTTTCCCAGCATTAGGGTCTTTTCAAATGAGTCAGTTCTTCACATCTGGTAGCCAAAGTACTGGAGTTTCAGCTTCAGCATCAGTCCTTCTAATGAATATTCAGGACTGATTCCAACAATCTCACTCCTGGGCATATATTCAGAAAAGATGAAAACACTAATTAAAAAGATAGGGAAGATACATGCACCACAATGTTCATAGAAGCAATTTACAATAGACAACACATGGAAACAACCTAAATATCCAGCAGACAGATGAATGGATAAAGAAGATGTGAGATTTTATATATATATGATGGATTTATATTAATATAATGGAATACTACTCAGTAGCAACATGCATGAACCTAGAGCCTCGAGATTATCATACAAAGTGAAGTGAGACAGAAAGATATTAATAAGTACTGTATGATATCACTTATATGTGGACAAATGAACTTATCTATGAATCAGAAGCAGACTCACAGACATAGAGAACAGACTTGTGGTTGCCAAGCAGGAGGCGGGGTGGGAAAAGGATGGGTTGGGAGTTTGAGATTAGCAGATGCAAACTATTATATATAGAGTGGATAAACAACAAGGTCCTACTATAAAGCACAGAGAACTATATTAAAGATCTTATAATAATCTATAACGGAAAATAACCTGAAAAATATATATGCATCTTGCTGTATAGCAGAAACAAACACAACATTGTAAATAAGCTATACTTTGATAACATAAACTTAAAAAAATAAAAGTTCCAAGTTTTTGTCAAAAAGAAGAGTAAATTCTACTCTTTCTGGCATCTCTCATGTTTACTGTTTCTCAAAGTAATCTGCTCAAAATAATTTTTATGCCAGAGATGGAAGTTTTGCAGTGGCATATTCTGTTACTTTTCAGACATTCCTCTTTCTATAAGACTCAGTCTATTTCCCCTGCCCCAAGCAGAGTTAGGTCCTTCATAGCCACTTTTAACACTATTACTGTCTACCATAGTTACACCAGAACAAGAGCTTCAAACAACAGATCCTCTATTTATGTTTTTATCTCTAGTAGAGTGGACAGCACAAAATGCAAAAAAAAAAAAAAAA
Source organism: Bos grunniens (assembly GCF_055505025.1). NCBI lineage: Eukaryota > Metazoa > Chordata > Mammalia > Artiodactyla > Bovidae > Bos > Bos grunniens. Next base: position 96,361,993 of record NC_141194.1, on the reverse strand, counting down.
AAAACTGAAATAAATGAATAAAGTAATCTATTTTGAGACTTTGCAGAAACAAATCTCCTGATTGCCCTTACCTAATATAACAGAATATGCCATTTTCTCAAAATAAATAATTCCTATATTACAATAACGTGTGAGAAAATACAAATGTAGAAATCAACATGGGTTAATAAGTTCATTTGAGCTAGAGAAAGTGCAAAGAAACATGCACAGAAAAATCTTTCCAAAATATTATGCACAATTGTGTGAAAACTACAAGCAACAAACATGGTATTCGTGGTTAAAAGTGAGGAAAGCAAAACAGCTACTGCACATATCAAAAGTATTATGTTGACACCAAAGAGAGCTTCTTAGACAAAGCAGACTGCTGTGCGAGAAAAACTTGCAGGAAGATAATTCTGACAGTTTGACATCCCTTGAGCACAAATTCTGGGTGTCACTTTTGAACAAAAATAATTGTGTGAAAAATTGAGGGACAAAAATCAGACAGTGTACTTTTGTACAATTTCACTTTTTTCCCTACTGCAGCAGAAGTAGATGAGGTAAGGGGCCAGTTTCTCTAGGATGAAAAACAAGTGTGCTACTTGACTCTGAGTCCAACTCAGGATTTGTGGAATGATTATGAGCAACAGTGTAATCAAATGTAGCAGAAAGTTGTCCTTATAGAGTTTGTGGAAAGAGAAGATCTTAACAAACATTTACTATACACTGTTTTGTCATTTGGTAGGAAAAGGGCAGAATCATTTCACTCATCATCTGGTACTGACTTATCAAGGTCAAGAGATACATTTAATTTTATCACCCTCTTTTTGCAGAATATGCCTTCACTCCATGAATTCTCCAAATCCACAGAAATACTCTAGTACTATGGATTCTTTAAAAATTCTTCATCTGTATAGGCCTGCTCAATCTCTTTACCCAAACTGTATAAGGAAATGCTCTCTGCTTTGTTGTCACTGTCACAGCTTTAAGAAAATTTGAGAAAGGATTTAGTATCCTGATTTGAAGGTTTAACACAAACTTGGGGGACTGTGGGGAATTGCTGCTGTTGCTGATGGCAAAACTAGAAATGTACCATGTTTTTCTGCTTGCCCTCACACTGACTCTGACAAAATCTCTCTGGAACATTTTTGATTCTGTCCCTTCTGTTTCATTTTTTTCCCTCTCATTGTTCCTGGATAGCAGTGCTGCCTAGGCTTCTTGAGACCTACTCTACTTTACTTTGGGACATACAAAGAACAAAGGGAATTTCTTATTAATCTTCAGAATTCTCACAATCACAGCTCCAGCTTCTCAGTTTTATAGCCACGGTGCTATTTTGAAAGATGGCCTTTTGAGCGTGCTGAGTTGACCCAGGATATTACTGCCACAGCTCCCTGACAGGGATTCATATTACACAATCCCTCCTTGTCATGTCCAAAGCAACTTTGGCCATAGGGAGTGGGGACTGCAAAATCAGGATTTTTTTCCCCACTGGGAACTTGACCATATGCTTTTCACTCTATGGCCTCTCTTAGACAGCATGGATCAGCACCTTAACACCCTCATTCTTTTCTTTAGCATTTATTTCAAAGTCTTCCAATGGCAACTCTTAGTCATTCTTTGTTATTTAGTTTTCTACAGTTTTAAATCCTGTTTCTGGAGAAAGACACTGCTCAAATACTATTTCATGTCTTAAAAGTTTCACTTTTAGTTGTTAAATGTTTGAAGAGCCTTTCCTTAAATGCCAAAAGGGAAATGATAGAGAATTGTGTAGCACTCCAATCACCATATCAACTGATGAAATCAGTCTTTGGTTTGTTATCTTGAGGAAATGCTTTATATGAGGTATTATGTCTTTGAGCCAAAGCATTAATTTTATTCTTGAATCTTGATGATATGATGTTGTAAACTAAACCTGGGGTTTTGGGAAGTGATAAAGTTGTAAAACTGCAGAATATAAAAAAATAAATGTATATGTTTTATCTTTTCATAGTTTGCAAACTGGCATCTGCTAATTGTATTTGTTGCCCATAAATGGGTTATTTTCTTATTAGTCTTGTCTTTCTTAAATCTTAGTATGATAGTATGCAGTATGTATCAATATATTCAGCCCAGAGGAAACAATAATCCATACACAATGATTCCTCCCAATATTGCTGACAGACTATTTAACTTTTCCTTAGTTTAGGATTCTGATATGACTAATCAATCCCTATACAGCTCCAGGGAGAACAGTACTTTCTTAAATGGGGTCAAGATACAAGTAGGAGTTTTTCAGAATCTCCGATTGCATAAGTGTGAAGTATTTAATGTCACTTTGCACCTAGATAGCCTATCCAAAAGCAGAGACATTACTTTGCCAACAAAGGTTCATCTAGTCAAGGCTATGGTTTTTCCTGTGGTCATGTATGGATGTGAGAGTTGGACTGTGAAGAAGGCTGAGAGCCGAAGAATTGATGCTTTTGAACTGTGGTGTTGGAGAAGACTCTTGAGAGTCCCTTGGACTGCAAGGAGTTCCAACCAGTCCATTCTGAAGGAGATCAGCCCTGGGATTTCTTTGGAAGGAATGATGCTAAAGCTGAAACTCCAGTACTTTGGCCACCTCATGCAAAGAGTTGACTCATTGGAAAAGACTCTGATGCTGGGAGGGATTGGGGGCAGGAGGAGAAGGGGACGACAGAGGATGAGATGGTTGGATGGCATCACTGACTCAATGGACGTGAGTCTGAATAAACTCTGGGAGTTGGTGATGGACAGGGAGGCCTGGCGTGCTGCGATTCATGGGGTCACAAAGAGTCAGACAAGACTGAGTGACTGAACTGAACTTGCACCATTTTTAAGACTGGAATGCAAAAAAAGTAAAAAAAAAAAAAAAAAGTTACCTACAGAAATTTTCAGTTGACCTCATTAATGCACTTGTGTTAAAATTGCTCAGTCATGTCTGACGTTTTGCAACCCCATGGACTATACAGTCCAAGGAATTCTCCAGGCCAGGATACTGGAGTGGATAGCCTTTCCCTTCTCCAGGGATCTTCCCAAGCCAGGGATCGAACCCAGGTCTCCTGCATTTCAGGCAGATTCTTTACCAACTGAGACATAAGGAAAGCCCAAGAATACTAGAGTGGGTAGCTGATTCCTTCTGCAGGGGATCTTCCCAACCCAGTTATTGAACTGGGATCTCCTGCATCACAGGCGGATTCTTTACCAACTGAGCTATCAGGGAAGCCTTATTCTCTATTAAAGTGTTCTGAGGTGTTGCTCACATGAAGCGTGACTTGACTTACTATGATCTTTGCTTATACTTGACAGAATGTTTAAATAGTATAATCTACCCTTGAGATCAACTTGAGCAATTCTGCTAAAGCATTGCAAGTTATATACTGAGTCGAATATCACTGTAGGAATATTCTCTTGCTATCAGTAAACAGGAACAAAAAAGACTCAAAATTTCACGTCAGGATTCAGACCCATGTGATTACTTGCATTTGTTCTTGGCAAATGTAAATGACAAAGTTCAGACTTATTTATTTTACATTTGTATGATAAACCTAGTGTCCTTTGAAGGAGATTATGATCCTCTAACTTGTGAATGGCCATATCAAATGTTTTTCTTATTTATGAAGAATAGATGCGTGGTGAAAGAGCCTCCATTTAACATTTCCCAGAACTACAGAAAGCTCATCTTTAGTAATAATAATCTGCTTGTAGAAATGCAATGTCTTACTTTCCTGATGTCTAGCACACAATGTAAAGTATGCCAAGTGGAAATACCATGCTGGAATAAGTTCATATGTTCACAAATGATATGACTTTTTTAATAATCATTTTGATACAGCAGTGTGGTATTTTTTAGTGTACTCTGTGTAGTCCAGAATCAAAAATACTACATACAAAACACAGAGAGAGAGAGAGACAGAGATCATTTTAACTAAATTAAAGTACCCCACTCTAATAGAAGTAAACTTAAGCTAGTTCAGTACTCATTTCTTTCAGCTGTAACTTGATTTATACAGCATTTTCATTTAAATTCAAAATAGACGTGCAGAAACTTTCTTGTTAAGTATGAAACTGCCAAACCAGGCTCTGTGAGTTCACACTTTGTAGAGGATGTTAATTGAAAGTGAAAAGTCAAAACAATGTGGTTCAATTAAGCTCTTGCAGAAAACATGGGAATCACAAATCAGGTAGGCCCTGTGAAGAAAGCAGAGGCTTTATCACTTCAGGCTATCTCTTTTCCTTCTACTTCAACTATTTGAGGCAAATTCTATAAAAAATACTTCATTTTTTCTGAAGTGTTGGATGAAAGTTCCAGGTTTTTAACTGAGCATCTCACATTTTCAAATACATTTGTAGATGCTAGTGATTGATAGCTGTTCCATGTCCTTAAAAATGCTGTGTAAAAGACAATTATTGTTAGGGAGTTACCCTACAATATATTTTTGTCTCTGATGGCACAGTATAGTATGTATCATTCAATTTCAGCCTCTTCAAAGTGTTAAGATGTAAGTTTGCTATTTTTGCATAAAATCAAAAGGGACTTTGAAACATAAACAAATCTAGTAAGGAGACTGGTCTGACTCAATGAATAAGAATCATAAACTGTTTTGGAGACACTGAGTGCAATGACTGATAGAAATTATGTAGAATATTATGGCTCAAAGTGCCTTGACATTTTCAACATATTCTTGGAAACATTTTGTGAAGTTCCAATTTCAGGTTTCATTCCTTCTTATGTTGTAGCCACGCGTTCCGGGAAACAACCTCACTCAGAAGGACAATGCAGATAGTGGAGTGCAGTTTATTACACCGGCGGCCCCAAGGCAGAGTCTCCTCTTAGCCAAGGACCCCGACCAGTTTTTGTAAAAACCTTATATACCCTAAGTGTACTTGCTCAAACCCCCCTCACCAGATTCCCTGAAACTAGTCTGGACAAGGTAAAAGAGAGATATGATCAAAGTTAACCTATGATTCATGTGTCACAAGACTAGATAAACAGTGGATATTTATCAATAGGCCTGTGGTCATATCCCGATAAACATAATGGAATTTACCACTTTGTTCTGTTAGAGATAATTGGCATATTCTTTTAGGCAACAGAGAGTCCAAGTACAAGTCCTGAGGCTCTTTTATCTGGGAGTCTGGTTTTCCATTGGTATGCCATTTCTATAGACACTAGGCACAAAGTTCGGAGTCCATTGGGAGGGTGATCATGCATGTAGCCTAATAATGTTCGCAGCTTGGCCTAAGATGGAGTCCAGCTCTGTCTGTTTCCTCCTTCACTTAGTTGAGGAGTTGTTGTTGCTATCGTTCAGTTGCTAAGTTGCATTCTGACTCTTTGTGACCCATGCACTGTAGCTCACCAGGCTCCTCTGTCCATGGAATTTTCCAGGCAAGAATACTGGAGTGGGTTCCCATTTCCTACTCCAGGATCTTCCCAACCCAGGGACTGAACCTGAGTCTCTTGCATCTCCTGCATTGGCAGGTGGATTCTTTACCAACTGTGCCACCTGGGAAATCCCATGGACAGAGGAGCCTGGAGGATTACAGTCTATGAGGTTGCAACAGAGTTGGACATGACTTACCAACTAAACAACAACAACATATATATGTGTGTGTGCATGTATATATATATATACATATACACACACACACATATATACATATATATATACACATATATATGTATACACACGCATATAGTTGGGCTTTACTTGAGGGCATATTAAAATTTGTTCTGGCAGGTAATTAGTTAACTTGTGTACCAGCTTGATTTTTTTTTTGTTGTTGTTTTTTGAGGCAGGTTTTAAGCTTTATTCTGGCAGATGTAGAGTAGTGCTTGTTCTAGAGTTGAAGTGTTGCTGAACTAAAGTTCGGCTGCTCACTGCTCAAAAGCCAATAATTCAGGAGGCAAATATCAGTAGAAAGGACAGGCACTTTAATCATAAAAACTGGCATTCTAGGGGAGAAGGTGGACTCATGCCCTGAGATCAACTCCAAGGATTCTTCTCAGCCATGACAGTGTTTAAAGGGGAAAAGGCAGGGAAGAATCTCAGTGAGTCATCGAGGCAGGAGATTGGGTTTGGCATCATTCTGCAATGAAGACTGGTTGACTCTCTCTTCAGGAGTTATCTTGACTGTGTGGTCTGCCTGCAGGATTGCTATGGGGACTGACTAAGTTAGTCATTCTTACTTTTAATTTAGGAAAAAAAATCAACAGGTTAGGCAAGTCATGGTGTGCATTCTAGAGAACATAAGTCAGGAGTTAGTTTAAATTGCCTAGTGATCACATTCCTATAATTGTGTTCTTTCAAGCTTAGAGGGGAACAGAATTGGACAAGCAGGAAAGGGACAAAGGCATTGCTTTCAGAAGTAGCCTCATACCTTAGGTATGCAACTAGATCTTACATGAATCTCTGTGATCTTCAGTAATGTCTTTTCTATCTGGTCAATCAGAATTTGAATGACTACTAGCACTTTGAAAATTCTGTAATCTCCATTCAATTAAGGAATTGAATCGTCCAGTTAATGGGTTGTTTTCTGCCTTGCACAAATGTGGGTTAGTATTCTGCTAAAGACACACTGGGGCCCTTTGAAGTGTGGATTTCTAGAGCTTCTCTGCATATCTCCTCCTTGTCTGTTATCTTGCCTCACAAATTCCAGCCACCTACACAGCACCTAACTCTGAACTCTGTCTCCTTAGGTCAGCAAGATTGCGTGCTCTGTGTTCCACCTCTCTCAATGTACTCTGGTAAGTACCTCTTGGCAGAAAATCAGGGCAATAATTGGGCTTACTTCCTGTGTTTCTCTTTTGTCAGCAAATCATACCTATACCACCTATAATGTAATATCTGAAAACTATTGTTTCATAATTTTTGTCAAATTTTATAGCTATTTACAGTTGGAGTGTTAGTCTAGTACTACATGCTCCATTATGGCATCATGAGTATGCTGTCCTGTGCTTAGTTGCTCAGTCATGTCCGACTTTTTGCAACCCCATGGATTGTAGCCCGTGAGACTCCTTTGTCCATGGGGATTCTCCAGGCAAGAATACTGGAGTGGGTTGCCATACCCTCTTCCAGGGGATCTTCCCAACCCAGGGATAGAACCCATTCTCCAGCATTGCAGGAGGATTCTTTACCATCTGAGCCACCAGGGACGCCCTGAGAAAACACAGATTATTTCAAGTCGTCCTATTTTAAAGAAGTGAAGACAACAATCTGGGTCCTTCAGTATGTCCTAGCTATTTACAAAAAATTTTAAGCAAGTCACTTAACGTTCTCTTGGTATAAGTTTCTTATCTGTTAAATGGGGCACATGGTACCTGTTGTACTTATCATAAGTTATTGTAGGCATCAGATAAGATGAGATATATTAAAGGGGGTTTAGAAGCTGTCAAGTTTACCAAATGTGTTATATCACTGCTACTATAAAAGTTGCTTGTATACTGCAGGAACATTTTAGTGACAAAAATTATGGCTTGTAAAATAAAATAAACTTGTTATATTTTAAAGACACTGGCATCTTATCAGGAGTCTCATTCTTGCAGGTTTTATCATGTGTCTTGTTATCTATGGTAGGTAGATAATGTCTGAGTGGTGAGCTAAAATAGACCAACCACAAAGCAGGGGGTCAGGATTGTTATAAATATACACAATATACTTGGATCTCAAAACAATATGACATAGCCTTAACAGTGACCAATGGGAGATAAAGCAGATGATTTTGAAATGTGGCCAATGGGTCTTAACTGAGAATTTGATAACTACAATCTTGTAAACACCAACCATGGCTTGTAACTGAAGAATAGTGTTCTTTCTTATGTAGGCACCCTAAAAAAGCTTCTACTCACACATCCATTCTATAGGCATGGGTTCTGAATGTTGTATTTCTGGATACGGGATGGTAATGGTGTCAACATTACAAACTAGCCATATGTGTTTGTGTTTAAAGTTCCCAAAATCAAGCATAAACAGTCTTTCTGGTGACCTTTTACTGAGTTGAATAGGTGCAGTAGGCTGACCTATAGTTTTTTTTTAATTCATAAACATCTGAAACTTGAGATTTTTTTGGAGTCATTAGACTAGTGATTTTATCAAAATGATTTGATAGATATTAATCTGCAAGCATAAAGTCACATACTTAGCTTTCAAAATGTCCTCTTGCTCCTAGGCCAAGTAGGTACTTGAAAAGAAATGGAAAAGAGAAATGCTAGCTTTTCTGAAAGGAAAGCAATTATTTAATCTTCCAAGATTATATTCAGAATGCATCCATAGCAAATATAATTTAAGTCCATATCATAAATATTCCACAAGAAATGTTCACCAGTTCTCAGAACTTGAAGTCACCTCTCTGGACAACAGACTGTTCTGCGATATGCTTTAACCTTCCTCTGGGAGATAATTATCACAGCATATTTATTTTAGTTCTCTTTATTTTAATAGAAACTATCTGTATGGAGTATCAGAGCACTCTCTCTATTACATAGATATAAAGATGTCTAGATTCATTGTGATTGTTTTTATTGTTTTGCTATCTAAACACTTTCTAGTCTAACACTTGGAGCTCAGGAAGTGTGAAGAGCTTGCTTATTTGATGCAGTATTTCTGCATTGGCTTTGGAAAGAAAATAAGGCACTAAATCCAATATTCTGAATAAAGCTCCTGCTGCTGCTACTGCTGCTAAGTCGCTTCAGTCGTGTCTGACTCTGTGAGACCCCAGAGACAGCAGCCCACCAGGCTCCCCCATCCCTGGGATTCCTCAGGCAAGAACACTGGAGTGGGTTGCCATTTCTTTCTCCAATGCATGAAAGTGAAAAGTGAAAGTGAAGTTGCTCAGTCATGTCCGACACTTCGCGACCCCATGGACTGCAGCCTACCAGGCTCTTCCATCCATGGGATTTTCCAGGCAAGAGTTCTGGAATGGGGTGCCATTGCCTTCTCCGGAATAAAGCTCCTAGAGAAACCTAAAGAGTGTTTTGGTTGCTGTTATTCTGGGTCACCATATAGTAGGTTTTTTCTCTGTACAGAACATATATTAATGAAGCATCCTTTGTAAACCATGGAAAGCACTTCTTTTTTTTTTTTTTTTTTAACATACACAGATTCTACCCAGCATAAAAAGTCTAAATATTCCATGAAATTTTAAATAGTCAGGGCCTAGCAGTGGGGCAATATAGGTAATGATAACTAAATATAACCAGAGCACTAGAGAAATCTGTTCTAATTACTCTCTGGGTCATGATCATCAGTGCAAGATTCTAATATATGGGAGACTGGAAGGCTAAACTGAAGTGTTGTATTTAAAGAGGTAAACATAATGAGGTAACGAAAGATCCAATCCTTAGTACAATTCCTTGAACATTATAGACTCTTAGAAGAATTTGTTGAATTCTGGAAATTTCTATTTCATTCAATTTCAACTCCCTCTTTTTGGCTCACTTGTAAAATTATGTAAAACAGACTTTTAGTGGAAAAATGTGAGACTATTTTTATGACCTCAATGTAGGAAATTTTTTTTTTAACCAGATACAAAAATACTAACCATAAATGATAAGATCGATATATTAGACTACACTAAAATTGAGAACATCTGTTAATTATGAAGAGCAACATGGTGAGCTTGAAATTGAATATATTTACAATACATACAATTGCAAAATGATTAGTGTATAGAATATACAAATATATAAATATATAAAATATAAAATTTATAAAATATATACAAATATACAAATATATAATATATAAAATTTTACAAATCCATAAGTAAATACCACAACCCAAAAGGTAACATGTGCTAGAGTTACTATAGGAATTTTTCAAAAGATGAAACAAATATGGAGAATAAAACCATGAAAAGATGTTCATCCCATTACTAATCAGAGAAATACAAATTGAGAATATTATGAAATAACATTTTACACATCTGAAAAAATTACATTTATCAGTACTAAATGTTGGCAAGGATGAAGATCAATGCAACACTTAGAATCTGCTGAAGGAAGAGTAAATTTGACATACGCTTTGGAAAACAATGGGGCATTAACTTGCAAAATTAAACATTTCTATACCTTGTGGGCCAGAAACTCCAAATAGTAGTAGATTTTAAAGGAACTCTTGCACATATTCACTAGGAGGATTGTACAGAAAATGCTGATATTAATACTTTAATGAATCCTTTATTTCTTTCCCCATTTCCTTTAATATTAATCAGACCCAGAACTGGAGGTGCCCACAGATTCTCTCTGTTGGCTCTGAGTTTCAGCTCTCCCTATCTCTCAGCATTAGACCCGTCCTAGGGACATTTGCTCTCTACTTGTGTCAATAGATTTCAACATCTTATCCTGCCTACTGAACCAGTTTGTTACAGACAGTTTTCTTGGATGGCATTTCCTCTCATGCCTAGAATTCTGAGAGGTGTTGTCTGCAAAGTCTCTGATTTTGTCTTCTGGCTAGCTATTGGGATCCTGCTTTTCTCTTTTGGTTGTCAAATATTTCCTCAACTGGGATTGAGTTTTTATGCTTTTTGGATAGTCCCTTAGTCAGCTGGATGCCACTTTCAAAATCCACCTCTATTTCTGGGAGTGTTCCTCCAGCACTTGTGCCCTGTGATTGGTTGGGTTCTACACTTATCCTTTGTTGCACTTGCCTATATTATGAAGTGAAATCATGTGGCCTGTCATCCAAGTTATGAGTTACTATGAAGAGAATGAAGATGATAAAGACAATTTTTTTTTTTTTACTGAAGTGTACTTGATTTACAATGTTATACAGATTTCTGCTATAAAACAAAATGATTCAGTTATACAGGTGTGTGTGTGTGTGTGTGTGTGTGACTCTTTGTGAATCCATGGACTGTAGCACACCAGGCTCCTCAGTCCATGGAATTCTCCAGGCAAGAATACTAGAGTGGGTTGCCATTTCCTGGTCCAGGGGATCTTCCTGAACAAGGAATCGAACCCATGTGTCCTGCATTCCAGGCAGTTTCTTTGCCATCTGAGCTATCAGGGAAGCTCTTATCCACATATAGACGTTCTTTTTTACATTCTTTTCCGTTATGGCTTATCACAGGATATTGAATATAGTTCACTCTGCTATGCAGTAGGACCTTGTTGTTTATCCATTCTATATATGATGTTACATCTGCTAATCCCAAATTTCTAGTCCTTCTCTCCCCTCGCCCACCCCAACCCCTTGGCAACTATCAGTATGTTCTCTATGTCTGTGAGTCTGTTTCTGTTTTGTAGATAGATTCATCTGTGCCAAATTTTAGATTCCATGTATAAGTGATGTCATATGGTATTTGTCTTTCTCTTTCTGACTTACCTCATTTAGTATGATAATCTCTAGTTGCATCCATCTTCCTACAAATGACATTATTTCACTTTATTTTATGGTTAAGAAGTATTCCATACATTTAGGTTGTTTCCATGTCTTGGCTGTTGTGAATAGTGCTGCTATAAACATAGGGGTGCATGTATCTTTTCAAATAAAATTTTCTGACTTATATGCCCAGGAATGGGATTGCTGGATTCTATGGTAATTCTATCTTTAGTTTTCTGAAGAATTTCCACACTATTTTCCATAGTGGCTGCACCAACTTGAATTCCCACCAACAGTGTAGAGGATTCCCTTTTCTCCACACACTCTCTAGCATTTGTTATTTGTAGACTTTTTAATGATGGCCATTCTGACCAGTATGAAGTGGTACCTCATTGTAGTTTTGATTTACATTTCTCTACTAATTAGTGATGTTGAACATCTTTTCATAAGCCTACTGGCCAACTGTATGTCTTCTTTGGTGAAATGTTTATTAAGGTGTTCTGCCCATTTTTTGACTGGGTTGTTTTTTTTTAATTCCCTTTTTTTTTTTCAAACCTCTATCTTTATTTTTTATTTATTTTTTAATTGGAAGAAAATTGTTTTACAAAGTTATGTTGATTTCTGCTGTACAACAATGCAGATCAGTCATAATTATACATATGTATATATCTTCCCTCCCACTCCCCTCCCTCCCCTCCTCCCATCCCACCCCTCTAGGTCATCACAGAGCACCAGGCTGGGCTCCATGTGTTATTTAGCAGCTTCTCACTAGCTAGCTATTTTACACATGATAGTGTGTATATGTCAATGCTACTTTCTCAATTTTTCCCATCTTTTCCTTCCCCCACTATGTCCACAAGTCCATTCTCTACATCTTCATCTTTACTCTTTCCCTGCAAATAGATTCATCAGTACCATTTTTTATAGATTCCATACATATGCATTAATACATCTTTGCTTTCCTCTTTCTGACTTACTTCACTCTGTATAATAGCCTCTAAGTTCATCCATATCACTACAAATGACTCAAATCTGTCCCTTTTACTGATTGAGTAATATTCCATTGTATTTATGTACCACATCGTCTTTACCCATTCATCTGCTGATGAACATCTAGGTTGTAATAGTGTAATAATTAATAATGTAATACATGTATTATTACACTGTTATACATCTAGATTATAATAGTGTAGTAGAGCATTGTAAATAGTGCTGCAATGAACATTGGGGTACATGTGTTTTTTGAATTGTGGTTTTCTCAGGGTATCTGCCCAGTAGTGGGATTGCTGGATCACTGTTGTTGTTCAGTTGCTCAGTCATGTCCGACTCTTTGCAATTCCATGGACTGCAGCATTCCAGGCTTCCCTGTCCTTCACTATCTTCCAGAGTCTGCTCAAATTCATGTCCATTGAGTCAATTATACCATCCAACCACCTCACTCTCTGTTGCCCCCTTCTCATAACCTTCAATATTTCCTAGTATGAGGGTCTTTTCCAATGAGTTGGCTCTTCACATCAGGTGGCCAAAGTATTGGAGCTTCAGCTTCAGTCTTTCCAATGAATATTCAAGATTGATTTCCTTTAGAATTTACTGGTTTGATCTCCTTGCTAGATCCAAGGGATTCTCTGGGTCATATGGTAGATTTATTCCTAGTTTTTAAAGGACTCTCCATACTGTTCTCCATAATGGCTGTATCAGTTTACATTCCCACCAATAGTGCAGGAGTATTCTCTTTTCTCCACATCCTCTCTAACCTGTGTTGTTTGAAGATTTTTTTAATGATGGCCATTTTGACTGCTGTAAGGTGATACCTCATTGTAGTTCTGATTTGCATTTCTCTAATAATGAGCAATGTTGAACATCTTTTCATCTTTAGGCCAGTCTTCTGCCCATTTTCGTTTGGGCTATTTGTTTTTCCAATATTGAGCTGCTTATATATTTTATATATTTTGGGGATTAATCTGTTGTCAGTGGCTTCACTTGAAATTATTTTCTCCCATTCTGAGTGTTGTCTTTTCATCTTGTTTACAGTTTTCTTTGCTGTGCAGAAGCCTGTAAATTTGATTAGGTTCCATTTGTTTAGTTTTGTTTTTATTTCTCTTGCTTTGAGAGACTGCCCTAAGAAAACATTGGTATGATTTGTGTCAGAGGATGCTTTGCCTATGCTTACTTCTAGGAGTTTTATGATGTCATGTCTTATGTTTAAGTCTTTAAGCCATTTTGAGTTTACTTTTGTGTGTTGTATGAGGGTGTGTTCTAACCTCATTCATTTACATACAACTGTCCAACTTTCCCACCCACCACTTGTTGAAGAGACTGTCTTGATATTAATAAATATAGCAAATATAATAATTGCCATCCTTTTATTTCTGGAATTCCAAGATATAGTCACATAAATACAACTCAACTTTTGTTTATATATACTGTGGTTCTTAGGAGAATGTTGCATAAAGAATATAACATAGTAAGTTTCCCTTTCAGGTAGTACTTTCAGGGAATAAGGTCTACTTATTTCTGGATAGAAATTGGCACATATAATTGAATATGCATCACAATGTGCTAAAATGTGAAAACACTGATGACCCTTGAAATTTTTATCAGACTGTAGAAAAAATTAATTCTGTCTTCATAATTTATCTCTTTTTCAAACAGAATATTAAAATGCCAATTTACTGTCTTCTGAGCTACTTTTAACCAAATTCTTGGAGGATAAAAGTTGTGATGGTTTGAAGTCTTTTCTATTAAGATGCATTGTTCGCATTTCCAAAGATTATTCTGATTAGGCATTTATTTCATCAATCTCCCAAAAGGATTTTCTAAGCACTTAAGTATTTACTAAGACATACTGAGATCCCATTTTTTCTTTTAATTGCTTAATCAATATCTTCTTTTATTCAATATTCTGATTTTCACCTTCAAAATATCTCTTAATGGTGATGTACTCTGCTCTCCATAGAACTATGTGTGCCCTTAACAGTTTCGAGCAATATTTTCTCCCAAGAGAAGCTTCTTGAAACCAAAGTAAAACATTTAAATATGTGTGGTATTTGGTCCCCGAAGCTTGTCCTTCTATGTGTTAGAATTTCTTTTTAATCTCTAAGGACCAATTTGAGTTTTAGGGAGAGATGTGAGAGTCCTTTTTTTTGCTTAAATTTCTCCAGTCCCAATTTTAACAAGAGAAACCTAGATGATATTAGAATTATGGGTATATCTAGAATTGGGGTTGGAAGAGACTTAAAAAGTCATCTATTCCAATACTGAATCTAAATTTTTATTATTCAGACAAGTTAGTAATTCAATGACAAGGGTATTGAAGAGAGACCTAATTCTATCCCTTCTGTATGAGTAATGAATTTAGTAAGATGCATTCTCAGATCCCTAGAAACCATCTGCATAGCAGCCAGGAGAATAAGAATAGTTTCCTTCTGAAAATCGGAGGGAAAAATTTGTATACCTATTGGCAGTCAGAGAATGCTTTATTTTTCTTTTCTGAACAATATAATGTGCAGCCATTTGAGAAAGTACTACAGACAGTGTGTGTGTGTGTGTGTATGCTCAGTTGCTCAGTCATATCTGACTCTTTGCAACCCCATGGACTGTACACCACCAAGCTCCTCTGTCCATGGGATTTCCCAGGCAACAATACTCAAGTGGGTAGCCATTCCCTTCTCCAGTGTATCTTCCTGACCCAGGGATCAAACCTGTGTGTCTTGCATCTCCTGCATTGGCAGGCAGTTTCTTTACCACTGCACTACCTAAGAAGCCCTACTACAAACAGTAAGTATGTATAAATTTCCATTTCAAATTTGGTGTTTTTATAGTCTGCTAATCAAAATTCTGCTATTACTTCTTATTATGTAACTCTTCCTCTGAGATAAATTCTGACTCTCATCTTTCTTTAGACCACGCTATTTTCAGTATCTTAGCATTTTTAATCATGATCATGTTTTGTTAAAACATATCTTTTAAAGAGTAGAATTACTTTAGGACTGCTTATAATCTAAGGCTTTTTACCCCTGACACCAGGCTACCAGATATGATGAATATAATTAATCTGTCAAAACACACAATTGTGAATGTTATGTGGATTATAATTCATCTTAGGAGAAAAATGGAAAAGGATTAGCATCTCATATGTGCCGTAAAGCACATTAATAGCATTTTCCAACATTTAATAGAGTAAAGTTGAATAACTATTATCCATGTGTATGCATTAAGTTGGATGTTTAACAAATAAATGTTAAAACAGAGAGCACCTTGATATATATTCTCTTTTCATTAAAGTGTAGCTTAAAGCAGAACATGTAGAAAGTATATGCTAAGTGAACATTTCAAACCTGCCTGGGACAGTTTAGTCTATGGTTATGTCTATATAAAATAAGAAAAAGAGAGCTGATGGAGTATCTGTCAAATTGACTAGCCACTGGGTAGGCAGAAGAGAAAGAAGAGTCATTTTAATTAGTTAAGATATTTAATTCTAGCCTCTGGACAATATGGTGCTAGATCACCCAATCAAGTGTATTGCACTGCCATTTGATTTGGCTTCACTAAAAGAAATATTGATTTAACTACTTTGTTTGAAATTGTGCTTCTTTAAATAGGTTGGGGATATCCAACAAGTAGAGTTTAGAGCACCACCATATCTAACTGCCTCAACACCCGTGTAGACTATGGCTTATGAGCACTAGTATGAAAATTTCCCTTTTGATATTTGCAATTATTTGTTTTAGGGTGTGTTTATGCCCCTGTGAGCTCAGAAGAGGCAAAGAATTGATTCACTAAGAGTAGAACTCTGATGTCATATTATTCTAACCAATCATTCCTCTGTCTATTCTCTCAGTAAATGCTAATAAAAAAGAAAGAAAGAAAAGAAAAAAGACACAAATATCTCATCCAGTTGTCATTTGGGCATATAGAAGGCCCTTAGGGCTGATTAGCGATTTATTTGCTCATCGTTCATTCATTCTTTACAATCATTTATTCAGCATCTTCTATGTGACACACAGTGTAACAGGCACAGGTGGACACTAAGATGAAGAATGGTGATGTCTCTTCCTCAGAGATGCTCTGCCTCAGTTGTGGCTTTAATAAATATCCAATAAAGCTAGACACAGAGTATGGGGAAGCAGGGTCTTCCCCCATTAAACTAAGGCCCTCCATGTCTTTGTCATTGTACCTCAGCTTGATTCTACTGGCTCTTCGGTCCATTTTGTGGCAATAAGGAAGCAGTGTGCCTGTGGTAGGGAAAAGCCTCAAACTGTTATTGAGCTTCTGATTAACCCTGTGATGTTAAACTAAAAGATATGCTTCAAATGAATCTTTTAAATATAACACATCACAGGGTGAAATACATTTTGTTTAAATTGTACTGTAGTCTGATAATTCTTCTTTGCAGCTATTTTTAAAAGCAGATATGTGCTAGGAATATGGGCTTAAAAATGCAACTAACAGAAATGATGTTTGATTACATTGAGTCTAACCTGTCTTCTTGCTCTAATTTGAACCAATCAGCCTTATTGTAAAACATATTTCACATTATCTGCAGGTAGAAATTGCTGGTAGGCACAGGAAGGAAAACCTCTCTACTACTGTATTCTGTTTCTTAAGGAAAGGGTTAGGAAAAGGGCAAATGATAGGGTAACAGTCAAGTGAGAAAGAACCAAAATGACAAATGCAAATTTCTCTCTAAATTTGACAAGGAGAATATTGGTAAAAAGGGTAATTTGGTAGTAGTTAAGTTGCTAAGTCAAAAGTGCAAAAGCTTTTATGGACAGAAATCATCTAGACTAATCTATTTTGTCAGCAGGGAGGAAGAACAGCAATTCAAAAGTTATTTTACAGAAAGACTATAAATGTTTATCCTTATAAAAAAAGGAAAACACATACATCTGTTTGTTTAAGACTTGACTTACATATATTTTCTGTGTTTGCTATGATATTTGTTTTCTGGTTTTATGCTTAAAAATTTCAAGGTTCCTTTAATTTTTCCAAAGAAACACATTGACATCATGTTGCATACAATAGGTAGATTTACTCCAGAAAACAGAGAGGAAACTCTGAGTACATTTGTTTGGGTATGGACTAAAATACATTTACATCTAAAATACATTTAAAATAATATAAAGCTCATATACTGACAATCATTAATAAGAACATATTGTTCAACTTTTGAGGATAATTATGTTTTACGAATGCAGATACACTCAATGCAGATGTCAAACTACCTGCTCAGTAATTAGTGTTACCTGAGCTTGAGGAAAACTCAAAATTAATGTGCTAACTGCATTCATTGATTACAGTACATAGGGAATAAATACAGCACATCACAAGGAATGTGCTATACTGTGCTGTACTTAGTCACTCAATCATGTCCGACTCTTTTTGACCTCATGGACTGTAGCCTGTCAGGTCTTCTGTCCATGGGGATTCTCCAGGCAAGAATACTAGAATGGGTTATTCCCATGCCCTCCTCCAGGGCATCTTCCCAACCCAGGAATCAAACCCAGGTCTCCCTCATTGCAGGTGGATTCTTTACCAGCTGAGTCACCAGGGAAGCCCAAGAATACTGTAGTGGGTAGCCCATTCCTTCTTCAGGGGTCTTCCTGACTCAGTAATTGAACCAGGATCTCCTTCATTGAAGGCAGATTCTTTACCAGCTGAGCTACCAGGGAAGCCCCACAAGGAATATACATATATACCCTTAAACTAAGGAATGTATATTTCATGCTCACTGATTTATCAGTTAAAAATGGGCATTTAAAATTTGGTGCATGTTTTGGAGATGATAATTTGGTGCATGTTTTGGACAGTGACATGCTATTTCAATGCTTAATAATATAGATTTTTTTAAACTGGCCGTGTCTTGCCCTGTGAAATGATAATATTTTTGTTTATCATTCTGCCCAAGTCAGACTATGATAGAGTGAATCAGGTCTTTAGTTATAAATACTGTAGTTTAATCAACCTTGTTTTCCTCTGTATTTAAAGAAGCAGTCTGTTGAATAGACAGGTAAGGCTAAGATGTTCATAATTCAGAATGTATCATTTATGTGGTCAAGGTCCTCCAATTCAGTGTCTATCCATATAGCAAACACTAGAAGGAAGCTTGGGGGTAGAAACTGACCATGCAATTTGTGATTTCACATTTGTTTTTTCTTGCAGCCAAAAGCACAATATTGCTCAGAGCTAGTCTGTTGTAACCTTAACCAGCATATTTTCAAGAGTTTTTATTTTGAGGACTAACAATGCAAAGATGTTAGTTTCATGTGAACTTAAAACTGAGGATATGTGTCTTATCAGAGATGAGCAGTCTGATGAAAGGAGGAAAATGTTTCAAGTGTATCCAAATAATCAGTGTTTGATTTCATTATGTAAAATAAAAATAAATATGTCATCTGTTTCATCATACCTTACTTCATTCAAACCATACAAAACAAAACCACACGAGGAAAACAAAATGTTTTTCTTCTATTTTACACATGAAAGAACCGATGGTCAACTTGATCTGGAATACAAGTCCATCTACATCTGATAGTGACTTGGTGCTATGCTGCCCCATTCATGTGTAAGTTAAATATTTTCTGTTTCTTGTTTTGGGCTTTCCAGGGGTCTCTGTGGTAAAGAATCCAACTGCCAATGCAGGAGACACAGGTTTGGTATCTGGGTTGGGAAGATTGCCTGGAGATGGAAATGGCAACCCACTCCAGTATTCTTGCCTGGAAAATCCCATGGAGAGAGGAACCTGGTGGGCTACCGTCCATGGCGTTGCAAAGAGCTGGACACAACTGAGCACACATGCACCATTTTTTGTATCACCTGGTGAATAAGAGTAATAAACCAATTGATTTTTATTTTGTATCTACAATGTATCCAACTCTATGCTAGATACCTTATATATATATTATTTGATGAACACAACAACTCTTTGTATTAATCCCTGTTTTGTGAAACTGAAACAATCAAGTGGAGCAAATTACCTGAAGTTGTAATGAACTGGTGGAGTCGAGAATTTGAACCCATGTAGTTGGCTTCCCTGGTGGCTCAGATGGTAAAGAATCCGCCTGCAATGTGGGAGACTTGGGTTCGATCCCTGGGTTGGGAAGATTCCCTGGAGGAGGGCATGACAGCCCACTCCAGTATTCTTGCCTGGAGAATCCCCATGGATAGAAGAGCTTGGCGGGCTACAGTCCATGGGGTTGTAAAGAGTCAGACATGATTGAGTGACAGCACAGCAAAGCACAGTGTGATTTTGGTCCCCAAGTTCTTAACGCTAGTCAAAGGTGCGTAGACAAAATTCAAGTCCAGTGGAAAGCTACATTTCTGCTATTGACTTTCATAGAATCTCAGAATTGTAAAAGGAATTTCTATGATACAGGTTAGTCACTGGCACAGTGTTTAAATCTTCTCTACAGCATCTTCATCAGGTGATCATGCAACATCTCCAATGGCAACATACACGTTAGCTCATGTGAGTTTCTTTTTATGTACCAAAGATGCTTTCAGCATCTACAAAATTAGGAATAAAATCTTAGGCATTTCCCAATATCATAGAAATAATAAATGAGACAGAAATTCTTGAAAAAGCACTCATTATATAACTAGAAAGGATTGCTTATTACTGGTTCCAAAATATTAGATACTATATCAACACAGTGATAATACAATCCCTGATAGACAATAGTTCTTTCAAAATGTGAATATGGTCTTATTATTAAACACACTTTAGTAATTCTGTTTCTTCAGCAATGAAATGCATTGCTGTCTTTCAGCTCAGTTCAGTTCAGTCGCTCAGTCATGTCTGACTCTTTGCGACCCCATGAATCGCAGCATGCAGGCCACCCTGTCCATCACCAACTCCTGGAGTTCACTGAGACTCACGTCCATCGAGTCTGTGATGCCATCCAGCCATCTCATCCTCTGTCGTCCCCTTCTCCTCCTGCCCCCAATCCCTCCCAGCATCAGAGTCTTCTCCAATGAGTCAACTCTTCGCATAAGGTGGCCAAAGTATTGGAGTTTCAGCTTTAGCATCATTCCTTCCAAAGAAATCCCAGGGCTGATCTCCTTCAGAATGGACTGGTTGGATCTCCTTGCAGTCCAAGGGACTCTCAAGAGTCTTCTCCAACACCACAGTTCAAAAGCATCAATTCTTCGGTGCTCAGCCTTCTTCACAGTCCAACTCTCACATCCATACATGACCACAGGAAAAACCATAGCCTTGACTAGACGAACCTTTGTTGGCAATGTCTCTGCTTTTGAATATGCTCTCTAGGTTGGTCATAACTTTCCTTTCAAGGAGTAAGCGTCTTTTAATTTCATGGCTGCAGTCACCATCTAAAATAATATCTTGCATTGTTTGAGGCTGAGGAAACATAATTCTTCTCACTGGGTTTGAGATTTCTTGGTTTAAAAACAATAATAAATAATTCTTTCTAGTTACCATCAGAAGAACTAATTAATCTTGTGGATTAAATATATGATCCAGATTGTTCAGGCACATTGCCCACTTTTGCTTCCTTTTGTGTGATATATCTAAAACATACTTACCTTGTTTACAACATTATTCTATGTAATATGTGAGTTTATTGAGTTAAACATCTTAATTTCTGTTCTTAGAGAAAATAATTTTGACAATCATGCCATTTAAAATTATTCTGAAAAAATTAACTTCTGTTACTCTAATAAATTTTCTTCAGTAATTGTTTTTACATGTCCCAATGGTTTCCTGACAATCAACCTGAATCAGAACCCCTCATCTCTCATTCTCTGTCAGTTCTGTTGACTCTAAGGCAAAAGTACTTCACAAATTGTTTTATTTATTTGCATAACCACCTCCACTACTATAGCTCAGGATATATCATAGCTGATATCCTTTAAGGTAATATTTGAACCAATCATCAAACACTCATCAAGAGCATCACTATATGCTCTCAGTGTTTTTACTGGATTGGAATAAAAGTTCTGAGGATAAGAAAACATTTGTAAGAGTGTAGCAGAAGTCAGTGAAGGTCAATTTTAGCAAAAATATTATCAAATAAAACATTGCCTGATCCTTCCTCTGTAGATCCATCATCTCTCATTTTTCTCAGTTTTTCTAAAAAAATTCATAATACATAACTCACTTTGAATACATATTTTCTTTCACTGAATTTCAGATACAATCAACTGGAAGATACACCATTGTTTTATGGATCATTAAAAACAAAGAATGCTGCCAGTTAAGGTATATACTCCAGTAGGTATAACATACATCTAGATTTCAGAGGCGTGTAATAAAGTATGTCAAAGAATCAAAGCATTATGGGATATATTTACATACCTGTCTTCTCCACTAATGTTTAAGATTCAGGAGGCCAGGAACCATGTTCATTTTTTCATCATTACATACTCAGAGAAACTACTATAATATTTGTATTAAACCAGTGCTAAGTAAAAATTTATTGAAGCAACAAATTACATAGATCGGCTCTTAAAATATTCCTATGGCTCAATGCTATATTGAATGCTGTGTGAGTTTATTTTGTGTGTGGCAGTGTGCGGATGGTGAGCATTTATTTAAAATCCGCATATGACCTGCAGAAAGAAATCTAAGAATTATCAAGAATTGCAGCACTGGAAAGCCAATTGTGTATACAGTCTAACTCGACATTAATTAAGGATCCAAATAAGCTCATACACAAGAGCATTCCACTCAATATTGTGTCTGAACATGCTTCCCTGGAAAGGTGCCACCTGACCTTTGGTATATGGTTATTCTAAGAGGAGATATATGGAGCTGTTAAAGGCTGGATGGCCATCAAAGGAATGTTGGTCTGGATTTCTAAAAGACAAACAGCATCAAATTAAGAACGAATTTTTTTAGGCTAAAAAATGCAGAGCAACTCTATGTGCAAAGCTTGATCAACTCTTATTTCACCATGTGGATCAGTTTTTCATGCACAAAAATTATGAAAAATTCTTACACTTTGTTGAGCAATTGTAAAATGCAGATTCTTTGGTCCTACTCCCAGATTTTTTTTACATTTAGATTTCTTATTCAAATATAGCTTATGGAAATTCCTCAAAGAAAACTGGTAAACAACTGAAGAATTCTTTTTTAATATCTGTGGAAGATTCTATTTTGAAGCTGTAGCATGATTTGTCCAGTAATGTACTGACTGAAGACAGTCACTTATTTTTCATTTTTTGTCATTATGAACAATGCTGTTATACACACACACACACACACACACACACACACACACACACTCTTGTATATAACACTCAGGCTTACTTGGTGGTTCAGTGGTAAAGAATCTGCCTGCCACTGCAAGAGACACAGGAGATGTAGGTTCGATCCCTGGGTCAGGAGGCTGTCCTGGAGGAAGATACGGCAATCCACTCCAGTATTCTTGTCTGGAGAATCCCATGGACAGAGGAACTTGGTGGGCTACAGTCCTTAGTGTCGCAAAGAGTTGGACATGACTGCATGCATGCATGATATAATACTATAACATCCCTTCTTTAATTTATTAATTAAGTGGATTATGAAGATAGATTTTCACTTTGCATTTGTGGAACATACATTAATTGGCTGTGTGCACCCGTGCTTTGTCGCTTCAGTCATGTCCAACTACAGTGCATTATATAATTCACTACAGTGTATTATAATTTGACAGTTTGATGGACTGCATTTTCTAATATGCTATTTAGAGTGGTTTCATCTATATTTATATTAGCTTATAACCCTTTTCACAGTCTTATAAATAAACTTATGCTCTCTTCATAAAACAAATTGAAATTTCATTTTTTTTTCATTCTGGAAATAATTTCAATAACATTGAAATTATCTGTTCATTACAGATTTGACAAGTTCAACTTTGAATCAATCTGCTTTATCAATGATAGTTCTTGGACCACATTTTCAATCCCTTTATCATAATTAGTTTAGCTAAGGTTTTCAGTTCTTTTTGAATAATTTTTAGAAATTATATTTTGTTAGAAAATCATCAATTATTCCTCTAGGCTTTAAAATTTGTTGCCTTGGAATTGTCTGTTGAATTTTCTTCACAGGAGAATTGTAACATGTTAATCTCTTCTGTATCTGTGGTTGTGTTTCATGTATAATTCTAATATTGTTTATTTGCTCTCATTCTTTCCTAAACATTTGTATGAAATAGTTAACTATTTTACTGATCTTTTCTAGAAAAGATTTTATATTTATTTATATATTTTTGCTTTCCAACTTACTGAATTTAGCTTTGTCTATTAATTCTTACTTCCTACAAGCTTGATGTTGTAGTTCTTTCAAATGTTTTTAATGAGAAATAAAGTCACATATTTTCATATTTCTCTTTTAATATAAAGGCATTTACATCTGTTTATTTTCTTTTAAGTACAGACATCTCTGTATCCCATAGGTTTTAACAGAAATATTTTCCTTTTTAGTTTATTCCAGAAGGGTTTAATTTCAATTTTTATGACCTCTGTGAACCAAACATCACCTAGAGATTTTTTTTCTAGTTTTTAAGTATTTAAGATTTTTTTGTTTTTCCTTTTTGCCATCGTTTTATAACTTGCTTTAAAATTTGTACCAGTTTGTTGAATTATGACAGAAAATGTGGCTTGCATGTAGTATCTTGTGAAGGTCTTACATTATGTATTGTGGGACAAATACATGAATTTAAAAACTATTCAAAGGACATGTGAAAACAAGCTCTCTATTTGAAGAAGATGAAGTTTTTCTTATATTAATATGTTGTATATAGTGAAAGACATTATAATATTATGATATAGCATTAACTTATGTTTGACCTACTAATATGTGTACCTCTGAAAAATATATATTGTTGTCTCTTGCTATAGTCATATTTCAAAAAAAATTCTTATTGAATTTATAGCAAGTTTTGCTTAATAAATTTATCTCTTTCAGTACAAAGAGTTGCATTACTGATATATCTTTTTTGTAAATTTCACCTTTATATTAATCAGATTTTTACTGTACTTGATGCTTTAAAATTTAAATTCTACTTTTTACTGTTTTTAATAATGCTACTCTTTCTTATTTTAGCATTTTTCCGATATCCTTTTGCCTATTCCTTTATTTTTACCCTTTCATTATTATTTTATGAATGTTTCCTATAAAAGAGATCTTAGAGAGATGTCTTTTTAAAAAATTCATTCCAATTCACCAATTTGAACCTTTTAAGGGAAGGGTATTCACTGATATATAATGACTGATATACTTGATTCCATTGCAGTCATCTATAAGAATGTATTTTATATTATTGTTTTATATTTTTCTTTTTCCTCATTTTTGCTGTCTTGTGAAAGCTGAAAAAATTGGAGATCTTCAATGTCTAGGCTCTATTAAAACCATGAGACAAGATGAGACCACCCAGGCAGTGAGGGTGAGTCAAAAAGACAAGCGATCTGAGACTAAGCCCTCTTGGCACTCAGTATTTAGAAGTCATAGAAATTAGAAAAAAGAAGTCAAGAAAGCTGATAAGGAACAAACAGTAATGCAAGTGAATTTTCAAAGGGAAGACTGTTGCTCAGAAGATCAAGTAAAGTGTTTCAAGAAGGGGAAAGTGGCTAGTTATGTCAAATGCTGCCTATGGTCAAGAAAACTTAGGATTGAAAATTGGTTTTAGCCATGTGGTTACTGGGGCTTTCCTGATAGCTCAGTTGGTAAAGAATCCTCCTGCAATGCAATAAAATGCATCTTTTAAAATGTCCAAAAGGTTAATGAAAATTTTGAGAAAAAATAGTTCAATGTATAAATCTCAATAGAGAGGTAGAAACTATGAAAAAGAATTGTCTATATTTTAGAACTCAATATGAAGCAACCACAATGAAAAAAGAAATCTGAAATATATTGGAAAAACATGAAAGAATTCGGAGACCTGAGGGACAACATATCTCATATTGTGTATAATAGGAGTCATAGAAGAAGAGATAAGAGAAAAAAGACTAGAAAAAATATTTAATAAAATAATAGCCAAAAATTTCCCAAACGATTACCAAAAAGAAAATAATGCAGTGTAACTTATAGATCTAATGAACCTCAAGTAATATAAACACAAAAAGAACCACACCTACAAATCACAGTCAACATGCTGAAAGACAGAAAACCTTGAAAGCAAGTAAGAGCAAAATGACTTAGCATGTATAGGGAAACAACAAATTGAATAACAGCAGCCTTCTCATCAGAAACAATGAAAGCCAGAGGAAGTAAATGACATATTTAAAGACCTGAAAGAAATATTAAAACTGTCAAACAAGTGTTCTACACTCAGAAATTATTCTGCAAAATTGAAAATGAAATAAAGACTTTCTAGATTAAAATATAAATTGAGAGAATTATTACTAAAATATCTACCTTATAAGAAATACTGAGGGGAGTCCTGTAGAATTAAAAAAAAAATGACACCTGATTGTAACCTGCATCTACATAAATGAAGAAAAAGATTAAGAGCTATATGGGAGCAAAGTGGCTTTATTTTACCAAAATTATGTCAATATTAACCTAAAGGTTAAATCTACCTAAAGTAGATTGTGATCAATTAAAGGTGTATGTTGTAATCCTTACAGCAGCACAATTTTTTAAAAAAATTCCTTTAAATATATATTTTTAAAAATACATACTACAGAGGACCTAAGTATGACAAAGATAATGTCTTCCTATGGGGCAAAGGAGACCTCTGCTTGTAGCCCATTATAAAAAAATTCTTATTCTCCAAACTTGAGTTTTCTCTCCTCATACAACCCACTAATTGTGTGGTCATCACCTGGTTCTTGCTGCATTACCCTGTTGGAATTGGAGCTCAAGAAACTGGTGTAAGAAAATTATGATACTTTGGCTACTGCCACTGCTGTGGAAATAAAATCTCCTTTATCTCCGACCAGAAATTTCGTATCTTCTGCCACAATAAATTACCACAGACTAAATGATGAGTATGAAAGTAGTCTGAAATCTAGTACTGTTGACAGTTTTGACAGTTTTAATCATGAAATAATAAGGAAACAATTAACTTATAAGATAAAAGCAAAATCCATAAGGTATGGCAAGTATAAGTTATGAGTAAGTAGATAGCTTATGAAATATTAGATAGAATTTCTAAGATGCTTTAGATATAGGTAATACGTTAATAAGGTATGTTAAAGATAAATAAATATCCTTCACCATTTCCTTCTCCAGGAGATCTTCCTGACCCAAGGATTGAACCCAGGTCTCCTACATTGTAGGCAGACGCTTGACCGTCTGAGCCACCAGGGAAGTTCCAAGATAAATAAATATAGATACAGTAAATTGAATATATAATGGATCAAACAAGTGTGTTACTTTTTGGTAGAAAGGAATGGAAAGATTACATCATAAGATGCCATCATGCCCCATCTGGACTAACAGGTATGTCATGATTAAGGTAACTATTCATTGAATTTAATATATTAATTCATTGATATTAATATAATAACATTCAGTATAGTTCCTCTCTGACCCTATATGTGCTCTGCCCAAGAAGCAAAGGTAAAACCATAGTTGTCCAGCAAGGAAATTGGTGAGCTACAGGTATTGGCCTATTCTGCATCTTTCTCATAAAGCAAGCCATAAATATTTTTGTTTGTGCCTCCTTCTCCCTCTTTCTCTTATCTCATCTCTGGTCCTCTTAACCATGACATCAGGGAGAAAGTTGATGCAACAGAGGGACAGGACATATGAACATTATGTAACTGAGGATTCAGCCAGTGTAGTTCATCCAATCATTTGCATCTTATCCTAAGTGTGCTGACATACCAGATTTCTTTTCCTGTGCTTCTTGTTTTGTTTTAAATTGATTTAATAGGTCATATGATTAAAATATCAATTTTTTTCATTTGAGTTTTTCTGTCCTGTCATATCTTGGAGAATTTTCCTAGTAGTGTGCTCAGTAGACACCACTGCATCAAGGTAATTTCTCACAGAACAATATCAGGAACATGTGAAAATTATCTTCTGATTGCTTCAACTTTCCTAATAAATGAGGAAGAAGGTGATCAACTGAGAGTGAAGAAGGATGGAAGGGGGTTGGAAGTTTGCAAAAATTGGATGCATGAAATAATCATCTGGGAGAGATGTAAACTAAATTGGAAAAAAATGTGCTAGGATTATTGGGAAGTATTAGGGACCTACTCAAGGTCATGAATTTCAAGTGAAACTTGTCAACATGGTCTTATTTTTTTCTCCAGCTACATTCAGCTCTATGGATAACTATAAGAAACTGATAGAACTGTGTATGTCCAGTCAGAGGGCTATTCCCTGAGGGCGTGACAGAGAAAGAGGAAGACAGTGGATTTGCTACATCAGTGTTATGAAGGAAGAACTGTTCCCCAATGTGTGGAACAGTGACTGACACAGTGAGTGTTTAATAAATATTTCTTGAATGAATGGAAACTTGTTAGAGTTTTGTCTTTATCTTCAAAGTTCAGTAATTTTATATGTGTGTCTTCTATTATCCGTTCTGACTAGAATTTGATAAGCCCTTTTTGTCTTTGAGCTTAGATATTTCTCCAGCTTAGGGAAATTTTCCTGTATGTATTATTTGCTTGATTGTTGCCACACCTCCATCTATTCCTGATGTCCTTCTGGAACGCTTATTATTTGTATATTAAGTCGCCTTGTTTCTACCTCCGGAGGCTCTTACTTTTTTTCCCCATAATTTCTTTCTCTTTACATATTGGCTTTGAGCTTTAGGTATTTGTTCTTTCAATTTTCCAGTTTCCTAATAAGGGTCTTAATAGATATTATCCTCTCCTTCAATGTATCTGCTCAATTGTTTAGTTGGCAAATTACCCAGTGGTTTTCTTTTGATGGGCATGTGTTCTACTTGATCTGAGTGATATTTATCTCTCTGGTGCTAGGTTCTTGAATTTGCTGTTTTCCATTGTTAACTCATTAAAGCCAAGGCATATTTGTTGATGTTCTCTACATGAGGGCTTTCCTGGTAGCTCAGATGGTAGCAAATCTGCTTGCAATGCAGGAGACACAGGTTCAATCCCTGGGTCAGGAATATCCCCTGGAGAAGGGAATGGCAACCGACTCCAATATTCCTGCCTGGAGAATCCCATGGATAGAGGAGCCTGGTGGGCTAGAGTCCATGGGGTCACAAAGAGTCAAACACGACAGCAACTTTCCAAGATGGTAATCCCATAAGTCTAGAATGGTGAAATTGTTTTCTATTCTTTGAGGCTAGTGATTTAAAAGCAGGAGGCTGGAAGAAGCACAAGCTGGAATCAAGATTGCAGGGAGAAATATCAATAACCTCAGATATGCAGATAACACCACCCTTATGGCAGAAAGTGAAGAGGAACTAAAAAGTCTCTTGATGAAAGTGAAAGAGGAGAATGAAAAAGTTGGCCTAAAGCTCAACATTCAGAAAACAAAGATCATGGCATCTGGTCCCATAACTTCATGGCAAATAGATGGGGAAACAGTGGAAACAGTGTCAGACTTAATTTTTTCAGGCTCCAAAATCACTGAGATGGTGATTGCAGCCATGAAATTAAAAGACGCTTACTCCTTGGAAGGAAAGTTATGACCAACCTAGAAAGCATATTGAAAAGCAGAGAAATTACTTTGCCAACAAAGGTCTGTCTAGTCAAGGCTATGGTTTTTCCTGTGGTCATGTATGGATGTGAGAGTTGGACTGTGAAGAAGGCTGAGTGCCGAAGAATTGATGCTTTTGAACTGTGGTGTTGGAGAAGACTCTTGAGAGTCCCTTGGACTACAAGGAGATCTAACCAGTCCATTCTAAAGGAGATCAGTCCTGGGTGTTCTTTGGAAGGACTGATGTTGAAGCTGAAACTCCAATACTTTGGCCACCTCATGCGAAGAGTGGACTCATTGGAAAAGACTCTGAAGCTAGGAGGGATTGGGGGCAGGAGGAGAAGGGGACGACAGAGGATGAGATGGCTGGATGGCATCACCAACTCGATGGACATGAGTTTGAGTGAACTCCGGGAGTTGGTGATGGACAGGGAGGCCTGGTGTGCTGCAATTCATGGGGTCGCAAAGAGTCGAACACAACTGAGCGACTGAACTGAACTGAGGGTGTAAGTATTGCACATTCCTAGTTTCACAGGTGGGGAAGACTCACCTAGTGTTTCAGCTTCTTCCTGGCTTCTTGTAGAACAGGAGGATCAGTCACACTCACAACTAGGGGTCAGTTTTTCCCACTCTCCACTTTTCCCAACTACAAGGCCTACTGATCTCTGTACACCAGAGTCTGTCTAGGGTCACTGTTGTCTGATTATCTAATTTCTAACGTTTATTCTACAGCATGTCTTTTAGCCATTCTACCCTCACAACCTTGCTTGTAACCCAAATGAAGAATTCTATATTTTAAAAATCTTCTTGGAGTAATCCTCCTACTGACAAGTGTCTCTATTTCCCTTCAGCACTTAAGTGTTCAATTTTTAATGTATACTTGTACCTCATTTGAAGCAAGACCAGTTTGTGAAAATATGGCTTAAACTTTCAATATAGTATTGCTTTAAGTCTCTGGTTTTCTTCTAAAAGTTATTTAATTATAGAAAATTTAATTTATGTACACATTTTCAAGAATACATCATCTGCTGAAAGTCAGGCATTTCATTATAATTTTATGCCCATTGATGCATTTATTAATTATTCCCAAACCACAGAATAAAAATATGTTGTATGTCTAGACAATAAACTATTAATATAGAAGCAGTCTCTTCAATCATTTTTATTCTCTCCACAGTGCCTGATATTGTGTTCTATACACTGAATATTTTCAGTAAATATTTAATTAACTGGATTGTAGGTTAAGTCCAAATGTAGTTATTTAGATAACAGTTATTTTAGAATACTAAAACATGTTCTACAGTGAATCACAACACTGTAGCACAATGGTCACCAAGTTGCTCCCTTCTTTCAGAATCCCTGGACTGATTCGGATGTTGGTATTGGAAGTAAGGAAAAAGCATGAATAGAAAATTGATGACATCTGGAAATGCTAGGCGATGCGTACAATTCATACCATTCTTACTTATTTATTCTAAGTTTCCTGTCTCTCTTTTTTTTCAATATATTCTTTAATCTACCCAATATTTTTTTTCTGGGAACTTTGTAATTGTTTTCTAAAATTAAAAATTGTCACATATATTTTCATTATCAGATGAAATAGTGATTTTATAAAATTTGTCTATTCTCTTAATTGACAGATTATTGCATTCATTAAATCTCTACAAGAAAGTATACACTCTGTTGGTCTCTCTGTTGTTTAAAAGCTTACAAAAGTGTCAGTTTATCTTAACCTCTTTAGTGAGGGGTGACTGCTATTTTAACTTTGAACAAAAAATTATAAAATATAATACTTTGAAGAAAAACATGCTTAGTTCTTAGAGGTGTTGAATGGTAAGTTCCATCTGTAGTAATCAGACTCATAGAAAGTAAATGATGGTTTCTGGAGGGGAGGGAGTTAAATGAGCATATAACTTTAGTTAAGCAAGATGAAAAAGTTCTGGATATCTGCTGTACCTGTCTGTGCTTACAGCTAACAATGCTGTGCATGCTTGTGCGTGCTAAGTTGCTTCAGTTATGTCTGACTCTTCATGACCCTATGGACTGTAGCCCGCTAGGCTCCTCTGTCCATGGGATTTCCAAGCAAGAATAATGGAGTGGTTTGCCATGCCTTCCTCCAGGAGATCTGCCAATGTTGTACTATACACTTAAACATTTGTTGAGGGTAAATCTCATGTGTTTTTTAACCACAATTTTAAAAAATACATATTCATTTCAGCCCTCCTTTTTTATGGCCTCTGATACAAAAACACCTTTATTTTAGAAATAGAAGTATGGCAATTAGTAACTCAAAAATCCGTACTAGGGCCTTTTGATATTCAAAAAATTGTACTTTTCTGTTCAGTTTATAGAGGAATTAAATTTGAGTTTCCCACAATATTTTGGGATAAAAAGTTCATTGATATTGATGTTTGTGATTCCAGGGCTTTTTACCCTTTCCAAGAGGTGATTTCAAGTCCCAAGATGTCAATTTGTTTCTAATGATATTTGCCTCAGTGTAGTAGGGTTTGGCGAAGCGTTATTTTCCAAATTCTTCCCAAATAAATTCCGTTGAGATTGGAATGGTTTAAAAATAGGCAATAGCTCTTAGGTATATCACTGTTCTTCATGTTCAAAGATGATACTACTGACATAGTTTCTCCCTATTGCTCATAAGAACATTGCAAAATCTGTGTTGCCTTCCCTACTGATAATCTCTCCTTGTGTCGTTTGCCTAAAACCTACAGTTGCTTTAAAGTTTCAAAGACCTCCACGAACCCACATATTTTGGCTGTTGAATTACACTCTAAATAGTGATACTAGTAAGGAGTGTGGTAGAGAAGAACACACTTCTCATGCTATCTGACTTTAGGGAAAAAAAAAAGAAATCAGCAGACTTTCTGGACCAGTGACTTTCTCTTTCATCTGGGCAGCCTGACATACATGTATCTCCATAAAAGATACATGCTTTAAAGGCTTGTCACTGATAGTCACTAGTTGGCTTAATTTGAGACATCCCATCTCTAATTGTGTATCGCTGTGTTTTTCTTTTTTTTCCTGTGTTTTTCATTTTGAGTTGGCTGCTTTGTTAGAAGTTGATAACCCGCAATGTAGTATTCATCTGAAGTGTGCCTTCTTTATTGTTGGAGGCTGTATCTGGGTGTGGGGCAAGGATGCAATACTCTGAATCACTGAATGACTTGGCCCTTTACCATACTGAGCTTGTTGTCTCCTGAGCTTTCGTTGTTGTCACTGGTTGCTTTATTTTGTTTTCTTCTTTACCATCTACAGTGTTAGGTCAGACGATTGCTCTTCCCCACAGGTCACTCTCTAGTCAGAATGTCTTCACTGTGCTCATTAGCTAACTCTGCGCTCACACTCACCAGGCAGACAATCTGTTTGTGGAGATACATGTATGTCAGGATGCCCAGATGAAAGAGAAAGTCATTGGTCCAGAAAGTCTGCTGATTTCTTTTTTTTTCCTAAAGTCAGATAGCATGAGAAGTGTGTTCTTCTCTACCACACTCCTTGCTAGTATCACTATTTAGAGTGTAATTCAACGGCCAAAATATGTGGGTTCATGGAGGTCTTTGAAACTTGACCTATAAGTTCCCTGAAATAAAAATATGCATCTTATTGAATTCCCTTGCATAGCAAATATTATTCAAGATATTTGACCTTACCTCCATGCATTCTTAAAAAAAAAAACAAAAAACAAATATTTTTTACCCTGGGAAAATGGTACAATGAAAGGCACACATTACTATGTCTTAGGCACATATTAGTATGCCTTTGGAATAAAGCCATATCTTGGCCAAAATCCTTTAAAATGAAAGCGTGAATGAAAAGAAAATAAAATCTTGAACAACCAGGCAAATACAAGTCAACAAAGTGTAAAACACAAAGAGATGCTTAAATCCATCATTGAGTCCTTGGCCTCAGTAGTGAGTACCCACAATATTTGGTACCCTCGATTTCAGTTTAAACATATAGATGTACTGAAGAAGCTGGATGCACCTGCAGAGCTTCTTAATCACTTGGAACTGTGATTTACTTTTCTCAGCCAAAACCAAAGAGATTAACTCTGCTGTTGCCAGCCTACATTTACTGAGCACTTAACATGTTTCAGGAGAAGGCAATGGCACCCCACTCTAGTACTTTTGCCTGGAAAATCCCAGGGATGGGGGAGCCTGGTGGGCTGCCGTCTATGGGGTCACACAGAGTCGGACGTGACTGAAGTGACTTAGCAGTAGCAGTAACATGTTTCACCTGAATATACCATTTAATGTTCACAATGGCTTTCTGAGGTAGATGGTATTGTTTTCACCATTTTATACATGAAAAAGGTAATATTGAATGGAGTTTGTTATTTA
Organism: Bos grunniens; assembly: GCF_055505025.1. Classification (NCBI taxonomy): domain Eukaryota; kingdom Metazoa; phylum Chordata; class Mammalia; order Artiodactyla; family Bovidae; genus Bos; species Bos grunniens. The sequence goes on along the minus strand of NC_141194.1, from coordinate 96,328,781 downwards.
GTTTAAGCCCTGAGTATGAGTACATGTTGAATATTGTGTGTGAAAGAAACTAGCACAGCTACTAGCATTTTCTGTCCCACTTAAAGACATTTACTTTTATCTAGATATAAATTCTTACAGTACCTTGTCTAGCATTCTGGAGCCATGTAAAACTTCTTTTCTAGTGATGTGTCTATTCTCACTCATTCACATTGGCCTCATCATTTCCTGTCTAATATCATAAAAATAGTAAAGAGAGAAGCTAGAATTTGGAAGCAGATTGACTCAAGAAGCCCCCTGTTTAGCTGTTGCCTGGTGCTACTTCTCTGCCTCTTCTATCATCATTACTCTTTTTTTCTTAAAGTAAGACAAGAAATACTCAGATCTGTAGCCACCTCTCTGTTCTCTGGGGCTTCCCATGTGGTTCAGTGCCAGTGCAGGAGAGGCAGATTTGATCTCTGGACCAGGAAGATCCCCTGGAGTAGGAAATGGCAGCCCACTCCAGTTTTCTTACCTGGAGTATTCCATAGACAGAGGAGCCTGGAAGGCTGCAGTCCATGGGGTCGCAAAGAGCTAGACACGATTGAGCATGCATGCACGCTCTGCTCTATGATGGGGTTATTATTACTTCATACAGAACACAAAAGACAAGATTTTGTTGGATATCTGAGGCAAAATGAAGGAATTGATTGGGGGATAGGCACTGCCATCAGGCTCATGGTCTATTTGGAACAGGGAGTTTGGAACAGGGAGTTTGAAACAGGTCCAGGCAGAGGATTCATTCAAAATCTGGGATGAAAACTAGGCAATCAGGTAATCAAACAAGGTTGGAAAAAAATCACACAAATATTAAGGAACATAGTGAATAAGTTTAAAACCTAGGCGAAGGACTTGGACATCACAGAATCAGAAACCCAGATCAACAGCTTCTGGTACAAAGGATGAGTATTATGACCAAGAACTTGAGCAGTGTCTATGAGGTTACAGCAATAAGATGAATTTTGATATGGAACCAACATTTTGCCTCATGCTTGGAGCTTTCAGAGGCTCGTTAAAGCAGTCAGTCACTAAATCTGACTAGTTTAGGAATGCAAGTGAAGACATTAATCATTTTGGGAAATAAGTAGACTGAGATAAAAGCAGTTATTGAAACTTTCCATCTCCTTTAAATGTCCGCTTTCAGGGAAAGATCTGATATCGGTTATTTTTACATTAATGTGAATAAGGTAAGTTTATGTGTTGCCTCCCTTGGGAGATTTTACTTGTTCAGCCTTGGCTCTTAATTTAGAATGAAAATGTTTATTCTGGCTTATAGGCATTCCTAGACCAGGCAACAACATGGAGGTAGATTTAGGGAGAGAAACAGAAGGTCTTCCCAGAATTCTTATCAAGCCACATTGCTCATGTTTTACACCTGCCTTGCCAATCTTGATATTTCATCCAGTGAGGATACCTGAAGGACTTATGTGTTTGAGTGATTCATTTCATTTCCAGTTAGAAGTCTTTTGTGCTTCTTTCTGTGATAATCAGTACAGATATTTAAAAAAAATCAAAAGATAGCAAAATAAAGTTGACCTTTTTAGTTGATACAGTTTCATTGTTAAGTTTCCTGTTCTGTCTGGTGATTCAGATTTGTCAGATAACTGCAATTTTCCTATCTGTTGTAATTCTTGGAATTTAGTGAAAGACAAACAAGGAGAAACTGAGCTTTATGTCTCTGTGGTTAAATTACAAGAGCACTGTTCTCAGGTACTAATTCAGTCATTGGACCTGCAAGACGCTATACTCAGGGATAAAACAAACATCCTCTTTCATGTTTATCTATCCTTAGAAATGGTAAGGCCAATGTGAAGGAGGAAGGTGATAGACACAGGACTAAAAAAGAAGTTCTACATGGTTCTAGACTACTGGGAAAAGTACTGTAAGAGTCTATATCTAGATAGAGTTAAGTGACACTAGGGGACAGAAGGTACGAACAGCTATGTTAATTTCTTTCTACATTGGACTAATATAGCTACAAAAATCTGCTCATACTCAGAGCTTAAAGGAAATATCCAAATATTTTCCTGTGAGTTATAGACTTTTTACAGCTCTTCTGCTTTCTCATTTTGTAAGTTTGGGCCAGTTACTTAAACTCTTCAGTTTCAGTTTCATTTTTATAAAGTGATGATGATAATGGCATATTCTTCATTTGGATATTGTGAAAAGTAAGTGGTATAATATATATAAATCAATCAACACAGCACCCAGCACACCACAGACATTAAATAATAGAATCTATTATTATTCCTTTATTTTTTTAAACTACCCTGTGCAGTAGGCAGGAAAGATATTAATCCTTATAACAAATAGAGAAACTGAATCCCAGGCGTTAAATTTTATTCAAAATTGTTAAGTAAAAAAGCTGGCTTCACAATTCATTAATATGTATTACTGTTACTTTTAGAACCAAATTTCTTGATGTGTGTATTTTCTTTGCACAAAACTGGGCGAGGGGGAACATAGTGTAGGATGCCAAAGTGAGACCATAAATGGTATAAAGAACATGGGAATCAGATGGTAGCTCCAGGGAATGGCAGGGTCCAGAGAAGAGATATTTTGTATTTTTAAGATATGGAGAATCTGAGAACATAAATAGAAGCAAAAGAGCCAGTGAAAAGGCCTGAAGATCTAAGGCGGGGGTCAGAAGCTCAAATGTCTTCAGGAATGGGCATGTGGTTAAATAACTGAAGCCAGAGAATGTAATTCAAAAAGAAAGAGTGGAGACAAAGTCAAGAGTGTGTGCCCTGGATAAACAACAAGGCCTACTATATAGCATAGGGAACTATATTCAATATCCTGGGATAAACCATAATAGAAAAGAATATAAAAGAAGATGTATCTATGTGCATAATTGAATCTGTTGTGCAGCAGAAATTAACACAACATGGTAAATCAACTATACCTCAATAAAATTTATTTTTTAAAAAAAGACTGCATGTCCTTTCTAAAAGCACGAAAAAACTAAACCAAAACAAAACTCTACACAGCAAAAATCAAGTCTGTGGGCTAATATCAAACTTTGAATTAATGATACCTGGTGTAAAAGATGGAGCAAGGTTTTGGGGGAAATGGGTCAAAATGGAATCAAGAGCAAAGTTAGGGTCATGAATGAAAGGAGAACAGGGTGTCTCTCTTGTGGTTATACAATAGTAGTGAAAATGTGGTGAAAGATATTTCGATGTGGAGAGGAGAAAATTCACAGAAGTTGATGCCCCTCAATTTTCTCAGGAAAGTATAAAATGAGGTTCCTCATAGGGATGTTTTGAACACCATACTTGAACTGTGGGCTTGGGAATGTGGAGAAGGCCTGTGTGATATTGTGATTTACAATAAAAAGTATATATACGATCTTTGTCCCTGTTTCTAGCAGGGACCTCCTAAAACTCGGGATTTTCTCTAATGAGAGGGATAAAGGTATCTCTTGCTGTGTTTTGGAAAACACCTAAGGATGGAGGCTGGTTGCCAGGAGAGCCAACCAAGTAATTAGAGGGCTGGAACTTACAGTCCCAGCTCACCCCCTTGACCTCCTGGGACAGGGATGGGCTGGAGGGTGAATGATTTAACCAGTCATGTCTATCCAATGAAGCCTCCATAAAACTTCAAGAGGATGAGGTTCAGAGAGTCTCCGGGCTAGTGAACATGTGGAAATATGGGGAGAATGGCACAGCTCAGAGAGGGCATAGAGACTCTGTGCCTTTTCCTCTTGCCAAACCCTATCCGTTTCTTCCATTGGGCAGTTATATCATTTTATAATAAACTGGCAATAATCTAGTAAGTAAACTGTTTCTCTGAGTTCTTTGAGCTGCTCTAGAAAATTAAACAAATTAGGATTGCTAAAATAAAACTGGGAACCTCTAATGTATAGTCAGTTGGTCAAAAGCACAAGTGACAACCTGAACTTGCCATTGGCATCTGAAGGGCGGGGGGTAGGACAGTCTTATAGGACTGAATCCTTAACCTCTAGGATGTGATAATATCTTCAAGTAGATAGTGTCAGAATTGAATTAAGTTGTAGGAGACCCAGTTGGTGTTGAGAGTGGTTTGGTGTGGAAAAGTGTACCTTCTGCATGTGCATGGTCAGTTGTGTCTGCTTCTTTTTGACCTCATGGACTATAGCCCTCCAGGTTCCGCTGTTCATGGGATTCTCCATGGAGTGGGTTGCCTTTTCCTCCTGCAGGGGATGTTCCCCACCGAGGGATCAAACTGGTGTCTCCTGTGTGTTCTGCATTGCAGGCAGATTCTTTATCACTGAGCCACCAGGGAAGCCCTGGTGTGGGGAAAAAAAAAATATATATGTTGGAAATGACACCAGAACACTTTAACTTACCTGGATAAACTACTGTAAGAAGTACAACAGGAAGCTGGTTAAAAAATAATGAAAGTTTCTCACCAGCAGAGGAAGAACAACTGGATTTGTACTGGACCCACTTAGAATGGCTTTGTGATTTCTTTCCTAAGTGTACACCAAAAATGTTCCTAGTCTGTCTTTTGCCACTCTCATTTGTAGGGTGCTCAAGGAATACAAACTCTTGCACTATTGAACTATGCCAAATGTGATTCAAGGAAAATGTGCAACCAAAAAATATCAGATTACTTTAATTTTTCTAAGAAAAATTTTTGGTTTCTTTATGTCCCTGATCTTTCTTTTAATATGGAAGATCTTGAATTGACCTAATAGTAGTTTTTTTTTCTTCATAGAAATAATATGTGTGTGTATGTGTGCGTGAATTCTGCATTCATTTCATTTTATTCATGAATGAACTCTTAGCCCAGGGATATCAGAAGGAGGAATATGCGTCTCAGACAGAGGCACAGGTTATTGTGGATGACACTGCTGTCAGTTTGATATGCAGAGTGATATGCCTGTAGTCTTTTAACATCCCTTTCAGTGTTGATCTCACAGATCATATTTTAGGTACCTTAAAATGTGAGTCTGATTTAACATTTCTCATAGATCAGAAAGTACCTTGCAAGTTCATCTTTTTGCTATGGCATGGCAAAAAGGAGGAGCAAAGAGTAGTTCCTGAATAAGAAACTAGTAAAAACTTGTACATATTCAACCAGCAAATAGTTTTTAAACACCTAAAATGACCTTAGGGGTGTGCTAGGTACTACTGGGGTTTCAAATGCAATGAGATGTTTCATGACAATTTTCTACAAGAGAGTAGTAAGGCTAAGGAAAGAACCATACTTGCCAAGAGGAGGGAATAAAACTGTTGGATTGCTAGCCCTTCTAGAAGGGCCTGTGGATGAGACGAGACAGCTGCTCAGAGAGCTAGACAGTGTGCCACAGGACAGGGAAGGAGGAAGTGGACAGAGGGAGCTTTACGGCAATGGAGGAACTTAGTAGATGAGAGACAGCAGGGAAGACTTTTAGCAGTTGTTACGCTGAAGAACTGAGAATAGAGGAATATGTATGTATGTATATACATATATACACATATATACAGGTTTCCCCTGCAGTCCAAAACTGCAGTGGTGCAGTGTTCCTATGAAAGCTTTTACAAGCCAAAGTGGCATAAAGCAAAGAAGCAATTACCTTAGGATACATCTTGTTGATGGATGTCAAAATAATTGAGATAAAGCACAGATGATCACCGACATAGTTCAAAGCTATGGAGGCTTGATGCTGAATGTAATTCTCGGGAAAGGAGATGGAAATCAGAAGATACCTGCATGAACTTTCTGTTAAGCTTTCTGTGCAGAGGGCTGTGCAATTTTTCTGGGCCAGGCTGAGCATTCCAAAATTTATCATTCTTTTAAATGCAAATCCTTTCACAGATTAGGCCATGTAGGGCTCTGTGATTTATTTGGGTTACACAGAGGCATAAAAGTCACATCATTAGGTCTGTTTTCTATGGATGTGACTTTTATGCTTCTATGTAATCCAAATAAACTTCAACTAAAAAAATAAAGTGGCAAAAAAAAAAAAAGTCATGTCCTTTATTCTGAGAAACAACTGTATTTGAAGAATGATAAAGTACAAAATTGTACCTGAGTGGGCAACTTGGGCGGAGAAGGCAGTGGCACCCCACTCCCGTACTCTTGCCTGGAAAATCCCATGGATGGAGGAGCCTGGTAGGCTGCAGTCCATGGGGTCGCTAGAGTCGGGCACGACTGAGCGACTTCACTTTCACTTTTCACTTTCATGCATTGGAGAAGGAAATGGCAACCCACTCCAGTGTTCCTGCCTGGAGAATCCCAGGGATGGGGAAGCCTGGGGGGGCTGCCGTCTATGGGGTCTCACAGAGTCAGACACGACTGAAGTGACTTAGCGGTAGCAGGGCAACTTGGGAAAAGCAGAAATTGCTGGGAACTTTTTTTTCTTGGTTCACAGCCTCATCCAAACTTTCTACCCTCTGGCCCTTCAGATAAAGAACAAAAGCAGAATAACTCAAGCTTTAATCAGATACTAATACCAATAATGAAGAGGCAACTCATATAGAGGGATGTTACTTGGCCATCCTCTCACAGCTGATTTTCAAATATGCTAATATGATACTGGCTGGAATGTTTTAGTTGCCCTTCATTTTTTTTTTTTTTTTTTTTGTAGCCACCTAATCACATGCCATTTAAAACAATGTTTTCACCATGGCACAGATATTAAGCCTTCTTAAATATAGCCAACAAATTTTTAATCTATATTTAATTTTAATTGTAAGATAATTGCAATATTGTGATGCTTTTTGCCATACATCAACATGAATTGGCCATAGGTATACATGTGTCCCCTCCCTTTTGGACCCCTCTCCCTTCTCCCTCCCCATCCCACCCCTCTAGATAGTCACAGAGCACAGGCTTTGGGTACCCTGCATGGTACAGCAAACTCCCACTTTGATAAAATCAGTGAAGTAAAATTGTTTATTTTCCTTTAGCCATCCCTTTTTCTTCTTTGAAAATTACACTTTCAAATGGAAGTATCAGCTTTTGAACTCTGTCAAAATCTAAAGACCATAGCATTTTTTAATAGTCTTGCAACTCCAGATCTCTGAAACCTACTTGAAGTTTCTATGATTCAGGTAGAATTCAGACTTTGCAGAAAAGCTAACCTTTCTGTTAAAAGCTTGCTTGTGAATGTGTGTTTTCTTCCTGATTTGAGCCAAGTGCAAAAAACATAAAATCTTGCAACAAACAGAAGAAAATGTTTCTTTTCTCTCTCCCTGAAATGATGGATTTCCTGTTTTTTTCTAAGCAAAATTCCTCCACCTATCTGCTGGCACTAGAAGGTTAAGGCAGACAGTGAAGGGGGACCTGCTAAGGAATTTTATAGCTGTATTAAAATGAGGAATGATAATGTGGCTAAGCAATTTCTGGTCATGTGGTCTTAAAGATTTATACATGTGGTTTTGAAATACCATTCACCAATCACATCACCCTGCTAATCTTATTTAATAAACATATATATAGATAATATTTTCATTCACTCATTGGCTGATGAAATAATGTATGTAGTTTGAAACTAGCACAGAGTATACAAAATGACTCATGTGATATGATCTGATTGGGATTTGGACCACCACTGAGATAATTACATAAGCTTTCAAAAACAGAGATACAGAGATTTGTACACACCAAGCTCTAGCCTAATAGCTTCCCACATATTATAACAGTAACATACTACCAGCAATCTGATTTTGTGAAACTTGCACTCCATTCTAAATCGTATAAACATATAGTTTAAAACAAAATAGATTAAGAATTTATTTGTTTTGAAAAAAATTATGATGTGTTGGTAATAACTATTGAGATAATGAGAAATTCAAAATTCATGTTGCAGTGTTACGGGCAGTGGATAAAAACCGCTGTTCTTTATGATGGACAATGTAATATGTAAACTGACCAGGAGTACTTTTCTTTTCCACCCCCTAAATTATAGCATTCCAATTTTAACTGGTTGCGGAAGCAAATTGGATTATTTCTAGGAAGCCAACAAATAAGAATTAGATTGTAGAAAGTCAATAATTACCATTAGATCTATTTGTAATGTCAGTATTTTCACATTTTCATTAGCAGTCTGAATGCTAATTACCAAATTTCTTTATTTCTCTAAATCTAGCAATTGTAGAGTATACAGCAGAAAAGTATTAATTATTAGTAAAAAGGCTAATTAAAAGTTGAAAGCAAAGCTCTAATAAGTATAAATACCATTTTTTATCAAGTGTAGAAAACACACATTAATTATTATCTTGTAAAACCTTATCCTTAGACTCACAGATATGGAGACAATAGCATTCTGGTGTGGGGGATGGGGTTAGGAATCTAAATTTTAGGAAGATCAGTCCATCTAGAATCAGCATATTAAAATTTTGAAGGGAAAAAGAGCTATTTTCTACATAATAGAATGACAAAAGAAAAATAATCAGTGCAAAAACATTCACTTTCCATCTTAATTGGTGACTCTAGCATTGTAGGAAAGGAAAGTAAAAAGCGGACAGCAAAAAGACAGCTTGTAAAATGCATGGAATTTGTCATCAAATTGTCAGTAGTTGTGAAGGATGGAGTAGTTTTGAATGGGAGGGAAGACCTAAAGGAATGAAGGTGAGAGAAAATAGGATGCTTTAAATCTAAATGATGTTTCAGCATAAATCACACCTCTAAACCCAAATAACAAAATAATTATTCTAACCGATATCCTTTTTCCTCGGTTTATAATATGAGTTTAGCAAACTTGGTCAAGTGGCGCTATTTAGCAGTGACAGGTCACTGTGAAATCTTTCGCGGTGTGGGAAAGAAAGTGCTGAAGTGTTTGTATTGCTCCAAGTGCAACCTATACCTGGATTTCCAGTCAATGTAATGATGTAAAATGGACATAATACAGACAAATTCTAGGAAGCAGAGGCCAATTACCTCAACCAAAAAGTAAATATGAGTAAATAGGGACAATTAAGTATGGTCAGACTGAAGAGAATATGTGAACTCCTGGCCATTGTCTGGAAGCTGATCAAATGTTGAAGTCCATAGTTCAGAGGGGGCGTAAGAGAATAACAATGATGGCTTTATGTGACCCATAGCACAACAATGAAAGAGAGGAATTTATGTGCCAATATTTGCATGTTTCTTATAATACAAGGGCTACCATATTATAAGCTGCTGTCTCCTCTAAGCACTCCCTTATTTTTACCAGGCTTCTTGAAAATTAAAAAATAAAAAAGTTATATTCAGTAACTGCCTACACTATTAGTCCTAACTCTCACTTCTTTTCACACTGCTACACTAAAATGGCTACCTATAGTCTCCTGACTGCCAAATCTATCAGATATTTTTCTTAATCCATCTTTGACATTTGACTTTGTTAACAACTCCTTCCTTCTTTAAGTTATGTCTTCCAGGGTTTCTGCTCAACAGTTTTTTTCCCAGCTCTACTTCACTGATGCTAAATCAGTGTTCTCTCCGCTCACTCCGCCTGCCATTTAAATTTAGTGTCCTGTAGGATCTTGTCAGTCCTCTTCTTTTCATTCCACAGAGTTTCCTCAAGCAATGTTATTCTCTTCTACAATTTTTTATTACTGTCTAAACATCCTTGACTTCAAATTTATATGTTTATATCTCTCTCAAGCTGCAAATCTACTTACTAACCTACTAAATCTTCAACTGGATTTTCTAGTGTCAATATAAACTTAACATATCTGAATGTCAACCCAGTATGTCCCTACACAACTTTTCTTCTTCTTTTATTCATCTCTTTGTATTATGTAAGGACCTTAATGGCAACTCAAGTTAGCATCTGGAAATCTTCATAGACTTCTCCCTCTCATCATCCACACCCAAGGAGTCATCAAAATCTATTATTCTTTCTAAGATAACTTTTCAGTCGAGTCCCTAACCTATTCTTCATTCCTACTGATACTGCCTTAGATCAGGTCCCTATAACTTTTTGCTATAGTAGAGCACTTCTCTAGTCGTGCCTTTATACAGCCTTACTTCTTCAAAATACTACCAAAGTGACCTTTCTGACATGAATCCAAGCATTCCCCTCCAATCTTAAAACTCTTTAGTTATCTTTCATCCAAATGCAATCAAAATTCCGTATATACAATGCTATGATAGTTTCAGGTGTACAGCAAAGTGATTCAGCTATACACTGTTAAGTAAACTAAACTTCATAAAATAAAATTCCATATAGAAAACTCTTGTGGTCTGGTTCCTACAGGTTTCTCTTACCTCATTTTCTACTTCCCTCCTTGCCTCTGCATCTATGCCTTCACTATGCTCCAGTATTACTGAAGTAGTTTCAAATATCCAAATGTTAGAGTAAGGAATTCAGGGTCTGAGTCCCTATTCTGCTACATTTTTAGATGTGTAAATTGGGGAAAATCATTTACCTTCTCTAGCACTTAATTTTTTCTTTCTTCAAAAGAGGAAAACTCAGATTAAATGTGAGTATTAAATAAACTAATACATGCAAATTACCTATCATAGCACCTAGTGTTTTTGAACTTTTTTTACAACTTCATTTTTTTTATGTTCATAGTATTGTCAATTTTGTAGTATTAGATATTTCTAAATAAAGTTGACTCTTGAACAAGGGTTTAAACTATGTGAGTTCATTTACATGAGTATTTTTTGGAGATTTTCAATAATTTGAAAAACTTTTCAAACTACATAGCTAAAAATATTGAAAAAAATTAAGCATGTGATAAAATATTGAGTATATGTAGATAAACATACAAAATATGTGTTAATTGACTGATATCAGTAAGGCTTCCAGTCAACAGTAGGCTATTAGTTGCTAAATTTTAACGGAGTCAAAAGTTATATATTAATTTTCAACTACATGGGAAGTTGGTGCCTCAGACCTCTGTGTAGTTCAAGATTCAAATCTAAGTGCCCTCTGCCTTATATAAAAGTATGATATAATATTTAATGTGAATGGATTACAAAATCACTTTCTTTTAACTCATTTTTTTCCTTAGTCTAGTACTTCTGTTACTCTTCTCTATAGCCTCTCCAATTTCTCAACATGTGAAATTCAATACTAAATGCAATACTTTTATAGGAACCTTACAAAATGAGTAAAACATGCATATCTTTTGTCTATCCCTTTCCTATTTCTTATTGTAGGATTGTAAGTTCCCATCTGCCAATCTTTAATGTATTTACTTAAATTCAAATTATGAAACACTAGGATGACTAGGTTTAGTTCCGCTGCTTGGAACCTAGTCAATCACCCTTCCTTTCTTATCATGCCAGTTTTGTCTGGATTCTCAGGGTAAATATAAATGATAACAAAACTACCAGTTGAATATTTCAATACAGTGGAAATCTAGCCAACTGATTTCATCAATTGGTCAGGTTCCTCAGAATGATCACGACAGTAGTCACCTGTAGGGATATGGTTTCTATTGTTGTTGTTGTTTTAAATAAAAAACTCAGTTGAACTTTATTCTATTTCTGGTATTAAATGACTATTTTTTCATTTGAGCTTTGTTCTTGTTTGGAAAGATACTGTCAAACCTATGCAACTTGTTACTTTCCACAACCTACTGAGTGTTCATTCAGTGAAATGAATATTGTGCATCATGGGCTTCCCTGGTGGCTCAGAGGGTAAAGCATCTGCCTGTGATGCGCGAGACCCAGGTTCCATCCCTGGGTCAGAAAGATCCCTTGGAGAAGGAAATGGCAATCCACCCCAGTATTCTTGCCTAGAGAATCCCATGGACACAGGAGCCTGGTGGGCTACAGTCCACAGGGTCGCAAAGAGTTGGACATGACTGAGTGACTACACTACACTGGAGTTGAATAAAATTGGGTTGAACCTTCAGCTTCCTCATTTGTAAAATGGTGATAATGATGCTACAAGGATTATTTTAAGGACTGAATTGGACAATTGGATAATAGCTATCTGTTAGCATCATTTCTACTATGTGGAAGACATAATCTAAAGGACATGATGTAAAGGTTAATGCTCTTATATTCTTTTACTTATTCCTCTCACATAGAGGAAAATCCTGTAGACTTCTTTTATGTAATATAGAACCTCAGGTTGTGTTGGGAATGAAATTCCACTACCTAGAATAGGAAAGGAAGAAGGCCATGACAGTTTATAGAGGTTTATATATGGAAAGTACTCCTGTTGGGGAAAAGAGATAAGAAAGAGCAGTTGGATAATGCTTGGGTTAGATTTTAATGCAGTTGAGAATGACTAATATGCCATTATAAAAAATAAAGGGACCTAGCTAGATTCACAGTAGAGGGGAGAGATGAGCAATTCAGTGGCTGGCTATTGAAAACAGAGGAAGGGACCAGATGTTATGTTGTTTCGTTACCCAACTTGTCATTGGTCAGGGTATAGGGAAAAAAAAAGACAAAGCAGTATCACATGGAATAATCATTAACAGAAAATACACACTGTATTTTGTTCATCCTTCAAACATTTGTTTCCAGTAATTTAGAAGTCATTTCTTTACCAATTGACCAAACTTACTTACACATGTATACTTTTGATGAAATTCTCTAAATTTCCCACATGTGTACAAGTTTGAGAGCTAGTGTATTAATCAAAACAATAAATTTGACTCAGATATCTTTGATCCCTTTGTTCTTTAAAGTTGGTTTAAATAAAAGTGAATTACTATTTGTATCTCCTTTCCCTTCTTCACCATTTAATTTAGACACCATAAATCAAAACAGAAATGACATACTAAAGCCCATGTGGACTACCAATTCCCTGTATGCCTACTTTATAAACATCTTTGAATCATATCTTAATTTTTGATGGATTCAGATTTTTGACGCTTTCAAGAATCCAAGACCAAGATCACTCAGGAAGAGCCAAAGTGTTTTCTGTTGTGGCTCACACATCATCAATCAAACTGTTAACTAAGTCTGGTTGCAGAATCTTTATTAGTGGCAGTGATAAAAGAAGCAGAAAGGACACAGCTTGCTCAGATCTCTGGATAAAATTTCAGATCGGCCATTGAAAATATTATTTTACCTTATAAATGAAGCAAATGCAGATGTGTCTTTGATTAATTGAAAATTAATTAATTGAAAGGAAACCCTGCAATGTCATAGTTTATTTTATTTTTCAGCCTAAAATCCAACTGTGACTACTGATACTAGCCACCTGTTTTCTTAAGAAAAAGAACAAGACTGTCAAACTAGACAACATGATTTGAGATTTAAAAAAAATGTCAGACTCTTTCCCAGTATCAATAAAACCTTGATGATCATCAAACATAGACGAAGATTGGATAATGAGTGTAGGACTCAAAGGATCATTATCAACTGAAGTTGTTTATTGGTAATTAAGATGAAGGAGCATGGGCTAATCGGAATATTTCATGAACTTCTTAGGGCAGCAGTTTTGGTGTGGACTAACATAATCCATATTAGAACAGTTGCCATCTTCTTTATATAAGGTAATGAAAGAGAACTCATAAATTGGACTATGAAACTCTTTGCTTTATATATATATACACACATATATACACATATACATATATATTTGCATAAGGCTTGACTATGTTTCAAAGTAATCAAAGTGATTTTTCACTCTGTGAAAAATGCATCACAGGAAATGTCTTCTTACTAAAATATCCATTTTCAATCAGTTTGAACATACACATTCTTCAAAAAGTAAAATACATCTATAGACTGGCTTGGAGTTTCTTACCTTTCTTTCCCTTCTCATCACCAACGTACACAGGAATTGAAAGTCGGCAGGTAGACCTCTGTGAACATTATAGTTCCCTTACTATTTTATTATTGTTAAATGTTTTGTATGATCTGAGAGAAATTTTGAGAAATGAAACAAAATGGAGATATCTTTTCTATCCATGAGATTTTTAATGCCAGAAGTTAACAATGTTGCAGAGAAGAGTTGAAACATTAGCTAGAACGATTTTAATACATGCAATTGAGTTATAATGTACCCAGTGTAAGATAAGACTGTGGTTATTATGATGTGAGGCATATTTCAATCCTGCTCCCACGCTCTCCCCATACTCTGGACTAGAGAAAAAGAAAAACAGGCCATATACATTGAAAAGACCATGGCATAAATATTTAGACAATTATTCCTTCTTTGACTTTTCTTTTCTTATCCCTTGAAACTTTTCTCTTTTAGTGTGGAAATTTCTATCTTTCTCTGTGTTTTGGGGGCAGCAGGCAGTACACTAATATGAAAGATGTAAAAGGAGGTCACTAGGGTTAAAATTGGAGAAGGCAATGGCACCCCACCCCAGTACTCTTGCCTGGAGAATCCCATGGACGGAGGAGCCTGGTGGGCTGCAGTCCACGGGGTCGCTAAGAGTTGGATACGACTGAGCGACTTCACTTTCACTTTTCACTTTCATGCATTGGAGAAGGAAATGGCAACCCACTCCAGTGTTCTTGCCTGGAGAATCCCAGGGACGGGAGAACCTGGTGGGCTGCCGTCTATGGGGTTGCACAGAGTTGGACACGACTGAAGCGACTTAGCAGCAGCAGCAGGGTTAAAATAAAAAGAGCCAATCTGAGCATAGATCACCCACTGGAGTCAAATAGAATAGTGGAATATAATTGAATGGCTTCCTAGGGAGATGAAGGAAGAAGTGCAATCTGCCCCAAGACATTTCCTCATATTTGATGAAAATAGCACCTCTCTGCTTATAAAAACAGATGTTACTGGTGCATAGAAACATCTATCTGTGTGTAAACATTTTTATCCACCCCCAGGATGGTCATTGATTTCATCCACAGTTGTTTTGTCAGCATTTCATTTTAAATATGTTACTTTTCATCTCAAGAGATCACATGTGTTTTGTTGCTGTTCAGTCACTCAGTCCTGTCTGACTCTTTGTGAGCCCAAGGACTGCAGCATGCCAGGCTTCTCTGTCTTCACTATCTCCTGGAACTTGCTCAAAGTCATGTCCATTGAGTCAGTGATGCCATTCAACCATCTTATCCTCTGTCTTCCATCCCCATCTCCTCCTGCCTTCAGTCTTGCCCAGCGTATGAGTCTTTTCCAGTGAGTCATCTCTTCACATCGGGTGGCCAAAATACTGGAGCTTCAGCTTTAGCATCAGTCCTTCCAATGAATATTCAGGACAGATTTCCTTTAAGATTGACTAGTTTAATCTCTTTGTAATCCAAGGGACTCTCAAGAGTCTTCTCCAACACCACACTTCAAAAGTATTAATTCTTCGGCACTCAGCCTTCTTTATGGTCCAACTCTCACATCCATACATGACTACTGGAAAAACCATAGCTTTGATTATATGGACAAAGTAATATCTCTGCTTTTTAATACCTGTCTAGGTTTGTCATAGCTTTTCTTCCAAGGAGTGAGTCTTCTTTTAATTTCATGGCTTCAGTCATTATCTGCACTAATTTTGGAGCCCAAGAAAATAAAGTTTGTCACTGTTTCCATTGTTTCCCCCTCTATGTGTTTACCTGTGGGCAAACCCCATCCCCCAAAACCACAAACAAAGAAATAAATAACTCACCAAAATATAGAGAATACTTTTCAAGGCCTGTAGACTGATTCCTTGCCTTTTATTTATTTGTTCAAAAACAAAAGCTCTCTATTAGTTGGTTATTTAAATACAATCAGAAAAATCAGAGGAGGGAATCACATGCAGAAGGAATTCAATCAGTGGCATGCTAGAACTAGCTTATAATGGCTAGTAAAAGCTGATTGTTACATTTTCAGGAATTTTGCGAGCTTGTTGATATCAAGTTAGTAGCTTGAAAGCCATGATAGGATGGAAATTGGCAAATGCTACAAATTAAGACTTTTTCCCCCGAGACAGCAAGTTTTTAAACATTTACCTGTGCACCACCAGATTCAATCAAATCAATGCAATTTTTCTTGTGGATTTCTTCAGCTAGTTTCTCACTGAGAAACCATTGCATGGCATATAATGGTGCTATTCAAATGTCTCTCTTTTTTTAACATGAGAAAAATTTTCCTGACAAAATCTTATATAAAAACATCTATGAAGGAAAAAAAAAGCAGAGGTGCTTTAATTGACTGGAAAGGATATGCCATCCCCTGGCCTTCCTCTTTCCCTGCCAACCTGACCACTCTACCCAGCTCCACCACATTCTGGGCCATGCAAGATATATTTGGAAAACAACTGATCAAAAGGAAAGAACAGGGATGGAAAAAGAGACACAAGGAATTATAACTCTAGTTTTGACTTCTGACCAATCATTCCAGACCTTGCTTGCTTACTTATAAAATGAGGGGTTTGAACAAATGATCTTGAGGATTCTCCAAGCTGTAAAACTTATAGATGCATGAATGTTTCATGAAAAATAATTTTTAAAAATCTGACTTTAAATTAAAGATAAATTGTACTACCGGTTAGCACTGTCATTTACTTTCACTTAACTTTTAGCTTCTTTTTGCATTCAAATTAAGTTCCTATTACTTCATCCCTATAGCCAGAGTCACAAAAGCAACCAACTTGTGTTCTCATTAAGTTGGTAGCATACATAGCTAAATGGGACAAATTATCATTCTTTGCATCCCTATTTGGTCTGTGTACTGATGAAAATACCAATCTGGATTGTTTACTGTCTTCTCTTTATTTATTCCATCACTTTCAACTCTCCTAGTTTCATTCTCTGTCCTTGATGGTGTACTTTTCCTTCAGAGCCAATATGAGTCGTTAGTTAAAAGAATAGCTAAACAGTTCTGAAGAGGGTCCCTCTGGCTTGAGTGTTTGGAGGTGATGAGAACAGAATCCACAAAGTAAATGATGAATTTGCCTCAGCAGAAGCATTTCTGAAAGCAAAATCAGATGTATTATATGTAAGTATGTAAATATGAATTGATGTACTCATAGGCCCATCATTGCTCAAAGAAATTAGTTTCAAAAGAAGAATAGTAAATATCTGCAGCAATTTCCATTATCTAGGGATAGATTAACAAGTATGTAGATTAACTAAAATAATATATAATATAATAGCTTATGTATGAAAGTCATTAAATGTAGAACACCTACATAAAAAAGGATCTATTGTTTAAAACTACAAAGTAACTATTAGGGTTTGGGTAGGGAATGATGGTACATTTTTAAAAAGTGAAGAGATTTAAAATGAAAAGATTATTTAAAGGGTGTGGCCAAGGTTAAGGGAAACAAACCCAAAATGGTGAAGCACAGTAGAACTAGTGACAGTGAGGAACTCTTTCTGTTCTTTGACCTGACAAGAGGAGTGAAATATTACCAGATCCTGGAGAGATTAGCCTACTGTAAGAGAAGGCCCTCCTTCTGGAAGTTGTGATCTTTGAAAGAAGGATGTAGCTAACTGCCAGTGAACTCTCTGAGAGTCTATTAGAATAAAAACACTGACTTCTATTTTTCTTTTGTCACTTACTCTTTTTGGTAACTTAAGAAGTTAGGTCTATGACCCACTTAGAGTTAATATTTGTGTATAGAGTAGTAAGGAAGGGGTCCAACTTCATTTTGCATGTAAATATCTAGTTGCTCAAGCACCATGTAGTTGAAAAAACTATTCTTTTTTCATTAAAGTTTTTCAGTACCTTTGTCAAAAATCAATTGACCATAGTGCTGCATGTCAATTGTATCTCAATAAAACTGGGGAAAAATGATCAATAATAAATGTATGGATTGATTTCTAGAATCACAATTTGGTTCCGTTGATCTATAATATCTATCCTTATAACAGAACCATATTGTCTTGGTACTGTAGCTTTGTAGTGACTTTGGAAATTGAACAGTATGTCTTCCATCTTTGTTCCTTGTCGAGATTATTTTGGTTATTCTTCATCGCTTGCACTTTTATATGAATTTAAGGATAAATAAACATCACTTTTGCCAAAAAGACAGCTAGAATTTTGATAGGATTTGTATTAAATCTGTAGATCAATTCGGTGAGGATTGCCAACTAAATAATATTATGTCTTGCAATTCATGAACACTGAGTATCTTTCCATTTTATTTACACCTTCTTTAATTTATGTCAACCATATTTTGTAGTTTTCAGAGTAGGGGACTACTTCTTTTGTTAAATTTAGTCAATCTTGATAGCTTATATCTTTTTAAGAATATATGTTCATTTCATCTGTGTTATCCAATTTTTTGGCATATAGCTGTTCATAGTTCACTCTATAATTTCTTTGCCCTGTAACATTCATGGTGATGTTTCTATTTCATTCCAGATTTTAGTAATGGAATCTCTTTTTCTCTTTGTCAGTCCAGATAAAGATTTCTCAGTTTTGTTAATTGTTTTTTCAAAGAGCCAAACTGTGACATATCCATAGATGTTTAAGTTTTACATCTTTGGTCTTTCACTTCCTGGAATTTAAACTCCACCCATCCCCCTCCTAAACATGAAGACAGATTAGGTTTATCTGTGACTAACATGGACAATGCTTAAGGCAGAAATCTGTTTCTCATCCAGTGTAGACAGTTTCAGGCTAGTATGATACTACATGGTTGCTATCACTGTCTTCTATCCAATTGTACAGCCATTTTCAAAAGTTAACAGCTTGGCTACTTTAACTCCACCATCACGTCAGCATTCCAACCAACACATCAATATTCCGCCCAGCAGGAAATAGGCTAACTCTTCCATTCCTTTTAAGAATGCTTTCCCCAATTTTCACACACCAATTCTACTAACAACCTGTTGACATGCTGATTTTATGGACATGCTGAGCACCAAAGAGGCTGAGAACTGAGTTCCAATTATTGAGAAAACAAAAAAAGGATACATATCAAAGGATAAATCCTTGTAACAATATGTCATGATGTTTAGTTTGTATATATATTTTAATTTATATAAGGACATTTTACTACACACTTCATTCTGTGTTTTGATTTTTTAAAAAGTATTTTGAAGCCTTTACAAAGATACAAACTAATAAAGCAATATTTGTGTGTGTGTGTGTGTAATTTGTGTGTGGATTTCAGATCTAATGATTATGAAGATGATCCTTTGTGATCTCTCCATTTTCTTCTCTTTTCTATTATACTTTCATTCCTGATGGTTCTCAGAATGCATTGAAACACGTAAAATATCATGTAGGAAACGAGTTGCCAGTCCAGGTTCGATGCACGATGCTGGATGCTTGGGGCTGGTGCACTGGGACGGCCCAGAGGGATGGTATGAGGAGGGAGGAGGGAGGAGGGTTCGGGATGGGGAACACATGTATACCTGTGGCGGATTCATTTTGATATTTGGCAAAACTAATACAATTATGTAAAGTTTAAAAATAAAATAAAAATAGAAAAAAAAAAAAAAGAATCACCTGGGAAATTTATTAAAAAGGTAGATTTCAGATTTCATCCTAAGAGATTCTTACTCAGTAGATTTGGAGTAGAGCCAGGAACCTGCATATTTAACAAGGAACCCAGGTTGTTCTGGCCACAGTATGTATTTGAAAAATTCACTGAGTTAGGGGATTTGGTAACTAACTGTTTTTTAAAAAGTAAAATGAATTTAGCAACTAAGACACATGGCTTCTTCTTCTCCATTGACTCTTTTGAGTGTGGTTTCCATTACTTCACTTACACTGGAGCCTGTCTTCTTAGTTGCTTAAAAGCAAAACTTTAAAAATATCATTGTTAGTTAAATGGTTTATGAAAGCTATCAAGGCAGAGATGAAGAATGTTAGATCTCCTTATTCAGTTTATAGACAGAAAATCCTGGTTGGGTAGAACCCTTATAATGGAATGATCAAAGCATTGCCTTATATTGGAAAGATCAAATCATTTTCTGTGAAAAACGTTTCCTTCCCAATTCAGTTTGAGCTATATCTCACTCAACTCTCTTACTTGAATAGAATCTGCTAATTATATTCAATACCATATCTGAGCATGGGGTTTTATTCTATCATAGATATGTAAATATTGCTTGTACAGATAATTCCCAGAATTTCTTGAAGACCTTTCAAATAAAAATCTCCCTTACATCAATGAGTTGTGATGGGGAAGGAGATTGGGCTGAAATTTTAATTTTTCTGACTGACCAAATTAAAAGATTCAAAGTATATTTTTTCTATTTATTAAATGAGCATTAAATTCAAAAGAATTTAAAAATATATTTAAATAGACTTTAATTATTCCCCTAGACTAGGTTTTTAGTGGTAGAATTGTTGAATCAAAGAGTAAGATGGGTTTGACCCAGAAATTCCAGTTTTAAAAATTTATTTTAAAGAAATAATCAGAGATATACACAATGTAGCAGATACAATGATATTCACATTAGCTTAATTTATAATCAAGAAATATTGGAAGCAAATGTCCTATTGCAGGAGACCAATTATGTAAATTATGTAAGATTATGTAAACAGGTTTCCTCTACAATCCAAAATTAGGGCCTTCCTATGAAACCATTCCTGAACTAAAATGATGTAAAGTCAAGAAGCAATTACCATTAATTTATATAGGAAAAGTTTTGAGCATTCTCAGACTATAAAAAAAAAAAAAACTATCATATCATACCAAATAGCACATAAAATCTAAAATAATATTAACATATAATCAAAGAAGGGATTATATAATAAATACACAATCCGTATAAAGTAGAAATAACATACATACAGCATAATTTCACTTACCAGAATTGAGAAGACAGAGAACACTGGAAGACTGTGAGGTGGTGATGGTGGTGTGTTAGGCTGAGTCTTGAAAGCCTGGGGCTTTGAGAGGTACAGGAGACTGGGCTGTAGGGGAGAGAGGAAGAGGGTCCTCTTTTAATATCTTATCTCTATCTTATTCCACTAATGTTTACACCTTCTTCTATGTCTGCCTGTCTCATTGTTGAGGGCTGAGGTTCATCATCTGCAATGGCTAATGTGAAAGGCTGGAAATACCACATTTTACATGACTGTTTAGCCTTGTGTATTTTTATATCATACAATTCTTTGTAGGAACTCAAAACATCCTGCAAACCTGCCCTAAACTTATGTGTCCTTTCAAAGTTAAAGTCATACTTTTCTGTAATCATTGTAACACTGTCAATTGTAGTGGAAATCTCATAAATACTGCATGTTCAGTTCCTGGACGACTTTACTTTCAGGCCTTTCACTATTGTATTTGGTTTTGATTCATATCCTTTCCTTTTGCAATTGTATCAGCTATTCCTCTGCCAGCTATTGGTCATGAGATGCCAAAACCTCTTCACCGTCATCTTTGTGCACATCCAAAAACCCAGCCTCCATATCCAAAGTTCCTACTGACACATTTATTGTTACAGCTTTGAAGCCTTTAAAATTGTTCAGTACTTCATTCAGGACAGTTTCTTCTAAACACCATTTCTCAGTTAGATTGTTAGCCTATTGAGAACATCTCCAAGGTTGAAAATTGCCAATTTTATATTGTGGATCTCTCTGAATGATATTTCAGAGTTGACTTCTGTCAATGGTACTTAAAATACATCTCATTTGGCATACGATAGGCCTCAATTGTGGCTACTGGGCCTTGGTTACATGGCTGCAGCAATGACATAGTATTTTGTGTTAAGAACACAACACAAACATTACTACCATACTTGGTAATGCCAGATAGAGGAGCAGCACAATTATCGACAATCAGAATATGCCTACATTGGAAGTTATTTTCTTACAGTGTTTTTCAACAAAAGGACCAATGTATCCACTCATGTACTCAGAAAAAAAACACTTTGGTAGTTTAACCACCTATATATGAAGAAAACACAAGAAGTACATTTTTATCAATGCTTTTAAAAATACTATTTATTTTTAATTGGAAGATAATTGCTTTACAATATTGTGTTGGTTTCTGCCATATATCAACATGAATCAGCCATAGGTATACATATATCCCATCTCTCTTGTAAGTCCCTCCCACCTCCCACCCCATCCCCTCCCTCTAGGTTGTCACAGGGCACCATTATTGAGCCTCCTGTGTCATACAGCAAATTTCCAGTGGCTGTCTAATTTTACATATGATAATGCATATGCTTCAATGCTACTCTTTCAATTCATCCCACCCTCTGCTTCTCCTGCTGTGTGCACAAGTCTGTTCTCTATGTTTTCATCTCCATTGCTACCCTGCAAATAGGTTCATTGGTATCATCTTTCTAGATTCCATATATATGCATTGATATACGATATTTGTTTTTCTCTTTCTGACTTACTTCACTCTGTATAATAAGCTCTAGGTTCACTCACCTCATTAGAACTGACTCAAATGTGTTTCTTTTATGGCTCAGTAATATTCCATTGTATACATATACCAAAGTTTCTTTATCCCTTCATCTGTCAATGGACATCTAGGTTGTTTCCATGTCCTAGCTATTGTAAATAGTGTTGTAATGAATACTGGGGTACATGTCTCATTCAATTATGTATTTCTCAGGGTATATGTCCAGTAGTGGGATTGTTGGGTTATATGGTAGTTTTATTCCTAGTTTTTAAAGGAATCTCCATACTGTTCTCCATAGTGGCTTCATCAATTTAAGTTCCCACCAATAATGCAAAAGGGTTCCCTTTTCTCCATACCCTCTCCAGCGTTTATTGTTTGTAGAATTTTTGATGATGGTCTTTCTGACAGGTGTAAGGTAGTTTCGATTTGTATTTCTCTAGTAACGAGTGATGTTCTCTTTTCATGTATTTATTAATATCTGTATGTCTTCTTTGGAGAAATGTCTGTTTTGGTCTTCTGCTCACTTTTTGATTGGGTTTGTTTTTCTGGTATTGAGCTATGTGAGCTGCTTGTATAATTTGGAGATTAATCCTTTGTCAGTTGTTTCATTTGCTACTTTCTCCCCTTCTGAGGGTTGTCTTTTCACCTTGTTTATAGTTTCCTTAGCTGTGCAAAAGCTTTTAAGTTTAATTAGGTCCCATTTGTTTATTTTTGTTTTTATTTCCATTACTCTAGGTGGTGGTTCATAGAGGATCTTGCTGTGATTTATGTCAAATAGGATTCTGCCTGTTTTCCTCTAAGAGTTTTATAGTTTCTGGTCTTATATTTAGGTCTTTAATCCATTTTGAGTTTTTTTTTTTTTTTTGTATAGTGTTAGGAAGTATTCTAGTTTTATTTTTTTGCATGTAGTTGTCCAATTTTCCCAGCACCACTTATTGAAGAGACTATTTTTTCTCCATTGTATATTCTTGCCTCTTTTGTCAAAGATAATGTACCCAAAGGTGCGTGATTTTATCTCTGAGCTTTCTATCTTGCTCCATTTATCTATAGTTCTATTTTTGTCCCATACTGTCTTGATGATTGTAGCTTTGTTTTATAATCTGAAGTCAGGAAGGTTGATTCTTCAAGCAACATTGTTCTTCCTCAAGACTGTTTTGGCTATTCAGTCTTCTGTGTTTGTATCAATTCAGTTCAGTTCAGTCATTCAGTCGTGTCTGACTCTTTGCAACCCCATGAACCACAGCACGCCAGGCCTCCTGTCCATCATCAACTCCCAGAGCCACCCAAACCCACATCCATTGAGTTGATGATGCCATCCAACCATCTGATCCTCTGTCGTCCCCTTCTACTCCTGCCCTCAATCTTTCCCAGCATCAGGGTCTTTTCCAATGAGTCAGCTCTTCCTATCAGGTGGCCAAACTATTGGAGTTTCAACTACAACATCAGTCCTTCCAATGGATATTTAGGACTTATTTCCCTTAGGATGGACTGGTTGGATCTCCTTGCAGTCCAAGGGACTCTCAAGAGTCTTTTCCAACACCACAGTTCAAAAGCACCAGTTCTGTGCTCAGCTTTCTTTATAGTCCAAATCTCACATCCTTACATGACCACTGGAAAAACCATAGCCTTGACTAGATGGACCTTTGTTGGCAAAGTAATGTCTCTGCTTCTTAATATGCTGTCTAGGTTGGTCATAACTTTCCATCCAAGGAGTAAGCGTCTTTTAATTTCATGGCTGCAATCACCATCTGCAGTGATTTTGGAGCCCCAAAAAATAAAGTCAGCCACTGTTTCCACTGTTTCCCCATCTATCTGCCATGAAGTGATGGGACCAGATGCCATGATCTTTGTTTTCTGAATGTGGAGCTTTAAGCTAACTTTTTCACTCTCCTCTTTAAGGCTTTTGAGTTCCTCTTCATTTTCTGCCATAAGGGTGGTGTCATCTGCATATCTGAGGTTATTGATATTTCTCCCAGCAATCTTGATTCCATCTTGTGCTTCTTCCAGCCCAGCATTGCTCATGATATACTCTGCATATAAGTTAAATAAGCAGGGTGACAATATACAGCCTTGACATAATCTTTTCCTATTTGGAACCAGTCTGTTGTTCCATGTCCAGTTCTAACTGTTGCTTCCTGACCTGCATATAGGTTTCTCAAGAGGCAGGTCAGATGGTCTGGTATGCCCATCTCTTTCAGAATTTTCCGCAGTTTATTGTGATCCACACAGTCTAAGGCTTTGGCATAGTCAATAAAGCAGAAATAGATGTTTTTCTGGAACTCTCTTGCTTTTTCCATGATCCAGCGGATGTTGGCAATTTGATCTCTGGTTCCTCTGCCTTTTCTAAAACCAGCTTGAACATCTGGAAGTTTACGGTTCATGTATTGCTGAAGCCTGCCTTGGAGAATTTTAAGCATCACTTTACTAGTGTGTGAGATGAGTGCAATTGTGTGGTAGTTTGAGCATTCATTGTTTGTATACAAATTGTGACATTTTTTATTCTAGTCCTGTGAAAAATGCCATTGGTAGTTTAATAGGGACTGCACTGGATCTGTAGCTTTCTTTGGTAGTATAGTCATTTTCACAATATTGATTCTTCCTATCCAATAGCATGGTATGTCTCTCCATCTGTTTGTGTCATCTTTGATTTCTGTCATCAGTGTCTTATGGTTTTCTGCATACAGGTCTTTAGTCTCTTTAGGTAGGTTTATTCCTAGGTATTTTATTCTTTATGTTGCAATGGTGAATGGGATTGTTTCCTTAATTTATGTTTCTGATTTTTCACTGTTAGTATATAAAATTGCAAAGGATTCTTTAAAGTCCCCTTGAATTTCCTGAAAGGTATACCAGTGGAAGCCTAAGGACAGCATCACCAGTGACATTAATAATAGGCATTAAAATAAACCTGTCCTTCCATGCATTATGTCCCTTAGCTTGCTTTTGTTTTATGGAAATACATATCTTGCTCAGCATTTTCCCCCCAATAAAGCATTTCATCACAGTTCAAGACTTGCTTACAGGAATAACCACCTTCAGAAATTAGTTTCTTCACTTTTTCTTGGAACACTTTCCTCATTGCTAGTATCAGATAAAGCACTGTCTCCAGTAAGATTTAGGCTGTAAAACTTCCTTTGCCTCCAAAACCAATCAAACCACCCACAACTACTTTAAATTCTACTTTAGCAAGTACTGTCATCACCATATTCCAGTGCTTTCTATTCCAGCTTATTAAAAAGACTGTTTTCTCCTAATGTATAAGATACTTAACAGAACACCACACTTTGTACCCATCAATCCACTCAAGCAACAGACTTTCATTGTATTCATTTCTTATTCACTCAGTTGTGTCTGACTGCTTGCAGACAGACAGGAGCCTGCCAGGCTCCTCTGTCCATGGGATTTCCCATGCAAGAATACTGGAGTGGGTTGTCATTCCCTTCTCCAGAGGATCTTTCTGATCCAGAGATTGAACTCATGTCTCCTATGTCTCCAGCATTGCAGGCAGTGTCTTTACTTGCTGAGTAAAGCAAGTAAAGGGAAGCCCATTGTATTTATTACTGTATGTCAACTGCAAAAAAAGACCACTTTGCTACTAGTGGAACCAAGAGCAACTTTGGCAGCTTTTGAGATTCTCTCTGTTTGTAAATAGTATGAATGGTGGAGGCAGGCAAGGTCAATGCAGGCTCAATGTCTTTATCTCATTCACTGTGATTGAAATGCTCAGTTATGTCCACTTTTAACCTAAGTGTAACCCCCTTCTGAGCTTTCTTGAAAGTGAAAGTGAAATCGCTCAATCATGTCTGATTGTTTGTGACCTCATGGACTGAACCTACCATGCTCCTCCATCCATGGGATTTTTCCAGGCAAGAGTAGTAGAGTGGGTTGTCATGTCCTTCTCCAGAGGATCTTCCCGATCCAGGGATCGAACCTGTGTCTCCCACATTGTAGGTAGATGCTTTACCATCTGAGCCAACAGGGAAGTCCAGTCTGAGCTTTCTTAGGCTTTATTAATACCTTAGGACACATGTTGCTAATGGATACACAAAATAAATTGAGATGAATCACAGATGCTCACAGACACAGTTCAAACCTATGGCAGCTTGATGCTGGGATGCTGAATATAGCTCCCATAGAAGGAGTTTAGTGGTGCCACTCTCCCTGCATGGGGTATGTACTGCCTTTACAATAACTCATGGAAAAACAAACACTGAATGCAATTTTCCTTTTTTTTTCTTTTTTGGTAAAAGTCAAAAGACTCATAGATTTCTCTTAGTTAGTGAGAGCAGATACTACTGAAAGTTTTGCAAAAACCAAGTTGCATAATGTGCATTGGATTCCTATAATTGAGCTATATGCTACTTAAAAAAATCATACTATATAGGTTATTTGTTGACATGGGAAATGCTTAATATATTGTTAAACTTTTTAAAAATCAGATTAAAACAATGTGTAGTATACTATCTAAATTTGGGGGGAAATAAAAGTGTGTCTTTATACACAAATATACATATACACTTAGAAAAAAGACAGTAAAATATGTAGCAATCTGACAAAATGTTTAGGTTTATCTTTGAGTAGAGGTATTACACATCATTTTCATTGTTATTTTATGCTGGTGCTTTTATATAATATGTCTTGTGCTAGCACTTTTTCTATATTATACCTTTTCTATATTATAAGAAAAGAGTTATTTTATGATATGAGTATATAAAAATAAAATGTACAATTTGCCCACTGAGATTTAATATGACTTGAGTTTAAATGGATATACAGACCTATAATCCCACTAAATCTATTACCAGCTTTCACCTTTTAAATGTGACCTTTTTGTACACCAGATACTATTAAAAGCTCTTTTTGGAAGTACTCATTTGGTGTTGGTAAGGGAATTGAACCACTGCTGTGGCTCATCTGTAAAGAATCCACCTGCCAAGTAGGAGACCTCGGTATGATCCCTGGGTTGAGAAGATCCCCTGGAGAAGGAAATGGAAACCCACTCCAGTATTCTTGCCCGGAAAATCCCATGGACAGAGGAACCTTGTGGGTTACATTACATTGGGTTGCAAAGAATTGAACATGACCGAGTAACTAAAAGCAGCAGCAACAAGGGAACTGACGACCTGAATCTTTCAGTTTGATTGTTGGCCATGCCACAAACCCCTTTGTACCTGATGCGGATCATTAGCCGTATGTGAATATTCTTAAGTAATAATAGCAAAATGGCTGTCTGAGGAGGCCTTACAAATAGCTGTGAAAAGAAGAGAAGCCAAAAGCAAAGGAGAAAGAAAAGATATACCCATTTGAATGCAGAGTTCCAAAGAATAGCAAGGAGAAATACAAAAGCCTTTCTCAGTGATCAGTGCAAAGAAATAGAGGAAAACAATAGAATGGGAAGGACTAGAGATTTCTTCAAGAAAATTAGAGATACCATCTTTCATTCAAAGATGGGCTCAATAAAGGACAGAAATGGTACAGACCTAACAGAAGCAGAAGATATTGAGAAGAGGTGGCAAGAATACACAGAAGAACTGTACAAAAAAGATCTTCATGACCAAGATAATCACAATGGTGTGATCACTCACCTCGAGCCAGACATCCTGGAATGTGAAGTCAAGTGGGCCTTAGGAAGGATCACTACGAACAAAGCTAGCAGAGGTGATGGAATTCCAGTTGAGCTATTTCAAATACTGAAAGATGATGCTGTGAAAGTGCTGCACTCAATAGGTGAGCAAAGTTGGAAAACTCAGCAGTGGCCACAGGGCTACTAAACATCAGTTTTCATTCCAGTCCCTAACGAAAGCAATTCCAAAGAATGCTCAAGCTACCACACAATCACACTCATCTCACACACTAGTAAAGTAATGTTCAAAATTCTTCAAGCCAGGCTTCAACAATATGTGAAACATGAACTTCCAGATGTCCAAGCTGGTTTTAGAAAAGGCAGAGGAACCAGAGATCAAATTGCCAACATCTGCTAGATCATCAAAAAAGCAAGAGAGTTCCAGAAAAACATCTATTTCTGCTTTATGCACTATGACAAAACCTTTGACTGTGTGGATCACAATAAACTGTGGGAAATTCTGAAAGAGAAGGGCATACCAGACCACCTGATCTGCCTCTTGAGAAACCTGTATGTAGGTCAGGAAGCAACAGTTAGAACTGGAAATGGAACAACAGACAGGTTACAAATAGCTAATGGAGTATGTCAAGGCTGTATATTGTCACCCTGTTTATTTAACTTATATGCAGAGTACATCATGAGCAATGCTGGGCTGGAAGAAGCACAAGCTGGAATCAAGATTTCTGGGAGAAATATCAATAACCTCAGATATGCAGATGACACCACCCTTCTGGCAGAAAGTGAAGAGGAACTAAAGAGCCTCTTTATGAAAGTGAAAGAGGAGAGTGAAAAAGTTAGCTTAAAACTCAACATTCAGAAAACAAAGATCATGGCATCTGGTCCCATCACTTCATGGCAGATAGATGGGGAAACAGTGGAAACAGTGGCTGACTTTATTTTTCTGGGCTCCAAAATCACTGCAGATGGTGATTGCAGCCATGAAATTAAAGGAAGCTTACTCCTTGGATGGAAAGTTATAACCAACCTAGACAGCATATTAAAAAACAGAGACATTACTTTGCCAACAAAGGTCCATCTAGTTAAGGCTATGGTTTTTCCCGTAGTCATGTATGGATGTTACAGTTAGAACATAAAGAAAGCTGAGTGCTGATGAATTGAAGCTTTTGAACTGTGGTGTTGGAGAAGACTCTTGAGAGTCCCCTGGACTGCAAGGAGATCCAACTGGTCCATCCTAAAGGCAATCAGTCCTGAATGTTCATTGGAAGGACTGATGTTGAAGATGAAATTCCAATACTTTGACCACCTGATGGGAAGAGCTGACTCATTTGAAAAGACCCTGATGCTGGGAAAGATTGAAGGCAGGAGTAGAAGGGACGACAGAGGATGAGATAGTTAGATGGCATCACCGACTCAATGGAAATGAGTTTGAGTAAACTCCGGGAGTGATGATAGACAGGGAGGCCTGGCATGCTGCAGTCCGTGGGGTCACAAAGAGTCAGATATGACTGAGTGACTGAACTGAACGGACTGAATAATAGCTTGAATTTTTTAGATAGAAGACTTAGATATATTGAGTTGGCCAAAAAGTTCATTTAATTTTTTGAGTAAAAATAAGAGACATATTTTTCATTTTCACCAAGCACTTTACTGAACAATATATTTACCATTTTGTTCCACTACTTTCTGCCATTTTTCTGGCAATTTCATAATTCCATCTTCCTCAAACATTTCATCTTTTTGAGCAAAGAACTGTTTCAGGTGCTTTTTACATTCTTCCAGGGAATTGAAAATTCTTTCCATTATGAGAATTTTTTACAAATCAAGGCAAATGGACATTTCTAGAAAGGTGCAATTTTTGTGAACATGCTGTATGATTCAGAATTTCCCAGCCAAGCTGTAATAGTTTTTGCTTGGTCATCAAAGAAATGGGCTTCCCAGGAGGCACTAGTAGTAAAGAAACTGCCTGCCAGTGCAGGAGAAATAAGAGATGTGAGTTCAATCCCAGGGTCAGGAAGATCCCCTGGAAGAGGGCATGGCAACCCACTCCAGTATTCTTGCCCTTGAGAATTCCATGGACAAAGGAGCTTGGCAGGCTACAGTCCGTGGGGCCACAAGGAGTCAGACATGACTGAAGCGACTTAGCATGCACATCAAAGAAACATGTAGACTTGTAATATCCTGGTAGAAGATTATGCATTTTCTGATTAATTCCAGAGGCTTTTCATGAAGTGCTACTTTCAGTTGGTATAAATGGGAGCAGTACATGTTGCAATTAATTGTTTGGTTTTCTGGAAGGTGTGCATAATAGTGGACTCCCTTCCAATCCAACCATATACACAGCACTTTTCTCTGTGAATGAAGACCAGCCTTTGTTGTGGTTGGTGGTGGTTCATTTCACTTGCCTCACCATTTCTTCCATTCCACATTATTGTACAGGATCCACATTTCATCACTGATTACAATTTGTTTTAAAAATGGAATATTTTCATTACATTTAACTAAATATTGGCATGTGGAAATATGGTCAAGAAGATTTTTTTTTTTTTACTTAACTTATGTGGAACCAAACGTCAAATTGATTAACATAACCAAACTGGTGCAAGTGATTTTCAATGCTTGATTTGGATATTTTGAACATGTTGGCTATCTCTCATGTAGTATAATGCTGATTATCCTCAATTAATGTCTCAATTTGATTGCTATCAACTTCAACTGGTCTACCCAACCGTGGATCATTGTCCAGTGAGAAATCCTTAACATGAAACTTTGCAAACCACTTTTGACATGTTTCATCAGTCACAGCACCTGTTCCATATGCTATATAAATCCTTTTTTATATGTGTTTTGTTGTGTATTCTTACCTTTCTTGAAACAATAAAGCATAATATGCCAAAAATGTTGCTTTTATTCCTTTCATCTTCAATATTAAA
Organism: Bos grunniens; assembly: GCF_055505025.1. Classification (NCBI taxonomy): domain Eukaryota; kingdom Metazoa; phylum Chordata; class Mammalia; order Artiodactyla; family Bovidae; genus Bos; species Bos grunniens. The sequence continues at coordinate 96,298,185 of NC_141194.1, read as the reverse complement.
ATGGGTCTACACAAACTCATTGATTTTGATAACTTTTTAAAATGCATGTGATATGACAGCTGTCACAGTACAATCTAAGAAAGTTGTTCTGAATGAAATTAAAAACAACTGAACACTACTAGAGTCATCTTTTTTTTAATTTTATTTTATTTTTAAACTTTACATAATTGTATTAGTTTTGCCAAATATCAAAATGAATCCACCACAGGTATACATATGTTCCCCATCCTGAACCCTCCTCCCTCCTCCCTCCCCATACCATCCCTCTGGGTCGTCCCAGTGCACTAGCCCCAAGCATCCAGTATCATGCATCGAACCTGGACTGGCATCTCGTCATCTTATGGAAAAAACTGAACTAACCTTTTGGCCAACCTAATAAATATTAGAACTTCAGACCTTAGAGTATATCAACATATATTTCAATTCCTTTCTTATTAATACAACTAACAACAGTGACACTGAATCCCTTTGTATCTCATGGAATATTTCATCACTAATTTACCATATCTTTTTTGAACATAAACAATTTAACATCCTAGCCAATCAGTTCACACTTTAAAGAAGAAAGGAACAGTCTCAGATTTGGGGGAAAAAATCCGAGTTTTAAGATCTTGAAACTTCCAGTGAGCAAAAGCTTTTAGACCTACTCCTCAAATTGTTCTGTGGGCAGGACTAGGAAAGTTGAGGATGATATTGAATTACACAATATTTAGCCTATAGGTGAGAAGCTAGGATAAACATATAATAATCTAACACAAAAACAGATTGAGATAACCATTGTAAAATTATATAAGGCAAATAGTCCTTAAGAGAGAAATGAGAAAGTAAACATTTATTGAGTGTCAACTCTACTATACTCTAGTTGCTGGATCAGCAATACTACAGAATTTGGATTCAACTGAGCATTAACAAGGTCTGACACAATGTGGTCCACTGGAGAAGGGAATGGCAAACCACTTCAGTATTCTTGCCTTGAGAACCCCATGAACAGTACGAAAAGGAAAAATGATAGGATACTGAAAGAGGAACTGACCCAGGTCAGTAGATGCCCAATATGCTACTGGAGATCAGTGGAGAAATAACTCCAGAAAGAATGAAGGTGTGGAGCCAAAGCAAGAACAATACCCAGTTGTGGATGTGACTGGTGATAGAAGAACATGTGACCGATGCTGTAAAGAGCAATATTGCATAGGAACCTGGAATGTCAGGTCCATGAATCAAGGCAAATTAGAAGTGGTCAAACAGGAGATGACAAGAGTGGACATCAATATACTAGGAATCAGCGAACTAAGATGGACTGCAATGGGTGAATTTAACTCAGATGACCATTATATCTACTACTGCGGGCAGGAATTCCTAAGAAGAAATGGAATAGCCACCATGGTCAACATAAGAGTCCAAAATGCAGTACTTGGATGCAATCTCAAAAACAACAGAATGATCTCTGTTTGTTTCCAAGACAAACCATTCAGTATCACAGTAATCCATGTCTATGCCCCAACCAGTAATGCTGAAGAAGCTGAAGATGAACAGTTCTATGAAGACTTACAAGACCTTTTAGAACTAACACCCAAAAAAAGATGTCCTTTTCATTATAGGGGACTGGAATGCAAAAGTAAGAAGTCAAGAAACACCTGGGGTAACAGGCAAATTTGGCCTTGGATAATGGAATGAAGCAGGACAAAGACTAATAGAGTTTTGCCAAGAAAATGCACTGGTCATAGCAAACACCCTCTTCCAACAACACAAGAGAAGACTCTACACATGGACATCACCAGATGGTCAGCACCAAAATCAGATTGATTATATTCTTTGCAGCCAAAAATGGAGAAGCTCTACACAGTCAGCAAAAACAAGACCAGGAGCTGACTGTGGCTCAGATCATGAATTCCTTAATGCCAATTCAGACTTAAATTTAAGGAAGTAGGGAAAACCACTAAACCATTCAGGTATGACCTAAATCAAATCCCTTATGATTATACAGTGGAAGTGAGAAATAGATTTAAGGGCCTAGGTCTGATAGATAGAGTGCCTGATGAACTCTGGACAGAGGTTCGTGACATTACACAGGAGACAGGGATTAAGACCATCCCCATGGAAAAGAAATGCAAAAAAGCAAAATGGCTGTCTGCATGGGCCTTATAAATAGCTGTTAAAAGAAAAGTGAAAAGCAAAGGGGAAAAGGAAAGATATAAACATCTGAATGCAGAGTTCCAAAGAATAGCAAGGAGAGATAAGAAAGCCTTTCTCAGCGATCAGGGCAAAGAAATAGAGGAAAACAACAGAATGGGAAAGACTAGAGATCTCTTTAGGAAAATTAAAGATACCAAGGGAACATTTCATGCAAAGATGGGCTTGATAAAGGAAAGAAATGGTATGGACTTAACAGAAGCAGAAGATATTAAGAAGAGGTGACAAGAATATACAGAAGAACTGTACAAAAAAGATCTTCACGACCAAGATAATCATGATGGTGTGATCACTCACGTAGAGCCAGACATCCTGGAATGTGAAGTCAAGTGGGCCTTAGAAAGCATCACTACGAACAAAGCTAGTGGAGGTGATGGAATTCCAGTTGAGATATTTCAAATCCTGAAAGATGATGCTGTGAAAGTGCTGCACTCACTATGCCAGCACGTTTGGAAAACTCAGCAGTGGCCACAGGACTGGAAAAGGTCAGTTTTCATTCCAATCCCAAAGAAAGGCAATGCCAAAGAATGCTCAAACTACCACACAATTGCACTCATCTCACACGCTAGTAAAGTGATGCTCAAAATTCTCCAAGCCAGCCTTCAGCAGTACGTGAACCATAAACTTCCAGATGTTCAACTGGTTTTAGAAAAGGCAGAGGAACCAGAGATAAATTGCCAACATCCGCTGGATCATCAAAAAAGCAAGAGAGTTCCAGAAAAACGTCTATTTCTACTTCATTGACTACGCCAAAGCCTTTGACTGTGTGGATCACAATAAACTGTGGAAAATTCTGAAAGAGATGGGGGAATACCAGACCACCTGATCTGCCTCTTGAGAAATTTGTATGCAGGTCAGGAAGCAACAGTTAGAACTGGACATGGAACAAAAGACTGGTTCCAAATAGGAAAAGGAGTTCGTCAAGGCTGTATATTGTCACCCTGTTTATTTAACTTATATGCAGAGTACATCATGAGAAACGCTGGGCTGGAAGAAACACAAGCTGGAATCAAGATTGCCGGGAGAAATATCAATAACCTCAGATATGCAGATAACACCACCCTTAGGCAGAAAGTGAAGAGGAACTAAAAAGCCTCTTGATGAAAGTGAAAGTGGAGAGTGAAAAAGTTGGCTTAAAGCTCAACATTCAGAAAACGAAGATCATGGCATCTGGTCCCATCACTTCATGGGAAACAGATGGGGAAACAGGGGAAACAGTGGCTGACTTTATTTTTCTGGGCTCCAAAATCACTGCAGATGGTGACTGCAGCCATGAAATTAAAAGATGCTTACTCCTTGGAAGAAAAGCTATGACCAACCTAGATAGCATATTGAAAAGCAGAGACATTATTTTGCCAACAAAGGTTCATCTAGTCAAGGCTATGGTTTTTCCAGTGATCATGTATGGATGTGAGAGTTGGACTGTGAAGAAGGCTGAGCACCGAAGAATTGATGCTTTTGAACTGTGGTGTTGGAGAAGACTCTTGAGAGTCCCTTGGACTGCAAGGAGATCCAACCAGTCCATTTTGAAGGAGCTCAGCCCTGGGATTTCTTTGGAAGGAATGATGCTAAAGCTGAAACTCCAGTACTTTGACCACCTCATGCGAAGAGTTGACTCATTGGAAAAGACTCTGATGCTGGGAGGGATTGGGGGCAGGAGGAGAAGGGGACCACAGAGGATGAGATGGCTGGATGGCATCACTGACTCAATGGACGTGAGTCTGAGTGAACCCCGGGAGTTGGTGATGGACAGGGAGGCCTGGCGTGCTGTGATTCATGGGGTTGCAGAGTCAGACATGACTGAGGGACTGAACTGAACTAAAGCAAATTCTTAACAGATCAGAATTATACATTAATCTATATACTTTACTACCAAACTTTTGGTTTTGTCCTCAATTAAATATTATATTGGTTTTAATTGTCTTGCTTTCTGTGTGTACCACTAACTTACCCCTAAACTCTACCCAATTATGTAAATCTTGTTTTATATATTCAAGCACAATTTTAACCTTCTTAATATCCTTCTAAGAACCAGTTTTTTATATGATGGAGTTTCTGCTTTCTTCATCTTTCTGGGCATTTTCTCTGATTCAAAGTTTCATACTGTGTAGTAGCTTTCTGGGAAAGGATGCCTGGGAGTCCCAGATTTTGAGACCCTGCATATTTGAAAAGCTTTTATTCTACCCTCAGCTTTTTTGATAGCTCATTAGGAATAGAACTCAAGGTTAGAAATAATTTTCTATCAGTATCTTGAAGTTATTGTTGCAGTGTCTTCTAGCTTCCAGTACTGTTGAAAAAGTTGGAAATCATTCTGAGATCTGATCCTCTGTGTAAAAAGAGTTCTTCTTCCCTGAATCTTTTGGGAAATTTTTCTCTCTTCCAGAGTTCTAAAATTTTCTGATGATGTGTTCTGGTGAGGACTATTTTTATTCACTGTGGTAGATACTTGGTGGACCCTTTCAGTCTGGAAATGCATGTCCTTCAGGCGTAGAACATTTTATTCAATCACTTCTTTGTTATTTTCTTCCCTTTGATTTTCATATTCTCTTTCTACAACTCCTCTTTTGGAATCTTGTGTCTCCTACATAGGTCTCCCATTTTTCTTGTCTTTTCTTTCCTATTTTCTACCTTTGCCTTTTTACTCCACTTTCTGGGATATTTCTGAAACTTTATCTTTTAGCTCTTCTTTTTTAGCTTCTTATATCTGGCGAGTTTTTAATTTTCAGAAGCTCTTCATTGTTCTTTTAGTGTTTCGTTTTCTAGAGCAAACTGTTCTTGTTTCATGGGTTAATAACATGGGTTAGTAACATCTCATGCAGGTAAAAAGTCTGCCTACAATGCAGGAGACCTGAGTTTGATCCCTGGGTCAGGACGATCCCCTGGAGAAGGGAATGGCAACCCACTTCTGTATTCCTGCTTCTAGAATTCCATGGACAGAGGAGGCTGGCAGGCTACAGTCCCTGGGGTCGCAAAGAGTGGGACATGACTGAGAGACTAACACACACATCTCTCTAAGTACATTAATGTTTTTAAAATTATGTTTTCATTCATAGTCTGTTTCTTCCAAGTTGCTTGGTTATATCTATTATTTTGATATCCATTTTTTGTACTGGAAAAATTTTTTTCAAATGTTTAGTTATCATTATTAACACTTCACAGTTAATTTTGGGCACTCAAAATTGTGCACTCAGATTGGAAGCTCTGTGCACAGCCTGGATTTTGTTGACTGTAGCTTTATAGTCTTGTGATCTAGCTAAATGATTTCCTTATGGACATCCAGATTTTTAAAATTTCTTTACTATAGCGTATGGACCTGGCTGTCGGCATTCTGGAATCTCAGTGAGAGACTTATATGATTCTTAAAACCCAACATATGAGCTTTCACACAATCACTTGTTTCAATACAGTAGCCCAGTCTTTAGTTATACTTGATTTGTCTCGGTCCAGAGACACTTTATTTTACCTGCTGCAGGAAACTGACTTCCATTATTTTTCCATGGATAGGAAGAGGGCAGTGGGTTAGATACATGAAATAGAGAAGGAGTTTGGGTTCTAACTGCTCAAATAAATTCATGGAGGAGGGAGGAGGGTTCAGGACGGGGAACATGTGTATACCTGTGGTGGATTCATGTTGATATATGGCAAAACCAATATAATATTGTAAAGTTAAAAAATAAAATTAAAAAAAAAATCATGGAGATGCTTTAAACCAATTTTCTGCTCTTAGTCCCTTATTCACCTTCCAGATTCCTGTCACTGTCTTCTCTGAGGTTTTGGGGGTAGGTCCAATAAAACTGGTTGTTACTCGGTTTTCTCCACTACAAACTTGGGATTTAGCTTTCTTGAGTGTACCAAGTCAGTTTCTACTTATCCATCCGCTTTCTGTATTGCAAAATTTTGTTTTCTGTTGTCTCCTCTCCTTTTAAAATCCTATTACTTTTTATGCCCTCTTCTTGTTTTTAATTTTTGGCTATCATTTTAACAGAGTTTTAAGAGAGTGACAAGGCATTTAAGCACCATTTTTAAAACTTCAAAATAAGACTGAGGTGTTATCACAAATTAAGTAGTAGGAAATTTTGCTGTTTCTGTTCTATAGAAGCATGAGTTGTTCCCTTTTCAGCAACTTAAATTAGGTCTGAGCTTAAATGTCACTTCCACAGAGAAGCTTCCCTGAGCTATTTATTTCAGGTCATTTCTTAGTCCTTCATGATTTCCTAGGGTAGTGCCTATCCTTCCCCTCCCCCATAGAAATGGCAATTTGTATTTTTTTTTTGTTTTATAATATTAAGAACTTTAAACTAGACTGTTAGCTCCTTGCGGGAAGGAGGGGAACAATATCTGTGCTTGACCAGCACTTAAAGTAGCACCAGGCACAGGGTAGGTATTAAATAAATATGAATTTAATTAAATTGAAGTTAGTGCTGTCAGTCTAAAGTGGCATTGAAACACTGCCTCAAACCTTTTCAACAGATCTTTCCCCATAGATCAAAACAGAAAATGGAAAAATCAAAAAATAAAATTGAATAAGGTTCAGTTTTATAGAAAACAACTAGTTAATTCTCAGTCCTCAATTATAATCCAGTATTCCCTCCTTGTACTGATCCCATATACATTACTCTTATATGTTGTGCTATCAGTTAAGAAATCAGAGAAGGCCCACATTCAATCATATACCTGTCTGGCTTTTGTAACAAAAGTTCACAAAGCCTTAGATTTTTGTGGCCTTCTGAAGCCCTGCATTAACAGAACGTTTTTTCTTTTTTAATTGAATCTGGCCTATGAAGGGGAAAAAACATTTTTGGAGCTAGAAAATATTTGAATTGCTGCAGTATTAGAAATGAAACCAATTTATCGAATGGCACAGCTGTTCACTGTATGATCATTATGATACTTGTTATTTGGGTGCTGGTTGGTATTTATATCTAATTAGCTCTCTTACACACCATCAAGCAATCTGCATTTAGGGAATAGAGAAAAACTAAAATATATAGCGTTCCAAGCTGCCAAACACATATAACAGAATGAATTCAGGTTTAATTCACTGCAGACTGATTATTAACAAACCACTGACATTTGTTAGTTTGCATTTTTAGTTGTATTTTTCTTTATAAGAGATGAAAAGAAACTTTTTCAGAAATTATTTAAATCTTAAATAGTTGACATTTTTTCTCACATTTCATTGACCTTGGAGAGTTGGACCACTGTCAAAACGAGATTTTGCAATCCATTACCTCATTGATGTCTATTTATTGGTATACATATAACATTTTATAATACATTAATAAAAATGTCAGTTCTCAGTTCTTTATTAGCATCTTTTGTGTTTCACAACTAAAGTCATGTTTCTGCTATCCTACCACACATAAAAAAACACTTATGGACAGACTAGCATTTATGAAAACACAAGTAGTCACAACCAAGTTTTAAGGATCTTGGCTGGCTATTATAAACAGTAACAAACTAGATTATCATATATGAATGAGGAAAAATTGTCATAATGGCTCTACTGAAATTATCACCTTATAGTCCCCCCTGCCCTCATTTGCTCCTCATCTCCCACATACACACACACTGAGGAAAGCCCATGTGAGGACATAATGAAAGTAAAGTAAAGTTGCTCAGTCGTGTCCGACTCTTTGTGACCCTATGGACTGTAGCCTACAAGGCTCCTCTGTCCATGGGATTTTCCAGGCAAGAGTTCTGGAGTGGGTTGCCATTTCCTTCTCCAGGGGATCTTCCCAACCCAGGGATCGAACCCAGGTTTCCCGCATTACAGGCAGACGCTTTACCATCTGAGCCACTAGAGAAGCCCGAGGACATAATGAGAGGGTGTCAATTTACAACTCAGGAATTTTACCATACTGGTACCAGAAACTCCTAATCCAGTCTATGGAACTATGAAAAAAATTAATTTCTGTTCTTCAAGCCACCCAATCTATGATATCTTTTTATGGCAGCCCAAGCTGACTAAGGCAAGAGTGTTCTCATATACCCCTCACCCAGATTTCCCTAACATTAGCATCATACATAATATGGTACACTGATTGAAATTTAAAAAAAAATAACATTGGTACAACACACTTAACTTGACTATAGAATTTATTTAAATTTACCCCATTTTTGTATTAATGTTATTTTGCTGTTCTAAGATACAAAGCAGGATATCACATTGCATTTAGTTGTCATGTCTTCTAAATCTCTTTCAGTATGTGACAATATCTCAGGTTTTCCTTGTCTTTCATGACCTTAATCATTTGTCTCATGTTTTCTCATGACTGGTGTGAAGTTATAGATTTGAGGGGTGTATATTAAAGAGCTGACATTACCTTCTCGTTGTTCCATATCAATAACAACAATATAAATTATTACTAGTGATCTAAACCTAGATTACTTGGCTAAGGTGGCATATGACTAGGTTTCTACATTGCAAAGTTCCTATTTTTCTCTTTCCATAGTAATTTCATTTGAAACAAGTCAATAAGTCCAGCCACACTTAACAGAAGGGAAATTAAGTTTTTACCTGCTCTAGGAAGAATTTGTTGACATGTGTTAGAAAAAAAACCACAAACAAACAGTAATTAATACCTGAGTGGAGATATTTTGAAACTACACAAATTTCCTCTTTTCCCTTAAATTTTTATCATTTATCCATTCAAAGTGCTGCAGGAATTATTGCTGTGGTATTCTAATAGTGGTTTTCCTATTCTTTCATTTCTTTTACATTTATCAATTGAAATTCTTCTTTTAAGAAGATTTATTCTCTTTTCCCCATTATTTATATATTTAACCAACAATTTGGCCTTCCCTGGTTGCTCAGCAGTAAAGAATCTGCCTGCAGCACAGGAAATGCAGGAGACACAGGTTCGATCCTTGGGTTAGGACGATCCTCTGAAGGAAGGCATGGCAACTCACTCCAGTATTCTTGTCAAGAGAAACATGTGGACAGAGAAGCCTAGTGAGTCCCAAAGTGACTGAGCATGCATGTAGGCATTCAACAATTTATTTATATCAGAGTGGACTCATGGATATTTATTTCATTCTTTGGATTATAATCCAATATTATTATTTATTTTGTTAGTTTAAATTTTGTTTCAGTTTTGGCTATTGGGAGTTCTTTGAGACTGAATACTGTGTTCTTTTTCTTTTTTTCCTTGAACACATCTTTATTTTCATGGGCCACAAGATGCTATAGGGGCATCTTGTATTTTTCCTACTCCAGTTGTAAAATCAGACATTTTACTAATATCCCTGATTCACTTTATTGGAGAATAGTATTTGGAAACCAAGATCTGGTCATTATGTATGCTCATTGTGACTTGATGTCACTGCTTATAAGCCTCTCAGAGGACAGAACTAGGAAATATTTGTAGATGTGCTAGCCCATGTATTTATATCCATCTATATTTGTTCCTTTATTGATTTTTGTACACACATTAAAATAAGTATGGGTTCATATTGAGTTCTCCAAGTCTAATCCAACACCACAGGGTTCATTCTAGCATTTTTCTTCTTCTTCTTTTTTTTTTAAACTTCTTTTTCTGACAATGTGAAACCTCACTTATATTATCTACAACATCTTTACTCATTTTTTCAAAACCAGTGTACATGCAGTTTCAGAATTGCTTACCCGTTTCACTGTGAGAAACAAATTTACCAACTCAGGTTCAGTGGTTTCATAGTGTTTCTCGTTTTGCTTTTTTGTCTTTAACCAAATACTATCTAAATGCTATTTTACAGTCAGCTGCTTTCTTCTCCACTACTTTCAGAAAGTCTTATTTTAAGAGATTTTCTTTCATAGCTCTTGGGTATGACTTTGGAACTTTGGAATTTTTTAACTAGCATTTAATTTTTTAACTAGTGATTCTTTTGCAGACAATCACTGGACCTCATTTTGTGATTTACTGACCTGGAATATGTTGAGAATAAATTGAGCACATCCCTATTTCTCAATCCTGCAGTGTCCAAATGAGTTGAAAACAAAGCTAAAAAAAAAAAACCAAACACAAAAAAACAAAACAAAAAAAACCCTCACTAAACTAATCCAGAAAGGAGAAATGTGTATTTTCTTTGGAGATTTAACTCTTCTACACACATTTACTTTCTCTGCACTTCTACACTGAGTTCTACTTTAGTGAATTCTAAGGAAGAGGGGTGTCTAATAAAAGGGACTTCTAGTTCCTCCTAGGGTATTATCTAGTGACAGAAACTGGGAAGCCATTCTGAGGAAACTGGGAGGTCAGAAACAGTTGGACTTAGAAGAGGAACAAGCCCAGGTCAATTCTCCTTCGTAACCTTAAGTTCATTCTTTGTTATTCTGCATACTCTGGCCCTTCACTTCTTTGGTATTTCATTGCTCCAGCTCAGTAAGATAGGAGAGCTGCTATCTTCAGCAGGCAATACTCATCATAAAACTCTTTACTTTTCATTTGTAATTTCCAGAAAACATTACTCATGTTAATTCTTGCTGCAGGACACTTTGATTATTGTCATTTTAGAGATGACAAAAGAGAAATACTTAGTACTTAAATCACTGAAGTCATAATCCAGATTAATTGTATCAGTTGCATAAGATGAAAACCTTATGTTTGTGTGGTCTCTCTATTTTGTTAGTCATTTTCAAGGACATTTGCTTGCAGAGACTTTGAAGAACAATATAATTGTCTGCTCATGGTAATGTGGAGAAAGTGAAAATATGACACAAGTATGGTAAAGGTTGGGCTTCCCAGGTGGCACTAGTGGTACAGAACCTGTCTGCTAATGCAGGAGACATGAGAGATGCAGGTTCAATCCCTAAGTTGGGGAGATCCCCTGCAGCAGGGCATGGCAACCCACTCCAGTGTTCTTGCCTGGAGAATCCCAAATACAGAGGAGCCTCACCAGCCCCTCCACGGGGTCACACAGAGTCAGACGTGATGAAGCATGCATGGTAAAGGTTATGACTTCTGGCTTTCTTTTCCACTTTTCAAGCTACTACACCAAAATAACATTTCTTACCCTGAAGTATGATAACTGGGGACCATTTCATGTGATACCAGTGAGCAGTTAGCTGTATAGAGCTGCTAGCATTTCAATAAAAATACCACTCTAAATCTTAGTAATACAGTGATATTATTAAATGGAATGAACAGTTTGCAGAGGAAAAAAAAAAAATCCAACTCCCTTTGAAGAGCTTTGTTGTTCAATTGGTAATCATCAGCAAGGCAGTTTTCTCAGACTTAGCATCTGGTGTTCTGTTAGAATTCATAAATTCAGAACTCTGAAGGAAAATCCATTCAGAAGTTAGCTTATTGGATTTGGATGCAATTTTTTTAAAGAAAAAAAAATCAAAACCGTATGTGTATTAGAAATCATGTAATGCATTTTTCATCATTCTTTTGTCTGATATAATGTCTCCTTTTTATCTTTTTTAATGTAGAGGCTAGGTTATGGTAATCCAGTAGTCACTCCCAACAAACATGTCATTATTGTGTGGCTTGCTCTGACTTTATTCCCTCCTTCCTCCATAATCCCTACCACCACCCCATATGCACTCAGCCACTGACTAATAAAAAACTGTCATTTTACTTTGAAAACAAGTGAGCCACTCTCCACAACTCCTCAGCAATCTTTGAAAATAGAGGGGAAGTGGGAATTCAGAATACATTCAATCTTACAGCTGGCACAGCTGTGCTCTGAATCTGGTCAATGGATATATTTACTCTAGAAGGTTGTGAACCACTGAAAAATGGGGATTTTGCAAATATCAAACTGGTATGCCCTTTTGTTCCTCTAAATTTTAGTATCTGACCAATTAGCAAAGAATCTGTACATGTTTTACATGATTCATTTGTCATAACTCAATATTCTTCTATCGTGGGAGACTACAAATACTGTACACGATTATATTACATAATTATATACTATATTATCTACAGTTAATAGATAGAGACATTGCTGCATGGAGACATGTCATGTTTAAATGTTTAAGTGCTGTTAAAGTGAAAATTCTTTGTTCAATTGTATATAAATGGAATAAAAAGACATGATTTGTTTAGCCTGGGTAGTGTTTTCAGCATTGTACAGAGATTAAGCATTTAAGTCATATTGAGAGAGACGTTTTGTTCTCAAGGTATCTATAAACAACATCTATCACCTTTAAGGAAAGATATTTCATTTGAACTCCTAGAAATACTCCCAGGGTATCTTTCACCCTTGCCAGCTGATGCCATAATCTGACAGTGGAGGTATCAGCAAGGCAACAATATCTAACTGACTGAATGCTGATTCAATTCTGAAACACTGAATTCAATATGGAGTGGCTTTGGTCATCCACATCCTTACTATGCTATTAATTAAAGGAACAGTAAATATAGGAGAAGCATATACTGAAACAATTACTGAAATAAAGTATCTTTCAGATAAGTTGTCAAATAGAGAACTTTTTGTTCAATAGTTAACAATCTTTAAAACTGTCACTCAACTTCATTCTAAATATTAAATCATCCACTGAAGAAGTGAGGTGTTAGTCATTCATGTCTGACCCTTTGTGACCCCGTGGATGGTAGCACACCGGGCTTCTCTATCCATAGAATTCTCTAGGCAAGAATACTGGGGTGGGTACCCACTCCCTTCTCCAGGGGATCTTTCCAACCCAGGTATTGAACCCTGATCTCCTGCATTGCAGGCAAATTCTTTACCATCTGAGTCACCAGGGAAGCTCAAGTTATTCATTATTATACTGTAAAACTTTGAGGATTTAAAACTAGACCATGCTATGCTATGCTATGCTAAGTCACTTCAGTCGTGTCCGACTCTGTGAGACCCCATAGACGGCAGCCCACCAGGCTCCCCCGTCCCTGGGATTCTCCAGGCAAGAACACTGGAGTGGGTTGCCATTTCCTTCTCCAATGCATGAAAGTGAAAAGTGAAAGTGAAGTCATTCAGTCGTGTCCGACTCTTAGCGACCCCATGGACTGCAGCCTACCAGGCTCCTCCATCCATGGGATTTTCCAAGCAAGAGTACTGGAGTGGGGTGCCATTGCCTTCTCCAAAACTAGACCATAGGCTCTGGCAATTTCCATTCAACGGCAAGTTCAGACAGTCCTATATGGTCTCCAGCAGATATTGGCAAAAGGGGCTGACGTGTTGCCGTTCCCAATTTTGGAAATGTCATCACAGTTCACCTTTTTTCCCAATAGTATCAACATAGAAAATTTTGAATCTAGATGATCAATCTCTTACCCAAATAGCCATGCACATTAGTATCTATTACCCTATATGTGTAATTGTGCAAATTAAATGAACATTCAACAAATTCCATCCATTTTAATAAATATCTCTTTAGTTTTGTGATCTCTCTGCAATCACTGTTTCATATTTTATTTATTCTTCCTAAGTATTAAAGCTATCCATCATTGCCCTATTTCTCATACTTCATAGAGAACGTAAAATCTGTTATAGTGAATATGCCACATCACCATCAACTCAGAAAAAAAAAAAAAAAAGAAGAAATCTTAGTAATGCCTGCTTCTATCTTTGTCTTTATTCTCCTCTCACAGTAGAGGAAAAAGAAGGAATTCTAATATGTAGATTATCTTCAAACCTCAGTTTCCACAAGACCATGAGATAAATATATACCACTGATCAGTCAAAACCCACAAGAAAGGAAATGGGACAAGAAACATGGAGAGTGACATGTTAGTCCAGAAATAGCAGATTTAAAAAAATACCAGCACACAAACTTCCTGAAGGATAGGTTCTCACCATAAAGTGAAAAAACTATGGAATTTTTGTTGTTGTTGCTGTTAAAAATTAGGTGTGAAAAATGGGTTAGCAGGGCTAATGTCAGTTTATTTCTAAGAATAAGAAATAGAGCTAAATCAAGAATCACATGCAAGAAATATTTATAAGAAGTCATCTGCCTCTGTGGCAGTAGAGATTTTTTTTTGGTGGGGAAGGGCTCCAAAGTCACTGCAGATGGTGACTGCAGCCATGAAATAAAAAGACACTTGCTCCTTGGAAGAAAATCTATGAATAACCTAGACAGCATATTAAAAAGCAGAGATATTACTCTGCTGACAAAGGTCCATCTAGTCAAAGCTATGGTTTTTCCAGGAGTCATGTAAGGCTGTGAGTGTTGGACCATAAAGAAAGCTGAGTGCCAAATTGATGCTTTTGAACTGTGGTGTTGGAGAAGACTCTTAAGAGTCCCTTGGACTGCAAGGAGATCAAACCAGTCCATCCTAAAGGAAATTAGTCCTGAATGTTCATTGGAAGGAGTGATCCACATTCAAAAGAATGCAATTGGACCCCTACCTCATGTCATGTGCTTAGTAGCTCAGTCTTGTCTAACTCTTTGTGACCCCATGCACTGTAGCCCACCAGCTTTTTCTGTCCATGTGAATTCTCCAGGGAAGAATACTGGAATGGGTTGCTATGCCCTCCTCCAGGGAATCTTCCCAACCCAGGGATTGAACCCAGGTCTCCCGCATCACAAGTGGATTCTTTACAGTCTGAGCCACCAGGGAAAAAAGATTTATAAATTGAACTATATCAAGTTAAAAATGTTTGTGCCTAAAAGATATTATCATGAAAGGACAACTCAGAATGAGATACAATATTTGAAAATTCTTTATCTGATAATGTCTACTATCTGAAAAGCATAAAAAACTCAGCATAAAACTATAAAATGACAAATAACTCAATTAAAAATATTTGAATAAACATTTCTCAAAAACATAGAAATAACCAACAAACACGTGGAAAGATGCTGAGCCCAGAAGTTATTAGAGAAATGGAAACCTAAACTACAATTAGGTACCACTTTATACCTACTTAGATGACTATAATAAAAAAGACATACAATTACAAGTATTGTCAAGAATATGGAGAAGTTGGAAATGTGCATTGCTCATGGGACTGTAACATGATGCAATCATTTTGGCAAGTGTTTGAAAGTGCTTCAAAATGTTAAATAAAGCTACAACACAATTCATCAATCCCATCCCTAGGTATATACTCAAGAGAAAAGAAATCTTATGTCCACACAAAAACTTGTACCTGATAGTCACAGCAGCATTACTTATGAGCCCCCAAATTGGAAATATCCATCAATGGATGAATATATAAACAAAAATGGTATACTTATACAACAGAAATTTACTCAGTAATAAAAAGAATGAAATACCTGATACAACATGGATGAACCTTGAAAACATTATGCTTAGTGAAAGAAGCCATACACAAAGACCGTATATTGTATGATTCCATTTATATGAAATACCCAGAATAAGCACATGTATATATATAGATAGAAGATAGACTAGTAGTTTCCAGAGCTAAGGTTGGGAATTCATGAATGATTACTAATAAGTAAGGAGTTTCTTTTTGATGTGATGAAAATATCCTGGAATTAGTGACCAAGGATGCACAACATTGTTATTTTATCAAAATCACTGAATTATACACTTTAACAGTGTGAATATCATGGTTTATGAGATATATCTTCATAAAAACATACTAAAAAAATCCTAAACAAAATATTAACAAGCCTGAATCCAGCAGTACATTTTAAGAAACATGTATTCAGACCAATAAACTTTACTGTAGGGATCAAGAATGATTCACTATTTGGAAATCTATTAAAATAATTGATCATACTAATTGATTCAAGTATAAAATTATATGCTTATCTCCATAGATGCTGAAAAGGCATTTGACAAAATTCAATGACAAGTCTCAATTTTAAAAACTCAATAAGAATAAATCATTACATTTTTAACATGAATTACTGCATTTACTCAGCTCAAAACGTAATATTATGGGGAAACATAGACATTGTTACCACTAAAATCAGTAAAAAGGTTGGAATGTCTACTATATCTAATATTATTTAATACTTTACTATGTATGATCAGTTCAGTTTAGTCTCTCAGTTGTGTCCGAATCTTTGGAACCCCATGGACTGTAGCATGCCAGGCTTGCCTGTCCATCACCAACTCTCAGAGATTACTCGAACTCATGTCCATTAAGTCGGTGATGCCATCCAACCATCTCATTCACTGTCATCCCCTTTTCCTCCCACCTTCAATCTTTCCCACAATCCCAGGGTTTTTCAAATGATTCAGTACTTTGCATCAGGTGGCCAAAGTACTGCAGTTTCAGGTTCAGCATCAGTCCTTCCAGTGAATATTCAGGACTGATTTCTTTTAGGATGGACTGGTTGGATCTCTTTGCAGTCCAAGGGACTCTCAAGAGTGTTTTCCAACACCACAGTTGAAAAGCATCAATTTTTCTGTGCTCGGCTTTCTTCACAGTCCAACTCTCACATCCATACATGACCACTGGAAAAACCATAGCCTTGACTAGACGGACCTTTGTTGGCAAAGTAAGTCTCTGATTTTGAATATGCTATCTGGGTTGTTTATAACTTTCCTTCCAAGGAGTAAGCGTCTTTTAATTTCATGGCTGCAATCACCATCTGCAGTGATTTTGGACTGGAATGGGTGAATTTAACTCAGATGTCCATTATATCTACCACTGTGGGCATGAATCCTTTAGAAGAAATGGAGTAGCCATCATGGTCAACAAAAGAATCTGAAATGCAGTACTTGGATGCAATCTCAAAAACGGCAGAATGATCTCTGTTCATTTCCAAGGCAAACCATTCAATATCACAGTAATCAAAGCCTATGCCCCAATCAGTAATGCTGAAGAAGCTGAAGTTGAACGGTTCTATGATGACCTACAAGACCTTTTAGAACTAACATCCATAAAAAAATGTCCTTTTCATTATAGGGGACTGGAATGCAAAAACAGAAAGTCAAGAAACACCTGGGGTAACAGGCAAATTTGGCCTTGGAATACG
The DNA here is from genome assembly GCF_055505025.1 of Bos grunniens. Taxonomy (NCBI): domain Eukaryota; kingdom Metazoa; phylum Chordata; class Mammalia; order Artiodactyla; family Bovidae; genus Bos; species Bos grunniens. The sequence goes on along the minus strand of NC_141194.1, from coordinate 96,281,150 downwards.
GAATTAAGCAGGGCAACGGCTAGTAGAGTTCTGCCAAGAGAACCACTGGTCATAGCAAACATCATCTTTCAACAACACAAGAGAGGACTCTACACATGAACATCACCAGATGGTCAACACCAAAATCAGATTGATTATATTCTTTGCACCCAAAGATGGAGAAGCTCTATACAGTCAGCAAAAATAAGACTGGGAGCTGACTGTGGCTCAGATCATTAACTCCTTATTGCCAGATTCAGACCTAATTGAAGAAAGTAGGGAAGACCACTAGACCATTCAGGTATGACTTAAATCAAATCCCTTATGATTATACAGTGGAAGTGAGAAATAGATTTAAGGGCCTAGATCTGATAGATAGAGTGCCTGATGAACTATGGACTGAGGTTTGTGACATTGTACAGGAGACAGGGATCAGGACCATCACCATGGGAAATAAATGCAAAAAAGCAAAACGACTGTCTGAGAAGGCCTTACAAATAGCTGTGAAAAAAAGAGAAGTGAAAAGCAAAGGAGAAAAGGAAAGATATAAGCATCTGAATGTAGAGTTCCAAAGAATAGCAAGGAGAGTTAAGAAAGCCTTCCTCAGCAATCAGTGCAAAGAAATAGAGGAAAACAACAGAATGGGAAAGACTAGAGATCTCTTCAAGAAAATAACAGATACCAAGGGAATATTTCATGCAAAGATGGGCTTGATAAAGGACAGAAATGGTATGGACCTCACAGAGGCAGAAGATATCAAGAAGAGGTGGCAAGAATACACAGAAGAACTGTAGAAAAAAGATCTTCACGACCCAGATAATGACAATGGTGTGATCACTGACCTGGAGCCAGATATCCTGGAATGTGAAGTCAAGTGGGCCTTAGAAAGCATCACTACCAACAAAGCTAGTGGAGGTGATGGAATTCCAGTGGAGCTACTTCAAATCCTGAAAGATGATGTTGTGAAAGTGCTGTACTCAATATGCCAGCAAATTTGGAAAATTTGGCCACTGGCCACAGGACTGGAAAAGGTCAGTTTTCATTCCAATCCCAAAGAAAGGCAATCCCAAAGAATGATCAAACTACCACATAATTGCACTCATCTCACACACTAGTAAATTATTGCTCAAAATTCTCCAAGCCAGGCTTCAGTAGTATGTGAACTGTGAATTTCCAGATATTCAAGCTGGTTTTAGAAAAGGCAGAGGAATCAGAGATCAAATTGCCAACATCCGCTGGATCATCGAAAAAGCAAGAGAGTTAAAAAAAAAAAAAAAAAAACATCTATTTCTGCTTTACTGACTATGCCAAAGCCTTTGACTATATGGATCACAATAAACTGTGGAAAATTCTGAAAGAGATGGGAATACCAGACCACCTGACCTGCCACTTGAGAAACCTATATGCAGGTCAGGAAGCAACAGTTAGAACTGGACATGGAACAGACTGGTTCCAAGTAGTAAAAGGGATATGTCAAGGCTGTATATTGCCATCCTGTTTATTTAACTTCTATGCAGAGTACATCATGAGAAACGCTGGGCTGCAAGAAGCACAAGCTGGAATCAAGATTGCCAGGAGAAATATCAATAACCTCAGATATGCAGATAACACCACCCTTATGGCAGAAAGTGAAAAAGAACTAAAGAGCCTCTTTATGAAAGTGAAAGAGGATAGTGAAAATTTTGGCTTAAAGCTCAACATTCAGAAAACTAAGATCACGGCATCTGGTCCCATCATTTCATTGCTGATAGATGGGGAAACAGTGGAAACAGTGGCTGACTATATTTTTCTGTACTGCAAAATCATTGCAGATGGTGATTGCAGCCATGAAATAAAAGAAGCTTACTCCTTGGAAGGAAAGTTGTGACCAACCTAGACAGCATATTAAAGAGCAGAGACATTACTTTATCAACAAAGGTCCGTCTAGTCAAGGCTATGGTTTTTCCAGTGATCATGTATGGATGTGAGAGTTAGACTGTAAAGAAAGCTGAGTACCAAAGAATTGATGCTTTTGAACTGTGGTGTTGGAGAAGACTCTTGAGAGTCCCTTCGACTGCAAGGAGATCCTACCAGTCCATCCTAAAAGAGATCAGTCCTGGGTGTTCATTGGAAAGACTGATATTGAAGCTGAAACTCCAATACTTTGGTCATCTGATGCAAAGAGCTGACTCATTTGAAAAGACCCTGGTGCTCGGAATGATTGAGGGCAGGAGGGGAAGGTGACGACAGAGGATGAGATGGTTGGACGGCATCACTAACTCAATGGACATGGGTTTGGTGGATTCTGGGAGTTGGTGATGGACAGGGAGGCCTAGAGTGCTGCGGTTCATGGGGTCGCCAAAAGTTGGACATGACTGACCTTCTGAAGTGAACTGAATAACCTATTTTTGAGCAGCTTTGGGTTTATGTAAAAATTGAACAAAAGGTACAGAGATTTCTCAAAGACCCCTCAACCTCCCCAGTTTCCAATATTAACAGCTTGCACTGTTGTTATTTTTCAGTCACCCACTTATCTCTGACTCTTTGTGATCCCATGGACTGACTGCAGCATGCCAGGCCTCCTTGTCCCTCAACCATCTCCCAAAGTTTTCTCAAGTTCATTTCCATTACATCGGTGATGCTCTCCAGCCATCTCATCCTCTGATGCCCTCTTCTCCTTCTGCCATCAATTTTTTCCAGCCTCAGGGACTTTTTCAATGAGTTGTCTGTTCGCATCAGATGCCCCAAATACTGGAGTTTCAGCTTCAGCATCAGTCTTTCCAGGGAGTATTCAGGGTTGATTTCCCTTAAGATTGACTGGTTTGATGTCCTTGCTGTCCAAGGGACTCTCAGAAGTCTTATCCAGTACCACAGTTTGAAGGCATTGATTCTTTGGCACTCCACTTTCTTTATGGTTCAGGTCTCAGAACAACTTGCATCATTAGCATGGTACATATTCTTACAACTGAGGAGCCAATATCATTACAACTTTATCAACTAAAACCTATAGTTTACACAGGCCTCCCAGGTGGTACTAGTGGTAAAGAACAGACACATAAGAGATGTGGGTTCTAGTACTTGGTTGGGAAGATCCCCTGGAGGCTGGCATGGCAAACCACTCCAGTATTCTTGCTTGGAGAATCCCATGGGCAGAGGAACCTGGTGGGCTACAGTCCATGGGTTCCAAAGATTTGGACATAACTGAAGCGACTTATCACAGCAAGCACATAATTTACATTAAGGTTCACTTTCTGTTGTACTTTTTATAAGTTTTGACAAATATATAATGACATCTATCCATAATTATGTATCATACAGAATAGTTTCACTGCCCTATACAACCCCTGTGCTCCACCTATTAATCCTTCCTTCCCTCCCCTAGAACCTCTGGTAAGCACTGATCTTTTTACTGTCTCCAGAGTTTTGCCTTTCCCAGAATATCAGGCATATGAATGAACCACCTTGGAAATGAATCTTCTACATCCATTCAAGCCTTTACATGACTGCAGACAGAGCAATATCTTGACTACACTTCATGAGAGACTTTGAGCCAAAAGGATGCAGTTAAGATACTTCCAGATTTCTGACTCATAAAACATATATGTTATTATTTTAAGTTGCTAAATTTTAATGTTATTGCAGTATACTTTTTTGGTGGAAATTTTTATACAACTGTAGATTACTACACCTTGATCCATAGCCTTAGTGTGCTTTTAGATTTGTTCCTATCTTTTCTCGGATTTGTCATATTCTCCTGATATTCCAGTCTATAGATTGTCTTGTCTAGAAAATTAAACATTCTTAATATCTCAGATTTTAGTTGACTCTTACTCATCCATAGTCACTGAGTTCCAGTACAAATCATTCATGCTTCTCTCAAACTCTGAGTCAATGTGGACCAAAGCAAGATAGTGAAACTGTTTTTTTTTTTTTTTGTTTTTCTTTCTTTCCTACCAGCTTCCCTCGTGGCTCAGATGGTAAAGAGTCTGCCAGCAGTGCGGGAGACCCGGGTTCGATCCCTGGGTCAGGAAGATCCCCTGGAGAAGGAAATGGAAACCCATTCCAGTATTCTTGCCTGGAAAATCCCATGGACGGAGGAGCCTGGCAGGCCACAGTCCATAGGATTGCAAAGAGTCAGACACAACTGAGCGACTTCACTTCACCAGTAAATAGGCTCTTCCACTCTTTTTTGGTGTCTTTTATGGCTTGGATGAAATCTCCAGCCTCCTCTCTCTAACTCTTGTCATATTTATATGGGTCAAATCTTTAGGAACTGGTGTTTATCTTAGTATCACTTATTTTCACTTATCTGAATAAGTGACTAAATTTCCCTGAGCTGGTTTTTCAAGTCTGAAATATGGATAGGTCTTACCATATAGAGTTGTAGGAGAAAATATCACGTATGTAAGTTCTTAACCCAACGTGTGGGCCACAAAGGACACTCACTTCTTTCCTTCTTTGGATTGTACCTTCCTAGAGAATGAAATATTTTTTCATTCCATTCAAATACATAATCAGTTTACTTCAGTCACTCAGTCACGTCCGACTCTTTGCAACCCCATGGACTACAACACACCAGGCTTCCCTGTCCATCATCAACTCCCAGAGCTTGCTCAAAGTCATGTCCATCAAGTCAGTGATGCCATCCAAACATCTCATCCTCTGTTGTACCCTTCTCCTTCTGCCTTCAATCTTTCCCAGCATCAGAGTCTTTTCCAATGAGTTATCTCTTTGCATCAGGTGACCAAAGTATTAGAGCTTCAGCTTCAACATCAGTCCTTCCAAAGACTATTCAGGACTGATTTCCTTTAGGATTGACTGGTTGGATCTCCTTGCAGTCCAAGGGTCTCTCAAGAATCTTCTCCAACACCACAGTTCAAAAGCATCAATTCTTAGGCACTCAGCTTTCCTTATGTTCCAACTCTCAAATCCATACATGACTACTGGAAAAACCATAGCTTTGACTGTATGGATCTTTGTTGGCAAAGTAATGTCTCTGCTTTTTAATATGTTGTCTAAATTTGCAAAGCTTTTCTTCTAAGGAGCAAACGTCTTTTAGTTTCATGGCTTCAGTCCCCATCTGCAGTGATTTTGGAGCTCAAGAAAATAAAGTCTTTCACTGTTTCCATTGTTTCCCCATCTATTTGCTATGAAGTGATGGGACTGGATGCCATGATCTTAGTTTTTTGAATGTTGAGTTTTAAGCCAGCTTTTTTACTCTCCTCTTTCACTTCATCAAGAGGCTGTTTAGTTCCTCTTCACTTAAAATATACCTACCTATTTGACTCTAAATTTTGCACTGCAAAAAATCTCAAGCTATAGGACCCTTCCTGCAGACTAAACCTCCTTGAATACTAATTGCAATCTAAAGTCTGAATTCAGCATTCTCCTTTGACTATTATGATCTTAAATGAATAGTGTGCCCTCTTTGAAAGATAGTTACCCAAATCCTAGTCTTCTTTATCTTTGTCACTGACCATCCCTGGAGTTCCCAAAATAGGGTCAATTCTTTCTGTGTTGTCATGACTTTGGGATTTAATGCGTGTGAATTTGAAAAAGAAACATTGTTTTTCTACTGTTATTGCACAGGTTGCTTTGTCTATCCAGAATCTTTTCATTCAGGATTCATTTCCTGAATGAATCCTTTCCCCATCCCCCACTCCACGTTATTCTGATAGGCCTGTCACTGACAGAACTCTGCGACCCTGACCATAGAATAAGTATGTGACCCAAAGGAGGCTTATCAGACTTTACTTGAGAATTTGATTTTTGATTGGTGCTACATTAAAAACTAAGGGAACTGAACCTAAGAGATCAGATGGAATTACTCTGGAGAGATGGTGCTAGAATAATTAAAAGTGAGTTACTTCAAACTGCTCTAATTCCTTTTCTTCATGAGAGCTGGTTTTTATTCTTCCTTTGCTTTTGTGCGGGACACAGTATTCATCCAATTAATCTTTTTCTTTCTTGCTATAGTCAGAGTTATTTTTTAAAGCTTTTAAAATTTATTTTTGAAAGTCTGCTAGTTGGTGTACTTATAGAAAACATTGACATTAAAACCTTGGAAAATGTTGACTAGTATAACTAAAATGTTGAAAATCACATATTTTCCACTATCTTATGGAGATCTATTGTTTACATTTTGTACTGCTGTGTATACTGCTTTATTTCACTTAATATTGTTGTAATAATTTTCTATGACATTTGTCTTCATAAATATGATGTTAAAGGTTATTTTCCATCATATGAATATGCCATAATTCATTTAGTTTTCTCATTATTGTTGAATACATAAATTGTTTCCATTTTTTGTTTTTATAAACAATGAAAGTAAAAGTTGCTCAGTTGTGTCCAACTCTTTATGACCCCATGTCACATGGAATTCTCCAGGCCAGAATACTGGAGTGGGTAACCTTTCCCTTCTCCAGGGGATTTTCCCAACCCAGGGATCTAACCCAAGTCTCCCACATTGTTGGCAGATTCTTTACCAGCTGAGCCACAAAGGCAATCTCCACATGTAAAGCTTTGTTTTCACTGTGATTTTTTTTTTTTTTTGTGGAGAGTTGATTGAGTCCAATTCCAGCTATAACTCCTTTATTTTTAGCTGCCTTCTGTCTACAAGGGGTTATGTAACCCACTGCTGAACAGTGAAATGAAGCAGAAAATGCTGTGAGAGAGACTTTTGTGAAAGACTTTTTAAAGAGTCAAGTTTTGTTGGCATGAACCTTCTTTCACAAAGCAAACAATGATGAGTATAATGATGGTGATGGAAGTAGTTGCATGATGCTGTCTTCTGCATGAATTCTCCCAGCTACCTTCTCACTCCCTGAATAAGTCATAGGCTATCGAGTCTTCTTCCAAAAGTTCCCGATCTCACCTCTATGTTACAGTCAATTATTCTACTAGCTACATCTTACTTTCCTGCTACCCACAACAGGGATCACCTCCTTTGCACTCTCAATGTCCTGACTCTGGCCTGCATCATAGCTGAAGGAAAGGTTAAAATGTTAAAATGTGAAAAGAATTAGTATAGCTTATTGGTTCACAGCATGCTTTATAGGGCAGCATAGGCTTTTATCTTTAGCTCTGTCTTCAGAAACTTTCTTAATTTCTCTGTTCCTGAGTTTCCTCATTGGAAAAATGGCATTAAACAGGTTGATATTAGTAAAGCACAGATATTATGTGTTACATAAATGTTTGTAAAGTCTCATATCTCATTCTCTTGATCTACCACACTCACATAAATATATATGTAATAAATAATAAAATTTTTAATAAGAAATTACACAACTGTGTTAAGGTCTAGTGTTTTCAATTAACTACTTGAAATAACTTGTATTCATTCATTAATAAACTTTTATTTGTTCATGTTTGCTATGTGTAAGATAAGGAAAATGCAAATAAATAAATAAATAAACATTATTTAGCTTTATAACTTCTGCCCAGATACTTGGAAGAATATCAGACTTTAATAGTAAGACTCATATTCATTAAGATCACAGATCTTCTCAGTGAACATATTTACCTAGGGTTATTAATGATTATTAAAATTACTTAAATATACAAAACAAAAATTTTCTCATTAGTGATGAGTGACACAAACTATATGCTACAATTATTTGACCTATGGAATAGAGCAAATATGGACAGTTTAAATTGTCTTTGTTCATGCTGAACAAATCACATTTAAAATTATCAATACACTTTCAGAAGTTCTAAGGTAAATATTCAAATAAAAATACCAAGTATAAAAATATAAGCATGTCACTAGCTGTATCTTCTTTTTATTTTTATTTTTTTATTTTAATTAGAGGCTAATTACTTTACAATATTGTATTGGTTTTGCCATACATCAACAGGAATCTGCTACGGGTGTACACGTGTTCCCAATCCTGAACCCCCTTCCCACCTTCCTCCCTGTACCATCTCTCTGGGTCCTGTACGTGAGACAGCAAAAGAGACACAGATGTATAGAACAGTCTTGTGGACTCTGTATCTTCTTTGTGAATGTTTCTCACACATAAACAAACAAACAAAAACTTCTCAAAAGCACAATTTTAAGATAAAGCGGTTTGGAATAATCTAAGCCCAATTGATCTGTCTCCTCTTTCACTTCAAATAGAGAGTCACAAGATAACTGCATCTTGAAATCATCTTTCACCAAACTGACAGATTTAATGGATCATACGTTCTGAATCTAAATGACTTATATTGTCTTATGTTTTCTTTGGGATTTGGAAAACAAATGTACATGTAACTAGATATGCTTACCTTTCATTTTCAGGGTATAACAGGTCAATTGCCAACATTTCTTGCAGGAAGAAATTGAGACATTTACACTAAATTAAAAAAAAATATTTCCCCTCTTTTCCACATTTATTTCGTTGATTTGGTTCTTGCTTCTTACTTGCTTGCAGATTTTCTAAGTACCAAACTAACATGTGAAACCTCACTGGTTAACTGAAAATCTGTAAAGCCACTAAAATGGAGAAATGTCCCTTGATAATAATAAATCCTTAAAAATTCAGCAATACCAAATGCTTTTCCCATTCACCTTGCTGATAGCAAAGAATATTTATAAAAGACTTCTTACACTGTGAAATCTTTAACATGTTAATCCCATTCAATACATTTAAGCATTCCAGTAATAGCCAACTGTTTCCAGGCACAATTTATAAAATCAAAACAAGAACCTCTTGGAAAAGTTTATTTAGTTTCTTACACTTTTTAGAGATTCTAAAAACCAGAGGCCAAAACACAATTTTGTTTCCTCAGCAAGATTACTAAAAATGTCAGTAATTCTCAGATTATGACTGCAATAGTTACATGCACTACATATTCTAGATCTCAAAGTTTAGGCCCTGAATCAGCAGCACAGGCATCACATGGGAACTTAGAAATGCAAAATTCTCAGATCCCACCTTAGCAGTACTGAGTTAGACACTGTGAGTTGGGCTCAGAAGTCTGATTTAACATACTGTTGTCGACTACAAAAAAAAAAAAAAAAAAATAGGTGCAACCTAAAAGTTGAGTTGTTGTTGTTTAGTCATTCAGTCATGTCTGATGCTTTGCGACCACATGGATTGCAGTACACCAGGCTTCTCTGTCCACCGTCTCCTGGAACTTGCTCAAACTCATGTCCATTGAGTTGATGATGCCATTCAACCATCTCATCCTCTACTGTCCCCTTCTCTTCCTACCTTCAATCTGTCCCAGCACCAGGATCTTTTCCAATGAGTTGGCTCTTCACATCAGGTGGCCAAAGTTTTGGAGATTCAGCTTTAGCATCAGTCCTTCCATTGAATGTTCAGGGTTGATTTCCTTTAGGATTGACTGGTTTGATCTCCTTGCTGTCCATGAGACTCTCAAGAGTCTTCTCCAACACCATATTTGGAAAGCATCAATTCTTTGGCACTCAGGCTTTTTTATTGTCCAACTGTCACATCCATACATGACTACTGAAAAAACCATAAACTTGACTATACAGATCTTTGTAGGCAAAGTAATATTTCTGCTTTTTTATATGATGCTTAGGTTTGTTTTTACTTTTCTTCCAAGGAGCAAACATCTTTTAATTTTATGGCTGCAGTCACTATCCACGGTGATTTTGGAGCCCAAGAAAATAGTCTCTCACTGTTTCCATTGTTTCCCCATCTATTTCCTATGAAGAGATGGGACCAAATGCCATGATCTTAGTTTTTTGAATGTTGGATTTTAAGCCAGATTTTCACTCTCCTCTTTCACCTTCATCAAGAAAATTCCTCTTCACTTTCTGCCATATGGGTGGTGTCATCTGCATATCTGAGTTCATTGATATTTCTCCCAGCACTCTTGATTCAAGCTTATGCTTCATCCAGCCCAGCATTTCACATGATGTACTCTGCATATAAGTTAAACAAAAAGGGTGATAATATATAGCCTTGACTTACTCCTTTCCCAATTTTGAACCAATCCCTTGTTCCATATCCGGTTCTAACTGTTGCTCCTAAATTTGAGAGTTAGGTTTTATTCAATAGGAATGTTAGGACTTGAGCCTAGGAGACTGTATCTTAGTTGACCCTGAGAGAGCTGACTCCAAGGAGGCAAGGGAGGAGCCAGGCTATATAAAAGTTTGCAGCAAGGGGCAGGTAATCTGAATATTAAAAGATTACTGTTAATTAAAAGAAAACCAAATCTCTTAATTGAGGAGATTTAGCGACCTTCTGTGTATTCTGGGGGTCCACCATCAATAGAATGTGGATTGGATAAACTATATTTATTATAACAAGCAGAGATTTGTCAACTATACTTAGAGATGCTATCAAGGGAATAGTAGAACAATTAAGCTCAACTGACTGACCTTAGACATGGTCCTGGCAGAAAAGCTGGAAGTACTGGTTATGATGGGCTTCCCTGGTGACTCAGATAGTAAAGAATCTGCCTGTGATATGGGAGACCTGTGTTCAATCCCTGGGTCGGGAAGATCCCCTGGAGGAGGGGATGGCAACCAACTCTAGTATTCTTGCTTGGAAAAATCCCCATGGACAGAGGAGCCTGGCGGGCTACAATTCATAGAGGAGCCTGGCGGGCTACAATTCATAGAGTTGCAAAGAGTTGGACATGGCTGAGTGACTAAGCAAATGTATGGGAAGATGCAAGCATCCAGGCTTGCTGAAATAAGTTCTTTCATATGCATCTTGCAATCTGGGGCCAATCCTGCTTTCTTTATTGTTCCCATACTAATTTCTTGTTTACCACTGTGAAAAAGTGAAAGTTAGTCACACTGCCATGTCCGACTCTTTGCAATTCCATGGACTGCAGCCTGCCCAGTCCTCTGTCCATGAAATTCTCCAGGCAAGAGTACTGGAATGGCTTGCTATTTCCTTCTCCAGTAGACCTTCCCGACCCGGGGTTAGGACTGAGGATCAAACCCGAGTCTCCGGCATTGCAGGCAGATTCTTTACCAACTGAGCCACTAGGGAAGCCCTAGTGTACTGTAAGAGATGGCAAATTTGGTAGGTAGCAGCCTCTCATATCCCCCCAGCTCCTCAGTGCTTACAGGGGAAGAAGTAGCTGATGGCTTCCAAATAAGCTGGCTTTGTTTCACCTGGGCTCACAAATTTGCATTTGGAAAAGGCTTATTTACCTGTAGAGTATAGAGCAGAAAACACTTCATTTCACACCCTCCAAGAAATTCTGATGCACCCTGAAGTTCGATAATTGTTCTAGAATGTTATATTTAATTTATAACAGTTGTAAACTTAATTCATCATGGAATAAACATTTTATAAATGCTGTACTCTATGTATTTTAAGGAATACAATAGCTTTATTGAAGAGGTGGAAACAAAAAATATGAACTTCAGCTTTAAGTGCATGATAATTTAGGAACTTACTTATGCCCTCTTTCTTGACCAGTTTGATTCTTTCTCCCTCCTTTTCTGTCCTGCCTATAAGCAGATTACATCACTTCTCCATCACTCCTCCCTTCTAAAGGCTGCCTATCTCACTCAAAGTAAAAGCCAATGTCCCTATGATGGTTACAAATGGTTTACAAACCACTGAAGACTATGCTACTGATTCCTCATTATTTTTCTGATCTCATCTTCATCTGTACTTGCCCTCATTCCCTCAATTTCAGTCATACTAGTTTTCTTACACCTCCTCACATTTGTCATATGTATATATACCCATGTCAGAGATTTTGCATCTACTGTTCCCTCTGCCATTAGCACTTTTCTTTCACATCTGTGTGGCTGATTTTTTTTTTTTAACCTCTTGAGGTTTTTGTTCAAATGATTCTTTCTTGATGAGACCTCCTCTGGCCATCCTATCTAAAACCACTAAGTTCTCTTTTCTCACTTTGCTGTTTTTTTTCCTCCTTGACATTGATCTTTATTCTAGGTGTATTCTCTGACTGTTTATATCTTTATTGGAAGTCTCTAGGTCAGGAAGCAACAGTTAGAACTGGACATGGAACAACAGATTGATTCCAAATAGGAAAAGGAGTATGTCAAGGCTGTATATTGTCACTCTGCTTATTTAACTTATATGCAGAGTATATCATGAGAAACACTGGACTGGAGGAAGCACAAGCTTGAGTCAAGATTGCTGGGAGAGATATCAATAAACTCAGATATGAAAATGACACCACCCTTATAGTAGAAAGTGAAGAAGAACTAAAGAGCCTCTTGATGAAAGTGAAAGTGGAGAGTGAAAAAGTTGGCTTAAAGCTCAACATTCAGAAAACGAAGATCATGGCATCTGGTCCCATCACTTCATGGCAAATAGATGGGGAAACAGTGTCAGACTTTATTTTTCTGGGCTCCAAAATCACTGCAGATGGTGATTGCAGAAATTAAAACACGCTTACTCCTTGGAAGGAAAGTCATGACCAACCTAGATAGCATATTAAAAAGCAGAGATAATATGTTGCCAACAAAGGTCCATCTAGTCAAGGCTATGGTTTTTCCAGTAGTCATGTATGGATGCGAGAGTTGGACTGTGAAGAAAGCTGAGCACAGAAGAATTGATGCTTTTGAACTGTAGTGTTGGAGAAGATTTTTGTGAGTCCCTTGGACTACAAGGATATCCAATCCGTCCATCCTAACAAAGACCAGTCTTGGGTGTTCATTGGAAAGACTGATGCTGAGGTTGAAACACCAACACTTTGGCCACCTCATGTGAAGAGTTGACTCATTGGAAAAGACCCTGATGCAGGGAGGGATTGGAGGCAGGAGGAGAAGGGGACGACAGAGGATGAGATGGCTGGATGGCATCACTGACTCAATGGATGTGAGTCTGAGTGAACTCTGGGAGTTGGTGATGGACAGGGAGGCCTGGCGTGCTGCAATTCATGGGGTCACAGAGAGTCAGACACGACTGAGTAACTGAACTGAACTGAACTCCCTACTAGAATGCAGATTTGTGAAAGCCATTATTTCTGTTCTATTTACTGCTGATTTCCAAGTGGCTAACACAGTGTCTGTCACATAGTTAGTATTCAATAAATTCTTGGGGAAAAAAGAAAGAAATGAGAACTTGATAGCAGTCCTGTGATTGAGCAAAGTTACTTTCCACTTGGTCCAGGTATACCTTCCAGATAATAGTAAAGTTCTCTTTTTGCCTAAATATCTCAAATACATGGTTATAGTTTTTATTTTTTATTTGTCAAGCAATTTACTTCTAATCTACCTACAATTTTTAATTTCATCCTTAAATCAGATAAACTGAATGTATAACAGTAAGGTCATGTTTTCTTTTTATTTGCCTGTCCTCAGAATAAGTTTGTCCATTCTTTTATTTTCAACCTATCTCAATCACTTTGCTTGATATCTACTTTTTTATATATATAAAGTTTAACTTTAGTATAAAATCACAAATCATTTTTCTTTTTGTCAATTTAGCCAATTTACATTTAGTGATTTAACCAATATGTTATTAGTGTCATAGTGTTTTGTATCTTATTTGCTTTTTTTTAAAGTCTTCTACAATGTGGTTTGCTGGCTTTGCTTTATTTTCTTAGATCCTTTGACTCAGAAAAGTTTGCATTTTTGCTGAAGTAATTATATTTGTAATGACTGTTCGTAATACCTTGGTACTGTATTTCCTCAAACTATATTTGTTAGTTTCCTACTGGAAGCAATGATAAAATTAGCACCTTTCCTGTTCCTCCTCCTCTTCTCACCAATCAATTATAGTCAGTAATATTATTATTCTTGATATTTACTTATGTAGTGTTTGATATGAAAATTGACTATACATTAAACATAATGAAGTGATCCAAAATTTCACAGAATGCATATTATGCAGAGTAATTTCTGATGATAATGTAATTAAATTGGATTATCAAAAACGAAGGATATTGATACTTTCAAAAATTAAAAATGCATTTCTATATCAGTCATAGAACAAGAAATTTATAATTGAAATTTGAAAATGCTGAGTAATAAATGATAATACAATTTCTACAATCCAAACTTGTGAATATAGCAAAAAATCAGATCAGATCAGATCAGTCGCTCAGTCATGTCCGACTCTTTGTGACCCCACGAATCGCAGCACGCCAGGCCTCCCTGTCCATCACCAACTCCCGGAGTTCACCCAGACTCAAGTCCATCAAGTCAATGACGCCATCCAGCCATCTCAGCCTCTGTCGTCCCTTTCTCCTCTTGCCCCCAATCCCTCCCAGCATCAGAGTCTTTTCCAATGAGTCAACTCTTCGCATGAAGTGGCCAAAGTACTGGAGTTTCAGCTTTAGCATCATTCCTTCCAAAGAAATGCCAGGGCTGATCTCCTTCAGAATGGACTGGTTGGATCTCCTTGCAGTCCAAGGGACTCTCAAGAGTCTTCTCCAACACCACAGTTCAAAAGCATCAATTCTTCAGTGCTCAGCCTTCTTCACAGTCCAACTCTCACATCCACACATGACCACAGGAAAAACCATAGCCTTGACTAGATGAACCTTTGTTGGCAAAGTAATGTCTCTGCTTTTGAATATGCTATCTAGGTTGGTCATAACTTTCCTTCCAAGGAGTAAGCGTCTTTTAATTTCATGGCTGCAGTCACCATCTGCAGTGATTTTGGAACTCCCAAAAATAAAGTCTGATACTGTTTTCACTGTTTCCCCATCTATTTCCCATAAAGTGATGGGACCAGATGCCATGATCTTCGTTTTCTGAATGTTGAGTTTTAAGCCAACTTTTTCACTCTCCACTTTCACTTTCATCAAGAGGCTTTTTAGTTCCTCTACATTTTCTGCCATAAGGATGGTGTCATCTGCATATCTGAGGTTATTGATATTTCTCCTGGCAATCCTGATTCCAGCTTGTTTCTTCCAGTCCAGCGTTTCTCATGATGTACTCTGCATATAAGTTAAACAAACAGGGTGACAATATACAGCCTTGACGAACTCCTTTTCCTATTTGGAACCAGTCTATTGTTCCATGTCCAATTCTAACTGTTGCTTCCTGACCTGCATACAGATTTCTCAAGAGGCAGATCAGGTGGTCTGGTATTCCCATCTCTTTCAGAATTTTCCACAGTTTATTGTGTTCCACACAGTCAAAGGCTTTGGCATAGTCAATGAAGTAGAAATAGATGTTTTTCTGGAACTCTCTTGCTTTTTCCATGATCCAGCGCATGTTGGCAATTTGATCTCTGGTTCTTCTGCCTTTTCTAAAACCAGCTTGAACATCAGGAAGTTAACAGTTCACTTATTGCTGAAGCCTGGCTTGGAGAATTTTGAGCGTTACTTTACTTTTTCCAGTTTTTCAAGCTACACTTTTCAGGGCCTTCTTTGTGTTTATTCCAGCCTTTATCTAATTGTGTCCCACCCACCTTGAGAAATCACCTTTTTTTCTATTCAAATTTTGGAAAGTTCACCTCCGGTTTCATCTCATTGTGAAGCCTTAGCCTCTGCTTGTTTGTTAATGGTTTGCCATATTCATTTTGCATTCCAAACTAGATAATGGTAAGGTTTTCGAGGGGGGGCAAGGACTTTGCATTTTCTCAGATTACAATACAAAACACCATTCCCTCCCAGCTCCATGCGTATATGTGCTAAAAAAAAAAAAAAAAAAAAAAAGCTTTTTGAATGATTTACAAAATCATTTATAACCTTGCAATGAACTATTATCCTAGCATAGTTTAGAATATGATAGCATAAATTACATTGATGCAATAGTCCACTGGCTTTCTATTTTGTTTCCTTCATTTTCAAAATCCAATTTGTAACATAGAAAACTATTTGTTACTTAAATTCAAGATTTAATGTGAATATAACATCTGCATTTCTTGCTAAATATATCATTGGCAACTTCAATTTCTTTTGATGGAGGTTAAAATGTGCTTAACGTAAATGAAGTGACAAGAAAAACACAACCAGAATTAGAATAATCAAAACCAAGTCTTTAATCAGTTACCATTTTGCACATTTTATAATTTCATTCAGTACACTAATAATGAACCAATACACTTGACAGGTGGAAGTGCTTGAGGGCCATTGAGCACTGAATTTTCCTAAAGTAGTGCAATTACAGAAACACCTGTGTTAAATAACCAAGCACTGATTTACTATGAAAATATGCAGTGTTTAACAGTGCTCCAAAATTGTGATTTGCTTTGATAGACTTTCTAGATTTACAATGAGCAAATGACAGTTTATTGTCAGGCAAACTATTACACTTTATAAATTAGTCAAAACTATCCATATACCTATTAAGTGCATATGTAAGCAGAAATGCATGCAGAATGGGGCCATTTAAAAGAAGCTCTGTTTGCTCTCTGATAAACAGCATAACAGAAAGAAAAACACAAGTAAATCTTAGTCTCTCTGATTTGTCTCATTAAAGGTTCAGATTTGGTTTTTAAGATGGGGCTTCTGTAACTCTGCCTAAAAAGTAGAATAAAATGGCTAAAATTACTTCTAGATAGCTACTAATATGTCTTTGATGTTGATAAAACAAAAAATAGGAATGTAATCACATTGGCTGGAAGCTTATAATACACACTTAAGAGAAAAACAGAGGGATCAATACTTTCCAGATGGGGAAAGACAAAATGAATGAGGAAAGTAAAAGCATTTTCATGTTCTTTAAAAGGCATTATAAACCTGGGGATTAAAATCTTCAGAAAATATTAAAATAATGTGGTAGTGGGCTCTGTTAGAAGTAATATTGATTTGATATAATATTTGACTTGCCTAAAACTTTTTTTTAGCATCTGTGAACATTTTTAGACAAGGGTGAGATGTTTTATAAGCAAAAATACCATAGTGGATTGAGAAAATCTTAAGAAATCTGTAAAGTAATATATTTTTGGGTAGTCTAAATATTTTTCTGCATTTTCACTTATAATTATTCTCAAAAATGCATTTTTCTTTCCTTATAAGTTGAACTCAACCAACTAAATATCACTTTAATGCAATTTTCAGAAGAGAAACTGGTAACAAATTGGAAAATTGGTTATCAAAATTTCAGATAGATTCCTTTCATCCCCTGGTAGTGTCTTGCCTTCCTTAACCTATCTTCAGTTGTAAAGCAAGAGAATACAAAAGAGCCACTTGAATGCTAGCTGAAATATAAAATACACAAGATTAATCCTCCTACTGGGCCAGTTGTATGGATTAGGAGACTTGATTAACAAAAATTACATAGATTTAGAAACACTTCCACATATAAGAAATACCCCAGAATGTGTGATTTTTTTTTTTTTATGCACATAGAAACATGTGATTTGGGTAGAAGACCTTTTTTTAATCCTATACAAGGAGGGTAGCTAGGTAGGAAGAGTCAATATGCCTGGCAGTAGCATAAAAAAGATAGAAAGATGAAGATTACATACCACCAGTTTTGTAAAAAGTAATTCATATCATGTACCTCCCAAGGAAATAATTGTCCATTATCCTGAGAGGGGTGGGAGGAAAACTGGTGAAGTAACAGCAAGTATACAGTTGCTATATGGAGATAATTTTTAAGAGTGGTCTATGAAGAGTAGGAATGAGAAGTGGAGGGTTAGAAGGATATATCAGTCATGTAATTCCACGATAATGTTCTGTGACCAAAAAACACAAAGCACTGTTGGCATGCAACACTTCAGTGTGTATTTCTTATATGCCTACAATGGCTTTCGAGGGGCTTTGCTGATCTTAGTTGGGTTCTTTAACATGTCTAAGATTTGCCTGGCTCCCCACTTACTTAAGTTGACCTTGGCTGGGTTACTAGGGCAACTTGGTTCTGTTCATACATCTCTCACCATTCAGCATCTTATCCCAGACGTGTTCTGATGGCAATGGAAGAGAAAGTGAGAGAAAGTGAAAGTGAAAGCGGCTCAGTCGTGTCCAACTCTTTGTGATCCCATGGACTATACAGTCCATGAAATTCTTCAGGCCAGAATACTGGAGTGGGTAGCCTTTGCCTTCTCCAGGGGGTCTTCTCAACCCAGGGATCGAACCCAGGTCTCCCACATTGCAGACGGAATCTATACCAGCTGAGCTACAAGGGAAGCCACAAAGAAGAGAGAGGGTATGCCCAATGGTGTAATTATTTTTAAGACTCTTCTTTCATGTTTGCTAACTTCCCAAAGAAGGTCATATGACTAAATCCAGAGTCAAATAGAAAAATCTAATATGTGTGTGTGTGTGTCTGTGTGTGTGTGTGCTATATATATATTTATATATGTAATGGAAAAAAAGATGTTATAAATTTTGTAATCTACTCCAGGGTTCCTGGAAAAAAGATACAACCTTATCCTCAGTTTTGCAAGCCAAAGATGAAACAAAAACTCTTAATCTCCTCTATCATGATTAAAATTCGGTAGCCTTTTAGGGTTTTTGTTTTCTTTTTACTTTTATATTCATCTAATTGTGCATGATAATATTGTAGTAACTGAAAGTCCTCAAAATCTTAGCTTCAGGTTGGGGTCCTATTCAGGGTAGCAACTCAGGAGTCTGAGCCGATGGAAACTCCATCTCCACGTGAGTTTCCACAAATGCTGAGGAGGCAAGAAATGGGAAAGTAGCCAACCAAGCACTGACTCTAAAGGCTTCATCCGTAAGTATCCCATGTCCTTTCTGCTCATATTTTATTGGCCAAAACAAGTCATATGACCTCAACTAAACTCAAAGGGGCAAAGATGTACAATCCAATCCTGCTGCTGCTGCTGCTAAGTCGCCTCTGTCGTGTCCGACTCTGTGTGACCCCATAGACGGCCTCCCACTAGGCTCCCCTGTCCCTGGGGTTCTCCAGGCAAGAACACTGGAGTGGGTTGCCATTTCCTTCTCCAATGCAGAAAAGTGAAAAGTGAAAGTGAAGTCGCTCAGTCGTGTCTGACTCTTCGCGACCCCGTGGACTGCAGCCTACCAGGCTCCTCCGTCCATGGGATTTTCCAGGCAAGAGTACTGGAGTGGGGTGCCATTGCCTTCTCCAATCCAATCCTACCATGGACCAGAAGCATGAAAAGCATAATACTTGAGAACAACCCTAATGACTACACCATTTCTCATGGGAGAGAAATTCTTGAAGTGATTCTTGAAGTCTCCATCAATGGAGACTTAATAAAAAACAAAACAAAAAAACAAAAAAAGAACCTCAGATGAAGTCTTTTGTTTCCCAGGGAACTTTGAAGACTATTGTGGCTTTCCTAGTGGCTTAGATGGTAAAGACTGCCAGCAATACAGGAAATCTTGGTTCAATTCCTGGGTTGGGAGGATTGCCTGGAGAAGGAAATGGCAACCCATTCCAGTGTTCTTGCCTGGAGAATTCTATGACAGAGAAGCCTGGTGGGCTACAGTCCATAGGGTTGAAAACAGTCAGACATGACTGAGTGGCTATCACTTTCTTGAAGAATATTATTTATTTTTACAGTGAGACATGCCAAACATACTGAAGAATACATGAACAGTTTTTTATTAGTTCATTACAATTGCCTATTTGAAAGGACAGGTAGGTCAGCCAATCCACATAGTGAAAATGCTTAATTTTCAGAGGTGAGACTATTAAAAGTCTAATTAACTAAATTGGCTTGAAACAACTTCCTTTTGACCTATAAAATTTTTCAAACATTATTTGACTGCATTCAGAATACCAAAGATAAAAATTGATATTCCTGTTTTGATGTCCCTTTATAACAAGCACTGTGCTATGACCTTTAAAGAAGAAAAAAATTAATATATACACATCAATAAATTGGAGAGAAAATCATCTGAAAGCCAGGTTTCAATACTGGGGAGCCAGGTTTCAAATTATTGACTGAAGTAGTTATTGTTAAACAGCCAGCTATTGCGATCAAATCTAATGCTCCACAGATTCTTATTTTCTTCATAAAACTATCATTCAGTGGAGTTGTTTTTTAAAAACAAGACAAAATAAAATATTACATCTTGAAAATATCTGCATGATAAACAGGAGAGTGAAACCAAAGGAACGTGTGCTCCACTTATCATGTTATTATTATTGTTGAATCTGTTGTTAGCTGAAAACTATCATGGCTTGTACTATATGTGCATATTTGTGCTTCTTAAAAAAAAAGGTGATGCTCTGCAGCTCACAGATGACACAATAGCATGTGGTTCAGTAGTTGCTAAGGGCAACCACAATATTTTTCTGTCATTTTTTTATCCCTAAATGGCCAAACCTAATGATTTCCCTATTACCATAAAATCTGTGGATCTGCCATTAGAAGTTTGGCAGGATGCAGTCTACAATGATTATTGGGTATGTGTGTGAGGAGAGTGATGGTTATGACACATTTGAACTGAGTGGTCCTAGAATTCATTGCTTCAGGCTGAGGAAAAAAAGTATGTGCACTATATTATAATCTGACACAATCCCCAATATACCCAAAGCATGAATAAGTATTGAATAATCCAAGAAGGTTGATTTAGCATGTGATATTTCTACTTTTTATGTTGAAATTTCCATAATACAATTGGGCCAATGGTAGAAAGTGAATTTGATACCTTCTTCTGGAAAATTATAAAGATCAAAAAATTGTTCTAGTTGATAATATCCAGAGAAATACTCAGCAGCAAATATTACCAGTCAGGGAATCAGGTATTCCTCTCCATTTCTGTTTGGGTTTATTAGAAAGCTATATTATGGAATTCAATGGAAATCTCTTATTTTCTAAAACAGAAGAGGTTAAGAGACAAACATATAACTCATATTTTGAAGATAGAATTTGTGTTTCATAGCAAATAACATTAATAGTGCATTTGATGGCATCAAGACTAGTCATGAATGCTTGCTGGATGTAGCAAATATTCAATCCAAATTTTTTGTCTTCGTCTTTGCTTTTGAAATCATGTTGCTATTGTTGCTTTACTCAGATTCTGCCACAGGGGTCCATAATAAAAGGTGAATGGGTTCAAAGAGGGACAATGACTAAAGGGCCTCCTGTCATTTTGGCAGAATTATTATCTCTGCAGCTATTGCCTTTCAAAGTTCTATCACAGCACCAAATTCTTGGTAATACATGGGCTTGAATAAAAAATAGAAAATGTGCCCATTAATTTAGTTTCTATTTGTATTGACTCTATAATCGACTGTTTACATTAAAAAATTTGTGTTTATTTCCATGAGCAAAATTTGACCAGAGAAATGTAGTTCTTCAGTGCTCAAATCTAAATATTCTTCCATGTCTCAGACTAGCATAATACATAATTTCTTTTCTAAATGTTTTTTTTTCTTGTCCACTACAAAGTAATATATGGGTGAGTACATGTATGTGCATATTTCTACATATATATGTATGCTAGTTTAATCAGTGAGTTCAATCTGAGCAGAGGAGAGGAGTTTTCTTCTGATAATTGGCTCTTCCCTGAACATGGAAATGTCTGATGTCACTAGTAATGGTCATGATCAAGAATGGGACTGAATAACTCTGGATGTATAATGTCATTTTTAGGGAATATGCGGAAAGTGATGTGGGCTCAAGGAGTTTTTTTATGGGAGCAAAAGTAAAAATAAAGGAGGAGAACAGAAAGGGTATAACATTTCTTGGTGGATACTTTTCAAACTTCTGATTTGAGAAACTTATTCTTTTCCAAGCTCTTAGCCATCAGTCAGTGGCAATGTGAATGCACTAGCCACTACCAGTCTAAGATGAACTTCTGAAATACCTTAGAATATAGACCCACCAAGAGCAATAAGTATAAAAACACATGAATATGTGGGTGTATGTGAGTGTGTTTGTATGATGTATGTGTAACTATATAGATAAACAATTATCAGTGCCATACAATCCATAGAGATTAAAATAAAAGTTTGGACAGTGGAAGTCATCTTGGTAGGGTCAGCTGGGAAGGCTTGTTATGGGAGTTAAATCTCCAGTAGAATTTTGAGGCAAAGGAGAGGTTTGGTTTGGTGGAAAAGTAGAAGCTGATGGTGTTATAATGGTAGGAGACCAGCACATTCCCTGTGCGGAGGAGTGAAAAGATCTGTGTTCTGTAATGGCTCAGGCAATTAAGCAGTGTGTCTGGGAAAGGATGGTGAATGGGTTCAAAGAGGGATAATGACAATAGGACCTCTTGTCACTTTGGTAAAATTATTATTATCTCTGCAGCTGCCACCCATCTCCTGATGGCAAACGAGTCCTTAAAGGCCTGAAGAAGTTTCTGAAGTCAGCTGACCTTTGGAGGCCATTAGTATATATTGATTTTTGTGTTTCACCAGTAATTTGCTCAGACATGTCTGACTCTTTGCAACCCCAGGGACTGTAGCCCACCACATTCCTCGGTCCATGGGATTCTCCAGGCAAGAATACTGGAGAGGGTTGCCATGCCCTCTTCCAGGGTATCTTCCCAATCCAGGGGTCAAACCCGGTCTCCTGCACTGCAGGCAGATTCTTTACCATCCTAAGCCATCAGTTTGTGTCTCCATAAAATTCCTATGTTGCAATCCTAACTCCCAAAGAGGATAGTATTATTATAGGAAGTGGAGGCTTTGGAAGGTGCTTAGGGAAATGAATGGGATTAAGTCCTTATAAAAGAGGCTGCAGACAGCTCCTTCATCTTTTCCATGTGAGGACACAGAGAAGGTTTCAGCTATGAATCAGGAAGAGGACTCGTGCCCAGAAGACAACCATTCTGGCACTTTGATCTTGGACTTGATCATGGCCTCCAGAGCTATGAGAAGAAAATTTCTGTTGTTTTTCGGCAACCCAGTCTGTTGCTAAGCTTGAACGTCCTAAGGCATTTCCTAAGTGACACACTAGCATATATTTAGTGAGCAACAGCCATGCTTTACTGCATAAAATCTTAACAGCCATGACAGAGTTAATGTGCCTCTGAACTTTTTGCATACTCTTAGGAAGAAGCTTGGAGAAGGCAATGGCACCCCACTCCAGTACTCTTGCCTGGAAAATCCCATGGATGGAAGAGCCTGGTAGGCTGCAGTCCATGGGGTCGCTAAGAGTCGGACACGACTGAGTGACTTCACTTTCACTTTTCACTTTCATGCATTGGAGAAGGAAATGGCACCTTTCCTTCAGTACTCTTGCCTGGAGAATCCCAGGGAGGGGGGAGCCTGGTGGGCTGCCGTCTTATGGGGTCGCACAGAGACGGACACGACTGAAGCGACTTAGCAGCAGCAGCAGCAGGAAGAAGCTTGCTCACAGGGACAAGTCACAAAACAAGCCTCTCTGGTGGGATTGATTTTTCATAGTGCAGTCTGTGCAGCACATTTAGAAGAGAAGGCATATACCTGTCAGACTGTGCTTTTATAAAAGAGGATGATCTTTTTATCTCATTGGACTGTTTGTTGGTTGGTTGGTTTTACAACACATTAAACCTTTTGTCTGTCTGTTTCCCTGTTTACCTAGCTTAGTCCCCAGAGGGTGACTTTGTGAAATTTGCCTCTTAATAAATCTGATTAAAATCAACACACACACACAAAAAAACACTTTATCTGTGATTATGTTACCAGTATTTTGGCTTCGTTCATCTTTTGTTTATGTCATGCAAATTTTTTGATGGTTGAGTAATCAAAAGTATTTCATTGCATCCGGATTTGAGTAAGAGAGATCTTTCTGTGAAAGTCACTCAGCCCTGTTTGACTCTTTGTGACCCCATGGACTGTAGCCCACCAGGCTCCTCTGTCCATGGAATTTTCCAGGCAAGAATACTGGAGTGGGTGGGCATTTCCTTCTCCAGGGTATCTTCCCAACCCAGGGATTGAACCCAGGTCTCCTACATTGCAGGCAGATTCTTTACCATCTGAGCCATCAGGGAAGTCCAGAAATCTTTCTGTAGTCCCAGGTAATGGGTACAGAGTTTCTGTTTGGGTAACGAAAAAGTTCTGGAGATATACTGTGGTCAGGCTTGATCCCTGGGCCAGGGAAGATTCTGTAGAAAAGAAAATGGCAACACAGTCCAGTATTCTTACCTGGAAAATCCCATGGACAGAGAGGAGCCTGGTGGGCTACAGTCCATAGGGTCACAAAGAGTAGGACACAACTGAGAGACTAACACTTTTATGGTTGCAAAAAATTGGGCATGAGCTTCAGTTCAGTTCAGTTCAGTTGCTCAGTCATGTTCAACTCTTTGTGACCCCATGGATTGCAGTGCTCCAGGCTTCCCTGTCCATCATCAACTCCGGGAGCTTGCTCAAACTCATGTCCATCGAGCTGATGATGCGATCCAACCATCTCATCCTTTGTCATCCCCTTCTCCTCCTGCCTTCAATCTTACCCAGCATCAGAGTCTTTTCTAAAGAGTCAGCTTTTCCCATCAAGTAGCCAAAGTATTGGAGCTTCAGCATCAGTCCTTCCAATGAATATTCAGGACTGATTTCATTTAGGATTGACTGATTTGATCTCCTTGCAGTCCAAGGGACTCTCAAGAGTCTTCTCCAATACCACAGTTCAAAAGCATCGATTCTTAGGCACTCAGCTTTCTCTATAGTCCAACTCTCACATCCATATGTGACTACTGGGAAAACTATAGCTTTGACTAGATGGACTTTTTGACAAATAACATCTCCACTTTTTAATATGCTCTCTAGGTTGGTCATAGCTTTTCTTCCTCCAAGGAGCAAGTGTCTTTTAATTTCACAGCTGCAGTCACCATCTACAGTGATTTTGGAGCACAAGAAAATAAAGTCTCTTACTATTTCCATTGTTTCCCCATCTATCTGCTATGAAGTGATGATACCAGATGCCATGATCTTACTTTTTTGAATGTTGAGTTTTAAGCCACCTTTTTCACTTTACTCTTTCACTTTCATCAAGAGGCTCTTTAGTTCCTCTTCATTTTCTGCCATAAGGGTGGTGTCGTCTGCATATCTGACATTATTGATATTTTTCCCGGCAATCTTGATTCCAGTTTGGGCTTCATCCAGCCCAGCATTTCACATGATGTAATCTGTATATAAGTTAAATAAGCAGGGTGACAATATACAAACTTGACATACTCCTTTCCCAAGTTGGAACCAGTCTGTTGTTTTATGTCCCATTCTAACTGTTGCTTCTTGACCTGCATACAGATTTCTCAGGAGGCAGGTAAGGTGGTCTGGTATTCCCAACTGTTGAAGAATTTTCCAATTCTAAGAACTGTACACTTAATTATTAATTTTATGTTCTGTGTATTTTACGACAAGAAGAAGATTAAAAAACTAATAAATGAGCACGGCCACTTCTGTAGAACCAAGATTCCACCAGATTCTTCTGGGATCCCTGGATATTGATTGCACATGGAGTCTTCCACCCTCTCCCCAACCCTCCATGTCTGCTGCTGCTTCTTGTACTTTGTTTGCATAGAAGACAGACACCTCATTGTTGTAATATCTCAGCCTGCTTCTATCATATGTGAAATAATCACAGGGCTAATCAGGCTATTTCTGCTGGGCCTGCTCCACAGCTGCGGCTATCAGCATTGCACAGCAGGGCCTGACAACTCCAAAACTGACAACCCCTCCCAGCAAAAAGCGTACCAATTAACCTGCAGTCACACTGAAGCAAGACTGACATTCATTATTTTAATGAAAACAGGAAGAATGGGCACTATTGAAACTCCCCCCAAAGATCCCAGTATTCTGTTGTATATTCTGCTTAGCAAGGTACAGAAAGTGAGCTCCGGGTCAGAAAGACAGGGTGCTGTGTGCATCAAGGAGGAATAAAGAACAGCCTCCCACAGCCTCATGCTCCTCACAAACCATTTCTGAAAGCTTTTGTGACCCTGTTGTAGAAGAGAGAGTGGAAGTTGCTTGTACCTCAGAAGAGAACTATTTCAAGATGACTAAAGGAACATGTATTATTGTGACTTTCTCTGAACATCTCTTTCCTGTGACTCATATAACGTTTCTTCCAGAGGCTTTGCTTTGGCGTTATTCTGCATCTACCCTGAACTCAAATTTTAGGAGCAAGAGTTACTTATCTATTAACATATCTGACAGAGTTAATAAATACTCTTTGCCTTTCTTCAAGACTCTTGTGGAAATTGCATAAAAAGTTCCTTGTAGATAGAGGACCTCTAAAAAATATCCTCTTCATTCCTGCATAAGGAATAAAAACTATGTACTGAGCCATTGCTCTAACAGACAATTATTAAGAGCCTAGTATATACTACGTATGGTGACTGTAACCATGAAGAAGTTGAAGGGCTCCTCTGTAGAGAAACTCAGTGTTTTAAAACTTAGAGGGATATGGTTGGTTCCATTGCTTTCATTTGAAATCCCTCAATATGAGCAAGCCAAGGATTCAGAAGGGCCTGGGATCATGTTCAGCCCCCTCCACTCTAGTTCGGAGCACACTTATATCAGGATACCAGTAGACTTAACTGCTTTTGAAGGACATTAGCTTGGAATTTAAATTTATATCAATCAAAAGTTCAAAGTAAATCAAAGAGTAGGCCACAGCTAGTAACATGATGTTTTGATTTGTTACCTTTATTATTCATGCATTATTTCTGAGTATTTTTCCTTTCAATTAAACATAAACATAAGCATACAGACCAATTAGCAGAGGCATAAAAGAAATGTGCTCTGGTACAATCTGGTTCAGTCAAAACTTTTCAAACACTAAACCTCATCTCTCTTGTGTGCACTGACCTAGAGGAATTTTTCTTGGGTATGGTTCCAGAGTTTGGCCTGGAGCCAAGCCCAGACCATTCTTGTTGAAAAGTTGACTTGTAGAGTAGAATAACCATGTTCAGTTTCAAGCTAGGAAGAGAGGAGATACATTTCCTTGTCATTCTTCTCCACCTTCTATAAGCCTTGATCAGACAGTTTTAGGAAAGCCTGTTCTCCAGGCTTGAACCGGATATTAGGCAGAAGACATCTTGCAATCTATCACATTCCTTCACTAGTATTTCTGGCATGTAATGAATGTACATATGTCTAGAAATATTTGGAATTTGTGGATTACCTTGTCTATTCTTATTCAAATCAAATGGCATTTGACCACAAAGCCCAAATTTTTCAACTGAAAGAATTTGAAGTTATTCTTTTATGCATAACATACAAGGTCAGAATGTGAATTTGTACTCAAGATTCATCTCAGTAAGTGCAAGTTACAAGTTCTGTTGCATCATCCTTTCAATGGGATTTCTTTCTTCACCCATTACAAGTTTAGTTAATTGAGAGCACAAATATTGGGGATGGGATGTTCTGTTCAAATCACAGGCCCAACGCTTGCTTTCTGTGACTTTGAGAAAGTTGTTTAATTGTGTGGTACCTCAGTTTCTATGTTTGTAACTTGGAGACATTGTCTTCTACCTCTAGAATGGAAGCTCCACAAGGAATCTTTGTTTTGTTCAATGTTTCACAAATGCTTTGAGCAATTCCTTTTACAGGATGGCAGTTTAATATTTACTTAGTGAAGAGAACCTACCTCCTGGGCTTATTATGAGAAGTATACGAATGAATACATGGAAGAGTGGAAGAGTATGGCACACATTAAATCTTCAATAAATGTTAAGCTACTATTATTATCAAGATTGTACTCTCAAACTTGAATATGAATGAGCAGGATTCCCCACTTGCTCCATTAGGAAGCTGGTAATAAAAAACTGTGGTTTTATAAGGAAATGGTAGGGAGTGCTGGAACCACCTCTGTTATGGCCTTGTCGGATTGCAGCGTTCTGGAAAACATGGGGTAGAGCTATGAGTGTACAAACATCAAAAATGTATGGTCTGCTGCAGTTGTCTTACAAGACTGCCTACCACTTTTATCTGGCCTCCTCTTTTCTTCCTTTCTTTCAAAGTGAAAATAATTAAGTGCATTGTAAAATGTCCAGAAATTTCTTAAAGGGAAAAGAATAAAAGTCATCTGTAATTCATTCTCAGTATTTTTATGTATTTTTGCTAGTCTTTTGTCTATGATTATGTACACACACACACACATATGTCTGTGTGTATACATATGCATATATACAGGGACACACTAAATGTGTTTTAGCTTAATACTTCACTTAAGAACCTTTTTATGTTATTCATAGGTTCTACAATATGTAATTCTTTTTACAGTTGCAGTTGTTTTTAGAGAATTGCATTACTCAGCACCATGTAGAATGAAGAATATAGATTTTAACCTGAGTTCAAAGAGAGACTCTGGAAGGGATAGAAACCTTATGAAGCAACATTTGCTGAGAACCTGATGTATCCCTAGTTTACCATTGGGAGCTTAAACTGGTCAGTAAATTAAAAAAATTTTTTTTCTCATTCCTAGGTTTTAAAGATTTCTCTCCATCATACGCTTCCCAAACAAACATGAGTTCTATTAAAATCTAAGTAATAAATATTACTTATTATTGAGAGCACACTAAAGGCCAGCCTGGGTGCTAGGTGCTTTATGATGTTTCATATAATCCTTTCAGCAACACTTGGAAGGATCTACTTTTATCTTCATATCACAAAAGAGGAAATATAAGTGGTCTGTATTTACAAGCACTCTGGGGGAATACAAAGATGTGTGAAGTGCACATTGCTGACCCTTAAAAACCTGAGATAATTATAATAGTTACCACTTGAGGCTATTTGTAAGGTTTGACAGAGAGAGGGCATGTAATGATCTATGTATCATGTATCATGCCAGGAACATAGTAACTTCTTAATAAATCTTATCAGTGATGAGTATTAGGATGATGACAGTGATGGTTGATGGTAAAGAATGATGTTGGCATGATGTAAGGCAGGATTAATATTGAAAAGGTAAGATGAAGACAAAGCATCCTACCTGAGACTGAGACAAGGGGTTCATTGACCAGTCATTTGAGTTTCCTTTCCTTGTGGGACAGCTGTAGTATTTTCATTTGAAGAGATATCCAAGGTCGATGTCATCAATATTAGACACCATAAGAGGAAATCCTTATGTTTCTAAGCTGTACGGTAAATGATTTCTCTTTTCAATTGAAGGTCAAAATTCAACTTTTAAAAAATTCTTAATTACTTTCTTCCAATATAGTAGTTTACATGTTATGACTTTTTTTTTTCTTGCTCAGTTTTAACAAGGTAGGGATTTGGGAATAGAGTTAATTATAAAGAAATACACATTTATTACCATATTGTAACACTCTAGACAGTGCTTAATTAAAGATTAAATGTAAAAAATATTAGGACATGACACTTTGTGTTTCCAGACCAAAGTGGGAGTGTATAGAGGAAATGGAAAGGAGCTTAAAGTTCAGAAGTCTCCTTAGACAGAAAATGACCCAGTGAAATTTGGGTAAGTTATTCAGCACCTCAGAGTTTCAATTTCCTAATTTTTCAAAATGTAGTTTATAGCAGCAACATCAAGTATTTGCATTTCACGTTATAGTGTGCAAAGTAGCCTAATGTATGTTCATTTCTTTTGATCCTTACAGTGATCCTGAAAGGGATTGGGCAGACATTACTATCTTCATTCAGCAAATGAGAGGAAGCAAAGTTTAGAAAGCTTAAGTGAACACCCAAGATCACACAGCTAATAAGTGTTACCTCTAGGATTCAAAACCCTGGTTTCTACTTCACATGCAGTGTTTTCTTTGCATTACTCATGCCGATTCTCCAAGAAGAAAGCATGATAAATGCAAGACAGACCTGATCCTAAACCCAACTCTCTCACCAAGAAGCTGTGTGATGTTGGGCAGATTACACTGCTTCTTTGGGCCCTCTTTTCCTTGTTCATAAAATAAGAGAAATGGTTAATTTTGGCAAGGTCTCTGTGGTATGTTTCACCACCACTTGCATAAACAAAGGAACCCAAGCAGAGACAAGTAAACTACTTCGTTCCGTGTTGCACAGTGAGTCTTAGAGAGAAACTGCTTCAGTCTCCAGAATGACATAACTGTTGCCTAGCAAGGGGTAATTATCTACACAGTTCAAAAGAGTAAAGAAAGGACTAGATTTCTAACATGCTAAGGTGCATAGTGAAATCTACTTCCTTAGTATAATAACAGGTAAAGAGGAGAAATTCTGTACTGCTCTACAGTTCACAATAATTGTTTCCTTAGGAAACCCTTTAGAAAAGAGACGACAAGGGTGATAGACTATACCGCTGGGAAATTAGTCTCCAGGATGGCTTTTCTCTCTAACATTTTCTTAAAGGCCATAAGCAAGCATGTGAAAGGGGAGAAGATGTAGTTAATTCTGTTGACTTTCATAATCTGTGTACTTTATTCCCAAGCTTAGAGGTATCAATGATGCTGCTGATAATGGAGTTGCTTGCTAATGAATGGGCTTCCCTTGTGGCTCATCTGGTAAAGAATCTGCCTGCAATGCGGGAGACCTAGGTTCAATCCCTGGGTTGGGAAGAGCCCCTGGAGAAGAGAAAAGCTGCCCACTCCAGTATTCTGGCCTGGAGAAGTCTGTGGGGTCGCAGAGTCTGACGCGACTGAGCGACTTTCATTTGCTAATGAATAATGCAGTTGGGGCACTCACAAGGCAAAAATTTTAAGGTGTTAATTTTGTCGTTAATTAGCCTTCCATCTGATCACATGCTGTGCCTTCTGGATGCCTAGGAAACCACCCTCTGAAGACAATGCACACCTAGTCTTTCCTTAGTTACTTCCTCCTCATCCTTCATATCTCAAGTCAATAATAACTTTCTTCCAGGAAAACTTCCCTAAGATTTAGTCCAGTTTTCCTTCTTAGCAGCAAAAATCTGTTTGTTTGTTTGTTTTTTTAAACCAGAGCAACAACCATTCTACTTCTGAGAAATACAGCTTATACAGCTTAGTTTTCTTGAAAACTTCCTTTCCCCCATGCATGTAAGCACTAATAGGACTATCCATTGAGATAATCTTCTTTTCTATAACCAAATAACAGGACTGCAAACATCATTCGGCCACCCAGACTCTCCCTCACAGGAATGTGTACCTTGAACAGCATTATAGAGATGGAAAATGGGCTTCCCTTGTGGCTCAGCTGGTAAAGAATTTGCCTGCAATGCAGTTCAATCCCTGGGTTGGGAAGAGCCCCTGGAGAAGAGAAAAGCTATCCACTCCAGTATTCTGGCCTGGAGAAGTCCGTGGGGTCTTCATTATCAGCAGCAACTCCATTATCAGCAGCATCATTGATACCTCTAAGCTTGGGAATAAAGTACACAGATTATGAAAGTCAACAGAATTAACTACATCTTCTCCCCTTTCACATGCTTGCTTATGGCTTTTCAGAAAATGTTGGAGAGAAAAGCTGATTCATCTGAGGACCCTGTCCACTAATCCCTGCTACCTAGATCTCTGAATTGGCTCTGCTTCCTGACTTGAGACTCCTGGTTTATGAGTCTTTCTTTTTGACACTGAGTTGCCCTGTATCTTTCCAATACTTCTGATTTTTTTTTTTGGAAAAAAAATTTAATTGAGATACAGTTGATTTACAATGTGGTGTTAATTTCTGCTGTACAGCAAAGTGATTCGGTTATACACATATATCTCTTTTTATGTTCTTTTCCATTATGGTTTATTGTAGGATATTTAATGCAGTTCTCTATCCTATACAGTAGGGCCTTGTTGTTTAGCCATTCTATATATAACAGTTTGCATCTGCTAATCCCAAACATCCACTCCATCCCTCCCCCACCCCCCCTCTCTTGACAACCACAAATCTGTTCTCTATGTGTGTGAATCTGTTTCTATTTTGTAGATAGCTTCATTTGTGTCATATTTTAGATTCCACATGTACCAGTACTCCTGATTTTTTGCTCATGTTAACCTAAATAAAATTTGGTTACTTACAATTGAAGAATGTAATCCTATATCCCTGTTATGTGGTCTCTTGGTACATGGAACTCTCTTTCATAGCACTTCTTTTATTTTGTAAGTATATATTTTAGTTGATTATTTGGTTAATATCTGCCACCTTCACTAGGCTTCAGGAAAGCAAAGAGTGTATCCTTAAATCTTAGAACAGTGTTTAGTATTTTCTGCAACATCTGCTGGATCACCAAAAAAGCAAGAGAGTTCCAGAAAAACATCTATTTCTGCTTTATTGACTATGCCAAAGCCTTTGACTGTGTGGATCACAATAAACTGTGGGAAATTCGGAAAGAGATGGGAATACCAGACCACCTGACCTGCCTCTTGAGAAACCTATATTCAGGTCAGGAAGCAACAGTTAAAATTGGACCTGGAACAACAGACTGGCTCCAAATAGGAAAAGGAGTATGTCAAGGCTGTATATTGTCACCCTGCTTATTTAACTTATATGCAGAGTACATCATGAGAAACGCTGGGCTGGAAGAAACACAAGCTGGAACCAAGATTGCCAGGAGAAGTATCAATAACCTCAGATATGCAGGTGACACCACCCTTATGGCAGAAAATGAAGAGGAACTCAAAAGCCTCTTGATGAAAGTGAAAGAGAAGAGTGAAAAAGTTGGCTTAAAGCTCAACATTCAGAAAATGAAGATCATGGCATCCGGTCCCATCACTTCATGGGAAATAAATGGGGAAACAGTGGAAACAGTGTCAGACTTTATTTTTTGGGGCCCCAAAATCACTGTAGATGGTGACTGCAGCCATGAAATTAAAAGACACTTACTCCTTGGAAGGAAATTTATGACCAACCTAGATAGCATATTGAAAAGCAAAGACATTATTTTGCTGACAAAGGTCCATCTAGTCAAGGCTATAGTTTTTCCAGTAGTCATGTATGGATGTGAGAGTTGGATTGTGAAGAAAGCTGAGCGCCAAAGAATTGATGCTTTTGAACTGTGGTGTTGGAAAAGACTCTTGAGAGTCCCTTGGATTGCAAGGAGATCCAACCAGTCCATTCTAAAGGAGATCAGTCTTGGGTGTTCTTTGGAATGACTGATGCTAGAGCTGAAACTCCAAAACTTTGGCCACGTCATGTGAAGAGTTGACTCATTGGAAAAGACTCTGATGCTGGGAGGGATTGGGGGCAGGAGGAGAAGGGGACAACAGAGGATGAGATGGCAGGATGGCATCACTGACTCGATGGACGTGAGTCTGGGTGAACTCCGGGAGTTGATGATGGACAGGGAGGCCTGGCGTGCTACAATTCATGCGGCCGGGTCGCAAAGAGTCGGCCACGACTGAGCAACTGAACTGAATAACAATAAAATTTTGTTTTATGTAATGAATGAATGAAATTTCAGGTTGTCTTTACTTGCTCCCTCACCACAGTATGCCACTAAAACTTGCTCTCCTCATGGCTCATGTCTTCAACTTTTCCATTTTCTCAATCTCTTGCTTTCTCTCACTCTCTCCTTATCCATCTCTTTTTCTCCCTCTCTCTTCCCAATTCACAACTACTTCAGGATTTGATTTCTTTCTTGTCATAAAACCTCTTTTTTTACTTTCTTTTATTTTTAGGAAAAAGGCCAACACCTTTCATGATCTTCAGTCTGATCACCCCTCTTGTCTGTATTAACTCCACTTGTATTGATATTTTTGACTCTGGGAATGCAGAACTCTTTTAGTTCCTGGATTCCCCATGCTCTCTCACGTCTCTGTCTTTTTGCAACAGCTGTTATCTCTTCCTGCACTGACCTTTATTTCTCCCTCTTCTTCAGTTATCAACCCTATAGTTTTTTCCTCCATGAAGTTTCTCCCCATCATAAGGTCTACCGTTGCCTGACGTTGGACTAGCTGAGGTAAACTTCCTCTGTGTTGTCAAAGTTTCTCTCCTGGGCAGCTTTATTCTTACATTTGTTATTTGCTTATTTTATTTTATTCTTTGTATATTTGTACATTTGCTTACTTACCTCTTCTACACTGAGCCCTTCCAGGGTAGAGACTATCCCTTTCATCTGTGTTAACTCAGAATCCTGCATGATACCTGGAACATAACAAATGCTCTGTGAAAGTGAAAGTGTTACTCAGTCATGCCTGACTCTTTGTGACCCCCATGGACTGTAGCCTGGCAGGTTCCTCTGTCCATGGAATTCTCCAGGCAAGAATACTGGGGTGGGTTTCCATTTCCTTCTCCAGGGGATCTTCCTGACCCAGAGATTGAACCTGGATCTCCTGCAATGCAGGAGGCTCTTTACCAACTGAACCACCAGGGAAGCCAATGTTTGCTTAAAAATGGCTAAATAAAAGATAGAATCACCCCACTAAGTGAAATTCCCACTGAAGTTTAATGGCAAGCTTATAATTATCTCTCATAGTATTTATTGATCTTGACTTTTCCTGATAGATATCTGTGTATATGTCTTATTTCTGTTGTTTCTTCTCCTTAGAATTAGACTCTATGTCTTCTTCACCTATGTATATTCTACAGCACCTGACATATTTCCTGGTCTATAATAGGTGCCTGACAAATACTTGTTAACAAAAATGAATGATGAATCAAGCCATAATAAAATGACAGTACTTTATTAAAATGAACAAATGAAATATTCACATTTCACAAAGGCTTTAAGTCAACAGTGATTTAGTGCTAAAAGAATGAATTGCAAAAAGATTTCAGATAAGATGAAAAGAGAGTATAGGAAGCCTTTCACAACCCTCTGTAAATTTTATCACATGAGCAACTATCATTTCACCCTAAAGTCCAGCAGCCTCAAAATGAGATAGTTGTCTGAAATATGAGGTTATACAGTAAGATGCAGGCTGCCTCTACCACCATCAAACTTGTCCACACTTACATTGTTGTTTATATAAACTGGTTCTTTCAGGTGCATCTGAAGCTGTATGCCAACAGACACAGAAATGAAATACTCATGTCCAGGAGGAACTATATTTGAGATAAAATCTGATTTTGGCTTAGAAACAGGCAGTGGGTCATTTTTCAGTCTTTCAGTCTTCAAATATTAGTGTGACTTTTTCTGGGATAATGTGGCTTTTGCCTGTAAATAGCAAGCAAATCATGCTCATTACTTTTCTCTTTTTCTTTTTAACCAAGTATCTATACTAATAGCATCAGTCACCACACTGCCAAGGATTAGAATCTTCTCCAGTCCATTTAGGTCAGTTTGACCAGCATGAGACTCACCTGAAGCAGTGTGGAATGCAACTACTGAGTAATTTTATTCAGAATTGACTCTTACTACACCATATAGTTCAGTAAGCTCTTGATGAAGGTCAGAAATTGATAAACACTCTTTACTCTCAGGTTCAGAATGCTAATCACTCCACACAGTAAGCCACTGGCTGGAATCTTCTTCAAAACATTTAAAATGATTCCAAATACTATTTAGTGCAGCCTGTACTAAAGAAGCAGAAACAAAGATATATTTATCAATAATTCCCTCAAAATAAAACAAATATTGCTGATGGAGATTAAGAAATTCCTCTACTTTTCACTTTACTTGTCATCTCAACAGTCTCAGGGTTCTCCTGAGGTTGAGTCCGTCAAGTCAAGAGATGCAGAAAAGTATAACTCTGGGACTTGCTCTTTGAGAGGAGGCAAATCTTCCAGACAGGGAAGAAAAGTTGTCTGATCACTGTCCCACAGTGATTCAACCACTTTTAAAGCCACATTATCAAGATAAAAGTTTGGATGGAACTTCTCTATGACATGATAGATGATAGGGATCTATCCATTGTCACAGAGTCGATTTGCCTTCTCTGAAGACTGATACTATATCAGGAGAATTAGTGACTCCACAATTACCAGGTAAGTGGACATCAAACTTAAATTTAACAATATGTCTCTTAAAGCTTGCGGATGAGTAAATTTGACCAGATTGCCAATGCAGCCAACCATCTCAGTGCTACTGGCAACAAGTATCAGATTATTTTCTATGTCTCTACTCTCTCCTCATTTTTTAATTTGGTAAGTAGTTCCTCCTATAACTGCTTTTGCAGTTTTAACCATTTCCATCATGAATTTTTTTTCTCCCACCCAATTAATTTTTTAGTGACACCATCATTGAACAAAAAGTTTTCACTGGTACAATTAACACAACCATAACACAAAGATTTACAAGCAATGGTTGAAGCTAAGTTGGTTTTCCTGGTAGAAGGAAAGCCAAAAACCAGAAGGTAGTGTCTTTTGGCAGTTAGTTAAGCTGCTCATACATGTAACACAACTGCTATGTCATGAAAATAAGTCATTCAAAGAGCACAGCTCATGAATATTTTGACAATCACCTCTGCCAGTCATGAGCAGTTGCACTAATGAGCATGTTTGAAATCTGTTATCTGCTGCCACTTGGAATATCTCTTCACAGTGGTGACTCTGATTGTTGTACATAAGAGTGACAGGAATTGGTTTCTATTGGTGAGTAGCCAATCTTGTGGAGTCATAAATCCAAATTTCAGGGCTCCAACAACATAAGATTCAAATGACATGAGAGACTGTTTTCTAGCTAGTGGAAGTGAAACTGTAGCTTCAATTATTTGAGTGTTTTCATTCACTCAGACCTCTATGCTCTTAGTTGAATGCTTATGCTTTTGTTCCTGAAATCCCCAAACCATACACTGAAGATCTATTTGGACAAATTGCTAAAACAAATTATGGTGGTGTCAACTATTCTCTATATTCAGTTCAAGTAGAGTTCAGAGGTCATCATATAGCACATTCTAACAATCATTTTTTGCACAAAGCTGTTAGTGGATGTGATTTGAGATGAGATGAACCAGAAAGAGTACTAGAAGATTGCCTCTAGGTCCAGGTTGGTGCATATACCATTGTCATTGACTTAAAATGCTTCAGTACATTTGTTTTACTTGGGCACATTTCCAAAGAAGCACTTGTGAATACACTTCCTCGAACACTTGTTGATTGCATGCATCTCACCTAGAAACTGCCTATTCAGAACAAACCCAAGAGAATCTCCAAATTAATGGCTCTTTTAAATCCCTTGCTCTGTCTTCCTCTCTCTTTCTTTTAGTTTGGGAACAGTATGGATTTACTAGACTCATAGAAGTGCCTGAATTACTGAGAATCAGGTGAATTGGAGACTAGCTGAATAACTGCCGATACATAATGCATATGAACTTTGCAAAGAATCCCAAAAATGCAGGAAAGAAATTTAGTCCAACATATTTGACCATATAGCATTTTTTTTTCAGAATAATTGAACATCTTGAGAAACAATTACAGACACATGGAATATCATATTTGATCTAAAATTCACGCTATATAAGAAATAGTTGAGAAATAAAAAAGAGTCAATGAATAATGAATAATGTAATAACTGAGATCAAATGCACTCTGGA
Source organism: Bos grunniens (assembly GCF_055505025.1). Classification (NCBI taxonomy): domain Eukaryota; kingdom Metazoa; phylum Chordata; class Mammalia; order Artiodactyla; family Bovidae; genus Bos; species Bos grunniens. Next base: position 96,244,175 of record NC_141194.1, on the reverse strand, counting down.
GGGAACCAACAGTAGAATAACCGAGGCAGAAGGTAGGATAAGTGAGGTAGAAGATAGAATGGTGCAAATAAAAGAATTAAAAGAAATAAGGACAACCTCAGAGACCTCTGAGACAATGTTAAACACCCCAACATTCGAATCATTGGAGTCCCAGAGGAAGAAGACAAAAAGAAAGGCTATGAGAAAATACTTGGGGCGATAATAGTTGAAAACTTACCTAAAATAAGATAGGAAATAGCCACCCAAGTCCAAGAAACCCAGAGAGTCCCAAACAGGATAAACCCAAGGTGAAACACCCCAAGACACAATTTAATCAAATTAATGAAGATCAAACAGAAACAGAAAATACTAAAAGCAACAAATAACACACGAGGGGATTCCCATAAGGATAACAGCTGATGTTTCAATAAAAACTCTTCAGGCCAGAATGGAATGGCAGAACATACTTAAAGTTACGAAAGAGGAAAACCTACAACCCAGATTACTGTACCCAGCAAGGATCTCATTCAGATATGAAGGAGAAATCAAAAGCTTTATAGACAAGCAAAAGTTGAGAGAATTCAGCACCACCAAACAAGCTCTTCAACATGTGCTAAAGCATATTCTCTAGACAGGAAACACAGAAAAGGTGTATAATCTTGAACTGAAAACAACAAAGTAAATGGCAACAGGATCATACTTATAAATAATTACCTTAAATGTAAATGGGTTGAATGCCCCAACCAAAAGACAAAGACTGGCTGAATGGATACAAAAACAAAACCCCTATATATGCTGTCAACAGGAGACCCACCTCAAACCAAGGGATACATACAGACTGAAAGTGAAGGGCTGGAAAAAGATATTTCATGCAAATGGAGACCAAAAGAAAGCAGGAGCAGCAATACTCATATCAGATAAAATAGACTTTGAAATAAAGACCATAAAAGAGACAAAGATGGTCACTACATAATGATCAAAGGATCAGTCCAAGAAAAAGATGTAACAGTTATAAATATATATGTACCCAACATAGGAGCACCGCAATATGTAAGGCAAATGCTAACAAGTATGAAAGGGTAAATTAACAGTAACACAATATAGTGGGAGACTTTAATACCCCACTCACACCTATGGGTAGATCAGCTAAGTAGAAATTTAGCAAGGAAACAAAAACTTTAAATGATGCAATGGACCAGTTAGACCTAACTGATATCTGTAAGACATTTCACCCCAAAACAATGAATTTCACTTTTTTCTCAAGTGCACACAAACCTTCTCCAGGATAGATCACAAACTGGGTCATAAATCTAGCCTTGGTAAATTAAAAAAAAATTGGGGAGGGAGGAGGTTTTAGGATGGGGAACACGTGTATACCTGTGGCAGATTCGTGTTGATATATGGCAAAACCAATACAATATTGTAAAGTTAAAAATAAAATTAAAAAAAATTTGAAATCATTCCAACCATCTTTTCTCATTACAATGAGGTAAGATTAGATGTCAACTACAGGAAAAAAAAAAAAAACTATTAAACTACTAAAAATGCAAACATATGGAGGCTAAACAACACACTGCTGAATAACCAACAAATCACAGAATAAATAAAAAAAGAAACAAAAGTATTCATAGAAATGAATGAAAATGAAAACACGACAATCCAAAACCTATGGGATTCAGTAAAAGCAGTGTTAATGGGAAGGTTCATAGCAATACAAGCTTATCTCAAGAACCAAGAGAAAAATCAAATAAATAACCTAACTTTACACTTAAAGCAACTAGAAAAAGAAGAAATGAAGAACCCAAGGGTTAGTAGAAGGAAAGAAATCATAAAAATTAGGGCAGAAATGAATGAAAAAGAAACAAAGGAGACTATAACAAAAATCAACAAAGCTAAAAGCTGGATCTTTAAGAAGATAAATGAAATAGACAAACCATTAGCCAGCTTCATCAAGAAAAAAAAGGAGAAGAAGCAAATCAACAAAATTAGAACTGAAAATGGAGAGATCACAAGAGACAACACAGAAATACAAAAGATTATAAGAGACTACTATCAGCAACAATATGCCAGTAAAATGGACAACTGGGAAGAAATGGACGAATTCTTAGATAAGTATAACCTTTCAAAACTGAACCAGGAAGAAATAGACAAACTTAACAGACCCATCATAAGCATGGAAATTGAAACTGTAATAAAAAAAATCTTCAACAAGCTAAAGTCCAGGACCAAATGGCTTCACAGGTGAATTCCACAAAAAATTTTAGAGAAGAGCTAACACCTATCCTACTCAAACTCTTTCAGAAAACTGCAGAGGAAGGTAAACTTCCAAACTCATTCTATGAGGCCACCATCACCCTAATACCAAAACCAGATCACGATGCCCCAAAAAAGAAAACTACAAGCCAATATTACTGATGAACATAGATGCAAAAATCCTCAACAAAATTCTGGGAAACAGAATCCAACAATATATTAAAAAGATCATACATCATGACCAAATGGGCTTCACCCAGGGATGCAAGGATTCTTCAATATTTGTAAATCAATCAATTTAATACACCACATTTACAAATTGGAAGATAAAAACCATATGATTATCTCAATAGATGCAGAGAAAGCCTTTGACAAAATTCAACATCCATTTATGATAAAAACCCTCCAGAAATCAGGCATACCTCAATATAATAAAAGTCTATATGATAAACCCACAGCAAACATTATCCTCAATGGTGAAAAATTGAAAGAATTTTCCCTGATGTCAGGTATAAGACAAGGGTGCCCACTCTCACCACTACTATTCAACACAGTTTTGGAAGGTTTAGCTACAGCAATCAGAAAAGAAAAAAGAAATAAAAGGAATCCAGATTGGAAAAGAAGAAGTAAAACTATCACTGTTTGCAAATGACATGATCCTCTACATAGAAAACACTAAAGACACCACCAGAAAACTATGAGAGCTAATCAATGAACATGGTAAAGTTACAGGATACAAAATTAACACACAGAAATCCCTTCCAATCATATACACTAACAATGAGAAAACAGAAAGACAAATTATGGAAACAATTCTACTCACCATTGTGACAAAAAGAATAAAATACTTAGGAATAAATCTACCTAAAGAAACAAAAAAAACCTATATATATAAAACTATAAAATACTGATGAAATAAATAAAAAATGACACAAATAGATGGAGAAATAAACCATGTTCATTGATCAGAATAATCAATATAGTGAAAATGAGTATACTACCCAAAGCAATCGATGGAGTCTATGCAATCCCTATCAAGCTACCAGTGGTATTTTTCAGAGAACTAGAACAAATAATTTCACAATTTGTAAGGAAATACAAAAAACCTCAAATAGATAAAGCAATATTGAGAAAGAAGAATTGAACTAGAGGAATCAACCTACCTGACTTCAATCTATACTACAAAGCTACAGTCATCAAGACAGTATGGTACTGGCACAAAGACAGAAATATAGATCAATGGAACAAAATAGAAAGCCCAGAAATAAATCCACGCACCTATGGACACCTTATCCTTGGCAAAGGAGGCAAAAATATACAATGGAGAAAAGACAATCTCTTTCACAAGTGATGCTGGGAAAACTGGTCAACCACCTGTAAAAGAATGAAACCTGAACACTTTCTAACACCAGACACAAAAATAAGCTCAAAATATATTGAAGATCTTAATGTAAGACCAGAAACTATACAACTCTTTGAGGAAAACATAGGCAAAACACACTCTGACATAAATCACAACAGGATCCTCTATAACCTACCTCTCAGAGTAATGGAAATAAAGCAAAAATAAACAAATGGGACCTAATTAAACTTAAAAGCTTTTGCACAATGAAGTAAACTATAAGCAAGGTGAAAAGACAGACTTCAGAATAGGAGAAAATAACAGCAAATGAAGCAACTGACAAAGAATTAATCTCAAAACGCAGCTCATGCAGCTCAATTCCAGAAAAATAAACGATCCAATCAAAAAATGGACCAAAGAACTAAACAGACATTTCTCCAAAGAAGACATACAGATGGCTAACAAACACTTGAAAAGATGCTCAACATCACTCATTATCAGAGAAATGCAAATCAAAACCACAATGAGGTACCATCTCATGCTGGTCAGAATGGCTGCTATAAAAAGTGTACAAAAAGTAAATGCTGGAGAGGGTGTGGAGAAAAGGGAACCCTCTTACACTGTTGGTGGGAATGCAAACTAGTAGAGCCACTATGGAGAACAGCGTGGAGATTCCTTAAAAAACTGGAAATAGAACTGCCATATGACCTAGCAATCCCACTGCTGGGCATACATACTGAGGAAACCAGAACTGAAAGAACATGTACCCCAATATTCATGACAGCACTGCTTACAATAGCTAGGGCATGGAAGTAACCTAGATGTCCATCGGCAAATGAATGGATAAGAATGCTGTGCTACATATACACAATGGAATATTACTCAGCTATTAAAAAGAATGCATTGAATCAGTTCTAGTGAGGTGGATGAAACTGGAGCCTATTATACAGAGTGAAGTAAGTCAGAAAGAAAACCACCAATACACTATATTAATGCATATATATGGAATTTAGAAAGATGGTAATGATGACCCCATATGTGAGATAGCAAAAGAGACACAGATATAAAGAACAGACTGTTGGACTCTGTGGGAGAAGGTGAGGGTAGGATGATTTGATAGAATAGCATTGAAATATGTATATTACCATATGTGAAATAGATAGCCAGTCCAGGTTTGATACATGAGACAGGGTGCTCAGGGCTGGTGCATTGGGATGACCCTGAGGGATGGGATGGGGAGGATAGTGGGAAGGGGTGTTCAGGATGGGGTCACATGTACACCTATGGCTGATTCATGTCAATGTATGACAATAACCACTACAATACTGTAAAGTAGTTAGCATCCAATTAAAATACATAAATTAATTAAAAAAAGAAATATTTGAAAATATTTGTGATGTTTATACTCTGAAAAAAAGGAGACATGAGAAGAACATGAATATATTTATATATACTGTTCTCACTTTATTATACATATTATAGTGTCTATATTCTTATGCCTATTATATACATTATATATGTATATTTAAAACTAAGCAGTGGACACAGACTGGAAAAGGTTAGCTTTCCTTTCAATCCCAAAGGGCAATGTCAAAGAATGTTCAAACTAAATACTGTACAATTGTCCTCATTTCACATGTTAGTAAGAGTATGCTCAAAATCCTTCAAGCTAGGCTTCAGCAATACACGAACTGAGAACTTCTAGATGTACAAGCTGAGTTTAGAAAAGGCAGAGGAATCAGAGATCAAATTGCCAACATTAATTGGATCATAGAAAAAGTAATGCAATTTCAGAAAAACATCCACTTCTGCTTCATTGACTACAGTAAAGCCTTTGAGTTTGTGGATCACAACAAACTGTGGAAAATCCTTAAAGATATGGGAATACCAGACCACCTTACCTCTCTCCTGAGAAATCTGTATGCAAATCAAGAAACAACAGTTAGAAAAAAAAAAAAAAAAAGAAACAACAGTTAGAACTGGATGTGGAACAATGGACTGGTTCAAAATTGGGAAAGGAGTATGACAAGGGTATATATTGTCACCTTGCTTTTAACTTATATGCAGAGCACATCATGTGAAATGTCAGGCTGGATGAATCACAAACTGGAATCAAGATTGCCAGGAGAATTATCAGGAACCTCATATATGCAGATGATACCACTCTAATTGAACAAAGTGAAGAGAAAGTAAAGAACCTCTTGTTGAATATGAAAGAAGGGTGTGAAAAAGCTGGCTTGAAATTTAGCATTAAAAAACTAAGATCATGGCATCCAGTTATATCACTTCGTGGCAAATAGAAAGGAAACAAGTAGAAACAGTGACAGATTTTATTTTCGTGGGCTCCCAAATCATTGCAGATGGTGACTGCAGCCATGAAATCAAAAGATGCTTACTCCTTGGAAGAAAAACTGTGACAAATCTAGACAGCATGCTAAAAAGCAGAGACATTACTTTATTGACAAAAGTACACACAGTCAAAACGATGATTTTTCCAGTAGTCATATACAGCTGAGAGAGTTGGATCATAAAGAGGGTTGAGTGCTGAAGAATTGATGCTTTTGAATTGTGATGTTGGAGAAGACTCTTGAGAGTCCTTTGAACTGCAAGATCAAATTGGTCGATCCTAAAGTAAATCAACCCTGGATATTCATTGGAAGGATTGATGCTGAAGATGAAGTTCCAATACTTTGGCCACCTGATCTGAAGAGCCTACTCATTAGAAAAGACTCTGATGCTGGGAAAGATTAAAGGCAAAAGGGGAAGGGGTGGCAGAGGATAAGACAGTTAGAAAGTATCACCAACTCAATGGACATGAGTTTGAGCAAATTCCAGGAGACAGTGGGGGACAGAGGAGCCTGGTTTGCTGCAGTCCATGAGGTTGCAAAGATTTGGACATGACTGAACAAAAACAGCACTCTCTCTCTCTCTCCCTATATATATATATATATATATATGTATGTATGTGTGTGTGTGTGTGTGCACGTGTGTGTGTGTGTATTTTCTAGGCCTAACATAAGGAATACTTTGTAAAAAGTAATCAAATATGTTCAATGATATAATAGGTTATATTGCGAGGAACAATGTCTCATCACTGAAAGCAGTTAAGATGCTGAAGTACATATGTCATGGTAAGTTTATCATAAATGTGAGATTATACCTAATAATCTTCTAAATCTAAGACTATGATTTTGTGATTAAGTAGCAAACACTATTTTTTTTTCCTTAAATGCTTGGATTCCAATTCTACTTCAAGCATGTTTTAAATGGAGGCAGAGGAGACACATCCTTAATAGTCTAATTTAAAGGATAAAGTTACCAGAATTGCTGCCTCCCTCTCAGCCTCCATTGCTAAAATACTTCCCTTCCATTTTTCTACTTACCCTCAAATTCTGCTATTAGGCCTTATGTTCATATATGAACATAAGTTTCAGAGACAGACTTGATTTTTTTTTTATTAAAGTATAGTTAATGTTGTGTTCGTTTCAAACATACAGCAACGTGATTCAATTATATTGAGTTGGCCAAAAAGTTCATCTGGGTTTTTCCCTGACATGAGTTTGAGCATTGCAGGTGGATTCTTTACCACTGAGCCACCAGAGAAGCACTCAATAGGTTAACAATCTGTATGATGGTATAGGTGTATATGAATATGCTACCTGGCCCTGGGACTAAACAAAAGGGGGCAAAGGAAAGGAGTAGAAAGTGAAACAGCAGCAGAAAACAACCATCATTCAGTAACAGAGTGAATTCATTGGATGATGGTTAATCCCTGAATTATAATTTATCCTTAAATGCCTAAAATGAATTAGACACCATTTTCTAGACAAAATGAATTTGATAGCTTTTTAGCTCTTAACTGGTGATATCGGTTTTTTGTCCCCCAGCGCAAGGAACACCTCGCTATGTTTAACCTTTTTAATATTTTTTAACCCTCATACTATTTTCAAAGGAATATTAAGCTTTCATTTTTAAATGTTTAAATGCTCTGTACCTGGTTTACACACCATAATATAACTCCCCATGCACCAAAATCACTTTGACAAGTGGAAATTTGAACAGTAAGAGCCTTTAAACAGAAATTCACATTTTTTCCCATAATTCCCTACAATGCAAGGATTGTACAACCTCTAAATAAGATGTGCTACCACAGGCAGGGTTAGATTGCCCTTATCTTATAGAGCTGAACAGAGTTTCCATTTTTTGAATAGTATCAGATAACCGTTCTGTAAAGACCTTACAACACTTCATTCTGTGGCAGTATTTCCCCAAATGTGTAACTACATGCAGTGCACAACAGGTTGGAAAAACTGAAGCTGCATTAAAAAAAAAAAAAAAGACTGTGGTTGAATTTCTATATTCTTTGCAACTGATATCACCACCTGGAGGGTTCAAATAGGTAATAAACCTATTTGAGCAAAGGCATAGCAAATGCCTCTGTATGGAGAAAAGAGCTCTGCAAGGGAGCCTACAGGGCTTCAGGCAATTCTCATGTAGCAAAATCCCACTTAAAACAAACCTCCCTGCTCTCTTGGGATCTTGTGTAATCCTGGGATTAGATGGATCAGTACTGGCAGTGGTTGCTCTTTGCTCAGAGAATTTGCTCAGGTTGTATGGGGCTCATTCTGTTTTCCTTCAAATTTCAAAATCTAGTCTTGAGACAATTTTACTTAATAATTAATTTCTCAAGATGGTCTCTGATCCTTGATTCTACTTTGTATTCTCCATCGGCAAATCTGAACCTCAAAGGCCTTAATTTCATCAGTTTTGGATGAACAAGGCAAATTTTGCCTATATAGTCTCTATCATCCACAAGACTGCAAGCGTTTCTGGGACAAGGACATGCCTTATTTTTATTCTGTATGCCTACTGTCAAGCATACTGCCCAAGGTGATAATATCAAATAAATATTTGTAGCATGAATGAATGAATAAATGGCATGAAGTACTAAAGAAAATTGCTAACATGTAAGAGTTTACTGGCTTTATTAGTGTAACAAATTAGCTTGAATTGAGTAAGCCACACAATTACTTACAAACTTGGAAAAATCTTATAGGTTGGTTTTCATCTCTAAAAACATAGACAGCCCTTTAGTTTTCTTTAAAAGTTCTTTTGTGGAAAAAGATGAGGACATATTTTGTGGAAAAGATAAGAACACTCTTATCTTCCTGTGATTGAAAATGTAAAGGGAAAGCATGGTATTTTCCCAAAAGGATTCTTGACATTGGAATCTCCTTCCCTTTTTAACTGCTAAATCCTTGGTCTATTGACATTACTGATGCTAGGTAACTAGGAAGTATTTTGTTTTCATGTGTTAATACTTGTCTATTGTGTGGGCATAATATGAAGAGTACAAACTATTGTAATCAGAATTTCTCAAATGCATAAGCTATAAATATAGTACATTAAGCAGATATAAATGTTATACATTTTTCATAAATTCAGAAGATTTGAGAGTCAGGAAGATTTGAATTATGAATGCTATTTTTTAGCTTCTATCTTAAAAACTCCAAGAGAACTACATTTAACTCTCATCCTATTCCTCTAAGATGGAGTAGGAGGAAGGTATTAAAAGAGTCTGTTCCGCCTTCTAAGATCATTACTTTATTTTCCAGAAGTGTATCCTATTCCGGTAAGACAGATATGTCCCATTGATCTTAGAAATATGTTGTTCCATGGCTGCAATTTCTTTCTCTGAAATTATCTTCTGGTACTTTAAATTTATTACCAATTGGCTAGTGCAGTGTGGTTTTCAGTTGCTGAAAATTTAGAGTCCATTACAATAGTGAGGTTTGGAGTAATTTCCTGGACTATATTTGGTGCCAAAGTCTCTACAAACTGATTTTTTTGTCACTCTTTTGGCTGCCTGTCCTTAAGGGAAAGATCTGTCTTTTTATTTGGGTGGATCTGATACAAGAAATATTACCCATAGATGGCCTTTTTCAAGATTGTCTCCGTCTGTTTTGTAGGAAAGAAATTTAAGGTTGAAATGTTAAAACACACCTGAAAAATCAACACCAGAAATCTGAGTTCATTCTGTACAATAACTTCAACTGCTCCTGGACCTTAAGGCAAGGTCACTGTTGCTGTTGTCATGGGAATCTGGGTCTTGAGGAACAAAGCTCAAGTTCATTTTCTAACAAGATAACAAACAATTTTCCCCCTGAAACAAATCAATCATTTCCCTAAACACTCACAACTGTAGGACTAGTCATCTAGTTCCAGAGAGGAAATAGTCTTTATCAGATGAAAGTTCAGAAGATACCTCTTTCAAAATGAGAAGCCTAGCAATCCTTGGTCTGTTGAGAAGTTTAAGTTTTATAAATGATAAAGTTTCTGTGAAAGCTAGGGTTAATCTGGAAAACAAAGAGTGTCTGTCTCTTGGGTTGTTTTATCAACATTTTGATTGAAACTAAGTTAAGGTCAAAGAACATTTAGAAGAAAGGTAGACTCATTCACACTTGGCTGTGGACTCTGATATTCTTGCTATGGTCCTAGGAGCCAACATTTAAGAGTTTGGCCTGATCAGGTTAAGCCTCAGTCCAAGTGTCCATTAAAACACACTCTCTCTGAAAATAAAAGGAACAACTGCTTATCTCACTGAACTCTTTGGCCTATGGCTGAGTTGCCTTTTAAAGTGCTTGGGCATGCATGTAATAAACTCCAATGCTATTCAGTGGTTCTGATGACAGAATACCCATTTAATACCTTCAGTATTCATTCAGGATGAATTCTATTTTCTTTGCACTAAATTGGATACTAAAATAAAAAAGATCCTCTATCTGTGGAATATTTGTATATGCTTACGTTTCTAATATTCTGTATTTCATTATACCAAAACATCTGAAAAAATAAATTTCTTCTTCACCTGCCTATCAAGGGCTGGATTAAAGATTTATTAGAATTGATGACAGCACTTGCAAAGCATAGAGCACTCTCCGACTGCTACACTCACTTCAGCTCTCAGAGCAAAGCCGGAATACTGATTTTGATTTCCTTTTTTTTTTTAGGACTGTGAAGGAAATGTACTTTTAAAGGTTTTGCTTTAAAATGTGAATGTGATTATCATTTTTGTACAAATGTATGTAGCATTACTGGCATATTTAAGTTTTCAGCACATAATGCACACTCCTGATTTAGAAACTTAAATAGTTTATTTTTTAAGAGCTTTCCATTTCACCTTTAAGCTTGTGTTACATAAGCTTAATGGACTCACTCAGCTTTGTGATGGAGAGAATCCACCAGGTGAATAGCAGTAAGCTCATGAGCTTTGAAGGGTTTATTTTGCCAGACTGCAACTCCGGCTTACTGTTTGGAGCTGCGCTATCCTGTATGCACTGATTTTAATACCACAAAACTCTGATAATATTTATTGCAGAATGAAAATGTCTTTTGCCCCTGCCCTCCCCCTTTCTTTTTGCATAAATACAGTAAGTTGAGCTTTAACTAAAGTGATGCCTGAATTAAACTGACAAATCCAAATGCATGAAATTTAGGATTGCAGTTATATAGCATGTCAACATCAAACTGTCAGTGACAGTAAGTCACTGCCAGGAGAAGTTTCTACAGCTTTTGGAAATTTCAGTTCAGGTCATTAGTTATCCAGCACTGGTCAGAGAAGCAGACCCAATGAGGATGGTGAGACTTAAATTTGGTACTAAAATTTTCCTTCAATCTACAGATTTACTCTGGCACATGGGAGGAAGGCCGTGTGTCTGTAAGAAGAGTGGGGTTTGTGTTTCAAAGGAGAAAAGGGAAAAGGCTAGTGAGACAGATTGGATCTATTTCAACAAAAAACATACGATTGTTGATGCTTTGAGGGCACAAATGCCAAAGCCTTTGTTTACTTATGAGAAATATTAATAAGATGTCCTTTCTTTGTTCTTCTGAAGAAAAAGTTACTGAGTCAATTTTTGACTTACTAAATATGTTTACTCCTTTCATGGTTTTAAAATGTTTCTACCTTTCTCGTGTCTCTGAATGCCCTCAACAGACAGTTTAACCCCAAACTGTTTCAAATGTCCTCCCATGGTTGTAGTCTTGTATATTCCAAGAGGATGTTCTTGAGAATATAAACCATGCAAATGAACTAAGTATTTTTCAAAACTGCAATTAAAAAATGTTCCTACTGTAAAGAATCACACTTGGTTAGTGAAATAAGTAGCAAAAAGGTATTCAGAAAGCATCTCTGGACCATCTCTGCAATACAGGAGACATTGGTTTGATCCCTGTGTCAGGAAGATCTGTTGAAGGAGGACACAGCTACCCACTCCAATATTTTGTTCTGGAGAATCCCATGGACAGAGGAGCCTGGTGGGCTACAGTCCACAGGTCACGAAGAGTCGGACATGACTGAAGCAACTGAGCAGCACACACACACATCTGCTCTAGCCATATTCATGGCAGCTTTCAAATACAGATCTCGGTGAAGTCTTTCTGTACAGCAGGGTGAATTCTGCATGGCAGGACTTCTTGAGTAAGGACACTCTAGTGGGAACAACTTGACATTGTGCAATAATGTAACTACTGTCAATATAGTATGTGGGGTATGGGGAAAGAAAGGAGCTGTCAGAGATCATATTTTACCTTCTTATTCTTCTTGGAGAAGATTATAAGGTAGACAAAATGGACAAGCTCCAGCTAAGTGATTCTGTGGGAATCTTGGCCCTTTTTGCTAGAATGGTGGTGAAGAGTGTTTAGCTTATTTCATTCAACCATTTGCTTCCATTCCTTGGCCCCACTCCTTTTTGATCCTGCTTGGTTTTCCTTTTCTTCCCTCATGCCAAAAAAGAAAGAATGAAGGAAGAAAGATAGGAAGAAAGAAAGGAAAAAAGAAAAAGACATTGGAACTGTTTGGGTAAGAGAACATTAAATTATAGACAATGTTGATAGGGGAAATTATTTAGCTTTATTTTCTCAACTTAAAAGTTCTTGACTCATCATATTGTAAAGGCGGTAAAACAAAACCAAGTGAAACAAAATAAACCCCCACTACCCAGGAGACAATCTCATTTTAATTAAGATTTTACTTTGAAAAGAAGAAACTATTGTAGAAAGCACTGGTGGGAAAAAATAATTGAAAACATAATAAAACATGAATCTGAAAAAAAAAAAAAAAAGATTGTGATGTGGTTGGGAGGTTGGAAGGGTGGGATGTTTGCAGAAAAGGGAAACTTCAAGAAGAAGAAAAATGAGAGAACCAGGAAAAGGGACAGAAAAAATGAAAGGAAAACCACAAATGTCAAGGGATACTTAATTCTCTGATTAGAAGAGGGGCAAATTATACTCTTACATCAAACACTAAATGCTTAGTGTTTTAACTTCTGCTAAACATAGGAACAAATTGTACACATAGCTTTTCAGGATAGAAAATGAAGAGAAACAGAGTTTGACTATTTGATAGCAATTAAATAGCAATGTATATTCTTCTGGGCAGAGAACACTACTGGGCCCAACTTTTAAAATTATAGCATTTTGGCTACTTTTAGAAGAATATGACCCTCTCACTTGATGTTTATATGACACACACATGTTTGTTACACTGAAACACTGGTCTCTTGAGCATTAGAAGAAAACAAAACTTGAAACTATGACTCAAATAAGAAGAGAGTCCTCTAGGTATATTCCTTAAAGTACAAAGTACATAGCATTGTAGCAGAAATTATGCACTCAAGAATATGTCAAGCTTAATCAAATTTACAAAAGGGATGGATAGACTGTGTAACAGTAATAGAGAGTTCCACATTTCTTTCATCCCATGTAAACAATCCAAAGCAACACCATATACTTGTTAATAAATAAATATGTGAACAGGAAAATAATGCTACATTTGTAGACATAACATTAGAGCACAATCTCATTCTTTTGTATGATTCTCACAGTCATCCCATGAGGTTTGCAAGACAAGTTATCTTTTTTCCCTTCTAAAGACAAAGAAACTGAAGTTCAGAAAGCTGAACTGACTTACCCAAGATTAAAGTATAGAAAGTTGAGACTGAAACTCAGATCTCTAGATCCAAGTCTAATACTTTTTCCTATCTGCTACACTGCTCCTGAATTTAGAGGAATCATAAATATTAGGTCAAATTGAGTGTGGCTGTCTATAAATCCTAGCTGCAGATTTAGTATAGAATCTAGAAGATTCCTCAACACTACAGGTAAGTTTGAGTTTTCTTCCTGAGATCACTACCTTTCTGAAAACATTATCTACAGATATCTTATCCTTGATCATTTGAAGCTTCTAGCAATAAGCAATACTCTGCCATAGGGATATAATAAATGTTCAACAAATGTTTATTTACCTCAATTACCATGCAAAAGGCTTATAATTAATAATCAATCTAATGATATGCTAGTCTATTTACCTTTTGATTTGATGAAGAGATTCTTAGAATTAAAAAATATGTGATATTAAAACTGCCCATGAGATACATCAATTTTATTCATATACTTTATTTTTACAGAGATGAACTACAAACTATTTTCTTCTTTTAAATTCATCAAGCTTCTCTTGGATTCAATAATATAATTATAAAGTGCTCCAGATTTTACTTGAAAACCTATGAGCTGCTTTTTAACTGTAAAAATGCAAATGTATTGAAAATTAAGTTTGGAAATAAATATCTCTACAAGTACATAGGAGTAAGAAGAAAGACATGGGTTAAAAACAAGAATTTATATATGAGCACATTCACTTTATTTTTTTTTTTTATTTTTTTTTTCTTTAATTTTATTTAAAAAAAAATCACATGCTCCCCATCCTGAACCCTCCTCCCTCCCAACCTCATTCACTTTATTCTAATGCATAAAGCTACACCAAAGTCAGATTCCAAGGTTTTTCTCTTTCTAAGTAGGTGCATATAAAAATTTAATAATTTTTCTTGAAATGTAGTATTAGCCAAATTTAAAACATTTAATCTGAAACAAAATGCTGATTTTGAACAAAGCAGTCTCAAGATGGGACCTCATAGTTCTTATATCATGACATACAGTTACTCTTAGATTTATGACCATTAAATGAAAAAGAAGCCATAGTCTCAAAAATAGTATATTTGTTAACTGTAGAGAATCCCATGTAAATCGTTCCTTCTAAAGTGTTACAGACAGAGGGTAAAGTGTCACAAAGCCTTATCCATGTCTATCATTTTTATTAAAACCAAACGAAAAAAAAGTTCTTGTAAATAATGTAGGAATGAATTCTGATGTGCTGTATCAAAAGCATGACAATTTTGTCACTTCTTTAAGTATCATATTTTATTGTTAACCTAATAGAGGAGGAGAGCTTACATGTAGGGTTAGATTTAGTGCCAGCAGTTGCATTTCTATCTTTTCATGAGACTAGAAGCTTTATGAAAGCAGACATCATGACTAACTTGCTATCAATTTGGTCTCCAGCACCTAACATATTACATGGGACATGGCAGACAGTTAATACAGTTAATAGATATTTTTGAAAAAATAAACATTATCAAGAGGGAATAAATTAGAAAGTTGAGGAATTCTTTATAAAGCCTCAAAGATCTAAAACAGGGCTGAAAGAAGATGACTCTTAGAGAAGAGAAATAGCCTCTGTGCAACAAGTGGGGATGAATGTTTTAAAGAGCCAACAGCAGATAACCCTTCATACTGTGAGTGGTTATTTCATCAATAGAGAATACAGTTGAGAAAAGTCAATCTTCCAGGTATGAAATCTTAAAAGAAAAAAAAAAAGAAGTCATGGGGAAAGGATGGAGAAAGCATAAAAAATCAGAGAAAGAAAAACAATGGTGGAGTCTCTGACACCAAGGAAGGCAAGTACCAGAAAGATAATTGACATCATATTGTTACATGTTCTGTAGTCTTCTAACAGCCATTTCATTTTCAGGGGTTCTCAGGAGGCCGTAAAAACTAAGGCCAGGGGTGGAAATGTGTCTGTGTGTCTGTGTGTGTGTATTTGGTGGTGGTGGGTGGGGGTTGAAAATAGCCACCTACCTCTCAATAGTCCTTAAATATTATACATCACTGTGATTCATTATAAGCATATCAACCATCAGACTTTCTTTTTCGGTGTGAAGAGTTCAGTTCAGTTCAGTTCAGTCACTCAGTCGTGTCTGACTCTTTGCGACCCCATGAATCACAGCACTGCAGGCCTCCCTGTCCATCACCAACTCCCGGAATTCACTCAAACTCACATCCATCGAGTCAGTGATGCCATCCAGCCATCTCATCCTCTGTCGTCCCCTCCTCCTCCTGCCCCCAATCCCTCCCAGCATCAGAGTCTTTTCCAATGAGTCAACTCTTTGCATGGGTGGCCAAAGTACTGGAGTTTCAGCTTTAGCATCATTCCTTCCAAAGAACACCCAGGGCTGATCTCCTTTAGAATGGACTGGTTGGAACTCCTTGCAGTCCAAGGGACTCTCAAGAGTCTTCTCCAACACCACAGTTCAAAAGCATCAATTCTTTGGCACTCAGCTTTCTTCACAGTCCAACTCTCACATCCATACATGACCACTGGAAAAACCATAGCCTTGACTAGACAGACCTTTGTTGGCAAAGTAATGTCTCTGCTTTTCAATATGCTATTTAGGTTGGTCATAACTTTTCTTCCAAGGAGTAAGCATCTTTTAATTTCATGGCTTCAGTCACCATCTGAAGAGTTACAGTTTTAATGAAAGAACAAAGCATGGTACATTGTGATAAATCTAAGAAATAGCAGATGATGTTCAGGATATTGCTGTGCTGCTGACAAATCCATAAGAGGCTTATAGCAAGATTACTGGAAAGTAAAACAATGACTTAGGAGAAGTCTTCTTTGGATTTTGATTCAATAATCAGTTTTGCAGAATGGTAGTCATGTTACATCCACACAAAATCACGTTATTCCACTATCTTTTATTTTATGAGAAAAATGACCAAAACTCAGTCCAATAAAAGGAATCTTTCAAGAGAGTGAATTCTGGGCTTCAGTACTTATATAATTTTATTTAGCAACTGAATGTGTATCTATAGTGATATACTTGATAACTGAATAATTAAAAAGGGATTAAATTATGTTTCATATAATATTATAGAATATAGTACATTTTGGATGGTATCCACTTGAGAAAAAAAAAAGTTTAAACAAAGCATTGCTCCTACTAAGGTTAGACCTAAGTTATTTCAAAAACCACTTAGCCTTCTGATTGGCGTGAAATGGTACCTCATTGTGGTTTTGATTTGCATTTCTCTGATAATGAGTGATGTTGAGCATCTTTTCATGTGTTTGTTAGCCATCTATATGTCTTCTTTCGAGAAATGTCTATTTAGTTCTTTGGCCCATTTTTTGATTGGGTCTTTTATTTTTCTGGAATTGAGCTGCAGGAGTTGCTTGTATATTTTTGAGATTAGTTGTTTGTCAGTTGCTTCATTTGCTATTATTTTCTCCCATTCTGAAGCCTGTCTTTCACCTTGCTTATAGTTTCTTTTGTTGTCCAGAAGCTTTTAATTTTAATTAGATCCCATTTGTTTATTTTTGCTTTTATTTCCAGTATTCTGGGAGGTGGGTCATAGAGGATCCTGCTGTGATGTATGTCGGAGAGTTTTTTGCCTATGTTCTCCTCTAAGAGTTTTATAGTTTTTGGTCTTATGTTTAGATCTTTAATCCATTTTGAGTTTATTTTTGTGTATGGTGTTAGAAAGTGTTCTAGTTTCATTCTTTTACAAGTGGTTGACCAGTTTTCCCAGCACCACTTGTTAAAGAGATTGTCTTTTCTCCACTGTATATTCTTGCCTCCTTTGTAAAAAATAAGGTGTCCGTAGGTCTGTGGGTTTATCTCTGGGCTTTCTATTTTGTTCCATTGATCTGTATTTCTGTCTTTGTGCCAGTACCATACTGTCTTGATGACTGTGGCTTAATGCTGGAGTGGGTGTGGAGAAAAGGGAACCCTCTTACACTGTTGGTGGGTTTGCAAACTAGTACAGCCACTATGGAGAACAGTATGGAAATTCATTAAAAAACTGGAAATAGAACTGCCATACGACCCAGCAATCCCACTGCTGGACATACACACCAAGGAAACCAGAATTGAAAGTGACACGTGTACCCCAATGTTCATTGCAGCACTGTTTATAATAACCAGGACATGGAAGCAACCTAGATGTCCATTGGCAGATGAATGGATAAAAAAGCTGTGGTACATATACACAATGGAGTATTACTCAGCCATTAAAAAGAATACATTTGAATCAATTCTAATGAGGTGGATGAAACTGGAGCCTATTTTACAGAGTGAAGTAAGCCAGAAAGAAAAACATCAATACAGTATACTAATGTATATATATGGAATTTAGAAAGATGGTAATGACAACCCGGTATGTGAGACAGCAAAAGAGACACAGATGTATAGAACAGTGTTTTGGACTCTGTGGGAGAGGGAGTTGGGGGATGATTTGGGAGAATGGTATTAAAACATGTACAATATCATATAAGAAATGAATTGCCAATTCAGGTTCAATGCAGGATACAAGAAGCTTGGGGCTGGTACACTGGGATGACCCAGATGGATGGTATAAGGAGGGAGGTGGGAGGGGGGCTCAGGATGGGGAACACATGTACACCCGTGGTGGATGCATGTTGATGTATGGCAAAACCACTACAATATTGTAAAGTAAAAAACAAAACAAAACAAAACAAAAACACTTAGCCAAGCCCTAGATGTCCTGCATAATGCTATATATACTCAGGTCTATATATACCCCAGTCTCCCACATTGCAGACTTTCCTGGTGGCTCAGATGGTAAAGCATCTGCTTAAAATGTGGGAGACCTGGGTTCAACCCCTGGGTCAGAAAGATCTTCTGGAGAAGGATGGCAACCCACTCCAGTACTCTTGCCTGGAAAATCCCATGGACGGAGGAGCCTGGTAGGCTACAGTCCATGGGGTAGCAAAGAGTCAGACACGACTGAGCAACTTCAATTTCACTTTCACCAGCATTGCAAGCGGATTCTTTACCAGCTGATCCACCAGGGAAGCCCCTATATATACACTACTTTCATTTGAATAGGAACTAGGAAACATTGGAATATTTTAGCCTGTATGAGAGGTATGCATCTATTTCAGTAACCACTGTCACCTACTGGGTCCCAAAGTATAAAACCTGACTCAAGAAACTAAAGTAGGGACCTTCCTGGTGGATCAGTGGATGAGAATCCCCCTGCCAATCGGAAGGACGTGGATTTGCTCCCTGGTCTGGGAAGATTCCACATGCCATGGACCAATTGAGCCCATGAGCCACAACTATTGAACCTGTGCTTTGGAGCTGCAACTACTGAGCTAATGCCTAAACTACTGAAACCCACACACCTAAAGCCTATAGTTAGTTAGTTAGTTCAGTCACTCAGTCGTGTCTGATTCTTTGTGACCCCAAGGACTACAGCAAGCCAGGCCTCCCTGACCATCACCAACCCCGGAGTTTACTTAAACTTGTGTTCATTGAGTCAGTGATGCCATCCAGCCATCTCATTCTCTGTTGAACCCTTCTCCTCTCCCCTTCAATCTTTCCCAGCATCAGGATCTTTTCCAATGAGTCAGTTCTTTGCATCAGGTGGCTGAAGTATTGGAGTTTCAGCTTCAACATCAGTCCTTCCAATGAATATTCGGGACTGATTTCCTTTAGGATGGACTGGTTGGATCTCCTTGCAGTCCAAGGGACTCTCAAGAGTCTTCTCCAACACCACAGTTCAAAAGCATCAATTCTTTGGCACTCAGCTTTCTTTATAGTCCAACTCTCAAATCTATACATGACTACTGGAAAAACCATAGCCTTGACTAGATGGACCTTTGTTGGCAAAGTAATCTCTCTGCTTTTCTATATGCTGTCTAGGTTGGTCATAACTTTTCTTCCAAGGAGTAAGTGTTATTTTTTTAATTTCATGGCTGCAGTCACCATCTGAAGTAATTTTGGAGCCCCCAAAAATGAAGTCTGCCAATGTTTTCACTGTTTCTCCATCTATTTCCTATGAAGTTATGGGACTGGATGCCATGATCTTTGTTTTCTGAATGTTGAGTTTTAAGTCAACTTTTTCACTCTCCTCTTTTACTTTCATTAAGAGGCTCTTTAGTTCTTCTTCACTTTCTGCCATAAGGGTAGTGTCATCTGCATATCTGAGGTTATTGATATTTCTTCTCCCAGAAATCTTGATTCCAGCTTGTGCTTCATCCAGAACAGGGTTTCTCATGATGTACGCTGCATATAAGTTAAATAAGCAGGGTGATAATATACAGCCTCGACATACTCTTTTCCTATTTGGAACCAATCTGTTGTTCCATGTTCAGTTCTAACTGTTGCTTCCTGACCTGCATATAGGTTTCTCAAGATGCAGGTCAGGTGGTCTGGTATTCCCATCTCTTTTAGAATTTTCCACAGTTTATTGTGATCCACACAGTCAAAGGCTTTGGCATAGTCAATAAAGCAGAAATAGATGTTTTTTCTGGAACTTTTTTGCTTTTCCCAAGATCCAGCGGATGTTGGCAATTTGATCTCTGGTTCCTCTGCCTTTTCTAAAACCAGCTTGAACATCTGGAAGTTCACAGTTCACAGATTGTTGAAGCGTGGCTTGAAGAATTTTGAGCATTACTTTGCTAGTGTGTGAGATGAGTGCAATTGTGTGGTAGTTTGAGCATTCTTTGGCATTGCCTTTCTTTGGAATTGGAATGAAAACTGACATTTTCCAGTCCTGTGGCCTCTGCTGAGTTTTCCAAATTTGCTGGCATATTGAGTGCAGCACTTTCACAACATTATCTTTTAGCATTTGAAATAGTTCAAGTGGAATTCCATCACCTCCACTAGCTTTATTCGTAGTGATGCTTCCTAAGGCCCACTTGACTCACATTCTAGGATGTCTGCTTCTAGGTGAGTGATCACACCATTGTGATTATCTGGGTTATGAAGATCTTTTTTCCATAGTTCTTCTGTGCATTCTTGCCACCTCTTCTTAATATCTTCTGCTTCTTTTAGGTCCATACCATATTTGTCCTTTATTGAGCCCATTTTTGCATGAAATGTTCCCTTGGTATCTCTAATTTTCTTGAAGAGATCTCTAGTCTTTCCCATTCTGTTGTTTTCCTCTATTTCTTTGCATTGATCGCCAAAGAAGGCTTTCTTATCTCTCCTTGCTATTCTTTGGAACTCTGCATTCAGATGGGTATATCTTTCCTTTTTGCTTCTCTTCTTTTCACAGCTATTTGTAAGGCCCACTCAGACAACCATTTTGCTTTTTTGCATTTTTTTTTCTTGGGCATGGTCTTGCTCCCTGTCTCCTGTACAATGTCACAAACCTCCATCCATAGTTCATCAGACACGCTATCAGATCTAGTCCCTTAAATCTATTTCTCATTTCCACTGTATAATCATTAGGGATTTGATTTAGGTCATCCATGAATGGTCTAGTGTTTTTCCCTACTTTCTTCAATTTAAGTCTGAATTTAACAATAAGGAGTTCATGATGTGATCCACAGTCAGCTCCTGGTCTTGTTTTTGCTGACTGTATAGAGCTTCTCCATCTTTGGCTGCAAAGAATATAATCAATCTGATTTCAGTGTTGACCATCTGGTGATGTCCATGTGTAGAGTCTTCTCTTGTATTGTTTGAAGAGGGTGTTTGCTATGAACAGTGTGTTCTCTTGGCAAAACTCTATTAGCCTATGCCCTGCTTCATTTTGTACTAAGGCCAAATTTGCCTGTTACTCCAGGTGTTTCATGACTTCCTACTTTTGCATTCCAGTCCCCTATAACGAAGAGGACATTTTTTTTGCGTGTTAATTCTAGAAGGTCTTGTAGGTCTTCATAGAACTGTTCAACTTCAGCTTCTTCAGCATAACTGGTCAGGACATTGACTTGGATTACCATGATATTGAATGGTTTGCCTTGGAAATGAACAGAGATCATTCTGTCTTTTTTGAGATTGCATCCAAATACTGCATTTCATACTCTTTTGTTGTCTATGATGGCTACTCCATTTATTCTAAGGAATTCTTGCCCATAGTATTAGATATAATGATCATCTGAGTTAAATTCACCCATTCCAGTCCATTTTAGTTATCTGATTCCTAAAATGTTGACTTGCACTCTTGCCATCTCCTGTTTGATCACTTCCAGTTTGCCTTGATTCATGGCAATGCCTGTGCTCCTCAACAAAAGAGACCACTGCAATGAGAAGCCCTCACATTGCCATGAAGAGTAGCTCCTTCTTGCTATAACTTGAGAAAGCTCAAGCCACAGTGAAGACCCAGCACAACCAAAAGGAAAGAAAGAAAAAGAAACCAAAGTATAGGGACCAGATTGCAAGGTATCAGGAAAAGAATTACTGTACATGTGCTCCAAAGTGTAAAACATTGTAATCCCAGACTCTCATCCAAGATATTACTGCCAATTGCTATTATCTTCACACTTTCTTCTTTATAGAACCCATGCTACCCTAGGTACACCTCAGTATCCTCTTCATTATACAAATGGTATTGGGAATAGTCTTATTGCTGTGCTTTTTAATAAAAATTCTCTCATAAGACTGTAAGCAATTTCTGCATTCCATTTTCATACATGGGCATTGAGACTATTCTCAACCAGAGGAAAAATTCATAATTTACACTAAGATGAACTTCCTGCATTGTTACAATATTTATAGCTTGTGCAATTAACATTCTGAACAGATCAGTGGCATAGCATCTAAGTAAATACAGGGGGAATAAATTTTACAAATAAACATGTGCCTAGTGTTAGTAGCCAATGATGATGAAAAGGCATTAAAACTGGTTACTCTGATTCTGTGATCTTCCTTTATAGTTCAGATGATATATCTTGTGAACAGAATGGATAAGAAGACAATATTCTACAGCTAGCAAAGTTTTATAATTACCCACAAAATTGCCAGCAGAGGAATAATGGCGCTTGTCATTACAACTGAAGGTAAAGTATACATATATGGTATAGGGTTTCAATGCTTTTTAAAATGTGACAAATTCTTTATTTTGCATGCATTTGTATTTGCAATGTATTTCTCAAATAAAACTAGTGAATTAAACAGGACTTCTGGTACTCCAACATCCTGAATTTCACTTCATCTCCACTATTTCAACAAATTCTAATGAATCTGATCTAGATTATCCCCCAAATTCAGTATTCAAACTTTCAAAATTCTCTGTTAAAAGTAACCATGCAATTTTTATGCACTCACTCATTTAACACTTGTGCCATGTTTTATTTGGTCTTGAGGCCTCGAGTTTACAAGTTTTAATGTTTTAATCATCCACTCCTTATTGAAAGATTTGTGGATACCTTTCCTTACAGTCTTAAGAAATACATTTCTTTTAAGCATCTCAAAATATCTTCTTCTTCCTTTTAATTAAGTTCACATGTGGAAAAACACTGGGAATGGATAACTAATAAAGTTTTCAGATAAATTACAAGTAATTCCTACCTTTGATGTTTTCAGATAAATTACAAGTAATTCCTACCTTTGGTGTCATGTTTTCTCTGAGTGGTCAGAGGTTATTATGACAAGAGGAAAAGACTCTGACCTTATTCAGTCAAAGCAGGGTCTATATGTATGATTTGTTAAACTAGCATTCAGGAGCATGTCCCTGGGAGGGAGGCAAAAGAGGAAAATATATAGTTGGCTGCTTTTGACACCTGGAGAGTTTTGAAACCAGGGATGTTTCCAATCTATGAAGTTATAAGAGCAAGGATGAGGTCTGACTTATGCATTATATTCTACAAACCTAGCATTATACCAGTTCAAAGTAGGTGCTCAGTCAATACATTTTTGACTAACTGATGCCATATTGAGAAACCATTCACCCTCCCTTAAAACTTCTAAAATGCTTATTTTCAAAAGACCAATGAAGACTATAAGATGATCTCTTTTTCTCAAGTTAACTAGAACATTCCATTGTAATCTGAATACCTACAGTGTGTCAAGCACACCCAGAGCCTCCAGATTCATAACCTCTGGGCATCAGTTTTTAAATGTGAAGCCTCATTTAAAATATTTTGGAAATGGTCAAGGAAGTGAAGAGAATGAATTTCTTTGACAAAGAGAAAAGGCAGTATTTTCCCTTCAAAATGGAAACCCAATGCCATCAATGGAATGAAGGTGTGAGGTTTAAATTGTGGCATTAGAGCAGGAGTCTGTCTCCAACAGGTATAGTTGCTGCAGTTGCATTTTATAAAATTAAGAAATGATTGTAGACTTTCTGTATTATAACTGCATGTATGTCTACACAACAGAAATTTACATTCATATGTATTCATATGCTCCTTTTCTCCCTACTAAAATAAATATTGACAGCATATCTGTTACCTGATTGAAGGAAAAGGGACTTCTAGAAAGGTCTTTCCCATAAAGCTAAGCAGTTAAATGGGATAGTTCCAGGTAATTTCTAATTCATAACTTATCTTGAGCCTGGGCAGGAAAAATCATTATCACCATATTTACTATGGAAAGAACAACCCTTATAGCTAGATAAGATGAAGACAAAGATGTGTAATGTGAGGAGGGGCAGAAATGTTAATAAAAATAATGAAATGCTAGACACACTGGGGTTTAAATCTAATCAGTCATGATTTTAATTTTATTTATTTGTTTACTATCTGTTACTTTTTCCACTATCTGTCACTGTTACTATTTTCACTATCTGTTACTTTTGTCTGCTGCAATTTTATTTTGGAGTTTTGCACCTATGTTTCTGTGGGATTGTCTGTAATTTTCATTTCTTGTATCATCTTTGATTACAGTAGTTCTAAAAACAGAGTTGGAGAAATTGAACTCATTTTCAAACCCCGGAAGAGTTTGTATATTATAGTGATCTTTGATGTTTGGGGAAAATAACTTAAAATCATGCTGTTATTTTTGTTAATGTGTTATTTTGTTTATACATGGAAGAGTAGTTACATGATATGTTCAGTTTCTTTAATGGTCTATTCTGATTTTCTATTTCTTCTGGAGTCACACACATCTCAATTCTGTTGCCTCTACCTTGAGTGGGTCCAAGACCTTAATTCTGGTCCTTTTTTTCACAGGTATTTAAAACCAAAGCTCCTAGATAGTATTGAGCTTTTAAAAATTCTGCTCCCTACTTATTCACCCCATGCCCAAGCCAGCCCATGCTACATGGCTGAAAAAGTATTGGTCTGTGTACTTACCAATCTACCTCTCAATTTCCTCTGGCACGTAGAGATTTCTCTTTGCTTCCTGAGAGCATGGATATCTAAATGTGTATTCAAAATTTGGGTTATCTTTTATCTAGTCTTTTCAGGTGTTTGCAGTAGGAAGGTTTCCCCACCAGTTGGGTCTATCAAGGTTCCAGAATTCCTCTATTATGTTTTCTGTCCACTGTCTCAGTACCATACTTTCCTCAACTCACTGCCACTTGTATCATCTGGATGCTATATCATCATCAAGTCTTGAATCTTCTCTAGTAAGTGTCATCTATTGCCCCACTGTTGCTAAATTCAGTGGATTCTTTCTGCCCTCTGTAGCCCTACAACAGGATCTGGCTATATTCTGTACTCGGTAAAAACATGTGGCATGAATTAACTTTATATGACCTCATAGCATCATTTGCCACCTCTACACTTCATAAAATTTTCTATTTCCTTGACTCTCTTAACAAAGTTAAGAAAAACAAGAGGGGTTTCCTTTTACTTCTTTCTATATTCCTCCTCACTCGCCTCTCAGATTTTCATTTTTTAAAATGTATCCATTATGTATTGTTGTTTCCCAAGTAATCGTTCTCTCTCTTCCTGCTAAACCCACACGTTCCCTTTTCTTCACCTATCACCACATTCCACCAGTTTTCAAGTCTTTATCTCCAACTAAGATTTCTTTCCTGATATTCAGACTCATGTTAAATTGTTTACTATGTGGATGTCTAACAGGTAACTTAAGCTCACATGACCTAAATTGAGTGCACACTTCCCTCTCCAGAATTTATTCTTCTTCCTATATATTTTCCATTTTATTTCCCTGAGGTAGAATTCTTACAGTTATCATTCACTAATCTTTTTCCCTCATGCTGTCCACCCATCCAAGCTGATCGCCAAATTCTCTG
Source organism: Bos grunniens (assembly GCF_055505025.1). Taxonomy (NCBI): domain Eukaryota; kingdom Metazoa; phylum Chordata; class Mammalia; order Artiodactyla; family Bovidae; genus Bos; species Bos grunniens. Next base: position 96,218,539 of record NC_141194.1, on the reverse strand, counting down.
AATTATGTCTCCTAAACGTCTCTGGAGTCTGTCTTTTCCTTATGACATTGCTTCATTTAGATCCTTATCATTTTATACCTGTATTATGGAAATGGCCTCATCTTTAATATCAGGTTTTAATTTGCTCCCTCACACTCTTCCTTCAATCCATCCTTCACCCTCCTGACAACATTATCTTAAAAATTAAATTAGGTCATGACATTCCTTTAATTTAAAATCTTTAAGAATCTCCCTATCATTCTCAGGATGAAATCTACTGTTTTCAGTATGGCATTCAAAGTCCCTCCTTACTTTTTCAGTCTCATATCTCAACACTTTCCCCTTATACTCTATAATCCAGTAATACTGAACTCTTTACAATTCCTTGAATGAGTATTTGCTCTTAGGCAGCATTCACTGATTCACTAGATTGGATTAGGTGCCCTTATCATGCAGCATTCATCACACTGTTTTCTAACCATCAGATTGCCCATAATTAGAGACACTGTTATCTGTGTATTCCTGGTAATTAATATCATGTTTAGCACACATGAGGATCTCAGTAAATGTTGAATTAGTGAATATAAACGTATACTTGTAAATATTCTCACTTTTTTCTACTTTTTAATGGATATGTCTCTATTAATAATAATCACACACACACATGTATATATGTAAAATTGCTTGCTATAGGTCAAGAGATCATTAGTCTTTCCCATTCTATTGCTTTCCTCTATTTCTTTGCACTGATCAGTGAGGAAGGCTTTCTTATTTCTCCTTGCAATTATTTGGAACACTGCATTCAGATGGGTATCTTTTTTTTTCTCCTTTGCCTTTCACTTCTTTTCTTTTCTCAGCTATTTGTTAGGCCTCCTCAGACAACCACTTTTCCTTTTTGCATTTCTTTTTCTTGGGGATGATCTTGATCCCTGCCTCCTGTACAATGTCAAGAATACTCCATCCATAGTTCCTCAGGCACTCCTATCTATCAGATCTAATCCCTTGAATCTATTTGTCACTTCCACTGTATAATCATAAGGGATTTGATATAGGTCATACCTGAATGGTCTAGTGGTTTTCCCTACGTTCCTCAATTTCAGTCTGAATTTGGCAATAAGCAGTTCATGATCTGAGCCACAGTCAGCTCCTGGTCTTGTTTTTGCTGACTGTATAGAGCTTCTCCAGAAATGGCAACCCACTCCAGAGTTCTTGCCTGGAGAATCCCAGGGATGGTGGAGCCTGGTGGGCTGCTGTCTATGGGGTCACACAGAGTCAGACATGACTGAAGCAACTTAGCAGCAGCAGCAGCATAGAGCTTCTCCATCTCTGACTGCAAAGGATATAATCAATCTGATTTTGATGTTGACCATCTGGTGATGTCCATGTGAAGAGTCTTCTCTTGTGTTGTTTGAAGAGGGTGTTTGCTATGACCACTGTGTTCTCTTGGCAAAACTCTGTTAGTCTTTGACCTGATTCATTTTGTACTCCAAGACCAAATTTCCCTGTTACTTCAGGTATCTCTTGATTTCCTACTTTTGCATTCCAGTCTCCTCTAATGAAAAGGACATCTTGTTTGGGTGTTAGATCTAGAAGGTCTTATAGGTCTTCATTGAACCATTCAACTTCAGCTTCTTCAGCATTACTGCTCAGGGCATAGACTTGGATTACTGTGATATTGAATGCTTTGCCTTGGAAACAAACAGGGATCATTCTGTCATTTTTGAGATTGCATCCAAGTACTGCATTTCAGACTCTTTTGTTGACTATGATGGCTACTCCATTTCTTATAAGGGATTCTTGCCCACAGTAGTAGATACAATGGTCATCTGAGTTAAATTCAGCCATTCCAGTCCGTTTTAATTCACTGATTCCTAAAATGTCGATGTTCACTCTTGCCATCTCCTATTTGACCACTTCCAATTTGCCTTGATTCATGGACTGAACATTCCAGGTTCCTATGCAATATTGCTCTTTACAGTATTAGACTTTACTTCCATTACCAGTCACCATTTGAATGCAGAGTTCCAAAGAACAGCAAAGAGAGATACGAATGCCTTCCTCAGTGATCAATACAAAGAAATAGAGGAAAACAATAGAATGGGGAAAGACTAGAGATCTCTTCAAGAAAATTAGAGATACCAAGGGAACATTTCACACAAAGATGGGCACAATAAAGGACAGAAATGGTATGAACCTAACAGAAGCAGAAGATATTAAGAAGATGTGGCAAGAATATACAGAAGAACTATACAAAAAATGATCTTCATGACCCAGATAACCATGATGGTGTGATCAGTCACCTAGGGCCAGACATCCTGGAATGTGAAGTCAAGTGGGCCTTAGGAAGCATCACTACGAATGAAGCTAGCGGAGGTGATGGAATTCCAGTTGAGCCATTTCAAATCCTAAAAGTTGATGCTATGAAAGTGCTGCACTCAATATGTCAGCAAAATTGGAAAGCTCAGCAGTGGCCACAAGACTGGAAAAGGTCAGTTTTCATTCCAGTCCCTAAGAAAGGCAATGCCAAAGAATGTTCAGACTACCGCACAATTGCACTCATCTCACACGCTAGCAAAGTAATGCTCAAAATTCTCCAAGCTAAGCTTCAATAATAAGTGAACTGTGAACTTCCAAATGTTCAATCTGGATTCAGAAAAGGCAGAGGAACAGATATCAAATTGCCAACATACATTGGATCATCGAAAAAGCAAGAAAGTTCCAGAAAAACATCTGCTTTATTGACTATGCCAAAGCCTTTGACTGTGTGGATCACAACAAACTGTGGAAAATTCTTAAAGAGATGGGAATACCAGACCAGCCGACCTGTCTCTTGAGAAATCTATATGCAGATCAAGAAGCAACAGTTAAAACTGGAGGTGGAATATAAGACTGGTTCCAAATCAAGAAAGGAGTATGTCAAGGCTGTATACTGTCACACTGTTATTTAACTTATATGCAGAGTACATCATGTGAAATGTTGGGCTAGATGAAGCACAAGCTGGAGTCAAAAATATCAATAACCTCAGATATGCAGATGATGCCACCCTTATGGCAGAAAGCAAAGAAGAACTAAAGAACCTCTTGATGAAAGCGAAAGAGGAGAGTGAAAAAGTTGGCTTAAAACTCAGCATTCAGAAAACTATGATCATGGCATCCAGTCCCATCACTTCATGACAGATAGATGGGGAAACAATGGAAACAGTGACAGACTTCATTTTGGGGGGCCTACAAAATCACTGCAGCCACGAAATTGAAAGATGCTTCCTCTTTGGAAGAAAAGCTATGACCAATCTAGACAGTATATTGAAAAGCAGAGATACTACTTTGCCAACAAAGGACCATCTAGTCAAAACTATGGTTTTTCCAGTAGTCATATATGGATGTGAGGATTGGATTATAAAAAAACGCTGAATGCCAAAGCATTGATGCTTTTGAACTGTGGTGTTGGAGAAGACTCTTGACAATTTCTTGGACTGCAAGGAGATCCAACCAGTCCATCCTAAGGGAAGTCAGTCCTGAATATTCATTGGAAGGACTGATGTTGCAGCTGAAATGCCAATACTTTGGCTACCTGCTGCGAAGAACTGACTCATTGGAAAAGACCCTGATGTTGGGAAAGATTGAAGACAGGAGGAGAAGGGGACGACACAGGATGAGATCATTGAATGGCATCACCGACGCTATGGACATGAGTTTGAGTAAACTCTGGGAGTTGGTGATGGACAGGGAAGCCTGCCCTGCTGCAGTCCATGGGGTTGCAAAGAGTCAGACACGATTGAGTAACTGAACTGAACTGATAGGTCAAGAGGCACTATTCCAAGTTTTTGACATATGTTAACTCGCTAGATACTCAGAACAAGCCTTGATTACCCATTTTTCAGAAACTGAGACACAAAGATATTATGTGACTTGATAAGCCTTGCATAACCAATAAGTGCTAGAACTGGGAGTCAGACCCAGGCAGTCTGTCTCCAGAGTCCATAATAGGCTCTAAGAAAGAAAAAATAATAAAAATATATTTTATGGATGATTCAAAATCCATTACCAAGTCCTAAATTATTAATAGTTGAAGAATACGCCCTTGAAACTTAGACTTCATATGACATATAGAAAGCTTACAACTTTAGTATAAAAATTAACCTTGGTTTTGCTGACTTACATTATTGTTATTCTTTTCTCTATTTTTCCCCCTCAGGTTTCTGTTTTATTCTTTTGCTGCATCTGATTTTTTCTATTTCCTTCATCACACCCATCATTTTGCATATGAATCAGGTCACGTACCATAGGTAATAGCTATGAAAATTAAAAAATCTTGGTTTTCATCATTCCCAGGACTAAAGTGTACTTCACCTATTAAAGGTAATGTTTTATGCTTTTAGCTCTCATATTCCTGAACTAAGAAGAAATTGAGAAACTGAGAAGGACAAACATTTTTTTTGTTTGTTTCTTTGGGACCTAGGGTAAAAACATGAATAGATTGTATAAGTATCAGTTCAGTTCAGTTGCTTAGTAGTGTCCAACTCTTTGTGACCCCATGGACTGCAGCACGCCTCCCTGTCCATCACCAACTCCTGGAGTTTACTCAAAAATTATGTCCATTGAGTTGGTGATGCAATTCAACCATATTATCCTCTGTCGAACCCATCTCCTCCCGGCTGCAATCTTTCCCAACATCAGGGTCTTTTCCAATGAACATTCAGACTGATTTCCTTTAGGACTGACTGGTTGGGTCTCCTTGCCATCCAAAGGACTCACAAGAATCTTCTCCAACACCACAGTTGAAAAATATCAATTCTTTAGTGCTCAGCTTTCATTTTAGTCCAACTCTCACATTCATACATGACTACTGGAAAAACCATAGCTTTGACTACATGAAACTTTGTCAGCAAAGTAATGTCTCTGCTTTTTAATATGCTGTCTAGGTTGGTTATAACTTTTCTTCCAAGGAGGAAGCATATTTTAATTTCATGGCAGCAGTCACCATCTGCAGTGATTTTGGAGCCCAAAAACATGAAGTCTGTCACTGTTTCCATCGTTTATCCATCTATTTGCCATGAAGTGATGGGACTGGATGCCATGATCTTAGTTTTCTGAATGTTGAGTTTTAAGCCAACTTTTTCACTCTCCTCTTTCAGTTTCATCAAGAGGCTCTTTAGTTCTTCACTTTCTGCCATAAAGAGGGGTGTCATCTGCCAATCTGAGGTTATTGATACTTCTCCTGGTGATCTTGATTCTAGCTTGTGCTTCATCCTTCCTGACATTTCACATGATGTACTCTGCATATAAATAAGCAGGGTGACAATATACAGCCTTGACAAACTCCTTTCCCAATTTGGAACCAGTCTGTTGTTCCATGTCCAGTTCTAACTGTTGCTTATTGACCTGCATGCAGATTTCTGAGGAGGTAGATCAGGTGGTCTGGTATTCCCACCAGAGGTCTAGATGACCTAAATTAACTTAGGCTTTTAGAAACTTGTCATCTTTTAATAGCAATGTTTTGCAATGCCAAATACAAAATATGATTTGATACATAAAAAACCATAATTGTCATTTCTGAGTAGCAGTAATCAAATAATTATCAACTGTATAGTCAGTGATACCTCTCTGAAGTTTCTACAGTAACTTTTACAAAATTGCACTATTTGAAGATTCAGTTGCTCTCTCTCTCCCCAGTCCCTTCTCTAACCAAGGTTGGCTATGGCAGCTTTTATCAACAACTAGAAATACACTACACTCTTTGACATTTTAAACCTGATACAGAGTGAAAAAGTCCAATGATTTTTCTTCTTCCATAAAGTATCATTGTTGTCTCCATTTCTGTTGTAAACACAAGATCGAATTTGTCACCTGGTCACAAAGTTAGAAGTGTTTACAGATTGATAGAACGATTAACTACAATAAAAGTTATCTATCACTTGAAACACTATTAATATCACCCTTCCCCCCCCAAATTAAACTTATCTAATGAAACCTGAAGGCCCTTCAGATATACAAAGAATGGACTGAATGTGCGATGTGTTTCAAACCCAAACAGGCTGCCCAACTAAATGGCTATAATCAAACTAAAAAACTGAAACTCTGTAGACACCAAAATCCACAGATGTTTGTTGAAGTCCCTTGATATGATGAAGGCTCTTTACTGATCTTGTTGTCATTTCAAAGAGGGGGGGTATATTGCTGCTGTTTGTTTACGGCAATGAGCTGTGCCATAACACATTCTGCCAAGCAAGTGCTACATATTGCTTTGCTTTCCAGTCCTAGGCTCATACAGATGATGTGAGAAAAAGGATAGGTTTTTTTCTTTTATACTTTTAACAGTTCTGTTCTTTGTTTTGTTCATAGAATTAGATCTTTTTTTCTTTCTTCTTCAACTTTACCTTTTCCTCTCGCTACTGATTTTGCTCTGACGTAAGAAGCAAAGGTTAATGGGGCACGCAGTTCTTTCCTTTGCTCTTCCACTGGTCTTTGACAGTCACAGTATGTACAGTCTTTCTTCACATGATCTAAAATAATGAACTCCTAGGAATGAAGCCTATATACTCTTTGAGGCAAAAATTCATTTCCATCACTCTTAAAACCTGTGTAACTTCTGACTCTGGGGGTTCTTATTGGCGAAGGCAGCCTTTTTCTTGCCTCTTCATATACTACCAAAAGCTTTGACTCTTGGCAAAAACAGCTGCATGAATATGCTTATTTGGAAAAATCAAATCAATTCTCTCACCTAAGTAAATGACCTTGTTATTTATAACTGCTCTGGTTAAGAGGGTTCTTTACAGCTAAATCTATTTGAGTTGTCATCCTCCAAGTATTCTAACTCTTTCTGGGAATAAACTGCTTAGTTCTTTAATGTCAATTTTTTCTGGATCCTTTTTTTTTTTTTTTTAGGTGAATCTTTGTGAAATTCTAAATATATCCTGATTCTCAAATATGTGCATAATTCCCCAACCCATATCTAACATATGAAGGAAAAATTTAACTGGATCAGTTCTCACAATAAATAAGAATGCATGTATTTGTTGGGGAGAAAGAGGTAATGAATTTTAAAGATATGATCCAGTCTTGAAGAAGTCATGTTTTACAAATATAATAACTACATATTATTTATCATTTTGCTGTTTTGATGTCTTTGTTTTCAGGGTTTTGAAGTTCAGAGTCAGCCTAAGAAAGTTAGAATAAGTCTTTGAAAACTGTTTCCAAAATCACCCCAGGAAAGCTGTTGAGTCACAGAGAACACACCTTTTCACCTTTTCACAAATCAGGATAAGTCAGCTTGACTGATTCACTGTCTGACCACTGGGCAAAATATAAATCATGTAGGAAAATGTCAGTTGAAATGTTAGTGCACTTTAAGGTCATCTGTTGAATTTTCAGTGTGTGTCTGTATCATCTTCAAAAAACCCCAACATTAAAAAGCAGTCATAAAACAATGAACATTTACTCTCCATTTTTTTCTCTTTAGAAATGTATAAGCTGAATCATATTCAAATCCATGTCAGAACAGGTATAGTAAAGATTAATGCATGAAACTAAGAAAGAGAACATTTTGCTATGTCTGTGCATCAGGTAGAAATCAATTTAGGAAAAATAGAACTCCCCCTCACTGTCCTCAAAACAAATAAAAAGCAAAAGAAAAAAAAACCTTTCAACAGAAAAAGACTCGCAGACTTAGGGAAAGAACTTCTGGTTGCCCAGGGGAAGGGATAGTTAGAGAGTTTGCGACGCCATGTTCACACTGCTATATTTAAAATGGATAACAACAAAGGCCTACTGTATTGCACAGGGAACTTGGTTCATTGTTATGTGCCACCTTGGATGAGAGGTGATTTTGGGGGAGAATAGATACATGTATATATATATGACTGAGTCCCTTTGCTGTTCACCTGAAGCTATCACAACATTGTTAAGCAGCTATACGTCAGTACAAAATAAAAAGCTTAAAAAATAAAATAAGGAAAACTGTAAGAACTCTATAGACAATGGGAAGAGGAGGACTCCAAATGCTGAAATTAGCAGATATAAAAATAATGTCAGTTACCCTGGTGGTCATTTTTTTGCCCCATAAGAAGAGCTCAAATACTTTTTTAATCTAGGAGATTTATCATCTGAATTAGCAACAATTCAAAAGACTGTTTCCTAAATATTTGTTGTATTATCAGGAGATTTCCATTTCAACAATATGTTATCACATTATATTTAGCCACTGGAGCTTGTACTATATGGAAGGCAGGCTAACGACAGAGTCTGAAATAATTTTCAAAAAAATTCAATATCAAGTTTATGTTCTACTATCTTATAAAATAAAAATGAGGCAGAAATTAATGTAGATGATAATTAATACCCAAATGAAATAGCAACTCAATGTGATAAAGCTAAATAGTGGCAATTATTACAGCTAACATTGTGGAAAACTGAGTATGTGATGCTACCTGACACTTTCTACCACAGCAAATTTCAGGAGCAATTATAACAGCTTATCAAGCAAGCAAGCATGTGCTGAACTTCTGTATACAATATTATATGCACTGTTGAATGTCATTAAAATGTAGAAGTTGAAATATTTGGACTTTTACAAAGCTCCAAACTTTAAAACTACACTAATGTAACAATAGAAAGTAGTTGACTATTGTCTTAAAGCCATTAAAGTAGAAAATCTACTCTTGTAAAGATAAGAAATGAACCACTGGTATTCATTGACTCTTGCCAACATGTGAATGCAACCCCCAAAAGGGGAAGGAATTTGTGTTACTCAACACTGTGTCCTCAATATTTAGATGACTTCCTGGCACACCACAGGGACACAACAACTCTGTGTTGAATGAAGATGTACATCTAGAGTTGAGAACCAAATCACATGAACAATGATGCCTTGTGAGTCAACTCTGAAACAGGTCAAAGTGAAAGGAAACACTCTGAATGTGACAAAAAATGACACTGAATGAAAAGAATCATAAATTACAAATGCCTCACAAAGAATTCTATTTCTAAACCCACATTATAAGATACTTATGATCTGTACACAAATCACTAAACAGATGGCTAACTATATATATAATAGTTTAGTAGGGCTGCTATGACAAAGTACTACAGACTGGATGGCTTAAACAACAGAAATTTATTTCCTCACAGTTCTGAAGGCTAGAAGTCCAAGATTTAGGTGTCAGCAGAGTTGGTTTCTTCCTCAGTCTCCCTCCTTGCCTTGTAGATGGTCTTCCTCTACCAGTTTTCTTCATGTGGTCATCCCTCTGAACATGTCTGTGCCCTAATCTCTTCTTTGCATAAAGATACCAGTCATATTGGATTTGTGCCCTCCTTAATTATCTGTTTAATGACACTATTTCTAAATGCTGTCATATACTGAGGCTCTGAGGGTTAGGATTTCAAAATATGAATTTTAGATTGACACTATTCAGCCCATAGCACTTTATGGAACACAAGATGGAGTACGGTTACATGAGAAATTAACAATATGTACAAAATCTTAGAATGCAGCTGCTGCTGTTGCTAAGTTGCTTCAGTCATGTCTGACTCTGTGCGACCCCATAGACGGCAGTCCACCAGGCCCCTCCGTCTCTGGGATTCTCCAGGCAAGAACACTGGAGTGGGTTGCCATTTCCTTCTCCAGTGCATGAAAGTGAAAAGTGAAAGTGAAGTTGCTCAGTCGTGTCGGACTCTTCTCGATCCCAGGGACTGCAGCCTGCCAGGTAGAATACCAACAATTTAAAGAGGTGAATCATTTACTCAAGTTTTTAATGGTAAAACAAATGAATGCAAACATAACAAGAGGCAATGTGCAATGATAGCAGCCGAATGAATTATATTCACAGTGTTGAGACTGGGGGTTGGGGAGCTATATTCAACATAAACATATGTATCAGTAAACATTTGCTCAAGTGTCTTTTGTTTGTTTGTTTGTTTTAGGTCTGTAGTTTCTTAATAAGAGTTCTAAAAGTCTTAAAGAGGTAATATTTCTAGAAGAAATGATCAATCTTCCTAGCCAAGATAAGTCTGCTGCTGCTGCTGCTGCTAAGTCGCTTCAGTCGTGTCTGACTCTGTGCGACCCCATAGACGGAAGCCCACCAGGCTCCCCTGTCCCTGGGATTCTCTAGGCAAGAACACTGGAGTGGGTTGCCATTTCCTTCTCCAATGCAGGAAAGTGAAAAGTGAAAGTGAAGTTGCTCAGTCGTGTCCGACGCTTCGTGACCCCATGGACTGCAGCCTACCAGGCTCCTCCATCCATGGGATTCTCCAGGCAAGAGTACTGGAGTGGGGTGCCATTGCCTTCTCCACAAGATAAGTCTACTATATTGCTTATCCTCATGAATTCATATCTACAGTAATTAATTTGGCAGATGGTTAATACACTGGAAACTCATGGTAATATTGGCTTCATCAAAAAGTCTGTTTGAGTTTTTCTGTAACATCTTACTTAAAAACCTGAATGACATTCTTGGCCAAACCAATATATTAGGATTTTAAGGAATTTGGCAGGTTTGTTTTGAATCCCCAGATAATTTGGTACTGCATTGCATACACAAAAAGAGTCTCATAAAGTTGTGTGATGTGATACTCTAGTATATATGAGGTAAGTAATTATTTGGTGATAATTGTAAGGGGAGCAAAGCTAATATATAATGAAAGAAAAAGTCAGGCTTTGTTGATTTTATATATACACTCTAAGTCTAGAAACTATGTTTTCATTTTCCAATTTTTGTCAATTTAGTTGAGGGTGATTTGAGCCTTTAGGTACTAAGCTCAGTCATGTCAAATAAAAAAAATACTTCATATTTAAACTAATTTAATTATCCCAAAATATTACATGATAACATGATACCTATTTGCTAGATAGATTTCTTTGCGCTGAATGGTTATTTTTAGAGAAAGGATAAAGAAATTCCAAAGGTCTTATGGTGAACAAACAAGGTCAAGGGGAGTTTTCTAGACAAAGAATAAACAATTTCTGAAGATAAAGAGTAGTCAGAGAGTGAAAAAGACAAAATGTCTCATCTTGATTCATGAAAAGGTGAAAAGACACGTCTTTGTTGATCAACATCTTCCCTAAAGTGACTTTTAAATACTACTGTGATTTTTTAAGTTGACCTAGAAGTAGAAATAAAGTAGAAGTAAAAGAAGGAACCACAAAACTTTTGTGAATACTGTTTTATTATTTTCCCTTAAACATCTATGTTAAAAAAAAAGGTGAAATGTTCAATGGCTGAATCTTTTTTAGTCCTACAACATTCCTGAGCAAACATAGTGAAAGTGTTAGGTGCTCAGTCGTGTCTGGCTCTTTGTGAGTCCATGAACCATAGCCCACCAGCCTCCTCTGTCCACGGAATTCTCCAGGCAAGAATATTGGAGTGGGTAGCCTTTCCCCTCTCCAGGGGATCTTCCCAACCCAGGGATTGAATCCTGGTCTCTGGCATTGCAGGCATTCTTTACTATCTGAGCCAACAGGGAAGCCCCTCCCTGAGTAAGTTCAGTTCAGTCACTCAGTCATGTCTGACTCTTTGTAACCCCATGCATCGCAGCACGCCAGGCCTCCCTGTCCATCACCTACTCCTGGAGTACACTCAGACTCACGTCGATCGAGTCAGTGATGCCATCCAGCCATCTCATCCTCTGTCATCCCCTTCTCCTCCTGCCCCCAATCCCTCCCAGCATCAGAGAGGACCTAATCAAATGCTAGATTTTCTTTCTTTGCTCAAGTCAACATATGAAACCTGGAAAACAAATTTTCTGTATTGACTCAAATGGTGAATACATATTTTGGTGTTTCTTGACCCTACTCTTTCATGCATTTCCTCAAATGATGATTTGGGGGCCAAATTCATAGTCATGTTTCTGGGATTAATCCAGAGGAGAAGAATTTCCATCACCTTTGTTGTATAAAGCATTTTGCTTTTTTCATGGGGATACTCAGAAGCTTTTGAAACTTGAAACATAAACTTTTTGGACTGAGAGGTTGGAAATGAATTGGGAAGCTTCTGTTTATGAGCTAGATTTAAAGTGCTCAGTTTTGAAGGCCAGTAAGATGGATTAAGGTGAATGAGGATAAATGTTCCTACTACTTGTAATAGTTAGGTTTGCCTTCTGAGTTCTTTTTAAAAACCTAGATTTACCCTAATTATATACCTAAGAGAGTTCAGAGACAAAGTAATTCTGAGTCTAAACAAAAGTGAGCTGCCAAAGTGATACATGGAACCCAATTTGTCACAAGAACTTGGGCTTGCAGCATAAAGATTTCCTGGGAAGTGGAGTTCCTAATCCTCGATTGAACCTCAGCCCAGTAAATCAAACATCTCTACACCCTTGGGCTACTTAAGTAGGGTCCACCTAAAACAATGAATTAAACTAAAACTCTTCTGAAATAATATTTATTCATTAACCATTTAGTTAGGAATTTTGAGAACTTGTTTGAATAGAACACAAAACCATTAAATCTTAATGGGAGGATGTGAGAGGGATGTGTTACATAAAATGTCTGGAAATCTTAGAGTCATCTTTGGCACCTCTATTTCTCTCACATTCCACGTCTAATTCATCAAGAAATATTGGTCTATTTTCAAAATATATCTGAAATCTGACCACTTCTCATTACATCCACAGCTACTACCCTAGCCCTTCCCACCACCATCAGCAGTAGCCTCCCCCACCATCAGCAGTAGCCTCCCAACTGGCATTCCTGCTCTCCTCCTTCTTACCCTGGAGTCTATTTTCATCTAAGAAAGCAAAAATAAAAATCAGATTTCATCAACCTTCTGCTCCAAACCCTGTAAAACATTTCTGTTTCAACCAGAGGTAAAGCCAAAGTATTCATGATAGCCCATGTAAGTGAAAGAAAGAGAAGTCGCTCAGTTGTGTCTGAATCTTTGTGACACCATGGACTGTAGCCTAGCAGGCTCCTCCATCCATGGGATTTTCCAGGCAAGAATACTGGAGTGGGTTGCCATTTTCTTCTCCAGGAGATCTTCTCGACCCAGGGATTGAACCTGGGTCTCCCTCATTGTAGGCAGATGCTTTACCCTCTGAGCCACCAGGGAAGATAGCCCATGAAGCCCTCTATGATTTAGTCCCCATGACCACTCTGACCTTTTCCTAATGAATGTTCCCACTCATTCTCCTGAGCTCCAATCACACTGGCCTCCTTGCTCTCTCAAACATGTCAAACATGCTATCTGCTTAGGGGTCTGTTCCTTCTGTCTGAAATTTTCTTCTCCCAATATCTATTTGTCTAATTCACTTACTTCCTTGAGAGCTTCACTCAAACTCTTCTCCTCAATGAAGCTTACCTTGATTACTGCAACCCCCCACTCCACCAAGGCCTTTGTAATATTATTTACTCTACTCTACTTTTCTCCTTGACAGTGCTTATTTTCTATATGCTATATATTTTACTCATTTATTTTCCTTATGGTTTGTCTCCCACTACTAGAATATAAGCTCCTTAAGACAGTCATCTTTTTTTAAAAAAAAAAAATCTTTAATTGGAGGATAATTGCTTTACAATATATTTTTTTTGCCATTTATCAACAGTTATACCTATGAATCAGCCATAGGTATATGTATGTCCCCTTCTTCTTGAACCTCCCTCCCATCTAACTACTCTAATTACTTTGAACAGTGGCTAGCACAGAATAAACACTCAACAAGTATTGAATGACTGACTGAAGGAAAAATAGATGATGCTGATGGAGATGGTAAAATCATGTGATATGAAGAAAGTTTTGGGGAAGCACTGTGTCTGTGGAGCCCATCAAGCCTTCCAGGGGGTAGTATATTCATTTTTCAGAGTAACCCAGAGAATTTAAGTGATTTTTCCAAGGTCACTCTGATAATAATTCCAGAACAATATTTTCACCTATGTCAGTAAGATTCCAAGTCAGTTTGTTACATGTCAGATAGTGCTAGGAGAAAGTTACTTAAGATAAAATTTATTAAAAGAAACCCAGAAAAGGTGATGTAATCTGGTACCTAAAATACTATTCTAAGTAGAACTAGGGCCCCCCTGAAGAGATACATTTGTCAAGGTAGAGAAGAGAGACTCCAAAAACAGATTTTCAGGGAAAAGACTGTAAATCCAGGTAATTTGGGCTCACTGGCCACTACTAAATATCAATCTGGAGAGTCCAGAGCTTCTCCTCAAGAATGACTTCCTGTCTGCAGTCACCGTCTGCAGAATAACTTCTTGAGGAGGAGCTTACTTCACCCTATTCTGCCTTGACCAAAATCTTTGGAGAAACTTAAAGTTGAGATACCTGTTAACAGGAATTCCTTGAAGTCCCAAATAGGATTCAGACTTCAAATAGCTTGCCAAAATTTATCCTTCATCAGAGAAGGGAGTACTCCACTCATCTCTAATGGAATTTGATCTTCTTTAAGGGCTGACAAGGGCTTCCCAAGTGGTTCAGTGATGAAGAATCTGCCTGCAATGCAGGAGATGCAGGACACACTGTGAGATCTTCCCTGTGTAGGGAAGATTCCATGGAGGAGTGCATGGCAACCCATACCACCATTCTGGCCAGGCAAATCCCATGGACAGAGGAGCCTGGAGGGCTACAGTCCATGGTGTCACAACCATCTCATCTTCTGTTATCCCCTTCTCCTCTTGCTCTCAATCTTTCCCAGCATCTGGGCCTTTTCCAATGAGTTGACTTTTCACATCAGGTGGCTACAGTACTGGAGCTTCAGCATCAGTCCTTCCAATGAATATTCAGGGTTGATTTCCTTTAGGATTGACTGGTTTGATCTCCTTCCTGTCCAAGGGACTCTCAAAAGTCTTGTCCAGCATCATAATTCAAAAGCATCAATTCTTCAGCTCTCAGCCTTCTTTATGGTCCAACTCTCACATTCATACATGACTTCTGGAAAAACCATCACTTTGACTATGTGTACCTTTGTTGGCAATGTGATATCTCTACTTTTTAATACACTGTCTAGGTTTGTCATAAGTATTCTTCCAAACAGCAAGTGTCTTTTAACTTCCTGTCTGCAGTCATTGTCTGCAGTGATTTTGGAGCCCAAGAAAATGAAATCTGTCACTATTCCACATTTTCCCCATTTATTTGTTATGAAGTGATGGGACCGGATGCCATGACCTTAGTTTTTTGAATGTTGAGTTTTAAATCAGCTTTTTCACTCTCCTCTTTCACCCTCATCAAGAGGCTCTTTAGTTCCTCTTTGATTTCTGCCATTAGAGTGGTCACTGGAGAAGAGAATGGCAAACCACTTCAGTATTATTGCCTCAGGAATACCATGAACATTATAAAAAGGTACTTTTTAATGAAATGCACTAAAAAATTGTTTATTTCGATCTTCTAAGAATATCTACCTTGACTGTGTTTAAACCTCAGAGATAACAAGCCAAAGTTAGATTGGGTGGGAACTAATAAGTTATATTAAAAATTTAGAACTTCACCCTGAGGAAGAAGGAGAAACACTGAAGTGTTTTGAGCAGAGAATTGATATGATTAAATGTGTTAGAAATAACACATTGACTAAAGAATGGAAAATGAATTAGAAAGGATTAGAGAAGGACTCGTTTGAAGGGAATAGTACTGTTTGGAATCATATTGTAATGGTCCACATGAGAGGTGACATGATCCAGTGTAGAGGCTCTGAGAATGGAAGTAAATGTATAGTTTAGAAAGATATTTAGGAGATAGAAACCATTAGATTCCTTGTGAAAATGGCAGTGAACATAACAGAGCAAAGAAATCAAATAGTAATAGTGGCACATAAACTATTAATTTTTGCTTATAACTTAGCTTGTTTGCATCCTTTTTTTTTTTCTTCAGGCCCTGTACTATATTTGAACTGTATAGATGAGTTCCTATTATTAAACAACATTGCTTTTAAAGTTGTTCAATTATAACATTTGTTTCACTATACAATTAATGGGTCACTAATACAAGCAAGGTGTTTAAATAAAATCTTATTCCATAACATGGATAACATACCTGCTTATTTAGAAGCAAAAAATAGGTACGTGTTCTACTTGCTAGTGTCTCAAATTAAACAATGAATCCAGGTCTTCATAATGAGCCAACAAGAACAACAGGAATTCTTATGAAGTGAGACTCAGTTGAGTTCAGTTCAGTTCAGTCGCCCAGTCCTGTCCGACTCTTTGAAACCCCATGAATCGCAGCACGCCAGGACTCCCTGTCCATACCAACTCCTGGAGTTCACTCAGACTCCCATCCATCGAGTCAGTGATGCCATCCAGCCATCTCATCCTCTGTCGTCCCCTTCTCCTCCTGCCCCCAATCCCTCCCAGCATCAGAGTATTTTCCAATGAGTCAACTCTTTGCATTAGGTGGCCAAAGTACTGGAGTTTCAGCTTTAGCATCATTCCTTCCAAAGAAATCCCAGGGCTGATCTCCTTCAGAATGGACTGGTTGGATCTCCTGGCAGTCCAAGGGACTCTCAAGAGTCTTCTCCAACACCACAGTTCAAAAGCATCAATTCTTCAGCGCTCAGCTTTCTTCACAGTCCATCTCTCACATCCATACATGACCACTGGAAAAACCATAGCCTTAACTAGACAGACCTTTGTTGGCAAAGTAATGTCTCTGCTTTTCAATATGCTATCTAGGTTGGTCATAACTTTCCTTCCCAGGAGTAAGCGTCTTTTAATTTCATGGCTGCAGTCACCATCTGCAGTGATTTTGGAGCCCCCCAAAATAAAGTCTGACGCTGTTTCCCTATCTATTTCCCATGAAGTGATGGGACCAGATGCCATGATCTTCGTTTTCTGAAGGTTGAGCTTTAAGCCAACTTTTTCACTCTCCTCTTTCACTTTCATCAAGAGGCTTTTGAGTTCCTCTTCACTTTCTGCCATAAGGGTGGTGTCATCTGCATATCTGAGGTTATTGACATTTCTCCTGGCAATCTTGATTCCAGCTTGTGCTTCTTCCAGCCCAGCGTTTCTCATGATGTACTCTGCATATAAGTTAAATAAGCAGGGTGACAATATACAGCCTTGACATACTCCTTTTCCTATTTGGAACCAATCTGTTGTTTCATATCCAGTTCTAACTGTTGCTTCCTGACCTGCCTATAGGTTTCTCAAGAGGCAGGTCAGGTGGTCTGGTATGCCCATCTCTTTCAGAATTTTCCACAGTTTATTGTGATCCACACAGTCAAAGGCTTTGGCATAGTCAATAAAGCAGAAATAGATTTTTTTCTGGAACTCTCTTACTTTTTCGATGATCCAGCAGATGTTGGTAATTTGATCTCTGTTTACTCTGCCTTTTCTAAAACCAGCTTGAACATCTGGAAGTTCATAGTTCACGTATTGCTGAAGTCTGGCTTGGAGAATTTTGAGCATTACTTTACTAGTGTGTGAGATGAGTGCAACTGTGTGGTAGTTTAAGCATTCTTTGGCATTGCCTTTCTTCGGGATTAAAATGAAAACTGACCTTTTCCAGTCCTGTGGCCACTGCTGAGTTTTCCAAATTTGCTGGCATATTGAGTGCAGCACTTTCACAGCATCATCCTTCAGGATTTGAAATAGCTCAACTGCAATTCCATCACCTCCACTAGCTTTGTTCGTTGTGATGCTTTCTAAGGCCCACTTGACTTCACATTCCAGGATGTTTGGCTCTAGGTGAGTGATCACACCATCATGATTATCTGATCGTGAAGATCTTTTTTGTACAGTTCTTCTGTGTATTCTTGCCACCTCTTCTTAATATCTTCTGCTTCTGTTAGGTCCATACCATTTCTGTCCTTTATTGAGCCCATCTTTGCGTGAAATGTTTCCTTGGTATATCTAATTTTCTTGAAGAGATCTCTAGTCTTTCCCATTCTGTTGTTTTCCTCTTTTTCTTTGAATTGATTGCTGAGGAAGGCTTTCTTATCTCTTTTTGCTATTCATATGAAGTGACACTAGCATTCCTCTAAAATTTAGATTTCTCAATAAGTTAAAATATCCATTGATAAAATTAAATAATTCTGGTCCATATATTTTTCCATTGTTACAATTATTTTTTCCAATGTTATAACTAACAGTCTTACCCTGTTAACCTCCTGAGAAAGTAGATGTAGGTTTCACAACCAATACATTACTGTACCATTCGGGGTTACTAACTTCATCCATTTTAGAAGTTGTAGTTCTCCTGCATAATGGTTCATGCTGATTCTCTTCTTACAAGGTTTTCTACCATACAGTAGTTTTGAGAGAGAACACCAGTTAATTTTAAAACTAGAGGATGATATTTTCCTCCCCTCAGGGTTTTTTTTTCTCCCTTCTTCTGTGCTTCAGTTTTGCCCAAGGGGAAAATATACATAAATGAAAACAACTTCCATGCATTAGGTATCCATTGAACAGCCCTACTTTCTGGCAGAGCATTTAGTTAATATATAAATCTAAGAACAAGGTGAACACTGCATTTTGTTATATAGTCGCCGTCTAATTTTCACATAGACCATTTTCAAGTTCAAGTGATATTCTTATCACCTTTGCTTTTATTTACATTTATCATTATAAAAGGAAAGTAGGAATTTTAAGATGTTGGTTTCACAGAGGGAGGAGGTGTGGTGAAGCCTTATTATCTTTGTGTGTGCTAATATATCAAACACTTTAGTCCATCCAACATTAAGAAATCCAGAAGTAATGTCTGTTCAAGTTGAGTGGAGACTAAAGTTTCACCTTCAAACAATAATTTTGTCTCATCCGAAACTTGAAATAAATCTTAGTAATGCCCTCAGTCCCTACAACAAATTAGCTCTCTTTAGAAAATCAACTAAATATAAAACAGCTGTGTGCACATTATTCTGCTCGATTTTACATTTCAGTCCATAATATGAGTAGCCTTGTATGCATACTGAATAATCCATACCCAGAGGGTTGTTTGGATGGTAGCTGATAGATTTATATTATATTGATTGAGAAAGTTTGAGAAAAGTAGCTCCCCAAACTACAGTAATGAGAAACAACCATAATGTTGTGTATCAATGATTGCTTAGCTAAAAAGGAAATATTGCTTCACCGACCTGATTCACCCTGGTACTAAAATGAATGTTTACTTCAAATGGACAAATTAAGGAGTACTGGTTTTCAGGACAAGGCTGCAAATGATTTCTTTGAGAATCAGAGAGCAATATTTCTGAATGCCAATTTATTTCAAAAGTAAACTGATATCATTTCCAGGCAACCATCTAGATCTCACTTGACTGGGATTTGGATGTCTATTTCACTTGATTTTAGTCCTTGATTTTTAGCAGTGACATCACACTTTTAAAATCAGATTGGAAGAAGGGCTGTTTATTTATGGAGCACAGTTAATCATGTCTTTTGCAACCATAGCACCTATTTATAGTGTTTGGTATATAATAGATGCTTAATACATTTTCATTTACATCAATCAAGCAACGCTTCAGTATAAAAAAATACTAAAATCTGGGAGAAGAGTGAAGATTGGCAAAATAGATGAAGGGAAGTAAAAAGTACAAACTTTCAGTTGTAAAATCAGAGTAAGTCATGGGATGGTAATATATAGCATAAGGAATGTAGTCAATAATATTTCAGTCACTTTGCATGGTCACAGATGGTTACATACTAGACTTATCTAGGTGATCAATTCATAGTGTATATAAGTGTCACATCAGTATGTTATACATCTGAAATTAACATAATAGTGTATATCAATGATGATTCAAATAAATAAAAAGATACCTGAATTTACAAAATATATGATAAATTTGAGGAATACTTATACCTAATAGAAGAATTCTATGAGTAAAGTAATCAGTAGTTGAAAAAAAAAATCCAACCTGAAAATCAAAGCAAGGCAATGCTTTACTAGTCTATGACCATGGGCAAACTAGGTAGCCTTTGTGTGCCTCAGTTTCCTCATCTGTGAAATAGAGCTGTTAGTATATAAATAATAATTAGAATAATACCTGACATATGTAAGCATTAAATTAGTAGCAAAGAGTCAGACACGACTGTGACTTTCACTTCATTTGTTGTTATGATAGGGCTTCCCCCGTGGCTTAGCGGTAAAAAATCCGCCTGCCAATGCAGGAGACACATCAGGAGCCGCAGGTTCAACCCCTGGGCGGGAAAGATCCCCTGAAGGAGGAAATGGCAACCCACTCCAATATTCTTGCCTGGAAAATCCCATGGACAGAAGGGCCTAGCAGGTTACAGTCCATGGGGTCACAAAAGAGTCAGATGAGTTAGCGACTGAACACACAAACACACATTGTAATGATAATAATGATGCACAAATATCTCATTCTAAAGTCATATATTAATCAGAGCCTAAGCAGGAAAAGAGAAACAACGCTGAGTACCCAAAACAAAGGGAATCTAACACAACTCATAAAAAATCTCTGAGAGGCCAACAGAGGATGGTGAAGCAATCAAGAAATGAACATAAACAGGAATTTGCTACAGTAACTGGACAATAAGGCCAAGGGAAGTGCAGAGGTAACCAGAACTGGAACCCAAGGGTCAGAGCTACTGAGAGGAACCTGGAACCACAGCAGGCTTCTATAAAAGGGAGCTGGTGTCAGGGACACCAAGAAGGAGGGAGAAGAGTATCATGACTTCACCTTCCTGTCCTCTGATATCTTACCAGGAGCTTTCATAGCTCAAACCCATATAAAAGCAAGTTGACAAAAGAACCTTGGAAATGCCACCTATAGGGGTCAACCCATCATGACACAGAGCAGAGCAGAGCAGTGTGAGGGATGGATTTGAGGCTCAATAGACCAAGGACTTGAACAATCCCACACTGGTTGTTCCCTTGAATTATTGCTTTCCAAGTCTCTCTCAGTAGACTGTAAATATCTTTGACAGCAGAGCCTGGGTGTCATTTCTTTGTCTATTCTTGACCCTCTTCTCTTGTCAGTGCTGTGCTTTGTTCATTATAAGTATTGGTGAAATTTTTTCACTTAGATTTGAATCTCTTGCTTCTGGTATATAATTAGTTTATTTTTCCCCCTATGCAAATAGAAGATATTGATCAATTATAACTGCTTTTCTTATGCAAGATATGTTTTTTTTCCCTACAATGCAAAGGTGATGGCCTTCTACCAAAATGCATATCTACACTGATAAGAATGAGCAACGTATGCAAACTGGCAGCTTGAAGTCCTTTGCTTAGAAATCCTACTTATTTGTTTAACTCCCTAATTTACTCGGGGGCAGGGGAGGAGGGGAAGACTTCTGAAACAAAGCCAAAGAATGTCATAACTGACATGTCCAAATGCAGTAGCTCTCACGCTTGTCATTTTGCAGCCAACAGTAAGAAATACATTTTATATCATGACCCAGCACACATAGAGACACACACACACAGCTGAAACAGAAGTTTGAAAATGTGCAGTAAACCCTATTTCAAATTATTTTTAAAATGCTGGTCAAACTCATTAAACAGATTTCATGACCCACCAGTGGGTTACAATCTAGAGTCTACAAAACACTAGTCTAATACGATCATACCCTTGGCAGAGATTGGAAATACATATCGTCATAGGTTCCCATTCTCTCCTTTGGTAGAGGTAACAAAGGGGGTCAGAACCCCCTCTGAACCAGAGTTCCAAGGCTCAGCGTAAAGGCACTAGCACCCCCCCATCACCACTCAGCTACCCACCTACCATCGGTCCCAGTCACCAGCTCTAAGCAATTTGTGTAAGTGAAGAGTCTGTCCTTAAGGCAGATGGAAGACAACACTGAAAATAACATTTAATTATGTTTCAGACATGACATTTCTTAGGGTCTAAATCCCTTAACCAGTCTCCGTAGGTCCTAAAATTTTCTTTTTGTGATTAACACAGCAAAGCACAGTCTGGCCCAGATCAGAGAAGCATTCTTTATTCTGTTAGATCCTGAAACAAAAAGTAAAGGGACTAACAAGAAGTCATGGTAGAAAATAAGCTGAATACAATTTGGCAATGTGCTATTATTGAGAAACAATAAGGATGCCATTATGGTAAAATCAAGGACTTTTCTTTTTTTAATATCACAGAGTTTCTGGTGGTTAAAGAAAAAAAATCACATTTTCAAGAAGTTCTGTTTTCTTCCAAACTTTAGGATTTCTATCAAGATGTCTGAAAACAAAACATTTTTGTTCCTGAAACACAGCTGGCAAACTTGAGAATATTATATACAATTGGCCGTATGTCAAAAGATACATAGAGCATAATGCATTTTATATGGCTTTTAAATAGGGTACTTAATTAAACGAAGAAGCCAACAATATTCAGGAATATGAATGTAACTGCTACAGGATATTTTGCAAACTTCATGAATTCTCAGGCAAATTTTATAATAGATTATTAGTGCTGCAGCACAATTATCCATTCCTCATTTCCACCCCAGTCCACATAGTAAATATAGTCACTCTAACCACAGTGTTGGGATGATATACAATTCACAGTAGACAAATTCATCCCATAGGCACATGCTCACTACTTCAGCGACCTTTATCTGAGTATAAAATTTGACATACTGTCTTCAAGACAAAGTCAACTCCTGAAATAGTTATGCTTATGGAAAGGATGGATAAAGGGCATGGAGATGATCTAAAAAATTCATTTATTTCTCTCTTTGGAATACAATTGAAAGATACCTGAAAAATAAAGTGCATAGCTATGGGAAACAGCACTGCATAGCTTGGGGTCTGGAGTCTGGTTCTAATTCTAGTCTCATTTAATCATATACCTTGGTAAAATTACTTAACTTCACTGACCCTCATTTTCCTCATCAGTAAAGTGACGCTAATTGTAGACTAAAACTCACAGAGCTGTTGCCAAGATTCAGTGAAATTATATTTGGAACTGGGCTGAGTTCAGTGCCTGACATGGAAAGCTCTCAATAGATGGTGTGAACAATAAATATACATGCCATAACTGGAACAATAATGATGATATACGTATATTTTTTTCTCGAAGCCCAGGCTTGAGTTTTTTGTCCTGTCACATGATTGTTGGTAGCCTGAGACTCTGCTAGGCATTTAAATGAGCCAGTGGCATATTACTAAGAATCAAATACATACTCATATTTATACAAGACTGAGGTGCAACCATTTCAGTCATAGAAATTTAGCTGGAAAATCTTATCTTCACCAAATAACTAGTCACATTGTGAAAGTAGTTTGATGGTGAAGCTGAATGACAAAGAAATGACACATCCATTTTCTTCTCTGTCCATCCTTTCTTGACAGGCTCAGTTATCCAGTGCCATTCTCTATGTACTGTGTCACAAGTGCAGCTGTAAAACAAGAGTACACAGCTCCTATGGGGAAAGCCCAGTGGTGATAATGCTGAAGTGCCATATGTGAAGATGATATAAAATCAAATTTAGGCAGAACAAAACAAACAGTGATTGTCACCTCATACGGTGCAGTAAATGAAAAGGCCATTAAAATCTATGAATTAGTCCCTAAACTCTCACACTATGCAGATGAAATAAATTTCCTTCTTGAAAGAGCAGGATCCAAGTGTGTTGACCCAAACACCAAAGTCAACTTCTAAATCTGTACAGCAATTCAACTTTAGTGGGAACAAAATTTGAGTAACAATTCTTCCAGAGGCTTATAACACAATAGTATCTGCTAATCTAGATGCTTCCACATAGGATAGAAATAACCTGGAGGTAACGACAAATCATCTTATCTGAAAATCACTTATGGTAGTTTTGAGAACAGAGAAACATTGCTATGTCTTGACAAGGACCAATCTCCACCACACACTTAGCTGTCACAAGACATTCGGTATCTGTGTTGTAAACACAGTTATCTGAGGGACGGGTGGAAGCCATATGGTTTCCTCACATTCCTCTGGCATCATGGCATTTCTTGCTGTAGTATAGACCTTGCAGTTACTTATTGCAAAGTTCCTTTGCTTTGAGTTAAACAGAAGGTCATTTGAAGGAACTAAACAATATATTTTAAGTCACTTCCAGAATATCTTGAATAGGACATAACTTAAAACTTGCTGTGAATGAAAATGTTTTATATTTTCTACAACTTGTGAACAAATCATAGTTTTTTATACATTTAACAGCTGAAAAGTAAATAGGATGCTAAAAGGTAGAGCAAATAGATTCATGGTGAAAATGATTATACTAAAAAAGATAAATTACTCAATGTTATACTAAAATAAACACCACAACTCTGCTGATAATATAGCACTTTTGAAAAAGAAATAATACTGTTGTGATAATAAATAACAAAAGGGTTTGGCAATTTATTAAGTGGTAAACTCTAGCATATAAATTTAATGTAGAGTCAATTTCTGCTTCTTGAATATTTGTATAAATTCTTTTCAAATTTTAATATTTATGTTTTAGATTAGCAAGGTATTAATTTTTTGTATGAAACATGGGCAAACCAAATGTAATTTTTAAAAATATTAAGATACTTATCTTGCTCCAGCTCACACTGATTTTGCAAAGTAATTTTCTGAGTGATTCTGAAAAACACTAATGGTCCTTTATTGATTCTCTCAATCTCATTTCAAAATTAGAACTTCTCTTCCTTAGTGCATATCCTCTTATGATGCTCTACTACATTTTGCCTTAGTGTTAATCTCTGATTTAACATGGGAATTATATCTATCACTGACAGTGTAATTTATTATCTGTGACAGTACCATCTGCTAGAATTTGAATTTAAATTCTAATTCTCTTCTATCATACTGAAATGAACACCTGTCAATTAGGTTCTAGACTTGGAACCAGGGATTCATTCAAAATCTCATTGCACAGCTCTCCAGTGATGACAAACAGACCGTACTTATTGGAATGAATCAGTGGTAAAATCCTATTATCAATTCCCTAAGGTAATTTGTGTGTGTACATATTCAGTCATGTCTGATTCTTTGTGATCCCATGAACTGTAGTAGCCCACAAGGCTCCTCTGTCCATGGAATTCTCCAGTTAAGAATGCTGGAGGGGGTTGCCATTTCCTTCTCCAGGGGATCTTCTCAACCCAGGGAATGAACCCACGTCTCCTGCATTGGCAGCTGGATTCTTTACCACTGAGCTACCCATTAACCTTTTTAAATGAATTTCTAATTTCTTCATTTCTTAGACAAAATGGCTATTTGTCTAGAAATTGAATGCAGCTGATATTATTATTTGGTAAGCAGCTATGGAAACTGAGGCCAAATTGATTTTAAGACACAGATTGGAAAAAGTGCCATAATTTTTTTGATCACCTTCACTGCCTATGCATGTTTCTGCCTGGGCTGCTCTTAAAACGCAGGTCAAGGAACTGAATAGCAGTCTTTTATATCAAGCATTACATCACCTGCAGCAACTGCACTATCCCACAGGGACCTTGAGTATTACTAAGAAATTTCATTCCCTATTTCACACTTCCTTGTACCTTTTGGTACCAGGAGTTTACATTTGCAAATTTTTATATTCTGATGATTGTAAATTGTTCTTTCCTTTTCACTCCTTCACCCAGTGGTTCACCCATTTCTATTCTTCAAGGAAGGGAAAGAGCCTTCATCTCCAGCAGGCCTTTATTTTGTTCTCTCTGACTTTGAAATAAATTACTGCCACTTTCGTTAATCTTCCAGGTGATTGCTCCAACACAGAATGGGACAATGTATTTATTTAAACACTAAAGTCAAACACTAACACACGTTCTGTACAAGATATTCCATTTTTAAACCTTTTAGCCATAGAATATTCTAGGGTAATTTGGGAAATATGACTCCCTTCTAATAGCATGGTAGCTCAATGTCAGTGATCATAAACTACTTCAAAAGAAAAAAAATTGCTAGCAAGTTCTGCTTGAAATTATAAAGGGAATATTTGTATAAAATCAAGATGTGAAGTTATGTCAGTTCCTAAAAGCAGATTTTTGGGTTTGAAGATGGTAGTACTTTAAAGCTTAACCTTCAAAATTCTTCTATGTGCTAGATTTTTAAAAAATTAAGCTTAAATAAAAATAACCTGAAAGAAGCAGCACTTCCTTGCCAAGATCATTTGAGACTTTTTAATTCAAAATAATTAAAATGTTTTCTTCTGTTCCACAGGCTGCTTATTTTGACATAGCAGTATTCTTGTGTTTTGGAATAACTTACTTAAAAATAGACACAAAGTCACTTGAAAAAAAAATACTGGCTTTTTGTGAATGAATTAATTTCTAATTATTTTGGATTTCTGTGATGCCGCTGATTGACAACTAATAAAATAATCAAGGACCAAGATGTCTGTTTGCATCACATAACACTCTGAAAGTGAGCCTTCATGTAATTTGAACACTGTGTTTGACCTTTTATAGTGTGCTGTGCTTTGCTGCTCAGTCGTGTCTGACTCTTTGCAACCCCATGGACTGCAACATGCCAGGCTCCTCTGCCCATGGGGATTCTCCAGGCAAGAATACTGGAGTGAGTTGCCATGTCTTCCTCCAGAGGATCTTTGCAACCCAGGGATCGAACCCAGGTCTCCCACATTGCTGGCGGATTCTTTACCAGCTGAGCTACCCCAATAAAACTCATCTTTCATTTAATTTATTTTTTACATCCTACCTTGGTTTTCCTTTCTCTCTCAAAAAAATCAAGAAAACACTTTACTTCCAGGTACTTATGCCTAGAAAACATTGAATCATTAATCCCTTTTCTTCTTCTTCACTGAAATTACTAAAGTTACCTATAGAAAAGAAAGACTTTGCTTTTCTTAAAAATAAAGATCATTATATAAATGATTACTATTTTCATGATCCTCCCACTTAACTCTAAGGTACTTGCTTTTTCTTCTATTTCCCGTCCTTCTATCTCCCTATTGTTTCCCGAGCTTGCTGCTTCATGTACTCTTTTCTCTCTCTTCCTTTTATCTTCCTTTCTGGTTAATTCAGCTGTAAATTTATATGAGAACACATTTTCCTGAGTCACAAAGAAACAAATGGTTGCGAATTGGTAGATATCTGGGGCTTGCTTGCATGGCAAATGCATAAACAAAATACAGATATCAATGAGGAAGGACAAAGAGAGACAGAGCATCCATTCATCTTCTTCAAATAGTTTAACTTTTAACTGGTTACATGAAGATACAACAAAGACAGGAGCTGTATCACTGGTACATCCTTTAGATAGAACCCAGACAGAGTAGGGGAAGTTATTCTAGTATAAAAAAGCCCAGTTATTAATGTTTTGTGCATAATAGATTTATAGGAAGTAAAGGGGAGATCTCAGAACCATGTGTATTAATCTTCCTGGCATACAGTTAGTAGATTTCTTGGGACAGCAAAAAGGGACAGAAAATGAGCTTCAGTTGAGTTGCTGGGATCTTCCTTGTCTTAGAATCAATGCCCTCAAACTTCCTACAGTGGCCCACACCCCAGGTAACAGTAAGCTTCTTTTAAGCCACTGTCTACCAATTCTCACCCAATGCTTGCTACCTCAGGGACCAGGAACTAGAAAGGGAAAGTCTGTTTGCCTCATTGCTGCCCACAGCTGACCCAGTTCACTTCAGTTCAGCCTCTCAGTTGTGACCGACTCTTTGTGACTCCACAGACCACAGCACCCCAGGCTTTTCTGTCCATCACCAACTCTCAGAGCTTGCTCAAACTCATGTCCATTGACTCGGTGATGCTATCCAACCATCTCGTCCTCTGTCGTCCCCTTCTCCTCCTGCCTTAAATCTTTCCCAGCATCAGGATCTTTTCCAATGAGTCAGTTCTTCACATCAGGTGGCCAAAGTATTGTAGTTTCAACTTCAGCATCAGTCCTTCCATATTCATGACTGATTTCCTTTTGGATTGACTGGTTGGATCTCTTTACTGTCCAAGGGATCCTCAAGAGTCTTCTCCAACATCACAGTTCAAAAGCATCAATTCTTCAGAGCTCAGCTTTCTTTATAGTCTAACTCTCACATCCATACATGACTACTGGAAAAACCATAGCTTTGACTAGACAGACCTTTGTTGCCAAAGTATGTCTTTGCTTTTTAATATGCTGTCTAGGTTGGTCATAGCTTTTCTTCCAAGGAGCAAGTGTCTTTTCATTTCGTGGCTGCAGTCAACATCTGCAGTGATTTTGGAGCCCAAGACAATAAAGTCTGTCACTGTTTCCATTGTTTCCCCATCTATTTGCCATGGAGTGATGGGACCAATTGCTATGATCTTAGTTTTCTGAATGTTGATTTGTAAGCCAACTTTTTAACTCTCCTCTTTCACTTTCAAAAAGAGGCTTTTTAGTTCCTCTTCACTTTCTGTCATAAGGGTTGTGTCATCTGCATATCTGAGGTTATTGATATTTCTCCTGGCAATCATGATTCTAGCTTTTGCTTCATCCAGCCCATCATTTCTCATGATGTACTCTCCCCCATATAAGTTAAATAAGTAGGGTAACAATATACAGCCTTGATGTACTCCCTTTCTGATTTGGAACCAGTCTGTTGTTCCATGGCCAGTTCTAACTGCTTTTTCTTGACCTGCATACAGATTTCTCAGGAAGCAGGTCAGGTGGTCCGGCAGTCCCATCTCTTGAAGAATTTTCCAGAGTCTGTTGTGATCTACACAGTCAAAGGCTTTGGAGTAGTCAATAAAGCAGAAAGAAATGTTTTTCTGGAACTCTCTTGCTTTCCCAATGATCCAATGGATGTTGGCAATTTGATCTCTGATTCTTCTGCCTTTTCTAAATTCAGCTTGTACATCTGGAAGTTCACGGTTCATGTATTGCTGAAGCCTGGCTTGGATTTTGAGCATTACTTTGCTAGAGTGTCAGAAGAATGCAATTGTGTGGCAGTGACCCATGGGACTCAAAAAATACCTAGAAAATAGTAAACCTGCTGGAGCTCTCCCCTTCTTTATCCACAAGGGCCTCAGTTCTCTCAGATGCTCCCTGGACAGACAGACAGATAGTTGAGTATCATCTTCTATCCTAGGGTCTCCCCTACTTTGGTCTCCCCTAGAGAGGGTTTTCTTCAGGTGATTGTGCCTGACCTTTCTTCATATTTTCCACCTGATTCCCTAAGCTTCTGTTGCTGCTCTAGATTTTTCCAGGTAGGCTCATAGAAACAGCAATGAAGTGGTCAGGGCACAATATTGAAGATGAGGATGTCAGCAAGAAAATCCAAGAATCAATGAGAGACCTGGGTGACACTCTCTAAGGTCTGATCCTCATTAACCTATGTCTCAACATTACTTCTGCAAATGTCCATGGCCCCAGAGACTAAGCAGAGTGACCTGCTGTGTGATGAACAGTCAAAGATGCAAAGCTCAGGATTTCACATTGAGAACACTCTGTTTGGATTCTTGTTTTTCAGTCACAAAGTCATATTTCTCCTGTCAATCTTGATTTCAGCTTGTAATGTGTACTAGGAAAACATGTTGGATGGCTACAAAGAAATCATGCTAAAAAAACCCCCAGTGATGCATCTCTATTTACTCCATGAACTGGCATCTTCTGTGAACCTCCACATCATATTCTAGTACAAAGGAATACAGATCAATGATTTTCTATACTTATTCTCAATTCACTGGTGACTAGCTGAAGATATAAAGACTAAAATAGGAGGAACTTGATTTTATATCCACAGCAGAGTATTAGCAAA
The DNA here is from genome assembly GCF_055505025.1 of Bos grunniens. Lineage (NCBI taxonomy): Eukaryota > Metazoa > Chordata > Mammalia > Artiodactyla > Bovidae > Bos > Bos grunniens. The sequence goes on along the minus strand of NC_141194.1, from coordinate 96,189,039 downwards.
ATATTAGCAAAATTATTACCCAAGCAAAAATTTCCCAAACTTTCAAGGTCTAACAACTCTGCACTTAGTCATGGCCATCATCCAGAGGCTCCTGACCATCCAGGTTAAGTAGGCAGACCACAATGCCAGGATCCTCAAAGCTGAGCTTTATTTTAGCTCACTTGAGCCATATTTTTTTCTATCTGCATGGATTTAACTGTCTAAGAGAAAGCTCACTGGGCTCTTCATGCACACTAACCCTTGATTACTGCTCACTCCTCACACAAATGAACTCTAGTTGGCATGTGAGCAGCTGTGACTTCTTAGTTTTTAGTTCTTTTGATTCCTCTCATTCAATTCATTTATTTGTTGTTGTTATTCAGTAGCTGAGTCATATCTGACTCTTTGCAACCCCATGGACTGAAGCGTGCCAGGCTCCCCTGTCCTTCACTATGTCCCGGAGTCTGTTCAAACTCATGTCCATTCAGTCAGTGATGCTAAATAACCATCTCATCCTCTGTTGCCCCTTCTCCTCCTGCCCTTTCCCAGCATCAGAATTTTTTTCCCAGTGAGTTGGCTTTTCACATCAGGTGGCCTGGAGCTTCAGCTTTATCACTAGTCCTTCCAGTGAGTATTCAGAATTTCCTTGGATTGACTGGTTTGATCTCCCTGCAGTCCAAGGAATTCTCAAAAGTCTTCTCCAGCACCACAATTAGAAAACATCAATTCTTCAGTGCTCAGCCTTCTTTATGGTCCAACTCTCACATCCATACTTAACTACTGGAGAAACCATCACTTTAACTATGCGGACCTTTATTGGCAAAATGATATCTCTGCTTTTTAATTCACTGTCTAGGTTTGTCATAGCTTTTATACATGATCTAGCTAATCATTTATACCTGGACATTATACTACAAAGCAAACCTGGTTCATTGGGATCCCCCTGGAGAAATGATCCTACCATCCCCGTATCCTCTTCACTTGAAGGGAGCACTGACTGTAGTTTTAGTAATTCAACAAAGATTTCTCAAGTGCCAAATTAGGTGCTCATTACTTATATTGACCAGAAACCTTAGGATAACCTGTTAATATTACCTAAAATATTCAGTACCAGGGGTGCTCTTATTCTAGTAGATTCCTAAAATAAGCTTTTTACTAATAAGGTGCACATATTTATTTTCTGATAATATGTTTACTCTTATGTTATTTTCATTATAAGCAATTAGAATATTAAATTCCATTTTATTACTATTACTGATTTCTGTCATAGCAAAATGAAATGATACAAATTTAAGATAATGAGTCATTTCTATGAATAAATTCTCACTAATTAATTAAACAAGTACTTATTGGCCTACTATACACCAGGAACTCTGTGAATGAGGTGCTAGAAATATCATAATCCCTGCCCTCATTAAGCTTTATCCCACCTGGGGAATTGTTTTTGTGTTCAGTTGCTAAGTCATGTCCATAGGGGATATAAAAGAGTAAATAAACAATTGTAACTGAAGATAATAAACACAATAAAGAAGAGCATAGGTGTTATAGGAACAAATAGACATAGAGAATGGACATGTAGATGGGGGCGGGGGAGTGGAACGAATTCGAGATTGGGAGTGACATACAAACCTTACCATCTGCAAAATAAATAGAAACTGGGAACCTGCTTTATTTCACAGGGAGCTCAGCTTGGTGTGCTGTGGTGATCTACATGGGTGGGATGGGGGATGGGAGGGAGGGGATATACGTACAAATATAGGAGATTCACTTTGTTGTCCAGCAGAAACCAACACAACACTGTAAAGCAATTATATGCCAATAAAACCAAATTAATTTTAAAAAATAAAAGAAGAAATGAGTTTACAAACAAAATAGAACACACACACATACATAGGATGGGCCTGTCACTCATTCAGGAGTTAATCAGAGATGATTCTCTGTAGGAATCTAAATATATAAAAACTGAGACCTGAAGGATGGTTGCAAGACACTGGAGCTGGGAGGAATATTCTAGGCATAGAAATGCTGGTGTGCTGGAGGAATTTTGTAAGACAATTATTAAACTGTTTGTAGCTTGAAACATGAGTAGTTATCTTACAGAAATCAGCAAAAGCTACAAATCAGGTCCCTCCTTCACAAGTTTCTATTCCACCTCACTCTCAGCTAATTTACCAGCACTCCCCTTGAAGTGAATGAGAACATAGTAAATTAAGGAACTGAAAATAGTTTGACTTGCTGGATCAGTAAAAAATGAGACTGGAAAAGCATGAAAAAGCCAGATCTTCAAGGACCTTGTAATTCAAGGTAATGAATTTGGATTTTGTCAGGATGAGGAAGGGAAAGTAGTGAATAATTTCAAAGAGGGCTTCTGTTTGCAGTTTTAAATACAAATGTGGCAGTTGTATTGAGAACATTCTGGATGAATACTGTTATACTTTCTCAGAAACAAGTTGAAGGGCATCAAGTGATTTGAAAAATAGAGAAAAAGTGTTCTCAAAATGACAAGAGTACATTTGGGGCAAATTTACTCCCATGGCATATTGTGATAGTGTGTTCTCCAACAGATGGGAAAGGAAAGTAAAATAGATTATGGCAATCGTTTCATCTGCTATCACCTGTAAGACAACCATAAATGGAAGTCATGTGTTGCATTGACCACAGTGTCAATTTAAGCATTAAGGCCAAAGAGGAAGCCAGCCGACACATCATTTATTCACCTACTGTGAATATAATTCATTAACTGTGCTATAATTTATTAGCAATTACTAATTAGCTGGCAGAGACACTCATAGAGCTAATTTGGGGGGCTTTTATTGGTGGCATTTGACAATGAAATTTAAAATACTGTTCACATGTCACAAGTAACATGAACTGTTTCATTGTACATATTTATTATGTTTTACAGTATATATTTATGATTCAGTAACTTTTCTGGATAAAAAGGAAAATGTATGACTAATTGCACAATAGACTCTGTGTGTGTGTTAGTCGCCCAATCCAGTCCTACTCTTTGTGACCCTATGGACTATATATATACATATATATAGCCTGCCAGGCTCCTCTGTCCATGGAATTCTTTAGGCAAGAATACTGGAGTGGGTTGCCATTTCCTTCTTTAAGGTAGACTTCAAGCATTCACAATAGATTACAAAATAGTTTACAAGAGACTCTAAGCATTCACAAATTTAACATATCCATGGTCTGTGAAAAAGTGAAAGTCGCTCAGTCCTGTCCAAATTTTGGGACCCCCTAAAGTCTTTTAAAGTTTGGCTAAAGCCCAAATATGAAATGCACATAATGCTGGGCTGGTTTCTGGGTTAGAATTAGTCATTTAACTAGTGAAAGAGCCTACTCAAAGGCCCCACATCTGCATCTCAGTAAGGCTTGCTTGTTGGTCACTTTGCCACTGGCAGACTTAACAAAATTGAATGAATGGCAGAACACCCTATACTTGGTTAAGAAGACTTTTAAAGATGTTAGTGCTCTGCAAAATGAATATACATTTTTAATGAAATTCTAAAAGAATTTTTTAAACTGAATGTGCTGACTCAAAACTAAACATGGGGAATTAAATATGTAAAAGAACTAGGAAAATTCTGGAAAAAAGGATGAATGAGAGGAGCCTAGTACTACCAAATACGACCACATATTATATAGCTATGGTAATTATAAGATAAGAGACACATAAATCTTGAGACAGGTTAATGGAACAGAATAAAGAAGCCAGAAATAGACCCAAGTACATATGGAAATTTAGTACACAATAAAGGTGACATTCCAAATTGATAGATCAAAAACTTTTTTAACATTAAAAAGAAGTCATTAAAGTACTAGGAGAAAGTATCAGTTCAGTTCAGTTCAGTTCAGTCACTCAGTCATGTCTGACTCTTTGAGACCCCATGAATTGCAGCATGCCAGGCCTCCCTGTCCATCACAACTCCTGGAGTTCACTCAGACTCACGTCCATCAACTCGGTGATGCCATCCAGCCATCTCATCCTCTGTCGTCCCCTGCTCCTCCTGCCCCCAATTCCTCCCAGCATCAGAGTCTTTTCCAATGAGTCAACTCTTCGCAGGAGGTGGCCAAAGTACTGGAGTTTCAGCTTTAGCATCATTCCTTCCAAAGAAATCCCAGGGCTGACCTCCTTCAGAATGGATCGGTTGGATCTCCTGGCAGTCCAAAGGACTCTCAAGAGTCTTCTCCAACACCACAGTTCAAAAGCATCAATTCTTCGGTGCTCAGCTTTCTTCACAGTCCAACTCTCATATCCATACATGACCACTGGAAAAACCATAGCCTTGACTAGACGGACCTTTGTTGGCAAAGTAATGTCTCTGCTTTTCAATTTGCTATCTAGGTTGGTCATAACTTTCCTTCCAAGGAGTAAGCGTCCTTTAATTTCATGGCTGCAGTCAGTAGAGTGTAGTTTAAAAAACAATTTTGATACAAGGAAGGACTATAAAAACATGGCAGAATATAGCAATATAAGAAATGAAACATACAAATTTGAATGTATACAATAAAATTACTCTACAAAATAAAGCATCAAAAACAAAATATAAAGAAGCAATATACTAGAGATAAAAATATTTGTGGCATATGAAAAAAGGATGTTTTAGTAATATATAAAGAAAAAATCAATAAGAAAAACAGTAATCCAATAGAAACCAGGCAAAGATCATAAAGACAGACTTCACAGAAGAGGAATAAGAATCGCTTATTCTTATTTCAAAGAGGAATCTCTTTGAAACATGTGAAAGTATACTCAGCTTCATTCATTACAAATAAATGCAAATTCAAACTTCAAAGAAATAGATATTTTCACCTTCAGATTGGCACAGTAACAGTGTCTGACACTCTCATATATTTGCTGGGATGGTAAATTGGAATGAATTTTTTAAAAAGCAATTTGACAATTTATATCCAAATTTCAAATGCAGATATCCTTTCACCCAGCAATTCTACTTTGAAGAATTCATTCCTCATGCATACTTGTACATATATACAGTAAGATATTCATATCATTATTTTTAATAAAAAATTTTTTAAACAAACTAAATGATTTTTATAGAAAATGGTTTGATAAATCATTATGCATCTATATAGTTGGATACTATGACACCATCATTTTTTTGCATTGACCACTGAGGAACCCTTTCTTATCTCGCTTTGCAATTCTTTGGAACTCTGCATTCAAATGAGTAAGGCCCCCTTGGAAACCATTTTGCCTTTTTGCATTTCTTTTTCTGGGGATGGTCTAGATCTCTGCCTCCTGTACAATGTCATGAACCACTATCCATAGTTCTTCAGGCACCCTGTCTATCATATCTAATCCCTTGAATCTATTTGTTACTTCCACTGTATAATCATAAAGGATTTGATTTAGGTCATACCTGAATGGCCTAGTGGTTTTCCCTACTTTCTTCCATTTCAGTCTGAAAACAGATCAGTTTTCATTCCAATCCCAAAGAAAGGCAATGTCAAAGAATGTTCAAACTACTGTGCAATTACACTCATGTCATATGCTGGCAAAGTAATGCTCAAAATTCTCCTTGCAAGGCTTCAACAGTAAATGAACCGTGAACTTCCAGATGTTCAAGCTGAATTTAGAAAAGGCAGAAGAACCAGAGATCAAATTGCCAACATCCATTGGATCATTGGGAAAGCAAGAGAGTTCCAGAAAAACATCTACTTCTGCTTTATAGACTATGACAAAGTCTTTGATTGTGTGGATCACAACAGACTGTGGAAAATTCTTCAAGAGATGGGACTAATTGACCACCTGACCTGCTTCCTGAAAAATCTGTATCCAAGTCAAGAAACAACAGTTAGAACTGGACATGGAACAATAGACTGGTTCCAAATTAGAAAGGGAGTACATCAAGGCTGTATATTGTCACCCTGCTTATTTAAATTATATGCAGAGTACATCATGAGAAATGATGGGTTGAAAGAAGAACAAGCTGGAATCAAGATTTCCGGGAGAAATATCAATAACTTCAGATATGCAGATAACACCACCCTTATTGCAGAAAGCTAAGAACTAAAGAGCCTCTTGATGAAAGTGAAAGAGGAGAGTGAAAAAGCTGGCTTAAAACTCAGCATTCAGAAAAGTAAGATCATGGCATCTGGTCCCTTCACTTCATGGCAAATAGATGGGGAAACAATGAAAACAGTGACAGACCTTAGTTTTTTGGGCTCTAAAATCACTGCAGATGGTGACTGCAGCCATGAAATGAAAAGACACTTGCTCCTTGAAAGAAAAGCTATGATTAACCTAGACAGCTTACTGAAAAGCAGAGATATACTTTGCCAACAACGGTCCATCTAGTCAAAGCTATGGTTTTTCCAGTAGTCATGTATAAATGTGACAGTTGGACTATAAAAAAGCTGAGCACCAAAGAACTGATGCTTTTGAACTGTTGTTTCGGAGAAGACTCTTGAGGATCCCTTGGACAGCAAGGAGATTCAACCAGTCAATCCTAAAGGAAATCAGTCCTGAATATTCATTGGAAAGACTGATGCTGGAAGTTGGAATTTCAATACTTTGGCCACCTGATGTGAGGAACTGACACATTGGAAAAGACCCTGATGCTGGGAAAGATTGAAGGTAGGAGAAGAAGGGAACGACAGAGGATGAGATAGTTGGATGGTATCACTGACTCAATAGACATGAGTTTGAGCATGCTCTGAGAGTTGGTGATGGACAGGGAAGCCTGGAGTGCTGCAGTCCATGAGTCACAAAAAGTTGGACATGATTGAGCGACTGAACTGACTGACTGATGATGCCATCAGTTTAAACCAAGACTATCAGGACTGAATGGGAGAATCGTCAAGAAAGAATATTAAAAGAATAAAAGATATATACAGAACTGCATGTATGCATGTTCAGTAGCTTCAGCTGTTTCCCACTCTGCGAGCTTATGGAGTGTAGCCCACGAGGCTCCTCTGTCCATGTGATTCTCCAGGCAAGAATACTGGAGTGGGTTGCCATGTCCTTCTTCAGGAGATCTTCCCAACTTAGGGATTTAATTTGCAGCTCCTGTGTCTCCTGCATTGCAAGCAGATTCTTTACCCACCGAGCCAGCTGAGAAGCCAGTGGTACATATCAGTTCAGTTCAGTTCAGTTCAGTCACTCAGTTGTGTCCAAATCTTTGCAACCCCATGAATCACAGCACGCCAGGTCTCCCTGTCCATCACCAACTCATGGAGTTCACTCAAACATATAGTAGATTACAATTGTTTGAAAGACACATGTGCACAGAAATGCAAATGCAGGTATATATATAGAATGTTTTTGGAAGGACACAAGAAAGGAGTAGAGAAGAGATCAGATTATAAAGGACAGGTTTTGGGGGTTTGTTTTAAATATATACCTTTTATAGCAAGTTTTATTTTTGCTTTATTTTTGGTCAAATTCAGGAGTGTCTGGATTCAGTGACAGGAAGATGATGAGAAGGGTTTAGGGAATGCTTCAGTAGGTGCAAAATGTGTTCACTGAATAAAAGATACACCTTAAATGTTGAAAAGTCTTTCATATAACACATTTCATCATCCTCACTCATGATGTATATTAGTCAGAATTTTCCAGAGAAACAGAATCAATAGGATATTTCCAGATACATAGAGATTTATTATGAGGGATTGACTCACATGATTACAGAGGCTGAGAAGTCCCATCATCTGCAAAGCTGGAGGTTCAGGAAAATCAATGGTTTAGTTCCAGTCAAACTCCAAAGGCCTGAATACCAGAGGAGATGGTGTAAATCCCAGTCCCAGTCTAAAGGCCCAAGAATGATTAAATCCTGGTCCAGCCTGGAAGTTCTGAGAACCAGAAGCTCTGATTTCCAAAGGCAGGAGATAATTGTCCCAACTCAAGCAAGAGAGCCAATTTTCCCTTCTTTTGCCTTTCTGGTCATCTTAGGCCCTCAAAAGATTGGACGATGCCCGTTTGCATTGTTGAGGGTAAAATAGAGCTTTACAGATTCAAATTCTAATTAATCTCTTTTGAAAACACCCTCATAGACACACTCCAAGATAATGTTTGACCTGCTTTCTGGGCATTCCTTAGTCTAGTCATCACAGGTAAGGATCAACATTATTTATAGCTTTCACTATGGATGAATTCTGTAAGGGCTAGGACTGTGTCCTATCTTAATCACCATTAAATGTATTGATATTAGCATAATGCCTAGTACAGAGCAAATACTCAAGAAGTGTCTATAGAATGAATTCATGAAAGTCCAGTATTATGGTTATGACATGATATAACATGTACCATTTTTTAAGACACAATTTTTGGTTTTAGATTTATAAATAAGTTTGCTCATTTATTTGTTCATTATTGAATGTGGTCAATTTTTTTAGTTACTTTAGTTAATTAGGGAAAATAGCATTATGTTCAGAAATCTAGGTATTTGTGATAAGTTTAATATGAATCTCTTTTGCCAGACAAGACTATATTACAATGCTTACCAAAGATGGTACAGAGAAAAACAAGGAAGCTTGTTTAAAATGCAGGATTGCCGGGTTCCACTCCCAGAGAATCTGATTTAATAGATCTGAGTTGATGCTTAAGAATATTTAAATATGTTCTCAAGTAATTATAATAGCCATTAAAATTGGGGAAACTAATGCTATCTCAATAAATACATATATAAAATTAGGGAATCCTTGATTTTCATTTTTTTCTCCTTAGGGACTATATACATTTACTTAGTAAGTATTCCTAATGTGCTCACTTTGTATCAGCCACTGACTAAACTATTGAACAAATTTGTTTAATCTCTGTCACAACCCTTTGAGGTAGGTGTTATTTATCTTTCCATTTTATGGATGCAGAAATTGAGATATAGAGATATTAAAAAAAAAAAAAGCAGAAAAACTTGCCCAAGCTCACATAGCTAGTAAAGCAGGTCTAGGAAATGCCAGAGTCTGCAATAACTCTGCTTTCTTCTGCAAACATTTTACAACATTTAATTTGTTCCAATATTGTTTGACCTGCTAATAAATACTCACATGGTGGCACTGGCTCATACACACACACACACACACACACAACAAAAACTATAATTTCAAACTGATATTGAAATAATAAATAGAAATTTGGCACTGCAAAATATTCAGCCAGAACTTTTTAGATGAGTTCCACAGTTGTTTCTCTTCTTTTCAAATATGACATTTCTTAATTCAGCATCACAGATTTTATTCATATATAGTAATTCTGGAGGTTTGAACTGAAAAAGTTGAGCAATAGATATTCAAATCAAAGAAAAAGAGCCACTTGTTTATTTGAGGAAATTTTAAATAGACTCTGGGCATGTTTTTATAGCCTATATTTGGAGGTCTAGGATTGTGGTATTGAACTACCTTTCAAACTAATAATAATCCTTGTCTTAGTGTTTGTCTGTGTTGCAGTGGCCAGATACGTGAATTCCTGAGTTTTAGGTATTGTGCTGTCACTGTCATGCCTGATTTTACAACAACTGATCATTCAACACAAAGAATAAGAAGGCCTGACACTTGCCACGATCAAAACAACTACCATCAAATACACATTTCATCATCATAACCCATCAAATAGTGGGACATATCTGGATTGATCAAGTTCCCAGAAGATAATGGTCTATCCTTTAGCTTAGGTTGAAGAATGATTAGAAGTGGTGGGAGACAGGGGGACATTACAATGAAAAATGGTCCTGGTGACAGCTAGGCTGTGAGGGGAAACTAAGAAATGAAACAGAAACCACACCTGAAAAACTGTATGATGACTCGTAAAACAAACTATACCAAACCAAACCATGATCACCAATTTGTGAAGCTTTAACACCAACTCCTTTAGATAGAACATGAACAACTTATAAATCTGCACAGAGGCATATGTTGTAAAGATAAGTTCACTCACTGTGCCATCTACTCCTTAGTTTATAGATTTGGTCCAATTTCTGCCCAAACTATTACTAACTTCAGCCTCCAAAATCCCCAAAGTCCTCCTCTCTAACTCCCTCCTTTGAAGATAGCCCATATACCCCCAGGGTTCATTCTCCCTTGCTGTGGCAAGCCTAATACATTTAACTTTGACTACTAGTGTTCCTGGTAGTCTTGGCTCTCTATCTTTAACACCTTTGATAACACTAAATAAGAAGCAGTTTAACAGAAAGGAGTCTTTCAGTCATTCCTTCCTATTAAGTGTAGAGGTTGCAGAGGGGAATGTACATTATATTTTCCAAGTGCATTTTGTACTTCTCTATTGACACTCTACTCCAACTATGCTGATTTCATTGCTGCTAAATTGGTGATTAGATGCTTATTCACATGATGCAAATTAGCATAGTTAAAATGTCTTGTATGGGACAGTTTAACTACATTCATTAATGAAAGTGAAAATGTTAGTCGCTCAGTCACATCTGACTCTTTGTGACCCCATGGACTGTAGCCCACCAGGATCCTCTGTCCATGGATTTTCCAGGTAAAAATACTGGAGTGGGTTGCCATTTCCTACTCCAGGGGATCTTCCTGACCCAAGGATTGAACTGGGGTCTTCCATATTGTGGGCAGATTCTTTACCATCTGAACCACCAGGGGAGCTATTACTAGTATATTAATATTGAGTCAGACACTGTATTCAACAATGACTAATCCATCATTTTTGAGAGGTGGTTTTAGTATTGAGAAGTCTATGTAGCTGTGCAGCATCTTGCATGAAAAATGTGCACTCTCTTGGCCTTACCTCACTAGATAGCCACTGACAGAGAATTTCAATGTCCAGCGCTGTCACTTTGACATGTTCCCTCAAGGGTCAATTTATATTCAACAAAGAAGATGCAAGAAATAATCCCTAAAAAGCCATGTAACAGAACTCTGTCTATGGCTTTGTCTCTGTCTCTCCACACAAATAAACACTATCACTACACACACACACACACACACACTTTTTCTCTTAAGAAAAGTAATCCCACAAAAAATTTTTTGTAGCTTGGTATACTAATGAGAAGTGACTTTTTAATTATTTGTCTACCATAAGCAAGCAGTTGTGATGGTCTTCTCAATTCATTTTGATAGAATCATGGAATGCCAGAACTAAAGGTAATATTAGTGATTATATCAGTCAGGATTATCTAGAGAAATGGAGCCTACAGGATATATATATATATGCATATATACATACATATAATGTACACATGTATATACATGTGCATATACATATATATGATATATGTATGATGTCTATATATCTATGTCTATGTTTAGGTCTATCTTTAGCTAGAGAGGAAAGGAAGAGGGGAAGGAAAGAGTGGTTTAAGATTTTATTTTATTTTAAGGAGTTGACATGTAATTGTGGGGGCTGGCAAGTCCCAAATCATTAATTCAGGCCTGAAGCTGAACACTCAGGCTGGAGTTGATGCTTCAGTCTTGAAGCAGAATCTCTTCTTCTCTGGGAAACCTCAGTTTTTGTTGTTAAGGCCTTAATGAGGCTCCCCCAAATTATCAAGGGGGAGCCTCTCATTTAAAGTCAACTGATATAGATATATATATATATATATATATATATATATATATATAAACCATATCTGCAAAATGCTTTCATAGCTAGACTGAGATTAATGTTTGGTTAAATAAGTGAGTACTGTAGGCTAGACATAATTTTGCTGACATAAGTCCATATAGTCAAAGCTATGGTTTGCCTGGAAAATCCCATGGATGGAGGAGCCTGGTAGGCTGCAGTCCATGGGGTCGCTAAGAGTCGGACACAACTGAACAACTTCACTTCACTTTTCACTTTCATGCATTGGAGAGGGAAATGGCAACCCACTCTGGTATTCTTGCCTGTAGAATCCCAGGGATGGGGGAGCCTGGTGGGCTTCCGTCTATGGGGTCACACAGAGTCAGACACGACTGAAGTGACTTAGCAATGGTTTTTACAGTAGTGATGTACAGATGTGAGAGTTGGACGATAAAGAAGGCTGAATGCCAAATAACTGCTGCTTTCAAATTGTGCTGGAGAAGACTCTTGAGAGCTCCTTGGACAACAAGAGGATCAAACCAGTCCAACCTACAGGAAATCAACCCTGATTATTGACTAGAAGGACTGATGCTGAAGTGGAAACTCCAATACTTTGGCCACTTGACATGAAGAGCTGACACATTGGAAAAGACCCTGATGCTGGGAAAGATTGAGGGCAGGAGGAGAAGGTGGCTACAGAGGATGAAATGGCTGGATGGCATCAGCGACTCAGTGGACATGGGTTTGAGCAAACTTAGGAGATGGTGAAGGACAGGAAAGCCTGGAGTGCTGCAATCCACGGGGTCACAAAGAGTCAAACACAACTTAGCAACTGAACAACAACAATAGGCTAGAGAAACTGACACATAAAATGAACCAGCACAGTGATCATCTAAACAAACTCAATGAATTTTATACATGTAGAGTCTGGGGGCTTGCAGAGGGAAGAGAGATGTTTAGTCATCTAGCACCTAAGGTTATAGCATACTACAATTAGTACCCTAAATTATTAATGTCAGATTGGAAGTTCTCCTCAATCATAAATCTTAATGTGTATCACTATATTTATAGTTTCTAAGTATTCATTGATCATGGAATTTCTTATGCTTATGATTAAATTGGAAAGATTATCCTGAGAACATTAAGAGCAACTTATTAAAGGATATATTACACGGATCAACTGAATGCTGCTACTAAGATACACATAATAAATATAATATATTGACTATGTCAAAATTTACAAGTCTTAAGAACCAAACTAAGATATTTGAAACACATGAAAATATTGCTGAGCTGTCTTACAAACTGAATGACTAAAGGCCACTAATTTTCTTTTTATTTTATCTCCAAATTACAATTCCACTTTAATAAAAATGTCTATTAGTTAATATATAAAATAACTTTAGTTTAACTCACATTTACTTACTTTACAAACCACGTTATATTAAGATGTGTTATTTATAAAAATTTGCATTTTTCTCTACAAGGATACTTAAAAGCTCCCAGTGAGATTAAATTATAAATTAGTTTCTAAACAATGCTTATAAATTCTGGAAAATATTTCTTATGATAAGAGATAAGATTTCTAATTAAATAATTTGAGTCTGCTACACAAGATGTGGCTTTAGAATCAAAGACAGGATGCAATGAGACTTTCAATATTTATCTATTTAAACTAGAATCTTCATAAATGAACTTGATGCTGGGTAAACAAGACAGAATGAGATAATATTTTAGGTCACAGAAGTAGTGCAGACATTTTACTAGTGATATCATCATTTAGTTAGGAAAGGAAGGGTTTTGTTTCCTAAAAATGTATGGTAAAAAAACAGAAACAGACACACAGATATAGAGAACAAACTAGTGGTTACCAGTGGGGAAAGAGAAAGGGAGAAGGGATTAAAAGGTATAAACTATTATGTATAAAATACATAAGCTACAAGGATATATTGTACAAAACATGGAATACAGCCAATATTTTATAATAACTTTGAATTGAGTATCAGCTATAAAAATTTGAATCACTTTGTTTTACCCTTAAAAATAATATAATATTTACATAAACTATATTTTAATAAAGAAAAATTAATTAAAAATTTTGTAAATGCTCAGTAAAATACCAGTAAAAATTCAAGAAATTACTATATAACAAAGCAAAGAAAGGAGAAACATACTAATTTTTTTAAGTGAGCAAAGGATATGAATAGGGAAGTTCAAAACACAATATATGAACTCCCAATAGGATATGAAAAAATGTTTAATTATAGCAGTAATCAATACTAGGGAAATTAAAATGGGAAATATTTTTTGGCCTATAAAATTGTCAGATACTTTTAAATAATAATTTCATAATTGGTGGGATAGATACCTTCCACATTGCTGGCATTTGTAGATATTTGTACAGATAATCCCTGAGTGCTAATGGTTAGACTTTATGATTTTTTGACATTACAATGGTACAGAAATGATTTGCATTCAATATAAACTGTATTTCAAACATATACAGTGAAAAAATGCCTAAAAATATATTCGACAATATATTAGCAGTTGATCAATTTGGGCAGTGGAATTATTGTTATTTTTTTTGTTTTCTCTTAGTGTAGTTTCACTTTACATATTGCTTTTTTAAGTTATAGGAAGATTAGTTTTCTTGTAATTGGAATAATAATGTTATTATTTTTAAGTATGTATGAGGAAATAAAAAAGATGTTCATATGCAGTACATGATTATTTTTCAAACCAGCAGCATACTGCTATAGACTGAACTAAGCCCCCTCCCCATATTCATATACTGAAGACTTAATACCCAATGTGATTATAATTGGAGAAAGTTTTTCAGGGGGCTAAGGTTAAAAGTGGAGAAGGCAATGGCACCCCACTCCAGTACTCTTGCCTGGAAAATCCCATGGATGGAGGAGCCTGGTGGGCTGCAGTCCATGGGGTCACTAAGAGTCGGACACAACTGAGCGACTTCACTTTCACTTTTATGCATTGGAGAAGGAAATGGCAACCCACTCCAGTGTTCTTGCCTGGAGAATCCCAGGGATGGGGGAGCATGGTGGGCTGCTGTCTATGGGTTGCACAGGGTCGGACACGACTGAAGTGACTTAGCAGAAAGGTTAAAAGAGGTCATGAAAGTGAGGTGTTAATATAAGGATTGGTGTCCTTGTAAGAAGACAGAATTGTAATGAGAGAGAGATTTCTTGCCACTGAAACTCAAGGATGAAAGGTCATGTTAGCTCATAGCAAGTAGGCAACTGTCTGCAAATATGGAAGAGCACAGAATCCAACTATAATGTCCCCCTGATCTTGGACATTCAGCCTCTAGAACTGTGAGAAAATAAATTTTGTTGCTTAAGTCACCCAGTCTACTGTATTTTGTTATGGCAATTTGATCTGACTTAAACACGTGCTTTTGGTCATTTAATATGCTTTTTAGTCATATATAAATTTTACTCTGTCTCCTTCCAAAGAGATTTGAATTGGCTAAAATTGGGTTTAATTAATAAGTTCTATTAAGTCAGGGGAAAGAACTTAGTCTAGACTCTGAGGAGGACATAGTATTTGGAAGAAGTGTGAAGAGGTATGAGCATGATGGTGGCTGCAGCATAAGCAATGGCATGAAGATCATCAGGGGATAAGAAGCAGAACAACATGAGTATACAGATAAGAGAAGATCAGAAGATGACTAAGTTCTCATTCTTTTCATGTTATACCCTTTCAAAATCATTACTAAACATTCACAGTGACTTACAGTAAGGTATCAAGTGAAATATTGTCTTCCGAAATTTTATTAAACTCCATTTTGTTTTGAAGAATGTTATCCCTTAAAAAACTGTACAAGTGGAACTAACTGGGTAAAGGGTATGGAACCCTTCTGTATTATTTCCTGCAGCATAATGTAAATTCATTATTACATATAAATTAAAAGTTCAGTTGAAAAATTAAATTCTCCAGAGTCTAAAATGGAAACTGGATTAATATTGTGACAACTATACTTTAAAATCCTGATGTTATAGGTCATTCTGGGGTGTACTTTTTTTTTAAATTTTATTTTATTTTTGAACTTTACAATATTGTATTAGTTTTGCCAAATATCAAAATGAATCCGCCACAGGTATACCTGTGTTCCCCATCCTGAACCCTCCTCCCTTCTCCCTCTCCATACCCTCCCTCTGGGTCGTCCCAGTGCACCAGCCCCAAGCATCCAGTATCGTGCATCGAACCTGGACTGGCAACTCGTTTCATACATGATATTATACATGTTTCAATGCCATTCTCCCAAATCTCCCCACCCTCTCCCTCTCCCACAGAGTCCAGATGGTAACAATAACCCTGTGTATGAGACAGCAAAAGAGACACTGATGTATAGATCAGTCTTATGGGGTGTACTTCTTTAGGAAACACTAACTTACATTTATTTTGAGGAAATCAGATAGTTGAAGAGATTTAGCAAAGGCCCAATTTACCCTTGTGCTCAAACGGTAACTCCCACCCTAAGAAGGAACCAATGGGTTTTTGCTATTAGGCCACTGATTAGGGTTCTGATTTGGGCTTTCCTGGTGGCTCAGATGGTAAAGAACATGCCTGAAATGTAGGAGATCTGAGTTTGATCCCTGGGTTGGGAAGATCCCCTGGAGAAGTGAATGACTACCCACTCCAATATTCTGGTCTGGAGAATTCCATGGACAGAGAAGCCTGGCAGGCTCCATGGGGTCCATGAAGTCACAAAGAGTCAGACAAGACTGAGCGACCTTCACTTTAAACTCATATGGTTCTGATTTAGGTAAATATTTGTAAGTCCCGCCTCCGAGAAATCTGTATGAAGGTCAAGAAGCAACAGTTAGAACTGGATGTGGAACAACAGACTGGTTCCAAATTGGGAAAGGAGTATGTCAAGGCTGTATATTGTCACTCTGCTTACTTAACTTATATACAGAGTACATCATGAGAATTGCTGGACTGGATGAAGCACAAGCTGGAATCAAGACTGCCGGGATAAATATCAGTAACCTCAGATATGGAGATGACACCACCCTTATGGCAGAAAGTGAAGAAAAACTAAAGAGAGAGTCTCTTGATGAAAGTGAAAATGGAGAGTGAAAACCTGGCTTAAAACTCAGCATTCAGAAAAGTAATATCATGGCATCTTGTCCCATCACTTCATGGCAAACAGATGGGGAAACAATTGAAACAGTGACAGACTTTAGTTTCTTGGCTCCACAATAACTGCAGATGGTGACTGCAGCCATGAAATTAAAAGGCACTTGCCCCTTGGAAGAAAACTTATAACCACCCTAGACAGCTTATTAAAAAGCAGAGACATTACTTTGCCAACAAAGTTTCATCTAGTCAAAGCTATGCTTTTTTCCAGTTGTCATGTATGGATGTAAGAGTTGAACTATAAAGAAAGCTGAGTGCTGAAGAATTGATGCTCTTGAATTGTGGTGTTAGAGAAGACTCTTGAGAGTCTTGGATAGCAAAGAGATTCAACCAGTCCATCCTAAAGGAAATCAGTCTTGAATATTCATTGGAAGGATTGATGCTGAAGCTGAAACTCCAATACTTTGGCCACCTGATGCAAATAACTGACTCATTTGAAAAGACCCTGATGCTGGGAAAGATTGAAGGCAAGAGGAGAAGGGTTCAACAGAGGATGCGATGGTTGGATGGCATCACCATCTCAATGGACATGAATTTGAGTAAACTCTGGGAGTTGATGATAGACGGGTCAGCCGGCATGCTTCAGTCCATGGGGTTGCAAAGAATCAGACACAACTAAGTGACTAAGAGACACACACATGACCCATGTACTAGGCCATCCCTACCCTATTGGCAGTAATCCATTAAACTATGAACAATCACTTTATTACTGAAGAAGATCTGTGTTTCTGAAAGAGAGGGAACTCATTGAATACAGGAAAGGTCAATAGTAATGTTCAGAAAGTGAAGGTGTTAAACTTTGATGTTTCATCATGCATCTGGTTTATGGCATGGTCACTGCAAAATGACTTGAGATATTACCTATTTTAGAGACACAAGTCAAAAACTCTAAATCACCTCTTTAAAAAAAATACTTCAACCTAATATTATATGACTTAAAACCAATGTTTGGGAGGATGGATGGGGAAATGGCTGGATTGGTTTTTCATTACTGATTGATTAAACAGATATCATTATTTGTTCATTTGACAAGCATTTAAGGAATGTTCATTATGATTCAAGCACAGTGGCACAAAATGATATATTTTCTAGCCTAGAGATGAGCGACTAAACTGAACTGAGGACACTTCACCCCAAAACAATGAATTTCACCTTTTCCTCAAGAGCACATGGAACATTCTCCAGGATATATCACATCCTGGGCCATATATCTATCCTTAGTAAATTCAAAAAAATTGAAATCACTTCAAGAATATTTTCTAATCACATTGCAGTAAGATTAGATGTCAACTATAGGGAAAAAATATTAAAAACTACAAACATATGGAGGCTAAATAACATGGTTCTGAATAACCAACAAATCACGGAAGAAATCAAAAAGGAAATCAAAATATGCATAGAAACAAATGA
Organism: Bos grunniens; assembly: GCF_055505025.1. Taxonomy (NCBI): domain Eukaryota; kingdom Metazoa; phylum Chordata; class Mammalia; order Artiodactyla; family Bovidae; genus Bos; species Bos grunniens. The sequence goes on along the minus strand of NC_141194.1, from coordinate 96,170,984 downwards.
AAATGAAAACATGACAACCCAAAACCTTGGGAATTCAGTAAAAGCAGTGCTAATGGGAAGGTTCATAGCATTACAAGCTTACCTCAAGAAACAAGAGAAAAATCAAATAAATGACCTAACTTTACCCCTAAAACAACTAGAAAAAGAAGAAATGAAGAACCCCAGAGTTGGTAGAGGGAAAAAAATAATAAAAATTCAGGCAGAAGTAAATGAAAAAGAAACAAAGGAGACTATAGCCAAAGTCAACAAAACTAAAAGCTTGTTCTTTGAGAAGATAAATAAAATGAACCAACCATTAGCCAGACTCATCAAGAAAAAAAGGAGAAGAATCAAATCAACAAAATCAGAAATGAAAATGGAGAAATCACGACAACACAGAAATGCAAAGGATCATAAGAGACTACTGTCAACAACTATATGCCAATAAAATGGACAACTTGGAAGAAATGGACAAATTCTTAGAAAACTATAACCTTGCAAAAACTGAACCAGAAAGAAATAGAAAATCTTAACAGACCCATCACAAGCATGGAAATTGAAAGTGTAATAAAAAAATCTTCCAACAAATGAAAGCCCAGGACCAGATGGCTTCACAGGTGAATTCTACCAAAAATTTAGAGAAAAGCTAATAACACCTATCCTACTCAAACTCTTCCAGAAAATTTCAGAGGAAGGTAAACTGCCAAACTCATTCTATGAGGCCACCATCACCCTAATACCCAAACCAGACAAAGATGCCACACACAAAAAAAAGAAAGAAAAGAAAACTATAGGCCAATATCACTGATGAAGATAGATGCAAAAATCCTTAACAAAATTCTAGCAAACAGAATCCAACAACATATTAAAAATATCATACATCATGACCAAGTGGGCTTTATCCCAGGGATGCAAGGATTCTTCAATATTCACAAATCAATCAATATAATATACCACATTAACAAATTGAAAGATAAAAACCATATGATAATCTCAATAGATGCAGAGAAAGCCTTTGACAAAATTCAACATCCATTTATGATAAAAAAAAAACTCTCCAGAAAGCAGACATAGAAGGAACATCCCTCAGCATAATAAAAGCCATACATGATAAACTCATAGCAAACATCCTCAATGGAGAAAAATTGAAAGCATTTCCCCTAAAGTCAGGAACAAGACAAGGGTGCCCACTCTCACCACTACTATTCAACATAGTTTTGGAAATTTTAGCCACAGCAATCAGAGAACAAAAAGAAATAAAATAATCCAGATTGGAAAAGAAGTAAAACTCTCACTATTTGCAGATGACATGACCCTCTACAGAGAAAACCCTAAAGACACCATCAGAAAATTACTAGGGCTAATCAATGAAGAGTAAAGTTGCAGGATATAAAATCAATGCACAGAAATTCCTTGCATTCCTATACACTAACAATGAGAAAACAGAAAGAGAAGTTAAGGAAACAATCCCATTCACCACTGAAGTGAAAATAATAAAATACTTGAGAATAAATCTAATTAAAGAAGCAAAAGACCTAGAGATGCATATAGCCTAAACAGAGGAATGGTCTCCCAGATGGAATGCACATTTTTGAGGGGAGGTGCTAGCAATGAAGGAGGAGTCATTGGGGACAGTAAAGTCCTTATAAAAATATTACCAGTTAGACATTTATGCCAGAAACTTTAACCATTAGCTTTCTAAACTCTTAAAGCATGCTATTGAGATGGGACTTATCCTCATTTTACAAGAAACTTAAGTTCAAAGTAAACAAGTTATTTGCCTAAGGTCATGGAACTTATGAATAGTCAACCATGGATTTGAACCATGTCTTCCAAATTTTAAAGATTGTTATTTCTTACTATACTATACATCATCCCTTCAAGTTGTTTACAGTCAAGTTATGCAATTATCTTGTTCCTTGTTCATCCCTCTTTCCAGCATGCAAGTTCTAGAACAGGAATCTGTCCTACTCATTGCTGTATTTCCATTGTTTAGATCAGTATATAACATAGACTTGGCACTTATTAACATTTGTTGAATTAATCTAATATATATATTAATATATCAAAACTTGTTTTATTATCATTCTTATTATTATAAGTTAAGTCAAAGAGGGGTGCATGCATTCTGGTAAGGGCTGTGCAAAGCAATATATTAGATGAATAGAATTTCTTTTCATATGTCATTCATCTTTTTTGCTTTTTTTTAAAATTTATTTATTTTAATTAAAGGCTAATTACTTTACAATACTGCATTGGTTTTGTCATACATTGTATGTGAGACAGCAAAAAAGACACAGATGTATAGAACAGTCTTTTGGACTCTGTGGGAGAGGGAGAGGGTGGGATGATTTGGGAGAATGGCATTGAAGCATGTATAATATCATATAAGAAATGAATCACCAGTCCAGGTTTGATGCAGGATATTTTTATGTTTTATATGTACATGAAATATTGGATGGGCTTCCCAGGTGGCTCAATGATAAAGAATCAGCCTACCAGTGCCGGAGACACAGGAGATGCAAGGTCAAGAAAGTCCTCTGGAGGAGGAAATGACAATCCACTGAATATTCTTGCCAAAATATCTCAGGGACAGAAGAGCCTGGCAGACCACAATCCTGGGGTCACAAAAGAGTCAGACACAACTGAGCACTGATGCATGAAAATATTGGTAAAACAGCGTATATATGGAATTTATATGTTAATAAATATATTTGGAGTACAAAATTAATACCTGTTACTGATAGATGTGTGTTATCAAAAATGTTTGGAAAACACCAATCCAGAGGGAGAAGTAGGCATATAAGTAAACATGTACCACTTATCTTTTATGAAATGTGATGGGTATGTCTATATAAATTAGTTTAGGTGCAATAGGAAGAGCGTGACTATTTTTTCCTGGTTTTGATGATGATGGTGGGGCAGGGGTTATTAGTGGTACAGATAGCTAGAAAACAATTCACAGAGCAAGCAATGTTTAAACATGGAATCCTGTAGGATGGACTGGTTTTTTAGACACAGAGAAAATGACATTTGCAAAGGCATAAAGATATAAAAATCCTTGAGAATCCTTCTGTAGTTGCCTAGGAGGCTAGAAGGTAGGCATTGACCTCATGCTGAGCATGTTGACCTTTATCCTGAAGGTCATGGGAATTAAAAAAAGGTTCTAAGGAGCAAATATTAAGTGATGAGTCAGGGACTAGATTTTAGAGTCCTTTACAATCATAATTAAGAAGTTTGGACTTTGTGTTTTAAGAAAAGAGGAGCCATTGAAGAATTTCAAGGTGGGGTGTCACATGATAAATATGTATTTTAGGTAAAAGGTCATTGTAGTAACCCAGTAAAGGATGGGTAGCAAGGAGGAAAGCTGGAGGCAAAATCATTTTCATGTGATTTCAGCCACTGATTTTTAAAAAAGCTTTCAATCAGACAATTTTTAAATTAATTATTTTCTTACTTATTTTTGGCTGTGCTGGGTCTTTGTTGCTGCTCAGGCTTTTCTCTAGTTGCGGTGAGCAGAGGCTACTCTTCATTGTGGTATGCAGGCTTCTCATTGTGGTGGCTTCTCTTCTTGTGGAGGATCTAGGGGTGTGAGCTTCAGTAGTAGCAGCACGTTCAGTGGTTATGGCTCGTGGGCCTTAGAGTGTGTGGGCTCCAGTAGTTGTGGCACCAAGCTTTAGTTACTCCACAGCATGTGGGATCTTCTCAGGTCATGGATCAAACTCATGTCCCCTCCACTGGCAGGTGGATTCTTATCCACTGTACCACCAGAGAAGTCCCCAATCAGATAATTTTTAAAGATAACGTCAAAATGACCCCTTGAAACAGGTGAATCAAATGTCTTCTCTCTGTGTTGTTGCCTATTGTATATATCCAACAAATATTTTCTCATATTGCCCCCGTGCCACTTTAGTACAATTCTGCCTCAATTCTTTCTGTTCTGTTGCCCATTAATTTAGATAAAACTCTTGAGTTACTGTTTTAAGTCATTCCCTCATTCACTGAAATTGGTCCGGCAGCTTCCCTCTATGCTCTTTGAAACCAATGCCCACTTAAGTTCTCTATTGTTCCATGACCAGCCTGTTTGATGACCCTACCAGAAAGCAATATTATATCTATCCTAGTGCTACCATGCAAAACAATAATAAAGATATATATATTTATTTGGTGGAAGCAGGGAACTTATATGAGGTAGAACCCATGAAATTCTCAAGTGCCAGATTGATATGCTGCTTCTGTCTATCTTTGATCACTGTCGTGCAGAAATGATCTTGTATAATTAAAAGATAGGCATAATAATACTAATTAGCAAGAAGTTGTGCAAGAAGGGACGTTTTTTAATTGCACAACAAGTTCTTCAGCCTTATATGTATCTTAGATTTTGGAGGGATGCTGATAAAGGCATGTCAACGTGACTAACTGGCTGTGGGACTGACATATTTGGTGGGAATGACTCTGCAGGTTGCCATGATAGTTTGCAAATTCTGGTTATGAACGTACAGGTCTTTGGTATCAAGGTGTTGCCATGAGCTAGACTGCTGCCCCATAATCTAGATGAGTCATAAAACTGAGAATTTTTTTTTAAATCTTCTCTCTTCCAGTCTTGTCATCATAGCACTGTTTGCAAATCTTATGTTCAGCCAACTGTTATTAGGGAATGAACTAAACAAAGATGACTTATTTAACTGATACAAAAGAGCTCTGAGAATCTCCTTTCCCCAACCTCATTCTGCCTAAATTACCATATGATGAACATGCATTTATTTTTGTAATAATAATTACCAGTATTGCAGCTCATATTTCCAAGATCAGTAATATTTCATCCTTAAATCTCTAAGGCTCAGCAAGGTAGGTCAGCATTATTTCCTTATAAAAAATTCAGAAACTGAGGCACAATGGGGTTAAAATGGTTATGACTTACTCCTAGTCACAGTGCTGGGATTAAAGCCCAGGAGAAGAGACCCAATTCTGGGCTCCAACCAATAAGCACTACTCCCTCCATGCATGAGTTTTGGGGTTTGTATTATTTTTAGCTTATGACAGTGTGACTGCTACCTAAGAGTAATTTTCTGTAGTTCTGAGAAATTTTCAAATCCATCATTAAGCACCTTTCTAAAGTTATTTCTACCTTTTTAGCTTTGTAATTTATCTTTAAATGCCCATAGACATTGAAAGCACATAAATCTAGAAACTGCTAATATGTACAACAATGTTTTTCTTGCACATTTTTTTGGACATAAGAATTAGCTTAACAAAATAGAGAAAGTAAAGTCAAGTTGTAAAGAGCAAAAAATTACAACAAAAAATATTTCCTTAAAACTTAGTCAAAATAAGCAGTGCTACAGATACCAAAATGTGCTATATATACATAGATCTTTTTTTTTTTTTTTAGTTTATTAGGACCCATACCAAACCTTAAATGTTCTATGTTTATCTTTATCAACTTATTAAAATGTTCTCATTTCAGTCAGTGGTTTGTTTTATTTCTATTTAACTTCTTTTAAAGCTGTGATTTTTCCAGTAGTCATGTGTGGATGTGAGAGTTGGACCATAAAGAAGGCTGAGCTCTTAAGAACTGATGCTTTTGACCTGTGGTGTTGGAGAAGACTCATGAGAGTCCTTTGGACTGCAAGGAGATCAAACCAGTCAATCCTAAAGGAAATCAATACTGATAGTCATTGGAAGGACTGACACTGAAGCTGAAGCTCCAATACTTTGGCTACCTGATCTGAAGAGCTGACTCATTAGGAAAGACCCTAATGCTGGGAAAGATTGAAGGCAGGAAGAGAAGGGGATGACAGAGGACGAGATGGTTGGATGGCATCACTGACTGCATGGACATGAGTTTGAGCAAGCTCCGGGAGACGGTGAAGAACAGGGAAGCCTGGTGTGCTGTAGTCCATGGGGTTGCAAAGAGTTGGACATGACTGAGCAACTGAACAACACCAACTTTTTTCTGATGAAAGACTCCAAATGGCTTTGATATTCCTGGAAAGACTGTCCAAAGAAAACAGTCATTAAAAAAAAAAAAAAAACCTTTACCTACTAGGTTTTTGCATAGCAACTGATTCTTCCTGCAAGCTATGTTTTCCTCTTTACCTGTCAGGCAAGTCTTCATTTCTCAGGATAACCAAGCCATGGACATATTTGTTAGGACCTTTTTAATTGGGTAGCTTGGGGCCTATGAGTAGATGTCTGATTGTTGCTAATGTACAGTGAAGTATGAAGATTCCTTCTTCTTGATATTTCTCATCATTCCCTCTTTTCTCATAAGCTAGATGTATATTGTATTATATTTTTATTAAATTTGGGAAGTGGTTCTAGTATAGTCAGTTTTGTTACAGACTAAAAAAAAGTAGTAAAAAATAGATGCTATATAATTTGACCTTTTTTTCCTACTCCCAGTTCTTCACTATAAAATTATTTGAGGTTCTAAGTTAATGTTCATAGTCTACATACACATTATATGAACTGCAGTATTTCAGTTGGTCTCTGTTCCCCAGTGTGTAATGTCAGCATAGTTGGAAGAATCCAAAGACTTAGATTAGTAGAGATGTTCAACTTATTTCAATACAATATACATTTACTGAATGTCTAATATCCAATGCAGTGAGACAGAGAAAATTACACATAGGATGCAGCCTCTGAGGTCAGGAAATTTACTGTTGATTCAATATTCATTCAACAAATATGTATTGAGCACTTACTACATGACAGGCACAATTCCTAGCATTGAGAATAAAAGTCATAAATAAAACACTGAAAAATACCTGCCCTGAGGACTCTTACAGTCTAATGCAGAGATATAGACACTAAAGAAATAAGGAAAATATCCAGTGTTGATAAATGCTATGCAGGAAAAAAAAGTGAAAATTTATATAGAGTGATAGTGAGAGGTGTTTTAGGAAAGAAGTTTAGTCACTGCTCTTAGTATCTTATAAGATTAGAGTTGGGAGCTCAAAGATAACTGAGAAGTCCTGGGCTTCTTATGGTATAAACAGAAATGAAGGCATAATGAGAGTAATCTGGATGATCTCAAGGCAAACTAAAGTGGTAAAACTATGAGCATTGCCAGAGACGGAAGGATATCTGTCTTTCTATTTTCCCAGAAACAAGCAGAGATCTATTCCTGCCTCTCCCCAACTTCAGAGTGGCAAGGATGATGTGGAAACTAGAGAAAGGGGTACTTGTCTGCATTTTCTTAAGTTCTTGAATTCTCCCTTTCCTTCTGTGGGTGGAAGTTTGGGAAATGAGAGTGATCTATCTTAGTCCTGTGAATTTAAACATCATGTTTACACCTGAGTGCAATACATGACAGAATTTGCTGACTTCTATGATAGAAATGCAAACATAGCACATGGGAGTGAAGAGGAAACAAAGATTCATCCTTCCTGGAAGTCTTCACAGAGGAATTGGCATCCTTAGGAATTAGTAGTTGTAACCACTATCTTTATTTTGAAGATGATAACTTTCTCCTACAGTCTGCCAGATATGCTTTCCCAGCCACATAGTAAGGAAGTGACTCTGTAACAATTTCCCAAATTGCATGTGTTCCAAAAATCTACTTGGGGGAACATACGCCTTCCATAATGTGAACTCAACTGCAGATGAATATACAGAAATGCTATCTAATGTTCCAAGTTTGAAAAGCTGTACACATGATTGAAAAACCTTGAATATTTTGGCTGATAATATTCTTAATCATCACTAGTATAAATTTTTGTTTCATTTGTACAAAAGATCAAGGTTAGTTTCTGTGTCCAGAATAAATTTAAAATCAGATTTATTTCCATAAAATAAAAGCTATGTCACTAGAAACTAGATCAAGGTTAATCATAACAGCTATTATTTATTGCATGCTAGTTGCTTTACGCACATTATCACTTTGCCTCATAGAGCTCTACAAAGGGAATATTCTCATTTCCATTTTAGAGATGAGTTTCTCTTAAAAAGATGTTAAATGACTCACCCAAGACCACACACTTAGTATGTGATAGGACTTAAATTTGATCCCCAATACTATTTTTTCAACCATATCACACTGCCAAGAAAGGAGTCCCAAATGTTAAAACTGCATCAATTGGTTTACAACACTGTGTATTGCTTATACGTGAACAGTAGAAACAAAGATGACAACAGGCCAATATCACTGATGAATATAGATGCAAAAATCCTCAACAAAATAGTAGCAAATAGAATCCAACAACACATTAAAAGGATCATACAATATGATCAGGTGGGATTTATCCCAGAGATGCAAGGATTCTTCAATATATGCAAATTAATGTGATATGTCACATTAACAAATTAAAGAATAAAACCATATGATCATCTCAATAGATACAGAAAATGTTTTTGACAAAATTCAACACCATTTATGATAAAAACCCTCTAGAAAGTGGGCATAGAGAGAACCTACCTCAACATAATAAAGACCATATATGACAAACCCACAGCAAACATCCTTCTCAATGGTGAAAAATGGAAAACATTTCCTCAAAGATCAGGAACAATACAAGGATGTCCACTCTCGCCACTATTATTCAGAATAGTTTTGGAAGTCCTAGCCACAGCAGTCAGAGAAGAAAAAGAAATAAAAAGAGTAAAATAAATTGGAAAAGAAGTAAAACTGTCACTATTTGCAGATGACATGATACGATACTATACTTAGAAAATCCTGAAGATGCCACTACAGCCAATGCTACTAGAGCAAATCAATAAATTGAGTAAAGCTGCAGGATTCAAAGTTAACACAGAAATCTCTTGCATTCCTATACACTAACAACAAAAGTTGAGAAAGAAATTAAGGAAGCAATCCCATTTATCATTACACCATAAAGAATAAAATACTTAAGAATAAGCTTACATAAGGAGACAAAAGACCTGTACTCAGAAAACTCTAAGATACTGATTAAAGAAATCAAAGATGACACAAATAGATGAAGAGATATACCATGTTCTTGGATTAGAAAAATCAATATTTTCCAAAGGACTATAGTACCCAAATCAGTCTATAGATTCAAAGCAGTTTCTATCAAATTACCAATGGCATTTTTCACAGAATTAGAACAAATATTTTACAATTTGTATGGAAACACAACAGACTCCAAATAGCCAAAGAAATCTTGAGGGAAAAAAAATGTATAATAAAGCTGGAGGAATGAGTATTCCTGAATTCAGACCATATTACAAAGCTACAGTAATCAAGAGAGTATGATACTGGCACAAAAACAGAAATATAGATCAATGGAACAGAATAGAAAACACAAAGACAAACCCATACATCTATGGTCACATAATTTTTGACAAAGGAGGCAAGAATATACAATGGAAAAAAGATAGTCTTTTCAGTAAATGGTGCTGAAAAAACTGGACAACCACATGTAAAAGAATGAAATTAGAACACTCCCTTACACCATTCACAAAATAAACCTAAAATGGATTAAAAACCTAAATGTAAGGCTAGACATTAAAAACCTCCTTGAGGAAAACATACTGAGAACACACTTTAATATAAATCACAGTAACATGCTCTTTGACCCACCTCTTAGAGTAATGAAAATAAAAACCAAAATAAACAAATGGGACCTAATGAAATTTAAAAGTTGTTGCACAGTAAAGGACACCATAAACAAGATAAAAAGACAGCCCTCCAAATGGAAGAAACTATTTGCAAATGAAACAACTGACACTTTATTAATCTCCAAAATATACAAACAGTTCATGCAGCTCAATGTTAAAAGAGCAAACAACCCAATCAAAAAACGGACAGGAGACCTGAATAGAAATTTCTCCAAAGAAGACACTCAGATGGATGACAAACACATGAAAAGATACTCAATATCACTAATTTTCAGAGAAATGTAAATCAAAGCCACAGTGAGGTACCACCTCACATTGGTAAGAATGTCCATCATCAAAAAGTCTACAAATAATAAATGCTGGAGAGGGCATGGCAAAAAGGGAACCCTTTTGCACTGTCGATGGGAATGAAAATTGATACAGCCACTATGGAGAAGAGTGTGGAGATGCCTTAAAAATCCAGGAATAAAACTACCGTATGACACAACAATCCTAGTACTGGGCATATACCTTAAGGAAACCATAATTCTAAAAGATACATGCACCCCAATATTCGTTGCAGCACAATTTACAATAGCTAGGACATGGAAGCAACCTAAATATCCATCAACAGAGGAAAGGATAAAGAACATGTGGTACATATATACAATGGACTATTACTCAGCCATAAAATGGAATGGAATTGTGCCATTTGCAGAGATGTGAATGGACCTAGAGACAATCATACAGAGTGAAGTAAGTCAGAAAGAAAAACAAATAACATATATTAATGCATATATGCAGAATCTAGAAAAATGGTATAGATGAACTTATTTGCAAAGCAGAAATAGAGACACAGGCATAGAACAAATATATGGATCATAAGTGGGGGAAGGGGGGAGTGTGCGGTGGAATGGATTAGGAGAATGGGACTGATATATATATATATGCACACACACACCGCTACATGTATAAAATAAATAACTAACAAGGACCTATAGCACAGCACAGGGAACTCTACTCTTGCTTTGTGGTGACATAAATGGGAAGGAAATCCAAAAAAGAGGGGATATATGTATACATGTAGCTGATTCACTTTGCTGTACAGCAGAAACCAACATTTTAAATCAACTACATTCCAATAAAATTTTTTAAAAAAATAGGCTGATGTTTCAAGTTCCTTCACAGGTGAGTTGGCCTGTTACCTTATACAGTTTAGCTATTTCTACCACCATCACTACCAAAAATAGTAAGGGATCTCAGAAATTATTTGTTGCAACCAATAGTTGTAGAAAATTATTTGCTTTACTGAAAATCCCTGAAAGTAATTCCAGATGTAAATAGGGGATCCATCACTTAAATGGAAGTTTCTATAAAACTAATTTGACTCTACAAGGATACTTGTTGTTTAACTTGGGAGAATACTGTTAAAGAGTGTCATGATGTATTAGTTTTGGATACCCAGGCCTGTTTTTTGTCTCATTCTATGCATACATTCTTAAAATGAAACACAGCAATGCAGGTAAGTGTATTTTACAATACTGTCTCACATTTGCCCTGCCCTACAAACTGTTTGGGTAAATTCCAGGAGTTGGTGATGGACAGGGAGGCCTGGCGTGCTGCGATTCATGGGGTCACAGAGAGCCGGACACGACTGAGCGACTGAACTGAACTGAACTGAACAAACTGTTTGCAGAGTCCTTTCATTTGCTTTACATAAAGGCACTAGGTTTGCAGCAGAAATGATTATCTCAGATTTTAAATATGGGAGCTAAATATCAGTTTAAATAATCTGGCAAAGTTGCACATCTAGTGAATGATGGAGCGCATCATTAACCCCAAGTTTTTTTCATAAGTAGGTCAGCAGTCTCTCTTTACAGCATGTTATTGCAGGGTCCTACAGACTCTTAATTCATCATTTGTTTCAATAGAACATTTAACTGTCCCATTCATCATAGTACAATAATCATGATTCAAGGTACATGCTAATAGTGGTCTTTCCAAGATGATTTGTTTATTGTCTCATATCTTGCTCTGAGTTGGTTACTATGGCAACAGGCACTATAGAAATGCACAAGATAAATAATGGATTATGAATCTTCACAGGTGTCCAGCTTGGGTATCTTTAATGAAAAGCCACTCTGAAATTGAAAGAATATTTCTCATATATATGTTATGACCTGCATACTGAAATCACTCACTTATAAATAGGCATGCCTATCTTCAAAAGGCCAGGTGAGTTCTGCTCAAGTTCAGAAAAACACTTTAGGAAAGTTCTTTCAGCTTTAAACTTGGCAGAATAATTAAGCTAGTTTTCCTTTATTTCTTTTAAAGTTGTCAAGCCTAAAGCCTCACAAATACCTAATGAGCTCATTGTTTGTTTTGCCCTGCTCAGTTCTAGTCAGATGTGGTTTAACATTTTCACTATTACAAGCTTTGTTGTGTCTTAATATAGACATTTCATGAGCAAATTTTAAAGGAAATTTAGCAAATGGTAATATCTATAGATGAGGAGGTCCAGGAATGTGAAGAGACACATTCAATTTCTATACAGAACAGCTAAAGGAGGAGGGTATACTTCATGAAAATTATAGATATCAATGAAATATTTCATGCAAATATGGGCACAATAAAGGACAGAAATGGTATGGACCTAACAGAAGCAGCAGATTTTAAGAAGAGGTGGCAAGAATATACAGAAGAACTTTATAAAAAAGATCTTCATGACCCAGATAACCATGATGGTGTGACCACTCACCTAGAGCCAGACATCCTGGAATGTGAAGTCAAGTAGGCCTTAGGAAGTGTAACTGTGAACAAAGCTAGTGGAGGTGATGGAATTCCAGTTGAGCTATTTCAAACCCTGAAAGATGATGCTGTGAAAGTGCTGCACTCAATATGCCAGCAAATTTGGAAAACTCAGTGGTGGCCACAGGACTGGAAAAGATCAGTTTTCATTCCAATCCCAAAGAAAGGCAATGCCAAAGAATGCTCAAACTACCGTACAATTGCACTCATTTCATACGCTAGTAAAGTAATGCTCAAAATTCTCCAAGCCAGGCTTCAACAGTATGTGAACCGTGAACTTCCAAATGTTCAAGCTGGTTTTAGAAAAGGCAGAGGAACCAGAGACCAAATTGCCAGCATCCACTGGATCACTGAAAAAGCAAGGGAGTTCCAGAAAAACCTCTACTTCTGCTTTATTGACTATGCCAAAGCCTTTGATTGTGTGGATCACAACAGACTGTGGAAGATTCTTAAAGAGATGGGAAAACCAGACCACCTGACCTGCCTCTTGAGAAATCTGTATGCAGGTCAAGAAGCAACAGTTAGAACTGGACGTAGAACAACAGACTGTTTCCAAATTGGGGAAGGAGTATGTCAAGGCTTTATATTGTCACCCTGCTTATTTAACTTATATGCAGAGTACATCATGAGAAATGTAGACTGTATGAAGCACAAGCTGGAATCAAGATTGCCAGGAGAAATATCAATAATCTCAGATATGCAGATAACACCACCCTTATGGCAGAAAGCAAAGAACTAAAGACCCTGAAGAAGAACTAAAGAAAGTGAAAAAAGAGAGTGAAAAAGCTGGCTTGAACCCAATTTAGAAAACTAATATCATGACATCTGGTCCCATTACTTCATGGCAAATATATGGGGAAACAATGAAACAGTGACAGACTTTATTTTGGGGGGGCTCCAAAATCACTGCAGATGGTGACTGCAGCCATGAAATAAAAAGACCCTTGCTCCTTGGAAGAAAAGTTATGACCAACATAGACAGCATATTAAAAAGCAGAGACATTACTTTGCCAACAAAGTTTCATCTAGTCAAAGCTTTGGTTTTTCCAGTAGTCATGTATGGATGTGAGAGTTGGACTATAAAGAAAGTTGAATGCTGAAGCATTGATGCTTTTGAACTGTGGTGTTGAAGAAGACTCTTGAGAGTCCCTTGGACTGCAAGGAGTTCCAACCAGTCCATCCTAAAGTAAATCAGTCCTGAATATTCATTGGAAGGACTGTTGCTGAAGCTGAAACTCCAATACTTTGGCCACCTGATGAGAAGAACTGACTCATTGGAAAATAGCCTGATGGTGGGAAAGATTGAAGGCAGGAGGAGAAGGGTATGACAGAGGATGAGATGGTTGGATGGCATCACCAACTCAGTGGACATGAGTCCAAGCTCCAGAAGTTGGTGATGGACAGGGAATCCTGGCATGCTGCAGTCTATGGGGTTGAAAAGAGTCAGACACGACTGAGCAAATGAACTGAATTGATCTGATACTTTACCCAGGGAAGGAAAGTTGAAAGAGCAATGGGAACCATGAGAGCTGCTTCAAGGGTTTAAAGACTCATGACTTAGAAGAGTAAACTTATTCTGCAGCTATCTACAGTGCAAAAATAGGAACAAAGTGTAGAAGTGACAGGGAGGCAGGTTTTGGCTTCCCTGTGGAAAGTGTCTTTGCAATGCTTAGAGCTTGCCGAGATAGAAATGACTGCTTTGTGAAGCGGTGAGCTCCTAGAGATGATCCTTGGAGGGTGAGATGCTTGGCAAAGAAAACTGCTAGCATCCCAACAGCATTAACACCATTCTTGGAGAAGAATAGTGAATATTTATTGAGTTCCCATATGTTTTCCATATTTTAGCTCATATAATTCTCTTGAAAAACCTTAGGGAGTAGACATCATTAATTATATAAACAAGGAGACTGAAGGACAATAAAATTAAGTAAGTTACCCAAGGACACTAGACAGGTTTAGTTAATTTGGGATTCAAACCCAAATAACTTGGCTCTACCACTCAAGCTGCTAACTACTATGTCTCAAGGATATTTAAATTGAGTGGTGCTTTGGCTCTGTGTGACCCTAAATATTTCCAAGCAGTCAGTCTCAAGACCTCACTTTTTTACCAGTGATGTTACATGCTATAAGTATGTTGTTGTTCAGTCGCTCAGACATATCTGACTCTTTGCCACTCCATGCATGATGGCAGCATGCCAGACTTCCCTGTCCTTCACCATCTCCCGGAGCTTACTCAAACTCATGACCATTGGGTCGGCGATACCATCCAACCGTTTCATCCTCAGTTATCAATTTCTTTTCCTGCCTTCAATCTTTCCCAGCATCAATGTCTTTTTTAATGAGCTAGCTCTTCACATCAGGTGGCCAAAGTATTGGAGTTTCAGCTTCAGCATCAGACCTTCCAGTGAGTGTTCAGGACTGAGTTCCTTTAGGATTGACTAGTTTGATCTCCTTGCAGTCAAAGGGACTCTCAAGAGTCTTATCCAACACCATAGTTCAAAAGCATCAATTCTTAGATTCAGCCTTCTTTATGGTCCAGCTCTCACATCCACACATGACTACTGGAAAATCCATAGCTTTGACTTGATGGGCTTCTGTCGGCAATGTAATGTCCCTGCTGTTGAGTATGCTGCCTAGGTTTGTCATGGCTTTTCTTCCAAGGAGCAAGTGTCTTTAAATTTCATGGCTGCAGTCGCCATTCACAGTGATTTTGGATCCCAAGAAAATAAAGTCTGTCACTATTTCCATTGTTTCTCCATCTTTTGCTGTGAAATGATGGGACCGTATGTCATGATCTTCATTTTTTGAATGTTGAGTTTGAAGCCAGATTTTTCACTTTCCTCTTTCACCTTCATCAAGAGGCTCTTGGCTTCTCTTCACTTTCTGCCATAAATGTGGTGTCATCTGTATATCTGAGGTTATTGATATTTCTCCTGGCAATCTTGATTCTAGTTTGTGCTTCATCCAGCCTGGCAGTTTACATGATGTACTCTGCATACAAGTTAAATAAACAGGGTGAAAATATACAGCCTTGATGTACACCTCTTCCATTTGGAACCAGTCTGCTGTTCCATGTCCGGTTCTAACTGTTGCTTCTTGACCTGCATACAGGTTTCTCAGGAGGCAAGTAAGGAGGTCTGGTATTCTCATATCTTGAAGAATTTTCCACAGTTTTTTCTATTACACACAGTCAAACGCTTTAGCATACTCAATGCAGCAGATGTTTTTTTCTGGAATTCTCTTGCTTTTTCTTTGATACAATGGATGTTGGCACTTTGATCTCTGGTTCTTCTGCCTTTTCTGAATCCAGCCTGAGCATCTGGAAGCTCACAGTTCACGTACTGTTGAAGCCTGGCTTGGAGAATGTTGAGCATTACTTTGCTAGAGTGTGAGATGAGTGCAATTGTGCAGTAGTTTGAACATTCTTTTGCATTGCCTTTCTTTAGGGTTGGAATGAAAATTGACCTTTTCCAGTCCTCTGGCCACTGCTGAGTTTTTCAAATTTACTGGCATATTGAGTGCAGCACTTTCACAGCACCATCTTTTAGGATTTGAAATAGCTCAGCTGGAATTTCATCACCTCCTCTAGCTTTGTGCTTAGTGATGCTTCCTAAGGCCCACTTGACTTCACACTACAGAATGTCTGACTCTAGGTGAGTGATCACTCCATCGGGGTTATCTGGGTCATGAAGATCTTTTTTGTATAGTTCTTCTGTGTATTCTTGCCACCTCTTCTTAATAAGATGTATATGTTTTAAGTATATGCAATGTCTAAAATTCAACTAGATACTAAAATTATAACTACTATCATTGTGTGTGTTGGAGAAGCACTCTGAGAAATGTGGGCATTAAAATGATTTATTATAGGTGTGTGCTTCAAGCCTCTGTCTTCTCTCTCTGCTTTTGTTTTCTATTGCCACTTTCTCCTGAGGCAGTTTGTCTTCCTTCATGGCTTTAAATATGATCTACATGTTGATGACTCCTCAAATTTAAATCTCCACCCCTGACTTCCAGATACATCTATACACCTATTTACCACTGATGTCTAACTAGTGGTGTTCAAAGCACATTCTTGCCAAAAGTTTATCAATGCTTGTGTGTATAGACTTTTACCATATATATATATATATATATATATATATATATATATTGTCATTTTATTAGTTTTGCATTTCTACATTATCCTGATACATAATAAACACGATTTTATAAGTTATACTTTCATTTTCCAGTGCAATAACTCAAACCACTTTTTCTGAAAGCTAAGTGCCAGTTATTTCAAATACTCTTTCCACCTTTGTAATTAAATGTGTACCCTCTACAAGATATAATGTTTCAGAGGTAGACTGAAATGTAATAAGACATGACAGGCCATTGTTCTAAGCCCTCTTTGTTCTTATTGTGTAATAAAATAATTACCATTTTGGAGAAAAATGAGATGTTATACCTAAAAAGCTTGGGAACACATAAATCTTGTGGCAATGCATAAAATTTGAAATCAGACATGTCTGAGTTTAATCTGTCATTTAATAGTACATAACTCTAAACATGCTGCTAAACATCTGAGACTCATTTCCTGATTTATAAATTGAGCATAATCTTAGGAGATTCTATAGGATTGAAACAAAATATCCTGAGCATAGGGTCTGTTGCATAGTAGACTTAAAATAATTGTCCATCCTGCCCTCTCAGCTCCCACTAATGTTTGATCACCAAAAAGAATATTCTTTTGTTACAGAGTATAAGTGAAGGAGTTGAATATGAGAATGGAGGGTTGAAATGAAATCTTGACATTTTGGTTCAGTGAGTTCTGTATCCTTAAACTCTTATTTATTTTTTTCCCTTCAGAAAAACTTTGTTTATTGCATAAACTAAAACTTAGCTGCTTTACATTCATATGTCATGACTTATTTTGACTATTAACCTATCAAATATTCTCCTTTAGGTGTGATTTTAAATGTTTGTTGTTTTCTCTTTCTGGATTTTATCAGGGCCTGGAAGTCAAATCTTATTTTGGAGAAAATGCTGCCAATTTTATATGGAAGCCAATAAGAAAATAGGATATGCAAAACAAATATTACTTCACAGGTAAATTTTGATGTCAAAAATACTTCATTTTCTGTCTCCATCTGCATTGTTTGTGTCAGAATATCCAGAAGATGATGAGCAACTGAAAGTGAATCCAGATTCTCTCCAACTCTCAGGCAGTAGTAAGTTGATAACTTCAGAAATGTAATGCTGCTGCTGTTGCTGCTGCTAAGTCACTTCAGTCTTGTCCGACTCTGTGCAACCATATAGACGGCAGCCCACCAGGATTCTCCATCCCTGGGATTCTCCAGGCAAGAACACTGGAGTGGGTTGCCATTTCCTTCTCCAATGCATGAAGGTGAAAAGAGGAAGTGAAGTCACTCAATCATGTCTGACTCTTAGCGACCCCATGGACTGCAGCCTACCAGGCTCCTCCGTCCATAGGGTTTTCCAAGGCAAGAGTACTGGAGTGGGGTGCCATTGCCTTCTCTGAGAAATGTAATGAGGAACTCAAATTCAGAAAGAAAGGAACAGATCTCTAACTTCAGTTTTGTGTGGATTTTCAGAAAAAAAAAAAACAAAAAAAGGATTTGCAGGTTTGGCTTTTGCTCAAGTTATATTTAGCATGTTGGTATGAGAACAAATGTGACAATTAAAAACAACCAAATGGTTACCTAGTTTAGAGAGCCAGAAAGGGAAAAAATAGAAAGTAACACCTTCTGTGGAAGAAAAAGAACAAATGGCAAGGCTAGATATGGGATTGCCTCAACAAAGTTCTTTTTCCAATACAAAATGCCTTGGAAACGTGTAGCAAATATTACGAGCTCGACAGAATATGTTCTCTGATTTTTCTTCCTATGCCTTAGAAATAAGACAAACAGGCAAATCAGGCAGTATACACCTTCGCTTTTCTTTCTCTGTCCCTCATCCAGGTCACTTTTCCATTGCCATCATCCACAATCCCAACCCAAATACACATTCCTTATTATTCATCTTAATAGACACAAATGTCACTCAAGAGTCATGAGACCACATTTTGCCCTGAGTATGCCATAAAACAATAAATTTAGCCCAGTCTTTATCCAGTGTTTTCCTAATTGTGGCCTAAGAACTATACACAGCAGAGTCACCTGGAGTTTGTATTGATTCTCTGGCTCCACCCTTAACTTTCTGAATGATCTTTGAGGATGGAGCCTGACAATCTATCATTTAAACAAGGTTTCCCAGTGATTACATTCAAGTTGGAGAATCACATCATCTAATGATTTAAACTTAATATGATTCAAATTACTGAAGTTTCCCCTCTTTCAATGATAGTTTTAACAAGGACAGACTAAATTTCTGGGCTAGATGCTAGCAGATAAGAGACCAATGCCTGGCTCCACACTTCTTTTATTTTTATTTTTTTTTAAATTTTATTTTATTTTTAAACTTTACAAATTGTATTAGTTTTGCCAAATATCAAAATGAATCCGCCACAGGTATACATGTGTTCCCCATCCTGAACCCTCCTCCCTCCTCCCTCCCCATACCATCCCTCTGGGTCATCCCAGTGCACTAGCCCCAAGCATCCAGTATCGTGCATTGAACCCTTGAGAATGTGTTCTGGTTCTTTGTTACCTCAGGCTAGCTCAGATGCCTGATAAGAAAACAACATGCAATGGAAAATCCTTTGGAAACTGTATATCTCTACACAAGTTTAAAGTATTTTTATATTATTTTCATTATACCTAAAAGACCATTTCTGAAGATGCCTCAAAGAGTATAGAGGGTTTAGTAAAAGAGGAAAGAGCTTGTTTGATAGATGAAGGGTTAAAATCATGTAAGAACTATTAGCATGAGCTTTTTCCATGTTAATTCTAACTAGTTCCATTAAATCTAGTCACTGATTCATTCAAACTAAATGTGCCAGGTGCCATGTGAGCTGTTGGAAATATAATGAGGAAATATTTTTCTCTCCTTGTATCACAGCAACACATAATTCATTAAAAAACAAGGTGACTAGTAATACACAAATTTCTAGGAAGCAAATAGGCTGGGATACCAAGAAGTGTTCACAGATCTTTTCTTGGAGGAGATAATATTTGGGTTTCACTTTAAACCATGCCTAGATGTTCACTAGCCCTATAAAGGATAAAAGGCATTTGGGAAGAGGGGCAAGTACTATAAAGAAAGGCCTAGAAGTCTAAAAGTGTTTAGTGAGTTTGTGGGGCATGGGACACAATCTGGGGTAGGTAAAGCATAGGGAATTTTGTGGTTACAGGTAGTTTCATGACTTGCTGTTCTGATAAATAACTGTGTGATTCTCCTAGTGTCTTCATTTGTTAAATGGAAACAATAATAACTTGCATGATTGTTTGGAAAAATAAGTATAAAATAAAAGTAGACATGTAATATTATTAGTAGTAACAGTAGTATAAAACTCAACATGCTAGTAGTAATTAGGATTTCATCTAAATATATAAAAGAAGAAGGAATAGGTGAAAACTCACAGGTTTCCAATTTTTGAATGTGTAAATTGGAAACAAATGTGTTTAGTACCACAGTTATGTTAGGAATTCCAGAACTGGGATAAATTTAATTACCGAAGATCAGACAATTTGAAATAAAAACATTAGAAACATGAGCCCCAGAAATCTGCTCTGATCTGGTATTATCAAATTACCAGCCTACTACCAGTAAGTAATCTTACTTGATATCTATACATGTATGAATAAGAGTCCTTATATGCCTTGTTTAATTTCTTTAACATGCTTAATAAACTTCTGTTATAGGTATTTGGGGGATGTAAAAATAGATAAGACAATAGTTGTGCCTGTCATCACACTGTTTATTAAATTCATGCACACAATCAATGCATACTTGTTTCAATAACATTTTACCTTGGGAAGTAGTATTGTTTTGGTGCACTAATTTCGGCATCAGACAAAGATGAACTTAAATTCCATCACCATCTACTTTCAGTCCTGTGATTCTCGGCAAATATAATATCTGCTCTAAGGCTAAATTGATACATTTGAAAACAGTACTTATCTCATTTGGTTTTTGTAAAGATTAAATGAAGTGATTCAGGTGAAACACTTAGAATAATATTATCATGCATAGAGTAAACATACAATAATTATTAGCTATTGGATTTTGGATGTGAATCTTTCTTTAACGACCCCACCTAGACACTTCTTTTGGGTGGTAAAGCAGGCTAGACAATGTGTACAATTAAAGGTGGCAAAAGAACTGAAAATGTCAGCCCATATATGTGTGTATATATGGGCTTCCTTGATGGCTCAGATGTAAAGAATCTGCCTGCAATGCGGGAGACCCAGGTTCAATCCCTGGGTTGGGAAGATCCCCTGGAGAAGGGCATGGCAACCCACTCCAGTATTCTTGCCTGGAGAATCTCATGGTCAGAGGACCCTGGCAGGCTACAGTACATAGCGTCACAAAGAATCAGATACAACTGAAGTGACTTAGCTAACACACCCACACACTGCACAGCTTGTGGAATCTTAGTTCCCTGACAGACTGAGCCCAGGCCTTTGGGATGTGAAGGCAAAGAGTACTAACCATAGGACTGCTAGAGAATGCCCCAAATATATTTAATATATTATTTCTATTTGCATATCTTCATTGACAAGAGAGACACCTAAAAAACAAATGTGAAGATAAAGCAAAAATCTAAGTACAAAAGTTAGCTTTCACCCTAGACACATGCATAAATCGTAGTAACTTTGAGCATCAGTGTTTAAGATCACGTGGTGCAGAGGCTTGAAGATAAAGCTTAATACCCATGCCAGGGAGGGGTGATCTGTAGGAGACTCTGGCAAAAAGCTTAGACATCATTTTAAGCATTCAAGACCAAAACTGTAAGAGTAAGCTTAAAAATAAATTCTCACCCCATAGAAAAGGGCAGAAAGGAAACTTGCCTATCTTAGCCTCAGCACATGGTTAAATAGAAAAACAGCAGCAACAACAACAACAGGTTTTTCTTTAGAATTTTTGAATGAAAGTTGGTCCTTGGGCAAGTTTCGAGTCTGAATTCACACTACCTATGCAGTGTGAAAAACTTCCCAGTGATAATGTATTTCATAATAGTCGCAGGTTGGATGTATTCCAGGCATTTGGCAAAATAAAAATCAAACCCTCTCTAGAGAAACACATCTTCAACTCAGGCCTCAAAGGTTTTCTATTGATGAAGTTCCAAGGAGCTTGCTCTTATAGTTGAAATTCACAGAGCATATTAAGGAAACTTCTTCTGTTGAATTATGATCCTTCCCTCAAATTCATATGTTGAAGTCCTAACTCCTAGTATCTCAGATTGTGATGTTTCTTGGAAACAGTTTGCAGATGTAATCAGTTAACACAAGATTGTATTGGAGAAGGGTGGGCCCTTAATCCAGTAACTAGGATCCTTATAAAAAGAATTCTGTGTGAAGAGGGAGATGCATACAAAGGAAAGACAGTGCAGATACACAGGGACAATGTTATCTACAAGGAATCCCAAAGATTGCTAGCAAACTACCAGAAAATGAGATTGAAGCATGGAAGAGATTTTCCCTCATGGCTTTCAGACTTCCCTCGTGGCTCAGATAGCAAAGAATTTCCCTGCAATGCAGGAGACCCAGGTTTGATCCCTGGGTCGGGAAGATCCCCTAGAGAAGGGAATGGCATCCCACTCCAGTTTCTTGCCTGGAGAATCCCATTGGCTATAGTCCATGGGGTTGCAAAGAGTCGGACATGACTGAGTGACTAACCAACACCACCATGACTCTCAGAAGGAACAAGCTCTGCTGACACCTTGATTTCAGACTTCTAGCCTCCAGAACTGTGAGACAATATATTTCTGTTGTTTAAGCCAATCCAGTCTGTGGTACTTGGTTATGGCAGCCCTAGCAAACTAGAAGAGACACAAACCCAATTTTAGGACCAACATGTCTGCCCCTCCCATGATGTTTAGTGCTGGGTTAAAAGATGTTCACTGGTGTTACTCTCCTGACATCTTTCTGCCTTTATCTTTATTCTCAACTGGGGAGGAGGGTTAATGGAGTGACTTATCTGATTGGAATATTTTGAGGAAATATCAAGACAAGCTTAGCTCAGCAATACTCCTCTTCCTTGTGGGAGGTCACCTTGCTCACAGAAAGCAGACACTTGTTCTGTTCTCCAAGTGCTGCTCCTCCTGACACGTGAGAAGTTATCTTCTGGTTCAGAATGTCCTGCGATGGGCTGGGTGATTGTGCCTAATTCTGAGAAACAAGATTAACAAATTCTCTTAGTTAATAGATTTAATTTCATGCCTATCAATAATAAAGATGATGTACAGTCTCCTTCAGTCCCTCACTTGCTTTATTTATCAATGTGTTCAGCAAAAACAACAGGCAGTAGAGTAAAATCGGATCCAGATCACAGTTATTGGAATTATCAAAAGTAAGCTATAAGATGAGCTTCCCTCATGCAATGTGGGAGACCTGGGTTTGATCCCTGGGTTGGGAAGATCCCCTGGAGGAGGGAAAGGCTACCCATTCCAGCATTCTGGCCTGGAGAATTCCATGGACTGTATAGTTCATGGGGTCACAAAGAGTCAGACATGACTGAGGTACTTTCAAAAAAAAAAAAAAAAAGGCTTTAAGATACTTAACATCATTATGTTTAGAGAAGGGATGTGAAACTGAGAGAACAATAAAGAAACAGAAGACCATCAAAATGGATGTTTTCAGAAGAACAAAAACAGAAATATGTGACAGGCAACAAGAGAGATTCTGAAGGCTTTACTTCAGGCCAAAGGGAAATTATCTCAGAAAGAGGCACTGAGATGTTGGTAGGAATGGTGAGTCAAGATTCAGCAAATTTGTACTCTATCTAAACTGACATTGACTGCATAAGCATTAATAAAAATGTCCAATTTATGGGGCTAGCAAAATCAGGTAGGTTTAAAATCTGTAAATACAGCTTGCCATTTTGCAGGGGGTGACATGAGTTCAGTGCTCTAAAGTCCTTACATTGTTTGGTGGAGGGTGAAGAAGTTGATTAACTGTAGATTGTTACGAATGTATTTAAATTAAAAAAAATATATATATACACAATTTTAAAGTTTGCTTTCCATTTACAGTTGTTATAGAATATTGGCTATATTCCCCCATGTTGTACAATATATCTTTGAGCCTATCTTACACTCAATAGTTGTGTCTCCCAAGAATGCATGTTAACATTTTAGGTAACTATTAAATGAGACCCAAAAGATTCATCTAAAATAAGACATTAAAGAAAAAAACAACACCAATAGAAAAAGCAGGATAATTAGAAACCAGTAAATAAGATGGCAGAAATAAATTCTAATTATACTTGTGATCACTGTAAATTTAAACAGATTATCTAAAAGATCTAGTTATAAGACAAAGATTATCAGACTGCATAAAAAAAATAAAACACAGCTATATGCTACTCAGAAAGACTTATGAGAAACATAACAACACAGGAATGCCAAAATTAATAAATGATAAAAGATATATTAGGAAAATACTAACCAAATGAAAGCCAGTATATTGTTTTTGTTTTTGTTTTTGTTTTTTTTTAATTTTATTTTATTTTTAAACTTTACATAATTGTATTAGTTTTGCCAAATATCAAAATGAATCCATCACAGGTATACATGTGTTCCCCATCCTGAACCCTCCTTCCTCCTCCCTCCCTATACCATCCCTCTGGGTCGTCCCAGTGCACTAGTCCCAAGCATCCAGCATTGTGCATCGAACCTGGACTGGCATCTCATTTCATACATGATATTTTACATGTTTCAATGTCATTCTCCCAAATCTTCCCACCCTCTCCCTCTCCCACAGAGTCCATAAGACTGTTCTATACATCAGTGTCTCTTTTGCTGTCTCGTACTCTGGGTTATTGTTACCATCTTTCTAAATTCCATATATATGCGTTAGTATACTGTATTGATGTTTTTCCTTCTGGCTTACTTCACTCTGTATAATAGGCTCCAGTTTCATCCACCTCATTAGAACTGATTCAAATGTATTCTTTTTAATGGCTGAGTAATACTCCATTGTGTATATGCACCATAGCTTTCTTATCCATTCATCTGCTGATGGACATCTAGGTTGCTTCCATGTCCTGGCTATTATAAACAGTGCTGCGATGAACATTGGGGTACATGTGTCTCTTTCCCTTCTGGTTTCCTCAGTGTGTATGAAAGCCAGGATATTTAAGCTGAAACACACAAAAATCAATAAGTATGTAAGTATTTAAACAGCATAATTAACAATCTTGATCCAATGGGCTCAGCAATTGTATAATATACATTTTCAAACACACATGGAAAGTTACAAAAAATTGACCCTTTATTAGATCATAATGAAAGTCCTATGTTTCATAGAACAGATATCATTTAGATCATATTTTTTCATCGTAATTCAATTAAATTAGAAATTAGAAGGCATTAAAAAACTAAAAAAATGGATACAGGTAGAAAGGCTCAATACCATGCATATATAAATATATATACCACACATATATATATACCAATACCATATATATACCAATTCTTCCTAAATCTACCTTTACATTTGATGCAAAAAGGTGTGTGTGTGTCTGTGTCTGTGTCTGTGTACTTTGAGGACTTATTTCTAAGATTCCATGACAGCTAATTTTATGTGTCAGTTTGACTAGGCCACAGATATTTGCCTAAATATTGTTTCTGAGTGAATCTGTGAGAGTGTTGCCGTAAAAGATTAAGTAAAGCAGATTGGCCTCCCCCATGTTGGTGGGCATCATCCAGTCTGTTAATGGTCTGAATAAAATGATGCTTGAGCTGGCACATTGGTTGTCTCTTGTTCTAGATTGGGATTTGCAATATTGATGCTCCTGGTTCTCAGGCCTTCAGACTTAGACTAGATAATACTACTTACTGGCTTTACTGGGTTTCCATCTTGCAGATAAAGGATCCTGGGACTTCTCAGAACTTCTTCACAATCACATGAGGTAAATTTTAATAATAAAATTCTTTGATAGATACACATGTATGAATATTTATCTACCTATATCTATCATCTATCTATCTATATCCTACTGGTTCTATGTCTGTCTGTGGAAAACCTTAACTAATACAGATTTATATGACAAAGAAAAGGACAGCTATTACCAAAAAACTGATGACAAAGAACAAGGGGTTGGGGAGGTTTTGCACTAATAGATATAAAGATCATCTAAAGACCAGGTCTTCTGCATTGCAGGCAGATTCTTTACCCCGACCCACAAGAGAAGCCCAAGAATACTGGAGTGGGTAGCGTATCCCTTTTCCAGTGGATCTTCCCAACCCAGGAATTGAACCAGGGTCTCCTGCATTGCAGGCAGATTCTTTACTAAGTGAGCTCTCAGGGAAGCCTAGTCAACAAGATAGTGTATCATTTGCTTAGGGATAGATAAATAGTCCTATAAAATAGTAAACATCTAGGAACAGACAGTCACATATATAGAAATGATTTATGATAGGGCTGGTATTACAGATTAATGAGTAAAACATCCAAGAAATTATGCTTAGACAATTGACTGTACAGAAAAGCATAAACTATATTTATACACAAAATAAGTTTCAGATTGGCTAACAACAAATGCAAAAAGCATAGAAGAAAGCACAGAAGAATGCCTTTAGGACCTTATTATATGGAAGGATTTCCTGAATATGATACCAACAATGCAAATGGCAAGGAAAAATTGATAATTTTGACAATATAAAAATTAAGGCAGCATAACTAGGTGAAATGAGAAATCACAAATTGGGAGATGATACAACAATAAGAAAAGGATAAACAATCTAATGGAAAATAAGAAAACAAGTTAAACAAGCATTTCATAGAAGAGTAACACAAAAAAAGGTTAAATATATTAAAAATTAAAAAGCAACCACACTAACAGTCAGGAAATGCAAGTTAAATGTGATATCACTTTAACCCCATCAAAATGGTCCAAAAAATGAAAGGAAGGAAGGAAGGAAGAAAGAAAAAGAATCTGATATTATAAGTCATGTAGAGTAATCAGAGCTTTCATACACTATTGATAAGTATATAAAGTGGTATAACACTTTGAAAGTCTATTTAGCACTGATTTGTAAAGGTGAAGATAGCATAAAACTCAGAAATTCTACCTCTAAGAATACTTCCTAGAGAAATCTATAAATATTCACAAAAAAACATGCAAAGAAAGTTTGTAACAGCATGATAAGAAGAAAGAAAAAAGGAACGTGTAACAACCAAGTGTCCAAAAACAGGAGAGGAGAAGGGAAAAATGTGATTAACTCAATTTAGAATGGAATTGTATAACGCTGTCAGAAGAATGAACCTGTGCTACAGGAATAATCACATTATTCTAAGGTCCGACTGAAAAAAAAAAAAGAAATGAAACCAATCTCAGGATTATCTACAGTATGCTGCCATTTATATAAAGTTCAATAGTATATAAAATTAAACAACACATTATTTAGAGATATAAGCAAATGCAGGAGAAGGCAATGGCACCCCACTCCAGTATTCTTGCCTGGAAAATCCCATGGACGGAGGAGCCTGGTAGGCTGCAATCCATGGGGTCGCTAAGAGTCAGACACGGCCCAGCGACTTCACTTTCACTTTTCACTTTCCTGCATTGGAGAAGGAAATGGCAACCCACTCCAGTGTTCTTGCCTGGAGAATCCCAGGGACGGCGGAGCCTGGTGGGCTGCCGTCTACGGGGTCACACATGGTTGGACACGACTGAAGGGACTTAGCAGTAGCAGTAAAGACACTGGAAGGAAAACAAAAATCAATGTAATATTTATCTCAGGGAGAAGGTTGAGGATGGAATGGAGGGAGGGGATGGGATTGGGGGGAGGCATAACAAAGAGCTTCAATATTCATGTCAATTTTCTATTTTGTAAGCTGGGTAGTGAGTTCAGTTCAGTTCAGTGGCTCGGTCATGTCCGACTCTTTGCGACCCCATGAATCGCAGCATGCCAGGCCTCCCTGTCCATCACCAACTCCCAGAGTTCACTCAAACTCATGTCCATCGAGTCAGTGATGTCATCCAGCCATCTCATTCTCTGTCGTCCCCTTCTCCTCCTGCCCCCAATCCCTCCCAGAATCAGAGCCTTTTCCAATGAGTCAACTCTTCACATGAGATGGCCAAAGTATTGGAGTTTCAGCTTTAGCATCAGTCCTTCCAATGAACACCCAGGACTGATCTCCTTTAGAATGGACTGGTTGGATCTCCTGGCAGTACAGGGGAGTCGCAAGAGTCTTCTCCAACACCACAGTTCAAAAGCATCAATTCTTCGGTGCTCAGCTTTCTTCACAGTCCAACTCCACATCCATACATGACCACTGGAAAAACCATAGCCTTGACTAGACCGACCTTTGTTGGCAAAGTAATGTCTCTGCTTTTCAATATGCTATCTAGATTGGTCATAACCTTCCTTCCAAGGAATAAGCGTCTTTTGATTTCATGGCTGCAATCTCCATCTGCATTGATTTTGGAGCCCACCCCCCCAAAAATAAAGTCTGACACTGTTTCCACTGTTTCCCCATCTATTTCCCATGAAGTGATGGGACCAGATGCCATGATCTTCGTTTTCTGAATGTTGAGCTTTAAGCCAACCTTTTCACTCTCCTCTTTCACTTTCATCAAGAGGCTTTTTAGTTCCTCTTTACTTTCTGCCGTAAGGGTGGTGTCATCTTCATATCTGAGGTTATTGATATTTCTCCCAGCAAGCTTGATTCCAGTTTGTGCTTCTTCCAGCCCAGTGTTTCTCATGATGTACTCTGCATATAAGTTAAATAAGCAGGGTGACAATATACAACCTTGACATACTCCTTTTCCTATTTGGAACAAGTCTGTTATTCCATGTCCAGTTCTAACTGTTGCTTCCTGACCTGTATATAGGTTTCTCAAGAGGCAGGTCAGGTGGTCTGGTATTCCCTTCTCTTTCAGAATTTTCCACAGTTTGTTGTGATCCACACAGTCAAAGACTTTGGCATAGTCAATAAAGCAGAAATAGATGTTTTTCTGGACTCTCTTGCTTTTTCCATGATTCAGCGGATGTTGGCAATTTGATCTCTGGTTCCTCTGCCTTTTCTAAAACCAGCTTGAACATCTGCAAGTTAACAGTTCACATATTGCTAAAGCCTGGCTTGGAGAATTTTGAGCATTACTTTACTAGAGTGTGAGATGAGTGCAATTGTGCGGTAGTTTGAGCATTCTTTGGCATCGCCTTTCAGTTCAGTTCAGTCGCTCAGTCGTGTCCGATTCTTTGTGACCCCATGAATCGCAGCAGGCCAGGCCTCCCTGTCCATCTCCAACTCTCGGAGTTCACTCAGACTCACATCCATCGAGTCAGTGATGCCATCCAGCTATCTCATCCTCTGTCGTCCCCTTCTCCACCTGCCCCCAATCCCTCCCAGAATCAGAGTCTTTTCCAATGAGTCAACTCTTCGCATGAGGTGGCCAAATTACTGGAGTTTCAGCTTTAGCATCATTCCTTCCAAAGAAATCCCAGGGCTGATCTCCTTCAGAATGGACTGGTTGGATCTCCTGGCAGTCCAAGGGACTCTCAAGAGTCTTCTCCAACACCACAGTTCAAAAGCATCAATTCTTCAGCGCTCAGCTTTCTTCACAGTCCAACTCTCACATCCATACATGACCACAGGAAAAACCATAGAATTGACTAGCCGGACCTTTGTAGGCAAAGTAATGTCTCTGCTTTTGAATATGCTATCTAGGTTGGACATAACTTTCCTTCCAAGGAGTAAGTGTCTTTTAATTTCATGGCTGCAGTCACCATCTGCAGTGATTTTGGAGCCCCCCAAAAAGAAGTCTGACACTGTTTCCACTGTTTCTCCATCTATTTCCCATGAAGTGATGGGACCGGATGCCATGATCTTAGTTTTCTGAATGTTGAGCTTTAAGCCAACTTTTTCACTCTCCTCTTTCACTTTCATCAAGAGGCTTTTTAGTTCCTCTTTACTTTCTGCCATAAGGATGGTGTCATCTGCATATCTGAGGTTATTGATATTTCTCCCAGCAATCTTGATTCCAGCTTGTGTTTCTTCCAGTCCAGCATTTCTCATGATGTACTCTGCATAGAAGTTAAATAAGCACGGTGACAATATACAGCCTTGACGTACTCCTTTTCCTACTTGGAACCAGTCTGTTGTTCCATGTCCAGTTAACTGTCGGTTTTCAGTAAACCAGCTTAATTAATTGCTATATGTGTGTGCAACTGCATGTATGTGTGTATGTTTGCATATATCTTTTATTAAGTTAATAAACTATATTTTTAAAGCTGTTTTAGGTTCACAGCAAATGAATGGAAATTGCCCACTAACAATATGCTGAATCACAATGATACATTTATTATAACCATTGAACCTACATTGAGGCATCATTATCACCTAGAGTTCATAGTTTACATTTGAGCTCATTCATGGTATTGTATATTTTCTGTGTTTTGACAGACATAATGTCATGTATCCACCAGTATAGTTGCACTATATTCTCCATTCTCTACCTATTCATCTCTCCTCTAAACACTTTTGCCTTCCCAGAATGTCATAGCTAGAACCATAAATCATGTAGCACTTTCAGATTGACTTCTTTCACTTAGTAACATGTATCCAAGCTTCCTCTATTTTTTCATGGCTTGGTAGCTCAGTTTTTATTTTTTATTTTTTTAATTTTATTTTATTTTTAAACTTTACATAATTGTATTAGTTTTGCCAAATATCAAAATGAATCTGCCACAGGTATACATGTGTTCCCCATCCTGAACCCTCCTCCATCCTCCCTCCCCATACCATCCCTCTGGGTCGTCCCAGTGCACCAGCCCCAAGCATCCAGTATCGTGCATTGAACCTGGACTGGCTCAGTTTTTAAAATGCTGAATGATATTCTGTTGTCTGGAGGTATCACAGTTTATCTCTTCATTTACTGAAGGACATCTTGGACAAGTTTTCCATGTTTTAGCAACTATAAATAAAGCTCCTATAAAAATATGCTGTGCAGGTTTTGTGTGTACATAAGTTTTCAGTTCATTTGGGTAAATATCAAGGAGCATGATTCCTGGGTCATATGGTAAGAGTATGTTTGCTTTTGTAAGAAACTGCCAAACCATCTTTGAAAGTGGCTGTATCATTTTGCATTCCCACCAGCCATGAATGAGAGAGCTCCTGTTGCTCCATATCCATAAGTGTTGTCTATTTCAGTAGGTGTGTAGTGGTATCTCATTTTTGTGTTTATTTTTGATATATGATGTTGAGCATCTTTTCATATGCATGTCTCTTCAGGATTCCCCCCACCTTTTTTTTTTTTTTTTTAGTGTATTCTTTCTCATGTTTCCAATTTCTGGTTAAAAAAAATAAAACAAAAATAACCTCCACCTTAGGAATACATTTTAAAATTTTAATTTACCTCCATGAACATCATTTTTCAACTTTTTGTGGGGGATGTAGAAAGGTGATAACATGAATCTATGAATTTTTCTGCAGTATACGTGCACATCTTTTATCACAATATACAGACGATACTGCTTTTCAATTTAAGGAAAAAATCCAGTTTCTTGTTATGTTATCTTGGTGTCTTGGCTTATGATAATGTTTCTTAAAAGGGTAGGGGGTACCACAGAAGGTATCTTTATGGCCAAACATAACCTGACAGTACTATATATTAACAGGCTAAATTGCCTACGTCTACAGTGAATTGTATAAACATTCAGCCTAGTAAAGTAATGCTGCTTTGTAAAAGTTCAAGTATCTTAGTCTGATTATATTAGAATTCACAATCTTTCCCTCAGTGTATCCCTGTAAAGAACATAATAGAATTTCTGAACATCTTACACTGAATATTAAAGGAAAGGAAAGTTGCTGGCAAAGTCAAGGAATTCTTTTTGCTGTTGTTGTTGTTGTTCTCCTTCACTTTGGGTAAGATAAGAAAGCATACCAGTAGGTTCTCTGCATCCTGCTCTGCAGGTTTCCATGGATGAATTCCTTCCTCCAAAAGTCAAGCCCCTTGCTGTCAGCTCCAATGTCAGTCCCTTCAAACTCTCCGTTTCCATAATGAACCCTGACCTGGCATGACCACCTCCTTTATGGTTCAGGAGTCATTGGAGAGGCTGCAAAGATCAGAGCTGGGTCTCTCCTAAGTGAAGCCACTGAATGCCCAACTGTATATAATTATATGTAGACAACTGTTCTCTCGGGACTTAGCAGAGGCAAAGAGAGATGGATTTCTACCACTGTGTTAGAACAAAAGGACAGTTCCTTATTTTCTAAGTCACCTAGCTATAGGATAGGACAACACATCACCAATAAGCATTTGGACAGCAAACTGTTAAAAAAATCTATATTCTTTCCAGTGTGACATAGCTGAAAAAAAGTGCTTTTTCTTTTTTTTTTTTTCAGTTTCTGGACTTGCTAGCTTCAAGGCCATCTGTGGAAAATCTGTGCTGTTGAAAGCAAGCAACATTTGCCCTCCATGTAAAGTTGCCATTAGCTGAATCAGCGCCTGTTAGGGAGGTTTAGAATTCAGCTGTTGAAGCTTCCTCAGTATCACATTCATGGATATGTCACATTCAAACTAAATCTGGAAAGCTTAAACTTCTGAGATTTTGATCACCAGATTTTGAGCATAAACAGCTATGCTTGTAAGAGAAATATGGAAGTCTCTGAGCTAATTACCAAATTAATTTTGAAAAGAAAAGGTTTGAGATTGGATTAACCATTTAGTTGGAGAAGATACAGCTCAGTTAGAAACAGGGTACTCAAAGCCGGTGCAATGGGACAATCCAGAGGAATGGGATGGGGAGGGAGATGGGAGAGGGGGTTCCAGATGGGGTGTACACAGACATGTACACCCGTGGCTGATTCATGTCAAAGCATGGCAAAAACCACCACAATATTGTAAAGTGATTAGCCTCCAATTAAAATAAATAAATTAATTTAAAAAGAATAAAGATATAAATCACTAAAAAGAAAAGAAGCTCTGGCTTCTTCTGACCTCACCAAATGGCTTTGAAATTAGTCGTGCCATAGTGTTAGTTTTGTAAATCAGGACAGTATCCTGTTTGGCTTCTAGCTGGGCCAGCCCCCACATGCCACCTGCCCCTCTGCTAGGCCTTCGGGCCCTATTACTGTGCAGAACTTTAAAAAGTGCCAACATCCAGCACCACCTGCAACACTGCAAGGCATCTTGGCTCCATTTTGCTCTTTTAGTTGATGCTGATCCATAGTTCAACTGCACAATATCATAATGATGAGAGAACATTTTCTGGACAGCTTTTTGGCAATGTGACATCTTTCCTGATAAAACAAAAGAGAGTGACATTGCTGTCCTTTTTATTGTTGTTTTTAATGGATTTTCCTTATTTTTTCCTACAGACAGTCTTCCTAGCAGTAACTATATGTATATACATATATATGTATATATGATATAATGGATCTATATACATAAATATGTGTATATATTTATATTAAAATATTTATATCACAGTAAGTACATTGAATTTAATTGCATAAATATTGTCAAATGATGTGTCAAATTGATTAATTTTAAGCAACTGTTCATTTCCTTTTCTCTACCTTTCAGAGCAAAGAATACAGTTGACCCTTGAACAATGCAAGGAATTGGGGCTCTGACCCTCCATGCAGTCAAAAATCAATGTATAGCTTTGTAGCTGGCACATAGTATACACTGTCCCCTGTATACATGATTCTGCATCTGCAGATTGTATAGTACTACAGTATATACTATTGAAAAAAGATCTCATGTATGGGTAGATGCAAGCAGCTCAAACCCATGATATCCAAGTATCACTTGCACTTCCTCATTCCATTAATGGCTTACTTGGTTAGTAACTTCCTTTGGCTAATAGAATGTGACTGGAACTGACAAATTTTAAAACATGTACTGGAACACAAAAGACTTTGAATTGCAAAACAGTCTTAAGAAAGAAGAACAGAGCTGAAGGAATCATGTTCACTGACTTCAGACTATTACCATAGTAATCAATGCAGTGTGGCAGTGGCATCTATGTGAAACAGACACATAGATCAGTGGCACAGAATAGAAAGCCCAGAAATAAACCACACATTTATGATCAATTTATCTACAACAGAGGAGATAAGGTTGTACAATGGAGAAAAAACAAAAGTCTCTTCAATAAGTGGTACTGGAGAAACTGGACAGCTATGTGTAAAGAATGAAATTAGAGCACTCCCTAACACCATATACAAAAGTAAACTCAGAATGGACTAAAGACCTAAATGTAAAACTGGAAACCACACAACTCCTAGAGTGAAACATAAGAGGAACATTCTGACATAAACTGTAGCAATCTTTTTTTTTTTTTTTATCTGTCTGCTAAATAAAAAGAAATAAAATAAAAAATAAAGAAATGAGACCTACTTAAACATTGTGCATCAGCTATATCTCAATAAAAAAGAATTGTAGCATACACTTAAAAGCTTTTGCACAGCAAAGGAAACCATCAACAAAACAAAAAGTCATCCTACTAAATGGGAGAAAATATTTGCAGATAATATGACCAATAAGGGGTTAATATCCAACATATATAAAGAGCTCTTACAACTCAACATGAAAAAAAAAAAACAATTAAAAATGTTCAGAAAACCTGAATAGACATTTTTCCAAAGATGAAATACAGATGGCCAACAGGCACAAGAAAAAACACTGAACACTGCTAATTATCAGGTAAATGCAAATCAAAACAACGAGCTATCACTTTGTACTTGTCAGAATGGCTATCATCAAAAAGACAAATAACAAATGTTGGCAAGAATGTGGAGAAAAGGGAACCCTTGTCCACTGTTTTTTGGAATGTAAATTGGTGCAGTCACTGTAGAAAACATAGATATTTTTAAAAAACTAAAAATAGAACTACCCTATGACCCAGAAATTCTACTCCTGAGTATATATCTGAAAAAAAAATTGAAAAGATACATTCACCCCAATGTTCATAGTAACTTTGTTTACAATTGCCAAGGTATGGAAGCAACATAAGTGTCCATCAACAGATGAATGGATAAAGAAGATGTAGTATATATCTATATACAACGGACTACTGAAGTGAAGTGAAAGTCACTCAGTTGTGACTCTTTGTGACCCCATGGACTATCCAGTCCATGGAATTCCCCAGGCCAGAATACTGGAGTGGGTAGCCTTTCCCTTCTCCAGGGGATCTTCCCAACCCAGGGACCGAACCCAGGTCTCCCACATTGCAGGTGGATTCCTTACCAGCTGAGCCACAAGAGAAACCCTGGAAACACCCCAGAATCAGGTCCTTTTCCACACTCCCTCCCACCTACCCCTACAGTGCCCTCTGTATAGCCCCTTCCGTGCCTCTCTTGGCCATGCCGGGCCCTCTCTCCCCCAAGGCCTGGTCCTAGACCCATTTACACAAAAGTCCTTCTATCTCCACTACAGTGAGATCTGCCCCAGCCCACAGAGTGGGGGACCTTCCTCCTGTCTCCATTATTTGATGATAACAGCCACCCAGAGCAAGACAAAGTTACACGGTCACACTCGATATTCACAACAAGAATTCTATTTATAGGCAGACAAACTCAGGTCAAGAAGTTTGCCAAAGGCTGCACAGCAGGAAATGGAGGAGCTAGCTCTAGGCCCAGGTCGAGATGGTGCTGGAACAGTGGAATACAACTCAGCCATTAAAAAGAATGAACTTTTGCCATTTGCAACAACCTGGATCAAATCAGAGTATTATACTAAGTGACTCAGGGTACTATACTAAGTGACTCAGGGTATTATACTAAGTGAAGTAAGTCAGACAGAGAAAGACAAGTACTGTATGATATCACCTATATGTGGAGTCTCAAAACACAACAAGTAGTGAATATAATGAAAAAGAAGCAGACTAACAGAAATAGAGAACAAACTAGTGGTTACCAGTGGGGAGAGGGAAGGAAGAGGGGAAATATACAGGAAGAAAACTAAGACTTACAAACCATTAAGTATAAAATAAGCTGCAAGGATATACTGTGCAACATGGAATATAGTCAAAATTTAATGGAGTATAACCTTTAAAATTTGTGAATCACTATATTGTACACCTGTAAATCATATAATATTGTGCATCAACTATACCTCAATAAAAAAAGAATTAAAGCATACACCATGGTAATGAGCTTTTTTCTCGAAATGTCAGCCTGGGACAGACTCAGGTTTTATCCAACCCAGTGTTATTTTTATGAGAGAGATGGAGGGAGAATAAAAGTTATTAGCCTATTTTCTAAGACATTATGCTCAGAAGTTAGCTATGTGTATTAAACATTCCAACCTTTTCTTGAAAATTAATTAATATTTTATCAACCACCAATTTAGTTAACCCTTCTGTAATGTTGTTTCAGATTTATTTTATTGCCTCAGAGATTTAAGTAATTAAACTTCATTTTAATATTATCACAAATACTATGAATGCCTTTCAGCACCCCCATAGCAAAGGCTTATCATGACATTAACAGTGTAGTGGACTTCCCTGGTGGTCCTGTGGTTAAGAATCTCCCTTCCAATGCAGAGGATATGGGTTCAGTCCCTCATCCAGGAAGATTCCCACATGCCACGGGGCAACTAAGCTGGTGTGCTGCAAGTACTGAGTCTGCACTCTAGAGCCTGTGCTCCACAACAAGAGAAGCCACCACAATGTTCTCATTGTGACTGTTGATTACAGCTAGAGAGTGGATTCCACCCTCTGAAACTAGAGAAAACCCATGTGTCACAATGAAGACCCAGCACAGCCAAAAATTAATTAATTGACTGATTAAAAAAATAAAGACACTGTGGTATTGTGACGAAAAGGTGCTAGGCTAGAAATAAAATAATATAAATAATCTTGTTTTTATCTCTTAATAGCTGTTTGAAAGTGAATAATGCATGTACTTATAACTTTCAAACAGTAGTTGGCATTTATTACGTGCTTATTATCAGCAAGTGTTGTTCCCAGCACTTGACATGTATTTTCTCATTTATCCCTAACAAAAATCCTGTGACCAAAGTACCATTAACAGTACCATTTCAAAGAGAAAGAAAAAGTCTTGGAGAGATTAAGTAACTTGTCCATGATTAATACCTGTGATTTGTATTTAGGAATCTCTGACTCCCAAGTTAACACTGATTGCCACTGGCCACGAGCATCTCTCAGTTACTCTTCACCTATCTACAGAACTAAGGTCATATCTGTGTGATCTTCACAGCAGGGTGAGAGTATATATGAGGTCTATAGAAAGATATAGGATAACAAGGAATAGACAGACACAGATTACCTTCAGTGATGTTTTTTGTTTTGTTTGGGTTTTTTTTTTTTTTCTGTAGCTATACACAGGGGAACGAGACAGAAAAAATGACCATTTCTCGAATTGTTTTGTGTTTCAGCAAATTTCTAGCCTGAGATGTACATAGATCTCACAGGAAACTGGCAAAATGTTTTAGCATCATTTCGGACATATACTGAGCACCAGTTTCTTCTGAACGTTCCTGGTTTTTCTATAACTTAGTGTGCAATTATCCAATATGAAGCAGTCCTCTTGGCCAGTTTCATTCAAAGCCGCCTTAGAGGAAAATGGCTTCCCCTATCAAGTCAGTATATGGGTAGAATCTCTGTGCATGAGCTTTAGCATTTTAATGCAGAAAGCACAGCTTGAGGTCACTTTTTTCACAAGGGGGCTGTAGATCTTGTTGGTACTTAAGACTTCATGGAGTCCTCTCTGAGGTGAAGTGCTTCTGGGCAAAATACAAAATACTAAATTAAATAGAAGATTATGGCATTCTTTTCCTATATTATCCCATTAAATTATAATCTCAAGGAAAGCCAAGAGTATAGTACTTATGTGTTAAATTTTCAAAAAGTGTAAATTTTTGAAGTATGCTAAACAATATGACTATTTCCTAGACTTTGGATTTGGAAAAAATAGCGTTAACAAACACTATTGTGGTTAGCAGAGAAGGCAATGGCACCCCACTCCAGTACTCTTGCCTGGAAAATCCCATGGATGGAGGAGCCTGGTGGGCTGCAGTCCATGGGGTTGCTAAGAGTCGGACACGACTGAGCGACTTCACTTTCACTTTTTCACTTTCATGCATTGGAGAAGGAAATGGCAACCCACTCCAGTGTTCTTACTTGGAGAATCCTAGGGATGGGGGAGCCTGGTGGGCTGACATATGGGGTCACACAGAGTCGGACACGACTGAAGTGACTTAGCAGTAGCAGCATGCCGATTAGAGAGGCAATATTG
Organism: Bos grunniens; assembly: GCF_055505025.1. Lineage (NCBI taxonomy): Eukaryota > Metazoa > Chordata > Mammalia > Artiodactyla > Bovidae > Bos > Bos grunniens. Next base: position 96,133,320 of record NC_141194.1, on the reverse strand, counting down.
CCTAGTTATGAAATGTGAACAGACCTAGGTTTGAAGCCCTCCTTTCTACCTCCTCTACATATGTATTTCCTACTTATTTCTACTTTGGGTACAAAGTTGGGGATTTTGGAGAGGGAGGTGAAAAATCAGTTGTTACCTAAGGAACATACGTAGGTAAATTAATGGTACCAGGTAAGATTGAAGGTAAATAGCAGAATGAAAAGAGGACTGAACAGGGAGAAGAAAAACTTTGTGACAGAAGAAAAATGAGGTGATTTGATACTGGAGAAGACAAGAGGTTTAGAAATCTTTGTGAGGTTTTGAAACCTGACTGCTACAGCTTCCTAAAGTTGTTTACCTGACTCCACATGGTTTTCGATTTCAATATATCTTACCCAGTGCTACCAAATAATCTTTCTACAAAAATGTCTTGCTACACTACTCTCTCTTCTTAAAACTTAATAGTGGCTCCTCATGGAGTTCAGGATAAAACACAAGCTCTTTTGGTATGTCTTTTATCCATGTGTCAGGGGAGTGTGTAATTTTCTCAGTTCTGTCTCGTCAGAACAAAACTTTGAAGAGAAGGACATTAAAGCCCTCGGTGTGTCACAGCTCTTGGACAGACCAATTCTCAGCTCTGGGACAGATTAGTGTTACAGCTCCGTGTTACAGCTCAGTTTTATTTAGAAAATAAAGGAAAATATATCCTCGAGGCATGAGGGCATGCTGACCCAAAAGAGGAGAAGAGAAAGAGAGAGGGCCCTGGCCCCTTGGCTTCTCTTTTTATATGTTTTTCTTCTTCCCCTGGCCTACCCTATGTAAAATGGGCTAGCCAGGAGTGTTGTTTGTTCTACCCGAGGTCCTCACACCAGTTCTCAGACCTTCCTTTCTTCTGTTTTCACAGGCTTTTCCAGCTTTTTCCTTCCTTGTCTTTTAGCCACCGGCATTCTGGACTCTATTTTCCTATTCTAACTACCTAACACAAGTGTTCAACCGTATCTCTCTAGCTATTCCTTCCACATATCAGATTCTCCAAATCTACCGAGCTTTCCCACCATCTTTAAATGCATCTTGCTTTTTCACATTTAAAGAGCTTTGCATATGGCTTCTGATGCCTGAAATGCAGAGAGCTGCCCTCTTCACTTGGGGACTACCATAGCATGCTCATTGGTTAGCTGATCTTCAGCAATCTCTCTCTCTTTTTTCCAATTATTTATTGAACACTTATTGGTCCAGGCTCTATGCAAGAAGCTAGGGAGTGGAAGAGGAATGAAACATACTTTATTCTTTGCTAACTCACAATAAAAATCTTCAGCCTTTTTTTTCCTGCTATTTATGTCTCCTTTCATTTGAAGATTGATTTTGCATATAGAACAGAATATTTGGATCTTTGGCTCCTAAAAATGTGAACTTTCAATTTGAAACCCAGACCAATGTTTGATTGTATTTGTATATTAATTTGACATAGTGATTAGTATTTAATATTTTACTTATATCTCAAGCAAAAATTAAAGAAAACAGTTCCATTTGAAGAAATGATGCTAAATGTTTCACAAGTTTATGTAAAGAACAAATGTATGAACACAGCACAATTTCTTTGTGATAATTAGTTCTTAAACATATACATATCATGTACCTAATATGTGCACAGGAAGCATATTTTGGGTACTATGGGCAAATTCCAAAGAAGACAAAATCATCCCTTGGTATGTAGAGCCTACAATGTGATTATGTTTATGGGGCAGAAATCCTCACATTTGATAGAGCTTCCCTGGTACCTCAGACGGTAAAGAATCTGCTTGCTGACACAGGCGACCCGGATTCGATCCTGGGGTCAGGAAGATGCCCTGGAGAAAGAAATGGCAACTCACTCCAGTCTTCTTGCCTGGAGAATCTCATGGACAGAGACTGGTGGGATACAGCCCATGGGCTTGAAAACTGATAAAAGCCTCTCTGCTGTCTCCTCCGTCCAGATGGAATTTCCTTTCTGTGTGATTAAATGAGAAGTAGGGCTTACAAGATAACCACTTTTCTTCTGGATAAATTCAACATGCAATACTGTGTAGATTTAAACTGTATAGCATTTTACTTTGATACATTTATAGATTATAATGCAGTTGCATTTTAATAATATTTATTACATTATATATAGCATGATATTTACGTTTATATTCAATACACTTGTACATTAGATCTCTATGGCTTATTTAGTACTTGTTACCAGTTTGTACCCTTACAAATCATCAGTCGTATTCCCCCACTTCCTGTCCCCTGGTAACCACTGATTTTTACTTATATGGATTTAAAACTCTTCTAGAATAGAAGTATATCATGTTCATTTCTATTTTGTCATTGTCTAACAGAATACATAGCACATAATAGGCACTTCATTTCTTGAATGGAAGAATGATGTATAAATGAAGAAAATGTTCTTTTCCTCTGGCACTGATATTTCTTTTCTGAGAAGCATCTTTCTTAAGAAAGAATCCAAAAAAGAATTTTTGCTCTGAGTTTTTGTTGCCAGATTGTCAATTTGAAATAAATATAATGCCCATATTGTTCAAGTTAGAGAGTTTAGGGGCACTCTGAAGTATAATTCCAAAAGAATCATTATGGAAACAGGGGAAATAATAAAGCAAACAAATAAATGAAACCATACAGTCAGTAGGAAATCTTGAAGTGTTGGTTTATCAAATAGGCAGGTCAAGTTGCATGGCTAAGACACCAGGAAATCAAGGGCAGCAAAGAAATATAACAAACTAATCTGGTGTTTTGCAATCAGAAATTATATGGAGGGGTTATTTTAACTTCAATACACTATGACAAACCTAGACAGCATATTAAAAAACAGAGACATCACTTTGTCGACAAAGGTCCATATAGTCAAAGCTATGGTTTTTTCCAGTAGCCAATTATGGATGTGAGAGTTGGGCCATAAAGAGGCTGAATGCCAAAGAATTGATGCTTTTGAACTGGTGTGTTGGAGAAAACTCTTGAGAGTCTTTTGGACTACAAGGAGATCAAACCAGTCAATCCTAAAGGAAATCAACCCTGAATATTCATTAGAAGGACTGATGCTGAAGCTGAAGCTCCAATACTTTGGCCACCTGATGTGAAGAGCCGACTCATTGGAAAAGACCCTGATGTTGGGAAAGATTGAAGGCAGGAGGAGAAGGGGACAACAGGGGACGAGATGGTTGGATGACATCACTGACTCGATGGACATGAGTTTGAGCAAGCTCTGGGAATTGGTGAAGGACAGGGAAGCCTGGCATGCTGCAATCCACAGGGTCGCAAAGAGTCGGACACAGCTTTGCAACTGAAAAAGGACAACGATAGGCTACAGAAACTGACACATAAAACGAACCACCACAGTGATCATCTAAACAAACTCAACTAATTTTATACATGAAGAGCCTGGAGGCTTGTAGAAAGAAGAGAGATGTCTAGGCATCTAGCTCCTAGTGTTATAGCATGCTAGAATTAGTATCCTAAACTATTCATGCCAGACTGGAAGTTCTCATCAATCATAAATCTTAGTGTGAGGGCAGGAGAAGAAGAAGGCAACAGAAGATGAGATGGTTGGATGGCATCACCAACCCAATGAACACAAGTTTGAGCAAACTCCAGGAGATAGTGAAGGACAGGGAAGCCTGGCGTGTTGCAGTCCATGGGGTTGCAAAGAGTCAGACATGACTGAGAAACTGAACAACAATACATATTTGTATTATTTTGAAAAAGAAAGTTGTATTTTTAATTACTATATATATATATATATATATATTTTTTTTTTTAAAGATCCCTGGCTTGCTGCAGTCCATGGGGTTGCAAAGAATCCAGCACGACTGACGACTGACCTGAACTGAATCTGGACTTGCTGACACTGCAGTTTTCTACAATGGGGCAGATAGATTTCATCCCTAACAAAGATTCTAATTAGCCAGACATTTCAGAAAATGACTCAAGTAGTCATTGTGTTTAAATGGTGAATCAGAGAGTCCTGCATTAGGAAAGGAGCTCTGGCAAGCTTTCCTCCTGCTTTTTAAGTGTCAAAAGAGTGATAAAAATCCATAAAGCAGGTTTGGAATTTGCATTCCCTTATATGTATTTACAGCAGAAAATGACTTATACAATTATATGCTTGCATATCTCTGTGTCTTGGTGTTTTAAATTGCTGATCATCCTGAAAGTTTTCAAGAAAGGACACAGGACAAATCCAGTACAAAATTCCTTTGCACCTTTCAACATGCAGCACTAACTGAAAATTCAATATCCAGGGTCTGTTATACCTTGTCGTTGTCTTCTTCTTCTTTTTTGCTATTTGATAGTTTTTGTACATTCCCCAAAGATTTTCCTCTTACAAATAAAATAGCTTAATTATTTCTATAATAGAAGGATTAAAGTTCCCACGAGCAGTTTTCTTTCTGTTTAAAAATCATTGTAGATGTAATACAATGCAAGTAGTTCATTACTAAGGCAGCTGCTTTTTGAAGTATCAGATTGAAAACTGGAAGAAAGAAATAGGTAAAAAGGTAAGTTTTTTTCTTTTTCTTTTTTTATGTGCTATTATTGGCTGCTAACATTCAGGTCAGGACCAGGGAGAATAAATTAGTGGGATAAAGCCATCATAACACAATAGCTGATGTGCATGCAGCCTTTTTTTGTTTATGCACTTTCCACTGCACCAGTTCAAGGCATGTCTAGATAGGTTATGTAACAGTTTCCCAGAGAATTTCATTTTGTTGCAGTTACAGCACTTTAGATATTCTTTGGGTGCATGTCATTTTTATTTGCTATTTGAGAAAAGCTAAGCTAATCTTTTTAAGTTTGGAATATTGCTAAGTTATACAACTGTTGCTTTTTAAAAATTCTGAAGTTTTCTTTTTCTGGAATGGTTCACCTACTCTGAAAACTTAATCCCCTAGAGCAGATGCACTTGATTTAGGCTTCTAAGGGTATACTTTCTGGAGGCTGGTCTGTGATCCTGAGATGTAACTGTGTACCTTCACAAATACATCATCATTCAGGTAGAGTTTTGGCTTCTGCACTGTAGAAGACTAGTTACCATGCTGTAAAGTTGATCAGAAATGATTTCAATTCATTCATTAGGGGTTTGACATTAAGCATTCACAGAATTCCTGCCCTTACTAAGATCCAACAAAATTTTCTCTCTTATTACGTTCTTCCTTCTCTCATCTGTTTCAGTTCAGTTCAGTTGTTCAGTCGTGTCCGATTCTTTGCGACCCCATGGACCACAGCATGCCAGGCCTCCCTGTCCATCAGCAACTCCCAGAGATTACTCAAATTCATGTCCATCAAGTCGGTGATGCCATCCAACCATTTCATCCCCTGTTGCCCCTTCTTCTCCTGCCCTCAATCTTTCCCAGAATCAGGGTCTTTTCAAATGAGTCAGCTCTTGGCATCAAGTGGCCAACATATTGGAGTTTCAGCTTTGACATCAGTCCTTCCAATGAACACTCAGGACTGATCTCCTTTAGGTTGGACCTCCTTGCAGTCCAAGGGACTCTCAAGAGTCTTCTCCAACACCACAGTTCAAAAGCATCAATTCTTCAGTGCTCAGCTTTCTTTATAGTCCAACTCTCATATCTATACATGACTACTGGAAAAACCATAGCCTTAACTAGACAGATCTTTGTTGGCAAAGTAATAGGGGCTGAATATTGGGAGATTGGATGCTCTGCTTGTAGAAGAAAAACATAAATCATAACATTTGAATAATTTGGCTTATCATGTTTCTTGAGGTCTTGAAAAGAAGGAACCATAATTTACATGTTTTTTTCCTTTTTTTTTTGCAAGTTTCTGTCTTCCTTTGTTAATTTGTAAGAACAGGTAGGCTTCTATAATTTTGACTGTGACCAAAAGGCTAAACAGAACATTCTGAAGTTTTATTTTCACACACTTTCAACTTGCCTCTCTTATGTTGACAGTACTTTCCTATGGATAGTAATACAAGATTGACTAATTTAACTGTGTAATGTATGCACACAACCCAAATAAAACTTCGGCTCTTTCAGACTAATGTTTTGGGTAATCTTAACTTGGTGTCACATCCAAAGAGGAATAACACTGACTCAAAGAATGTTTAAGTGTGTGGAGATTTTCAACAGGTTCACAAAACATAAAGCAAAACATTCTAAGTTTTTCTTTCTATCTGTCTACACACCAGTTACTCAAAAATCTCTCAGTATCTGGCCCTACTCTCTGACCCAAAGCTCAATCCACACTCACTTATTTTTCTGTTTCTACCCATTCTTATTCTTGCTTCCTCCTCTGGCCTTGTTTATTTTAACTCTTCCATGAGAAATGCTTTCCTAACTCTTTCTTTGTTTGTTTTTAATTGAAATATAGTTGATTGATAATATTGTTATTTTCAGGAATACAGCAAAATTATTTAGTTATACATGTATATCTATTTTTTCATTATAGGTTATCACAAGATATTGAATATATTTCCCTGTGCAATTCAGTAGGACCTTATTGTTTATTTTATACATAGTAGTGTGTACCTGTTAATCCCAAACTCCTAGTTTATCCCTCCTCCTCTGTTCCCCTTTGGTAACCATAAGATTGATTTCTATGTTTGTGGGTCTGTTTCTCTTTTGTAAATAAACTCATTTGTACTATTTTTTAAGATTCTCCAAAAAAGTGGTATCATATATTTGTCTTTGTCTGTCTTACTTTATAGACTTTTTACCTTTTTAAATTAGGAAATATTTCAAATGTGTAGAAAAGCAAGAGAATAATTTAACAAACACTCATGTACACAACATTGAGATTAAACATACTGAATTCTCTGGAGTGTTTTGTATAAAGTGGGGACTATTTGCTCCTTGAATGTTCTAGAAAACAAATTTTGTACAATCTTCTGAGCCTGACATGTGGCATACATGTGTGTTTATATGAGTGTGTATATAGATTTTAAAACACTGATTCAGTTTGCTTTTACCATTTATAGGTTTATTAAAGTTTTCTATTTCTATGGTGAGTCAGTTTGCTAAGTTATATTTTGGGTACAATATATTAATATAATTTATTAGGGAAAGTTCCATTTTAGTTTCCAAATTCCTTGGAATGCATTTTTCAAAATTTTGCTTATAATTTTTTTTTTCCTCGACCCAAATAGGTTCTCTTTCAGTCTTCCCCAAAGATTATAAAAAGTAGAACACAGAGTTTGGGGACTCTTTGTGTGCCGAGGAGCTCTAAGACAAGATGTCCTGTGTGAAGTGTTGCAACTTGGGAATTTGTTTTTAATAAAACTCCTTAAAAGGTAGAAATGTTACATTTGCAGTAATCATATATGAATTTGGTTCACTGGGGTTTTTCAATGGTGGATTTAAGTATTAATTATTTAAACTAGAAGACCCTATATTTAGGTTTTACTTCTTATAATGAAATAATTACACTGGAGCATGCACTAAGGCAGAAAATACATTGATTTTCCTTCAGATGGTAACAGAAGGAAAGATCACATCTTCCAAAAAGTCTCACTCCAGAAAGATTCATCCTTGGAATGCTGCATTCTCTATTTAATGAGAATAAAATATGTGGGCGGATGAACAATTGTATCATTTTTAGCTTTGATTTCCCAATGGAAAGAATATCAAATAATACAATAATTTAAAACAAAAAATCTTATTAACTCTTAGGAAGTATACTATAATTCTACTTCATGTTCTTATATATGTGAAGAAAGAAAGAAAGTAAAGTCACTCAGTCGTGTCTGACTCTTTGCGACCCCATGGACTGTAGCCTACCAGGTTCCTCTGTCCATGGGATTTTCCAGGCAAGAATACTGGAGTGGGTTACAATTTCCTTCTCCAGGAGATCTTCCTGACCCAGGGACTGAACCCTGGTCTCCCACATTGTAGGCAGATGCTTTACCATCTGAGCCACCAGAAACGATGTTTAGTCTTTAAAAAAATTACCTTTGGTTTCTGTTTCAATGCACAAATCCATGGGCCTTACCAAGATGAGCTCTCCAGATACCAGAGAAAACGCAGTTTGAGCTCTTGGATACTCAATAAATAACACTTGTAGTGTTGTAAGGTGTCACAGCCAGTGGCCCGGTGCTATATGGAGGTTTTAAAGGCTTACTAGGAACAGTAGGACACAGGGTAGCAGAATAATTGCTACCATATTAGCAAATATTTTTTAGCACTTGTGGCTGGTCACTGTGCCTTTATTGACAATACTTCATGTAATCTTCACAATAGCCCTTTAAGGTTGTAATTCTTATTATCATTGTTTTACCACTGCAGAAGTTAGGCTCAGAGTAGTGAGATAATTTTCCCAAAGGTACAGTGCTAATAATCTGCCAGTGCCAGGCCTTCTCTTACTCTAAAATCCATATAAATAACCCATGTACTGTATTTGCCCTCCTGACTAGGGAAGAAGCAGAAGTATGGAACCTAAGTAGGTATGATTAAACTCAAAGTGAATTATGTGTCCCTGAATAATATTTATGGCCAAAGACTTTTCTAATTACTTAAATTGTAAAATAACCTGTCTAAATTGTAAGATGAAATTGATGCCACTATATACTGAGGCTCATCTTATTGCTAAAATATTTAATTGGCACATGAATTATTCTTTGAAATAAATGTTCTGCTTAATGATGTGCAAATCCCTTGCTGGGGCCCCTCATGTCTGTGTATTTTTTCTCAATTACAGCTTCTTGAATGTTTCTCTACTTGACCACCATCTTTAGTGATGTCCATTGAATCCCAAAGAGACCTGTGAGATTTGAGGACTGACACAAAGGAGCGAATAAAGAGGGAGAGGTTGGAAAGGAGAGAGTGGTGTGACTGATTCAAGGGGACGGACATACTATTACATAATATTTATTCTCTTGAATCCTCCTGCAATGCAGGAGACGCTGGTTTGATTCCTGGGTTGGGAAGATCTGCTGGAGAAGGGATAGGCTACCCACTCCAGTATTCTTGGGCTTCCCTTGTGGCTCAGCTGGTAAAGAATCGACCTGCAATGCGAGAGATCTGGATTCGATCCCTGGGTTGGGAAGATCCCCTGGAGCAGGGACTGGCAACCCACTCCAGTATTCTGGCCTGGAGAATTCCATGGACTGTATAGTCCATGGGGGCACGAAGAGTCGGATGCGACTTTCACTTTCACTTTTCTATAGAACACAAGAGCAATTTTGTGTTCTATACAATATATTATAATTACAACCAAAGGGAAGTAGTGATGTAGAAAACAGCAAGTTCTTTGAAATCAGGTGATGATGATGATAATAGTAGTAGCAGCAGCTCTCATTTACTGCCATGTGTCAGGTGCCCCTCTGAGCATTTTACACCTCTTAGAGGTTTCCCCCACTATTCAAAAGTAGAGTATGTCTATGAAACCTTTCATAAGCCAAAAGGGCATGAAATTAAGAACATTACCTTAAGACTCATCTTGATAGGCCCTAAGCAGACATTTCTCCAAAAAAGACACAGAGATGGTCAATGAAACATGAAAAGATGCTCAATGTCTCTCATAAGAGAAATGCAAATCAAAGCTACAACGAGGTATCACCTCACACCAATCAGAATGGTCATCATCAAAAGATCTACAACCAGTAAATGCTGGAGAGAATGTGGAGAAAAGGGAACCCTCCTGCACTGTTGGTGGGAAAGTAAATTGATATAGCCACTGTGGAGAACAGTATGGAGATTCTTTAAAACAACTAGGAATAAAACTACCATATGACCCAGCAATCCCACTACTGAGCATTGCCCTGAGAAAACCACAATTCAAAAGTGATACTGATGAACTTATTAATATTTGTAGGGAAGGAATAGAGATGCAGACATAGAGTATGGACTTATGGTCACAGCAGGGGAAGGAGAGGGTAGGATGAATTGAGAAAGTAGCATTGACATATATACAATACCATATGTAAAATAGATAGCTAGTGGGAAGTTGCTGTATAATACAGGGAGCTTAGCCTGGTACTCTGTAACAACCTAGATGGGTGAGATGAGCGGAATGGGAGGGAGGCTCAAGAGGAAGGTGATATATGTATATTTTTGGCTGATTCTTGATGTTGCATGGCAGAAACCAAAACAACATTGTAAAGCAGTTTTCCTCTAATTAAAAAAAAACCCATCTTGCTAATGAATGCACAAAATAAATCAATAGAAAGCACAAAGTGCTCATAGACACAGTTCAAAGCTATGGTGGCTTGATGCTGAGAAAAGAGTGTAATTCCCGGGAAAGGAGCTTGGTGGGACCACTCCAACACCTTGGGGTGCACGCTGCCTCTGTAACAGCCTGCTGAAACAAACCCTGAATGCTATTTTAGCTTTTTGCTCTCTTTTTTTAAAATCAATATCTTCTATGAATTTCTTTTGGTTAGTGAAAACAGTGTAGGTCTTTCATCAAAATGGCATAATACAAACTTTTAAAAAGTGGGGCAGATCTGTAGTTCAATTAGTATCAATTATTATCTGGTATTTCAATTAATCCTTCATCAACCCAGTGAACCATGTACTACCATTATTTCTATTTTATAGATGTGGACACTGAAGCATACAGTGGTTAGGCAATTTCCCAAGATCATGCAGTAACTAGCTGAATTAAGTTTCTGGTCCAGGTGGTCAGACTCTGGAAGGTGTGAGTTCAACTAAACCTGGATTCAACTCTGATCTCTGCCATATAGAAGCTGTGTGATGTCAAGCACATTCTTTTTCTGAGCTTCATTCTCTACATATGGAAAAATGGAGGGCGATGGTGTGGATTGCCTTATGTGACACACAGAAAGGCACCTAAGAGTTCAGTGAATGGCCAACAATAAAGAATCAATAAATATTTGCTTTTCCTCCTCCTTCCTAGTTGCTGCTCTGGACCAAGTTACCTCAAATTGTGATCAACAGAATATCTTTATCAGAATAACCTAGGGTGCTTATTAAAAATGCAATGACAGTGTTCCTTATGCTCAAGGATATTCAGTTCAGGGCTGGAGGGTTTGGTATAGTTAACTAAGCAAAGTAAAATTTTAATGCCATTTTCTAGCAGTGGCAATAAAAAGAAATTACTAAGTACTCTTTGAATTCTGAACAGATGTAGCTTTCTGGCTATCTGAATCAACAGTATCACAAACATGTTAAGCAAACATATAAATCTTCATCATCATTCAATCACCTTACAGATATGATAATGAGATTAGCAAGAAAATTAGTAATATAGGAGCCAAGTCTCTTCATTGTATCCCCCATGCTATCTGGCCATCCTCATGCAGGCTAATGAATGTAGGCACATAAGAAGCTGCAAGAGCTTTGGAATGCACATGTATGGAATGCACATGCAGAGAAAAGATGAAGCAAGGTACAAGCATTGCCTAGGGATACACATAGACTCTTCTGAAATGAACGGAAGGTCAGAGGAGAATTACCTTTGTACAATTATCCTCCCTTATCAGTGGGGATTATGTTCCAAGACCCCAAATGTACGCATGAAATTGCAGGTAGTACCAAACTCTATACAAATGCCTATGAGAGTATAATTTTATAAATTAATCACAGTAAGAGAATAACATCAATAAACTAATAATAGAACAATTAAAAAATATACTGTAACACAAGTTATGTGAATGTGGTCTCTTTCTCAATATATCTTATTTTACCGTACTCACCCTTCTTTTACAAGCTTCCCTGATGGCTTCAGAGGTAAACAATCTACCTGCCAAAGCACGAGACTGGAGTTTGATCCCTGGTCGGGAATATCCCCTAGAGAAGGAAATGAAAACTTACTCCAGTATCTCGCCTGGGAAATCCCATGGACAGAGGAGTCTGAAGGGTCCTGGTGTGTCAGAGTCAGACTTGACTTAGTGGCTGAACCCTTCATTTTGTGATGATGTGAGATGATAAAATACCTATGCAATGAGATGAGATGAGGTGAATGACATAAGCATTGTGATATACCATCAGGGTACTACTCACTTTCTGTTGATGTCAGATCATCTAGTGATCCTGGGTCATCAAACCATGATGATATTGATGGTTGCAGATCCTGTGTGGGTCAGAACAAGGCAGTTCAAGATTTTATCACACTGTTCAGAATAGTGTGTGTTTTAAAAGTTATAAATTATTTCTGGAATCTTCCTTTTAATAATTTTTGGACCGTGGTAGACTGCAGATAACTAAAACCTTGGAAAGTGAAGCCACAGGTAAAGAGGAGACGATGATATAGAGCTAATGATCTTTATGCAGGAGGGAGTGTGCGACCAGAGGTAAGAGACAATTCTTCTCGAGTTAACCTTTGGACAGTCTCCCTTTCCTGCATAAACCTACCTTGGGTTTATAGAGACTCTGTGTCCAAAATTCAAGGTGAGGGAAGAAAAGTCATTTGGGATATATTTTTCCCAATATTTGATACCTAAAGGTAGACGGTGCCTCAATTCAATCATTATTCAAATATTTATTGATTGCCTACCAGGGGTTATACAAGATGCTGGATGTATAATGCTGAACAAAGATTCGTGGAATTTATTATCTAGTAGAGAACACAAAAAATAACCAAACAGACCAAAAAAAAAAAAAAAAGCATCACCAATAGTCATATTATGCAGTTCCTAGACTTTGTTGTGTCACAGTTATCTGGGACTTTGGTACAAATATGACTCAGGCCCTATCCTACTTCAAGGAGCCTGCATTTCTGTGTTCTTTATTAGTTTTCCAGGGGATTATGTTCCATACCAAAGTCTGAGAGCTACTCAACTGGTTTGAATAAGTTTGAGAGAATAGTCAAGGTATAAGGGAGATTCAAGTGTTCTATAATTCAGTGCTTCTCAAAATTTCCTGTGCATTCGATACCTGGGGTCTTGTGAAAAATCAAGGTCTGACTCATTCAAGAAGTTTGGAAGAGGTGCCCAAGAGTCTGCATTTCAAACAAGCTTCTAGGTGATGAACGCTACTCTGCTCCTGGCCTGAGGATCTGGTATTAAGTTGCAAAGCTGTAGTCTACTGTGTGCATTCCAAAACTTTTCTATTTTTATACCAGACTTTGATCATTTTCATTCCTCTCAGGCTCCTTTTATCAACATGTGAGAATAGGAATCAGAATTGTCTGAAGGTGCTAATTAAATATGCAAATAGCCCCAAGTGATTTCATGCACACTGAAGTTGGAAAACCACTGCCTTCAGAAAAACAGTGACTGCAAATCATTCGCATGTGTGAAACAAGCCTGACTTCCTCAATTTACTATAGATCAGTTGTTCACCAACCCGGCAACGCATTAAAATCACCTTGGGAGAGGTAAAAACTACCAGTGCTCTGGTCCTATCCCACACCAATTAAATCAAAATCTCTGGTGGTGGGCCCCAGGCATCTGTATTTAGAAAGCTTCCTAGGTAATTCTAATGTACAGAATTATAACAGAGTTGAGAACCACTCTTACAACTCAAATTGCCTTATTATTTAAACTTAGGGATACGGTTGATCTAAGTAGAAATTGTGCAGTTAATATAGTTTGTCTGTCATTTCTCCTTTCTGGGCCCTTGTCATAACCAATCTTCCTTCTCAGGGCACAAATTACCCTGGTGTTCTTATCGCAGTGACTTACTGACCTCATCTGTCCCTTGGCCTGGCTTTCTCCTGTCATCAGAAGCAAAGTCTCTGCCCCATCCACTATTTTGTCCTTTTCTGCTAGTGAGTAGAAACAGGTTAATCAGGAAAAGCAATCCCAGGTCATGCACAAATTAATGTGCATTCCCACTTTTTGTGCATTCCCACAGTCCCTTAACCTAGTTTAAACAGACTTTAAGGCTCTCCTAAAGTTGGGAATTTCAAGCATGACTGTTTGAAATAATATATCTGAGCCTCAGACGAGCAGTCAGCCACCTATTCCAATAGCCTTTAGCCCTGGCCTTGCTGAAGGAAGGAGTCTTGTGGTTGAGTTGATTATAAAAGGCAGAAACCAATACAATTCTATAAAGCAATTATCCTTCAGTTAAAAAAATGAATAATTTCTAAAAGGTATTTTTTACATATTAATAAATACTGTTCAAGATATTGTACATGTTTTGTGGGGTTTTTTTAAGAGGAAAATGCTAAGTGTGCCTATGAAATCATTTTGACAGCAGTTTCTTTCGTTATGAAAAAGGAATTCAGCAATTTTTTAAGTATGTGTTTTTCTAAGCATGAGGAGGTGGGAAAGTCTTTGATCAGGGCCTTGTAATCAGGGAAGCAGAGAGAAAAACAAAGGATGCACACATATGAGAAATTGACTACTTACAGAAGGAAACTGTTACATCAACATCAATTAATATTTATTGAGCACCTACTGGGTACATAACACTCTGCTGGCAACTTGAAAAATGACATGGAATACATACCTATATAACATAATTACCAGGGACTATTTTTGGCTATTTGCTTAAATTCATTATAGCAAGGACAAGCAACCAGGGCTGCTTCTAATTTGGTCTCATTAATAAAACTGATTCCTGAGGAGACTTGCTGAGAAGGATAGAAAATAAACCACATTGAAATATGACTTTCTATTATTCTGATAATTATACTATGTACACACAGGTGGGGCCAAACACTAATTTTAAGTATGCAATTCTCAAATGTCAATTGTCAACTCATTCCCAGAGGAAATATGGGATCCAGCACACAGCTTGGGATTTCCTTCGCTTATCATTTATGGAATTCTTGAATGCTATTAATTTTGTCCTATGCACTCAGGCTAATAATGCAGCTGTGTATATATATCACTGAGATATAAGGAGAAAGAAATCAGTTTCATTATGCAACTCACACACAGGAAACATTCGCAGTTTCTTATGCGTGTAGATGACAAATTATACATTTATACCACTTCTGGTTTGAAAATGGAAACACAGGGCTTACTGTGTGACATATGACTTGAAAATGTTACCCAATATATTTTTATTTGCACTTAAGACTTTGTCCTATACCCATGTGAAAAATGCCAGGACGCCTTGACTGAAAGATTCACGCCTACAAAAGACTAAAATAATATGAAAGTTTCCTGACCACTACTTCCCCTAGAATAGCAATATTGTCCATGTTACTTTAAATTTCAGGGAAATTGATATTTGACGTAAATTCTCACGCTAAGCAATTCAGTCGACCATTTTTTAGTATTTTGACTGAGGATGCTTTTATTATTATTTGGAGTAGAAATCAATTTTGCAAATATTTATTTCTTATATTTATAATATATACATTTTACACTACTAGAAAATATTCAAGGTTCTTACCTTGTCACTTAGGAGAGAGAGACTGAGGAAAACAATGCATGTTCTTCACACTCTAAAATGTATGTGTCCTGTTGTATACCATGCCTTGAAAATGATGCATTTGAACAGCCTGGAGAGGCATAGTCCTTATATTGTGGATTGTATTTTCAATTTTTATTAAAATTATGATTTGCCCTGGGCCTGTGAGGGTATACTTATCTGCCTGGCTTGATTATATTCTCTCTGAAGGTGGTCCAAGGTGAGAAACTTTCCATAGATGAGGAAGTAACTTGGAAATATTTGCTAGGAAGTTGGTGAATAATACTTGCTGTTCATTCTCAAATTTTACTCTATTTTTTAATCAAATAGTGTGGTTCTAGTACAGATTGGAAATGGTGTGCCTCCTCCTGGTAGCTGCT
The DNA here is from genome assembly GCF_055505025.1 of Bos grunniens. Classification (NCBI taxonomy): domain Eukaryota; kingdom Metazoa; phylum Chordata; class Mammalia; order Artiodactyla; family Bovidae; genus Bos; species Bos grunniens. Next base: position 96,117,698 of record NC_141194.1, on the reverse strand, counting down.
AGACAGCTGGTATTGTCAAGAAGGAGGAAAGGATGGAAGTTTGGATAAACAGGGCAAGGAAGAAGGAAGGAAAGGGAGAAGAAAGACACATCCATGTATATTATGGGATACATATCCTGAATATGAGAACATGCCTATCAAGTTCACTGACTCCCACTGTTTTCAAAGAGATGATCTGGTTGGAAAGGAATACATGTACTCAAGTTTCAGGAAAATGTTTACCCATTTCTAGTTCAGCCATCTTAGCTTTGATCTTAAAAGAAAAAATTGGTGAAGCAGACTCTGGAACAATGATAACAAATAGCTATCAAGTGTTTCCACACATGGAGCAAGAAGATGCACTTTGTCCTGGATCATCTTTTTAAGGAAATGTGTATGGCAAAGAGCCTTGCTAGATAGTGTCTTCTGCTGGAATAAAAGGAAGATTTGCTTCTGTACATATGCTAAAAATAATGTCTGCCTCCAGGGAAAACATCAACATGTTCACCGACTATTATTTACTATTTAGGTTAAACTTGAAGTTCCCCTTCTATAATATAACCCACTGCCTCTGCAGATGTCACCTGGCCCTCTTCATATGGATTTTGGGAATTGGGACTCAGAGAACTTATATGAATGCTGATACTCTGGGTACTGCTATCACTATGAATAATAAACTATCTGTTGTCTTTGACCCTGGAGTCTCATGTCTTCTGCTAGGCTAACTTGTTAACATGTGAGTAGGGTAAAATCTAAAACCCTTCACAGTTCTTGGCAAATGTCAGGTCTAAAAGGGACATATGTAGTCTAATCCTCTCTATTTTATAAATTAGAGAATTTAGACTCAGAATTTAATTTATCTGTCCATGGTCAAAGAGATGACTAACAAGAGAACTTGAACTAAAGGTAATTAAAGCATGTCCAAAAGGCAAACAACTGTAACTCTGAATTTGTTGATCATCACATTTTAGACTTAACAGTGCTCCTTCCAAATTTTTTTAGATTTCTCCTATAATATTTCTGTGCCCCTTCCCATGTGCTTTTGTTTCCAAGTACCGTAGTCTTCAGATCAAAGGAATATGGAGGTCAGCATCTCAGGTGGCAATAATTCTGACATGTAACACTCTAGAGTTTGCGGGATGCAGCTGGGACCTATGCTTCCCAGGGCTTTTGCCAAGATTATATCATTGTTGGCTTCCAATATCTGTCCTGTTTCCCTCAGTCTCTGACCAATTTCTCCTGGGAGAATTTCCTTCATGAATCACTTGACCACAAATCTTCATTTCCAGGTCAGCTTCCGGGAAACCTGACTCAATATTGTAATCTAATGAATGCTTAAAGTAAATTAGGCAATACCCTAAGCTTTGAGAGAAAAATATTTGTGTTTATCTCTTCTTCTCACCTGGAAAATCTGGTAAGTAGAATTGGGCCTTCAGTAATCATAACTGATGTCTGCCCTATGGTGACTCTACCCTCAGCATATTTTTGAAGAAGCATGAGGTTCAATGACTGCTACTACCATTGATTGGAGTAAGGGAGGAAGTATGATTGACTGACTAAAGGTGGTGAGACAGCATAAGCTCAATTCACAGATATAGCTGTCATTTAAAAATTATGATGTACCTACTCTCTGTAAGGCACTGGCAGATATGTAGAAATAAATGACACAGTCCCTTCCTTGAGGCAAAATAGGTTTAAAAAACTAAGACAGGAGAAAGGCTTTCACAACATGAAGAAGAATGTTCCCAGAGCCTAAGAAGTAGAAAAATGGAAACAACAGAACATATTTTAAAAATAGAGCTTATTTGTCTATTTATTTATTCATTCCTCCCAAATCACTAAATAAATGCTCATGATACACAAGGTACCAGGTACTATGCTGGTTACTAAGTCAGGGGTGTTCTAGTGACTATTTAGCAACCATGTTAAAAACAAGCCTGCTTTGTTGTGTCAGAGAAGGCAATGGCACCCCACTCCAGTACTCTTGCCTGGAAAATCCCATGGACAGAGGAGCCTGGGGAGCTGCAGTCCATGGGGTCGCTAGGAGTCAGACACGACTAAGCAAATTCATTTTCACTTTTCACTTTCATGCATTGGAGAAGGAAATAGCAACCCAATCCAGTGTTCTTGCCTGGAGAATCCCAGGAACGGGTGAGCCTCGTAGGCTGTCTATGGGGTCGTGCAGAGTCGGACATGACTGAAGCGACTTAGTAGCAGCAGCAGCAGCTTTGTTGTGTATGCCAATTTCTGTGCCGGAAATGTTCCCACTATGGCTGATTTCAAGCCACCAAGGGATATCAATTGGCTCAAAAAATCCTGAAAATGTAATGGCGGGCTCTTGTGAGCCAGTACAAGGCGGCTCCAACACACCACTGCTGGAGGATCTATCCATGAATACCATGGAAATGCCTGTCTTTCCATGGCTACTGACACACTGCATGAACAAATAGAGCATGCCTGGGAAAGGAGATAGAGAAAGCTGCCCCTAAAAGGATCCCCTAACCCAGTCTTAAAGATGAGGGTACAGGAAAATTTTCCCAAAGAACTAACATTTACTTGGAGACCAGCACATCAGAAAGAGTTCATTAAATGAAGGAAGGCCAGGAGATGAGACAGGATGGCTTCTTTTAAGGAACTGAGAAGAGTGGGAGCAGGAGGGAAAGTAGCAAGAGGCAAGGCTGGAGATTTAGGGAGGGAGACATGACCAGCCTCCTTGGAATGGATAAGCAGTTTGGACTTTAGTCTAAGGCACCATCTCCTCCGGTAAGTCTGCAACATGCCAGTAGGTGTATGGAAACGAAACAAAACCCATGCTTAAGAATGTTTTGGAAATACTGGTCATCCTCCTTGTAGGATTTCTCAGAGCCTTTAGTCTATTGATATGGAGCTTGGCTCTCCCAGGGTGAGGTAGAGTACACACCATCTCCTGGAATGAATTGACTGTGGAACACCTCCCACTACTGACTTTAGAATTATACCACAGGAGTAGGGCACTAAGCAGCTTGTCTTCATAAAACGCACTTTGGAAAGTGCTCTTCCAAGAAAAATGGAAAGGCATTGTAAAACCCTGTAGTTTTGTTTTCTTTTTACTAACTAGTGATTTCTTTCAAATCACGTTTTTCTGTTACCCTATTATCTGCACCCCTCCCCAGCTGGCTTCTCATCCAAATTGTAAAAAAAAAAAAAAAGACCTAGGAAAACATATAAATACATCTTAATAGTAAAAAATTAAAAAAAAGTACTTTTGCAGAGGTATTACCCTAGTACTCTATTTGGTAGATTTCGTTCTTTTACTGTCTGACTTAATGTTTCTTTTTAAAATTTCTATTATTTTTGAAAAGCAGAGAGAGTAAAACCTGAACCTCCCCCAACTTATAGGCCTCATTTTCTTAAAAAGGAAACAATGACAAATGAATCTATTCGTCTCTATAAGATTATAGACTTCCACATCTGAAGTGGAGATTGTAGCTTGGATGATCACCTATTGTTTATCTACTTTATGGCAACTTCATTCTGTATAAGGAATGATGGATGGGGCAAGAGTTGAAATAGAGGAAGAGAGGAAAGAAGGGGGAAGAGGGAAAAAAGACCATTTAGCGACCTATCAGAGCTTGATGAAGCCTGATATAATTAACAAACTTGTGATATCTCTAGCAATTGTAATTTCAATTATTTGCTAGCTGAAGGCAAGTTTCACTGCTCTAAGTTAGGAAATCATGTAAATAGCCTAATTAATATAATTTGCCTTATGTTCTACTAAGAAAACAAAAACAAATATGTCATTTTTTAGAATAAATAGCATGGTATAGACTAAATATTATAAATATTCAGTCAGTTTGCAGAACAAATATTGCATATTATGGATCCTTTGCAGCAATTCTATGAAGTTCAGCATGATTCAATGAAATTATGATGACTGTTTGAGTTTTACAACTACATTACAATAAAAAGAAAGCACTTCTTTGCATGGATAAGAGGAAGATCCTTGACGAAATAACATGGTAGAGTATATAATGCTATGGGCCTGAGGAGACAAAGATTTCATTCTTTTTCTTGCCAGTTTTCTGATCTCAAGAAAACCCTAAAGTTAAAATAAATCTTTTAAAAATTCCACATGCCACTGATGGAGAGACATAATAAATAATTCTTTGCCATTTCATCATGTAGAATTGAGAGATAAAGCTGTTTGTAAAACCCTAAAAGACTTACAAATCATTTCAACATGTTGTCATATGTTCATGTCAGTGAGAATTTAATCACCACATGTGAAAATGCATATTGCAATGTGTGGCCTGCGTGGCTTTATGTCAAACTCTGTCTCACCCCCTTATATTTCATTACTTGCTCTCTGTTCTGCTGTCAAGAATTTACCTCTCAAGGGTGTGGAGAAAAGGGAACGCTCTTGCACTGTTGATGGGAATGTAAATTGATACAGCCACTATGGCAGATGGTATGGAGATTCCATACAAAAACTAGGAATAAAACCACCATATGACCCAGCAATCCCACTCCTAGGCATATACCCTGAGGAAACCAAAATTGAAAAAGACACATGTTTCCCATTGTTCATTGCGACACTGTTTACAACAACTAGCACATGGAAGCAACCTAGATGTCCATAAACAGATGAATGGATAAAGAAGTTGTGGTACATATATACAATGGAATATTACTCAGCCATAAAAAGGACAACCTTTGAGTCAGTTCTAATGAGGAGGATGAACCTAGAACCTATTATACAGAGTGAAGTAAGTCAGAAAGAGAAAGATAAATATCATATTCTAATGCATATATACGGAATCTAGAAAAATAGTACTGAAGAATTTACTTACCAGGCAGCAATGGAGAAACAGACATAGAGAATAGACTTGTAGACATGGGGAGAGGGGAGGAGAGGGTGAGATGTATGGAAAGATTAACATGGAAACTTACATTTCCATATGTAAAATAGATAGCCAAAGGGGAATTTGCTGTATGGCTAAGAAACTCAAACAGGGGCTCTGTATCAATCTACAGTGGTGGGATGGGGAGGGAGATGAGACGGAAGTTCAAAAGGGAGGGGATTTATGTATCCCTATGGCTGATTCAGATTGAGGTTTGACAGAAAACAATAAAATTCTGTAAAGCAATTATCCTTCAATAAAAAAGTCAAATAAAAAATCAATAAAAAAAAAGAATTTACCTCTCAAGAAAAACTTAAGACTACTATGATGAAGAAGGGAGAGAGAAGGAAAGACAATTGAATTTATTAACAAGTATTTATGGAAGTTCTATATCTCTACCACTGTGCTAAACACTGTAAAGTAGACAAAGGCAATGTTTTAATGCCAGATGTGACTCTCCTGCTCTGAAGAATTTTACTGTGTATTTGGAACATTAAAGCTGCAATTTACAAATCAATTACAGGTGAGCTAAGTGCTATATGTTCAATATTATTCTGAAAGACCAAGAAACGTGAATTCCACTAAGCTGGTGGTGGTTTAGTTGCTAAAGTGAAAGAAAGTGAAAGTTACTCAGTTGTGTCCAACTCTTTGCAACCCCATGGACTATATAGTCCATGGAATTCTCCAGGCCAGAATACTGGAGTGGGTAACCTTTCCCTTCTCCAGGAGATCTTCCTGACCCAGGAATCAAACCAGGGTATCCTGCATTGCAGGTGGATTCTTTATCAACTGAGCTATCAGGGGAGCCCATTTAGTTGTGTCCAACTCTTTGTGATCCCATGGACTGTAACCTTCCAGGCTCCTCTGTCCATGGGATTTCCCAGGCAAGAATACTGGAGTGGATTGCCATTTCCTTCTGCATGGGATCTTCCCCACCCAGGGACTGAACCAAGGAGACTGCATTGCAGGCAGGTTTTTTACCAACTGAGCCATCAGGGAAGCCCAGTAAGCTGGAGTGGTAGCGAAAGACTTCAGGTACCAGCTAGACATGGAGTCTTGAGGGATGTTCAGGATGTGGAATGGTAAGGAAGGAAGGGCATCTCAACCAGAGGAGTTTAGTGTAAGGAAAGGCACAGAGATACACGATTCTCTGTGAGGGAGAAAAAGGATAAAACTGATAATAGAGGTTACCATACACACGAGAGAGGAGTTGCGTAAGGTTATTGATAGTTCAGCAAGTCCAGAAAAGAGGCAGATAAATAATAAGGTAGAAAACAGGGAGGATCCTGGGTCAGAAGATGACAGACTTAAACTGCTTTTAAAAGAAATAGGGAAAATAATAGATGAAACAGTTTCAAAATTAGGATAGATTATAGCCCAGAAGAGAACAGTGTCAAAGTGAAGAAGGGTAATCTGCTGCTGCTGCTGCTAAGTCGCTTCAGTCGTGTCCGACTCTGTGTGACCCCATAGACGGCAGCCCATCAGGCTCCCCTGTCCCTGGGATTCTCCAGGCAAGAACACTGGAGTGGGTTGCCATTTCCTTCTCCAAGGGTAATCTAGTAAGGTGTAAATAATCTAGAAAGATATAAATAAATAAACAAATATATGAAAAATTTAACTATAGATGGAATTGATTAAAGTATTATGAATCCATGTGCTAAAAATGTGAAAATATAGATGAAATAGATATATTTGTAGAAAATCATAAACTCCCAAAATTGCCACAAGAAAATAAATTTTTCGTAGACATAAAAGCATTCTCCATAAAACAATTGATAAACTGGATGTCATATTTTTAAAAAATGTATTGTAAAATCCCATTTAGAAGATTAAAGGACAGTTACAGATTGGGAGAAAATATTTGCAAGCCATTTATCTGACAGAAGAGTAATATCTATAGTATCAATATATCAGTAATGGTCTTCCCTGGCTGCTCAGTCAGTGGTAAAGAATCCGCCTGTCAATCAGGAGACTGAGGTTTGACCCCTGGGCTGGAAAGAGACCCTGGAGCTGGAAATGGCAACCCACTCCAGTATTCTTGCCTGGGAAATCCCATGGACAGAAGATCCTGGTGGGCTACAGTCCATGGGGGTCTCAAAAAGAGTCAGACATGACTTAGTGACTAAACAATAACATATAAGTCACACTTAAAATCAAAGGAAAAAGAAAACAATCTAATTAGAATATGGGCAAAAGACACAAAGAGACAGTTCACCAAAGAGAATATATGGATGCCAAATAAATACATTAAAAGATGTTCAACATCACTAACAGGAAAATAAAATGAAGACCATGATGAGATATTATTACACATCTATATGAACAGTTAAAATAAAACAATATTGATAATTCTAAATGCTGACAAGTATGTGAAGAAACTAAATATGTCATACATTGCTGGTGGGACAGCAAAATGATACAGCTGCTTTGGATAATAGTCTGGTGGCTTCTTAAAATGTTAACTCAGAAATTTAAACCGTATGATCTGGAAGTTCCACTCTTAGGAAATTTAACACATATAACCACACAAAACTGAGTACAAAAAAGTTCACATAAACTTTTATTAGCAATAGTCAACAATTGTAAAAACTGCAAATATCCTTCAACAGGTAAGTGATTAAACAAACTGGCATATATCTATTTTATGGAAAATATTCAGCAATAAAAAAGAAGAAGCCATTGATACATGGAACTTCCATGTATCTTATGTGTGTTATTTGTGGTTGTTCAGTTGCTGTGTCTGACTCTTTGTGACTCCACGGACTGCAGCACACCAGGCTTCCCTGTCCTTCACTATTTCTCAGAGTTTGCTCAAACTCATGTCTGTTGAGTCAATGATGCCATCCAACCATCATGTCCTCTGTCGCCCTCTTTTCCTTCTGCCTTCAATCTTTCCCAGCATCAGGGTCTTTTCCAATGAGTCGGCTCTTTATGTCAGATGCCAAAAATATTAGAGCTTCAGCTTCAGCATCAGTTCTTCCAACAAATATTCAGGGTTGATTTCCTTTAGGATTAACTGATTTGATTTCCTTGCAATCCATTGGACTCTCAAGAGTCTTTTCCAGCACCACAGTTTGAAAGCATCAATTCTTCAGCGCTCAACCTCCAACTCTCGTATCAATATGTGACTAATGGAAAAAACCATAGCTTTGTCGGCAAAGTGATGTCTCTGCTCTTTAATACATTGTCTAGGTTTGTCATAGCTTTCCTTCCAAGGAGCAAGAGTCTTCTAATTTTGTGGCTGCATTCACTGTCTGCAGTGATTTTGGAGCCCTAGAAAATCAATCTGTCACTGTTTCCATTATTTCCCATTTATTTGCTATGAAATGATGGGACTGGATGCCATCATCTTAGTTTTTTTTGAATGTTGAGTTTTAAGCCAACCTTTTTCACTCTCCTCTATCACTTTCATCAAGAGGCTATTTAGTTCCTCTTTACTTTCTTCCTGGATGTCTATTACATTCTAGTTATTCAAGCTGTTGTCATATAGTTGTTCACAGTCATCTCTCATAATCATTTTGATTCTTGTAGAATCAAAGGTCATATCCCCATTTTCATTTTTTAGCTTAGTAATTTGAATCTTCTCTTTTTGTCTTAGTCATTTTTTTAAAATATTTGCCAATTTCATTGATCTTTCTTTTTAAAAGCCAAATGGTTTTGTTGATTTTCTCCATTTTTTTCGCTTCTCTATTTCATTTGTATCTCCTCTTATTTTCACTTTTTCTTTCCTTCTGCTAGCTTTGTGTTAAATTTATTCTTATTTTTCCAGTTCAATTAGATGTAAAGTTAGGTTGTTGATTTGAGATTTTTTTTAAAGTATTTATAGACTTAAATTCCTCCTTTGGCACTGCTTTTGCTTTATCCCATAAGTTTTGGTATGTTGTATTTTCATTTTCATTTGTTTCTTAAGTATTTTCTAAATTCCATTATGATTTGTTCTTTGGCCTGTTAGTTATTTTGAAGTGTGTTGTTTAAGGTCCACATATTTATGAACTTTTCAATTTTCCTTATTAGTGATTTCTAGTTTCATTTCCTGTTGTGTTTGGAGAAGATACTTTTTATGATGTCTATCTTTGTAATTCTGCTAAGACAATTTGTGAACTAACATATAGTCAATCCTAGAGAATAATCCATGTACACTTGAAAAATGTTGGTCGTTAGAGTGTTCTGTACATCTGTTAGATCTAGTTGGTTTATTATGTTGCTGAAACCCTTTACTTTTTTATCTTCTTTCTGGTTGTTCTATTATTGAGAATAGGATATTGAAGTCTTAAACTGTCAGTTTTTCTTCATATATTTTGATGGTCTGTTATTAGTGCATAAATGTTTATAATTTTTATATTCTTGTTATATTGAACCTTTTATAATACTAATTTTATATATATATATATATATAGAGAGAGAGCTATTCTTTGTCAATTGTAACTTTTTTTTGCTTTAAAGTCTATTTTTTTGATATTAGATAATCAATGCTGCTTTCTTTGGTTACTATTTGCATGGAATATCTTTTTTCATACTCTTACTTTCAATCTATTTTTGTCTTTGGACCTAAAGTGAGTCCCTTGTAGATAGTATATCATTGGTTTCTTTTTTAGGTTTTCTGTCTCTTTATTGATATTTCTATTTTCTTAAGACATCATTTTCTTGACTTTCTCCATGCCTTCTTTTGGTCCTCTGAGCTTTTTAAAAACAATTTAAAAGACTTTGTCTAGTGTGTCCATAATCTGCTCTTTCTTTAAGACAGTTTCTGTTGATTTACCTTGTATTTGTTTTGAATTGGCCATACATTTTTGTTTCTTGGCTCAGTTAGTTAAGAATCCACCTGCAATGCAGAAGACCTGGTTCAATTCCTGGGTCAGGAAGATCCCCTGGAGAAGGGATAGGCTATCCACTCCAGTATTCTTGGGCTTCCCTTGTGGCTCAGCTGGTAAAGAACCTGTCTGTAATGCAGGAGACCTGGGTTTGATCCCTGGGTTGAGATGATCCCATGGTGAAGGGAAAGGCTACCCACTCTAGTATTCTGGCCTGGAGAATTCCATGGACTGTATAGTTCATGGGTTCACAAAGAGTGAGACACAACTGAGTGACTTTCATTTCACTGTGATTTGCTGAGAATGTACATTTGTATCTAATGAAGTGATAACTCTTAGAAATTAGATTCACTTACTATCAGGGTTTTCTTTTTTGATTGTTGTAGATTGTCTTTGTACTAAAGATCAGCCAGAGATGGAAACTTAAGAATTTCTCTAGTACTTTCTGATTCTGCATCTTTCCCTTGGTATATGCAGTGACTTTCTAGTTTCCTCTGTATGTGAAGTTGCTGTTGAATGCCCTATTCTTTAATGTCTGGCTCTCAAAGGGAGAAAAAGAAAACAATTAAGGGGAAAAGAAAGTGCTGGCTCTTTAAATTCCTTAGAAGTCACTTCAGCTGGAGGAGTAGGGACTTGTAACACTGAGTAGTGTGAAAAAATGACTGTATACTTGTGTCTGCACCTCCATTATCTGTCAACATCAGTGATCAGAACACAGATCCCACATATTTGAAGGACAGGGTTCATATTGTCCAGACTGGTTCCCACAGGCTTTGTGAGAATTGTTCTAGGGAGATGCACAGCTGCCTTCCACAGGGCTGCAGGTGGGGGTGGGTAGTGGCTGCTGAGCTAAGAACTGAAATTGACTAAAATTAATCACAGTGTACCATGCAAGCCTTCTCTTGAAAGTTGGACCCTTCAATAGACTCCAGAGTTCCAAAATAGCTACATAAGATGTATTCAAGAGTTCCAAAATAGTTACACCAGACAGATTTCTTCCAGTGTAATTGTTGTCTAGGTGGGGAGAGAGATTCTGGTGCTTCCTATTCTGCCATTTTCCCAGAATCCCTCCAATTCATTAAATTCTATTTTAGTCTCTTGCTAGTTTCTCTAAATCTGTCTTTCTCTTTCAAAAATGTCTCGTCTATGTATACCTCCCTAGTCACTGACCTTTTGTGCATTATTTCACTTATAGACTTTAAGGTAGCTAAGAAAGTATCATAAATATAGCATCTTCTGAGTTACTGGTATTCAGTGAAGAAATACTTACAATAGATAACCATCCTAACAGAGAAAATTATAACCAAGCATATCTTGCTTCAGGTAAATTCTGACCACATAATTTTTTATCACAAAGGACGATGCCAGAAACAGGAAGAAATAGATTGACTCTCATATCACATGTAGAATTTATTTCACTGCAATGAGGAAAACAGAATGAGTTAAAATCTGGGGTACAGGTGGCACATTTTCTTCTTTACTGCCTGTGTCTGTCATCTCTACACAAAGAGTAAAACCTCATTAACCCAACTCCATTAGTTTGGAATCTGCAATAATCTCCACTTGATCAAACTAAATGTATGTCTGTACTATGGACATATACACAGTCTGCTCCGTAAACAGATAAATGAGAAGATTAAAAGGATTCTCACTTTTGCTGAATCTTTTGTGTACAGTGAATGTCCTAATCACAAATGATTTTCTAATCACTAAAGTCGTTATAGAACTCTGTTAAGACTTGAAGCCAAATTCTCTCTACTTTTCGACTGAGGTAATTAAACTGCTTTTATTTTAACATTTTATTTAACTCAGCTTGGGCTTTCCCTCCAAAGAACTGATGAATTAGTCTGTCCAGACCAATTTGAATGAATTTGACTATCTGGACATGTGTGCATACACTATCCCATATGGCCAAATGATAAACTCATTTGTTAGGGTTTCACAAGAAAATATTTTTTTTTCCCTCTCCAATAGCGTTTCAAAGGATAAAAATCTTTTTTATGCTACTACTTTCACAATGGAAGGCTGTTTCTATACATGAGGTTTTAAACACACTTTATTTATTACAGGCTATGAATGAACTCTGTACCATAGGACTCCCTAATGAATCGGTTACCCCAGTCTGGGTCTGGTGGGCCAGGGCAACATGGTCTGCTGGTCTGTAATAGAAAGTCAAACAGGTCATCTCATAGCCATCAAACACATGTAGAGCTGCCTTACTGGTTTATACTCCTATGTCTTTTAGAATATAAAATAATTTCTTACTTTATGAAAACAGTGTTCTTTCTTATATAATCATTTAATTTACATATAAAGGCTACACTTAGTAAACATATATGGACCAAAATTGCAACAAAATTCTGAAACCATACACTACCTTTTCAGAATGTACTTTCTTTCTTCCTCTCTCTTGAAAAGCTTCATTGCTTTTAGGACAGAAGATATTACTTCAGAACTCAAGATTTAAAGCATTTCTTTGGCCCATAATAAGAGTAATAAAGCTTTTTATTGTAAAAAAAAAAAAGACTGCAAATAAATTTAGCAATAATTTCAACAACTCAGAAGTGGTTCAATCTCTACAGTTAGAAATATGAGTCTCATGATGTTTAGGTGCTATCAAAAATTTCCACTATTCTTTTCACTGATCCCTATACAGCAGTGATGTTCAGCTGCAATTATGTTAGATAAAGATTCATTAAAGATAATTATGTAACCAATTATCCCTTAAGTATGTAAACACAAATGTGAGGAGAGACTGGAAAACAATTTCTCTCTTTTTCTGAAATTTAGGCAAAATGCTAACTGCATTGAGGTTGAAACCAGGGTTTTGTATGAGAAAAAAATGGAAAATCAGAGTAGGCAGGCCCTTCTGGAGAAGGCAATGTTCACGTAGAAGAGTGGTGACCAAAGATTGTAAGGCCTGAAAGCCTGTAGCTGTCTGCTATGGATGCAAGAGGAGTTCTCAGAGTTGAGGAAAGAGACTATAAAGTTATCTGATAGAACTAGACTTTCTCCTGCTCATAAGCACTGGTCAATAATTTTCTTACTGAAAGTTGAATGTTACCAGGAAGAACTCGAATTTTTCCAAATCTAACCTTTTTCGTTTCGATTTTTTGCAGAAATGCTTTCTGATATAGGAAAGATGGAAGAATAGCCCCTAAAAATAAAATCTTTTTGTTTGGCTTAAAATTGAGTCAAAGTAAGTGTTCTTCCATGAAGGATTTTTAAACATACTGATTTTATATTTAAAGCTTGATTTTCTTTGTTGTTTTATTCTAAGGTACTTTCAATAAATTTCAGAACATTATTTTACTTAAGAGCTTTCCTGTCTCAGAATAGAGGGGAAAAAAAAATTTTTAAGGGACCAAATTTGAATTTCCAATATGGTCTGAAAATATGAGAAGGCTTATATGGATGACTTACCATTATTTACATTAAACCCTCAGGTAACTGAGGGTCAGAGAAGTTAAGTAAGTGTTCCAATATTACAGGGATGGAAGGTGTGGAGATAGCTTCAGTTGAGTGTGGAATTTATCAGAGCTCACATTTTGTAAATTTTTGAAACAACACTGCAGGCAGTATTATGACTGAACATTTATATTCCATAGTTAATCAATTCTACTTGATTCTCCACAAACTCCTTCAGAGCTACTCATTCCTCTCTCTCTTCTCGAAGCTAACTTCCATTTTGCTGCTGCTGCTAAGTCGCTTTAGTCCTGTCCGACTCTGTGCGACCCCATAGACGGCAGCCCACCAGGCTCCCCCATCCCTGGGATTCTCCAGGCAAGAATACTGGAGTGGGTTGCCATTTCCTTCTCCAACACATGAAAGTGAAAATTCAAAGTGAAGTTGCTCAGTCGTTTCCGACTCCTAGTGACCCCATGGAGTGCAATCTACCAGGCTCCTCCATCCATAGGATTTTCTAGGCAAGAGTACTGGAGTGGGTTGCCATTGCCTTCTTCGGCTAACATCCCTCAGTTCAGTTCAGTTCAGTTGCTCAGTCGTGTCCAACTCTTTCCGACCTCATGAATCACAGCACGCCAGGCTTCTCTGTCCATCACCATCTCCCGGAGTTCACACAAACCCACGTCCATCGAGTCGGTGATGCCATCCAGCCATCTCATCCTCCGTCGTCCCCTTTTCCTCCCGCCCCTAATTATTACAATTCTAGCAGGTGTTCTATCTTCTAGTCTCTCTCTCTCTCTTTCAGATTTAAAGTCTGTATCTATTGTGAAATGAAAACAATCTGTCTCAAACTTTATTTTCATGATCCCAAACTCTTACTCAGTTTCCTCATTTTACTAGTAACTCAGTTTACTAGTTTCATATAAAGAGTATGTCCATATATCCCAGTTTCCCAAGACAATCATGATTTATATAGGTCATTCTGGAATAATTAGTGTTATCTTTCATATTTCTCTACATATAACTTATTACTTCCAGATGCCTCATTTCATATCTCTCAGCTACATTCCTCTGCCTCCTACAACCTAGTCTACTTATTGTCCATTTATACAAAAACTGACATCATGTAATTCCACATTGTCTTTGTATACTAACTGCTTTGATTCTAATCATTCCATTATATAGAATTCGTTCATTCAACAAATATTTGGTGGATACCTGTTCTGTTCCCAGCACTGTTCTAAGTGGTGGAGTTACAGCAAGGATGGAGTTTCTACGTGAAGAATCTCTTAGGCACTTATGTAATAGAGAAGAACAAATCTGACTTTATATTAGATATGTTCCTTTTGCTTTAACCTTTGTGCTTTGGTGTCTGTGCTTAGTCATACTGGCTTTGTACCTTTTTTAAAAGAATGTCACCTATAGCCTGAAATATACAGGATAGCCTATTCTTAAGGCTCTGACCTTTAAGAGTCCACTTATATTGAGATAAAAAGTTGCAGAACAGAGAATAACATTTGTCTTGAAGATTTACAGGAACATTTTGACCTGACCCATGTGGACAGCTGCAAGAACAAAGGATTCCTACACCAAGAAGTTTGCAACAGCTAACCACATCCCTCCCTCACCTGGCCTTTAAAAGTGCTTTGCTTGAAGCCCTTCAAGGAGTGCAGGATTTTGAGGCATGAGTCACTGGTCTCCCTGCATAGCCCTGCAATAAACCTTTCTTTGCTCCAGACTCCAACATCTTAGTATCATTTGGCCTCACTGTGTATAGGCACATGAACCTGCATTTGGTAACTCTTAAGTATGTGGTGAAGGCTAAGGTATTTGCTCACATATTTACTCTCTTTGCTCATTGTTTCTTTCTGGTCTCCCACTGTGCTGAAAAATAAATGAGGAAAAATTAAAATATGATCCTTTCCATGTCTCAGTTCTCTTCCCTGACACAGAGACAGGATCTGGCAACTAGTGATTTGAAAATGCTGCCTAGAATGGCAATGGGAGTGTCTCAATGGGGAGCTCCAAGCTGCTAGCAATTGTATCAGTGGGAGCCTGTGTCCTGATGACTACATTACAAAAGTATGATCTTCTTGTTGGAGTTCAAAGGAAGCAATGTATGTACACGTTTGTCACAAACACTATGCATTGGAACATTATGAATCTAATGAAAGCATCATGCCTGACCCTGCCACTCTCCATATCCCCAGTGTTTTAAGAATGAAAATAAAAGGAAATTATTTGACTAAATAAAAAATAAGAAGCACTATGAAATCTACATTCAAAAAGAAATCTTTGCAACTCAAAGCTTTGCAATTTTGGATCAGCACTGTCATAGTAGATGGCTGTGAGTTGAGATGCAAAATGCCATAAACATCAGTGAAGATTGCACATTTCTTGCCATTTACTTAATTTCACCCCTATACATGCATTTAAATGGAAAAGGGGGAAACAAGAGAAACTAGGGAGGTATAAGGGATGTATTTATTCATGCTCTGTAATTTTGTTAGTTGTGGCATACTTTGTTATTTCCTTATTTCAACTTCAGACACTTCAAGCTCATGAACTATGTTTTCTAGTGTGCTGGCTGTCATGTGTTCTAACGATGGTCCACTATCTGACATGCACTTCACTTTGCCAGGTTATAGGACACAGCAGTGAATAAAAAAAAAAATCCTTCCATCATTATTGATCACAGCATCTCACACAGTGTACATGGCAGTAAACAATGGTCTTGGATCTAAGACTCCAGACAAGGAATGAAGATGCTTACACAAGAAGGAAAGTGATTTTTTCTGTCATCAGTTTCTTATATTTCTTTTTTTTTTTTAATTTAATTTAATTTTTTTACTTTAATTTTTTAACTTTACAATATTGTATTGGTTTTGCCATATATCAACATGAATCTGCCACAGGTATACATGTGTTCCCCATCCTGAGCCCTCCTCCCTCCTCCCTCCCCGTACCATCCCTCTGGGTCGTCCCAGTGCACCAGCCCCGAGCATCCAGTATCAGTCTTTTGGACTCTGTGGGAGAGGGAGAGGTGGGATGATTTGGGAGTTTCTTATATTTCTTTCTGAGATTACACTGATGTTTAATTTGAAATATTAGTTACTCTCCTGTTTGACCATCCCTCTAACGTTCTTAACTTCTCAGCAATGTTTTACATGGACTGGTAAGGGGTTTTATCTGTAGAGTGTGGCTGTTGTTGTTAAGTTGGTAAGTCATGTTGACTCTTTGTGAACATGGCCTGTAGCCCTCTAGGCTTCTCTGTTCATGGGATTTCCCTGGGAAGAATACTGGAGTGGGTTGCCATTTCTTTCTCCAGGGATCAAACCTGTGTCTCCTGTTTGGCAGGTGGATTCTTTACCTCTTAGCCACCTTTAGGTTAATCCTAATTCAATTTTCCTATCTAAAATAATGGCTTCCCAGATGGCTCAGTGGTAAAGAATCTATCTGCCAATGCAAGAGACGCAGGCGACACAAGTTCGATCCCCAGGTCAGGAAGATTCCCTGGAAGAGGAAATGGCAACCCAATCCAGTATTCTTGCTTGGAAAATCCCAGAGGAGCCTGATGGGCTACAGTAGGGTAACCCATTGGGTCGCAAAGAGCTGGACACTACTGGGTGGAGCACACACACACATCTAAAATAATATTAAGTAAAATGGTAGAAAGGAAGAGGATGTATCTGGAAAGAAAGGTAATACTTATTATTGGATTTTTCAGGCTCTATGCTAAGCACTTTACTTTAGTTGAACACAGAGATCGTCAAGCTTGAAGAAATGGCAACCACTTCTTTCAGAGTTTAAGGCAACAAAAATAAGAATACTCTTAAAGCGAATTTGAGTGAATGTGTGTTAATGTCTTTGTAACCTCACTTACTTTCTATTTCAGTGAGTATAATTTGGAAATATGGAGTCCATTTGAAAGTGGGGACTTCTGAGCAAATGGATTATTTAAAATGTTATTACTAATGTGGTATATTAACGACAAAATTCTGATTAACCTTCATCTTGAACAATAAAGGTACTCAGAACAGTAACTACAGATTCTTTTTAAATTGTTAGAATGAATTGGAAATGCAATGCTTCATTGGAAGTGGCTTAAGGCAATAACTGTCCTATATAGTCAACTGATTAATTTTTTAGAGAAATATGGAAAATAGGTAGGAGGCATTCCAGAAAATAAAGGCTCAGATGGTAAAGTTCTATGCATTTCACCAGTGTTCACTTTACTTAAGCAAGCCATGTCGCTTTCCTAAGTAGTCTCACTCCCTCTCATTACTGCTTTCTGTGTTCAACATCTCCTTCATTGGTAAGTGCCCGGAAGTCTCCTCTCCCCCAGTTATTGTCATATTTATCTCTGTGTCCCTAAGTCTTAGGCCAGGAGTGGCAAAATGAAAGCCTACAGGGGCTTGGTAAATACCATAACGAAGTCACACCTGGTGTATGAGACTCCGGGATGGTTGAGACAGTTGGTAAGACAGAGCACATACCCTTTTTTAAAGAGGCAGCTACTGTGTCACTCCAGGTGTTTGTTGTCAGGCAAGAATATTGGCCCAGTGCTCTGGATCTGATTTTTCAAGGAAGCTAAAATCCAGAATTTTATGTGAATTCTCCCACTGTCTAAATCTTAGTCACTTTTCCACCACTACTCTAGATAACATATAGATCTTCCCAAGTGGCACTGGTGGTAAATAATCTGCCTGCCAATTGGGCAACTGAGCAACTGAGCACTCTAGATAACAACTTCCATCTACTTTACTCCTCACCTCATCCCTACTCATCCAGACAAATACAAAACTACCTGTTGTACCTGTTCCATGTTTCCTTTCTTCAGACTCTGCTAGGTAATTCCATCCACTAACTTTTATGAAAGTGTTTACCATTGTCATTGTTTTAATATAACTTCAAAACTATGTCTGCAGTTAAACTGGGACCAATGCTTTACTTAGGAAGGAATTGATACCAAATGGTAGGTGGCCATTAGGATAGATAGCTGTTTTGAAGAAGAGAAGATTATGGGTCTTCTAAAATCATAAGATATATAAGCTGATTGTCTCTGCCAATATAAGTAGACTTGTTCCAGAGGAATATTAAGTGTGCATGTATGCTCAGCTGCTCAGTTGTTTCTGACTCTTTTGAGATCCCATGGACTGTAGCCCACCAGACTTCTCCGTCCATGGGATTTTCCAGGCAAGAATACTGGAGTGGGTTGCTCTTTCTTCCTCCAAGGGATCTTCCTACACAAGGGATCAAACCCACTTCTCCTGCATTTCCTGCATTGGCAGGCAGAGTCTTTACCACTGAACCATCTGGGAAGCCATAGAAGGTGTAAACTGAGCCTAGTTCAATTGAAAACACATTTACTGAAAGTTTACCATGTGCCAATCAGGAGACTTTTTTTTTTTTTAATTGAAAACCTTTAACTTTTTTTTTTTTTTTTCCTGAGAAAATTGCCTTATTATGGAGGGTAGAATTTGGGTAAAAAAACTATGTCTCAGTCAACTCAGTCTGTCGTAACAAAATACCATAGACTTGCTGGCTTAACAAAATTTTATTTTCACATAGTCCTAAAGGGTAGAAACCCAAGATTCAGGTGCTAGCAGTCAGTTTTGGGTGAAGACTCCTTTCCTGGTTTGTAGATGTCTACCTTCCCTATGTCTTCACATGTTGGCAAGTCGGGTAGAGAGAGAACAAGCTTTCTGGTTTCTTTTCCAATAAGAGCACTAACCCCATTGTGAGCATCCCACTGTCATGACCTCATCTAAACCTATTTCCCAAAGGCCCCACCTCCAAATAGCATCAAATTTAGGGTGAGGACTTTGACAAATAAATTCTGAGGGGCTACAATTCAGTCCATAGCAGTAGGTGATATATGGTATTGAAGATAGGGTTATTTAAATACTTAATTTCCTAATACATAATAAGCTATTCATAAACAGAAAAATTAATACATAAATGAGCTATCCTCCAGCTTGTAACAACTTTTTAATTTAGATTTAAAAAAGTCCAATTTGTCAAAGAGTTCTTTTCCTAGAAAGACATTAAATATGCTGGTTTCCTTGTTTCTGTTTCATTTACTATTTTTTTTTCCATTTTCCTGTTAGTTACTATTTCTGTCTGAGTCTATATTCATCAAAGGAATTTAAAGAAAATTAAATCTATGGCTGAATTAACAGTCCCTTAGCAACCATAGATACATATCAGCTCACTATTTAGATATTATTGGTATTTTATTTCCTAATATATTTTGTGAGTCCATAGTTAAGAAAGGTAAAAAAAAAAAACTAAAAACGATTTGAAATTTTCACATCTCAACCTGCAGTTAGAAAATCTGCCACGAGAGCCATAACTAGTATACTAAAACTAAATCTTCTGTCTCAGTTTGGATTGAGTGTGTTTTCAAATGGTCACAGTTGTTATGAGCATGATCCAAAGCTAGGTACTACAAAGTAAATAAATGTCATATAAGGCACAGTCCCTATTCTCAAGGAGTTTGAAGTCCATCTGGGGAAAGGAATTCATACACACAGCATGTTTAGAGAACTGTTTAATCAACTGTGTGTGCAGACTATCAAGGCAAGAGGAATTCTGAAAAGCATAAAGTGAAAATGAGCTTACTTAAGTAGCCAGAATGGCTAAAAATCAAGACAACTGACAACACTAAATATTGGCAAGGATGTGAGACAACAAAAACTCATCTATTGCTAGTGGAAGCATAAAATAATACACTTTGTAGAAAAGTCTGGTAGTTTCTTATAATGCTAAACAATGGATAGAGTTTGAAAATATTATGCTAACTGAAATAAGTCAGGCACAAAAGCATAAACATTGTGTGATTCTACTTATATGAGATACCTAGAATAGGCAAATTTATTGAGACAGAAAATAGAATGAAGATTACTTGGGGCTAGGAATGAGAGAGAGGGGATGGAGATTTATTGTTTAGTGGGTACAACACTTCTGTTTGGGTTGATGAAAAAAAGTCTGTAAATAGATAGTGGTGAGGGTTGTACAACACTGTGAATGTACTTAGTGCCACTGAAGTGTACACAAAAAATGGTTTAAATGATTAATTTTATATTCTGTATATTTAATTATGATTTAAAAAACCCATGTGCACAGAAAGAATGGAATAAGCAAAAATTAGAGCACATCAACAAGAAAACTAAAATCTGAAAGAAAATCCTAAGTATACACCACCCTGTTATTCTAGGTATTTATCTAAGAGAAATAAAAACATGTCTACAAAAACGTTTGTACAATAAAATAGCTTTATTTATACTAGCTAAAACCTGGAAACAGCTCAAAGTATTCATCAACAGGAACATTTATAAACAATACAATGTTACTCTGAAAAAAAAATAGAGAGAAATTGACAATGGCATGGATTGTATCAATTATATGATCCTGTCTAAATAAATTCTAAAAAAGAAAATTAATTTATTGTGGAAATCATCAGAACAATTTTGCCTCTGCCAGAGCTGGAGATAGAATTGACTGTGAAGGGGCATGAGGGAACTTTCTCAAGTGATGGCCATGTTCTATATCTTGATGGGACTCTAGGTTGCACAACCACATGCATTTGTCAAAACTCATCAAATTGTACATTTACTGTTTGTGTATTTCATTGTATGTAAGTTTTATCTAACAAAAAGAACCCAAACCAAATATTGAATTCTAGTTAATGATCTACATAATAAAGTTTTCAGAATGAAGTGAACTAACGTATAAAACTTGAAGTGTATGCTAAAATAAGATGAAATAATGATGGATGGAAGGATAGATAAATGGGTAGATGTGCAATAAAACAGTACAAAATATTAATTTGCTGTAGAATTTAGGTGGTAATTCATGGATATTTACTTTCTGCTTTCTTGTATGATGGAGAATAGTGTTCATAGAGGGAGGGGGCACTAAAGTGTACCTTGTGGCATGGGAAACATAGTCAGTCTAAGAGAGAAGAGACATTATTGTATGCAGGGAGGAGTCACAGTTAGCAAAGGCTCCCTTAATACAATGCTGCTGTTGCTGCTAAGTCGCCTCAGTCGTGTCCGACTCTGTGTGACCCTGTAGATGGCAGCCCACCAGGCTCCTCTGTCCCTGGGATTCTCCAGGCAAGAATACTGGAGTGGGTTGCCATTTCCTTCTCCAATGCATGAGAGTGAAAAGTGAAAGCGAAGTCACTCAGTCACTCAGTCGTGTCCAACTCTTCGTGACCCCATGGACTGTAGCCTACCAGGCTCCTCCGTCCATAGGATTTTCCAGGCAAGAGTACTGGGGTGGGTTCCCATTTCCTTCTCCATTTAATATAATGGGAAAGTTGTAGATTGTGGAAGGTGGTGTGACTGAAACAGAGACTATGTGTTAGTGTGAAATAAGTTTGGATATGCATCATGGTCCTTCTCATGGCAAACGTTTAAAAGCAAGGTAGGGAATACAAACTTACTAGGAACGCTTAGCAAGAACATCATAAGGCAATGTTGGTGTAAAGGGTGTCTTAGGAAGATTGTTCACCCAGTAATTTTCTGGAAAGAAGCAGCAGAGAGAGCCTCTCGTTAGGCAACTTGATTATATAACCATTGCCACAATACAGATGCGAAGTGTCAAAAACATGGCTAGGATGGAATCAGTAGGAATGTTGTTTATTTTTAAGCTATGAATTCATGGTTACTATAGCTGTTACTGTATATAACTTAAATTTGCTTCAAGCATTTTAGAAATCGTTATAACATTTTTCTTAGAGATTAGATTTCAATGGACATGGCTCATTTATTATAAACTTCTTTTGGTTGATACTAGGTGAGGTACTTCAGAGAAGGCAATGGCACCCCACTCCAGTACTCTTGCCTGGAAAATCCCATGGACGGAGGAGCCTGGTAGGCTGCAGTCCATGAGGTCGCTAAGAGTTGGACACGACTGAGCGACTTCATTTTGACTTTTCACTTTCGTGCGTTGGAGAAGGAAATGGCAACCCGCTCCAGTATTCTTGCCTGGAAAATCCCAGGGATGGGGGAGCCTGGTAGGCTGCCGTCTATGGGTTCACACAGAGTCGGACACGACTGAAGTGACTTAGCAGCAGCAGAGGGTAGAGAAGAGCCTAGTAATAGCACAGAGCTGTTAGGGCTTTGAAGTTGGACATGTTGCTGGTGCTGCTGCTGCCGCTAAGTTGCTTCAGTCGTGTCTGACTCTGTGCGACCCTATAGATGGCAGCCTACCAGGCTCCTACATTTCTGGGACATGTTGGGACATATTCAAATACCGTACATTGTAGACCATCAGACAAAAAGGAGCAAGTAGACTGTGAAATGATTTGAGCACATAAAAAAGGCTAATAAAGAGGCCAGAGTTGAAGTAGTAATAAGAGATTTTAACTATCCAGGGATAGACTGGGAACATTAAGTAGAAGACACAGGACTGGAAGATATTTATGGCTTTGGAATGTGACTGCTTTTTGACTCAATGCTTGTCACCCAGTCACATGAGCATGATGTTAAGTAACATATGGTTAAACAGTTACAAATACATTGAAGCATGTGTTTTAGCAGCAACCTTTCTAGGATTCTAACACTTGGTTTTGTTTTGTTTTTTGTTTTTTGTTTTTTTTTTAAAGATACTGAGAAGAAGAGTTTAGAAAATGGTGATTAGGATGGTCAGATGTCGGACAAGTGGCCAGCTTCTGACTCAAATAGCATGAAGAAAAATAAAAATTAAAAAAAAATAGAGAAATGAACATACAGAGACATACAAAATTAATGATAAAGGATATTGGAGCAACTGTGACTGAACAAGAAACTAGGATTAAAATAAATATGCAGTGTTTTGAAAGAAAAAAAATCAGAGGGACAGGAAAATGGTGATTACAGACTACCAAAATGCCTTGTTGCTTCTTTGGTTTCTTATATTTATTGAAAAAAAAAAACTATCATATGCATGTGTGTGGATGAAGGATTCACTGCTCTTAATGAGAAAGAAAAGGATTATCACATCTACAGTGAACGGAGAGAGAAAGATCAAAGCTCTCCTGGGGCTAAGAGCTAGGATACAGAATCAGTAAATGCAGAAACCATGTTCCTCAGGTTCCAGGTGGTTCTGTCTAATGAAGAGATCAATTCATCAAGCCACAAACCAAACAAAACAAACAGAAGAAAGGAACCCTGAGCATAGCCAAGACTAAGACAGAGATTGTCCAACTATGCCTTTGAGATTTATACTTTCTGGAAAACAGTGAATTTCTTGGCAGTTCACAAATTCCACATGTATGTTGGGAAGGTTTTAAATGTATTTCATTTGCTTAGAAACAGGTGTAATCGATCTGAAACAACTAGGCATCTATTGTGAGTGAAGAAAAAGAGAAGTGTGAAAAAATCTCAAAGCAAATGAGTGCCAGTGTTGGCAAGAAAATCTCCCTAGTCTCATCTGTAGTTACTGCTGAGTAAGTACTAGCAATTTCTGGATGCATGTCATTTCATCTGTCAAAGAAACTAAATTAGAAATCTCAGTGTCCAACTTTGCCTCACTATTAAGATGTAGGTTTCAGGGTCTCCTTGGAAGAAACTGAGTTCAGAAACTGTTGAATCAATTACAATGATACAAAATAAACATGTTCAAAGGTTTTCAGTTCAGTTTAGTTCAGTTCAGTCGCTCAGTCGTGTCTGACTCTTTGCGATCCCATGAATTGCAGCACACCAGGCCTCCCTGTCCATCACCAACTCCCGGAGTTCACTCAAAGGTTTTATATACATTCAAATGATACCCATTTGCTTCTGGCACAATTTAAAGTATTTTTTTCTAATTTAAAAAAATATTTATTCTTTCTTTAAAAATCAAATATAAAGGGAATTCAGGAGAATATATAAAATACTCACAGAGTCAAGGTGTGCAAGGTGCCAAAAGAAAAGACAAATGAAATAAGCCCATTCAGACACATCACAGTAAAGAAATCAATGTAATTCATTCATTTTGTTTGTCATAGAAGAATTAAGTTGGCAAAAATGGAATATAACCAAAGTATTCCTATTAATATCAATACGAATATTTGCTAAAAAATAAAATTTAGCGTTTTTTTAATCATCTGTATAAGATACTGGGCTTCCCTGGTGGCTCAGATGGTAAAGAATCTGACTGTATTTGATAAACATAAAACCTCATAATTTATCAAAAATTGTTCATGTAATTTGGTAATGGAAAGAGTTATCTTACAGTCATAAATTTCTTGTACTTACATATTGCAATGCTTTTCAATGCAGAAGATTCAACCCATCTGGGTTATATTACTTGAAAGATTGTTTCTCTATATATTATGTCTTAGATCAGTCATGGCTTTACTGCTAATAGAAACAATCTATTTTTTCACTTACAGTACAGTGTTCTGTTCAGTAATATTCTAAGGTTTTATATAAAGAATGTGTAGAAAGCTATATGATATGACCACCATAAAGCTCAGTTAATCAAGAAAAAAAATGCTTCAAGTTAGCCTGAGCTATAAGGTTAACTTGGAATTAAAAACAGAATAGGATTGGCACTGAGAACTGAAACACATAATTAAGAAAGTTAAGTCTGTTCCTACACACAGACCAACCATTCATAAAGAAATAACCAGCAAATTTGAAAGTACTGTAAGGACAGAATTGGGAGGAAATGCATGCAGTAATAAGGTTTTCTGAGATATATAAGAAAAATGAGTCAACTGTGGGTGCCAGCTTCAGAAAGTGGCTCGATCCTGATTCTTTGTTTCAAGTAAGTGACAGAACACTGCCGTAGACTGATGACTTCAACATCCTGCAAGATAGTCAAGAATAGGTTTGGCCAATTCAATGTCTAGGGATGTGTGTGTGTCAACTGTTCCTTCCAGGTGTATGTTGTCCACAATAACACCATTAATAATGATTCCCTTTCTAACTTCCAGAATTTGACAGAAGTCAAAACTAAAGAGAATTGTAGTTTTAAATACAGAAATTCTGAACTCCTAACTCCAGTGATATTAAAAAAAAATCATGATTCTTATGAAAGTTGTTTTATGACTAAAGGCATAACTTTGATTATCCTCATCTTCATGTACAAAATAACCAGTGTTCTTATTGGCCATAAAATTAGAGTGGTTGATTGGAACTGCTGAGTTTTGAAATGAATTATTTGCTTCATTGTTCAGGAAAGAGGGTAATCTCTCAAATATTTTGATATGTAGGGAAGAAGAGAGACAAAATTACATTGATAAATAAGTAACATTTATACCCCTGGACAGATAATTAGAACATTTATCTTTAAAACAAATTTGAGGCAAAGTATTTCTCAGCTCCTAGAAATTCAGATGTTGAAGTAGAAGAGAGGATTTGGATAATTATAACACTTTGCTAGAGCAAATTGGGTATGAGAAATATCCTTCTCTGATAGAAATTCCTTTCCCTCCTTCTCATGGACTGAGGAGCTTCTCAACTGACTGGTGAAATTTGGAGAAATGTTTGGCTTCTTGTTTCTGCTGTTTGGTAAAAAAGTCAGTTCCATTCAGGAGTGTTAGAAAGCCCACTTGTTACTGCAAGATAAAACCAGTCAGATTTATAAGCATGACAGATGATGTTTTTATTCTCATCTGAACCCTGTGCATAGTTTTCAATAGGTTCAACGTCTCTAAGAAGAGGATGAATAGAATTGTGACTTTAGAGACCTTAAAAATCTCCTAAGTAGATGGCAGGGGCCCCAGTGATTCTTCCGGGCCTTGTTCCTCACTAAGAGTTTCCCTGTTACACGTATTTACACTAGTCCTGAGAGGCAGTATAGTGAGGTGAAGATAGTGAGCTTGGGTTTTGGAGTCATGCTGTCTAGGTTTGAATACTGCCTTCACATTTGTAACCTTAGGCAAGTCATTAAACTACCCTTGGCCTTAATTTCATCATCTGCAAAGTAAGGAATATGAATAATTTTACCAAGTAATCATCATCCACCAAATTATAGCTCTTTAATTATTTTATTTTAGTACATTTTGACATTAAATACCATTTCAGGTGTCTGGGGAATAATTCAAGTATTTCTAATAATTACTGCCTCATTCCTTTTCATAGATATCTGAGCACTACAATGTGTGCATGTGTGCTCAATCATGTCCGACTCTTTGTGACTCCACCAAGCTCCCCTGTCTATGGAATTTTCCAGGCAAGAATACTGGAATGGGTTGCTATTTCCTCCTCCAGGGGGTCAAACCCACATCTCCTGAGTCTCCCATGTTGCAGGCAGATTCTCTACCCTCTGAGCCACCTGGAAAGCCCAAGCTCTACTATAGGAGATAAGAAATTATATGATTAATATCTGACAGGTCTGCTTCAAATTTTATCACCTACCCCATTCCCTTCTAGATATATTAGTTTTCTATTGCTGCTGTAACAAATTACCACAAATTTAGTGGCTTAAAACAACATAAATTTATTATCTTATAGTTCTGTAGGTCAGAAGTATGAAATGAGTCTCAATGGGTCAAAAATCAAGGAGTTGGTAGGGCTGTGTTTCTTGCTAGAGAATCAAGGGGAGAATCTATTTCCTTGCCTTTTTTAGCTTCTAGACACTGCTTGCATTCTTGGCTCATGGCCCTTTTCTCCATCTTCAAAGTTCACATCTCTCTCTGATTCTTCTCTCCTGCCTTCTTCCACTTTTAACAACCTTTGTGATTATATTAGATCCACCTAGTTAATCCACCATATTCTTCCCACCATAAGACTCTTAACTTTATAACATCTGTAAAGCCCCCTTTGTCATGTAATCTAACATTTTCACAGGCTCAGAAAATTAGGATATGGGCATCCCTGGGGACTGCTTCTCTGTATACCACAACAAGTAAATATACTAAGGCCCAGGAAGGCTAAATGACATTCTAATGTTCACACACTCAGTGCATAATTGGAACTAAAGTCCACCTTCCCTAATTTCTAGGTTTCTGCTCTGTTATGCTTGCCTGAGCCACTGCTGGGCATACACACTGAGGAAACCAGAAGGGAAAGAGACACGTGTACCCCAATGTTCATCGCAGCACTGTTTATAATAGCCAGGACATGGAAGCAACCTAGATGTCCATCAGCAGATGAATGGATAAGAAAGCTATGGTACATATACACAATGGAGTATTACTCAGCCATTAAAAAGAATACATTTGAATCAGTTCTAATGAGGTGGATGAAACTGGAGCCTATTATACAGAGTGAAGTAAGCCAGAAGGAAAAACATAAATACAGTATACTAACGCATATATATGGAATTTAGAAAGATGGTAACAATAACCCGGTGTACGAGACAGCAAAAGAGACGCTGATGTATAGAACAGTCTTATGGACTCTGTGGGAGAGGGAGAGGGTGGGAAGAGTTGGGAGAATGACATTGAAACATGTAAAATATCATGTAAGAAACGAGTTGCCAGTCCAGGTTCGATACACGATATTGGATGCTTAGGGTGCACTGGGACGACCCAGAGGGATGGTATGGGGAGGGAGGAGGGAGGAGGGTTCAGGATGGGGAACACATGTATACCTGTGGCGGATTCATTTTGATATTTGGCAAAACTAATACAATTATGTAAAGTTTAAAATAAAATAAAATTTAAAAAAAAAGTAATTTCTTGTTTGGCTATTTAGAAAATCAAAGACTGCAGTAAAATGGGTCTTATTATGTTGTCTATTCTTTTGATCCTTTCTTGGGGTTAATGGGAAGAACTCAGGATATTAGGAAGGGTGTATGTTTTAACTGCAGGGAGGATTAACTAGATCTATTTTACTAATTTAAGTACAAAAGGTCATAGGCTAGAAAGTGTTTATAACATAAAATCTAAGATTTTTGAGGGTTATTAGAATATGCAAATGTAGTAATTGAAGGAACAGGGTTATCAAACTTAAAAGGTTAAGGGAGCAGACACAAATGAGCTATAATGTCAGCAAACTTCTAATTCCTGTGTTTAGAAGAGTTCCACTTGTACTTTGAAATGCTTGTTTTTCTGAGAAATTGAGAATACTATTCCTGTTTTTCATGAAATGGAAACAAAATTTGGTGAAGAATTTTCAATCGAATAAAAGGCATGGTTTCCATTCTTGTGGATTTTGCAGTGTAACCATTAGTGAAAAAAAATAAGAAATAAAGAAATAGAAAGAAAACAAATAATTAGGGAAAAATAAATAAAATCCTTATGTAGTAATACACAGTTATTTAAGCTCAATTGGTTTAGAGAAAGAGGGGACTCACAGTGCTACAGTTGGCTAGAGAAGACTTCATGGTAAACATAGAGTTAAATCTGACTTTTGAGTCAGTGATACAAACTTTTAAAATATTCATACCTTTTGACCAGCAAATCTACTAAAAATAATCTAGCCAAATCTAGCCATTTTAACTCTAGCCAATTTAAAATACAGCAAAATATGTCTTCCAACACACCTTAAAACAGTTAAAAATCCTATATGCCTCACAAAAAGAAATGGTTAAATAAGTTATAGTACAGCAATATGCAAGAATATGATATGGCTATTTAAATTATATTTTTGAATAATTATTTGATTGAAAAATGCTTATGTTATATTGTTAAGTCAATGAAAAGGATAATGCAAAACTATTTATACAATATTCATAAAGATTATTTCAACAGTGAATCTTCTTTAAAAGTCAATAAAATTCTTTATTCTTATAGTAGAAAAAGAGTAAGACAGACACTTGCTTCAGAGACAACAAACGGCAAGGCAGAGGAAGTACATTCAATAGCTGCTGGCTATCCCTCCTGTGCCGTTTCTCTAAGACTTCTTAAATCTAAGAGACACTATAGAAAGATAACTTACTGTAAAGTCTTGTCACCAACGACCCTATGAAATATGGCAGGCTTAGTTTATCTAGGATAATTCAAGTTAGGGCAGGGAAAATATAGAAAAGGAAATATGCTCCTGCTGCTGCTGCTGCTAAGTCACTTCAGTCATGTCTGACTCTGTGGGACCCCATAGATGGCAGCCCACCAGGCTCCTCTGTCCCTCGGATTCTCCAGGCAAGAATACTGTAGTGGGTTGCCATTTCCTCCTCCAAAAGGAAATATACGAGACTCTAAAATGAGCGCCAGGTGTGAGATTCTGGAGGCGTCACAACTGTTCCTTCGATGGCCAGGAGAAACACAGTGAGAGAGGAGGGAAGTAGTACAGGGATATAGACTGATGGAGGGAGAGGTGAATAAGAGCCTGATTTTGACGAGGCCACATCATTGATGTGGTGTTTGTACCATTTTCTGTGATCAGTCTGCAGGCACTCTTGGTCTTGGCTCAGATATACATAAAAGCAGCTTGTATGCATGGTTAGTTGCTCAGTCATGTTCGACTCGAATCCCATGGATTGTAGCCTGCTGGGCTCTTATGTTCATGGGATTCTCCAGGTAAAAATACTGGAGTGTGTTGCCATTCCCTTTGCCAGGGAATCTTCTTGACCCAGGGATCAAACCCAGGTCTCCTGCATTCTTCACTGTCTGAGCCAGGAGGAAAGCCATAAAAGCAGCTTAAGACTCAACAATTCCACTTACAGATATCTTGTGATACACCTAAGAGAAATGAAAAAAAAAAGTCCATTCAAACACTTGTACACAAATGTTCATGGTGGCATTATTCAGAATAGCCAAAAAGTGGAAAGAAAAAAAAAAAAAAGCACAAAATCTTCATCAACTTCTGAATGGATAAATAAAATAGGATGTATTAAAGAATGGAATATTATTCAGAAACAAAAATAAGTAATGATACAAGCTATGACATGGATGAATCGTAAAAACATTATGATAGGTGAAAGAAACCAGATACAAAAGGCCACATATTATATGACTGAATTCATATCAAATGTCCAGAATAGGCTAATCTATAGAGACAGAAAGTGATTGCTTACAACATAGAGGGGATGGTAGTTGGAAGGGCAGTTGACCACTTATGGGTATCGGGTTTCTAACTGAAGTAATAAAAATGACCTAAAATTAGATTGTGATAATGGTTGAACAACTCTGTAAATATAGTAAAAGCAAAACCAAAATAAAAACACAATGAATTTTACACTTAAAATGAGTGAATTTTATGGTTTACAAATTACACTTTTATAAAGCTATAAAAAAAAAAAATAAAAACAGCTTATTAAGACCTCTCTCTTGGCCTACATGATAAGTTCATGGCTGTATGCCCACCAATCCCTTAACCAAAAACAAACAAACAAACAAACAAACAACCCTGACATTGGGTTTTTATGCCAGGAATAAA
Source organism: Bos grunniens (assembly GCF_055505025.1). Classification (NCBI taxonomy): domain Eukaryota; kingdom Metazoa; phylum Chordata; class Mammalia; order Artiodactyla; family Bovidae; genus Bos; species Bos grunniens. The sequence goes on along the minus strand of NC_141194.1, from coordinate 96,087,380 downwards.
TACCTGGAATTAATAATGTTATTTCAGAGGACACCAGACCACAGGGTTCCCCTTGGAGTGGAATTTTCCTATCCAACATGTGTTTACTATCAAGCAGAGATTGAATGCATTTTGTGAATTGGGTGAAGGAAGGCTGGCTCTGGATCACTTGAGTCATTATATACCTGGGCCAGAATAGCTATACTAGACCACCTAAGCTCAAGTCTAAGGACAGAAAAAAGGGGAGGAGATGTGATGACTTAAGGCCCAGCTAGCCACAAAAGGCTTGTGAGTCCCTTGGTGAGATCATCCTCAGCCAGCAGCTATTAGCATGGTTCTCTCTGAAGTTGAATCTGGCTTGAGTGTCCTCCATATGCTCAGAGCTCTCTGTGAAGGTTGAAGGGTGGGAGGCAGTGTTGTGGTCCCTCCTGCCTCATGACAACCTATTGAACACAATCTCTTCCCAGCCCCATGTTCAGTGACATCATGGCAGTAGCTTAAAATTAGGCTTCCCAGGTGGCGCTAGTGGTAAAGAACACACCTGCCAATGCAGGTAAGATATAAGAGACCTGGGTTCGATCCCTGGGTTGGGAAGATCCCCTGGAGAGGGAAATGGCAACTCCCTCCAGTATTCTTGCCTGGAGAATTCAATGGACAGAGGAGCCTGGCAGGCTGCAGTCCATAGGGTTGCACAGAGTCTGTGACTGAAGTGACTTAGCAAGCAAGCAAACCCATAGTGGGAGTATTTATACCATAGAAACTGGCAACTGTTGCAGATTAAGGCTTTTGTTTTCAGAGCATCGATTGTTAAATGTTTACCATGATCACACACATATGACAACCAACAACAGCCAAACATATGTTTAATGAGTATGTTCATGTGTTGGTAATGACTGTGCCATCGGCTCCTGCATTTGAGGCTGGGGGTGGGGAGTGGTCTGTCTCTCCAACTTTGTTACTATTCAGCTGAACACTGAAAGTCTTGAAGAAGTAAGTGTAGGAAGGCTGCTGGCCCATAGCATCTTTAAGGTTCTAGTTCCAAAGATTAAAGATCATGGCATCGACTAGCAGCCTGTACTCTAGAGTAATGAAGACATGCTGGATATAAGACTTTGAGCATTCAACAATAGCTTGATGTAAAACCTCCCCTCCTCACACATTCCACCCTTCATTGACCTATTCTTTCCAAACCAAAACAAATGGAGAAAAAAGAAAACAAAACTGGTTTAAAGTTCTTAATTTCCCAAATGCCTCTGATGGCCTTTATGTAGAAGCTCAGCTATAGTTTCATGGAGAGGTGCAGGGGAATGCCACTGATAGGTGGCTTTAGAAAAACGAGGGATGTTTTTCTTTGTTATGGTGGAGTACGAGGACTGAGTCTGTATGGCAGAAATATTGATGGGAGTGAAAAAAGGCAGACTGAACTGACAGGTGCTGACTTTCTAAAATCCACACCATGATAAGAGCAGAAGTCTTCATCTGGTAGGTGGATAGAACTATTAGCAAATTAGGTGTTGAGAACCATGGAACAAAATGTTGAAAAGTCTTCAAACTCCTTTGACCATTAATAGTGTTATAGTGTAGCTCCTCCTCCAGATGTGGAAGATTACTAGTATGTTCATTCTCTTCTTTATAATTTTCCTTTGTAGTTTACAAAATTTCCAAAATGAATATGCACTAATTTTATAATCATCTAGAAATAAGACATTTTTTCATAATTGGAAGTCAGAAAATAGGACATAAATCAAGGGAGCAGCCTAAAGCAAATAAGGTAAAGGAGAGGTTTTAAAGTCATGGAGAAAAGTTAGGATTTGATAGCAATAGGGAGCTATCACATATTCAGTAGCATAGGGAAACATTTGTGCTTCAGTAGAAAATTGTACATTGTTTAGGGCACACCTTTAAAATTATCTAGTTCTAGTCTTTATTTTTGAAGGGTTTTATAATTCTGTAAGTTGTAAATAACTTATGACAATAATGCAAATTATTCTCCTCTCTGAATACACAAATGGCTTTTATCCCAAGGAGGAAGAAGGGAGGCTCCTCACCAAAAAAATAAATAAATAAATAAATAAATAAAAAAGAAAGAAAGAAAGAAGCCAGGTGCCAGTTTGCCTTTATTTGCAAGTCCAACATTCAAGATCTAGAAATGTGTCTATGTTTGGACCTGTTGTAAAAGCTGACAGGTTACCTCATTGATAATGTAAATAAAATACTTAAAATCATTAACACATGGTTATTTTATAACTGTGTGACAGTCATGATTTTACCTTTTTTGTGAAAATTATCTTGTAGCAGCACCTGATGAGAGCAATGCTTTTAATGTAGATATAAAATACAGGCAAACTCCCCCCATGTGTGCCTGCCTGATGACTTAAAGAGAAAGCAAGAAAATATAAAATGATTTAAGTGGTTATAAGGTAAAAGCAATCTGAATTTGGCTAAGAGAAATAGCAACAGCAACCTGTTTTCAGGAACTGTCTTGTGACCTTTCTGCTGTTGCATTAAACTTTTTTTTTCTTCCTTTTTTTCATTGACACACTGGACAAGATGCAAACAAATTTCCTGTTAGATAAGAAACCCTTATTCCTTTCCTTTATGTTCTTCTATGTTAATTTTCAAAAGTTAATAGATCAACTCTCAATTACCTGTGCTGACCCAGGGGAGTATCAGCACTCAGAAATGTTAGCAGCCAGCCAGGACTTTCCTCCTATGACCACAATATTTGGAGAGGGAAATCTAGAAGGCAAGCATCAATAAGTTCTCAACTGTCTGCCCATACACAATCAAGCCCATCTGAGAAACTTTGAAGAAAACTAAAGCCCTAATCTACTGATTCCGATCCTGGAATGGGGTCCAATAATCCATATTCTTAACAAGCTTCCAAATAATTCTCCTCCCAAGCCCAGTTTGGAAATATTACAGGCAATAGAGTCTATTTAAATGCTGAATGGCATCACTGACTCAATGGACGTGAGTCTGAGTGAACTCTGGGAGTTGGTGATGGACAGGGAGGCCTGGCGTGCTCCGATTCATGGGGTTACAAAGAGTCGGACACGACTGAGTGACTGAACTGAACTGAACTGAAATTTATCTTTCTTTGATGGATGATATTAAAAAATGATTAAAGAATATAATGTAGGTGATACAATACAAATGTATTTAACACTTCGTGATGTGGAAAGTCTCCTGCAGAGAACTGCAAAATGGGGTGGAAGGAAGGAAACTTTTATAGGATAAAAAATAGAGAATATGGAAGGGACAAATAGAAAATACCTGATTGGCTGGGGCACAGAGCCAAACTTGTTTGGAATGAGAAGGCTCAGAGTTGTCTTGGTATTTGGGGATTGGCTTAACTGAATATACTGCATTTTTAGTCAAGCAGAGCATTTATAAGGACAGAAAAGTTATGTAAGTTTTGGGTTCTTAATATGGTACCCTGGGTAGAAGTGGCTTCATCTTGGGCCTAGAAATTTATTTCAACCCTACCATCTACATGGACCCCTTTAAAATGCTTTCCCTTATTTTACCCTGAGACAAGATGATACGAAATAGGCAAACACATGCAACTCTAACTTGCTCACAAAGAAGGAAGAAAAGCCGAGATTTCCAACTAAGTTATTACTGATAAAATTCTAATGGTGGAGGATGGGAGTAGAAGAAAGCTTAGGGAAAAAAAAATCTGTGCCCCCTAGTTGACTTGCTTCCTCAGTAATTGGTTGTGACAGAGGAGGCGCGAAGACTTTAGCAGAGCAAGCAATGACATGTGAGCTTTATGAAGGAAAAGAAGAGAAGCATGAAAAGCAGTAGGGAAAGTCCATGCCATGAGTGAGATGGGTGGGAAAGGGGACCATAAGATCAGCTAAGTGATGAGTCAAAAGTGACTCCCAGGGAACATGAAAAATCAAGGTCTTTAGTTCTGAGTCTGTAGGAGACGAGAAATGTCTGAGAGATGTTTGAAACAAAGCAGTCTTTTATATCTCTCACCAAATACTTTCTCGGAAGTTTATATAGAACATAATGTTTGATTTACCTGATCTTTAAATGTATTATGAGTGTGGGAATTCAAATTCTTTTAATGAGTAAATTACAATCTACTCTACAATACAGTTATTTTACTTTGGTTCTGATCTATTTTGCTAGAAGTCTGATGGTAGACTGCGCCAGTCTGTATTTGAAGAGCTTGACTCTTCATAAGGGTTTACCTGCCAAACCCATAATAATGTATGATACTTCTTTCCCGTCAGATATGGTGCTGTGTAAATTTATATACTATAGAGTAAAAAATACACATCCTGTCAGAATCACTGACCTCACCCAGAAAAGATGACCATAACATGCAAGTTCAAGACCAAGTACTAACTGGAGGCTTGGAAAACAAGTCAAAGAGTAACCATACTGAAAATGTAATCCTTGTCAGAAACACTGAAATGTCTGGTACATACTTGAACCAGGAAACTGACATTTTGTTTGTAGTCCTTCCTGTCAGAGGTCATTATCAGACTGCATTAAAGGAAGAAAAAATGATATGAGCTTTATCACTGTCTCTCTAAATGTTTACTGCAAATAAAGCAGTCCTACTAACACAACACTGTAAATCAACTATACTCCAATAAAAATAAGTAAAAACAAAACAGTCGTGTAAATGCATATATTTTTCAATATAGATAAACAGAAGCAGCAACATTTTGATTATTTTATAATGCTTATAAATTCCATCAGAGCCCAGAGGCCTGGTCCAATCCTGAGTCTCCAGGGTCCTTGGGTTCTCTTAAGATTTAGGTCAACTGATCTGGAAAACAAAAAGTCAGGACAGGACAAAAGTGGATTTTCTAAGCACTTCCTCTCTTTTCAAATATAGCCCAGATCTCAGGTACTCTATGTGAGTCAAGTATCATAGTGGAACATGGCAGATTATATTTGAAAACAACATTATACAGACAGAAGGACTAAAAAGCTAGCAAGGTTAGTCCTATTCCCAGGTATCTGATTAACTCTGTGATGTAGTTGATGAGAATATTAACAACAGCAATGGCTAAAATGTATTAAACCCTTGATATGTATAGGTTTTACTGTCCCAAGTGCTTATTATTCATTAGGTAATCCTCATAACACACTTTATTATCCATGCTTGATAGAGAGAAACTGAGGAAAGAGCAGTTAGATTAGAGGCTTTTATGATTCAACTCATCTATCTTTGATACAAGGAAAGAAGGAATATCAGTTCGTCTGTGAAAAAAAGTTCTGAACTATAAATACTGAGCACTTTCTCAGGCTCTATAATATCTTTTAATACAACATATGAATCCAATAACACATTTCCTGTCTTCTACTAAATTTACTCTATGAAAATATCTCCAGCCAAAATTTATTACTTGACTTGGAATTTATCAATTCTCTTTGCACCCTTTTCAGAAATTATATGGGTGCTCATGTAGTCTTTGAGGTGTGCCTCTAAAAGTAATCAAACTGATTTTCATTTGTGGTCAATGAAAACCACTTTTCATTTTTTATTTATACCTATAAGGTAGATGCATGAAATTATTACCCATGTGATAAAGGTTAACATTGAGAATGAGACAAGACCTTCTTAATTTTCAGCAGAATGGTTCCTAATGGCACCTGTGACAACAAATAAACTAATATCACAGGAAGTTACTTTTCTGGTAGATCCTACAACCTTAGGGTCCTGATTCTAAGAAGAGTCTTTCTATAATTAAGCCAGTGTTTCCCAATATTGCCTGTTATTAGAATCACTGCAGTACTGTTGAATAGAACATTTCAAAATGATGAATACATTTTGTAATATGTGCTATCCGATATGGTAACCACTGGCCACAAGTGGTTATTAAGCCCTTGAATTGTAACTAGTGCCACAGAGGAACTGAATTTAATTTTAATTAATTTAAATCTAAATGCCCATAGGTAGCTACTGACTACTGTCCTATCCCCTATCCTAAGCAGTACAGAATTTTTGTTAAAAATCTGAATGCTTGGGCCCTATACTAGACTTCTAGAATCAGAATCACCAGTACTGTGTGATGTGAATCTGTATTATTTATATTATATTGGTCAATGTTGACTGAACACCCAGTTTATTTTACTTTAGATTGTTGGTATTCTTTAAGATCATAGTTCTAGGCTATATCTGTTTCCAAACATAGGACTGCATATAGGATATATTCATCTATTTATACACAGCATTTTCTTTAATTATAGAAGAAGGAGTTGTATTGTTACCAAGAGCCATAAGTATGCTATGCATCCTACATAGGCCTAGAATTGGTCCATAGCTTTAAGAAAGTGTCACATGTAAAAATTAGCATGAGAAGAAAGATGAATTAAGGAGCAATTTTTCATTTCACGAAAGAATTCACCAAGGGGCTACTTTAAACAAAATTCTCCTAAAATGAATTCTAAATAAGATTCAATTAACAAAAATTCAATTTGCACTCAACTCTTCAAGAACACATCTGTTTCCTCAAATCAGCTACACCTGTGAATCATTTGCAAAATCCCTGGGGATTGCAAAAGGTTTCTCCATAAAACCTATGATGCTTGGTGTTGAAAACATCCTATTCCACGGTTTCAGGCACTAACCTTCACTTTGTAGGAAAAGAATCTGTGTGTTCTAGTGAATTCTCTTTCCTCAGATGCTCAGTGTTGGTTACAAGGTTTAGCTCATAGCATAGCCCAGTGGAGCCCACCTAAGATTCCACTTGAAAGAGCTTTGAAAACGGAAACAAAAATAGTATCCAGATTTCCAGTTTCCAGTCTGGCATATAACCATTCTAGAAGTTTCCACTCTATGCTAATGAGAAGTAAAAAGTGGAGCAAAATGAAAAATCAGCTCTTCTTCAGTCAGGAGGGGAAGTGAGGTCAAAGACCAAACCACAGCTGCCAAAACTGGAGAGACAAGACAGGTGGATACAAAGAACCACAAATTTACCATAACAGAACCCACCAGCAGAGAAACAGCCATGGGATGCCAGGAGCCAGCACAGGAGATCCCACCCATGACAAGGTCATGAGGAAGAGACCTGACAGGCAAGGTGGATCAGGACTCAAGGGACTCCGGGGACAAGCTCGAGCATCTACCCCAAAACCAAAGTCTGTCTGTCTACTGTTTATTATGTTTTTCACCAACACTTCTGACATTAGCAGGGGGCTATTCCTGACCACCTTTCTGTGAAGAAAATCCACTTAGGGCTCTAATTTATAAGTCCCCCCACTGGAGATCAGTGGAGAAATAGCTCCAGAAAGAATGAAGGGATGGAGCCAAAGAAAAACAATACCCAGCTGTGGACGTGACAGGTGATAGAAGTAAGGTCTGATGCTGTAAAGAGCAATATTGCATAGGAACCTGGAATGTCAGGTCCATGAATCAGGGCAAATTGGAAGTGGTCAAACAAGAGATGGCAAGAGTGAATGTCAATATTCTAGGATTCAGTGAACTAAAATGGACTGGAATGGGTGAATTTAACTCAGATGACCGTTAATTATATCTACTACTCTGGGCAGGAATCCCTCAGAAGAAATGGAGTAGCCATCATGGTCAACAAAAAAGTCCAAAATGCAGTACTTGGATGCAATCTCAAAAACGACAGAATGACCTCTGTTTGTTTCCAAGGCAAACCATTCAATATCACAGTAATCCAAGTCTATGCCCCAACCAGTAACGCTGAAGAAGCTGAGGTTGAAAGGTTCTACGAAGACCTACAAGACCTTTTAGAACTAACACCCCAAAAAGATGTCCTTTTTATTATAGGGGACTGGAATGCAAAAGTAGGAAGTCAAGAAACACCTGGAGTAACAGGCAAATTTGGCCTTGGAATATGGAATGAAGCAGGGCAAAGACTAATAGAGTTTTGCCAAGAAAATGCACTGGTCATTGCAAACACCCTCTTCCAACAACACAGGAGAAGACTCTACACATGGACATCACCACACGGTCAACACCCAAATCAGATTGATTATATTCTTTGCAGCCAAAGATGGAGAAGCTGTATACAGTCAGCAAAAACAAGACCAGGAGCTGACTGTGGCTCAGACCATGAACTCTTTATTGCCAAATTCAGACTTAAATTGAAGAAAGTAGGGAAAACCACTAGACCATTCAGGGATGACCTAAATCAAATCCCTTATGATTATACAGTGGAAGTGAGAAATAGATTTAAGGGCCTAGATTTGATAGAGTGCCTGATAAATTATGGAATGAGGTTCATGACATTGTACAGGAGACAGGGATCAAGACCATCCCCATGGAAAAGAAATGCAAAAAAAGCAAAATGGCTATCTGGGGAGGCCTTACAAATAGCTGTGAAAAGAAGAGAAGTGAAAACCAAAGGAGAAAAGGAAAGATATAAACATCTGAATGCAGAGTTCCAAAGAATAGCAAGAAGAGATAAGAAAGCCTTCTTTGGCCATCAATGCAAAGAAATAGAGGAAAACAACAGAATGGGAAAGACTAGAGATCTCTTCAAGAAAATTAGAGATACCAAGGGAACATTTCATGCAAAGATGGGCTCGATAAAGGAAAGAAATGGTATGGACTTATCAGAAGCAGAAGATATTAAGAAGAGGTGGCAGGAATACACAGAAGAACTGTAAAAAAAAGATATTCACGACCCAGATAATCACAGTGGTGTGATCACTGACCTAGAGCCAGACAGCCTGGAATGTGAAGTGAAGTGGGCCTTAGAAAGCATCACTATGAACAAAGCTAGTAGAGGTGATGGAATTCCAGTTGAGCTGTTTCAAATCCTGAAAGATGATGCTGTGAAAGTGCTGCACTCAATATGCCAGCAATTTGGAAAACTCAGCAGTGGCCACAGTACTGGAAAATGTCAGCTTTCATTCCAATCCCAAAGAAAAGCAATGCAAAGAATGCTCAAACTATGGCACAACTGCACTCATATCACATGCTAATAACACACAGAAGTCGCTCAGTCGTGTCCGAATCTTTGCAACCCCATGGATTATAGCCCACCAGGCTCCTTGGTCTATGGGGTTTTCCATGCATGAATACTGGAGCAGGTTGCCGTTTCCTTCTCCAACATGCTAGTAAAGTATTGCTCAAAATTCTCCAAGCCAGGCTTCAGCAATATGTGAACCATGAACTTCCTGATATTCAAGCTGGTTTTAGAAAAGGCAGAGGAACCAGAGATCAAATTGCCAACATCTGCTGGATCATCGAAAAAGCAAGAGAGTTCCAGAAAAATATCTATTTCTGCTTTATTGACTATGCCAAAGCCTTTGACTGTGTGGATCACAATAAACTCTGGAAAATTCTGAAAGAGATGGGAATACCAGACCACCTGATCTGCCTCTTGAGAAATCTGTATGCAGGTCAGGAAGCAACAGTTAGAACTGGACATGGAACAACAGACTGGTTCCAAATAGGAAAAGGAGTACGTCAAGGCTGTATATTGTCACCCTGCTTATTTAACTTATATGCAGAGTACATGATGAGAAACGGTGGACTGGAAGAAACACAAGCTGGAATCAAGATTGCTGGGAAAAATATCAATAACCTCAGATATGCAGATGACACCACCCTTATGGCAGAAAGTGAAGAGGAACTAAAAAGCCTCTTGATGAAAGTGAAAGAGGAGAGTGAAAAAGTTGGCTTAAAACTCAACATTCAGAAAACGAAGACCATGGCATCCGGTCCCATCACTTCGTGGGAAATAGATGGGGAAACAGTGGAAACAGTGTCAGACTTTATTTTTCTGGGCTCCAAAATCACTGCAGATAGTGACCACAGCCATGAAATTAAAAGACGTTTACTCCTAGGAAGGAAAGTTATGACCAACCTAGATAGCATATTCAAAAGCAGAGACATTACTTTGCCAACAAAGGTCCATCTAGTCAAGGCTATGATTTTTACTGTGGTCATGTATGGATGTGAGAGTTGGACTGTGATGAAGGCTGAGCGCCGAAGAATTGATGCTTTTGAACTGTGGTGTTGAAGAAGACTCCTGAGAGTCCCTTGGGCTGCAAGGAGATCCAACTGATCCATTCTGAAGGAGATCAGCCCTGTGATTTCTTTGGAAGGAATGATGCTAAAACTGAAACTCCAGTACTTTGGCCACCTCATGCGAAGAGTTGACTCATTGGAAAAGACTCTGATGCTGGGAGGGATTGGGGGCAGGAGGAGAAGGGGACGACAGAGGATGAGATGGCTGGATGGCATCACTGACTCAATGGACGTGAGTCTGAGTGAACTCCAGGAGTTGGTGATGGACAGGGAGGCCTGGTGTGCTGCGATTCATGGGGTTCGCAAAGAGTCTGACATGAATGAATGACTGAACTGAACTGAACTGAACTGGGCATGAAAGGAATATTTCTATTCTAACCCCTCTGTTGGCATTCTAGCTTGCTTGACAGGTTTTTCCTTACTCTTACAACTAACGCACATGATTGTTCACAACTTCCCAACCATGAAAGGCACGGGAAGCTTAAACATTCTAAAAGTTCTAATGGGCATAGAGCCCTTTAAGGGGTGAAAAATTATTAGAATAGTACTGGTAAAGGGCTTCATTATTGGGGCAATGCTTGCTGCCAAGTTCCCATATCCCTTATCCATTGTGCACCTGGGAGTGCATTAGTTAATGTAGTTGGAATGTAAGAAAAACAAGTGGTAGCCTTGGTATTAACCACATCAGACCTTTGAGCTAATAAGTTCTTTCTTTTTTGTGACCCACTGCACCTTTACTCTGTGAGAATGTAACTTTATTTAGTACTTTCTGAGGCTGGGAGAAATAAAGAAAAATCATTTTAAGGGAAAACAAGTATTCTGGCTGATCAACCTTTATCAGAAAAGAGTCATGAAATGTTAACAGGCCACAGGGCCAGACATAACATAAGACCCTTGTTTATGGAAAGGCATACAGAAAAAATCCTGGTTTCAATAAGGGCAAAACTGCCGGAGTATTTGGGCTGACTCTGCATGACCTTGCATTTTTCATTTCCCTCTATGTACAAGTCAGGGTATAAAAGCTCCTTTTGAAAACAAAGTTACGGTCCTCATTCACCAAAGCTTGGCCTCCCCGTGTCATTCATTCACCAATGCTGTCCATCCTGAGGGTACCCTTGGATCTTGCTGGGGCTGGACCCTGGCAATGGGAACCAGTGGCTGGGTAGGAAACCTGAACGAAATGGGCTCTCCCAGTGGCTCAGCTGGTAAAGAAACTGCCTGCCATTTCAGGAGATGCAAGAGACAAGGGTTTGATCCCTCGGTTGTGAAGATCTGCTGGATAAGGAAATGGCAACCCACTCCAGCATTCTTGCTTGGAAAATTCTATTGACAGAGGAGCCTGGTGGGCTACAGCCCATGGGGTCTCAAAGAATGGGACATGACTGAGTGAGCCATGCATGAATCCATGCAATGTAGCTGGGGGAAACTAGAACATACTTTGGTAAACTAGAAAAAAATATCAAATCCAAAGCAGAACAAAACAAATAATAACAGAGCAGAAATCAATGAAATTAAAAATAGGAAATCAATAAAGAAAATTGACACAATCAAAAGTTGGTTCTTTGAAAACAAAAATCAATAAAATCAAGAAACTTCTAGCAAGGCTAAGAAAAAAGATTGAAAAGACAAATTATTAATATCAGAAATGATGGAGAGGACATAGCTATAGATCCTATGGATATTGAAAGTATAATAAAGGATGTCATAAACAATTTTTATGCCAACAAATTTGATAATCTAGGTGAAATAAACCAATTATTTGAAAGACACTATCTGTCAAAACTCATGCAAGAAAAAATAGACAATCTGATCTTGCCTATATCTATTAAAGAAATTGAATCAGTAATTAATAACCTTCCAAAACAGAAAGCACAAAGCTCAAGCAGGTGCACTAGAGAATTCTATAAACATTAATGAATAAATTATATCAATTCTCTACAATGTCTTCAGATGATAGAGAGTTTCCTGAGTCATTCTATTCATTGACTGCTGGTCAGAATTAAAGTGGTACAGCCACTTTGGAATACAGTTTCACAGTTTCTTACAAAAGCAGTTGTACTCTTACCATGTGATCCAGCAATTGTACTCCTTGGTATCCACCCAAATAAACTGAAAACTTAGCCCACCCAAAACTCTGCACTCAGATGTTTAAAGCAGCTTTATTCATAACTGCCAAAATTTGGAAACAGCTAAGATATGCTTCAGGAGAAGGCAATGGCACCCCACTCCAGTACTCTTGCCTGGAAAATCCCATGGACGGAGGAGCCTGGTAGGCTGCAGTCCATGGGGTCTCGAAGAGTTGCACATGACTGAGGGACTTCACTTTCACTTTTTACTTTCATGAATTGGAGAAGGAAATGGCAACCCACTCCAGTGTTCTTGCCTGGAGAATCCCAGGGACGGGGGAGCCTCGTGGGCTGCCATCTATGGGGTTGCACAGAGTCGGACACGACTGAAGCGACTTAGCAGCAGCAGCAGCAGCAAGATATGCTTCAGTAGGTGAATGGATTGAAAAACAAAACAAAACTGGTACATCCAGACAATGGAATATTATTCAGAGCTAAAAAGAAATATGCTAACAAGCCATGAAAAGACATGTAAGAAATTTAAGTCCATATTAAGTGAAAGAAGAAAAGATTACATACATATTTTATGACTCCAACTCTGACATTCTGAAAAACACAAAAACTATGGAAACTAAAAATATCAGTGCTTGTCTGGGTTTAGGGAAGATGGAGGTATAAATAGGCAAAGCATAGAGGATTTTCAAGGAAGTGAAACTGTTCTGTATGATACTATAGTGCTGCTGCTGCTGCTAAATCACTTCAGTCATGTCCGACTCTGTGCAACTCCATGGACTGCAGCCTACCAGGCTCCTCCATCCATGGGATTGTCCTGGCAAGAGTACTGGAGTGGGTTGCCATTGCCTTCTCCTCTATAATGCTAGATGCATGATATTATACATTTGTACATAGAATGTACATCACCAAGAGTGAACCTTGATGTAAACTACATACTTTGATAATAGTCTGTCAATGTAAGTGTGTCAATTGTAACAAATATACCATACATTGTTAACTGAGGGAGGTTGTATGTGTGGGGAGAGTGGGTAAAAAGGAACTTCTGTACCTTCTGTTCAGCTTTGCTGTGCACCTAAAACTAGTCCCCAAATTAAAGTTTATTTTTTTAAAGTGATACCAAAGTGTGAAGTAATATTAGATTCACAAATGATCCTATTTTCCTAGAATGATCCCATTTATGTCTATTGTTATGGTATATTTTTAGTAATGCCCCTTTCTCTCTCAAAGTGTCCTGGCTGGACAAAAATACAGTTTCCTCCACTTATCATGAAATTTTTCTTGGCACAATTGCATTTGTGCTATAACAGTGTTTCCCAAACATCTTGTTTAAAAATTCAGATATCTTTCTTGGAGATCAATAGTTCTGGGGTAAGGTCTGGAAATCTATACTTCCAAGTGTATCTCTGTGGATTTGCATGATCACAAGGCATTAAACCACATACTTGACTTAGGTAACTTTTAATTCCATGTAAAACTGTCTTGCTTTTGTTATGTATTTGGATTAGGATTGGTTCTCATCATGGAAGTTTTCTTGATGCGGTCTATCCACAATCATATGTCATTCTGACAAATTTATATTTTATTTTTGTGATAATTGGGTTTGGAAAGATTCCCACAAAACTGAGTACATATTAGAACCTGAGAATGTGCCACTATTTTAGCAAATATAACATGATGAAGTCTGAGAATAACAATACACATATCTATACCATATCCTTTTCTCATTGTTAAAAAATGTAAGTCTAATTTCTGGGGTATGCTAACTCTCCCTCTAAGAATATTGATGAAATCTATACACAATAATTTGCAGAAAGAAATACAGAGTTGTCAATGTGAGACAAAAATCCAAGTTACTGGCTAATCAGCAGATTTGAAGACTGTCATCACAACTGAATGTAAAATTATTATTTTCTTTTCTTAAAAAATAATTACCCAATAATTGTTTGGGGAATAAAAGATTATAGATGTTATGTTTGAGCAAACCAAGTTTATCAATTACCTCAAGCCTCTGACAGGACCTATATACCTCATCCATTTTGTCATCCCACGCACAAATGCAGAGCAAGGCAAAACCTTTGCAATACAGACACTTTGCTGAATTTGTTTGCCAAAGTGTTTGGAGGTATCTGTGCTAAATAGCACACACTGTATAAAAACATCACTTATTCATGTCTACTACTCTGGGTGGCCAAGTTGAAACAAAGATCACATTTCAAGCATGTGATGCTGCATATGACATGCTGAGAACTGTGCAAAATTTCATCATTTCCATCCTTTTAACTTAATATAAAAATGCAAAGAGTATAGATCAAAAGCTTTTCATTCTGTTTCAAATTGTATATTTTTTTCCAAAACTGTTATTTTGATATGTTTAGTACTCTTTCCTGTCCAGTACAAAAATAGGAAATATTTGCCCCAAATCTTACTTAATTGTGCTCTGTTATGCAATTTGAATTCAAAGGATATATAGACCTGGTTAGTAACAGATGCTGCTGCAATGGTTGGAATTTTGCCAAAGCAAAGCAACCTTGAACATATTCACGTGACCAAATGAGACCTATATCAAAATTCTATGCACGTTTTCCATCTAATTACTCTATTATATTTCAAGTAATCACAATGCTGTGTATTTTCTCTGGAGTGGGAGAGAAAATTGAAAATGCCTTGTTAGAGTAAAGAAAGGAAACTAACAACAGCCACCTCACTGGGAAAAAACAACTGTTGAAATGTGAACAATCTTTTCTCTATAAGTGTTCAAAGATTTTTTTTTCATATCTTCCTTATAAGTAAGCAAGATCTATTTTCTATAAATTACCAAAATACAATTTTATTCCCAAGTTGGATTTGGAAGCATGTATTCCTGAAAGGGAAGATAAAAATTTATGAAAACTATAATTATTTAATGGTGTACAACTGCAACAGTGTGTGTGTGTGTGTATGTGTGTGTGTGTGTGCGGAAAGGAGTAAGGGGAATAATATCAGCTGCTAATCCATTTCTTAAAAACATTATTTACTTATCTTAAAATTAAAACAAATTCAAGTTGCTAATTATCCAAGAACTCTGAAATGTGGAATTTTTCTCTTAACTACTTAAGTAGTACTTAAGTAGTTTTTTTTTTTTTTTTTGATATTAGAGAAAGCACATAGCAAAATTTTATTTGGTAAAACAGGTGGTAACTTATAACATAGGAAAATTTTTTCATCTACCAAATGTAAACATATGACCAGTAATCAAATATTTACTTTAGGCCTTTATGTTAATTTTTTTTCAAATCTAAATGTTATATATTTTAAGGATAAATTAGCAATGGAAAATATTAGAAACAAAGTGCTATTGATATATTTGATCAATCAAAATGATCTGAAATTTTGATACTAAAAGCCAAGCACTGCAAACAGGTTGTTAAATATGACCTGCGACATAATTTTTTATTCTATAAAGTGCTAAACCTCTCTTAAAAGTAATTACAAACTTAGAAGTTAAGAGATCTTACACAAAAACTCCAAAATTTTTAAATCAAAAGATCTTACATAAAAATCCTGGTTTTCAGCAATTGAAAAACTAGGAGATCTGCCAATATGGAACCTGCGTTCCTTTAGGGTATCAACTGGCAAGACATGAGGAGCAGCTGTGTTTCAAATAGAATCTCTTTCCTCCAGTATACCACAGTCCCCACCACCCCCCATTGTGTTCATGACAATGTTGCCAAGGGACAATTCTTGATAGGCTTCACTTTAATTTTTGTATAAACAGTTTTGTGATGGTTAGTTTTATGTGCCAAGTTGGCTAGGCTGTAGTATCCACTTATTTAAAGAAATATTAATCAAGGCACTGCTGTGAAGGTATTTTATAGATGTGGTTAACATCTACAATCAGCTGACTTTAAACAAAAGAAAAAAAACCTCAGTAATATGGTATCCAATCCACTGAAGGTCTTAGGAACAAAAACTGCAAAAACTGAAGTTTCCTGGAAAAAAAAAGAAATTCTGTCTTAAGATTGGAGCATCAACTTCTGCCTGAGTCTCCAGGCGGCCTGTCTCCTTTATAAATTTTGAACTTACCAACCATACTGTGATATTAGCCTAGTCCTTAAATATCTTTCTCTTTCAGTTCAGTTCAGTTCATTTCAGTTGCTCAGTAGTGTCCGACTCTTTGCGACCCCATGGACTGCAGCATGCCAGATTTCCTTGTCCATCGCCAACTCTCGGAGGTTGCTCAAACTCATATCCATCGAGTTGGTGATGCCATCTAACCATCTCATCCTCTGTCCTCCCCTTCTCTTCCTGCCTTTGATCTTTCCCATCATCAGGATCTTTTCCAATGAGTCAGTTCTTTGCATCAGGTGGCCAAAATACTGGAGCTTCAGCTTCAGCACTAGTTCTTCCAATGAATCTTCTCCTTTAGAATTGACTGGTTTGATCTCCTTGCAGTCCAAGGGAATCTCAAAAACATAAATTTTTTGGCACTCAGCTTTCTTTACAGTCCTACTCACATCCATCCATGCAAAGACCCCTAAGATCTGTTAAAGGATTGGAGGTCCTACAGACACCCTAATCTTATCAGCAACTCTGCCCTTGAAACTTCGATGTAAAACTCCTCACCAAAATATTCCTGGGTTAAGACACACAGTTTTTAGAGTAGGAACTGACTGTGTTCCCTTTGCCTGGCAAAGCAATAAAGCTGTTCTTTTCTACTTCACCCAAAACTCTGAGATTCCATTTGGCAGTTATATGCAGAGGATGAGTTTTCAGTATCAATAGTTATATAGAAATAATTTTAAATTAAAAATTATGTTAGATAACTGTATTATTAAATATTACATTATGAAATTTATTTTAAGCAAACTCTATTTTATATCTTAGATATTTATTAAATGTAGACTTTTATTTTTTCCAATTGAAACACTATTCAATTTTAATCACTTATGTGAGAAAAAGTGTGGTTCACTAATATATAAATAGCATATAATATATTTGTGTTTTAGGAGCAACTATACATTAAAATGTAAATTGAAATGTAATTTGTATTCAGTTCAGTTCAGTTCAGTGGCTCAGTCGTGTCCGATTCTTTGCAACCCCATGAACTGCAGCACGCCAGGCCTCCCTGTCCATCACCGACATCCGGAGTTCACCCAAACACATGTCTATCAAGTCGGTTATGCCATCCAACCATCTCATCCTCTGTCGTCCCCTTCTCCTCCTGCCCTCAATCTTTCCCAGCATCAAGGTCTTTTCAAATGAGTCAGCTCTTCACATCAAGTGGCCAAAGTATTGGAGTTTCAGCTTCAACATCAGTCCTTCCAATGAACACCCAGGAATGATATACCATAGGATGGACTGGTTGGATCTCCTTGCAGTCCAAGGGACTCTCAAGAGTCTTCTCCAATACCACAGTTCAAAAGCATCAATTCTTCGGTGCTCAGCTTTCTTATAGTCCTACTCTCACATCCATACATGACCAATGGAAAAACCATAGCCTAGACTAGACAGACCTTTGTTGGAAAAGTAATGTCTCTGCTTTTCAATATGCTGTCTAGGTTGGTCATAACTTTCCTTCCAAGGAGTAAGTGTCTTTTAATTTCATTGCTGCAGTCACCACCTGCAGTGATTTTGGAACCAAAAAAAATAAAGTCTGACACTGTTTCCACTGTTTCTCATCTATCTGCCATGAAGTGATGGGACCAGATGCCATGATCTTAGTTTTCTGAATGTTGAGCTTTAAGCCAACTTTTTCACTATCCTCTTTCACTTTCATCAAGAGGCTTTTTAGTTCCTCTTCACTGTCTGCCATAAGGGTGGTGTCATCTGCATATCTGAGGTTATTGATATTTCTCCTGGCAATCTTGATTCCAGCTTGTGCTCCTTCCAGCCCAGCATTTCTGCATAGAAGTTAAATAAGCAGGGTGACAATATACAGCCTTGACATACTCCTTTTCCTATTTGGAACCAGTGTGTTTTATGTCTGGTTCTAACTGTTGCTTCCTGACCTGCCTACAGGTTTCTCAAGAGGCAGGTCAGGTGGTCTGGTATGCCCATCTCTTTCAGAATTTTCCACAGTTTATTGTGATCCACACAGTCAAAGGCTTTGGCATAGTCAATAAAGCAGAAATAGATGTTTTTCTGGAAATCTCTTGCTTTTTCGATGATCCAGCAGATGTTGGCAATTTGATCTCTGGTTCCTCTGCCTTTTCTAAAACCAGCTTAAACATCTGGAAGTTCATGGTTCATGTACTGCTGAAGCCTGGCTTGGAGAATTTGAGCATTACTTTACTAGTGTGTGAGATGAGTGCAATTGTGCATAGTTTGAGCATTCTTTGGCATTGTTTTTCTTTGGAATTGAAATGAAAACTGACATTTTCCAGTCCTGTGGCCACTGCTGAATTTTCCAAATTTGCTGACACATTGAGTACAGCACTTTCACAGCATCATCTTTCAGGATTTGAAATAGCTCAACTGGAATTCCATCACCTCCACTAGCTTTGTTCATAGTGATGCTTTCTAAGGCCCACTTGACTTCACATTCCAGGATGTCTGGCTCCAGGTGAGTGATCACCCCATCGTGATTATCTGGGCCATGAAGCTCTTTTGTAATTTATTTTAAATGGAGGCTTTACCACATTGTGGTAGTTTTTGCCATACATTGACATGAATCAGCCACAGGTGTACATGTCATGCAGCTTTAAAACCCTGCCTTCTCCAGTGATAAAAGTTGCTAGATATTTAGTCATTCTCCTCTTTCCAGTATGGAGAGGGAGACACACTTACAAATGGAGATTTTTCTTGTAAATTTCCCTCACAAAATGTCACCTTCTACTGTTTTCAGAAATTCTTCAGTGTCTGAAGCCTTAAAAAATAATCAGTCTCAAAAGATCAATATGCCATATTTTGGGATGGCATATTCTGCTCCCTTTCACAGCCCATTATGATGATATTCAAAAATTTTTATTTGTTAGCATTATTCTGGAAAAGACATATTGTTACTTTGTGTGATATTTGTTCCAAATAAATATTAAGTGAAAATAATTACATTTATCCCTAAATTTTCTTTTTAATGCATTGTGCTATGAAGTACTAGTGATATTCTGAGCTTCTATACACAATTTTACAAAACAATTTTATTGAGGAATAATTTGTATGCCATAAACTCTACTCATTGTGAGTGTTCAACTGAGTGATTTAAAAAAAAAAAAACAACATATAGAATTGTACAGCAGCCCTCCCCCCTTCTAAATCCAGTTTTAGAAGATTTCTTCACCCCTCAAACTTTTCTTAAATTTATTTGCAGTCAATCTCCACTTCCATCCCCAGCATTAAGGGATGATCTGTTCTTTGTCTCTATAATGCATAAGCTTTAATGTTAGGAACTTTTATATCTGGCTGAAGTCATATTGAGGCAAATATATAGAATTATTATCATATGCATGCTTTTATTCAACAATTGTTTGCTAACTACCTATTCAATAACTGGGGCTTCTCAGGTTGTGCTACTGATGAAGAACCGCCCCCCTTCCCCCCCCCCACCATCAATGCAAGAGACATAAGAGACTCAGGTTCTATCCCTGGACCGGGAGGATCTCTTGGACAAGGGCATGGCAACTGACTCTAGTATTCTTTCCTGGAAAATCCCATGGACAGTAGATCCTGGCAGGCTGCAGTACATAGGGTAACAAAGAGTTGGACATGACTGAAATGACTTAGCATGCATGCCCATATTCAATAATTAATACAATGGTAAACATACTTTTTATCTATCTTGGTATAAATAGTTGAAATAAGAAAATAAGTGTTGAAATGCAATTGGAAATGGCATAACTTAGGGAGAACAAAGTAGATATAAGCTTATGAAATATTTATTATGGATGTAAATTAAATGATATATTCTCAAGAAAAAGAAAAGCAAAAAGGCAAAATGGTTTTCTGAGGAGGACTTATAAATAGCTGAAAAAATAAGAGAAACAAAAGGCAAAGGAGAAAATGAAAGATATATGAATCTGAATGCAGAGTACCAAAGAATAGCAAGGAGAGATAAGAAGCCTTCTTAAGTGATCGATGCAAAAAAATAGAAGAAAACAATAGAATGGGAAAGACTAGAGATCTCTTCAAGAAAATTAGAGATACCAAGGGCATATTTCATGCAAAGATGGGCACAATAAAGGATAGAAATGGTATGCACCTAACAGAAGCAGAAGATATTAAGAGGTGGCAAGAGTACACAGAAGAAGTATACAAAAATAACTTCATGACCCAGATAACCATGATGGTGTGATCACTCACCTCGAGCCAGACATCCTACAGTGTGAAGTCAAGTGGACCTTAGGAAGCATCACTATGAGCAAAGCTAGTGCAGGTGATGGAATTCCAGTTGAGCTATTTCAAATCCTAAAAGATGATGATGTGAAAGTGCTATAGCACTCAATATGCCAGCAAATCTGGAAAACTCAGCAGTGGCCACAGGACTGGGAAAGGTCAATTTTTATTCCAATCCCAAAGAAAGAAAATGCCAAAGAATGTTCAAACTACCACACAATTGCACTGATCTCATACGCTAACAAAGTAATGCTCAAAATTCCTCAAGCAAGGCTTCAGCAGTATGTGAACTGAGAAATTCCAGATATTCAAGCTGCATTTAGAAAAAGCAGCAGAACCAGAGATCAAATTGCAAACATCTGTTGGATCATTGATAAAAGCAAGAGAGTTCGAGAAAAACTTCTGCTTCATTGACTACATGAAAGCCTTTGACTGTGTGGATCACAACAAACTGGAAAATTCTTAAAGAGATGGGATTACCAGACCGCCATACCTGCCTCCTGAGAAATCTGTATGCAGGTCAAGATGCAACAGTTACAACCAGACATGGAACAATAGACTGATTCTAAATTGGGAAAGGAGTACATCAAGGCTATATACTGCCATGCTGCTTATTTAACTTATAGGCAGTGTACATAATGCAAAATGCTGGATTGGATGAAGCATAAGCTGGAATTAAGATTGCCTAGAGAATTATCAATTAAAAACCTCAGATACGCAGAGGACACCACACTTATGGCAGAAAGTGAAGAGGATTCAGAAAAGAAAGATCATGGCATCTGGTCCCACCAGTTCAGTTCAGTTCAGTTCAGTCCCTCAGTCATGTCCGACTCTTGGTGACCCCATGAACTGCAGCACGCCAGGCCTCCCTGTCCATCACCAACTCCCGGAGTTCACCCAAACTCATGTCCATCGAGTCAGTGATGCCATCCAGCCATCTCATCCTCTGTCGTCCCCTTCTCCTCCTGCCCCCAATCCCTCCCAGAATCAGAGTCTTTTCCAATGAGTCAACTCTTCGCATGAGGTAGCCAAAGTGTTGGAATTTCAGCTTCAACATCAGTCCTTCCAATGAACACCCAGGACTGATCTCCTTTAGAATGGACTGGTTGAATCTCCTTGCAGTCCAAGGGACTCTCAAGAGTCTTCTCCTACACTGGCAAATAAAGGGGGAAACAATGGAAACAGTGACAGACTATTTCCTTGGGCTCCAAAATCACTGCAGATGGTGAGTGCAGCCATGAAATTAAAAGATGCTTGCACCTTGGAAGAAAAGTTATGACCAACCTAGATAGCATATTAAAAAGCAGAGACATTACTTTGCCAACAAAGGTCTGTCTAGTCCAAACCTTAGTTTTTCCAGTAGTCATGTATGGATGTGAGAGTTGGAACATAAGGAAAGCTGAGCATCAATGAATTGATGCTTTTGAACTGTGGTGTGAGAGAAGATTCTTGAGAGTCCCTTGGACTGCAAGGAGATCCAACCAGTCCATCCTAAAGAAGATAAGTCCTGAGTGTTCATTGGAAGGACTGATGTTGAAGCTGAAATTCCAATACTTTGGCTACTTGATGAGAAGAGCTGACTCATTTGAAAACACCCCAATGCTGGGAAAAATTGAAGGTGGGAAGAGAAGGGGATGACAGAGGATGAGATGTTTTGATGGCATCATAGACTCAATGGACATGAGTTTGAGTAAGCTCTGGGAGTTGATGATGGACAGGGAGGCCTGGCATGCTGCAGTCCATGGGGTCGTAGAAAGTCGGACACGACTGAGTGACTGAACTGAACTGAACTGATTGTTAATTCTAATATTGTTAATTTATGATGTATGTTGTAGGACTGAGTCTGGTAAAAGTATATAAGGCCTTGGTAAAACTATTGAGGGGGGCACTCTCCATCCCCCTTCAGATGTCTATGTCAGAAATTTTCTCTGTCCTTTCTCACTGTAGTAAATCTTCTGCCACTGAAAATCTCTGAGTGATCAAGCCTTGTACTGATCTTTACGCTAAATCTTCTTCGGAGATCGTGAATCCAACATTGTTCGCCATAAGCTTTCAGAACTGTGGTGCTGGAGAAGACTCCTGAAAGTCCGTTGAATAGCAAGGAGATCAAAACAGTCAACCTTAAAGGAAATCAACACTGAATGTTAACTAGAAGGACATGCTGAAGTTGAAGCTCCAGTATTTTGGTCATCTGATGGAAACAGATGACTCATTTGAAAATTCCGTCATGCTGGGAAAGATTGAGAGCAGGAGGAGAAGAGGACATCAGAGGGTGAGATGGCTGGATGGCATCATCAATGCAATGAACATGAACTTGGGCAGACTCTGGGAGATGATGAATGACAGGGAGGCCTGGCATGCTGCAGTCCATGGGATTGGAAAGAGTCAGACATGACTGGGTGACTGAATAATAACAACAACAAAGTATGTATGTATGGTGTGGGTTTTATAGAAAAATTGGGTTGATACCAAGGATTTTGTCCCAAGCAACAAAATGAATGAAGTTACCATTAACTGAGATCAAAAAGTCTTTGGGCCAAGCTGGTTAGGGGACGTTAAGAATCAAGAGTTCAGTTTGGGACACAATTTATTTGAGTTGTCTGTTGTGCATCTAAATGGTGAAGTTGAGGAGATAATTAGACTGAGTCTGGAATTCATGGTGGAGACCAAGGCTGGAGATTTAACCTAGGAGTTTTCTGTATAGAGACAGTATTTTAAAGCTATGTACCTGAATAAGATCATCCAAGACATGAATGTAAATAGAAGAGGAGAGAAGTCTTGGGATTTAAATTTGGGAAACTATATTGTTTAGATATCTGGAAGATGAGAAAGATCCAACAAAGGGGATTAAAAAGAAACAACCAAGAAGATTAACAAAGAAAAAATAATGGTTTCTTTGAGGCCAAGAGAAGAAAATAAATCTCCATATATAATCACTGTTATACAATAGGGTCAGTGAGAATAAATAACTAGTATAAAATGTTAATAATATTAAAAAAAAATTGAAGTTTCCCAGGATTTACCAACCTGTGGGCACAGATGAGATCAAGGTAATATTGCTACTGCTACTGCTAAGTCACTTCAGTCGTGTCTGACTCTGTGTGACCCCATAGATGGCAGCCCACCAGGCTCCCCCGTCCCTGGGATTCTCCAGGCAAGAACACTGGAGTGGGTCAAGGTACTATTAGTACTGTTAAAAATACAAAATTTAGCTGAGTAGATTTTTAAGGATCTTATTGGCTTTATTCAACAATTCATGAATCAAGTAGCATCCCAAATAGCAAATAAAAATGTTTGGCAGTTAGAGTAGGGAAAAAGGGTCCAAAATGGCAGTCAGAAGAAGAGACAACTAGAAGAACCACGCGGAGGGTGAACAAAGACAAGAAAAAACTGACAAAAGAGGGAAATTGTGGACTGGAGTGAAGACTTGCAGCAGGAAAGCATGCCTGACATGCCCACTTCCCAGATTCGTCTCAGGTATATGCCCTATTTGCATAGGGCACAACCAATCAGGCTCCAGGGACTGCATAGGAGAGGGAACAAATAAATAAAAAAGGGAAGATAGAAACAAGATGTGACCACTCCTGTGGGGGTTGGTTTGGTCTTACATCTCAAGAGTGTACTGCTTACTGCTTGCTCAGTAAAACTTGCCTGTCTGAGCTGTCCTAATCTGCCATTTCAATTCTTTTCTGTGACAAGACAAGAACCAAGGGAGAGAAAACTGACCTAATGGGAAGGCACAAACAAAATAAGAGACTTTTATAGGCAAAGCGGGGAGGGATAAGGTAAGAACAGATTACCTCATCTTTCTTTTAGGGGGTTGAAAGGTGGATTCCCTCAATACTGCTGAACAGGAAACTCCAGATGGACTAATTTGAGATTCAGATCAGATCAGATCAGATCAGTCACTCAGTCCGACTCTTTGCGACCCCATGAATCACAGCACACCAGGCCTCCCTGTCCATCACCAACTCCCGGAGTTCACTCAGACTCACGTCCGTCGAGTCGGTGATGCCATCCAGCCATCTCATCCTCTGTCAACCCCTTCTCCTCTTGCCCCCAATCCCTCCCAGCATCAGAGTCTTTTCCAATGAGTCAACTCTTCGCATGAGGTGGCCAAAGTACTTGAGTTTCAGCTTTAGCATCATTCCTTCCAAAGAAATCCCAGGGCTGATCTCCTTCAGAATGGACTGGTTGGATCTCCTTGCAGTCCAAGGGACTCTCAAGAGTCTTCTCCAACACCACAATTCAAAAGCATCAATTCTTCGGCGCTCAGCCTTCTTCACAGTCCAACTCTCACATCCATACATGACCACAGTAAAAATCATAGCCTTGACTAGATGGACCTTTGTTGGCAAGGTAATGTCTCTGCTTTTGAATATGCTATCTAGGTTGGTCATAACTTTCCTTCCTAGGAGTAAACGTCTTTTAATTTCATGGCTGCGGTCACTATCTGCAGTGATTTTGGAGCCCAGAAAAATAAAGTCGGACACTGTTTCCACTGTTTCCCCATCTATTTCCCATGAAGTGATGGGACCGGATGCCATGATCTTAGTTGTTGAGCTTTAAGCCAACTTTTTCACTCTCCTCTTTCACTTTCATCAAGAGGCTTTTTAGTTCCTCTTCACTTTCTGCCATAAGGGTGGTGTCATCTGCATATCTGAGGTTACTGATATTTCTCCCAGCAATCCTGATTCCAGTTTGTGTTTCTTCCAGTCCAGCGTTTCTCATCATGTACTCTGCATATAAGTTAAATAAACAGGGTGACGATATACAGCCTTGACGTACTCCTTTTCCTATTTGGAACCAGTCTGTTGTTCCATGTCCAGTTCTAACTGTTGCTTCCTGACCTGCATACAGATTTCTCAAGAGGCAGATCAGGTGGTCTGGTATTCCCATCTCTTAAAGAATTTTCCACAGTTTATTGTGATCCACACAGTCAAAGGCTTTGGCATAGTCAATAAAACAGAAATAGATGATTTTCTGGAACTCTCTTGCTTTTTCCATGAGCCAGCGGATGTTGGCAATTTGATCTCTGGTTCCTCTGCCTTTTCTAAAACCAGCTTGCACATCAGGAAGTTCACGGTTCACATGTTGCTGAAGCCTGGCTTGGAGAATTTTGAGCATTACTTTACTAGCATGTGAGATGAGTGCAATTGTGCAGTAGTTTGAGCATTCTTTGGCATTGCCTTTCTTTGGGATTAGAATGAAAACTGATATTTTCCAGTCCTGTGGCCACTGCTGAGTTTTCCAAATTTGCTGGCATATTGAGTGCAGCACTTTCACAGCATCATCTTTCAAGATTTGGAATAGCTCAACTGGAATTCTATCACCTCCACTAGCTTTGTTCGTAGTGATGCTTTCTAAGGCCCACTTGACTTTACATTCCAGGATGTCTGGCTCTAGGTCAGTGATCACATCATTGTGATTATCTGGGTCGTGAAGCTCTTTTTTGTACAGTTCTTCTGTGTATTCTTGCCATGTCTTCTTAATATCTTCTTCTTCTGTTAGGTCCATACCATTTCTGTCCTTTATCGAGCCCATCTTTGCATGAAATGTTCCTTTGGTGTCTCTGATTTTCTTGTAGAGATCTCTAGTCTTTCCCATTCTGTTGTTTTCCTCTATTTCTTTGCACTGATTACCAAAGAAGTCTTTCTTATCTCTTCTTGCTATTCTTTGGAACTCTGCATTCAGATGTTTATATCTTTCCTTTTCTCCTTTGGTTTTTGTTTCTCTTCTTTTCACAGCTATTTGTAAGGCCTCCCCAGACAGCCATTTTGCTTTTTTGCATTTCTTTTCCATGGGGATGATCTTGATCCCTGTCTCCTGTACAATATCACAAACCTCATTCCATAGTTCATCAGGCACTCTATCTATCAGATCTAGGCCCTTAAATCTATTTCTCACTTCCACTGTATAATCATAAGGGATTTGATTTAGGTCATACCTGAGTGGTCTAGTGGTTTTCCCTACTTTCTTCAATTTAAGTCTGAATTTGACAATAAGGAGTTCATGGTCTGAGCCACAGTCAGCTCCTGGTCTTGTTTTTGCTGACTGTATACAGCTTCTCCATCTTTGGCTGCAAAGAATATAATCAGTCTGATTTGGGTGTTGACCATCTGGTGATGTCCATGTATAGAGTCTTCTCTTGTGTTGTTGGAAGAGGGTGTTTGTTATGACCAGTGCATTTTCTTGGCAAAACTCTATTAGTCTTTGCCCTGCTTCATTCCGTATTCCAAGACCAAATTTGCCTGTTACTCCAGGTGTTTCTTGACTTCCTACTTTTGCATTCCAGTCCCCTATAATGAAAAGGACATCTTTTTTTGGGTGTTAGTTCTAAAAGGTCTTGTAGGTCTTCATAGAACCGTTCAACTTCAGTTTCTTCAGCATTACTGGTTGGGGCGTAGACTTGGATTACTGTGATATTCAATGGTTTGCCTTGGAAACGAACAGAGATCATTCTGTCGTTTTTGAGATTGCATCCAAGTACTGCATTTTGGACTCCTTTGCTGACCATGATGGCTACTCCATTTCTTCTGAGGGATTCCTGCCCGTAGTAGTAGATATAATGGTCATCTGAGTTAAATTCACCCATTCCAGTCCATTTCAGTTCGCTGATTCCTAGAATGTCGACATTCACTCTTGCCATCTCTTGTTTGACCACTTCCAATTTGCCTTGATTCATGGACCTGACATTCCAGGTTCCTATGAAATATTGCTCTTTACAATAGAGTTACCAAGAAGAGTTACCCCACGTCCGAGGTCAGGGGCAGCAACCGAGAGTACCAGACTGTGATGATGCAGGAACGGCCGAGAGGAGCTACCCTGCGCCCGAGGTCAGGGGGGGCGTCCAAGAGGAGATACTCAGTGCTCGAGGTCAGGGGTGGTGGGCGGGAGGAGCTACCCCATGCCTGAGGCCAGGGGCGGTGGCCGGGAGGACCAACCCCACTTCCAAGGAGCCATGGCTGCGCGGGCGCAGGAGGGTCTAGAGGAGCTATCCCACTTTGAAGGTCAGGAGGGGTGGCGGTGAGGAGATACCCCTCGTCCAAGGTAAGGAGCAATGCCTGCGCTTTGCTGGAGCAGCCGTGGAGAGATACCCCAAGCTCAAGGTAAGAGAAACCCAAGTAAGAGGGTAGGTGTTGCAAGAGGGCATCAGAGGGCAAACACACTGAAACCATACTCACAGAACACTAGTCAATCTAATCACACTAGGACCACAGCCTTGTCTAACTCAATGAAATTAAGCCATGCCCATGGGGCAACCCAAGATGGGCGGGTCATGGTGGAGAGATCTGACAGAATGTGGTCCAATGGAGAAGGGAATGGCAAACCACTTGAGTATTCTTGCCTTGAGAACCCCATGAACACAATGAAAAGGCAAAATGATAGGATACTGAAAGAGAAACTCCCCAGGTCAGTAGGTGCCCAATATGCTACTGGAGATCAGTGGAGAAATAACTCCAGAAAGAATGAAAGGATGGAGCCAAAGCAAAAAAGAATACCCAGCTGTGGATGTGAATGGTGATAGAAGCAAGGTCCAATGCTGTAAAGAATGTTTAGACACATGCAAAACTTGGTAGGATGAAGGAACTCGAGGGAAAAACAGGAGTGTTAGTAGGACTAGACCTGCCCTCTACAGCTCGGGGAACTGAAGCAGGGGTCTGATCCAAACAACCGGACAACTGTCTGATTCAGAGAAGAAACATTTAAGGCTGAGAGTGAAACAGCTGATCTGTGGCAGCCTAAATGGAATAAGAATCAGACCGTCCTTGCCACAGCCATACATACCCCAGATAGGGATACACAATCCCCTGGAAGGTGGAACAGCTGAGAGCTGGAGTTTAGGGATTGTGGAGCAATCCCTGGGCGAGGGCTGCTGTTGACTGCAGAGAGACAGATTGAGGGGATGTGAGGGAGGAGATTGTGGTGAGAAATGCCTGTGAAAGAAAGCTGCACAGCCATGGAAGCAAGGTGATACTGCTGGGTCACACATAGAGGGTGGAGCCATCACCATAGCCTCTCTCCCTCCACACTCCAGCATTGGCAGCTTGACAATAGAGAGGCTCGCCCATCAAACACCTGACTCACAGAACTATAAAGTAAGACTCCAGCCAGGGGGCCATCTCAACGTGCCTGATGTGCCAAACAACAGAGAAGGACCCCAGGCAAGGAAGACTTCTCTGAAGGCTCAAGGAAGCCTTCTCTCATAACTCAGGCAGAGTTATGGAGAAAGACTGGCCAAAGAGGCCTTCTGATCACCAGCTACAAGAGGCTTGAAAAAAAATCTCTGATAGGGCCATACCTGCAGCGGCAGAGGCAGTCCGTATCCCTGCACACTTGGTGCCTCCAGGGTCCCCGCAAACCATACAGCTGTGCCACCTTCATGTTCCACTCTCACTGGGGCAGAACTGCCACAGGAAAAAAAAGCCTTGTCTCTAGGCACACAGGGTCATGTCAGTAGTGTCTAACTCTTGGTGACCCTGTAGACTGTGGCCTTCCAGGCTTCTCTGTCAGAAGCGTGGTTCTCCAGGCAAGCATACTGGAGTGTATTGGCCAATACTGGTTGCCATATCCTTCTAAAGCACTATATTTCCTGTCAACTCTCCTGAGTACCTGGTGCTGCCAGAACCCCTGCAACTCAAGCAGCTGCACTACCTCCACACCCGGCCCTCACAGGGGCAAGTCCTCCAGTGCAGCCTCAGGAGCAAACCCCAGTGGACGACCCACATGCAGAGGTGAAAATAAAACCACAATTGAAACCCAGGGGCAGTGTGACTAAGGAAGAAGACTCAAAACACCCCACCAGCTGTGCAAGCTTCAGATTAAATCCACAGGATCAACTAGGCAGACTCTGTGTCTGTAGAATATATAAAAGGTCAGTGAGAGCTCCCACAAAAGAAAACACACTAGTTCTGATAGCTGTGGACATTGGAGGCTAGAACACAGAAGAGTAGGACCAGATTAGAGTCTGAGCTGCCCCCCACAGCAGGTCCAGAGTTCAGCACAGTGTTAGAGGGCATCCTAGGGAGGTGAAGTGGACTGTGACTCCCAGCGAGGGAAAGGACTCTGACATCAGTGACTCAATAAAAACATTTATTTTTCTTATGTTTTGACTTGTTCTGTAGATTCTTTTGGATTTTTTTCTTTCCCCTCTGTCATATTTGTTGATTTTATTGGCACTATGAAATCTAATTAAGCTTTTGAGTTTTTTTTTTTTTTTTGCTTTTTATAATTTCAAATTTTTAAACCTGTTATTATTTTCCCTACATTTATTCCTTTGTTTGTTTTTCCTACTGTTCTTTTCCCCTTGAAGCTAATCTTTAATATATATATAAATCTTCTTTATCTACCTCTATTTAACTTTGCATATCTATTCTTTCTTTCTTTCCTTTCCTCTCAACATATTTATTAGTTTTATTTTCATTGATTTATTTCCCAATTGGCACCTTGCTTTAGTTTTATTTTCCAGTTTGTGCTTAGTTAGTTTTGTTCTGATAGATATAATTTTTGGTTCCCTTTGTTTGCTGGGTCAGTCTACCATACTTCACTTTTGTTGGACCGTTTTGGCTTTACTTATGGGTGTATCTGTATATGTGTATATTCAGTCACACTTTATTGTTGTTATAAACCTCTGGCTCTACTTTGGGATTTTGCAGTTCTGTGGAGCTTTCCTTTTTTCTTCCTTCTGTTTATTTTTCTCTCTCTCTCTTTCTTCTCTCTTTTTTATAATTTTAGTTTTTAATTTTTTAAACCTATTATATTTTTTCTACATTTATTCCTTTGCCTTTCCTACTGTTCTTTTCCCCTTGTGATTAATCTTTAATGTATATAAACCTTCTTTATCTACCTCTATATAACTTTGCATATCTATTCTTGCTTTCTTTTCTTTCTTTCATTTCCTCTCAACATATTTGTTAGCTTTATTTTCATTGTTTTATTCCCCAGTTGGCACCTTGCTTTAGTTTTGTTTTTCAGTTTGTGCTTTAGTTAGTTTTGTTCTGATAGATATAATTTTTGGTTTCCTTTGTTTGCCAAGTCAATCTACTGGACTTTATTTTTCTTTGATTGTTTTGATTTTACTTATGTGTGCATATGCCTATGTGTATATTCAGTCACACTTTTTATTGTTGTTATAAACTTCTGCATCTATATTGGGCTTTTGCAGTTCTGTGGAGTTTTCCTCTGTTTTTTTTCCTTTTTTCTTTCTTCTTCCATTTTTAAAATATAATTTTAATTTTAAATTTCTTAAACCTATTGTATTTTTTCTACATTTATTCCTTTGTTTGCCTTTCATACAGTTCTTTTCCCCTTGCAGTTAATCTTTAATGTATATGAATCTTTTTCATCTACCTCTATTTAACTTTTCATACCTATTCTTTCTTTCTTTCTTTCTTTCCTTTCCTCTCAACATATTTGTTAGTTTTGTTTTCATTGCTTTATTCCCCACTTGGCACCTTGCTTTAGTTTTGAAAATCAGTTTGTGCTTTAGTTAGTTTTGTTTTTAACTGGTAAATATAATTTTTGATTTCCTTTGTTTGCCAGGCCAGTCTACTGTACTTCTTTATTTTTGTTTGACTGTTTTGACTTTGTTCATGGCTGTATTTGTATATGTGTATATGTCATTATTTTAATTATTATTTGCCTGATTTTGTAACTGCCATTTGTCTGGGGTTCATCTTTGGTTTCTCCTTTTTGGATATTTGTTTTAATCTCAGTTAATGCCATAACAAACCACTTGTAGACTCTTCATTCCTGACCAGAGATCAAGCCCTGAGCCTTTGGAGTGGGACCACTGACTCCAAGACCCTAGACTACCAGAGAACTAACCCTAGGGAGTTTCAGATAGTGAGAACTCACACAAAGGAAACCTCTTGAATACAAAAACCAGCATCACCCAACCACCAGTAGCACCCTGTGCAGGACACCTCATCTAAACAACAAACAAAACAAAAATACAAACCCAATCATCAGCAGACAGGATTAGCACCTCACTCAGCCTTGCCCATCAGAGGAAAAACAAACAAACAAAAACTCAGCACAAATCTCACCCTATACAGAGCTTACACAAACCGCTGGATCAATCTTAGGAGGGCAGAAACCAAAAGGAAGAAAGAATTCAACCTTGAAGGCTGGGAAAAGGAGACCTCAAACACAATAAGTTAAAAAAGAAATAATGAAAAGGCATAGAATTACTACACAAATGAAGGAACAAACACAAAAGTCCAAATAAATGAAGAGAAAATAGGCAAACTACCTGAAAGAGTCCCAAACAGGATAAACCCAAGGAGGAACATGCTAAGACACATACTAATCAAACCAACAAACACTAGACACAAAGAAAGAATATTAAAAGTGGCAAGGGAGAAGCAACATATAACATACAAGAGAAACCCCATACATTTAACAGCTGATCTTTCAGCAGAAACTCTGCAGACCAGAAAGGAATGGCTGGGTATACTTAAAGTAATGAAAGGGAAAAATATACAACCAAGATGACTGTACCCGGAAAAGATTTCATTCAAAATTGGTGGAGAAATCAAAAGCTTTTCAGACAAGCAAAAGTTAAGAGAATTCAGTACCACCAAACCAGCTTTACAGCAAATGTTAAACAGACTTATATAGTCAAGAAATACAAGAGAAGAAAAAATTTCTACAAAATCAACCCCAAACAATTAAGAAAATGGCATTAGGAACATATATATCAATAGTTATTTTAAATATAAATGGATTAAATACTCCAACCAAAAGATGCATACTTGCTGAATGGATACAAAATCAACATCCATATATATGCTGTCAACAATAAACCCACTTCAGATCTAAAGACACATATAGACTGAAAGTGAGAGGATGGAAAAATATATTCCATGCAAATGGGAAGCAAAAGAAACCTGGAGTAGCAATCTTTATATTAGACAAAATAGACCTTAAAGTAAAGAAGATTACCTTATAGCTCAGTTGGTACAGAATCTGCCTGCAATGCAGGAGACCCCAGTTCAATTCCTGGGTTGGGAAGATCCCCTGGAGAATGGGTAGACTACCCACTCCAGTATTCTTCGGCTTCCCTTGTGGCTCAGCTGGTAAAGAATCCGCCTGCAATGCGGGAGACCTGGGTTTGATCCTTGGGTTGGGAAGATCCC
Source organism: Bos grunniens (assembly GCF_055505025.1). Taxonomy (NCBI): domain Eukaryota; kingdom Metazoa; phylum Chordata; class Mammalia; order Artiodactyla; family Bovidae; genus Bos; species Bos grunniens. The sequence goes on along the minus strand of NC_141194.1, from coordinate 96,054,894 downwards.
CAGGAGAAGGGAAATACCACCCACTTTGGTATTCTGGCCTCGGGAATTCCATGGGCTGTTTATACTATGGGAACGCAAAGATTTGGACATGACTGAGCGACCTTCACTTTCACTCTTAACAAGCGATAAAGAATGATCAAGGGATTAATCCTAGAGGAAGACATAACAATTGTAAATATCTATGAATGCAATATTTCTCCTAGCAATCTTAAGTCCAGCTTGTGCTTTATCCAGCCCAGCATTTCACATGACATAATCTGCATATAAGTTAAATAAGCAGGGTGACAATATACAGCCTTAACGCACTCCTTTCCTGATTTGGAACCAGTCTGTTGTTCCAAGTCCAGTTCTAACTGTTGCTTCTTGACCTGCATACAAATTTCTCAGGAGGCAGGTAAGGTGGTTTGGTGTTCCCATCTCTTTAAGAATTTTCCAGTTTGTTGTGATCCACACAGTCAAAGGTTTTGGCATAGTCTATAAAGGAAAAAAGTAGATGTTTTGCTGGAACTCTCTTTCCTTTTTGATGATCCAGTGGATATTGGCAATTTTATCTCTGGTTCCTCTGCCTTTTTCTACATGCAGCTTGAACTTCTGGAAGTTCACAATTCATGTATTGTTGAAGCCTGGCTTGGAGAATTTTGAGCATTACTTTGCTAGTGTGTGAGATGAGTGCAATTATGTCCCCAAGTATGGCATACACATGGCTAACAAACACATTAAAAGATGCCTAACATCACTCATTATTAGAGAAATGCAAATCAAAACCACAATGAGATATTACGTCACATCAGTCAGAATGGCCATCATCAAAAAGTCTACAAACAATAAATGTTGGTGACAGTGTGGAGAAAAGGGAACCCTCTTGCACTGTTGGTGGGAATGTAAATTGATACAGCCACTATGGAAGATGGTATGTAGATTACTTAAAAAAAAAAAAGCAAAACTAGGAATAAAACCACCATATGACCCAGCAATCCCACTCCTAGGCATATACCCCAAGGAAACCAAAATTGAAAAAGACATATGTATCCCACTGTTCATTGCAGCACTATTTACAATAGCTAGAACCTGGAAGCAACCTAGATGTCTATCAATAGATGAATGGATAAAGAAGTTGTGGTATATATACACAATGGAATATTACTCAGCTATGAAAAGGAACGCATTTGAGTCAGTTCTGATGAGGTGGATAAACCTAGAATGTCTTATACAGAGTGAAGTGAGTCAGGAAGAGAAAGAGAAATATCATATTTTAATGCACATATACAGAATCTAGAAAAACGATACTGAAGAATTTATTTACAGGGCAGCAATGGAGAAACAAACATAGAGAAAAGACTTATGGACATGGGAGAGGGGAGGAGAAGTTGTGATGTATGGAATGATTAACATGGAAACTTACATTACCATATAGATATTCAACGGGAATTTGCTGTATGGCTCAGTAAACTCAAAAAGGGGCTCTGTATCAACCTAGAGGGGTGGGATGGGGAGTCAGATGGGAAGGAGGTTCAAAAGGGAGACTATATATATATACCTATAGCTGTTTCATGTTGAGGTTTGATAGAAAACAACAAAATTCTGTAAAGCAATTATCCTTCAATAAAAAAATAAAAATAAAATTCCTGGGGGAGATTTAAATTGCAGTTCAGTTAGGTATTAAGTCTTGGTTTTATAACATGGGGCTTAGTACAAGTGACTCCATTTTGAATCTGTTATCTCTTTTTAAAACAATTCTCCCCTTTTGTTCAAACTCCCACCTTAACTGAGACATGTAATCAAAATTTAAGGTATTAGCACCTCTCCCAGTTGTGGCTTTGAAGTTCTCACAGAGTTTGTTGATCTCTGTGTGGTATTCCTAAGTCATAACTTCCAATTCACAATCTTTTAACTAGTCATTTTCTTCATCTTTTCTGGTGTTTCAGTCTTAGGAGATTATTTGTTTGGTGATTAGTGGCTATAGACATGCATTTAAACCTTCTGAGAGAATACATGTGCTGGGGAGACTATGATTATTACAAACAGGATCATTCCCAGTGTTTGGAGTGCACTTTGAAATTATTTTTGCCAACACATTACCCAATCAAAATCAATTAACTCAGAGTAAGCTTGAAGGAGTCACCTTTTTAAGCCAAGTGGCTTATTCAGTGATCTTACATAACTGAGTTTCAACTTCCCCAGAAGTGTTAATCCAGGTGCAGCAGGAGGTGCTGGTTATAGTTTAGACACTTCTTTGTTCAGCTAAGAGACAATCAGGAACTATCCTACTATCAAGAACTTTGGCAGAAAATCTAAGGATTTTTGTTGGACAGTTATTGTCTTAGTAGTGGTTTATGAAACATTTTTAAGAGTTAAGGAGATGTTCCAGTTCATACTCTTAGTTACATTTACTCCTAACCAGGGAAGTGGGGCCCTGCCAAAGGAAGTGAATTCTGAGTCATGAACATCTCCTAGCAGGTCCCTTATAACTCAGTGATGTAAATTCAGAGGAGTTGATGGATGAGGTGTCTCATTCTCAGTTTAATTGATGCTTTTGAACGGTGGTGTTGGAGAAGACTCTTGAGAGTCCCTTGGACTGCAAGGAGGTCCAACCAGTCCATCCTAAAGGAGATCAGTCCTGGGTGTTTTTGAAAAGACTGATGCTAAAGCTGAAACTCCAATACTTTGGCCACCTCATGCGAAGAGTTGACTCATTGGAAAAGACTCTGATGCTGGGAGGGATTGGGGGCCTGAGGAGAAGGGAACGACAGAGGATGAGATGGCTGGATGGCATCATTGACTCAATGGACATGAGTTTGGGTAAACTCCAGGAGTTGTTGGTGGACAGGGAGGCCTGGCGTGCTACAGTTCATGGGGTCGCAAAGAGTCGGACACGACTGAGTGACTGAACTGAACTGAAGGACATGGTTAGATAACCAAAGAGGTTATCTAGCCATCCGGGCACCCATAATCCCAGAGACACAGACAAAGATAAACCCTATCAGGGCATAGACCACTTCCAGTTAGGTGGCACTGCTAATGGATTCATTCTTAGGGACTCTTGCATCTGCCCATTCAAGCCATGAGTCATTTAAGTTTTCACTGCATTTGGAAGGTAAATCTTCTACCCTGAAATAAAAAGTTGTTCTGAATTCCAGAGGTTACCCTGCCTAGGAGTGTAAGTATGGATTATGGCACTATATTTCCAGGACAATCCTTGAGTAAAGGAGGGTGGAGGAGAAGAAAGTTTCATGTTTCTTTAACGTATGAAGTCTTGATTGGGTGTCTTGGGAGGAAGCAATCTACCTTGATGTAGGCTACTTCTCATCTTAGTCAGTTTGATTTTGAGTTCCCAAGCTGCTGTACAGACTCAGATGTCAGGTGGAGACTTCTTCTGCTGTGAGATGTATATCTAAGATTCAAGTCCCTGAAGTTTGGTTGCCATCTAGGTAGTGAGGAAATTCTGTTGTAGTTCCTTTGAAGGGTACTCAAGGGAAATCTTTGTTCTTAGTGATTCCAAATCAGAAGAGTGAGAGAAATTGGCAGTGTTAGTTTGGAGAACTGTTGCCAGTTATTTGAGGGAAATAGAAGAATTCAGCATCCATTTCAGTTTACAAGCATATAACAAACCCCCCAAAATAATTAACAGGAGTAGAATGTAACATCTACAGAGATGTAAACATAAGACTTTTCTCTATGATTTTAACCAAAAATAATCAGAGTAAAACTAATTTGTTCACATTAAACTTGGCCTAATTATGTATATAAGTTCAGCAAAAATGACAGTTGAACATATAAACTCTTTTTAAAGTCAGTTTGCTGAAAATTTTCATAAGAAATCTCAGATTGAACTCTTAAAGGCCTCTATGGCCAAGGCAAGAATTCACTATTAGATTTTATCCGCAATATATATAGTTTGGGTGAATTCCTTTCTACTCAAGTCCCCCCTAAATATCTTGAGGTTCCTGGGCCTGCCAGACAATGACTTTCCTTACCCTCCTGAAGGCTGCTGGGAACCCTATAAGCAAGGTACGAGGATGATTTTTCCATGTAGTTTCTTAAAGTTGTCTGGTCATATTAGATTCTATACACATTTATACACAAATCTCAGCTGTAAGATTTGATAATTTAGCCAATATTTCCAAGTGTGTCCTATAACAAGGAGAAAATATTTTTATTGAACTTAAGCAAATAATTATTTATACTTTCATGAAAAAAAAAAAAGCTTAAGAGTTTCCAAATTATGAAGGGATCAGGCAAAAGAAAAAAATTAGTGTTTCATCTTTGTTTACAAAAGCATACTTTACCAAATTGCTGTAAATCATCAAATGCCTAAGACAAAAGGTTTCTTTACATCTAGAAAAACAAAGCCTTAAGGAATCAGTAATGTTTCAAACAACAACCAAAAAATCACAAAAATTATAGTCTTCCACAGGTCGTTCACCCCCATGTAATTAATACTTATTCTGCTTGAATCTAGTTAAGTTTTATGACATCAGAGTTATCAGTTAAAGATCTTATGAGCTCATTTGATAAAGAAATGGAGTTATTTCTGTGATATATAACATTTTAAGATGATAACTGAAATTGTGAGTGATAATAGTAAACCAGAACATATTAAATTTCCAGAAATTTCACAGAACTTCTGGAACACTTATGTGTGTATACAAATATCAGATAAAGAAGTCTTGGTATTACTTCTTGTTTTGCAATGCTTCTCATATAATTTAACATATTAAATAACCTAATTAGATTAACATCTCTCTTTTTATAGAAGAGATTTGGATCTAAATTTAATTTACACAAGTTGGAATAATTTAAGACTATCTCCTTAGATGACTACAACTTTTTATATTTTTGAAAAAGATACTTAAGATTTTTTATTTGCCTAAATTTCAATATAACTTTTTCCCCTTTTATTTTTCTCCTGATGAGAATTACCTCCCCAAAGTTGATATTTTAAAGAGATGACCTACATAGAGTTCCTGAAGCCACATTTCTGTTTTTTCAAAGATTTGTAAGATAAGGACTGTTGCTTTCAATTTCTCTAGGAATTAGGTTGCATCTTAAATGACATCATAAATTGATCTACGCATAAATCCTTTCATAAGGGCTTTAGAAGTTCCCTGCCACACCTCCCTCTATCATTTTATTTTAGCTTAGAGGTGAAGGCCTAATTTTTTTTTTTAATCTGATTCCTCAATTTGGTCAGTTTCTGACCACACAGCTACTTTTTTGTTTCTAGCTGGGACAGACAGTAAGTATTTCATTTCTGGCAGTATTCAACAACCACTTGACTCAAGAAGCAACCCCAAAGATGGTGCAAAAGATATTTTATTTTCCTCTCTTTATTGGATATTACAGACAGAGATTTAGGAGAGCTGACTATAAGACTTCTCACCCTTAGCCAGCTTTTGCCAGTTTTTCCAGGATCCCATCTGCAAGTTCTGAGTGGAGTTTAAAGTAGACAGTGTAGCTCCACTATCTACCAGAATTTGGCAAGGCTTTGTATTAACTTTAATTTTATTTTCTCTTGACTGTTTAAAAGAATAACATAGCAGTTAACTAGAAAATCCCAGAGTCTCCTCAACTTTGAGAGGGGCTCTCTTTTGATGGTAGATATGAGGGTATCTGCAAGGCCACTAACTTGGCATAATTTTGTTTATGGTCTTGTAGTTTCTTGAGAGTGGAAAGATATCCCAAAGAGAAGATTACTAAAATTAATACTCAAATAATGGAGGATAGATGGGAGTAGTAGCAGTTAAGTCAGTCTTTTGTTTTAGGTGTCTCTTGTGTTCTTTATTTTTCATTATTTTATTTGCAATGCATCATCTTTCAGTGAAGCTATTTTGGAATCTTGAAGACTTTGGAAGCTTTACATGCCACTTAAATTAGGTATCCCATTCTAGTTGATTAGGGAACCCTTATTTTCAAGTATACTTTTTAAATGAATAATCTTATCTAATTACAACATTCTGCATAATGACCATTGTAACTTTAGGTTGTTTTTAGTATGATTTTGTCATTTTTTCTGGTGAACTACAGCTTCTAGGACTACAGTTTTTAGATATAAAATAAGCAGGTTTGCCTAAACGTGGTATGTACAATTCTTTGAAATTTAAAAATTCCATTATTTTAAACCTCTGGGTTTCTTAGAGCCAAACTAATACCTAAAAGGGATATTCTACTGGGTTGGAGATTGTTCAGTATTTTACAGTATGTTTCATTGCATTGAAGGTTTCTTGAGGTTGGCAGATGACCTAGTGTCAATCTAACCCATTTTGTGACCAACTTATCTTAACATGGGAATCTAAGTTAGTTGGTGAGTATTCTAATAGCTTGTAAGCGCTTGATTCAACCATCCAGAAGGCCTTCTGAGATCCCTATTAGCAATAGGCCTTATCTACACAAAAGACAAACATGTGCACCTTAATATATCAGCAGTATTCAAGAGATGTTAATGTGTCCTGACCAAGAGAAGGCTCTCTGTGCACCTCCAGTAATATCTACCATGGAACCTTGTACTGGAGAAAGGATTGAAAGAGCACACTTCAACAAATGGGGACTATGGACTAGGCTAGGGTTCCAAACAAATGGGAAACTGTCGACTGGGATCTAGAATGTGCATTAGATCAAGAGCTCACAGCAAAGACAATGAAGCTTGAAAGCAAGAGAAACTTATCCATGGCTCTCAGATATGGTGAAAAATACAGAGAACTCAAAAGGGCTCACGGGTGCCACAGCTGTATTTGTCATTGTTTCTGAATCAATCAGAAGTTCACTTCAGATCCTACTACTGCTACCAAGTCTGTTAAAAAACAAAATTAAATACAATATTTTTTTAAAGATACCATTAGCTTTATTCAACATTTCATGAATCAAGCAGTATCTCATCTAGTAAATGGAAAGAAGCTCAGCAGAGGTAAACTGTCTGACTCTTTGTGATCCCATGGATTGTATAGTCCATGGAATTTTCTAGGCCAGAATACTGGAGTGGGTAGTCTTTCCCTTCTCCAGGGGATCTCCCCAACCCAGGGATCGAACCCAAGTCTCCATCATTGCAGGCAGAGTCTTTACCAGCTGAGCCACAAGGGAAGCCCAAGAATACTGGGGTGGGTAGCCTATCCCTTCTCCAGGGGATCTTCCAGACCCAGGAATTGAACCGGGGTCTCCTGCATTACAGGCGGATTCTTTACCAATTGAACTATCAGGGAAGCCAAGGGGGTGGGGACAAAAAAGGAGCAAATTATTTCATCTTTTTTTGTGGGATGTGAAGGAGTTTATCAGGCAAACTACCTCACTATTGCTGACCAGGAAATTGAGATTGATGAGTTTGAGATTATATTTTGGGGAGAGGTTGAAATTGTAATTAAGTTAGGTATTAAGTCTTGGTTTGCTGATATGGGGCTTAGCCTAAATGATTCCACTTTGGGTCTAAACAGTACATATTTTTTTTTCTTTTTTTTTTAAATTTAAATTTATTTATTTTAATTATAGGCTAATTACTTTACAATATTGTATTGGTTTTGCCATACATCAACATGGATCTGCCACAGGTGTACATTTTAACTCACTATTTTTATACCTTTTGATATTAGACCTCTAATCCTTGAAGATTTGAACACAGGCTGTGCTATATTAAAACAAACACAAAAAAAGAACACACAAAAAATTATTTCCCTTTGCAAAATATTCCTATATTAGTATGTTCATTGTGCCTTCCTATTTCTTTTTTTAAAGATAATTCTTTTATGAAACCTCTTCATTTTTTTCTCCAAATAGATTTTTGTTTAGCTAATCCTTAGACTTGCTTGACATGCCCATATATGTTTGAACCCCAGCAGCGGACACAGCTGGAGTTATTTTTTTTCAGAAGACTCTTCAGAAAATAGACTTCAGTTGAGCCTGTCTCATCAGTTCATCAGAACATGGCCAAACATGTCTGAAGCCCTAGCTGTTTCTGGCTATGCACCTATGATCTATAATATTACAATTTTTGCCAAGCTATATACAAATACAGCAGAAAAAGTTCTGTTAAAAAAACCAGAAAGGATAGAGGAACTAATTTTGCCTGCAGAGGAATGAGGAAAGCTGAAAAGCTAGGCAATAAGAAAGTTTTTACAGAAAAGAATTGGCCTTGAAAGATCTGTGTGATTTTGCTAAATGAAGATAGTGGATAGAAAAGGTTTTGTAGGTACAGGGTATCTGAACAAACTATGGAGGCATGAAAGCATGTGATATGTTCAAGAATGAACAAATAACCTTATTCTTAAAGAACAAAATTGACCAATGTGATGAAAATAGTAATATAAATCTAGTTAAGATTGTGAAGAGCTACTTATGTTGTGCTAAGATACTTAAATTTTACTTTTTAAAATTCTATTTAAATTTTATTTCCATATAGGTAATGGGAGCATTAAAATTTAAACAATTTTTAAAAATTTTTTTCATTGAGGGTTTTCAGTTGCAGAATTATATTACTGAGTATTTTAGAAAAAAAATAATGTGTAGATAACAGATAGGGAGATGAGAACTATTGGGAATATTTGAATAATATAAATGAAGAACTCAACTAAGAGAAAATCATGGAGAAAGGACAAATATAATCAAGATCCTTGGAGGTAGAGTTGACAAAATTTAGTGACTAATTGTAGTTAATGAAAGACAAGTAGGCATAAAAAGTTGATTCTGAGTTTCCTATATTGATGACTATGTAGATGGTGGTACAATATGAAATAGGAAGACAGATCTGTAGGAAAAGACAGTGATTTAACTTTTGAATCAATTAAGTACCTATACTATAATCAGGTATAGATCTTTAAGAGACAATTGGAAACATGAACCTGGAACTATGGAATGTGGCATAAGCTATATGTATAGATTCAGGAATTATCAGCATAGATGTTAATTGAAGTCATGGGCATGATTTGATCACCTGTGGAGAAAGAAGATAATGAAGACTTGCTAATTCACTAAATAAACTCTTAACAAAGAGGTGCAGTAGCACCAATGACACCCCACTCCAGTACTCTTGCCTGGAAAATACCATGGATGGAGGAGCCTGGTAGGCTCCAGTCCATGGGGTCGCTAAGAGTCAGGCACAACTGAGTGACTTCACTTTCACTTTTCACTTTCATGCATTGGAGAAGGAAATGGCAACCCACTCCAGTATTCTTGCCTGGAGAATCCCAGGGACAGAGGAGCCTAAGTGGGCTGCCATCTATGGGGTCGCACAGAGTTGGACACGACTGAGCAGCAGCAGCAGCACCAATGAAGAAAACCGTTAGAAAAGAGACACAGTCTATTGTTACCACCTTGTGTGGGGAAATAGATGTCAAACAAAAATTGCCTAATGAATTACAATATTATTAATAAGTACCTGTGAAGAAACTGTACAGGGTCCTAAAAAAATAATCCTATAGCAGAGAAATCTGAAATATTTTGGGGGGCTGAAGGTGGTCAAAGAAAGATTCCTAAGGAAATAACTTTTGAGATTTGAAGGAAGAGTAGAGGTTAACCAAACAAAAGGAAGATAGGATTAGAAGGAGAATTCCAGGGATAGAAAAGTACTAAAGGGCAGAGAAATGGTAGAACTCTGTAGAAAAGAAAGAAGGCCAGTATGCTTAAAGCACAGAGGAGGAGTTGTGTTTCTTTTCTATAGATATGAAAGGTTAGATGAACAGACAATCTCCTACTATTAAACATTTGGCAATGCTGGAATGACTATAACAAGCATCCTTTTATAAGCATATCAGAACTTGCAGTAAAGGAAATTACTATGGGCCTATAAACATGATACATAAAAAGTTATAAATATGATTCTCATACAAATATAAAGTAGGTGTGTTTTAAAAATTTAATTCATTAACAGGGGAATAAGCAGGATGGTAAAGTTAGGTCAAAGGAGAACTAGAGAAATAGGGGTTTTAACAGTCAGGCATATTAGATACAGAATTGGTTAATGTCCCATATGGCAAAAATACTATACTCATTAAGATTATTATTATTATTAATTTTTTACCTGATAGGAATGATTTGCACATCTGCTAGACAAAATCTAACTAGCTTGTTAGATTCATGTTAACTTACATGAATCTTTTCAGATTCTGGGCCCTAGTCAAAAGTAAATATTATGTCAAACTAAATACCTTCTCCTAAAATATTAAATAGTTCATTCTTGAGCCCTTTATCCAATGCTCCAGTATTACACTGAATGGGACAATAGCTATACTATCACTTAATTTTTAAGTTTTTGATATTTCTTTTGCTTAACAGGCTCTAAATAGGAACTTCAAAATCAGAGTGGTAAATCTACAGTATCTACAATGCATATGATAATGTTAGCATAGCAGACATTAATAAGTTTATTGACTAAGTATATCAATCTGAATGAATGTACACTTTAGTGGATTTGAGAGTATTTGCTGTTCTTCATAAATGGGAATTGGAGTGTAATGGTCATATAGAAGCAAGAAAGCCTAGGGTCTGTTAGAAGTGAGAATTTGAGACTTAGACTCTCTTAAAAGAAAACAAGATTCTGTGTAATCCACACCCTAAGCATAAGGAGGAACTAGGGAAAAATAAACTCCTTGACAACGGAAGTCTGCCTATATTATCTAGGGTATGTTTTTTTCTCCTTGAAAATTACTTGCCACAGATTTTCTTTCATATCAGCTTTCCACTACCTATATATTCTAGGAACACCAAAGCTAATAAATTAATATAAGAAATGAGCCCACTCTGTGACATTTCTAAGGAAGTTATCAGAGGCAAACACAAGTATTAAATGTCTCCAGAAGGATATACACTCATTTCAGGATTGCCACAAAGTATTGTAACAATAAAAACCCTACCAGACACAAATTCAGAATCCAAAAGCACAAAGCACATCAATATACAAACCATCACGAGCAAAAGCTAACAGGAATTAATAAGTAGCAGATCCAGAGAAAATAATCCCGAACACAACTTTAAGAGAGAGATCGAAAGGAGAGGTTAAGGATGGGTTAAGATTGCCCAAAGCATGTTTAATAGAAATCCCAGAAGGAAAGAATAATGAGCATGGGAAGAGGCAATATTCAAAGCAATAGCAGCTAAGAATTTTCCCAAGGAGATGGAAGACATAAATCTTCGTATTTAAGAAACCTGGTATAAGCAAAGCAAAGAATGGCCTGAGATGAAGCTAGAGAGTGAGACAAAATCCAGATCATGGATGGCTTTGCTAGATATCTTAAAGATTTTGTTCTTTATTCTAAGAGCAATGAGAAATTGTGCAAGGATCTTAAATAGGGAAGCAACATGATCAGATTTTATTTGAAAAAATAACAATTTGACAACTTAAGTAAGGAATGGACTAGATGAGGGCAAGACTAGATTTAAGGAGACCATTTAGAACAAGTGAGAGATGATGATGATGATGGAATAAACTAGGATGAAAATAACAAAATAGAGAAAAATGCTATCTAGGAAGTATAATTGGAAAGATTTGATGATGAATAACATGGAAAAGTGAAAAAGAGAGAGGAAACAAGACTAACTTCTGATTTTCTGGTTTAAAAACTAGTTAAAAGTGATAACATTTTTGGGGGAGGAGAACTAAAGAATCTTGAATGGAGATCAGGTTTATGGGAGTGGTATGAAATACATGAGCTTAGTTTTCAATGTGAGGAATGTGAGGAGCCTTTGAGACCCTTGGGGTCACTATCATGAAAAGAGTCGCTTGAAGAATAGAAGGCAGTGAAGATGACAAAAAAGAAAAATCGTAAAGGATGAAGGAAAACCAGTAGAATGTGATGATGTGGAACCCAGGAGAAGAATGATACATGAAAGTTTCAAGTACTTCATGAGGACAAAGAAGATAATGTATGAAAAACTACATTGGATTTAGCAAGTATCAAGCCATTGATGATCTTTATAAAGACTATTTGCTCCTGTTTGCAATAAAAGCTCATCAGGATAAATAAAAGAAGAAGAGTTGCTTTAGAGTGAAATACTATGATGGTGATGTCATTTAATTTAATGTCACAAATCTTAATTCATGCTATGAACAATATAGCTATGTATTGCCATGTTTTAAACATTAATACAAATAGAAAAATATGCTTGGATATCTCTCATGGTTCCTGGAGTGGCTAACTGGTTGGAAATCAGGCTGTTTGGTGGATTGTTACTGGACTGCATACATAGGGGTTAAAAGTTACCACAAGACATCTAAATAAGTTAAGCAGAGGAAAAAAAAATCACCTTTCAAAACTTCTTACAAAAAGATACAGGTTAAAGGAAAGTTTCTTCACTCTGAAAAGATAGAAAGCTATAGCAACTGTATGGAACAATGTAACAATTGCCTAGCATTCAGTCATTAATTTATTCAATAAATGCTTACTGAGCATTTACTGAGTAAGGCATGGAGACACAGAGTAGAATGTGCTTAGGTGGATATAGGAAAAAATTGGGAACAGGTTGGGGTCACAGATGTTCCATTCCATATTTGATTATTAAAAAATAACAAACAAAACAGCTGACAGCTTAGTAGTTTGTGTTTTAGAATCTGTCAAATATGTCTATGTTAAAACGCTCTCACTTAGGCAGTGTCATCAAAAGGTCCTAGCATCAAAATGACTATGTTAAAATGGTCACATCAAAATGGCTGCATTATACTGTTTTGTTATGTTATGTACTCTGCTGCTGCTAAGTTGCTTCAGTCGTGTCGGACTCTGTGCGACCCCATAGACGGCAGCCCACCAGGCTCCGCCATCCCTGGGATTCTCTGGGCAAGAACACTGGAGTGGGTTGCCATTTCCTTCTCCAATGCGTGAAAGTGAAAAGTGAAAGTGAAGTCACTAAGTCGTGTCCGACTAGTAGAGACCCCATGGACTTCAGCCTACCAAGCTCCTCCACTCAACAAGAGGAGTTTAGATTTACTAATTTAGACAAGAAACTGTTGCAGATTCTGAAGACAGGAATGGCATGATATACATTGTCTCAAAGAAAGAATCATCCAGGTAAATTCTAATAGTGATGATAGATGCATTAGGCTGTCATAGCTGGATGACACTAGCTAATAGAACATCTAACTAACTCCCTTGCTCAGATTTCAGGCTCTCCAAGCAATCTTGTGTTTACAATTTGACTTCTCTTATAAAATTGCCTACAGAAATAGAATGTATTGCTCAGTACACAAACAGCTAGATGGCTTGTAGTTATGTTTTATTATAAATTAAATCTCTGATATATATATATATACATATATATTTTTCATATATATATGTATATGAAATATTAGCCTGGCAGCAGTAGTTAGATTGCAGCCTTATCTTCAAATCACAAGGGAAGTCAAAAAGGCATTTTTATCATGAATATTAAAATAACTGAAACTACAGTGTTTCATAAAGGAATCAAGAGAATTAGACTTTGAGATATGAGCTTGACAAGCATATGCCAGCCACCAATATAACAGTTACACTTCCCCATGCATGTTCAAAGCTTTCCACCTCAGTGTCCTTTGCTCACATTCTGCTGAAATGGTTCTTCTGCTCCTCCCCAGTCCTCCCACCAGCCAGTCAATTTCTAACTATTTTCATCTGACCCTTTTGGAAAAACCAGCTTCGTTGCCACCTCCAACAGTAAGACTTTCCTTTCACCTGAGTCAGAATAGCCCTGTCCTTGCTCGTATAATTAGAACACTTAGCATCTTTGCCTCATGTTACAATTTGTAGGGATACACATATCTGTTTTAAGGAAATATTAACTTCTTAAGAGTAGAAATGATCATTTACCCAGAGTAATTGTACTTAACTCAACTTTCATTGAGAATTATCTCAATAAAGCAATGGCAGTTTTATCCTCAAGACAGCACTGACCAATAGAATTTTCTGTGATAATGGAAATACTCTATATCTGTGCTGTCCGATATACAACATCCTCTAGCTACCTGTAGCCATTGAATACTTGAGATTGGGCTAGTTGTACTGAGGGACTGAAATGTTAATTTCATATAACTTTAATCTAAATTTAAAATAGCTACATGACTATGATATTGGATAACATAGACTATGACTACTCTGATTTAGTAGGTGTGTGACTCAGTCAATTCTGTTGAGTATCAAGTAATCCCAATGGTCAAGTAGAGTTTAAACCATCAGTTGATTGGCATGTTTTTCTTCCCTCACCTGACTGGTTTTGCACTGTACAGACAGAACTTTCATCTACCCCGTATGCTAGACAAAATTTTAAAAATATCAACAAAAGAAGAAATCTTAGACTCTGGTTCCAAGGAGATTGGCATTTCATGAAGGAGAGTATAATCTAAATGCACTGGAACAATTTAGACTTTAAAAAATATCTTACTCTGTCATGCTAGAAAATAAATTGTAATTAAAACTGTAGTACTGGCTAGAACCCCAACAGGTTGAGGGTTTACTCCATGGAGTAGATTTCATTGCTCCAATGTCTATCACAGAAAGTCACAGGGAGAGTGTTCTAAGAGTCTTGGAAGTATACTGCTTACCATAGAGGAGCCCAAATGTAAAAGCAGGAATGGCTCAGCATACAACAATCTTCAAAATCAAAGAAACAATTCAAAAGCCACAATATATTGAGCAGAACCCACTGGTTCCTTTGAATGTGGATGATTGCTCAACTTCCAGCAAGCACTTGTGTGGTGACTTACTGAGAACCCCTATTGACAAGGACATCCCAAACTCAGATCACATTTGCCTTTGTACCCTTTCTCTTTAGATCTTGTTTATAACCAAAAGGATTTCCAGTGGTCAAGAAGAGCTCTCTTTAGAGCAGGTTGATTATCAGTATTTAGTTAAAAGATATGGCACCAGTCTCAAAGGTATTTCATGTGGTGATTATTATCAGAAAGTTTTTTTTTTTTAGACTAGTATGAAAGGGTTTTTGGCCTATAAAGATTTTCACAGATGCTCTTAATACACAGAATATCTCCTTTCTGCCTACTTCCTATACCCTGATTTGTGTTTATACCTTGATATATACCTAAGCTCTTAATGGAGTTTGGGAAGCAAACTCAGAGAGGAGCACTGAATTCACACAAAGGAGTTAATGAAAAAGAAGGTGGGTGAGGACTCTAATAGATGTGATCCTTATAAACTGTCCAGCCCAGTAGACTTGTTTTCAGGAGGCCTATTAGCTGGATCATTGAAAACGCAAGGGAGTTCCAGAAAAACATCTCTCTCTGCTTTATTGACTAAGCCAAAGACTTTGACTGCATGGAGCACAATAAACTGTGGAAAATTCTGAAAGAGATGGGAATACCAGACCACCTTACCTGCCTCTTGAGAAACCTATATGCAAGTCAGGAAGCAACAGTTAGGACTGGACATGGAACAACAGACTGGTTCCAAATAGGAAAAGGACTACGTCAAGGCTGTATATTGTCACCCTGCTTATTTAACTTATATGCAGAGTACATCATGAGCAACACTGGGCTGGAAGAAGCACAAGCTGGAATCAAGATTGCCAGGAGAAATATCAATAACCTCAGATATGCAGATGACATCACCCTTATGGCAGAAAGTGAAGAGGAACTAAAAAGCCTCTTGATGAAAGTGAAAGAGGAGAGTGAAAAAGTTGGCTTAAAGCTCAACATTCAGAAAACAAAGATCATGGCATCTGGTCCTATCACTTCATGGGAAATAGATGGGGTAATAGTGGAAAAAGTGTCAGACTTTATTTTTGGGGGCTTCAAAATCACTGCAGATGGTGATGGCAGCCATGAAATTAAAAGACGCTTACTCCTTGGAAGGAAAGTTATGACCAACCTAGATAGTATACTGAAAAGCAGAGATATTATTTTGCCAACAAAGGTCCGTCTAGTCAAGGCTATGGTTTTTCCAGTGGTCCTGTATGGATGGGAAAGTTGGACTGTGAAGAAAGCTGAGCACCGAAGAATTGATGCTTTTGAACTGTGGTGTTGGAGAAGACTCTTGAGAGTCCTTTGGACTGCAAGGAGATCCAACCAGTCCATTCTAAAGGAGATCAGCCCTGGGTATTCTTTGGAAGGAATGATGCTAACGCTGAAACTCCAGTACTTTGGCCACCTTATGTGAAGAGTTGACTCATTGGGAAAGACTCTGATGCTGGGAGGGATTGGGGGCAGGAGGAGAAGAGGACGACAGAGGATGAGATGGCTGGATGGCATCACCGACTTGATGGACATGAGTTTGAGTGAACTCCAGGAGTTGGTGATGGACAGGGAGGCCTGGCGTGCTGTGATTCATGGGGTTGCAAAGAGTCACGACTGAGCGACTGAACTGAACTGAACTGATTAGGAGTCAAGAGCATGGACTTTATAGTCAGACCAGGACTTAAAGATCAGTTCTGCCTTCACTAGCTTTGTGACTTTTAGTGAGCAACTTAATGACTTTAAGACTATAAAGTGAGAATCAAAATAGACTTTATAGAAAGCAATTCCCATAAGGCAAGTGCTTCATTATTTGGGTTAACATCATCATTAGAGTATAGTCTCCACAAAAGCCAAAGACTGCAATGTCTTCTTGAGCATTCTATCTCTGACATCTGATACGGTGTTGGACACATAGTATATTGAATAATTAAAAGTTTAGAGAGAGGGATAGAAGACAAACTTGTTCAAAAGAGCCTAGGTAAGATTCTTGCACAAAGAAATAGTTTCAGGTTAAAACTGTGGCAGAGATTTGAGTATGAGAAGATGCTCTCAGCACCTGCAGTTCTGTGTGACTGATTGAAAATATTGGGAGGATCTGGAAGCAGCTGTCTTGGCCCATACATAGGACTTTCATGATAAGCAATTGCTGTGGAGGGGCTATATCAAGTGTACTAATGGGCATAGTATGTTGACAGTGGATCACAGAGAAAGGGAGGGATTAGAGCTCATAGATTTATTTATGGAACCTCCTAAAATCACTGGGGAAGTGTTTGAGAAGGACATGACTAAGTGACTAAACAGACATGCAATCACATGTGCACGCGCACGCACACACACACACACACACACACACAGACTGAGAGCAAGCAGGACTCTGTGGAGCTCCTGGGCACAAAAGCCTTTCTCTGTCATCCATTTCTTGATTATAGAAAATAATTTTTATTCAGCCTCCAGACCTTCCCTGAGTTCCAAGGAGAAGGTTCAAACAGTTGCTAATTAAGGAAGGGAGACATGGGAGGAGCACTCAAAAGAAACAAAATTGCAGCCTTGGGGCAGGGTCTTGGTTCTCCCTCAAGTGATAAACATAGTATTTTTGAGTTGCTTTGCAGATACTGAAACCCCCACCAGCTGGGAGAAGTTAACAGTATGGCAACCATAAGCACATAGACTGTAGACTGGTTGGAATCAGAAGGTTGATAATGCTGACTCCCATTTACCTCACCACCAACCAATCAGAAGAATATCCGTGAGCTGTTTTGAACCATTACTATAAAATTCTTCACTATCCCTTCTAGGTCAGGGCCCACAGTTTTAGCCTACTGTGTCCCCCTTTGCCTGGCAAAACAGTAAAGCTATTCTTTTCTACTTTATGCAAAACTCTGCCTTTGAGATTTAATTTGATATCAGGGTACAGAGACCAGATTCAACTTCAATATTTCAGCAAACTGGTTGGAGATTTCATTATTTTGCTCTTAAGGTAAATTTAACCTTATTTTGTAGCCACAGAATGGTAAAGATCTAGGATAAGCAGTAACTGTACTGTCAAGTTGGTTTACCATAACAAAGTTATTTTCCAGTATTAACTGCTGCTGCTAAATCGCTTCAGTTGCGTCCGACTCTGCGTGACCCCATAGACGGCAGCCTATCAGGCTCCTCTGTCCATGGGATTCTCCAGGCAAGAATACTGGAGTGGGTTGCCATTTCCTTCTCCAATGCATGACAGTGAAAAGTGAAAGTGAAGTCTCTCAGTTGTGCCCGACTCTTAGTGACTCCATGGACTGCAGCCTACCAGGCTCCTCCGTCCATGGTATTTTCCAGGCAAGAGTACTGGAGTGGGGTGCCATTGTATTAACTAAATTGTTTTAAAATTAAACTTTTAGTATTGTAAATCAGTGGGAATCCCTTGACATGAATATTGGTATCACCAACCACCTTATCCTTTAAAACTCTCCATTATGAGTGCTTTAATTATTTCTGCTTTTAGACCTTTCTTTCTCTTTTTTCTTTTATCTTCTACATTGTTACTTTTTTTCTTATTTTTAAATATAAATTTATTTATTGTAATTGGAGGTTAATTACTTTACAATATTGTATTGGTTTTGATGTATGGTAAAACCAATACTTTTTTTCTTAATGTCTTTTCACTTTTTTGGCTTTCTTTTGCGTCATGACTTCTATAATAGCATGTAGTAAAGCCCTTAGACACTTCTTAGTTCCTCTACCCAACCTGTTATACTTAAGACTAAAGAAGTTGCTGATCCTGTGTTAGACACTTGTATGGTAAATGTTTCAAACAGAATTTGGTACTTATTCCATCTCGTTATGAGAAAGCAATTAGCACCTACTTAAATGCGCTAAATGAAGCATCACTGACTCAATGGACATGAGTTTGATCAACTACTGGGAGATAGTGAAAGACAGGGAAGCCTGGTGTGCTGTAGTTCACGGGCTTATAAAGAGTTGGACATGATTTAGTGACTGAACAACAATAGTAAATGAATCTATATGGCCTGAGAGGAATAATAAATATTCAGATAGTTTTTTATTGATGTGGAGTTTACTTTTGTGGTTTATACATCCATGTTCATATATTTTAAAGAAGGAAGAACAAAGAGAGACAAAAATAGGGATTAAAATTGTTTTGGTGATCTAGGGAAAGCCAAGATGAAAAGAGAAGAGACCTATATGTTATAGTTTGAAATTGAAGAGCATATTACTCCAGGGCTTCGATAATATTGTATGTACCATTAGTTCTCTGATACATATCTCTCCCCTAGGCTTCAGAATTACATCTCTTGCTCTAATTGAATATCTCCAGGTCATCACAAATTCACCATGTTCAAAATGAGTCTATCACCTCCTGCCCCAATCTTCTCTCTCTCTCTCTTCAGTGAAAGCCCCATCAACCATACAAGTGGCCTCCCTTAGGCCTGAAAGATTCTCATTATGCAAATCTGATCTTATCACTTTCTTTTTTAAAACTTTCAGTGGTTTGCCATTGTCTTGGGATAGCAAGGCTCAGTGATCTGTCCCCTGCCTGCCACTCTCCCCACTGTTAAAAACCAAATTGGAACACAGTAAGGAGGAATTTTATTCAAAAGCACTATTGCAAGAGACAAAGGAGCTATTGCAATACAGGGAATTACTACATAAGATCTGCAAGTCTCAAATATTAAGCAAAAACCTTTTCTTTTATATAGGAAAAAACAGCTAGAAGGAACTGAGTGTGGTGAAGTTAGCTGAAAGAGTGGTCCTATGGGATAGTAAGTATATCACAGAATATTTTATCCTGAGGTCAGCCTGTTCTCAGAAGGCTGAGAAGGCTGTATTTCAGCTCAGGCTGCAGATGAGTCAAGCTCAGGGACTTGGGGGAAGAACAGAATCTTAACCAAAATTTGGTTAATAGGCATATTTTCCCCATACATCAGTGGGGACAAAACAGTTCAACAAATTAATTACGAGGCAAGGCATAAGAATTTGGAAGGTCTATGTCTCTCCTCATAACATGTAAATGAGAGTCAATGAGTCTTATCTAAGTCACATAGCAAAAGGTGGTTCTTTGTAGTAGACCATTTCCTGGAACAGGAAGGATGGGGTAACTTATTAACCTTCCCTGTTTTCCAGGAGCACAGGGCTCAGGTGAAATTCATCATTATCGTGACATTACTCAGTTCTCTCTTTTTGTACTCCTTTTGTTACAAGATGGATCAACCTGAAATTACTTATGCATTCATGCTAAGTCGTTTCAGTTTGAGACCCTATGGACTGTCGTTCTCCAGGCTTCTTTGTCCTTAGGGATTCCCCAGGCAAGAATACTGGAGTGGGTTGCCATGCCCTCCTCCAGGGGATCTTCTCAACCCATGGAAGCAGTCTCATGTCTCCTGCATTGGCAGGTGGGTTCTCTACCACTAGCACCACCAGGGAAGCCTGTGAAATTTCTCACACAGGTATTGATTTGTATCCTCACAGGCTAATAGTTTCTACCCAAGCACCACTTACCTGGCTTATTCTAACCCATCACTCAGCAAGGAACTTATGTTTAACTAGACTGGGTAGTTCTTTCTAACCCGTGAAAAAAAGATTGGTGTCCTGAAGTGTCTTGCCACTGATAGTAGTGAATGTTGTCTGAGCCCTGTGCTTCTGGAAAACAGCAACAATTATGAAACCCCCTCACCCTTTTGTGAATTGGTTTATTGCAAAGGGCCATCCTTCCTATATGGTTTAAATAAGACTCACAGATCTCTTTGTCATTTACGTAGCCCAAAACAGAGGCTCTTGAAGTTCCTTTTTTTTTTTATTCTCATAAATGATTAGCTGAGCTACTTGTCCCCACTAATAAACTGAAACAAAATGACCATTCATCTAATTTGATCAGACTTTAGTTAAGCTTCTCTCCTTCACAAGATCCTCAACTTTAACTCACTCTAAGCCCAAGCTAGCAAACAATCCCCTCTTAGTGGCCCCCTCATGAGACTAGGCTGACTTCAAGATAAAATGGTTTCTGATTACTAAAGAAAAACAAAGTCAGACTAGTAGTTAAAGTCAGTGAAGACAGATTTTATTTAATAGTCCCACCATAGTAGTCCCTTGGACTGCAAAGAGATCCAACCAGTCCATCCTAAAGGAAATCAGTCCTGGGTATTCATTGGAAGGACTGATGTTGAAGCTGAAACTCCAATATTTTGGCCACCTGATGTGAAGAACTGACTCATTTGAAAAGACTCTGATGTTGGGAAAGATTGAGGGCAGGAGGAGAAGGTGATGACAGAGGATGAAATGGTTGGATGGCATCACCGACTCAATGGACATGAGTTTGGATAAACTTCAGGAGTTGGTGATGTACAGGGAGGCTTGGTGTGCTGCGGTTCATGGGATCACAAAGAGTCGGACATGACTGTGTGACTGAACTGAAATGAACATAGTAGGGGAGAGACTCCAGTGTAACCTGAGCTCAATCCTGATCTGTGCAGAAGTGACTGATCGTTTCAAAGAAATAATGAGGAATTAGGAAAGGGAAATGTGTGGGGTGCTTGAGCAGAGTTAGGGAAATGAAAAACTGTAAGAAGCAGGTAAGGACATTGATCATTTTAATATGATTAGGCCACCTGTGCCTGCTAAGTGGTACTTATCAAAGTTAGACTCCCACCCTCCCACAAAGACTAGGAGACAGGGGCTCTAGGCTTCCTGATGATTACTTTCAAAGGAGAGGCTCTTAGGTCCTTGAGAAAAACACTCCTAGGTTTAAGGAAATACATATACAACTCAAAGGGAGAGAAGGAGGATTTATAAAAATAAGTTTTTAAAGTAAATGCTTCTAAGGGAAAGTGTGGGTGGGGCTGTAATCAGGTTTTGGCTGGAACAAATAGTGCATATTTTTCACACCAGTGAGCTTTTCTCAGACTGGAACTTAAGGGGGTTGGGGTCGTGATCCTAGGAGTGCTGTCTTGAGCTGTTAGAAATAATGCTAGTGTTTGTTACAGTTTCTTAGTGTAAGGGGCACCTGAAATCCTTTGTGCAGAGAGTCTGCAGCTCTCATAGCCCAAGGTTGAAGCCTACTTGAGAAGAGAGCTCAGAAAAGCCTGATTAAGGAGAGTCTCTGTCATGATCTACCACCTGATCATACCACTTCCACCAATTCTTCCTGCTCATCCACACTCACTTTTTTCTAGCTTTGTTCACCTCTCTCTAAAGAAAAGCCCTTTTCTGCTTGACCTTTGAGACATTTGCAGCATTCAGACAGGACTTCTTATTGTAATTGCCCTCCTCCCCCTATTGCAGTAGTCCTTGTTATTCCTCCTGCAATAATCCTTTTGTATAAAGTCTCTCCTTCCCCAAGTCCAGATTGGTTTTTCATCTGATACCATAGAACTCTGTTACATCATCTTGTGATAAGTTGTTGCATAAGAACAAGTACTGTAACTGTTATTCAACAAGCAGCATCAAATAGGAGCTCAATAAATATTTATTAACAGAACAGTACATGAGTAGATACTGTATTAAGAATGTATATATAATTACAAGTACTTTGAAAAGAGTTGTAGGATTCAGTGCCATATAATGGCTCTGTTATCAACTAAAAGTTTTCAAGAGAGCAGGGAATAAGTAATGGTTCTAGTAATTTCCTTTGACAAAGTTTCACTTTTTATGTAACTAAAGATGACTGAACACTGACAATATTACCTCTCCCCCTTTCTTATATGAAGATGAAATGTCATTGTAGATTGCAGGACAGGAAAAACCTTCCCTCTACCCTCTTAAATGGTTCAGGCCTGCCAATTAAACTGATGAAAGACAGATTAACAGAATAAAAGGTATACAATTTTTATTGATGTTAATATTTTTATGTGTCTGGGAGTTTTACAGAAAAGAAGTAAAAGCCCAAATATATGGTTACACTCAAAAGCTTATATACCATTTTAACAAAGGGCAATAAATTGTGCACGAGTGACTAGACAAGGAAAAGGACATTTGAGCTTCTAGTAGTGATAAACTGTGGGAAAATGACTAGGAAATCATGGAGCAACTGACAGAGATAAAGGTTATTTTAGTAAGCAATGCTTAAAAGCTTTTATCTTGGCATCAATCCCCATCTTTGGTGATGAGTTGTTCTCCTCTTTGTGATACAGTGGGGCTGGGTTTCTTGTGGGGAATTTATAGCCTTCTTTTAATCAGATAAAGAAGGGAAGAGGGCTCTTACTGCACCTGCTGTTTTTCAAAATAATCCATTTCCCAAAGTGGAACATTTTAGGGTGGCATATTTTTGATTCCTTTCAAAATCCTTGGTCATTTTCAAAAGACAGAATTTGAATATTTATGTTTTGAGATCTAGTTTGTTGTTTATTCTTTTAATCAGTGAGAAGGTGTGTTTTCCAATTCTGTGTGGATTTAAAAAGTAAGGCAGAAAATACAATTTATTGCTTTACCCTACTGTTTCCCAGTACAACAGATTTGCACTTAACTGTATGTTTTGGTAAACCATTCAAATTAACCCCAAAGATTATATTTAAGGTAAAGAAGTATTTGCTGAGTATTTAACAGCCCACTAAACTCACTGATAGGAGAAGGAAATGGCAACCCACTCCAGTGTTCTTGCCTGGAGAATCCCAGGGATGGGGCAGCCTGGTGGGCTGCCATCTATGGGGTCACACAGAGTCAGACACGACTGAAGTGACTTAGCAGCAGCAAGCTCATTGATCTTATTGATATCATGGCTAAGTTTTCAGAATAAGCTTGGTAATTAACAATGTAGACGACTTGCTACAGGCAAGATCTTTGTAGGCTGATATGCTGACTTTCAGCTTCCTTTTTAAGAGGATGAATCACATTTGCATACTTTTTTCATTGTGAAGACCTTTATTGCTGTATATAAACTTTTAAAATATCTTGAGCATAGCAGTAACTTTGCTCAATTGTTCCTAGTCTCAGTTCATTCACACTTTAATTGTTAAATGAAAGTGTTGCTGAACAGAAAAGGAATATCTCAATTTGGGAAAAAAAAAAAAAAGAAAGACGTTTCTATTTTGAATGTAGTCAATCTGAAATAATGTAAAAGATTTACAAGCAAATGAATGACACTACTTTGCGATTTAAAGAGTATAAAATATAGGAACTCGAACTATTCAATATGATGGTCAAGTTCAAGAAGCATAGTATTCTGTGTTTTTAACTGGATTACTAGTGAACAAGGCAAATTTAAATGTAACCCAGTTAAAGGGCAGGGGGAGAGGAGATTCATAGAAAGCCAAACACAACTGGGACTGTTTACCTAACTTCTCAGCTGCTGTTTATTTCCATGAGAACAAGGTGATATAGATTATTGATTATATACCATATGCATGAACAAAGCCAAAAGGTTCATGACACAGGAATAGTTTGGGCTGCTGTGACCAGGACTGGATGAAACACAAGTTGGAATCAAGATTGCCAGGAGAAATATCAATAACCTCAGATATGCAGATGACACCACACTTCTGGCAGAAAGTGAAGAACTAGAGTCTTTTGATGAAAGTGAAAGAGGAGAGTGAAAAAGTTGGCTTAAAACTTAACATTCAGAAAACTAAGATCTTGGCATCTGGTCCCATCACTTCATGGCAAATAGATGGGGAAACAATGGAAACAGTGATGACAGAATTTATTTTGGGGGGCTCCAAAATCACTGCAGATGGTGACTGCAGCCATGAAATTAAAAGACGCTTACTCCTCGGAAGGAAAGTTATGACCAACCTAGACAGCATATTGAAAAGCAGAGACGTTACTTTGCCAACAAAGGTCAGTTTAGTCAAAGCTTTGGTTTTTCCAGTGGTCATGTATGGATGTGAGAGTTGGACTATAAAGAAAGCTGAGCTCCAAAGAATTGATGCTTTTGAACTGTGGTGTTGGAGAAGACCCTTGAGCGTCCCTTGGACAGCAAGGAAATTCAACCAGTCCATCCTAGAGGAAATCAGTCCTGAATATTCATTGGAAGGACTGATACTGAAGCTGAAACTCCAATACTTTGGTCACCTGATGTGAAGAACTGACTCATTTGAAAAGACCCTGATGCTGGGAAAGATTGAAGGCGAGAGGAGAAGGGGATGACAGAGGATGAGATGGTTGGATGGCATTACCGACTCAATGGATATGAGTTTGAGTAAGCTCCGGGAGTTGGTGATGGACAGGGAAGCCTTGCATACTGCAGTCCGTGGGGTCACAAAGAGTCAGACACAACTGAGGGACTGAACTGAACAACTGTAACCAGGAAGGATTAATTTTGAATTTACAGTGAATCTGCTTCTGTGACTTTAACCCTTATCTTGGTGCTTTTATTATTATAGGCATACATAATGCCCTGCCTCAAGGAGATAACTTGACCCTGCCCACCTGTGAAGAACTGACATTCTTGAATCCTTTGTGTGGCAAGTGGCACAGCACTTGGCCCCTCAACTGTTGCTTACCTGTGAGGCCCAGAAACTCACATTTGGGGAGGCCAGAATCATAGATAGATGTGACATTTTTGTTTGTTGACATGACAGGAGATGTTCCATTTCACATCACCCATGAAATGCCTATAAGGAAGTGAAACTAACACATCCCCCTACCTGAGGCTTGCCATTCTAAGAGATATTTGCAGCAATTAAATGGTCTTTTTACTTTGTTTCCTCACTTCTCCCCATGTCTAATATATAAAATAATCTAACATCTAGGCCCCAATAAGATGGTTATTTTGAGGCACCAACCTGCCATCTTCTCAGTCAGTCAGCTCCCCAGTAAAGTCCCTTCCTTATCCCAACACCCTGTCTTGGATTTATTGACTTACATTGCGGTTAGCAGAGCGAGCTTGGACTCAGTAACACTACATTCAACTGTTTTGGCAGAAAAATGAAAATGATAGTAGCATTTGATTGATAGTTTTAGACTTACTTTTCTCATTAATATTAAAATATGCCATTTACCATATTTTATTAATACTTCACAATAATCTCAGTGTAATTTTTCACACATAGCCAAGCATAGCTCAAGTAACTACAGTTTCTTAGGACAGATTGTGGGATGCCTAGATCTTCAGATAACTGAGTCAGCTTCAGGTTCTGCCAGACTTCTAAGCAGAGCTGTAGCTACAAAATAGGGTGGCAAAGTTTTGGACATGACTGAGCAACTGAGCGCACACACATGTTCCCAGAGAAAGACTCAGTAACCCAGAGAAAGAGCAAGAGAATGGGAGAGGGATTCAAACATAAGATGATTGGATATACCAACAGATGATCAAAAGACTTTGATGTGAATTATACTGGAAGATCAAAGAAACTAGGAGGTGGGCAGCATTCCAGGAAATCTGCCAGAATGTGCAAGGATTGTACCTACCAAAGTAAGATTCAGAGGAAGCAGGCAAATCCCAAGGACAACATTATTGGTAAGAAAAAGAGTCCCCGAGTCCTACAGAGATCTAAGTATTAGGCATATTAACAAAACAGGAACTCAAAGTGTAAGCAGCTCCTTTGCTGTTTGTTCATTCCTATTTTCCTTAGACCTTAATCATAAAAATAGGATCATTAGGAAACATTTAACTTAGCTCTTGATTTCTGCTTTTTTAAATATACACAACACCTTACCTAACTTGTTTATTCCTTTCATGGATTAGAAGGAATAAGAAGAGTTAAGTAGTTAAAGAATGATTCACTCTCTACTTCTAGTTTGCCCTTAGTAAATTTGCAGGTAGACCATGTGTGTAAGAGAACAGCCAGTTGCAGGCAGACCATGCAAGCAAGACTGCATCTCAAGGAAGATTGGAAGAAGTCAGCAGGCCTGAATGCCATGAAAAAAGTGTTGAAGTATCTGATCTCCTGCCTTAATGATTAACTGAGATTATTTCCCCTTTTTCTCCTTTAAAAATTGTCATGGCTGAGCAGAATCTTTGGAGTTGGTCTCTCTAGGACCACGTTCGCCCCAGTTTGCCAGCTTTTCTGAATAATGTATCCTTCTTCGCTATAGAACCTTGCAGCTCGATTTATTGGTTGTTGAGTGGCTAGCAGCAGAACTAGTTTTCCGCTACAAAAGAAACAGCAGAAGGCTGTTTTCTGAGCAGAGGCATCAGGTTTAGGCTGCACTAGTTGAAAGATCACTCACAGCTAAGTGATGGGCTAGAAAATCTTTATTTCCTATCTATTAAGGACAAGATTGGTCCTCTACTGTAGGCTGTAAGGGTCAATCAGTACAGTTGTGGGGAAATTAAGGCTAAAAAAAGTGGGACAAGGCCAAGTCTGACATTTTGAACCAGTGAACAAAATCTTATCAAGAATTCAAAGAAAAATCAAGCAAAGGTGGCTTTAATTTGTTGGATTTCATTATCGGGTATATCATGAAAAGGATGTAAATACAGTGAACATATATAGAGTATAACCCCTTTACTTGTACACTCAATTTCATTCCTCCTTATCCACTCGACTATGCAGGTACCCCTTTCCTTACTTGTTTCATCTATTTTTTCATTATTGCAGTATCATTCCCAATAGTATGTGCATATGTGGCAGTATTTCCCACCTTGACACAATTTCTTTTGATGCTATATCTTTTCAAGCTTCTATTACTTTTCTTTGCTTCCCCTTTAACATAACTACTTTCAAATTGCCAGTCATCAATGACTCTACTTCATCCTCTTCTATTCTCTCTTGAACTCACTCCAGTCAGGTTTTTATCTCTGAAGTAGCTCTTGACAAGTTTACCAATGATCTCCATGTTCCTAAATCTTACACTTAATTCTCAGTTCTCATATTACTCACCTATGAGCTGCATTTAACATAATTTGATTACTTCCTCTTGACTTACGGGAAAATCTTCTCTCTTTTGCCACCATAAAATGTTCCTCTTTGGCATAAAGATTATTTTGAGCTGATGATAACTGAGGAAAAGCAGATACAGGAAAATTTCACCATCCTTCCTGTATTTGCCTCAAAGGAGGACACAAATTTACAAAGGTGTTCCTCCTCTGCTCTCTACTAGGGAGAACAAAACTTAATCACTGGAGAAAACTTCAAATTGTTATCCTAGAGAAAATATCAGGGGAATCTACAAACAAAACTTTACTAACTAGGCTTTATCTATCATTAGTTTCCCATGTATTTGCCTCCTTTAGGGAGTCAAGTTATTTTACCTTCATCTTGTCACTTCTTTAAAACCTATTTCTTTTGTTAAGATGCAATATCAACCCAAGCCCTAGCTATTCCTTTAAATTACTCATCCCTGAATTTCTCCTCTATATATGATGCATGTATGTTAATAAACTTGTCTATTTTACTTCTGTTAATTTGTCTTTTGTTACTGAGACCAGCCAACAGCCTAGAAGGGCAGAAGGAAAAAATACATTTTTTTTCCTTCTTTATATCTCCTTACTTTATTGACTACTCTTTCTTGGCATACTTTGCTGGATCATGCTTACCTTCCAGATATCTTAAGTGTTAGAATGCCCCAGAACTCAAATTTCTTCCCTATGTCTTTTGACTGTAATGCATATGACTTTCTACTTGAGGACTTTCTCTGTCCAAGGTATTGGGGTGGGAGGTGTTCCACTTCTAACTTCAGCAGGCTACCCCAGGAAATTAGCATCCCCAAGAGCAGCCTTTAATCAATAACTGATATGAATGAGTGGATAAATACCTCTGTTTCCTCACTTCTTGGA
The DNA here is from genome assembly GCF_055505025.1 of Bos grunniens. Taxonomy (NCBI): domain Eukaryota; kingdom Metazoa; phylum Chordata; class Mammalia; order Artiodactyla; family Bovidae; genus Bos; species Bos grunniens. The sequence continues at coordinate 96,026,614 of NC_141194.1, read as the reverse complement.
CAGGACAGCATTAAGACGTGTTCTACAGTTGCTCGGAATTCTCCCTCAGCTGCATGGGCCTCAGCTGCACATCGGAGGAACCCACTAATGAATGTACTCTGCATTGGCTTTCTTCTCTTCTCTGTCTCATTTCTCGTCTTTCTGATTGGTGCTTCCTGAGCTCCCCAGTAAACAGACTATAAGACAGATGTGTGTGCACATTTGGGGAGCGCTCCTAGGAATGACACTTGGAAGGCTGTGAGAAAAACAGAATTGGGCATGGGGAGAAACTGAACTGTAACACAGATTTCCCATAAAGTACCAGCTGATTCTATAAGTGAAAGAAAGTAAACTCGCTCAGTCGTGTTCGACTCTTTGTGACCCCATGGACTGTAGCCTACCAGGCTCCTCAGTCCGTGGAATTTTCCAGGCAATAGTACTGGAGTGGGTTGTCATTTCCTTTTCCAGAAGATTTTCCCAATCCAGAGATTGAACGTCTGAGCCACCAGGGAAGCCCAGCTGACTCTGTGGGCAGCTGTATAACCAGGATATCTTTCAGAGCTGTCTTCAGTGGAGACAAAAGGGGTGAGGATGTTGGACCCTGAATAAAATGGTGTGTGTATGCAGGTTGCCCTCCCCAGGGAGGAGCTATAACTCAGGTAAGATAGTTCTTCTTGACTGAGGACAATCTTTAGAGAGAGACTCCACTGTGGACCTTTAGCAACAATACTTCTGGCAGCTAGGAGGATGGGTAGGGAAGGATCCAAAGGCTTATCAGAGAATCAACCACAGTTTGTCCAGTGCTGCTGAGATTCATTTGTTTCATATGATTTTTGCCCATCTGGAAAAAGCTCCTCCAGGATTCGACTTGCTTTTATTGGTATAATATTCATGGTTTTTTTCTCTAGTTCCTGTCACTGTTGCTACTGCTGCTAAGTTGCTTCAGTCATGTCCTACTCTGTGCGACCCCACAGATGGCAGCCCACCAGGCTCCCCCATCCCTGGGATTCTCCAGGCAAGAACACTGGAGTGGGTTGCCCTTTCCTTCTCCAATGCATGAAAGTGAAAAGTGAAAGTGAAGTCACTCAGTCATGTCCAGCTCTTAGTAACCCATGGACTGCAGCCCACCAGGCTCCTCCGTCCATGGGATTTTCCAGGCAAGAGTACTGGAGTAGGGTGCCATTGCCTTCTCCGAGTTCCTGTCACAGACCTCTTCAAATTCAGAATTTCCTTAATGACAGGGGAATATTTGTTATTCATAATGAACCCCTTTCAACCACAGACAACACCTCAGTTTATGCTAATGAGATAACTCTGGATAGGGACCCTAGACAGCTTTACTCTGGGAGCTGACCATCAGAAAGACCAAACACGGAATTAGAGGGTTGGAACTTTCAGGTCAAGGCCCTGAAATCTGGAGAGGTGAGGAGAGGCTGGAGATTGAGTTCTATCAAAGTTCTTGAACATTGAGATTCATAGATCTTCTGAATTGCTGAATGCATGGAAGTCCTGGGAAATGGCACACCTGAAGAGGGTATACAAGCTCTGTGCCCTGTCCTACCATACCGTGTCTTACACATTTCTTCCATTTGGCTCTTCCCAAGTTGTATGCAATCTTTATGATAAACTAACTGATAAACATTAATGAAGTGTTTTCCTGAGTTCTGCAAGTTGGTCTAGTGAATGATTAAACATTAGGAAACAGTTGTGGGAATCTAGAATTTATAGCCAGTCAGTTAGAAATATAGGTTGCCTCTGAGACTTGTGAATGACATCTGAAGTAAGGGCAGTCATGTAGTATTGAGCCCTTAACCTGTGGGGTCTTTGCTAACTTCAAATGTCATTGTCAGAATTAAATTGAGTTGTTGCACACCCAGGTAGTGTCAGAGAATTCACTTTGATGTTAGAAAAAAAAAAAAAAAACTACATATTTGGTGTCAAAGTAGAATCAGAGAAAATATCACCACAGGCTCTTTAAAAAAAAAAAAAAACTTAATGAAAATTAGTGGTATGAGCTCTTGTTGCTATAGCTCTCTTGAGATAACAACTGATGCTCCTTATCTCCCTTGTCTTCTGTCTTTTCTAGAGCACCCTCATCCTCAGCTAGTTTCCTGCTTTTCCAGAGGGCACAACAGGTTAGATGACTCACAACACCTACTATGAATTGAATTTTATTCCCCCCAAATTCATATTTTAAAGCCCTAAATCACAACATGTATTGGGGAGGGTATTGTGCATTTGGAGATTAAGGCCTTTAGGAAGTACATGCATGTTCAGTTGTGTCCAACTTTTTGTGCACAAAAAGCTAGGAGCCACCAGGCTCCTCTGTCCGTGGGATTTCCCAGGCAAGAATGTTTGAGGGTTGCCATTTCCTTCTCTAGGCCTTTAGGAGGTATTTAAGGTGAAATGAGGTTATAGAATGGGGCCCTAATGTGATAGTATTGGTGGCCTTATAAGAAGAGAAAGACAGAGAAATTACTGTCTCTCCATCTGCATGTGCAAAGAAAGGCCACATGAGGACAAAGTAGCTATCTATAAGCCAAGAGAGGTCTCAGCAGAAGCTGTACTCTGCCAGACCTTGATATGGGACGTCTAATCTTCAGATCTATGAGAAATAAATCACTATGTTGTTTTAGCCAACCAGTCTATGATATTTTGTCATGGCAGCCTGGGAAAACTAATACACCCTCATCCCATAGAGATCTGAGTTTTCTGCCACTATGCCTTTCTCAGTCTGTGACTTCTGCCCTTGACGATTCATTATCAAAATTATCAGGGAATACAATGAAGCAGTGGATCAACAAGGTGCCTAAATGTATTCTTTCCTGCCCCCATTAGTAATAGTAGCCTTACCTCCTTCAGATAATGAAGGTTGAATTCCCCTGTCAATGTGGTAACTAATTTTCTTGCCTCCTAGCTTCTTGATGCAAGGAGCTGAAAGTAAGTGGAAGGCAGATGTAACTTAAAGTTCAATGAGGTTTTACTATGTCCTTGGGAATCAGGGCTGCTAGATGCCTAAAAATGTCCATGCCCTAATCCCTATTATCTGTGACTATGTTATATAACATGACAAGTGGGACATTGCAGATGTAAAGTTACTAATCAGTTACTCTTAAATAGGAAAATTATCCTGGTTAACCAATTGGGCACAAAAAAATCACATCACTGTTAAAGGCAGACAATATTCTTTAGGTGGAAGAAGCAGAAGTCAGAGGTTTGAAGCATGAGAAGGACTGTGCCATTGCTGGTTTTCAGATAGAGGAGGTAACATGGCAAGGAATATGGACAACCTTAAGGAGTTGAAAGAGATTTCTAGCTGATAGCCAGCAATGAGATGAGGATTTCAGCTCTATAACCATAGAGAACTGAATTTGGCCAGCAACTTGGGAAGCTCAATTGTGGATTCTACCCAGAAACTCCAGATAAGACCACATGTTGACTGACACCATAATTCCATCTTTGTGAGACTCTAGGCAGAGAAAACCAAACAAGACTTCTTAGCTACAAAACTATGAGATAACAAATTGTGTTGTTCTAAGCTGCTCTGTTTGTGGTAATATTTACAGGAAAAAAAAAAAAAAAGAAAATGAGTCTGAAATTGTGGAGATAAGAAGTACATATTGCCCAAATGGGTTATTGAATATTGGTAAGCAAGACAGTTCTTAGTTTCACCATTGGTTCTCAGAGACATATACCAATTGAGGGCTTAGTACCATATAATGGCCATTGATTTAGGTTATATAGCATATCCTAGAGGATGGTATCTCATCCTCAAAAGAAATGGTCTCAAGATGGTGTTTCAATTGATTCATTAAGAGCTACTCCATCACCCTACAAGCCAGCAGCATTTAAACTGTGCAATATGTTCTAGGATCAGTGGAAACTATGAACATGAGCTCACTACTGAACCTTCTTTTTTGGAAAATCGGTCCCTTGATTTGCCAAAATACCTTGTGGTACCCTGTTGGTGTAGAAAAACACTCTGTGAGTTCTCAGGTTGTCATGCTGACTAAGATAAGAAAGGCAAGCCCATTCTTAGGGGACATGTCAACTGTACTGATTAAGAATTAGTGTTTCTTCCAGCGTGGAGGACATCCAGTGTAATCTCTTTGCCATCAAGTGGGTGATTAATCTCCTTGAGGGAAGCTGCCATAATAGTGACTCAAATTTGTCACTTTTCCATTGCTTGCTGGTTATACATTCAGAAGCAGCAGTAACTAGATTAACCTTGGTTAATGAGACTACTCAATAGTTAGCCCAAACTTAACCTCCATAATTGCAATCTGGTTTTCTCCAATCATGAGCCTATTGTGTTAGACTGGAGTAGTCTAGTCATGTTCTTTCTTTTGTTATTTAGTGCCTCTTCGATGTTGGATGCTTTCTATGACAGACATGACATGAGTAGTGTTAGTCACTCAACCATGTCCCACTCTTTGTGACTCCATGGACTGTAGCCTGCTAGGTTCCTCTGTCCACTGGATGCTCTCTGGCAGGTGTTAAAGTGTAAAATAAATATCTTTCCAAAGGTACATCCACTATGTTTCTTTTACTGACCTTCTTGTTGTTGATCTTTTAATCTCTTTAATTCTAGGCCCTTGATCAATCAACCAAGCTCTTTTCTAATGCCCATGAATCTATGTATATTCTAATCCTGGGCCACTTTTCTTTCTCATGAAGTGAATAATTTGGTACACCACCTGAAATTCTGCACATTATGAGGATTTTCATTCATGGCTGTCTTTTGAAGCCACCACTGGGTAAAGCTCTGATGCAGCTAGAGTTTATTTATGCTCCCACCCATATACTAAGCTGGTCCAACCATTAATTAGGCTCCTCCATTTCCTTTCTTAATTAGCTAATCATAAGGTGCCTCCCCCATCTGATCATAGGTATGGACTGTTATAAGAGTAGTGAATGTTTTAGAGATATGGACCACCTTCTCATGCAGCTTGCATGTAACTTCTGGCTCTGGTGATCCTGAATTTACCACCTCCAAATAATGATGGACTGCTCTTTGTCCTGCATGACCTTAAGATTTGGTTGATCTGAGAGAACCTAGGTTATCATGGGGAGCTTTGGATGGGTATACACCTTTCAAAACCTATCCTCAGGTGGGGTCCTGTGCTGTGAGGTACTGGGCTATGGTAGAGACACATCACCTGACCACAAGCTTCATTAGTTTGTTTTTTACACAGCTGCTAAGGAAGTCTTTAATACTATGTCAGATTAGGTCACTTCTTTGCTTAAAACCTTTCAATGGCTTCCCACGCCACTTTAAAGAAAAGCTAAAGTCATGGCAATGACCTACAAGGCCTTCATATGATCTGGGACTTTCATATATCTTCTACCTCATTTGAAACCACTTTTCTCTCTCACTCTGTTCTAGCCACACAGTCTTCCTTGATGTTCTTTGAATATACCAATAATACTTCTATGCAGGGTGTTTAGGCTCACCATATAATTTTTCCAGAACCCGCTACCTCCAGGCTTCTGCATGGCTTACTCTATTACTTTATTCATATATCTGATCAAATGTCTCAACATCAGAGAAGAGTTGCATGACCACCTTAGCTAAAAAAGATAATTCCTATCTGTGCTATGAAATAATTTTTAGTTCTGGCTTAGACTTCTTCAGACCCTTTAGTACAACTTTATGTATCATACATTTATTTGCTTATATCGGATCATGAACTCCTTATTGCCAAATTCAGACTGAAATTGAATAAAGTGGGGAAAACCACTAGACCATTCAGGTATGACCTAAATCAAATCCCTTATGATTATACAGTGGAGGTGAGAGATAGATTTAAGGGACTAGATCTGATAGACAGAGTGCCTGATGAACTATGGACGGAGGTTCATGACATTGTACAGGAGACAGGAATCAAGACCATCCCCAAGAAAAAGAAATGAAAAAAAGCAAAATGGTTGTCTGAAGAGGCCTTACAAATAGCTGTGAAAAGAAGGGAAGTGAAAAGCAAAGGAGAAAAGGAAAGATATAAGCATCTGAATGTAGAGTTCCAAAGAATAGCAAGGAGAGATAAGAAAGCCTTCCTCAGTGATCAATGGAAAGAAATAGAAGAAAACAACAGAATGGGAAAGACTAGAGATCTCTTCAAGAAAATTAGAGATAACAAGGGAACATTTCATGCAAAGATGGGCTCAATAAAGGACAGAAATTGTATGGACCTAACAGAAGCAGAAGATATTAAGAAGAGGTGGCAAGAATACACAGAAGAACTGTACAAAAAAGACCTTCACGACCCAGATAATCACGATGGTATGATAACTCACCTAGAGCCAGACACCCTGGAATGTGAAGTCAAGTGGGCCTTAGGAAGCATCACTATGAACAAAGCTAGTGGAGGTGATGGAACTCCAGTTGAGCTATTTCAAATCCTAAAAGATAATGCTGTGAAAGTGCTGCACTCAATATGCCAGCAAATTTGGAAAACTCAGCAATGGCCACAGGACTGGAAAAGGTCAGTTTTCATTCCAATCCCAGAGAAAGTCAATACTATAGAATGCTCAAACCACCACACAATTGCACTCATCTCACATGCTAGTAAAGTAATGCTCAAAATTCTCCAAGCCAGGCTTCAGCAACATGTGAACCGTGAACTTCCAGATGTTCAAGCTGGTTTTAGAAAAGGCAGAGGAACCAGAGATCAAATTGCCAACATCCGCTGGATCTTGGGAAAAGCAAGAGAGTTCCAGAAAAACATCTATTTCTGCTTTATTGACTATGCCAAAGCCTTTGACTGTGTGGATCACAATAAACTGTGGAAAATTCTGAAAGAGAAGGGAATACCAGACCACCTGACCTGCCTCTTGAGAAACCTGTATGCAAATCAGGAAGCAACAGTTAGAACTGGTCATGGAACTACAGACTGGTTCCAAATAGGAAAAGGAGTACATCATGAGAAACGCTCGGCTGGAAGAAGCACAAGCTGAAATCAAGATTGTCAGGAGAAATATCAATAACCTCAGATATTCAGATGACACCACCCTTAGGGCAGAAAGTGAAGAAGAATTAAAGAGACTCTTGATGGAAGTGAAAGAGGAGAGTGAAAAGTTGGCTTAAAGCTCAACATTCAGAAAACTAAGATAATGGCATCTGGTCCCATCACTTCATGGGAAATAGATGGGGAAACAGTGGCTGACTTTATTTTTCTGGGCTCCAAAATCACTGCAGATGGTGAGTGTAGCCATGGAATTAAAAGACGCTTACTCTTTGAAAGGAAAGTTATGACCAACTTAGATAGCATATTCAAAAGCAGAGACATAACTTTGCCAACAAAGGTCTGTCTAGTCAAGGCTATGGTTTTTCCAGTGGTCATGTACGGATGTGAGAGTTGGACTATAAAGAAAGCTGAGCACTGAAGAATTGATGCTCTTGAACTGTGGTGTTGGAGAAGACTCTTGAGAGTCCCTTGGACTGCAAGGAGATCCAACCAGTCTATCCTAAAGGAGATCAGTCCTGGGTGTTCATTGGAAGGACTGATGTTGAAGCTGAAACTCCAATACTTTGGCCACCTGATGCGAAGTGCTGACTCATTTGAAAAAGACCTTGATGCTTGGAAAGATTGAGGGCATAAGGAGAAGGAGATGACAGAGGATGAGATGGTTGGATGGCATAACTGACTCGATGGACATGGGTTTGGGTAGACTCTGTGAGCTGATGATGGACAGGAAGGCTTGGCCTGCTGCAGTTCATGGGGTTGCAAAGAGTTGGACACGACTGAGCGACTGAAATGAACTGAACTGATTCTATTTTCTCCTATTACATTACAAACTACAGTAGCACTAGGATTTTTTGTTGTCTTTTTTAGTGTTACATTCTAGCAACTAAAGCTGTGTCTGTAATATTAGGTATTCAATACATATTTGTTGAATGAATGAATGCATACATTTGTCATTCTTTTGGGTTACCTACATAGCAGCCAGAGTTATCCCATTAGAGTATGTGAGATCAGCTCATTCCACTGTGCTAAATTCTCCACTCATTTTCCATTTTAGAGTGATAGCTGAAGTCTTGTTCTTAATCTATAGGGTCCTACATGATCAGATCTCATTTTCCTTGCTTACTTTCTTTTAGTCACACTGGTCTACCTGCTTGTTTTTTTTTTTTTTTTTAACATCTCATGTCTACTCTGAATGTAGAGCCTTTGGACTTGCTGCTATATCTCCCTGAAATGCTCTCGTTCAGATAGTTGGATGTCTTTCTTCTGCCTTACCTTTTTTGGATTTTTACTCAAATGTCAACTTATTGGGAAGACTTTTTCTGGTCACCTTATTTAACATTACAATTTCTCTCTAACTTCGACTCTCCCTTTTATTTTGTTTAATTTTTCTCCATAGTAATTATTATCTAATATATTAAATATTTCACTAATCTGTTTTTGTTTCTCTTCTTTCACTGCACTGTAAATTCCATAAGAGCAGGCATTTTTTTTTTCTCTTTACATAGCTATGATTTCAGCACTGAGAACGCACCTCACATATTGTAGATACTTATTACATATTTATGGAATGAAGGAATTCAATTGTAGAGGCAATAGTATTAGTGAGTCTAGTGGCATAATCCAGCATCCTGGGTGTGTAAATTGCCATTTTTTTTCCAGTGGCAGAAGCAATAGCATTGATAGTAGGAGTGGATTTATCACTGGACCAATTCTGTGACATAATTCTTTTCTACATATTCTTCATTACAGATTCTCCAACACTTTTTGAGGATTCTGGGAGCTGCTCAATATTCTTGAGTAAGCTTCTTTTATGTGTAACCAACCGAAGATGGTTTCCATTGCTTGTATCTTTGTTGGTTCAGCCACTAAGTAATGTCCAACTCTCTACGACCCCATGGACTGCAGCACAGTATGCCAGGCTTCCCTGTCCTTCACCATCTCCCGGAGTTTGCATCTGAGAATGCTAGTTAATAAAAACATTAAGATTATTCCAACAAAGATTAGTTGCAGCAAAATATCTTCTAAGAAATATGGGAAATCTCTAATTGGTTCTGGGTTTGGTTGCAATGGAAGGCAGTGCACATGCAGATCATATTAACAGAGGAGATCCATTGTTGGTTCCAAAGGCAAAATAATTCCTCCTTTGGGTTTTAAGATCTCTATATCAGCTGAACCCAGAGTTGTAGGGCTGGAAGGAAAAAAAAAATAAAGCAGTCAAGAGCAAATGAAGGCTGCAAGGTGAGTTGCTCTTTCACTTAGAACATATGACTCCGTATAAAAGGTACCCATGGCAAGTTGAGATGCGAGATGGATCCTGGGATAAGCCTTTTGTAGCAAGGAGAATCACAATACAGACTCAATGGGTTTTAGACTAAAACTATATTTTCTTTGTGAACTCATCTTTCTTATTTGATAAATAACTCCTAGCTTGCTGATATGGGCTCTGATAGAACTGAAAACCTGACCATGGTGATCAAATACTTCTTTGTCCTGAGTAAGCCATCATGAGCTAGGTGATATTTGATCCACTAAGTCATAAACTTGGGCATATAACAGCATTCCACCATTCAGAGGAAGTAGTATTCAGAATACTGGACTTAAGGAGTTTGTGTGAGTGGATGATTCACAACCAATATTCCTATTTTGGTTGCACTGTCATCCTTCTTATATATGACACCTTTGCCTTCCTGGAGATTTGCTGATGACAAGCTAACTAAGAAAAGAAAAATGAGCCTGGCTTATAGATGGCTCTGAATGATATGCTGACATCAGGCAAAAAGTGGACTACTGCAGTATTACAAGCTCATTTAGAGGTTACCCTGAAAGACACTGACAAAGGGAATTCCTTCCAATTGGCTGAAACTCAAGCTGTATATCTCATTGTCCATTTTGCTTGGAAGGATATATGGCTTGAGGTGTGGATCATTACTTATTCATGGGTAGTGGCAAGTGGTTTGGCTGTATGGTCAGAGAGTTTGAAAGAAAAAAATTGAAGTTTTGGTGATAAGGAAGTTTGAGTAAGAAGCTTCTGCATGTACTTCTCAGCTTGGGCATCAAGTATGAGAATGTTTGTGTTCCAGTGAACATTCATCAAAGATCATCCTTGACATAAAATATTTTCAATAATCATAGAAAATAATTGTGTCTTATAATAACAATAAAGGTTCTTTTCCCAGTTTCCCTAGTGCTTGTTCACAGGTAGGTGATAGCCATAGTAGCTACCCATAGTAGCTACCTTGGGCTTCCCTTTTGGCTCAGCTGGTAAAGAATCTGCCTGCAATGTGGGAGACCTAGTTTCACTTGCTGGGGTGGGAAGATCCCCTGGAGAAGGGAAAGGCTACCTACTCCAGTATTCTGGCCTAGAGAATTCCATGGACTATACAGTCCATGGGGTTGCAGAGAGTTGGACATGACTGAGCGACTTTCACTTCACTCACAGCCATAGTAGCAGGAATAGAGTTTTGGCCTGACATCAATACTATGAAATCCCTCTCACCAAGTTTGGTCTTACTGAATGGCCAATTTTCCTACAAGAACTGCTGACCCTGAGCCCCAATACACTCTGTCACCTAGAGACATGTGGTTACAATGGATTCCGTCATAAAGAGGACTGTGTCTTCCTTGCTAGCATAAAATATTTTTATATTTTCCTTTCCCGTCATGCTTCTGCTAGCACCATCATTTTTATACTCAAATGCCACAGAAATATTCACAGTATCCCACACAATATGAGTGTCAACTAAAGAACTAACCTTTTATCAAAAGAAGTAAAGGAATGAATTAGCTGATTCCCATCAGATTCACTGATCTTTCCATGAACTCCATCACCTAGAAATAGATTGATTTCTGGAGCACTGTGCCTTGAAGGCACAGTCACTGTGGCAACTGAACAGATCATGAGAGATTCAGGTATTCATCTATGGGATGCATAGAAGTTTTTAATATGAACCGATTGATGATCAATGTATGGTACAACATCTCTAGTACTCATTTACACAGTTTGGGAACCAATGGGAGAAAGTGGGAATGATATTCCACCTAATAAAGTACTAATATAGTGAATCTAATAAGACTTCCCTGTAGCTCAGACAGTGAAGAATCTGCCTGCAGTGCAGGAGACCCAGGTTCGATTCCAGGGTTGGGAAGATTCTCTGGAGAAGGGACTGGCAACCCACTCCAGTATTCTTGCCTGGAGAATCCCATGGACAGAGGAGTCTGGAGGTCTATAGCCAGTGGGGTCACAAAAAGTCAGAAATGACTGAATGACTAACACCACCATAGTGAATCTAGGGTTTGTTAATTGAATAATGCTAGTACTCAAAGGAAGAAAATTTATACCAGGGGACTCAATAATGATTACACTGAATAGAAAAGTGAAAGAAATATCAACCAATCATTTCAGGAGCCTTACATTGAGTAAACAGGCAAAAAATGAGGTTGCATTATTAACTTGAATAAGATTGTCATTATACAATTGAGATAGACAGAAGTAGCATCCATGAAGGTGGTCCTAGTACTATTATGTCCAGAAGTATAGGTCCTGATAATCAGTCAAAACCACTAAGCTTAGATCTTTCACCTAACCTGGTAAGAGCCCTAGCAAGTAGAAGTGCTAGCTGAGAGAAAAGGGAAGATTAACAGGCAGCAAAGCAAGGAATCACTTAATGAATGCCCATTTGTGACTTTGTGATTAGCTGCATAAAAAGGACTACAGCATTGATCCATATCATTTTCTTTACTGTGCTAAAAGATTTGCATAATTCAACTAACTTCTACCTCCCAAAATATTTTTCAAGTGTGTTGATAATCATTAAAATTATGGGATGTCTTGGTATCATTAAATTTACCAATAAGAATATTGAGGAAGTGTTGTGATGCAAAAAGAGGAATAATGACCATTACCAAGACATCATGGATTTAGAGCTGGATGAAGTGATAAGAAACTTTTGGTTGATACTTTGCCTTAGTCCATTCAAATTTCTATAACAAAATACCACTCAACTGGGTTGTTTATAAACAACACAAATTTATTTGTCATGGTTCTGAAGGCTGGGAAGTCCAAGATCGGGACATTGGGAGACTTGGGGTCTGCTAAGAGCTGGCTTCCTGAGGATGCTTGTCTTCTAACTATATCCTCACCTCAGAGCTTAAGATTTCAATATATGAATGGGGGAGGGGGAGGGATAAACATTTAAGGGTTTCCCAAGTAGTACAGTGGTAAAGAATCTGTGTGCTAGTGAAGGAGACTTGGGTTCAATCCCTCAGTCAGGAAGATTCCCTGGAGGAGGTAATGGCAATCCTCTCCAGTGTTTTTGCCTGGGGAAATCCCATGGACAGAGGAGCCTGATAGGATACAGTTAACGGGGTTGCAAAGAGTCAGACATGACTTATTGACTGAACATGCATGCACCTTCTGAAGGCCCTAATCTCCAAATACACAGTACCTCCCAATACACACTGTGGTTTTGGGCAAAAGTGTCAGAAACAAATTAGCAACTAAACAACAACAACAAAACAAACTTCATAGATCTTTCCGAGAGTTGAAAATAATATGTGGTTTGGGGGACTTAGGCAGTAAATATATTACAGGGTCAGTCAGGCATGAAACTCATAGAGTATGGGAGACTCTCTTTTGTAGTTGGGCTTCCCTGGTGGCTCAATGGTAAATAATCTGCCTGCCATTGCAGAAGATAAGGGTTCAACCCCTGGGTCGGGAAGATTCCCTGGAGAAGGGAATGGCTACCCATTCCAGTATTCTTACTTGGAAAATTCCATGGACAGAGGAGCCTGGTGGGCTACAGTGCCTAGGGTTGCAAACAGTCAGACACAACTGAGTAACTGAGTACACACACATAAACATTTAGTCCACTGTATACTTGTTAGAGAGATAAGGCAGTTTTGGATGTATAAGAAACAATTACATTGTATCACATAAGAACGTGGTATTATGCAGTCGTTTGGGACCTTGAGAAAATTAATCTTTTTGGCCTGTTTTCTTACTTCTAAAATGAGAAACATATAATACTTGCCTCATAGAGTTATAGTGAAAATTAAATGAGTAAATATAGTATCAGGCCTTTGTGAGTTTCTCATCCAGTGGATACAAAGGACTGACTGTACTAAAGCATTTTATATAAGAAACTTGGGCATCCACAGAGTTCAGTGTCTGTAGGGGGTCCTAGAATCAATTTCCTGCAAATACTAAGAGATGAAAGTGATATGCCTAGAAAAATTCCTAGCACAAAGTCAGAGTTATGCAATACTAGATAAAATAATGTATGGAAAGAACAGTGAATGCTGATGTTGGGTAGTTGAAATAGTGTATCTTGGTGGTCATTTGTCATTGTGTTTTGGTCACTCAGGATCCAACCTTCTCTTCTTGTTTGTGGAATCCTTCACCACAGGAGGCAAATCTAACATCCCATTTACAGAAGCTGAAAAGTCCAGCTACATGCTTTCCCAGCCTTAGTGTAGCTAGGACTTGGGCATGTAATTTAGACAGTGCTGATCAAATGACCCTCCCCTAGACTTTGGGTAGGAAACAAGTGATGCAAAAAAGTAACTGGGTGAAAATCATCTTGGCGGGGGTAGAAGTGATGACAACTTTAGAGGCCCAGAGCTAGTGGGTGCTTCTAAGAGCAACAGCCCAGTGCCTTCCTTAGTGGTATACACTGTGCTGTCTGGGCCCTTCGGCACCAGCAGTGATGTCTTTACTAAGTCAGCTCTGCAGTGTGATTAAGGGCATTTTTGTTCATTGTACAATATGCACACCCAGCTTTCAGGCCCCTCCAGAAATAGTGAATAAAAAATATGCTTTTATTATTTCATAATAGAAATAGTTCTATTTAGACAAAAATGATTTTTGTTTCTTACAATTGAGATTCTTGGTTTATAATATATTTCAGTTGCTCAACTTAATGTGTATTTTAGAATTAATAATGCATTTTGCCTTTGAGTAAATATAATTCGAGAAAATATATAGTTTGAGAAGACTACCTTTATCAAATTATAAAATTTTATTTCTTGTGTTTGAGAAAATTTGGATTTGCTTCATCACTGGCTGAATATGTACCTAATAAATAAATGTGTGATATTCTCAACAACATTCTTAAGATGTATTTATTTTATAGAATTATTTTTAGAACTTAAGAAACACTGCTGTAGTGTGAAGTACCAGAAGATGTTTCAGAATGTATTTAAAATTCTTTTATAATGTCAAGATTTTCATAGTCATGCTTGTGAATTTGGCTCTTGTCTAAGTGTACTTTGATAAATAAAATATTCTCCATGGTCTAACTGATCTTCTATTCCATTCTATCGTGAAATCATGTCCAGAAACTGGGACACTGAAAGAAAGAGAATATGGTGCAATAAGTGAAGGGTTGTTTTGACCTTATTGCAAAGTCTAGAAGAAAGAGAATGTTACTGAGAGAGAAACATCAGAACAACAGAAAATTGTTGGTTAATCAATAGCTTCATTTTAAAGCATACTTCCTCTTCAGTTTTGCCTCATGTGAAAATCCTCCATTAAAATTTTACTAAAATGTTAATATCTCTTGCTGTGAAAATTCATTTTAAACTGTCCTTAATGATACTAATGTGAGAGCTCTTAATATATCTTGAAGCAATTCAAGACAAAAATAGTTGCAAAGGATAAATTTAACTTACTTTAAACTTTTCTTTTTATTTATTGAACTATTTTAATCAAATGTTTGACTTCTATGTGCCTGAAAAAAGAAGAAAACACTAAATAAATATTCTTATCAATGCTACTCAATTTTCTACTCTCCACTAATGACATTTTATATTAGGCAAGTTTATGAAAGGTTATGGTGAAGTTTTTCCATGATAAAATATTGTCTTAACCTTAATTTTGAAAAGAGCACATTTTTTCAGGAGGGAAACATGTAAGCATGTGAATTATTTTTTCTTCAGTTATAACTAGCAATTTGTTTCTGTGGGATTTGTGCTGCTGTTGGAGTATTCTGGTGCACCTACATTCATCTATTTTTAGTGCTGACACATGGTCACAGACTGACTATATATGGAAAATAGGCTCATATATTCTTATTTTGCTAAAATGTAGTGGTTACTGACTTGTTTTCCATCAATGCCATATAAAGGGCTTTTCACGTGGAAATATAAATCCCCCTGACCTCTTTCTTTCAGCTCTGCTCCAGTCTTCAAATCAGTAAAAACTCAGGTTTACTACCTTCTCTAGTAAAAATAATGCAATGGTGTGAAAAAAATATAACTGCACACCATTCACTTTAATGCTATCATTACAATAAGAGTTTAATTTGCCATCATTTGGTGTTTAGTAGCAAAATGAATAAAGTTCATTTTGACACTGCCCTGATTGCAGATATCTTAATGAATAGTTCTATGATTGATTGGCTGGATGACATCAACACAATTATAGGCCTGTACAAGCATTAAATAGCCAAATTGTTGGGGGGAGAAACACACCAAAGCGTGGAGTAGAATGTAGATGGAGTTGGAATATAAGCAGTAGAACAGAACCCTTGTTTATGGAAATGTGCTTGGAACAATTTCACAGGAAGCAGTTGCTGTTAGACACTATGGCTATAGCTAGCTGAAAGAACAATTTTCTCTTTTGTAACAACAACAAAACGCACTGCCCCAGCATCAAACCCTCTTAGTTTAGATTGTCAAAGGAGATTTTCCCCCACAAGATCACCAATTCTATAACACAATCATTTTTTTCTGATATTATAAATTAAAAATCAATGCATTGACAGTCACCACCTTTGAAAAATAAACAAAAATCCAAAAGCATGGGTTATATGTGCGTAACTGAATGAAATACAACTCGATTTCACCAATGAATTATTCTGTTCTTTATTCATCATTATTCAGGATGTGAGCTTGAAGAGAAGTTTGCAGTGCTTCATTCTCAGTCTCTCTTCCTCTCTGTGTGTTTCTCCTTACTTTCCCTTCACACACATACACACTCACACACACATATGCTCATGCATATGTGTGCACACACACCCTACAAATTAGTTAAAACCAAACTTAATCATTTAGGTCAATGCTTTCTTAAGTTCTTTGAAGCTCTCCCAAGATCATATTTAAATGTTCCTGCTATAGCTTGGATACACAACAGCTGGAAATGATGACCTAGTCTTTGGTACAGTTTCACTAGTCCGGTGTGAAGCTGTACCAAAGACTAGGTCATCATTTCCATAATTCCAGCCCTTATGGGTTTCTAATTCAGCTGTGCTAGAACACAGTATGTGCTGATTTACGTATCTTCAGTTGACAGACACATTTCATGAGAATAAAACACTGGGATATGTATTACAAGGCAGCTTCCAATGCAAAAGATTAATCTTCTGTAAAAAATGAGATCCACTCGTCAGAAGGCTATAACTCATGCTGTACATTACATATCTTAAATCATTATATGAAAGATCAGTAAAAGCACAATAATGCTATTCAATTATTTTTTAACCTCCCAGAAAATGGCTCGACATGCTATGAGCTGGAGTTACTGGTGACAGTACAGTGAGGGCTGAGTCCTGGAAAATAACACGACATCATCTCCCTTACAGTATTTTGGCTGACACCAAAGATATACTATATCAATGGTTTCCCACAATGGGATGCTCATCAGAATTAAATATGAGAGCTCATTAAAAATCAGGATTTCTGGGCTTTACTCAAACTTGTTGAATCAGAAACATTGATGTTATGTGCATAGAATCTATTTTCTCCAGAACCCTCAATCCCCAATTATTCTAGCACAACCAGAAAGACCCATGCTTGGGAATTTTTCTGCCTTAAATTGAACATCTCAGCCCAGATCCTATTCTTAGCAGCAAAACTGATTTGGTGTCCATGCTAGAAATACTACTTCTCTTCTCCATACCTCAGTTTCTGCATCCCAAAGTGAAATGATATTGCTAAATTTAAATAACCATTTTAGTACTCTGGGCCCAAGAACATCAGAAAGACTCTAAAATTTTTACTACATTTAAGTTATGTTTACCAAAATAAAAGCTTCTGAATATAGGGACTTGATCATATCTTTTAACATTATGAAATACACAAGTTGGTAAATTTTGACTTGTTTAAATAAATCCCATAAAAGTTAGAGCCAGGGCAATATTACAGTTGAAGACAGCTCATTTAAGAGCAAATGAAGATCTTTTCATGAAACAGGTAGTAAAACTATGAAAGTAATTAGAATGATAAATTAACTAACTCCAAAAGATAAATAGGTTCAAGAAAAGTTTTAATAAATTATAGAGGATAAATCAATAACAGTTAGTTATGGAAGATAAGAAACGTTTGAGATGACCCATATTAAAGCAAATATGGACAACAATAGAAGTGCAAATACATGTTTTTCAATTCAATAGAAATTCTTCAAGACCAAACCATAGGGAGTTAAGACGTAGTTTGAGTACTTTTAAATCAATGGATTTAAAGAATTTTGAGATTACTGAGTATTATCTTTCTTCTACTACAGTATAGGTTGATATGCAAATCGAACAGTCATTGCTTTTTAGAACTTTTTTAATGATTTCAGCGTGGAAACTGAAGGGATTGCTTACAAATTTCAGAGGTATGAGTGTAAACTGAAATGAAGCAACTCAACTTTATTTCTTGTATAATGATGTGTCATCAAAATTAGACATATGAATGGATCATTAACTTATTAAAGTTGTCCCTTTTAATTTGTTCTGGTACCTGGTATTCTGGTTAATTTATGATGATTGGTAAATGTACTGATGAAGTCCCTTGAGTCATCTGCATAAAACTTGGGGATGCAGATGATATTGAAGCTAGTGATTTTTTAAAATATACTTACACATACAGTCTGACTTCTATTTAAATTTTGAAGAGAAAATAGAAATTATTTTTAATTAATTCCAAGTAGTTCAACAATCCATATTGGGTGATACATGGTACAATTTCTTCAATATTACCCCCTGCAATACTGTGGGGAGGCTCCCACACCTGCCTCCCCAGCCTTCAGCATTTCTCTGCATCTGTAATTCAAGGGGACAATAAAATTATTTGAATGTATCTCAAATCAATAAATCACATTTTATCTGTAAATTCCTGTAGTGTAATAATCTCGACTTTGGCTCTCCTGACCCCCAAAATGCTTCAAAATTTTGCTCAAAATTCCTTTTACATTTCTTTTTTTTTTTTTTTTTCGTTTCATACATGATATTTTACATGTTTCAATGCCATTCTCCCAAATCTCCCCACCCTCTCCCTTTCCCACAGAGTCCATAAGACTGTTCTATACATCAGTGTCTCTTTTGCTGTCTCGTACACAGGCTTATTGTTACCATCTTTCTAAATTCCATATATATGCGTTAGTATACTGTATTGGTGTTTTTCTTTCTGGCTTACTTCACTCTGTATAATAGGCTCTAGTTTCATCCACCTCATTAGAACTGATTCAAATCTATTCTTTTTAATGGCTGAGTAATACTCCGTTGTGTATATGTACCACAGCTTTCTTATCCATTCATCTGCTGATGGACATCTAGGTTGCTTCCATGTCCTGGCTATTATAAACAGTGCTGCGATGAACATTGGGGTACACGTGTCTCTTTCCCTTCTGGTTTCCTCAGTGTGTATGCCCAGCAGTGGGATTGCTGGATCATAAGGCAGTTCTATTTCCAGTTTTTTAAGGAATCTCCACACTGTTCTCCATAGTGGCTGTACTAGTTTGCATTCCCACCAACAGTGTAAGAGGGTTCCCTTTTCTCCACACCCTCTCCAGCATTTATTATTTGTAGACTTTTGGATTGCAGCCATTCTGACTGGTGTGAGATGGTACCTCATTGTGGTTTTGATTTGCATTTCTCTGATAATGAGTGATGTTGAGCATCTTTTCATGTGTTTGTTAGCCATCTGTATGTCTTCTTTGGAGAAATGTCTATTTAGTTCTTTGGCCCATTTTTTGATTGGGTCATTTATTTTTCTAGAGTTGAGCTGTAGGAGTTGCTTTTATATTTTTGAGATTAGTTGTTTGTCAGTTGCTTCATTTGCTATTATTTTCTTCCATTCTGAAGGCTGTCTTTTCACCTTGCTAATAGTTTCCTTTGATGTGCAGAAGCTTTTAAGGTTAATTAGGTCCCATTTGTTTATTTTTGCTTTTATTTCCAATATTCTGGGAGGTGGTTCATAGAGGATCCTGCTGTGATGTATGTCAGAGAGTGTTTTGCTCCTTTTACATTTCTTTAGCACTGATGTTGACTTTCAATTCTGGGATTATAAAAATAACCTAAAATGAATAGAGAGAATTTATAAGAAAGAAAAATGAACTCCTTGTTGTCTCCCACATTATACTTCAACCAAACTTTTTTTTCTGAGGATAAGTCAAGTATCAGTTCAGTTTAGTTTAGTCGCTCAGTCATGTCCGACTCTTTGAGACCCCATGAACCACAGCACGCCAGGCCTCCCTGACCATCACTAACTCCCAGAGTCCACCCAAACCCATTTTCATTGAGTCGGTGATGCCATCTAAACATCTCATGCTCTGTCGTCCCCTTCTCCTCCTGCCCTCAATCTTTCCCAGCATCAGGGCCTTTTCAAATGAGTCAGCTCTTGGCATCAGGTGGCCAAATTATTGGAGTTTCAGCTTCAGCATCAGTCCTTCCAATGAACACCCTGGACTGATCTCCTTTAAGATGGAGTGGTTGGATCTCCTTGCAGTCCAAGGGACTCCCAAGAGTCTTCTCCAACACCACAGTTCAAAAGCATCAATTCTTTAGTGCTCAGCTTTCTTTATAGCCCAACTCTCACATCCATACATGACCACTGGAAAAACCATAGCCTTGACTAGACAGAGTTTTGACAGTTTGTTATGTTTTTTCTTTATTGTGTGTGTCCTGAGAAAGCAAACTGAGACAATGATTAAGAATTAAAATATTTTTATAAATATTTTTCCTTGATATCCTAGTAACACTGTGAAGGTCAAGGCTACAGGTCCCAGTAGAGTTAACCTGGCTCTGCAACTATGCTGTAATGGTCAACATGGGAAGCTTCTATGCCTGGTGGATCTCTGACTCTGCCAGTTGCTGGGAAATGGCAGATTGACGGATTTTCAGAGTGGTTCATAACTTTGAAAAATCAATTAGCAGTTAATAGGGCCTTTAGGACACCCTAATTTCTAAGCATGGAATTCTGCCACAAAAACACTCTAAATCTTTTTGCTGTTATAATTACATTGTAGACAAAAATCCATTCTGTTTATAACTCCTCCTGTTAATCAATGCTGTGACAAAGCCTAGGATTTTGTTGTTAGAAGTAGACACATTCGATCTAGAAATGCCTTGCTATAAATGTCTGTACCAAACTTAAAATTTTGATTAGGTCTTTCTATTGGTGTAGTGAACAATGCTCATTTTTTTAACCCTATGAAAAAAGTTGGTGAAAATGTATGGAAAAGTTTACTGATACTGTGAAAGGGAATATGGAGTTCATGTTCTTAGCCACAGTCAGCTCCCAGTCTTATTTTTGCTGACTGTATAGAGTGTCTCAATCTTCAGCTGCAAAGAATATAATCAATGTGATTTCAGTATTGACCATCTGGTGATGCCCATGTGTAGAGTTATCTCTGTGTTGTTGGAAGAGCGTGTTTGCTATGACCAGTGTGTTCTCTTGGCAACTCTGTTAGCCTTTGCCCTGCTTCATTTTGTACTCTAAGGCCAAACTTGCCTGTTACTCCAGGTATCTCTTGACTTCCTACTTTTGCATTCTAGTCCCCCATGATGAAAAGGACATCTTTTTTTGGTTCACCTTTTTTGGCATTAGTGGTTGGGGCATAGACTTGGATTACTATGATATTGAATGGTTTGCCTTGGAAATGAACCGAGATCATTTTGTCATTTTTGAGATCGCACCCAATACTGCATTTCAGACTCTTTTGTTGACTATGAGGCCTACTCCATTTCTTCTAAGGAATTCTTGCCCACAGTAGTAGATATAGTGGTCATCTGAAATAAATTCACTCATTCCAGTCCATTTTAGCTCACTGATACCTAAAATGTTGATTTTCACTCTTGCCCTCTCTTGTTTGACCACTTCCAAATTGCCTTGGTTCATGGAACTCACATTCCAGGTTCCTATGCAATATGGTTCTTACAGCATCAGACTTGACTTCCATCACCAGTCACATCCACAAGTGGGCATTGTTTTTGCTTTGGCTCCATCTCTTCATTCTTTCTGGAGTTATTTCTCCACTCTTCTCCAGTAGCATATTGGGCAGCAATGGACCTGGGGAGTTCATATTTCACTGTTATATCTTTTTGCCCTTTCGTACTGTTCAAGGGGTTCTCAAGGCAAGAACATGGAAGTGGTTTGCCATTCACTTCTGCAGTGGACCACATTTTGCAAAATTCAGACTTGATTCAGACTGGAATTGAAGAAAGTAGGGAAAACCACTAGGCCATTCAAGTATGACCTACATCAAATGCCTTATAATTATACAAAGGAAGTGACAAATAGATTCAACGGATTAGATCTGATAGACAGAGTGCCTGAAATCTATGGATGGAGGTTCCTGACATTGTACAAGAGGTCATGATCAAAAAAATCCCCAAGAAAATGAAATTCAAAACGGTTGTCTGAGAAGGCCTTACAAACAACTGAGAAAAGAAGAGAAGCAAAAGGCAAAGGAGTAAAGGAAGATTAATCCATCTGAATGCAGAGTTCCAAAGAATAGCAAGGAGAGATAACAAAGCCTTCCTAAGTGATCAAATGCAAAAAAAAAAAAAAAGAGGAAAACAATAGAATGGGAAAGACTAGTGATCTCTTTGAGAAAATTAGAGATATCGAGGGAACTTTACAAGTAAAGATGGACACAATAAAGGACAGAAATGGTATGGAGCTAACAGAAGCAGAAGATATTAAGAAGAGATGGCAAGAATACACAGAACTATACAAAAAAGATCTTAATTACCCAGATAATCATGATGGTGTGGTCACTCACTTAGATCCAGACATCCTAGGATGCAAAGTCAAGTGGGCCTTTGGGAGCATCACTACAAAAAAAAAGTTAGTGGAGGTGATGGAATTCCAGCTGAGCTATTTCAAATTCTTAAATATGATGCTGTGAAAGTGCTGTACTAAATATGCCAGCAAATCTGGAAAACTCAGCTGTGGCCACAGGACTGAAAAAGGTCAATTTTCATTCCAATCTGAAAGAAAAACAATGCCAAAGAATATTCAATGCTTAGTCGCTTTAGTCATGTTCGATTCTCTGCGACCCTATGGACCATGGCCTGTCAGGCTCCTCTGTCCATGGGATTCTCCAGGCAAGAATACTGGAGTAAGTTATAATTTCCTTCTTCAAAAGAATGTTCAAACTATCGCACAATTGCACTCATCTCACATGCTAGCAAAGTAATTCTCAAAATTTTCCAAGCAAGGCTTCAACAGTATGTGAACTGAGAACTCCCAGATGGTCAAGCTGGATTTAGAAAAGGCAGAGGAACTAGAGATCAAATTGCCAACAACTGTTGGATCATAGAAAAAGCAAGAGAATTCCAGAAAAACACCTACTTCTGCTTTATTGACTATGTCAAAGCCTTTGAATGTGTGTATCACTACAAACTGTAAAATTCTTCAAGAAATGGGAATACCAGACCACTTGACTTGCCTCCTGAGAAATCTGTATGTAGGTCAAGAAGCAACAGTTAGAACTGGACATGGAACAAGGGACTGCTTCCAAATTGGGAAACGAGTATGCCAAAGCTGTATATTGTCACCCTGCTTATTTAACTTATATGCAGAGTACATCATGAGAAATGCCGGGCTGGATAAATCACAAGCTGGAATCAAGATTGCTGGGAGGAATATCAATCAATAACCTGAAATGCAGATGGCACCACCGTTATGGCAGAAAGTGAAGAGGAATTAAAGAGCCTCTTGATGAAAGTGAAAGAGGAGGGTGAAAAAGCTGGCTTAAAACTCAACATTCATAAAACAAAGATCATGGTATTTGGTCCCATCACTTCAAGGCAAATAGATGGGGTAACAATGAATACAGTGACAGGCTTTATTTTTGGGGCTCCAAGATCACTGCAGATGGTGACTGCAGCCATGAAATTAAAAGACACTTACTTCTTGGAAGAAAAGTTATGACCAACCTAGATAGCATATTAAAAAGCAGAGACATTACTTTGCCAAAAAATGTCCATATAGTCAAAGCTATTGTTTTTCCAATAGTCATGTTTGGATGTGAGAGTTGGACCATAAGAAAATCTGAGCCCCGAAGAACTGATGCTTTTGAACTGTTGTTTAAGAGAAGACTCTTGAGAGTCCCTTGGACTGAAAGGGTATCAAGCCAGTCCATCCTAAAGGAAATCAGTCCTGAATATTCATTGGAAGGACTGATGCTGAAGCTGAAACTCCAATACTTTGGCCACCTGATGCAATGTACTGACTCTTTGGAAAGGACCCTGATGCTGGGAAAGATTGAAGGCAGGAGAAGAAGGGATGACAGAAGCTGAGATGGTTAGGTGACATCACTGACTTGATGGACATGAGTTTGGGCAAGTTCTGGGAGTTGGTGATCGACAGGGAAGTTTTGCATGCTGCAGTCCATGGGGTCTCAAAGAGTTGGACATCACTGAGCCACTGAACTGAACTGATGAAAGTGAAAGTGTAAGTCGCTCAGTCATGTCCTATTCTTTGTGACCCCATGGGCTATACAGTGCATGGAATTCTTCAGGCCAGAGTACTGGAGTGGGTAGCCATTCCCTTCTCCAGCGGATCTTCTCAACCCAAGGATCGTACCCAAGTCTCTTGCACTGCAGGTGGATTCTTTAACAGCTGAGCTACTAGGGAAGCCCATTGATACTATAATTGAATGTATGCATACTACATACATGAATATACATGTAAAATTGATCTCATATATTATGGCTACACAGATGTATATGTTAGATTTATGAAGAATTAAAATATATTCTAAGCTGTTAAAATCATATTCTTGATAGCAAAACAAAAACTTTCTAAAAAATATTTCAACTGTAAATTTGTTGTGAACTCAACTATATATAAGAATTGAAAAAAGAGTTCACACTGATTATAACAATGGTATGTACATATGAAAAGACAGTCAACCAAATTGATAAAGTAGCTGTGTACAATGGAATATTGCCCAGCCATAAAAAGAACACATTTCAGTTGGTGCTAATGAGGTGAATGAACCTAGAGCCTATTATACAGAGTGATATAGTCAGAAAGAGAAAAGCAAATATATATTAACACATATATATGGAATCTAGAAAGATGGTGGTGGTGGTGGTTTGGTCACCAAGTCATGTCTGACTCTTCTGACCCCATGGACTGTAGACTGCCAGGCTCCTCTGTCCATGGGATTCTCCAGGTGGGAATACTTGAGTGGATTGCCATTTCCTTCTCCAGGGGATCTTTCCGACCCAGGAATGAAACCTTAGTGTCCTGCATTGTAGGCAGATTCTTTACCAACTGACCTACAAGGGAAGCCCCACTGATGACCTACTTTCAGGATAGTAATGAAGATGCAGGAAAAAAAGAACAGACTTATGGAAAGGGGCAGGTTGGGGGTAGGAAGGAAAGGGTGGGACAAATGGAGAAAGCATCATAGAAACATACACTGCTATTTGCAAAATAGATAGCCAGTGTGAATTTGCTGTATGACTTGGGGAACTCAAACTGGAGCTCTGTGACAACCTAGAGGGGTGGGATAGGGTGGGAGGTGGGAGAAAGTCTAAAAAGAGAGGGGATATATATATATATATATATATACACTTATAGCTGATCCATGTTGATGTATGGCATAAACATACACAATATTGTAATTATTCTTCAATTAAAAGTAAACTAGCAAAATATTGATAAAGCTGATAAAAGTTGTTACAAAAAAAAAATATTAAAGTTAGATTGCTTTCCTCTTTCCTGCTATCTCAGTAAATCCAGTTAACACACTAATTGGAAAGGTGGTCCAAACCCGTGAAATCTTATTTCATACTCTGGCAAAAAATTTTGTCAAGTTAAGACTCAGTGGCATTTAATGTCACTGACTGCCCTCTTTTCTTGGGATTGAAAAGTTTTCCCTGTTCTGAGACTTTCAGTCCTAAAACTGAAACAGTTTTGGACACTCTGGGATGGTTGTTAACTATGTATCTGTTCAGTTCAGTTCAATCACTCAGTTGTGTCTAACACTTTGCGACCCCATGGACCGCAGCAAACCAGGCCACCTTGACCATCACCAACTACCAGAGTTTACCCAAACTCATGTCCATTGAGTCGGTGGTGCCATCCACACATTTCATCCTCTGTCGTCCCCTTTTCCTCCTGCCCTCAATCTTTCCCAGCATCAGGGCCGTTTCAAATGAGTCAGTTCTTCGTTTCAGGTGACCAAAGTTTTGGAGTTTCAGCTTCAACATCAGTTCTTCCCATGAGCACTCAGGACAGATCTCCTTTAGGATGGAGTGTTTGGCTCTCCTTGCAGTCCAAAGGACTCTTAAGAGTCTTCTCCAACACCACAGTTCAAGAGTATCAGTTCTTCAGCGCTCAGCTTTCTTTATAGTTCAACTCTCACACTCATACATGACTATTGGTAAAACCATAGCCTTGACTAGACGGACCTTTGTTGGCAAAGTAATGTCTCTGCTTTTCAGTATGCTATCTAGGTTGGTCATAACTTTCCTCCCAAGAAGTAAGCGTCTTTTAATTTCATGGCTGCAATCACCATCTGCAGTGATTTTGGAGCCCCCCAAAAGAAAGTCTGACACTGTTTCCACTGTTTCCCCATTGATTTCCCATGAAGTGATGGGGCCAGACGCCATGATCTTTGTTTTCTGAATGTTGAGCTTTAAGCCAACTTTTTCACTCTTTAGTTCCTCTTCACTTTCTGCCATAAGGGTGGTGTCATCTTCATATCTGAGGTTATTGATTCCTGGCAATCTTGATTCCAGCTTGTGCTTCCTCCAGCCCAGCATGTCTCATTATGTACTCTGCATATAAGTTAAATAAGTAGGGTGACAATATACAGCCTTGACGTACTCCTTTCCTGATTTGGAACCAGTCTGTTGTTCCACATCCAGTTCTAACTGTTACTTCCTGACCTGCATATAGGTTTCTCAAGAGGCAGGTCAGGTGGTCTGGTATTCCCATCTCTTTCAGAATTTTCCACAGTTTATTGTGATCCACACAGTAAAAGGCTTTGGCATAGTCAATAAAGCAGAAAGAGATGTTTTTCTGGAACTCTCTTGCTTTTTTGAGGATACAGCGGATGTTGGCAATTTGATCTCTGGTTCCTCTGCCTTTCTAAAACCAGCTTGAACATCTGGAAGTTCACGGTTCACGTATTGCTGAAGCCTAGCTTGGAGAATTTTGAGCATTACTTTACTAACGCGAGATGAGTGCAATTGTGCAGTAGTTTGAGCATTCTTTGGCATTGCCTTTCTTTGGGATTGGAATGAAAACTGACCTTTTCTAGTCCTGTGGCCACTGCTGAGTTTTCCAAATTTGCTGGCATATTGAATTCAGTACTTTCACAGTATCGTCTTTCAGAATTTGAAATAGCTCAACTGGAATTCCATTACCTCCACGAGCTTTGTTCGTAGTGATGCTTCCTAAGGCCCACTTGACTTCACATTCCAGGATGTCTGGCTCTAGATGAGTGATCACACCATCATGATTATCTGGGTCATGAAGATCTTTTTTTTTTTTGTACAGTTCTTCTGTGTATTCTTGCCACCTCTTCTTAATATCTTCTGCTTCTGTTAGGTTCATACAATTTCTGTCCTTTATTGAACCCATCTTTGCATGAAATGTTCCCTTGGAATCTCTAATTTTCTTGAAGAGATCTCTAGTCTTTCCCATTCTGTTGTTTTCCTCTATTTCTTTGCATTGATCGCTGAGGAAGGCTTTCTTATCTCCCCTTGCTATTCTTTGGAACTGTGCATTCAAATGTGTATATTTTTCTTTTTTTCTTTGCTTTTTGCTTCTCTTCTTTTCATTGCTATTTATAAGGCCTCCTCAGACAGACATTTTGCTTTTTTGCATTTCTTTTTCTTGGGGATGTTCTTGATCCCTGTCTCCTGTACAATGTCACAAATCTCTGTCCATAGTTCATCAAGCACTCTGTCTATCAGATCTAGTCCCTTAAATCTATTTCTCACTTCCAGTGTATAATTGTAAGGGATTTGATTTAGGTCATACTTGAATGGTGTGGTGGTTTTCCCTACTTACTTCCTTGATAGCTCAGTTGGTAAAAAATCTGCCTGCAATGTAGAAGACCCTGGTTTGATATCTGGCTTAGGAAGATCTGCTGGAGAAGGGATAGGCTACCCACTCCAGTATTCTTGGGCTTCCCTTGTGGCTCAGCTGGTAATGAATCCATGTGTCTGAGGACGTCTTTTCTGTCTCTGAGCAGGAACTCATATTGAGGGATGGGTCTATGGATCTGTGGATATGTTTTTA
Source organism: Bos grunniens (assembly GCF_055505025.1). Lineage (NCBI taxonomy): Eukaryota > Metazoa > Chordata > Mammalia > Artiodactyla > Bovidae > Bos > Bos grunniens. Next base: position 95,999,201 of record NC_141194.1, on the reverse strand, counting down.
TAGTGTGTTGTAATGCTAGTCACTCCACTGTGTTTGACTCATTGTGATCCCATGGACTGTAGCACCACAGGCTTCTCTGTCCATGGCATTCACCAGTCCAGAATTTTAGAGTGGGTAGCCATTCCCAGGGAACCTTCCTGACCCAGAGATGGAACCTGGGTCTCATACATTGCAGGTGGATTCTTTACTGCTTGAGCCACCAGGGATATGTTTAGGATCATGTTATACTCCATCAAATGCAATATCTGTATTGGAGATCTTAAATGATTAGTTCTTTCCCAGCCTCTGACTTGTCAGGGAGACAAGTGAAAAGAAACAAGAAAAGACCATGATTTGGGGTCAAACAATTTAGTATACTTGGAAAATGCATACATCATTTAGAAGTAGCTACAGAGTTGGCAGGAATCTTTGACATCTTTTACTTACTTGATTTGATATGAGTTTATTACAGGGCTAAAGGTATAGTACTGGCTCAGCTAAAAGAACCAGAAATTATTCACTCTGAATTAATCTTATAACATCTTCAGAAATAGCAATATCACATTAATGAGCCCAGTGGCTATCTTAAGGATGAATACTATAAATACATGATTTTTGTCCTTGTTCTGGGCTTTTAATTCCTTGAATGACAAAGTACAAATAATGCTACATAAAGACATTAGCAGAGTCCTGCAGTATCTAACATAAAAAAGGTGGAGAAAAGAAAATAATGAAGACAAATTCCACTGCTTAATAGATATCTCTTGGATCTCTAGCACCTAATATAGTGCTTGGCATATACTAAGCTGTCTCTAAATATATGTAGAATGAATGAATGATTAATAGCTATGACACCAAAACACATAAATTAAATCTGCGAGCAAATGTTATTGAAATCCTGCTAAGTGCAAAGTCTGAAAGTCCATTTGTTTTGCCTATCCATTCTTCTCTATTATGCTTTATTTTTATGTATCTGAAAGTTATGACCTATTAGGAAGTACAGGTATAATCTTTTAATTTCTAGCCTAACTAGTAGCAATGGTGTTAAAAATCCAAGATGAGTCATTTTTCTAAAATTATGGGACTGGAAACTTTAAATTCCTAATTATTATATTACCTAGATTGGTGACACTATATAAACAAGATGCTACAAACAACTGTGGTCCAGTTTAATAGCTACATGGTTCATGCCACACAGCTGGGTGGATTTGGAAAAAAAAAAAATCTAATTTTCTCTATTAGGTCTACTGGAGAAAGAGGTGAGTTTACTCTGATAGGATTTGGTTTTTACAAGTTGGTTTTACAATGTTACTATTATGGCTTTTAGTTAATTTCTTTTCCTGTTTAGTTTGCCTACAAATTGATTTGAGGACAACTTTTGAATTAAAAAAAAAATATATATATATATATATATACAGGTAAAGAAGTTAAGCTTACATGCCTAACATGTCTAGTATCATCGCTCTCTTTCTGGGAAAAGGTATAAATATACCCCTTGCATGGTCCCATAATAACTTTGACCCAATTTTTATAGAATCTTGGAATAAAAATCATCAGGTTCTGTAGATTTGAATGCTGTGTTTATATCTGAAAGCTATAGCACAGTCAGCATCATCATTTTGTTTCCCCTAATAGTTAATAGAATTCTACAATGTGATTGTAGAAAAGGAAAACAATGTTTTCATTTGGTAGATCCTATTTTTTTTTTTTTTTTCTACAGAATAGCTTGGTAGGAAATGGACTTAAATAACAATGGGGCAAATTTCCTAACCACTGGATTAAGCAATAGTTCTAGGTAGACACCTTAAGCACTGGCAAAAGATGATCCACTCCCTGCTATTCTTGGAATGAAAATATGTGTTTTCTGTCTTACAAAGGGGAACTTATGGTAACTTGTTTCCCAGCTTTTCATATCATCAAACAGCAAAAGCACCCAAGAGAAATACTTTTCCTTTACTCAGTGCCTTACTAGATAATTCTCACTATGAACCTTTTAATGTGCCTTTGTCTTTGAATTGTTCATTAAGTGTTTCAGCATTATGAGTTTACATTCCTTAGACATCTACCAGGCCATGCTTTTGCTCTGTATTATAGCTATTTCGATGCTACTCTGTCAAATCCTTAATAAAGGGGAAACAAAAAACATGTTTTAACATCATCATTTTATAGTCCATGTTGTCTAGCACATGCAGCCTAGTCAAATGTGAAAGAACATTTGTCAGTCTAATATGCTGTGACTCATTGACCTTGTTCCAGAACAGGAAGGAACCAAACCAGTCACTTATATGGCTATCTATATATAATGACAGATTAGAATCAAGTGTTCTATTCAGTCTTGATTGACCTTACAGAACCAAAAAACAAAGTGTGATAGGTTACCTGAGAAGACAGTATAGAGCACATAAGAGCTCAGGCTGTGTAATCAGACCAGCTTGGGTTTATATATTTTCTTTTCAACCTGCTTACTGAATGACCTTAGAGTGATCTAGACTTATGTTGGACTTGATCACAGAACAAACATTAATCAGCTTATTGTTTATCATACAGTCTACTAGTCCAACAGCAGAAGAGGCTTAAGAGTGAGGATATAGAAAGAGCTAAGGTAAAACTGGAAGGAATGATGCTAAAAGCTGAAACTCCAGTACTTTGGCTACTTCATGTGAAGAGTTGACTCATTGGAAAAGACTCTGATGCTGGGAGGCATTAGGGGCAGGAAGAAAGGGGACGACAGAGGATGAGATGGCTGGATGGCATCACTGACTCGATGGACGTAAGTTTGAGTGAACTCTGGGAGTTGGTGATGGACAGGGAGGCCTGGTGTCGGGTCGCAAAGAGTCGGACATGACTGAGCAACTGAACTGAACTGAACTGAACTGAAGGTAAATCCTAGGATATGCATGAAAGGAGTCCTTTAGTTTGTTACATGAGTCTTGACTCAGCTATATCCATTCCCTCTGATTGAGTTGCACTAGGGAGAAACCAATTGAAAATACTAAGAATTAATTATTAAGTCATGATTATATATTTATATCTTTCATACATATTCATCTATTTAGTTAATATTTAGTGCTTTAATTATTAAACTGTTTTTGAACATTGTTTATGGGATAATATTCTTTGGCAGCCAAAATATATTCTCAAGTATTACCAGTTGACCGAGAATCAGAGCATCATAGAAACATAAGACTCAAAGTCCTGAATCCCTCGGGGTGTTTTTGAAGTCAAAGTCATTAAAACTGGTAAGAAGACAGAATACTTTGCCATACTTAAAATGTCAAACTGTAATTCATTCCCTGAGAAGGTTTAGTAGATGATTCTATATCAGAAAATCCTTCATTGAAATACTGGAAGGAAAATTAATAACAATTCTCCTGTTATTTGGAAAGGTATAGAAAAACTGTTAAAAAATTTAGAGATTTGAAGTTCATCTAAAGATTATCCACCACACCATCAGCAAATTATGTTGAGTTTATTTGTTAAGCACTAAAAGAAATAAGAAGAAAACACTGAAGAAACACAGAATTCAACCTGTTTCACATTTAAAGAGTGCATCTATAATGTCCCACCTGTGAGCATAAAGGATCCAAAGTAAAGATGATATGATCTTTGCCAACAAAACTCTTATAATCTCAGGTTGGAAGGAGACAGCAGACTACATCCTCCACTTTTAAAGTGTACATATTTAACTAGATAAGCTGAATGAGAGAGAGAGAGGAATTTGGCTGTTGTGCTAATCCAATTTGGCTTGCTCACTAATCCATTTAGTTAGCAAAGGCCCTATAATTAGCAAGATAATGAAAGTCACTCAGTCATGTCCCACTCTTTGGGACCCTGTGGACTGTAGCCTACCAGATTCCTCCATCCATGGGATTTTCCAGGCAAGAGTACAGGAGTGGGTTGCCATTTCCTTCTCCAGGGGATCTTCCCAACCCAGGGATTGAACCCACGTCTCCCACATTATAGGCAGACACTTTTCCATCTGAGCCACCAGGGAACTCATAATGAAAGACAGGAAACTGCAATTCCCTTAGTCTCCGTTTCCACTTACCTCTCACTGTGAACATCTCCCTGTGCTGTTTGTGAATCTCAAGTTTAAGATTTATATTTTTATACAACTCTGTCTCTACATGCAAGCAACTATTTCACCTACTATTCAGCCTAAGGGATAACCTTTAAGAAGACATTTTTAAGGTGAATTAGAAACTAATGTGAGGTTTTCTTTTATATATATATATATATATATAATTCCACTCCCCACATAAGGTATAATTTCATTGTATAACTAAGTATGGATATGATCTTAAAGGTATACAAAGAGGGAATAAATTCTTCCCAGAGGTGGGGGCAATGAAGGCTTCAAAGTTGATGTGGCCTATGAAGAAAAGATATCAAGAGCATGCTAAAAAGAAAGCCAATTAAAGGTGTAGGGAAGGAAAAACATTTCCTTTATCCTCTTAAGGCTTGGGGCTGGACCTGAAAATTACACTGACAGAAACAGATTTCCAGGATAAAGGCAGACAAATATATTTAATATATGCTTTACCTCAGGGGTCCCCAATGTCCACGATCTAATGTCAGATGATCTGAGGTGAAGCTGATGTAATAATAATAGAAATAAACTGCATAATAAATGTAATATGCTTGAGTCATCCCCAAACCATCACCCTACCCCAGTCCATGGAAAAATTGCCAAAAAGTTTGGGACTGCTGCTTTACATGACACAGAAGCCTTCATAAGGAAATGAAAACCCAGAGAAACAGTTAAACCTGAGCATATTTATACTAAATTTGATGAAGGGTTGAAAGTCATGGGAAAATGTAATAGGATACAAGCGTATAAGTTAAGGGTCGTAAACTGAGGGAAACTTAGAAAGGCTTGCCTCTTCAGATTCCCATCTTCAGAGATAAGGATGCTCCTTTTCTCCAGGTATAGAGAGGATACATATCACATGAGGGGTTTATGACCTGCTTAAGGGAATAAGGCAGAAGTCAGAGAGCCCCCATACCTCCCATTTCTCCAATTCCATCAACCCAAAATATTCCATATGTCAAGATGCCATGTTTTGGGGTAGCAGGTTCTGAACTCCATCATGGGCAAAGTGAACAGGCAAACATACAAAGCACTCAACGCATAATGAGTTTAGGTAATATGAGTAGAATGGGCTTGGTAGTGAATAAAACAGTTGAGGAAAGTCATAAGAGATAAGGCTGAAAAGCCAGGTGGAGTTAGACTGTTATGGTCCTTAAATACCATGATTGAGAAGTACAGTCTCTGCCCTGCAGGTGATGATCATCAATAAGGGTTTTATTTAAAGTGTAGTGATACTATCATATTTGTATTTCAGAAAGGTGATCCTTACCTGCCACCTCATATCTCTGGCCTGGCAGAAGCTGCTTCCCACAAGTAAGGAATAAAACCATAAGAAGAGTATCTTTTGGGAACAGTAAAAATACGAATATCTGAGTATTCATTTCAATGGCCCAAAAGGATGCAGGTGAGCACAGAACCATTTAGATATTTTCACCATACTTCCTAGGGCAGGGATAGTGATGACATTGGTATTTGAATACTTCTGTGAAAGGAAGAGCCCTTCCTGGGCAGAGGTGTGCATGCCTACTTAGTTGTGTCCAACTCTGTGTGACCCTATGGACTGTAGCCTGCCAGGCTCCTCTGTCCATGAGACTCTCTTTTCACAGAGTCAGTAGGAATCAACTGCTACAGACAGAGGGCTTCCCTTGTGGCTCAGCTTGTAAAGAATCCACCTGCAATGCAGGAGGCCTGGGTTCGATTCCCGGACTGGGAAGATCCCCTGGAGAAGGGAAAGGCTACCCACTCCAGTATTCTGGCCTGGATAATTCCATGGACTGTATAGGCCATGGGGTCACAAAGAGTTGGACATGACTGAGCAACTTTCCAAAAACAAACAAAGAAACAAAAACAGACAGAAGCCTAGAGTCATAGACTGGCATAGCTAGAAGGAGAGCTAGTGGTTATTCAGCTTAGAATTAGACAAACTATGGACTGCAGGCCAAATCTTGCCTTTATTTTTATGACCTTTGGATTTAGGATGATTTTTCATTTTAAATAGGTTGTAAAGGGGAAGGGGAAGAAAAAAAAAAAGAAAAAAATATGACTAATTATATGGCCTGCAAAGCCTAACATATTTTCTATCTGGTCCTTTACAGAAAAGTTTGTCATAGGCTAATTTAACCTCTTTGTGTTATACAGTAAAAAACTGATGCCTATTTATTCATCATATACATACACACACCTATATGAAATGGCCTTCTCTGAAAGATCAATTTATGCCACAGACTAATTTTATTTTCAAAATATTTAAGTTCACCTTTATTTTTTTTTTTTTTGAGGGAATTGGGAAGGGCCAAATTTGAATGTCCATGAAATCAGGCATGTTCTATGGTATATGGTATACATTTGTCACATTTTTAATATACCCTTTAACATATCTCTTTCCTATTCTTTGGTGTCGGTGGTGGTTTAGTTGCTAACGAAAGAAATAAGAAAGTCGCTCAGTCATGTCCGACTCTTTGCGACCGCATGGACTGTAGCCTGCGAGGCTCTTCCATCTACGGGATTTTCCAGGCAAGAATACTGGAGTGGGTTGCCATTCCCTTCTCAATGGAATCTTCCTGACCCAGAAGTCAAACCCAGGTCTCCTGCATTGTAGGCAGATTCTTTACCAATTGAGCTACAAGGGAAGCCCTTGGTAGCACTGTGTTAAAATACCCTAGGGGAATTATTGATCTTCTGTATAGTTTGGCTGAAGCTGATCGTATCCAAGTCTTAGGTATTGGAATATCTTACTGGTCTAAGCCAATCAGGACATCTCATGCCTGTGGTCATGAGATATCGGAACAGGAATGGACACATGATAAAGCTCAGAGTACTGATTATTGGCTGAATATTTTATGTTAACAATTTTAGAAAGAAGAATGATCATTTTCTTTTCTATTTGAACATGGAAGAAAAAACCAAAGAACACAGCCACCTTAACACAATCAGGACATGATAATGAAGTCAACATAAAGGAGAGGGGGTTTGAGAAATTGAAAGACAGAGACTGATTATATTGTTTGGAATCCCTGGATCAATCTATACCTGAAACATATATTGCTACATTTTTGTTAAGGTGAATCAGTAACTTTATTTTTTATTAAGCTGATTGGCAATCTAAAACTAGTGTACAAAATCTAGCTTACTGCTTATTTTTGTACTGCTTATGAGTTAAGACTGGTTTTATCCATTTTTAAATGATTGAAAGAAAATAATATTATTTTTTGATACATGCAAATTGTGTGAAATTCAAATGTCAGTGTCCATAAATGAAGTGTTATTAGAATGCAACCATGTTTATTCATTTGTGAATCATCTATCTCTGCTTTGTGCTTAATGGCAGAGATGAGTAGTTGTAGCAGAGACTGTATGGCCTACAAAGCCTGAAATATTTACAATTTGGCCCTTTACAGAAAACGTTTGCTTGTCCTCTGGTCTAACTAAAATGGTGATGCCCAAGAGTCCTTTTCATTTAAACTTCCTATTGGTCTCCTAGGGAAATAATAATGGGCTCATTGAAATTTATACTTATATCTAAGACTAAGAATTGAAGTAAAGGATGGAAGAGAAGGGTAGGGGGTCATTTCTATTCAGTGGTCAAGGAATTAATTCACTATCCTGTAAGAGAAATTGTCAATAAGAAGAAGGAGCTTTGAATAAGTTGTTATGCATCATTAGGTGAAGGTTTTCAGGGCCTAAGCCTTGAAGAAGTTGTTTTACATTCTCAGCTGTAGGGGGAGACACATTGAAACCATAATCACAGAAAACTAGCCAAGATGATCACATGGACCACAGCCTTGTCTAACTCAGTGAAATTAAGCCATGCTCTGTGTGGCCAGCCAAGACAGACTGGTAATGGTGGAGAGATCTGACAGAATGTGGTCCACTGGAGAAAGGAATGGAAAATCACTTCAGCATTCTTGCCTTGAGAACCCCATGAACAGTGTGAAAGGCAAAATGATAGGATACTGAAAGAGGAACTCCCCAGGTCGGTAGGTGCCCAATATGCTACTGGAGATCAGTGGAGAAATAACTCCAGAAAGAATGAAGGGATGGAGCCAAAGCAAAAACAGTACTCAGTTGTGGATGAGACTGGTGATAGAAGCAAGGTCTGATGCTATAAAGAGCAATATTGCATAGGAACCTGGAATGTTAAGTCCATGAATCAAGGCAAATTGGAAGTGGTCAAACAGGAGATGGCAAGAGTGAACATCAACATAGTAGGAATCAGCAAACTAAAATGGACTGGAATGGATGAATTTAACTCAGATGACCATTATATCTACTACTGTGGGCAGGAATCCCTTAGAAGATATGGAGTAGCCATCATGGTCAACAAAAGAGTCCAAAATGCAGTACTTGGATGCAATCTCAAAAAAAAACCAGAATGATTTCTGTTTGTTTCCAAGGCAAACCATTCAATATCACGGTAATCCAAGCCTATGCCCCAACCAGTAACACTGAAGAAGCTGAAGATGAAAAGTTCTATGAAGATCTACAAGACCTTTTAGGACTAACACCCCAAAAAGATGTCCTTTTCATTATAGGGGACTGGAATGCAGAGTAGGAAGTCAAGAAACATCTGGGGTAACAGGAAAATTTGGCCTTGGAGTATGGAATGAAGCAGGGCAAAGGCTAATAGAGTTTTGCAAAGAGAATGCGCTGGTTATAGCAAACATCCTCTTCCAACAACAGAAGAGAAGACTCTACACACGGACATCACCAGATGGTCAACAGTGAAATCAGATTGATTATATTCTTTAAGCCAAAGATGGAGAAGCTCTATACAGTCAGCAAAAACAAGACCGGGAGCTGACTGTGGCTCAGATCATGAACTCCTTATTGCCAAATTCAGACTTAAATTGAAGAAAGTAGGGAAAACCACTAGACCATTCAGGTATGACCTAAATCAAATTCCTTATGATTATACAGTGGAAGTGAGAAATAGATTTAAGGGACTAGATCTGACAGACAGAGTGCCTGATGAACTATGGATGGAGGTTCATGACATTGTACAGAAGACAGGGATCAAGAACATCCCCATGGAAAAGAAATGCAAAAAAGCAAAATGGCTGTCTGAGGAGGCCTTACAAAGAGCTGTGAAAAGAAGAGAAGCAAAAAGCAAATGAAAAAAGGAAAGATATAAGCATCTGAATGCAGAGTTCCAAACAAGAGCAAAGAGAGATAAGAAAGCCTTCCTCAGCAATCAATGCAAAGAAATAGAGGAAAACAACAGAATGGGAAAGACTAGAGATCTCTTCAAGAAAATTAGAGATTGTAAGGGAACATTTCATGCAAAGATGGGCTCAATAAAGAACAGAAATGGTATGGACCTAACAGAAGCAGAAGATATTAAGAAGAGGTGGCAAGAATACACAGAAGAACTGTACAAAAAAGATCTTCATGACCCAGATAATCACGATGGTGTGATCACTCACCTAGAGCCAGACATCCTGGAATGTGAAGTCAAGTGGGCCTTAGGAAGCATCACTACGAACAAAGCTAGTAGAGGTGATGGAATTCCAGTTAAGAAAGATGATGCTGTGAAAGTGCTGCAGTCAATATGCCAGCAAATTTGGAAAACTCAGCAGTGGCCACGGGACTGGAAAAGTTCAGTTTTCATTCCAATTCCAAAGAAAGGCTATGCCAAAGAATGCTCAAACTACTGCACAATTGCACTCATCTCACACGCTAGTAAAGTGATGCTCAAAATTCTCCAAGCCAGTCTTCAGCAATATGTGAACTGTGAATTTCCAGATGTTCAAGCTGATTTTAGAAAAGGCAGTTGAACCAGAGATCAAATTGCCAACATCCGCTGGATCATCAAAAAAGCAAGAGAGTTCCAGAAAAACATCTATTCCTGCTTTATTGACTATGCCAAAGCCTTAGACTGTGTGGATCACAATAAACTGTGGAAAATTCTGAAAGAGAGAGGAATACCAGACCACCTGACCTGCCTCTTGAGAAACCTGTATGCAGGTCAGGAAGCAACAGTTAGAACTGGATGTGGAACAACAGACTTGTTCCAAATAGGAAAAGGAGTGCGTCAAGGCTGTATATTGTCACCCTGCTTATTTAACTTATATGCAGAGTACATCATGAGAAACGCTGGGCTGGAAGAAGCACAAGCTGAAATCAAGATTGCTGGGAGAAATATCAATCACCTCAGATATGCTGATGACACCAACTGTCGGGAGCCGCGTTAGGCATTACTGACAAAATGGAGGCACGGTCCCCAACCTCCTCTCCTCATTCCACAGGCACGGATCCCAGTATGAAGGAGTTAGGCCTTGTAATTCTGACTTGTCTTTTCTTCTCCTTGGCTGAGTTGATTGAAAAGGAATATTGACGTGCTTATTGTTCTTGAGAGGAGCATGAGAAGGCACAAAGCCTTCTGAAGTTGTGCTCAGAAAATAATTCATAAAGTTAATCATTGACATTTGTTCAAGGACTTTTACAAAAGAGTGTTCCAGGATGAGCACATAGGCTGTAGCTTGAGGCCATGGGAGGGATTGATATCTGAAGCCTATTTGTGAGGAGAATGTTTATGGCAAAGGAGTTTACTGAATTTAGGGCTTAGAAATAATTAAAAGTTAGAAGTTAAAGATTTAAGGAATATTGTAAAGTTAGCATATTTTACTATAACTTATAGAAGTTAGGAATTTTTAGAGACACTATAGCTAGAAGCCTTTTTAAGAGATAGTGAGCTCAGGATGTTAGGGGCAAACAGAAGTTAGGAAGATAAGTAGTAAACTGAGGGCTGTAGTATGAGTTACAATGTAATCACAAGTTAACTATGGGACACATTAGAAGAGGTAGATAATAGATGATAAGGCTTATTCCAAGAGAATTACTGAAGCAGGAACTCTGTTTGAAGAGCAACAATGATTTATGGAGATAATAAATCTGGGAGAGGGGGAACTGAAAATGTCAAACCTCTGGCCTAATGTTTTTGTAAAAGTATAAAAGAGAATCTTAAACTTGGAATAAACAGGCAGTCCATAGAAAACTGAGAGGCTATCTCATTGGCCGACACCATCATCTCTTCAGGTTGAATCCCTGGTTGCTGGAATTGGACGCTTATGGCAGAAAGTGAAGAGGAACTAAAAAGCCTCTTGATGAAAGTGAAAGACGAGAGTGAAAAAGTTGGCTTAAAGCTCAACGTTCATAAAACAAAGATCATGGCATCTGGTCCCATCACTTCATGGGAAATAGATGGGGAAACAGTGGAAACAGTGTCAGACTTTATTTTTTTGGGCTCCAACATCACTGCAGGTGGTGACTGCAGCCATGAAATTAAAAGACACTTACTCCTTGGAAGGAAAGTTATGACCAACCTAGGTAGCATAATGTCATAATGTCAAAAGCAGAGACATTACTTTGCCAACAAAGGTCCGTCTAGTCAAGGCTATGGTTTTCACAGTAGTCATGTATGGATGTGAGAGTTGGACTGTGAAGAAAGCTGAGCGCCAAAGAATTGATGCTTTTGAACTGTGGTGTTGGATAAGACTCTTGAGAGTCCCTTGGACTGCAAGGAGATCCAACCAGTCCATTCTAAAGGAGATCAGTCCTGGGTGTTCATTGGAAGGACTGATGCTAAACCTGAAACTCCAATACTTTGGCCACCTCACATGAAGTGTTGACTCATTGGAAAAGACCCTGATGCTGGGAGGGATTAGGGGCAGGAGGCGAAGGGCACGACAGAGGATGAGATGGCAGGATGGCATCACCGACTCGATGGACATGAATTTGCGTAAATTCCGGGAGTTGGTGACGGACAGGGAGGCCTGGTGTGCTGTGGTTCATGGGGTTGCAAAGAGTCGGAAAGGACTGAGCAACTGAAGTGGACTGTAGACAGGAGTGAAAAGGTGACTTGTTTTCATTCTCTGCTGGGAAAGATTGAAGGCAGGAAGAGAAGGGGATGACAGAGGATCAGATCATTGGATGGCATCATTGACTCAATGGATATGAGTTTGAGCATGCTCTGGTAGTTGGTGACAGACAGGGAAGCCTGGCATATTGCGGTCCATAGTGTCTCAAAGAGTCTGACATGACTGAGTGACTGAACTGAACTGAACTGATTCATTCTCTACAATATTAGCTATGTGCTTCAGTTTTATTTTCATATTATGTTTGATTCATCCTCAACACAATCATATGAGCTAAGTCATATTATTATTTTCATTTTTATGATGAGAAAGCTGAGACTTTGGCTTTCCTAGTTAGTAAGTACTAGAGCTGAGATTTCAGCACAAATTAATTGGGCTCCCAAATCTATGCTCTTTCTTCTGTAACATGGGTTGGAAGCATCTGAATGAACAAGCCAAGAAAAAGAATTCTAAAAATATGACAACTACTTGTAACTGAGTTAGACTGTTCTACTTGGAAGCCTCATTGAACAAGAATTATAAACTGATGGAATTGAAAGTAGCACTTTTGAGAATGAAAGGGGACACTATAAAGAATTATGCTGGGTCTACAGAATTAATTTGAGATTGTATTGGGCTAACTAGGATGTATGGTTATCCTAATTAGTAGTTACAAGGGCATATGATTACGGGAGGAGTCATGAAAATGAGGCGTTGACAAATGATCAGATTATACCAAGGTCAGTGGAGAGCATTGGAGTGGCAGATGCATTGGGATGGAACAGATAAATGCATGCTAGCAGCTGCTCAGGACAATCACAGTGCTGTTCTCTAAGAAGGCTTCACTAAGTGCTAAGAGAAGGACTCAAAGGGATGGAATGTTGGCAATTTTTATTGATCTCAGAGTCACAAATGACTGTCATTGTAACTCAAACCCCTCTTTGTTAGAGACCTCCAAGCTGGGGAAACATGGCTTAAAATTACCACCAAGAATACTCCTTTCCCTCTATTTTCAAGAATGATGATGAAGAGACCAGTGCATGTTTCCAGCTCCGAGATAGCTTGCAGGAAGCTACTGGGAAGATTCCTCTGAGACATACCTGGTAGTGATTCTCTGAAGGAATAGCTGAACAATGATAGCAATTCTCGGCTTGCCATCCTTCTAGTCCCAGACCTACTTGCCAGTCTGTTCCAGTCCTGTGCCTTCAAACTGAATTATAGGCTCCCTACATTCTCATATGGTTTTTCAGGGCAAACAAAAACTCTTTTTATTTAGCCTTTTCTCCTTTCTTATATTTCTTTCCTCTTTGGATGATATCAATTTTCTCTCATTCATCTTTAACCACTGTCCTCATTCTTGTCCTACTGTCTGATCTCTAATACAGTTGGTTTACAAGGAATGCCACGCTGAAGATGAGGGAATGAGCTTTTCTATTTTTTTCTGATAATGTATTCATAACCAAATAAGGTAGCAACAGAAATAAAGGCATTCCCTTCACCTGTGTGTTCCCTTGCCTCCAAGATATCTTTTTAATCCATAAACATTTCTTGTGCTATCAAAATCCATAATAAACTGTAGAACTTGACAGCTGCACATTTATTGGCAAATACCACTTTGAAAGGATGTGTCCCTGGAGGATCAGTCTTGACAGTGTTTTTAACAAACTTGCGTTGAAACTCTGGTACAAACATCAGTTGATGAAAGCAAAGCTCTGTTCATGGATCGTGCTGATTCTGCACACCCGTTCACCCTCCGTACCCAACCATCATTTGCTTATTCATAGCAAGTCCCACCAGCCTTCACATTGCTTCCCTGATGGATTCGAGATAGCATCTTATATATGCCAACATCTTGTATAATACTCAGATTTGATTCACTTTTACCCCTAGACTCCACAGCCTGAGATTTAAATGTGACAATGCTATTATGTTACAATTTCTCTCAAAAAACCACATACCTCTGGCTAGACAAGACAGGCAATCTGGTACCACGGGTATTTAGGAGTTTCCTTCAAAAACATTATCAGGAGATATAGCAGGAAAAAAGGAAAGAGCCAGACCTGATAGGTATAGAAAGGCAATCCTCTAGGCAAACAGAATTGCTTGGTCTTTACCACTAAATGGCATTTTTTAAAGAATACACTGGAAAACAGCCAGAGCAGACACACAGAACTTCTTCATAGGCAACATAAAGGATAGCCGAAAGAAAACCATGATTCTGCAACTAACATACTACTTAAGATGGAAAGGAGTAAAATGGTACTGAACTTTATAAAACTCATGTTGTGTTGGCTTTCTTTTTCAAAGGAACCACAGAGATTCCTCTTTCAGAAGCACTTCCTTTCCCTTGACTTTAGATGCCTTAGTAATGTGCAGTAAGGGAATTGTGTGCATTAATGATATCCCTACTTCCAATCAAATTGTGGTTTCTAGATTACTGCTTCCTCCTAGTTTTCTCTAATTAAGTGGCATCTATGCTGCTTAGCAGTTAGTTCTAAGAGCTTCAGAGTGGCTTGCAAGTTTGCCTGGCCTGAAGGATGGAGAAAGGATTGCAGACAGAGTGCCTTATGCTATCTCCTAGTATTTTTGTCTACATGCCAAATTAAACAAAGTTGAAAGCTTTGTATTATTAATTTGAAGAAAATGGTTTTGTGATACAGTACACTCAATGCCTGAAACACTTTAAGTATATTACTGCCTATTATAAGCTATGCATATGAAAGTCTAATTATTGAAAAAAAAATGACCAAAAATGCTTGAATTTAAATGATTTAAAGCATCCAAGAAAGAATCCATGTTCCTGATTTGATAGTTCAATAGGTGATGGCATCGTCCTATCCATTAAACATCTTATCAGATTTATTTGTGTTAGATGATAACTTCCCAAATATATCTAACTATCACCACTGCTTTTAATGATGCATACATAATTTAAGGAATCTTGTTAAAATAAAGTCAATTAATATTTTGATAGCTAGGAACTTATATTGTGGTAAAAATGAACAATTTTAATGTAAATGGAGAGTATAATTTTAACTTTTACCATCAACCCTCTTAGCCTTTGTTTGTTACTTTCCATGAATATGTATAAGTTGTTTGATATTCCAAAAGCATATATTTGAATGTACAAGGGACCTTGTTAAATGTCGTTCTCAGTTAACTGAAGTGATTTGGATAAACAATAACAAATATAGTAACAGACTAAAACGAAAACATGTTCTTATTTCTTAGTGTTTTGTTTGATAATGATGCTTTCAAAACTTCTAAAACTGTCAGAAATAGTTATGCTGTGAAATTGAAGTTTAAAAATATGGAATTGGTTTTGTTTTTTGATTTTGCCTCATATAAAGAAATAAATATGTTATTTGAATGCAGGTAATTGGGGGCAAGAGGAGAAGGGGATGACAGAGAATGAGATGGCTGGATGGCATCACTGACTCAATGGACATGAGTCTGAGTGAACTCCAGGAGTTGGTGATGGACAGGGAGGCCTGGCATGCTGCGATTCATGGGGTCGCAAAGAGTTGGACATGACTGAGCGACTGATCTGATCTGATCTGAATGATATTTGCAAAGTCATGGAGAAATAAATTCCTATAGAATCTATAGTGGGCATCTTTGCTTTCTATGGTTAAAATTTTATTATGTCAAGGCCTTGCATGAAAACTTAAATGTTCTTTCTGCTAAGTTCAAGAATTTTTTTTTTTTTTATATGCTGCCTGTCAGTTTCAGGACATATAATTGGATGTCAGATATTCTATAGTTACACATTCAGCTATTTTGTGTATATGGTAGTGGTTTTCTGAATGCATAAAATATTGTTCAGTATTTTCAGTTTTCATTGGGTGTTTGGTATCACATAGATCTAGCATGATTCTCTAAAGACACCATTTTAGATCCTTATTTGCATAAAAAATGCTAAGATTTGGAACATACAGAATCTTTTGTTTTAGTTTATTGAAGTATAGTTATTTATAATGTGTTAATTTCTACTGTACAATAAGATGATTAATTTATACTATTATTATTCAGTTACCCATTCATGTCCAACTCTTTACAACCTTATGTACTATAGCACACCAGGCCTCCCTGTCCCTCACCAAACCTCCCAAAATTTGCCCAAGTTCATGTCCATTGCATTGATGATTCAGTTTTATATATATATATATATACACATATATATACACACACACACACACATATATATATATATATATATACACACACATACACACACATACATAGTTTTTTCATATTCTTTTCCATTATGGTTTATCTCAGAATATTGAATATAGCTTCTTGTGCTATACAGAAGAACCTTATTATTTATCCATTCTATATATGAGTTTGCATGTCCTAATCCCAAACTCCTACTCCATCCCTCCCCCACCAACTCCTCCACATTTTCACCCACAACTCATTCTCTGTGTCTGTGAGTCTATTTCTGTTTTGTACATAAGTTCATTTGTATTATTATTTTTTAGACTCCACATATAAGTAATATCATATGGTATTTGTCTTTGTCTGACTTATATCACTTAGTATGATAATCTTTAGGCCATGTCTCTGCAAATGGTATTATTTCATTCTATTTTGTGGCTGAGAAGTATTCCCTGTGTATATGTATCTCATCTTCTTTATCCATTCATCTGTTGATGGAGATTTAGGTTGTCTACATGTCTGAGCTACTGAAAAATAAAGAATTCTAACTTACAATATAATTGGATCAATTTACTTCCAAAGAGTCATCAAATGTTATGTGTACAAATTATTTCACTCTGACATTTCTTATTTCTCAACAGTCCTGCAAAGCGTTTAGTGGATAATCCACTTTACATTTAACATCAGAGGAGGCTGAAACCCAGAGAACTGCAATTGCTGGATTCACCAGTCATTCAGATAGCTGTGTGTGTGTGTGTGTGTGTATGTGTGTGTGTGTATGTGTGTGTGTGTATGTGTGTGTTGGTAGCTCAGTCATGTCTGACTCTTTGTGACCCCATGGACAGTAAGCTCTGTCCTTGGGATTCTCCAGGCAAGCATACTGGAGTGGGTTGCCATTCCCTTCTCCAGGATATATTCCTGACCCAGGGATTGAACCCAGGTCTCCTGCATTGCAGGCAGATTCTTTACTATCTGAGGGAAGTCCAGTCAAATAATCATTCTACAGAAAATAGCATGAATAAAACTATAATTCTTTCATTCACTCAACAGTTATCAATTGATTGCTTATTATGGATTAAGCACTATGGTAACTGTGAATAATACAAAGGAATAGAACACGCTCTTCATTCTTAGAGCTCTGTTTGATAATGATCACCTCAGTTTGTTAGGATGTCACAAACAGATATGTTTTATCATATTTATATAGAATTAGTTTCTATAAACAGAATATTTCAGTTCAGTCGCTCAGTCATTTCTGACTCTTTGCCAACCCCATGGACTGCATCACTCCAGGCTTCCCTGTCCATCACCTACCCCCAGAGCTTGCTCAAACTCATGTCCATCGAGTCGGTGATGGCATCCAACCATCTCATCCTCTGTTGTCCCCTTTCTCCTCCTGCCTTCAATCTTTCCCATTATCAAAATCTTTTCCAATGAGTCAGTTCTTTGCATCAGGTGGCTAAAATATAGAATAAATTTAAGTTAAATATATTTATAAATAATAATATGTCAACATTTTAAAGGAGAAAGTAATTAAATGCAAATAAGAAGTACAGGCATTAGGTTAATAATAACTTAGTTGAAGAGCATTTTCTAATTTCACCTTCTCATGCATAGGCTTGTTATAAAGCTCCATCTCAAGAAAACTGAGATATCTTCTCATCTTCTTAGTATGAGAAATGTATTAAACACTTTCAAATGTACTGGTTATAATATTATTTATTTTATCTCTAATTTTGTGAATTTTCTGTGATTTTTGATTTGATGGTTTTTGTTTACCTTACTAACCGAATTGCCAAATGCTTCTATTTCATCTCCCCCTCTCTCTCTTACTCACACACACAGGCACCACTTAGTTTTTGTATATCTCATTTAACTATCATTTCTTTGTAATCTTTAGTCTCTTCTTCAACCTTTGCCAACATTATTTTAACAGGGACCTTGATCATTCATTTCTTACTCAAACCTGATTGCATAATATGATCTTTGAGTTCTACACCCATTCATTACAACTCATCTTCAATTCTGCCCAAGTAACCTCTTATTCACCAATTGTTTGCATTTTCCCCCCTGTAGTGTATGTAAATGTATTTCCAGATTTTAACCATCACAGAACATTTTATTGATAATTCCTGTCTCATGAAAGGGCTTCCCTGGTGGCTCAGCAGTAAAGAATTCACCTGCCAATGTAGGAGACGAAGGAGACAATACACGGGTTTGATCCCTAGATCAGGAAGATCCCCTGGAGAAGGAAACAGCAACCCACTCCAGAGAGGCCATAATCCACGTACCGGAGTAGATTGGGTTCATCTATTCTTTCCTTAATCTTAAACTACAAAATCCTGGTGTGGTAAATTGTACTGTTGAGAATCGATTCACCCCATCTTGTAGGAATCCTTTGTAAGGCAGTTCTTTACTCCATTGACACCAAGGTTGACCATGTGACTTGCTCTGACTGATGAAGTATAAGACTCTTCCAAACAGATGCTTTATGAGTCAACATGTGCTATTGTGTGCTCACCTTCTTTCTTCTCTCTCTACAATGAGATCAGAACTATCCTAGAAAGGGAGTGATCTATTAATCTGAGTCCTAGAGTAAATATGTCATGAAGCATAGCTGCAGCTGACCATCAGTAGACCTGTAGTTTGAGTGAAAAATAATTTTTGGTTGTTCTAAGCCACTGAGTTTTTGTGATTGTTACTCCAACACAGTGAAATCTAAGCTAACCAATGGTAGTTGGAGTGGCATTGTGAACCTGAAAGTAAACAATGTGTATACTGTAATATCTGCTCCTTTTCCAGATGTCTGACTTTCTTCTCTCTAGTTAACCAGGTGGGAAATCTTGCTGTAATTTTTTCTTTTTTTCCTGTGTCCAACCACCATTCCTTCCTTAATTATGATCCTGTACCAAGAAACTTTTTAAAAGTCATATGTCCTTATTTAAAATGGTACTCATGTCTCTTACTTCTCTTTCTAAGAAGCAGTAGCTCCTCACATGCATTAAAGACTCACACTTAAAAAAAAAAAAAAAACAATAGCTCACATCAAGTAGTGTGGAAAGGGCTAAGTATCCACATGGCCCTGTTTACTGATAGCGATGACACTAAGCTTGGTGTACTATTATAGTCTCCATTTTAAAAGTGGAGAAGCTAAGTGAGAGAGAGCTTTAAGTATTTTGTCCAAAGTCACACAAAATGTCAGAAACAGGATTTCAATCCAGTTGGGCTGGCATCAAAATCCTATCATTTTCACCATTGCTCCAAACTCTTTAGTAGGATTTTTAGGGGGTGGTGCTTCTAGAAAGAGGAAGGAGTATAGTAAAATGTTTGTCTTTCCTGGGATCTGCTGTCTCTCTGTCTCTTTCTCTCTCTCCTTGGCAGATAACCTTATCCTCCCCAAACTGGCCCACCTAGATGGCCCACGTTCTGGCTTTCCTTGGAACTTGGCCATTTTTCTGTGTTAAAGTGGATCATTTCTGGTTTGGATGGGGACCAGGGCCTACCATTTTGTACTTCTCACAGTGAAATGGTTAAACCTACAAGGGTAGGATCAGAGATTCTTTCATGGACAAAACCAAGATTTTTATGATTCACATATAGCTCACTCCTAATCATAGGTAAGAAGTTCAGGGGTCAAAACTCTGCTAGGAGATGTACATGTATTTTGTAGGAGTGTTTCTTGTACACTTAATCTTCAGGAAACTGGCTCCAGCAGAAAGCTATTTGAGGATTTAGGGGCCCGAGGACCTTGCAAATTCTTCATCAGAGACAAATTAATATAGTCCATCTTTTTCTGTTGTTTTCTTCCTTTCCTATTTTCATTCTAGTTTAGGCCAATATCTCTCATCAGGTTATTGTAATAGTTCCTATTTTCTGGTCAGATAACTTCACCTGCTTCCTGCTGATGATTGAAAGCATTCTAAAGTATTTTGCCTGGCTGCAACCAACCCTTTGTTTTATTTCTCACTTTTTCTTTCAACACTTTACATTCCACACATGTTCTGCATTTCCTGCTTTAGTTTCTTTGTGGAGAAACTGTTTCCTCTGACCAAAATGGCTCAGGCTCCCACTTCCACATATTCAAATTCTTCAAATGCAGATTCATCCCCTCCAGGAAAACTTTTCTGATTCTTTACCTAATGTAACCTCTCCTGCCCTCAGAAATCCAACAGAAATAGTCTGTTTTTCTCATGGTACCTATGAATTATTACTTTGCAGTTAATGAGCCATGTTTTAACGACTTCATAGTAGGAATATACACCTCTTGAGGGCAGGGACTACTTGACATTTACCTTTATATTTCCATAGCTTCTAGCCTTTGTTCCTTAATCCACATATTTATTTATTCAACAGCAGAAAACAAAATAGAGACAGTGCCCATGTTCATAGAATATGAAATGCAGTAAGTACACATAGTAAGCCTTCAAATATTTATTGAATGAGTGTTTATCACAACTGATATATTTATTTGTCTCTATTAAAATGAATAGGCTCTTAAGTAATAAGAAATGTTTTTATATTTCAAAGTACTCAAGGTGAATACAAAGGTCTACAGGATTCATTCAACGTTTACAATCCACAAGGAAGCTTAAGACACAATAAATTTAGTGAAAGTTGATAGCAGAGATACTTTAAAGCATTTGAAATATTTTTTTATTTATTAAACCTCTTTAAAAAATCCATGTATGGGGGAAATATGCATTCTGGAAATATGCATTTTATCCAGCATTTGTATCTAGTAGAATCAGTGTCTCAAGATTAAATCAGGAGGTAATCTTAAGATGGCAGAGGAATGGGATGGGGAGACCACTTTCTCCCCCATAAATTCATCAAAAAATAATTTGAATGCTGAGCAACTTACACAAAACAACTTCTGAAGGCTGGGCAGAGGACACTGGACACCCAGAAAGGCAGCCCATTCTCTTTGAAAGAAGGTGGGAAAAATATAAAAAACAAAAAGAGAGACAAAAGAGTTAGGGATGGAGACTGTCCCAGGGAGGAAGTTGTGAAGGAGGAGAAGTTTCCAAACACCAGGAAACCCTCTCACCAGCGGGTCTGTGGGGAGTTTTGGAATCTCAGAGGGCAACATAACTGGGAGGAGAAAGAAAAAGAAAAAACAGAACACACACATAACTGCAACTCCCAGAGAAGTAGCCCAGATATTCGCATCCACCACCAGCAAGCGACGGCTGAACAGGGAGGCGCGGGTTGCATGCTTAGGGTAAGGACCAGGCCTGAATGCCCTGAGGACAGTCTGAGGTAGGTAATGTGAGATAGCAACCCAAACTGTAGGATAGCTAGAGAGAGAAGAAAAAAAAGAGAGAGAGAGAGAGAGAGAAGTTTCCTGTGAAAAGTTCTAACCTAAGTCACAACCTGGCCGGCTCACAGACAAAAGAATGACCAAATACAAGAGGAGAGCTGGCTGGCTTCAGGCTGGCCACTACCCCTGCTGGAGGCAGAGAGGCAGGTGGGCGACAGCCAGAGGAGGAAGGCGAGGGACAATCTTGGCCTCAGAGACAGCATCCACCAACAAACTGTGAGCAGGCTCCCAGCTGCTAAACAAGTCTTCCTGGGATCCTGGATGGTTGACATCTGCCAGGAGGGTCTCAGCTAGAGATCAGCTCCCCAGAGGAGACACACAGCACACCTGAGATGGCACTCTAGTGGCACACCAAGGAAACCGAGTGGCTTGGACCAGGAATGTGATTAAGATGCACAGACCACCTGGGACAGTGCACTTGCCAAGCACCTGGTTGCCTGAGCTGCTCGGACATGGGAAGGGCACAAAACGCAGGCCCAACTGAGTCTATACCTTTGTGGAGTACCCAAGAACCTGAACTTGAGCAGCTTAGACCTGGGAAGTACAAAAAACCCAGGGCCCACTTTGGACAGTTTCCCTTCAGAGCAACCTGGAGGCTGAGCAGTGTAGACAAGGAAAGCACATGCAACATGAGCTGGGGTAAGCCCAGTGTTGTCCATACACTGGGAGTACTCCCAATACATGCCAGTGATATTGTTTGCAGTGTTCCTCCCTCCCCATAGTGTAATTGAACAAGTAAGCCTAAATAAGTGACTGCCTTTGCCCCCTTGTGTCAGGGCAGAAATTAGACACTAAAAAGACTTGCAAACAGAGGAAGCCAAAATAAACAAAGAAGAGGGAACTGTTCTGGAAGTGACAGGTGCAACAGATTAAAACCCAGTAGTTAGCATTGACTACATTGGAAGGGGCATATAGAACTCCAGAAGGAATATAAGCTGGAACAAGGAACTATCTGAAACCAAACTGACCCCACACTGCCCTCAACAGCTCCAGAGAAATTCCTAGATATATTTTACTATAATCATTTTTTAATTCTTTTAAATTTTAAGTTATTTACTAACACTTTAATTTTTATTTTTATAACTTACTATTGCCTTGCAAAAAAAGACCCTATTTTTAGAATAAATTTCATACATATATATATTTAATTTTTGTGATTTTTATATTGATATTTTTAATACTGTATTTTTGAGAGTCTAACCTCTACTCTAGATTTTTAATCTTTTGGTATTTGTTATCAATTTTGTACCTTTAGGAATCCTGTTTTCAGTACGCATTTTTACTTAGGAGTGTGATTACTGGCTTGATTGCTGTCTCCCCTTTTGACTCACCCTTTTCTCCCCCAGGTCACCTCTATCTCATCCCTCCCCCTTCTCTTCTCTACCTAACTCTGTGGATCTCTTTGAGTGTTCTTGGATGTGGAGAACACTTAAGGAACTGATTACTGGCTAGATTTGTCTCTCCCCTTTTGATTCCCCCTCTTTTCCTCCTGGTCACCTCTATCTCCCTCCTCCCTCTTCTCTTCTCCATGTAACTCTGTGAACCTCCCTGGGTGTTCCTCATTGTGGGGAATCTTTTCACTGTTAACCTAGATGTTTTATCATCAGTGCTGTATGGATGGAGAAGTCTTGAGGCTACTGTAAGAATAAGACTGAAATCCAGAGGCAGGAGGCTTAAATCCAAAACTTGAGAACACCAGTAAACTCCTGAATACAGGGAACTTTAATCAATAAAAGCTCCTCCCAAAGCCTCCATACCTATACTGAAACCAAGCTTCACCTAAGAGCCAACAAGTTTCAGGGCAAGACATGCCAAGCTAATTCTCTAGCAAGGCAGAAACATAACCCTGAGCACAAAAAGACAGGTGGTCAAAAGCACACCTAACTCATAGACACCTCAAAATTCACTGCTGGACACTTCACTGCACTCTAGAGAGAAGAGATCCAGCTCCACCCACTAGGACACTGACACAAGCTTCCCTAACCAGGATACCTTGACAAGCGATTCGTTCAACCCCACCCAGAGGGAGGAACTTCCACAATAAAGAGGAACCACAAACTGCCAGAATACAGAAAGGCCACTGCAAACACAGCAATCAAAACAAAATGAAAAGGCATAGAAATATTCAGCAGGTAAAGGAACAAGATAAATGCCCACCAAACCAGACAAAAGAGGAGAAGAAAGGGAGTCTACCTGAAAAAGAATTCAGAATAATGATACTAAAATGGATTCAAAATCTTGAAAACAAAATGGAGTTACAGATAAATAGTCTGGAGACAAGGATTGAGAAGATGCCAGAAATGTTTAACAAGGACCTAGAAGAAATAAAAAAGAGTCATTCAATAATGAATACTGCAAAAAATGAGATCAAAAGCACTCTGGGGGAACCAACAGTAGAATAACTGAGGCAGAAGATAGGCTAAGTGAGGTGGAAGATAGAATGGTGGAAATAAATGAAGCAGAGAGAAAAAAATGAAAAAAGAATTAAAAGAAATGAGGACAACCTCGGAGACCTCTGGGACAATGTTAAATGCCCTAACATTCAAATCATAGGAGTCCCAGAAGAAGAAGACAAAAAGAAAAGCCATAAGAAAATTCTTGAGGAGATAATAGTTGAAAATTTCTCTAAAAGTCGAGGAGGAAATAGCCACCCAAATCCAAGAAACTCAGAGAGTTCCAAACAGGATAAACCCAAGGCAAAACACCAGAATACACATATTAATCAAATTAACAAAGATCAAACACAAAGAGCAAATATTAAAAGCAGCAAGAGAAAAGCAAAATAAAAACACCAGGGCATTTCCATAAGGATAACAGTAGAAACTCTTGAGGCCAGAAGGGAATGGCAGGACATAATTAAACATTTCTCCTCATTTCTCTTTCTCATGAAAGAGAAAAACCTATAACCTAGATTACTATACACAGCAAGAATTTCATTCAAATATGAAGGAGAAATCAAAAGCTTTACAGAGAAGCAAAAGCTGAGAGAATTCATAACCACCAAATCAGCTCTTCAACAAATGCTAAAGGATCTTCTCTAGACAGGAAACACAGAAAATGTGTATAAACTCAAACACAAAACAGCAAAGTAAATGGCAATGGGTTCTTACTTATAAATAATTACCTTCAATGTAAATGGGTTGAATGCCCCAACCAAAAGACAAAGACTGGCTGAATGGATACAAAAACAAGACACCTATATATGCAACAAGAGACCCACCTCAAAACAAGGGACACATACAGACTTAAAGTGAAGGGCTGGAGAAAGATATTTCACACAAATGAAGACCAAAAAAAGGCAGGAGTAGCAATACTCATCAGACAAAGTAGACTTTGAAATAAAGGCCGTGAAAACAGACAAAGAAGGACAGTACATAATGATCAAAGGAATAGTCCAAAAAGAAGATATAACAGTTATAAATATATATGTACCCAACATATGAGCACTGCGATATGTAAGGCAAATGCTAACAAGTATGAAAGGGGAAATTAAGAGTAACACAATATTAGTGGGAGATTTTAATATCCCACTCACACCTATAGATAGATCAACTAAACAGAAAATTAGCAAGGAAACACAAGCTTTAAATGATACACTGGAGCAGTTAGACCTAAATGATATCTAGAGGACATTTCACCCCAAAACAATGAATTTCACCTTTTTCTCAAGTGCACACAGAACCTTCTCCAGGATAGATCACATCCTGGGCCATAAATCTAGCCTTGGTAAATACAAAAAATTGAAATCATTCCAAGCATCTTTTCTCATCACAAAGCAGTAAGATTAGATGTCAACTAAAGCACAAGATGGAGTCAAGATTGCTGGGAGAAATATCAATAACCTCAGATATGCAGATGACACCATCCTTATGGCAGAAAGTGAAGAACTAAAGAGCCTCTTGATGACAGTGAAAGAGGAGAGTGAAAAAGTTGGCTTAAAGCTCAACATTCAGAAAACGAAGATCATGGCATCTGGTCCCATCACTTCATAGGAAATAGATGGGGAAACAGTTGAAACAGTGGTTGACTATATTTTTCTGGGCTCCAAAATCACTGCAGATGGTGGTTGCAGCCATGAAATTAAAAGACGCTTACTCCTTGGAAGGAAAGTTATGACCAACCTAGACAGCATATTAAAAAGCAGAGACATTACTTTGTCAACAATAGTACGTCTAGTCAAGGCTATGGTTTTTCCAGTGGTCATGTATGGATGTGAGAATTGTACTATAAAGAAAACTGAGCACCGAAGAATTGATGCTTTTGAACTGTGGTGTTGGAAAAGACCCTTGAGAGTCCCTTGGACTACAAGGAGATCCAACCAGTCCATCCTAAAGGAGATAAGTCCTGGGTGTTCATTGGAAGGACTGATGTTGAAGCTGAAATTCTAATACTTCAGCCACGTGATGCAAAGAGCTGACTCATTTGAAAAGACCCTGATGCTGGGAAAGATTGACGGCAGGAGGAGAAGGGGATGACAAAGGATAAGATGGTTGGATGGCATCACTTACTCAATGGACATGGGTATGGGTGGACTCTGGGAGTTGGCGATGGACAGGGAGGCCTGGCATGTTGCGGTTCATGGGGTCGCAAAGAGTCGGACATGACTGAGTGACTGAACTGAACTGAACAGAACAGGAAAAAAAGTATTAAAAGTGCAAACATATGGAGGCTAAACAACACACTTCTGAATAACCAACAAATCACAGAAGAAATCAAAAAAGAAATAAAAATATGCATAGAAAGGAATGTAAATGAAAACACAACAACCCAAAAGCTATGGGATTCAGGAAAAGCAGTGCTAAGGGGACAGTGAATAGCAATACAAGCTTACCTCAAGAAACAAGAGAAAAATCAAATAAATAACCTTACTCTACATCTAAAGAAACTAGAAAAAGAAGAAATGAAGAACCCCAGGGTTAGTAGAAGGAAAGCAATTATAAAAACTAGAGCAGAAATAAATGAAAAAGAAACAAAGGAAACTAGCAAAAATAAACAAAACTAAAAGCTGGTTCTTTGAGAAGATAAATAAAATAGACAAACCATTAGCCAGACTCATCAAGAAAAAAAGGGAGAAGAATTAAATCAACAAAATTAGAAATGAAAATGGAAAAATCACAACAGACAGCACAGAAATACAGAGGATCATAAGAGACTACTATCAGTAACTATACGCCAATAAAATGGACAACTTGGAAGAAATGGACAAATTCTTAGGAAAGTATAACTTTCCAAAACTGAACCAGGAAGAAATATAAAATCTTAATAGACCCATCACAAACATGGAAATCGAAGCTATAACCAGAAATCTTCCAACAAACAAAAGCCAAGGACCAGATGGCTTCACAGGTGAATTCTGTCAAAAATTTAGAGAAGAGTAAGCACCTATCCTACTCAAACTCTTCCAGAAAATTGCAGAGGAAGGTAAACTGCCAAAATCATTCTATAAGGCCACCATCACCCTAATACCAAAACCAGATAAAGATGCCACAAAAAAGAAAACTACAGGCCAATATCACTGATGAACATAGTTGCAAAAACCTTAACAAAATTCTAGCAAACAGAATCAACTACATATTAAAAAGATCATACATCATAGCCAAGTGTGTTTTATCCCAGGGATGCAGGGATTCTTCAGTATTCACGAATCAACCAATGTGATACACCACATTAACAAATTGAAAAATAAAAACCATATGATTATTTCAATAGATGCAGAGAATGTCTATGACAAAATTAAATATTCATTTATGATAAAAACTCTCCAAAAAGCAGGCTTAGAAGGAACATACCTCAATATAACAAAAGACATATATAATAAACCCACAGCAAACATTATCCTCAATGGTGAAAAACTGAAAGCATTTCCCCTAAAGTCAGGAACAAGACAAGGTTGCCCACTCTCACCACTACTATTCAGCATAGTTTTGGAAGTTTTAGCCACAGCAATTAGAGAAGAATAGGAAATAAAAGTAATCCAGATTGGAAAAGAAGCAAAACTCTCTCTGTTTGCAGATGACATGATCCTCTACATAGAAAACCCTGAAGACACAACTAGAAAATTACTAGAGCTAATCAGAATATAGTAAAGTTGCAGGATATAAAATTAACACACAGAAATCCCTTGCATTCCTATACACTAACAATGAGAAAACAGAAAGTGAAATTAAGGAAACACTTCCACTCACCATAGCAATGAAAGGAATAAAATACTTAGGAATAAATCTACCTAAAGAAACAAAAGACCTAAACTAATACAATTATGTAAAGTTTAAAAATAAAATAAAGTTTAAAAAAAAAAGAAAAAAAAATGGAGAGGAAGGACAAAAAAAAAAAAAAAGAAACAAAAGACCTATATATAGAAAACTATAAAGCACTGATGAAAGAAATCAAAGAGGACACAAATAAATGGAGAAATATACCATGTTCATGGATTGAAAGAATCAATATTTTGAAAATGAGTATACTACCCAAAGCAATCTATAGATTCAATGCAACCCCTATCAAGGTACCAATGGTATTTTTCAGAGAACTAGCACAAATAATTTCACAGTTTGTATGGAATACAAAAAACCTCAAATAGCCTAAGCAATCTTGAGAAAGAAGAACATAACTGGAGGAATCAACTATCCTGTCTTCAGACTATACTACAAAGCTATAGTCATCAAGACAGTATGGAACTGGCACAAAGACAGAAATATAGATCAATGGAACAAAATAGAAAGCCCAAAGATAAATCCATGCCTCTATGGACACTTTATCTTTGACTAGAAGGCAAGAATATACAATGGAGAAAGGACAATCTCTTTAATAAGTGGTGTTGGGAAAACTGGTCAACCACTTGTAAAAGAATGAAACTCGAACATTTTCTAACACCATACACAAAAGCAAACTCAAAATGGATTAAAGATCTAAATGTAAGACCAGAAACTATAAAAGTCCTTGAGGAAAACAAAGGCAAAACATTCTCTGACTCTCTGACATAAATCACAACAGGATCCTCTATGACCCTCCTCCAAGAGTAATGGAAATAAAAGCAAAAATAAACAAATGGGGCCTAATTAAACTTAAAAGCTTTTGCACAGCAAAGGAAACTATAAGCAAGGTGAAAAGACAGCCTTCAGAATGGGAGAAAATTATACAACACAAAGCAACTGACAAAGAATTCATCTCAAAAATATACAAGCAGCTCCTGCAGCTCAAGTCCAGAAAAATAAATGACCCACTCAAAAAATGGGCCAAACAACTAAACAGACATTTCTCCAAAGAAGACATATAGATGGCTAACAAACACCTGAAAAGATACTTAACATCACTCATTATCAGAGAAATGCAAATCAAAACCACAATGAAGTACCATCTCACGCCAGTCAGAATGGTTGCTATCAAAATGTCTACAAATAATAAATGTTGGAGAGTGTGCAGAGCAAACGGAACCCTCTTACATTGTTGGTGGGAATGCAAACTAGTACAGCCACTATGGAGAACGGTGTGGAGATTCCTTAAAAAACTGGAAATAGAATTGCCATACTACCCAGCAATCCCACTTCTGGGCATACACACCGAGGAAACCAGAATTGAAAAAGACACATGTACCCCAATGTTCATCGCAGTATTGTTTACAATAACCAAGACATGGAAGCAACCTAGATGTCCATTGGCAGATGAATAGATAAGAAAGATGTGGTACATATACACAATGGGATATTACTCAGCTATTTAAAAGAATGCATTTGAATCAGTTCTAATGAAGTGGATGAAACTGGAGCCTATTATACAGAGGGAAATAAGTCAGAAAGTAAAACAGCAATACAGTATATTAACACATATATATGAAATTTAGAAAGTTGGTAACAATGACCCTATATGCGAGACAGCAAAAGATACAGAGATGTAAAGAAGACTTTTGGACTCTCTGGGAAAAGGCGAGATTGGGATGATTTGAGAGAATAGCATTGAATCATGTATATTACCATATGTGAAATAGATCACCAGTCCAGGTTTGATGCATGAGACAGGGTGCTCAGGGCTGGTGCACTGGGATGACCCTGAAGGATGTGATGGGGAGGGAGATGGGAAGGGGTTTAGGATGGGGAACACATGTACACTGATGGCTGATTCATGTCAATCTATGGCAAAACCCACTATGATATTGTAAAGTAATTAGCCTCCAGTTAAAATAATTAAATTAATTTTAAAAAATGAGCCACACTTAGCACACAAAATGCTCTTGATTATTTTTACTATTACAGTGAAATGGTATATTGGCCCTGGGAGTTTGCCATGTAAGCACAAAAGACATACCTACCAGTCTCACAGAAATTAGTGGAGCTCTGGTGATATACACAAATGGCAAAAAGAAGAGCAAAGCATATACAGCTAACTTAAAAATATATAGTATTTTAAAGACAACTCCTATCTTTAAGCTTAAACAATTATGTTCGTTTTGAGAACTACTCATCTAGATTATCTGTGCTATTTCCCCCACTCCATCAAAATCAACATAATGAACAAAAGCATCGTAAAATGTAAAATTTGCTGATTTCAGGATCATTTGACCCAGGGATCCTGGCAAATCCCATTGGAAATCCTAGGGATAGGCAATTCTGATGCAGCCAGGTAGGAAGCAGGCCTTCAAAGCATCCCACCTCTGATCACCTTCCCCACTGATTGGTTGCTGTTATGAAGCTAAATGTGTGTGTGTGTGTGTGTGTGTGTGTGTTCACGTGCATGCTCAGTCATGATAGACTCTTTGTGACCCCATGGATTGTAGCCTGCCAGTCTCTTATGTCCATGGGATTTTCCAGGTAAGAATACTGGAATGCATTGCCATTTCCTCCTTCAAGGGATCTTCCTGACCCAGGGATTTGAAGCTGTGTCTCCTGCATTGCAGGTGGATTCTTTACTGCTTGAGCCATTGGGGAAGCCCTTTGAGCTAAATGTTTGTATCACCTTAGGTTTATGTGTTGAAATCTTACTCCCCAATGTGATGGTATTGTTATGGAACTGGTTGGTTGGATCCACTCTGGGGTGCTAGCTTGGGGCAAGACCCCTTGTCTTGGCCAGGGAGTTTCTTTCTCTGATCAGATTTTAGCCACTAATAATGAAACTGATGCTGATACCAGAACAGGACAAGTTTTATTCAATGGGCAAAGAATGGAGAAGCAGGAACATAGTTTTCAAATCAATTTCTCAACCCAGTTCAGGTGGAGATGCCAAATATATGACAGTCAAGGTAATAGGGAGGGAATTGGAAAGAGTGAGAGAAATATTCATGATTTATCTGAAACATGGATATAGCTTGGACACAGAACTGATTCAGCTCTCCTTTTAGGCTCTGTATGGGTTGTTCTGGCTGTTGGCATGGCAACTGTCAATTGTTATGGTGCTGGTGGATGTGTCATTCAGCATGCTAATGAATTAAAATGAGCACATAATGAGGTTCAAGGTTTACTGGAAGTCAAGTATTCCACCATCTTGGGTCTAGTTGGCTCTAACCAGTTCTTGTTTTTTTTCTCTTACAGCTTCCTCCTGAAACTTAGATAAAAGTAATTGGTTTCTATTCAAGGGAGGGGCAAGAGTTTGATTCTGAGGCAACAGTCTTGGTAACCATGTTAGGAGGTGGGGCCTTTGTGAAGTTATTAGGATTAGATGAAGTCATGAGGATGAAACCCTCGAGTATGGGATTAATGCCCCTTTGGGAGTCACAGGACAACTTGCTTCTCCTCTCTGCTCTGTACCATGTGAGAATACAATGAGAAGTTGGTAGTCTGTACCCTGAAAGAAGGTCCTCACCAAAACCCCATCATGCTGGTACCCTGATCTTAGGTGTTCAGCCTCCATAAATGTGAGAAATAAATTTCTGCTGTTTATAGGCCACCCAGTCTATATTAGTAGGTTGGATGCATGCTCAGTTGCTTCAGCTGTGTCTGACTCTTTGAGACCCCATGGACTGTAGCCTGCCAAGCCCCTCTGTCCATGGGATTTTCCAGGAAAGAATACTGTAGTGGGTTGTCATTTCCTCCTCCACGAGATCTTCCCAGCCAAGGATTAAACCTGCATCTCCCATGTCTCCTGCATTGGAAGGCAGATTCTTTACCACTAACCCATCTGGAAAGCCTATAGTACTTGATTATAGCATCCCGAACAGACTAAGACAGCTAGTGGCTAAAATTCCTTAATTAGAAATTCAGGGGTTTTTTTATGCTTTGTAAAAAAAATGTAAATATTTCTGGTGTGGCTAGCACTTAAAAACCTATCTGTCATTTATGAGTAAGTGGAGTGGTTCTCAAACATCAGGGGGTACCAAAATACCCTGATGGTTATGTTACCACCCAGGATGCTTGGCTCCATCCCCAGAGTTTCTGATTCAGTCAGTCTTGGGTGGCATCTGAAAACGTGCATTCATAGCAAGTTCCCAGCAGATGCTGAGGTTGCAGGCATCATCCTTTTCTGAGAACCCCTGGCTTAGTGTAAATGAGGTTATCAGATCATTACCTCAGGGTAGTTTTTGAAAGGTAAAGAGAGAGCAAGGGAGCACAAAAGGAGAAAGAAAGAAAAATGAAGAATAAGAATTGCTCGAAGAAAAGCAGAATTTATATATTTTCTGAAATTTATATATTTTATATATATATATTATATATATATATATATATATATATTTTATATATTTGCCTGAACTAGCAAGCAGAAATCTTTGAAATGCTATGTGTAGTGCAATGTGTAGTTGTGGAACTGGCACAGTGCACTCACCTTGGGAATAGAAAATGCAACTTCCTAAATACAATATTCTTTACACCTTAAAAGGGGAATTTCAATAAATGGGATAAATGCTTATTTAACAGTTTACCAATATAGCATGCTTTTCTAAGTCATTTGCCCTTTAAAAAGTGTGATTGCTTTTTTTTTTTTTTTTTGGTCCAACAATAAAAGACTATTTTGTGCTATTTCCCCCATGAGTACTGCTGTTATTACTTAATATTTATTAAGTAGCCACCATAGTGGCTTTATCTTACAGTAGAGGTTTCTCTTCTTTACATTTATGTGCTAAATAGGATTTTCCTCCTGCCCATCAAACTGAAACCATATTAAACAACACAGAACAATTTGAAGTAGACTGGGGTATAGGAATCAATGTTCACATTTCTGTATTTAGAAAAGCTGAGAACAACAAACCAAACATTTCCTCCTTTCAGTTTGAGCCTAATGTATCTATTAGGAATGCAGTTGCAAATGCATCCAATCAATTAAACAGGTCACACACTGATGAGTCTTAAGATTTATTGGTTAGAAGTGAAATATAGGAACATATCGTGTCAAAGGAAGTAGAAGCCATAGTTTAAAGGAAGATAAATTAGATCTTGAAGGTAATAATCTGCAGAAAAGTTATTTTAAAGAGACACTGTACATGTTGGATCAGATAACTTGAAGAAAACAAGAATAACAGTGCTAAAGGGTGAAGCTGAGAATTTAAAGACTACAGAAAATTTAATTAAAAAAGAGTCATGCTTTATAATGCAGATTAGGAAGATGCAAGGAAAGAACTCACAATCCTTATCTCTGGTATTTGGAAAAAGAAAAAAAAAATCTTTCATGATAAGACATGATAATTCTAGCAGTCTCAAAATAATTCATCATCTCTAGTTCAAATATTGTAAAATGAATCACAACACAAAATGTGTTCTCAGACACATTGAACTTATTTTCTGACTCTTTGTGACCCCTTGGAATTCTCCAGGCTAGAATACTGGAGTGCATAGCCTTTCCCTTCTCCAGAGGATCATCCCAAGCCAGGGATGTCAAACCCAGGTCTCCATTATTGCAGGCGTCTTCTTTACCAGCCGAGCCACAAGGGAAGCTCAAGAATACTGAAGTGGATATCCTATCCCTTCTCCAGCGGATCTTCCCAACCCAGGAATCGAACTGGGGTCTCCTGCATTGCAGGCAGATTCTTTACCAACTGAGCTATCAGGGAAGGCCTCTTCTCAGATCACTCTCTACTAAATGATTGAAGGAAAATTATGGAAGAGACTAAGACAGAGAATCACCACATAGAACAAGATGGAGAATACATCCATTAGGTTCTGTTATGGGTTGAATTGTGCCCCTCCCCCCACAAAGATAGGTGGAAGTCCTAACCTTTAGTGCTTTAGATCATGACCTTATTTGGAAATAGTTTTGCTGCAGATGTAATTATTTAAGATGAGGCCATATTGGTTTAGGATAGGTATTTAATCCATATAACTGATGTCCTTAGAAGAGATACAGATACCCAAGGAGAAGCCTTGCAAAGACACAGATAGAGATCGGAGTGATGAATCTACAAGGCCAGGAATCCCAAGAACTGACCACCATCACAAGAAGCTAGCAGAGAGGCACATAACAGCTTTTGCCTCAGAGCCCTCAGGAGAAAGTATTCCTGCTGACACCTTGATTTTGTACTTCTAGCCTCCAGAACTTTGAGGGAATAGATTTCCTTGAGGGAATAAACTGTGCTAAATCACCAGGGTTTGTGGTACTATGTCACAGCAGCCCTAAGAAACTAATACATTTTCTTTCTCAAAATTTTTCATGTTTCAAGATTTGTTCACAAAGGGCTAAGCCTTACACATTGACTCACATTGCACCACTCAAGCTGGTCAAACCTTTAATAAATATAAAAATCATGGATAAATTAGATGGATATTTATTAGAATTATTCCCAGGAATGTATATGTAGTAGTGTAATAATAGTTTATGAACATTCTAGTGCATATTCTACAAATAGAAATGAAAAAGGAGAAAAAGTTGAAATAAAAATGCCTGAAAATATTCTGTATTTTATTTTTAATGGTGCAAAAAGGCCTTTCGTTCTCACTCATCTCTATCTTTAGTCACCAAGTTATGTCTGACTCTTGCCATCCCATGGACTGCAGCCTGCCAGGCTCCTCTGTTCATTGGATTCTCCAGGCAAGAATACTGGAATGGGTTGCTATTTCCTTCTACAAATATTATATAAAAGTATATTTTAGTAAGATTAATCTACTGAAGACTGGATGATGTTCATTACTTTAAATTCTTGGTTTAATAGTTTGTGATACAATGACTTAATGGCTTGATTCTAAATTCAGTATGTTTCCATAGTCGAAAAGATACTTCACAAAAGTATATAGATGTGAATGAAAGGAGTGTACTGTTGGATGCATTTGCTAAATACTGATGCTCAATAGTGAGTTCCAAGCACCAATTTTGTAATAGTTTTTGGGTTAAATTAGCTGTTTTTGTTTTTAATCATTTGGAAGTAAATTGCAGACTTCATAGTGATTTGCTTTTATATATTCAACTTACATCTACTGAGTATAATGGCATCCTCTTTCATAATCACTCTACTATCACACCTAAGAAAATGGCAGTAATTCTCTAGTATCACCTAACACATATTTCATATTAAAATTTCCTCAATTGCCCCAACAAATGTCTTTTATAGCCTTTTTTTTTTTTGAACAGATGTGCAATCTAAGTTCATGTATTACAATTTTTGTGTTACTTTAGCCTCTTTTAGGAAAGAGTACATCTCCCTCATCTTGTGTATTCACATTTTTAAGAAACCAGGAGTGTCGTCCTGTACAATGTCCTGTATTCTGGATTTATCTGATTGTTTCCTCCTGGCATTATTTAACTGCAAAAATCTCATGTATTCCTTGTACAATACAGTAAGGTCTATAGAGGCTTGGTTATATTAAGATGAAATACTTCAATAGCAGTATCCCAGATGGCACCTGTAGTAAAGAATCTGCCTGCCAGTGCAGGAGAGGTAAGAGACATGGGTTTGATCCTTGGTCAAGAAGATCCCCTGGAGGAGGGCATGGCAACCCATTCCAGTATTCTTGCCTTGAGAATCCCATGGAAAGAGGAGCCTGGAAGGCTACAGTCCATAGGATCACAAAGAGTCAGACATGACTGAAGTGATTTAGCATAAATGCGTGCACTTTAGCAGAATATTTCAAAGGTGATATTGTTTAA
The DNA here is from genome assembly GCF_055505025.1 of Bos grunniens. Classification (NCBI taxonomy): domain Eukaryota; kingdom Metazoa; phylum Chordata; class Mammalia; order Artiodactyla; family Bovidae; genus Bos; species Bos grunniens. Next base: position 95,963,800 of record NC_141194.1, on the reverse strand, counting down.
TTCAGTTTTCATCATCTTGGTCTGTTCATTTAGGTCTGGCTGTAAATTAAAAGATGCTTACTTCTTGGAAGAAAAGTTATGACCAACCTAGATAGCATATTGAAAAGCAGAGACATTACTTTGCCAACAAAGGTCCGTCTAGTCAAGGCTATGGTTTTTCCAGTAGCCACGTATGGATATGAGAGTTGGACTGTGAAGAAGGCTGAGCGCCAAAGAATTGATGCTTTTGAACTGTGGTGTTGGAGAAGACTCTTGAGAGTCCCTTGGACTGCAAGGAGATCCAACCAGTCCATTCTGAAGGAGATCATCCCTGGGATTTCTTTAGAAGGAATGATGCTAAAGCTGAAACTCCAGTACTTTGGCTACCTCATATGAAGAATTGAGTTGACTCTTTGGAAAAGACTCTGATGCTGGGGGGGATTGGGGTCAGGAGGAGAAGGGGACGGCAGAGGATGAGATGGCTGGATGGCATCACTGACTCGATGGACATGAGTTTGGGTGGACTCGGGGAGTTGGTGATGGACAGGGAGGCCTGGCGTGCTGCGATTCATGGGGTCGCAAAGAGTTGGACATGACTGAGTGACTGAACTGAACTGTACCTATACTAGAAACACTAAGTTTGATCACTTGTAGAAGGTAAAGAACCTCTATGCAATGAGGGAGACTCAGGTTCAATTCCTGGGTCAGGAAGATGCCCTGGATAAGGGAATGGGTACTCACTCCAGTGTTCTTGCCTGGAGAATTCCATGGACAGAGGAGCCTGGCAGGCTACAGTCAATGGAATCGCAAAGAGTCAGACATTACTGATCAACTAAACCTTTCACGCTTCTCGCTTTCATTTTAAGGCAATCCCCACTTACAGTACCCTCCACTGTAAAGGTCTTTTCCCCTAGGTGCACTTCCACATAGTGAATATTCTTCTCTACAGTAATCTTTTACCTAATTGCTTTAACATTCATCAGTGATCCTTGCCTTGACCCATTTTTACTTTGGAGATAAGTGAAGTGAGTGAAAGTAGCTCAGTCGTGTCTGACTCTTTGCAAGCCCATGGACTATAGAGTTCATGGAATTCTCCAGGCTAGAGTACTGGAGTGGGTAGCCTTCCCCTTTTCCAGGGGGTCTTTCCAACCTAGGAATCGAACCAGGGTCTCCCACATTGAAGGCAGATTCTTTACCAGTTGAGCCACACGGGATGGTTGCTACTGCTGCTGCTAGGTCACTTCAGTTGTGTCCAACTCTGTGCGACCCCATAGACAGCAGCTTACTAGGCTCCTGTGTCCCTGGGATTCTCCAGGCAAGAATACTGGAGTGGGTTGCCATTTACCTCTCCAGTGCATGAAAGTGAAAAGTGAAAGTGAAGTCGCTCAATCGTGTCCGACTCTTAGCAACCCCATGGACTGCAGCCTACCAGGCTCCTCCGTCCATGGGATTTTCGAGGCAAGAGTACTGGAGTGGGGTGCCATTGCCCTCTCTGCCAGGGAAGGTTACAACATAGTAATTTTCTAAATCCATTATTCATTTTACATTTAATTTGTTAACTAACATTCTGTAAAGAAGAGCTCTCTTTTTATTCACCTTTTTTCTTTTACAGAGAGAGTAAATATCACTATGGACAAATAGGTTTTAATTTATTTAGTGTGGTACAGTTAATTATAGTTATTATTCTTTTGAATTATCAAAGTGTTTCAAATATGGCCAGTAGAAGCTTCTTCCAGCTGAATCTGTATTCTTCTAGGGTGACATGTCCCTGTTAATCTTTGAGTAACTTCTTGTTCTTTTTGGCACAAGCTGTCGCAGTCTTACCCTGCCTGGGACCTGGAATCACCATTTCTCAAAGAAGCTTTGGTTCCTTTGATTAGGAAATTGAATTTAGGACTTTTCTATGTGTGTTAATGCTTCCAGAATGTCATTGCTTCTAGGACCATCTGTGTCAGAGCTAGGAGAAATACTTTTTAAAATTACAAGTTCATACTGATATTTTCAGTTAATTTTATTTTTAAAAAGTTTTAATTGTGATAAGAAAAAACACATAGTATAAAATTTACTATTTTATATAGCAGAGAGAGAAGTAAAATGGCAGCTTCCAGGCTCCAGGTGCCATTAGGCCTCTAACTCTGTCAGATCAGACACCTGTCATTGCCAATACTTCAAATGAACAAATGAGCCTCTCCCACATAAGTTTTGGGCCCCTTGGATAGGGCTTAGCCCTGGGCCTTGGAGCTGAGCACAGTGACCTCCTGTAAACTAGCAAAAAAATTAAAGACAAACTTATTCTAGGAAAGAATTCAGAATGAAACAATGGAAAATATTCTCTGTCAGGTGTCCCTTTGGATGGCAGAATAGAAGGACATGTGGCCATCTTTTCTTACAAGAACACTAAAATCTCAACTGACTGCTGAAAACCATTGATAAGAGAATGTTGGATCCCACCAACAAAAGATACCACACAACCAAGGGCAATGGAGAAGCCCCAGCAAGATGGTAGGAGGGAAGCAACCGTGTTTAGAATAAAACCTCATACCCACCAGAAATGGTGCAAACAAAACCTTGTGTGCACAGGACCCAGAGAAAGGAGCAGTGATCCTCCACAAGAGACTGAGCCAGACCTGCCTTTAGTGTTAGAGTGTCTTCTGCAGAGGCAAGGGCCAGCAGTGGTCTGCCACGGGGACAGGGGCTCTGGCTGCAGCAGATTTGGGAGGCGTAGCATGTGGCATAAATCCTCTTATAAGAGGTTGCCATTAGCCCCACTATAGAGCTGCAGAGCAGATGACCCACAAACTGGAGAACAATTATACCAAAGAGCTTTTGCACTGCTGTGAAAGTTCTAGGTCCCACAACAGATTTCCCAACCTGGGCATCCAGCAAGGGACTAAGATCTTCCAGGGAATTTGACTTTGAAGTCCAGTGTCAGGAGCCACATTAGGCATTACTGACAAAATGGAAGCACGGCCCCAGACCCCTCTCCTCATTCCCCAGGCACGGACCTGGGATGAAGGAGTTAGCTCTTGTGATTCTGACTTGTTTCTTCCTTTCTTCAGTTGAGTTGGCTGGAAAGAATGTTAAGGTGCTTATTATTCTTGAGAGAAGGGTGAGAAAGCACAAAGCCTTTTGCAGTTGTGCCAAGAAAATAATCTATAAAGTAACCATTGACATTTGCTCAAGGATTTTTACAAAGAATGTCCCAGGATGAGCACGTAGTCTGCAGCTTGAGGCAATGGGAAGGATTGCTATCTGAGACCCGTTTGTGAGGGATATGTTTATGGCAAAGGAAGTTTGCTGAGCTTAGGGTTTAGGAATAATTAAGAATAGCCAGAAGTCCTTTTTTTGGAGAAGGCAATGGCACCCCACTCCAGCACTCTTGCCTGGAAAATCCCATGGATGGAGAAGCCTGGTGGGCTACAGTCCATGGGGTCGTGAAGAGTTGGACACAAGTGAGTGACTTCGCTTTCACTTTTCACTTTCATGCATTGAAGAAGGAAATGGCCACCCACTCCAGTGTTCTTGCCTGGAGAATCCCAGGGACGGGGGAGCCTGATGGGCTGCCATCTGTGGGGTCGCACAGAGTCGGACACGATTGAAGCGACTTAGCAGCAGCAGCAGCAGAAGCCTTTTTAGGAGATAGTGAGTTTAAGATACCAGGGGCAAGCAGGATTTAGAAAGATAAGAAATAAACTGAGGAATGTGGTATGCAGCCCGGACATAAGCATGAGTTACAATGTAATCACAAGTAAACACGATTCTGAGAGAATCGTTAAAGCAGGAACTCTGTTTGAAGGGCAACAATGAGACAAGAATCTGGGTGAGGGGGAACTGAAAATGTCAAACCTCTGACCTAATGCTTTTGAAAAAGTACAAAAGAGAATCTGATGCTTGAAATAAACATGTAGTCCCGTACCTCAAGTCAGAGGCTATATCATTTGCTACCAACACCGCTCATCCCTTCAGGCTGATCCCCTGGCTGCTGGAGCTGGACTCCGGCAGTACAGTGGGATTTGATTAGAAAAATTCCACAGGACTAGGGAAACAGACTTTTGAAGGGCACAATAGAACCTTGTGCACACCAGGATCCAGGAGAAAGGAGCAGTGACCCCACAAGAGACTGAGCAGACTTCCCTGTGAGTGTCCTGGAGTCTCCAGTGGAGGCATGGGTTGACACCGGTCTGCTGTGGAGTCAGGGGCACTGGCTACAATAGTCCTTGGAGCCACAGGTGCTCGCATAAGTCCTTTTGAAGGAGGCCGTCATTACCACCTTTACTCCTACCATAGTTTGGCATAAGGCCAAACTATAGGGAGGGAACACAGCCCCACCCATAAGCAGAAAATTGGACTAAAGATTTACTTAGTGTGGCTTTGTCCACCAGAGCAAGACCCAGTTTCCCCCAAAGCCAGTCCCTCCCATCAGGAAGCTTCCACAAACCTCTTATCCTCACCCATCAGAGGACAGACAGAGTGAGAACCACAATCACAGAAAACTAACCAAATGGATCACATAGATCACAGTCTTATCTAGCTCAGTGAAATTATGAGCCATGCCATGTAGGGCCATCCAAGATGGACAGATCATGTTGGAGAGTTCTTACAAAATGTGGTCCACTGGAGAAGTGAATTGCAAACCACTTCCATATTCTTGCCCTGAGAACTCCATGAACAGTATGACAGGGCAAAAAGATATGACACTGAAAGATAAACTCCCCAGATTGGTAGGTGCCCAATATGCTTTTTGAGAAGAGAAATAGCTTCAGAAGGAATGAAGAGGCCGAGCCAAAGTGAAAACAATGCCCAGTTGTGGATGTGTCTGGTGGTGAAAGTAAAGTCCAGTGCTGTAAAGAACAATATTGCATAGGAAACTGGAATATTGGTCCATGAATCAAGGTAATTTGAAAGTGGTAGACAGGAGATGGTAAGAGTGAAAATTAACATTTTAGGAGTCAGTGAACTAAAATGGATAGGAATGGATGAATTTAATTCAGATGACCATTATATTTACTACCATGGACAAGAATACCTTAAAAGAAATGGAGTAGCCCTCACAGTCAATAAGACTTTGAAATGCAGTACATGGGTGCAGTCCAAAAAAAAAAAAAAAAGACAGAATGATCTCTGTTAGTTTCTAAGGCAAACAAGTCAATATCACAGTAATCCAAGCCTATGCCCAACCTCTAATGCTAAAGAAGCTGAAGCTGAGTAGTTCAATAAAGACCTACAAGACCTTCTAGAACTAACACCAAGAAAAAGATGCCCTTTTCATCATAGGGGACTGGAATGCAAAAGTAGGAAGTCAAGAGATACCTGGGGTAGCAGGCAAGTTTAGCCTTGGAGTACAAAATGAAGCAGGGCAAAGCCTAACAGAGTTTTGCCAAGAGAATCCACTGGTCATAGCAAATACCCTCTTCCAACAATGCAAGAGATGACTGTACACATGAACATCACCAGATGGTCAATACCACAATCAGATTGGTTATATCTTTTGCAGCCAAAGATGGAGAATCTCTATATAGTCAACAAAAACAAGACCTGGAGCTGACTGTGGCTCAGATCATGAACATCTTATTGCCAAATTCAGATTTAAATTGAAGAAAGTAGGGAAAACCACTAGGCCATTCAGGTATGACCTAAATCAAATCCTTTATGATTATACAGTGGAAGTGACAAATAGATTCAAAGGATTAGATCTGGTAGACAGAGATAAGAAGAACTTAATAGAAGCTTTTTAAAATAGGAAATGCAGATGGCCAACAGGTACATGAAAAGATGCTCAATATCACTAATCATCAGGGAAATGCAAATCAAAACTAAAATGATATACCACCTCATGCCTGTCAAAATAACTATCATCATAAAGAACACAAGTAACAAATGTTTGTGAGAATGTGGAGAAAAGGGAACCTTCCTACACTGTTGGTGGGACTATAAATTGGTGCAGCCAATGTGGAAAACAGTATGTAGGCTTCTCAAAAAACTAAAAATAGAACTAACATATGGCCCAGGATTCTACTCCTAGGGATATATCCAAAAAAGAAAAACAAAAAAACACTAATTCAAAAAAATACATACACCTAATGTTCATAGCAACATTATTTATAATTGACAAGATATGGAAGCAGCCTAAGTTTCCATCAATGGATAAAGCAAATGTGGTACACACACACATACACACACACACACACACAATGGAATACTTCAGCCATTTAAAAAAGATAATGAAATATTGCCATTTGCAGCAATGTGGATGAACTTGGAGGACATTATGATAAATCAAATAAGTCAGACAAAGACAAATACTTATATATGGACTCTTAAAAACATAACAAAAAGAAGCTGATCCATAGATATAAATAAGAAACTAGTGATTACCACAATTGAGGGTGGGAGGGGCAAAACAGAGGTGAGAGAGTGGCAGGTACAAATTACTAGATGTAAGATAGGCTCAAGGATATATTGCACAACACAGGAAATATAGCCAATACCTTGTAATAACTATAAATGGAAAGTAACCTTTAAAATTATATGAATATAATATACCAATGCAAACACAGCACAACAGAACAGTGCATTCATAAATGGGTACAAGGGTAAATTTTACTGTTTCTCTTGTTGTTCAGTTGCTCAGTTTTATGAACTGCAGCATGCCAGGCTTCCCTGTCCTTCATGATCTCCTGGAGCTTGCTCAAACTCATGTTCACTGAAGTCAGTGATGCCATCCAACCATCTCGTGCTCTGTCATCCCCTTCGCCTCCTGCCTTCAACTTTTCCCAGCATCAGGGTCTTTTCTAATGAGTCTCTTCACATTAGGTGGCCAAAGTATAGGAGCTTCAGCTTCAGCATCAGTCCTTCCGATGAATATTCAGGACTGGTTTCCTTTAGGATTAACTGGTTTGATTTCCTCACAGTCCAAGGGACCCTCAAGAGTCTTCTCCAACAGCACAGTACAAAAGCATCACTTCTTTGATGCTCACCCTTCTTTATGTCCCAACTCTCACATCCATACATGACTACTGGAAAAACCGGAGCTTTGACTACACAGACCTTTGTTGGCAAAGTAATATCTCTGTTTTTTAATATGCTATCGAGGTTTGTCATAGCTTTTCTTCCAAGGAGCCAAGGTCTTTTAATTTCATGGTTTCAGTTACCATCTGCAGTGATTTTGGAGCCCCAGAAAACAAAATCTGTTACTTGTTTCCAATGTTTCCTCATCTGTTTCCCATGAAGTGATCGGACTGGATGCCATGATCTTTGTTTTCTGAATGTTGACCTTTAGGCCAACTTTTTCACTCTCCTCTTTCACTTTCATCAAGAAGCTGTTTAGTTCCTCTTTGTTCTCTGCCATAAGGGTGGTGTCATCTGTGTATCTGAGGTTATTGTTAGTTCTCCCGGCAATCTTGATTCCAGCTTGTGCTTCACCCAGCCTAGCATTTCACATGATGAACTCTGCATATAAGTTAAATAATCAGAGTGATAGAATACAGCCTTGATGTACTCCTTTCCCAATTTTGAACCAGTTCATTGTTCCATGTCTGTTTCTAACTGTTGCTTCTTGACCTGCATACAGATTTTGGAGGAGGCAGGTAAAGTGGTCTGGTATTCCTATCTCTTTAAGAATTTTCCACAGTTTGTTGTGATCCACACAGTCAAAGGCTTTAGAGTAGTCAATGAAGCAGAAGTAGATGTTTTTCTGAAATTCTCTTGCTTTTTTTTATGATCCAGTGTTTGCTGGCAATTTGATCTCTGGTACCAATGCTTTTTCCAAATCCAGCTTGAACATCTGTTATTAATTGGGTTAAGTACTGTACTTGACATTCTATATCCATTGAACTTTTCTCTATCGTTCCTTATTTACAACCCCAGACAATCATCATTCTACACTCTATTTCTGTGATTTTTGATTATTCTAGATATCTCTTGTAAGTGGAATCATAGAGTATTTTTCTCTTTGTGTGGGACTTATTTTACTCAGTATAATGTCCTCAATTGCTAACATCTGCTGGATCATGGAAAAAGCAAGAGTTCCACAAAAACTTTATTGACTATGCCAAAGCCTTTGACTGTGTGGATCACAATAAACTCTGGAAAATTCTGAAAGAGATGGGAATACCAGACCACCTGACCTGCCTCTTGAGAGACCTGTATGTAGGTCAGGAAGCAACAGTTATAACTGGACCTACAACAACAGACTGATTCCAAATAGGAAAAAGAGTACCTCAAGGCTGTATATTGTCACCCTGCTTATTTAACTTATATGCAGAGTACATCATGAGAAATGCTGGACTGGAAGAAGCACAAGCTGGAATCAAGCTTGCCAGGAGAAATATCAATAACCTCAGATATGCAGATGACACCACCCTTATGGCAGAAAGTGAAGAGGAACTCAAAAGCCTCTTGATGAAAGTGAAAGAGGAGAGTGAAAAAGTTGGCTTAAAGCGCAACATTCAGAAAACGAAGATCATGGCATCTGGTGTCATCACTTCATGGCAAATCGATGGGGAAACAGTGGAAACAGTGTCAGACTTTATTTGTTTTGACTCCAAAATCACTTCAGATAGTGACTGCAGCCATGAAATTAAAAGACGCTTACTCCTTGGAAGGAAAGTTATGACCAACCTAGATAGCACATTCAAAAGCAGAGACATTACTTTGCCAACAAAGGTCCGTCTAGTCAAGGCTATGGTTTTTCCAATAGTCATGTATGGATGTGAGAGTTGGACTGTGAAGAAGGCTGAGTGCTGAAGAATTGATGCATTTGAACCGTGGTGTTGGATAAGACTCTTGAGAGTCCCTTGGACTGCAAGGAGATCCAACCAGTACATCATAAAGGAGATCAGTCTTGGGTGTTCTTTGGAAGGAATGATGCTAACTCTGAAACTCCAGTACTTTGGCCACCTCACGTGAAGAGTTGACCCATTGGAAAAGACTCTGATGCTGGGAGGGATTTGGGGCAGGAGGAGAAGGGGACGACAGAGGATGAGATGGCTGGATGGCATTACTGACTCGATGGCCATGAGTCTGAGTGAACTCCAGGAGTTGGTGATGGACAGGGAAGCCTGGCCTGCTGCAGTTCATGGGGTCACAAGGAGTCGGACATGACTGATCAACTGAACTGAACTGAACTGAATGCCCTCAAGGATAATCCATCATCTAGCATGAGACAAGATTCCCTTCCTTTTAAGGAAGTAATATCCCATTGTATGAATACACCTCATTTCCCTTTATTTACTTATGTATTGATGGACATTTGGGTTGCTTTCACATCTTGGCTACTGTGAATAATGCTGCACTGAATACAGGTGTGATATTATGCTTTTAATTCTGTTAGCTATAGACCCAATAAGTGGAATTGCTTGATCTTATTGAATTTCTATTTTTAGTTTTTTGCAGACCCTCCATACTATATTCCGTATCAGTTTTCAATTCATTTTTTTTTTAAAAATTAGAGTTTTCTGATTCATCCCTTTTTATTAACTCTGAAAATATTATATTATTATATTACAAAATATATGGGGCTTCCCTGATGGCTCAGTGGTAAAGACTTTGGCTACAATGCAGGAGATGCAGGAAACACGGGTTCAAACACTGCTTCAGGAGGATCTCCTGGATGAAAAATGGCAACCCATTCCAGTTTTCTTGCCTGAAAAATCCCATGAACAGAGGAGCCTGGTGGGCTAGAGTTCAAAGAGTATCAAAGAGTTGGACATGACTGAGCAACTGAACACACAGAAAACTATATATACATACATGTATATTTATTTACTTTATCCTATGACATAGGTTGATCAGTTTCAAATATAATCAATATTACTAACAACAAGAAACCTACTGAGCTTTCTTTGCAGTTCTTTTTGTCTTTGAAATATATCTAATTAAGGATGTACAGAGTATTATGTCAAAAAATACAATCATAGTCCAAAAGTCAACAATATGTAAAAAGATAAACTCAAGGAGGAGACTTGCTTGTTCTCCACTTCTTTCTTCCATTTTTATTAGTTTAAGATATGTTTCTATTTAGACTTTCCATCTTTCTTATATTTTTTAAAATATGAATTTTTCCTATTGTGTTTTCAAATTTGCAAGGATTTGATATATGTGTATTATTTGCTTTTACAGGTGACATTCATAGTTTCAGTTATAAAGTCACATAAAGTTGGAGACACTTCCAAATATTTCTTTTTTAAGATTTTCTCTCCATAGTGTGAATTTCTTTTGAAAATCATACATCCTTTGCATTACTGTTAAAATATCACTCTTTTGACGGTGTTGATGGAGTGTTCATTGTTTTTAAGTACATTCTAGGTAGCACATTACCGAAAATCTTTTGTCATCAGAATGAGGTCAGCACACTTGGAACACTTATCTTTTAGTAAAAGGAAAATGTCTAATGCATCTTTAAGTTTCACAATTCCTTAAGTACCTTGTCACAGGATAATCAAAGAACCTCTACAATGGAAAATAGTTTCTGGGTCACTCATCAAACCTATACTGAAGAGATTCTATTTAATGTTTTTGCAAAATTAACTATATTGATGACATCCTGTAAATTATAAGCAAATTATTTTTCTTCTCATACCTTAAGCGATCATTCTACACACTGAAATTTGGGGACCACTGTTAGTTAGAAAAGCCAATGACTGTTCATTCCGAACCAGAGATCCTAGCAATGTCCCTAGAAATAGTCTAGATGGTCTTTTTCTCTTGGAAACTTTTTCACGGTCTACTTTTCTAAGTCTCTATATCTTGATAGTCACATCTTTGTATTTTATTTGTAACAGATGTGTATTTGTATTTTATGTGTAACAGATCAATTTCCATTTATCGTTTCAAGGGCATCGCATAGAGTTTCTGAATATCTACCTGGAGAAGCTCTATACAGTCAGCAAACCAAAGACCTGGAGCTGACTGTGCCTCAGATCCTGAGTTCCTTATTGCAAAATTCAGACTGAAATTGAAGAAAGTAGGGAAAACCACTAAGCCATTCAGGTATGATCTAAATCAAATCCCTTATGATTAAACAGTGGAAGTGACAAATAGATTTAAGGGATTGGATCTGGTAGACCAAATGCCTGAATAAGTATGGACAGAAGTTCATAACATTGTACAGGAGGTGGTGACCAAAATCATACCAAAGAAAAAGAAATGCAAGAAGGCAAAGTGGTTGTCTGAGGAGGCTTTACAAATAACTGAAAAAAGAAAAGAAGCAAAAGGCAAAGCAGAAAAGGAAAGATATATCCATGTGAATGCATTGTTCCAAAGAATAACAAGGGAAGATAAGGAAGCTTTCTGAAGTGAACAAAGCAAAGAAATAAAGGAAAACAATACAATGGGAAAAATCAGAGATCACTTCAGGAAAATTGGAGATACCAAGCGATCATTTCATGCAAGTATGGGCACAATAAAGGCAGAAATGGCAAAAACCTAAGAAACAGAAACAGAAGAGATTGAGAAGAGGTGGCAAGAATAAACAGGAAAATTATACATAAAAAGGTCTTAATGACCTGGATAACCACAATGGTGTGATCACTCACCTAGAGCCAGACATCCTGGAGTGTGAAGTCACATGGGCCTTAAGAAGCATTACTACGAACAAAGTTAGTGGAGGTGATAGAATTCCCCCTGAGCTATTTAAAATCATAAAGATGACACTGTTAAAGTGCTGCAGTCAATATACCAGCAAATTTGGAAAACTCATCAGTGGCCAGAGGACTGGAAAAGGTCAGTTTTCATTCCAATATCAAAGAAGGGCAATGCCAAAGAATGTTCAAACTACCATGCAACTGTGCTCATTTCACATGTTAGCAAGTTAATGCTATCATTCTTCCAAGTTAGGCTTCAGCAGTACATGAACCAAGAACTTTCAGATGTACAAGCTGGATTTACAAAAGGCAGAGGAACCAGAAATCAAATTGCCGACACTTGTTGGATCATAGAAAAAGCAAGGGAATTCCAGAAAAACATCTAATTCTGCTTCATTGACTACATGAAAGCCTTTGATTGTGCGAATCACAACAAAATGGAGAATTCTTAAAGAGATGGAAATACCAAACCATCTTACCTGTCCCCTGGGGAAACCATATGCAAATCAAGAAGCAACAGTAGAAAGGGACATGGAACAAAAGACTGGTTCAAAATTGGGAAAGGAATACAAGGCTGTATGTTGTCACCTTACTTCAGTTCAGTTCAGTCGCTCAGTCTTGTCTGGCTCTTTGAGGCCCCTTGGACTGCAACATGTTAGGCTTTCCTGTCCATCATCAACTCCCAGAGCTTGCTCAAACTCATGTCCATCAAGTCAGTAATGCCATTCAACCATCTCATCCTCTGTCACCCTCTTCTCCTCCCTTCAATCTTTCCCAGCATCAGCATCTTTTCCAATGAGTCAGTTCTTCATATCAGGTGGCCAAAGTATTGGAGCTTCAACTTTAGCATCGGATATATGCTCAGATGTACAGAGTACATCAGGTGAAATTCTGGACTGGATGAATCACAAGCTGGAATGAAGATTGCACGGAGAAATATCAACAACCCCAGATATGCAGATGATACCACTCTATGGCAGAAAATGAAGAGGAACTAAAGAACCTCTTGATGGAGGTGAAAGAGGGAGAAAATGAAGGACAAGGAAACCTTGCACTGCTGTCCATGGGGTTGCAAAGAGTCAAACACAAACACAACCTAGGTACTGAAAAACAACAAACCAAAGATCAATTTCAGTTAATTTTGCCAAGGGCCTCACATACAGTTTCAGAATATCTACCTAAAGTAGGTACAGATTTTTATCTGCCCACATCCTTTCCCCCCCTTTTTTTTAAAAATAAATAACCCTTTTTGTGTGTATGAGTAAAAATTTGTAAAAAGTTCACCTGGTAAATTTTCAGTTCAGTGATCCTCCCTTTTCCTGACATGGGGATAGACACATTGGCTGGAAATGGTCAGTCAGAGCACTTCATCTCCATATACATAAAGTGATCAATTCAAGATTGGTCATGTGATACAAACTAGGCCAATCATAGTTCTTTATAGTGATTGGTATCAATTTTGATAGAAAATACGTCTCTAAAATGGATCTCTAGTCTTCCAAGAGAGTGAGTACTAAACTATGTGAGGAGCTGCAAGAGAACATTCTTGTCATACTGCCTTCTATCCCAAAATGAATCCAGTGCAGAGCCAATCGGAGATGAAAAGGCAGACACTGAATCTCGAGTTCATTTGCTAGAGCACCTGGGATCCAGCCAAACTTGAAGTGAGACTTATTCTCATAAATTTTAGTTATATAAGCCAGTGAACTCTTTTTAGTTTTAGCAGGATTAAACTTTTCCATTGCATACAATTATCACTTGAGAGTGGCTGCTTGGCCAGAGACTATATTTCTAAGTTACTCTGGTATCTAAGTGGGACCTTGGGACCACTTTTGTCAATGGAAAGAGCAAAACAGGGCCAGGGATGTAAACAAACAGGTGTGCCTTCTCTGCCTGCTCTTTCTTACCTTTATCAGGTGTATACTGATGATTCTGGGGCCCTACTTGATGCTAGAGCTACAAAGTGAAGGGTACCAGAGTGCCTGAATCATCAGCATTCAGAAGGCCACCACTTGCACTGGATTATTATGTGAGCAGAAATGAATGTATGAAGCTACTGAAATGTTGAGATTTATTTGTTAAAGCAGCTAGTATAATCCTAACTAATATACTACATACTGCCTTATATTAAAGATATTTGCTGACTTGTCTTGTCTCACTATTAGATTAAGATTACCCTCAGGGCAGAGACTGGGACTTGATCTTTTCAGCCCTTGTGGCAGAGTACTTGATACATATACATTGAACTAAACTGAATGAAACTTTAGAGTGCCAAGAAAGTCTAGTTCAAAATAACTCAAGGATGGTTTATATTAGTTAATTATGATTACATTCTTAAAAGAACAGTTTTATAGAGATATAATTCACATACCTTACAAGTCACTCATTTAAAGTGTATAGTTTTTAGTATATACACATAGTTGTGCAACCATCCCCAAATCAATATCGGAACATTTTCATCACCCTGAAAAGAAACTCCCTACCCATATAGGGGTTACTCTGTATTTTCCTTGGACTTGCCGCTCCTCTTATCTTTGCTGCTAAGTCACTTCAGTCGGGTCCAACTCTGTGTGACCCCATAGACGGCAGCCCACCAGGCTTCCCGTCCCTGGGATTCTCTAGGCAAGAACACTGGAGTGGGTTTCCATTTCCGTCTCCAATACATGAAAGTGAAAAGTGAAAGTGAAGTCGCTCAGTCGTGTCCGACTCTTAGCGACCCCATGGACTGCAGCCTACCAGGCTCCTCCATCCATGAGATTTTCCAGGCAGGAGTACTGGAGTGGGGTGCCATTGCCTCTTATCCTTAGGAGACCACTAGTCAATTTTCTGTCTGTATAAATTTCCTATTCTGGACATTTCATATAAATGGAATCATGTAATCTTTTGTGTCTGAATTATTTCAATTAGCATAATGTTTTTAAGGCTCACCCATGTTCTGGCTTATATCAGAGTTTTCTTTTCTTTTTTTTCGCAAGAGTTCTATTGTAAGGGATAAACTGTGTTTGTATGTGCTTAGTCGCTTCAGTTGTGTCCAACTCTTTGCAACCCTACAGACTGTAGCCCACCAGGCTCCTCTGTCTATGGGATTCTCCAGGCAAGAATACTGGAGTGGGTTGCCATGCCCTCTTCCAGGGGATCTTCCCTACCTAGGAATTGAACTCACACCTCCTGCGGCTCCTACTCTGCATGAAGCTTCTTTACTACTGAGCTATCAGGGAAGCCCATGGGTATACTTTTTGTATATCCATTTGTCCATTGATAGATATTTGAGTCTACTTTTAAAGACTATTATGAACTGATTCAAATGTATTCTTTTTAATGGCTGAGTAATACTCCATTGTGTATATGTACCACAGCTTTCTTATCCATTCATCTGCTGATGGGCAGTTCTAATGAGGTGGATGAAACTGGAGCCTATTATACAGAGTGAAGTAAGCCAGAAGGAAAA
Organism: Bos grunniens; assembly: GCF_055505025.1. Classification (NCBI taxonomy): domain Eukaryota; kingdom Metazoa; phylum Chordata; class Mammalia; order Artiodactyla; family Bovidae; genus Bos; species Bos grunniens. Next base: position 95,948,791 of record NC_141194.1, on the reverse strand, counting down.
ACATAAATACAGTATACTAATGCATATATATGGAATTTAGAAAGATGGTAACAATAACCCAGTGTACGAGACAGCAAAAGAGACACTGATGTATAGAACAGTCTTATGGACTCTGTGGGAGAGGGAGAAGGTGGGAAGATTTGGGAGAATGGCATTGAAACATGTAAAATATCATGTAAGAAACGAGTTGCCAGTCCAGGTTCAATGCACGATACTGGATGCTTAGGGCTAGCGCACCGGGACGACCCAGAGGGATGGTATGGGGAGGGAAGAGGGAGGAGGGTTCAGGATGGGGAACACATGTATACCTGTGGTGGATTCATTTTGATATTTGGCAAAACTAACACAATTATGTAAAGTTTAAAAATAAAAAAAAAATAAAGACTATTATGAATAATACTTTTGTGAACATTTGTGTACATGTTTTTGTGCGGAAATATGCTTACATTTCTCTTGGGCATATACCTAGGAGTGGAATTTCTGGGTTGAAGGGTAATTATATATTTTATTTTGGAGGCATTGCCAAACTTTTTCCAAAGCCACTGTTCCATTTTGTGTTTTCAACAGCAATGCTTGATGATTCTGTCTCCACACCCTCACCAACACTTGTTACTATTGTTTTTTTTTTTCTAATTATAGCCATTCTAGTTGTATCAGGTAGTGTCTCACTATAGCTTTGATTTGCATTTCTCTGATGACTAATGATGTTGAGCATCATTTCGTATGCTTATTAACCATTTGTATTTCTTCTTTGGAGAAACATCTATTCAGCTCCTTTGTCTATTTTTTAAATTGGGATGTTCACCTTTATGCTATTGAGTTCCAACTGTTCTTATAGTCTGAATACAGCTTCCTTATCACATCTATGATTTGTGAATATTTTGGTTCATTCTTTGGTCATCTCATTTCTTAGATGCACAAAACTATTTAATTTTGATGAAGTCCAACTTGTTTATTTTTCTTTTGTTTCTTGTGTTTTGGATGACATATCTAAAAAAGTGTTGCCTGATCCAAGGTCTCAATGGCTTATAGCTGTTTTCTTCTAAGAGTTCTATAATTTCAGTTCTTATATTTATGTCTTTGATCCATGTTGAGTTAAGTTTTATATATGATGTAGGGTAAGGATTCACTTTCATTCTTTGGCATGTGTCTATCCAATTGTTCTAGCACCATTTTATTGAAAAGACCATTCTTTTCCTACTGAATTGTCTTGGCACTCTTGTCAAAAATAAATTAATCCTAAATATGAGGTCTGTTTATTCTATTCCATTGATTCCAAACACATGTCTATCTCTATGCCAGTGCCACACAGTTGTCATTACCATAGCAGTGCAGCAAATTTTGAAATAAGGATGTGTGAGTTCTCCAACTTTGTTATTTTTGATCAAGATTGCTTTGGCTCTTTTCTTTGGCTTTTTCATTTCTATATGAACTTTAGGATAACATTATAAATTTCTGCAGAAAAAAAAGGCAACTGGGATTTTGATAGAGATTTCATTGAATCTAGATCATTGAATTTAATCATTGTAGATCAAATTAGGGAAACATTGCTATCTCAAAATATTAAGTCTTCTAATCCCTGAGTGTGGGATATCATTTCATTTATTTGGTCTTTTATTTCTTTCAGTTATATTTTGTAGTTTTCTGTACAAAAATCTTGGTGCAATTTAATCTTAAGTATTGTACTATTTTGGATACCATTATAATTGGAATTATTTTCTTAATTTTATTTTTGGACTTTTCATTGCTAATGTACATAAATACTTTTTTTGTATATTGATCTTGTATTCTGCAAACTTACTGAACTTATTTATTAGTTCTAATAGTTTTTTAGAGGGTTTCTTAAAATTCTGTATATATATTGTCATTTTATCTGCAAGTGGAGTGTAGTTATATATATATGTACATATATATAGTCATTTTATCTGCAAGTGGAGTGTGCTGCTGCTGCTGCTGCTAAGTCACTTCAGTCGTGTCCGACTCTGTGCGACCCCATAGACGGCAGCCCACCAGGCTTCCTGTCCCTGGGATTCTCCAGGCAAGAACACTGGAGTGGGTTGCCATTTTCTTCTCCAATGCATGAAAGTGAAAAGTGAAAGTGAAGTCGCTCAGTCATGTCCGACTCTTAGCGACCCCATGGACTGCAGCCTACCAGGCTTCCCCGTCCATGGGATTTTCTAGGCAAAAGTACTGGAGTGGGGTGCCATTGCCTTCTCCGGCAAGTGGAGTATAGTTATATATATATATATATATATATATATATATATATATATATAGCTGTGCTATGTCTTTACTGCAGCACATGGGCTCTTCATTGTGGCATGCAGGCTTTTTACTAGTTCCAGTGCATGAGCTTAGTTGCCCCACAGCAGGTGGGATCGTAGTTCCCTTACCAGGGATCAAGCTTGTGGCCCCATCATTGGAAACTGGATTGTTAACCACTGGACCACCAAGGAAGTCCCTATAATTACATTCTTAATAGGCTGCAAGAAGAGCCTTTACAGAGCTTTCTGCTGATTTAAAAATACCAATTGTATGAGTATGAAGTAAAGAAGCACCTTTGAAAAATGTCAGTTTCTAAGATCAAGGGAGAGTTTGTAGGATATTCTACTTTCTCAAAAATAATATTTAAGTGGAATATTTTTTGGCAATCTGAGAAAATTCTAAGTACTGAGTTGAAATTAACTGGAAATCAACATCAAATTATTATATAGTGTAAATAGAATTTTATGCTCCCCAGCTTATCCCATTAGAATAAGCAGCCAGCAGGATATTGTTTCTGCATAAGATTTTTTATTATTTATACTTTGTCAGAAAAATTTCCCTACTAAAAGCTTTCCCTTCTTAGAAAACTTGCAAAGAAGAAAAGGAACATTGTTTGTAGACTAGAGGAACCCATAACCTGAAAACTCTCCAGCCTTTAAACCATACATCACTGTCCTGATGAAATGTCTACATTACTGTCTAAATAAATTATAGGATTGCATTTGTGGGTTTTGTTCTATAGAACACACATTTTTATGTGTAAATACAGTGAGGATGAACCTGTAGGAGTTAATCCCTCCTTAGCTCAGAAGGTTTTGGGACAACATGGTAGCAGGGAAGAACACAAATTTTGAAATCAGAGAGAAAAACAAGTGAGTTTGAATCTTGGCCTTATTACCTACTTTAGCTCTCTGAGTCTCATTTCTTTATCTATATAATTAAGATGCTAATGTAATAGCAATATCACAGAATAACATGAGAGACAACCTCTATGTAGAGTTTTGTGAACGGTAATTGTATACCTCTTAGATTGTCGAAAGCAATCAATAAAGGTTAGATCCTTATACTCAATAGGGGTAAAATAATCTTTGGGGCAACCCTAGAGTTCACTACCAAGTTTAAATCATTATCATCTCTTGTATATTTCATATATATATATATTTCAGAGCCATTGAATATACTTAGTTTTCCCCACTTTATAGTGTACCTTGAGTAATTTGGTGTCATACAGTTGCTTTAGTGGAAGTCATTTATGAACACTAGTTTCATGGACATATATTCATCATCTCAGCCTACTTTCAAGAATCACTCCTCCACATTACACTGTAATTTTTCCATGTTTATGTGGTTCCATTCACATTGGTTTCCCACATGGCTTTGGGACAGAAACCACCCCGAAACTAGCCAGAATTCATGACTTTGACCAGAGTGATTAATTTGGTGAGAGTCATGTGACCCAACACAGCCTAATAAAAACCTACTTTGGAATTTTCCAAGAGCTGTTAAGAATATATTAGAATTAGGAGCTAGAATTAGGAGCTGCAAGAATGACATGGGTTTGGGGGCTACTGGCAATTATTGCCACATAGAGAAATTTTCCTGTAAAAGAAGACAAGTAGAAACAAGCAGAGTTGTAGTTAAGAGTTAGAGAAAGAAACAGTCTTAATGTTATTTTTTGAACTGGATTAAGCTATGTGTTAAACATTTCCACCCCTTCGCTGCACTAGACTTCTTGGTTATATAAATCAGTTAATTCCTAGTCTCTCCCCCTACCCCCTTGGCATTTTGTTCAGATACTTTCAGCTTCATTTATGCTTCTTAGAATGGAAAATGTTCTAACTGACCCTGGATTCTTCACAGTGCAAGTTTATAATTCCTTCCAGAACCCCATGCTATCAGGTAAAAGAGAGGCAAAATTTAAAAAAAAAAAAAAAAAAAGATGTAAAGAAGAAAAAAAGGGAACAAGAGAAAGCAAAAGAATAAGAAACACAAGACACAATGCATAGATCTCCATCATAGTAAGGGATGAAAACAGTGGTACCAACCAGTTTTTCCCATTTTGCACTCATGGCCCTTTTCCATAGCCTTACCATGAAAATGGTCTGGGCTTAAATTATTATTTATAAAAACAAAGTTAATACTCAAAGTATACATAGATGGTATTCTTCAAACCAAATGTAAAGGTCTCTATTATGGATCTAATGATAATGAGGAGTCTCAAGGAGCACTGATGGCAGATTGACTATGGAATGTCAGACACTGAAGTACAGAGTTGGAATAACAGATCTTTTTTTCCTCTCTTGACAACCCCATTAATAGAGTTACTATCCACTCTACCACAGAAAGGCATGTCCAATCTTGAAAAGTTTGCTAACAAACTTTTAGCTATTTGCTGATGTTATTGATGAGAGGGGACAATATTAATTTAAGAAACAAAGAGAAGGTGAGGTTGGTCAGAGAGGGAGTTTTGCAAGATAAATGGCTTTGGAAGCCAACCCAAATGGCATCCTTGGCATAGAAATCAGAAAGGAGGTCTCAGGGCAGATAAGGCACATACAGAATTATAAGTGTACATTACAGAGTCCACTTATGCAATTGGCTAAGTAAAGGGTCAGACAAACTACAATCTTTGGGTCACATTGGACCCCTGTCTGTTTCTATAGGGCCTGTGAGCTAAAAATGGCTTTTATATTTTTTAATGGTTGGAAAAGATCAAAAGAAAAAAATGCATTTTAATACAGAAAACTATATGAAATTCAAATTTCAATATCCATAAATAAAGTCTACTTGAACACTTAAATGTTTATTTGTTTCCATATTGTCTGTGGCTGATTTTGCCTTACCACAGCAGAGTTGGATAGTTTCAAGGGAGATCATGTAGTTAAAAGTTTGAAGAATTTACTATCTGGCATTTCACAGAAAAAAAAAGAGTTTAACTGCCACTGAGCTAAGACAACAGGTGCAGAAATCCAAGAAGGGATAAGAGGTTTAGTGTGGTTAAAAAGACAGGATGTGGAATCAAATTGTCCTGGTTCAGCTGGTTTAAACTGAACAAATTATTTAATGTAGCTTAGATTCAGTTTTCTCAGCTGTAAAATAAGGATGATAATACTACATGTTTAATAGGGTTTTAAAGAAAGTAGAGTGGTATAATCTCAACAAAGCATTTAGCACAAGAAAGTGAAGAGGAACTAAAAAGCTTCTTGATGAAAGTGAAAGTGGAGAGTGAAAAAGTTGGCTTAAAGCTCAACATTCAGAAAACGAAGATCATGGCATCTGGTCCCATCACTTCATGGGAAATAGATGGGGAAACAGTGGAAACAGTGTCAGACTTTATTTTTGAGGGCTCCAAAATCACTGCAGATGGTGACTGCAGCCATGAAATTAAAAGATGCTTATTCCTTGGAAGAAAAGTTATAACCAACCTAGATAGCATATTGAAAAGCAGAGACATTACTTTGCCAACAAAGGTCTGTCTAGTCAAGGCTATGGTTTTTCCAGTGGTCATGTATGGATGTGAGAGTTGGACTGTGAAGAAAGCTGAGTGCCAAAGAATTGATGCTTTTGCACTGTGATGTTGGAGAAGACTCTTGAGAGCCCCTTGGACTGCAAGGAGATCCAACCAGTCCATTCTAAAGGAGATCAGCCCTGGGTGTTCTTTGGAAGGAATGATGCTAAAGCTGAAACTCCAGTACTTTGGCCACCTCATATGAAGAATTGAGTTGACTCTTTGGAATAGACTCTGATGCTGGGGGGGATTGGGGTCAGGAGGAAGAGGGGATGACAGAGGATGAGATGGCTGGATTGCATCCCCGACTAGATGGACGTCAGTTTGAGTGAACTCCAGGAGTTGGTGATGGACAGGGAGGCCTGGTGTGCTGTGATTCATGGGGTCGCAAAGAGTCGGACATGACTGAGCGACTGAACTGAACTGAACTGAACTGAAGTGACAAACATGTTAGCCCTCAGGTGGACAGAGCATTGAAAATCTGGTAGGAGAGACTTTGGTCCCTTCTTGCCTACCCATTGAATTATGAATTATTTTGTTCCTTTACCCAAACTTACAGTTCATGGGTGTGCTTTTATGAGTCACAGTTAAGCTGAAAAAAAATAATAATAAGATGAGCAGCAAATAATAGCATTTATTTTTTTCTTTGCATTTGTAAATGTTGCCTATTACTTGCAGTGCATTGATTTGTCTGACTGACTACTTATGTATATATAAGAATAAGATGTGTGTGCACTCTGACAATGAGGAAGGACACTTGAAACTAGGTGCAAAATATTCAGTATCTTTGAATTTAACTCAAATAATATACCACAGACAGAAATATTATATTTTAATTTTTATATTTGAGTCAGTATATTTATTGATGGTTTTAGGAAAATGCATTGTGCTCAGTTACTCAGGCGTGTCTGAACTCTTTGCCACCCCATGAACTATAGCCTGCCAGGCTACTCTGTCCATGGGATTTTTCAGGCAAGAATACTGAATTGGGTTGCCATTACCTTCTCAAGGGATATTCCAGACCCAGAGATCAAACCCACGTATCCTGAGTCTCCTGCATTGGCAGGAGGATGCTTTACAGCTGAACAACCTGGGAAGCCTGAGGAAAGAGCACATTTATTGCTAATTGTTGTGACATTGTTCTTGGTCTCTACTATGAGCTAAATGAGTGGAAAGCCGCCTCAAGGGATGAGAGAGTTACAGTGTCCTTATAGACAGAGTGAGGTGTCTGTGTGGACCAAAAGACCTGGGCTAGTCTTTGTTTCCAGATGCTCATGTTTGTCTTTCGTGATATAATTCATTTCCAATTCATATTTTTTTTTAGTTGGAAATCTCTTATTGCCTGTATTTTGGTGACAGAGACTGCAGTGCATGAGCACATTGTAAATGAGAGTATAAAAGAATGTAAATGAGTTGTCTTAAGTGTCACAACCAGAAATGAAACTGAAAATAAATCTCAAGTGTTCCTATTCCCAGATATGATTCTCTTTCAGTTTTCAGTCCCGATGAAAATTTAATAGCTCAGAAAACATAATTTTATCCTTTCATTATGGAGAGAGGATGCCTTGAAAGATAGTCAGAAGGCAGTCAAAAAGTTAGAAGGAAATAGAAAACACTTATCCTTCAAAGCTAACAGTGGTCTTGGAAATAAGGAGAACTGATATCCTAAAAAAGATAAATCACAACTCATTACTGAAGGGTTATTGCTTAGCTCAAAGTTCCATTTTAATTCCCTTACTTTACATTGTTCCTGATTGTTATGGAACTGAAGTTAGAAGTGAATAGCATGATATTTATGTTTTAATCACCATAAAGTACTCCCCACTTGAAGTAACTGGTTAATGCAATTGAAGATTTTAGAAGATAAAGTATAATGAGATGACATTTTCCCGCTAAATGAATTCATCTTCAGCCTAGGTTTGGCATGGTAAAAACCAACATTGTTCTCTAGACTGTCTCACATTTTGAGTTGGTACAGGCATGGTTTGTCACTTGTGGGAGATAAGATAAATTAAGGACCTTCTTCTTCTTGGCTAGGAAGAGCAGGAACCAGTGTTCAGGATGATCTTCTTCATCCTACTTGATAATGATGCTAAATCTCAAAACCTGGCAAAGCCACCTATAAAGCAGTTCTTTAAAAATTTATATCTAAGCACTAAAATGGCTTGAATTGTCGAGGCTATTAAAAAAAACTCTGCTATATAAAAAAATAGAAAATGCTTTAAAGACTCAAAGATTGCACACTTAATATCAAGAGCCATTTAAATGCAAATACTGATTTCTTAGTTATACCATCTGATGGTTTAAAAACCAAATAATAAACAAAAGCACTGTGTCACATCAACTTACCTAAATCAACTTCAGGCTTTTTACCAAAAAAAAAAAAAAATCCGCCAGATTGATTATTTTTTCAAAAATGCATCCCCTTCTATAATAAGTAAATTATATATCAGACATATTGTTATTTAATAGGATATATCTGTAGTCCATAGAGGTTTTGACATAAATTGCCAGTTTTCTAGAGTTTAATTCATCACAATCTCAATCTTTATTGAGTATTGTCACCATTTTAGTTTTGACCTTCTAAGATTAACCTAATGACTCTACAATTTAAGATAAACATATTTAATGGAATTGAATGATTGATTAAAACAAACAACAACAACAAAATGATGGGTCAGTGAGCAGATTTTTATGTCACAATCTCTGATGCTTAATCATCCTGATCTCAGTTTACATTGCTCTCATGTACATGTGTTTGTTGCTTGGGAAGATCATGCTGAAAGAATAGCATAGAATCTATATCCTACGTTTTATAGATAACTATTTAAATATGATAAGGGAATATATAACTTTTCAAAATTAAGTAAGCTCAAGCAATTTTTGATAATAGACCCTGGTGGATCAAAAGTGAAAATTAGCCATGTTTCCATACTAATAAAAATTTTGACTAATGAAGGCATGATAAAAATGGTAAAATGAAAAAGAAATGGTAAAATGAACCCACAAAAAATTACCTATGGACAATTTGAAGCAAAGGCAATTAGATAGCTTAATTAGAAAATATCTGAGGATTTGTTAACTGAAATATTTTTCTTGAAATATTAATATTACTTTTCTCACTATTAAAGGAAATAATTTTGACAACATTATGTGCTTCTATGTTTTGATGAAAAGTACAATGGGTACCTGGAAAACTTATTCATCTATTTTGGGTACATGAAAATCTTTTTGTTATTTATGTGTCCACTGTCTACAGATTCTTCAGTTTTGTGCATGTTATTTATTTTAGCTTCACTAAGCAGAAAAAAGAGCTAACATTTTTTATCACTTATTAAATGACAGCCACTTAACTTACCTATCTAATTTTATTTAATTTTTAATTAAATAAAGTTGAAAAAGCTTTTGACTGTGTGGATCACAATAAACTGTGGAAAATTCTTAAAGAGATGGGAATATCAGATCACCTTACCTGCCTCTTGAGAAACCTGTATGCAGGTCAAGAAGCAACAGTTAAAAATGGACATGGAACAATAGACTGGTTCAAAATTGGGAAAAGAGTATGACAAGGCTGTATACTGTCACCCTGTTTATGTAACTTATATCAGAGTACATCATGCTTATGACAAGGCTGTATACTGTCACCCTGCTTATGTAACTTATATCAGAGTACATCATGCTAAATGCTGGGCTCTATGATTCACAGGCTGGAATCAAGATTGCAAGGAAAATCTATGACAAACCTAGGCAGCAGACTCTTTGTGACCCAGTGGACTGCAGACCACCAGGCTCCTCTGTCCATGGAATTCTCCAGGTAAGAATACTGGAGAGTGTAGCCAATCCCTTCTCCAGAGGATCTTCCTGACCCAGGGATCAAACCTGGGTCTCCTGCATTGCAGGCAGATTTTTTACCATCTGAGTCACCAGGGAAGCCCAAAGCTATGTTTTTTTCAGTAGCCATGTATGGATATGAGAGTAGGACCATAAAGAAGACTGAGTACTGAAAAACTGATACTTTTGAATTGTGGTGCTGGATAAAACTCTTGAGAGTCCCTTGGACTGCAAAGAGATCAAACCAATCAATTCTAAAGGAAATCAACCTTGAATATTCATTGGAAGGACTGATGCTGAAACTGAAGCTCCAATACTTTGGCCACCAGATGAGAAGAGCCGACTCATTGGAAAAGACCCTAGGCTGGGAAAGATTGAAGACAAAAGTAAGGGGAGCAGCAGTGGATGAAATGTTTAGATAGCATCACTGACTTAGTGGGTGTGCCTTTGGGCAAACCCCAGGAGATAGTGAAGGACAGGGGAGCCTAGTCTGCTATAGTCCATAGGATTGCAAAGAGTTGGATACAACATTAGCTACCGAACAACAGCAATGACAACAATAAAAGGGCTTTATCAATCACCAACGAATTGAAGGGCTTCCCTGGTGGCTCAGTAGTAAAGAATCCATGTGCCAATGCAGGAGACCCAGGTTCAATACCTAGGTCAGGAAGAAACCTGGAGAAAGGAATTGCTACCCACCCCAGTATTCTTTACTGGAGAATTCCATGAAAAGAGAAGCCTGGTGGGCTACCTGGTGGTCAATAGGGTTGCAAAGAGTTCCACATGACTTAGCAACTAAGCAACAACAAATACAAATTGCAAGTACATTGACACAAGGAATTTTAAAATAGTAAAATTTGGTATTGCCAAAATAATAGCAAATATATGAAAATCTTCTATGTAAAATTTCTTCTTGCATTTAATCACAGTAATCAGTCTCAGAAGTGTGAAAATAAACAAGTTTAGCTGACAAGAGAAATTCACATATTTAAAGATGGTTCCAGGAGTGGTACAGAAATTGTTATCAGATATGAGGATATTGTATCCATATAAAATTTGTTCCATGATTGACATCATGTAGAGTGGTGTAGTAAATGAATTTTAATTCAAGCTAATTAATGCAGCTGAGCTTAGGATCAGTGCATCTATAAAGTAGGTAATGCTAGTATAGGCTTCCTGTTTTTCCATTCAGTCCTTCCAAGTTAACTGTCCTCAAATTATTTTCAATGTAGAACAGAGCAAGTAAAACTCAAATTGAAGATGATCTGTTTATCAGTGCCATGACTGTAAAGTTTATTTTGTGTTATGTGAAAACAATGAATAACATTCAGCATATCCATTTGTATATAAGTGAACAAAAACTCAAATGATTTCTTATTTTATCTTGATTGGTGAATCTTTCCTGATCATCAGTACCTCTTTGAGACCTAAGTTAACTAGTTTATTACTATAAGTTAATATTTATTAAACTTGTCAAACATTTGCAAAAGTAAAAGTAGACCTGGCTTTCCCACAATGAGTTTATTTATTTCTTATTGTTGCTTTAAAATAGACTTGAAAATGTGGAGAGGCATATTTCTAAAAATATTCAATGAAACTTTTCCAAATTTAATGAAGTTCTGATTTGGTTGAAGATCTGTAGGTTTCAGACTGCTCATTTCAATTTTATCTGAACAAGTTTGCTGATCCTTGTTATGGATTTACACTGGTGTTTTATATCTTCCTCACATTCATAATCCATTTTTGATTCTACATAAATTTGCAAAGAACTCAAAAGTTAGTTCTGTGAAATTTTTATGGACTTCTTTCTTTTTTAAATTAATTTATTTAGTTTAATTGGAGGCTAATTACTTTACAATATTGTAGTGGTTTTTGCCATACATTGATATGAATCAGCCATGGGTGTACATGTGTTCCCCATCCTGAACCCCCCTCCCACATCCCTCCCCATCCCATCCCTCAGGGTTTCTTCTGATTATCTTTTCTGAATAATATTTCTTTAAACTTCTCATAATTCAGAAGGGACTCCAAGGTCCTATTTGAGTATACCAATACAAGTGTAATTTTGTTCTGGTGCTTTCCATTCAACGTCTACTAAACACTGGGATTTGCATATATAAAGAAAATATCACATGGCAACATCTTACTAGACATTTCAACATGAATATTTACATTTAGATTGATGCTGATAAACGTATGGTTCCTACAAACCAAGTTTTAGAATCAACATGGGAGCCATGTTTTCCAATGTGCTAATCTTCCCATGTCCAGTTAGAACCAGACATAGAACAATGCACTAGTTCTAAATTGGGAAAGGAGTACGTCAAGGCTGTATATTTTCACCTTGCTTATTTAACTTATATGCAGAGAACATCATGTGAAATGCTGGGCTGGATGAAGCACAAGCTGGAATCAAGGTTACTGGCAGAAATATCAATAACCTCAGATATGCAGATGATACCACCCTTATGGCAGAAAGTGAAGAGGAACTAAAGAACCTCTTGATGAAAGTGAAATAAGAGAGTGAAAAAGCTGGCTTAAAACTCAGCGTTCAAAAAACTAAGATCATGGCATCTGGCTCCATCACTTCATGGCAAATAGATGGGGAAACAATGGAAACAGTGAGAGACTTTATTTTCTTGGGCTCCAAAATCATGGTAGATGGTGACTGCAGCCATGAAATTAACCCTTGCTCCTTGAAAGAAAAGCTATGACAAACCTAGACAGCATATTAAAAAGCAGAGACATTACTTTGCTGACAAAGGTCCATTTAGTCAAAGCTATGGCTTTTCCAGTAGTCATGTATGGATATGAGAGTTGGACTATAAAGAAACTTGATCACCAAAGGATTGATGTTTTTGAACTGTTGCATTGGAAAAGACTTTTGAGAGTCCCTTAGGTTGCAAGATCAAACCAGTCAATCCTAAATGAAATTAGTCCTGAATATTCATTGGAAGGACTGATACTGAAGCTGAAACTCCAGTACTTTGGTTACCGGATGTGAAGAACTGACTTACTGGAAAAGATAGTATCCTGATGATGGGAAAGACTGAAGGCAGGAGGAGAAGAGGATGACAGAGGATGAGATGGTTGGATGACATCACTGACTCAATGGACATGAGTTTGAGCAAGCTCCGGGAGTTGGTGATGGACAGGGAAGCCTGGTGTGCTGCAGTCCATGGGGTCACAAAGAGTCGGACACTACTGAGTGACTGGACTTTAACTGAATCTTCCTTTAATATCTAGATGGTAATGTTTTTGGTCTTTTAGGATCTAAGTTTCTCTCAGCAAGACAGTACAGAACCACATTTTACTATATTGGCTTTAGGCTCTGGGTCACAGCATACCTTGTGTCAAGTCAGCCTGAAAACTGATAACTTATGAAACCTGGCTGAGATGTTTGAAGCTGGTAGGAGTTATGGATTTGGAGAAGCCAACTGAGGAATATAGGCTAAATGATGTGATATGAAAAATGTGGGCTATAGTGGCAGACTGCCTGGGTTTGTAATATATTTTAGCCATTAACTACCTCTATGGAGCTCAAGCTAGAATAAAGATTTCTGTGAGAAATATCAATAACCTCAGATATGAAGATGACACCACTCTAATAGCACAAAGTGAAGAGGAACTAAAGAGCCTCTCAATGAAGGTGAAAGATGAGAGTGAAAAAGCTGGCTTAAAATTCAACATTAAAAAAACTAAGATGATGCCATCGTTCCAGCACCTCATGGCAAATAGATGGGGAAAAAATGGAAACAATGACAGACTTTATTTTCTTGGGCTCCAAAATCACTGCAGGTGGTGATAGCAGCCATGAAATGTAAAAAAACAAAACAAAACAAAACAAAAACAAACAAAAAACAAACAAACAAAAAACCAAAACACTTGCTCCTTGGAAGAAAAGCTATGACAAACCTAGACAGCATATTAAAAAGCAGAGACATGACTTTTCTGACAAAGGTCCATGTAGTCAAAGCTATGGTTTTTCTATTAGTCATGTAGAGATGTGAGATTTGGCCTGTAAAGAAGGCTGAGCATGGAAGAATTAATGCTTTTGTACTGTGGTCCTGGAGAGGACTCTTGAGAGTCCCTTGGACTGCAAGGAGATCAAACCAATCAATCCTAAAGGAAATTGACCCTGAATGTTCTTTACAAGGAATGATGCTGAAGTTCCAATGCTTTGGCCACCTGATGAGAAGAGCTGACTCACTGGAAAAGACCCTGATGTTGGTAAAGATTCAAGGCAGGAGGAGAACGGGGTGACAGAAAATGAGATGATTGGATGGCATCACCAATTCAATGGACATGAGTTTGTGCAAATTCCAGGAGATGGTGAAGGACAGGGAGGCCTGGAGTGCTGCAGCCAATGGGGTTGCAAAGAGTCAGACATGATTGAATGACTGAACAACAACAGCCTGTATGGACATGGATAATTTGGTTAATTTCTCAAATCCTCTTTTATCATCTGTAAAAGGGGAAAATTGATAGTGTCTACTTCATTGAATTACTATGGAGACTTAAAAGAGAGAATATATGGACAGCACCAAGAATATTGCATAGTGAGTGTGTAATGAATATTAACATTCATTACTGTTAACATCATCAACATCATTGTTATTACTGATGATAATGATGATAAGCATAAGTGTATAACTTTATGAAATATCTTTATAATAACCTTGCTGTCACTATTTTTTTTTTTTTTTGGTATGGCATATCATGGTGTGTCTTCTTGGTTAAATGCTTCCACCTAAGGACTTCCTAGATTGTGTTACATTGGGACCTACAAGAAATTAACATCAAGATAGTTTTAGAAAAGCAAGAGATTGGAAAAGCAAGAGATATCTACAATTATGCAGGAAACACCTGTGAAAGAACAAAGGTAGAGGGAACTAGAGTAGACAAGGAGAGGCTTCAGAAGCCAGTGCTGGTGTGATACCTGTGAAAGAAGAGAAGATATAAAGGAAGATTGGACAAGATTCTTAGACTGTCCTTTATTTTGAGAAAGCCTTGGCCAGGCAATCTGGGAATCCCTGATCCACAGTTACCTGCTAGAGGAATCCCTAGTTAGGCAGGAATGAGACTGTACTAGTACTCTTACAATGCTCCCCCACTAACTGGGAGAACCAGACCATGTGTGTGCTCTTACCCTTCATGAGGGAACATATATGGAGACTGGCAGTTAACTAGGCACTTCATGACAGTTTCCCTTGAAGAACATCTATGCAGCACATCTCAATGCTGCATCCTGGATAGTTTTGTATTACTGCAAATCTACTGAGCTGTGTTCTGGGATGTAGATAATTTAATTTGGAATAGGTTGATCCTTTCTGGCCTGGGTTTTAAGATTTGTTAGAGAGGACCACAGCCATGTTTAGTCTAAGGCCAGTTATTTTCCACTACTGAGGCAATATCTTTCCAAGTATTTGATCCATGAACTAAGAAGTTTGCTAGTCTGGCTGGTGGCAACAGGTACTAAATACTTGCCTGGTAAGAGTGCTGGATACTATCACCTCTAATCTTTTCATGTGGTTCTTTTCCTAAGTATCCTCACATGCATGCAATGATCAGCATCCTACAGAATACTCCAGGAGGTATCTTCTGTTAGATCTATGGGCTTTCTGCTCTGGGCAGCTCTCTTCTCTACAGTACTCTGTCCTACAAACTCAAGTTGCCGTGGTCTCTCTAGTTCCATCTTCTGATCTCAGGTTATCTGCCAGACCCAGCCAGGTTTTTCCCTCATTGAATAACCATGGCCTATAAATTCTCTCAATCAGCAATCTGGGCCAATCCTAGGGCTCACTTTGTCTCTTTCCCATCAATCAGGGATCACTCTCCTTTGCTATCTGATGCTGAGTGACTTACAAACTGTTGTTTCATATATACTTTGACTGGCTTTCTGATATTTCAGGCAGGAAAGTAAATCTGGTCCCTGTTACTAGCTCTTGGCCAGAGGTTAAAATTTCCATTTGCACTTTGAACATAGTACAAAATTTATATTGTTGATTCACTTAATCAAAAAGATGACCCCTGTTTTTATTTTCTCTACACCTAAAATATCATACCATACTTCTCACCTTATACAGCACACACTGTCCTACTAGTACAAATTTTCAATACTTTTAGTGGGAGGGAAAGCTATTGCTAATAACCTGAACCTGAAAAATTTCAAATTTATTCCAGATACACTAGGAAATATTTATAATTTTTATGGCAACTCAGTAGTTGGCTATATGCAGAAAATAAATTCAAGTTAACATTTCTTATAGTCCCTAATACTATTTTTTTTATTGAAGTATAGTTGATTTACAAGAGTATATTAGTTTCAGGTGTACAGCAAAATGATTTGGTTATACATATTTTTTCAGATTATATTTCATTATAGGTTGTTATAAGATATTGAGTAAAATATCCTATGCTGTATAGTAAATCCTGTTGCTTATTTATTTTATGTATATTAGTTTATATCTATTAATGTTATACTCCTAATTTCTTCCTCCATCCCTCCCTCTTCTTTTTGTTAATCATAAGTTTGTTTTATACCTCTGCAAGTCTGCTTCTATTTTGTATGTAGGATACTTTGTATTATTTTTTAGATTCTGCATATAAGTGATATTCTATGGTATTTGTCTTTCTCTGTCTGACTATTTCACCAAGTATAATATTCTGTATAATATTCTCTAGGTCCATCCATGCTGCTGCAAATGGCAATAGTTGATTCTTTTTTATGGTTAAGTAATATTCCTCTGTGTGTGTGTGTGTGTGTGTGTGTGTGTGTATGTCTTAAGCCAATTGTCTGTTGATGA
Source organism: Bos grunniens (assembly GCF_055505025.1). Lineage (NCBI taxonomy): Eukaryota > Metazoa > Chordata > Mammalia > Artiodactyla > Bovidae > Bos > Bos grunniens. The sequence continues at coordinate 95,932,381 of NC_141194.1, read as the reverse complement.
GCACTTGGCTTGTTTCCATGTCTTAGCTATTGTAAATAGTGCTGCTATGAATATTGGAGTGACTATATCTTTTCAAATTAGAGTTTTTTTTTTTCCAGATATATGCCCAGTAGTGAGATTGTTGAGTCATATGATAGGTCTATTTTTTAGGTTTTTAAGGAACCACCATACTGTTTTCTAAAGTGGCTGTAGCAATTTACATTCCCACCAACAGTGTAGGGGGGTTCCCTTTTCTCCACACTCTCTCCAATATTTGTTATTTGTAAATTTTTAATGATGGCCATTCTGACTGGTGTGAGGTGGTACCTCTATTGCAGTTTTGATTTTCATTTATCTAATAATTAGTGGTGTTGATCATCTTTTAATGTGCCTGTTGGCCATCTGTATGTCTTCTTTGGAAAAATGTCTATTTAAATCATCTGCCCATTTCTTTTTTTAATATAAATTTATTTATTTTAATTGGAGGCTAATTACTTTACAATTTTTGTATTGGTTTTGCTATACATCAACATGAATCCACCATGGGTGTACACATGTTCCCCATCCTGAACCCCTCTCCCACCTCTTGATTTGGCTATTTTCTTTTTTGAAATTGAGTTGTGTGGGCCCTTGATATGTATTGGTTATTAACTCTTTGTCTGCTGAACCATTTGCAAATATTTTCTCCCATTTAGTAGATTTTCTTTTCATTTTGTTGATGGCTTTCTTTGTTGTGCAAAAGCTTTTAAGTTTGATTAGGTCTCATTTGTTTATTTTTGGTTTTATTTCTTTTGCTTTAGGAGACAGATCCGAAAAAATATTTCTACCATTTATGTCAGTGTTCTGCCTATATTTCTTCTGAGTTTTTTTTTTTTTTTGATCGTCATGTTTAGGTCTTTAATCCATTTTGAGTTTATTTTTATGTATGGTGTGAGAACTGTTTAATCTCAGCGTTTTACGTGTGGATGTTCAATTTTCCCAGCAACGTTTATTGAAGAGACTGTGCTTTCTCCATTGTATATTTTTGCCTCCTTTGCCATAGATTTAACTGTAGATACATGGTTTTATTTTGTGGCTCTCTATTCTGTTCCATTGATTTATTCATGTTTTTTTCCTGGTACCAATACCGTATGGTTTTGATTACTATAGCTTTTTAGTATAGTCTGAAGTCAGGAAGGGTTATGTCTCCAAGTTTTGTTCTTTTTCCTCAGGATTGCTTTGACAATTCTGAGAAAAGTTCTTAAATGCACAGTAAAATCATACAAGACCACAGAAATCAAGACAGACCTACCAGCACTATAAGATACATACAAGAATAATTTCATTTTAAAAAATAGTAACAACTGACTTGTTGCTTCCCTGAGTGTCTTTTTCATTTGAGACTTTTGAGTGAAGGAGCCAAGGAGGACATTTAAGTATGAATAACAGTCTGCAATGCTGCAGGTAAACCACAAGAATTCTACTGTTTTGAAGTTTAAATCATAATTTACATCCTAATGATTCAGACTTCATGCAGGTTTACTGCCTTAATTGGTACCTGCTTGGTTCAATGAGTCTGATTATTTGGAATAATTTTCTGAGAAGTGTGTTTATAAGTATATAATTATGAAATGAACATTTTTTTGCTAAGGTTGTTATAATGATTATAAAGCTAGGACTTATCCATATTTGCAATATTGAAAAGTTTTATTTCTGTCTTTGCCTAATATTTCCAGTGTCTGAAGCGGATAGTTCTTGTTCATTTAAGAACTGATGTGATCTGACTTCTGAATTCAAGGACAGCCACGGGAGTTTGTGTTTTATATTGACTTTTCACAAAATCTGCATTTTTCTGATGAAGAGAACGTATTGAGATCCTTGAGCTTTTCCACTTGAGAGGAATGGTTATTTATTCATTGTGTACAAGAAAAAGAATACAATACTCTACAGTGCTACTTATCTCCAGATTGCAGAGTAAATTTATAACTACCATCTGTAAAACTGTACTATTTTAATGATGAATGAACAGCACAATATTCTGTGTTTCAAAAATACTTTACAGTACTGTAAATACTATAAAATACTGTAATACTGTGAAATACTATAAAGCTATGTTTTCAAGGCCAAAACCATGGTTGAGAAATTATTAAAAAAATATCAAATTGACTCATTTTCAATGAATTGATGACATGTTGTTTATCATATAGGTACTAGCTCATCCATTTTATTTTTATGAGAAATAAAACTAAAACATTCAATGACTTTTCTTGAATTATAGATTACTATAATTCACTAATTCACTAGATTCTAGATTACTAGAATTACCACTAACATTCTAAGCAAGATGCGGGCTGCCTTCTCAGGCATGATGACACAATCATTCACATCATCTTTGTGTCCATCTTCCTAATTTTTAAGCTTTCTTTGTGTAGTGAAGTGAGTGAAGTGAAGTCACTCAGTTGTGTCCAACTCGCTGTGACCCCACAGACTGTAGCCCACCAGGCTCATCTGTCCATGGGATTCTCCAGGCAAGAACACAAGTGGGTTATCATTTCCTTCTCCAGGGGATCTTCTTGACCCAAGGATCGAACCCAGGTCTTCTACATTGCAGGCAGATGCTTTACTCTCTGAACCACCAGGGAAACTTTTTTGTAATTCCTCCTCAAAAAACTATTCAAACCATGGTAGGTAAGTTCTCATTTGAAGCAGAAGACTTTTTAGAATTATAGGAAATGCAGCAATGAAGTGCTGTAAGTAAGTTATTTTTTCAAATCATCAATAGGCCACTATCTCTACATTAAAACACAGTTGTTTAAACAATATAACGATGGATTAATTTTCTTAATTTTCCAAAATTAGTACCTGGATGTTTTATGTTGTGTACATTTCCATAAAATCAGAACTCAATGCTTTAGGGTGACAAATAAATTCAAACTATTTCTCAAGGAAATAAACAGAGACCCAATTATCCAAATCAAGTAGAAAACATTTGCAGGTAATTTTATATATTTTTTTTTAAAAAAATCTAAAACAACATCATTTCTTTAGACTCAAATTTCTGAACCTGTCATGCATCCTACCTGTCTCCATCCCTCCTCAAGACCTAGTCTAACCTTTTTTCCATCACTGTCCCCTAGTATTTGGCAACATAAATTGTGATCCAGTCTGATACTTTCCCCCTGTGCCCCTGACACTGTTTTCTTCCTATTTCTTTACTTATGCATATCCTATTCCCCCTTCAAAATCCAGCTTAAGCCTCCCCTTCTTTGTAAACATCTTCCTGACTCTTGAGAGTTCGTTGGACTGCAAGGAGCTCAAACCAGTTAATCCTAAAGGAAATCAACCCTGAATATTCATTGGAAGGACTGATGCTGAAACTGAAGTGCCAGTACTTTGACCACTGGATGCGAAGTGCCGACTCATTGGAAAAGACCCTGATGCTGGGAAAGATTGAAGGCAGGAGAAGAAGGAGACAACGGAGGATGAGATGGTTGGATGCCATCACCGACTCAATGGACATAAGTTTGAACAAACTCCGGGAGATAGTGAAGGACAGGTAAGCCTGGCATGCTGCAGTCCATGGGGTTGCAAAGAGTCTGACATGACTGAGTGACTGAACAACAGCAAATTTTCTTAGCTCTCCCTTACTCCAGGTGTGAACAAACCAAGATGAATTGGGAACCTGTTAGAAATGCAGAACCTTGGACCCTCTCACAGATCTTAAGCATCAGAATCTACTTTTTCACAAGATTATCAGGTTTTTGTATGTAAATGAACATTCGAGACCTCTTCTTCCCCTGCCCCCATAGTGAGCTTTCATTTATTTTACATTTCCCTAATAGTTCTTGTCTATATTTTTACCAAATTAAACTAGTTTTTTGCCTGTATTTTTATCAAATTAAACCAGTTAGTGTTTCTAAGTCTCTTCACTTAGAATAAAAGCTTCCAGGTGACACCACCCTTATGGCAGAAAGTGAGGAGGAACTAAGAAGCCTCTTGATGAAGGTGAAAGAGGAGAGTGAAAAAGTTGGCTTAAAACTCAACATTCTGAAAATGAAGGTCATGGCATCCAGTCCCATCACTTCATGGGAAATAGATGGGGAAACAGTGGAAACAGTGCAGACTCTTTTTTTGGGCTCCAAAATCACTGCAGATGGTGACTGCAGCCATGAAATTAAAAGACGCTTACTCCTTGGAAGAAAAGTTATGACCAACCTAGATAGCATATTGAAAAGCAGAGACATTACTTTGCCAACAAAGGTCCATCTAGTCAAGGCTATGGTTTTTCCAGTGGTCATGTATGGATGTGAGAGTTGGACTGTGAAGAAAGCTGAGCACCAAAGAATTGATGCTTTTAAACGATGCTGTTGGATAAGACTCTTGAGAGTCCCTTGGACTGCAAGGAGATACAACCAGTCCATTCTGAAGGAGATCATCCCTGGGATTTCTTTGGAAGGAATGATACTAAAGCTGAAACTCCAGTACTTTGGCCACCTCATGAGAAGAGTTGACTCATTGGAAAAGACTCTGATGCCGGGAGGGATTGGGGGCAGGAGGAGAAGGGGACTACAGAGGATGAGATGGCTGGATGGCATCACTGACTCGATGGACGTGAGTTTGAGTGAACTCTGAGTTGGTGATGGACAAGGAGGCCTGGCGTGCTGTGATTCATGGGGTCGCAAAAAATCACACACGACTGAGAGACTGAACTGAACTGAACTGAAAGGTAGCTACCATGTTTTATCCCTCCTAATAAACCTGATGGAACTTAATGCCTTATTTCCCATGCTGTGCTTCATTTCATGTTTCAACTTGCAGGAACTTCTAGTGTATGATATTGTTTTCTCTTCAAATGAAAGGAGCACATATCCTACTGCCTAGATTGGGACCTAATACATAGTGAGAAGCCAAATAAATATTTGCTGAATGTTTAAATTAATGAAATTAATTTGGACAAGATGAACTTGGTCTTCAGTTTTGATTCAGTGGTGCATCTTCCCAGTCATGTTCTTGGGAGAACAGTGCATAATGAGAATATTAACATAATCTTAAGCCTAAAAGGATTCTGGGGACATTTACTTGAATTCTAACTGGGCTATTAAAACATTATTAATCATGTTCCTAGAATAGCTTTTTAGTCTTCAGCGTCATTGAGCCTAACAGCAATTTTTTACCCTTTTCTGCAAATTAGTACACTGAGATTTGTTCAGCTGCTCTGTCTCACTAAAATATGGTGGTTAAACATATGGGTTTTGGCATCAAATGGCCAGGGTTTTCCTCTAGCCCCACCACTTCCTACCTATGTGACCTTCAGTTTATTACTTTACATCTCTGTGTCTCAGTTTTTGTGTCTAAGTGGTGAAGATAATAATATTCTCAATGTCATAGGGCTGATATAAAGACTAAATTAGGTAATATATTTTAGGTGCCCAGCAGAGTGCCTGGTGGATATTAAGTCCTAAAGAGTAGCAGAACCTATTATTGAGAAAAAAATGCATGCCAGGAACTCTGAATTCCTGAAATGCTATTCTAGAGTTTCAATCATTTATATGTAGGTAGTGTGGGAGCACTTTAGATAGGTTTCTATTCTATCCTCTTTTCCTGACTCAATATTTAATTTATGTTTGCTGGCCGGGATGGCTTCCAGCAGTATATAACTCTGATACCTGCTGTAAGGATATGTGTTTCTATTCGTGCTTTTATTGTCCATTCCCCAGGTACAGGTACAATATTAAAACTGAGTGCTGTCTCATCCCAGAAAAGACAGAAGCCTCCTTTCCTGGTTCAGGTACAACTGACTCAGTCAGTTCAAATGACCTTCCAATAAAGGGTTGAGTAAGCAGATGGGAATTGGGTTATGTCCAGAATGCTTAAGATCTTGATTGCTGCCATACCACTAAATGAAACAAATATGGAAGCTGAGATTCACATTAAATGATGTAAATTATACCTAAATAATGTCATAATAGTAAATAATGAGACTTTATAATTGGGCATAATATAAATGATGCATTGCCGGGCAGTGAGCATATGCATTATGTCTTGGCAAGTTAAATGTTTTCTAAAATCCTTGTTGGAGATTTAAGAAAAATCTGTCTTTTCATCTACAAAAGAACAATTTTTAGAATGCTCTTGATTATATAATCATGTTGCTGTCGAAAAGGATAAAATAGTTGCATATGCAGTTAATCAAACAGTACAATAGATTCTTTATCATACTGTATTCAAAGCTGGAAACACTGGGTCTTCTCATCCTGAAACATCAGCCTTGCAGTTTTGCAAGCTTAGGATGAGTTTAATTAAAGTCAAAGGAGAAAACCAATTAAGCACTGAGAAGCTCTGGCATCCCCCATGCGCTCTTCAAGACAAAAATACAATTTAGAATAAGATGATGCTGTAATCTCAGTATAAATGCCATTGTCTACTTCAGCAATTCTGGTGGCCCAGGTGTTCTGAGCACTCTGAAGAGTAGCTAGCTTATGAGTTTTCAATTCAGAACTACATTAAATAATTTCCATTCACTTTTAATCTCTTCTGATAGGAAGTGCTTAGAAAGGAGATTGTATTAAGTACAAAGAGTGACCGTGTGTGAAGTCCTTGAACACACCTGTATTAAAGCATGTCTCCAAAGACCATTTAGATTCAAATCCTATTTGAGCAGGTTTGGAAAGCAGAGTGTTAACATTTTCTACCACTGCTACATACAAAAGTGATGCATATAAATGGATAAAGGGATCCAGCCTCATGCAATGAGGAAGCTTGTATCATTTATATTTTAGTGACTTTTTGATCCAGTACCATTACAGTTCCCCATCACTATTGTGCAGTACTGCCCACTGGGAAAATGGTAGTACAGAATAATATGCTGCAATACAGTTTGCCAATCAATCAGGAAACCATAGAAAGAAGCAACTACAAGCATTATTTCAAATGCAGTCTTGGGAAGCTGTGAGGGATGGGAGGGACAAAGCAGTCAATAGTAACCAAAAATTGGAAGCTGATTAAATGTGATTTACTGGGATTTACTTTCTTATCTTTGCTTCCATTTCCTGCAAGTATTAATTGCAATGTAGAACAAGAATATGGAGAGTGCACTACAGAAAGTCAGGGCTATTGCTCTAATTGGTGACAAGCAAATCAGCTATCTGTGGAATGCAGTACAACAGTGCAGAACACTCTGCACTTTGGTGTGACCTCTGATAGAGCCTTCAAGCTAGTGAAGTTAGTTCATTTCACCCCTGAGAAGTCTTATTGATGTTCCTTTAGTGGTATCTGGCATATCTTTCTACAGACTTCTTAGGAAAACACAAGGAAATACCTTACCGTCAAGCAGCATTGTTTTCATAGCCATTTTAAAATCTTAAGTTAATATGTGATAAACCTAAGGAGTGGAGAAAATTTTCTATGGTTACTGTTTAGTACAAATAGAAGTTGCCCCACATTTGGAAAATGTTAGCAAATCCCACTGAAGATTTTAACTAATCCTACAGCACTGTGGTGGTATCTAAAAACCGATTCTGCAAGCGACCAAATATCACAACTCAAATATACTTGCAAAGCTAGCTGATAACACATTTTCAGTTTCTGAAAAAGAAGGCTTAAAATTATTAATAATTTCTAGGTCAGGCAATGTGGTGTGGAGGAAAACACAGTAGATGTGGGTCAGGACCTCTAGATTCTATTCTGTCTCCAATTTGATGTATAGATTGGACAGGTCCTTCAAGTCTGTGAGCCTCAATATTTTATCTGTATACATCAGAGGGATGGGCAAAACGATTTCTGTAGTCCATTTTAGTCCTAAGTATTCAGAAATTCTCTTCATCAAAGCTAGCTTCTCATGAAGCTGCAACTGTGATGTTAACAAAATGCCTGAGAAGTGATTATCAAATATCCAGAGAGAGGCCAGGAATGGAACAATTCAACTAGTTCTATCCTGTTTAAATCGCAGTGGGAAAACTAAATTACAAGTTAGCCACTATACTATTTGTAAACATGATACATCTTGCTAGTTAGCCCAGTGACTCAGGAGGCACTTCCTGTCTAGCTTTCTACCAGTGACTACCACCCACATCTAATGTGTCACCAAGTCCGAATGATCTTCCAGTTCCCTTGACTATTTTACTGTTGCCTTTCCCACCCACATACCTCAGAGACTGAAAGCTGAGCAAAATCTTAGTTCAGTTCAGTTGCTCAGTCGTGTCTGACTCTTTGCAACCCCATGAATCACAGCACGCCAGGTCTGTCTGTCCATCACCAACTCCCGGAGTTTACTCAAACTCATGTCCATCGGGTTGGTGATGCCATCCAGCCATCTCATCCTCTGTCGTCCCCTTCTCCTCCTGCCCCAAATCCCTCCCAGAATCAGGGTCTTTTCCAATGAGTCAACACTTTGCATGAGGTGGCCAAAGTAATGGAGTTTCAGCTTAGCATCAATCCTTCCAATGAACACCCAGGACTGATCTCCTTTAGGATGTACTGGTTGGATCTCCTTGCAGTCCAAGGGACTCTCAAGAGTCTTCTCCAACACCACAGTTCAAAAGCATCAATTCTTCGGTGCTCAGCTTTCTTCACAGTCCAACTCTCACATCCATACGTGACCACTGGAAAAACCATAGCCTTGACTAGACGGACCTTTGTTGGCAAAGTAGTATCTCTGCTTTTCAATATGCTATCTAGGTTGGTCATAACTTTCCTTCCAAGGAGTAAGCGTCTTTTAATTTCATGGCTGCAATCACCATCTACGGTGCTTTTGGAGCCCAAAAAAATAAAGTCTGACACTGTTTCCACTATTTCCCCATCTATTTTCCATGAAGGGATGGGACTGGATGCCATGATCTTCATTTTCTGAATGTTGAGCTTTAAGCCAACTTTTTCACTCTCCTCTTTCACTTTCATCAAGAGGTTCTTTCTTTAGTTCCTCTTCACTTTCTGCCATAAAGGTGGTATCATCTGCATATCTGAGGTTACTGATGCTTCTCCCAGCAATCTTGATTCCAGCTTGTGCTTCTTCCCACCCAGTGTTTCTCATGATGTACTCTGCATATAAGTTAAATAAGCAGGGTGACAATATACAGCCTTAACATAGTCCTTTTCCTATTTGGAACCAGTCTGTTGTTCCATGTCCAGTTCTAACTGTTTCTTCTTGACCTGTATATAGGTTTCTCAAGAGGCAGGTCAGGTGGTCTGGTATGCCCAACTCTTTCAAAATTCTCCACAAATTATTGTGATCCACCCAGTCAAAGGCTTTGGCATAGTCAATAAAGCAGACATAGATGTTTTTCTGGAACTCTCTTGTTTTTTCCATGATCCAGAGAATGTTGGTAATTTGATCTCTGGTTCCTCTGCCTTTTCTAAAACCAGCTTGAACATCTGGTAGTTCACTGTTTATGTATTGCTGAAGCCTTGCTTGGAGAATTTTGAGCATTACTTTACTACCATGTGAGATGAGTGCAATTGTGTGGTAGTTTGAGCATTCTTTGGCATTGCCTTTCTTTGGGATTGGAATGAAAACTGATATTTTCCAGTCCTGTGGCCACTGCTGAGTTTTCCAAATTTGCTGGCATATTGAGTGCAGCACTTTCACAGTGTTGTCTTTCAGGATTTGAAATAGCTCAACTGGAATTCCATCACCTCCACTAGCTTTGTTCGTATTGATGCTTTCTAAGGCCCACTTGACTTCACATTCCAGGATGTCTGGCTCTAGGTGAGTGATCACATCATCGTGATTATCTGGGTTATGAAGATCTTTTTTGTACAGTTCTTCTGTATATTCTTGCCACCTCTTCTTAATATCTTCTGCTTCTGTTAGGTCCATACCATTTCTGTCCTTTATCGAGCCCATCTTTGCAAGAAATGTTTCCTTGGTATCTCTGATTTTCTTGAAGAGATCTCTAGTCTTTCCCATTCTGTTGTTTTCCTCTATTTCTTTGCAAAATCTTAATTACTAACAGCAAAATGCTCATGTATACAAATAAACTTGATTTTGACTGTCAATTCTGAACCCAAGTACTCTGGATTCAGGTTGTAGAACAAAGAGGAATATGGGTTGACAATGACCAACAGAATGACTCATTACTTGCTGATGTACTAGACATGAGTGGTGACTGCAATAAACTGACCTGGGCCCAAGTTAGGTCAGTTGTAGATTTTTGACAGAACCTTGTCAATACATAATGCTTTCAAATGGCTTCCATTCAAACCAAGATAGTTAAGAAGGAATTTAAAAAGCTAACTCTACACTGCTTTCTGCCAATACATAAAAAATTATGTCACATCATAAATCACAAAAACTCAGAGTTTAACATAATACAAAAACCTACATCACCAGAATGCATTTGATTTTAATAATTTTTATACAAAGAAAGGCAAACATAAAAATGAACACATGAAGGTAGTCAGGAAAGAGACAGTTTCAAAGCACAGAATGGCAGAAAATGCAAATATGCTTTGTACCTACATCTAAGAGACTCATGCTGCCATTCTAAGCCTGACAGTTTAGGACATCTGCTTTAGGCTTGGTTCTGTCATAGGCTATGTGCTGTACTTAGTCTTTCAGTTCAGTTCAGTTCAGTCGCTCAGTCCTGTCCGACTCTTTGTGACCCCATGAATTGCAGGAGGCCAGGCCTCCCTGTCCATCACCAACTCCCGGAGTTCACCGAGACTCACGTCCATCGAGTCAGTGATGCCATCCAGCCATCTCATCCTCTGTTGTCCCTTTCTCCTCCTGCCCCCAATCCCTCCCAGCATCAGAGTCTTTTCCAATGAGTCAGCTCTTCGCATGAGGTGGCCAAAGTACTGGAGTTTCAGCTTTAGCATCATTCCTTCCAAAGAAATCCCAGGGATGATCTCCTTCAGAATGGACTGGTTGGATCTCCTTGCAGTCCAAGGAATTCTCAAGAGTCTTCTCCAACACCACAGTTCAAAAGCATCAATTCTTCGGTGCTCAGCCTTCTTCACAGTCCAACTCTCACATCCATACATGATTATTGGAAAAACCATAGCCTTGGCTAGACGGACTTTTGTTGGCAAATAAGGTCTCTGCTTTTCAATATGCTATCTAGGTTGGCCATAACTTTTCTTCCAAGGAGAAAAGTTCCATTCTTTCAGTCATGTTCAACTCTTTGTGATCCCATGGACTGTAGCCTGCCCAGCCCCTCTGTCCATGGAATTCTCCAGGCAAGAATACTGGAGTGGGTTGTCATGTCTTCCTCCAGTGGATCTTCCCAACTCAGGGATTGAACCCAAGTCTTCTGCATTGCAGGTGGATTCTTTACCATCTGAGCCACCAGGGAAGCCCCATTGTAGGCTATATAGAACCCCAATACATCATTCAGCTTTTCAATTCTTAGGTTTACAGACCTAGTTCACTTATCCATTGTGAAGAAATGACTGTGTAGTAATTCTCTGGCAGTCCAGTGGTTAAGACTCTGCACTCTCACAGTCGATGGCCTGGGTTTGAGCCCTGGTTGGGGAACTAAAATCCTGTAAGCCATGTGGTAAAATAAAAAAAAAAGGAATATGTATCTTTGTTTAAAATCTAGAATGAGTCATTGAGTTTTTACTTAAATCTTTAGAAAAGTCAAAATATATGCAAGGGAGTCATCACCTATAACAAGTATCTGGAAGTGAGTTAGGTAAAAAATGAAATGTTAGGAGTCTTCCAGATAACTAAATGAATTACCTTTAATACTGGAGGCAAAATAAGTATTAATGAGAAAAGAAGATGGGATGCAGACAAGTGAATGGATTCAGTTGACATCTTCCAAGATTCAGCTGGAGGTGTTTATAGGAGTTGCTCAGTACTTAGAGTCATGAAATGTGCTTTCAAGGATTTTCTTTTGTTTTTAATAGAAGAGAACAAGCAAAGGTTTTTCTGTATTCTGATTAATAAAGAAAAGAGAAAGACCCTATTTCAAAGAAATCTTGGTGTAGAAAGCCAGTTTCTTCTCTCTAAAAAGTAAGGTGGGGATGATGGTTTAATAGAGACAGGTTTAATAAGACTAGGCCTAAAGTGTTGCTTCAAAATGAATATGTGTGCAAAAGATCTCAATTTGGGTAGCATAACTGATAAACTGTAAGATAAGTAGGAAATATTAATGCTTCTCCGATTTTAAAGTAGCTATGAGTGATCAAAGAAGAATGAAGATGCACCCAAACCCAAGAGGAGCAATGTTGATGCCTAGAATCATCACACATGAAAGAAAATTAGTTTAAAATACAGACTTTTTGAATGGTAGGAGATGGGATCAGAGATAAAAAGGAAAGAGTTCATTTAGGAACCTGTAGGCCATCATGCTGCTGCTGCTGTTGCTAAGTCACTTCAGTCATGTCCGATTCTGTGTGACCCCATAGAAAGCAGCCCACCAGGCTCCCCTGTCCCTGGGATTCTCCAGGCAAGAACACTGGAGTGGGTTGCCATTCCTTCTCCAATGTATGAAAAGTGAAAAGTGGAAGGTAAGTCGTTCAGTCCTGTCTGACTTTTTGTGACCCCATGGACTGCAGCCTACCAGGCTCCTCCGTCCATGGGATTTTCCAGGCAAGAGTGCTGGAGTGGGGTGCCATCGCCTTCTCCAAGGCCATCATGAGGACTCTGATTTTTATACTAAGTGAAACAGAGAGGCATTATCAGGTGTTGAACACAGGAGTAATTTGATATGGCATCTGAAAAGATCAATTTAGCTTCTATGTAAGAATAAACTGTGGTAGTAAGAAGAATAGACATGGAGAGACCAATTAGGACAATATTTCAGTTATTCAGAGGTGATAATAATATTCAGAGGTGAGAGGTGATGAAGGCTGAGACCAGAGAAATAAGATTGTAAGAAGTGGTCAGATTTTGATATAACATGAAGGTAGTCTGAGATGAGAGACTAGATGTAAGGTACTGAGTTGGCCAAAAATTTCATTGGAGTTTTTCCATAACATCTTACAGAAAAACCCAAACGAATTTTTTGGCTAACCCACTACAAGAGAGAAATACAAGCGAAATATGACTCTATGACTTGAGGCCTAAGCTACTAGAAGAATTAGAATTTCCATTTTCCATGGCAGAGAAGACTGTGAGACTATCTGCTCAGATTTTTCAGAAGAAGGTAAGGAAACTTCATTTTGGAAATAAACTATATTAGGCTTTGAAATGTTTATCAGATATCAAGTGGACGGGTGAGTAGGCAGTTGTATAGAAATCTATACAGAAGTCAGTACAGAAATCTAGAGAAAGGACTGATGAAAGTACAACTTTGGAAATTAACAGTACATAGATGGCATTTTAAATCCATGAGACTAGAGGAGACTACCTAATGAGTGAGTATCAATAAAGAAGAAATAAGTACAACACCAAGCCCTAGGCCTCTCAAACATTAGGAGGTTGGGGATAAGAGGAAACACTAGCAACAGATACTGAGAAGAAGCATACAGTGAAGCAGGAGGAAAGTCAGGAGAATGTGGTACCTTGAAATCCAAATGCAGAAAATCTATTGTTTGTTAGGTGAGGCTGGTTGGGGTTTCTCAGCCTTAGCACTATTGGCATTTGGGGCCAGAGAATTCTTTGGCCAAATCCCTTGAACTGTGGAAACTAAAAGTGTCTTCAGACATTTAGTACTTCATGTGCAAAATCACCTCCGTTTGAGAACTGCTGTGTTAGACCAAGTCAACTGAGGCCTGGTAATTGACCACTAAAATTAATGACATGGAGGTCTTTGATGACCTTTAGCACTTTCAGTGGAATACTAGGAGTTGAAAACTGGAATAGAGTGGGTTTAAAAGAAAATTGGAAGAGAGTAATTGGAAATAGCAATGTATAAACAAATTTTCAAAAAGTTTTACTGAAAGGAAAACAAATAAATGGAGCATTATTTAGTGGAGAAACAAGGATTAAAGTGTCTTCCTTAAGATGGGAAAAATAATCAGATGATTGTATACTGATAGAAGGATCTCAGAGAAAGGAAAAAAATAAAAGAAGGGAAAGAGGATTGTTGGATGAATCCCCTTGAATAGTGTAGAGGACATGGGATTTGGTACATCAGATAAGGGAGAGACTTTGGATGATAACATGAATATTTCCTCTGTGTTACCAAGTGCGAAGGCAAGGAATATGGTGGTAGATACTGGTAGGAGAATAGTTATAGTTTGGGTGGGATCTGAAAATATTTTTACGATGTGACAGGTGGAATCTTAGTTCCCAACTTGGAATCAAGCCCCTGCAGTGGAAGCACAGAGTTCTACCACTGGACCTCCAAGGAAGTCCCTGGAAATACTTTTTCTGATTGCTTCAATTTTCTCAATGATGAAAAAGCAAAGTCATCAGCTCTCCTGAGGATGGGTAGTGAAGTATTGGGAGTTTGAGGAGTGAGAAGTATGAAATAGCCACCTAAGAGAGTGGGGACAATTAAATAAAGATCTTCACGACCCAGATAATCATGATGGTGTGATCACTCACCTAGAGCCAGACATCCTGGAATGTGAAGTCAAGTGGGCCTTAGGAAGCATCACTATGAACAAAGCTAGTGGAGGTGATGGAATTTCAGTCGAGCTATTTCAAATCCTGAAAGATGATGCTGTGAAAGTGCTGCACTCAATATGCCAGCAAATTTGGAAAACTCAGCAGTGGCCACAGGACTGGAAAAGGTCAGTTTTCATTCCAATCCCAAAGAAAGGCAATGCCAAAGAAAGCTCAAACTAATACACAATTGCATTCATCTTACATGGTAGTAAATTAATGCTCAAAATTCTCCAAGCTAGGCTTCAACAATATGTGAACCATGAACTTCCAGATGTTCAAGCTGGTTTTAGAGAAGGCAGAGGAACCAGCGATCAAATTGCCAACATTCTCTGGATCATTGAAAAAGGAAGAGAGTTCCAGAAAAACATCTATTTCTGCTTCATTGACTATGCCAAAGCTTTTGACTGTGTGGATCACAATAAACTGTGGAAAATTCTGAAAGAGATGGGAATACCATACCACCTGACCTGCCTCTTGAGAAACCTATATGCAGGTCAGGAAGCAACAGTTAGAACTGGACATGGAATAACAGACCGGTCCCAAATAGGAAAAGAAGTACATCAAGGCTGTATATTGTCACCCTGCTTATTTAACTTATATGCAGAATACATTATGAGAAACGTGGGGCTGGATGAAGCACAAGCTGAAATCAAGATTGCTGGGAGAAACATCAATAACCTCAAATATGCAGATGACACCACCCTTATGAAGAAGAACTAAAGAGCCTCTTGATGAAAGTGAAAGAGGAGATTAAAAAAGTTGGCATAGAACTCAGTATTCAGAAAGCAAAGATCATGGCATCCGGTCCCATCACTTCATCGTGAATAGATGGGGAAACAGTGGCAGATTTTATTTTGGGAGGCTCCAAAATCACTGCAGATGGTGACTGTAGCCATGAAATTAAAAGACACTTACTTCTTGGAAGAAAAATTATGACCAACCTAGACAGCATATTACAAAGCAGAGACATTACTTTGCCAACAAAGGTCCATCTAGTCAAGGCTATGGTTTTTTCAGTAGTCATGTATAGATGTGAGAGTTGGACTATAAAGAAAACTGAGTGCCAAAAAATTGATGCTTTTGAACTGTGGTGTTGGAGAAGACTCTTGAGAGTCCCTTGGACTGCAAGGAGATCCAGCCAGTCCATCCTAAAGGAAATCAGTTCTGAATATTCATAGGAAGGACTGATGTTGAAGCTGAAACTCCAATACTTTGGCCACCTGATGTGAAGTGCTGACTCATTTGAAAAGACCCTGATGCTAGGAAAGATTGAAGGCAGGAGGAGAAGGGGACTACAGAGGATGAAATGGTTGGGTGGCATCACTGACTCAATGGGCATGAGTTTGAGTACACTCTGGGAGTGGGTGATGGACAGGGAGGCCTGGAGTGCTGCAGTCCATGGGATTGCAAAGAGTCGGACACAACTGATCGACTGAACTGAAATGAGAAAATTTATTATGATTGACAGGCATCATTATGTATTTGAGGTTCATGTTCCTGCTTTTAAACTGAGCTAGTTAGTGTCATTGGGTAGTTTTCTTTAGCCAGAGAGTTGGTATATTAGTCAGCTTAAGCTACCATAACAAAATACCACAGATTGGGTGACTTACAAAAAATTCATTTTCTCACAGTCGTGGATGTGGAAGTGCCAAATTAAGGTCTAGCCATGTTCAGTTTCTGGTAAAGGTTCTGTCTCCAAATACAGTCATATTGGGGCTTCCATATAGCATTGGAGGGAGGCACAATTCAGTACATATCAGCTGTATCCCATATGTTACGCAAATTGATGATTATATTATTTAAATATAGATTTAAGATGGATGGAGGAAGAGAAAATTTAAGGAAGTGAAGAATCAAAAATATGGGTAGGATGGGTGAATTGGAAGTGTCCATTCAAAGACTGTTGGAGTTAAAGTTTCTTAAAGTATAAAATAAAAAAGATAGGGAGTAGTGGTTGAAGAATAGGCAGTTGAATTTGAGTTTTTTTGGGGCAAGGCAGTTACTGACAATGACAAATTATGATCTGAATTATCATCTTGCAGTGGATGCTTTAGTCTGTTGCTTCAAATCTCCTTTCAGAACAAGGGCACTCATTTCCCCAGCTTCTGGAAGTGTGGTCTGCTGAGAGTTCAAACATTTGAATTTCTTCCTGGGCATTGCCCCCTACTGAAGGCAGCTGCTTTGGACAAGGTTATGTCCCTAAGTGAGGGTAGCCCATATTCAATGACTGGTCAGTTTAAAGCTCTGAGAGGGCCTCTCGGCTCCAGAGCTTCCAGTGGGATCAAATGAAGTCCTCATTACTATTAATCTGTAACTGACTTTTCTGTGCCCAATCTTGCTTGTTGCATTGCATCATAGATGTTGTTTCAGAGAGTGCTCCTTAATAAACTTCCCGCATTTAAGTATCCACCTCAGAGTCTGTTTCACAGAGAGCCTGACATTGCATAGCAGGTGCTAAGCATGCTCTGAAGAAGTAGACTTTAAAATGAAATATTGGAGCTGAATCACCCATCAGCTGATTGGAAATAAGAATGCTGCTATTGGCAGAAGGTGATGTATCGATAGCTTTTGGCATGTTACAGCAAAATAACTGTTAACATTCTTAGGGTACAGAGGAATGCACTGTTAGTGGCAATAGATCAGGAGTTTGGGAGGTTCAGAACAAGTAGTAATGATAAGCAATAAGGACAATGGACAGTTGTGGGTGAGTGTGATGGATGCAAGGGAGAAACAATGAAAGATTGAGGGTGATTAATGACCAATTTAAGGTGAAGTATGGAAGTCAGAAGGCCTTGGAAGCATTGAAGGAGACTTTCACTTTCTAGAGCCAGAGGATCTGGCCCAGGAATTAATTATAAGGAGAGTGAAAGTCCATGGAAGTGTTTTGTTCCCACCTCTGGTATAACAGCAAGATGGAAGCCCTGGCTAAGATGGAGAAGAGGCCTGAGATGTGGGCTGGGCACATCTGGTAGACATCCTTGACTTCTACAACATGTATGGACCTGGAAAACATGATGCTAGAGTGAAAGGATTCGGTCACAAAAAGCATATATTATATGGTTTATATTTATGGCAGCAGGGCTGAAGAATAGTTAAAGGGCACAGTGTTTCTTTTTGATTGATGAGCATATTCTAAAATAGACTTTGGTGATGGTGGTGTGTATCTGTGAATATGAATGAAAAAGCCTTGAATTGTGCACCTTAAAGGTATAAATTTATGGTATGTGAATTATATCTCAATAAAGCTTTTTAAAAATATATTGAATTCATTAATTCCCCAAATACTCTGGACTTTCAGAAGTGATCTGCTCCTCCCTCTTACAGGCTAGTGCTTAACAATAATGCAGAAGCCTTTCTTGCAAGAAAACCTGTGGCCCCTTATGGTCTACCCTTAGGTGCCCTCCTGGCCACCAAACCAATTCTTAGAGCTATGTCAAACCTAATCTGAATGTGGTAGTGTGGAGCATGGGAAGAGAGGGAAAGACTAACATAAACAATCTGAAGAACCTAGCCAACAAGTGCCAGGATCTGATACAGTGTGTGGGGGATGGTATTCCAAGGATGCTGGATCAAGGGAGGGTGCAAGCAAAGATTTCATTCTCAGAGAACTGAGACTTTATCAATACTGATACCCTCTCTTCTAACACTATTTAAGTATCCCATCCTGGCAAGAAACTTGGATGATGAGGCTAGTGTGCTGCTAGGATGGCACTTGCACTTTTGGATAAAGTGGTGGCCCCAAGTACGTGAAGTAAAATTTTCAGAACTGCCATGGAATAAGACAGAAAAAGAGATAAAAATGCTTATTGTAGTGATGATGCTACAGAGGATATATTCTGAATGATCAGAAAATGCAACTGCTGTCTGTGTTCCTCCAGTAAGGTCTGGAAGATACTCCATTGACCAAAGTGGTGAGGAATGTGTTACTGAAACAAGCACCACTGGCACTGAGAAGTACAGTGGTTCTCATTCACTGTAGGCAAGGACTGATAGTAAGAGTTATTTTCATTAAACTGTCTCTTGAAAATAATAGTAGATTAAGGGATCCTGAAGTAATGTGTTAGTTGCTCAGTCATTTCTGACTCTTTGCAACCTCATGAATTGTACCCTACCAGGTGCCTCTGTCCATGGGATTCTGTGGGCAACAATACTGGAGTGGTAGCCATTCCCTTCTACAGGGGATCTTCCTGACCCAGGGATTGAACCTGTGTCTCCTGCATTGCAGGCAGATTCTTTACCATTTGAGCCACCAGGTTGTCATCTTAACCAGAAACAAGGTGGGCACAATTATCTTAACAGGAGGCAGGATTGAAATGTTAGCCAAGGGGTCTAACTCACACAGCCCTATAGAGATGGTTAAGGGGTACAGTACTCCCAGCAGTTGACTCTTCTTTTCTTTGTTGCGTGTTGGCTTCCTTAGAAGTACAGCCTGAGGCCAGAATTCTTGTATAAGTGCTTCACTGAGGGAAGACTCTCTGGAGGGGTCTGTAGAGAAGTGAGAGAACCAAACCAGGGCAGGGAAAGTTGTTGAGAAAAAAATGTAGCTTCCAACAGATATTTACTCAAAGCTTACCTTAGGCTTTCCACAGCAAGCTCTGGGCATGAATTGATCCGTACGCTGGAGCAGGCTTATAAGAGCTGATTGCACTCATTATTGAGGAGGAAGAGATTTTACTCCATCCTTTGAGGTTTTTCTGGCTAGTTTAAACAATTAAATTGACATTCACAGTTTAATAGGAGAAAATCAAACACAGTTTTAATAACATGTAAACATGGGATGTATACCACTCTAATGACAGAAAGTGAAGAGGAACTAAAGAACCTCTTGATGAGGGTAAAAGAATAGGGGGAAGAGTTGGCTTAAAACTCAACATTCAAAAGACTAAGATCATGGCATCTGGTTCTATCACTTTACAGCAAATAGAAGGGGAAAAAGTGGAAGCAGTAACAGATTTTCTTTTCTTGGGCTCCAAAATAACTGTGGACAGTGACTACAGCCACAAAATTAAAAGATGCTTACTCCTTGGAAGGAAAGTCATGACGAACTAGATAACATATTAAAAAGCAGAGACATCACTTTGTTGACAATATCCGTTTAGTCAAAGCTATGATTTTTCCAGTAGTCATGTATGGATGTGACAGGTGGACCATAAAGAAGGCCAAACACCGAAGAATTGGAATTGATGCTTTTGAATTGTAGTGGTGGAGAAGATTCTTGAGTCCCTTGGACTGCAAGGAGATCAAACCAGTCAATCCTAAAGGAAATCAACCCTGAATATTCACTGAAAGGATTGATGCTGAAGCTGAAGCTCCAATACTTTGGACACCTAATGAAAAGAGCCAACTCATTGAAAGAAGACCTATATGCTGGGAAAGATTGAAGTTAAAAGGAGAAGGGGGTGACATAGGATGAGATAATTGATAGCATCACTGACTCAATGAACATGAATTTGAGCAAACTCTGGGAGATAGTGAAGGACAGGGAAGCCTAGCATGCTGCAGTCTATGGTGTCACAAAGAGTCAGACACAATTTAGTGAATGAACAACAACATTCTCCCATGTATTGGGGAGATATACATGGGAGAGACCCAGGAGAACTGAGTAACTCTTGAAACTGGCTGAAATATTCACCTTAAATATCATCTTCAGCCAAAGACAAAGGAAGACGTTGGGGATTGTGGTTTAGGACTTTAAAGGGGAGAAGGCGATTGACATGGAGATGGAAAAGCAAATGACTGGTAAACAAATGTTTGCTGAACCAAGTAGAGACATTTGCGGGTGGTAAATTTTACTCCCCTACATCATCTTATCCCAACTCTGTTTTTAGTGATGCCAGGTTGGTAGATTGACACCAGTCACAGTGGAAGAATTTGTACTATAGAAATCAGGAGCAAACACTACAAATCAGAGCCTCCCACCACCCTGTCAAGAGTCAGTTTACCAGAACACCACTGCGTGAATCTCATTGTGGAAAAAGTCTTGCCTTTAGGAGACTTCTGAAGCAGTTGATCAGTCAGTCATTGGCTGCAGATTGAAACCTGGGTGGGGTGGGGGTCATGATTTCTGGGGTGAGAATACTGTATATATATTTTCTCTCATTTTTATTGTAAGATTAATCATCCTAGGATGACTTTTCAGAGAAGGTTCTGCTAGGAGCAGTTTATCAGCCAATAGTCTCAGCAACTGAAGCATGGCAAAAGAGAAAGAGGTGGGCCATTGACATCATTTGCTGTGGCCATTTTACATTTGGGTGGAGATGCAGGTTGACCAAGTTCAAAAGTCCATCAAATAAAGATAGACAAAATGATTCATACTATATGGTTAGGACACTCAAGATGGCTATTCTCTTGTTCTTTGTACAACTCCTGTGCATCCAGTGCCTGCTTCAGCTATACTCTAGTCACATGACTGACCTTTCTACATAGTTGCCCCTGGTCCCATCTAGTGTTTGTTCTAATCAAATGGGTTGTAAGGGTCGTGCCCCCTACTAGTTTCCCTGATAACTGATGAGCCAACCTGACATTAATTCCCCCTATAACTGGTAACTGCCCCCCCAACCCACCACCGGGAGAAAAGACTGCTGCTGGGTCCTGCCTAACATTCACTGCACAGCGTGGGGTATGGCTCCAGGACCTTACTTCAGACATGTAAGCTTCCCCATCCATTAAACCGTTGATTTGTCTGTCACTGACTCTGGGCTCTTTCTTTGGTCTTGAAGCTGGGCAACTTCAGATGTGTAGGCCTGTGGGGTGCAGCCCAATACAGACAACAGTGGGGGAGATTTTTTGAAGGTCAAATGTCTCTCCCCAAGAAGATATAAAAGTGAAAACTCCATCCAACAAATCCTACACACGCAAGTACCTCTGGCATCAGTTCAAACCCTCTCAGCCTCATCTCTCACTGCAGCACTGACCAGAAGAGCCAGTTCACGTGAACACAGGTGCTCTCAGTTCCTCACAGGTGTAAACTGATAGCACATCATCTTAGGCCAGCACCTTGAATCTTGGGCTTCCTACACCAGAGCTTTTCTGAGGCTGAAGCTTGAGACACCCATTGAAACCTACTCACATTCAAACTTGTACCACTCAGTTGTGTGGGGAATTAGAGCCCTGTAGGCCAATTTTTGACTCATGATGATAATGTTTATCCCTTTCTTTCCCTAGGTAGATGATTCTGAAATTCATTGCAGTAAGCTCCTCAGTAGTCCTCTTTAAGATCAACAAATCACCCTGTAATGATGGGAAATATATGGTCCAATTTTCAAAACAAAATTTTCAACACAAAAGTTGCAAAGCATTATAGTTGATACTTTATTCGAACAGTTGCAACAGGCAGACAAATAAATTTGGGGGTTGAAAAGGGTTTTACAGAGAAAAGAGACAAGGACAGCCAAGTGCAGTTGTGCAATTGTTGGTCTGATTTGGTCAGGAAAGTGTTGCAATCTTGTTAAAAGCAGTTGCTTTTCTCTGTGATGTGGCCCATTTCAGGCGATGAAGTCCTGGCCACAGAATTGTTGAGGAGAAGAAGGAATTTAGAGGGAGTGAGTGAATCTGTTGGTAGGAGGAAAGGAGTCCATGAATGTTCAGATAAGGCTTTCCCTCCTTCCTATTTCCTTATCTACGTCCCTTGCTCCTGCCCTTTGAGATTCAACTACCTCTATCAGCCTTTCTCTCTGTCTCAGTCTCTGGTTTTAGGGAAAACACATGCTAAGACAAGGAATGAAAGTAATCCATTCTTACTTTGTTTAAAGGTCCCAAATACATCACTTTATAGCCCACATCAGACATCCATCTAGGCCAACCAAAGCAGTGACATTTCAACTCTTCTATTTATTGAGCAAACAATTCTAATTAATTAATTTGCCATTAGGGTTAAAATATGGCATAATTTGATGATTTGATGTACTGTATTAAAACAGACACTGTTATTCATGAAACTACTTTCTAGCTATAGCAAGAATTCTGTTTTAATATAGTACATATTTTTCTTTCATTTTCTCCTGCTTTTATAGAGGTTGTATGGAGGAATTCAATTTTGTAAATCCTTCAAGTTCTTCTGCTGAAAAGAACGAGATGAAAAATATTTTTATTATTATTTAAATAGATTCAACAACAAACAAATCAACCCTCTCAAATACCACCAGCTAAGACTGTCTAAAAGAAAGAAGGTGTCTGTTGACTCTTGCTGCTGAAACATTTATTTCACTTTGCTTCTTAATTATTGGTTGGTTGATTGACATGGAGGACAGAATGTAGAGGACATTGAAACAAATTCTACAGCATTAATTAAAACAATATCCCTTTACAAATACCTTGATGATAAAGATTAATTGAATTTTTCACTTTATCAACTGGGAGTTGTCATGACCTCAATCAAATTGTATCAGAATAACATCCCATTTGGCAATCCTGAAAACAAGCACAGCGTAAGTGCTCAATGAATATTTGTTGAAAGAATGAAGAGAAGATGGATTAGGGCAATGATTTTAGGGTTTCATTAAGAGTAGAAAAGAATATTGTTTCCAGCTTGCTTACTGTTCCTGATCCGAGGTAAGAATAAAAGCTGGTGATGGTAATGGTTGAAACAGCAGCACAATTAGCAAATATACTTAGACAATATCTACAGCTGTTGAAAACTTTTTTGATGATGTGAAAGTGCCTTTTGTGTCATTTTCAATTTTCACTCGATTTTTATTTTTGTCCTTTAAATTTTTTTAAACTATTGCTAATTATTTAAAATTATTTAAAATGGACTGGCATGGGGTGAATTTAACTCAGATGACCATTATATCTACTACTGTGGGCAGGAATCCCTTAGAAGAAATGGAGTAGCCATCACGGTCAACAAAAGAGTCTGAAATGCAGTACTTGGATGCAATCTCAAAAACGGCAGAATGATCTCTGTTCATTTCCAAGGCAAACCATTCAATATCACAGTAATCCAAGTCTATGCCCCAACCAGTAACACTGAAGAAGCTGAAGTTGAAAGATTCTATGAAGACCTACAAGACCTTTTAGAACTATCACCCAAAAAAGATGTCCTTTTAATTATAGGGGACCAGAATGCAAAAGTAGGAAGTCAAGAAACACCTGGGGTAACAGGCAAATTTGGCCTGGGAATACAGAATGAAGCAGGGCAAAGGCTAATAGAGTTTTGCCAAGAGAACACATTGGTCATAGTAAACACTCTCTTCCAGCAACACAAGAGAAGACTCTACACATGGACTTCACCAGATGGTCAACACCAAAATCAGATTGATTATATTCTTTGCAGCCAAGGATGGAGAAGCTCTATACAGTCAGCAAAAACAAGACATGGAGATAACTGTGGCTCAGATCATGAACTCCTTATTGCCAAATTCACACTTAAATTGAGAAAGTGAGGAAAACCACTAGACATTCAGGTATGACTTAAATCAAATTCCTTATGATTATACAGTCGAAGTGAGAAATAGTTTTAAGGGATTAGATCTAATAGAGTGCCTGATGAACTATGGAAAGAGGTGCATGATACTGTACAGAAGACAGGGATCAAGACCATCTCCATGGAAAAGAAATGCAAGCAAGCAAAATGGCTGTCTGGGGAGGTCTTACAAATAGCTGTGAAAAGAAGAGAAGTGAAAAGCAAAGGAGAAAAGGAAAGATATAAGCATCTGAATGCAGAGTTCCAAAGAATAGCAAGGAGAGATAAGAAAGTCTTCCTCAGTGATCAATGCAAAGAAATAGAGGAAAACAACAGAATGGGAAAGACTAGAGATCTCTTCAAGAAAATTAGAGATACCAAGGAAACATTTCATGCAAAGATGGGCTCGATAAAGAACAGAAATGGTATGGACCTAACAGAAGCAGAAGATATTAAGAAGAGGTGGCAAGAATACACAGAAGAACTATACAAAAAAGATCTGCATTACCCAGATAATCATGATGGTGTGATCACTCACCTAGAGCCAGACATCCTGGAATGTGAAGTCAAGTGGGCCTTAGGAAGCATCACTATGAACAAAGCTAGTGGAGGTGATGGAATTCCAGTTGAGCTATTTCAAATCCTGAAAGATGATGCTGTGAAAGTGCTGCACTCAATATGCCAGCAAATTTGGAAAACTCAGCAGTGGCCACAGGACTGGAAAAGGTCAGTTTTCATTCCAATCCCCAAGAAAGGCAATGCCAAAGAATGCTCAAGATACTGCACAATTGCACTCCTCTCACACGCTAATAAAGTAATGCTCAAAACTCTCGAGCCAGGCTTCAGCAAACGTGAACCGTGAACTTCCTGATGTTCAAGCTAGCTTTAGAAAAGGCAGAAGAACCAGCTATCAAATTGTCAACATCTGCTGGATCATGGAAAAAGCAAGAGAGTTCCAGAAAAACATCCATTTCTGCTTTATTGATTATGCCAAAGCCTTTGACTGGGTGGATAACAATAAACTATGGAAAATTCTGAAAGAGATGGGAATACCAGACCACCTGACCTGCCTCTTGAGAAACCTATATGCAGGTCAGGAAGCAACAGTTAGAACCGGACGTGGAACAACAGACTGGTTCCAAATAGGAAAAGGAGTACGTCAAGGCTGTATATTGTCAACCTGCTTATTTAACTTATATGCAGAGTACATCATGTGAAACGCTGGGCTGGAAGAAGCACAAGCTGGAATCAAAATTGCCAGAAGAAATATCAATAATCTCAGATATGCAGATGATATGACCTTTATGGCAGAAAGTGAAGAGGAACTAAAAAGCCTCTTGATGAAAGTGAAAGAGGAGAGTGAAAAAGTTGGCTTAAAGCTCAACATTCAGAAAACTAAGATCATGGCAAGTGGTCCCATCACTTCATGGGAAATAGATGGGAAAACAGTGGAAAAAGTGTCAGACTTTATTTTGGGGGGCTCCAAAATCACTGCAGATGGTGACTGCAGCCATGAAATTAAAAGAGGCTTACTCCTTGGAAGGAAAGTTATGACCAACATAGACAGCATATTGAAAAGCAGAGACATTACTTTGCCAACAAAGGTCCGTCTAGTCAAGGCTATGATTTTCCATTCATATATGGATGTGAGAGTTGGACTGTGAAGAAAGCTGAGCACCAAAGAATTGATGCTTTTGAACTGTGGTGTTGGAGAAGACTCTTGAGAGTCCCTTGGACTGCAAAGAAATCCAACCAGTCCATTTTAAAGGAGGTCAGTCCTGGGTGTTCTTTGGAAGGACTGATGCTAAAGCTGAAACTCCAATACTTTGGCCACCTCATGCAAAGAGTTGACTCATTGGAAAAGACTCCGATGCTGGGAGGAATTGGGGGAAGGAGGAGAAGGGAACGACAGAGGATGAAATGGCTGGATGGCATCACTGACTCGATGGACAAGAGTTTGGGTGAACTCTGGGAGCTGATGATGGACAGAGAGGCCTGGAGTGCTGCAATTCATGGGGTCGCAAAGAGTCGGACACGATTGAATGACTGAACTGAACTGAATTATTTAAGAAATGTAACAGGGCTTGTGATTGTTTCTGTACTGTTGGCAATATATATTTTCCTCCAGAAAAACTGTCTAAATATCTTTTTTGAAATAAATGATGTTACTTATTAATCAAAGTGTAATTTTTTTTTCTTATATTCGTTCATTTAATTTTTTTTTCAGTTAAAATGGTGATTTTGCTAGCAGAGGTCTAGGTTTGTGAAGCAGGCTCACTGCAGCTGTTTTTTTTTTTTTTTTTAATTCCTGTCATTGTACAGTGAAGGTCACTGCCACCAGGATCAGACAGACCTGGGTTCCAAACCTAAGTCTGCCTCTTCCTGGTGAACTATTTTAACCAAATGGACTCTCAAGGCCTCAGTTTTCTCATCCATACAGTAAAGATCATATTGACACCCTCATAGAATTGCAGAGGCGAAGCACTAACCACAGTATCTGGCATGTAGCTTAAAAATGTGATAGCTGTTCTGATTAATGCACAATTCAGACCTATGCTTTTTCAATGGAAATATAATTCTACAATCATTTCTTTACATTTTCTGCACTTAACAGTAGAGTAAGTTATGCTGTTATCTTTTTTGCTATGTAAGCATTTATTTCTTATTAAAATTTCTTTTTACTAAGACAGTCCATATGACCCAGGAGCTAGATGTTAAAGGAGGGGATACAAATTAATGCTTACATTATTTTATCATGGTAGCAGAAAATTTTTCTGGCTTTCCTGGTGGCTCAGTGGTATAGAATGCATGAGAGGCAGGTTTGATCCCTGGGTCAGGAAGAACCCCTCCAGAAGGAAATGGCAACCCACTTCAGTATTCTTGCCTGGAGAATTCCACAGACAGAGGAGCTTGGCAGGCTATAGTCCATGGGGTCGCAATAGAGTCCGACATGACTTAGTGACTAAATAACAACAATACCATATCATACATATTCTTTTGTAAACTATTATTTTCATGTAAAACATATAGTAAATAGTTTCCTTCCATCTAAAATACTCTTCTGCAACAGGATTTTTAAATATTTTGTACTAGAACAGTGTAGCACATGTCATAATTTATTTTACACATCTCCTGTGGTAAGCATTTGGATCGCTTTTAAAACTTTACTAATATAAATAACACGGTGACAAATGTTGACACAACCACATCCCATTTCACTTTCAGCCGTTGAGTTCACAGAGGAAATATTAATAGCAGATATCAGAAGGGGGGATGTCCTTATCATCTCTTCACCATCTTTATGACTTGCCTGCAGACCTACCTATTATTTGCTTCTTTCTTAAGTCTTGCAGAATTTGTTTCCTTCTGCATTTTCAGAGAACAAGGCCTTTGATTATTTTTTTCTTTCTCTTGTATATGAATTTTCTTCCATCTCTTTGGTCAACATTTCATCATACTTATGTGTTTACCATCTTAAAAAACAAAAACAGTCCACGGCTATACCACCCTTAACGGTTAGTTCTAATGAGGTGGATGAACCTATAGCCTATTATACAGAGTGAAGTGAGTCATAAAGAGAAAGATAAATACCATATACTAATGCATATATATGGAATCTAGAAAAGTGGTACTGAAGAATTTATTTCCAGGGAAGCAGTGGAGAAAAAGACATAGAGAATTGACTTATGGACATAGGGAGATGGCAGAAGAGGGTGAGATGTATGGAGAGAGTGAGATTGAAACTTACATTACCATATATAAAATAGATAGCCAATGAGAATTTGTTGTATGTCTCAGGAAATTCAAACAAGGGCTCTGGATCAACCTAGAGCAGTGGGATGGGGAGGGAGGTGGGAGTGAGGTTCAAAAGGGAAGGGATATATGCATACCCATGGCTGATTCATGTTGAGGTTTGACAAAAAACAACAAAATTCTGGAAAGCAATTATCCTTTAATTAAAAATTAAATAACTTTTTTTTTTAAAAATTAAATAACTTTTGAAAAGACTTAGTAAACAGGAAAAAAAATAAAAAATAAAAACAAATAGGAAAAATCTTCTTCACTAACCTCATGTCTATCCCCAGATACTCTCTCTTGTCTTTCCAATTTCTCAGCCAAATGTTTCAGAAAATATGTTGTAGCTGTCTTTTCTCAGAAATTTGGAAAGTGTTTTTTTTGTGTGTGTGCATTTTTTTTGCACACCTCCCTCTTCCTCAAACTCATATCTAATTGATCAGAAAGTATTACTCATTTTACCTTCTAAATAAAGTTGATTCCATTTACTTCTTTTCATTTCTATTATTTTAGTTCATACCATTGCTCTGTCTTGCCTGGACCACTGCAAACTTAAATCCTAACAGTTCTCCCTTCCTCTACAGTTTCTCTCTTTCAAATTCTTTTTACTAAAAGAAACCAGAACAACCTTTTAATTGCAAACCTGATTATGTTAACTCTGTCCGCTGCCCTCAGACAGATACCTATAATAAACTCCTTCAATGACTTCCCACTGCTTTTCAGACAAAAAAAAAAAAATTCTTAGCTGTATGATCTGCATGAGCCCACTTCTATTCACCTTTCTTACCATGTTCCCCCTTATTCTCTATACCATAGACACACTTTTTTTTTAAATTCCATGAATAAGCCATTTTTCTTCCTGTCCCAGATCTTTGCAAATGCCCTCTCCATCACCCAGAATCCTAATCATCACAGTATCCACACTCTGCTATGTCTAGTTGATTTATACATATCCATTACATTTTAGTTCATGTCATTTCCGCAGAGAAACCTTCCAGGTCACAACCCCTTTATTTCATGTATACTCATACATAACACTTTCCCTTGTCAGAGCAGCAACTTAGAATTTATTTACATGACTGAGTTATTAATATCTGTCTCCCTCACAAGATTGCAAGCTCCATGAGAATGAGGATAACATTCTTGCTTACAATTGCATCTACAATATCTAACACAGTGCTAGGCTAAAAGTAGGCATTCAATAAAAAAATGTCTGTTAACTAAAAGGGCAAATGGAGGCCAACAAGGATTATACCCCCGTCACTGAAACTGTTCTTAAAGGTACTAATAACTTTGTTACTAAACAGATGTTTTAAAATTCTTATTTCACTTGGTCGCTCTGCAGCATATGAAAAATTTTTTTTTAACTGGTGCTCCCTGAGAAGTTTTCTCCCTTTGTTTTTCAAGACAATCAATGTCTTGGACTTCTGGGTTTATTCATTTTCAGGGCCTTTGTCTAGTTCCTCTTCCTCTACTAATTACATCAACATTCATGGTCATCAGGATTCTTTTATTTATCCTTTTCACTACTAATTTATACTCTCTCACTGGATAATATCATCTGCTCTCATTGCTGCAATTAACCTGTCTGTTCTGAAAACTCTCAAACCTATATCTTCAACCCAAATCTCTTCACTAACCATTGGCCTTGTGTACCTGGTGGCCTACTATACAAATTTAGGTGGCTATCTTACACACACCTTAAATAGAACATGTCTAAAATTGATTGCTTTGCCTTCCATGCTCAATTTTGCTCTTTGGTATTTTCCATCTCAACAAATGATGCTGTCATCCACCAAGCTTATTAAGTTAGAAACCTGGTAGTCATATATGATTTCTCCATTTTGTCTTCTAACACATCAAGTCAGTGTCCATGCTCTGCTGGATCTATCTGCTGAATTCCCTATTAATCTCATCCATTTTTCTCCATCTCCAGTATCACTACACTTGTCCAGGGCACCAAGATTCTTGCCTAGATTATTAAACAAGCATATTACTGTTCTCCCTGACTCCAGTTTTATACTACTTAATTAATTCATTCATTGTTCTTCTTCTTTTATTTTTTATATTTTTATTATTTATTATTATTATTATTATATATTATATATATAAATATATATAAAATATAATAATATATAATATTATTATTATTTTACTTTGCAGTATTGTATTGGTTTTGCCATACATCAACATGCATCTGCCACGGGTATACACGTGTTTCCCATCCTAAACCCCCCTCCCACCTCCCTCCCCATACCATCCCTCTGGGTCATCCCAGTGCACCAGCCCCAAGCTTCCTGTATCCTGCATTGAACCTGGACTGGCGATTCGTTTCTTATATGATATTATACATGTTTTAATGCCATTCTCCCAAATCATCCCTCCTCCCTCTCCCAGAGTCCAAAAGACTGTTTATACATCTGTGTCTCTTTTGCTGTCTCACATACAGGGTTATCGTTACCATCTTTCTAAATTCCATATATATGCATTAGTATACTGTATTGGTGTTTTTCTTTTTTCTTTCTGGCTTACTTCACTCTGTTGTTTTTTTTTAATTTATTTTTAAATTTATTATTATTATTTTTTTACTTTACAATACTTTATTGGTTTTGCCATACATCAACATTATTTTTGGTAGATAGAGTCACTATCATTCAATGTTGCATTTTATCGTGCTATTCCTTTAATAGAAATATTTTTTCATTGGTCTTAAAGCCATAGCTCCTTTGGAGAATTTATAAAGTCTTTTCTTTTTCTTGAGCTTCCTGTCTTGCCTTAATCTATAGATATTTGATCTTCAGCCATGCTAAGCCACCTTACTGTCTGCTAACATGTCATGCATCCTCTTACCTCAAGGTTTTCACACAAAATCTTCTCTTTGTCTCACTGCAGTACCCTCGACCAACACTTCACCCAGCTAAATCCTACTCATTGTTCATATCTAACTTCAAATCATTTCTTCTAGAGAGCTTTCTCTGACTGCCATCACACTCCAGGTTATGTACTGTTCTCCCATGCTCCTGTAACTTGCTATATTTCTCCTGTATTGACACTTATTATACTTAACTGTTGGAGAAGGCAATGGCAACCCTCTCCAGTACTCTTGCCTGGAAAATCCCATGGATGGAGAAGCCTGGTAGGCTTCAGTCCATGGGGTCGCAAAGAGTCAGACACGACTGAGCGACTTTACTTTCAAGTTTCACTTTCATGCATTGGAGAAGGAAATGGCAACCCACTCCAGTGTTCTCGCCTGGAGAATCCCAGGGATGGTGGAGCCTGGTGGGCAGCCATCTATGGGGTTGCACAGAGTTGGACACGACTGAAGCAACTTAGCAGCAGCAGCAGCAGCATATTTAACTGTAATCTTATCTATTTTCTCACTATTTTCTCCAGTATATTGTAAGCTCCATGATGACAGGGATTATGACTCTTAGTAACTTTTACATCCTCATCTCCCTAACACAGTCCCAAGCACAATGCAGGTTTATAATATATATTGAGAGACTAAATAAATTGTCCCAAAGTAATACCTTTTGAAACTATGTTTTAGAATAGTGAAGGAGATTAGGATTACATTGATAAACTTTATACATATTCTTATCATTTGTTATTAATATATCCATTTTTTAGATAACAAGACTTAAATACCAGGTTTGCACAGGTTCTATTATAGAATTATATTCATGTACGTAGTTAAATGCTTTGTGATTTTTCACAAGAGACTTATAATTTGGGAACATTAATTCCCTCATCTTCAAAGCTAAGATCATTGAAATGGATAATCCCTAATGTTCCATGTGATCTATGATTATACGAAATTGCAGGTATGTTGATACTACTCAAAAGCAGTTAAAACTATAAAAACAGCAACACTGAGTATTTCATTATATTATAACTGAGTTTTTTGGTAAGGAGGAGGAGGGGTTTGATTATTCTGATAAGCTAAGAGTGTTCTACTGAAAAATTCTCCTAGTAGTCTAATCTGACAGCATACAGAATGGCCATAAAAAGCCTCGTCAGGTGATACTGTAAGTCAGAGTTATGCACCATAAACCACAGGTGCTGAGAAGCAACTTTAATGAAGAGAATGTAGTAGGACACAAATTTAGCAGCCATGGAACTAAATAATGCAATGATAGTTAAAGTGGAGAATGATGAATGATGTCAAAGTGGTAAAAATCAAGAGACCAGGTATTGCTGTACAGCTGTGGCTCCTGGTTAAAAATGGCTGGCAGCTTCCAGAAGCCACTGAGGCATGGGAAGTACAAAACTTCCCTTACTTAAGCAATATATAAGCTGCCCAAACCTCCTCCTCATTAGTCAGGCTTGTTGGCCTTTGACCTCACACAATCTTTGTAACATTGTTACCAATGATACTTCAGAAACATCTGCTCTCAAGCTGTCCATGGCAGACAGCAAATCTAATGACACCAAAAAGGAATGATAGGAATGATACCCATTAACATGTAGTGAGGGTGGGAAATAACACAATAATCAAGATTAGGGACCACGAAATCTGTTAGCATTTCTATACCTAGCTGACTTACTAGCACACAATTGGAAAGATTCTTTTGTGTTCATGATGTCATTAACAAGTCAAAGAACAAATTAAATTATTGCCAAACACTAAGTGTATGATGTGACTTATAAGTCAAAATAAGGGTGGTGCAATTTGATACTTTTTATTTGTACAGGATAGACTGCAGGTTTAGATAAACTGCTATTTTAGCATAACATTCATTTACTCATTCACTTATTTTTTCACTCATTCATTTGTTTAATCTACTGAACAAATATTTAAGTTCCTACTCTTCTAGATCATTCCCATTCAATTGTTTTCCTCTATTTCTTTGCAATGATCACTTAGGAAAGCTTTCTTTTTTTTTAATTTAAATTTATTTATTTTAATTAGAGGCTAATTACTTTACAATATTGTATTGGTTTTGCCATACATAAACATGAATCCGCCATGGGTGTACACGTGTTCCCCATCCTGAACCCCCCTCACACCTCCCTCCCCGTACCATCCCTCTGGGTCATCCCAGTACACCAGTCCCGAGCATCCTGTATCATGCATCGAACCTAGACTGGAGATTAGTTTCTTATATGATATTATACATGTTTCAATGCCATTCTCCCAAATCATCCCACCCTCTCCCTCTCCCACAGAGTCCAAAAGACTGTTCTATACATCTGTGTCTCTTTTGCTGTCTCACATACAGGGTTATCGTTACCATCTTTCTAAATTCCATATATATGCATTAGTATACTGTATTGGTGTTTTTCTTTCTGGCTTACTTCACTCTGTATAATAGGCTCTAGTTTCATCCACCTCATTAGAACTGTTTCAAATGTATTCTTTTTAATGGCTAAATAATACTCCATTGTGTATATATACCACAGCTTTCTTATCCATTCGTCTGCGGATGGGCGTCTAGGTTGCTTCCGTG
The DNA here is from genome assembly GCF_055505025.1 of Bos grunniens. Lineage (NCBI taxonomy): Eukaryota > Metazoa > Chordata > Mammalia > Artiodactyla > Bovidae > Bos > Bos grunniens. Next base: position 95,899,275 of record NC_141194.1, on the reverse strand, counting down.
TCCTGGCTATTATAAACAGTGCTGCGATGAACATTGGGGTACACGTGTCTCTTTCGATTCTGGTTTCCTTGGTGTGTATGCCCAGCAGTGGGATTTCTAGGTCATATGGCAGTTCTATTTCCAGTTTTTAAAGGAATCTCCACACTGTTCTCCATAGTGGCGGTATTAGTTTGCATTCCCACCAACAGTGTAAGAGGGTTCCCTTTTCTCCACATCCTCTCCAGCATTTATTGCTTGTAGACTTTTGGATCACAGCCATTCTGACTGGCTTGAAATTGTACCTCATTGTGGTTTTGATTTGCATTTCTCTGATAATGAGTGATATTGAGCATCTTTTCATGTGTTTGTTAGCCATCTGTATGTCTTCTTTGGAGAACTCTCTGTTTAGTTCTTTGGCCCATTTTTTCATTGGGTCGTTTATTTTTCTGGAATTGAGCTGCAGGAGTTGCTTGTATATTTTTGAGATTAGTTGTTTGTCAGTTGCTTCATTTGCTATTATTTTCTCCCATTCTGAAGGCTGTCTTTTCACCTTGCTTATAGTTTCCTTTGTTGTGCAGAAGCTTTTAATTTTAATTAGGTCCCATTTGTTTATTTTTGCTTTTATTTCCAGTATTCTGGAAGGTGGGTCATAGAGGACCCTGCTGTGATTTATGTCAGAGAGTGTTTTGCCTATGTTCTCCTCTAGGAGTTCTATAGTTTTTGGTCTTACGTTTAGATCTTTAATCCATTTTGAGTTTATTTTTGTGTATGGTGTTAGAAAGTGTTCTAGTTTCATTCTTTTACAAGTGGTTGACTAGTTTTCCCAGCACCACTTGTTAAAGCAATTGTCTTTTCTCCATTGTATATTCTTGCCTCCTTTGTCAAAGATAAGGTGTCCATAGGTGTGTGGATTTATCTCTGGGCTTTCTATTTTGATCCATTGATCTATATTTCTGTCTTTGTGCCAGTACCATACTGTCTTGATGACCGTGGCTTTGTAATAGAGCCTGAAGTCAGGCAGGTGGATTCCTCCAGTTCCATTCTTCTTTCTCAAGATTGCTTTGGCTATTTGAGGTTTTTTGTATTTCCATACAAATTGTGAAATTATTTGTTCTAGTTCTGTGAAAAATACCGTTGGTATCTTGATAGGGATTGCATTGATCTATAGATTGCTTTGGGTAGTATACTCATTTTCACAATATTGATTCTTCCGATCCATGAACATGGTATATTTCTCCACCTATTAGTGTCCTCTTTGATTTCTTTCACCAGTGTTTTATAGTTTTCTATATATAGGTCTTTAGTTTCTTTAAGTAGATATATTCCTATGTATTTTATTCTTTTCGTTGCAATGGTGAATGGAACTGTTTCCTTAATTTCTCTTTCTGTTTTCTCACTGTTAGTGTATAGGAATGCAAGGGATGTCTGTGTGTTGATTTTATATCCCACCACTTTACTATATTCATTTATTAGCTCTAGTAATTTTCTGGTGGAGTCTTTAGGGTTTTCTATGTAGAGGATCATGTCATCTGCAAACAGTGAGAGTTTTACTTCTTCTTTTCCAATTTGGATTCCTTTTATTTCTTCTTCTGCTCTGATTGCTGTGGCCAACTCTCAAAACTATGTTGAATAGTAGTTTTGAGAGTGGGCACTTTTGTCTTGTTCCTGACTTTAGAGGAAATGCTTTCACTTTTTCACCATTGAGGATAATGTTTGCTGTGGGTTTGTCATATATCGCTTTTATTGTGTTGAGGTATGTTCCTTCTATTCCTGCCTTCTGGAGAGTTTTTTATAATAAATGGATGTTGAATTTTGTCAAAGGCTTTCTCTGAATCTATTGAGATAATCATATGGCTTTTATTTTCAATTTGTTAATGTGATGTATTACATTGATTGATTTGCGGATATTGAAGAATCCTTGCATCCCTGGGATAAAGCCCACCTGGTCATGGTGTATGATCTTTTTAATGTGTTGTTGGATTCTGATTGTTAGAATTTTGTTAAGGATTTTTGCATCTTTGTTCATCAGTGATATTGGCCTGTAGTTTTCTTTTTTTGTGGCATCTTTGTCAGGTTTTGGTATTAGGGTAACGGTGGCCTCATAGAATGAGTTTGGAAGTTTACCTTCCTCTGCAATTTTCTGGAAGCATTTCAGTACGATAGGTGTTAGCTCTTCTCTAAATTTTTGGTAGAATTCAGCTGTGAAGCCGTCTGGACCTGGGCGTTTGTTTGCTGGAAGATTTCTGATTACAGTTTCAATTTCCATGATTGTGATGAGTCTGTTTAGATTTTCTATTTCTTCCTGCTTCAGTTTTGGAAAGTTGTACCTTCCTAAGAATTTTTCCATTTCTTCCACGTTGTCCATTTTATTGGCATATAATTGCTGATAGTAGTCTTTTATGATCCTTTGTATTTCTGTGTTGTCTGTTGTGATCTCTCCATTTTCATTTCTAATTTTATCGATTTGATTTTTCTCTCTTTGTTTCTTGATGAGTCTGGCTAATTGCTTGTCAATTTTATTTATCCTTTCAAAGAACCAGCTTTTGGCTTTGTTGATTTTTGCTATGGTCCCTTTTGTTTCCTTTGCATTTATTTCTGCCCTAATTTTAAGATTTCTTTCCTTCTACTAACCCTGGGGTTCTTCATTTCTTCCTTTTCTAGTTGCTTTAGGTGTAGAGTTAGGTTATTTATTTGACTTTTTTCTTGTTTCTTGAGGTATGCCTGTATTGCTATGAACTTTCCCCTTAGCACTGCTTTTACAGTGCCCCACAGGTTTTGGGTTGTTGTGTTTTCATTTTCATTCATTTATATGCATATTTTGATTTCTTTTTTGATTTCTTCTGTGATTTGTTGGTTATTCAGCAGTGTGTTGTTCAGCCTCCATATGTTGGAATGTTTAATAGTTTTTCTCCTGTAATTGACATCTAATCTTACTGCATTGTGGTCCGAAAAGATTCTTGGAATGATTTCAATTTTTTTGAATTTACCAAGGCTAGATTTATGGCCCAGGATGTGATCTATCCTGGAGAAGGTTCCGTGTGCACTTGAGAAAAAGGTGAAATTAATTGTTTTGGGGTGAAACGTCCTATAGATATCAATTAGGTCTAACTGGTCTATTGTATCATTTAAAGTTTGTGTTTCCTTGTTAATTTTCTGTTTAGTTGATTTTAGGAAAGCTTTCTTATCTCTCCTTGCTGTTCTTTAAAGTTCTGCATTCAGATGGATATATCTTTCCTTTTCTCCTATGCCATTCACTTCTATTCTTTCCTCAGCTATTTGTAAAGCCTCCTCAGAAAATCATTTTCCTTTTTTGCAATTTTTTTTCTTGGGGATGTTTTTGATTAACACCTCCTGTACAACATTATGAGCCTCTGTCCATAGTTCTTCAGGCACTCTGTCTATCAGATCTAATCCCTTGAATCTGTTTCTCACTTCTACTGTATAATTGAAAGGGGTTTGATTTAGGTCATATCTGAATGGCCTAGTGGCTTTCTCTACTTTCTTCAATTTAAGCCTGAATTTAGCAATAAGGAGTTCATGATCTGAGCCACAGTCAGCTCCCAGTCTTGTTTTTGCTGACAAGCAAATAGAGCTTCTCCATCTTTGGCTGCAAAGAATATAATCAATCTGATTTTTATATTGATCATCTGGTGATGTCCATGTGATGACCATATGGTGATCTCTTCAAGAAAATTGGAGGTATCAAGGGAACATTTCATGCAAAGGTGGGCACAATAAAGGACAGAAATGACACAAAGCTAACAGCAAAAGATATTAAGAGGCGGCAAGAACACACAAAGGAAATATACCAAAAAAGATCTTGATGACCCAAATAACCACAATGGTGTGATTTCTGACCTAGAGCCAGATATCGTGGAGGGCAAAGTCAAGTGGACCTTAAGAAACATCACTGTGAACAAAGCTAATGGAGGTGATGGGATTTCAGCTGAGTTATTTCAAATCCTAAAATATGATGCTATGAAAGTGCTGCACTCAATATGCCAGCAGGTTGTAAACCTCAGCAGTGCCCACGGGACTGGGAAAAGGTCAGTTTTCATTCTAATCCCAACAAAAGGCAATGCCAAAGAATGTTCAAACTACTGCACAATTGCATTCATCTCACGTGCTAGCAAAGTAATCTCAAAATTCTCCATGCTAGGCTTTATCAGTACATGAACCCAGAACTTCCAGATGTTCAAGCTGGATTTAGAAAAGGCAGAGCAACCAGATATCAAATTGCCAACATCCATTGGATCATACAAAAAGCAAAATAATTCCAGAAAAAAACATCTACTTTTGCATCATAGGCTACATGAAAGACTTTGACTGTGTGGATCACAACAAACTGTGGAAAATTCTTAAAGAGATGGGAATACCAGAACCTTACCTGTCTCCTGAGAAATCTGTATGTAGGTCAAGAAGCAACAGGTAGAACCAAACATGGAACAATGGACTGGTTCCAAATTGGGAAAGGAGTATGTCAAGCCTGTATATTGTCACACTGCTTATTTGACTTATGTACAGAGTACATCATGTGTCATTCCAAGCTGAATAAAGCACAAGCTGTAATCAAGATTGCCAGGAGAAATATCAATAACCTCAGATATGCAGATGACACCACCATTATGGCAGAAAGTGAAGAAGAAGTAAAGAGCCTCTTGATGAAGGTGAAAGATGAAGGAAAAAGCTGGCTTAAAACTCAACATTCAAAAAGAGAAGACCATGGCATCCAGTCCCATCACTTCATGGCAAATAGATGGGGAAACAATAAAAACAGTGAGAGACTTTATTTTCTTGGGCTCCAAAATCACTGTAGATGGTGATTGCAACCATGAAATTAAAAGATGTTTGCTCCTTGGAAGAAAAGCTATGACCGACCTAGACAGCATATTAAAAAGCAGAGACATTACTTTGCTGACAAATATCTGTCTAGTCAAAGCTATGGTTTTCCCAGTAGTCATTTATGGATGTGAGAGTTGGATTCTAAAGAAGGCTGAGCACTGAAGAAGTGATGCTTTTGTTCTGTGGTGTTGGTGAAGACTCTTAAGAGTCCCTTGAACTGCAAGGAGATCAAACCAGTCAATCCTAAAGGAAATCAGTCCTAAATATTCATCAGAAAGACTAATATTGATGCTGAAGCTCCAATACTTAGGCCAGCTGATGTGAAGTACTGGCTCATTGAAAAGACCTTGATGCTGGGTAAGATTGAAGGCAGGAGGAGAGGGGAACAACAGAGGATGAGATGGTTGGATGGCATCACTGACTCGATGGACATGAGTTTGAGCAAGCTCCAGGTGTTTGTGATGGCCATGGAAGCCTGGCGTGTTGCAGTCCATGAGGTTGCAAAGAGTTGGACATGACTGACTGGCTGAACTTCTAAGTACTGAGGATGTAGCAATGAATAAAACAGATCAAGTTCCTTACCTTCATGGAGCTTACATTCAAGTGATATCAGAAAAAGAAAATCATACAAAATCTATAATGATAAGTGTTATAAAGAGAGAGAGAAACAGAATAGGACTTCCTAGGTGACACAGTGGTAGAGAATCCGACTGCAGTGCAGGAGACAATACAAGAGACTTGGGTTTGATCCATAGGTTGGGAACATCACCTGGAGAAGGGAATTGCTACCCACTCCAGTACTCTTGCCTAGGAAATCCATGGACAGAGGAGCCTGACAGGCTATGGTCCATGGGTCTCAAGAATTGGACACGACTTAGTGACTAAAGCACCACAAAAGCAGGAAATGAGAGTTGAAACAGGGGAGAGAAGTCTGTGGTTTTAAACAGGAAAACAGAGAAAGCTCCTCTAATAAGTTGACAGGACTAGAGAAGAGATAAGGAAGAGAAATTTGTGGGGGAAGACCTTCTGAGGCAAGGTGAATGGTAATGAAAAGGCCCTGAGGTAGAAGTGAGCCTCCAGATCAGAATGATAGCAGGGAGGCCAGTATGAGTTAGAATGAGAGAGGGAAAATGAAACAGGATTTCATTTTATCTATAATAAAATTATTTTTCTTATTTACCTTGTAGTCTTTCTAGCTGAGAATGGTTTGTAAAAGATAACATTCTCTCTTCCAGATGCTTTTTGGCAAAGATAAGTGTGTTCTAGGATGCTGTTAAGGATGAACATTACTGAAGAGGAAAGTTCCCGTCTGCAGATGCAAGATAAATTACAGGGTGCTTGGAGCTGGTGCACTGGGGTGACCTAGAGGGATGGAATGCGGAGGGACGTGGGAGGGGGGTTCAGGATGGGGAACACATGTACACCCCTGGAGGATTCATGTCAATGTATGGCAAAACCAATACAATATTGTAAAGTAAATAAATAAAACTGAGATTAAATATATTACCATTAATGAGACCATGTGTGAGCAAATTTCTTAAGTTTGGAGAGATTACATCAGTGAATGTAGAGTTATCACAGTTTCTTTTTTTCTTTCTCCTTGCTTCTGATGGAGATTTGAAAGAATCAATCTGGAACTATGGGGAATTGATCTCAGCAGTAGACTGGCACAGAAGGCCTCTCACAGGAAGACTTTTTTAGGATGACAACCTTTTTTGAGAAAAGAAGCTGTGTTTTTGTTCCCCAGAATGAAGACATCTGGAGCAGACCATATGTGTAGGGAATGGGGGAGTGGGAAATGAAGGGAGTAAGAGCAGGGAGTGGTGAAACACATTGATGTAGGTGACGGGCAATGTGGAAGAAAGATGATGTTTCTATGGTGACCCATAGACTGCAACCATTCATGTCTTCCCTTCCTCAAACTTATGTATGTATATGTATGATGCTGCTGCTGCTGCTAAGTCGTTTCAGTCGTGTCCAACTGTGTGCGACCCCATAGATGGCAGCCCACCAGGTTCCCCCGTCCCTGGGATTCTCCAGGCAAGAACACTAGAGTGGGTTGCCATTTCCTTATCCAATGCAGGAAAGTGAAAAGTGAAAGTGAAGTTGCTCAGTCGTGTCTGACTCTTAGCGACCCTATGGACTGCAGTGCACCAGGCTCTTCCATCCACGGGATTTTCCAGGCAAGAGTACCTGAGTGAGGTGCCATTGCCTTCTCCGTTCCCCCTAAAGGTTAGCTATTTAAATTGCATATTGAATATCATAGATGATTCTTCTCTGACTATTTTTGCATTAAAGATAGTTTGTCCAGTATTCTAGCTTTGTTCATGTATTCATTATTATTGCTTTAACTGGTTAAATGCAGTTGATATTGTTGAACACATATATTCCTAAGACAATTTATGGCTTAAATGTTCAACTCATTTTTTAATATAGCAATAGTTTCAAAAACATCAAAATTTAATATACACATCTTTATTTGTATATAATTATCAATTTTCTTCATTAAATTTTTTAGAGACTATACTACAGAACTCCTAAAAGGGCTAAAACAAATAAAACATTATTTCTCAAAGTAAGGCTTGCAAAATTAATAATTAACATGACAAGGTTGTTAAATGTTTGACATCCTTAACAATGTAAGGCATAGAGCTAGCCTGGAAGACCATTAAGTAAATATGATCTATATTATGGAGAAGAGTAGATCCTCATTTCCTTGGGTAGATGCAATAAACTAAGAAATCTTACTCTTAAAAAACATTACTGGAGTGTAGTTGATTCACAATGTTGTGTTAATTTCTGCTGCACAGCAAAGTGATTCAGTTATATTTTGTCATATTCTTTTCCTTTATGATTTATCACAGGATATTAAATATAGTTCACTGTGCTATACAGTAAGACCTTGTTGTTTATCAAATCTTTATTATAGAGTTTAGATACTAATTTTAGAAAAGCTAACAACTCACTAACAACGTTGAACTTGTTCAGAGTTAAAAACAATGACACACCCACATGCTCTCTCAGCACCTTTCAATAACCTGCCTATTTCAACACTTGGTAGCTTCAGATCAGATTATTAGCTTTTACCTTTCTTTTTTACTTTTAGCAAGGTAATTGGAAAGGTGAAATTGATAGAAAGTTATACAATTCAGTGGTATTAATATTCCTGCATTGCCTGTAGGAGTCATAGTCTGACTTGTTTTTCTCATAGACATTTGGTTATAAATCCAAATGAATATCTTTTAATCAGTCCTGGAAGAGAAATATCTCATCACAACCTGTTAAGAGATATTTGTGAAAAATGTAATGAAATGTTTAAGGTAGAAGGAAGAGACGTACAATACCAAGATTCTCATGAAAATGTATTTAGTCTATTGATGAACTCAAATTCCAAGTCTGAGTTTTGAAACAAAATTTCCATGGCATTTTAGATAATCTGCAATGAAAGAAAGTGAAAGTGAAAGTTGCTCAGGACTGTCTGACTCTTGTGATTCTCCAGGCCAGAATATTGGAGTGGGTAGTCGTTCCCTTCTCCAGGGGATCTACAGTCCGTGGAATTCTGCAGGCCAGAATCCTAGAGTGCATAGCCTTTCCATTCTCCAGGGGATCTTCCCAACCAGGGATCGAACTGAGATCTCCCACTTTGCAGCCTGATTCTTTACCAGCTGAGCCACAAAGGAAGCCCAAGAATAGAGAAGTAGGTATCCAATCCCTTCTCCCACAATTTGTGACCACATGGATGATACAGTCCATGGAATTCACCAGGCCAGAATACTGGAGTGGGTAGCCCTTTCCCTTCTCCAGTGTATCTAAAATCCATGGAATTCTCTAGGCCAGAATACTGGAGTGGGTAGCCTTTCCCTTCTCCTGGGAATCTTCCCAACCCAGGGATTGAACCCGGATCTCCCACATTCCAGGCAGATTCTTTACCAGCTAAGCCACACGGAAAGCCCGAAAATATTGGAGTGGGTAGTCTCTTCATTCTCTCACTCTTTATGATCACATGGAGTACACAGTCCATGGAATTCTCCAGGCCAGAATACTGGAGTGAGTAGCCTTTCCCTTCTCCTGGGGATCTTCCCAACCCAGGGATCGAACCTAGGTCACCCACATTGCAGGTGGATTCTTTACTAGCTAAGCCCCAAGGGAAGCCCAAGAATACTGGAGTGGGTAGCATATGCCTTATCCCACTCTTTGTGACCACATTGACTATACATTCCATGGACTTGTCCAGGCCAGAATACTGGAGTGGTTAGCCGTTTCTTCTCCAGGTATCTTCCCAACCCAGATATCGAACCCAGATCTCCAACATTGCAAGCCAATTCTTTACCAGCTGAGTCACAAGGGAAGCCCAAGAATACTGGAGTGGGTAGTCTGTCTCTTCTCCCAATCTGTGCGACCACATGGACTATTCAATCCATGGAATTCTTCAGACCAGAATACTGGAGTGGGTAGACTTTCCCTTCTCCAGGGATTCTTCCCAACCCCAGGATCGAACCCAAATCTCCCACACTGCAGGCAATTCTTTAGCTGCTGAGCCCCAAGGGAAGCCCAAGAATACTGGAGTGGGTAGCCTATCCCTTCTCCAGTGGCTCTTTCCCCCACCTAGCAATCGAACCAGGCTCCCCTGCATTGCAGCCAGATTCTTTACCAATGGAGCTATCAGGGAAGCCCCTTATGTGAACAGCTTTTTTTGCTCTACACCAAATACAAAATGCTCTCATTTCCAAAGCCCTGAAAAACTCTTTGTGGTGACATCAAATAAATAAGAATCTTTTTAGTTTCTTTTACAGAAAAGAAAGTCAAATTTATTTAATTAAAAACTAGGGGGAAAAAACTAGGATTAAAAATTAGCAAATACAGAAACACACGCTCAAACATACACACATAAGTGCATTATGTATTGACTCACAGAGGGGAAATGCAGTGGTCCAAGACCACTCAATATGGCTTGTCAGTTATAGGAGAAGAAATCCAAGTATGTGCGTGCACACACACACACACACAGTGTAGGCACACAAAAAGGAACTTAGTATTTTTCAACGGTACACTCAATCTACTATAAACAAAAATTCAGAATTAGTTTTCAAAGCTTCCTTTTTTAAATTCAAAAGATGCCCATCTCGGGTGTAAACATACATATATTTTTTCAGTGGTTTACTGTTGACTTATTTTAAATATATTAGTGTTATTACATGCAACTATTTCCTGTATTTAACACCCTTTCGTTTTATCTTAACGTCTCTAGCTTCAACCTACCAAAAGTTTCTGGTTCGTAGGAAGACAGGTGCCTTATTCTCTGTGAAATTCAATGTACTGGTTTTAAACACAAGTCAGAAAATGTTTGATCAGCATTTCAACACATGGAAATAGTTACATCGATGCTTAAATTGCCATCTTCTGCGAAACGTTCCGCAACTCCAGGGTCGAAGACTAGGCAGTCACTGTTCATAAAGGCTGTTGCAATTCCCTCACGAATAGATAGAGGCGTGGCTTCCCAAATCAATCGCCGCCTATTACCATTTAGCTCAAGTCGATAAGTAAACTGTTCAGCTTGCTCACGTGTTCCTATCAGCTGGACAACTGCAAAGAATTTCTGGTGACCATCGTAGCTTTCCAGTTTCTCCAAGATTAGTATGAAGTTAAACCCAAAACAGGACTGTATCATCACCCAGTCAAGGGCACCAGCCAGATTAATGTTGACTGCAAGGAAAACTACAACTTCTCCCTGCAGGGTTATAATGGACTCATTATAGTGCTGCATCAGATGCGGCACTACAGCATCCATGGAGCCTTGCCACCCACAGGAAGTACCAGGGCAAGGACAACAACAGGGCCTAAACTCACAGTGTTCTTCATGGTCTGCTTTTTCTGTGGGTGGCATAGTTACTTCACATCCAGAAGAGGCGTATTTACAAGGAAAAAGTACTGAATTGGCCACTTTCTCCATAGCCAAGTTGCGAATGGATGTCAGCGGGCCCCGGCAAGTTGGACAACTTGTGAGCTTTGGGCGACAGTTGCCACAAACAAGATGGCCACTCTGACACTGTATAATTGGGGGTAACACATAGTCAAAGCAGACCGGACACTCAAAAAGACTCGCCAAGTCATTGTTGGACGCAGTGGTGCCAGTCAAGGCAGGCGCCGAGGATGGCGCACCGTTTGAGGTTCCAGTAGGTGACGCTCTTTCAGTTTGACTCATTTCTGTGGGGGAAGAGCGCGCCTCGGCCATCGGACCTTGCTCAAACACGCTCCGTCGTTGTCGTCGTCGTCGCCGCCGCCAACGCCCGCCACCGCGGGCACCGCCACTGCCACTGCCTCTGCCTCATGCCAGTACCGACGGGACACTCTGGCTCGCCGCCGCCATTAGAGAGTGCGCCCAGCAACGGTCGCCGCGGCTCCCCACTGTCCGCCGCCGGCGTTCCGCGCGTTCTCAAACTCGCGCGCGCTCCCGCTAAATATCTCACACTATGGCGGCCACCGCTGGGAGGCGCGGCCCCGGGCGCCTGTGGCCCGCAGGGGGCCAACAAGAATCTTTTTAAAGGAATAGGTCATTGTTACAGTCTCAGCATTCCTTGCCCAGAGCTATTTTGCATGGTGGGTCATATAAGTTTTAGTCCTACTAACTGTCTATTTTGGGAGCTCACCTACAATCTGGTGACATTATGAAAAAAGTATGAAATTATAACTGAAATAGGAATAATCCAGAGTTTAAAAGATTAAATTAGTACTTAGCTATTTTTCATGTATAAAGGTGCTTTTCAAGCACTAATTAATCCGCTTAAAACCTCTGTGAGCATGGCTGGACTAGGAGAAAATCAGAGTTTTGAAGAGAGAAAAGTGAAAAGTTTCTAGTGGAGCTGTATTTTTCCATAACTCATCTCCAGGCAGACTCTCCTAAATAGGTGTCAATTAAATTCTGCTTATCTGAACAGTCAGGCTGTTCAGTAAAAAATTTAAAAAAAAAAATCAGTTTTGCCTGAAGCCCTTAGGAATAACCTAAAGTCTTATCCCACAGCGAAACAAAATCTCAGAATTGAGAAGTCAAGGAAGCACAGAACTATCCTGGATATTTGTACATATTCAGAGTCAGTGATGGACTATTATAAAACCAAATACACTGGTTTTAACTAGAATTGGACATATTGCTAAGAAAATAACCAGTTACATCACCATGTCTGATTCCGTGCAGGTCAATAATTCATTTCTGACTATGGCAGTTTCATCAAATTTTGGGGGTGAAGGAATCCATGTGGGTGTCACTGACTGCTCTTGGCAGGCCTGAGGAGTTAACAAGAGCGAAGACCAAATTGAAGGGAAGAAGTGGTTGTGGTAGAAGATCACCAACAAATTCATAAGATGTCAGCCATAATTTCAACCAATGGCCCAGAGAGCAGGGAGAAAAATCAGTTAAAACAATGGGATGAGTAAGAACAAATATAAGGAACAGGTCATGCTGGAAGTACAGGAAGAACTGGAATAGCAGATTCGTATGGGAATCGTGTCAGAAGCCAGGATATTGCAAGTAGATTTAATCTATTAATATGACCTACCCAAAACTCATCCCGAGAAACATGTCAAATTCACGTGGGACATTGTGGCATGGAGCAAGAGTACAACTACCCCGACACACAGCACTTACACACACATGCACACACTTCTAGCCCCACATGCCTGTTCTATATTTTTCCATTTCAGTATCACTTTCTAACATGCTTCACAATTAACTTAACCATGTTCTCTCTCTTGCTCCCTACAGAATGGAAGGTACTGAGGTAGACAGGTTTGTATGTTTTGTTTATTGATGTATGCATATACAACAGTGTCTGGAATATGATAGGCTCTCAGTAACTATTTGCTGACTAAGTGATTTTAAGAAATGAGTATGGGAACTCATTCCAGAGTGCCTTAATGAAGGGTCAAAACACCCTGAGCTCAATATGATGCATTATTTATCAACTGCTATTTCTATAGTCATGTGGACTCTACTTTTAAGTATAGGTTCTTGGGACTTCCCTGACAGTCCAGTGGTTAAGACTCCTCGCTTCCCCTGCAGGGGGCACAGGGTTAGATCTCTGGTGGGGAAACTTTCTGCATGCTGCCTGGCATGGCCAAAAGAGGAAACAAAAAAAGTACAAGTTCTCTCTGTCTGCTGCTTTTTAGACAAATAGAATGGAGACCCATCAAAGTGAGCTGAGGAAAGGGGAGAGCAACAGGAAAGGGGTTCAGAGGATACCGAAGGGTGAGGGGATGATATATTCTGTAGGGCCCTGTTGTCCATTGTAAGGATTTTGGCTTTGAGTCCAAGCGAGGTGGGATGCCACTGGAAAGTTTTGAGGAGTAGAGTGACTTGATCTGACATATATTTGAACAGAATCTCTTGAGATGCTGTGTGAAAAATAAACTAGAGGGGTAAAAAGGCCAAAGCTGGAAGACCAGTGAAGAGACTACTGCAATAATCCAAAGCACAGATGATGATGGCTTGGAATTGAGTGGTAGCACCAGAGGTTTTTTAAACTGGTCAGACTGAGGGTATCTTTTGAAGGTATGGCCAATGGGATTCCTTGATGGATTGGATATGGTGTTTGATAGAAGGAGAATGAATCAAGGAAGATGATAGTGTTTTTGCCCTGAGCAAATGGAAGAATGTAAATATCATTTTATTGAGACAGGAAAAACTTGGTTGTTGAATGATTGAGGTTGTTTAAAAAAATACTTTGGGGATTTTAATGCATTTTCAGATCATGTTTCTTCCTTCAGTGAGGCAGGATGGTAGTGGTGCTGGATACTAATCATTTCACTGTTGATTGTGTAAGTCAACAAAGCTGTGAGTATGGTTTTGAGGGGTTGATTTTTGTTTTTACTCTTGAGATTAAATATGATCCAGTACAAAGAATATTCAGAATATCTATCAAGGAAGGAATAGATTTTATTATAGCAGATTAATGAGCACGTTAAGATAAGACCATTTAGTGTTTTACTATGAAATTCACCAAAAGAAATGAAGTAGTTTTGGTGTCTATTGGTCATCTTAAATTCATTGATACCAGTAAACTGTAAATTAAATATATGTATGCATACAAAGTGGAAACCACTACCAAAAACAAGATCAGAGCAACAAGAAGCCACACTATATTAAACTGAAAATGCTACATGCACATAACTCTGAAGTTACACTACTTTCTGCAAGTGAAATCTTAAGGAGTGTGTTACTGATTTCACTTTTGTGGAAAATCTGTGCAAACTCGGTATGGCTAATATTATGGCATTTGTTAAGAAAACAAAAAATTAGAGGCACACTTATCTCCTTTGATCCAGAACTCCACTTCTACTAATTTCTCCTGAGGTGATATTAAGAACATGTACAAAGATTTACATCCCGGAGTGTTTCTCAGGGCTTTTGTTATAATAAAAATTGGAAACCATTTAAACAGCTAAATCTAGAGTGTTTGAATAAATGATGCACATTCATTCAGTGGAATACTATACAGCCAATTCAAAGAATATTGTTAAAGTGCACATATTAGTACACAAAAACCTGCCTAACATATTGAGTGAAAAAACAAGTTAGAAAACAAAATTACATATGACCCCATTTGAAGACTTCTGCAGTTAATTTATTTTTGAACAGAAAAATTCTGCAAGTGGACACTGCAAAATGGTAACTGGTTATCACTGGTGGGATTATAGAAGTTTCTATGATTATTTACTAAAATAAATCTGTACTACATTTAAAATAAAAATATACAAATGCATGGAACAACAGTGATTACATTAGACAGAGATATTTCATGCTTTAGAAAGATACATAAGTCTTATTTTCCTTGGAGACACACCCTTGTTCATGCATCACAGGATAAACCTTTAACAGCATATTATTACTGGCACTCCCTGGCTACAGTATTTCTGATTGCTGCTGCTGCTAAGTCGCTTCAGTCATGTCCAACTCTGTGCGACCCTGTAGATGGCAGCCCACCAGGCTCCCCTGTCCCTAGGATTCTCCAGGCAAGAACACTGGAGTGGGTTGCCATTTCCTTCTCCAACGCATGAAAGTGAAAGTGAAGTCATTCAGTCGTGTCTGACTCTTAGAGACCCCATGGACTGCAGCCTACCAGGCTCCTCCATCCATGGGATTTTCCAGGCAAGAGTACTAGAGTGGGTTGCCACTGCCTTCTCTGATGTATATGTATATGCATGTATTTTTCCTTTCAATTTTATTGAGATATAACTGATATATAGCACTCTACAAGTTTAAGGTATAGAGCAAAACGATTTGACTTACACACATGATGAAATGACTTTAACAGTTGGCTTAGTGAACATGCATCATTGCATATAGATAAAGACTAAAAGACAAAGAAAAAAGATTGTTTCCTTGTGATAAGAACTCTTAGGATTACTCTCTTAACAACTTTAAAATGTAGCATACAGCAATATTAATTCTATTAACCATGTTGCACACTACATCCCTCGTACTTATTTATCTTACAACTAGAAGTTTGTACCTTTTGACCACCTTCATCCAATAACCCTTCCCCTTACCCCTCACCTCCAGTAACCTAACCTTCTATCTTCCTCAAATTTATTGACGATTGTGGGAAACCAAAGTCAGTGATAGTCTCTGTGTCCCTTTGTTTCTTCCTCTTTGTTTCTCTGAATTTTTATAGGCAGATAAAAATAATATGACATCTTCATAATAATATTGACCTATTCTTTTTTTTTTTCTTATTAGAAAAATATATACTGAACGGACTTTCTAACAGAGTGTGTAAAAGAATGATCCCAAGGAAGAACAGCAATAACTGAAAAGGTCAGTCATTTAAAGTTATGTGGACAAAATTTATATTCCATTCAAGCATTTTAACATTAAGATTTTTCTAGTCAATGTTCACTTTTCACATGAACATGAAAATTGTAGTTAGAACCAAGAACAATTTGGGAAACCAAACTTGGTTTTACCTCCCCTACTAAATGCATATTCTAGAATCTCTGCAACCCTCTGCCCCTACTCTCTCCAGCTTGTCTTAGTGCTCATTCTTGGAAATGGAAAAACGTAACACCAAGTGTTCATTTTTCTGAAAATGTATCTTCTTCATTTTAACTGCAAATCATATTTTGAAGGCCTGGTGGATGACGCATCAACAATCAAAGAATTAAGTGTTAGAAAAACATTTTGCGAAGTGTAGGATCAAGTAAAGTGAACACCCAGCAGGCACATTCCTGCCTTTCTGTGTCACAGTTTGCTAATGCTTTGTGCAAAATGTGATCCATGTGACTCCCCCACAGTCTGTGTGTGTTTGCAGTAGTACCGCTGGCATTCAGAGATGGGTTATGCATCCTATTTTAGGCACAGGAAAGAATTAACACATTTGCCTTTGAAAATACATGGGAAAAGCTATGTATTCTAGTCAACATCTATAAAATTTGTTTTGTTCAACAGTGGCTTTTATTTCAAGTTGCTGATAATGAGGCCAGTTCTTCATTAGTTTCAAACATATGCATCCTTGATGGGATATTTTTTAAGCCCTCTTAATCCATTGTCTTCATCGGATATGAAAGTTCAAGTAATTTGATGGTGGACAAAGATATTTTTAGAATTTGTGGCCATTTCAACATTTTTTATTCAAACAGCTGATGAAGAGACAAACCAGAAAGGAAAAAAAAAAATTATTAGCAAGTCAGCAGTAGCTAAGGAGATATGGAAACATTTGTTATCCAGTTCTTTCATTTTTAGCCTGTTAATTTTCAGGTGATTGTTTCTTATATATGACATTAATTAAAAATTTTTGGTTTACCCAAAATGTTGTGAGCATATTCTTGTAGAAGTATTGGTAAAAAAGGTGAAAAACAATTGACTGGAAACAAACAGTGACATAATACTTGTAAAATGGGAACAAAACCATTTACTTGCATAATTTAATTGGAAATTATATCTGTTTTAACACAGGTTGCTGTGAAAAGTCACAGTAAAGGTCAGACTCATATTTACAATTTTCTTCAGCATTTCCATTTATATATTTAACAAACCACTCAAATTCAGTATGAATAAAACTGAACAAGTCATCACCTTCCTCAAACTTTGTCCGACTTCAGCACTTTATATATTCAATTATGCAAGCAAGAAACCTGGAAGTCACCCTTGACTCCTCTCTTTTCTCTCATACTCCATAACTAATTAGTCATAAAAGTCCTGCTGAAATATTATACAAAGAGTGATAGATTAATGGTTGCCAGGGAATAAGGAGAGGTGGAGGTGGGAAGGAATGATGGGAGTAAATGGGGCTATATAAAAGGGTCACATGAAGGATCCTTGCACCGATGAAAATGTACTGTATCTTGATTATACCAACATCAATATCTTAGTGGTGATTTTGTATTACAGTTCTGCCACATGTTACCTCAGGAAAATTGGAATTTTTCTATATTACTTCTTACAGTTACATGTGAGTATACAATTATCTTAAAATACTAATACTGTAAAAAGTTTAATCAAAAAAAGAGTCCTATTGATTTTTACACCTAAAACATCTTTCAAATCTTATTATGTCTGCTTTCTTCATTCTCACTGCCACAACCTTGGTGTTAGCGACCATGATTCCTCACCTAAACTGTGGAAATTCTCATCTAACTTTATTATCTCTTTCTGCTGCTAAGTCACTACAGTCGTGTCTGACTCTGTGCGACCCCATAGACGGAAGCCCATTAGGCTCCCCCATCCCTGGGATTCTCCAGGCAAGAACAATGTAGTGGGTTGCCATTTCCTTCTCCAATGTGTGAAAGTGAAAAATGAAAGTGAAGTCGCTCAGTCGTGTCCAACTCTTAGGGACCCCATGGTCTGCAGCCTACCAGCTCCTCTGTCCATGGGATTTTCCAGGCAAGAGTACTAGAGTGGGGTGCCATTGCCTTCTCTGATTATCTCTTTCTAAGAATAATTTTTAAAAAATGCCCTTGGATTCTGCCATTCTCTTTCTTAGTAAAGTGTAATCACTTCCCATTGCTCATAGGACAGAGATTAAAACCCTTCATATGGCCCTTATGTGCCCGTTTCACACCACTTTTCATCCACTCTGAATTGTACTCTGTTCCTCCCTTTCTCAGGACCTTCCTGATGTTCTTCTCTTTGCTTGAAATTCTCTCTCTCTCTTATCTTCTCAGATTCCAGTATAGGGCAGATGCCTCTGTGGTGTACTCTCTAACCACCTCTAGAGTACTGGTCAAAAATATAATTAAATGGTTAATTTTGGTAGTAGTTTTAACTGTGTTTTCCACAAGAGTATAAGTTCCAAGAAAGCCAGTACCATTTGCTTCTTCTTTACTGTCATATTCTCAAGTGCCAATCAAACACCATGTATGTAGAAAATGGTTTAATGCATATTTTTATTGAATGAATATTGAGTCCTTTATAATGAGGTGGCATCATTTAATTTACCTTAGGTATTGTGTTTTGCAAATCCCACATTTTTTTCTTTATCTGAAGTGTCTCAATAGTCGATCAGATACAGTTGAGCAAAAGAATATAACCCAAGTGCATCCATTTGAAAAACACAGATATATATATATTTTCTAGTTAATTTTCAAAGTTCTACCTTCATGTTTTTTGAAGACATGACAGATATGGTAACTAAATCAGGGGACAATTTCTTTATTTTGCCTTCCTCTCAAAATACAGGAGATACACACAGGGAAGAACAGGAAAAAGGCATGAAAGGCAGTTGTTTCCATAGTTTTTTGTTTTTGTCCTCAAATCACCCAGATCATATTTAGGGTATGCTGGTCAGGAAGCAACAGTTAGAACTGGACATATCATTGTAAAGCCTCACTTTTCTCTCTGTTTTTATTAGTTCTTTTTTTTTTTTAATTTATTTTTATTGAAAGACAATTGCTTTACAGAATTTTATTGTTTTCGGTCAAACCTCAACATGAAGCAGCCACAGTTATACATATATCCCCTCCCTTCTGAAACTCCCTCCCATCTCCCTCTCCATCCCACCTATTTAGGTTGATTCAGAGTCCCTGTTTGAGTTTCCTGAGCCATAGAGCAAATTTCTGTTGGATATCTATTTTCCATATGGTAATGTAAGTTTCCATGTTACTCTTTCCATACATCTCGTCCTCTCCTCCCTTCTCCCCATGTCCATAAGTCTATTCTCTATGTCTGTTTCTCCATTGCTGTCCTGTAGATAAATTCTTCAGAACCATTTTTCTAGATTCTGTATATGTGCATTGCAATACGATATTTATCTCTCTTTCTGACTCACTTCACTCTGCATCTACCTCATCAGAACTGACTCAAATGAGTTCCTTTTTGTGGCTGAGTACTATTCCATTGTGTATATGTTCCACAACTTCTTTATCCATTCATCTGTTGATGGGCATCTAGGTTGCTCCCATATGCTAGCTATTGTAAACAGTACCGCAATGAACAATGGGATACATGTGTCTTTTTCAATTTTGGTTTCCTCGGGGTATATGCCTAGGAGTGGGATTGCTAGGTCATATGGTGGTTTTATTCCTAGTTTTTTAAGGAATCTCCATACCATCTTCCATAGTGGCTGTATTTACATCCCACCAACAGTGCAAGAGTGTTCCTTTTTCTTTACACCCTCTCCAGCATTTACTGTTTGTAGACTTTTTGATGATGGCTATTCTGACTGAGGAGAAGGCAATGGCACCCCACTCCAGTACTCTTGCCTGGAAAATCCCATGGATGGAGGAGCCTGTTAGGCTGCAGTCCATGGGGTTGCTAAGAGTTGGACATGACTGAGCGACTTCACTTTTCACTTTCATGCATTGGAGAAGGAAGTGGCAACCCACTCCAGTGCTCTTGCCTGGAGAATCCCAGGGACGGGGAGCCTGGTGGGCTGCTGTCTATGGCGTCGCACAGAGTCAGACATGACTGAAGCGACTTAGCAGCAGCAGCAGCAGCAGCAGCATTCTGACTGATGTGAGGTGATATCTCATTGTGGTTTTGATTTGAATGTCTCTAATAATGCACAATGTTGAGCATCTTTTCATCTGTTTGTTAGCCATCTATATGTCTTCTTTGGAGAAATGTCTGTTTAGGTCTTTTCCCCAGGTTTGGATTGGGTTGTCTGTTTTCCTATTATTGATTTTTATGAGCTGCTTGTATATTTTGGAAATTAATCCTTTGTCAGTTGTTTCATTTGCTATTACTTACTCCCATTCCAAGGGTTGTCTTTTCACCTTGCTTATAGTTTCCTTTGCTGTGCAAAAGCCTTTAAGTTTAATCAGTCCTATTTGTTTACTTTTGTTTTTATTTCTGATACTCTAGGAGGTGGATCATAGAGGATCTTGCTTTGATTTATGTTGAGTGTTCTGCCTATGTTTTCCTCTAAGAGTTTTACAGCTTCTGGTCTTACATTTAGGTCTTTAGTCCATTTTGAGTTTATCTTTGTGTACAGTGTTAGGAAATGTTCTAATTTCATTCTTTTACATGTAGCTATCCAGTTTTCCCAGCACCATTTATTGAAGAGGCTGTCTTTGCCCCATTATATATTCTTGCCTCCTTTGTCAAAAATTAGATACCCATAGATGCATGGGTTTATTTCTGGGCTTTCTATCTTGTTCAGTTTGTCAATATTTCTGTTTTTGTGCCAGTACCATGCTGTCCTGATGACTGTAGCTTTGTAGTATAATCTGAAGTCAGGAAGCTTGATTCCTCCAGGCGGATTCATGTCAATGTATGGCAAAACCACTACAATATTGTAAAGTAATTAGCCTCCAATTAAAATAAATAAATTTATATTAAAAAAAAAGAGACTGCTTTGGCTATTTGGAGTCTTTAGTGTTTCCATATGAATCGTGGATTTTTTTGTTCTGTGAAAAATGCCATTGGCAATTTTATAGGGATTGCATTGAATCTGTAGATTGCATTTGGTAGTATAGTCATTTTCACAATATTGATTCTTCTTACCCAGGAACATGGAATATCTCCCAATCAGTTTATGTTGTCTTTGATTTCTTTCGTGAGTGTCTTATAATTTTCTGTGTACAGTTTTTTTTTTTTGTCTCTTTAGGTAAATTTATTCCTAGATATTTAATTCTTTTTGTTGTGATGGTGAATGGAATTGGTTCCTTAATTTCTCTTTCTAATTTTTCATTGTTAGTATATAGAAATGCAAGTGATTTTTGTGTATTGATTTTGTATCCTGCAATT
The DNA here is from genome assembly GCF_055505025.1 of Bos grunniens. NCBI lineage: Eukaryota > Metazoa > Chordata > Mammalia > Artiodactyla > Bovidae > Bos > Bos grunniens. The sequence goes on along the minus strand of NC_141194.1, from coordinate 95,878,277 downwards.
TTGCTAAATTTTCTGATACTATCTTTATGGCTTTCTATGCACAGTATCATGTCATCTACAAACAGTGAGAACTTTGCTTCTTCTTTTCTGATCTGGATTCCTTTCATTTGTTCTTCTTCTCTGATTGCTGTAGCTAGGACTTCTAGAACTATGTTGAATAATAGTGGTGATAGTGGGCACCCTTGTCTTGTTCCTGATCCTAGGGGGAATGCTTTCTGTTTTTCACCGTTGAGAATAATGTTTGTTGTAGGCTTATCATATATGGCCTTTACTATGTTGAGGTAGATTCCTTCTATGCCCATTTTTTGACAAGGTTTAATCATAAATGGGTGCTGAATTTTTTTCAAAGGCTTTTTCTGCATCTATTGAGATGATCATATGGTTTTTATCTTTCAATTTGTTAATATGGTGTATCACATTGATTGATTTGTATATATTGAAGAATCCTTGCTTTCCTGGAATAAACCCAACTTGATCATGGTGTATGAGCTTTTTGATGTGTTGCTGAATTCTGTTTGCTAAAATTTTGTTGAGGATTTCTGCATCTATGTTCATCAGTGATACTCAGTTGTAGTTTTCTTTTTTGTGTGTGTTGTCTTGGTCTGGTTTTGGCAACAGGGTGAAGGTGGCATTGTAGAATGAGTTTGGAAGTGTTCCTTCCTCTGCAATTTTCTTGAAGGAGTTTTAGAAGGATAGGCATTAGCTCTTCTCTAAATGTTTGATAGAATTATCTTCTTAAGTAATGTGGTCCTGGGCTTTTGTTTTTTTGGGAGATTTTTGATCACAGCTTCAATTTCAGTGCTTTTGATTGGGTTGTTCATAATTTATTTCTTCCTGGTTCAGTCTTGGAAGATTGAACTTTTCTAAGAATCTGTCCATTTCTTTCAGGTTATCCATTTTCTTGTCATACAGTTGTTCATAATAGTCTTTTATCATCCTTTGTATTTCTGCATTGTTGTTGTAACCTCTCCTTTTTCATTTCTAATTTTGTTGATTTGATTCTTCTCTCTATTTTTCTTGATGAGTCTGGCTAAAGGCTTGTCAATTTTGTTTATCTTCTCAAAGAACCAGCTTTTAGTTTTATTAATCTTTACAATTGTTTCTTTCATTTCTTTTTCATTTATTTCAGCTCAGATCTTTAGATTTCTTTGCTTCTACTAATTTTGGGGTTTTTTGATCTTCTTTTTCCAGTTGTTTTAGGTGTAAAGTTAGGCTGTCTATTTTACGTTTTTCTTCTTTCTTGAGGTAGGATTGTATTGGTATAAACCTTCTTAGGAATGCTTTTGCTGCATCCCATAGGTTTTCAGTTGTCATGTTTTCATTGTCATTTGTTTCTAGAAATGTTTGATTTCCTGTTTGATTTCTTCAGTAACATGTTGGTTATTGAGAAACATGTTGTTTAATCTCCATATGTTTGTGTTTCTTATAGTTTTTTTCTTATAATTGATATCTAGTCTCATAGCATAGTGGTCAGAGAAGATGCTTGATGCAATTTCAATTTTCTTAAATTTACTGAGGTTTGATTTGTGACCCAAGATGTGGTCTATCCTGGAGAATGTTCCATGTGCACTTGAGATGGTGTATTCTTCTGCATTTGGAAAGAATGTCCTGAAGATATCAGTGAGATACATCTCATCTAATGTATCATTTAAGACTTGTGTTTCCTTATTAATTTTATGTTTTGATGATCAGTCCATTGGTGTGAGTGGGGTGTTAAAGTCTCCTACTATTATTATGTTACTGTCAATTTCTCCTTTTATGTCTGTTAGTGTTTGTCTTATGTATTGGGTGTATAGCTATTTACAATTGTTATGTCTTCCTCTTGGATTGATCCCTTGATCATTATGTAGTGTCCTTCCTTATCTCTTGTAATCTTCTTTATTTTAAGGTCTATTTTGTCTGATATGAGGATTGCTACTCCAGGTTTCTTTTGCTTCCCATTTACATGGAATATATTTTTCCATCCTCTCATTTTCAGTCTATATGTGTCTTGAGCTCTAAAGTGTGTTTCTTGTAGACAGCATATATAAGGGGCATGTTTTTATATCCATTCAGCCAATCTGTCTTTTGGTTGGAGCATTTAATCCACTTACATTTAAAGTAATTATTGATATATATGTTCCTATTGCCATTTTATTAATTGTTTGGGGTTGATTTTGTAGATCTTTTTTCTTCTCTTATGTTTCTTGACTATATAAATCAATTTAACATTTTTTGTAAAGCTGGTTTGGTGGTACTGAATTCTCTTAACTTTTGCTTGTCTAAAAAGCTTTTGATTTCTCCATCAATTTTGAATGAGATCCTTGCTGGGTACAGTACTCTTGGTTGTAGATTTTTCCCTTTCTGTACTTTAAATATATCCTGTCATTCCCTTCTGGCCTGCAGAGTTTCTGCTGAAATATCAGCTATTAAGCATTATATGTTGCTTCTCCCTTGCTGCTTTTAATATTCTTTCTTTGTGTTTAGTCTTTGTTAGTTTGATTAGTATGTGTCTTGGCATGTTTCTCCTTGGGTTTATCCTGTATGGGACTCTTTGTACCTCTTGGCCTTGATTGACTATTTCATTTTCCATGTTGGGGAGATTTTCAACTATAATCTCTTCAAAAGTTTTCTCATACCTTTTATTTTTCTCTTCTTCTTCTGGGACCTCTATTATTCAAATGTTGGTGTGTTTGATATTGTCCCAGAGGGCTCTGAGACTATCCCTGGTTCTTTTCATTCTTTTTACTTTATTCTGCTGTTCAGAAGTTATTTCCACCGTTTTATCTTCCAGCTCACTGATTCGTTCTTCTGCTTCAGATATTCTACTATTGATTCCTTCTAAAGTATTTTTAATCACAGTAATTGTATTTTTTGTTTCTGTATGTTTATTCTTTAATTCTTCTAGGTCTTTGTTAATTCATTTTTGCATTTTCTCCATTTTGCTTTCAAGGTTTTTTTTTAATCATTTTTATTATCATTATTCTGAATTCTTTTTCTTTTTTTTAAAAACTTATTGTGTTTGAGTTCTCCTATTCCCAGGCTAAAAGGTTGAATTTTTTCTTCCTCTTTGTTTCTGGTCTCTAAGGTTGGTCTAGTGGTTTGTTTAAGTTTCTTATAGGGTGAGATTTGTGGTGAATTTTTGTTTGTTTGCTTTTCCTCTGATGGCCAAGGCTGAGTGAGGTGGTAATCCTACATGATGATGATTGGGTCTGTATTTTTCTTTTGTTTGTTGTTTAGATGAGGTGTCCTGCACAGGGTGCTACTTGTGGTTGTGTGACGCTGGGTCTTGTATTACAGTGGTTTCCTTTGTGTGAGTTCTCACTATTTGGTATGCCCTGGGGTTAGTTCTCTGGTAGTCTAGGGTCTTGGAGTCAGTGGTCCCACTCCAAAGGCTCAGGGCTTGATCTCTGGTCAGGAACAAAGATTCCACAAGTGGTTTGTTATGGAATTAAGTGAGATAAAAGTAAATGTTCAAAAATGAGATATTTTTGGAAAAAAGTTGAAGTGAGATGAAGTCATTCAGTTGTGTCTGACGTTTTGCGACCCCATGGACTATAACCTACCACAATCCTCCATCCATGGGATTTTCCAGGCAAGAGTACTGGAGTGGGTTGCCATTTCCTTCTCCAGAGGATCTTCCCGACCCAGGAATCAAACCCAAGTCTCCCACATTGTAGTCAGATGTTCTACCATCTAAGCCACCAGGGAAGTAAACCAAAGATGAGACCCAGATAAATGGAAGTTACAAAATCAGGCAAATAATAATTAAAATAATGGAATACACACACACACACACACACACACACACACACACACACATATATATATAAACACACTGAGGAGCAAAGTCAAAACCGTCCAACAAAAATAAAGTACAATAGATTGACCCAGCAAACAAAGGAAATAAAAAATTATATTTACCAGTTAAGAACAAAACTAAAACACAAACTGGAAAAGAAAACTAAACCAAGGTGTCAATTGGGGAATAAAGCAATGAAAACAAAATTAACAAATATATTAAGAGGAAAGGAAAGAAAGTAAAAAAAGAAAGAATAGCTATACAAAGTTAAATAAAGGTAGATGAAGAAAATTTATATACATTGAAGATTAACTGCAAGGGGAAAAGGACAGTAGGAAAGCAAACAAAGGACTAAATGTAGAAAAATATAATGCTACTGCTACTGCTAAGTCACTTCAGTCGTGTCTGACTCTGTGTGACCCCATAGATGGCAGCCCACCAGGCTCCCCCGTCCCTGAGATTCTTCAGGCAAGAACACTGGAGTGGGTTGCCATTTCCTTCTCCAATGCATGAAAGTGAAAAGTGAAAGTGAAGTCCCTCAGTCGTGTCCGACCCTCAGCGACTCCATGGACTGCAGCCTTCCAGGCTCCTCCATCCATGGGATTTTCCAGGCAGGAGTACTGGAGTGGGGTGCCATTGCCTTCTCCGAGAAAAATATAATAGGTTTAAATAAATTAAAATTATAAAATAGATTTTAAAAGATAACAGAAAAAGAAAGAGAAGAGGAAAAAAAAGGAAAACACCACAGAACTGCAAAGGCCCAACATAGAGGCAGAGGTTTATAACAATAAAACAAAATCAAAACAGTCCAACAAAAATATAATGCAATAGATTGACCTGGCAAGCAAAGGGAACCAAAAGTTATATCTACCAGGAAAAAACTAACTAAAGCACAAACTGGAAAACAAAACCAAAGCAAGGTGCCAATTGGGGTATAAAGCAATGAAAATAAAACTAACAAATATGTTGAGACTAAAAAAAAGTAAGAAAATAAATAAATAATAGATATGCAAATCTAAATAGAGGTAGATAGAGAATATATATATATATATATATATATATATATGAACAATAGGAAAAGCAAACAAAGGAATAAATGTAGAAAAAATAATAATAGGTTTAAAAGATTAAAATTTAAAAAAATAGAAAAAACAAAACAAAACAAAAAAACTCCCAGAACTGCAAAAAGCCAAATATAGAGGCAGAGTTTTATAACAATAAAAAATATGACCGAGAAAAAAAAAGAAAACAAAACCTCAAAAGTTTAGTTAGATTTCATCGTTCCAATAAAATTGACAACTACAACAGAGGATGGAGAAAAAAGAAAAAAAAAACAAAAGAATCTACAGAACAAGTCAAAACATAAGAATAATAAATGTTTTTCTTGAGTTACTGCTGTCAGAGTCCTTTCCTTTGCTGGGAGGCAGTCCAACTCACCTCCTTAGGATGCCTTCTAACACTGTGCTGATCTGTGGACCTGCTCTGGGGGCAGCTCAGATTCTAACCTGGTCCTACTCTTCTGTGTTCTTGCTTCCAATGTCCACAGCTATCAGAGCTAGTGTTTTTTTCTTTTGTGGGAGCTCTCACTGACCTTTTATATATTCCATAGACACAGAGTCTGCCTAGTTGGTCCTGTGGATTTAATCTGCACCTTGCACAGCTGGTGGGGTGTTTTGGGTCTTCTTCCTTAGTCACACTGCCCCTGGGTCTCAATTGTGGTTTTATTTTCACCTCTGCACATGGGTTGTCCACTGGGGTTTACTCCTGAGGCTGCCCTGGAGGACTTGGGTTTTCCCCAGTGAAGGCCAGGTGTAGAGGTAGTGCAGCTGCTTGAGTTTCAGGGGTTCTAGCAGCACTAGGTACTCAGGAGAGTTGGCGGCTAGGGCAGCAGGAAATATAGTGCTCTAGAAGGGTATGGCGTCCAGTTTTGGCCAATATGCTCCAGTATTCTTGCCTGGAGAATCCCCCTCCCTGAAGCCTGGGAGGCCACAGTCCATAGGGTAGCAATGAGTCAGACACTACCAAAGCGACCCTATGTGCATAGGTGCAATTTTTTTTTTTTTTTGCCTGTGGCAGCTCTGCTCCAGTGAGAGTTGAGCATGAAGGTAGCACAGCTGTTTGGCTTATAGGGACCCTCGTGGCACCAAGTATGCAGGGCCATGCACTGCCTACACGGCAGGAGTTATGGCCCTATTAGAGTCTTTTTTTGAGCCTCTTGTAGCTGGTGATCAGAAGGCCTCTTTGGCCAGTCTTTCTCCATAGCTCCGCCCATTCAGGCACTTAGACGGCTTCCTTGCCTTGGGTCCTCTGTTGTTTGGCACATCAGGCACATAGAGGGACCCCCTGCCTGGGGTTCTACTCTGTAGATCTGCACGTCAGGCACTTAAAGGGGCACCCTGGGTGGGGTCCTACTCTGTAGTTCAGTGCATCAGGCATTTAATGGGCCAGCCTCTCTATTGTTCAGTTGCCAATGCTGATATGTGGGGAGAGAAAGGCTATGGTGATGGCTCCACCACGTATGTATGACTCAGCAGTATTGCCTTGCTTCCATGGCTGCCCAGCTTTCCTCACAGGCATTTCCCACTGTGATCTCCTCCCTCACATCCCCTTGATCCGTCTGTCTGTAGTCAACAGCAGCCTTCACCCTGGGATTGCTCCACAATCCCTAAACTCCAGTTCCCAGCCACTGTGCTGTCTAGGGTATGTATGGCTGTGGAAGGACTGTCTGATTCTCATTCTATTTAGGCTCCACAGATCAGCTGTTTCCCTCTCAGCCTTAAATGTTTCTGCTTTGACTCAGACAATTGCCTGATGTGGGGATCAGACTGCTACTTCAGTTCCCCCACCCGCTGAGGGCAGGTCCAATCCTACTAACACTCCCGTTTTCCCCGCTAGTTCCTTCATCCTACAGAGTTTTGCATGGGTCTATATATTCTTTTCCACTGGTCAGGTGCTCCTGTCCGTTCTCAGCTGGTATTCTGCATGCACTTCTGTGTCTGAAGGTGTATTCCGGATTTATCCATGGATAGAAATGGATTCCACATCCACCTACTCTTCTGCTGTCTTGCAATCCAAAAACCTCACTTTTGATGCATTTTTAAATAGTATGCTGAGAGTCCCTTGGACTGCAAGGAGATCCAACCAGTCCATTCTAAAGAAGATCAGCCCTGAGATTTCTTTGGAAGGAATGATGCTAAAGCTGAAACTCCAGTACTGTGGCCACCTCATGCGAAGAGTTGACTCATTGGAAAAGACTCTGATGCTGGGAGGGATTGGGGGCAGGAGGAGAAGGGGACGACAGAGGATGAGATGGCTGGATGGCATCACTGACTCGATGGACGTGAGTCTGAGTGAACCCCAGGAGTTGGTGATGGACAGGGAGGCCTGGCGTGCTGCGATTCATGGGGTCACAAAGAGTCGGACACGACTGAGTGACTAAACTGAACTGAACTGAGACCTGGGACACAAATGTGAAATTTGCATTTGCTGATCTTTTCACCTCTCATGTCAGAGCCTTATTTTTTTGGCCATTCCCATAGCCAAAGTCCATCAATGTAGCATTCCTATACTATAGTTCTAGCTATATATTAACATACTAACTGATTTTTGAGTGACCTCCTCCAGTAGAATTTGCTATTCAAAAAGAACTCTTTTGGATGCAAAGGCTTCAAATTACAAAGAAATAAAATTATAATGGTGAATAACTGCCACTGAATTTGATATTTTTGAGCTAGGGGCCTAGGCTGATAAAACTTACCATTTCTCTAAAAATAATAAGTGAAGTGGAAATAATATACCAGAAATATTTTATGCTGAAGCCTCAAAGCAACTCATGGAAGGTAATATTTTATCTGTTTTTGTATATTATGCAAATCCATTTTTTAAACATTATTGTCTTCCAAATATATTTTAAATGTAATATTCATCTTAATACTAATGGTTGATATCTATATTATTCCAAAATGTATAATATTTGTTTAGACAAATCTACATAACTTGGTTCAGTGTTCATTATCTGATCTGTTTATAAGTTTTTTCTATAAAGATTTATTGCTTCCTTTCTTCATAAATAATAGAACAGCTTAAGTTACCTTTCAAGAATCCTTAGAAAATATGTATTTCAAGTCCTTGCATATTCAAAAGTATTTCTTGTAGATATAATAAAAAACAAATAATTAGAAGTCTAGAAGCAAAAATAATATATTGTCATCAATTTGGGAATTTCAACAGATGGGATTATTCTAGGTTTTAAAGAACTAAAGAGATTAAAATAATAAATTTCAGATTACACTAAGGAATTCACCAATAAACAGTTATACACAGTCACTGGTGCTCACATTTCTTTGGCCAATGGACGTCATGTATGTCCATCCTTAACTTCATGAAAGGGCTTCCCTGGTGGCTCAGATGGTATTGAATCTGCCTGCAATACAGGAGAACCTGGTTCAATTTCTGGGTTGGGAAGATCCCCTGGAGTAGGAAATGGCAAGCCACTCCAGTATGCTCACCTGGACAATTTCATGGATAAAGGAGCCCAGTGGGCTGCAGTCCATTGGGTCACAAAGAGTCAGACATGACTGAGTGACTAACACTTCACTTCACTACTTCATGAAAAGTGGGCAAAAGATAGTCTATCATAAGCCTAGGAAGAAACAGAAGCATAACTTTTGCAAACAGATAATCACCATGTATCAGAGAGACATCATATAGAAAATTAATATACAAATATTATATGTTTTATATAATACTATAAATATTATATAGGTATATACTTTATATATATATATATATATATATATTTGAAAGTAAACACTTTCCCTCTAAAAATTTATGGGGACACATATTTGAATGTCTTACTGGAATAAATATATATATTTATATATTTGCTAGGATCATATATGTTAGATTTATCATGGTAAGCCATTCAAATATGTGACACTATAAACTTCTAGAGGGAAAGTATATATATATATATTTTTTCCAGTTTTTTATTACTAGAAATAAAGCTATGGTAAACATTTGTGTACAAGTTTTAGTGTTAACCTAAATTTTTGCTATTTTATTATTTTTAATTATTTATTATTTTATTATCACCAAAAAAGATGTCCTTTTCAACATAAAGGATTGAAATGCAAAACTAGGAAATCAGGAGATGTCTGGAGTAACAGGAAAGTTTGGCCTTGATATACAAAATGAAGCAAGGAAAAGACTAACAGAGTTTTCCCAACAGAATGCACTGATCATAGCAAACACCTTTCCCCAACAACACAAAAGATGACTCTATCCATGGACATCACCAGATGATCAATACAGAAATCAGATTGATTATATTCTTTGCAACTGAAAATTGAGACACTCTATACAGTCAGCAAAAACAAGACCTGGATTTGACTATGGCTCACATCTTCAGCTCTTTATTGCAAAATTCAGGCTTAAAGAATGTAGGGAAAACCACTAGGCCATTCAGGTATGACCTTAATCAATTCCCTTATGATTATACAGCAGAGGTGACAAACAGATTTGAGGGATTAGATCTGGTAGACAGAGTGCTTGAAAAACTGTGGATGGAAGTTCATAACACTGTATAGGAGGCAGTGACCAAAACCATCTCAAAGAAAAAGAAATGCAAGAAGGCAAGGTGGTTGTCTGAAGAGGCTTTACAAATACCTGAGAAAAGAGGAGAAGAGAAAGGCAAGGGAGAAAGGGAAAGATATCTTCAAATGAATGCAGAATTCCAGAGAATAGCTATATGTGTATATATATATATATATATATATATATATATATATATATATATATGAAAACCATAGAGTGGGAAAGACTAGAGAGGTCATCAAGAAAATTGGAGATATCAAGGGAACAATTTCATCCAAGGATGGGCACAATAAAGGACAGAAACAGTAATGAACAAATGGAAGAAGAGACTAAGAAAAGGTGGCAAGAATACACAGAAGAATCAGATTTTAAAAAATGGTATTAATAACCCAGATAAGCATGATGGTGTGGTCACTCACCCAGAGTCAGACATCCTGGAGTGTGAAGTTAAGTGGGCTTTAGGAACCATCACTATGAAGAAAGCTAATAGAAGTGATGGAATTCTAGCTGAGCTATTTCAAATCCTAAAAGATGATGTTGTTAAAGTTCTACACTCAATATTTCAGCAAATCTGGAAAACTCAGCAGTTGCCACAGAACAGGAAAAGTTCAGTTTTCATTCCAATCCCAAAGAAAAGTGAAAGTGAAAGTCATGCAGTTGTGTCTGACTCTTTTCAACCCCATGGACTATACAGTCCGTGGAATTCTGCAGGCCAGAATACTGGAGTGGGTAGCCTTTCCCTTCTCCAGGGAATCTTCCCAACCCAGGGATCCAACCCAGGTCTCCCACATGGCAGGCGGATTCTTTACCAGCTGAGCCACAAGGGAAGCCCAATCCCAAAGAAGGGCAATGCCAAAGAATGTTCAAACTATCATCCCATTGTGCTCATTTCATATGCTAACAAGGTAATGCTCACAATCCTTAAAACTAGGCTTCAGTAGTATGTGAATGGAGAACTTCCAGATCTACAGGCTGGAATTAGAAAAGGCAAAAGAACCAAAGATCAAATTGCCAACATTTATTGGATCATATAAAAAGCAAGGGAATTCCAGAAAAAATCTACTTCTGCTTTATTAATTATGCAAAGTCTTTTTCTGTTCAGATCACAACAAACTGGAAAATGCTTAAAGAGATGGGACTACCAGATCACTTACCTGCCTCATGAGAAACTTGTATGTCAGTTAAGAATCAGTAGTTAGAATCAGACATGGAACAACATACTGGTTCAAACTTGGGAATAGAGTATGATAAGGCTGTGCATTGTAACCTTGCTTATTTAACTTATATGCACCGTACATCATTCAAAATGGTGGACTGGATGAATCTCAAACTGGAATCAATATTTCAGGGAGAAATATCAACAACCTCAGATATGGAGATAATACCACTTTAATGGCAGAGCAAAGAGGAACTAAAGAACCTCTTGATGAAGGTGGAAGAGGAGAATGAAAAAGCTGGCTTAAAAGTCAACATTCAAGAAAACTAAGTTCATGGCATCTAGTTTCATCGCCTCATGGCAAATAGATGGGGAGGAGTGGAAACGGTGACAGATTTTATTTTCTTGGACTGCAAAATCACTGTGGATAGTGACTGCAGCCATGAAATTAAAGGATGCTGGGACCTTGGAAGAAAAGCTATGACAAACCTAGACAGATCATTAAAAAGCAGAGTCATCACTTTGCCAACAAAGGTCTGTATAGTCAAAGCTATAGAGTATACGACTACTGATTTTTCCAGTAGTCATGTATGGATGTGAGAGTTGGACATAAAGAAGGTTGAGTGATGAAGAATTGATGCTTTCAAATTGTGGTGCTGGAGAAGACTCTTAAGAGTCCTTTGGACAGCAAGAAGACCAAACCAGTCGATTCTAAAGGAAATCAATTCTGAATATTCATTGGAAGGACTATTGCTAAAGTTGAAACCCCAATACTTCGACCACCTGATGCAAAGAGCAGACTCACTGGGAAAGACCCTGAGTTCCTGATGTTCAGAAAGATTGAAGGCAAAAGAATGGGGTGGCAGAGGATGAGATGGTTAGATAGCATCAGTGACTCAATGGACATGAAGTAAAGCAAATTTGAAGGACTCATTGGAAAAGACCCTGATGCTGGGAAAGACTGAGGACAGAAGGAGAAGGGGGTGACAGAGCATGAGCTGGTTGGATGGCATCACCAACTTAATGGACATGAGTTTGAGCCAATTTCGGGAGATAGTCAAGGACAGGGAAGCCTGGCATGCTGCAGCCCATGGGGTTTCAAAGGGTTGGACGCGACTTAGTGACTGTATAGCAGCAATAACAAATTTTTACTTAGCTAGCATTAATGCCTAAGAGTATACTTGCTGAGTTGTATGATAGTTGCATGTTTAGTTTTATAAGAAATGGCTGAACTGTTTTCCATAGTTTGTGTACTATTTTATATTCCCAGTACCAGAGCAGTTTTTCTATGTTCTAGCCAGAATAAAGTGTTAGCACTATTTTTTTTTACCCATAATTACAAGTGTGTAATGGTATATATATCATTGTGACTTTAATTTACATTTCCTTAATGGCTAACAATTTTTTTTATTAATAGATTTTATTTTTGTAGTTTTAAATTCACAGCAAAATTGAGCCAAGGGTTACAGGGAACAGGGGTTTCCCATATACTGCCTCTATGCATGCATGTGTGTGTTAGTCGCTCAGTCATGTCCGACTCTTTGCGACCCCATAGACTGCAGCCCACCAGGCCTCTCTGTCCATGAGGTTTTCTAGGCAAGGATACTGGAGTGGGTTGCTATTTCCTTCTCCAGAGGATCTTCCCAACCTAGGGATCGAGCCCGTGTCTCCTGCACTGCAGGCAGATCCTTTACTGACTGAGTTACAAGGGAAGGCCCTGCATGCATAGCGTCCTCCAAAGTCAAAATCTCCCATCAGAGTGGTGCACCTATTAAAGTTGATGAATTCACATTTTATGGATTTTGACAAATATAATGACATGTATCCATCATTACAGTATCATACAGAATAGCTTCATTGCCCTAAAAATTCTTTATGCTCCACCTATTTATGTCCCCTCCAATCCTAGGAAACCACTGATCTTTTTACTGTCTTCATCGTTTTGCCTTTTCCAGAATGTCATAGAGTCAAAATTATACAGTATATAGCCTTTCGGATTGGCTTATTTCACTAAATGATATGCAGTTAATTTTCCCCATGCCTATTTGTGTCTTGATAGCTCATTTCTTTTTAATGTTAAAAAATATTCATTGTGTAGATGTACCACAGTTCATTTATCCATTCACTTACTGAAGGACAATGTGTTTGCTTCCAAATTTTTGCAATCATGAATAAAGCTCCTATAAACATCTGTGTGCTGGTTTTGTGTGAACGTAGCTTTCAACTCCTTTGAGTAAATACCAAGGAGTGTGAATGCTCTACTCTATGGTAAGAGTAGGTTTAGTTTTATGAGGCTGCCAAGCTGTCTTCCAAATGGGCTGTATCATTTTAAATTCCCACCAGCAATGGATAAGAATTCCTATTGCTCAAAATCCTGATCATCATTTGGTGTTGTCAATGTTCTGGGTTTTGACAATTCTAACATGTAGTGGTATCTCATTGTTGTTTTAATTTACATTTCCCTTATGACATTGATTGTGGAGCATTTTTATATGATTATTTGCCATATGCATATTTTTCATTGGTGAGATGTCTGTTCATATCTTTTACTTATTTTCTAGTTGAATTGTTTGGGTTTTATTGTTGAATTTTGAGTTATTTATATATTCTTGATAGTATTTGACCACATTTGTTGGAAATGTGGTTTGCAAATATTCTTCTTGAAGTCTTTTGCAGAGCAAACTTTGTTATTTTTACTTTAATGAAGTTCAATTTATTGATTTTTTAAAATGAATTCTACTTTTGATGTCAAGTCTAAGAATTTTTAGTTTCATCCTTAATCCTGAAGATTTTTCTATGATTTTTCTAAAAGTCTTATAGTTTGACATTTTACATATATTTGTCGTCACTTTTGTGTTATATTTTGTATAAGGTGTGAAGTTTAGGTCAAAGTTCATCTTTTGCCTATGGATGTCCAACTCGTCTGTTACAATTTATCAAAAAGGCTTTTCTTCCTCCATTTCATTGCTTTTCACCTTTGTAGAAAATTAGGTGAGCATATTCTTGTGGTTCTGTTTCTGGTTCTCTATTGTGATCCATTGATCTCTGTGTGCTTATCTTTCTGACAACACTGCATAGTCCTGTTTACTGTTTATATACATATGTACACTATATCTACTTGTATGTTTATATGTATATAATATATATTTTGCTCTGATGTCAACTTTATCAGGTATAATACAGATAATGTAGATATTCATACTTTGTAAATTAAGTTTACATAGTATGTATTTTTTCATCCTTTAACTTTCAACCTACCTGTGTTATATTTGAAGTAAGCTTCGTATACAGTTGATAATTGAATAACATGGAGGTTAAGGGTGTCAATCCCCTGTGCAGTCAAAAATCTTCATATAACTTTGTATTTTGCCCTCTATCTAAAGTTCTGCATTCATGGATTCATCCAGCTGCAGATGGTATAGTACTAAAGTATTGAAAAAAAATTTGAGTATAAGTCGATCTGTGCAGTTCAAACCTGTGTTGTTCAAGCATCAACTGTGGTCATCGTATTGTTGTATCATGTTTTTTAATCCACTTTGCCAATCTCTCTTTTCCTTGGTGTATTTAGACCAAGGTAATTTAAGGTAATTACTGGTATTTTGTATTTATATTTAAGGAAATTATTGATATGTTAAGACTTAACTGTTCCATTTTATTGTTTACGTTTGGCTTCTTTGTTTCTTTTTTCTTGCCTTCCTTGGTTATTTGTTTTTTTTTTTTTTTTTTTTTTCCCTTTGGGTTCTTTGAACATTTGTTCAAGCTAGGAGTCTATCTTATTTATAATTTTCCTGAGTATATAATTTCAAGTCATTTTCTTAGTTATAATATAATTATCATATATCATACATATTGCCTTCAGGTGGATATCTAATATCAGTTCCCTACTGGGCCACATTGCCATCAAGGAATATGGAAGTGGAGGGCTCACCTACACCATTTTGTTGCTACAGAGTGGGCAGCATAAACTTAGCTACCCACTAAAACCCAATAATACCAGGGAAGAGGAGTAGGGGAAAGTAGGGTGCCAGTTAGCTATATACCTCATATGACTTGATACCATATTGGGTAGAGACTTAACTCCCCATGGAGCCCCCTGACACTTAGGCAAGGGGAGAGCAGAATGTCACCGATCTCCCATTATTGGACCACGTTGTTGATGTAGGTTGAAACTGGAAGTGAATATTACCATTGAGTCCTAGTAACAACTTGATCGGGCAGGTGGCATGTCAACTAGCCCTGTTTTACATCACCTCCTTCAGCTTGTTGCTGCTGGGTAGGTGTCCTGGTTCAGCTTCCCAGTGGACCTTGCTGACCTCTGGAGTTGAGGGAAAGTGGAGTGCTTACTAGCACCAACTTGTGCCATTTTGATCAGGCTCATGACTGCTGCATAACAGTGGAGACACAGCTCACCATTAGAGCACATGGCAACTACTCTTGAGGGGATTAGGAGTACTATATGATTCTTCTGAGAAGGAATGGAAGTTTATTCCTCTATGTGACTTGCCAGTGTGTGCGTGTATGCTAGGTCACTTCAATTATTCCTGCTCGGCTCTTTGCAACCCTCTGGACTGTAGCTTATTAGGCTCCTCTGTCCATGGGATTCTCCAGGCAAGAATACTGGGGTGAGTTGCCATGCCCTCCTCCAGGGGATTTTCCCCACCCGCATCTCCTGTGGCTCCTGCATTGCAGGTGATTCTTCACTGCTGAGACACGGAGGAAGCCCGGTGCCCTGCCAATATTTCCTGTCAAAGTGCCAATACCACTTGTTTCCATTAACAATGTAGAGGAGGATTAGCTCCTTATTAGGCTCCACCATCACCTCCCAACAGAGGAATCTAGGCATCTACATTAACAGGGCTGAAAAATGGGATGAAGATCAGTTCCTCACTTCGCCCTGCTGAAACTACAGTAGAGGTGGGTGATGGGAGAGGATTCCTATTTAGTGTTTGACTAGAGTAGGGTGGTAGTTATCTCCGTCCCCCATAAGGATGAAGCTGTAATCTGATAGGACTAACATCTTTTTATAAGAGGAAGAGAGACCAGCGATCTCTCTCCCTCTCTGCATATGTGCACAGAGGAAAGACCATGTGAGGATATAGCCAGGAGGCAGCTGTCAAGCCAGGAGTAGTGGCCTCATGGGAAACCAATCCTGATCCATGATCTTGGACTTCTAGCCTCTAGACTGTGAAGGAAAATAAACTGCTTTTGTTTAAGCTACTCAGTCTGTGCTATTTTGTTATGGTAGGGTGTTCTATATATTTCAATTAGATCCTATTAGTCACATTGTTCAATTCTATATACTGATTTTCTGTATGATAGTTCTGCCAATTTGGATGCTGAAACTCTCCAACTATAATTATAAGTTTGCCTTTTTCTCCTTTCAGTGCTATCAGTTTTTGTTTCATGTGTTATGGAAGCCTGGGACAGACTTTTTTTATTTTTATTTTTTAATTAATTTTATTTTAATTGGAGGCTAATTACTACTACAGGCAGGCATAGTCAAAGTATTTTCTAACTATTAGGCCACCATTTCCTACTCCATTGGTTATGCAGAGCAGGTTTTTCTTAGAGCTTTCCTTTTTCCATGCCTGTTGGTATTTCTGGGTTGGGGGCTTCTGTAGCACCCTGTCTGGTACATATGGGAGATAATAGGGAAATCCAGAGAGCTCACTACTGCATCATTCCTAATGTTCTGAGGTCCCTACGCAGGTCATCTTCTTTCCATATGTCAGGAATTTCCTATGCCTGTTTGTTGTGTTATGTCCAGTATAATTTTAGTTATAAGAGGGAGGACCTGGAAGGAATATGGTTACTCTATCTTGATAGTGGCTGTAGAATGTTTCAGTCATGTTATCAAAATCTAAAATGATTAAGTATGGTTATCCTTCTCCAAAACATTGCAAGGGCATATAACTCTGATAATTTTACTTTCAGTTCTTTATTTTATTGATTTAAAAATATTAAGCTTATCTTATAGTCTCTGTCTTGTAATTCCAATATCTAAATTTTTGAAGGTCTGGAATCATTATCATTGGTTATTGCCAACTGTCACTTAATACATTACTTACGTGTGTGTGCTTAGTCAGAAAAGGACTTGTTTAATTTACACAAAAAATGTTAACAATGTTCATCTTTGAGTGATGAAATTATGCACAATTTTATAAGACATTTTGTACATCTTATTATTTTCTAAATTTCCTACAATAAGTACGGACTACTTTTATAGTCATATAAAACCATGAATCTTTTTCTTTTGAAGCTTGTATTTCTCACTAGACAGGTAGGCTTATTGAATATTCCAAATATCCACTCAACTAAGTGAAAATGATTTTATTTAAACAAATCATTAACTTGGAGAATAAATCTGTATATGAAAGTACAATTAATTAATTTGCTAATTTTTTAACCTGTTGTGGTCATTGCCCTGGGCTTTCCTTGGTGAGGATGCCTATAATGAGCTAACATGCAAATATTTTCTCTCCCATAATTGTGGTTAAATTGGGACAACTAATGTCAATGAAAGAAATGTTTAATTTAAAATGTATTTGAAAAAGGAGCCCCAGTCTGGTTGGATTTGTTAGTTTTGTGTCAGATGGTGAAGAAAACTTTAAATAGAAGTGCTGGAGAGGTTTGAGGGAAGAACACAGGATATTGATGGGAAGGTGATAAGAATCTTTATGGTAGTTACTGGTAGAAAATGACAGAAACACTGCTGTGGAACAATATAGCCAGATAGAAAAGACTATACCTTTAGAAATCTTCAAGGAATGAGCTTCTTCTGCCTTCTTTAATGAACACTTTAATTAGTCCTTATCACATTTCTGTAGGGTAAGTATGGATTTGATTTAAGTCATATTCACAAAGGCTCCCATATTAGTTGACCAGTCAATGGCATGTGAACCTGAGGCAGCTTCTTTGATCTTTTTTATACTGCCTGCTACTAGTCAGCCTCTAGCGTGGCTTGCTTAGTGGTTAGCTCTCTTGCTTTTTCCCCATCTTTCTATGGCATGATGGTGGTGGTGGTTTAGTCGCTAAGTTGTGTCCTACTCTCGCGACCCCATGGACTGTAGCCTGCTAAGCTCCTCTGTCCATGGGATTCTCCAGGCAAGAGTACTGGAGTGGGTTCCTTCTCCAGGGGATCGTCCCAACCCAGGACTCAAACCTGGGTCTCCTGCATTGCAGGCAGATTCTTGACCGACTGAGCTGATTGAAGTTCCCTATGGCATGATAGTGAATCTTAAATGTTTCTGTTTTTTTTTTTTTTTTAATTTGGGGAGGCTCTATTAAAGGACAGATGTTTCCATTTCACTTCTTTTTTTCCCTCATGCTATCATACCTTTGAAATCTTTTTAACCTTTAAAATGAATTTAAGACTACATCAAAGTAGCTAGACAGGGGAGAAGGGCATGGAAACCCACTCCATTATTCTAGCCTGGAGAATCCCATGGACACAGGAGCCTGGCAGGCTATAATCCACAGGGTCACAAAGAGTCGGATACGACTGAAGCAACTTAGCATGTATGCACAGGTAGACAGGGCAAAATAATCTGTGAATACATATAAAGTTTTTTCAAGACCTGGCATTTAGTAGATGGTCAACAAACATTCCCATCTCTTTCTTCATTAAATTCTTGAGAGAAGAAATGTCCCCTATGCTATTTAATTTACTTTTTAATTTATCAAATGTTTTAATTCACCAAATATTATTTTGTCTACATAGTTTATATTCTGTTCATAATTTTTCTGCTATTTTTATGAATAGCAGACTAGACACACCACTACCTATAATGTAGAAATATGATGATAGCACACATATATCTATTATGAATAAAATGAAACAGTGTGATATAGAGTAATGAAAGTTTATCTTTGAAGACCTATGTTATTATCCAGCATGCTCCACTTTATAGCTGAATGACCATAAATCAGTCACTTATTTCTTTTGAATCTCAGTTAGCTCATGTATAAAAATGGAGTCAATGATACAAACTTTGACTGTCTTATACAATTGTTACACATAGCAATTTACAAAACATGTTTTTAAATGTGCCAAGATTTTAAAGTGGTATATAAATGTGTTGCATATCTAAATATACTAACTACACATTTATTTTTAAAAGTTCCATTTTATGGTGAGATCAAAGTTCTTTGTAAACTTTCCACACAATATTTACAGTGTACAATAAGTGTAAATGATTACTTTTTTTGTAGGTGAAAGACTTTAGTCAGAGAAATAAGGTGGGGGAGAAACAGAATAGAATTTCAATCTCCTTTGCAGTCTGATCTTTTTAAATGGTAGACCATATCTTCCTGTTCACCTGTTTCTGAAAACTAAAATCGATGAAAATGTCTTAATGAATAATGAAATGAAAATAACAAGTTTTAGAATGCTCAGCTGTAGAGATTGTAAAACCATATAGTAACCTCACTGATAGGCAAACACATCTTGTCCAGTAGTGTACATACCAGTTCAGAGTTCATAAAAGAGAAAGCTTAATTTAAAATGTGGTCAAATATACAGCACAGTACAAAATCTTGTCCCTTTCTCAGACAATAGGGCACAGATTATATGAAATTGAGAGTTGTTTCCTATTTTAAACTCAGTCGCCAAGTAATTTACATGTGCTTATTTTACCTCTGGAAGTCTAGAAAGCCTAATACAATTGCATTATCAAACAATTTAAGACATCTGTTATCATAAATTATACTAAAGTAATGAAGAGGTCAAAAAACATCATCTGATAGCTGTTTCTTTGAGACCAAATCTGCATACCACAAAGCTGATCCATAAAGCAAAAACCAAGAGAATGTCTGTGCTTTGTAGATGTTCTAGCCACAATATTCTCTTTTAGATTTAATTTCATTGGCAAGACACAACACAGAAGCTGCTTTAGTTACAATGAACTTTGGTTATATCACTTTGAATCACATTTTAATTGTCAGAGAAAATGAAAAAATGAAAAAAAAGCCTATGTTCATTTCAAATATATTCATGAGCCATAGACCCGGGACATTGTTTTCCTGAACATATCCCCAAAGATGTCAGACCTTTTCAAATCCAGTCATCTCTTTTGTCAACAACCCTGCTTAAGAGATGAGATGATTTTCATTCAAATTCAGTATCAAAATATCAAGCCCAACACAATAATTTCAAACATTACCTCTGCATTACCTCTAACTCAATATACAGAAAGCACTTACCCTCTGACATCTCAAAGTAGTAAATCAGCACCATATGTCCCTGAGCTCTGCTGCTTCTCTCCTCCTTACACTTTGTTCAAGGGCATTCATCATATTCCTTCCATTAGTGCACACCATAAAGACGTGTTGTTCTGACACCTGTATATCGCTAAAGTTACACTCTGGGGATGCCAAAATACCTTATCATATTGTCATGAATATCAGCTCCTTTTTTTCCCTATTGAAAAGCTCTTCGGCTTTCTAGAGAAAAATGGCTACTCATAAATTTGCCATCATTGGTTGCATTTAGTTTGAGAAGAACCCAGTGTCAGTTACAATATGGCTTGATCTTAAAGTGATTTTAAACATTAGAGAGTGAATATGAGGATGGAGAAATATGATCTTGTCTTCAAGTATGCTGCTGCTGCTGCTAAGTTGCTTCAGTCGTGTCCGGCTCTGTGTGACGCCATAGATGGCAGCCCACCAGGCTCCCCTGTCCCTGGGATTCTCCAGGCAAGAATACTGGAGTGGCTTGGCATTTCCTTCTCCAATGCATGAAAGTGAAAAGTGAAAGTGAAGTTTCTCAGCTGTGTCTGACTCCTAGCGACCCCATGGACTGCAGTCTACCAGGCTCTTCCATCCATGGGATTTTCCAGGCAAGAGTACTGGAGTAGGTTGCCATTGCCTTCTCTGCTTCAAGTATGACAATGCCCTAAATTGTAATTAATTTGACATCTTCTGGACATAGGGTATGCATACTTCAGGTTTGTTTTATTCTTCGCAGAAAAAAAAGTGTATTATGGTACACAGACTTAACAATTGTGACTCCACTAATCATAAATGACCTTGAAAATCCTTGCTTTGAGGTGGTTTGTATTTTATAATTATAATCGATAACTCTGTGTTAGAGGAAAGACTTAACATAGCATGCAGCCTTATGTTTCTCTAGTCATCATTCCATCTGATGTAGCACTTCAGAGGTGAGACAAATTTTATTCCTCTGGGAAAATGCTTCTTCCCAAGACGTGAGGCAGTTGAAGAGTAAATAAATTGGGCTAAAGTGATGGTATACATAGTTTTCAGGATTCCCTTATAATACTTATAAATAGGAAGATTATGGATAGTTTTATGGAAGGATCAGAGGCAAATAGTTAGGAATCTTCACTTGTTATCTCATATTTAATTCCCTCAAGAATTCATTATGGGAAGAAATAGTCTCAGAAAAGATGAGTGGTTAAATAATTTTTCTGAGGCACATATTCCCCATCTTGAGAAAAAGACAAGATACTTCTAAGAAGTCTAATGGTTACGGCAGTCTTTGATTCTTTTTTTTTTTTAATACTGTATTTATTTTAATTGGAGGCTAAGGCTGGATGGCATCACCGACTCGATGGACATGAGTTTGGGTAGACTCCAGGAGTTGGTGATAGACAGGGAGGCCTGGCGTGCTGCTATTCATAGGGTCACAAAAAGTTGGACACGACTGAGCGACTGAACTGAGCTGAACTGAATTACTTTACAATATTGTAGTGGTTTTTGCCATATATTGACATGAATCAGCCATAGGTGTACATGTGTCCCTCATCCGGAATCCCCCTCCCACCTCCCTCTCCATCCTATCCTCAGGGTTGTCCCAGTGCATTGGCTTTGAGTGCCCTGTTTCATGCATCAAACTTGGACTGGTGATCCATTTCACATATGGCAATATACATGTTTCAATGCTGTTCTCTCAAATCATCCCACCCTTGCCTTCTCCCACAGAGTCTAAAAGTCTGTTCTTTGTATCTGTGTCTCTTTTGCTGTCTTGCATATAGGGTCATTGTTACCATCTTTCTAAATTCCATATATATGCATTAATATACTGCATTGGTGTTTTTCTTTCTGACTTACTTCACTCTGAATCAGTTCAGTTCAGTTGCTCAGTTGTGTTCGACTCTACAACCCCATGGACTGCAGCATGCCAGGCCTCCCTGTCTATCACCAACTCCGGAGTTTACTCAAACTCACTCTGTATAATAGGCTCCAGGTTCATCCACCTCATTAGAACTGATTTGAATGAGTTATTTATTTATTTATTTTAGCTGAGTAATATTCCATTGTGTATACTTACCACAGCTTTCTTATCCTTTCATCTGCCAATGGGATTGCTGGGTCATATGGCAGTTCTATTTCCAGTTTTTTAAGCAGTCTCCACACTGTTTTCCATAGTGGCTGTACTAGTTTGCATTCCTGCCAACAGTGATTCTTATATCCACTTCACCCTGTTTAGGATCTGCCACATCTCAGACTCCAGAGTACTACAGAATTTGTTGTTTTTGTTGTTGCTGGTGGTGGTGGTGGTAGGCTGTGTATGTGTGTGTGTATGTGTGTAGGTGTGGTGGTTGCGCTGGGAAGGGGAGTGGTATATGAGACACATGAATGCTGCTTTTTGTCTTCTTCTAACTTCGATGCTTTAGGGCTTCCCAGGTGGTGCTAGTGGTAAAGAACCCACCTGCCAATGCAGGAGAGACATAAGAGACACAGATGCAGTTCTTAGGTCAGGATGATCCCCTGGAGTAGAGCATGGCAATCCACTCCAGTATTCTTGCCTACAGAATCCCATAGACAGAGGAGTCTGGCAGGCTACAGTCCATAGGGTCTCAAAGAGTCAGACATGACTGAAGCGACTTGACACACATGCAACTTTGATGTTTTAGCTCATGCCTTGCACCTCAGTATCCCCAGTCACTAGATTTACTACCTGGAATACAATTTCCCTAGTCCCCAAGTCTTCTGCCAATGGAATTGTTGACTTATAAATGCTTCTAAAATACCTAAATAATATTTTTTTCAATGCCATGTCTTCCCGAATTCCCATTATTTAGTTATCCTCTGCTTTCCATGCTGGCCTGATTTTCAGATTTCATATCTTTCTTTAGATTTATAATCTAATGTGTTCAATCATGGGTTTAAAGTAACCAAATCCTAAGATTATTTTGTTTTACTTCACCTTTTCCCAATTTTGCCTCTCTTAACTGCACTTTGATTCCCAACTTTGACAAAGTTAATGGCTAAAGTACGCATTTTTCTAATCTTAGTATTGATCAATGTGTGTATGAATGGGCTGTTAAAGCAGAGGAAACCCACTCTTCTTAATGTCTGCCCTTCTTTATCTCCTTTTATTACTTTATCCTAAAAAAAAAAAAATTCTGGGTTTTAGGAATGATTGGGCTGTTGTAACGACAGAGACCTTTGAACCACTTCTGCAATGTTTAGTAGATTGCCTCATTAGAAATACAAAAGGGCAAGTAAGGTAAAAGAGAAGAAAATGTACCATGCCAATATTAAAAAAAAGAAAAGAAAAAGAAATAGGAAACCAAATATTTCACTTTTTCTGAATATATTTGTAAGATATTCTAAAGGCTAAAACAGTTATCATTAGATTAGAATTTTTTCTTGATGAGGTTGCAAGTGGAACAGTATAGCAGGATGAATGAATTCCCATTACATATCATTTTACTCTTACAATTTAGATGTAAAATATAGAGTTTACAGTTAAGTTGTAAAATTTAAAAGGGATCAGGCAACTTAGAGAAGTATATAGCACTTACATTGCAAGCCACTTAATATGACCATTTTGTTTATATGACCATCTGTAGTGCCTATTCAAAGTGAGGGTAAGTTTTAATTGAAGTAAAACAAAAAATGTTTTTGGAAGAAAATGAATTATATAGACAAAAAATATGTTTACTCAAAATAATATCAATGGTTTCCACCTAGGAACATTATTTTTACTTGTGATTATATTCTTCTGGAAAATAAATGATAAATTTGAGAATTGTGAGCAAAATTACAAAACACAAGATGTTTTAAATAATATGTGCATTCTTTTTCTTTGGGATTTACGCACCATTTTGTCTCATTATGCCTTATTGGTGTAAACTCCTGAAGCCAACCTGCATGTATTGTTAAAAATGGCCACCAGAAATCCCTGGCTGACCAACATCCTCCTTGCAATTTCTGCATCACCTTTATTTAACTAACAGTGACAGTGGCATTGGGGCTTCCCTGGTAGCTCAGACAGTAAAGCATCTGCCTGCAATGCGGGAGACCTGGGTTTGATCCCTGGGTTGGGAAGATCCCCTGGAGAAGAAAATGGCAACCCATTCCAGTACTCTTTCCTGGAAAATTCCATGGATGGAGGAGCCTGGTAGGCTACAGTCCATGGGATCACAAAGAGTTGGACAGGACTGAGCAACTTCATTGGTAGTCTAGGAATGCAAGCATTGTTTTCATTTAACTTATTATAAAAAAGCATATCTTAGTCATATTTAATATCTTGTGTTAACAATAAGAAAGAGTATTTTCTTTTAAAGAGTCTTTATAATAATCTTCTATAAAAACAAAAAAGCAAAATCATTCAGTGTTATGAGAACTTATTTTTTCCATTATATTCTAACTTTGAAAATTGATCAAAATTATAGCAAAGAAACCATTTTCCCAGGTTTCAGTTTATATTTTGGAAAATAAACATACACATACACACATCTTCTAACTTGTTTAAAATGAGGTTGTCTTCGAATATATACTATGTGGGTTTAGGCAATTGCCCATACCAAATTTGTGAAATGTATTGTTTTTTAATGAAAATATTTTATAAATGTAGAAGCACCATAACATTTCAACTATCTTTTTTATGACCAAATGCAGTGAAGTGTGTTTACTTTTCAAAGTACTCTTAGCTTATCAGTGCTGTTGTCAAAAAGAAGGCATAGTCTCAGGCACAATACAGGTGTTGACATTTTTGAATTTCATTTTCTCTAAATAGGCTTCTTTTTGAATAAGATTGCATTCAAAGTCTGTCTTTCAAAACAGTTCTATTTCTCTTTGAAGTGAGAGTTTTCTGTTTCTATGTTTGCATTTTTAAAAGTATTTAGAAGAAAAAGATGTCACCCCAAATCAGTGACGCAACACTTACTAACTTGGAAATTTAAAGGCAACCATGGTACTCTATAATTAATATACTTCAAGCTTTCCTTCAAATACTCTTCAGAGTGGCATTTTGATAAACAAATCCTTTGAAATCTCACAGCAGAGAGTAAAAGTAGAATAATTCTTTGGATCTTGTGAACAGATTTGGAGAAAAGGAAAGACACTTTTATCAAATCACTTTTCTGAAAATAACTGATCTGATAGGCCTGATCTTTTCTTCATAAGGACAAAAGGCATGAAATTCCTGGTATCCATTCAGTTTTAAAGCTTTGGCACCATGCTTACACTTAAGTTTCTCTGGTCAAATGTTTTCAAAATGGTGCTAGCAAACAATTCTGCTTTTGTTTTGTTGTTTGTGTTTTTTGGTGAGTCTTTCTGAAAAATCTGTCTTTACATATATATGTTTCAAGAGAAAATTAAGGATGTTTTTAAGGGCTTTGCAGGGAAATAGAGATAAAAATTAGTACAGATGACCAGTCTGTCAACATTACCACAATTACTTTGATGTTTTCTTAATTTTTTGCCAAGGAAAGAGTTTAGAGTTATGTCATCCCCAAACATGCCACTATAGCATGTTGATTATTTTGAATTAACAGTAGATACAAGAATGGCACTCTGATGCTCCTTTAGATTCCTGAAAGCAAGAGATGAAATTCCTATATGAGATATACTCTCTATGCATGCATGCTCAGTTGCTAAGCCCTGCCCAGCTCTGCAACCCTATGAGCTGTGGCCCTCCAGGCTCCTCTGTCTATGGGAATTTCCAGGCCAGAATACTGGAATGGGTTCTCCAGGGGAATCTTCCTGATCCAGGGATCGAACCTGGTCTCCTACATTGACAGGTGGGTTCTTTACCACTGAGCCACCTGGGAAACCCATCTTCTGTATACTAGAAAGAAATAAATGTTCTTCTCACAGATGAGAAGTGGAGACTGAGGGAATTCTATACACAGAGACTTTAAATAAATCTTATCTTCCTTCAGCCTCCTCACATTGTTTAAGTACTCTTCCACACTTGCCTCTCTTTCTTCAATCTACTACAAAATCATATAGGCCTGACATTTTTTTGGGTCTTCGTTCCTTGTAAGGAGCCCTGTATCATATAAACTTAATATAAATGTACATGCTTTTCTGCTGTTGACCTGTCTTATGTCAGTTTAATACACAGGCTCAGTTGAAACCCTAAGAGAGTAAGGGTAAAAATTTGCATCCCCTACACCCATATAGCATTGCCCTGGTGGCTCAGAGGTTAAAGGGTCTGCCTGCAATGCGGGAGACCTGGGTTCAATCCCTAGGTCTGGAAGTTCCCCTGGAGAAGGAAATGGCAACCCACTCCAGTATTCTTGTCTGGAGAATCCCATGGACTGAGGAGCCTGGTGGGCTACAGTCCACAGGGTTGCAAAGAGTCTGACACAACTGAGCACGCACATGAAAGTGAAAGTTGCTCAGTCGTGTCTGACTTTTTGCGACCCCATGGACTTACAGTCCATGGAATTCTCCAGAGCATCTTCCCAACCTAGGGATGGAACCCAGGTCTCCCACATTGCAGGGAGATTATTTCTACCTGAGACACAAGGAAAGCCCCAGAATACTGGAGTGGGTAGCCTATCGCTTCTTCGGGGGATCTTCCCAACCCAGGAATCCAACTGCGGTTTCCGGCATTGCAGGCAGATTCTTTATCAACTGAGCTATCAGGGAAGTCCACCCATACATATACCCATATAAGAATATGAACAAAAGACTAATGGTTGTTAATTAAATAATAACCCTTTGTCAAAGGGGAAAATATCTGTGAAAAAATAGGCTCTATTCTGTTTTTATTTCATTGTTCAACTTGGTAGACATGAGTTTGAGCGAGTTTCAAGAGCTGGTGATGGACAGGGAAGCATGGAGTGCTGCAGTCCATGGAGTCGCAAAGAGTCAGACATGACTGAGCAACTGAACTGAACAGATTCTATTTTTATTTAGTTTTCCAGCCTGGTGGCACTTTTATATCTCTGTCAGTAAACAAGACAGGGCTCCTGAAAAGTGGCTTTTTCTGGGCCTGTAAAGCAAATCTATGTAACTGCTCATCTGTTCTAACAAAACTGGTACTTGAAAAGTTCAGTTTCGTCTTGAATGGATAGTGTTTATTTTATTATTTTTCCTTTTCTACTAGCTCTTTGTGCAGAAATGTAGCCATTTACTTTTTCTTTGAGTTCAGAAAATATGATAGCTTCCTCTCAGATGTCTTAACAAGTAGAATCCTTGTGAAATGCTTGGAAAGTTGTGAAAGTTACTTTCTGTTTAGAACACATAATGATCAGCATCTTTCTGCTTTGAGAAAGTAAAGTAGTTATTCAAGATTTCAGTAAGAAAAATCCTCTTAGACTGTAGTATTATCATCTGAAGTAAGAGTCAACAAACTGTGGCCCGCACACCAAATGTTCCCTGCCATCAGTTCTTGTAAATAAAATTTTATTGGAACACAGTCACAACTCATTTGTTTATATATTCTCTATTGCTGCTTTCACACTATAACTATTGTTGTTATAGTTGTTGAATAGTTGAATAGACAAATAGTGTTGAAAAGTTGCAATAGACAATAGGGTCTATTAGCAACATTTATTGGAGAAGGCAATGGCACCCCACTCCAGTACTCTTGTCTGGAAAATCCCATGGACAGAGGAGCCTGGTGGGCTGCAGTCCATGGGCTCGCTAAGGGTTGGACACAACTGAACGACTTCACTTTCACTTTTCTCTTTCATGCATTGGAGAAGGCAATGGCAACCCACTCCAGTGTTCTTGCCTGGAGGATCCCAGGGACGGGGGAGCCTGGTGGGCTGCCGTCTATGGGGTCGCACAGAGTTGGACACGACTGAAGTGACTTAGCAGGAGCAGCAGCAACATTTATTAATTGGCCCTTTACAGAAAAAAAAAAAAAATTGTCGACTGCTTAACTAAGCATCATTATCTTGAATTCTGTTGGGATTATTCATGTGTCAATATCTACATTGAGAACTATCCATTTTATAACAGATAAGCCCATACTTACTGTTTACTCTGGAGTGGGTTGCCATTTCCTTCTCCAATTTACTATAAATAAATATTCATTAATTCCCTTCTCTTAACCCCACATCCTCCCTTTTAAAAATGGAGACTTTGTGAAAATCTACTGGGAATTCCCTGGTGGTCCAGTGGTTAGGACTCAGGCACTTTCACTGCCAGGGCCTGGGTTCAATCCTTGATCAGGAAATTAAGATCCAGGAAGCTGCATGACAAGGCCAAAAGGAAAAAAAAAAAAGAAACTCTATCATCTCTATTCCTACATTTGTGCTGTGAAACATCTCAGTTTCATTAACTCACTCACTCATTCATTCATTCATGTTTGGTTAGTAATTACTATGTCAGCCACTGTGCTAGATTCTTGTGTAATTGTGGTGAAAACCTCAGAGACTGTTATTTCTTTCTGAGTACTTAACCTGTAAGTTCTACGTGCTCCTTCTCATGGCCAATCTTTCCTGCAGCTTCTTCCAATAATTTCCCTCCTTACCCACTGTGGGTCAGACTGGCTTCCAAAGACAATACAGTATTAGTCTTTCCACCTGGTTTGTCTGTCTTTCCATTGCCAGCTGTCAAAATCTTACCAGTGAGCTTTATTTTAAGATGAAAGCCTGAGCTTATTTCCCAGATTTTTCTTTCAACCACTAAATTTCAACAAGTGAGATGTAATTGAAATTAAAAAAATAGTAAAGCTATGATTATCCTAAAACAATAACAATAATAATAATAACAATACTGGTGGACTAGACTCTGTGAGAAAAGCTTGGAAGAATGAGAAGGCCAATAGATGATCAGCTTAAAGAAAAAAAAAAAGACATAACCCAAAAATATATGAGGGACTCTTCTACTATGAAACATGGGAGTAAGCACCAAGAGTTAGCCATACTTATATAAAGTTAAAACCTGTAGTAAGGAGAAATACAAGGGCAACCAACAGCAAAGATACTTGGAGTACCACAGAAGGGAAAATCAATCAATTTGGCTGCTACAAGTTATATCCCACCTGACATTTGGGGTAGCTGGTAGCTGTGTTAGTGTCTACTTTTAAGCAAGAGCTTGGGTTTGAGAGGGGAGGAGTTTCTCCAGATGGTTGTGACTCCCAGGAAGAAGCCAGAAACATTAATGGTCAGATTAGAAGCTGAGGTAATTTCTGTTGTCATAGATTGTTGTGGACCTTGCCACTCCCCAACTTTTACCCTAGCTTGAAACCAAAGACTAAACAGTGTATCTTGGCTCTTTCAGACATGTAAAAACCCATAAAATTTCTCAACTACAGAACTTTCCTGAAAAAATTATTAGAGATGTATTTTCTAAATGTGGCATTTTCACCACATGATATATGAGATGATTTTTTTTTTGGTAGTACACTGAAAAATTTTTTTAAATTAATAGTTATATGTAAACTTAAGAAGCAATGATGAATAAAGAACCAAAGGGTAGCAGATTATGCTACCCCAGCATATGCCAATTTTGCATAAGGATTATATTGAATTGAAAGTAATTGAGAAGAAACTGATGCAAGAAAAGTTTTCTCCCTTCACTTGCTCAAAAATAAGACATAAATTTATAAAAGTATTCCTCCTCCCGTCTCTACCTGAAGGATAAAAGTTTACCAGAGAAAACTTAGTTTTATCAGAGAAAATTTTAGACCCTTAACAGCCTAGATAATGCACCAGAGGAATCTACATAGCTGCTGCTGCTAAGTCGCTTCAGTCGTGTCCGACTCTGTGCGACCCCACAGACGGCAGCCCACCAGGCTTCCCCGTCCCTGGGATTCTCCAGGCAAGAACACAGGAGTGGGGTGCCATTGCCTTTTCCAATATACATAGCAAACTTTACTAACTAGCCTTTACCTCTGCCCATGAAGCTTACTCCTTGGAATGAAAGTTATGACCAACCTAGATAGCATATTCAAAAGCAGAGACATTACTTTGCCAACAAAGGTCCGTCTAGTCAAGGCTATGGTTTTTCCGGTAGTTATGTATGGATGTGAGAGTTGGACTGTGAAGAAAGCTGAGCGCCGAAGAATTGATGCTTTTGAATCGTGGTGTTGGAGAAGACTCTTGAGAGTCCCTTGGACTGCAAGTAGATCCAACCAGTCCATACTAAAGGAGATCAGTCCTGGGTGTTCTTTGGAAGGAATGATGCTAAAGCTGAAACTCCAGTACTTTGGCCACCTCATGCGAAGAGTTGACTCACTGGAAAAGACTCTGATGCTGGGAGGGATTGGGGGCAGGAGGAGAAGGGGACGACAGAGGATGGGATGGCTGGATGGCATCACCGACTCAATGGACGTGAATTTGAGTGAACTCCAGGACTTGGTGATGGACAGGGAGGCCTGGAGTGCTGCAATTCATGGGGTTGCAAAGAGTCAGACACGACTGAGCAACTGAACTGAACTGAACTGATAGAGGTTTAAAGCTGCTTTCCTTTGCCCTGTCATTTCTCCACAAATTTATTGTTCTGTATTTAAAATGCTATGTAAACTGGAATTCTAAACCAATTTGAGTGTTTATTTCTCCCTGCGTATCTCCTATGTATGCATGAGTTGTACATTAATAAACTTTTGTTTTTCTCTTGTTAATCTGTCTTCTGTTACAGAGATCTCAGCCAAGAACTCAAAAGGGTAGAGGAAAAACAATTTTCCTCCTTTACAGGAACTAATGAAAATTGTTAAAGCTGATAGTTGTTGATGGTAAGAAAAAAAGTGAAATTCAAAACTGAAACTGAATCCCACATTTTAAAAGGGGAAGAAAGAGAGGCAAGGCAGGAAGAAAAGAGGTATGTAAATATTTAATGCATTTCTTGATTTGGGTTGAGGGAAAGAAAATAAATACCACTGAATACTTCTGAAATCTAGGTTTAAATGTCTGTATGTTGAACCCAAGTTTCTGTGCCCCAGGCACAGTGAGGCCAAACAAACCTAACATTGGAATTTGGAGCAGAGAAAGGCTTAATGTGGGGTCAAGCAAACAGAATGAGGGGATCATGCTCAAAAGACCCAAACTCCCAAATGAATTTCAGGAAAGAAGTTTTTACATACCAAATTTAGAGGAGGCCTGCAGGATGCTTAAGCCTCTTCTGCTTTGTTGGTTGTCAGGTAACAGGGAGGTGTTGGAGGAATCTCAATCATCAGCCTCTTGTTTCCATCCAGTCTGGTTCCAACCAGTCCCATGTGCTTTGGTCAGTCTGAAGTTACCATCCTCCACCTGAATGGGGACCTTATACTTCCTGTAGAGGAACTCAGAAAGAAGTTTCAAATTTTTATGCACATCGCCAGAGGAGGAAACAGGACCAGGGCCTATGAAACTATTGTTTCCTTCTGTATTTTCTCACTCTCCTAATTAGTAACTTTTTGAATCTGCCCTTTGGAACTCAGAGAAGGTCTAGGAGGCTTAAACTTTTTTCCTACAAACAAGAAACAGGAACGTGGAAAGGTTTTTGTACTTGAAAGGGTCTCACAGGGTACTGCTTGGTTTTCTTTGATACTCCTCAATCTTGCGAGGAATAGATGTTGGACAAAAAAGGGAATAACATTTTGGTTAGAAAGATTAATCATAAACTCAGCAGAGAAACTTGGACATGGGGGAACTCAGTTTCAGAATTAAAATTTAAGGATAACCACTAGCAGAATGGGCTTCCCAGGTGGTGCTAGTGGTAAAGAACCTGCCTGCCAATGCAGGAGACGTGGGTTTGTTCCCTGGGTTGGGAAGACCCCTTGGGGGAGGGCATGGCAATCCACTCCAGTATTCTTTCCTGGAGAATCCCATGGACAGAGGAGCCTGATGGGTTAAATCCAACGGGTTGCGAAGAGTCGGACACAACTGAAGCGACCTAGCACACATACACTAGCAGAATACACATGTAGAGAGAGATGCACATAAACCTAAATACAAACATATACTCAAACACATATTTCAAAAAAAGAAAAAAAAAACATTAATTTTGAAAAAACTAAGTTCATAGATAATAGGAAAGACACAATTATACCTTGGGAATAAAATCAAATACATATAGGAGTAATGTAAAGAGGTTATACTCCCTCAGGTTGGCTAAAAATGTCCAAGTGTAATTTATATGAGACAAAAGAAGTTTGAGAATAAGAGATGAAAAATATACTAGGAAAATATTAATAAAGAAATGCAGGTGTGACATTATTAATATCAGAAAAACAGAATTCAAAGAAAAATATCAAAAGGGCACAGAGAGAATATTTCATAACTGAAAGAATAATCCATCAAAATATATGTCATGAACTTTTATTACCTAATTATGGAGTTTCAAAATACATCAACAAAAACTGATAGAATTTCAAGGAGAAATGTGCAATCAGTATGAGACTATAATATATTTCACCAAGTTTCTAGACCAAGTACATTAAAAAAGTGAAAAGGAATATAGTATTTGAAATTAACAGTTAAATATTTAATTTAATAAACACGTATTATAAATACACACACACACAGGTGTACTGTTTTAGGAGAAGAGGACATGAGAGGATGGTCATGTATCAGGTCTTGGATGAGTTCCTGGGACAAGTGGCTAAGAGAGGGTCCTTGACTTCCTGCAGGAAGAATTCAAGAATGAGCCATAGTAAAGTGAAAGCAGGTTTATTTAGATAAATACACATTCCATAGGCAGAGTTTGGTCCATCTCAGAAGGCAAGAATGGCCCTGATGTGGTTAGTTTTTATAGGCTAAGTAGTTTCATAGGCTAATAAATGTGAGGCTTATTCTATTTGGGGGAATGGGTGTGGATTTCCAGAAATTGGCCCACAGCTCATTTTTTGGCCTTTATTGTCAGCATCAGAACTATCATGGTGCCTGTTAGTGTATCATCTAGCTTGCTGATGTATTAAACTAATCATATAGTGAGGCTCAAGGTGTATGGGAAATCGAATCTTCTGCCACCTGGGACCCAGCTGGTACTAACTAGTTTTTGTTGCATCTCAATGTCTATATTATTCTTTTAAAGCTTGTGCCCTGCCCACTTCCTTCCTGTCTCAGTACCTGTAACAAAAAACAAAAACACAGACTATTTTCAAGCACAAGTGAAATATTCTCAAAAACAGATGATACACTAAGCCTGTAGAGGAAAAAATTCTCAAGAAATCAAAAAATTAAAATCTTCTTGCCACTTTACCCTTCCTGACCATCACACAATAAAATCAGAAAGAAATAACCAAAATGTAGCAAGACAAACTCCTATATACCTGCAAATTTAAAAGCACACTTTGGGATATATCTTGGGTTAAAAAGGAAAGAGAAATTAAAAATAAAATTTATTTAAAATTGAATACCACTTATCAAACTGGTAGAATGTGATGAAAAGGAAATTTAGGCATATGTATACATAGCCCTAATAAAATGAATTTAGTACAGAATAAACAAACTCATGAAACTGATGGAAGAACCACAAAATAAATTCCACTATATTGAAGAAAAAAATTTATAAAAATAAGTGCAGAAATAATAGAAAATAAAACAAAATAGAAACTTGATCAATAAAAACTAATACATTGTAAGGACCAAAAGAATTAGACAAACTGTCGTTACATATAATTAAGGAAAAAAGGAAGGGAAATTCAAATAAACAGCTTAAAGAGTAGAAAGTGGACATAGATAAAGAAGAAATTAAAACTATTTATTAACCTAGGCTATGGAAATGCTATGGTCTTCCCAGTGGTCACATATGGTTGTGAGAGCTGGACTGTAAAGACAGAGCAGCAAAGAATTGATGCCTTCGAACTGTGGTGCTGAAGACTCCTGAGAGACTCTTGGACAGCAAGGAGATGAAACCAGTCAATATTAAGGGAAATCAACCCTAAATACTTCTTTGAAGGACTGATGCTGAAGCTGAAACTCCAGTATTTTGGTAATCTGATGAGAACAGCTGTCTCACTGGAGAAGTGCCTGATGCTGGGAAAGGCTGAGGGCAGAAGGAGAAGAGGGCATCAGAAGATGAAATGACTGGATGGCATCACCAATGCAATGGACATGAACTTGGGCAAACTTTGGGAGATGGTGAGGGACAGAGAGGCCTGGTGTGCTGCAGTCCATGGGGTCACAAAGATTTGGACACGACTGGGTGACTGAACAACAACAATGTAAATATTAGATTATATTTTACACTGATATCATGAAATCACCAAGATATTTGTTGAATAAAATAAATACATGCAAAATGTGATCCCATTCAGATTAAAACACAAAACAAAGAAATACTGTGCATATAATTGTGTTAAAAAATATCTGGAAGGACACATGCCTCAACTGATAATTAAACTTACCACTGGGCGACAGGACTGGGCAAATTGTGTTTTAGTCTTACTTGTAATATTAAATATTTTAGTTATTTTACCAAGGGAACATATTCATTTATTACTTGTTTAATTAAACATTAGCCTAAAAAATAGAAATCACAACAAAACAATAATGTTGACCAATTAACTTGTTATTATGATTGGATTATAGAGATAATGAGCACAGTTTAAGACAACAATGAAGCTAGAGGGAGAGGTTGGAGTCAGATAAAGGGTCTTGTGAAATATCATTGATTTTTGCCACAAGGGTGAAATGGGAACAGTTGAAGAGTATTAAGAAATATTTGTATTTGAGAAAGTTAATCAGATGTTAGACAGCATGTTTGCATATGAATGCATTTGTAATAAAGAAGTTATTTCATTATTTTGGAATTCTGCTACATGGCTTAGCCAAATGGTTTTTTGTGATTTAACATTTAAGAAAGTTTGTTAAATCAAATTTGAATTGTGGTGTTCTGACTTCATATATGTGAGAGAATTCACAGTATAATTCTCCTTAATTCCTAACATATTTTCAGAGTGGTTAGAAGGATTTTGTGTTTCTTAGAGAAAAATAT
Organism: Bos grunniens; assembly: GCF_055505025.1. NCBI lineage: Eukaryota > Metazoa > Chordata > Mammalia > Artiodactyla > Bovidae > Bos > Bos grunniens. Next base: position 95,843,673 of record NC_141194.1, on the reverse strand, counting down.
TTAAAGTGCAAAAACAATCAGTTATTAATGACAATCACTGCTGAATATTGTGGTCAGTGAAACTGAGTAGGTCTACAGGTCTCCTGGGCAAGGAAGCCTTTCTGTGTCCCCATTTCTTATTTGTAGGGAACAGACTCTAGCCTCTATTACCTTCCTTGAGTTCCAAAGGGCAGATTCAAACAGTTGCTAATCAAGGGAAGAGCAGCCAAGAAACCACCTGAGGTAGGATTAAAGGAATCAGAGAAGCTTATCAAGAAGATTGTTGTCCAACACTTTACAACCCCAAAGACTGCTGCATGCCAGGCTTCCCTGTCTTTCACTATCTCCCAGAGTTTGCTCAAACTCATGTCCATTGAGTCAGTAATGCCATCCAACCATTTTGTCATTTGTCTTCCCCTTCTCCTCACGCTCTTAATCTTTCCCAGAATTAGGGTCTTTTCCAATGAGTCAGCTCTTCTCATCAGGTGCCCAAAGTATTGGAGCTTCAGATTCACCATCAGTTCTTCCAATGAATATTTAGGGTTGATTTCCTCTAGGATTGACTGCTTTGATCTTGCTGTCCAAGGGATTCTCAAGAGTCTCTTCCAGCACCACAGTACAAAAGCATCAATACTTCCACACTCTACCTTCTTTATGGTCCAACTCTTACATTGATAAATGACTACTAGAAAAACCATAGCTTTGATCTTTGCTGACAAAACAGTGTCTCTGCTTATTAATGTGCTCTCTAGGTTTGTCATAGCTTTTCTTCCAAAAAGCAAGCATCTTTTAATTTCATGGCTATGGTCAGCATCTGCAGTGATTTTGAGCCCCGCAAATAAAGTTTGTCACTGTTGCCATTCTTTCCCAGTCTCTTTGCCATGAAGTGATAGGACCAGATGCCATGATCTTAGTTTTCTGAATGTTAAGTTTTAAGCCAACTTTTTCATTCTTCTCTTTCACCTTCATCAAGAGGCTCTTTAGTTTCTTTTTACTTTCTGCCAGAAGGGTGGTATCATCTGCATATCTGAGGTTATTGATATTTCTCCTGGCAATCTTGATTTCAGCTTGTGATTCATCCAGCCCAGCATTTCGCACAATATACTCTGCATATAAGTTAAATAAGCAGGGTGACAGCATACAACCTTGACACACTCCTTTGACAATTTGGAACCAGTTCATTGTTACACGCCCTGTTCTAACTGTTGCTTCTTGACCTGCATTCAGATTTCTCAGGAAGCAGCAGCTAAGGCGGTCAAGAAGATAACCTGTGACCAAATTCAAGAGGTGCAGGCCTTTCACACACACTAATATTACCAGCACCCCAACTTTGAACCATAAAACTGCTCACCGAATTCTCCTTGGTAGGAGCACATTTTTTTTTTTTTTTTTTGTGGCAGAAGCCTGCCTTGTTCCCATTTGCCCGAGAAAGCTATAAAGTTATTATTTTCTACTTCACCCAAAATTCTGTCTCCCAGATTTGATTCAGCACAGAGGTCAGGATTTCGGCATCATGATTTTTCCAGGCATTCAACATTGCAGTTTAGAATTGTAGTGCTTATTAACATAAAATGAAGATATAACGTACTGTGCCTCACTGTGAAATCTAAATATAGCGTTTCACACTATATGAAAAAAAAATCTTCAAAATGTTTCAAAAATGGTAATTGTTCTCTGTGCTATTTGCTTAGTTCATTATTAACCATTTGAAGTAATGGGTGCGTAGGTTGAAATTATTGCCTATGCTGTAGTTCCTCATGGGCAATTTAGGGTTCAAACAGGTCTGAGGGACCCATGAGTCCTTGATGCATTACTATAGTGATTTTTATATTTTAAAGCATTCTGAATGAAAGAATTTGCCCATCAGTATAAACTGCTATGACAATAAAAGTTCTCTCACTGGTGAATTGTTAATATTCCTCAAAAATAATATGACAAGGAACTTTTCACTGTTAGGTGGTCTGTCATCTACAAGGCTCTCACATCAAACATTTTTGGACTTATGCTACAGTAATGATAATTTTAAAAATGAGTCATTTTACTAAATCATGTAACCTTGATATTTTTGTGTTAACTTTCTTTCCTTTTTAGTCATAGTCATGTTATTTGCTCAAAATTTAAAACAATCCACACAAGTACTCAGAGCTGAGGAGGAACATACGCCCTGAGGCCCTGGCATCTTCCTTTGAGATCTTTTAAGTATGTTCTAGATAGTTCCAGTATTCATTTCATGTTACTAAAATGTAGGAAATCATTATTGTCAAGCCCTTCTATTCTCTTTTTTGCCAAACTTTATTAAGATATAATTGACTTACAGCATCTTGTAAATTTAAGAGGTACAAGGTGATGATTTGATACACATTATATATTGTGAAGTTATTACTCCATCAGGGTTAATTAATGCTTCTATCACCTCCCTCTTAAGATTCCACAGATAAGTAAGCTCATACAGTACCTGTTTTTCTTTGTCTGACTTATTTCTCTTCTGCTATCTTTTGAGAGATTTTGTTAACACTTATTACCAAACAATTGCCTTATACTAGTAAGGTTATCAAAATACTTTATAGAAAAGTCACAATGCTATTTTCCATATTCTTTTGGAAACATCTCCACATCACTCAAACTCTTTCAAGTATTCACCTACTGAATACAGTTGTCTCTCTTGTATTGAAATAATTTGTGAGGAAGAGAAAACTAACAAAAAACAAAAGAACAAATCTATCCCCTCTCAAAAATAAAAGGAATAAATGCAATAACTCTTTTCTTCTGATCCCCTCATATCTTTGTCTGAACCCCAGTTTGTAAACTATGCAGAAAGTGAATTGTTGGATGATGTTGAACTTGTAACTTGATTCTCTAACAAATTCTGAGAAGCTTTCCTGGAAAGGACCAAGAAGGAGTAGGTACTTTGCTCTATAGAGAAATTCCTCTTTAGACTTACAGCAAACAATTGACAGAAAATAAACTAAGGGCTCAAAAGTTTATGAAAATTTGGGATACTTAAGAGTGAATAAATTATGTGCAAGCCTTTGTTCACTTTGGATTGTCTCTTTCCCACTAGAATTACTACCCAAACAGAAGACTAAGAAATTTAAGAAATATCCCTTCCTCATTGGGCACCCTGAATTTTATACTCATTCTCCCAATTTATGTTGAAATTAAATTAGGGACCACATAACTCTACAAATAATTGCACAGTTTTTCCTTTTTCATTAAAACTAACTCCATCTCTACAGGTATACATAGAGTATTTATATACATAAATGTATGTACCTTGGTTTTTAATTCAGAAACAAACTCATCAATAACGCATGCATTCTCTGGTCTATTGGTTTGCCAATCAAAAGTATGTGCCACTGCATAGACCACAGAGGAAGAGTTAAGTGGAGAAACAAAACAATTACCCCTTTTCAGTGCCCCAAATAAGTGACATTAAAGTAATGCAGAGTGGGTCACCTGCTTTTTAGTACTTATAATAAGTATTTTTAACTACACTTATTAACTTATGTTATATAATTATGATGTTAAATAATTATGATGATTTTAAATTTTTAAAAAATGTTAGTTTCTATGGAAAAAGATCATTATTGTAGTATGACTGTCCAGATTTTTGTTTGTTTTGAACCTGTGTAGCAATGAATTTTATCAAAAATGCCATTTGATGAAATAATTTTAATAGCAGTATCTGTCTTTTTATAATGCTATTTAGGTGAGTCTGGGGCTCCCCAGATAGTGCTAGCAGTAAAGAACCTACCTGCCAATTCAGAAGATGCAAAAGACGTGGGCTCAATCCCTGGGTCAGGAAGACCCCCTGGAGAAGAACATGGCAAGCCACTCCAGTATTCTTTCCTGGAGAATACTATGGACAGAGGAGCCTTGTGGGCTACAAGTCCATAGGGTTACAAAGAGTCAGACACAACTGAAGCTACTTAGCATGCATGCAGGTAAGTTTGGGGCTTCCCAGGTGGTTCAGTGGTAAAGAATCCACTTGCCAATGCAGGAGATGAAAGAGACCAGGGTTTTATCCCTGGGTTAGGAAGATCCCGGGAGTAGGAAATGGCAATCCACTCCACTGTTCTTGCCTGGAAAATTCCATGGACAGAGAAGCCTGGTGGGCTAGAGTCCATGGGGCTGCAAATAATTGGACAAGTTTGAACTAATTATGCTTAAGAAAAAATGGAAACAGTCACAAAAATTACTGACAGTTTTTTTTTAAGAAAAGAGGAGAAAGAAGAGGGGAACAAGGTCTACAAGTGCCCAAGGCACTGATCAGGAGTATAGACCAGGGATGGCATAGGGTTCCAGCTTGAAGGTGAGGGCACAGGGTTGAAAGAAAAGCAGCTCCTTCCCCTTATCTTCCGTCCGTACTGCTCTGTTCCTCATTAATTATTCCTGTCTTGTTGGGCAAGAATGAAAATAGACTAGAGGACTAAAAAGAGGCTGGACTGTGATATCAGCCCAGATGTGGTTTTCCTGATCCTGCATATGGAAGACCCTCTTGCTCACTTTGTCTTGGCTGACCAGGTAAAGAAAGAGACAGGAAATTACTCTCCTTGAACCCATTCTCCCTTGTCTGGGCCCTGAACTTTGGGCAAGTGAGAGAGGTGGTGCTTGTATTAGGGGACCAGGAAGGGTGAATCTGTAGGAATGTGGGAAGTACAGGAGATGGCTTGCCTCAGATGCCATTGTCTCCCACACATCTGCCACTCCTCCCACAACCACCCCAAGCATCACTCCCAGGCATTGTTCTCTCTCCAAATAGTTGACTTTTGTTTGCCTCTTGAAAGCTAGGCTAATATATATAGGGAAAAATACTAGAAGTTTTAAGTATTAAATGGTAAATTTAACCTGTGAGTGGCCAGTGCAATTTAAGAATAAAGTATGATTACAGTGCAAGTTCGTGAAGCGTTCCATATTTTTATGCATTGGAGAAGGAAATGGCAACCCACTCCAGTGTTCTTGCCTGGAGAATCCCAGGGACGGCAAAGCCTGGTGAGCTGCTGTCTATGCGGTAGCACAGAGTCGGACACTACTGAAGCGACTTAGCAGCAGCAGCAGCAGCACAGTAGCTATTATAGTGCTGTGTTGTTATGTGCTGTGCTGTGCTTAGTCACTCAGTCATAGTAGGCCTTAAATCAAATGACAACTTCCTTGTCAAAACTATTTGGACAAAAATAAACAAATTAAAAAAGAAAAGCTCTTTTGACATAAAGATGACCCTCATAGTAAGATATGATACAATAATCAAGGGGTATGTAGCATAGTGTAAAGAAACTTGGGTTTGAATGCCACCTACACACACATTGAATTAACTATATGACCTTGTATATTTAGTACTCTGAATCTCAGTTTCCTCATCTAAAAAATGGAGAAAATGATTTTACACTCTGCAAAATATGTAAAATCATTTTCTCCATTTTTTAGATGAGGAAACTGAGATTCAGAGTACTTAGATAAAATATATGTACTAACTAGTACATATTTAAAATAGCCAAGATATAGAAACAACCTAAGTGCTTATCAATGGATGAGTAAAGAAAACATGATATATATATATATATATATATATATATATATATATATATTCTCTATATAACTTATTTATAAATAAATAAATATATATATATATAATATTATTCAGCCATAAAAAGGGACATCCTGATATTTGTAATAACATTGATGAACATATGAACATGGATGACATTATGCTTGGTGAAATAAGACAGATAGAGAATAACAAATACATGGTTTAATTTGTAGAGTCAAAAAATATTTTGAACCCATAGAACCAGAGAATAAAATGATGGTTGCTAGGAGATTGGAAGAGTGGGAAGATTTTAGCACAGGGTACAAAGTTTACAGGGTACAAACTTTCATTTATAAAATGAATAGGTTCTGGAGATTTCATGTGCAACATGATGACTATAGTTAATAAGACTGTATTGTACACTTGCAATTTAATAAGAGAGTAGATCTTAAGCATTCTTACCTCATACATGTGTACACACAACAGTAATTTTGTGAGGTGAGGATATAATAATTAATTTGACTGTGGTAACCATTTCATAACATATACATATATTAAATTGTCACAGTCTACCCTTTAAATATACGCAATGTATTTTTTGGCTGTGTGGCATGTGGGATCTTAGACCAGGGATAGGATTGAACTCCGCCCCCTACATTGGAAGCTCAGAGTCTTAACCACTAGATCACCAGGGAAGTCTTTTTTTTTTTTCTTTTTAATTAATTTATTAACTTTATTATTTATTTTTGGCTGTGCTGGGTCTTCATTACTGCTCACAGTATTTCTCTAGTTGCAGCAAGCAGGGGCTACTCTAGTTGTGGTGTGTGGGTTTCTCATTGTCGTGGCTTCTCTTGTTGCAGAGCATGGGCTCTAGGATGTGTGAGCTTCATAGTTGCTGTACGTGGGCTCAGTAGTTAATGATGCAAGGGCTTTGTTGCCCTGTGGCATGTGGAGTCTTCTCCAACCAGGGGTCAAACCCTTGTACCCTGCACTGACAGGCAAATTTTTAACCACTTGACAACCAGGGAAGTCTCACAATTTTATTTGTTAATTGCATCTCAATAAATCTGGGAAAAATAAGTGATGCATACAAAATGTCATATTATGTTATTCAGAATTCTTGGTTGTAACATTCAGACTCTTCAAGTAACCAAAACATAACAGCGAATATATTGATTAATATAACTTGGATGGAAACAACAGGGCTGAATTACAATAGGACCAGCTAGATCTAAGATTTCAAATAATGTTATAAGGGCTTCAAATCTCTCCTCCTTTCTCTCTTTCTCCCTCTCTATCTTTCCCCCTCTGTTGCTTTATTTCTATTTATTTGTCTCCAAGAATTCTTGGAGAATTCTTTTTCTTTTTCTTCATTTGATATCACTCTTAAGTAGATACACTGTATATTGTGAAATATATGGTCCTTGGCATCTCTGGGATGGCATTGTCTTTGATGCCCAGGTTTTCAGAAGGGAACAAAAGACAGTCTTTCTCTCTCTGAATCTCTATCTATCCTTATAAATTGTTTGTTCCTTATAAATGATTGTTCTGATGGACCCAATCACTGTCCCCGGGGGAATGAGTACTGATTGGCCAGGTTGATTCATGTACCCACCATTGGGGAAAGAATAGGCGTTGTCATTTTCAGTTCAGTTCAGTTCAGTCGCTCAGCCGTGTCTGACTCTTTGTCATCCCATGAATCACAGCATGCCAGGCCTACCTGCCCATCACCAACTCCCAGAGTTCACTCAGACTCACGTCCATCGAGTCGGTGATGCCATCCAGCCATCTCATCCTCTGTCGTCCCCTTCTCCTCCTGCCCCCAATCCCTCCCACCATCAGAGTCTTTTCCAATGAGTCAACTCTTCACATGAGGTGGCCAAAGTACTGGAGTTTCAGCTTTAGCATCATTCCTTCCAAAGAAATCCCAGGGCTGATCTCCTTCAGAATGGACTGGTTGGATCTCCTTGCAGTCCAAGGGACTCTCAAGAGTCTTCTCCAACAACACAATTCAAAAGCATCAATTCTTCAACATTCAGCCTTCTTCACAGTCCAACTCTCACATCCATACATGACCACAGGAAAAACCATAGCCTTGACTAGACAAACCTTTGTTGGCAAAGGAATGTCTCTGCTTTTGAATATGCTATCTAGGTTGGTCATAACTTTCCTTCCAATGAGTAAGCGTCTTTCAATTTCATGGCTGCAGTCACCATCTGCAGTGATTTGGGAGCCCAGAAAAATAAAGTCTGACACTGTTTCCACTGTTTCCACTGTTTCCCCATCTATTTCCCATGAAGTGATGGGACCGGATGCCATGATCTTCATTTTCTGAATGTTGAGCTTTAAGCCAACTTTTTCACTCTCCACTTTCACTTTCATCAAGAGGTTTTTTAATTCCTCTTCACTTTCTGCCATAAGGGTGGTGTCATCTGCATATCTGAGGTTATTGATATTTCTCCCAGCAATCTTGATTCTAGCTTGTGTTTCCTCCAGTCCAGCGTTTCTCATGATGTACTCTGCATATAAGTTAAATAAGCAGGGTGACAATATAGAGCCTTGACGTACTCCTTTTCCTATTTGGAACCAGTCTATTGTTCCATGTCCAGTTCTAACTGTTGCTTCCTGACCTGCATACAAATTTCTCAAGAGGCAGATCAGGTGGTCTTGTATTCCCATGTCTTTCAGAATTTTCCACAGTTTCTTGTGATCCACACAGTCAAAGGCTTTGGCATAGTCAATAAAGCAGAAATAGATGTTTTTCTGGGACTCTCTTGCTTTTTCCATGATCCAGTGGATGTTGGCAATTTGATCTGTGGTTCCTCTGCCTTTTCTAAAACCAGCTTGAACATCAGCAAGTTAACGGTTCACATATTGCTGAAGCCTGGCTTGGAGAATTTTAAGCATTACTTTACTAGTGTGTGAGATGAGTGCAATTGTGCGGTAGTTTGAGCATTCTTTGGCATTGCCTTTCTTTGGGATTGGAATGAAAACTGACCTTTTCCAGTTCTGTGGCCACTGCTGAGTTTTCCAAATTTGTTGGCATATTGAGTGCAGCACTTTCATAGCATTATCTTTCAGGATTTGAAATAGCTCAACTGGCATTTTCAGGCCTATGCAAATTGTGTAGCACAGTGATGCTCAACTCTGGCTGAACTTTAGAAACACCTGAGAGGCTTTTTTTTTTTTTTTTAATAGAGACTGTTGGGTTATAACCATTAAGTTAGTTGAAAAGAATGCTCAGTAAATATTGAAGAGTAGCATGATTTAGCATGAATAGCACCAGAATAGCATGATTTGCTGCTGCTGCTGCTACTGCTGCTAAGTCACTTCAGTCGTGTCTGATTCTGTGCGACCCCAGAGATGGCAGCCCACCAGGCTCCCCCATCCCTGGGATTCTCCAGGCAAGAACACTGGCGTGTCTAGCATGATTTAAGTGGGGCAATTCTCAAAAGGGTAAAAATAAGAGTTTTGCTTGTTTGCTTTGGCCAGAAGAGGAGAGGCTGGCAGAAAATAAGCAAAAACAGATATTTACTACTGGTATTTAGCAAGTACTTAGCACATTCTAAAACCTAAAATGTTAGCTTTCATTATTATTTTATTATGAAATTAAAAAAATGCAGGGTAATGACCCAAAATAAATGTGCACTATTTCTTTTCATATGTGACTAGTAATTGTAGGCTAATAGAAAAGAAAAAACAAACAAACAAAAAACAAACATGGTGATATTGAGCAAAGAAGACTAAAAGAACAGGAGATGATGAATGCAAGGCATGGATATTTGAGAAGGAGTGCATTTTAAGAATTTTTTTTTTTTTTAAGTTCTAAGAACCAATTCAGAAAACTTCATGTGCTGAACAAATATTTATTGAGGATCTACTATTTGTCAGAAAAATTCTGGTACCCTTGTGCCATTTATCTTTCTAGTCAATAGAGACAGGAAGTAAACAAACAAGAAAATAAACAATGTAGTCAGTTGCATACTGATAAAGATGCTATGAAGTAGCTATGTAGTCTGTTGTGATGCTACAAAGACAAAGGTGAGCAAGGAGATGTCAGATTGAGGGTACTAGAGAGTTGCTGATGCTGTTGGAATTTTACAGAGTGACCTGGGAAGGCTTCACTGAAGTGACATTTGAACAAAATCTCAAAGAAGCTAAGAGAGTACATACGTTTACATTTAAAGGATGAATATTCAAAGTCAAAGGATGAGCAAAAGCAAATATTTTGCGGTGAGAACATGTCTGGTCAATGTAATTTTTAAACTATAGTAAGAGAATTTCCAGGGCTTCATTTGTGGCTCAGCGGTAAAGAATCTGCCTACCAACCCAGAAGACACAGGTTTGATCCCTGGGTCTGGAAGATCCCTTTGAGGAGTAAATAGCAACACATTCTGGTATTCTTGACCAGAGAATCCTATGAACAGAAGAGCCTGGTGGGTTACAGTCCATGGGGTCACAGAGTCAGACATGATTGAGCAACTAAACAGCAACAACAAAAATAACTGAAAAAACAAATTTCCACTCTTTTTATTGATAAAATTCAAAATATAATAATTGAGTATAATTTTTTGTAATACAAGTCTACTATCCAGAAGAATGGCATTCTTTTTTGGTGGGAAGAGTTTAAAATTTAGCTTAATTGAAGTTCAAAGTTAGTGTTCTTTATCATCAACATCAATTGCAAATGTTCAGGTCTTAATACTGCTCCTGGCGTGCTGCAGTCCATGGGGGTCACAGAGTTGGACATGACTGAGCGACTGAACTGAACTGAATGAGATTTCACGCATTTCATCATTGAAATGTTTGTTTGTTTGTTTGTTTTCACACAGATAGGTTACTTCCAAAGAATGATATCAATTCGTGGACCTGTTGTTTTAAGTGAGCATATTCATTACTTGGAAAACGTAAAAAATTCTATTATATTCTTCTCTTGATTGTATATATTGAAAGTTAGGTGGAAGTTCCTTAGTGGCACAGTTTGGATTTCGAAAAATAGAAATTTTCTTTTACAATGACATCAATGTCATAAAAATACCTACAGAATTGTATACTGAACTCAGTAAATATATCCCTGCAAATTTGTGGGGAAATGTAAAGCTTGTTTCTTATTTTATTTTTTTATTTAAAATTTTTTTTTTAGGCTGGGAAGTGTATAGAGCATCTTGACACCACTTGTGATGCAAATGTTAATTGTCATCAAAATTGCCACAATATAAGTTTCACATATAAGTGCTGTTTGCCTTGTAATTGTAGGTTGAATTATTTAAGAAACATTATCAAATGTGCAGCAAAAGCCAATTCCTAAAGCTGTTCAGCGTTCAAAAATAGTGGTTGAAAACGATTTTTATTCAGAACTATTTTAGTGTCAACCCTGAGTTCAAAAAATCATGATAAAACAATATGACTGCTAAGTCATCAAACTGTTGTCTGGAAAGGCAAGCCTAGATATTCAAATTTTAATACTGATAGTAGTTCCATACACAAGTGTGAGTGAAATTTACCATTGACTCTACTGTTTCAGTAACATATGACCATTTGTTGTTGTTCAGTTGCTCAGTCATGTCCAACTCTTTGAAACCCAATGGACTGCAGCACATCAGGATTCCCTGTTCTTCACCACCTCCCAGAGCTTGTTCAAACTCATGTCCATTGAGTTTGTGATGCCATCCAACCATCTCATCCTTTAACATCCCCTGCTGATTACCATTTATCTGCTGATGAATAGTACAATGAATAAGTAAAGCCTTTAAATGCCTCATCTTTCCATGAGCTTTGGGAATTTGTTCAAATAATCTTTTTGCTGCTCCACACACTTTTTACCACCATCAATTTGACATATCTTGGAAAACTCTGGAATTACCAGGTGGTGTTAATGGTAAAGAACACTCTTGCCAATGCAGGAGACATAAGAGACGCAAGTTTGAACACAAGTTTGAGAAGATCCTCTGGAGGAGGAAATGGCAACCCAGTCCAGTGTTCTTGGCTGGAGAATCCCATGGACAGAAGAGTCTGGCAGGCTACAGTCCATAGTGTCATACAGAGTCAGATATGACTGAAGCAACTTAGCATGCATGCATGTTCCAAACTCTACTTTGGGTTATATTCAATTAGGGTTTCCTCAACTTCTTTAAAAATATTCTTGCCTGTAATTGTTTCATGCAGGCTATTCTTATAGCTTCATTCTTCAGTCAAAAAGATTAAATTCATTGTTTTAGGGTGAAATATCCTGTAGATATAAATTAGGTCTAACTGGTCCTTTGTATCATTTAAAGTTTGTGTTTCCTTTCTAATTTTCTGTTTAGTTGATCTATTCATAGGTGTGAGTGGGGTATTAAAGTCTCCCACTATTATTGTATTTCTGTTAATTTCCCCTTTCATGCTTCTTATCATTTGCCTTACATATTGCAGTGCTCCTATGTTTGGTGCATATATATTTATAATTTTTATATCTTCTTGTATTGATCCTTTGATCATTATATAGGGTCCTTCTTTGTCTCTTTTCATGGCCTTTATTTCAAAGTCTATTTTACCTGATATTAGTATTGCTACTCCTGCTTTCTTTTGGTCTCCATTTGCATGAAGTATCTTTTTCCATCCCTTCACTTTCAGTCTGTATGTGTCCCTAGGTTTGAGGTGGGTCTCTTGTAGACAGCATATATAGGAGTCTTGTATTTGTATCCATTCAGACAGTCCTGCCTTTTGGTTAGGGCATTCAACCCATTTACATTTTAGGTAACTATTGATAAGTATGATTCCATTGCCTTTTACTTTGTTGCTTTGTGTTTGAGTTTATAAACTTTTTCTGTGTTTCCTGTCTAGAGAAGATCCTTTAGCATTTGTTGAAGAGCTGGTTTGGTGGTGCTGAATTCTCTGAGCTTTTGCTTGTTTGTAAAGCTTTTGATTTCTCCTTCATATTTGAATGAGATCCTTGCTGGGTACAGTAATCTGGTTTGTAGGTTTTTCTCTTTCATCACTTTAAGTATGTCCTGCCATTCCCTTCTGGCCTGAAGAGTTTCTATTGAAAAGTCTGCTGTTATTCTTATGGATATCCCCTTGTAAGTTATTTGTTGTTTTTCCCTTGCTGCTTTTAATATTTGTTCTTTGTATTTGATCTTTGTTAATTTGATTAATGTGTGTCTTGGGGTGTTTCTCCTTGGGGTTATCCTGTTTAGGACCCTCTGGGTTTCTTGGACTTGGGTGGGTATTTCCTTCCCCATTTTAGGTAAGTTTTCAACTATTGTCTCCTCAAGTATTTTCTCATGGCCTTTCTTTTTGTCTTCTTCTTCTGGGACTCCTATGATTCGAATGTTGGGGCATTTGACATTGTCCCAGAGGTCTCAGAGGTTGTCCTCATTTCTTTTAATTCTTTTTTCTTTTTTCCTCTCTATTTCATTTATTTCCACCATTATATCTTCCACCTCACTTATCCTATCTTCTGCCTCAGTTATTCTACTGTTGGTTCCTTCCAGAGGGTTTTTGATCTCAGTTATTGCATTATTCAGTATTGATTGACTCGTTTTTATTTCTTCTAGGTCCTTGTTAAACTTTTCTTGCATCTTTGTCTCCAGACTATTTATCTGTAACTCCATTTTGTTTTCAAGATTTGGGGTCATTTTTACTGTCATTGTTCTGAATTCTTTTCCAGGTAGACTCCCTATCTCCTCTTTTGTTTGGTTTGGTTGGCATTTATCATGTTCCTTTACCTGCTAAATATTCTTCTGCCTTTTCGTCTTGTTCAGGTTGCTGTGTTTGGGGTGGCTTTTTCGTCTGCCACCCCAAACAGAAATGGTGTTCTCCACAGCCCAAATGGTGTTTGTGGTTCCTCTTTATTGTGGAGGTTCCTCCCTCTGGATGGGGTTCGACGAGTGGCTTGTCAATATTTCCTGGTTAGGAAAGCTTGTGTCGGTGCTCTGGTGGGTGGAGCTGGATCTCGTCTCTCTGGAGTGCAATGAATTTTCCAGTCCTGAGTTTTAAGATGTCTGTGGGTTTGGTGTGACTTTTGGCCACCTGTATTTTTGTGCTCAGGGTTATGTTCCTGTGTTGTTGGAACACAACCTTGGAACATTACCTTGACATGTCCTGCTCTGAAACTTGTTGGCTCTTGGGTGGAGCTTGGTTTGAGTGTAGGTATGGTGGCTTTTGGATGTGCTCTTGTTGATTGTTTCCTGGAGTCAGGAGTTTTCTGGTGTTCTCAAGTTTTGGATTTAAACCTCTTGCCTCTGGCTTTCAGTCTTATTCCTACAGTAGCCTCAAGACATCTCCATCCATACAGCACTGATAATAAAACATCTAGGTTAATGGTGAAAAGGTTCTCCACAGTGGGGGACACCCAGAGAGGTTCACAGAGTTACATGGAGAAGAGAAGAGGGAGGAGAGAGATAGAGGTGACCAGGAGGAGAAGAGGAGGAATAAAAGGGGAAAGAACAATCTAGCCAGTAAGCAATTCCCTATGTGCTCTCCATAGTTTGGAACAGTCAGAGAGGTTCATGGATTTCCATAGAGAAGAGAAGAAGGAGGAAGGAGATAGAGGTGACCAGGAGGAGAGGAGGGGGAGTCAAAAGGAGAGAGATCAGTCTAGCCTGTGATCAGTTCGCTAAGTGTTCTCCACAGCCCAGAACATCCAAAGAGATTCACAGAGTTAAGTAGAGAAGAGAAGGGGGATGGAGGAGATAGAGATGACCTGGGGGAGAAAAAGGAGAGTCAAAAGGGAAGAGAGCAATCAAGCCAGTAATCACACTCCTAAGTAAAAATGGGTACTGAAGATTGGATTCTTAAAGGTACAGAATTGATAACAAATACCAAAAGCAAAGCTTAAAAATCTAGAGTAGAGGTTAGACTTTCAAAATACAATACTAAAAAAACAAAACAAAATGCTATTAAAAATTTGCTGTAAAAATAGGGTCTTTTTTTTTTGCAAGGTAATAGTAGGTTTTAAAAATGAAAATTAAAAGAGTAATAAAGTACTTAAAAACAAAAAAAATGATAATAGTAAAATATATCTAGCAGTTTCTCTGGAGCTGTTGAGGGCAGTGTGGGGTCAGTTCGGTTTCAGATAGTTGCTTGTTCCAGCTTAAACTTCTTCTCAAGGTCCATAGGTCCCTTCCAATGTAGTTAGTGCTAACTACTGGGTTTTAATCCGTTGCACCTGTCACTTCCAGAGCGGTTCCCTCTTCTTTGTTTATTTTGGCTTCCTCTGTTTGCAAGTCTTTTCAGTATCTAACTTCTGCCCTCACACAAGGGGGTGAAGGTGGTCATTTATTTAGGCTCACTTGTTCAATTGTGCTGTGGGGAGTTTGCCCCTGCTCATGGCATGTGTTCTTTCCCAGTCTACACTGCTCAGGGTCCAGGTTGCTCTGCAGGGGAACTGTCTAAGGCGGGCCCTGGGTTGTGGACACTTCCCAGGTCTACACTGCTCGGTTCAGGTTCTCAGGTATTCCACAAAGTCACAGACTCGGTTGGGCCTGTTTTGTGCCCTTTCCAGGTCCGAGCAGCTCAGATGACCAACTGCTTGGCAAGCGCACTTTTCCCAGGTGTGGAGCATCTTATCACCTCCTGGTCGCGGCAGCTCAGTTTCCTGGGTGCACAGCAGGAGCGCCGTCTCAGGTGTGCCATGTGTCTCCTCTGGGGAGCTGATCTCTGGCTGTGACCCTCTTGGTGGATATCAACAGTTCAGGATCCTAGGATGACTTGGTTAGCAACTGGGAGCCTGCTCGCAGTTTGGAAGAGGATGCCATCTCTGGGGTTGACTTTGCCCCTTTGCCTTCCAGCTCTGGCTGTCAGCCGCCTGCCTCTAGCAGGCAGGGGATGGGCCAGTCTGCTGGGGCTAGCTCTCCTCTGGTATTCGCTCAGTCCTTTTGTCTGTGAGCATGTTGGCAGTGCCTTAGATTAGAGCCTTTTGAGGCAAAATTCTCTCTCTTTCCTCTTTTTTTTTTTTTTTCCCCCCTCTCTCTGGCTATCCCACAGTTTGGGTTACTATCTCACCTTAGCTCCCTCAGATTGTCCTCAGGGCATTCAGGCCCAATCCTTACCCTAAGCAATGCAAGCCGCGCCTCCTTGTTCAGCCCCCACTTACTGGTGGTGGACGCGAGTGTTTGGGCTACCTCTCCTCTGGGAGTTGCAGTTAGGCCTGTAATCTGTGGGTTTTATTTATTTATTTTTTCCTCCCGGTTATGGTGCTCTCTGAGATTCCAAAATTCCCCACAGACCCGCCAGTGAGAGGGTTTCCTGGTGTTTGGGAACTTCTCCTCTTTTACAACTCCCTCCCCAAGATGGGTCTCTGTCCCTAACTTTTTTGTCTCTCTTTTTATCTTTTATATTTTGTCCTACCTCCTTTTGAAGACAATGGGCTGCCTTTCTGGGTGCCTGGTGTCCTCTGCCAGCATTCAGAAGTTGTTTTGTAGTATTTGCTCAGTGTTCAGATGATCTTTCGATGAATATGTGGGGGAGAAAGTGGTTTCCCCATCCTATTCTTCCTCCATCTTTGACCTTCCTCATGTCTCTGCTTTTTAATATGCTGTCTATATTGGTCATAACTTTTCTTCCAAGGAGCAACCATCTTTTAATTTCATGGCTGCAGTCACCATCTGCAGTATTTTGGAGCCCCCCAAAATACAGTCTGTCACTGTTCTCACTGTTTCCCCATCTATTTGCTATGAAGTGATGGGGCCAGATGACATTCTGAATGTTGAACAAACTTTTTCACTCTCCTCTTTCACTTTCATCAAGAGGCTCTTTAGTTCTTCTTCACTTTCTGCCATAAGGCTGGTGTTATCTGCATATCTCAGGTTATTGATATTTCTCCTGGCAATCTTGATTACAGCTTGTGCTTCATCCAGTCCAGCATTATTCATGATTTATTCTGCATATAAGTTAAATAAGCAGGGTAATAATATACAGCCTTGAGGTACTCCTTTCCTGATTTGGAACCAGTCTGTTGTTCCATGTCCAGTTCTAACTGCCTAAATATTGAGGGGGGCTGTTTAATGGTATGCAGTTAAAAATTAAAAGCTGACTTAGTAAAATCTTAAGCAAGATCTCTTAGGGGCAATTTCAGATTTCTGTGTCTTTGAGATGTAAATATCCTGTGTTCTGTGTGTTTTTTTTGTTTATATCAGCCTTGTAAGAAGTCTTTTTGTGTTTTTAATTGGTGGCCAAATGATGGATCCTTTTAAAATCAGAGAAACTAACAAATTATTAAATCTAGCGCACTCTCATTGTAAACAACTGTTTTGTTTGTACCTATAGAACAAAAGTCAAATTAACCTAAGAACTTTTTTGAATGAGAAAAAGTAGTTTAAGAAGCTTCACTGAAGCTTTCTCAATGGATCTTATAGATGCTAATAAGAGCAATTAAGAATATAAACAAAAAACTTGGGAAAAAACCTAAAAAAGGTCTAGCTATTATTTCAGTGAGGTAAATTTTCTTTGTCTTTTAATAAAAGGAGTTACTGCAAATGAAATTAAAAAAAAAAACTCTTTGAATGCTTATTTAGAATGGATAAGTAAAATAGACATTTATGTGTTTAAAACAAGATTTGATATTACTACAGTTCCTGAAATGGGCTTCCCTCATAGCTCAGTCGATAAAGAATCTGTCTGCAGTGTGGGAGACTTGAGTTTGATTCTTGGGTTGGGAATAAGGACATGGTAGAGGGAAAAGGCAACCCACTCCAGTATTCTTGACTGGAGAATCCCATGGATGGAGGAGCCTAGTAGGCTACAGTCCGTGGGGTTGCAAAGAGTCAGACATGACTGAGCAATTTCACTTTCTTTTCTTCTTTCCACCAGACATTGGAAAATTTACATCATTGGCACTAGATATTATGGGATCCTTTAGATAAACTTAGAAATTTGTCCTGTGATGCAAATAAGTTACTTGAAAATAGTTTCCTTTTCTGTCTTAGTTTTATGTTTTGTTAAGCAGATCTAGGTAGCCTTCAGCTTAGGACTGATTTGGCTCCACTAACTGATGCAAATACCCTTCTGAGTGCTCCATTTGATTCCCAAGATTTTAGATCTTGCCACTTTGGCTTAATTGAACGTGACTATGCCAGCGCTATGTGAGCTCCAGGATTTTTCTGCTTGCTCTTTTTGGTTTCCCGCCCCCTCCCACCCTGCCCCATGATTCAGAACTTTATTTTACTGGGCAGCTCTCTCCTCTATGGTACTCAGCCCTATGAACTCTATTTGCCTCGATTTTTCTGAATGCTAGAGTTTGTCTCAACTCGGAGAAATTTCCAGGCTCTCTTTGGGTCCCCCTTCCCTGTGCTACAGCCTGGGCACTCCTCAGACACCGAGCCAGGGCAATCAATAGGGTTTACCCCATTTTCCCCTTTCTTTCGAAAATAACTATTCTAAACTATTATCCGATATCTGAAAAACATTCTTTAAATATTTTGCTTGACTTTTGCTTAAGACAAAATGGTAGTCTTTATTCCATTATTGACAGATATATAAGTAGTTGGATATTTGGACATGACAAACAAGAAAAACAAATCTACAAACTGACTTTTAGACTTTGCTTTGAACTACCATTTTAAAGTCACACATATATAGATTTTACAAGAAATTATCTATATACTTTGAGTTTTTTTTTTTCTATTTTCATTTAGCATTTATTGGTGGGCAATAAAGATAGAAGATAAATAATGTGAAGCCTGCCCTCGAAAGTCCCTAGAAGCAGAAAACATCATGGAAAAGGTGAATTTAATGCTGAAGAATAAGTGGTAAATTACAGATATGGACAGATTTTGATAGGACCCAACTGGAAGGGGTGTCACAAAATTTTACAGCAAGTTCTCTTTCCTGAATCTTAAAGATAAATCCATTCTTCCAATCTACATATACAGCTGGGAATGTGTGTGTCTGTGTTTGTTTCTTTAGTATTCAGTGTAATCAGTTCTCAAGACCTTTCCCCAGATCCAGCATTTTGTAAATGTGCCATGGTAAATTGTAGTTTCTATATTAATTCATTTTATTGATTTGTTTCCCATATTTATCAATTACATATATTACAATAGAATTTTGTTTGATTTAGTTGTGTATATGTCTTCCTTTCTCTGTGTGTATGGACACACATATATACACAGAGGGAAAGATACAGACACTCACACACACATATAAAGTTAAATAGAAAAGTACACAAATAATCTTAGGCTACTGCTGCTGCTGCTAAGTCACTTCAGTTGTGTCTGACTCTGTGCGACCCCATAGACGGCAGCCTCCAGGCTCCCCCATCCCTGGGATTCTCCAGGCAAGAACACTGGAGTGGGTTGCCATTTCCTTCTCTAATGCATGAAAGTGAAAAGTGAAAGTGAAGTTGCTCAGTCATGTCTGACTCTTAGCCACCCCATGGACTGCAGCTTACCAGGCCCCTCCATCCGTGGATTTTCCAGGCAAGAGTACTGGAGTGGGTGGCCATTGCCTTCTCCAATCTTAGGCTACCTGTGTGAAAAATGTAATTTATTGGAATTTCAGTAATAATTTCAGAGTGATCAAAGTGGTAGAGTTGCCTGCTTTCTGTAAGTGAATTTATTTTCTTTCTGTATTTTTACCTTCCATGGTTTTCCATTTTTTCAACACTGTACTGCTCTGGGTATGCAGACTGATTTTTGGACTATCAGCCACTTTGTACCCTCTCTAAACTACCAGACTGATGAAATCACGAATGCTGAGTGACATTTAATAAAATGGTAGTTTATATTACAGTTTTTTTTTTTAATTTGTGATTTATGACAAGGATATACCCTGCAGAAAACCATTTCAATTTCTACCTTATTTTCTCTTTTGTTTCCAAATGCTTTATTGAGAATACCTTGGCATAACTGGCCTATCAGATGACTTTTGAACCTAGACATCAATCTTGAGTCTAATGGCAGGGAGGGGGAGATGGCATTCTGTCATCCTGACCCAGACGTTTACCTTTATATAAATGTGCAAAGCTTTGTGTTCAATTGGAGCCCCATGAGTACTGCTTAGAATTGACATCTTCCAAAGTCAAAGTGCATGTCCACACTGGGAATGGAAATAAAATGTGTGCTCCCCGGCAGTGAGTCCCTCTGATATTTGTGTTGCATATTTGAATGAGTAGCTTAACAATATTCCTGACTCGTATGTTGGTAGCACAGAATTTATCTCTAAAGTAAAATAAGACCTGAGACATCATTTACAATTTTAGCAGACATCCTTAAAAAAATTAAGAACATTTAGTTCCATATTATGCATCTGAAATCCACACTATGTATTTCATTTGGAAAACACATAAGCTTAATTTCTATTAAACCATATCCTGCTTGGAGAAGGGCATGGCAACTCACTCCAGTATTCTTGCCTGGAGAATCCCATCGACAGAGGAGCCTGGCAGGCTACAGTACATAGGGTCACAAAGAGTTGGACATGACTGAAGCGACTTACATGTACGCATGTCCTATATTGTCAATTCATTTTAATTCCTATGCAATGTGATTTTCAATGAAGAAAGTCACCTGTATAGACTTTTGGCCATATAACCAATCTTCTAGGAGCTGATTTTATTCATTTAATTATAGTTGGATGTTATATATGAAATCTTTAGTCAAGTCAACTTGCCAAATGTGAATCAGGTTATAATTACTCATTGTACAACATCCTTTTTATATATTACAACAGCTGATTGTTTCTATCATTTGTTTATGAATGGACAATATATTCAAAGTTTATGAAAACCAAATTGAGAGCTACATGATGCCAACAACCTGCTGAAATATGGAAATCATTCAAGCACACTTTTCATTTGGTCTTCAAGACTATAATTTTGGAAGCAAACTATGGAAACAAAATTATTTCTTCATTGGAAATAAACCAGAGCTACCTAATACAATCATGTCTTAAGAAGCCATCAGGAAAAAAATAAGTACATCTGGCTATGGGAAATGCTACTGAATCAGTTAAAGCAAGAGTCATGCTGTCTTTTGAGGACTTTTTTTTACTTACCAAAAGGTTATATAATTTTGTTGACCAATAAACATTATTGATTGTCAGATACTGAACTCAAACTATATGCAAGTTATGATCTTTTTCTAAAATCTGCTTGGACGTAAAATATATGAAAAGAAGAGCAATACTAATACAAAGTAAAATATGCTATTAATAATAATATATCTAGGAAAACAAGGGAAGAGGAAATTCCATGAAGGGTGGTAGTAAGGAAAATCGTCATAAATAAACTGGCATTAAATCTGAGTCTAGAAGAACGAATGGTTATTAAATAAATGAAAATGAAGGAATGCATAAAGAAAATGAAATCAAAGAGGAAAAAAGACAGGGAGATGAAGTCATACCTCTGGGACAAAGAAATCATCTGGAGAAGAAATGAGAAAAATAGAAATTTTTCGTTTCTCACTTACCTAAGTTCAGTTAAGTTCAGTCACTCAGTCGTGTCCAACTCTTTGTGATGCTATGGACAGAAGCACAGCAGGCCTCCCTGTCCATCACGAACTCCCAGAGTTTACTCAAACCCATGTCCATTGAGTCAATGATGTCATCCAACCATCTCATCCTCTGTCTTCCCCTTCTCCCCCTGCCTTCAATCTTCCTCAGCATCAGGGTCTTTTCCAATGGGTCAGTTATTTGTATCAGGTGGCCAAAGTATTGGAGTTTCAGCTTCAGCATCAGTCCTTCCAGTGAATATTCAAGACTGATTTCCTTTAGGATTGACTGGTTGAATCTACTTGTAGTCCAAGGGGCTCTCAAGAGTCTTCTACAACACCACAGTTCAAAAGCATCAATTCTTTGGCACTCAGCTTTCTTTATAGTCCAACTCTCACATCCATACATGACTACTGGAAAAACCAAAACTTTGACTAGAAGGACCTTTGTTGGCAAAGTAATGTCTCTGCTTTTTAATATGCTGTCTAGGTTGATCATAACGTTTCTTTTTTTTTTTTTTTTAATTTAATTTAATTTTTAAACTTTACAATATTGTATTAGTTTTGCCAAATATCAAAATGAATCCACCACAGGTATACCTGTGTTCCCCATCCTGAACCCTCCTCCCTCCTCCCTCCCCATACCCTCCCTCTGGGTCGTCCCATTGCACCAGCCCCAAGCATCCAGTATCGTGCATCGAACCTGGACTGGAGACTCGTTTCATACATGATATTATACATGTTTCAAAGCTATTCTCCCAAATATCCCAACCCTCTCTCTCTCCCAGAGTCCATAAGACTGATCTATACATCAGTGTCTCTTTTGCTGTCTCATACACAGGGTTATTGTTACCATCTTTCTAAATTCCATATATATGTGTTCGTATACTGTATTGGTGTTTTTCTTTCTGGCTTACTTCACTCTGTATAATAGGTTCCAGTTTCATCCATCTCATTAGAACTGATTCCAATGTATTCTTTTTAATGGCTGAGTAATACTCCATTGTGTATATGTACCACAGCTTTCTTATCCATTCATTTGCTGATGGGCATCTAGGTTGCTTCCATGTCCTGGCTATTATACACAGTGCTGTGATGAACATTGGGGTACACGTGTCTCTTTCCCTTCTGGTTTCTTCAGTGTGTATGCCCAGCAGTGGGATTGCTGGATCATAAGGCAGTTCTATTTCCAGTTTTTTAAGGAATCTCCACACTGTTCTCCATAGTGGCTGTACTAGTTTGCATTCCCACCAACAGTGTAAGAGGGTTCCCTTTTCTCCACACCCTCTCCAGCATTTATTGCTTGTAGACTTATGGATTGCAGCCATTCTGACTAGCGAGAAATGGTACCTCATAGTGGTTTTGATTTGCATTTCTCTGATAATGAGTGATGTTGAGCATCTTTTCATGTGTTTGTTAGCCATCTGTATGTCTTCTTTGGAGAAATGTCTATTTAGTTCTTTGGCCCATTTTTTGATTGGGCCATTTATTTTTCTGGAGTTGAGCTGTAGGAGTTGCTTGTATATTTTTGAGATTAGTTGTTTGTCGGTTGCTTCATTTGCTATTATTTTCTCCCATTCTGAAGGCTGTCTTTTCACCTTGCTAATAGTTTCCTTTGTTGTGCAGAAGCTTTTAAGTTTAATTAGGTCCCATTTGTATATTTTTGCTTTTATTTCCAATATTCTGGGAGGTGGGTCATAGAGGATCCTGCATTGATGTATGTCAGTGTTTTGCCTATGTTCTCCTCTAGGAGTATTATAGTTTCTGGTCTTATGTTGAGATCTTTAATCCATTTTGAGTTTATTTTTGTGTATGGTGTTAGAAAGTGTTCTAGTTTCATTCTTTTACAAGTGGTTGACCAGTTTTCCCAGCACCACTTGTTAAAGAGATTGTCTTTAATCCATTGTATATTCTTGCCTCCTTTGTCAAAGATAAGGTGTCCATATGTGTGTGGATTTATCTCTGGGCTTTCTATGTTGTTCCACTGATCAATATTTCTGTCTTTGTGCCAGTACCATACTGTCTTGATAACTGTGCTTTGTAATAGAGCCTGAAGTCAGGTAGGTTGATTCCTCCAGTTCCATTCTTTCTCAAGATAGCTTTGGCTATTCGAGGTTTTTTGTATTTTCATACAAATTGTGAAATTATTTGTTCTAGCTCTGTGAAGAATACCGTTGGTAGCTTGATGGGGATTGCATTGAATCTATAAATTGCTTTGGGTAGTATACTCATTTTCACTATATTGATTCTTCCAATCCATGAACATGGTATATTTCTCCATCTATTAGTGTCCTCTTTGATTCCTTTCACCAGTGTTTTATAGTTTTCTATATATAGGTCTTTAGTTTCTTTAGGTAGATATATTCCCAAGTATTTTATTCTTTTCGTTGCAATGGTGAATGGAATTGTTTCCTTAATTTCTCTTTCAGTTTTCTCATTATTAGTGTATAGGAATGCAAGGGATTTCTGTGTGTTGATTTTATATCCTGCAACTTTACTATAATCATTGATTAGTTCTAGTACTTTTCTGGTGGAGTCTTTAGGGTTTTCTATGTAGAGGATCATGTCATCTGCAAACAGTGAGAGTTTTACTTCTTCTTTTCCAATTTGGATTCCTTTTATTTCTTTTTCTGCTCTGATTGCTGTGGCCAGAACTTCCAAAACTATGTTGAATAGTAATGGTGAAAGTGGGCACCCTTGTCTTTTTCCTGACTTTAGAGGAAATGCTTTCAATTTTTCACCATTGAGGATAATGTTTGCTGTGGGTTTGTCATATATAGCTTTTATTATGTTGAGGTATGTTCCTTCTATTCCTGCTTTCTGGAGAGTTCTTATCATAAATGGATGTTGAATTTTGTCAAAGGCTTTCTCTGCATCTATTGAGATAATCATATGGTTTTTATTTTTCAATTTGTTAATGTGGTGTATAACATTGATTGATTTGCGGATATTGAAGAATCCTTGCATCCCTGAGATAAAGCCCACTTGGTCATGGTGTATGATCTTTTTAATGTGTTGTTGGATTCTGATTGCTAGAATTTTGTTAAGGATTTTTGCATCTATGTTCATCAGTGATATTGGCCTGTTGTTTTCTTTTTTTGTGGGATCTTTGTCAGGTTTTGGTATTAGGGTGATGGTGGCCTCATAGAATGAGTTTGGAAGTTTGCCTTCCTCTGCAATTTTCTGGAAGAGTGAGCAGGATAGGTGTTAGCTCTTCTCTAAATTTTTGGTAGAATTCAGCTGTGAAGCCGTCTGGACCTGGGCTTTTGTTTGCTGGAAGATTTTTGATTACAGTTTCAATTTCCATGCTTGTGATGGGTCTGTTAAGATTTTCTATTTCTTCCTGGTCCAGTTTTGGAAAGTTGTACTTTTCTAAGAATTTGTCCATTTCTTCCCGGTTGTCCATTTTATTGGCATATAATTGTTGATAGTAGTCTCTTATGATCCTTTGTATCTCTGTGTTGTCTGTTGTGATCTCTCCATTTTCATTTCTAATTTTATTGATTTGATTTTTCTCCCTTTGTTTCTTGATGAGTCTGGCTAATGGTTTGTCAATTTTATTTATCCTTTCAAAGAACCCGCTTTTGGCTTTGTTGCTTTTTGCTATGGTCTCTTTTGTTTCTTTTGCATTTATTTCTGCCCTAATTTTTAAGATTTCTTTCCTTCTACTAACCCTGGGGTTCTTCATTTCTTCCTTTTCTAGTTGCTTTAGGTGTAGGGTTAGGTTATTTATTTGACTTTTTTCTTGTTTCTTGAGGTATGCCTGTATTGCTATGAACTTTCCCCTTAGCACTGCTTTTAAAGTGTCCCACAGGTTTTAAGTTGTTGTGTTTTCATTTTCCTTAGTTTCTATGCAAATTTTGATTTCTTTTTTAATTTCTTCTGTGATTTGTTGGTTATTCAGCAGGGTGTTATTCAGCCTCCATATGTTGGAATTTTTAATAGTTTTTCTCCTGTAATTGAGATCTAATCTTACTGCATTGTGGTCAGAAAAGATGCTTGGAATGATTTCTATTTTTTTGAATTTACCAAGGCTAGATTTATGGCCCAGGATGTGATCTATCCTGGAGAAGGTTCCATGTGCGCTTGAGAAAAAGGTGAAAGTCATTGTTTTGGGATGAAATGTCCTATAGATATCAATTAGGTCTAACTGGTCTATTGTATCATTTAATGTTTGTGTTTCCTTGTTAATTTTCTGTTTAGTTGATCTATCTGTAGGTGTGAGTGGGGTATTAAAGTCTCCCACTATTATTGTGTTATTGTTAATTTCTCCTTTCATACTTGTTAGCATTTGTCTTACATATTGCGGTGCTCCCGTGTTGGGTGCATACATATTTATAATTGTTATATCTTCTTCTTGGATTGATCCTTTGATCATTATGTAGTGACCATCTTTGTCTCTTTTTACAGCCTTTGTTTTAAAGTCTATTTTATCTGATATGAGTATTGCTACTCCTGCTTTCTTTTGGTCCCTATTTGCATGGAAAATCTTTTTCCAGCCCTTCACTTTCAGTCTGTATGTGTCCCCTGTTTTGAGGTGGGTCTCTTGTAGACAACATATATAGGAGTCTTGTTTCCCAAAGTCATCCCAAAACCATAGACATCCTATAACTCATTACTGGACATTTCATTGCACTCCAGAGAGAAGAAATACAGCTCCACCCACCAGAACACCCACACAAGCTTCCCTAACCAAGAAACCTTGACAAGCCACCTGTACAAACCCACACAGAACGAGGAAACGCCACAATAAAGAGAACTCCACAAACTGCCAGAATACAGAAAGGACACCCCAAACTCAGCAATTTAAACAAGATGAAGAGACAGAGGAATACCCAGCAGATAAAGGAACAGGATAAATGCCCACCAAACCAAACAAAAGAGGAAGAGATAGGGAATCTACCTGATAAAGAATTCCGAATAATGATAGTGAAATTGATCCAAAATCTTGAAATCAAAATGGAATCACAGATAAATAGCTTGGAGACAAAGACTGAGAAGATGCAAGAAAGGTTTAACAAGGACCTAGAAGAAATAAAAGAGAGTCAATATAAAATGAATAATGCAACAAATGAAATTAAAAACATTCTGGAGGCAACAAATAGTAGCATAACAGAGGCAAAAGATAGGATTAGTGAATTAGAAGATAGAATGGTAGAAATAAATGAATCAGAGAGGATAAAATAAAAATGAATTAAAAGAAATGAGGACAATCTCAGAGACCTCCAGGACAATATTAAACGCTACAACATTCGAATCATAGGGGTCCCAGAAGAAGAAGACAAAAAGAAAGACCATGAGAAAATACTTGAAGAGATAATAGTTGAAAACTTCCCTAAAATTGGGAAGGAAATAATCACCCAAGCCCATGAAACCCAGAGAGTCCCAAACAGGATAAACCCAAGGTGAAACACCCCAAGACAAATATTAATCAAATTAACAAAGATCAAACACAAAGAACAAATATTAAAAGCAGCAAGGGAAAAACAACAAATAACACACAAGGGAATTCCCATAAGGATAACAGCTGATCTTTCAATAGAAACTCTTCAAGCCAGGAGGGAATGGCAAGGCATACTTAAAGTGATGAAAGAAAATAACCTATAGCCCAGATTATTGTACCCAGCAAGGATCTCATTCAAATATGAAGGAGAAATCAAAAGCTTCTCAGACAAGCAAAAGCTGAGAAAATTCAGCACCACCAAACCGGCTCTCCAACAAATACTAAAGGATATTCTCTAGACAGGAAACACAAAAACGGTGTATAAACTCGAACCCAAAACAATAAAGTAAATGACAACGGGATCATACTTATCAGTAATTACCTTAAATGTAAACGGGTTGAATGCCCCAACCAAAAGACAAAGACTGGCTGAATGGATACAAAAACAAGATCATAACGTTTCTTCCCAGGAGCAAGTGTCTTTTAATTTCATGGGTACAGTCACCATCTGCAGTGATTTTGGAGCCCCCATAATTGAGTTTTAAGCCAACTTTTTCACTCTCCTCTTTCACTTAAAGCTCAAAATTCAGAAAACTATGATCATGACATCCAATCCTGTCACTTCATGGCAAATAGATGGGAAGCAGTGGAAACAGTGGCTGACTTTATTTTGGGGGGCTCCAAAATCACTGCAGATGGTGATAGCAACCATGAAATTAAAAGATGCTTACTCCTTGGAAGGAAAGTTATGACCAACATAGACAGCATATTAAAAAGGACAGATATTACATTGTCAACAAAGGTCTTCTAGTCAAGCCTATGGTTGTTCCTGTAGTCAAGTATGAATATGAGAGTTGGACTATAAAGAAAGCTGAGTGCCAAAGAATTGATGCTTTTGAACTGTGGTGTTGGAGAAGACTCTTGAGAGTCCCTTGGACTGCAAGGATATGCAACCAGACCATCCTAAAGGAGATCAGTCCTGGGTGTTCATTGGAAGGACTGATATTGAAGCTGAAAGTCCAATTCTTTGGCCACCTGATATGGAGAGCTGATTCATTTGTAAAGACCTTGAAGCTGAGAAAGATTGAGGGCAGGAGGAAAAGAAGGATGAGATGGTTGGATAGCATCACAAACTCAATGGATATGGGTTTGCGTAGACTCCGGGAGTTGGTGATGGACAGGGAGGCCTGATGTGCTGTGGTTCATGGGGTTGCAAAGAGTCGGACTGAGCGACTGAACTGAACTTTCACTTTCATCAAGAGGCTCTTTAGTTCTTTGCTTTCTGCCATAAGTGTGGTGTCATCTACTTCTCTGAGGTTATTGATATTTCTCCTGACAATCTTGATTCCAGCTTATGCTTCATCCAGCCAAGCATTTCTCATTATGGATTCTGCATATAATTTAAATAAGTAGGGTGACTATACAAAGGCTTAACATATTCCTCTCCCTATTTGGAACTAGTCTGTTGTTGCATGTCTAGTTCTAACAGTTGCTTCCTGACTTGCATAGAAATTTCTCAAGAGGCAGATGAGGTGGTCTGGTATTCCTATCTCTTGAAGAATTATCCAGTTTTTTTGTGGTCCACACAATCAAAGGCTTTGGCATAGTCAATAAAGCAGAAGTAGATATTTTTCTGGAAATCTCTTGCAATTATGATGATCCAGCAAATGTTGGCAATTTGATCTCTGGTTCCTCTGCCTTTTCTAAATCCAGCTTGAAAATCTGGAAGTTCATGGTTTAAGTACTGTTATGTCCGTACTAGCATTTGACATGAGTGCGATTGTGTAGTAATTTGAACATTCTTTGGCATTGCCTTTCTTATGGATTGGAATGAAAACTGATATTTTCCAGTCCTGTTGCCACTGCTGAGTTTTCCAAATTTGCTGACATAGTAAGTGCAGAACTTTCTCAGGATCATCTTTTAAGATTTGAAATAGCTCAACTGGAATTCCATCACTTTCATTAGCTTTGTTAGTAGTTATGCTTCCTAAGGCCCACTTGTCTTCACATTCCAGGATGTCTGGCTCTAGGTGAGTAATCATACCATCGTGATTATCTGGGTTGTGAAGTTCTTTTTTGTATAGTTCTTCTATGTATTCTTGCCACCTCTTCTTAATAGCTTCTGCTTCTGTTATGTCCATACCATTTCTGTCCTTTACTGAGCCCATCTTTGCATGAAATGTTCCCTTGGTATGTCTAATTTTCTTGAAGAGATCTCTAGTCTTTCCCATTCTATTGTTTTCCTCTATTTCTTTGCACTGATCACTGAGGAAGGCTTTCTTATTTCTCCTTGCTCTTCCTTGGAATTCTGCATTCAAATGTGCATATCTTTCCTTTTCTCCTTTGTTTTTGGCTTCTCTTCTTTTCACAGCTATTTGTAAAGCCTCCTCAGACAGCTATTTTACTTTTTTGCGTTTCTTTTTCTTGGCGATGGTCTTGATCTCTGCCTCCTGTACAATGTCATGAACCTCCATCCATAGTTCATCAGGCACTCTGTCTATCAGATCTAATCCCTTGAATCTATTTCTCACTTCCACTGTATAATCATAAGGGATTTGATTTAGGTCATACCTGAATGGTCTAGTGGTTTTCCCTACTTTCTTCCATTTAAGTCTGAATTTGGCAATAAGGAGTTCATGATCTGAGCCACAGTCAGCTCCCGGCCTTGATTTTGCTGACTGTATAGAGCTTCTCCATCTTTGGCTACAAAGAATATAATCAATCTGATTTCGGTATTGACCATCTGGTGAGGCTGATGTGTAGAATCTTCTCTTGTGTTGTTGGAAGAGGGTGTTTGCTATGACCAGTGCATTCTCTTTGCAAAATTCTATTAGCCTTTACCCTGCTTCATTCTGTACTCCAAGGCCAAATTTGCCTTTTACTCCAGGTATTTCTTGACTCCTTGCTTTTGCATTCCAGTCTCCTATAATGAAAAGGACATCTTTTTTTGGGTGTTAGTTCTAGAAGGTCTTGTAGGTCAACTTCAGCTTCTTCAAGCATTACTAGTTGGGGCATAGACTTGGATTAAAGTGATATTGAATGGTTTCCCTTGGAAATGAACAGAGATCTTTCTGTCCTTTTTGAGATTGCATCCAAGTACTGTATGCAGTACTATGACTTTTGTTGACTATGATGTCTACTCCATTTCTTCTAAGGGATTCTTGCCCACAGTAGTAGATATAATGGTCATCTGAGTTAAATTCACCCATTCCAGTCCATTTTAGTTCACTGATTCCTAAAATGTCAATGTTCACTCTTGGCATCTCCTGTTTGACCACTTCCAATTTACCTAAGTTATTTCTTCAGTATTTTTAATCAGCAGCAAAGCAAGTCTAATTTGTGAAGAACTCCCCAATCCAGGTAGTTATGTGAAAAATAGAGTCCTGAATATTGTTTTGAGTAGTAGAATGACAACTGATGTTTTCAGAAAGTTAATTTGGCAGCAAATGATACTGTGACTTGGACTGGGAAGAGATTTGTGATGAGAAGACAAAATTATAGATTAAAAACTAGTAGTTGCTGGTCTATGGTTATTATGCCATGGAATATACTGTTGTGAGTAGAATTTGAAAGGAAATGAAAGCTGTGTAAAGATGATAAGACTTGTTGATTGATCCTAGTTAAGGCAGAAGTAAGATAAAAATTGGAAATTGGAGACAAATAGTATAGTGGGAAAATAAATTCAGAGTTGAGAGATCTGAGTTGTTTTTAAAGCTCTGTGTGACTCTTGACAATCCATTTTGCCCTTCAGTTTTTCTTGGCCCTTATGTAAAATGAGGAGATTTGGGTGAGGGGGTAACTTATGTCCCTTCTAGGTCCAATATTCTATGATTCCAAGCATGGAGTAACTTGAATAAATGTAAGTGTAATTGAAAATAGGCAATAAACAGCAAAAGAAAAGAGGTACAAGCTGTGACACTTCAAAGAAAAGAGATGTTGTTTTGGTCTGGGATTATCTTAAACCCTTTATAGCATTTTGTGGCATTCTGAGTGGATCCTTAAAGGATAATATAGGGTATATAGGCTTTGGGTAAAAAGAAATCCCAGGAGAATAATGTGATCAATATGCCGTTATTATCAAGCAGTGATTGGTACAAAATTAATAGAACACATTTAATGATCTACATCCTTAATAAATATTAAACTGGATGTTTTTGAGTTAAACTTATGTGTGTTACATATTTGGGTCATCTACAAATTGAAGATAATTATGCCTACCTTGTGAGGTTTAAAATAGGAAAAAAAGATGCTTAGAGAGTTTGAATAACTTGAGATCATTTAATTAGTAAATTATAGAAATTGAGTTAAGAATCATGGTTATGTGAATATTACATGTATTCTTTTTCTGTTTGGTATGATATCTTCCTTTGTGCTTCATGCTAATTAGGCCTAAAACATTTAGCAGTTTATGTGCTTGGCTAAAATTCATTTTTAGTTTTTCTTTTCTGACTTAGAAATACAGTAAAATCTCTTCACAGATCAGCATTAAAATTTTTTGCAATCAATCTTAATGCTAGGAAATATTAACTTTGCACCCCAAGTGAAAGGTTCCCCTCTTCCCCAAGGGAAGAATTCCATTCTTCTGATTAAAATTTTCCTCAATTGCACAGTTACAGTTTCCATAGATAGCAGGGAAGATTCAAACATCTTAATCACCATATAGAAACACACTGATATTCATCTATTCACAATGCAAAACCATTATTCTCTTCTTTAATCTTCCAGAACCATGGTTCCCTGTATTCCTCTCATGTATGCCCATTGGTTTAGTTAGTTCCCTATTCATGCTCACTGGCCTAGACTTTCATTCATTGCCAATACAAATACATACACACACATACTTCTTATGAGAAGCCTATGAGTCACTATGCAGGACTCTTTCCTTGCCTGAGTGTAGAGGCAGTAGGGTTTGAAACAGTATAAATATTGCATTCTGAAGGAGTGAATTGCCTGCCATACAGTGATAGCATGTTCACAGCACTGCAGAGTGATGAGTATGGCCAGTCTGGGGATGGTGACATAAGGGAAGGAGAATAGAATTCTGGGAGCATAAATATGGAAATGGGACAGTTAAGAGAGGGCCTAGTGAAAAGGAACAACCTAGATTCTCTTTTTGTTTTGCATTTCAGTCTCTTTGCACCCCTTAACTTTCTGCCACTGACTACATCCAAAGTCAGCTGTCATCATGGCTGTAATCCAGGGGCATACTATAGAGCCAGAGTCAGCAAACTATAGTCAGTTGGCCACATCCAGCCTGTCTCCTGCTTTTGTTCAGTCCATGAGCTGAGAATTATTTTTACATTTTTAACAATTGAAAAAAGTCAGAAGAAGCATACTATTTGGGGATGTGACAGTTCTATGAAATTCATATATCAGTCCCAAAATAAAGTTTTATTGAAACACAGCCATATTCATTCATCCATTTTCTGTGGATGATTTTGTGCTACAACAGCAGAGTTGAGTAGTTCCCAAAGAAACACTATAGAATGTTCTTATAATTTCTCACTGCTACTATAAATCATAATGCTGCAGTTATCAGCATTCTGAATGCCACATATATTAACTATCTGTGTGAAAAGACAGTTTCAAAAATGAAATACTTAAAATCTCATTACAGATTAGCATTAACAAATGAAATTTGCAGTTAATTCTATTGATTGGAAACACTGATTTTGAATGCCAACTAAATGAAATGTTACTGCTTCTTTTCAAAAAAAAAAAAAAAAAAGAATTTCATTCTTCTCATTAGTAGACTTGTATTAGAAAAAAGTTCTCTATTTTTGAAAAGTGAAGTTGCTTAGTCGTGTCTGACTCTTTGCGACCCCATGGACTGTAGCCCACCAGGCTCCTCCGTCCATGGGATTCTCCAGGCAAGAATACTGGAGTGGGTTGCCATTTCCTTCTCCAGGGGATCTTCCCAACCCAGGGATCGAACCCATGTCTCCCACATTACAGGCAGATGCTTTAACCTCTGAGCCACCAGGGAAGCTCCCTCTATTTTTTTTTCCTCTATTTTTAGTATATTTTAAATTTTGTCAAGAAAAATATAGTTTATTTTCTCTTTTATAATGTAAGTACTTTCATAATATCCTTGATTTTGCCTCTTGGCTTACAAAACCTAAAACATTTACTATCTGTTCCTTTACAGAAAAAAAAAAAAAAAGCCAATTCCTGGCATAAAATGTTGGAGAACTTACTGGAAAAAGAATCAAGAAATATTGGAAATAATCCTGTAGCCTGCAAGCCATAGAATACAGTTTTTAAAATTTTCTTTGTGTTTTTCCTGTGTTCTTCACTGGAGTATTGGAAATCATGTGCTATAGATTTTAAATAACTCAAATGGCCATGCAGTGGCAAATAGGTATGAGAGATTCAAATATCTATCCCATTAAAAGTTTAGAGCTGATGCATATAATTAACCCCTTCTATGGGCATACTAAAAAGAGGGGAAAAGCCTCAAAAATGAAAAAAAAAAAAAAAGCAACAAACCAAACAAAACAATCTTTTTCCTTCTATGCTCAGATTTTGACGTGGATTTTGTCAGTACAAGGAAGTTAAGTTTTCACTTTACATGAATGACTTTATACTTGCCTGTATGCTGTTTTTATATGCCAAAGATATCTTACTTAAATAATGCTATGGTTAAGCACATTTGAGGCATATTTAAGACATTCTCTGGAGTGCCAGGGCAAATAAAGAGGTAAAGATGGGAGAAATACATCTACATGAATATTACAGACAGATCACCTAACTCAGTGATGGGTCACAATTGACACAGCACAGGGTTGTCCCCATTTGTCACATAGCTATATACTACAGCAGGCTATTAAGTCTAGCTACAAGGATATATTCATGCTTTCATTTATTTCTATTCAACAGTTATGCAATTGGAACTGTGCTGGGTACAGAGAGTGGGAGGAAGATATGATCAATGCCATTAATGATCTCACAGTCTAGTGGGAGGAAAAAACAGATAAAAAAATAGAAGAAAATGTAATAAGTGGTGGTATGTATATTCCATTATTACTTGTACAATATTAGTACACAATGTGATGAGAAAAGAGATGAGATTCTACTAGCTCTATCTTGGGAAATTAGGAAAAGCTTCACAACAAAAATGGCCTTTCGGCTGAGTTTCTATAGGTGAGAAGGAATTAAAGAAAAAGAATTATGCAGAAGATGAAAAACATAGCACAAAAGAACATTTTTTGGTGTGTGTCCTAGAATAAAGTTTCGTACAGCTAGAATACATCCTACTTCCTTATTATGGGTGTTCAGGGAAGAACAAATGGAAGGTGAGAGTAGAAATGTTTCTTTAATTTAGGGAAAGATTGAAAATACTTTTTTCTTCTTGGTGGTGGTGATGGTGGTGGTTTAGTCATTAAGTTGTGTCTGATTCTTTCGACCCCATGGATTGTAGCCCGCCAAGCTTCTCTGTCCATGGGATTCACCAGGCAAGAATACTGGAGTAGGTTGCCATTTCCTTCTCTAGGGGATCTTCCTGACCCAGGAATCAAACCCTGGACTTCTGCATTGCAGGCAGATTCTTTACTGACTGAGCTACATAGTAGCCTTTTTCTTCTTACTACTTATGAAGTGTATTTCTCACTGGAGGAATAAATAATACAAGAGGACTTAAAATGGAAAGATAGCTTTATACCTATTTTATATCTATTTTAAGGTCAACATTTGTATCTAAGAGTAATGATCATTTCTAAAAATACTCAACTTTACAGTGCTTCTTTAGAACAGTAATTATTATTTTAAAGCATTAAAAAATTTCACAGGTACAATGTACTTTCTAATGCACTCTTTCATTTTGAAACTCATGATATTTGTTTTAAGTGTTTATAGTCCCATTTTATTAGATGAGAAAAGAGAAGCCAGTAAAGTTTGATTGAATTACTTCAACATCAGAGCTTAATGTAATTCAGAACAGAGATTCTTATCCCTCAAGACCAAAGCTGAACTCATTTGCCATTGCCAACCACACCTCCCTGAATCACCTTTAAAATAGTTAACTTGTTCTTGGACATAGTTTCAGTGACTTACACCATCTGGACAGGGCAAATCAATTTAGATGGAATCAGTTTGGTGATGTGTTTCAATTCAGTGGCACTATTATCCATTTGAAGCTTTTCCTTGGTACCGAGTCTTCATGGACCCTCTGCTAAAATCACATGTGAGTTTCCATTTGTGAATATAATTTCCCTACATTTTGACAGCAGAGGAGTGAAAACTTAGTAAAGCACTGAGTTTCTTGACTAACTGAATCTGAAAAAATCCTTGACTGCATAGAGAGTGACACTGACAAAAAACCCCAGGTGACAATGGGAGACATTTATGGCCTCAGGTTATCAGCAAATTCTATGGAACTATTGCCATTTTAAGTACTGGTGAGGCTGATGGCTTGCTTGTCTCTGTAATCCCTACATCACTAGTTAACCTTCTTTGAGAAGTCAATCTCCCAGTCTCAAGGAAAATGAAACGTGAAAGAGAGAAATGAAATGTAAGCAATGTTGCATCCTGAAATCTAGACCTGGAAGGCTACAGTGAATATAGGCATGAACACAAAGTGATTAAAAAGATTTACAGCTGTTCACTTGTGGGCTTATTATGCAAAATAAATATTGTTGAATTATGATGAATTAAAAGATTTGGCTATTAAGTTATTTGAATCCCGAATAAGAGTTACAGTATGGATAACTTCTGCAACCATTTATCCTAAGTTACTCTACAGCTCAAATTGACTTACTCTATTAGTATCTAAATTCCACTGGGACATAAACAAATATTAGCTAAAAAGTTTTTGGAAATTTCTGCTTCATAGACCAATATATCCTCAATGCTTAACAGAGTAGTGAGAACATAATAATCTCAATATGTTAACACATATTGTAATCTCAGTAACAGTGCCAGTTATAATAGCCCCTTCCTACACACCCCTCTCTAGTTCTAATCCCCATCCCTTTTCCAAAAACTTCCTCCGAAAGACAAAAAAAGACTTTCAGAAGCATTTGCTGGATGTAGGCTGGCTTGTAGGAGAATACTCTGACAATAGAAACCAGAAAAAGGATGAACAATGTAATTTCAAGTAAAGAAATCCTGTAGGAAGAGGTTAGTCTCAATAATACTCAATAAATCTCAGCTAGACAATTTTTGAAAATTTACCTAAATCCCAGTTATTTTAGCATTGGCAGGTACCATAATTCTCTGTCATGACTTTCTATTTCTCAAGGTGTAGTCTGCAAGTTCCTTTCAGGGAATCTACAACATTCACATAATTTTCTTTTTTTTAATATTGGATTATAATTGATTTACAATGTTTTAACAGTTTCAAGTGTTCAAAAAAGTGATACACATGCATATATATATATATATATATAATATTATCTTAAGAACTCTTTTACAATTTAGATTATTGTAGGATATTGAGTAACCTTTCCTGTGCTATGCAGTACATCCTTACTGGTTATCTATTTATATATAGTAGTGTGTATATGTCAGTCCCAAATTCCCAATCTAAGCCTCACCCTGCTTTCCCTTTGGTAATCGTAAGTTTGATTTCTATGTCTGTGAGTCTGTTTTTGTTTGGTAAGTAAGTTCATTTGCATCATTTTTAAAAAATATTCCATATATAAGTGATACCATATGATATTTGTCTTTGTCTGACTTCACTTAGTTTGATAATCTCTATGCACACTATTTTTGTCATAACCCTTTAATTCATTAATTGTGTTGATATTCACATTGATGGTACAAAATTGTGATGGTTAAAACTGCAGGAGCTTTGGTATGAAATAACACAGTGACACTACTGTGTTGTAAGTTTAGTCTTTGCATTCTTCACCACTAGTTTCAATTAAGAATGTCCTTGATGAAGTATAAAATTTGTTAATTTCATTAAAGCTTAACACTTATGTATACATCTTAATATATATGTCTTACTAGTCTCTGATGAAATGGTAACTCATGTAAATTACTTCAGTATATTGAAGTACTATAATTGTCTCAAGGAAAAGCACGTATGCCATTGTTTGAGGTATGTGCTCAAAAGAATTTTTTTTTTTTCCATAGAAAATTACTTTTACTTGAAAGGAACCATGTAGGTAGACTAAGGATGAATGTAAGTAAACTATTGCTATTTAGACTCGGATATGCGGCTGATATTTTCTCAAAAATGAATGAGGTGAGTCTGTTACTTCAATGAAAATAACTGGCAGTATTTTTTGCCAGTAATGATAATATTTAAGATTTCAAGCAGAAATGAGCATTTTTGAAAATTTGTTACTATTATCCCTTCTATGAGATTGACAAATTCCCAATACTTAAAGATTTTTCTGATAACATTAGTGGTGATAATAATAAAGGTGATTTTGTGATATTGTGTAGTAAAATATGTCAATATTTGGAAGATATTTATAACTTAATGAATGAATACTTTCCAAATGATGAATATCAGATGGTATAAAATCTGTATAAAAGATCCACTGAAAGTGAAAGTTTATCAATAGCTTTTATTGCATTAATAACAAAGTACAGACAGTTAACTAAGAAACTATGACCTGGTCAAGTTTTGGTACAGTAAAGTTTTAAGGAATGACTAGTTTTCACTAGACAGCAAGGAGGAAAAGAGTCCATGTCAATGGCAAACTTATACAGATTCACAGGAACATGAAAGAGCATGGTTTGTTTGAGGAAGTACATCTGGTTTCAAGTTGCTGGGGGATAAAATGAGAAGTGCAAAGGGACAGGAAATGAGCTAGATCGTCAAGGGTCATGTATGAAATTATAAGAATAGATTTTATCATATGGCTGATTTGAAAAAAAACCCTGAAATTTGTCTAATATTTTATCTGAGAAAGTGTGCACCATAGATTTATTCTGAAAAGCAACATTGGCGGCTACTGCAATACTTCAAGTAAAAGACAAAATTTGATGATTGCAATAAGACAGTGGTAGTGGGTGTTGGAAAGTAGAAGACTGTTTCAAAATCTGTTTGTGTTGAAATAAAAATAAATGACTTAGAGACTGAATATTGATAATGCTAAAGAACAACAAATAAACATCAGCCTATCCAAGACATCTATTTCCTTTTAAGTGAGCCTTGGTAATTTATGTCTTTCAAGGACTTTGTCCATGTCATTAAAGTTGTAGAATTTACTGACATAAAGTTGTTCATATGATTCTCTTTTGGTACTTGTAGAGTCTCTGGGGAGATCACCTTTCTTATTCCTGGTATTGTAATATGTGTGTTCTCTCTTTATCCTACTGTCTCTTCCAGGGACTCCAATTACACATATAAACAGTTCAGTTCAGTCACTCAGTCATGTCCAGCTCTTTGTGATCCCATTAACTGCAGCACGCCAGACTTCCCTGTCCATCACCAACACCTGGACCCTACTCAAACTCATGTCCATCCCGTCAGTCTTGCCATTCAACCATGTCATCCTCGGTCGTCCTCTTCTCCTCCTGCCTTCAAACTTTCCCAGCATCAGAGTCTTTTCCAATGAGTCAGTTCTTCCCATCAGGTGGCCAAAGTATTGGAGTTTCACGTTCAGCATCAGTCCTTCTGATGAATATTCAGGACTGATTTCTTTTAGGATGGACTGGTTGGATCTCTTTGCAGTCCAAGGGACTCTCAAGAATCTTCTTCAATACCACAGTTCAAAAGCATGAATTTTTTGGCACTCATCTTTCTCTATAGTCTAACTCTCACATCCATATGTAACTATTGGAAAAACCATAGCTTTGACTAGAAGGACCTTTGTTGGTAAAGTAATGTCTCTGCTTTTCAATATACTACATTGCTCATAGCTTTTCTTCCAAGGAAAAAGCGTCTTTTAATTTCATGGCTGCAGTCACCATCTACAGTGATTTTGGAGCTCCCCAAATAAAGTTTCTTTCTGTTTCCATTGTTTCCCCATCTATTTGCCATGAATTGATGGGACAGGATGCATGATCTTACTGTTCTGAATGTTCAGTTTTAGGCCAACTTTTTCACTCTCCTCTTTCACTTTTATCAAGAGGCTCTTTAGTTCTTCTTCCCTTTCTGCCATAAGGGTGGTGTCATTTGCATATCTGAGGTTACTGATGTTTCTCCCAGCAATCCTGATTCCAGCTTGTGCTTCATCCAGCCTAGCATTCCACGTGATCTACTCTGCATATAAATTAAATAAGCAGGGTGACAATACACAGCCTTGACAAATTCCTTTCCCAATTTGGAACCAGTCTGTTGTTCTATGTCCAGTTCTAACTACTGTTTCCTGACCTGCATACATGTTTCTCAGGAGGCAAGTCAGGTGGTCTGGTATTCCCATCTCTTTCAGAATTTTCCACAGTTTGTGGTGATCCACACAGTCAAAGGCTTTGGCATAGTCAATAAAGCAGAAGTAGATGTTTTTCTGGAACTCTATTGCTTTTTTGATGATTCAACGGATGTTGGCAATTTGATCTCTGGTTCCTCTGCCTCTTCTAAATCCAGCTTGAACATCTGGAAGTTCATGGATCACATACTGTTGAAGCTTGGCTTAGAGAATTTTGAGCATTACTTTGCTAGTGTGTGAGATAAGTGCAATAGTGTGGTAGTTTGAACATTCTTTGGCATTGCCTTTCTTTGAGATTGGAATGAAAACTAACCTTTTCCAGTCCTGTGGCCATGGCTGAGTTTTCCAGATTTGCGGGCATATTGAGTATAGCACTTTCACAGATTTAATCCCAGTCAGTTTGGTTGTATGTGGGAAAAAGTGTTAGTTGCTCAGTCCTGTCCAACTTTTTGTGACCCCATGGACTGTATCCCACCATGATACTCTAGCCATGGTATTTCCTAGGCAAGAATACTGGAGTGGGTAGCCATTTCCTTCTCCAGGAGATCTTCCTAACCCAGAGACTGAACCTGGGTCTCCTACACTGCAGACAAATTCTTTACTGTCTGAGCCATCAGGGAAAGCTTTGGCTCTATAGTCATTGCCTTTAACCACTATGGTATATAACTATCTAGAACCAATGGAGAAACAGGCTCAAAAAAGAATATTTTCCAGATAATAACACATTATTCCAATTTTTCACAAATTCTTATTATGTACAGATTATCACCCATGAACTATTTATAATAATGTTTTCTAATTTCTTTTAATGGATACATCAAATACTTATCTTTCACGAGTTCTAAGTAGTATTTGACTGCTCCCTTATCCTTGAAAGATGTTATATTTCCCTGTTATCTGAGAAAACTACTTCCTTGACCTGCCTCCCCTTCTCTGCCAATTCATGTACCTGATAAATATTTACTGAGACATTTAATTTGTGCCATTCTTTTGGTATTGAAGTTATAGTGAGAGATTTGAAGTCACTGCCCTGATGAGACCGAATTCTAGTGAAAAAGAAAGACAATTTAAAAGTAATACATAATTGTGAAACTTCAAATACTGTGGAAGAGTAAGGGAATAACCAGAAACATTGCCTTGCCCCATCCCAATGCCACGTTCAAGAAGTAATCATGCTAATAATTTGGTGTGCTTTCTTTCAGATCTGTAGGTAAGGATATACATACAATGTGCTATTTATATACACATATATGTATACATAAATATACACATACATACATATACACTTAAGTACGTCTAGACACACAGAGAGAAATATATTTGGACTTAGTTTTCTATAAAACTGATTATACAACACATTTGTCTACAACTAGCTTTATTCATTTAATAAGGAATCATTAATATCTTCCACATACTTGATGTATATTTTTCCTTTATACTTTAATCATTCTCAGTTGATGGGTATTTAGGTAATTTCCAAATTTTTGAACACAGGTAGTGTTACAGTGAATACCTTTGTACATGAATATTTGGGTGTTAATGCAAATATTTCCTTAGGATCAGTTCAATTCAATTACTCAGTAGTGTCTGACTCTTTGCGACCCCATGGACTTAAGCACACCAGGCTTCTCTGTCCATCAGGTTGCCCAAACTCATGTTCATAGAGTTGGTGATGCCATCCAACCAACCCATCCTCTGTTTTCCCCTTCTCCTCCTGCCTTCAATCTTTTCCAGCATCAGGATCTTTTCCAGTGAGTCAGCTCTTCGTAGCAGGTGGCCAAAATATTGAAGCTTCAGCTTTAGCATCAGTCCTTCCAATGAATATTCAGGACTGATTTCCTTTAAGGTTGAATAGTTGGATCTCCTTGCAATCCAAGGGACTCTCAAGAATGTTCTCCATAACCACAATTCAAAACCATCTGTACTTTGGCACTCAGCTTTCTTTATGATCCAAATCTCATATCCATACATGACTACTGGAAAAACCATAGCTTTGACTAGACAGACCTTTGTCGGCAAAGCAATGTCTGTGGTTTTTAATATGCTATCTAGATTTGTCATAGTTTTTCTTCCAATGAGCAAGCATCTTTTAATTTCATGGTTGCAGTCACCATTTCAGTTCAATTTCTCAGTCATGTCTGACTCTTTGAACCCCAATGGATTTCAACATGTCAGGCTTCTTTGTATATCACCAACTCCCAGAGCTTGCACAAACTCATGTCCATCAAGTCAGTGATGTCGTTCAAACATCTCATTCTCCGTGGTCCCCTTCTCCTCCTGCCTTCAATCTTTTCCAGCATCAGTATCTTTTCCAATGAGTTAGTTATTTGCACCAGGTGACGATTTTGGAACCCAAGAAAATAAAGTCTGTCACAGTTTCCATTGTTCCCCCATCTATTTGCCATGAAATGATGGGAACAGACACCATGATCTTAGTTTCTTGAATGTTGAGTTTTTAGCCAGCTTTTTCTTTCTCCTCTTTCACTTTCATCAAGAGGCTCTTTAGTTCCTCTTTGCTTTCTGCCATAAGTGTGGTGTCATCTGCATACCTGAGGTTATTGATATTTCTCCTGCCAATCTTATTTCCAGTTTGTGCTCCACCCAGCACGGCATTTTGCATGATGTACTCTGCATAGAAGTTAAATAAGCAGAGTGACAATATACAGCCTTGACGTACTCCTTTCCCAATTTGGATCCAGTCCATTGTTCCATGTTCTGTTCTAACTGTTGCTTCTTGACCTGCATACAGATTTCTCAGGAGGCAGGTAAAGTGGTCTGGGATTCTCATCTCTTGAAGAATTTTCCACAGTTCGCTGTGATCTACAGTCAAAGGCTTTAGCATCATCAATGATACATAAGTAGATGTTTTTCTGGAATCCTCTTGCTTTTTTGATATTCAACGGATGTCGGCAATTTGATCTCTGGTTCCTCTGCCTTTTCTAAACTCAGCTTGAACATCTGGAAGTTCTCGGTTCATGTACTGTTGAAGCCAACTTGGAGAATTTTGAGCATTACTTTGCTAGCATATGAAACGAGTGCAATTGTGTGGTAGTTTGAACATTCTTTGGCATTGCCTTTCTTTGAGATTGGAATGAAACCTGACCTTTTCCAGTCCTGTGGCCACTGCTGTGTTTTTCAAACTTGCTGGCGTATGCAGCAGTTTAACAGGATCATCTTTGAGAATTTGAAATAGCTCAGTTGAAATTCCATCACCTCTGCTAGCTTTGTGTGTAGTGATGCTTCCTAAGGCCCACGTGACTTCACTCTCCAGGATGTCTAGCTCTAAGTGAGTGATCACACCATCGTGATTATCTGGGTCATGAAGATCCTTTATAGCTCAGCTTTTAAATAATCTGTCTGCCATGCAGGAGACCTGGGTTTGATCCCTGGTTGGGAAGATCTTCTGAAGAAGGGAGAGACTACCCCCTCCAGTATTCTGGCCTGGAGTATTCCATGGACTGTTATAGGGATTCATACAACATGTCTTCCTTAGGATAGATCCTAGGAATTAGAACTGAGCTTTTGAAGAGTATGCACATATAAACCAAATAATAGATAAAATTAATTCCACTGTTACTCCTTTGGAAATTCATAGGAACCTCAAATTCTCATGGATTTCTCTTAAACCCTGTGAATTCACTTAGTGTATGGATAGTCAGTCTTAAAAGAAATCAAACCTGAATACACTTTGGAAGGACTGATGCTGAAGCTGATGCTCCAACACTTTCGCCATCTGATGTGAATAGCTGACTCACCGGGAAAGACTCTGATGCTGGGAAAAATTGAACACAGAAGGAGAAAAGGGCAACAGAGGGTGAGATGGTTGTATGGCATCACTGATTCAATGGACATGAACTTGGGCAAACTCTGGGAGATGGTGAGGGACTGGGAACTCTGACATGCTGCAGTCCATGGGGTTACAAAGAGTTGGTGACTGAAGAACAACAATCTTGCCAACTGACATATGTGGCTCCTATTCTGTATCATTTTGTGTCAAATATAGCACTCTGCTTCTCCTCATCACTTTTACAAGAAAAACACTCAAACAAAACCATTCTTACTTTACATTAGACTTACTGATTTTCTGTTTGTTATACACAGAGCTACTGAGTTTTGAAAGACCTTGATGGATAATATTGGCTACAGAAAATGGTCTTTAGCTCTAACATAAAATAAACATGTCTTTCTTTTAAAAAAATGGCTTTGTGTGTGTGTGTGATATAACAACTCAAGATTTTGAGAAATAAAATAGGTTTTGCATTTCAAAACCACAGATCACTCAAAATTTATCATGACAATTTCCATTCTTAAAAATCCTTTGGTCAGCGTGTCATGTTCTTACGGTCTTTCTTCCCTCACCCCATTTCTTCCAGTATTCATATTTCTCTTCCCTCTTCCTTCTTTCTCAGAAACAAGGAAAATCTTCCTGCATAGCTCAGTTGTAAAGAATCTGCCTGCAATGTGGGAGACCTGGGTTCAATTCCTGGGTTGGGAAGTTCCACTGGAGAAGGAAATGGGAACCCATTCCAGGATTCTTGCCTGGAGAATCCTATGGACAGAGGAGCCTGGCAGGCCACAGTTCATGGGATTTCAAGAGTTGGAAATGACTTAGTGCTATCTTTCTTTTCTTTTCTTTCTTATTTTCTTGTACCAGAGTTATTCTAATTTCTTTAGCCTTACTCCTCAAACTCTGTTTTGTTTTTCATTTAACATTTCAAAGATCTCTGCCATAATTTTACAAGTAAAGTGTTAAAGTTCTGCTTGTTTAAGTTTTTTGAAAGGAGCCATCCTCCTTCATAATATTTGTCTAAGGAAAGGAAAGGAAAAAAAAAAGTGGTTTAAATCTTCCAGGTTCACATATTTACAGTTTTGATAAATACTGTCAAATTGCCCTGTAAATGGGGGACACTATTATTTTTCACTACCACCAAGAATATATGAGAATGTTGCTTCTCTTCATAGGCCTTAATAATTGAATATAATCAATCTCACTTTTTCTGTTGCTGTTTTTGCAATTTATTGAAAGGGTAATGGTATTTTATTATTTCCTTAGTTTTCACTTGGACATTCGGTAAAATTCAATGAATTTCAAGACATTTATTGAATTTTCTTGTTTCTACTTTGTGAATTGTTAATATATTTCTGAATGTTTTTTTTAATATCAAATTATTAAAAATTGGTTTTATTCTCCATCTCATTGTTTTTCAGGGTTAGTTTAGATGATCACATGATTTATTTCTTTAGTTTATAAATTATATCTTTTTCTATAATTAAGCCATCATTGTAATATTAAGATTACCCCTACTTGGTAATAATATAGTAAGACTTGTCTGAAATTACTTTGCTAATATTTTAGTTAGGATTTTGTCATCTATGTTCATGTATGAGGTTGGTTTATGCTTTGTATTTTGAAATTATAGAAAAATGTTCTCTTCTCTATATAAGTCAATTTTGTTCATTTATAATTTCCTTGAAA
Source organism: Bos grunniens (assembly GCF_055505025.1). Lineage (NCBI taxonomy): Eukaryota > Metazoa > Chordata > Mammalia > Artiodactyla > Bovidae > Bos > Bos grunniens. The sequence goes on along the minus strand of NC_141194.1, from coordinate 95,799,515 downwards.
ATGGCCTATTTCATAAACATTTACAGTTTATTGGTAAGGTATTATATATCTTGAAAACAGATCATCTTTGATATCTGGTTTATCATTTTTAATTTTTAAAACTTTGCTTCTTGGTCAAAATTGCCAAATACCTGTCCATTTTGTAGCTACTTCTAAAGGGCTGATATATTAAGCATTTTAATTTTTATCAATTTTTATTATTTTATTATTTAATTCACTTTGTATTATTTTATTATTATTTCTTAAGATAAACTTGAAATTAGTATTTCTTCCATTTTTCTCATTTTTAGTAATTACAGATAAAGCTATGCATATTCCTCTCAGAACCACTATATTCCCAGACTAAGACTTTGAGATGCAATGACTTTATGATTTATTTTTTTCTAAATTTTCTGTGTTTCAGGTTTTATTTCTTCTTAAAGCAAGTAGTTAAAATAGTTAAAAATATATTTTTCACATAATCTTTTATGATTTTTAGCTAATATTTTTATTTATTTCTTGTTGACACTGAGGTTGAAGAAAGTCAGGTAAACTATGATTTTTGCTTTAGCACTTTATTGAAATTTTCTTTGTGACTTAGTACATGGTAAATATTTTAAGTATTTTATGGGAATTATGTGGCATTTTTAACTTGTTTGATAGATTCCCATAGTAGAATTAATTTTAAGAGAAATATGTTATATGTTTTGATAGACTGGCTTGCAGCAAACCAGTACTCCTGCTGAGAACAAACAGAAAACTTAGATAAAATTCAAGATTTACTTTGAAGGTTTCAGGATAATTTCAAGACAACTAGAATTTAAAGGTACAAATAAAACAGAGAAGGGAATGTCATTGAGGTTAAGCCTAACCTTTTATCTGTTGTTTTCCCACTTGGTCCATTTGTTGCTTCTTGATACCAAGAAAGAAGCAGAGAAGCCTGGATAACTTTGGTCATTAGGGAATAGGGAGACAGAATAGGGAGATAGATAGTAGATTTCTGGTATTTGAAAGATCACAGCATGACAGACTAAGATCCCAGAGAGGAAAAAGGCACAAACATATGAGCTAGACACTTGTCACCAATTTCCACCTCAAGGCCTTTCCTCACTAAGCCACACAAGGAAAGATGATAAGAAACCAAGCAGAAAACAGCTGAAAAGAAAAGTGGAGTTTTCCATGGTTTCATGTCCTGGAGCAAAAAATTGAAGTTAAGTGCCCCTCATTATGTAGCATTATTAAGAGACACTAAAGGCTTTCAGCTGGAATCCATGAAGGATCCAGCTCTAGGTGTGTGGGCAAAACAGAAGAAGAAGGAGTTTCTAGAGACTGCAAAGCAGGTATGGGCTGCTTCAGTCTAGGACAGAACTTAGTGATTTGTCCCTTTTGCAGCTTGGATAGGAAATACAGTAAAACTTCCCTGGAGAAAGATAACCTCCTGTAGATCTTCCATAAATTTTCATAGATAATGTCTAACATAATTTTAAAAATAACCAAATTAACAAAAATCATTTTTCTGGAGAAAATTATGGACAGTAGAAGACTTGCTGGGAGTTCAGCTATTCAGTTGTCAGACTTTGACTTTTAAATTATTGTGAGCCATACCTTAAAAAAAAGTAGATACAAAGTAGTTTTTAATTTTTCCAAATGAATGAAAGACACTGAACCACAATTCAAGAATTGTGATGAACCCCACACAGAATAGTACAAAAACAAAGCCACACATAGACAAATCATCATGAAACTGCAGAAAAAGAGAGAGAAATTCTAATTCAAAGAGAAAATCTTGAAAATATCTAGGAAAAAAAGTCTCACCAACTTCAAAACAGGAGCAATTAAACAGATAACTGCAAAGCACTGCTGTGAGTAATTAAAGAAAACTAAGTAATTGAAGGGATTAATCATGCTAATGAATTGGAAAACTTTTTATTGCAATTACATCAGTTCTCCCTAGATTTATTTGTAGGTTTAGTGCAATCCCAATAAAAATATCAACCAGTTTGTGTGGGTGTGGGTACGTGATTACAAAAGCACATTCTAAAATTTGTCAGGAACTGTAAAGGCCCAGAATAGCCAAGACAGTCTTAAAGAACAAGAACAAAGCTGAAGGGTGCACACTACCAGAAAGCAGGGCTTATTTTAAAGCTATAATGATTAAGACATTGTTAATTGTGCAAGAATAGATGAATAGGAGGAACAGGAGAGTTCAGAAATAGAGTTAACATGATCAAGTCTACACTAAAAATCAATGAAGGAAAAAACAACACTTTCCATAAATGGTTCTGGATTAACTGGATATTCTAATTAAAACTTGATTTTCCCCTCCTGCCGTATTGAAAAACTAATTCCACATGTATTGTGATCTTAATACAAAAGATAAAACATAAATCTTAAGAAAATGGTATAATCTTGGAATACACAAAAATCTTCCAAACAGGACACAAAGAATAATATCCATAAAAAATATATAATAAATTGGACTAGATTACAATTAAAAGTATATTTTCAGCAGAAAAGACACTTAAAAGAGTAAAAAGGAAATCTAGAGTAAGAAAAAAAAAATTTTGCAATTTTATATATACAACAAAGGACATGCATCCAAAGCAATGAGAAAAGACCCAAGATAAATTAAATGGAGAAAAGACTGGAATAGGGTCCTCAAATAAATATATACAAATGGCCAACACACATAAAAAAATCAAGACAATGGAAATGAAAACCACCATGAAGTACTGCTACATATTCACTAGGATGAATACTTTTAAGAGACTGAAACTACTACTGGAAAGGTATAGAACAATTGAACCTTTCAGACACTACTGATGGAAGTGTAAAAAACACTTTAGAAAAAGTTTATAATATCTTTAAAAGCTTAACCTGTACTAATTATGTACCCCAACAGTTTCCATTTCTATGTTCATGCGCACAAAAGATGAGTGTGTATATATACCAACATATATAGAAGAATGTCCATAGCACCTCTCTACAGAATAGCCCCAAACTGAAAATAATCTAAGTATTTATCGACAGTAGAATGGATAAATAATATGTTCATATACTTTATTACTACACAGCTATAAAAATGAAAGAAAAATCACTATTATATGTAACATTAACGATGAATCCCTGAAACAATATCGACTGAAAATGCTAGGTACAAAGAATAATTACTGCAAGGTTACATTTCTATAAAATTAAAAAATCAGCTTAACAAAACTATTTTATGGTATTAGAAATCTGGATAAGTATTACTTTTGGTGGAGATAGTAACTGGTTGGGGGCATAACGAAGGCCACTGTGGTATTGGTGATGTTTGTCAAAGAGGTGAAAGGATCAAAGAGCACCTGTGCTATGCTGTGCTAAGCCACTTCAGTCGTGTCCAGCTCTTTATGACCCTATGAACTATAGCCCTCTGTCTATGGGATTCTCCAGGTAAGAATACTAGAGTGGGTTGCCATGCCCTCCTCCAGAGGATCTTCCCAACCCAGAGACTGAACCCTCATCTCTTATGTGTCCTGCATTGGGAGTCAGGTGCCTTGCCACTAGTGCCACCTGCTGCTGCTAAGTCACTTCAGTCGTTTCTGACTCTGTGTGACCCCATAGACGACAGCCCACCAGGCTCCCCCGTCCCTGGGATTCTCCAGGCAAGAACACTGGAGTGGGTTGCCATTGCCTTCTCCAATGCATGAAAGTGAAAAGTGAAAGTGAAGTTGCTCAGTCGTGTCCGACTCTTAGCGACCCCATGGACTGCAGCCTACCAGACTCCTCTGTCCATGGGATTCTCCAGGCAAGAGTACTGGAGTGGGGTGCCATTGCCTTCTGGGAAACCCAAAGAGCACCTACATTACCACGACTGAAATTTGGAAAGTAAAGATATTGGTCATCTGAGTGCCAGAACCTTAATATGATATGCTGGTAGGAGAATATTTGAGAAGTTATAAAAAAGTTAAAAAGATATTCAAGGCTAAAAAAATATAATTCTGAAAGATATATGGTCTAACTGATGCAATATTAGATGATTCAAATTATTGTGAAGACTTTTGGCTCATTGTAGTAAATTTTATCAAAATATATGTAGAAATAGTAAATATTCTTTATATATGGGATAAAAGTAGAAATGTCTACTATCTCTTCAGGGATATCAACAGCATATCTGAGCTGTATTTTAAAATGATGCATATTCATTCATAGATATTTTTATGGTGCAGTGGTAAAGATTCTGCCTGCCAATGTAGGAGAGGAAAAAAAAATGATGCATATCCATTCATAGATATTTTTTAAATTCTGTGAGTGCAGAATGTAAAAGTTATAGGCTATATTTTCATTTATTGAAATAATATGCTTGAACTCACATGGAGCAATAATCCAAACTTCATGTCATTTATTTATTCATTCAGAAAATTTGTTGAGCAGTTACTATGCATCTTATACCATAGTAACAAAGGGAAGAAGATGCAATACTTGCCCCTGAGAATTTTCTGATAGTGTGGGGTCAGAAGCAAACATGGGAGGAATATAGTACACTGTTTAATAGAAAATTTGGGCTCAAATTGTCTGAGTTAGAAACCACGCTTCTCCGGTTGCTAACTGGGTGACTTTGGACAATATGCTTAGCCTCTTTTTGCCCATTTCTTCTTCTTAAAATTAAATAATAGTACTAAACTTTCATTGTAAGGGCTAAATTACGACGTAAGATGTTTAAGCACTGCAGACTCAATGATTTCAAGTTCAATGTCTTCCAGAAATATATGACAGAATAAATTTCTATTGCTTTAAGTCACTGTTTGTGGCAATATTTTTACAACAACTTCATAAACTAATGACTTGATTAGTAATAACAGCACAACTATTTTCATATACACAAGAGTTTCAAAAAGATCTTACCCTTACGTGAATTCTGAAAAAATGTTACTTTAACATTAGGGGTTACAGACAATTGAGAGGGAAATAAAGATCAAGAACTCCAGAATGTTAATCTTGTGGCATAGAAGCACTGGAAATGCATTTTGAAGTTAAATATATATTAGGTAAAAAGAATCATTAATAGTTCACATAGATAGCTAGAAGTATAGATAGCTAGAAAATTCAAGTCAAAAGTACTTTTGGAGTTTTATGTTTAAAAATATTAATAGTATGATAACACAAAGTAAGCACACTAGTAAAACTTGCCAAACCACCAAATCTGCAAAGCTTTCTGAATCAACATGTAGTCTAGCTATTGCTTTCCACTGAGGGAATAAGAACAAAGGGGGAAGAGGGCTCCTTTTTTTGTCTGCTATTTGACAAAACAATTACTGCATTTCACAAAAATGACTAGTAAGAAACAGGGACAGTGACTAGATTTTTCAGAAAAATTTTCTCTCACAATTATTGTGAAAAATGCTTTGAAAATTTAAAATCTTACAATACATGTGAATTTTTACACATTTCTACTTTTTTAGACTTTTGAATTTCAAAATGCACTAAAGATGGAATTTCTTTTCCTTCTTTGAAAATACATGACACATAAAACGTTCTACTGAAATTAGAAGTCTAAGATTTTAATTTTGGTTCTACCATTTATTATGTGGCAAATAATATAGCCATCTAGATTATGCCTGAGCCCTTTGATGACCTAAAGTCAACCTGTATTTTAAGATTTAAATAAAATTGAGTTCCTTCTGTATTTTCCACATTAGCTCCTTATCAGATATAGGGCTTGCAAATATTTCTTCCAATCTGTAGGTTGCTTTATGCATGCAACTTAATAGCAAAGAAAACACAAATAACCTGACTTAAAAATGAGCAAATGAGCAAATTACCTAATAGGTCCTTTTACCAAAGAAAGCATGCACATGTCTAACAGGTATATAAGAAGGTGATCCACCTCACTAATCAGGAAAATGAAAATCAAGACCACAATGGAATATAACCTCACATCTATTATTTAAGGATGAGAGATAACAAATGTTAAGAATGTGGAGAAAGGAGGACCCTGGTAAAGCCATTATGGAAAACAGTCTGGAGGTTTCTCAAAATACATAGAACTACCTTGTTCAGAAAACAAAGATCATGGCATCTGGTCCCATCACTTAATGGGAAATAGATGGGGAAATAGTGGAAACAGTGTCAGACTTTATTTTTTGGGGCTCCAAAATCACTGCAGATGGTGACTGCAGCCATGAAATTAAAAGATGCTTACTCCTTGAGAGGAAAGTTATGACCAACCTAGATAGCATATTCAAAAGCAGAGATATTACTTTGCCAACAAAGGTTCGTCTAGTCAAGGCTATGGTTTTTCCAGTGGTCATGTATGGATGTGAGAGTTGGACTGTGAAGAAGGCTGAGCACCGAAGAATTGATGCTTTTGAAATGTGGTGTTGGAGAAAACTCCTGAGAGTCCCTTGGACTGCAAGGAGATCCAACCAGTCCATTCTGAAGGAGATCAGCCCTGGGATTTCTTTGGAAGGAATGATGCTAAAGCTGAAACTCCAGTACTTTGGCCACCTCATGCGAAGTGCTGACTCATTGGAAAAGACTCTGATGCTGGGAGGGATTGGGGGCAGGAAGAGAAGGGGATGACAGAGGATGAGATGGCTGGATGACATAACTGACTCGATGGACATGAGTCTGAGTGAACTCCGGGAGATGGTGATGGACAGGGAGGCCTGGCGTGCTGCGATTCATGGGGTCGCAAAGAGTTCAACAGGACTGAGTGACTGAACTGAACTGAACTGTGATCCAGAAATCTCACTACTGACTATATATCCAAAGGACACGAAATCAGTGTCTCAAAGATTTATCTGCACTCCCATGTTCGTTGCAACATTATTCATAAAAGCCAAGACGTGAAAACAACCTAAGTATCCATCGGTAGATGAATGGATGAGAAAGTAGCACTCTATGAACAATGACGTTATTCAACTCCAAGAAGAAAGAAATCCTCTTCTTTTTGACAACATAGATGAAACTGGAGGATATTATGCTAAGTGAAATAAACCAGACAGAGAAAGACGAGTACTTTACGCTCTTGCTTATATGTTGGAATTTTAAAAAGTTGAATTCAGAGCCAGAGACTAGAATGGTAGTTACCAGAGGGGCGGAGTGGATGGGGGAAATGAGGTGTTGGCCAAATGGTACAAACTTTCTGTGTAAGAGGAGCAAGTTCTGAGGATGTAATGTGTAACTTTGGAGACTATAGTTAATACTATGCTGTATAGTTGGGTTTCCTTGGTGGTTCAGCAGTAAAGAATCTGCCTGCAGTGCAGTAGATGCAGGAGATGCAAGTTCAATCCCTAGGTTGAACTGGGAAGATCCTCAATCCAAGGATTGTTAATAATATAGTTAATATATAATAATGTACAGTTAATAATACTGTGGGGCTGTATTGTATACTTGAAATTTGCTAGGAGAGTACCTCTTGTATTCTCACCACACCAAAAAATAGTAACAATGTGAGGTGTTAATGTGTTAATTAACTTGGTTGTGGTAATCACTTCTAATGTGCAGAAGTGTATACCAGTCCATCATGTTGTGCATTTTATGTATAAATACAATTTTATTTATAAATACAGTTTTATTTGTCATTTATACTTAAATAAAGCTGGAAAAATAGTATATGACTTGAGAGTTCACTTGGAAAGACATTTAAATAAAACAGACTCAAATCCCCATCCATATGTGGTGGGAAGCCCAGGGTTTTTCCCTGTATCTTTAATCTACATTTTTCTTGGTCACCTCTGTCTGATTTCCCGATGCTTCCATATTCTTGATTCCCTTTATGCTTCTCACATATTCTAAATGTGCAGTCGTCATACAACACTGTGCCGAACCACTGTACTTACTCTAGCACTCCCTCAATGATGCCAAATTTGTTTGTATCATCCACTTTTTTTTTTTAATTGGGGTATAGTTGGTTTACACTGGTGTATTAGTTTCTGATGTATGACAAAATGAGTCAACTATATGTATACATATATCCCCTCCCTCTTGTCCCTCCCTCCCACCAACCCCCAGACCTCACCCATGTAGGTCAGTTTCAGGGCAGGAATAGAAACACAGGTGATGAGAATGGACGTCTGGACATGGTGGAGGGGAGGAGGGTGGTGGGATGAACTGGAAGATTTGGATTGATGTATGTGCACTTCTATGTGTAGCAGCCTTTTATTGAAGATTTAAAGGCATTGGGAGATGGCAAAACATAGGACAGAACAGGGTACTTAAAATGAAATATCAGGCATTCTTTGGCCATTATTGCCACTAGAAAGTTCTCACTTTTTTATTGTCATTTACTCATCCCTTTCTCTATTTTATTCTCTCTCATTGTTACCCCATGCATCTCTCCCCTCTTGACAAATTCTGTCCAGAGAAATTCAGCTATTTATTTGCCTCAGTCCCTGCCATTCCACTGAGACAGGCCATGGCCTGGGAATCAATTTTTTTTTTTAATAAGTTGTTTTATTTTAAAAATTTTATTTATTTATTTTTGGCTGTGCTGGGTCTTGCTTTCTGTGCTTGGGTATTCTTTAGTTTTGGTGAGCAGGGTCTACTCTCTAGTTGTAGTGCATGGGCTTCTCACTGCAGTGGCTTCTCTTGTCATGGAGCACAGGCTCTAGAGCACAGGCTCAGTAGTTCTGGCAAATGGGCTGTTTCCCCAAGGTATATGGGATCTTCCTGGACCAGGGATCAAACCTATGTTCCTTGCACTGGCAGGCGGATTCTTAACCATTGCACCACCAGAGAAGTCCACTGAAGGTCAAATTTTTAATATCCAGCAATCTGTTAAGGTATTTTGCTAAATAAAAGAAGAATTCTCTCCCTGAAGAATTCTGCTGCCAAATTTTGAAGTAACAATAACTGATAAGTTTAAAAATATTTACTTCAATTATCTTCAAAACAGAGATGAGGGGTTTCAAAATAAAAGATGGATATATTTAACATAATAGAATCATTCAAATATATACATACATATATATATATATATATATATATATATATATATACACACACACACATATATATGGAGCAATAAGTCTAATAAAATTTGGGTTAATATATTTAGTGAATATGAATATTAAATTTGAATTCTAAAATCTAAGGCCAAAATTAAAAGCATAGTGGAATATCTAAGCCTCATTATTTGATTTAAAAAAATTAGGCTTTAATGATACTATTAAACTGTTCCTCATATTAGATTCCCAAATTAATTTATTATATTTATATCATTATAGGGGCCATCACATAATGATATCTTTATATTTTATAGAATTACAGAAACTTCTTTTTAAAGACCTTTTCTTAGCTTTTCTGTATGGCAAACATAGATAAAATGTAACTCAGTAAGACATTTTTCAGAATTTAAGTTAATGATATTAAGATAAAAAAATTCCTGGTGACTAAGCAGTTACTAAGTTAAAATTTAAAATAGCCAGTGTAGATCGATAATAACTCTTCTGGACAGGGAGTAATGAAAAAGTGAAAAGCTAAATCCAGCCTGTATGTTTTTGTATAATGCATGAGTTATGGATGATTTTTACAGTTTTAAATGGCTGAAAAAAATCAAATGAGTAGTCTTTCATGACATGAAAATCGTATGAAATTAGAATTTCAATATCAGTAAGTAAAGTTTGATATAATACAACCATACTCATTCATTTACATATTGGCATTGCTTGTTTTCACCCTTTGATTGAAGAGCTAAGTCTTCCTAATAGAGACCATGCGACCCATAAAATCTAAGACATTTACAATGTGGCTCTTTACTGCAAAAGTTTGCCAATCCCACCTTAGACTGTCAGCCTTAATTATCGAATGGCTTGAGTAGGCTTTTGACAGAACCTGAGTATCATTAGTTTAAATCCTAAGAATTTTGAAGAACCATTGAGTAGGAAATATGTGCTATGAAAATTTAAGAGTATGATTTATATTCTCTCCCTGTAGTGTGGATAACCCACCTCTGCAGTGAATTGAATCACAGGTGTAACTGGGAGTGAACCAAATACTTTGCAAGCAAGAGTTACGATTGCTACCACCTCTATGCCTGATAAAGCACTTAATTGACTCATGCGTTTTCTGACATAAGGGGATCAGCATGTGCTCAACTTAATGTTAAAAAATTCCTATGTGATCATTTTAATAACTTTATTGAGATATAATTAATTCACATACCATACAGTTCATCCACTTAAACTGCATAGTCAATGTTTTTAGTGTATTTAGATATGTGCAAGCATCACCACAGTCAAGTTTAGAACATCTTTATCACTTCAAAAAGAAGTCCTGTACCTTATAACAATAACCCCCCTGTCCCTTACCCATCCCCAAGGCCTAAGCAACCACTACTCTACTTTCTGAACATTTCATTTAATTTGAATTATATAATATGCAGTCTTTTGTGACTGGCTACCTTCATTTATCATAATGTTTTTAAGATTCATTCATTCATGTTATAGCATGTGCGTGTATGCTCAGTTGCTGAATCATGTCTGACTCTTTGTGAACCTATGGACTGTAGCCTGACAGGCTCCTCTGTCCATGAGACTTTTCCAGATAAGAACACTGGAGTGGGTTGCCATTCCCTTCTCATGAGCTCATGCACTCATTCATGCACGTTATAGCATATATCAGTACATTATTCCTTTTAATGGCTAAATAATATTTCATTCTATCAATGTAGTCCATTTTTGCTTATCCATTCATCAGTTGATGAACATACTGAATTATTTATAATATGTATTATGAATGTTTTTATGAACATAAGTATACAAAGTTTGGGAGAAGGCAATGGCACCCCACTCCAGTACTGTTGCCCAGAAAATCCCATGGACGGAGGAGCCTGGTAGGCTGCAGTCCATGGGGTCGCTAAGAGTCGGACACGACTGAGCTACTTCACTTTCACTTTTCACTTTTCACTTTCATGCATTGGAGAAGGAAATGGCAACCCACTCCAGTGTTCTTGCCTGGAGAATCCCATGGACAGAGAAGCCTGGTAGGCTGCAGTCCATGGGGTCGCACAGAGTAGGACACAACTGAAGCGACTTGGCAGCATACAAAGTTGTATGGACACATGTTCTCATTTCTCTTGGGTAAATCCCCAGGAGTTGGAATCACTGGGCCATATGGTTAATCATTTGAGGATCTGCTACACTATTTCCCAAAACAGCTGCCCCCCTTTACATCCCTAATAGTACTGTATGTTCTTAATTTTCCACATACTCAGCAACACTTGTTTCTGACTTTTTGATTCTACCAATACTAGTGGGTATAAAGTGATATCTCATTGTGCTTTAGAGTTGCATTTTCTTTATGACTAAAGATGTTGAAGATTCTTTCATATGTTTATTTCTCCTTTACTTCTTTTTTCCTCAGAAATTATTTTTCAGAGTTTCTTTCTCTTTTTTCTGTGTTTTAAGGTGGAAAATTATGCTGGTAATTTTGAATCTTTCTTCACTCATTTTTTTTTTTTTTAAATATTGGAGAACAGTTGATTTACAATGTTGCACTGGTTTCTGCTGTATAGAAAAGTGAATCAGCTATACATATGCATATATCCACTTTTTAAAGATTCTTTTCCCATATAAGTCACTACAGAGTATTGAGTAGAATTCCCTGTGCTATACAGTAGGTCCTTATTAGTTATCTATTTTATTTATTTATTTATTTTTATTATTATTATTTTTACTTTACAATATTGTATTGGTTTTGCCATACATCAACATGCATCCACCACGGGTGTGCACATGTTCCCCATCCTGAACCCCCCTCCCACCTCCCTCCCCATACCATCCCTCTGGGTCATCCTAGTGCACCATCCCCAAGCTTCCTGTATCCTGCATCAAACCTGGACTGGCAATTCATTTCTTATATGATATTATACATGTTTTAATGCCATTCTCCCAAATCATCCCCCCCTCCCTCTCCCACAGAGTCCAAAAGATTGTTCTGTACATCTGTGTCTCTTTTGCTGTCTCACATACAGTGTTGTCATTACCATCTTTCTAGATTCCATATATATGCATTAGTATACTGTATTGGCAGAGAAGGCAATGGCACCCCACTCCAGTACTCTTGCCTCGAAAACCCCATGGACAGAGGAGCCTGGAAGGCTGCAGTCCATGGGGTCGCTGAGGGTCGGACACGACTGAGTGACTTCAATTTCACTTTTCACTTTCATGCATTGGAGAGGGAAATGGCAACCCACTCCAGTATTCTTGCCTGGAGAATCCCATGGACGGGGGAGCCTGGTGGGCTGTTGTCTATGGGGTCACACAGAGTCGGACATGACTGAAGTGACTTAGCAGCATACTGTATTGGTGTTTTTCTTTCTGGCTTACTTCACTCTGTATAATAGGCTCCAGTTTCATCCACCTCAATAGAACTGATTCAAATATATTCTTTTTAATGGCTGAGTAATACTCCATTGTGTATATGTACCACTGCTTTTTTATCCATTTGTCTGCTGATGGGCATATAGGTTGCTTCCATGTCCTGGCTATTATAAACAGTGCTGCGATGAACATTGGGGTATATGTGTCTCTTTCAATTCTGGTTTCCTCAGTGTGTATACCCAGCAGTGGGATTGCTGGGTCGTATGGCAGTTCTATTTCCAGTTTTTTAAGGAATCTCCACACTGTTCTCCATAGTGGCTGTACTAGTTTGCATTCCCACCAACAGTGTAAGAGGGTTCCCTTTACTCCACATCCTCTCCAGCATTTATTGCTTCTAGACTTCTGGATCACAGCCATTCTGACTGGAATGAAATGGTACCTCATTGTGGTTTTGATTTGCATTTCTCTGATAATGAGTGATGTTGAGCATCTTTTCATGTGTTTGTTAGCCATCTGTATGTCTTCTTTGGAGAAATGTCTATTTAGTTCTTTGGCCCATTTTTGATTGGGTAGTTTATTTATATATAGTAGTCTGTATATGTCAATATTGTTTTTGTTTAGTTGCTAAGTCATGTTTGATTCTTTCTATGACCCCCATGGATGATAGCCTACCAGGATCCTTCTGTCCATGGGATTTCCCAGGCCAGAATACTAGAGTGGGTAGCCATTTGCTTCTCTGGGAAATTTTCCCAACCCAGGGACCAAATCCTATCTCCTGCAATGGCAGGCAGATGCTTTACCCTAAGCTACCAGGAATCTCATATATGTCAATTCAATCTTCTATTTATCCACCCCCAGCTACCCCATTGTAGCCATAAGATTTTCTACATCTGTGACTCTATTTCTGTTTTGTAAATAAGTTCATTTGTACCATTTTTGTAGATTACACATATAAGCAATGTCATATTATACTTGTCTTTCTCTGTCTGGCATACTTTACTCAGTTTGACGATTTATGGGTCCATCCATATTTCTGCAAATGGCATCATTTCATTATTTTTTATGGCTGGGTAATATTCCATTGTGTGTATTTACCACATTTTCTTTATCCATTCCTCTGTTAATGGATGTTTAGGTTGCTTCTGTGTCCTGGGTATTTTAAATAGTGCTGCAATGATCATTGGGGTGCATGTGTCTTTGCAAATTATGATTTTCTCCAAGTATATGCCCAAGAGTGGGATTGGTAGATCAATTTATAGTTTTTTAAGGCACCTCCATACTCTGTTATTCATGATGGCTGTACCAATTTACATTCCCACCAACAGTGTAGAAGGGATCCCTTTCCTCCATATCATCTCCAGCATGTATTGTTTGTAGAATTTGTATTTATTTATTTGTATTTATTCTTTGCAGCCAAAGATGGAGAAGCTCTATACAGTCAGCAAAAACAAGACTAGGACTGACTGTGGCTCAGACCATGAACTCCTTATTGCCAAATTCAGACTTAAATTGAAGAAACTAGGGAAAACCACTAGACCGCTCAGGTATGACCTAAATCAAATCCCTTATGATTATACAGTGGAAGTGAGAAATAGATTTAAGGGCCTAGATCTGATAGAGTGCCTGATGAGCTATGAAATAAGTTCGTGATATTGTACAGGAGACAGGGATCAAGACCATCCCCATGGAAAAGAAATGCAAAAAAGCAAAATGGCTGTCTGGGGAGGCCTTACAAATAGCTGTGAAAAGAAGAGAAGTGAAAAGCAAAGGAGAAAAGGAAAGATATAAACATCTGAATGCAGAGTTCCAAAGAATAGCAAGAAGAGATAAGAAAGCCTTCTTCAGTGATCAATGCAAAGAAATAGAGGAAAACAACAGAATGGGAAAGACTAGGGATCTCTTCAAGAAAATCAGAGATACCAAAGGAAAATTTCATGCAAAGATGGGATCAATAAAGGACAGAAATGGTATGGACCTAACAGAAGCAGAAGATATTAAGAAGAGATGGCAAGAATACACAGAAGAACTGTACAAGAAAGATCTTCATGACCCAGATAATCACGATGGTGTGATCACTCACCTAGAGCCAGACATCCTGGAATGTGAAGTCAAGTGGGCCTCAGAAAGCATCACTATGAACAAAACTAGTGGAGGTGATAGAATTCCAGTTGAGCTATTCCAGATCCTGAAAGATGATGCTGTGAAAGTGCTGCACTCAATATGCCAGCAAATTTGGAAAACTCAGCAGTGGCCACAGGACTGGAAAAGGTCAGTTTTCATTCCAATCCCAAAGAAAGGCAATGCCAAAGAATGCTCAAACTAATGCACAGTGGCCCTCATCTCACATGCTAGTAAAGTAATGCTCAAAATTCTCCAAGCCAGGCTTCAGCAATATGTGAACCATGAACTTCCTGATGTTCAAGCTGGTTTTGAAAAGGCAGAGGAACCAGAGATCAAATTGCCAACATCCGCTGGATCATGGAAAAAGCAAGAGAGTTCCAGAAAAGCATCTATTTCTGCTTTATTGACTATGCCAAAGCCTTTGACTGTGTGGATCACAATAAACTGTGGAAAATTCTGAAAGAGATGGGAATACCAGACCACCTGATCTGCCTCTTGAGAAATTTGTATGCAGGTCAGGAAGCAATAGTTAGAACTGGACATGGAACAACAGACTGGTTCCAAATAGGAAAAGGAGTACGTCAAGGCTGTATATTGTCACCCTGTTTATTTAACTTATATGCAGAGTACATCATGAGAAAATCTGGACTGGAAGAAACACAAGCTGGAGTCAAGATTGCCGGGAGAAATATCAGTAACCTCAGATATGCAGATTACACCAACCTTATGGCAGAAAGTGAAGAGGAACTAAAAAGCCTCTTGATGAAGGTGAAAGTGGAGAGTGAAAAAGTTGGCTTAAAGCTCAACATTCAGAAAACGAAGATCATGGCATCTGGTCCCATCACTTCATGGGGAATAGATGGGGAAACAGTGCAAACAGTGTCAGACTTTATTTTTCTGGGCTCCAAAATCACTACAGATGGTGACTGCAGCCATGAAATTAAAAGACGCTTACTCCTTGGAAGGAAAGTTATGACCAACCTAGATAGCATATTCAAAAGCAGAGACATGACTTTGACAACAAAGGTTCGTCTAGTCAAGGCTATGGTTTTTCCTGTGGTCATGTATGGATGTGAGAGTTGGACTGTGAAGAAGGCTGAGCACCGAAGAATTGATGCTTTTGAACTGTGGTGTTGGAGAAGACTCTTGAGAGTCCCTTGGACTGCAAGGAGGTCCAACCAGTCCATTCTGAAGGCGATAAGCCCTGGGATTTCTTTGGAAGGAATGATGCTAAAGCTGAAACTCCAGTACTTTGGCCACCTCATGCGAAGAGTTGACTCATTGGAAAAGACTCTGATGCTGGGAGGGATTGGGGGCAGGAGGACAAGGGGACGCCAGAGGATGAGATGGCTGGATGGCATCACTGACTCGATGGACATGAGTCTGAGTGA
The DNA here is from genome assembly GCF_055505025.1 of Bos grunniens. NCBI lineage: Eukaryota > Metazoa > Chordata > Mammalia > Artiodactyla > Bovidae > Bos > Bos grunniens. The sequence continues at coordinate 95,783,719 of NC_141194.1, read as the reverse complement.
ACTCCGGGAGTTGGTGATGGACAGGGAGGCCTGGCGTGCTGTGATTCATGGAGTCAGGGACACGACTGAGCGACTGATCTGATGTCATCTGATCTGATTTGTATTTATTTTATTTATGGCTGTACTGGATCTTCATTGCTGTGCAGGCTTTTCTCTAGTTGTGGAAAGCAGGGGCTACTCTCTATTTGTGGTTCACTGGCTTCTCATCATAGGTGGCTTCTCTTGTTGTGGAACGTGGGTTCTAATTTGTGGGCTTCAGTAGCTGTGGTTCTAAGGCTCTAGAGTACAGGCTCAATAGTTGTGGTACATAGGCTTAATTGCTCCATAGCATGTGGGATCTTCTAGGCCCAGGGATTGAACCCATATCTCATGACTTGACAGGCAGATTTTTTTTTTTTTTTATCACCAAGCCACCAGGGCAGCCCTGTTTGTAGAATTTTTGATGATAGACATTCTGACTAGTGTGAGATGATATCTCATTGTAGCTTTGATTTGCATTTCTCTAATAATTCGTGATGTTGAGCATCTTTTCATATGCTTTTTGGCTATCTGTATGCTTTGTTGTTGTTGTTGTTGTTGTTGTTGTTTGAGAAATGTCTATTTAGATCTTCTGCTCATTTCTTGATTAGGTTGTTTTGAGCTTCATGAACTGTTTGTATGTTTTGGAGATTAATCCCTTTTTGGTCACTTTATTTGTGGGTTTTTTTTTTCCATTTTGTTTTTTATTTCTTTTTCTGTGCAGAAAATCTAAGTTTAAAAGGTCCCATTTACTTATTTTTGTTTTTATTTTCATTACTCTAGGAGGTGTGTCAAAAAATATTTTGCTTTGATTTAGGTCAAAGAGTGTTCTGCCTGCTTTCATCTAAGAGTTTTGTAGTATCAATCATTACATTTAGGTCTTTAATCTATTTTGTGTTTATTTTGTGTATAGTGTTAAGGAGTGTTTTAATTTCTTTATTTTATGTGTAGCTCTCCAGTTTTCCTAGAACCACTTATTGAAGAGACTGCCTTTTCTCCATTGTGTATTCTTGCCAGCTTTGTCATAGATTAGTTGACCGTAAGTGTGGGTGGGTTTATCTCTGGACTTTCTATCCTTTTTAATTGATCTATATTTCTGAGGTTACTTGCTTTCAGTCTCAAGACCTTCCTTTAGTATTTCTTGTAAGGCATTTCTGCCAGCAAAATATTCTCTTAGTTTTTGTATATCTGGGAAAGTCTAATGTTTATTTTTGAAAGATAGTTTTGCTGGATATAGGATTCTTGGTTGACAGTTTTTATTTTTGAACAGTTTTCCTTCTGGTCACCATTGTTTCTACTGAGAAGCAAGTTATTAAACGTATTGACATTCCCTTGTAAATAAAGAGTCATTTTTCTCTTGCTCCTTTCAGCATTTTCTCCTCAGCTTTGACTTTTAACATTTTGTATTCTGTGCCTTTTTCCAAGTCTCTTTGTACCACTTAGAGTCTGTTGACCTTTTATTGGGTATGTAGGTTATTGCTTTTCAACAAATTTGCTAGGTTTTCAGTCACAATTTCATCAAATATTTATGTTATTTCTTCTTTCCCTTCTCTCTGTTGGAAGTCCCATACAAATAATTTGGTTCACTTGATGGCATATACATTTCTTTAATTTTTCTTCATCTTCCCATCTGCTTTTTTGGCTTATGTGATCTCTATTCCTATATCTTCATGTTTGCTTATTCCTCTTCTGCCAGTTCAAATCTATTGTTGAGACCCTCTAGTGAATTTTTTATTTCAGTTATTATGCTTTTCAACTCTATCATTCCCATCTGATTCTTTTTTGAAATTTATACATCTTTATCAATATGTCTCTATTTGATGCAACATTTTGGCCATATCTTCCTTTGCTTCTTTAATCATGATTTCTTTTAGTTCTGTGAACATGGTTTTAATGACTACTTTAAAGTCTTTTTCTGATAAATCTGACATCTTGTCACTGTCATAGGCACTTTCTGTGCTAGTTTTTCTCCCAGTGGATGGGGGCACATTCTTCTGTTTCTTTGCATGCCTCATAATTAATTATTATAAACTGTATTTTAGATAGTATATTGCTACAATACTCCCCCCAGGAGCTTTTTATTGATTTTTAAAAATATATTTCATGGTTGATTGTCTTATTTCAGTAAAATTAACACCCTCTCCTTAGTGTTTAGCTTCTGATATTATTGCTCACAGAGGCACAGCTTTGGTTATAGTCTCAATTATGTTGGGATGACAGTGGTTTTTGAAGGGCTCTTTTCTTTCCCTGGCCACATTCAAATGTTAAACTCCAATTATTGGCAGATGATTGCTCAATTGTTTTCAACAATGCTCTGGCGTAAAGATTGTTCTACAAATTAATCCAGTGAAATTCTGGCTCCTTGGAAGAAATACTTTCTGATATCAATATTTGATTTTTGTTCTGATCCCAAGATAACTTCTTCTAGCTGTTTTATTCCCAGCTGTTTTCTCTTTCAAACTAGCTGGCCTACACTTTAGCCTATATCTTGACTCTCCTCCCAATCGCTTTTCACCATACTTATTGGATGAGCACTCATTGAGTAAGCACGCATTGGGGTGGCAGCAGCCTAGACTACTTTCACTTTGGCTTACCTGATATAAAACGACTACCCTCAAGCTGGAGCAAGAGTGAAAAGAATTCACTATTATCAGAAGTGTGGCACCCAAGGTAGAGCCTCCTTTTCATGAGTCAGAGCTGAACAGAAGAAAAAAGGTCTTCTCTCAATTGTACTCAATGGCGACGTAGCTTCAGCAACAGGTAGCTGGGGGCAGGATGAGAAAAGCTGACACCCTGCTCCTCTGGAAAGAAAACTTTCCATCTTGGTGCTATTGGAAGAAAGAGTGCTACTAGTCTTTGCTATAGCAGTTTGGAGTAGTCTCTGGCCTTATTTGAGCTGGGAGGTGGCAAAGGGACATAGTAATATTGGTTCAAATAGATATTTCTTTATTTTCTGTTCACCTTTAAGATCATTTCCAGAGGCTTCAAATAACCATTTGAAGATTGTTTCAAAATAGTTTTCACCAGTTTCACTGAAGTCGACCTCTATGTGATAGTGATTAGAATTGATTTATTGATAGATAGTTGCTCTTTATATACAAAAACCCCAACATTTAATATCCCTGGACTTTTGTTTCAACAACTATAGAGTGATAAGTTTGGTGTAAAGTAAGGCTTTCTTTCACTGCAGATTCCTATATTTTTCTATTTTAATACTGGAACAAAACGCATAAGGTTAAATAACTCAGCTTATGCTACAAATTCAATGAAGTAAAAAAAAATGGTGAAAATAGTTTTTGATTTATGTCAAACAATATGAAATAGCTAGTTATGCATAAGTAATCCAGATTTTGAATAATATAATATAGAAAAATTGCATATTGATTCTTCCAACCAAGCTCTTTTATCATGGATGGGATATCCAGTTACACATATTGCTATAGTTAATCAATTGTTGAAACAAAGAAAAAAATTCTCAATAGGGTATTTCCTGGTGATTTTATTTTTTATTAAGTAAATAGTGCTGATTTTGGCTTTCTAGAATGTATTGAGTCTTTTCCATGTTTTAGCAATCAGCAACAGTGTTTTTATTAAACCAAAGTGAAGTTAATTTTGACCCTATGACAGTTTATGAGTTAAACGGTATCCTCTTGTGGTTGCTATCAAAACCATATATAGCTTGTTTAGCAAGGGAGATTAAGGAGAGAAAAACTTATGTTAATGATTAAAATACACATCTCATACTGGGTCACCGTGTTCCCTAAAGTTATTCATTCTATGAAATTTAATGTGAGAATGGAAACTTAAAGAGAAATGTAAAGCTTAAATATAATTCTGTTTAGAATGTAAAGGCATTACTTATCTACAATTGACATTGTGTCTCACAACATAGATGCCCAGAAAATAAATTATTTTACTTACCAGTTCTACAATGCTAAAATGGTAGAATTCTTTCTTATGATTTCCAGAGCCATGGATGTAAAAATACCTTAAATTTTATCTGTCATTTTGAAATAATAGTGTTCTTTCTAATAGGAAGAGATTTGCTATTGGATTTGAACATGCATTCATCTGTATATAAACATCTTTTATAACTTAGATTGTAAAATACAATCTGGGCTTGTGACTGGTGTCTAAAGTGGGAGTGGGGGTGAATGAGTGTGTAGTCTTGAAGGACTGAGCCCTCAACTTGTGAAATCTATGTTATCTTCAGGTAAATAGAGTAATAATTGAATTGAATTCTTGAGATCAAAACATTCGATCCTAAAGAAATCAACCCTGAATATTCATTGGAAGGACTGATGCTGAAACTGAAGCTTCATTATTTTAGGAGCCTGATGTGAAGAGCTGGATCATTGGAAAAGACTCTGAGGCTAAGACTGAAGGCAGGAGGAGAAGGAGATGACAGAGGGTGAGATAGTTGGATGGCATCATTGACTCAGTAGACATGAGTTTAAGCAACTCCAAGAGATGGTGAAGGACAGGGAAGCCTGGTGTGCCGCAGTCCGTGGGGTTGCAAAGGGTCAGACATGACTGAGTGACTGAACAACAACAACAATTTGGACACTGTGTTGGTGTTCAAGAATTGCTTATTTAGTGTGGGGAAGCCTCTGCATACATGGGTTGGAATTGGGTCTAGGAATATCTTTGAAGTTATTAACTTCAATACTTGTATGGACTACAGTAAGAAGAAACAACCCACTCCAGTATTCTTGCCCAGAAAATTCCATGGACTGAGGAACCTGGTGGACTATAGTCCATGGCATCTCAGAGTCAGAAATAACTAAGCACACACACACACACACACACACACATTAAAAAAAGGAAGAGTATTGAGGAAATAATTGAAGGTGATATAAAATATTTAGTTTATCTAAAAAATAACTGTTTAAAGTAATAATAGTAGCAATTTATTGGGTGATTATAACATATACATAAGTGAAATATATGACAGAAAATGTCACAAAGGTCAGGAAAATTGGTAATACACTATTATAATGCATTTCACTACTGTAAAGCAGAATAGTGTCATTTGGAGGTAGACTTACATTAGTTCAAAACTGTGCATTATGAACACAGGTGAAACTACTAAAATATTTTTTTTAAGAAATGTAATTTAAATATATGTTAAGAGAAGAGAGAAAATAAAGTTATATAATATGATCAACATATTGGAGAAGGTAGTTTCTAGCAACAAATGAAAACTGTTATAAACATCGTAAATGTTAATTCAATTGTATCAGTCATCACTTTAAATAATAGTGGTCTGAACACATCAGTTAAAAGACAGAGATTTTCAGAATGACAAAAAAACAAAAAAACAGAAACAAAACTGCGTTTTGTCTCTAAGAAACCCATTTTAGATATAAAGACTCTGATGTGTTGAAAGTAAAGAGATAAAGAAAAATAAATGACATACTGATACAATTCAAAAGAAAATTGGAGTAGTTTTGGAAACATAGACTTCAGAACAAGGAAATTATCAAGGAAGAAAGAGTGGCATTACATACACAATTTCTCTGAGAAAACTTAACAATATTAATGTATTTAAGCCTAAGAATATTTGAAGCAAAAAGTGAAAGAACTGTAAGGAGAAAGAAAGAAACAAACTGTTGTGCTGTGCTCAGTTGCTCAGTTGTGTCTGACTCTTTGCTACCCCATGGACTATAGCCTGTCAGACTCTTCTGTCCATGGAATTTAGTCGAACAACTTTCAGTAACTGAGAGATCAAGCAGGCAGGGAGTCAATAAAGATTTATTTCACCTGTATAGCATTATCAGTAAGATTAATTTATCTGATATTTATAAAATGTTCCAGCCAAAAACAGAATATGCATTTTTCTTGAATTTGCATAGAGCATTCATCAGGGTAGACCATATTTTGGACCTTAACACACCTTAGCAAAATTTAAAAGGATAGAAATAATACAAAGTATATTATGAGACCACAATGGAATTGAACCAGAAATCTATAATGGAAAGATAATTGGAAAATCCTTAAATATTTGGAAGTTAAACAATACACTTCTATACAGGACATGGAACAAAAAAGAAATCTCAAGAGTTTAAAAACACTTTAAACTGACTGAAAATTAAAATACAGTTTATCAAACTTGGAGAGAGGCAGCAAAATCAGTATTTAGAGGGAAGTTTGTAGCATTAAATGAATATACTAGAAAGGAACAAATACTAAAAATTAATTATGTAATTTTCTACCTTAGAAAAACTAGAGAAAGAGCAATTTAATCTTAAAGTGAGTGGAAAAATGAAATAATAAAAATTCAGTGCAAAAATCAATGAAATTGGAAAATAGAGAAAATTAATGAGACAAAAGCCAACTCTTTGAAAATATCAATGAAATTGGTAAACCTCTTAGCCATGTTAACTAAGAAAAAGAGAAAGAAGACATAAAATGGACTTTAAGAGGATAATAAATGAATACTATAATTTTGATTTATATATACAAATTTCATAGTTTAAATGAGCAAATTTCACAAAAGACACAAACTAAGACTCACATAAGGAGAGATAGATAATCTGTATAGCTCTGAATCTAGTCAAGAAAGTAAATTGATATCAACCTTCCAAAAACATAATCGTTAGAGGTAGATGATTTCACTGGTGAATTCTGTTAAACATTTAACACAGAAATTATACCGATTTTCAACAATATACTTCAGAAAATGGAAGCAGTGGGAACATTTCCATAACTCAGTCTATGGGATCACTATTATCCTAATACCAAACTCAAATAAATACATTACAAGAAATGCAGACATGCATATGGAAAATAAACATAGGAAAAGATGCACCACATCATTTGTCATGAAGGACTTGCAAATTAAGATAATATCACTATGAGCCTATCAGAATGGTTAAAATTTTTTAAAGCTGATAACAATTGCTGGTGAGAATGCAGAGCAACAAGAATTCTCATTCATTGCTAGTGGAAATGAAAAACGGTACAGGTACTTTGGAAGACAATTGTTGCTTTTTTTCAAAATTAAACATAATCTTACAAAACAGTCCAACAATTGCACACCCAGGTATTTATCAAATTGGTTTGAAACATGTCCATGAAAAAACTTTCACATGAATGCTTGTAGTAGCTTTATATATAATCACAAAATCAGGAAAGTAACAAAGAAGTTCTTCAGTAGGTGAATGGACAACAAATTCTAATATACCCATACATTGGAAAATGTCTTAATGATGTAAAGAAAGCCATCAGAATATGTAAAATCATCACTATTAAATGCATATTACTAAGTGAAAAAAGACAGTCTGAAAGAGCTACATACTGTGCAATTGCAATTTTATGTCATTCTAGAAAAGACAAAACTGTAGAGATGGTAAACGAGTCCCCGATTTCTAGGTGTTTAGGGATATTGACTAGTGAAGCATAGGGGATTTTTGTTTTAGGACAGTGAAACTATTTTTTATGATACTATAATGGTGAAAACAAGACATTAAGCATTTGTCAAAAACCAATTAATTTTTATTGCACAAAAAGTAATCCTTAATGTATACATTCCAGGAAGGAATGCAAAATGTGGCACAATAATCTGAATATGTTACAAATGTATTTTAAAACTCACTGAAAGGGATGTGGGAATAAATTGTGGACCTAAGTAAGTTTGGAAATGAATGGAATCCATAAGACCAAAGGCAAAAGGAACTGCATATAAAACCTGTCCTATAGTTGCTGAACAACCATCAACAGGAGAATGTTGGATCCCGCCAAAAAAAGACACCTCACATTCAAGGGTAAAGGAGAAGCCCCAACAAGACAGTAGGAGGGGTGAAATCACATTTAGAATCAAACCTCATACCAGCCGAAGACACTTGGAAGTCTCAAACAAAACCCTGTGCCCTCCAGGACCCAGAGGCCCCACAGAGACTGAGCCAGACATGCCTTTGAGTGGGCCAGCAGTGGCCTGCTGCAGGGACCGGGGCTCTGGCTGCAGCAGACCTGGATCACGCAGCTTACCCACCATAAAGCCACCAAGCAGATGATCTACAAACTGCAGAACGATTATACCAAAGAAATTCTTGCACTGTTAAGAAAGTTCTAGGATCCACAACAGATTTCCCAACCTGTGGGTCCAGCAAAGGGATTAAGAACCCCCAGGAAATTTGACTTTGGAGGCCAGTGGGATTAGATTACAGAACTTCCACAGGACTGGGGAAACAGACTACTGGAGGGCACAAACAAAACCTTGTGCACAGCAGGAGCCTGGAGAAAGGAGTAGGGTCCCCACAAGAGACTAAGGCAAACTTGCCTGTGAGTGTCCAGGAGTTTCTGATGGAGGCATGAGTGACAGTTTGGCCTCAGGCCAAACAAAAGGGAGGGAACACAGCCCCACCCATCAACAGAAAATTAGATTAAAGATTTACTGATTGTAGCCCTGACCATGAGAACCAGACCCTGTTTCCCCCACAGTCATTGTCCCCCAACAGGAAACTTACAAAAGCCTCTTATCCTTATCATTCAGAGGGCAGACAGAATGAAAACCACAATCACAGAAAATGAACCGAACTGATCACATGGACCACAGCCCTGTCTAACTCATTGAAAATATAAGCCATGCCTTGAAGGGCCAAGCAAGACCAACAGGTCATGGTGGAGAACACGGTCCACTGGAGAAGAGAATGACAAACCACTTCAGTATTCTTGCACTGAGATCCCCATGAATAGTATGAGAACACAAAAGGATATGACACTGAAAGATGAACTCCCTAGGTCGGTAGCTTCCCAATATGCTACTGAAAATCAGTGGAGAAATAACTCCAGAAACAATGAAGAGATAGAGCCAAAGTGAAAACAACACCCAGTTGTTGATGTGACTGTGGACAGAAGTAAGGTCCAATGCTGTAAGGAACAATATTGCATAAGAACCTGGAATATCAGGTTGATGAATCAAGGTAATTTGGAAGTGGTGAAACAAGAGATGGTAAGAGTAAACATCGACATTTTAGGAATCAGTGAAATAAAATGGATGGGAAAAATTGAATTTAATTGAGATGACCATTATATCCACTACTGTGGGCAAGAATCCCTTAGAAAAAATAGAGGAGCCCTAATAGTCAATAAAAGAGTCGGAAATGCAGTACTTGTGCACAGTCTCAAAAATGACAGAATGATCTCTGTTTTCAAGGCATACCATTCAATATCATAGAAATCCAAGTCTATGCCCCAACCACTAATGCTGAAGAAGACGAAGTTGAATTGTTCTATGATGCCCTACAAGACCTTCTAGAATTAACACCAAAAAATGATGTCCTTTTCATCATAGGGGACTGGAATGCGAAAGTAGGAAGTCAAGAAATACCTGGAGTAACAGGCAAATTTGATCTTGAAGTACAGAATTAAGCAGGGCAAAGGCTAATAGAATTTTGCCAAGAGAATGCACTGTTCATAGCAAACACCCTTTTCCAACAACACAAGAGAAGACTCTACACATGTACCTCACCAGATGGTCAATACTGAAATCAGATTGATTGTATCTTTTGCAGCCAAAGATGGAGAAGCTCTATACAGTCAGCAAAAACAAGACAAGGAGCTGACTGTGGCTCATATCATGAACCCCTTATTGCAAAATTCAGACTTAAACTGAAGAAAGTAGGGAAAACCTCTAGACCATTCAGATATGACCTAAATCAAATTCCTTATGATTATATAGTGGAGGTGAAAAATAGATTCAAGGGATTAGATCTGATAGACAGAGTGCCTGAAGAACTATGAACAGAGTTTCATGACACTGTATAGGAGACAGTGATCACCCTCCTATACACCCCAAGAAGAAAAAATGCAAAAAGGCAAAGTGGTTGTTGGAGGAGGGCTTAAAATAGCTAAGAAAAGAAGAGAAAAGAAAGGAAAAGTAGAAAAGGAAAGATATACGCACCTGAATGCAGAGTTCTAAAGAATAGCAAGGAGAGATAAGAAAGCCTTCCTCAGTAATCATTGCAAAGATATAGAAGAAAACAGTAGAATGGGAAACACTAGAAATCTCTTCAAGAAAATTAGAGATACCAAGGGAACATTTCATGCAAAGTTGGGCACAATAAAGGACAGAAAAGGTATGGACCTAAGAGAAGCGGAAGATATTAAGAAGAGGTGCCAAGAATACACAGAAGAATCATGCAACAAACAAACAAACAAAAAACAACTTAGTGACACAGATAACCACAATGTTGTGATCACTCACCTAGTACAAGACATGGAGAAGGTGATGGCACCCCACTCCAGTACTCTTGCCTGGAAAATCCCATGGATGGAGGAGCCTGGTGGGCTGCAGTACATGGGGTCGTGAAGAGTCAGACACGACTTAGAGACTTCACTTTCACTCTTCACTTTCATGCATCGGAGAAGGAAATGGCAACCCACTCCAGTGTTCTTGCCTTGAGAATCCCAGGGACAGGGGAGCCTGGTGGGATGCCATCTATAGAGTCACACACAGTCAGAAATGACCGAAGTGACTTAGCAGCAGCAGCAGCAGCACCAGACATCCTGGCGTGCAAAGTCAACTGGGCCTTAGGAAGCATCACTACAAACAAAGATAGTGGAGGAGACGAAATTCCAGTTGAGCTATTTCAAATACTAAAATATGATGCTGTGAATGTGCTGCACTCACTATGCCAGCAAATTTGGAAAACTCAGCAGTGGCCACAGGACTGGAAAATATCAGTTTTTATTCAAATCTCAAAGAAAGGCAATGCAAAAGATAGTTCACACTACGACACAATTGCACTCTTCACACATAAGCAAAGTAATGCTCAAAATTCTCCAAGCTACATGAACCGAGAAATTCTACATGTTCAAGCTGAATTTAGAAAAGGCAGAGGAACCAGAGATCAAATTGCCAACATCCATTGGATCATTAAAAAAGCAAGAGAGTTACAAAAAATATCTACTTCTGCTTTGTTGACTATGCCAAAGCCTTTGAATATGTGGATCACAACAAACTGGAAAATTCTTCAAGTGATGGGAATACCAGACCACCTGACCTGCCTCCTGAAAAATCTGTATGCAGGTCAAGAAACAACAGTTAGAACTGGATATGGAACAATGGACTGCTCCAAGTTAGGAAAGGAGTATGTCAAGGCTGTATATTGTCACTCTGCTTATTTAACTTCTAAGCAGAGTGCATCATGTGAAATGCTGAGCTAGATGAAGTACAAGCTGGAATCAAGATTGCTGAGAAAAATATCAGTAACCTCAAATAGGCAAAAGACACCATCCTTATGCCAGAAAGTTAAGAACTGAAGAGCCTCTTGACAAAATTGAAAGAGGAGAGTGAGGAGTCTGGTTTAAAACTCAAGATTCAAAAGACTAGTATCATGGCATCTGGTCTCAACACTGTGGCAAATAGATGGAGAAACAATGGAAACAGTTACAGACTTTATTTTCTTGGGCTCCAAAATCATTGTGGATGTTGACTGCCACTATGAAATTAAAAGATGTTCAGTCTTTGGAAGAAAAGGTATGACCAACCTAGACAGCACATTATAAAGCAGAGACATTACTTTGCCAACAATGGTCTATCTAGTCAAAGCTATGATTTTTCCAGTAGTCATGTATGGATATGAGGGTTGGACCATAAAGAAAGCTGAGTGCCAAAGAATTGATGCTTTTGAACTGTGGTGTTGGAGAAGACTCTTGAGAGTCTCTTGAACTGCAAGGAGATCAAACCAGTCAACTCTAAAGGAAATCCATCTTCAATATTCATTGTAAGGATTGATGCTGCAGCTGAAGCTCCAATACTTCAGCCCTATGATGCGAAGAACTGACATGTTGGAAAAGACCCTGATGCTGGGAAAGACTGAAGGCAGGAGGAGAAGCAGATGACAGAGAATGACACGGTTGGATAGCATCACTGACTGGATGGACATGAGTTTGAGTAGCTTTGGGATTTAGTGATGGACAGGGAAGCCTGGCATTCTGCAGTCCATGAGGTCACAAATAATTGGATGCAACTGAGTGTCTTAACTGAACTGATACTTGATAAACAGTTCTCACCAGGATATCAATTCTGATACTAACATATACATATACTGAACTTTAACAATTCAGTAAATATATGATTGATGGTAGGATTTGGGACACAACTGAAGTGAATGAACACACATGCATGCATCTTCATTAAATAAGTTAGTACTTCTTTTATACTAAGAACAATAGGTATTGCTGAGTGGAAAGGAATTTTTATGCTTCTTTTCTTTCTTTGGAACCTCAGTCAACAGTGCGAGACTTCCTGGAATAGGAAATGAGAGTAGACATTTATTTGTATAAATGATTTATGTAATTATTCTCTTATTTTACATAGGATTCTTTGGGGACTTTTGTCAGGTTTGTTGGCTAAGAGGCTAATGAATCTCTTTTTCCCTTGTGGTGTGTACTGTGCTACAAGAAGAGGATGTGTATAAGAGATAAAAGTTTAAGGCCAAATAAAGATTTGAAGAAATTCTTTAAGTTATGCCTCAATTTGTCTGTTTTTTCTTCTTTGAAAAATATTTTTAGGAGCTACTGCTGATAATATATATCTTTTTTTGTACTGCACTTGAGGAAGTTCACTGATTATGAAACGGAGGTTCACTTCCTTTTAATTTCATAAATAGAAGTAATCTTTCAGATGTGTAAAGGTGTATAGCCTTCAGTTCAATTCTGTGCTTCCTGTCTTCCAGTAAGCCTTTGTGCTGTGCTTAGTCGCTCAGTCAACCCCATAGACTGTACCCCCCCCCCAGGATCCTCTGTCCATGGGGTTTCTCTAGGCAAGAATATTGGAGTGGGTTGTCATGCCCTCCTCCAAGGGATCTTCCCAACCCAGGGATGGAACCCAGATCTCCTGCATTGCAGATGTTTCCTTTACCTTCTGAGCCACCAGGGAAGCCCATGAATACTGGAGTAGGTAGCCTGTCCCTTCTCCAGGCTATCTTTCCAACCCAGGAATCAAATTGGTGTCTCTTGCATTGCAGGTGGATTCTTTACCAGCTAGTACCAGGGAAGCCCCCAGAAAGCTTTTGGTGTTTTTTTTTTTTTTGTATTTATGGTTTGAGCATATGACTTTAATGGTCTATATTAGCCTTCTATTAAATATTGTTATATGGTAAAAGTCAACATGGTTAATTCACACTATTAAAAAAGATGCTCAGAATATTTTTCTTTAAAATAATTTAGCATTTTTATAAAAAATATTTTTTAGCATAGTACCCATATTTTAAAGATAGAATAAAATAATGATTGGGGGAAAATTAAAATTCATGAAGTGAATAAAATATTAGTAATTTAAAATCAGTGATACTTCATTTACACCCTGAAAAGCAAGCTAAGGAAGATATGGATTGGGAAGAAGAACAAGAAAAGTGTCAGTCAGATAAACCACAAACCAGATGTATCTCCAGTATCTCCAAACAATGGTTTCAGTTTATATTTAATAAAAAATATTAACTGCAAAATATAACAAAACAACTTGAAATAGCAGAAGAAAAGTGTTAGACTAAACTAGCCAGTATTTATTTTTTAGTGTATGCAGTTTGGAAGGTTTAACCAGAAACTTCAAATATCAACTAATTTTTGTTCTGCCTTCATGAAAATTTAAAAGAAAATTTATAGCAAATCCATCAAAATATTAATAAAAACATAGGCTAGCCAGATTTACCCATACTTACTTTTGTCTATGAAATCTCCAGTACAGCAGCTACCTATCTAACAATTAAGGAGTCTACTGTTGACACCAGTGGCCTAAGGCTGTGTATAGGAGCCAATGTATCTACTGCCATTTTTTTCTGGGGTTTTCTGACATATTTTTTCAAATTTTGTTCAACTGGATAGAAGTTGGAAATTTGGTTATGATTGGGTTTTGTTGATGTAAACTGTAAGTAAGAAAAAGACTTGTTACCTTGCAGACATGAAGAAAAAATTCTGGGATCCTAGCTGGCTAAGGAAAGCTGAGTGAGAAGAAAATGGCTTGAGGGAGCAATGCTACCACTGCCTTCCTCCTTAGTCAAGAATAAGAATCCTGACTACAGCTTTCTAGACTAGGGATTTTTGGTTTCATATTGTTTTTTCTTTTAGTTGATTAGAGAATCCAATTATACTTAGGAGGTAAAAAAAAAAAAAGAAGTACACATAGCTATTCAATTATGACTGTCTAAATAAGTGTTTTTCATTCAGACTGTTGATTACAACCCATTAGTGGGTTAAGAAATCAATTTCAAAGTTCATGGCCATCATTATTTTTTAAAAGTGATAAAATTACCAGACAAGGTACCATAGTGCATTACATGTGATAAGGTAAATATTATTTCATAAAATTTTGGTTTCAGTTGTATAAAAAAAAAGACATATGTGTTTACTGGATCACGATGTAAAATTTATTTTTTTTCCCCCAGTGAGTCATATTTGAACAGTTTGGAAGAGTTATTAATAGATATATTGACTCTTGGTTTATTTTTGTATGTCATTTAACATTAAATAAACATCAATACTGAAGACTTTTTATGTTAAAATATCCATGTTTTTATTCTAAACCTATTTATATGAAGAAATTTACCTTAAAAATAGTGGAATACTTGAAATTTTGCTGTAATGTATTGTTTTGGCAAGTAGCATAACACAAGAGATTTTAAAGAAAAATTGCCTATGTTCCACTTGCAGATGAATCATTTATTTATAAGCTTTGTGACCTTACAAAAGTTGCTTGATACCCCAATTTCTTCAGCTGTAAAATGGGGCTTTCTAGAAATAAATGAGACAAGTACAGTGAAGATTAAGATTTACTGAACATTCACTAAGTGATAGATACTATGTTAAGTTCTTTAAACAATTTACTACTTTCTGGGTCATATCATTGTTTTCTTTTGGCTCCCTGGGAAATCCCTATTCTGTTTCCAGTTTTTTTTTTTTTCCTTCCCCTCACAGATTTTTGCCTGAATGTATTCTAAGAATCACCAGTCAGCAAGGAGTTGTAAAGTAATGTCACTGTGTTTTTGTATTGGACAATGTTAGGTATTTCAAAATGAAGATGAGAAATTTCTAGTTAATCAAAATACCACATGTGTAGCACATTTATTATACACAGTATATTATATATATATATATATATAAACTAGTATCTTTGACTCTCTGTTTCTAGACCCTGAAGTACTAGTTCCTGTGGTTCCTCCACCCATTTTTTAGTTTCTCCAGCATCCTTCTGATATGTATGAACTAATTATATTCTCAGTTTTGATTTAACCTAATTTGAGTTGATTCTTGTCACTTGGAACTAAATGGGTCCTGATGAGTCACTCCTATAAACATATGGAAATAAAGCCAGACTTCCTAGAACCTAAGTTTTCATAGTGTTTTCCTCTTGGGTCTCTTGATTAAGAAATTTATCATTCTCTGTGATATTCTTATCACATGATAAAATCTACATTTTTATTTTTTACTACCAGAACAATTTAACCTCCACAAAGGGTGTAGCAGAGGTTTCTGACTTTATGTTGCTTAGAATGATTGTAAGTATTTCTCTGGACTAGAAATGAGAGGGTAATGGGCAGGAAGGCCAGGGGTCTCCAAAGGGAGGAAATAGGCTTCAAGTGTCAGACATTTATCTCTCTCTTAAGCAGCAGGAGGAAACAAACCTTAGATTTTTTTCCCCTTCTCTACAGATTTAAACAGAGATTTCTCTTAAAATTCTGCGTTGCCATGACGACAACTGGCTCCACATGAACTAAACTCTTGTCAAACCTTGAGCTAACCAATGAGTTTTTCTTGTGGAATTCTGTCTTAAGCTATGTTAATGAACTATGTATTTACCCTAGACTCTGTCTTTCCTCAAGTCAGTTCCCCCGTAGACTCAGAACCAACTTGACAAACCAGTAGGTTTTACTCATACATTGTTCTCCTACTCTATGTTAATGAAACTATATATTTACTTGGAAACATGCTTTTCTTCAAGATTCATGCCAAACGTTTTATGGCCCGGGATGATTCACCTAGTACCAACGTTATCACAATGCATATTGTCAGTGAGGGGCCTCGTGCCATTTTCTGAGTTTTGAGACATTTCCTTTCTCTAATTAGCAGAAGGCTAGTAGCTTTATACAGTGGAAGTAAGAAATAGATTTAAGGGCCTAGATTTGATAGATAGAGTGCCTGATGAACTATGGAATGAGGTTCATGACATTGTACAGGAGACAGGGATCAAGATCATCACCGTGGGAAAAAAATGCAAAAAAGCAAAATGGCTGTCTGGGGAGGCCTTACAAATAGCTGTGAAAAGAAGAGAAGCGAAAAGCAAAGGAAAAAAGGAAAGATATAAACATCTGAATGCAGAGTTCCAAAGAATAGCAAGAAGAGATAAGAAAGACTTCTTCAGTGATCAATGCAAAGAAATAGAGGAAAACAACAGAATGGGAAAGACTAGGGATCTCTTCAAGAAAACCAGAGATACCAAAGGAAAATTTCATGCAAAGATGGGATCGATAAAGGACAGAAATGGTATGGATCTAACAGAAGCAGAAGATATTAAGAAGAGATGGCAAGAATACACAGAAGAACTGTACAAAAAACATCTTCACAACTCAGATAATCATGATGGTGTGATCACTGACTTAGAGCCAGACATCCTGGAATGTGAAGTCAAGTGGGCTTTAGAAAGCATCACTACGAACAAAGCTAGTGGAGGTGATGGAATTCCAGTTGAGCTATTCCAAATCCTGAAAGATGATGCTGTGAAAGTGCTACACTCAATATGTCAGCAAATTTGGAAAACTCAGCAGTGGCCATAGGACTGGAAAAGGTCAGTTTTCATTCCAATCCCAAAGAAAGGCAATCCCAAAGAATGCTCAAACTACCGCACAATTGCACTCATCTCACACACTAATAAAGTAATGCTCAAAATTCTCCAAGCCTGGCTTCAGGGGAAATGCTTTCAATTTTTCACTTATGAGGATAATGTTTGCTGTGGGTTTATCATATGTGACTTTTATTATGTTGGGGTATGTTCCTTCTATGCCTGCTTTCTGGAGGGTTTTTATCATAAATGGATGTTGAATTTTGTCAAAGACTTTCTCTGCATCTATTGAGATAATCATATGGTTTTTATCTTTCAATTTGTTAATGTGGTGTATCACATTGATTAATTTGTGAATATTGAAGACTCTTGCATCCCTGGGATAAAGCCCACTTGGTCATGATATATGATCTTTTTAATATGTTGTTGGACTCTGTTTGCTAGAATTTTGTTAAGGATTTTTGCATCTACATTCATCAGTGATATTGGCCTGTAGTTTTGTTTTCTTGTGGCATATTTGTCTGGTTTGGTATTAGGGTGAAGGTTTCCTGGTTAGAGAAGCTTGTGTCGGTGTTCTGATGGGTGGAGCTGGATCTCTTCTCTCTGGAGTGCAATGAAGTGTCCAGTAGTGAGTTTTGAGGTGTCTATGTGTTTGGTGTGACTTTTGGCCACCTGTATTTTAATGCTCAGGACTATGTTCCTGTGTTGCTGGAGAATTAGTGTGGTATGTCTTGCTCTGAAACTTGCTGGCTCTTGGGTGGAGCTTCGTTTAAATTTAGATATGGAGGCTTTTGAATGAGCTCTTCTCAGTAATGTTTCCTGGAGTCAGAAGTTTTATGGTGTTCTCAAATTTTGGATTTAAGTGTCCTGCCTCTGGCTTTCAGTCTTATTCTAGCCTCAAGACTTCTCCATCCATACAGCTCTGATGATAAAACTTCTAACTTAATGGTAAAAAGATTCTCTACTATGAGGGACACCCAGAGAGGTTCACAGAGTTAATGGAGAAGAGAAGAGGGAGAAGGGAGATAAAGGTGACCAGGAGGAGAAGAGGGGGAGTCCGAAGGGGAGAGAGAAATCTAGCCAGTAATCAATTTCCTATGTGCTCTCCACAGTCTGGAACACCTAGAGAGGTTCACAGAGTTACATAAAGAAGAGAAGAGGGAGGAAGGAAATAGAGGTGACCAGGATGAGAGGAGGGGGAGTTAAAAGGAGAGAGACCAAACTATCCAGTAATGAGTTCCCTAAGTGTTCTCCACAGCCCAGAACACCCAAAGAGGTTCACAGCATTAAGTATAGAGGAGAAGGGGGAGGGAGGAGATAGAAGTGACCTGGGAGAGAAAAAGGAGAGTCAAAAGGGGACAGAGCAATCAAGCCAGTAATCACACCCCTACATAAGAATGGTTACTGAAAATTTGATTCTTAAAGGTACAAAATTGATAACAAATATTAAAAAGCAAATCTTAAAAATCTAGAGTAGAGGTTAGACTCTCAAAACACAATATTAAAAATATAAAAGTTAATCACAAACATTAGGAAAATATATATATGAAGTTTGCTTTAAAAATAGGGTCTTTTTTTGCAAGGTAATAGTAGGGTATAAAATGAAAATTAAAGGAGTAATAAAGAACTTAATTCTTAGGTGCTGTTGAGGGCCGTGCAGGGTCAGTTAAGTTTCAGATAGTTCCTTGTTCCAGCTTATACTTCTCAAGATTTATCAACTCCTTCCAATGATTAGTCAATGCTAACTACAGGGTTTTAATCTGTTGCATCTGTCATTTCCAAAGTGAAGTGAAGTCACTCAGTCGTGTCCAACTCTTTGCGACCCCATGGACTGTAGCCTACCAGGCTCCTCCATCCATGGGATTTTCCTGGCAATAGTATTGGAGTGGGTTGCCTTTTCCTTCTCCAGGGGATCTTTCCAACCCAGGGATCGAACCCGGGTCTCCCGCATTGTAGACAGACGCTTTATCGTCTGAGCCACCAGGGAAGTCCTGACATTTCCAAAGCTGTTTCCTATTCTTTGTTTATTTTGGCTTCCTCTGTTTGTGAGTCTCTTCATTGTCTAATTTCCACCCTTACACGAGGGGGCAAAAGTGGTCATTTATTTAGGCTCGCTTGTTCAGTTGTGCTATGGGGAGGGAAGAACACTGCAAACAAATATCACTGGCATGTGTGGGGAGTGCTCTCAATGTGTTGACCATACGGTTTGCCCCAGCTCATGGTGTGTGTGCTTTCCTGGTCTACACTGCTCAGGCTCCAGGTTGCTCTACAGGAGAACTGTCCAAAGCAGCCCCTGGGTTTTGTGTACTTCCCAGGTCTAAGCTGCTAAGGTGTGTGTTCTTGAGTACTCCACAAAGGCACAGAATCGATTGGGCATGCCTTTTGTGCCCTTCCCAGGTCTGAACATATCAGGTGACTAGGTGCTTGGATAGTGCACTATCCCAGGTGGTTGGTATATCTTAATGACCTTGCCAGTCCCAGCCACTCAGTTTCCTGGGGGCACTGCGAGAGCACTGTCTCAGGTGGGCCGTGTGTCTCCTCTGAGGATCTGATCTCTGGCTGGGATCCTCCTGGCAGATGTCAACTGTCCAGGATCCCAGGAAGATTTGGTTAGCAACTGGGAGCCTGCTAACAGTTTGGTGGAGGATGTCATCTGTGGGGCTAAGGTTGCCCCTCGCCTTCTGGCTCTGGCTGTCACCTGCCTGCCTCTCTGCCTCTGGTGGGGGGATGGGCCAGTCTGCAGCTGGCTAGCTCTCCTCTGCTGCTGCTGCTGCTAAGTCGCTTCAGTCGTGTCCAACTCTGTGCGACCCCATAGGCGGCAGCCCACCAGGCTCCCCCATCCCTGGGATTCTCCAGGGAAGAACACTAGAGTGGGTTGCCATTTCCTTCTCCAATGCATGAAAGTGAAAAGTGAAAGTGAAGTCACTCAGTCGTCTCCAACTCTTAGGGACCCCATGGACTGCAGCCTACCAGGCTCCTCCATCCATGGAATATTCCAGGCAAGAGTACTGGAGTGGGGTGCCATCGCCTTCTCTGAGCTCTCCTCTGGTATTTGCTTAATGCTTTGTTCTGTGAGCAGGCCCAGCTGTGCGTTAGCTTAGAGCTTTTGACGGGAAAGATCTCTCTCTCTCTCTCTGTTTTTTCCTCTCTCCCTCTGGCTATACCACAGTTTCGGTTGCTGTCTCATGTTAGCTCCCTCAGATTGTCCTCAGGACATTCAGGTTGGATCTTTACCTAAGCATGCAACCCACGCCTCCCTGTTCAGTACCCGCTTGCTGGTGGCAGATGCGAGCGTCTGGGCTACTTTTCCCCTGGGAGTTGGGTTAGGCACGTATTCTGTTTTTTTTTTTTTTTTCCTCTCAGTTATGTTGCCCTCTGAGATTTCAAAACTCCCCACAGACCCGCGAGTGAGAGGGTTTCTTGGTGTTTGGAAACTTCTCCTCCTTCACGACTCCCTCCCTGGGATGGTCTCCATCCCTAACTCTTTTGTCTCTCTTTGTTTTTTATATTTTCTCCTTCCTCCTTTCAAAGAGAACAAGTTGCCTTTCTGGGTGCCTGGTATTCTCTGCCAGTATTCAGAAGTTCTTTTGTGGAGGTTGCTCAGCATTCAAATAATCTTTTTGATGAATTTCTGGGGGATAAAGTGGTCTCCCTGTCCTATTCCTCCACCATCTTAGGACCACCCCTCTTTTATACTTTAATAAAACTATTACACAAAAGCTCTGAGTGATCAAGCCTCATCACTGGCCCTGAGTTGAATTATTCTCCTCTAGAGGCCAAGAATCCTGGCATCTTTCGTGGTTCAGCAACATGAATGTGAAGCCGCTCAGTCGTGTCTGACTCTTTGTGACCCCATGGACTGTAGCCTACCAGGCTCCTCTCTCCATGGGATTTTCCTGGCAATAGTACTGGAGTGGATTGCCATTTCCTTCTCCAAGGTTCAGCAACAGACTTCTGGAAATGGTACCCTTGATGCAGATACAATACATGGCTAAAACTGTGTGTGTGTATATGTTTGGGTGTGGGAGTGTGTGTATATTTCGATGGGTAAGAGAGTGTCTAAAGAGGGCTAAGGAATTTCCAGGTGATCACCCAATGAAATAACAGTGCTTAACAAAAGTGGTAAAACTATTGCTATTTTTTCTTTTATAAATTTGCTCCTAGCATATTTTAGGAACTATTTTGATCAATTGTTTCAGGGTACTTTGGGAGTCATGTATGTGGAATAAGTGGAGGTGGGAGAGGTGCTAAAAGTACAAGATTACAGAGTGAGTTTTTTTTTTGTTGTTGTTGTTTGTGTGTTTGTTTGAAAACTGATATTGATCCAACTTTACTCCAAAATAATCTAAAAGTGTAATGTTTTCCCCTTCTCTGTATACTTATTAAAAAAAAATCTGTGCTGGAATCCAATGAGATTTTCTTTGTCAATGCAAACCCAGTCAGTCATGTCTGAGAGATATATACACTCTTATACTTATCAAGGAAGACTTTATATAGTTTAGAATTGCAATTTACAAAGGAGGTAAACTTTCTGAAATTATCTGCATGCAAACCACAGATAAAAAAGTTTCAGTTCCATAAATGCCATAGGCTGTTAATAGACTTCTTAGTCTATGCTTGATCATCAAATACATGTTTACTTCACTCCTGAACAGTCTTTCCACTCTGATGTTTCATATTGTGATTCAGACTCTGTTATAGATGTCGGGCTGTGGGATGGAGTGTGTGTAATTTCCTCAGTTTTGTCTTGTCATACAAAAATTTGAAGCGACAGACAGACCAGTGTTACAACTCCATGTTACAGCTCAGTTTTATTTAGAAAGTAAAGAAAAATACATCCTCGAGGCATGAGAGAATGCCAACCCTAAAGACATGAAGAGAAGAGAGGCCCCCGGCCCAATTTTAGCTCCTCTTTTTATATGTTTTTTCTCCTCCCCTTGGGCTTGCTCTATGTAATTTGGGCTAGCCAGGAGTGCTGTTTGTTTTACCTGAGGTCCTCACTCCAGTCCTTGGACCTTCCTTTGTTGTATTTTCATGGGCTTTCCCCCTTCCTTGTATATTAGCCACCACCATTCCAGACTCCTTTTTCCTATTCTAACTACCTAACACAACCATACATTGCAGCCACTTCATCAAGCAGGCAAGTTAAATAAATGTTTGGGAATCATTGACTTGATTATTACTAACCATGTAGAGTGAATAAACAACAGATCAGCTGAAGACTTTATTTTTAATCCATTGTTTTAGCATCATGCAAAATTAACAATGTGTGAAAGAGTTTCCTTTATATATTGTTGTTGAGGTTGCTGTTATTTTCTCTTATTTTTGGATAAAATGTTCCCTTTAGGGTCCCTATAATACTACTTCTAAATGTGATCTTCTCAAAATGATAGTGTAGATTACTTGCAGATATTAAATGACTGCTGTGGTATTCCACAGATGTATTTTACCATAAGATGCTCAACATAGTATAACAACACATAAGAATAGTTTCAGAACAGTTATGCTGCATGCATTAACACTAGGGTATTGACAATTCTACCCTAGAATTTGAAGTGAAAAATATATTTTCATTTATGGTATTATGAAAATAAACTAATAGACACCTGTGAGGAACATATTTTCTCATCAATCAATGAACAAGCTTTTTTTTCTTAGAGTAACTAGGGGACTAATTGATTTAATATGCATAAAGTGAGGACAGGAGGGAAGAGACAGTGAGTTACATGTATTTATCACAGGAGGCCTAATAATCTCCTTTCAATCATTTTTGAAATGAAATACTTTTTCTTCCATGAATGAAACCCTGAGTTTTTATACATTATTTTAAACAACTATCTTTTTGACCCTTAAATTTCTTCTTAAATCTCAGGTTACTATCATCTAGGACCTCTTTATTTTCCAGAGATATTATATTATCACAAAACAGGATAGCTACTTAGTTTCTGGGCAACCTAACTTTTCCATGTGTGCAGATTACACTGAAAAACCATGTGGTGCAGTAACTGATAATAAAATAAATGTGTATTCAGATAAACATAAATTTTGTGGAGGGTTTCATATGAAAGAGAGGTTAATGAATTTCAGGAAAGAAATGGACTACATTGTTTTATCATTCAGTTCTAGTGAGGCTTGATTTCTTTTATTGGCTTTACTAATGATTATTGGTATTTGCCCTTTCTTTATCATAATAACTTATAATAAATGGAAACACAGGAGACATTTCCAATTAGTTGAGAAAGAGCAGGTTGACCAGTGACGTGTTCATGCTTGAGCTGTCCCTCCATAACTTATTTAAGAAATAAATGAAGGTGATATAAAAGATAGCTCTGATCTGAAGAAGCAAGTTTGATTAGAAATTCATTTACTGGTTTGACAATAACTGTGCACAGCACAAATATAAAGCCTTTCCTAGATTAAATTTGGAACTACAAATGAATTTATAAGTGGCATGAGTGGTACAGAATGTCTTATGAAAAGCTTTGAGGGAGGCAAGTCTTTCCTAAGAGCACTTAACACATCAGGACTTGGTATCACATTACATGGTAACAGTGAATTAAGCAATCTCTATGAGCAATACAAGTGTTACCTAAAAATTTATAATAAGCAACTTTGTGAACAAGAAATAATTTCACAAAAGGGATAAACTCTGACTAACCAATAAATGTTATTAGTACTAGATTTTATGGGCTTCCTTGGTGGCTCAGCAGTAAAGAATCCACCAGCAATGCAGGAGATGCAGATTCGATCTCCAGGAAGATCCCCTGGAAAAGGGCATGGCAACCCACTCCAGTATTCTTGCCTGGAGAATCCCATGGACAGAGGAGCCTGGTGGGCTACAGTCCATAGTGTCGCAAACAGTTGGACAAGACTAAAGCAATTTAGCACACTAGATTTTATAGAGACCCCTTCTGAACTAAACAAGTTTCTATAAGCTGGATCATTCCCTCCTTAATTCATCTCCCATACAGTGTCATTTTTCTTTCCTTTAAGGTCACATAACATTTTTCTGTACTTTTGTTAGGGCACTTGTGAATTTCTACTGTCTTATCTTCCTCCACTAGAATGGAAATTCTTTTAGGGATCTGACTTTTTCATCTTTGTATCCTGCACTGTTACTTGCATATAGGAGGGGCTTAATAGTTGTGGGGTAAATAAATAACTCAGATGACTACAGATTCATTCATAGTAAATACTATTTATTGTATATTTAGTACATTTATATGTATATAGTATATTTATACTATATATAGCATATTTATAAATAGTAAATACTATTATAAAGTTGATAATATAATTTTCTATGTTTCAAGAAATAACCTTAAAAAGAAAAATAATTTTTTTATTCAACAAGATTCTAATTGAGCTCTTGCAGTATACTATTTTAAAAGGAGCAGTGGCCATAAGGATGAATAAGACATAGTCTCTTTCCCAAAGGAATGTGAATGTACTAATCTCATACAAGGCATACTTTTTGGGGAAGGTGGTATTAAATCTACAAAGAATTATTAAGAGAAGCCAAGGGTTTTTGTTTTTGGTGATTATAATGTTACTCTTAAAAGGATTTTTTTGCAGAGGGAAACTGTCTATCTAAAACTCATCCCACAGGGCTGCCTCACTATTAGATTCAGAGAATGGATTAGTAGACATGACCACCTTTCAATTGCCTACCCTCCCTGAAGATCTTGTGTACTTATTGTGATAATGGGACTTAAATAGTGTTAACATGGATTCCATTTACACGTAACTTGCTTACTATGGGTTGTCTCAACATCAACAACTGTTAATAGCTGGCATGTCTAGCACAATCTCTATATACAAAGTGAATCAAACATCTCATATTTATAGACTCAGGTCATTTATGTATAAACACAATACTATTTATAGTTCCTTAACTTTGGGAATGTGTTCAGTTCAGTGGCTCAGTTGTGTCTGACTCTTTGTGACCCCATGGACTGCAGCACACCAGGCCTCCTTGTCCATCACCAATTTCCAGAGTTTACTCAAATTCATGTTCATTGAGTCAGTGATTCATTCCAACCATCTCATCTTCTGTCGTCCCCTTCTCCTTTAACCTTCAATCTTTCCCAGCATCAGGGAGGGTCTTTTCAAATGAGTATGTTCTTCGCATCAGGTGGACAAAGTATTGGCATTTCAGGTTCAGCATCAGTCATTCCAATGAATATTAAGGGCTGATTTCCTTTAGGACGGACTGGTTGGATCTCCTGGCAGTCCAAGGGACTATAAAGAGTCTTCTCCAACACCACAGTTCAAAAGCATCAATTCTTTGCTGCTCAACTTTCTTTATAGTCCAACTCTTACATCCATACATGAACTACTGGAAAACCTATAGCCTTGACTAGATGGACCTTTGTTGGCAAAGTAATGTCTCTGCTTTTTAATATGCTGTATAGGTTGGTCATAAATTATCTTCCAAGCAGTAAGCATCTTTTAATTTCATGGCTGCAGTCATCATCTGCAGTGATTTTGGAGCCCCCAAAAACAAAGTCAACTATTTCACTCTCCTCTTTCACTCTTCTAAAGAGGCTCTTTAATTTTTCTTCACTTTCTGTCATAAGGGTGGTGTCATCTGCACATCTGAGGTTATTTCTCCTGGCAATCTTAATTCCAGCTTGTACTTCATCCAGCCCAGCATTTCTCATAATGTATTCTGCATATAAGTTAAATAAGCAGGGTGACAATATATAGCCTTGACATACTCCTTTCCTGATTTGGAACCAGTCTGTTGTTCCATGACCAGTTCTAACTGTTGCTTCCTGACGTGCATACAGGTTTCTCAAGAGGCAGCTCAGGTAGTCTGGTATTCCCATCTCTTTCAGAATTTTCCACAGTTTATTGTGAGCCACACAGTCAAAGGCTTTGGCATAGTCAATAAAGCAGAAATATATGTTTTCCTAGAACTCTCTTGCTTTTTTGATGATCTAACGGATGTTGGCAATTTGAGCTCTGGTTCCTCTGCCTTATCTAAATCCAGCTTGAACATCTCGAAGTTCATGGTTCATTTACTGTTGAAGCCTGGCTTGGAGAATTTTGAGCATTACTTTGCTAGCATGTGAGATGAGTGCAATTGTATGGTAGTTTGAGCGTTCTTTGGCATTGCCTTTCTTAGGGATTGGAATGAAAACTGACCTTTTCCAGTCCTGTGGACACTGCTGAGTTTTCCAAATTTGCTGACATATTGAGTGCAGCACTTTCACAGCATCATCTTTTAGGATTTGAAATAGCTCAACTGGAATTCCATTACCTCCACTAGCTTTG
Organism: Bos grunniens; assembly: GCF_055505025.1. Classification (NCBI taxonomy): domain Eukaryota; kingdom Metazoa; phylum Chordata; class Mammalia; order Artiodactyla; family Bovidae; genus Bos; species Bos grunniens. The sequence goes on along the minus strand of NC_141194.1, from coordinate 95,757,642 downwards.
TTCAAAGTGATGCTTCCTAAGGCCCACTTGAATTTCCATTCCAGGATGTCTGGCTCTAGGTGAGTGATCACACCATTGTAATTATCTGAGTTGTGAAGATCTTTTTTGTATTCTTGCCACCTCTTAATATCTTCTGCTTCTTTTAGGTCCGTACCATTCCTGTCCTTTACTGAGCCCATCTTTGCATGAAATTTTCCCTTGGTAACTCTAATTTTTTTGAGGTGATCGCTAGCCTTTCCCATTCTATTGTTTTCCTCTATTTCTTTGCACTGATCACTGAGGAAAGCTTTCTTATCTCTCCTTGCTATTCTTTGGAACTCCACATTCAAATGGGTATATCTTTCATTTTCTCCTTTGCATTTTGTTTCTCTTCTTTACACAGCTATTTGTAAGGCCTCCTTGGATAGCCATTTTGTTTTTTTGCATTTCTTTTTCTTGGGGATGGTCTTGATCCCTGTCTCTTGTATAATGTCACAAACCTCCATTCATAGTTCTTCTGGCACTCTATCAGATCTAATTCCTTGCATATATTTCTCACTTCCACTGGATAAGCACAAGGGGTTTGATTTAGATCATACTCGAATGGTCTAGTGGTTTCCCTACTTTCTTTAGTTCAAGTCTGAATTTTGCAATAAAGAGTTCATGATGTGAGCCACAGTAAGCTCCTGCTCTTGTTTTGGGGGGCTGTATAGAGCTTCTCCAACTTTTGCTGCAAAGAATATAATCAATCTGATTTCAGTATTGACCATCTGGTGATGTCCATGTGTAGAGTCTTCTCTTGTGTTGTTGGAAGAGGGTTTTTGCTATGACTAGTGCATTCTCTTTGCAAAATTCTATTAGCCTTTACTAATAGAATACTATTCTATTAATACTACTTCATTCTGTACTCCAAGGCCAAATTTGCCTGTTACTCCAGGTGTTTCTTCACTTCCTACTTTGCATTCCAGTCGCCTATAATGAAAAGGGCAATTTTGGGATTGTTAGTTCTAGAAGGTCTTATAGGTCTTCATAGAATCTTTCAACTTCAGCTTCTTCCGCATTGTTGGTCGGGGCATAGACTTGGATTACTGTGATATTGAGTGGTTTGCCTTGGAGATGAACAGAGTTCATTCTGTCATTTTTGGAGTTGCATCAAAGTACTGCATTTTGGGCTTTTTTGCTGACTATGATGGCTACTCCATTTCTTCTAAGGGATTCTTGCCCATAGTAGTAGGTAGAATGGTCATCTGGGTTAAATTCACCTATTCTAGGGAATGTGTCGGAGAAGGCAGTGGCACCCCACTCCAGTACTCTTGCCTGGAAAATCCCATGGATGGAGGAGCCTGGAAGGCTGCAGTCCATGGGGTCGCTGAGGGTCGGACAGGACTTCACTTTCACTTTCAATTTTCACTTTCATGCATTGGAGAAGGAAATGGCAACCCACTCCAGTGTTTTTGCCTGGAGAATCCCAGGGACTGGGGAGCCTGGTGAGCTGCCGTCTATGGGGTCGCACAGAGTCATACAGGACTGAAGTGACTTAGCAGCAGGGAATGTGTAAGTGGCCCTTAAAATTTGAAGTATAATATATAAATGGAAAAAGCAAGAGAGTTCCAGAAAAGCATCTGTTTCTGCTTTATTGACTATGCCAAAGCCTTTGACTATGTGGATCACAATAAAATGTGGAAAATTCTGAAAGAGATGGGAATACCAGACCACCTGACCTGCCTCTTGAGAAACCTGTATGCAGCTCAGGAAGCAACAGTTAGAACTGGACATGGAACAACAGACTGGTTCCAAATAGAAAAAGGAGTATGTCAAGGCTGTATATCGTCACCCTGCTTATTTAATTTATACGCAGAGTGCATCATGAGAAATGCTGGGCTGGAAGAAACACAAGCTGGAATCAAGATTGCCGGGAGAAATATCAATAACCTCAGATATGCAGATGACACCACCCTTATGGCAGAAAGTGAAGAGGAACTAAAAAGCCTCTTGATGAAACTGAAAGTGGAGAGAGAGTGAAAAAGTTGGCTTAAAGCTCAACATTCAGAAAACGAAGATCATGGCATCCGGTCCCACCACTTCATGGGAAATAGATGGGGAAACAGTGCAAACAGTGTCAGACTTTATTGTTTTGGGCTCCAAAATCACTGCAGATGATGACTGCAGCCATGAAATTAAAAGATGCTTACTCCTTGGAAGGAAAGTTATGACCAATCTAGATAGCATATTCAAAAGCAGAGACATTACTTTGCCAACAAAGGTTCGTCTAGTCAAGGCTATGGTTTTTCCTGTGGTCATGTATGGATGTGAGAGTTGGACTGTGAAGAAGGCTTAGCACCAAAGAATTGATGCTTTTGAACTTTGGTGTTGGAGAAGACTCTTGAGAGTCCCTTGGACTGCAAGGAGATTCAGCCAGTCCATTCTGAAGGAGATCAGCCCTGGGGTTTCTTTGGAAGGAATGATGCTAAAGCTGAAACTCCAGTACTTTGGCCACCTCATGCGAAGAGTTGACTCATTGGAAAAGACTCTGATGCTGGGAGGGATTGGGGGCAGGAGGACAAGGGGACGCCAGAGGATGAGATGGCTGGATGGCATCACTGACTCGATGGACGTGAGTCTGAGTGAACTCTGGGAGTTGGTGATGGACTGGGAGGCCTGGTGTGCTGCACTTCATGGGGTCACAAAGAGTCGGACATGACTGAGCGACTGAACTGAACTGAACTGAACTGAATATATAATAGATGAATGTTCTTCTATAAATTTGTAAAATTTTGTCTCTAATTAAATGACTTTTTTTAGTTGTTCTTTTGGTGAGGTGGAAACTTCTCAGAATATTTAATAGTAGATAACTCTTGAAAGGCAATTGCACCCCACTCCAGTACTCTTGCCTGGAGAATCCCATGGATGGAAGAGCCTGGTAGGCTGTAGTCCATGGGGTCGTGAAGAGTCAGACACGACTGAGTGACTTCGCTTTCACTTTTCACTTTCACACATTGGAGAAGGAAATGGCAAACCTCTCCAGTGTTCTTGCCTGGAGAATCCCAGGGGCGGGAGAGCCTGGTGGACTGCTGTCTATGGGGTCGCACAGAGTCAGACATGACTGAAGCGACTTAGCAGCAGACTTAGCAGCAACTGTTGAAAAGTTTTATTTTCATAAGTGGGAGATATGGATAGCTCACAAGATGAATTCTCATTACTTTTCCTTTCACCACAGTTGATTATTTCATCCAATAGACTCCTCAAGATTTTGATTATTATTTACAATGTTCTTTCTTTATTTTTTTTGTATTGGTTTTGCCATACATCAACATGAATCTGCCATAGGTATACACATGTTCCCCATCCTGAACCCACCTCCCTCCTCCCTCCCCATACCATTCTTCTGGGTTGTCCCAGTGCACCAGCCCCGAGCAACAAGTATCATGCATCAAACTTGGACTGGTGATTCGTTTCATATATTATATTATACATGTTTCAATGCCATTCTTCCAAATCATCCCAATAGGGTTCAGGTTACTTTCTCCTTTTCCCATTTACCACCTTACATTTGATGAAATATTAAATCAGAGTGAGTTTAAAATTATTTTCTACTAACATATATGAATTTATTAGGAACTTGGGAAGTACCCAACGAATATGAATTGACTTTTAAGAAAAGTTTGTTTTAATTTGGGTTACAATATCAAAATACCATAAAGTGTGTGGTTTATAAACAACAGAAATTGATTTTTCACAGTTCTAGAGGCTGTAAGTTCAAAGTTAGTGTGCCAGCATGGTCTGGTTCTTGTGATAGTCCTCTTCTGGGTTGCAGATTGTCAACTCACATGGTGGAAATAGGGCAACAACTCTCTGGGTCCTCTTTTATAAGGGCACTAATCCCATTGATGAGGAATCCATCCTCTTGATCAGATTATCTTCAAAAGCTTCTATCTCCTAATATAATCACATTGGGGGTCATGATTTCAATATATGAATTTTGTGGGGACAGAAGCACTCAGCCTATAACAAATTTTCCTAACAAAAATCTGAGATACATTTTACAACAGTGTCATTTGTCTCCAAATTACTAATGCAATAATGATATGAAGAGAGTTGTCACTGGTAATAATAATAAGCAATAACAATATCATTTACATAGCTACTTTCATCTTGAACATTCTGAAAATATCCTATAAAAGAATCATTTCTGGTCTGTAACCATCTCTGGGGAAAACTTGGATGCTATTTAACAGCTGGCTATCAGGTAGAGACAGGAAGTGAAGAACATGTTTCCCAGCAGAAACTGGTGGATATACAACATAATTACCTAATTTAGAATTGGTTTAGCAAAGTGGAGCTAATTAATGTCCATATCCTTGAAAAAGTGGTACTGGATAGTTAGTGAGTATAAACTGATCAGGACTTCAATTGTTCATCTTAGCTAAAAGACAAGACTTCCTAAAAGTGTCTTTGCAAATGCTGATTCAGTGCTGCCTGAACACTGAGTTGTGGTGTGAAGCAATCAAGAGATGTGATCATTTCTTAGCTGGAAATATAATGTACAAACACACACATGCACAGGAATATAAAATGTCTGTGAATTTACTGAGTGAATTTGCAAATATAGTAATGTGTCCTAACACCAAATGACAACTGTTAATTTTACTATGCAGCTTCCCTTCTTCTTGATACAACAGTGCAGGTGTACCCAATTACATGGGATTCACCAATGAGAAATTCACCATAACAGAAAAGTAGGAAATAAATTCAATATATGCTTCCAGAAACCTCACATGAACAGAAACTTGCCAGCAGACAAACAGCTTCCAGGGGCAGATACAAAATGAGATCTTCAGTTGTCTGTACCTTGCCACAGAAACAGCAGGATGTGACCAGCTGCTACTCATATCTCCCACAGCCTAATCTTGGATGAGCCATAAAATCTAGGCTGTGGCAGTAGGGGATAAGAAGTTGCCTGCATGAGGCAAGCATTTGAAAGTAAAGCAAGGTGGAAAGAGCAGGGCTTCCTGTATCCCATGACTGAATTAAGCCATGGCTTCAGGCAGGTGGCAGATGTTCTGAGTTAGTGGAGTAACTATACCCTTCTTGTGCTATAATCACCTAGAGGCAGGAACAGGAAAAAAAAAAAAAAAAGAATTGAGAACACATTCCTTACATTATTATAGAGATTGATGGAAAAAGATCACTTGTTTATAGAGATTTGCTTCATGAGCAAATTTTCTGGGTGGTAATTATTAGTTAAATCAAATAGTGCACAATTATGGTATGATCTGCTAGTAATTAAATGGTTAAGTATTGGAAAGGGAACAATAATAACAGAAATCTTGAATATTTAATAAAATAGTTCAGGGGGAAAATACCACTTGAATACCACCAGCTGGATAACATTTGGTATGGAGCACTCATGTCTCTATTTCTAGGGATATTTTGAGGCTAACATTGGAGGATGTGGCTATATCTATCTTCCCAAATCCCGGCCCGTCAAGTTAATTAATAACAATTATAAATCCTTAGGATTGGATGTGGAGTAAGGCCAATTTCCTACACTTGTTTTGAAGAGTAAAATCTAGGATCAAGTGTGGTAAGCTTATCTGACATTTTTAGGCATGGGGGGGTGGGTTGCACTTTACATAAGCGCCATTCCATATAATAATGAGCATCTCTCTTGGCCTTTTTTTTTTTTTTAATCTGTGTGCCTGTGTGTGTGTGTGTGTGTGTGTGTGTGTGTGTTAGTCACTCAGTCGTGTCCGATTTTTCCCCATGGACTGTAGCCTGCCAGGCTCCTCTGTCCACAGCAACTCCAGGCAAGAATACTGGAGTGGGTAGCCATCCCCTCTCCAGGGGACATTCCAGACCCAGGGAATGATCTTGCTAAACCAGAGATGGAACCTGGGTCTCCTGCATTGCAAGCAGACTCTTTACTATCTGAGCCACCAGGGAAGCCCAAAAATTATGTTAAAGAAAAATTTCTAAAATAAATAAGGTGTTCCCTCAACTCCCTAAACAAAATATCCATTAGATAGGTCAATAGGATTATTTAAAAGACTTCTGATTATTAAAAATAATTATCATTTTGTGTTGAAAAAGAGTGATTCTCTCAGATGTTATGGAGGTTGTGGGTTGTTGGCCCAACTGGTCATCCTTTCACCAAATTTCTAATTTATTATTATTGTTGCATTTTACATTAAGACACAAAGTAATAAAGCCTGCCATAATCTGATACAGATAGAGATGAGACATTGTATCATGATCTTGATAATAAATATTTCAGTTTCTTATCTGCTTCTTGGTAATGTTCTGGATAGCTGAAAACTTCAAAGTCCGATTTCTAAATAAAAACAACTTACAGTTCACAGTTCTTCATTATAAAAAGTGATCAGGAAACAGTCATAGTGACCAGAATGAGTGGAAATAATTTTCAGAAAGGAAAACTTCAATGCCAAACATAAGAAAGAAAGTCAGTCTCAACCCTCAGTAAAACTGTTCTAAATAATGGTTTCTTTATAAATAACCTTACTGATATAAATCTTAACATTAAGGTTGTAAGTAATAATCTGCTTCTTGACAACAATCTTAATAATTCCAAGGTAGCCATTTAAATTTTTTAAAGTTGTGATTGACCAAACCTTCTCTCATACTTTCAGCCCTGATTGGTATCTTTGTATGATCAACTTTATTAATTCTAGATTGGATCACTGAAACTAACAGAATAAGTGTAATGAATACTTTCAAGTATTTAAGGTCAGATATCATGTCCAATATGAATTTCTTTTTCCTCCACTGAAATCATCTAAAGTTGCCTCATCTATTTCTAAAATGATATTGTTTCAAGTCTTCCAGTCATTTTGTTATTCCTTTGTCAGCATGCTGCATTTTTCTTAATGGGCATTCAGAACTGGGTACAATGGTCTGGTTGTAATCTTGCCAATGTAGACAAAGATAATGTGCTCCTTTATCTAAACTACAATGCTTTTCTAGTGCTTTTGCACTCATGCTGCTGCTGCTGCTAAGTCACTTCAGTCGTGTCTGACTCTGCGACCCCCATAGATGGCAGCCCACCAGGCTCCCCCGTCCCTGGAATTCTCCAGGCAAGAACACTGGAGTGGGTTGCCATTTCCTTTTCCAATGCATGAAAGTGAAAAGTGAAAGTGAAGTCGCTCAGTCGTGTCCGACTCTTAGCGACCCCATGGACTGCAGCCTACCAGGCTCCTCCACCCATGGGATTTTCCAGGCAAGAGTACTGGAGTGGGGTGCAATTGCACTCATAGCACACTGTATTTTCTTTTATAATCTTTTTGGTATTTTAGATATTTAAAACCTGATATGTAAAAGAGTGTTTTTCACAAAATTTCATATTTTAAAATGGTAATTATCAAACATGGTGAGTACTATGAATGATAGGATGATGGGATGGTTTGTTTTCCTAACAGGTGTTTTTCCAACCGTTTATACTAAGGAACTTTTTGGAAAGTTTGCCTAAAGTTCCTGGTTGCAATTTTAATATAATTTTATTTTTAGGATCCTTGAATGGATGTCAAAATACTCAAAAGGAAGTTCCATTATAGGCAAGCTATAATTAGATAATTGGATCATTAGTAAAACTGAATTTTGCCAATATGGATGTTCTGGAAACTAGAAGAGGAGTTCAACTACAGTTTACCCTTGAACAACATGGGTTTGAACCGCATGGATCCATTTGTGTGCAGATTTTTTCAATATTAAATTCTGCAGTATTACATGAGCCATGGTAGGTTGAATCTGTGGATGAAGAACCAAAGACACAGAAGAATCTTAGAAACAGAAGGCCGACTATAAATTATATGTGAATTTTTAACTGCATGGAGGATTCATGCCCCTAACCCTTGCATCATTCAAGGGTCAGTTGTACTTATCTCAGGGCACCATTCTTCTCCCTGGTGGCTCAGATGGTAAAGAATCTTCCTGCAATGCAGGAGACCCAGGTTTGATCCTTCAGTTGGGAAGATCCCTTGGAGAAGGGAATGGCTACCCACTCCAGTGGCCAATTCTTGCCTGGAGAATTCCATGGAAAGGGGAGCCTGGTGGCCTACAGTTCATGGGGTTGCAAAGAATCAGACACAACTGAGTGACTAACATTTTCATTACACTGTTAAACTTACATTTGCTTTATTGGCAGCCTTATTATGCTTTTGTAATATTTTGAACTGCCTGTCAATTAATAATCTTAGAATCTTAAAAACATTTAAAATTTATTTTCCACTGCAATAAAAACACAACATGAGATCTATCTTTTAAAAAAGTTTTGAAGTCTGCAATATAGTCTTGTTAACTGTAGGCAAAATATTGTATGGTGTGCAGTACTATAGGCACAGTAGATCTTTAGAACTCACTCATTTTGTGTAACTGAAATTTTATACTCACTGAACAACAATTTCTTCCTCCTTCTTGTACCTATCAACCACCTTTCTATTTTCTCTTTCTATGAGCTTGATCATTTTAGATATCTAATGCACATGGAGTCACACAATACCTGTTCATCTGTAACTGGATTATTTCAGGTAGCATAATGTCCTCAAGATTCACCCATGTTGTCACATATGGAAGGGTTTTCTTTTTTTAAAGACTGAATAATATTCCATTGTGTTTACCACATTTTTATCCATTCATCCATAGATGAACACATAGATTGTTTCCATATCTTGGCTATTATAAGTAATGCTGCAATGACATGCAAGTCTGAATATCTCTTTGAGATCCTAATTTCAATTCTTTTGGATCTATGCCTCAAAGTGGGATTGCTGGGTCATATAGTAGTTCTATTTTTTATTTTTTGAGGAACTGCCATGCTATTTTCCATAGTGGTATCACCATTTTATATTCTTATAACAGGGTATAATTTCTTCATATCCTCACCCACACTTGTTATCTTTTGTCTTTTTGAGTAAAGACCTTATAAGAGGTATAAAGTAACATTTACTTCTAGATGATCCAATTTGTTTGCAGATAATTGTTCATAGTAGTCTTTCACGATCCTTTATATTCTATGGTATAGGCTTTAATGTCTCCTTTTGTATTTCTGATACCATTTATTTACGTCAGCTCTCTTTCTTAGCCTGCACAGAAGTTTGTCAATTTTCTTTATCTTTTCAAAATACCAACTCAATTTGTTGATCTTTTTTATTGTTTGTCTATTTCTGTCTGTTAACATTTTTCCCCTTTCTTCTGTTAACTTTGTTGCTGTTGTTCAGTTGCTAAGTCATGTCCAACTCTTTGCAACCCCATGGACAGCAGCACACCAGGCTTCCCTGTCCTCCACGGTCTCCCAGAGTTTGCTCAAGTTCATGTCTGTAGAGTCGGTGATGCTATGTAACATCTCATCCTCTGCCACCCTCTTTTCTTTTGCCTTCAGTCTTTCCCAGCATCAAGGTCTTTTCCAATGAGATGGCTCTTCGCACCAGGTGGTCAAAGTATTAGAGCTTCAGCTTTAGCATCAATCCTTCCAATGAATATTCAGGGTTGATTTCCTTTAGGACTGACTGCTAATTTGGGCCTAGTTTATTCCTCTCTTTCTAGCTGCTTGTATAAAGTTAGATTGCTTATTTGATATCTTCCTTTTTAGTTAATGTAGGCATTTATAGTCTCTGGGTGTTAAGACTGGCTAGCAGATGCCCTCACAGTGGTGGTGGCACTGGTGTCTGATACATGAGCACCCATGGACAGTGATGGACCTGGGGTCTCTAGTGCAGGTGTACGTGGTGAGATAGTAACTATGGAATTTGGAGTGCTAGCCAGTTCATAGCAGTGGTGGCTCAAGTGTGTGAAATGTGGGTACATGGAGTGAGCTCAGGGCCCAAGTCTGGAGGGCAGATTCACATGAAGCAGCTGTAGCTGTGGGGTCTGGAACCTGTGAAGGGTTGAGGGTAGCAATCCTTGTCCCAGTATGGTACATCAATATTTCCTTCTGTGGGGTTAGGCAGTGCACCAGGGATAGTCCATGGTGGAAATGGCTGTTGGATAACTCAGTGGTTAAATTTGCCAGGGTCCTCTTCAGAGCAGTCTGCTGGGATTCATGCCAATGAACATTATGGGTCCTCTACTTTGAAAGCTGTAAGGAATCTGCAGCTGTTATTGAGGTCTTCAGTAGCAAATGATGCTGAGGTACTTCACAGAGCAGGCAACTGGGGAGTGTAATAGCACCCATTATGTGGCTGATACTGATAGCCATGGCCTTCTTTGTTCCCAGCTGTTCCCAAATGTCTTAGCTAAACTGATGTCTCCAGCAATCCTTTCCATGCAGTTATTCTCCATTTTTTGCTCCACTGTGTTTCTGTAGGTTCTTCACTGGATATTTGAGCTCTCCCATGACTATTTCCTTTATGGATAGCCATTTGTTTTTGTTGCTGTTGTTGAAAATGAAGGCTGGTATCTCTTAATCTGCCATCTTTTTGATGTCTCTAGAGTCTTTTTTTTTAAATTATATGTTAAACTAAGTCTTCAACAGTACGTAACCGTGAACTTCCAGATGTTCAAGCTGGATTTAGAAAAGGGAGAGGAACCAGAGATCAAATTGCCAACATTGATTGGATCATCGAAAAAGTGAGAGAGTTCCAGGAAAACATCTACTTTCGCTTTATTGACTATACCAAAGCCTTTGACTGTGTGGATCACAACAAACTGGAAAATTGTTAAAGAGATGGGAATACCAGACCACCTTACCAGCCTCCTGAGAAATCTGTATGGAGGGCAAGAAGCAACCATTAGATCTGGACGTGGAACAAAAGACTGGTTCCAAATTGGGAAAGGAGTACGTCAAGGCTGTATATTGTCACCCTGCTTATTTAACTTATATGCAGAGTGGATGAAGCACAAGCTGGAATCAAGATTGCCAGGAGAAATAACCTCAGATGTGCAGATGACACAACCCTTATGGCAGAAAGCAAAGAAGAACTAAAGAGTCTCTTGAGGAAAGTGAAAGAAGAGAGTGAAAAAGTTGGCTTAAAGCTCAGCATTCAGAAAACGAAGATCATGGCACCTGGTCCCATCACTTCATGACAAACAGATGGGGAAACAATGGAAACAGTGACATACTTTATTTCTTTGAGCTCCAAAGTCACAGCTGATGCTGACTGCAGCCATGAAATTAAAAAAAAAAAAATGCTTGCTCCTTGGAAGAAAAGTTATGACCAACATAGATTATTAAAAAGCAGAGACATTACTTGGCCAACAAAGGCCCATCTAGTCAAGGCTATGGTTTTTCCAGTAGTCATGTATGTATGTGAGAGTTGGACTATAAACAAAGCTGAGTGCCAAAGAATTGATGCTTTTGAACTGTGCTGGAGAAGACTCTTGAGAGTCCCTTGGACTGCAAGGAGATTCAACCAGTCCATCCTAAAGGAGATCAGTCCTGGGTGTTCATTGGAAGGACTGATGCTGAAGCTGAAACTAATACTTTGGCCACCTGATGCGAAGAACTGACTCATTTGAAAATACCCTGATGCTGGGAAAGATTGAAGGTGGGAGGAGAAGGGGACAACAGAGGATGAGATGGTTGGATGGCATCACTGACTCAATGGACATAAGTTTGAGTAAACTCTGGGAGTTGGTGATGGACAAGGAGGCCTGGCATGCTGCTCTCCATGGAGTTGCAAAGGGTTGGATGTGACTGAGCAACTGAACTGAACTGAATCCCAGTCTGCTCTTAAATTAGACTTATTCTTTGTTATATTTGATGAATTTATGGTGTATCTGGAACCAAGTACTCATTAGATCTGGCTTGTTAACCAGACCATCAATAATGTGTTGAGATCGCTTTCTGTTTTCTTTCTTCCATGAATTTGGTCTTAATATTATTTATGTGCTCATCATGGTCATTGATTCTTAAACATTTATTGACTATCTAATTTATGCCAAACACGAAGATGGAGAATATGAAATGTTTGGCCTCATAGTATTCATAGACTGGGGAGACCATCCCTAAATATAGAAATCAGAGCAGGATGAAGGATAGATTCCTGTGGTGTTTCACTAGAGAGCTTTCTATAAGTTGATATTTGCTCATTTAATTGGTACACTTTTAGTATTTTTTTTTCACCAGCTCTGAATCAACTTCAGTATCCTAAAACCAAATCCCACATTTTGGTCCATCTTATGCACAAAGATAATGTGAGAATGTGTCATAGTCTTTGGAAAAATCCATATACACTATCCGTAGCATTCTCCTGATTTAGTAAAACTTGAGGGGAATGGGAGATAGAACAGATGGCAAGGAGGGTTCAAGTGATGTGTTATTTGTTTTCATCTGAAAGCTAGTGGGGTGGAATGGCAGAATAGGTAGTTTGGAAAGATGACCAGAGTCTGGGAAGGAGATAATAAAGTGAGGAACAACAAGAGAAAGAACCACAGTTATATGAATAGCAAAATGCGTGGTTGTGAACTCTTTTGGCCTCTGGATAAATGCTGCCAAATAGGAAACATTTTCCATGTGCCTGACCAGAAGACACAGCTGCATGCTGCTTTTCATTTTAGTTATATTTCTAAAAGCTATGGTTTGCTTTTCAGAAATGCTGTCCTTTTACATTTTCTGCATGATGCAGTGAATTGCAATGTTCATGTCAGATAGCATCAATCCAAGAAGAAAAGAGGACAGTGCACCTTCAAGTAAGGGAATAATTTTCTTCCACATGTTTTCCTTTTTGTTTATCAGCATGAGAATGTATGTAACTGTGTGAGTGGAGTTAAGCACTTAGATCAAAGGTATTTAAAAAAAAATAAAAACAGAAAATTAATGCAAATTAAAAAAATTAAAAGGAGGGTTACCTTTGAAAGCATAATCCTAAGGTATTTTGACAGAGTCACCCAAACAATCTAGAAAGAAAAATTGCCTATTTGGTGCTGCTTTAATGAGTCTCAGAACATTAAACATCTGCGGTATGATGAAAACACACACACACACACAGGGATATGAGCAAGACACTTGGATTCCAGTCTTGGTTTTCTGTATATTATGGGCAATTCACTTATCTTCTCTAAATAAGGTCCTCCTTCTGACAAGAGGGTTAGACACGATTTCAAATGTACATTTAACCTTAATTTTATTCTGCACACAGCAAGTAAAATGCTCTGAAAGCTCATAATAAAACTTCCTTGTGTATTCTTAAAATGGAATGGCATAAAGTTGAGCCCATCTTAAAACAAGACTTAAAAAAAGAAATATACAGAAAACTATAAAACACTGGTGAAAGAAATCAAAGAGGACACTAATAGATGGAGAAATATACCATGTTCATGGATTGGAAGAATCAATATAGTGAAAATGAGTATACTACCCAAAGCAATTTATAGATTCAATGCAATCCCTATCAAGCTACCAACAGTATTCTTCACAGAGCTAGAACAAATAATTTCACAATTTGTATGGAAATACAAAAAACCTCGAATAGCCAAAGCGATCTTGAGAAAGAAGAATGGAACTGGAGGAATCAACCTACCTGACTTCAGGCTCTACTACAAAGCCACAGTTATCAAGACAGTATGGTACTGGCACAAAGACAGAAATATTGATCAATGGAATAAAATAGAAAGCCCAGAGATAAATCCACACACATATGGACACCTTATCTTTGACAAAGGAGGCAAGAATATACAATGGATTAAAGACAATCTCTTTAACAAGTGGTGCTGGGAAATCTGGTCAACCACTTGTAAAAGAATGAAACTGGACCACTTTCTAACACCATACACAAAAATAAACTCAAAATGGATTAAAGATCTAAACGTAAGACCAGAAACTATAAAACTCCTAGAGGAGAACATAGGCAAAACACTCTCCGACATACATCACAGCAGGATCCTCTATGACCCACCTCCCACAATATTGGAAATAAAAGCAAAAATAAACAAATGGGACCTAATTAACCTTAAAAGCTTCTGCACATCAAAGGAAACTATTAGCAAGGTGAAAAGACAGCCTTCAGAATGGGAGAAAATAATAGCAAATGAAGCAACCGACAAACAACTAATCTCAAAAATATACAAGCAACTCCTACAGCTCAACTCCAGAAAAATAAACGACCCAATCAAAAAATGGGCCAAAGAACTAAATAGACATTTCTCCAAAGAAGACATACAGATGGCTAACAAACACATGAAAAGATGCTCAACATCACTCATTATCAGAGAAATGCAAATCAAAACCACTATGAGGTACCATTTCACACCAGTCAGAATGGCTGCGATCCAAAAGTCTACAAATAATAAATGCTGGAGAGGGTGTGGAGAAAAGGGAACCCTCTTACACTGTTGGTGGGAATGCAACCTAGTACAGCCACTATGGAGAACAGTGTGGAGATTCCTTAAAAAACTGGAAATAGAACTGCCTTATGATCCAGCAATCCCACTGCTAGGCATACACACTGAGGAAACCAGAAGGGAAAGAGACATGTGTACCCCAATGTTCATCGCAGCACTGTTTGTAATAGCCAGGACATGGAAGCAACCTAGATGCCCATCAGCAGATGAATGGATAAGAAAGCTGTGGTACATATACACAATGGAGTATTACTCAGCCATTAAAAAGAATACATTTGAATCAGTTCTAATGAGGTGGATGAAACTGGAGCCTATTATACAGAGTGAAGTAAGCCAGAAGGAAAAACATAAATACAGTATACTAACGCATATATATGGAATTTAGAAAGATGGTAACAATAACTCTGTATACGAGACAGCAAAAGAGACACTGATGTATAGAACAGTCTTATGGACTCTGTGGGAGAGGGAGAGGGTGGGAAGATTTGGGAGAATGGCATTGAAACATGTAAAATATCATGTAGGAAACGAGTTGCCAGTCCAGGTTCGATGCACGATGCTGGATGCTTGGGGCTGGTGCACTGGACGGCCCAGAGGGATGGTATGGGGAGGGAGGAGGGAGGAGGGTTCGGGATGGGGAACACATGTATACCTGTGGCGGATTCATTTTGATATTTGGCAAAACTAATACAATTATGTAAAGTTTAAAAATAAAATAAAATTAGAAAAAAATAAATAAATAAATAAATAAAATAAAAAATAAATAAAAAAAATATAAAAAAAAAAGAAAAAAACTTTATTATTAAACTTTCTTGAAAAGGGGTCAAGATTTTGGTGGGTCTTCAACTAAATTTCAAATCAACTGAGACTCTGGTATTCCTATGGTTCTCTGAAACTTTGTGTGTGGCTCTTCAGATTCTGGAGGAGCTTGACTTATTCCACCCTCCCCTGTGATAGTTCCCTCATCTTCAATGAGAAAAAAGTCCTCTGCTTCTCTTATGCAGGCCATCCTCAAAGTTTTTACCTATGTTGGCTGGAGAAGAAATGCAGAAGCAAGCACTAGTAGGCCTGAAGTAAGTGCCTTATCAGAGAAGGTTCAACAGGGTTGACTTTGGGGTTGCTTATTTTTGGATGACTGCTGGGAACTAAGCTGAAGATAAGCTCATGACAGGACCACAAACGGAAGGGACTGGGAGTCAGAAATGGGTCATGGGAAGTATGGTGTTCTAGAAGCAGGGTATCGGAGCCTTAGTCTTAGCTCTTCAAAATGCTTAAGTATCTGGATAAGATCTTTTGAAACTGTGAGTTTCAGCTTCTTCATCTAAAACCTAAGGGGGTAGCTTAGGAGAGGAATCTCATAGTCAGATATTTTCAAGGGCAAAACTAAGTGTAAGACAACAAGGAATGGTGAGTACCTAGGGGAACTAGAGGATTTATGATTTGCCTAAAGGCATTCTGGGCTTCCCGTGTGGCTCAGATGGTAAAGCATCCACCTGCAATTCAGAAGACTTGGGTTAGATCCCTGGGTTAGATCTCTTGGAGAAAGAATGGAAACCCACTCCAGTAATCTCGCCTGGAAAATCCCATGGACAGTGGAGCCTGGAAAAGAGGGATATGACTGAGTGACTAACACACACACAAAGTCATTCTAACTAAAAATCATTTTAGAGCTATGTGATACAAAATAAAAGTATTTGCTCTGTATTGTGCAGTGCTTTCCAGAGAAACAGACCCAATGGAATGCTTGTGGATGTTTAAAGACTGCCTCATGTGACTGTGGGCCTAGAAAGTCTGATACCTGTAGGGTAAGCCAGCAGGCTGCAAGTTCAGATGAGAATTGATGTTGTAGTCTTGAGCCTGAAATCCTTAGGGCAGGCTACCAGTTGGAAACTCAGGCAGAATTTCTGTGTTACAGACTTGAGTAAAAGAACTTCTAGTCTCCAGGAAACTTCAGTTTTTACTCTTAAGTGTTCAACTGATTGGATGATACTCTCCCACAGTATTGAGGGCAATGTATGTTACCTAAAGTCAACTGACTGTGTATATTTAGCACATCTACAGAATACTTTGATGATGACATCTAGACTAGCATTTGACTAAACAACCATAGCCTAGCAAAGTTGACACATAAAATTAACCATCATATGTTCTCATATAGACTCCTACACTATATCCTTTCTCAGGGTCTTTCAAGCACTGATCTCTTATTATAGAATTAGATCAGATCAGATCAGTCACTCAGTTGTGTCTGACTCTTTGCGACCCCATGAATCGCAGCAGGCCAGGCCTCCCTGTCCATCACCAACTCCCAGAGTTCACTCAGACTCATGTCCATTGAGTCAGTGACGCCATCCAGCCATCTCATCCTCTGTCGTCCCCGTCTCCTCTTGCTCCCAATCCCTCCCAGCATCAGAGTCTTTTCCAATGAGTCAACTCTTTGCATGAGGTGGCCAAAGTACTGGAGTTTCAGCTTTAGCATCATTCCTTCCAAAGAAATCCCAGGGCTGATCTCCTTCAGAATGGACTGGTTGCATCTCCTTGCGGTCCAAGGGACTCTCAAGAGTCTTCTCCAACACCAAAGTTCAAAAGCATCAATTCTTCGGTGCTAAGCCTTCTTCACAGTCCAACTCTCACATCCATACATGACCACAGGAAAAACCATAGCCTTGACTAGACGAACCTTTGTTGGCAAAGGAATGTCTCTGCTTTTGAATATGCTATCTAGGTTGGTCATAACTTTCCTTCCAAGGAGTAAGCATCTTTTAATTTCATGGCTGCAGTCACCATCTGCAGTGATTTTGGAGCCCAGAAAAATAAAGTCTGACACTGTTTCCACTGTTTCCCCATCTATTTCCCATGAAGTGATGGGACCGGATGCCATGATCTTCGTTTTCTGAATGTTGAGTTTTAAGCCAACTTTTTCACTCTCTCTCCTCTTTCATTTTCATCAAGAGGCTTTTTAGTTCCTCTTCACTTTCTGCCATAAGGGTGGTGTCATCTGCATATCTGAGGTTATTGATATTTCTCCCAGCAATCTTGATTCCAGCTTGTGTTTCTTCCAGTCCAGCGTTTCTCATGATGTATACTTTTAAAATCTAAATCAAAGGTCCAATTCCTACCCAAACTAAAACACATAAAAGTATTTCTACATAGAAATGTTATTTCTGGATAAAAATAAGAGAAACCAAGACTGGAAATCCACTGCTGTTCCAGTGTAGGTCTATGGCCTTTGTAACACTTTGAACATTAACCTCCAGATAATCCTAAACTTTTATCATCTTTCAATCCTTACAAAGTAGTTGTTCATACTTTGTTCATTGCTTTTTTTAGTCATCCAGCTGGAAGTTGTGGCATATTTGGATGGATTTGTTGACAATGCCTGGTTTGACTTTTCTAAGATTAAAAAATAATTTAATAGGCATTGGTATGAAGAAATTGTGGTCAGTTTGTTCCTTAGACTTTGAGAGCTTACTTGTATCTGTTGAAAATCTATTCCATTTGGACAAGATTATTCCCCTCTGGGCTTCATACTGTAATAACTATATTTCATCTCTCAGAAGCTATGCATATTTATTTTGGTTTATCTTTTTAAAGAAAAGATAACAGGAAACAAAACAAATCATGAATTGTACCTACTGTTGTATATTGGCATACTTGATACCTCACTTCCCTAATGGAATGAGGCTAAGGTTCTAGTTGAGCCTACCTCCTGTCAGTGACATATGGCAAAATTGAGATTATTGCATTCTAGTGTCAGGAAGTTCACTGATTTTCCTTATAAATGTTGACACTACATTTTACAGCCCCAATCCACACATTTCTCCTGAAAAACTGAAATAAATATCTGCATTAAATAGGCAGATTTTAGAAATTTGGAGATGAACATTATAATTCTGTGCTTTTCAAAGAAGGGTGTTAAACACCCATGTGTATAAAAGAAGATATAACAGCTATAAATTGTTTTATTTAGAACTGAGTAAAAATATTGCTTCCTAAAACCATTTCTTACAAACAAGCAGTTTTAAGGCACTCTTTAATATAAATTAGGCTTTCTTATGGAGAATTACACTGAAAATTTCCTCAATCAAAACAGAGATCCATATTGTCCAAGAAGCAGTTGGTCTTCTGGGAAGATTAAAAAAAAAAAAAAAAAAGGCAATTTCTAAAGCTTGGAGGATAAAAATTTGTTGTATTTCTTATAAAATGATTCTAGCAACTTCTAACATCTCTATTCAGACTAGGAATAGGGTAATTTTAGATGTTATTCAATGTGACTACATGGCAGATTACAGAGAGTAGGTGTTTTCAAGAGGCCCTGTGATAAAACCACCATTCCTGCAAAAAAGGCCCAGGTAAAAAACCTATGCAAGAAGGATAAAATTCTGCAGAACTGGTCAAGCTACCCTTCACTCCATATTCTATTCTCAGGCCCTATGACCTCTGCAGTTTCAGGCACCCTGTTCTCTTCCTGAATTATAATTTCAGAACTGTCTTAAGAATCTATGTACTTACTAAATCACTCTTCATCTTTGCCATGTCTTTCAGCTAAACTCCCACTGTAGGTGCTTGATACTAACTCAGCACAATCATGGTATCTACCTGGCCCCAACTCTATATGATACCAGGCAAATCATTCTAAAAGATATGAAAGAAAGTCTTCTTTTAGATTAGCTAATACCTGTGAAATTCATATGCCATTAACTGTATTATTATTATTTTTTACAATTACATGAATGGCATTTCTTTTAAAAGAACATGACTGACACAAGTCATAAGAATAACAACATTTACATCAGTCTGATGGGAAATGTTTCTTTGAAGAAAATACTATATTGAAGTCTTTCCAAAGTAGCTTATTTCTCCTTGAGTGATTCAATAAATGGAACAACCACTTAGAAACTACTCTCTTATTGGTCATAATGCTCTTCTAAATTGAACATCACATAAGTCAAGATAAAAGCTTGGAAGAAATATTTGAGTATTTTAATCTGATTTTGCTTTAATTAATACTAAGTGAGACAGAAATGCACAGTAATAATTGACAACTAGATATTTCAATTGCTGAGACTTTAGAGTGCTTAGAGACAGAAGAAAATAAATTAGGCCCCACAGATAACTTTATACTACATGTAACTATTGAAGTTTCTTTCATTCTTAGAGTGAGTGTATAATTTATCATTCAAGCCAGAACACTTCTGAAAGTAAATGGAGCAATATTAAGCATTATACCAGAATAAAATGAGTTACCCAGAGTCTTTCCCAACAAACAAAGGCATAGAGTAATCCCAGGGGTATAGATTTTGTTGGCCTCATGCCAAAATCAGGAAATGACAGAAAGTAAAGGATGGGCATTAAATACAAAAATTACAATGATTCTAAGAGTTAAGATCTAGATGCTCCTAACACTGAGACCATTTTTTGTATCTATATACACAGGTAATTTCTTCAGTATTCAAATTACTTTGAAATTGTATTCCTTTTACCTCTTAATTTCTTATTAAGTGTATTTTTGGTAAAAGTCTTGAAATCATGATTAAATTGCCACAGATGGTTCTGCCTTGATCACAGTTTCCTCAGTCTTTCCCTTGATGTATGTAGGAGCTAACTTCCTACTTTGATTTGCCTAAGATTTTATAAGCTAGAAATGCAAACAACATATACTGGACTAAATTTCTTTTCCTCCACAGAATTCTCTGGAGGATCCCTGTTAATATTGGTTAAAGTTGCATGGCTCTTCTTAGCTATGTGGTATGTGGATTATTCCCCTGAAATTTGTTGAAACCGATTTAGCCTTCATGATCAACTGAAGGCATTTATCAAAATCATTAAAATAAACCCACTTTTCATTCATTCATCTGTGCTGATGTTCTAGACAGGCATGGTTTAGGATCAAGGCAGTATCTTAGTAGCTGGATGAAATATTCAAATATCAAAATTGGTATAATTATGTTGGAGAAATGCCCCTCTAAACTCCTAGAAGAATATTTTGGCAATTTTAAGTAGTAGGCAGTTAGGTAGCTCATATATATATATTTTTTTAACTTGAAAAGGGCATATATTTTTTTCTAGAAAGACTTTACAGACTAAATAAAGCAAGGATATGACCTAAGGATGAATATTAATACCTGCATCTTGTATGATAGTTTCTTTCTTTTTCTTTTTTTCCTAGAAGATAGAAATAAGACAGTCTGTTATTTTTCTAAACTGACTTTCTTCACTTTTCCTTGTAAGAATTTAAGAATTGGAAAAAAAAAACTATTATGGTTCACTTTAAGATATGAATAATAATGCTTTAATATGAATTAGTATCATTTTATATGATACATACAGAAACAAGTTTTGCTTGTATTCTAGGGCAGAGAGAAATTAAGACTTGATATAGTCACTTTTAAGAAGTGCCTCACTGGAATAAAAGTCTGTGCCCTTTAATACTTTGAAACATTCTGCTTTAATATAAAAGACATTTAACTCTATAATGAAAATTAAAAAGGAAAAGAACATCTGATTTAGTCAGAATTGTTTCAACCAAAATAGACACTTAGATACTAAACCAGAAAATCTACAGTAAGTCTGTTGATTCAAGATCCTAATTTACATCCAAATCAAATTCCTTCGTTCTGAATTTTCCATATTATGATGTTTCACCAAAATGTTTATTAGACCCATTGTGCAGATGGCTGGACCTAAAACATTTCCAGAGTTAAAGGCAATCAGACAGTCATGAATCCAAATTACAATGTGGTATTAAAATAGTGGTTTAAATCAGAGGAAAAGAAGCAAAATTATTCTCTCAAGGCAGAGGAGGCAATCAAGGTAAGTAACTAGATAACAGAAGTTGGTTATATTAATTGATGTGGTCAGGGCTGTAATTTCAGACTCCATGGCCTAAAGAACATACTCAAGTTTTGTGATTAAGAATTGCATGGTACATATACACAATGGAGTATAACTCAGCCATTAAAAATAATACATTTGAATCAGTTCTAATGAGGTGGATGAAACTGGAGCCTATTATACAGAGTGAAGTAAGCCAGAAAGAAAAACACAAATACAGTACACTAATGCATATATATGGAATTTAGAAAGATGGTAATGACAACCCTGTATGCGAGACAGCAAAAGAGACACAGATGTATAGAACAGTCTTTTGGACTCTGTGGGAGAGGGAGGGGGGATGATTTGGGAGAATGACATTAAAACATGTATAATATCATATAAGAAACGAATTGCCAGTCCAGGTTCAATGCAGGATACAAGAAGCTTGGGGCTTGACTGGGATGACCCTGAGGGATGGTATGGGGAGGGAGGTGGGAGGGGGGTTCAGGATGGGGAACATGTGTAACCCATGGCGGATGCATGTTGATGTATGGCAAAACCAATACAATATTGTAAAGTAAAAAAAAAATAATAATAATAAAGAAAAAAAATAAAAGATTTCAAACTGGAAAAAAAAGAATTATATATATATATATATATATATATATATATATATATATATATAAATTGTGTGTTAGCATCTTTATAGTTCAGCGAGGAGTGCTTGGAAGTTGTGATAGAACACAAGACTCTGTCTCACAAAAAAAATAGAATAATGAAACCAAGCAAGATGCTAACTGGTTAGAATTAAGCCAGTGTTATATGGCTAATGTTTTAATTTTTATACTAGGATCTGAGCAAATTGAGAGAGGGGCTTTGAAACATTCCCTTTTATCTCACTGATATCTAGCATGTTATGTGGTATATATGCTGCTGCTGCTGCTGCTGCTGCTGCTAAGTCGCTTCAGTCGTGTCCAACTCTGTGCGACCCCATAGACGGCAGCCCACCAGGCTCTGCCATCCCTGGAGTTCTCCAGGCAAGAACACTGGAGTGGGTTGCCATTTTCTTCTCCAATGCATGAAAGTGAAAAGTGAAAGTGAAGTCACTGAGTCGTGTCCAACTCTCAGCGACCTCATGGACTGCAGCCCACCAGGCTCCTCCGTCCATGGGATTTTCCAGGCAAGAGTACTGTAGTGGGGTGCCATTGCCTTCTCCGTGTGGTATATATATCAGACTCTAAATATGTATTTATAAAATGAATCAATGAAATGTCAGCTTCAAGTACATGGTGCTCTGAGCTAATGGGAGAATCCTTCCCCATATGTACAAACATAGTAGAAATGGACGATAAATATAATAAAAAGGTCTAAAATACACTCTTGAGTTTAAAAGAAAGGGGCACTTTTATATGCTTGTGAATGTGTTTTAGGATCCACACAGAGGAAGCTGTTTCTGGTTGGGATAAGGCAGAGAATCTTTGCTGGCAGCCACCAGGGGCTAGGAGAGAAGCATGGAATAGATTCTCCCTTGGAGCCCACATGAGACACCTGTAGGAAGTTATGATAAAGGAATCCTACAATTAGCCAGGATAGTAACAAGGACTTTTGTCTGTACTTAGGACTATGAGTGGTAAAAATTATCTCTGTGTTATGGGTTAAATTGCTGTTGTTTAGTCACTAAGTCGTGTTGGACTCTTTGTGACCCCCATGGACCCTCTGCCAGGCTCTGCTGTCCATTGGATTTCCCAGGCAAGAATACTGGAGTGGGTTGCCATTTCCTTCTTATGGCCCCTCAAAATTTAGATGTTGAAATCCTAGCCCCTAGTACCTCAGAATGTGACCTTACTTGAAGATAGGGTTGTAACGAGTTTAAAAGAGACCATCAGGATGGTCTTTAATCCAATATGATTGATGTCCTTTTGATTTAGTTTAGTCCTTTTCTCAAATGCACCCACTGAAAAATTCACATTACAGGTATCAGGGTTTTATTCTATCCTTATCAGGGCCGATTTGAGCATAGGAGACCTGTTGTTATTCAGTTGCCCAATCATGTCCGGCTCTTTGCAACCCCATAGACTGCAGCACACCAGGCCTCCCTGTTCCTCACCCTCTCCCTAAGTTTGCCCGAGATCATATCCATTGCATCGGTGGTGTCATCCAGCCATCTGATCCTCTGATGCCCTCTTCTTCTGCCCTCAATCTTTCCCAACATCAAGGACTTTTCCAATGAGTCAGCTCTTCACATCAGGTGACCAAAATACTGGAACTTCAACTTCAGCATCAGTCCTTCCAATAAATATTCAGGGTTAATTTCCTTTAAGATTGACTGGTTTGATCTCCTCACTGTCCAAGGGTCTCTCAAAAGTCTTCTCCAGTACCACAGTTCGAAGGCATCAATACTTTGGCACTCTGCCTTCTTTACAGTCCAGCTCTCACAGCTGTATGTCACCAATGGGAAGATCATAGCCTTGAATAAACAGACGTTTGTTGGCAGAATGATGTCTCTGTTTTTCAACATACTGTCTAGGTTTGTCAGAGCTTTCCTGCCAAGAAGCAATCGTCTTCTGATTTCGTGGCTGCAGTCACCATCCGCAGTGATTTTAGAGCCCAAGAAGAGGGAATCTGTCATTGCTTCTACATTTTCCCCTTCTGTTTGCCATGAAATAATGGGGTTGGGTGTCATGATCTTAGTTTTTTTTTAATATTTAGTTTTAAGCTGGCTTTTTCACTCCCCTCCTTTACCCTCATCAAGAGGTTCTTTAATGCCTCTTTCCTTTCTGCCATTGTAGTATCATCCGCATATCTGAGGTTGTTGATGCTTGATAGGAGACCTGCCAAGTCACATATTCAGTCTCCTTTGTATCTTTTCTATCCTTACAATTAAGTCCTAGATTTAATTTTTAGCAGTAAGCCTATGACTGTAAGAGATGATGGTCTCTTTTAACTACTGAATAGTGGCTGTAGTGAGTAAAATAGAAATAGTAACTGCAAAAGATATGTCCAAGTCCTAAACTTTGATATTCATGAATGTGTCCTAATATGGAAATAGTCTTTGAAGATGTAATTAAGTTAAAGATCTCAGTGAAATCTCTAGGGTTGTCCTTAAAGCTAATTATAAATATATTTATAAGAGACAGAAAAAAATCCTAAATACACTTGAGGGGAAGGTCATGTGAAGATGTAGGCAGAGATTGGAGTGATGCATCTATAAGCCACAGGAATTGCTTGTAGACACCAGAAGCTAAGGGAAAAGTATGAAATGGATTCTCTCTCAGAATCTCCAAAAGGACACAATCCTACCAAAGTCTTTGAAACCCAGAAATATAAGAGAATGGATTCCTGTTATTGAATTGTGCTAATATGTTATAGCAGCATAGACAATAAATACAATGGCCTTCTGAATTTCATGTGTGTTCTGAGTTGTTGATTGACTCACCTGAGCCTGCAATTCTATTTTTTATCAAGGCTTTCAAGAAAATAGACAAAAAATTCAACTCTGCAGTTCTTATATTAATTACTGATTCTATATTGTTCAAGTATTATTGCTGCTACAAAATCTCAGTACTTCTTGAGCCTAGCTCATAGATGAGACAGCTCACTATGTTGGTGCAAGCAAACAATTGATTATTGGTGTGCTACAGAGATGGCTTCATAGAAAAGCAGTGATGGAAATCTCTCCAGTGATCAAATATCCCCAAATATACCATGGATACAATCAGTGGGTGGAGAAGTGAACAGAGTTTATAATTCATAGACACATAGTCACTGGTCAGTGATATATCTGTTTGGTTAGAAATAAAGAGGAAGCAAGGTTGAAGATCAGAGACAAAGGATTCTGGAAAGAGACATTTTAATGAACCTATGGGAGCGGACATAAATTAGGTAGAACTTTGTATTTTGTGTTAATGCCCATTATAGAGTATTTGCTGCAGAGAAGCTTTCAACAACTAGGTGATAGGATAACTTATCCAACGAAGCCCAGCCATCACCTATACTTGGTCACAAAAAGATAAACAACTGAATTTAAAATGTGCAAAGGACTTGAACAGACATTTCTCCAAAGAAGATATAAAAATGGCCTATAGAAACATGGAAAAGATGGCTATATCATCAGTCACTTCAGTTCAGTTCAGTTGCTCAGTCATGTCGGACTCTTTGTGACCCCATGGACTGCAGCACGCCAGGCCTGCCTGCCCATCACCAACTCCTGGAGTCGGTGATGCATTCCAACCATCTCATCCTCTGTCGTCCCCTTCTCCCACCTTCAAACTTTCCCATCATCAGGGTCTTTTCAAATGAGTCAGTTCTTCACATCAGGTGGCCAAAGTATTGGAGTTTCAGCTTCAGCATCAGTGCTTCCAATGAATATGCAGGACTATTTTCCTTTAGGATGGACCGATTGGATCTCCTTGTAGTCCAAGAGACTCTCAAGAGTCTTTTCCAATACCACAGTTCAAAAGCATCAATTTTATGGCCCTCAGCTTTCTTTATAGTCCAACTCTCACATCCATACATGACTACTGGAAAAACCATAGGTTTGACTAGATGGACGTTTGTTGGCAAACTAATGCCTCTGCTTTTGAATATGCTGTCTAGGTTGATCCTAGCTTTTCTTC
Source organism: Bos grunniens (assembly GCF_055505025.1). Taxonomy (NCBI): domain Eukaryota; kingdom Metazoa; phylum Chordata; class Mammalia; order Artiodactyla; family Bovidae; genus Bos; species Bos grunniens. The sequence goes on along the minus strand of NC_141194.1, from coordinate 95,731,942 downwards.
CAAGGAGTAAGTATCTTTTAATTTCATGGCTGTAGTCACCATCTGCAGTGATTTTGGAGCCCAAAGAAATAAAGTCTGTCACTGTTTCCATTGTTTCCCCATCTATTTGCTATGAAGTGATGGGACCAGATGCCATGATCCTAGTTTTCTGAATGTTGAGCTTTAAGCCAACATTTTCACTCTACTCTTTCACTTTCATCAAGAGACTCCTTAGTTCTTCTTCTCTTTCTGCCATAAGGGTGGTGTCATCTGCACATCTGAGGTTATTGATATTTTTCATGGCAATCTTGATTCCAGCTTGTGCTTCATCCAGTCCTGCATTTTGCTTGATGTACTTTGCATATACATTAAATAAGTAAGGTGACAATATACAGTCTTGACGTACTCCTTTCCTGATTTGGAACCAGTCTGTTGTTCCATGTCCAGTTCTAACTGTTGTTTCCTGACCTAAATACACTTTTCTCAAGAGGCAGATCAGGTGGATTGGTATGCCCATCGCTTTAAGAATTTTCCACAGTTTGTTGTGATCCACACAGTCAAGGATTTGGCATAGTCAATAAAGCAGAAATAGATGCGTTTTCTGGAAATCTCTTGCTTTTTCAATGATTCAACGGATGTTGGCAATTTAATCTCTAGTTCCACTGCCATTTCTAAATTCAGCTTGAACATCTGGAAGTTCATGGTTCACATACTGTTGACGCCTGGCTTGGAGACTTTTGAGCATTATTTTGTTGCATGTGAGATGAGTGTAATTGTGCGGTAGTTTGAGCATTATTTGGCATTGTGTTTCTTTGGGATTGGAATGAAAACTGATATTTTCCAGTCCTGTGGCCACTGCTGAGTATTCCAAATTTGCTGGCATATTGAGTGCAGCACTTTAACAGTATCATCTTTTTAGTATTTGAAATAGCTCAACTGGGATTCCATCACCTTCACTAGCTTTGTTCGTAGTGATGCTTCCTAAGGCACACTTGACTTTGCATTCCAGGATATCTGGCTCTAGGTGAGTGATCACACCATCATGATTATCTGGGTCATAAAGATCTTTTTTGTATAATTTTTCTGTGTATTCTTGCCACCTCTTCTTAATATCTTCTGCTTCTGTTAGGTCTATACCATTTCTGTCCTTTATTGTGCCTATCTTTGCATGAAATATTCCCTTGGTATCTCTAATTTTCTTGAAGAGATCTCTAGTCTTTTCCATTCTATTGTTTTCCTCTATTTCTTTGCACTGATCACTGAGGAAGGCTTTCTTATTTGTCCTTGTAATTCTTTGGAACTCTGCGTTCAAATGGGTATATCTTTCCTTTTCTCCTTTGCCTTTAGCTTCCCTTCTATTCATATCTATTTGTTAGGTCTCTTCAGACAACCATTTTGCCTTTTTGCATTTTTTTTTCTTGGGTATGGTCTTGATCCCTGCCTCTTGTACAATGTCACTAACCTCCTTCCATAGTTCTTCAGGCACTCTGTCAATCAGATCTAGTGCTTTGAGTCTGTTTCTCACTTCGACTATATAATAGTAAGGGGTTTGATTTAGGTCATACGTGAATGGTCTAGTGGTTTCCCCTACTTTCTTCAATTTAAGTCTGAATTTTGCAATAAGGAGTTCATGTTTTGGGCCACAGTCAGCTCCTGGTCTAGTTTTTGGGGGCTGTATAGAGTTCTCCACCTTTGGCTGCAAAGAATATAATCAATCTGATTTTGGCATTGACCATCAGGTGATGTCCATGTGCAGAGTCTTCTGCTGTGTTGTTGGAAGAGGATGTTTGCTATGACCAATGTGTTGTCTTGGCAAAACTCTGTTAGCCTTTGCCCTGCTTCATTCTGTACTCGAAGGCCAAATTTGCCTGTTACTCCAGGTGTTTCTTGACTTCCTACTTTTGCATTCCAGTCCCCTATAATGAAAAGGACATCTTTTTTGGGTGTCAGTTCTAGAAGATCTCGTAGGTCTTCATAGAACCAGTCAACTTCAGCTTCTTCAGCATTACTGGTCGGGGCATGGACTTCAATTATTGTGGTATTGAATGGTTTGCCTTGGAAATGAACAGAGACCATTCTGTCATTTTTGAGATTGTGCACAAGTACTGCGTTTCTGACTTTTGTTGACTATGATGGCTACTTCATTTCTTCTAAGGGAAACGTGGGAATCAAAACTTAAATAAATACCACTTCAACATAGTTGGAGGGCTATCATTCAAAACACCTGAAATAACTTGTGTGGATGAGGATGTGGAAAAATTGAAACTCTCATACATTGCTGATGAAAATATAAAATGGAACAGCCACTATGCAGAACAATTTGGCATTTCCTCATAAAGTTTAATGTAGAACTAACCTTTGACTCAGCAATTCCACTTCTATATATACACCCCAGAAAACTGAGAATGGAAAATTCTACAGATACTTGTATGCCAATGTTCATAGTAGCTTTATTCACAATTACAAAAGCATGGAAACAACCTAAGTGTTCATCAAGAAGCAAACGGGTAATTAAAACATGGCTTATACTTATAATTGAATGTTATCTAACCATGAAAAGAAAAATAAAGTTCAGATATATGCTATGATATGGATGAACCTTGAAAGCATTCAGTTCAGTTCAGTCCCTCATTCATGTCTGACTCTTTGCAACCCCATGAACTGCAGCACTCCAGGCTTCCCTGTCCATCAGCAACACCTGGAGCTTGCTCAAACTCATGTCCATAGTGATGCCATCCAGCCATTTCATCTTCTGTCGTCCTCTTCTCTTCCTGCCTTCAATCTTTCCTATCATCAGGATATTTTCTAATGAGTCAGTTCTTTGCATCAAGTGGCCAAAGTATTGAAACTTCAGCTTAAGTCCTTCCAATGAATATTCAGGACTGATTTCCTTTAAGATGGACTGATCTCCTTGCAGTTTTGCTTTAAGAAATAAGCCAACCATGAAAGGACAAATATTGTATGAGTTCTCTTATGTGAAATATTTAGGATAGGCAATTGCATAGAGACTGGAAGCAGATTAGAGGTTATGAGAGCTTGGTGGAAAGGAATGTGTAGTTATTCATTAATATGTAAGGAGTTTCTGTTTGAGGTGCTGAAAAATTTTATAAATAGATCATGGTGATGGTTGCAAAACCTTGTGAACATATTTCATGCCACTGATTCATACACCAGAAAATGGTTAAAATGACAAATTTAATGTTATATATATATATATATATATATATATAACATTGCCTTCTCCAAGAATGAAATGCATTACTCTATAAAACCTATGGTTATGCTATTAAACTTGGCTCCAAATATATGATGTGTACCTGGTGTATACCTAGAGAGTTTGTTACAAATAGAAATTCCTAAAAAAAAATAAAAAAAATAAAAAAAAGAAATTCCTGAACCTTACCTACAGATATTTAAATTTAGTAGATGTGAACTGAAGCTAAAAATTTTGTAATTTAACAAGTACTGCATGTAATTTTGATAAGAGTGATCCTCAGATGATGTTTTGAGAAACAAGAAGCTTATTTATCTATAAATGGACATGGCTATAGTAATCCCACTCCAGTACTCTTGCCTGGAAAATCCCATGGGTGGAGGAGCCTGGTAGGCTGCAGTCCATGGGGTTGCACAGAGTCAGACATGACTGAGCGACTTCACTTTCACTTTTCACTTTCATGCATTGGAGAAGGAAATGGCAACCCACTCCAGTGTTCTTGCCTGGAGAATCCCAGGGATGGGGGAGCCTGGTGGGCTGCCATCTATGGGGTCCCACAGAGTTGGACACGACTGAAGCGGCTTAGCAACATAGTAGTATTTCAGTAATATCTAACTGTGTGCTGTGCTGTGCTTACTTGCTCAGTCCTGTCCAACTCTTTTTGACCCCATGGACTGTAGCCCATCGGGTTCCTCCGTCCATGGGGAGTCTCCAAGCAAGACTACTGGAGCGGGTTGTCATGCCCTCCTCCAGGGCATCTTCACAACCCAGGGACTGAACCCAGGTCTCCTGCATTGCAGTAGATTCTTTACCTTCTGAGCCACCAGGGAAGCACAAGAATACTGAATCTTTTCCTTTCTCCAGGGAATCTTCCCAAACCAGAAATTGAACTGGGGTCTCTTGCATTGCAGGCAGATTCTTTACTAGCTGAGCTACCAGGGAAACCCCTAAAATGGTATCCTGATACCCTTTCTGTATTGTTGAATAGACAATAATGACTTACTAGTGCTATACATTTTCACATGTAAGAAAAATGATTTAAGTCAATCACCATTCAAGCTCTGTTAGTATTGAAAAGACAAGATATTTAATCCAGGTTAGAAAGCTAGAGAACTTTCAACATCAACTTGCATTATTATAGGTCATTTGTAAAGCATTTTAAGACAGGGATTTTTTGCAATAAGGATTTCTAGAAAACTAAAAGCAAAAAAAAACTTGAAGTTCAAGATTATGTATCTGACTGAATATATATTTAATAATAATTTCTTATACTTCAGTCAACTTTTATTTATACATGCTTGGCTCCCTATTTGGATTGCATATACTTTGAGGACAAAAACCATGTATGCAGTTTTTTTGTATTTCCTATCATACATAATAATGTTATTGGCCAGACTTATCAACAGGTATGTTAACAAGCTAATAGGTTTAGTGTAGTATGGCTCACAACAGCTAAATCTCTTTGGATAATATCAGTAGAGCATTAATATAATTAGGATTGCCAGCTGAATTGTCTTACCTGAGGGCACAGAGTAGACAAAAGCAACCATTACAAAACTGGATCCTGGAATATCAGGGAGAAAAAGATACACAAAAGAAAATAAATGACTAAAAGAAAAATTGATTCTCAAGTAGCACATATGGCTTTTATTTTTAACTCTGCTCTGTTTTACAAATCACTGCATATCATTTGACTTTTTTGCCCTATGAAACAACCTCAAAAGTATGTAAAGCAAAAGACAAAGTAACAGTCTGATTCCATGTCTTTTGTTTCACAGTTAACTTGGTCAGCATTTAATAATCTTAATAAATGTTACATGTAGAATGGATCGGCTCCAAGCTCCAGCGTCTCTGTGTTTGAAATGTATCATTCTTCCTAAATGAGATTGTCTTTTTGCTCAATCAAATTCAGATGTTGTCCCTTATAAGTCTACTTTATCCTTGAACTAATGGAAAACACCAGAGGGTGAGAGTAAGCAACAGTCACTTCTTTAAGAATTTTATTGTGCTATTCATGAAATTAGAAAGTACTAGAAACAAATAGATTTTCCTTCAGTAACAAGTAGGTGCCCTGAATCCAGATACTGGTTATATACTGAGGGAATGAAATCAGGATTCTCAGTTCTAATTGTACCTGTGGAACAGGCCTCTGTGCACTGTGTGCTTAGGCACTCAGTTGTGTCTGACTCATTTCGACCTTTTGGACTGTAGCCCACCAGGATCCTCTGTCTATGGGGTTTTTCAGGCAAGAATACTGGAGTGGGTCGCCATTTCCTCCTCCAGGGGATTTTCTGGACCCTAGGATCAAACTTGCATCTCCTGCACTGCAGGCAGATTCTTTACTCACTGAATCAGAGGGGAAGCCCTTGCTAGTTCCTAATTCAGATCTTCCTCTGTCCATTACGTTTTTTTTTTTTTTTTTTAACTTGATCAACAAAACAAAGAGACTTGATATAAATAAAGCAATGAACTGGAGGCCCATATCTCCCACCTACTTTCCCATGTGACTGCACAAGTACTTTACCTTTGTCTCCTCAAATGAAAGATATTAGTAATTATCTTACAGTTACTAATAACAACATACAGGATTGTTGTAAACAGTAAATGAAATCATGTATGTGAAAATCACTTTATAAAAGGTCAAATCATGAAGTCAGCCATTATTACAATTATTATCATTTTCATAAGAAGTTTCTGCTTCATAATTATGAGGATTTACTAAATGGAATAAAAACATTACTTCAGTGATCAAGACCCCTTGAGATTAACAATGATAACAATGATGATAGCTAGCATTTGACACAATCCAACGTGATCTGGGCTTCTCAGGTGTCGCTAGTGGTATAGAACCCACCTGCCAATGCAGAAGGCATAAGAGATGAGGATTCAGTACCTGGATTGGGAAGATCCCCTGGAGTAAGGCATGGCAACCCACTCCCAGTATTCTTGCCTGTGAAATCCCATGGGCAGAGGAGCCTGACAGGGTAGAGTCCATAGGGTCGAAAAGAGTCAGACAGGACAGAAGCAATTTAGCATGCACATGCAACGTGATCTGACCCCTGCCTACCTCTCTGATCTAATCCCATTTCCTCCTTCTCTTTCCCTTCTCATTCACTATTTCCCATATGCATCAATGTCTTTGTTCTTCCTAGAAAACACTAAGATTATTTTTGCCTTATTAGGAGCATTACACCGACTGCTATCTCTATACGAAATGTTCTTCCTCTTCATGTGTACATGGCTGTCTACTTTGACATCTTCTAGGTCTCTGATTAACTGCTATATCCTCAGGGAAGAAGCCTTTTGAAACAACCTTAAGTAAAAACAGAATGTTTCCTGCATCCTCTCCCTAGTCCCTTATTCTGCTTTAGTTTCCACATGGAACTTATATTTGATATTATTTGTTTGTTTATATATTGTATATTTTCCCAATCAGAATAGGACATCCATGGAAGCAAGAATTATTTTCTGCCTTGGCTCTCCATTGTTTTGCACAACAAAACAGTGACAGGCATATGGGAAATGTTCCATAAACATGTGTTGAGTAAATGAATTACATTTATTGAGCTTTATGTGCCAGCACTTGTTCTACATATCTCATTGTATTTAGTATTCATAAAAATCCTATAAAGTAGATACCATTATTTCTATTTTACAGAAGAAAAAATTTAGGTTTAGGAAGGTTAAATAAGTTGTCCAAGGTCACACGGTGAATAAATAGGAAATCTAGAATTTGAACCCAAGTAGTATGACTCTGGAGAAGGCAATGGCACCCCACTCCAGTACTCTTGCCTGGAAAATCCCACGGGCAGAGGAGCCTGGCAGGCTGCAGTCCATGAGGTCGCTGAGTCGGACACGACTGAGTGACTTCACTTTCACTTTTCACTTTCATGCATTGGAGAAGGAAATGGCAACCCACTCCAGTGTTCTTGCCTGGAGAATCCCAGGGACGGGGGAGCCTGGTGGGCTGCCATCTATGGGGTCGCACAGAGTCGGACACGACTGAAGCGACTTAGCAGCAGCAGCAGCAGCAGCAGTATGACTCTAGTGGCCTTCTTTTGCTGCTTTTCTAAGCCCTCCCCTTCCCCTGTCCTCCTCCTCTTCCTTCTTCTTCTTTTGGTATGTTATATACCTATATTTATTTATCTTATAACTGGAAGTTTATATATTTTCATTGCCTTCATCCAATTCCCCCTCCCTCTACCCCTTACCTCCAGTAACCACAAATCTGATCTTTTTCTATGAGGTTTCTTTTTTTGAAGTGTAATTTATTACAACACCATGTTTGTTCTTGTTACACAATAGAGTGATTCAATATTTCTGTACAATTCAAAATGATCACCATGATGCCCAGTTATAATGTATTATCATACAAATATATTACATAGTTATTGACTCTACTTCCCACACTGCATATTTCATACCTGTGATCATTTATTTTACAAATGGAAGTTTATACCTCCCTCACTTATTTCTTTCTTCTCTCCAAACCCTCCCCTCTGGCAACCACTTGTTTGTTATCTGTATCTATAGCTGTTTCTATTTTGTTATGTTTGTTCTTTTGTTTTGTTTTTTAGATTCCACATGGAAGTGAAATCATACAGTATTTGTCTTTCTCTGTCTGACTTATTTCACTTTATCATAACATCCTCTAGGTCCGTTCACGTTATTACAAATGCAAGATTTCATTATTTTTGTGTCTGAGTAATATTCCATTGGGATTCCCTGGTGGTTCAGATGGTAAAGACTTTGCCTGCAATGCAGGAGATCTGGGTTTGATCCCTGGATCAGGAAGATGCCCTAGAGAAGGGAATGGCTACCCACTCCAATATTCTTGCCTAGAGAATTCCATGGACAGAGGATCCTGGAGAGCTATAGCCCATGCGGTTGCAAAGAGTCGAACACAATTGAACAACTGGCACTTTCACTTTCACTTTCAATATTCCATCACACACACACATGTACACACACACACCACCTCTTCCTTATCCATCCATTCATCTATGGATGCTTCCATATCTTGGCTATTGTACATAATACTGCAGTGGACATAAGGGTACATATATCTTTTCTAATTAGTGTTTTTGTTTTCTTCAGATAAATACCCAAGATGGAATTTCTGAAGCATGTGGTAGTTCTATTTTTAATGTTCTGAGGAATCTGCATACTGTTTTCTGTAGTGACTACACCACCAACAATGCATGGGGCCTTCCTTTTTTCCACATCCTTTCCAACACTTGCTATTTGTTGTCTTTTTGATAATAGTCTTTCTGCATTGTGTGCTGTGGTATCTCATTGTGGTTGTGATCTGCATTTTCCTGATGATTAGTGATACTGAGTATCTATATATTTTCTTCAGAAAATGTCTATTTAAGCCCTCTGCCCATTTTTAATTTGAAATGTTTGGGTTTTATATGATGAATAGTATAAGTTCTTTGTATATTTTGGATATTAATCCCTTACTGATATATCATTTGCAAATATCTCCTCCCATTCAGTAGGTGGCCTTTTCATTTTGTTGATAGGTTCCTTCACCATACAAAAGGACTTTGTTTGTCCTAGTCCCATTTATTTTTGCTTTTGTTTCCTTTGTCTGAGGGGACATAGCCAAAAAAATATTACCAAGACCAATATCAAAGAACTTATTGCGTATATAAAACTTCTTCTAGAAGTTTTATGATTTCAGGTCTTATGTTTAAGCTTTCAATCTATTTTGAGTTCATTTATGTGCATAGTATGAGAGAGTAGTCTAGTTTAAACTGTACTTGTCCAGTTTTCCCAACACCGTTTACTGGAGAGGTCACCTTTTCCCATTGTATATTTTTGCCTCCTTTGTTGTAGATTAATTGCCCATGTTAGTGTAGGGTTGTTTGGGGGCTCTCTATTCTGTTCCATTGATCTATGTGTCTGTTTTTGTCCCAGTATCATATTGTTTAGATTACTATAGCTTTGTAGTGTAGTCTGAAGTCAAGGACTGTGATACCTCCAGCTTTATTCTTCTTTATCAAGATATTTTTGGCTACTCAGAGTCTCTTGTGTTTCCATCCACATTTAAAAAGTATTTCCTTTAGTTCTGTAAAAAAGGTCAATCAGTAGACTGCCTTCAGTAGTGTGATTATTTTAACAGTATTAATTCTTCCAATCTATAAATGTGCTCCAACTTTCTATCTGTTTATGTCATCTTCCATTTCTTTCATCAGTGTCTTATAGTTTTCTGAGTACAGATCTTATACCTCCTTAGTTAGATTTATTCCTAGATATTTTATTTTTTTTGATGTGATGATAAATTAGATTGCTTTCTAGTGGCTTTAGTCTTAATATTCTAGTGCCTCCAGAGTTTATTTTGAGCACTTACTATGTACCAAGCCCTGTGTTAGATGTTTTATATACATAAATGTATTTAGTCCTCATTCCTGTTTTTACAAAGGAAGGGCTTTAAGTTTAGAGCAGTTGAGTACTATGTCTCAATCACACAAATTGTAGCAGATTATCTTTTATGAAGTAGCTAAATAAGAGATGATGAAATTGACTTATTTAAAGAATAATTTCTCTAAAATTTATGTGTTCTGAAAAAGAAATGAGAGTAATGAGATATTTAAATTCTATGGCCCTGTGATATCTCTTTTCTAAAACCATATTTTTAATGTCTTTTTGTTACTGCTAAAAATATTACAAGCAGTTCTTTTTATCCACATTCTCATCAACACTTGGTGTTTTGCTTTTTGGATAATAGCCATTGTAACAGGTGTGAAGTGATAGTTTATTGTGGTTTTAATTTTCATTACCCTGATAATTAATGGGATTCCCTGGTGGTCAGTTGGTAAAGAATCTGCCTGCAGTGCAGGAGACCTGGGTTCAACCCCTAGGTTGGAAAGATTCGCCGGAGAAGGAAATGGCAACCCACTCCAGTATTTTGCCCTTATGCATTTTTAACATTAATCTTTTATCAGATAAGTGGTTTGCAAAAATCTCCCATTCCATCGGATGCCTTCTTAGTATACTGTTGGTAGGAATATAAATTGGTACAGCCGCTGTGAAAAACAGTATGGATGGTTCTTACAAAATTAAAACTAGAATTACTATGATCTAGCAATTCCACTTCTGGGTATATATGAAGGAATGGAAATCAGGATCTCGAAAAGATATCTGTACATCCATGTTCACTGAACCATTATTCACAATAGCCAAGACAAAAGCAACCAAAATGTCCATCAGTGGATGAATGGGTAAACAAAGCTTCTATGCAATGAGATAAAATTCAACCATAAAAAAGAAAGAAATCTTATTATTTTTCACAACATAGATAAACCTTGAGGGCATAATGTTAAGTGAAATAAGTCAGGGACAGAAAAACAAATACTACACGGTCTCACTTATATAAGGACTCTAAAATAATCAAATTAACAGAAGCAGAGAGTAGAATTCTGGTTATTAGGGGCTTAGTGTAGGAGGAAGTGGGGAGGTGTTGGTTAAAAAGTATAAAGTTTCAGTAATGCACAGCCTACATAACTACTCTACTGCATATGATCTATAGTTAATTAAACTGTATTGTATGCTTAAATTTTACTAAAACAGTAGATCTTATGTTAAGGGCTGTTATCACAAAAAACATAGAAGGCAGGACAAAACTTTTGGAGGTGATATGTTTATGCCATTGACTGTGTGATAGTTTCACGGGTGTGTTCTTAACTCTAAACTCATCAAGTTGTATACATTAAATACAGTTTTAAAAAGTATCAATCATATTTCAATAATGTATTTTTTTAAAAAGTATGACTAGTGAAGTTTGAACTGCAGTTTAACAAATATATACTCCTATTTTTAAGGGTTGCAATAGTGATCCCATTGCTCATGTCAAACAGATTGTAGTATTGAAACTGTAACTCAGATCTTTGTACTCCTACTTAATTTCTAATTCCATTGTACTTTGTCCTCATTAATACCTTGCTTTAATCAGCTGAGCTAATTGGAAACAAAGACTTATATGTGTCTTAGTTTGATTTAACACTTCCTCTTTTTAGTTCAAATAAATTTCAATCATCTCTCCTGCTATATATAGTTTACACATTCTTTTTATTCACAACTACTTCACCCAGAAAGTTATATGATCATATATCTATTTAAGAACAAGATTTTTGAGGGCAAAAACCATGGTTAGTCTTTATTATGTTACTTTAAGAATTCAAAAAGAGCCATGAACTGTCTGGACTTGAGTAAACACTGGGTCACTTATGTTAGTTCCTTTAATCTAAGCTTGGAGCCCTACAGAAGAAAGATTCCACAGAATCACAGGGTATTCAGAGAAAACAAAAACTACATGAAGGCTTGGATATATATTAACACACAAAGAATTCCACAGTATTTAAATTTATCCTTATTGTCTTGGCTTGTACAGTGTTCGTTTTATCAAGAGATCTCTCCCAACAGTCATTCATGATAAACAAGTATCGTGGGCATTTCCAGTCAGTCATTTGCCAAAAGAAAGTGAATAATCCAGCGTTTGTTTAGCTACACAGACAGACATGTTTTTCCATTAGCAGAGAGAACCTTGGCTGAATTAGTGAGTACCAACTGACTCCATTGGAGAAGGCAATGGCACCCCACTCCAGTACTCTTGCCTGGAGAATCCCAGGGACAGGGGAGCCTGGTGGGCTGCTATCTATGGGGTCACACAGAGTCGGACATGACTGAAGTGACTTAGCAGCAGTAGCAGCAACTGACTCCATTCCACTAAACATAAGTGGGAATCTTCTCCATTGTCTGGTCGCCAAACAAATAACTGTACATAAGCAAGTACATATTTATATTCAGAAGGAAAGGGTAGTATGTGGGATACTTGCCATTTTTCAGTAATTATGAAATAATCAATCTCTGCAGGGCTCTGTAAATTAAAACCTTTGTTTTAAAAAGGTGTGGATAACCTACACTTACTTCAAAGCTAAACTCTGATGTTTTTTGAACCAATGATCTGATCTTCACAAGTAAGAAAATGAGCCTCAACCTTTACAACACTGGTATTTCTTTCTGGTTGGGGAAAATATTAACAGTCTGAACTTAAACTTTTCTCAGATAAAAATTGAGTGTTTTAAAAAATCTGTATCTGGACAGATGGTGAGAAAGGAAATACTTTCCCACTGTTTTTGCTACCATTTTCTTACAATTTCACCTGTTCTATGTGGTCAACATCAAATAAATAGATATTGTGGACAAATATACTGTTTGATGGCAAGGAGCTGATAATCCATTTAGCAGAAGGACACATGATCAGAAACACATAGACTCAATATCACTTATAAGTAAATTTACTAAGGATAACGTAATCAACATTCACACAATATCCACTGAGCTAATACTTTATATGAAGAAAAAAAGAATAATTTAGAATTGATATTCAATGGAAAAAGTCAGAGAGGGCTTCTTGGAGGAAATAGCTAAAGTTTTTTGAGCTGAATTTTAGAGGAATTCAGACAATGAATCAGCTGAGAGAGGGCATTCTGGGTAGAGAAACATTAATTTCTCTATAATAGAGGAGGGTCCATTTGGAGAGAGTAATGAAAAATGATGTTGATGATCAAGAGTTTCAAGTTGTTCCCTAAAGGTCAGGGAGAGGAAGGTAAATTTGCTAATAGAAGCCATAAGAAGCTATTTTGGTTTTATGAGAAAGAGAGTAACATAATTAAGCCAAGCCAGGCTACAAAGTGGTACAACATACTGGTAAATATCATAGGATCAGAAGCTCAGTTTCCTATGTGTCAATTCTGGCTCTTCCACTTCCTAGTAACCTTGTGTAAGTTATTGAACTTCTATGTTTCTCACTTTCCTCAACAGCAAAATAAATCTAGTAATTGTGCTAACTTCATAGAGTTGGTATGAGCATTGGAAGATTTCATGCAAGTAAAATGATTAGGATAGTGCCTCACACAAAGTAACAACTCCTATACAAAACAGAGGGAGGCACTTTATCCTTGGGTTATTTCTCAATCTGCTTCCTTGGTGGCTCAGATGGTAAATAATCTGCCTGCAATGTGGGAGACCTGGGTTTGATCCCTGGGTCAGGAAGATCCCCTGAAAGAGGGCATGGCAACCCACTCCAGTATTCTTGCCTGGAGAATTCCATGGACAGTGGAGCCTGGTGGGTTGCAGTCCATGGGGTCGCAGTCTCACATGACTGAGCAACTAAGCACACAGCACATTTCTCAATCTAGCTATCCTCATTGGTTTCATACCTTTTAATTTAAATTTTGTTCTTTATCCAAACAAACCAGTTTGCTCATCCTTACTCTTCAAACTTTGAACATTTTATCCCCATGTGTCTTAACCTATTCTTTTTTAAGCAATCCACATTCCCACTCTAGGTAAAACCCTTACCTCACACCCAAAACCTAGCACTCCTTCAGGTTTATTTCTATGATACAGGTGCTCCAGTCAGTTATCCTTGTTTTACTGTGATTCTCTTGGCCATTCAATCCTTTCTCCCTTCCACTGAGATCATCCTTCTAAAGATGCCTAACTTGACCAAGAATAGAAACCAGAATTCACCAGTATCACCCACCCAAATTTATACTGTTTTTCTTCACAATATGAATGTACTGTTAGGATGTTTCTCTACTGACAGTTAGTCAAAGGGACAGATAAAGCTTTCTGGAGGAAATGGATAAATACTAAATACTTACAGTAAGCACTGAAGTCCAACTTTCTTGGTTTGTATCTTGACTCATGTTTACTAAGCATCCTTAGGCAATGTTCTTAGTATTTCTTAGGTTTCCTTAACAACAAAATGGAAAAACAAATAGTAATCACCTCACAGGATGGTTTAGAAAATTAAATATGGAAATTAATTAAAGGGCTTAGCATAGTTCTTGGTATGTTAAACTATGTTAGTAAGTGGTAACTATATTATAATGGGTATTATTTCATTTAGTTATAACCCACCCCCTCAAAGAAAGGGAGAAATTGTCTCCATTTTGTAGAACAGGGTATTGGCTTCTAGAAGTATACAAGACCTTTTCCAAAGCTACAGAGCTAATAAAAATGGCAGGGGCGGAGGAGTAGGACAGGGAGAACACTTTCTCCCCCACAAATTCATCAAAAGAGCATTTAAACGTCGAGTAAATTCCACAAAACAACTTCTGAATGCCGGTAGAGGACATCAGGCACCCAGAAAAGCAATCCAACTCTTCGAAAGGAGGTAGGAAAAAATATAAAAGACAAAAAAAGAGACAAAAGAGGGAGGGACGGAGCTCCGTCCCGGGAAGGGAGTCTTAAAAAGAGAGAAGTTTCCAAACACCAGGAAACCTTCTCACTGCCGAATCTGTGCCGAGCTTTGGAAGCACAGAGGGCAACATAACAGGAAGAAAAAATAAATAAACAATTAAAACTCGAAGATTGCGAGTCCTACGGTAACTCCCCCAGCGGAGAAGCAGCGCAGACGCCTGCACGCGCCATTAACAAGCGGGGGCTGGGCAGGGAGGCGCAGCGCGGGCTGCATCGCTTAGAGTAAGAATCTGGCCTGAATACCCTGAGCACTATCTGAGCGAAATAATTTGGGCTAACAAACCAGACTGTGGGATATCTACCACGCGAAAAGCCAGCCCCAACCTAAGACACCGCCAGGCCCGCGCACGGAACAAAGAATTGAACAGAGATAGCCGGCTGCAGACCTTCCCCCTCCGGTGACAGGCAGCCAGAGCCAGAAGGGGGCAATCGCAGCCCCAGAGAGACATTATCTATAAAACTGTAAGCAGGCTTCTTTGCTAACTAAAACTTCTTGGGGGTCTGGACGGTTAACATCTGCCTAAGAAGGTGCGCCGGTTTTGCGCCCAGATAACCGAGTGGCGGGGAGGCGATAAGTCGCAGCATTGGCGCTCGCCAAACACCTCATCACTTGAGCTGCTCAGACCTGGGAAGAGCACAATACTCAGGCCCAACTGAGTCTGCGCCTCTGAGGACTACCCGAGTGCCTGAACCTGAGCGGCTTGGACCTGGGAGGTACATGCAACCCAGGGCCAGCCTCGGATTGTTCCCGGCGGAACAACCTAGAGCCCGAGCAGTGTGGGCAGGGAGGCTACACGCACAGTGAGCGGGGGCAGACCCAGTGTGGCTGAGGCACTGCGAGCGCACGCCAGTGTTATTTGCTTGCAGCATCCCTCCCTCCCTCCCCACAGCGCGACTGAACAAAGAGAAGAAATACAGTTCCACCCATCAGAACACTGACACAAGCTTTCCTAACCAGGAAACCTTGACAAGCCACCTGTACAAACCCACACACAGCGAGGAATAGCCACAATAAAGAGAACTCCACAAACTGCCAGAATACAGAAAGGACACCCCAAACTCCGCAATTTAAACAAGATGAAGAGACAGAGGAATAGCCAGCAGATAAAGGAACAGGATAAATGCCCACCAAACCAAACAAAAGAGGAAGAGATAGGGAATCTACCTGATAAAGAATTCCGAATAATGATAGTGAAATTGATCCAAAATCTTGAAATTAAAATGGAATCACAGATAAATAGCTTGGAGACAAGGATTGAGAAGATGCAAGAAAGGTTTAACAAGGACCTAGAAGAAATAAAAAAGAGTCAATATACAATGAATAATGCAATAAATGAAATTAAAAACACTCTGGAGGCAACAAATAGTAGAATAACAGAGGCAGAAGATAGGATTAGTGAATTAGAAGATAGAATGGTAGAAATAAATGAATCAGAGAGAATAAAAGAAAAACGAATTAAAAGAAATGAGGACAATCTCAGAGACCTCCAGGACAATATTAAACGCTACAACATTCGAATCATAGGGGTTCCAGAAGAAGAAGACAAAAAGAAAGACCATGAGAAAATACTTGAGGAGATAATAGTTGAAAACTTCCCTAAACTGGGGAAGGAAATAATCACCCAAGTCCAAGAAACCCAGAGAATCCCAAACAGGATAAACCCAAGGCGAAACACCCCAAGACACATATTAATCAAATTAACAAAGATCAAACACAAAGAACAAATATTAAAAGCAGCAAGGGAAAAACAACAAATAACACACAAGGGAATTCCCATAAGGATAACAGCTGATCTTTCAATAGAAACTCTTCAAGCCAGGAGGGAATGGCAAGACATACTTAAAATGGTGAAAGAAAATAACCTACAGCCCAGATTATTGTACCCAGCAAGGATTTCATTCAAGTATGAAGGAGAAATCAAAAGCTTCTCAGACAAGCAAAAGCTGAGAGAATTCTGCACCACCAAACCAGCTCTACAACAAATACTAAAGGATATTCTCTAGACAGGAAACACAAAAATGGTGTATAAATTCGAACCCCAAACAATAAAGTAAATGGCAACGGGATCATACTTATCAGTAATTACCTTAAATGTAAATGGGTTGAATGCCCCAACCAAAAGACAAAGACTGGCTGAATGGATACAAAAACAAGACCCCTACATATGTTGTCTACAGGAGACCCACCTCAAAACAGGGGACACATACAGACTGAAAGTGAAGGGCTGTAAAAAGATTTTCCATGCAAATAGGGACCAAAAGAAAGCAGGAGTAGCAATACTCATATCAGATAAAATAGACTTTAAAACAAAGGCTGTGAAAAGAGACAAAGAAGGTCACTACATAATGATCAAAGGATCAATCCAAGAAGAAGATATAACAATTATAAATATATATGCACCCAACACGGGAGCACCGCAGTATGTAAGACAAATGCTAACAAGTATGAAAGGAGAAATTAACAATAACACAATAATAGTGGGAGACTTTAATACCCCACTCACACCTATGGATAGATCAACTAAACAGAAAATTAACAAGGAAACACAAACGTTAAACGATACAATAGACCAGTTAGACCTAATTGATATCTATAGGACATTTCATCCCAAAACAATGAATTTCACCTTTTTCTCAAGCGCACATGGAACCTTCTCCAGGATAGATCATATCCTGGGCCATAAAGCTAGCCTTGGTAAATTCAAAAAAATAGAAATCATTCCAAGCATCTTTTCTGACCACAATGCAGTAAGATTAGATCTCAATTACAGGAGAAAAACTATTAAAAATTCCAACATATGGAGGCTGAACAACACGCTGCTGAATAACCAACAAATCACAGAAGAAATCAAAAAAGAAATCAAAATTTGCATAGAAACGAATGAAAATGAAAACACAACAACCCAAAACCTGTGGGACACAGTAAAAGCAGTCCTAAGGGGAAAGTTCATAGCAATACAGGCACACCTCAAGAAACAAGAAAAAAGTCAAATAAATAACCTAACTCTACACCTAAAGCAACTAGAAAAGGAAGAAATGAAGAACCCCAGGGTTAGTAGAAGGAAAGAAATCTTAAAAATTAGAGCAGAAATAAATGCAAAAGAAACAAAAGAGACCATAGCAAAAATCAACAAAGCCAAAAGCTGGTTCTTTGAAAGGATAAATAAAATTGACAAACCATTAGCCAGACTCATCAAGAAACAAAGGGAGAAAAATCAAATCAATAAAATTAGAAATGACAGTGGAGAGATCACAACAGACAACATAGAAATACAAAGGATCATAAGAGACTATTATCAACAATTATATGCCAATAAAATGGACAACGAGGAAGAAATGGACAAATTCTTAGAAAAGTACAACTTTCCAAAACTCGACCAGGAAGAAATAGAAAACCTTAACAGACCCATCACAAGCACGGAAATTGAAACTGTAATCAAAAATCTTCCAGCAAACAAAAGCCCAGGTCCAGACGGCTTCACAGCTGAATTCTACCAAAAATTTAGAGAAGAGCTAACACCTATCCTGCTCAAACTCTTCCAGAAAATTGCAGAGGAAGGTAAACTTCCAAACTCATTCTATGAGGCCACCATCACCCTAATACCAAAACCTGACAAAGATGCCACAAAAAAAGAAAACTATAGACCAATATCACTGATGAACATAGATGCAAAAATCCTAAACAAAATTCTAGCAATCAGAATCCAACAACACATTAAAAAGATCATACACCATGACCAAGTGGGCTTTATCCCAGGGATGCAAGGATTCTTCAATATCCGCAAATCAATCAATGTTATACACCACATTAACAAATTGAAAAACAAAAACCATATGATTATCTCAATAGATGCAGAGAAAGCCTTTGACAAAATTCAACACCCATTTATGATAAAAACTCTCCAGAAAGCAGGAATAGAAGGAACATACCTCAACATAATAAAAGCTATATATGACAAACCCACAGCAAACATTATCCTCAATGGTGAAAAATTGAAAGCATTTCCTCTAAAGTCAGGAACAAGACAAGGGTGCCCACTTTCACCATTACTATTCAACATAGTTTTGGAAGTTTTGGCTACAGCAATCAGAGCAGAAAAAGAAATAAAAGGAATCCAAACTGGAAAAGAAGAAGTAAAACTCTCACTATTTGCAGATGACATGATCCTCTACATAGAAAACCCTAAAGACTCCACCAGAAAATTACTAGAACTAATCAATGATTATAGTAAAGTTGCAGGATATAAAATCAACACACAGAAATCCCTTGCATTCCTATACACTAATAATGAGAAAACAGAAAGAGAAATTAAGGAAACAATTCCATTCACCATTGCAACGAAAAGAATAAAATACTTAGGAATATATCTACCTAAAGAAACTAAAGACCTATATATAGAAAACTATAAAACACTGGTGAAAGAAATCAAAGAGGACACTAATAGATGGAGAAATACACCATGTTCATGGATTGGAAGAATCAATATAGTGAAAATGAGTATACTACCCAAAGCAATTTATACATTCAATGCAATCCCTATCAAGCTACCAACAGTATTCTTCACAGAGCTAGAACAAATAATTTCACAATTTGTATGGAAATACAAAAAACCTCGAATAGCCAAAGCGATCTTGAGAAAGAAGAATGGAACTGGAGGAATCAACCTACCTGACTTCAGGCTCTACTACAAAGCCACAGTTATCAAGACAGTATGGTACTGGCACAAAGACAGAAATATAGATCAATGGAACAAAATAGAAAGCCCAGAGATAAATCCACGCACATATGGACACCTTATCTTTGACAAAGGAGGCAAGAATATACAGTGGATTAAAGACAATCTCTTTAACAAGTGGTACTGGGAAATCTGGTCAACCACTTGTAAAAGAATGAAACTAGAACACTTTCTAACACCATATACAAAAATAAACTCAAAATGGATTAAAGATCTCAACATAAGACCAGAAACTATAAAACTCCTAGAGGAGAACATAGGCAAAACACTCTCTGACATACATCACAGCAGGATCCTCTATGACCCACCTCCTAGAATATTGGAAATAAAAGCAAAAATAAACAAATGGGACCTAATTAAACTTAAAAGCTTCTGCACATCAAAGGAAACTATAAGCAAGGTGAAAAGACAGCCTTCAGAATGGGAGAAAATAATAGCAAATGAAGCAACCGACAAACAACTAATCTCAAAAATATACAAGCAACTCCTACAGCTCAACTCCAGAAAAATAAATGACCCAATCAAAAAATGGGCCAAAGATCTGGATAGACATTTCTCCAAAGAAGACATACAGATGGCTAACAAACACTTGAAAAGATGCTCAACATCACTCTTTATCAGAGAAATGCAAATCAAAACCACTATGAGGTACCATTTCACACCAGTCAGAATGGCTGCGATCCAAAAGTCTACAAATAATAAATGCTGGAGAGGGTGTGGAGAAAGGGGAACCCTCTTACACTGTTGGTGGGAATGCAAACTAGTACAGCCACTATGGAGAACAGTGTGGAGATTCCTTAAAAAACTGGAAATAGAACTGCCTTATGATCCAGCAATCGCACTGCTGGGCATACACACTGAGGAAACCAGAAGGGAAAGAGACACATGTACCCCAATGTTCATCGCAGCACTGTTTATAATAGCCAGGACGTGGAAGCAACCTAGATGTCCATCAGCAGATGAATGGATAAAAAAGCTGTGGTACATATACACAATGGAGTATTACTCAGCCATTAAAAAGAATACATTTGAATCAGTTCTAATGAGGTGGATGAAACTGGAGCCTATTATACAGAGTGAAGTAAGCCAGAAGGAAAAACATAAATACAGTATACTAACGCATATATATGGAATTTAGAAAGATGGTAACGATAACCCTGTATACGAGACAGCAAAAGAGACACTGATGTATAGAACAGTCTTATGGACTCTGTGGGAGAGGGTGGGAAGATTTGGGAGAATGGCATTGAAACATGTGAAATGTCATGTATGAAACGAGATGCCAGTCCAGGTTCAAAAATAAATAAATAAATAAATAATTATTTTTTTAACTAAAAAATAGTAGCTATTATAAACACGGCAAGAAAAATGAAAGATGACTATTTTGAGCTCATCAATAAACTGGATACAGAAAAAAAAAAATGGCAGTATTTAGATTTCAACTGAATTTGCTGCTATTTTACTGAATTTTATCCTGTAATTTTTTTCATAATCTTTTAGACATTTAGAAAGTCAGATTATTATTTTTTTTTCAACGCTGGACTGGAAGAAACACAAGCTGGAATCAAGATTGCCAGGAGAAATATCAATAGCCTCAGATATGCAGATGACACCACCCTTATGGCAGAAAGTGAAGAGGAACTAAAAAGCCTCTTGATGAAACTGAAAGTGGAGAGTGGAAAAGTTGGCTTAAAGCTCAGCATTCAGAAAACGAAGATCATGGCATCCGGTCCCATCACTTCATGGGAAATAAATGGGGAAACAGTGCAAACAGTGTCAGACTTTATTTTTCTGGGCTCCAAAATCACTGCAGATGGTGACTGCAGCCATGAAATTAAAAGACGCTTACTCCTTGGAAGGAAAGTTATGACCAACCTAGATAGCATATTCAAAAGCAGAGACATTACTTTGCCAACAAAGGTTCATCTTGTCAAGGCTATGGTTTTTCCTGTGGTCATGTATGGATGTGAGAGTTGGACTGTGAAGAAGGCTGAGCACCGAAGAATTGATGCTTTTGAACTTTGGTGTTGGAGAAGACTCTTGAGAGTCCCTTGGACTGCAAGGAGATCCAACCAGTCCATTCTGAAGGAGATCAGCCCTGGGATTTCTTTGGAAGGAATGATGCTAAAGCTCAAACTCCAGTACTTATCCACCTCATGTGAAGAGTTGACTCATTGGAAAAGACTCTGATGCTGGGAGGGATTGGGGGCAAGAGGAGAAGGGGACGACAGAGGATGAGATGGCTGGATGGCATCACTGACTCGATGGACATGAGTCTGAGTGAACTCTGGGAGTTGGTGATGGACAGGGAGGCCTGGCGTGCTGTGATTCATGGGGTCGCAAAGAGTAGGACACGACTGAGCGACTGATCTGATCTGATCAATTCAATTAATAATACTTTTTTTTAAAATTTACTTGTGGCTATAGAATGACCAGCCATGGATTAAATTATCTGGATCTTGCCTCTGGGTTCATTGTAGATTTAGATGTCTTTAATGTAAAATCTGTAGGTGATTGAGAAAGCCTTATCATGTACAAATAGTACTGTATCACTGAGGGAGAGTCCTGATTTCTTTTCTAAGAGAAATCGTGAAACTGAGTATCAAGGCTTTATTTACTTGTATTAAATTGTGCCCTAAATCTAAGAACATATTGTTCAGTTGCTCAGTTTTGTCCAACTCTTTGTGACCCCCATTGACTGCAGTACACCAGGCCTCCCTGTCCTTCACCATCTCCCAGAGTTTGCTCTAATTCATAACCAATGATTCGGTGATGCTATGCAACCATCTTGTCCTCTGTTGTCCCCTTCTCCTTCTCCCTTCAGTCTTGTCCAGCATCAGGATCTCTTCCTGTGAGTCAGCTCTTCATATCAGGTGGCCAAAGTATTGAAGCTTCAGCTTTAGCATCAGTTCTTCCAATGAATATTCAGCACTGATTTCCTTTAGGATTGACTAATGTCATCGCCTTGCAATCCAAGGGACTCTCAAGAGTCTCTTCAAAACCACAGTTTGAAAGCATCAATTCTCCGGTGTGCAGCCTTCTTTGTGGTCCAGCTCTCACATCCATACATGACTACTGGAAAAACCATGGCTTTGACTGTATGGGCCTTTGTTGGAAAAGTAAGGTTTCTGCTTTTTAACATGTTGTCTAGGTTAGTCATAGCTTTTCTTCCAAGGAGCAAGTGTCTTTTAATTTCATGGTTGCAGTCACCATCTGCAGTGATCTTGGAGCCCAAGAAAATAAAGTCTGTCACTGTTTCCATTGTTTCCTCATCTATTGTCCATGAAATGTTAGGACCAGATGCCATGATCTTAATTTTTTAAATGTTGAGTTTTAAAAAGCCAGCTTTTCACTTTCCTCTTTCATTTTCATTAAGAGACTCTTTAGTTCCTCTTCACTTTCTTCCATAAGAGTGATGTCATCTGAATATTCGAGGTTATTGATATTTCTCTCATCAGTCTTGATTCCAGCTTGTGCATCATCCAGCGTGGCATTTTGCATGATGTACCCTGCATATTAGTTAAATAAGCAGGGTGACAATATATAACCTTGACCTACTCCTTTCCCAATTTGCAATTTGTTCCATGTAGTTGCTTCTTGAGCTGCATACAGGTTTTGCAGGAAGCTGGTAAGGTGATCTGGTATTCCAAAACTTTTAAGAATTTTCCACAGTTTGTTGTGATCCACACAGTCTCAAAGGCTTTAGCCTAGTCGATGAAGCAGAAATAGATGTTTTCCTGTGATTCTATTGCTTTTTCTATGATCCAACAGATGTTTGCAATTTGACCTGATAGACCAAGTACCTGAAGAACTATGGATGGAGGTCCATAACATTGTACAGAAGGTGGTGATCAAAACCATCCCCAAGAAAAAGAAATGCAAAATGGCTGTCTGAGGTGGCCTTACAAATAGCTGAGAAAAGAAGAGAAAGAAAAGGCAAAGGAGAAAAGGAAAAATATATCCATAAATGCAGAATTCCAAAGAATAGCAAGGAGAGATGAGAAAGACTTCCTAAGTGAACAATGCAAGGAAATAGAGGAAAACAATAGAATGGGGAAGAGTAGAGATCTCTTCAAGAAAATTAGAGATACCAAGGGAATATTTTCATGCAAAGATAGGCACAATAAAGGACAGAAATGATATGGACCTAACAGAAGCAGAAGATATTAAGAAGAGATGACAAGGATACATAGAAGGACTGTACAAAAAAGATCTTCATGACCCAGATAATCACGATGGTGTGGTCACTCACCTAGAGCCAGATATCCTGGAATGGAAAGTCAAGTGGGCTTTAGGAAGCATCACTACAAACAAAGCTAGTGGAGGTGATGGAATTCCAGCCAAGCTATTTCAAATCCTAAAAGATGATTCTGTGAAAGTGCTACACTCAATAGGACAGCAAATTTGGAAAACTCAGCAGTGGCCACAGGACTGGAAAAGGTCAGTTTTCATTCCAATCCCAAAGAAAGGTGATGCCAATTAATGTACAAACTACCACACAATTGCACTCATTTAACATGGTAGCAAGGTAATGCTCAAAATCCTTCAAGCTAAGCTTCAATAGTACATGAGCCAAGAACTTCCAGATGTACAAGCTGTCTTTAGAAAAGGCAGAAGAACTTACAATAAAGCAATTAATATAACCTCTAGAACTAAGCTTAAAATTCAACATTCAGTGTATAGTCTGCAGGAAATTCACAGCACTGTTAAATCAATTACCAGAAACTAGTGAGTCCCCAAACTATGTGCAGCAGAACACTGATGTAACAAGAAGCTCCTTGAGAAAAAGCATCCAGTGGTTAAGTATAGTTGTGAAACTCTGCATGTTATAATCCCCTTCTAGGAAATCCCCAAACTGTATTAGTTAAGGTTCTTTGGGTTGCAAGTAACAGAATTCAGCATAAGCCTTAAAGGGAATTTGTTAGAAGGATATTGTGGTAATTCACAAAAATAAAAAACTTTTGACTGATGGATTCTCAGTAAGAGTAACTACTGCAGTTCTCAGCAGCAAGAATTCACAGAACTTACCAAACGTACATCCTGACATCAGTATTCGACAGGATAGGAAATCTTGTTAAGAACTACAGTGCTTGATATATACTGCATGGCCAGTCTTCAATAATTCTTAGCTATAATTATTAAACATTTGCTATATAAATTAAGTACAATACATTCCAATTTAGAGATCGTGAGGCACAGGAATCAGTGTTTTTGCCTAACTTCCATGTGAGGGTGGAGTCAGATTTGGAAACCACCTCTCATGGCCACTTAAATGTCACAGACACCAGTGAAGCCCAGTTGACCAATAAGCCATGTCCAGGGTATCAGAACTTATGTGACTGCATAAGACATATTTCTGAGTAATAGGAGCAGTTCCCAGGGAAGGGGAAATTTGTGAACTGGATAACCACCATACTAATTGTCTGCTTTTAAAACAATTCAAAGAGGTGTCTTTTAAAAGAAATCTGCTTAATTTCATTGAATTGAATTTTGCCTAAACTCATTTGACCACAAAATCACATTTTCCCCCCAATATTTATTGATGTCATTTGGAACAGGAAATCTGCACCACACACATTAGAAAATGTTGAGTTAGAAATTTATTAAGTTAAAGCTGTTATGCTCCCCCTCATCCTCACTAGATTTGCATCTTCCCTAAATTTCAATTGCTAATCTTCTAGTTTCTATTTTGATATGGCATAGGGGATGACAATGCTTCACAGTACCAATAAGCTATTTCTGTCTCAGCTTACATCATGAAATGCCCTGTAACAAAAAGCACAATAAAATTCTATATTCTTGAATATGGGTAGCAAACATTGTACATATACGCTTTGGAAATTTCACAATGTGCTTAAGCTTATAAATGACTGGGAAGACTATTAGCAAAGATAATTCTTTAAGTTTGTTTAACCCAACATTTCCCCAATGTATTTCTTGACAGGAACTCCTATGAATGAAACCTACTTTAGCCACATGTAGGAGCAGAGTGGAAGCCTGGTAATTACAAACTCAGCTTTTCCTACTTTTATTTTATGTTGCCTCATGAATATCTTTCTGTTATAGGAAAAACAATCATTTTGTATATAGTCCTACAGAATTTCTGGTCTGAAACTGACCCTGGTCAGCTATTACTTACAGCATCGTAGCTATTACTTACTGCATCTTTTTCTAACTTGTTTTGCCTTTTCTTCTATTATAAGGAGGCCAAAGCTTATACCACATTCTTCTGAACCAGTTAAATATTTTGTCACAAGCACCTGATATGAAAGGCATGCTCAGATTGAAAATCTGGTTTCTTGCAGCTGTACAACAAAAACTTCTGTTTTATTTTACAGCATTTAAAAATGTTTTCCCTGAAATGCAAAATTGAGAAAGCCACAAAAATTGGATTAACAACAAATCAAAGAATGACTGGAGCAATTCACAGATTATATACTTAACTTATGCATTAGCCTCTCTGCTGTCTGCCTTTAGTGGATAATATTACATAAAGCATTTTTGTGTACTTCAAACAATAAACAAACATGTGACAACAATGTGATCACCTACAGAACTGACCTGCCATTACATCTGCATTTGACATGGCTGCCCTTGAGTTTCACACATTCACAGAACCAAGCTACCATGCTGCTTAGCATGGGGGTGACTTAGATAAGCTTTGAGGTTGAGCAGTCAGTATTCTCTCTAAAGGGAGAGCTATCTGGGTCACCCTCAAACATTTTCCATTGCAGTTTTCAGAGAATGAGCATGGCTGTGACAATCACAAGAAATAAGGAAGATAAAATTATCAAAGCAAATTTGAGACTGAGCTTCCTGATATTGTCCTCTTGTTCACCAACGCTTAGCTAAAAAGAAAACAAAAAAGTCAAGCTAGGGCCTAATAAGCATTTTACTACTGTTATTTTAAATA
Source organism: Bos grunniens (assembly GCF_055505025.1). NCBI lineage: Eukaryota > Metazoa > Chordata > Mammalia > Artiodactyla > Bovidae > Bos > Bos grunniens. The sequence goes on along the minus strand of NC_141194.1, from coordinate 95,705,826 downwards.
AGGTCAGAAACAAAACACAAAGAACCCAGCTTAAGCTGTCTGCCACCTGTTTGTGTCTGGCTACATGAAGCTGCCACAAATTCCCTGGTGGCTTCTCTTCCTGAGTACCTAATGGGTTAACCAGCCATCTGTGTTTCCTGCCATCACTAATCAAGGGGGCACACACATCTATTGTCCTGGAGCTTCAGGGTTCTTAGAGCATGAGGGTTCTTGCCGATGGCTTATTGCTTAAGGAAAGTTAGGCTGGTTCACAGAAACTTTCTGAAACCTCCCTTCCTCTCCTTCTGTGACCTTGTGACAGCTTTCCAGTTCATTCCACCCTTCAATGGTCCTTACTTCGATTTTCATTTAATCATTAAAATCATCATCATCAAGCTGTCTTTCTCCTGGACTCCATCTGCTTTTGCTTTCAAATTCCACATGCTCTGGGACAAAGCACCCCTCAGAATTCCATCTATTTTGCAATCTTCACAATTTAGGTTTGGCAGTTGCTGTGTCTTAATAGTGGGGGGAAGCCCCAGCTGTTTGCTCCTGAAGAGGGAAAAACAGCACACACACACACAGTCACAATTAGGCAACAGAAAGGAAGAAAAAGAGAGAAAAGGAGAAAGTAAGAAAAGAAAAAAAAAAAAAAAAAAAAAAACAGATAATGAATAAACTGGGGGAGAGGAAGTCTTTGTCCTAATGAAACCTGTTCATAATTTCAAAAAAAGAGAAATGAAACACAACAGTGTGTGTTCCAAATGTGTTTATGTTCAGGATTTTTCTTGTTTTAGCTCATAGATGTTAACCCATTACATCTAATTATTAAATATCCACAGCAATATACCTAAAATGCCATATTTGCCTTATAATGCAATCTTTCCTTTGTGTGATAAATTCCAGCTTTAATCTCTTGAATACCTTTCTTACATTATTTAATTATAAGAATTAAGCCAGAACTTTGCTATAATCACTGTGGCAATTCAACTCTTATTTCTCTTGTACAAAAAGAAAAGCAGTACCCTTATTGTATGTGAAAGCCTTTTATCTAGTGAAAAGAAAAGATTGTTTTGATTATAGTAATTCAGTATTTCATTAGTACTATTCAGTTTTGCTACTGTTCTTCATTCCAATATTCAGAAACTAATTAAGCAGTCTTAATTATTACCTGTCATGTGTCTGGAATACATGTCAAACAGTCACTCAACTAGGTGTCTTAACAGTCACTCACCCTGCTGTTTTCTATTTCTCTAGTACTTATCACTGACACCTAGGTGATTCAGACAAGAAGAGTCTAAATGAAACTGCAAATGACAGTGATTGTTGAAAGTGAATAAATACCAGGTGATAAATTTGAATAATATGGGACAATAATACAGATGAAAAAAACCTTGAGAGCTGTGGAATAATTTGGGTAAAAGAAAAAGTTCAAGCTTTATCTAAAACAATGATTTAATATTGGTAGCAGTTAAAATTGTAATTAAATTATTCACTCCTTTTATTTGTCCTGCTTCCCTTTCTAGTCACTCATGTGCTTGCTTTCTCCAGATTCTTTTTGAAGAGGCAATCATAAAGATTAAACTATTCCAAAAGGCCTCTTTCATACCTAAACAGTCTTTCCCTATTGAAATTTTCAGCTTAAATTTCCCAAGTGGTTTTCGAGCACACGTTTAGTATCAATGTTTTTTGTTAGAAGAAATAAACTATTCTGCTTCTGAAAGTCTGCCTGCCTCAGGACAAATCAGTTTTAATAAGTGCAGAAAATATAGATATTTGTTAAGTCCACTTCTGAGTCACAAAATATAGCAACTGGTAAACATGAGCATATATGTGATATCTTCTGGGGGCTTTCAGAAAAGTTTGGACATGATGGCAACTTATAAGGAGTCTGTCAATAGATCTGTGGAAAATGTGTGAGCTCACAAGTAACATAAAATATACACATTAAAATAATGAAATATGATTCTTGTTAGCAAATTAGCAGTTATTTAAGATAATGAAAACACTCAGTGCTTGCAAAGGTGTATGGGAACAGTATATCCGGGTATATTGCTAGTGAAAGTGAATTTGGTAAAACCCTTTGGGAAAGCAATTTGAGAATAAACATTAGGCTGCTTAAAAATGATATTACTATGACTCAGTTCACATCTAAGATGCTTCAGAAATCATCCCAAGCACAATCTATTTTATGCAAGATAATGATTATCAGAGAGTAGTTGTATAACAGTGAAAGACTGGAAGCAAGTGATAGAAGAATTGTTTCATAATCTATGATGCCATCCACCAAATGAAATATTGTGCAGCCATTGTAAGTCACATTTTTGAAGACTTAGAAACATGGGTGCAGTATAGTATTAAATGGAAAAATAATACAAATGAGTGCATTTATACTGTATAATTACAGTGAGGTTAAAAAAAAAATGTATATAGAGAACAGACACGTGGTTGCCAGGGGGAGGAGAGTGAGGGAGGGATGGAGTGGGAGTTTGCGGTTAGCAGATGCAAACTATTGTATATAGAATGGATAAACAACAAAGTTCTACTGTTTAGCACGGGGAACTATATTCAGTATTCTGTGATAAACCCTAATGGAAAAGGATGTGAAAAAGAATGTAGGTGGGATGGGGAGGGAGATGGAAGGGAGGTTCTAAAGGGAGGGGATATAAGTATACCTATGGCTGATTCATGTTGAGATTTGACAGAAAACAACAAAATTCTGTAAAACAATTATCCTTCAATAAAAATAAATTAATTTAAAAAATAATGTACATATAGTATATGTATAACTTTATGTATAAAATATGCATAAAGCATTTTGCTTTATAGCATAAATTGACACAACATTGTAAACCAACTATACTTCAATAAAAGACATGCAACCCTAAAACAATACATTCCTTCCCATTATAAAGATATCAAAATATAATTTTTTCTTTGCAAATGGGAAAAAAGAATGTCTTTAGAGTGGAATGGGAGACTGGAGAGAAATATACCAAAATTACAATGAGATAATAATATAAGTACACTTTTCAATGGTGTATAATCTTACATTTAGCATAATTTATTAAAATTCTTATATAGGAATGACAGTCTTTGACACCATTTCTAGTGTGTGTGATATAAACCATGTAAATATGAAATTGAGTTAATCCACCTTAATTCATTGTTATTTAGACATGAGTTTATCATCAGCACATTATGGACATAGTCTGATATTATTTTACTCAATTTGTGATTCATTCCTTGTGTTCTTATGACTCAACCTGAAACCAAGTAGTTTTTTTTTTTTTTAAGTTCTTTATTACATTGAGTGTGTCTATATTCTGTGTGGATGTTAAATTATCTGTTTTTTTTTTTATAAATCAAATTAGATTTTAAATGAGAGAAATCATATCTATTACCCTGACATTTGAACTGATGCTGGAATCTGGAAAAAGGAAACTACTTTGAGTCTCCCCTAAAAGAGAAGGTTCATGTTATAGTAAGCCTGGAGTGAATCTGGTGATCCCAGACTCTCTAAGACCTCGAAGGAAGAATTAAACTGGTTTTATTGCTGTTATAAGAATTAGAAATGCCATTAGGTTGGCCCAGAGCTTGATCTGGGCTGAAATTACAGGGGAGTCCATCAGAAACAGCCAAGAACCAAACAAGTCATCAGTTGAATGACTGTGGAGATGATGACTGTCCCCCATTCCCGTAGGTTCCCCACAAATTTTATATCTCTTTCCTCTATAAAGCAAGAATTGTGTTGTTTTGTTTCAACTGATACATAAGTCTCAAGGGACTTTTAAAAAGATAGTTGCATTGTTGTTTTTCTTTCAAGAAGAAACTATTGCAAGATTTGCCACCAATATATGGTACTCAGAAAGACAAGGTACTCAACAATACTTTTCACAACTGAACTCGAATCTGAGGCCTTGTGTTTGGCCAATTGGCATGATTTACACCGAGTATGCTTAATTAGCAACTCTATCAACTGTTACAAAGAACAGGGCAATATTGTCTCTGCTTCTGGGATGCATACTTGGGATTTGCTCAGAAACAGCAATCTCAGAATTATAGAAAAGTTGATTTGTTAACTGTAGTAGAATTTTAGTCAGTTTCAGTTATATCTTATTGCTCAAGGTTGTATTTCACTGAGTGACTTAAGTGTTGCTCCTGATCCTCCCTGCTTTTAATTACTTCCTCTTCAGCTCACCATAACAATTTTTTTGTTAGTTCAATTACTATTTGCTCTAAACAATTAACTGACACATTTGAGTTGAACTGTATCTAATAAACATAGCTTATGTGTTACAATGCTTGTGATCTCGGACCTAACTGGCACTATATATAATGTTTATTATGGCTTAAAGGACATGTTAAGGAAATTGCACACTGTCCAGATCTCACAGTTATACAGGTAGTTGAGGGAGAAGCCTGTTTAAGAGACTTTTAAGTTTGGTTCATGAGGGCCTCTTTGATTTCTGTCCTTTAATGATCATTGCAATGCTAAGTAAAATTATTTGATTACAGCTTTCATTTACTTATAATTAATTAATATGTGTGCCTGCGCTCAGTCACTCAGTCATGTCTGACTCTTTTGGACTGCATGGCCAGGTTCCTCTGTCCATGAGATTCTCCTGGCAAGAATACTGAAATGGGTTGCCATTTTCTTCTCCAGGGCATCTTCTTGACCCAGGGATCAAACCTGAGTCTCTCGTGCCTCCTGCCTTGGCAGGTGGATTCTTTACCACTACACTACCTGGGAAACCCATAATTAACTAATATATGCTTGCCTAAATCAGTCAAATAGATTTATATATCTTATAAATGGTTTATATAGAGGCAGTATCTAATGAATTTATTGATTAATCCTCTAAGGTCTCTTTATTCAGAAATTTACTAATTGGTATCATGACTGAGTGACTGAATTGAACTGACATAGCTATAACATATTCTGAAGCTTTTGTACCATTAATTTGAAATATTAGTTTTATTACCTACAGGATCATTCAGATCTACCTTATATAATTAAAAAGTACCTTTGGCTTTCATACCTTGTCACCCTCCCTAGCCTTCCAAAGAATTTTCTCTCAGAGAATAAAATAATCTACTTACTCTGAACTGCTATTACTCTTCCCAGCAGTCCCCCAATTATCTCTTTTCAAATATGCTTGCTGTTAAGTTTTTTTTTTTTTTTCCTGATATATACACCGGAAGACACAGTTTCTTCTTATATCTGTTAAGTCCATCTGTAGCAGAGTAAAAACCACCATACCAATCAAACACTACTGAATTATTATAAAGAAATATAGCAGCATATATGAAAACCTTAACGAATCGCCAGACCAGGCTCGATGCATGATACAGGATGCTCAGGGCTGGTGCACTGGGATGACCCAGAGGGATGGTATGGGGAGGGAGGTGGGAGGGGGGTTCAGGATGGGGAACACGTGTACCCCCGTGGAGGATTCATGTTGATGTATGGCAAAACCAATATAATATTGTAAAGTAATTAGCCTCCAATTAAATAAATTTATATTAAAAAAAAAAGAGTAGTTTTTTCTGTTCCTTTGGTACTCTCACACAGGCTGTTCTGACATCCTGTATAGTGACACAGTAGCACTTAACTTGATTGGCATCTAACATCACTCATAGCACAAATGTGAGATTCCAATCTGCATGGAATTGGGTTAAAGTACTAAGGGATTAAAATGAAGCTTGACTTTTAGTTTCAACTTGTAATAAGGTGAAAAAGAAACACCATTTTTGCTGTTAACCTTATTTAACAATAAATTATAGCAAATTAATTATATATGTCCAATATATAAATATAACTTGAGTAACATAAAAATTAAAGGATGTAGGTTTTAACTACAAAGCTTAACTCTGCAAAGCACAGAATACAAAAATACTTTATTTTTTAATTATTTCAATGCTTCTTAGAAGAAGGAAAAAGGACATTAACCTATAACTCTAAGGTTTATAGGGTTTAGAATCATAACCTCACAGAAGAAACAAAACAAATCTTTTCATTTATTATCTTATAAAATCTGCAAGTAACCAGTGATCCCAAGCTTCTTGTATGCATGTATCTCAGATTCGTTGCTTTTCCTCACTAAGTGATTGTAATGATTTTTACATAATACTCAAGTGGTACCAGAGGCTAGGATGTGGGGAAATGTGGAGATATTGGTCAAAGGGTGCAAACTTTCAGTTACAAGACAAATAAGTTCTAGAGGGTCTAGTGTACAGCTTGATGATTAAAGCTAATAATACTCTATTATATCCTTGAAAATTGCTACAAGAGTAGATCTTAAATGTTCTCACCACAAAAAAGAAATAGTAGCTATGTGATAGGATAGAGGTATTAGCTAAAACTATGGTGGTAATCATTTTGTAATATATAAATATAGCAAATCAAGATGATGTACCTTAAACATATACACTGTTATATGTCAATTATATCTAGATAAAGTTCAAAATAATTTGAAGTGACATTACTTGAAAGAAAAAACCAAAATATGTTTTGTATGCTCTATGGATTTGTTTCAGTGACAATTTTTAAATCTAAAAAAAATATAATACTTGAAATCCATAGTGGATATCTAGCATAGTCCTTATTTATAAAAAAGAGAAGCACCTGCTCATAACATTCTCCAAGCCCATTAAAATTATGAGAGGAGGGCAGAGGAAAAGGAATTGTAAAACGTGTTGTCTTAGTTGATAACTTTTTTTGAAGGGTTTAGATAGGTTTGTAAATATAACAAAATAATGAATAGGGATACTAAAAAATGAAATGCTTTGTGGAAATTTTTGAAGCAGCCTGTAAATCACTGCAAATTGACTCCCATGTATATTTGTGATTTCCTTGGATATGCTAATCTTTAGTTTGCACAGGTTAATTTAGTAACAACTGTACAAGATTGTATACTTAGGTTAATTAATTCATATGCACACATCTAAATAGTGGCCAGAGTAAAAAGAAACATTCTTTATATCCCAATGAGTGACTATGATATCATGACTCATCAGTATTGATTTTCTAAGGACAGCCAGTTTTAAACCATAGCAACCTTGCTGAGTAAGAAAAACTAACAGAGAAGCAAGAATACATAACCACAATCGTTCATATGATTTCTAAGACAAGAAATTACTTCTATTCTTTTCTTAATATGCATGTCAATCTCAGTCTGAGGTTTAGGAGTAACTGAATACTGTTTCTAGGATATCTTGAGAGAAAATTCTTTTTGCCTATAACTTGCATTCAAAAGGTCACAAAAGTCTCAGGACCTTTGTAAGATACAATGTCTGATTATTTTTAGTGTTTTTTTTTTTATACCGCTTAATGATTTCAGGGCAATAGCTTATAAGATCATAAATTAAATTATGTTGACATATCAACATTACTGATGACTTTGTTTAAAGCACACCAGGCAAATTTTGAGTGAAGAAAACAATCCTCTGATCCCCCCTCTGGATATCGTCCAGCGACATATTCCAGTAAATAATCGTGTCTCTCTGGGGCATGATCAGGCTCCATCTAAGATACCACATAATATTGCTATATACTGAAAATGACAACAATTAATGAACAACCAATTTAACCAAGATTCATGAAGCAACTGAGGTTTATTTTTTCAAGCCTATGGAAAATGTCAAACCCAATATTTAACTTTTGACATTTTCCAAGAGTTATATTCACATGTGTAGTGTATTTATTTTGATGTGTATATATGTGTGTCTATGTGTGTGCATGCCCATTAACTAGGTCTACCTAAAAATAGACTTGTGTCTAATGAAACTGCAAATTGTTGGGAAGATTTCAGGTAGAAGCTGTATATTAGTTGCTTTTTTGTTTTTTAGCACACAAATCCCTATGTAAATACAACTCCCTATCAGTCAAAGCAAACATCCACTCATTGGCTATGTAACCTTGAGCAAGATATTCAATTGTTACGTATCTCAGTTTGCTCATCTGTAAAGTGGATTGATAAGAGTTATCATTGTTTTGTTTTAAGAAGTAAAAAAATATAAAATATGTAAAGCATTCAATACTTAGAATAGAGCCTGGCCCATAATATAAATTCAATAAATAGTAGTTATTTGTATTGTGGAGGAAGCTGACCATTAGTTAAGGAGGAAGATGTGAGGACAAGTAAGTACAACACAATGTGATATGTGCTGAACTAGGAAAGTCAAAGGTACTATGAAAACCATAGAACATACAACCTTAATTTGGTGTACCTTGGAAAGCTTCCTGATGGAAGTGATATTTAAATTGGGATCTCTGGAGAATGAAAAATTAGCTAGGTAAGGAGGTGTTGGGAATGCAGGGAACACTATGGCTTCCACAGAAGAAAAAGAACAGAGAATAAGAAACTAAAGCCTTGAAAGTGCAATTTTTTGCTGTCGTTATTACAACTGAACCACATTTTTTGTTTCTTAGAATAACATGCTTAGGTGGTTCTTTGTCTTTACACAGTAATGGAAGTCAAAGGAATCCAACAATTAAAAGACTTTATCCCCCAAACAGCTATTCACCTTGCCAATTCCTCTCGTTCATAAAAAAAATAATATCAGGCCACTGTTTAAAAGACTGTTACTGGACTCATTTTAAAAATTCCATTTATTAATACGAATGTACCAGACTATTTCTATAGCCACTACGTTATTCACTTAAGAAATTGCACACCTACAAAAAGATTTTATACTTGCCTTGATACAATCACAGAGTTTAAATCTAACTGCTGCCAGTCAGAACTCTAGGATCCAAGATGCACAATTTGCATAGAACAATTTTTACTGAAAAAAAGTAATTTCACAGATAAACTGCCCCTATTAAGAGGATCTGATAAAGGGAGAAAGTTCTGAAACACTTTTATATGAAAGAAAATATACTTTCTGGTATTTTTCATTTGCTATATAGAGGAGTGAAAAGGTCTGATTTTGATGCATCGTCCTTTACTCTGGATCTCCATTTTAAAGATCCTACAAAAATACTAATAATTCCTTGCAGCTTAAACAGGTCACAGCTCAAATGAGCTCTCAGCAAGGTTCCCATGGGAAAGGAACTGTGTCACACTTCTCCCTTTCCAACATATAAGAATTCAAATATTCCAGAAGTAAGTGTTTACTGGAAATGGTACTGACAATAACAAAGAAAGTGAGCAAATAGTTTGTTATTATTAAGTGCATTTTGGTGGGAGTTTAATATATTCAGGTCAGATATTTCTGTCTAACTGGAGGTAAAAGTCAGAATTTTATTTTTTTTAGTAGACTATGAACAGATTTTGTTCAGGAAAACAAGAGAAAGAAGCAATCCTTTCCTTCCACAACCTTACAATGTCATATCCTTTCCTGTCACAACTGAGCCAAGTGCTTATTTCACATGCAGTAGGAGAATACATAGAAGAGTACACTCAGTGAATCCCATTGGCCCACTTCATCTTTGAAAATAATTTTAATTTCAATGCTAATTGGAATAGTACTTATTCTATGCCAGAATTTAAGGACAGGTCATGACATTCATAGATTCAAGCAGAGATAAAACAGGACAGATTCTTGCAGATGCCTTGAAAGATCAAAGAATCTGAACATCTACTCTGAGAGGCAAATCAATTTCATCAAGATACAACAGGTATAAAATGTGGAATAGCTCAGAAGCTGATTATTCTCAAAATATGTGAAGACATCAAATTCTTGTCAGCATTATGAGATGAGGGTCATTAAGGTAACAACTCTGGAGAACATAGGAAGAAGATCTCCCAAATACAGAAATGAAGTAAAAACAACTGCATTTCCCAAAACCAAGGAAAAGAAGATACAAAAGAGTGCAAGACGTGTGCTAGAGAAATGTCGAATATTAAACTGCTTGTACAGCAGTTTTAACCGAGGGCCATGATACATAGGGTAGTTCAGTTCAGTTCAGTCGCTCAGTAGTGTCCGACTCTTTGCGATCCCATGAATCACAGCAGCCAGGCCTCCCTGTCCATCACCAACTCCCAGAGTTCATTCAGACTCAAGTCCATCGAGTCAGCGATGCCATCCAGCCATCTCATCCTCTGGCGTCCCCTTCTCCTCCTGCCCCCAATCCCTCCCAGCATCAGAGTCTTTTCCAGTGAATCAACCCTTTGCATGAGGTGGCCAAAGTACTGGAGTTTCAGCTTCAGCATCATTCCCTCCAAAGAAATCCCAAGGCTGATCTCCTTCAGAATGGACTGGTTGGATCTCCTTGCAGTCCAAGGGACTCTCAAGAGTCTTCTCCAACACCGCAGTTCAAAAGCATCAGTTCTTCGGTGCTCAGCCTTCTTCACAGTCCAACTCTCACATCCATACATGACCACAGGAAAAACCATAGCCTTGACTAGACGAACCTTTGTTGGCAAAGTAATGTCTCTGCTTTTCAATATGCTATCTAGGTTGGTCATAACTTTCCTTCCAAGGAGTAAGCGTCTTTTAATTTCATGGCTGCAATCACCATCTGCAGTGATTTTGGAGCCCTCAAAAAACAAAGTCTGACACTGTTTGCACTGTTTCCCCATCTATTCCCCATGAAGTGATGGGACCAGATGCCATGATCTTCGTTTTCTGAATGTTGAGCTTTAAGCCAACTTTTTCACTTTCCACTTTCACTTTCACCAAGAGGCTTTTTAGTTCCTCTTCACTTTCTGCCTAAGGGTGGTGTCATCTGCATATCTGAGGTTACTGATATTTCTCCCGGCAATCTTGATTCCAGCTTGTGTTTCTTCCAGTCCAGCATTTCTCATCATGTACTCTGCATATAAGTTAAATAAACAGGGTGACAATATACAGCCTTGACGTACTCCTTTTCCTATTTGGAGCCAGTCTGTTGTTCCATGTCCAGTTCTAACCATTGCTTCCTCACCTGCATACAGATTTCTCAAAGGCAGATCATGTGGTCTGGTATTCCCATCTCTTGAAGAATTTTCCACAGTTTATTGTGATCCACACAGTCAAAGGCTTTGGCATAGTCAATAAAGCAGAAATAGATGTTTTCCTGGAACTCTTTTGCTTTATCCATGATCCAGCAGATGTTGGCAATTTGATCTCTGGTTCCTCTGCCTTTTCTAAAATCAGCTTGAACATCAGGAAGTTCACAGTACACGTATTGCTGAAGCCAGCCTTGCTTGGAGAATTTTGAGCATTGCTTTACTAGCATGTGAGATGAGTGCAACTGAGCAGTAGTTTGAGCATTCTTTGGCATTGCCTTTCTTTGGGATTGGAATGAAAACTGACCTTTTCCAGTCCTGTGGCCACTGCTGAGTTTTCCAAATTTGCTGGCATATTGAGGGCAGCACTTTCACAGCATCATCTTTCAGGATTTGGAATAGCTCAACTGGAATTCTATCACTTCCACTAGCTTTGTTTGTGGTGATGCTTTCTAAGGCCCACTTAACTTCACATTCCAGGATGTCTGGTTCTATGTCAGTGATCACACCATCGTGATTATCTGGGTCGTGAAGATCTTTTTTGTACAGTTCTTCTGTGTATTCTGCCCTCTCTTCTGCCGGGGACCAGCCCCGGCTGATCCAGGGTATTCGAAGGAGAGACGGCGTAGGCGAAGATCAGGAAACAACTGCTTAATTAAATGTTAATTAAGGATATAAAGAGTAATAGAATGAGGATAGCTCAGTAAAATTCAGTGAAGAAAAGAGGCTGAAATAAGGATAGTTCAGTGAGGAAATTCAGTGGAGAAAAGAGGCTGAATAATTCAGCCAGAAGGTAAGACAAAGAACGACATGGGGAGACCAAGTTTCGGTGAACAAGGCCCGCACTTTATTTTCCAAAGTAGTTTTTATACCTTAAGTTATGCATAGAGGATAATGGGGGAAGGGGTAGAGTCAGGCAGCAAGCCAGGCTTTCTTCCTGCAAACTTATCATATGCAAAAGCTTAGGTGATTTGCATCATCTTCTGGCCCGGAGGCCTTTTAACATTTTAAGACCCTTTCTTCAGAAAACTTATTTTTCTCTAAAGGTGATTGGTCAGGAGCCACCCTCCAAAAGCATTAGATAAAGTTGCATTCCTACAGAGCAAAGGTGTGGTGGGCTATAACAAGAAAAAGAATTAACAGGTTACAAACATTAAAGCTACTACTTACACCAATTATATTAATCAATACACTGCCAGGGACACAGCAGGAAAGGGATATGGAAACTTAGCAGCAAACATTGGCCCAACAAGTGAAAATCCCTTCACCAATACAATTTCTAATCAATCTTTTAACTACTCAAAAGAATCTGTGTTTAGACAGTTTAGAACATCTCCTGCCTCTCACAGTTGGGAGGCTCTGAACAGTCACACGTGGCCGGAAAAACCTATTCAGGCAGGCTAGAGGACTTCCAAAGGAGTTTGTAGGTTAAACACTGTCACACCCAGGAATTATTAACTGGAGCTGTAAGCTAACTCTTTTTTCAGAGAGAGGTAGTGGGGGACAGCCCCCCGTAAAGTCAGAGGTGTAGGTGAAAGCACAAAGCAGAAAGTAGGCAGACTCTGGTTTTGGGGGTATATGCTCGAGAATTTCCAGGGGGACTCCTGAAGCTCGATCCCGCCTTTGCGTATGCCGAGCCTCCTTCCTCATGACCTTTGTCATGGACGGAGTTCCTCACGCTGGCTACTGGCAGTGATAGAATTCCAGTTGAGCTATTCCAGATCCTGAAAGATGATGCTGTGGAAAGTGCTGCACTCAATATGCAATATGCACTCAATATGCAATATGCCGGCTCCCGGCACTCTTCTTAATATCTTCTGCTTCTGTTAGGTCCATACCATTCTTGTCCTTTATTGAGCCCATCTTTGCATGAAATGTTCCCTTGGTATCTCTAATTTTCTTGAAGAGATCTCTAGTCTTTCCCATTGTGTTGTTTTCCTCTATTTCTTTGCATTGATAGCTAAGGAAGGCTTTCTTATCTGTTCTTGCTATTCTTTGGAACTCTGCATTCAGATGCTTATATTTTTCCTTTTCTCCTTTGCTTTTCGCTTCTCTTCTTTTCACAACTATTTGTTAGGCCTCCCCAGACAGCCATTTGGCTTTTCTGCATTTCTTTTCCATGGTGATGGTATTGATCCCTGTCTCCTGTAGAATGTCACGAACCTCATTCCATAGTTCATCAGGCACTCTATATATCAGATCTAGGCCCTTAAATCTATTTCTCACTTCCACTGTATAATCATAAGGGGTTTGATTTAGGTCATACCTGAATGGTCTCGTGGTTTTCCCTACTTTCTTCAATTTAAGTCTGAATTTGGTAATAAGGAGTTCATGGTCTGAGCCACAGTCAGCTCCCGGTCTTGTTTTTGCTGACTGTATAGAGCTTCTCCATCTTTGGCTGCAAAGAACATAATCAATCTGATTTTGGTGTTGACCATCTGGTGATGTCCATGTGTACAGTCTTCTCTTGTATTGCTGGAAGAGGGTGTTTGCTATGACCAGTGCATTTTCTTGGCAAAACTCTATTAGTCTTTGCCCTGCTTCATTCCCTATTCCAAGGCCAAATTTGCCTGTTCCTCCAGGTGTTTCTTGACTTCCTACTTTTGCATTCCAGTCCCCTATAATGAAAAGCACATCTTTTTTGGGTGTTAGTTCTAAAAGGTCTTGTAGGTCTTCATAGAACCGTTCAACTTCAGCTTCTTCAGCATTACTGGTTGGGGCATAGACTTGGATTACTGTGATATTGAATGGTTTGCCTTGAAAATGAACAGAGATCATTCTGTCGTTTTTGAGATTGCATCCAAGTACTGCATTTTGGCCTCTTTTGTTGACCATGATGGCTACTCCATTTCTTCTGAGGGATTCCTTCCCACAATAGTAGATATAATGGTCATCTGAGTTAAATTCACCCATTCCAGTCCATTTTGGTTCGCTGATTCCTAGAATGTCGACCTTCACTCTTGCCATCTCTTGTTTGACCACTTCCAATTTGCCTTGACTCATGGACCTGACATTCCAGGTTCCTATGCAATATTGCTCTTTACAGCATCAAATCTTGCTTCTATCACCAGTCACATCCACAGCTGGGTATTCTTTTTGCTTTGTCTCCATCCCTTCATTCTTTCTGGAGTTATTTCTCCACTGATCTCCAGTAGCATATTGAGCACCTACTGACCTGGGTAGAAGAGCTACAAAAAGTCATCCATGTGAATGGAAGTATGTTGTTGTTCAGTGGCTAAGTTGCGTCTGGCTATTTGTGACCCTGTGAATGGCAGCACACAAGGCTTCCCCGTCCTTCACCATCTCCCAGAGCTTGCTCAAACTCATGCTTGAGTCAGTGATGCCATCTAACCATCTCATCCTCTGTCACTTCCTTATGCTCCTGCCCTCAATGTTGCCCAGAATCATGGTCTTTTGCAATGAGTTGGAACTTCATATCAGGTGGCCAGAGTATTGAATTTTCAGCATCAGTCCTTCCAATGAATATTCAGGCTTGATTTCCTTTGGGATTGACTGGTTTGATCTCCTTGCTGTCCAAGGGACTCTCAAGAGTCTTCTTCAACACCACAATTCAAAAGCATCAATTCTTTGGTGCTCAGGTGTCTTTATGGTCCAACACTCACATCCATACATGACTACTGGAAAAACCATAGCTTTGACTATATGGACCTACCTTTGTCAGCAAAGTGAATGGAAGTATATCAAAGAAAGCTGTTTCAAGGCTTTTGCATGATATTCTTTGAAAGTGGCAAAGACCCTGAACTTATCAATAGACTGGAAATTTTACAAAACTCTGTCTAATAGAGACAGAGAAGGGGAGAGAGAGAGAGAAAGAAAGAAAGAAGGAAGGAAAAAAAAAAAAACATTGCAACTCTTTTAAAAGCAGATTCTAAAATGTGGAGCATCTCATTACTCTTCACTTTTAAAAATTAACCTGCATTAAAATCAAGAATATATGTATATGTGTCATGCACATTTCAGTACATGAGTCTTTATAATGTTTCTCAGCATCCATCATAGTGTTGATCACAGGATGAGCACCCAATATCTTCCTAATCATTGACTAATTAAAACTGATTTTAAAAAAGTCATCAAGGATCCAGACAGGATATTCAATTAAACAAGTCAGGCTACTGATAAAACCAATGGACACTTCCTATATGTCAGGAATAAGTCTAAGCATGTTACATCTATTAACTTTTAAAAAGTCACAATAATCTTATGAAGTAAGTATTCTTATCATTAAAGAAGTGGGAAACTGAAACCTCAAGGGGTCAAGTAATTTATCCAAGGTCATGCACATATTAAGCGGCAAGAAACAAGATTCACACTGACTGTGTAGCCTCAAAGTATGAATTCTTAGTCTCTGCACTACACTAGGATCCTTTGGGGACTAGACATAATCTGGAGTTGAAGTCCTGAAGATCTGTGTCAGAAGAAACCTGCAACACCCCTGTTATCAGAGCCCAGGACTCTGGGGTTGGAATAATACCAAAGGACTTGTATAACTAGCCCTGTACTCTAAGGATTTTAATTCCTTTCATCAAGAACACAGATTTAACAGAATACCTTTATGATCTGATCAGCTATTGTGCATTTAGACAAATATTTTTGTTCCTTAGAGGATTTTCTATTCATCCATGGCAAGTAGATGACCTGTAGTTATTCTGGCTGTTCTAACTCTATATATTGGGGGCAATAACAACAACAAAATAATATTCCTCAGATACACTATTGCATATGGTTATAATCAAAGTTAAAAAAAAAAAGCACACTCACACCTATATCAGCTGTGTATTGGCATCTAGCAATTTCTTTTACCTTATTATTTATGTTTATTGAATGACTTTTCCCTTTGTGGACCTGAGAATAACTTGTCTGTGG
This sequence comes from Bos grunniens, assembly GCF_055505025.1. Taxonomy (NCBI): domain Eukaryota; kingdom Metazoa; phylum Chordata; class Mammalia; order Artiodactyla; family Bovidae; genus Bos; species Bos grunniens. Next base: position 95,690,026 of record NC_141194.1, on the reverse strand, counting down.
AACTGATTATATTTTACTCACATGAAAATGTCAAGGCACATAAAAAAGCAATAAAAACACAGAAGAAATACTAAGAGAATTTATAAAATAATTATGGTGGGTGCCATGTTTCTCTGATGTTTGTTTTCTGAACACGCAGAAGTAGATTAATGAATAAGCAAAAATAATGGATTTTTTTTCATTTTTCTACAGTTTAACAAATAAAGAACAATCTTAAATGCCATTTATCAAAATGTAAACACATACTTCAGCTGGTAATCATCAATATTTTTCACTTATCCTCAGTACTAAGATAGATAAAATGAGCATCTTCACTTCTGGATCCTAAAGAGTTCCTCCAGTACAAGGCTTCTGGCTTATTTATCTTCAGCTCCCCAGCACTTAACACAGTGACTGACATTCAGTGAATGTTCAATAATTTTCTGCTGAATTGAATTGTAAAGGTGAAAAACTAGTAGTCATAACAACTACAAAGAGGTATGCATGGAGGCATATAAGCAAGACACTAGAGATTTTAAATCCAAGTGTTTTAGTTATTTACTGAGAATATCTGCCAAGAAATTGAACATGCTCTTTGTTTATTCCAAACTATAGTTATTATCCTTTCTGGATAGCTTGAACCATAAAGAATCTGCCTCCAGTTCGGGAGACCCAGGTTCGATCTCTGGTTCTGGAAATCCCCTGGAGAAAGGCATGGCAACACATTCCAGTATTCTTGCCTGGTGAATTCCATGGACAGAGGAGCCTGGTGGGCTACAGTCCATGGGATTGCAAATAATCAGACACAACTGAGCAGCTAACACACACACATACACACACACACATTTGTCAGTTACCATCCAGGTGCTAGACCCTGTAGTGGAAATCTATCATATTTATCTTTTAAGCTTTTCATCAGTCCTGTAATGTAGGTACTAAAAGTGAAAGTGAAAGAGTTCGTCACTCAGTTGTGTCTGACTCTTTGTGACCCCATGGACTGTAGCCCACCTGGCTCCTCTGTGCATGGGATTCACCAGGCAAGAATACTGGACTGTGTTGCCATGCCTTTCTCCAGGGAATCTTCCAGACCCAGAGATCGAACCTGTGTCTCTTGCTTTGCAGGCAGACTCTTTACCATCTGAGCCACCAGGGAATTCCAATATAGATATTATTACTACCCAAAGTGAAGGTCAGAGAAGTTCTATAACTTGCTCAAGGTCACACAGTTAATATATAGTAGAGTTAGGATAAGAAATCTAAATCTATATATCTTCAGAGTCTATACTTTGGGCATCATTTATACTGCTATCTGGAATTTCAAGCTGAGCCATGTGTATATACTTCAAGAAAAACAACTATATTGTTTAAACAATGCTAATGAAACTACATTGGAAATATCAAAAGAATAAAATATCAAAGAGAAAATATGAAACATAATGAAAAAGGTTTTCCTATGTCTGGGGATGATTGGATGGATTATCTATGTGTGTGGAAGTTTTTCAAAATATGAAGCTTTAAATATATAAGGAAAAATCTAAAGACTTCTGGAAACAGCTCATTCACTACAGTGTATTTTAAAAAGAATCAGTAATCAGATGCTAAAACTAGAAAAATACAGAAAGGTTTGACTATAATGTCAAGTATAACAAAAGCACCTCCATTAGTGATGTCCTTTATTCTCTATACTATAAAGCCAGCTGCATCCAAAGGCTACTACTTAACATATAAGGAGCAACATATTTGGTAAAAATAATGGGTTTCCCTGGTGGCTCAGTGGTATAGAATCTGCCTGCCAATGCAGGAGACACAGGTTGGATCCCTGGGTTGGGAAGATCCCCTGGAGAAGGAAATGGCAACTCATTCTAGCATTCTCACCTGGAGAATCCCATGGACAGAGGAGCCTGGTGGGCTACAGTTCATGGGGTTGCAAAAGAATAAGACATGACTTAGCGACTAAATGACAGTTGCTCAGTCGCGTCCAACTCTTTGCAACCCCATGGACTAAATAGTCCATGGAATTCTCCAGGCCAGAATCCTGGAGTGGATAGCTTTTCCCTTCTCCAGGGGATCTTCCCAACCCAAGGATTGAACCCAGGTCTCACACATTGCAGGCAGATTCTTCACCAGCTGAGCCACAAGGGAAGCCCAAGAATACTGGAGTGGGTAGCCTATCCCTTTTCCAGTGGATCTTCCTAGCCCAGGAATCAAACCAGGGTCTCCTGCATTACAGGCAGATTCTTCACCAACTGAACTATCAGGGAAGCCCTTAGTGACTAAACAACAAAATAAATACTTTGTGTGAGTGTGTACTTATTGATACTAAATCAATTTCATAATTTCATTTATAAAATGTGTAAGCAGACTCTTATTTGCTCTCTTTACACTTTATTGAACTGAAAAGTAGTGAGGAAAATGTCAAGATCTTTGACTCTTTGTCCTCTTTTGTTTCTTTCATAAGATAGCAACACTTTTCTTTAGGTTTTATAAATTTTGAAGTATTTCAACACCCTTCATCTCAGTTCTTCCTCACAATATCAACAGGTATACGGCCAGTATGATTTTAGCCCTTTTGTGGATTAGGAAATAACACAACTTCCCAAGTGGCTCACTAGTAAAGAATCCTCCTGCCAATGCTGGACACGCAAGTTGAATCCCTGAGTCAGGAATATCTCCTGTAGGAGGAAATGGCAATCCACTCTAGTATTCTTGTCTAGGAAGTCCATGGACAGAGAATCCTGGTGGGCTACAGTCCATGGGGTTTCAAAGAGTTGGACAGGGCTGAGCAACTGAGCAGGCACACACGCAAAGCAACAAACAAACCCAAACAGGCCCAAAATCCCACAAATACTTTTCTCATTTTAAACTGATAATTTTTCCATGAGTAAGGCTGAGAGAATCTAGTCCTAAATTTGTCCAGCTACTCCTACCCCTACATACTCTTTTTCACAACTGCTTTAAGAGCTAGTAACAGGCATTAAAATGACGCCAGGATTAAGGGCTGTGTGAGGATTGGCATAAAGGGATTTGAAAACTGTGTTTGGTGCTATTTTTACAAACTCCTCCCCAAAGCCTTAAACATCAAGATTCTTATTCCGTACACAAGTACTTGTCTCTAGGAAACCGTTCTTTGTTTAATTTTTAAATAGCATTTGGGGAGAATAGAAATTCTTAGGGAGCAAAAGGATAGCCAAAGCAGAACAAATAGAATCTTCATATCCATGTTGGAATGATCAACAGTCTCTCTGTGTGTGTATTCCTTAAGCTGGCATTGGTATATTTAAAGACAATGTTAAAAGCCTTGCAAAACATGAAGAAGCAAACCATCTCTGCAATTACTGGAAGAGATTTCCAATTCAAGTACAGTTTAATTATTTTAAAGCTTCAACTTAAATCCAGCAGGACAAGGGCATTGGGTTTTTTTTAATAATTTTTTTTTATATAATATCAAACTCCTTAACAGATTTGTCTACAAAGGGAACATAATCAATCTGAAATTTCCTGGGATTATCAACCATTTGAAAAGCCCAGAATTTTGTATTGGCCAATCCATTAAACAAAAAGATGTGTCTTTAAGGCATACAGGGGTTACTGATTCACTGACCCATGACTATTTTCCATGTGAAAAATACAATTAACAGGGATAAAACACTTCTCTAAACATCCCATAATTCAGCTCAAATAAAACTTGATTTGCTTAGAAATCTACTTTTTTTTTTTTTTTTCCTGAGGGACTGCAATACAGCTGCTGTGGGATTATCAAGAGATTAACAACGTCTGTGAGATTTTCTGATCAGATGTTAAACTTTGTCACGGCAGAAAAAGCACACTTTGTAGGATAAGCAGCGATTTGTGTGTGGATACTGATGGAAGCAGTCTGTGAGGCTTTCGCTTGTCCTCTTAGCTAAGCCAAACACTAGGAACCTTAAATTTCAAGGTGAAAGTGGTACAGGGTATTCAGCTAAAATCCCCACTCTCAAGGAGTGGATAGTCTATATAAATTTTCCTAAACAAGTTTTTGTTGGCTTTTTTTCTTCTTCTAGATTTGCTAATGCAGGATTTCCAGATCCTTGTTAAATGGTCTAATATTCAAATTTTGTAAAAGTTCCCAGGAGTATTTTTTATATGCTCATGAATAAACCTTGTCAACAATTAATAGCATTTTTCATGTTCTCTCTGTTCAGCCTTCTCTACCTCCCAGTGATATACACTAATGCTTTTCCACGTGTCCAGAGAAGAGTCACCTCTACTCAACACTACCATCTCCCTGTGGGTACTGCTCTCTTTCAGGATTCTTTGTCACATCTTTTCAGTACCACTATTTCATACCATAATGCTGCATGTTCTTCGGATTTCTCAGTATTCTTCAATCACCCTATGTTCATTAGAACTAGAATCAATGCTTCCCTCCCATGTAAACATTACACTTTTTTCTGCATATGAATCCTCCAACATTTTTCAAATCGTTGAATTCTTTTATGCTTTTTTTCTTACTTACAATGAATCACCACCATCACCACCACCCCACCCCCAACATGACAGATAAGACTCAGTTTGTGACTTGAAGCATCTACAGAAAAATTCAAGTGATAAACATAACATTTTACAGGACTTCACATGCTCCCAAATCTTTCTTCTTATAAAACACGTTTATTAGTAAGATTTATCTTGTCATTCATTTGAATGACTTTACAATGATCTCCTGAAATCAAATGCTTGTAATAGTAGAATATAGTGGGGCTTGGAATCAGACATATCTGAATGAAAAATCTGGTTTGCCATTGATTAGTCATTTCATGATGTTGTACCAATAATTAAATTGTATATATATATATAATATATATATGATATATATATATAATATATATCATATATATTGTATACAATATTATTGTATAATTGTGTGTATACATTTTCATACTACCTGACACAATGAATTCTGAATCGCACATGCTTAGCTGTACAGTCGTGTCCATCTCTTTGCAACACTATGGACTGTAGCCTGTCAGATTCCTCTGTCCATGGGATTCTCCAGGCAAGAATACAGATAAATGGTAGCTAATATCCCTGGTGGCTCAGTGTAAATGATCCTCCTGTCAATGCAGGAGACACAGGTTCAATCTCTGGGTTGGGAAGATCCCCTGGAGAAGGAAATGGCAACCCATGCCAGGATTTTTGCCTGGGAAATCCCATGGACAGAAGAACCTGGTAGGCTATAGTTCATGGAGTCTAAAAAAGAGCTGGACATGACTTAGCAACTAAGCAACAACAATATTACTGATAGATATATATTTTAATATTTCTGTTTCTTTGGTTTAACTATATTATAACTATCTCTTTCATCTTCTTGGTAGTGTAACAAGATAATTGCTTTACTTTTGTTTTCCAAAACATAATCAATTATCCAGGCAGGATTTTTTAAAATTTATGTATTTTCAATAATGCATTATTCCACTTTTACCACATACTCTTTATGAGTTCTAGAATTTGTTTTGTGTAGTCTATTTTGTTACACTGATCTGGTTATTCTTGAATTCTGGTATCATACTGTTTGAATTATTTATGTTTTGAATAAATGTTAATGACTGATGGCATTCTTTATTACTCTTTCTTTCCCAATAACTTTTTTGGTACTCTTACTTTCCTGCTATTCACAGTAAATTTTAGGATAATTCTGTCACATTATAAAAGTCTTACTGGTAGTTTTTTAGTAGCTATATCAAACCTAAAAATGAATATGGACTAAACTGAAATTTTAACAGTTAATTTTTTCATCTCTCCACTGATGATGTGTCTTAAAAAAAAAAAAAAAAACACTTAGGAATCTGTATGAAGGATAGTTGTATTCTGGTCTAGTTCTTATAACTAGCTACATGCCTTTGGATAAATCTCATAATCATGATATAATTCTTGCTTTGCAGAGCTCTTGGATAAAGAGGCAGTGCCTGTCTAAGCATTTTCAGTGCTAATTTGAAGAGTTTAGGTTTTATTGAGAATGGGAAGCCATTAAAAAGTTCTTTAAACTCAACAGTACTGTCCTAGTTGAATGACAACTTTTAAATCCTAACAGTTCTCATCACAAGGAAAAATACTATTTTTATTTTTCTTTCATTTTGTGTTTATGTGAGACAATGGATGTTCACTAAACTTATTGTGATAATCATTTCATGATGTGTATGTCAAATCATTGTCCTATATATTTTAAACTTGTAAAGTTCTGTATGTTAATTATATCTCAATAAAACTGGAAGAAAAAATATATATATCATCTATATGTTTTCCAAATTATCACCAATATGGTTCCCTTTCCCTGAACTCATTCTACTTTGTTTAAGTTCATCTTAAATTTTAATATCCAGAATTAAGTCAATACTTTAGATGTGATTTAATGATCCAAAGCTTGGTGAGATTATTTTATTTTACTAATCTTATAAAAAATTATTTTAAGTAAGTTTCAAATTAATTTTGGTTTATCTTGAAGTTGGAGTGGGGACCTATACCAGACAATGGAAGCTTTGTTATTACGCACTAACAAAGGACTCCAAAATCTCCATGAAAACACAACAAAGATTTACTTCTCACACATAGTATACAATGTGTATTGACATGGAGTCCTCTTCTCGTCAGTCATTCAGGTTGTGACTTGAATATCAGGTTCAAGTAAGGGTGACAGAAACTCCAGTACAAAAGCTATTCCATGGTCAACAAGACAGAAGAAGAGAAACTATGTGCTGATCCTTAAAGTTTTTAAAACAAACTCAACTGGCCTCACCTAAATTCAAAGCTAGTGAGGACATATATTGAAATCATGGACTTGGAATGAGTGAAGAGCTAAGTAAGATATCTAACTAGTCCTGGTGGCTTGTAATCAGTTAAATAGATTTTTGTTTCTTGTTTTGGCATAAATGTCTATCAAACCAGGTCTTCCTAATGTTATAAAAATCTTTTTAGTTAAAAAGGTTACAGGATTGACTTCAGTCTACTGATGCAGCCTGTTTGCTATGGTCTGAATGTATCATCCCTAAATTCATATGTTGAAACCCTAACCCCCAAGGTGATACTATTAGGTATATCCTTTGGAAGATGCAAAGTTCTCATAAATGAAATCAAGCTGAATATGAGCAATGAAAAATTATAACATGCAGAAAGAAAGATGTCACCATGAATAAGAGTCAGCATAAACACCAATCATCAAATTTAAAGCCTGAAGAACATGAGCTATTGAAAAGAACAGACACAGATATATTTGAAATGCTTAAAAATTTATAAATATAGAGGTCAAAAGATTACAAAAAAACAGGATACAGTCCAAAAAAGACAAGGTGCTAAAAGAAACTCTAAATGACAGACTTTAGGAAAAATAACAATAAACACAGTAAGAAGGATTAAGATGCTAGAAAGAATAGCAGACAAATATATGGATCAATGTCTTTCATCTAAACCAGGAGCAAGTAAACTGTGGCCCACAAACCAAATCTAACCCATCATTTTTTTTTCCTAAATAAAGTTTTATTGGATCATAGCCATGTTCATTGTAATGGTTAATTTTATGTGTCAAACTGACTGGATTGTGGAATTCTGACACATTTTGTAAAGTATTATTTATGTATGTCTATGAGGGTTTTTTTTTTCCCTCCTGAATGAGATTAATATTTAAATCAGTATATTGAGTAAACCAGATTGCTCTTTCTAATGTTGGTAGTCTTCATGCTATCAGTTGAACAGCTGAATAGAATAAAAGATCTTACCCTAACAAGAGTAAGAAGACACACCTCCTTCCTGACTGCCTTCAAGTTGAGCCATTAATTTTTATATGCCTTCAGCCTCGGGCGTGTCTGTAACTGGACTAGAACTACCCTATCAGCTTTCCTGGTTCTCAAGCCTTTCAACTTGGACTAGAATGACTGCTGGCTCTCTTCGGCATTTAGCTTGTCAGCTATAGATTTTGGGACTGGTCAGCTTCTATAATCACTTGAGCCAATTCCTTATAATAAATCTCTCTCTCTCTCTTTCCATATGTATGTAGATCCTATTGGTTCTGTTTTTCTGAGCAACCTTGACTAATACTCATTCATGTATTGTCTATGGCTGCTTTTGCATCACAACAATAGAGCTGAGTAACAGAGGTTATATGGCTCACAGAGCTGAACATAGTTCATACCTGATCCTTTACAGAAAGTTTTCTAGCTTCTGACCTAAACTGACAGGGATTACAAAATTATGATAATGATAAAGGTGATAAAATGATAATGATAACAACTAACATTAGAGTAAGAAAATAAGGTGAGACTAAATTATTGGCCACCAATAATATTTAGAATGAAGATGTTATCAAAGTTAATGTATTTTAAAATCCTTGTGTTGTTTGAGAAAAGGAAAGAAACATTGATTAAAATTAGATTTCATTGCCAAGAATATATATTATAATTATAAGAATAATCATAAAAATAAGTAGAAAGTATCATAAGGGGAAATAAGCAAAAATAATTTAAAAACCTTCGAGTAATCCCCCCAGAAAAGGTTAAAAAGAGGAAAACAAAAGAAGCACAGAAAAAAGATGTATAAAAAGCTTGGAATAAACAGATAAAAATAAACCTAAATATATCATAATCATAATAGTGCAAATGTAGTAAATTTATCAGTTAAAACACAGAGACTATATAATAATATAATAATTGCAATTTAAAATATACAGCCTTGAACACTTCAGAAAGAATGCAGAAGAAATGGAAGATGTACACTATAAAATACTAACTAAAAAAAAAGGCTGGTGTACCTTTATTATTATTATTTGAAAGTATTCTAAGGAAGAATCATTTTTAGGGATAAAGAACACACACATAATGCTAAAGTGCATCCACCAATAAATATAAAAGTTCTAAACTCATATGCATCTAAAAATATGACTCAATTTATATCAAACAAAACTAACATGACAAACAATTTCCCCATAAAACAGGAGATTTTTCAAATGATTCTTTCAATAAATGGTAGATCATATACACAAAAACATTAATAAAAACATAGAAAATTTGAACATTGTAACTAACAAACTTGATCTTATGAATATATGAAACACTCTTCACCCAAGAAGTAGAAAATATACATGTTTCTCAAGCATAAGTGGATCATTTATAAACATTTATCATAGACTAATTCACAAATGTTCAACAAATTTGTAAGAATAATTATGCAGACCATACTCTCAACAATGATGCATTTAAGTTCAAAACCAAAATAACTCAAAATAGTATCAGAATTTTGAAAATTAAAAAAAAATAACCGCTAAAATTCACAGGTCAAATACCATAACAAAAAATATAAACAAAATAACATTTAGTGCTAAACAAAAATTATAACATAAAATTTGTGAGATGCAAGTAGAACAGAATTTTGAGGAAATTTTATCATGTTAAATGTTTATGTTAGAATAGATAAGCACTAAATTTGAGAAATAGAAAAATATCAACAGAATATATTCAAGGATGGTGGGAATTAGGGAATAAATACAAGAGAAATTTATCTAGTACAAAGATTCATTCCAATAGAGTATCAACAAAGAAAAAATTGGTTCTTTGAAAATAACCAATAGACTTGTCTTTGGCAAGACTTCTTAAGAAAAGATTAGAATGAATCGATAGTATTAAGAATGAAACAGAGATGTAAGTACAGGTGAAATAGAGTTTAAAAAATAAACAGAAACTATGAAAAATTTTGTCAAAAATTCAAAAGTGATAAGATTAAAATGGATAATTTTACTAAAAAATATAACTTCAAATTGAGTCAGTGCAAAATAGAAGCCCTGACTAGACTTATAACCATTAAAATAAACAAATCAATGTTAAAACTCACATCCAGCCCCTCACTGTACAAGTAAGTGGGCCTAGACTTTCATGTGAAGTGAAAGTTGCTCAGCAGTGTTTGATTCTTTGCGACCCCATGGACTGAGTATTTCATGCAATTCTCCAGGCCAGAATACTGCAGTGGGCAGCCGTTATCTTCTCCAAGGTATCTTCCCAACCCAGGAATCCTACCCAGGTCTCCCACATTGCAGGTGTATTCATTATCAGCTGATCCACCAGGGAAGTCCAGACTTCTACACATCCTTGTAATAAACATTGAAAGAACAGATCATTTGCATTGTTAAACAAACTTTCCAGGTATTAGAAAATCAGACAATTCTTCCCAACTCAGTTTTTTGAGAAAAATATATGGTTGACACCAAAGTCAGATCAAGAAATTATGAGGAAGGAAAATTACTAGCTAACATTCAGAAAACGAAGATCATGGCATCCGGTCACATCACTTCATGGGAAATAGATGGGGAAACAGTGGAAACAGTGTCAGACTATTTTTCTGGGCTCCAAAATCACTGCAGATGGTGATTGCAGCCATGAAATTAAAAGACTCTTACTCCTTGAGAGGAAAGTTATGATCAACCTAGATAGCATATTGAAAAGCAGAGACATTCCTTTGCCAACAAAGGTTCGTCTAGTCAAGGCTATGGTTTTTCCAGTGGTCATGTATGGATGTGAGAGTTGGACTGTGAAGAAGGCTGAGCACCGAAGAATTGATGCTTTTGAAATGTGGTGTTGGAGAAAACTCCTGAGAGTCCCTTGGACTGCAAGGAGATCCAACCAGTCCATTCTGAAGGAGATCAGCCCTGGGATTTCTTTGGAAGGAATGATGCTAAAGCTGAAACTCCAGTACTTTGGCCACCTCATGCGAAGAGTTGACTCATTGGAAAAGACTCTGATGCTGGGAGGGATTGGGGGCAAGAGGAGAAGGGGACGACAGAGGATGAGACGGCTGGATGGCATCACTGCTTCAATGGACATGAGTCTGAGTGAACTCCGGGAGTTGATGATGGACAGGGAGGCCTGGCGTGCTGTGATTCATGGGGTCACAAAGAGTCGGACATGACTGAGCGACTGATCTGATCTGATCTGGTCTGATTATCAATTAGGAATATAGATGCAAAAATCTTCCAAATAAAAGCAGCTGAACACATAATATATGTTGCAATCATGACAAAATTGGGTTTATTCCATCAGTGAAAGATTGATTTAACATTTGAAAGTCTGCATAACATTTGAAAGTCCATATATTAGTGGACCAATGGAGAAAAACTGTATCTTTACATAATCACATGCAGAAAATCATTTGACAAAATTTGCCATATTCAGCAAATTGAAGAGAAAAGCACTGTCTTATTCTCATAAACAGTATCTATCCAAAACTGCATAAAACATTATGCTTAATATTGTAATCTTGGAAGTTTTTCATATACCAAAAAAAAAAAGCAAGATAAGTATTGATGCTATCACTACTTCCTATCAACATTATAGTGAAGATCTCAGCCAAGTCTGCAAGTTGATCAATTACAAGAAAAAAACAAAAGTGTTCATTACTTACACTCAAGAAGACTGCATACATAGAAAATACAGGCGAATTTATGAATAAATTATTAGAATAAATAAAATTCTTTATAAGTCTATAAATATATAGGATTGATATTCCAAAATCAGTTGCATGCCTAAGTACTAGCAACAAGTGGTTATAACATGTAATATTGCAAAAGGATACCATTTAAAATTGCAACCAAATATATTAGGTACTTGGAAATAAATTCCAAAGATGTGCAAGTCATTTAAAAAAATCGTAAAAATTTAATTGAACAACACAAAAGAAAATCTGCATAATTGAGAAATTCCATGTGCAGTTTAGAAGAATCAATGTCATAAAGAAGTCAATTCATTTAGAAGTTGAATTCAATTCAATTCCAATCAAAATCTTTACTGTTTTTTTGAAGAAACTTGAAAATTTGATTCTAAAATTTCTTTTTTTTTTTAGTGATTCACAGTTTTTATTTATTTTTAAATTTATTTATTTTAATTGGAGGCTAATTACAATATTGTAGTGGTTTTTGCCACACATTGACATGAATCAGCCATGGATTTACATGTGTTCCCCATCCTGAACCCCCTTTCCACCTCCCTCCCCATCCCATCCTTCTGGGTCATCCCAGTGCACCAGCCCTGAGCACCCTGTCTCATACATTGAACCTGGATAGCACTGAAACATGTGTATTATCATATATGAAACAGATTCTAAAATTTCTGTGGATACAATAGACCAAGAGCAGCTGAAACACATCTGAAGAAGAAGAAAAATATGGAGGAATTTTCCCTAACAGGTATCAAGACACCACAAAGCTACTGTAACTATGTCACCTTGAGTTGGCCCAGAGATGAATATACTATTGGAATAAATTGAGGAAAACCCAATATTCAAAATCTGAATATAAATATAACTGCTATAAAGCAGAAGAATCCAACACTAACAGGAAAAAAGGGTAAATACATGACTATATAATTTATTAAAGAGGAACTGTAAGTGTTCAATAACATATGAAAAAATACAATTGCCAGCCTGAGAACACACAATTTTCCATTTACCAAAATGAGATAAATGTAAAAATCTGTATACTACTTGTTGCTGAACATGTAGAGCATTGAGAACACAAACACAAATCCAGTCTATCTGGGAAATAAATTTGCATTATGTTATAAATTTGAAGATGAGTCTGTTCTATGATCTAGCAATTCTATTTCTACATATAACTTAGAGAAATTTGTGCACATGTGTATATGAAGACATATACAAGAATGTTTATAGAACATTTCTAATAGCAAAACACTGAGAGAGCACTAATGTGTACCAAAAGAAAGAATAATTAATTTGCTGTATACTAATCAAATGGAATCCATGTAGCTCAGATGGTAAAGAATCTGCCTGCAATGCAGATGACCCGGGTTCAATCCCTGGATCAGGAAGATCCTCTGGAGAAGGGAATGGCAATCTGCTTCAGTATTCTTGCCTGGAGAATCCCATGGACAGAGGAACCTAGCAGGCTACAGTCCATGGGTTTGCATAGAGTCAGACATGACTGAGAGACTAACACTATAGCAACTAATTTAATGGAATACCACCCTGCAATGAAAATGAATGATGTAAATCTACATGTGTCAGCATGGATAAATATCTAATATATAGTGTTGAGCAAATCACAAGCTACAAGTTATGCCATTTATATGAAGTTTTAAAATATTCAAAACAATACTATTATTATTTAATAGTAGGCATATGTAGTGTAAAGACATGAATAGAAATAATATGCACATAAATCAGAATAGTGATTTTTCTGGAATGGAGGAGGAGAATCTAATTGGTAAAGGTGTAGAGGAACCTGTAGGGCTAGAGCCTGTGAAGTCACAAAGAGTTGGACATGATTGAGCAACTGAGCACCTACACATAGAGTTCTTCACTGTATTTCTCTAAGTTAGATAGAAAGGTATACATTTATGCTTGCTTTATTACGCTTTGCATGTTTATGCTTTATTATAAATTTTACTATATATAAACTAGTTCTTAATAAATTTAAAGAAAGGAAAAATGGTCTTTGAATTCCGTGCATTTATCTTTCTACATACACACAATAAAAATGAATGGAGATTGAAAAGAGGGAAGGGGTTTTGCTTGCTCTGTCAGTTGATTCTGGCTGCTATAACAAATAAATGATAGACTAAGTGGCTTATAAACAACAGAAATGTATTTGTTATAGTACTGGAAGGGGCAAGTACAAGATCAGCTTGGCTGAGTTTTAGCAAAATTCCTCTTCTGGATTGAGGGCTGCCTACTTCTTACAGTATCCTGACATTGTGAATCTCTTTGGATCTCTTTGGAGCCTCTTTATAAGGTGAGTAATCTCATTCATAGCTCTGGTGACTCAGAAGATAAAGAGTCTCCTGAAACACAGGAGACCCAGGTTCAGTCCCTGGGTCGGGAAGATTCCCTGGAGAAGGGGAATAGCTACCCACTCCAGTACCTTGCCTGGAGAATCCCATGGACAGAGATCCAGGGGGGGATACAGTCCATGGGGTTGCAAAGAGTCGGACACGACTGAGCAACTAATATACACACACTATCTCATTCACAGGGCTTTGCCCTAATGACTTAATCACCTCACAAAGTCCCCACCTCCTAATATGATAACCTTAGGGGTTAGGATTTTAATGTATGAATTTTCAGGAGACACAAACATTCAGATCTTAGCATTCTACCACTTTGCCTACGTTGATACAAGTGAAAAATCTCTGATGCTCATCATCGAATTTTGTCAGAACATATTCTCTTTGATTCAGTTACATCTGATATTATGACTTTTTTATGTTGAGTTTAATTATTTGTATCAAAAACAAACATACTTTTTCAAAGTCTGTGTTTTAAAGATTTATAAAATGTGTTTTTAAATAATTAACAACATGTATAAAAATGATAAAAATTCAAACCTCTCTGATCAAATATTAGGAACATTCTTTAATAAAATTTGACCCCAAATTATTTGCTCTTAGCCGAGTTGGAAAGGTTTCTAAAATATTAATAAACTAGAAAGTTATCTCTCTATTTAGAATAGTAGAACAGTTCTGAATATGCTGCAAGCCTTTCTACTCATTTTCCATTGTAATATCCAGCAAACAAAAATAAGGACCAAATTTATATTTCATCATCTTTCAATTATTCACCATGCCTACTGAAATACAAGAAAACCTTTGTTAAGTATGTAAGATTAATATGAGAATAATCAATGGGTATATAATAAACTTGTATAAAAAAGTTTTAATATTTATTATGAAATAAATATTTATTTATTTTGTCTGAAGGTGCCAATTACATATACTAAAACTGAAAGCTCTTGGGTGTTCTAAGGTTTAAAATTCTGACTAACAAATTTTAATTAAAGAGACCTTACTTTAATGGATGAATATGATGAATATTTGATAACATAGTTAGAAAGTATCATGGAAGCTATAGTAATAAGACAAACCAACTTTTGTGCCTAGAAGTGCTCAGTCATGCCCAATTCTTTGTGGCTTTATGTACTGTAACCCACCAGGCTCTTCTGTCTATGGAGAAGTTCTCAGTCAGAATAGTGGATTGGGTTGCATTTCCTCTTCCAGGGCATCTTTCCCATGGAAGGATTGAACCCCAAGTCTCCTGTGTCTCTTGCATTTGCAGGCAGATTCCTCACCACTAGTGTTACTTGAGAAGCCCCAATTTTTGTGCAAACAATATTATTTCCATCAGTCTAAGTGTTCAATTCAGTTGAGAGAATAGATTGATAAAAACAATCTGAGCAAAAATGCAATTAGATAACCTTGACTTTCTATGTACAGTAACCATCCAGAACTTATACAAAAGAAAGGTTTGCTGTTGTTGTTCAGTTGCTAAGTCATGTCCGACTCTTTGTGACCCCATGGACTCCAGCAAAGGACTATATAAAGGTCATTCTAGCTAAATAAGACACTCCTGGAAACTAACCTAAGCACTAACTTTTAGGCAGAAACTCTCTCAGTACTGTATGACTGTACTAAGTAAATAGTAACCCACTGGCCTAAAAGACTAAATACTTTATTCAAAGTGGAGTAAGCATAGCCATCTGGTGAGGTCTTTTTTTGTGCCACTTAATAAAAATTGCTACAATAAAAGGAAAATATTTTGTTTAAAACTTTCTAATTCCATTTGGCAAGATGCCCTATCCTCTTGTCTCCAAGAATTAATCAGAATTCACAGTGACTGTTCAACTCAAACAAATTGAAAATGTAAGCTTACTATTGAAAAGAAAACATAAGGAACCTGTATTATTGCCAGTGGTGAGAAGAGGAGATGCTGTATAAACACACACCCAAACACAAAGAGAAACAGTTGGGATCAAAGCATCCTGTTATGTGATATTTAATAACATCTCTGCTGTCACAGCTTTTGTAAATGAAATAGGAACTAAACTGAATAAACATACACACTGGCATTTTGTGTCTTTCTTGTTCAAATATTCTTTTCAATACATATTGTCACCGAATTTGGATGTACAATTTTGCATGCCTCCTTACCTCCTCTCCCCTCTCCCAACATCCAGCAATCACTTCATACTTTATTTGTATTTGTTTATATTCAAGGATCATGAAATTAATATTAACAATGAAACCTCTTCTTTAGTAAATGGTTGGATTTCTCTGTTCACAATCATAGTTCTGTTTTGACAGGTAGATAAATCAAGTCTCATCCAGGGAAGCAATCTCTGGATCTGCCTAGGAAGGATTAGCCAGGGTGAAAGCAAAGGAAAACTTCATCAAGATTAACAATCTAACTTCCTGGGGCCCTCACTAAAGGAAAGCTGTTTCCCTTGATCAAGGCCACAAGGGTAGATGTCATCGATGCTGATTCTTTGGAAAACAGAGTTATGAAAAGTCCAAGTTTAAGGAAAGGGTACTCCCAAACCTTGATTAAGAAACAACCAACATAAAGATCTCAGAACTTAAGAGATGTCTTAGAATTTCTATATATTCACTCCTATAAGGAACTCAAATATCATGAAAGAGTAAGTGGACTCCTACAAAGGGAAGAGCTTATCCACATTTAACACGTTTAATAGATTGGTTAAAACAGCCTCTGTAGGGCAAATTAATATATCTCTCCATTTCTCACATTGATTGCACAATCTAATGGCAATAGGGCAAATTCCATTAGTGCAAAGTTTCCTACAAATTTCAATCAACTGTCGTTTGCTTCCAGATTAGAAAAATTTGTTAGGTAGATTCATTTTCCAAAGAGGAAGTAACTCTGATAAAGTATATGTGTTTTTTAGACTGTGTTTTAAATGAGCTTCAGGATTCTTTAAGGTCCATTGTAACAGTCAGCATAGGTTGAAATTGGTCATTTTGGCCAATTCCTCAAGCATTTCCTGAATGCACATTACAGTAAAGTGCTGCCATTTGTTTGGTTCTGGAACTATTCAACCATTTTATTTCTTCACTCCTGTCCAGTTGCTGAGTCCTGAAAGGAAAATACTTTTCTTTAGAGAACTTTTTTTTGTCCATAAAATAATTTTTCTATAAATTCATGGAACAACAGCAGAAGCTTATGGAATATAGAGCACAAGGTACCATTTCACGCCAGTCAGAATGGCTGCAATCCAAAAGTCTACAAGCAATAAATGCTTGACAGGATGTGGAGAAAAGGGAACCCTCTTACACTGTTGGTGGGAATGCAAACTAGTACAGCCACTATGGAGAACAGTGTGGAGATTCCTTAAAAAACTGGAAATAGAACTGCCTTATGATCCAGCAATCCCACTGCTGGGCATACACACTGAGGAAACCAGAAGGGAAAGAGACACGTGTACCCCAATGTTCATTGCAGCACTGTTTATAATAGCCAGGACATGGAAGCAACCTAGATGCCCATCAGCAGATGAATGGATAAGAAAGCTGTGGTACATATACACAATGGAGTATTACTCAGCCATTAAAAAGAGTATATATGAATCAGTTCTAATGAGATGGATGAAACTGGAACCTATTATACAGAGTGAAGTAAGCCAGAAAGAAAAACACCAATACAGTATACTAACGCGTATATATGGAATTTAGAAAGATGGTAACAATAACCCTGTGTACGAGACTGCAAAAGAGACACCGATGTATAGATCAGTCTTATGCACTCTGTGGGAGAGGGAGAGGGTGGGGAGATTTGGGAGAATAGCATTGAAACATGTATAATATCATGTATGAAACGAGTTGCCAGTCCAGGTTCGATGCACGGTACTGGATGCTTGGGGCTGGTGCGCTGGGACGACCCAGAGGAAGGGTAGGGGAAGGAGGAGGGAGGAGGGTTCAGGATGGGGAAAACGGGTATACCTGTGGCAGATTCATTTCGATATTTGGCAAAACTAATACAATATTGTAAAGTTTAAAAATAAAATTTAAAAAAAAAACAGATGAAACAAACAAACAAAAAAGAAGTAGACAGTAAATATACTTCTTATAGATACATTGAAAGAAAAGACCAAAATTGGACATTTATGCTTTTTTAAAACTGAATAACACATCATAGAAAGCTAACCAAAATGATCCTATGAATCACAGACTTGTGTAACTCAATTGAAGATATGAGCCATGCCATGCAGGGCCACCCAAGACAGATGAGTCATGGTGGAGAGTTCTGACAAAATGTGGTCCACTGGAGAAGGGAATGGCAAAGCACTTCAGTGTTCTTGCCTTGAGAACCTCATGAACAGTATGAAAAGGGAAAAAGATATGACACCAGAAGATGAGCACCCCAGGTCAGTAGGTGTCCAATATGCTACTGGAGAAGAACAGAGAAAGAAACTCCAGAAAGAATGAAGAGGCTATGCTAAGTCAGAAATGAAAATCAGCTGTGGATGTGCCTGGTGGTGGAAGTAAAGTCTGATGCTGTAAAGAACAATATTGCATAGGAACCTGGAATGTTAGGTCCATGGATCAAGGTAAATTGGACATGATTGAACAGGAGATCCATGGACCAAGGTAAATTGGACATGACTGAGCAGGAGATGGCAAGAGTGAACATTGATATTTTAGGAATCAGTGAACTAAAATGGACAGCAATGGGCAAATTTAATTCAGATGACCATTATATCTATTAATATGGGCAAGAATCCCTTAGAAGAAATAGAGTAGCCCTCCTAGTCAACAAAGAGCCCAAAATGCAGTACTTGGGTGCAATTTCAACAATGACAGAATGATCAAGTAAGTTAATTTCCAAGACAAATCATTCAACACCACAGTAATCCAAGTCTATGCCACAGCCATTAATGCAAAAAAGCTGAAATTGAATGGTTCTATGAAGACTTACAAGACCTTCTAGCACTAAGCACCAAAACAAAATGTCATTTTCATCATAGGGGATTGAAATGAAAAGTAAGAAGTCAAGAGATACCTGGAGTAACAGACACGTTTGGCCTTGGAGTACAAAATGAAGCAGAGCAAAGACTAACACAGTTTTACTAAGAGAACATCTGGTCATAGCAAACACCTTCTTCCCACAACCCGATAGACGGCTCTACACATGACTATCACCAGATGGTTAATGCTGAAATCAGATTGATATATTCTTTGCAGCTGAAGATGGAAAACCTCTATACAGTTAGCCAAAACAAGTCCTGGGCTGACTGTGGCTCACATCATCAGCTTCTTATTGCAAAATTCAGGCTTAAATTGAAGAAAGTAGGGAAAATCACTAGGCCATTCAGGTATGACCTAAATCAAATCCCTTATGATTATATAGTGGAGGTGATGAATAGATTCAAGGGATTAGATCTGGTAGGCAGAGTGTCTGAAGAACTATGGAAGGAGTTTCACAACATTGTACAGGAGGTGGTGATCAAAACTATCCCCAAGAAAAAGAAATGCAAGAAGGCAAAGCAGTTGTCTGAAAAGCTTTACAAATAGCTGAGAAAAGAAGAGAAGTGAAAAGCAAGGGAGAAAGGGAAAGATATACCCAACTGAATGTAGGGTTCCAAAGAATAGCAAGAGAGATAAGAAAGCCTTAAGTGAACAATGCAAAGAAATAGAGGAAAACAATAGAATGGGAAAAACTAGAGATGTTTTCAAGAAGATTGGAGATACCAAGGGAACAGTTCATGCAAAGATGGCCACAATAAACAGCAAAATACATTAAAATGAGGTAGCAAGAATACACAGAAAAACTAAACGAAAACAGCCTTAATGACACAGATAACTGTGATGTTATGGTCACTCACCTAGAGTCAGACATTCTAGAGTGTGAAGTCAAGTGGCCTTAAGAAACATTACTATGAACAAAGCTAATGGATGTGATGGAATTCCAACTGAGCTATTTAAAATCCTAAAAGATGATGTTATTGAAATTAAATGACAGCAAATTTGAAAAACTCAACAAAGGCCACAGGACTTGGAAAGGTCAGTTTTCATTCCAATCTCAAAGGAGTACAATGCTAAAGAATGTTCAAACTACTGCAAATTGCTCGCAGTTCACATGCTAGCAAGGTAATGCTCAAAATCCTTCAAGCTAGTCTTCTGCAGGATGTGATCCAAGAGCTTTCAGATATACAAGCTGGATTTAGAAAAGGCAGAGGAATCAGAGATCAAATTGCCAACATCGTAGAAAAAGCAAAGAAATTCCAAAATAAATAAATCTGCTTCTGCATTATTGTGTATGCTCAAGACTTTTTGTGGATTACAACAAACTGTGGGAAATTCTTAAAGAGTTGGGAATACCAGACCTCTTTACCTGCCTCCTGAGAAACCTGTATTCAGGTCAAGAAGCAAAAGTTAGAACTGGACATGGAACAATGGATTGGTTCCAAATTGGGAAAGGAGTACATCAAGGCTGTATACTGTCACCTTGCTTATTTAGATTATATGCAGAATACACCATATGAATACTAGGCTGGATGAATCACAAGCTGGAATCAAGATTGTAGAAAGAGATATCAACAACCTCAGCTATGCAGATGATACTACTCTAATGGCAGAAAACTAAGAGAAACTAAAGAGCCTCTTGATGAGGGTGAGATGAGAGAGTGAAAAAGCTGGCTCAACATTCAAAAAACTAAGGTCATGGCATCTAGTCCAATAACTTCATGGAAAATAGATGGGAAAAAATTTGGAAACAGTGAAAGATTTTACTTTCTTGAGGTCAAAAATCACTGTGGACTATGACTGCAGCCACGAAATTAAAGGTGCTTGCTCCTTGGAAGAAAAGCTATGACAAACCTAGACAGTGTATTAAAAAGCAGGCAGCATATTAAAAAGCAGGGACATTACTTTGCTGACAGAGGTCCATATAGTCAAAGCTATAGTTTTTCCAGTAGTCATGTACAGATGTGATAGTTGGACCATAAATAAGGCTGACCATCAAAGAATCAATGCTTTCAAATTGTGGTGCTGGAGAAAACTCTTGAGAGTCCCTTGGACTGCAAAGAGATCAAACCATTGAATCCTTAAGAATCGACCTTGAATATTCATTGGAAGGATTGATGCTGAAGTCAAAGCTTCAATACTTTGTCCACCTTACATGAAAAGTTGACTCATTAAAAAAAGATTGCAATGCTAGGAAAGATTGAGGACGGGAGGAGCAGAGGGTTACAGAAAACCCTCTGTATGGTTGGATGGTATCAGTGACTCAATGGACATAAGTTTGAGTAAACTCTGGAAAATAGTGAAGAACAGTGTGGAGCCTGGCATGCTGCAGTCCATGGGGTCACAAAGAGTGGGACAATACTTAGGGACTAAATAACAATAAAAACACATCAATTTAAAAGTATTTTATTAAGAATTTAAAAATTATTAATATGTTGAAATTATTAGGCAAGTCTAGATAATCAGCATGACTTTCAAGCTTCCTGTTTTTATATTCATAAGACATCCTACAATTCTGTTATGCCCTATTGTCCCTCAAGATCATATTATTGTCTACTTATTACTACTATTAGCAGTTAAATAAAAGCAAAGATTTTTCTTTCATATATAAAAAGTTTAAGTTTTAATAACAGTTTTATTGATAGCTACAGGTTGTAAAATTCATTTATTTAAAGTGTACAATCCAGTGTTTTTTTAATATATTCATAAAGTTGTGAAATCCTCACCACTAATTCTAGACCTATCCATCATCAAAGTAGAAAACATCCTACTCATTAGCCGTTACTTTATATTCTCTCAATTACCCAACTTTAGGTAATCACTAATCTACTTCCTTTCTCTATAAATCTGCCCATTCTATGCATTTCATATAAATGAAGTCATTCAATATGTGGTCTTTTGTGTCTGGTTTCTTTTACTTGGGATAATGTTTCAAGGCACATCCATATTGTGGAATGTATCACTATCTCATTTTTTGTTATTACCAAATAATATTCTATTTCATGGACATACCAGATTTTGTTTATCCATTTATCAGTAGATGGATATAAGTATTATTTTTATATTTTGCCTACTTTTAATAATGCCAATATAAACATTCATGGCATGCTGCAGTCCATGGGGTCGCTAAGAGTCAGACATGACTGAGCGACTTCACTTTCACTTTTCTCTTTCATGCATTGGAGAAGGAAATGGCAGCCCACTCCAGTGTTCTTGCCTGGAGAATCCCAGGGATGGGGGAGCCTGATGGGCTGCCGTCTATGGGGTCACACAGAGTCGGACATGACTGAAGTGACTTCATAGCAGCAGCAGTACAAATATTTGTGTGAACATATGTTTTAATTTATCTTTAGTATATACCTAAAAGTAGAATTTCTGGCTCATGTGGTAATTCTATGTTTAAGTTTTTGAGGAAATGCCATTTTTTCCCCAAAATGACTGCATTGTTTTACTAGGAAATTTTATTTCAAATTATACATCTTAGTATATCACAGACATTGGTATCCAAGAAGTATAGTTTAGGAAACATGTGTGTGTTGTGTGTATGTGTGCTCAGTTATGTCCAATTCTTCGTAACCCCATGAATTGCAGCCCACCAGACCCTTCTGCCCATTGAGTTTTTCAGGCAGGAATACTGGAGTGGGTTGCCATTTCCTACTCCAGGGGATCTTTTCCAGGGATTGAACCCACATCTCTTGAGAGCAAGTCTCCTGCATTGGCAGGCAGATTCTTTACCACTGTGCAACCTAATCTAGCTAGATTATTTATTCTATTTTCTATTCAGTGCGCATTTGGTTATTCCCTTCGTATATCTGGTGCTTTAGAGGGAATGGAGGTAAGAAATGGAATACTACACAGGCATATCTGAAGCTCCAATTCATGTATTTGAAAAATTACAGTCTCATGGATTTTTTTTTTTTTTTTTTTATAAAAGATGCATATGTGTTTGTAAAATTTTCAAATAAAAGTCAGGTAAATCTTTTTTTTTTTTTTTTGTGAGGGAATGAGATTGATTTTTGAGGGCTTGAAATAAAGACAGAATTGGTATTTTGAGGTCCCAATTGGGATTTTTCTATTCAATTTAATTTAATCTTCCAAGTTACTCCTTTGTATTTGACTGGCCTAATTCTCAGAAGTTCTCTCTTAGAGTCCTCTCACAGAGGTACTTGAAAACTTTGTTAATTGATCCCACAAAATACTGAAAAAGTCTCAAGAGAGCAGATTTACATAAACCTTATGTTACGTAATATAATGCCACCAAAAGGATTTTGTTACTTTTTCCTGTATTTTAAAAGCTGGTTAAGTCCCTTATAAAGAAATGTAATTCCATCTCAGCTTTCACTTTTTCTGGGACTCTTGTTAGTTCTCCATTTTTATAACTGCCTTTAGTCACATGATTGGTGAAACAATAAGCTTCAGGTTCTAAAACACTTTCACTCATTCAGTTTTTCCTATTAATTTGTGCTGAATCAGAGACTCATCATTTTCTTTTCTTTTTTTTTTTTTGAGTACATGCTGTACTATCTGGGAAATAAACAAAACAAAAAAATGCCCCCTTAGAAAGATCAGATATCTCGCTTGTGAAACTGCAAAAGTTGTTTCATGTTGAGTCAGTTAAATGGCTAGAAGCAGAAAAAGTTATGTTATTTTATCTCTTTCATTGACTTCAAACTCTGGCTATATCCATTTCAATACCTTCCTATTTTGGGAATCATTTAAATTAAAGGGCAGAGTTGGAGACGATGATAGAAGCAGAAGCAGAGCGATATGGAGTGGCTGGAAGCATAATAAAATCACCAAAGAATCAAAGTGCTGCCTATTTCTTTATACTCCTCCACCCAATCCTCCATGAAGCACTGATTATTTTACTAATGAACTTATCTTTGAGTGGAAGGCTCCCTAGTGTGCTAGCCCAGGCAGGGGTTGATCAGTCTCAGAGTGTTCAAAAAAGTCATTTAGTTAGAAGGAGTTGCTGGTGCTACCACAATATTATATAATGGAGTCATAAACTACTCGTGTATTTTAATATCTTTCCAAAAACTTTGGTTATTAGTTTTCAGTTGCTGAGACCAAATCACCACACTTAGTGGCTTGAAACAATATGCATTTATTATCTCCCAGCATTTGTAGGTCAGAATTCTGGCCATAGCTTCAGCTGGGTTCTCTGCTTCAGAGTATCACTAGGCAGCAATACAGGTGTCAACTGGTCTGCAGTCTCAGTAGTGAAAGATTGCTTCCAAACTCACTCCGTTTGCTGACAGAATTCATATTCTTGCTGCTTCAGAACAGAAGGTTTCAGTTTCTCACTGGAGGCTTTCTTCCCCTAGAAACTACCTACTGTTCTTTGCCACAAGGGCATTTCCAACATGGTCACTTACTTCACTGACGCTTGGTTCTTCAAAGTTAGTGAGTAAGAGAGAGCAAGTCTGACCGCAAGACAGAATCTTGAATAATATGACTTATTCATGGGAGTGACATCCACCACCTTTGCCATATTCAATGTCTTGGAAGTAAATCCCAACCTCATTCAAGGAAAAGGGATTACACAGAAGTAGGGATCATAGAAAGGGCATTTTATAATTTGTCTGCCAAAACTTATACTCTGCTTCAGGTACCACTCAATAGCAACAGTACTCTTGGATAAGCCCTGAGGGGAAAGAATTTCTTGCTTACATTTTTACTCAGTATGAGATTTAGAAGATGAGTCAAGGAAGTTAGGAAGTATAGCCAAATAAGTGTTGGAGAGAGAGAATGAACATTTAGAAAGCCAGGAAGCTCAAAACCTACCTCTACTCATCTGTGGAAAGTAAGTAGGGGTTGTCTAATGTGTAACAGTTAATAGTAGTGATTTTATTCATTACCACTTATAACTAAGGCTAAACTCCTGTCAATACCTAATGGAAGATTGGGAATATGGAATCCACATAGTGGATAAAGGGTCATACGACTGTCTCTGCTAGAATAACTTGCATATTTTCTCAAAGTATAAGAAAATCCAAATGAACTGGAAAGAAAATATTTGATTTTGAACAAAACTTCAAATTGCTTCCCTGGTGGCTCAGACGGTAAAGCATCTGCCTGCAATGTGGGAGACCCGGATTCGATCCCTGGGTCTGGAAGATCCCCTGGAGAAGGTAATGGCAACCCACTCCAGTATTCTTGCCTGGAAAATCCCATGGATGGAGCCTGGTAGGCTACAGTCCATGGGGTTGCAAAGAGTTGGACATGACTGAGTGACTTGACTTCACTTCACTTCAAATAGTTTAGGGCATGGGAAGCTTTGGAAAGCTGATTTTCTAGCAGTGGAGATTTCATTAATGTTGATTCTTCACTTTCTCTTTCAATCTCAAGGGCATTATTAATATCTCCTTGCTGGTTTAATTTGCTACCAAGATCCTTGATAATCTTCATAGGGGAGAGTTTGACCCAGTAAAATGCAGCTGCAGGACCCTTGTTAAATCAGTTTGCCTAAGAATGTGGGATATTTTTTTTTTTTACCATGTTAATTCCTTAAACTGATATTTTACATATACAGGGGAGATAGACGTAGTTTTCAAATAACTTTCTGCACAGATTGGATACAGTGTAACAAGAATGAACTGCCCCTTTGGTGTGCTTCCTTACTTTGGAAAGTCTTTGTTAAGAAAAGATGCTAAGCTTATCTACGAATGTGGAAAGCAGAGGAGGAAAGATTGAAATGAAGGTTTCATTAAAAGTAATGAGAATGTACACCTGAATTGAAGTTTCACACCTCTTGATTATTTGATCTTTCTTTTGATAGATTTAACATCCAAGTTACTATAGTACTATAAAATTAATTTTCCAAGCACTGATCTATCACATCCCTCTCTCCAAACAACATGGGTAAATACACCCCAATGTTCAGTAAGAATTAAATATTTTAAACAGGCCTATTCCTATCAACAATTTTCATGCATCAATTATTTGGTCAACAACTACTTAAGAGTTAGGATAATTTTAAAGCCTGAAGGCACACTACAGGCTCTCTAACACATGCCTTTCATTTTAAAGATGAGGAAACATGCTCAGTGAGAGCATGTGATTTGTACAAATCTGCACAACTTTGGGCACAGTCATAGGATAAATTAAACCCTTCTCCTCTTGACTCTTAATTTAGGACAGCACACTGTTGCACGACTGAGCGACTGAACTGAACTGAACTGAAATGTTGCACCCATAATTTAGCACCCTGTGCTGTGCTGTGCGTAGTCACTCAGTTGTGTCCAACTCTTTGTGATCCCATGGACTGCAGCATTCCAGGCCTACTTGTCCCTCAGCATCTCTTGTAGTTTGCCAAGTTCATGTCCACTGCATCAGTGATGCCATCCAGCCATCTGATCCTCTGATGCCCTCTTCTCCTTCTGCCCTCAATCCTTCCCAGCATCAGGGAATTTTCCAATCAGTCGGCTGTTCACATCAGGTGACCAAAATAATGGAGGTTCAGCGTCAGGGTTGATTTCCTTTAAGATTTAGTATCTTAAAGGAAATACTAATGATTTGATCCCCTTGCTGCCCGAGGGGCTTTCAGGAGTTTTCTCCAGTCCTGTACTCATTCCCATGGGCATATCATGCCCTTGCAAATACAACAATAACTAGAATATTTAGTGCTTACTTTATATCACATACTATCCCAAGCACTTTATGTAGACAAAGCCATTTAATTCTCACAAGTCAATGAGTCATGGACTGTTATTATCCTTATTTTACAACTAAGAAAATTGAAGCAAAAGAATCTCAATCACTTACCCAAGGTCACACAGATACTAACTGGGATCCTGGTATTTGATGTCACACATTATAACACTTTAGTTCATATTCAATAAAATTAAATTTCTATAAATTTATACAATTTATAAATCAAATAATTCTACAATTTCTATAAGTATAATCATCCTACAATTTATTTCCAGAATAAATATAGTCACAAGAAAAATTCTGGCATTCCAGGACATTAGGAAAATTATACATAAATGTTGAAAGTGCTTTAAAATCATACTAAAGAAAATTTGATAAAAATATTATATGCCTCAGAGTGCAAATGCTGTGACAAAATTATGCTATTTACTTAAAATGTTTTACAGCTCTATCTCAGGAGAAGAAATGCCCTATTAGTTGCCTTGTTTTATGCAATCAATGTGTCCCTAAGATGACAAAATCTTTTATATCAATGATTTGATGATGCCCATAAATGCAATAATTGAAAATAAAACCATGTAATGTAATTTACCATGATTATTTGAATAAAACTACAAATTTGTTGCAAAACAAGGCATTTTATAGCAATTTTATAAATTCGTGTTTTTTTAAGAGGTTGTAAGACACGCATATACCATAGCTCCTTTTAACATAGGTATGACACTCCATCTCTATCCCAAGTAATTTGTCACCTATAAACATTTTTAAACTTGAATTAGATTTAATTTTATATCTTACAAACAAACAAAAAATTCCGTAATTCTACCATCTGTGACATTTACAAAATATAGTATATACTAATTGAACCAAACTCCAAATAGTACAGACAGATATAATGAAAGATAAAAGCCTCTCCCTAGTCCTGATTTTCAAAGGTTAATATTCTTAAAATTTTGTGTGCATTCATAAATCAACATACAATATCCAGTTTGAATGTATATAATGTGATTCCTTTTTATTTATGGGAAGAATATTATACCCTATAGACTGTGAAAATAAAACTTTACTTCATCTAGTATCTTTTCTCATCTGTACATATAGATTTAATTCATCCTTTTTGATGGTTATGTATTATTCATTATCATCTATGTATTTATATGTATGTTTGTATAAACACTACATACATGTGTGTATATACAGTAAATTCCTGTACTGTACACTGTTTATAGATACTCCGAGAATGTGTGTGTACACTTTAGGTGTGTATGCTACAGACACACAGACATATACATACACTTTGAGAGTTTCAAAGTTTTAATTATAAAAATTATTGCAAAGAATTATTATTGCAAAGAATATTAATGCCCATATATCTTTGCATATTTTAGATAATAAATATGAAATATAAATTCATAGCGGTGGAATTTATGCATCAAATAGTATGTGAATTTACTATTTTGATAGATATAGCTAAACTGCTCTGTGAGTAATTCAACTAATTTGAGGTTTTTCATCAATTATATTTGACAGAACTTTATTTCTGCAACTCTCACTAATACTGGGTTATCATTTATTTTAGTTTTTGCCTTTCCTGGAGTTTAAAACATTATCTTATTGTGTGGATATGTATTTCTTAAACTATGGGAGGGTCTGAACACATTCTAAAGTTTCTTCCTTATCTTTCTCTATTAAGCAAACTGATCCTTTGTCCATCTTTTTAAAAAATGTTTTTCTTTTCCTTTTACTGATGTAAGAACTCTTTTCAAAGTAAGAAAATTGTCCTTGTTTTTGCTGCAAATGTATTTCCCCTCTAGTTTTTCATTTGTCCTTTTTGTTTCCTTTTCTATGTAATAGTTTTAAATATTTATATAATAAAATTTATCAGTCTTCACATCTCCTTATTAGAACCTCAAGATTATGAAGTTAAATATTGTTATGTTTCAGGTGTAATGGATTTTACCAGATCCAAATGGTAAATACATGGTAAATACATGTCCTCCCACTACAGTTTAACTGAGTTTAACTGAAGACAAGCATAAAGTCTGCTTTACCCATTCCTCTTCATACTATGAAGAGAACCCTGCTGAACTATATTGGAGCCTCAAAGGGGAAAATCAGTAATGCTGACCCTATTTTTAATGAAAACTTTCGTATTTTGTTTATCAAGGATTTTTGCATTAATTTTGGTTTTTAAAAAACACCGTAGTAAAACAGTGTTTTCCTTCATTGCTGAGTTTTTTAGTGCCCTCTTGAATTTGGTGCCCAGAGTAAATGATTCACTTGCTTCACTCTAACCCCAGCCTTACTCTAAACATTGGATTTCCCAGAACTCAGTACAGAAGTTCTCAGACCTCGTTCTATCTATATCGGCACTCACTTCCATAATAATCTCAGACTCTGCTTCTAAATATCATCTATACATTGGTGTGCTGCCTGCGTGTTAAGTTGCTTCAGTTGTGTCCTACTCTGTGCGACCCTCTGGACTATAGCCCACCAGGCTCCGCTGTCAGTGGGATTCCCCAGGCAAGAATGCTGGAGTGGGTTGCCATGCTCTCTTCTTGGGATCTTCGCAATCCAGGGATTGAACCTATATCTCGTCTCCTGCATTGGCAGACAGGTTCTTTACTGTAAGTACCACACTGATTACTCTTAAGTTGATAGTTTCATCCTTAGTCCTGAGATCCAGACTCATATTTCCAACTGCCTAATCAATTACTCTACCACATGGAGATCTAATAGTTATTTTAAAGCTAGTATGTGTCTCATGTAAAGCTATTATCTTGTCTCAATGACTCCCTGAGTTCTGGCACTTGTTTTGAACCCTTATCTATTTATGGCCCACTTCTGAGACCCATCCCAACATATGTTCAGGAAGCAAGCCTCATGATGACTTCCCTGTTTCACACCTTTCTTCCTTTCCACATTGACCCAGTTACATTCATTACCCACGTGCCACAGTTCCCACACCCATGACCCTCAATAAAGGTACTTGCCCATAGTTCCTTATTTCACTCTCCTCTTGCCTGCCATGACCAAACTTTTGGGGCTTTTGCATGGCCCTCCAGGAATGTCATGCCTTTCTCTCTGGGAGTCCTGAATATGATAAATCCTTTAATATCTTGTGCCTCTCTGAGGGTAATTTCTGTGGTTGTGTTGGCGTGATCTTTCAAGGCTTATTCTCCCAATTACTACACAATGTGGAAAACCAAACTCTCAAATTCTACTCCTGTCTGCTCCCCCACCACTGATTCCTATCTATGTAAATGATGCCACTATCTACTTATTTACTAAAACCAAAAATTAAATCATCATCCTTGACTTATTTTTCACCTCTCCATCAATTTAACCTGCCAGTACTAGTCCACCTGGCTCCATCTGTATTTTAATTCCATTCACTTCTCTTCATCTCTACTGCCATTATCCTAGTCCAAACTTCAATATTCTGTTGCCAAATTATTGGAGTAGCTGCTTATTCCACCCTTGCCCCTCCCACCATGTCTCTCCTCTACATAGCAAACAGACAAATTTTAAATCATAGGTAAGAGCAATGATGCTAAAGCTGAAACTCTAGTACTTTGGCCACCTCATGCGAAGATTGACTCATTGGAAAAGACTCTGATGCTGGGAGGGATTGAGGGCAGGAGGAGAAGGGGACGACAGAGGATGAGATGGATGGATGGCATCACTGACTCAATGGATGTGAGTCTGAGTGAACTCCGGGAGTTGGTGATGGACAGGGAGGCCTGGTGTGCTGCGATTCATGGGGTTGCAAAGAGTTGGACACGACTGAGTGACAGAACTGAACTGAACTGAACTGAAGAGCATGTCAATCCTCTGCTCAAAACCCTGAAATGACCTGCAATTTCACTGAGAGATAAATGCTTCTAGCATAGCCTACAGAACTGTCAATGACCCATAGAACTCTTAGGACTACTTCTAATGAGTTCCTCTCCTCCTGTCTCCTGTTACTCAATTGGTCACATTGGTCTAATTTCCCTTTTATGTAAACATCAAGTGAAACCCCCTACACTGGAGATTTTGTGCTTGATGTTCTTTGTTTGGAATGTAATATATTTCCCAATATCTACATGATTCATGCCTTCACTTCTGTCAAGTTCACACACTATCTTATGAGAGAGACAATCTATGACCTGTCTGTATAAAATAGAATTCTTTCCCCATCACCACCAGTACTTCTAAACCTTTTACTTTGCTCTATTTTTCTGTTTTAGGACTTTCTATCATTGATACACCATGTGTGGTGTGTATGGGTGTGTATGCTTTATCTTTATATCCCTAGCACTTAAAGTCTAGCATATGTGTCCAGTCATGTACAATTCTTTGTGACACCATGGACTGCAGCATGCCAGGCTTCCCTGTCTTTTGCTATCTCCCAGAGTTTGCTCAAATTCATGTCAATTGAGTCGGTGATGCTATCTAACTATCTCATCTTCTGCCTCCCCCTTCTCCTTTTGCCTTCAATCTTGGTCTCAATAAATATTTGTTGAATGAATGAGTGAATTGAATCTATGATTCATTCCCTACAATGGCTGCCCAGTAATTATTTCCTCTTTTCTAACCTCAAATCTTCTGTCTACTCCTCTACCTGGGGCTCCCCCTCGCAAAGCTTAGTAGTAAAGGATCCACCTACAGTGAAGGAGCTGCAGGAGACACAGGTTAGATTCCCGGGTGGAGAAGATCCCTTGCAGAAAGGTGTGGCAATCCACTCCCGTATTCTTGCCTGGAGAATTCCATGAACAGAGAGCCTGGGGGGCTACAGTCCAGAGGGTCACAAAGAGTCGACTGGATTGAAGAGACTTAGCATGCACAGACATATCCTCTACCTAGCTCGTTTAGAGACCTGTTATCACACTTTGCTTATAATGATGTTATCAGGTGTAAACTGCCTAAACTATATCTTTTTCATCTCAAATTTTCTTGATTTCTGCACTAACTTTTTAATGTACCATGATACTTTAGAGAGTCTTTTACTCATCTAATCAACAACTTTAACAGGAGGTAGAGTAGTGCAAGATATTTAAAAGCATGGTTCTGGATTTAACTCCTTGGATCTATGACATGGATAGAGCAAGTTACTTAGTGATTCTGTGCATCAGTTTCCCCTCCTACAAAATGGCAACAATAATAATACCTCAAAATGTTCTTGAGAAGATTAAATGACTTAAAACAGGCAATCAAATTCATTATAATCATCCCAAACAATTAAAAAGCATATGATGATATATGTCAGGTACTTTTCTAAGCAGTTTAGACACCGTAAAATATTTGTTCTCATCTCACTTTTGTAGTGTCTTTATGGCTGTTTGCTAATGAGCTTTCTTCATTCATCTTTACTGCTGTGTGTTTGTCATGGTTGGATATTACTCTTTGAAATACTTTGATTCATATAGCATTTTCTTCTGAGTATTAAAAAAAAATTCCTTCCCTATCATCTCAATTCTTATTTTAAAGTATAAGAAGTTTCATTCTCATGCAGTATGTATTTACTATGTGTTCATTGCTGCTGCTGCTGCTAAGTCACTTCAGTCGTGTCTGACTCTTAGCGACCCCATGTGTTCATTACTGCTGCACAATATAATGTGCTATGCACTGTAGAGATCATGACTATGTGTAACATATGCAGCCAGAGTTTAAAAAAATAACAGTGACTAGTGCTGGGAGGGTGACCATATACACTTGTTGGTGATATTTAAAACTGGAGAAAAATGTGGAATATATGCACAGCAAGGCCAGTTAATGTATACATTTCCTTTGATCAAATAACATTTGTTAAATAAATACATCCTAAGCTGATATACTTGGAGAAGGCAATGGCAACCCATTCCAGTATTCTTGCCTGGAGAATCCCAGGGAGAGGGGAGCCTGGTGGGTTGCCATCTATGGGGTCGCACAGAGTTGGACACGACTGAAGCAACTTAGCAGCAGCAGCAGCAGCATTATATAAGACAAAATGAATGGACAAGTTCTGCATGTAAAACAATGGGATCAAGGTACACGGTGATTATTCAATAAATACATATTCAATAAAATTATGGTTTACTAATGGAATGGAATTTTGTGCCATAATTTAAACTTGTAACATAGAAATATTTATATTGTACTAAGTTTTTCTATAGAGGGGACGACAGAGGATGAGATGGTTGGATGGCATCACCAACTCAATGGGAGAGTTTGAGTGAGCTCTGGGATTTGGTGATGGACAGGGAAGCTTGGCATACTGCAGTCCAGGGGGGTCATAAGGAGTCAGATATGACTAAGCCACTGAACTGAACTAAAGTTCTTCTAAGCAGAAGATATTAAGAGGTGGCAAGAATACATAGAAGACTATACAAAAAAGAATGACCCAGATAGCCATGATGGGGTGATCACTCACCTAGAGTCAGACATCTTGGACTGCAAAGTCAAGTGGGCCTTAGGGAGCATCACTAGGAACAAAGCTAAGAGAAGTGAAGGAATTCCAGCTGAGCTATTTCAAATCATTAAGAAAAATAATAATAATGCTGTGAAAGTGCTGCACTCAACATGCCAGAAAATTTGAAAAAATCAGCAGTGGCCACAGGACTGGAAAATGTCACTTTTCCTTCCAATCCAAAAGAAGGGCTATGTCAAAGCAATGTTCAAACTACCACAGAACTGCACTCATTTCACATGCTAGCAAAGTAATGCTCAAAATTCTCCAAACTAGGCTTCAGCAGTATGTGAACTGAGAACTTCCAGATGTTCAAGATGGATTTAGAAAAGGCAGAGGAACAAGACATCAAATTGCCAACAACCATTGGATCATAGAAAAATCAAGAGAATTCAAGAAAAGCATCTACTTCTGTTTTATTGACTACACTAAAGCCTTTGACTGTTTGGATCACAACAAACTGGAAAATTTTTAAAGAGACAGAAATACCAGACCTCCTTGCCTGCCTCCTGAGAAACCTGCATACAGGTAAAGAAATGACAGTTAGATATGGACATGGAACAACAGACTGGTTCCAAATTGGGAAAGGAGTATGTCAAGGCTGTATGCTGTCATCCTGCATATTTAACATATATGCAGAGTACATCATGTGAAATGCTGTGCTGGTTGAATCACAAGCTGAAATCAACATGGCCAAGAGAAATATCAGTAATCTCAGATATGCAGATGAGATCATCCTAATGGCAGGGAGCGAAGAGGGACTAAAGAGCCTCTTGATGAAGGTGAAAGTGGAGAGTGAAAAATCTGGCGTAAACCTCAACATTCAAAAAACTAAGATCAGGCATCTGGTTCCATCACTTCATTGCAAATAGGTGGGGAAACATCAGAAACAGTGAGAGACTTTATTTTCTTATGCTCCAAAATCACTGCAGATGATGACTGCAGCCATGAAAATAAAAGACACTTGCTCCTTGGAAGAAGAGCTATGATAAACCTGACAGCATATTGAAAAGCAGAGACATTACTTTGCTAACAAAGGTCCTTATAGTCAAAGCTATGGCTTTTCCAGTAGTCATGTATGGATGTGACAGAGATAGTTGAGTGCCAAAGACCTTTGAAGTATGGTGTTGGAGAAGACATACTTTTTTTTTAATGATCTCGTGTTTTATTTTATTTTATATATTTTAATCGAAGTCTAATTACTTTACAATATTGTAGTGGTTTTTGCCATACATTGACATGAATCAGCCATGGGTGTACATGTGTTCTCCATCCTGAACCCCATTCCCACCTCCCTCCCCATCCCCTCCCTCAGGGTATTCCCAGTACACCAGCCCTGAGCACCCTGTCTCATGCATCGAACCTGGACTAATGATCTGTTTCATATATGACAATACACGTTTCAGTGCTATTCTCTCAAATGATCCCACCCTCGCCTTCTCCCACAGAGTCCAAAAGACTCTTCTATACATCTGTGTCTCTTTTGCTGTCTCGCATATAGGGCCATCGTTACCATCTTTCTGAATTCCATATATATGCATTAGTATACTGTATTGGTGTTTTTCTTTCTGATTTACTTCACTCTGTATAATAGGCCTCAGTTTCATCCAGCTCATTAGAACTGAATTAAATGTATTCTTTTTACTGGCTGAGTAATAGTCAATGTGTAAATGTACCACAGCTTTCTTGTTCATTCGTCTGCCAATGGACATCTAGGTTGCTTCCATGTCCTGGCTATTATAAACAGTGCTGCAGTGAACATTGGGGTACACGTCTCTCTTTCAATTCTGGTTTCCTTGGCGTGTATGCCCAGCAATGGGATTCCTGGGTCATATGGCAGTTCTATTTCCAGTTTTATAAGGAATCTCCACATTGTTCTCCATAGTGGCTGTACTAGTTTGCATTCCCACCAACAGTGTAAGAGGGTTCCCTTTTCTCCACACACTCCCAACATTTATTGTTTGTAGACTTTTTGACAGCAGACATTCTGACCAGCGAAAGATGGTACCTCATTGTGGTTTTGATTTGCATTTCTCTGATAATGAGGGATGTTGAACATCTTTTCATGTGTCTGTGAGCCATCTGTATGTCTTCTTTGGAGAAATGTCTATTTAATTCTTTGGCCCATTTTTTTCATTGTGTCACTTATTTTTTTGGAATTGCACTGGAGGAGCTGCTTGTATATTTTTGAGATTAATTCTTTGTCAGTTGCTTTATGTGTTATTATTTTCTCCTATT
Organism: Bos grunniens; assembly: GCF_055505025.1. Taxonomy (NCBI): domain Eukaryota; kingdom Metazoa; phylum Chordata; class Mammalia; order Artiodactyla; family Bovidae; genus Bos; species Bos grunniens. Next base: position 95,654,947 of record NC_141194.1, on the reverse strand, counting down.
CTGAAGGCTGTCTTTTCACCTTGCTTATAGATTCCTTCATTGTGCAAAAGCTTTTAAGTTTAATTAGGTCCCATTTGTTTATTTTTGCTTTTATTTCAATTATGGGAGGTGGGCCATAGAGGACTCTGTGATGATTTATGTCAGACAGTGTTTTGCCTAAGTTTTCCTCTAGGAGTTCTATAGTTTCTGGTGTTACGTTTAGATCTTTAATCCGTTTTGAGTTTATTTTTGTGTATGGTGTTAGAAAGTGTTCTAGTTTCATTCTTTTACAAGTGGTTGACCAGTTTTCCAAGCACCACTTATTAAAGAGATTGTCTTTTCTCCATTGTATATTCTTGCCTCCTATGTCAAAGATAAGGTGTCCATAGGTGCGTGGATTTATCTGTGGACTTTCTGTTTTGTTACATTAATATGTATTTCTGTGTTTGTGCCAGTACAATACTGTCTTGATGACTGCTGCCTTGTAATATAGTCTGAAGTCAGGCAGGTTGATTCCTCCAGTTCCATTCTTCTTTCTCAAGATTGCTTTGGCTATTCGAGATTTATTGTATCTTCATACAAATTGTGAAATTATTTGTTCTAGCTCTGTGAAAAATACCGTTTGTAGCTTGATAGGGATTGCATTGAATCTATAGATTGCTTTGGGTAGTATACTCATTTTCACTATATTGATTCCTCTGGTCCATGAACATGGTATATTTCTCAATCTATTTGTGTCATCTTTGATTTCTTTCATCAGTGTTTTATAGTTTTCTATATATAGGTCTTTTGTTTCTTTAGGTAGATATATTCTGAAGTATTTTATTCTTTTCATCGCAATGGTGAATGGAATTGTTTCCTTAATTTCTCTTTCAGTTTTCTCATTGATAGTCTATAGAAATGCAAGGATTTCTGTGCGTTGGTTTTATATCCTGTAACTTTACTATATTCATTGATTAGCTCTAGTAATTTTCTGGTAGAGTCTTTAGGGATTTCTATGTAGAAGATCATGTCATCTGCAAACAGTGAGAGTTTTATTTCTTCTTTCCCAATCTGGATTCCTTTTATTTCTTTTTCTGCTCTGATTGCTGTGAGTAAAACTTCCAAAACTATCTTGAATAGTAGTGGTGAGTTGGGCACCATTGTCTTCTTCCTGACATTAAGGGAAATGCTTTCAATTTTTCATCATTGAGGATACTGTTTGCTGTGGGTTTGTCATATATAGCTTTTATTATATTGAGGTATGTTCTTTCTATGCCCACTTTCTGGAGAGTTTTTATCATAAATGGATGTTGAATTTTATCAAAAGCTTTCTCTGCATATACTGAGATAATCATATGGTTTTTATATTTCAATTTGTTAATGTGGTGTATCACATTGATTGATTTGCAGATATTAAAGAATCCTTGCATCCCTGGGATAAAGCCCACTTGGTCATGATGTATGACCTTTTTAATATGTTGTTGGATTCTGTTTGCTAGGATATTGTTAATGATTTTGCATCTATGTTCATCAGTGATATTGGCCTATAGTTTTCTTTTTTTGTGGCATCTTTTCCTGGTTTTGGTATTAGGGTGATTGTGGCCTCATAGGATGCATTTGGCAGTTTACCTTCCTCTGAAATTTTCTGGAAGAGTTTGAGTAGGATAAGTGTTAGATCTCTAAATTTTTGGTATAATTCAGCTGTGAATCTCTCTGGTCCTGGGGTTTTGTTTGCTGGAAGATGTCTGACTAAAATTTCGATTTCTGTGCTTATGATGTGTCTGTTAAGGTTTTTTATTTCTTCCTGGTTCAGTTTTGGAAACTTATACTTTTTTAAGAATTTGTCCATTTCTTCCATGTTGTCCATTTTATTGGCATGTAGTTGCTGAGAGTAGTCTCTTATGATCCTTTGTATTTCTGTGTTGTCTGTTGTGATTTCTTTATTTTCATTTCTAATTTTGTTGATTTGATTCTTCTCCCTTTTTTTTCTTGATGAGTCTGGCTAATGGTTTGTTTATTTTATTTATCTTCTCAAAGAACCAGCTTTTAGCTTTATTTATTTTTGCTATGGTCTCTTTTGTTTCTTTTGTATTTATTTCTGCCCTAATTTTTATAATTTGTTTTCTTCTACTAGCCCTTAGGTTCTTCATTTCTTCCTTTTCTAGTTGCTTTAGGTGTAGACTTAGGTTACTTATTTGACCTTTTTTCTTGTTTCTTGATGTAAGCTTGTATTGCTATGAACCTTCCCCTTAGCACTGCTTTTACTGAGTCCCATAGGTTTTGGGTTGTTGTGTTTTCATTTTCATTCGTTTCTATGCATATTGCAATTTCTTCTGTGATTTGTTGTTTTTTCAGAAGTGTGTTTTTTAGTCTGCATATGTTGGAAATTTTAATAGTTTTTTTTCCCTATGTTTGATATCTAATCTTATTACATTGTTATCAGAAAAGATGTTTGGAATAATTTCAATTATTTTGAATTTACAAAAGCTTGGTTTATGGCCCAGAATGTGATCTATCCTGGAGAAGGTTCTGTGTGCACTTGAAGAAAAGGTGAAATTCATTGTTTTTGGGCGAAATGTCCTATAGATATCAATTAGGTCTAACTGGTCCATTGTATGATTTAAAGTTTGTGTTTATTTGTTAATTTTTTGTTTACTTGATCTATCCATAGGTGTGAGTGGGGTATTAAAGTCTCCCACTATTATTGTGTTACTGTTAATTTCCCCTTTCATGTTTGTTAGCATTTGCCTTACATATTGTGGTGCTCCTATATATAGGTGCATATATATTTATAATTGTTCTATCTTCTTCTTGGATTGACCCTTTGATCATTATGTAGTGTCCTTCTTTGTCTCTTTTCACAGTCTTTATTTCAAAGTCTATTTTTATCTGATATGAGTATTGCTATTCCTGCTTTATTTTGGTCTCCATTTGAGAGAAATATCTTCTTCCAGCCCTTCATTTTAATTCTGCATGTGTCCCTTGTTTTGAGGTGGGTCTCATTCAGCCAGTCTTTGTCTTTTGTTTGGGGCATTCAGCCCATTTACATTTAAGGTAATTATTGATAAGTATGATCCCATTGCCATTTACTTTATTGTTTTGGGTTTGAGTTTATACATCTTTTCTGTGTTTCTTGTCTAGAGAAGATCCTTTAGCCTTTGTTGAAGAGCTGGTTTGGTGGTGTCCTGAATTCTCTCAGGTTTTTCTTGTCTGTAAAGCTTTTGGTTTCTCTTTCATATGTGAATGAGATCCTTGCTGCGTACAGTAATCTGGGTTGTACATTTTTCTCTTTCATCACTTTAAGTATGTCCTGCCATTCCCTTCTGGCCTGAAGAGTTTCTATTGAAAGATCAGCTGTTATCTTCATGGGAATCCCCTTGTGTGTTATTTGTTGTTTTTTCCCTTGCTGCTTTTAGTTTTTTCTTTGTGTTTGATCTTCATTAATTTGATTAATATGTGTCTTGGAGTGTTTCACCTTGGGTTTATCCTGTTTAGGACCCTCTAGGCTTCTTGGACTCGGGTGGCTATTTCCTTCCCCATTTTAGGGACGTTTTCAACTATTATCTCCTCAAGTATTTTCTCCTCAAGTATGGCCTTTCTTTTTGTCTTCTTCTTCTGGGACTCCTATGATTTGAATGTTGGGGCATTTAACATTGTCCCAGAGGTTTCTGAGATTGTCCTCATTTCTTTTAATTCTTTTTTTTTTTTTTTTCTTTTTGTCTCTCTGTTTCACTTATTTCCACCATTCTATCTTCCACCTCACTTAGCCTATCTTCTGCCTCAGTTATTCTACTGTTGGTTCCATCCAGGGTGTTTTTGATCTCATTTATTGCATTATTCATTACTGATTGACTCCTTTTTAATTCTTCCAGGTCTTTGTTAAAAATTTCCTGCATCTTCTCAATCCTTGTCACCATGCTATTTGTCTGTAACTCCATTTTGTTTTCAAGATTTTGGATCATTTTTACTATCATTATTCTGAATTATTTTTCAGTTAGACTCCCTATCTCCTTCTCTTTTGTTTTATTTGATGGGCATTTATCATGTTTTTTTACCTGCTGAGTATTTCTCTGCCTTTTCATTTTGTTTAGATTGCTTTGTTTGGGGTGGCCTTTCTGTATACTGTAAGATTGTAGCTCCTCTTTATTGTGGAGTTTGCTCCCTGTGGATGGGATTGGATAGTGGCTTGTGAACATTTCCTGATTAGGGAAGCTTGCATTGGTGTTCTGGTGGGTGGAGCTGGATTTCTTCTCTCTGGAGTGCAATGAAGTGTCCAGTAGTGAGTTTTGAGATGTCTATGGGTTGGGTGTGACTTTGGGTAGCCTGTGTATTAAAGCTCAGAGCTATGTTCCTGCATTGCTGGAGAATTTGCATGGTATGTCTTGCTCTGGAACTTGTTGTCTCTTGGGTGGTGCTTGGTTTCAGTGTAGGTATGGAGGCTTTGGGATGAGCTCTTACCAATTAATGTTCCTGTAGTCAGGAGTTCTCTGATGTTCTCAGGTTTTGAATTTAAGCCTCCTATCTCTGGTTTTCAGTCTTATTCTTACAGTAGCCTCAAGTCATCTCCTTCCATACAGTACCAATGATAAAACATATAGGTTAGTGGAGAAAAGATTCTCCACAGTGAAGGACAGGCAGAAAGTTTCGCTGAGTTACATGGAGAAGAAAAGAGGGAGGAGGGAGATAGAGATGACCAGGGGAGAAGAGGGGGAATCAAAAGGGGAGAGAGCAATATAGGCAGTAATCAAATCCCTTTGTGCTCTCCACAGCCTGGAACACCCAGAGAAGTTCACGGAGTTACATAGAGGAGAGAAACGGGAGGGATGAGATAGAGGTGACCAGGAGGAGAAGAGGGGGAGTCAAAAAGAGAGTGACAGATCTAGCCAGTAATCAGTTCCCTAAGTGTTCTCCACAGCCCAGAATACTCAAAGAGATTCACAGAGTTGGGTAGAGAAGAGAAGGGGGAGGGAGAAGATAGAGGTTACCTAGGGGAGAAAAATGGAGAAGGCAATGGCACCCCACTCCAGTACTCTTGCCTGGAAAATCCCATGGATGGAGGAGCCTGGTAGGCTGCAGTCCATGGGTTCGCTAAGAGTCAGACATGACCGAGCAATTTCACTTTCACTTTTCACTTTCATGCATTGGAGAAGGAAATGGCAACCCACTCCAGTGTTCTTGCCTGGAGAAACCTAGAGACAGGGGAGCTTGGTGGGCTGCCGTCTATGGGGTTGCACAGAGTCGGACACGACTGAAGTGACTTAGCAGGGGAGAAAAAGGAAAGTCAGAAGGGGGAGAGGGCAATCAAGCCAGTAATAACACCCTTAAGTAAAAATGAGTACTCTAGATTGGATTCTTAAAGGTACAAAATTGATAACAAATACCAAAAAGCAAATATTAAAAATATAGAGTAGAGGTTAGACTCACAAAAATACAATGTTAAAAAACAAAACATAATCACAAAAATTATAAAAAATATATATATGAAATTTAGTTTAAAAAGAGTCTTTTTTTAACAAGTTAATAGTAGGTTATAAAAATGGAAATTAAAGCAGTAATAAAGGATTTTAAAATTTAAAAAAAATTTAAAAATGATAATAGTAAAAATATATCTAGGAATTTCTCTGGAGCTGTTGTGGGCAGTGTGGGGTCAGTTCAATTTCAGATAGTTCCTTGTTCCAGCTTATACTTCTCAAGGTCTATAGGCTCCTTCCAATGTAGTCAGTGCCAACCACAGGGTTTTAATCTGTTGCACCTGTCACTCCCCAATGGTTCCCTCTGTTTATTTTGGCTTCTGTTTGCAAGTCTGTTCAAGGTCTTTTTTCTGCCCTGCCACAAGGGGGTGAAGGTGGTCATTTATTTAGGCTCATTTGTTCAGTTGTGCTGTGAGGAGGGAGGAATACTGCAAACAAATATCAATGGTGTGTGTGGGGAGTGCTCGCATTGTCTCAGTTACACTGGCTTTGCCCCTGTTCACGACGTGTGTGCTTTCCCAGTCTATAATACTCAGGCTCTAGGTTGCTCTGCCTGGGAACTGTCTAAAGCAGGCCCTGGGTTGTGTGCACTTCCCAGGTCTAAGTCACTCAGGTTCAGGTTCTCGGGTACTCCACAAAGGTGCAGACTTGGTTCGGCCTGAGTTTTGTGCCCTTCCCAGGTCTGAGCATCTCAGGTAACCAGGTGTTTGGAGAGTGCACTCTCCCTAGGTAGGGTGGTGCCTCTTATCACTTGACCTGTACCAGCTGCTTGGTTTCCTGGGTGCATAGAGGGAGCGCTGTCTTAAGTGTGCTGTGTGTCTCCTCTGGGGAGCTGATCTCTGGCTGCGACCCTTCTGGCAGATGTCAACAGTCCAGGATCTCAGGAAGACTTGGTTAGCAACTGGGAGCCTGCTCACAGTTTGGTAGAGGATGCCGTCTCTGGGGCAGAGATTGTTCCTTTACTGCTTTGGCTGTCGCCCGCCTGCCTCTCTACCTCAGGTGGGAGATGGGCCGGTCTGCCGCTAGCTCTCTCTCTTCTGGTATTTGCTCAGTCCTTTGTTCTGTGAGCAGGCCAGCAGTGCCTTAGGTTAGAGCTTTTTGAGGGAAAATTATCTCCCTCTCTCTCTCTCTCTTTTTTTCTCTCTCTCTGGCTATCCCACATTTTGGGTTGCTATGTCACATTAGCTCCCTCAGGTTGTCTTCAGGCCTGATCCCTACCCTAAGCAACACACCCCACGCATCGCTGTTCAGCTACTTGCTGGTGGTGGATGGGAGCCTCTGGGCTACTTCTCTGCTGGGAGTTGCCATTAGGCATGTAATCTGTGGGTTTTATATATTTATTCATTTATTTTTCTTCCCGTTTATGTTGCCCTCTGAGATTCCAAAACTCCCACCCGCTGGTGAGAGGGTTTCCTGGTGTTTGGAAACTTATCTTTTATGACTCCCTCCCCAGGATGGGTCTCCATCCTTAACTCTTTTTATCTTTTATATTTTGCCTACCTCCTTTTGAATACAATGGGCTGCCTTTCAGGGTGCCTGGTGTCCTTTGTCTGCATTCAGACGTTGTTTTGTGAAATTTGCTCAGCATTCAAATGATCTTTTGATGAACTTGTGGGGGAGAAAATGGTCTCCCTGTCCTATTCCTCTGCCATGTTATGACCACCTGGAGAAGACTTGAGAGTCCCTTGCGAGGAGATCAAACCAGTCCATCCTAAAGGAAATAAATCCTGAATATTCATTGGAAGAACTGATGCTGAAACTGAAGCTTCAATAGTTTGGCCACCTGAGGCAAAACCTGGCTCATTAGAAAAGACCCTTATGCTGGGAAAGATTTAAGACAGGGGGAGAAGGTGACTACAGAGGATGAGACTGTTCGATGGCATCACTGATTCAATCGACATTAGTTTGAGTAAGCTCCGGGTGATGGTGAAGGACAGGGAAGCCTGGTGTGCTGCAGTGCATGAGGTGACAAAGAGTCAGACATGACTGAGGGACTGAACAATGAGTTCTTAAAGTATATAATTAGATACCAAATTATTTCAAACATGTAAAATATATTTTTATATGGACAAAATATGCAATATGTTTTATTTTAATTTAAAATAAAATCCTTTAAAAAGGATTTTTTTAAGTAATTTATTTTTTATTGAAGGATAATTGCTTTAAATAATTTTTCTGTTTTCTGTCAAACCTCAGCATGAATTAGCCACAGGTATACATATATCCCCTCCCCCTTGAAACTCCCTCCCACCTCCCTCCCCATCCCACCCCTCTAGTTTGACACAGAGCCCCTGTTAGAGTTTTCTGAGCCATACAGCTAATTTCCATTGACTATTTATTTTACATATGGTAATGTAAGTTTCCATATTACTCTTTCCATACATCTCATCCTCTCTTCCCCTCTTCCCATGTCCATAAGTCTATTCTCTATGTCTGTTTCTCCATTGTTGCCTGTAAATAAATTCTTAAGTACCATTTTTCTAGATGGGAGAAGGCAATGGCAACCCACTCCAGTACTCTTGCCTGGAAAATCCCATGGATGGAGGAGCCTGGTAGGTTGTAGTCCATAGGGTTGCGAAGACTTAGACATGACTGAGAGACTTCACTTTCACTTTTCACTTTCTTGCATTGGAGAAAGAAGTGGCAATGAACTCCAGTGTTCTTGCCTGGAGAATCCCAGGGACAGAGGAGCCTGGTAGGCTGCCATCTATGGGGTTGCACAGAGTTGGACACCACTGAAGCATCATAGCAGCAGCAGCATTTTTTTTAGATTCCGTATACAGTATTTATCTTTCTCTTTCTGACTCACTTCATTATGTATAATAGGTTCTAGGTTCATCCACCTTATTAGAACTGACTCAAATATGTTCTTTTTTATGGCTGAGTAATATTCCATTTTGCATATGTACCATAACTTCTTTATCCATTCATCTGTCGATGGACATCTTGGTTGCTTCCATGTTCTAGCTATGTTAAGTAGTGCTGCAATGAACAACGGGATACATGTGTCTCTTTCAGTTTTGGTTAAATTGTTAAAATAATTATAAAATTGAAAAAAAATAATTATACAATTGTAATTAAAAATAAACATGTAAATAAGTTATGATAGACTGCTATCTCAGATTAATTTTTGTCTTTTCTTTTTCCCAAAATTATCTTCAATATGATTGCTTCTATTGATTTTCACTTAAAACAGTGAAAAATTTAAAAATATTTAGAGTGCATGTTCCCTATCTTTGGTGAACTTACAGTGACATGGCATATACATTAAACAAATAAGCAGGTAATACAATAAGGCAAAAGATTTGACATATTTAATGAGTTTCAATTAATATATATAGTATAACAGTGGTCCCCAATCTTTTTGGCACCAGGGACTAGTTTCATGGAACACATTTTTTTTCCACGGACTGGGGGGTGAGGTGAATGGTTTCAGGATAATACAATGGCATTACATTTATTGTGCATGTTATTCCTACAATTATCACATCAGATCCACCTAAAATCATCAAGCATTCGATCCTGGATGTTGAGGACCCCTGGTAGAATATACACTTTATTTTCAACATACATATTTATGCAGGCATTCCTTGTTTTATTGTTTTTCATGTTATTGCACTTCACAGGTACTTTTTTTTTTTTTTAAACAAACTAAAGGTTTATCACAACCCTGTGTCAAAATCTGTAGGTGACATTTTTACAACAGTATTTGCTCACTTAGTCTCTGAGTCCTGAGTCCTTTGGGGAGCAATCCAAGGAGTCTTAACTTCTAGGTTCAGGTTTTGATCTACTACTGTTTTATTCTAGAATTTCTAGTCTTTTCTGGTAGCGTTTTCCTCTAACAACTCCTCTTATTTTCTGATGGCTAGCAGGAGTAGATTTGCTATTGTATTAAATGGCAAGCAGACTAATTGCATTTCCCTTTGATTTGCAACGGTGACACTAATCATTCTTCTTGTCAGTTTTTTGGAGGTAGTCTGCCATATTTGTTATTTAGAAAAAATATTAGCAATTTGATACTGGTGGGGAAAGACATGAAGGATTATGAAGAATTAGTAAAAACTGGGGATATGTGAATCTATAAATCTAAGGCTAAATGAGTTTTCAATAAAGAGTGATGATCCTCTAAATTAACTATATTTACTATCACATGCTGAGTATTATCTAAAACTCCATAATATTAATATTTCAGAGAATTTATTGTCATCTGAGCCTCTTCATCTTAAAAGCTGGTCTCATAATCTAGCCAAAAATAGTTCATTATTTTCATTTCCCATCAATCCATGTGACATTTTTAGTACTTATTGGATTTCAGGCTAGGATAAAAATAGCAGAGGCACATATTATTATAACAGTTATTTCTGAGCCCCAGAACTTCATAGATTCACAAAATAAATGTTTCATAAACTAAAAAAATAACAGTTTGCTTCTGAGATGACTGAACGTATTTCTATAAAATAAAAATCATAATCATTTTCATTAAAAATAGCAGTTTATATGTCATAATATTATTTGACAGTATTACAAAGAAGTTGAGTTAGAAAATATGTTGACTTTTCCCTCACTTTTATTCTCATCAGTGGTCTGTGGAACAATTGGTTTAATGAATGAATTACAGACAGTCCTTTGAGTTGGTTCAAAATGCTAGAATGAGATGTTCTCATATCATAACATTGACTTCTTTTTGAAGCTGATATTAAAAATAACTTTTTTGAAGATTTTTTCTCATATATTTTTTTCCCTCTCCCCTCTCAAAGAGAATCTTTGTACCAGTCAGTGTTCCATGTATGGATTTCTATTTGAACATCTGTAAATGTGATTGAACTTATTTGTTTACATGTTGGTCTCACTCATTCTGTGGACACAGAGCCCTGCTTCTCAAAGGCAAGGATGGCATCTCACTCTCCTTTGTTTCCCTAGTACCTGAAACTAAGTATAAGATTTAACAGTCCTCATTTTTATTCCTTCCAGTGTTCATATCTCTTACATTTCAAATTGTAGTATCCTTCCCCTCTGACACTGGGTTTAGTGATATAATTGGCTTTGGCCAATGTTTTCTGTGCTAAGTCGCTTCAATCCTGTCTGACTCTGTGCGACCACATGGACTTTAGCCCACCAGGCTCCTCTGTCTATGGGATTCTCCAGGCAAGAGTATTGGAGTGGGTTGCCATATCCTCCTCCAAGGAATCTTCCCAACCCAGGGATCAAACCTGGGTATCTTACAACTACCTGCATTGGCAGGCATGTTCTTTGAAACTAGTGCCACCTGTGAAGCCCATAAGCTGTTAACAAGTGATACAAAGGTGGGCTTGAAATGTGATTGGGCTAGCTTGCACTTGTATTCTGCCATTACAATGAGAACATGCCCATGTTAACCTGATGGAGGATGAAAGACAGTATCACTAATTTTTCTAGGCGAATTCATCTTAAATCACTTAACAAACAGCTCCCACCCATGTAAGCAAGGCTAGGTGAAACAAGAACTGCTATTCAGCCACTCTTGGTTCATAAAAATAATAACTTATTGTTATATACAAATTAGGTTTTGATGTTGCTATTTGCAATTATTTTGGCATTAAATAGCTAATGCAAAGAAAATAGCACCTCAGTTCAGTTCATTTGCTCAGTTGTGCCAGACTCTTTGTGACCCCATGTATCGCAGCACACCAGGCCTCCCTGTCCATCACCAACCCCTGGAGTTCACTCAAACTCATCCCCATCGAGCCAGTGATGCCATCCAGCCATCTCATCCTTTGTCGTCCCCTTCTCCTCCAGCCCCCAATCCTTCCCAGCATCAGGGCTTTTCCAATGAGTTAACACTTCACATGAGGTGGCCAAAGTATTAGAGTTTCAGCCTCAGCATCAGTCCTTCCAATGAACAGCCAGGACTGATCTCCTTTAGGATGGACTGGTTGGATCTCCTTGCAGTCCAAGGGACTCTCAAGAGTCTTCTCTAACACCACAGTTCAAAAGCATCAATTCTGCAGGGCTCAGCTTTCTTCACAGTCCAACGCTCACATCCATACATGACCACTGGAAAAACCATAGCCTTGACTAGACGGACCTTTGTTGGCAAAGTAATGTCTCTGCTTTCGAATATGCTATCTAGGTTGGTCATAACTTTCCTTCCAAGGAATAAGCGTCTTATAATTTCATGATGTGCTAAATAATTGAGAAATGAAGGCTGCTTCTAGGTGGCACAAGGAAAAGAAAAAAAAAAAAAAAAAGATGAAGAGGAAAAGCAAAGGCAGAAAACATCTTTGCCTCCTAAAATACTCTTATTAGAACTCCCTCATTATAGCTCCACTTATCTTAAAATAGTCTAGATAAAATGAAAAAAAATTTTTTCTAAGCCTTTGGGACTAGGGGAAAATGAAGCTGATAGTAAATGAGTGCCTACTATGCCCCAGACATTATCATGTATGTTTCATTTAATCCTTATGTCAACTCAGGAGATAGGAATTGTTGTCCCCATTTTAGAATGAGAAAAATTAGATTCGGTCAAGTAACTTGTCTAAGGTTTTGGATTTTAAAATGTGCAGAGTTAGTGAGAGAATGCTCACTGTGGAAAGTATATTTATGAGATGGAAGAGTGAGGCACACAAAGAACAAATTTAGAAAAGCCAAACAGCAATTGGGACCTAATAAAAATATTTATTGATCACCTATCATGCATCACATCATTTGCAAGTTGAGGAAATATAATAAGCATTGAAAAATGATAAAATATAATGAAATTAAAATACATATTATAAATGCTAGAGCAATCACTAGCAGTTTAAACTGAAGAGATACAACTAATAAGCAAATTGAGATAAAATGAAATTTTTGAAAAATCTCAAATTATGCAAAAGAAGATAACTGTACCATGTCAATAATATAAATGGCTTAACAAGTTTAATTAAAAGACATTTAAAAATTAAATAAAATGCCAAGATTTACTTGTATGCTACCCATAAGAGGTCCACTTTAAATATAATGACAGAGGATAAAAGTAAAAGAAAGAAAAGAAAAAAAGATATTATGTAAAAATTGATTGAAAGAAGGCTAGAGTACTATATTAATCCTAGACCAAGTAGTACATGTCAGAACTAGGGGTACTACTATGGATGGAGATGAATATTTCATAAGAATAAAGAGATTAATTCACCAAAGAGAATTAAAAACCTTAAACAGGTATGTATCTAATAATAGGATTTTAATATACACAGAAGAAAAACAGAAATGAATGGAGAAGAGAGAGATCCATAATTATAGTTGGAGAGCTCAAGACTCCTATCTTAGTAACTGAGGGAAAATGGCAAGAAAATAAAATTTGGTTGTATATTTGTTGCATATTTTTATTGTCTTTTTTCTCTGAAACTTTTTTCTTTGTATATTTATCAATAGAGAGAGGAAAATAATGAAAAATAGGTGTCCCTTCTTTTTGGACCCTAATTTGTTCTACCTTACAATTTGCCATCCTTTAGTAGAAATGGAGAGCCCAATTGTACTTAGACAATCTGTAAATCCATTTTGATCATGGCATGGTGAATTTTGTCAATCCAAGGAGCCACCAGTCAGTATCTTAAGGCAAATCAAGTCTATAGACACTCTTTCCTCCTTTGTGTCCTCCTCATTCCTTTAACTAAGCCCTTATCCTGTTTCCTATCGAAGGTATCAGAGTAGAATATCTTATAATTACAGGGACATCATTATTCTTTAAAGATAAAAAGACTTTGTAAGGATGTTCCACTACAATTATTATTCTTCACAAGTTGTCACCACATTAGTTATTGCTATTTTTTTTATCCACCTTGCCATATATAATTTAATTCTCAAGATTTCTCTCCTATAGCCTGTTTCACTTTTTTCCTATTTCTAGATAGAAGAGTTTGTCATGGCATTCAAAACTTACCTCAAGACCAGAAGTTATGGTAGCTAGACAGGCATCTATGCTTTAAAGTTTTATATTTTAGACACCTTTTAGATCATGTGTAGATCTCTCAAGTTCTGCATGATTCTTTGTGTTGTCCAATCCCTGGAAAAATAGTTTTCATTCCTTTGAGTAAAACAGATATTTTTAATATCATAACTTGTACAATTTTTAATTATAAATTTGAAATAAATAAAATTAACCTTTGCTTTGAAAGTATGTAAAATATACAATTGATATTTATTCACAATATAAATATTAATAAAATTAATACGTATCTATTGGATCATAGAAAAAGCAAGAGAATTCTAGAAAAACGTCTACTTCTGATTCATTAACAATACTAAAGCCTTTGACTGTGTGGATCACAGCAAACTATGGAAAATTCTTAAAAGAGATGGGAATACCAGATCACCTTACCTGATTCCTGAGAAATCTGTATGCAGGTCAAGAAGCAAAGTTAAAACTGGTCATGGAACAACAGACTGGTTCCAAATTGAGAAAGGAGTACATCAAGGCTGTCTATTGTCACCCTGCTTATTCAATTTATATGCAGAGTATATCATACTAAGTGCTGGGTTGGATGAAGCACAAGCCAGAATCAAGATTTCCGGGGGAAATATCAATGATCTCAGATATGCAGATGATAACGCCCTTATGGCAGAATATAAAGAATAACTAAAGAACGTCTTGATGAGGGTGAAAGAGGAGAGTGGATAAAGCTGGCTTAAAACACAACATTCAAAAAATGAAGATCATGGCATCTGGTCCCAACACTTCATGGCAAATAGATGGGGGAAAAGTGGAAACAATGCCAGATTTAATTTTCTTGGGCTCCAAAATCACTGCAAATGGTGACTGCAGACATGGAATTAAAAGACTCCTGCTCCTTGGAAGAAAAGCTATGAAAAATCTATACATGATATTTAAAAGCAGAGACACCACTTTGCCAACAAAGATCCACATAGTTAAAGCTATGGTTTTTCCAGCAGTCATGTATGGATGTGAGAGTTAGACCATAAAGAGACCCGAGCACTGAAGAACTGATGCTTTCAAATTGTGATCCTGGAGAAGACCCTTGGACAGCAAATTGATCAAACCAGTCAATCCTTAAGGAAAACCACCCCAAATATTCATTGGAAGGACTGATACTGAAGCTGAAACTCAATATTATGACCACCTGATGTGAACATCCAACTCATTGGAAAAGACCCTGATGCTGGGAAAGATTGAGGGCAGAAGAAGGAAATGATTGAGGATGAGATGATTGGATGATATCACTGACTCAATGGACATGAGTTTGAGCAAACTCAGGGAGATAATGAAGGACAGGGAATCCTGGTGTGCTGCAGTCCACGGGGTCACAGAGAGTTGAACACAATTTAGTGACTGAATAGCAATTTATCTCCAATCTTCAAAGTTGGCTCAATATCAGGAAATGTATATTAACAAATTAAATTTTGTCAAAGGCTTTTTCTGCATCTATTGAGATGATAATATGGTTTTTATCTGTCAATTTTTTAAAATAGCACATCACATTGATTGATTTCTGTATACAAGAAGGATACAAAAATTCTTTTATCCCTGGAATAAACCCAACTTGATCATGGTATATGAGCTTTTTGATATGTTTCTGAATTCTGTTTGCTAAAATTTTGTTGAAGATTTTTGCATCTATGTTCATCAGTGATATTGACCTGAAGTTTTCTTTTTTTGTGTTGTCTGTCTAATTTTGGTATCAGACAGACAGATGAATGGATAAAGAAATTGTAATATATATATATATATATATATATATACACACATATATATACACACACACACAATGGAATATTACTCAGGAATGCATTTGAGTCAGTTCTGATGAGGTGGATGAACCTAGAACCTATTATAAAGAGTGAAGTGAGTCAGAAAGAGAAAGATAAATACCATATTCTAACACATATATATGAAATCTAGAAAAATAGTACTGAAGAATTTATTTACAGGGCAACAATGGAGAAACACACGTAGAGAACAGACTTATGGACATGGGGAGAGGGGAGGAGAGGGTGAGATGTATGGAAACAGTAACATGGAAACTTACATTACCGTATGTAAAATAGATAGCCAACAGGAATTTGCTGTATGGCTGAGGAAACTCAAACAGGAGCTCTGTATCAAACTAGAGGGGTGGGATGGGGAGGGAGATGGGAGGGAGTTTCAAAAGGGAGGGGATATATGTGGACCTATGGCTGATTCATGTTGATGTTTGACAGAAAATAGCAAATTCTGTAAAGCAATTATCCTTCAATAAAAAATTAATTAAACCAGGAGCTGACTGTGGCTCAGATCATGAACTCCTTATTACCAAATTCAGAGTTAAATTGAAGAAAGTAGGGAAAAACCACTAGACCATTCAGGTATGACCTAAATCAAATCCCTTATGATTATACAGTGGAAGTGAGAAATAGATTTAAGGGCCTAGATCTGATAGATAGAGTGCCTGATGAACTATGGAATGAGGTTCGTGACATTGTACAGGAGACAGGGATCAAGACCATCCCCATGGAAAAGAAATGCAAAAAAGCCAAATGGCTGTCTGGTGAGGCCTTACAAATAGCTGTGAAAAGAAGATAAGAGAAAAGCAAAGGAGAAAAGAAAAGATATAAGCATCTGAATGCAGAGTTCCAAAGAATAGCAAGAAGACATAAGAAAGCCTTCCTCAGCAATCAATGCAAAGAAATAGAGGAAAACAACAGAATGGGAAAGACTAGAGATCTCTTCAAGAAAATCAGAGATACCAAAGGAATATTTCATGCAAAGATGGGCTCAATAAAGGATAGAAATGGTATGGACTTAACAGAAGAAGAAGATATTAAGAAGAGGTGGCAAGAATACACAGAAGAACTGTACAAAAAAGATGTTCATGACCCAGATAATCACGATGGTGTGATCACTGACCTAGAGCCAGACATCCTGGAATGTGAAGTCAAGTGTGCCTTAGAAAGCATCACTACGAACAAAGCTAGTGGAGGTGATGGAATTCCAGTTGAGCTCTTTCAAATCCTGATAGATGATGATGTGAAAGTGCTGCACTCAATATGCCAGCAAATTTGGAAAACTCAGCAGTGGCCACAGGACTGGAAAAGGTCAGTTTTCATTCCAATCCCAAAGAAAGGCAATGCCAAAGAATGCTCAAACTACCGCACAACTGCACTCATCTCACACGCTAGTAAAGTAATGTTAAAAAATCTCCAAGCCGGGCTTCAGTAATATGTGAACCGTGAACTTCCTGATGCTCAAGCTGGTTTAAGAAATGGCAGAGGAACCAGAGATCAAATTGCCAACATCCTCTGGATCATGGAAAAAGCAAGACAGTTCCAGAAAAGCCTCTATTTCTGCTTTATTGACTATGCCAAAGCCTTTGACTGCATGTATCACAATAAACTGTGGAAAATTCTGAAAGAGATGGGAATACCAGACCACCTGACCTGCCTCTTGAGATATCTGTATGCAAGGCAGGAAGCAACAGTTAGAACTGGACATGGAACAACAGACTGGTTCCAAATAGGAAAAGGAGCATGTCAAGACTGTATATTGTCACCCTGCTTATTTAACTTATATGCAGAGTACATCATGAGAAACACTGGACTGGCAGAAGCACAAGCTGGAATTAAGATTGCCGGGAGAAATATAAATAACCTCAGATATGCAGATGACACCACCCTTAATACAGAAAGTGAAGAAGAACTAAAAAGCCTCTTGATGAAAGTGAAAGTGGAGAGTGAAAATGTTGGCTTAAAGCTCAACATTCAGAAAACGAAGATCATGGCATCCCGTCCCATCACTTAATGGCAAATAGATGGGGAAACAGTGGAAACAGTGTCAGACTTCATTTTTGGGGGCTCCAAAATCACTACAGATGGTGACTGCAGCCATGAAATTAAAAGACGCTTACTCCTTGGAAGGAAAGTTATGACCAACCTAGATAGCATATTCAAAAGCAGAGACATTACTTTGCCAACAAAGGTTCGTCTAGTCAAGGCTATGGTTTTTCCTGTGGTCATGTATGGATGTGAGAGTTGGACCGTGAAGAAGGCTGCGAGCCGAAGAGTTGATGCTTTTGAGCTGTGGTGTTGGAGAAAACTCTTGAGAGTCCCTTGGACTGCAAGGAGATCCAACCAGTCCATTCTGAAGGAGATCAGCCCTGGCATTTCTTTGGAAGAAATGATGCTAAAGCTGGAACTCCAGTACTTTGGCCACCTCATGCAAAGAGTTGACTCATTGGAAAGGACTCTGATGCTGGGAGGGATTGGGGGCAGGAGGAGAAAGGGACAACAGAGGATGAGATGGCTAGATGGCATCACTGACTCGATGGACGTGAGTCTGAGTGAACTCCGGGTGTTGGTGATGGACAGAGAGGCCTGGCATGCTGTGATTTATGGGGTCTCAAAGAGTCGGACATGACTGAGCGACTGAACTGAACTGAAAGAAAAATAAAAAATACAATCTCATGTTTCTTTACTAAAGAAAAATGATTCAATAAATTCCATTTATCTTCTTGATGTTAAAATATATCATCTCTTCTTAGAGAATTAGGAGGAGAATTTTATGTCTCAACAAACAGTATAATGTATAAAACCCCACCCAAATGCAAATATCATATATGGCATTTGAATTGAAATTTAGAATGATTATGATATCTACTATTACTGCTAATATCTCAACATTGTAATAAGACAAGAACATTCCATTCATTTTAAATATTAAAAAATATATCAGATATTATTATTATTAGTTTATGACAATGGAAATCACAGTTGGTAGACTAAACACAAACGTATTTAAATCATTGGAGAAGCTGAAGAAACAGAATCTACCAAGACTAGCTCTTAAAACCACATCAAAATACTGGACCCCCAAGGGAGCTATTGTCTTTATCTTGAGAAAATCATCATATCAGGAATTTGTCTGCCATGGAGAAGGCTACCATGTCAGATGCTGACTGCAGAACAATGATATCTTTGCTGCAAATGTGCCAGAAAAAATGGATGACTTGTGTTTGCCTCCCTCTTCACATAACTCATTTCCAAAATAAAGTGAGATTTGCATATATGTGATTTATAGAAACTAAATTGTATCCAGAATCCAAGCTATTAAGAAACTCTGGGAAATGTAGGTCACAGATTCCATTCTCTGCAGCTAAAAAAGGGTCCAAATGGATATTGAGTAATCCTACTCATGGTCTCTATCACAAAATGGAAGGAATAAAACTCATTTTTTCACAGGCCATATGTTGTGCAACACAGAAAACCAAAGAGAAGCAATTAAAAAAATCCAGTAAAATGTCTATAATCATTCCCAAACTGATTAATGAAATATATTAATAATTATTGTACAAAAAATTAATCAATTGAATAAGAGAACATAATGATCCTATTCAAAATTGTATCAAAAATTTTCATCATCAAGGAACACAATTTAAAGCATATGTATAAGATTATATGCAAATATTACAATGTGTTTAAAATCGTAATAAATGAAAATATAGTCCATTTTCTTACACAGAAAGACTGAATAGCATAATGACCACCTGTACTTCTTTTTTATATTCCATATTCTACATATTTTTTAATTGAATTTTATTTGATTGACCCAAAAATTCATTTTTATGGACTTTATACACTTTAATTTAAAGTGGAATTTTTTGGTCGTAACATTATATAGTTGTGTCAATTTTGCTATATTTTTAATTTTTTTCACCTTTTCATCTCCTTAATTCATTTTTCCCATTCACCATCCTTTGACTCTGGCAACCATCATTCAGTTCTCTGTATCTATGAGTTTTTGTTTTTGTTTTTAGATTCCACATATAAGGGAGATTATATGGCATTTGTCTTTTTCTGTATGACTCATTTCACTTAGCATAATGCCCTCAATGTCCATCCATTTTGTTGCAAATGGTAAGATGTCATTCTTTTCAATAACTGAGTAATATTACTTTGTACATATATGTAACACAATTTTTATATTGCGAAATGAAAATGTCTCCTGCAATATTAATAAACAAGAAATGTCACACCATCAGCAATTTCTGGCCTCCAAATGTGGATGGGAGCTCCCCAAATTGAAATCCAGAGAATGCTGCCACACTCCCATGGTGATTGCTGAAAAGCTGGGGGAATGCAAGAAGCAAGGTGAACAAGGAAACAAGATTGATCCCAGATAGTTGAGGTGCATATGAAAGGAATGAATACAGTGAGCCAAGAGGCTTACATCTTCCAATACATAGACTGCTAAATTCCTTAACTTGATACCTGGTCTTTGATGTTCAGACTCCCTTTGTTGCAAACTTGTATATAGCCTGACTTCCCCTCCTGTTTCCTTAGAGTAGTTTTCCCAGAGCTACTGAGATGCTGTCTCCTGGGCTCAGAGTACTAAACATACCCACAAAGTAAAATAACTCTATACTTTCAGGTTGTGACTATATTTTTTAGTTGACAGTATCCATTCAACCACAGAAGGATGTTTTGGTTGTTTCCATATCTTCTGTGACCTCACTTGTGTACTGAGTTGCTCAGTCGTGTCTGACTTTTTGTGAACCCATGGACCATAGCCTGCCAGGCTCCTCTGTCCATGAGATTCTCCAGGCAAGAATGCTGGAGTGGATAACTATTCCTTTCTCCAGGGACTCTTCCCCTACCCAGGAATCGAAGCCACACCACATCAGCATTGCAGCTGAATTATTTTCTGTATGAGCCACCAGGGAAGACTTTTATATCTTAGCTATAATAAATAGTGCTGCAATGAACATAGGGGTGCATCTATCTTTTCTAGTTAGTGTTTTTTTTTTTTCAGATAAATAAACAGAAGTGGAATTTCTGGATCTATTGGTAGGTCTTATTTTTTAATTTTTTGAGTAAATTCTATACTGGTTTCCATAGTTGCTGTACCAATTTATGTTCCCACCAACAGTGAACCAAGGATTTCCTTTCTCCACATTCTTGCCAATACGTTGTCTTTTTAATAATAGTCATTCTGACAGGTGTGAAGTGATATCTCATTATGGATTTGATTTGTATTTCCTTCTGTGGGCAAGAATCCCTTAGAAGAAATGGACTAGCCATCATAGTCAAAAAAAGAGTCCAAAATGCAGTACTTGGATGCAGTCTCAAAAACAACAAAATGATCTCTGTTAGTTTCCAAAGCAAACCATTCAATATTACAGTAATCCAAGTCTATGTTCCAACCAGCAATGCTAAAGAAGCTGAAGCTGAAGACCTACAAGACTTTCTAGAACTAACACTCAAAAAAGATGTCCTCTTCATTATAGGGGACTGGGATGCAAAAGTAGGAAGTCAAGAGCTACCTGGAGTTGTTACAGACAAACACTCCAGGAAACAAACTCACTCAGAAGGAGAGCGTGGATAGTGGAATGACGTTTATTACACTGGCGGGTCCGAGGCAGAGTATCCTCTTTATGCAGGGACTCCGACTGACTTTTGTGAAAACCTTATATACTTTAAGTGTACTGCTCAAGCTCACATCTCCGAATTCCTTAAACCTAGCTGGGAAAATGTTAAAGGGAGATACAATCAGGTTACAGCCATAATTGACAATCAGAAGGATCAGGTGATTATACACTGTAACCTACACCAATGGGTGCCATAAAGATTACAAAGGTGACTGACTACATAGGGGATTATTACATTCTTTCTGGTGAAGGGAAATCTTGGTATGGAATCTGGTGTCTCTCAGTCCAGGACGCGTGTTCGGCCGTAGTATGTGATCTCCATGGCTACCAGGCATATACTGCAAAGAGGAGTTTCCTTCTTTTTCAAGATGGAGTCAGCTCACCTGTTCTATTCCTCCTTCAGAGTAACAGGCAAATTTGGCCTTGGAGTACAAAACCAAGCAGGTCAAAGCCTAACAGAGTTTTGCCAAGAGAACGCACTGGTCATAACAAACACCCTCTTCCAACAACATAAGAGAAGACTCTACACATGGACATCACCACACGGCCAATACCGAAATCAGACTGATTATATTCTTTGCAGCCAATGATGGAGAAGCTTTATACAGTCAGCAAAAACAAGACTGGGAGCTGGCTGTGGCTCAGATCATGAAATCCTTGTTGCCGAATTCAGACTTAAATTTAAGAAAGTAGGGGAAACCACTAGACCATTCAGGTATGACCTAAATCAAATCCCTTATGATTATACAGTGGAAGTGAGAAATAGATTTAAGGGCCTAGATCTGATAGATAGAGTGCCTGAAGAATTATGGATGGAGGTGCATGACATTGTAGAGGAGACAGGGATCAAGACCATCCCCAAGAAAAAGAAATGCAAAAAGGCAAAATGGTTGTCTGAGGAGGGCTTACAAACAGCTAAGAAAAGAAGAAAAATGAAAGACAATGGAGAAAAGGAAAGGTATACCCATTTGAATGAAGAGTTCCAAAGAATAGCAAGGAGAGATAAGAAAGCCTTCCTCAGCAATCAATGCAAGAAATAGAGGAAAACAATAGAATGTGAAAGACTAGAAATACCTTCGAGAAAATTAGAGATAGGGAATATATCATGCTAAGATGGGCTCAATAAAGGACCAAAATTGTATGGACCTAATAGAAACAGAAGATATTAAGAAGAGGTGGCAAGAATACACAGAAGAACTGTACAAAAAAGATCTTCATGACCCAGATAACCATGATGGCGTGATCACTCACCTAGAGCCAGACATCCTGGAATGGGAAGACAAGTGGGCCTTAGGAAGCATCACTACGAACAAAGCTAGTGGCAGTGAAGGCATCCCAGTTGAGCTATTTCAAATCCTAAAAGATAATGCTGTGAAAGTGCTATACTCAATAGACCAGCAAATTTGGAATACTCAGCAGTGGCCACAGGACTGGAAAAGATCAGTTTTTATTCCAATCCCAAAGAAAGGCAATGCCAAAGAATGTTCAAACTACTGCACAATTGCACTCATCTCACACCCTAGCAAAGTAATGTTCAAGTTCTCCAAGCCAGGCTTCAACAGTAGGGGAACCATGAAATTCCAGATGTTCAAGCTGGATTTAGAAAAGGCAGAGGAACCAGAGATCAAATTGCCAACATCTACTGGATCATGGAAAAAGCACAAGAGTTCCAGAAAAACATCTACTTTTGTTTTATTGACTATGCCAAAGCCTTTGACTGTGTGGATCACGGCAAACTGTGGAAAATTCTTCAAGAGATGGGCATACCAGATCACCTGACCTGCCTCCTGAGAAATCTGTATGCAAGTCAAGAAGCAACAGTTAGAACTGGACATGGAACAACAGACTGGTTCCAAATTGGAAAAGGAGTATATCAAGGCTGTATATTGTCTCCCTGCTTATTTAACATATGCAGAGTAGATCATGCAAAATGCCAGGATGGATGAAGCACAAGATGGAATCAAGATTGCCAGGAGAAATATCAATAACCTCAGATATGCAGATGACACCACCCTTATGGCAGAAAGCGAAGAAGAACTAAAGACCCTCTTGATGAAAGTGAAAGAGGAGAGTGAAAAGGTTGGTTTAAAGCTCAACATTCAGAAAACTAAGATCATGGCATACAGTCCAATCACTTCAGGGAAAATAGGTGGGGAAACAATTTAAACAATGAGAGACTTTATTTTGGGGGGCTCCAAAATCACTGCAGATGGTGAATGCAGCCATGAAATTAAAAGACGCTTACTCCTTGGAAAAAAAGCTAGGACCAACCTAGACAGCATATAAAAAAGCAGAGACATTACATTGCTAATAAACATTTGTCTAGTCAAAGGTATGGCTTTTCCAGTAGTCACGTATGGGTGTGAGAGTTGGACTGTAAAGAAAACTGAATGCCAAAGAATAGATGCTTTAGAACTGTGGTGTTGGAGAGGACTCTTGAGAGTCCCCTGGACTGCAAGGAGATCCAGCCAGTCGATCCTAAAGAAACCAGTCCTGAATGTTCATTGGAAGGACTGATGCTAAAGCTGAAACTCCAATACTTTGGCCACCTGATGTGAAAAACCGACTCTTTGGAAAAGACCCTGATGCTGGGAAAGATTGAAGGCAGGAAGATAAGGGCACGACAGAGGATGAGATGGTTGGATGGCATCACCTACGCGATGGACATGAGTTTGAGTAGACTCCAGGCATTGGTGACGGACAGGAGAGCCTCGCCACAAAATGTCAGACACGACTGAGTGACTGAACTGAACTGAAGCATCTTTCATGTGTCTGTGGCCATCTATATGTCTTCTTTGGGAAAAATGTCTATTCAGAAACTCTAACAATTTTTTAATCTGTTTTTTTTTGATATTGATTTTTATGAGTTTATATATTTTGAATTTTAATCCCTTCAGATATATGATTTGAAAAGATATTATCCAATTCAGTAAGTTGGCTTCTCAGTTTGTTGCTGGTTTCCTTTGCTATACAGCAGAAGCACTTTAGATTGATATAATTCTATTTGTTTATTTTTTGTTACTTTTACTTTTCATGTTAAATTTTTTTTTTTAAATCATTGCCAAAATTTATGTCTAGGGGCTTACTGCCTAGATTGCTTCCCCCCCGCCCCCAGGAGTTATATGATCTTATGCCTCACATTCAAGGCTTTTTTTTTTTTTTTCTTTTAACTTTTGGATACACTGTAGGATAGTGGATAAGTTAACATTTTTTTACATTGTCTTTAACTCAAACTTTTCTGTATATTACAGTTTATTCATTCATTACTTGTGTCATCTAAAAATTTAACTTTGTATTTGCAGACTGTTTTGTGCTTAGTATTTTTTGCCCTCATTCCAAATCATTTTCTGTAATTATAGATTAAATTCCAATAGACTCCATGGTAGTTTGCTGGCAAAGAATCCGCCTGCAATGCAGGAGACCCTGGTTTGATCCCTGGGTCAGAAGATCCACTGGAGAAGGAATAGGCCACCCACTCCAGTATTCTTGAGCTTCCCTGGTGGCATTGCTGGTAAAGAATCTGCCTGCAATGCAGGAAACCTGGGTTCGATCTCTGGTTTGGAAAGATACCCTGAAGGAGGATATGGCAACCCATTCCAGTATTCTTGCCTGGAGAATTTCCATGGACATAGGAGCCTGGCGGGCTACAGTCATGGGTTCACAGAGTCACACACGACTAAGTACAGCACAGACTTATTATAACTAACAAATATTGAACATTATACATTGACCTGTATACTGTGGGGTCTAACTTGCATTGCTTTTGTAATTCTTTCCAGAACCACCTTAGTTTAGTACCATAGTTGTGTACTAGGCACTTGTTAAATGTTTTACTTATATTCTCTTATTTATCCTGCCAACAATCCTAGGAGTTGGCTACTATCATTTACTTTCATTTTTAGGTCAGAACACAGGGATTTGGAGAAGTTAAATAATTTTTCCAAGGAAACACAGCTCCTCTTTTGTGGAGATAGGATTTAAAGCTAGTTTGTCTGATTCCAGAAACTGTACTCTCAGCCATAAACTTGTATCTCACCTTCTCCAAGATTCTAAATATCTTGAATCATAGTGGGAAATCTCAAGCAATTACTATATAGATACAGAACACAATTATGTCTTGACTTTTAAAATATAATAGGTATAATTTTAGTTGAAGAGGACCTATTTGATAGTCATGAATGAAAATCTGCTTAGTCGCAGAACAATATGAAATCCTTCATTTACTATCAAGATGTAATGCTCCAATCCTGACCAATGTAAGCCATTTTCTAAGGCCAGCTCTTTCATTTAAGGGCTTACCACTTTGGACTCATTATAACTTCACAGAGTTAGAACTTAGTCCTTTAAGTAATGAACTTTACCAGCATTTAATCATTCTAATTGTGTAATTGCCTGTTATGACATGAATATAATTGCCTTCTTTTCAATACTTTGTGTTCCTTCACAGGAATCTCTAAAACAATACTTTTATCTTTTGTAAACTGGTGTATAGAAATGCTAAGGAATTGTATGCAGCATCAGCATTATATGACACTAGAATTCTCTTTTGCCCTTTTATATTGTGATGCTACAGGGACTTCCCTGGCAGTCCAGTGGTTAAGACTCTGTACTTCCAATGCAGGGGGTACAGTTTCTATCCCTGGTCAGGGAACTAAGATCCCACATGTTGTGTGGCATGGCCAAAATGATAATAATAATAAAAAACTAGAGTATATATTATGATACTAAGCTTCTAGCTAAATACTATTTTATGAATTTAAACAACTTATTGATCATAGCTTTCTTCTAGTACCTTGTTTACTGTTAATTCTTACAAATTCATTTTTATTTATCATGATTTGGGTTTTTAAAATTTCTCCTTTTTGACATAATATACCAATTTCCAAGCATTTCATTCTATTTTCTGGGTAATGTTTTAATTCTAAAGCAGTGACATTTTTGTCTTAATCACTTGGTGAGTTTCTTCATCAATCTTGATCAATTCTCATGCAGTAGGCTATTTTTCTATGTGCCTTGCTTATTGACAGCATAAGCTTTAAGCTTTGTGGTATAGTTAGGTTTGTTGTCCTTTATTTCTCCTATGAGTTTTTCTTTTACCTTTCATAAACCTCATCACTAGGTCTGATTTTCACATTTATGAAGGTTTGTCATTTCAAAGGTAAATGTTTTTGTCCTTTCTACCATTGACATTCACATTTGTCACAACGTTGTCAGCCAACATAATTTTTTTAACAAATCTTTAAATATTACGACAATGGATCAGATAAAGTAATAAATATTCACTAAACTAACACACATACGCAAGGATACATGTTATTGGAAATATTAGCAGTATGTTTAATTGGGAACAAAAGAAGCTTGGCCAAACAAAAACAAAAGATTTGGGGCATAAATGCTAATATAGGAGCACTGACTACTTTTCCACAAAGCAAAATTAAGCAATTACAATTCAGTTCAGTTCAGTCACTCATTCATATCCAAATCTTTGTGACCCCATGAACTGCAGCACACCAGACCTCCTTTTCCATCACCAACTGCTGGAGTCTACCCAAACCCATGTCCATTAAGTCGGTGATGGCATTCAACCATCTCATCCTCTATCGTCCCCTTCGCCTCCTGCCCTCAATCTTTCCCAGCATCAGGGTTTTTCAAATGCGTCAGCTCATCGCATCAGGTGGCCAAAGTATTGGAGTTTCAGCTTTAACATCAGTCCTCCAATGAACACCCAGGACTGATCTCCTTTAGGATGTACTGGTTGGATCTCCTTGCAGTCCAAGGGACTCTCAAGAGTCTTCTCCAACACCACAGTTCAAAAGCATCAATTCTGTGCTCAGCTTTCTTTATAGTCCAAATATCACATCCATACATGACCACTGGAAAAACCATAGCCTTGACTAGACAGACTTTTGTTGCAAATGTCTCTGCTTTTTAATATGCTGTCTAGGTTGGTCATAACTTTCCTTCCAAGGAGTAAGCGTCTTTTAATTTCATGCCTGCAAACACCATCTGCAGTGATTTTGGAGCCCCCCAAAATAAAGTCAGCCACTGTTTCCACTGTTTCCCCATCTATTTGCCATGAAGTGATGGGACCAGATGCCATGATCTTCGTTTTCTGAATGTTGAGCTTTAAGCCAACTTTTTCACTCTCTACTTTCACTCTCATCAAGAGACCCTTTAGTTCTTCTTCACTTTCTGCCATAAGGGTGGTGTCATCTGCATATCTGAGGTTATTGGTATTTCTCCTGACAATCTTGATTCCAGCTTATGCTTCTTCCAGCCCAGCATTTTTCATGATGTACTCTGCATATAAGTTAAATAAGCAGGATGACAATATACAGCCTTGATGTACTCCTTTTCCTATTTGGAATCAGTGTGTTGTTCCATGTCCAGTTCTAACTGTTGCTTCCTGAGCTGCATACAGGTTTCTCAAGAGGCAGGTCAGGTGGTCTGGTATTCCCATCTCTTTCAGAATTTTCCAGTTTATTGTGATCCACACAGTCAAAGGCTTTAGTATAGTCAATAAAGCAGAAATATGTGTTTTTCTGGAACTCTCTTGCTTTTTCCATGATCCAGTGGATATAGGCAATTTGATCTCTGGTTCCTCTGCCTTTTCTAAAACCAGCTTGAACATCTGGAAGTTCATGGTTCACATATTGTTGAAGGCTGGCTTGAAGAAGTTTGAGCATTACTTTACTAGCGTGTGAGATGAGTGAAATTGTTTGGTAGTTTGAACATTCTTTGGCGTTGCCTTTCTTTGGGATTGGAATAAAAACTGA
Organism: Bos grunniens; assembly: GCF_055505025.1. Classification (NCBI taxonomy): domain Eukaryota; kingdom Metazoa; phylum Chordata; class Mammalia; order Artiodactyla; family Bovidae; genus Bos; species Bos grunniens. Next base: position 95,627,368 of record NC_141194.1, on the reverse strand, counting down.
CCTTTTCCAGTCCAGTGGCCACTGCTAAGTTTTCCAAATTTGCTGACATATTGAGGGCAGCACTTTCACAGCATCATCTTTCGGGATTTGAAATAGCTCATCTGGAATGCCGTCATCTCTACTAGCTTTGTTCATAGTGATGCTTCTTAAGGCCCACTTGACTTCACATTCCAGGATGTCTGGCTCTAGGTGAGTGTGAGTGATCACACCATCATGATTAACCGGGGTGTGAAGATCTTTTTTGTGCTGTTCTTCTGTGTATTCTTGCCACCTCTTCTTAATATCTTCTGCTTCTATTAGGTCCATACCATTACAAGCCACCCAATTAAACCTAAGACTAGCATAAGATAAGTAAAAATTACAAAGAAAATATATTCATATAACTAGGTTTGAAATTATTTATCTGAAATGCTGTATAAGATATCAGCTATGCAAGATTGATATGACAATGTCTTTGGCCTCAATAAGACACTATAGAATGCAAAGTCAGCCTCATTTGGACTCCAGAGTGTATTTATATGAATTGTATGTTCAGAGTTGATATTACTGTAATAGGAGTTAAGGGAAAGCTGTGTATGCACTAACTTTTGCATGAAATGAATAACATAAAATGCATTTTAAAAACTTTATGTCAGTTTTGTGACCTGCCAAGTTGGATAAGCTTCTGACCAAAAAGGGTACACAAAATTTTCAAAACTCCAGAAGCTAAGTTGATGACTTGTTGTCATGAATACTAAGGTTTGAGACAAAAATGAGATAGTGAATTCCTTAACTTTGCTTTTCTCTACTAATTAAAATTTTAACTCAAAATTATTTTCTCATGCCTTTGATTGATCTCATTGGTGTCTTCCAAGGCTGAAAGAATTCTCTCTAGAAAGTGGTGTCCTTACAGGATTTCCTTTTTTTTTTTTTTTTTAATGTATAATAAAATATCTGGGAATCAGCAACACTTGAAAACTCAGGCTTTACTTATTTAAAAATCCCAGAAAGACAACTTAAACTGCTTTGTATTGGGAGAACCAACAAAGATTAGAAATATATAGATATTGTATCAGATTACTAAAATTAACCAAATCACAATGTTTTTAGTAATGATTAAAAAAAACCATAAAATATTTGCAAATTTACATATAGCAATCTAATGACTTTAGAAAGGGTCCTCAGCTCATACATGCTGTCACAACATTTTGGTCATATGTGGTAGTCAGCCTCTAAGACGGCCCCCAATGAATCCTGCCCCTGGATATTTATGCCCTGGTTCCATTCTCCCATAAGTGTGGTCCAGATGACCCGTAAGTCCCTTTTAAATAATAGCATACAGTAAAAGTGAAGGGATATTATGTAGGAGAATAGGTTGCCATGAGATTGCATCCATGGGTATCTGCTTTTGCTCTCCCACTTGTTCACCCACTCTGAGTTGTCATGTTTTAAGTTGTCTTATGGAGAGTACCACGTTGCAATTAACTGATGTCACCATCTAACAGCTAACCTGCAGCCTTCCAAGAACTATGTGAGTACATTTTGAAGTGGACCCTCCCATAGTAACACCTTGAGGTGACTTCAGATGCTATAGATAACCTTACTGCAGCCTTGTGAGACTTTGAGTCAGAGACACCCCAATGAGGCACATGCTAACCCATAGAAAATGTGAGATAATAAACATTAGTTGTTTTAAAATACTATATATTGGGGTTATTTGTTAGGTTGCAATAGATAACTGATGCATCATAGTAACATCATTTATGATTTTCTTGTTCATTATGATTAATGATTTTCTTATATATTAGTAGTATAAATGAAAAGGAAAAAAACACAATGCTTTAATAATTCTACTGTTAACTTAAGAAGGTAATTTACACACCAAGGGCTTTGAAGAGTCTCTTTTAAAAGTTGAATTCTAGTATCACTTCATAGCATTAACAGGATCTAAGCATTAATCCACATGGAGAGAAGTTTAAGCTGCAAATATGATGATTATAATGATTTGCTATAAGGTTAGTGTGAAAGTAAGAGAAAATATAACTATGGCCTTGCTGGACCAGGGCATTAAGACAAAATTCTCCTTCAGTTTCTCCACTGAAAAATGCTTCTCAGCATTAAGTATTACCGTATATATCTAGCTAATCGCACCAGAGCTGAGCTTCATATCTGAAGCCAAGCAAACACTGGGGGTACTGTTGAGGCCAGCTTGACAAGCAGGGTTTCTGAAAGCATGATAAGGTGAGAGAATGAGAAACAAGACACAAGAATTCAGTGAAAAGCAAGGATCAAGTGACCAACACCTCTCCAAGGTGAAGGTCCCAAAACTGAATCCAAGCTAGCTTTATTATACTATATTATTTATTATTTCAGCCCATGAATGAAAGAATATGCAAGGAGTTAAGCTATAACTCATGTGGCCTTCAGGGCCAAAGAACAAAATGATCATTAACCATTAACTAACTAATAAACAGTAATCAATACAAATCAGTAACTAAGACTTATCTATCGATTTTCCACCAGATACATAAAACATGTGACTCTGAGATGCCAGTTGGGAAACAGTCTGGGGTCAGTTTTCCAATACCAGGATCACATCTTGTTTTCAAGATTATGAACTGTACCCTCTGGACTTGTTCAAAGTGTCTCATGCCTTATAACATCCAGTTTATCAATAATTATAAATTTATTTTGTGGCCCTTACGGGGGCCTGTTTTTATTTTATTCTTCCTGTCTCCTACAGGATACTATTATGCTTTTGTTTTCCCGTACAAAATTTAGTGAAATTGAAACGAAGAACAATAAGAAAGAGTTCAGTTCATAAATATGCCAAAATTGGGAGGGGAAACATCTTTTTTCTAAATTCATTGTGAGAAATTCACTGATTTTTTCTTTATTTTGTGTTTTGTGAGACATACTTCAAGGCTGTTAGCAGATATGCTCAGATATGCAACAGATTATGAATTGATTATCAGGGGAAGTATTTTTTCTTTGGCAATCAGTATGAAAGCTGAAACAGTTCCAATTTGCATAGTTCTACTAGCCTCAGAGAGTAGTAAGTTGTCATTAGCATCTACTGCAAGTCAATGTAGAGTGTTCTCAAATTTTGTAGGTGAAGAGAAGTATGACCAAAGTGAATTACTGAAAGAATTGAATTAAGGAACTTTATGTATGTGTACATACTAAGTTGCTTCAGTCATGTCTGACTCTTTGAGATTCTATGGACTGTGGCCCACCAGGTTCCTCTGCCCATGGGATTCTCCAGGCAAGAATGCTGAAGTGGGCTGCCATGCCGTCCTCCAGGAGATCTTCCTAACCCGGGGATCAAACCTGTGTCCCTTATATCTCCTGTATTGGCAGGCAGGTTCTTTACCACTAGAGCAACCTTTGGAGCCCCAAGGAGCTTTCTAAAGATATTAAATTTCTAGGGCTGCTATAACAAAATATCACAAATTAGGTGGCTTAAAACAATAGAAATTTAGTGTCTCATGGTTCAGGAAGACAGAAGTTCAAAATCAGGGTGTTAGCAGGATTGGTTCCTTTTGAAGGCTCTGAGAGAGAAATCATCTATGCCTGTCTCCGATCTTCTGATCTTTGTTGATAAGCCTTGACGTTTCTTGACTTGTAGACACATCACTCTAATGTCTGCCTCCATGTTAACACTATATTCTCCTTTGTGCACTTGAGTCCTATCCACTTCTCAAAAGGAGATCAGTCATTAGATTTAAGATTATCCCTAAATTCTGAATGATTTCATGTACAGAAATAATTAATTACCACTGCAAATACCCTATTTCCAAATAAGATCACATTCTGAGTTTTCCAGATAGACATGAATTTTAGGAGAACACTATTTACTCCACTATATTAAAGTGGAGAAGGCAATGGCACCCCACTCCAGTACTCCTGCCTGGAAAATCCATGGACAGAGGAGCCTGGTAGGCTGCAGTCCATGGGGTCGCTAAGAGTCGGGAACGACTGGACGACTTCACTTTCACTTTTAACTTTCATGCATTGGAGAAGGAAATGGCAACCCACTCCAGTGTTCTTGTCTGGAGAATCCCAGGGACGGGGAAGCCTGGTGGGCTGCCGTCTCTGGGGTTGCACAGAGTCGGACACAACTGAAGTGACTTAGCAGCAGCATATTAAAGTTAGGTATATTAAAAAAGGAAAAATCCTCCTACTTGAGTATTTGTATGAGACTAAATTTACAAATAACAGTCATTGTAAGGCATAGATTGAGATTTATTCAAAAAAATTAAAGGATTCATAATCAAATGTAGAATAGATCTTTACAGTAAGATTTTGGAGCCTTTATTTTTGTCTTTGAAATCAGACTTATTAGAATATTGTTGTGAGACAGATAGTATATATATATATATATACTATATAGTATATATATATATATGAGTCACAATGGTCCTCTCAAGGATATTTGACAAGTGTTTTAGGCATTCTGCACACCAAACTTCATGAACAATGCAAAGGCAGAAATTCTTAACTCTAAACGTTTGCTGCAGAATATGCATTCTGAAGGGGCTTCCCTGATGGCTCAGTGGTAAAGAATCTGCCTGCAATGCAGGAGACACTGGAGAGGTGGGTTCAATCCCTGGGTCAGGAAGATCCCCTGGAGAAGAGCCACTCACTCCAATATTCTTGCCAGGAAAATACCATGAACAGAGGAGACTGGAGGGCTATGCTTCAAAGGATCACAAAGAATCAGACATGACTGGGTGACTGAGCAGAATTCATTCTGGAATACGGAATTAATTCATGCATGGGTGACACTGAATTACCCAATAAAAGACCCAATTGTAAACCATATGATTCCTACTTTGATTCATGAAGTTTCAATAAAATTGAATCAACTTAAGGGCAAGTTGAACTACTTCTTACAACTTTCTAGATGGTACTCCATGTTGCTTTTCTCTTCATTTCAAATATTTGCTTGGATAATGGTTTGTTATTGGAATATATATCACATGGCTGACTGCTAATAAATTAGTGTGAAGATTACTAGTAAATTAATAGTTAACATTTTGAAGGTAACATTCCAATGTTCTTGAGCATAGAATGAAATAAATGCTCCCACATGTTGCTAGTAAGAATTTTCTTCCTTAGTGCCTTTCCAGTGAGAAGTCTGGAAATATGCCACAAGTCTTAAGAACACTTATATTCTTAACTCAGAACATTCACTTATAGAAATTTATCTTAAAAACAAATTGATAAGTATAGAAAAATGTATGTTCTAGAATATACATGGCAGTATTATTTATAAGAGTGAAAAAATAAAAATATCCTAAATGTACCAAACAAGGATTTGGTTAGATACATATGAGGATATAGAAAAAAATGGAATGAAATACTATGTCGTTATTAAAAGTGATTTAGTTGAAAAAATATTTAATGACATAAAGTCTTTGGACTTCTCCAGTGGCTCAGCAGTAGAATATCCTCCTGCAATACAGGAGATATGGAGACACAGGTTTGATCCCTGGTTTGAGAAGATACTCTGGAGCATGATATGGCAACCCACTCCAGTATTCTTGCCTGGAGAATCCCATGGATGGAGGAGCCTGGTGGACTATAGTCCATAGAGTCACGGTGAGTCAGACATGATTGAAGTGACTGAGTATGCACAAAGGAACTTTATGACTAATTGCAATGTGAAGAAAGTAAATAAGACAATATAAAAAACATGATCTCATTTATGAGAAAAATGCCCAAAAAAATCCTATCTATAGATTAAAATGTTAATGCATCGTTTATTGCCTTTTTGGCTAATTTTTATTTTATAATAAAAAATTAACATTTAAAAAGAAAATATATCAATAAACAGTAACAAATTTTTAGCCTAAAATGTGAGTTTTTTAGGGCAAGTATTCCCAAGTATTTTCCTCTTCTCCTATAAATTTAATTTGCTAATTCAATATCACAATTTTTAAAAAAGTAAAGCAAAGGAAGATTTTCAAAACCTCAAAAGTTTTTAAAAATTTAACTGGAATCAATTTATTTTATTTTATTTTATTAAATTCTTTATTTAAATTAATTTTAATAATAAATAATTTTTATTATTAAATAACTTAATAAATTAAAATTAAATAATTTATTTAAATTATTTTATTTATTGAAAATTGTCTTTATAGTTCTTTTATATTTAGATTATTATGTTTTCCTGAGCAAATCAAAAGCAAATAGAACTAGTAGAAAAAAAAAAGCTTTCCAAATGCTTTTACACTGCCATTCATCAAACTAGTCTTGGGGAGTGAGCAGCAAATCATGGGCCAGATCATCGGGCATTATAAGATCTCCCTCTGTTTACACTCTAACATTGTATCATTAATTTCTTCCTTGATGTAAATTATTATTGCAATTCATATCCCTATAAGATCCCTGGTAAGTAGAATCATTATCTTAATACTGCCCAATCATTTTCGACCAGCGTAAAGAGAGTCATGCTGAATGTAAAGCAATTGACAGCAGTGTATCAACACATATTTGGTATGATTTCATTTTTATGACAGTATCAGATGACAGGAATAAATGTGACCAACTAAAAGAAAATAAATCAGCCTACTGGAGAATAATTAACCTACTCAAAAATATTCAGTTCCTATGCAAAAAGAGTAAACTAGTGTCATATCCACCAAAATTCATATTTCAACAGACATTCTACTGCAATTGTTATATGCATTCATTGAATCTAATCCTAAACACAGGAAACTTTTCATTTTGAAAACTTGGAAACAGGTCTACATTAGAGATTATGAGGCACACTTTCATTTTCTCACCAGGTAGGTGTGCAATCAAGAAGTAAAAAAAAAATCATGTAGAAAAACAACAGCTCTAATACTTAAATCATAATTAATTTTACTGCTATAATTTTTCCAAATGCAATATTCATTTTTGTGACATTCCAAAAATAATTAAAATGTTCAAATTAACATCTAAGTTGATGGTTCCATTCCAAGATCTAGTAGGCATGAGTTCAAATTCCTAACAACTTGTTAATTCAAAGAGAAATGACTTAGCCCCCATAGGAGAATGGATAAAAAGTTCTTGTGTTTAAAATGAGGAATCTGAAAATAGTCTCTCGGTTTAATTTCCTCAAATACCAAGTGGAGAAGTGTGATAGCCTATAATGAAAGGAAATCATCTCAAACATCAATGAAAAATCAAAGAAAACAGAGTGCGATCATGACCAGGTTACTTAAAAACCTTTCCTCATCTGTAAAATGTATGTGATGATACATGTGTAGGATCTTTGTGACAGTTACAAGAGATAATATATGCTTGTTTAGTCACAGGCTTAAATTTGGAATATCTTATAGCCTGGAGGCGAAAGCAAGCTCAGTCAGTATTTATATTTAGTTTGTGATTCTGACAGCTTTGGAACAAACTGCTCTATGAATCTCCTTCAGCCAGAAAACTGGCCCCTGCTTCTGTATCCAGTTATTCTAACTCCTGACTTGATCACTGTGGACAAGGGAAGAGGTACAGTAACCTTTCTCTTTCATGGTCTCCCTATGTAGACAGCAGGCTTTCTGTTTCTGAACCTGCTGCAAATAGCTTCCACAAGAGATACTATGATCATTCATCAAGGTCTACACAATGACCACGTTTAGATATTTTTTACAATAGAAAAATACACTATTTCTGGGGCTGAGCACATCAGCGAGTTAGTGCCACACTATGGATTCAGGTTATTTTTCTATCCCCCAAATTATAATTTTTGCTACTTCTCAGTATTCCTAAAATTCACAGTATTCCTAGGCTTCGTAGGTGGTGCAGTTGGTAAAGAACTCTCTTGCCAATGTAGGAGACTCCAGAGATCCAGGTTCAATTCCTGGGTTGGGAAGATTCCCTGGAGTAGGAAATGGCAACTCACTCCAGTATTCTTGGCTGAAGAATTTCATGGACAGAGGAGGCTGGCAAGCTACAGTCCATGGGGTCACAAAGAGCTGGACATGAATGAGTGATTGAACACACACATTCCTAAAAAGCAGAAGATGATACATACAGCAAGGAGAGGGTAAGAATGCAGTGGGGTGGGTTAGGTGCTGCTTCAGGGTGAGGGTTTCTTTAAGTCATATATTTTATCCAATTATACAAAGTTTGCATTTCACTCCACAGTACATCATGCTTGTTATACATGTAAAATATATGCCTGTCATAATATTTTTTAAATGTTTTATCCCTGAGTAAAACTGACTCTTCCAGAAGATACTCTATCTTCAGATAAAGTATCTAAAGCTACAAGTATCTTTCTCCCTGTATATCACTGTGTATCCCAGTTTGAAAAGCAAACATAAAGTGTTCCTGAGAAATTTGCTAAATGATATTGGTAAGGATTACACTAGCTCAGTGTGCTATCAAAAATGATTGGTTACTCCTTATTTAGAGTAGGTCCTTTGTTAGCTAAATCATAAGCAATAACTTCTTAGTACCCCCTTGCAAAAACAATTTTGGCAAAAGATCAATGATTGTAAAACAGAAAAAAATCATTTAATATTGATTAGAGTGAGGTATTAGGAGACAATACTGAGTGTTGTATAGCAAGAGAATCTGAAAGGACAAAGAATCTCTCCATTTTAACCTGCCCAGGAAAAGAAAGTAAAACAACTGTATTTAATTCTGTTCTCACCTTCAAATAGTTTCCATAAGTAGTCAAGATTGTAAACCTTTATATTCTGATTCTTTATTTTCAGGAATCACATAATTCTTTGAAGATAATCAATTAAAATTCCATAACATTTCTTGAGCTCAAAGAGATAGTGTCATCACGTTTATTTTATTATGTGTGACCATTGATTAAGGTGTTCCTATCTCAGAAAACATGTAGTAGTTTATGAATAAGTAGTGAATAGTCAATCAGAACAGATGGCATTAGCTGGGATACAAGATTACATCTGGAGGCATCTTCATTTGAAAACATTAACTTTCCCAGTGGGAGAGAGTCTAGATTTGAAAAATCTTTTGAATTTCAACATTATTTTATGGTGTTTGATGTAAGGATTAACTTAAAGCTCTTCTGTTTCATACTTCACAGTTTTCAACCATCCAGTTTCTCTCTCTCTCTCTCACCTAAGTCGGTTACCCATACTTCTTACATAGAATAACATTCACAATGGTCCTGGGCTGAAAGAAGCACTAACTCAGTTTTAAATATAATTGTCATTTTGGAAATGCAGATTTTAACAATAATAAAGTTGCAGTGGCAGTAGTTTTAACAGCTTAGAGGTGGCCTTGGTTTGATCTGGCTATTTAAAAATTACAATGCTGTAAAAGTTTACTGACCAAGCCTGCAGAAGGACTTTGCCAGGTTTTGACAAATCATTGTCAGGTTGGTGAAGCAGTTTTGTTTGACCTACTAAATTATGTGTCATCATACAGTGACCTGATTTTATCAGGATTCATCAAATAGTACTAAAAAAAGAGAATTTGAATTATTCTAGTGAAAGGATAATATATTTGCAGCATCTCTTTTAGGAAAAAAAAATTAAAGAACTGAGTTTTGCTCAGGTATTGCAATCTCTTTCCATTTGATCTTTATCCTATATTGCTTTACTTTTTAAGATTTTATGTAGCTGTTATTTCTCATGGAAGATAACAAGTTCCTTGAAGGTGTGTGCTGGTTTACACTTCACATTCCTCAAAGGACTTACCTCTTGCATCTTGTACAAGGTAACAGAGAGCTTCAGTAAATAGTTTTTGAAAGAAGGCAGCAGTTTTTTTTGTTTTTCCTCCAAGCTTCCTGAACTTTGCACATACTGGAAGGAACTCATTCTCAGAACATACGCTAATGACAGTTTGTAATGACACATACAAGTCATCTGCAACTGTTCAAACTGAATGAACAGGATTTCCAAAAATTACTGAGTAGTTAGAGAGTAATCACGTTACACTGAATCTCAACAAAACAATTACAGCTTCACTTGCTTATAGTTAGAGATTTGATAAAAAAAAAAAGAACTTCTTAGAAATTAATATTAATGGTGCTATAGTTTACTTTAAAAACATTGGCTTAATAATGTATCTGTGTATAAAACTGAAACCAAATTCAGTCATTCAGAGACTGTTTAACAGGTCTAATTGGAGAAGTAGAATCAAAGTGGATTTTTTCTGACTTGTTAGACAGTGTTTATCACACAAAGCAGCAAAGGAAACCTGCAATGCATCGATTTTGTCTCACTTTATCTATGGGAAGACAGCCTGAGTCAATGCTCAAAAAGTTTTAAGATAAAATGTAACACTTTAGAAAACATTGAACTAGGTGAGTTATGCCAAATAACAACTAAAAAGAAAAATACTTTCACTGCAACTTTGCTGAAATGAATCAATTCCCTCTTAGGATGAAAACAAAGATTCCAAGATTCCTAGCCTTATTTGAGAGAACTAATTAGAAAAAGTAATGAGGGAAAGTTCTCATCAACAATGGCTTGTGTATCATAATTATCTCAATGTTTTAGTTATAACTGAGTTTAAAAATAGAGATTGAAACTGCCTAAAACTGACTGTGCTATATATACAATTCAGCTTATTAGACTGACACTAGGATTTTCCTTGAGACAGAATTCTAAGGTGGCAATTTAGATGCCAAGTTTTAGCCAGATACAATTTAGAACGATTGTGAAATGGCTCAGAGGGAAAAAAGAAATGCTGATAATGAAAATGCTGACAAAGTTGAACCACAGAAAGCTTCCCAATGTCACCTGCTAAAAAGTAAACCTTCAAGTATGGAAAGACTAATTTCATAATATAAATGATTGTAATGAAAGATTCACTTGATATGCAAAAAAGCTACTGCATGCACTATAAATGTTGTTAGTACATAAATTTTTAATGTATTAGAGGGACCATTTCAAGATCAAAACATTGGAAAAGCCCTATCTCTAGTTTTTGGTGTGTTTTCTGGAATAACTCCCAGATATTATTTTATAAATAATGTATACTTTTCTACTTGATGGAGTTGACTGGTTGCATTGAGCTTGTTCAGTATTTCTGTGTTTGATTGTGATTTGTTCTCCAATGAAATATTCTTAAGCATTAACTTCTATGATACAAGAACATTACTAAAAATAGTTTTCAAAGCTAATGTAATGCTTTCTACTCACATTATAGGCAGCCTCAATGATGAGAGTGATATTTAATTTCCAGGGTACAGTTATCTTGAAATCAAAGGGGTGGAATGGTGAGATCAAGGATGTTCTGTGATGTTAATGTGGTTAGTGATGTCAACAGTCTTGTCAAAAGAGGGAGAAAATCCACTCTGTTCTACTTCCAACATAAAATATAGTTTTTGCTATTGTCAGACTTCATGTGTCAACACTTCCTACGTAGATTGCATTCAAGCAATTCTTAGTATAAAAGTATAATATTGTATCAATTTATATAAAATTGAGTATATAAGCATGAGTGCTGAATAATATAGTGGAAAGAGCACAGGGTTTGGGGCCATACAGATCTGAGTTCAAATCCCAGCTTAGACACTAACTAGTTATGTCCTTATGGGCAAGCCATTTAGCCTCTCTGAGACTTATAGTTTCTCCACCTGCCAAGTGAACTTCATACAATCTATCTTGACTTGTTGTGTAGATTACAGACAATGCATAGAAAGAAAGTATGAAAGAATGTGTTAGTTGCTGAGTCGTGTCTGACTCCTTGTGACCCGATGGACTGTAGCCCACCAGGCTTTGCTCTCCATGGAATTCTCCAGGCAAGAATACTGGAGTGGGTAGCTGTTTCAGTCCTTTAATGGACTGCAACCTGGTGGTCCAGAGTCGATGATAAGAAAGTGAAAGAGAGAGAGAAGCTAGTATTCCCTGGTTTATGCAAAGAACCAATAAAATCCTAGAACAGGGCTTGCACCGCTCACGAAGGCACAAGCCACCCTCTTGAGGAGATCTTGAAAGCCTGGGCAAGAAAGTGAGCTTGGTGGGTTTTCACACTCCAGAGAATCAGCTGGAGGGAGGGAGGGAGAGAGAGAGAGAGAAAAAGAAAGAAAGAAAGACACGGGGACCCAAGCCTCTGGTGGAGCAAGGGTGCTTTCATGATCTTTCTGTGAGTATATATAGGCTGTTATACAAGGAATTTCTTTTGACAATGATAAAGATCAGAAAGCCAAACGTACAGCAACCATTATCAAGGAAACAAGGAATTAGCAATGGTCATAAGGTCAGAAGACAATCCATATCTCAAGAAAGAGGGTCGTGACTGAGCAGTTTTGTTGTAAGGAGAATGTTTACTGAAGGAAATCTATGCGTGTGTTTTATCTCATGACCTCAGATCTGGGAGCAGTGTGCCCCTCCACTCGTTCCCGTTATCAGGAACTGATAAGGAACGGGGGACTTATGAGAGACAGAAAACAGCACACAGGAATCCTCCTGTTAAATGTTCCCTGACAATTCTCCGTTATTTATTATATTTGTAAAAAGGGTCCTGACCATTTGAGTTTGTTCAGTTTTAACAATTTTTGCATGAAGGCAATGGTAAACAACAAATATAATTGTCAGGACAATCACCAAAGTCATAGTTCCAGACCCGATGCTATGAGTAATGTTCTGAAACCATCTGTGTGGGTCTAGCCCAGATAATTGATCAGTTAGTTGTTCAGCTAAAGTTCAGCTAAAGAAGAGAAGTGAAAAGCAAAGGGGAAAAGGAAAGATATAAACATGTGAATGCAGAGTTCCAAAGAATAGCAAGGAGAGATAAGAAAGCCTTCCTCAGAAATCAACGCAAAGAAATAGAGGAAAACAACAGAATGGGAAAGACTAGAGATCCCTTCAAGAAAATTAGAGATACCAAGGGAACATTTCTTGCAAAGATGGGCTCGATAAAGGACAAAAATGGTATGGACCTAACAGAAGCAGAAGATATTAAGAAGAGATGGCAAGAATACACAGAAGAACTGTACAAAAAAGATCTTCACGACCAAGATAATCACGGTGGTATACCTAGAGCCAGATATCCTGGAATGTGAAGTCAAATGGACCTTAGAAAGCATCACTATGAACAAAGCTAGTGGAGGTAATGGAATTCCAGTTGAACTATTTCAAGTCCTGAAAGATGATGCTGTGAAAGTGTTACACTCAATATGCCAGCAAATTTGGAAAACTCAGCAGTGGCCACAGGACTGGAAAAGGTCAGTTTTCATTCCAATCCCAAAGAAAGGCAATGCCAAAGAATGCTCAAACTACTGCACAATTGCACTCATCTCACACGCTAGTAAAGTAATGCTCAAAATTCTCCAAGCCAGGCTTCAGCAATATGTGAACCGTGAACTTCCAGATGTTCAAGCTGGTTTTAGAAAAGGCAGAGGAACCAGAGATCAAATTACCAACATCTGCTGGATCATGGAAAAAGCAAGAGAGTTCCAGAAAAGCCTCTATTTCTGCTTTATTGACTATACCAAAGCCTTTGACTGTGTGGATCACAATAAACTGTGGAAAATTCTGAAAGAGATGGGAATACCAGACCACCTGACCTGCCTCTTGAGAAACCTATATGCAGGTCAGGAAGCAACAGTTAGAACTGGACATGGAACAACAGACTGGTTCCAAATAGGAAAAGGAGCATGTCAAGGTTGTATATTATCACCCTGCTTATTTAACTTACATGCAGAGTACATCATGAGAAACGCTGGGCTGGAAGAAGCACAAGCTGGAATCAAGATTGCCTGGAGAAATACCAATAACCTCAGATATGCAGATGATACCACCCTTATGGCAGAAAGTGAAGAGGAACTAAAAAGCCTCTTGAAAGTGAAAGTAGAGAGTGAACAAGTTGGCTTAAAGCTCAACATTCAGAAAACGAAGATCATGCCATCTGATCCCATCACTTCATGGCAAATAGATGGGGAAACAGTGGAAACAGTGTCAGACTTTATTTTTATGGGCTCCAAAATCACTACAGATGGTGACTGCAGCCATGAAATTAAAAGATGCTTACTCCTTGGAAGAAAAGTTATGACCAACCTAGATAGCGTATTCAAAAGCAGAGACATTACTTTGCCAGCAAAGGTCCGTCTAGTCAAGGCTATGGTGTTTCCAGTGGTCATGTATGGATGTGAGAGTTGGACTGTAAAGAAAGCCGAGCACAGAAGAATTGATGCTTTTGACCTGTGGTGTTGGAGAAGACTCTTGAGAGTCCCTTGGACTGCAAGGAGATTCAACCAGTCCATTGTGAAGGAGATCAGCCCTGGGATTTCTTTGGAAGGAATGATGCTGAAGCTGAAACTCCAGTACTTTGACCACCTCACGCGAAGAGCTGACTTATTGGAAAAGACTCTGATGCTGGGAGAGATTGGGGGTAGGAGGAGAAGGGGACGACAGAGGATGAGATGGCTGGATGGCATCACTGACTCAATGGCCATGAGTCTGAGTGAACTCTGGGAGTTGATGATGGACAGGGAGGCCTGGTGTACTGCGATTCATGGGGTCTCAAAAGTCGGACATGACTCAGAGACAGAACTGAAGTCAACTCAAAGTTTCCAAATTAGTGGAAGAAGGTAAACTTTTAGAAAACATTTCAAAGATTTCCTTTTGTAATAATTGTACATTCAGAGAGGCATTATCATGTATGTTTTGTAAATGAAATTTGATTTGTTCTCAGTTGTAGACACTCTAATTGAATTGAGCAGGAGTAACGCAAAATTGAGTAGAATTCCAATCACATTTTAGTATCACTTGTTTTTGTATATCTTTTAATTGATCTCCAACCCATTTGATGGCTGTTTTTAGTTCCTGTATTTCATCTTGAGTATCCTCATCTATCTGAGCCTGAGTGGCCCACATAGTATGAGCATCTCTAGTCCAATTTTGGATAAAATTATGTGCTTGAATTGAGGTTTGTAAAGCAACGCCAGTGATGCCAGCAGTGGTACAAATAGGTATTAATCCCTAAATGCCAAGAATCAGCCATCCAATGAATTGTTTAGATCACAGGAGCAGTTTAGTAAGTAACCGGAAAGCAAGTCCAGCCATGGGACCTTCTTCCCAGTGCCATTAGAGATTTATTGGGAACCACAGACTATGTCGAAATTGAAGAATCAAAAGGGATTCATTTCTTAAGGAAACAGAAGAGTTAAGACAAGTATATAATTTGCAATTTATACAAGTTACAGAACATAAAGTCTTATTGAATTGTCTTTCCTATAGCTATACAAAAGGAAGGGGAACACAAGCTTGTATAAAATATGATTGATTATAACGAAAGAAATAGTTACTATGACTACAACTGGTCCCTGTGAAATGTCCAGTCCAAGTTCCAAGTTTTTTGGTGCACTCAGCAAGTTTCCAGATGTCTCATTGTTCAGGCCCAATTCATTTATTGAGGATGATTTGAGGGAGAGAAGGTGTCATTTTGCCATCAAGCTAGCCAAGGAGTCCTTTTCATGAAAGTGTTTCATTGAACTCTTGGTAATCTTTTATGTTACTTGAGTAACATAATCACATATAGTACTATTAATATAATCTGAGCAGTTAGATAGCCATATATCATGGGGTCCCCAATCAACAATGGTGTAATTGGCCACAAACATTAATTTCTCTGATTTAGCTTGACATCTATTCCAATAAACAGGAGTATATTTAAAGTTTTTATAAGTAACCCCCTTACATTTTAACTTTTGTCCTTTTTCTAGAGTTTTGGTAGTATTGACAGGGTTTTCATAAAAGGACAGGGCAGTAAACAGTTCAAGCAATGTGTGGAAGTTCTTCTTTGGAGACAGGACAAAAGCTCATGTTTGTTGACTAATATTAATACATAATTTTGTTGGGCCCATGCATAAAGGAAGAATTTCATAGCCTAGAGAAATGTTGGAGAAGGCAATGGCACCCCACGCCAGTACTCTTGCCTGGAAAATCCCATGAACAAAGGAGCCTGGTAGGCTGCAGTCTATAGGGTCGCTAAGGGTCAGCAATGACTGAGCGACTTCACTTTCACTTTTCACTTTCATGCACTGGAGAAGGAAATGGCAACCCACTCCAGTGTTCTTGCCTGGAAAATCCCAGGGGCGGGGGAGCCTGGTGGGCTGCCGTCTATGGGGTCGCCCAGAGTCGGACACAATTGATGGGACTTAGCAGCAGCAGAGAAATGTTAATTAGTTTTCTTTCTTCCTCAGGATGAGAGGGCCCCTCAAAGCTCCAAGGAGGGGGCATACGTGTTGGGTCATTAGTGGATATGATTGGTCCTATATCTGTCCATTCTACAACCTACAATAAAGGCGGGTTAGGTATATAAGCCCAATAAGTGTGATCAATCAAGTCAGTCTGAGAGAGGGAAGCAAAGGCAAGCAAAGTAAGCATAGAGACAAAAATATTTTCAGGATTCTCAGGTCTCTCCCTGTTGAGAGACCAGATTTTCAGCTTGATTAGTAAGGGTTTTTATCTGTCTCCAAGTAAGGAGATCATATGGTCAATGACATCGAGTACAGTGTTTCTTGGAAATTTTTAAAGCCACCATGGCTTGTACTGGAAATTTTTCCTCCTGAGTATTTTGCCGTTTCTTCTCTATCTTGAATGTTGGTGGCTCCCCTGGGGCAGATCTTCCGGAGAGGGAGCCAACTGATTTTGTTGGATCTATCTGGAGAAATACAAGCATACTCTTTTCCCTGTAATATTAATTTTCCAGATTTCCATTGTTTAGTCAACCCGTCTTGATACCAAATGGAAAGAGGAAGGGAGGTGTCCTTCAATGTCTTGAAATGTTTTTCTGTTTTTGTCAAAATATCTCCTTGTGGTAAGTTTAAAAATTTTAAAACAAAGCTTTATTAACAATAGTTATAGGCTTAAAGAATATATTGCGTTTGAGTCTAGTAAAGTCTGCTCTGGATTAGAAAGATAGAAGTGTTTCTGTGTATTCCCCTTTTTAAATTTTTTTATTTGTAGTTTCAGTGTATGATGTGTTTGTTTAATTATGTCTTGTGTTTGTGGATTATAAGGAATGTCTGTAATCTGTTTAATAGAGAATGAATGTAAAAATTGTTTGAACTGCCTAGAAATATAGGAAGGGCCATTGTCTGTTTTTATAGAATTAGATGTTTCCATTACTGTAAAGCAAGCTAACAGGTGGGTTATAACATGTCGTGTAGCTTCACTTCGGAAAGATGTGGCCCATATAAAACAAGAATTTGTATCGATCAAGACATGTAAGAAGGAAGAGGAAGAAAGTTTAGGGCAATGAGTTACATTCATTTGTCATAGTTCATTGGGGGGTTGTAATCTTTGAGGATTGATATCTTGTGTAATTGGTCGAAGATGTAGGGGCCTATAAGTAGAGCAATTATTAATGAATGTCTCAAGAATCTTGTATCATGAATAAAATTCTCTTCTACTTGCCATAAACCTTTTTTATATTTTCTGTATTTATCACTTTGTCTATTTATAGAACAGCCATCTGTAACAGCCTGTTCCCTGACAGATAGCCATTTCCTTCTCCAGGGGATTTTCCTGACCCAGGGATCAAACCTGAGTGTCTTATATTTCAGGCAGATTCTTTACCATCTGAGCCATCAGGGAGGCCCCATGTAGAAAAGCATTTAACATTACCTGAACTGTCTTGAGGTCCCTAACATGTCTTTCTCTGCTCCATTTTTGTACTTTTGCCTCAGGAAGCTTTGCAAGTTCTCTCTCCCACAGTGTTCACAGTGTGAAGGATCCCCAGCTTCAAGAGAGCAGACTCAGGAGAGATCCAGCTTCCTTTCCCATCCCTCAAAGTTTGGGGAAAGAAAGATGGTCAAACACTTTGCTTGACATATTGCACTTATGGATGAATATTTAAGGTTATTGTATTTGTATTATAGACACTATGAAATAAAATTTATATTTTAGGGCAAGTCAAGAAATATTTAAACACAAAAAAGTTTTCTCTGACCTTTGGCCTCCTCTCTCCCTTCACCGTGCATTGTGTGCATTATGCATAGGCCAGACCTCCGCAATTCACAGAAATACCTGCTCAACCATAAAGAGCAGCATTCTCCTAGCAGCAACAGGAGAACTCTTTAGAAGATAATTTTCCTTCTTGATCTTGTAAGGTGTCATGATAACCCACCACTTTGCATTTGTAGATCTAGATTAATTGTCAATAATATATCATTTAAAGTATAGCCTTCTCTCAAAAAACTTACATAAGTGTGTTTTGACTTCTAATGGGCAGAAAAGTTCTTGGAGCTTTCTGAGATGCTCTCCCCAAATTATAAGCCTCAATTTGGCTCGAATAAAATCTTTCTCAGATCAACTGATTAACTTTTTATCAATAACACTTTTATATGTGTATATAAAACTAGCAATGTATATATAGAATATTGCTGAAGTAAACATCTTTTTTTTTTTTTTTTTGCCAGTCCAACATCATAATTCATGACTCTTCCTTTTAACATTACTCTCATTTTCCTATGAGTAACCAACGGTCATCCAATTTTCTCAATGCATGGGGTTTGAGTAAAGTTCTTGGTCTCAGAAGTAGGAGCATGACACAGGCATAGTTAATATCACAGATCATTTACTTATCCACATCAACAGGACGAAGTCAAATAAAAGTGAACTCTGAGATTTTTTGTTGGGTTACTTCTTTATGTTAAGGTTGCTTGCTTGTAGAGGTAACTCTGGAGTTGTTGCCATGACCTAGGGATAGACTGCCTGCATTGAGAAAAGTCTCCACAGAAAAAAGTACATAAAGTAAGTACAGATAAAAGCAGAGCCAGGAGAAGCAGGGAGATCAAGATTTGATTAAAATGTTTAAGTTCCTGGATTTAGACCTGTTTGATTTTCTTGGACATTTTAGTTTTATGAGTCAAAATTCTTTAATGTGAATTATCATCATCACAATCATCATCATCATTCAAGCATTCAAGCCAATTTCAGATAGATCTCTGTCATTTGCAACTAAAAGTCTTAATACAGTTGTTTTTCTCCACAGAAATACCTTCCCACATAGAGGTAGAAGCATAACTCCTAACCAGAATTCTTTTCAAAGCCCAACACTTCCTAAAGTGATATCAACACACATAAAAATAATGCAAGAAACACGTGAAAATCAGCATGTATCATCATCCTTTCTGAAAATCACATTTTAAAAACCTCACCACTGAAAATTTAAAGAAAGAGAAAAACAGCTCTATAATAGAGTTGGTTCAGTTCAGTCACTCAGTCATGTCCAACTCTTTGCGACCCCATGGACTGTAGCACTCCAGGCTTCCCTGTCCATCACAAACTCCTGGAGCTTGATCAAACTCATGTCCATTAAGTCAGTGATGCCATCCAACCATTTCAGTAGAGTTGGACTGGATAATTTTTTCCTAGTTTACTTTGAAATTGTGACAATTTAGATATTTGATTTTATGACTTCCAATAACTATGCTGTGTGATATATCTTTGCGATTTGAAAGGAATTAGAAGTAATTTTGTTTTGAGAATTTTTTGACAGCTCTTGACATTCTTGGAGATGAGTTTTTACACAACAAGGATTAGAAATCACAATGGAATCACAACTGGCAAAAAGAAAAGAAAATCTGTTGAATGGTTTTGGGGCTACAAAAAAAAATTAAAAAAAATATCATTTCTCGGAATTATTATTATTATTTTTTTTTAACCCCACTGAGTTGAGTGGACGTTTGATTGAACTGACTAACCTAACGTATGGTTTTGGAATCATATAGACATGCCTTCACAAGGAAGAGCATGTTTTTACTTATTCACAAGGAATGGAGTTCATAGAGGTCAAGTTTTAATATTGCCCAGCTGTTTTCCCATACTGGAAGACTCCACAGAGCATAGATTTACACTGTCCTGCTGAAATTAGAATTCGTTTATAGTTCAAGTACCTTATTGGTTTGCATGTTTCCAATATTGCTACTTTCTAATAGAAGCAAATTGGCTTAAGAACCCAAGCTTTATTTCTCCAAGAAATAATTGCAGTTCTTTATCAGGTGGCATGGGTCTACCTTTAGGGATTATAACAGCTAGCACTCTATTTGTAACAATAATTCTAATATTTATGAACTCATGGAATTTTTTAACTTGACGAGTGGCTAAGTGACAAAATGGGAAAAAAACTCAACTACCTCATCGACAAACACTTCATCATTAAACTTATTGAGTGCCATTAGTTGAAGAGCTGACACTACAGGAGGTTTGTCACCTCCTTGCAATTCTCAAGCATCCGTAGATGAATCAGGCACTTTAACCTGTAAGAAACAGATTTCGCAGAAGATGATAATATTTTGGGCAGTAAGCATTTAAATTTTAAACTATTTCCTTGGATTTCATTTTTGCATTTATCTTGACAACAGGAAGTCTGTAATAGAAATGTGTTTCCTCACAGTAGAAATTAATACTAAAAAGGATACATCTCTCACATATCAATTTTAAAACTCTTATTATGCTTTGTTCAGCATGCACCTCAAAGTGTCAGCCTCCCATGGTCCTCAACACAGGAACCTGGCACTAAAGATAACACAGCCTAGTGCTACTATAGTATGACAGCCAAAATATTTTGTCCAAACTCCTACTGCCAGTGGTTTACATAGGCATACACCCTGCCCTTTTCCCTCATTTGGCTACAGCTTAGCAACGAGACATGTAGCTAGCAGTTTTGTTTTTTCCCTTTTCTCCAATGACAGCCCAATTATTCTAATTCAACCATATAATTTTTAAATATAAAATTATTTTTTCAGACTACCTTCAGCCATCAACAGAAAGGGGAAAAAGGAAGAACATCCAGCCTAAGAAAGGTGAGGAGAGCCAAGGAGAAGACAACATGAACAGTCATGACCAAGATCTCTCAGGTAAGTTGGCAGAACCAACCATGGAATGACTTTGGCAAACAGTAAGTATGAAAGTGATTTTTTTAGCTTGCAAACAACTCAGTGAACCAAAAGGGATCATGATGAGAAGAGAAGGATGAGGAAGGAAAAGGACTTAAGAAAGGAGTCCCCAAAGTATTAAAACCTGTCAGTGAGGTGCATTTTGAGAAATATAGCAGAGGAAACCTGAGTTCCAGATCTATTCTTCCCTAGTGCAGAATGTCTGATCAACTCATACTAGTTTCTTGTGAGGCTATTTATTTAACCAATCAATCATTCTGTGATTGAATTAAAAATGTGAATTAATTAATTCACATTTTTCTTCAGGTCTCATGTAAATTCCATACTGATTTTGAAGTTTTTGTAGCTTTAAATCACAAGTGATTTCTGAATATTACCTTCTTCACTCTTCTGTTTTGAAATTTACAACTTAAAGAATGTGGATTACTATTATTATTATTTGGGAAAGCAGGGGTGTCGGGGAGGGGGCAGTCTAGGGGTGGGGGTGCAATTTTCCAAAAGCAGACTTAAAACCTTCACTATGTTCTCAGCTCAAGATGTTTTATACTGTTGGATATATACTGTTATTGTAATGATTCTTCCAACTTTATAATATATTGTTTAAAAAAATGAAAGTGGACAGTTTGGGGCTTTGATTCACAGCCAGAATGTTTTAATCTTTTGTACTTTACAAGGCAATGGGCCCTTTTGATGGGCTGATGGGGGGTATGAGAGAAGAAAGATCTAAGAAAGAAAGCTTTTGGGGTTATAATGGCCAAGAAGTATAGCAGTTGGAAAAAGCAGCATGATACTGACTTGATTCTACTTTTCTTTCATGTATGAAATGGCTGCTAGCACTGTTGGGCAGGGTGGCAAGGGGTTAGGGGGGATGGCTTGGGCAGGGGAAATGCTAGCTTTTGTGACAAGGTCTCTTAGAAGGAAAATGTCATTAGATTGAATAATAGGGAAAACACCTATATAAACATAATATATTATCTCTTAATATTGTTTCTGAGTTCAGATGCTTATTTTCAATGAGCCTGTTGATGCAAGGTCTAATAGAAAAGGTGTGAGGAAAGCAGGAGAGCTGCTCTGGGAAACAAGAGTTTGTGCTTCAGTTCAAAACATGTAACTTCTTTTGAAACATTGGCAAGATCACACTCACAGGGGCTTCAATTGACCTTTTCTGGATGGAAAAGAGCAAAAATAGAAAGCCATCAAGAAGTGAGAAAAAGAAACTGCTCATGAAGAGAAAAATGCATTTGTATTTATTTCTGCTTTTCTGACAATGCCTGAGATAGAACACATTAGTTGACAGTTCACTTTGTATACAAAAGTACTCTCTTTGGTACACTTCATTCTCACCAAATCAAGACCAGAGTTCATTGTCAGCCAGGTCATAGAAGAGAGCTCCCTTAGTACAGCATGGGTAGTGTGTAGATTACATTTTAAAAGGTAGAATGGGAATTTATTGGCTTTGGCAAACCTTGTTTGGTGATGAAGGTCAGAAACAGAGGAGATTTGTACTTAATTTTCACTATTTTTTTTTTTTTTTACAAAATAGTATATGATTTTTGGGGAAAAAATCAAACAGGAAAGAAATACAAACAGTTAAAAGTAAATGTTCTATTTCCCCCCCTTCATTTCTACTCTTAGGAGATGAACACTAGTAACACTGAATATGTGTCCTTCAGCATCTTTTTTTCCTATGTGTGTTTGAGGCAGGAAATAGATGGGCTGCAGGCTGAGCAGTTTCTCCCCTGTGAACAGAAACTCCACACAGCAGAAACTCCATAAAAGCAGAACTGATGGAGGAGACTGTGCCCTGCCTAGATAAGAGATAAAAGACCCTGTATTCCTCATTCTTCAAGTGAAGGAGACCTCCACAACTAGACATGTGCAGAGAGGCTCCTTGGAGGTCAAAAGGGAGGAGGTGTCATCTCACTGTAGGTGATACAACTACTGATAAGCCTTTTCACTAGAATCCATCTTGGCTAAAAGATGTGCATGCACACATGGGAGGACCCCTTCTACTGCTGCTAAGTTACTTCAGTCGTGTCTGACTCTGTGCGACCCCAATAGACGGCAGCCCACCAGACTTCCCCGTCCCTGGGATTCTCCAGGCAAGAACACTGAAGTGGGTTGCCATTTCCTTCTCCAAGGCATGAAAGTGAAAGTGAAGTCACTCAGTCGTGTCTGACCATCAGCGACCCCACGGACTGCAGCCTTCCAGGCTCCTCCGTACATGGGATTTTCCAGGCAAGATTACTGGAGTGGGGTGCCATTGTCTTCTCCGTGGGAGGGCCCCAAGGTATACCAAATACAGACTCAGAACCAGGCAAAGCAAAATGATTAGCTAAAGAAAACCTGGAAGAAATGCCCCATATAAATAATTCAAATCACCACGAGGGCATGTTTCTCTGAGTCTGCCCTTGTGTCTATCCACGTGTACTGTACACTTTTCCTCCTAATAGGCACTTTACTTGTTTCATTAGTTTCCATCTTTGTGGGAATTCCCTTCTACAAAACTGAAGGGTCAATGCTTTGTCACTGACACTGGTCTAGTAGTTAGAATTTGATGCTCTCACTGCCATGACCTGGCCTCAATCTCTGGCTGAGAATCAAAGCCCCTCTTCAAGTCACTGCAGGCTAAGGCCACCCAAGATCACATTCAGGTATGTCTACATATGTATAAACATATACATCACATATATATATATGTTTTATATATCTATATATTATATATATCAAAGTATTATATACATTTTATATAAGTTTATACGTATAAAATATTTCTCCTCACAAAAATGAATTCTATTCAAACCTTCTGTGCAACTTGCTTTCTTGTCAATGTACCAAACATTAACTTCTATGTGAGAACATACAGATATCCCATATTCTTTGTGATGGATGTAAAGCATTCCACTTTATGTGTGCCATAATTTATTATTTATTTACTGATGGGACTTCCCAGGTGGCACTAGTGGTAAAGAACCTCGAATAGCCAAAGCAATCTTGAGAAAGAAGAATGGAACTGGAGGAATCAACCTGCCTGACTTTGGGCTCTACTACAAAGCTACAGTCATCAAGACAGTATGGTACTGGCACAAAGACAGAAATATGGATCAATGGAACAAAATAGAAAGCCCAGAGATAAACCCGCACACCTATGGACACCTTATCTTTGACAAAGGAGGAAAGAATATACAATGGATTAAAGACAATCTCTTTAACAAGTGGTGCTGGGAAAACTGGTCAACCACTTGTAAAAGAATGAAACTAGAACACTTTTAACACCATACACAAAAATAAACTCAAAATGGATTAAAGATCTAAATGTAAGACCAGAAACTATAAAACTCCTAGAGGAGAACATAGGCAAAACACTCTCCGACATACATCACAGCAGGATCCTCTATGACCCACCTCCCAGAATATTGGAAATAAAAGCAAAAATAAACAAATGGGACCTAATTAAAATTAAAAGCTTCTGCACAACAAAGGAAACTATAAGCAGGTGAAAAGACAACCTTCAGAACGGGAGAAAATAATAGCAAATGAAGCAACTGACAAACAACTAATCTCAAAAATATACAAGCAACTCCTGCAGCTCAATTCCAGAAAAATAAATGACCCAATCAAAAAATGGGCCAAAGAACTAAACAGACATTTCTCCAAAGAAGACATACAGATGGCTAGCAAACACATGAAAAAATGCTCTACATCACTCATTATCAGAGAAATGCAAATCAAAACCACAATGAGGTATCATTTCATGCCAGTCAGAATGGCTGCAATCCAAAAGTCTACAAGCAATAAATGCTGGAGAGGATGTGGAGAAAAGGGAAGCCTCTTACACCGTTGGTGGTAATGCAAACTAATACAGCCACTATGGAGAACAGTATGGAGATTCCTTAAAAAACTGGAAATAGAATTGCCATACAACCCAGCAATTCCACTGCTGGGCATACACACTGAGAAAACCAGAATTGAAAGAGACACATGTATCCCAATGTTCATCGCAGCACTGTTTATAATAGCCAGGACATGGAAGCAACCTGGATGTGCATCAGCAGATGAATGGATAAGAAAGCTGTGGTACATATACACAATGGAGTATTACTCAGCCATTAAAGAGAATACATTTGAATGAGTTCTAATGAGGTGGATGAAACTGGAGCCTATTATACAGAGTGAAGTAAGCCAGAAAGGAAAACACCAATGCAGTATACTAACACATATATATGGAATTTAGAAAGATGGTAACGATAACCCTGTATGCGAGACAACAAAAGTGACACAGATGTACAGAACAGTCTTTTGGACTCTGTGGGAGAGGGCAAGGGTGGGATGATTTGGGAGAATGACATGGAAACATGTATAATATCATATATGAAATGAGTCGCCAGTCCAGGTTCGATGCAGGATACTGGATGCTTCGGGCTGGTGCACTGAGATAACCCAGAGGGATGGTATGGGGAGGAAGGAGGGAGGGGAGTTCAGGATGGGGAACGTGTGTATACTCATGGCGGATTCTTGTTGATGTATGGCAAAACCAATACAATATTGTAAAGTAAAATAATAATAATAATAAAAATAAATCAATGAAAAAAAACAGTATTTGTACACTTATAACAGATTCATTTTGTTATCAAAAACTAATACATTGTAAAGCAGCTATGCCTGCGTGCTCAGTTGCTTCAGTCATGTCTGATTCTTTGCCACCCTATGGACTGTAGCTCGCCAGGCTCCTCAGTCCATGGAATTCTCCAAGCAAGAATACTGGAGTGGGTTACCATGCCCTCCTCCAGAGTAGCTTCCTGACCCAGGGATTGAAACTGCATCTCCTGAATCTCCTGCATTGCAGGAAGATTCTTTATCCACTGAGCCACCTGGGAAGCCCAAAGCAAGTATACTCCAATAAAAATCACTTAAAAAAAAAAAAAAAGACGCATGGCATTGTCATTCTTTTGTACCCCCTTTGTGCTCTGTCCCTACTTCTATTCCATTCACCTGCCTCCACTGCCTGCAACCCAATTAGAGTTTGCTGGATTTTTGTGTGCTGCTTTTTAAATTTTTTTTCTCTTATCCTTTACTGCATAAACAATGAGCTTAATTTGAATGTTTTTGACCTTTATAAAATTTTTATTTTACTGTGTGTAGTCTGCAATTTGCTTTTTTTTTCAACAATATTAATATCAGTATTAAGGATTTACCCACATTGTTGTGTATAGCTATGGCTGATTCATTTTCATTTTTAGACATTACAATTTGTAACTATCCTATAATTTAATACATTCTCCTGCATTGCTAGATCATATAATATGTACATGTTCAAATTTCTAAGGAAGTTCAAAATTGTTTTCGAGATTGATTGTAGAATTTCAAACTTTCATAAGCAGAATATCAGGACATAGGTATTATGGTTGTTCCACATCTTGGTATCATCACACTTTTAAGTTTTAGCTGACTTCTTAATTTTTGTCAATTTTTTTTGTTGTATGTATCTCATTATGCCAGTAATTTGAACCTGATTCTTAATGAGGTTAATTTTTTTTTTTTAATATATTCAATAACCCTGTATACGAGACAGCAAAAGAGACACTGATGTATAGAACAGTCTTTTGGACTCTGTGGGAGAGGGAGAGGGTGGGATGATTTGGGAGAATGGCACTGAAACATGTATAATATCGTATATAAAACGAGTCGCCAGTCCAGGTTTGAGGCGTGATACTGGATGCTTGGGGCTGGTGCACTGGGACGACCCAGAAGGATGGTAAGGGGAGGGAGGAGGGAGGAGGGTTCAGTATTGGGAACATGTCTATACCTGTGGTGGATTCATGTTGATATATGGCAAAACCAATACAATATTGTAAAGTTAAAAAAGATAATAAAATATTTTTAAAAACTAATAAAAATATATTTATGGTCCTTTTTTTTTTTTTTGTAAATGGTTATTCATGCTTCTATTGAGTTTTCTATTGAGGTGTTTGTATTTTTCTTATTGATTTGTGACAATTCTTTACATATTCTAGATGATAAAATTTTGTCAGTTTTATATGCTTCAAATGTCCTCTCCTAGTTTTTCATTTGTCTTTCCACTTTCTTTTTTTTTTTTTTCATTCTACATACTTATTTTAATAGCAACTACTAGTACATCACTAATCTATTAATTTCCCAAGTCTTAACAACAAAGAACTAAAGTCCAAGATACACTTTTGGTATATCTCGTTTAGCAATGAGTCGAGCACAGTGAAGCTGGTACTCTCATACGTTGCTGATGTGGCTATAATGTGGAATAACTCTTCAAAGGAAGGTACTGGGTTGGCAAAAAGGCTCCGGATCTTTTCAACAACAGACATTCTTATTTTACTGTAATTAAATGTATTACTCTTGTATTTTATTATTAGTGCTTTTTGTGTCTTTTAAAAAAATCCTTCCTTACTTTGATGCCGTAAAACACTTCTCCTATAATTTTCCAGGTTTTTCCTTTCACATTTAGTCCTTAATCAATCAAAAAGTGATTTTGGCATTGGTGATATATGGATATAATCTTTCTCTTTTACATAAAACCAGTCGCCTCAGCACTGGTTATGAAATAGTCCATCTTTTCCCACTAATCTACCATGGCACCTCAATCTTAGAATATTTACACATATGCCAGATTTTGACTGAGTCTATTTTCCATAGATGGCTACCCAAAGAATCCATGTTTTCTCCCCTTTAATGCTTTAGTCCATGTCAGTGACTACAGTGGGATTCACAATCGTTGACTTTTTTTTTTTGGCCATGCTGTGGGGCTTGTGGAATCTTAGTTCCCCAACCAGGGATGGAACCAGGCTTTGTCAGTGAAAGTGGGGAGTCCTAACCACTGGGCCACCAGGGAACTCCTCACCCTGATTGACTTCTGAGGCTAGAGCATAAAATATGATGCAGCTTCTTTCGCCTGGTTTGCTCAGAACATGTGCCTTTTGAGTCTTAAGACACCATGGAATAATTTGGCTGTACTAAAGAACAGGCAGGGAAAAAAAAAAAAAAAAAAACATAGATATAAAAACCCAGGGTGCTTCCCCAGCTGTTTGAGTCTTCCCAGTCCAGGCACTGGAGATGACCCTTGCCTTACCACCATCTGACAAAAACCTAATGAGACCCTAAGCTATATCATCCTAGCTGAGCACTTCCATATTTCTAACCCATGGAAACTGTGACAGGGAGTGAATGATTGTTGTTGATTCAAGTCGCTAAATTTGGGGATGATTTGTTACACAGGATTATACAGACAGATCACTAAATATCCTTCTGAAATCTCTACATATTCATTGGTCAGTTTTGTTTTATTTAATTACTTAACTTCTTTGTGATTCCGTCTTTTCAATGTGCAAAATAAAGGAATCTTCTCCTCCATAAGGCTGTTGTAAAGATTAAATGACTCATTTTTTGTCCAGACCTAGCACATTGCACACAGTAAGTGTTATATAAGTGTTAACTATTACTAGTGGCACCACTAAAACTACCACTAATTCTTAAAATTATTATTATGTTTGAGCCAATAACTTTATAACAATTTTCATATCATTATAACTTTTCATAATAAACAGTATGGTAATTTCCCCTAACTTTTCCCCTATTTTTTTCTTCTGTTTTCTCAGGTTCCTCTTGACTATTCCTTGATGTTGGTTCTTTAATATAAATTTTGGAATTACTTGTAAATTTCTTCAAAATAATACGTTAGTATTTTACTTGCAATTGCTTTGACATTATTATTCAATTTGGAAAGAATTAATATCTTTAAGATTCCTGGAATTGCAAACCCACCAAAATAATGTTTCAGTTAATAAGGATCGGGAAATCTCTTCCATAAAGGGCCAGATAATAAGTGTTTTAAACTTTGAGGGCTATGCAGTCTATATTACAATTATTTAACTCTGCCTTTGTAGAGCTGAAGCAGCCAAGTGTGCATGCTCAGTTGCATCTGACTCTGTGAGACCCCATGCACTGTAGCCTGTCAGGCTCCTCTGTTCATGGAATTCTCCAGGCAAGAATACTGGAGTGGGTGGCCATTTCCTTCTCCAGGGGTTCTTCCCTACCCTCGGATCGAACCCGGGTCTCCTGCATTGCAGGCAGACTGTTTACCACTGAGCCACCAGGGAAGCCCTAAAGCAGCCATAGACAATACTTAATTGAATACACGTGATTGGCCAGATATAGCCCCCTGGTCATAGTTTGCTGGCTTCAGCTCAAGAATAGAGTGATATAAAGTCTTCCTAGCTCTCTCTAGATGGTTTTATGATATTGTCCTTGTTTTTGGAGTTTTAGAGTTTTACTATGACAAGTCAAACTGGAGATACTTGGTTATTTATCTCACTTAGGGTCGTTAGAGCAGTTTGATTTGGTAAGCAACTATTGTAAACTTGTTTTAGAAATTTTTTGGTTATCATCTCTTCAAATGTTACTTCTTCCCCATTTTCTCCCTCTATTCCTTCTGGGTCATCAATCACATACATGTTATAAGTTTTCAAAATAAATAAAGTCTTCCTAGCTACCTTGATTGTGTATCACACTCCACACACAAAGTAGATTTCTTTTTGAGTTCTCTTTTTATTCCTTGTGTCTATTTGTCACTACTTAAGATGGCAATTAAACTTATCATTTATTTTAATTTTTTTTTGTTTTATTCCATTTTTTCCAAATTTGTCCACTCTCATTTTGTAGTTTCTTGTGGATTACTCATCTTATACTTCTATCCTTTATTCTTTGTGATTTTCCATTTCATTATTGTTTTCATATATTCTGTATTTGAAAAATTTAGATTCTGGGACTCCTATGGGAATAAATTTGTTTGGATTTTGTTGTTGATTATCCCTGCTAATTCTAACTCAACAAATGTCCATATAGTCAAAGCTATGGTTTTTCCAGTAGTCATGTATGGATGTGAGAGTTGGACCATAAAGAAGGCTGAGTGCTGAAGAATTGATGTTTTTGAACTGTGGTGCTAGAGAAGACTCTTGAGAGTCACTTGGCCAGCAAGGAGATCAAACCAGTCAATCCTAAAGGAAATCAATCCTGAATATTTGTTGGAAGGACTGATGATGAAGCTGAAGCTCCAATACTTTGGCCACCTGATGTGAAGAGCCAACTCACTGGAAAAGACCCTGATGCCCATAAAGATTGTGGGCAGGAAAAGAAGGGAAAAATAGAGGATGAGATGGTTGGATGGCATCATCAACTCAATGGACATGAGTTTGAGCAAACTTCAGGAGATAGTGAAGGACAGGGAAGCCTGGCATGCTGCAGTCCACGGGGTCACATAGAGTCAGATATGTCTGAACAACTGAATAATAACAACAAAACTCTTAACTCATCACAGTTCATTTCATTTTGATTTTGTGATCTTCATTTATGAGCTTAGAATTATTATTTTTTTCTTAGTATATCCTGAATGCCAAAGTGGAATTGTGTTTAATTTTTCTGAGGGCCATGGGGTGCTACTGACTTAAAACATTTTCATTTTTATCATCTACCCAAGGGACTCCACTTCACTCAGGATTCTCATGTTCAAATATGCCTTTTCCTACTTTCAGTGTAATTTTCAGCATTTACCGTTAGGGCTCCCAAGTTATTTTCATGCATTTTCTGCTCACTCTGTTTACAGCCTGCTTTTTCTCAATATGTTGGTAATTTCTTTATTCTATGTGTATGATACAACAAATGTTATACTTAATGCAGAATCTATTTTTTCTGAATTAAGAGCACTTACTCAAATAATTTAATTTGCCATATTGCTAGAAGCAATGACATCTGATAGCTTCTTTAAAATCGAATTTATACAGAAAAATAAAGGATATGTGCCTTTAAATTTTGTTCCATATTACCAATTGCCTTACAAAAAATGTTTAATCGATTTATACTCTCAATGACAATGAATGAGACCAATCACTATCTCCTACCAGGGTCAACAATGGATATTGTTCATCTTTTTATTTTCTATTACAGATATGCATGTATGTGGCTTGTTACCATAGGGAAGAGAGAAATTAGGATACATAGACACAAGATGTTTCCTCTTCACCTAAAGGACAGTAAACAAGGATTCTATAATCCTCTATGGTGAAGTGACCTGCTCAGGGCCTCCTGTGAATAAATGAAGATCTTGGAGGCTTCCTTATGATTTTGAGATAGGAAGAATGGTAGTTATCCTTTGGCCTGGAAAAACACTGTATGACAAAATGAAAATCATGCACACTCTAAACTACACTCTCCCTCTGGCACGGTGACCTTGAAGAAATCGTATCTGTTTAACACTAATTCCCAGCTTTGACAGAGAATGGGGAAAATATATATTCTGCTTCACAGTCTGAATTCATAAGTGTGGTCTAAGATCTTTAGAAAGGGGTTACATAAATAAAGTGTACCTTTTGAATGCAATTTCAGTGTAAGTTCAGAAATTCTGAGAATAAAACATCAAAATATTTCTATTGTCAGCATAGTTTAAATTCTCTTAATTTGAGTGTTTAGTTTAGCAACTGACCCAATAAAATCATTGCCTTAATTCGTTCATAACTAACCTGGTACAATGGGAAAAATTAGAGAAAAACCTTATGAATAAAATCTGATTATCATATCCCTCTAAGAGCCCTAGGCCCCAGGTTCTATTAGAAAGACAGTTGAAGTGCACAGATGTTCTGACATGGGGTTTGTAGTTTAAACCAAACTTAACAAGGCGACTGATGGCAATCCCAGCATATATCTGAAATTCCTTTCAATAAGTATACCTTCCAGCACACTTTCATACTTAGAGGAAAAAAAAAAAAAAAGACTTCACAACAACCAATCAAGAGTCATTTAGTATTTGAGAGATAACATGAACTGACATTTCTATTAGCATAAGAGTGTTTTAAAATGTCAGGGAGACCACAGTGTGACTATTAATACTGCATTAAGTCCAATTATATTTCTTAGTTTGAAAAATCAGTTTCTAAAATAATAGTATTCAAAGTCTTCCTCAAAATTGTGCTATTCAAATAAGTAGGCATTGCTTTCAATTTGATTGGCCAGAATTTAAACTAATACACATTTCCAGAGGTCATGCATTACTTTTTATTTAATTATGATAGCAAATGACACATTTGTATCTTATTTTAATTTCTGTGTTTACTCAAGTTTAAGATCAACTAACACAATTAAAAATGACCTTGGTCTTTTCAGCTGAAAATTGCTATCTGAGCAAAATGAAAAGCATAGTTTTTTTTTTCTTTTTTTTTTTTGCCAATATTTAAAAAATATGCTCTCTTAGAGGAAAAAACTTTATACACATTCACACATATATTAATTCTAGTCCAAATATATGTAAGTTTAAAAATGGAACTCAGCCATTTATCCATCATCCTTTATTGGCAATAATCAAGACTCATCCACCCTGTCTCTTAACCTAGTACTACATGATTTGGTTTCTCTTGGTCATTTTAAACTATATATAGACAATGATTTGCAATCTCAGATGGTGTAGAAAAATGACAATTCTTTGACACAGGTAAGAGAGTTTGAATCTTCTTGAATATTGAAGCTTCATGATGTTTTGCAGCATTAGACAGCTGCTAAATCAGAGGTGAAGGAGACAAAGCCAGAGAAGCAGGTAGTAAATAAGGGAGATATGATGAAGCAGCCTGCCTGTGCCTGGTGGAGCTCAGTAAAAGGTTGACCCCATGCCAGAGGCAATGAAATGTCTTTCTATACATACAGCAAACACATAAATACTTTTATCTTTACTTCTTAACAAAACAAGCAAACAAACAAATAGATAAGGTGGATTTCACGGCAAAAAGAGAAACTCTTTTAACAATATACAAGGTGGCTTGGAAGGAATCACAGATCAGATTAATACATGGGCATCCCATCTCTGGAGAACAAGGTTTAATTCCAGCTCCTATCACAAATGACATGAGATTGATGATCTGTAGTAAGCAGTAATGCATGACACACCAAACTGCTCCTTGGCAGAGAAAATCAAGAGTGTTTCATCTAGAACAAAGTTAATCCTATTTTCTAGAAAATAACTCATAATGCAATTCCTTTAGGTATCTGGGAAGAAAAATTGCTTACAAGTAGTGAGCATTGTTGATTGCAAGATATAGGAACTAATTGCCCTCCATCTCATTATTCTATTTGATTGGTTGATTGAAAGGAGTTTCAGGCACCAGAATTATAACCTTTCACATTTTTATTAGCAACAAATAATATTTGTGTGCTACTAATCCATGTTCCATCTCCAAAATAGATATCTACGAACTAGGAGAAAATTGTCCAAGGGTGTATTTTGTCACCAACATATCACCATGTGACTCATCTGAGCTTGAGGGCACATATTATTGATTATCAAGGCTCATGGAGGAAATTTCATATGTAATGTAATATATTTTTGAGGTATACATCTGGCTACCAACTTCACAGTTATAATTTCTACCAACTGCTCTGTGCTATCACTTCACAGCTACTTATCCTTTGAAAATAATGTAATAATGTTTCTCATGGCTGACTTTCTTACATGTAGACTAAATAATTTACTAAAGAAAGCATTGTTTGTGGCCTCCAGCCATTCTGTTTCCAATCCCTCTTTCTAGACTATTCCAGTAAGCTATGTGATTTTTAAAGAATCATTGCATTCCTGTGTAAGTTTCATCATTTGAGTCCAGACACTAAATCACAATGATAAAATCCTGCAAAGACTTCAGGGATTAACCACATTTCCTGTTTTAACACCAGAATGCTGTGAGGACTTGTGATTTAAAGCTTGCATTAATACAAAAGCTTCTCTGACCAGTCGTTTTATCCCAAAAGACATGAAACATATTTGTTTGTTCACTGAGCCATCATAGCCTTGACATGTAGATCTGCAAAAAATCAGAGTTTGTTAAAATGATTTTCTTTTGCCAACTGTCTGTATTCTTAAAGTGACTCTGTGTATGTCAAACTCTATTTTAAAAGAAAAAAAAATTGCAACACTGGATGTTGATTGGGTTAATTAAATTGTATAAATAGGAAACATTGATGTCATTAGTGAAAATACTGAATGAAAAATTTAAGTTCAATAATAAAGTAGAAAACACTTTCTCTAAAGCGTATGGCCACAAAAAACTATGAAAGAACACTTAAGCACTGCTTTGCATTTCAGGAACATTCAAGATGATATACATCCATTGTTTCACTGAATCCTCACAGCAACACTGTGGGTAGATATTTTTCAGGTGGGGAAATGAATTCATACTGCTGAAACAACTTGCCAATGTCACATACAAGTGATAGAACTAGAATTTCAAGGTATGACTGATCTGCAAAACCATGATTTTCTCTACATTTACAGCATGTTACACTACTACAATAATTAGGGTATAGGTTAAACTGCTGTAACAGGGAGACCCCCAAAACAGTGGCACACATAAAGTATTTATTTGTTTATTAAATAAGTTTACTTTTCTCCCCCATAATGGTCTTGAAGTTCTCTGCTAGATTTTCAACTCTGTTCCACCGAATCATTCATGGTCACAAATTCCTCCTCTCTACTCATCCATCATTTAGGGTGCTGTTCTTATCTGTATCGTCAAAGTTGGGTTGCTTCCATGTTCATAATCCATAATAATCTGCATGTGTGCCAAGTTGTTTCAGTTGTGTCTATTTTCAGCCTTATGGACGGTAGCCTGCCAGGCTCCTCTGTCCACGAGGAATCTCCAAGCAAGAGTACTGGAGTGAGTTGCCATACTCTCCTCCAGGGGATCTTCCTGTCCCAGGAACTAAACCCACTTCTCATGTCTCCTGCATTGGCATGCAGGTTCTTTACCACTAGCACCACCTGGGAAGCCCATTACATCATACAGAAAGAAGCAAAAAATAAAATATTAAAAATATAAAGAAAGTAACATGGCTTTCAAGTGGATATGGTCCAGCTTTTGTATCCATCTACTTCATTTCCCATATCATTGGCCCAAACTTAATTCTTTACCTCCTGGTACAGAAGAGTGGGAAATATCTTCTTAAGCTTGGTGGCTATGTATCTGTAAAATAAAAGGAGAATGGATTTGGAGGAAAAATTGGTAGAGGATCACCATTAAAGATTGTACAGAGGTGTCAGGTTATGCTCTGTGTGATGAAGGGGCTCCATGAGAGAGTTGAGAATGCAGAGTAAGTATAGAGCATGCTCAGATGAAGATGTGGTGAGAGGAATATATTGTGGCCCCCAAAATGAATGTTTGATGAATGAACATTTGGGTTTTGAGGCATATTTTACCTGACTTACTTCTTGAATGAGAAGAAGTCAATTATTTAGAATAAATTGTAATATGATATGTTACAAATACAGACTGCATATAAAATAGTAAGACATTTGGGCTATAATTAATATTTATTGCATTCTAATCTTAATGTACTATCAATAAACTTTAAAAATTATTTATTACATAAAGTAAAAGGTAATAAAACATGTTTGACAAATATTGTTGATTCTGGGAGTTGAGTGTGAAAACAGTCACTATAAAATGTTTTCTGTTTTTATGTTTGAAAATTTTCATAATAAAAATTTAAAAACAGATTATTAAGGAAAGAACCAAGAGGAGAAGGGTCAACAATACCAATGTGAATACAGACTGATGAGTGAAAGCAAAGAATAGGAGTGAAAGTCAAACCACTTTGTTTTCTAAAATGATTCTGTGTAGCTGTTTCAGATGCTGTACATTCACAGTAATAACCTAGTATTTAGACCACATCATAGCAGCTTTAATTCCAATGCCATTGTCCTTTTAGTGTCTTTCAGGTGGAATGTTTTCTAGTGTGTTTCTACTCTTCTCCCCACAACTTTCCTCATTACTATAACTTAAATTGATTTCTCCATCCTCTTAACTATTTCTCCATCTTCAGTAATGATAGACTACAATACTCATCTTTGTGCTTCATCAGATATTGCCAGATATTGTTATTCAGTGTCTTGTAGTCTTAGAAACTTAATGTCAAAATATTCCTTATAAAATTGTCAGTAGAATTTTAAAAGACAACTCTATATTAGACAAAATTTAGATTTACTCAGTTTGTTCTTATCACTGTATTGTTTTTGAAAGAATAAGATTTGTCACTCTTACTGTTTATATTGGATAAGGAAATGGTAGCCCATTCCAGTACTCTTTCCAGGAGCATTCCATGGACAGAGGCGCTGGGCAGGCTACAAGGTAACTCAACTTCTCCATGTTTCATGGAGAGGCTGCAAAAGAAGTAATGATGCTTACCGTGTACGAACTTATGAGTAAAAAGTGGAACATCTAAACCTAAGGCATTTTTCAGAGTGATTGGCGTATCTTAAGTGCATTATAAATTACAGTTCTCTATTTTCCTGCCTCTAGACATGATATAAAGAACAGGTGTTGATTCCAACAACTTATTTTAAGTGTTTTTAACAACTTTATTGATATATATTTTAATATCATGAAAACCATCCATTTCAGGTATATAGTTCAATGATTTTTACAAACTCTACCAAGTGACACAATCATCATGATTGTAATTCATGATCTAAAATTAATTTTGGAATATGTTCATCCCCCCAATAACATTCTTTATGTCAATATGCTTTATCATCCTTAAACATACTTTTATTGGATATTGTTTGAATAAGACTTACAGACTTCTAGTTCAAACTCCTAACATCTTACCAAATTACATTGAGCCTTTCAATGCTACTACCTTAACTGGTCCCCAGGTTATTGCTGTGCTTCTTTTGTTGTTATAATGCACAATAAATTTGAACCAGAATAACTTTGGCAACAGAGTCTCTAATAGTGATGATGTCCCACTACTAAGTACCTAAGTAAAGATCTTCAATTCACAGCAACACAGAATATATGCCTTTCTTTTGGCTTTTCTCTTATGTTAACACCTATAGTGTGTAGTAACTATTAGTCTCTTTTTACCTTTCCAGTCAGTGAGAATCTGGTATGATGCAATAATATTGATTATTTATATTTGTGTTTACTTTAGTCAGAGTCCACAGAAGTTTCTTGTTGATTAAATGCTTCCTATTACTATTATTTACTATTATTAATTAATTCTGTGCTTATTATATGCCAGGAATCACACAAATACTTGTTATTCTTCATTTCACTTGATCTTTACAATAACCCTATTAAATAGCCATTACTATCTTTATTATCTTTTTATAGAATAGGCCTCTTTTATTTGAGAATAAAAAAAAAACTTCCATTGCTTTTTGAATTTTCCCAAATTCAGTGTAGTCTCATATGCTGATCATCTATGACTGTTACAACAAAATTTCCCAGTATGTCAATACTATAATATGGAGCCAGTCTCCCAAGATGGCTCCCAATGAGCTTTACCTTCTGGTATTTATTCAGCCTTTCTGTAGCTCTCTCCCACTCTGAATCAGGGTTGGTCTGTGTCATCAGGAGAAATTGGAATAGGTAGTACTGTTACTGTATGGCCTTCAAGGCTAGATTATAAAAGACACTGTTGCTTTGCCTTCTCTCTTTATTCTTTTAATTTTTTTAAATAAATTTATTCATTTTAATTGGAGACTAATTACTTTACAATATTGTAGTGGTTTTGCCATACATTGACATGAATCCACCATGGGTGTACATGTGTTCCCCATCCTGAACGCCCCTCGCACCGCCCTCCCCATCCCATCCCTCTGGGTCATCCCAGTGCACCAGCCCCGAGCACCCTGTCACATGCATCGAACCTGGACTGGCGATCTGTTTCACATAGGATAATATACATGTTTCAGTGCCATTCTCCCAAATCATCCCACCCTCACCCTCCCGCACAGAGTCCAAAAGACTGTTCTATATATCTATGTCTCTTTTGCTGTCTCGCATATAGGGTTATCATTACTATGTTTTGAAATTGAATATATATCCATTAGTATGCTGTATTGATGGTTTTCTTTCTGGCTTA
Source organism: Bos grunniens (assembly GCF_055505025.1). Taxonomy (NCBI): domain Eukaryota; kingdom Metazoa; phylum Chordata; class Mammalia; order Artiodactyla; family Bovidae; genus Bos; species Bos grunniens. The sequence goes on along the minus strand of NC_141194.1, from coordinate 95,589,639 downwards.
CTTCACTCTGTATAATAGGCTCCAGTTTCATCCACCTCATTAGGACTGATTCCAATGTATTCTTTTTAATGGCTGAGCAATATTCCACCGTGTACATGTACCACAGCTTTCTTATCCATTCATCTGCTGATGGACATCTAGGTTGTTCCCATGTCCTCGCTATTATAAACAGTTCTGCAATGAACATTGGGGTACACGTGTCTCTTTCAATTCTGGTTTCCTCAGTGAGTATGCCCAGCAGTGGGATTGCCGAGTCGTATGGCAGTTCTATTTCCAGTTTTTTAAGGAATCTCCACACTGTTCTCCATAGTGGCTGTACTAGTTTGCATTCCCACCAACAGTGTAAGAAGATTCCCTTTTCTACACACCCTCTCCAGCATTTATTGTTTGTAGACTTTTGGACAACAGCCATTCTGACTGGCCTGAATTGGTACCTCATTATGGTTTCAACTTGCATTTCTCTGATAATGAGTGATGTTGAGCATCTTTTCATGTGTTTGTTAGCCATCTGTATGTCTTCTTTGGAGAAATGCCTGCTTAGTTCTTTGGCCCATTTTTTGATTGGGTTCATTTATTTTTCTGGAATTGAGCTGCATGAGCTGCTTGTGTAATTTTGAGATTAATTCTTTGTCAGCTGCTTCATTTGCTATTATTTTCTCACATTCTGAAGGCTGTCTTTTCACCTTGCTTATAGTTTCCTTCATTGTGGAAAAGCTTTTAAGTTTAATTAGGTCCTATTTGTTTATTTTTGCTTTTATTTCCATTACTCTCAGAGGTGGGTCATAGAGAATCCTGCTGTGATTTATTTCTGAGAGTGTTTTGCCTATGTTTTCCTCTAGGAGTTTTATAGTTTCTGGTCTTATGTTTAGATCTTTAATCCATTTTGAGTTTATTTTTGTGTATGGTATTAAACAGTGTTCTAGTTTCATACTTTTACAAGTGGTTGACCCGTTTTCCAAGCACCACTTGTTAAAAGATTGTCTTTTCTCCATTGTATATTCTTGCCTCCTATGTCAAAGATAAGGGTCCATAGGTGCGTGGATTTTTCTCTGGACTTTCTATTTTGTTACAATGATCTATATTTCTGTCTTGTGCCAGTACCACACTGCCTTGATGACTGTAGCTCTGTAGTAAAGCCTGAAGTCAGGCAGGTTGATTCCTCCACTTCCATTCTTTTTTCTTTGGCTATTCGAGGTTTTTTGCATTTCCATACAAATTGTGAAATTATTTGTTCTAGTTCTCTGAAAAATACCATTGGTCGCTTGACAGGGATTGCATTGAATATATAGATTGCTTTGGATAGTATACTCATTTTCACTATGTTGATTCTTCCATGAACATGGTATATTTCTCCATCTATTTGTATTCTCTTTGATTTCTTTCACAAGTGTTTTGTAGTTTTCTATATATAGGTCTTTTGTTTCCTTAGGTAGATATATTCTGAAATATATTATTATTTTCATTGCAATGGTGAATGGAATTGTTTCCTTAATTTCTCTTTCTGTTTTCTTATTGTTAGTGTACAGGAATGCAAGGAATTTCTCTGTGGTAATTTTATATCCTACAAATTTACTATATTCATTGATTAGCTCTAGTAATTTTCAGGTGGAGTCTTTAGGGTTTTCTATATAGAGGATCATGTCATCTGCAAGCAGTGAGAGTTTTACTTCTTTTCCAATCTGGATTCCTTTTATTTCTTTTTCTGCTCTGATTGCTATGGCCAAAACTCCCAAAACTATGTTGAATAGTAGTGGTGAGATTGGGCACCCTTGTCTTGTTCCTGACTTTAGGGGAAACACTTTCAATTTTTCACCATTGAGGATAATGTTTGCTGTGGGTTTGTCATATATAGCTTTTATTATGTTGAGGTATGTTCCTTTTAGGCCTGTCTTCTGGAGGGTTTTTATCATACATGGACGTTGAATTTTGTCAAAGGCTTTCTCTACATCTATTGAGATAATCATATGGTTTTTATCTTTTAATTTTTAATGTGGTGTATTATGTTGATTAATTTGTGGATATTGAAGAATATTTGCATCCCTGAGATAAAGCCCACGTGGTCATGATGTATGATCTTTTTAATATACTGTTGGATTCTGTTTGCTAGAATTTTGTTAAGGACTTTTGCATCTAAGTTCATCAGTGATATTGGCCTGTAGTATTCCTTTTTTGTGGCATCTTTGTCTGGTTTTGGGGTGGTAGTGGCCTCATAGAATGAGTTTGGAAGTTTACTTTCCTCTGCAATTTTCTGGAAGGATTTGAGTAGGAAAGGTATTCAGTTCAGTTCAGTCACTCAGTAGTGTCCAGCTCTTCACGACCCCATGAATCACAGCACGCCAGGCCTCCCTGTCCAGTACCAACTCCCAGAGTTTACCCAAACCCATGTCCACTGAGTGGGTGTTGCAGTCCAGCCATCTCCCTCTGTTGTCCCCTTCTCCTCCTGCCCCCAATCCCTCCCAGCATTAGGGTCTTTGCCAATAAGCCAACTCTTCGCATGAGGTGGCCAAAGTATTGGAGTTTCAGCTTCAATATTAGTCCTTCCAATGAACACCCAGGACTGATCTCCTTTAGGAAGGACTGGTTGGATCTCCTTGCAGTTCAAGGGACTCTCAAGACTCTTCTCCAACACCACAGTCCAAAAACATCAATTCTTCGGTGCTCAGTTTTCTTCACCACCCAACTCTCACATCCATACATGACTACTGGAAAAACCATAGCCTTGACTAGACGGACCTTTGGTGGCAAAGTAATGTCTCTGCTTTTAAATATGCTATTTAGGTTAGTTGCAACTTTCCTTCCAAGAGTAAGCGTCTTTTAATTTCATGGCTGAAATCACCATCTGCAGTGATTTTGGAGCCCAGAAAAATTAAGTCTGACACTGTTTACACTATTTCCTCCTCTATTTCCCACAAAATGATGGGAACTGGTGCCATGATCTTAGTTTTCTGAATGTTGAGCTTTAAGCCAACTTTTTCACTCTCCTCCTTCACCTTCATCAAGAGGCTTTTTATTTCCTCTTCAGTTTCTGCCATAAGGGTGGTGGTGTCTGCATATCTGAGGTTATTGATATTTCTCCTGGCAATCTTGATTCCAGCTTGTGCTTCTTCCAGCCCAGCGTTTCTCATAATGTACTCTGCATATAAGTTAAATAAGCAAGGTGACAATATACAGCCTTGACATACTCCTTTTCCTATTTGGAAACAGTGTGTTGTTCCATGTCCAGTTCTAACTGTTGCTTCCTGACCTGTATATAGGTTTCTCAAGAGGCAGGTCAGGTGGTCTGGTATTCCCATCTCTTTAAGAGTTTTCCACAGTTTATTGTGATCCACACAGTCAGAGCCTTTGGCATAGTCAATAAAGCAGAAATAAATGTTTTTCTGGAACTCTCTTGCTTTATCTATGACCCAACGAATGTTGGCAGTTTGATTTCTGGTTCTTTTCTAAAACCAGCTTGAATATCTGAAAGTTCACAGTTCACGTATTGTTGAAGGCTGGCTTGGAGAATTTTGAGCATTACTTTACTAGCGTGTGAGATCAGTGCACTTGCCCAGTAGTTCGAGCATCCCTTGGCATAGCACTTCTCTAAATTTTTCATAGAATTCAGATGTGAAGCTGTCTGGTCCTGGGCTTTTGTTTGCTGGAAGATTTCTGATTACAGTTTCAATTTCTGTGCTTGTGATGGGTCTGTTAAGATTTTCAATTTCTTCCTGGTTCAGTTTTGGAAAGTTCCACTTTGTCTCCAAGTTGTCATTTTATTGGCATATAGTTGCTGATAGTAGTCTCTTATGATTCTTTGTATTTCTGTGTTGTCTGTTGTGATTTCTCCATTTTCATTTCTAATTTTGTTGATTTGATTCTTCTCCCATTGTTTCTTTATGAGTCTGGCTAATGGTTTGTCAATTTTATTTTTTCTTCTCAAAGAACCAGCTTTTAGCTTTTTTTTTTTTTTTGCTCTGGTCTCTTTTGTTTCTTTTGCATTTACATCTGCCCTAATTTTTAAGATTTCTTTCCTTCTACTAATCCTGGGGTTCTTCATTTCTTCTTTTTTTAGTTGCTTTAGATGTAGAGTTAGGTTATTTATTTGACTTTTTTCTTCTTTCTTGAGGTAAGCCTGTATTGCTATGAACCTTCACCTTCACACTGCTTTTACAGTGTCCCACAGTGTTTTGGTTGTTGAGTTTTCATTTTCATCTTTTTCCATATATATTTTGATTTATTTTTTTATTTCTTCTCTGATTTGTTGGTTATTCAGCAGCATGTTGTTCAGCCTCCATATTTTGGGATTTTCAATAGTTTTTCTCCTGTAATTGACATCTAATCTTACTGCATTGTGGTCAGAAAAGATGCTTGGAATGGTTTAGATTTTTTTGAATTTATTAAGGCTGGACTTATGGCCCAGGATGTGATCTATCCTGCAGAAGGTTCCGTGTGCACTTGAGAAAAAGGTGAAATTCATTGTTTTGGCGTGAATTGTCCTATAGATATCAATTAGGTCTAACTGGTCTATTGTACCATTTAAAGTTTGTGTTTCCTTGTTAATTGTTTTTTTAGTTGATCTATTCATAAGTGTGAGTGTGGTATTAAAGTCTCCCACTATTATTGTGTTATTGTTAATTTCCCCTTTCATACTTGTAAGCATTTGCCTTACATATTGTGGTGCTCCTATGTTGGGTGCATATATATTTATAATTGTTACATCTTCTTTGATTGATACTGCCTTTGTTTAAAAGTCTATTTTATCTGATATGAGTATTGCTACTACTGCTTTCTTTTGTCTCTATTTGAGTGCAATAACTTTTTCCATCCTGCACTTTCAGTCTGTATATGTTCCTTGTTTCGAAGTAGGTCTCTTGTAGACAACGTATATAGGGGTCTTATTTTTGTATCCATTCAGCCAGTCTTCGTCTTTTGGTTGGGACATTCAACCCATTTACAGTTAAGGTAATTATTGATAAGTATGATCCCATTGCAATTTGCTTTATTGTGTTGGGTTCGAGTTTATACACCCTTTCTGTGTTTCCTGTCTAGAGAAGATCCTTTAGCATTTGTGGGAGAGCTGGTTTGGTGGTGCTGAATTCTCTCAGCTTTTGCTTGTCTCTAAAGCTTTTGATTTCTCCTTCATATTTGAATGAGATCCTTGCTGGGTACAATAATCTGGCTTGTAGGTTTTTCTCTTTCATCACTTTAAATATGTCCTGCCATTCCCTTCTGGTTATCCATTGAAAGATCAGCTGTTATCCTTATGGGAATCCCCTTGTGGGTTATTAGTTGTTTTTCCCTTGCTGCCTTTAAAATTTGTTCATTGTGTTTGATCTTTGTTAATTTGATTAATATGTGTCTTGTGGTGTTTTGCCTTGGGTTTATTCTGTTTGGGACTCTGGGTTTCTTGGACTTGGGTAACTTTTTCCTTCCCCATTTTAGGAAAGTTTTCAACTATTGTCTCCTCACATATTTTCTCATGGTATTTATTTTTGTCTTCTTCTGTGACTCCTATGATTCGAATGTTGGGGCATTTAACATTGTTCCAGAGGTCTCTCAGGTTGTCCTCATTTCTTTTAATTCTTTTTTCTTTTTTCCTCTCTGCTTCATTTATTTCTACCATTCTATCTTCTGCCTCACTTATCCTAACTTCTGCCTCTGTTATTCTACTGTTGGTTCCCTCTAGAGTGTTTTTTATCTCATTTATTGCATTATTCATTGTATATTGATTCTCTTTTATTTCTTCTAAGTCCTTGTTAAACATGGCTTGCATCTTTTCAATCCTTGTCTCCAGGCAATTTATCTGTAACTCCATTTTGTTTTTAAGATTTTGGATAATTTTCACTATTATTATTCTGAATTCTTTTTCAGGTAGATTCTCTATCTCTTCCTCTTGTTTGGTTTGGTTTTATCCTTTTCCTTTATTTTCTGGGTATTTCTCTGCCTTTTCATCTTGTTTAGATTGCTGTGTTTGGAGTGACCTTTCCAGATTCTGGAAGTTTGTGGTTCCTCTTTATTGTGGAGGTTCCTCACTGTATGTGGGGTTGCATGGGTGGCTTGTCAAGGCTTCCTGGTTAGGGAAGCTTGTGTCAGTGTTCTGGTGGGTAGAGCTGGATTTCTGTCTGGTGTGCAATGAAGTGTCCAGTAGAGAGTTTTGAGATGTCAGTGGGTTTGGTGTGACTTTGGTCAGCCTGTATATTGAAGATCAGGGCTATGTTCCTATGTTGCTGGAGAATTTGTGTGGTATGTCTTGCTCTGGAACTGGTATCTTGGCTCTTGGGTGGTGCTTGGTTTCAGTGTAGGTATGGAGGCTTTTGGATGAGCTCTTATCAGTTAATGTTCTCTGGAGTCAGGAGTTCTCTGGTGTTCTCAGGTTTTTAACTTAAGCCTCCTGCTTCTGGATTACAGTCTTTTTTTTTATTATTCATTTTTTATTTTTTAATTTTATTTTATTTTTAAACTTTACAATATTGTATTAGTTTTGCCAAATATTCTTACAGTAGCCTCAAGATTTCTCCATCTATACAGCACCAATGATAAAACATCTAGGTTAATGATGAAAACTTTCTCCACAGTGAGGGACACCTGCAGAGGTTCACAGAGTTACATAGAGAAGAGAAGAAGGAGGAGGGAGATAGAGGTGACCAGGAGGAGAAGATCAGTTCAGTTCAGTCATTCAGTTGTGTCTGACTCTTTGTGACCCCATGAACTGCAGCACACCTGTCCTCCCTGTCCATCACCAACTTCCAGAGTTCACCCAAACTCACCCAAACTCATGTGCATTGAGTCGGTGATGCCATCCAGCCATCTCATCCTATGTCGTCCCCTTCTCCTCCTGCCCCCAATCCCTCCCACCATTAGAGTCTTTTCCAATGAGTCAACTCTTCGCATGAGGTAGCCAAAGTACTGGAGTTTCAGCCTCAGCATCTGTCCTTCCACTGAACTCCTAGGACTGGTCTCCTTTAGGATGGACTGGTTGGATCTCCTTGCAGTCCAAGGGACTCTAAAGAGTCTTCTCCAATAACACCGTTCAAAAGCATCAATTCTTCGGTGCTCAGCTTTCTTTGCAGCCCAACTCTCACATCCATACATGACCACTGGGAAAACCATAGCCTTGACTAGACAGACCTTTGTTGGCAAAGTAATATCTGTGCTTTTTAATATGTTATCTAGGTGGGTCATAAATTTCCTTCCAAAGAGTAAGCGTCTTTTAATTTCATGGCTGCAATCACCATCTGCAGTGATTTTGGAGCCCCCAAAAATAAAGTCTGACACTGTTTCCACTGTTCCCCATCTATTTCCCATGAAGTGATGGGACCAGATCCCTTGATCTTCGTTTCCTGAATGTTGAGCTTTAAGCCAACTTTTCCTCTCCTCTTTCACTTTCATTAAGAGACTTTTTAGTTCCTCTTCACTTCCTGCCATAAGGGTGGTGTCATCTGCATATCTGAGGTTATTGATATTTCTCCCGGCAATCTTGATTCCAGCCTGTGCTTCTTCCAGTCCAGCATTTCTCCTGATGTACTCTGCATAGAAGTTAAATAAGCAAGGTGACAATATATGGCCTTTTCCTATTTGGAACCTGTCCGATGTTCCATGTCCAGTTTTAACTGTTGCATCCTGACCTGTATACAGGTTTCTCAAGAGGTAGATGAGGTGGTCTGGTAGTCCCCTCTCTTTCAGAATTTTCCACAGTTTATTGTGATCCACACAGTCAAAGGCTTTGGCATAGTCAATAAAGCAGAAATAGATGTTTTCTGAAACTCTCTTTCTTTTTCGACAATCCAGTGGATGTTAGCAATTTGATGTCTGGTTCTTCTGCATTTTCTAAAACCAGCTTGAGCATCTGGAAGTTCACGGTTCACATATTGCTGAAGCCTGGCTTGGAGAATTTTGAGCATTACTTTATTAGCGTGTGAGATGGGTGCAATTGTGTGGTGGTTTGAGTATTCTTTGGCATTGCCTTTCTTTGGGATTGAAATGAAAACTGACCTTTTCCATTCCTCTGGCCACTGCTGAGTTTTCCAAGTTTGTTGACATATTGAGTGCAGCACTTCCACAGCATCATCTTTCAGGATTTGTAGTAGCTCAACTGGAATTCCATCACCTCCACTAGCTTTGTTCATAGTGATGCTTTTTAAGGCCCACTTGACTTCACATCCCAGGATGTCTGGCTCTAGGTGAGTGATCACAGCATAGTGATTATCTGGGTCATGAAAATCTTTTTTGTTCAGTTCTTCTGTGTATTCTTGCCACCTCTTCTTAATATCTTCTGCCTCTGTTAGGTCCATACCATTTCTGTCATTTACCGAGCCCATCTTTGCATGAAATGTTCCCTTGGTATATCTAATTTTCTTGAAGAGATCTCTAGATTTTCTCATTCTGTTGTTTTCCTCTATTTCTTTGCATTGATTGCTGAGGAAGGCTTTCTTATCTCTCCTTGCTATTTTTGGAACTCTGCATTCAGATGCTTATATCTTTCCTTTTTCCTTCGATTTTTGCTTCTCTTCTTTTCACAGCTATTTGTAAGGCCTCCCCAGACAGCCATTTTGCTTTTTTGCATTTCTTTTCCATGAGGATGATCTTGATTCCTGTCTCCTGTGGAATGTCATGAACCTCTGTCCATAGTTCATCAGGCACTCTGTCTATGAGTTCTAGTCCCTTAAATCTATTTCTAACTTCCACTGTATAATCATAAGGAATTTGATTTAGGTCATACCTGGATTGCCTAGTGGTTTTCCCTACTTTCTTCAATTTAAGTTTGAATTTGGCAATAAGCTGTTCATGATCTGAGCCACAGTCCACTCCCCACCTTGATTTTGCTGACTGTATAGAGCTTCTTCATCTTTGGCTGCAAAGAATAAAATCAATCTGATTTCAGTGTTGACCATCTGGTGATGTCCATGTGTAGAGTCTTCTCTTGTGTTGTTGGAAGAGGGTGTTTGCTATAACCAGTGCATTCTTGGGCAAAACTCTATTAGATTTTGCCCTGCTCCATTCCATATCCCAAAGCCTAATTTTCCTGTTACTCCAGGTGTTTCTTGACTTCCTATTTTTGCATTGCAGTCCCCTATAATGAAAAGGACATCTTTTTTGGGTGTTAGTTGTTACCTTGTTAGTACGAGGTCTTGTAGGTCTTCAAAGAACCGTTCAACTTCAGGCTCTTCAGCGTTACTGGTTGGAGCATAGGCTTGGGTCACCATGATATTGAATGGTTTGCCTTAGAAATGAACAGAGATCATTCTGTCGTTTTTGAGATTGCATCCAAGTACTGCATTTCGGACTCTTTTGTTGACCATGATGGCTACTCCAATTCTTCTAAGGGATTCCTGCCCACAGTAGTAGATATAATGGTCATCTGAGTTAAATTTACCCTTTCCAGTCCATTTTAGTTTGCTGACTCCTAGAATGTCGTCATTCACTCTTGCCATCTCCTGTTTTACCACTTCCAATTTGCTTTGATTCATGGACCTAACATTCCAGGTTCTTATGCATTATTACTCTTTATAGCATAAGACCTTGCTTCTATCACCAGTCACATCCACGATTGGGTATTGTTTTTGCTTTGGTTCCATCCCTTTATTCTTTCTGGAGTTATTTCTCCACTGATCTCCAGTAGCATATGGGGCACCTACTGACCTGGGGAGTTCCTCTCAGTATCTTATAATTTTCCTTTTCATACTGTTCATGGGGTTCTCAAGGCAAGAATACTGATCTGGTTTGCCATTCCCTTCTCCAGTGGACCACATTCTGTCAGACCTCTCCACCGTGACCCGTCTGTCTTGGGTGGCCCCACATGGCATGGCTTAGTTTCATTGAGTTAGACAAGGCTGTGGTCCATGTGATCAGATTGGCTAGTTTTCTGTGATTATGCTTTCAGTGTGTGTGCCTTCCCACGTCTGAGGTCAGGGGCAGCCGCCGAGAGGAGCTACCCCACATCCCAAGTCAGGGGCTGAAGCTGAGATGAGCTACCCCACGTCTGAGGTCAGAGGTGACAGCCGAGAGGAGCTACCCCACACCTGAGGTCAGGGACTGCAGTGAGAGGAGTTACCCCACGTCCAAGGAGCGGTGGCTGTGCAGGTACAAAGGAGCTACTCCACATTCAAGGTCAGGAGGGGAGACCTCCTCCAAGGTAAGGAGCAGCAGCTGTGCTTTGCTGGAGCAGCCGCTGTGCTTTGCTGGAGCAGCCGTGAAGAGATACCCCAAGTCCAAGGTAAGAGAAACCCAAGTAAGATGGTAGGTGTTGTGAGAGGAGGACAAGAGGGAGAATCAAAAGGGGAGAGAGCAAGCTAGCCAGTTATTAATTCCCTATGTGCTCTCCACAGTCTCGACCCCTCAGAGATGTTCACGGAGTTACACAGAGAAGAAAAGAGGGAGGAAGGAGGCAGGGGTTTCCAGGAGAAAAGGGGGAATAAAAAGGAGAGAGACAGATCCAGCCAGTAATCACTTCCCTAAGTGTTCTCCACAGCCCAGAACAAACAAAGAGATTCACAGAGTTGGGTAGAGAAGATAAAGTGTGGGAGGAGGTAGAGGTGACCTGGTGGAAAAAAAGGAGAGTCAAAAGGGAGAAAGAGCAATCAAGTCAGTAATTACACTCCTAAGTAAAAATGGGTACTGAAGATTGGGTTCTTAAAGGTACAAAATTGATAACAAATACCAAAAAGCAATGATTAAAAATCTAGGGTAGAGATTAGACTCTCAAAAATACAATATTAAAAAAAAAAAACAAAGTCATAAACATTATAAAATATATCTATAAAGTTTGATTTAAAAATAGGGTCTTTTTTTGCAAGGTAATAGGTTATAAAAATGCAAATTAAAGGAGTAATAGAGTACTTAAAAATAAACAAAAAAATTAAAAATGACAATAGTAAAAATATATCTAGGAATTTCTCTGGAGCTGTTGCAGACGGTGTGGGGTCAGTTCAGTTTCAGATAGTTCCTTGATCCGGCTTATCCTTCTCAAGATCTATAGGCCCCTTCCAATGTAGTTGGTGCTAAACACAGGGTTTTAATCTTGCACCTGTCACTTCCAAAGCAGTTCCCTCTGTTTATTTTAGCTTCTTCTGTTTGCTGGTCTCTTGAGTGTTTAATTTCCACACTGACACAAGGGGGTGAAGGTGGTGACTTATTTAGGCTCACTTGTTCAGTCGTGCTGTAGTGAGGGAGGAACACTGCAAACAAATATCACTGGCTTGTGTGGCAAGTGCTCACAGTATTTCAGCTGCACTAGGTTTGCCCCTGCTCACGGCGTGTGTGCTTTCCTGGTCTACATTGCTCAGGCTCCAATTTGCTCTGCCTGGGAACTGTCTGAGGTGGGCCCTGGGTTGTGTGCACTTTTGAGGTCTAAGCCGATTAGGTTATGGTTCTTGGGTATTTCATGAAGGCACAGACTGGGTTTGGCCTGCGTTTTGTGCCCTTCCCGGGTCCGAGAAGCTCAGGTGACCAGGTGCTTGGCGAACGCAGTCACCCCCAGGTGGGTGGTGTGTCTTATTGCCTCCCCCATCCCAGCCGCTCAGTTTTCTGGGTGTACAATGGGTGCGCCTTCTCAAGTGTGCCATGTCTCTTCTGAGGAGCTGATCTCTGGCTGCAGATGTCAACCTTCCAGAATCCCAAGAATTCTTGGTTAGTAATGGATCCTGTTTGAAGTTTGGTAGAGGATGCCTCTCTGGGGTAACAATTGCCCCTTTCAGGCTTTGGCTGCCCTCTACCCCCACCGCCTGCTTGTCTCTGGTGGGGGATGGGCCAGCCCACAGCAGGCTAGCTCTCTTCTGGTATTTGCTTAGTCCATGTTCTGTGAGCAGGCCTGGCAGTGCCTCAGGTTAGGGCTTTTTGCAGGATAGTTCTCTCTCTCTCTCTCTTTCTTTTTTTTTTTTTTTCCCTCTCTCTCTCTCTGGCTACCTCCCAGTTTGGGTTGCTATCTCACGTTATTTCCCTCATATTGCCCTCAAGGCATTCAGGCCAGGTCCTTACCATAAGCAATGCAGCCCATGCCTCCCTCTTCAGCCCCCACTCGCTGGTGGAGGCTGTGAGCACTGGGAGTCACCGTTAGGCATGTAATCTGTGGGTTTTAACTATTTATATATTTTTCCTCCCAGTTATGTTGCCCTCTGAGATTCCAAGATTCCCCACAGACCCAGAGGTGAGAGTGTTTCCTGGTGTTTGGAAACTTCTCTTTTGAGACTCCCTTCCTGGGATGGATCTCCATCCCTACCTCTTTTGTCTCTCTTTTTATCTTTTATATTTTGTCCTACCTCCTTTCAATGACATGGGCTGCCTTTCTGGGTTCCTGATGTCCTCTGCCAGCATTCAGAAGTTGTTTTGTGGAATTTGCTCAGCTTTCAAATGTCTATTTTTATTTTGAAGATGTGGAGATGTCTTTCTCATTTTATGGATAAAGAAATAGATCTAGAAATGTAAAATACTTTCTCAACATCACATAAGTAAATAATAAAGCCTGACTTCAAAACTCTCTTAACTACTTTTCCAAGAGTAAAGATCATAAACTGCATTTTCAATAAATATCAACCATTATTATCATTTACAATTATTAGCCCATAAATATCCTGTGTGTGGTAGGCATTATTAACCCCATTTATTTGAGGCAACTGAGGGTCAGAGAGTTTAAGTGACTTGCTTAGTACACACAAGTGTGTGTGTATTAGTCACTCAATCGTGTCTGACTCTTTTCAATTCCAGGGACTGTAGCCCACCAGGCTCCTCTGTCCATGGAATTTACCAGGCAAGAATACTGGAGTAGATAACCATTCCCTTCTCCACGGGGTCTTCCCTACTCAGGGATCGAACTTGGGTGTCCTGCATTGTATGTAGATTCTTTACTGCCTGAGCCACCAGTGAAGTATTAAGTGGCAAATATGGGATTTAAACCAAGTATGCTTTTGGACGTCCCAGCTTCTGAGTTCAAATACTGTTCTGTTACTTATTAGCTGTTTGACCATGGGCACTTTATTCAACCTTTCCATACCTCAGTTTTCTTATCTACCAGATGGGTAAAGATAGTAACAACTTAATAGATTATTGTGAAGATTAAATTAGTTAAGACATATAAAATACTCAGAACTAGGGTCTGATACTTAGTAAGTGCTATATAAAAACTAGTTATTATTAGTAGTAGCAGTAGTATCTATTATGTAAAATAATAGATACTACTATAGTAGTATCTATTGTAGTAGTATACTATTATGCTAATAGTATAATAGTGGCATAATAGTATAATAGTATTATAATTATATATTATCATAGTACTATAATATATTATATATTATATAATTATATATTATCATAGTACTATAATATATTATATATTATATAATTATATATTATCATAGTACTATAATATATTATATATTATATAATTATATATTATCATAGTACTATAATTATATATTACAATAGCATAATAGTAATATCTATTATGCTAAACTACCTTTGGACCATGTATTATTTATCATATCAAGGGTACTGGTTTTCAGACTTACCACCTTCTGCATAGTCCTGTTTCATTGCAATAACTTTTTTTTTTTTTTTGCAATAACTTCTTATAGATGTTTTCAAAGTTATATTTTTAGCATTACACAAAACCAATAAAAATTATTTTTAAAGATGTAGGACTGAGTTCCTTCACAATGTGCATCTGTGATGAATATGCTTTCCTACGTGACAAGAGTGTATGAGAACAGAAATTCACTCTCTTCTTTTGTGATAAGGGCCAAGTTTCCCCCTGTTCTCAAGAATTGCTATAGTCTTGTTCCTCACAAGTAGTGGAGAAATAAAGCCCTTGTCAAAGCTAATGAAGTGAGAGGTCTGTATCAATATTATCAGGAGTGAGCCCAAAAGGAAAAAGCCCAACACTCCTGGCCAGGGCAAATATCAGCTGGAGCCCTAGGGAAGCTTTTCACAAATTTCAAACACTACTTAGGGGGTTAGAGTTATTTCTGATAAATAGATTTTCTAGCTGATATCTCTTGAAAGGGAAAAGACTGGCTACAAAGCAAATATCAACCTAAAATATAGTCGTATTTCTCTTAAGCAGTGATTTGCAGGTGAATCCACCTGAATGGTTACAAACACTAACTACCTAATTTTTTTAAAAATCCTAAGCTTTCATGAGCCATATGTTTGTGTTCCAAAAATATGATTGTGATGAAAACTTATATGTAATTTGTCCATCCATTCATTTATGAAAGGTTTATAAAGTGCCTTCTATAAGCCGTTCACTTTGTATCGATTCTTTGATACTGGAAATGTGTAATAACATGAAGTCAAAAAATGTCCTTAACTCTGCTGTGACCCTGGAGATTCCCTCCATTTTACCTCTGATGTCACCCTGGAGATTTACCAGCTTCATTATAGATATATTCTGACTTAGTTCTGGATACAGACTATCAAATCAATATCCTTATGCCAAGATATCTTAGATTCTGCTATGATAGTAGAATGTTTGAAATTAATTTACTTAAGAGAAGATCAAAATCTTGTCTATAATCAATTTAATAGAGGCAAATGACTAGTAAATACGTTGCTGCTGCTAAGTCGCTTCAGTCGTGTCTGACTCTGTGCGACCCCATAGACGGCGGCCCACCAGGCTCCCCCGTCCCTGTGATTCTCCAGGCAAGAATACTGGAGTGGGTTGCCATTTCCTTCTCCAATGCATGAAAGGGAAAAGTGAAAGTGAAGTCACTCAGTCGTGTCTGACTCTTCACGACCCCATGGTCTGCAGCCTACCAGGCTCCTCCGTCCATGGGATTTTCCAGGCAAGAGTACTGGAGTGGGGTGCCATTGCCTTCTCCAAAGTAAATACATTAGTCATTTTTATATATCTACCTTGAAAGCATACTTAGTATGGCAAAACTTATGTTCTAAACATTGTTTAAAAAATGTGGTTATCTGGTTCCAAGAATAGATACACACAAAAAAGGGGAGATTAACTCAATCTCTGCTGTATTGTGATCCTATTTATTTAATTATCAAAATCTAAATATTTCAGTAATGAGCAAAGTAATTGCTAACAATATTCTGTAGGTTTAAATATTCTCTTAAGCAATAGTCAAAAAATTCCTATAGATTTATTTTATTCTCCAAATGCAAAAATGATGACAATAAATCAAAGCCCTTACCATGTATTTAATAATAATTTTAAACAGTCTCTATCTATACATGTTTATATTTTGTCCTATCAAAATTGCAAAGGTATTTATAATGTACACTACTTGCATTAATAGAGTCAGTTCAGGATGGGAACTGTGAACCATAACTATTGTCCTTTTTTTTCCAAGCGACTTTAAAAAGACCTTTATACCCTATAATTAATTGGCCAGCTAGGGAAGTCTGTTGTAGAAACAAATGTAGTTCAAATAGTATTCCATAGTAGATGGCATTTGTTCAGAAACCTTTTTTCTGAAGACTATTAAAACATTCATGAGAACCTACCAATTATTTAGCCCAGAGAGAGTTCCTTACAGAAAAAGCTGGGGGAATTATCATACAACAATAATAAAAACACTGAATGTGTTACCTAAGGCATGAGATCATATACTCTTGGTGACTTTAGTTGCCAGGTTTTAGATCTAATTATCTCGATCAATGTGCTTCAGCATCAGTTTGAATAGTTGACTCCTTATTGAAAATTTGAAATTTATTTGCATGGAATATTCAGAGAACTGCAAGTCTTAAAGTGACATTGGATGTTTCACTCACAAGGATACATTTTTACTGCTATATAACATTTTTCATATTCATCTTAAAGTGCAACAGTAGCTAAGAAGCTACTTCTCACATTTCCCTAAAAACTATAACAACTATAATTTATTCCAGAAGAAAATGCCTGGAACACATGATGAAAATGTAGTTTTAAAAAAATGTTCTTCTTTTTTGAACTGAAATCTACAGCTGAACTTCATTCATCAAAGTTTTGCTTACCCCAAACTGGTCATTTAAATGAGGTCATTTTGCAAGAAAAGGATATTTACATGAAACACCTTTTCTTTTCCTTCTCAGTGACCATATTTTCCTTTCTATGACCATCAGTTTATTCAAATTAACTCCATTTGGATAATTGAAATTTGACTCAATTAGTTAGATAATTGCCGGGGTCCAGCCCCGGCTGATCCAGGGTATTCAAAGGAGAGACGGCGTAGGTGACCTATTTATTTAAATATTTATCAAAGATATAAAGAGTAATAGGATGAGGATAGCTTAGTGAGGAAATTCAGTGGAGAAAAGCGGCTGAAATAAGGATAGCTCAGTAGGAAAATTCAGTGAAGAAAAGAGGCTGAGTAGCTTGGTTTATGCAGGAGACCAATAAAACTTCAAGACAAGAAGTTTGCACCACTTACGTAGGCCACAGGCGTCCTTCCATTCTCCCGAAGGAGAGGAGACACTGAGGCCTCCCTGGTCGGATCTTAGAAGCCCAGGCATAATTAGCAAGCATGGCGGGTTCCGCGCTCCAGATGGAGACTCAGCCAGAATTTGGGAGAGAGAGCGACATGGGGAGACCAAGTTTCAGTGAACAAGGCCCACACTTTTTTTTCTGAAGTAGTTTTTATACCTTAAGTTATGCATAGAGGATGATGGGGGAAGGGGTAGAGTCATGCAGCAAGCCAGGCTTTCTTCCTGCAAACTTATCATATGCAAAAGCTTAGGTGATTTGCATCATCTTCTGGCCCAGAGGCCTGTTAACATTTTAAGACCCTTTCTTCAGAAAACTTATTTTTCTCTAAAGGTGATTGATCAGGAGCCACCCTCCAAAAGCATTAGATAAAGTTGCATTCCTACAGAGCAAAGGTGTGGTGGGCTATAACAAGAAAAAGAATTAACTCAAGGGTCCCAGGTTACAAACATTAAAGCTACTACTTACACCAATTATATTAATCAATACACTGCCAGGGACACAGCAGGTAAGGGATATGGAGACTTGGCAGCAAACATTGGCCCAATAAGTGAAAAACCCTTCACCAATACAATTTCTAATCAATCTTTTAAGTACTCAAAGGAATCTGTGTTTAGACAGTTTAGAACATCTCCTGCCTCTCTGGGAGGCTCTGAACAATCACATGTGGCCGGAAAAACCTATTCAGGCAGGCTAGAGGATTTCCAAAGGAGTTTGTAGGTTAAACACTGTCACACGCAGGAATTATTAACTGGAGCTGTAAGCTAACTCTTTTTTCAGAGAGAGGTAGTGGGGGACAGCCCCCCGTAAAGTCAGAGGTGTAGGTGAAAGCACAAAGCAGAAAGTAGGCAGACTCTGGTTTTGGGGGTAGATGCTCAAGAATTCCAGGGGGACTCCTGAGGCTCGATCCCGCCTTTGCATATGCCAAGCCTCCTTCCTCATGACCTTTGTCATGGGTGGAGCTCCTCACGCTGGCTCCCGGCAGTGATAGAATTCCAGCTGAGCTATTCCAGATCCTGAAAGATGATGCTGTGGAAAGTGCTGCACTCAATATGCAATATGCACTCAATATACAATATGCCGGCTCCCGGCGGATAATGATCAATACTAAAATCTGTGCCAAAGTATTATTTATGTAAAACAGACTGCCAGTTATTTCTCCAGCAACAGTGGGTTTATTTGAGATCAACAAAAAATTGGAATTGGGAGTCTTCAACCATGGTGAGCCATTGTAAATCCCTGGATAGTAAAGAGAACTCTTTTATAGAGAGGAAGAGGAACATAGGAAGACTATAGTATAAAAAAGGAAGTCCATGGTTTTCCACTGGATGAGTTGTTGCCAGGAAAGAAAAAGGATTCTTTCTTCTTCTTGGGATCTCTTATTATTGCAAGACATTAGAGCTCCCCTTTCTGGTTTCCTGACAACATTTAATTAGGTCTTCTGTTCATTATTATTCTCCGCTTCACCCCCTACCCCCGACGAGGTCTTCCCTGCAGCTCAAATGGTAAAGAATCTGCCTGCAATTCAGGAGACCTGGATTTGATCCCTGGGTGGGGAAGTTCCCCGGGAGAAGGAAATGACAACCCACTCCAGTATTCTTGCCTGGAGAATCCCATGGACAGAGGAGCCTGGCGTTCCTACCTTTTGTGGGATCACAAAGAGTCCAACACAACTGCATGACTAACACTACATGCTCTCTGAAAATCATGGATCTCTCTTCCCCCATAAGGTATAGAATACTACAAACAAGGGCATAAAAGCCCTTGTATAAATAAAAGAGTACATGGTTTTTCACTGATGAGTTGTTGTCAGAAAAAAAAAAAAAAAGGAGCCTTTCTTCTTCTTGGGTTCTGTTATCATTGCAAAGCCTGAGTGCTCCTCTTTCTTGTTTCTTGACTACATTTAATTGAGGCTTTTGTTTATTATTATTATTTTGTTTGTTTGTTTGTTTACATTTTCCCCTTTTGATCAAGATCTTTCTCTAAAAGAATTACTGATCAAGAGTCAGGCTTTCCAGTTTCAGTACCTTTTTGTCTTTCAGTTCCATAAAGGATCTTTCCTAGGTATAGTGTCTCACATCAGAAGGAAACTGCACAAACTGAACATCTATTGAGATCACATTCAAATTACAAAGAGAGATAAGAGGGAGAACTCTCAGGCCCTTTTTATCTAAAGTTCATATGTTATTAAGATCACAGGCACTGAAGATCATATGAAGCATTATGTCATCATCAAAGGTGTAATGGCAAATTTCCACAAGGCCTGGTCTGGATATCTTGGGAAAGCCATCTCATCAGATCCTGGCTGCTTCAACTTCAAGAATTTTTTACTTTCAGGTCACCAGATGATGTGCGGGTCCAGGCAAGGTTTTACCCTTTCTTTATGTGTGTCATGTAAATCTAAGAGCCTATTCCCGAGTTTGGCAGCATAAGGTTTGGTTATCAGTACCTGATAAGAGCCTTCCCAACAAGTTTAAAGAGAATCTTTCTGGAGGTGTCTAAAATCTCCAGGTTGTAAGGTATGATGCTTAAGGTCTTTGTCTCCTGAGAGAACATTGTAAAAAAGATTATTCTACCAAACACGGTTATTTTAAATAGAATTAATTAAACTTTTTTTCAGTATTGGAGTATCTCCCTTTTTATCAGTTGTGGACCAAAAGAGACTGGAGCCAAGTGTATTGGGCATTTATGACTATCTAAAAAAGGTGAGAGTTCATGAATTTCAAAAGGGGTATATCTGAGATTTAGAAGGATCAACAGCAATGTTTTTGGCCAAGGTCCTTGGAGGATCACTATAAATTTTGTCAGTTGAATTTGAATAATGCTAGTAGTGGATTTTCGGAGAAGGCAATGGCACCCCACTCCAGTACTCTTGCCTGGAATATCCCATGGATGGAGGAGCCTGGTAGGCTGTAGTCCGTGGGGTCGCTAAGAGTCAGACATGACTGAGCAACTTCCCTTTCACTTTTCACTTTCATGCATTGGAGAAGGAAATGGCAACCCACTCCAGTGTTCTTGCCTAGAGAATCCCAAGGATGGGGGAGCCTGGTGGGCTTCCATCTATGGGGTCGCACAGAGTCGGACACGACTGAAGCGGCTTAGCAGCAGCAGCAGTAGTGGATTTTACTATCCTCGAGTAATGAGGATAGTAAATGCAGTAAAAACATTACAAAATCAGCCAAATAGAGTAGATTTGTAGAAGTACCTGACTAGTAAGATGGGTTCCTCTATCATTATAAAGTTAGAGAGGATCTTCCTAGATATGAATAATCTTTATCCAAAGGACTTTAGCCACAGAAGATATCATAGCCTGTCGAAATAGAAAGGCTGCAGTCCAGTGTGGAAACATATACACCATGACTAAAACACATTTGTATCTATGAGATGGAGGAGACTGTATGAAATCTATTTGCCAGATCTTGAATGGTCCATTAAGCAGTTTAAAATGTTTAGGAGCAGTACAAATAGGCTTCCATGGGTTGTATTTTGGACAAGTGAGACAAGTGTGCTCATGCATACTCAGTTGCTCAGTTGTGTCCAACTCTTTAGACCCCACAGACTGTAGCCCACCAGGCTCCTCTGTCCATTGATTTTCCAGGCAAGAATCATAGAGTGGGTTGCCAAATTTCCAATCTTGTTTCTTTTTTCTGAGGCAAGTTTTTAGTCTTTTCCAGCCTGTTTTTCTAAGCTATCATTTGGGGAAATATTCCTTTGGACTGTGACAGAGGTTTGGTTACTGTTGGTTCCTATAAGGGCAGCAGTCATTACAGAAATATCAACAAGGTGATTTTCCTTAGCTTCTAGAGGGTTAAGTTTAGAATGCCCCAGAATTTTAATAATACCTGAAGTGGCAGGTAAAGGTTTTATATTCAGTAATTCCTAAACTTGGGAGACATTTTAAATTTTATTCCTTCTGGAATTAAAGAAACCATATTGTTTGCACAGCATTGCCAAATCATGAGCTACTCCAAAAAGTATATCTATTGTTAGTATAAATATTGACAGTTTTGCCTTTGGCTAAAGTGAAATTTGGTGTGTTGTTTAGTCGCTAAATTGTATCTGACTCCCACCTCATGCATGTAGCTCACCAGGCTAGTCTGTTCATGGGATTTCCCAGGCAAGGATACTGGAGAGGGTTGCTATTCCTTCTCCAGGGGCTCTTCCCCACCTCGGGATTGAGCTGGTGTCTCCTGCATTGCAGGTAGATTTTTTTTTACCACTGAGCCACCAGGGAAGCTCATATAAGTGCATATAATTCAGCCTATTGGGTTGAAGTAGCCATAGGTAAAGGTGTTGCCTCAACAACATGGAAAGGAGTTACAATAGTAAACACAGCATAATATTTGCATTGTCACCTTTTAAATCCAAAGCATCAGTGAACCGTGAGAAGTCAGCAATACCCAAGGGAATTTCCTGCAGATCATCATGAGGGGTCAAGAGGTGATTTGTCAGCATTAAGAATTCATGAATGATTTTGTCAGTGATGAAGGAGAGAAGAATGCCAGGTTAAGGTTATTTCAAAATAAAAGAGTTATCTGAGGGGTAGTTAACAAAGAACTTTATAGGAGATGAGGTGGCTGATTGAGAAATTATGAATGTGATGGGAATTCAGGAAGGGTTCTATTGTATAAGATAAAAAAAAGAAATGACTAAAGGATATTTCACAACAATTTTATTGGTGACCTTAACAGAAAAGGCAGTGGCAATAATGGCTCTAAAGCAGGGAAGTTATTCTCATGTCACAGGGTCCAGATGCTGGCCATAATACGTCATGGATCCATGGTGGTCCACACGTTTTTGGATGAGTATACCAAGGACTTCCCTTTCTTTTCATATATAAAAAGGAAAAAAGAAATCTGAAAATTGGGATTCCTGAGGGCAGATGGGCTCATCAAACTCTCCTCCAGTGCTTAAAGACAATTGTGGCTGGCTCTACAAATAAAATTGGGTTGGAGCTGTTACTCTTTAGTAAAACATATGATGGTTTACTGATAAGAAAAAATGTGGAATCTGATTTTGGCAGAAACCAACTAGTCTGAGAAAGCTTAATAGTTGGTGCTTAGTTTTGAGTTTTAGGAAACTTAGGACACCACGAAGTCCATTTGGGTCTGGGTATAATCTTTGTTCTGATATGTAGATGCCCTACATATTAAACCCGGGTTGGGGAAAATTGCAATTTTTCCTTGGTGACCTTATCTCCCTTTAGGGTTAAAAGCCTTAGCGTGTGGATTCTGTCATCCTGTGAAGAAAGTTTAGAGAAGGAGAGCAAAGAAGCAAATCATACACATACTGCAGCAAAGTAGACATAGGAAAATTTATATTATCCAGATTAGATGTCAAGATTTGGGAGAAATAAGAAAGACTCTTCATTAGAATGCTGAGGCATTACCATCCTGGTGCATATTTTTTTGCTCCCAAGGTGAAGGCCACAATGTGATTAGCTTCATCAATTAGAATACTAAAGAACACACAGCATGAATCAATTACAGTAAATGATTTGTTTCCAGAAGGAGAGAATGTTAGTAACATATGAGAGTTGAGGACAACAGATGTGGAAGGATAACAATGTTTTTTATTGCTTGGAGGTCCTGGACAAACCTCCATCCTTGGCCTTTAGGTTTTTCTCACCGTTAAGTAGAAGTTTTATATGGACTAGTACAAGGAATAATGAGGTCTTGAGTCTTATAATCTTGTGTTACAGACTTTATACCTTAAAGGGCTTCTTATAGGATATTGATTAATTCTGGGAAGAGGTGTTTTTTTTCATATTTTATTTATTTATTTTTTAAAATATCAGATGCATGATACTGGGAAGAGGTTTTGAAGGATATATTTGAATCTTGATGGGAGATAGACTGTGAATTTTACCAGTATCAGTTGGATATTTTGCACATAAGGTTTACAGTAGCTGATTCAGTAGAGTCAAGTGATCAGTAACTCCAGGATCAGCTCTAGTACTGTCAAAGATGAAAGAATCAAATATATCAAAGGGTTATTTAATTCATTTTTTATGGTTACTTTGTGAACTATTGTCAAATTCTAGAACTATTTCCACTTTTCAGGAGAAGTAGCCAGCATAATGCTACTCTAAGAAGTCTCAGCCTAATAAATGAGTAGGGATATAGGAACTAAGGAGAAAAGAATGTATATATTTAAAAAAGCCCAAATGAGGGGGAGGTGGTGAATTCAGAAAAAGGAACATCTTTAGGTTCATTAGGGACCCCTGCTATTTGAACTGTCTTAATACTCCAAGGCAAGGGCTATCTTATATGACTAGAGTTGAGCACCAGGAGTATGGCTCCAATGTCAGCTAGTGCAGGAAGAGATTCATCTCTAATCTGAAGACATGTTTCTCCAAGCCAATTAGGAGGGAAGGTTGGGAAGATCTTCTGTAGTTTCTTAGAGCCCCATAGTTGAGAATTGGGAGGACACTGGAAAGGCAGGTTTGAGGATTGAAGGAGTCTGAAGTGATTAAATCTGTTAAAAAATATATTTTCCATGTCCTGGGTATTTTAATTTTTTTTTTTTTTTTGCTTTGTTTGTTTTACAAAAATGACAAAGACTAGAAGGGTTTTCATTTTATTTAGGGGCTTTCATTTACCACAGTTGAAGAATAAGAATTTCAAATAGTTCAATTCACTTGCTCAGTCATGACTGATTCTTCATGACCCCATGGACTACAGCACACCAAGCTTCCCTGTCCATCACCAACCCCCAGAGCTTGCTCAAACTCATGTGCATTGAGCCAGTGATGCCATCCAACCATCTCATCCTCTGTCGCCCCCTTCTCCTCCTGCTTTCAATCTTTCCCAGCATCAGGGTATTTTCCAGTGAGTCAGTTTTTCATATTAGGTGGCCAAAGTATTGGAGTTTCAGCTTCAGCATCAGTCCTTCCAATGAATATTCAGGACTGATTTCCTTTAGGATTGACTGGTTTGATCTCCTTGCCAGCCAAGGGACTCTCAAGAATCTTCTCCAACACCACAGTTCAAAACATCAATTCTTTGGCACTCAGCTTCCATTATACTCCAACTCTCACATCCGTATATGTCTACTGGAAAAAAATTTAGCTTTGAATAGACAGACCTTAGTTGGCAAAGTCATGTCTCTGCTTTTTAATATGCTGTCTAAGTTAGTCATAGCTTTTCTTCCAAGGAGGAAGCATCTTTTAATTTCATGAATTTCAATAAATTTCAATGGTCATTGAATTTCAATGGTCTTCCTTTTAAGTGACTCATCCAGAGTATGAGAGACCTGGTTTATTGGTATAACAAAATCTGATTGCTGTGGCAAAAACTTCCAAAACTATGTTGAATAGTAATGGTGAAAGTGGGCACCCTTGTCTTGTTCCTGACTTTAGAGGAAATGCTTTCAGTTTTTCACCATTGAGGATAATGTTTGCTGTGGGTTTGTCATATATAGCTTTTATTATGTTGAGGTATGTTCCTTCTATTCCTGCTTTCTGGAGAGTTCTTATCATAAATGGATGGAGTGGACATAGTTTCCCATTCCATCCTTGTCCTTTTTACTAGTTTCCCATTCCATCCTTGTACAGTTCAGCTCATTAGTATAGAATTAAAAGCTACCCTCGGCAAAATCAAAATCTTAAGGAAGACTAGAATTTTCTTTAAAAATAATGTGAAGCTGATTATGTCCGTCTAGTCAAGGCTATGGTTTTTCCAGTGGTCATGTATGGATGTGAGAGGTGAATTGTGAAGAAAGCTGAGCACTGAAGATTTGATGCTTTTGAACTGTGGTGTTGGAGAAGACTCTTGAGAGTCCCTTGGACTGCAAGGAGATCCAACAAGTCCATCCTAAAGGAGATCATTCCTGGGTGTTCATTAGAAGGACTGATGCTGAAGCTGAAACTCCAATACTTTGGCCACCTCATGCGAAGAGTTGACTCATTGGAAAAGACCCTGATGCTGGGAGGGATTGAGGGCAGGAGGAGAAGGGGACGACAGAGGATGAGATGTCTGGATGGCATGACTGACTTGATGGACATGAGTTTGGGTGGACTCCAGGAGTTGGTGATGGACAGGGAGGCCTGGAGTGCTGCGATTCATGGGGTCGCAAAGAGACGGACACGACTTAGCAACTGAACTGAATTGTAATAGTCATGAACAGGCTGATCAGATTTTTGTATGCCAGTCTAAATTGTGTTCCAATCCACAGACTGTAAAAGCTTTAGAAATTGCCCAATGAAGTAATCTAGAGAATGGCTGAATATAATCATATAAGTTAGCAGGCTGGTCTCCTGATTATAACTCTAGAGACCTTTCAGGATTTTCCTTACCAGCAATTTTCATCCACCACTAGGCCTGACCTTCACAAACAAGCATATGAACTAGCTAGAAGTCAAAGAAACCAGATTAAGGCTAAATGACTATATTATATAACTCAGCAAATCTGTGAGGATCTTTGGCTACTTAGGGAAAATCTGACTGTGGCTCACAGTTCAGTTTTACTTCAGGGAATATAAGAAATTAAGAGTTTAGTTTCTGGATCCTCAGAAAGCTTAATTTTAAAGGGACAGGTTCTGATAAGTTCAAAGGAAAAGGGAAATTCTGCAAGATAATCAGTACTGTGGAATTGAGGGTTTGGAGGAGATGTAGGTAGTATAGAAGGGAAAGGAGGATGATGTTCCTGGAGGTGTGGCCTGAGCATGAGAAACTGAAGGAGAGAGACGAGATGGCACTGGAAACAGGGCCTGAGACAAAGAAACCAAAGAAGAGGAGAATGAATCTTTGAAAGCTGTTTTATCTTTGATTGTTTCCATTAATATTCAAATTTTATTTTACAGAAAGGCAATTTTAGGCTACTGATAACATTTGGAAGCCTCATATTCAATCAAAACACACATTCCATTCAGTTCTAGAAACTTTAGAGTTATGGTAATCCAATTCAGTTTTAAGGAAAGTCGTGGCCATTGATTGATATTCTAAATTGCCTTTAGTCAAGTCAGTCCATTTAGTTAGAAATGTGCTTAAGGAAAGACTATGATATTTAAACAGAAAATCACTCAGAGTCCCTGTATGGGGACTCAAAATATTTAGATAACTGGGATCCCATTTCTCAGATATTTTTCTCTAAAATGAAAGAATAATTTTTAAACAACTTAAACACAAACAGCTTCCAGCTCAAACAACTCAGCCTGAGCATCTCAAATATCTCTAACACCTTACAATTCAAACATCTTAAACAGTTTATATCTCTCAAACAGCTTGCAGGCCTGATACCACCCAGTTCTAAGAGAACAGCTTGGTCCCAGAGGAGCCAAGCTGAAGGATTCTCAGCTCAGTTCCTATAGAACAGCCACTATTCTAACGGAATGGACTGAAGGCTGAACTGGCATAGTTCCAATGAATCAGCCTCTGCTCCCAAAGGCATGGACCAAAGTCTAGTCAATTCCTGGAGGAACAGTTCCTATTCCAAAATGAATGGGCTGAAGGCTGAACCAGTTTCAGTTGGAACAGTCTGATTTCAAATAAGACTGAAGTGCCAAATAAGTATTTGCATATAGAAAAAGGCCTTAAACAGAAAGGATGAAATCTTAAAACAGATACTGAATAGAATGTAGGATCTTCAAAATGCAAAGAGGGCAGAAGCTTGGATCCAGGAGAAAGACATATGTTCAAATTCTGGAGTTGGCAAGAAAATCAATGAGGAAAAATAGGCTTAATGTGGATACTACACCTGTTTACTTGGCCTTCCCTGGTGGCTCAGATGGTTAAGAATCAACCTGTAATGTGGGAGACCTGGGTTCAATCCATGGCTTTCCAAGGGCATGACAACCCACTCCAGTGTTCTTGCCTGGAGAATTCCCGTGGACAGAGTAGCCTGGTAGGCTACAGTCCATGGGGTCACAAAGAGTCAGACAGGACTGAGTGACTAAGCACAGCACACCTGTTTACTTATCAGCTTTGGATTTGTTGGGGGTCTTCTCTTGATTCCTATATAAGCCACCAAAATATTGACCTGAAATAAATAGATTGTCAATTATTTCTCCAGCAAAAATGGGATTATTCAAGATTGGCAAATAATTGTAATTCATAGTCTACAGGTATAATCAAATAAGATAGGGGATCCCCAGAAACAATGACTGTTATCAGGCAAAAGAAGTAACAATAGCAAAGATGATATGTCAATTGTAAAGATTCCCAGTTCTGTTTCAATAGTAATGATTAGCCTGAACTGTTCAACTACTAGATCAACTGGAACCTAAGGGATGATGGTGTTGACTTTTTCTGACTCTTGTGACTTCAATCAACTAAGGCTTAGATCATCAACCATCCAGCCTCTTTATGAATATGCATGTACCCTTAGCTTCAAACTTTCTCAATATTGCTGTTTGGAGAGATGCTGCTTTGAGAAAAACTCTCAGTGTTCTCCTTCCTTGCTGCAAGTAACAATCTTTCTTTCGTCTGAGCTTTAGCTTGATTATCTCTTTTGTATTGACACCAGCTAAGAGGCAGATTCAGTTTTGGGGTAATACAAACATGGCAGGCCATGTGTAAGTCCCCAAACAGCAAGGGAAGGGGAATGCTTTTACAGAGGAAAAAGAAGTTGGGATGGCTTTAGTAAACAGATTCTATTCAGTATCTGTTTTAAGATTTCATCCTTTCTGTTGCCAGGAAAAAGGAAGAGTCTTTCTTGTTACTATTGGGCTCTTTTATCATCACAGAGCATGAGCACTCCACCTTCTGATCTCTTGACTCTATGTAATTGAAGTTTCTATGTATTATTTTTTTACATTAGTATTTCACCTTGTTTTATTTAAACCAATTGTTGACTTAAAGTGAAACATTTCTAGTGATATTTGATCAGCTAGAGTTTCACTTTTAGGCCCATAGTTGCCAGTTATCTAGCATACAACAACATATGAATTAAGAAAAAGCTTGAGGATGAACTGGGAGACTACTCAGCCTTCAGCTTCCTTAAAGTTGAGTGATTACTGACTATGTAATTGTCAGTGTTGTCAGAAAGGACAATTTTTGACTGAAGTCCAACATAGTTTGCACTGTATCTTAAGGTTTATGATCTTGGCTATTGGTGGGCATGGAGTTGTGCTCATGTGCTCACTCAGTATTCTGTGATGGTGCTAATATTGATTTAATAAATATGAGTGTGAACTGTATTAGCCACTCAGTCATGTCTGACTCTTTGCAACCCCATGGACAACCCCATGTCCATGGGATTCTCCAGGCAAGAATACTGGAGTGGGTTGCAATGCCCTCCTCCAGGGGATCTTTCTGACCCAGGGGTAAAACCCAGGTCTTCTCCAATTCAGTCAGATTCTTTACCATCTGAGACACAAAGGAAGCCCAAGTAACCTATTCCCTGACCAGGAAATGAATGAACCCAGGCCACAGCAGTGAGAGTGCTGAATCCTAACCACTAGACCAGTAGGGAAGGTTTAGGTTTCATGATGCTAAATTGCTTCAATTGTATCCAACTCTTTGTGACACCATGGACTGTACCTGATCAGGCTCCTCTGCCCATGGGATTCTCCAGGCAAGAATAGTGGAGTGGGTTGCCGTGCCTTCCCTCAGGGGATCTTCCCAACCCAGGGATTGAACCCAGTTCCGTTATATCTCCTGCATTGGCAGGCAGGTTTGTTTTTTTTTTTTTTTTTTTTTTTTACCACAAGTGCCACCAGTTAGTATAGGTCTTAATAAATGTCAAACAAAAGAGAATGATAAAAGTCATGCTGGGAAAACAAAATGAATATACTTGCACTACAGAGATATATTTTTCTGTCTGTTGCTTGAACAAGCATAAGGGGTGGTGGTGATGAGTCAACAATTTAGCACTAGAAAGCAAATTCCAGTCACATTGAGGATACAGCAATTTGACAAAATGGTAAAACTATTTAAGGACATTGCCATGAAATATGTTAATGTGAAAATCAAATTTCCCTTTTTTTATTTACTAATTTTTGATCCTGGGCTAATATTGAAACTCACATTAAAGAGAGTATTATTTTTAAGACATAGCTTTTAAGCTTCTGATTCATGTTTGAAAGGGATCCATAAATGAGATTTTACCTGAGTATTCTAAGCAAAGCTGCTTGAAATTGAATAGCTTTTGCAAGAAGTCATTCCCACATAGATAGCTAAACATTAAGAATTAAGAATTTCCAATTTTTATCTGTAGAGTTGTAACAAATATCTTTATGAAAGAACAAGTGATTGGTTCAAGCTAATGAGGCTGATTAGTTTTTGGAAGAATTACTGACCACACTAAATAGTAGTCAATATAATAACTAGTGATTATTGATATGTCTTGTACTGAGAAATGTGAGTATGCTATTTTGGTGTCTGAAAATAATAACACAACTAAATTTTAAAGTATTTTTTAAAGTTATTGCTACAGAATCAACAAACATAGAGGAATCATTATGTAGTAGGACCAAAGCTATGAAAAGTTAAGAAACGAGGAGACATGAGATAGAACAAAAATCTATCAGTTAAAAATAACCTTAATAGCATTATTCCCTTAAGTGTGTTTCAAGACAACTATCTCTCAGAATCTTGATCTATAATTGTTTTGTTGTTGTTGTTGTCGTTAGTCAGTCAGTCGTGTCCGACTCTTTGCGACCCATGAACTGTAGCCCGTCAGGCTCTTCTGTCCATTGGATTCTCCAGGCAAGAATACTGCAGTGTGTTGTCATTTCCTTCTCAAGGGGATCTTCCCACCCAGGGATCAAACTGGGGTCTCCCACATTGCAGGCAGGCTATATACCATCTGAGCCATCAGGAAAGCCCCAATTATGTTTTCTAACCTTAAATTCATGTTTTTAGTCTTATGAGAAATCAATTGCCTCTTTTTGACAACTGCTGTATTTGCATCCATGCCATTAAAGTCATACTGTTTTCCAACTGCACAACTTAGTGACCTCCAGTTTGGGTGCTGAATGTTATGTCTATGAGAGTCTGATAGATTCCAAGTGACAGATGAAATCACTGAGTAGAATTGGCAACTGCAAAATGGACACAATTACATTAGTTGTGAAATTCCAGAGATGAAACTTTGCTAGGCTGGGCTGAAGTTCCTTCAGTGCCAAAGCTGCTAGTTTTTGATAACCAACTTATATTTGGAATGATTTCTCATAAAGAGCTTTTCCAGATAAAATTTTTATCAACTCTGAAAGATGAAACATCCTTTCCCTGAATCTTGAGAAAGCTCAAAAGAAAAAAAAAAAAAGGGAAAAAAGACCTAGGCAATTAACATTTGCCATCTTTAGACATATCTTTTTACTCTCCCTGAACCCACTGACCTGGAGGAGGTCATATATTTTGCTCAACTCTGGTTCTAGAAGATGATTCAAAAAGAAATTTTATAATATTAGTAGCACTCTAATTTTACAATCTAACATTATCCACTGCATAAGTACAGCCATCAGCAACATTGAATTAGCTGCCACATATATGTTAAGGGAAAATTAACAGTTAAAAATCCATATAGAAAAAGCATGGGAGATTAGAAATAATCCCTGAAAGTAGAAAAAATGTTATTGTGATTTAAAATGTTTTTTGATCATGGCAAAGAGTTTTACTTATTTGATGCTATTATTGAAATGAAAATGATACACTATTTTATAGTAAAGTTGGTTTTCCCATTTTCATCCTTGATTTATAACTCCAATTTTACATTCAGTTGTTAACAATATTACAAGGTCAGTGCAAATCTTCAGAGATAATGAAAAATAAATGATGTTACAAAGTCTAGTCAAAATTAACACTAGACCATTAAGATGTCAAGTTACAAAGGGTTAGTTTCATCAGATATACCATTTTGTAGTACAGTATTTGGCAACTACAGGAGAAATAAATTATTCAGACTCTCTGTTTCTTTTAGGATTCTACTGAACAACTTGTGCAAGCAGTTTCTGTCTCCTGCTCTGCCAGAGCATGGAAAATAATGCAGGCTTTATTCTTGTAGACTCTGAAGGAATGTCTATGATGATTTTAATGTCTGTCTTTTAAAATTTCAGTATATTTTAATAACGCAGTGAATCATCAGTGTCATTGAAAGTTTTCATTACTCATTGTATCAAGCTGAAATGCTCCATTACTCATTACACCAGGTTCAAATAAGGTATAACTCCTTTGCAATATAATGCTTATTTATTGAAATGTTTTTATCTTGTCTGGTACTTCAATATGTGTGTTTCATAAGAGATATTATTTTAGTAACAATTTCTCATAAAATTAGAAGAGTTATCTGAAACATTTGAGACAATTTAGCAGAATATTGATCTTCTAAAATTGCTATGCTAATAATACTCTTATAAGTAAATACAGTGAAGCCTCATTGCAGCATTCCTGAAATGATGTGTAATCCACCACTTCTGGTCCTTTAAAAAATGCACTTCTTAACATCAATGTTACCTTGACATTTATAATTCTGCCATGTTGCAACTTCTTTATCTGATGAAAATTAATTTCAAATGTTTTTCTGTTGAATCAATTCAAAATGAAGGGACATATTCTACAACACAGCAATCCAATCTATTGGCTGTCTGTCTGGCTAATTCTAGCTTGAGACTTGGATGAGAGTAATTACTATGATGTATCAGCAGGATCTTTTAAAATGGAAATATAGTCAATTTACAATATTGTGTTAGTTTCAGGCATACAGCAAAGTGATTCAATTATATATGTGTGTGTTAATATATATTAATAATGCATTAATAATATATATATATTTCAGATTATTTTCCATTATAGGTTATTACAAGATATTAAATATATTTCCCTACCTTATACAGTAAATCTTTGTTGCTTATTTATTTTGTGTATAGTACGTTGTATCTGTTAATCCCATACTTCTAATTTATACCTACTCTTCCTCTCTTTCCCTTTTGGTAACAGTAAGTTTGCTTTCTATGTCTATGAGTCTGTTTCTGTTTTTTTATAGGTTCATTTCTATCATTTTTAAGATTCTACATATAAGTGATATAATATGATATTTGTCTTGACTTACTTCATTTAGTATAATCTTCTCTAGGTCCATCCATGTTTCTGGTAATAGCAATATTTCACTCTTTTTCACCTATTGGCAGGAACTTTTATCTTCACCATAAAAAAACCAAAATGTTATGCTGGCATATTGTTTCCTCAAAGCCTAGAAAGTAAATGAGAGTGACAAAGTAAAAATTTTCCGAGTTATTGTGAAGTAGTTTTTTTAAAAATATCAAATTGTTTTGAGGTGAGCCTCAGAATCTAAATTGATAGGGAGATGTGCTTTTATCAAGCAGCAAGCAATAAGAACAGTATACTTTTCAAGTATATAAAGCAAATGAAAAAACAACTCCTAGAAAACCTCCAATTTCTTATTTAAAGGACCTGGTTGGCAGATAGATTTCTAATGAGAGATTAAGTTAAACAGAAATAGAAAAGGGAAAGGTTTAGGATACCTTTCAAAGACTGGTGACACCAGTCTTAAGTACTTAGGTTGTTGCAGATATTACTTCAGTTAATTGGTATTATGTTTAAGGCTTTTTGTTAGAAAAATAAAGGTAAGGGTAAAGAAAAATGTTAAGAGAAAGAAATTAGTATTTAATGAATGACAGAAAAATTTATGAGCTAAAAAATTGTATGTTCATCTTACAGGTAAGGAAACTGAAGCTCAGGAAGTTTAAGTAATTCATTCAACGTAACATTAAGTGGCAACATAAAGATTCTAATACATATATCTGAGTCTTTGACCCACACAAAATTGTGGTGCTTGGATACGTGGAGGGAAGCTATGAAGAACTACAAAGGAAATGTAGTCTTTCACTAAGAAAATAAATATGTAAATTTTGAAAATCATCCGCTTAAATGGCATCAGACATGTAATTTCTATTGTTTTCTTCCATTCTTAATCAAGTGCTCAGCATCACATATGCACAATCATGTTTTCTTTGAGAATGCTATAAACTAACAAAGATATCAACACTATGATGAAAAAGTAGATGAGGAAAACATATTCTTCAAAGGCATTGAGACAGTGTTTAGATATAAAGAAGAAATTACTTATATGAAATATATATTAAGCAGGATACGAAAGTGGGTCATCTAGTCCCTCTATGTGGAGGCAATAGTAAATGGCAGAGTCCTCCACATATAAAAAACTTTATTTATCACCACCTGCTTGCTATCTTTGATTCAGTCATGAGAAGCCTTTTAACTAACACCTTAGATCTCCTTAAAAGCAAAAAAAAAAAAAAAAAAAAAACAAAAAAAAACAACAAAGCAAAAAACTAGACGTACCACTTTCCTTCTGAACATTAAGTTGACTGGATGTAAGGTCCAGAACTGCTGTAACCATTTCAATATCAGCCTGAGAATGTAACCAGCACCACCCAGATGAGAGTAGAGGTAAAAGAATTCAGAAAATATGGAGTTGGAGCTTCTGATCACAACTGCTCCTAAAGACTGCTCTGTCTCTGAACTTCTAGTTATTTGAACCAATTTATTCCCTGTATTATTTAGGGAAAGTACACCTATTTAAAAAAAAAGAAATCTATACTTACTGAGGAAAGTATTTTCATCATGTAGCATTTTATAGATAGTAGTTAGTAACTTCGGAGAAGGCAATGGCACCCCCACTCCAGTACTCTTGCCTGGGAAATCCCATGGGTGGAGGAGCCTGGTAGGCTGCAGTCCATGGGGTTGCTAAGAGTCGGACACGACTGAATGACTTAGCAGCAGCAGCAGCAGATAGTAATTTAAATGAGCTCCAGGCAGCAGGTAAAACATAATCTGATTTAAAAAAAAAAATTAGCCAATCACCATTTTACTAGAAAACCTGTTCTAAATTTCCTATTTCTTCCAAAAGCAAATGAATAAAAAGAAAACATTTTTTAGTGCCAAATTTTGAGTAGATGATAATAGGATGTCCAAATAACAGCAAAATTATTTTCTTAAATCTTATTGAAATAAGCTCCATTAGGATGGTAAAATTCTGTAGTTTCACAGCTGATGCAATGATAGCAAAACAATATCCATCTACATTACCAGAATCATAAACAGATAGTGCTCAGACTTTCTGAAAATATTAACATAAGTCAAATGAGCATTTGTGCTATCTCATTGCACAAGGGTTCTTAATTTGTTCAAGAACAAAGAGTAATTTCCAATCATATTTTTGAAATTGTACAAGTACATAAACTACAACAAAAATATAGAGATTATTACAATTCTGAATATATTCCTGGTTAATCAATCTCATTCAAAAGTATAAATTCAAAGAACTGTTGAAGGGATCCACTTTACCCCAAATAGAAATATAAGTGCACTTTGTACTTTGGTGCCTTAATTCTTTTAGCATACTATCATTTCTTCTCTATTCTCCATGTTAAAGCAGAAATGTTATTATTTAAGTTTTAGTTAAAAACACTGATGAACAGAGACATTTGTGTAAAGGCCCACAGCTAATTACACAGCTGGAGTAATGAGTCAAGTTTATCTGACCCCCAAACTACTGCACCACAGTTGCTATCCAAACTCCAAAGAATCCATTTTCTTTTCTGATAAGATACTAAAGAAGGAAGAAACAAAAGAAAAGAAAGAAGAAATGAAACAAAGAGGATGAAAGGAAAAAAGAGAGAGGGGAGCAGAGGAAAGCAACTGGTTCCCATTTGGGAATGTAGTAGAGATAATCCTATTTAAGCAGGTCTATGTACAGAGTTGTATTGATAGTTACTGATTATTGATAATTACAGATATATCTGCTAGAGTGTAGGTAGAACTAATAGGAAATAAGACAAAGTTCAGTTGACACAGGGAGCCCTGAGAGAGCTTTGGTGCTCTTCCATGACTTCCACTAGAGCCCACCCACCAAGACACCAGAAATATACATAGTCTGAGTAAAATAGTATGTATGATATGCAGATACAGCTTCCTAGCCTCAGCCCTTCCCCCTGCTGATTCTTATGAGGAATTTGCCACTTTAACTTCCTCTCATATAGAAATTTTAGGGTTTCAATGACTGAGACATAGTGCTTTCTTTCAAAGGTCTTATAGCCCAGTGGGGGAAAATAAGAGAAATACACAAATGATGCATAGTGCAAGTAGAGAAAAGTGTTCTGTAACATAGTAAGGCCTGAATGCAATTGGAGTTCATAGGTAAATGGATAAGCAAGGATTAGGAAATACCCAGCCAAGAAATAGCTACTTGGTTTAATGTTTCTCTTGACAATGTTTCTCTGGTAATGTATCTCTTGGTTTAATGTTTCCAGGATTAATTATCCCCCAGACTAGAGTCACAAGAGCAAAAGATTGCTTTGTATCTGCCACAGACATTAAAAAAGGGACAGGTAGAATGCCTGCCCAGGTATTGACCATACCTGACATAGCTCAACCTGGTTGAGTTATCCTTTGACACTGAATGATTATTCATGCAGAGTATTTTTCTGCATGGCACCCAAAGATTACTTCTGAACTTTAGTATGGTTTGCATCACCTTTGTAGTTTTGATCAAGGTTTTCTTCAGGTTGCCTCTAAAAGTAGCCCTTTAGATTTACCAATTTAGGTCATTGAAATGGCTTTAAAAGGCAGGTACAAACAACTGTAGGGAATAAGTCAATTTGAGATGGACTTTGGTGGAT
The DNA here is from genome assembly GCF_055505025.1 of Bos grunniens. Taxonomy (NCBI): domain Eukaryota; kingdom Metazoa; phylum Chordata; class Mammalia; order Artiodactyla; family Bovidae; genus Bos; species Bos grunniens. The sequence continues at coordinate 95,554,654 of NC_141194.1, read as the reverse complement.
GAATAATATTTCTCTGTGGCACAAAGGAGAGAAAGCTCAGCATTGACTAGTATTTCTCATGAAGAGAGGGAGAGAAAAATCAGTACGATCAAAGGCAAATGAAAGGACAGCATAAGTCATTTTCAAAAAGTCAGAATTCTGGTTTCATTGGGCATAAGTTGAATATAGAGGAAGCACAGCATATGGAGTTTGGTGCCATATCATAGACAACTTTAACTGCCAGAGTCAGTGATTAATACCTTGTTGGCTGGCAATAGAAAGGTTGTGAAATTCTTTGAGCGTGGTGGTGATTCATCAGAGTTGTCTTAAAGAAGATCCTTCTAATAGTATATGTAGCATTCAATGGCATGAAGAGGAAATAAGTGGTGAGAGATCAATTAGAAAATTTTTAAAGTAGCCGCAAATGAAAAACAATGAGAGCATTAACCAGAATGTTGGCAGTGACAATAGCTAGGAGGAGACAAATGCAAGAGATATTGAGGCAGTAGAACCAAGAGCACTTGGAAACAGACTACATGTGAAAGGTCAGGGAGAGAAAGTAGTCTAGGGTGACAAGTGCTCAAGCCCTGAGTGACTGGGAAAGAGGCTGAAGTATTCATAGAAAAAGCAAAGTCAAGAAGAGCAGTTTAAGAAGGATGTATATGGAAAGGAAAGAAATGGAAAGGGAAAGAAAATAAAGGAAAACAATAGAATGGGAAAGACTAGAGATCTCTTCAAGAAAATTAGAGGTAACAAAGGAACATTTCATGCAAAGATGGGCTCAATAAAGGACAGAAATGGTACGGACTTAACAGAAAGAGAAGATATTAAGAAGAGGTGGCAAGAATACACAGAAGAACCATGCAAAAAAGATATTCATGATTCAGGTAATCACGATGGTGTGATCACTCACCTAGAGCCAGACATTGTAGAATGTGAAATCAAGTGGGCCTTAGGAAGCATCAAAACAAACAAAGCTAATGGAGATGATGGAATTCCAGTTGAGCTATTTCAAATCCTAAAAGATGATGCTGTGAAAGTGCTGCACTCAATATGCCAACAAATTTAGAAAACTCAGCAGTGACCACAGGACTGGAAAACATCAGTTTTCATTCCAATTCCAAAGAAAGGCAATGCCAAAGAATGCTCAGACTACCACACAATTGCACTCATCTCACATGCTAGTAAAAACAATGCTCAAAATTCTCCAAACCAGGCTTCAACAGTATGTGAACCATGAACTTCCAGATGTGCAAGTTGGTTTTGGAAAAGGCAGAGGAACCAGAGATCAAATTGCCAACATCCACTGGATCATCAGAAAAGCAAGAGAATTCCAGAAAAACATCTATTTCTGCTTTATTGACTATGCCAAAACCTTTGACTGTGTGGATCACAATAAACTGGAAAATTCTGAAAGAGATGGGAATACCAGACCACCTGACCTGACTCTTGAGACACCTGTATGCAGACCAGGAAGCAACAGTCAGAAATGGACATGGAAAAACAGACAGTTTCCAAATAGGAAAAGGAGTACATCAAGGCTGTATATTGTCACCCTGCTTATTTAACTAATATGCAGAGTACATCATGAGAAATGCTGGGCTGGAAGAAGCACAAGCTGGAATCAAGATTGCCAGGAGAAATATCAATAACCTCAGATATGCAGATGACACCACCCTAATGGCAGAAGGTGAAGAAGAACTAAAGAGCTTCTTGATGAAAGTGAAAGAGGAAAGTGAAAAAGTTGGCTTAAAGCTCAACATTCAGAAAACTAAGATCATGGCATCTGGTCCCATCACTTCATGGCAAATAGATGGGGAAACAGTGGAAACAGTTGCAGGCTTTATTTTTTGGGGCTCCAAAAGCAGTGCAGATTGTGATTGCAGCCATGAAATTAAAAGACGCTCACTCCTTAGAAGGAAAGTTATGACCAATCTAGACAGCATATGATAAAGCAGAGAGATTACTTTGCCAACAAAAGTCCCTCTAGTCAAGGCCATGGTTTTTCCAGAAGTCATGTATGAATGTGAGAGTTGGACTATAAAGAAATCTGAGTGCTGAAGAATTGATGCTTTTGAACTGCGGTGTTGGAGAATACTATTGAGAGTCCTTTGGACTGCAAGGAGATCCAACCAGTCCATCCTAAGGGATATCAGTCCTGAATGTTCATTGGAAGGATTGATTTTGAAGTTGAAACTCTGATACTTTGGCCACCTGATGCGAAGAGCTGACTCATTTGAAAAGACCCTGATGCTGGGAAAGATTGAAGGCAGGAGGAGAAGGGGACGACAGAGGATGAGATGGTTGGATGACATCATCAACTCAATGGACACGAGTTTGAGTAAGCTCTGGAAGTTGGTGATGGACAAGGAAGCCTGGCATGCTGCAGTCCATGGGGTAGCAAAGAGTTGGACATGACTGAGAGACTGAACTGAACTGATATGGAAACGACAAGTTGGAAATGTAAATCTGCATTTGGCCACATGGATCTGAAGTTTAGGCAATACTTGAGGGTTATTATTTAAGAGTTCACTGGAAAGAAGTGACAGCAGAATTCCCTAGATTGATTAAATAAAATGGCAATGTGTTATATACAATTAGAGCAATCTTCAAGATTTTTGTGTAAATGGAGGTGAGAGTGGGAAAGATGAACTGTGGTAGCTCAATGAATAATACTTTGGGGAAAAAAAAAAAAAAGAAACTGGAAAGAGAAGTGTCAGCTGTTACTAGACAGAGAAACAATGGTGTAAACTCCTGTTAAAGTGCTCCTGGAGGTCAATAGAGGAAAGTGAAGATCTCTTCAAGACAAGAAAACAACACTGTTAAAGCTATAAACACAACACACAAAATTGGGCTTAGCAACCTAAGGCATCTTTGAAGGCATATAGATATTTTTATTAGAAACAGGTAGTTTCTGTTACGTTTAATATATTAGGCTATATATTTCTTTAAAGCTACAGCAGGTTGGCCTTAAACTGAACTTGAATAATCAATGAATCAAGGTTTTGACATATGCTCCTTTTATTTTAATTCAAAGCATCATTAAATCAAATATAGATACATTTTTACTGTCCTTTGATCTGTGTCTTCTGGGGTTTAAAATAGCATTTTCTAGTCAGTCAAAGCTGCATTTAAATTGTATATTAAGGATCTGACTTCAGTTCGTAAAAGCAAGGACATTCAGAATTAAAGCTGAACACATTGACTTTAACTTACCTCATCAAAACCTTTGAAAAGTTTTTTTTTTTTGTCATTTTGTATCATTTTCATATTTTCAGATAAAATGCAAATGTGAGAAATCAAAATGTGAACTTGGATATCTAATGAAGGTGGCCAAAATAAAGGACTAATGGAAGAGAATGAATGAACTACAAATCAAAATCAAAAGTAGGAAATTATTGACTTTTCTTTGCATCTTTAAGTTACTATCAAGATTATTCTCTCGTTTGAGGAAAATAATTATACAGTTAGTCCCTGCTCCTCTATTTGTAAATCAGGAGTCTAGACTATATTGTCAAGCTGACAATGATCGCTTCCATTATCTTTGTTTCCCTGACTGGCACCTTCTGTCTTATTCCCCTGTCACCATAACCTTCTGTTACTGCATTTTTTTTTCTTTTTTCTTTTTCTTCTTCTTCTTTTTTTTTTTTTAATCTCTGAGTTTACTTTCTAACCAATCTCCTGAGAACTTGGATGTTTTCTTTTCTCTTTTCTCTTATTTATCTTGTCATCTCTGCTTTAAAAATATTTTTCTCTTTTAAGGTAAAAACTAGCTAATCAGATAAATTTATGGGAGATAGTGTACTATTAAATTTTTTTGTGTGTTCTTGAGAGTGGCTAGAACTTTCTCTAGCTTATGTTATGTGTCCATTTGGATAAACTTGGAGCAATTGACTCTACTCTCTAGGCTTAAGTTCCTTCGTCTGTGAAATGAGGAAATTGATGAAATATTAGTCCAACATTTCTACAGTTTATAAATCTTCCCTTTAAAAAGTTGACTTTAAAGATATTTCTCTTATACAATTATTAAAAAATATCTTAAAAATATCTATTTCAAATGAGACAGGAAAATAGGATGAAAAGCCCCCAGAGGAAGAGGATCTTGTCTACTTTTGATATCATCCTCACTAGATAGTTGGGGCTTCCGTGTTGGCTCAGAAAATAAAGAGGTCCACCTGCAATGCAAGAGGTTCAGGTTCCATCCCTAGGTTAGGAAGATCCCTTGGAGGAGAGCATAGCAACTCACTCCTGTATTCTTGCCTGGAGAATCCCATGGATAGAGGAGCCTAAAAGGCTACAGTCCATAGGGTCACACAGTGTCAGACATGACTGAGAGACTAACACACTTCTATAGATAGTTGCAGATTCTGCTTATCTGTAGGGCTGTCCCTGAAAGGAAACTGTTTATTTGCTTTGGCAGACATTTGAAACAAAAGGTCCATATTCTTTAAAAAAACTTGGCTTTTTATTTGTTGACTAAAATATTGGGCTTCCCTTGTGGCTCAGCTGGTAAAGAATGTGCCTGAAATATAGGAGACCTGGCTTCCATCCCTGGCTTGGGAAGATCTGCTGGAAAAGGGAAAGACTACCCACTCCAGTATTCTGGCTTGGAGAATTCCATAGACTGTAAGTCCATGGGGTCACACAGAATCAGACACAACTGAGAGACTTTCACTATCATAATATTTTTAAAGTGAGAAATGGTTAGGATTGAAATAGCTCTTAAGTATGTATTCCTTTCCTTTTCTTCTTTTTCTCATCTTGTCTCTGTTACCTTATCCTGATCATTCCCTGTGCCTGTGGGAAGTCACCCCAGTTTTGGAACATGAACAAGCCATACGTTTATGGCTGGTCAGCAAATTGAAGAATCATGGAATCTGTGAGTTTTTAAATAAAAGCCAAAATGGACTCTAAAGGATCTGACAGTATTTTATTTAGAATTTCAACGTGCATCATTTTCCTGTCACGAGGATGTATTTTTCTTTCAGTTTCAGCATAGAGTGTGGCTGCTTTTCAGACTGAGTGCTTGCAAAATAGTGCAATTATTCCAGCTACAGATTATCCTTTCCCAAAGCATTCATTTACCAAATGTTTTCACTCTTGCTTTTGATAAAGTTTTATAGTTGTCTGCTTTGCATAGCTACTATCCTCTATGATGTTGCTAACAATGGTAGTCTACAAAGGTTCTGTACTAGTTAATTCTACCAGAAATAAACGTTTATATTAGGTAAGAGGTTTCTTTCAGCACCTTTTTCTTATTAGCCATTTGGTCTTTAATATCAGAAAGTAAATAGAGTCACCTTGCTATTTATAAAATGATAAGTAACAAAGAAACACTCATTTAGATTACAAATCAGATCACTTACCCTATCTGACCTTTAGCTATAAATGCATTCTCAAGTGATTCTTTCTGGTAGAAAGTATCCTTTCTGATCCTTTCCTAAGGAAATAGCCAGATTTTTGTCCTGGCCTCTAGTGGTAGCTGGTGGAAGCTTGTAAACATACGAGAACCAACCCAGTACCTAACCTTCTGCAGAGTAATAACCTTCTTGAGAATGCTGATGTTACTTCATGAAGACTCAGTTTTCCAGCATGTAAAATCTTAGGAGCTTTCATTATGTTAATTCTAAACCAACAGCATGGATGTAGCAAATACAATGTCCGAGTTCAGATCAAAGTTCCAAGCTTTCACAAATTTTATATGAACATTGCATTACGTATGGCTCTCTTGGTTCAATTCTCATCCATCACCATCCTTTTGCGAGTATGAAAGGTTGTTATCATGAAAGATAAGAGAAATGGCTTTACATGGTAACCTTAACCAGTGATCTGGAGCAATTGATTCTCAAAATTCCCATCTGATAAATCTATCTTCCTTTTTTGGATCATTGATGTTCTATAATAAGCATTACACTCAATGAACATTTCAATTTTCCCATGTGGATCAACCTGTTCCCTCTAGCTTCTGTTGCTGAGAGTACTTAGCAGAACTCTGCATGTCCTTTTCTACCTCTAGCATTAGTTGATTAGATAAGAAGCCAGACTACAAAAATATTTGGTAAAGCTAATATAGATACGGTACAAATATCATAACCAGAAAGTAGACTATAAAACATTATGTTGTAAAGGAGAATGCAGATAGTCGCTATGCAATACTTTAATCTTAGTTGAAATGAAGGTACTATACACACACACACACACACACACAAACACACACACACACAAACTACAGAAATTCCAAATGTTGTGATGGATATTTATTATTAGATATATACTCCTTTTGGCTTACCTGGTGGCTCAGATGGTAAAGAATCCGCCTGCAAGGCGGGAGACCTGGATTTGATCCCAGGTTGGGAAGATTCCCCTGGAGCTGGGAATGGCAACCCACTCAAATATTCTTGCCTGGAGAATCCCCATGGAGAGAGGAAACTGGTGGGCTACAGTCCATGGGGTTGCAAAGAGTCAGACACTACTGAGCAATTAAGTACAACACAGAATACTCCTTTGAGCTTCCCAGGTGGCATTAGTGGCAAAGAATCCACCTTCCAATGCAAGAGACATAAGAGACATGGGTTCAATCCCTGGGTCAGGAAGATTCCCCTGGAGGAGGGCATGGCAACCCACTCCAGTATTCTTGTCTGGGAAATCCCATGGACAGAGGAGCCTGGTAGGCTACAGTCCATAGTGTCACAAAGAGTTGGGCATGACTGAAGCAACTTACCATGCATGCATGCACATAGACTCCATTGATTTACCCCTTTGTGAAACCGAGCAGGACCCCATAGGAGATCCTAGGCATGAGGAGTGTTTCTGTTCACCATCGGTGAACTTCCCTGAGTTCCAAATTGCAGATTCAATTAGATGCTATTCCAGAAGGAAGGAGATGCAGAGTTAAGGGAGGAACAGCCAAAAAAAACAATAACATAGCCTTGGGGCAGGGTCCTGGTTCTGCCTCAAAGGATACACATAACAAAATCTTTAAACCTCTTTTATAGAACTAAAACCCTCATGGAAAGATTTCGGTCAGCATTCTTCATTCTGACTAGTGGAAGATATCAGCATTCTTCCTTCCAAAGAAGACCACTTGAGGCCAAACTAACCAGAGAAGTTCAGAAAAATTACCTAAAACAAGAGTAAAGGAGTGCAAGTCCTGCACACATCCTAATTTTATCAACAACCTCATCCTTGATCCGTTGCTATAAAACTACTCAACAAATCCTCCTGGGTTTGGACACATAGTTTACGAGGGCAGGAATTTGTCCTCCTTTGCCTGGAAAAGCAAAAAAGCCATTCTCTTCTATTGTTGTTTAGTCACTAAGTTGTGTCCGACTCTTTGTGAACCTGTGGAATGTAGCCCACCAGGTTCCTCTGTCCATGGGATTTCCCAAGAAAGAAGACTGAAGTGGATTATCAATTCCTTCTTCAGGGGATCTTCTGGACCCAGGAATCAAAACTGCAACTCCTGCATTGGCAGGTAGATTCTTTGCCACTTCACCCAAAACTCTGTCTCTGAGATTTGATTCAGCACATGTGTATAGAGAGACTGAGATCTTGGTATCATTTGCTTGGTATCTAACACATCTCACCAGGTTTTCTACTAAATGTTCCTAATGTTAGGTTAGCGGTATCCAATATATATTGCCAATATAAAATATATTTTTATTAGTCAATGAAAATAATGTTAGTAACAACAAACCAAAGGATAAATTACATGAATGGGCATACTACGAAAGGAAAATATGAATAAAAAATGGTGGAATCTCACTATTTAACCTGGCAAATGAAGGAAAGTATGGTAATCTTTAATGTTTTCAAGGGTGTAGAGATACAGCAATTCCCATAAAATTTAAGTAGAAGTGTTAATTAGGACAACTTTTCTCAAAGGCAATTTGGCAAAGTTTGCTAGCTACTTTAAGGCAATAATTCCAGATCTAAGAATTCATCCTTAGAAAAATCAGAAAGGCAGTTCAAAATTAATCCATATTGATGGTCTTCGCAAATGTTTGCCTTAATAGTGTAAAAAAATGGCAACAACATGGAGGATCAATAAGGTGGGACTGATTAAATAAATGATAATGTATTTATGTTATAGAATAATGAATCCAGTAAAAATAAATTTTGAATTACATTTAAGGGAAACATTTGTGATATACTATTAAGTGGAAAGCAATTTATAAATACACATGTACTGAAAAAATTATAAAAAAGACCATATATCTATAAATTTATCTATCTATATAGAAAAGTATATATGCCAAAAGATTCACAGTGGTTATATTTGAGTGCCAGGATAGATTATATTCATTTTTTCTTTATACTTTTCTATAATTAAAGCTGCAAGTTAAAACAAATTTAAAAGAGATTTTAGAGATTTTGTTTTAATTTATTCCATCTATTATATAGTGGTTTTAACATGATAGTATAAAAATATACACATTCAAATGTAATGATACCACCTTCAAGTATATTTGAGACTTTAAAATATTTTTCTTTTTGCAAGAATACTATCCATTTTAGAAAACATTGAAAGAATAGCAAAATGTAAAGAATGGAAAGTCAGGAATCTCATTATACCATTTTAATTATAATTTTTTTGTTTGTTTTGGTACATGTCTTTGGACATACACATATGCATTTGTGTGTAATGCTCATATTTTCTTTTTTTTTAAGAAAACAAGATCACATTTCACAATAATATGATATTTTCACTTGTTTCAACATTTTAAAAATCATTAAATGTTCATTTTTAACACCCTATTTGATTATTAGTGTTTCTTTTTTTGAATAGGTAGCATTTATTTAATGAGTACTCTATTATTTGATATTTCTTACTATTTTTTAATGCTATAAACAATACTTCAAAGTAGTCTTATAATAACATCTTGGTACACATACATTATCACCTTAGTATAAATCCTTAATTTAAGAAAAAGCATGCAAAATTCCATAGCTTTTGATGAATATTGTCACAGTTTCTTCAAACAAGACTCTACTAACTTATTTCCCACAAATTATGGATGACAATGCCAATTTTCCTGCACTTTTATGAAGAAAGACTATTACTATTTTTTAAAATGCTTTGTTAATTCATGGTTAAAACATATTTTTAGTTTTTAAATATAATTTATTTAGGGCAGTCCGTGACATTTTTTCCCTTATATTTATAAGCCATTAAATTTTCTATTTTGTTGTATTGTCCTATCCTATCTTTGCTTATTTTCATATGCCTGTTTATCTTTATTGATGTCTAACTGCTCTTTTTACACTGAATAAACTCAGTCTGGTTTATATTCTGTATGTACTTTTCCCTGTTTGTCATATGTTTTTCAGTTTTGTGAATTCTGTCACACCTAATTATTGTTTTTATGTATTTGAATTCCTTCATTATATATTCTCTAATCACTTTTCAACTATTAGTCATAGGTAGGTGGCACAGAAGAGCCATTATTTCACCTAACATGAATTCTTATCTGTAAATTACTTCAATCTTTATGCATACACTTTGCTGTGGTGTTATTTTTAAGACATTATCTCCAAACGAATGGAATGCCCAAAGCCTATCTATAACAGCAAGCTTTTCTCTTAGAAGGCATCTGTAATTCTGTCAAGCAATTGCATGCAAAACAAGGGATCAGCCAGATGCACAGAGTGGGAAAAAGAAAGTGGAAGAGCTGATACGTAGACTCCTATTGCCCTTTGCTATGGTTTCCTGAAAACCTTGTATCATATTCATGGCTGGAGCTGAACTGTGTGCTGTGTCCCTTGTCAGACATTCTTTTCCAAAAAGTATATCTAATAACTTTATGAAAGTGTTCTTAGAAAAATAATTACAGGTCTTTGGGGGCTTCTCCACCAAGACTTTCAGTATGGAGTGTCTCACTTTCAGATTATAAATCTGCCCCCATAACTTGCACTTTGGAGGGTTCAACTGAACTGAGAAGCAATGAGAAGGATTAGTGGATTGCTTTCTCTCCCTGTGCAGTAAATGGGAGATAAGCACTATCCACAGGCTTCTGATGCCAAACTAGCTTACAACATGTTAGAAATGGTGCCTTTAAGATTTTCATAGGTGTATCCATTTACAGATCCTGTGCACAAACATTACTTAAGTGTTTATAATACAGCTCCTGCTGTCATATGACTTTACAGTGACAAAACATGCTGAAATAAAGTGTAAAATAAAATATTTTTAAGTCAAAAAGAATTACCTAATTCAACTAGCATAAGAGGAAACAGAGGCTCAGAAATCTGAAGTGACTTGTCTGAGATGAGTTTGTGAGTTAGTGACTCTTTAATAATTATCATTGCTATCAAGCAGAGATGCTTAGGAGGTAGAGGTCAGTAGGTGTTGGGCAGCCCAGGATAGGCTATAGTGCTGTGATATGGGGTGGAGGGTATACTCTTTCAGGATGAAGAATATCAATATATATATATCAAAGTATATCGGCTAAAACTGTATGAAACATCTGCCATTAAAACCTTATATAGAATGAGAAATGATGCAGAAACAGACAGGAAAGTATCCAAGGAGAATCTATATTTACTTGGCAATCCTGTGAGACACTACTTTGAGGTATACAGGATTTCTTAAATTAAAAACCTCAGAAAAGTTTAAATATGGGGGTGAATCAAGGTATCTGTCCATCTGTCTATGACGAGTCGGTAGTAGAAAGAGCAATTTCAGATTTCAGTTCTTATAGTTCATCCTCACTTCATTGTGTGACACATTTAATTATACAACTGAAATGGTCAGCATTAACAAAGTACCAATTTGAAGCACTGTTTTAGTATTAATTTAGAGGAGTGAGTCATCCATAAAGATCCACAAGCCTTTTCTTTACAGGATCTTCTTTCTTAAATCATTTGTAGAATGTTCAAAATGGAAGGGCTTTTAGAGATCATTTAGTTCACCTTCTGCATCTCATAGGAAAGGAAATGGGGGCCCTCTGGAAGGAGATGATATATATAAAGCTTTTATACATGGCAGAGATAGATGAATTAGAGCTCTGGTCTTCAAGATCTCAGATCAGTGAGTTTATGTCTACCATCCTGCTTCTCACTGAAATGCTAATCAGCTCTAAATTGGTCACCATCTCAAACCAGATATTGAGACCTGTTTAATGTCAAGATCTTTAGAAAAACCTGATGTCCAAGATTCGCTTCTTAACTTATATGCAGAGTACATTATGCAAAATGTGGGCTGGATGAATCACAGGCTGGAATCAAGATTGCAGGGGAATATATCAATAACCTCAGATAGGCAGATGACACCACCCTAATAGCAGAAAGCCAAGAGGAACTAAAGAGTCTCTTGATGAAGGTGAAAGAGGAGAGTGAAAAAGCTCACTTAAAGCTCAAAATTCAAAAACAAAGATCACGGCATCTGGTTCCATCACTTCATGACAAATAGATTGGGAACAAAATGGAAACAGTGACAGACTTTATTTTCTTGGGTTCCAAAATCGCTGAAGACTGCAGCCATGAAATTAAAAGATGCTAGCTCCTTGGAAGAAAAGCTCTGGCAAGCCTAGATAGCATATTAAAAATGAGACATTGCTTTGCCAACAAAGGTCCATACAGTCAAAGATATTTTTTTTTTCCCAATAGTCATGTACAGATATGAGAGTTGGACCATAAAGAAGGCTGAGTGCCAAGGAATTGATGCTTTCAAATTGTGGTGCTGGAGAAGACTTTTGAGAGTCTCTTGGACAGCAAGGAAATAATACCAGTCAATCCTAAAGGAAATCAACCCTGAATATTCATTGGAAGGGCTGATGCTGAAGCTGAAGCTCCAATACTTTGGCCACCTGAGGGAAAGGGCTGACTCATCAGAAAAGACCTTGTTGCTGGGAAAGATTGAGGGCAGGAGGATAAGCGGGCACAGAGGATCAAATGGTTAGATGGTATCATCAACTCAGTGGACATAAGTTTGAGTAAAACTGCAGGAGATAGTGAAGGACAAGGAAGACTGCTATGCTGCCGTTCATGGGATGACAAAGACCTGGACATGACTGAGTGAACAACAAGATTTTCTTGCTTTCTTTTAATCTCTAGAATTCTTTCTCCCTTTCTCTTTTTCCCTCTCACCCTCTTTCTCTCCTTCCATCCCTCTCCTTCCTTTCTCTTGTCTATAACAATGTTATCATTGGTTAGTGATACAGTGATAATTATATTTGTTGAGACAAACTGGTGCTAGTTGCTCTCAAAGTCCAAATTTTATTACTCTGGTAGCTCTAAGTGGTGACCCTAGTGAAAATAACATAGCAGATATTCCTGTGATATTAAGTGAAATCATTTTGCAGAGATAAATTTATGATAATGGATTTTAAGTTGCAAATCTTGTTGCATAAACAAATGTCTCTAAGGAAATGGCCACATAAATTATCTTGTTGGTAACAAATTAAGATTTCTTCTTAACTGGAATTGAACTTTCTAAGGCTAACATTTGCCTGGGCCTGTTGACTTTTAGCTAACTACTATTCAGAAGGATAGATATCAGTATTGCAGACTTGTACGGCCATTGCTTCCACACCCTTAAATTGACAGATTATGAAATAGGGACCTGGGAGTCTTATAGCTCAAGGAAGAGCAGAACATATGAAAGTATCAAGGCCTATCAGGCCAGGCTCTTTCTTTCTACTATATGCTAGTGCTTCCACTCTCTACTATCATATTCTTTTGTTTACCTAGAGGATGGCTTCCTCATGATCTTTGATTAGATTGAAAACTAGAGGTACTGGCAAGCCAGGTTCACTAAGTTTTTGTTACACAGTACAGAGTACAAAACTGAGTATTTAAATGAACCATCCTACCATTATTTTTAAAAACTCTGGCACAAAAATACTATCTCAAGTTCATTTCATTCAAAAAGTAAGTGATAAATTCAAAGAGAAATGTGCAAGATCACAGGATGGGGCTAAGACACCCTAAAGGTGTAGGCATTGAATTTTTTTCAGTTCACACAAGGAGTAAAAGTAGCTATCCTGACTTGAGTAAAAACAGCACTTTAATTAACAAAATGAAATGTTTTACTTGGAACCCAGAATTGACTATGAGCTCTATTTTATGAGTATTTGATTTATCAGATTTTAAAGCAAAAATGTGTTACAAAAACAGTAATGAAAGTAAAAATTAACTGCCTAAGTTTAATAGTAGAATAAAATTTTCATCTTGCATTGTGCTTTACAGTTTTTAAAAGCAATTCCAAAAGTCTTCATCATATATTTGGAGCCTCATAACAACCACGTGAGATAAGCAGCAGAGCTACATTCCTTGTGGGCAATGCAAGTATATCTTTTTACAGATAGTGTAACGAAAGCCTGGGGAACACTATAGCAATTTGGAAGTAAATGGCTTCAATAGGACTAGAATCCAAGCTCTCCATCTAATGATTCATTAGACTTCTAATATTATTTATATATCTTAATTAAACAATCTCCATTATCAATGTTTATTTCTGCAACTACATAACATTTCTATAGAAATCACATTAACAGGAATAGCACATAAAATTACAATTCAAAATGTTGCCTGTAAGAGCCCTATTAAGTAGAAGTCACAATGCGTTATTGGAGAGCTATTATATGTGCATATCTTTTTATGGGACTCACAATGGAGAATGGTCTTAAATGAATGCTGTAAGTCTCTCAGTGTAAGATCCAACATATGCAGCAGTTTGGATCACTAGAGTGAAGGTGATGTTTAAAATGAAAGGAGAAAGGATAGTTTTAATAACCTATGACATAGCAGAAATTGTCAGAAATGACTTACCAGTCCTATCCAGGAATACCAAACAGAAAAAAGCATGTAGAAATTATAAGTACACAAGCCCACAGACCCTCTACTCAACTTTGAGAATACCCACTTGAGATTCAGCAAAAGTTATCTAGAGATTCTGCTACTTGTATATCTGCTACTTTAGTTGGTTAAAAATAATAGGTGTTACTCTTGAGATTTAGAGGAACCAGTAAAAATAAAGCATTTCTGTGCTGGGTACCAGGGAATTGTTGGGGGGAGGTGTCTAGTGTGAAGATGGAAGTGAGAAGCATATTTTGACCTGGTATTGTTAGAAAGACATATATAAATATAATATAGATTTAAAGAGAAGGAGGTTCACTTTGGGCTCACTGCTGCTGTCACTGCAATCATGTCCGACTCTGTGCGACCCCATAGAAGGCAGCCCACCAGGCTCTTCCATCCTTGGGATTCTCCAGGCAAGAATACTGAAGTGGGTTGCCATTTCCTTCTCCAATGCATGCATGAATGCATGCTAAGTCACTTCAGTCGTGTCCAACTCTGTGCAACCCCATAGACGGCAGCCCACAAGGTTCCTCTGTCCACAGGATTCTCTAGGCAAGAATACTGGAGTGGGTTGCCATTTCCTTCTCCTTGGGCTCACTAAAAAGGATTAATAATCAGGAAAAGGGAAAGTTCACATCTTATGTGCTCTCATAGCATAATGGATTTCTCATATTACCTCTTCATTCTTTCTCCTGCTTATTTGTCCACTGTTCCCAACAGACTGGAAAATCTGTGAGGGCATGAAACATGTCTATATTGTTCTCTGCTTTATTCCTAATGCCTTGTATAGTGGCAGGCATACAGTAAGGTTTCAAGCATGCCTGTTATTGGAAAGAAGGGAGGAAAAAAGGGAGACAAGAGAGAGGAATGCAAGTGGGCAGGAGAAGGGGGTGAGAGACAGTCAAAAAGAAATTAATTTACCAGAGAATTATTTTGTTACACTTAATTGCATTTATACAATATATTCATTTAAATTTTTATTCTTCTTGATTGGAATGTAAAGCAAACAACATTAAAATATTATGCTATGTGCATTTTTCTAGATGTGTATTAATGAAGAGTAAAAATATGTATTTGAAAAAAAATCCTACAAAATGTTCCCAAATATTTACAGATTCATAGTGAGCATTATTTATTAAACTAATTTTCCCTGTAGTAACTTTAAACTTCAAGTCTTTCCCCATAATAATAATTTAATACCTTATAAGAATATGCCACCAAGAATCTATAGACATTCCATTCTATATTCAAAAATAGGCTTAGCATTCAGAAATATGAAACAAATTCTGCTCTTCTGTCTGCCAGTAACTAGGGGGCAACTATTTAGGACCTTTCACTTTTTCTCCCTCATGTACTTCAGAACCCCTGAGACCTAATATAAAACACATATTTGTCTACTTTTCTTTGTTGCTATTTAAACTTCTATTGGTGAGGTTGTTTTCATCTATCAGACACTTTCACAACTTTTACTTTGAAACTGAGAACCTATTTATGTATACAAAATATGAGGTCAAAGCCAAACTTTGAAGTAAGTAGCTAGTGTTGTGAAATTATATCAACATCCAGCAAAATTAAGAAGTCAAGAGATGTTGGTTTTCCCATCTCTTCCATCTAGGTGAGATATTGATTTGCTTTCTATGGAGCTAAGCTGAAAAACACTAAAAGTGATTATTTTTCTTCCTTCTGTAATATTGAAATTAAAATGTGCTCATTTACAGAAGCCATTTCATATAACTTATGTGAAATTATCATACCAAGCTTTAACATTTTGCTAACTCTTTAAATCAGATTTTCTCTCTGCTGCTGCTGCTGCTAAGTCTCCTCAGTCATGTCTGACTCTGTGCGACAGCATAGACAGCAGCCCACCAGGCTCCCCCGTCCCTGGGATTCTCCAGGCAAGAACACTGGAGTGGGTTGCCATTTTCTTCTTCAATGCATGAAAGTGAAAGTGAAGTCGCTCAGTCGTGTCCAACTCCTAGCTACCCCATGGACTACAGCCTACCAGGCTCCTCCATCCTTAGGATTTTCCAGGCAAGAGTACTGGAGTGGGGTGCCATCGCCTTCTCCGATTCTCTCTCTGCTGCTGCTGCTAAGTCGCTTTAGTCGTGTCCGACTCTGTGCGACCCCATAGATGGCAGCCCATCAGACTCCACCATCCCTGAGATTCTCCAGGCAAGAACACTGGAGTGGGTTGCCATTTCCTTCTCCAATTCAGGAAAGTGAAAAGTGAAAGTGAAGTCGCTCAGTCGTGTCCAACTCTTAGCGACCCCATGGACTGCAGCCTACCAGGCTCCTCCATCCATGGGATTTTCCAGGCAAGAGTACTGGAGTGGGGTGCCATTGCCTTCTCCGGATTCTCTCTCTAGTCCTTATTAAAACTTGTGATTTCCCCATGGGATGTAATAATTGCTAAGAAGCTAAATACAGTTAGCTTCATGAGTATATTCAAACTTTAAACATTTAAAAAATTAGGTTATGTTACTGAAAGTAATATTTTTAAAGTTACATGAACCTTTTCTTAGAAAATATCAAACATATGCAAAAGTAGAAGGAAAAGTGCTCCAATCACCCAGCCCCCTAGAACTTAAATAGCTCTCTTGGCTCATCTATACTTGGACTCACTCCATTCCCCTTTACCTTGAAATCATTAAAAATATAAATAATAAAAAGCATGTTCAACTACTTTAAAATTATATTTCCCAAATAAGATTATGTAAAAAGAAAATGCATAATGTAACAAATTACATGCACTTATACCTTAGATGAATATTAAGGAGGTTGTATTGCAATGGCACCCCACTCCAGTACTCTTGCCTGGAAAATCCCATGGACGGAGGAGCCTGGTAGGCTGCAGTCCATGGGGTTGCACAGAGTCGGACACAACTGAAGCGACTTAGCAGCAGCAGCAGCATTGCTACATTAAATTATAAACTTTAATATAGAATTATTACAATAGAATAAAATTGAGATATAGAAATACGTGTACAAATATACACACAGGATATATGCAATATCTCCATCCTTGATCATTTTGCTTTCAGGTCTAATAAAGGCAAGTATATTAAGCTTACTCAAGTCCATGGTCATAATTGGAAACAGAAATGTAATTGATTTTAAACAGCTTCCAGTGGGCTTCCCAAGTGGTCCAGTGGTTAAGACTTCATGCTCCATTGCAGGGGAGTTAGCTACATACCTAGGCAGGGTGAAATAAGATCCTGAATGCTACACCGTTGCACATTTAGTCTGCTCCCCCTGCCCTCAAAAGGAATAAAGACATTAATTTACTCAATCCAGAGCCAGAGAGTGAGTGGCCATACATAGCGTCTTTACTGCCATATCTTTAAAAAAAAAATAAAATCTTTCAAACTCAAATGCTGTAGTCAAACTACTGTTATACCTCTTTTGTCATTCATTACCATTATCAGGAAATGTGCCTGGTGAGTTTTGGTTTTGCTATTTCAAAAACAGGATTATTATTATTTACTCTCTCTATATATAGCATGGGAATGATATTTTAGCAATATTTCATTAAATAAAGGAGAAAACATAAGACAAAGTTGTAAAGAAAACAATCTTAATGAAAATCAATTATAGAAGAAGACAAACAATAGTTTCATTATGCAGTTATGTTTTAAACTGTTAAGGAACTTTACTGGATATGTTCTATATTTTATTTAAGCTTTATAATAAGTAGTTTAGAAAAATTGGGCTTCCCTGATAGCTCAGTTGGTAAAGAATCCACCTGCAACGAGGGAGACCTGTATTCAATCCCTGAATTGGGAAGATCCCCTGGAAAAGGGAAAGGCTACCCAATTGTTTCCAATCTTAATGAAAATCAATTGTAGAAGAAGACAAATAATAGTTTCATTATGAAGTTATGCTTTGAATTGTTAGGGAAATTTGCTGGATATGTTGTATATTTTATTTGGGCTTTATAATAACTAGTTTAGAAAAATTAGGCTAAAGGTCAAATTTGTATACATAATGGAAGATTAGCTGAGTCCCCAAACAAAACATAGCAAGAAAGCACATGGTATATTTAAGGCCAATGAAAAGATTTTTGCCTCTGCAATCCTTTATTGGAAATCATTGTGAAGATTTGCTCATAAATGGCATCAACTACTGAGGACATACGTACCCTGACTTAAGATGGGAGTGAATCTTTTTGTTTAAGATATTTTTCAAAAGGTTAGTAACATGTGTTTATGTATTTATTCCTTTCCAAATTGCAAAAAAAAACATTATAGCTAAAGTATTACATACACTCCTATAGCCCACTTTGCCACTATAACACAAAATTAAGTCTTTAATAAAAGTGGGTTAAGAAGTACAGTGAAGATATGCAAAGGAAATTGAGTGCTGCTTAGTAACATGCTTCCATTTAAAATAAGTATTCAAAAAAATAAAATAAAATAAGTATTCAGTTAAGATAGAAATGTAGCATCAGGACCTCAGCAAAAGGGTAAAGTAGATGGACTTTCTGAAATTTCTCCATGTACCCTCCCTTCGTATAACGAACCCTCTGTATCTTCATTCTTCATTGGGCTCCTTCTATCAAAGGGGGAAGAAAAGCCACTAATGTGATATTGATTTAATGGATTAACTCTCCAGGGACATTTGCATTTTAAAAGGCCACCATAGAAAGGGCTCTACTTAATCCGAAGGAGGGCTGGCAAATATGCTCAAGTTTAATATATATTCTTGTCAATGAAAGATTTACTGTAACTTTCTATTTGGTGCTTTTAAAGTATAGGGATTATAATTTTGGTTTCACTGCATTTCTCAAAGAAACACACTGTGAGTCTCATACTTACATGAAGGTTGCAGATCACTAATTTAGAACCGTAACCCCTCCATGGCATTCTTTGGAATATCTTTTACATTCACCAGACAGTGAGCTCCTTGGGAGTTGCCTTATTCATCTTGGGATTAGTAGTGTGTGACATAGCCTGGCAAATAAGTAATACTCAATAAATGATTGTGGAATGAATAAATCCATAAACAAGCAGAAACTTGTCATTGTACCATATAGCTACTCAACATGATCTCACACAATATGGTTTAACAGAATGTATATCCTAAAAATGCCTAACATATAATAATACTGTTTATTAACTAACAAGACTGTTATAATTAGTTGTGTGTGCATGTGTATGCTTGCATATGGGCTTCACAGGTGGCTCAGTGGTAAAAGAATCCACTGCCAATGTAAGAGACACAGGAGACATGACTTTGATCCCTGGGTGGAGAAGATCCCCTGGAGAAGGGAATGGAAACTCATTCCAGTATTCTTGCCTAGGAAATACCATGAACAGAGGAGGCTGGCAGGCTATAGGCCATGGGGTCACAAAAGAGTCAGACACAACTTAATGACTAAACAACAACAACATGCTTGCATAAGTGTGTATCTCCCTATAAAATATAGGAAATACATGTATATTGCTATCTGCCTCTGATTCCTGGAACAGTGCTCCTAAAATCATTGGAATTTTCTAAATGACAAGAGTGCTAAGAGCATCTTTTGTCCCACTATTTGGCCTTTGACTCTGGCTCCTGACACAGAGCTAAAACCCTAGGAATTTCCTGGGTGATAGCAGTATCCTTTGTCCTTTGGTGGGCTCCTGGATGGGAGCTGCTCATCAGAAAGACCAAGCCACAATTCTATATAGATAGTGTGAGAACTGAACTGAATTATAGGATACCCAGCTGGTGTTGAAGAATTGGTTGGTGTAGGGATAAACCCAGACACTTGGTGTCAGAAATATTGAGTGTGGTAGCAGTTGTGAGAATAAAAGAAAACAGCTTTTCCTAGACACTTCGTCACTGGTGAAAAAGATTTGTCAGAGCAGAGAGCATGTCTTATCCGTCTTTGTAATTCACAAATACTGTGTCTGGCACCTAGTAGGTATTCATTTGTCTTCAATGGATAATTGGTGGATCATATAGATAAGTAAAAAAGCATAATTCACCTATGTTTCGTTCATGAAGATTTCTTATCCCATTCCAAATGATATTTTTCTCAGTAACCTTGGAAAGCATGATACTACTATTAGGGACTGTTAATTAATTTGAAAATTTATATTCAAATGATAATAATCAGTAGTGCTGTGTCAACCATGAGTGGCAAGTATAAGGAATAGGGACAGAGGTGATATTTACCTCCCCCAAATTTTTATTTCATTCAGTTTAACGTTCTCACCAATTATCTGCTGCTGCTGCTGCTAAGTCACTTCAGTCGTGTCTGACTCTGTGCGACCCCATAGACAGCAGCCCACCAGGCTCCCCCGTCCCTTGGATTCTCCAGGCAAGAACACTGGAGTGGGTTGCCATTTCCTTCTCCAATGCAGGAAAGTGAAAAGTAAAAGTGAAGTCATTCAGTCGTGTCCAACTCTTAGCGACCCCATGGACTGCAGCCTACCAGGCTCCTCTGTCCACGGGATTTTCCAGGCAAGAGTACTGAAGTGGGGTGCCATTGCCTTCTCCGACCAATTATCTAGACATAAAGAATAATGTGGGTTTCATAATACTTTAAAAACTCAAAATACAAAGTGAAATATACATCTAAGAAGCAACAAACACCAACAGGTATCCCATAATCCCCAAAACAATATGAATTAAAAATGTAACTCCATGTGATAAAAGATATGATAATCCGGGTATGCATTAACAGAAGCTAGATGTTTTCTTCGGAGAAGGCAATGGCACCCCACTCCAGTACTCTTGTCTGGAAAATCCCATGGACGGAGGAGCCTGGTAGGCTGCAGTCCATGCGGTCGCTAGGAGTCGGACACGACTGAGCGACTTCACTTTCACTTTTCACTTTCATGCATTGGAGAAGGAAATGGCAACCGGCTCCAGTATTCTTGCCTGGAGAATCCCAGGGACAGGGGAGCCTGGTGGGCTGCTGTTTATGGGGTCGCACAGAGTCAGACATGACTGAAGTGACTTAGCAGCAGCAGTTTTCTTTCTATATTTATATCTGTCTGTCTCTATCTGTATATATTTATCTTTCTGTCTCTATTAAACTTCCAAGCACTTTCAATAATCTTGAGCCATATTCCACTATTACCCTCATTTTATTGATAATCAAATTAAGAGTCACCAGGTTAAAGTAACTTGCTCAAGTCACATAGCTATAAAGCTCACTTTTCACTAGATCATAAAGCCTCTGATCATAAAGTCCACAAGTCTACCTATTGTTCTATAGAAAACCTACTCCTTACCTGAATCTCTCTGCTTTGGTTCATGTTGTTTCTCCCACCTGGAATAGCATCCATATGCCCAAATTTTACCTGTTTTTCAAAGATGAGTTCAAACCCATTTCAACTCTGGATATTTTTCAGTAATTCCCATCCTTTTCTGATGTCCTATAGGATGGTAGGCAGTATTCTTAATATGGATAGCCAAGAGTTTTTTCCTCTGGTTATTCAGTCAAACATTAATCTAGATAAAATTCTAAAGAAATTTTGCAGATATAATTCAAATTCTAAGTCAATTGATCTTTAGTTATACAGATTGCTTCTGTGGGTCTGATCAAATCAGCTGACCCCTTAAAAAGCAGAGAATTTTCTCCAGCTTGTCAAAGAAGGAGGAATCAGACTCAAAACACGGCAGCATTGCTGGGGGCAGGGGTGGATTTGGTGCCCCTTTGCTGGCTTGCAGATGCATGCAACTGAAAATAGACCATGTTGACAACCTTTAGGAGCTGAGAGCAGTTTCCAATTGACAGCCAGCAAGAAAACAGGGACTTTGTCTTATAACCACAAGGAGCTTAATTCAGACAGAATAAATGGGATTGGAAGCAAAGACTGTCACGTAGTCTCTAGCTAAGAGCCCCGGCCCACTGATAATTGATTTTGGCCTTGTGAAACCAGGATCAGAAATACCAGCTGAGCTCACCTGGACTTCTGACTTACAGCACTGTAAGCTCATAAATTTGTATGCTTTCCATGCACTAGATTTGTGCTATTTTGTTATGCAGCAGTATCAAAGTCTGGTGCTTGATTCAAATGAACACTTGATTGGATTACTTATTCAGATAATGTATATGGAGATATTTAAATATTGATGTTCTTGGACCTTTTTTACATGACAGCCTTATATCCTTAATATGCTTTAAACCTCTTTTATAGCAGAGACTGTGTTTTATACTGAAAACAAGAATAAAAATTAAAACCTTTCCCAGTGCACTAGGCACATCAGTGACACTCCATAAATAATTGGTAAAATGAACATAACATAAACAAAATGTCATCTCATCAACCTTGGCTTTCATTCTTGAAATATCATGAGAGAAATTGCTAGAATTCTTAGCCATTTATCACAAAACTTGGTAAAGAAGCAGGCACTTTAATTTGAAAGGCGATGTATAAATAGCTGATATTTCCCGATAGTAAAGAATATATGTGCTTTGCTAAAGAATTAACATGTGCTAGTTTAATACAATGCTATAATTAAGGTTCACATGGATGCTGTAGATGTTATTATTGTGCTCGTTGCCTAGACAACCATATGTACTATGCTCAGAAAGGCTGAATTTTTTTCCCTCTTCTAAGTGAGAGAGAAAAAAGCTTACTTAAAAATCTTTTTAGAAAGAACAACCTGGCATTTTTAAAATCTGGTATCTCACTTCATCTTATCAAAAGTCATTTACCCAAAAATGTCAAATCTGAAAGCTTCAACTTTTAAATTAATCCATTTATTTATTTTTCAGGAATTGCTTTATGGATATTTTTTTAATGCTCTCGATGGCTCCAGTATTATTCCCTTATCTCATCCCTCACATTGGAGCAAACACCACATTCATCAACATTTCTTGTTCTCATTCAATCACTCAGTCATGTCTGACTCTTTGTGACCCTGTGGATTGCAGCACTCCAGGTTTCTCTGTCCTTCACCATCTCCAAGAGCTTGCTCAAACTCATCCATTGAGTTGGTGATGCAATCCAACCATCTCACCTTCTATTGTCCCCTTCTGTTCCTACTTTCAATCTTTCCCAGAATTAGGGTCTTTTCAAATGAGTCAGTTCTTTGCATCAGGTGGCCAAAGTATTGGAGTTTCAGCTTCAGCATCAGTCCTTCCAATGAGTATTCAGGATTGATTTCCTTTAGGATTGACTGGTTTGGTCTCCTTGCAGTCCAAAGGACTCTCAAGAGTCTTCTCCAACACCACAGTTCAAAAGTATCAATTCTTCGGCACTCAGCTTTCTTTCTGGTTCAACTCTCACATCCATACATGACTACTAGAAAAACCATAACTTTGATTAGACAGACCTTTGTTGGCAAAGTAATGTCTCTGCTTTTTAATATGCTATCTAAGCTGGTCATAGCTTTTCTTCCAAGGAGCAAGCATCTTTTAATTTCATGACTGTGGTCACCACCTGCAGTGATTTTGGAGCCCAGAAAAATAAAGCCTGTCATTGTTTCCACTGTTTCCCGATCTTTTTGCCATGAACTGAACGGACTGGATGCCATGATATTCATTTTCTGAATGCTGAGTTTTAAGCCAGCTTTTTCACTCTCTTTTTTCACTTTCATTGAGAGGGTCTTTTGTTCCTCTTCACTTTCTGCAATAAGGGTGGTGTCATCACCATATCTGAGGTTATTGATATTCCTCTGGAAATCTTGATTCCAGCTTGTTCTTCATCCAGTCTGGCATTTTGCATGATGTACTGTGCATATGAGTTAAATAAACAGGGTGACAATATACAGCATTGATGTACTCCTTTCTTAATTTGGAACCAGTCCCTTGTTCCATGTACAGTTCTAACTGTTGCTTCTTGACCTGCATACAGATTTCTCAGGAGGCAGGTAAGGTGGCCTGGTATTCCCATCTCTTGAAGAATTTTCCACAGTTTATTGTGATCTACACAGTCAAAGGCTTTGGTGTAGTCATTAAAGCAGAAGTAGATGTTTTTCTGGAACTCTCTTGCTTTTTCTCTTGCCAATGGATATTGACAATTTGACTGGTTCCTCTGACTTTTCTAAATCCAGCTTGCACATTGGAAGTTCTTGGTTCACTACTGTTGAAGCCTCACTTGGAGAATTTTGAGAATTACTTTGCTAGTGTGTGAGAGGAGTACAATTGTGCTGTATTTTGAACAATTTTTGGCATTGCCCTTCTTTGGTTTTGGAACAAAAACTGACCTTTTCCAGTCCTGTGGCCACTGCTGAGTTTTCCAAATTTGCTGGCATATTGAGTGCAGCACTTTAACAGCATCACCTTTTTAAAAATTTTATTATTATTATTATTTTTAACTTTACAATATTGTATTGGTTTTGCTATACATCAACATGCATCCATCACGGGTGTACACGTGTTTCCCATCCTGAATCCCCCTCCCACCTCCCTCCTCATACCATCCCTCTGGGTCATCCCAGTGCAGCAGCCCCAAGCTTCCCGTATCCTGCATTGAACCTGGACTGGAGATTTGTTTCTTATATGATGTTATACATGTTTTAATGCCATTCTCCCAAATCATCCCCCCTCCCTCTCACACAGGGTCCAAGACTGTTCTATACATCTGTATTTCTTTTGCTGTCTCGCATAAAGGGTTGTCCTTACCATCTTTCTAAAGTCCATGTATATGCATTAGTATACTGTATTGGTGTTTTTCTTTCTGGCTTACTTCACTCTGTATAATAGGCTCCAGTTTCATCCACCTCATTAGAACTGATTCAAATGTCTTATTTTTAATGGCTGAGTAATACTCCATTGTGTATATGTACCACAGATTTTTTATCCATTCATCTGCTGATGGACATCTAGGTTGCTTCCATGTCCTGGCTGTTATAAACAGTGCTGCGATGAACACTGGGGTACACGTGTCTCTTTCAATTCTGGTTTCCTTGGTGTGTATGCCCAGCAGTGGGATTGCTGGGTCGTATGGCAGTTCTATTTCCAGTTTTTAAAGGAATTTCCACACTGTTCTCCATAGTGGCTGTACGAGTTTGCGTTCCCACCAACAGTGTAAGAGGGTTCCCTTTTCTCTACACCCTCTCCAGCATTTATTGCTTGTAGACTTTTGGATTGCAGCTATTCTGACTGGTGTGAAATTGTACCTCACTGTGGTTTTGATTTGCATTTCTCTGATAATGAGTGATGTTGAGCATCTTTTCATGTGTTTGTTAGCCATCTGTATGTCTTCTTAGGAGAAATGTCTATTTAGTTTTTTGGCCCATGTTTTGATTGGGTCGTTTATTTTTCTGGAATTGAGCTTCATGTGTTGCTTGTATATTCTTGAGATTAGTTGTTTGTCAGTTGCTTCATTTGCTATTATTTTCTCCCATTCTGAAGGCTGTCTTTTCACCTTGCTTATAGTTTCTTTCGTTGTGCAGAAGCTTTAATTTTAATTAGATCCCATTTGTTTATTTTTGCTTTTTTTTTTTTCCAATATTCTGGGAGGTGGGTCATAGAGGATCCTGCTGTGGTGTATGTTGGAGAGTGTTTTGCCTATGTTCTCTAAGAGTTTTATAGTTTCTGGTTTTAGGTTTATATATTTAATCTATTTTTAGTTTATTTTTGTATATGGTGTTAGAAAGTGTTCTAGTTTCATTCTTTTACAAGTGTTTGACCAGTTTTCCCAGCACCACTCGTTAAAGAGGTTGTCTTTTCTCCATTGTATATTCTTGCCTCCTTTGTTAAAGATAAGGTGTCCATAGGTGCATGGATTTATCTCTGGGCTTTCTATTTTGTTCCATTGATCTATATTTCTGTCTTTGTGTCAGTGCCATATTGTCTTGATGACTGTAGCTTTATAGTAGAGCCTGAAGTCAGGCAGGTGGATTCCTCCAGTTCCATTCTTCTTTCTCAAGATTGCTTTGGCTATTCGAGGTTTTTTGTATTTCCATACAAATTGTGAAATTATTTGTTCTAGCTCTGTGAAAAATACCGTTGGTAGCTTGATAGGGATTACATTGAATCTATAGATTGCTTTGGGTAGTATACTCATTTTCACTATATTGATTCTTCCAATCCATGAACATGGTATATTTCTCCATCTATTAGTGTCCTCTTTGATTTCTTTCATCAGTGTTTTATAGTTTTCTATATATAGGTCTTTAGTTTCTTTAGGTAGATATATTTCTAAGTATTTTATTCTTTTCATTGCAATGGTGAATGGAAATGTTTCCTTAATTTCTCTTTCTATTTTCTCATTATTAGTGTATAGGAATGCAAGGGACTTCTGTGTGTTGATTTTATATCCTGCAACTTTACTATATTCATGGATTAGCTCTAGCAATTTCCTAGAGGAGTCTTTAGGGTTTTCTATGTAGAGGATCATGTCATCTGCAAACAGTGAGAGTTTTATTTCTTCTTTTCCAATTTTGATTCTTTTTATTTCTTTTTCTGCTCTGATTGTTGTGGACAAAACTTCCAAAACTATGTTGAATAATAGTGGTAAGAGTGGGCACTCTTGTCTTGTTTTCTGACTTTAGGGGAAATGCTTTCAATTCTTCACCATTGAGAATAATGTTTGCTGTGGGTTTTTCTTATATAGCTTTTATTATGTTGAGGTATGTTCCTTCTATTCCTGCTTTCTGGAGAGTTTTAATCATAAATGGATGTTGGATTTTACCAAAGGCTTTCTCTGCATCTATTGAGATAATCATATGGCTTTTATATTTCAATTTGTTAATCTGGTGTATTACATATTTGATTTGCCAATATTGAAGAATCCTTGCATCCCTAGGATAAAGCCCACTTGGTCATGGTGTATGATCTTTTTAAAGTGTTGTTGTATTCTGATTGCTAGAATTTTATTAAGGATTTTTGTATCTATGTTCATCAGTGATATTGGCCTGCAGTTTTCTCTTTTTTTGTGTCATCTTTGTCAGGTTTCAGTATTAGGGTCATGGTGGCCTCATAGAATGAGTTTGGAAATTTACCTTCCTCTGCAATTTTCTGGAAGAGTTTGAGTAGGATAGGTGTCAACTCTTCTCTAAATTTTTGGTAGAATTCAGCTGTGAAGCCGTCTGGACCTGGGCTTTTGTTTGCTGGAAGGTTTCTGATTACAGTTTCAGTTTCCGTGCCTGTGATGGGTCTGTTAAGATTTTCTATTTCTTCCTGGTTCAGTTTTGGAAAGTTGTACTTTTCTAAGAATTTTTCCATTTCTTCAACCTTGTCCATTTTTGGGGCATATAATTGCTGATAGTAGTCTCTTATGATCCTTTATATTTCTGTGTTGTCTGTTGTGATCTCTCCATTTTCATTTCCAATTTTATTGATTTGATTTTTCTCCCTTTGTTTCTTGATGAATCTGGGTAATGGTTTGTCAATTTTATTTATTCTTTCAAAGAACCCGCTTTTGGCTTTGTTGATTTTTCTATGGTCTCCTTTGTTTCTTTTGCATTTATTTCTGCCCTAATTTTTAAGATTTCTTTCCTTCTACTAACCCTGGGGTTCTTCATTTCTTCCTTTTCTAGTTGCTTTAGGTGTATAATTAGGTTATTTATTTGACTTTTTTCTTGTTTCTTGAGGTATGCCTGTACTGCTATGAACTTTCCCCTTAGCACTGCCTTTACAGTGTCCCATAGGTTTTGGGTTGTTGTCTTTTCATTTTCATTCATTTCTATGCATATTTTGATTTCTTTTTTGATTTCTTCTGTGATTTGTTGGTTATTCAGCAGCGTGTTGTTCAGCCTCCATATGTTGGAATTTTTAATAGTTTTTCTCCTGTAATTGAGATCTAATCTTACTGCATTGTGGTCAGAAAGAATACTTGGAATGATTTCTTTTTTTTTTTTTTTTCTTTTACCAAGGCTAGATTTATGGCCAAGGATGTGATCTATCCTGTAGAAGGTTCCATGTGCACTTGAGAAAAAGGTGAAATTCATTGTTTTGGGGTGAAATGTCCTATAGATATCAATTAGGTCTAACTGGTCTATTGTATCATTTAAAGTTTGTGTTTCCTTGTTAATTTTCTGTTTAGTTGATCTGGCCATAGGTGTGAGTAGGGTATTAAACTCTCCCACTATTATTGTGTTATTGTTAATTTTCCCTTTCATACTTGTTAGCATTTGTCTTACATATTGCGGTACTCCTATGTTGGATGCATATATATTTATAATTGTTCTATCTTCTTCTTGGATTGATCCTTTGATCATTATGTAGTGTCCTTCTTTGTCTCTTTTTACAGCCTTTGTTTTAAAGTCTATTTTATCTGATATGAGTATTGCTACTCCTGCTTTCTTTTGATCTCTATTTGCATGGAATATCTTTTTTCAGCCTTTCACTTTCAGTCTGTATGCATCCCCTGTTTTAAGTGGGTCCCTTGTAGACAACATATATAGGGGTCTTGTTTTTGTATCCATTCAGCCCGTCTTTGTCTTTTGGTTGGGGCATTCAACCCATTTATGTTTAAGGTAATTATTGGTAAGTATGATCCCATTGCCATTTACTTTGTTTGGGGTTCGAGTTCATACATCCTTTTTGTGTCTCCTGTCTAGCAAAGATCATTTAGTATTTGTTGGAGAGCTGGTTTGGTGCTGCTGATTTCTCTCAGCTTTTGCTTGTCTATAAAGTTTTTGATTTTTCCTTCATATTTCATTGAGATCCTTGCTGCGTACAGTAATTTGGGCTGTAGGTTATTTTCTTTCATCACTTTAAGTATGTCTTGACATTCCCTCCTGGACTGAAGAGTTTCTGTTGAAAGATCAGCTTTTATCCTTATGGGAATCCCCTTGTGTGTTCAGTTCAGTTCAGGCGCTCAGTCGTGTTTGACTCTTTGCGACCCCATGAATCGCAGCACGCCAGGCCTCCCTGTCCATCACCAACTCCCAGAGTTCACTCAGACTCATGTCTATCGGTTCAGTGATGCCATTCAGCCATCTCATTCTCTGTCGTCCCCTTCTCCTCCTGCCCCCAATCCCTCCCAGTATCAGAGTCTTTTCCAATGAGTCAACTCTTTGCATGAGGTGGCCAAAGTACCGGAGGTTCAACTTCAGCATCATTCCTTCCAAAGAAATCCCAGGGCTGATCTCCTTCAGAATGGACTGGTTGCATCTCCTTGCAGTCCAAGGGACTCTCAAGAGTCTTCTCCAACACCACAGTTCAAAAGCATCAATTCTTTGGCGCTCAGCCTTCTTCACAGTCCAACTCTCACATCCATATATGACCTCAAGAAAAACCATAGCCTTGACTAGACGAACCTTTGTTGGCAAAGTAATGTCTCTGCTTTTGAATATGCTATCTAGTTTGGTCATAACTTTCTTTCCAAGGAGTAAGCGTCATTTAATTTCATGGCTGAAGTCACCATCTGCAGTGATTTTGGATCCCCAAAAAATAAAGTCTGATACTGTTTCCACTGTTTCCCCATTTATTTCCCATGAAGTGTTGGGACCAGATGCCATGATCTTCATTTTCTGAACATTGAGCTTTAAGCCAACTTGTTCACTCTCCACTTTCACTTTCATCAAGAGGCTTTTTAGTTCCTCTTCACTTTCTGCTGTAAGAGTGATGTCATCTGCGTATCTGAGGTTATTGATATTTCTCCTGGCAATCTTGATTCCAGCTTGTGTTTCTTCCAGTCCAGTGTTTCTCATGATGTACTCTGCATATAAGTTAAATAAGCAGGGTGACAATATATAGCCTTGACATACTCCTTTTCCCATTTGGAACCAGTCTGTTGTTCCATGTCCAGTTCTACCTGTTGCTTCCTGACCTGCATACCAATTTCTCAAGAGGCAGGTCAGGTGGTCTGGTATTCCCATCTCTTTCAGAATTTTCAACAGTTTATTGTGATCTACACAGTCAAAGGCTTTGGCATAGTCAATAAAGCAGAAATAGATGTTTTTCTGGAACTGTCTTGCTTTTTCCATGATCCAGCGGATGTTGGCAATTTGACCTCTGGTTCCTCTCCCTTTTCTAAAACCAGCTTGAACATCAGGAAGTTCATGGTTCATGTATTGCTGAAGCCTGGCTTGGAGAATTTTGAGCATTACTTTACTAGCATGTGAGATGAGTGCAATTGTGCAGTAGTTTGAGCATTCTTTGGCATTGCCTTTCTTTGGGATTGAAATAAAACTGACCTTTTCCAGTCCTGTGACCACTGTTGAGTTTTCCATATTTGGTTTTATATTGAGTGCAGCACTTTCACAGCATCATCTTTCAGGATTCGAAATAGCTCAACTGCAACTCCATCACCTCCACTAGCTTTGTTCATAGTGATGTTTTCTAAGGCCCACTTGACTTCACATTCCAAGATGTCTGGCTCTAGGTCAGTGATCACATCATCGTGATTATCTGGGTCATGAACATCTTTTTTGTACAGTTCTTCTGTGTATTCTTGCCACCTCTTCTTAATATCTCCTCCTTCTTTTAGGTCCATACCATTTCTTTCCTTTATCGAGCCCATCTTTGCATGAAATATTCCCTTAGTATCTCTCATCTTCTTGAAGAGATCTCTAGTCTTTCCCATTCTGTTGTTTTCCTCTACTTCTTTTCATTGCTGTTGTTTTTCCCGTGCTGATTTCAATATTTTGTTTGTGTTTGATCTTTGTTAATTTGATTAATATGTGTCTTGGGGTGTTTTGCCTTGGGTTTGTCCTGTTTGGGACTCTCTGGATTTCTTGGACTTGAGTGATTGTTTCCTTCCCCATTTTAGGGAACTTTTCAACTATTATCTCCTCAAGTATTTTCTCATGCTCTTTCTTTTTGTCTTCTTCTTCTGGGACTCCTATGACTAGAATGTTGTGGCGTTTAATGTTGTCCTGGTGGTCTCTGAGATTGTCCTCATTTCTTTTAATATGTTTTTATTTTTTCCTCTCTGACTCACTTATTTCTACCATTCCATCTTCTATTTCACTAATCCTATCTTCTGCCTCCGTTATTCTACTATTTGTTGCCTCCAGAGTGTTTTTAATCTCATTTATTGCATTATTCATTATATATTGATTCTTTTTTATTTCTTCTAGGTCCTTGTTAAACCTTTCTTGCATTTTCTCAATCGTTGCCTCCAGGCTATTTATCTGTGATTCCATTTTTATTTCAAGATTTTGGATCAATTTCACTATCATTATTCAGAATTCTTTATCAGGTAGATTCCCTATCTCTTCTGCTTTTGTTTGTTTTGGTGGGCATTTATCCTGTTCTTTTACCTGCTGGGTATTCCTCTGTCTCTTCATCTTATTTATATTGCTGAGTTTGGGGTGGCCTTTCTGTATTCTGGCAGTTTGTGGAGTTCTCTTCATTATGGAGTATCCTTGCTGTGGGTGGGGTTGTATCTGTGGCTTGTCAAAGTTTCTTGGTTAAGGAAGCTTGTGTCATTGTTCTGGTGGGTGGAGCTGGATTTCTTCTCTCTGGAGTGCAATGAAGTGTCTAGTAACGAGGTCTGAGATGTTAATGGATTTGGAGTAACTTTGGGCAGGCTGTATATTGAAGCTCAGGGCTGTGTTCCTGTGTTGCTGGAGAATTTGCATGGTATGTCTTGCTCTGGAACTTGTCGGCCCTTGGGTGGTGCCTGGTTTCAGTGTAGGCATGGAGGCATTTGATGAGCTCCTATTGCTTAATGTTCCCTGGAGTCAGGTGTTCTATGATGTTCTCAGGATTTGGACTTAAGCCTCCTGCTTCTGGTTTTCAGTCTTAATTTTATAGTAGTCTCAAGACTTCTCCTTCTATACAGCACCGTTGATAAAACATCTAGGTTAAAGATGAAAAGTTTCTCCACAGTGAGGAACACCCAGAGAGGTTCACAAAGTTACATGGAAAAGAGAAGAGAGAGCAGGGAGTTAGAGGTGACCCGAATGAGATGAGGTGGAATCAAAAGAGGAGAGAGCAAGCTAGCCAGTAATCACTTCCTTATAGGTGCTCCATAGTCTGGACCGCTCAGAGATGTTCATGGAGTTATACAGCGAAGAGAAGAGGGAGGAAGGAGACAGAGGTGGCCAGGAGGATAAAAGGGGAAATGAAAAGGAGAAAGACGGATCCAGCCAGCAATCAGTTCCCTAAGTGTCCTCCACCATCTGGAACACAGAGATTCAGAGAGTTGGGTAAAGAAGAGAAGGGGGAGGGAGGAGACAGAGGTCACCTAGTGGAGAGAAAGGAGAGTCCAACGTGGGAGAGAGCAGTCAAGCCAGTAATCTCGCTCCCAAGTAAAAATAGGTACTGAAGATTGGGTTCTTAAAGGTACAAAATTGATAAGAAATGTCAAAAAGCAAAGACTAAAATTCTAGAGTAGAGGTTGGATTTTCAAAAATATAATATTAAAGAAAAGAAGAAGAAAAATAAAAAGAAAACAAAGTCACAAAAGTTATTAAATATATATATATATGAAGTTTGCTTTAAAAATAGTCTTTTTTTGAAAATTAATAGTAGGTTATAAAAATGAAAATTAAAGGAGTAATAGAGGATTTAAAAATTAAAAGAAAGTTAAAAAAAGGAAAAAGAAAAGAAAAAGAAAAAAATGAAGAAGAGAAAAAAAGAAAAGAATGATCATAAAAATAGTAAAAATATATCTAGGACTTTCTCTGGTGGTGTTGTGGTCAGTGTGGGGTCAGTTCATTTTTGGATAGTTTCTTGGTCCGGCTTATATTTCTCAAGATCTATAGGCCCCTTCCTATGTAGTCGATACTAACTACAGGGTTTTAATCTGTTGCACCTGTCATTTCCAAGGCGATTCCTTTGGTTTTATCTTCTGTTTGCTGGTCTCTTCAGTGTTTGATTTCCGCCCTGACACAAGGGGGCGGTGGTGGACACTTTTTTAGGCTCACTTGTTCAGTCACACTGTGGGGAGGGAGGGACGCTGCAAACAAATAACACTGGCGTGTGCTCTCAGTGTCTCAGCCACACTGAGCCTGCCCCTGCTCACAGCACATGCACCCTTCTTGCCCATACAGCTTAGACTCTAGGTTGCTCCTCTGGGAACCTTTCGAGGCTGGCCCTGGGCTGCATACACCTCCCAGGTCTAAGCTGCTCAGGTTCAGGAACTCAGGTAGTCCTCAGAGGCGCAGACTCCGTTGGGCCTGCGTTTTGTGCCCTTCCCAGCTCCGAGCAGCTTAGGTGATGAGGTGTTTGGCGAGCACGGTCACTGCTACTTATTGCCTCCCTGTCCCTGCGGCTCGGTTTTCTCGGTGTACAACTGGTGCACCTTCTCAGGCGGATGACTGTCCGGAACCCCAAGAAGTCTTAGTAAGCAAAGAAGCCTGCTTGCAGTTTGGTAGATAATGTCTCTCTGGGGCTGCGATTGCCCCCTTCCAGCTCTGGCTGCCTGTCACCAGAGGGGGATGATCTGCAGCCAGCTAGTTCTGTTCCACCCTTTGTTCTGTACACAGGCCTGGCGGTGTCTTAGGGCTTTTTGCGTGGTAGCTATCCCACAGTATGGTTTGCTAGCCCAAATTAGTTCACTCTGACTAGCCTCGGGGGCATTCAGGCCGGATCCTTATTCTAAGCAATGCAGCCCACGCCTCTCTGCCCAGTCTCTGCTTGCTAGTGGTGGGCACAGGCGTCTGCACTGCTTCTCCGCTGGGGGAGTTACCACTGGGCTCGTAATCTGTGGGTTTTAATTTTTTACTTATTTTTCCTCCCTATTATGTTGCCCTCTGTGTTTCCAAGGCTTGGCACAGACTTGGCAATGAGGGTGTTTCCCAGTGTTTGGAAACTTCTCTCTTTTTAAGACTCCCTTCCCAGGACGGAGCTCCGTCCCTACCTCTTTTGTCTCTTTTTTTGTCTTTTATATTTTTCTTACCTTCTTCTGAAGACAATGGGCTGCTTTTCTGGGCGCTTGATGTCCTCTGCCGGCATTCAGAAGTTGTTTTGTGGATTTTACTCAGTGTTTAAATGTTCTTTTGATGGATTTGTTGGGGAGACAGTGGTCTTTCCATCGTATTCCTCTGCCATCTTAGGACAGCTCTCCACCTTTTAGGATTTAAAATAACTCAGCTGTAATTCCATCATCTCCACTAGGAAACAAATAGGCATTTCTAAAAGAGAAAATTACAAACACTAGCATTCCCTGGGTATATGGATAGTTAATATTTTATTAATTATCCTGATAAGCACACAGGACACTTTTTAAGCTGGCATAAGTCCTCAAGCACTTTCATGCAGTTAAATTATCAAGGGATATAAGAAGACCAGTAAGGCCTTATGACCCCACAAAGTCGTAAAGTGACAAGGCAAGGGCATGTCTTCAGGTAAATATTATCTCAGTTGTAACCAAAGGAAACACAAGAAACGACCTGAGAGTCAACAGAAACTCTTTCCCCAAATTATCTGACTAATGTGTTGCTGAGGTTTAAAAAATAAGACAAATAAAAAGGAAAAGAAAAATAAATAATTGATGTACTTTTTTAGGAGAGGAATAAGATGGAAACAGCAAGCATTCTCATGATGATGGCAAATTATTATTGCAGTGTCAGACAATTCTGATTAGTGAAATATTAATAAATTCAGGAAGCAAAGGAATAAAAGAAGCAGATCAAGGGATAGGGCAGATTATTTCAAAACATGAGGACTGATGGGAGGTAATACTAAGGGTGAGGAGGTAATTTACTTATAAAAAATAATGTACTGAATTTCTGAATACTAGAATGAAATAGGTGAAACTTGAGAAAAGGTTAGCAAAAAAAAAAAAAAAAAAAGATACACTGAAGACCTACACCCTACAAAGAAGAATAGATGTATGGAAATTCTTATTACTAGATTTTTTTTTTTTTTACTTCATCTCTTTATTAAGTGATAAATAAAACAGACTTTTATTTCTAACTGCTTTCTTGACTCCTCTACTACAATCTTGCACAGACCCATTAAAGCCAACATTTGTGAAACAAAATCTTTTATCTTTTGTCCCCTAAATGTGCTTTTCTCCTCTTTTGTGCCCTTCTCACTGAATAGCATCCTATGATCCTTCTCAGTGCCTTCCTCTCCCAAACAGCCCTCTGTTTTCAAATCCTGCCAGTTTAATATCTGAAAAATGCCCCAAATCTGGACCTACTTCTCACTTCTTACTGCTGACCTTGGTTCAGCCCCTAATCACAGTACATTATTAACTGGACTTAATCTGGACTTAACACTGGAATATGTGAAGAACTTCCTCAACTGTACTAAACTATTTCTACTTTTAATCTCTTACTTTTTCCAGGTGACCTTACACCCAATTTTGAGACTTACTTTTAAAATTCATGTTTAGTCACGTGATTCTCCACAGTAGTTTTCAAAGGCCTCCCACTACACAAGTGATAACTTCCAAACACTTTACTTTGCAATTTAAGCCTCAATAGAGTCTGTTCCTAACCACTTTATCTCATGTCTAACCATTGCTTTCCACTCTAGACTCCCTAAGCTCCAGGCACAGCAGAGTATCTGTAATTTCTGACATACTTCATCAACTCTCATGCTCAAACTTCTATAACAGCATTCTGTGCTGTGCTTAGTTGCTCAGTCGTGTCCGACTCTTTGTGACCCCATGGACTGTATCCCAACAAGCTCCTCTGTCCATGGGATTCTCCAGGCAAGAATACTGGAGTGAGTTGCCATGCCTTCCTCCAGGGGATCTTCCCAACCCAGGGGCCGAACCCAGGTCTTCCCCACTGCAGGTGGATTCTTTATCATCTGAGCGACCAGGGAAGCCCAACAGCATTCTATCTCTTAGTATGGTTGTCTCCTCTTAAGCTCAAGAGCACCTTGAGAACATCTTTCCTTACATAGTTATAATGAGATAAAAAGAGTAACTCCATAAACTTTGAATGAATGATTAAACAAACAAGCTAACTGGGGCCATGTAGGCTGAAAATATGAGTCTCTTCCATAAAGTATTTTTTGATAATTTCACAGGTAACAAAACCATAAAGAGATCAAAGATAATGTCCTACTCATTCTGAAAAATAAAATGTATTGCTAGTTAAGTGCTTAGTATAAGGTATATCCTTACCATGCATGGAAGCAATAAAAGAATTTGAATGAGTTTGGGCTAGTTCATAGCAGTCATTTGAAGACACAACTTTTCTTTTTTGAAGTTTCCAGGTTCCTAACATTTCTTTTTCACACTGAAAAATTCTAAAGCTATTTCTGGTGGTTGCTTGGGTGGATTCCCTGATTTGAAGCACCATACAGATTTGCGTCATTTTCTATGCCCCTAACACAGATTGCCATCAACCATAAAACTAAAAGTTGCCAAACTTCCTCGAAGGACATACATATGGAAAGCGATTCATCAAATGTTATAAATGGAAGTATCTAGTTCTGAATCACAGACAGCACTTTGAATTGGAAAGAAAATTTCTCAAACCTGAAAGCATTTGCAAACATTCACAGATACAGTGACAGCACAACTACAAAAATAAGCTGAGATTTGAAAAAAAAAACAAAACAAAAAAGAACACCATTTGATACTTAGAGTAATGGTGCTGAAGTTTCCTCCAGAGAAATTGCTAATAACTCTTCCTTATCGGAATGTAACTAGGGAGTGATCACAAACTCTGACATTTTGAATTTGTGCATTCTATAAATAAGGAACACTTTTATATGCTTATTGCCCAGTTCTTTTCCTGTGAATCCCTCCCCACCGGCTGATAGGCTTTACTTTCTATATTTATGCCGTCTTCTAAGATTCAACCCTGAAGTGCATAATAAATGCATAAGATTCAGGCATGTTTTTCCAGAATCAGATTCCACTGAAGAGAGGTTCCCTTCTTCCTGTTTCTGAATTTTTTTAAAAATTTATTTTTCATGATAGAATTAACATCTGTCCCTCAGTAAGGCATTTACCACTTCAGGAATATAGTATTTTCCATATAGTATCCCATTTAACATTGCTTTGTTTTGCTCAGTTTTTATTACATAAACTGAGCCCACATCCAACAAAGGACAGGTGGGGAAAAGCCACACATTTGTCAGTAGAGTCTTGGCATTTGATTTTAGACATTCCTGAAACTTGCAAGACAACATACTGTCAAACATGAGAAGCTCAGCACATGTAACCCAAAGAGCTCAAGGGCTGATTACTGCATCTGATCTAAGTGCCAAAAACTTTTCATACCTGGGCTTTGCCAAAGGGCTCACATCTATAGTTTGTCTGTCTTTTTCAATGTATGTGCAGCAACAGTTGGTGCTGTGCAATTTCCTTTCTCCAGGAAAGGTATTGATTTCTTAGGAGTTATTGTCAGCATTTTAAAATAAAATATGCTTTACTTTTATCATTATATGGAGAAGTATATTGTAGATTGCAATTTACTGGAGCTAACTCTGGATCTGCAGGTTTGTTGCTTCAGTGATTTAGTGGATTCTCAGTGGATAGTTTGTTACATCTGTAATTTGAATGCATATCTGCAGTATGTGTTTAACGTTATGCAGTTTTCAGTGAGGCATGAAAGTTTTGGAACTACAAAGCAAAAAAGTGAAAGGACGCTGTGTCTCTGGGGACTGGTCATTAGGTAACTGAGCTAGTTGGAAAATCAAATCCAAAATTCACCAACCCAAAGATCATAGTCATAAAGGATCAGTTCAGTTCAGTCACTCAGTCATGTCCGACTCTTTGCAACCGCATGAATGGCAGCACGCCAGGTCTCCCTGTCCATCACCAACTCCCGGAATTCACTCAGACTCACGTGCATCGAGTCAGTGATGCCATCCAGCCATCTCATCCTCTGTCGTCCCCTTCTCTTCCTGCCCCCAATCCCTCGCAGCATCAGAGTCTTTTCCAATGAATCAACTCTTCGCATGAGGTGGCCAAAGTACTGGAGTTTCAGCTTCAGCATCATTCCTTCCAAAGAAATCCCAGGCTGATCCCCTTCAGAATGGACTGGTTGGATCTCCTTGCAGTCCAAGGAACTCTCAAGAGTCTTCTCCAACACCACAGTTCAAAAGCATCAATTCTTCTGCACTCAGCTTTCTTCACAGTCCAACTCTCACATCCATACATGACCATAGGAAAAACCATAGCCTTGACTAGACGAACCTTTGTTGGCAAAGTAATGTCTCTGCTTTTTAATATGCTGTCTAGGTTGGTCATAACTTTCCTTCCAAGGAGTAAGCGTCTTTTAATTTCATGGCTGCAGTCACCATCTGCAGTGATTTTGGAGCCCCCAAAAAATAAAGTCTGATACTGTTTCCACTGTTTCCCCATCTATATGCCATGAAGTGATGGGACCAGATGCCATGATCTTCATTTTCTGAATGTTGAGCTTTAAGCCAACTTTTTCACTCTCCACTTTCACTTTCATCAAGAGGCTTTTTAGTTCCTCTTCACTTTCTGCCATAAGGGTGGTGTCATCTGCATATCTGAGGTTATTGATATTTCTCCTGGCAATCTTGATTCCAGCTTGTGCTTCTTCCAGTCCAGCGTTTCTCATGATGTACTCTGCATATAAGTTAAATAAACAGGGTGACAATATACAGCCTTGACATACTCCTTTTCCTATTTGGAACCAGTCTGTTGTTCCATGTCCAGTTCTAACTATTGCTTCCTGACCTGTATATAGGTTTCTGAAGAGGCAGATGAGGTGGTCTGGTAGTCCCCTCTCTTTCAGAATTTTCCACAGTTTATTGTGATCCACACAGTCAAAGGCTTTGGCATAGTCAATAAAGCAGAAATAGATGTTTTTCTGGAACTGTCTTGCTTTTTCCATGATCCAGCGGATGTTGGCAATTTGACCTCTGGTTCCTCTGCCCTTTCTAAAACCAGCTTGAACATCAGGAAGTTCATGGTTCATGTATTACTGAAGCCTGGCTTGGACAATTTTGAGCATTACTTTACTAGCATGTGAGATGAGTGCAATTGTGCGGTAGTTTGAGCATTCTTTGGCATTGCCTTTCTAGCTGGAAAAAATCTGAGAAAATACCAGTTGCAAAAGCAAACCTGCAAACAGCCTAACAAAATATTCTTCATCAACAGAAGAGGGAGGAACTGAGTTTTTATGTGGCAATTACATGTTGACAGAGATGAAATATCTTTGCTTAACTCTCATCTTGGCTTCTTTTGTGTTTGTAAAAAGGTGGCTGTGTCTTGGAGGATGTGCCCTCTCTGGGACTCTAGAGCAATGTGTTTTTCAAGTGGTGGTAGGCTCGGGGATCTCTATTGAGAAAGGTGTTATTTAAGATTTCTGAGGAATCCACAATAGGAAAAAAATTAAATTCCTTTAAAATATATTACATAGTGGGAGAGTTATTGTACAGTAAACTAAAGAAAGTGAGATGACTATACTAAAAATCCAAAAGCAAGATAAAAGCAGACATTTGTGAATGCAAACTAATAAATCTCAGACTTTGAGGATATCCTTTGTTGTCTGATCACTTGTTTTGCTAATCTCTTCACCCCAGGGTTTGAGATGAGCCATTAAATCAGCCAATCATTTTCTTTCCTTTCTTTTGAAATTACTGTAATATTTGAAAATAGACTAGTTGCCTTATATTACTCTGATAGGCTCTTTCTATTACCAAGACTGTGAGAAACCTAATCCCAGCTTCTCCCTCTCTTCTTTGGATCATTTCCCTCATTTAATCCCATGCTAGAAAATCTTAGATGTCAATTAACTATGAAACATATATTTTCCCCAAATGTAAATTGTTCCAAAGCACGACTCATTACTCATTTTGAGAAGTGATTGTAAAATGCATAAAACCTGATTTTATTGCCACCCAGATTATTAGAAATAAATAATTAAAGGCCAACGCTAAGCCTTTCGAAGGCAAAGACACCTGAACCAGATAGGCTATGACTCACACTGGGTGAGACAATAGCAAGATACTTGCCAGTGGGGAGTTTGCACTATTTGTGTTTTCTGATATTTACAATAAACTGCTTCCCACTTCTAATTATTTCTGAAGAATGAAATGAATTTTTGAAATTCCTCCAGCTTTTAAAACCAAACTAACTTTATGAAGCTATTTGTTCAAAATATCTTTTTCAGCTCATGTAACCTTAAAATATTCCAATTTCAAACCACAGAACAGTCAAATAGAATTGTCAAATCTCACTTATTCTTTCTTACCAACCTCTAATCTGTTACTCTATATGCTCTGCAAGCACAGCTTTGGAAGTCAATAAATTAATAGTTGAGATGTTTTGCAGTCTATTCCATTGCAGCCCTTATATCTTTGAGGACACAATATACAGTAAGATTTTATACAGAGAATAAACAGTTTTGAGGTAGATGATTTCAAAGCTTGAGCGCTTTAGCCCTTTACTGAATGCAGTAAATTTTAGGTAGATTGTAATCCCATTCATACTTTGGTTGTTAGAATGGCTAACAACTTGCAGCAACTACAAATCATTACTGAAATGCAATAGAATCATAGTTTGCACAATAAAATTTCTATCATTTTCAGTAAAAGGTAAAATGTATATTTCTCTATGTAGATTAATCATAAATATGTACTTGTCAACTATTATTTCATTTAATGTAGCACCCAATATCTTATTCTATTAATTCAGACAATCATGTCTTAATATAGACTGATTGAAGCATCATGGAGTCCACTCCAAAAGATTCATTGCCTTCCTTAAAAGCTTTTATAGCATCATCCTACTAGGTGTATTTAAAATAAAAAGTCAATTTAGTATAACTGCAAATCAGCCATTTAATAAGATTTTAAGATCCTACATATAGAGTTAGTAATATTAAAGTGCTTTTTCTCAGCATTAAAAAGAAAAGGTTTCTAATTAAGTTTATAATGAAATGAATAACTAGAAAGAAATAGAACATGGGATTTATTGGGCAAAGCTTGTTTAAATGCATCTTAACCTTTTTAATTTTACCTACTGTGTCACTTTTTATACTACAGTAGCAGATGAGACCCTCAAAAAACACTGAAAAATACATTTTATGAGATCAGTTAATTTCATCTCCAAACCAATTCAATAATTAATTTGGAATAAATGGATTACAAATTCAACAGCAGTATGGTATTGTTAGGCTCTTTAAAGGAATATATTCTATCTTACACACACCTTTATTTATTTTTCTTTTTAAAAATTATTTTAATTGGAGGCTGATTAATTTACAATATTGTTGTGGTTTTCCATACATTCACATGAATCAGCCATGGGTGTACATGTGTTCCCCATCCTGACACTCCCTCCCACCTCTCTCCCTTTCCTATCCCTCAGGGTCATCCCAGTGCACCAGCCCTGAGTACCCTGTCACATGCATCAAACCTGGACTGGCAATCTATTTCACGTATGATAATATACCTGTTTCAATGTTATTCTCTCAAATCATCCTATCCTCGCCTTCTCCCACAGAGTCCCAAAGTCTGTTCTTTATATCTGTGTCTCTTTTGCTGTCTTGCATATAGGATCATCGTTACCATTTTTCTAAATGCCATATGTATGCATTCAGATCCGATCAGATGAGATCAGTCACTCAGTCGTGTCCAACACTTTGCGAGCCCATGAATGGCATAACGCCAAGACTCCCTGTCCATCACCAACTCCCAGAGTTCACTCAGACTCACCTCCATTGAGTAAGTGATGCCATCCAGCCATCTCATCCTCTTTCGTCCCCTTCTCCTCTTGCCCCCAATCCCTCCCAGCATCAGAGTCTTTTCCAATGAGTCAACTCTTCGCATGAGGTGGCCAAAGTACTGGAGTTTCAGCTTTGGATCTTTCCTTCCAAAGAAATCTCAGGGCTGAGCTCCTTCAGAATGGACGGATTGCGTCTCCTTGCAGTCCAAGGGACTCTCAAGAGTCTTCTCCAACACCACAGTTCAAAAGCATCAATTCTTCGGCACTCAGCCTTCTTCACAGTCCAACTCTCACATCCATACACGACCTCAGGAAAAACCATTGCCTTGACAAGACGAACCTTTGTCGGCAAAGTAATGTCTCTGCTTTTTAATATGCTATCTAGGTTGGTCATAGCTTTCCTTCCAAGGACTAAGCGTCTTTTAATTTCATGGCTGCAGTCACCATCTGTAGTGATTTTGGAGCCCAGAAAAATAAAGTCTGACACTGTTTCCACTGTTTCCCCATCTATATCCCATGAAGTGATGGGACCGGATGCCATGATCTTCGTTTTCTGAATGTGGAGCTTTAAGCCAACTTGTTCACTCTCCATTTTCACTTTCATCAAGAGGCTTTTGAGTTCCTCTTCACTTTCTGCCATAACGGTGGTGTCATCTGCATATCTGAGGTTATTGATATTTCTCCTGGTAATCTTGATTCCAGCTTGTGCTTCTTCCAGTCCAGAGTTTCTCATGATGTACTCTGCATATAAGTTAAATAAACAGGGTGACAATATACAGCCTGACATACTCCTTTTCCTATTTGGAACCAGTCTGTTGTTCCATGTCCAGTTCTACCTGTTGCTTCCTAACCTGCAAACAGATTTCTCAAGAGGCAGGTCAGGTGGTCTGGTATTCCCCTCTCTTTCAGAATTTTCCACAGTTTATTGTGATCACACAGTCAAAGGCTTTGGCATAGTCAATAAAGCAGAAATAGATGCTTTTCTGGAACTGTCTTGCTTTTTCCATGATCCAGCGGATGTTGGCAATTTGATCTCTGGTTCCTCTGCCTTTTCTAAAGCCAGCTTGAACATCAGGAAGTTCACGGTTCACATATTGCTGACGCCTGGCTTGGAGAATTTTGAGCATTACTTTACTAGCGTGTGAGATGAGTGCAATTGTGCGGTAGTTTGAGCATTCTTTGGCATTGCCTTTCTTTGGGATTGGAATGAAAACTGACCTTTTCCAGTCCTGTGGCCACTGCTGAGTTTTCCAAATGTGCTGGCATATTGAGTGCAGCACTTTCACAGCATCATCTATCAGGATTTGGAATAGCTCAACTGAAATTCAGTCACCTCCACTAGCTTTGTTTGTAGTGATGCTTTCTAAAGCCCACTTAACTTCACATTCCAGGATATCTGGCTCTAGGTCAGTCATCACACCATCGTGATTATCTGGGTCGTGAAGATCTTTTTTGTACAGTTCTTGTGTGTATTCTTGCCATCTCTTCTTAATATCTTCTGCTTCTGTTAGGTCCATACCATTTCTGTCCTTTATCGAGTCCATCTTTGCATGAAATGTTCCTTTGGTATCTCTGATTTTCTTAAAGAGATCCCTAGTCCTTCCCATTCTGTTGTTTTCCTCTATTTCTTTGCATTGATCACTGAAGAAGGCTT
This sequence comes from Bos grunniens, assembly GCF_055505025.1. Classification (NCBI taxonomy): domain Eukaryota; kingdom Metazoa; phylum Chordata; class Mammalia; order Artiodactyla; family Bovidae; genus Bos; species Bos grunniens. The sequence continues at coordinate 95,511,823 of NC_141194.1, read as the reverse complement.
TCTTATCTCTTCTTTCTATTCTTTGGAACTCTGCATTCAGATGTTTATATCTTTCCTTTTTTCCTTTGCTATTCACTTCTCTTCTTTTCACAGCTATTTGTAAGGCCTCACCAGACAGCCATTTTGCTTTTTTGCATTTCTTTTCCATGGGGATGGTCTTGATCCCTGTCTCCTGTACAATGTCACGAACCTCATTCCATAGTTCATCAGGCACTCTATCTACCAGATCTAGGCCCTTAAATCTATTTTTCACTTCCACTGTATAATCATAAGGGATTTGATTTAGGTCATACCTGAATGGTCTAGTGGTTTTCCCTACTTTCTTCAATTTAAGTCTGAATTTGGCAATAAGGAGTTCATGATCTGAGCCACAGTCAGCTCCTGGTCTTGTTTTGGTTGACTGAATAGAGTTTCTCCTTCTTTGGCTGCAAAGAATATAATCAATCTGATTTCGGTGTTGACCATCTGGTGATGTCCATGTATAGAGTCTTCTCTTGTGTTGTTGGAAGAGGGTGTATGTTATGACCAGTGCATTTTCTTGGCAAAACTCTATTAGTCTTTGCCCTGCTTCATTCCCTATTCCAAGGCCAAATTTGCCTGTTCCTCCAGGTGTTTCTTGACTTCCTACTTTTGCATTCCAGTCCCCTATAATGAAAAGCACATCTTTTTTGGGTATTAGTTCTAAAAGGTCTTTTAGGTCTTCATAGAACCGTTCAACTTCAGCTTCTTCAGCATTACTGGTTGGGGCATAGACTTGGATTACTGTGATATTGAATGGTTTGCCTTGGAAACGAACAGAGATCATTCTGTCATTTTTGAGATTGCATCCAAGTACTGCCTTTTGGACTCTCTTGTTGACCATGATGGCTAGTCCATTTCTTCTGAGGGATTCCTGCCCGCAGTAGTAGATATAATGGTCATCTGAGTTAAATTTGCCCATTCCAGTCCATTTCAGTTCGCTGATTCCTAGAATGTCGACATTCACTTTTGCCATCTCTTGTTTGACCACTTCCAATTTGCCTTGATTCATGGACCTGACATCCAGGTTCCTATGCAATATTGCTCTTTACAGCATCGGACCTTGCTTCTATCACCAGTCACATCCACAGCTGGGTACTGTTTTTGCTTTGGCTCCATCCCTTCCTTCTTTCTGGAGTTATTTCTCCACTGATCTCCAGTAGCATATTGGGCGCCTGCTGACCTGGGGACTTTCTCTTTCAGTATCCAATCATTTTGCCTTTTCATACTGTTCATGGGGTTCTCAAGGCAAGAATACTGACGTGGTTTGCCATTCCCTTCTCCAGTGGACCACATTCTGTCAGATCTCTCCACCATGACCTGCCTATCTTGGGTTGCCCCACGGGCATGGCTTAGTTTCATTGAGTTAGACAATGCTGTGGTCCTAGTGTGATTAGATTGACTAGTTTTCTGTGAGTATGGTTTCAGTGTGTTTGCCCTCTGATGCCCTCTTGTAACACCTACCGTCTTACTTGGGTTTCTCTTACTTTGGGCGTGGGGTATCTCTTCACGGCTGCTCCAGCAAAGCTCAGTGATTGCTCCTTACCTTGGACGAGGAGCATCTCCTCACTGCCGCCCTTCCTGACTTTCAACGTGGGATAGCTCCTCTAGGCCCTCCTGCGCCCACACAGCCACGGCTCCTCACAGGTTCACAGGGGCTCCAGAGGCAGGCGGTCCTGGCTCCTACTGTATTGGTGTTTTTCTTTCTGACTTACTTCACTCTGTATAATAGGATCCGGTTTCATCCACCTCATTAGAACTGATTCAAATGCATTCTTTTTAGTAGCTGAGTAATATTCCATTGTGTATATGTACCACAGCTTTCTTATCCATTTGTCTGTCAATAGACATCGAAGTTGCTTCCATGTCCTGGCTATTCTAAAGAGTGCTGCAATGAACATTGGGGTACATGTGTCTCTTTCAGTTCTGGTTTCCTCAGTGTGTATACTCAGCAGTGGGATTGCTGGGTCGTATGGCAGTTCTACTTTCAGAGTTTTAAGGAATCTCCACTCTGTTCTCCATAGTGGCCGTACTAGTCTGCCTTCCCACCAACAGTGTAATAGGGTTCCCTTATATCCACACCCTCCCAAAATTTACTGTTTGTAGACTTTTTTATAGCAGCCATTCTGACTGGTGTGAAATGGTACCTCATTGTGGTTTTGATTTGCATTTCTCTAATAATGAGTGATGTTGAGCATCTTTTCATGTGTTTTTTAGCCATCTGTATGTCTTCATTGGAGAAATGTGTGTTTAGTTCTTTGGCCCAATTTTTGATTGGGTCATTTATTTTTCTGAAGCCTGTCTTTTCACCTGGCTTATAGATTCTTTCATTGTGCAAAAACTTTTAAGTTTAATTAGGTCCCATTTGTTTATTTTTGCTTTTATTTCCATTATGGGAGGTGGGTCATAGAGGATCTTGCTATGATTTATGTCAGAGAGTGTTTTGCCAATGTTTTCCTCAAGGAGTTTTATAGTTTCTGGACTTACATTTAGATCTTTAATCCATTTTGAGTTTATTTTTGTGTATGGTGTTAGACAGTGTTTTAGTTTCATTCTTTTACAGGTTCAGTTCAGTTAAGTTCAGTTCAGTCACTCAGTCGTGTCCGACTCTTTGCGACCCCATGAATTGCAGCACGCCAGGCCTCCCTGTCCATCACCAAATCCTAGAGTTCACTCAAACTCATGCCCATCGAGCCAGTGATGCTATCCAGCCATCTGATCCTCTGTCGTCCCCTTCTCCTCCTGCCCCCAATTCCTCCCAGCATCAGGGTCTTTTCCAATGAGTCAACTCTTCGCATGAGGTAGCCAACATTGGGGTTTCAGCTTTAGCATCATTCCTTACAAAGAACATCCAGGACTGATCTCCTTTAGAATGGACTGGTTGGACCTCCTTGCAGTCCAAGGGACTCTCAAGAGTCTTCTCCAACACCACAGTTCAAAAGCATCAATTCTTTGGCACTCAGCCTTCTTCACAGTCCAACTCTCGCATCCATACATGACCACAGGAAAAACCATAGCCTTGACTAGATGAACCTTTGTCGGCAAAGTAATGTCTCTGCTTTTTAATATGCTATCTAGGTTGGTCATAGCTTTCCTTCCAAGGACTAAACGTCTTTCAATTTCATGGCTGCAATCACCATCTGCAGTGATTTTGGAGCCCCCCCAAAAATAGTCTGACACTGTTTCCACTGTTTCCCCATCTATTTCCCATGAAGTGATGGGACCAGATGGCTTGATCTTCATTTTCTGAATTTTGAGCTTTAAGCCAACTTGTTCACTCTCCATTTTCACTTTCATCAAGAGGCTTTTTAGTTCCTCTTCAATTTCTGCCGTAAGGGTGGTGTCATCTGCATATATGAGGTTATTGATATTTCTCCTGGCGATCTTGATTCCAACTTGTGCTTCTTCCAGCCCAGTGTTTCTCATGATGCACTCCGCATATAAGTTAAATGAGCAAGGTTACAATAGCCTCGATGTACTCCTTTTCCTATTTGGAACCAACCAGTTTTTCCAGCACCAATTGTTAAATAGATTGTCTTTTCTCCATTGTATATTCTTGCCTCTTTTGTTAAAGATAAGGTGTCCATCGGTGCGTGGATTTATCTCTCTGCTTTCTATTTTGTTCCATTGATCTATGTTTCTGTCTTTGTGCCAGTACCATATTGTCTTGATGACTGTTGCTTTGTAGTATAGCCTGAAGTCAGGCAGGTTGATTCCTCCAGTTCCATTCTTCTTTCTCAAGATAGCTTTGGCTATTCGAGGTTTTTTGTATTTCCATACAAATTGTGAAATTATTTGTTCTAGCTCTGTGAAGAATACCGTTGGTATCTTGATAGCGATTGCATTGAATCTATAGATTGCTTTGGGTAGTATGCTCCTTTTCAGTATATTGATTCTTCTGATCCATGAACATGGTACACTTCTCCATCTCTTCGTGTCATCTTTGATTTTTTTCATCAGTGTTTTATAGTTTTGTATATATATAGGTCTTTTGTTTCTTTAGGTAGATTTATTCCTAAGTATTTTATTCTGTTCGTTGCAATGGTGAATGGAACTGTTTCCTTAATTTTATCTCTTTGTTTTCTCATTGTTAGTGTATAGGAATGCAAGGGATTTCTGTGTGTTAATTTTATATCCAGCAACTTTACTATATTCGTTGCTTAGCTCTAGTAATTTTCTGGTGGAATCTTTATGGTTTTCTATGTCGAGGATCATGTCATCTGCAAACAGTGAGAGTTTTACTTCTTCTTTTTCTACCTGGATTCATTTTATTTTTTTTTTCTGCTATTATTGCAGTGGCTAAAACGTCAAAAACTATGTTGAATAGTAGTAGTGAGAGGGGCATCCTTGTCTTTAGGGGAAATGCCTTCAGTTTTTCACCATTGAGGAAAATGTTTGCTGTGTGTTTATCATATATGCCCTTTATTTTGTTTAAGTATGTTCCTTCTATGCCTACTTTCGGGAGGGTTTTTATCATAAATGTATGTTGAATTTTGTCAAAGTCTTTCTCTGAATCTATTGAGATAATCATATTGTTTTTATCTTTCAATTTTTTTTAATGTTGTATATCACATCAATTGATTTGCAAATATTGAAGAATCCTTGCATCCCTGAGATAAAGCCCACTTGGTCATGGTTCCTCACATCTTTAAATGCCTAACTTTGCTGCCATACTTTCCATAATCAATTAAACATTTTTTAACTGAAGTGTAGTTGATTTACAATATTTTGTTAGTTTCAGGTATACAAATAGTGATTCAATGTTTTTAAAGATTATACTCCATTTTAGCTTAATATAAAAATATTGGCTATATTCCATGTGATTAATATATATTAAATAATATTTATTAATGGCATATGATAATCTGCCTGCAATGTGGGGGGCATGGCAACCCACTCCACTATTCTGAGCCCTATGGACAGAACCCCATGGACAGAGGAGCCTGGCAACCTACATAGTCTATGGGGTTGCAAAGAGTCAGACATGACTGAGAGACTAAGTACAGCACACTAATATATATATTTGGTTACCCTTGCTTGAATACACAGCAAGATAAAATTTACATAAATGATGATTTAAAAATAGGAATTCTATTCTGCTTGATAAAGAAATGTTTTTATTCTGCATTTTTCAGTCTATGAGTGATACTTCAGTGATTGTTGAGGAAATACAATATTGGTGTATATGCCCAATAGCAGTCTTATTTAAGAGACACTTGATGAAAGCTTCTGGAGGAATGATTCATGAGGACTTACTCCCTTCTATTGCATTTACTTACCTTTGTAAATGAAATAAGTTAATCCCCAAGCCATCTTCACTAAATTTGCTTTGAATCATACTCAAAAAACCTTTCTACAAATGTCACAGGATCTTATAATAATATTCCAAAAATAGCGGGATTTTCACATAAGTGTTATTACTCTTTCATGGACCATCTTTGAAAAGCATTCTAAAATGGAAGCTTTGTAGTTTCAGTTATATATTTGTAGTTTATCAACATTTTCTACCTTTGTAAATTGTAGAACAGTTCTACTATACTTTGCACAGGACTTAATATTTCATCCAATCCTAATCCTACAGTTTGTAAGATGCATGAATATTGCTATTTATTGTGGGTTGCTCTTGAGAGAAATAATATGTTTTTTATACAATCAAAAAACTGAAGTCCTCTAACCATCATGATGACCTCTCATTGCACTTCATGGTTGATTTGCTGTTTAGAGCTACTGGATTTAGAGACCATAAAGTTAAAAATGGAGACAAATCAAATCTATGCACAGCATAAGCACTGGATTTTTCATATTTGAAGAGGGATTGTAGGGGAGGGCTTGTCATTTAGACCTCCTTAAAATAAAACTAGTCATGTGAAATCTTATATATATATATATATATGAGATTTAGACCTCCTTAAAATAAAACTAGTCATGTGCAATCTCATATATATGTGTGTGTGTATATATATATATATATATATATATATAATGCTCTTTTTGCTTCACCATTTATTTTCAGTGCATTAATCTGTTTCCAGTGCATTAAGATTCTTTGTGTAGGTATGATAGATAATTTAACATGTTAAGTACAGAGATAAATATTTGATATGTCACAGTCTGAGCAATGGAATGAATATAGAAATACACAGCCTGAATGTATCAATTTAATCTGATACTGAGTTTTATGGCAGCTTCATTATTTGACATTTCAAAATTGCTAATAGAAACAGGTAAAGTCCATTTTGAATTGACAGTTAATGTAGAATGCCCATTATGTGATTTATATGACAGATTGTTCACAATTATTTCTTCTATTTCTATCCAAAAGGATGTATGTGTGGGTGGATCTCTATGGCAAGACCATGACAGCTGAGAGAGAAAACAATAATCCTGTCTGCCTTCATTGAGGAAAGATTTCTAGAATGCAGGACAGTGTCAGACAGCTGCAGTGGGTGATCGCACAGCAGGGTAACCTGACTTTGTTGGCATATTCCATGAAGTAGAAGGAAAATTTAAGTATTAACATTTAGAATCTTTTCTTATGAGTTATATATCCAGAAGCCCCAAATCAGCACCTGTCCAAGCCCAAGACTGTATTGACCTGTTGTAGTAGATAGTATTTGCATTCTAGAACTGACATTCTGTTTCCAAGTGTTCCAATATAATTTTGAGAATTATAGCTCAACTCCTCCCTTCTTTCCCTTCTTCCTCCCTCCCTCCCTCCTTCTCTCCTACCTTCTTTCCTTTCCTTCCATTCTTTCTTCCATATTTTCTCACTCTTTCCTCCTTCTTCCTCCCCTCCTCCCTTCTCTTCCTCCGTCTCCTGTTTTTTCTCTTCTATTTTTTCATCTACTCCTGCACCTCCTCCTCTTTTTTTTTTCTCTGCATTTTCTTCTTCCTAATTCCCAGAGCCCCTTATGATGAAATATGTGGACTCTAAGCTGTTTTGAAAAACTAAGTAGAACAAGTATTTAGCAAGTGAAAAAAAAAAAAAAAAAAGGAAAAAAGTCATGTAAAGAAGCTCTAACAGAAAAATCCAGTACAGTGAGAGATGATCTATTCTCTTTTTTTCAGTACCATCTTAGATCCAAGCAAGAGGAATCCTATGGTAGACAAACTTAAAATGAGCTCCATGACACCTACCTTCTAGAATCCACATTTATCTAAACCTTCCCTTTGAGTGTGGGAAGGACTTGTGACTTGTTGTAATGAATAGAATATGGCAAAGATAATGGGTTATATATTATTCAATGCATATGATTATGTGATTATATAAGATTGCAACACCAGTCTTCCTGGAGTTTATTCTTCACTGTCTTTGAAGAAGCAAATGAGAATGTTGAGAACAAATACATGCAAAGTGCCATGGGTGACTTCCAGAAGCTAAAGATTTGCAGCTGATAGCCTGTAAGGGCATGCAGGCAACAATCAGCAAGAAAATGAAGCCTTCAGTCCACAACCAAGAAAAACTGAATCCTACCAAACTACTGAACTTAGAAGTGGATCTTATCTTGGTCAATCCTGTGAGCCTACAACTCCACCTGACATATTAAATGAAGCTTTGTGAGATTTCAAGGCAGCAGACACTGATAAACTGTACTTGGACTCAAGGCTCATAGGAATAGTGAGGTAACACATATGTGTTGTTTAAAGCTGCTAAATTCATAGTAATAGTGTTATGCAGCAATAACTAATTAATAGAGATTCATTCCCTGGGCCCTTCACACAAAGACATATATAAACACATATATTTGAATAATATATGGAAGAACATATGCATGCTGGCACTCAGATTCTGGTGCTCTGTTTTGGCATAATAAGACCAGTAAATCTTAACTTCAGCTCATGCGACTTATTGTTCAGACTCTAGAGAATCATTTCACAACTCTGTCTTTATGTACTCCAAATAAAAGGCAATTGCTTCAGGATGCTGTAGAGATTTTTTGAATTGAACCAAAATCAGAGAAGAGCACTACTGCAGAATATGAGGAGGATTTGAACAAAATAATTAAGTAGTTCAATCCTTATTCTTAGATAGCATAAATGAAATAGATATTGCTTAATGAAGCATTATTTCCCAAGAGTATCAAATGTCCAATTTTTACTTCTAGTGTTATTTTAATCATAGTTTTAGGGACACTCACAAATTAATATGATATTCACAAAAGTTGCACATAATAGCTGACTATTGTATTGTAATATTCATTTTATTTTTAAATTTGTATGTAAGCAATTCTGTACATGACATGTTATGTAGGCAACTATATGAAATTGATTACTCAGATTGCAAATAATTTTAAAATCTGAGCTTTAATTAATATTTAAATACATTTTTAGAAAGATATACAAACTTCACCTTAAATTTAAAATTTGACTTAAATTCTTAGTTTTCACAAATTATAGTTTGTACTTTGCCTTTTTAATTCATTATTTTTATATTTTTAGATCACTAATTTTTCAAAAATTTTCATTTACTACAATTTGCATATCCTAATAAATTATAAATTCTATTCACTGAATAAAAATACTTTTAATTTTTAAAAATTCTTTAGATAAAGAACTAGATAGACTGAAGGCCAAATTCAGCTTGTTTTTGAGTGACTAAAAGCTAAGCATGGCTCTACATTTTTGGGTTTTGAAAAAAAATCAAAAGAAAAATAGTATTAGTGACATCTGAGTTACGTGAGACTCAAATTTCAGTCATGATCATTCACTTACATATCTTCTATGGATGCTTTCATGGTATAATAGCAGAGTTGAGTCATTGCTACAGAGACTGGATGATTGACAGAGCTGTAAATATGTACTATTTGGTAATTTACATTAAAAGTTTGCTTGACTCTTACTTTAGATCATTACTATCACTAGAACATATATGATGTGAAAGTATTCATTATAATAACATAATAGCTGATTTGCCAAGATAAAGGCAATTTAAGTTTATATTCATAGAATAAATTGTAGTAAATTTTAATTATGTCTTTATTACTCCCTTGAATATTGCTGTTTCATGATCAGAGCACCTAGATATGCTCAATAATAGCATTCATTGATTTTGATACCTTGCCACCTTTCAGTTATATAAAAAACATAGATTTTATATATTTTTTTTCCAATTTTGTTGTCATGAACATCAATGTTATGAGCATCAATTTTGTTATGAACAAGGTGGGAGCACAGAATATACTTATTTAATAGATTGATGATAAATACTTTAAAAATATTTAGACAAATGTTGGCTGAGAGGGTAAAGCATCTGCCTGCAATGCAGGAGACCCAGGTTCGATCCCTGGGTTGGGAAGATCCCCTGGAGAAGGAAATAGCAACCCACTCCAGTACTCTTGCCTGGAAAATCCCATGGATGGAGGAGCCTGGTAGGCTGCAGCCCATGGGGTCGCTGGGAGTTGGACACGACTGAGCGACTTCACTTCACTTTCATGTAGCTTTTAGTTGTACTCTGAACTTGGGCCTCACAAACTTCTGAAAACTGCCTTTTTAAAAATAACTCAGAATTTTCTGAATTTCAGAATTCAGGAATAGTTCCTATAAATGAACACATACATGCACACACACACATGAGTGTGTATCCTTGTTTACTGTATCAGATTTAGTTTTCAAATAGCCATTCTACACATTTTGCTTTTTTTAAGTCAACAAATGTTTGGACACTTAAATTCATTTGTTAACTCATTCATGTATAAATTGGAAGATTTGAGTAAATCAAAATATCTATAGTTATTAAAAGTGATAGGGAAAGTTTGAAGAAGCTGATAATTTAAATGAGAAATGACTTAGGTTTGTGAGAAAAAATTCCTGAGAAAATAATATATGGGATCCAGTTCAGTTCAGTTCAGTCGCTCAGTCATGTCCGACTCTTTGCGACCCCATGAATCACAGCATGCCAGGCCTCCCTGTCCATCACTAACTTCCGGAGTTCACTCAGACTCATGTCTATCGAGTCTGTGATGGGATTGCTGCTGCTACTGCTAAGTCATTTCAGTCATGTCCGACTCTGTGTGACCCCATAGATGGCAGCCCAGCAGGCTCCCCGTCCCTGGGATTCTCCAGGCAAGAACACTGGAGTGGGTTGCCATTTCCTTCTCCAATGCATGAAAGTGAAAAGTGAAAGTGAAGTCGCTCAGTAGTATCCGACTCTTCGTGACCCCATGGACTGCAGCCTACCAGGCTCCTCCATCCATGGGATTTTCCAGGCAAGAGTACTGGAGTGGGGTGCCATTGCCTTCTCTGGTGATGGGATTAATGGTGCCCAAAATTAAAGACAGTGGGCATTTAATGGGATCTAACTAATTACATATATGACTTGACCTTGATTGATTCAAATAAGGAAACTAATATGTTCAAATCATTCAGGATGGTGCTGGGAACCTATAGTTGTTGTTTAGATTTTGGCCAAGTACCTTTGGGAAGATAGAATAGATGGGTAAATAAGTGAAAATGAGTCTAGAAAAGGAAAACTTTTATTTTATGATTTAGACATGGAAAAATAGTTCATATCATTTCTCCCTGGTATTTATCATATAACAAATGCATGAGGTAATTGGTAAAATGATAACTAGCAGCACCACATTTAAAACCTTTAAAAAAATGTAATTTCAGATGAGCAGGATTTTACAGTTGTGTATGAATGTTACAGATATGTTTTCATTGGAAATAGACTTCTTAACAGATTTTCTATTTTTAATCAATTTTTACAGTGCTATTTTCTTACTTAAAACATGTGTTACTCTGCAGACATGATCAGCATATGTCTACTTTTTATGCTCTCTTTTGCAAAAGTAGACTTTGTACACAAGAAATTCTCAGTTCAGACACAACAACACTAGACACTACTTTTATTAATATAGTTTAGGTTTACAGAAAACTGAGTGAAAAGTGCAGTGAATTTCCATATATTCTTTCACCATGACCTCTACCCCTCCTAGCTCACCCTATTATAAACACCTTATATTAGTGAGGTACATTTGTCACAATCAATGAATCAATATTGACAAACTATTCTTACTAGCTAAAGTCTTTAGATCACACTAGAGTTTACTCTTGGTGTGCAGTCTCTGGGTTTTGATAGAGGTATAATGACATATATTTATAATTACCGTATCATGCAGAGTAGTTTCACTGCCATTTAAAATCTACTCAACTCTGCTAAATCGTTTTTTCCTTCCCCCTAACCCGTGGCAATTACTGATTTTTTATTGTTTCCACAGTTTTGTCTTTTCCAGAACATAATATAGTTGTGTAAAGCATTCTGAATGTGCCCAATCTCATCAGAATGTCATATAGTTGGAGTCATACAGAATTTCGCCTTTTCAGAACAACTTTTTTCATTTAGCAACATACTTTAGATTGTTTCATGACTTTTCATGATATCTTAGCTTGTTGGGAGCCATGTTAGGCATTACTGACAAAATGGAGGCACAGCCCCAACCCCCTCTCCTCACCCTACAGGCACGGTCCTGGGATGAAGGAGTTAGGTTTTGTGATTCTGACTTGTTCTTTCCTTTCTTTGGTTGAGTTGGCTGGAAAGAATGTTAAGGTGTTTATTGTTCTTGAGAGAAGCATGAGAAAGCACAAAGCCTTCTGCAGTTGTGCCTAGAAAATAATCTATAAAGTAACCATTGACATTTGTTCAAGGATCTTTACAAAAAATGTTCCAGGATGAGCATGTAGGCCGCAGCTTGAGGTCATGGGAAGGACTGTTATCTGAGACCTCTTTGTGAGGTGAATGTTTATGGCAAAAGAAATTTGCTGAGATTAGGGTTTAGGAATAATTAAAATTTTATGAAGATCTACAAGACCTTTTAGAACTAACAACAAAAAAGATGTCTTTTTCAATATAGGTGACTGGAATGCAAAAGTAGGAAGTCAAGAAACACCTGGAGGAACAGGCAAATTTGGCCTTGGAATAGGGAATGAAGCAGGGCAAAGACTAATAGAGTTTTGCCAAGAAAATGGTCATAACAAACACCCTCTTCCAACAACACAAGACAAGACTCTACACATGGACATCACCAGATGCTCAACACCGAAATCAGATTGATTATATTCTTTGCAGCCAAAGATGGAGAAACTCTATACAGTCAACCAAAACAAGACCAGGAGCTGACTGTGGCTCAGATCATGAACTCCTTATTGCCAAATTCAGACTTAAATTGAAGAAAGTAGGGAAAACCACTAGACCATTCAGGTATGACCTAAATCAAATCCCTTATGATTATATAGTGGAAGTGAGAAATAGATTTAAGGGACTAGATCTGATAGATAGAATGCCTGATGAAATATGAACTGAGGTTCGTGACATTGTACAGGAGACAGGGATCAAGACCATCCCCATGGAAAAGAAATGCAAAAAAGCAAAATGGCTGTCTGGGGAGACCTTACAAATAGCTGTGAAAAGAAGAGAAGTGAAAAGCAAAGGAAAAAGAAAAGATATAAGCATCTCAATGCAGAGTTCCAAAGAAAAGCAAGAAGAGATAAGAAAGCCTTCCTCAGTGATCAATGCAAAGAGATAGAGGAAAACAACAGAATGGGAAAGACTAGAGATCTCTTCAAGAAAATTCGAGATACCAAGGGAACATTTCATGCAAAGATGGGCTCGATAAAGGACAGAAATGGCGTGGATCTAACAGAAGAAGAAGATATTAAGAAGAGGTGGCAAGAACACACAGAAGAACTGTACAAAAAAGATCTTCAAGACCCAGATAATCATGACGGTGTGATCATTCACCTAGAGCCAGACATCCTGGAATGTGAAGTCAAGTGGGCCTTATAAAGTATCACTATGAACAAAACTAGTGGAGGTGATGGAATTCCAGTTGAGCTATTTGAAATCCTGAAAGATGATGCTGTGAAAGTGCTGCACTCAATATGCCAGCAAATTTGGAAAACTCAGCAGTGGCCACAGGACTGGAAAAGGTCAGTTTTCATTCCAATCCCAAAGTAAGACAGTGCCAAAGAATGCTCATACTAGCGTACAATTGCACTCATCCCACATGCTAGTAAAGTAATGCTCAAAATTCTCCAAGCCAGGCTTCAGCAATATGTGAACCGTGAACTTCCTGATGTTCAAGCTGGTTTTAGAAAAGGCAGAGGAACCAGAAATCAAGTTGTCAACATCTGCTGGATCATCGAAAAAGCAAGAGAGTTCCAGAACAGCATCTATTTCTCCTTTATTGACTATACCAAAGCCTTTGACTGTGTGGATCGCAGTAAACTGTGGAAAATTCTGAAAGAGGTGGGAATACCAGGCCACCTGACCCGCCTCTTGAGAAATTTGTATGCAGTTCAGGAAGTAACAGTTAGAACTGGACGTGGAACAACAGACTGGTTCCAAATAGGAAAAGGAGTTCTTCAAGACTATATATTGTCACCGTGTTTATTTAACTTATATGCAGAGTACATCATGAGAAATGCTGGGCTGGAAGAAGTACAAGCTGGAATCAAGATTGCAGGGAGAAATATCAATAACCTCAGATATGCAGATGACACCACTCTTTTGGCAGAAAGTGAAGAGGAACTAAGAAGCTTCTTGATGAAAGTGAAAGAGGAGAGTGAAAAAATTGGCTTAAAGCTCAACATTCAGAAAACGAAGATCATGGCATCCGATCCCATCACTTCATGGGAAATAGATGGGGAAACAGTGGAAACAGTGTCAGACTTTATTTTTTTGGGCTCCAAAATCACTGCAGATGGTGACTGCAGCCATGAAATTAAATGACGCTTACTCCTTGGAAGAAAAGTTATGACCAATCTAGATAGCATATTGAAAAACAGAGACATTACTTTGCCAACAAATATCTGTCTAGTCAAGGCTATGGTTTTTCCTGTGGTCATGTATGGATGTGAGATTTGGACTGTGAAGAAGGCTGAGCGCCGAGGAATTGATGCTTTTGAACTGTGGTGTTGGAGAAGACTCTTTAGAGTCCCTTGGACTGCAAGGAGATCCAACCAGTCCATTCTGAAGGGGATCAGCCCTGGGATTTCTTTGGAAGGAATGATTCTAAAGCTGAAACTCCAGTACTTTGGCCACCTCATGCAAAGAGTTGACTCATTGGAAAGGACTCTGATACTGGGAGGGATTGGGGGCAGGAGGAGAAGGGGACGACAGAGGATGATATGGCTGGATGGCATCACGGACTCGATGGATGTGAGTCTGAGTGAACTCCGAGAGTTGGTGATGGACAGGGAGGCCTGGTGTGCTGCAATTCATGGGGTCCCAAAGAGTCGGACATGACTGAGAGACTGAACTAAACTGAAGAAGCCTTTTTAGGAGATAGTGATCTTAAGATGCTAGGGGCAAACAGGATTTAGTAGGATAAGAAGTAAACTGAGGAATGTAGCATGAGTTACAATGTAATCATAAGTTAAGTATAGTACACATAAGAGGAAGTAGATAATAGGTAGTAAAGCCGATTCTGACAGAATCGCTGAAGCAGGAACTCTGTTTGTAGGGCAACAATGATTTCTAGAGACAATAAATCTGCGTGGGGGAAACTAAAAATGTCAAACCTCTGGCCTAATTCTTTTGTCAAAGTATAGAAGAAAACCTGAAGCTTGAAATATACATGTAGTACTGTCCTCGAGTCAGAGGCTGCATCATTGTTCACCTACACCGCTAACCCCTTCAGGCTGATTCCCTGGCTGCTGGAGCTGGACTCCGGCATTAGCTCATTTTTTTTTTTAATTGTAGAAAAATATTCTATCATATGGATGCACCACAGTTTATTTATTCATTCTGCTGTTGAGAGAGATCGTAGCTGCTTCCCAGTTTTGCTTATTGTGAATAAAACTGCTACCAATATTACATGCAGGTTTTTGTGTGAACATAAGTTTTCAACTCATTTGGGTAAATACCAAAGAGCACAGTTGTTAGAATTATGTGGTAAGAATATGTTTAGTTTTAAAAGAATCTGTAAAATTGTCTTCCAAAGTGACTGTGTCATTTTGCATTATCACCAACAAAGAATGAGAGCTCCTGTTGCTCCACACACTCAAAAACATTTAATGCTGTCACTCTTTTGGACTTTAGATATTCTAAAGGTGTGTAGTGGTCTCGTTTGAATTTGCAATTTCCCGATGACAGGTGATATTGAGCATCTTTTCACATGTGAATCTACATTCATACATCTTCTTTGGTGAGGTGTCTTTTCAATTTTTTGCCTATATTTTAGTTGTACTATTTGTTTTCTTACTGTTGTGTTTAAAATGTTCTTGTGTTTTTCTATTCCTGTCCCTTGTCAGATAAGTATTTTACAAGGATTTTCTCCCAGTCTATGGATTATCTTTTCATTCTCTTAACAGTGACTTTCACAGAGTAGAAGCTTTTAATTTTAATGAAGTCCAAATTATAAATCAGTTATTTCATGGATTGTGCTTTGCATCATGTCTAAAAAGCAAGAACCAAACCTGTGGTCACCTAGATTTTCACCTGTGGCATCTTCTAGGGGTTTCACTGTTTTGAGTTTTAAACTTTAGGGCTGTGATCCATTTTAAGTTAATTTTTGTGAGAGGTTTAATACTGGTGCCTAGATTCTTTTTTTTTTTTTTTTTCGCACTTGGATGTCCAATTGTTTTGCAACCATTTGCTGAAGACTATATTTTTCCATTGTGTTACCTTTTGCCCTTTATCAAAGATCAGTTGACAGTGTTGCTGTGGATGCTGTAGAGGGCCTTAAGAAGCATTACTGCCAACAAAGCAAGTGTAGGTGATGGAATTCCAGTTGAGCTATTTCAAATCTTAAAAGATGATTTGTTTAAAGGTGATTTGCTGTTAAAGTGTTGCACTCAATCTGCCATCAAATTTGGAAAACCCAGCAGTGGCTACAAGACTAGAAAAGGTCAGTTTTCTTTCCAATTTCAAAGAAAGGCAATGCCAAAGAATGTTCAAACTACTATACAATTGCACTCAATTCACGTGCTAGCAAGATTATGCTCAAAGTCCTTTAAGCTAGGTAGACTTCAGCAGTACATAAACCAAAAACTTCCGGATGTAACAGCTGGATTAAGAAAAGTCAGAGGAGCCAGAGATAAAATTGTCAACATCTGTTGGATCATAGAAAAAGCAGGAGAATTCCAGGAAAAAAACATCTACTTCTGCTTCATTGACTACATTAAAGCCTTTGACTATGTGGATCACAACAAACTGTGGAAAATTCTTAAAGAGATAGAAGTATCAGACCACTTTACCTGCTTCCTGTGAAGCCTATATGAAAGTCAAGAAGCAACAGTTAGAACAGGACATGAAACAATGGACTGGCTCAAAATTAGGAAAGGAGTACATCAAGGCCATATTTTGGAACCCTGCTTATTTAACTTATATGGAGAGTACATCATGTGAAGTGCTAGGCTGGATGAATCACAAGACAGAAGCAAGATTGTAAGGAGAAATATCAACAACCTCATATTTTGAGATGACCACTTTAATGGTGGAAAGCAAAGAGGAGCTAAGAACCTCTTGACCAGGGTGAAAGAGGAGAATGAAAAAGCTGGCTTAAAACTCAACATTCAAAAGATAAAGATCATGGCATCAAGTCCCATTGCTTCATGGCAAATAGATGGGGGAAAAGTGGAAACAGTGAGAAACGTTTGCTCCTTGGAAGCAAAGCTATGACCAACCTAGATAGCATATTAAACAATAGAGAGATCACTTTGTCAACAAAAGTCCATACAGTCAAAGTTATGTTTTTTCCAGTAGTCATGTATGAATGTGAGAGTTGGACCATAAAGAAAGCTGAGTGCTGAAGAATTGGTGCTTTTGAACTGTGGTGCTGGAGAAGACTCGAGAGTCCCTTGGACAGAAAAGAGATCAAACTAGTCAATACTAAAGGAAATCAGTCCTGAATATTCATTGGAAGGGCTGATGCTGAAGCTGAAGCTACTGTATTTTGGTCACCTGATGCAAAAGCTGACTCATTGGAAAATACCATGATGCTGGGAAAGATTGAAGGCAAGAAGAGAAGGGGACGACAGAGGATAAGATGGTTGGATGGCATCACTGAATCGATGGAGATGAATTTGAGCAAACCCCAGGATATAGTGAAGGACAGGGAAGCCTGGTGAGCTGCAGTTCATGGGGTTGCAATGAGTCAGACATGACTGACTGAACCACGACAAAAATATTCTTTAGTTTGTATATATCATATTGCTGTGAATTTTAACCTATCTCTTCCTCGTGTGAATGCAAAGGTCCCATTTACTTTACAATGTACATGAAAAAGATGTGAAACTTGAGGAAGTCAAAATAATTCCTAGCATAGCAAGTATTCAACACAGAATAGCAGCAACATTTTACCCTTACAGCTAAAGATGAGGCACCTAGATTGATGGAAATTAAATTTTCGGTGGTGAGTGTGCCAAAGGTATATAGAAGTAGCAATGTAATATTGTACACCTGAAACTTATATAGAAGTAGCAATGTAATATTGTACACCTTAAACTTATATAATGTTACAAACCAGTGTTACTTCAACAACAAAAAATACTTCCTTAGGAAAATCAATTATAGAATTAATAATGAAGAGTATGTATATTTTACTATTTGCAAACTGTGTGCTACACATCCTTTGAGCAAAATTTTACAGTAAACTTAGTATGCACATATATTCCATGAAAAAAATTAAAAAATAAAGATGAAGCACATAGCCAACTATATGGCAATATACAATTGCTAGTAGTATTTTCCCAGGCAAAAAAAGAATTGGACAATTTACCCTTTCAAAAAAAGTGATTGCAAAGAGTCGTGTGATGGAGAAGGAAATGGCTACCCACTCCAGTATTCTTGCCTGGAGAATTCTCACAGACAGAGGAGCCTGGTGTACTACAGTCTATGGGGCTGCAAAGAGTCGGACATGACTGAACAACTAAGCACAAGGGTGATGTAAAGTTCACTCTAATGAGATATGAGACCAACTATTGAAATATTAATGCTATTAAACATTTTTCCAGAATGTAAATAACTAACCTAAGTCAATAAAATGCAAGTATTGGATCTACAGAGTTCATTTCTATGTCTGTCTACAATTACCTTCATAACCCTATCTTCTGAAAATGAAGAACTGATAAAAATAAATAGAGAAAAATGATAAAAGAAAGTGTAACTTGACAGATCTGCTAACTTCATGTAGATAATATTGACAGGCATATCAGTGATATTTTCCTTGAGTTCTTTTTATCATATTTTTGAGTATATTTCATTTGAATTAAGGTTTTCTTATCATTTCTCCACTGATCTCCAGTAGCATATTAGACACCTACTGACCTGGGGAGTTCCTCTTTCAGTATCCTATCATTTTGCCTTTTCATATTGTTCATGGGCTTCTCAAGGCAAGAATACTGAAGTGGTTTGCCATTTCCTTCACTGGAGATCAGTGGAGAAATAACTCCAGAAAGAATGATGGATGGAGCCAAAGCAAAAAGAATATCCAGTTGTGGATGTGACTGGTGATAGAAGCAAGATCCGGTGCTGTAAAGAGCAATATTGCATAGGAACTTGGAATGTCAGGTCCATGAATCAAGGCAAATTGGAAGTGGTCAAACAAGAGATGGCAAGAGTGAATGTTGACATTCTAGGAATCAGCGAACTGAAATGGACTGGAATGGGTGAATTTTACTCGGATGACCATTATATCTACTACTGCGGGCATGAATCCCTCAGAAGAAATAGAGTAGCCATCATGGTCAACAAACGAGTCCGAAATGCAGTACTTGGATGCAATCTCAAAAACAACAGAATGATCTCTGTTCGTTTCCAAGGCAAACCATTCAGTATCACAGTAATCCAAGTCTATGCCCCAACCAGTAATGCTGAAGAACCTGACGTTGAATGGTTCTATGAAGACCTAAAAGACCTTTTAGAACTAACACCCAAAAAAGATGTCCTTTTCATTATAGGAGACTGGAATGCAAAAGTAGGAAGTCAAGAAACACCTGGAGTAACAGGCAAATTTGGCCTTGGAATATGGAATGAAGCAGGGCAAAGACTAATAGAGTTTTGCCAAGAAAATAAACTGGTCATAACAAATACCCTCTTCCAACAACACAAGAGAAGACTACACATGGACATCTCCAGATGGTCAATACTGAAAACAGATTGATTATATTCTTTGCAGCCAAAGATGGAGTAGCACTATACAGTCAACCAAAACAAGACCAGGAGCTGACTGTGGCTCAGATCATGAACTCCTTATTGCCAAATTCAGACTTAAATTGAAGAAAGTAGGGAAAACCACTAGACCATTCAGGTATGACCTAAATCAAATCCCTTATGATTATACAGTGGAAGTGAGAAATAGATTTAAGGGACTAGATCTGATAGATAGGGTGCCTGATGAACTATGGACGGAGGTTCGTGACATTGTACAGGAGACAGGAATCAAGACCATCCCTATAGAAAAGAAATGCAAAAAAGCAAAATGGCTGTCTGGGGAGACCTTACAAATAGCTGTGAAAAGAAGAGAAGTGAAAAGCAAAGGAGAAAAGGAAAGATATAAGCATCTGAATGCAGAGTTCCAAAGAATAGCAAGAAGAGATAAGAAAGCCTTCCTCAGTGATCAATGCAAAGAGATAGAGGAAAACAACAGAATGGGAAAGACTAGAGATCTCTTCAAGAAAATTCGAGATACCAAGGGAACATTTCATGCAAAGATGTCTCGATAAAGGACAGAAATTGTATGAATCTAACAGAAGAAGAAGATATTAAGAAGAGGTGGCAAGAATACACAGAAGAACTGTACAAAAAAGATGTTCACGACCCAGATAATCACGATGGTGTGATCACTGACCTAGAGCCAGACATCCTGGAATGTGAAGTCAAGTGGGCCTTAGAAAGCATCACTATGAACAAAGCTAGTGGAAGTGATGGAATTCCAGTAGAGTTATTTGAAATCCTGAAAGATGATGCTGTGAAAGTGCTGCACTCAATATGCCAGCACATTTGGAAAACTCAGCAGTGGCCACAGGACTGGAAAAGGTCAGTTTTCATTCCAATCCCAAAGAAAGGCAATGCCAAAGAATGCTCAAACTACCACACAATTGCACTCATCTCACACGCTAGTAAAGTAATGCTTAAAATTCTCCAAGCCAGGCTTCAGCAATATGTAAACTGTGAACTTCCTGATGTTCAAGCTGGCTTTAGAAAAGGCAGAGGAACCAGAGATCAAATTGCCAACATCCGCTGGATCATGGAAAAAGCAAGACAGTTCCAGAAAAAAACATCTATTTCTGCTCTATTGACTATGCCAAAGCCTTTGACTGTGTGGATCACAATAAACTGTGGAAAACTCTGAAAGAGATGGGAATACCAGACCACCTGACATGCCTCTTGAGAAATTTGTTTGCAGGTCAGAAAGTAACAGTTAGAACTGGACATGGAACAACAGACTGGTTCCAAATAGGAAAAGGAGTATGTCAAGGCTGTATGTTGTCACCCTGTTTATTTAACTTATATGCAGAGTACATCATGAGCAATGCTGGACTGGAAGAAGCACAAGCTGGAATCAAGATTGCAGGGAGAAATATCAATAACCTCAGATATGCAGATGACACCACCCTTATGGCAGAAAGTGAAGAGGAACTGAGAAGCCTCTTGATGAAGGTGAAAGAGGAGAGTGAAAAAGTTGGCTTAAAACTCAACATTCAGAAAACGAAGATCATGGCATCTGGTCCCATCACTTCATGACATATAGATGGGGAAACAGTGCAAACATTGTCAGACTTTATTTTTTTGTCCTCCAAAATCACTGCTGATGGTGACTGCAGCCATGAGATTAAATGACGCCTACTCCTTGGAAGAAAAGTTATTACCAACCTATATACATATTAAAAAGCAGAGACATTACTTTGCCAACAAAGGTCCGTCTAGTCAAGGCTATGGTTTTTCCAGTGGTCATGCATGGATGTGAGACTTGAACTGTGAAGAAGGCTGAGCACCGAAGAATTGATGCGTTTGAACTGTGGTGTTCGAGAAGACTCTTAAGAGTCCCTTGGACTGCAAGGAGATCCATCCAGTCCATTCTGAAGGAGATCAACCCTGGGATTTCTTTGGAAGGAATGATGCTAAACCTGAAACTCCAGTATTTTGGCCACCTCATGCGAAGAGTTGACTTATTGGAAAATACTCTGATGCTGGGAGGGATTGGGGCAAGAGGAGAAGGGGACGACCGAGGATGAGATGGCTGGATGGCATCACTGACTCGATGGACGTGAGTCTGAGTAGACTCCGGGAGTTGCTGATTGACAGGGAGTCTTGGAGTGCTGCGATTCATGGGGTCGCAAACAGTCGGACACAACTGAGTGACTGAACTGAACTTTCTTCTCATAACACAGTTTTATTACTCTTGTTGAAAGATATTGCCTTAAAAACTCAATGAGACTTTTTGAAACACTCCCCCACTCTTTGCTCACAACATTTAAAGGCCCTTTGGTTAGAATATAACTAGGAATAGTAGGCTGACATTTATCAGAAACTATGTGCATAGTTATTCATTTTACACCCTCCTTTCTTTGCAATTCTTACGCTTTACCTGTGGAAATTGAGTGTTGGTGAACTTAGAAATCGCATTGTGTCTTTCTGGTTTAATGTCAAAAACTACACTCAATGCTAGAGCAAAGCTTGCCAAATCAGTTTGCCACTCACATTGAAGGTGAGTAATGCTTTTCATTAAATGTTTCAGAATAAGATCGCTTTTTTTGGCTCACTCCATCCCTTCTCTGTAGGTGACATTATCACATGTCTTTGTCTCATGTCATAATATACATCTATTCTCTGTCATTTTCAGAGCCCAAATATTTTGGTGTTATTGGGAAGAAAGTCTGGCTTCATCACTACCTAGATGAAGCAGAAGGTAAATGTTCTGTGCCGATTTATTTATCTTCAAATAGAATGCATAATAAAAATAGACTGACTAATGACACAAACAAACAAAAAAAAAGAAATAGTTAATGTGAGTTTCCACTGTATGCCATTCTGTACTCCTGACCTGAGGGAAAAGTGAAGAATTCATTCAAGGTGTTAAGATTGTAGAAAAGATAAAAGTAATACCACATATAATATCATCTTAGACTCTGATTTCACATACATTGGATCTGTTGTTTATTTACAGCAAGTTAAGCTTTGTGTTTGATGTTTACCCTCATAAGATTTATAACCCTAAAAATCAATCTGCTTCTTTTTCTTAGGATTAACATAGAGGAAGTACTTCAATTTAATATGAAAGAGTCTTAACTCTAGACTGGAGAAAGAATTTCTTGCATATACAAGGCCATTTAATGCTATTGCTTCTAATGTAATAATGTTGTAAGTGCATTTTACCTATTAGAATTCAGCCTTGAAGACTTTTCAGTTCAGATTATCTCCCATCCCAATGTAGACCAGCCTATAATGGGAGAAGAGCTTTGTACTATATATTCTGCATTTTGTTTCCTTGGGCTAGTGTCATGGTACAACTAGATATCTATGAAATTAAATGGCTTTTGCAAAATTTTAACCCTATTCTCATAGCATCAGTGAGAAGAGACATCCCATTAATGGTTGTTTCACATACTCCAGGTCAATATCTTGTCCAGATTATACACCATTTTTTTTTGTTTTTGAACTGAAAGGCACATTAAAGTTTGCTAATGTCCTAGTTACTCTAAATTAACATGGTGAGTATGAAAACTGCTGTTTTGAATTCTAAAAACTGGGACTGATTTTGGTGCTCTGTCTGAGATCAGTCAGTCCTTTAATTCAATCAGTGGTCACTAAGAAAGGAGGCTGCAGCTTCTCCAGAGTGATGAAGTGACCAAGTTAGCTCTCAATTTAGCAAGCAGTGAACCTTACCTAAACCATGTGCACCATGGAGTTCTTGATTCAGGTTTTGCAAGTTAGAAAAGGGGTGGTTTTTCATTTTCTTTGAGTCTTGATGTTATTGTTGCTGTTCAATCGCGAAGTCATGTCTGACTCTTTGCAACCCCAAGGACTGCAGCACTCCAGGCCTTCCTGTCATTTAACTATCTCCCAGAGTTTGTTCCTTTGGAGAAGGAAATGTCAACCCACTCCAGTGTTCTTGCCTGGAGAATCCCAGGGACAGGGGAGCCTGGTGGTCTGCCGTCTATGGGGTCACACAGAGTCGGACACGACTGAAGTGACTTAGCAGCAGCAGAGTTTGTTCAAATTCACATCCATTGAGTCAGTGATGCTATCTAACCATCTCATCCTCTGCTGCCTTCTTCTTAATATACGATATGTAAAATTAACATGTAAAGGTTATATGCTGTGTATACTCAGAATAAGGAAGACTGGCATTTATCCTAGGACTAAAAAGAGAAGGTTAGAAGGGACTCTAGGGAACTTCTGGCCTTGGAATTGATCTCCAATTGTTCTGAGTTCACACAGTCATCCAAACCTAAACTTCTTCTTTCGAAATTTTTAATGGTTAGTTTTTATTTTAATCTATAAAATAAATATTAGATCAGTCAGATTTGGAAATCATAACTCAAAATAGATGTAAACCATATTACCTGCATTTTGCATTATTGTATGATTGGTCAAAATATTTTCCTTGTGTGAATACATATCTGAATATTAATGGTGTCAATCAAAATATAGAATCAGTCAACATACTTTTTTTATTTTCCAGATAACCTTTCAGAAATGTGTTGGAATAAAGTAAGAACAACTTTCACAACTACATTCCTTACTGAAACATAATAACTAGATTCTATAGTCTATATATCACATTTCATGTACTCTATAGCTAGTGCCAGTATTAGATTTAAGTAATTCAGCTGCACAGTTATCAACTATGGCTTTTTGGAAGATTAACCTAGAGTCTAATTGATATACTTAACAAAAACTATTTTTCTAATATTTATTTTAATATTTGTTGCTCCTTAATTGTACCTGACAGCTTCTATACCTCCATTTTAATCATCAGTAAATGGTGAAGAGAATAGATGGTATCACCTAGACTGACAATATCCCAACTTCATTCTTTTGCTACAAAAACTAGAAATTGTGAGTTGCAAACTGATGTCTTAATCAGTCTTAAGAGAATAATCTTTATTTCATCTTTATGAAATAAAGAATCTATCTATCTTTACATGTTTCCAGAAAGTAGTATGTTTTAGAAGAATGAACAATGATTTTGGAGCAGGTGGACTGGGGTTTGTCCTGAGTCTACTAGCTCTGTTACTTAAGTGGTATGCTTAAAATCTCTGAATCTCATTTTCCTTATTGGGAAAATGAGGGTTTAATAATACCCGCTTCTCAATATTGGTGTTAAGTTTTAATTAAATTTATGTAAAGGAAGCAGTATAGAACATGGGAAAGAGTAGGCTTTCAATAGACCTTACTTCTATCTCTCATATTTTTAATTTATTGGAATTATAAACATTCCAAGTGTATTCTAAATCATCAACTTTAACCTATATAATACCAATAAGCTTTTAGAGCATACCAGAAACCATTGCTCTAACCTATATTTCTAACAAAGCCTGCAAAATTATAAAATAACATACTTTAAATTCAAGGGCAATTGTCTGTTAAATTAGTGACTGCTGCTGCTGCTAAGTCACTTCAGTCATGTCCGACTCTGTGCGACCCCATAGACAGCAGACTATGAGGTTCCCCCATCCTTGGGCTTCTCCAGGCAAGAACACTGGAGTGGGTTGCCATTTCCTTCTCCAATGCATGAAAGTGAAAAGTGTAAGTGAATTCGCTGAGTCTTGTCTGACTCTTAGCGACCCCATGGACTGTGGCCCACCAGGCTCCTCTGTCCATGGGATTTTCCAGGCAAGAGTGCTGGAGTAGGGTGCCATTGCCTTCTCCGAAATCAGTGACAGGCATCATTTAATTTCCTGAAAATATGAGACTCAGCACATTTTATCTTACGACCCTTCCTACATAAGGTTCTCAATTTTGTAATGGGCACTAACATGGATAAGAGTATTTGCTTTTCCTAAGTAAGCAAAGCAAACTCATTTGAACCAGAGTTTCTCTTTTCTGGTCAGGAACAGGGAACATGTATTGTTATAGTTACCAGTAGAATTGCTATAACTTGACAGAATTTGTATATGTCCAAAATAAGTTATGCTAAGTACCTTAAAAGAATACAAAATGACACAGGAAAGGAATGTGAAGATTAAATACTGCCAAGGATTAGAAAAGAACACCACAGGGGTGGTCCTAAGATGACGGAGGAATAGGACGGGGAGACCACTTTCTCCCCCACAAATTCATCAAAAGAACATTTGAACACTGAGTAAATTCCACAAAACAACTTCTGAATGCTGGCAGAGGACATCAGTCACCCAGAAAAGCAGCCCATTGTCTTTGAAAGGAGGTAGGAAAAAATATAAAAGACAGAAAAAGAGACAACAGAGGTAGGGATGGAGCTCCATCCTGGAAGGGAGTCTTAAAAAGAGAGAAGTTTCCAAAAACCAGGAAACACTCTCACTGCTGAGTCTGTGGTGAGCCCTGGAAGAACAAAGGGCAACATAACAGGGAGGAAAAATAAATAAATAATTAAAACCCACAGATTAGGAGCCCAATGGTAACAGCCCCAGTGCAGAAGCAGCACAGAAGCCTGCATCCGCCACTAGCAAGCGGGGTCTGGGCAAGGAGGCAAGGGCTGCATTGCTTAGAGTAAGGACCGAGCCTGAATACCCCAAGGGCAATCAGAGCAAACTAACTTGGGCTAGCAAACCAGACTGTGGGATACCTACCACGCGAAAAGCCCTAAGCTAAGATACCGCCAGGACCGCACACAGAACAAAGGACTGAACAGAACTAGCCAGCTGCAGACCATCCTCCTCCGGTGACAAGCAGCCAGAGCCAGAAGGGGCAATCGCAGCCCCAGAGAGACAGTATCTACCAAACTGCAAGCAGGCTTCTTTGCTAATTAAGACTTCTTGGGGTTCTGGACAGTCAACATCCGCCTGAGAAGGTGATCCGGTTGTACACCCAGAAAACTGAGCAGCAGGAATCGGGGAGGCGATAAGTCGCAGCGACCATGCTTGCCAAACACCGCATCACCTGAGCTGTTCGGACCTGGGAAGGGTACAAAACACAGGCCCAACAGAGTCTGTACCTCTGAGGACTACCCGAAGGCCTGAATCTGAGCGGCTTAGTCCTGGGAGGTGCGTGCAGCCCAGGGCCGGCCTTGGACTGTTTCCGGCGGAACAACCTAGAGCCTGAGCTGTTTGGGCAGGGAGGGCACACGCGCTGTGAATGGGGGCAGGCCCAGTGTGGCTGAGACAATGCAAGCACATGCCAGTGTTATTTGTTTGCAGCGTCCCTCCCTCCCCACAGCGTGACTGAACAAGTGAGCCTAACAAAAGTGTCCACCACCGTCCACCTTGTGTCAGGGTGGAAATCAGACACTGAAGAGACCAGCAAACAGAAGAAGCTAAAACAGAGGGAACCACCTTGGAAGTGACAGGTGCAATAGATTAAAACCCTGTAGTTAGTATTGACTACATAGGAAGGGGCCTATAGATCTTGAGAAATATAAGCCAGACCAAGGAACTATCTGAAGATGAACTGACCCCACACTCCCCACAACAACACCAGAGAAAGTCCTAGATATATTTTTACTATTTTTATGATCATTCTTTTCTTTTAAATTTTTTTAAATTTTAAGTCCTCTATTACTCCTTTAATTTTCATTTTTATAACCTACTATTACTTTTTTAAAAAAGACCCTATTTTTTAAAGCAAACTTCATATATATTATATATATTAAAATAATTTTTGTGATTTTTTTTCTTCTTCTTTAAAATTATATTTTTGAAAATTCAACCTCTACTCTAGAATTTTAATCTTTGTTCTTTGGTATTTGTTATCAATTTTGTACCTTTAAGAACCCAGTCTTCCATACCAATTTTTACTTGGGAGCGAGATTACTGGCTTGACTGCTCTCTCCCACTTTGGACTCTCCTTCTTCTCCACCAGGTCGCCTCTGTCTCCTCACAAACGCTTCTCTTCTCTATCCAACTCTGTGAATCTCTGTGTGTTCCAGACAGTGGAGAACACTTAGGGAACTGATTACTGGCTGGATCTGTCTCTCTCCATTTGATTCCCCCCTTTTATCCTCCTGGCCACCTCTGTCTCCTTCTTCCCTCTTCTCTTCTCTGTATAATTCCATGAACATCTCTGAGTGGCCCAGACTGTGGAGCACACATAAGGAAGTGATTACTGGCTAGCTTGCTCTCTCCTCTTTTGATTCCACCTCATCTCATTCGGGTCACCTCTAACTCCCTCCTCTCTCTTCTCTTCTCCATGTAACTCTGTGAACCTCTCTGGGTGTCCCTCACTGTGGAGAAACTTTTCATCTTTAACCTAGATGTTTTATCAGTGGTGCTGTATAGAAGGAGAAGTTTGGAGATGACTGTACAAATAAGATTGAAAACCAGAAGCAGGAGGCTTAAGTCCAAATCTTGAGAACACCAGAGAACTCCTGACTCCAAGAAACATCAATCGATAGGAGCTCATCAAACTCCTCCATACCTACACTGAAACCAAGCACCACCCAAGGGCCAACAAGCTCCAGAGCAAGACATACCATGCTAATTCTCCAGCAACACAGGAACACAGCCCTGAGCTTCAATATACAGTCTGCCCAAAGTTAGTCCAAAACCACTGACATCTCATAACTCATTACTGGACACTTTATTGCACTCCAGAGAGAAGAAATCCAGCTCCAACCACCAAAACGCCGACACAAGCTTCCCTAACCAAGAAACCTTGACAAGCCACCTGTACAACCCCACTGATGGTCAAGAAAATCCACAATAAAGAGAATTCCACAAACTGCCAGAATACAGAAAGGCCACCCCAAACTCAGCGATATAAACAAGATGAAGAGACAGAGGAATACCCAGCAGGTAAAGGAACAGGATAAATGCCCGCCAAACCAAACAAAAGAGGAAGAGATAGCGAATCTACCTGATAAAGAATTCCAAATAATGATAGTGAAAATCATCCAAAATCTTGAAATTAAAATGGAATCACAGATAAATAGTCTGGAGACAAGGATTGAGAACACACAAGAAAGGTTTAACAAAGACCTAGAAGAAATAAGAAACAGTCAATATATAATGAATAATGCAATAAATGAGATTAAACACACTCTGGAGGCAACAAATAGAATAATGGAGGCAGAAGACAGGGTTATTGAAGTAGAAGATAGAATGGTAGAAATCAATGAATCAGAGTGGAATAAAAAAAAAAAACTGATTAAAAGAAATAAAGACAATCTCAGAGACCTCCAGGACAATATTAAATGCACCAATATTCAAATGATAGGAGTCCGAGAAGAAGAAGACAAAAAGAAAGACCATGAGAAAATACTTGAGGAGATAATAGTTGAAAAGTTCCCTAAAATGGGGAAGGAAATAATCACCCAAGTCCAAGAAATCCAGAGAGTCCCAAACAGGACAAACCCAAGGCAAAACACCCAAAGACACATATTAATCAAATTAACAAAGATCAAACACAAAGAACAAATATTAAAAGCAACAAGGGAAAAATAACAAATAACCCACAAGGGTGTTCCCTTAAGGATAACAGGTGATCTTTCAATAGAAATTCTTCAGTTCAGGATGGAATGGCAAGACATACTTAAAGTGATGAATGAAAATAACCTATAGCCCAGATTACTGTACCCAGCAAGGATCTCATTCAAATATGAAGGAGAAATCAAAAGCTTTACAGACAAGCAAAAGCTGTGAGAATTCAGCACCACCAAACCAGCTCTCCAACAAATGCTAAAGGATCTTCTCTAGACAGGAAACACAGAAAAGGTGTATAAACTCGAACCCAAAACAATAAAGTAAATGGCAATGAGATCATCAGATCAGATCAGATCAGATCAGTCGATCAGTCGTGTCCAACTCTTTGCGACGCCATGAATCGCAGCACGCGAGGCCTCCCTGTCCATCACCAACTCCCAGAGTTCACTCAGACTCATATCCATCAAGTCAGTGATGCCATCCAGCCATCTCATCCTCTGTCGTCCACTTCTCCTCTTGCCCTCAATCCCTCCCAGCATCAGAGTCCTTTCCAATGAGTCAGCACTTCGCATAAGGTGGCCAAAGTACTGGAGTTTCAGCATTAGCATCATTCCTTCCAAAGAAATCCCAGGGCTGATCCCCTTCAGAATGGACTGGTTGGATCTCCTTGCAGTCCAAGGGACTCTCAAGAGTCTTCTCCAACACCACAGTTCAAACACATCAATTCTTCAGTGCTCAGCCTTCTTCACAGTCCAACTCTCACATCCATACATGACCACTGGAAAAACCATAGCCTTGACTAGACGAACCTTTGTCAGCAAAGTAATGTCTCTGCTTTTGAATATGCTATCTAGGTTGGTCATAACTTTTCTTCCAAGGAGTAAGCGTCTTTTAATTTCATGGCTGCAGTCACCATCTGCAGTGATTTTGGAGCGCAGAAAAATAAAGTCTGACACTGTTTCCACTGTTTCCCCATCTATATCCCATGAAGTGATGGGACCGGATGCCATGATCTTCGTTTTCTGAATGTTGAGCTTTAAGCCAACTTTTTCACTCTTCACTTTCACCTTCATCAAGAGGATTTTTAGTTCCTCTTCACTTTCTGCCATAAGGGTGGTGTCATCTGCATATCTGAGATTATTGATGTTTCTCCCAGCAATCTTGATTCCAGCTTGTGCTTCTTTCAGCCCAGCATTTCTCATGATGAACTCTGCATATAAGTTAAATAAACAGGATGACAATATACAGCCTTGATGTACTCCTTTTCCTATTTGGAACCAATCTGTTCTTCCATGTCCAGTTTTAACTGTTGCTTCCTGACATGCATACAAATTTCTCAAGAGTCAGATCAGGTATTCCCATCTCTTTCAGAATTTTCCACAGTTTATTGTGATCCATGCAGTCAAAGGTTTTGGCATAGTCAATAAAGCAGAAATAGATGTTTTGTCTGGAATTCTCTTGCTTTTTTCATGATCAAGCAGATGTTGGCAATTTGATCTCTGGTTCCTCTGCCTTTTCTAAAGCCAGCTTGAACATCACGAAGTTCACGGTTCACACATTGCTGAAACCTGGCTTGGAGAATTTTGACCATTACTTTACTAGTGTGTGAGATGAATGCAATTGTGCGATAGTTTGAGCATTCTTTGGCATTGCCTTTCTTTGGGATTGGAATGAAAACTGACCTTTTCCAGTCCTGTGGCCAGTGCTGAGTGTTCCAAATGTGCTGGCATATTGAGTGCAGCACTTTCACAGCATCATCTTTCAGGATTTGAAACAGCTCAACTGGAATTCCATCACCTCCACTAGCTTTCTTCGTAGTGATGCTTTCTAAGGCCCACTTGACTTCACATTCCAGGATATCTGGCTCTAGGTGAGTGATCACACCATCGTGATTATCTGGGTCGTGAACATCTTTTTTGTACAGTTCTTCTGTGTATTCTTGTCACCTCTTATTCATATCTTCTGCTTCTGTTAGGTCCATACCATTTCTGTCCTTTATTGAGCCCATCTTGGCATGAAATGTTCCTTTGGCATCTCTGATTTTCTTGAAGAGATCTCTAGTCTTTCCCATTCTGTTGTTTTCCTCTATTTGTTTGCATTGATCACTGAGGAAGGCTTTCTTATCTCTTCTTGCTATTCTTTGTAACTCATACTTATCAATAATTACCTTAAACGTAAATGCATTGAATGCCCCCACCAAAAGACAAAGACTGGCTGAATGGGTACAAAAACAAGACCCCTATATATGTTGTCTACAAGAGATTCACCTCTAAACAAGGGACACATACAGACTGAAAGTGAAGGGCTGGAAAAAGATATTCCATGCAAATAGAGACCAAAAGAAAGCAGGAGTAACAATACTCGTATCAGATAAAATAGACTTTAAAACAAAGACTGTGAAAAGAGACAAAGAACGACACTACAAAATGATCAAAAGATCAATCCAAGAAGAAGATATAACATTTATAAATATATATGCACCCAACATAGGAATACAGTAATATGTAAGACAAATGCTAACAAGTGTGAAAGGGGAAATTAACAATAACACAATAATAGTGGAAGACTTTAATACTCCACTCCACTCACACCTATGGATAGATAAACCAAACAGACAATTAACAAGGAAACACAAACTTTAAATGTTACAAAGAATAGTTGATATCTATAGGACATTTCACCCCAAAACAATGTATTTCACCTTTTTCTCAAGCGCACACAGAACCTTCTCCTGGATAGATCACATCCTGTGCCATAAATCTAGCCTTGGTAAATTCAAAAGAATTGAAATCATTCAAAGCATCTTTTCTGACCACAATGCAGTAAGATTAGATCTCAATTACAGGAGAAAAAATATTAAACATTCCCGTATATGGAGGCTGAACAACACGCTGCTGAATGACCAAGAATTCACAGAAGAAATCAAAAAAAAAAAAAAAAATCAAAATATGCATAGAAATGAATGAAAATGAAAAGACAACAACCAAAACCTATCGGACACTGTAAAATCAGTGCTAGAGGGAAAGTTCATAGCAATACTGGCATACCTCAAGAAACAAGAAAAAAGTCAAATAAATAACCTAACTCTACACCTAAAGTTACTAGGAAAGGAAGAAATGAAGAACCCCAGGGTTAGTAGAAGGACAGAAATCTTAAAAATTAGGGCAGAAATAAATGCAAAAGAAACAAAAGAGACCATAGCAAAAATCAACAAAGCCAAAAGCTGGTTCTTTGAAAGGATAAATAAAATTGACAAACCATTAGCCAGACTCATCAAAAAACAAAGGGAGAAAAATCAAATCAATAAAATGAGAAATGAAAATGGAGAGTTCACAACAGACAACACAGAAATACAAAGGATCATAAGAGACTACTATCAACAATTATATACCAATAAAATGGACAACGTGGAAGAAATGGACAAATTCTTAGAAAAGTACAACTTTCCAAAACTGAACCAGGAAGAAATAGAAAATCTCAGCAGACCGATCACAAGCATGGAAATTGAAACTGTAATCAGAAATCTTCCAGCAAAAAAAAAAGCCCACGTCCAAACGGCTTCACAGCTGAATTCTACCAAAACTTTAGAGAAGAGCTAACACGTATCCTACTCAAACTCTTCCAGAAAATTGCAGAGGAAGGTAAACTTCCAAACTCATTCTATGAGGCTACCATCACCCTAATACCAAAACCTGACAAAGATGCCACAAAAAAAGAAAACTACAGGCCAATATTACTGATGAACATAGATGCAAAAATCCTTAATAAAATTCTAGCAATCAGAATACAACAACACATTAAAAAGATCATACACCATGGCCAAGTGGGCTTTATCCCAGGGATGCAAGGATTCTTCAATATCTGCAAATCAATCAATGTAATACACCACATTAACAAATTGAGAAATAAAAGCCATATGATTATCTCAGTAGATGCAGAGAAAGCCTTTGGTAAAATTCAACATCCATTTATGATAAAAAGTCTCCAGAAAGCAGGAAGTGAAAGAACATACTTCAACATAATAAAAGCTATATATGACAAACCCACAGCAAACATTAACCTTAATGGTGAAAAATTGAAAGCATTTCCCCTAAAGTCAGGAACAAGACAAGGGTACCCACCTTCAACAATACTATTCAACACAGTTTTGGAAGTTTTGTCCACAGCAATCAGAGCAGAAAAAGAAATAAAAGGAATCCAAATTGGAAAAGAAGAAGTAAAACTCTCACTGTTTGCAGATGACATGACCCTCTACATAGAAAACCCTAAAGACTCCACCAGAAAATTACTAGAGCTAATCAATGAATATAATAAACTTGCAGGATATAAACTCAACACACAGAAATCCCTTGCATTCCTATACACTAATAATGAGAAAATAGAAAGATAAATTAAAGAAACAATTCCATTCACCATTGCAACAAATAGAATAAAACACTTAGGAATATATCTACCTAATGAAACTAAATACCTATATATAGAAAACTATAAAACACTGAAGAAAGAAATCAAAGAGGACACTAATAGATGGAGAAATATACCATGTTCATGAATCAGGAGAATCAATATAGTGAAAATGAGCATACTACCCAAAGCAATATATAGATTCAATGCAATCTCTATCATGCCACCAACGGTATTTTTCACAGAGCTAGAACAAATAATTTCACAATTTGTATGGAAGTACAAAAAACCTTGAATAGCCAAAGCAATCTTGAGAAAGAAGAATGGAACTGAAAGAATCAACCTGCCTGACTTCAAACTCTACTACCAAAAACCACAGCCATCAAAACAGTATGGTACTTGCACAAAGACAGAAATGTAGGTCAATGGAACAAAATAGAAAGCCCAGAGTTAAACCCACACACTTATGGACACCTTATCTTTCACAAAGGAGGCAAGAATATACAATGGAGAAAAGACAACCTCTTTAACAAGTGGTGCTGGGAAAACTGGTCAACCACGTGTAAAAGAATGAAACTAGAACACTTTCTAACACCACACACAAAAATAAACTCAAAATGGATTAAAGATCTAAACGTAAGAGCAGAAACTATAAAATTCCTAGAGGAGAACATAGGCAAAACACTCTCCAACATAAATCACAGCAGGATTCTCTATGACCCACCTCCCAGATTATTGGATATAAAAGAAAAAATAAATAAATTGGACCTAATTAAAATTAAAAGCTTCTGCACAACAAAGGAAACTATAAGCCTGATGAAAAGACAGCCTTCGGAATGGGAGAAAATAATAGCAAATGAAGCAACTGACCAGCAACTAATCTCAAAAATATACAAGCAACTCCTACAGCTCAATTTCAGAAAAATAAACGACCCAATCAAAACATGGGCCAAAGAACTAAATAGACCTTTCTCCAAAGAAGACATACAGATGGCTAAGAAACACATGAAAAGATGCTCAACATCACTCATTATCAGAGAAATGAAAATCAAAACCACTATGAGGTACCATTTCACGCCAGTCAGAATGGCTGCAATCCAAAAGTCTACAAGCAATAAGTGCTGGAGAGGGTGTGGAGAAAAGGGAACCCTCTTACACTGTTGGTGGGAATGCAAACTCGTACAGCCACTATGGAGAACAGTGTGGAAATTCCTTTAAAACTGGAAATAGAACTGCCATACGACCCAGCAATCCCACTGCTGGGCATACACACCTAGGAAACCAGAATTGAAAGAGACACGTGTACCCCAATGTTCATCGCAGCACTATTTATAACAGTCAGAACATGGAAGCAACCTAGATGTCCATCAGCAGATGAATGGATAAGAAAGCAGTGGTACATATACACAATGGAGTATTACTCAGCCATTAAAAATAATACATTTGAATGAGTTCTAATGAGGTGGATGAAATTGGAGCCTATTATACAGAGTGAAGTAAGCCAGAAAGGAAAACACCAATACAGTATATTAACACATATATATGGAATTTAGAAAGATGGTAACGATAACCCTGTATGCGAGACAGCAAAAGAGACACAGATGTATAGGACCGTCTTTTGGACTCTGTGGGAGAGGGAGAGGGTGGAATGATTTGGGAGAATGGCATTGAAACATGTATAATATCATATGAGAAATGAATCACCAGTCCAGGTTCGATGCAGGATACAGGATGCTTGGGGCTGGTGCACTGGGATGACCCAGAGGGATGCTACGGGGAAGGAGGTGGGAGCAGGGTTCATGATGTGGAACATGTTTATACCCATGGCGGATTTATGTTGATGTATGGCAAAACCAATACAATATTGTAAAGTAATTAGCCTCCAGTTAAAATAAATACATTTAAATTTTAAAAAATTAAAAAAAAAAGAAAAAGAAAAGACCACAAACCCGAACTTTAATTAGGTAGGTACATATTGGATTTCATATAGGATACAGAGTATTCTAAATGAATAATATCAGGACATTATATAATCTGAGGGCAATCGAAAACTCAACCCCAATAAAATCTTACATAGATAGGTCTCCTTAATCTCTTAGGATCAAATAACTCAAAAGATAACTTATCTGTGACTGTGCCAGTGATAAGGAGAGATAAGAGCTGAGTTGGGACCCTATAGAAATAAACCACTGAGGGGAAGATCAAGTCCTGGGACTCCCAAGTTAGGAAGCTTTAGGGTGGCAATACAGTGGAAAGACAGTTGTAAAATAACAGTAAGAAATGGAATAGTCAAAAGCATTTTAATAATGTTTTGCCTTCCTACAAAGCCTTTCACATAATCTCATTTTCTGCTTCCTAGAATTCTATAGACCAGTGTGTTAGTCACTCAGTCATGTTTGACTTTTTGCAACCCCTTGAACTATAGCCCACCAGGCTCCTCTGCCCATGGGATTCTCCAGGCAAGAATACTGGAGTGGGTTGCCATGGCCTCCTCCGGGGGATCTTTCCAACCGAGGGATCAAATCTGGGTCTTCTGAATTGCAGGCAGATTCCTTACCATCTGAGCCACTGGGGACAAGACTGACACAAAAGCTAGACAGATATAATAATTTTCTTAAGGTTATACATCCAAGATCTCTGACTTCATGCCCTTTCCACTACTATCACATCACTTCTGAAGAATAAGCATAAAGTTCTGTGTTTAATTCTTCAAAGTGAATGGAGCCAAGTTGAATAGAGAGCAGAGCTATGGAATGAGGAAACTGTATGCATGGGCCGGTATTGTATATCCCAAACTGAGCAGACAACCTTTCAGGGAAATTCTGTGACCAGGGTTCAGAGATATGACTAAACTAGGAAAGAGTAGTTTGTGAGAATGGGCTGTTTGTTTCCAGTAAACATTCTCCCCTTGTTTGTTTAATAACAAAGTGTCTGATATTTAGCTGAGCATAAAGCAAACCATCTGAAAAGTACATTTCTCAGTATCTATCATAATAAGGTACATCATAATCTAAGTTGTGATGATAAGAGTTGAACAAAAGTGATAGTTGAGACTTCTGGGTTATGCCATTAAGAAAAGAGCATGCCCTCCACTCTCCTCTACCCATCCAACTAGTTAATATGTGGATAAAGAGAGCAGTATCTGGAGCAGCCATGTAAGATACGAGCTGCCACTTCAATCATGTCAATGACAGATTCGAAAGACAGAAGGAACCTGGTCTCTGAATACCATGTAGTCAAGACTGGTTCTGGACTACTCACCCTGATTTATTGTGTGAGAAATAAGCCTTATATTTTTGAGCCACTGTTATTTTGGTTTTATTATGGGAAAAAATCTATATCTTAATTTAGAAATTTTGAGCTGAAATTAAGGGAAATTCAGTCACAAAGGGAAAGCAATTTACCTTTTTCTAAGATCAAGGGAATAAAAAAGAGTATATTTCACATTGGAATGAAGAGTGCTTCATGCTTAGTTGTTCAGTTATGTCCAACTCTTTGCGACCCCATGGATTGTAGCCCACCAAGCTCCTCTATCCATGGGGTTTTTTCCATGCAAGAATACTGGAGTGAGTTGCCATTTCCTTCCCTAGGAGTCTTTCCCACCCAGGGATCCAACTAGTGTCTTCTGTGTCTCCTGCATTGCAGATGGATTCTTTGCTGCTGAACCATTGGGGAAGCCCAGAATGGAGAGTAAATTAGTAGAATAATATAAAGGCAAGTTAGTAATGAAAGAGGGGGATATAGAAGTGGTAGCTGATCTAATGGAAAATGGAGTCACTAGTGACAGAAAGCTATAGCTAGACAAGAGCAATCTCTGTCTCAAAGTCTGCCTGGAGCCATATGTGATCTCACGGTATAACCAGTAACAAGAAATGTATCTATTTTCTTAACAGACACTTTCTCAGCACTTTCATTAATTGGTTTCCAGGGATGATATGAAAGTTTCATTTCATATTACAAAATCCACTGAGTAGTAGAGATTGCTTGAGTTCAATGTTAAGAATAATCCTGAAGCCATACCTGGGTGTAGAAGTGAGGAGCAGTGGCAGATATATTTTGTGTGTGGCATCTTCCAGTTAGAGTTTATAGGGACAATGGGGATGAGACTTGGAAATAATACTTTTGTGTTATCATTTGATAAGTCATCCTGAGAGTTATGCTGGATATGATTTCCAGAACTGTTTAGCTGCTGAATAGGGTTGGGAAGCAATAGAGGAATGTGAATTAATGAGATGCAAAGGGTATTTATAGAATCAAGGGTAGGAACAATAAGCAAAGTTAGAAGAGACAGTTGGTCAGCAGAGATGAAGGGATCTGAACTTTACATGCCTCTCATTAACATATTCTTGACCTTTAATTTAATGTTTGAATGTTGCATTATAGGCAGCTTCCCTGAAATATTTTTCATAAGAGAATAATCTGGATAAAGGTCTTTGTGAAACAATTTAACTTGTCTAACTTTTTAAAATTATCATAAGGCAATATTAAGAGGTCAATATGTCAATTGTAGAGGATCACTCCCTGATTTTTATGTTTCCAATATTTTCTTAAATGTATTAAATTGCAACTTCATAGACTTCTTTTAAAACACAGACTTACCATTTTCTTGAATAAGGGGTAGCAGGAGCATTCTCTTAAAAGTGCCCTCACATACTTGTTTCATCTTTTTACTTATCTATAATTTCATTTTATTCTAAATGAGCAAATTCTAATTTACATTGTCAAACAACATATAAAAACGATTTTTAAAATTTTCTTTTATTTATGTATAAATGACATACAACTATATATTAGTTTCAGGTGTACAACATAATGATTCAATATTTGTATATATTATAAATTATTACTGTTGAAAGTCTAGTTAACATGCATAACTATATAGCTACAGACCTTTTTTTTCTTATAAGATTTACTCTTGGCAAATATGCAATACAGTTTTACTAGTAACAGTCAGCATGCTGCTGCTACTGCTAGTAAGCCACATCAGTCGTGTCCGACTCTGTGCGACCCCATAGACAGCGGCCCACCAGGCTCCTCTCCCTGGGATTCTCCAGGCGAGCATATTGGAGTGGGTTGCCATTTCCTTCTCCAGTACATGAAAGTGAAAAGTGAAAGTGAGTTTTGCTCAGTTGTGTCTGACTCTTCGCGACCCGATGGACTGCAGCCTACCAGGCTCCTCCGTTCATGGGATTTCCCAGGCAAGAGTACTGGAGTTGGTTGCCATTGCCTTCTTCAACAGTCAGCATGTTGTACATTAAATCCTCATGATTCATTTATACTATGGTGGGAAGTTTATACTTTTGACTCCTTTCACCTATTTCTTGCACCCCTAATCCTCCATTTCTGCAATCACAAACCTGTTCTCTGTATCTGTGAGTATGGCTTGTTTGTTTTAGATTTCACACATAAATCCATTAACCTATTGATGTACACCTATATTGCTTCTGTATCTTGGCTATTGTGAAAAATTCTGTCCTGAACATGGAGGGGTGCACATAACTTTTCAAGTTACTGTTTAACTTTCTTTGGATAAATACCCAGAAATGGAATTGCTGGACATATTATAGTTCTATTTTTATTTTTTAAGGTACCTCCATGGTGAAAAAGTTGGCTTAAATCTCAACATTCAGAAAATTAAGATCATGGCATCTGGTCCCATCACTTCATGGGAAATAGATGGGGAAACAGTGGAAACAGTGTCAGACTTTATTTTTTTGGGCTCCAAAATCACTGCAGATGGTGACTGCAGCCATGAAATTAAAAGACGCTTACTCCTTGGAAGGAAAGTTATGACCAACCTAGATAGCATATTCAAAAGCAGAGACATTACTTTGCCAACAAAAGTCCATCTAGTCAAGGCTATGGTTTTTCCAATAGTCATGTATGGATGAGAGAGTTGGAGTGTGAAGAAAGCTGAGCACCAAAGAATTGATGCTTTTGAACTGTGGTGTTGGAGAAGACTCTTGAGAGTCCCTTGGACTGCAAGGAGACCCAACCAGTCCATTCTGAAGGAGATCAGCCCTGGGATTTCTTTGGAAGGATTGATGCTGAAGCTGAAACTCCAGTACCTTGGCCACCTCACGTGAAGAGTTGACTCATTGGAAAAGACTCTGATGCTGGGAGGGACTGGGGGCAGGAGGAGACAGGGACGACAGAGGATGAGATGGCTGGATGGCATCACCGACTCAATGGACGTGGGTTTGGGTGAACTCTGGGAGTTGGTGATGGACAGGGAGGCCTGGTGTGCTGCAATTCATGGGGTTGCAAAGAGTCAGACACGACTGAGCGACTGAACTGAACAGATACTATTTTCCATACTGGCTACACCAATTTACATCCTCATCAACAGAGTACAAGGGTTCCCTTTGCTCTGCATCTTTGCCAACATTTATTACTTATAGACATTTTGATGATCATAATTCTAACAGGTGTGAAGTGATATCTCACTGGGATTTTGATTTTCAGTTCCTTGATAATTAATGATGTTGTACATCTTTTCATGTGCCTGTTGACCATTTGTATGTCTATTTTTGTGGAAAAAAGAAAAAACTGTTTAGATTCTCTGACCATTTTCTAATCAGATATTTTTTTTTTTGCTATTGAGTTGTATGAGATCTTTACTTATTTATGATATTAACACCTTATCTGACCTATGATTTGTACACATTTTCTTCCATTCAGTAAGTTAGCTTTTAATTTGTTACTGGCTTCATTTTCTGTGCAGAGGCACTTTCATTTGATGTAGTCCCATTTTTTTTTTTTTTCTTTTGTTGTCTTTGCTTTTGGTGTCAAATACAAAAAATCATCACCAAGATCGATGTTAAGGGGTTTATGTTTTCTTCAAGGAGGTTTATGGTTTTAGGTCTTATGTTAAAGTATTTAATTCATTTTGAATTTAGTTTTGTGTATGGTATAAGGCAGTGGTCCAGTTTCATTCTTATGCTTGTAGCTGTTCAGTTTTCCCAGCATCATTTATTGAAGAGAATGTCTCTTCACCATATATTCCTGATTCCCATATCATAACTTAATTGATCATATATGTGCAGATTTACTTTTGGCTCTCTATTCTTTTCCACTGATATGTGTGTCTGTTATTCATACCAATACAATCTGTTTTGATTCCTACAATTTTGTAATAAACATTGAAATCAAGGCATGTGATCCCTCCAGCTTTGTTCTTTCTTCTCAAGATTGCTTTGGCTATTTGGGGTGGTTCTATACAAATTTTAGAATTATTCTATTTCTGAGAAAAATTACTTTGGAGTTTTGATAGGGATTTTATTGAATCTGTAGATTGTTTTGAATAGTGTGAATATTTTAAACAATACAAATTATATTCAATGGACATGAGATATTTTTCCATTTATTTGGGTCTTCTTCAATTCCTTTCAGTGTCTTATATAGTTTTCCATGTGTAGATCTTTCACCTCCTCTGTTAAGTTTGTTCATAGGTATTTTATTCTTTTTTACAGAATTGTAATTGGGATTGTTTTCATTTTTTCCTTTCTGTTAGTTTATTGTTAGTATATAGAAGCACAACAAAGTTTTATATATTTATTTTTTATCCTGCAACTGTACTGATTTTGTTTATTAGTTCTAACATTTTTTGACAGTTTTCAGCATTTTCTATATATAATATCAGGTCATCTGCAAATAATGATAATTTTACCCTCTCTTCCAATTTAGATGCTTTTTTTTTTTCTTGCCTAATTAATGTGGCTAGAACTTGCAATACTACTTTGAATAAAAGTAGTGAAAGTGAGCATCTTTTTCTTGTTTCTGACCTTAGAGGAAAGGTTTTTAACTTTCCACCTTGGGTATGATTTTAAGATGAAAAATTATTTTAATTTTAAAAGCTAAATGGTCTTTAAAATAAAAATGATGCACACAAATAAGCTTGGAAAAAATATCTTCAAATGTTAATAGTGATTATGTTTGATGACCAACTATGTGTGTGTTTTTTTCTTTCAATTTTTTTTTAATTTAAAAAATTACCTTTAATGACTATGTGTTACTTTATAACAGAAGAGCCATAAAAATACCTTAATGTAAAAGAAAAAAAAAAAAAACCTATAATTCTAATTGTCTTCTGAGAAGACCTTTGGAAAAAAATGCATAGTTATCTAAACTCCTGCAAAGTCCTAGGAAAATTTCAAATCTATTTTGCTAAACACTTTCTGTATGTTTGGTTAGTTCTTTCTCCTACCTAACTCACTTTTCTTTCCTTGCTGTCATTGAATGACCTCTCTGTTTTACTCACTTTTTATTTGTTTTCTGTTGTTTTTAATTCTCCTTCCCACATAGCTATTCATAATATTTTGTTGTAAACACTGATGCTTTGTGTTAAGTAGAATAGCTTCCTTTCAAACAGGCGCTGTGGTAGGAAAAACCATTTCTAAAAGTATAAAGAAAATCTCTATGTTTGGTTATGAATTAAAGCTTTCCAAATTTCACTTACTTTTGCCATATACACAGAAGACACAGAGAGAAGTGGTATGATGTCCTTTTGGAATGGAATGGCATGAGAAATTCAAAGAAGGCCTTAGATATTTTGGAAATCTTCCAGTAGAGTATTGGTAGGGTTTATACTCTTAACTGTGAAAAGGGTAGACTCAAGACCCAATAAGGGTATAATTAGAGTGTGATTCATACCATTGGCCTAGCCATAAAGAGAACAACTGCTAGTCCTTTCTTGAATTTTTGGCTGAGGCAAGTAATAGAGAGAATGGTACATATGATTGTGTTTTACATGATGATACAGATATTACCTCAATGATAGAGTCTGGTTTAGACTCTAGAAGGTTGTTAAGTGGCCAACAGGGAATTAAACCTGGCAAAATGGACTCTACACATTGGTGTGGTGGCAACAGGCAGGAGCCAATGATATGAAGGTGCTTGGAGGCCATGTTAGAAGCTGTAAAAAATACTAGCATCTAGAAGGCTTTTAGGGAGTTATATGGTCAGGTCACTGTTTGGGAATGTCTCTCTGACAGTTGTGTGAATAACTGATTGGAAGCAGAGAACAATGCAAGCAGGAACATAAAATGAGAACTTCAACAAGTACAAATGGAAAGAGATAAATGTGCAAATGTGGTATCTGCACTAGAATCAGCAGAACTTGAAACTATGATATGTTTGTGTAAGTGTGAGTAAAAGCAAAAGACATAGTAGATCATAGCTGGATGATCACCATATATGATTATAAGCAATTGCAAGAAGTACTTTTGTGGCAAGACAGATTATCTGGCTTTGCATAATTTTGAAGTTGACAGAAAAGAATACTGCTGGTATCCAACACAGTAGACATAATATACCACTATGTATCCAGGTCAGAAACAGATTTTCCAAAGAAACAGAATATTTGACTAAAGAATATAATGAAGGAATATTACCAAAATTCTAAAAGTGAATTTACTCAACTTTTAAAATATCTGGGATACCCAGTGAATGAAAATTGTATATTATATGAGTTGGAGAAATGCTACTAGGATAGCAAATCTTACCCTACCAATGCAAATGGTAGGGTAATCACAACTGTCCTTGTGATTTCTCACAAGGACAGTTGTTATATTAAGGTAAGAACTAGTAACTGTGTCTATTGAAAAGCAACGTACACGAGGTACTGGAAATAATGAAACAGAAGAAAATGAATCAAGACATAATGAACAACTGAGCAAAACACAATCAGCAGGAAAAGTGACTGAGCTGAAATGAACTAACTGATCACTTCATATTTTTCTATATTCTGGTTTGGCCCATTTATTTGTTTGTGTGTGTGCTAAGTCATTTAAGTTTTGTCCAACTCTTTATGACCCTATGGGCTGTAGCCAGCCAGGCTCCCTTGTCCATGGAATTCTCCAGGCAAGAATACTGAAGTGGGTAGCCATTCCCTTCTCCAAGGAATTTTTCCAACCCAGGGATTGAATCCATGTCTCTTATGTCTCTTGCATTGGCAGGTGGATTCTTTACCACTAGAGCCACCTGGGACACCCACATTTAATTACTTATTACCCACCAATTCCAAATTACAGTATCACAGTGCTAAATTCACTCTCATCAATGATGCCGGAAACATAGCTCCAGAACCCTCATTATTACTCTTTCTTGCCATGGATGTTGCTTAGTCACTCATCCATGTCTGACTCTTTGCGACTGCAGCCTGCCAGGCTCCTCTGTCCATGGGGACTCTGTAGGCAAGAATACTGGAGTGGGTTGCCATTCCATGCCCTTCTCCAGGGGTTCTTTCC
Organism: Bos grunniens; assembly: GCF_055505025.1. NCBI lineage: Eukaryota > Metazoa > Chordata > Mammalia > Artiodactyla > Bovidae > Bos > Bos grunniens. The sequence continues at coordinate 95,468,654 of NC_141194.1, read as the reverse complement.
AACCCAAGAATTGAACTGGAGTGTCCTACATTGCAGGCGGATTCTTTACCAGCTGAGTTACCAGGGAAACCTCCCCACCCCCAAATGCTATTCCCATTTCTTCCTTCATTCCACTTATATAGCAAAATATTATCAGTTCTATTCCTTTCAGTGTTCCCCTCTTTAACTTGATCAGTCACTTTATTAATAGAGAATCTTCTTTCCTGTGCTGCTAAGTCACGTCAGTCATGTCCAACTCTGTGCGACCCCACAGATGGCAGCCCACCAGGCTCCTGTCCTTGGGATTCTCCAGGCAAGAATACTGGAGTGGGTTGCCATTTCCTTCTCCAGTGAGTGAAAGTGAAGTCGCTCAGTTGTGTCCGACTCTTAGCGACCCCATGAACTGTAGCCTACCAGGCTCCTCCATCCATGGGATTTCCCAGGCAAGAGTACTGGAGTGGGTTGCCATTGCATAGTTATATCTAAAATATTCTCATTTTTCAGGCACTAGGCACAGGTAGACCAGTTTGCCTAATCTGCAAAAAGTACACTACTTCCCATGATTTAGCTATTAATTGCATGGGATTTGGACTTTCTGCTAATTTCAAAAGGTAATTTATTTCCTTTTTGGACTTCTGCTTTCCAGTAATACATCCACCAGTAAATGTGCAATAGGTAAAAATATTGTGAATGTGTATGCTTTGGTAGATGGATAAGAAGATCTTATTGAGTACATGGTCAAGATATTATCTTCTAAGGCAAAAGAGGATAAAATTTGATCTAATATTAGATGAATACCAGGCTTAAGTGGGTTTCCCTGGTGGCTAAGATAGTAAAAAATTTGTCTGCAATGCAGGAGACCCAGGTTCAATCCCTGGGTTGGAAACATCCCCTGGAGAATGGAATGGCTATCCACTCCATTATTCTTGCCTAGAAAATTCCATGGACGGAGGAGCCTGGAGGGTTCATGAGGTCTCAAAGAGTCTGACAGGACTGAGCAACTAACACTTTCACTTTTCACCAGGCTTAGGTACATCATGGTGACTGAGAAGAAGGAGTCCAAGTGGAAAACTAAGAATACTTGTTTGGTTGTGAATGAGAAGTGCAGCATTGGTTGAAGGGAGTGAATGTATATAGTGCCAAGAGTTACTAATCTGTGATGGTCAAATACCTATGGCTGATTCATGTTGATGTTTGGCAGAAACCAACATAATTATGTAAAGCAATTATCCTTTAATTAAAACATAAATTTAAAATAAAAAAAAACCTCATTGGGATACTCACTATAACGTTTTTATGTTGATATGAAAAGGTAGTATATTTAGCAGTGAAACTGATGTTCTCCAATAATTCCACCAAATAAACATGCTATCTTGGCTTTGCATTTTTCAATGACATATATCACATAAAATATACACAAAGAATTATAATAATCAAATTACTAGAAGTTCATTACATTTTATTTCTATGAGTGGATCAAGTGATGTGATGTACTGATAAAAACATATGACCACCAGGGGCCAAATGTCTACATTTTCATGAAAATGAAAGATGGTTTTGAAAAGGAACTTGCAATGTTAAAATGTATTTAATCTTGCCTTCAATTATTGTGTTGTGTTAATGGAAAGTTTAATATTAATATAACAAACAATGTTAGAAAAAAATCAATCTTGGTTTGAAAGATTCAAGATGAATCAGGTAGACACGGAGAGGGCATTACTGCACCCATCACTAGTTATTAGGAAGAATTTACAGTGCATATGCCAGTCTGGTTTGCTCAATTAATTCTTCTTGAGGTGCATGTGAGTGTTTGTTTCTATAATGATTCGATTAGCCAGTGTTAATTAACCAATATTTTTGCCAACTTATTAGTAATATAAAATGAAACCATCTTACTTAGTAATGTGAAGGTTCAGAAAATAAAGCTGTACCAATTCTTCAAGTCATTAACAGCCACCAAAAAAAAAAAAGTTTAATTGATACACTTAAAAGTGCATTTTGTTTTAATAACGTGAAGTGCTACACATTTTTTAAAGGGTTACTGTGACACAAGGGCAAATAGAAAAATACATATTATATAGAAATCTATGCATTGGCTTACCATTAAACTCAACATTAGCCTCACTTTATCCCAATGTTAAGAGATATACCAGGATCCTATAAATTAATATGTGTCCAGAGCATTCTGTGAAAGATGGTTGCTTAAGTAGAGGCTTTCAGTCCTTTTTTCTTTGATCCTTTCTCCACACCACTGACTTAAATTATCAAATGAAAAGAGCCCATTGGTGGGAATGCATGGAGGAAGAGGGGGTTAAGAAGAGGGTTTATGTCCAAGGGCAATTTTGGTCAAGGCCTCATATTCACACAAGCCCTCCTCAAATTTAGTTGTCTCATATTGTCTCCAAATATTGCTATGCATAGAATGCATTGTGTTTTAAATGTATTAATTTGTTTAATGTAAACATTTTAAAGCATTTTCCAATGCCTATGACAACCATTTCATAACTGACCCACCTGAGATAGTGAAATCCCTTAAATATCTCTGGAATGGATACAAGTTAAATGATCAGTCCTAGCATTCAAATGCTCTACCTATTTGGGGAAAATTCATTATACATCCTGCTGATTAGATGGCTTTAACCTGCTATAGAAACTACAGCAGAGAGATCCTTCCTTCCCTTAGTCTTTGGCAGCCACATAGCATCTGGGAATATGACCTTGATGCATTTAGATGTACCCACCTGAGACTGAAGATTAAGAGAGTATCACAAAGAAGCAGAAGTGGTTTATAAATTATTCCAGGAAGAAGTACTGGCACCAAGTGTTTGCAAAAGCAACACCATTTGGTGGTAGTGGTGGTGTGGTAACCTAGCCAAGTTACTCCTCTGGCATTATTTGACTGCTTAACTTCCCTTGACTCCTGATTATTTTTGAGCTTCTTTCTCCCATCTTTCCATCAGTTCTGTAAGCTACCTATTATCCTTTCATATCTTTTATCCATAAGTTAGCTAGTCCTTATTCCTGTTTGTAAAACTAAGAACCTATTTCAATGAATAAATTTTTAGCAGTGAAGGACAAGGCAAACATGAAGGTCAGAAAAAATTGGGTGCTACTCGGCTGTGAATCAATGTCATTGAAAGTAAACACTTGAAATCAACTTCTGTAAGAATCCTAATGGTAAGGATAACTACATAAATAAAGCCTAGAGATACAAGGTTCTCTCAGGAAAGGAGTAAAAATGGTACCAAACATAGTCATAACTGGACCTGACATGGGCAGCATGCCTAAAAGAAAACTAAATGTGAAATATTGGCTTTTGGTGAAGCAGCACACAAATATTTCAGGCAGAAAAAAATAATTGGAAACAATCACAATATTTCTAAATAATGGGGATTTTTAAATAAGTTATATTGCACTCTTAAGACAGAATACTAATCAGTTATTGCAAATCATGTTGAAGATCTCGAGTAGTCAAGATGTTTGTGAAACAATTGAAAGCCAAAAACAGGTTATGCAACAGTATGATTCCAGTCAGAAACACCTGGACAGATACACAGTCCTGGGTTTGTATCCTTGATTTGCCTTTTACCATATAAACTATTGAAACATACTTTATTGAACTATGTTTAAGTTTATATATTTTTGCATCTTGTTTTTACCTGGTATAAAGATATTAAAGGTTTCCCAGGAGGATGAATGGTAGGGAATCCACCTGCCAAAGCAGGAGATGCAAGAGACGTGGGTTCAACTGCTGGGTCAGGAAGATCCCCTAGAGGAGGAAGTGGCAACCTATTCCAGTATTCTTGCCTGGAAAATTCCATGGACAGAGTAGCCTCCTGGGCAACAGCCCATGGGGTCGCAAAGAGTCAGATATGACAGTGACTGTTAATAATGAAATAATATCTACCTCTAAAAGTTGTGGTCATGACATACTTGAAGCACTTAACATAATTTTTATTTTTACTTACACATATCAAACTTTTAACCATTGCCATTTTTAACTTATATTGGTGGCATTCGGGCTAAATTTTGTTCTTTTCCTTTCTGCTCTGTGTTTTTCTCATTGAGAATATATGATTATGTGATTAGGTAAGACATCAAAAAGAAGTTATTATTTTAAAAACAAGCATAAACAAGGAAAACATAGACTTTAGCTGAACGCACTGAAAATGATTAAGAAGATAGACAATGTAACTTGACTATTTAGAGGAGGATATTTAGAATGGAAAACTGAAAAGTAACTGCAATAGCTGTTGTATGATATTTAATAGAGAGATACATATTCTTTCTCAAAGGTAGTGTAATGAAAAGAGGAAATAGATTTAATTGTGTCTAATTAAAGTCCTTCTTGTGATGGTGGAAGAAATTATAGAATAATAAGTAGTTAAAAATGCAAACTCTGGTATCAGAGTACCATCGTGCAAATTTTGGTTCTGCAACTCAATTAATTGTGTGACCTTGATTAAAGAGATTTAATTTCACTTAAGTCTTTATTTTCTCATCTGTTAATTATGGATGAGACAATACAGATAAAGATCTAAATGTAGTTTCTAGCACAAACTGTACTTTCATTAAATGTTACTTTTTCATTTTATTTTGTTTTTTTAACTTTACAATATTGTATTGGTTTTGCCATATATCAACATGAATCCGCCACAGGTATACACGTGTTCCCCCTCCTGAACCCTCTTCCCTCCTCCCTCCCCATACCATCCCTCTGGGTCGTCCCAGTGGACCAGCCCCAAGCATCTAGTATCATGCATCGAACCTGGACTGGCGACTCATTTCATATATGATACTATACGTGTTTCAATGCCATTCTCCCAAATCATCCCACCTTCTCCCTCTCCCACAGAGTCCAAAATACTGTTCTATACATCAGTGTCTCTTTTGCTGTCTCGTATACAGGGTTATTGTTACCATCTTTCTAAATTCCATATATATGCGTTAGTATACTGTAAATAACCTGTGCACTAAATGAAAGAAGACTTAAAGTCTGCAGGCAAATATTTAGTGTTAGATCTGCCATATACACACATGATAAGGCAGTTTCAGTCTTTGAACTGTGTTGCACTATTTATAATGAAAACAATAAAAAGCACTGTTTGCTTTATCTCCTTTCCAATTGTTTGTATGTGAATCAAATGAGATTAAAAAGTATGATTATTCTTTGGAAAATATTAAGTACTTTATAAATATAAATATTATTTGCATGAATTATTGATACATCATATCAATAAAGTACAACATCTCATGTCCTTACTCAAAACTGTTATCAAACACTATGGCTTCTTTTCTTATAATAGGATATTGTTTTATTCAGTACAGTGCTCAAAGAATATGGTTCATCTTGAGAGGACTTCTCAATTATTTGGAAGCCTATTATATATAAATGCATGTGTCTTGTTTAAAACTTCTTGATTATGATTTAGTCATCATTGAAAATTGTTCAAGCATGACTAATGAAAAGTGATGCTGGATATGTGTTTGGCATATGAATAATAGATCATAGACATTCAAATTTCTAATGATTTACTATTGACTGGTGCTAGATTGTTTAAAATCTTTTAGAGTCCAGTCTATTTATTATTCAGATCAGATCAGTTGCTCAGTCGTGTCCGACTCTTTGTGACCCCATGAATTGCAGGACGCCAGGCCTCCCTGTCCATCACCAACTCCCGGAGTTCACTCAGACTCATGGCCATCGAGTCAGTGATGCCATCCAGCCATCTCATCCTCTGTCATCCCCTTCTCCTCCTGCCCCCAATCCCTCCCTGCATCAGAGTCTTTTCCAGTGAGTCAACTCTTCACATGAGGTGGCCAAAGTACTGGAGTTTCAGCTTTAGCATCATTCCTTCCAAAGAAATCCCAGGGCTGATCTCCTTCAGAATGGACTGGTTGGATCTCCTTGCAGTCCAAGGGACTCTCAAGAGTCTTCTCCAACACCACAGTTCAAAAGCATCAGTTCTTCGGTGCTCAGCCTTCTTCACAGTCCAACTCTCACATCCATACATGACCTCAGGAAAAACCATAGCCTTGACTAGACGGACCTTTGTTGGCAAAGTAATGTCTCTGCTTTTGAATATGCTATCTAGGTTGGTCATAACTTTCCTTCCAAGGAGTAAGCGTCTTTTAATTTCATGGCTGCAGTCACCATCTGCAGTGGTTTTGGAGCCCAGATAAATAAAGTCTGACACTGTTTCCACTGTTTCCCCATCTATTTCCCATGAAGTGATGGGACCAGATGCCATGATCTTCATTTTTTGAATGTTGAGCTTTAAGCCAACTTTTTCACTCTCCACTTTCACCTTCATCAAGAGGCTTTTTAGGTCCTCTTCACTTTCTGCCATATGGGTGGTGTCATCTGCATATCTGAAGTTATTGATATTTCTCCTGGCAATCTTGATTCCAGCTTGTGCTTCTTCCAGTCCAGCGTTTCTCATGATGTACTCTGCATATAAGTTAAATAAACAGGGTGACAATATACAGCCTTGATGAACTCCTTTTCCTATTTGGAACCAGTCTGTTGTTCCATGTCCAGTTCTAACTGTTGCTTCCTGACCTGCATACAAATTTCTCAAGAGGCAGATCAGGTGGTCTGGTATTTCCATCTCTCAAGAATTTTCAACAGTTTATTGTGATCCACACAGTCAAAGGCTTTGGCATAGTCAACAAAGCAGAAATAGATGCTTTTCTGGAACTCTCTTGCTTTTTCCATGATCCAGCGGATGTTGGCAATTTGATCTCTGGTTCCTCTGTCTTTTCTAAAGCCAGCTTGAACATCAGGAAGTTCACGGTTCACATATTGCTGAAGCCTGGCTTGGAGAATTTTAAGCATTACTTTACTAGCGTGTGAGGTGAGTGCAATTGTGCGGTAGTTTGAGCATATTTTGGCATTGCCTTTCTTTGGGATTGGAATGAAAACTGACCTTTTCCAGTCCTGTGGCCACTGCTGAGTTTTCCAAATTTGCTGGCATAATATTTATTATTACTATTATTATTATTTTATTCTCTTAAAAATCTTAATATTTTAAAATAATTTATTGAATTATAATTGGCTCTAATAAATTAATTTCAGGTGTACAATGTAGTAATTCAATATTTTTTTGCATAGAAGATGAAACCCACTAGAGGTCTAGTTACCATCTTTTACTATACAGAATTATTGCAATATTATGACAATATTCACTGTGCTGAACATTGTATCTTCATTTATATTTAGCTAGAAGTTTAGCCAAACTTCTTAAACTATTTCACCTTTAACCTCCCTTATTTATTTCATCTATTCCCCCACTCTTTGCTCCTCTGGTAACCAGTAGTCTGTTCTCTGTATCTATGAACTGCTTGCTGTTTTATTTTACTTATTCGTTTGCTCTGACTTTTAGATTCCATGTAGTGGAACCACATGGTATTATTCTTTTATGTCTGGCTTGTTTCACATAATATAATACCTTCTAGGTCTGTATATGTTGTCTCAAATGGCAAGATTCCATTCTTTTTTTGTGGTATATATGTATGTATGTGTGTGTGTGTGTATATATATATATATATACATATATATATACATATATATATATATATGCTTCCCGGTTGGTGCTAGTGGTAGAGAACCCATTTGCCAGTGCAGGAGACATAAGAGACTCAGATTCAATCCCTGGGTCAGGAAGATCCCCTGGAGGATTGCATGGCAACCCACTCCAGTATTCTTGCTTGGAGAATCCTCATGGACAAAGGAACCTGGCGGGCTACAGTCCATAAAGTTACAAAGAGTCAGACGCAACTTAGCCCACACACATGCATACACACACACACACATACACACACACACCATATCTTTTACATTCATTAGTCTATTGATGAACTCTTAAATTGCTTCTATATCTTGTCTATTGTAAATGACATCGCCATGAACATACAGATATGTATATGTATTCAAATTAGTGTTTTTGTTTTCTTCCCATCCATACCCAGAAGTGATTGCTGGATGTTAGGTTAGTTCTATTTTTAGGTTTTTGAGGAACTACCACAGTTTTCCATAGTGCTCACATGAGGATTCCCTTTTCACCACATCCTCATCAGCACTTGTTCTTTCTTGTTTTTCTGATGATAGCCATTCTGATATGTGTGAGGTGATATCTCATTGTAGTTTTATTTGCTAATCAAATCAAAATTTGCTAATCCTCAATGATTAGTGATTTTGAGCATCTTTTCATGTGCTTCTTGGCCACTTGTATATGTTTTTTGTAAAAATGCTTATTCGTGTCCTCTTCCAATTTGTTAATTGGATTGTTTGATTTTTGCTTTTGGGTTTTATGTGTTCTTTATATATTTTGGATATCAAACCCTTATCAGATATACTGTTTGCAAAATTCTTCTATTCAGTAAGTTGCCTTTTAGTTTTATTCACGGTTTCCTTCATTCTGCAAAAGCATTTTAATTTCATGTATTTTTATTTATTTTTTCTTTTTTGCCCTTGTCTGAAGAGATATACTCCGGGGGGGGGGGGATATATATATATATATATTGCTAAGAACAATGTTAAAGGGCTTACTGCTGTGTTTTATTATAGAAGTTTTATCATCTCAAGTCATACATTAAAGTCTTTAATCCATTTTGAGATAATTTTTGTACATGGGATGTGAGAGTGGTCCAGTTTATTTATTTATCTTTGCATGTAACTGTCCAGTTTTCCAAGTAGCATCTATTGAAGAGACTGTCTTTTCCCCATTGTATATTTTTGCCTCCTTGATTGTAGATTAATTGGCCATATAAGCTTGGGTTTATTTGTAGACTCTCTATTCTTTCCCATTGATCTATCTGACTGTATACTAGTATCATACTGTTTGCCTACTGCAGCTTTATAATATATATAGTTTGAAGCTAGGGAACAAACTTCCAGTTTTGCTCCTTCACAAGATTGCTTTGCAAGTTTGAGTTATTTTGGGTTCCATATAAATTTTAGGATTATTTGTTTTACTTCTGTGAAAATTTCCATTGATATTATGATAGAGGTTGCACTGAATCTGTAGATTTCATTGGGAACTATGGACATTTTAACAATGTTGATTCTTCTAATCCTTGCATATAGTATATTGTTTTATTTGTGTCCTCTTGAATTTCTTTTATCAATACCTCATAGTTTTCAGTGAACAAGTCTTCCACCTCCTTAGTTAAATTTATTCCTTGGTACTTTATAGTTTTTATGCAAATGTGAATGAAATGATTTGTTTAATTTCTTTTTCTGAAAAAATGCAACAGATTCTTGTATATAAATTTTGTATAGTGCAACTTTACTAAATTGACTAATCTATTTTCTATTCTAACAGCTTTTGGTGGAATCATTGGAGTTTTATTTACACATCTTGTCATCTGAAAATAGTGACAATTTTACTTCTTCCCTTCCAATTTGAATGCTTTTTATTTCTTTTTCTTGTCTAATTGCTGTTGCTAAGACTGCCAGTACTATGCAGAATAAAAGTGATGAGAATGAGCATTCTTGTCTTGTTTCTGATCTTATAGAGATAGCTTTTAATTTCTCATCATTGAGTATAAAGTAAGCTGTGGGTTTCTCATGCATGCCTTTTATTATGTTGAGATATGTTTCTATTATACCCACATTGTTGAGAGTTTTTATTTTTAAAAGGTATTGAATTTTGTCAAAATTTTTTTCTGCATTTGTTGACATTATCATATGATTTTATCCATTGCTTTCTTAATGTGGTATATCACACTGATTGATTTGTGGATATCAAAACACTCCTGCATCCCTAAAATAGATCCTACTGAATTGTGCTGTGTGATCCAATTAATGTATTAAATTTGTTTTGCTGATATTTTGTAGAGGATTCTTTCATCAAGTTCATGAAAAACACAGGCCTATAATTTTCTTTTTTTTGTAGTATCTTTGTCTGGTTTTGGTATCAGTAATGCTGGTCTCATAGAATGAGTTTGCAAGTGTTCCTTCTTCTTCAATTATTTAGATGGTTTGAAAAGGTTAGGTATTAAGCCTTTGAATGTTTGATATAATTCACCTATCTGATCCTGGACTTTTGTTGGTTAGGAGTTTTAGAGTCCTGATTCAATGCCATTACTAGTAATGATCTACTTATATTTTCTATTTCTTTCTGATTTAGAGTTGGAAGATTGTATATTTCTAGGAATTTATCAATGTTTTCTAAGTCCAATTTTTTTGCACATAATTTTACATAGTAATCTCTTGTGATTTTTGCATTTCTGTAGTATCAGTTGTAACTTCTCTTTCATTTCTGTTTTTATTTATTTGTGCCTTCTCTCTTTGTTCCTAAATGAATCAGCTAAAGATTTATCAATTTTGTTTATTTTCTCAAAGAACAAGCTCTTAGTTTTATTGATCTTTCTATTGAGATGTGGTCTTTATTTCACTTCTTTCCACTCAGATATTTATTACTTCTTTTCTTCTACTAACTTTTGTTTCCACCCACCAATTCCTTTAAATGCAAAGTTACATTGTTTATTTTATATTTTTTTTATTGAGATAAGCCTGTATCACTATAAACTTCACTCTTAGAACTACTTTTGCCACATCCCATAGATTTTGGAAAGCTGTGTTTTTATTTTCATTTGTTTTCAGATATTTTTAAAGTTTTTATATTTTATTCTTTGTTGATCCATTGATTGTTTAATAGAATGTTGTTTAGTCTCTGTGCAGTTGAGTTTTTCTAGTTTCTTCTTGAACTGACTTCTAGTTTCATACCATTTTGGTTGGCAATGATGTTTGTTATGATTTCAATCTTCTTAAGTTTCCTAAGACGTGTTTTGTGGGATAACATGTAATCTATCCTGGAGTATGTTCCATGTGCTCTTAGATGCTGCTTTTGGATTGAATGATCAGTATATACTATAAACTTAATGATATGAAATGTAAATTAAGACCGGTACTTCCGTATTGGTTTTTCATCATTTACTGGATGTTTTATCAACTGATGTAAGTGGGCTATAAAATTTTCTACTATTATTGTATTGCGTGCTGTCTATTTATCCCTGCATTTCTGTTAATATTTACTTTTCTACATTAGATGCTTCTTTGTTTTTTTCAGAAATGTTAACAAATGTAATATCCTTTTCTTGGATAATAATAATCCTTTACCATTATGTAATTCCTTCTATCTTGTCTGATATTAGTATTGCTATGAGGCTTTCTTTTTGTTTCCATCTGCATGGTAAATTATTTTCCATTTTCCACTTTCAATCTTAGAATGTTTTTAGATTTAGACAAATCTAAAGTCTCTTGTAGGAAACTTACAGAAAGGTCTTGTCTTTTATCCATTTAGCCACTCTAGGACTTTTGATTGGAACATTTAATCTATTTACTCTTAAATCAATTATTTTTTAAATTTGTTTTTAATCAAAAGATAATACTTTGCAGAATTTTGTTGTTTTGTCATACCTCAACATGAATCAACCATAAGTATACATATGTCCCCTCCGTCTTGAAACTCCTTCCCATCTCTCTCCCCATCCTACCCTTCCAGGTTGATACAGAGCCCCTCTTTGGGTTTCCTGAGCCATACAGCAAATTCCCATTGGCTATCTATTTTACATATGGTAATGTAAGTTTCCATGTTACTCTTTCCATACATCTCACCCTCTGCTCCCCTCTCCCCATGTCCATAAGTTTATTCTCTATGTCTGTTTCTCCATTGTTGCACTGTAAATAAATTCTTCAGTACCATTTTTCTAGATTCCATATATATGCTTTAGAATACAATATTTATTGTTCTTTTCTGACCCACTTCACTCTGTAATAAGCTCTAGGTGCATCCACCTTATCGGTTCAGTTCAGTCCATTTCAGTCACTCAGTCATGTCTGACTCTTTGTGACCCCATGGACTGCAGTACACCAGGCTTCCCTGTCCATCACCAACTCCCGGAGTTTACTCAAACTCATGTCCATTCAGTCAGTGATGCCATTCAACCATCTCATCCTCTGTCGTCCCCTTCTCCTCCAACCTTCAATCTTTCCAAGCATCAGGGTCTTTTCAAATGAGTCAGTTCTTTGCTTCACGTGGCCAATATTGGAGTTTCAGCTTCAGCATCAGTCCCTCCAATGAATATTCAGGACTGATTCCCTTTAAGATGGACTGGCTGGATCTCCTTGCAATCCAAGGGACTCTCAAGTGTCTTCTCCAACACCACACTTCAAAAACATCAGTTCTTCGGTGCTCAGCTTTCTTATAAGTCCAACTCTCACATCCATACATGACCACTGGAAAAAACATAGCTTTAACTAGACGGACCTTTGTTGGCAAAGTAACATCTCTGCTTTTTAATATGCTGTCCAGGTTGGTCATAACTTTCCTTCCAAGGAGCAAATGTCTTTTACTTCATAGCTGCATTCACCATCTGCAGTGATTTTGGGGCCCCGCCCAAAATAAAGTCTGTCACTGTTTCCATTGTTTCCCCATCTATTTGCCATGAAGTCATGGGATTAGATGCCATGATCTTAGTTTTCTGATTGCTAAGTTTTAAGCCAACTTTTTCACTCTCCTCTTTCACTTTCATCAAGAGGCTCTTTAGTTCTTTCTCACTTTCTGCCATAAGTGTGATGTCATCACAATTATGTGTGGCGTCATCACACCAACTCATCACAACTGACTCAAATGCATTCCTTTCTATGGCTGAGTAATATTCCATAGTGTATATGTACCACAACTTCTTTATCCATTCATCTGTCGATGGATATCTAGCTTGCTTCCATGTTGTAGCTATTGTAAATAGTACTGCAGTGAACAATAGGACACATGTGTCTTTTTCAATTTTGGTTTCCTCAGAGTATGTGCCTAGGAGTGGGATTGTGGGGTCATATGGTGGTTTTATTCCTATTTTTTAAATGAATATCCATACCATCTTCCATAGTGGCTGTATCAATTAATATTCCCACCAACAGTGCAAGAGGGTACCCTTTTCTCCACACCCTCTCCAGCAATTATTGTTTGAAGACTTTTTGATGATGGCCATTCTGACCAGTTTGAGATGATATCTTATTGTATATTTGATTGGCATTTCTCTCATAATGAGTGATGTTGAGCATATTTTCATGTGTTTGTTAGCCATCTGTATGTCTTTGGAGAAATGCCTGTTTGAGTCTTTTCTCCACTTTTTGATTCAGTTGTTTGTTTCTCTGGCATTGAGTTGTATGAGCTCCTTGTATATTTTGGAAATTAATCCTTCGTCAGTTGTTTCACTTGCTATTATTTTCTCCCATTCTGAGGGTTGTCTTTTCACCTTGCTTATAGTTTCCTTTGCTATGCAAAAGCTTTTAAATGTAACCGGGTCCCACTTGTTTACTTTTGTTTTGATTTCCATTTCTCTAGGAGGTGGGTCATATAGGATCTTGCCTTGATTTATGTCATTTAAATCAATTATTGACAGGTGTTTACTTTTTGCCATTTTGTTCATTGTTTTCTGACTGTTTTGTTTTCCTCTTTGTTCTTTCTTTTCCTCTTTCTCTCTTCCATTGTTTTTTATTTTCTTTATTGCTACATTCAGTCTCATTTCTCATTTTTCTTTGAACATTTTCTGTAAGTTTTTCTTTGTGATTGCCATGAGATTCACATAGAACATCTTATGCATATAATCTCTTTTAAGTAACAATATTGAACACTTCTCAAAACTTTATATTTTTACTCTCTTCTAATGTTTTATATTTTGTTGACACATTTAAGCCTTTTTATTTTATGCATCCTTTGATTATTTATTGTATTGTAGTTAAATTTGCTACTTTTGTCTTTTTTTTAAATTGGTACTTTCTTTATAAGAGATTGATCCACTCCCTTGATTATCAATTTACCTTTTCCAGTAAAACTTTTACTTTTGTATGTTTTATTCTTATTATTTAGTATATTTTTTTATTTTTTGCTTAGATAAATCCTTTAAACAGCAAGGCTGGATAGGGGTAATGATATCCTTTAGCTCTTGCTTATATAGAAAACTCAATCTCTTCTTGAATTCTAAGTGAAAACCATGTTGTGTAAGAATTCTTGCTTGGCATTCTCTCTCTCTCTTTTTTTTTTTTCTTTCAGCACTTTGAAAATGTTACACAGCACCCTTTTCATGTGTAATTTTTTTGGCTAAATATTTGCTAATAGTCTTATGAGATTCCCCCTGTATGTAATAAGTTTCTTTTTTTGTACTGCCTTTAAGATTTTCCCTTTATTTTTAAGTTTTTTTTTTTTTTTTAATTATAATGTGTCTCAGTGTGTTTTTCTTTGGGTCCATCTTATTGGACCTCCTGACCTGATTGCCTATATCTTTGCACAGATTCAGTTCAGTTCAGTGCAGTTGCTCATTCGTGTCCAACTCTTTGTAACCCCATGAACTGCAACACACCAGGCCTCCCTGTCCATTACCAACTCGCAGAGTTTACCCAAACTCATGAGTGGGTGATGCCATCCAACCATCTCATCCTCTGTCATCCCCTTCTCCTCCTGCCCTCAATCTTTCCCAGCATCAGGGTCTTTTCCAATGAGTCAACTCTTCGCTTCAGGTGGCCAAAGTATTGGAGTTTCAGCTTCAACATCAGTACTTCCAATGAACACCCAGGACTGATCTCCTTTGGGATGGATCTCATCCCAAAGACTGGTTGGATCTCCTTACAGTCCAAGGGAATCTCAAGAGTCTTCTCCAACGCCACAGTTCAAAAGGATCAATTCTTCAGTGCTCAGTTTTCTTCATAGTCCAACTCTCACATCCATACATGACTACTGGAAAAACCATAGCCTTGACTAGATTGACCTTTGTTGACAGAGTAATGTCTCAGCTTTTTAATATGCTGTCTAGGTTGGTCATAACTTTCCTTTCAAGGAGTAAGTGTCTTTTAATTTCATGGCTTCAATCACCATCTGCAGTGATTTTGGAGCCCAAAAAAATAAAGTCAGCCATTGTTTCTACTGTTTCCCCATCTCTTTGGTGTGAAGTGATGGGACCAGATGCTATAATTTTAGTTTTCTGAATGTTGAGCTTTAAACCAAGTTTTTCACTCTCCTCTTTCACTTTCATCAAGAGGCTCCTTAGTTCTTCTTCACTTTCTGCCATAATGGTGGCCTCATCTGCATATCTGAGATTATTGATATTTCTACCAGCGATCTTGATTTCAGCTTATGCTTCCTCCAGCCCAGCGTTTCTCATGATGTACTCTGCATATAAGTTAAATAAGCAGGGTGACAATATACAGCCTTGATGTACTCTGTTTAATATTTGGGACCAGTCTGTTGTTCCATGTCCAGTTCTAACTGTTGCTTCCTGACCTGCATGCAGGTTTCTCAAGAGGCAGGTCAGGTGGTCTGGTATTCCCATCTCTTTCAGAATTTTCCACATTTTGTTTTGATCCACACAGTCAAAGGTTTTGGCATAGACAATAAAGCAGAAATAGATGTTTTTCCACAGATTAGGAAAGCTTTTAACCATTATTTCTTCAAATGATATTTCTGGCCCTTTTTCTCTTTTCTCCTTAGGAGTACTCCATAAAGTTAACAATATTCCTCCTGATGATGTCCCAGGGGTTCTTCAAGGTATCTTCATTTCTTCTATTTTTTTTTTCATTTTTCTGCTCTATTTTTTACTGCTTTATCTTCCAGCTCATTGGTTCATACTTCTAACTCACACATTCTGCTCTTGAACCCTTCTCACATAGTTTCCATTCAGTTTTAATTTCTGTTTGGTGATTTCTTGTATTTCCTATTTATGATGTTGTTAAGTTATCACAGTGTTAATCCATTCTTTAATACTCTAGAGATCAGTGAGCATTTTCATGATTATTACTTTGAACTCTTTATCACATAGGTTGCTTATCTCTTTTTCATATAGGTTGCTTATCTCTTTTTCATTCAGCTATCTTTCTGAGGATTTGCTTTGCTTTTTGATTTGGAATATATTCCTCTGTCTCCTTATTTTGCTTATCTTTCTGTGTTTGTCTATATGTAGGAAGCAAAATGGCTACTTCCCTCAGTTTTAAAGAGTGAGTGGTTTTGTATAAGAGCCATTCCATGTAGCCCAGAAGCCCAATCTTTTCTGGTTACAAGAGATAAACATTCTATGGACAGTCTTCATGTGGGCTGCATGCATCTGCTGGCTGTGCTAGAGCCCATGGTTGCTGTTCAGGGAAGGTAATGCTCAAGGGGCACCACCTGACTTGGTTGCTGCCTAACCACTATGTGAGGAGGGCAGTTTTAGAGTTGCTTGCACATCCTGGTTGCAGTTTGGCCTCTGTGAGGGATGGGTGGGGCTTGGAGTATTCATCTGGTTTCAGAGTGGTCTTTGTGCAGCGTGAGTGGAGCTCATGTTGTTCCAGATTGGTTGTGAGTCAGTTATTGCAAAGGAATGGCAGGGCTTTGGGTCATTGCCTGGTCCAGTTGCAACTTGGCTGCTGTGCATGGAAGATTTGGCTCAGCACACTTGCATCTCCAGATCTGCATGGGATGCCGCATAATTTATTCTTGATATATTCTTATTGCTGAGGTTGTGCCAAGGCCTCTCAGTGATCCAAGGAAAGGAATCTCATTTAGCACACAATCAGGTTGATTTGATGCCAGACCTTCAGGCAGCAGCCTTTAAAATAATGGGTTTGCCAAAATGTTCCTTTGATTTTTAAGTAAAAATAAAAGACACATTTGTCACTTTCACCAAGAATTTTATTGAACAAATGTAGGCACCATTTTGTTCCACTATACTCTAGCATTTTACAAGCAGCTTCATAATTCCATTTTCCCAAACTTATCATCTTTTTGAACAAATAACTGTTCTAAGTGCCTTTTATAGTCTTCAGTAAACTGTATTTTTTTCCATTAAAAAAATTCTCTAAAGACCAAAATAAATAAATGGAAATCTGAAGGTTAAATGTCTGGTGAACACGGTGGATGAATCAGAACTTCCAGCCTAGCTGTAACAGTTTTTGCCTGGTCATCAAAGTACATGCGGTCTTGTGTTATCCTGGTGAAAGATTATGCATTTTCTGTTGACTAGTTGAAGATACTTTTTTGTCAAGTATTGCTCTCAGTCGGTCTAATTGGGATCAGTAGTTGTTGGAATGAACTCTTTTGTTTTTTGGAAGGAGTTCATAGTAGAGTGGAGCAGGAAATGGCAACCCACTCCAGTGTTCTTGCCTGGAGAATCCCAGGGACGTGTAAGCCTGGTGGGCTGCCGTCTAAGGGGTCGCACAGAGTCGGACATGACTGAAGTGACTTAGCAACAGCAGCAGCAGCATAGTAGAGGACTCCCTTCCAATCCCACCATATACACAATATTGCCATCTTTGGATGAAGTCTGGCCTTTTGTGTGCTTGGTGTTGGTCCATTAGGGCCTGCCCCGTGATCTCTTCTGTTCAGCATTGTTGTAAAGTATCCACTTTTCATTGTCCATCACAGTTTGTTTTTAAAATGGAAGGTTTTCATTACATTTAAGTAGAGGATCACACGCAGAAATAGGGTCAAGAATGTGTTTATCGTTTAACTTATGTGGAAACCAAACATCAAAGTGATGAACACAACCATGCTAATGCAAATAATTTTCAACACTTGATTTGGATATTTTGAGTATGTCAGCTATCTCCCATGATGTTTAATGTTCATTGTTCTTAATTAATGTCTCAATTTGATTGTTATCAACTTCACCTGGTCTACCTGACTGTGGAGCACTGTACAGCAAGAAATCTCCAGCACAAAACTTCACAAATCACTTTTGACATATTTGTTCAGTCACAGCTCTTTTTCCATATAGTGCACAAATCTTTTGTTGCATTTTTACCTTTACTGAAATAATAAAGCATAATATATTGAAAATATTTCTTTTCCCCTCCATCTTCAGTATTAAAATGGCTATACAAAAATTCACAAATTTTGACTTTTTAAAAATGCATGCTGATATGACAGTTGTCACAATACAATCTAACAAAATTGTTTTAAATGAAATGAAAGATAACTGAGCACTACTAGAGGCATCTTGCAAAAAACACTGAATGAACTTTTTGGCCAACCCAGTATGTGGCTGTATACAGCCCCATGGAGCCACAATCATAATTCCTGCCTGCCTCCAGACTAGGACATCTAGTAGTGTCCTCTGGACAACAGTTTCCAAAATTGGGACGCCTGATGAGTGTATAAGGTCCTTTCTGTAGAGTCTTGTTGAGCTGTCTTGAGGCCAAAAGGGTGCCCAAGGAAGATGTCTCCCTGCTTAATTTTCCTGGGAGTGCGTCCTTAACCTCTATTTACATAGGAAGCCTAAACCTTGTCCCTTGGGGCTAAGCTCAAGGCTAAGTAAATAGGGCTTTTTCAGAAGAAGATTGGGGGTGTGTTTCAGTCTGCTGTCTGTGAAGTGCCCTGAGAATGGTGGCCTGCCAAGAACTGTCTTTCTGATTGTTATAGTCCCTTGGAACTCAGGAACACCAGCACCCTTGTCCACTAGGCAATCAAAGGTTGTCCCCTATATGACTGCTGGCTTTAGCTAGTCAGTTAGAGAGTGTTGGGGCAGAACTTGCTATCTTGCTTCAGGAAGGCAGTGGAAAAATGACTTGATTACATGTACCACAATCTTCAGCAGTATAGCATGAAAGTGCCTTGTCTGTGCATGCACATCAGCTTTAGGCCTGAGAGTATGCAGTTTATTTCAAAATTTGCATTTCCCATGCAGTCTCTAACTGAATGCTTACAAAAACTTTTAGATTTGCCAAAATGCAGTCCAGAACATCTACTGCATTTGTACTGGAGGCCTCCTCCTTAATCTTGATTGCCCTATTCAGTTGTTTGTGTTTCTCAAAGGAACTAGTTGGCTGCAGACAGAAACTGAAAGCAGTGACTTTAGAAACAAGGATTTTGGCAAACAAGCAACTGCCTGGGGGTAAAGAAACTCAGGATATTTCAGCACACAGTGTTTTGACAATGGCTCAAATTGTCATGGCACAATAATTAGAAAACATTGCCAAGATCATAGTCTTTCAATAAATTCATGGTAAAACTGTCTTGTCAAATTCTGCTTAGTAGGAATAGGTAAATCGCTTCAGGGCTTTTTCTTTTGAAAAGATAAATGCTAATTATCATTTAAATATCTCTTACTCAGATTTTACAGTTTTATAGCCAAGGATGATAAACAGTTACAATTAGCACCTCAATGGTATTCACATGTTCAAAATACTTAGCAGACACTAAGTAGAACCTGGGGATTTGGGATGGGATGGGCTGCCTCAACGGGATTGCAACCAGGAGACTACATACTACAAAGATTTATTTTTTGTCATCTGTCCAATAGCTTTTCTTGAATATTTAGCAGCCTGTACACTTCCCAGGACAGATTGCCGTTAATGGTATCAATTAGTGTTGTAACTGGTTTTCTTAGGTTGACAGCCAAAATTGACTCTGCAATGCCTACTATTCTGTTTCTCCTATGCACTTTTTTGACGCAACAGTCAACATTCTGACTATATTGATGAGACCCAAAGTGGACGGAGGAAAAAGAATTTCAAAGTTTTAAATTGATTTAAAGATGCATTCTTATCTGTATTTTCTAAAATTCCCACAACTGAATGTTGATCTTTGTTGCAAATATGCTGTCTTAATTTTATAAAGTACAATATTCACCAAAGAAGACACATTTAAAGATGCAAATTAGTCTGAGATGCACTTCCAATTACTAAAGCAATTTCAACTTGAAATTGCTATTCCATCAAAATATTTAGTCAATGCAGTCTATGCATTGATGTTTACAAAGCATACAAATTTCCTTTTTTCTTCACATGGTGTTACAGAATTGTGATCATCTTTATTAGCAATCATTTAAAATATCACTATTAAATTATTTCCAGTATTCCATGAATGTCTAAATCTTAAACATTTTCTGGAGATTTGTGATTCAACAGAAGCAAGTTTAAAACTATTACAATTCATTTATGTACTTAATTGTTTATTTTAAGCTTTTCCCTCAAAACTTATGACAATTTTAGAACATATCTTAAGGCTGTTTTATCACTTCTACAATAGTAACAATATTACAAGACATCCATGCTGAGATAATATTATAGTAACAGCGTGAAAATTTTCTTAGAAACCAGAGTCTATCTGGTAAGGTTGATAATTCAATTAACCTTTTAAAATATAATTGAAACAAAGTCCCTGGATTGGGATAAGCTACCCAGAAACTAAGTTACATCAATTGAACGCCAGCACTATTGTTGCAGGCTTTCCAGGGTCCAAATTGTGGGCTCTTGTCCAACACTCAGAAATGAATTGTCTGAGGAGACATATGTGCTGAAAAGGCAAGGTATTTTATTGGGAAGGGGCGCCTGGGCAGAGAGCAGTAGGGTCAGGGAACCCAAAAGAACTGCTCTGCCATATGGCTTGCAGTCTCAGGATTTATGGTGATGGGATTAGCTTCTGGATTGTCTTTAGCCAATCATTCTGACTCAGGGTCCTTCCTGGTTGTACACACATTGCTCAGCCAAGATAGATGGCAGAGAGGATTCTGGGAGATGGTTAGACATGTGATGGCAGTCTTTAACCTTTACAGGACTCTTCCAGTTGGTGGTGGCTTATTAGTTCCGTGTTCCTTAACAGGACCTCCTGTCATAAAACAACTCATGCAAATGATTACTATGGTGCCTGGCCAGGGTGGATGGTTTTGGTCAATGTGCTTCCCCTAACACTATCATAGAATAATGTAGAATAGAACAATACAATTGACACAATAACATGAAACCAAAGGAAATATTGCGAAGATTAAATGAAATAACATTTTGCTGGGAACCAAGTTAATAAAGGTTACTTTGCTTCTCTCTTAATTTTGTCTTATAGCTTTCTATAAAAAAAAGTCCTTCATACTTCTTGGATACAACTGCATTGGAAGAGTGGGTAGAGAAAAAGAGAAAACTAGTGTGGTGCATTTAAAAAACGTATTATTTGTTGTAATGTGATGTATAGGTGGGAGAAGGCAATGGCACCCCACTCCAGTACTCTTGCCTGGAAAATCCCATGGATGGAGGAGCCTGGTAGGCTGCAGTCCATGGGGTCGCTAAGAGTCGGACACGACTGAGCGACTTCACTTTCAGTTTTCACTTTCATGCATTGGAGGAGGAAATGACAACCCACTCCAGTGTTCTTGCCTGGAGAATCCCAGGGACAGCGGGGCCTGGTGGGCTGCCGTCTCTGGGGTCACACAGAGTCGGACACGACTGAAGCGACTTAGCAGCAGCATGTATAGGTTAGCATAAAATTCAAGAAAATGTGACAACCTTAAAAAAAGAAAGCAATAGGTTTTTATTTGTGTGTTTCCTCCAGTTTTACTGAGATATAATTGATATATAACACTGTGTAAGTTTAGGGTGTATGAAGTAACAATTTGAGACATGCATCATGAAATGATCACAATAAATTTAGTGACTATCCATTATTCCATATAGACACAAGGTAAAAAGAAAAAATTTCCTTGTGATGAGCACTCTTAAAGTTTTACTCTCTATTTCTTTTTAATAGATGGATTTTAGATTAGTGCTAATTACTTTATATGGATAACTCTATTTTATCTCATACAAATGTATTGAGGTAAGCACTATTACTTTTATCTTTTGTAAAGAGGTGAAAATTGAGGCTCAGAGATTATGTAATTTGCCCAGAGTCACAAAGCTGGGAATTCGAACTCAGTTCTCTTTGATTCCACAACATATACTCATAATTGCCATACATAATTCTTCTCAATAAAAAGAAAATTATTTATTCAGCAAGAAATACCCGGTTGTAATTTTGCTAAAATTAAAAACTCTGATCAAGAAGTAAAAGGCTTTAAAATTGATTCATACACATAAACTAGGTTTATTTTGGCCCCAAGAAGAAAAGTCTTGTGTGCAAGAGCTGATAGGTTTCCTTGTATGTATGTATGCATCAGTCTGCTACAAGGAGAAGGAAGAATTATTTTAGGTGAATGCTTTAGTAGGGTGCTTCAGACATACTAGAACCAAAGGATGGAAGTTCTAGTGAGGCAGATACTGGCTGAATGTAGGAAAACAAAGCAAAAAAGTACACGTTCTAACAAACATAGTTGTGCAAAGATGTCAGTGTTGAAGGAGACACAAAAAGACTATTTTAGAGATGTTCAGTTCAGTTCAGTCGCTCAGTTGTGTCTGACTCCTTGCGACCTCATGAATCCCAGCATGCCAGGCCTCCCTGTCCATCACCAACTCCCGAAGTTTACCCAAACTCATGTCCATCGTGTTGGTGATACCATCCAGCCATCTCATCCTCTGTCATCCCCTTCTCCTCCTGCCCTCAATCCCTCCCAACATCAGGGTCTTTTCCAATGAGTCAACTCTTCACATGAGGTGGCCAAAGTATTGGAGTTTCAGCTTCAGCATCAGTCCTTCCAATGAACACCCAGGACTGATCTCCTTTAGGATGGACTGGGTGAATCTCCTTGCAGTCCAAGGGACTCTCAAGAGTCTTCTCCAACACCACAGTTCAAAACCATCAATTCTTCGGTGCTCAGCTTTCTTCACAGTCCAACTCTCACATCCATACATGACCACTGGAAAAACCATAGCCTTGACTAGATGGACCTTTGTTGTCAAAGTAATATCTCTGCTTTTTAATATGCTGTCTAGGTTGGTCATAACTTTCCTTCCAAGGAGCAAATGTCTTTTAATTTCATGGCTGCAGTCACCATCTGCAGTGATTTTGGAGCCCCCCCCCAAATAAAGTCTGACACTGTTTCCACTATTTCCCCATCTATTTCCAATGAAGTGATGGGACCAGATGCCATGATCTTAGTTTTCTGAATGTTGAGCTTTAAGCCAAATTTTTCACTCTCCTCTTCTACTTTTCATCAAGAGGCTTTTGAGTTCCTCTTCACTTTCTGCCTTAAGGGTGGTGTCATCTGCATATCTGAGGTTGTTGATATTTCTCCTGGCAATCTTGATTCCAGCTTGTTCTTCTTAGAGATATTAGGAGTAATTTATATCACTTTCTCTTCCAACTGAAGGAAAATCTAAAAGTCCCTCTAACCTTTGAATTTCATGATCTACAACTTTACTAACAGACTCTTGAGCTTCATGCAATTGGTTTCTTAGATACAATAATGTTTCTTAGATACTGATACAATGTTTCTTAGATATATTTCTTAGATACATTTCTAAGATACTGATACAATAATGTATCATGTTTTTTAATTGAAAGTATATTATTGTAACAAAAGTAGACCATTAAAATTCGGGAAACAATTTGTATCATGATTTTAAATAAGTTAATAAAGAGTATTGTTTCTTGTACGCATTAGTCTGTGAAGTGGTCCATCTAGTACATATCAGAGAACACATTTAATAAGCAATGTAGCTTTTAATGGAAGGAGTGACAATATTTAAATACTTATTTCTCTATGATATTTTCTCACATTTTCCTCATTTCTTTTTTTTTTTTTTTCTGTGCCTTGTATTTGTGAAACTGCATCCCCCTAAAACAGTTCCTCTGCCAAGTTTCTGATTAACCTCTCTATCCAAAAACTTTTTCACTTCCTTTTCTAACACCTGTTCTCCTCACAATCCAGGAGAATCAAAGAGAAGGGGGGACTGAAAACGAGCAGGACCCTGCGTAGCCTTCCAGAGCATTAAAGCTTTTCTGTGTCCCTGTTTCTTGTTTGTAAGGAAAAGATTTCAGCCTCCTAGACCCTTTCTCAGTTCCAAGGGGCAGATTCAGTTACTAATTTGGAGAGTGAGAAAATGCAGAAAGAAACAATATACAGTGTAGCATGAGG
The DNA here is from genome assembly GCF_055505025.1 of Bos grunniens. NCBI lineage: Eukaryota > Metazoa > Chordata > Mammalia > Artiodactyla > Bovidae > Bos > Bos grunniens. The sequence goes on along the minus strand of NC_141194.1, from coordinate 95,444,918 downwards.
CTTGGTCCTGGTTCCTACTCAGGGAATGTGCATAACAATTGATACATATCTCTGAGTTCCACAGGAAGTATAAGGCCCCCACCCAGGTTGAAGATGGTAACTTCAGGCTAAGAAAAACCAGGACAGGTTGGATACAGAAGGCTGATGATTGAGATTCCTGAAACACCGCTCTGTTACCTTACCCCTAAACAATCAGAGGAGGGTTACACACCCTGCATCCCTCTCCCCAAATTTTGCCTATAAAAACTTTTTTTCCCTGAAACCCATTGAGGAGTTTGGGTCTTTTGAGCACAAAACACTTATTATCCTTGCATGGCTCTGCAATAAATCATTCTCTGCTCCAAACTCATGTTTGGATTCATGGTGCCTTGGACACATTTAACTTGGGTTTGACAACATTTAGTGCAGTAGCCGAGGCCTGGGATTGTTTTAGGCTTAAAAATTCCAGTCTTTCACCTATTTTTAGCTTAACAAGACTAGGAATGAAATCTTAAATAAAAGAAGCAGGAAGTGGGATGCTTAGATTTACTGGGCTTGAGGTTTTTGGTCCTAAAACTCTTTGATCACTGTTACCTTTCTAAAGCATATTCAGTCATTAGAATACTAAGATTTGGGATGCCAGTGTTAGGCGCTAATCTTTGTTTAAACTAAAGCTAGAAAGAAAAATTGATTCTTTCATCTAGTTCTTGGTAGTGGATCAATGTTAGGAGTTTTGACCAATGCACTAAGGTGCTGCAAAATGCTACAGTTGGAGAAACTGAGTGTGGGATATAGGGAGACTCTGTACTATCTTCACAAGTTGTCTGTAAATCTAAAATTATTCCAAAATAAAAAGTTTGTTTAAAAAATAGATCTTTAAAAACTTTATATATATGTGTATATATATATATATATATATATATATATATATATATAAAATACATTTCACTTTATAAAAGTAGGCAATCATAAGAATTTGGGATCAAAGTTTCAGCTAAACTAGCATACATTTTTCCAGTACATTCCTTAAGGGCAAGGATGTAATGTTAGATGGGAAATTCAGGGTAGGTAGTTAAATAATTCAACTTTGTATCCATCTCTTTTTCCCTCAGGGACAAAATTAGCATTTAATACATCTTTGTTTGTTGTTGATGATGAGAAACAGGTTGCAAAAAGTATTCTTTTCCCTGGACCAATGTGCTTAAGGTAAAAGAAGGGCTGTACTTATAAACAAAGACTGAAAAAGACTGGGTTACACTTATTTTTATATCTGCATCCTAATAAAATCAATATGTCCTGAGTGTTTAATCTGCTCGCCCTCATGCTGGTTGTGACAGATATTAGAAAACCTAGAATGCCCTGAGAGCTCAATGTGTTCATCAGCAGCTTAGATCTTCTAGACTTAGCCATCAGTTACACTAAGAATCTCAGCTGACTCTGAAAATTTTTGAATAAAAATAAAATAAGACAATAGAAGAGTTACTAGATTTCTACATACTCAAGTCTCCACAGTAAGTCATTCTTATCATCACCCTCTATGAATAGGTTTGGTTGCTCTCCTTCAACTATACCAGTATTACAATGAAAGCAAAACATTCTCCTATTAGGCTTGTACAAAAGACTCAAATAATAATAAATATATATATATATTTTTTCTTTTTTGTTAAAAGGAAGAAATTCATTTATTCAGTATAGAGGTGTTCTCCACAAAAGAGGTTAAGAAAACTCCCATATTGCCAAAGTGTTTTCAGGTAAGAGCCTCCCTCTAGCTCTCTAGAAAATGTATAAATTTCTCACAACTAAATATTACCTCCCAAACATGCTAAATTCAAGTCTTCAAAGAGCAATTAGAAGAGTTTGACTAAATTTTAAAGATAAAGGTAAGGAAGTGAAAGCTACTTTAAGCAGAGCTGAAATATGAAGAGAACAGTCTGGAACAAAGAATGTTCCAGAGGGTTGTGCGAATGAGAAATAAGCTATCTACCTATATTATCCTGCATTGCTGGGATGGACTTCCAGGAAGATGAAAAGATGAAAGGGACTGGGGGAAAAAACTATATATCCATCTCTACTCTATGGGAAAAGCCCTGGCAGAATATTGTCTATGGGCTTCCATAATCAACCCTATTTCTTGAGTAAATAGATAAATTTTTTTGCTCTTACCCAAATGACTGATAACCAGCTTACAGGATAAGGTGAGAGTGAGCAGACATAGAGGTAATTCAATACTGTAGATGTTTGTATTATAGATGTAGGCAGAAAAACCAAATAAACAACTGAGAGTGAGCAATTTACCAATAAAACAAATGAATTGATAGACATTTTAAGGCTGGTTTCAAGAAGGGAGAATGGAAATGAGATGTTCATAAAATTCTTATCTAAGTATATTATAGGATTTGTTAGAAAAGCACTTTCTAAGTGAAAGAAATAAAAAAAAATTATAAAACTAGGCATTTGGGTTATAGAAGAGACAAGCAAGCAAAGAACATTCAACAGATTTGGGTTATGGAAATCACATGCATCAAGATCTGTAATGTAAATTTTATATAACTTATAAAACCAGTGTTTACTCAGAGATGCCCTACCTGAGCAAATACTTAAACAAACATCAAACCCTTTGACCAGGAAATTCTATTATTTGGTGTCCATTCTACAGAAATATTTACACATTCACTCAAATGATACATATGTAAAGATGATCATTGTCACAATGACTGTAACAGCAAAAATATAGAAACCACCCAAATGTTTGTTAACAAAGAAATGTTTAAATATAGATGTAAAGGTCTGAATGCGTGTGTCCCTTCAGAAGTCTTATGTTGAAATCCTAATCCCCAACGTGATATTAGGGGCTGTGAGGAGATGATAAGATCATGAGGGCAGAGTCCTCATCATTGGGATTACTGCCCTTATAAATAGACCTCAGAGAGCTAGCTTGCCTCTTTTCCCCCATGTGAGTATACAGTGAAAAGACAGCGATCTGTTAGCCAGAAGTAGGTCCTTACAAGAAAAATGTATCTGCTGTGCATTGTGATCTTGGACTACACAGCCTCCAAAACTGTGAGAAATAACTCTTTGTTGTTTATAAGCTACTCAATTTATGGTATTTTGTTATAGCAGCCCCAAAGGAAGAAGACAATATGCAAATATACCATTACATACATCATAACTGTTTAAAAAATAAAGTACCAACATGGAAATATTGCTACTGTTTAATGTAATGATGAAATCAAGTAATAGTACAATATATTTAGTATTGTGCCATTTCTGCAAAGTCGCTTCAGTCATGTCTGACTCTGTGTGACCCCAGAGACGGCAGCCCACCAGGCTCTGCCGTCCCTGGGATTCTTCAGGCAAGAACACCGGAGTGGGCTGCCATTTCCTTCTCCAATGCATGAAAGTGAAAAGTGAAAGTGAAGTCACTCAGTCGTGTCCGACTCTTAGTGACCCCATGGACTACAGGCTACCAGGCTCCTCCATCTATGGGATTTTCCAGGCAAAAGTACTCGAGTGGGGTGCCACTGCCTTCTCCGTTATGCAAAAAATTAAGTTGTATATTTGTATATGCATGTACTATCAGGTAACATCTGTGGAGCACTTTTGAGGGGAAGATTGGGATATAGTATAATAATTAAGAATGTGAACTTTATATACTAGTGGTTACCAGGTGTGGGGAAATTAACAAGATGGTGCCAGTCAGGCTGTCTTGCCCCACAGGCTCATGCCCTCTGGACCCATGTTTTGTGAACAATGACTTTGCAAGGTTATGTAATGACTGAGATTATTTATAGAATTGTGCATATGGGTTATGAGGTACTCGCTTGGACACGGGCTACTTTTGTTATATAAGCTCTACCTAGGAAAGCCCTGAGGGCTGAGTGCAGTATGCCTGTATGACCATGAACGCTCTTGCTGCTGCTGCATTGGGGCTACATTGGAGTGGCATCATGGTTATGTTATATAAGGTTATGTTATGGTTATGTTATGTTATGGCTGCTGCTATGGTTGTTATGTCAGCCAAGAGAGAAGCTGTTTTATGGCTGTCATGCCAGCCAGGATAGAATAAAAATGTCTGCTGTTCCTATGGCTCCTTGAGTCTTCTTCTAGCCTCTTAGCTTGTGCCTTGCCTACCCTGGGTTCAGCGAACAGTGTGAACAGCAAGACACCAGGGATGGGTAGATGGCAGAAACTGGGAGATTTTGGTCAGAGTGTGAATTTGCAGTTATGGAGGATGAATAAGTCTAGAGAGCCAATACACTGCATGATGACTGTGCTTAATAATACTATACTGAATACTATAAATTTGGTAAGAATGTGAACTCTGGATTCAGACTTCCTGGGCTTCATAAACTAACTGGGCTTCCATTTATGTTGACCAAGTTATTTAACTCTTTTGTGCCTTAGTTTATTCACCTTAAAAAGAGAGAGTATAGGAGAACAAGATGGCAGAGGAGTAGGTGGATGTGTAGTACATCTCTTTCCACGGAAAGATCAGGAATACACCTTAAGACACAGAAGTGCATGCAGAACACCAGCTGAGAGTGGACGGGAATACCTGACCAGAAGAAAATAATATATAGAACAACTCAGAACTTGGTAGAACAAAGGAATTAGGAGGGAAAACAGGAGTGTTAGTAGGACTGGACCTGCCCTTGGCAGGTGGGGGAGCTGAAGCAGGGGTCTTATCTCCACATTGGGCCAATTGTCTGAGTCAGAAGAGAAACATTTAAGGGTAAGAGTGAAACAGCTGATCTGTGGCAGCCTAAATGGAAAAAGAATCAAATAGTCCTTGCCACAGCCATACATACCATGGACCGGGATGAGGGTCTGCTGGAAGGTGCAGCAGCTGGAGTTTGGGGAGTGCGGAGTGATCCCAGGGCAAGGAGTGCTCTTGACTGCAGAGAGATGGATCAAGGGGAGGTGAAGGAGGAGACTGTGATGGGAAATGCCTGTGGAGGAAAGCTGGGCAGCCATGGAAGCAAGGCAATACTGCTGAGTCACGTGTAGGGGGGGGGAGCCATCACCATAGCCTCTCTCTCCCCACACGCCATCAATGGCAGCTGAACAATAGAGAGGCTGGCTCATCAAATGCCTGACACATTGAACTACAGAGTAGGACCCCAACCAGGATACTCCTTGAACTGACTGATGAGCTGAACTACAGAGTAGGACCTCTCCCAGGGTGCCCCTTTAAATGCCTGATGTGCCAATCTACAGAGTTGGACCCCAGCTTGGGGGGACCCTCTCTGTGTCTGTTGTGCTGAACAACAGAGAGGGACCCCAGGCAAGGGAGCCCTCTAAGTGCCTGAATGGGCAGAGCTACAGAGAAAGACTGGCCAAAGAGATCTTCTGATCGCCAGCTACAAGAGGCTTGAAAAAAGATTCTGATAGGGCCATAACTCCTGTGGTGGAGGCTGTCCGTGTCCCTGCATACTTGGTCCCTCCAGGGTCCCCGCAAGCCAAACAGCTGCACCACATTCACACTCAAATCACACTGGGGCAGAGCTGCCACAGGCAAAAAAGTCTTGTGTCTATGCATGCAGGGTTGCTTTGGTAGTATCCGTCTCTTTGTGACCCTGTAGACTATGGCCTGCCAGGATTCTCTGTCAGGGAGGGGGGTTCTCCAGGCAAGAATACTGGAGTGTATTGGCCAATACTTGTTGCCATATCCTTCTAGAGCACTATATTTCCTGCTTCCATAGCTGCCAGTTCCCCTGCGTACCTGGTGCTGCCAGAACCTCTGTGACCTAAGCAGCTGCATCACCTCCACACATGGCCCTCACAGGGGCAAACCCAAGCCCTCCAGAGAAGCCTCAGGAGCAAACTGCAGTGGATGACCCACATGCAGAGGTGGGAATAAAACCACAATTGAAACCCAGGGGCATTGTGGCTAAGGAAGAAGACCAAAAACCTTCCCACCATCTGGAAAAGCTGCAGATTATATCTACACCATCAACTAGGCAGATTCTGTGTCTATGGAATATCCAAAAGGTCACTGAGAGTTTCCACAAAAGAAAACACACTATTTCTGATAGCTGTGGACACTGGAGAAAAAAACACATAGAAGTAGGACCAGAAGAGAATCTGAGCTGCCCCCACAGCAGGTCCTGAGATCAGCAGAGTGTTGGAGGGCATCCTAGGGAGGTGAGGTGGACTGTGATTCATAGCGAGGGAAAGGACTCTGACAGCAGTGACTCAAGAAAAACATTTACTATCTTTATGTTTTGAATTGTTCTGTAGATTCTTTTGGGTATTTTTTTTTCTTTTTCTTTTTTCTACTTTTTCCCCTCTCTGCTGTACTTGTCAAATTTATTGGAACTATGAAATCTAATTAAGCCTTTGAGCTTTTTTTTTTTTTTTTTTTCCCTCAGTCATGTTTTTTACTGCTATTATAAACCTCTGTCTCTACATTGGGCTTTTGCAGTTCTGTGGAGTTTTCCTTTTTTTTTTTTTCCTTTAAAATTTTTAAACCTATTATTATTTTTTCTACATTTATTCCTTTGTTTGCTTTTCCTATTATTCTTTCCCCCTTGCAATTAATCTATAATGTATATAAACCTTTTTTATCTACCTGTATTTAACTTTGCATATCTATTCTTTCTTTCTTTCCTTTCCTCTCATCATACGTTTTAGTTTAATTTTCATTGCTTTATTCCCCAGTTTCCACCTTGCTCTAGTTTTGTTTTCCAGTTTGTACTTTAGTTAGTTTTGTCCTGGTAGATATAAATTTGGTTTCCTTTGTCCACTGGGTCAATCTATTGTACCCACTTCAGACACATATAGACTAAAGACACATATAGACTGAACGTATAAAGGATGGGAAAATATATTCCATGCAAATGGGAAGGAAAAGAAAGCTGAAGTAGCAATCCTCATATCAGACAAAATAGACCTTTAAATAAAGAAGATTACAAGAGATAAGGAAGGACAATACATAACGATCAAGGGATCAATTCAAGAAGAAGACATAACAATTGTAAATATTTATGCACCCAACATAGGAGCCCTCAAAACATAAAACAAACACTAACAGACATAAAAGGAGAAATTTAAAGTAACACAATAATAATAAGATTCTTTAACACCCCACTCACACCAATAGACAGATCATCAAAACTGAAAATTAATAAGGAAACACGTCTTAAATGATACATCAGATGAAATGAATCTCATTAGTATCTTCATGACATTACATCCAGATGCAGAAGAATACACCTTCTCAAGTGCACATGGAACGTTCTCCAGGATAGACCACATTTTGTGTCACAAATCAAACCTCAATAAATTTAAGAAAATTGAAATTGCATCAAGCATCTTCTCCAACCACAATGCTGAGACTAGATATCAATTACAAGAAAAAAAAAAAAAAACTGTAAGAAACATAAAAACACGGAGATTAAACAACACATTTGTAAATAACCAACAGGTTACTGAAGAAACCAAAAGGGCAATCAAAAAATTTATAGAAACAAATGACAATGAAAACTCCAAAAGTATAGGATGCAGCAAAAGTAGTTCTAAGAGGAAAGTTTATAGCAATACAATCCTACCTCAAGAAACAAGAAAAACATCGAATAAACAACCTAACTTTACACCTAAAAGAACTGGAAAATGAATAACAAAAAGACACCAAAATTAGTAGAAGGAAAGAAATCATAGTTAAGAGCAGAAATAACAGAAAAAGAAATGAAAGAAACAATAGTAAAGATTAATAAAAGAAAAAGCTGGTTATTTGAGAAGATAAGCAAAATTGACAAGCCTTTAGCCAGATTCATCAAGAGAAAGAGAAAAGAATCAAATCAACAAAATTAGAAATGAGAAAGGAGACGTTACACAGACAATGCAGAAATACAAAGGATGATAAGAGACTATTATGAACAACTATAGGGCAATAAAACGGATAACCTGGTATAAATGGACAGATTCTTAGAAAAGTTCAATCTTCCCAAACTGAACCAGGAAGAAATAGAAATTGTGAACAACCCAATGACAAGCATTGAAATTGAAGCTGTGATCAAAAATCTCCCAAAAAAACAAAAGCCCAGGACCAGATGTCTTCACAGGAGAATTCTATTTTAGAGAAGAACTAATTTTAGAGAATTCATTTAGAGAAGAACTAATGCCTATCCATCTAAAACTCTTTCCAAAAATTTCAGAGCAAGGAACACTTCCGAACTCGTTCTACAAGGTCATGATCGTCCTGATACCAAAACCAGACAAAGACAACACATAAAAATAAAACTACAGGCCAATATCACTGATGAACATAGATGCAAAAACTCTCAACAAAATTTTAGCATGCAAAATTCAGCAACACATCCAAAAGCTCATACATCATGATCAAGTTGGGTTTATTCCAGGAATGCAAGGATTCTTCTATATATGCAAATCAATCAATTTGATACACTGTATTAAGAAATTGAAAGATGATAATCATATGATCATCTCAACAGATGCAGAAAAGGCCTTTGACAAAATTCAGTACCCTTCTATGATTAAAACTCTTCAAAAAATGGGCATAGAAGGAATCTACCTCAACATAGCAAAGGCCATATATGATAAGCCTACAGCAAACATTATTCTCAGTGGAAAACTGAAAGCATTCCCCCCAGGATCAGGAACAAGACAAGGGTGTCCACACAAGGGTGTCCAACATAGTTCTGGAAGTCCTAGCTACAGCAATCAGAGAAGAAAAAGAAATAAAAAGAATCCAGATTGGAAAAGAAGAAGTAAAGCTCTCACTGTTTGCAGATGACATAATACTGTACATAGAAAACCCTAAAGATAGTATCAGAAAGTTACTAGAGTTAATCAGTGAATTTAGAAGTGTTTCAGGATACAAAATCAACACACAGAAATCACTTGCATTTCTATATAATAAGACTGAAAAATCAGAAAAAGATAGTAAGGAATCAATCCCATTCACTGTTGCAACTAAAAAAAAAAATTAGCATCTAGGAATAAACTCACCTAAGGAGACAAAAGAACTGTACACAGAAAATTATAAGACACTCATGAAAGAAATCAAAGATGACATAAACAGATGGAGAGATAGTCCATGTTCCTGGGTAGGAAGAATCAATATTGTGAAAATGACTATCTTACCAAATGCAGTCTACAGATTCAATGCTATCCTTATCAAATCACCAATGGCATTTTTCACAGAACTAGTACAAAAAATTTCACAAGTCATATGGAAACACAAAAAACCTTGAATAGCCAAAGCAGTCTTGAGAAAGAAGAATGGAGCTGGAGGAATCAACCTTCCTGACTTCAGATTATACAACAAAGCTAGTCATCAAGGCAGTATGGTACTGGCACAAAAACAGACATATAGGCCAATGTAACAAGATAGAAAGCCCAGAAATAAACCCATGCACGTATGGGTACCTTATTTTTGACAAAGGAGGAAAGAATATACAAAGGAGCAAAGACAGCCTCTTCAATAAATGGTCCTGGGAAAACTGGACAGCTACATGTAAAAGAATGAAATTTGAACACTTCCCAACACTGTGCACAAAGATAAACTCAAAATGGATTAAAGACTTAAATGTAAGACTGAAAGCTATAAAAATCTTAAAGGGAAACATAGACAGAACACTCAATGACATAAATCAAAGCAAGATCCTCTATGACTCACCTCCTAGAGTAATGGAAATAAAAACAAAAGTAAACAAGTGGGACCTGATTAAACTTAAAAGCTTTTGCATAGCAAAGGAAACTATAAACAAGGTGAAAAGACAGCTCTCAGAATGGGAGAAAATAATAGAAAATGAAACAACCGATAAAGGATTAGTTTCCAAAATATACAAGGAACTCATATAACTTAATGCCAGAGAAACAAACAACCCAATCAAAGAGTGGGGAAAGACTTAAACATACATTTCTCCAAAGACATACAGATGCCTAACAAACACATGAAAAGACACTCAACATCACTTATTATGAGAGAAATTCCAATCAAATCTACAATGAGATATCATCTCAAACTGGTCAGAATGGCCATCATCAAAAAGTCTACAAACAATAACTGCTGGAGAGGGTGTGGAGAAAAGGGTACCCTCTTGCACTGTTGGTGGGAATGTAAATTGATACAGACACTATGGAAGATGGTATGGATATTCATTAAAAAACTAGGAATAAAACCACCATATGACCCCACAATCCCAATCCTAGGCATATACCCCGAGGAAACCAAACTTGAGAAAGACACATGTGTCCCATTGTTCACTGCAGTACTATTTACAATATCTAGAACATGAATGCAACCTAGGTGTTAACCAACAGATGAATAGATAAAGAAGTTGTGATATATATATATACATACACACACACACACACACACACACAATGGAATACTACTCAGCCATAAAAAAGAACACATTTGAGTGAGTTTCTGATGAGGTGGATGAACGTAGAACCTATTATACACAGAGAAGTGAGTCAGAAAGAGAAAGAGAAATATCATATTCTAACACATATATACAGAATCTAGAGAAATAGTACTGAAAAATTTATTTACAGGGCAACAGTGGAGAAACAGACATAGAGAACAGACTTATGGACATGGGGAGAGGGGAGGAGAGGGTGAGATGTATGGAAAGAGTAACATGGAAACTTACATTACCATATGTAAAACAGCCAATGGGAATTTGCTGTATGGCTCAGGAAACTCAAACGGGGCCTCTGTATCAATCTAAAGATGTGAGATGAGGAGGGAGGTTCAAAAGGGAGGTAATATATGTATACCTGTGGCTGATTCATGTTGAGGTTTGACAGAAAAAAACAACATTCTGTAAAGCAATTATCTTTCAATAAAGAAGAAAAAAGAAAAACGAAAGTTATAGAATAACTGTGGTGGTTAAATAGATTAACACATGAAAATTGCTTGGCTCATATTAAGTGCTAAATAAATGTTGGGAAAGTTAAAGTGTTAGTCACTCAGTTGTGTCCAACTCTTTGTGACTCCATGGTCTGTCCTTGAAATTTTCTAGGCACAAATACTGGAGTGGGTTCCCATTCCCTTTTCCAGGGGATCTTCCTGATCCAGAGAGCAAACCGGGTCTCTAGCATTCCAGGCAGATTCTTTACCTTCTGAGCTACCTTAGTTATTTTTATTTTATGGAGTATACATGTAAAGTGACATCTATGCATTTATCTTCATAACATAACTACTCTGTAAAGTAAATATTAGTATTATCCTCATTTTGCAGAGGAGGACATTGAAAAAGAAAGGTGAATCAACTTGTCTAAGGTCACATAGTTGGTAAACCTGGGAGGTCATATTTGAACCCAGTAACTGATTCCCTAGCGGTGTTTTTAACTATTTTTTGTACTGCCTCTCTGCACACACACATATGCATACATAGGTCTAGAAAATATCTAACAGTTCTTAAATTCGGATGGGCAGTGGAGTAATAATACTGAAAGAGAATCGCTGTTCTTTACTCAGTATACTTCCATAGCCTTGTGAGAGGTAGTAAAGTTTTACATGTATAACTTAAATAATAAATCATAATAAAGCATCATACTAAATAAATATAATGTGTTTAACATAGTTGACTTGGGATACAAATTTAACAACTTCTGTTTATCAAAGTACACCACTAAAAGAGTGAAGTGGCATGGCACAAGATAGTAGAAGATATATTCAATACATAAAACGGACACACAGTAGCCTGGAAATACAAAGAGCTCTTACAAAGCAGTAAGAGTGAGATAGAAAGATTGTAAAATCAGCAAAATATTTGAAAGAAAATTTTAGAACGAAGAAATACAAATGACTAATAAACATTTGGAAGTACTTTGCACTTATTAATATTCATTGGCATGCATATTAAAACCATAATGAGATATACATTGAGAGCATCAGTGACTAAAGTTGTGTCTTTTGTTTTCTGGAATGTCTTTATTAACAAGTACAGAAATCACAGTCTATTAAACTTGGTTTTTGGAAAGCAAAGTATCAGTGTTTTAAAATTGAGAATGCTTTTAGCTGCTCTGTACTCACACTGAGTCATTACCTATTTGATGAGTGCACACCAGCAAACTGGGATATTCAAACCTACTTAACTGAAGAAGGGATCACTGAGCAAGCCAGTGGGCTGTCCTCAAATGAAGTCAATGGATATTTATTTATTTAATAAATTTTTTTTTCCTTTGCTACAGATTCAGTTAAAACCTTTCACTCCTCTGCCGTAAGTTTTGATTGAGGATACTAAAAGTATATTGAATGACATTTTTTATGTGAACACCAGTACATAATAATTTAGGGAAATATATACAGAATTGTTCATCATATCTTGGAAAAAAGTAGCTCCTCATTACTCCAGAGTAATAATACTTTGGTTAAAGGACACTAAGATCCAGATAGTTTGGTCAGCTTATGACTTCTGTTTGGCCATTAAATTGCACTTCAAAGTCTCCTCATTCCTATTGACAGAATGTGTGAGAAGAGTCTGCCTTTACACTTGCATAACCTTTGCCATCAAAGCACTTTACTACCTTTTATTCTACCGCTTCTTCTATTTCTGATGTTTGCCATGTCTTTCTCTGGAGTGAGAGTGTAATTTATAACTAATGTCCTTGAAATCCCCTGAACACAGAATGCCTGATAATAAAAAGGAGATTTTGATATTTCATAGCTCTCTGACACAATAGCTACCAGAAAACTCAAGCTAGAAGAAATGTTGAATACTGAGACCTTTCAGGCTGAAGATTTTACTACTAAGAGCTCCAGGTGAATAGGAGGAACCATGAATTCTATGCCCAACTCCTGCTCTTACTAGATGTGACATCATAGACAAGTCACCAAAACTCTCTGGTCTTCCAGTTCTTAACCAGTGAAATTGAAATAATAATGTTAAGAGGTGTGCAAATATGAAAATCACAGATTGGACTGGATTAGACTAGAAATCATAGGAAGGACTAGATACGTTTAAAATTATTTTAAAAATTTAATGTTAAAGCCTGTTGAAATAAATACTTTGCCTAGCTGAGAAACAGACTAATGCATCGCAAAATGTTCTATTAAAAAAAGGATGTACCACAGCTTTCTTATCCATTCATCTGCTGATGCACATCTAGGTTGCTTCCATGTCCTAGCTATTATAAACAGTGCTGCGATGAACATTGGGGTACACGTGTCTCTTTCAATTCTGGTTTCCTCGGTGTATATGCCCAGCAGTGAGATTGCTGGGTCATAAGGCAGTTCTATTTCCAGTTTTTTAAGGAATCTCCACACTGTTCTCCATAGTGGCTGTACTAGTTTGCATTCCCACCAACAGTGTAAGAGGGTTCCCTTTTCTCCACACCCTCTCCGGCATTTATTGCTTGTAGACTTTTGGATAGCAGCCATTCTGACTGGCGTGAAATGGTACCTCATTGTGGTTTTGATTTGCATTTCTCTGATAATGAGTGATGTTGAGCATCTTTTCATGTGTTTGCTAGCCATCTATATGTCTTCTTTGGAGAAATGTCTATTTAGTTTTTTGGCCCATTTTTTGATTGGGTCATTTATTTTTCTGGAGTTGAGCTGTAGGAGTTGCTTGTATATTTTTGAGATTAGTTGTTTGTCAGTTGCTTCATTTGCTATTATTTTCTCTCATTCTCAAGGCTGTCTTTTCACCTTGCTTATAGTTTCTTTTGTTGTGCAGAACCTTTTAATTTTAATTAGATCCCATTTACTTTTTTTTTTTTTTTGCTTTTATTTCCAATATTCTGGGAGGTGACTGCAGCCATGAAATTAAAAGACGCTTACTCCTTGGAAGGAAAGTTATGACCAACCTAGATAGCATATTCAAAAGCAGAGACATTACTTTGCCAACAAAGGTTTGTCTAGTCAAGGCTATGGTTTTTCCTGTGGTCATGTATGGATGTAAGAGTTGGACTGTGCAGAAGGCTGAGCGCCGAAGAATTGATGCTTTTGAACTGTGGTGTTGGAGAAGACTCTTGAGAGTCCCTTGGACTGCAAGGAGATCCAGCCAGTCCATTCTGAAGGAGATCAGCCCTCGGATTTCTTTGGAAGGAATGATGCTAAAGCTGAAACTCCAGTACTTTGGCCACGTCATGCAAAAAGTTGACTCATTGGAAAAGATTCTGATGCTGGGAGGGATTGGGGGCAGGAGGAGAAGGGGACAACAGAAGATGAGATGGCTGGATGGCATCACTGACTCGATGGACGTGAGTCTCAGTGAACTCCGGGAGTTGGTTGTGGACAGGGAGGCCTGGCGTGCTGCGATTCATGGGGTCACAGGGAGTCGGATACAACTGAGCGACTGATCTGATCTGATCTGGGAGGTGGGTCATAGAGGATCCTGCTGTAATTTAAGTTGGAGAGTGTTTTGCCTATGTTCTCTTCTAAGAGTTTTATAGTTTCTGGTCTTACATTTAGATCTTTAATCCATTTTGAGTTTATTTTTGTGTATGGTGTTAGAAAGTGTTCTAGTTTCATTCTTTTACAAGTGGTTGACCAGTTTTCCCAGCATCACTTGTTAAAGAGATTGTCTTTTCTCCATTGTATGTATATTCTTGCCTCCGTTGTCAAAGATAAGGTGTCCATAGGTGTGTGTGTTTATCTCTGGGCTTTCTATTTTTTTCCATTGATCTATAATTCTGTCTTTGTGCCAGTACCATATTGTCTTGATGACTGGCTTTGTAGTAGAGCCTGAAGTCAGACAGGTTGATTCCTCCAGTTCCATTCTTCTTTCTCAAGATTGCTTTGGCTATTCGAGGTTTTATGTATTTCCATACAAATTATGAAATTATTTGTTCTAGTTCTGTGAAAAATACCATTGGTAGCTTGATAGGGATTGCATTGAATCTATAGATTGCTTTGGGTAATATACTCATTTTCACTATATTGATTCTTCCAATCCATGAACATGCTATATTTCTCCATGAATATATTTTTTACTGAAGGATAATTGCTTTACAAAGTTTTGCTGTTTTCTGTCAAGCCTCAACATGAATCAGCCAAAGGCATACATATATCTCCTCCCTTTTGAAACTCCCTCCCATCTCCATGCCCATCCCACCCCTCTAGGTTGATACAGAGCCCCTGTTTGAGTTTCCTGAGCCATACAGCAAATTCCCATTGGCTATCTATTTTACATATGGTAATGTAAGTTTCCATGTTACTTTTTCCATACTTCTCACCCTTTCCTCCCCTCTCCCCATGTCCATAAGTCTATTCTCTATGTCTGTTTCTCCATTGTTGCCCTGTAAATAAATTCTTTAGTACCATTTTTCTAGATTCCGTATATATGTGTTAGTGTAGATATTTATCTGTTTGCATTCCCAATTCAGGTTTTTCACTCAAATCTTATATTCCTTTATTAACTTCATATTTGCATTTTGTACTAATATTTTCAGTTACATGTAGCTGAGCATATCTAGATCCTATTTTGTAGCTTTTGGGCTTCCTCTACCTACAGATTATATGAGTAGGCAATAGATTGAATTAGAAGAGCTATTGTTTTACATTCAAGGCTTAAATAATTCTGGGATTTGTTTTTATATGATATAAGATAGTTGACAAACATTATTTTTCCTTTCAAAAGAAATTAAACAGTTGTGTCAGAATCATTTATTAATTGAGCTTTTTCCAATAAATTTTAAAGTTCACTTTGTCATATATTAAATTTTCTGGATAGTAGGATTTAATTGTGTTCTACTGATGTTTTTGTCTATTTCTAAACCAGTATTACATTTGTTTTACTAAGGAGGCTTTATACAGCATTCTGATAATTGCTAAAGAAGTTCTTTCTCTCATTTCTTCATGTTTGTGCTTTTAAAATTGCTATTCTTAAGTTTTTATGCTTATACTTAAAATTTAAGATTATTTATCCTGTTATAGAAAACTTTATAGAGGGAAGGAAATGGCAAACCACTTCAGTATTCTTTCTTGGGAAATCCCATGGACAGAGGAGCCTGGCAGACTCCATGGGGTCACAAAAGATTTGGACTTAAGTCAGCAACTAAACAAAAACACAAAGAAAATGCTACTAGGACTTTAATCAGAATTACATTCATTTTATACATTAAATTTTTGAAAAATAATATTTTAAGACTATTTAATGTTCCAATCCAAAATGATGGTATTCCGGACTTCTCTGGCTATCCGGTAGCTTGGACTCTGGACTTCCATTGCAGAAGACACTGGTTTGAGCACTGGTCAGGGAACTAAGATCCCAAAAGTTGCATGGCCAAAAAAAAAAAAAAAAAAACTATTTCTTTCAAATTTATGTTTTTATGTCTAATACAATTTTATTGAAATAAAATTCATACCATATAAAATTCATTTAACTATTTTAAAGTACACAATTCAGTGTTGTTGTTTTTTTTTTTTAAGTATATTCACTCTATTGTACAAACATCACCACTATCTAATTCTGGGACATTTTATTACCCCCAAAAGTGATGATAATCCTCTCGATTCCTTCATCCCGCCATCCCGGACAGCAAGTAAATTGTTCTCTATCTCAACAGATTTACCTCTTCTGGATATTTCATATAAAATGAAATCATATATTATGTGGCCTCTTGTGTCTGACTTCTTTTAGTTAGGATAATATTTTCAAGGTCCATGTATGTGCAGCTCGTGTCAGTAATATACCCATTTTTATGGCTGAATAATATTCTATTGTATGGATATAGCACATTTTATTTACCCATTTATTAACTGATGGTGTTGTCTCCACACGTTATCAATTTTGAATAATGTATCTATGAACGTTTGTGGACAGGTTGTGTGTGAGCTTGTGTTTTCCATTCTCTTGGGTAGAATTTCTGGGTCATATGGTAATACTATGTTTAACTTTTTGAGGAACCAAAAATTTTTCTAGAGTGGCTGCACTATTTCACGATACCCACCAACCATATTATGGTTCCACTATCTTTACATACTTACCGGTATTTGTTATTTTCCTTCTTTTCTCATCATTATAGCTATCCTGCTGGGTGAGAAGTGATATCCCGTGGTTTTGATTTGTCTTTTCCTAATGACTAATTTCAGCTGAGCTATTTAAAATCCTAAAAGATGACATTACTAAAGTGCTATACTCAATATGCCAGCCAATTTGGAAAACTCGGCATTGGCCACAGGACTGGAAATGGTCAGATTTCATTCTAGTCCCAAAGAAGGGCAATGCCAAAGACTGTTCAGACTACTGCACAATTATACTCATTTCACATGCTAGCAAGGTAATGGCCAAAATCCTTAATGGATTCAACAGACATGAATTTGAGCAAGCTCTGGGAGTTGGTGATGGACAGGGAGGCCTGGCGTGCTGCAGTCCATGAGGTTGCAAGTGGTCAGACATGACTGAACTAGTGAACTGAACTGAGGCTTCAATGGTGCTTGAACTGAGAACTTCCAGATGTCCTGGAATTTTGGATTTTGGAAAGGCAGAGGAACCAGAGGTCAAATTGCCAACATCTGTTGGGTCATAGATAAAACAAGAGAATTCCAGAAAAACATCTGCTTCTGCTTCATTGATTATGCTAAAGCCATTGACTCAGTGGATCACAACTTTGGAAAATTCTCCAAGAGATGGGAATACCAGACCACCTTACCTGCCTCCTGAGAAACCTGTAAGCAGGTAAAGAAGCAACAGTTAGAAACAGACATGGAACAACTGACTGGTTCAAAATTGGGAAAGGAGTACCACAATGCTGTGTATTGTCACCTTGCTTATTTAACTTACATTCAGAATACATTATGCAAAAATGCTGGGCTGGATGAATCACAAGCTGGAATCAACATTGCGAGGAGAAATATCAACAACCTCAGATAGGTAGATACAACTCTAAAACAAGAAAAGGAAGAGGAACTAAAGAGCTTTTTGATGAGAGTAAAAGAGGAGAGTGTAAAAGTGGGCTTAAAACTCAATATTCAAAAAAACTAAGACCATGGTATCCAGCCCCATCACTTAAAGGCAAAAAGATGGGGGAAAAGTGGAAACAGTGGCAGATTTTATTTTCTTGGGCTCCAAATTCACTTTGGATGGTGACTGCAGCCATGAAATTAAAAGACATTTGCTCTTTGAAAGGAAAGCTATGACAAAGCTAGACGGTGTATTAAAAAGTGGAGATATCACTTTGCAGACAAAGATTGTCATAGTCAAATCTATGGTTTTCCCAGAAGTCATGTACGAATGTGAGAGTTGGACCATAAAGAAGGGTGATTGCTGAAAAATTGATGTTTTCGAATTTTGGTGCTGGAGAAGCACTCTTGAGAGTTCCTTGGACAGCAAAGATAGCAAACCAATCAATCCTAAAGGAAATTAACTATGAATATTCATTGGAGAGACTGATGCTGAAGCTGAAGCTCCAATACTTTGGTCACCTGATGCAAAGAGCTGACTCATTGAAAAAGACTGATGCTGGGAAAGATTGAGAATAAGTTATTTGGATAAGATATTTGGATGGCATCACCAACTCAGTTGACATGAATTTGAGGAAACTCCAGGAGATGGTGAAGGACAAAAAAGCCTGGCATGCTGCAGTCTATGGGGTCACAAAGAGTTGGACATGACTTAGTGACTGAACAACAACAACAGTGACTGACTAATCATCTTTTAATCTGTTTGTTGGTCATCTGTAAGTCTTTTTGGAGAAATATCTGTTAAATCATTTGCCTATTTTGAAATTGGAGTATTGGTCTTTATATTGTTGAGGTGTATTAGTTATATATTCTAGACACTAGACCATTATCTATGTGACTTGCAAATATTTTCCTCCACTCTTTAGGTTTCTTTTCATTTGCTTGATAGTGCCCTTTGATGCATGAAAGTTTTTAATTTTAATGAAACACTGCTTACCTTTTGTTTTCCTTTTGTTGCTACCTAAAGGAATCACTGCCTAATTCAAGGAAACAATTTTTCTCCTAAATTTTCTTCAAAAATTTATTAACTTTAGGTCTTAGATTTAGATCTTTGATCCGTTTTGACTTAAGTTTTTGTGCATGATATGAGGCACAGGTCTATCTTCACTGTCTTTTTTTTTTTTTGGTAAGTTTGGCTTTATTTACTTTTAATTTATTTTGTTGTTTTTGGTTGCATTCACTGGGTTTTCATTGGTATACACAGGCCTTCTCTAGTTGAGGCAAGTGGGAGACTGTTCTTTCATTGCAGCACACAGGCTTGTCCTTGTGGTGGCTTTTCTTGTTGCAGAACATGGGCTCTAGGGCACAAGGGCTTCAGCAGTTGTGACCCACAGGCTCTACACCTTCACTGTTTTGCATATGGATATCCAGTTGGTCTAATATCATTTGACATCATTTGTTGAAAACACTATTCTTTCACCATTGAATGATCTTGACATCTTTGTTAAAAATTACTTGATCCCCAATGTATGAGTTTGTTTCTGGACTCTGAATTCTATATGTCTCACCTTATGCTAGTACCACACTGTCTTGATTGTTGCAGCTTTGTAATAAGTTTTGAAATTAGGAAGATGAATTCTCCAACTTTATTTTCTTCTTCAAAATTGTTTTGGCTATTCTATGTCCCTTGAGTTTCTAACATTATTCAATATTTCAACTAGATAAAAAAGAATAAAAATAGATAATTCTGAGGGGGAAAATAATCAATGAAAACTTGCTATATAAGATATTGGAACTATTATATAAGTACAATAACTTAGGTAATGTGGTGTTAGTCCAGTGAGCATCAGGAATTTCAAAAGCAAATTTATGCATGACTGAATTTAGTATATGGTAATGGTAGCATTTCATCCTGCTTGGCAGGCAGATTCTTTACTGCTGAACCACCAGAGTAGCCCAATGAACAAAGGAGTTAATTATTGAGAAAATGACAAGCCATTTAAAAACTTGAAACTCAGTATATACTTTATCTCTTAAATTAAAAAAAATATAAATTAAAAACTAAATGTAAACATCAAACTATACAAATACAAGCAGAAAATTTAAGAAAGCATGCTAAAATTTTGAAGCAAGGAAGATTCTTCTAAGCAAGAGACAATATATGGAATTGATGAACACAATTATTTGAATGCATTATAATTTAAATCTGTAGTAAAAAAAATTATAAAATATAAAATAAAGTCACAATTTGGAAAATTCAGCTGCAAAATCTAGGATAAAGGATTGGTGGCATGAATATATAAACAACTTTTATAAATGCTTACATAAAATAGAGCACCTCAATAGAATAACATATTAATTATATATACAGGTAATTCACAAAATCAGAAATACAAGTATTTGGGAAACATTTTAAAATATTTATCTCTGGGCTTTCTATTTTGTTCCATTGATCTATATTTCTGTCTTGGGATGATTTGGGAGAATGGCATTGAAACATGTATAATATAAGATATGAAACGAATTGCCAGTCCAAGTTCAATGCATGATACTGGTTGCTTGGGGCTGGTGCACTGGGATGACCCAGAGGGATGGTACGGGGAGGGAGGAGGGAGGGGAGTTCAGCATGGGGAACACATGTATACCTGTGGTGGATTCATGTTGATGTATGGGAAAACCAATACAATATTGTAAATAATTAGCCTCCAATTAAAATAAATAATTTTATATTAAAAATAAATAAATAGATTAATTAATTTTTAAAAATTTTAAAAATAAAAATATTTAGCTTTACTAATAAACAACAGCAACACTCAAACACATAATAATGGAAACACATGACATTAGTTTTGACCAAACATTTGGTAAAGGCAAAAAATAATGTATTAAAATAATACATTTTTAGGTGAAATGTAAATTGAAGCTACCCTTTTGTAGGACAATTTTTCAATATGTATTAAAGTAAAATATACATAATTCTGTAAGTTATCATCCTATTTTGTAATGAGTCTTTCATACAAATAAGCACTACCATAGTAGTAAGGAGATAAGAGGTTTTAAAATTTATTACCTTATGTAATGGTGGAGAAAAATCATAAGCACAAAGTGAAAAGAAAGTTTTGGAATCCAGTCAGTCATAAACTACAATACTGGCCCTGCTGGTTATGAGTTCAGTGACCTTGTTAAATCCCTTTGAACTTTAATTACTTTAGCTTTAATATCTACTTTGACACAAATTAACCAAATTTGGTGAGGAAATAACTCTAGCATTCTATGCTGGGTTGAATAGTGTCCTCCCAATATTCAAAATTCATGTCCCCTTGAAACCTGTGAATGAATATGACCTTATTTGGAAATATTGTCTTTACAGATGTAATCAAGTTAAAATGAGGTCATACTGGATTAGGGTGGACTCTATATCAATATGACAGGTGCCCTATCTGAAGAGGGAAATTTGGACACAGTCCAGACAGACAGAGAAGGAGGTCATGTGAAGACAGAAGCAGATATTGGAGTAATACATTTGCAAACCAAGGAACACCAAGGGTTGTCAGTAACAACTAGAATGTAGAAGAAGGAAGGATTCTTCCCTACAAGCTTTGAAGGGATTTCAGACTTCTGGCCTCCAGAACTCAGATCAAACATTTTGATTGTTTTAAGCCACCAAGTTCATAGTACTTTGTTATGGCAGCCCTAGGAAACTCATGAATGCACAGTACTTTGCAAAGTAAGAGCTCATTAGAGGGAAACATTTCTACTGACTGATGACAAGCTCCTTTCTTATACACTATTTTACTTTGTGATTTCTGTGCTCTGTAGTTTTCTTATTTTCAGTTTTCAAAAAAAGCAGCTTAGAACCAAAGAGTTTAAGTATTTTGGCACAGATCACAAAATTAATAAACAAGTGATATTTATTTCATACTTAGCTAAAAATACTCAATTTTTTAAGCATCACTTGACATTCTGTTTTAAATTCCACCCCAAATGCTGATGGATAATTAGGCAAGCTTTTCTGCACTAAGTTTTGCACTGTCAATTGGGAAATCCTAGAATTACCATGTGTTTTTACTGCTCTGTGCAATACATAAGAAAAACAGAACTAAAGAGCCTGATAGAAAAGGCTGGTAATGGTAATAGTTCAAGCAATTGGACCTAAGATCAAAGCTACCAGTAAATGGTATGGCAAATCACACTTGTAGTGATATTTTTTATGAGAGCAAAATTTTCCATTAGAAGAAAATAAACTAGGCTAAGAGGGAAAATTCCTATCACTACTTTACAGAGTAAAGAGCAAGGATGAAGCAATAGCTTTTAAAGTTGTTAGGTTATTGTTTCAATTCTCTAAGATACTATATCTTAAAAGGCCACAAAGGAGACAATTTGAAAGAAGGATTCAAAGTTCATGAAATATTTGCTGAAAACTAACTAGCTATTTTCTAAGTTATGAATCATTTTATATAAACAATAAGCACACTGCTAATCTTCATGATTCATGCTGAAATAACAATACCAGGATACATACAGTAACCACTGGGATAAAATACCATTGAATTCCAAGTCCTCAGCAGCATTTATTTCTAAAGTTGCTGTGAGGCAGGAATTTGAGTAGATAACTTGCCTAAGGATGAAAATTCACATCATGCTGAACTTTACTTTTTGTCATGCTTCTGGGGATCCTAAGTGCTGTTACTCTTTTCAGAAACTCAGACAAAAGGGTGTCATATTATCAACAGCTTCTAAAGGGCAAAAAAAAAAAAAAAAAAAAGAATTGCACTCTTTAACAATTTTCATAGTATTTTGCACAGTTCTAGGCCTCACATATGTTCTCCACAAATACATCTTGAAAGGTGGATGCTAAGTTGGGAAAAGAAGCATTCAGTAGTGAAAATAATAATATTCTACTGAAAATCAATAAACATGAGTCACACAGGTGTGATCTTGATGAAATAATCTTCTGTACTTCATTTTACTTTATGTAATATGAAGAGATCTGATTAGATCTCTGATATTCTCTCTCCCTGGGACATTAAATGTCCACCAAAATGTTCAAAGAACTGTTACTTAGAAAGGAAAGGGTTTACTTACTGCAATCAAAGTAAGCTGGAAAAATATTTTAAGACCATTTTGAATTATGATTTCGTACCATACACTGCATCTGCCATAGCTGAAGAGAAACCTCAGTACCAGACAAAAATGAAGCAGCACCTTTTTGGAAGAGGGCTATATATTGATTTGATTTCTCTAAAGGCAGTGCTGAAAAAGACTTCTAGCAAGTCTTCTTGCCTCTGCTCCAATATTTTCCCCACAATATAACCAAAGTAGTCTCTCTACAATTATAGACAAATCATTCTACCTGATTAAAAGTCTTCAATAGCTTTCAAGTGCTCTTTGGAAAAAGATTAATTCCTCAAAATGGTCTCTAAGGCCTTCCTGAATCTGCCACCTTCCAAAAACTCTAACTTCAACTTTCACCACTCTCTACTTCAAAATCTTTATTCTAGGCTTCCAGCCATACTCAACTTTTTTCAGATACCCAAATGAGTCACTAGTATACTCCTTGATTGGTCTTTGAATAAACTCACCCAATAAAATTGCTGAGGATATTTTATGTATGAAAGAGCTACTGAATGTTCATAGTAGTTCATGTGTTGTTCTAAACAATAAAAAAGTAAAAACAACACAAATATCAATCAACTAATGGATGGATAAACAAAAGGTAGTTCAGTTTTCCTTCATTATCCCTGAGGAATTGGTTAGTGGACTTGCCTCTGATACTAAAATCCATGGATGCTGAAGTCCCGTAAGTCCTCTGTATCTGTGGGTACCAAACCAGTTGAGTCAACTGACTGTGGATCATAAACACAGTGCAGTTTCTGCAGTTGGTTGACTCCATGGATGCCACACCCACTGATACAAATGGCCAGCTATACTTAAAATTCATCTGTAAGTGAACCCACATAGTTCAAACCCATGATGTTCAATAGTCAACTGTGTATCCATGCAATGGAATAATATTCAGTGATAAAAATAAACGAAATACTGATACATGACACAACATAGATGAATCTTGAAAACATGCTACTTGATGAGAACCAGACACAAAAGGCCACATATTGTGTGACTGCATTTATATGAAAAGTCCAGAATAAACAAATTTATATAGACAGAAAGTAGATTATCAGTTGTCCAGGCCTAGAGGGAAGGAGAGTAGAGAGTGACTGCTAATTGTATGCTGTTTCTTTTTGGTGAGATGGGAACACCCTAAAATTAGATTTTAGTGATACTTACACAACTCTGAGTACTAAAAAGCATTAAATTGTACACCTTAAGTGGGATAAACTGTATAATACTTGAGTTACAGTTCAACAAATCTGTTAAAAATGCAATTGAGAATGCTTTGAAAGTCATCATAGAAGTGGCAGAGAGGTAGAATAGTCCAGTGCAAATAAAGAATTGAACTTGGATTAGAGTGTTGGCATCTTAGCTTGATGCCTGCATAACCTTGGGTAAACCAATTTTCAGCCTATAACTGCGAAACTGGGAATAATACAATCTGTACTAGCTGTGTAAGGATTAAATGGGATAGTGTAAATAAAAATGCTTTGCAATCAGCAAAACGTTATTCAAACATAAGATCTAATAAGATAATGTGTGTATGCAAAGTCACTCAGCCACATCCAACTCTTTGCGACCCCATGGACTGTAGCCTACCAGGCTCTTCTATCCATGGGATTTCCCAGGTAAGAATACTGGAGTGCATTGTCACTTTCTTCTCCAGGGGATCTTCCTGACCCAGAGATGAAACTTGCATCTCCTGCATTGGCAAGTGGAATCTTTGCCACTGAACCACCACAGACGCCCCCAGTAAGATAATATATTGTGTAAAATAATTATTGTAATATATGGTTCATATGTAAAGTCCAGTCTTTGAAACCTGCATTTTTATTCTTAGTTTCACAAGGCCCCTTGATAACAATCAGAAGAATTAACTTCAGATGAAGAACACTTTTTTTATCCTCTTTTAATTTTAGATAATATAAAATTATTCTATTTGGTTCATACTTAGACAAGTGAGTTTTGTTCACAAGTCTCTGAACACCATATTTTAATCTTATGTCAATACTCTAAGAAGGCAATTTTGTTCAGAAAATCCAAAGAAGATAAGTTTATGGAAAAGATTTGAAATCCAGGCCCTATAATATGACATTAAGAAGTCAGTGAAGAGAGGAACAAGGATGTGTATTTCTTTATAAATCTTTGCTAAGAACCTTGGGGTGGGGAAATAGAAGAAAACTTCTGTAGTGGTAATTTTTTTTTTTTCTCCTTAAATCTAAAGGACCACTGAAAAGCAATCTGTTGTTTGTATTGAAAGAAATACAAGTGAAATAGGAAGAAATTACACTTGGGGGAATATCTGCTTTGAGAAACCAATTGAAAAGTAAGTGTGGGGAAACATCTGCACAACATTTGCACAGCATATACAGTGCTGCAGAAAATGGAGAGAGAATACAGGGAAGATCTATATGAAAGTAAAAAATATATTAACTATTTTTGTCTTCAACATTCATTAGCAAATATATTTTAATATTAGTTTGTAAGGGTCATGATCACTAGAACATAGTGACCAAAAATGGAATGTATTGCCCTAGTATAAGTCACCCTCCTCCACTTATGATGTGCTCATTGTAAGTAGAGCAGAGTTGAAATGGAATATGTAGTCCCTGATTTTGAGAAACTCTAAGCTGATTTAGAAAGACAGAGTCAATGTCTAGAAAGGACATATTGACATATACAACACCATAGAAATAAACATAAATATGACACCAAGAATACACATAATAATAAAAAGCAGCAAAAATGGAATAACCTGGATGGAGTAGGGTTACTCAAGAAAGGTCAGTCAGAAGTCACTAATTATTAATACATTAGTTGCCCTTGAATCAAATCCAACCAAAAGTTCTCTTCAGTTTGGTTTTTACACACACACACACACACACACACACAAACACATTGTATTATGTGTTTTAAAATATTGGGAAAATTATCATAAGAATTTAGATAGCTGGTTTCTTCTGAAAAAGCAGATAAGCAAATAAAACCGGGCCTACTTTCCTGCATGGAAATAGTCAGCTTGACCTAAGTCAAAGCTGCCTGCTTTAGAGGAAGACTTCTTCTGTTCACTACATTCCCCTCCACTCCAAATTACATCTCTAGTGTATTGGTTAAGAAGATTGCTGTAAAGGCAAATCAGAGCAGAAGCCCTCAAATACTGGGTATGTAAGGAACATTTGTATGTTGTATGAATACAGTATTTACATACATACATGCATGCATGTATGAAACATTTGGCCTCAGTGTATTTTGTATAAGAAACACTTGAGGTGTTGATTACAAATACCATTTCCTTCAATATATCCCAGAACTACTGTCTCTGAGGCCAGATGACTGGAATACACATTTTTTTAAAAAACTGCTGCTGCATCTGAGTCACTTCAGTCGTGTCCGACTCTGTGCAACCCCATAGACAGCAGCCCAACAGGCTCCCTTGTCCCCGGGATTCTCCAGGCAAGAAACTGGAGTGGGTTGCCATTTCCTTCTCCAATGCACAAAAGTGAAAAGTGAAAGTGAAGTCGCTCAGTCGTGTCCGACCCTCAGCGACCCCATGGACTGCAGCCTACCAGGCTCCTCCATCCATGGGATTTTCCAGGCAAGAGTACTGGAGGGGGGTGCCATTGCCTTCTCTGAATTAAAAAAAAAACTAGCATCATAAAAACTTCTTAGATATACATACATTTGTGAACCACTTTTTGGGCCATTTCCACTCAAATTCACTTTACTTTCTGGTGGAAGATTAATCTTAATCTAACTGATATGTTGCTTTCTGCTAGAAATTTTTTAATGATTTCTTCTTATCTACTGAATAAAGTTCAAACTATTCAGTCTGGCATACAAAGCCTGCTATGATCTATTCTGGGGTACTTTTTCATTATTTTCTGACTATATGAATCTTTCATTCTTTTCAGGTTGAACTGCCTCTTCCTCATAAATGCCTTATACCTTTGTAACCTCTAGGCCTTGGCAGAGGTTTAACCTTATATGTGAAAACATCTGTTTTCTATCTGCCTGTTAATTGATACCAAGGTAAATACCTAATTTAAGTTGGGTCAATCAGAATTTTTCCCTAGTGTTTATCCCTAAGAGATGTAAAACTTAAGAGCTCATGACATATTTATCTGTTCAAATATGTGGTATGGGAAAGACCTGGAATGGGTCTAAGGCATCTGCATTCTTGACAAACAATTGGATGGGTGAATCTGATGCAAAGGAAATACTTTCATAATCACTGGTATAGGAAATAAACATTGATATGGAATCAGAAGACCCGTTTCTAAACTTGAGCCCACCATTAACTTACTGGGTGTCTTGGTGTAAATTGGCCAAGGTTTCTAAACTTCAGATTTGTCTATCTGTAAGACGTAGGAGTGGTGCTGCTGCTGCTAAGTCACTTCATTCATGTCCGACTCTGTGAGACCCCATAGACGGCAGCCCACCAGGCTCCCCCATCCCTGAGATTCTCCAAGATATTCTCCGAGATATCTCGGAGAAGGCGATGGCACCCCACTCTAGTACTCTTGCCTGGAAAATCCCATGGATGGAGGAGCCTGGTAGGCTGCAGTCCACGGAGTCGTGAAGAGTCGGACACGACTGAGCAACTTCACTTTCAGTTTTCACTTTCAAGCATTGGAGAAGGAAATGGAAACCCACTCCAGTGTTCTTGCCTGGAGAATCCCAGAGACAGGGGAGCCTGTTGGGCTGCTGTCTATGGGGTCGCACAGAGTCGGACACGACTGAAGCGACTTAGCAGCAGTAGCAGATATATATATATATATTTCAAGTCTTTTAAATGCCAAAACAATTAGATATTTCAACTCAATGAGAAAAAAATCAGTTATACCCACTTTTGATACATTATAAAACAAATCAATTTGCTTGTCATCAGTTTATTTATGGCAGCTCTAGACAGCCAAAGTTTTTCTTTTATAAATTAAATATCTCAGCTTTGTGTTCCATTATATGATGGTATGTAGAAGATTTGGAACAAGTTGCATATTAAGTGTTGGGTGCTGCTGCTGCTGCTGCTAAGTCACTTCAGTTGTGTCCGACTCTGTGTGACCCCATAGACAGCAGCCCACCAGGCTTCCCCGTCCCTGGGATTCTCCAGGCAAGAACACTGGAGTGGGTTGCCATTTCCTTCTTCATAGATTCAGGTATTTTCAAAAGATTTGTCTCACTTTTTCATATTGATAGGAAATTCATAAAATATGCTATGTCAAATGTTGAAATAAATTTATTAGATACTCAAGAAGATGATTAAGTATTTGAAATTTTGGAAAATGTGAAATATCATGAAAATAACCATCTTCATAGATATTAAATACTGCTTCTATTACCTTCTTTCTCTTTTGTTGAATTTATAACCATTTTGAAAATACACAGAGAGATAGAAAACATGGACATTAAGAGTCAGAATCTGTACAACCTGACCTAGTCATATATAGGTTACACAAATAGACTTTTCTAACATAGATTTAAAGTGACAAGTGATTAATTGAAGGCAGGGAGTTGCCAAAAGTAAGTTTCTTTTCAATGCCAAAACAAGTTGTGTCCTGTTATTTGAAAAATGCCAAAAATATTGACTGACCTGAAATATTGATTAAAAGCTGATTGCTTCAAGCAAATACTTCTGAGTTTCTCCAGTGTGGCTGTGCTAACTTTGGGAAAAAAAATTGGCATAACTTAAAGGTTGTAAATTCTTCAAATAAACATGCCATTATTTTTCAGAATTGTTGTTTTTGCTTTGATCCAAGCAATCAGATCCCTTCATTTGAACATTTAAACATGCATCTTATTAATGTGAAAAATAATAAAGTGTAAAATTGAATAGCTATATCTTGAAAGTAAATATTTTAATTCTATTAATTAAATCTATTATTAGTAAATTTGTAATTCTTTTCTCATAGCAATCTAAACACCACAAAATGTTTCTTTTGGAAAGGAGGGAGTCTGGACACATTATACTTTTCAATGTAGATTATAATTTATATATAGTAAAGCACCTTTTATAATTCAACTTCTACTTGCTAAGGTAATATTATATTATTGTATTGATGAATCCTGGTTAGAATTCAGCCCAGAATCCTCTGGCATACTGAATATATTAAAATTGTTACATTATAGCCTGTCTCACAGGCAATCTCAAAGAAATTCAAAGTGGAAGTTGCTCAGTTTTGTCCGACTCTTTGTGACTCCTTGAACTGTATGTTCCATGGAATTCTCCAGGCCAGAATACTGGAGTGGGTAGCTTTTCCCTTCTCCAGGGGATTTTCCCGACCCAGGGATCAAACCCAGATTGCCTGCACTGCAGGCAGATTCTTTACCAGTTGAACTACAAGGGAAGCCCACAGGTTATAGTTTTGAAAAAATGATTTGATTATTTTTTGAAACATGGGATAAATCACATTAATTATATATATACATATAAAATATATTTCTTGATAAGACTATAAAGACTAAACTTGCATTCAGATTATTTAAAATTCCATTATAAAATTGTATATAGAGCCAATCTTACAAAAGAACTTACACTGTATTCATAATTGATGCTTACTCTATATTTTTTGTTAAAAAATTTATTGACATATAATTCAAATACCACATTATTTATCCATTTAAAGGGGAGTGCATAAAGGAAAAGAGAAAAAGAGAAAAGTATATAATTCAATAGTTTTTAGAATATTTTGAGTTGTAAAGCCATCAGTTCAGTTCAGTTGCTCAGTCGTGTCCGACTCTTTGCGACCCAATGAATCGCAGCACGCCAGGCCTCCCTGTCCATCACCAACTCCTGGAGTTCACTCAAACTCATATCCATCGAGTCAGTGATGCCATCCAGCCACCTCATCCTCTGTCACCCCCTTCTCCTCCTGACCCCAATCCTTCCTAGCATCAGAGTCTTTTCCGATGAGTCAACTCTTCGCATGAGCTGGCCAAAGTATTGGAGTTTCAGCTTTAGCATCAGTCCTTCCAATGAACAACCAGGACTGATTTCCTTTAGGATGGACTGGTTGGATCTCCTTGAGGTCCAAGGGACTCTCAAGAGTCTTCTCCAACATCACAGTTCAAAAGCATCAATTCTTCGGCACTCAGCTTTCTTTACAGTCCAAATCTCACATCCATACATGACCACAAGAAAAACCATAGCCTTGACTAGACGGACATTTGTTGGCAAAGTAATGTCTCTGCTTTTGAATATGCTATCTAGGTTGGTCATAACTTTCCTTCCAAGGAGTAAGTGTCTTTTAATTTCATGGCTGCTGTCACCATCTGCAGTGATTTTGGAGCCCCAAAAAATAAAGTCTGACACTGTTTCCACTGTTTCCCCATCTATTTCCCATGAAGTGATGGGACCAGATTCTATGATCTTCATCTTCTGAATGTTGAGCTTTGAGCCAACTTTTTCACTCTCCACTTTCACTTTCATCAAGAGGCTTTTTACTTCCTCTTCACTTTCTGCTATAAGGGTGGTGTCATCTGCATATCTGAGGTTATTGGTATTTCTCCCGGCAATCTTGATTCCAGCTTGTGCTTCTTCAAGCCCAGCGTTTCTCACGATGTACTCTGCATATAAGTTAAAATAAGCAGGGTGACAATATACAGCCTTGACATGCTCCTTTTCCTATTTGGAACCAGTCTGCTGTTCCATGTCCAGTTCTAACTGTTGCTTCCTGACCTGCAAATAGGTTTCTCAAGAGGCAGGTCAGGTGATCTGGTATTCCCGTCATTTTCAGAATTTTCCACAGTTTATTGTGATCCACAGTCAAAGGCTTTGGCATAGTCAATAAAGCAGAAATAGATGTTTTTCTGAAACTCTCTTGCTTTTTTGATGATCCAATGGATGTTGGCAATTTGATCTCTGGTTCCTCTGTCCTTTCTAAAGCCAGCTTGAACAACAGGAAGTTCACAGTTCACGTATTGCTGAAGCTTGGCTTGGAGAATTTTGAGCATTACTTTACTAGCGCATGCGTTGAGTGCAATTGTATGGTGGTTTGAGCATTCTTTGACATTGCCTTTCTTTGGGATTGGAATGAAACCTGACCTTTTCCAGTCCTGTGGCCACTACTGAGCTTTCCAAACGTGCTGGCATATTGAGCGCAGGACATTGACAGCAGCATCTTTCAGGATTTGGAATAACTCAACTGTAATTCCATCACCTCCACTAGCTTGGTTCATAGTGATGCTTTCTAAGGCCCATTTGACTTCACATTCCTGGATGAACTCATGAGAGATGAGCTCTAGGTGAGTGATCACACCATCGTGATTATCTGGGTCATGAAGATCATTTTTGTAAAATTTTCTGTGTATTCTTGCCACCTCTTCTTAATATCTTCTGCTTCTGTTAGGTCCATACCATTTTTGCCCTTTATCAAGCCCATCTTTGCATGAAATATTCCTTGGTATCTCTAATTTTCTTGAAGAGATCTGTAGTCTTTCCCATTCTGTTGTTTTCCTCTATTTCTTTGCATTGATCATTAAGGAAAGCTTTCTTATCTCTCCTTGCTATTCTTTGGAACTCTTCATTCAGATGCTTATATCTTTCCTTTTCTCCTTTGCTTTTTGCTTCTCTTCTTTTCACAGCTATTTGTAAGGCCTCCCCAGACAGCCATTTTGCTTTTTTGCATTTCTTTTCCATGAGGATGGTCTTGATCCCTGTCTCCTGTACAATGTCATGAACCTCCGTCCATAGTTCATCAGGCACTCTATCTATTAGATTATGTAAAACCATAGCCACAGTCAATTATACAGCATTTTCTTCATCTCCTCCCCAGTCCCCAGTACATTTAGCTATTAACACTTAATTATCCTCTCCTTTTGCCCTAAGAAACCACTAATCTATATTTTGTCTCTATAGGTAGGTCTTTATGGGTATTTGATACAAATGAAATCATACGCAGTGTAGTCTTTTGTCACTGACTTCTTTCATATAGCATAATGTTTCCAAAATTCACCCATGTTGTAGTATGTATCAGGGTATCAGTGTTTTCTTAACCAAATAATATTCCATGGTAAAGATATACCATATTTTATTTATTCATGCATCAATTGATGGACATTTGGGTTATTTCCATTTTTTGACTGTCATGAATAATGTTGTTATGAATATCCATATACACATATTTGTTGTTGTTGTCCAGTCATTCAGTCGTGTCTGAGTCTTTGTGACCCCATGGACTGCAGCATGCTAGGCCCTCCTGTCCATCACCATCTCCTGGTGTCCTCCCAAGTTCATGTCCATTGAATTTGTTATGCCATCTAACCATTTAATCCTCTGCCTCCCTCTTCTGCTTTTGCCTTCAATCTTTCCCAGCATCAGGGTCTTTTCCAATGAATCAGCTCTTTGCATCCAGTGGCCATAGTATTGGAGCTTCAGCATGTGGATATACAAATTCAATTATCTTGTTTATCACTAAGAGTGGAATTGCTGGGTCATGTGGAAACCCTGTTTAACTTTTGAGGAACCTCCAGACTGTTTTCTGTAGTAGCTGCTCAATTTAGAGTCCCACAAGCAGTGTATGATGGTCCAAATTTTTTGACATCTGTGTCAAAATTTATTTTATTTTTGTTTTCATTTAAATAATTCTAGACATCCTACTGGGTGTGAAGGGCTTTTGATTTGCATTTCCTTATTAGTGACATTAAACATCTCATCATGTGCTTGTTGGCCACTTTCATAAATCCTTTGGAAAAATGACTCTTCACTTTTTATTGCCCATTTTGTAATTATTTGTCTTTACATTGTTGAATTATTTGAGTTATTTACAATTTCTGGATATAAATTTCTTATATATAATTTGAAATAATTTCTCCAGTAGTGTGGACTCTTTTTTTTTTTTTTTGATGGTATCTTTTGAAGCATAGATGTTTTTAAATTTGATAAGTTAAATGTATCGAATTTTTCTTTTGCTGCTTATGCTTTATGTGTCATATTTAAGACACCATTGCTTAATCCAAAGTCATGAAGATTTATATGTATTTTTTAAGAGTTTTATACACTGTAGCAATTCTGAATACTGGTAACGCCCTCGCCTCATTCCCACACCATTTTCCAGCATTTTGTTGTTGTTTGCTTGACTGGAGCTTTTAATGACTAACACCCAAAAAAGATGTGCTTTTCATTGTAAGGGACTGGAATGCAAAAGTAGGAAGTCAAGAAACACCTGAAGTAACAGGCAAATTTGGCCTTGGAATATGGAATGAAGCAGGGCAAAGACTAATAGAGTTTTGCCAAGAAAATGCACTGTTCATAAGAAACACCCTCTTCCAACAACACAAGAGAAGACTCTATACATAGACATCACCAGACGGTCAACACCGAAATCAGATTGATTATATTCTTTGTAGCCAAAGATGGAGAAGCTCTATACAGTCAGCAAAAACAAGACCAGGAGCTGACTGTGGCTCAGACCATGAACTCCTTATTGCCAAATTCAGACTTAAATTGAAGAAAGTAGGGAAAACCACAAGACCATTCAGGTATGACCTAAATCAAATCCCTTATGATTATACAGTGGAAGTGAGAAATAGATTTAAGGGCCTAGATCTGATAGATAGAGTGCCTGATGAACTATGGAGGGAGGTTCGTGACATTGTACAGGAGACAGGGATCAAGACCATCCCCATAGAAAAGAAATGCAAAAAAGCAAAATGGCTGTCTGGGAAGGCCTTACAAATAGCTGTGAAAAGAAGAGAAGCAAAAAACAAAGGAGAAAAGGAAAGATATAAACATCTGAATGCAGAATTCCAAAGAATAGCAAGAAGAGATAAGAAAGCCTTCTTCAGTGATCAATGCAAAGAAATAGAGGAAAACAACAGAATGGGAAACACTAGAGATCTCTTCAAGAAAATCTGAGATACCAAAGGAACATTTCATGCAAAGATGGGGTCAATAAAGGACAGAAATGATATGGACCTAACAGAAGCAGAAGATATGAAGAAGAGATGGCAAGAATACACAGAAGAACTGTAAAAAAAGATCTTCACGACCCAGATAATCACGATGCTGTGATCACTGACCTAGAGCCAGACATCCTGGAATGTGAAGTCAAGTGTGCCTTAGAAAGCATCACTACGAACAAAGCTAGTGGAGGTGATGGAATTCCAGTGGAGCTGTTCCAAATCCTGAAAGATGATGCTGTGAAAGTGCTGCACTCAATATGCCAGCTAATTTGGAAAACTCAGCAGTGGCCACAGGACTGGAAAAGGTCAGTTTCCATTCCAATCCCAAAGAAAGGCAATACCAAAGAATGCTCAAACTACTGCACAATTGCACGCATCTCACACGCTAGTAAAGTAATTTTCAAAATTTTCCAAGCCAGGCTTCAGCAATATGTGAACCATGAACTTCCTGATGTTCAAGCTGGCTTTAGAAAAGGCAGAGGAACCAGAGATCAAATTGCCAACATCCTCTGGATCATGGAAAAATCAAGAGAGTTCCAGAAAAGCATCTATCTGCTTTATTGACTATGCCAAAGCCTTTGACTGTGTGGATCACAATAAACTGTGGAAAATTCTGAAAGAGATGGGAATACCAGACCACCTGATCTGCCTCTTGAGAAATCTGTATGCACGTCAGGAAGCAACAGTTAGAACTGGACATGGAACAACAGAGTGGTTCCAAATAGGAAAAGGAGTATGCCAAGGCTGTATATTGTCACCCTGTTTATTTAACTTCTATGCAGATTACATCATGAGCAATGCTGGACTGGAAGAAGCACAAGCTGGAATCAAGATTGCCGGGAGAAATATCAATCACCACAGATATACAGAAGACACCACCCTTATGGCAGAAAGTGAAGAGGGACTAAAAAGCCTCTTGATGAAAGGGAAAGTGGAGAGTGAAAAAGTTGGCTTAAAGATCAACATTCAGAAAATGAAGAAAATGGCATCTGGCCCAATCACTTCATGGGAAATAGAAGGGGAAACAGTGGAAACAGTGTCAGACTTTATTTTTCTGGGCTCCAAAATCACTACAGATGGTGACTTCAGCCATGAAATTAAAAGACACTTACTCCTTGGAAGGAAAGTTATGACCAACCTAGATAGCATATTCAAAAGCAGAGACATTACTTTGCCAACAAAGGTTTGTCTAGTCAAGGCTATGCTTTTTCCTGTGGTCATGTATGGATGTGAGAGTTGGACTGTGAGGAATGCTGAGCGCTGAAGAATTGATGCTTTTGAACTGTGGTGTTGGAGAAGATTCTTGAGAGTCCCTTGGACTGCAAGGAGATCCAACCAGTCCATTCTGAAGGGGATCAGCCCTTGAACTTCTTTGAAAGGAATGATGCTAAAGCTGAAACTCCAGTACTTTGGCCACCTCATGTGAAGAGTTGACTCATTGGAAAAGTCTCTGATGCTGGGAGCGATTGGGGGCAAGAGGAGAAGGGGATGACAGAGGATGAGGTGGCTGGATGGCATCACTGACTCGATGGACGTGAGTCTCAGTGAACTCCGGGAGTTGGTGATGGACAGGGAGGCCTGGCGTGCTGCAGTTCACGGGGTTGCAAAGAGTGGGACAAGACTGAGCAAGTGAGCTGATCTGATCTGATTACCCTTGCACTATAAAACCTTTTTATGTTTCATCTCAGAGGGTATAGCCTTTTGTATATGTGTACAGCCACTCAGGAATAATACTCGTTTTAACACTTATTTCAGTTCAGTTCAGTCATTTATTTAGGGTCACTTGTTCAATTGTGGTGTGGGGAGGGTTGAACACTGCAAGCAAATATCACTGGCGTGTGTGGGGAGTGCTTGCAGTGTCTTGCCCACACTGGGTTTGCTCCTGCTGACTGTGTGTGTGCTTTCTTGGTTTACACTGTTCAGGGTCCTGGTTGCTCTGCTGGGAAACTGCCTAAGGTGGACCTTGGGTTGTGTGCATTTCTCAGATCTATGCCACTCAGGTTCAGATTCCCGGGTACTCCACAAAAGCATAGACTCAGTTGGGCCTGAGTTTTGTGCCCTTCCCAGATCCGAGCAGCTCAGGTGCCCAGGTAGTTGGAGAGCGCACTCTCCCCAGATACAGTATGCCTTATCACCTCCCTGATCCTAGCTGCTTGGTTTTCTGGGTGTGTAGCAGGAGCTCCGTCTCAGGTGTGCCCTGTGTTTCCTCTGGAGAGCTGATCTTTGGCTGTGACTCTCGCAGTAGATGTCAACTGTCCAGAATCCCAGGAAGACTTGGTTAGCAACTGGAAGCGAGTTTGGTAGGGGATGCCGTCTCTGAGGCCGAGTTTGCCCCTTTCCAGTTCTGGCTGCTGCCTGCCTGCCTTCCTGCATCCTGTGGGGGATGGGCTGGTCTGTGGCTGGTAACTCTCCGCTGGTATTAGTTCAGTCCTTTGTTCTGTGAGTGGGCCTGGCTGTGCCTTAGGTTAGAGCTTTTTGAGGGGAAGTTCTCTCTCTCTCTCTTTCTTTTTTTTCCCCTCTCTGGCTATCCCATGGCTTGGGTTGCTATCTCCCGTTAGCTCCTTCAGATTGCCCTCAGGGCATTCAGGCCTGGTCCTTACCCTAAGCAAAGCAGTCAGTGCCTCCCTGTTCAGCCCCTGCTAGCTGGTGGCAGATGAGAGCGTCTGGGCTACTTTCCCACTGCGAGTTGCTTTTAGGCACGTAATCTGTGGGTTTTATTTATTTATTTTTCCTTCCTTTTATATTTTCCTCTGAAATTCCAAAACTCCCCACAGACCTGCTGATGAGAGGATTTCCTGGTGTTTGGAAGCTTCTCTTTATCTGTCCCTAAATCTTTTGTCTCTCTTTTTATCTTTTATATTTTTTCCTACCTCCTTTCAAAGACAATGGGCTGACTTTCTGGATGCCTGTTGTCCTCTGCCAACGTTCAGAAGTTGTTCTGAGGTATTTGCTCAGCTACTGAATGTTCTTTCAATGAATTTGTGGGGAAGAAAGTGGTCTCCCCATACTATCCCTCTGCCATCTTAGGACAGCTCCCCCCGCCAAGAAATTTAAATAACTGTAATGTCCAATAATAAATATAATGTCCATGCTGCAGTCCATGGGGTCACAAAGAGTCAGACACAACTGAGAGACAGAATTGAACTGAATGTCCAATAACAGTTGAATATATTGCAGTACATTTATACACTGGAATATTAGTTCAATGAATAAACTAATATAACACACAACATGGATAATTCTTATAGACATAATGACAACTGACAGAAATAAGACATAAAAGAATATATATGTTGATAGACAGGAGAACAGTGGATAGCTCTTAGACAATATAGATTGAAAGGTGACATGAGGGAGATTACTGAATTCTAGAAATGTTCTTTTTTAAAAAAAATCTATCTCTCCATCCATTCATCACTTTATATACTTTTGCTTTATTGCCTGAAATGGTCTAGACATAATTAAAAACCAGGTGTTGTGTGACTCCTGATAAAACTACAGCATTACCTCTATTCTTGCTGAAGAGTTTGAACCTGAGTATGATATAGTTGTCAAGTATCAGAAAATTTTGGACAACATCATGTGTTTTCAATCAACAGAATCTAGACTGTGGGATAGTCTAAAATTTTAATAGTTCATGTTCTTATGCAAATAAATTATAAGGGAGACAAAAGTAAGGGTGAAGAAACACACTGATTATAAGAGATAAAATTCCTCATATTTAATTACATCAGTTAAGTTCAGTTCAGTGGCTCAGTTATGTCTGACTCTTTGTGACCCCATGGACTGCAGCATGCCAGGCTTCCTTGTCCTTCACCAACTCCCAGAGCTTGCTCAAACTCACATCCATTGAGTCGGTGATGACATCCAACAATCTCATCCTCTATTGTCCCCTTCTCCTCCCGCCTTCAATCTTACCTACCATCAGGGTCTTTTCCAATGAACCAGTTCTTCCCATCAGGTGGCCAAAGTATTTGAGTTTCAGCTTCAACATTAGTCCTTCCAATGAATATTTAGGACTGATTTCCTTTAGGATGGAATGGTTGGATCTCCTTGTAGTCCAGCATCATCTTTCAGGATTTGGAACAGCTCAACTGGATTTCCATCACCTCCACTAGCTTTGTTCGTGGTGATGCTTTCTAAGGCCCACTTGACTTCACATTCCAGGATGTCTGGCTCTAGGTCAGTGATCACACCATCGTGATTATTTGGGTCATGAAGATCTTTTTTGTACAGTTCTTCTGTGTATTCTTGCCACGTCTTCTTAATATGTTCTGCTTCTATTAGGTCCATAACATTTCTGTCCTTTATCAAGCCCATCTTTGCCTGAAATATTCCTTTGGTATCTCTGATTTTCTTTAAGAGATCCCTAGTCTTTCCCATTCTGTTGTTTTCCTCTATTTCTTTGCATTGGTTGCTGAAGAATGCTTTCTTATCTCTTCTTGCTATTCTTTGGAACTCTGTATACAGATGTTTATATCTTTCCTTTTCTCCTTTGCTTTTCACTTCTCTTCTTTTCACAGCTATTTGTAAGGCCTCCCCAGACAGCCATTTTGCTTTTTTGCATTTCTTTTCTATGGGGATGGCCTTGATCCCTGTCTCCTGTACAATGTCACGAACCTCCCTCCATAGTTCATCAGGCACTCTATCTATCAGATTTAGGCCCTTAAATCTATTTCTCACTTCCACTGTATAATCATAAGGGATTTGATTTAGGTCATACCTGAATGGTCTCATGGTTTTCCCTACTTTCTTCAATTTAAGTCTGAATTTGGCAATAAGGAGTTCATGGTCTGAGCCACAGTCAGCTCCTGGTCTTGTTTTTGCTGACTGTATAGAGCTTCTCCATCTTTGGCTGCAAATAATATAATCAATCTGATTTCGGTGTTGAGCATCTGGTGATGTCCATGTATATCTCACTATTTAAGACCTGTGGTCTTAATTACATCTGCTAAGTCCTTTTGCCATATAATCCAATATACAGTATTCACAAATCTAAGAGAAAAGGCACAGACATTATGGGGGGAACATACTGTTCACCATAAGGTACTTACAGAAACTTTATAGTGCATGTGATACTCAATCAGAAAATATTGGAAACTTTTCCACTGAACTCAGGAATGAGACAAATCTGGCCACTATTACCAATTTTTATTCAGTACTCTGCTATAAGAGCCAATCTAAAGAGGGAAGAAAAATAAAAGTGTAAGGTTTGGAAAGCAAATAATAAAACACTAATTACTTGTAGGCAACATAATTATGTACCTAGAAAATCCAAAACAGACTATGTATCATTATCATACAAGTTGAAATATATTTCTTGAAAAAGTACCATACAACTTTTTTTTTTTAATTTAAATTTATTTATTTTACTTAGAGCCTAATTACTTTACAATACTGTATTGGTTTTGGCATGCATCAGCATGTATCCACTATGGGTGTACATGTGTTCCAAATCCTGAACCGCCTCCCACCTCCCTCCCCATACCATCCCTCTGGGTCATCCCAGTGCCCCAGCCCCAAGCTTCCTGTATCCTGCTTCAAAGCTGGACTGGCAATTCGTTTCTTATATGATATTATACATGTTTCAATGCCATTCTCCCAAATCATCCCCTCCTCCCTTTCCCACAGAGTCCAAAAGACTGTTCTATACATCAGTGTCTCTTTTACTGTCTGGCATACAGGGTTATCGTTACCATCTTTCTCAATTCCATATATGTGCGTTAGTATACTGTATTGGTGTTTTTCTTTCTGGCTTACTTCACTTTGTATAATCGGTTCCAGTTTCATCCTCCTCGTTAGAACTCATTCAAATGTATTCTTTTTAATGGCTGAGTAATACTCCATTGTGTATATGTACCACTGCTTTCTTATCCATTCATCTGCTGATGGACATCTAGGTTGCTTCCATGTCCTGGCTATTCTAAACAGTGCTGCAATGAACATTGGGGTACACATGTCTCTTTCAATTCTGGTTTCCTAGGTGTGTATGCCCAGCAGTGGGATTGCTGGGTCATGAGGCAGTTCTATTTCCAGTTTTTTAAGGAATCTCCACACTGTTCTCCATAGTGGCTGTACTAGTTTGCATTCCCACCAACAGTGTAAAAGGGTTGGTTCCCTTTTCTCCACACCCTCTCCAGCATTTATTGCTTGTAGACTTTTGGATAGCAGCCATTCTGACTGGTGTGAAATGGTACCTCATTGTGGTTTTGATTTGCATTTCTCTGATATTGAGTGATGTTGAGCATCTTTTCATGTGTTTGTTAGCCATCTATATGTCTTCTTTAGAGAAATGTCTATTTAGTTCTTTGACCCATTTTTTGATTGGGTCGTTTATTTTTCTGAATTGAGCTGCAGGAGTTGCTTGTATATTTTTGAGATTAGTTGTTTGTCAGTTGCTTCATTTGCTATTATTTTCTCCCATTCTCAAGGCTGTCTTTTCACCTTGCTTATAGTTTTTTGTTGTTGTTGTTGTTGTGCAGAAGCTTTTAATTTTAATTAGGCCCCATTTGTTTATTTTTGGTTTTATTCCCAATATTCTGGGAGGTGGGTCATAGAGGATCCTGCTGTGATTTAAGTCAGAGAGTGTTTTGTCTATGTTCTCC
Source organism: Bos grunniens (assembly GCF_055505025.1). NCBI lineage: Eukaryota > Metazoa > Chordata > Mammalia > Artiodactyla > Bovidae > Bos > Bos grunniens. Next base: position 95,404,499 of record NC_141194.1, on the reverse strand, counting down.
TCTAGGAGTTTTATAGTTTCTGGTCTTAGGTTTAGATATTTAATCCATTTTCAGTTTATTTTTATGTATGGTGTTAGAAAGTGTTCTAGTTTCATTCTTTTACAAGTGGTTGACCAGTTTTCCCAGCACCACTTGTTAAAGATTTTATGTTTTCTCCATTGTATATTCTTTCCTCCTTTGTCAAAGATAAGGTGTCCATAGGTGCATGGGTTTATCTCTGAGCTTTCTATTTTATTCCATTGATCTATAATTCTTTCTTTGTGCCAGTACCATGCTGTTTTGATGACTGTGGCTTTGTAGTAGAGCTTGAAGTCAGGCAGGTTGATTCCTCCAGTTCCATTCTTCTTTCTCAAGATTGCTTTGGCTATTCAAATTTTTTTGTATTTCAATACAAATTGTGAAATTATTTGTTCTAGCTCTGTGAAAAATACCATTGGTAGCTTGATAGGGATTACATTGAATCTATAGATTGCTTTGGGTAGTATACTCATTTTACTATATTGATTCTTCCTATCCATGAACATGGTATATTTCTCCATCTATTAGTGTCCTCTTTGATTTCTTTCATCAGTGTTTTATAGTTTTCTATATATAGGTCTTTAGTTTCTTTAAGTAGATATATTCCTAAGTATTTTATTCTTTCATTGAAATGGTGAATGAGATTGTTTCCTTAATTTCTCTTTCTATTTTCTCACTATTAGTGTTTAGGAATGCAAGGAATTTATGTGTGTTGGTTTTATATCCTGCAACTTTACTATATTCATTGATTAGCTCTAGTAATTTTCTGGTGGAGTCTTTAGGGTTTTCTATGTAGAGGATCATGTCATCTATAAACAGTGAGAGTTTTATTTCTTCTTTTCCAATTTGGATTCCTTTTATTTCTTTTTATGCTCTGATTGCTGTGGCCAAAACACCAAAACTATGTTGAATAGTAGTGGTGAGAGTGGGCACCCCTGTCTTGTTCCTGACTTTAGAGGGAATGCTTTCAATTTTTCACCATTGAGGATAATGTTTGCTGTGGGTTTGTCATATATAACTTTTATTATGTTGAGATATGTTCCTTCTATTCCTGCTTTCTGGAGAGTTTTAATCATAAATGGATGTTGAATTTTGTCAAAGGTTTTCTCTGCATCTATTGAGATAATCATATGGCTTTTATTTTTCAATTTGTTAATATGGTGTATTGCACTGATTGATTTGAGAATATTGAAGAATGCTTGCATCCCTGGGATAAAGCCCACTTGGTCATGGTGTATGATCTTTTTAATGTGTTATTGGATTCTGATTACTAAAATTTTGTTAAGGATTTTTGCATCTATGTTCATCAGTGATATTGGCCTGTAGTTTTCTCTTTTTTTGTGGCATCTTAGTCAGGTTTTGGTATTAGGGTGATGGTGGCCTCATAGAATGAGTTTGGAAGTTTACCTTCCTCTGCAATTTTCTGGAAGAGTTTGAGTATAATAGGTGTTAGCTCTTCTCCAAATTTTTGGTGGAATTCAGCTGTCAAGCCATCTGGACCTGGGCTTTTGTTTGCTGGAAGATTTCTGATTACAGTTTTAATTTCCATGCTTGTGATGGGTCTGTTAAGATTTTCTATTTCTTCCTGGTTCAGTTTTGGAAAGTTGTTCTTTTCTAAGAATTTGCCCATTTATTCCACATTGTCCATTTTATTGGCATATAATTGTTGTTAGTAGTCTCTTATGATCCTTTGTATTTCTGTGTTGTCTCTTTTGATCTCTCCACTTTCACTTCTAATTTTATTGATTTGATTTTTTCTCCCTTTGTTTCTTGATGAGTCTGGTTAATGGTTTGTCAATTTTATTTATCCTTTCAAAGAATCAGCTTTTGGCTTTAAAGATTTTTGCTATGGTCTCCTTTGTTTCTTTTGCATTTATTTCTGCCCTAATTTTTAAGATTTCTTTCCTTCTACTAGCCCTGGAGTTATTCATTTCTTCCTTTTCTAGTTGCTTTAGGTGTAGAATTAGGCTATTTATTTTATTTTTTTCTTGTTTCTTTAGCTATGCCAGTATTGCTATGAACTTTCCCCTTAGCACTGCCTTTACAGTGTCCCATAGGTTTTGGGTTGTTGTGTTTTCATTTTCATTCATTTCTATGCATATTTTTATTTATTTTTTGATGTCTTCTGTGATTTGTTGGTTATTCAGCAGTGTGTTGTTCAGCCTCCATATGTTGGAATTTTTAACAGTTTTCCTCCTCTAACTGAGATCTAATCTTATCTCATTGTTGTCAGAAAAGATGCTTGGAATGATTTCAATTTTTTTTCAAATTTACCAAGGCTAGATTTATGGCCCAGAATGTAATCTATCTTGGAGAAGGTTCCATGTGCACTTGAGAAAAAGGTGAAAGTCATTGTTTTGAGGTGAAATGTCCTATAGATATCAATTAGCTCTAACTGGTCTATTGTATCATTTAAAGTTTGTGTTTCTGTGTTAATTTTCTGTTTAGTTGATCTATCCATAGGTGTGAATGGGGTATTAAAGTCCCCCACTATTACTGTGCTATTGTTAATTTCCCCTTTCATACTTGTTAATATGTCTTACATATTGTAGTGCTCCTATGTTGGGTGCATATATGTTTATAATTGTTGTATCTTCTTCTTGGATTGATCCTTTGATCAATATGTAGTGTTCTTCTTTTTCTCTTTTCACAGCCTTTGTTTTAAAGTCTATTTTATCTGATATGAGTATTGCTACTCCTGCTTTCTTTTGTCTCTATTTGCATGGAATATCTTTTTCTAGCCCTTCACTTTCAGTCTGTATGTGTCCCTTGTTTTGAGGTGGGTCTCTTGTAGACAACATATGTAGGGGTCTTGTTTTTGTATCCATTCAGCCAGTTTGTCTTTTGGTTGGGGAATTCAACCAATTTATGTTTAAGGTAATTATTGATAAGTATGATCCTGTTGCCATTTACTTTATTGTTTTGGGTTTGAGTTTATACACCATTTTTGTGTCTCCTGTCTAGAGAATATCCTTTAGCATTTGTTGGAGAGCTGGTTTGGTGGTGCCGAATTCTCTCAGCTTTTGCTTGTCTGTAAAGCTTTTGATTTCTCCTTCATATTTCAATGAGATCCTTGCTGGGTACAGTAATCTGGGCTGTAAGTTATTTTCTTTCATCACTTTAAGTATGTCTTGCCATTCCCTCTTGGCCTGAAGGATTTCTATTGAAAGATCAGCTGTTATCCTTATGGGAATTCCCTTGTGAGTTATTTGTTGTTTTTCCTTTGCTGCCTTTAATATTTGTTCTTTGTGTTTGATCTTTGTTAATTTAATTAATATGTGTCTTGGGGTGTTTCGCCTTGGGTTTATCCTGTTTCGGACTCTCTGGGTTTCTTGGACTTGGGTGATTATTTCCTTCCCCATTTTAGCGAACTTTTCAACTATTATCTCCTCAAGTATTTTCTCAAGGTCTTTCTTTTTGCCTTCTTTTTCTGGGAGTCCTATGATTCGAATGTTCGAGCATTTAATATTGTCCTGGAGGTCTCTGAGATTATCCTCATTTCTTTTAATTAGTTTTTCTTTTGTCCTCTCTGACTCATTTATTTCTACCATTCTATCTTCTATTTCACTAATCCTATCTTCTGCCTTCGTTATTCTACTATTTGTTGCTTCCAGAGTGTTTTTGATCTCATTTATTGCATTATTCATTATATATTGATTCTTTTTTATTTCTTCTAGGTCCTTGTTAAACTTTTCTTGCGTTTTCTCAATCCTTGTCTCCAGGCTATTTATCTGTGATTCCATTTTGATTTCAAGATTTTGGATCATTTTCACTATCATTATTTGGAATTCTTTATCAGGTAGATTCCCTATCTCTTCCTCTTTTGTTTGGTTTGGTGGGCATTTATCCTGTTCCTTTACCTGCTGGGTATTCCTCTGTCTCTTCATCTTGTTTATATTGCTGAGTTTGGGGTGGCCTTTCTGTATTCTGGCAATTTGTGGAGTTCTCTTTATTATGAAGTTTTCTTGCTGTGGGTGGGGTTGTATCAGTGGCTTGTCAAAGTTTCCTGGTTAGGGAAGCTTATGTCTGTGTTCTGGTGGATGGAGCTGGATTTCTTCTTTCTGGAGTGCAATGAAGTGTCTAGTAATGAGTTCTGAGATGTCAGTGGATTTGGAGTAACTTTGGGCAGCCTGTATATTGAAGCTCAGGGCTGTGTTCCTGTGTTGCTGGAGAATTTGTGTGGTATGTCATGCTCTGGAACTTGTTAGCCCTTGGGTGGTGCTTGGTTTCAGGGTAGGTATGGAGGTGTTTGATGAGCTCCTATCACTTAATGTTCCCTGGAGTCAGGTGTTCTTTGATGTTCTCAGGATTTGGACTTAAGCCTCCTGCTTCTGGTTTTCAGTCTTATTTTTACAGTAGTCTCAAGACTTCTCCATCTATACAGCACTGATGATAAAACGTCTAGGTTAAAGATGAAAAGTTTCTCCACAGTGAGGGACACCCAGAGAGGTTCACAGAGTTACTTGGAGAAGAGAAGAGAGGGGAGGGAGTTAGAGGTGACCCGAATGAGATGAGGAGATCAAAAGAGGAGAGAGCAAGCTAGCCAGTAATCACTTCCTTATGTGTGCTCCACAGTCTGGGCCACTCAGAGATGTTCATGGAGTTATACAGAGAAGAGAAGAGGGAGGAAGGAGACAGAGGTGGCCAGGAGGATAAAAGGGGGAAATGAAAAGGAGAGAGACAGATCCAGCCAGTAATCAGTTCCCTAAGCGTTCTCCACCGTCTGGAACACACAGGAATTCACAGAGTTGGGTAGAGAAGAGAAGGGGGAGGGAGGAGACAGAGCCGACCTGGTGGAGAAGAAGGAGAGTCCAAAGGGAGAGAGAGCAGTCAAGCCAGTAATCTCACTCTCAGGTAAAATTGGTATGGAAGATTGTGTTCTTAAAGGTACAAAATTGGTAACAAATACCAAACAGCAAAGATTAAAATTCTAGAGTAGAGGTTGAATTTTCAAAAATACAATATTAAAGAAAAGAAAAAAAAAAACAAAGTCACAGAAGTTATTAAAATATATATATATATATGAAGTTTGCTTTAAAAATAGTCTTTTTTTTGAAAAGTAATAGTAGATTATAAAAATGAAAATTAAAGGAGTAATAGAAACTTAAAAATTTTAAAAACAGCTAAAAAGAAAAAAGAAAAGAAAAGAATGATCGTAAAAATAGTAAAAATATATCTAGGACTTTTTCTGCTGTTGCTGTGGGTAGTGTGGGATCATTTCATTTTCGGATAGTTCCTTTGTCCAGCTTATATTTCTCAAGATCTATAGGCCCCTTCCTATGTAGTCGTTACTAACTACAGGGTTTTAATCTTTTGCACCTGTCACTTCCAAGGCGGTTCCTTCTGTTTTAGCTTCTTCTGTTTGCTGATCTCTTCAGTGTCTGATTTCAGCCCTGACACAAGGGGGGCGGTGGTGAACACTTTTTTTTTTTGGGGGGGGGGGCTCATTTGTTCAGTTGCACTGTGGGGAGGGAGGGACACTGCAGACAAATAACACTGGCGTGTGCTCGTAGTGTCTCAGCACACTGGGCCTGCCCCTGCTCACGGCATATGCACCCTCCATGCCCACACAGCTCAGGTTCTAGGTTGTTCCAGCGGGACCGACTGAGGCTGGCCCTGGGCTGCATGCACCTCCCAGGTCTAAGCTGCTCAGGTTCAGGCACTCAGGTTGTCCTCAGAGGCGCAGATTCCATTGGGCCTGCGTTTTGTGCCCTTCCCAGCTCAGAGCAGCTCTGATGATGAGGTGTTTGGTGAGTGTGGTCACTGCGACTTAACGCCTCCCCCATCCCTGCTACTCGGTTTTCTAGGTGTACAACTGGCGCACCTTCTCAGGCGGATGACTGTCCAGAACCCCAAGAAGTGTTAGTTAGCAAAGAAGCCTGCTTGCAGTTAGGTAGATAATGTCTCTCTGGGACTGCGATTGACCACTTCTGGCTCTGGCTGCCTGTCACCAGAAGGGGATGGTCTGCAGCCGGCTAGTTCTGTTCAGCCCTTTGTTCTGTGTGCAGGCCTGGCGGTGTCTTAGGGCTTTTTGCGTGGTAGCTATCCCACAGTCTGGTTTGCTAGCGCAAATTAGTTCTCTCTGATTACCCTTGGGGACATTCAGGCCTGATCCTTACTCTAAGCAATGCAGCCCACACCTCCCTTCCCAGGCCCCACTTGATAGTGGCGGGTGCAGGCATCTGCGCTGCTTCTCCGCTGGGGGAGTTACCATTGGGCTCATAATCCGTGGGTTTTAATTATTTACTTATTTTTTCCTCCCTATTATGTCACCCTCTGTGCTTCCAAGGCTTGCCACAGACTCGGCAGTGAGAATGTTTCCTGGTGTTTGGAAACTTTTCTCTTTTTAAGACTCCCTTCCCAGGACGGAGCTCCATCCCCTACCTCTTTTGTCTCTTTTTTTTTGTCTTTTATATTTTTCCTACCCCTTTTGAAGACAATGGGCTGCTTTTCTGGGTGCCTGATGTCCTCTGCCGGCATTCAGAAGTTGTTTTTTATGGAATTTATTCAGCGTTTAGAAGTTCTTTTGATGAATTTGTGGGGGAGAAACTGGTCTCCCCATCCTATTCCTCTGCCATCTTAGGACCGCCTTCTACCATACAACTTTGCTTGTGTGAATGTCAAATGATGAAGCCACTGTGGACCTCAAAAAATTAAACATTATAATTACTTTGTGATTCAGAAATTCCATTCTTAGGTATGTACCCCAAAGAGTTAAAGGCAGGAAACCAGATACTTTCATACCAATGTTAGAGCAGTATTATTCACAATAGCTAAAGTGTAGAAATACTGCAAGTGTCCATCAGTAGATAAATGTATAAAAAAAGGATGGTTGATTCATACAATGGGATATTATTCAGTCATAAAAAGGAATGGAATTCTGATATAAGCTACAGCATGAAAGAACCTTGAAGGCATTATACTAAATGACATGAAAGGACAGATATTGCATAAATCCACTAATATGAGTTATGTAGAACAATCAAATTCCGAAACACAAAGTAGAATAGAGGTTACAAGGAGCTTGTGAGATGGGCTCATGGGGACTAATTGCTTAGTGTGTGCAGAGTTCTGCAAAATGAAACAGTTCAGAGCACTAATTACACAACAAGTATTGAGAATATTCTTAATACCACAGAACTGTACACTTAAAAACAGTTAAGTTGTTGAGTTTTATATTATGTGCATTTTAGCACAATTTAAAAAAATTTAAAAAATAAAATGATTGTACTCCAAAACATAAAAAATCATATATCTAGGATATCAGCAAATGAAAGATGTACAAGACTTCTACACTGAAATCTGAGAACGTATTATGGAAAATAATTTTAAAATATTTACACAACTATATCACATTAGATTGGAAAATTATGTACTGTAAATGTATCAGTTCTTCCAAATTATTCTGAAAATTTAATGAAATCACAATAAAATGTTAACCGTTCTTCTTTTTTTCTTTTGAGGAAATGATTCAGTTCAGTTCAGTTCAGTCACTAAGTCGTGTCCAACTCTTTGTGACCCCATGAATCGCAGCACGCCAGGCCTCCCTGTCCATCACCAACTCCCGGAGTTCACTCTGACTCACGTCCATTGAGTCAGTAGTGCCATCCAGCCATCTCATCCTCTGTCATCCCCTTCTCCTCCTGCCCCCAATCCCTCCCAGCATCAGAGTCTTTTCCAATGAATCAATTCTTCGCATGAGGTGGCCAAAGTACTGGAGTTTCAGCTTTAGCATCATTCCTTCCAAAGAAATCCCAGGGCTGATCTCCTTCAGAATGGACTGGTTGGATCTCCTTGCAGTCCAAGGGACTCTCAAGAGTCTTCTCCAACACCACAGTTCAAAAGCATCAATTCTTCAGCACTTAGCCTTCTTCACAGTCCAACTCTCACATCCATACATGACCACAGGAAAAACCATAGCCTTGACTAGACGAACCTTTGTTGGCAAAGTAATGTCTGTGCTTTTGAATATGCTATCTAGGTTGGTCATAACTTTCCTTCCAAGGAGTAAGCATCTTTTAATTTCATGGCTGCAGTCACCATTTGCAGTGATTTCGGAGCCCAGAAAAATAAAATCTGACACTGTCTCCACTGTTTCCCCATCTATTTGCCATGAAGTGATGGAGCTGGATGCCATGATCTTCATTTTCTGAATGTTGAGCTTTAAGCCAACTTTTTGACTCTCCACTTTCACCTTCATCAAGAGGCTTTTTAGTTTCTCTTCCCTTTCTGCCATAAGGGTGGTGTCATCTGCATATCTGAGGTTATTGATATTTCTCCCGGCAATCTTGATTCTAGCTTGTGTTTCTTCCAGTCCAGCGTTTCTCATGATGTACTCTGCATATAAGTTAAATAAGGAGGGTGATAATATACAGCCTTGACATACTCCTTTTCCTATTTGGAACCAGTCTGTTGTTCCATGTCCAGTTCTAACTGTTGCTTCCTGACTTGCATACAAATTTCTTAAGAGGCAGGTCAGGTGGTCTGGTATTCCCATCTCTTTCAGAATTTTCCACAGTTTATTGTGATCCACACAGTCAAAGGCTTTGGCATAGTCAATATAGCAGAAATAGATGTTTTTCTGGAACTACTTGCTTTTTCCATGATCCAGCAGATGTTGGCAATTTGATCTCAGGTTCCTCTGCCTTTTCTAAAACCAGCTTGAACATCTGGAAGTTCACGGTTCACCTATTGCTGAAGCCTGGCTTAGAGAATTCTGAGCATTACTTTACTAGCATGTGAGATGAGTGCAATTGTGCAGTAGTTTGAGTATTCTTTGGCATTGCCTTTCTTTGGGATTGGAATGAAAACTGACCTTTTCCAGTCCTGTGGCCACTGCTCAGTTTTCCAAATTTGCTGGCATATTGAGTGCATCACTTTCACAGAAAAGGATTGAACTGATTCCAAAGCTCAAACAGAAATGCACAGGACCAAGAATAGCTAAGGGTATCTTGGAATATTAAATAAAGCTTGAGGACATGAACTATTAGATATCAAGCCATATTATAAAGAAATAGAAATTGAGACAGTGTTATATGACACAAACTGACTAATCCATCAGAGAAAAGAACTAAGAAACAGACTCACACATACACTGTCAACTTATCTATGACAAAGATGATAGGGTAGTACAATGAAGAAAGGAAGGATCATTTTAGTAAATTGTGTTTGATGAATTGAATATACATATGGATACACTTTTATTTAGGATAACCCTTGTGATTTTCAAAGTATGACCAATGGATGCTGGGACTTTAAAAAATTATTTCAGGCAATCTTTGACCATATGTAGACCAATTCTAGTCATTGCTGATCTCACATGAACAGTTCTAATGATATGGTGAAGTGAAATCTGTGAGATGTAAGAGTTTGTGGGTGGTGAGTATATAGACTGCATTCCCATAGTGTGGACTCTGTACCAGCGGCAGACAAACCACACAGAATGGGAGTGGACCCATAAATCTGTTTTAACAAGCCCTCTAGTTGATTACAATATATAGTAAAGTTTGAGAACTACTGGTAAAAATTATTTTGAGAAATTTAGTTGTGAAGGGAAGATGTCTAAGTATATTTAAATACCAATGGGAAAAAAGTCTGTATGGAAGAAATGGTTGAAAATATAGTAATGAAAAAGAAATTCCTAGCTGTGCTGTTTTTTAACAGCTATGAGATGATGGAATTCAATCACATTTCAAAGTAGAGGGCTGTTTATGCATTGTAATAAAAATGAAAGCTTGAAAGGAGGAGTTCAAATAATAATAGCTAATGTTTATTCAATCAGTATTATGTGCTAGATACCATTCTAACATATTCATAAGGAAACATTCTTGAAATAGTTTTGTAATAGTCTTATATAGGATTACTATTATTCTTACTTACTGGTGAGACAGAACTGGAGAGAGGTTTCATAGCTTTTTCCCAAAGTGTTAGTCACTCAGTTGTGTCCAACTATTTGTGACCCCTTGGACTGTAGCCCATCAGGCTCCATGGAATTCTCCAGGCAAGAATACTGGAGTGGTTTGCCATTCCTTTCTTCAGGGGATCTTCCTGACCCTGGAATTAAACCTGTGTCTCTCACATTGTTGGCAGATTCTTCACCATGTGAGCCACCAGGGAAGTCCAGCTTTCCCAAAATTACACAGCTAATAAGTGATAATACTAAGCTTAAGACACATTAGGTTTGGTTTCTAAGCTTATGTTCATAACCATCATTTCATGCTATATCTTAAACTCGGGTAGGCTTTTAACTGTGGTGTACAGAAATTGAGACAATTTCTATTAGATGGCTTGTATTTTTCCTGGAAAAAAAATCCGCTAAAAATGAGTGAAAAGGAGAAGAGGTCATCATTTGAAGTCAATGGAGCTAATTTAGAAATAACCACAGTAGGGTATGGGAGGGCCATCTGAGGGGAAGAAGGATGCATTATTAAAATGACCAGAGTGCTTGGAGGACAATTCCAGGTTTGGTGGTGATTAATTTAGAGTCCTACTAAAATCCTTGTCGTATTGTTTCTTCTGATACTATCAGCTGTGTGTAGATGCAAAGATAATGGATATTTGGTTTGATCCAGTTTTGAGATTTTTGATGGAGAGTTATGAAAAGAAGATAGGGGAACAGGATGTTTTCTGAGTTGTCACTAGGCATATTGAAATGATAAGTAATGCTATGTAAACTAGGTTTGCATTTGTTGTTCAGTTATGTCCCACTCTGCAACCCCATGGACTGCAGCACACCAGGCTTTCCTGTCCTTCACCATCTCCAAGAGCTTGCTCAAACTCATGCAGAGTTGGTGATGCCATCCAACCATCTCGTCCTCTGTCATCCCCTTCTCCTCCTGCCTTCAATCTTTCCCAGTATCACAGATTTTTTCTAATGAATCGGCCCTTCTCATCATGTAGCCAAAGTATTCAGGATTGATTTCCTTTAGGATTGACTAGTTTGATCTCCTTGCAGTCCAGGGGACTCTCAAGAGTCTTCTCCAACACAACAGTTCAAAAGCATCAATTCTTTGGTTTACATAAAAGCAAGTTAAAATGAAATTATTTATATTGTCAAGAAAGTTAGAAAAGAAAATGCACATGTTCTTAGAGCTATTTTTAAGCCTATGTTGCCTGGCAAGTGTTTAGCCATATGTATGAATATTTTACAATATTTGAGCATACTGTGCCTTCACTTTTGTGCTATATCTTCACTTAAAAATACTTCTTTCATTTGTTACAGTTTTTATTTACCATTTTATTAGATGTTTTATACATTTGACGTAGGAAATTGCTTATTATTTCCCCTATGTGGGACCATTATTATTGTCTTCAACATTCTAATACAAAGATATATAAATCTTTATGTATGAGGATTTTTGTCTTCTCTTTTGAATAGATTTCTTAGATAATTCCTTAAGATAAGATTATCAGAAGATAGGATATGAGCAATTTTGTGTTCTCTTGAAATGCTGAAAATTTCAAATTGCCATCCAGAATAATTGTCCTAATTTACCCCACCACCAGAAAAGTGTGAATATGCCAATTTTTTTACAGTCTCCCATTAACAGGCTTTTACAAAATATTATCTAAAAAGTTTAATAGTAGAATAACAGTTTGCTTTTATTGTAAGGATTACTACTTTTATTACTAGTCAAATGAAAAAATGTCCATACTGTTACTTGCCTTACATATATATTTTTGGGTAAAATGTCTTTTCATATCCTTAGCCTATGTCTAACATATCTATTAGGATCTTGGTGGTGTTTTTATTTGAATAAATTCAATAAAATCCTTCTTCTCAAATGTCATAAACATAATATATTTTTACAAACTGAGTATGAATTTCCAGTATTTCTGAACATCCATTTTATTGCTTTAGTGCATGTTCAAATTTATAGTTTTAGGGATATTCACATATTAACATGACATTTGCACATGACAGTTGAGGACTATTTTGTAATATTAAATAAAATTGGCATAATTATTAAGTTTGTAGTTATGTAAATATATATCTCTGTTGTTCAGTCACTAAGTCATGTCCAATTCCCTGAGACCCCATGGACTGCAGCACACCAGGCCTCCCTGTCCTTCACTGTCTCCTGAAGCTTGCTCAAACTCATGTCCATTGAGTTGATGATGCTATCCAATCATCACATTCTCTGTTGCTCCCTCCTACTCCTGCCCTCAAGCTTTTCCAGCATCAGCGTCTTTTCCAATGAGTCAGCTCTTCACTTCAGGTGGCCAAAGTACTGGAGCTTCAACTTCAGCATAACTCCTTCCAATATATATATAACATACATTAAATGTATTAGTCAATGTCCACTGTCTAGTGGAATTGTGAATAGTTTTACTTACAGAGATAGGTAATAAAACATTCAATTCACAAAGCTATAAAATTTCAGCTTTATTCATATATGTTTGATTCAGATTTTTACTACTTATTAAATATAAATTGTATTGTCATTTAAATACAGTAAGTATTTTGAATTTTTACATGAAGAATAGTTTGTTGCAATTATATATGAAAACGTTTAACTCTTTATTTTATACGTTTACTTATTTATATTTTGATACAATACAACCAAAATTTGCACTCTATAAAAACAATAACATTTTATTTTTAATTCTTCAGATCATGAGTTTCAACAGTCAACAAATTATGTGAAAACTTAATTACAATGTAGTGACTATACTGAAATAAAGAAAAACACATTTTATGAAATAACATATAATCTATGTATTATGCATGTATTTTGTTAATCTGAACATACCTGACCCAACTCATGATAATGATAAATATCGTCAGCTTTGATATTTTGCCCACTTTCAGTCATACATTTCACTCTATGCATTTTAAAATTTTGTCATTATGATGATGTATTTGCTAGATTGATTTATAAATTGTAAATATATTTACACATAAGGTATATGAGCCTTTATTTATAGTCTTAATCCAGACCCCACAAGTGTTAGAGGTGGGTCCACATATAATAGTTACCTAGTAAGGTTATTAAATATTCAAATGAAGCCACGCTTTAAGTGAAGATATGTGTACTTGTCAAAGAATTAAAATGTTCATCCACTTGAATTCCAAAGATTTGTAGCAAAGTCATTGCTCTATTACAGAATAATCTTTTCTAATGTAGCAGAAGAAAATGTCTGCACACATGCATATAGAAATTTAAAGGCTTCATAAAATAAATTACCTGAAAACCAAAACACAAATCCAAAGTATTTTTCAAGGCATTTTTCCTTTCCTGTTTATATTCCTCTAGGACTTTCTAAAGGAATCTAAGACTTTATAACTGTCAAACCTTGAGCTACTCTCCTATAAGTGTTGGAATACATAGAGAATCAATTTTCTGTTCTTTTTTTTTTTTTTTTAATGCAGTAATCACTTCTGGAGAAATAGAATGTATATTTGAAGCAGTGGTTGAAAATCACACTTATAAAAGAAACCAAAGTGTTCTGCTGAAAGAAATCATATGTCATAAAGAATGCAACTGCTTGGACTAAACACCAATGCATGTTCCAAAGTTACAATGTTTAATCGATTTTAATGAACAAACAGAATTTGTTTGTATTAACATGTATTAATAGCACAATTTCATATACCTCAGTTACCATGAAAATTTTTAGCATTCACACTTCTCATTTTATATATAATTTATTGCAAAATAAATCCCTGATGCTAAGTAGCTTTGCACTCTAAGCAGCGTTGGTCATCTTTAAATGGAAAACATAAATAATAATAGTTTTGACTCAGTAATTTTTTGTTTACAGGATTTTAAGTGCAAAGATGCATCAACAGTTTCAACAATTTGTCTTTACTGTTTTTTTTTTTTTTTTGGAAAAAGAGAATTAGCAAGACTAAATGGGGAAGTCACTAATGTAGTACATGATTCTTCCTTTTTTTGGGTACTTTTACCTTGATTTAGTCAACAATGTGATCATATACTCTCCACATTTTTCTGTTTCAAACTAAAGAATTAATGACAGATAATAAGGTTGTATGATGATGAGTAGATCCAGATTTTTGAGACCTGAAGCTTGAAAAGACAGGATATTAAAAAGCAAAGATATCACTTTGCAGACAAAGTTCCTAATTGTCAAAGTTATGATTTTTCCAGTAGTCATATACGGTTGTGAGATGTGGACAATAAAAAACACTGAGCTCCAAAGAACTGATACTTTCTAACTGTGGTGCTGGAGAAGACTCTTGAGAATCCCTTGGGCAGCATGGAGATCAAACCAGCCAATCCTAAAGGAAATCAGTCTTGAATATTCATTGGAAGGACTGATGCTGAAGCTGAAGCTCCAATACTTTGGCCACCTAATGAAAAGAACTGGATCATTGGAAAAGATCCTGATGCTGGGAAAGATTGAGGGCAGGAGGAAAAGGGGATGACAGAGGATGAGAAGGTTGGGTGGCATCATTAATTCAATGGACATGAGTTGGATCAAACTCAGGAGATAGTGAAGGACAGGTAAGCCTGGTGTGCTGCAGTCCATGGGGTCGCAAAGAGTCAGACAGGACTGAGCTACTGAAGAATGAGAACAAAGCTTAAATAATTTGAGGGACGTTCTTTAAGAAAAAAGAATCAATTACAATTAAATAGTTATAGAATCTGCCTTTAATGCAGAAGACACAAGAGACACAGGTTTGATCCCCGGATTGGGAAGATTCTCTGGAGGAGGAAACGGCAACCCATTTCAGTATTCTTGCCTGGAGAGTCCCATGGACAGAGGAGCCTAGTGGGCTACAGTCCATGGGGTCGAAAAGACTCAGACATGACTGGGCACTTGCATACACACACACACAAGCACAAAAGCTAATAACTACTCAGAATGATAAAATAACTTGGCAATAAATTACACACTTCAGAAAATACATTAATTAGAAATATAACAAAATTCAGAAAAAAGTCAGAATATTTTTTATTAATTACCTATCCTATATACTTATGTAATATTTTTAACTTATGCTTTTTGGCTGCATAGTCAGTGATCTGCACATATGAAAATTATTTTGCAATACTTTATATACATAGAGTAAGGAGATTAACCATTATCATAGTTTGGTTAGTTCCTGTTTTAAAATTTTTGATGATCTCAAAAAATTCCTTTAAGTTTTATAATTCACCATTGGTAATGTCATATAAATTTTAGGATTGTTGTCAAATTTTAGAAACACTTATCAAATATTTTTCATATGTCAGATTTAAGATTTCAAGGGCATTTTAAGTTTTCTTGTGCAATGACAACTTTGAAGTAATCTTAGAATCGACAGCACTCATTATCCAATTTGTCACCAATTACCTTGTTTTACTAATGGATTTTGAGGTTTTAGTTACTTTTATCAATGTCAGAAATTCACATAAAATCAGCAAGAAATTTTCTATTAGGTTGTAATTCTATTATCTTATTTTTTATTTGAATTTTCTTTAGTACATGCATTTTAAGATAATAAAATGGTATCTTTTATGTGTCTAGGTCAAGAGTCTGTAATTTCTCATGAGTTTTATTGAAATATTTCAAATTATCTTTAGACACAGCAGTTAAAATTTCATATTTCAAATTCAACTTCCCCTCAGTTATATCCCACAAATGCACAGCTGCTCTAGTACCACCTGATAGAAGGGGACATGTGAAGGACAGTTGGAGTGGAAAAAGTCATCATAATAAATTGTGGTTCATTGTGTTCAAATTTTCATATACCTAAATCCATGTGAATGCATTAGGGCCTATCTTAGTGTAAATTATCAGATCATATCAGATCAGTCGCTCAGTCGTGTCCGACTCTTTGTGACCCCATGAATCGCAGCACGCCAGGCCGCCCTGTCCATCACCAACTCCCAGAGTTCACTCAGACTCATGTCCATTGAATCAGTGATGTCATCCAGCCATCTCATCCTCTGTCGTCCCCTTCTCCTCTGACGCCCAATTCCTCCCAGCATCAGAGTCTTTTCCAATGAGTCAACTCTTCGCATGAGGTAAATCAGCCTCTGAGTCTGACAAAAAAAAAGTTACTTTAAATGATGAATACGGATTTACTCTTAAACTGTCAGATGTGTTATGTTAATGCTAAAAATATTTTCCTCACATTCCTTGAATTATGATTTTTTTTTATGATTTCATAAGATCTAAGATTTTACAAAAGACCCTGATGCTAGGAAAGATTGAAGGCAGGAGAAGGGGATGACAGAGGGTGAGATGGTTGGATGGCATCGCCAACTCGATGGACATGAGTTTAAGTAAGCTCCAGGAGTTGGTGATGAGCAGGGAAGCCTGGCATGCTGCAGTCCATGGGGTCATAAAGAGTTGGATACGACGAGTGACTGAACTGATTGAAGATTTTACAACTAGAAGAGACATCAAGATATGGTTTAGGTGTTTACATATAGGCATATAAGTTATTACTAAGCCAACTTTATTGATAAGGCAATGAGGCTCAGGGATTTTTTCAAGGTCTCTCTCCCTCCCCCACATTCCTTACATTATTGAGTTAAGAATTAGAAATCAGGACTTATACCTATTAAATCATCTTATGCCAAGGGCATTTCAACCAGGACTCAAGAGCAGAAAAGCTACCACACCATGAATTTGACTGACTATTTCTATTTCTGATTACAAAATGATAAACATACATTGGACAATATTAATAAGATAAAAAAGCAAAAGGAAGAAAATAAAATGTACTCCAAATCTCAGCTACCAGAGATAATCATTATTGGCATGTTGTATAGCTTTCCAACATTTGACCTATTTCCAGGTTTTTATTTTGTAGACAATATTGCAACTGATATCCTTGTATAAAGTTTGTTACACATTCATAATTATTTCCTAAAAATAAATTCCTAGATAAATTTCCAAGAGTCCTGATGCACATTGTTGTTTCCAAGAAAGACTTCAATCTATATCCCCCATCTATTAAATAAAAGTTTCTCTATCTCCACGATATTACATGAAACATTTACATTAGAAAGTATGTCTAGTCTTTCAGAAATATGGCCACACAAGATGAAAATGAACATTTCAGAATACTTAACACTTAGGTACACACTATACAGATACTCTGTACATTCAAGGAACTCTTTTGAATCACATTATTGTTATGCTTGGAGTTTATAGGTTAAATCATTAAATTAAAATCCATGGGAAAAATAGAAAATGAGAGTAGAGTTTTAAGATGTATTAGAAAAGTATTGCAATGATATTTATTTAGGATAATATATTAGGTAAAATTATTGTATATTTATGGTGTTTAAATGACAGATGGTTGATAAAAGTATAGCCCAAACATCTAGACTTAGTATGGAAAGAATCAGTTCAGTTCAGTTGCTCAGTCGAGTCCAACTCTTTGCAACCCCATGAACTGCAGCATGCCAGGCTTCCCTCTCCACCACCAACTCCCAGAGTTTATCCAAACTCATGTCCACTGAGTCGGTGATGCCATCCAACCATCTCATCCTCTGGCGTCTCTTTCTCCTCTTGCCCTCAATCTTTTGCAACATCAGGGTCTTTGCAAATGAGTCACCTCTTCGCATCAGGTGGCCAAAATACTGGAGTTTCAGCTTTAACATCAGTGTTCCAATGAAAAACCAGGGCCAATTTCCCCTAGGATGGACTGGTTTGATCTCTGTGCAGTCCAAGGGACTCTCAAGAGTCTTCTCCAACAGCACAGTTCAAAAGCTTCGATACTTCTGCACTCAGCCCTCTTTATAGTACAACTCTCACATCCATACATGACTACTGGAAAAACCATAGCCTTAACTAGATGGACGTTTGTTGACAAAGTAATGTCTCTGCTTTTTAATATGCTATCAAGGTTGGTCATAACTTTTCTTCCAAGGAGTAAGTGTCTTTTAATTTCATGGCTGCAATCACCATGTGCAGTGATTTTGGAGTCCCCAGAAATACAGTCAGCCACTGTTTCCATTGGTTCCTCATCTATTTGACATGAAGTGATGGGACCGGATGCCATGATCTTCGTTTTCTGAATGTTCAGATTTAAGCCAACTTTTTCACTCTCCTCTTTCACTTTCATCAAGAGGCTCTTTAGTTCCTCTTCACTTTCTGCCATAAGGGTGCTGTCATCTGCATATCTGAAGTTATTGATATTTCACCTGGCAATCTTGATTCCAGCTTGTGCTTCTTCCAGACCAGCATTTCTCATGATGTACTCTGCATATAAGTTAAATAAGCAGGGTGACAATATACAGCCTTGACATACTCCTTTTCCTATTTGGAACCAGTCTGTTGTTCCATGTCCAGTTTTAATTGTTGCTTGCTGACCTGCATACAGGTTTCTCAAGAGACAGGTCAGGTGGTTTGCTATTCCCATCTCTTGAAGAATTTTCCACAGTTTATTGTTATCCACACAGTCAAAGGCTTTGGCATAGTCAATATAGCAGAAATAGATGTTTTTCTGGAACTCTCTTGCTTTTTCGATGACCCAGCAAATGTTGGCAATTTAATCTCTGGTTCCTCTGCCTTTTCTAAAACCAGCTTGAACATCTGGAAGTTCATGGTTCACATATTGCTGAAGCCTGGCTTGGAGAATTTTGAGCATTATTTTATTAGTGTGTGAGATGAGTGCAATTGTGTGGTAGCTTAAGCATTCTTTGGCATTGCCTTTCTTTGGGATTGGAATGAAAACTGACCTTTTCCAGTACTGTGGACACTGCTGAGTTTTCCAAATTTCCTGGCGTATTGAGTGCAACACTGTCACAGAATCATCTTTTAGCATTTGAAATAGCTCAACTGGAATACCATCACCTCCACTAGCTTTGTTCGTAGTGATAGTTCCTAAGGCCCACTTGACTTCACATTCCACCATGTTTGGCTCTAGGTGAGTTATCACACCATTGTGATTATCTGGGCCATGAAGATCTTTTTTAAATAGTTATTCTGTGTATTCTTGCCATATCCTCTTAATATCTTCTGCTTCTGTTAGGTCCATACCTTTTCTATCCCTTTTGAGCCCATCTTTGAATGAAATGTTCCCTTGGTATCTCTAATTTTCTTGAAGAGATCTGTAGTCTTTCCCATTCTGTTGTTTACCTCTATTTCTTTGCATTGATCTCTGAGGAAGCCTTCTTATCACTCCTTGCTATTCTTTGGAACTCTGCATTCAAATGGGTATACCTTTCTTTTTCTTTGTTGCTTTTTGCTTCTCTTCTTTTCTCAGAGAAGAAAGTGGGGAAAACCACTAGCCCATTCAAGTATGACCTAAATCAAATCCCTTATGATTATATCATGCAAGTGAGAAACAGATTTATGGGACTAGATCTGATAGACAGAGTGCCTGATGAACCATGGACAGAGGTTCATAACATTATGGAGACAAGTATCAAGACCATCCCCAGGAAAAAGAAATGCCTAAAAAGCAAAATGGAAAGAATAATGATGTACAATTCTGGGTGACTAGGTAGTGTTCCTACTAAACACTAATTAAGGTTATTGCTTGAATATGAAAGATCTCTCTTTTTCTATCATGTAAGAAAAATTACTTTAAATTTATCTAAAATTCTTAAGAAGTTTATAATGATATGAGGCAAAGAATAGAATGTAGTGATGTAGACAATTACTCCTAAGATAATATCAGAATAAACTTCAAAACAGAACAAATTTATATGTACCTCCAAATTTTTAGAACTAATACATGAGGAAATTATTTTTGATAAATTAATTATCATTTGCAAAAATCCCTTCAGAGTCATAATTTCATCAAGAAAGCAAGGATAGTAAAAGATTATCTTTTCTACCACTTGAAGAATTTATTAAGTTTAAAAGAGCAAATAGTCTTTAAAGTACTAGCCACTTTTATCAGGGAAGAAACACTTTATCAACATAATATTAGGCCACATCTATAGGGATTTAATAACTAAATTCATTATAAATTCTTTTAGAACAAAAAGCTAGAAAGTACTGTGAGGCCTGACACTGGGCCAACAAATTTTAGCTTAAAAAATTGTGTTTTAAAAAGAAGTATTTAGTTGGGATAGATGTATAACTATCAGTCAGTTCAGTTCAGTCACTCAGTCGTGTCTGACTCTTCGTGATCCCATGGACTGCAGCACGCCAGGCTTCCCTCTCCATCCCCAACTTTCAGAGCTTGCTCAAACTCATGTCTGTCGAGTCGGTGATGCCATCCATCCATCTCATCCTGTGTCGTCCCCTTCTCCTCTTGCCTTCAATCTTTCCCAGCATCAGGGTCTTTCCCAAGGAATCAGTTCTTCCCATCAGGTGGCCAAAGTACTGGAGTTTCAGCTTCAGCATCAGTTCTTCCAATGAACATTCAAGACTAATTTCCTTTAGGATTCACTGGTTTTATCTCCTTGTAGTCCAAGGGGCTCTCAAGAGTCTTCTCCAACAGCACAGTTCAAAAGCATCAATTATTTGGTGCTCACCTTTCTTTATAGTCCAATTCTCACATCCATGCATGATCACTGGAAAAACCATAGCTTTGACTAGATGGACCTTTGTCAGCAATGTAATGTCTCTGCTTTTTAATATGTTGTCTAGGTTGGTCATAGTTTTTCTTCCAAGGAGCAAGCGTCTTTTAATTTCATGGCTGCAATCACCATCTGCAGTGATTTTGGAGTTGAAAAAAATCAAAATTAATTAATAATAAAGATTGTTAATAAGAAAATAAGTATAGATTACACTTTTTAAGAAAATATGTACTTACAAGACTATGAACCCCATCGGTTACATTTTCCTGTCACTCTGATCTAACCTTTAGGTTTTAATTACATACAATAAAACTATTGCTACAGTTTTAATTACATACAATAAAACCGAGTCCAATTAAAAGAATACCACAATGAAGATAAAAAACTGATTAAAATCTCTGAAGTGGTATTTTTAAAATATAAGTACACTCTAAATAAAGAATAAAAGGTCCAAACAAATAAGTATATCACATTTGATATACGTGGCTCAGATGGTAAAGCATCTTGCTTACAATGCAAGAGACCTGGGTTCGATCCCTGGGCAGGGAAGATACTCTGGAGAAGGAAATGGCAACACACTCCAGTACTCTTGCCTGGAAAATCCCATGTACAGACCAGCATGGTGGGCTACACTCCACTGGGTCCCAAAGAGTCAGACACAACCGAAGCGACTTCATTTCACTTCACTTCACTTTAAGAAATTACAGTAACATAATGATGATGATGTCTAAAATGTATACTTCAGAATAATATATGTATTTTTAATTAAGATAAGTGAAGAGTGAGAAAACGTGAGTTAAATATAAAACATAGTTAGTTAAAAATGGCTGTTAGGGGAAGCAAATAACACAGATACACTTCCTGTCCTTAAGGAATTTATGGAATAGCTAAGGGGGGCTTTTATCCTGTAAGAATATTCTAATTTATCAGACAGTGCAAAAGAATAGAATATCTCCATAAATACTAAATACATAAATAGAGAAGCTATCAGGGCTTCCCTGATAGCTCAGTTGGTAAAGAATCTGCCAGCAGTGCAGGAGACCCCAGTGAGATTCCTGGGTCAGAAAGATCCAGTGAAGAAGGGATAGGCTACCCACTCCAATATTCTTGGGCTTCCCTTGTGGCTCAGCTGGTAAAGAATTCACCCACAATGCTAGTCTAATATCTAAGAGTTCTTCTACAATACTTATCACATGTTAAATCATTGGAACTTCAACAATTTACTTAGTGGGTACAATTGTTAAACCCATTTTATAGAAGAAGAAACAGAGGCAAGAGAGGTTGATTATTTTTCCTATATCTGCAAAACTGGCAAATGACAGACCTGGCATTTCAACCAGTTTGATAGCTATGAAGATAGGAGTAAAATCTTTAGAGAGGTGATAGCAGATGTGATCTATCTCTGAAGTATGTCTGTGTCAAAGAAAAAGTACATTTCCTTTAAAAATGCAGAGATCAAAGTATATATGTACAAATTCACCATCAACTATATCTAAATACAATTCAATACAAAACCTGCCCAGTTTCAGCTAAGTCAGCAGGAAGCTATCACTGAGGACACAGTAGGAACAATAGACAGATTAGGGTTAGGGACAGGCATATCCCCAGTAGAGTTCAACAATAATAATTCATGAACAGCCTGCTAGGCGTCTCCCTCCATTTCTTGCCTCTGATTTTTTTTCCCCTGAGGGTCTGCTTCATCTCTCTCACTCTTTAGCATGGTTTAGTTCTCTGTTGCTCTTCATGGCAGAAGATGACACTCCACAGATGTCAAGTTCATAAACCTCATTTCTAATTGCAAACATGGGAGTAGATAGGGAAAGAAGCTGATTGGTTCAATCTGGTCTGGATTTAGGGCAATCAAATATGACTGGGGACAGGCATTTAACACAAATATGGCTATTGATAGTCCACCTCTGTGGACCAGATTTTCCAATAAGGGAAGCACTCGCAGGAGGGCCTAGAAGAGCTATCCTACATTGAAGGTCAGGAAGGGCGGCAGTGAGGAGATACCCCTCGTCCAAGGTAAGGAGCAATGGCTGAGCTTTGCTGGAGCAGCCGTGAAGAGATACCCCACTCGCAAGGTAAGAGAAACCTAAGTAAGATGGTAGGTGTTGCAAGAGGGCATCAGAGGGCAAACACACTGAAATCATGCTCACAGAAAACTAGTCAATCTAATCACGCTAGGACCACAGCCTTGTCTAACTCAATGAAACTAAGCCATGTCCGTTGGGCAACCCAAGACAGGTGGGTCATGGTGGAGAGATTTGACAGAATGTGGTCCACTGGAGAAGGCAACAGCAAACCACTTCAGTATTCTTGCCTTGAGAACCCCATGAACAGTATGAAAAGGCAAAATGCTAGGATACTGAAAGAGAAACTTCCCAGGTCAGTAGGTGCCCAATATGCTACTGGAGATCAGTGGAGAAATAACTCCAGAAAGAATGAAGGGATGGAGCCAAAGAAAAAACAATACCCAGCTGTGGATATGACTGGTGATAGAAGCAAGGTCTGATGTAGTAAAGAGCAGTATTGCATAGGAACCTGGATGTCAGGTCCATGAATCAAGGCAAATTGGAAGTGGTCAAACAAGAGATGGCAAGAGTGAATGTCGACATTCTAGGAATCAGTGAACTGAAATGGACTGGAATGGGTGAATTTAACTCAGATGACCATTATATCTACTACTGCGTGCAGGAATCCCTCAGAAGAAATGGAGTAGCCATCATGGTCAACAAAAGAGTCTGAAATGCAGTACTTGAATGCAATCTCAAAAACGACAGAATGATCTCTGTTCGTTTCCAAGGCAAACCATTCAATATCACAGTAATCCAAGTCTATGCCCCAACCAGTAATGCTGAAGAACC
The DNA here is from genome assembly GCF_055505025.1 of Bos grunniens. Lineage (NCBI taxonomy): Eukaryota > Metazoa > Chordata > Mammalia > Artiodactyla > Bovidae > Bos > Bos grunniens. The sequence continues at coordinate 95,381,176 of NC_141194.1, read as the reverse complement.
TGAAGTTGAACAGTTCTATGAAGACCTACAAGACCTTTTAGAACTAACACCAAAAAAGGTGTCCTTTTCACTATAGGGGACTGGAATGCAAAAGTAGGAAGTCAAGAAACACCTGGAGGAACAGGCAAATTTGGCCTTGGAATATGGAATGAAGCAGGGCAAAGACTAATAGAGTTTTGCCAAGAAAATGCACTGGTCATAACAAACACCCTCTTCCAATAACACAAGAGAAGACTCTATACATGGACATCACCAGATGGTCAACACTGAAATCAGATTGATTATATTCTTTGCAGCCAAAGATGGAGAAGCTCTATACAGTCAGCAAAAACAAGACCAGGAGCTGACTGTGGCTCAGATCATGAACTCCTTATTGCCAAATTCAGACTTAAATTGAAGAAAGTAGGGAAAACTACTAGACCATTCAGGTATGACCTAAATTAAATCCCTTATGATTATACAGTGGAAGTGAGAAATAGATTTAAGGGCCTAGATTTGATAGATAGAGTGCCTGATGAACTGCAGAATAAGGTTTGTGACATTGTACAGGAGACAGGGATCAAGACCATCCCCATAGAAAAGAAATGCAAAAAAGCAAATGGCTGTCTGGGGAGGCCTTACAAATAGCTGTGAAAAGAAGAGAAGAGAAAGCAAAGGAGAAAAGGAAAGATATAAGCATCTGAATGCAGAATTCCAAAGAATAGCAAAAAGAGATAAGAAAGCCTTCTTCAGTGATCAATGCAAAAAAAAAAAAAAAGAGGAAAACAACAGACTAGGAAAGACTAGGGATCTCTTCAAGAAAATCTGAGATACCAAAGGAACATTTCATGCAAAGATGGGCTCGATAAAGGACAGAAATGGTATGGAACTAACAGAAGCAGAAGATATGAAGAAGAGGTGGCAAGAATACACAGAAGAACTGTACAAAAAATATGTTCACGACCCAGATAATCACGATGGTGTGATCACTGACCTAGAGCTAGACATCCTGGAATGTGAAGCCAAGTGGGCCTTAGAAAGCATCAGTACCAACAAAGCTAGTGGAGGTGATGGAATTCCAGTTGAGCTATTCCAAATCCTGAAAGATGATGCTGTGAAAGTGCTGCACTCAATATGCCAGCACATTTGGAAAACTCAGCAGTGGCCAAAGGACTGGAAAAGGTCAGTTTTCTTTCCAGTCCCAAAGAAAGGCAATGCCAAAGAATGCTCAAACTACCGCACAATTGCACGCATCTCACACGCTATAAAGGAATGCTCAAAATTCTCCAAGCCAGGCTTCAGCAATATGTGAACTGTTAACTTCCTGATGTTCAAGGTGCTTTTAGAAAAGGCAGAAGAACCAGAGATCAAATTGCAAATATCTGCTGGATTATGGAAAAAGCAAGAGAGTTCCAGAAAAAACATCTATTTCTGCTTTATTGACTATGCCAAAGCCTTTGACTGTGTGGATCACAATAAACTGGGAAATTCTTCAAGAGATGGGAATACCAGATCACCTGCTCTGCCTCTTGAGAAATGTGTATGCAGATCAGGAAGCAACAGTTAGAACTGGACATGGAACAACAGACTGGTTCCAAATAGGAAAAGGAGTTCATCAAGGCTGTATATTGTCACCCTGTTTATTTAACTTATATGCACAGTACAGGATGAGAAACGCTGGGCTGGAAGAAACACAAGCTGGAATCAAGATTGCCGGGAGAAATATCAATAACCTCAGATATGCAGATGACACCACCCTTTTGGTGAAAGTGAATAGGAACTCAAAAGCCTCTTGACGAAAGTGGAAGTGGAGAGTGAAAAAGTTGGCTTAAGGCTCAATATTCAGAAAATGAAGGTCATGGCATCTGGTCCCATCACTTCATGGGAAATAGATGGGGAAACAGTGGAAACAGTGTCAGACTTTATTTTTATGGGCTCCAAAATCACTACAGATGGTGACTGCAGCCATGAAATTAAAAGATGCTTACTCCTTGGAAGGAAAGTTATGACCAACCTAGATAGCATATTCAAAAGCAGAGACATTTCTTTGCCAACAAAATTCGTCTAGTCAAGGCTATGGTTTTTCCTGTGGTCATGTATGGATGTGAGAGTTGGACTGTGAAGAAGGCTGAGCGCCAAAGAATTGATGCTTTTGAACTGTGGTGTTGGAGAAGACTCTTGAGAGTCCCTTGGACTGCAAGGAGATCCAACCCGTCCATTCTGAAGATCAGCTCTGGGATTTTTTTGGAGGGAATGATGCTAAAGCTGAAACTCCAGTTCTTTGGCCACCTCATGCAAAGAGTTGACTCATTGGAAAAGACTTTGATGCTAGGAGGGATTGGGGGCAGGAGGAGAAGGGGATGACAGAGGATGAGATGGCTGGATGCATCACTGACTCGATGGACGTGAGTCTCAGTGAACTCCACGAGTTGGTGATGGACATGGAGGCCTGGTGTGCTGCAAGTCATGGGGTCGCAAAGAGTAGGACACGACTGAGTGACTGATCTGATATATATATATATATATATAAACAATCTATAACTATACAGAGGAGCCTGGCAGGCTACAGTCCACAGGGTTGCAAAGAATTGGACACAACTGAGCACAATCATGTTTGACTCTTTGCAACCCCTTGGACTATGGAGTGGGTTGCCATGCCCTCCTGTAGCAGATCTTCCTGACCCAGGGTTCAAATCCACATCTTTTACATCTCCTGCATTGGCAGGTAGGTTCTTCACCAGTAACACCACCTGGGAAATCAGGCGGTGCTACATAGTAGGTATTACCATTTACGGCTTCCTGGGTGGCACTAGTGGTGAAGAACCCACCTGCCAATGCAGGAGATATAAGAGATGTGGGTTTGATTCCTGGGTCGGGAAGATCCTTTTGAGGAAGGCACAGCAATCCACTCCAGTATTCTTACCTGAAGAATCCCACAGACACAGGAGCCTGGTGGGCTACAGATAGGGTTACAAAGAGTCAGACACTACTGAAGTGACTTAGCACTCACACTATCATTTATCTTAAAGGTTTAAGAAAAAATGGCTCTAAAAAAGTAAGTAATTTCTCCAAAGTCACAACCAAAGCAGAAATGAGCTTTGGACCCAGGTCCTTATGCTTACAAAACTGTCTTTTCACCATTTCATAATCTCTTCCAAAAGTAAGAATCATTGTTATACAGACAAATTGAGAACTACATAGATTTTCTGAAGGTTTAGCTGTGGATAGGAGTCAAAAATCCCTGGAGGGGAGGTCTTCTGCAGTAGGAAATGACAATCCACTTCAGTATTCTTTCCTGGAAAATTTCATGGACAGAGGAGCCTGGCCTGCTACAGTCCATGGAGTCAAAGTAGAATGCATTGCAATGGCATAATGCCTCAGGGTCAAAACAGATCACAACAGAACAAGTATATAAGGTTTATTGAAGAGAAGTCAGAAACAGAAAAATGACTTAATCATATATTAGTTAGTTCCCAATCCAGAACTAAATGTAGCTACTAATAGGTTTTGTGGCTTTTACACCTGGTTTTTAAGGCAGTGTCTATGGGATGTCAATAGTCCTGTTCTATTGAGACATTCATTCAATGAACTCTTACTGAAGATAGAGAATCTACTCTGGCAGATAGCATTCTAGGTGTTGGTGATACATCAGTGGACCAGACTAAAAAAATCCCTGGACTCAAGGAACTTACAGTTTAGTTAGGGGAGACAAGTGAAAAAACAAATAAATAGTATGTCAGGTGGTAATGAGTTCTAGGAAGGAAAATTCAGCAGGGTAAAAGATGGTCTACAATTTTAGTTAGGGTGGAGGGTGGTTAAGCAAGTCCTCTCTAAAGAAGCAAAATTTAAGCATAAAGTAAAAGATTTGAGAGAGGAAGTAACATAGATATCTGATCCTCCATTTGAAAGCCTGCTTCATAGGTGTTCAGATCTTGTGTAAATTGAGGAATCCCAATTCTGAGGAACATTTGAATCTTTGGGATCTTCTTTCATCAGAATCTTCTCATGGTAGGCTGATTACAAAAAAGGTTTGATCCTTCACATCTCTTGCTATCCATGCCCTTAGAAATGTGATTTTACAGTTCTTCCAATCAATAGTTAGAGCCTGTTTCTCCAGTTTTGAAATATGAGCTAGCTTTGCTATTTAATTTGTCCAATAAAATGTGGCTGATGATGGGCCCATTTTGAATCTAGGCCTCAAGAGGCTTCACACACTTGTACTTGTTATTATTATTATTTAAGGATCCTTGTCACCTTCATAAGAACAAACTTAGGCTGTTCTGCTGGAGGACATGAGATCATGTGGAACAGACCATTTTCAGCTCAGGTGATGCTGTGGTTAAAAATCTGACTGCAGTGAGGTAGATGTGGGTTCATTCACTGGGTTGGAAAGATCCCCTGGAGTAGGAAATGGCAACCCATTCCAGTATTCTTGCCTGGAGAATTTCACGGGCAGAGGAGCCTAGTGGGCTACAGTCCATGGGGTCGCAAAGAGTTGGACACGACTGAGTATGCACACATGCATATGGCCCCAAATGAAGTCTCATTCATATAAGAGAGCCAAGACCATCAAAGTTGCTCAGCTGACCTGCACATCCTTGAGTGAGCCCTCTTGAATTCAACCAACATGAAAACTTCCCAGCCAACAAATTGACTTATGAACAATATTATATGATTATTGATTTGGCCATTGAAAATGGAGTGGTTTGATATGCAGCATTATTATGGCAACAGATAAACTCACTGTTTAAAAAAATTATTTTTAGAGAATAATAACTGTCAGGAGTCAGGGAATCATGATTATTCAAATTTGCAATGTATGCTTACAATTCAGCTTGGGATAATTTCTCCAGTTTTGAGAGGGGTGTGTGTGTGTGTGTGTGTGTGATAAGTGTAAGTGTGCGGGGAGCGAGCTCCGCCTCTGGCAAAGGTCATGAGGAAGGAGGCTTGGCATACGCAAAGGCGGGATCAAGCCTCAGGAGTCTCCCTGGAAATTCTCGAGCAATCTACCCCCAAAACCAGAGTCTGCCTACTTTCTGCTTTGTGCTTTCACCTACACCTCTGACTTTACGGGGGGCTGTCCCCCACGACCTCTCTGAAAAAAGAGTTAGCTTACAGCTCCAGTTAATAATTCCTGGGTGTGACAGTGTTTAACCTACAAACTCCTTTGGAAATCTTCTAGCCTGCTTGAATAGGTTTTTCCGGCCACATGTGATTGTTCAGAGCCTCCCAACTGTGAGAGGCAGGAGATGTTCTAAACTGTCTAAACACAGATTCTTTTGAGTAGTTAAAAGATTGATTAGAAATTGTATTGGTGAAGGGATTTTCACTTGTTGAGCCAATGTTTGCTGCTAAGTTTCCATATCCCTTACCTGCTGTGTCCCTGGCAGTGTATTGATTAATATAGTTGGTGTAAGTAGTCGCTTTAATGTTTGTAACCTGGGACCCTTGAGTTAATTCTTTTTCTTGTTATAGCCCACCACACCTTTGCTCTGTAGGAATGCAACTTTATCTAATGCTTTTTGGAGGCTGGCGCCTGACTTGAGAATAATCACCTTTAGAGAAAAAGGCCTCCGGGCCAGAAGATGATGCAAATCACCTAAACTTTTGCATATGATATGTTTGCAGGAAGAAAGCCTGGCTTACTGCATGACTCTACCCCTTCCCCCATTATCCTCTATGCATAACTTAAGGTATAAAAACTACTTTGGAAAATAAAGTGCGGGCCTTGTTCACCGAAACTTGGTCTCACCATGTCGTTCTTTCTCTTACCTTCTGGCTGAATTATTCAGCCTCTTTTCTCCACTGAATTTCCTCACTGAGCTATCCTTATTTCAGCCTCTTTTCTCCACTGAATTTCTTCACTGAGCTATCCTCATTCTATTACTCTTTATATCCTTAATTAACGTTTAATTAAGCAGTTGTTTCCTGATCCTCGCCGACGCCGTCCCCGCTTCGAATACCCTGGATCAGCCGGGGCTGGTCCCCGGCATAAGTGTCATTGGGTGAAGGGCGAGAAACAGAGAGTGAGAGAGAATGTTGGGTGGATCAAAGCAAGTTTACTGTCTGACAAGTATGTGAACTTGAAATACCTCTTCTTATTGCACATGCCCACATGATGATGTGATGAGTCTATTTATTACACATAGCTCCACAGGCACAAGTTGGTGGAATATGACAAGGGCTTCAAGGCAGTACTTTTGTGTTTTTTCATTTGGGCTCTTCTCTTCCTTTGTTACTGACAGTGCCCCCATAATCTAGATAAAAGCCCATAACTTCTCATTTTAAATAATACTGCTAGAGACTAAATCTCTCACACTCGCTATACAAAACACATTTGAAAGATGACATGAGCTAAATTACAGCCTTCCTTTTCACCCCATCAATCTTGTCAATGTCTGCTGCAATCTCACTTGAACAAAACAATTCCAATTATATTTTATAAAAACACTAAAATTTTCCTAAACTGGCAAAATCCTTCTGGCTTTTTCATTTTTATAATGCTGTGTTTTTCTCTGAGCTTCCTGTATTTCTGTTTATTCAAACACTAACATGATGTTAGCATATTCAAAAGCAGAGACATTACTTTCCCAACTAAGGTCTGTCTAGTCAAGGCTATGGTTTTGCCAGTGGTCATGTATGGATGTGAGAGTTGGACTGTGAAGAAGGCTGAGTGCCGAAGAATTGATGCTTTTGAACTGTGGTGTTGGAGAAGGCTCTTGAGAGTCCCTTGGACTGCAAGGAGATCCAACCAGTCCATTCTGAAGGAGATCAGCCCTGGAGTTTCTTTGGAAGAAATGATGCTAAAGTTGAAACTCCAGCACTTTGGCCACCTCATGCGAAGAGTTGACTCATTGGAAAAGATTCTGATGCTTGGAGGTATTGGGGGCTGGAGGAGAAGGGGACGACAGAGGATGAGATGGCTGGATGGCATCACTGACTCGATGGACATGAGTCTGAGTGAACTCCGGAAGTTGGTGATGGACAGGGAGGCCTGGCATGCTGCGATTCATGGGGGTCACGGAGTCAGACATGACTGAACGACTGAACTGAACTGAACTGCATTGAACATGATGTTTTGTGTATAAAGAAATGTTTCTGAACCATCACTAAAATGTATATTTTGAGCTGTGGTTTTCAGTTGTAGGGATGGATTTACACTGATCACTCTCTCCTCTTTTACCCAATGTCCAGGTCTGAGGACTGCTTTCTATAGTCATGGAAATAGAAGAGAAGCAAGTCCTGCCTATATTAGTACTGTGTCCTCACCAGTTAAGTTCAGCATTAACTTCTGGCTTTAATTTCAAAAGAATCTCTTCTTGATGTAAGTTTCAAAATATTTTTTTAAACTATTATCACATTTTGACTTAAAATTGATATACTGGGCTTTTTACTTTAAGCTCTCCAAATAAAGATTACAAAAGGATGCTTCAGCAAGCTCATGACTATTTTCTTTAGCAATAGTTGGTATTATCTCCAATTATTTTTCTCTTGGTGAATGAGCCTATTTGTATAAAAGAGACAAATTTATAATATTTTGTAAAGTGAATCAATTACACTATGCATACTTAATATTACTTATATTTGCAAATTCATCCTTAGTATTGGTGTTAGATATGTTTTCATCCAATCATAGATTAGCATAGTGATTATATATATATGTGTAATATTTATTATTTAAATGTATTTACTTATTTGTACACTGGTGCATTTCAAAATCAAGATTTGAAGTTAGATAATTCAAAGATAAGTATGACACTATTAGAATAATACTTCTTTCCTTAATATGTGTTTCTTAAAATGATGTTCTCAAGATCTGAGAATTTTCAAAAGTGACATTAAGAAAATATTACACACTGTAACAAATGATCATAACACCCACTGGGAAATGCACAAATGTTTACATAAAGAATCTAATTTAAAACACTATGCAAATTTTAAAGTATTTCTCTTAACAATTAAAACACTTTGGCATGATCAATTTACTCTTCATAATAATTAGTATGCTGAAAATCTGTTAGTTTTATATTTAAATAGTAATTCTCCATAAATTATTTGCAGAATATAATCTATTCAGCTCTATAATAAACATTATATTTTGGATCAGAAAACTGTCATCTATGCATTATGATCATTCAAACTTTTCTGCTTAAACTCCCCTAGAGGACATTCTGCATATCTTAAGTGCTCTCTTTTGCATACACTTGTTGGTGTATTTTGTCCATACTCCAAAGGAAATTGTGTCTTGAATTTGAAAATGGCTCCTAAGTCATGGTGTTCACATTTACCAGTGATTTCTGCTATACAAGTGGACTATTCAGGTTTGTATTTTCTTAAGAACAATAATTCTTATCATGTTTCTAGTAACCGTTTGAACTACAGTTGAAGTTACCAGGATAGAAGTACATTTTTTCCCTTCTTATAATACTAAAGCATTGATTGAGCATATGATTTCTTGCTTCATGTGGCATTACTTGTAAAGAAGTTTGAGTTCTGCTCTCTGATTCTGGAAAAAAAAATACACTTGAGTAAGGAAACCTATAAAAATTAAGTCCAAATCTCTGCTTGCAAGAAGGTTTTCAGAAAGTAAAGACAAATTGTGTCTTTCTTGGAAAAGGCTCTTTCTTTTAAAGGCTGAGTATTAATTCGTTTCAAGATATCCCAGCAGCTTTTTTAAATTTTATTCATTAGGGACTTGTGATGATTCTGATAGAGGTTAGAAATGTACTGTGTGTGTGTGCTCACTCAGTCGTGTTGTACTTTTTGTGACCCCATGAGCTGTAGTCTGACAAGCTCCTCTGTCTACAGGAATTCCCAGGCAAGAATACTGGAGTGAGTTGCCATTTCTTTCACCAAGGGATCTTCCCCACCTAGGGATTGAATCCATGTCTCTTGCATTGCGGGTGGATTCTTTACCATTGCCATACTAGTATCCATAATTAATTACCTGCATATGCAGTTATTTAAACTTTGGTAGCACAGTGGAGGAGAAAGAGCTTAACTCCACAGTTTACAAAATCTGAATCAGAGTTATGTACCCATCACTAATAAGCCATGTTTTCTTGGTCAAGTATGACTCTTGCTGAGGCCATGTACCATCTCTAAAAGTGACTCTTACTACTATTTCAACTACTCTCCACTGGATTTGTTAGGAGGAGAGAATGGGATAATATATTTAGAAGCTCATTACAATTGGTAAAGGAATGTTGAAATAAAAGCTAATATTTTCTTGAGACAGTTAATATGCTCACTACATATGTGATGCTGAGTCTGCCTATTTCTCTCTTCCACAGAAGTTTGCATTAAGACAACAGCTGAATTATTTTATACACATTATTTACAACATGATAATACATCAGTGGCATGAATCTCTAATAATATAGGCTACATTCTTTTTAACGTTTGTGATTTTGGTGACATGAAATTTATCATCACAAGATTACACAGACAGATTCAGAGGAGTGGTAGTTTTCACCTGCCTTCTCTTAATCTGAAGAATATTAGTGACTTAGGAAGGGTTTTTGAAAAACAAGAAGATGAGTGTTTGCCAGGCATGGGGTGATAGGAATTTCCTGGTAAAAAGCATCAAGTTAAAAGTAAGAAAACTAGATAAAAGGACCAGTGAGATGGACATGGACTGGGCTCAGAGAGTGGGCATAAAAGGAAACACTTCAGGAAGTTTGACATATCCTAATGAAAGACTTTAGTAGAAACAGGTATGGTTTGAGTAGCAAAAACAAGGAGATGTCACTATAGAGTTGAAGAGAGGATGAATTATCCATTAGGAAAATAACAGTACAGCCAAAGTCCTCTGGAAGAGAAATAGCCAGGCTTGAAATGGGCATTTTGGAGATTACTTTCTCTAACAGTGGATTATTCTGTTGAAAGAAATAGCTGGAATAAATAATGGCTGAAGTTCAAGTTCCACACTAAGTTAATTTGGTAAAGCACTCTCACCCATCCATTCTTATTTTCTTCTTATAGGCTCCTATGTACTACAAAAGCTACTAATGACATAGATGGGTCTCTGCTAATGAAGAAATCTCAAGAGTTACATAAATGCCAGTTCTTAAGCAACAATCAAGAAAAAAGCAGTCTACTTTTAAATAGACCAATATTTGGCTGTTTTCAGTCATCCTATACCAAGGAAAAATGGAGATCTTGAAAACACAATGCTTCTCGGTTTTGATCAAACATGAATCCCTTTACTCTTCATACAATAGCCTCTTATACCCAGTGATTACTCAGCTCTCATCACTGGCTGGTGGTGTCAGAAGCTATATCAGCATCTTCAGTAGTAGCTGGATAAAAACTTCTATGTTTATCTTAAGAAAATATCTTTCATGCTACTGTCTTGTTATGCAGTCTGAAAATACATTCTGATTCAACTCTGAAAAGAAGACAGCTTAAATACTTGACAACAGTCATATAGTCAAGGCAGGCCATAATTTCTGTTTCAGAAACCGTGTGTGCAAGCTGATTTTTTCCTCTACTGCTAGAGTTTCAGGGCCAGATTTTCAAAAAATCATTTGTGTGCATAAAATGGGTAATTGCACACACAAATGGGCAATTTTGTACACATTTATCCATTTTGCATATGCAATTATATGCTTCTGAGGGTATAACACATGTACATGAAATTTGGTAAGCAAATCCATTACACCTTCCTTTGAAAATTTGGTCCATATTGCAGGTTTATTGCACAGAAGAAAACTGAGATTCTTCCTGTTTGATAATATAATTGCACACATTACTTTTCTTTGTATCCTGCTTTTAATCAAGCCCATTAAATTATTAACCCAATCATCCCAACAGCCCTATTATCTATGAATGCTAAATGTTATGACAATCTCATTTTAGAAATTAAGAAATCAAGACACAGAAGTTGGACTTCTCTAAATATTAACCACTTTCCATTTAGGCTTCCTGACAAATAGTTCCCTAGAATCCACTCTCCATCTGCCTGCACAAATGCAAATCTAAAAGAACAATTATTGCAATTGGCAAATGAATTGAGCATAAATACAAATTTCATTCCCTGTGGTCCAACTAAGCCAAAGTTTACTCACATTTCTGGACTGACAAAAAAAACTTACACCATATCTTTTTTTCAAGCATAGATCAAGTAAGACTGTAAGTCTTAATAGGAGGGCTTGTTCACCTGGGAAATTCCTATGTCTTTGTCAAAACTAGAGAATAAAACATTCACTCACTTCACGGAAGTAAATTGTGTCTTTGGGTTTGCAGCATGTTTCTCAGAAAGCTGATAAAAGAGGTTTATTTGACTGATAACAGCCTGAATTTTGTGGTTATATGTGTGGCTTTCTCACAAAGCTGAAAGCAGAAATCTTTGTGGCTTTGATAGCAGGGAAATGAAACAGACACTTGTGAATATTTGTCGTTGTTGCAGTTAACTTATATGCCCTTTCATATTCCTGCCTGACTTGCTACTTGTCTACCATTTCATTGTGCAGTCTATGTTGACAGTATTGCATAGACAGGAAGCTCAAGTTGTTTCAGAAAAGAAAAGAAAGCTATCAGTCCCTGTGAGGAAAAAAAAAAGTCAAATTGGCACCTACTATACACAGATTACAATTTGACAGCAACTTTGTATGAAATTTATGGATTGCTTACATTAAGACAAATTAAGTTCCTTTAAAATGATTTTTAATTGAGTTATTATTAGGCATTAGCAGTAGGAATAGTAGCAGCAGCAGCAAATGTAGTTGTAATAGTAGCAGTCAAATAGGAGCAATACTGCTAATGACAAACACAGAATTACCTACTATTTATTTGACTACTTCTTATGTGCCACACACTGTGGTAGGTATTTTAAATTAATTGTCTCTTCGTGGGAGGGATAAATTAGGATAAGGGATTAACAGATACACACTCTCTCTATATAAAATAACAAGGATTGACTGTATAGCACAGGGAACTATATTCAATATCTTGTAATAACTTATAAAGGAAAATAATCTGAAAAATTATATATATATATATATATACACACACACATACAACTGAATCACTTTGCTTTATACCTGAAACTAACATAATATTGTAAATTAACAATACTTCAATAAAAATACATTGTCTTTTATAACACTCACAGAGCCTCTGAGAGATATTTTTAATCACTTTGACAGATAAGAAAATGAGAGGCTTAAAAACTGTGGTTATATAGCTAAGTAAGTAGCAGAACTAGGATTAACTTTAATGCAATCAGATTTTAAAGGATACAGACAGAAAAATGGGTACAGTTCCATTTCATCTGTTTAATTTTTATTCCTATGTAATTGTAGAGGATAAAAGGGGAACTTTGACAGTTGCTTATTTCTTAAAATGCCATTCATGGGATACAGTTTTTGTAACTCATGCATTTTAAAATTCAATCTTGCTAAGTAGTATTAGGTAAAAAATACCACCTGTGTTACAAGTCATGAGTTAGAGATAGTATTAAACAGAAGGAGGGGCCTGACTTTGACGCATAATGCTATTTCTTGGTAAAAAGAGTAAATTATTTTATTTAAGACATGTGTGTGTGTGTGTGTGTGTCTGTAATTGCACTGAAAAAAGTTAGCCTTCTAAAGTACCTGAGTCTACTAATAACATTAGTTTCTTCAGTAATATCTAAAGCTGAGAAACACCTCAAGTAATAAACTGTGTGCTGCTCATTAGTCTTAAACCTTTCATGATGAGCATGTTTATTGGGATATTTAATAATTTGTGTTTCCTTAGAAAATTTCATCTTAGAATCCCAGTGTGCTTTCTAAACATAAATTATCTTAGCACTGCTACTAGGAAGATGTATATGTGCATACATTGCTCAAATATGCCCCAAATGATGAAATGGTCTACTTTATATCACAAAGTGTGGACAATTCAGTTACTGAAGTCATTCCTTGATTGAATGATTTATTCTAAACACACATATAAAACCATAATTCGAGAAGAAGGTGTTCCTCAGAAATACATTTCTGTACAGAATTGGCAAACTATATAATTGACAATCACTCTCAAAATACTCTAGATGTCAATCAATTTATCAAACCCAATTCAGATACTCAACAGCTCAGGGAGGATCTTCTTTACTCTGTCACATAATTAAAGTGATCCCGGAAAGCTCTGTGAATAAGTCTAATAAGTTAGAGTTATGTTAAGTAATGTTCATGTACCTGCACACACAAAAGTGGTTGTTGTCTAGTTGCTAAGTTGTCTCTGACTCTTTGTGACCCCATGGACTGTAGCTCACCAGGCTCCTCTGTCCATGTTCTTTTCCAGACAGGAATACTGAAGTGGGTTGCTACTGCCTTCTCCAGAGGATCTTCCCAACCCAGGGGTCGAACCTGTGTCTTCTGCTTGGCAGGAAGATTCTTTACCCCTGAGCCACCAGGGAACCCTGCAGCCAAAAGTAGGCAGGGCCTTTTTTGGATCACATTGTTTGGTCAAATATTTCCCCATAGGCCCATATTACCTCAGAAGTTTTATGTCATAGCTCATTTTTCACAAACTCTATCTTCTACTTGTGCATATTAAGAAAGTTTGTTGTGTAGTGATCAGTTTACTTGGGATGTCTAATAGATAAGAAGGAGCCTGCAACTAGGAAGCCTCTATGACATTTGCAAAAGTGCAGTGTGGCTACTGTATCTCCAAAGTGAGGACATTTTGTGTTAGTATAAGCAGTAGGGACTGGGGAGTTTGACTTTGCCTTAAGTGTTGGAAAAAATATTTTCTTAAATCCTGTAATACAAATTCAAGAGGTAAGAGTTTGCATGCAAATGTTTCATTCCATACCCAAGTTGTTCTTTTGCATGCCAAGAGGCACACGGTTATCTTCTTAGCACAAAATTTTGTAATCTTAAGCTGACCTACATACTGAAATATTTACATAGAGGTAAGCTCTAGAAGAATATAACTTTAGCCCTTGGTGAGCTATTATAGAAGTGTATGCAAGTTAGCACACAGCTATGCAAAGTATAGTCTGTTTCCTCTGACTTTTTTTTTTTTCTTACCTTCACCAACCTCCCTTTATGAGGGATATTGTTCAGTTTAAAGTGAATGAATTCAGTTTTTTCCTTCTGCCCAGTGCTTCTGCAAACCATCCCTTCTCCATGTAACAATTTCCACTTGGGCAAATTTCTCATCCTCATAATGCCTTTTACATTTCCTTTTCCACAAGTGTTTCCAGAAGGTAGTTTTCATCTTAAAGCTGCTACTTTAAGCTTAAAGAAGTTTTAGCTTGTTCACATAAAGCACTTTCTTTCATCTAAGAAAGCATCAAGGAAAGACAGCATTCTGAGGGAAGTACAAACTGTCAATTTTAGAAAAAGGGCTAGTTTATTTAACTTCAGAAAAGGCAACATATAATAGTTTCTGGGGTTTGATAATATTGAGAGCTGCATGCACTCTTATGGTTTAATTCCTTTCAGAAATGAAGAGAATGCTGTTTATTAGGATTTTGCAATGTTTGTGATACTCATGGTTACCACAGATAGTTTTAATATGCTATTTTTCATTTATGCACAAATGGTCCAATTAAAAATTATGATCTTTGTTAGAAAACTTTGGAGGAATTTCATGCATCATCAGAATTCAACAGATGATATTCTCATCAGCAAAAAGGGAATACCTTAACCTAAGGCCAAAAACAAATTATCCAATCACCCATCAGATAGCAGAATGAGAAGATTACTGTGTATTTAAGTGGAACACATGTATTTTGCAGGCTCACTTGATGCAAAATCATGTAGAACAAGACATCACCAAGCTATTTGAAAATTAAATGGTAGTTTACTTATCACTAGGGATCTGACAGCATTTCTGAACTGGGTGTAATGGTTCAGGATAACATCTCTTTTTTTTTTTAAACTCTCATATCCTGAACAGATTTAAGAATTCTTAAAAATGGAGAACACTGGGTTCTTTTCACTGAAGGATATGTTTTTCAAGATTATAATTTTACTATGAACATTTATTGTAGTGGTGGTCTATTTATGAGGATAAACCAAGGTCAGATGGTTGTGCATCATTAAGAGACAGATGATGAAAGGACGAACAAAATACATTCATCAGCAAACCAATATAAAAATGAAAGAAAATTAACAAGGGAGAGCATGGGGCAATGGGTGAAAAAACCTCTATGGCATCTCAATCAAAGTCAGATAATATGCTTTGTGATTCTCTCAATTAGCTGTCCCCCCTCCCCCCACCATTTGCCAGCAGAGGCACTCATTTCTCCCTCAGCATTTATTTAAATTAAACTAAATGAAAACTCGTATCTGTTAATAGCCATTCACATTTTCTTGGCTTTTCTGACACTAAGAAAAACCTCTTTAATCTCAGCAGCAGTCCCTTATGCTGCCTGTACTCTAATATGTTCATTTTCAACATGATATGTGGTATTAGGTAGAGGAACAACTTTTGTCCTCCTTCACTGTAACTAGATATCTGTTTTTCTGTACATAGCCCTCAACATTTGCCCTTAATAGTCTATAAATTCAAATAATATTCACTGTGTCTATTGACTTTACTTTTACTGATAATCTTGTAAACACACTGAAACTTATTTATCCTGAAGTCTTGTACATGCTCTTTGGCATGATTTGTACCATTTGCTTTTATTTGAGATGCTTTTTCACATGACATTGTGAAATAACCATTCTATGTAAGCAGACGTGAAGAAAAGCGATTATTAAGACACATCAAGTTCTTTACCTCTTTTTCCACTATGGTATTTATATCCAAGATCTCTCTCCCTCTTAGGGAAAGGTGTCTTTTAGAACATCTTTGGCTAGTAATTCTCTCAATGTTCTTCTTTTTCTTTTTCCCTTCTTCAGACTTTTAGAATCATGTGTACCAAGTTCAAGCCAAAGTGGAGCATTTCAAATTGAGAAAGACCCCAACAGACGTTAGAGTCTCAGCACCATGAATTTTCCCATGATGGCCAAAGTATGCATAGACGTGACGTTCAGTAATTTAATGACAACAAATCCAAACATATAAGGTAAAATCTCCCCATCTGTGCCTAATCCTTTAGCAAGTGTTCACAATGCAAATGCTACAGGCTTTTCTAGGTCATTTGGCATTATGTGAAAAATCGCTGCTCTGACCCCATATGGTGAAGCGTCAGTAGCTAAACAGATTGGCAGGGTAGGGTCATAATACACTAGAATCCTTGAGGACATCAGTTGATGCTTAGTCAATTCAAAAGCAGCTTGACATTCTTTTCAACAATGACACTGTTTATTTTGCTGTAATAGTTGTATCATAAAAAGTAACTGCTATGGAAAGATTTGGTTTAAATTTCTTGATGTAGTTTTATCAGAAATAGAAAGAATATACAATTCTATACATATACAACATTGATAAAGAATAGAATATGTATTGCATACAAAATAAATAGATGATGTATACGTATATTCATATTTATGTAATGGAAGACAGAATTGATTGATTAAGCTTTTAGTTACATGATCAGAAATTTTTGCTGAAAATACAATTTTTAGACACTCTGTAGAGAAAATAAGTATAGGAAAATAATTTTAAACATTTACACTATTTTCAGAATGACTACCAAATAATTTTGATTCCATCAATTTCTCTGTAATGAAGGTATAATTAGACACCAAGCTAAAAGACCATGCATGAGATTTAACTGACATTCACTTAAGAAAATTAAATATTTATAAAAATGTAAATATGCTAAGGATGGGAGATGAGCTTTTATTACTTGAGTCCTACAGCTCACGCATTCATTCACTCATTATTTTTTCCAAAAAATTTGATTTAATTTGACATTTTTTGAAAACCTTTTGGCTTTTGGCTATTCGCTAGTATGCTCCTCAAATGAGAAATATTTCATATTGACCTTCTTCTTTTCTAGTTTTTCATTATAATTAAGGGCGGGGACAGGGTCTCAAGAAAGAAAACTTTAACTGGTAAAATGTAAATATGCTAAGGATGGGAGATGAGCTTTTATTACTTGAGTCCTACAGCTCATGCATTCATTCACTCATTATTTTTTCCAAAAAAAATTGATTTAATTTGACATTTTTTGAAAACCTTTTGGCTTTTGGCTATTCGCTAGTACGCTCCTCAAATGAGAAATATTTCATATTGACCTTCTTCTTTTCTAGTTTTTCATTATAATTAAAGGCGGGGACAGGGTCTCAAGAAAGAAAACTTTAACTGGCACTACCAGAATCTCTTTTTGCTGAACAAATTCATTTCAGAACTGTCACCAAACATAAATCCCTGATATATGAAGTTAGGTGAAATTTACATCACTTTATAATTCTGCAATTAGGTTCCTTACTTTAGTGTGTGTTTAATGGTCCCTATCTAAGAAGACCTTGTGTTATAGCTTGCCACTATGTATTCTTATGCTGACAGTTGTTCAGTTACCTAGTTGTGCCTGGCTCTTTGCGACCCCATGGACTGCAGCACATCAGGCTCCCTGTTCCTCACCATCTCCCAGAGTTTTCCCAAGTTCATGTTCATTGCATTGGTGATGCCCTCCAGCCATCTCATCCTCTGACACTCACTTCTCCTTCTGCCCTCAAACTTTGCCAGTATCAGGGACTTTTCCAATGAATCATCTGTTTGTATCAGATGACCAAAATACTGGAGCTCCAGCTTCAGAATCAGTCCTTCCATTGAATATTCAGGGTTTATCTCCCTTAAGATTGAATGGTTTGATCTCCTTGCTGTCCAAGGGACCCTCAGGAGTCTTCTCCAGCACCACAGTTCAAAGGCATCAATTCTTCGGCTTTCTGCCTTCCTTACGGTTCAGCTCTCACAACCATACCTGACCACTGGGAAGATCATAGCCTTGACTACATGGACCTTTGTCAGCAGAGTAATGTCCCTGCTTTTCAACACACTGTCTAGGTTTCTCATAACTTTCCTTTCAAGAAGCAACCATCTTCTGATTTCATGGCCGCAGTCACCATCCACAGTGATTTTGGAGCCCAATAAGAGGAAATCTGTCATGACTTCCACCTTTTCCCCTTCTATTTGCATGAAGTAATGGGGCCAGATGCCATGATATTAGTTTTTTTTTTTAATGTTTAGTCTTAAGCTGGCTTTTTCACTTTTCTCCTTCACCCTCATCAAGAGGTTGTTTTGTTCCTCTTCACTTTCTGCAATTAGAGTGGTACCATCTGCATATCTGAGGTTGTTGATGTTTCTCCTGCCTATCTTGATTCTGGCTTGAAACTCTTCCAGTCCATCATTTCTCATGATGGGCTCTGTGTATAGGTTAATCAAGCAAGATGACAGCAGATAGCCCTATCGTACTCCTTTCTAGATCTTGAACCCATCAGTTGTTCCATACAGGGTTTTAACTGTTGCTTCCTGATTTGCATACAGGTTTCTCAGGAGACAGACAAAATGGTCTGATATCCCCACCTCTCTAAGAGCTTCCCACAGTTTGTCATGATCCACACAGTTGAAGGCTTTAGCATATTGAATGAAACAGAGATAGATTTTTTTTTTTTTTTCCTGAAATTTCCTTGCTTTCTCTATAATCCAGCAAATGTTGGTAATTTGATCTCTAGGTCCTCTTCCTTTCCTAAACCTAGCTTGGACATCTGGAGGTAATTGGTTTGCATAATGCTGAAGCCTAGCATGTAAGATTTTAAGCATGACTTTACTAGCATGCGAGATGAGTGCAATTGTCTGATAGCACATTCTTTAGTACTACCCTTCTTGGGAATTGGGATGAAGATTGACCTTTTTCAGTCTTGTGGCTTCTGCTGGGTCTTCCAGATTTGCTGACATAATGAATGCAAGATCTTGATGTCATCCTCCTTTAGGGATTTGAATAATTCTGCTGGAATTTCATTGCATCCACTAGCTTTATTAACAGCAGTTCTTCTTAAGGCCCACTTGACTTTGCACTCCAGAATGTCTGGCTCTGGGTGACTAACCAAACCATTGTAGTAATCCAGTTCATTAAGATTTTTTTTTTTTAATATTCTTCCATGTATTCCTTCCATCTCTTCTTGATCTCTTCAGCATCTGCTAAGTCACTATGTCTCATTTTTATCCTTTATTGTGCGAATCTTTGGGCAGAATGCTCCCTTGATGTTTCCAATTTTCCTGAAGACATCTCTAGTCTTTCACCTTTTGTTGTTTTCTTCTATTACTAAACACTGTTCATTGAAGAAGGGCTTCTTGTCTCTTTTAACTATTCTTTGAAACTCCACATTTAATCGGATGTACCTTTCCTTCTCTCCCTTGCTTTTCACTTCTCTTCATTCTTCCGCTATTTGTAAAACATCCTCAGATAGCCACTTCACCTTTTTGCTTTTTGTTTTCCTTGAGATGGTTTTGTTCACCACCTTTGTTCATACAATATTATAGATGTCTGTCCACAGTTCTGAAGGCACACTGTCCTCTAGATCTAGTCCCTTGACTCTATCTGTTACCTCTACTGTGAATTCATACAGGATTTTACTTAAGTCATTCCTGTCTGTCCTAGAGTTTTTCCCAATTTTCTTTTGTTTAAGCCTGAATTTTGCTATGAGAAGCTGATGATCTGGGCCACAGTCAGCTCCAGGTCTTGTTTTTGCTGACTACATATAGCTTCTCCATCTTCAGCTAGAGAGAATGTAATCACTTTGATTTCCATATTGACCATTTGATGATGTCCACGTGTAAAGTCATCTCTTGTGTTGTTGAAAAAGTGTATTTTCTATGACTAGTGCATATTTACTATGCTGACAGTAAATATACACATGCAACTGATGAAAACAAATGAAGGAAATTGTCAATATCCCCTCCAAAAGCTACACCTGGAATTTTATTTTTTATGTGAGTGGAATAATTAAAAAAAGCCCACAATTATAAAATTCTTGTCCTTACAAATTACTTAAAATATGTGACTGATAAATATTACTGTCACATATATTATATATGAGATATATATATATATATATATAAAACTTTGTGTAAAAATTTATTACAAATAATTAAGTATCATTTTAAGAAAGAATAATAACAGAGAATGTTACAACTACATACAAATTAAACAAGTTAAGAAATTTCTTCAGGCTACAGCAGCATAATTGAGGTAGACCAATCCTCCTACTCATAATAATCAGAAATCTGGATAAAGTACTAAAAATATATTTGAAAATAACAAACAAATTTTAAGCAAAAAGTATTTGCAGGGTTACAAAGAGAAGACAGTCACAAAGTAAAGGGAGATATTTCTATGGCATTTGCTTGTTCTTACTCTTCTATTCTGGCAAAATGCCTAAACACAGGGCTGCTGCCAAGAGACAGAGAAACAAATACAACTTTTGGCAATTTTATGGGTCAAGAGAGACAAAAATTGGAGTTTGAGTCTACTTTGAACAGTCTATAAAAATCTGGTAAGAAAGGAGGTACATCGAACTGAGCCTGCAATACTGCCAGTTTTCCCTTCTTAAACGTTTGCCAAAATTCTTGAACTGTGCAAAGCAAGAGGGTAAGAAACAAGAAGAAAGGTCTGAAGAGCAAAATTAAAACTTCAGAGGATCTTAAGAAGACAGCAATTGCAGTTTACCACCCACCAAGAAGGAAATGCTGCACTGAAACCTCAGTGCCTCAGCAATGGGTCCCTGGGGAGGACTTCACTCTAGAAGTAGAAATGATCCAGTGTTGTAGGAAATATTATAAAGCTGATACTAAAACTACAGTAATCCTAGTTCTTGATTATTTAAAATGATCTGATACCACTATATCTGCTTATCGGAGTATAAGCAAAATCTTCTCTGTAGGAAAAGAACACCCTACATGGCCTCAAAAATTTAGCATATACACTATCTAGTATTAAAAATTAAAACAAAACAGAAATAACAACAAATTGAATAAAAGAGAACAAATGATACAAATAGATTCACAAATGACTGAGATATTAGAGTTATCAGGTAGAATATGAAATACTTGTTATTCAAGACAATAGGTGATTGAATGAAGAATTTCTCCAGAAAACAGAAGCTTTAAGAAAATAAAATAGTAATTCTTAGACCGATAAATAAAATAATTAATAATAAAGTATACCAACAGATTGTATACAGCAGCAGAGACAATTTGTGAACTTGAAAATATCCAGACTGTGGTGGATTCATTTTGATATTTGGCAAAACTAATATAATTTGTAAAGTTTAAAAATAAAATAAAATTTTAAAAAAATGTCAAAAAAAAAAGAAAGAAAATATCCAGACTGAAGCACAGAAAGAAAAAAGGCATAGAAAATACAGAAGAGATCATAAGAGACACACACAAATTAAAAATATTTGAATTATGTGCAACTATAATCCCAGAGAAGAAAAAGAGAGCAAGCGGAGAAAGAAATAATATCCAAGAATCTTTCAAAATGGATTGAAGAAAAAGAAGGAAACCCTACTTTTTGCAACATGAATGGATTTTGACAGCATTGTGCTAAGAGAAAAAGTTAGACAAAGAAACACAAATGTTTTAAGTTTTCATTTATATCTAAATCTAAATCTAAAAAAGCCAAACTCATAGAGACAGAGTGAAATGGTGGTTACCAGGAGCTGCAGGGTGGGTGAAACAGAGAGATTTTGGTCAAAGGGCTTATTGTGATGAATCTAGGCATATTTTTCTAAAATTATGCCTATGTTTGGTAGGGTTTCTTGAATCTGTGGCCTGAAATCTTCAATATATTGCTCAAATTTTATTAAGATGATTGATATATAGCATATCTAAGTTAAGGTAAAATTAAAACATTTTTAAAGCTTGCATTAAAAATATTTTTACTGAAATATAGTGGATTTACAATATTTTATTAGTTTCAGGTGTACAACATAGTGATTCAATATTATTATAGATTATACTCCTTCAATATAATAATATTGAATCACTATGTTGTACACCTGAAACTAATAAAATATTGTAAATCCACTATATTTCAATAAAAATGATATGATCAATAAGGGGTTAATATTCAAAATACATAAACAAATGATGCAACTCAAAAAAAAGTAAGCTTATTAAAAACTGGATAGAATATATGAATAGACTTTTTCCCAAATACATACAGATGGATGACAGGCACATAGAAAGTTGCTAAACATTGCTAATTATTAGAGAAATGCAAATCAAAACAACAGTAAAATATCAATTCACGCCTAGCAGAATGGCTATCATCAAAAAGTATACAAATAACGAATGCTGGAGAGGATGTGGAGAAAAGGGAACCCTTGCACACTGTTGATGGGAATGTAAGTTGTTGTAGCCACTATGGAAAATAGTATGGAGTTTCCTCCAAAAACTTAAAAAGAACTATTATGCAATTTCACCTGGGTACACATCTGAAGAGGGTGAAAACACTAATTCAGAAAGATAATGCTCCCCAATGTTCATATCAGTGTTATTTACAATAGCCAAGTTATGGAAGCAATCCAAGTGGCTTAAATGGATAAAGAAGGTATATAATGGAAATTCCTCAATCACACACACAAAATGAACTTCTGCCATTTGCAACAATGTGGGTGAACCTAGAGAATATTATGTTTAGTGAAATAAGGCAGACAGAGAAAGACAAATATTTTATATTATTACTTACATGTGGAATTTGAAAAACAAAACAAATGGATATAGCAAAACAGAAACAAGCTCACAAATAAAGA
Organism: Bos grunniens; assembly: GCF_055505025.1. Lineage (NCBI taxonomy): Eukaryota > Metazoa > Chordata > Mammalia > Artiodactyla > Bovidae > Bos > Bos grunniens. The sequence goes on along the minus strand of NC_141194.1, from coordinate 95,358,554 downwards.
AAACAAACTAGTGTATACCTGTGGAGAGACAGAAGGTAGAAGGGACTAGATAGGAATATGGGATTAAAAGATACAAACTACTATGTATAAAATAAATAAACAACAAGGATATATTGTACAGCTCAGGGAAATATAGCCAGTGATTTGTAATAACTTAAATGAAGTATAATCTACAAACTTCAATTTTTAAATGGGTAAGTTCTGGGAATCTAATTATAGTTTAGTATCTATAATTAAGAATACTGTATTATATACTTGAAATTTGCTAAGAGAATAGGTTTGAAATACTATCATCATGCACACACAAACAAATTATAAATGTATGAGGTAATGGAGGTATTTCAATTGTGGTAATTATATATGAAAAGAAATTGAAAGTGAAGTAGCTCAGTCACGTCCGACTCTTTGTGACCCCATGGACTGTAGCCTACCAGGCCCCTCCATCCATGGGATTTTCCAGGCAAGAATACTGGAGTGGGTTGTGGTTTCCTTCTCCAAGAGACCCTCCCAATCCAGGGATTGAACCCGGATCTCCCGCATTGTAGGCAGATGCTTTACAATCTGAGCCACAAGGGAAGATAATTATATATATGTGTGTGTATATATATCACATTTTACACCTTAAAATTTGATCTGCTATACATCAATTATATCTTAATAAAGCTGGAAAAGAACAGATTAAAGATAACACATCACAAATTCAAGAAACCCTATCAATGTAAACAAGATAAATAAAGAGAAAGTGTACCCAGATTCACCCAGGGAAGCTGACCCCTGAGTACCTTGAGTGGTCAGGATGTCAGGCACAGTGAAGAAGAGTCCCTGCCAGAGTTGCCATTTGTTGCAGGAAGGGGAACCCCTTCCAGGTCCTGAAACCAGGCTCTTGTCTAACACTCAGAAATGAATTGTCTGAGGGGATACTTGTGCTGACAAACAAGAGATTTTATTGGGAAAGGGCACCCTGGTGGAGAGCAGCAGGTTAAGGGAACCCAGGAGAACAGCTCTGTCACATGGCTTGCAGTCTCGGGTTTTATGGTAATGACATTAGTTTCCGGATTGTCTTTAGCCAATCATTCTGACTCAAGAGTCCTTCCTGGTGGTGCACACCTTGTTCAGCCAAGATGAATGCCAGAGAGAAGGATTCTGGGAGGTGGTTGGACATGTGCTGTCTCATTTTGACCTTTCCCAAACTCTTCCGATTGGGAAGAGTTCCTCCAACTCTTCTGGTTGGAGGCTTATTAGTTCCATGTTCCTTATCAGGATGTCCTGTCAGAAAACAACTCATGTAAAAAAAAGCGCAGGCGGCTGCAACGGGCGCGCTAAGCATGGCCGAGAGGAACTACTTCACGTCTGAGGTCAGGGGCAGAAGCTGGGAGGACCCCATGCCCGAAGGGCAGCGGCCAAGAGGAGTTACCCAACGTCCGAGGTCGGGGGGGGGGGGGCGGCCGAGAGGAGATACACAGCGTCTGAGGTCAGGGGCGGCGACAAGAGGAGTTACCCCAAGTCCAAAGTCAAGGGCGGCAGCCGGGAGGAGATACCCCATGCCCTTAAACCCAAGGCCAGGGGCAGCGGACGGGAGGAGCTACCCCACCCGACTAAGCCTGAGGCCAGGGGCGGCGGGTGGGAGGACCAACCCCACGCCTTGGCTGCGAGGGCACAGGAAGGCCTAGAGGAGCTATCCCACATTGAAGGTAAGGAAGGGCGGTGGTGAGGAGATACCCCTTGTCCAAGGTAAGGAGCAATGGCTGAGCTTTGCTGGAGCAGCAGTGAAGAGATACCCCACGCCCAAGGTAAGAGAAACCCAAGTAAGACGGTAGGTGTTGCAAGAGGGAAGCAGAGGACAGATACACTGAAACCATGCTCACAGAAAACTATCAATCTAATCACACTAGGACCACAGCCTTGTCTAACTCAATGAAACTAAGCCATGTCCATGGGGCAACCCAAGACGGGCGGGTCATGGTGGAGAGATTTGACAGAATGTGGTCCACTGGAGAAGGCAAAGGCAAACCACTTCAGTATTCTTGCCTTGAGAACCCCATGAACAGTATGAAAAGGCAAAATGCTAGGATACTGAAAGAGAAACTTCCCAGGTCAGTAGGTGCCCAATATGCTACTTGAGATCAGTGGAGAAATAACTCTAGAAAGAAAGAAGGGATGGAGCCAAAGGAAAAACAATACCCAGATGTGGATGTGACTGGTGATAGAAGCAAGGTCTGATTCTGTAAAGAGCAATATTGCATAGGAACCTGGATGTCAGGTCCATGAATCAAGGCAAATTGGAAGTGGTCAAACAAGAGATGGCAAGAGTGAATGTCGACATTCTAGAAATCAGCAAACTGAAATGGACTGGAATGGGTGATTTTAATTCAGATGACCATTATATCTACTACTGCGGGCAGGAATCCCTCAGAAGAAATGGAATAGCCATCATGGTCAACAAAAGAGTCCAAAATGCAGTGCTTGGATGCAATCTCAAAAACAACAGAATGATCTCTGTTTGTTTTCAAGGCAAACCATTCAATATCACAGTAATCCAAGTCTATGCCCCAACCTGTAATGCTGAAGAAGCTGAAGTTGAACGGTTCTATGAAGACCTACAAGACCTTTTAGAACTAACACCCAAAAAAGATGTCCTTTTCATTATAGGGGACTGGAATGCAAAAGTAGGAAGTCAAGAAACACCTGGAGTAACAGGCAAATTTGGCCTTGGAATAGGGAATGAAGCAGGGCAAAGACTGATAGAGTTTTGCCAAGAAAATGCACTGGTCATAACAAACACCCTCTTCCAACAACACAAGAGAAGACTCTATCCATGGACATCATCAGATGGTCAACACCGAAATCAGATTGATTATATTCTTTGCAGCCAAAGATGGAGAAGCTCTATACAGTCAGCAAAAACAAGACCAGGAGCTGACTGTGGCTCAGATCATGAACTCCTTATTGCCAAATTCAGACTTAAATTGAAGAAAGTAGGGAAAACCACTAGACCATTCAGGTATGACCTAAATCAAATCCCTTATGATTATACAGTGGAAGTGAGAAATAGATTTAAGGGCCTAGATCTGATAGTTAGAGTGCCTGATGAACTATGAAATGAGGTTCGTGACATTGTACAGGAGACTGGGATCAAGACCATCCCCATGGAAAAGAAATGCAAAAAAGCAAAATGGCTGTCTGGGGAGGCCTTACAAATAGCTGTGAAAAGAAGAGAAGTGAAAAGCAAAGGAGAAAAGGAAAGATATAAGCATCTGAATGCAGAGTTCCAAAGAATAGCAAGAAGAGATAAGAAAGCCTTCCTCAGTGATCAATGCAAAGAGATAGAGGAAAACAACAGAATGGGAAACACTAGAGATCTCTTCAAGAAAATCAGAGATATCAAAGGAACATTTCATGCAAAGATGGGCTTGATAAAGGACAGAAATTGTATGGACCTAACAGAAGCAGAAGATATGAAGAAGAGATGGCAAGAACACACAGAAGAACTGTACAAAAAAGATCTTCACGACCCAGATAATCACGATGGTGTGATCACTGACCTACATGTAGACATCCTGAAATGTGAAGTCAAGTGAGCCTTAGAAAGCATTACTACGAACAAAGCTAGTGAAGGTGATGGAATTCCAGTTGAGCTATTTGAAATCCTGAAACATGATGCTGTGAAATGCTGTGAAATTAGCTGCAGTCAATATGCCAGCTAATTTGAAAAACTCAGCAGTGGCCACAGGACTGGAAAAGGTCAGTTTTCATTCCAATCCCAAAGAAAGACAATGCCAAAGAATGCTCAAACTACTTCACAATTGCACTCATCTCACACGCTAGTAAAGTAATGCTTAAAATTCTCCAAGCCAGGCTTCAGCAATATGTGAACCGTGAATTTCCTGATGTTCAAGCTGGTTTTAGAAAAGGCAGAGGAACCAGAGATCAAATTGCCAACATTCGCTGGATCATGGAAAAAGCAAGAGAGTTCCAGTAAAACATCTATTTCTGCTTTATTGACTATGCCAAAGCCTTTGACTGTGTGGATCACAATAAATTGTGGAAAATTCTGAAAGAGATGGGAATACCAGACCACCTGATCTGCCTCTTGAGAAATCTGTATGCAGGTCAGGAAGCAACAGTTAGAACTGGACATGGAACAACAGACTGGTTCCAAATAGGAAAAGGAGTTTGTCAAGGCTGTATATTGTCACCCTGTTTATTTGACTTATATGCAGAGTACATCATGAGAAACACTGGACTGGAAGAAACACAAGCTGGAATCAAGATTGCCAGGAGAAATATCAATAACCTCAGATATGAAGATGACACCACCCTTATGGAGGAAAGTGAAGAGGAACTCAAAAGCCTCTTGAGGAAAGTGAAAGTGGAGAGCGAAAAAGTTGGCTTAAAACTGAACATTCAGAAAATGAAGATCATGGCATCCGGTCCCACCACTTCATGGGAAATAGATGGGGAGACAGTGGAAACAGTGTCAGACTTTATTTTTCTGGGCTCCGAAATCACTGCAAATGGTGACTGCAGCCATGAAATTAAAAGACGCTTACTCCTTGGAAGGAAAGTTATGACCAACCTAGATAGCATATTCAAAAGTAGAGACATTCCTTTGCCAACAAATGTTCGTCTAGTCAAGGCTATGGTTTTTCCTGTGGCCATGTATGGATGTGAAAGTTGGACTGTGAAGAAGGCTGAGAGCCGAAGAATTGATGCTTTTGAACTGTGGTTTTGGAGAAGACTCTTGAGAGTCCCTTGGACTGCAAAGAGATCCAACCAGTCCATTCTGAAGGAGATCAGCCCTGGGATTTCTTTGGAAGGAATGATGCTAAAGCTGAAACTCCAGTACTTTGGCCACCTCATGCGAAGAGTTGACTCATTGGAAAAGACTTTGATGCTAGGAGGGATTGGGGGCAGGAGGAGAAGGGGACGACAGAGGATGAGATGGCTGGATGGCATCACTGACTCGATGGATGTGAGTCTCAGTGAACTCCGGGAGTTGGTGATGGACAGGGAGGCTGGGCGTGCTGTGATTCATGGGCTTGCAAAGAGTCAGACACAACTGAGCAGCTGATCTGATCTGACTACATTTCGGACTCTTTTGTTGACCATAATGGCTACTCCATTTCTTCTGAGGGATTCCTGCAAGCAGTAGTAGATATAATGGTCAAAACAACTCTAAACACATAAACTTGACAACTTAGAAAAACATGAACCAATTTCTCAAAAAACTTAAACTATCAAAATTCAACCATGATGAAACACTTTTTTCTTAATGCACAGTATCCTGATAATAAAACCAGAAAAGATAGTACAAAGCAAGAAAACTACAGATCAATATCTCTCATAAATTTTTAGAAAAAAAATCCTCAATAAAATATTCGCCAATTTCAGCAATTTAAAAACAAAACAAAACAAAAAATCACCAATTCCAACCGGCATTTATTTCCAGTATACAAGGATGGTTCAACATTTGAAAATCAATCAATGAAATCCACCATATCAACAGATTAAAGAAAAAAAAAAAAAACATGACTGCATCAGTAAATGAAGAAAAAGAACTTATAAGTTTAACACTCATTTATTACAGAAAAACATCTCAGCAATATGGAAATATAGAGGAATTTCCTCAACTTGATAAAACATTATCTAAAAAACCAACAGCTAACATTATGTGTGCTCTGTCGCTTAGGTATGTCGGACTCTTTGTAACCCCATGGACTGACTGTAGCCTGTCAGGCTCCTTTGTCCATGGGATTTCCCAAGCAAGAATACTGGAGAGGGCTGCCATTTCCTTTTCCAACCTAACATTGTGCTTACTGGTAAAAAATTGAATGCTCCCACTTAAGGGAAGAAGGCAAGCATAATTAGTCTTACAATTCTTATCTAATATGATACTGGATATTCTAGCCAGCCACAGTAAGTTATGAAGAGGAAATACAAGGCATACAGACTGAAAAGAAAGAAATGAAATAAAACTTTCCCAATTTGCATATAACACAATTGTCTACATAGAAAATCCTAAGGAGTCTGCAAAATCAATATTCTAGAAATAAGTGAATTCAGCAAGGTCACATGATGCAATATAAAAATTTTAAAAATTAGTTACATATATGTATACTAATAATAAACATGTAGGTACTAAAATTAAAAATACAGTATTATTTACAACTGATGAAAAGTGGAGATACTTAGATGTAATTCCAAGAAAATATATACAGGATTTGTTTACTGAAGATTACACACTGCTGATAAAATAAATCAAAAAGGTCTAAATAAACAGAAAATAGAGTCAACATTGTTAAGATGTCAATTCTCTCTCAAATTGATATACAGATTTATCAAAATCCTAAACATTTCTAATAATGTTTCTAGTAGTAATAGGCAAGATTATTTCAAAATGTGTATAGAAAAGTAAAGGAACTAAAATTGTTAGTACAATTTTTATTTTATTTATTTATTTATTTTTTGTAGTTCTTTGTCTTTATTTTACATACAATTGCCTTCCTTACTATGTTCTGGGATCCTTGAGGGCCAGGATTGGGTCTTACACATAACTGAATCCCCTAAATATATAGCATGGTGATTTATATATACACAGTAGATGAATATTTAAATAGCAATATAATGAATATTTCTGCATAAATTGCTTTTATTTATTTTTGATTATATCCTTGGAGGTGTATTCCTTTTTGTTTGTTTGTTTCCAATTTTTTTATTTAAATTTTTACAGTGTTGTGTTGGTGTCTACCATACAACAATGCAAATCAGCTGTTATTATACATACATCCCCCTTCCTCCCTAGCCTCCTTTCCCTTCCCCCATCCTATCCCTCCAGGTCATCACAGAGCACCAGACTGGGCAAGACAAAGAATAAATATTGCCATCAGCAATTTACAGAGTCAAGAAGTATAAAGTGGGAAGAATCAGTCTATGCAATTTCAAGACATTGAAATTGCTATATAGTTATAGTAATCCACACTGTATTTTTTGGTGGAGGTATAGATACATAGGGACTTCGCTGGTGGCTCAGACGGTAAAGTGTCCGTCTACAATGAGGGAGACCCAGGTTCAGTCCCTGATTTGGGAAGATCCCCTGGAGAAGGAAATGGCAATCCACTCCAGTACTATTGCCTGGAAAATCCCATGGACAGAGGAGCCTGGTAGGCTACAGTCCATGGGGTCGGAAAGAGTCAGATACGACTGAGCTACTTCACTTTCTTTCACCATAGATATATAGATCAATGGAACAAAATAGGGAACACAGAAATAGACTCACACAAGTATGACCAACTGATACTTTTTCCCACAAAGGTGCAAAAGCAATTCAATGGAGAAAGAAAGCTTTTTCAACAAATGATGCTGAATTGGGCATGCATAGGTACACAAATAGACGTTGACCTGAGTTTTACATTTCATGGAAAAATTAACTCAAAAGAGATCATTATCTTAAACGTAATATTAAAATGTGTAAAATATTTAAAACACAGTACATGAGAAAAATCTTTGGAGCCAGAACTAGGTAAAGAAATCTTAGATAAATTGAATTTCATTTAAATTAAAGTGTTGTGAAACAAATTGTTCATGGGATAAAGAGACAAGTTACAGACGGAGAGAAAATATTTGCAAAGTATATATTTGACAAATGACTCATGTCTAGAATATAAAGAGAACAATCTCTACTTTAAACAGTAAAGAACAAAATCCAAAACAGATTTTAAAATGGGGAAAACATGTAAGAGATTTCATTTAAAATGATATAAAGATGCCAAACAGGCACATGGTGTTTAGCGTTATTAGTCATTGAAAGTGAAAGTCTCTCAGTCGTGTTCAACTCTGCGACCCCATGGACTATACAGTCCATGGAGTTCTCCAGGCCAGAATACTGGAGTGGGTAGCTTTTCCCTTCTCCAGGGGATCTTTCCAACCCACGGATGGAACCCAGGTGTCACACACTGCAAGCTTATTCTTTACCAGCTGAGCCACAGGGGAAGCCCTATTAGTAGTTAGGGAAATGCAAATTAAAATCACAGTGATCTCACTGTACACTTTGCAGAATGGACAAAATAAAACATAGTGACAACACCAACTGCTGCAGAAGAAATTGGGTTATGCATTGTTGTTGGAATACATAATGAAACACACAGCCTGGAAAATAGTTTGACAGTTTCTTAAAACAGTAAACAAGCAACTGTTAAAAAACTGAGCAATCATATTATTGGACATTTCCTCCAGAGAGATAAAAAATTGTATTTACACAAAAAACTTGTTAAACAGTGTTCATAGCAGTTTTACTTATAATAGTCAAAACTAGAAATGGTGAAAATACCCTATGATGGGAAAATAGTTAAATAAACTGTGCACCATCCACACCATGGGTTGCTACCTAGGAATGAACAAATTTTTGACACATATAATAACACCTTGAATAGATCTAAAGAATTTAACTTTATAGTGTCTTGAATGAACTATATTATACAGGTGGAGAAAAGATTAATAGTTTCTAGGGGTTAGAGGGCCTTCATGGGTGTCACTAGTGGTAAAGAACTGCCTGCTAATGCAGGAGACATGGGTTCCATCCCTGGATTGGGAAGGTCCCCTGGAGGAGGGCATGGTAACACACTCCAGTATTCTTGCCTGGAGAATCCTCATGGGCAGAGGAGCCTGGTGTGCTGCAGTCTAGCGCTGCAAAGAATTGGGCACGACTGAGTGACTTAGCATGCACGCAGGGGTTAGGAATTGAGATATGGATATGAAAGTGAGTGCAGTTGTAAGGTGATAGCACAAAATTGACTCATGATAATAGAACAGCTGTGTATCTTGATTGTGGTAATAGTATACAAAGCTATGCATGCTAAAAAATTGCATGGAATTATACACACATACATACACATACAGGTATACATGTATTGTGTGAAATTTGAATGCACTCTGAGAATGAAACCAATGGTATCAATGCTGTTTTATTACATTTCATATTGCAGTATACTTATGCAAGATATTTAGTTTGGAGCAAGATGAGACAAAGGATGCAAAATATATCCCTGTATTATTCTTTGCAAGATTTATTTTGCCACCATGGATGACCTCCTGAGCTCACTCCAGCTCTGACATTTCATGAAACACTTGCTCTACAGAGACGCCCTCTCCCAGGTTCAGGCTCTGATTTTTCATAGCAGTGGGACACCCCATTTGCCATGCAATACCCACATCATTTGGCTTGGGCAGACACTCATACACAGCCCTCTCCTTTCCTTGCAGAGACTCTCCTCACTCTATGTGAGGATGCTTTATTCTTCCTGCTAAAGCTTAGATACCCTGTGCCAGCAGCCTTCCTAAGCAGATGTCCTTCTCACACAGATTGTGCTCTTATACTCTGATCATGGCCACTGCAGCTTCCCCTCAGCTCATTAGTGTGGATGGCTACCTTCCACTGCCCCATCTGATTATTTCAGGGCTGTAGTGTTCAAGAAAGGAAGAGAATTGAGAAGAAGGAAACAAAGGAAAAAGAAAATTCATAGGAAAAGGAAAATGAAAAAGAAGGAAAGAGAAGGGATAGGATAGGAATAAACATTAATGAGGAAAAAAGTAAGGATTTAAAATTGACATTTCAGAAGTGATTCTTGCTGTAAAAGATTTTGTTAAGAATAAGGAAGTTAACATTAGGATAATACTTCATAACCTCAGCACTGGGACACAATAGTGTTTCACAATTAACTATTGATATGTGTAGTTAGTTGTGAGGGTTTTCAAATATTACTTGGTGCTAATAATAAAAGCATCATTTTTTGCCTATGAATTTCTTTTTTGACACAGCGGAAAGAGCTCAGGGTTATTTTTATAAAAAAAGTACTTGCATACTGAAAATCCCATGAATGGAGGAGCCTAGTGGGCTACAGTCCATGGGGTCGCGAAGAGTCGGACACGACTGAACGACTTCACTTTCCCTTTTCACTTTCATGCATTGGAGAAGGAAATGGCAACCCACTCCAGTGTTCTTGCCTGGAGAATCCCAGGGACGGCAGAGCCTGGTGGGCTGCTGTCTATGGGGTCGCACAGAGTTGGACATGACTGTCGCGACTTAGCAGCAGCAGCAGGGGAAGCAGAGTTACTACATCTAGGTTTTCATCTGTATAAATGCAAACATGACTCACAGTGTATTTTGTGGTAGCTGTGGCTCAGATGGTAAAGAATCTGCCTACAATGTGGGAGACCCTGGTTCGATCTTTGAGTGGGAAAGATCCCCTAGAGAAGGGAATGGCAACCCACTCCAGTGTTCTTGCCTGGAGAATGCAGTTCATGGGGTTGCAGAGTCAGAAACAACTGAATGGTTAAGCATGCCATGGCACAAGATGGTTTAGAATGACTGCATTAGAGAGTTAGTTCTAATTTTTCTACGTGTAACATAAAATTTTTTAAATAAGTAAAATAAAAATTAAATTCATAAATTTACAGTAATCAAGGAGTGGGCAGACTCTAGTTTTGAACTGAGTTCAACCAAAACTCACTTCTCAATGAATTTTACATGAATAAAAAACAAGTTTACTTCCAAAGGGAAATGTTGTACATACTGTGTATAATTTAAATAATGTACATTCTTATGCACATTTCAGAGAAACATGTTACACAAAGGGAGGAAGAAGCACATGCTCACACATAGGAATGAAGGTCGTAACAAAGAACTTTGGTTTATAGTGATACATGGTGAGTTTTCACTGTTGACTATTCTGCATTTCAAATAAAATAACATTCCAGATCATGACATAAAAGCAAAAATTTAATTCAATTGCACTAACTAGCTATATATACACCATTTTATAGCATATTAAAATTTATTGAGAGAATCTGTCATGCATACTTAAAATTTGGGTCATATTTCGCTTTAAAATTAGACAAACATGCTTTTTCAGAGATTACTCTAAATTACTTTTAAAGTAAAAATTTTATTGAGGTGTAACACACTCAAAGAAATGTTTGAAAATATGTACAACTTATATTTTTGTCTTCAGCTTTCTTTTTCAATAGATTCATTGAGGTATAAATGACATGCAGTAAACTATACATGTAAAGTGTACATTTTAATAAGTTTTCACATATATATTCTCTCATTAAACCACCACCACAAACAAGTCAATGTACATATCCATCACCTTCAAAAGTTTCTTTATCCCTCTTGGTAATTTCATCCTTTTCCTTTCTTCAACCTCCAACCCCAGTAAATAACTGAGTTATTTTCTATCAATAATAGTTAGTTTGATTTTTCTAAGATGTTTTGCACAAATGAAACCATATTTATATTTTATTTTACATCTGGCTTCTTTCACTTAGCCTAATGCCCTTGATATCCATCCGAGTTGGTGTGTATCAGAGCTTTCCTTTTGTTGCAGAATGGTTCTATGAAGACCTACAAGACCTTTTAGAACTAACACACAAAAAAGATGTCCTTTTCAATATAGGGGACTGGAATGCAAAAGTAGGAAGTCAAGAAACACCTGGAGGAACAGGCAAATTTGGCCTTGGACTAAGGAATGAAGCAGGGCAAAGGCTAATAGAGTATTGCCAAGAGGAAGCACTGATCATAGCAAACACAATCTTCCAACAACACAAGAGAAAACTACACATGGACATCACCAGATGGTCAACACCAAAATCAGATTGATTATATGCTTTGCAGACAAAGATGGAGAAGCTCTATACAGTCAGCAAAAACAAGACCAGGAGATGACTGTGGCTCAGATTATGAACTCCTTATTGCCAAATTCAGACTTAAATTGAAGAAAGTAGGGAAAAGCACTCAACCATTCAGGTATGACTTAAATCAAATCCCTTATGATTATACAGTGGAAGTGAGAAATAGATTTAAGAGACTAGATCTGATAGACAGAATGCCTGATAAACTATGGATGGAGGTTCATGACATTGTACAGGAGACAGGGATCAAGACCATTCTTATGGAAAAGAAATGCGAAAAAGCAAAATGGCTATCTAGGGAGGCCTTACAAATAGCTGTGAAAAGAAGAGAAGCCAAAAGCAAAGGAGAAAAGGAAAGACATAAACATCTGAATGCAGAGTTCCAAAGAAGAGCAAGGAGAGATAAGAAAGCCTTCTTCAGCGATCAATGCAAAGAAATAGAGGAAAACAACAGAATGGGAAACACTAGAGATCTCTTCAAGAAAATTAGAGATTCCAAGGGAACATTTCATGCAAAGATGAGCTCGATAAAGAACAGAAATGGTATGGACTTATCAGAAGCAGAAGATATGAAGAAGAGGTGGCAAGAATACACAGAAGAACTGTACAAAAAAGATCTTCACGACCCAGATAGTCACGATGGTATGCTCACTGACCTAGAGCCAGACATCCTGGAATGTGAAGTCAAGTGGGCCTTAGATAGCATCACTAGGAACAAAGCTAGTGGAGGTGATGGAATTCCAACTGAGCTATTTAAAATCCTGAAAGATGATGCTGTGAAACTGGGGCACTCAATATGTCAGCAAATTTGGAAAACTCAGCAATGGCCACAGGACTGGAAAAGGTCAGTTTTCATTCCAATCCCAAAGAAAGGCAATGCCAAATAATGCTTAAGCTACTGCACAATTGCACTCATCTCACGTGCCAATAAAGTAATGCTCAAAATTCTCCAAGCCAGGCGTCAGCAATACATGAACCATGAACTTCCAGATGTCCAAGCTGGTTTTAGAAAAGGCAGAGGAACCAGAGATCAAATTGCCAACATCCGCTGGATCATTGAAAAAGCAAGAGAGTTCCAGAAAAACATCTATTTCTGCTCTATTGACTATGACAAAGCCTTTGACTGTGTGGATCACAATAAACTGTGGAAAATTCTGAAAGAGATGGGAATAGCAGGCCACCTGACCTGCCTCTTGAGAAACCTGTATGCAGGTCAGGAAGCAACAGTTAGAACTGGACATGAAACTGTCCATGGTTCCAAATAGGAAAAGGAGTACATCAAGCTGTATATTGCCACCCTGCTTATTTAACTTACATGCAGAGTACATCATGAGAAACACTGGGCTCAAGGAAGCACAAGCTAGAATCAAGATTGCCGGGAGAAATATCAATAACCTCAGATATGCAGATGACACCACCCTTATGGGAGGAAGCAAAGAAGAACTATAGAGCCTCTTGATGAAAGTGTAAGAGGAGAGTGAAAAAGTTGGGTTAAAGTTCAACTTTCAGATAACTAAGATCATGGCATCAGGTCCCATCACGTCATGGCAAATAGATGGGGAAACAGTGGCTGATGTTATTTTGGGGGGCTCCAAAATCACTGCAGATGGTGATTGCAGCCATGAAATTAAAAGACGCTTGCTCCTTGAAAGAAAAGTTATGACCAATCTAGACAGCATATTAAAAAGCAGAGACATTACTTTGCAAACAAAGGTCCGTATAGTCAAGGCTATGTATGGTAGTCATGTATGGATGTGAGAGTTGGACTATAAAGAAAGCTGAGCACCGAAGAATTGATGCTTTTGAACTGTGGTGTTAGAGAAGACTCTTGAGAGTCCCTTGGACTGCAAGGAGATCCAACCAGTCCATCCTAAAGGAAATCGGTCCTGAATATTCTTTGGAAGGACTGATGTTGAAGCTGAAACTCCAATACTTTAGCCACCTCATGGGAATAACTGATTCATTTGAAAAGACCCTGATGCTGAGAAAGATTGAAGGCAGAAGAGAAAATGATGACAGACGATGAGATGGTTGGATGGCATCACCGACTCAATGGACATGAGTTTTAGTAAACTCCGGGAGTTGGTGATGTACAGGGAGGCCTGGCGTGCTGCAGTCCATGGGGTTGCAAAGAGTTGGACATGACTGAGCGACTGAACTGAACTAACAAAGAAAACTGCTATGAAGATTCATGTACAGGTTTGTGTGAACATGTTTCCATTTCTCTGGGACAGTTATCTGCCATTGAAATGGCTGGGTCATATTGTAGATATGTTTATCAATTATTTTTAAAAACTTGCTCATTTCTAGTACTATCTCAGATTTTCAAAATCTTAGCCCCTATAATCCTTGTTGCTTTAGTAGCTCTCAGATGAATTTGTTTATCCACTTTTTCTAACTGATCTATCTCAAGCTGCTTTGAGCTGCTGAGAAACAAAAAGCTAAATTTCACCTTTTTAAATAATGTATTTTTGAAATATCTGGTGTTAAATTGTAAAGTCAGTGGGCTTTTGTAGATTAATCACATACAGGGCAACTTTGCTAAATTGTCTTCCTGATTTTAATAATATGTGGATTCTTTTGAGGTTTTATATGGAAATATCATCACCAGTCTTTTGATTTATCTGATTTCTTACATTCCTTATTTTCTTTTATTTTTTTACTATATTGACCAAAACCACCAAAACATTGTTGAAAAATATGTCTTATTCTTGATTTTAAGAGGAATGCTGTTAAGATTTTACAGTTGTCATGTTAGCTTTAAGTTTTCATGAGATGCCCTTTATCAGGTTTTAAAAATCCCCTTCTACTTGTAAGAGTCTGAGACCTTTCCTTTTATCAGAAATTGTATAAAATAAAATTGGAAGAATAAAAAAAAAATAAATAAACACAGGAAAAAAAAAAAGAAATTGTATTAAATGATTTTTCTGCATTTTTAAATATGATTGAGATTTTACTTTTTTAGTTTCTTTTTTGGGGGTGAATGTTATTTATTATATTCAGAACACCACTTATAACTGTAAATGTTCCTTTAAAAAAAAGAAAAATGAGCCTAATATTCATTACAGAGACATGACCAAAAGTACAGTAAATGCACTAAGTTTAATATTATGTTAACTATCAGATTATATACTGATGTGGAAAGTTTTTAAGGTATATAAATGTAAAAACAGGATATATATATATATGCAGAGAGAGAGAAAAAGAGAGTATGCTTACAACTAAATTCTAAAAATTGGAAGAAAGTGCACACATATAAAAAAGAATAACAGCAGAAGCTGTGCCAGACTACTATGAATGGAAAATACAGCTAATTCCAGAAAGATCTGAATTGTGTTATGTAAATTCATCAAATTGTTTTCAAATTCTAAACTAAGAAATACTGTAATTTCTTTCCAGGTTTATTGATGTATAATTGACCAAAAAATTGCATTTAATTAAGGTATACAATATAATGTTTTTAAATATATATGCATTGTGATATGATAACCACAATCAAGACAATTAACATATCCATCACTTCACAAAGTTACTACTTTTTCCCTTGTGAGAACAATTAAGGTCTGCTCTCTTAAAAATTTTCAAGTATATAGTAAAGTATTGTAAACTAGATGTTGAACTGCCCTCGTATTCTGGAGAAAATTTAATTTGGACATAATGTGTCATTTTTTAATATATTGTTGTGTTTAATTGGCTAATATGTTGTTCAAGATTGTTACCTCTCTGTGTTCCTAGGTGTGTTTCGCCAGAAAATTTTCTTTCTTACACTGTTATTTTTGGATTTTGTTGTCATGGTTATGCTATCTTCATAAAGGGACATAGAAGTATTCGAATTTCTTACTTTGTTGAAAAAATTGTTTATGAAATTATCTGTTTATTGAATATTTGTCATAATTTGTAACTCCATTTGGTCATTCATGTTCATAATTCTTATTTATTTATTTATTGGGGAAATATATATATTTTTGTATTTTTAATTAATTTATTTTAATTGGAGGCTAATTACAATATTGTATTGGTTTTGCCATACATTGACATGAATTCACCACGGCTGTACATGTGTTCCCTATACTGAACCCCCCTCCCACCTTCCTCCCCATCCCATCCCTCTGGGTCATCCCAGTGCACCAGCCCCGAGCATCAAACCTGGACTGGCGATTCATTTCACATATGATAATATTCATGTTTCAATGCCATCCTCCCAAATCATCCCACCCTCGCCCTCTCCCACAGAGTCCAAAAGACTGTTCTATACATCTGTGTCTCTTTTGATGTCTCACATACAGGGTTATCATTACCATCTTTCTAAATTCCATATATACACAATAGTATACTGTATTGGTGTTTTTCTTTCTGGCTTACTTCACTCAGTATAATCAGCTCCAGTTTCATCCACCTCATTAGAACTCATTCAAATGTATTCTTTTTAATGGCTGAGTAATACTCCATTGTGTATATGTACCACTGCTTTCTTATCCATTCATCTGCTGATGGACATCTAGACTGCTACTATGTCCTGGGTATTATCAACAGTGCTGCAGTGAACATTGGGGTACATGTATCTCTTTCAATTCTGGTTTCCTTGGTGTGCATGCCCAGCAGTGGGATGACTGGGTCATATGACAGTTCTATTTCCAGTTTTTTAAGGAATCTCCAAACTGTTCTCCATACTGGCTGTACTAGTTTGCATTCCCACCAACAGTAGAAGAGGGTTCCCTTTTCTCCACACCCTCTCCAGCATTTATTGCTTGTAGACTTTTTGATAGCAGCCATTCTGACTGGCATGAAATGGTACCTCATTGTGGTTTTGATTTGCATTTCTCTGATAATGAGTGATGTTGAACATTTTTTCATGTGTTTGTTAGCCATCTGTATGTCTTCTTTGGAGAAATGTCTGTTTAGTTCTTTGGCCCATTTTTTGATTGGGTAGTTTATTTTTCTAGAATTGAGCTGCAGGAATTACTTGTATATTTTTGAGATGAATTCTTTGTCAGTTCCTTTATTTCCTATTATTTTCTCCCATTCTAAATGCTGCCTGTTCACCTTGCCTATAGTTTCCTTTGTTGTGCCAGGAGCTTTTAATTTTAATTAGGTCCCATTTGTTTATATTTGCTTTTATTTCCAATATTCTGGGAGGTGGGTCATAGAGGATCCTGCTGTGATTTAAGTCCGAGAGTGTTTTGCCTATGTTCTCCTCTAGGAGTTTTATAGTTTCTGGTCTTACATTTAGATCTTTAACCCATTTTGAGTTTATTTTTGTGTATGGTGTTAGAAAGTGTTCTAGTTTCATTCTTCTACAGGTGGTTGACCAGTTTTCAAAGCACCACTTGTTAAAGAGATTGTCTTTTTTTCATTGTATATTCTTGCCTCCTTTGTCAAAGATAAGGTGTCCATAGGTGTGTGGATATATCTCTGGGCTTTTTGTTTTGTTCCATTGTTCTATATTTCTGTCTTTGTGCCAGTACCATATTGTCTTGATGAATGTGACTTTGTAGTAGAGCCTGAAGTCAAGCAGGTTGATTCCCCCAGTTCCATTCTTCTTTCTCAAGATTGCTTTGGCTATTCGAGGTTTTTTGTATTTCCATACAAATTGTGAAATTATTTGTTCTAGCTTTGTGAAAAATACTGTTGGTAGCTTGATAGGGTAGTATACTCATTTTCACTATATTGATTCTTTGGATCCATGAATATGGTATATTTCCATATATTTGTGTCCTCTTTGATTTCTTTCACCAGTGTTTTATAGTTTTCTATATATAGGTCTTTTGTTTCTTTAGGTAGATATATTCCTAAATATGTTATTCTTTTTGTTGCAATGGTGAATGGAATTGTTTCCTTAATTTCTCTTTATATTTTCTCATTGTTAGTATATAGGAATCCAAGGGACTTCTCTGTGTTAATTTTATATCCTGTAACTTTACTATATTCATTGATTAGCTCTAATAATTTTCTGGTATAGTCTTCAGGGTTTTCTATGTAGAGGATCATGTCATATGCAAACAGTGAGAACTTTACTTCTTCTTTTCCAATCTGGATTCCTTTTATTTCTTTTTCTGCTCTGATTGCTGTGGCCAAAACTTCCGAAATTATGTTGAATAGTAGTGGTGAAAGTGGGCACTCTTATCTTGTTCCTGACTTTAGGGGAAATGTTTTCAATTTTTCACCATTGAGGATAATGTTTGCTGTGGGTTTGCCATATGTATCTTTTATTATTCTGAGGTATGTTCCTTCAATTCCTGCTTTCTGGAGAGTTTCTATCATAAATGGATGTTGAATTTTGTCAAGGGCTTTCTCTACATCTATTGAGATAATCATATCACTTTTATTTTTCAATTTGTTAATGTGTATTACATTGATTGATTTGAAGATACTGAAGAATCCTTGCATCCCTGAGATAAAGCCCACTTGGTCATGATGTATGATCTTTCTAATGTGTTGTTGGATTCTGTTTGCTAGAATTTTGTTAAGGATATTTACATCTATGTTCATCAGTGATATTGGCCTGTAGTTTTCTTTTTTTGTGGCATCCTTGTCAAGTTTTGGTATTAGAATGATGGTGGCCTCATAGAATGAGTTTGGAAGTTTACCTTCCTCTGCAACTTTCTGGAAGAGTTTGAGTAGGATAGGTGTTAGCTCTTCTCTAAATTTTTGGTAGAATTCAGCTGTGAAGCTGTCTGGTCCTGGGCTTTTGTTTGCTGGAACATTTCTGATTACAGTTTCAATTTCCTGCTTGTGATGGGCCTGTTAAGATTTTCTATTTCTTCCTGGTCGAGTTTTGGAAAGTTGTACTTTTCTAAGACTTTGTCCATTTCTTCCACGTTGTCCATTTTATTAGCATATAATTGCTGATAGTAGTCTCTTATGATCCTTTGTATTTCTGTGCTGTCTGTTGTGATCTCTTCATTTTCATTTCTAATTTTAGTGATTTGATTTTTCTCCCTTTGTTTCTTGATGAATCTGGCTCATCATTTGTAAATTTTATTTATCTTCTCAAAGAACCAGCTTTGCCTTTGTTGATTTTTTATATCGTCTGTTTTGTTTGTTTTGCATTTATTTCTGCCCTAATTTTTAAGATTTCTTTTCTTCTACTTACCCTGGGGTTCTTCATTTCTCTTTTCTAGTTGCTTTAGGTGTAGAGTTAGGTTATTTATTTGACTCTTTCCTTGTTTCTTGAGCTATGCTTGTATTGCTATGAACCTTTCCCTTAGCAGTGCTTTTACAGTATCCCACAGGTTTTGGGTTGTTGTGTTTTCATTTTCATTCATTTCTATGCATATTTCAATTTCTTTTTTGATTTATTCTCTGATTTATTGATTATTCAGCAGCATGTTGTTCAGCCTCCATATGTTTGAATTTTTAATAGTTTTTCTCCTGTAATTAACATCTAATCTTACTGCATTGTTGTCAGAAAAGATGCTTGGAATGATTTCAATTTTTTTTTTTAATTTACCAAGGCTAGATTTATGGCCCAGGATGTGGTCTATCCTGGATAAAGTTCCACGTGCACTTGAGAAAAATGTGAAATTCATTGTTTTGGGGTGAAATGTCCTATAGATATCTTTAGGTCTAACTGGTCTATTGTATCATTCAAAGTTTGTGTCTGCTTGTTAACTTTCTGTTTAGTTGATCTATCCATTGGTGTGAGTGGGTTATTGAAGTCTCCCACTATTATTGTGTTATTGTTAATTTCCCCTTTCACACTTGTTAGCATCTGTCTTACATATTGCAGTGCTCCAATGTTGGGTGCATGTATATTTATAATTGTTATATCTTCTTGGATTGATCCTTTGATCATTATGTAGTGTCCCTCTTTGTCTCTTTTCACAGCCTTTGTTTAAAAGTCTATTTCATCTGATATGAGTATTGCTACTCCTGCTTTCTTTTGTCTCTATTTGCATGGAATATCTTTTTCCAGCCATTCACTTTCAGTCTGTGTGTTTCCCTTGTTTCAAAGTGGGTCTTTTATAGACAACATATATAGGGTTCTTGTTTTTTTTTTTTTTTTTTCCATTCAGCCAGTCTTTGTCTTTTGGTTGGGGCATTGAACCAATTTACATTTAAGGTAATTATTGATAGGTATGATCCCGTTGACATTTACTTTGTTGTTTTGAGTTCGAGTTTATACACGCTTTGTTTTCTGTCTAGAGAAAGTCCTGTATCATTTGTTGGAGAGCTGGTTTGGTGGTGCTGAATTCTCTCAGCTTTTGCTTGTCTGTAAATCTTTTGTTTTCTCCTTCATATTTGCATGAGATCCTTGCTGGGTACAGTAATCTGGGCTGTAGGTTATTTTCTTTCATCACTTTAAGTATGTACTGCCATTCCCTCTTGGCCTGAAGAGTTTCTATTGAAAGATCAGCTGTTATCCTTATGGGAATCCCCTTGTGTGTTATTTGTTGTTTTTTCTTTGCTGCTTTTAATATTTGTTCTTTGTGTTTGATCTTTGTTAATTTGATTAATATTTGTCTTGGGGTGTTTCACCTTGGGTTTGTCCTGTTTCTGACTTTCTGGGTTTCTTGGACTTGGGTGATTATTTCCTTCCCCATTTTAGGGAAGTTTTCAACTATTATCTCCTCAAGTATTTTCTCATTTTCTTTCTTTTTGTCTTCTTAATATTTAACATTATCCCAGAGGTCTCTGGAATTGTCCTCATTGCTTTTATTTCTTTTTTCCTCTCTGATTCATTTATTTCTACCATTCTATCTTCTACATCACTTATCCTATCTTCTGCCTCCGTTATTCTATTGTTGGTTCCCTCCAGAGTTTTTTTTTTTGGTCTCATTTATTGCCTTATTAATTATATATTGACTCTTTTTTATTTCTTCTAGGTCCTTGTTAAACCTTTCTTGCATATTCTCAATCCTTGTCTTCAGGCTATTTATCTGTAACTCCATTTTGTTTTCAAGATTTTGGATCATTTTTGCTATATTATTCTAATTGTTTTTCAGGTAGACTCCCTATCCCCTCCTTTTAGTTTGGTTTGGTGGCCTTTTATCATGTTCCTTTACCTGATGAATATTCATCTGCCTTTTCATCTTGTTTATATTGCTGTGTTTGGAGTGGCCTTTCCGTATTCTGGTAGTTTGTGGAGTTCTGTTTATTGTGGAGTTTCCTCGCTGTGGGTGGGGTTGGACAGCGGGCTTGTCAGGGTTTCCTGGTTAGGGACGCTTGTGTCGGTGTTCTGGTAGGTGGAGCTGGATTTCTTCTCTGTGGAGTGCAATGAAGTGTCCAGTAATGAGTTATGAGATGTCAGTGTGTTTGGTGTGACTTTGGGCAGCCTGTATATTGAAGCTCAGGGCTATGTTTCTGTGTTACTGGAGAATTTGTGTGGTCTGTCTTGCCCTGGAACTTGTTGGCCTATGGGTGGTGCTTGGTTTCAGTGTAGGTATGGAGGCATTTGATGAGCTCCTATTCATTAATGTTCCCTGGAGTCAGGAGTTCTCTGATGTTCTCAGGATTTGGACTTAAGCCTCATGCCTCTAGTTTTCAGTCTTATTCTTACAGTAGCCTCAAGACTTCTCCATCTATACAACACTGATGATAAAACGTCTAGGTTAAAGATGAAAAGTTTCTCCACAGTGAGGGACACTGAGAGAGGTTCATAGAGTTACATGGAGCAGAGAAGAGGGAGGAAGGAGACAGAGGTTGCCAGGAGAATAAAAGGGGTAATCAAAAAGAGAGAGGCATATCCAGCCAGTAATCAGTTCCCTAAGTGTTCTCCACTGTCCAGAACACACAAAGAGATTCACAGACTTGGGCAGAGAAGACAAAAGGGAGGAGATAAAGGCGACCTGGTAGAGAAAAAGCAGAGTCCAAAGGGGGAGAGAGCAGTCAAGCCAGTAATCTTCTCCCAAGTAAAAATGGGTACTGAAGATTGGGTTCTTAAAGGTACAAAATTGAAAACAAATACCAAAAAGCAAAGATTAAAAATCTAGAGTAGAAGTTGAATTCTCAAAAATACAATATTAAAGAAAAAAACAAAGTCACAAAAATTATGAAATATATATATATATATATGAAGTTTGCTTTAAAAAGTAAGGTCTTTTTTCCCACAAAATAATAGTAGGTTACAAAAATGAAAATTAAAAGAGTAATAAAGGACTTAAAATTAAAAATATATATTAAAAATTAAAAAAACATAATAATAGTAAAAATGTATCTAGGAATTTCTCTGGAGCTGTTGTGGACAGTGCGGAGTCAGTTCATTTTCAGATAATTCCTTGATCCGGCTTATACTTCTCAAGATCTGTAGGCCCCTTCCTATGTAGTCGATGCTAACTACAGGGTTTTAATCTATTGCACCTGTCTCTTTCAAGGTGGTTCCCTCTGTTTGTTTTAGCTTCTTCTGTTTGCTGGTCTCTTCAGTGTCTAATTTCTGCCCTAACACAAGGGGGTGGTCGTGGGCACTTTTTTAAGGATCACTTGTTCAGTTGCTCTGTGGGGAGGGAGGAACACTGCAAACAAATAACACTGGCATGTGCTCATAGTGTCTCAGCCACGCTGGGTTTAGCCACACTCATGGCGTGTGTGTGCTTTCCCTGTCTACACTGCTTAAGCTCTAGGCTGCTGTGCCAGGAACTGTCTGAAGCCAGCCCTGGGTTATATGCACTTCCAAGCTCTAAGCCATTCAGGTAACCAAGTGCTTGGTGAGTACAGTTGCTGCAACTTATGGCCTCCCCCATCCCTGCTGCTCCGTTTTCTAGGTGTACAACTGGCTCACCTTCTCAGGTGTGCCGTGTGTCTCTTCTGGGGAGCTGATCTCTGGCTGTGACCCTCCTGGTGATTGTCGACCATCCAGAATCCCAAGAAGTCTTGGTTAGCAATGAAGCCTGCTTGCAGTTTGGTAGATGATGCCTCTCTGGGGTTACAATTGCCCCCTTCCAGCTCTGGCTGTCCCCGCCTGCCTGTCTCCAGGAGGGGGTGGGCTGGTCTGCAGCTGGCTAACTCTACTCAGTCCTTTGTTCTGTGAGTGGGCCTGGTGGTGTCTTAGGTTAGGGCTTTTCCTGGGATAGCTGTCCCACAGTCTGGTTTGCTATCTCAAGTTAGTTCCCTCAGATTGCCCTTGGGGCATTCAGGCCCAGTCCTTACTCTAAACAATGTAGCCCTCGCCTCCCTGCCCAGCCCCCACTTGCTAGTGGTGGATGAGGGCGTCTGTGCTGCTTCTCCACTGGGAGTTATCATTGGGCACATAATCAGTGAGTTTTAATTATTTATTTATTTTTCCTCCTGGTTATGTTGATCTCTGAGGTTCCAAGGCTCGTCACAGACTCGCCAGTGAGAGTGTTTCCTGGTGTTTGGAAACTTCTCTCTTTTTTAAGACTCCCTTCTCAGGACGGATCTCTGTCCCTACCTCTTTTGTCTGTCTTTTTATCTTTTATATTTTTTCCTACCTCCTTTTGAAGACAATGGGCTGCTTTTCTGGGTGTCTGATGTCCTCTGCCAGCATTCAGAAGTTGTTTTGTGGAATTTACTCAGCGTTCAAATGTTCTTTTGATGAATTTGTGGGGGACAAAGTGGTCCCTCGTCCTATTCCTCTGCCATCTTAGGACCGCTTCCCCATAATTCTTATTTATTTACTTTTGGTAACTGGATATTTGTTCTTAGATTTTTCCTATTTTACCTGAGTTTCAAATTTGTTGGTATGAAAGTCTTCAAATACTGTTTGGTATTTTAAATCTCTTCTTTACAAGTAAGGACTTCCCTGGTGGCTCAGATGGTAAAGCGTCTGTCTACAATGTGAGAGACCTGGGTTCAGTCCCTGGGTTGGGAAGATTCCCTGGAGAAGGAAATGGCAACCCACTCCAGTAGTCTTGCCTTGAAAATCCCATGGATGGAGGAGCTTGGTGCAGGCTACTATCCATGGGGTTGCAAAGAGTCGGGCACGACTGAGCAACTTCACTTTACAAGTTATGTTCCTCTTTTTATCCCTAATTGTGCTTATCTGCATCTTCATTCCTTTCCCCCCACTTCTTTTTTTTATTTTTTAACTTTACAATATTGTATTGGTTTTGCCATATATCAACATGAATCCATCACAGGTATACACGTGTTTATAATATCATATATGAAATGAGTTGCCAGTCCAGGTTTGATGCACTATACTGGATGCTTGGGGCTGGTGCACTGGGATGACCCCCCACATCTTTAAAGAGTTTGTTTAATGTTACTAGAGTTTCCAGAGAGCCAACTTTTGTCTTTATTGATTTTTCACTATTTTACCTTTATTTTCTATTTCAATAGGTTCTCTCTCTTTTTTTTTTTTTTTCCAAAATCATTTCTTTCTTTTGCTTTCTTTGGTTTCCTTATGTTCATCTTTGTTTAACTTGTCCTTGAATGTTTATTTCAATGAGAATAATTTTCTCCACTGCTATTTGTTTTTCTCTCAGTATTTCGTATACATCATTTTATAGTTTTGTGACTTACAAGTTGCTGTTCAGAAATCAGGTGTCTACCTAAACATTATTTCACTAGGTAAATCTGATCAGACATATATTGGATCTTGTAACACTAACCTTCATGGTTATTAACATTTTAATGTGTCTTTGTCCCTCTGATTGTATTTTAAGTAATTTCTTTAGCTCTATTTTTTCATTTACAATTTCTCTCTTTG
This sequence comes from Bos grunniens, assembly GCF_055505025.1. Classification (NCBI taxonomy): domain Eukaryota; kingdom Metazoa; phylum Chordata; class Mammalia; order Artiodactyla; family Bovidae; genus Bos; species Bos grunniens. The sequence goes on along the minus strand of NC_141194.1, from coordinate 95,334,259 downwards.
GCTTTGTTAAATTTAATGATTACACCAATAGTTGATTTTTAATTTTAGCAATTATATATTTTTACTTCTCTAAGTTCTGCTTTTTTTTATCCTGATTGTTCCCTATTTTTTATTCTACCATTTATTTTTTAATATTTTTATATAAACATTTTAATAAGCTGAATGTGAAAACTTCAATTTCTGTAATTATTATATTCTCTATTTCTTGTTTCTGTTTCTCACTCATTGTGACTTGTTTCTTCATGTGCTTTATGCTTTATTTGTATTGTGACTTCATGTTTTTTATAATTTAAAAAATTTTTAAACATAATTCTATTATTTTATTTAGATGATATATGTCCATTATTCTTCATAATTTTATCTGGAGATTGACTGAAACTTCATTAAAGTCTATTCCTTCTCAAAGCTGTGTTTATTTATTTTATTTTTTTGCCATATTCCTGGACACTGCATTTTTTCACATTGCAGTTTTGGCTTGGAGTTTTCAAGCTATACTAATAGTGAGTTCAATATCCAAAGGCATGTGTGAGAAAGATCAAACTTAGAAAATCTGAAGGAGAACACGAGTGTAGGCCACTTAAGCATATGGAGAGATCTCTGACCAGATCTTACCTCCTGCTTGGGTCACAGGTTTGTCCCCTATTCATGTAATCTGTTATATCCTGAGCTTTAGGCCATAAGGGATGCAATGATACTGAAAGCAAATATCAGTTTTTCTCCTTTATTGTGGACAATATAAGATTTTTTTATTTCCAGATTCTGAGCATTCTGTTTCTTTGCTTCCAAATCATCTATGCAACAAAAGAAATAAACAGAAGAAGAAGAAGAAGAAGAAGGGGTAGAAAATGAGAAGGAAGAGGAAGAAGGAGAGAAAAGAAAATAATATTTCCCTTTGTTTTATTTCTTTTGTAGCACACCCAGATATAATATTAAGAAAATATTTATCTATTGTTTTTTTCATTGCAATGACACACTGTACTGGTGAGTTCTCTTTCAATTAAAAGTAGTAGAAACTCAATTCAAACTTCCATTAAAATGGAAGAAAAAGGAGGTCAGTGTCTAGTTATCAGTATTGTACTGTACTTAGAGTCTTGTATACCCTTCACTCAGCTTCCTTGAATGTGACATCTTATGTAATTGTTATGTAACATCTAAACCATTTCCTCATGATTCAATATGGGTAGATTGTGTGTTTCTAAAAATTTTTCCATTTATTCCATATTGCTCAATTTGTTGAAACATACTTGTTCCTTTGTAGTTCTGTGGTATTATTTGCAATGTTTCTTTTTAAATTTCTAATTCCAGCCATCTCATCCTCTGCTGCACTATTTTCCTTTCACTTTCAATCTTTCTCATCATCAGGGTGTTTTCCAATGAGTCGGCTCTTCACATCACATAGCCCAAGTATTGGAGCTTCAGCTTCAGCATCAGTCCTTCCAATGAATATCCAGAGTTGGTCTCCTTTAGGATTGACTGGTATGATCTTCTTGGAGCCCAAGGGACTTTCAAGAGTCTTCTCCAGCACAATTCCAAAGCATTGCTTCTATGGCTCTCAGCCTTTTTTATGGTCCAACTCTTACATCCATACATGACTTCTGAAAAAAAAAAAAATCTTTGATTATATGGATCTTTGCTGGCAAAGTGATGCATTTGCTTTTTAATATGCTGTCTAGTTTTGTCATGGTTTTCTTTCCAAGAAGCAAGCATCTTCTAATTTCATTGCTGCAATCATCATCTTCAGTGACTTTGGAACCCAAGAGAATAATATCTGTCACTGTTTCCACTTTTTACCCTTCTATTTGCCATGAAGTGATGGGACTGGATGCTGTGATCTTAACTTTCTTAACAATCATTAATTTTACCAGCTTTCACTCTGTTGCCTCAACTTGGAACTATGGCCTAATCTTTTACTCTTTCATTTCTTTCAAGCCCCACATTTGAACTGGTTTCAAAGGCATTTCTAGACTATGACATATTTCTCTTTGGAACTCTGCATTCAAATGGGTATATCTCCTTTTCTCCTTTTGTTTTGCATCTTTTCTTTTCTCAGCTATTTATAAGGCCTCCTCAGACAGCCATTTTGCCTTTTTGCATTTCTTTTTCTTGGCGATGATCTTGATCACTGCCTCCTGTACAATGTCACCAACCTCCGTCCATCATTCTTCAGGCACTCTGTCTATCAGATCTAATCCCTTGAATCTATTTTTCACTCCTACTGTATAATCATAAGGGATTTGATTTAGGTCATACCTGAATGGTCTAGTGGTTTTCCCTACTTTCTTCAATTTAAGTTTGAATTTGGCAATAAGGAGTTCATGATCTGAGTCACAGTCAGCTCATCTTGGACCCATTTGATTTTAATCAGTTTATGTTATGCCCTTGGGCTATATAATTTTTTTCAAAAGTTGTGCCTTGCCCCCTTCCCTCCTGTTACATGATCTTTTCCTGAGCCCTGTTTGGGCCCACAATGCTGCCTCTACAATCTTCTAAAGGGAAAACCAGAAAACAGCTGGCCTTTTGGAGAGAAATGCTGTATAATACCCAATATCTCTAGATATTCAGGCTTTCATCTTCCATGTTTCCTACAACATGTGCAACAACAGTATCTTTCAGTGAACCCACTAGGGCAGGTGACAGGCACACAGTGCCTGCTAGAAGTCCATCTGTTGGTGGCATCTCTTCAAGGACAATTGGGCTTCCAGGGATAATGTTTGCCACTTTGGGAGTTGGCCCTGCAGGCCGTTTGGTCCCAAACTCTTACCACCCTTCTCCTAAAGTTACAAACATATCCGTGGATCAAATCTCCACTCCACTTTTATGGAACATTTGGCCTTTTGCCTCTTATCAATTTGTTTTTAAGCCACTTACTAACTCCTACAACCAGGACCCTGTCCCCTTGTAGGCAAGATTGCTCCACCCTGCTTATTGTTAAAATACTTTAATGCCCTTAACAGGACCAGATAACCCACTCTTGTCATTATTTCTGCTACTACTTAAAGTGGGTCTATGACAATGAAACAGCTAACATTGGAAACACTCTAAACTGCTCTTATGGAGGCCTAGGGGAGGAAATCAGTGACTTGCATTCCCTCAGAGCAATAAGAGGATGAGGCTTATGGCTGTTTCACCGGATTCCCAGTCTCAGGGCACAGGCTTGGACTGCTTTACATCATGGTGTCTATTCCCATCCTTGGTAGACAAACCAGCAAAGAGTTAAAGATTACAACCCCTTAATCCTACCTAGCACTAGTCATGCTGGAGACCTTGGGGACGCCCATCTCCAGCCCCGGGGTCCCAGGAGGTTGACCTGCCTAGGGATCCGGTCCCTGGAAGGTTGTCATGCCTCAGCCAGCTCGGGGATCCACCAGCCCAGGATCCCAGGAGGTCAAAAATGCCTCGACCTGCCTGGGGACCCAATTCTCGAGAGGCCGACCTGCCTCGACCTGACTGGGGATTTGATCTCTAGGAGGCTGCCATGCCTCAGCCTGCCTGGGGATCTGCACCCTGACCCTGGGATGCCTGGCTCTCAGATTGCAACAGTACTGGGTAGGATAAGCTTCAGAAAGACTCAACCCTAAGGAAGTCTACCCATGAAAATAGAAGGAAGTATATTAGTTTTGGTTCTGTCCCCAGTCTCAGCAATAACTCAGGAGCCCAACGAGAACCCCATTGCCTTTCTGGAAAGGCTAAAAGAGGCCTTTCAAAAGTTTACCAACTTGGACTTAGACTCTTATGAGGGACAAGTGATTTTAAAGGACAAATTCCTGTCCCAATGTGCACCAGACATCAGGATAAAATTACAACAGCTACAGTAGCAGGACCCTGCTGCATCTTTAGATGAGATGGTCCAGACAGCCACCAATACCTTTTATAACAGAACCGGAGAGGGAGGCCAAGGCCCAGGAAAAGGGAGAAAATGAAAGAGACAAGGCATGACCAGATACTGGCCGCCCCCCAGGGAAGCCCTATGGCAAACCCCACCTCCTTGAAGGACAAGGCATCAGACAAAAGTCTAATCTGTAGACAGGTGGGGCATTGGGCCAAAGAGTGTCCAAACCATGACAGGTGTCCTACAAATGCCATCAGCTGGGACACTGGGGGGCACTCTGCCATAGGGGCCCAAGAGCCTCAAGGTCAAGCGCCAAGCCTTCCCTCGTCATGTTTCAACAGGACTGAAGTGACCCACTCCAGCCAGCCCGCCTGTTACAGATAACCATCATGGGGCTGGAGCCAAGGGTTCAACTGGTTGTGGCAGGTAGGTCCGAGAATTTCTTGGTTGCAACAGTGGTTACCTACTCTGTCCTGACCTCCTACTATGGAGCCTTCTCCTCCCAAACCTGTACCATTTTTGGTGCTACAGGAAAAAACAATTACTAAAAGATTCACCTGAGCACTTCTTTGTTGCTGGATGCACAAATATTTTCCCACCAGTTTCTGGTGGTCCCTGAGTGTCCTACTCCCTTATTGGGAAGAGATATACTCACTAAACTGGGACCACCCTTGTGATGGGAAGCTTTTAAGCCCCTAGAGCCCTACAGCTTCTGGTTACTACTGAGGAACCCATTACACCCTCTCCAATACAGAGGGGCCAAAAACTATAGGAGGACAAAATTAACCCCCAGGTGTGGAACTAGGAGACTCCTGGACGAGCCCACCAAGCTGAACCAGTCATCACTGTCCTCTGAGATCCCACTCAGTTTCCAAACTGTAAGAAATATCCCCTGAGAAGAGTAGCTCAGGAAGGACTACAGCCTCTAATAAATAAATTCCTTGCCTGTGGGCTACTGGTCCCCACCAATTCACCATGTGAAACCCTGATCTTCCCTGTAAAGAAAAAGGATGGAACCTGGCAAATGGTTCAAGATCTCTGGATCATACATGAAGCTGTAGTCCCCCTCCATCCCACAGTACCCTATCCCTATGTAATCTTGGGAGAAATCCCACCCAGTGCCAAGTGGTTTACAGCCTTGGATCTCAAAGATTGTGTTTTGTTTTTTTTTTCATACCACTGGCTAAAGAACCCCAGTATTTTTTTGCCTTCAAGTGAGAGGTTCCAGGAGAAAAACAACAACAGATGACTTGGACAGTATTACCTCAGGGATTTCAGAGATAACCCCCACCTGTTTGGGCAGGCTTTTAGCCAGAATCTCCTAGATCTGGACCTTGGACCTAATGGGAAAATATTGCAATACATAGATGACCTACCAATCTGCTCTCCAGATGAGAAAAATACCCAACCACATGCAATTCAGGTTCTAAACTTTTTGGCTGCTACTGCTGCTAAGTCGCTTCAGTCGTGTCCGACTCTGTGCGACCCCATAGACAGCAGCCCAACAGGCTCCTCTGTCCATGGGATTCTCCAGGCAAGAACACTGGAGTGGGTTGCCATTTCCTCCTCCAATGCATGAAAGTGAAAAGTCAAAGTGAAGTTGCTCAGTCATGTCCGACTCCTAGCGACCCCATGGACTGCAGCCCACCAGGCTCCTCTGTCCATGGGATTTTCCAGGCAAGAGTACTGGAGTGGGGTGCCATTGCCTTCTCCAAAACTTTTTGGCAGAGAGGGGATACAAAGTTTCCTGTGCTAAGCTGAAGATGGTTGTGACAAAGGTCACTTACCTGGGAGTTCAGGTTACATGCAGGTCCAGGAGGCTATCCTTTGATTGGGTACAAGGAATCCTCCAGTTGCCCTCCCCCATGACTCGAAAACAATTACAAGCTTTCCTGGGGCTAACTGGGTATTGTAGAATCAGGATACCAACTATGGTCTTATTGCCCAGGCCTTCTATGAAAAGCTTGAGGGATGGGATGATTCAATCCCACTGCTGTAGGGAATTCCTCAAAAGAAGGCAGAAGCTGTACTAAAACAAGCCTTAATTCAAGCACCTTACTTGAGGTTGCCAGACCCAGAAAAAACACTTCAACATTATGTCCATGAAAAAGAAGGAATAGCCTTGGGAGTATTAAGTCAAAGGTTGGGACCTGAGCCCCAGCCTGTAGCTTACTTATCCAAGAGACTTGACCCAACTGCCTGAGGCTAGCCTCCCTGCCTTTGAAATCTTGCAGCTATTGCAATCCTGATAGAAGATGCTTTAAGTCTCTTTTGGTGGAAAACTAACTATTTTTACCAGCCACCAAGTGAAACAGCTCATACATGGGAGAGACAATTTATGAATGCCTGATGAAAGAATCCTCAGATGTCAAGTAGTGCTGATGGAAAATCCAGGCCTCACTATATCCCCTTGTGAGGATCTTAAGCCAGCCACCCTCCTGCCTACCGCCAAGGGCTTTCCCCTTTCATTCTTGCCTATAAACCTTGGACCACTGGACAAAACCCTGAGAGCGATTGTCAGAGAAGACCCTCTGATCAATCCTGAGGAAATCTGGTACACTGATGAAAGCAGCTTTGTCTTGGACGGAAGAAGAAGAGCTGGATATGCAGTAGCCTCCAATTTTGAGACCATAAAGGTGAAACCTTTGCCACCAGGTACTTCACCCCAATTAGCTGAGCTCATAGCCCTGACCCGAGCTTTAGAGCTTGGAAAAGGAAAAAGATTAGCCATTTACACAGACTCCAAGTATGCCTTTGTGGTGTTACATGCACATGCTGCTATTTGGAAAGAAAGAGGCCACGTGAACACCCGAGGGTCCCCAATCAAATATTGTGATCAAATCCTTAGGGTCTTGGAGGCAGTCCATCTGCCTGCTGAAGTTTCAGTCTCCCACTGTAAAGGATACCAAAAAGGGAGCACGGAAGTCGCACGAGGGAAATAAGCAGCTGATCAGGCAGCTAAGAGAGCAGCATTACAAAACAATGACCTAACAGGGGTTGCCACCTTAGTTCCACAGACTAATTTGCAATAAATTCCTTCATATACTGAAGGTGAGCCTCTTAAAGCTAAGAGTGAGGTCTTTCAAGATCATATGGGGTGGTTCCAAAAGGAGAGACTCCTTTTTCTGCCTGGGGACCTCCAATAGATGTTGGTTAATTCCTTTTATGCCACCACTCATCTAGGAAAGAAAGCCCTCCAAAGATTACTAAAAAGGTCCTTCAGAGGAACAGGCCTCCAAACGACTGTAAGGCAAGTGGTCTCCTTTTGTCCCACTTGCCAATTAAATAACCCCCAAGGAGCTCGAAGACCCCAGCTACCCAAGCCTGTCCAATGATGTAGGACCTACTCAGGAGAGGACTGGCAGATGGACTTCACCCAGATATCAGTTTCTCAAGGGTATAAATATAAATATCTATTAGTCATGATAGATACATTCACAGGATGGATTGAAGGCTTTCCCACCCGAACTGAGAAGGCTGAGGGGGTGGTTAAAAAAACAAACAAGCAAACAAACAAACAAAAACTACTCCATGTAATCATTCTGAGATTTGATCTGCCCATGTTATTACAAAGTGACAATGGGACATCATTTACTTTTAAGGTCACCCAAGAGGTCTCTAAAGCATTGGGCATTACTTATTATCTCCATTGTGTCTGGAGGCCTCAGTCTTTAGGTAAAGTAGAAAGAGCCAACCAATTCTTTAAGTCAGCAATAAAAATGATAACCCAGGAGACCTCCCTGGGATGGAAGGAGGCTTTATCAATATCTCTCCTCTGCACCTGTATTTCCCCTAAGGAACAGGTTGATCTTAGTCCTTATGAGATACTATATGGAAGACCTTTTGTTTACATCAATGACTTCTTCCTAGATCCAGAGGCTCAGTCCCTCCAGCCTTATCCCATGGCCATTGGGCAATTCCAATGGGATATGCACTTGTGGGGTATCAACCAGGACCCAAAGATTCTAAAGAGCCACCACAATATGCTCCAGGGACTCAAGTCCTAATTAAAGTCTGGAGTCTGGAAAGATTGGTCCCCAAAGTTTCAACTCCAGCCCACATGGAAGGGCCCCTACCCTGTAATACTTTCTACCCCCACAGCAGTCAAGGTATCAGGACACGACTTCTGGATTCACTACTCATGAGTCAAGCCATGGAATAAAACAGAAGAGGACACTCAATACACCTGTGAGCCCCTGGGAGATCTCAAATACCTATTCAGGACTACAAATGAGGGCTATTCTAATGAATACCCCCAAAATTAAGTTTCTGGGGATAAGATTTCTCAGGACAGCTCCAAAAACCCAACACAGCTTGGCAGGGGTTGTACTCCAAAACAGAAAGGAGATAGATCTCCTGATCCCTGAATAAGGAGGGACTTGAGCCATCTTGAATGGGACGTGTTTTTTTCTGGGTAGATACCTCCAGCTAAGTTAAAGAAAGTCTAAAAATATTCAGATTCTACAGGTTCTCAAAGAATGAGCTGGAGAGTTCTCAAAGTGGCTACAATCTCTCTTTGGGGTATCCTTCTCCTGGCGAAGGGGAATTTGGAGTTGGCTAATGCTTCTACTAATCCCTGTTATCACCATATTGATGCTGCTTATGATTGCTCCATGTATTATCAATCGTCTAGCCCATTTTGTCTCTGCCCAGGTCAATAAGCTACAACATGCAGTGCCAGTTCAAAAAGAATATATAAAACTACAGCCGACCACAGAAAATGTCACTTGCCCTTAGATGGACACTGCTATCAGGACTCTGAAGTTTGAGACTAGCAAGAGGGGGGAACCCAATGCCCCTCGCCATCCCAATTCAGCAGGAATTAGCCAGAAAGACCTCTACAATCCTATTCCCAAAGAACTGGGTCTCTCATCTCTTGAGCAGGGAATGTTAGGTAGTTAGAATAGGAAAAAGAGTCCAGAATGGTGGTGGCTAAAAAACGAAGGGAAAAGCCTGCAAAAATAGAACAAAGAAGGTCCCAGGACCAGAGTGAGAACCTCAGGTAAAACAAACAGCCCTTCTGGCTAGCCCAATTTACATAGGGCAGGCTCAGGGGGAGAAGAATAAAAACATAAAGAGAGGAGCCAAAATTGAGACAGGGGCTTTTATTCTCTTCATGTCTTTAGGGTCAGCCTGCCCTCACGCCTGGAGGATACATTTTCCTTTGCTTTCTAAATAAAACTGAGCTGTAACATTGATCCATCTGAGGAAATTACACAGGGCTGTAACAATGGACCATATTTCACTTCAAATTTTTATTGTGATGAGACAGAACCGAGGAAATTACACACTCCCCCAACAGTAAGAGAACACAGTTTTCATAAGAGGAAATACCAAGACACATTTTGGTCCATTTTTTTCTCTTGAAATTTGCATTTCATGAATAGAACCCTTATCAAGCTACCTTTTAGCTTTGGTTTTAATTAGTTGGTACAATACATATCAATTTAGCTATAGGGCAATGTTGGTGCTATTGATATGATCATTAAATATAAAATTATTAGCCTATTAAGGATGTACTAATTGACTTCTGCCAAACACAAATATTTACAGCTGATTGGTCAAAACAATGTGAGTTGTAACTTTACTTAACACTGGGTTACACTTTTTATCAGAGAAGGCAATGGCACCCCACTCCAGTACTCTTGCCTGGAGAATCCCATGGACGGAGGAGCCTGGTGGGCTGCAGTCCATGGGGTCGTGAAGAGTTGGACACAACTGAGCGACTTCCCTTTCACTTTTCACTTTCATGCATTGGAGAAGGAAATGGCAACCCACTCCAGTGTTCTTGCCTGGAGAATCCCAGGGACAGGGGAGCCTGGTGGGCTGCCGTCCATGGGGTCACACAGAGTTGGACATGACTGAAGTGACTTAGCAGCAGCACACTTTTTATGCTTCATATAGGCATTTCTCTTTTCTCTTAAAAAAAAAAAACCCCTACATCTTTCATGTTGATTTAACTTAGACCAAGAAAAACTCTGAGAAAAGGTTTTATGTGTTGATTGTTCATATACTAGAATTAAGAGATAATGTCAAGAAAGTATAATACAACAGTGGATAAGAGTTTATGGTCACAAAATATTACAAAGTGCTATTGAATAGGCCAACCACTTGGGGAGCAATTACAAGCTACTAAGAAACTTGTATTTAAACTGTTTAAATTACCAGTTCATCTGGTGGCTCAGATGGAAAATAATCTGTCTGCAATGCTGGAGACCCTGGTTTAATCCCTGGGTTGGAAAGATCCCCTGGAAAAGGGAATGGCTAACCACTCCAGTATTCTTGCCTGGAGAATACCAGGGAGAGGGGTTTGGTGGGCTACAGTCCATGGGGTCGCAAAGACTTGGACACAACTCAGTGAATAACACTTTGGGGCTTCCTTGATGGCTCAGACAGTTAAGAACCCACCTGCAATGCAGGAAACCCAGGTTTGATCCCTGACTCAGGAAGATCCCCTGGAGAAGAGACTGACAACCCACTCCAATATTCTTGCCTGGGAAATCCCATGGACGGAGGAGTCTGGTGGGCTGCAGTCCTGCTGGTGGGCTATATACCCCACTGGGTTGCAAAGAGTTGGACATGACTGAACAACTAACACTTTCACTCCCCGCCCCGAAGAAACTTGTGTTTAAACTGTTTAAATTACCAGCTCATCTAGGAAATAGAACATATTCTTTTTATAATGAAAGGCTTTTAAATGGTTACAAATCATGAATCTCTCTTCTTTATACAGTTGTCAGTGTGATCTATATGTTTACACACACACACACACACACACACACACACACACATATATATATATATATATATATATATATATGTATATGTCATGGCTAACAATAAACTGTAGAAAATTCTGAAAGAGATGGGAATACCATACCACCTGACCTGTCTCTTGAGAAACATATATGCAGGTCAGGAAGCAACAGTTAGAACTGGACATGGAACGACAGACTGGTTCCAAATAGGAAAAGGAGTACATCAAGGCTCTATATTGTCACCCTGCTTATTTAACTTACATGCAGAGTACATCATGAGAAACGCTGGGCTGGAGGAGGCACAAGCTGGAATCAAGATTGCCTGGAGAAATATCAATAACCTCAGATGTGCAGATTACATCACCCATATGGCAGAAAGTGAAGAAGAACTGAAGAGCCTCTTGATGAAAGTGAAAGAGGAGAGTGAAAAAGTTGGCTTGAAGTTCAACATTCAGAAAACTAAGATCATGGCATCTGGTCCCATCACTTCATGGGAAATAGATGGGGAAACAGTGGAAACAGTGGCTGACTTCATTTTTCTTGGCTCCAAAATCACTGCAGATGGTGACTTCAGCCATGAAATTAAAAGACACTTACTCCTTGGAAGGAAAGTTATGACCAACCTAGATAGCATATTCAAAAGCAGAGACATTACTTTGCCAACAAAGGTCCATCTTAGTCAAGGCTATGGTTTTTCCTGTGGTCATGTATGGATGTGAGAGTTTGACTGTGAAGAAGGCTGAGCACTGAAGAATTGATGCTTTTGAACTGTGGTGTTGGAGAAGACTCTTGAGAGTCCCTTGGACTGCAAGGAGATCCAACCAGTCCATTCTGAAGGAGATCAATCCTGGGATTTCTTTGGAAGGAATGATGCTAAAGCTGAAACTCCAGTACTTTGGCCACCTCATGCGAAGAGTGAACTCATTGGAAAAGACTCTGATGCTGGGAGGGATTGGGGGCAGGAGGAGAAGGGGACGACAGAGGATGAGATGGCTGGATGGCATCACTGACTCGATGGACATGAGTCTGAGTGAACTCCGGGAGTTGGTGAGGGACAGGGAGGCCTGGCCTCCTGCAATTCATGGGGTCACAAAGAGTCGGACACGACTGAGAGACTGAACTGAACTGAACTGAGCACCGAAGAATTGATGCTTTTGAACTGTGGTGTTGGGGAAGACTCTTGAGAATCCCTTGGACTGCAAGGAGATCCAACCAGTCCATCCTAGAGGAGATCTGTCCTGGATGTTCATTGGAAGGACTGATGTTGAAGCTGAAACTCCAATACTTTGTCCATCTGATGCAAAGAGCTGACTCATTGGAAAAGACCCTGATGCTGGGAAAGATTGAGGGCAGGAGGAGAAGGGGACGACAGAGGATGAGATGGTGTGATGGCATCACGGACTCAATGGACATGGGTTTGTGTGGACCCTGGGAGTTGGTGATGGATAGGGAGCCCTGGCATGCTGTGGTTCATGTGGTGTCAAAATGTTGGACACAGAACTGAATTGAACATTTTTTTAGTTGTCTATTTAGTTTATATAATTATATATTTATGTAGCAGATTCCAATGGTGCTTTCTGTTCTGTCCATGATAGTTAGCAGACACAGCCTCTGGTAAGCTTTAGACTAATCTGCCATAATCATGAAATTAAATTTATGGAACATAAAAGCACAGTTCTGTAAACATAGAAATAAACACTAACTTTTCTGATACTAATTGTTGCTTGAATGATGTTGTTTTGCGTACTGCTGACCATAGCAGAATGACCCAAGATGATCAAGTAAACTATAAATAAATAAAATATTACCAAAGGGAAAATTATCAACAAAGATTAAGCACCCATTGTCTCACCAAAGCATTGCACAGGGCTCTAGGTTAGAACCAGTGAGTAACAATAAGTGGTCTTGTGGTTTAGAAAGAATTTAGCAATAATGTAGGAAGGGGAGCCCCCTCTAGGACCCCAGGAGTTGGCTCTTGTCTAACACTCGGAAAAGAATTCTCTGAGGAGACATGTGCTGACAAAGCAAGAGACTTTATTGGAAGAGGGCACCTGGGTGGAGAGCAGCAGGGTATGGGAACCCAGGAGATCTGCTCTGCCACGTGGCTCACAATCTTGGGTTTTAGGTTGATGGGATTAGTTTCCAGGTTGCCTTTGGCCAATCATTTGACTCAGAGTCCTTCCTGGTGGCACACGCATCACTCAGCTAAGATGGATGATAGAGAGAGGGATTCTGGGAGGTGGACAGACACACAGTGTCTCCTTTTGACCTTTCCCGAACTCTTCTGGCTGGTGGTGGCTTATTAGTTCTGTATTCCTTACCAGGACCTCATGTCGTAAAACAACTCATGCCAATGGTTACTGGAGAGCCTGGCCAGGGTGGGCAGTGTGCTTCTCCTAACAACTCCCCCCTGAGACACTTCATACACAAGATACTTTTTGAGAATTGGGGTGAAGGTCTCTTTCTTCTGTAACTTCTTCCTGCTGTGCATGGGTGTAGTCCTGCATAGCAGAGCAGAAGTCTCTCTCTACTTGATCTAAGTTGAGATGTTCCACATCTGAAACCAGCTTCCATTCTTATACTAATATCAGTTTGGCTTGGAACTGGTGGAGTCTGCTGGAGATAAATTTTGTAAGGAGTAGGAGTATACATGGGGCCAAATAGGAGGCCTAATAAGATAGTTATCACTTGACCCATAAACAGTAGGAAACAAGAAGGGAAAGAAGGAGAACTCCATGCGTCTGTCGAACTCAAATCCCAGATCTTTGTGGCCTGTTCCAAAAGCCCCTTGATATAATCTTGGACCTGCCCAGACTGGTTATAATAAAAATAGCAGTCTTCCTTTAGATAGAGCCAAGTGCCCCCACTGTCCTGCAGTCAGTAAATCTAGGACCTGACAATTTTGTAGGACCATTGCGACTAGGGAGTCAACTGGGATTGTAGTCATTGGAGGGTCCTCACTGCTTTTTCTATGGATACAGCCATGACAGTAGAAAGCTGCTGAAATTTATGTAAAGAAGTTTCCCCCGTAGCAGTTTTTGTCAAACCAGTGGTCAGTCCTAATGCCAGGAAAAGAAGGGTAAGCACTAATGCATGATGTATCCTCTGGTGGGTATATACTGGTAAAGGCAAGGAGGTATTACTCCAGGCCAGATCTATGTGGGGCGTGACATACCCTAGGGAGTAAGTTCCTGACCAAAAAGGTGGTAGGGATAAATAAGCTTTATCCCCACACACGAAGTAGACACAATGACTGAGCTCATGCTGGGCGGCAAAACGGCTTTGCCAAAGAGGAACATGATTTCCATCCATATTACAACCGGAACATGGCATAATGGAACAGAGGCAGTCTTTTAGTAGCTGGGAGAAGACTGTCACTCCACTTGCTGCAAAACCACAGCAATGAGGGCATTTAGGAAAGGATTCAAGTGTTTTGAGGCATCCTGGGTTTTGTCCTCAAGGTAGAGAGTATTTCATTAAGGGTCCCACCATAGCGTTAGGTTTTCAGGGGTGGGTACCCCTACAAGGGAATAACAGGGGTCAGAGTTGCCTGCCCGATTTTGAAGCCAGGATGAACAGGTGTGGTTTTTTGGTTGTCCAGGACAGAACATGGGTTTTCAAGACTGGCTAATAACACCTGAGGAGAGCCTCATGCTCGGGGATAGGTATAACATGTCAGTTCTGCCAGAACCTTTAGTTCCCAGACTTTGGGCTACATCATAATACCCTAGAGAAAGTTCTAGATCCTGGTTTTCTCCATCCATCCATTTCAACAGTGAAGGTTACCCCACATCATGAGTTTCTCAGATATCCCACTGAAACCCCTGTTAGGGGGTCGCTTTTAAAAAGATAAGGAAAGTTACTTGGGGAATGTTAGTCAAGAGAGAAAATAAGGGCTCAGGTGGGATTGCAGATCTTATCGTGGGAGTAAATACAGACAGGTGTTGCTGATACCAAAGCATGAAGTTTTTCTCCCTCTTTCCCCAAAAGGCTGCACCGCAGCCAGATGTGGTACGCTGGGTGACAGCATGTAGCTGGGGTGGAAGGATGGGCCATTGATACCCTGGGATAGGTTGGACATACTCCCAACTTCCACCGTTAATGCAGATCCAGCAAGGGCTGGTTAGCTTGAGTTGAGAAGCAGTGTGGTTTGCAAGCGTATATGTATCATTTAGGGAGAGATTAATAGTCGTATGGGGAGACATGATCTGGAAGAGGAGGAACATCATAGGATGTATTCTACTTATTGATGGGGTTCTGCCTGAACAAGAGTCTGAGGTCTTCAACAGGTTTCCAGGAATAGTTGTCCTCTGGTTTTGGAGTCTCAGTCCCTGTCTCCCCCTCCTATAGGCCATAGGGTTTTATTCTAGAATTGTGGACCCAGGCAGATAGACCCTACACTTTTAGTGTTGAGGTTACTAGGACAACCTGATATGGCCCTGTCCATTTCTCAGACAGCTGGCTTGGACTAGCTTTTTCTTGCCAGGTCTTTACAAATACTTGGTCCCCCAGCTCTACTTGGGGATTTGTCAAGTCTTCCTGTGGTCTAGGGAGAATCTGTTCTCCATATCATTGGAGTTCTTGTTGAAACCTTCCCTAGTCAATTATATGTTTTAGGAATGTATTGGCATTCTCGTCAAAAAACAAATCAGAAGTTAAGAATGGACGTCCATACATCATTTCATAAGAGCTTAATCATAGTGGCCACTTGCGGGCTGCCCATACCCTCATGAGGGCTATGGGTAGCATATGGATCCATTTATCATATGTTTCTTGACAGCTTGGCCAGAGCCCTTTTTAGAGTCTGGTTGGCTCTCTCCACTTGTCCCAAGGCTTGAGGATGAGTGGAGGCAGTATTTGATTCCTAAGCATATGGCCAGGTTCTGGGATATTGTGGCTGTAAATGAAGGACCATTGTCACTCTGAAGTGATCAAGGCAGCCCAAATCTAGGCACTATCTCCTTCAGCAGAGCTTTACAGGCTTCTGTAGCTCTCTCTGTCCTAGTACGGAGTGCTTTAATCCATCCTGTGAATGTGTCAATAAAGACTAGCAAATAAGAAAACCCTTGGGTCTTTGGCATGGCTGTAAAATCCACCTGCCAGTCCTCTCCTGGGTATGATCCCCGATGTTGGACAGGTTTAATTAGAGCAGGTGGCGAGGGTCTGATTTTTGGATTATTTCTTAGACAGGTATCACCATTCTGTGTGATCTAACAACCTTAGCCAACTGGGGATGGTAGAGAATAGACCTGAACAAGGTTTCCAGATTATCTCTTCCAAAATGAGTACCTTTGTGTAAGGATTTAGTAATTTTCCAAACCTGAGAGTCATTATTTGGGCCTGATAAGTCTGAAACTACCCATGTGACCCAACCTCCCAGCCTCACTCAGCATATTGGGAATGTTCCTCTGGGGTATAATCTGGAGTCAGGGTTTCCTTGGGGAAAAGGGGGCAGATAGCAGTGACAGGAGTAGCTTCCCTAGAGACTTGTTTTAACCCCTGATCAGCTTTCCTATTTCCCTGGGCCTCCTTTTCTTGCCCCTTTTGGTGACCCTTGCAGTGGATGACAGCTAATTTAGCAGGAAGTTTGATTGCCTCCAGGAGCCTGAGAATGAGCTCTTCGTGTTTAATAGGAGAGTTTCAAGCACTGAGCATCTCTCTGTCCTTCCAAATTGCTGCATGGACGTGCAGGATGGGGAAAGCATACTTAGAGTCAGTATATACATTAATCCTTTTTCCTTCCCCTAATTCCAAAGCTCTTGTCAGGGCAAAAAGTTTAACTTTCTGGGCTGAGGTGTTTGGGGGAAGAGACCCGCTTTCCCTAGTTTCTTCTAGGCTCACTAGAGTGTATCCTGCTTTCCTCTCTCCTTTTTCTACAAAACTACTGCCATCTTGTACCATTCTTTCTCTGGATCAGATAAAGGTGTCTCTGGTAGGTCCAGGTGAAAAGAGTATAATTCATCTATGATTTGCATGCATTGGTGATCCAAAGGGGAAGTAGGGGGATCTGGCAGTAAGATGATTGGATTTAAAGTCTGATAGACCCTCAACTTTATTCCTGGAGTGTCAAGTAGGATGGCTTGGTTTTGGGTGATCCTTCCCTCTGTTATCCATCTATCCCCTTTAGTTTCTAAGACTGCTTGCACCTGGGGAGGTGTATACACTGTGGTGGGCTGACCCAGGGTCAGCTTAGATGCCTGTTTAACCATAAGAGTGGCGGCCTCTATTGCCTGGAGGCAAGTGGGCCACCCTCTGGCTACCTCATCTAGTTGTTTTGAGAGGTAAGCCATGGGTTGTAATACAGGCCCCATCATTTGCCCTAACATCCCAAGAGCAGTTCCTATCCTTTCAGAAACATACAGCCTGAAAGGCTTTTCCAGGTTTAGGAGACCTAAAGCTGGGGCTGTGGTGATAGACTCTTTTAGGGCATTAAAGTAACCTTAGAGGTCTCATCCCAGTCAAGTGGCTCTTCCTCTTTCTCTTTTAACTTTTCATATAGGGGTCAGGCCAGATTGCCACAACCAGGAATCCAGATCCTGCAAAACCCATTCATTCCTAAAAATCCCCTAAGCTGTTTTTTCATTTGGGGGTATGGTGTATTTAAGATGAGAGATTTCCTCTGGGGGTTGAACATTCTTTTTCCTTCTGTAATTATAAATACAAGGTATTTCACTTGGGTTAAGCTAATCTGAGCTTTCTTGGGGGATACTCGATAACCCTTTTCATAGAGGAAATTTAAAGTTTTAATAGTATTCATTTGACAGCTGGTAAAATATGGGCTAGCTATGAGCAAGTCATCCACATACTGTATTAGATTACTGTATGTTAAAGTTAATTCCCTTAGTTCTCTCCCCAAGGAAGTCCCCAAAATATGAGGTCTGTACCTAAACCCTTATGGTAGTAGAGTCCAGCAAAGTTGTATGGCCTCCCTTGTTCCCAGGTCCCACCACTCAAAGGCAAAGAGTTTTTGGGATTCAGGGTGGAGAGGAATGCAAAAGAAAGCATCCTTAAGGTCCAAGACTGAGAAGTACTTAGCATTTCCTGGGACTTCGTATAGGAGGGTATACGGGTTTGGGACTATCGTTAACAGTTATTGATCCTGGACAAATTGATAAGATCCATCTGGTTTTTTAACAGGCAAGATTGGAGTATTGCAGGGAGACTCACAGGTGATTAGAATTCCAATATCTCGCTATTTGTTATCTAATGGTCTAAGACCATCCAGAGTTTTTGGTTTTAAGGTATATTGTCTTTTCCACGGGTAGGGAGCATTTGGCCTCAGAAAAATCTTCACTGGTAGAACATGTATGGCTAGGCCAGGGCTAGAGACATCCCACACCTGGGGATTGACCTCATCTAGGAAAGGAATGGACTCCTCCTTTTATAAATCTGACTGCAAATATTCAGACACTAGGCAAAGGAAATTACCGGTTTCTAGCTTTCCCCAAGTCACTCTGGTCTGGAGACGGCAAAGACGGTGTCTCCCCAGTAGGGGAGCAGGGCAACCAGGGATGTATAAGAAGGGGTGGGTTCCTTGCCTACCTTACAATGGAGGGGCTTAGTAAAATTTCGGCTTTGGGGTTTTCCATCTACCCCTATCACCATCTGGGATTCCCTGGTGGCTCATAGGTTAAAGTGTCTGCCTCCAATGAGGGAGACCTGGGTTCAATCCCTGGGTCGGGAAGATCCCCTGGAGAAGGAAATGGTAACCCACTCCAGTATTCTTGCCTGGAAAATCCCATGGATGGAGAAGCCTGGTAGCCTACAGTCCACGGGGTTGCAAAGTGTCAGACACGACTGAGCAACTTCACTTTCACTTTCACTTTCCATTACCATCTTAGTCAGGGAGTCTTAAGTTCCTAATTGGAAAGCGAGAACAGAGAAGGCAGCCCCCATGTCTAAAAGAAAGTTCACATCCTTACCTTCTATTTGCAGAGTCACCCAAAGTTCAAGAGGAGTGATCTGGATCTCACCATTTGTGGGGGTTTCTTGAGCTGCTGGGCATCATCAGTCCTGGTCTCCCAGGACTAACACACAGGGAGCAGGTGTAGAGGTCTCCATTCGCCTTCCCTTAGGGTGATATGGACACTCCCCTTTCCAATGGCCATCCTCTCTGCAGTAGGCACACTGGGTGTGTCTCAGCTGCAGTGTATCTTTAAGATCCTTTTTTCTTCCTTGCTCTCCCATTCCTTGCTTTCGCATAGTGGCAGGATGAATCAAAGCCAGGATTTTAGCCTGTTGTTGGGCCAAGGTCTGGGTCTGCCTCCCTATTCTCCTATCCTTTCAGGCTTCCTTTTGCTCCCTTTTGGCTTCTTCCTCCTGGTCCCTATTCAAAAACACCCTATTTGCCTCGTCCACCAAATTGAAGATTGAGATCTCTGGTCCTTTTCCTAGTTTTTGTAATTTTCTCCTTATGTCTGGGGTTGCCTGGGTTATGAAGGAATGGGCCAATAGGACTTTTCCTTCCATACTTTTTAGATTTGTCTGGGTAAAATTTTTAAAGGCCTCTGTGAGTTTTCTTAAAAAAAAAAAAAAAAAAAAAAAGAGCTGGGATTTCATTCTCTCCCTGTGTAACCTCTTTTATCTTATTGTAATTAATGACCTTTTGGACACTCCAAGTCATTCCCTGTAGTAGGGAAGTAGTGAGGTGTCTTAAGGGTCCCTTGCCTGCCCTTGCATTGGGATCAAAATCTGGCTATATAGAGGGGATTGCTTCTTCTGCAGGGGCCAGACTGAAATCCACCTGCTGTCTTTCATCAGCCATTTTTCTAGCTTGATTTAGGATTCCAGCTTTTTCCTCATCATTACAACACTGGGTGAGGATGACCATTATATCCCTCCAGGTGAGGGAGAAGTTAAGGCTAAGATGCTCAAATTCATCCCCAAATTTTTTGGGTTTCTCAGAATATGAACCCAATTGCTCCCTACATTGGGTAATGTCTTGCATAGAAAAAGGAACATGAAAGTGCATAGTTCCCCCCTTCCCATCTGGTACCTCTCTTAGGCGGCAGATTTTGCCTGAGGATGAGCTTTCCTTCTATAGAGGGCAAAGCTTATTTCCTGATCATAATCCCATGGGGGAAGGGACATATGGAGAAGGAGCGGAGGTGACTGTAAGTGACTTCCCTTCAAATCCCATGACTTCTGGGCCTAGCCTCATGACTTCTGGCTATGTCTGGACTTCCTTTCCCCGTGACATCTCTACTGGAGCTTAGGGGGCCAAGAGAAGGTCAAGGGGATCTTCTGTTTCAGACCTTGCCAAAAGGACTTTGAAAGAACATTTATCAAAGTCTTCAAGCTTATATTTTTTCTTTTTTTCAGAATCCTGGTAGAGGGCCATAAATACCTGGACATAGGGAAACTCCTTGTATTTACCCTCTCATTTGCAGTATAGACTGAGCTGTAAAATAGTGTTGAATCCAAGTGATCCTAACTGAGGCCATTTTTCCCCTCCTCCCAGGGAGTAAGTAGGACAGTATCAAGTACAGTATTTGATATTTTATTTTTCTTTTTTAGCCCTTCCAGTTGGTATCCCTCCTAGTGGGCCAAAAGACAATCCAGAGGAGTGTCTAAAGGGAAGCTAGGCTTATTTCACATTTTAATGGCATTATAGTTTATATCTCATTCCCAGGGGACCAGTCCTGGGGTGGATGCCCCTATATCTGACCCTAGAGAAATTTTAAGCTCTCTCCTGGCCCCAAATTGCCTGATTGTATATGTGCCAAAGGAAATGTTCAGTAGTAAGCACTGTCAACAAGGCTGTAGGACTGGTCCAAAAGGTGAATTAACCCCTACACATATGTCTAGAGTGTTAATTCTCACCCAAGACTTGATGCAACTATACTGAACCCTGTCAATCAGTTCCACGTGAAAGCTTTCAGCCAAATGCTCAATTAAATGGCTGAATTTATAGAAACAGGGCACCCGACGGAGGGCTTCTAATGTCCAATTATCTCCCCAAGAACAGAAAGCACAATTGATGGGGAGCAGAGAGTGTAGCCTCTCGGAAAATCTCTTACAAAGACCCAGAACTTTAGGCCCAAGTATCGACAGACAGAGTAAATAGAATACCTTGGGTCTTCAAAGAGAGGAAAAAAAAGGCCAGGCTGAGAGAGGAGTGGGAAGAGACAAGAGGACTAAGAGTGAGGGAGAGAAAGAGGGAAAAAAAGGGATGATCTCCTGCCACCTGCAAATACCCAGGTGTTACAGGATTTTTCCCTGGGCCTCCAGAGAAGGGAGGACTGGAACTTGGCCCTACCAGAACCAAAATTCGAGTTCTCTGGCAAGAGGAGGTGGAGGCCCTTCAACCAGATTCCTACTGCAGGACATGAAAAAATAGGATAGGATAGGTTGAAAAGAGGGGTGAGACAAAAGGGGTCAACAAAATCTCTTGTTCCTTACCTGGTTGGGGCACTCTGGCCAGTTGTCCGCATCAGGAGGAAACCAGGGACAAACAGGTCCCAGTTGCGGCTGCTGGGTCAGATCCATCGGCAGGAGAGCTGGTCCTGGAGTACCCTGAGCAGTCCAGATGACAGCCCCAATAAAAATGGGGATCCCTTCATGGTTGCCAGTTGTTGTAGGAAGGGGGGCTCCCTCCAGAGCTCCAAGAGCAGGCTCTTGTCTAACACTTGGAAAAGAATTGTCAACAGAGATGCATGCTGATAAAGCAAGAGACTTTATTGGAAGAGGGCACCTGGGTGGAGAGCAGCAGGGTAAGGGAACCCAGGAGAACTGCTCTGCCATGTGGCTCACAGTCTCGGGTTTTATGTTGATGGGTTTAGTTTACAGGTTGTCTTTGGCCAATCATTCTGACTCAGAGTCCTTCCTGGTGGTGCACGCATCGCTCAGCCAAGATGGATGTTAGTGAGAGGGATTCTGGGAGGTGGATGGACACGCAGTGTCTCCTTTTGACCTTTCCCGAACTCTTTTGGCTGGTGGTGGCTTATCTATAGTCCTTACCGAGACCTCATGTCATAGAACAACTCATGCAAATGGTTACTAGAGAGCCTGGCCAGGGTGAGTGGTTTCAGTCATTTTGCTTCCCCTAATAATAAGAGAATACCTAAATGTTTAAACTAAAGAGCTGAAATTATGATTTAGAACTGGGTGATGCAAACTTGCTTTATGTATGCCTAAATTGCAAGACCAGACTGAATAAGTTTTAAGTGCTAGTCACTCAGTAGTGTCTGACTCTGCAACTCTATAGACAGTAGGCTGCCAGAATGTTGGTCTAAAGGTATCTAGTGGTATTAGCAGTTTTACCTTTGCTCTCATTTTTTAACATGACTACTTACTCACTTTTGGTTGCAGGACAAGGTGTCAATTTTAACCCAAAAGCTCTTTGTGCTATGGGAGCTGGTTATATGAGAGACTGGCATTTTCCTATACATCAAAGGTTGTTACTTCAGGCAGTGCTAATATTTAATTTTCAGTTATTACATGTTAGATTAAGAGAGGACCTGCTTGCTTTGGAATGTAATATGCTCCTTTTCATGCAGAGAACAATGTAAAGAATATATAGTTAATGAGACCTTGATTTAAAGAGTTAGCAAATGAAGCTCTGTTTTATACTCACTAAAAAAGTGTGTGATTATATGGAAAGTCTGTAAAGAAACCATAAAATGCACTGAAATAGAAGATTATAAAAACAAAAACTTCTGCTTTTTGTTTATAATGATGATCCAGCAAATTCCTTCTCTATTGTTATCTCATTATTTAAAAAGGGTAGAGCAGCAGAAACTACATCAACATATTACCATTAAACAATGAATTAAGTATTTCAATTCCAATAATTTCTTAAGGTCATTCTTTTAAATGAATGCAAACTTGTTAGGTTTTTACAGCTTAAATGACTTTTCCATCATCTTTTTAGCTGAGCACTTAGTTTTGCTCCAGGCAAATCAATGAAAATTCATCTACTGAAATATAAAATTTTGTTTATATACATTCACAAGAGACTAATTTGAAACACACTTGATTTGGTAGAGTATAAAACCAAATGGTTATAAGGGTTATGCTCTTTTGTTCCTTCTAAAGCATACTCTGCTTATCATATTTGAGTGTGGACTAATTTTATCAAAACCAACAATTTAGGAATGATTTTTTTAAGATTCAAGTAAAAGAATATCTTCTTAAAACGTCAAACTTACTTTAAAAATCAAGTTTTAATTATGAATGTAGAACTAATACAATATTAAGCTTATCTTTGGAGAATCAAGAAAAAACTGTTTACTTAAATTTAGACTTAAATGGAAAACAAAGCAATTTATTTTTATACTAACACTATCAAATATAGTATATTGCAACTCAGATTTGCAGTGAGAGTCATAAAAAGAATGCTGAAAAGGAAAGTTTAAAAATGAGCTTAAACAAAGGGAGTGATTTAATGAAAGGAATAAAGAAAAGATTGTGGTCAAAAAGCACAAGCCACGCCATCCTCTTTCACAGAAATGCAACTTCTTTCCTTCATTTTTTTTTTTCATTTATCTCAGACCTATATTTCACCATTTCATATGATCTCACCTCAGTAGTAACAATGTAATAATAGTACTTTGTTATTATGAAGATAATAGCTACTTTTAAATTCATACATACTATATTCTATACACTTTTTTAACCATTTAAAAGTTGATTTAATATTTATAACCATTATTAGACAGATACTATGATTGCCCTAATTTATGGATGTAGAAACTGAAGTGAAAAAGGTTCAGTAATCTACCTAAGTGGCCAGCTGCTGCTGCTGCTAAGTCGCTTCAGTCGTGTCCGACTCTGTGCAACCCCATAGACGGCAGCCCACCAGGCTTCCCCGTCCCTGGGATTCTCCAGGCAAGAACACTGGAGTGGGTTGCCATTTCCTTCTCCGATGCATGAAAGTGAAAAGTGAAAGTGAAGTCGCTCAGTCGTGTGCGACTCCAGCGACCCTATGGACTGCAGCCTACCAGGCTTCTCCGTCCATGAGATTTTCCAGGCAAAAGTACTGGAGTGGGGTGCCATTGCCTTCTCCAAGTGGCCAGAGAAATCTACAAATAGTATGGGCTCGGTGTGGTGGGAGAACTTACTTGGCAAGGTCTGAAGACCAAAACCACTTGATGTCCCATTGTCTCTGCATGGCATGGCAAATGTTTGTTTACTGCACTTTTATTTCCCCTCTCCATGTGAAGTGTCTTCCTTCTCTTTGAAGTCCCAAAGTTCCTACCACTTTTTCCTTCTTTTGGATAGCGTATAACCTTCAATTGCTTAACTTGCTCTTGGTTCTCATTTTAATTATGGGGTTCCTGTATGTATGCAATTAAATTTGATTTCCTCCTGTTAGTCTGTTTCATATCAATTTGGTTCTTAGACCTGCCAGAAGAAACTAGAAAGGATAGAAGAAAACTGTTTCCATCCTCCAAAAGGATCTGTATTTCTTATTAGCCATTTTTAATATTTGCTCTTGGTACCTAGAATTAAAATGGCTCCAGGATTCCCTGCTATCCTCTGTTCTTTCAGTCATTTGCTTCTCCAGGCCGACAGGCCTAGTCTTTCATATGCTTAATCAATTAAACATTGGGTCACTTGTCTCTACCTGCAAAATTGTTACAACCAAATACATAAACTCACAGAAATTTACTCTAATTATAATTTGTCTAATTTCACATTGGAAGGGCAATTTCTTCCTTTTCCAATTTTAAAGAAAAAAATCCAACTATTCTACTTTACAGAAGAAAAGTAGCCAATAAAACTATCACATTTGGTTAGAAGTACAGCAAAAACAAAATGTCAGCGCTTGATCACTGATACTAACATTACATAAATATTTGTTAAGTAATATGATATGATGTTATTAAACTTCATAGCTTTTTAAAAAATATTTTTTTTAATTGAAGGACAATTGCTTTACAGTATTTTGCTGTTTTCTGTCAAACCTCAACATGAATCAGACATAGATATACATATATCCTCTCCTTTTTGAAACCCCATCCAATCTCCCTCCCCACTCCACCCATCCAGGTTGATACAGAGCCCCCCTTTGAGTTTCCTGAGCCATATGGCAAATTCCAGTTGGCTATCTATCTTACATATGGTAATGTAAGTTTTCATGTTACTCTTCCATACATCTCACCCTCTCCTCCCCTCTCCCCATGTCCATAAGTCTATTCCCTATGTCTGTTTCTCCACTGTTGCCCTGTAAATAAATTCTTCAGTACCATTTTTCTAGATTCCATATATATGTGTTAGAATATGTATTTATCTTTCTCTTTATGACTCACTTCACTCTGTATCATAGGTTCTAGGTTCATCCGCCTCATTAAAACTGATTCAAATGTGTTCTTTTTATGGCTGAGTAATATTTCATAGTGTGTATATACCACAGCTTCTTTATCCACTCATCTGTCGATGGACATCTAGGTTGCTTCCATGTTCTAGCTATTGTAAATAGTGCTGCAATGAACAATGGGATGCATGTGTCTCTTTCAATTTTGATTCCCTCAGGGTATATGCCTCACCCCACTCCAGTATTCTTGCCTGGAAAATCCCATGGATGGAGGAGCCTGGTGGGCTGTAGTCCATGGGGTAGCTAAGAGTCAGACACGTCTGAGCAACTTCACTTTCATGCATTGGAGAAGGAAATGGCAACCCACTCCAGTGTTCTTGCCTAGAGAATCCCAGGGACGGGGGAGCCTGGTGGGCTGCCATCTATGGGGTCGCACAGAGTCGGACACGACTGAAGCGACTTAGCAGCAGCAGCAGGGTATATACCTAGGAGTGGGATTGCGGGGTCATATGGTGGTTTTATTCCTAGTTTTTTAAGGAATCTCCATACCATCTTCCATATTGGCTGTATCAATTCACATTCCTTCCAACAGTGCAACAGTGTTCCCTTTTCTCCACACTCTCACCAGCATTTACTGTTTGTAGATTTTTGATGAGAGCAATTCCTACTGGTGTGAGGTGATATCTCATTGTAGTTTTGATCTGCATTTCTCCAATAATGAGTGATGTTGACC
This sequence comes from Bos grunniens, assembly GCF_055505025.1. Classification (NCBI taxonomy): domain Eukaryota; kingdom Metazoa; phylum Chordata; class Mammalia; order Artiodactyla; family Bovidae; genus Bos; species Bos grunniens. The sequence continues at coordinate 95,308,682 of NC_141194.1, read as the reverse complement.
ATCTTTTCATGTGTTTGTTAGCCATCTGCAGGTCTTCTTTGGAGGAATGTCTGTTTAGGTATTTTTCCCAATTTTTGATTAGGTTGTTTGTTTTTCTGGTATTGAATTGTATGAACTGCTTGTATATTTTGGACTTTAATACTTTGTCAGTTGTTTCAGTTTCTATTATTTTCTCCCATTCAAAGGCTGTCATTTCACCTTGCTTATAGTTTCTTTTGCTGTGTAAAAGTTTTTAAGTTTAATCAGGTCCCACTTATATACTTTTGTTTTTATTTCCATTACTCTAGGAGGTGGGTCATAGAGGATCTTGCTTTGATTTTTGTCATAGAGTGTTCTACTTATGTTTTCCTCTAAGAATTTTATAGTTTCTGGTCTTACTTTTAAGTATTTAATCCACTTTGAGTTTATCTTTGTGCATGATGTTAGGAAGTGTTCTAATTTCTTTCTTTTACATGTACCTGTCCAGTTTTCCCAGCACCATTTATTGAAGAGGCTGTCTTTGCCTCTTTGCATATTTTTTCCTCCTTTGTTACAAATAAGGTACCCATAGATGCATGGGTTTATTTCTGGGCTTTCTGTCTTCTTCCATTGGTCTATATTTCTGTTTTTGTGTCAGTACCATACTGTCTTGATGACTATAGCTTTGTAGTATAATCTGAAGTCACGAAGGTTGATTCCTCCAGCTCCATTCTTCTTTCTCAAGACTGCTTTGGCTATTTGGGGTCTTTTGTGTTTCCATATGAATTGTGAAATTTTTTGTCCTAGTTCTGTGAAAAATGCCATTGGTAATTTGACAGGGACTGCATTGAATCTATAGATTGAGTTTGGTAGTATAGTCATTTTCACAATATTGATTCTTCCTACCCAGGAGCATGGAATATCTATCTGTTTATGCCATCTTTGATTTCTTTCATGAGTGTCTTATAATTTTCTGTGTACCGTTCTTTCATCTCCTCAGGTAAGTTTATTCCTAGATATTTAATTCTTTTTGTTGGAATGGTGAATGGGACTGATTTCTTAATTTCTCTTTCTGATTTTTCATTGTTAGTATATAGAAATGCAAGTGATTTCTGTGTATTGAGTTTGTATCCTGAAACTTTGCTAAATTCACTGATTAACTCTAGTAATTTTCTGATACTATCTTTAGGATTTTCTATGTACAATATCATGTCATCTGCAAACAGTGAGAGCTTTACTTCTTTTCCAATCTGGATTCCTTTCATTTGTTTTTCTTCTCTGATTGCTGTATCTAGGAATTCCAGAACTATGTTGAATAATAGTGGCAAAAATGGACACCCTTGTCTTGTTCTTGATCCTAGGTGGGATGCTTTCAGTTTTTCACTGTTGAGAATAATGTTTGCTGTAGGCTTATCATATATGGCCTTTACTATGTTGAGGTAGGTTCCTTCTATGCCCATTTTTTGAAGAGTTTTAATCATTAATAGGTCCTGAATTTTGTCAAAGACTTTTTCTGCATCTATTGAAATGATCATATGGTTTTTATCTTTCAATTTGTTAATATGGTGTATCACATCGATTGATTTCCATATATTGAAGAATCCTTGCATTCCTGGAATAAAACCAACTTGATCATGGTGTGTGAGCTTTTTGATGTGTTGCCGAATTCTGTGTGCTAAAGTTTTTTTGAGGAGTTTTGCATCTATTTTCATCGTGATATTGGCCTGTAGTTTTCTTTTTGTGTGTTGTCTTTGTCTGGTTTTGGTATCAGGGTGATGGTGTCCTCTTAGAATGAGTTTGAAAGTGTTCCTTCCTCTGCAATTTTTTGAAGTAGTTTTAGAAGAATAGGCATTAGCTCTTCTCTAAATGTTTGATAGAATTCTCCTGTGAAGCCATCTGTTCCTGGGCTTTTGTTTTTTGGGAGATTTGTGATCACAGCTTCAGTTTCAATGCTTGTCATTGGGTTGTTCATAATTTCTATTTCTTCCTGGTTCAGTCTTGAAAGATTGAACTTTTCTAAGAATCTTTCCATTTCTTCCAGGCTATCTCTTTTATTGCCATATAGTTGTTCATAATAGTCTCTTATCATTCTTTATATTTTGGCATTGTCTTTTGTAACCTCTCCTTTTTAATTTCCAATTTTGTTGATTTGATTCTTCTCTCTTTTTTTATTGATGACTCTGGCTAAGGTTTTGTCAATTTTGTTTATCTTCTCAAAGAACCAATTATGTAGTTATAAAATAAAATTAAATTTAAAAATATAAATTTAAAAAGGAAAAAAAAAAAAGAACCAGTGTTTAGTTTTATTAATCTTTACTATTGTTTCTTTCATTTCTTTTTCGTTTATTTCCGCTCAGATCTTTATGATTTCTTTCCTTCTAATAATTTTGGTGTTTTTGTTTTCCCTTCTTTTTCCAGCTGCTTTATGTGTAAAGTTAGCTTGTCTATATGATGTTCTTCTTGTCTCTTCAGGTAGGGTTATATTGCTATAAACTTCCCTCTTAGAATTGCTTTTGCTGCATCCCATAGGTTTGGAGTTCTCGTGTTTTCATTGTGATTTGTTTCTAAAAATTTTTGATTTCCCTTTCGATTTCTTCAATAGCCTGTTAGTTATTTAGAAACGTCTTGTTTAATCTACATGTGTTTCTGTTTCTTACAGGTTTTTTTTTTTTTCTTTCTTGTGATTGATATCTAGTCTCATGGTGTTGTGTTTGGAGAAGATGTTTGATGAAATTTCAATTTTCTTAAATTTACTGAGGTTTGATTTGTGACCCAAGATGTGGTGTATCCTGGAGAATGTTTGATGTGCACTTGAGAAGAAGGTGCATTCTTCTGAATTTGGATGGAATGTCCCGAAGATATCAATGAGATCCATCTCCTCTAATGTATCACTTAAGACTTGTGTTTCCTTATTAATTTTCTGTTTTCATGATCTGTTCATTGATGCGATTTATATTAGGATGTGAGGTTATTGTGATTAGTTCTGAGATACTTCTTTGTAAGCCATGGAAAGAGGAGCTTGGAGGGCTACAGTCCATGGGGTTGTAGAGTCTGATGCAACAGAACACACACACAGTGTCAGTGTGGTAGAAAATACTGAGTTTACATTGGACTAAATCAAAGTGCTAAGAGGGCTTCTGGCAGGTCTAGGGGAGAATCCTTTCCATTTCCCTTTCCAGTCTCAAGAGACCGCCCAGCATTTTGTAGCTCATAGCTCCTCAAGCCATCTTCAAAGCCAACAGTGTGGCATCTTCAAATCTCTGACATTGACTCTTCTGCCTCACACTTCCACGTATATAGATCTTGTGATTGCATTTAGAGTTCACCCAGATAATTCACCCAGCAGCTCAGCAGTAAAGAATTTGTCTGCCAAAGTAGGAGATTCACCCCTAGGGTCAGGAAGATTCCCTGGAGGAGGAAATGGTAACCGACTCCGGTATTTATCTTTACCTGGAGAATCCCATGGACAGAAGAGCCTGGTGAGCTATAGTCCATGGGATTGGGAAGAGTCAGACACCACTGAGCACACATACACACACAGATGTTTCAGGATCATCTCCCCATCTCAAAACCCTTAACTTAATTACTTATGCAAAGTTGTTTTTGATCTCTAAGGTAAAATATTCACAGGTTTTGGGGATCAGATATGAAGGTTTTTGGGAGGGATTGATTATCCACCTATCACCAAAAATAAACAAAGGGAAACTTTACCCAAAGTCTCTCCTTTGGCAAGCTCCAAAGTCAATCTGTTATTTGTTTTTCAGCAACTTTAGTATGATGTATTTAGGCGCATATTTTCCCTTTTATTTTTTCTTTCTTTGGGACACTTTTATTTCTTGGTATTTTCTGAGTTTTTTGAATGTGTGGTTTGGTATGTGTCATTAATATTGAAAAATTCTTAGGTATTGTTGCTTCAAATGTTTCTTTTGCTCTGTTCTTTTACCTTTCTCCTCTGGGATACCAATTACTTGCATGCTAGATTATTATTTAGTGTCCCTCAACTCATGGATGCTTGTTATAGTTTTAGTCACACGTTTTAAGTTTTTCCTATAGTCTGATCTTCAAGCTCCCTGATTTATTTTTCAGCCATTTTCGAGTCCACAGATTAGTCAATTGAAGACAATCTTTGTTATAGTGTTTTCCTTTCTAGCACTTTCTTTTGATTCTTTCTTATAGTTTCTATCTCTTTTCTGAAAAACCACTTGATTGCATTTTTAAAACATTTTCTTTTGAAGTCTTAACATATTAATCAGTTTTAAATTTCTTGTCAGTTTCAACACTTATGTCTTATGCAGATTTGTTTATAATACTTTCTTGTCCCATATGAATAAGTTGGTTTTTTCTTGCCATTTCTTACACTTTATAATTTTTTGCAACCAAACATCTTGCCTAGGACAGTAGAAACAGAAGTAAATAATTTCTATGCCTGGAAATATGCTTTGTTGTTGTTGTTGTTGAACCTCTAACACATGGGTTTGAATTAATCTAATTAAATGTTCAGCTGGGTATGAGTTTGTTGTTGCTATGGTTACTCTCAGTGTCCCACAGACTTTAACTTTTTCTCATGATACCTTGCATTTAGGGTGGGGGTTGGCTTGCCAGAGGGATTTTATATGCCTAATCCTTATATACTTTCTACACTTGGCTTCCAGATATCTCTTTCCCAAATTGCATCCAATACACCCTTCTTTGCCTCACAGTGCGGGTTGAGGGATATTCTCTGATGTTCTGATTAAACTTCAGATTTATGCTGACAACATGTCCCTGGGTCATGGAGGTATGACTTTTTCAGTGTTTCTGCCTTCCTAAGGCTATAATTCTAAACCCTGCTTGCATTTTGCACACTACTTCAGAGGTCAAGGATTCTTTTTTCTATTTCTTTTCTTCTAGCTGAAATGGATTTCCATCAAGGCCCAACGGCAACAGTGTATGTTGCCCTTCTCCAGTCCTATTCCAGGAACATTAAAGAAGCTTTGTTTCTTAAACCTGACTGGGAGAAAGGTCCCCAGGGAGTTTTGTGCCCTTCCTGTAGTGGCTGCTTTGGCTTTTCCCCATTTCTTTATCTCAAGCCCAATTTTCTCAAGACTCCTAGTCTTTTCACCAGTTCTGTGCACTCAGTGTGCTTGATGCTGCAGGGGTTTTTCACTCAATGGGCCTCCACTGATTCACCAATCACCTTAGCTGAACTCTTGGTGGTTTGGGACTGAATTTTGCCCTAGTTAGTCAATGCTCTCTCTCTTGAATTTTGCCCTAGTTAGTCAATGCTCTCTCTCTTCCTGCAAGATCATGTTTCTCTTTTGACTTTGGACCAATTTGCTGCCCTGTAAATTTAACATTCTGGTAGGTTCAAGAAAAGTGAGATTGCTATTTTTCTGTCTTTGCTTCCTTGTAAGGTTGGGAGTGATGCTGTTTCTAGCTGTCTATATGCCTCCTCCACTCCTAGCAGAAACATAAAATTCAGATTTGTCTTTTTGAAGAAAGAGATCTACAGTGAATGATATTGAGAATTTTATGGATTTTACAGTGACAGAGTCTATGCTGTAGTTGATTTTCCTAAGTCAAATTAATAGACAAATGCCTCATGATCACTTTGAGTGTTTGGAAAAACAGTGATTATTGCCCCACCCCAAACTTAATAAATCAGAAGCTCTGTGAATGGGTTCAAGGATATGTAGTTTGAACAATTTCTCTTATGATTCTTATGCATTCGAAAGTTTGAGACTCTCTGGTATAGAAAATAGCTATCCAAATATTTATTAACCTCTCATTTTTAGAAATGTTTAAAACTGTCAGTCTTGCCTGGCTTAGTGAGTATAAATATATTTCTATCCATTAAATTTATTCTTGGTGGGGGCATTTGGGGAGGGCCATATCTATTTGATTACCATAGGATTACCAGTTAATAGTATCTGACATATAGTAAGTACTTAACAGATGACTACTGAAAAAAAAAAAAAAAGACTGAATATTGACTAGTTTGTTTTTAAGGCATATCCAGTAAAAAATAAATACTTTTAGATTTGTATATGATGTACTTTTTAGGAATAGGAAGAAATGGAAATTTGTTCTAAAAAAAATCTTTGTAAGAGCTAAGCATCATGAAAATTTTACTAGATCCTTTGACAAGTCAGTGTTTCCTGATTGGGGATGCAGATATTTTACTATAAAAGCAAAAGTTTATTTTTTTGAAGTATTTAATGAAAGTAAACTGTCAAACAGAAACTGTGTAGATTACTTTTATTTTGGAATTTCAGAACACACAAATAGATAATTTTTCACCACCAATTAAACTTGAAGTCATTATAATAAACAAGAATTTCCTGCATGCTTACTTTAATTAATAATTAAATTAACAGACCTATCTCACACAATAATCATGTGATCATAGCAATACACAGAAAGTTCTTATGTATTCAATATTTGTGATTCATTGCTTCATTCACTAAGAGGAATCCTGGATGAGGAAGCATGAAATAGAAGTATAAATAGTTAAGACAGCAGTCCTGAACGTTTTCAGGGTTTTGAATTCCTATGACAAATTGACCTGTTATGCACACTCTCCTCATTTACACATATAAGTACAGTTTATATATAATTTCAGATTTAAAAGCTCTTAAAATGTGTTGGTGGGAACTTATATATGTATGTAGAAAGGGATCCTTAGTTTGCTGTCATCTAAATGTTGCTAATAATCCTCTCAAACAAAGATTCACACAGAAAATCATTGGAAAAAGGCAGGGCAAGTACAGTTTGAGAAGTGAAAATGTTTTCTGTCTACTTTTCCTCTTATACCTTAGGCAGAAGGGAGTTAATTCTTACATTTATCTTTTGGAAAAATTAAGTTAAATATCACAGTATGTTTTTGTGTTCTTGATTTAGTTTCATGAAAGGGAATCTATTGATCATTTTCTCTCCTTGTAGAATTGTACAGGTCACTCAGCATGAGGCATGCCTATGGAAATTTATGTTGCTCCTTCTATCAAATTGTTGTTGTTGCTTTAACTGCATCACTTGGAGTTAGAATTTTTGCCAACATTTCTTAGGAAAAATTTGCAATCTCTGTGCATGAATGACTACAAAATGCACAGTGATATTGTAAAGCATATTTACTGCATATGGATTACAAGAATAACCCTAACTTGAAGAGAACTGGTTTTTGTTCTTCAGGCACAATCCTTTGGTTTAAGATTTAAATATATTTATTAAAAGTAATTATGGGCTACACTTTTACACTAGAATTATTTCTCATTTATTCTTAATGTGTACATGAGGTACGTAATATTTATCCCCATTTTTAAAGACAATAAAACAGAAACCCAGACTGTTGAGACAACCTGCCCAAGATCAAGCAGCTAAGAGCTGTCTAATTCTAGAAATATATATATATATATATATATATATATATATATATATATATATATTTCATTATGGTATGCTTCATTCTGATAGATAAAAGTATGTGCTGTGTTGTTTTCTTCGCTCTATATAATAGCAGTCATAGAAAAACAGTTTCATAGATGCAAATTCAGTTTGATAAAGCCCTTTCTGCTAGACCTAAGGTTTTCTAACATATTCAGCATTTTGTCTGCATGGGAAAGCATAAACTCAGCAAGTAGAATCAGCCAATTATCATAGTGTCATTTCTGGAAGAGAGCCAAAGTTATGTCCACCACAATCTATCAGTAAATCCTTTAATATATTGAAAATGAAAGTGAAAGTCACTCAGTTGTGTCCAACTCTTTGCAACCCCATGGACTATATATATAGTCCATGCAATTCTCCAGGCCAGAATACTGGAGTGGGCAGCTTTTCCCTTCTCCAGGAGATCTTCCCAACCCAGGTATTGAACCCAGATCTCCCACATTGCAGACAGTTTCTTTACTGTCTGAGCCACCAGGAAAGCCCTTAAATATACAGAAAGGTCAAGTCAAACATAGCTACTACAGTACCCCCCTCCACCAAGAAGAATCATCAATGATTGCCTGGCTATCCAATCTTACAGGAAGACGAAAACATAGGTCAATGGAAATTGTACCGTAATATCATGTTTCAGGCTGAACAACACACCTAAGACCAGACACATGAAAAAAAAAAAAAACTGTACTAAAATATAGATCGAATTATAATAACCTGCTAAGACCCCTGGATTTAGCATTTGTTTAGTCTTGTAGCTAAGTTAACATACCTCTATTATAGCTGAGCCTGAGATTCTGACTTACTGGGAAGCATATAAAGAATCTTGTCACTTATCTTTGTAAGGTAACTCCTTATCCCTCTTAAAGTTAATCTCAAACCAAGATTCTGCAGCATTGGAGAATTTCTTTCCAACATCAATTCTCCAATTTCACTCTTATCAACCATGCTAGAGCATACAGAAAGTCCCTAAGCAAGTCATTGTCTATTACTAGGGTTTTTTATGCCCAGGAATTTCTTCCTATTTCGTATCTTGTCCCTCTACATTTTAACTCTGCTTGGGCTTTGGATAAATAAAATTAATTCATACCTTTCTTCTCTTTAAAATCCTTGGGCTGATAATTCCATTATGGCTCTCTTTCTCCATTTCAGGCTTTGTACACTAGTTCAAAAAGAATCCTGGCTATATTATAATATTTACAATTCCCAGCCCTTCATTCAAAAGCCATTCATTCAACCCTGTAGATCCATCTGGATTCCAAGTTCCAAAGAGAACTCAGCACCTGTTATGATGGAAAGAATAGTAACCTAACTCATGAAGGTTTGCTTAGATCATCTATCTGTATGACATTTAAAATGACTGTTTTTTAAATATAAATTTATTTATTTTAATTGGAGGTTAATTACTTTACAATATTGTATTCGTTTTGCCATACATCAACATGAATCCGCCACAGGTATACACGTGTTCCCTGTCCTGAATCCCCCTCCCTCCTCCCTCCCCATACCATCCCTCTGGGTCATTTACTCTTTTCTGGGGGAGGGTGATATTTTAAAATTTCTCTCATCCAATGATAAATGAAAATAAATATTCACAATGATATTTTCCTTTTTGTTAGATTTTTATCTACCATTTTCAGAACTTTCACTTTAGAGTTGAGTGTTGATTGGTGACAATGCTTCAGAATTACCTGGCTTATCAAACATGTGAGCAAAAGCAGAAAATAATTTCATTACATAAATTTCTCATAAGAGTTTTCTTCGCTGATTTCTTGTCTCCAACACCCAACTACTAATACGTCTTTGCTTTTGGTGCAAAAAGTGTTCAAGCTCTCAAAACTACCTTTATCATTGATACCATTGTTTTCTTTGGTACTGAAAGAAACAAAAACAGCTTCCAGGTATGCCTTCAGCTGCTATCATTATTGTTAATTAGTTTGTTCCCCTTACACTGATATTACTTCTAGCATTTTCTGCTGATTAAAAAGAGCTTAGAAAATTCACTGTGCAATAATATAAAATTTGAGCATGGAGCATATCTTGTTTCCCATGTTTAGATATTCTGTAACCTTCATATATTACACAGATGATAAAACAAGTATTTTTAATTTAAATGATGGAATTATTGCCTCCTTTGTCAAAGATAAGGTGTCTATAGGTGCGTGGGTTTATCTCTGGGCTTTCTATTTTGTTCCATTGATCTATATTTCTGTCTTTGTGCCAGTACCATACTGTCTTGATGACTGTGGCTTTGTAGTAGAGCCTGAAGTCAGGCAGGTTGATTCCTCCAGTTCCATTCTTCTTTCTCAAGATTGCTTTGGCTATTCTAGGTTTTTTGTATTTCCATACAAATTGTGAAATTATTTGTTCTAGCTCTGTGAAAAATACTGTTGGTAGCTTGATAGGGATTGCATTGAATCTATAGATTGCTTTGGGTAGCAAACTCATCACTATATGATTCTTCCGATCCATGAACATGGTATATTTCTCCATCTATTAGTGTCCTCTTTGATTTCTTTCATCAGTGTTTTATAGTTTTCTACATATAGTTCTTTAGTTTTTTTAGGTAGATATAGTCCTAGTATTTTATTCTTTTTGTTGCAATGGTGAATGGAATTGTTTCCTTAATTTCTCTTTCTATTTTCTCATTATTAGTGTATAGGAATGCAAGGGATTTCTGTGTGTTGATTCTCCAGAGAAGACATACAGATGGCTAACAATCACATGAAAAGATGCTAAACATCACTCATTATCAGAGAAATGCAAATCAAAACCACAATGAGGCACCATTTCAGGCCAGTCAGAATGGCTGCGATCCAAAAGTCTACAAGCAATAAATGCTGGAGAGGATGTGGAGAAAAGCGAACCCTCTTATACTGTTGGTGGGAATGCAAACGAGTACAGCCACTATGGAGAACAGTGTGGAGATTCCTTAAAAAACTGGAAATAGAACTGCTATACGACCCATCAATCCCACTGCTGTGCATACACACCAAGGAAACCAGAATTGAAAGAGACACGTGTACCCCAATGCTCATTGCAGCACTGTTTATAATAGCCAGGACATGGAAGCAACCTAGATGTCCATCAGCAGATGAATGGATAAGAAAGTAGTGGTACATATACACAATGGAGTATTACTCAGCCATTAAAAAGAATACATTTGAATCAGTTCTACTGAGGTAGATGAAACTGGAGCCTATTATACAGAGTGAAGTAAGCCAGAAAGAAAAACACCAATACAGTATACTATTGCATATATATGGAATTTAAAAAGATGGTAATGACAACCCTGTATGCAAGACAGCAAAAGAGACACAGATATATGGAACAGTCTTTTTGACTCTGTGGGAGAGGGAGGTGGGGGATGATTTGGGAGAATGGCATTGAAACATGTATAATATCATAGAAGAAATGAGTCGCCAGTCCAGGTTCGATGCAGGATACAGGAAGCTTGGGGCTGGTGCACTGGGATGATCCAGAGGGATGGTATGGGGAGGGAGGTGGGAGGGGGCTTCAGGATGGGGAACACGTGTACAACCGTGGTGGATGCATGTTGATGTATGGCAAAACCAATACAAATTGTAAAGTAAAATAATAATAATAATAATTTAAAAAATGATGGAATTGATTATGATCTAAGTAATGCAACTGCATTTTAAAAAATAATGCAAAATTGTATATATTAGAATATCATAAATAATTGAAACAGTGGAAATAAGGAACAGAATAGCGAAGATGATTTCCTTTCTGTAAAGTTCTCATTGGACGCTGTTAAGCTCTGTTCATTTCTACTTATACTGTTCTATGGGAAGGACACTTATACTTAACTTAGTATATATCCATTGTCCCTAAATAGTTCAAAGATATATATATTATAATGACAGCTTAAGAGAATTGAAGTTATTCTGTTTTTTTTTTTTTAATGTCTTGGCGGTGACCTAATTACGTTTTGCAGAATTATGAAATTATGAAAGGATTTAAGCATTTTGACTAGTATTCAAAACCTTGAAGAAAATCAGCAAATAATCAGTCATTGGGTACTAAAATGTAGTGAAAAATGGACTTCTCAACTTGCAGTTCATCTGAAACTCTCCAAGACACTGGAAATCAAATCTGTGAAATAAGCAAAGAGACATACCAAATTTGAATATCAAATATTAAGAGTTTGTCTTGCCCTTTTGCTTTTTCGCATATATCATTGTGACATACATTATCATACTGCAGATAATTCACTGGCACTTATTCTTAAGGTTCTCAAAACTCACAGAATATTCTACAGGAATAATTTTTCTTATTCAGAGGCTCTTCGGTCATTTCATTGAAAAGATTTTCAAAGAATATACTCTGCTTTCAGACTATCTGTATTTCAGGATTTACTCTACCAATTACTAGTTTTATGACCTTGGAAAAGTTACTTTCCTGAAAATGGGCTTAATGAGAATATCTACCTCACAGGGTTGCTGTGATAATTCAATGTGATGGTTCATGCAAAGAAACTAACACATGGTCTGATATAGACTAGAGTTTTATTATTGTTTTTAAATTTGTTATTTTTATTGGGAAGAACATGAAAAGATACAGATGTAATCCTCTAACTTTCAAAGTGACTGAGAAAAATCCAAAGAGAGGAGCCAAAAACTGACTAGAATATAATATGCCTGTAAGGTATACCTTGATGTGTATTAGTTAGGGTTAGGGTATATTTATAACACCTTTGATAAAAATAAAGAAATTTTATAAATGAGTAAAATATATTCCAAATCAACTGAGTATAGACAAATAATATTTTGTGTGTTTCTTTTACAAAATAAAAAATACATCTCACTCAAACCAGAATTACTGATTTGGCAGTACAGGTTATTGGAGACAGAGTTATTAGTAACATTTCATCTACTTTCAGATTCTACTTCCTCCTTTTATTCAGAGAGTGAATGGAAAAAAAGAGTTGTAAGCCAGAATTTTGAGTGTAATGATTATGAGCATATCCAGAGGGCTTTGCAAAACAGCTAAAGAGAAAGAAGCTTTTTTTTTTTAATACATTCTTATTCAGATGAAAAATGAAAGGAAAATGAGCTCCTGAAACTGATTCTTTACTCAAAAAGGGAAAAGTTAAAATAATAAGTAAGCAAATAAATAAATAACTGTTCCTGGGCCACACATAGAGGTGAGTGATAGGAAAGAAAAGGATACTAATCAGAAGCCTCTTGGAAGGAACTTTTCTGCTCAATCATGAAGGAAGGAAGGAAGTATAGCAATGTGGTTAACCAAGTAAATGAGAATATTAAGCTTGGATCATACTTTTCAAAAAGCAGATATGGATATCCCTATGGGTATACATGTAGTTCTTATTTGCAGGGTTATATTGGTAAAGAGAACACATTTAGCTTACATTGTGAAGTGAAATGATAGAATAATGCTCAAGAACATTAGAAATGCAAAAGACCAATTGCTATCTACATCAATCCTCAAGAATCTGTGAAGGCTTTCCCCCTTCTGTATATTCCCTAGTGCTTTGTCCAGGCCAATTTTAAATAGCTCCAGCAATAAATTTCTGCCATTTCTTCTGGGAAACTATTCCACTACCTAATTAAATCTCAGAGTTGACAACTTTTCCTGACATTCAGACTAAATTTTGCCATGTTCAATTTCAACCTGCTATTTCCATTTCCATAGCACGTGCTCGTATCAGCCTAAGTCACTCCCCTGTTTCTTCAGTGCTTACAAGTCTCAATGCCTTTCCTAAATTTCAGTAGCCTGTTGCAGTGAATTTCTTTGTCAAAAATGATCTTTCCAAGATCAGTGACTGTACATGTTTTATTAGAGACAAAAAACAAATTAATCATAAAAGCAATGAGATTACTTACTGAGTATAGAAGCATGATGTTAACAGGACTTAAAGCCATTAAGGAAATTGAAGCTCAAGATGGAAGCAAATCATGGGCTTATTTCTCTTCTTCAGGCCTAAAAGTCGCTAATAAATAACTCGAACCATCACAAAAATAATCCTCCTTTTGCCTTTCTCTGGTATTATTACTCAGTATCTGTACATGAACTCTGGCTTTGTACAACCAAGAGAGATAGGAGAGGTAACCTGTTCTTAAAGTAGGGGTTTGGGGTTGCCCATCCCCTTAACCTCCCACACAAGCCCCTGCCATCTTCCAAGATTTGACAGGGACTAACAAACATACCGCACAATTGCACTCATCTCACATGCTAGTAAAGTAATGCTCAAAATTCTCCAAGCCAGGCTTCAGCAATATGTGAACCGTGAAATTGCAGATGTTCAAGCTGGTTTTAGAAAAGGCAGAGGAACCAGAGATCAAGTTGTCAACATCTGCTGGATCATCGAAAAAGCAAGAGAGTTCCAGAGAAACATCTATTTCTGCTTTACTGACTATGCCAAAGCCTTTGACTGTGTGGATCACAATAAACTGTGGAAAATTCTTCAAAGATGGGAATACCAGATCACCTGACCTGCTTCTTGAGAAACATATATGCAGGTCAGGAAGCAACAGTTAGAACTGGACATGGAACAACAGACTGGTTCCAAATAGGAAAAGGAGTACGTCAAGGCTGCATATTGTCACTCTGCTTATTTAACTTATATGCAGAGTACACCATGAGAAATGCTGAGCTGGAAGAAGCACAAGCTGAAATCAAGATTGCTGGGAGAAATATCAATATCTTCATATATGCAGATGACACCACCTTATGGCAGAAAGTGAAGAGAAACTAAAAAGCCTCTTGATGAAAGTGAAAGTGGAGAGTGAAAAAGTTGGCTTAAAGCTCAACATTCAGAAAATGAAGATCATGGCATCTGGTCCCATCACTTCATGGGGAATAGATGGGGAAACAGTGGAGGCAGTGTCAGACTTCATTTTTTGGGGGGCTCCAAAATCACTGCAGATGGTGACTGCAGCCATAAAATTAAAAGACGCTTACTCCTTGGAAAAAAAGTTATGACCAACCTAGATAGCATATTCAAAAGCAGAAACATTACTTTGACAACAAAGGTCCATCTTAGTCAAGGCTATGGTTTTTCCAGTGGTCGTGTATGGATGTGAGATTTGGACTGTGAAGAAAGCTGAGCACCGAAGAATTGATGCCTTTGAACTGTGGTGTTGGAGAAGACTCTTGAGAGTTCCTTGGACTGCAAGGAGATCCAACCAGTCCATTCTGAAGGAGATCAGCCCTGGGATTTGTTTGGAAGGAATGATGCTGCTAAAGCTGAAACTCCAGTACTTTGGCCACATCATGCGAAGAGTGAACTCATTGGAAAAGACTCTGGCGCTGGGAGGGATTGGGGGCAGGAGGAGAAGGGGACGACAGAGGATGAGATGGCTGGATGGCATCACTGACTCGATGGATGTGAGTCTGAGTGAACTCTGGGAGTTGGTGATGGACAGGGAGACCTGGTGTGCTGCGATTCATGGGGTCACAAAGAGTCGGACGTGATTGAGCGACTGAACTGAACTGAACTGAACAAACATAGCATGCAGATCTTTTTTCTTTTTTGAAAAAAAAAAACATCATTATTAGGGTGTTCAAGTTGCCAATGCTAGAACAGATAAGTGAGGATCTAAAGTTTTAAACATTGTTTACAAATGTATCAAAGATGTATTGATGTTTTTTAGTTCTGATTTGTCATTTTCAAAATAAACCAGTTGTGATGTGCTTCATCCATGAGTAAGATTTTAAATATGAGTCAGGGATTACACAGTCCTTAAGTAGAATATTTTGGGTAATTTTTAAGCAAATAAGATAATTTCAGAGAAAATATATGCAAACTTCAGAGTGTTTGGCAGAATGTGGGCAGATAGATTTCTTACCATTATGGAAAACTGCCTGGTAGGCAAGCCTCATATTAAAGTTAGAATATGTAAATCTTCAAAATGGAGATATTTGTTAAACTCTCAAAATATGAGAGAATAATCATGAAAGTGATTATAAATACTAAGTTGGATTTTTTTAAAAAGACATTAATATTTGACTAATCTATCTAAGAATTAACAGTGTCACAATTATGTTATTATCTTGTTAGAAAGTATAACTTGTTTGAAGAAGAACATTATATAACAGTTATTATCGCTAACATTTCAGCAAACTCTTTACATTCTAATAAGATTTACTTCAGGCAATATCTATTTTTATTTACTATTTTGCAGATATATGATGCATAAAAGAGTTAATTTGCATGTCCTTCATGAAAAAGTAACAGTTTTTTTTTTCCTTTAGAACTCTACATTGATGACATAACCAAGTTAGAAACTAATATGGCTAATAAGAAAAATGAAATAGAACTCTAACTCCTCTTAAGTGAAAGTCACTCAGTCATGTCTGACTCTTTGCGACATCATGGACTATATATATAGTCCATGGAATTCTCCAGGCCAGAATACTGGAGTGTGTAGCTTTTTCCCTTCTCCAGGGGATCTTCCCAACCCAAGGATCAAACCCATATCTGCCTCATTGCAGGTGGATTCTTTATCAGCTGAGCCACCAGGGAAGCCCAACTCCTCTTAAGAGCCCTAACTAAATATTGCACAATTTTCAGTGAATATTTTAAATATTCAAAAATATAAAAATGTAAAAAATATGAAGCTGAAAAAAATCTACTAGAGAAATGGGGAAATATAGGGAAAATAAATCAATGAAAGTGGCAAAAGGGAATACTGAATCTATAAAGAGGAATAATAATAAAAATATTTTAAGTGGCACATTAGAGTTTAGAAGATAATAACAACAATATTATCAATGTTATTACAGAACTACAAGGAAGTGAGAGAAAGTAGATCAGGAACTACTGATAAGAAAAGCATGAAACAGGTTGAAATTTAAATTGTTGAGGTTTTAATCACTTAGATATTGGCTGCAATATAAATTATATAACAGCACATTTTACAAATAGAAGGTATTCCCTCTCTTAAATTATGTGAGATGGAAACTATTCTAATTTTTGATGAAGAGGAAATTAAGCAGTTTTGATTAAAATGTTGAAATTTGTGTCATCTAATATGGAAAAATGTATGAACACAAAAGAAGCAAGGCAGTATCCTGGGATTTTAGGATACTATTGTGTGATTTTAGAGGTGAATTTGAGAGGATTTGGAACTATCCTTTGAACTTTCAAATATATTGTATAAGGATTTCTGTAACATTATGCAAATTGAAATATTTTTTAAAATTTAAGACTTCAATAAAATACAATTTAATTAAGTCTAAAGATGGAAAATGGCAAAATAGGCGTTTAAGTAGGAATGCAAAGAGTTGCATAATCAATACACATATGGTTTTTAAAAATATATCTGTTAGAAAGGGAAATTGGAAGATCTATAAAAAGCAGAAGTTAAGATAGAGGGATACATACATATATATATATATATATATATATATATATATATATATATATTATACTAAAGGCTTTCTGGGTGACTCAGTGGTAAAAAATCTGAGTGCTAATGCAGATGTGGGTTTGACTCCTAGGTCGAGAAGATCCCCTGCAGAAGGCAATGGCAACACACTCCAGTATTCTTGCCTGGAGAATTCCGTGGACAGCGGAGCCTGGCGGGTTACAATCCATGGGGTTGCAATAAAGTCGGACATGATTTAGTGACTAAACAACAACAACAAACCTATTTTAAAAATCTGAGGGGAGCAATTAAAAATTATTTTTCATACATTTTAGTATGCATATATGGCATAAGAACAAGAAAAGAAGCCTCAGTAGTGAAATATTTATTCTACTTGAATGTGTCTAGAGAAACAACAGATCTTCAAAATATATGACACAAAAATTGTCAGAACTAAAAGGATAAATAAATAAATCAACAATTATGGTTGGAGACTTCAACAATGCTTTTTCAGTGATGAAACTAACAGCCAGAAAATCAGCAATGATATAAAAGAGCTATATAACACATTCAACAAACAGGACTTCTATACAGATCTCTGAAGAATACACACTATTTTTAAGTGCACATGAAACATTAACAAAGGAAGATTACATTCAGTTTTAAACTAAACTTTAACAAATTTAAAAGAATTGAAGTAATATGAAATATCTTCTATGACAAAAATGAAACTAAACATGATATCAATAACAAAAAAATAACAGCGAATTCTCAAAAGACTTAGAAATCAAACAACCATTAGAAAACATACTTAGAAATCAAATTTCAACCATTTATCAACAAACAACTCTCAAGGGAAATTATAAAATATCTTTAATTGAGTATTATTTAAGCACAACAGGTGAAGATTCATGGGGCACAGCTAGAGTAGTGCTTAGAGATAAACATATAAAACTAAATGACCATATTATAACAAGAAGAAAAGCCTAAGCCTAAAAATTAGTAGCTTCAACACATTCTGGAAAATACTAGAACCAGGTTCAGGCACCACTGTAAAGAGCTTCTTATCTCTCCTTGTCCAAAAACAAAAATGCTTGACTATCAAAACTGAAACTTGAAGGCAAAAATAAAGACTAAGCACAAGCACAGACTTTGAGATATCTTGCACATAATTTCTTCCTTCTCTTCTACCTCATGAACACAATGAAATGTGACCATTGTCAAAATGGAGACATCTAAAACCAGATAGATCTAAGTGCTTAAATAATTTTAAAATATTTTCTGGTTTTTGCAATATGCTTCTTTTTATTTTTTATTATTATTTTTTGTCAACATTGACTTCAAAATTTCTTCAAGCCTTTTACAGCAGATAATTTACAGAACAGGATTCAGGCAAAGTTCCCTTTCCATCTTCTTTTGAACTCCTATCTTTGATACTGTATATTAGAAATATATCTATAGGTGAACCTGCAAATTTGGCATTTAGAAAATGTGACAAAGTTTATGGCCTTTGGAAGAAAATAAGGCAATTAGACATATTCGTCTGTTCAACTTTATGATCTTATTAGCCAGATTTTTCTCTACTCTTCCTTTTTTACAAACAGGTTTTCATTCACTATCAATGTTATTGCAACTATTTTCAAATATTGAAGTGACCTTTCATTTTATAAACATCAGTAAATCAACCATTAAAATGCAATGAAAATTTGTAACTGCAATTCATTATGAAACTTACAGAAACAATCTGGAGAGTATAACACATTATTAATCACAATCACAATCAGAATTCTTCATGTCTTTCTCCAAGGGATCTTTCTGACCCAGGGATCAAACCAGAGTCTCCTGCATTGCAGGCAGAATCTTTACCACTGAACCACCTGGGAAGCCCCACAATTTTTGTAGCTCAAAGGTTAAAAATTTCAGATTTCTAGGCTCTCAGGAGAAAATAAAATCCATGGTTATCCTGAGAAAAAGTGCAGGTAAGTAAATGAGCTTCATATTTAGAAAACAATACAAAATTTTATTTCATCATATATAAAGATTTTTTAAAGCAGTGAATATTTCTGATTTATTAATATATAACTCCTCTCCAAGGATGCAAATAAAGTACTCACTTCAAATAATAGTAATTTGACCTAATTTAAACCAGCTAGCTTTTCTCCATATTTTATTTTTTATCTCTTTCAAATCTCTTCATTCAATGCCAGAAGTAATTTTTTCCCAAATGTTCATCTCTCTCGTATTTGGCTTGGGCAAGTATACATAATATCATCATATTATTAATCATTTCCTGTATGGGCAACACTTTTAAGAATATATTTATTTATTTACTTCCAGTATCTAGGTGAGCAAAAACTTGGCTTATGGTGCAATAATTTATAATTATTAAATTTATTGTCAGTCTTTAGGAATAATTCTTGGTACTATCTTGACTCCTATTTGCAACTATCCTCCTAACTTTTGAAAATGACATTAGAAGAGCAATTTGTCCTTTGGCTATTCATTGTTCCTACATACCTTATTTACCTTCTTTTCTTTTTTACCCCACTCATATCCACTTGGAAAGATGACCTAAAAGCTACAATTTGTTGATGAATATTTTTAATATTAATAATTACAGTATGTAGTATGTGTCAGCCTAGGCATTTCATTCATTAGCTCATTTGACATGCACCATATATTTTATGATATTATTATTCTAATATTTACAGATGTGTAAAGTGAATTTCAGCACAGTCATTCTGCAGCTGAAGTTTCAAACTCTGATACGTCATTTTTCAAAATCAGTGCATATTGTTTATTTTTGGAGCATTTTTCTTTCTTTTTTCGTATTTGGCTTGTGAAACATCAGAAGGGCTCCCACTGGAGAATACAGTGTGAAACACACATTTATGTAGAAAATAAACACAATATCTCATTGTTATTTGAGCTATGACTGTATTATGCTCATCTGTTCATCTCTGCTTAAAATTGGTTTAGATAAATATTGTGTAGCTGTTCTGTCACACAGGCATAGACTAATTTGTATTTTACATGAGGATAAGAGAGGAAATTGTGTTTTCATGGAAATGTCCATTAGTTAATGGGAATGACAGAAAAATATGAAAACTGGTAATACTTTGTTCTTAAAGTATCTTTCATCATAGCATTTCCAAAGGTGGGGGAAAAAAAAAAAAAGCATTACGGTTCCCTGCTGCTACTGCTAAGTCGCTTCAGTCATGTCCGACTCTGTGCGACCCCATAGACGGCAGCCCACCAGGCTCCCCGGCCCCTGGGATTCTCCAGGCAAGAACACTGGAGTGGGTTGTCATTTCCTTCTCCAATGCATGAAAGTGAAAAGTGAAAGTGAAGTCGCTCAGTCGTGTCCAACTCTTAGCGACCCCAAGGACTGTGGCCTACCAGGCTCCTCCTTCCATGGGATTTTCCAGGCAAGGCTCCCTAGACATTCCCATATAGCAGTACAGGAATTATGAGTCTTACTCTGCATATTTAGAAGCTCTACTATAAAAAAATTAAATGGGCTGACTGTGACTGATTGAAGATAAAGCTAAAAATACACTAATTCCATGTACACTTTTCTGATCAACAAACAAACAAGGGTCTTTCACATCTATTCTTTACCATTTCCAAAATCATCATCCCAGATCAAGCTCTGAGTAGTCACAGAAGACCTCTAACCATTCTTCCTACATTCACAGTCTCCATAATTCAATGTATTCTGCATATCAGTAACAGATACAGCTTCCTAGAGTTTTATGATGATTTTATCTTTCTCGTGCTCACGTTTCTTATGTGGAATTCTCTTGCTGGCCAAATGAAATCTTCCTTTCATACTTTTTGGACTCTGAAGGAACTTTAGATCTGATATCTCTGTCCCTCATATTTGACAGATAGAAAAACTGAAGATGAAGGAGGGAAAATAACTTATGTAAGGGATTGATTTTCTAAAGCTCTTTTCAGCATAGTACATGGCATTTAGTGATGACTTGTCACTTAAAAATAAAATGCAAATTATACATTCAAATTCCTTTCAAATATAAATCAAACCTACTTTCCCAGTTTTATCTATTACTGTTCCTCTGGATTACAACACTTCATGAATGCACATGGAATATTCTTGTATAAATTTACTTGCTTACATATTTCCTATTTTATTCTTAGTCACTGATTATAAAACTATTACCCTTTCTTTCAAATGGCTGATTAGACATTACCGTGGTCATCAAATTTGGAATTTGATGCTGTTGACAGTTATTATTAATCTTATTAATGCTATTGACAATTTTTAACATCTTAAAGAATATACCTCATTCTATCACTTCTACCCTTTCTATCTTAATTGTAAGCTTCTTGAACACAAATTCTTATCCATGCACAGCTATGCTTCCTTTGCAACACCTTACAGAGCACATTGCATATAATAGGTGCAAAATAAATATTTATAGAATGAATAGATACATAAATGAGCTAATTACCAAGAATTATCAAGGGTTCTTTCTTTATTTTATGTAACACCAAAGCATCCACATATTTAGAGCATCTGGATGCTTGGCTTCAAATAGTAAAACATATGTATGATTAAGAGAATTTCCTTACATTTTCACTGGATGGTCTGGCATTGGTAAAATAGCTAAACTCTCTCAAATCATACTATCCACTTTGGTATGGGTTACAGTATTTTTTTTTTTTTATTTGATTGAATAAAGAGCCTCATAAAATAACTATTCAATTAAAAAAAAACTCAATAGGAGTCAATTTTCTGCAAATAGCATCAGTCAAATCTAAGTAAAAAACATGGTTGTGTGTATGCACCTGCGAGTATTCTTTTCCTATCGAAACTTATTTATATGAATCTCTCTGCACATTTTTGATATTTTCTTTTTATTGCAATGCTCAGATGGATTATGCATCAGCCATCAACAATCTGTTTATGAAAGAGGGAACACTCTGGGAATTGTCAGTAAGACTGCCTTCATATCAGTGCATACTAATGAACATTTGCTGCTCAATAAAACTGCTGGAGTCTGCAAAAGTAGATACTTGATAATATATTTATTTTACTTTATAAAAGAATTTGTACTTACAAGAAATGGTAGAGGAAGTAGGTAATCATATTTTATACTACTCTGGGTAAATATTTGTAGAGGGGAAAAAAGAAGCACATAAAAGAAAAAGAAAGAATACACTTCAAAAACATACTCTAATAATACATAAAATATTACAATATGTTGGAAACCTAAAATGTTAACAACTTTTCATGTCACAGAACATAAAATTCTTCAGTAACTCTCTTTATTTAAAACTATATATTTATTTATGACTACTTAAACTTTCATGCTGCTTACACTTTCTTTCTTTCTTTCTTTTTTTTTTTTTTTTGACTTTACAATATTGTATTGGTTTTACCATACATCAACATGCATCCGCCACGGGTGTACACGTGTTCCCATCCTGAAACCCCCTCCCACCTCCCTCCCCATACCATCCCTCCGGGTCATCCCAGAGCACCAGCCCCAAGCCTCCTGTATCCTGCATCGAACCTGGACTGGCTATTCATTTCTTATATGAGATACATGTTTTAATGCCATTCTCCCAAATCATCCCCCCATCTCCCTCTCCCACAGAGTCCAAAAGACTGTTCTATAAATCTGTGTCTCTTGCTGTTTTGCATACCGGGTTGTTACCATCTTTCTAAATTTCTTTAAAGTATATTTCTGGTCTTGGGCTTTCCTGGTGGCCCAGTGGTAAAGAATTCACCTGCCAATGAAGGAGACATGGGTTTGATCACAGATCTGGGAAGATCTCACATACTGTGGATCAACTAAGCCCATGCATCGTAACTTTTGAGCCTGTGCTCTAGAGCCCGGGAGCTGCAACTACTGAGCCCACGTGCTGCAACTACTGAAGCCCGCATGCCCTATACTCTGTGCTTTATAACATTACATTACAAGCAACTGCAAGTAGAAGCCTGCACACCTCAACTAGGAAGTAGCCCCCACTCATTGCAACTAGAGAAAAGACCATGCAGCAATGAAGACCCAGCACAGACAAATCACTTTCTGATTTTTATCACAGTATTTTTCCTATACCTCATCTTCATATAAAAAGAATAATACAGTATATATTCCTTCGGGTTTAACTTCTTTAACTCAATACAATTATTTTGTATTGTGACAAAAAACACATAACATGAGATCTATCTCAACAAATCTTTTAAATGTAAAATATGATTTTGCTAACTAAATGCACATTAATGTCAAACATACCTCTAAAACTTTTTCATCTTGCATAAATGAAACTCTATACTTAATGAATAACAATCCCCTTCTCCATACTCCCTTCAGCCTTTGTCAATCACCACTCTTATGTATCTGCAAGCTTAGCTATATTGAATAATTAATATGAGTGGAATCATGCAGTATTTGCCCTTGTGTGACTAACTTCTTTCACTAGGCATAATGTTCTCAAGTTTCCTCCACTTTGTGGCATATGATAGGACAACCTTCTTTTTAAAAACTGAGCAACAAATGACACATATATCATATATATCACCCAGTGACTGACATTTAAGTTGTTTCCATCTCTTGGGTATTGTGAATAATGTTTCAGTGAACATGGAAATGAAAATATCTCTTTGAGATTTTGTTTGCAATTCTCTTGAATAAGTACCCAGAAGGGCAGTTGTTGGATCATATGGTAGTTCTAGTATTAATTTTTGAGGACCCTACATATTTCTTTCCACTTTGGATAAATTTCTATTTCAAGTTTTTTTTTTTTTTTGTCCTTTTAAAATTGTGTTCTGCTATTATCATTATTGGTGTAGGAATTGTTCAATTCAGTTGCAGTCATGTCTGACTCTTTGCAACCCCAGGGACTGCAGCATGCCAGGTCTCCTTGTCCATCACCAACTCCTGGAGTTTACTGAAACTCATGTCCATTGAGTTGGTGATGACTTCCAACCATCTCATCTTCTTTCCCCTTCTCCTCTCGCCTTCAATCTTTCCCAGCATCAGGGTTTTTTCAAAAGTCAGTACTTCACATAAGGTGGCCAAAATCTTGGAGTTTCAGCTTCAACATCATTCTTTCCAATGAATATCCAGGACTGATTTTCTTTAGGATGGACTGGTTGGACCTCCTTGCAGTCCAAGGGACACTCAAGAGTCTTCTCCAACAGCACAATTCAAAAGCATCAATTCTTTGGCGCTTAGCTTTCTTTATAGTCCAAGTCTCACACCCATACATGACTACTGGGAAAACCACAGCCTTGACTAGAAGGACCTTTGTTGGCAAAGAAATGTCTCTGCTTTTTAATACACTGTCTAGGTTGGTCATAACTTTTCTTCCAAGGAATAAGTGTCTTTTAATTTCATAGCTGCAATCACCGTCTGCAGTGATATTGGGGCCCCCCAAAATAAAGTCTGTCACTGTTTCCACTATTTCCCCATCTATTTCCCATGAAGTGATGGGACCGGATGCCATGATCTTAGTTTTCTGAATGTTGAGTTTTAAGCCAACTTTTTCAGTCTCCTCATTCACTTTCATCAAGAAGCTCTTTAGTACTTCTTCCCTTTCTGCCATAACTGTGGTGTCATCTGCATATTTGAGGTTATTGACATTTCTCCCTGCAATCTTGATTCCAGCCTGTGTTTCATCCAGCCCAGCATTTCTCATGATGTACTCTAATATAAGTTAAATAAGCAGGGTGACAGCATACAGCCTTGACATAATCATTTCCTGATTTAGAGCCAATCTGTTTTTCCATGTGCAGTTCTAACTGTTGCTTCCTGATCTGCATACAGATTTCTCAAGAGGCAGGTCAGGTGGTCTGGTACTCCCAGATTTTGAAGAATTTTCCACAGCTTGTTGTGACCCACAGAATCAAAGACTTTGGCATAGTCAATAAAGCAGAAATAGATGTTTTTCTAGAATTCTCTTGCTTTTCTGAGGATCCAGTGGATGTTGACAATTGATCTCTGCTTCCTCTGCCATTTCTAAATCCAGCTTGAATATCTTGAATATCTAGAAGTTCATGGTTCACATACTGTTGAAGCCAGGCATGGAGAATTTTGAACATTACTTTACTAGAGTGTGAGATGAGTGAAATTGTGCAGTAGTTTGAACATTCTTTGGCATTGCCTTTCTTTTGGATTGGAATGAAAACTGACCTTTTCCAGTCCTGTGGACACTGCTGAGTTTTCCAAATTTATTGGCATTTTGAGTGCAGCACTTCCACAGCATCATCTTTTAGGATTTGAAATAGCTCAACTGGAATTCCATCACCTCCACTAGCTTTGTCCGTAGTGATGCTCCCTAAGGCCCACTTGACTTCACATTCCACGATGCCTGGCTCTAGGTGAGTGATTGTAACATCGTGATTTTCTGGGTCATAAAGATCTTTTTTGTATAGTACTTCCATGAATTCTTGCCACCTCTTCTTAATATCTTTTGTTTGTGTTAGGTCCATACAATTTCTTTCCTTTATTGTGCCCATCTTTGCATGAAATGTCCCCTTGCTATCTCTAATTTTCTTAAAGAGATATCTAGTCTTTCCCATTCTATTGTCTTCCTCTATTTTTTGTACTGATCACTGAGGAAGGCTTTCTTATCTCTCCTTGCTATTCTTTGGAACTCTGCATGCAGATGGGTATGTCTTTCCTTTTCTCCTTTGCTTTTCACTTCTCTTTTCACAGCTATTTGTAAGGCCTCCTCAGACAGCCATTTTTATTTTTTTGCATTTCTTTTTCTTGGGGATGGTCTTGATCTCTGTCTCCTGTTCAAGGTCATGAACCTCGTCCTTAGTTCTTCAGGCACTTTGTCTATCAGATCTAATCCCTTCAATCTGTTGGTCACTTCCATTGTATAATTGTAAAGGATTTCATTTAGGTCATACCTGAATTGTCTAGTGGTTTTCCCTACTTTCTTCCATTTAAGTCTGAATTTCACAATAAGGAGTTCATGATCTGAGCCACAGTCAGCTCCTGGTCTTTTTTTTGTGGACTTTATAGAGCTTCTCCAAATTTGGCTGCAAAGAATATAATCAATCTAATTTCAGTATTGATCATCTGCTGATGTCCGTGTGTAGAGTCTTCTCTTGTGTTGTTGGAAGAGGGTGTTTGCTATGACCAGTGGATTCTCTTGGCAAAATTCTGTTAGCCTTTGCTCTGCTTCATTCTGTACTTCAAGACCAAATTTGCCTGTTCAAGGCCAAATTTGCCTGTTACTCCAGGTGTTTCTTGACTTCCTACTTTTGCATTCCAGTCTGCTACAGTGAAAAGGACATCTTTTTGGGTGTTAGTTCTAGAAGGTCTTGTAAGTCTTCATAGAATAGTTCAACTTCAGCTTCTTCAGCATTACTGGCTGGGACATAGACTGTGGTATTGAATGGTTTGCCTTGGAAAAGAACAGAGATCATTTTGTCGTTTTTGAGATTGCATCCAAGTGCAGCATTTTGGAGCTTCCCTCGTGGCTCAGACGGTAAAGCATCTGTCTACAATGCAGGAGACCCGGATTCGATCCCTGTGTTGGGAAGATCCCCTGGAGAAGGAAATGGCAGCCCACTCCAGGACTATTGCCTGGAAAATCCCATGGAAGGAGGAGACTGGTAGGCTACAGTCCATGGGGTCACAAAGAGTCAGACACGACTGCGTGAGTTCACTTTCACAGCATTTTGGGCTCTTTCGTTGACTGTGAGGGCTACTCCGTTTCTTCTAAGGGATTCTTGCTCACGATAATGGATATAGTGGTCATCTGAGTTAAATTCACCCATTTCATTCCATTTTAGTTCGCTGATTCCTATAATATCAACATTCACTCTTGCCATCTCCTGTTTGACCACTTCAAAATTTACCTTGATTCATTGACCTAACATTCCAGGTTCCTATGCAGTATTGCTCTTTACAGCATCGGACTTTGCTTCTATCACCAGTCACATCCACAACTGGGTGTTGTTTTTGCTTTGGCTCCATCCCTTCATTCTTTCTGGAGTTATTTCTCCACTGATCTCCAGTAGCAAATTGGGCACCTACAGACCTCGGGAGTTCATCTTTCACTGTCACATCTTTTTACATTTTCATACTGTTCATGGGATTCTAAAGGCAAGAATACTGAAGTGGTTTGCCATTCCCTTCTCCAGTGGGCCACATTTTGTCAGAACGCTCCACCATGACCCACCTGTCTTGAGTGGCCCTACAAGGCATGGCTCATAGTGTCATTGAGCTAGACTAGGTTGTGGTCCATGTGATCAGATTGGTTAGTTTTCTGTGATTGTGGTTTTCAGTTTCTCTGCCCTCTGATGGAGAAGGGTAAGAAGCCTATGGAAGTTTCCCGATGGGAGAGATTGACTGAGAGGGAAACTGGGTCTTGTTCTGATGGGTGTGGCCATGCTCAGTAAATCTTTAATCCAGTTTTCTGTTGATGGATGGAGCTGTATTCCCTCCGTGTTATTTACTTGGGGCCAAACTATGGTGGAGGTAATGAAGATAATGGCCACCTCCTTCAAAAGTTCCCATACATGTATTGCTACACTTAGTGCTCCCAACCCTACAGCAGGCCACCACCGACCCAGATCTCTACTGGAGACTCCGGGACACTCCCGGGCAAGTCTGGGTCAGTCTCTTGTGGGGTCACTGCTCCTTTCTCCTGGGTCCTGGTGTACAAAAGGTTCTGTTTGTGCCCACCAAAAGTCTATTTCCCAGGCCTGTGTAAGTTCTGGCAGCCCTATGGTGGTGTTAATGGCAACCTCTTCCAAGAGGGCTTATGCTGTACCCAAGTCTGCTGCACCCAGCCATACTCAAGTCTGCTGCACCCAGAGCCCCTGCCCCTCTGAAGTTCACTGTTGATCTGTATCTCCATAGGAGACCTTCAAACACAGTTCTGTCTCAGTCTCTTGTGGGGTCTCTGGATCAAACAAATTTGAGCCCGCTGAGCATCTCTGGTGGGAATGAGGTTTGATTTTAAATGAAATTTGCCCCTCCTACCATCTTGCTCGGGCTTCTTCTTTGCCCTTGGATGTGGGTTATCACCTCACAGCCACTCCAGCACTGCACAGCCGCCACTCCAGCACCTACTGTTTTGCTGGGGCTTCTTTGAGCTTGGACATAGGGTATCTCCTCAAGGCCTCTCCAGTGCCACACAGCTGCCACTTTATATAGTTTGGATATTAATCTCCTATCAGATATATAGTTTGCAAATATTTACTCCCATTACATAGATTGCATTTTGATTCTGGTGATTCTTTCTTTGCTACACAGAAACATTTTAGTTTGATACAGTATCATTTATTTGTGTTTTTTTGTTTGTTTGTTTGTTTGTTTGTTTGTTTGCTTTGTTTTGTTTTACTTTCCTGCACTATTAAAGTCATGTTCAAGAAATCATTGCCAAAACCAATGTTATAATACATTCCCATATGTTTTCCTCTAGGAGTTTTATAGTTTCAGGTCTTAGGTTCAAGTTTTTAATCTATTTTAGGTTTGTTTTTGTGTGTTGTGTAAGGCATGGGTCCAACTTTTTTTTTTTTTTAATGTGGATATCCAGTTTTTCTAATACCACATGTTAAAGAGACTATCCTTTGCTACTGTGTAGTCTTGGTTCCCTTGTTGATATCATTTGAACATACATATGTGGATTATTTTCTGGGCTTTGTATTTTATTCCATTGATCTCTGTATCTGTTTTTATGCTAATACCATTCTGCTTTAATTACTATAGCTTTATAACATAGTTTGAAATCAGAGTGATGCCCCCAGCTTTGTTCTTCTTTCTCAAGATTATAACCATGGCAGATTCATGTTGATGTATGGCAAAACCAATAAAATATTGTAAAGTAAAAAAAAATTATAATAATAAAATAAAAAGGTGAATAATTAAAAAAAAAAGATTACTTTGCCTATTCAGACTCTTTTGTGGTTTCATACAAATTTTAGGATTGTTTTATTTCTATGGAAGATGCCAATAAAATTTTGATATGGATTGCATTGCATCTGTGTATTGCTTTGGGTAGTATGGGCATTTTAACAATATTAGTTTTCCAGTCCATGAGCATGGAATATCTTTCCATTTATTCATATTTTATTCAATTTCATTAATGTCTTACAGTTTCTAAAACGTAGGTCTTTCACATCCTTGGTTAAATTTATTTCAAAGTATTTTATTCTTTTTTGTGCAATTGTAATTAGGATTGCTTTCTTAATTTCTCTTTCTTATAGTTTGTTATTAGTGTAAAGAAATATGACACATTTTTACTTTTTTGACTTTGTATGCTGCAATTTTACTGAATTTGCTTACTGGTTCTAACACTTTTTGATGGAGACTTTAGAATTTTATATGTATATCATATCATCAGAAAACAAGGACAGTTTTACTTCTTATTTTCCAATTTGTATGCCTTTTATTGGAGAAGGCAATGGCACCCCACTCCAGTACTCTTGCCTGGAAAATCCCATGGATGCAGGAGCCTGGTGGGCTGCTGTCTATCGGGTCGCACAGAGTCGGACACGACTGAGCGCCTTCACTTTCACTTTTCACTTTCATGCATTGGAGAAGGAAATGGCAATCCACTCCAGTGTTCTTGCCTGGAGAATCCCAGGGACAGGGGAGCCTGGTAGGCTGCCGTCTATGGGGTCGCACAGAGTCAGACATGACTGAGGCGACTTAGCAGCAGCAACAGCATGCCTTTTGTTTCTTTTTCTTGCCTAATTGCTCTGAATAGGACTTCCAATACTATGTTGACTAAAAGAGACCTAAGTGAACATTTTTGTTTTGTTCATGATCTTACAGGAAAATTGTTCAACTTTTCACCACTGAGTATGATGTTATCTGTGGACTTGTCATATATGGCCTTTATTATGTTGAGATATATTTCCTTCATACTCATTTTGTTGAGAGGTTTTGTCATAAATAGATACTGAATTTTGTTGTGACTTTTCTACATCTATTGAGATGATTACATGATTTGTGTCATTCCTTTTGTTAATGTCACATTGATTTACAGATGTTGAACCATCCTTGCATGTCTGGAATAATACCACTTCATCATGGTATATGATTCTTTTATTGTAATTTTGATTTGTCAGTATTTTGTTGAGGATTTTTGCATGTATGTTCATCATGGCTACTGGCCTGTAATTTTATTTTTGTGTGTGGTATCTTTACCTGATTTTTGTATTCAGGTGATTTTGACTGTAAAATATATTTGAAAGAGTTCTCTGTCTTCTATTTTTTGAGACAATTTGGGGTGGTATTAATTATTAATTGACTGTTTCATAGAATATACCATGAACTAACTATATCTGGTCCTGATCCTGAACTATGTTTTTTATTACTATATCAATCCTCTGGCTAGTAATTACTCTGTTCAAATTTTCTGTTTCATCATGATTCCATCTTTGTAGGTTGTATGTTTCTATGAATTTATCCATTTATTCCAGGTTGTGCAATTTGTTGGTATGTTACACTTTCATTTGTCTCGATTTGCTTTTTTAAATTTCTTTGTGACCCATGTTTTACTAAATAGCATATTATTAATCTCTGTATATTCATGAGTTTGTGTGATTAATTTCTAGTTTCACACCACTGTGGTTAGAAGATAGTGCCTGTTCTCTTGAAAGGATTATAGTCCGCTACTTAATGCTTGTTTAATTATAAGCCTACTCCCCCGATCTCAGGTCTTAATAAGAGCTGAAATGTCTCCTTCACAGAAAGACAGAACTCTTGGGTTTGTTGCCTCTTGCTATGACCTAAGGATAATAACTGTCTAAGGACTCTTTCTATGTTGGCTACAGATCTGTGGGACCCATAAGTGTAAGCTCCACTGGCTACCAGAGCCAGATGATATAGAAGTGTCTCCTTGCAGGAGTCTTAAAAATTGGGACACTGGACAGGAATATGAGTTTCTTTTTTGGTGATGTCAATTATTATAGTCTTATGTGACCAAGAACACAAGCTCACCTGGCCTCTAGGCCTAGGCAGTTGAAAAGAGTCTCCTTGACAGCAGCTGCAAAAATTAGGGCACCAAATACATGTAAAGGTTTGCTCCTGGAAGATACCTGTGCTCTAGAGCATGGCAAAGGGAGAGAACAAAGATGGTTCCTACTAGTCTCTGCCCTCAGACAGTGTTCTAGTAAGATCCTAGATGTTTGTGTTAAATTGAATGTTTGCACCTCAGGCTAAAGTTTTAATCTAACAAGGTTAGTCTCTTTCAAGTTTGAGTCTTATTTGCTGCCTCTGAGTTGAAGCCAGAGGTGGGTGAGTCCAATCATTCCATCCCTTAAGAGGCATTTTTTGGATTGCTACTATCTTGTGGCTTTCAGGACACAAGCATTGCTGGTTTTCAAAATTAACTGTTTTGGAGGGTGGTCATCTCTCAAGTGCATGTTTTAAAAGTTGGGGTACCCAATGTAGGGTTTGAACCTTTCACTTCTCAGGGAGATTCTCTGGGTTCTGAGTTTCCTCCTGTTCATGGGTCACCACACTGGGCTTCCCTGGGCTCAGAGGTTAAAGCATCTGCCTGCAATGCGTGAGACTTGGGTTTGATCCCTGGATCGGGAAGATCCCCTGGAGAAGGAAATGGCAACCCACTCCACTATTCTTGCCTGGAGAATCCCATGGATGGAGGAGCCTGGTGGGTTACAGTCCATGGGGTCGCAAAGAGTTGGACACAACTGAACGACTTCACTTTCACTTTCACACTGTGGTGGGATTTATGATGAGAACGTGTCCCAGCCTCACTTACGCACTTTAATGTGATTTTTACTTGCCTGATATGTACTTATCACTCAATCAGACTTTAGCTTTCTTTTTTCTTTTTTTAAAGAAATAATTGTTCTATGTGTAGTTTTAGACTCAGTGTGTCTACAGGAGGAGGAGAGTTCAGTATCTTCCTTTATTGCCATCTTGAACTGGAATCAACCCCAATTTGTGCTTTTGTTGTTGTTTTCTATTACACTTCTAGTCTCTGTTTCATTTATTTCTGCTCCAATCCTTACCATTTCCTTCCTTCTGCTAATTTTGGATTTAGTTCATTCTCATTTTTCTAGTTCCTTGAGGTATAATGTTAGACTGTTTAATTAAGATCTTTCTTCTTTTTTTAATGTAGGCAGCTTCCCTGATAGCTCAGTTGGTAAAGAATTTGCCTGTAATGCAGGAGACCCCAGTCTGATTCCTGGGTCGGGAAGATTCACTGAAGAAGGGAAAGGCTACCCACTCCAGTATTCTTGGGCTTCCCTTGTGGCTCAATTGGGCAAGAATCTGCCTGCAACGCAGGAGACATGGGTTCAATCCCTGGGTTGAGAAGATCCCCTGGAGAAGGGAAAGACTACCCACTATAGTATTCTGGCCTGGAGAATTCCATAGACTATGTAGTCCATGGGGTCGCAAAGAGTTGGACACAACTGAACAACTTTCACTTTCACTTTAACAGTATAAACTTCCTTTCTATTACTGTTTTTGCTGTATCCCTGCTGTGCCCCAAAGCTCTAGTGTATGGTGTTTATATTTTATCTTACAGTATTTTCTATTTCCCTTTTGATTTCTGGCTTGATCCTTTTTTTTTTTTTTTTTCCCAGAAGTGTGTGGTTTAATTTCCATTTATTTGTGAATTTATCAGCTTTTCTTCTGCAATTGATATCTAGTTTTATACCATTATGATCAGAGAATACAATTGGCAATATTTCAGTCTTATGTTTGCTATAACTTGCCTTGTGATCTAGAATGTAATCTACCCTGAAGAATATTCCAAGTGTGCTTGAGAAGAATGTGTATTCTGCTACTGTTAAGTGGAATGCCTTCTTATGCTTTCTGCATTATTTGGCCTACAGCATTAAGTCCTTTTTCTTATTGATCTCTAGCTGAATTTCTATCCATTAGTGAAAATGAGGTATTGAAACCCATTACTATTATTGTGTCATCTATTTCTCCCTTTGGTCTTGTCAATGTTTGCTTCATATATTTTGCTGCTCTGATATCAAGTTTACATATGTTTTTAGTTGATATGTCCTCCTAGTGAATTGGCTTTCTTATATAATTTTTTGTCTTGTACATTTTTTTGACTTAAAGCATATATATTTTTTCTGATAAAAGTATAGTTATCCCTGCTCCCTTTTGGTTACCATTTGCATAGAATATCTTTTCCCATTTCTTCACTTTTTTAAACTTTTTATTTTGTATTGGAGTATAGCTGATTAACAAATTATGTTGTGATAGTTTCAGGTGAACAGTGAAGATACTCAGTCGTACATATACCTGTATCCATTCTGCCCCAAACTCCCCACCCATCCAGGCTGCCACATAATATTGTGTAGAGTTTCAAGTGGTATACAGTATATCCTTGTTGGTTATCCATTTTAAATCTATCAGTGTGTACATTTCTGTATGTGTGCTCTTAAATCTAAATAGTGGACCTCGTATAGATAGTATGTAGTTGGATGCTGATTTATTATACAACTCAGTTACTCTGTGTTTGGATTGGGAAGTTTAATCCATTTGTATGTAAAATAATTACTTACAGGGAAAGGTTTCTGCCATTTTGCTAACAACTCTTTCCTTTCTTATAGCTCTTTTGTTCCTCTTTATCTTTCTTGCTATCTTGCTTTGTGATTCACTGACTTTTTGTAGTGACATGATGTGACTCCTTTCTCTTGGTTTTTGTGTGTGTGTGTGTGTGTGTGTGTATCTTTATATATTTTCTTTGTGATTACTATGGGGCTTACATGAGGCATTTTAGAGTTATAACTCTGCATTTTTTTTCTAGCTTTCCTTGACACTTCATGTTATTAATCTCACAGATTATATCCTTTTATATTGTTTATCAATTAATATATTTTATAGTTATTTTTATACTTTTGCTTTTTAACCTCTATAACAGAATAAAAGTGAGTTATGTACCACTCTTACAGTCTTATAATATTCACTATTTGTCTATATATTTACCTTTACCAGGGAGCTTTATGCTCTTATGTGCTTTTTTGTTGCTATTTAACATCATTTAACTTCAGTTTGTGGAGAAGGCAATGGCACCCCACTCCAGTACTCTTGCCTGGAAAATCCCATGGACAGAGGAGCCTGGTGGGCTGCAGTCCATGGGTTCGCTAAGAGTCAGACACGACTAAGCGACTTCACTTTCACTTTTCACTCTCCTGCATTGGAGAAGGAAATGGCAACCCACTCCAGTATTCTTGCCTGGGGAATCCCAGGGACAGGAGAACCTGGTGGGCTGCCGTCTATGGGGTCACACAGAGTCAGATACGACTGAAGTGACTTAGAAGCAGCAGCAGCAGCAACTTCAGTTTGAAAGAATTCCCTTGGCATTTCTTGTAAGGAAGTTCTTGTGGTGATGAACTCCCTCAACTTGTGGTTTGACTGGGAAAAATCTTTGTCTCTCCTGTTTTGAAGGACAGTTTTCTTCATATATAATATTCTTGGTAAAAAGTATTTTTTCTTTCAGCAATTTAAAATATCATCTCACCCCTTTCTGGGCTGCAAGATTTTTGCTGAAAAATCCACTAATAGTCTTATGAGGTCTCTCTTGTACATGATGAATTGTTTTTATCTTACTACTTCCAATATTCTTCTGGTCTTTGACACTTTAAAATTTGATTACACTGTGCCTTGGTGCAGACTTCTTTAGAGTCTTTCTAGATGAAGTATCTCATTATTCCTAAATTTGAATGTCAATTTTATTGACTAGATTTATACAATTTTTGTCCATAATTTCACAAAAAAGCGTTCTGTCCCTCTCTCTCTTCTCCTCTGGAACACCCATAATTTAAATATTAGTCTATTTGATGGTGTCTCATAGGTGTCTTAGGCTTTCTTTACTCTTTCTCATTACTTTTTTAGTTTGTCTCTCTGACTGGATAAATTCAAATAACTTGTCTCTAAGTTTATTCTTTTGTTCTCCTGCTTGATCAAGTCTGCCATTGAAACTTTATAGTAGATTATCCAATTGTGTCTTTTTCAGCCCCAAAGTTTCTATTTAGTTCTTTTTTACATTTTCTATATCTGTGTTGATATTCTCATATTGTTAGCTTACATCATTTTCTTGAGCTTATTATTTTGTATTCTTTGTTAGATAATGCATATAGTTCTGTTCCATTTTGTCATTTTTCATAGATTTATTTGTTCTCTTGATTTGTCCATGACTTCCCTGATAGCTCAGTTGGTAAAGAATCCACCTTCAATGCAGGAGACCCCAGTTAGATTTCTAGGTCAGGAAGATCCACTGGAGAAGGGATAGGCTATACACTCCAGTATTCTCGGGCTTCCCTTGTGGCTCAGTTGGTAAAGAATCTGCCTGCAATGTGGGAGACCTGGGTTTAATCCCTGGGTTGGGAAGATCCCCTTGACATGGGGAGGGCTACCCACTCCAGTATTCTGTCCTAGAGAATTCCATGGACTATGGGATTCTATGGGACTGCAAACAGTCAGACACAACAGAGCAACTTTCACTTTTTTCTTATCTGTTTCTTTAGTGCATTGTAGCTTTGTGTGGTAATCTGCACGTTTGATAAAGTAGCTGCTTCTCCTAGTAGTTATGAACTGGATTCCTACAGGGAAAGTACTTCACCAATAAGCCCAGCTAGTAAACTGGGGGCCATTCAAACCTTTTCTGTGGATGTGTCTTCTCCAGACTTGTATATAAATTTCCAATTGAAGGCATTTGCTGGTTTCTTTTTGATTTTTTTTCAAATTTTATTTTATTTTTAAACTTTACAATATTGTATTGGTTCTGCCATATATTGAAATGAATCCGCCACAGGCATACACATGTTCCCCATCCTGAACCCTCCTCCCTCCTCCCTCCCCATACCATCCCTCTGGGTCGTCCCAGTGCACCAGCCCCAAGCATCCAGTATCCTGCATCAAACCTGGACTGGCGACTCGCTTCATATATGATATTATACATATTTCAATGCCATTCTATAGAACAGTCTTTTGGACTCTGTGGGAGAGGGAGAGGGAGAGGGTGAGATGATTTGGGAGAATGGCATTGCTGGTTTCTTTTTTCAGCATCTTGTAATCCCTTTTGCCTTCTAGTATCTGTTTGCAATATGGCAGCTTTTCTGGAATTTTAACAAATTGACTCACTTTTTTTTTTTTTTAAATCTCTGCGCCCCCCCCCCCCCCCAAGTGTCTAGAGTATGCCAGTTCACTCAGCACTCTTACTCAATTGAGACAGTAATCAGTCACTCGGGCAGGGTCCTGAAAAGCTAGAACACTAAATTCATACTCTTCTCTTTCTCCCCAAGGAGATAAATTGGCCTCTATCTGCTATACTATGGATCCTCTAGAGCAGCAGCAAGCACCCTCATCTTTCTTTTCTTCTCCCAATATGCTAGATCCAGTAAGTTTTATGAAACAAGTGAAACAGAAATGAATCCCTCTGACAGTCTCCCCCAAAAGCCAGAACACAGGATGCTTGATCCAACTCTTTATATTCCCAAGGAGAAGCCAGGAATTGAGGATATTTTCTCCTGCTTATTCCACACTGAGCCAAGTGGAGGGACTGTGGTGTATGATATAATCTAAATTGTGTGTGGTATAATCTAAATTGATGCCTCTGTTTTCAGTGGCCTCCAAGCTGGTGCCCTTTAGAATCAGCTCTTAGATTCAGGCAAGACAGAAATCATTTCATCAGGAAGACTTGTATGTTTCAGTGTTCTCTTTCTTTTCTCAGGGAGGGCAGAAAACTCTGGAGGTCAGAGTTTTCTCTTTATCACAGCACACTGAGTCAGGAGAGGGAGTATCATGAGTGAGTGCCATGGATTTGCCTATAGATTGCATGTAGTTATTTTTTCCCTTGACTGGGGAGCAGGAGCCTCTTAACGAATTTAAGGATTTCTCAGAAAAGAAATTTAGCCTGTATATTATTGGTGAATTTATGTCTCCAAGGGTATAAGGAGGTTCTGAGACCTCTGCTATATTGATTAATTTGCTTAATATTTTGTAATTTCATATGTTATGTTGTGTGTTTCAGTATTATATTCATTTTCATTGCTAAGTAGCATTCTGTTGCATTGAAGTACCATGTTTGTTTTTTTAAATTTATTTTTATTTTTATTTACTTTAATTACAAATGTTATATATTATTTAGATCTTTTAATCCAAAAAATTTAGACTCACTGGTTCTGTCCAAGGACAACATTCAATTAGAAATTCTCTGTGCAAATGAAGACTTAGAGATAAGAATCAGGCTTTGGGATTTGAAAGTAAAACATGTATTTCATTTTATGCTATAATGTGCCAAATTAAATATTTGGGGTCTCCAGGTAGCTCATTAAAGTAGTATGAGTTGTACTATCTTCTGTTCATTATCTGGGTAAAAATGAATATTACAATAATTCAATCTATTTCTTTCTAGAGTAACCAAGAGAATCCCTCCTCATTAATTGATTTGACTTTTGGATTTCTAGTATATTTAATATAATAACTGGATAGATAAAAATCAACATAAGAGTTAAGACACTACTGAAAATTTGTCATGAAAACCAAATCCAGATAAAGTACTAAAATACTCAACCATAAAAACAAAAGGTCATAATAAAATTTTCCTTATATCCCTGAACTCAGATGCACATAATATATTTAACTGTAAATATTAACATATTCAATTTAATAATACAAGACAAAATGCTCTGATTTCTGTTAAAAACTAATAAAAGTAATATTTAGTTTTCTTTTAAAAAACTTTAAAAGTACTTTCCAATTGTTTTCAGATATGTCTGAATTATCCCAAACATGCAAAAATGTTGAAATTTATAAATAAAAAAGCAATAAAACTCACAGAATATGAAAGGTAAATAAGTAAAAACTTCTTCTCATTTGGAAAATGTTTTAAAAACAGAATAAAACATTTATTTTCTTAAATACTCCATAAAGCTCAAAGGCATAGGATAAAGCTTTGCTGAAAAACAAAGCGAGTTGATTTTCTTAATAATCCTGACACAATTAACTAAACTGAATAATCAAATATTGCCAGGAGCAAAACACTTATTATATTAAATTAATGTTTTTATTTATTACAATGCTAATTTAAATCATTTAAATTAAATTTAAATTTAAAATATGCGAGACAGCAAAAGAGACACAGATGTATAGAACAATATTTTGGACTCTGTGGGAGAGGGAGAGGGTGGGATGATTTGGGAGAATGGCATTGAAACATGTATAATATCATACATGAAACGAATTGCCAGTCCAGGTTCAATGCACGATACAGGATGCTTGGGGCTGGTGCACTGGGATGACCCGGAGGGATGGTACAGGGAGGAAGGTGGGAGGGGGGTTCAGGACACGGAACACGTGTATACCTGTGGCGGATTCTTGTTGATATATGGCAAAACTAATACAATATTGTAAAGTAATTAGCCTCCAATTAAAATAAATAAATTTATAATAAATAAAATAAGAACCCGTTATCAGCATCCAGGTCAATCAAGTAATTCTTACTTTTGTGGATCTATGTATTGTGCAGTCAAACAAGCCATCTGAGTTTAAGCCTGTAGTGTGACAGCATACTAAAAGATTATACTTCACTTTTAGTTCCTTTGATTGGTGGCAGATAACTGAAAGTATCAAGTTACAGTGACAGTTTTTATGCTCTATATTCACATATGTAAAACTAAGGCAGAAAAAAAGATGTGAGTATGAAATGACAACTCTAAGGACTATTCCATAATCCAACATATGTGACTCTGGAATAAATGCAAGGCTGAGGAAAGGGGAAAAAATAAGTGAACATTAAATAAAATTCCATGGCAGTTAGTGTAGAGTCAAGTAAACAAGTTATTCCATGTAATGGAGGCTTTCCAAAAGAAAGAATATTCCCTTTTCCTTCCAACTTACATATTATCATGAAGCCTATGGTCTTCCTCAGACTTCTATTAAGAATTCTGGTCATGATGACAATAATTTTCTAGCAATTTAATTTCTACATTACTAGCTTCATTTATGTATGTACATACATATGTGTGCATTTAATCTATAGGTTTTCCCTTGTTATTAAAGAATGTTTGGAAACCTAAATAATTTTAATTAATACTATGCCCACTTCCCTAAATAGTTTATTCCCAATTCTACATTCTTTAAGTAGAAGAGTAATTGAAAAGACTACTTTGTCTAATGTCTCTGGAGCTGGCATTGAAATTAAAAGGACATTAGTCAACTTTTAGCTTGGCAGTAGCAAATCATCTTTTACAAAGACCAGGAAGATCTTTTTAAATTAGTTTACTCTTTCTTCACAGTGATCTTAATCCATGTGCAATTTTGATGTCTTTACAAACAAAATACTGGTAAAACATTCTTTTGATAAAAACAGAGAAAAAAGTATCATCATTAATCTCAAATATATTTTTTAACCTTGAATTTATACAATATATGATTAGGTGACTATAGGATCTCAAGTGCTATATGAGGAATGCAGTTTAGAACTATAATATTCATAATAAAGTACCAAAATACCAGGTTAAAGTCAAAATTTAAGGAAGGGATCACATAGTTTATTTTCTTGTCAATAAGAGATGAATAAATAAAAGAAAGAACCTATATACAACTTGAGTTTATAAAGTATAAAGCCCACATAAAATAAGCTGCATTGAGGATATGATATTTTTTCAATTATGATAAAACTTTGACTAAAAGGGAAACATCCATATAAACCCCTCAAGCATCAAGTAGATATCAAGAAGAACAGGAAAGAAATTTCCAACTTATACAAAATATATTGCTATGTCAATTACACATATTTAGATCACAGTGTATTTTGTAATGACTTTAGTAACAGCAATCAACAAACTTTGTGGGGGATCTTGTAATACTAAATTCTTATTGGAGGATAGAATAGTGAGGTTCTTTTCTACTGGTTTATTTTACTTTGATTAATCACTTTTCTTCTCTAATGGAAATTGCATTCAAGGAAGTAAGTCATATTGAATATATAGCAGTGGTACACTTTTTAGTACATATTTCAATAACTCATCATAAGAGCTCTAAGTAGCAAATCCTGAATTGTGAAAAAGATGTAAGTGTGATGATCCTCTGAAACATCTGGAAGAAGCTGTCCTTTCCTATTTCTTTGAATCTATATATTAGTTTATGATTTGTTAACCCAGACAGTTTGTTAGGACTATGGCAATTAAACAACTTTGTTTGCTTAGAGGTGATTAAATGTTTTCAATGGTTCACAGGTCAACAGTTCCTATTCTAATTACAAAAAAATAAATAAATAAATAAAACTTTTGAACATCTCAGTTTTTTCAGAATGAATTATTATGACACATTTTGATGTTTTGATTCCTTGGCCCAAGCTATATAGAAGTTTTTTTCTCTTTTTCATGCATGTGAAAAGTTGTAATGCACTGAATTTATAAGCTTGCTTCTTAAATATCACATTATGTTTTAGTTGAATGGATTATTTTAAAAGGTGATTGTTGCAAGAAACCTGTATGCAGGTTAGGAAGTAACAGTTAGAACTGGACATGGAACAACAGACTGGTTCCAAATAGGAAAAGGAGTACATCAAGGCTCTATATTGTCACCCTGCTTATTTAACTTATATGCAGAGTACATCATGAGAAACGCTGGGCTGGAAGAAGCACAAGCTGGAATCAAGATTGCCTGGAGAAATATCCATAACCTCAGATATGCAGATGACACCACCCTTATGGCAGAAAGTGAAGAGAAACTAAAAAGCCTCTTAATGAAAGTGAAAGAGGAGAGCGAAAAAGTTGGCTTAAAGCTCAACATTCAGAAAATGAAGATCATGGCATCTGGTCCCATCACTTCATGGGAAATAGATGGGGAAACAGTGGAAACAGTGTCAGACTTTATCTTTTGGGGCTCAAAAAGCAGTGCAGATTGTGATTGCAGCCATGAAATTAAAAGATGCTTACTCCTTGGAAGGAAAGTTATGACCAACCTAGACAGCATATTCAAAAGCAGAGACATTACTTCACCAATAAAGGTCCGTCTAGTCAAGGCTATGGTTTTTCCAGTGGTGATGTATGGATGCAAGAGTTGGACTGTGAAGAAGGCTGAGCGCTAAAGAATTGATGCTTTTGAACTGTGGTGTTGGAGAAGACTCTTGAGAATCCGTTGGTCTGCCAGGAGATCCAACCAGTCCATTCTGAAGGAGATCAGCCCTGGGATTTCTTTGGAGGGAATGATGCTAAAGCTGAAACTCCAATACTTTGGCCAGCTCATGCAAAGAGTTGACTCATTGGAAAAGACTCTAATGCTGGGAGGGATTGGGGGC
Organism: Bos grunniens; assembly: GCF_055505025.1. Lineage (NCBI taxonomy): Eukaryota > Metazoa > Chordata > Mammalia > Artiodactyla > Bovidae > Bos > Bos grunniens. Next base: position 95,267,715 of record NC_141194.1, on the reverse strand, counting down.
AGGAGGAAAAGGGGATGACAGAGGATGAGATGGACGGATGGCATCACCAACTTGATGGATGTTTGAGTGAACTCCAGGAGATGGTGATGGACAGGGAGGCCTGGTGTGCTGTGATTCATGGGGTCGCAAAGAGTCTGACACGACTGAGCGACTGAACTAAACTGAAGTGAACTGAGCTCCCAGATTGTGAATGTCTGAACAAATCTACGCCAGGTGAGTTAATGATTTTCATCTTTCTGTTCTTTTGAGATACTTTCCAAATTTTATCTTTGGAAACAAAAACAATTTAAAGCTTCTGATTTTAAGCAAAAAAAAAAAAAAAAGAAGAAGAATAAGGGTATTAATTTAGCAAATATTTCTTAAACACTAAAGACAGATGCATTTTAGGTTACTTTTTCTTACAGGCTGCAAAAAATGACAGAAAAATTCTCTCTCACTAAATATATATTCTTTAGTAGGAAGAAGTAATGAGTACATAAAGCAGACAAAGATCTAGTACAGGGTAGAAAGTAACAAGTGGTATACAATAAGTATAATGTGCCTATAAAGTACAGAGTACATCTGGAAGGTGGGGTGAGTCAGGGAAAGCTCTACAGTGGAGATTTCACTTCAAGTGGGTCTTAAAAGGTAGGTAGAATTTAGAAATAGAAAATTATCTCTACCTACCAGTCTTTATTCACTAGGATTTTTTTTTAATGATGAAAACTCCACTAAAGCTTGAGAAAAAAATAACTTATTTGCCCTTATTGCTGTAAGGTCTAAACTATAAACTTAGCTTTTACTCATTGCTAGAATGCAAGGGATCAAATGATGCCATTAGATAATCTCAATGTGTTGTCCTTGTTTTTCTTTAAGTTAGCATCATTTTCAGGTGTGTGGCCCCTGGAAGTTTTGGATTTACATCATAATAGCTTTCTATCTGCAGAAAAGGGAGGGCAAAATTCTCAACAGTCCCAGTATGAGAGTTAGGATGAAATTTCCTTGGTCTGGATTAGATCTTGTACTCCTAGTTGAACATATCTGGGGGAATGTAATACTCAGAGTTAGATTATATTCTAAGGTCCAGGGATGAACGTAGGGGTGGAAATATTATCAGTCAAGCAACATAGAACATTCATTATCAGAAGAAGGAAGAACTGGATACTTAGGAGAGAAATAAATCTAAGAAAGGAAGGGAAAGGACTAAGCCATTCAGGTATGACCTAAATCAAATCCCTAATGATTATACAGTGGAAATGATGGATTCAAGGGATTAGATCTTATATACAGATGCCTAAGAACTATGGACAGAGGTTTGTAATACTGCATAGGAGGTGGGGACCAAAACTACCCTCCAAAAACAGAAATGCAAGAAGGCAAAGTAGTTGTATGAGGAAGGTTTACAAACAGCTGGGAAAAGAAAAGAGATGAAATGCAAGGGAGAAAGGGAAAGATATACCCATCCAAATGCAGAGTTCCAAAGAATATCAAAAAGAGATAAGAAAGCCTTCTTAAGTGCAAAGAAGTATAATAAAAAGCCTTATTAATAAAAGCCTTCTTAATAAAAAGCCTTCTTAAATGCAAAGAAGTAGAATAAAAAATTGAATGGGAAAACTAGAGTTCTCTTCAAGAATCTTAGAGATACCAAGGGAACATTTCATGGAAAGAGGGGCACAATAAAGGACAGAAATGGCAAGGACCCAACAGAAAAGAAGATATTAAGAAGAGGTGGCAAGGATACACAGAATTATGCAAAAATATCTTAATGACCTGGATAACCACAATGATGTGATCACTCACCTAGAGCCAGACATCCTGCAGCGTGAAGTCAAATGGGCCTTAGCAAGCATTACTACTAACAAAGCTAGTGGAGGTGATGGAATTCCAGCCAAGCTATTTCAAATCCTAAAAGATGCTGCTGTTAAAGTGCTGCACTCAATGGGTCAGCAAATTTGGAAAACTCAGTAGTGGCCACAGGACTGGAAAAGGTCAGTTTTCATTTGAAATGGCAATGCTGAAGAAAGTTTAAACTACCATATAATTGCACTCTTTTCACATGCTAGCAAGATAATGCTCAAAATCCTTCAATCTAGGCTTCAAAAGTATGTGAATCAAGGTATTTCAGATGTACCAGCTGGATTTAGAAAAGGCAGAGGAACCAGAGATCAAATTGCCAACATCCGTTAGATCACTGAAAAAGCAAGAGAATACCAGAAAAGCATCTGCTTCTACTTTATTGACTATGCTAAACCTTTGACTGTGTGGATCACAACAGTCACAACGGTGGAAAATTCTTCAAGAGATGGGAATCCCAGATCACTTTACCTGCCTCCTGAGAAAGCTTTATACAGGTCAAGAAGCAACACATAGATCTGGACATACAACAGACTGGTTCAAAATTGGGAAAGAAGTACACCAAAGCTGTATACTGTCACCTTGCTTATTTAACTTATATACAGAATACATCATGGGAAATGCCAGGCTGGATGAATCACAAGCTGGAATCAAGATTGCTGGGAGAAGTATCAACAACCTCAGATATGCAGATAATACCACTTTAGGCAGAAAGTGAAGAGGAACTAAAGAGCCTCTTGATGAGGGTGAAAGAGGAGAGTGAAAAAGCTGGCTTTAAACTCAACATTGAAAAAACTAAGATCACAGCATCTGCTCCCATCAGGTCATAGCAAATAGATGGGGAAATAATGGAAACAATGACAGACTTTATTTTCTTGGGCTCCCAAAGCACTGCGGATGGTGACTGCAGCCATGAAATTAAAAAAAAAAAAAAAAAGCTTGCTCCTTGGAAGAAAAGCTATGACAAACTTAGACTGTGTATTAAAATGCAGAGACATCACTATGCTGACAAATATCTGTCCAGTCAAATATATGTTTTTTCCAATAGTCATGTATGGATGTGAGAATTGGACCATAAAGATGGCTGAGAGCTGAAGAACTGATACTTTCAAACTGTGGTGCTAGGGAAGCCTCTTGAGAGTCCCTTGGACTGCAAGAGGATCAAACCAGTCAATCCTAAAGGAAATCAACCCTGAATATTCATTGGAAGGATGATACTGAAGCTCATGCTCCAATACTTAGGCAACTTTATGTGAAGAGCCTGCTCATTGGAAAATACCCTGATGCTGGGAAAGATTGAGGACATGAGGAGAAGGGGGCAACAGAGGATGAGATGTTTGGATGGCACCACTGGTGCAATGGACATGAGTTTGAGCAAACTCTGGGAGATAGTGAAGGATAGCGAAGCCTGGCATGCTGCATTCCTTGAGGTCACAAAGAGTCAGATATGACTGAACAACAACAAATGGAAAGGTATATTAAGCTCCCAAATCTCTGTATGTTAATTGCTAAGAAGAAGAGAATGGATATAGAATCTTAATTTAATAGGATATAATCAAAATTGAATGGAATCTAGACAGAGTAGCACTATCTATTCTTGTTTCGTACTGAGATCTGTTGAGGTTGGGCCAATTCATTTCTACATTTAATCTAACAGAGAATGTAGTTAAGAGACATACATGGAAAGTGACTTCACAAATTGTGTTGGGACATCATCAAATTATTCAAGTTCTATCAGAATTTGAGTAGACATCTTACACAAAATCAGGCACAGAATGTTAGGCCCAGATGCCTTCCTAAGCATGACCACGAACAGTATTAAAGCCCACGAACTCCAGTGACCTACTCATCACACTCTATAGGTAGCTTTTGATTATATTTATGCTTAAGGCTTATCTCAGTAAATCACCAGGATTGCCAGCTAAACAGGCAACCAGGCTCAGGAGAAAAAAGTATTGTAAAAGAAGAGCTGCTCAATCAAAGATAAAACAGAATTTGGGGGGAAAAAGCCCAAAAAGCATATTAAGAAAAAAATAACAAAAGATCTCAAGATTAAGTCATCAGTAAACATATCAGTGATTAGGTTAAATATGAGTGGGTTAATCTCACATGTTAAAAGACAGATATTTTCTAGTAAATATTCAAACAAAGAAATTTTGAAATATAGAGAAATACTGAATCACTCTGTTGTGTACCTTGAATTAACATAGATTAATTATATTTCAATAAACAAACAAACAAACAAAAATCTCACAGAATAAGAGATCATATTTGTGGTTACCAAAGGCAGGGAGGAATGGGGAATTGGATAAAGGTAGTTAAAAGATCCAAAACAGCAGTTATAAGATAAATAAATACTAGGGAAGTAACATACAAGATTATAAACACAATTAATACTGCTGCATAATTAGAATAGGATTATTGAAAATAAAAGTATAAAAAGTACATGTCCAGGAGCCAGTAACAAAATAATAGCAAGAGTACTAATATTTATAGGAGATAAAACAGAATTAAGGGTAAAATAGTTAAAAGAATAATATAATAACTAATTATAAATTATTCACAAGAGTTCATGAGTCCATACCAATAATAACTAACTAAACAAATAAACAATCATACAAGAAATGGAAGGACCCTTGCTTACACCAGAATGGCAAGTGCTGACTAGTAAAATGGAGGAAGTACTAAGTTGGAAAATCAGCATTTTTCAAGCATAGTAAATATCAAATCAAGCAAGAATCACTGAAAGCTAACTTTAGTGAGAAATGTTGATGAAGAGTTGGATATTTACATGGTCTTAAAATACCATTCCACTTCTTATTGATTGTAAAGAGAAATATAATAACTATATAATGAAGAAAATGAACAATACCTGGACTAGGTGATAAAAATTATATCACAAATGAAGTACAGAATGACATTATGACCTATGTCTTGTCCTGGTTGAGAATGCATAATTTGAATCTAATTCTGAAAAAAAAAAAAAAAAAAAACCAACTTCAGACAAACCCCAAATGAGGAACATTTTATTAAAAGAAACAAAAAACACTAGTAAATTTCTTTTGTTAAACTTTATAGGTATGTATACAAAAAAAAAGAAATTTACTAGTGTTTTTTGTTTCTTTTAATAGAATGTTCCTCATTTGGGGTTTGTCTGAAGTTTTTTTTTTTTTTTTTTTTTCAGAATTAGATACAGGCTTCACCAATATGTGAACCGTGAACTTCCTGAACTTCAAGCTGGCTTTAGAAAAGGCAGAGGAACCAGAGATCAAATTGCCAACATCTGCTGGGTCATGGAAAAAGCAAGAGAGATCCAGAAAAACATCTATTTCTGCTCTATTGACTATGCCAAAGCCTTTGACTGTGTGGATCACAATAAACTGTGGAAAATTCTGAAAGAGATGGGAATACCAGACCACCTGACCTGCCTCTTGAGAAATTTGTATGCAGGTCAGGAAGCAACAGTTAGAACTGGACATGGAACAACCGACTGGTTCCAAATAGGAAAAGGAGTACGTCAAGGCTGTATATTGTCACTCTGCTTATTTAACCTATATGCAGAGTACATCATGAGAAACTTGGACTGGAAGAAGCACAGGTTGGAATCATGATTGCCGGGAGAAATATCAATAACCTCAGATATGCAGATGACACCACCCTTATGGCAGAAAGTGAAGAGGAACTCAAAAGCCTCTTGATGAAAGTGAAAGTGGAGAGTGAAAAAGTTGGCTTAAAGCTCAACATTCAAAAAATGAAGATCATGGCATCCGGTCCCATCACTTCATGGAATATAGATGGGGAAACAGTGGAAACAGTGTTAGACTTTATTTTTCTGGGCTCCAAAATCACTGCAGATGGTCACTGCAGCCATGAAATTAAAAGACGCTTACTCCTTGGAAGGAAAGTTACGACCAACCTAGATAGCATATTCAAAGCAGAGACATTACTTTGCCAACAAAGGTCCATCTAGTCAAGGCTATGGTTTTTCCAGTGGTCATGTGTGGATGTGAGAGTTGGACTGTGAAGAAGACTGAGCGCCGAAGAACTGATGCTTCTGAACTGTGGTGTTGGATAAGACTCTTGAGAGTGCCTTGGACTGCAAGGAGATCCAACCAGTCCATTCTGAAGGATATCAGCCCTGGGATTTCTTTGGAAGGAATGATGCTAAAGCTGAAACTCCAGTACTTTGGCCACCTCCTGCGAAGTGTCGACTCATTGGAAAAGACTCTGATGCTGGGAGGGATTGGGGGCAGGAGGAGAAGGGGACGACAGAGGATGAGATGGCTGGATGGCATCACTGACTCGATGGATGTGAGTCTGAGTGAACTCCGGGAGTTAGTGATGGACAGGGAGGCCTGGCGTGCTGTGATTCATGGGGTCGCAAAGAGTCGGACATGACTGAGCAACTGAACTGAACTGACACAAAAAAATGTATTATATACATGGTTTGGTATTATTCAAGTTTTCACACATTCCCTCGGGGTCTTGGAATGTAACACTTGAAATGTAGATAAGGGGGACAAGTGTAACATTCATAAAAACATGAACTTAATGTAGCATAAAATAACATTTAAATATGAAATTGCTATTACTTTTAGGTTAAAAAAGGTGAAGTAATTCGGAATTTCAAATTGTTTCACTTTATGCATTAAGAAGAAAACAGATATTTTCTATTCTTCATATTTCCATGTAAGGGAATTTGCTAGATACATACTCCAGGCACTGCTTACTTCCTGCCATAGAAAGAAAAGCAAAGAGAGTTTGGAAGAATAATCACTGTACTTAGTCTCTCTGTCAGTTCTTCGCATCAGATGGTCAAAGTATTGGAGTTTTAGCTTCAGCATCAGTCCTTCCAGTGAATATTCAGGATTGATTTCCTTTATGATGGACTGGTTGGATCTCTTTGTTGCCCAAGAGACTCTCAAGACTCTTCTCCAACACCACAGTTTAAAAGCATCAATTCTTCAGTGCTCAGCTTTCTTTATAGTCCAACTATCACATCCATACATGACTACTGGATAAAACACAGCTTGGAATAGATGGACCATTGTTGGCAATGTCTCTGCTTTTTAATAAGCTGTCTAGGCTGTTCATAACTTTCCTTCCAAGGAACAAGCATCTTTTAATTTCATGGCTATGGTCAGCATCTGCAGTGATTTTGGAGCCCCCAAAAATAGTCTGTCACTCTTTCCACTGTTTCCCCATCTAATTCCCATGAAGTGATGGGACCAGATGCCATGATCTTCATTTTCTGAATGTTGAGTTTTAAGCCAGCTTTTTCACTCTCTTCTTTCACTTTCATCAAGAAGCTCTTTAGTTCTTCTTTGCTTTCTGCCATAAGGGTGGTGTCATCTGCACATCTGAGGTTATTGATACTTCTCCCAACAACCTTGATTCTAGCTTGTCCTTCATCCAGTCCATCATTTCTCATGATGTACTCTGCATAGAAGTTAAATAAGCAGGGTAACAGTATACAGCCTTGACCTACTCTGTTCCCAATTTGGAACCAGTCTGTTGTTCCATGTCCAGTTCTAACTGTTGCTTCTTCACCTGCATACAGATTTCTCAGCAGACAGGTCAGGTGGTCTGGTATTCCCATATCTTGATTAATTTCCCACAATTTGTTGTGATCCACACAGTCAAAGACTTTGGCATAGTCAATAAAACAGAAGTAGATATTTTTCCTGGAACTCATTTGCTTTTTCAATGATCCAATGGATGTTGGCAATTTGATTTCTGGTTCCTCTGCTTTTTCTAAATCCAGCTTGAACATCTGGAAGTTATGGTTCATGTACTATTGAAGCCTGACTTGGAGAATTTTGAGCATTACTTTCCTATCATATGAGATGAGTGCAATTGTGGTGGTAGTTTGAGCATTCTTTGGCATTGCCTCTCTTTTTGGTTGGGATGACCTTTTCCAGTCCTGTGGCCATGGCCGAGTTTTCCAAATTTGCTGGTGTATTGAGTGCAGCACTTTCACAACATTATGTTTTAGGATTTGAAATAGCTTGGCTGGAATTCAATCACCTCCACTAGCTTTGTTCATAGTGACGTTTCCTAAGGCCCACTTGACTTCACATTCCAGGATGTCTGGCTCTAGGTGAGTGATCACACCATCATGATTATCTGTGTCATGAAGGTCTTTCTTGTATAGTTCTTCTGTGAATTTTGCCACCTCTTCTTAACATCTTCTCCTTTTGTTGGGTCCATACCATTTCTGTCCTTGATTGTGCCCATCTTTGCATGAAAAGTTCCCTTGGTAACTAATTTTCTTGAAGAGATCTCTAGAATGTTCTATTCTACTGTTTTCCTCTATTTCTTTGCATTGATCACTGAAAAAGGCTTTCTTACCTAACTTCTGGTAGCTAGCATATGCTAGAAAAAGCCAATCCCAAATTTTGATGATATGAAGGAAATGAAAACCAGTTCTGTGAGAATAATTAATTTGTTCAATCCCTTTACTGGAGTAAGTGCAGAAGTGGTATGAGAAATGTCTAGTGGCAACAGGCCCAGCAGCATTAGTGCAAGAGCCCAAGTTTTGTCACCTACATAACTTCTTTTTGTTCTTTTCTGTTTTCAAAGCATTGTTCTCTAGTCCTTCTATTGTATAATATAAGCTCCATGATATACTCATGTTAAATAAATTTCTTGCTTAAGTAAGCTAAAATTGATTTTTGGTTTTATCAACCAAGAAACTTGCCTGATATACCACTAAATAGCAAATAAAATCATAAGAAGATACCCATATCACATTACAAGTATAATATAAGTGATAGCGCAAGAAATCTCTAGGAAAAATTCACTTGTGAGTATGAATGCAAAGAACCTAAATGAATGTTAGCAACCCAGACTCAAAGGAGAGTTAAAAAAATAATACAAAATGATGATCACGCAATCTTAAGGATGTTTTGATATGAACAAATGAAGCAATCTAATTCACTTGTTAACAGATAATTCTTGTTTTAGTTCCTAAGTCATATCCAACTCTTTTGTAACCCCATGGTCCAACAGGCTCTTCTGTACATGGGATTTCCCAGGCAAGAATACTGGAGTGAGTTGAAAGTTCCTTCTCCTGGGGATCTTCCCCACCCAGGGATCGAGTCCACATCTCCTGCATTGCAGGTAGATTCTTTACCGCTGAGCCATCAGGGAAGTCCAGGCCATACAGTATATCTTCAACTAGAAATAGGATATCTAGGGAAGAAATATTAAAATAACTAATATATCAACAAAACCCTCAATACCTCAAAGATGAGGAGATTAAAAACTGTACCACATATTTCTTAAATTGAAAGAAAATAAAACCTTAAATTGCAGAAAACCCAGAAAATAACAATAATTAAAACACACATAAGATCCTAATAAATGTATACTCAGAAGAAACATTATAGCATTGAATATTGATTGATAAAATGTCAATATTGAAAGTACATTAATAAAGTATTCAACAACCCAACCGATGTGGGGAAGCAGTAATAGAAACCAAAAGAGACATTATAATATAGTGGATAAAAACACAGTGCTAACCTCATATTTTAGCTCTACAACTCTACTGACTGCATGACCCCGGGTAAATGACAACCGTTTAGAGCCTCAGTGCCTCAACTGTAAAAGGGAAATAAAAGTAGTATTAATCTCTTAATGTTGCTGTAAGGACTATATGTATTAATGTAGGTGCACAATTTACCAAAAGAGCAGAAATAAGGAATTAATTCAGATAAAAGCTAATATTAATGACTTAGGGAATAAGAAAAGCAGTAGAACTAATGAATATATCTAAAAGCTTTTTCTTAAAAAAATCATGATAATAAAATAGATAAGGCAGTAGCTAATCTAATCGAAAGTAAAGGGGCAGGAGAGATCACAAGCACAATTCGAAATGGAAAAAGGGGAAACTACTGCAGAAGCAGAAAATGCAAAATAATTAGATGACTTTGCACAACCTTGTGCAAATAAATTTCAAAATATGAATAAAACAGATGATTTTTTATGAAAATAAAAATTACCAAAAAAAAAAAAAAAGAAAATAAAAATTACCATAAATTGGCTCCAGATGAGAGTTTTTAAAAATTAAAGTAAACCAACTGTCATTGAAAAAAATCTAATCTTATTAAAGAGACTAGACTGGGGGACTTGTTTCCCCCTTAACATGCACGAGTTTCAAAGAGGTTTATAAGGAACGTTTTTCTCATTCTTAAAGTCTTTCAACTGTTTCTGGGAATAGAAAAAAAAATGTTCTTTATAACAAGTGCCAAAGGTTTTCTAGACTCTTGTTACAAAGTCAACATAACATTGAAATGAAATCTACCGAAAAATAGCTTCCCAAAGAAAACTAAGATTGATCTCACTTACTTAAATAGATTCAAGAATCCTAAATAAACTATCAGCAACTATAATCTACAAAAAGAATTGCTGCTCTTCAGTCTCTAAGTTGTGAAGCACACCAGACTTCCCTGACATATCTGAGGTTACTGATATTTTCCTGACAATCTTGATTCCACCTTGTGATTCATCTAGCCCAGAGTTTCCCATGATGTACTCTGAATATAAGTTAAATAATCAGGGTGATAATATACAGCCTTGTTGTTCTCCTTTTCTAGTCTGGAACCAGTCAGTGTTCCATGTCCAGTTCTAACTGTTACTTCTTGACCTGCATACAGGTTTCTCAGGAAGCAGGTAAGGTGGTCTGATATTCCCATCTCTTTAAGAATCTTCAACAATTTGTTGTGATCCACACAGTCAAAGGCTTTAGCCTCATCAATGAAACAAATGTTTTTCTGGAATTCGCTTGATTTTTCTATGGCCCAATGGATGTTGGCAATTTGATCTCTGGTTCATCTGCTTTTTCCAAATCCAGCTTGTACATCTGAAAGTTCTTGGGTCACAAACTGCTGAAGCCTAGCTTAAAGGATCTTGATCATTTTCCTTGCTAGCATGTGAATTAAACACAACCGTGCTGTAGTTTGAACATTCTTTGGCATTGCCCTTCTTTGGGATTGGAAAGAAAACTGACCTTTTCCAGTCCTGTGGCCACTGCTGACTTTTCTAAATTTGCTGGCATATTTTCATCACTTTATGATTTGAAATAGCTCAGCTGGAATTCCATTGCCTCCACTAGCTTTGTTTCCAAAATAATTTGGAATTCTTTCCAGGAATTCAATAATTTTTAATCAAAGTAGCATTGGTTTACAATATCATGTTACTTTCAGGTGTACAACATAGTGATTTACCACTTTTATAGATTATACTCCTTCTAAACTCATTGCAAAATAGCAGCATTATTTAAAATATCTAAGAAATGAAGGCAATTTAAATGTCCTTTGACAGTGAATGGATAAAATAGATGTGGTGTGTTTATACAGTGGACTATTATTCAGCTATAAAAAGAATGAAATTCTGCCATTTACAACAATATGAACGGGCCTAGAGGGTAATAATGTTTAATATTAGGAAGCATCAATATAATTCAATACATTATTAAGTGAAGGAAACATTGCATAGTTTGATCCTAATGTGTTGTTCCTATTTGCATAGACATCAGGGGGACATCAGAATTTCCATGATACAAAAGAAATAGTGAGACTAAGAAATTATTTCAAGCATAGGATGGCAGGGTACATATGGTTTTTATATTAGAAGGAGCTATTTTTAATGTACTTCTGCCATTAACAAGGTTTTTCTTTTCTCTACTTTAAAAATGTAAGACTTCTTACTTTTACTAACCATTTGTGGGAAAACAGCTGAGTGATACAACTTAAAAACAGATGCAAAGCTACTGCAAAAAACTTACTCCAATTCTTTCTATAGTTTCTTCATGGAAGTCCATTATTAGTAATTGATCTCTTCATCTTATATACTTCTGAACTCTGTTTTATAAAATGTAGATACTCTGGGGAATTGCAATGTGCTAAACTATATCACAACATGGTGTCATTAATAACACAGTGTTAAAAATGGGTATTGGAAGTAGACTTTAGTGGTTAAGAGGAAGCTTCATAGTAAACAGAGAGATTTAAATCTTATCTGTAAAATTCAATATTTTTTTGGTCTCTTTAAGCCAAATGAAAATGACAGTTTTGAAGCCACCTACTTCATGGGGTCATTAATGTATTAATGAAACATGTAAGTACTTAGAATATTACTTTGCATGTATTAAGCTTTTGGTAGATATGCAACAAGTATAAACTATTATTATTAGAAATGAAGCAATCAAAAGAAATTCCTTGAACACTCCCTCTTTGAGTGAGTGCAGAATACACACGCATGTGCACACACACACACACACATGTATTATTTGTTCTCAAGGAGCTTATGATAAACCTATGGAGTGATAGCATATCTGTTTTTCTCTTAATTGTAAACTCAGAATGTACAAAGACATGCTAAATATTGCCATAGAGTAGAAGCTACTGAAAGTGGGAGACAGAATGCAGAAAAGAAGGGTAAGAAATTCAAAAATAAATTTCATTTTTGCCTTATGCATGAAGTCAAAGCTTATCTTATGAAAACAGCCAGTTGTGGGAAAAGAATGAGAACATATAGAGTTCTGGTTTTCTTCTATGCTTTTTTTTTTTTTTTTTTAATGAAAAACAGAAAGAAAGGTCAGAATCTGTAAGACACAATTCCAGCTCACCACTTCCACAACACTAGTATCATTGCCATACAGATCTACAATCTGTTTTTGCAGTGCTTACTTTTCCTCAAAGTCCTTCTCTAAAGCTGTTAGCATTTTAGAAATAAATTATGCAGTTTCTTCCTTCTCAGTATTCAAAATCTCCCTTATGGCAATCCCATCATCTCTACTGTGAGAAAATGTGGTGCTCATAATAATAATCTTTTAAATTTACATAATGAAATAAATTATAAAAGTCCAATTTACAGTGACACTATGTCCTTTGGTGCAGTTTTATCATTTTACTCCTGATGAAAAACAAACAAATCAGGTTTGCTTTCACAATATAAGCGAGAACATGTTTTTCAACTGCTTTGCTCCTATTTAAGCCTTTTAGCATTTCCACATTAAGGTATTTGGTACTATCAATACATCAGTTTTTACAGAAAGATGGGACAATTTTTATGACTCATTCTTTTAAAATGTGCCTATGAATACTCTCAGACCTTAATTTGTACAAAAGACCTAAGAAGAATAGAAAGATTAGCTATAATTGGGCTACTGGATTCCAAGGCTGGGAAAAATTATTACTGAGATGTTGAGGATGAGATTAATAACATCCTTCCTGCCTCTGTTGGTATTGGCTCAGGACCTAGAATATGGCTATGCTTGAAGACTGCGTCCATTGGTGAGATCTGTTTAAAAGGGCAGGAGAAGACAAAGGCAGGTGAAACCATGTAAATGCTACCTGTTTATAAAGATTTTCTTCATCTTCAAAACCAGATGTGAGCTATCCTTTGAATTCAACACAAAATTGTGTCTATATATCAAGATGCATCTTGATAGCAACACCAAGTACAAAGAAAGGAAAAACATCAATTTGAAAAGATACATGCACCCCAGTGTTCACAGAAATATTATTTATGGTAGCTAAGATATGGAGGAAGCAATGTAAGTGTCCATCAACAGATGAATGGTAAAGAAGATGTGGTGTGTGTGTGTGTGTGTGTGTGTGTGTGTATATATATATATACATATATACACATACATATAATAGAATATCACTGCTGTTGTTCAGTTGCCCAGTCGTGTCTGACTCTTTGTGACCCCATGGACTGAAGCTCACCAGGCCTCCCCCCTCCGCACCATCTCCTGAAGTTTGCCCAAGTTCATGTCTATCCCCTTCACAGATCACTGCCTTGTCATGGCAAAGGGGCTTATGTAACTCAATGAAGCTATAAGCCATGACATGTAGGATCACCCAAGATGGATGGGTCATAGTGGAGAGTTCTTACAAAACGTGATTCAATGGAGGAAGGAATTGCAAACCACCCCGGTATACTTGCTGTGAGAACCTCATGAACTATATAAAAGGATTTAACAGTACTCAGCCATAAAAAGAATGACATAGTGTCATTTGTAGCAACATAGATGAACATAGAGATTATCATATTAGATGAAGTAAGTCATGAAAATAAAGACAAATACTGACATCACTTATATGTGAAATATAAAACAAACTAGTGAATACAACAAAAAAGAAACAGACTAGTGTACAAACGAGTAGTTACCAGAGGGAAGGAAATTAGGGAGGGGCAGGATAGGGATATGGGATTAAGAGATACAAACTACTATAGTTAAATTAGATAAGAAACAAGAGTACACTGTACAACACAGGGAAATATAGCCATTATTTTATAATAATTTTAAATGGATTATAATTTATGCACTGCATGCTTATTTGTTCCATCATGTTTAACTCTTTGCAATCCCAGGGACTGTAGCCTGCCAGGCTCCTCTGTCAATGGGGATTCTCCAGGCAAAAATACTGGAGTGAGTTGCCATGCCCTCCTCCAAGAGATCTTCCCAACCCAGGGATCAATCCCAGGTCTCCCCCAATGCAGGCAGATTCTTTACCAGCTGAGCTACCCGGGAAGCCTTGAATTGTTTCATTGTGTACCTGAAACTAATATAAAATTGTAAATCAGCAATACTTCAATTAAAAAAGAATTACAACTTTAGAAGTTAAAAAATCACTACTATGTGCTAACCCTCATATAACTGAGACCCCTGGATATTTTATCTTTTAAACTTGCTGATACTTAACTTCAAGAAATTCATTAACTACAGTTCAGTATTTCTTGTCTCAGAACTGGTTCCTCAGAGGTTTATGCTTGGGGGGTTCTGTTTTAGTAAATTGTAATTCTTTGTATTCATCTTGCTGTCTCCCTAATTTGCAGCACAGCATCTTGCCCTGTGATCTTACTTTTCTGAGAGATCTAAAAAGAGTTATTTTTTCCAGTTTGTTCAGTTTTTTACTTGTAATTAGGATGGGATAGAAACTTCCAAGCTCCCTACAGGCTGTACTGGAAACCAAAATACTCATGTTCTGTTTCTTTTAACCTTCATGATTATGCTGAGTTAGATGTTACTTTTATCATTATACTAAGTATGAGAAAGTGAGGGTCAAGTAGATTTGTGACTTGTCCAAGATCACATACTTACTACTGGCAGAGCTAGGACTTGAAACTAAGCGTGCCTAGCTCCAATGTCTGTATTTCAAACCTCTAACCTCTACTATGCTAACATTTGGAGAAGGAAGTGGCAACCCACTCCAGTATTCCTGCCTGGAGAGGAGCCTGGTGGGCTATAGTCTATGGGGTCGCAAAGAGTTAGACACGACTGCACGACTAAGCATGCATGCATGCTAACATCATTGGTCTGGAAGAGTGCCATGCAACTAATTACAATTTGGTTTTACTTTCACATCCTAATGCATATCCTGTCTACATTTTCATCTCTTCTCAAAGCTCCATTCAAAGTTTGGGGCTGCCCCAGTGGCTCAGATTGTAAAGAATCTGTCTGCAATGTGGGCGACCTGGGTTCAATCTGTGGGTCAAGGAGATCCCCTGGAGAAGGGAATGGCTACTCACTCCAGTATTCTTGCCTGGAGAATTCCATGGTCAATGAGCTTACTTCCTTCTATATATTAATGCTTAGTTGATGTGATAAGCAGAATAATGCCCCCTTCCCATCCCTGGAAGCTGTGAACATGTTAGGTTTAATGGCAAAGAGGAAGTATGCTTGCAATTGGAATTAAGGTTGCTAATCAGCTGATCTTAAAACAGAAAGATTTTCTTAGATTTTCAGTTCAGTTCAGTTCAGTCTCTCAGTCGTGTCCGACTCTTTGAGATCCCATGAATCACAGCACGCCAGGCCTCCCTGTCCATCACCAACTCCCGAAGTTTACCCAAACTCATGTCCATTGAGTTGGTGATACCATCCAGCCAACTCATCCTCTGTCGTCTCCTTCTCCTCCTGCCCCCAGTCCCTCCCAGAATCAGGGTCTTTTCCAATGAGTCAACTCTTCACTTCAGGTGGCCAAAGTATTGGAGTTTCAGCTTCAGCATCAGTCCTTCTAATGAACACCCAGGACTGATCTCATTTAGGATGGACTGGTTGGATCTCCTTGCAGTCCAAGGGATTCTCAAGAGTCTTCTCTAACACCACAGTTCAAAAGCATCAATTCTTTGGTGCTCCGCTTTCTTCACAGTCCAACTCTCACATCCATACATGACCACTGGAAAAACCATAGCCTTGACTAGATGGACCTTTTTTGGCAAAGTGATGTCTTTGCTTTTTAATATGCTATCTAGGTTGGTCATAACTCTCCTTCCAAGGAGTAAGCATGTTTTAATTTCATGGCTGCACTTACCATCTGCAGTGATTTTGGAGCACAAAAAAATAAAGTCTGACACTGTTTCCACTATTTCCCCATCTATTTCCCATGAAGTGATGGGACCGGATGCCGTGATCTTAGTTTTCTGAATGTTGAGCTTTAAGCCAACTTTTTCACTCTCCTCTTTCACTTTCAGTGTAGGTCAAATACAATTGCAAGGATTTATTATAAAAGTGGAAGAGAAGTTCAGTGAGAAGATGTGACTATGGAAGAAAGGTATGGAGAGCTATACACCATTGCTGACTTTAAAGATGGATAAAGGATCCATGAACCAAGGAATCCAAGTGGCCTTGGATTCTTAGAAGCCAGAAAAGGCAAAGAAATTAGTTCTCGACTGAAGTCTCCAGAAAGTAATGGGTGCACTGGGATGGCCCAGAGGGATAGTATGGGGAGGGAGGTGGGAGAGGGGTTCAGGATGGGGAACACGTGTACACCCGTGGTGGATGCATGTTGATGTATGGCAAAACCAATGCAATATTGTAAAGTAAAATAAATAAATAAAATAAAAAGACAGTAATGCAGCCCTTCCAACACTTTGGTTCCAGCCAAGTGAGACAAATATCAAACTTTTAAACTACAGAACCATGAGACAATAAGTTTGTATTATTTAAACTACTGAATTTGTGGCAATTTATTAGAGCAGCAAGAGGAAACCAATACTTATGAACTACCTTATGAAGATCGCTTATGAACTACCGCTACAGTACTTATTGTCTCACTCACACATCTATCAGATATTTAGTGGTGAAACCTTATATCATTATCTAGATTTTAAGTATATAATTATTTTCCCACAATTATACCATGCATTCTCATAAACAGGGAATATGCCACATCTTTAGTATTGACTAAAGTAAGTACATTGCTTTGCACCAAAAGTGTTCAACAATACTGGATGTGAGTTCATACACATAGAGATTGTTCATTTCCTTCTTTTATTTTATTTTTTTACTTTACAATATTGTATTGGTTTTGCCATACATCAACATGCATCCGCCACGGGTGTACACGTGTTCCCCATCCTGAACCCCCCTCCCACTTCCCTCCCCATACCATTCCTCTGCGTCATCCCAGTGCACCAGCCCCAAGCTTCCTGTATCCTGCATCGAACTTGGACTGGCGATTTGTTTCTTATATGATATTATACATGTTTTAATACCATCTAAACAAACATTATTTCCCCTTCTTGTCATTAGAAGTTTGAAATGTCATTATGCCACAGATTCTTAGCCTCAATTTTTAATCTAGAGAGATGAAGACTCTGCTTTTTCTAAGTTTATATTTTTGATAGAAATATAATATGTGCAGTTTCCTTTTACCATAGCTGTGTTGAAGACCAGCTGTTTTAAAAATCAACATAAAATGAAGCATATCAGCTTAGTTTCAAGTCATTAAAGCACAAGTTATGCTTTTGGATGTTTTACCAAACTTCAGCTGAAAATTGGCTCACTTTAAAAAGTATAATTTTCCTGGTTGCCAGGTAGTTACTTTTTTAGTGTGGAATGCTGTCTTTGGGTAACTTTTTGAATTAAGGGAGCGAGAGAGTTGTTTAAACAAAATAAACATAATCAGTGATTACTTATCAGGACTTTATTTAAGTTCTTTTTACAGTGCTTATTTCTTGGGCAATTTAATCTAGAGTTGCCATGATGTTAACTATCTCATAATAACTTCAGTGAAAGTCTGCAAGGACCCTGCTATGATGCCATTATAATGAGAGACTAGAATTTTAAAAAATGCATAAGGATGCAAGTCCAAAAATAATCAATTTTTATGCCAATTTTGTGTCACAATGAATATAATAGCAGAACTATTACAGTGTAAGTCTTTGGAGAACCTACATTGAGGGGTGTGATTATAAAGGGATGCCAGTACATATGTAAGACATATGTGAGGGTTATATATATTATGAAAAAAAAAGCAATGGCTCATATATCAATCTATGAGCTACAGAAATGCCAAGGGTAGAATTCACCTTAATGGGGTTAGGAAGTATCAGTGAAGAGTAAGATGCCCAACAGAGAGTGGTGTGTGAGCCAATCAACAGTCATTAGCATCACAGCTGACAATTCCTTCATGGTGACAGATCTCTGTTCAACATGGACAACATGAGAAGGGCATTGTCTTTTCTCTCACTGTTAAAAATAAAGAAAAAAGTTTCAGTATAAAGTTCATGAGTTAATGCTTCTGTCTTACTGTTTCTAATGCTTTTCTTAACCTGATACTTCCTTCCAACTATTTCCTTGGTTTGGATTATTTAGAAATTAATTTTAAAAACTCAAAACTATCAGTCTTAACCAAAAATACCTCTCAAATTGAATGTTTTATTTAAATATTTTTAAAAGCATGTTGGGAAGAGAGGAAGGAATAATACTGAATCTCATAAGCTGGAGTTAAAATCCTCTGTTTCAAAAGGCCCACGAACTTCCTGAAATTGAACATACAATTTTATGTGGAAGTGAATATTGACATTTGGGAGTGATGGTGGTAGGGATCCCTGTAACTTTCATGAGATCCTCAAAGGGTCACTGATACAGAAAGTTTAAAAACACTGGTGCATGAGACCTTGTCTGTTCCAAAAGACAAGCAGTAAAACTACTGGAGATCTAGATCTAGTAAGCGCATCCATTAATTAGGTGCATATATCTAAAGAAAGGGAAATTGCAATGACAAAATTGAATGCTAAGGTAGGAGGGATTAAAATAACATTCCATATTTTTTATGAACACTATGTCAAGATTTTTAGGGATATATGGAATATGAATTCTCTTAAAAGATACTCTGATTTGCTGTTAAGTACTGAAGATATAATTCAATACATTGTTGACCAAAGGGGCCAGGTAAACAATAAGAAAGCAGAATCTGTCTGATTAGTGATGCAATAGAGGCCAGATAGGCAACAACAATCAAGAGTTCATAAATACCAGAGGCCAAGGTAATATAATTCGATGCAAACACTTAACATTCAAGAGACCATAGATAAAAGGGTGGAGTAAGGTAAATGAGCACAAAGAGCAAATTGAAGTTGAAAATGAAGGAGAACAAATATGACTGTCTAGCACAATACTAGCTGCACAACACTGACTGGAAAAAATTACTACTATTATTAAACACTGATGAGGCACTCTAAAACATTATCTCTACTGTTCTCATCAATCCTGTCAGTTAGCTTTTATATCCATTTTAGATAAAAGGAAATGGAGAATGAATAAGTCTATCATAACAAAATATCATAGAGTAGGTGGTTTAAACAATGGAAATGTATTTCTCATAATTCTGGAAGTTGAGAAGTCCAAGATTAAAGTTCCAACCTGATTCTGTTCCTGGTGAAGACATTTTCCCCTGGCTTACAAAGGCCTCCTTCTCATTGTAACCTCACACAAACTTTCATATGTGTATTTATGTACATGAGTTTCTGTGCGTGTGTGTGCACTATCCTATTATGAGGGTCCCACCAGTCAGGGGCTTCCCTGGTGGTTCAGATGGTAAAGAATCTGCCTGGAATGTAGGAGACATGGGTTCGATCCCTGGGTTTGAAAGATCCCCTGGATAAGGAAATGGCAACCCCCATTCCAGTATGCTTGCCTGGATAATTCCATGGACAGAAGAGAGTCGGACACGACTGAGTAACTAACATATCCTCATAACCTAATCTAGGCATAACTGCTCCCCAAAGCTTCATCCCAAAGTATCATTGTTAAGGCTCCAATACATGAATTTGGGGAAAATAAACTTTCAGTACATAACAGAGGCTTAAGTTCATACAAGTAATAAGAGAATTTGCCGTCTTGAGACCTCTCTTCTATTATTTCACTTGTTTAATTCTATCTTTAAATGGTCCTTGTTTCTAATAAAAGTCCTTTTTTCAATATTTGCATTCATGTTGTTTGTCCCCTCTGTTGTATTTGACATTTATTGACCTTTCTATCATTTATTCAATCAGTATCTTTTGAACATGTATCTAAATTTAAGCTATATTTGTTAGAATTACCAAAATGAATAAGACACAGTTCTTGCTCACAAAGAAGTTTAGCATAGTGGGAGTTAAGGATGGGGAGAGGATGGAGGAAATAGTAAGAGAACAGGACAATTATAGAAAAAAATGGGTACAGGGATAATGGGAGCATTTCTTCTGATCAAGGAACTCATTTTATTTAAATGAGATGTATTAATGGGCTCATGTTCATGGGATTCTTGGTGTTTACTGTGTTTACCATTACCCTGAAGAAGCTGAGCAGAGAATAGTGGAACAACCAACTCTTTGAAGATTCAATTATGACTCCATCTGCATGGAATGAGGTGTGGTCAGGGTAGCATTCTCTAGGATGCAAAATAATGCTCTACACTGGTGAACCATATATGGTCTTGTTTCCTTCATAAACAAAATTCATAGGTCCAGGAGATAAAATATCCTTAGTAATTAACAAGCAAAAATGCTTTTCTTGATTTTCCATCATTTTGGGCTCTGTTAGTCTAGAGGTCTTTGTTCCCACAGAAAAAATGTTTCCAACAGTGTATACAATAATGTTTATGCTAAACTAGGCATTTAGACTGTTACCTGCCTCCTTTGAGTTTCTGGCATCACTGAATTTACAGTCAAAGAGGACTACTGTACTAGCTGGGGTGATGGGTCTTGACTATCAAGGACAAATTTGGAGCTGCTTCTTCACAGGGAAGAGGACAAGAAAGAATATGTCAGACATGCAGGATACCTCTGATACACACCTATTTTAAAAGCCAAAAACTGAAGTGATTCATTGCAAGTAGAACTGCTAATGGTATAGACACTTCAGGAATGAAGACTTGGATCACTCACTCCACCAGGCAAGGACCAGTCAAGATATTTGTTGAGGACAGAGAGAATATGCAATAAATAATAGGTATACAGAGTTATAAATACTTGATATGACCACATGAGCAAGTTGCAGCAATAACTATAGAGTATTTCGTCTAATTTGTGGATGTATTAACCTTTTTTTTTTTTTAATCACTTTCCTATTCTTCTACCATATATCAATAATAGAAGGCATGGTAATAATACTTAATCTTAGGTCTTACTATTTACATCACAGAACATGAGAGGCATGGAGGATGCTGTACAATCCAGTGCATTCCCAAAATTCATATATTGAAGTCCTAACATCCAGTGTCTCAGAATGTGACTATATTTGGAGATAAAACTATTAAGTTAACTTAAGTGATAAAGTTAAATGAAACTACTAGGGTGGTCCTTAATCAAATTTTACAGGTATCCTTATAAAAAGAGGAAATTGGGCACAAAAAGAGATACCAAAAGTGTATGTACATAGAGAAAAAATATCTTATGAGAACTCAGTGAGAAAGTGGCCATTTTCAAGCCAAGGAAACGTGTATCAGAAGAAATTGAACCTGTTACATCTTGATTTTGGACCTTTAGCCTCAAGAACTGTGAGGGAAAAAAAAAAAAAAAAACACAACACATAAAAATATTTCTGTTGTTTAAGCCACTCAGTGTGTGGTATTTTCTTATGGCAGCCAAAGCTGACTAATGAAGGGATATAGTTATAATTCAGTTAGAAGAGGAATGAACATTACCCAAAGATGGATAAGCATCCTCTTGTGGTTAATGAGTTTTCAATAGTACAAAGGAAAGTTGAATCACATTGCTACTATGTTTATGTGAAAAGCAAATATGGTTAATAGAGGGGTGTATGAATTCCAATGGCAACCCACTCCAGTGTTCTTTCCTGGAGAATCCCAGGGACGGCGGAGCCTGGTGGGCTGCCGTCTATGGGGTTGCACAGAGTCGGACACGACTGAAGTGACTTAGCAGTATGAATGCCAAGTTGACGAGGGTCATCCTTTGGAGGGTGAAACTAGACTTCCTAGTTCCCAAAGAGAAACTAGGCTTCTTAGAATTTCCTTTTCTTGTTGATTTTAAGTTAGTATTGACATTTAGAAAACTGTGAGATTTGGAAGGTGGAAGTAAAGCAGCAGCCATTATGCTTTCGAAGTTGGTGTAGGTGTAGGGGTCCGGGAACCATGTGGCTTACGCATATTGTGGTTGATTTGCTAACTCACATTGTTAACTTAAAGCAGCAGCCAGATGTGCAGCTACTCCAGCCCCTACCAGATCTCCTTCAGCTTCTCTGCATCCTGGGCTAGAAACACATGGCAAAGATGCCATCTCCTTCTTCGGGTCTCTTGTATTGATGAAGTCAAAGACTGTGATAGACAAACACAGGTTCATTCTAGTTTATCCCCTTGGGTTTGTTATTCCTTGTGGGATACAATTTGCACTGAGTCTCTTCCTTCAAGTCCTGATTTTCTTCTCAATACTGGCCTTACTAACCCTTAGTGACTTTGACCTACTACAAGGGCTTCCTAATGCAGGAGATGCAGGTGATGCAGACTCAAACCCTGGATTGGGAAAACCCCATGGAGAAGGAAATAGCAACCTGCTCCAATATTCTTGCCTGAGAAATCCCATGGACAGAGGAGCCCGATGGGCTATAGTCCATGGAGTTGAAAAGAGCTGGACATGACTGAGTGACTGAACATGGGCACACCAGGTACAAAGGATTCAGACTTTGATAGTCTTCTATATCATCTCCCATGGTTGCATTAAATCCAACACATATATTATATCCTTTATTCTATATAATTAAAGAGGTTCTGAGTCCCTGATCAAATCCTAACTGATACTCTTTACTTGGTTTCCCAGCCTCCCAGCAGCCACATTCTCCTAGGTTTCTCCACGTCTATGTGTGTACCACTTACAATTTGGTGAATACCTCAAGAGGAAAATCTGCTTGAACTGTCATGATTACTTTTCTGCTCTTTCCTTTTCTTTGGGATCTTTGTGAGTCATTTATTGGGTGCTTTGGTAGCTGTGAACTCCATTTTTTTTTTTCCCTCTCAGCCTCAGGAGACTGCCAAAACATTTTGCAGACCCCTCTGACTCTTAGAAGCCACTTCTACACAAGTGTTTATCTTACTCATGTGTCTATTCATGCCTCTTATGAATCAGCAAATTCCTTGAAAGGAATACAAGGTAAAATGTTGAGAATATGCAGGATAATTTTTTTTCTTTTCTCTTGATTTTTGATTCCTCAATTCTATTTTCTTTAGTCTTCTCTGATACCTCTGAACAGGAAGTTCTTTGTATTTTTCTTTTCCTTTTTTTTTTTTACTATGCTATTTCTCCTTTTCTTTCAAAGTTTTTCACCAACATCATTTCTCCTATCTAACTTTCTGGAGCAATTGCCTTCCCCATCCACCCTAGGCAGACAATGGCTCCATTAGTGATGTTTCAGTAAAACTTTGCATATTACAGTTTTGACACTTATCTCACTCTAATTTATTATCTGTTAGCAGTGAAAAGGAGCAGTGACCCCACAAGAGACTGATTCAGACTAGCCTGTGAGTGTCCAGGAGTCTCCAGGGGAGGCAAGGGTCGGCGATGGCCTGCTTTAAGGCCACTAAGTGCAGCAGTGCATGCAAGCGACACTTTGAAGGAAGTCACCATTGTCATCATTACCTCCACTATTGTTTGATCTCAGGTCAAAGAACAGGGAGGGAACACAGGACCACCCATCAAGAGAAAATTGGATTAAAGATTTATTGAGCATGGTACCACCCATCAGAACAAGACCAAGTTTCCCCACAGTTAGTCTCTCCCAACAGGAAGCTTCCATAAGCCTCTTATACTTATCCTTTAGAGAGCAGACAGAATGAAAACTACAATCACAGAAAACTAATCAAACTGATCATGTGGACCACAGCCTTGTCTAATTCAATGAAACTATGAGCCATGCCTTGTAGGGCCACCCAAAACCAATGGGTCATGGTGGAGAGTTATGACAAAATGTGGTCTCCTGGAGAAGGGAATGGCAAACCACTCAGTATTCTTGCCTTGAGGACTCCATTAACAGCATGAAAATGCAAAAATATATGACACTGTAAGATGAAATCCTCAGGTGAGTAGGTGCCCAATATGCCACTGGAGAAGAGTGGAGAAATAACTCAGAAAGAATGAAAGCTGGAGACAAAGCAAAAACGATGTCCAGTTGTGGATGTCACTGGTGGTGGAAGTAAAGTCCAATACTGTAAAGAACAACATTGCAAAGGAACCTGAAATGTTAGGTCCATGAATCAAGGTAAATTGGAAGTGGTCAAACAGGAGATGGCAAAAATGAACATTGACATTTTAGGAATCAGTAAATTAAAATGCACTGGAATGGGTGAATTTAATTCATATGAACATTATATCTAATACTGTGGACAACAATCCCTCAGGAAAAATGGAGTAGCCCTCATAGTCAACTAAAGAGTCAGAAATGCAGTAGCTGGATGCAATCTCAAAAATGACAGAATGATTTCTGATTGTTTCCAAGGCAAGCCACTCAATATCACAGTAATCTGAGTCTATGCCCCAACCAGTAATGCTGAAGAAGCTGAAGTTAAACAGTTCTATGAAGACCTACAATGCAAACTAAATTTTACATAGAAATGTATCTCAAATATTTCCCATTTGTGTTCTCTTCCATTAGAGGTCATTTCTATGTAAAACCATCAAAATTGCCTTTATAGGTCATGTCCATCTGATGGCCTCTAAACCCTTCAGTTCAGACGGTAAAGCGTTGCCTACAATGTGGGAGACCTGGGTTCGATCCCTGGGTGGGGAAGATCCCCTGGAGAAGGAAATAGCAACCCACTCCAGTATTCTTGCCTGGAGAATCCCATGGACGGAGGAGCCTGGGGGGCTACAGTCCACGGGGTCGCAAAGAGTCAGACATGACCGAGCGACTTCACTCACTCATGAAGACCCACAAGACCTTCTAGAAGCAACACCCAAAAAACATGTCCTTTACTTCATAAGGGGCTGAAATGCAAAAGTAGGAAGTCAAGGGGTTCCTGGGGTTAACAGACAAGTTTAGCCTTGGAGTACACAATGAAGCAGGGCAAAGGCTAACAGAGTTTTGCCAAGAGAATGCACTGGTCATAGCAAACACCCTCTCCCAACAACACAAGATAAGACTCTACACAAGGGCATCACCAGATGGTCAATACAAAAATCAGATTGACTATATTCTTTGCAGCCAAAAATGGAGAAGCTCTATACAGTCAGCAAAAAAAAAAAAAAAAAAAAGAGAGAGAGAGAAAGAGACTGGGAGCTAACTGTGGCTCAGATCATGAACTCCTTATTGCAAAATTCACACTTAACTTGAAGAAAGGAGGGAAAACCACTAGGTCATCCAGGTATGACCTAAACCAAATCCCCTATGATTATACAGTGGAAATTACAAAGGGATTAGATCTGATAGAGTGCCTGAAGAACTATGGATGGAGGTTCATGACATTGTATAGGAGGCAGTGATCAAGACCATTCCCAAGGAAAAGAAATGCCAAAAGGCAAAATAGTTGTCTGATGAGGCCGTACAAATAGGTGAGAAAAGAAGAGAAGTGAAAGGCAAGGGGAAAAAGGAAAGATATACCCATTTGAATGTAGAGTTCCAAGGAATAGCAAGGAGAGATAAGAAAGCCTTCATCAGTGATCAATGCAAAGAAATAGTTGAAAACAATAGAATGGGAAAGACTAGAGATCTTTTCAAGAAAATTGGAGATACCAAGGGAATATTTCATGCAAAGATGGGCACAATAAAGGACAGAAATGGTATGGACCTAACAGATGCAGAAGATACTAAGAGGTGGCAAGAATACACAGAAGAATTATACAAGAAAGATATTCATGACCCTGATAACCACGATGGTGTGATCATTCACCCAGAGCCAGACATTCTGGAATGTAAAGTCAAGTGGGCCTTAGGAAGCATCTCTATGAACAAAGCTAGTGGAGGTGTTGGAATTGCAGTAGAGCTATTTCAAATGCTCAAAGATGATGTTGTGAACGTGGGGCATTTAGTATGCCAGCAAATTTGAAAAACTCAGCAGTGGCCACAGGACTGGAAAAAGTAAGTATTCTTTCCAATCCCAAAGGAAGGCAATGACGAAGAATTCTCAAACTACTGCACAATGCACTCATCTCTCACACTCGTAAATTAATGCTCAAAATTCTCCAGGCCAGGCTTCAACAGTATATGAACCATGAATTTCCAGATATTTAAGCTGGATTTAGAAAAGGCAGAGGAAAAAGAGATCAAATTGCCAACATCCATTAGATCATCAAAAAAGCAAGAGAATAGCAGAAAAATATCTACTTCTGCTTTATTGATTAAGCCAATGCATTTGATTGTGTAGCTCACAACAAACTGAAAAATTCTCAAAGAGATGGGAATCCCAGACCACCTTACTTGCCTCCTGAGAAATCTGTATGCAGGTTATGTACTAATAGTTAGAACCAGACGTGGAACAACAGACTGTTTCCAAGTTGGGAAAGGAGTACATCAAGGCTGGATGCTGTCACCCTGCTTATTTAACTTATATGCAGAGTATATCATGAGAAATGCAGGGAAGGATGAAGCACAAACTGGAATCAAGATTACCAGGAGAAACATCAATAACCTCAGATATGCAGATGACACCACCTTTATGGCAGAAAGTGAAGAGGAACTAAAAAGCCTCTTGATGAAGGTGAAAGAGGAGAGTATAAAAGCTGGCTTAAAGCTCAGCATTCAAAAAATGAAGATCATGGCATCCGTTCCCATCACTTCATGGAAAATAGATGGGGAATCAATGGAAACAGTGAGAGATTTCATTTTGGGGGGCTCCAAAATCACTGCAGATGCTGACCATAGTCATTAAATTAAAAGATGCTTGCTCCTTGGAAGAAAAGCTATGACCAACCTAGACAGCATATTAAAAAGCAGAAACATTACTTGGCCAACAAAGATCTGTCCAGTCAAAACTACAGTTTTCCCAGTAGTCATGTATGGATGTGAGAGTTGGACCATAGAGAAAGTTGAGCACTGAAGAATCGATGCTTTTGAACTGTGGTGTTGGAGAAAACTCTTGAAAGTCCCTTGGACTTCAGATCAAACTTGTGAATTCTAAAGGAAATCCATCTTGAATATTCATTGAAATGACTGATGCTGAAGCTGAAACTCCAATGCTTTGTCTACCTGATGTGAAGATCTATATCCTTGGAAAAATCCCTGATGCTGGGAAAGATTGAAGATAGGAGGAGAAGGGGGTGACAGAGGATGAGATGGTTGGATGGCATACTGACTCGATGGATATGAGTTTGACCAAGCTCCAGGAGTTTGTGATGGAAAGGGAAGCCTAGCATGCTGCAGCCCACGGGGTCGCAAAGAATTGGACATGACTGAGCAACTGAACTGAATTGAGCAGTGCTGTAGCCTCTACTGGAATGTGGATTACTTGAAGGCAAAAGCTATCTAATTCAACTTGCATCCTGATCGTCTGCATATGTCTGGCACATAAGGTAGCTCAAAGTTTAGTATACATCTTTGTTTAAATGTTTGTTTGCTGACTCTAGAAGTGGAAATTTTCTTTCCTGTTTGAAATGTATAATTGTAACTAATACATGCTGTTTTAAAATACATTGGTTCTTGAGGGGAGACAGTATCTGAAACTATTCAGTTTTTAGTAATGTAATGTCTATTGACTTCATAATAACATTATTTTGCAATGAATCAATGCAACATTTATTCTAGAATAAATAAGTGGATTTCCAGAAGAAAATAATAACTTATCATGAATTATTGCCTTAATTATTAAACAAAAAGGGCAGAAATCAACTTTGAGAATCTCACAGGTGCAAAATCGTCATAGGTATCAAGACACTCCTTCCTCCATAAGATCTCATGCTCCAAACCCTAGTTTCTTCTGACTGTCTGCTTTCCCATAGTGCAAGATGGAGTAATCTATTCATGCTAACAATGTGAACATTTCAGTCAATCATCTGGAATCTTTGTCCAATCAACACAAAACATCTGGATATTTAGAAACATCTAGATGGCTGACTTCATTTTTCACTTTGCTTCCAGATGTTTTGGTGTCATGTAGATACAGTCTATTGCTCATGAAAATGGAATCTTAGTATAAACATTAACACAACGTCTTTTCTCAAAGAGTTATGATTTACTATCTGTTTCTTATGACTCAATTTCAATTTATGTATGTTTCTAGCATTGGCCAAACATTAGCAAACCAAAGCCAGATTATGAGCAAACACTAACAACTTTCTGAATATATTATCAGGAAAGAAAATTTTATTTCCTAAGAAAATTTTCATAAAGCAGACAATGTTGTCTGTTTATGTGCTTGCCACATATATATTGCCAAATAGAGAGCTTGCCCAAAATATAGCAAATAACACAGTAGGAATACAACATTTACCACAAAAAATAGACATTATCCAATGGGTACAATATGATTACAACTTCAGACAGAAAGGATATACAGGACTTTCAAGCTTATGGCAAAACGAGTTAATGCATTCTGGGAAAATTACACTCCTATCCTTCAACTTCTCAAGTGAAAAGAATAAAATATCATTGAAAGAAAACCTTAGAGGTGTTCATGAGGCTGTTGACTTGCACAAATTGCTAAACTAGCATACTGTTTGTATTTAATACATATAAATTTATAAGGGCAACAACCTTTCCAATTTATTTTTTAGTTCTTGGAACCAATCACAGAAGCTGTGATAAATCTAATTTCCAACTTTGTAATCTTTCCTGGGATTGACATACTGTTAAATACTTACAGTAAGGCTTACCAAATCTGTCACACAGGCAGTAGTAATAGCTGTATACAATGAAGTCCACTCATTCAAGTGTCTAGGTATATAAATTCATCCTTAATCACATGAAAAATGATCTCATAATTTACACTGTGTGTGCAGTATATCCTTTTAGATTAATTTCACACTTTTACATTGTTTAAAGGTCTTTTGTTCTCTGTGATTATGTATCTACCTAGTAAAAATCTATAACATATGACTTCGTTCTACAAACCATGAATTTACAATCATTTTACATATGTCAGTTTTGATAATTATGGTGCTGTGCAATCTATCAGTTGACAGTACTTTGGCAAAATCAGCCACTTTTTATTATTATTATTTACATGGCAATTTCAGCACTGTTTTTATTTTGATTATGTTCACAATTATCCCCTTGGATAACTTTCATACCACTGAATAAAAATGATTACTCTTATTTGATCTCTTTCATTACCAGTGTATCTATTATTCTTTAACAACTTCAGTTCAGTTCAGTTCAGTTGCTCAGTCGTGTCTGACTCTTTGCGACCCCATAGACTACAGCAGGCCAACTTACCTTTTCTTAAATTAACAACTTACTTTTTCTTAAATTAATAAGCAGTTTTATATCTTCATTGAGTGGATATCCTACTGAAGTTTTATTTGAGTTGAAGTCACATAAAGCACTTAATGTTGCACTATATTATTTAATCACTTTAGTCACTCTTCTTATATTACATTTGTCAGTCTCCCCATGAGAAATTTCAATAGAAATCCTCAGTTGAAGTTGGATTTTGAGATACAAATGAGGGTTAAAAAAGAAGACAAAGACAATGAGCTGTTTGCCCCATTATATTCTTACAACTTCATGTTTCTGTTGAAATAATTCATGCATTTTAATGTTCATCATTACCTAAAACATATTTTTATGTGTCAGGTTATTAGTGATTCTTATTTATATAACACAGCTTACTGGATTCAGGCAGAAGTGGAAGACATTACAAATTGAATGCATAATTGCATTTTGATTAAAATAAATAATAAATTATTTTACATGTAAAGTTGCCATACACAACAGTGGGAATTAGATGTGAGTTAGTTCTCCAGAGGTGGAAGCTTCCTGTAAGCCCTCCAAACACCTATCATAAATTAGAAGTGCAAGTAGGTGCAGCTACTTTCTTTGTAGGAAAAGGTGGAATCCTGACAGCTCCAAATTCATAAGAACTAATAGCATTTCAAAGTGTATTCTCAGAACGATCAAATTAAGAGAAATATCATTAACAGTGATTTGATTTTGGCAAACAAAACAAAAACATGATTTAAATATCATTTTCTTTTCAAGTGGTCCTTGGGATTGTGGAAGTATTGTCTGGGTCACCAGATCCAGATAATTCTGCTGGCAAGAATTATGTCTTAAACACACACACACACAAATCTATCTGACCATTACTAATAGACACACTCGAACTGTGTGCTTAAGACTGGGCAAGTCAAGTAATGACTGTCTCTCTTCAACTCCTATTTTTTTCTACTGCTATATCTAAAGTTAATGTATTATGCTGCCATAGTGGAATGTTTATCATGATCCAGACCACAGACATCTTGGTTACACTAGTGGTTAGCAAAGTACTCCATGATCTTTATGCCTAAATGATGTCTGACAGCTCAGGTTTCACTATAGTCCCAAGAAGTAACTTCTTCCTACTCTTTTCATGACCTTGGATGATAAAAGGACATAATGGGGAGTCTAACAACCTTCTGTATCTAAAAGGAAATGACATCTTTAAAAAATGATCTCATCTCTTTCTGTAGAAAATAGAGTCATTATCCTCCCTTCTCCTCCCTTCAGCTGCAGCCATTTCTGCCCTCCAATATGTGAGGCCACCCATGATATGTAAAATTTAGTGGAGGTAAATTTAGATCACTCAAGGAACGACCACAGAAAAGAAACTGACCAAGCCTCCTGACTGCTGGTGCATCGAAACTAAAACAGCCAGAAGAAAGGATATCAACCAGAGAGCATTTTCATACAAGTGACAGAAGGGAGTGATAACTGCCGATGGGCAGAGGATTGAGGAAGAAGTGAAGCAATTTGGACTTCTAGGCAGCAATCCACCCAGGGAAATGTGGTTATTAAAGCTAACTGTTGGATAAACAAAGTAGATGGAAATTTACTTCTAAATTAATCTGCATTAATTTAATTTGAGAGCAAGCATGGTCAAGGGGATAGAACACTTGTCTAAGTAGTCAGGCATTTTGGATTTGTAGCTATGCTACAAACTCTCGTAAACTGCTTTGCCACTTTAGACCTTCACAGAGATAATGGTAACTGTTTTTTGTTTTGTTCCCGAGAATGTTTTCAAGATGTGAGATAATGCCCACAAAGTGTTTGAAGCTCTGCAGAAGAAAGCTCTAGATTTCAATATTCAATCCATTTGTAATTAGGCATCTATTTTACACATTTTTGGAGCTGTTACTAGGTATACAGTATTGTGTTAGATGTTATAGAGGGATAAGAATAGATAAGCCTAAACTCCTGTATTCATGGAACTAAAGATTGAGTAGCAGGACCACACACACACACATATATATGTATATCGGTTGCTATCTTGGCAATATGAGACATATGCAGTATGAGGAATAAAAATAACATTCTGGGGCCCAAGCAAAGTAGCAACCACTTCTTGCCAAAGAGAAACAGGAGAAAGGGAACTTTATGTGAACCTTGGAAAAGTGTTCAGGATTTCAAAGAACAAAAATGTGGAAAGGGCTTTTCCAAAGGATTAAACAACATAGGCAGAGTAGTATTTGATATGTGGAACGGCATGTAGTCTAGTTTAGTTGTAGCATAGAGTGTGTGAAGGGAAGTGGTTTGGAATAAAATTAGAAGATGTAGAGTAAAATCAGGCTACAAGAACTTCCATACTAGCCTAAGGAAGTTGAATTTCATTCGTTTGGTAAGGAGAAACCACATAAGATATTTCAGGCTCCTGAACAAAATGGCTGAAGCTTTACTTTTGTTGGAGTGGGGACACATTAGAGGTAACATGACTGAAGTATTGGAACAATATAGTTGTGAGGAATCAGAAAACTAAATAGGAATAGTAGTAGTGAGGGTGAAAATAAGAGAGGAGGAAAGAGAGACAGAGACTTCAGAGAGAGAATCAGTAAGACATTTTAATCAAGTATATAGGTTTGCCAACATCACCTTTGCTGACTAAGGTCCATATAGTCAAAACTATGGTTTTTCCAGTAGTCATTTACAGATGTGAGACTTGGACCTTAAAAAAGCCTGAGCACTGAAAAACTGATGCTTTTAAATTGGGGCGTTGAACAAGACTCTTGAGAGTCCCTTGGGCAGCAAAGAGATCAAACCAGTCAATCTTAAAGGAAATCAACCCTAAATATTCACTGGAAGGACTAACGCTGATGTTGAAGCTCTGATACTTTGGCCACCTGATGCAAAGAGCCAATTCCTTGGAAAAGGCCCTGAAGCTTGGAAAGATTGAGATCAGGAGGAGAAGGGGACAACAGAAGATTAGATGGTTGGATAGCATCATCAACTCAATGGGCATAATTTAGAGCAAACTCCAGGAGATAGTGAAGGACTGAGAAGCCTGGTATGCCGTGGTCCATAGGGTTGCAAAGAATTGAACATGACTTAGTGACTGAACAACAACAATAGTGATTTGAAGGAGAGTGAGAATTTTAAGGATAGAAATATAAATACATAAAGTCTGAAGATACGAATAATAAGTCAAATTTTGGATATTTAAAATTTTAGGCATTAGCATTTATCTAAGTGAAAACATTTAAATATTAATTCAGCATTTGAAACTGTGGTTCTGAGAACTGAAGAAGGAAATTGTTATTGAAGATATAGATTAGGGAAAATCATTTGAACAGAGATGTTATTTGAAATAATACACATGGATGAAATCATTAGAGTGGAGATTATTACTGAAGAGAAGAAATGATCCAGCAGAAGTGACAGAGACAAATGACCAAACCAGTAGGAGAATTCAGAAGGCTGGGGAATCTTGCAAGCCAAGAAAGCAGATAATTTCAATAAAAAGGAGTTAGTGAAATGTACTGCATTAAATGTTATGGAGAGGTTAAGAAGAGTAAGGTCTAAGAAAAGACTGAAATTTTGCAGTTAAGGAGTCATCAGTAACTTTCAAAACCCAGTTTCAATAGAGGGTGGAAGAGAGGCAACCTGACTTTAAATGGGTTGAAAAGTAGATGATGCTATATAGGAGAAGTGACTACAGATTATATTTTTGAGATATTCGGTCATGGACAGAAAACTGGATATATGCCATAATATTCAGTGAATAAGAAAAAGTCTTTGCTAGCTTCATTATTTCTGTTTATCTTCCTTTTGGCTTTTCCTAGACTGGACTATATTAGTGGGAATAGAAAAATGCTAAAGATGTAAGAGAGAAGGGACTAATAGATGAAACAGAAGGAGAGGACAAACAGATTAATCCTGGGAAGGAGAAGGGACATGTTTTCCTCACAGACAAGATAATGGGAAAAAATAATGAAGGAAAATCCAGAGAAGCTTTGAGATGGAGGAGGAGACAAGAAGAGAGTTCATGGAAAATGTTTTGTTATTTTTTTCCCCTCAATAAATAAGAAATTAAGTTATTTCCTGAGTGAAGACATAGAATTGTGTCTGAAAGCTTAAGGAACATGGAAATGATTTAGAATAACTGTTGTACAGATTAGATAAGAGTATCAAGAAAATAAATAAAAGAAATATTTTTTGAGCAACAGTCAAGGACTACATTAAGGTAAACCTAATCATTAGCTTCTTGACTTTCTTCAGCAATGCTCAGCAGCCTATACACAAGTGTGCAGAAAACAGGCATTGGGACTTTTTCAGAGTTTAGGGTTGTATGCAGCAGATATCCAGAGAGCCAAAGAGGCTAAGAATTCTAAGATGCTGTGTAAAATATTACTCAAATGTATGACTGTGGCTTCTAAAATAAGTACACAAGCAAATGAAACCAGAAATGGAGTGTTATCTGAGAAAATATGGATTTAAAGGGAATTTTGTCATGGTGATGGTAAAGTATTGATTTACTAAATATGAAGAAGTCAAATATAAGGAGGTGGTAATATTGGAAGCAGAATTTCATATATCAGTGCTTACAAATCACACAATTCTAAACAATGATAGGTAATAGGCTTCTGCCAGACTGAAAAATGACCAGCTGACATGGCATGAATTATACATGTATTAATATAATTGTTATTATTGCTGTTTAGAATGTAGAATTGTTGAGACATATGTTCAAAGTTATGTCTAGATTGTGGCATATATATGTCTTGGACTGCAAGGAGATCAAGCCAGTCAATCCCAAAGGAAACCAAACGTGAATATTCATTGGAAAGATGGATGCTGAATACTTTGGCCAATACTTTGGCCACTTGATGTGAAGAGCCAACTCATTGGAAAATACCCTGATTCCAGGAAAGATTGAAGGCAGAAGAGAAGGGGGTGACAGAGGATGAGATGGTTGGATGGCATCATTGACTCAATGGACATGAGTTTGAGCAAGCTCTGGGATATGTTGAAGTACAGGGAAGCCTGGCATGCTGCAATCCATGGGGTCACAAAGAGTCGTACGTGACTGAGTGACTGAACAACAATTAAAAAAAAAGTTCAAAGTTAGGGCTTCCCAGGTGAAGCTAGGGATAAAGAACCTTCCTGCATAAAAGAGTGGGTTCAGTCCCTGGGTCAGGAAGATCCTCTGGAAGAGAGCACAGCAACCCACTCTTGTATTCTTGCCTGGAGAATCCCATGGACAGAGGAGCCTGACAGGCTATGGTCCACAGGTTTGCACAGAGTCAGACACGACTGAAGCAAATTAACACCCACACACCAGGTGCAAAGTTACCAAGTTATACCCAGTGCTATTACAAATTTGAAAATCATGCTCAGAAAACTAATAGGATGGGATGCACACACACACAAATTACGCATGGAAGCATAATGTATGAAGCACTGTGATCAGCTGTATTATTTTCCCTTTGTTTACTCTTCTTATGACATTGTCACTTCTTGATTTTCTCAGTCTTTTCCCTTTTTTCTTAGGTGATTTTTAAAAGTAATTTTATTTATTTATTTTTGGCTGCACTGGATGTTTGTTGCTGCGTGTGGGCTTTCCTCTAGTTGTAGCAAGTGGGGGCTACTCTCTAGTTACAGTGCATGGGCTTCTCATTGCAGTGGCTTCTCATGTTAAGGAGCTCAGGCTCTAGGCACCCAAGTCTCAGTAGTTGCAGCTTATAGGCTTAGTTGCCTAGCAGCATGTGAGATCTTCCCTGACCAGGGATAGGACCTGTATCCCTGGCATTGGCAGGCAGATTCTTAACACTGGACCACTGAGGAAGTCCCTTCCAGGTGATTTTTGAAGAAATAATTTTGGAATATCAAGGCTACCTTGCTATTGATGAAGTGAAAGTGCTCAGACAACTATGTAGTAAGTTTCCTTAACTTTTAAATATTTGGGGACTTGTTTGAGGGCATCTTTATGTTACAGATTAACAGAAGGCAATAAAACCTGGGGAGAAGTCATGTTGCCATGAGGATTCTCTGACAAGTCTCTAGGTGTTGCTTTGCCACCCCAGAAACTCAAAAACATGTATTTCATGTGTAAATGTCATCATAGGTTATGTGTTTTTTTTTTTTAATTGAGATATGTAGTCTTTTCTTAGAAAAAATAAAAATAAATAAATGAAGCTAAGTCACTTAACCAAACTCCTATAGGTACTGAGTGAAAAATGAGATTTGAGAATAGGTTGGAATTTATGTAATTCTCTAGCCACTAGGTTATGTTTTCTTAAATAATTTACCTTGGCATAAATTCGATGTCAATTGGCGGGTGAACCCACCATGGCTTCTGTCCCCATTGTAGCTAGTTTATACAGTATTTGTAGAATCCATGATTAGTATATCATGTCCTTGCCTTACCACAAGATATTTGATAACCAAATATAACCTGTAAATATGAGCTTTACTAATGGTAACCCACTCTAGTATTCTTGCCTGGGAAATTCCATGGACAGAGGAGTATGGCAGGCAACAGTCCATGGGGTTGCAGAGTCAGACATGATTCAGTGATTAAACAACAACAATTACAACAATAATGTTTACAGGGTCATGAAGATGGATAATGGTGAATTGAACCTGTCAAATAACTGATTTGCCAGAGAATCACTTTGAATTCTGAAAGTAGATTTGCATTTAGGCTTAAGTAGATGCTCATTATAGGCTTTCATGATGGCTTAAATGGTAAAGAATGTGTCTGCTATGCAGGAGATCCAAGTTCAGTCACTAGTCTGGGAAGATCCCCTGCAGAAGCAAATGGCTACCCACTCCAGTATTCTGGCCTGGTGAAATTCCATAGACAGTGGAGGTTCTTGATAATGGTGAAGGATAAGAGTGAAAAAGCTGGCTTAAAACTCAATATTAAAAAAAAAAGAAAAAAAAAAAACTAAGTTCATGGCATCTGCTACCATAATTTCATGGCAAGTAGAAGGGGGAAAGTTGGAAGCAGTGACAGATTTCCTCTTCTTGGGCTCTAAAATCACTGTGGATGGTGACTGCAGCCATGTAATTAGAAGAGAATTGCTTCTTGGTGGTAAATCTATGACAAACCATAGACATTTCTCCAAAGAAGACATACAGATGGCTAACAAACACACGAAAAGATGCTCAGCATCACTCATAATCAGAGAAATGCAAATCAAAACCACTATGAGGTACCATTTCACACCAGTCAGAATGGCTGCGATCCAAAAGTCTACAAGCAATAAATGCTGGAGAGGGTGTGGAGAAAAGGGAACTCTCTTACACTGTTGGTGGGAATGCAAACTAGTACAGCCACTATGGAGAACAGTGTGGAGATTCCTTAAAAAACTGGAAATAGAACTGCCTTATGATCCAGCAATCCCACTGCTGGGCATACACACCAAGGAAACCAGAAGGGAAAGAGACATGTGTACCCCAATGTTCATTGCAGCACTGTTTATAATAGCCAGGACATGGAAGCAACCTAGATGTCCATCAGCAGATGAATGGATAAGAAAGCTGTGGTACATATACACAATGGAGTATTAATCAGCCATTAAAAAGAATACATTTGAATCAGTTCTAATGAGGTGGATGAAACTGGAGCCTATTATACAGAGTGAAGTAAGCCAGAAGGAAAAACACCAATACAGTATACTAACGCATATATATGGAATTTAGAAAGATGGTAACAATAACCCTGTGTACGAGACAGCAAAAGAGACACTGATGTATAGAACAGTCTTATGGACTTTATGGGAGAGGGAGAGGGTGGGAAGATTTGGGAGAATGGCATTGAAACATGTAAAATATCATGTATGAAACGAGATGCCAGTCCAGGTTCGATGCACGATACTGGATGCTTGGGGCTAGTGCACTGGGAAGACCCAGAGGGATGGTATGGGGAGGGAGGAGGGAGGAGGGTTCAGGATGGGGAACACATGTATACCTGTGGCAGATTCATTTTGATATTTGGCAAAACTAATACAATTATGTAAAGTTTACAAATAAAATAAAATTTAAAAATATATATATAAAAAAATAGAAATGATAAAAATTAAAAAACAAAAAAGCAAAGCTATTACTTTGCCAACAAAGGACCCATACACTCAAGGCTATGGGCTTTTCATTAATCATATACGTATATGAAAGTTGGACAATAAAGAAGGCAGAGCACTGAGAATTGATGCTTTTGAACTGTGGTGCTGGAGAGGATTCTTGGGAGTCCTTTGAGCAACAAAGAGATCAAACTAGTCCAATCTTAAAGGAAGTAAACTCTGAATATTCATTGGAATGACTGATGCTGAAGCTGAAACTCCAATACTTTGGCCGCCTGATGGAAAGAGCTAAAAGACCCTGATGCTGGGAAAGATAGAAAGCAGGAGAAGAGGATGACAGAGGATGAGATGGTTGGATGGCATCACTGATTCAATGGACATGAACTTGATCAAACTCTGGGAGATGGTGAGGCACATGGAAGCCTGGTGTGCTGCAATCCATGGGGTCGAGAAGAGTTGAACACTTCTTAGTGACTAAAGAACAACAAGATACTCATTTTACTTCTTTATGTCAATCTATTTGGCTTTAGTCTACATCTACAAGGTCCCAAAGACAAGAGGGAAATGAAAAGTTTTCCAAACACAATACTTTATTAACTGAACAGCTCAGTTCTTCAACATGTTAGCATGACAAGAAAAGCAAATATTTCTGAATTTTCGACTGATCTTGCACTGAGAAAATAGGTCATGTAGATTGATTTACCAAAAGAATATAGTAAAAAGCCCCAAACCTAAAATTCTTTATCAGATATGAAAATCCACACTTTTAACATCGTACAGCTATGTTCATTTTCATACACTTCTGACAGGGCTACAATTTCAAGTCAGATTTTAATGCAATTAACATGAATAAATTATATATATATGTATTAATATGTATATGTATCAGTCAGTCAGTTCAGTTGCTCAGTTGTGTCCGACTCTTTGTGACCCCATGGACTGCAGCATGCAACTCTTCCCTGTCCATCACCAACTTTATATAATCATTAATAAAAATTGTTCCAGTTCAGCTTTGTTCTTTTTATCAAAAGAAATGGCACAAAGTCTACTCTATCTCAGATGTCTAGAGAAAAATATCTGACTCAAATGACTGGTAAATTCTATCACTCAGTCATTAGAGTGAAACTATTAGTTTAATGATGTCTTTTTTCTCCACTTAACTGACTGGTTATTTGACTGAAGTCATTACATCAGTTGGTAGTTCAGATTGTTATAAATCTGTAATAATTATACAGATAGAACAGGCAAATTACTCTGATGCTTATGTAAAAAGATTATATATCAGAAGTAGCCATATAAATGCTAAAACTAATCTTTAAAATTTATCAGTGTAGGAATGGCTTTTGTTTCAGTTCATTTTATTTGAATTCATTACCACTTTTAACTTTTATAAGTTTACAGTTTTCAACCATACATTTGGCAGCCAGCAAATATGAAATATTTCATGAGCATTTGCAGTCATAAATTATGGACATGTAATGATGCCAAATTATAGAGGTCAAAGAACATCATAACTTGCATATTTATCTTACGTTTCTGCACCAATAGTAAAAAGTAAAGTTATTAGATAAGTTTATTTGCACACATGAAAGATTTATCTTAAACTTAGAAATGAACCAGTGCATTTATTGATTCCAGTGACTGTTCCATTCATTAAATGCCTCCTAAATGGTCTGCGTTTCTGGTTGCAAAGTCATCATGTGCCATTAAGCATTATGGAAAATGTCAGCATGCCATGATTCAACAACATTAAAAATGCTAAAAACAAGGACAAGTAGAAAGATTAATTAAATTTAAAAGAAAAAATGCTCTAATAGATTTGAGGTTCTGATTTTAATTAACTTAAACTGAATGCCATGAACATTTAGATTTGTGTGCACTGTGGTGGGATTTCAGTCTTTATGAAAATGTAGTGTAGTCATTCTTTCTGGATTTAGCCAACCTTAAATGCTTCTTAAATAAGAGGATGCTGGAATAATGGTATTATTCTCTCTTCACAGCATTAGCTATGTGTGCTGTGGTTCCTTTCTGGTTTAGTTGTTTTCAGCTGTTAATCAAATCAAATTGTTCCTGAACCAGAACTGGACTTGTGACCCTTACAGAGTGATCTTTGAAGCTTTCATATTGCATTCCATTTACTCTTTTCACCGTTTGGTGTTTTATTTTTCTAGAATTGCACTGTGAAATACAGTAGCTACTGTATTTAACAAAGCAAAAAAAATAGTTTTAATTTAAATTAAAATTAATTAAATTTTAATAAAATTCAAGATTCAGTTTCTCAGTTGTACTAACAACATTGCTATCATTACAAACATTGCTAGCATCCACAGGACAATGCTGCCTTAGAATCTTATCTTGTGTGTGTCATAGCTCAAGACTCACTTTCTCTTAGGTGGAAGCAGAGTGCATTAACATATTACTCTCACCCAGATATATTTTCATAATAAGAAAAGAACTACTGGAATAAAAAAATAGTCTCCATAATCTAAATAAATTTGAATTGTAAATAAGGAAAAAATCAGATCTCAAGAAAATATCTGAGGGAATTATTTTAGGGAAGAGATTTGTCCTAGCATCATTCAAGTCATATCACACACAAAGCAGTTACTGATATATGGAATTGTTTGTTTGTTCATTCATTCTTTCATCCTTTTGTTGTTGTTGTTGTTCATTTGCTAAGTTGTGTCTGTGACCCCATGGACTGCAGCACCCCAGCTCCTCTGTCCTTCATTATCTTCCGGAGTTTGCTCAAACTCATGTCGATTGAGTCAGTGATGCAATAACCATGTTACCCTCTGCTTCCTCCTTCTGCTTTTACCTTAAGTCTTTCCCAGAATCAGGATTTTTCCCAATAAGTCAGCTCTTAGCATCAGGTGGCCAAAG
Source organism: Bos grunniens (assembly GCF_055505025.1). Taxonomy (NCBI): domain Eukaryota; kingdom Metazoa; phylum Chordata; class Mammalia; order Artiodactyla; family Bovidae; genus Bos; species Bos grunniens. The sequence goes on along the minus strand of NC_141194.1, from coordinate 95,227,344 downwards.
TATTGGAGCTTCAGCTTTACCATCAGTCCTTCCAATGAATATTCAGGGTTGATTTCCTTTAGGATTACACGGGGATATAGCAGTTATCAAAACAAATATGCTTTTATTTTCAATGAAAGTATTGCCTAATAAGGGATAGCAACAGATGATTGTAAAATTATATGGGTAGGGCTATGATTCAATAAAAGGGAGAACATAGGAATGCAGCCAACATGGACTTACAGTAATGGGGCAACTTGAGACAGTCAAAGAAGGATTTTTGTGGTTGTTAGTGTCATTGCTATTGATTAAATGTGAACTAGAACTGAGGACAGTCCAAATTAGTAAAAGGAGTGGAAGGAGAAATGAGTTTTCAGACAGAGTATATACAAAGACATAGAGGCAATAAATGCTCACTATATTAGTTTATGTCTAAGTGTGCCCTGGGAAAGCACTCTAGGAATAGAGGGGAGAAAGCACCAGATCTTGCCTTATCCAAGAGTAAAATGTCCCCTTCTGGTTATTCTAATACCTCAGAGTATTGTGCCCAGCAGAATTCAGAGTGTACATTTATTATTCCTTTTATTTTAATAAATTATTTTATTTTAGCTTATAGCAATTTTAAGAACAGAATCATGAATGTATACACAGTCTATCTTCAGTGACATCATCATAGCACAAATTAAAAATGAACTGTATCCAATGCAAGAATTGTTAGATAAATTATATGTCCTGAAAATATCCTGGAATCAAACTTATCTGGAGAAAAGTTCATAATTCTACATGTAAGAAGATTTTAAAAAATCATATTACAAAACAAATATATTGAGTTGTCCCAAAGTTTGTTTGTTCATACTATCTTATGGAAAAAGTTGAATAAAGCTTTGGGCCAACCCAACAGTATTATCATTTACCCATAGCAATATCAAATACGTTCATCTAGACAACCAGAAAAACATCTATTTCTGCTTTATTGACTATGCCAAAGCCCTTGACTTTGTGGATCACAATAAACTGTGGAAAATTCTGAAAGAGATGGGAATACCAGACCACCTGACCTGCCTCTTGAGAAATCTGTATGCAGGTCAGGAAGCAACAGTTAGAAAAGGACATGGAACAACAGACTGGTTCCAAATAGGAAAAGGAGTATGTCAAGGCTGTATATTGTCACCCTGCTTATTTAACTTATATGCCGAGTACATCATGAGAAACGCTGGGCTGGAAGAAGCACAAGCTGGAATCAAGATTGCTGGGAGAAATATCAATAACCTCAGATATGCAGATGACACCATCTTTATGGCAGAAAGTGAAGAGGAACTAAAAAGCCTCTTGATGAAGGTGAAAGTGGAGAGTGAAAAAGTTGGCTTAAAGCTCAACATTCAGAAAATGAAGATCATGGCATCTGGTCCCATCACTTCATGGGAAATAGATGGGGAAACAGTGGAAACAGTGTCAGACTTTATTTTTTGGGGGATCCAAAATCACTGCAGATCATGACTGCAGCCATGAAATTAAAAGACACTTACTCCTTGGAAGGAAAGTTATGATCAACCTAGATAGCATATTCAAAAGCAGAGACATTACTTTGCCAACAAAGGTCCGTCTAGTCAAGGCTATGGTTTTTCCTGTGGTCATGTATGGATGTGAGATTTGGACTGTGAAGAAGGCTGAGTGCCGAAGAATTGATGCTTTTGAACTGTGGTGTTGCAGAAGACTCTTGAGAGTTCCTTGGACTGCAAGGAGATCCAACCAGTCCATTCTGAAGGAGATCAGCCCTGGGATTTCTTTGGAAGGAATGATGTTAAAGCTGAAACTCCAGTACTTTGGCCACCTCATGCTAAGAGTTGACTCATTGGAAAAGACTCTGATTCTGGGAGGGATTGGGTGCAGGAGGAGAAGGGGAAGACAGAGGATGAGATGGCTGGATGGCATCACAGACTCGGTGGACGTGAGTCTGAGTGAACTCCAGGAGTTGGTGATGGACAGGGAGGCCTGGCGTGCTGCGATTCATGGGGTTGCAAAGAGTCAGACACGACTGAGCGACTGAACTGAACTGAACTGAACTGAGACAACCATATCTGGAAGACAGGATTGTGAGAACTATTGATATTTAATCTTATTTTTCATTGCTTTCCATTTGTCTATAATAATCTGGCAAGATTATTATTAACCGAAAATTATTATTATTATTATTACTAGCAGAAAATCTAAACTAAATATTGGATTCTCATAAACTCTTGGGCATATTAGGCAGATATCTTGATACCCTTCATTCTAATTAGGAAAGCTACTGGCAGTGCAGAGTTTCTCTTCCTTGAATTGCCCAGAAAGTACAGAAAAAAATACCTTCCAGTTACTGACAAAATTATTTTCCAGTACTGACTGGGAGACCCTTTTATGGTACAGCAAAGACCCTCAGCAAGTATTTGCTGAATGAAGGCATAATAAATAAGGGAAATAGAGGAGTTTTTGTACAAATTTCAGTAAAATTACAAAACATACTAACACTCTTTAAAGCAGCGGTTTCCAACTGTTTTGACACCTGACCCAGTTTCATGGCAGACAATTTTTCCACTCTCAGGAGTAGGGGACGGTTTGGGGATGATTCAAGCACATTACATTTATTATGCACCTATTTTGTATTATTATTACATCAATGATACCTCAGATTATAAGGCATTAGATTCTGGAGATTGAGGACCTCTGCTTTAATGAACCAAAAGAAGGAAAGGGGACTAGACAAAAGGAAGAAAATAGCAATTCCATCTTTTTTTTTTTTTTTTTTTTTTCAGAACCTGGACTGGTGATCTATTTCACATGTGATGATATACATGTTTCAATGCTATTCTCTCAAATCATCCCACCCTCGCCTTCTCCCACAGAGTCTAAAAGTCTATTTTTACATCTCCTGTCTCGCATATAAGGTCATCATTACCATCTTTCTAAATTCCATGTATATGCAATGATATACTGCATTGGTGTTTTTCTTTCTGACTTATTTCACTCTGTATAATAGGATCCAGTTTCATGCACTTCATTAGAAATGATTCAGATACATTCATTTTAAGAGGTGAGTAATATTCCATTGTGTATATGTACCACAGCTTTCTCATCCATTTGTCTGCTAATGGACATCTAGGTTGCATCCATGTCCTGGCTATCGTAAACAGTGCTGCAATGAACATTAGGGTATAAGTGTCACTTTCAACTCTGGTTTCCTCGGTGTTTATGCCCAGCAGTGGGATTGCTGGGTCATATGACAGTTTTATTTCTAGATTTTTAAAGAATCTCCACACTGTTTTCCATAGTGGCTGTACTAGTTTGCTTTCCCACCAACAGTGTAAGAAGGTTCCCTTTTCTCTGCACCCTCTCCAGCATTTATTGTTTATAGACTTCTTGATAGCAGCCATGCTGATCGGCATGAGATGGTACTTCATTCTGGTTTTGATTTGCATTTCTCTGGTAATGAATGATGTTGAGCATCTTTTCATGTGTTTGTTAGCCATCTGTATGTCTTCTTTGGAGAAATGTCTGTTTAGTTCTTTGGCCCATTTTTTGATTTGGTCGCTTACTTTTCTGGAATTGAGGTACAGGAGCTGCTTGTATATTTTTGAGATTATTTGTCAGTTGCTTCATTTGCTATTATTTTCTTCCATTCTGAAGGCTGTCTTTTCACCTTGCTTATAGTTTCCTTCTTTGTGCAAAAGCTTTTAAGTTTAGTTAGGTCCCATTTGTTTATTTTTGCTTTTATTTCCATTACTCTGGGAGGTGGGTCATAGAGGATCCTGCTATGATTTATGTCAGAGAGTGTTTTACATATGTTTTCCTCTAGGAATTTTATAGTTTCTGGTCTTACATTTAGATCTTTAAGGCATTTTGAGTTTATTTTTGTGTATGACATTAAAAGGTGTTCTAGTTTCATTCTTTTACAATTGATTGACCAGTTTTCCCAGCACCACTTCTTAAAGAGATTGTCTTTTTTTCCATTGTATATTCTGGCCTCCTTTTGTCCTCCTCTTGTCCATAGGTACATGGATTTATCTCTCGGCTTTCTATTTGTTCCATTGATCTATATTTCTTTCTTTGTACCAGTACCATACAGTCTTAATGACTATAGCTTTGTAGTATAGCCTGAAGTCAGGTAGGTTGATTCGTCCAGTTCCATTCTTCTTTCTCAAGATGGCTTCGGCTATTCGAGGTTTTTTGTATTTCCTTACAAATTGTGAGATTATTTGTTCTAGTTATCTGAAAAATACCATTGGTGGCTTGATAGGGATTGCATTGAATCTATAGATTGCTTTGAGTAGTATACTCATTTTCACTATATTGATTCTTCTGATCCATGAACATGGTATACTTCTCCATCTATTTGTGTCATCTTTGATTTCTTTCATCAGTGTTTTATAGTTTTCTATATATACATCTTTTGTTTCTTTAGATAGATTTATTCCTAAGTATTTTATTCTTTTCATTGCAATGGTGAAAGGAATTGTTTCCTTAATTTCTCTTTCTGTTTTCTCATTGTTAGTGTGTAGGAATGCAAGGGATATCTGTGTGTTAATTTTATATCCTGCAACTTTATATTTGTTGATTAGCTCTAGTAATTTTCTGGTAGAGTCTTCAGGGTTTTCTATATAGAGGATCATGTCATCTACAAACAGTGAGTGTATTACTTCTTTTCCAGTCTGGATTCCTTTTATTTCTTTTTCTGCTCTGATTGCTGTGGCTAAAACATCGAAAACTATGTTCAGTAGTAGTGGTGAGAGTGGGCACCCTGTCTTGTTCCTGACTTTAGGGGAAACGATTTCAATTTTTCACCTTTGAGGATGTTTGCTGTGGGTTTATCACATATGGTTTTTATTACGTTGAGGTATGTTCCTTCTATTCCTGCTTTCTGGAGGGTTTTTATCATAAATGGATGTTAAATTTTGTCAAAGGCTTTCTCTGCATCAATTGAAATCATCATATGGTTTTTATCTTTCAATTTGTTAATGTGGTGTATCACATTGATTGATTTGCAAATATTGAAGAAATCTTGCATCCCTGGGATAAAGCCCACTTGGTCATGATGTATGATCTTTTTAATATGTTGTTGGATTCTGTTTACTAGATTTTTGTTAAGGATTTTTGCATCTATGTTCATCAGTGATATTGGCCTGTAGTTTTCTTTTTTTATGACATCTTTTTCTGGTTTTGCTATTAGGATGATGATGGCCTCATAGAATGATTTTGAAAGTTTACCTTCTTCTGAAATTTTCCGGAAGAGTTTGAGTAGAATAAGTGTTAGCTCTTCTCTCAATTTTTGGTAGAATTAAGCTGTGAAGCTATCTGGTCCTGGGCTTTTGTTAGTTGGAAAATTTCTGATTACAGTTTCGATTTCTGTGCTTATGGGTCTGTTAATATTTTCTATTTCTCCCTGGTTCCATTTTTGAAAGTTATAATTTTCTAAGAATTCATGCATTTCTTCCAAGTTGTCTATTTTTTTGGCATATGGTTGCTGATTGTAGTCTTTTATGATCCTTTGTATATCTGTATTGTCTGTTGTGATTTCTCCATTTTCATTTCTAATTTTGTTGATTTGATTCTTCTCCTTTTCTTTCTTGACGAATCTGGCTAATGGTTTGTCTATTTTGTTTATCTTCTCAAATAACCAGGTTTTAGCTTTGTTGATTTTTGCTATGGTCTCTTTTGTTTCTTTTGCATTTATTTCTGCCCTAATATTTATGATTTATTTTCTTCTACTAACCCTGGGGTTCTTCATTTCTTTTTGTAGTTGCTTTAGGTGTAGAGTTAGATCATTTATTTGATTTCTTTCCTGTTTCTTGAGGTAGCCTTGTATTGCTAGGAAGCTTCCCCTTAACACTGCTTTTACTGAATCCCATAGGCTTTGGGTTGTTGTGCTTTCATTTTCATTCGTTTCTACGCAGATTTTGATTTCTTTCTTGATTTCTTCTGTGATTTGTTGGTTATTCAGAAGTGTGTTGTTTAGCCTCCATATGTTTGCATTTTTAACAGTTTTTTTTTTTTCCTGTAATTGACATCCAATCTTACCGCATTGTGATCAGAAAAGATGCTTGAGATGATTTCAGTTTTTTGAATTTATCAAGGCTAGATTTATGGACCAGGACGTGATCTATCCTGGAGAAGGTTCCATGTGTACTTGAGAAAACGGCAAAATTCATTGTTTTGGGGTGAAATGTCCTATAGATATCAATTAGGTCTAACTGGTCCATTGTATAATTTAAAGTTTGTGTTTCCTTGCAAATTTTCTGTTTAGTTGATCTATCCTTAGATGTGAGTGGAGTATTAAAGTCTCCCATTATTATTGTGTTATTGTTTATTTCTCCTTTCATAGTTGTTAGCATTTGCCTTACATATTGTGGTGCTCCTATGTTGGGTGCATATATATTTATAATTGTTGTATCTTCTAGGATTGATCCTTTTGTCATTATGTAGTTTCCTTCTTTGTCTCTTTTCACAGCCTTCATTTCAAAGGCTATTTTATCTGATATGAGTATTGCTACTCCTGCTTTCTTTTGGTCTCCATTTGCGTGAAATATCTTTTTCCACCCTTTCACTTTCAGTCTGTATGTGTCCCTAGGTTTAAGGTGGGGCTCTTGTAGACAGCATATATAGGGGGCTTGCTTTTGCATCCATTTAGCCAGTCTTTGTCTTTTGGTTGGGGCATTCAACCCATTTACATTTAAGGTAATTATTGATAAGTATCACCCCGGTGTCTTTTACTTTGTTGTTTTGGGTCCGAGTTTATACACCTCTTATGTGTTTCCTGTCTAGAGAAGATCCTTTAGCATTTGTTGAACAGCTGGTTTGGTAGGGATGAATGCTCTCAGCTTTTGTTTGTCTGTAAAGCTTTTAATTTTTCCTTCATATTTGAGTAAGATCCTTGCTGGGTACTGTAATCTGGGTTGTAGGTTTTTATCTTTCATCACTTTAAGTATGTCCTGACAGTCTCTTCAGGTTTGAAGAGTTTCTATTGAAAGATCAGCTGTTATCCTTATGGGGATCCCCTTGTGAGTTGTTGTTTTTCCCTTGCTGCCTTTAATATTTGTACTTTGTGTTTGATATTTTTAAATTTGATTAATATGTACCTTGGGGTGATTCACCTTGGGTTTATCCTGTTTGGGACTCTCTGAGTTTCTTGGACTTGGGTGACTATTTCCTTGCCCATTTTAGGGAAGTTTTCAACTATTATCTCCTCAAGTATTTTCTCATGGCCTTTCTTTTTGTCTTCTTCTTCTGGGACTCCTGTGATTCAAATGTTGGGGCATTTAACATTGTCCCAGAGGTCTCTGAGATTGTCCTCCTTTTTTAAGTCTTTTTTCTTTTTTCCTCTCTGTTTCATTTATTTCCACCATTCTATCTTCTACCTCACTTAAGCTATCTTCTGCTTTAGTTATTCTACTGTTTGTTCCCTCCAGAGTGCTTTTGATCTCGGTTATTGCATTATTCATTATATACTGACCCTTTTTTAATTTCTTCTAGGTCCTTGTTAAACTTATTTTGGATCTTCTCCATCCTTGTCTCCAGACTATTTATCTGTAACTCCATTTTGTTTTCAAGATTTTGGATCATTTTTGCTATATTATTCTGAATTGTTTTTCAGGTAGACTCTCTGTCTCCTCCTCTTAGTTTGGTTTGGTGGGCTTTTATTGTGTTCCTTTACCTGCTGAATATTTCTCTGCCTTTTCATCTTGTTTAAGTTGCTGTGTTTGGGGTGGTCTTACTATATGCTGGAAGTTTGTGGTTCCTCTTTTTTGTGGAGGTTCCTCCCTGTGGGTGGGGTTGGACAAGTGGCTTGTCAAGGTTTCCTCATTAGGGCAGTTTACTTCAGTGTTCTGGTAGTTGGAGCTGGCGATCTCTTCTCTCTGGAGTGCAATTAAGTGTCCAGTAGTAAGTTTTGATGTGTCTATGTGTTTGGTGTAACTTTCGACCACCTGTCTTTTTGTGCTCAGGTTTATGTTCCTGCTTTGTTGGAGAGTTAGTTTGGTATGTTTTGCTCTGAAACTTGTTGGCTCTTGGGTGGTGCTTGGCTTCAGTGTAGGTATGCAGTGTTTTGGATAATCTCTGGTTGATTAATATTTCCTGGAGTCAGGAGTTTTCTGGTGTTCCCAAGTTTGGATTTAAGCCTTCTGCCTCTGGCTTTCAGTCTTAGTCTTACAGTAGCCTCAAGACTTCTCCATCCATACAGCACTGATGATAAAACATCAGTTAATGATGAAAAGATTCACCACAGTGGGGGACACCCAGAGAGGTTCATATAGTTATGTGTAGAAGATAAGATAGAAGAGGGAGGTAGATGTGACCAGGAGGAGAAGAGGGGGAATCAAATAGGGAGAGAGCAATCTAGCCAGTAATCAATTCCTTACTTACTCTCCACAATCTGGAACACTCAGAGAGGTTCATGGAGTTCCATAGAGAAGAGGGAGGAAGGAGATAGAGGCGACCAGGAGGAGAGGAGGGGGAGTCAAAAGGTGAGAGACCAGTCTAGCCTGTGATCAGTTCCCTAAGTGTTTTCCACAGCCCAGAATATCCAAAGAGATTCACAGAGTTAAGTAGAGAAGAGAAGGGCAGGGAGGAAATACAGGTGATCTGGGGGAGAAAAAGGAGAGTCAAACGAAGAGCGAGCAATCAAATCAGTAATCACACTCTTAAGTAAAAATGGGTACTGAAGATTGGATTCTTAAAGGTACAGAATTGATAATAAATATCAAAAAGCAAACATTAAAAATCTAGAGTAGAGGACAGAGTCTCAAAAATACAATATTAAAAAAACAGAAAACATTCTAAAATGTTATAAAAATATACATATAATATTTGCTTTAAAAATAGGGTCTTTTTGGGCTGTGAGGATGGCTTTTGTTCTGTGCTGAGCTCACCAGGTGTCTGGGGCCAGTTCTGCACCTTCTGTGCATCTGGCCAAAGGCAACTCTGTGGAGGGAAAGAGCAAAGAACGAACATGTGTTTTGAATCAACACAGTGGGCCTGGCCTGCCGGAGTTGCCGGGGACGCGGCTGTGAATAAGGCAGAGGCGGCACACTTTGCAGAGCACAGGTCTGCAGGAGCGAAGAGCACTGGAGGATTTCAGGGAGCAGTGCTTCCCAGTGCTGTGAACCTGTTGAATGGGATGGGTCAGCTTGGCATCAGGGAGGGCGCCCATAGGAGATGATAATAAACACCCTTCTTTGTGGGCAAAAAAAAAAAAAAAAATAGGGTCTTTTTTATGCAAGGTAACAGTAGGTTTTTTTTTTTTTAACAGTAGGTTTTAAAAATGAAAATTAAAGGAGTAATGAACTTGAAAATAAAAACAAATTAAAAGTTGATAATAGTAAAATATATCTAGGAATTTCTTTGGAGCTTTTGAGGGCAATGTGTGGTTAGTTCAGTTTCAGATAGTTCCTTGTTCCAGCTTATACTTCTACTCAAGGTCTATAGGTCCCTTCCAGGGTATCCAATGCTAACTACAGGGTTTTAATCTGTTGCACCTGTCACTTCTAAAGGGATTCCCTCTTCTTTGTTTATTTTGGCTTCCTCTGTCTACAAGTATCTTCAGTATCTATCTAATTTCCCCCCTGACACAAGGGGGCGAAGGTGGTCATTTATTTAGGCTCACTTGTTCAATTGTGTTGCGAGGAGGGAGGAACACTGCAAACAAATATCACTGGCGTTTGTGGGGAATGCTCACAGTGTCTGGGCTACACTGGGTTTGCTGCTGCTCACGGCGTGTGTGCTTTTCCAGTCTACACTGCTCAGGCTTCAGTTTGCTCTGCAGGGGAACTGTCTAAGGTGGGCCCTGGGTTGTGTGTTATTCCCAGGTCTAAGCTGCTCAGGGTCAGGTTCTTGGGTTCTCCATAAGGGCACAGATTCGGTTGGGCCTGCATTTGGTGCCCTTCCCAGGTCCGAGCGGCTCAGGTGACCAGGTGCTAGGTGAGCGCACACTCCCCTGTTGGGACGGTGTGTCTTATCACCTCCCCAGTCCCAGCCACTCGTCTCCTCTGGAAATCTGATCTCTGGCTGTGACCTTCCCAGCAGATATCAACTATTCAGGATCCCAAGAAGACTTGGTTAGCAACTGGGATCCTGTTTGGTAGAGGATGCCATCTCTGAGGCCAAGTTTGCCCCTTGCCTCTGGCTCTGGCTGTCACCTGTCTGCCTCCCTGACTCTGGTGGGCAATGGGCCAGTCCGCTGCTGGCTAGCTCTCCTCTGGTATTAGCTCAGTCCTTTGTTCTGTGAGCGGGCCAGCAGTGCCTTAGGTTAGAGCTTTTCTTGGGAAAGTTCTCTCTCTCTCTCTTTTCTTTTTTTTTTCCCCTCTCTCTGGCTATCCCACAGTTTGGGTTGCTATCTCACGTTAGCTCCCTCAGATTGCCCTCAGGGCATTCAGGTCTGGTCCTTGTCCTAAGCAATGCAGCCTGCACCTCCCTATTCAGCCCCTGCTTCTTGATGGTGGATGTGAGCATCTGGGCTACTTCTCCACCAGGAGTTGCAGTTAAGCACGTAATCTGTGAGTTTTATTTATTTATTTTTCTTCCTGGTTATGTTGCCCTCTGAGATTCCAAAACTCCCCACAGACCTGCCAGTGAGGGGATTTCCTGGTGTTTGAAAACTTCTCCTCCTTTACAACTCCCTCCCTGGGATAAGTCTCTATCCCTAACTCTTTTATCTCTCTTTTTATCTTTTATATTTTGTCCTACCTCCTTTCAAAGACATTGTGCTGCCTTTCTGGGTGCCTGGTGTCCTCTGTCAGAGTTCAGAAGTTGTTTTGCTCAGTGTTCAAATTATCTTTTGATGAATCTGTGGGGGAGAAAGTGGTCTCCCAGTTCTATTCCTCCACCGTCTTAGCACTGTGCCCCCAGAGGCATATATTTATTATGTATGTCTAATGTACCCATTCACCTATACTAGGTGCTATGTTATTGTCTATTATAGAAATTGCTTCTAAGAGCTAAGTGCTGTAATTGGGACTTTTTAAAAAGTTTGAAAACCCTTTAGAATAACCTGCCACCAGCTTTACTTCCCAATTATTGAGATGTTTCCATTTCCCTTATTTCTTGGTCTTATCAAATCTAAGAAGGCTTCTTTAACATCTTCTCTTTTTTTACATGCTGTTTGGAAGTATTTTTAATTTGTGACATTAGCAAAACAAGTTTCAGCTTAAGCCAATTTGGGGTTCTTTCTTAGTATCATGAAATACAGAAGTAATGAATTTCCTTTCATCATGAAGTTGTCAGAAGAAAGGTTGTGTGGTGTGTGAGGCAGATTATTTTGAGGTACTTCAAACATTCTTCCCCTCCTCTATTTGTATTTCTTTCCTGCTTAGTACATCCATTCTATGCCTTCCTATCAAAGTTTCCCTATATGGGAGCCTCCAGTCTTGTCCTCCTAGACATTACCAAACATCTCTCAAATTTATCTGATGGAATTCCCCATCTAATCAAAATCTGATGCTCTTTGCCTTGTTTTACACTGGTCCTTGTTAGAAGAACAATTAAGCAACATAACTATGGTGACAGGAGTAGAAAATAGCTCACTGCATTAAACTTCTAATATAATGTATACATCTAGAGGGACTACCAGAGTTCTGGAATAAAAACACCAAAACTGATATTTTACACAAACCATCTTTATAACAGATGAGATCGGTGGTTTTCAAGCTGTTTCATAAAATTTAGGGTTAATGGAGGTGTCAATGGGCACCCTATGATTGGTGATAGCAAGAGGGACACTAAGTGTATATGGTTTTATATCATTTCACTTTCTATTTAACCAAAGAAATTGATCTTTTTTTTCTGTTTTTAATCAGGATTCCAAGGAAGGTTTTATAAAAATCTACAAATCTGTGAATTACAACATTCTAAACTGTATAAAACTTTCTCTTATATATTTTGCTCTCTTCCCCATGTTAGTACAGATCCTTAAACATTGCAGGTACTGGGAAAAAAAAAAAAAAACCACATTAAAAGAGTGAGTGAATTAGCACATTAATAAAGTCAAGTGTAGGGATTTCAGTCCTATTGTTCCTAGTGTCAATCACTTAATTGACACCTTAGTTCTTAGGCTCTTTAGACAACATGTATCTTCTTTGCATTCATCTTCTTGAGTTGTTTTCTTTGCTAACATTTTAGTGACTTCATCTAATTTTCTTTTCTTTAGCATTTCAGACCTTAGTAAACTTGGGGATTATCATCAATTTTACCATCATCCATGTTAATTTATAGTTATTACTGTTTCTACTAATATTAATGACAGTAACTTATTAAATGTTTATTTTACATATATTAATTTGTTTAATATTCAGAAGAAATTTATAGGAGAAATGATATCTCCATTTTTGTATAGAGAAATAAAAATCAGATAATAAGCCCAAGACATTCATAATTAGTGAGAGAAGGAGGTAGGATTCAAATCCAGTTTGGTCTGATTCCAAATTGCATTTTCTAAACTACTACAGTAAACTAAGCACCCTTCCTCTACACTATACTGCTCTTTAAATTCCACTTCTTCATTTCTCTTTAAATACACTGGCATAATCAATATATATATTCATTAAGCACTTTGTTTCAGAAAAAGTCTACATTTTCTGACTTCTTTGTCTCTGCACTGATGTGTCATGAGGCATAGTATATTGGCAAAAGAGAGCATCTCCAACTTCAATTGACTAAGCTTCTTAACAGTAAGCCTCATTTCTGCCAGCTTGGTTGAGTACTACTTTAAATAAGGAAAGGTGAAAACGATTAAGGTTGATGTTTCAGTACACCAGCACATCCCATATCCAGTCATGGATGGTAGAACTTAGGTGTTAAAATATCAAAATAGTTCTTCCATAATTCCACCTTTTGATAATCAGTTAAATTATTCAAAAATAGGTGATACACTTTTTCAGGTGAATTATGCTTTCACATGGTTCTAGATTATCCCAAATGGCAATAGAAGCCATTTATTAACTACTGAATGAAATTAACACCACTCTATCTGCCTGTTTTCAGTAATACCAAGGTCCATTCAGTTCAGTTCAGTCACTCAGTTGTGTCCGACTCTTTGAGACCCCATGGATTGCAGCACAGCAGGCCTCCCTGTCCATCACCAACTCCTAGGCCAGTACAATTAAAATGAATCATTCATAGTAGCTTCAGACAACTAAGATCTTACAAAAAGTAGTTTGTAAATTTAGGACATAAATTTACATTGTTTAAGAAGCTCCAAGCAAGTGGGAAGTGCAAAGAAATAGAGGAAAACAACAGAATGGGAAAGACTAGAGATCTCTTCAGGAAAATTAGAGATACCGAGGGAATATTTCATGCAAAGATGGGCACAATAAAGGACAGAAACAGTACGGACCTAACAGAAGGAGAAGATGTTAAGAAGAGGTGGCAAGAATACACAGAAGAAGTCTACAAAAAGATCTTCATGACTCAGATAACTATGATGGTGAGATCACTCACCTAGAGTCAGACATACTGGAGTGTGAAGTCAAGTGGGCCTTAAGCACCACTATGAAAAAAGCTAGTGGCGATGATGGAATTTCAGTGGAGCTATTTCAAATCCTAAAAGATGATGCTGTGAAAGCACTTTATTTAGTATGTCAGCAAATTTGGACAACTCAACAATGGCCACAAGACTGGAAAATATAAATTTTCTTTCCAATCCCAAAGAAAGGGAATGTCAAAGAATGCTCATACTATGGGACAATTGCACTCATCTCACACACTAGCTCAAAATTTTCCAAGCTAGGTTTCAACAGGTATGTGAACTGAGAACTTCCAGATGTTCAAGCTGGATTTAGAAAAGGCAGAGGAACAAGAGATCAAATTGTCAACATCTGTTGGGTCATAGAAAAAACAAGATAATCCCAGAAAAGCATCTCATTCATTGACTACACTAAAGCCTTTGACTGTGTGGATCACAACAAACTGCAGAACATTCTTAAAGAGATGGAATACCAGACCACCTTACCTGCTTCTTGGAAAATCTGTCTGCAGGTCAAGAAGCAACAGTTAGAACCAGACATAGAACAATGTACTGGGTCAAAATTGGGAAAGGAATATGTACGTCAAGGCTGTATATTGTCACCCTACTAATTTAATTTATATGAATGAAGCACAATTGAGAATCAAGGTTGCTGGGAGAAATACAAATAAATACCTGAGTTGAGAAATACCAGTCAGATATGCATATGACACCACCCTTATGTTAGAAAGCAAAGAAGAACTAAAGAGCCTCTTGAAGAAAGTGAAAGAGGAGAGTGAAAAAGCTGGCTTAAAACTCAACATTCAAAAAGGGAAGATCATGGCATCTGGTCCCATCACTTCATGGCAAATAGATGGGGAACCAGTGAAAGACTATTTTCTTGGGGTCCTACATCACTAAAGATGGTGACTACAGCCATGAAATTAAAAGATGCTTGTTCCTTACAAGAAAATCTATGACTAACCTAGACAGCATGTTAAAAGGCAGAGATATTACTTTGCCAACAAAGGTCCATCTAATGAAAGCTATGGTTTTTCCAGTAGTCATGTATGGATGTGAGAGTTGGACCATAAAGAAACCTGAATGCTGAAGAAGTGATGTTTCTGAACTGTGTTATTGGAGAAAACTCTTGAGAGTTCCTTGGACTGCAAGGATATCAAACCAGTCAGTCCTAAAGGAAATCAATCCTAAATATTCATTGGAAGGACTGATGCTGATGCTTTTGGCCACCTGATGCAAAGAACTGACTCATTGGCAAAGACCCTGATGATGGAAAGATTGAAGGCAGGAGTAGAAGGAGATGATAGAGTGTGAGATGGCTGGACAGCATCACCGACTTGATGGACATGAATTTGAACAACTGCTGGGAGTTGGTGATGAGCAAGGAAGCTGGTATGCTGAAGTTAATTGGGTCACAAAGAGTTGGACACTACTGAGCAAACTGAACTAAACTGAGACAAGTGGGGCCTTGGATAAGCACAGATAAAGAATCACCAATAAAGCAAAATATATTAAAATGATACATGACAAAAAAGCAAAACGTTACGTTGAACTATGAGACTTTGCCATGGACTGCAGCACACCAGGCTTCCCTGTCCTTCACTATCTCCCAGACTCAAGTCCATTTTGTAGATGATGCCATCCAACCATCTCATCCTCTATCACCCCCTTCTCCTCTTGCTCTAAACCTTTCCCAACATCAGGGTCTTTTCAAATGAATCAGTTATTCTCATCAGGTGGCCAAAGTATTGGAGTTTCAGCTTCAGCATCAGTCCTTCCAATGAATATTCAGGATTGATTTCTTTTAGGATGGACTAGTTTCATCTCCTTGCAGTCCAAGGGACTCTCAAGAGTCTTCTCCAATGCCAAAATTCAAAAGCATCAATTCTTTGGCTCTCAGCTCTCTTTATAGTCCAACTATCACATCCATACATGACTACTGGAAAAACCACAGCTTTGACTATACAGACCTTTGTTGGCAAAGGGATGTCTCTGCTTTTTAATATGCAGTCTAGGTTTGTCATAGCTTTTCTTCCAAGGAGCAAACATCTTTCAATTTCCTGGCTGCAGTCACCTTCTTCAGTGATTTTAGAGCCCAAGGGGAAAAAAAAAAAAGTCTGACACTGTTTCCATTATATCCCCATCTACTTGCCATGAAGTGATGGAACCAGATGCCATAATCTTAGTCTTTTGAATGTTGAGTTTTAAGCCAGCTGTTTCACTCTCCTTTTTCACTTTCATTAAGAGGCTGTTTAGTTCCTCTTCACTTTCTACCATTAAGGTGTTGTTATCTGCATATCTGAGGTTATTGATAGATGAGTCTCTTAAATGACTGTGCAAATTCCACATGGTGGTCAGTTCACATGTAGCCCTATGGAATATTAAACAGAAAAGTATTTATTTTTGTTTTTTAAAGTTTTGAGATGATATTGAAGCTCAGATGTGGGATGACTTGATCTACCTAGCCAGCTATTTAGTGTCTGAGCTAGGACTAAAATCCAGGTCTTCTAACTTTCAATTTGAACTCTTCCAATCATCATGGCATGACCACTCAAAGTAACTTAAAAAACAAACAAACAAACAAAAAACTGTCTATAAGACTCATAAGTCCATGGTTATGACTAACAGATAGGATATCTATGTTTCTTACTTGTTTTTTTTTTTAATAGAGACAAATAAATCTATTAAAATTCTAGCATAAAATGCATAGAGGGCAGTTGCTTTTTCAAGTAATCAACTATAGGCTTCCAAAAAGATGAATGTTTTCTTCTCTTAGCTACTAGTACTAACCAGAAACTATTTATGAAATTTTTAATTAAAGCCTCATATGCTTAGACACATTGGCACATAATTAGCAGAGGCAAGACATAGAGAGTGCCCTTGCCCCTTACTTCTGCATTCCCCACCCAGCCTTGCACATAAAGAGAAACTTCAGTAACCTATCCTTTAGGAAAAGAGATATAACTTTCATGATCTGATTTGGCCCTTTTAAGCACTCTGCTACAGCATTTGAATCAAAGGAAGATGTAAACTGGCAGATAGCAGGGACCACATCTATTTAATTTGTATTGTATAGTACTTAGCATGGCGCCATGTATATAGGGACACTTGATAAATATCACTTGAGGAGAAATGCATTCCAAATGCATTTGTTGGCAATAGGCTCAGTTTTCATCCTTTTACTGATTGGGGATCTAAATGTCACATCCTTCCCGCTTTATACCTCTTAAGCAAAGACTTCACTCTTCTCCCTAGTACAAGAGAAAAATTTTAATGAGAATAAACCAGTTTTATAAGTTAGAGGACTTCACAGAGGGGCAGAATGAGAATTAAAAAATCCGTCTCAACTACAGATCACCTGAAACAAGAATTAGAGACCCTAGCTGATATCCTTCAGGACAATAACATTTTCCTCTCACTTTCCTCAGCAGTGGGCAAGGAACTTTCTCAGTTTCAACAACGTGTCAAACATGACTTATTAAATCAAATTGTACTATCAAAGGAGGGTATAACCAATTCTACTTCCACTCTTTCTTTGTCTTAGGTATTTACATCCATTAGCTTGAATAGGGACTCTGAACTGAAGGCAAGTAAGGAATTGGCTATGTAAGTGAATAAAAATCTTTTCATGATATTTTATTCTCAAATCTCAATAAATCAATGTGGGTCACTGTGGAGAAACCAAAACTTAATGGCATCAAACCAAGCAAAGTCTGGAATCATAAAAAAAAAAAAATCAAAGTGAAATAGCCCATCTTATTTCATTATTCAGCCTAAAAAGAGAGTAAAATAATAAGTTATTTTGATTTAAAGTGTACCTGCCTTAGATATATAGGCAAGGATACTTCTAAATATAAGCCTTTCATCTCACTTGTGTCTCTTTAAGCAGCTCTTAAAAAAAAATCAGTGAAATAACTATCATCAATTTTAAACAAAGAGTCCCAATCCTAAGCCAGTGCTGGCAAGGCCCACACAGTAGTACCTGCTATTACATTAATGTGAGTAATGTAGCTATGTAAGACAAATATTTGGTCCTTGTAGTTCTCTTTCATCTATTGATTTATTACAAATTAATTTAATGCTTTTTTTTTTTTTGCAATCAGCAGCTGAAACAGAGATCATCTGTCTGACATAGAATGCAAATCAATAGTCCCGTGTGATAATTAGGCATTCAGTAAGTACATCAAGCATTATAGATGATGTGAAGATAAGTGTACAGGTAAAGAAGAGAAAAGGACAAGCTTGCCTGTGGGAAAATTTCTCTTACTAAGTGGTCTGAGGAATGAAGAGGCAGTTTTCAGAGCCCTTGTACCAAGTCATTCATTCCCCAGTGTATATTAGGTATGAATGAACTAACCTCACTCATCATATGGATAGAAATTAAACCACATAGGTGATGCTATTTATAAAAGCCTTTTTCCTTCTGGAAACAAATAGCTAAGTTGCTTTTGCCAGCCAAGAGGGAAAATGAATCCAAAAAGGAATCATGGGCCAATTAACACACTGAAGGAAACAGTGAAATGTGGCAAAAATCCAAGCAGAAAGGTGTAGAAGTTAAATCTACTTTGGCTGAGTGCATAGCTTTAATTGGCAATTTGAGCCTAATACTGCCCATTAAGAATGTGCTGAAAGCATCCCAGTTACAGTGCAGTCACATCCCAGTGCAGTGTATAACCAGACAACGTGCTCCTAAAGGCATGATTCCAGCTTTGAGAATTCCCAAATCCACAACTCTAGGATGCTCCTTCTCTCTCTGGGTTCAAGTCCCTAGTGCCAGTGCAATAAAGCTGGAAAAGCTGCAGCTCCCAACAGCCTACTCAAGATGTAGAGCTTGAGAATTATCTATGGTTTCATCCCAGAAGCAGACAACTTGCTAAAACAACAGAATGACTTCTGACATACTTGTCTCTGATAGAGGCACCACTAACTTCTTCCTAGTTACTAACGCTCAAAACCATTGCTTGACTCTTTCTCTTTTTTGTCTTCCCTACTGAGGTTATTAAAAATTTTGTTGATTTTCTCTATTTTCCTGACACTAGTCTCTCTTTTGGAGAAGGAAATGGCAACCCACTCCAGTGTTCTTGCCTGGAGAATCCCAGGGACGGCGGAGCCTGGTGGGTTGCCGTCTATGGGGTCCCACAGAGTTGGACATGACGGAAGCGACTTAGCAACAGCAGCAGCAGCCTCTCTTTTTCCACTAACACTCTAATCCAGGGTCTTGCTATCTCATGCATGGATTATTAAATCTTTTAGTTAGCTTCTCTGACGAATTTTTCCCTATCTTAATAACCTTTTGCCTTTTCATACTGTTCATGGGGTTTTCCCATGGAGTAGGTAGCCAGTTTCTTCTCCACTGGACCACGTTTTGTCAGAACTCTTCACTACGACCTGCCCATCTTGGGTGGCCCTGCATGGCATGGCTCATAGCTTCATTGAGTTATGTATGTAAGCCCTTCCATTTCCCAAGGCTGTGATCCATGAAGAGACTCTTGAGAGTCCCTTGGACTGCAAGGAGATCAAGTCAGCCAACTTAAAGGAAATCAACTGTGAATATTCACTGGAAGGACTGATACTGAAGTTGAAGCTCCAATACTTTGGCCACCTGATGCGAAGAGATGACTCCTTGGAAAAGAACCTGATACTGGGAAAGATTGAGGACAGGAGGAGAAGGGAGTAACAGGGGATGAGATGGTTAGATAGCATCATCAACTCAATGCACATGAATTTGAACAAACTGGGAGATTTTGAAGGACAGAGGAGCCTGGTGTGCTATATAGTCCATGGAGTTGCAAAGAATCAGATATGACTTAGTGACTAAAAATTGACAACCTTAATAACTGGCTCCATCAGACAGTGTTCCCTGCTATTCAGCTTACTCTTCATCATGTTACTCTGCTGCTGAAAAAGTATCACTGATTTCAACTGAACAATACAAACCTTTCTGCTTGACTTTTAAGATACTTGCTAACATGCTCCTATACAAATTTATCTCCCACTAGTATATACAAGGCAATGGCACCCCGCTCCAGTACTCTTGCCTGGAAAATCCCATGGATGGAGGAGCCTGGAGGGCTGCAGTCCATGGGGTCGCTGAGGGTCGGACACGACTGAGCGACTTCACTTTCATTTTCACTTTCATGCATTGGAGAAGGAAATGGCAACCCACTCCAGTGTTCTTGCCTGGAGAATCCCAGGGACGGGGGAGCCTGTTGGGCTGCTGTCTATGGGGTCTCACAGAGTTGGACACGACTGAAGTGCCTTAGCATAGTGTATATGTGATGCATCTGGTCAGACTTACATTCACATTGTTAGAAGGGATATATATTCTTATTTTCACATTGATGTGCACCTAAAACTTCTCTGTGCCTCAGTTTCCCTCAACTGTAAAATGGGAATGATAAATTTGTTATAAGGATTAAATGAGATGCTTATTATAATGACTGGTGACTCAGTTGATATAGAATCCACTTGCAATGTGGGAGACCTAGCTTCTATTCCTGGGTTGGGAAGGTCCCCTGGAGAAGGGAAAGGCTACCCACTCCAGTATTCTGGCCTGGAGAATTCCATGGGCAAAGGAGCCTGGCAGGCTACAGTCCATGAGGTGGCAAAGAGCTGAGCCACTTTTAATTTCACTTTCAAACACTCATTTGGGCTTCCCTGGTGGCTCAGCTGGTAAAGAATCTGCCCTATGTTGGGAAAATCCCCTGGAGAAGGGAATAGCTACCCACTCCAGTATTCTGGCCTGGGAAGTCCGTGGCAAAGAGTTTGACAGGACTGAGTGACTTTCACTTCACTTCACATACTAAGTGCTATTTAAGTGTCTCTTGAATGCATCAATAAAACAAATAAACATTTTCCTTTTTCCTCCGCTTATCAAATTCTATCAGTTAACTCAGGCCCTGCTTCCTATATAACTCACTCTTTGTTCACCACCCCATTGCTCACCAAGTTCTGGCCCCTCTGAATTCTTACCTATATTGTATACTACAAAATATAATGCTCAATTTTATGTTGTTTCCTATTTCTCATTGTCGTTTCAATGATATACATTTAATCATCCCAAGTCAATTATAAGTTCTTTGAGTTCAGGAACTTCTTCTTTAGTGTAATATAAAGTACACAGTGGGCCTAAAATATGTAATGATTATTAGAGTAAGAAGGAAATCTATAAAATTACTGGTCATTTCATACCAGGCAGGCTGCAGCCTGAATCAGTCTCCTTTCTTTTATCTTTTGAAGTCTTTTGAGACCTATCTGAAGGTCAACACAATTTGATGCTTCCCAGTTTCATCCTTTTCTCTGGGAAAATTCTAGAGCACACAGGACTGAAAGCGCTGAACCAAATCAGCATTTAGGATCTTGAAAAGACTTCCACTATTGTTCACTTTTTCCCTAGCAGAGACCAAGTGACATTTCTGGCTAGCCTTCAAAAGTAGTTTTGCCTCTGTTCTGCCTATAAACTGACATCTACTCTGCCTAACAACACACATGTCTTAGAAACTCACTTTAGTGTTATCATCTACAAGCATCTAGATCTTTCCTTCTATGTTCATAAAGATCACACATTACATTGGTATTAAATAACTACATGATAAAGGGATGTTTAGTTATGTGGAACAGGAATCAGATTGAAGACTGAGTCTATCAACAATGTTTCAAATACTGTACTCTACCAGATCATTTAATTTCATCTATATACCAATGTTTCCTATTAATGTGCCGTATCAAGCAGACATGATTATGGAAATTCTTTGCTCTGAGGGATTAAGAAATTACCCTAAGTTACACAGAAATTAGAGTAGGAATTTTGTACTAGAATAAGTTATTAATAACAATTCATATTTTTTGAGAACTCACTATGTAGTGGGCATTATGTTAATTAATTTACATGTGTTCTGTTTAACTTTATAGGTGGTCTCCCTGACTCCTATAAAATACTACCTTTCATATATTAGCTGCAACAAAATGTTTTGAAGAGGGTGTTTGGGGAAAATGAATTTCCCTGTTTTAATATTTGCACAGATTCGTGCAGTAGTATAAATGACAGGATTTACACAAAGACAACTGATCATAATTTCCCATTTTAATGTTAAAACTTTATGCAAAATTTGCAAATAGAGAGACTGATTTGTCTAACATGGATTGGTGTGGAAACTTGTAAGATATGAAATATTCAAACAGAATATAGTCAACAGATCACACAAAATGGATAAATGAGGGGGGAAATGTTAGGCAAGGGTAGCACAAAACCAGTTCATTTTGTTATTTCAAAATACTCAATAAACTAGTGAGAAGGAACTGACGTTTATATTACATCTGCACTGTAACTATATCTTATTTTAATGCCACCTAAGTTAATAAAATATGTTAATGCTAATACATCATTCATAGTTTATTCAATAGTTTGTCTTCTGTTATTATCACAAAAAGTCCTGCTTGGTGTAATTTATACGAATGAAATTCTTAGCTAAAATGATTGCTTCAGCTTTGGTGAAAAGTACTTGAATGTGGTAGACCTGACTAATTGGCACCCAGAATTCTAATACCCTGAGCAGTCGATCTGGGTAAATAGAATACATTAAAAATAGTGCCTGAAGACAGCCTATTCTTTTTGGATGAGGCACAGGTGATACTGACATAAAATCATTCCCTATCTTATATCTTTATAGTAACAAAGAAATCAGTTTTATTCTGTCTTAGATATTTGAGCTGTAACAAAAGCAACAAATGCTTCTTTTTCATTAAAAGGTATATATCGTGTTGGGAGGTGAGCAGAGGGGCAAGCAGATTGAAAATGCTCAGTCATATTCTCTTTTTAATAAATAGTCTTGCTCTAAATGAACTCATTTATTACAACTGTTTCAAATTTTGACATGCCTCTTTGGATAGGTGATTTTTGAAACATAACATCAAATAGAATCAAAAAGAATGTTCCCATCCCTGGCACCATACACACACACACACACACACACATATTTCTTATTCCTTACTAAGTCTCAATTTTATACTGTGACTATTACTGGAAAACTGCCAAATTTCACATTGGTGAGATGAAATATTTTGAAGAAAAATTTAAAGTATTTTTCTCCATATTAATAGAGAAAAAATGAACTAATGATCAGTAATGGATTAACAAGACATTAGGTCACCTACTTCTATAACAGACTTGGTCTCATACTGAGGCACAGCATGAGATTTGTACAGAGAGTTTCAGTCTTAATTTAGTCCTTATAATGTTTATGCCTATGTCTTCGCATTGCATTACTCTTGGGAATCATTTTCCCTTTAGTGATCATGACTGGCCAGTGTTGTCTCTGTTCTATAACAGAAAGTTCAATAATCAGCTCTACAGTAAAAAGAAGCTTAAGAAAAAGCAGTTATTTCCCTTGAAAGTTAAGAGGAAGCATTCAACAATACTTTTTTTTTTGTTTGTTTTTGGTTTGTCATCAACTTTTTTTTAATTAGAATTTAATTGCTTTACAATGTTGTGTTAGTTTCTGCTGTACAGTAAAGCGAATCAGCTATACATATAGATATATCCCCTCTTTGTCACCACAGAGCATTGAGTTCACTGTGTTATACAGTAGGTTCTCATTAGTCATCTATTTTATACAAAGTAGTGTATACATGTCAATCCCAATATCCCAATTCATCCCACCCTCCTCTTTCCCCCTTGGGGTCCATATGTTTGTTCTCTGCACCTGTGTCTCTATTTCTGCTTTGTAAATAGGTTCATCTGTACCATTTTTCTAGATTCCACAATTATGTGTTAATATATATTTGTTTTTCTCTTTCTGACTTCACTCTGTATGACAGTCTCTAGGTTCAACCACATCTCTTCAAATGGCACAAGTTTTTGACTAGACTTTATTAACAGACTCTACTTATTTAGGCTAAATTGCAAGGATGTCTAAAATAGGCATTTGTATTAGAAAGCTGAACCATACAACTTTGCACACAACAACCACGATGATCCTGCAAAGGTGGCTTGCTTATCTACTTTTCTCAGGAGGTATACAAATCAAAAACAAGAAGTTCTTAGTTAAGATTAATTTCTAGTCTACAAGTTTCCTTATCTAAATATGGACAGTGTAGTAATCTTTAGTATACCCCTGAGGATTCAAGATGGATCTAGGACAGAAATAGTAATTTCTGCACATTATTCTGTTTTGATGCCGGAGAGCTTATGTTGTGGTAGACTGGTCTTAGCATTTTTCTCCTAACCAAAAATTTCAGAAACATTAAAATTTGTTCTTTTCTCTAGGATCAGTTTTATTATGCTTATTTATATGCTGCCTTTATACAGAATATATTTAAGAGCACACATAAATATGAGCAGTTCAAGAAGACTTTCCTTAAGTAAGTGAATAAATCATGGTGAAGGAATTAGAAAAGTTAGGAAAGCAAGACAGATTCAGATGTGAGGTTAGTACTGAAATTGCATGCTGGGAAGTACAGAAACAAAAATAACTTGCTATAAGAGCTGGAGCCCAAAACAAACAAACAAACAAAAACTGTTCAAAAGTTAAAATTATTTTCAGAAATTCATAAGTTTTTATGTGATTTCTCATCTGTATTGTAGTGTATAATGTAATGACTAATCTCCAGGTTGTTGTATAACATATTTCAATGTATATCATGGATATTATACCATTGTACCTAAACTTAGTTTTATAAAAGATAGTTTGCTTATGTTTGGGATTAGACAAAGTAGGTAAAGGAGCAAACAATATTATCCAAGTCTGGCTTGAAGCAAAGTCAAATTGAAGATTATCTAGAAGGACGGATTGCCTTTAGTTCTTTCAAGCAATTTTCCAGAGATAGTCTCTCATCTAAGTTTTAATGTGTATTTCATGATAGAGGCTTTTAGGTAATACTCTCTGGCAAGTCTGGAAGTGAAGCTAATCTATATTGCTGTTTTGATATAGGCAGATATACTTTACTAAATCAACTAAACTAGGATAGAGTCTAAGCCCTCTTAATATAATTGAGGACACTTACCTGAAGAGGAATTCACTGAAGTCATTTTTTTTTTCAACAAAAGTAAGTCAAGGGAGTACATTCTGGAAGGAATAAAATTTATCCTCCAAATATTTAACTTCATCCCATAAAGAAACTAGCAATGAAACTCCCAAAGTTTTATATCATAATGCACTTCCTTATTATTTTTTAATTTACATTATTTTTTAAACAGTGTATAACCAAATACCTTACTTATTTACAAACTAAAACTCATTAAAGACATTCATAAAACTTGAGCAATATCATTCTCTGATGACCTCTCTAAGATTGGCTTCTTTCAAAACAATCTTAGTTAACTGAAGAGAGCCTTTAACAGGTGTTTTAAAGGGTGGTTATCAGTAAGCCAGTCAAGTATTGAGAAACGCCTACCAAAAATGACAATCTTTGTAAAAGTAGATCTTAACCAACCACCTATTCTGGAAGCAATTACATAGTGAGACCAGTCATTTCTTATGTCCACAATTAGGTCATTACAGTAAAACTCTTCTATCTGCATTTACGAGTGTATGCATCTGTTTAGCCTCAAGAGGGGGAATAGAGGATGCATTATAAGCAAGTGTACATTATGTGCCTAACAGTACTTTGATTATCATAACTATTAAATAATTTTATATGATTAGATAAATTTGTAAGGTGATGAAAAGGATCAACAACTTCCACCAAACATTGTTTCTCCAAATTTGGGCCATGATAGCACTTGTAAATCTATCACTAGAGGTTAACTCCTTTAAATATTTATTATGTGAGGAAAGAAAATATTATAGGTCAGAAGCTTGCAAGCTGTATTTTGAATGGGAATTATCTGGGGAACCTATTAAAGAAGCAAATTCTGTACTATACCTCCAGACCTTCTGATTCAGTAGTTCTGGAGTTAGACACAGGGAGTTGCATTTTAGAGAAAATTGTAAGTCATCAGCAGACCTTACTGTAAGTAACATTCCTTAGGACATCATCCCTTGGCACCATAACTGGGGTTATTTGGCAGCCAACTAAAAGCCAGACCCTAGAATAATGGGACACAGAACACTTCTAGAGTTTGAGACTAGCAAATACCCACAATGGTTATGGAAACATGCAAATGGAATCACATACTTCATGAAGTAGCTTGGGACCATCCATGGCTGCCTAATCAGCCCATGTTTTACCATTTCCAAGAACTATCTAAATTTGGAGCACAGTCTCTCTAGGTATATCCATACACTTTGAAAATCAGAAAAGCAAGTATGGACAGTATAGTAGTGCAAAATATATTTGTACCAGAACTTTCTGTACTTCACCAAAGCCAGTGGTATAGAAAGAGTTGGTAATCATAGTGATTTCTAAGAAGTCTCTTTCCCCCCCTTCCACAATAAAAATCAGTTCACTTATCCCTTAATCAGAACAGGAGTCTCATACTTTCATTTTGTGTGTGTGTGTGTAGTAAAAATATTTAATGACACCTTTTATTAGAAGTTTTTCATGCAACTTACATGACAGAAATCAACACAGCTAAAATACTGTTGAAGTAGGTCTTTCTACAACACGTATTCATTCTCAAATCCTTGGACTATAATGCAAAATATAAACATAAAATAAAATGGAAAAGTAGTGTTATTTGTCATAGCAAAAGCACATTCAGCAATCAAGTAGTTTGATTCAATCAATGTTGGTGTAACATACCTAGTTATTCAGAAAATCAGACATTAAAGTAAAGAGAGTATAATGGAGAGAAAAGGAAAACTTAGATGTTCTCAGATAAAATGATAAAGTGTCTTTTATCAGAAATAAAAACTACAGAGAAGTAGTGTCCAATTTTTCAGGCCATGCTACACAACTCACATGTTAGACATGATCAGAATTTGTAGGCTATAATATCTCTGAAGGAGAACGCTGACAAGAGGGAAAAAAAAACACACACACACAAATCAAAATAATAATACAAATGGATAATGATTCCTTTAAATATTTACTGAGTTTCTCTTATTTTTCTGGGTACAGCTCGAAAAATAGGACTTCTAACACCAAAGAGCACACAATCTAGTGGAAGAGACAAAAACAGTATTAATAACTATTATAGCACAGAGCTGTCAGTACAATAATAGAGATGCAGAACTTGTAAGAGAACTCAGATCCTGTGAAGAGAGGATGTTAAGGAAGACCTCACAGAGAATTTGGCTTTTGAATGCTGAGTAGGAATTTTTAAAGTGTCAACACCTGGCGTGCAGGCAAGCTCAGTTGCTTCAGACATGTTCGACACTTTGTTACCCTATGGGCTGCAGCCTGCCAGGTTCCTCAGTCCATGGGATTCTCCAAACAAGAATACTGGAGTGGTTTGCTTCTGCTCTCCTCTAGGGGATCTTCCTGCATCTTCTACATGTCCTACATTGCAGGAGGATTCTTTACCGCTGAACCACTGAGGAAGCCTGTCAATGCCTGAGGAAGGGTGTAATTCCATAGCACTATGATGAGGAATACCTCGTGTCCAGGTGAGGGTGAGACCCTGAAAGACAGAATACTGCTAGAATTTGAGAGTAAAGCAATGAAGTAAGAAAGTGTAAATGGCATTACCTACTTCATCCTGGGGCTCAGGCCTATGGTATGCAGACACTCCATCACATTATTGTCAAGGTGGGTTGTATTATTAATTTTAAGAATGCGTGTGTGTACTCACTCAGTTGTGTCCATCTCTGTGTGATGCTATGAACTGTAGCCCACCAAGCTCCACTGTCCACGGAATTCTCCAGGCAAGAATCCTGGAGTGGGTTGCCATTGCCTCCTCTAGGGGATCTTGCTGACACAGGGATTGAAGCTGTCTCCTGCATTGCAGGTAAATTCTTTAACTGCAGATCCACCAGCAAAGCCCATAGTTTTAAGAATAAGTGTATCTTATAGAGGAGCAAATGATTATATCTAGATTTCCACTACTCCAAAGCATTATTTTTCCCCACCATTAACTTTGAAACCTTTTTCTCTCTGTGTGTGTATGTGTGTGTGTGTGTGTGTGTATTTTGAAAGCCTTTTTATTCTTCTATTCTCTGGATGGAATTCCATTCTGTATCCTGTGATAGACTTATATTTTTCTTCTCTGGAATCACTAAAATCTTCTTTCTATTATTATGTCCATGCATTTCTTATTTTTCTTAATTGTCAGCCAAATTATCTCTGAGAAAACTTCCAGAAGTCTCTACCTACCCATGCATTGTAATAACACTGGCAGTGGAGAGTATTAATAGGCTTTTCTGAGTGAGGTGATGTGAGGAAGAATGGCAGGCTGACTAGAAAAGGATATTTCACATTATAATGGAATCCATGAAACTGAGTGGGGGAAAAAAGTGTCCTCAAAGGAATTCACACAACAAGAAAATATAGATCACACTGGAGTCTTTCACCAACCCAGCACAGGAATATTCTCTTTGTAGTGTCTGTTACCCACCAAGTTAAAACTTTTAGGCACCTGGTATTTCCCTTCTCAATGTGGAATCACCTTTGATGTGAAATAGACCTGTTTCTCTCCAAGTGCTCCTTTCCTCTTCTACACTCTAAATGTTGACCACTTTCTAATTATTTTTATGTCTTGATCTAATATAGCTACAAATTTAATTTTATGGCTCTCAAATAATCAAGAAACATTGTAAAAACTTCACATAATCTTGAGAAGGACAGATGCTGTAATCCTTATCCTGCTATTGCATGTGTCCAGAGGAAACAAGAAAATGCTTAAAATGGTTCCAGCTAATTTCAAAGAAAAAGGCATAAACTGCTGCTGAAGCAGAAGTCTAGAGAAGACTGGTGATGTCATCACAAGCAGCTGTTCTCATCCAAAACAGTAGAATGAGAAAGAACACAGATTCCAGCTGGGCAATGGAAGTGGAGAGATTAAATACATAATTTTGATTAAAATCTTTCTTCTGTAACTTTCACATATATTTCTCTATAAACACTTTCCCTTTTTATCCTCAATTAAGAGTCAGTGTGGTTCAGTGAGAAAACATGAGCATGTACAAACATGTATAATAGCTCAGGCTATGACCTTGGACAAATCTTCACCTCCATGGATTATATTATGCTCATCTAAAAGTAGTTACACACAAGAACACTTGCTCCAACCAGCGGTCTCTCAGGAGAGAAGTGGTGGCTGGGGAAGACTGTATGAAGAAAAATAAATAAATAAATAAAAGTAGTTACACAGTAAATTCTGGGCCAGTTTTGAAATGGATAAAAGATAAAGCATAATTTCCATTCCCCTGTGGAAAGTGTGTTATATAAATTTAGAAAGGATATTATATTTTTACCTTCCCATAATCATGGACAATTAACTGAAAGAGAAATAACAGATGGCATATAACAGACTAGAAGATACAATTTTGAGTGTATAATAATTGTAAAGTTAAATTCTCACATGTGATATTTGCAGAAGACATATGATTATGGTCTATTGCAATAATGATTGGTTTTAATAAAAAACAAGAAAATTGAGAATTATCAGAAGAAATTAGGATGAGAAGAAATAGAAGAATAAATGTAGAGCAGTGAAGGTATTCTTAAACAAGAGAGAAAATATTTATGCTGCAAAGACTGATTCATTTGAGTATAAAATTTTCAAATCTCTGTATGACTTAAACACTATTAGCATAGCTTTATAAAATGTTATGTAATTGGAATGCATATTTTCATAATGTACAACAAAAGGAACTAAAATCCATATATATATATATATAAATATATATAAAGAGTTTTTATAATTCAATAAAAATAAAATTGCCTGGATAGCATCACCAACTCAATGGATATGAGTTTGAGTAAACTCCGGGAGTTGGTGATGGACAGGAGGGCTGGCGTGCTGTAATCAATGGGATTGCAAAGCGTTGGACGCAACTGAGTGACTGAAGTGAACTGATAAAAAACTTGTCATGCACAAGAAAAAAATCTTTATAGAAGAAATACAGTCAATACCCATGGCAAAGTAATCATTCTCACCAGCAATCAGGAAATTAGAATTAAACCAACATAGTATTTTTCAGCTGTAGGCAAAAGGATGTTCTCAAGACATATTGACAGATGTGTAAATGATTACAATTTTGGCATATAAATGAATATATCTAAAGTAATGTTTCTATTATAAGGAATTTCTCCCTCTCCTGCAGAAAGACTCACACATGTGTGCAAAGACAGATAAAGACATTTGCTGGAACATTGTTGTAGTAGGAAAATATTTGAAATGCTTTAATTTTCCAAAAATAAGGAGTTGATCAATCATCTCCCAACAATATCCATCTCTCATTTCTACACTATTTTGGCACTTATCAATTTTTTTCCATAATTTTTTCCATAATTTTCCATAATTTTTTCCATTAATCTACCCCTACTCAGATTAATCTAACCAACAGGGCTAGTATCAATTGTCTCAATTACTAGCAATAGGGCTGCAAGCATAAGTATAAAACCAACCTAAAGTATATTGCCTTTAACCATGTACCTTCTCCAGTCTCAACTTACTGCCCTCAATCATGTACCATCCCCAATCTCAAATTACTGACTCTAATCAATTGAACAAGTACCACAACCCATCCAGGATCTATCTTAGCAAGTGCTTTAGTTTTCTTGAGCTGCCATAACCAAATATCATAGACTGGATGACTTAAATGACAGAAAATTATTTTCTCACAGTCTGGAAGCTAGATGTCCAAGGTCAACATTCTGACCAATATGGTTTCTGGTGAGAGCTCTCCTCCTGGCTTACAAATGTCCACTTTCTAACTGAGTCCTCACCTGGCCTTTCTTCTGTGTGTGCCATGGTGGGAGGAACACAAGCTCTCTGGTGTCTTATAAGAACACTAATCTTTATGACTTACTTTACTATTAATTACTTCTGTAAAAGTCCTATCTCTAAATACCATCACAATGGATGTTAGGACTTCCATATGTGAATCTGCGAAGCAGAGGAGACAGACATATTCAGTCTATAATAGAAAGCCTGGTAGACTTATCCTTGAGTAATTTTTATTGACCTTTCTACTTGTCCCAAGTTATAGTTACAAAAGGATGTGATTATACAGAAACCACCTTGATTCATATAGAGGAAATCTAGGACAATTTTATCTTTTGTAGCAACCCTCGCCAGTGAGATGAGACTGACATGTATGCCTTCCACAGCCAATGTGCTGACATCCCTAACTAAGGTGCACATCACTGTATTTTATGTAGAGAGACAATTCAATGCCTGGTTTCCACACTAGAAGTACAGGTGGTACACATGATGCCAATGGATAGAAAGCATTTTTTATAGTGGGTGAGACCCTACTGGTAGTGTCTACATTAATTAATGCCTCCAATGTAGCCTCTCAGTCAGCATGTAAACCTTAACAATTCAGATTCAGTTTAGTAATTGAAGATGTCCTTGTTTTGGAGGGTCTGCCTTAACGCAGTCGGTTAAACCTATGCTACAAGACTATCATCAGCAAGGGAGCACTTATCCATACAACAGAATGACTGAGAAGTGGGGGGAGGCATCTGAAATTATGCAAGGGAGATGCAGTAGCTAGAGCCACTTCCTGCTGTTTCTGACAGATTTCTCAGTAAAGTTAAGGCAGATAGAGATTGGTTGGATCTAGCTAGTAGGTTAGAAGACTCAGTAGTCAGATGCTGCAAACAAGAGTTTGAGAGAGCTACAAAAGGTAATTTTTATTTGTAAGTAAGACTCCAGGGTGGTTCTGAAAGACAGAAATTTATTAGTAGCCTTCTCTTGCCCATATCTCCTAGGACATAAGGTGATCCTCTACCTCCATCTACTCAATATCAGTATATTCTATTCCAGTAACCAAACTTTACATTTCCCCCCAGTCATCTCCTATTCACATCTAGACCTTTCATATGGAAGAGTCAAATGCAAGAGGAACAAGGACAATTTTATAAAACTTAATCAGAATTAAATTTGAATCCACTAAACTTCCTTTGTCCATGTTTCATCTGGAAAACAGTCACTAGGGTTGCCAATCGTTGAGGGGAAAAAAGTACTGAATGTATGCTCAAGAGTGGTTAGAATGGAATCATGAATTTCTAGTATAGGGCATTATAACAATCCCCGTCCTTTTTTTCTTGATGATTTTCTAGGAAGCTGCTGAGAGGAGATGATTCCTTTGTGGAGAACACTAAATTCAGTGACAAAACCACCTTACTAAAATGTGTAGATCTGGAGGAGGTAGAAAAGATAAAGTGAGAAATTTTTTTGAGATGAATTTTGAGGAGGTCAATAGTAATAGATATCTGTGAATGGTTAGAAACATAAGGTGTCCATCAGTCCATTGTGGAGTCACTTTTATGATAAAATGTGAACCATTTATCAGACTGCAAATGGTTCAGAAAGTTGAACATTAGTTTTCAGGGCTATAGTGGCCTGACTAGAACCAGCTAATCAGGCTGAAACAAACTCTGTAGCCTGAAAAACTGTCAGCAGTCATGAGGCAGTACACTTAGCTTTGAGAAATCTTCAAAAGTTCAATATACTCATTATTTCAGGACTGGGAAGGACAGTATGACTTATGCTCTATAGATTCTCCCACCAGGAGACAACCAGGTAGCTGTGGTGATGCCTGCAGCAGAAACATAGATCTCTTATTTTGTACAGTCTATGAAGCTGAAATGTGTTGCCATGTGTACTATGGTGACAGATACATGCAGCACTGGTGGCAGTCTGAATCAGTACAGACCTGAGAACAGCTGAATTCCTGTCAGTCTCATCGAAGAATGGGCCCTCACATGGCATCTACATGCATAACTCTGATAGTTTGGCCAGTAGCTGCAATGTAATTTCATAGCTTAGAGCCCCAAAGAAGAAAGTCTTTTATCTGCCAGTCTGTTTTCTTAAATGGCAACTGAATATCTAGGCCATTTGCAATAGTAAAACTAAAACAAGGTTCATCAAGTAGAGTATTGACCAGAATCTTGACAACAGCTTTGAATTCTGTCTCTGAGTGGAGTGACCACATCCATTTTCAATTTTGTATAGCTGGGGCTTAAGTCTAATTGCTACAAAGTCCAGGGGACACTACTGTTTCAGAATAGCATAAAAATCAGTGAACTAGGCTTGGGTACTTAGGGGAAAGCCTGTGAATTGGGGACCACATTGAATCTGAAGCTTTGCTTCAGGTGGCAGAGTTGGTAATGAAAATTTCTCCCAAAGAAAGAGCTGCCACTTTTACACATAAAGTGAAGATGTCACTGAGACCAGGTTGGCTGTATTCTTGAAAGTGCTATTTCCATTTAAAAAGTAAGGCTTGTTGGATATTTCTCAACTTATTAGTCATTCAGTTTGATTTGAACCACTCAAAAATGGAAACATCAATCAGAAGAGTCACAAAGCCTCCTTAGGTGCTCAATTTCAACAAGGGCCTCAATAACAAGTTAATAGCTGATTTTCAAAATTGGTGATGAGTCCAAAACTTCAAGGGTTGCCTCCAGGTAGAGACTACTTCTCTTTGCCAGATGGTCTGATTGGAACAATCATCTGTCATAGAGACTTGTAGCTTTAAGGAGTTAGTAGGGTTATGGGCTCTAAAGGTATTAGCTCTTCTCGAAATGCGAATTCTTTCCAGTTGGGATAATCCTTTCTGGTAAAAATAGCAAAGGAAGCACAAGCATGTAACATCAATTTCTACTGTACATTTAGATGTAGAGGCAAGTTCAGTTCAGTTGAGTTGCTCGGTCATGTCCGACTTTTTGCGACCCCATGAACTGCAGCATGCCTGACCTCCCTGTCCATCAGCAACTCCTGGAGTCCACCCAAACCCATGTCCAACCATCTCACCCTCTTTCATCCCGTTCTCCTTCTGCCCTCAATCTTTCCCAACATCAGGGTCTTTTCCAATGAGTCATCTCTTCGCATCAGGTGGCCAAAGTATCGGAGTTTTAGCTTCAACATCAATCCTTCCAATGAACACCCAGGACTGATCTCCTATAGGATGGACTGGTTGGATCTCCTTGCAGTCCAAGGGACTCTAAAGAGTCATCTCCAACATCACAGTTCAAAAGCATCAATTCTTCAGTGCTCAGCTTTCTTTATAGTCCAACTCTCACATCCATACATGACTACTGGAAAAACCATAGCCTTGAATAGATGGACCTTTGTTGGCAAAGTAATGTCTCTGCTTAGAGGCAAGAGTAACACTAAATGAGCCAAAGGGATCACTAGATCATGT
Source organism: Bos grunniens (assembly GCF_055505025.1). NCBI lineage: Eukaryota > Metazoa > Chordata > Mammalia > Artiodactyla > Bovidae > Bos > Bos grunniens. Next base: position 95,193,687 of record NC_141194.1, on the reverse strand, counting down.
AAGCTTTGCTTCCCTACTATGAACCCAGTCCAAAATCTATCAGTTGATCCTGAGTCTTCCCTCCCCTGATGAGACCAGGAAAAATGATGACTTGGGTGCTGTATTCAAGAGAGTCATAAAGTTTCAATCCTTCCCATCTGAATTCCTCAGCACCCTCCCTTTGGGTGGATATAGCTCTTGCTCTTCCTGGGGAACAAGGGTCAGGTATAATGATCTTTGTATTTAAGAAATTGAGCTGAGAGTAAAAGAAGAGGAAGAAACAGGAAACATGAAAGGAAAGAGTGGCCGCATGGAAGTAAACAAAACACTGTTTACACTGTTTACTCAAAGACACAGCTTTGAGAAGCCTGAGAGCTGCTCATGGCTTAACTAAATGCACTTTTACTGTTTTTGATCCACTTAATATTCCATATCCTCACTGCTGACACCATGTATTTTACCTCTGGGAGTCCTTGACACAGTTGCTATGGCCACCTTTCCTGTAGCTGGGGCTTGGGAGTTGCTCTTCATTGACATGATAAAAATCCCTTCCTCCTTCCCCTTGGAGGAAAGTAAGGGTAATCAAAACATTTTGAGTGGCTTGTTTTAATCATATACTCATTACTCAGCCTCTAAATAATAAACAGGTAGGACAGTGGGGGCCTTTTACTAACTGCACAAGAGCAGGCACTACTGGATCTCAGATAGTCATTTCATATCCCAAACCTGGTTTCCAAGGCCCTCATATTTACCTGCTTGCAGAGGTCATTTCTCCGTCAAGATCCTTTCCTTCTCACCAAAAGCTGTCAAGGAATGTTAGCAGTCTGAGTATCTATTCTACTTCCCAACTAAGAAGTTAGCCCTTCCCAGTTTCATAGGTATTGGCAAAGACATGTGATTCCTGAATCAGACACAAAGGAAAACTACAGCACAACAAGCAGCATGAATTTCGTGTTTACTTCTGTCATCCTTGACCTCACATCTAATGAATCTGAGTAGCTTGATTCATTTGCAGTTGAGAATGTGTGAAAATCTATCAGTGTTCTAAAGGGAATGATTTCAGTCAGCACCTAGATTCAGGCTGATTAGAAGCCACATCCCCAGGTAGCAGCTTTTCAATTATGCATTTATGGAACTACAGTTGTAGGCCCTGCTGCCTTCCAGGCTAGGAGGTCTAGAGGTATCCCTTGGCTGACAGTTGCAAAAATTGGGACTTTCGATGATTGTATAGGTTCCTTTCTGGGAGGTACCAGAAAGTCATGGCAATGTTATGGGAAGGCTCACAGATAGTGTTTCTCTCCCCACGATCCCTGAGAACACCTCTGTAGTCTTTAGATATGTGACAAATCTGAAGCCTGTTCCTCTGGTTGAAGCTCCAAGACAGTTAACTACATATTTTTCATGTGCACACTGGGAGTGTGTTTCAGTCTGCCATCTTTTTAGTACCATGAGTGTGGTATACTTCCCAGAACTGTCATTCTGATTGTTATAGTCCTGTGGGGCCCAGGATCACAAACCCCTTTGGCCACCAGAGCCAGACAATCAAGTGAAATCCTGTATGTGGACTGTGCTCACCCACTTGGACAGAGATGGCCATGGTTTGAGCGATGCCAGAAAGGAGACATGAGGGCAGGATATGACTGTGACTTTTGTGAGGCCTGAGAGGAGTGCTGGTGGTGAGGGCATGCCTATGGATTTAGGGAGGCTTGGGACAGAGCACTGGAGGGATGGGGCTGACCCTCAGCTTTAGTGAGGTTGTATCCATGTGCACTGGCCTGTGCTAGCAAGGTAAAGTGAGTGCCAACAATGGCACTTTTCAAGCCCTTTGTCTCTAAGGAAAATCCTGACTAATCCCTGTCCCTCTGGCAGACTTTTTAACATTAGCAACTCAGTCTCCTTCACATGTAATCCAGCCACCCCTCAAACTGCTGTCTTTGCAATGGTTCATGCAAAGAGTGAGGCTGGATGTGGACCCCTCTAAAGGAGTAGTGATCCCCAGAGCTCCCTGGGTGAGTCTTGTTGGTTTCAGTAGCCATACATTTTGTAAGCCTTATTGGTTGCAGTAGTTATGCATTTTTAGGGCATTGCCTCTCTGGTGCTGATCCCAAGGGCTAGGGTGCTTGATGGGTGGCACAAATCCCTTGCTCCTTACAGAAAGGTTCCAGGCCCATGAAATCTTTCCCTATTGAGTGTTGACATGCTGGGGATGGGGTTTGTGGCAACATTGCATCTCTGGCTCTCCTACCTGTCTAGAGGTGGCTTTTTTATCCTTGTCATGAAGAATGCCGTTCAGCTAGTTTTCAATTTTTCTTCAGTGGGAATGAATCCCTATATAGTTGTAGACTTGGTGCATCTGTGGAAGGAGGTGAGATAACGGTGTTCCTATGCCAAAATCTTGGCCTACTTTCCTGCTTGGTTTAAATCTTAAACAAGGATGCTTTCAGGTATTATTTATAGCATAATACAAAAAAACATATACAAAAATGAATTGAACAAAGAGTCTATAAAGTATTCAGATTAATTTTTAAGTACAGAAATATTTTTCTACATGTTATTATACTATTATTAGTATGTGAATTAAATAATTTTGGAACCCATGGTCAGAAAAGTCTAGTTGTTCAAATAGGTTCTGTTTTAATTTATAATAAGATTTATATTAATCAGATAAAACTTGAAAAGTTCCTGCCTTTTTAGAAAGTTGGATAGTTTAAATTCCAAGTAATAAAGCTGTTAAAATATATGTAAAATATATGTTGTTAACTTTTTTCCTCGTATTCAAAACAGAAAGAAGTCCTGTGACTGAAAAAAAAAATATGTGTATATAGGTACTACATGTATGCATACACACACTTTATATAAGTATAAACAGATAGACAAACAGGGATTTGTATGTGTGTGTGTATGTGTCTGTGTGTTTATATCCATACACAGATATGATTTCTGTTTTTTTTACTTTCACTATTGTCTTTCTGTCTCCACTTTCATTCATATGAAAAATAGCGAAAGACTTTAATAAATCTGACATCTATGTAAAGTGATTTTAAAGAGTCCTTTGTTTATTTTTCATTTATTCATTCATTGATGAAGTATTTATTTAGTACTTAAAATATACCAGGAGTTCTCCTAGATGTTAGCCATATAGTGGCTAACACAACTGTCTTCTAACGTAGAACTTACACTCTAATTATGGGAAATCCAAAATAAACAAATATACATTCTAATTTGGTACAAATAGTAAGAGGTAAAGTAAGGAAATATAACATTATAGGCTTGTTCTTTTAGATATAATGGTAAGAGAATAGATCTGTAGGGAACAGATACATGAAAGAAGTGAGGAAATGAGCCATGCAAAGTTGATAGAGAAAGAAGGCAGTCACAAGAACTGACATCTTAAATTTTCTCTGTTGACAACTGTGAAAAACCACAAGGCTTTTAAATGTCCAGTCGTCTTAAGTTGTATAAAAATATCAACCCAATAATTATTTCTGCAAAATATGGTATTATAAAGAATATTATAATAAATCTTAAAGATAAGAATGAGGTTATGTTGAGCCATGAATTTATAACAAGCTATTTACCTCTTCAAACATTATAGACTTGGTTTTTGAATTTTTATATTGTAACACCTTAAATTGAGTGTCATAGAAGCTAGTATTAAAAATAGCATAATGAACACCCATCTATGTACCACCCAGCTTATGTGGATGTCGTCAGGGTTCAGTTTCTTAAAATATATTCAGTTAATTGCTTTGTTCCTTCATTGGTTATCAGTAGGACACAACCCTCAGTCCCTTGCTGCAAAATCTCTTCCAACAGAGCAGCTCTTATCAGACTAAGCAAGAAAAGAGGATCACAGAGAGAACATGAACAAATCAGAAGTCCTAGTTTTTCTAACTTAATCTTGAAAGTGACATCTCCTTTTGTTTGCTGTATCCTATGCATTAAATGCAATTCACTTGGTCCAGCATGCTTTCAAGGGGATGTGATTATACAAGGACATAAATATCAGGAGTCTGGAATAGATGTCAGATTATCTATGGTAAAGATATAAATTTGTCATTTTAAATCTATATTTGTACATCTTTGGTGAATAAATCTCATATTTAGAGAGGGCAGCAAAAATATTAACTTTCATTAAAATGCATTTGTCTTCTGAAGTTGGAAAATACAGAAAAACAGAAAAAAGTCATCTACATAGTCCCAGTCTCCTATCATTTATTAATTCCTCACATTTTTTCTACACAGTGTTCTTTTTTATCTGTTTCCACAAGTCCATATTTTATATATCAAATAGCATAGCTTTTCTTTTCTACTCATTATGATGTATAAGTATCCATGCTGTTTTTGTAAAGTCTATGCAATTATCATTCTAAGTGCTACATGAAGGCTCAATGTGTAAAGTTTCCATCATTTTCTTAAACTTTTTCTATATTTTTATATTCATATTATTTACATATCTACTATCATAAATCAATATGTGATTGAAATGACAATTTTCATATAATGATATACCTTTAAATAGCAGAGGGTTCTAATTATTTATAAAACAGGACCAAAAAAGGGCAAGAAAAAAGAACATTTAGTTGGTTAAAAATCCATGTAAAAAAATACAAATGGGGAAGCCACAGAAAATAGAAAAAAAAATAAAATAAAAGATTAAGAGAAGCTAAATTATGTACATTTGAATAGTTAAAGCAAGATACATTATAAATGGAACAAAAGCAAGATTATATAATGCATACTGAATGAGGGAAATAAAGAATTGAGTCCTAGACAGTCCTAGCAAGAAAATGAATGGCACAATACTAAAATAAGAATGGCTAGATTTTGATGAAAAAAAAAAAAAAAACCTAAACTATTAGGTTGGTGCAAATGTAATTGAGATTTCAGATGGTGAATTTTAAATCATTATAACTAGGTTCAAACATATCTTTATTAATCAAAATAGGAACCACTACAATCAACACATTTTTGCCAAAGAGAAATGTTTATTTATTCCTGTAGCATAAAAATCCATGCTTCAGGATTCAGCAAACTCTTAGAAAGCATTTTCTGCCTCCTACTGGTTGTGGAAGCATTTTCCCTGCAAAAAGTTGTTGTGATGCCTGAAAGAGTGGTAGTCAGTTGATAAGAGATCAGGTTAATATGGTGAATGAGGCAAAATTTCGTAGCTCAATTCATTCAACTTTTGAAGTGTTGGTTATACAACATGTGATGGAGCATTGACATGGAGAAGAATTGGGTCTTTTCTGTTCACCAGTGCTGGCTGAAGGCATTGTAGTTTTTGGTGTATCATATCGATTTGCTGAGCAAACTTCTTAGATGTAATGATTTTGCTGGGATTCAGAAAGCTGTAGTGGATCAGATCAGCAGCAGACCACCAAACAGTGACCATTACCTTTTTTTGGTACAAGCTTTGATTTGGGAAGCGCTTTGGAGTGTCTTCTCAGGCCAATCACTGAGCTGGTCATTACTGGCTGTGGTATAAAATTCACTTTTCATCACATATCACAATGCAATTGAGAAATGGTTTGTTGTTGTTGCTCAAAAGACAATTTTTTTAAAATGTTTGGTCAGCTCATGAGGCACCCACTTATCAAGCTTTTTCACTTTTCCAATTTGCTTTAAATGTCAAAGAACCATAGACTGGTCAACGTTGAGTTCTTTGGCAACTTCTCCTGTAGTTGTAAGAGGATCACCTTTGCATTCAATTGGTAGTACCTCCAATGGGCAACCACCACACTCCTTGTCTTCAAGGCTCTCATTGTCTTTGCAAAAGTTCTTGCACCACCACTGCACTGTAATTTTGTTAGCAGTTTCTGGGCATTGTTGATGTTGTAAGTTGCCTCTGCTACTTTATTACTCATTTTGAACTTGAATAAGAAAATAGCTTGACTTTGCCTTTTTTCTAACATAATTTCCATAGTCTAAAGTAAATATAAAATAGACAGCAAATGATGTCATTAGCAGAAACATATAAAGTGAGAAATGTGCATTAAAATAAGGTATAACATAATCACATTTAAGAATGTATCGATTTGTGTTTGTTGTGTGTGTGTTACTCGCTCAGTCGTGTCCAACTGTTTGTGACCCCATAGACTGTAGCCCGCCAGGCTCCGCTGTCCATGGGATTTCCCAGGCAAGAATACTGGAGTGGGTTGCCCTTTTTATTCCAGGGATATACCCCACTTGTTCTTGGCATATAATCCTTCTAATACACTGTTGAATTCTGTTTGCTAGTATTTTGTTGGGGATTTTTGCATCTATGTTCATCTGGTATATTGGCCTGTGTATTTCTTTTCTTGAAGAGTCCTTGTTTGGCTTTGGTACCAGGATAACATTGGTTTCATAAAATAAGCTTGAAATTAAAAAAAAAAAAAGAATGTATTCCATTATCAAAGGCAAATTTCAACAATGCAGAAACTGCAATTGTAGGACAAAAGAAGGTGGTGGAGGAGTAGGATGAGGAGATCACCTGCTTCCCCACAAACACATCAAAAATCCATCAGAATATGGAACAACTCCTACAGAACAACTTCTGAATGGCAGGAGAAGACCCCAGACTTTCAAAAAGGCAAGCTTATCTCCTTAGAATGAAGTAGTACAAAAGATAAAGACATAAATAAAGAAAGAATTTCAAGACAGGGACTTGTGCCCCGAGGGAGGGAGAAGTCGTGAAAGAGGAAACCTTTCCTTTCTTTCTTTTTATCCTTCACTGGCAAATCATTGCATGAGAATGGGTAAATTTTGGATCAGGAGTAAACTTCTTCTGGAAGCTGTCTTTCTAGATCTAGGGAGAGTTACTGGGAGTGACACAGAAAAGGATGTCAATGCAGGCAATTTTAAGTCTACCTCTGGCTCCAAAAGAAGCTTCTAAACAGGTGGGTAAAGGTAATCATTATGGTTTTTCTTTTGTTCCTCTCAGTTTGCAAGAATAGGAATGAAGACTGGTATACAGAATAGAGACAAATCCCCAAAACACTTCTTTCTTTCAACTGCTGATGTTTTGTGTCTTTGCTCAATTGTCACATAAGGGAAGTTTTCTTAAATTTTTTAAAATCACATTTCCCTACTGCATGCTTTCATCACATAATATACTCCTTACTTTTTAGTATTTATCACATTTGCTAATTTAAATGTATTATTATTATTATGTATAGTATTATTTATCACTCCCATTAACCTGAAAACTTCATGAGGGTAGGAGTCTTACCTTTACTTCACTTCCTTCTTCCTTGCACTTCTTTCTTCCTTCCTTTTCTACTTCCTTCCTTTTTTCTCTCTCTTCCTCCTTCTTTCCTTCTATTTTTCCTTATTTATTTACTTTTTTGGTTTTCTCTGTATCCAGTTAGCACAGTGTTTATTATTTAGCTGTTGGGCCAAGGGATTTTTTTTTTTTTTATGGGTAGATGCTTGTGTACTGTATTTGGGCCTCTTCTGTCTCTAGAAATTTAAAATGGACAGTAATCACAAGGAATTATGAAGAAACAGGAATTATAAGAATCAGGAATGCCTACAATAAACATCCATGTTAAGTGAGCTCATAGCTGGTTTGTAGATAGTACTGTAATTACATCTATCAGTGATTTGTCAGTCTTATGGGTTGCAATCACTTGGTTTTTATTTTGTTTGTTTGCAAAGATAGTTCCAGGTTCACATTCTTCTATTACAGAGATATAGAGAGCACAATCATTTCAGTTGAATTGGAAATCTGATTTCCATCTCCCTCATTCAAATACAGTTTATTGTTGCCAGATACAACTAACTTTTGAAGTATCATATAAATCTGATATCAAAGTATAGATATGATGCTTCAGGAGGTATGGATAGTTCCAGAATTTTTTTTGCACATATCTTAGATATATGGCTGATGCAGCCTAACTATAAAGTCAAAAGTTTTTATTAGAAAAATATAGGCCTATTGAGAATTCTTAGATTCCTTTTTCTCCATTGGTATAATACAATTCTTTTCTATACTAGCTCTTGATATTTTTCTCCTCTGTCCAGGACAAATTTACCTTTTGGTTGAACTTCCCAATTATTTTGCAAATAGATTGTTTCTTTCCCCAAAGAAAAAGGACAAGCCATCCTCTATCATATGCTGTGATCATCAGGGACTTTTTTCCTTTGAAAGAAACCTTTGCTGGGAAAACAAGATTGCCAGAAAAAGTCTTCTTTGGGGAAAAAAGGAGGGAGGAGAGGTTTTGAACTTCTATGTGAGGAACTAAATCAATATAAGGTCAAATAAAAACAGGGGCCTTTTTCTTCCTGCAAACTAATGGATAAAAAAACAATGTAATCTTTGCTTCTTTGCCCTCATAACTTTCTCTAACTTGAGAAAAAATAATATAATATGCACTGTATGTTCAAGCCATTCATGTTATTTATCTACTACATTTGCATTGTTATTTTCATAATATGAGTATGCTTATTTCACAATTATGTTTGATTTATCTTTTCATTTTGTTTTTTATTCCATTGAATATATAGAATTGGTTACAGGTGTCTGGGTTTTCATAACAGTATAAAATTCTTGTGATTAAGATAGGTTATTTTATTTGATCTCATAAGAGCTTGTTGGTATGTGGTCTCATCCTTGCCTTACTTGGTAATATTTTAAATGCAAACAAAGATGCTATAAAGAAAAATAAATATCTATGAAAAGTCTACTTTAAAGTAGTCAGCTTTATTTGAATAGGTAATGTTCATATTTTATTAAATTAAAAATGCATTTGTTGTCTTTTACTTTTGTCTCAGTGGCCCATGGTGTATGGAACCTTTCTCAGGCTCACATAGTAATCACAGGCCTCTTCCTTGGCCCATGTTCCTCCCATACAGATATTAACTGCTTCTCATTGGAACCTCAGAGAGCTCAGCTGATATATTTGCCTTCTTTGCTTTATATATCCAATATGGTAGTCAATGAGGTAGAGAATTAAAAGGAGAGAAAGGGGAGGTAAGTGGTAGTGTATTTGGTTCAGTTCCAAATTGCTCTAATTTTCTTTAACTTGACAATCTGGCCATCAAATGATACAGCATAGCTTTAAATGTTTCTTGTCACGTGCAGAGCATTTAATTATAATTAAAAAACAAAATATTTTCATTATTCAAAAAATGTTTTTGTCTTCGCAGCAACTACCAGTGAAAGAGACTCATTTAGAAGCATTTAGATATCAGTTTTCCGGATGGGGCTTTTGAAGTGTATCCAGAGTGGACTGGCTGGTATCAGACTTCTTCCTTGACACTACCTCCATCTCACTATCCTTTATACAGTTTTTCTTCCTCTGGGGCTTGAATATTGCCATGGTAGGCAAGAAAGACCTAGGCAAGTTGCTCTGCCATTTATATGATTCTCAGGAACTAAGATGATCACATGTCCCAATCTAAAATCAAGACAAGGGATCAAATAATGATGTTGTAGTCTACTTCCAGGAAATAAAACTAGTACACAAATATGCTGTACTTTATGTGATTTTTTTTCAGCAGATATGGTTTCAGTATTCATTTCAAATATTTTATCTTGTATAATACAGAATGAATGATCTCATTACCAGTAACATTTTTCTGTTAATCTGTATAAAATGTATTCAATTAACATATAATAAATGTCACCCATGACACTGTGCCTGTGATATTGTATTTAATCCTTACCAAGCACAGAAGACATTTTATAATTTCCATTCTACTCCTAGTTTTATAAAGAATGATCTCATGTAGAGAGCTAAGTAATTAATTCTCCCAAGAATTAATCAGTTTCAAGGGCGGCTTTTACTGAGTGCCTGCCATGAATGGTGGTATCTTTAACACTGTGATGCAGAAATTCTAAGTCCTATTTTACAAATGAATAAAATGAGACTGTGATAGGCTGAGAAAGCTCTACTTGTATAACCAGAATTTAAAACCAAATTTCTTTGTCCTAATAGCCCAAGTAGTTATTTCCACACCTCAACGTATTCATGAAAGGCTATGTGCTTCTCTATGCAGAGAAATTAACTAGACTAGGTTATGTGTAATGTTTTTGGATTTTATTGGATGCCATTAGTAGACCTCAGTCAGGCAAGGAAGAATGAAAAATAGAAAAATGGGCTGAGGAGAAAAAGGATTGAGAGACATTGCAAGGGAAAAAGAGAAGAAATATATGTGAACAGTTGTCAGTAAAAGTTGTTTCAGGAGCACCTGAGATAAACTAATGTGCTGGTAACTAATTTCCCAATATACCTTTGAGTCTTAGAATTCTGTGATGCATTTTTTCCCCCTAAACATTAGCTCAACAGATGGATTAAATTTCTAATAAAGAAATAATCTCATAGCCTATACTATGACATGTATCCATTTTGCATTTCAAACAGACATTTGCAGGTTGAACAGCAGTGTACAAAATCATGAAAACTTACCTAAAAGCCATAAACATGTTTCACCTAAGGCATCTGGTGACCCATCAGTAACCCTCCAACAGAGAAAGTTAACTTCTCACACCTGGATGAATCTCTAGTGGAATGAACATTTCCCTCCTATGGTGATAAGGCTGAACTGATTTCTCTGAAGAGCTGATAGAGATAAAAGGGCTAGTAGGACACAATCTTTCAAAACAATTCCCTATCCAGTTCCTCTTCATGTTAAAATAAAGTAACTCATAAGCACAGTGGCAGCCAACCTCTTTTGGAAATCAGGCCATACATTTTTGAAATCAATAAGTGGCCCTGCAGCCAGCACACAGTCCTCCCTTGAACCAAGTTCAGATGGAACTATTCTTGACCACAACCAGAAGACCAGGTGTCAGGATACTTATGCAAAGGTGGAGCACTTCACACTGAGCAGGGTCTCTGAGCCACACCACAGGATGATGAAAGGGTATTGTTTGGTCACTAATAGAGAGGCTGATGGAGAAGACAATGGCACCCCACTCCAGTACTCTTGCCTGGCAAATCCCATGGAAGGAGGAACCTGGTGGGCTGCAGTTCATGGGGTCGCTAAGAGTTGGACATGACTGAGTGACTTCCCTTTCACTTTTCACTTTCATGCATTGGAGAAGGAAATGGCAACCCACTCCAGTGTTCTTGCCTGGAGAATCCCAGGGACAGGGGAGCCTGATGGGCTGCTGTCTATGGGGTCGCACAGAGTTGGATACGACTGAAGTGATTTAGCAGCAGCAGCAGAGGCTGAAGCTGATCTAAACATGAAATGGCAAAAATAAAAACTTTTTTTTAATAGAAAAATAAACTTCCATTGTTAACAAGTAAAGAATAGCAAGATGTGGTGGAGTGTAGGGAATCTTTTTCACTGCTTTACTCAACAAATCAGCTTTATTTTCTGAGATGCCCAGAATGTCTACAGTATTAATTTTCAAATTATAGTTTATATTGAAATTATCTGCAGCTACATGTTCATGATGTAATCTGTATCAGAATCATCTGGATATATCTCAGAAACTAGAGGAGGTGTGATGAGGATAGTGGACCTGTATTTTTAGTCAGTTTTCTAAGTAATTCTGAGCTGGGCCATCTGAATAGCATAGTTTAAAATCACTACCTAATAGAAAAGGGAAAAAAGAAACTTCAACTTTGTGGAGTATTTTTTAAAGATACCAAATACTCTCAAGCAATAAAACTATAAAAATATAAAATGAAGTTATCTCACTCAACAAACTCAAGTTTCCATAAGTAACTTTCCTAACAATGCAACTCTTGGTAACTTATTCTTTAGAAATTGTAGACTGCCCACCTGTAGCTTTTAAACAAGAATTGGAGAACCACATTGAACAGCATAATTACCACTAAATTCTTAGCATCAAGGTCATTGCACAAACTCAGCTTTGCCTCTGGCTTGTCAAATAATGTTGCAGTATGGAGAGAGCAGTTTTTATTCAACTTGTTTTTAGTTTATAACCAACTTTTACTGAGTGTTCACCATAATGAGTTTGCAATTTGATGGTAGAGTACTGGTACAACTTGGGTGTGTCTAATAAATTTGAGCTAGGAGGACAATAACTTCAGGATAGAGCACCACAATGATGAGAGACAAACTCAACTTTAACAGTAAAGAGTTCCTGCTATGTCTATAATATGGCTTGTGTTTTCTCACCAACACTAAGGGATAAACTGTAAAACAGTAAAAATTAAGGATTTGTCACTGTTCATGGCAAGATTTCCCTGGAATGATCCAAATTTGCTATATGGCATAGATGCATCTGGGTGGAGAATGTGGACTGAATTATAAAGTTAGCTCACAAGGCATGCATAGAATATAGCTATAATTATTGTAAGGAAGTGCAGTGTTTGAGAGCTACATACTGTCTCTCAGTGAGTTCAACATTACCAGTTTTCCTTCTTTTGTTGAAACAGATTGCTGTGTCTTCCGCTGAGCACCAGATGAAATAGTTGGATAGTACTTAAGGGCCATATTGCATGAAAAATACATATCTTAAACATAAGAAACACACTGAGCATGGAAAAATGTTTGCATTATAATAAATATGTTTAAACTTAGACTAACTGAAAGGACAGCATAGTCATATGCATTATCTCACAATCACTCCAAGGCATATGCTCATTGAGTGGAATAGTGAGCAGAATTGTTCATTATACTTAAAGTATCTATTCTCAGAGTCCAATTCTGCAACAAGGACTTATATAATGGCATATGTATAGGTTAAGTGTGAAAAGATACAACTCTAATATACATATGAAATTATAAATTAAAGAGCTTTTATATTAATGAAATGTTGTCCAGCTGAAATTGTGTACAATGCACGTTTACATATTTATCCTTGAGCAGCAGGGGTGAGGACAGCAGGAACAAAAAGGAGCAAAGTTGAAAAGTACATGGACAATTTAAATCTAAAAATTCTTTATTAAGAGGTCTCTAGTAGGATCCTGCCAACCTAAAACTTTCTATGTGCTTTGTGCTTAGTCATGTCTGACTCTTTGTGACCCCATGGACTGTAACCCACCAAGCTCCTCCATCCATGAAAGTTTTCAAGCAAGAATACTGGAGCAGGTTGCAGTACCCTACTCCAGGGAGTCTTCCCAAACCAGGGATCAAACCTGCATTTCTTGTGTCTCCTGCATTGGCAGGTGGATTCTTTACCACTGAGCCACCAACAAATAATTCAAAGATTTGTGTAAAAATAATATGTAAGACAGCAAAAGAGACATAGATGTAAAGAACAGACTTTTGGACTCTGGGAGAAGGCAAGAGTGGGATGACTTGAGAGAATAGCATTGAAACATGTATATTCAGTTCAGTTCAGTTCAGTTCAGTTCAGTCGCTCAGTCATGTCCAACTCTTTGCAACCCCATGAATTGCAGCACACCAGGCCTCCCTGTCCATCACCAACTCCCAGAGTTCACTCAGACTCATGTCCATCGAGTCAGTGATGCCATCCAGCCATTTCATCATTTGTTTTCCCCTTCTCCTCCTGCCCCTAATCCCTCCCAGCATCAGAGTCTTTTCCAATGAGTCAACTCTTTGCATGAGATGGCCAAAGTACTGGAGTTTCAGCTTTAGCATCATTCCTTCCAAAGAACACCCAGGACTGATCTCCTTTAGAATGGACTGGTTGGATCTCCTTGAAGTCCAAGGGACTCTCAAGAGTCTTCTCCAACACCACAGTTCAAAAGCATCATTTCTTCATCGCTCAGCTTTCTTTACAGTCCAACTCTCACATCCATACATGACCACTGGAAAAACCATACCCTTGACTAGACGGACCTTTTTTGGCAAAGTAATGTCTCTGTTTTGCAATATGCTATCTAGGTTGGTCATAACTTTCCTTCAAAAGAGTAAGCATCTTTTGATTTCATGGCTGTAGTCACCATCTGCAGTGATTTTGGAGCCCCCAAAAATAAAGTCTAACACTGTTTCCACTGTTTCCCCATCTATTTCCCATGAAGTGATTGGACTAGATGTCATGATCTTCGTTTTCTGAATGTTGAGCTTTAAGCCAACTTTTTCACTCTCCTCTTTCACTTTCATCAAGAGGCTTTTGAGTTCCTCTTCACTTTCTGCCATAAGGGTGGTGTCATCTGCATATCTGAGGTTATTGATATTTCTCCTGGCAATCTTGATTCCAGCTTGTGCTTCTTCCAGCCCAGCGTTTCTCATGATGTACTCTGCATATTAGTTAAATAAGCAGGGTGACTATATACAGCCTTGACATACTCCATTTCCTATTTGGAACCAGTCTGTTGTTCCATGTCCAGTTCTAACTGTTGCTTCCTGACCCGCATATAGGTTTCTCAAGAGGCAGGTCAGGTGGTCTGGTATTCCCATCTTTTTCAGAATTTTCCACAGTTTATTGTGATCTACACAGTCAAAGACTTTGGCATAGTCAATAAAGTAGAAATAGATGTTTTTCTGAAACTCTTGCTTTTTTAATGATCCAGCAGATGTTTGCAATTTGATCTCTGATTCCTCTGCCTTTTCTTAAACCAGCTTGAACATCTGGAAGTTCACTGTTCATGTATTGTTGAAGCCTGGCTTGGAGAATTTTGAGTATAACTTTACTAGCGTGTGAGATGAGTGCAATTGTGAGGTAGTTTGAGCATTCTTTGGCATTACCTTTCTTTGGGATTGGAATGCAGACTGACCTTTTCCAGTCCTGTGGTCACTGCTGAGTTTTCCAAATGTGCTGGCATATTGAGTGCAACACTTTCACAGCATCATCTTTCAGGATTTGAAATAGCTCATCTGGAATTCCATTACCTCCACTAGCTTACCATATGTGAAATAGATTTCCAGTCCAGGTTTGATGCATGAGCCAGGGCACTCAGGGCCAGTGCATTGGGATGAGCCTGAAGGATGGGATGGGAAGGGAGGTGGGAGGGGTATTCAGGATGTGGGACCCATGTGCATCCATAGCTAATTCATGTCAATGTATGGCAAAAACCAGTACAATATTGTAAAGTAATTAGCCTCCAATTAAAATAAATTAATTAAAAATTATCAAGATATGATTGGATAAACTAACACATTATTCAATCAACACATAAAAATAATACAATAGTATAGAACAATGAGATGAAGACAGCAAGATGGAAAAAAATATATAATACTTCAGCTTTAAAAAATCCACCTGAGGGGCTGTCCTAAGAAGGCAGAGGAATAGGATGGGGAGACCACTTTCTTTCCCACAAATTCATCAAAAGATCATTTGAATACTGAGAAATTTCCACAAAACAACTTCTGAAATTTGGCAAAGGACACCAGGCACACAGAAAGGCAGACCATTTTCTTCAAAAGGAGGTAGGACAAAATATAAAAGACACAAAGAGAGACAAAAGATCTAAGGATGGAGACCTATCCCAGGGAGGGAGTCGTGAAGGAGGAGAAGTTTCCAAACACCAGGAAATGCTCTCACCAGCAGGTCTGTGGGGAGTTTTGGAATCTCAGAGGGCCACATAACCTGGAGGAAAAAAAAAATGCACAGAATACATGCCTAATCACATCTCCCAGTGGAGAAGTAGCCCAGACACTATAGTCAGCCAGCAGCGAGAGGGGGCTGAACAGGGAGGCACTTGTTGCATGCTTAGGGTAAGGAGTGGGCCTGAATGCCCTGAGTACAATCTGAGGGAGCTAACTTGGGATAGCAGCCCAAACTGTGGGTTAACCAGAGAGAGAGAGGGGAAAAAAAAGAGAGAGAGAGAACTTTCCCTCGAAAAGTTCTAAGCTAAGGCACAGGCTGGTCTGCTCACAGAATAAAGGACTGAGCAAATACCAGAGGAGAGCAAGCCTGCGGACTAGCCCATTCCCCCGCTGGAGGCAGAGAGGTAGCCGGGAGACAGCCAAAGCCTGAAGGCGGGGGTCAATCTTGGCCCCAGAGACGGCATCCTCCATCAAACTGTGAGCAGGCTCTCAGTTGCTAACCAAGTCTTCCTGGGATCCTGGACAGTTGACATTTGCCAGGAGGACTGCAGCCTAAGATCAACTCCCCAGAGGAGACACACGGCACACCTGAGGTGGTGCTCTTGCTGCACACCTAGGAAACTGATCGACTGGGACCAGGGAGATGATAAGACACATCACAACCTGGGAGGGTGTGCTTGCAAAGCACCTGGTGGCCTGAGCTGCTTGGACCTGGGAAGGGCACAAAATGCAGGCCCTGTAGAGTCTGTGCCTTTGTGGAGTACCTGAGAACCTGAACCTGAGCAGCTTAGACCTGGGAAGTGCACACAACACAGGGCCTGCTTTGGATAGTTCCCCTGCAGAGGAACCTGGAGCTTGAGCAGTGTAGACCAGGAAAGCACATGTGCCATGAGCAGGGCAAACCCAGTGTGGCCCAGACACTGTGAGCACTCCCCACATACACCAGTCATATTTGTTTGCACTGTTCCTCCCTCTCTGCAGCACAATTGAACAAGTGAGCCTAAATAAGTGACCACCTTTGCCTCCTTGTGTCAGGGCAGAAATTAGAACCTGAAGAGACTTGCAAACAGAGGAAACCAAAATAAACAAAGAAGAGGGAACCCCTTTGGAAATGACAGGTGCAACAGATTAAAACCCTGTAGTTAGCATTGACTATGTTGGAAGGGGCCTATAGACCTTGAGAAGAAGTACAAGCTGATACAAGAAGTTAACTGAAACTGAACTGACTCCACAGTGCCCTCAACAGCTCCAAAGAAGTTCCTAGATATATTTTACTATTATCATTTTTTTATTTTTTTTAATTTTTAAGTTCTTTATTACCCCTTTAATTTTAATGTATAACCTGTTATTATCTTGCAAAAAACCCCTATTTTTAAAGCAAATTTCATATGTATATATTTTCTATATTTTTTGTGATTTTTAAAAAAATATTGTATTTTTGAGAGTCTAATTTCTATACTAGAATTTTAATCTTTGCTTTTTGGTATTTGTTATCAATTTTGAACCTTTAAGAATCTAATCTTCAGTACCCATTTTTACTTAGGAGTGTAATTACTAGGTTGATTGTTCTCTCCCCTTTTGACTCTCCTTTTTCTCCCCAAGGTCAATCTATCTCCTCCCTCCCCCTTCTGTTTTCAACTCTGTGAATGTCTTTGGGTGTTCTTGGATGTGGAGAACACTTAGGGAACTGATTACTGGCTAGATTTGTCTCTCTACTTTTGACTCCCCCTCTTCTCCTCCTGGTCACCTCTATCTCCTTCCTCCCTCTTCTCTTATCTGTGAAACTCTGTGAACCTCTCAGAGTGGTCCAGACGGTGGAGAGCACATAGGGAACTGATTACTGGCTAGATTGCTGTCTCCCCTTTTGATTCCCCCTTTTCTCCTCCTGGTCACGTCAGTCTCCCTCTTCCCTCTTCTCTTCACCGTGTAACTCAGCAAACCTTTCTGGGTGTCCCTCATTGTGGAGAATCTTTTCCCCATTAAACTAGATGTTTTATCATCCATGCTGTATGGATGTAGAAGTCTTGAGACTACTGTAAGAATATGACTGAAAACCAGAGGCAGGAGTCTTAAGTAAAAAACCTGAGAACACCAGAGAACTCCTGACTCCAGGGAACATTACTTGATAAGAGCTCATCCAAAAGCCTCCAAGCATACACTGAAATCAAGCTCCAACCAAGATCCAACAAGTTCCAGAGTAAGACATACCACGCAAATTCTCCAGCAATGCAGGAACATAGCCCTGAGCTTTAGTATACAGGCTGCCCCAAATCACGCAAAACCCATAGACATCTCAAAACTCACTACTGGACATTTCATTGCACTACAGAGAGAAGAAATCCAGTTCCACCCACCAGAACACTGACGCAAGCTTTCCTAAACAGGAAACCTTGACAAGCTACTCACCCAACCCCACTCACAGGGAGGAACCTCCACAATAAAGAGGAACCACAAACTGCCAGAATACAGAAAGCCCACCCCAAACACAGCAATCCAAACAAGATGAAAAGGCAGAGAAATAATCAGCAGGCAAAGGAACATGATAAATGCCCACCAAACCAAAGAAAAGAGGAGGAGATAGGGAATCTACCTGAAAAAGAAGTCAGAATAATGATAGTAAAAATGATGCTAAATCATGAAAACAAAATGGAGTTACAGATAAATAGCCTGGAGACAAAGATTGAGAATATGGAAGAAATGTTTAACAAGGACCTAGAATAAATTAAAAAGAAAATTCAATCAATAATGAATAATGCAATAAATGAGATCAAAAACATTCTTGAGGGAACCAACAGTAGAATAACTGAGGCAGAAGATAGGGTAGGTGAGGTAGAAGATAGAATGTTGGACATAAATGAAGCAGAGAAGAAAAAATAATTAAAAGAAATGAGGACAACCTCAGAGATGTCTGGAACAATGTTAAATGCCCCAACATTCAAATCATGGGAGTCCCAGAAAAAGACAAAAGGAAAGGACATGAGAAAATACCTGAAGAGACAATAGTTGAAAATTCCCTTAAATGGGGAAGGAAATAGTCACCCAAGTCCAAGAAACCCAAAGAGTCCCAAACAGGATGAAACAAAGGTGAATCACCCAAAGACACATATTAATAAAATTAAAAAGATGAAACACAAAGAACAAATATTAAAAGCATCAAGGGAAAAACAACAAATAACACACAAGGGGATCCCCATAAGGATAAAATAGACTTTAAAGGCCGTGAAAAGAGACAAAGAAGGAATCTACTTAATGATCAGAGGATCAATCCAAGAAGATATAATAATGACAAATATATATGCACCCAACATAAGAGCACCAGAATATGTAAGGCAAATGCTAACAAGTATGAAAGGGGAAATTAATGATAACACAATAATAGTGGGAGACTTTAAAACCCCACTCACACCTATGGATAGAGCAACTAAACAGAAAATTAGCAAGGAAATACAAACGTTGAATAATACAATGGACCAGTTAGACCTAATTTATATCTATAAGACATTTCACCCCAAAGCAATGAATTTCATCTTTTTCTCAAGTGCACACAGAACCTTCTCCAGGATAGACCACATCCTGGGCCATAAGCCTAGTCTTGGTAAATTCAAAATAGTTGAAATCATTCCAAGAATCTTTTCTGATCACAATGCAGTAAGATTAGATGTCAATTACTGGAAAAAAAAATAGTAAAAATTCCAACATATGGAGGCTAAACAACACACTTTTGAATAACCAACACATCACAGAAGAAATCAAAAAAGAAATCAAAATATGCACAGAAATGAATGAAAATGAAAACACAACAACCCAAAAACCTATGGAACACTGTGAAAGCAGTGCTAAGGGGAAATTTCATAGCAATACAGGCTTACCTCAAGAAGAAAGAAAAAAAAATCAAATAAATAACTGTGCATGTAAAGCAACTAGAAAAGGAAGAAATGAAGAACCCCAGGGTTAGCAGAAGGAAATAAATTATAAAAATTTAGGGCAGAAATAAATGCAAAAGAAACAACTGAGACCATAGCAAAAATCAACAAAGCTAAAAGCTGGTTCTTTGAGAAGATAAATAAAATTGATGAACCATTAGCCAGACTCATCAAGAAACAATGGGAGAAGAATCAAATCAACAAAATTAGAAATGAAAATGGAGATTCACAACAGACAGCACAGAAATACAAAGGATCATAAAAGACTACTATCAGCAATTATATGCCAATAAAATGGACAACTTGGAAGAAATGGACAAAACTTAGAAAAGTATAACTTTCCAAAACTGAACCAAGAAGAAATAGAAAATCTTAACAGCCCCAACACAAGCAAGGAAATCGAAACTGTAATCAGAAATCTTCCAGCAAACAAAAGCCCAGGGCCAGAAGGCTTCACAGCTGAATTCTACCAAAAATTTAGAGAAGAGCTAACACCTATCCTACTCAAATTCTTCCAGAAAATTGCAGAGGAAATAAACTCCCAAACTCCTTCTATTAGGCCACCATTACCCTAATACCAAAACCAGACAAAGATGCCACACACAAAAAAGAAAACTACAGGCCAATATCACTGATGAACATAGATGCAAAAATCCTTAACAAAATCCTAGCAAAAAAATCCAACAATATATTAAAAAGATAATACATCATTACTAAGTGGGCTTTATCCCAGGGATGCAAGGATTCTTCAATATTCACAAATCAATCAATGTGATACACCACATTAACAAATTGAAACATAAAAGCCATATGATTATTTCACTAGATGCAGAGAAATTCTTTGACAAAAGCCAACATCCATTTATTGAGAAAAAAAAAAAAAAAAACCTCCAGAAAGCAGGCATAGAAGGAACATACCTCAAATTAATAAAAAGCCATATATAATAAACACACAGCAAGTATTATCCTCAGTGGTGAAAAATTGAAAGCGTTTTCCTTATAGTCTGGAACAAGACAAGGTTGCCCACTCTAACCACTAATATTTAACATAGTTTTAGAAGGGTTGGCCACAGTAATCAGAGAAAAAAAATAAAAGGAATTCAGATTGGAAAAAAAGAAGTAAAACTCTCTTGTTTGCAGATGACATGATCCTACATATAGAAAACCCTAAACACACAACCACAAAATTACTAGAGCTAATCAATGAATATAGTAAAGTTGCAGGATATAAACTCAACACACAGATATCCCTCACATTTTTATACACTAAAAATGAGAAAAAAGAAAGAGAAATTAAGGAAACAATTACATTCACCATTGCAATGAAAATAATAAAATACTTAGGAATAAACCTACATAAAGAAACAAAAGATGTATATAAAAATTATAAAATACTGATGAAAGAAATAAAAAAATGACACAAATAGATCGAGAAATATACCATGTTCATGGATCAGCAGAATCAATATAGTGAAAATGAGTATACTACACAAAGCAATCCAAAGATTCAATGCAATCTCTATGAAGCTACCAGTGGTATTTTTACAGAACCAGAACAAATAATTCCACAATTTGTAAGGAAATAGATAGAACCTCGAATGCCCAAAGCAATCTTGAGAAAGAAAAATGGAACTGGAGGAATCAACCTGCCTGACTTCAGGCTATACTACAAAGCCACAGCCATCAAGACAGTATGGTACTGGCAAAAAGACAGAAATGTAGATCAGTGGAACAAAACAGAAAGCCCAGAGATAAATCCACACACCTATGTACACCTTATCTTTGACAAGGGAGGCAAGAATATACAATGGAGAAAAGACAATCTCTTTAACAAGTAATGCTGGGAAAACTGGTCAACCACTCGTAAAACATTGAAACTAGAACACTTTCTAATGTCATACACAAAAATAAACTCAAAATGGATTAAAGATCTAAATGTAAGACCAGAAACTATAAAACTCCTAGAGGCAAACATAGGCAAAACATTCTCTGACATATATCACAGCAGGATCCTCTATGACCCACCCACCCCCCCCCAGAGTAATGGAAATAAAAGCAAAAATAAACTAATGGGACCTAATTAAACTTAAAAGCTTTTGCACAAAGAAGGAAACTATAAGCAAGGTGAAAAGACAGGCTTCAGAATGGGAGAAAATAAAAGCAAACAAAGCAACTGACAAATAATTCATCTCAAAAATATACAAGTAAAAAAATATATATATATACAAGTAACTCCTGAAGCTCAATTCCAATAAATAAATGACCAAATCAAAAAATGGGCCAAAGAACATAACAGACATTTCTCCAAAGAAGCTATACAGATGACTAAAAAACACATGAAAAGATGCTCAACATCACTCATTATCAGAGAAATGCAAATCAAAACCACAATGAGGCACCATCTCACTCCAGTCAGAATGGCTGCTATCCAAAAGTCTACAAACAATAAATGCTAAAGAGGGTGCAGAGAAAAGGGAACCCTCCTACACTGTTGGTGGGAATACAAACTAATACAGCCACTATGGAGAACAGTGTGGAGATTCCTTAAAAAACTGGAAATAGAATTGCCATATGACCCAGCAATCCCACTGCTGATACACACTGAGGAAACTAGAAAGAGAAACATGTACCCCAATGTTCATCGCAGCACTGTTTATAATAGCCAGGATACAGAAGCAACCTAGATGTCCATCAGCAGACGAATGGATAAGAATGCTATGGTACATATACACAATGGAATATTACTCAGCTATTTAAAAAATGCATTTGGATCAGTTCTAATGAGGTGGATGAAACTGGAGACTATTATACAGAGTGAAGGAAATCAGAAAGAAAAACACCAACACAGTATATTAACACACATGTATGGAATTTAGAAAGATGATAACAATGACCCTATATGCAAGACAGCAAAAGAGACACAGATGTAAAGAATAGACTTTTGGACTCTGTGGGAGACTAGGGCAGGATGATTTGAGAGAATAGCATTGAAACATGTATATTACCATATGTGAAATAGATTGCCAGACCAGGTTCAATGCATGAGACAGGGTGCTCAGGGTCGGTGCATCCCTCAGGGATGACCCTGACGATTTGGATTGGAAGGAAGGAGGGAAGGGAATTCAGGATGGTGAACACATGTACACCCATGGGTGATTCTTGTCAATGTATGGCAAAAAACACTACAATATTGTAGAGCAATTAGCCTCCAACTAAAATAAATAAATTAAGTTTAAAAAATCCACCTGACATGCATGATATTCAGAATTATAGTGTGAGGATCTCGGTAATTCCACTGTTCAATAAAATACTTGAAAATAATGACAGAATTTCAAAATCAATATGTTCAAGGTTCAGGAAATTAACCGAAGTTTTACAACAATCTGAAGGGAGTTTATTCAAGAAAAACTACTGTACCTCAGTAAAAACAGTAGGATTTGTGGCATTTTTAATTTCGTTAACTCACATATCACTTCCCCCAGTTCTATGGTACCTGTAAAAACAATAGTTTTTAAGCTACTGGAGGAGGAAGAGTATGTTAGGAAATACCTAAAGAGTCCTATCCCCTGAGCATTTCATAGGTTGTTTTGTTTGGCAGTTCCTTGTAAGAGTCTTATCCACAGGGTATTCTTGTTATTTGATCTGAATCAGAGCTTTCTCAAAATTAAAAAATCCCTATTCTCAGGGTGTTTTTGTTTTGTTTTGTTTGAAGAGAACTAAGTGCAGTTGTTAATGGTACAGCTCCATAAGGTCGCAGTTGTTAATGGTACAGCTCCATAAGGTCATGCAAATGAGTGTCCCCCCAAAAGTTGAAAAGGAGAACCTAGGAAAAGGATGTCCATGGAGGCTTTGAAAAGCTCTGCTGCTGCTGCTAAGTCGCTTCAGTCGTGTCTGACTCTTCATGACCCCATGGACTGCAGCCTACCAGGTTCCTCCATCCATGAGATTTTCCAGGCAAGAGTACTGGAATGAGTTGCCATTGCCTTCTCTGTCTGATATATTACTGGCAATCAAAACTATTATGCAAATGAGCATGGGCATGTACTTGCTCAGGAAAAACCTGATAAAACCTTAAAATCTCACCCCTGGCTGTCCTTGAGACCTTATAAATGATGTCAAGGCAATGTTGTAAATTGCCTGCTAGAGTGGTGAAGACATCACACACACACACACACACACACACATACATATCACTGCTCAGCAACATGCATACAACTTATTGTTTCAAGACATTTAAGGAAATACAGTATGAGGTAGAGAAAGAAGAAAGGATTAAAAAAAAAAAAAGAGCCTCAGAAACCTGTGGGAAAATTTCAAATATATCAATATACACACAATGAAAATCTCAAGGCAAAAGAAAGAAAAAAGTGCAGAAAAAATAGTTGAATGATTAATGGCTGAAAAAAGTCCTAGAGTTTATTAAACCTTTAATTTACACATAACAGAAGCCCAGTAATTCCAAATAAAATAATTTCAAAGAAATTTACAAGCAAACACATCATAAACTGTCAAAAGACAAAAAGAGATTCTTGTAGGCAGCAAGAGATGAAGGACACATTTTGTGCCAGGAATCCTCAATAAGATTAACAGTTGATTTCTTATCAGAAACCATGGAGACAAGAATGCAGTAGGATATATTCAAAGTGGTGAAAGAACACAACTGTCATCCTAGAACTCAATATGCAACAAAACTAAACTTCAAAGATAAAAGATAAATTAAGGCATTTCTAGATAAATTTATTTTTCACTACCAAAATTTTTCACTACCAGACCTACCCCATAAAAAAATGCTAAAGAGAGTCCTTCAGAATAAAGAAAAAAGGACACTAACAGGTAACTCAAATTCACATGAAGAAATAAAGAACATCAATAAATGTAACTACCGAGGCAAATATAAAATAAAAAGATGAAAAACAGCATGACTTTGTTTCTGTATTGTTTCTTCTCTTATTCTGATTTTTAAAAACCCAGCTACATGAAATAGTAATTATGAAACTACATGATGTGCTTATGTATACGGATTATAATTTATATGACAATGATTGCACAAAAGGAAGGGAGGGAATGCAGGTATACTGGAGCAAAATTTCTGTATGGTATTGAAATAAAGTTACTATTAATAAGGACAAAATTATTTTAGATTTATTCTAATTGTAATCTCCAATGCAGCCACTAAGAAAATTATTTTTTATAGATAGTAAAAGGAATTACATGGGAATTAAAATAGCACACTAGAAAATCCCTTAACACACACAAAAAAGACAGTAATTGGGAACACAGAAAAAAGGCATAAGACATGCAGGGAAAAAAAATAACAAACTGGCAGGTATTATCCTACCTTAAAAATAACCACATTAAATGTAAATGGATTAGACACTGGAATCAAAAGTTTGAGATTAGAAGAACAGATTAAAGCTATGATCCATTTATACATTCATTATGTACAAGAGAAAAATTTCAGATTCAAAGACACAATCTTAAAGTTAAAAGATAAAAAATATGCCATGAAAAAAAAAAAAATGGAAGTTGAAGTATGTATGTATATATATATGACAAAACAGATTATGGTAATTTTTGCTAAAAACAAAGGACATTTTATAACAATTAAAGACTCAAATTAGAAGGAAGAGATAACAATTATAAACATATAAAAGCAAACCTACAGATCATTGTCCCTCAGAAACATAGGAATTCTAATAAAATATTAATAAACAAATCCAATAACATTTTAAAAATGATCACACATTATGACTAAATGGGATTTATTCTGCCAATGTAAATTTGGTTTAATACCTAAAATAATCAGTCAAGGTAATAAACCATTTTAATAGAATAAAGAACAAAAACTACATGATCATATTAATAAATGGATTAAAAGCATTTGACAAAATCCAACACACTTTTATGCTTAAAAATATACCAACTAGAAACAGAAGGCAAAATCCTCAACCTAGCATAAGGCATATATAAAGATCTACAGCTAATGTAATATTTAAAATTGTGAAAGCCTGGATGCTTTCCCCCTAAGATCAGGAACAGGAAAAGGATGCATGTTCTTGTCATTTCTATTAAGCATTGTACAAAAGTTATATCAAGGGCAAATGGGCAAGTATAAAAAATGATAGGTATCTAAACTACAGAAGGTACAGTAAAATTATCTTTGTTTGTAGGTAATACAATCTCATATACTGAAAATTCTAAGAAAGACACACAAAATATACAGTAGAAATGAGCATCCAAAAAAATGAAGAAAACAATTATTTTATAATATCATAAAAAATAAATACCTATGGATAAATTTAACAGCAACAACAAAAAATACCCTGCAGATTTGTACTCTAAAAACTACAAAACATTTTTTTGTAGAAAGAAAACAATTAAAGGACACCTAAATACATGGAAAGGCAGCCCATGTTCATGGATTGGAAAACAATATTGTTAAGGCAGCAGTACCCTGCCAAATTGATAATAGAAATTCAATACAATTCTTATGAAAATCTCTGCTGGTTTTTGCAATGAAACTTAAAAAGAAGATGTTCCTAAGATTAATGTATAAGTACAAAGAACTCACACTATCCAAAACAGTTTTGAAAAATAACAGATTTGTAGTACTCACACTTTTTCAAACCTTACTAAAAAGGTACAGGTATGAAAACAACACTGGTATAAGCATAGCAATGGAGTAGAATGTAAAGTCAAAAAATAAACCCTTACTTTTGTGGTCAGTTCATTTTTGAGAAGGGAGTGTCAACAGATCAGCTGGGAAGGAATAAGCTTTTCAACAAATAGTTCTGGGACAACTGGGTATCCATATAAAATATTACTTTGAGCCTTACCTCTCATAATATTTTAAAAAAAAATTCACTTAAAATGAATTATAGACTCAAATGTAAGTGTTAAGACTTACTTACCATTGGAAGAAAACTTAGGTTTAAATCTTCCTGACCTTGGGTTAGGTAATAATTTAGACACAACTCCAAAAGCATAAGTAACAAAATAAAATGGATTTCATAAAAATTAAAACTTTTATGATGAAAATGGTGCCATCAATAAAGTGAAAAGATGGCCCATATAATGGGAGAAAATATTTGTAAGTAATATGTGATAAAGGATTTGTATCCAGAATACACAAAAGACCTTACAACTCAATAATAAGAAGATAGATGATCCAATAAAAAATGAGCAGTATTATGACCTGACATTTCACCAAAGAAGATATATGAATAATCAATAAGCACAGAAAAAGATGCTCAATATCATGAATCACTAGGGAAATGGAAATGAAACATAATAACATACCAATTCATGCCCACTAGGATTTTTTTTTTTTAAGACAGCAACAAAAAGTGGTAAATAGTGATACTGATCACTCATTCACCACTAGAGGGAATGGAAAATTATATAGCCACTTTGGAAGCAGTTTGGCTCTTCTCACAAACTTAAACATATAATTACCATATGACCCTAAATTGAATTATTGGAGATAGAGCCAAGAGAAATGAATACATACATCGACCCCAAAATTTACATATAAATGTTAACAGCAGCATTATTCATAATGGTCAAAAAAGAGGGAATAGCTCAAATGTTTACTAATTGATGAATGAATCAAGAGAAGGTGGTATATTATTTGACAATAAAAAAGAATGCTGACATTCTACAACATGGATTAAACTTTAAAAATGTTAAATAAAATAAGTCAGATAACAAAAGTCATTTGTTGCATAATTTGATTACATCAAATATAAAGAATGGGCAAATCCACGGAAAAATAAAGTAGGTTAGTGGTTGCCTAGGGCGGAGGATGATGTAGCAGAATACAGGTGAATGCTAATGGGTATAGAATTTCTTTTCTGGGGTGATAAAATGTTCTAAAATTAGACTGTGGGTATGACTTCACAACTCTGTGAATGTACTTTAAAAAAACCCTACAAAATTGTGTACTTTAAATGGGAAACTATATGGCATATGGATTATATCTGCATAGAAGTGTTTATAAGAGAAACTCTAGTGGTCTTTATTTATGGAAGCTGTTATACAACAATTAGAAGCTTGTCTCTCATTGGTTTATTTTCTCCTAAAACCCAAATAAATTAGAAAGGGTCTTACTACTTTGGCTCAACTACTTTCATAGGAAGGCAAGTTTGATAAATTTGAACATTATTCTAGCTGCCCCCTGACAACAAATACAAAGTTATTTTTTGACCCCTAAATACTCTCACTATCTAAACTCTTAAAATTGATATTGTTTTGGCTTTTGCCTTTTTTCAGAGCAATAAGGAAAATCTGAATAGGACTGCTTATATAAACTGGATGAAACCTGTATATCTTTGCATTCTAACCTCTAGAGGATTGATAATCAAACAAAACTGTAAACAGTTTTCACTAGTGAGTCACAATATAGAATTAGTGCAAAGAAGTGTAACTTATAGGAAGGCCTATAAGGATAGCTTTGTAAAACTTTGAGGGTTTTTTTTTTTTTTTCTTATTTTGTTTTGGTTTGTCTCAATTGAAGAAACTTCCTTAAGTAGACTAGGTGATCCACTGTAGATAGGTATCTAATTAGACTTGAATTAGATGATCTTGTAAATACTTCTAAAATTGAGATTGTGTTATATTTCTGGCCAATTGCCCTGACTTATTTTCATTATCTATACGAGCAGAAACTTAGTTCAGGTTTCCCTTAAGGTTAAAAAAAAACCAAATATATATATATATATATATATATATATATATATATATATATGCAGTAGAATGTATCCAACAAATACTCAGTGATTTATTGAATTAAAGTTATTTCAGTGAGTGCTGAGATTTTATATAGATTTCTTAGGTAATTGCTTTTCTTTTTTAACATTTGCTTTGACTTTGACTGCCAGGTTTTAAAATATAACTTCACTAACAACCAACCAGATATCGCCTGAATTTTTCTTTGAATTATGCTCTTCACAATTTGAAACCGTTTATTCATCTGGAGAATCTCTCCAGTGGAGACACTACCAGATCCTGAAACTAGAGAGAAGCTTAGATTTAACCCTACAGATAGAATAAGCTAAATACAAATAATCATTACATTCCATCTCTATTTACCTCTCTCTCTCTCTCTCTCACACACACACACACACACACACACACACATAGAAGTACAAAACTTTTATTATAGCATCTCTATTTATGGTCTTATGCCCTTTGTTGGGGAGAGGTAATTTTTCTTTCAATTTGGAAACAAGAAAATAGTTGCTTTGGAGGATCATCCACCCAAGTGCATCACTATTTCCTTGAATTACAAAAAAACATTTAGGGTTAGAGCATTCAACAAGCATGGCATCATATTATGAAATGATTCATGTGCTACAAACATCAAATATTTAAAGGCATTTATCGCTAGCACATGGTGGTGTGCTGAGCATTATACCATGATAAGCACATAGGCATTATATTTTCCTTCTGGGAGATAATTTTCCTTCCTTATGTGATCTTAATCACCTAAGTTTTGATTGTTGGGAAAATTGCATACAAAGAGATAAAACTGAGAACCACTTGTCACTGAAAGTTTACTGAGGAAGTATTGCCACCAAAGCTTCTGAAAACAATTGCTAATCTGCTCAAGAGTTCATGCATTGCAGCCATTATGTGAAAAATTCACTCTCTCACCTACCTGTAAATAAAAGGGAAATAATCACAAAACTAGGAACACCTGTGGGTTGTGACGAGTAGATGTACCGATAAAACCAAATGCTTTATTGGTCTTTGACTTTAAAATCAAGAACAACAAAAGACAGTTGGTTTACATTTTGGAGAGGGTTGGATAAACAAGGTGAAGTTTTTACTGACTCAAAGTGAAATGCAAAAATAGCAACAATTCTAAACTTCACCATTTCTCATCTTAATAAAAAATTACGATAAAAAACCATTACATGTTGAAGCTGGAGAGGTCATTCAGTTCAATTCAGTCACTCAATCGTGTCCAACTCTTTGCTACTCCACAGACTGCATCATGCCAGGCTTCCCTGTCCATCACCAACTCCTGGAGCTTACTCAAACTCACGTCCATCGAGTTGGTGATGCCATCCAACCATCTCATCCTCTGTCATCACCTTCTCCTCCAGCATTCAATCTTTCCCAGAATCAAGGTCTTTTATAATGAGTCAGTTCTTCGCACCAGGTGGCCAAAATATTGGAGTTTCAGCATCAGTCCTTCCAATGAATATTGAGGACTCATTTTCTTTAGGATTGACTGGTTTGATCTCCTTGTAGTTCAAAGGACTCTCATGAATCTTCTCCAACACCGCAGTTCAAAAGCGTCTTTTAAATTCATGGCTGCAGTCACCATCTGCAGTGATTTTG
The DNA here is from genome assembly GCF_055505025.1 of Bos grunniens. NCBI lineage: Eukaryota > Metazoa > Chordata > Mammalia > Artiodactyla > Bovidae > Bos > Bos grunniens. Next base: position 95,164,075 of record NC_141194.1, on the reverse strand, counting down.
GAGCCCAAGAAAATAAAGTCTCTCACCTTTTCCATTGTTTCACAATCTATTTGCCATGAAGTGATGGGACTGGATGCTGTGATCTTAGATTTTTGAATGTTGAGTTTTAAGCTAGCATCTTCACTCTCTTTCACCTTCACAAAAGGCTTTTTAGTTCCTCTTCATTTTCTGCCATAAGGGTGGTGTTATCTGCATATCTGAGGTTGTTGATATTTTTCCTGGCAGTCTTGATTCCAGCTTGTGCTTCATCTAGCCTGGCATTTCACATGATGTACTCTGCACATAAGTTAAATAAACAGGGTGACAATGTACAGCCTTGAGGTACTCCTTTCCCAATTTGGAACCGGTCCATTGTTCCATGTCTGGTTCTAACTGTTGCTTCTTGAGCTGCATACAGATAAGGTAGTCTGGTATTGGAGGTCATCTAATACACTGATACCCAATTGCTAGCTTCAGATTAGATTCATACACATCACCCAGAGTTGTTTTTCCTAAAGTAGCCACTCCCCAAAGTCCCATATCATAACATAGTGACTCATTTGATATATGGTACAACTGGAACTTTGTATTTTAAAACAAGATTTTTGAGGTTATAATGATATACCTACAGGTTTGAGAAATGTTGATTTATTTTAAAATGAATAGCTTTTGGCGTAGAAACTTACCTACAGAGAACAACCTGAAAAACTATTAAAAACATTTATATGTAATATATATATATATAACATAAAATGTATGTATTTATGTAAACAATTATATATTTACATATATAATTTAAATTAAAGTTTATAAATAGATAAGTACATGATAGATAATCTGCATCAGAAAGTCACTGAAGAAATCCAAACTTTAGGGGATAAAATTCTGCAGAAGAAGTTTCCACATAGAGGTAAAGTGACCTTTTGCATCCATACATTCTTTCCCATTTGCTAATACTGGACGCAAAGCAGAAAGCCTAAGATTCTGGATCTCCACTCCCTTAACCCTAAGTAGAGAACTTCTACTATGAAGCACAAGGTCCAGAATCCCAGTAAAAATGGCATTAGGTTGGTTTAACCACAATAATGTTTGCCAAATTCTGAAGCTGTATGGAGCAAGGGGTTAATTATTTAGCTAAGCAGAAAACCTCTGAAAAATCAATCCAGAGTCTTCAGGGATCTTATGGTACTATGGAGACAAAATACCTGATCTGTGGAGAAGGTTCTGTCTGTCAGCCACTTTCTCTCTGTTGGGACCACCAGAAGGCTATATCAGAAGAAAAGTGACTGAGAGTATTGAAACATAGCCCCAAGGCAGCTCAATCTCTGAAGGATTCTTATTAGTCTTTACCTTACTTGCCTTGCAAAAAAGAATGAATTCTTACAGAAGGAAGAGTGTATCACTGAGATCATCTACAAAATTTTTATATAAAAAATCTGACATTCAACAAAAAACATAAAAGTCACGCCCAAGAACAGTACTAAATCACCAAAATCCAGGCTAAAAGAAAATGATAGAAAGAGACCCAGGGATGATCCAGATATCGGTGATAGAAGAAAAAGACTGCAAAGTAATAATGGTTAATATACTCAAAAAGTAAAGGGAAAGTTGGAGAAAATAGATATAAAAATGGAGGATTTCCATAAACAACTGAATCTATTAAAAATGAAAATCAAAAAGACAATTTAAAAAAATGAAAGTCAAATGGTAACTTTTAGAATCAAAAAGTGCCGTACTTGAGATTAAAAACATTATAGTTGGATTTAACAGAAGATTAGAGTAGAAAAGAGGATTAGTGAACTAGAAGACAAATCAACAGAAAAGCCCAGAGAGGAAAAAAAAAAAAAGGAAAATGATGGAAGAGTTTAATAGCCACAAAGCATGGGATACTATGGTTGGAAATAAGTGAGAAAATAATAGTTTACACAGTGATTCATAAATACATTTTTTTCTTTTCTTTTTTTTTTTTAATTTTAGGCTGTAGTAAGTTCTATCATGGTGTTGTTGTTTAGTCCCTAAATCATATTTAATTCTTTTGCCACCCCATGGATTGTAGCCCACCATCCATGGGCTTTCCCAGGTAAGAATACTGGAGTGGGTTGCCATTTCCTTCTCCAGGGGATCTTCCAGACCCAGGGATCGAACCTGTGTCTTTTATGTCTCCTGCATTGGCAGGTGTGTTCTTTACCACTAGGACCACTTGGGAAGCCCCAAGTACTATCATACATTCTAATACTCTTTAAATTAAACATTGGTTGCCCATGTGTTATACAAAATGACTCATTGGTGGACAGGGAAGCAAATATTAAAACTATTTTTTAATTCATTTTAAAATAAAAGTTTCTATTGTTTTTTATTATATATATAAAATCATACATGGTACTAAATGAATGAGAAGTAAGCATGTATTAGGGTATGAATGATTTTTGTTGTTGTTAAATAAGAGATATAGGATTGAAATTTTGGAAACCATTGACTTGTTCTTTATATAGGAGTTGTGTTCTGAATATTAAATATCAGCTCAGTGAATTTTTCTTGATAAATGATTTATTTTGCTCTATAATATCTGAAATTATGCTTTTTGAAGAAATGTGTCCAAGGATACAGTCATTATAACAGATACTAAGCAAATCATAAACACATGTGACAAAGACAATTTTAATTGGTATGGAGGTTTATAGGTAAAGTAATAAGGTGAGTAAAGTTTGTTAATTTGGAGCACATTTTAATGTCTTCCAAACCTTCTCCCATGTCTAAAGTCCTCTCTTCAAACAGAGGCTTATTTTCTCATTTTTCTAAGTATTCTCCCCTCCTCACATACGTCCAACTTATTTCTGCCCAGCCTTTAAAGAACACACTTCAAAGCTCTTTTCCTTCCATCAAAGCAATCAGACCCCTACAGTCTCTCAGTTTGGCCTTTACAACTGATCTGAAATGTTTTCTAGTTAAGGATAAAGCATTTGACTTACTAATAACACCTAGGCATGAATGGTTCATATTCTACTTATTACTTGCTTAAAAATGTTATGGAGGCTTATTAGCCCAGTGTGGTATAAAGGCATGGAACTTGGAGTCAGAATGGCTCATTAAATATCCCTCTCACTACTAAATAATGAGGCATTGTAAATGTAAGTTAATTCTTTGGGTCTCTGTTTTCCCATCCATAAAATGGGAGTTGTGATACTTGTGGGATTGTAGAGAAAATAATTTTGTGTTACTACAAAGTTAAGGCTTTCTGGAAAAAAAATTTACTGTAACCTGAGATAAAGGATATGCCATGAAACTTAAAGGATGAATGAATAAATAGTAAAAGATTCATTTCCCCAGAGATATGTGCTTACACTTCAAAGACTTATGAGTCCCAGAGCCGTGGAGATACTCCAGGGGTTGTCAACCATGAGACATTTGTCTAATCTTCCCCACTGGTAGATATTTATTTATATATCAAAGTTTAAAAACCTAAGGCCCTCCTCTTCTCTTCATAAGGAGAATTGTTTAATTATGAAGATTAAGTTTCTATCCTTTTCTCAGGAGACAAGGGAGAAAATGTGTATATAAGATCCAAGATTCTTATTTTCAAGGTTCTATTCTGTGTTGTGGTGGGTGACATCTACTCCTTATTGTATTTCACTGGGAGGAAAAACAGTTGAGACAAAAAAGAACAAATCCAGCTAGTGCTACAAGTAAAAACAATTTCCCTTGACCCAGAAATTTCATGTTAACTTTTAGGTTAATATGAATAAATATAGATAAAATCAATATCTATCTTATCAACTACACAGTAGAGGGTAAAATAAGATTCTGGATATGGAAGGTCTTCAGAAAGAACTTTCACATTCCAGGAGATCATTTTCTCCAATTTTACTTTGTTGCTATTCTTTTTGAAGTAGTAGGATGTTTGTCACAACTGAAAAATGCTCAGAATTCTGTGCTTTCTTATTTGAACTTTGCTTATGCATTTCTTGTGCCATAACTACGCTCTTTTTATAAGAAAAAAAAACAAGGCTATTAGAACACTTCTTATTAACTATAATCTGAAAATTTAAATGAATATACCAGTTATTTGAATGAATATACCAGTTTTGCTGGGAAAGATTGAAGGCAGGAGAAGGGGACGACAGAGGATGAGATGGTTGGATGGCATCGCCTACTCAATGAACATGAGTTTGAGTAAGATCTAGGAGTTGGTTATGGATAGAGAAGCCTTGCATGGTGTAGTTCATGGGGTCGCAAAGAGTCAGACACGATTGAACGACTGAACGACTGAATTGACTGACAAATTAGAGCCAGTTATAGCAAATATTAGGGCCAATTATAGCAAATATAAGAGTCGGAACTCAGTATGCTACATCATTGTGAAGATTTTTAAAATAATGTTTATCACCTTAAAAGAACAGAAAAATTAACTTACAAATTACAGCACCAAGAAACAAAGTTAATACTGGCATCTTGGGATGCTTCTTGCTGAGATATTACATGGAAACAAGACTAACACCTTCACACATTGAGAAATGTCTTCTCTAAAAAGGGATATAATGTTTTTGATAACATTTTTAGACTTTGAAGCCTTCAACTTTATTTCAAATATTTGATAAAGTATTTATTTCTTCTTTAGATTTGGACACAAGAATCGTTTACATGGCCTAAAAATTCCATAGTTCAAAAATAATTCACCTAATAAGTGAGGCAGTAGTCAAGAGAATATCTTAGTATATATGCCCTTCCAATAGAAACAATTCTAAAGTTAAAGGGCACTCCAAAGATAGAGTCCTCCTTTCAAGGTAATGACATATACATTTATTCAAAAAGGCAGCTTTTGCCAAATGTCAAAGTTTCAGCCCCAAGGATTTCTCTGGACATACTGTAGAAAATATAGTTATTTAAATAAAACCTCCATTTTCTTTGGCATTCTTTTCCACAATCCTTCTATAACACCGGGAGCTCAAATACCCTGATAATCTTGAATCTATAGTGAAGGGAAGACAAAACCTATGCTGTTTATTTATTAAATCTTTTTTCCCATTATTAATATTTTCTATCATGCTACAGATAGGCCATTCTCTGATAAATTCAAGAAAATAGTCATTACTATAGTACTTGGAAGATGTTGCTTAAGGATATACATGAACATATATATATATATATATGTATAATGTATACATGTACACATATTTATTGAATGCCCTATGTCACACACTGTACCAAGCATTCTACAAGCATCAGTTTAATTTTCAAAACAACTTTATGTGATAGGTGTGAGTACTGTCTATATTTTATAGTTAAGAATGCTGAGACTCCAAGATGTTATTTGCCCAAAACTAGTAAGTGGGGTTTTCCCTGGTGACTCCACTGGTACAGAACATGCCTTCCAATGCAAGAGACACAATAGGCACCTGTTCAATCCTTTGGTCAGGAAGATCCCCTGGAGAAGGGAATGGCAACCCACTCCAGTAGCCTTGGCTGGAAAATTCCATGGACAGACAAGCCTGGTGGGCTACAGCCCGTGGGGTTGCAAAGAGTCAGACATGACTGAGTGCACATGCACAGTAAGTGGAGTGTCAAGGTTTGGACCAGGTCTATCTAACTCCGAGCTGTGAAAAATGATGTAAAATGCATTTAAGTTCAGTTCAGTTCAGTCCCTCAGTCATGTCCACTTATTTTCAACCCCATGGACTGCTGCACAACAGGTTTCCCTGTCCATCACCAACTCCTTGAGCTTCCTTAAACTCATGTCCATTGAATCGGTGATGCCATCCAATAATCTAATCCTCTGCCATCTCCTTCTCCTCCCTTCAATATCTCCCAGAATCGGGGTCTTTTACCAATGAGTCAGTTCTTCCCATCAGGTGGCCAAAGTATTGGTGTTTCAGCTTCAGCATCAGTCCTTCCAGTGAATATTCAGGACTGATTTATTTTAGGATTCACTGTTTTGATCTCTTTGCAGTCCAAGGGACTCTCAAGAGTCTTTTCCAGCACCACAGTTCAAAAGCACCAATTAAAATTAATTTAAAAAAAGCATCAATTCTTCGGTGCTCAGCCTTCTTTATGGTCCAACTCTCACATCCACACATGACTACTGGAAAAACCATAGCTTTGACTAGATGGAGATTTGTTGGCAAAGTAATGTCTCTGCTTTTTAATATGCTGTCTAGGTTGGTTATAGCTTTTCTTCCAAGGAGGAAACCTCTTTTAATTTCATGGCTGCAGTTACCATCTGCAGTGATTTTGGAGCCCAAGAAAAAAAAGTCGACTATTTCCAATATTTCCCTATCTATTTTCCATGAAGTGATGGGATCGGATGCCATGATCTTTGGTTTTTGAATGTTGAGTTTTAAGCAAGCTTCTTCACTCTCCTCTTTTGCTTTCATCAAGAGGATCTTTAATTCCTCTTTGCTTTCTGCCAAAAGGGTGGTGTCATCTGTGTATCTGAGGTTATTGATGTTTCTCTGGCAGTCTTGAATGCAGCTTGTACTTTATCCAGCCTGACATTTTGCATTATGTACTCTACATATAAGTTAAATAAGCAAGGTGACAATGTACAATCTTTCTTACTCCTTTCCTAGTTTGGAACCAGTCAATTGTTCCATGTCTGGTTCTAACTGTTGCTTCTTGACCTGCATACAGATTTCTCAGGAGGCAGGTAAGGTGGTTTGGGATTTCCATTTCTTGAAGAATTTTCCAGTTTGTTGTGATCCATACAGGAAAGGCTTTGGAATAGTCAATAAAGCAAAAGTAGATTTTTTTTTTTTTCTGGAACTCTCTTGCTTTTTTGATTATCCCACAGATGTTGGCCATTTGATCTCTGGTTCCTCTGCCTTTTCTAAATCCAGCATGAATATCTGGAAGTTTACGGTTCATGTACTGTTGAAGCTTGGCTTGGAGAATTTTGAGCATTACTTTACTAGCGTGTGAGATAAGTGCAATGTGCAGCAATTTCAACATTCTTTGACATTGCTTTTCTTTGGGATTGGAATGAAAACTGACTTTTTCCAGTCCTGTGGTCACTGCTGAGTTTTCCAAATTTACTGGCATATTGAGGGCAACACTTTCACAGCATCATCTTTTAGGATTTGAAATACCTCAACTGGAATTCCATCACCTCCACTAGCTTTGTTCATAGTGATGCTTGTTAAGGCCCACTTGACTTCACATTCCAGGATGTCTGGCTCTAGGTGACCAATCACATCATTATGGTTATCTGGGTCATTTAGATCTTTTTAATATAGTTCTTCTGTGTATTCTTGCCATCTCTTCTTAATATATTCTGCTTCTGTTAGGTTCATAAGATGGCATCACTGACTCGATGGACGTGAGTCTGAGTGAACTCCGGGAGTTGGTGATGGATAGGGAGGCCTGGCGCGCTGTGATTCATGGGGTCGCAAAGAATCGGACACTACTGAGCAACTGATCTGATCTGATTTTCCCCATATTTGCATGAAATGTTCCCTTGGTATTTCTAATTTTCTTGAAAAGATCTCTAGTCTTTCCCATTCTATTGTTTTCCTCTATTTCTTTGCATTGATCACCAAGGAAGTCTTTCTTATCTCTCCTTCCTATTTTTAATGCATTTAAAACTATGGAGAAAAAATATTAAAATTTAAACTATGGTAGTCAAAGAGGTGTTGCTTAAAATGATATGTTGAGCAAGTTGACTGATATATATTGTTTTACTCTCAAGCTTTTAATTTCGAGACAGTGTTAAGTGGCAGGAAAAGCACTATATTTAGACTCAAACAGATCTGTGTCAGTTATCTGTGTTAATTTGAGCAGGTTATTTTTCTCCAATCAGGGTTAATATGTATATAGCTTTAAAAGTACTTTGCACAAGACTGGTGCTCAATAATTTTGAATCATTTCTGATTACAATTTCTCAGCTTTCTCCATCAATATACAGACATCAGACACCTCCAGTTTTGGGGTCATAGAATATGACAAAAATAGCATTGAGTCACTTTTGATCCTAGATCTCAAGATGTCCTGTACACTTTCACTTATAGAATAGTGCCAGATAATGAAAAACACATAACCTAGCTACCTCCACTTCCAGAGCCAACAGTCAACCAAAGCAGAACTGCCTGGTTGACTAGCAGCTGATTGATTACATACACATGATTGAGTCCAGCAGAAATCAGAATTTCCCACCTCAGCCCAGCCTAAATTCCTAATATACTGAGTCATTAACTAAATTAATGCTTGTTGACTGAAGTCACTAAATTTTTACTTGATTTCATCCTGCAAATGCCAACTGGAACAGTATTTCCATAATTCTCTTTCTAAATCAGCCAAGTCAAGTTCTTGTGCAATAGTATGCCATAGGTTAGTGGAGGGAAGATACAACAGAATTATAAGGCATGTGTCTTGCTCTCAAAGAGCTCACATTTTTTTGATAAGATGAGAATGATACACATGGGTACATATTGTGAACAGGAATGTAATCAACTGTTGATTCCCCATACATGAGCTCCTCTCTGGGAACAACTTAAATCATTAAGGAAATAAATTCATGTTTCTAGGCTACTCAGTTCCTATGTAATAGAAATTCCTGTATTCAGTCATTGTTTTTGTCCCTGTGCTTCCATGGGAGTAATTGACAACTGGATTTGTGGCAGTTGATTTGAGATAAAACTGGTGAGTGTGCATGGAATCCTTTTTGATTCCCAAGAGAAAGCCCCATTGGGATAACTTTAGACTGCATTACTGAAAGGAGTATATAAGACACACAGATGAGCTGCCAGAAAGGAGGAGAGAGGAGGAAGGCAGCATTTTCTGTCAGTGAGAGTGCTGTAAAAGTATGAAATCTTTTAATCACACACGTGCTGACAAGCTGCTGTTAATGGTCACTAATGTGCAAACATTGATGTTTGCAACAGTCAGACTGGAGAGGCACTTGTAATTAAAAACATGAGTTTTGGAGTCAGACAGATCCAGGTTCAAATTAAAAGTCTCCTAAGTCCATTCTGAAGGAGATCAGCCCCGGGATTTCTTTGGAGGGAATGATCCTGAAGCTGAAACTCCAGTACTTTGGCCACCTGATGTGAAGAGTTGACTCATTGGAAAAGACTGATGCTGGGAGGGATTGGGGGCAGGAGGAGAAGGGGACGACAGAGGATGAGATGGCTGGATGGCATCACTGACTCGATGGATGTGAGTCTGAGTGAACTCCGGGAGTTGGTGATGGACAGGGAGGCCTGGCGTGCTGCGATTCATGGGGTCTCAAAGAGTCAGACATGACTGAGTGACAATGTCAAATGAACTATTTTCAGTTCAGCATCCTCATCTTTGAGAAGAAAATAATGAGGACACCTAACTCATATGTGTATTGTGAAGATAAAGAAAAGTGTGTGTGTGTGTGTGTGTGTGTGTGTGTGTGTGTGTGTGTACACATATATACTCACTGGAAAAAGCAAAACCAAAAACAAGCTAGTTTCAATTGTACTTGCCATGCTTAAAATGTTTCATCTACCTTCTTGTTGCTGTTCCATCTTTTACCTGAAGATGATGCACCTTTCTCTCTGATGTGATCTGTCTTTAAGCATTCCCATTTTGAGCATCTGAAGAAAATCCACTTTGGCCATTTGTGCATTTATTGTGTGGACTGTGGAAAGGCTTCTAAAACATACTGGGTCTCTTTCAATGGCTCCTCATTATGTAAACAGTAAATGCTGCTAACTAATGGGTTCATCTCTGACTTACAATTCTCTAGGCAGCACCTTCCCATTCCCAGTTCCTCTTCTCTATGAATTACTGACTAGGAGCAGGATAATGAGTCCCTTGCCTCACATACTATAAAGAAAACTATGAGAGGCTGCTAAGTTTTGATTATATTCTCTTTAAATGGATTTGTCTATTCCTTTCTGTTCTCTTTTTACTTCCTGTTTCTGCAAATGATTTTCCTTTTAAAAGAACCTTATCTTTGACCATGATTTTATTCAAACTGCAGCCGTAGTTGTTTGATTAGAGTTCTTTCTGCCCTTAAGTGTGGAAGAGACAGAATTTACAGCTCATCTACACAACTTAATGCAGAAGTATTTTGTTGCTTGGTGGTGGCTGTTAAACGGAAAAAGAAATTTCAGAAATGTTGATTGACAGAACTCTCTTATTTATCCTTCATTTCTGAAATGCTGGCAGATTTCTGTCTGCTACTCATTTTGTCACTCCTTGACCTTCCTCCATTGCACAGCTTCTTCAGCCAATTACACATGAGGACACTTTCAAGAAGCTAGGAGAAAGAAAGGGTTAATGCATGGACTGCATTACATTTCATATTCTTTCTTGTGCCTCTCTCACATATCCTTGGTCCGTATCCTGGGAAATACACAGTGGTAAGAATGAAAATGATTCACTCTAAAAATCCTGACAAGATTGCTCTGAAATGATGTGTATGTTCTTAAATGACATGTACTGATGGAGTCAGGAGGTCTCAGAGCTCTTCACATCCTATCTATGTCCTCTTCCCTCTTCTCTCTTCTCTTGCCCTGGCCCTAATTCCCCATACTGCATATATTCACCTTTCAATCATTTCTCCCTCCAGGCTGCTGCAGTGATAGAGCAGAGACAGAAGGCACAGGAAAAGATGAAAAGCATGTATGTCTGGCTGTATTTTAAGACAAACACACGTGTTTGGAGAACACCCGTTATTTTTTATTATCTAGGTGTTTTTTTTTTTTTTTTTTCCCTCTGATGCAGATTATCAAGTGATGGCTACATACAAAACTTATAGCATGGAATTAAAAATTGCTACTTGGACATCCTTTTAAGTTGCACAGGGGTTGTATCAATTAGAACAAGAACCAATGTTTTGGGGACATATAACATTACTAAGGGGCTTCCCTGGTGGCTCAGAGGGTAAATAATCCACCTGTAATGTGGGAAACCTGGGTTCGATTCTTGGATTGGGAGGATTCCCTGGAGAAGGGAACAGCTACCCATTCCAGTATTCTGGCCTGGAGAATTCCATGGACAGAGGAGCCTGGCAGGCTACAGTCCATGTGGTTGCAAAGAGTCAGACACAACTGAGTAACTTTCACTCACTCACTCACTCAACATTTATGGGAACCTTATCTAATTTATTCTTCACAGCAACTTGATGAGGAGTGTATAATACTATCATCATTACCATTTAATAAATTAGGAAACTGAAGATCAGAATTGCTATATAAATTGTCCAATATAAAAGAGAGAATAAGAAACATAGCTCTGATTTAAGCCCATTTCTCTTTGACTCCAGAGTCAGAATTTACAAAAACAATGGACTGTGTCTAAATTAAATGCACTCAAAATTCAGCCACTTCCTTTTGAGCTCTATAATACACTAGACTGTATGCTAGGCAATTTAATCCACATACATCTTACTAAAGTGAGGACTATTATTTCTGTTTTAACATGAACAGAAATTAATATAGGAAAAGTAATGAAGAAAGTGAGTAGTAAAGCCAGAATTTAAACTGAAGCTTTCTGTTCCTTCTACATGATGTAACTGAATAGCATAGATATTACAGTATTCTACTTATACCAGTATATGGAATTGGCCATACTGCTTGATAACAACATCTATCAGTTCAGTTAAGTCACTCAGTCTGACTCTTTGAGACCCCATGGGCTGCAGAATGAAGGCTTCCTTATCCTTCACCAACTCCTGGAGCTTACTCAAACTCATGTCCATTGAGTCAGTGATGCCATCCAACAATCTCATCCTCTGTCATCCCCTTCGCCTCCTGCCTTCAATCTTTCCCAGCATCAGGGTCTTTTCCTGATGAGTTTGTTCTTTGCATCAGGTGGCCAAAGTATTGGAGTTTCAGCTTCAGCATCAGTCCTTCCAATGAATGTTCAGGACTGATTTCCTTTAGGATGGACTGGTTGGATCTCCTTGCAGTCCAAGGGACTCTCAAGAGTCTTCTCCAACACCATAGTTCAAAAGCATCAATTCTTCAGTGCCCAGCTTTCTTTATGGTGCAACTTTCACATCCATACATGACTACTGGAAAAATCGTAGCTTTGACTAGACAGACCTTTGATGGCAAACTAATGTCGCTACTTTTTAATATGCTGCTTAGGCTGGTCATAGCTTTTCTTCCAGGGACCAAGTGTCTTTTAATTTCATGGTTGCAGTCACCATCTTCAGTGATTTTGGAGCCCAAGAAAATAAAGTCTATCACTGTTTCCATAGTTTCACAATCTATTTGCCATGAAGTGATGGGACCAGATGCCATGACCATCAATTTCTGAATGTTGAGCTTTAAACCAGCTTTTTCACTCTCCACTTGCACTTTTCTCAAGAGGTTCTTTAGTTCTTCTTCACTTTCTGCCATAAAGGTGGTGTCATCTGCATATCTGAGGTTATTGATATTTCTCCTGGCAGTCATGATTCCAGCTTGTGCTTCATCCAGTCGAGCATTTTGCATGATGTACTCTTCACAGAAGTTCAATAAGCAGAATGGCAATATACAGCTTTGATGTACTCCTTTCCCAATTTTGAGCCAGTCTGTTGTTCCCTGTCCAATTCTAACTGTTGCTTCTCAACCTTCATACAAATTTCACAGAGAGAAGTAAAGTGGTCTGGGATTACCATCCTTTAGGGATTTTCCAGACTTTATTGTGATCCACACAGTCAAAGGCTTTGGCATAGTCAATGAAGCAGGAAAAGATGTTTTTCTGGAACTCTCTTGCAGTTTTGATGATCCAACGGATGCTGGCAATTTGATTTCTGGTTCCTCTCTCTTTTCTAAATCCAGTTTGATCATCTGGACATTCACTGTTCAGGTACTGGTGAAGCCTGTCTTGGAGAATTTTGAGCATTATTTTGGTAGTGTGTGAAATGAGTGCAATTGTGCGGTAGTTTGAGCATTCTTTGGCATTGATTTTCTTTGGGATTAGAATGAAAACATCTTTTCCAGTCCTGTGGCCACTGCTGAGCTTTCCAAAATGCTGGCATTTTGAGTGCAGCATTTTCACAGCATCATTTTTTTTTTTTTTTTTTTTTTTTTACAATTTGAAATACCTCAACTGGAATTCCATCACCTCCACTAGCTTTATTCACAGTGATGCTTGTTAAGGCCCACTCGACTTCGGATTCAAGGATGTCTGGCTCTAGGTGAGTGATCACACCACCATGGTTATCTGGATCATGAAGATATTTTTTGTATAGTCCTTCAATGTATAGTTGTCATCTCTTAATATCTTCTGCTTCAGTTAGGTCTATGCCATTTCTGTCATTTATTGAGCCCATATTTGCATAAAAGTTTCACTTGGTATCTTTAAGTTTCTTAAAGAGATCTCTAATCATTCCCATTCTATTGTTTTCCTCTATTTCTTTACACTGATCTCCAAGGAAGGCTTTCTTTTCTCTCCTTGCTATCCCTCGGAATTCTGTGTTCAAATGGGAATATCTTTCCTTTTCTCCTTTGCCTTTAGCTTCTCTTCTTTACTCGGCTATTTTTAATGCCTCCTCAGACAACCATTTTGCTTTTTTGCATTTCTATTTCTTGGAGATGGTCTTGATCCCTGTCTCCTGTACAATGTCATGAATCTCCGTCCATAGCTCATCAGGGACTCTGTCTATCAGATCTAGTCCCTTAAATTTATTTCTCATTTCCACTGTATAATCATAAGGGATTTGATTTAGGTCATACCTGAATGGTCTAGAGGTTTTCCCCACTGTCTTCAATTTAAGTCTGAATTTGGCAATAAGGAGCTCATGATCTGAGCCATAGTCAGCTCCCAGTCTTGCTTTTGCTGACTGTATCGAGCTTCTCCATCTTTGGCTGCAAAGAATTTAATCAGTCTGATTGTGGTAGTGACCATCTGGTGATATCCATGAGTAGAGTCTTTACTTGTGTTGTTAGAAGAGGGTGTTTGTTATGACCAGTCTGTTCTCTTGGCTAAACTGTTAGCCTTTGCACTTTTTCATTTTGTACTCCAAGGCCAAATTTGCCTGTTACTACAGGTATCTCTTGACTTCCTACTTTTGCATTCTTGTCCCCTATAATGAAAAGGATTTCTTTTTTGGGGTGTTAGCTCTAGAAGGTCTTATAGGTCTTCATAGAACCATTCAATTTCAGCTTCTTCAGTATTACTGGTTGGAACATAGACTTGGATTACTGTGATAGTGAATGGCTTGCCTTGGAAACAAAATCATTCTGTCATCCAAGTACTGCATTTCAGACTCTTTTGTTGACTATGAGGGCTACTCCATTTCTTCTAAAGGATTCTTGCCCACAGTAGTAGATATAATGATCACTTGAGTTAAATTCACCCATTCCAGTCCATTTTGGTTCACTGATTAATAAAATGTCGATGTTCACTCTTGCCATCACCTGTTTGACCATTTCCAACTTACCTTGATTCATTGACCTAACATTCCAGGTTCCTAGGCAATATTGTTCTTTACAGCATCGGACTTTATTTCCATCACCAGTCATATCCACAATTGGGTGGTTTTTTGTTTGTTTGTTTGTTTGTTTTTTTGCTTTGGCTGTATCTCTTCATTCTTTCTGGAGCTATTTCTCCACTGTTTTCCAGTAGCATATTGGGCACCTACTCAACCTGGGGAGTTAATCTTTCAGTGTCATATCTTTTTGCCTTTTCATACTGCTCATGGGGTTCTCAAGGTAAGAATACTGAAGTGGTTTGCCATTCCCTTATCCAGGAGACCATGTTTTGTCAGAACTCTCCACCACGGCCCATTGGTTTTGGGTGGCCTTACAGGGCATGGCTCATAGTTTCATTGAGTTAGACAAGGCTGTAGTCCATGTGATCAGTTTGATTAGTTTTCTCTGATTGTGGTTTTCATTCTGTCTGCTCTCTGATGGATAAAGATAAGCAGCTTATGGAAGCTTCCTGATGGGAGAGACTGAGGGGGAAACTGGGTCTTGCTCTAATGGGTGGGGCCATCCTCAGTAAATCTTTAATCTAATTTTCTGTTGATGGGCGGAGCCATGTTCCCTCTCTTCTTTTTGACCTGAGGCCAAACTATGGTGGAGGTAATGAAGATAATATTGACCTCCTTCAAAAGTTTGTTTGCAAGCATTGCCTCACTCAGTGTCCCTGACACTGCAGCAGGCCACCACTGACCCAGGCCTCCACAGGAGACTCCTGGACACTCATGGGCAAGTCTGGGTCAGTCTCTTGTGCAGTCACTGCTCCTTTCTCCTGAGTCCTAGTACATACAAGGTTTTGTTTGTGCCCTCCAAGAGTCTCTTTCTCCAGTCCTGTGTAAGTTCTGGCTTTCTTATATCTTCTTGCTATTCTTTGGAATTCTGTATTCAGTTAGAGTTATGAATTTGCATTTTTCTTAGAAATAATGAAAGTGAAATAAATAGTAAATATCACATGAGAACTTGTATAAAATTAATTAACTGAAACCCAATATTAAGCCTTTAATCTCTATGAAGTTAGGTTGAATTTTACATTGTGATTATTTAAAACATATCAAATAATGTGTTTTTGATTGTTTAATAGAGCAAAGAATAGTTAATTTGAAATAACTAGGGAAATTGTTTTATTCCATATACCAATGCTAATATGTCTCAAATGGATATCTTTCTGGTAATAATTCTGCTCAAAAATTGTATTTTTAGTTAAATTATAAAAGATTATATACTCTGTGTAACTCTCTTGATCAAAACAACTACTATGTTGCCAAAAAAAAAAAATCTGTACAAACATTGAAGAATTGTGAAAGAATTATGAAAAGAAAGCCACAGAGGTCAACCTAAAATAAAAGCAGGAATCTAGTGCAAAATTTTACTTTTTTTTGTTTTGCTGAAATTGTGGATGTTATACGCTTAAGCCACAGTAGCTATATGTGGTAAGTGATATAAAACAAGTCAAAAGCCTGCCCAAGTTTAGATACTTAGCACAAAAACCTCACATAAAACAGGTCCCCTAACTTTACATTAGTGAAAAGGTTAAAGAAAAACATGTTAATATAGAGTAAAACAGAAAGGAAATTACCTACCTCAAACTCTATAATGGGGAAAAACTTCTCCCCTAAAAGAATTCAAACACTCAGAGAAATCTTCATTGGGGCTGAAGTTCAAATTCAACAACTTTTATGGTCCAAAATCCACAGACAGACCATTTAATGGGTTGCTGTTCTGACGGTATCCAAGAGTGACTGACAAAGGAAAAGATAAGTTCTTTTAGGGCAGCATAGTTTCAAACTACTTCTCAAAGAAGTCAAATAAAATTAAAATAAAATGATCAGAAGTTGTCCAAAATTATAAGTCACAGCATGAACTAGAAGTTGTAAGAAAGGTAAAATAAAATGCAAAATCCAAGTTATAATGACTGTATCAATTTGCACTGAAAAACAAAAAGAAATGACTATATTACTCATATATGCAAAAATAAAATAGTTTGAAAATTTTAAGAGTGAAAAAAGAAATAGTTCATGTAGTTGAAGAACTACAAGTAAAGCTTCTACCAAAAAAAAAAATTGAAATACAAAATTCTTTGTGGGTTTGAACAGCATATAAAACAGTATATGTATTTAAAATCATATCAAATACAGATGAAAAGAAAATTGGTGATTTTTGGAATAAAATCTGAAGAAATCATCTAGAGTTATGTTTTTTTGTCTCCAAGGGGCTGCTGCTGCTGCTGCTGCTGCTAAGTTGCTTCAGTCGTGTCCGACTCTGTGCGACCCCATAGACGGCGGCCCACCAGGCTCCCCCATCCCTGGGATTCTCCAGGCAAGAGAACTGGAGTGGGGTGCCCTTGCCTTCTCCACTCCAAGGGACAACAATATATAAATCATGAAAAACTATAAGCAGGATAATTTTTTTAAAATGGCACAGCAATACCTTATAATGAACAGGTAGAATGGGAAAGAAAGAGTGCAAGTGTGTAGAAGAGAAAAAGTGACTGAAAACTAAAAATATAGAAAATAATGGATGACCTAAAAATAATGGGTGACCTAAAAATAATGGCCAGGTGGTCAATGCAGGAGACATAAGAGATGCAGGTTTGATCCCTAGGTTGGGAAGATCCTCTGGAGGAGGGCATGGCAATTCACTCCAGTATTCTTGCCTGGAGAATCCCATGGATAGAGGAGCCTGGTGGGTTACAGTCATAGTGTCATGAAGAGTTGGACATGACAGAAGCAATCAGCACACATGCAAAAATAGTGGTAATTGAACTTATGGATAGATTCTTAATAGCAATAGTAATAATAGAAGCCACAAAAACTGGACTAATGATCTCCACTGTGATTAGAGGGAATAACTGTCTGTCCAATGAATGCCCCAACCAAAAGACAAAGACTGGCTGAATGGATACAAAAACAAGACCCCTACATATGTTGTCTACAGGAGACCCACCTCAAAACAGGGGACACATACAGACTGAAAGTGAAGGGCTGTAAAAAGATTTTCCATGCAAATAGGGACCAAAAGAAAGCAGGAGTAGCAATACTCATATCAGATAAAATAGACTTTAAAACAAAGGCTGTGAAAAGAGACAAAGAAGGTCACTACATAATGATCAAAGGATCAATCCAAGAAGAAGATATAACAATTATAAATATATATGCACCCAACACGGGAGCACCACAGTATGTAAGACAAATGTTAACAAGTATGAAAGGAGAAATTAACAATAACACAATAATAGTGGGAGACTTTAATACCCCACTCACACCTATGGATAGATCAACTAAACAGAAAATTAACAAGGAAACACAAACTTTAAACGATACAATAGACCAGTTAGACCTAATTGATATCTATAGGACATTTCATCCCAAAACAATGAATTTCACCTTTTTCTCAAGCACACCTGGAACCTTCTCCAGGATAGATCACATCCTGGGCCATAAAGCTAGCCTTGGTAAATGCAAAAAAATAGAAATCATTCCAAGCATCTTTTCTGACCACAATGCAGTAAGATTAGATCTCAATTACAGGAGAAAAACTATTAAAAATTCCAACATATGGAGGCTGAAAAACACGCTGCTGAATAACCAACAAATCACAGAAGAAATCAAAAAAGAAATCAAAATTTGCATAGAAACGAATGAAAATGAAAACACAACAACCCAAAACCTGTGGGACACAGTAAAAGCAGTCCTAAGGGGAAAGTTCATAGCAATACAGGCACACCTCAAGAAACAAGAAAAAAGTCAAATAAATAACCTAACTCTACACCTAAAGCAACTAGAAAAGGAAGAAATGAAGAACCCCAGGGTTAGTAGAAGGAAAGAAATCTTAAAAATTAGAGCAGAAATAAATGCAAAAGAAACAAAAGAGACCATAGCAAAAATCAACAAAGCCAAAAGCTGGTTCTTTGAAAGGATAAATAAAATTGACAAACCATTAGCCAGACTCATCAAGAAACAAAGGGAGAAAAGAACAAGAATGAAATAAAAACGTTCTCAGACTAAAAATAAATTCAGAAAAATTTTAATTAACAAACCCTAATTAAAGGAAGATTTAGAAGTTGTAATTTTGACAAAAGAAAAAAATTTAAATAAAGTTTAATGAGCAAGAAGGAATATGGGATAAATATAATTTGAAATATGTGGAAAAATCAAACAAATATGGACTTTGAAATAATAAAAAACCTAATTTATAGAAAAATAGAACTAAATCTTGAAAAAAATAGTATATAAAATTGGAGTTGAAAGATCAAAGGTGAAGTATTGTATAACAGTTTTACCATTCAGCAGAAAGGTCAAAATCCTGGTTAATTTCAAACTTCAAATAGATCAAAATATGTATACTAACAGTATAAATAATAGAAAATAAAGCATATGCATGTTAATTAAACAAAAGAAATACAATAAAAAGGAAACAAATACTATCATTCCAAAAAGAGGCAAGAAAGGAAATAAAAATTAAAAACAGGAAACACAAAAAGCATAGAGTAATGTCCTAGAAACAAATCCTACACATAGCAGTAAACAAAATAAATGTAGCCCCATTTTTCTTATAAGAAGAACAGGAAAAGGAGACCTATAGAAATTCCCAACAGGGAAGAGATGGAGAAGAAAATTTCCCCTCTCTACATGAACAAACACAAGGCTGGGCATACATAGAAAGTATGCATATGTGAAATACATCCAAATAAGCAATGGAGCTCTCATATACACCACTAGGCAGGCCACATACCAACCACTGAGTGGCATCTGCAAGGGGCAGACAAAATAGGATAGCTTTGAAAAACTGAAACTGATAGAAGGTAAGCTAGAACTTGTGGTCTGATTGTAATCAGGTTCATTACAAGCTAAAACAAACAAATAAACAAAATCAACATCCTCCAGAGGACTGTAATAAAACTTGTAGGTTCAAAATATAATACTTAAACCTTACAGAACATAATTCAAAACTATTCATCATTCAAGAACCAGAAATATCTAATTCTCAAAGAAAAAGCAATGAACAGATGTCAAATTTGAGGTGATGTCAATGAGATACCTTGAAATAAGTGAAAATGAAATGTTTCCAGCAGAAATAGTAATGGAATAAATGTAATCAAATGAAAATTTTAGAAGTGAAAAATATAGTACTGAGAAAAATAAAACAAAACTGGATGGACTCAACACAAAGTTCATCCAAATAGAAACGATAGGAAAACACTAATAAATTTGATGACAGACCAACAGACTTGTTTTTAATATGAAAAAGAAAGAAAACATTGAGGAAAAATATGTATAGAGTCTAAGGTGTTGGGGGCCAGAGTGAGGTACTCTGCCCATGGCAAAGGTCATGAGGAAGGAGGCTCGACATACGCAAAGGCGGGATCGAGCCTCAGGAGTCCCCCTGGAACTCCTCGAGCATCTACCCCCATAACCAGAGCCTGCCTACTTTACTACTTTGTGCTCTTACCTACACCTCTGACTTTACGGGGGGCTGTCCCCCACCACCTCTTTCGGAGAAGGAGTTAACCTAGAGCTCCAGTCAATAAAAACTCTTGGGTGTGACAAGAGTGTTTTAACCTACAAACTCCTCTGAAGGTTCTCTAGCCTGCCTGACAGGCTCGTCCGGCCACATGTGATCGCTCACAGCCTCCCAACTGTGAGAGGCACAAGATGCTTTAAACCTTCTAAAAACAGGTTCCTTAGAGAAGTTAGAAAACTATAAGTATAAGTATAGTGGGCTAATTAGAAATTGTGTTGGTGAAGGGTTTTTCATTTGTTGAGCCAATGTTTGTTGCTAAGTCTCCATATCCCCTGCCCTTACACACATTAATGAATATATAGAATTAACCTTTGATATTAATCACGTTAGACCTTAGGCTAAGTAAATTCTTTCCTTAACTAAAACCCACTACACCCTCACCCTGTAGGAATGTAACTTTATTTGGGTGGTGTCTGTTTTGAGAATAATCAGCCCTGGAGAAATAAGTGTCCTGGTTGACTGACCGCTGTCACAAGGAGAGGGTCGTAAATTGTCAGCAGGCCCCCCTGGCCAGAAGATGATGTAACACCCCTAAGACCTCTGTATACATTTGTGTGAAGCACCTGACTTTAATAAAAGTCAGGACTGCTGTCCCCACGTGACTTTTGTATAACATCTCAGTGTATAAAAACAGACTCTGGAAAATAAAGAATGGGGATCAGTTTCTCGAAATACTGGTCTCCCCATGTCTCTCTCTCCCTCTGGCTGAGTCTCCATCTGGAGCGCGGAACCCACCAAGCTTACTAATTTTGCCTGGGCTTCTAAGATCCGACCGGGGAGGCCTCAGTGTCTCCTCTCCTTCGGGAGAATGGAAGGACGCCTGCGGCCTACGTAAGTGGTGCAAGCTTCTTGTCTTGAAGTTTTATTGGTCCCCCGCGTAAACCAAGCTACTCAGCCTCTTTTCTCCACTGAATTTTCCTACTGAGCTATCCTTATTCTATTACTCTTTATATCTCTAATTAATATCTAATTGAAGCTATTGTATCCTGATCCTCGCCTATGCCGTCTCTCCTTCGAATACCCTGGATCAGCCGGGGCTGGTCCCCGGCACTAAGGGAATTGTGGTACAACATTATGAAACTGTATATTTGTATCAGTAAATTTCCTGAAATAGAGAAAAGAATGATTGCTATAGGAAAAATAAAAAATAATTAAATCCTAAAAATCAACTTTCCAAATTTGATGAAAACTGTAGATTTACACATTAAAAAACTTAAGTTTTTGAAATTCAGATTAAATCATATCTGCTACTGCTGCTGCCAAGTCACTTTAGTCATGTCCGACTCTGTGCGACCCATAGACAGCAGCCCACGAGGCTCCCCCATCCCTGGGATTCACCAGGCAAGAACACTGGAGTGAGTTGCCATTTCCTTCTCCAATGCATGAAAGTGAAACGTGAAATGTGAAACATGAAAAGTGAAAATGAAAACTCTCAGTCAAATCCGACTCCTCTGTCCATGCGACTGTCCAGCAACAGTACTGGAGTGGGTTGCTATTCCCTTCTCCAAAAATCATATCTAAACATATCTAAACAAATTACTGATAAATCAATGATAGAAAAAAAGTGACATATTACAAATAAGGAAATAATAATGAGAAGTACTTACTACATGAAATCAGAGATCTTGGAAGCTAGAAAACTGTGCAACAACATCTTTAAAGTCCTTAAAGAAAACAATTGTCAGTCCAGAAACTTATATCCAGTGAAAATATATTTCATGAAATAAGGCAATATAGTTCAGTTCAGTTCAGTTGCTCAGTAGTGTCCAACGCTTTGCAACCCCATGAATTGCAGCATGCCAGGACTCCCTGTCCATCACGATCTGCCGGAGTTCACACAAACTTATGTCCACTGAGGCGGTGATGCCATCCAGCCACCTCATCCTCTGTCATCCCCTTCTCCTCCTGCCGCCAATCCCTCCCAGTATCAGGGTGGTTTTCAATGAGTCAACTCTTCGCATGAGGTGGCCAAAGTACTGGAGTTTCAGCCTCAGCATCAGTCCTTTCAATGAACACCTAGGACTGGTTTCCTTTAGGATGGACTAGTTGGATCTCTTTGCAGTCCAAGGGACTCTCAAGAGTCTTCTCCAATAACACTGTTCAAAAGCATCAACTCTTTGGTGCTCAACTTTCTTTACAGTCCAACTCTCAGATCCATACATGACCACTGGAAAAACCATAGCCTTGACTACACGAACATTTGTTGGCAAAGTAATGTCTCTGCTTTTGAATATGCTATCTAGGTTGGTCATAACTTTCCTTCCAAGAAGTAAGTGTCTTTTAATTTCATGGCTACAATCACCATCTGCAGTGATTTTGGAGCCCCCCCAAAATAAAGTCTGACACTGTTTCCACTGTTTCCCCATCTATTTCCCATGAAGTGATGGGACCAGATGCCATGATCTTAGTTTTCCGAATGTTGAGCTTTAAGCCAACTTTTTCACTCTCCTCTTTCACTTTCATCAAGAGTCTTTTTAGTTCTTCTTCCCTTTCTGCCATAAGGGTGGTGTCATCTGCATATCTGAGGTTATTGATATTTCTCCCTGCAATCTTGATTCCAGCTTGTGCTTCTTCCAGCCCAGCATTTCTCATGAGGTACTCTGCATATAAGTTAAATAAGCAGGGTGACAATATACAGCCTTGATGTACTCCTTTTGCTGTTTGGAACCAGTCTGTTGTTCCATGTCCAGTTCTAACTGTTGCTTCCTGACCCGCATATAGGTTTCTCAAGAGGCAGGTCAGGTGGTCTGCTATTCCCATCTCTTTCAGAATATTCCACAGTTTATTGTGATCCACACAGTCAAAGGTGTTGGCATAGTCAATGAAGCAGGAATAGATGTTTTTCTGGAACTCTCTTGCTTTTTTGATGATTCAGCAGGTGTTGGTAATTTGATCTCTGGTTCCTGTGACTTTTCTAAATCCAGCTTGAACATCTGGAAGTTCACGGTTCATGTATTGCTGAAGCCTGGCTTGGAGAATTTTGAGCATTACTTTATTAGTGTGTGAGATGAGTGCAATTGTGTGGTAGTTTGAGCATTCTTTGGCTTTGCCTTTCTTTGGGATTGGAATGAAAACTGACCTTTTCCAGTCCTGTGGCCACTGCTGAGTTTTCCAAATTTACTGCCATATTTAGTGCCCCACTTTCACAGTGTCATCTTTCAGGATTTGAAATAGCTCAACTGGAATTCCACCACCTCCACTAGCTTTGTTCGTAGTGATGCTTTCTAAGGTCCACTTGACTTCACATTCAAGGATGTCTGGCTCTAGGTGAGTGATCACACCATCATGATTATCTGGGTCGTGAAGCTCTTTTTTGTACAGTTCTTCTGTGTATTATTGCCACCTCTTAATATCTTCTGCTTCTCTTAGGTCCATACACCATTTCTGTCCTTTATCAAGCCCATCTTTGCATGAAATATTCCCTTGGTATCTCTAGTTTTCTTGAAGAGATCTCTAGTCTTTCCCATTCTGTTGTTTTCCTCTATTTCTTTGCATTGATCACTGAGGAAGGCTTTCTTATCTCTCCCTCCTATTGTTTGGAACTCTGCATTCAGATGCTTATATCTTTCCTTTTCTCTTTTGCTTTTCACTTCTCTTCTTTTAACAGAGTCACTAACCTCCTTCCATAGTTCATCAGGCACTCTGTCTATCAGATCTAGTCCCTTAAATCTATTTCTCACTTCCACTGTATAATCATAAGGGATTTGATTTAGGTCATACCTGAATGTTCTAGAGGTTTTCCCCACTTTCTTCAATTTAAGTCTAAATTTGGCAATAAGACGTTCATGATTTTAGCCACAGTCAGCTCCTGGTCTTGTGTTGCTGACTGTATCAAGCTTCTCTATCTTTGGCTACAAAGAATATAATCAATCTTATTTTGGTGTTGACCATCTGGTGATGTCCATGTGTAGAGTCTTCTCTTGTGTTGTTGGAAGAGGGTGTTTGCTATGACCAGTGTATTCTCTTTGCAAAACTCTATTAGCCTTTGCCCTGCTTCATTCTGTACTCCAAGGCCAAATTTGCCTGTTACTCCAGATGTTTCTTGACTTCCTACTTTTGCATTCCAGTCCCCTATAATGGAAAGGACATCTTTTTTGGGTATTAGTTCTAAAAGGTCTTATAGGTCTTTGTTGAACGGTTCAACTTCAGCTTCTTCAGTGTTACTGGTGGGGGCATATGCTTGGATTACCGTGATAAGGCAATATAAAGATATTACAAAATTAAAAAAATATATATCATTTGTTGTCTACAACTCTGTTCTAAAGTATTGATAAAGAAAGTTTCTCAGGAGGAAGGGGAAAAAATACAGGAAAGAAACCCGGAACCTCTGGAGTAAAGGAAGAACAACAGAAATGGTAAATGTAATAGACTCTCTCCTAATTTTGTTAAAATATGTATGACTGTTGAAAGGAAAATCAGTTCAGTTAAGTTCAGTCAGTCAGTCATGTCTGACTTTTTGTGTCCCCATGGACTGCAAGACGCCAGGCTTCCCTGTCCATTACCAACTCGTGGAGCTTGTTCATACTCATGTCCATAGAGTTGGTGATGCCATCTAACCATCTCATCCTCTGTCATCCCCTTCACCTCCTGACTTCAATCTTTCCCAGCATCAGGGTCTTTTACAATGAGTCAGTTCTTCACATCAGGAGGCCAAAGTATTGGACTTTCAGCTTCAGCATCAGTCCTTCCAATGAATATTTAGGACTAATTTCCTTTATGATGGACTGGTTGGATCTCCTTGCAGTCCAAGGGACCCTCAAGAGTCTTCTACAACACCACAGTTAAAAGGCATCAATTCTTCTATGCTCAGCTTACTTTACGGTCCAGCTTTCACATTCATACATGACTACTGGTAAAACCATAGCTCTGACTAGATGGGTCTTTGTCAGCAGAGTAATGTCTCTGCTTTTTAATATGCTGCCTAGGTTGGTCATAGGTTTTCTTCCAAGAAGCAAGCATCTTTTAATTTCATGGCTGCAGTCACCATCTTCAGTGATTTTGGAGCCCAAGAAAATAAAGTCTGTCACTGTTTCCACTGTTTTCCCATCTCTTTTCCATGAAGTGATGGGAATGGATGCCATGATCTGAGTCTTTTGAAGGTTGAGTTGAAAAGAAAAAAAAAAAAAAATATATATATATATATGTATATATATATATAGTAAAAATGTAAATATGCGTGCAAGCTATAACATGGTTGGGGGGTAGTGCAAAGAGACCTATATAACTGTAAGGCTTTACATTTTAATTGTAGTTTTTAAACGTGAGTACAAGTAGAATCTGAAAGGTCAGCTATTTGTATTGTAATTTTCAGAGCAAAAAACAAACAAAAAAAATGACTATAAAAAAATGACAAGAAATAGTAAATGTTGACTAGGAGGTGTAGAAAAAGAAACTCTTGCACATTTTTGGTAGGAATGTAAGTTAGTGTAACCACTAAGGAAAACAGTATGAAATTTCTTCAAAAAATTAAAACAAAATAAAACTACCATATGATCCAATAATCCAATTTCTGTTTATAGATCCAGAGGAAACGAAAACAGGATACTGAAAATATATCTACACTCCCAGGTTAATTGCAACATTATTTGCAATAGCCAAGATATGGAATCAATTTAAGTGTTTGTAAATGGAACAGATAAAGAGGATTTAGTTTTTACTCACGTTTAAAAACTACAAGTAAAATGTAAAGCCTTACAATTATATAGGTCTCTTTGCACTACCCCTCAACCATATTATACCTTGCACACATATTTACATTAATTTTTACCATATATATATATATTTTTTCTTTTCAACTCAACCTTCAAAAAACACACACATACAGACATACACACACATGTGTATACATATATATGTTATTCAGCCATAAGAAAGAAGAAAATCCTGCCATTTGTGACAACATGGATAGGCCTTGAGGTCATTGTGCTAATTAAAATAAGTCAGAAAAGAAAGACAAATAAAGACAAACACTACATGATATTATTTACAAGCAGAATCTAAAAAAGTCAAACTTGCAAAAACAGAGAGTAGAACAGTGGTTACAGGGGCTGGGGGTTGGGCAAATGAGGAGATGTTGGTCAAAGGGTACAAACTTACAGTCCAGTTCAGTTCAGTTCAGTCACTCAGGGATGTCTAACTCTTTGCTGAGGATCTAATACACAGTATTGTGAACATAGTTAAGAATACTATATTGTACACTTGAGAGTTTATATGTATATATTTTAAGTATTCTCACTGAAGAAAAGAAATGATCATTGTGTGACATGTGGGAAATGTTAGTTAGCTCTCAATTTCAGTTCAGTCACTCAGTTGTGTCTGACTCTTTGTGACCCCATGGTTTGCTACCCCATGGACTGCAGCAAGTCAGGCTTCCCTGTCCATCACCAACTCCTGAAGCTTACTCAAACTCATGTTCATTGAGTCAGTGATGCCATCCAATCATCTCATCTTCTATCATCCCCTTCTCCTCTAGTCTTCAATCTTTCCTAGCATCAGGGTCTTTTCCAGTGAGTCAATTCTTCACATCAGGTAGCCACAGTATTGGAATTTCAGCTAACTCTAGACTGATGATCATATTGCCACAATGTTATACATCAGTTATCTCAGTAAAGCTGAAAACCCAAACAAACAAAGCAAAACAAAATTTTAAAAATGAGGTATATACATACAATGACCATGGAAAAGAAGGGGATGCTACAATATGGATTAGCCTTTAGGAGATTACGCTAAATGAAACAAACCAATTACAAAAAGACAAACCCTGTATGATTCCATTTATATGAGTTACCTAGAGTAGTTTAGATAGAAGCAGAAAGTGGTATGCTGGTTTCATGGTCTAGAGTAGAGGGAGAAATGAAGAGCTGTTGTTTAATGGGTATAGAGTTCAGTTTTGAAAGTTCTGGAGATTGCACAATTATGTAAAGTTATCAATGTTTAAGACTATTAAACTGTATATTTAAAGATAATTATGATTGTAAATATTATTTTATGTGTATTTCACCACAATTAAAAGTAAAAATAAACTGGTGAGTACTGAAAAGAGCAATAAACAAATTCATAATTATAATGGGAATTTTAATATCCCTCTAATTATTGGCATAACAGGCAGTAAATAAGTAAACATATAAACATTTTAATCAATACTATCCAGCAACATGATTTAATTAATTTTATAAAGCATTCAACCACAAAACAGCCACATACATTTTTTTTCCCGAGGCACATATAAATAGACATCAATGAGACAATACTTAGAGACCAAAATCTTAAGTATATAAGAGTTGAAATAATGTCAAGTAAGATCTCTAAGGGGCTTTCCTGGTAGTTCAGCTGGTAGACAATCCACTTGCAATGCAGGAGACCCCAGTTGGATTCCTGGGTTGGGAAGATCCCCTGCAGCAGAGCATGACACCCCACTCTGGTACTCTTGCCTGGAGAATTCCAATGGCCAGAGGAGCCTGGCAGGCTGAAGTCCATGGAATCACAAAGAGTTGGACACAACTGAGCAACTAAGCACAGCACAGCACAGCACAAGGTCTCTAACAAATTGGGAAAAAATAACTCTTTTATCTAGAAAATCCCAAAATATTTTTAAATAAATCAACACGGGTTAAAAGGAAATCTGAAGATAATTAGAAAATATTTTTTACTGGATGAAATGAAAAATGTATCAATTTTTTTCAGATGCAATTCAAGTATTTTTAAAAGTCTATAAAAAATGTTCAGAAAATAGATATTAACATAGAAAAAATAAATTTGTATTTTTACTTTCCACTATATGCAAAAATCAATGCCAAACCCCCAAATAATAGTGTTTCTCTAACTTTAATGTGCATCAGATTCATCTAGTGGTGGTTTAGTCATTAAATCATGTCTGAATCTTGTGACCACATGGATTGTAGCCCGCCAGGTTTCTCTGTCCATGGGATTTTACAGGCAAGAATACTGGAGTGGGTTGCCATTTCCTTCTCCAGGGAATCTTCCTGACCCAGGGATGGACCCTCATCTCTTGCTTGGTAAGCAGATTCTTTACCTCTGAACCACCTAGGGAGCCAGATTCATCTAGAGTTCTTGTTAAAAACAGATTTTTAAACCTCTTATACAGAAAATCTGGTTGAATAAAGCATTGAATGGGACTCAAAAATTTACATTTTTAACAAATTCCCAGGTGACATTGATCTGGGTATGACATTTTAAGAATAATTGTTATAAAAATCTTAGATATAAATAGGAGAATGTTTTTACAACTATGGAGTGGACAAGGATTTCTTAATGAGAACCCAAATGTGAAACTATAAAGGAAAAGATTAAAAAGGTCAACTATATTAAAATACAAAACAAAAAACAAAAAAACTGCTCATTAAACACAGATTAGAGTTAAGATATAAGCCATAATCTGTGAAAATATTTTTATTGTATATAATTGACAACTGAATGTTATTCAGAACATGGAAAGAATATCTATATATGAATAAGGAAAAAACTCTTGAATTAGTTGTTGTTGTTATTCAGTCAATAAGTCACGTCTGACTCTTTGCAACCCCATGGCCTGCAGCTTGCCAGCCTCCTCTGTCCACCACTATCTACTGGAGTTTGCTCGTATTCAGGTCAATTGAGTCAGTGATGCTACCTAACCATCTCATCACTCCCTTCTTCTATTGCCTTCAGTCTTTCCCAGCATCAGGGTCTCTTCGAATGAATTGGTTCTTTGGATCAGGTCGCCAAAGTATTGGAGCTTCAGCTTCATCATCAGTCCTTCCAATGAATATTCAGAGTTGGTTTCCTTTAGGGTTGACTGGTTTGATCTCCTTGCTGTTCAAAGGATTCTCAAGCATCTTCTCCAGCACCACAATTCAAATTCATCAATTCTTCAGGCACTCAGCCTTCTTTATGGTCCAACTCTCACATTTTTACATGACTACTGGAAAAACCACAGCTTTGACTATAAGGATATTTGTCAGCAAAGTGTGCCTCTGCTTTTTAATACACTGTCTGGGTTTATAATAACTTTTCTTCCAAGGAGCAACTGTCTTTTAATTTCATGGCTGCAGTCACCATCCACAGGGATTTTGAAGCCCAAGGGGGAAAATAAATCTCTCACTTCTCCCACTTTTTCCCCTTCTATTTGACATGAAGTGATGGGATTGGATACCATCATTTTGGTTTTTGAATGTTGAGTTTTAAGCCAGCTTTTTCACTCTCCTCTTTCACCCTCATCAAGAGATTCTTTAGTTCCTCTTCACTTTCAGCCATTAGACCTCTTCACTTTCAGCCATTAGAGTGGGTGTCATCTGCATATCTGAGGTTGTTGATATTTCTCCAGGTAATCTTGATTCCAGCTTTTGCTTCATCCAGCCCAGCATTTTGCATGATGTACTCTGCATGTAAGTTAAGTAAACAGAGTGATAACACACAGCCTGGTCAAACTCCTTTCCCAATTTTAAACCAGTCATTTGTTCCATGTCCAGTTCTAACTGTTGCTTCTTGACCTCCATACAGGTTTCTTAGGAAACAAGTAAGGTGGTCTGGTATTCTCATCTCTTCAAGAATTTTCCACAGTTAATTGTGATCCACACTGTCAAAGGTCTTAGTTTCGTCAATGAAGTAGATGTTTTTCTGAGATTTCCTTGCATTTTTCATAATCCAATGAATGGCAGCAATTTGATCTCTGATTTCCCCGTCTCTTTGAAACCCAGCTTGTACATCTGGAAGTTCTTTGTTCAGTTACTGCTGAAACCTAACTTGAATGATTTTTAACATAAATTGCTAGTATGTGAAATGAGTGCAATTTTATGGTAGTTTGAACATTCTTTGCCATTTCCCATCTTTGGGATTGGAATGAGAACGGAACTTTTTTAGTCCTGTGGCCACTGCTGAGTTCTCCAAGTGTACTGACCCATTGAGTGCAGCACTTTAACAGCATCATCTTTTAGGGTTTTAAATAGCTCAGCTGGAATTCTGTCACATCCATTGACTTTGTTTGTAGTAATTCTTCCCAAGGCCCGCTTGACTTCACCCTCTAGGATGTCTGGCTCTAGGTAAATGACTACATCTTCATGGTTATTTGGGTCAATGAGACCTTTTATCTACAGGTCTTTTGTGTATTATTACCACTTCTTAATCTCTTCTGCTTTTTTTAGGTCTTTACTATTCCTGTCCTTTATCATGCCCATCATTTCATGAAATGTTTCTTTGTATATCCAATATTCCTGAAGAGACCTCTATTCTTTCTCATTCTATTGTTTCCTTCTCTTTCTTTGCATTTAAAAAGGTCTCCTTATCTCTTTTTGCTCTTCTCTGGAACTCTGAATTCAGTTGGTATATTTCTCCCTTTCTCCCTTGCTTTTCTTTTTTCTTCTCAGCTATTTGTAAAGCCTTCTCAGTCAACCACTTTCCCTTCCTGCATTTCTTTTTCTTTAGGATGGTTTTGGTCATTGCCTTCTATACAGTGTTTTGATTCTCTGTCCATAGTTCTTCAGGCACTCTGTCTACCAGATCTAATCCCTTGACTCTGTTTGTCACCTCCACTGTATTTCCCTACTTTCTTCAATTTAAGCCTGAATTTTGCAATGAGGAGCTCATGATCTAAGCTACAGTCAGCTCCAGGTCTTATTTTGCTGACTGTATAAAGTTTCTCCATATTCAGCTGCAAAGAACATGAACAATCTGATTTCAGTATTGAGCATCTGGTGATATCTATGTGTATAGTCATCTCTTGGATTATTGGAAAGGAAGTTTGCTATGACCAGCATACTCTGTTGACAAAGCTTTGTGAAACTTTGTGCTGTTTCATTTTGTATTCCAAAGCCAACATGCCTGTTATTCTAGGTATTTCTTTACTTCCTACATTTGCATTCTAGTCCCCTATAATGAAAAGGAAATCTTTTTTTTTTTTTTTTGATGTTAGTTCTAGAAAATTTGCAGATTTTCATGGAACTGATCAGCTTCAGATTCTTAGGCTTTATTGGTTGGGGCATAGACTTGGATTACTTCATGATGTTGAGTGGTTTGCCTTGGAAATGAATCAAGATCATTTTGTCATTTTTTTAAATATAAATTTATTTATTTTAACTGGAGGCTAATCACTTTACAATATTGTAGTGGTTTTGTTATACATTGACATAAGTCCGTCACGGGTGTACATGTGTTCCCCATCCTGACCCCCCCTCAAACCTCCCACACAATCCCATCCCTCTGGGTCACCCCAGTGCACCAGCCCCGAGTACCCTGCCTCATGCATTGAACCTGAACTGGTGATCCGTTTCACATATGGTAATATACATGCTTCAATGCCATTCTCCCAAATCATCACACCCTCGCCCTCTCCCACAGAGTCCAGAAGACTGTTCTATACATCTGTGTCTCTTTTGCTGTCTCACATAGAGGGTTATCATTACCATATTTCTAAATTCCATATATATGTTAGTATAGTGTATTGGTGTTTTCTTTCTAGCTTACTTCACTCTGTATAATAGACTCCAGTTTCATCCACCTCATTAGAATTGATGCAAATATATTCTTTTTAACTGCTGAGTAATATTCCATTGTGTATATTTACCACATTGTTCTTATCCATTCGTCTGCTGATGGACATCTAGGTTGCTTCCATGTCCTGGCTATTATAAACAGTGCTGCAATGAACATTGGGTTACACGTGTCTCCTTCAATTCTGGTTTCCTCAGTGTGTATGTCCAACAGTGGGATTGTTGGGTCGTATGACAGATTTATATCCTTTTTTTTTTTTTTTTTTAAGGAATCTCCATGCTGTTCACCATAGTGGCTGTACTCGTTTGCAGTCCCACCAAGAGTGTAAGAGGGTTCCCTTTTCTCCACACCTTCTCCAGCATTTATTGCTTTTAAATTTTGGATAGGAGCCATTCTGATTGGTGTGAAATGGTACCTCAGTGTGGTTTTGATTTGCATTTCTCTGATAATGAGTGATGTTGAGCATCTTTTCATGTGTTTGTTAGCCATCTCTATGACTCCTTTAGAGAAATGTCTGTTTAGTTCTTTGGCCCATTTTTTGATTGGGTCATTTATTTTTCTGGAATTGAGCTGCGGGAGTTGCTTGTATATCTTTTAGATGAATTCTTTGTCAGTTGCTTCATTTGCTATTATTTTCTCCCGTTCTGAAGGCTGTCTTTTTACCTTGCTTATAGTTTCCTTTGTTGTGCAGAAGCTTTTAAGGTTAATTAGTTCCCATTTGTTTATTTTTGCTTTTATTTCCAATAATCTGGGAGGTGGGTCATAGAGGATCCTGCTGTGATTTATGTTGGAGAGTGTTTTGCCTATGTTCTCCTCTAGGAGTTTTATAGTTTCTGGTCTTACATTTAGATCTTTAATCCATTTTGAATTTACTCTTGTGTGTCATGTTAGAAAGTGTTCTAGTTTCATTCTTTTACAAGTGGTTGAGCAGTTTTCCCAGCATCACTTGTTAAAGAGATTGTCTTTTCTCCATTGTATAGTCTTGCCTCCTTTGTCAAAGATAAGGTGTCCATAATGAAGTCAAGTCACTCAGTCGTGTCTGACTCTTTGCGACCCCATGGATTGTAGCTCACCAGGCTCCTCAGTCCATGGAATTTTCCAGGCAAGAGTACTGGAGTGGGTTGCCATTTTCTTCTCCAGGGAATCTTCCTAACCCAGGGATCAAACCCGGGTCTCCTGCACTGCAGGCAGACACTTTACCGTCTGAGCCACCAGGGAAGCCCCAACCTAAGGTGTCCATAGGTGTGTGGATTTATCTCTGAGCTTTCTATTTTGTTCCATTGATCTATATTTGTCTTTGTGCCAGTAACATAATGTCTTGACGACTGTAGCTTTGTAGTAGAGCTGGAAGTCAGGCAGGTTGATTCCTCCAGTTCCATTCTTCTTTTTCAGGATTGCTTTGGCTATTGGAGGTTTTCTGTATTTCCATACAAATTGTGAAATTACTTGTTCTAGTTCTGTGAAAAAATACTGTTAGTAGCTTGATAGGGATTGCATTGAATCTATAGATTGCTTTGGGTATTATACTCATTTTCACTATATTGATTCTTCTAGTCCATGAACATGGTATATTTCTCCATCTATCTGTGTCCTCTTTGATTTCTTTCATCAGTGTTTTATAGTTTTATATTAGAGGTCTTTATATATAAGGTAGATATATTCCGAAGTATTTTATTCTTTTTGTTTCAATGGTGAATGGGAATGTTTCCTTAATTTCTCTTTCTGTTTTTTCATTGTTAGTGTATAGGAATGCAAGGGATTGCTGTGTTAATTTTATATCCTTCACTATATTCATTGATTAGCTCTACTACTTTTCTGGTTGTGTCTTCAGGGTTTTCTAAGTAGAGGATCAGGTTATCTGCTAACAGTGAGAGTTTTATTTAATCATCTCCAATCTGGATTCCCTTTATTTAATTTTCTGCATTGATTGTTGTGGCCAAAACTTCTAAAGCTATGTTGTGTAGTAGTGATGAGAGTGGGCACCCTTGTTCTGTTCCTGACTTTAGGGAAAATTCTTTCAATTTTTCACCATTGAGATTTATATTTGTTGTGGGTTTGTCATATATAGCTTTTACTATGTTGAGGTATGTTCCTTCTATTCCTGTTTTCTGGAGGGTTTTTATCATAAATGGGTGTTGAATTTTGTCAAAGGCTTTCTCTGCATCTATTGAGATATTATATGGTTTTTATCTTTCAATTTGTTAATGTTATGTATTGCATTGATTGATTTGTGGATATTGGAGAATTCTTGCACCCCTGGGATAAAGCCTACTTGGTCATGATGTATGATCTTTTTAATATGTTGTTGATTTCTGTTTGCTAGAATTTTGTTTAGGATATTTGCATCTATGTTCATCAATGATATTGGCCTATAGTATTCTTTTTTGTGGTATCTTTGTCTGGTTTTGGTGTTAGGGTAATGGTGGCCTCATAGAATGAGTTTGGAAGTTTACCTTCCTCTGCAATTTTCTAGAAGAGTTAGAGTAGGATAGGTGTTAGCTCTTCTCTAAATTTTTGGTAAAATTCAGCTGTGAAGCTGTCTGGTCCTGGGACTTTGTTTTCTGGAAGATTTCTGGTTACAGTTTCAATATCCATGCTTCTGATGGGTCTGCTAAGATTTTCAATTTCTTTTGGTTCAGTTTTGGAAAGTTATATTTTTCTAAGAATTCATCCATTTCTTCCAAGTTGTCCAATTTTTTTGGCAAAGAGTTACTCATAGTAGTCTCTTAATGATCCTTTGTATTTCTGTGTTTTCTGTTGTGATTTCTGAATTTTCATTTCTAATTTTGTTGATTTGATTCTTTTCCCAATGTTTCTTGATGACTCTGGCTATGGTTTGTTGATTTTATTTATATTCTCAAAGAACCAGGTTTAGGCTTTTTTGATTTTAACTATGGTCTCTTGTTTCTTTTGCATTTATTTCTGCCCTAATTTTTAGGATTTCTTTCATTCTACTAACCCTGGGCTTCTTCATGTTCTCCTTTTCTAGTTGCTTTAGATGTGCAGTTAGGTTACTTTATTTTTTCTCTTGCTTCTTGAGGTAAGCCTGTATTGCTATGAACCTTCTCCTTAGCACTGCTCTTATAGTGTCCCATAGGCTTTGGGTTGTTGTGTTTTCATTTTCCTTCGTTTCTATGCATATTTTGATTTTTTTTTTATTTCTTCTGTGATTTGATAGTTATTCAGCAGCATGTTGTTCAGCCTCCATATGTTTGAATTGTTCTAGTTTTTCTCCTCTAAGTGACATTTAATCTTACTTCATTGTGGTAAGAAAAGAGGCTTGGAATGATTTATCTTTTTTTTTTAAATTAATTTATCAAGGCTAGATTTATGGCCCAGGATGTGATCTATCCTGGAGAAGGTTCCATGTGCACTTGAAAAAAAGGTGAAATTCAGTGTTTTGGGGTGAAATGTCCTATAGATATCAATTAGGTCTAACTGGTCTATCGTATCATTTAAAGTTTGTGTTTCTTTCTTAATTTTCTGTTTAGTTGATCTATCCATAGGTGTGAGTGGGGTATTGAAGTTTCCCACTATTATTGTCTTATCATTAATTTCCCCTTTCATATTTGTTAGCATTGGCCTTACATACTGTGGTGCTCCTATGTTGGGTGCATACATATTTATAATGTTATATCTTCTTGGATTGATCCTCTGATCATTATATAGTGTCCTTCTTTGTCTCTTTTCACAGTCTTTATTTTAAAGCCTATTTTATCTGACATGAGTATTGCTACTCCTGCTTTCTTTTGGTCTCTATTTGCGTGGAATATCTTTTTCCACCCCTTCACTTTCAGTCTGTATGTGTTCCTGGTTTTGAGGTGGGTCTCTTGTAGACAACATATATAGGGGTCTTGTTTTTGTATCCATTCAGCCAGTCTTTGTCTTTTGGTTGGGGCATTCAACCCATTTAAATTTAAGGTAATTATTGATAAGTATGATACCGGTGCCATTTACTTTGTTGCTTTGTGTTCGAGTTTATACACCCTTTCTGTGTTTCCTGTCTAGAGAAGATCCCTTAGCACTTCTTCTAGAGCTGGTTTGGTGGTGCTGAATTCTCTCAGCTTTTGCTTGTCTGTAAAGCTTTTGATTTCTCCTTCGTATTTGAATGAGATCCTTGCTGGGTACAGTAATCTGGGTTGTAGGTTTTTCTCTTTCATCACTTTAAGTATGTCCTGCCATTCCCTTCTGGCCTGAAGAGTTTCTATTGAAAGATCAGCTGTTATCCTTATGGGAATCCCCTTGTGTGTTATTTATTCTTTTTGCCTCACTGCTTTTCATATTTGTTCTTTGTGTTTGATCTTTGTTAATTTGATTAATATGTGTCTTGGGGTGTTTTGCCTTGGGTTTATCCTGTTTGGGACTCTCTGGGTTTATTGGACTTGGGTGACTATTTCCTTCCCCATTGGAGGGAAGTTTTCAACTATTATCTCCTCAAGTATTTTCTCATGGTCTTTCTTTTTGTCTTCTTCCAGGACTAATATGATTCAAATGTTGGGGCGTTTAACATTGTTCCAGAGGTCTCTGAGGTTGTCCTCATTTCTTTTAATTCTTTTTTTCTTTTTTCCTCTCTGCTTCATTTATTTCTACCATTCTATCTTCTACCTCACTTATCCTATCTTCTGCCTCTGTTATTCTACTGTTGGTTTCCTCCAGAGTGTTTTTGATCTCATTTATTGCATTATTCATTGTATATTGACTATTTTTTATGTCTTTTAGGTCCTT
The DNA here is from genome assembly GCF_055505025.1 of Bos grunniens. Classification (NCBI taxonomy): domain Eukaryota; kingdom Metazoa; phylum Chordata; class Mammalia; order Artiodactyla; family Bovidae; genus Bos; species Bos grunniens. Next base: position 95,127,992 of record NC_141194.1, on the reverse strand, counting down.
GTTAAACATTTATTGAATCTTCTCAATCCTTGTCTCCAGGCTATTTATCTGTAACTCCATTTTTTTTCAAGATTTTAGATCATTTTCACTATCATTGTTCTGAATTCTTTATCAGGTAGATTCCCTTTCTCTTCCTCTTTTGGTTGGTTTGGTGGGCATTTATCCTGTTCCTTTACCTGCTGAGTATTTCTCTGCCTTTTCACCTTGTTTAGATTGCGGTGTTTGGGGTGACCTTTCCATATTCTGGCAGTTTGTGGTTCCTCTTTATTGTGGAGGTTCCTCCCTGTGGGTGGGTTTGGATGGGTGGCTTGTCAAGATTTCCTGGTTAGGGAAGCTTGTTTCAGTGTTCTGGTGGGTGGAACTGGATTTCTTCTCTCTGGAGTGCAATGAAGTGTCCAGTAGTGAGTTTTGAGATGTCAATGGTTTTGATGTGACTTTGGGCAGCCTGTTTATTGAAACTCAGGACTATGTTCCTGTGTTACTGGAGAATTTGCATGGTATATCTCTGGAACTTGTTGGCTCTTTGGTGGTGCTTGGTTTCGGTGTAGGTGTGGAGGCGTTTGTTGAGCCCTTATCAATTAATGTTCCCTGAATCAGGAGTTCTCTGGTGTTCTGAGGTTTTGGACTTAAGCTTCCTGCCTCTGGTTTTCAGTCTTATTCTTACAGTAGCCTCAAGACTTCTCCATCTCCTTTAGAAGACAATGGGCTGCCTTTCTAGGTGCCTGATGCCCTCTGCCAGCATTCAGAAGTTGTTCTGTGGAATTTGCTCAGCGTTCAAATGTTCTTTTGATGAATTTTGGGGGGAGAAAGTGGTCTCCCCGTCCTATTCCTCTGCCATCTTAGGACTGCCCCCTACATTCTGTCATTTTTGAGGATGCATCCAAGTACTGCTTTTCACACTCTTTTGCTGACTCTGAGGGCTACTCCACTTTTTTAAGGGATTCTTGCCCAAAGTAGTAGATATAATGGGCATCTGAATTAAGTTCTCCCTTTTCTGTCCATTTTAGTTCACTGATTCCTAAGATGTCAATGTTCAGTCGCTGTGGTTAGTTGCTCAGTGATGACAGACTCTTTGTGACCCCATGGACTGTAGCCCACCAGGCTCCTTTGGCCATGGGGATTCTCCAGGCAAGAATACTGGAGTGGGTTTCCATGCTCTCCTCTAGGGGATCTTCCCAACCCAGGGATCGAACCCAGGTTTTCCACATTGTAGGTGGATTCTTTACCTAGTGAGCCACCAGGGAAGCCCAAGAATATACTGCATTGCCGGTGGATTCTTTACCAGCTGAGCTACCAGGAAAGCTCAGCATGATAAGTATCCTGATTGACCATATCCAATTTACCTTGTTTCATAGACCTAACATCTTAGGTTCCTATGCAATGTAGTTCTTTATAGCATGGATCCTTACTTTTATCACCAGACACATACACATCTGATATTTTTTTCTGCTTTTGCCCAGCCACTTCATTATTTCTAGAGTTGTTCATAATTTCCCTTCACTCTTCCCCAGTAGTATTCAGACACCTTCTGACCTGAGAGTCTCATCTTCCAGTGTCATATCATTTTGCCTTTGAATACTCTCCACGAAGTTCTTCAAGCAAGAATATAAGTGGCTTAACATTTCCTCCTTCAGTGAACCATGTTTTATCAGAATTCTTCTATGACCTGTCAGTCTTGGATGGCTCATAGCTTCATTGAGATACACAACTCCTTTTGCCACACAAGGCATGGTTCCATGAAAGGAGTTTACCTAATAGAAAAGTACAAAGAAAACATAACTAGACACTTCACAAAAAGGGAACATAACTGGACTGTGAACATATAAAATATGATTGATTTTAGTAATATATCAGTGTGATGTAAATTATCCATGGTTACATAAAATGTATACTCACCAGATTGATAAAAATTTTAAAGTCTGACAATATCAAGTGTTGCCAAGAACACGAGGCAATAGGAATTTTCATATTCTGTTAATAGAAGAATCAGTTTCCATTGAATAAAAGTAAAATATTGTCTACTAAAATTGAGTATGGGAATATCTTATGATCCAACAAAGTCCTATGCATTTATTCCAAAATGTTATACACAAAAGCTTATAACAGTAATGTTCAGAACAGCAAACTTGAATACTACCCAATAGTTCATCCACAGTTGATAGGAAAAAGAAATTGTGTCATAATCACACAATGGATTACTATGTATAACATTTTAATGATCCACAGCTAGTCATAAATATGTATGGATATCCAAAATACAATTTTGTGAAAATGGAACAAGTGACAGAAGGATATATGCATAGCATCTTAACATTTATATAATTTCTAAAGCCAATCAAAAGTATGCAATGCATTTTTTAAGGATTGCATAATAAGCATTAAATATTATGAAAACTAAGATAACTATTATCACAAAATTTAGAATTTCTGTTATCTCTGCAGTGATGTGGAGAAGGAAATGGCAACCCACCCCAGTATTCTTGCCTGGAGAATCCCGTGGATGGAGGAGCCTGGCAGGCTGCAATCCATGGGGTTGCTGAGAGTTGGACACGACTTCACTTTCACTTTTCACTTTCATTCATTGGAGAAGGAAATGGCAACCCACTCCAATATTCTTGCCTGGAGAATCCCAGGGACAGAGGAGCCTGGTTGGCTGGCATCTATGGGGTCGCACAGAGTTGTACACGACTGAAGCAACTTAGCAGCAGAGCAGCTGCAGTGATGAAAGTGTGATATAATTGGGAAAAATTATAAAGGGATTCTGAATTTCTGGTATTCTTCTGTGTCTTAAACAGAGTGTAGGAAAGTTGAGTGCTCTTTTAATAATATCATTCATTAAACTACACAGTACATTTTATGCACTCTTTTTTTGTATGCATGATATAAAAATCCTATGGTAGTCTCCTTTTGAGTTTCAGTTCAAATTAAAAGTTTCTGTCATGCTTTTAAGGTTCTGGGTTATCTGATCCTTCTCTATTAAATTGTTTCCAACTATTCCCTAGCATGTTCTCTACCTTCCATGTACTTTCTTATGGCATTTCCCTTAAGTTGAATGTTCCCCACCTCATTTCTATCTAAACCAAATCAGTTCTCAAAGGATGACTTCCTGCACCAGTGTCTTCACAATCCAGTCTAATGCTTACTTCACCCTTCTCTGCATCCCTTTTGCTTCCCAAAAGGAGTAGCTCTTCACCAAATGATTTAGCACTTCATTGGTTTCCAATTGTTTAATATGTCTTAGCATTTGTTTCATTGGTGCTGTTCTTCTTTTCCATCTTGTTATGACCGAACAGAGTCCTAGACTCACCGAACATATAAAATAAACATATAAAATAAAAATTACTGAAATTGGCTAAAGTTTGTAATAAATAGAATTTATTAAAAGCTATGTGGATTTAATGCATTCAAAATATGCATCAAAATAATCACAAGAGGTATTCAACTAAAAACTCTGCTGTGATACATAAGGATTTTCCACCTTTGACACACCCTTTAAAAACAAATGAACATGACTAAATTGCTTCAAGCTAAGAACATGGCATCCATTCCTATCAGCTCAGTTCACACAGTCATGTCCTACGCTTTGCCACCCCATGAACCACAGCATGCCAGGCCTCCCTGTCCATCACCAACTGTTGGAGTCTACCCAAACCCATGTTCACTGAGTCAGTGATGCCATCCAACCATCTCATCCTCTGTCATCCCCTTATCCTACTGCCCTCAATCTTTCCCAGCATCAGGGTCTTTTCAAATGAGTCAGCTCTTCACATCAGGTGGCCAAAATATTGGAGTTTCAGCTTCAACATCAGTCCTTCCAATGAATACCCAGGACTGATCTCCTTTAGGATGGACTGGGTGGATCTCCATGCAGTCCAAGGGACTCTGAAGAGTCTTCTTCAACACCAGAGTTCACATCAGTTCATGGCAAAGAGAAAGGGGAAAAAGTGGATGCAGTGACATATTTTCTTTCCTTGGGCTTCAAAATCACTGTAGGTGGTGACTGCAGCCATGGAATTAGAACAACAGGTTTTGGTATTAGGGTGATGGTGGCCTCATAGAATGAATTTGGAAGTTTACCTTCCTCTGCAATTTTCTGGAAGAGTTTGAGTAGGATAGGTGTTAGCTCTTCTCTAAATTTTTGGTAGAATTCAGCTGTGAAGCCGTCTGGACATGGGCTTTTGTTTGCTGGAAGATTTCTGATTACAGTTTTAACTTCCATGCTTGTGATGGGCCTGTTAAGACTTTCTATTTCTTCCTGGTTCAGTTTTGGAAAGTTGTACTTTTCTAAGACTTTGTCCATTTCTTCCACGTTGTCCATTTTATTGGCATATAATTGCTGATAGTAGTCTCTTATGATCCTTTGTATTTCTGTGTTGTCTGTTGTGATCTCTCCATTTTCATATCTAATTTTAGTGATTTGATTTTTCTCCCTTTGTTTCTTGATGAGTCTGGCTAATGGTTTGTCAATTTTATTTATCCTTTCAAAGAACCCACTTTTGGCTTTGTTGATTTTTGCTATGGTCTCTTTTGTTTCTTTTGCATTTATGTCTGCCCTAATTTTTAAGATTTCTTTCCTTCTACTAACCCTGGGGTTCTTCATTTCTTCCTTTTCTAGTTGCTTTAGGTGTAAAGTTAGGTTATTTATTTGAGTTTTTTCTTTTTTCTTGAGGTATGCCTGTATTACTATGAACTTTCCCCTTAGCACTGCTTTTACAGTGTCCCACAGGTTTTGGGTTGTTGTGTTTTCATTTTCATTCGTTTCTATGCATATTTTGATTTCTTTTTTGATTTCTTCTGTGATTTGTTGGTTATTCAACAGTGTGTTGTTCAGCCTCCATATGTTGGAATTTTTAATAGTTTTTCTCCTGTAATTGAGATCTAATCTTACTGCATTGTGATGCCACAAAAAAAGAAAACTACAGGCCAATATCACTGATAAACATAGATGCAAAAATTCTTAACAAAATTCAAGCAATCGGAATCCAAAAACACATTAAGAACATCATACACCATGACCAAGAATGCTTTATCCCAGGGATGCAAGGATTCTTCAATACCCGCAAATCAATCAATGTTCAGTTCAGTTCAGTTCAGTCGCTCAGTCGTGTCTGACTCTTTGCGACCCCATGAATTGCAGCACGCAAGGCCTCCCTGTCCATCACCAACTCCTGGAGTTCACTGAGGCTCACGTCCATCGAGTCAGTGATGCCATCCAGCCAGTGATGCCATGCAGCCATCTCATCCTCTGTCGTCCCCTTCTCCTCCTGCCCCCAATCCCTCCCGGCATCAGAGTCTTTTCCAATGAGTGAACTCTTCGCATGAGGTGGCCAAAGTACTGGAGTTTCAGCTTTAGCATCATTCCTTCCAAAGAAACCCCAGGCTGATCTCCTTCAGAATGGAGTGGTTGGATCTCCTTGCAGTCCAAGGGACTCTCAAGAGTCTTCTGCAACACCACAGTTCAAAAGCATCAATTCTTCGGCGCTCAGCCTTCTTCACAGTCCAACTCTCACATCCATGCATGACCACAGGAAAAACCATAGCCTTGAATAGACAGACATTTGTCGGCAAAGTAATGTCTCTGCTTTTTAATATGCTATCTAGGTTGGTCACAAATTTCCTTCCAAGGAGTAAGTGTCTTTTAATTTCATGGCTGCAGTCACCATCTGCAGTGATTTTGGAGCCACCCAAAATAAAGTCTGACACTGTTTCCACATATATCGCCAATGAAGTGATGGGACCAGATGCCATGATCTTCGTTTTCTGAATGTTGAACTTCAAGCCAACTTTTTTACTCTCCACTTTCACTTTCATCAAGAGGCCTTTTAGTTCCTCTTCACTTTCTGCCATAAGGGTGGTGTCATCTGCATATCTGAGTTTATTGATATTTTTCCCGGCAATCTTGATTCCAGCTTGTGTTTCTTCCAGTCCAGCATTTCTCATGATGTACTCTGCATATAAGTTAAATAAGCAGAGTGACGATATACAGCCTTGACGTACTCCTTTTCCTATTTGGAACCAGTCTGTTGTCAATGTAATACACCACATTAACAAATTGAAAAATAAAAGCCATATGATTATCTCAATAGATGCAGATCAAGTCTTTGACAAAATTCAACATCCATTTATGACAGAAAACTCTCCAGAAAGCAGGAATAGAAGGAACATACCTCAACATAATAAAAGCTATATATGACAAAACCATAGCACACATATCCTCAATGGTGAAAAATTGAAAGCATTTGCTCTAAAGTCAGGAACAAGACAAGGGTGCCCACTTTCACCATTACTATTCAACGTAGTTTTGGAAGTTTTGTCCACAACAATCAGAGCAGAAAAAGAAATAAAAGGAATCTAAATTGGAAAAGAAGAAGTAAAGCTCTCACTGTTTGCAGATGACATGATCCTCTACATATAAAACCCTAAAGACTCCACCAGAAAATTACTAGAACTAATCAATGAAAATAGTAAAGTTGCAGGGTATAAAATCTACAGACAGAAATCCCTTGCATTCCTATACACTAATAATGAGCAAATAGAAAGAGAAATCAAGGAAACAATTCCATTCACCATTGCAACGAAAAGAATAAAATATTTAGGAATATATCTACCTAAAGAAACAAAAGACCTATATATAGAAAACTATAAAGCAGTGCTGAAAGGAATCAAAGAGGACACTAACAGATTGAGAAATATACCATGTTCATTGATCTGAAGAATCAATATAGTGACAATGAGTATACTATCCAAAGCAATCTATAGATTCAATGCAATCCCTATCAAGCTACTAACAGTATTTTTTCACAGAGCTAGAACAAATAATTTCACAATTTGTATGGAAATACAAAAAACCTCGAATAGCCAAAGCAATCTTGAGAAAGAAGAATGGAACTGGAGGAATGAACCTGCCTGACTTCAGGCTCTACTACAAAGCCACAGTCATCAAGACAGTATGGTACTGGCACAAAGGCAGAAATATAGATCAATGGAACAAAATATAAAGCCCAGAGGTAAACCCACGCACCTATGGAGACCTTATCTTTGACAAAGGAGGCAAGAATATACAATGGAGAAAAGACAACCTCTTTAACAAGTGGTGCTGGGAAAACTGGTCAACCACTTGTAAAAGAATGAAACTAGAGCACTTTCTAACACCATACACAAAAATAAACTCAAAATGGATTAAAGATCTAAATGTAAGACCAGAAACTATAAAACTCTTGGAGGAGAACATAGGCAAAACACTCTCCGACATAAATCATAGCAGGATCCTCTATGACCCACTTCCCAGAATATTGGAAATAAAAGCAAAAATAAAAAAAATGGAACCTAATTAAACTTAAAAGCTTCTGCACAACAAAGGAAACTATAAGCAAGGTAAAAAGACAGCCTTCAGAACGGGAGAAAATAATAGCAAATGAAGCAACTGACAAACAATTAATCTCAAAAATATATAAGCAACTCCTGCAGCTCAATTCCAGAAAAATAAATGACCAAATCAAAAAATGGGCCAAAGAACTAAATAGACGTTTCTCCAAAGAAGACATTCAGATGGCTAACAAACACATGAAAAGATGCTCAACATCACTCATTATCAGAGAAATGCAAATCAAAACCACAATGAGGTACCATTTCACGCCAGTTAGAATGGCTGTGATCCAAAAGTCTACAAGCAATAAGTGCTGGAGAGAGTGTGGAGAAAAGGGAACCCTCTTACACTGTTGGTGGGAATGTAAACTAGTACAGCCACTATGGAGAGCAGTTTGGAGATTCCTTTAAAAACTGGAAATATAACTGCCTTATGACCCAGCAATCCCACTGCTGGGCATACACACTGAGGAAACCAGAATTGAAAGAGACACATGTTCCCCAATGTTCATCACAGCACTGTTTATAATAGCCAGGACATGGAAGCAACCTCGATGTCCATCAGCAGATGAATGGATAAGAAAGCTGTGGTACATATACACAATGGAATATTACTCAACCATTAAAAATAATACATTTGAGTCAGTTCTAACAAGGTGGATTAAACTGGAGCCTATTATAGAGTGAAGTAAGCCAGAAAGAAAAACACGAATACAGTATACTAATGCATATATATGGAATTTAGAAAGATGGTAACAATAACCCTGTATGCGAGACAGCAAAAGAGACACAGATGTGTAGAATAGTCTTTTGGTCTCTGTGGGAGAGGGAGAGGGTGGGATGATTTGGGAGAATGGCATTGAAACATGTGTATGAAACGAATCGCCAGTCCAAGTTCGATGCATGATACTAGTTGCTTGGAACTGGTGCACTGAGACGACCCAGAGGGATGGTACGGGGAGGGAGAAGGGAGGGGGATTCAGGATGGGGAACACGTGTATACCTGTGGTGCATTCATGTTGATGTATGGCAAAACCAATACAATTTTGTAAAGTAATTAACCTCCAATTAAAATAAATAAATTTATTTAAAAAAAAAGAAAGTAAAACAAAACAAACAAGCAACAACAACAACAAAAAAACACTTGCTCCTTGAGAGGAATGCATGTTAAAAAGCAGAGACATCCCTTTGCCAACAAATGTCCATACAGTGAAAGCTATGGCTTTTCCAGTAGTCATGTACTAATGTAAGAGTTGGACCATAAAGAAGGCTGTAAGCCAAAGACTTGATGGTTCTGAATTGTGGTGCTGGAGAAGACTCTTGAAAGTCCCTTGGACTACAAGGAGATAAAACCAGTCCATCCTAAAAGAAATCAGTCCAGAATATTCATTGGAAGGACTGATGCTGAAGTTCTAATACTTTGGCCACCTGATGGGAAGAACTGACTCATTGGAAAAGACCCTGATGCTGGGAAAGATTGAGGGCAATAGGAGAAGGAGGTGACAGAGGATAAAATGATTAGATAGCATGCTTGACTCAATGGATATGAATTAGATCAAACTTCAGGAGATAGCGGAAGACAGAAGAGCCTGGCGAGCTGCAGTTCATGGGGTTGCAAAGAGTTGGAAACAACTTAGAAACTGAACTATAACAAAATTGCTTCAGATCAACATATATAATTGAAACAACTAAATAGATCAGTAAGAGTTGCTGAAATTAGAAACACTGAATGAGTGGACTCTCCATCACTGAAGCTTTGAGTGACTGCTTAGGATTAAGTTAAAATAATTATTGACATCATATGGGTATTCAAATTTGCTTGCAAAGCCCATGTCCCAAAACTCTCACTGTCTTTAAACTGCAATATTACTCAGAAGCATACCTAAGCAGATTTCTTGTCATAAAATGGTAGCACTTAGATGGAGATATTGTTCTACCTTCTGTTTTGTTTTCTTATAGGTGCAAACCAATTGAATAGAAGCAAAATTATTTCATAGACAAAATAAAATGTATTTTCTTTCATAGATTTTTCCATTCAGTCCAATTGTAAACTTTTGTAATGAGCTCTCACACAGCAGCACCTGTTCTTTTGAAGTCATTCTGAAACGTGCAGAGCTCAATCTCTTTGAATTTTAACATAAAAATTCTGGCTTGTTAGGCACTAGAACAATTCTATTGGTGTTCCCAGTCTTGGTTACTGTATGAGATCTCTCAGTAGATGTAAAGAAAACTGATCAAATATTTCACTTATAAATAATATTTGGAAATACCACATGACATAGCATCAGTTGGTTTGTATTTGTGATGAAAAGAAATGAAAGAGAATTTCAGACAAACTTCCCTTCATCAGGTTTCCAACATTTCTTTCTGAGTCTGCGGCTTATTCCACTGTTTCATCTTTGTTATATCAGCATTGCTTTATCACTGAAGGACTCACATACTAGATAATGTGTTTTAATAAAAAATGGAGCCAGAAAGCCAAATCCACCAACAAAAGCAGTGGTCCACATCTGGATGCTAAATCTGAAACTTCTAGTTTTGAACTTGACCACTCAATGAAAGAAGATTAGAGAGTATATCTTTAAAGGATTGACCAACAGAAATACTGGAGCTGATTTCTAAGGAGAGTTGAAAATCCTGTTTCCTTTCTTCCCGCTCTTTTTAAGTTAATGCTTTGTTGGTCTTATATTCTTATCAATTCTCACATAAGAAAAAGGCATTTTTAATATACTACATGAAATTCTTAAAAAACCTTTGTGTTTTCTAATAATCTTTTTATGGTCTACAGGCAAAGATAATGTCTAAAATTCAGAAAATTTCATTTTATATTATAAATGATCATATTTGGCATTATATCCTTCGAATACTGTAAGTTCATTTTTTATTACTTTCAAGAACACAGGGAGAATTTATAGATGGAAAGTAAAAATAAAGAGGAAAAGCACATTGGGTGGTATCACTGTGTAAGTGAAAGTTATGTAACGATGATATTCTGAAGTAAGTTATTTAAGGTATGGGATTTTCTTAGAGAGAGAAAGAGGTTTAAGCTAAAAAAGAAGCTCTTTTCAGGATTCTTCTCCCATATAGTAGGACATGTTGCCAGGAAATAAAATATTTGATAATCAGAAAAGTGAGTCAGTTCAGATATTTCAGGGATAATGATCTAAGTTATTTTTTGGCTTATCATCAGCATCAACATAACATTGAGCGAATTCAAATTTTGTGTAATTGTTTGTTTCCAATTTGCTCTCACTTTGAACTTATTCTACCATCTCTAAAACCCTGGAACAATATCTCCTTCTTACCTTACAGCAATAAAGTGAAAGAGACAATGCAATTAGGAAATGTTCTGTGTAACGATGAGCCATTTTTAAAACGCCCATGGAAATGTTAAGGATAAGATGAAAAGCTATTGTACTTCATTCCTTTCAGATCCTGGAACTCTAAGGGTGTGTGTGTGTGTGTGTGTGTGTGTGTGTGTGTTTGGAATGAGAGGGTGTGATGCAGGTAAAGGTGAAGAGTGAGACAGGAGGCAATAAGACCTGAACATAGTACAAGGGTAATGGTAAAACTTCATTGCTGTTTATAAAAATAGTTTCCTAGTAAAATATGCCCTTCCAGGAAGCATTGACAGATGGAGTAAAGTAAAACAATCTACCATACCTGAGAATCCTGGGCAGTGCCAGCTGGATCCACTTAGAGGCTTCGAATAAATGTCAGTCATTATTAAGGGAAGTCCTCTGAGACCAGAAAGCAGAAGATTGGTTTGAAAACATCTCCCCTGCAAGGGCTCTGGTTAATGTATTGCAATCTGAACCTGTGACCATCCCTCATTAACTCCTATGTTAGTGGATCATTTTGTGTAATACAGCTGAAATTATTACTGATGATCCATTGACTGTGTTTCATGAATCTACTCGATTCATTTGGAAATAGATGGGGTGGGTGTTTGCTTGAGCATTATATGATGCTTCTCTCCTGAAGATTAACATGTTAATATTTGTAATGCACACTGAAGATGAAAATTGTTGTATAAATAATAGCTATTATCCTGTGGTACACACAGCAGCAGCTACTCCATTAGGAAAGGGGAAAAAAAGGGTAGCAATACCTGACCATGACAAAAAGTCAGATGCAAGCTTCCACACCAGCCATGCCCTCTACTCTACCATACACTGAGGTAAAGCAGTTGCCTAAAATGTGCTGAAATTCTTTAAACCATATCTGAAGAGACGAAAAACTTCGTGGTTTAACAGAAAACCAGATATCTCATCTGCCCTACTATGCTTGCAGGGTTGCACATACTTTGCCATTACAAGCTTAGTCTGGTCCCCAGCCAGAAGATTGGCATAGTAAGGCTCTGCTCAGTTGTGGCTGCTAGCCAAGTGCTGCAGTTAGTCGGAAAGGTCCTTGCCATGGTCACTACCTCTTCCACATCTCTGGAATGACCACTGTTGCCAGGATTACAAAAGATAAAATCAAACTCAAATTTAAGTGTCAGTTCACTTGTAATTCAAGTGCAAATCAAATAAAAGCCTAGATGGGTATATATGTCATCCAAAAAGGCAAACTGGCCTGTCTCTAATTCCATGAGCAAACCCCAAGTAGGCTCACAGAAGCAGCTTTGTGTTTAAAAAGCTTCTTAATGCTACATAGCACTTAAGACCTGAGCCTCAAATCTCAGGGAGGGTCTACACTGGAATACATTTCCACAGCAATTGTTCTCATATTTTGGGATTTCATATGACTTCAGAATATTAGCATGTATTTATCATCTACTATGGTAATTATTTCAAAAATAAATTACATTTAGAAATATAAGAAATAGGAATGACAAACAGAGTAAATGGGCTGTCATAAGAAAGGGCACATGGCAAACTTAGAACAATATGTATGCATTTTATGTATATTAGGCAAATTGCTTAACTTGCCAATTCCTTTGGGTTCTCCATCTCTAAGAGGAGACATACCTATTTGTTATGAGGGGTAGAGGAATTAATGCATAAAGTTTTTAAAAGAGTACATGGTACCCTATATGCAAGATTTTATACATAAGATTTTAATTCTCTCTCTTTGTATGCATATATGTCCCTTCTTTTTTTTTAACTTAAATTTATTTATTTAAATTAGAGGCGAATTACTTTACAATATTGTATTGGTTTTGCCATACATGAACATGAATATGCCACGGGTGTACATTTAAAAATTCTTATTGCCATAGACTTGTGACAACCTTATCTCAGACCAGCACTGGCCCTCAGACTTATGTTTGGAACCACTGGCCTAAAAGCCCCACAGTGGCCTATGATACAAGATAATTCTACTAGGGAACTAGACTAGTTTATAATAATTAAAATCCCCCAAAGGAGAAGAAACATTTCATCGTAGTGAGTATTAAGAATGGTTTTCCATATATAAAAATGTCTCCAATGTCATATCTCATATATTTTATTTATTACTTGGATGGAGAGAGAGATAATACTCCCTAATATTAATTGTTCACTTACAAGACTCATCCCTGTTTCCTCTTTCCTTCATCTCTAATGTTGAATCCATTATCACATTTTGTGAAATCTAATTCCAAAACACAATTCTAAACCTCCTTCAATTTACACAGTTACTACCCTGGAATTTTATCATTCCATCCTAACTGGCCTTTCTTCTCCCACTCTTCCTGTGTCTACAATCCATTTTCCATACAGCACTCAGTGGTATTTAAATAAAAATGTAGGCCTTCTGATGGCTTCTTATTGGACTTGTAATAACATCCAAAATCTTGCCATAGCATAAAATGCCCTGAATGACCTAGCCCTTGTCTATCTCTCTGACACATTTTGTCCTTCTCTCCCTTACTTTCACAATGAGCCAACTACACTGACCTCCATTATGTCCCTTGACTGTTATATTCTTGCTCTTTCCTCAGGGTCTTTAACTTGCTGTTTTCTCTGCCTGGAACACTATTCTCTCAGTTAATCATGTAGCTGCTTCCATCCTCTCATGTAGGTCTTATCACAAATAATGTCTCTTTAAAGATGTCCCCCCTCACTCATTCCTCTTTATCCCTTCAGCCCTATTTTCAAAGCATTTGTAACTCTATGAGATGATTTCATTTATTCATTAGTATATGATTATGGTTATTGTCTTATTTTCATACATAAGAATGTAAGTTTTATGAAGGGCCTTTGTCTACTTTGTTCAATAGTATATACCTGGGCTTCCTTGGTAGCTCTGCTGGTAAAGAATCTGGCTGCAATGAAGGAGAGCCCGGTTTGATTCCTAGGTTGGGAAGATCTTCTGGAGAAGGGATATGCTACCCACTCTGTTATTCTTGGGCTTCCATGGTGGCCCATCTGGTAAAGAATCCACCTGCAATGCAGGACACCTAGGTTCGATCCCTGAGTTGGGAAGATCCCCTGGAGAAGGGAATGGCTTCCATTTCATCTCTTAGAATAGTGTTTGAAACTGACTAGTCATTCAATAAATGCTATTGAAAGCATCAATAAAGGATTCTCCCAGATATTAAGTTAAACCTTTTTATAAAAATAATATTACCTGAGATCCATATAATAACACTACAAAGAGAGTTTATTATTGTCCTTATATTACTGATAAACTGAACATAGTTAAGAAAATTTTCAAAGGCAATGGAGATAACAAATAGCAACGCCAGGACTCGGATGCAGAATATAATTCTATTTGACTTTAGAGATCATTCTCTCTCTCTCTCTTTTTTTTTTTTTTCATGAACAACAAATGTCCATGACTGTATTTATTTATTTATTTATTTATAATAGCCCTTGTTTGTTATCTATTTTATATACAGCAATCTGTACATGTCAATCCCAAACTCCCAATCTATCCCTTGTCCCATTCTTCTCCCCACTGTTAGCTATAAATTCATTTTCTAAGTCTGTGAGTCTAGTTTCATTTTCTAAATAAGTTCATTTGTATCACTTTTTTTTAGATTATGCATGTAAACAATATTGTATGATATTTGTCTTTTCTCTGTCAGAGCCTGTTCTCTTAATCTCATGCTATATACTTCTTATCTAACTTAGAAAATCCTTATCAAGATTTCATATTTTTAAAAAATCCAAAAAAATAAGTATGTATGCTGGAGGACTGAATTCACTACTACAGGTTGAAATGATGACCTAAAATTAATAAAATGAAGCATATTGAAATAAATATGAAGCCTTTCTCTTAATGTTTAAAGAATCATCTGAGAAAGATTAGATGAGAAGGGACTTGGCTCCTTGTGAAAAAAAGGTCAAATAGTTTTATTTGACTTTGTGTTTGATGTGAGCTAGTATAATGATGTGACTGAAACAAAATAAACAAACAAACAAAAAAACAAGCTACTACACACAGGTCATACTAACATAAGTCTAGTATCTAAGTACAGTTACAATGTACTTCACTTGTCAGAGTATCAATCAATTTTGGAGGTCAAACTTTAAGAGGGAAATAGGAAAGCTAAACCTTCATCTGGTCTTCCCTGGTGGCTCAGATGGTAAAGAATCTTCCTGCAATTCAGGAGATGCGGGTTCAATCCCTGGGTCAGGAAGATCCCGTGGAGAAGGAAATGGCTACCCACTTCAGTATTCTTGCCTGGAGAATCCCACAGACAGAAGAGCCTGGTGGGCTATGGTCCATAGAGTCGCAGAGTCTCACACAACTGAGAAACTAGCAAACCTTTATCAGGGGAAAGTAACCAAGATCACAAAGTGTCTAAAATGAATGCAAAATAATTTAACAGAGGGGCAGTCCTAAAATGGTGGTGGAATAGGATGGGGAGATCACTTTCTCCACCACAAATTCATTGAAAGAACATTTGAATGCTAAGAAAATTCCACAAAACAACTTCTGAATGCTGGCAGAGGACACCAGGCACCCAGAAAGGCAGCCCATTGTCTTCAAAAGGAGGTAGGACAAAATATAAAAGATAAGAAGAGAGACAAAAGAGGTAGGGACAGATATCCACTCTAGGAAGGGAGTCTTAAAAAAGAGAGAAGTTTCGAAACACCAGGAAACACTCTCACCAGAGGGTCTGTGGTGAGTCTTGGAATCTCAGAGGGCAACATAACCCTGAGGAAAAATAAATAAATAAATGATTAAAACCCACAGATTGCATGCCTAAGGGAAACTCCCAGCAGAGAAGCAGCCCAGACACTTCCATCTGCCACTAGCAAGCGGGGGCTGGACAGGGAGGCGTGGGCTGCATTGCTTAAGGTAAGGACTGGGCCTGAGTTCCCCGAGGGCAATCTGAGAGAACTAACATGAGATAGCAGCCCAGACTGTGGGATAGCCAGAGAGAGAGAGAGAGAGAGAAAGAAAAAGAGAGAGAGAGAACAATCTGGTGAAAAGCTGTAACCTAAAACACTGCCAGGCCCGCTTACACAAAAAAGGAATGAGAAGAGCTAGCCGGCTGCACACTGGCCCATCCCCTGCCAGAGACAGGCGGGGGGGCGGGGGCAGCCAGAGCTGAAAAGGGACAATCGCAACCCCTGAGAGGCATCCTCCACCAAACTGCAAGCAGGCTTCTTTGCTAACCAAGACTTCTTGGGATTCGTGATGGTTGATATCCACCGGGAGGGTCGCAGCCAGAGATCAGCCACCAGAAGAGACACATGGCACACCTGAGAAGGTGCACCTGTTCTACACACAGAAAATCAAGCTGCTGGGATGGGGGAGGCGATAAGACACACCCCCCACCTGGGGGAAACTGTGCTCACCAAGCACTTGGTCAGCTGAGCTGCTCAGACCTGGGAAAGGCACAAAACGCAGGCCCAACCGAGTCTGTGCCTTTGTGGAGTACCCAAGAACCTGAACCTGAGGGACTTAGACCTGGGAAGTGCACGAAACCCAGGGCCCACCTCAGACAGTTCCCGGCAGAGCAACCTAGAGCCTGAGAAGTATAGACCATGAAAGCACACATGACATGATTGTGTGGGGGCAAGCCCAGTGCAGCTGAAACACTGTGAGTACTCCCCACACAAGCCAGTGATATTTGTTTGAAGTGTTCTTCTCTCCCCACAGCACGACTGAACAAGTGAAATTTAAAAAGTGACCACCATCGCCCCCTAGTGTCAGGGCAGAATTAGACACTGAAGAAACCAGCAAACAGAAGAAGCTAAAATAAACAGAGGGAACCACTTTGGAAGTGACAGGTGCAACAGATTAAAACCCTGTAGTTAGCACCGACTACATGGGAAGGGGTCTATAGATCTTGAGAAGAAGTATAAGTTGGATCAAGGAACTATCAGAAAATGAACTGACCCCACACTATCCACAACAGCTCCAGAGAAATTCCTAGATATATTTTCACTATTATAATATTTTTAAATAAAAATATTAATTCCACTATTACTTCTTTAATTTTCATTTTTATAACCTACTATTACCCTGCCAAAAAAGGGGCCCTATTTTTAAAGAAAACTTCATATATATTTATTTTATATATATTTTTTAAATTTTATTTTATTTTTAAACTTTACAAATTGTATTAGTTTTGCCAAATATCAAAATGAATCCGCCACAGGTATACATGTGTTCCCCATCCTGAACCCTCCTCCCTGCTCCCTCCCCATACCATCCCTCTGGGTTGTCCCAGTGCACTAGCCCCAAGCATCCAGTATATTTATTTTATAATTTTTGTGACTTTGCTTGGGTTTTCTTAATATTGTATTTTTGAGAATCTAATCTCTACTCTAGATTTTTAATCTTTGCTTTTTGGTATTTGTTATCAATTTTGGACCTTTAAGAAACCAGTCTTCAGTACCCATTTTTACTTGGGAGTGGGATTATTGGCTT
Organism: Bos grunniens; assembly: GCF_055505025.1. NCBI lineage: Eukaryota > Metazoa > Chordata > Mammalia > Artiodactyla > Bovidae > Bos > Bos grunniens. The sequence goes on along the minus strand of NC_141194.1, from coordinate 95,110,814 downwards.
GATTGCTCTCTCTCCCTTTTGACTCTTTTTTTCTCCACCAGGTCACCACTATCTCCTCCCTTCCCCTTCTCTTCTCTAGCCAACTCTGTGAATCTCTTTGTGTGTTCCTAGCTGTGGAAAACACTTAGGGAACTTGTTACTGGCTGGATCTATCTCTCTCCTTTTGATTCCCCTTTTCTCCTCCTGGTCACCTCTGTCTCCTTCCTTGCTCTTCTCTTCTCTGTATAACTCCGTGAACATCTCTGAGGGGTCCAGACAGTGGAGAGCAAATAGGGAAGTGATTACAGGCTAGCTTGCTCTCACCCTATTTGATTCCCCCTCTTCTCTTCCTGGTCAACTCTATCTCCCTCCTCCCACTTCTGTTCTCCATGTAATTTTGTGAAACTTTCCAGGTGTCCCTCACTGTGGAGAAACTTTTCATCACTAACCTAGATGATTTATCATTGATGCTGTATAGATGGAGAAGTCTTAAGGTTCAGTTCAGTTCAGTCACACAGTCATGTCCGTCTCTTTGCAATCCCATGAATTGCAGCACACCAGGCCTCCCTGTCCATCATCAACTCCCAGAGTTCACTCCAACTCACGTCCATAGAGTCAGTGATGCCATCCAGGCAGCTCATCCTCTGTTGTCCCCTTCTCCTCCTGCCCCCAATCCCTCCCAGCATCAGAGTCTTTTCCAATGAGTCAACTCATCATATGAGGTAACTGTAAGAATAAGACTGAAAATCAGAGGCAGGAGGCTTAAGTCCAAAACCTGAGAACACCAGAGAACTCCTGATTCAGGGAACATTAATCGATGAGAGCTCATCAAAAACCTCCATACCTACAATGAAATCAATCATCACCCAAGAGCCAACAAGTTTCAGAGCAAGACATACCATGCAAATTCTCCAGCAACACTGAAACATAGCCCTGAGTTTCAATATACAGGCTGCCCAAAGTCACACCAAACCCACTGACATCTCAAAACTCACTACTGGACACTGAATTGCACTCCAGAGAGAAGAAATACAGCTCTACCCACCAGAACACTGACACAAGCTTCCCTAACCAGGAAACCTTGACAAGCCACCCATCCAACCCCACCCACAGGTAGGAACCTCCACAATAAAGAGAAACCACAAACTACCAGAATACAGAAAGGCCACCCCAAACACAGCAATCTAAACAAGATGAAAAGGCAGAGAAATACTCAGCAGGTAAAGGAACAGGATAAATGCCCACCAAACCAACCAAAAGAGGAAGAGAAAGGGAATCTACCTGATAAAGAATTCAGAACAATGATAGTGAAAATGATCCAAAATCTTGGGGGAAAAAATGGAGTTACAGATAAATAGCCTGGAGATAAAGATTGAGAAGATGCAAGAAATGTTTAATAATGACCTAGAAAACATAAAAAAGGGTCAATATATAATGAACGATGCAATAAAGTGAAAGTGAAAGTGAAGTCACTCAGTCGTGTCCGACTCTTTGTGACCCCATGGACTGTAGCCTATCAGGCTCCTCCATATATGGGATTTTCCAGGCAAGAGTGCTGAAGTGAATTGCCATTTCCTTCTCCAGGGGATCTTCCCACCCAGGTATCGAACCCAGGTCTCCACATTGCAGGCAGATGCTTTACCATCTGAGCCACCAGGGAAGCCCATGATGCAATAAATGAGATAAAAAAACACTCTGAGATCAAAAACACTCTGGAGGAAACAACAGTAGAATAACAGGGGCAGAAGAGAGGATAAGAGGGGTAGAAGATAGAATGGTAGAAATAAATGAAGCGGAGAGGAAAAAAGAAAAAAAAAAAGAATTAAAAGAAATGAAGACAACCTCAGAGACCTCTGGAACAATGTTAAACGCCCCAACATTTGAATCATATTAGTCCTGGAAGAAGACAAAAAGAAAGACCATGAGAAAATACTTGAGGAGATAATAGTTGAAAACTTCCCTCCAATGGGGAAGGAAATAGTCACCCAAGTCCAATAAACCCAGAGAGTCCCAAATAGGATAAACCCAAGGCAAAACACCCCAAGACACATATTAATCAAATTAACAAAGATCAAACACAAAGAACAAATATGAAAAGCAGTGAGGCAAAAAGAATAAATAACACACAAGGGGATTCCCATAAGGATAACAGCTGATCTTTCAATAGAAACTCTTCAGGCCAGAAGGGAATGGCAGGACATACTTAAAGTGATGAAAGAGAAAAACCTACAACCCAGATTACTGTACCCAGCAAGGATCTCATTCAAATACGAAGGAGAAATCAAAAGCTTTACAGACAAGCAAAAGCTGAGAGAATTCAGCACCACCAAACCAGCTCTAGAAGAAGTGCTAAGGGATCTTCTCTAGACAGGAAACACAGAAAGGGTGTATAAACTCGAACACAAAGCAACAAAGTAAATGGTACCGGTATCATACTTATCAATAATTACCTTAAATTTAAATGGATTGAATGCCCCAACCAAGAAGGCAATGGCACCCCACTCCAGTACTCTTGCCTGAAAAATCCCATGGATAGCGGAGCCTGGTAGGCTGTAGTCCATGGGGTTGCTAAGAGTCGGACATGACTGAGCTACTTCCTTTCATTTTCACTTTCATGCATTGGAGAAGGAAATGGCAACCCACTCCAGTGTTCTTGCCTGGAGAATCCCAGGGACGGGGGAGCCTGGTGGGCCTCTGTCTATGGAGTCGCACAGAGTCAGACACGACTGAAGTGACTTAGCAGTAGCAGCCCCAACCAAAAGACAAAGACTGGCTGAATGGATACAAAAACAAGACCCCTATATATGTTGTCTACAAGAGACCCACCTCGAAACAAGGGACACATACAAACTGAAAGTGAAGGGCTGGAAAAAGATATTCCACACAAATAGAGACCAAAAGAAAGCAGGAGTAGCAATACTCATGTCAGATAAAATAGACTTTAAAATAAAGACTGTGAAAAGAGACAAAGAAGGACACTACATAATGATCACAGGGTCAATCCAAGAAGATATAACATTATAAATATATATGCACCCAACATAGGAGCACCACAATTTGTAAGGCAAATGCTAACAAGTATGAAAGGGGAAATTAATGATAAGACAATAATAATGGGAGACTTTAATACTCTACTCACACCTATGGATAAATCAACTAAACAGAAAATTAACAAGGAAACACAAACTTTAAATGATACAATAGACCAGTTAGACCTAATTGATTTCACCCCAAAACACTGAATTTCACCTTTTTCTCAAGTGCACATGGAACTTTCTCCATGATAGATCACATCTTGGGCCATAAATCTAGCTTTGGTAAATTCAAAGAATTTGAAATCATACTAAGCATCTTTGCTGACTACAATGCAGAAAGATTAAATGTCAATTAGAAGAGAAAAACTAGTAAAAATTCCAACATATGCAGGCTGACCAAAACGCTGCTGACCAATCAACAAATCACAGAAGAAATAAAAAAAAGAAATCAAAATATGCATAGAAATGAATAAAAATGAAAACACAACACCACCAAACCTATGAGACACTATAAAAGCAATGCTGAGGGGAAGTTCAAAGCAATACAGGCTTACCTCAAGAAACAAGAAAAAAGTACAATAAATAAAGAACTCTCGGAGAAGGCAATGGCACCCCACTCCAGTACTCCTGCCTGGAAAATCCCATGGACAGAGGAGCCTGGTAGGCTGCAGTCCATGGGGTCGCTAAGAGTCGGACACAACTGAGCGACTTCACTTTCATTTTTCACTTTCATGCATTGGAGAAGGAAATGGCAACCCACTCCAGTGTTCTTGCCTGGAGAATCCCGGGGACAGGGGAGCCTGGTGGGCTGCCGTCTATGGGGTCACAAAGAGTCGGACACAACTGAAGTGACTTAGCAGCAGCAGCACACCTAAAGTCACTAGAAAAGGAAGAAAGGAAGAACCCCAGGGTTAGTAGAAGGAAATAAATCTTAAAAATTAGGGCAGAAATAAATGCAAAAGAAACAAAAGAGACCATAGAAAAAATCAACAAACTAAAAGCTGGTTCTTTGAGAAGATAAATAAAATTGACAAACCATTTGCCAAACTCATCAAGAAACAAAGGGAGAATAATCAAATCAACAAAATTAGAAATGAAAATGGAGAAGTCACAACAGATAACACAGAAATACAAAGGATCATAAGAGACTACCATCAGCAACTATATGCCAATAAACTGGACAACTTGAAAGAAATGGACGGATTCTTAGAAAAGTACAACTTTCCAAAACTGAACCATGAAGAAATAGAAAATCTTACCAGACCCATCACAAGCACAGAAATTGAAACTGTAATCAGGAATCTTCCAGAAAACAGAAGTCCAGGACCAGACGGCTTCACAGCTGAATTCTACCAAAAGTTTAGAGATGAGCTAACACCTATTCTACTCAAACCCTTCCAGAAATTTGCAGAGGAAGGTAAACTTCTAAATTCATTCTATGAGGCCACCATCACCCTAATGATGATGGTGATGACAAAGCCAGACAAAGATGCTACATACACACACACAAAAAAAAAAAACTACAGGCCAATATCACTGATAAACTTAGATGTAAAAATCCTCAACAAAATTCTAGCAAACAGAATCCAACAATATGTTAAAATATCATACATAATGACCAAGTGGGCTTTATCCCAAGGATGCAAGGATTCTTCAATATCCACAAATCAAACAATGTAATACACCACATTAACAAATTGAAAGATAAAATCCATATGATTATCTCAATAGATGCAGAGAAAGCCTTTGACAAAATTCAGCATCCATTTATGATAAAAACTTGCATTCCTGTACAGTAACAATGAGAAAAAAGAAAGAGAAATTAAGGAAACAATTCCATTCACCATTGCAACAAAATAAATAAAATACTTAGGAATATATCTAGCTAAAGAAACAAAAGACCTCTGTATAGAAAACTATAAAACTGATGAAAGAAATCAAAGAGTACACAAATAGATGGAGAAATATACCATGTCCATGGACTGGAAGAATCAATATGTTGAAAATGAGTATACTACCCAAAGCAATCTATAGATCCAATGCAATCCCAATCAAGCTACCAACAGTATTTTTCAGAGAACTAGAACAAATAATTTCACAATTTGTATGGAAATACAGAAAACCTCCAATAGCCAAAGCAATCCTGAAAAAGAAGAATGGAACTGGAGGAATCAACCTGCCTGACTTCCAGCTCTACTACAAAGCTACAGTCGTCAAGACATTATGTTACTGGCACAAAGACAAATATAGATCAATGGAACAAAATAGAAAGCTCAGAGATAAATCCACACACCTATGGACACCTTAGGTTGGGGCTTCCCTGGTGGCTCAGACGGTAAAGTGTCTGCCTGCAGTGCAGGAGACCCGGGTTTGATCCCTGGGTTAGGAAGATTCCCTGGAGAAGAAAATGGCAACCCACTCCAGTACTCTTGCCTGGAAAATTCCATGGACTGAGGAGCCTGGTGAGCTACAATCCATGGGGTCGCAAAGAGTCAGACACGACTGAGTGACTTGACTTCATTATGGACACCTTATCTTTGACAAAGGAGGCAAGACTATACAATGGAGAAAAGACAATCTCTTTAACAAGTGATGCTGGGAAAACTGCTCAACCACTTGTAAAAGAATGAAACTAGAACACTTTCTAACATGACACACAAGAGTAAATTCAAAATGGATTAAAGATCTAAATGTAAGACCAGAAACTATAAAACTCCTAGAGGAAAACAAAGGCAAAACATTCTCCAACATAAATCACAGCAGGATCCTCTATGACCCACCTCCCAGATTATTGGAAATAAAAGCAAAAATAAACAAATGGGAACTAATTAACCTTAAAAGCTTTGGCATAACAAAGGAACATATAAACAAGGTGAAAAGACAGCCTTCAGAACGGGAGAAAAATAATAGCAAAACAAGCAGCTGACAAATAATTAATCTCAAAAGTATACAAGAAACCCCTGCAACTCAATACCAGAAAAATAACCAACCCAGTAAAAAAATGGGCCAAAGAACTAGACATTTCTCCAAAGAAGACATACAGATGGCTAATAAACACATGAAAAGATGCTCACCATCACTCATTATCAGAGAAATGCAAATCAAAACCACAATGAGGTACTTTTTCACGCCAGTCAGAATGGCTGCTATCCAAAAGTCTACAAGCAATAAATGCTGGAGAGGGTGTGGAGAAAAGGGAACCCTCTTACACTCTTGGTGGGAATGCAAACAAGTACAGCCACTATGGAGAACAGTGTGGAGATTCCTTAAAAAAATGGAAATAAAACTGCCATATGACCCAGCAATCCCATTGCTGTTCATACACACCGAGGGAATCAGAACTGAAGGAAACACATATACCCCAATGTTCATCGCAGCACTGTTGTTAATAGCCAGGACATGGAAGCAACCTAGATGTCCATCAGCAGATGAATGGGTAAGAAAGCTGTGGTATATATTCACAATGGAATATGACTCAGCCATTAAAAAGAATACATTTGAATCAGTGCTAATGAGTTGGATGAAACTGGAGCCGATTGTACAGAGTGAAATAAAGCAGAAAGAAAAATATCAATACAGTATTTTAACACATATATATGGAATTTAGAAAAGTCATAACAGTAACCCCACATACGAGGCAGCAAAAGAGACAGATGTATAGAACAGTCTTTTGGACTCTGTGGGAGAGGGCGAGGGTGGGATGATTTGGGAGAATGGCATGGAAACATGTATGTTGTTATATGTGAAAAGATCACCAATCCAGGTTCAATGCATGAGACAGGGTGCTTGGAGCTGGTGCACTGGGATGACCCAGAAGGATGGGATGGGGAGGGAGGTGGGAGGGGGGTTCAGGATGGGGAACACATGTACAGCCGTGGCGGATCCATGTCAATGTATGGCAAAACCATTACAATATTGTAAAGTAATTAGCCTCCAATTAAAATAAATAAATTTATATTAAAAATAAAAAACTAGAATCAAAGAAAAAAAATAAGTTAACATTGGGAGGAACCGTGTATACATAGCCTAGACCAGAGAAGGAATAGGTTATAAATTTTAAGGGACCACCATTTAGAAGGGGATTATTCATTACTTTTCCATAACCAAGAGCTTTGTCCAATGAATAAAAATTAAGTGGAGCTATATTTCAGATCAATGTTAAGAATGACTTTCTAATATTTTGTGTTAACAAAGGACCCAGTTGATCCACAAAAGGATGACATTCTGTCACTAGAAATTTTGAAATAAAAGCAACTAAATCCTAAGAAGGAATACTGTAGATATGTTTTTGCATGGGGAGTTAAGTTGGATTAAACTAGTGATTCCCAAACCTTAAAAACTAGTGCTAGGCTGTAAAATACAGATTCTTGGGAAACACCAAGTATATCTGTCAAGGGGGAAAAAGTAATATATATTTTCCAGAAAGATTATAGGATATCATGAAACTTTTTGAAGATTCTAAGTTACACAGTTCTCAGTCCTCAGCTTCTTTATCTGCTAGATTTCAAATCTCAATCACACTACTGGATTGTGAGCTTTATGATAAACACTGCATTATTGCTTCCTGTGTGATGTAACACATAGTATGTACTCAATAAATCTTAAATATATTAAATATTTGTGAATAGATGGATCAAAATTCTTAGCTACTTTTGTATAGAGCAAATAAACCTTCCAAGTGTCCTTAATAGGAAGCAAATTAAACACATATGAAAACTTAGACTTTAAAAGTTCAATATGGTGCTTAAAAGCTTATGATTTTCCACTATTTAAAGGTAGAATTCTCAAAATAGAAGGCAATGTTACTTATTTTTTTGTGAGTAGGAAATGAATGTAATGGAAGTGTTCTTAGTTTTCTAGGGCTGCCACAACAAATTTGCTACAAATTTGGTGGCTTTAAATAACTGAAATTTAGTTTCTCACACTTCTGGAGACCAGAAATCAGAAATCAGGGTGGCAGTAGAGCTTGACTTCCTAGGAAAGTGTTGGGTGGGGGATAAACTTTCCCTGCCTCTTTCAACTTTGGCTGGCTCCTGGAGTTCCTTGGTTTGTAGTGGTATGACTCCAATCTCTACCTCTGTCTTCATGTGGGATTCTCCCCTGTGTCTCTTAGTCTCAAATATTCCTCTCCTTTCTCTTATAAAGACTATAATTATTAGATTTGGGGCCCAACCATAAATTCAAGATGATTATCTCATTTTCAGATCCTTAACTTAATTATATCTTCAAGGACTCTATTTCCAAATAAGGTCACATGCACAGGTACAGGCTGGTTGTGGGTATGGGGGTAAGAACTTGGATATATCTTTCAGGGAGAAATTCAACCCATCACCAGGGCTTCCCTGGTGGCTCAGACGGTAAAGCATCTGCCTGCAATGCGGGAGACCCAGGTTCAATTCTTGGATCGGGAAGATCCCCTGGAGAAGGAAATGGCAATACACTCCAGCACTCTTGCCTGGAAAATCCCATGGACGGAGGAGCCTGATAGGCTACAGTCCATGGGGTTATAAAGAGTTGGACATGACTGAGCGACTTCACTTTCACTTTTCAACCCATCATAGGAAGATATATTCATATAACTTCTAAAGATAATAGTTAACATTTAGCAAGTACATACTAGGGACAAGGCAATCTTTAAAACACTTTCAATTGTATCAACTCATTTAATTCTCATGATGACCAGATAAGATGTAAATTGAAGCACAGAGAGGTATTTTACTTCTTCAGTATCACATAGTGGTAAGTAAGCAGTGGAGTTAGGTTTCAAAGCCATTCTGACTCTAGAACTCATGCCCTTAATTATTCAACTATGCTGCTTCCTAAGGAATGATGCTAAAGCTGAAACTCCAGTGCTTTGGCCACCTCATGTGAAGAGCTGACTCATTGGAAAAGACTCTGATGCTAGGAGGGATTAGGGGCAGGAGGAGAAGGGGACGACAGAGGATGAGATGGCTGGATGGCATCACTGACTCGATGGACATGAGTCTGAGTGAACTCCAGGAGTTGGTGATGGACAGAGAGGCCTGGCTGCTGCGATTCATGGGGTTGCAAAGAGTTGGACACGACTGAGCGACTGAACTGAACTGAATTATTGTTAGTGTAATACTATCAGTAGTAAGAAATGTGTGTGCTGTGCTTAGTCGCTCAGTCATGTCCAACTCTTTGCTACCCCATGGACTGTAGCCACCAGGCTCCTCTGTCCAAGGGAATTCTCCAGGCAAGAATACTGGAATGGGTTGCCAGTGCCCTCCTGCAGGGGATCTTCCCAACCCAGGGATCAAACCCAGGTTTCGTGCATTGCAGGTGAATTCTTTAACATTTGAGCGACCAGAGTAGCTGTGCTTGTTGAAAGCTATGCACTAGGCATTGAGATTAGTGCTAAACATGGATTACATCATCTGACCTTCACAATAACTTTGTAAGGAAATTACATTTATGTTATTTAGGTAGTTTATAGTCAAGAAAACTAAAGCACAGAGGGCTTAATAAAGTTTCTAATGCTTATATATATATGTATATATACACACACACATATATATACGCATATATATGTATATATATATACATATATATAGAAGATGTAGTAGATTCGAAATTAAGTGACTTGATTCTCAAGGTAGTGTGCTTAACAACTCTACAACACTGAATCTAAGATGGAAACTTTCACTTATTCATCATTTATCTGTTTTCCTTAGTCCCCGTGTATATTATGTGTACAGTGAAATTTTACTGAATGAATGAATGAATTAGGGTAACAATTCTACAAAATCATATTTTGTCGAGTCTCAGCCTGTTTCACTGTTCTTATTTCTCACGGTGTCATTCTATGTCTGACTCTATCTCTTCTTTCTTGCCTATATGTCAGTATTGACAAGAATATCATTCTTCAAGGACTTCTTTAATGCAGCCAAATAGATCTATGGAAGGGAGATTCTTGAGATATGTCCACAGGGAGACATGCTCCAAACAAGCATTCTCTCCAAATCAACCCAATTCAAATCATAGGTTTATCAAACAATTTTTGAGGGCCAACTGGAAGCCACACCAAATATGCTGAAAGTATTCTACCAGGATAGCCCATATGCCAGATCAACTGAATGTCAACATCTTCCCTACTATGCTCATATTTCAACTATCAAGTCAATATTTTTTTTAAAAAAATCATCCAATTAATGCCTAAGGAGGGTTTAAAGCAACATACTCTCCATCAGCCTTGGTTTACTGTCTGTCTGTGAAACTAATAATCAGTGTACAGATCTAACTTTAAATGCAGATATTATTAAAAAAAAACACTAATAAGAAATTAGAGGTCAAATTAAATTTACAGCAGTATCCCTGTTCCTCAAGGTAGACTTTGTAAATATCAGCAGGAATGCCAGGCATATTACACAACTCCAGGGGGTCGATATTCACATTATATTCTACAGGAATGGCATCCCCTGGAGTTGTAAAGAGCACAACCAGCAGGGCAGTATCTGAAGACGCTGGTCAGCAGAACTGATTTAGGGTAACAAAGGACCAATGCAAAGAAAACAATTGATTGCAAAAGAGTGCTGATCCATGCCAGTGATATTTCAAGTTTTTGCAAAGTCAAAGAGACTGCTACACTTGCAGCTTGTTAAACTTGAGTACTAGTCTGACCTGGCTTTGATGAGCTGAGGGAATTCTAGTGAAGGGCAAAGCTCAAAAATTGGGAGTTTTATCTGAACCTTTTCTCAGCTCTTCAAATCACCAGGTGCTAGATGCCTCATGGGAACTAGCTTTCTTGTGAGATTTTTTGTAATTTCCATTAAAGGTTGTTAAGAAGGGGGAAAAAAATATCTTAAGAGACTAACTGAATGCACCCCAGTACTTCTAATAACAGCAGGAAACCTGGCCATGTGTAAAGACCTATGAGATCAAAGTCAGCTCTGCAAACAAGGAGGTATCTATGCTAGTCCTGAGCTTTCAGTTCCGGGCACTTACTGCCTTTCTGTCTTCTGTGATAGGGACAACTGCTATACATTTCACCTAAACTCAGATTTTCTGTTCTATTTGACTGTTGCCTGCATCTGTGAACTATTTTCCAATGACTGACTAGCATTTACTTTGTATCTAAAAATAACTTTGGCTTGATTTTTGTTTGAACATGCGGTGTGCCATAAATGGTAAAACTGAGACACAGACTGAAAAATTTTACACTTCATTGAGTGCCACCATGTGTCACAGAGGGATATAAATAACCTTGTTCATTGTCTCAATGCTGGGAATCAAACCCAGGACTGTCTGATACTAGAGCTCATGTGATTAACTCTATTAACTGCTGAACTCTACCTTGGCTTTATTTATGATTTATTTATTATTTTCATGACTTCATTAATTTTTAATCCTCAGTGTGAAAAGAAAATTTGCAAAAGCTTTTGTAATTAAATAAGAGTTAGTGAGTCATCATTATTTCCTTTTTATTTTTTGGTTGATTGCTCAGTTTCTTTTTAATTTATTTTTAATTGGTAGAAATTGCTTTATTGTATTGTGTTGATTTTGTGTTGATCAATATTGTGTTGATTTCTGCCATGCAACAACACAAATCAGCCATAATTATACATATATCACCTCTCTCTTGAGCATCCCTCCACTATCCCATTCCCATACCACTAAGTCATCACAGAGCACCAGGCTAGGCTCCCTGTGTTATACAGTAATTTCTCACCAGCTATTAGTTTACACATGGTAGTAGTGTATATGTGTCAATGCTACTTTCTTCATTTGTCCCACTCTCTCTGTCCTCCACTGTGTCCACAAGACCATTCCATATATCTACATCTCCATTCCTTCCCTGCAAATAGGCATCAATACCACTTTTTTAGATTCCATATATATGCATTACTATACGATATTTATTTTTTCTCTTTGGCTTACTTCACTCTGTATAACAGGCTCTAGGTTCATCCAACTCACTAGAACTGACTCAAATTCATCCTTTTATGTGGCTTAGTAATATTCTATTGTACATATAGACCACATTTTTTTATCCATTCATCTATTGATAGACATCTAATTTGCTTCCATGTCCTAGCTACTGTAAATAGAGCTGCAATGAACTCTGGGGTATATGTGTCTTTTTCAATGATGGTTTACTCAGGGTATATGCCCAGTAGAGTAGTATGATTGCTGGGTCGTTTGGTAGCTTTATTCTATTTTTTTTTTTTTTAAGGAATCTACATACTGTTCTCCATAGTGGCTGCATCAATTTACATTCCCACTAAGAGCACAAAAGGGTTCCCTTTTCTCCACATGCTGTCCAGTGTTTATTGTTTGTAGATGTTTTGGTGATGGCCATTCTGACTGATGTGAAGTGATACAGCATTGCAGTTTTGCTTTGCATTTCTCTAATAATGAGTGATACTGAGCATTTTTTTCATGTGCTTATGGAAAGTACAGCAAACATTGCAGTTGTATCTGATTCTGAACTGCAAATAACACATAGCTGCAGCACCACTAAACTTCAACATCACCAACATTAGACAGAATAATACTAAAATGTTTGGAATATTATAAGCTTCTCTGATTCTCTAGGCTCCCAAGGGCTTGGGGGTTGTTTGAAGGAGATTATATCTTTTCTCACCTATTTTCACCAGTCCCTGGATGATTCATCCCTCCCAGATTTCTGTGTTTTCCCTGATATTAAAATATGATAGAGATCCAAGGGTATTGAACTTTAGAGATGGACATATAACAGGTCTTGGGAATTCACAAGGCCCAGCAACATTTTATACGTTCCTTAGGTAGAAATCTGTGAAGACAATAATGATAGATAGGATTTGATTTATGTCAGCTATGTATCAGTCAAATAATCATGTCTATTTCTTATAACAATCCAATAATAGGCAATATGAGTTCCATTTAATGAAGAAAACTGAGTCTCAGGGATCTTTTAGGACTCACAAATTGAACAATATTCCTTTGATTTGGGTGTCAGGTCCAAATTCCATGATCCCCCAATGTCTAAATTAAATTCCATCTGCTACCATTTAGACTTTGGTTTTCTTTTAGTCCTGTCCTTGGAGGGAAGCAAAAGCAGAGTTGCTGATTCTCAAGCTAATTTTTTCTCTCTTTTATCCATATTCCTTCTTTCTTAACGTAATATTAACAACAACAACAACAACAAAGTATAAAATGAAATTTCTTAAATCACAGAAATCCCCCAGTGTGGTTTTCTGAGTTAAGTTCAATATTCAATCAAATGTTCAAGTGAATTGATAGTCCAGCAACTTTGATATGTTTCCTTCCTCTTGCATGCTTTTTAGTCTCTTTTTTTCCTTTAGAGAAGTAATATTAACCCCCAGTTTGTTCTCTGTGTCTATAAGTTGACAGAGGTGAGGAGGATGAAGAATAGACAAAATAGGTGAAGGATATTAAGAGGTACAAACTTTCAGCTATGAAATAAGTAAGTCAGGGGAAGTAGTATACACATAGGGAATATAGTCAATAATGTAGCGACTTTGTGTTGTGACTGGTCTTACTGTGGTGATAGTTTCATAATGTATAAAAATGTCAAATCACTGTGCAATATACCTGAACCTCATATAACATTGTATGTTGATTATAACTCAGTAAACACACTCCCCCAGTTATTTTTGTTCTTGGAGATTTGTTAAATCTATTGTGAAAAGTGTTTGCTGATATAGCATCATAGGAACACATAAAAATCCATTTATTCTTTCTCCATTGCTTTTTTGTAATGAATTACCAAAAAGGCAGAATAGTTTATAGGCATCCTGCTCTCACTAGGCTCCTCTGTCCCTGGGATTCTCCAGGCAAGAATACTGGAATGGGTTGCCATTTCCTTCTCCAATGCATGAAAGTGAAAAGTGAAAATGAAGTTGCTCAGTCGTCCCCGACTCTTAGCGACACCAAGGACTGCAGCATACCAGGCTCCTCCATCCATGGGATTTTCCAGGCAAGAGTACTGGAGTGGGGTGCCATTGCCTTCTCTGAATATGAGAGGGAAAGTATTTCCTCATTAAGAAAGAGTTGCCAAAATATATTCATTTCTTCGCATGAATAAAATTAAAAACTCTAAAGTTGTTTGGTGATCATTTTATCCCTGCACGCTGCTAGGTTGCCATACCTCCAAGACCAGCTGGTTTGAATATTTCTGTCAGTTTCTTTAATGACAGATCCAATTGGCCCTTCATCACTATCCCTTTTTCCCTTTCTCTACCCTCACATCTCCCACTTCCCTCTAAGTCTCTCATCCCCTATCAAACCAATTCAATCACAAAGACCTTTAAGTGTACATTAAAGGTAACAAAATTCTGCTGCTTTATGGCATCTAACTTTCAATTGAAATTCTGCATTGCTAGGCCCTGTTGACATTCACCTTTGCTTTGCCCTTAGGACATATGAAATACATTCATGAATTTTAAGGAGTATTCTTTCTCTTGATCCCTCAGCTAGGGAAACATCTTGCTTTATGAAGCTGTAACCATTTTTTTTTTTTGACCTGAAGAATTTATATGGCTGAGGATCCACTGTACCTCCTATGAAATACTAGCAAGTAGCAATACAATTAGTCTTACAGAGAAATTAAAAAAAAAAAATATTCAAATACTGGCAGAAATCTTGGAGAAAATATTTTATCTTTTAAGTTATTTCATTTATTAAATTTTTAATAATGTAATTTTATGAATGTCTAATCTTTTAATTTTATGTCTGCTATTATAATATCTTCTAAAAATTTCATGTAAGCTTACACACGGAGGACAGGGTGGTAACTTGGGGATTGTGATTTATGCTCCCTCTTTTGAGGTACAACTGAGCTTATAAAGAAGTTGGTTTGCCTTTTCAACACAATTTTGAATGCCCATTAGTAAGTATATTGTGCTTCTCCAGAGACCTCCCTTTGATAGGTAAGGCATATAAGTGAGAAATAGATTTAAGGGACTAGATCTGATAGAGTGTCTGATGAACTATGGATGGAGGTTCGTGACATTGTACAGGAGACAGGGATCAAGACCACCCCCAAGAAAATAAATGCAAAAAATCAAAATGGCAGTCTGAGGAGGCCTTACAAATAGCTGTTAAAAGAAGAGAAGCAAAAAGCAAAGGAGAAAAGGAAAGATATAAGCATCTGAATGCAGAGTTTCAAAGAATAGCAAGGAGAGATAAGAAAGATTTCCTCAGCGATCAGTGCAAAGAAATAGAGGGAAACAATAGAATGGGAAAGACTAGAGATCTTTTCAAGAAAATTAGAGATACCAAGGGAACATTTCATGCAAAGATAGGCTCGATAAAGGACAGAAATGGTATGGACCTAACAGAAGCAGAAGATATTAAGAAGAGGTCACAATAATACA
Source organism: Bos grunniens (assembly GCF_055505025.1). Classification (NCBI taxonomy): domain Eukaryota; kingdom Metazoa; phylum Chordata; class Mammalia; order Artiodactyla; family Bovidae; genus Bos; species Bos grunniens. The sequence goes on along the minus strand of NC_141194.1, from coordinate 95,095,462 downwards.
CAGAAGAGCTGTACAAAAAAGATGTTCATGACCAAGAAAATCCCTATGGTGTGATCACTCACCTAGAGCTAGACATCCTGGAGTGTGAAGTCAAGTGGGCCTTAGGGAACATCACTATGAACAAAGCTAGTGGAGGTGATGGAATTCCAGTTGAGCTATTTCAAATCCTGAAAGAAGATGCTGTAAAAATGCTGCACTTAATATGTCAGAAAATTTGGAAAACTCAGCAATGGCCACAGGACTGGACAAGGTCAGTTTTCATTCCAATCCCAAAGAAAGGCAGTGCCAAAGAATGCTCAAAATACCGCACAATTGCATTCATCTCAGTTCAGTCATTCAGTCGTGTCTGACTCTTTGTGACCCCATGAACCACATCATGCCAGGCTTCCCTGTCCATCACCAACTGCCGGAGCCTACTCAAACCCATGTCCATTGAGTCGGTGATGCCATCCAACCATCTCATCCTCTGTCTTCCTCTTCTCCTCCTGCCCTCAATCTTTCCCAGCATCAGGGTCTTTTCAAATGAGACAGCTCTTTGCATCAGGTGGCCAAAGTATTGGAGTTTCAGCTTCAACATCAGTCCTTCCAATGAACAACCAAGACCGATCTCCTTTAGGATGGACTGGTTGGATCTCCTTGCACTCCAAGGGACTCAAGACCCTTCTCCAACACCACAGTTCAAAAGCATCAATTCTTCGGCGCTCAGCTTTCTTTACACTCCAACTCTCACATCCATACATGACTACTGGAAAAACCATAGCCTTGACTAGATGGACCTTTGTTGGCAAAGTAATGTCTCTGCTTTTTAACATGCTGTCTGGGTTGGTCATAACTTTCCTTCCAAGGAGTAAGAGTCTTAATTTCATGGCTCAATCACCATCTGCTGTGATTTTGGAGCCCAGAAAAATAAAGTCAGCCACTGTTTGCACTGTTTCCCCATCTATTTGCCATGAAGTGATGGGACCAGATGTCATGATCTTAGTTTTCTGAATGTTGAGCTTTAAGTCAACTTTTTCATTCTTCTCTCTCACTTTCATCAAGAGACTCTTTAGTTCTTCTTCATTTTCTGCCATAAGGATGGTGTCATCTGTATAACTGAGGTTATTGCTATTTCTCCTGGCAAACTTGATTCCAGCTTGTGCTTCCTCCAGCCCAGCATTTCTCATGATGCACTCATCTCACACACTAGTAAAGTAATGCTCAAAATTCTCCAAGCCATGCTTCAGCAATACGTGAACTGTGAACTTCCAGATATTCAAGCTGGATTTAGAAAAGGCAGAGGAACCAGAGATCAAATTGCCAACATCTGCTGGATCATGGAAAAAGCAAAAGAGTTCCAGAAAAATATCTATTTCTGCTTTATTGATTATGCCAAAGCCTTTGACTGTGTGGATCACAATAAATTCTGGAAAATTCTTCAAGAGATGCAATTAACAGGCCACCTGACCTGTGTCTTAAGAAACCTGTATGCAGGTCAGGAAGCAACAGTTAGAACTGAACATGGAACAACAGACTGGTTCCAAATAAGAAAAGGAGTATCATGTCATCTGGTCCCATCACTTCATGGCAAATAGATAGGGAAACAGTGGCAGACTTTATTTTTTTGGGCTCCAAAATCACTGCAAATGGTGATTGCAGCCATGAAATTAAAAGACGTTTTCTCCTTGGAAGGAAAGTTATGACCAACCCAGACAACATGTTAAAAATCAGAGACATTACTTTGCCAACAAAGGTCCATCTAGTCAAGGCTATGGTTTTTCCAGTAGTCATGTAAGGATCGGAGAAGGCAATGGCATCCCACTCCAGTATTCTTGCCTGGAAAATCCCATGGACGTAGGAGCCTGGTAGGCTGCAGCCCATGGGGTCACTAAGAGTCGGACACGACTGAGCGACTTCACTTTCACTCTTCATTTTCATGCATTGGAGAAGGAAATGGCAACCCACTCCAGTGTTCTTGCCTTGAGAATTCCAGGGACGGGGGAGCCTGGTGGGCTGCTGTCTATGGGGTTACACAGAGTCAGACACGACTGAAGCGACTTAGCAGCAGCAGCATGTAAAGATGTGAGAGAGTATAAAGAAAGCTGAGAGCCGAAGAACTGATTGTTTTGAACTGTGGTGTTGGAAAAGACTCCACCTGATGTGAAGAGCTGACTCATTTGAAAAAACCCTGATGCTGGGAAAGATTGAGGGCGGGAGGAGAAGGGGACAACAGAGGATGAGATGGTTGGATGGCATCACCGACTCAGTGGACATGAGTTTGGGTAAATTCCGGGTGTTGGTGATGGACAGGGAGGCCTGGCATGCTGCGGTTCATGGGGTCACAAAAAGTTGGATACGACTGAGTGACTGAACTTAACTGAACTGATGGCATTATTAGACAGGCACATGGGGGTAAGGTGTCCTACTCATTTCTTAGAAACCCCAGTACAAAGATGTAGGAAAGAGACACATGTGAAAAGTAATGATGGAAACTTAAGCACTGTTAGCACATTGAGGGATAGTCTTCTAAACACCCACATCCCTAAAAGAGTGAGGATTGAACTCTACATACAAGTTCATGACAAGAATTAATGAAATTGTTTCTCAGGTTCTACTTTGCATTTCTCACAGTATCAGGCATTTCATTTTTTGTCATTTTTAATAAAGCTTGTCAAGTGCCAAATTTATGAATAATAAAAGGAAAGAATCAGAACAGATAGAAGGATACAGGCTTTTGGGAGTCTCTTCCTGGCTGACTCCAGAGAGTTATTATTTTTTTTTTCCTTCAGATGAAAGACATGGCTCTAACGTTAAACTATGTGGTACATCATTGCAAACTTTAATAGCCAGGGTACAAACAGCAGCTGCTCCCTTAGTACAACTCTAAACTCAGAGTGATCACTCACTAACTGCATAAGGAGAGTATGTCACTTTGTAACATTCTATTACAGTGGCAGAGGCAGCAGCACTCAGCAGAGCAGCTTTTTCCTATGCAACCTCAGCTTGGAAAGTTTTGCAGTAATGCTGGGGCCTTTCTGTTTATCTGGTAATATTGAAGGAAGGTAGGACCAGATCAAGTGTGACATTGCTACTCCGAATGGACCCACTGAAAGAGAACCCAACAACCATTCTGGTTTAGGTTCTCAAGATCTGTTTGTTTTAAAAGGAAACATTTATGAATTGGCTAAGCTGCGTGGAATGCAAGTGTTTAATCAGTAAGACCCATGCAATAAAATTGAATGTAGCACAAGTGGAAGGATTTCAAAAATAAGCTGATTGGCTGCAAAATGTACAAGCTCTCATAACTCTACCTGGAACAAAGCTCTGTCATCTATCCAAACATTAGTTGTTCCTAGGAAGCACTTTTGGACACTTGACAAATGTAAACGAATTTTACTGTCTACATTCATTCTAGCCAGACCTTTGAGATAAATCCCTATAGTTATCTTAACTCTTTGGTTGCTGGTGCAAATATAAAGTAAATGAAAGTATAGAGACACTATTAGCTTACTTCCTTATTGTTAGTCATTATGATAATAGCATTGCCCGTAGTATCTCACTGTAGTCTCCTAACAATCTTCTAAAGGGAGTCTTATTGCTCCAATATCAGGGCAGCCACAAAAATCCTACTTATATTAATTTCCTTCAAGATAGTTAAAGTTTAAAATTTTAGATCTTATCTGTTGTCTGAATAGAGACTACACGGAAAATAGAGTGAATGAGAAGACATGTTCAGTTTCAATGTATTTCTAGTAAATAATTTCAGCTTTGTACTTACAAATATGCCTCTCAAAGAAGATAAGAACATCTATAAATTAAAGTGAGAAAGAAAGGCCTGAGATGAGGTACATTTAAACAAATTCGAGTGTTAGCTGCAATCCTATTGAGTGGAAAATATCAGTTTCCATTTCCAAATGTTAGAGTATAGTGTATATACATTGCCAATGCTTTTCAGAATTGTGCTAGCCAATCAGTCTTTGCTAAAGAGACAGGGAACAGTATTTCCCCATTTTGTCTCTGCTCAAAAATGCAAAACATGTTAATATTTTTAGATTTTCTAAATTTAAAAAGTTATTTTGTCATATTGCACTTTGCCTTTTTGACTAGATCTACATTTAGCATGAGAAGCTATTGTATGCAAGGATGCTTTATTTTAGGGTGTGGCTTTCAAGGACACTTAAAGAGCTCATAATGTATTTATAAGCCTGCTAAAGATGGTATACAGGAATGTACACCTTACAAATAATTTACAATATATTTACAGCAAAGAAGTTAGAACACATCAATGGCTCCTGCAAATGCATTTATTGTATTCATCCATTTCATTAAAAATGACTTAAATATGTTCAAGTGCACTATTTATAATTGAAATGGAAGCTCCAGGAATAGCAATCAATGTGTTGTAATTGTTGACCAGACAAAGCTATGGTAAACAACTCAAGATCAAACTTTTTTGTATGCATCCATACCAATCAAACCACATTTAATAAGCCTTTAAAAAATCTAAACCCCTTAAAGGGAAAGTAAACTAGTATGAGAGAAAGGACATTTTGTATCACTGATGAAATGACTTAAGTATAAGAGAGGGCTCACATAACATTTCTCCTCATTGACTATTGGGACCATTTGCTTTGCACTTACTAACACTTCTCCAAAGGTAAATTTCCCCCCTTAGATGTAAAGCTACATAAAGACTTGCCTAAAAAGCTGAATGGATCTTAGATGTTTTCTACGGGACCATATGATCTATCTTCCTCTCATTTGCTTTTCCTCAGCAGACAAGACCAAACCCCAAATTCTGCCTTTGTGTTTGAAAAGCCCTAAATTCCCAATACCTTAGTCCACCTTGCAAATGATATTATAATGGTCATGATGTTTATATTTTTGTTAGTAAGGATCCAGAGGTGACTAGAATATATATAGTTTATCATTTTGCCATTTATAAATTCACAAGATCAATGTACAGCTTCTGTATCAGCATCAAACCCAAGTTTCAAGATGTTTCTCATGAAGCTCATATTAGCCTCTTCCCAAATAATGATTTAGCTTTGAGCATTTTCAACTGGTATTTATGAGCCTTAAAGATGTTTTCCTATTAAAATTATCCAAGCATATTTTTTATGGACCGCAGCCATGAAATTAAAAGACGCTTGCTCTTTGGAAGAAAAGTTATGACCAACATAGACAGCATATTAAAAAGCAGAGACATTATTTTGTCAATAAAGGTCTGTCTAGTCAAAGCTTTGGTTTTTCCAGTAGTCATGTATGGATGTGAGAGTTGGGCTATAAAGAAAGCTGAGCTCTGAAGAATAGATGTTTTTGAACTGTGGTGTTGGAGAAGACTCTTGAGAATCCCTTGGACTGCAAGGAGATTCAACCAGTCTATCTTAAAGAAAATCAGTCCTGAATATTCATTGGAAGGACTGGTGCTGAAGCTGAAACTCCAATACTTTGGCCACCTGATGCGAAGAACTGACTCATTGTAAAAGACCCTGATTCTGGGAAAGATGGAAGGCGGGAGGAAAAGGGGATGACAGAGGATGAGATAGTTGGATGGCATCACCGACTCAATGGACATGAGTTTGAGTAAACTCTGGTAGTTAATGATGGACAGGGATGCCTGACATGCTGCAGTCCATGGGGTCGCAAAGAGTCGGACACGATTGAGCAACTAAACTGAATTGATTTTTATTATCTCTCTATGTTGATTTGAGGACTTCTAAAGGCCAAGCCTATGTCTCTTACAATTTTTCTACCCTACCACCCATCATGCCACTTTGAGAATGAAAGCTTCTTAGTAAAGGTATCTGTTTGACAAACCACACTTCAAATTTCATTGTACAGCTATCACATGAATTGCATACCATTTATTAATGATACTGGAAGAAAGCATTTGTATGAAGTGTATAAAGCAATGGATTGACCTCATTGATGTAGATACATGCTTGAAAAGTGAAAGTGAGTATCTCAGTCATGTCCAATTCTTTGCGACCCCATGGACTGTAGCCCACCAGGATGCCCTGTCCATGGAATTCTCCAGGCAAGAATGCTGGACTGGGTTGCTATTTCCTTCTCCAGGGGATTTTCCCAATCCAGGGATTGTACCTGGGTCTCCTGCATTGCAGGCAGATTCTTTACCAACTGAGCAACCAAGGAAGCCCTTAGATACATGCTTATGTGTCTCTTATCATGAAAGAGGTTGCTGTGTTCTCTCTTGCACAATAGGAACAAAGTCAAGATAGAAGAGCTGGCATCAGAGTCTATACCAGAAAGTGGGGTGAGGTAAAAAGCAAGGATAATCCAAACCTTGCATAATACTCACTGAGTCCATAGAAAAGTTCTTATCCCAGCTTTTTGAAACAAAACAGCAAATGCAAAATTGATTCTGTTCTCAGCCATGATTGACAAGGGCTTTGAAGTTTTTGTTTGTTATAACCTACACAACATAAAAAAAAAAGAAAGAAAGAAAGAAAATGAGGCTTTCCCGTTCATAGTTACCTATTCCTGAACAGTAAGGCTAACATGCTTCTATTTCCCCTAAGATTCATTTCTTTACACAGCAAAGGCTCCATGGGTTCTCTGTGATTTGTCAGAACTGTTCTGCCTGTCTCTGATCCTTCCCTTGCCAAGCTGCCAACGTGAAGTCTTGTTTTCTGACTCAAAATATTCAAACACAAGGTGTTGAATCGTCAATCTAGGATGCAATTGAAGAAACTAAATGAGACAACATTCTCTCTTGAATTAACACATAAACCATATTTATTAGGCTGATTTGTGTAAGTAATGGAGAAAAAAAAAGAAAGGAGTGCAATTGATTGATTCAATGTAGGGGGAATTTCAAAGGGTTTTGGGGTGATTTGTACCTGGATTTTGGAACTTTCCCAAGTATGTAGATTGCCCTCAATGTTTCAACTATCTCATCCTTTGAAAGAGGAGTGAATTCCAACTAGATGCTGGCAGAGCTACAGTTGTTAGAGCATGTCAGCCAATCTAGCATAGAAGCCAGGGGAGCACAGAACTAGAAATATGCATGCTCTCTTTCCTCCAGACTGACCATCTGTGTATGGACACAGAGCATCAAAGTTGTGCAGCTGTGCTGATAATGCCCTACGGAAGGACATCAGTTTGCTTCAGATATAATTCATTTCTCTCCTGTCAATGGCTATAGGATATATCTGAAGCAGATTGATGGGGTTTGGGATGGAGGCAGAGAGTAGACAAGAGCCTTTGTGGGTTTTTCTACATGAATACCATAAACTTGATACCAAAAAGTGATGTCACCAGGATGATTTGGGCTTTGAAGGTACACTCTAAAATCCACCAGCATTGATTCAATGATCAGTTTGCAGGTGCTAAGCAGTAGCACATGTGCTGTTGTGAGCCCTTTTTGTTTACAACGTGAAGCAGCATTTTTTTGGTTTAGTTTTCTTTTTTTTTTAATTTTTATTTTTTAACTTTACAATATTGTATTGGTTTCACCATACATCAACATGAATCCACCACAGGTATACAAGTGTTCCCCATCCCAAACCCCCCTCCCTCCTCCTTCCCCTTACCATCCCTCTGGGCCATCCCAGTGCACCAGCCCCAAGCAACCAGTATCATGCATCAAACTTGGGCTGGTGTTTCATTTCATATATGATATTATACATGTTTCAATGCCATTCTCCCAAATCATCCCACCCTCTCCCTCTCCCACAGAGTCCAAAAGACTGTTCTATACATCTGTGTCTCTTTTGCTGTCTCACATAGAGGGTTATCATTACCATCTTTCTAAATTCCATATATATGTGTTAGTATACTGTATTGGTGTTTTTCTTCCTGGCTTACTTCACTCTGTATAATAGGCTCCAGCAATGCCATGGGAGTGTTGCAGTGATAATCTGCCTGGTTTTCGAAAACTAATTTTGTTCAAAGAGACAGTAGCTACTTTGGTTCAAAAAATTCATAGAAAATAGAGGCAATCTCCATGCTCAACTCATATCTATTCTCAACATGCAGAAATAGATAAAGCTTTTAAACTTAAAAAAATAAACTTCTTTAAACTTTAAAAAACAAACAAACAAACAAAAAAAAACAACAGGCATTTACAAGCCCCTGGCTATAGGCAGACATTTCACTAAAAGTGGTAACCACTGTTGGGGAGACAGCAAGCAATTTTCCACTCAAGTCTCATATAGGTTAAACCATTAACAAAATAACAAAATTAAGCTGATGTTGTACATTCTAGTTTGCAGCAGGAAATATTTTCATAGAAAAATCCTATCATCTGTCTTTGAACCTCCTAAGAAAGTTCCATTAGATAGATTTTTGTGTATTTCTTTTTTTCCCCTCTAAATTCTTGTGCAGGAAAATTGAAAACTTCTCCAGGGCTAAGTCAAGATACAGGATCAGTTCAGTTCAGTTCAGTTCAGTCACTCAGTCGTGTCTGACTCTTTGCGACCCCATGAATTGCAGCATGCGAGACCTCCCTGTCCATCACCGACTCCTGGAGTTCACTCAAACTCATGTCCATCGAGTCGGTGATGCCATACAACCATCTCATCCTCTGTCGTCCCCTTCTCCTCCTGCCCCCAATCCCTCCTAGCATCAGAGTCTTTTCCAATGAGTCAAGATACAGGATAGTTTATTTTATTTTATTTTTTTAATTTTATTTTTTAAAATATAAATTTACAGGATAGTTTTTTTTTTCACTTTTTAAAAATTTATTGTAATTGGAGGCTAGTTCTTTACAATTTTGTATTGGTTTTGCCATACATCAACATGAATCCACCACAGGTGCACATGTGTTGCCAATCCTGAACCCACCTCCCACCTCCCTCCCCATATCATCCCTCTGGGTCATTCCAGTGCACCAGCCCCAAGCATCCTGTATCCTGCATCGAACCTGGACTGGTGATTTTTTTCTTATATGATATTATACATGTTTCAATACCATTCTCCCAAATCATCCCACCCTCTCCCTCTCCCACAGAGTCCAAAAGACTGTTCTATACACCTGTGTCTTTTTTGCTGTCTCACATACAGGGTTATCATTACCATCTTTCTAAATTCCATATATATGCATTAGTATACTGTATTGGTGTTTTTTTTTTTTTTTTTTTGGCTTACTTCAATCTGTATAATCAGCTCCAGTTTCATCCACCTCATTAGAACTGATTCAAATGTATTCTTTTTAATGGCTGAGTAATACTCTATTGTATATATGTACCACTGCTTTCTTATCCATTCATCTGCTGATGGACATCTAGGTTGCTTCCATGTCCTGGCTATTATCAACAGTGCTGCGATGAACATTGGGGTACACGTGTCTCTTTCCCTTCTGGTTTCCTCAGTGTGTATGTCCAGCAGTGGGATTGCTGGGTCATAAGGCAGTTCTATTTCCAGTTTTTTAAGGAATCTCCACACTGCTCTCCATAGTGGCTGTACTAGTTTGCATTCCCACCAGCAGTGTAAGAGGGTTCCCTTTTCTCCACACCCTCTCCAGCATTTACTGCTTGTAGACTTTTGGATCGCAGCCATTCTGACTGACATGAAACGGTACCTCATTGTGATTTTGATTTGCATTTCTCTGATAATGAGACAGTATGGTACTGGCACAAAGACAGAAATATAGATCAATGGAAAAATAGAAAGCCCAGAGATAAACCCACGCACCTATGGACATCTTATCTTTGACAAAGGAGGCAAGAATATACAATGGATTAAAGACAATCTCTTAAACAAGTGGTGCTGGAAAACTTGCTGACCTAAATATAGATTTCTCAAGAGGCAGATCAGGTTGTCTGGTATTTCCATCTCTTTAAGAATTTCCCACAGTTTGTTGTGATCCACACAGTCAAAGGCTTTGGCATAGTCAATAAAGCAGAAGTAGCTGTTTTTCTGGAACTCTCTTGCTTTTTTGATGATCCAAGAGATGTTGGCAATTTGACCTCTGATTCCTCTGCCTTTTCTAAATCCACCTTGAACATCTGGAAGTTCACAGTTCACATACTGTTGAAGCCTGCTTGGAGAATTTTGAGCCTTACTTTACTGTGTGTGAGATGAGTGCAATTGCACACTAGTTTGAGCATTCTTTGGCCTTGTCTTTCTTTGGGATTGGAATGAAAATTGACCTTTCCAGTCCCGTGGCCACTGCTGAGTTTTCCAAATTTTCTGGCATATTGAGTGGAGCACTTTCACAGCATCATCTTTCAGGATTTGAAATAGCTTAACTGGAATTCCATCACCTCCACTAGCTTTGTTCATAGTGATGTTTGTTAAGGCCCACTTGACTTTGCATTTCAGCATGTCTGGTTCCAGATGAGTGATTATACCATCATGATTATCTGGATCATGAACATCTTTTTTGTACAGTTCTTCTGTGTACAGTTCTTCTTTTGTACAGTTATTCTCTCTACCTCTTCTTAATATATTCTGCTTCTTTTAGGTCCATACAATTTCTGTCCTTTATTGTGCCCATCTTTGCATGAAATGTTCCCTTGGTATCTGCAACTTTCTTGAAGAGATCTCTAGAGATCTAGAGATCTCCATTCTATTGTTTTCCTCTGTTTCTTTTCCTTGATCACTGAGGAAGCCTTTCTTATCTCCTTGCTACTCTTTGGAACTCTCCATTCAAATGGGTATAACTTTCCTTCTCTCCTTTGCCTTTTGCTTCTCTTTTTTTCATGACTGTTTGTAAGGCTTCCTCAGACAACCATTTGCCTATTTGCATTTCTGTTTCTTAAGGATGGTGTTGATCCCTGCCTCCTGTACAATGCCACAAACCTCTGTCCATCACTCTTCCGACACTCTATCAGATCTAATCCCTTGGATATATTTCTCACTTCCACTGTATAATCATAAGGGATTTGATTTTGGTCATACTTGAATGGTCTAGAGGTTTTCCCTACTTTCTTGAATTTAAGTCTGAATTTGGCAATAAGGAGTTCACTATCTGAGCCACAGTCAGCTCAAGTCTTGTTCTTGATGACTGTATAGAGCTTCTCCAACTTTGGCTGCAGAGAATATAATCAATCTGATTTTGGTATTGACCATCTGGTGATGTCTGTGTGTAGAGTCTTCACTTGTCTTGTTGGAAGAAGGTTTTTGCTATGACCAGTGCATTCTCTTGGCAAAACCCTATTTGGTTTGCCCTGTTTCATTCTGTACTCCAAGGCCAAATTTGCCTGTTACTCCAGGTATTTTTTGACTTCCTACTTTTGCTTTCCAGTCCTTTATAATGAAAAGGACATCTTTTTTAGGTGTTAGTTCTAGAAGGTCTTGTAGGTCTTCATAGAACTGTTCAATTTCAGCTTCTTCAGCATTACTGCCTAGGACATAGACTTGAATTACTGTGATATTGAATGATATGCCTTGGAAATGAACAGAGATCATTCTGTCATTTTTGAGATTTCATCCAAGTACAGCATTTCAGACTCTTTTGTTGACTATGATGACTACTCCATTTCTTCTAAGGGATTCTTGTTCACAGTAGTAGATACAATGGTCATCTGAGTTAAATTCACCCATTCCAGTCCGTTTTAGTTTGCTGATTCCTAAAATGTTGACGTTCACTGTTGCCATCTCCTGTTTGACCACTTCCAATTTTCCTTGATTCATGAACCTAACATGCCTGATTCCTGTGTAATATTGCTCTTTACAGCATCAGACTTTACTTCCACCACCAGTCATATCCACAACTACGTGCTGTTTTTCCTTTGGCTCTGTCACTTCATTCTTTCTGGAGTTATTTCTCCACTGATCTCCAGTAGCATATTCAGCACCTACAGACCTAGGAGTTCATCTTTCAGTGTCCTATCTTTTTGCCTTTTCATATTTTTCATGAGGTTCGGCCATAGATTTTCATTAAATCTATGTTCATTAAATCATAAATCATTAAATCTAAATGTTCATTACAAAACAAATTGAGGACTACCACATAAATCAACAGATATTATAAACAAATAAACATAAATCCTATCATCCAGAAACAGTTAATATGTTGTGAACATTATTCAATATACCACTTTACACAAATCAGAATGAAATAAAGGTAGATGTACAAAGTTTAACTAGAATGAGCTTCTACCATACATGATGTTTTGAAACAAAAATAATAAGATTATTTCATTTGATCAAAAATGAAAATAGTATATAAATAAAATGGAAACAATTCTTAAATTTACTATTTCTTCAATGCAGAAGTTATTAATCATTAAAATATAAGAGTATAAGGAAACCATTAATATAGAGGGATAATGTTATAGTATATATATATTTCAATTTTACCAATAGGCATGCTTTTTTTTTTAACCAACAGATTTACTTTCTAACATAAAGGATAAGATAATTAGCACACTTCACACTTATTCCCACAACTCTTTCCTATGTCTTTTTTGTTATTATTGTTAACTATACCTTGTGAGAATTTATGAAGTATATTTTTTATTCTGTAACCACAATTCTTCTGATAGATACCATATTCAGAAATGAGAAAACTCAGTTAAAGATGTCTTACCCACAAGTTCAAATATAGTTCAAATGAAATGTCAGTCTAAATGTTAATTATATAGATTTTTAAATCTCAACAAACTCCAAAAACAAAGTGAAAGAATAATAATGAAAAAAAAAGGTGTGTTTCTTCTCTAGATGTCAAGTTGTGCTAGTAAAGACACAATGATATCAAAGTATAAATTAAACACAATGGAGAGCTCAAACAGGGTCTATGTGACAATTGAGTATAAAAGAGTTAGGATTAAAAGCACCGGTGGGAAAATGGGATGTTTTATAAACAAGACTGGGGAAATTGATTTTCTGTATAGGAAAAATAGGAAATGAGGCATTCCCTCATGCCATACAAGAGCCAATGTATCAGAGCCATAAATCAAAAACTTAATTTCTTTTGGAAGGAGTGAGGTTAAAAGTACTAGAAAATTATATTAGAGCTGCTTATTTTATAAATTTATAATATTTTATAGTTCATATATCATAAAATTCACTTTTTGTGATTTTAGAATATTCACAGAGAATCATAATCATCATTACCAATTACACAATATTTAATCATCCCTCCAAAAACACCATATTAATTAACTCCCAATTCCATTTTCTCTGCCATTCTAGGTAACTTTTGGATATGTCAATATTGGAAATTTCACATAAATTTAATTATTCAAGTTGAAACTCTAGTACTTTGGCCACTTCATGTGAAGAGTTGACTCATTGGAAAAGACTCTGATGCTGGGAGGGATTGGGGGCAGGAGGAGAAGGGGACGACAGAGGATGAGATGGCTGGATGGCATCACCGACTCGATGGATATGAGTTTGAGTGAACTCCAAGAGTTGGTGATGGAGAGGGAGGCCTGGGATGCTGCAATTCATGGGGTCGCAAAGAGTCAGACACGACTGAGCGACTGAACTGAACTGATGTAGCCTATTTTTGCCTGGCTTCTTTCATTTATTATTATTATCATGTTTTCACGGTTCTTTCAATTTATGGCTCATATCAGTACTTCATTTTTTATGGCTGAATAATATTTTATTGTGTGAATATACTACACTTTGTCTGTTAATCAACTGATAGTTATCTGGGTTTCTTTCACTTTTGGCTATTATGATTAATGCTGCTGTGAAGATTTTTGTACAAATGTTGGTATGAATATACATTTTCAATTTTCTTGGATATATAATTAATAGTGGAATTGTGAGATATTTGATATATCTTTTATATTTGTGAAATTGCCAGATGTTTCTCCAATGTGACTGAAACATTTCATATTCCCAGTAGCAATGAATGAGAGTTTCTATCACTCTGCATCCTTGCCAGCATTTGGTGTTGTCAGTGATACAGCTTTTGGTCATTCTATTAAGTGTATAGTAGTGTCTGTGTGTGTGTGTGTGTTAGTCCCTCAGTCGTGTCTAATCTTTGTGACCCCATGGACTCCTCTATGCATAGGATTCTGAAGGCAAGAATACTGGAGTGGATTGCCATTTCCTTCTCCAGTGTATAGTAGGACCTTGCTGTTTTAATTAGTATTTCCCTGATGACATATTATGCAGAGCATCTTTTCACATATATATATTTACCATCTGTATACATTCTTGGTGAGGTACCTATTAAGATTTTCAGCCCACATTTTAATAGAATTGTTTGTTTTTTTATTGTTGAATTTTAAGAGTCCTTTGTATATTTGTCTTTTTTTTAATTTTATTTTATTTTTAAACTTTACAATATTGTATTAGTTTTGCCCAACATCGAAATGAATCCGCCACAGGTATTCCCGTGCTCCCCATCCTGAACCCTCCTCCCTCCTCCCTCCCCATACCCTCCCTTTGGGCTGTCCCAGTGCACCAGCCCCAAGCATCCAGCATCGTGCATCAAACCTGGACTGGCGACTCGTCTCATACATGATATTACACATGTTTCAATGCCATTCTATAACAGTATTTTATTAGATGTGTCTTTGCAAATAATTTATCGGTTTGTGTGGCTTGTTTTCTTATTCTCTTGATATTGTCTTTCACAGAGAAAAAGGTTTTAACTGTAATGAAGTACAACTTATCAATTATTTTCTTCATGGATGGTGTTTTTAAGGTTGTATCTAAAAAGGAATTGCCACATCCAGGATCATCTAGGTTTTTTCCTTTGTTATCTTCTAGGAGCTTTATAGCTCTGCATTTTACAATATATAGTCATCCATTCTGAGTTTTATTTATTTTTTTTTTTTTGAAGTTTGAAAAGTCTGTGTCTAGAGTCTTTTTTTTTTTTTTTGCACCATTTGTTGGAAAGACTATCTTTGCTCTAATGTATCAACTTTGTTCTTTCTCAAAGATCAGTTGACTATATTTATGGGAGTATATTTCTGAGTGTTCTACTCTGTTACATTGATCTATTTTTCTATTTTGATATTGTATTGGAATAAAAATAGACACATAGATTAATGGAACAGACTAGAGTCTTTGATTTTAACCAATAGATTAAAATCTCTGGGCAGTGGAAGCAGAAAAAAGAATCAGTCAAAAGCTATCATTTTGGCACACAGAATCAATTTCTGGAATAGTAAGAATCGGAACACAGAAATAAAGGCAACATCCCCACAGCCAGAATCTCATCACAGGTACAGTCTTCATAGGTTACTGTTAATGGGAAAAAACACTTTCTACCCTTACTTCTAGTATCACTACTGAGGAGTTCTTGCATACTCCCTAATTCAGTGTAGTATGTGAAAAATCATGAGAACATCCAGCTGTCTGGCCTAAACAAAGTGCTTACATTTTATCTGTCACAGAACTAGAAAGGGGGATGGATATATGCTACCACCCCTTTTGTCAGATCTTGTAGCACAAAACCAATACTGTTTTCAACTTATCTTCAGTTCAGTTCAAGTTCAGTCACTCAGTCATATCTGACTCTTTGTGACCCCATGAACCACAGCAATCCAGGCCTCCCTGTCCATCGTCAGCTCCCAGAATCTACCTAAACTCATGTCCATTGAGTCAGCGATGCCATCCAAACATCTTATCCTCTGTTGTCCCCTTCTCCTGCCCTCAATCTTTCCCAGCATCAGGGTCTTCTCAAAGGAGTCATGTCTTCGCATCAGGTAGCCAAGATACTGGAATTTCAGCTTCAAAATCTGTCCTACCAATGAACACCCAGGACTGATCTCCTTTAGTATGGACTGGTTGGATCTCATTATAGTTGAAGGGTCTCTCAAGAGTCTTCTCCAACACCACAGTTCAAAAGCATCAATTCTTCGGTGCTCAGCTTTCTTTATAGTCCAACTCTCACATCCATACATGACTACTAGACAAACCATAGCCTTGACAAGATGGACATTTGTTGACAAAGTAATGTCTCTGCTTTTTATTATGCAGTCTAGGTTGGTCATAACTTTCCTTCCAAGGAGTAAGCGCCTTTTAATTTCATGGTTGCAATCACCATCTGCAGTGATTTTGGAGCCCCACAAAATAAAGTCAGCCACTGTTTCCACTGTTTCCCCATCTATTTCCCATGAAGTGATGGGACCAGATGCCATGATCTTAGTTTTCCGAATGTTGAGCTTTAAGCCAAATTTTCACTCTCTTCTTTCACTTTCATCAAGAGTCTCTTTAGTTTTTTTTTTTTTTTTCCACTTTCTGCCATAAGAGTGGTGTCATGTGCATATCTGAGGTTATTGATATTTCTTCCAGCAATATTGATTCCAGCTTGTGCTTCATCTAGCCCAGTGTTTCTCATGATGTAGTCTGCATATAAGTTAAATAAGCAGGGTGACAATATACAGCCTTGATGTACTCCTTTTCCTATTTGGAACCAGTCTGTCGTTCCACACCCAGTTCTAACTGTTGCTTCCTGATGTGCATACAGGTTTCTCAAGAGGCAGGTCAGGTGGTCTTGTATTTCCATCTCTTGTAGAATTTTCCACAGTTTATTGTGATCCACAGAGTCAAAGGCTTTGGCATAGTCAATAAACAGAAGTAGATGTTTTTCTGGAACTCTCTTGCTTTTTCAATGATCCAGCGGATGTTCGCAATTTGATTTCTGGTTCCTCTGCCTTTCCTAAAACCAGCTTGAACATCAGGAAGTTCATGGTTCACGTATTGCTGAAGCCTGGCTTGGAGAATTTTGATCAGTACTTTCCTAGCGTGTGAGATGAGTGCAATTGCGTAGTAGTTTGAGCATTCTTCGGCATTGCCTTTTCCAGTCCTGTGGCCATGGCTTAGTTTCCCAAATTTGCTGACATATTGAATGCAGCACTTTCTCAGCATCATCTTTCAGGATTTGAAATAGCTCAATTGGATTTCCATCACCTCCACTAGCCTTGGTCGTAGTGATGTTTCCTAAGGCCCACTTGGCTTCATATTCCAGGATGTCTGGCTCTAGGTGAGCAATCACACAATCATGATTATCTGGGTCTTGAAGATCTTTTTTGTACAGTTCTTCTGTGTATTCTTGAGACCTCTTCTTAATATCTTTTGCTTCTGTTAGGTCCATACCATTTCTGTCCTTTATTGTGCCCATTTTGCATGAACTGTTCCCTAAGTATCTCTAATTTTCTTGAAGAGATCTCTAGTCTTTCCCATTCTATTGTTTTCCTCTTTTTCTTTGCATTGATTGCTGAGAAAGCTTTCTTATCTCTCCTTGCTATTCTCTGAAACTCTGCATTCAAAAGGGTATATCTTTCCTTTTCTCCTTTTCTTCTTGCTTCTCTTCTTTTCACAGCTATTTGTAAGGCCTCCTCAGACAGCCATTTGCTTTTTTGCATTTCTTTTTCTTGAGAATTGTTTTGATCCCTGTCACCTCTACAATGTTACGAAACTCCGTCCATAGTTCATCAGGCACTGTCTATCAGATCTAATCCATTAAATCTATTTCTCACTTCCACTGTATAATCATAAGGGATTTTATTTAGGTCATACCTAAATGGTCTTGTGGTTTTCCTCATTTTCTTCAATTTAAGTCTGAATTTAGCAATAAGGAGTTCATGATCTGAATCTTACTTACCTCAAAATTTGATGTGAATATAGATATCAAAGATAGAGAAAAAGACAAATATCTATTGCACAGGTATTCATGAAAATCGATGTTAAAAAGACAATTAGATATTATCAGCCATATGACCAAAAATAAAAAGTCTGTTAAGGCTAAGTATTGATTGATAGACAGGAAAAGAAGAACATAGTCTGATAGGAGTACAAATTGATGCAATCTTTTTGGATCATGATTTGGCATTAATGAACTTGAAGCTAAGCATATTCTACAAACCATATATTCTGCTTATAGGTGTGCATCTTAAACTTGTATCTGTGTGCCAGGATCCTTGTAAAAAGACAGACATTGTAAAACTTTGAGGAAAGATAGATAAATAAATTATGCTTTATTTTAATTAGTAAATTACCTGACTTACTTAATGAACGAACTTGATCTTTATAAATGTATCAGTAAAAATAGTAGTCAAATATAATTATGAGTGAAAAGCAAGTTGCAAAATTATATGTAGAATGTGATAATATATCTATAGTTTTAAAAGATATACAAAGCAACTTTGGATACATATATCAGATAAGAACAAAAAATACAGTTGTTTGCTATGATGGTTAATTTCTTATGTCATTTTGACATAGCCAGAGGGTATCCACATATTTGTTCAAACATTATTATGAGTAATTTTTTGAGAGTGTTTTGGATGAGAGTAAAATTTAAATTGATAAAATGAGTAAAACAGATTAGCCTCCCTAATGTAGATTGGCCTCATCCAATCAGTTGAAGGAAGGAATGACTAAAACAAAAAGGCTGACCTTTTTTCTGTCTGATGGACATTGACTCTTTTTCTTCCCTTCAGCCTCAACTTAAAACATTAGATCTCTGCATATTGAGTTTGCTGGCCTTCTTCTGGAACTAAGCCATCAATTCTTCTGGGTCTCCAGCTTGTCCGGTCTCTCTGCAGATCTTTGGACTTGTCAGCCTCCATAACTACATAAGCTAATTCCTTCAAATAATCTTTCAATCAATCTCTATATAGAGAGTGACAATAAAGAGATAGAGATATATTATTGGTTCTGTTTCTCTGGAGAACCCTGACTGATACTGTAAGATATTTGTTACATGCATAAGAGAAGATGCTTTCAGGAAGGTAAGAAGGAGCATTGGATTTGTGAGGAAAAAACTAAAACTCCAATTTTACCCATATGCTCTTTGCTTTTAAATTTTAAAAAAGTGAAACAAAATGACAAAATATTAACCTTTTTAATAATGAGGGAATTTGTTATATTATTCCCTGCATAGTTCTGTTTAAGAAGTTTCTTTACATAGTACTTTCATTAATATTCAACTATAAGAATCTCATTATTTCCATTGGAATTTTTTATTTAAACAATGATTTATTTAGCAATGCATTTGTTAATTTAAAAAAATCTTAAATGTTAGTTTCTGATTTATTCACATCATAGTCAGAGACTGTAGTGTGAATGTTACATATTATTATAGTTCTGTTAAGGACTTCGTGACCCAGTATCCAGTCAAATTTGTAAATCTTCCTTGTATAACTAAAGATAGTTTATGTTTTCTACTTTTGAGTGTTTGATAAAGTTTATTATTGTTGTTTTTGTTCTAATATTCTATATATTCACCAACATTTTGCCTATATAATTCATCTATTTCTAGTGAAAATCTTCTAAAATCAGTTACTATTTTTAATGATTTTGATGTGAGAGATCCATGGCTCTAGAATCATTATTTTTGCTCTGCCAACAGTAGGATGTTTCCCATATGATTGGTACACAAAATATCATTTTGAACATATTCCAAATAATAGAATAAAGAAGAAAGAAAGGGTGTGTTTGGTAACTTTAATAATATATCCCAGAAATTTCATACATCACCCCTTATCACTTGTCCCTAGCACAGACTTTGTCATCTGGCTACCTATGAATATAAGGGAGATTGAAAACTATAGTTCTTATTCTTGGTGGTCATGTGCAGTGATCAATTTGGTGATACTAACACTAAGGGAGATGGGGATCTGTGATTCAGAAAGCAAGTAGGAACCTCTATCAGTCCTGTCAGGAGACCTCTTCTGGAATGGATGAATGGCAACTCTTTCTAGAATCTTTTCTTTTCATCTCGAGGCTGAAATTTCAGAAAAAAAGACAAATAAGAGGATATTTTTTATTATAGAGGCTGAGATATGCCATAATATGCCATCTGCAAGCTGGAGAACCAGGAAAACCATGGTACAGTTCAGTCTGAATCCAAAGGACTGAGAATGAAGAAGCTGCCAGAGAAGGAGCTACAATGCCTGAGGGCAGAAGGTAGACATCCCAGGTCAAGAAAAGAGATAATTTGTATTTCCTTTGATAGTGCTTGCTTATACTGGTAAGGGGTAGTGTGGGCAGGGCAGAGATCTTTATTCACTACCAATTCAAATGCTAATCTCTTCCACAAGGACCCTCACAGGCACACCCAGAAATACTGTTTTACCAGCTATCTAGGTATCCCTTAGCCAGTCAAGTTGACATATTAAATTAACCATCATGACACCTTAGTTGTTCTATTCCATTTTTCCCTTGTAAATTCTTCTCTGACAAATTTAAATGGCACTAAGTGGCATGGTTAGGGATGCTAGAACTGCATGTCATATTTAGTGGTTATTAAGAATTTTGAAAGAAAAGGAGTTAGGATGGCTTAGTTGCCTAGCCTGTAGTTCTGCTATTTAGCACATGTGTGTGTATTTGTGTGTGATTTGTGTGTATGTGCTGAGAGAGAGAAAGAGTTCTTAAGCACCAGAAAGCACAGTATGCATAGCATTCCCTAAATTGTAGAAAGATATCCATTTTCATTTCCCGGATTTTGGAGTAACTATTGGATTCCTTTTCTAATACCCAAAATAGGGTATTTGAGAGAAAATTAGATTGATTGAAATACAATAGACAAAGATGTTACCACCTACTTAAGTTTTATTTGTTCCTGGTTAATAGTTTGTGTGTTACCAAATACTACTAGGAAAATAATTGTTTCTTCTTGTACCAAAATGTATAGAGGTAAATTGTTTTAGTGACTAAATAATCAGTGATCCACCTACCTTATTAGAGTAAAGGCAGGACCTGTGGCAGTAATATAATGACTTAGGTACATGTGTGCTCACTGACGCCCTCATCCATTCACTGATATGTGTATTTGTATCATGCTTCCCAGGTGACACAGTGGTAAAAAATCACCCTGCTAATGCAGGAGATACAAGAGACGTGAGTTTGGTCCCCAGATCAGGAAGATACCCTGGAGTAGGAAATGGCAACCCACTCCAGCATTCTTGCCTGGGAAGTTCCATGGCCAGAGGAGTCTGGCAGGCTACAGCCCATGTGGTGGCAAAGAGTTGAACACAGTTGAATACGCAGGCACTCATGTATATTTGACATATAGTACTAGTCTCCTGATTGACACTATATATGTCCTTGAAGCTTCCCACTGTCAGGACTAAACTGGCCCTAGGGTGATCACTGATGTGATGGCCCATCTGTATCAGGCTAAGAGCTGAAAACCAGTATATAAGGCAGGGTCCAAGGTTGCCTACTTTGGACAGGACTGAATTTTTGAGTTCTCAGTTATGAATTTAAATAACTAAATTAATTGTGTGACCTTATTTCTGGACATGTACTAAATGATATTCAGGTGACTAAATGTTTACCACCAATGAGATTCCTTTTTCTCTGATGCACAATTCCCTTATATCTGTTTTAAAACATTATAGGACTCACTTCTTCTTTTAGTTGTATTTTACCATTATTGCTAATTTTAGAGTAAAACCAAGTTTAACAATACTTAATGAGTTAGTGCCTGCATTTAATTCATTTTTCCCTATGATCTATGTTTATGAGAAAGAATCAAATAACAATAAAATAAGTCAATATTGGGATTTCATAACTTTTTTTGTTTCTTGTATAGCTTTCTTGTCCTGGACAGATCCAAATTGAGTTTCTATACCTTTTGTATCTGAAAAGGAAAATCCTGTGAGCAGAGTACATAATTGTCTACATAATACAACCTACTACCAGCCATTTCATCATTATATTTTATCTTTTTAGGTCCTTCTCTGTAATAAACCTCTTTAAAAAACATAAATAAAACTGACTGGAGATATGCCTTAAACTGGTTATTTTCTAACACCCTAATGATTAGGTATCAACTGAGTTGACATCCAGGTGACAACCATAGCTGACTAGGAAATAGGCAATTGGGTAGGGAGGAGAGTAAGCCAAAAAAGGAGGAGTAGATGCTGCTGGGGGTCATGGGTGTCGGAAAGTATCCAAGGACAAATTTGGCTTCCTTCACAGTTTTGTTGGCAGTCAGGCCCTGTTTATATTACCAAGGATTGCTGTTAATAAAGATGAGCTTAAGGCAACTGAATAATCCCAACCCATTAATAAAAATATTCAGTTCTGTTAACTATGTTGTAATTGCTAAAGTAAAATAAATGGACACATCACTTTCAGAAAGTGATTCACAAAGCCAATTCACAAGAGATAGTATAGTTCAAAATGAGCTAAATTAACATTGTTATTATGTTGGAACATGGGATATAATCTCTAAGGTTTTCACTCTCCCTTTCCATCTAAATTTCATGCATCAAATAAGATTGCAAAAATTAATTGCTTGATATTATTATACATAAGATACTTTATTTAACAAATACTTCAAAACCCACACTCAAGACCCATTTTTATATTCACTTTGACACTCGATGATAAATGAACTTTAGGGAAAATAAGTATATGATACAAAAAAATTACCCATCACCCTACAATTTATATTTTCTCCATCCATTTTTTAATGTGAGAACAAAATATTTTACTATTCCTCACTTTTCATATGATGATATTGAGTATATAAAGTTTTAATAACTTGTTCAAGCTCTCAGCTAATAAGTAATGGAACCAGAAATCAAATTCTAAATCTGAGTCTAAACTCATTCTCTTTTTACCATACTTTAATTTTTCCATTAACGATAAGAGCTGATATGAAGAAGAAACTTTAATTTTTTTGATCAATATCAGTTTTCCTAGGTTGGATTGGAGAACTATACATTTATCAGAGTGAAATGATCCCTATGAAACCTGCTTCAGGGCCTTGAACATGTTCTGCTTTGAAAAAAAAAAAAAAAAGGTGAGTGGCTAAGCAATGCTCTTTGAGACTAAATGGGGGGTATTATCAGAAAACTACATCTACATTAATTAGTGCCCTATCTTTAACTTTATATCAAAGGCTAAATTTAACTCGGACCTTGTCCTTGATTAGCATTGTTATCTTGTGAAAACATTACCTGTCCTATTAGAAATCAACCCTCTTAAACCTACACTTAATTATGAAAGTCAAGCACACTTTCATTTACTGGCAGCTACTGATGTTTTTAATGAAGTCAGGTGACTGTAGTTCAAATAAATAATTATGGTTGACAGAGTGTAAACAAGGTCCTAATTAAATTAATGAATATGCTAGCTGCTATGTTTGTCCCAAGGGACAAAACAACCTGGGTTTAGTTATCAGGATTCCCACACAAAGGGAAAAAAAAAAAGAATGCTTATGGTAAGAAAATCAAAGTCCATAGACTTGTAAGCAGGTAAAACAGTAAGACAAAATGACATTTGGTGTTTTGTAGACTCTACAGGCTTCCCAGATGGAGTTAGCAGTAAAGAACCCACCTACCAAGGCAGGAGATGTAAGAGATACAGGCTCAATACCTGAGTTGGGAAGATTCCCTAGAGGAGGGCATGGCAACCCACTGCAGTATTCTTGCTTGGGGAATCCCATGGACAGAGGAGTCTGGTGGTCTACAGTCCACAGAGTCACAAAGAGTTGGATATGATCGAAGTGACTGAGCACATGCACACATTCTTTCTACATGTAGATGGATGATTTTATTTTCTTTTAACTTTTCATGCCCACTGCTCAAAACAGTGAGGATACAAGGCATTCTTTCAAGCTCACACTACACTTGCCATTTGGTGTTTGGAACAGAGGCCATTATACCTGTTCTCATGAGTAAAACTACTGAGTTTTAAAGAAAAAAAATAGATTAAAAAAGGACATTCAATTTATAACAGATTGCTATCAGGTTTTCTGTAATGCTTTAAACCACAAATAAATAGGATGACATAACTAATTGTACTCAAGAAAAGAAAACATTAGCCAAGATTTTGCATGTAGAATAATCGATTTCAGAGTTAAATGATCAGAAAAATAGAAAATGCAATCCAAAAATTCACATGGAACCACAAAACACCCTAAATGGTCAAAGCAATCTTAAGAAAGAACAAAGCTGGAAATACAGCACTTCCTAATTTCAAGCTATATCACAAATTAAAAGTTGTTTTGTTCTAGTTCTATGAACAATGCCACTGGTAACTTGATAGAGATTGCACTGAATCTGTAGATTGCCTTGTGTAGTATGGGCATTTTAATAATATTGAATCATCAAATTCAAGAACATGGTACATCTTTCCATTTATTTGTGTTGTCTTCAAGTTCTTTCATCAGTGTCTAATAGTTTTCACAATACAGGTCTTTTGCTTCCTTAGGTAGGTTTATTCCTAGGTTTTTAAAAAATTATTTTTGATGCAATGGTAAATGGAATTATTTCCTTAATTTATCTTTCTGATATTTTGTTGTTAGTGTATAGAAATGCAACAGATTTCTGAGTATTAATTTTGTATCCAGCAACTTTACTGAATTCACTGATGAGCTCTAATAGTTTTCTGGTAGCATCTTTAGGATTTTCTATATATAGCATCATGTCATCTGAAAACAGTGCCAGCTTTACTTCTTCTTTTATAATTTAGGTTCCTTTAATTGCTTTTTCTTGTCTGATTGCTATGGCTAGGATTTCCAAAACTATGTTAAATAAAAGTGGTGAGAGTGAGCATCCTTGTCTTGTTCCTTATGTTAGAGGAAATGCTTTCATCTGTTCACCACTGAGTATGGTTTTAGTTGTGAGTTTGTTGTATATGGTCTTTATTATGTAGAGGTATGTTCCCTCTATGCCCACATTCTGATGAATTTTTATCATAAATGGATGGTGAATTTTAGCAAAAACTTTTATCTGCATCTATTGAGATGATCACATGGTTTCTATTTGTATGGAAACACAGAAGACTCTGAATAGCTAAAACAATCTTGAGAAACAATGGAGCAGAAGGAATCATGCTCTTTGACTTCAGATTATATTACAAAGCTACAGTAATAACAATAAAAAAGTATGGTAAACTGGCACAAAAACAGATACATAGGTCAATGGAGCAGGATAGAAATTCCAGAAATAAAGCCACTTACTTATTATTAATTAATCTATAACAAAGAATGCAATAATATGCAATGAACAAAAAGGCATGCTCTTCAATAAGTGGTGCTGGGAAAACTGGATGGTTATATGTAAAAGACAAAAGATTAGAACCTCCTCTAATACCATACACAAAAATAAACTCAAACTCGAATCAAATATCATAAATGTAAAACCGAATACTATAAAACTCCTAGAGGAAAGCATAGGCAGAATACTCTGATATAAATTACAGCAATATTTTTTATCTATCTCTTAAAGTAATGGAAGTAAAAACAAAAATAAACAGTTTTAATTAAACTTAGAAGCTCTTTCACAGCAAAGGAAATCATACAGAAAATGAAAAGACAATCTATAGACTAGGGGAAAATATTTGTAGATGATGCTACCAACAAGGAATTAACTTCTAAAACATACAAACAGTTCATACAGCTTAATATCAAAAAACAAACAACCCAGTCCAAAAATGGGCAGATAATCAAAATAGACATTTCTCCAAAGAAGACATACAGATGATCAAGAGGCACATTAATTATTAAAAAATGCAAACCAAAACTATAAAGAGGTATCATCACATACCAACCAGAATTACCACTACTAAAATATATACACATAACAAATGCTGGAGAGAGTTTGGAGAAAAAGGAACCTTTCTACATTGTTGGTGGGAATGTTGGTGAAACCACTATGGAAAACAATATGGAAGTTCCTGAAAAATCTAAAAATAGATTTACCATATGGTCCAGCAATCCCACTCCTGGGCATATACCTGGAAAAGATAGAAGCTCTAATTCAAAAAGATATATGTATCCTAATGTTCATGGTAGCACTATTCTCAATAGCCAAGACATGGAAGCAGTCTGAATGTCTATCAGCAGAGGAATGGATAAAGAAGATGTGGTACATATATATAATGGAATATTACTCAGCCATAGAAGAATGAAATAATGCCATTTGCAGTAACATGGATGGACTTAGAGATTATTATATTAAGTGAAGTAAATCAGACACAGAAAGACAGACATCATGTGATAGCACTTATATGTGGATTCTAAAAAATGATATAAATGAATGACAAAACATAAATAAATTCACAGAAAACAAACTTATGGTAACCAAAAGTGATAGCAGGGGTAAGAAGTTTGGGATTAACATATACATTCTACTATATATTAAATAAATAAGAAATAAGGATCCACTATATAACATAGACAGCTATAGTCCATATCTTGTAGTAACCTATAATGGAAAAGAATCTGAAAAATATATATATATGCATATAAAAACCACTTTGTTGTATACTTGAAACCAACACAACATTATAAATTAACTATACTTCATTAAAAATGAACACAAATTTTCAAATCTATATTACAAAGCTATAGTAGTAAAAAGAGTATGGTACTGATATAAAAAGACACATTAAGCATATGTATACAAGGCCATTGGAAAGACCCTGAAGCTGGGAAAGACTGAGGGTAAGAGCAGAAGGAGGCTGAAGAGGATGAGATGGTTAGATAGCATCATTGACTCGATGGGCATGAGTTTGAGCAAACTCCAGGAGATAGTGAAGGACAGGGAAGTCTGGTGTGCCACAGTTCATGGGGTCCCAGAGTTGGACACAACTTAGCAACTGAACAGTACAAAATCAACTCATATTTGATGGGGGAGCCAAGAATACTAAATACAGAAATGATAGTCTCTTCAATAAATGGTGTTGGGAAAACTGGATAAGCCCATGCCAAATAATAAATTTGGACACCTTTTACTTACAAAAATTCACTCAAATTGATTAAATACTTAAACGTAGTAATTAAAACCATAAAACTCCTAGAAGAAACATGGAGAGTAAAGCTCCATGACATTTATCTTGGCAATGAATTTTTTGGATATGACACAAAAGCACAAGCAACAATACTGAAGTGGTTAGCCTATTCCTTCTCCAGGGAATCTTCTCAACCCAGAATTGAACCAGGGTCTCCTGCATTGCAGGTAGATTCTTTACCTACGGAGCTACCATGGAAGCCTGAAAACGGCTGTATGTTATACCATAGTAGAGATAACACAATTATTTAAAAAATGAATGGGTCATAGGTAGAAAGCATATATAAAAATTTATTTTCATTAAAAATAATTAGGTAATAATTTTAGTATTGTTATTTTGATACTTTTATGTGTTATTGTATCAAGCAAATGAACATTTATATGATAATTGATTTCTATCATTCTCTGTTTTTGAGAAACAGGGTTCTTCCTACAGAAAGGAGATACAGGTGTAATATAGTAAAAGATAAGTAAAACCCCATACTATTGCATTTGAATTGCAAGTATTGATATAAACTCATGAATAATTATATACACTGACACAAAATTATGTATTATCAGTTTAGCCAGTCAGTCGTCTCCGACTCTTTGTGACCCCATGGACTGCAGCACGCCAGGCTTCCCTGTTCATCACCAAGTCCTGGAACTTACATACATAATATATGCTAATATAAAATCATATGACATATATGAGCTTATTATATAATTTTATATAACATATATACTCTCTATTTAAACATATAATATGCATGATTATAATTTTATATGTAATTCACATACATTGTATATGTAGTTTTCTATTTTTTTTTAAACTAATATATTTATTTTAATTGAAGGGTAATTACTTTATAATATCATCATGGTTTTTGCCATACATCAACATGAATCAGCCTATTTCTGTCTATTGAAATGACTAGAAACAATCGTTAACCCTATGGTAATGGTATTTGAAATACCATTTTCCACTTAAACAAGCTGATTACATTTCTCCACAGAGAAAAGGTCTGGGGTTGAAGAGACACATGATAAGCTTATAATGTGTGATTATAATGTGGGATTATTTCATATAGCAAGGAATCTATTAAAAAAAAAAAAAAAAAAAACTACTTGTCAAACTGGATTCAGGAGCAAAATAAGGGCTCTCACCAGACAGATATAGGACAAGTTGAGCTTCGGTAGGAATAAAAATTAAAATGATATAAAATCTATCAAATAGATTTAAATTCAAGATTGCATAATGGTATTAATACAAAATAACCAATAACCTCAATAACATGATAGCTAACCAGTTCATTTTCTGATGAAGGAAAAGACTTGAGGATTTATCTTGCTCTTCTTATATAAATTTTCCTACCTGGTAACCAATTGGTACATGTGGAGAAGTGCGTCTTTAATAAAATAATCCAACTAATTATTAAAATGGAAATGATACAATTAGAATATCACCATATTTAAATGCAATAAAACAATAAATGTAAATATCAAGCATTAAGAGCTCCTAACATCAAAAATACAGGTAGCCAGACCTTATGTCTCTCTTGAGGAAAGACTATAACATGACCCATAACAAGATTGTACTTTGCCGAAAGAATCAAATTTGAGTTTATCAAACTTTGGATCTAGTTGTCCCTTCAGAAAATAACAAGGAGAGAGGATTATATTAAACAGTACCATGAAAGTGCCATCAGCAAATTCCAAACTATGGGAAACTATAGGTCGAATGGTCTAACTTCGTAAGAGAGAAATTATAAGAGAGAATTTTTATAAATGAAGGAGAAATGTTAGATTAAAAGAGACCTAAGGGACATATCAGAGAAGGCAATGGCACCCCACTTCAGTACTCTTGCCTGGAAAATCCCATGGACAGAGGAGCCTGGTGGGCTGCAGTCCATGGGGTTGCTAAGAGTCGGACACGACTGAGCGACTCCACTTTCACTTTTCACTTTCACGCATTGGAGAAGGAAATGGCAACCCACTCCAGTGTTCTTGCCTGGAGAATCCCAGGGACGGGGGAGCCTGGTGGGCTGCTGTCTATGGGGTCGCACAGAGTCGGACACGACTGAAGTGACTTAGCAGCAGCAGCAGCAAGGGATATATCATCTTAGGAATGTACATTTATGTGATAAAAATACAGAGAAGTGAGAGAAATTGTTTTACTTTTGTAGTTCGTTGGTATGGAGGAAGGTTGTGATTAGGATGAGACATAATGGAGTGGCTTCTGAATGACTGATAAAATTTTATCTGTTTATCTACATTATGATTACAAAGATGTCTGCCTCCTAATACTTCACTGAGCTACATTTGTGTGTATATGGGTCTGTGTGTTTTGTGTCTCTGATTTAATTTACTGTCAGGAGGTTACTTCAAAAATGATTGTATTTATATGAATGAATACAAGCTAAAAATATGATCAAACTGAGATATTTGGAAATAAATTTGACATAGTAACTAATCTCAAACCAAAAGTGAAGTGGCAACCCCTAGGACCAAAGGAGGAATTTTTGATGGGTTAGGGAACATGATCAGGTTCCTATGAAGAAGACTCTGAGACAGAAATTAGAATATAGGAGAGTGCTCTTGAGATCTCCACATGAGAAAGGGTACGGAAGAAAGTAAATTTGGGAAGGAGAAGTTGTGCTATGATGCAGTCTCAGGGAAGTCTTCAGCTGACCAATGGGGATTTTAAAATTAAATAACTCTTTTAAGTTATGTCACTTTGGACAAAACGACCAGACTTCTATTTTCCTCTCCATTCTGGGCAGGGGCAGAGGATACAAACTGGACACCACCAAGGCAATTCTGGAAAGAGCTGAAAGTTGAAAGCTATCTGCTGTCAGTTCTCTCAAAACCTGGAGAAATAGGTTCTTCAGTTACAAAAGGGAGCTAGATGGTATAGCACTGTTTCATCTACAGTGATTACTTTCTGCTTCTCTATGTATCCATCTCTAAACTAGTCTATTCATATTTACAAACACAGGCTTATAAAGCTCAGTACCCATGTGATTTGTGGAAATCTTGTTCACTTTTTACAGATAGGAATAAAAAGTTCAGAAAGTTTACCAGTTATAGTGACTGCATTGTGGGCTAACTTTGGACCAAATATGTTACCTATATTATTTCATTTGATTATCTCAATAGCCTTATGATTTAAGTACAGTTGTTTTCTTCATTTTACAGATAAGGAAAATGAAGATCATAGAAGTTACATGATTTGCCCAGCTAGTCAGTAGTGGTACCAGGATTCTGTGTATGTCTGAATCCTAGTACATACAGGATACAGATATGTATGAATCCAGAAACCTACTATCAATCAATATACCTCTGCAGAAGTTGTGGAGATTCACAGAATAAGTAAAGGGGTGATTGCAGAAATATAATTCTGATTTCCCATCGCCAGTTGTTCAATTCCTTTTTCATAATTTCTTCAGTGGCTGATCCCTCAGAAATGGCTTTTTCTAAGAGTTAATGGTTATTCTTCTAAGTTTGCAAGTAAGAATCTTCAATCATTTACTCCAAAGAAGTCACAAAGGTAAACATTTTATTCAAACCTTTGGGCTAATGGGAAAAACTGTTTCAGAGGCATGGCGTCCTTTTGAACTCCTCAAAAACCCAAGCACACTATACCAACTCTTCCTATGTTGAGGTCACTCTAGTGGCCATAGGATAGTTAGAGGGATAAGAACAAGCTAAAAAAGAGAAGAAGAAGAAGAAGAAGAAAAAAAAAAACTCTTCAGTTTGCATGCAATGAAAATTAAAGGTGAATTTTTCTTTGGTAAGAAAAAGTCTAGATTGTGTAGGGAAAAAAATGAGAGCAGATATCTCATGTCTCAGAGCATTAGAAAAAAATTTTTAAAGTGACTTTTTGAATATTCAAACAGGTCAATTTAGGGCAAAAAGAAAGGAAAGAATATACAAAACTGCAGGTAGCTAACCACTAAAGTTCATTACACCTTAAAAAGTAATATAAGCTGTCATAAATTGGTTCAAAATGGTTCTAGTCAATTTAGGGATGAGAAATTCAAAATAAGAAGAATGAGAGGTACTCCTGTCTGAGTATGAACTTGTGGGGGAAACATCTATTCTTCCCATACTGTCCTTTGGTACAACTATCTGAAATGCAGTTCTGTGCTTGTGAACTATAGCACTAATTCATTCTACATGCTGGCTTTCCTTAATGTCCCTGAAAATACCAACTCCTTGTGCCTCAGGGCAGTTACCTCTGCTCAGAATGGTTTCCCTCCAGTTTTTGTCAAGCTTACTCCTTCTCATTCTTCACATTGCAGTTTACAGGTTACCTCTGGCTCCTACTCCAAGCCCTGCTTTTCTTTGCCTATTGCCCTCTTTCATTTACTTGAGAGCACTTATCACAATCTGCTATCATCTTGTGTGTTTGTATATTATGTTTCCTCAACTAGAAGGTAAGCCTTATGAGGACAGGGCTCTTAGAAGTTTTTTTTTTTTTTTTAGCTAATTAAATTTCAATTGGAAGATAGTTACTTTACAACATTGTGGTGTTTTTTGCCATATATCAACATCAATCAGCCACAGGTATACATGTGTTCCCCCATCCTGAACCCCCCCACACACCTCTTCACCCCATCCCTCTGTGTTGTCTCAGAGCACTGGCTTTGAGTGTCCTGCTTCATGTATCAAACTTGTACTGATCATCTATTTTACATGTGATAATATACATGTTTCAATGCTATTATCTCAAATCACCCCACCCTCGCCTTCTCCTACATAGTCCAAAAGTCTGTCCTTTACCTCTTCTTTGCTGCTCTACATGTAGGATTGTTGGTACCATTTTCCTAATTCTGTATATATGCATTAGATTACAATATTTATCTTTATCTTTCTGGTTCATTTCACTCTGTATAATAAGCTCCATGTTCATCCACCCCATTAGAACTGACTCAAATGCACTCCTTCTTACAGCTGAGTAATATTCCATTATGTATATGTACTACAACTTCCTCATCCATTTGTCTGTCGATGGATATCTAGGTTGCTTCCATACCCAGCTATTGTAAATAGTGCTGCAATGAACATTGGGACATGAGTGTCTCTTTCAATTCTGGTTCCTCAGGGTATATGACCAGTCACAAACATAGTCCCTGTATCTAACACAGTGTCTGTCATAACACATATATTTTTGAAGTGAATGAATGAGTGAATAAACGATTTAAAATTCTCATTTTGTGTAAAGTGAAAATTCTCCTCTTTAAAGTGTCATCGCTTTGGATATATTTTTATTTCTTTTTATCTCATAACTTTCTAAGAAATCATTTAATGGGCTAACATGAACACACATACACACAAGCACAGAGACAAAGAAAGTAATCTTGCCTCTTCTATTCCTTATGGAGAATCTTGGTGGGAGTGGACAAGTATACAGGCATTAAGTTTGCATGTCTGGCCTTGAGTACTTTGCTTGTCAGTTTTTCTAGAACACTTATTCAAATCAGCTTGACGTTAGCAACATCCAAAGACCATCTGGATGCCTAAGGGCATAGTACCCAGTGTGCTGCTGCAGATCAAGCTCTATTTCATGGCAGCCTATTTAAAATGAAACACCTAGAATGCCTAGGAAATCTACTTCCCCTGAAAAATCTTCCGTCAATTGGAATAGACACCCGATTACTGTGGTTGCCAGAAAGCATGCATCATCCAGTGGTAGAAAGAACTTCGTAAAGAAATAGTCCTTTCAGTTTACAGCAAGTAATTAACTAACTAAAAAACTAAATAAATGAGTAAACTGGATAGATAAAGTAGGATAAAAATAATTCTAGAACTTCAGAATCAAATCTAGAAATCTAAATATATGTGACTTGTGGAATCTGGAGGTTTCGATTGTTCAGTGAATTCCAATTTGCTGTGCTCCTTAGGATGGAAGTGCTCTGGTTATTTATAAAGAGCAACATTGCACTTCCTCCAGGATACTGCTTACTACAGACAACTCACAGAGCTTTTCAACTCACCAGCAGTGTCATCTAAAGGCTCATCTTATAGACATGAACTTTGAGGAAGAAATAGGCATCAAAGGGATGTCCTTGTATAATTTCTTAAGTAACCAGAGACTAGATATGTTTCTGTGGGTTCCTTTGTTCTGTAGACTCTGCAATCCCACGCTGCATTTGGAGGTATCTCGGCTCCTTAATGAAGCGCAGCCAGTGTGTCACACTGAGCACAGGGCCAAGTCAGGATTTTAGGCTCTGCTGCTGGGGCGTTAGCAACTGATTATCTGAAAATGAATCATTAAGTGTCAGCTGAAAAAAATATGCAACTCATTAGCAATCTCCTTTGGTAAAGAAATGATAGCACCAATCTGCTGAAGTCCAACCACTTCAGGAAAGACATTATAAAATATCTGATGGTGAGAATAGAATATAGAATAGGATTCAGAAAAGGGAAGAATCGGATATAACAAAGAGAGTGTAAGACTTCAGTGGTTTATTAGCTCCTCTTTTCCACTTCACATCTATCAATTTTTCATTCCAAATACTTTTGTCCTGAATCCAAATTCCTAAGTCTATGAAAAACTAGGGTACCATTTTCTTAAATTTGAGTCAATTCATTGTTGATGAGTCATCTGGCAACTATCCTCTAAAGATGAGAATTACAGGAATATCTGCCAACACTAGACCAGATAGGTGAGGAGTAAAAATTTCTGCCATTGCTTTTCTTTTGTTGATACTTGGCTCTCCTGTCCCTTTCAGACAATCACTTGAAGCTTTCTCAGAAAGTCAGGAGGCAAGCAAACCTGAGTGAGTGATGGAATAAACCCCGTAAGCATCCGGGTTTCAAGATGAGTCCACCGTTAAAAATAACTTTCTTTTTTACTAAACTCCAGTTTATCCATCTTTCAGTTGAGATTTAGGGGTGGAAAAATATTTCACTTACTTTTTCTCTCAGATAAATCATGTCCTATAGAGCATGAAGGAAAAAGTAATCAAGGTGTCATGTAGTAAATACACGTGTAACTGAAAAGACCAGTGAGAAGGTTTTGTTCTCTCTAGTAAGAATTCTTGGAGAAGGAAATGGCAACCCACTCCAGTATTCTTGCCTGGAGAATCCCATGAACAGGGGAGCCTGGCAGGCTACAGTTCATGGGGTTGCACAGAGTTGGACATGACTGAAGCGACTTAGCACACTAAGAATTCTAGGTGTAATGGCTTTGCATCATGTGGTACAGTGATTGAGTTTGGACCTATTCCAGAACGTTATTAAGATGTCAAATTCCACTAGAGGCAATGCCCTGGCACTGGAGACCTAACTTTTAAAAATTACTTCCAAATGATTCCTTCTGAATGCAAACCAAATAATACAAGAAAAAGGGAGCAGCATAAACTGCTTCAGTCCCCTATGAGCATCACTTCTATCCTTTTGAAAAGTTTCACACATAAAATATAAAACAAAATTTAACAATTTGGTGAAATCATTGTACACTTATCCCAGTGCCAGATAAAACCCTGGACCCAGAGAAATGTTTTACCTCTAAATATTCATAGACTTTACACCCAATGAGGAGTCAGTGTTGGCATGAGGATAAAGAGCTCATACACATGAAGTGAAATAAATGAGGGTAACAAATATGATAGACACTCTTGTGCTCACTACGAGACAATATCTTCAGGGACAATTTCTGTACTGCCAGTTTTGGAATACTAATGAAGAGATTAATTCTCCTCTCTCTGTTCTCTCTCTTCACCCTACCAACACACATACACACACACACATGCACACACAAGGGAATATGCTTTTTATAAAGGTGAAGGCAGCTTCACCATTCTTTTTTTGGTTCCAGTAAGAGAATTTTCTCTCCAAAAAAACCTAGCCACAGCTACCAGTTTAGACCTTATATCCTTGCTAGTTAGAAGATAAATTTGAAAAGAAATTTATCCTTTTATGTTTCACCAAAGAGAGTTGGTGCTAAGGGAATATTGCTGCACCTTCCAGAGAGAAGTGGAAAGCCTCTAGGTGATCAGCAGGAGGCAGTGTCTTCTTGTCCTATTACCATAAAGTGAGAGATGAATTTTCTTACTTTGGTTCATTGTTGTGTAGTCTACTATCTAGACCACGGCGAAGAGAATCATAAAGATTCTCTCTTCTCTAATAATGAGGAACATAATGATAGTGGTGGTGATGATGATGATGATGATTATAACAGTGAAGCCATCAGAGATCAAAAGTATTCAAACCACCACATGTGCGGTATTATTATTTAAACAATGCAGGTGGTAGGGCAGAACACATATAGCCTATTTATGATCTAATCTCTTGTTTCTTATGAAAATCTGCTTCTACTGGTTCTTAAATCCCTTCTTGGGATTTAAGATAATGGCTCTTTTCTAAAACTTTCCTACCTGTGCCAGATGCTGCCTCTGGGCTTGTGGTCTAACTTAACACCCATGCCATGACCTGTCACACTCTTAGCCTCCTCTGCCCATTTGCCCTCATCAGACTGATGATGATACTTTTGCTTGTATTGACGTGGGGTTCTGCTTGAGAAACTGTGTTCAAGATACAATAATGTCAACATCATTCATATGGTCAAAGGTTTTCCTTATATCATGTTGTTGATATAGAACAGTGTTTCTTTTTCCCCCTGTAGTTGCATGCATGCCATTTCAGTAACATTTCAGGTTCACAGGACACCTTCTTTGGAATGTTATGTCTACATCCTTAGAGCCCAGAGATCTACAATCAATTGCCATTGTGGAAAAACTTATACTGTGACATTCCGAGTACGTCAGTTAACTGTGTTCTGACTTTTCTGCTACCCCATCTACAAAGCATGGGGTTTATACATGTCACCTCAGGAAGGTATTATGAGAGTTAATGAACCAGAGATTGTAAGAGGAATTTAGGCTGTTTGATGAAAGGTGCTGCTTAAGTATAGAGCATTTCAATTTTATGTGGCTTGATTCTTCAGGGCCAAAGCAACATATCAGAAAGTCATGGAACTGCTATTAAAGGGCAGAGGGCACCTTCAGTACATTCTCAATGTAAGGTGAAAATACTGTCTCCAAAAGGAGAGGTTTGGAGTTTTATAACTAACTGTTCAGCGGTGGCTCCTTTCCTTGTTGCAGCTGCCACATGCCCTGCATGATAAAATTAGTCTCATTTTTGCCCAATTTGTCCTTGGTTCCCTTGACACAACATGCATTTCCTCAAAATCCCTTCTGGATGGAATGAACTATGGTACATAAATATAAGTTGTACAGATACATCAGCTAAAATGGATGATAAGAGAACAAACCTGCATGGCAAGCAGTGCCTCTGGCAGGTTTTTAGCTGTTCCTTTTGAGAAATAAAAGCAAGAGGACATCTGCAGCTAAAATGCATTAAAAGGTTTTTGTTACCACAACAGTGAGAGAAGGTACAAATGGGGCAAACTTAATATGCTACCTCCAAGTAACATTTATGATATGTGTTGCACAGAAGAAACACTCAGATTATGAGACCTTTCTAAAGGTCTCTAACATTTTGAGAATTATTCAGGGCCAGTTCTATTTGATTTGGGTTCACTTTTTGCTGATCTGTTTCCCCTAGTGACCACATTTACTCTCATCTGCTTCCCTGGTAGCTCAGCTGGTAAAATATCCACCTGCAATGCAGGATACCCCGGTTTGATTCCTGGGTTGGGAAGATTCCCTAGAGAAGGGATAGGCTACCCTCTCCAGTATTCTTGGGCTTCCCTGGTGGCTCAGTTGATCAAAAATCTGCCTGCAATGTGGGAGACCTGGGTCTGATCCCTAGGTTGGGAAAATCCCCTGGAGAAGGGAATGGCAACCCACTCCAGTAGTCTTGCCTGGAGAATCCCATGGACAGAGGAACCTCACAGTAGCAGTCCATGGGGTCACCAAGAGTCGGACATGACCCAGCGACTAACCACAGAGCTTTGATTTCAACCTCGTCTGTCTCTTACTGGCTGCTACCAATAATTCTTCCCCAAAGGGTCCTGCTGAAGTACTTAGAGTTCACAGATTTTGGGGACATTTCTTTATTAACATTTAAATTAGTATGTTTCAAATATATTCTTGCCTGTCATCATTGAAGAAAAATTCACATTTATAATGAGATTAGCTGTAAGGGATTTAGAATACACTTTGTTTTGTTTGTAATTTCTGTAGACACTTTTCACTTTCCATAATAAAGCTGGTTTTCCTAACCAGGGGAAAAGACCATAAATATTAACAAGTTCAGAGGAAAATATATATTTTTTCTGAATAATGAAAGAAAAATCAACAGTCTGAAAACAGATAAAGCTGGGAATCGTATTTCATTTTTCCCCCTCTGTGCATACCCCTTGCATTCTTTCCTTCACTTAGTCCTACCCTCCTTGTAAATATAAGTAAAGCAGAAATAAAAGACTACTTGCTTTTCCCCCCACTGAGAGATACCCTAAGGCTTACAAGATGATATTTTCTCCATTATAGCCAGTTGCTGTAAATCAGCTGTGTGAATAAGAACACCTGAATCCTTCTAGACTTGCATGTTTACTAAGTTTTATAAGCTGAAAAGCATGGGCTCTTGGGGTATTAGGGGCTGTTTCAACATTAAAAGACTTCTGCCTGGTGCTGTGAATACAGCTGCTGCTGCTACTGCTGCTGCTAAGTCGCTTCAGTCGTGTCAGACTCTGTGCGACCCCATAGACTGCAGTCCACCAGGCTCCCCCATCCCTGGGATTCTCCAGGCAAGAACACTGGAGTGGGTTGCCATTTCCTTCTCCAATGCATGAAAGTGAAAAGTGAAAGTGAAGTCGGTCAGTCGTGTCCAACTCCCAGCGACCCCATGGACTGCAGCCTACCAGGCTCCTCTGTCCGTGGGATTTTCCAGGCAAGAGTACTGGAGTGGGGTGCCATTGCCTTCTCCAGTGAATACAACTACAAAAGCCCAAAACTCAGTTTTTTCTTCTTTGTCATGGAACTGCAATTTTCCTCAGAAGCCTTTGACACTCTATGCCCCACTTCCTCCAACAGTGTAGAGTCTCTTTCATATTCTTTTTTTTTTTTAAATACTTTAATGCTCAGGATTCATTCACATTTTAATGGGAGGACAACACAGTTTTACATGCTTTTGAAGATTAACAGTATTTACTCCCTCCCATGATATATAGTTAAACTGCTTTAGTTACTACCTACATTTGGTCTCTGCTGGAGAAGGCAATGGCACTCCACTCCAGTACTTTTGCCTAGAAAATCCCATGGACAGAGGAGCCTGGTAGGCTGCAGTCCATGGGATCGCTAGAGTTGGATACGACTGAGTGACTTCCCTTTCACTTTTCACTTTCATGCATTGGAGAAGGAAATGGCAACCGACTCCAGTGTTCTTGCCTGGAGAATCCCAGGGACGGGAAGCCTGGTGGGCTGCCATTTATGGGGTTGCACAGAGTCAGACACGACTGAAGCGATGCAGCAGCAGCAGCAGCAGCAGAAGAGGCAAGGGAGATATCCACAGTTATGTCTCAGCTCTTCAGATGCCTCTTCTGCTTTGAGGGATGATTTCAAGTACATATGGAATGGCAGAGTGAAACCTGTCTCTTTCACAGGGCATGGGGTTTAGGGAACCTGCAAAATAGCTAAATGTTCAAAGTGTCAAATATCAAGAAAGAAAGAATTTCTTTCACTTTCCTTTGCACTAGTGAATTTGTAGAGGTACTGATTTTTCTCTCCAGATTTATAAAGCTGAGAGACACATTTCAAATGGCACAAGAGAATCAGAAGGGAGAAAACTGACTATCTAAAAAGGCAGAGATGTGTATAGATCTTAACGGGCAATTCTAGAGGGTGTTTTTGTTTTGTTTTGCTTCTTCTATGGCTATTAAAGTTTGGGTCTGTAAAGGTATTCTCTGCTTTTAAAGCATAATCAAAGGCTTGATAGAGTTGTACCTTTGCCGCTTGTTGCCATACATGAAACATCAGCAAAGCACTGTTGCTTTGCAGGCATTAGTTCTTTGCCGTGTTTAACTCCAATTTGGACATCATGCCATTGGCTTATATACATTTTCCTTTAAAATGAAACAGAAGTTATATTTTTGGCAAATAACATATATGAAATAAATGAAGGTTTTCATAGCATGAATCTAAGTAGTACTCAAGCATCCACTACAGTTCATGCAATGAAATCAGGGACTCATTTCCACTGCAGATTCTTATCTTTGAACAAAGAGAATGAAAAGTTTCAGGGTGGTTTACATTTCAAAATTTAAGCTTTACAAGGATCTTAGAGGTATAGAAGGTCCTCCTTGATCTGGAAGTAAGCTTCTGGTGAAAATATAAAGTGATTGACATGCAAGAAGATTGGTTTGTTTATGATGCTTGGAGACATAGGCAGAACAATGAATTAGCTTTCAAATGAATCTGTTTCTTTAATGCTACCATGAGTTTATGGACATGGTCTAGTATCCACTGACTGTATCCAAGAAAAAGGGTGTAAGAGCAAACGCTTAACTCCATAATTACAGTGTTCAAATTTGAAATCTGCATATGATGTTTCTTATTGAGTTTGCATTCAGTTTTTGCTTCCTCCTCTCTTCCCTGCTTCTTTCCATGCACATTCTCTCATTTCCTTCATTCTTTCCCTTTCTTATTGTTATATGCACATACTTAACTTCATTTACTAGCTTCTCAACTCATCAGAGAGTTTTTTTTTTTTTTTAATTAATCTGAGTTAGCAGATGTAGGTGAGCTAAAGCCATTAAATGGATAGATGAATACATATAGTGCATTGCTCATTGTCATCATTCTAATAAAACTCTCACATTTTTCTATTTTCTTTTTGTACCACAAAGTCTCTGTCACTACAACCCCTGAGGTGTGCCAGCTGTATGTCTATGTATGAGAGTCAACGGTGAACACAACTTATTTTAGCTCTCAGTTTGTAACTGAATGCTGCCAATAAGATCAGTCACGGTAATCTCTTTCCACGTGTGGCACACGGTAAGTATTCAGTAAAAGGTAGTAGTTGTTTCTGTCATTGTGGTTGATTTTATGGTCATTATTTTTATTCACAGTCATATAACACCTTTTATTATTATAGAAAGAAAAATGCATTTTTATTGAAGTATAATTGATTTATAATATTATATTAATTTCTGGTGTACAGCAAACTGATTTAGTTATATATATATATGCATATGCATATATATGTATTCTTTTTCATATTCTATTCTATTATAGGTTATTACAAAATATTGAGTGTTATTCCCTGTGCAACAATAGACCTTGCTGTTTATCTATTTTATATACTAAAAATATTTGTATCTGCTAATCCCAAACTCCTAATTTATCCCTTGCTCCCTTCCCCTTTGGTAAATGTAAGTTTGTTTTCTAGGTTTGTGAATCTGTTTCTGTTTTGTAAGCAAGTTCATTTTTATCATCTTTTTAGATTCCAAATGCAAGTGATATCATATGGTATTTGTCAAAAAACTTATTTTTTATAGATATACCAGTATGTTACATAAAATTACTTTCTTCCCAACCATTTGCCATGTTCTCTCACAGTTCTTCATTAATGAGGTTCCTGAAAGCCTCTGTGCACAGCATGTTTTATCCTTCTCCATCTTTACATTTGCTCTCTGGCCATCCTATTTTCTCACACTGGCCTCATCATGTCAGAGATAAGATGGAAAGTCCAGATGATAAATAAATAAACATGTCCTAAGTCTTCACAGTTAAAACATGTGTTCTATTTCTTACCAAACTTTCAATGAAATGAGTAAAAATATTGCCAAACTCTTTGATGTATACCTTTTAAAATTGAATATTAAATTTAGCAATAAGTCATTCTGATACTAAAATACTATTAAAGCATGGTGAGATTTGTTTTGGTTTTCTATGAAAGATCTTATTAATTTCCAGAATATGTTGACCAATGTTACTCAATAGAGCCAGAAAGTTAGGGTCCCAACCAGAAAAAGTAAAAACACTTTGATGTTCACATGAATTCATACTAATAATTTATTATTCACTTTTCTTTGTTTCCAACCACTGTTAAAAATGTGATAAGAAATCCATAAGGGCTTCTACAGAATTATACATCTACATATGAATCCAACATTTTTTTAAGCTAAAACATCATCCTGCATTTAGTCATGGTATTTCTGAAATATAGGAAATGTATCATGATTACCTAAATAGTAGATCTGTACTGCACCCCACTCTAGTACTCTTGCCTGGAAAATCCCATGGATGGAGGAGCCCGGTGGGCTGGCGTCTGTAGGGTCGCTAAGAGTCGGACACGACTGAAACGACTTAGCAGCAGCAGCAGCAGCAACTAAATGATTAGACAGAGTGTCACAGAGGAAATTCCCACTTGTGTCTAACTATGAGCATTGGTATTTTTCTCTGAGAACTACTCTCAGAAAACATTTTTTTTTTTTCCAAAACTGATTTTTGGATATGTTTTTTATATCATGAAAAGTGAAGTATTAGATTAACTGTAGAAAATGATCAACGGATTTGATTGGACTTAAAGTAGGAA
Organism: Bos grunniens; assembly: GCF_055505025.1. Classification (NCBI taxonomy): domain Eukaryota; kingdom Metazoa; phylum Chordata; class Mammalia; order Artiodactyla; family Bovidae; genus Bos; species Bos grunniens. Next base: position 95,054,369 of record NC_141194.1, on the reverse strand, counting down.
GGCTTTTGTCATGTATTTACTAGGCTTAACAGTAGTCTAGTCAAGGCTATGGTTTTTCTAGTAGCCAGGTATGGATGTGAGAGTTGGAGCACATGTATACCTGTGATGGATTCATTTTGATATTTGGCAAAACTAATACAATTATGTAAAGTTTAAAAATAAAATAAAATTTAAAAAAATTAAAAAAAAAAAAAGAGTTGGACTGTGAAGAAAGCTGAGCACTGAAGAATTGATACTTTTGAACTGTGGTGCTGGAGAAGACTCTTGAGAGTCCTTTGGACTGGAAGATGATCCAACCAGTCTATTCTAAAGGAGATCAGTCCTGGGTGTTCTTTGGAAGGACTGATGTTGAAGCTGAAACTCCAGTATTTTGGCCACCTCCGTTCATGGGATTTTCCAGGCAAGAGTACTAGAGTGGGGTGCAGTGCAGATCTACTATTTAGGTAATCATGATACATTTCCTATATTTCAGAAGAGTTGACTCATTGGAAAAGACTCTGATGCTGGGCGGGATTGGGGGCAGGAGGAAAAGGGGATGACAGAGGTTGAGATGGCTGGATGGCATCCCCGACTCGATGGATGTGAGTCTGAGTGAACTCCGGGAGTTGGTGATGGACAGGGAGGCCTGGCGTGCTGTGATTCATGGGGTCGCAAAGAGTCAGACACAACTGAGCAACTGAACTGAACTGAACAGTAGTTATGGCTACTTGACAAATCTACTTATTATATGGTCTGAGTTATACTAGGTGGCTACACAATCTAACCTTTAGGAAACCCAAGGCTTTCCACTTTTCCATAGGCCCTTTACCTCTCCAAAAATAAAATAAAGACATAGAACCAGGAGGTGTGACTTTAAATGGATGGAATAAAAGATTTTAAGTAGAACTTAAGTAGAACCATCAATCGCTTGGCTCTTGCTATTAAATTTCTTTGAACTGGCCTCTTCTTTCTTCCTTCTCGTGAGAAGCTGATATCACAAGATGAGCCCATAAAGAAAATATAGTCTCCTTACTTCCAGTCCTTAGAGTAAACAGATCCAGGAAGGGCCAAGAAAAAAGTAGAACGGGGAGCCACTGGGTTTACTTTTACACTGACTTTTACCAATGCTTATTATCTACTGACTCTGTGCTAACTACTCTAGGCACTGGAACACAGCAGTGAACAAAAACAGTGTCCCTGCCCTCCTGAAGCTTGAAGTATACTTAGGGGATAGGCAAGTCAAAAGTTTCTAATTTAATCCTGAAATTACAAGAGAAAAAAAAAAAAAAAAAGAGTTCCTATGCCCACATTCAATCTTACTCAAAGTTTGAAGCCACATTTTCAGATAGTAATAAGCATTTATTTTCCTATATTTTTCTCTTGGTACTACACTGTTTTAAAGGATAAGCTAGATATCTCTGTACCTCAGCCAGTGGTGAGAAATTTGGGGATTTTACTTTTTTCTCCCTCAGTATTGTAACTATCACTGTGGCTTCTGCACCTACTGAGAATGGAAAGAAAAAAAAAAGAAAATAGGCAAGTCTTTTCCTTTTAATGAGGATGTACAGAAAAGCAGTGATCGAATAGGAACATTGAATCTTTTGTTGTACAAGGGGCTTCTCTTTGTCCTGCCTGTGGCCTATATTATTCTCCCAATCAGGATATTATAGACATCAAATGTTTCAATATTTTTAATACTGTAAGACAATTTATTTTTATACAAGAAAAATGGGATTTTATAGATGAGTTTCATGGAGTTTTATTCTTTCTCTTCTATTTTCTTTAATTTTTTGCTTGTTTTCACTTTTTCTGAAAAGTATATTTTGGGAACTGAAAAAATTATCAAACATATATTTTATTTTCTTAGAGCATTAATCTCATGTTCTATTGCCTTAATTCTCTCTCTGTATCTTCCTCTTTCCCTCCCTCCATCTTTCTCTCACTTCTTTCCTTCATTTCTTCCCCCCTGCCTTCTTGCTTGTAATATTTAGTTTTATAATATTCCTGTGCATTTAGATAACAGAAGCACTCAGCTAAAGATTCTCTTTACTAGTGCATTCTCACAAACTTATTTATATACAAGAGGTCCTTGCCTCTTTGGCTTGCCTGGTGGCTCAGATGATAAAGAAAATGCCTGCAATGCAGGAGACCCAAGTTGGATCCCTGGGTCAGGAAGATCCCCTGGAGAAGATAATGGCTACCAACTACAGCATTCTTGCCTGGAGAATTCCATGGACAGAGGGGTCTGGCAGGCTACAGTCCATGGGGTCACAAAGAGTCATACATGACCGAGCGACTAAAACTTCTTTGCCTATTTGTAGTCACAAATACTAGGACTTAATGTTCTCTTTACTTCCACACCTACTATTTTTTTTAATATTTTAAACAAAATCTTGTTTTCAAAGTACACAAATTTCACTCCTTTCAGTTTCCTAACATTATCCAAATCACTTTTCTTATCAGACTAATAATATGACACTGTTTTCTGGGGAATTTTGTCATTAATATTTGCATAAAAAGATTCATTTCCATCATTAGTTTACTGTGTGGCTTAATTTGGCTTTGTTCCTATTTGGCATGGTTTAAAAACAGTGAGAACATGGTCCTCTCTAAATTGTGATATAAAAAGTACAATTTTAACTTGGGTTTTAGTAGATCCACTTGTGTGCTCACAAGTAATTGTAAAATACAAATTAAATAAATTGCCAGGAAGATGAAAGTCTTCTACATATTATCGTTTGAGACACATTATTAGGTACCCATATCTCCACATGTACCTGAAGTTTCCAATGACCTTTTATTGAATTATTAGCCTACTCTGTGCCTGTACTTGTTCTAAACATTGGAGAAAAGTTTAAAATAGTCTATTGAAGCAGAGACAAGTAAACAAGTCATAACAATTAGACAGTGTAGGAGTAAGAAAGGTTTTTGCAGATAATGGGTGGGAACTCTCACATCTATACATGACCACTGGAAAAACCATAGCCTTGACTAGATGGATCTTTGTTGGCAAAGTAATGTCTCTGCTTTTCAATATGTTATCTAGGTTGGTCATAACTTTTCTTCCAAGGAATAAGCATCCTTTAATTTCATGGCTTCAGTCACCATCTGCAGTGATTTTGGAGCCCAAAAAAATAAAGTCTGACACTGTTTCCACTGTTTCCCCATCTACTTCCCATGAAGTGATGGGACCAGATGCCATGATCTTTGTTTTCTGAATGTCGAGCTTTAAGCCAACTTTTTCACTCTCCACTTTCACTTTCATCAAGAGGCTTTTTAGTTCCTCTTCATGTATGGATGTGAGAGTTGGACTACGAAGAAAGCTGAGCACCGAAGAATTGATGCTTTTGAACTGTGGTGTTGGAGAAGACTCTTAAGAGTCCCTTGGACTGCAAGGAGATCCAAGCAGTCCATTCTAAAGGAGATCAGGCCTGGATGTTCTTTGGAAGGAATGATGCTAAAGCTGAAACTCCAGTACTTTGGCCACCTCATGCAAAGAGTTGACTCATTGGAAAAGACTGATGCTGGGAGGGATTGGGGGCAGGAGGAAAAGGGGACGACAGAGGATGAGATGGCTGGATGGCATCAGCGACTCAGTGGACGTGAGTTTGAGTGAACCCTGGGAGATGGTGATGGACAGGGAGGCCTGGTGTGCTGCGATTCATGGGGTCACAAAGAGTTGGACACGACTGAGAGACTAAACTGAACTGAACTGAGAGGAGAAAAGGAAATTGGGGGGATTTTCATATGAAAATATTTGGGTAACTGAATATAATTAGCTGATTTACCTGATATGTATAAATTCCTCATTCTACTCTCCCTGATACACTCTAACCTGTAACCTTTATTTAATTAGTGTTAAATATATATAAAACTATTAACTAAATTTTTTCATTTTAGAAGTCCTAATTTACTCTGTACCTCAGAGACCTACAGTGTCATAAGTATCCCAAGAAATGAGAATCAATAATCTTACATTGAAAGAAGTCTTTAGAATTAAAAGATATCACTGGAGTCCAGAGCTAGTAAAGGCTCCAGTTCTATGGTTTCAGTGACTCATGACCCCATTTATGCTGTAGACTTATTTGTGGTGAAACTTCCCTTAGAATTTCACAGGGTTCCATAATGGGGGATGAAGGAGGGTGGGACTGTGAGATGAGTATTTGCTGCCAAAATCAATAGCCTTCCTTATCTAAATGATGCATTTAGCAATTAATACCAGGAAAAGATAGTTTGGTCAGTTTTGTTAGATGTACATATCACATCCAAGATAAATTTGAGCTCTATAAATCCAGATACCATGCATTATACTTCCTTTTACTCATCGCTAATTTATTAATAGTCAGTCTCTTGTATATACTAGACTTGCAAAAATATCTGTTGTTTTTAATAACCTGAAAAAAGATAGCGATCCAGAAAGTATGGTTTAGGAGTGAATTAACTAAAAGATGTGCTCTAAGAGCACAAAGATAAAAGTAGATGCTAAATTTGCCCCTTGAAAATATGAAGGCAGCATTTTGACTATTCCAAGATTAGTGTGTAGGTTCATCACATAGTAACAACAGAAAAGTCTTTATACTCCATCCACTAGAGGGCAATCAATACATTAGACACAGACACACAGACACCACCCCTCCACACACACACCTGACTGGGAACCTAGTAACTTTATGGGGGTCAGGTAGACATGAAGAGAAGAGAGGTATGTATGAAATCATCTCAGCAAAAATAGCCCTGTAGTTTCTTTTGGACTTCCTTCATGGATAGTGGACTTGGAAGAGCCAACTAAAAGGTGAGTTAGATGTCTCCCTTTGGTGTTAAAGCTATGTCTCTTCCAGAGACTTAAAATAGCTCACAAGTAAATAAGCATTTCCTTGTGAATAAAGAAGCATTTACCAGAGGTAAATGAGATTTCACTCTAAATGAAGAAGCATTCGAGGTTTTCACAGAGTTTACTATATCTGCTACTTCTTCCAGGATGCAGTGGTATTACATATACAGATACAAGCATTGTATATAGTGCTTGTCAAGCCATCTCGGTAATTAGACTTTAGCTCTTCTGAGACATTTCTATGTCTAATGACATTTTATATTAGAAAAATCCCTTTAGCTTTTGCTAATGCTAACATCATAAATACAAAAATAGTTAAGAGAGATAATTTTAATACTTTATGATTAATAAAATATTGAAAGAATCTGGAATCAGAAAATACACACACACATGACCTGCTGTTATTACAGGGAGCACTCACATCAAACATGAGCATTTATTCTGGAGGCTTTAGTATTTGGGGGAATATTTTATTGATTCATTATAGAGATGAGGTCTCAATTTCACTCATTATTCTTCTGTGAATGAGTACAGCAATATCTCCCCATCTCATGCACAGGTTTTTAGGAAGTTCTCACACACAAAAAAAATATATTTGAGATTCTTAGGAATACCAAGGAGATATATTCCTTCAAAGTCGACTCTGAAACCACACGTGCACATGGAATCTTTTAAAATCATTTATATATTATAAATTTGTAGATATGTTCCTCTATAAACAAAGGGTACCCTTAAATAGTGAACTCTTAGAATTTTGGCAAAATTTTTAAATGTATACATTCAAAATATGTTAGATTTTGTTAAAAATGAAAATTAATCATAATTCTTAAACTACTTTGCAAAATAACGATTCTAGAATCTAGAACAATTGCTTTGTGAGACTGGTTCCTAATGTTTTCTTCATTAAATGATAGGGTTCATTCAGCATGAGCTTGTTCACACTTCCTTAAGGACATTGGGACTCCTTTATTGGGGGATGGCTGCTGAAATTAATGCAGTGACCTTATTTCCCAGTTTCCACTGATATAATATGAATTTCCAAGCTTTAGCTTTCCTCTAGTCTTATTTAATATCTAGAACTATAGGCACATGCTAATGCATCCAGTTTGCACCCATTCCTAACTTTCTCAGTGCTTCTAACTAAGGTAATGTTTCTAATTTTACTTCTAAGATAAATGAATAAATTTTTGGCACTTTCACTATCACTTGTACATAATGACTCCTTTCTAAATTTAGACTCTCAGCTTAACATAAAGTTTACAAAAAGGGAGAAACAGGTATTTGTGTTACACTGAAATAAGCAGTGGTCTTGAAATCAGACAAAAGAGTTTGGCCCCTGGTGTCACAGTTTACTAAATGAGTGACATAGGGCAAGTGTCTAATCTTGTCATAGCTCTTGTTCCCTGTTCAAAAATGAGGATAATAGGACCTACCTATTCGTCACATTGTGGGGATTAAAAACATACATACACAATTAGTGGTGGGTTCTTTCTCTTTGCTAAGCCTACATGTATAAGTACCTCAGCAAAGATTTTTTTTTTTACTCCTCAGTCCTTTCCTACCTCCACCTTCACTGTCTCATAAAACCTTAGGCAAAATTTTAAATTGCTTTATATCTTTTCTGTCCTTCAAGACTAGAAAACAAAACATTATTGACTGTTAGAGAGAAATAAATTAGCACAACAGGGCAAATCCATCTTTTAAAATTTTTTTCTCACGATAAGCTTAATTCTATAAGTTTTATTAAGTGTCTATGATGTACAAAAACACTGTGCTGGGCTCAGGGAAAAAAGAAATTATTTCTTTTTTATTACATGAGCTCATGATCTCATGAGGAAGACTGACATCCATGTCATGACTCTGTATCAAGGTAGACGGGAGGAAGCATTATCACGTGGGTATAAATAAAGTGTTTATGGAAGTATATGTCTTCATCCAGTTTGAATTTTTAATGGTAGAAATTTGGAGGAGAGTTAGAAGCCAGGCTTTCTTCTGAATCATAGACAAAGAAATTAGGTAACAGTAGTTAGACAAATACAAGTTTGCATCAGCTTCTTTTTAATCTCTGAGTTATAGTCTACTAAGCTGTCTATAAAGGAGAACATTTTTAATGTCATGTGCAGTCCCATCAATTTTAGTACAATGTTGTTTTCCTACTATATTATCCTCTGTTTAAAGTTACACAGCCTTTTTCTCAGTAGACATCTCTGCTGATGTCTGCTCTTGGAGCTCAGAACACTCTTGCAGTGAAAGGATACTGTAGTATATTCCTGGTTGTCCTTATAGTCACCAATCCCTAATGCAGAAAACTAGTGATAACCTTAGGGACACCTCGGGGAGACACTCATCAAATCTGAACAGTAATCCAGAGAGCAGGAGTGGGTGGCATTTAGGCTGTTAATGTTATCAGCTACTTATGCTGCATTGGCAGCTTCCAGAATTGCCTTGTACTCCAGGCTTTCAGAGAGCAGAGCTAATGTTTTTGCATTCACAACTCTTTCCATGCTATCCTAGAAAATAGTGTACACTAAATTCTATGTATTGCTCAGCAAATGCAGTATGTACTACAGATAAGAAAAGAATTAAATTCAGGTCTTTTGTGTATTTCCCCACTACCATCATGCATTGCTGATCCACTATGAGTTTTTCTCAGCAGGAAGGGTACTTAGAAATTTTGTTTTACTTTGGCTTTGATTTCCCTCTAGGAATTTATTTTGATCATAAAAATTCTTTTATGTATAATACTTCACATTTAAAGTTGTTGGACTACTATACATGGAACATAAATTGTACTTTTTTTTAACTTAAGAAATTGTTGAGAAAACGTGTTTTTAAATAACATGCATTGATGTTCATGTGTAAGTATATATGTGTTTCCATATGTACTGAAAAAATTGCTTTTTTTCATGTCAGAGATATTTTTATTTCAAGGTAGTATGTACAAGTCTCCTCAGAGGAGGTGACATGAATAATGGCCATAGTTCTCCTCATGACTGGCTATATAAGCTTTAGTTTTCTAATCTGCCAATAATAATTTTTGGCCTAAGTACCTCATCGGTATGTCATGAAGATCAACCAGATGTTTGTGAAAACATTTGGAAAATATAAAGCTCTGCAAAAAATGACCAAGCAGAAAAGGAACTTTTGTGCAAGGAAATTATATTTTCCCACTCTGAACAGTGACCATGTAAAGTATTAGTGTCTTTATTTACAATCAGGAAATGAGAGTTTTACTCATATAAGTTCATGCAGCTAGTAAGTGAAAGAGTAGGGCTTCAACCCCAGATTGAGCTGATTTCAAAGCTAGCTAATACTGACTCCCAGAACCAAAAAATTTAACTGTTTGTGAAAAGTGAAATAAGAGATATTTTCTCACTGACCATTACTAAACTCTGATTCCTTTGGTTTCTCATGGCATATGGCAGGGGCAAGGGATTGTTGGTTATCTAATCATCTGAATGAGAATTTAGCTTCAGAGGGTACTGTGGTTATGAAATGTCTACAAAATTAAGATTAAAATGTGCAGATTAAAATATGACAGAGGTGTGGCAATGGCATAGTGCCCTGCATGTCTTCTTTTGCAGAAGGATGGTAAAATACAGCTATCAGTATATCAACATATCTACCACAAAAGCCTTTTCTTCTCTTTTTAAATTCTTTGCACACACACAAGAAGACACACCGATATCAAATTTTTTAACATGGCTGCTCTGCAAAATGGTCGATGCAATAAAGAATAAAAACAGGCTTTTTATATAACTCATCTTTCTTGATATTAATTTAAGTCCAATAATTAGAAGCGTGGTTATTAAGAACAGTGTGTCACATCTACAGTATCTTAGCAATACTAAAACACAGAGACTATGTGTTCTCAACACTAGCAAGTTACATTCAGAATGATATTCTAAATATATGCATGTTGCCAATGAGTAGAATAGTAGGAAAGTAAGAGATGAAGAATTTAAAAAGCAAACAGAAAAATATATTCTTACTATCCTGAACTCCAAAAGCAAGTAGAAATCTGAAGTTGTCATTTCTTGCATAGTGACTCAATATATAAGGATAAGAGTATTAATTCACAGAGGTCTCCAGATTCTTGTTGGAGATTTTGCCTCTTTGGGCTAATTGTTTCTTTCTTTTTTTTTTCTTAAGTGAGAAATAAGCACATACGAAGAACATCATTCTTAAGTATTTCACTTCATCAGAATTCATTAGAGCAGATCTGAAAGTTTCATTATTCTTTAAGAGTACATTAATAAAACCACCACACATTTATTTTTAATACTATGCATATGAATTATTCTGACAGTCAGTTGCAAAGCCAACATATTAATCCTGAAATTTAAAATGCAGGACAAATTAGCGTGTTTCAGCCACCACGGGCCAAACTGAACAATATACCCTCTGCTTGAAATCCAGAACAGAGCTATCCTACAGGTGAAAATGATAAAGATCAACTAAAGTGGCAATCAGCTGGGACCTAACTGGCATCTAAATAAACAGAATGTGTTTCTACATAGCAAATGTTGTTTCTCCTTCAGCCCTTTGATTTCTTGCTCCCTTCACCCTCCCCAAAAGCAAGCTTTCAGCCATGCCACTTGTGCATAGAGTGTCCAGATTTGAAAGTCCAGACACAGTGCTTACAGCTCAGACAACACAGCGTTGACCATGGCAATCTTTTTGTCATTAGTTTCCCTCTCTCTATGTGTGTAACAAACCATATTAAAAAAATATTTGGAATCAAAGTGCGTTGCTAACTTATTGCTCCATGAAGTAATGCACCACACTAGGTTGCATCAGTTCTCTAGGCCTAATCTAGCTTTCCCCAGTGGCTCTGGTGCCTGAGGGAGAGAAACTGTATCTGTTCCATTTATGAGTAGAAAGATAAATGGTTTTGCCCTTAATAAATGTAGAGGACTAGACGAAGAGCTCAGGACAACCTGCTTTTTACTCCCTTAAGCAGCAAGACCTTTTTAATCCTCCTCATTCCCTCCCCCACTAATTTTGCATGAACTATGCTGTTAGCCACATAAGATGATGAATGTTTGAAACAGTCCAGTAAGGCTGAGCTAATGAGAGTGTTGTCATTAAAACTGTGTGCTACAGCTGAGAGGCAGAACCCGAACTTCTAAGGACATTTAGGTTTTTATACTTCTTTTCCCACTGCTGCTGATGTAGCATTACATATTTAGTCCTTTTCAGCATTGAAGCTTCGTCAACGGAGAGACAATTTCTTATTCAATATTGATGATATTTTTGACTGCCCTAGGATTTTAGCCCAGTTCTCTGTGCTACAAGGCTCAGAGTGTTCCCTGGGCAGCAGCTGTGTGCCAAGTCTATCCATTGCTACTGGGTTACACTATGAACTCTGTTAATAAACTATTGATATGTATCCTTTTACAAGTCGTTACACTCACTCAGGTAGAGAAGATTACATGGAGGGGTCAAGTATTAAGCTAAACTCGTTTACATCTTGGTAGGGAAAATCATGTGAGGCAGAGGCAGTTTCTAACCCTCTGCTTTAATCAGCTAGGACAGATAAAAAAGTAATAGGCTAAAATTAGTTGATCAGCTGTAATTATATTCATCAATTATATGGGTTCATATATTTCTTTTTTTTTAATTTATAAAAGGTATCCATCATTGCACACCCTTTGGGCACAATTAAAGAAGTTAATTAAAAGTTTGCTGTAGTAGAAGAGTTGGCTTTATCTACTTCAATAAATCCTTTCTGTTTCAAATCATACTAGTGACATAGTTCAACATGAAATGCCTGCTATATGGTTCCTCTCTTCTTTTTAAAATTGTCTAGTGAGAAGGTAAATTCACATCTGATTACCTGGTTATCCACTTTTTCCTTTGATCTTAATTTCTCCCTCAAACAAGCCATTAGAGTCTCACAGAAATAAAGAATCAGAAGCCAGTATTTAAAATTATTTTTATTTTATATAACATGATACATCAACATAAAGATGATTGTAGGCAACTACATATAGGATTAATTGGAAAAAAATTGAGAGCTATCTTAAATAGTACAACTTAGATTGCTTATTCTATTATCTGAATTGGTATAAAGGAAGGAAGGAAAATAAAATGATAAGAAAAAGAAAAGCCAAATGCACTTTTTTATTCCATAGAACTAATTTCAGAAGACCTTCATATTATCATGTCAAAGTAAATCAATGGACTTCAGTTAATGATATTAGATCGCTGTGTAACTGCTTTGGTGCCATAAACCTAAGAATTTCCAGCTCTTTCTGTGTCTGTGTCTGTCTCTCTATCTCTGAAACCAATTTATAGTTTCCCTAAATTAAACTCAGGAAAGTCTTCTTTTTCTTGGATATTTTCAAGGGGTTCACAAAGTAACAGAGGAAGAGGCAAAATAAAACTGAATACTGAACTACTATTTAAATTGATTAAACGGTAATCTAAACCACTCATAAGTGAGCTAATACAGCTGATAAAACTGCAAAATTAGCTATACCAACTATGTACAACTTTATTTCACTATGGACATGTTGGTATTTAGGCTACAATTATGTGGGCTGAGTCTACAAAACATGAAAATACGAAATGAAATAAATACTTGAGTATCAACCACTGAATAAAAGCAAGTGAGATAATTTGGACTAGGGACTAAGAAACTTCACTATCCACTTTATATGTACACATTGTTCAAATTAACAACATCCATACAACAAAATTTGTTTTTGCCCTATAGTCACAACCTCAGTAAAGAAAACAATTTGTTTTTAGTCCAACTCTATGACTGTCTTTTCAAGTTGCCAGTTAAATTCAATGATAAAATTAATCAAGTCCATTAAAATATTTTAAAAACTATATTTTGCCATAATAGCCACAGTCTCAGTGAAGATCTGGTTTTTAGTCTGGCTCTCCAATTAATTTTCATCTTGCCAATTTCTTTCAAGTCGTGAACAACTGGCCATGTGGTAATTGGTGCTGTGAGTATCTAACACAGTGGTTAGCACCATATGTGGATGTCTTTGATAATAGTCCATCAAGCCATCAGAAGAATCAAAGGGTATGTGGGACACCAGATGTTATCAGTTTAGATGTTTAATATTTTTTAAATCAGAATTTGCACAAGTATTTCAATCTCAGTACTCCTGTGAAGATCTCTTTAAATCTTTTCATCTATTCAGTTTCTGAAAAAGACCATGGGTAATTCAATTCAGTCACATCTGTATTTTCTTTATGATAGAGAATAATCACCAACAAAACAAAAGTAACTACCACCTCCACAACAAAAAGCAATCAAATAGAAATCCATATTTTGGATTTTCAAAACACATAGCCATTCCACAATCTATTTATATCATCTGTTTTGGCTGATGCCAATCTGACATCAAATTACTAACTGATAAATCAGTTCTATTGAGCAATCATTCATCTCAGTACAATAATTTATTATAATAATTGATGAATGAAATGACCAGTAAATTCCAGTCAATATTTAATCACTTCAATAGTACTATATATATATATATATATATATATATATATAATTTAGTAGCACTACATAGATATAGATAGATATATTCTAAGTGTTTTTCTTAAGCTCTACTCATAAGGCAAAACAGAAATAGAATTAGTCTTTTAGTATTTATAACTACATTAGACACTAACTGAGATGAAATCCAGAGTGATCAATGTGACTGGATTTTAGTTTAACCAGAAACTGGTCACAGGATCAACATCAGTAATGTGCCACTGACAGTAAAGAACAAATAAAAAGAACATAAAACTTATATATAAGAAGATAATGATCAATTTTCTTAATTATTACATACATAACATACTTTATATATATATATATATATATATATATATATGATTTTCATTGTGTTCAATTTAGCACTTTCTTATAAAATCCCACAAATAATTTAATATCCAAAATATAAAGGATTTTGAAGATCCCCTGGAGAAAGAAATGGCAATACACTCCAGCACTCTTGGCTGGAAAATCCCATGGACAGAGGAGCCTGATAGGCTACAGTCCATGGGGTCGCAAAGAGTTGGACATGACAGAGCAAATTCACTTTCACTTTCAAAGGATAAGATAACTTATCCTTTAGATAAGGATATGTGTAACTTCAAGGCCTTGCATCTCATTAAAATGGAAAAATGCTTCAAACACTGATAGATTCCTATCTTCTTGGAAAGATATAAGATAACCACATAACCTTAGAACATAGGCTTATTGAATAATGCATAATAAGATCAGGCAAAAATGGAGGTCACAGCTTATGAAGTCAGCTATTGCACATAGATCACAGTAGCAGTGTGTGATCAAGCACAGCTATATATTTCCCAAACAGTCCCATTCCATATGTTCTCAAGTAACTTTGCTTTGCTTGACCAAATTACTATGCTGGCCTACATAACATTCCATGCCTCTTATGTGTATCCAAAATACTGGCGGTGGTGCTAGTGAGAGTAGTGTGATAATTTAATAATTTAATTCAACATTCAGAAAAAAAAGATCATGGCATCTGGTCCCATCACTTCATGGGAAGTAGATGGGGAAACAGTGGAAACAGTGTCAGACTTTATTTTGGGTGGCTCCAAAATCACTGCAGATGGTGACTGCAGCCATGAAATTAAAAGGCGCTTACTCCTTGGAAGAAAAGTTATGACCAACCTAGACAGCATATTCAAAACCAGAGACATTACTTTGCCAACAAAGTTCTGTCTAGTCAAGGCTATGGTTTTTCCTGTGGTCATGTATGGATGTGAGAGTTGGACTGTGAAGAAAGCTGAGCACTGAAGAATTGATGCTTTTGAACTGTGGTGTTGGAGAAGACTCTTGAGAATCCCTTGGACTGCAAGGAGATCCAAGCAGTCCATTCTAAAGGAGATCAAGCCTGGATGTTCTTTGGAAAGAATGATGCTAAAGCTGAAACTCCAGTACTTTGGCCACCTCATGCGAAGAGTTGACTCATTGGAAAAGACTGTGACGCTGGGAAGGATTGGAGGCAAGAGGAAAAGGGGACAACAGAGGATGAGATGGCTGGATGACATCACCGACTCGATGGACGTGTTTGAGTGAACTCCGGGAGTTGGTGATGGACAGGGAGGCCTGGTGTGCTGAGACTCATGGGGTCGCAGAGATTCAGACACGACTGAGCGACTGAACTGAACTGAATTTAATAAGAATTCACTATAAATTCAAATGAACAGAAACGGTGTTTTTAAGTCAACTTCCCTGCATTTGTTAGGATATATACAGGCAGCTAAAGCATTTCGAGTGAGGTAAAAATAGATCCTAGAAAGCAAGATAGATTTATTTCCTTTTTGCAGTATACAGAAACTGTCACCAACAAACACATTGTTAGCTATCAGTTCATTTCAGCCACTCAGTCGTGTCTGACTCTTTGCGGCCCCATGAATTGCAGCACGCCAGGCCTCCCTGTCCATCACCAACTCCCGGAGTTCACTCAGACTCACGTCCATTGAGTCAGTGATGCCACCCAGCCATCTCATCCTCTGTCGTCCCCTTCTCCTCTTGCCCCCAATCCCTCCCAGCATCAGAGTCTTTTCCAATGAGTCAACACTTTGCATGAGGTGGTCAAAGTACTGGAGTTTCAGCTTCAGCATCATTCCCTCCAAAGATATCCCAGAGTTGATCTCCTTCAGAATGGACTGGTTGGATCTCCCTGCAGTCCAAGGGACTCTCAAGAGTCTTCTCCAACACCACAGTTCAAAAGCATCAATTCTTTGGCGCTCAGCCTTCTTCACAGTCCAGCTCTCACATCCATGCATGACCACAGGAAAAACCATAGCCTTGACTAGACAGACCTTTGCTGGCAAAGTAATGTCTCTGGTTTTGAATATGCTATCTAGGTTGGTCATAACTTTTCTTCCAAGGAGTAAGCATCTTTTAATTTCGTGGCTGCAGTCACCATCTGCAGTGATTTTGGAGCCCAAAAAAAGAAAGTCTGACCCTGTTTCCACTGTTTCCCCATCTATTTCCCATGAAGTGATGGGACCAGATGCCATGATCTTCGTTTTCTGAACATTGACCTTTAAGCCAACTTTTTCACTCTCCACTTTCACTTTCTTCAAGAGGCTTTTGAGTTCCTCTTCACTTTCTGCCATAAGGGTGGTGTCATGTGCATATCTGAGGTTATTGATATTTCTCCCAGCAAACTTGATTCCAGCTTGTGTTTCTTCCAGTCCAGCGTTTCTCATGAAGTACTCTGCATAGAAGTTAAATAAGCAGGGTAACAATATACAGCCTTGACGTACTCCTTTTCCTATTTGGAACCAGTCTGTTGTTCCATGTCCAGTTCTAACTGTTGCTTCCTGACCTGCATACACGTTTCTCAAGAGGCAGGTCAGGTGGTCTGGTATTCCCATCTCTTTCAGAATTTTCCACAGTTTATTGTGATCCACACAAAGGCTTTGATATTGTCAATAAAGCAGAAATAGATGTTTTTCTGGAACTCTCTTGCTTTTTCCATGATCCAGCGGATGTTGGCAATTTGATCTCTGGTTCCTCTGCCTTTTCTAAAACCGGCTTGAACATCAGGAAATTCACGGTTCACGTATTGCTGAAGCCTGACTTGGAGAATTTTGAGCATTACTTTACTAGCCTACACCCAAAGAGCTGAACCACGTTTGTTTTCCATTACACCTTCTGTTTTATTCTCAGAATTGATCCATTGTACCTAAAAATGATATAACTAATGAAATAAAGAAAGCTTATTCTAGCACCATGCATTTTTAAAAAGATATCCCTGTCCTTTGTAAGTCTAACTTTTCATTGATGACTAGTGTAAAATCAGGGCAGGAGCTTATTACCCTACTCCTTCTTACTTAGGAGCACAGATACACAGAATTTCCGATAACAATTTTTAAGCTGGAGCTACTGCCTCATATTTCCTTATAGATAAAGTCTCCCTCTCCTCCTGCCACTAACTTCTACAGTTGTGTGCACAGAAAAGTGAAAATTGAGGGAAATTTGCAAGTGTACTAATAAATAATTCTTCCTAATTCTCAACAGTTGATGAATTTCCAAGTGGATATGATGTGCTACATTTCACTTAGTCTTAATGATTAAAAATTCTCCAGACACATGAAAGATGCTCAACATGGCTAATCATCAGAGAAATGCAAATGAAAACCACAATGAGGTATCATATCACATCTATCAGAATGGCTATTATCAAGAAGACCACAAATAACAAATGTTGGTGAGAATATGGAGAAAAGTGAACACTGGGGATGTACATTGGCACAACCACTATGGGAAAGAACTATAGTTGTTCCATTAAAAAACTTAAAATAGAACTACTATAGGATTTACCAGTTCTACTCCTGGGTATATATCTGAAGAAAATGGAAACACTAAAAAGAAGCCTATGCCCCAAAGTTCACAGCAGCATTATTTACAATTGCCAAAATATGAAGCAACCTAATTGTTCACCAACACATAAACACATAAAAAAAAATATATATATATATATATATATACCTATATATATATATATATATATATATATATATATATATATATATATATAAAACACATGGGCTTCCTTGGTAACTCAGCTGGTAGAGAATTCACCTGCAATTCAGGAGACCCTGGTTTGATTTCTGGGTCTGGAAGATCCCCTGGAGAAGGGATAGGCTACCCACTCCAGTATTCTTGGGTTTCCCTGGTGGCTCAGACAGTAAAGAATCTGCCTGCAATGTGGGAGACCTGGGTTCAATCCCTGGGTTGGGAAGATCCCCTGGAGGAGGGCATGGCAATCTATTCCCGTATTCTTGCCTGAAGAATCCCAATGGATTCTCATAGGGTGGCAAAATGTTGGACATAAATGAGCAAGTAAGCACAATACAGTATATTGAATATATATATATATATATATATATATACATATAAATTATATAAAATAGAATATTAATTGTTAAATAGGTCAGACAGAGAAAGGAAAATAAAGTGTATCACTTTATATGTAGAATCTAAAAAAAAATACAAATGAATGAATATAGCAAAACAGAAACATACTCACATATATAAAGAACAAATTAGTGGCTACCAGTGGTGGGAGGGAGACAGGGAAGGGCAAGATAGGGGTATGGGATTAAGAGATACAAAGGGCTATGTGTAAAATAAATAAGCAACAAGGATATATTGTACAGCTCAGAACAAGGATATATTGTACAGCTATATTTACAAATAGAGCTATACCCTAATAATTTTAGAGTACAGCCTATAAAAATATTGAATTGTTATGTTATATAAACCAAAATAATATAATATTGTAAATCAACTGTACTTCTAAAAAAGAAAAATTCTTCTGTTTAAAAAAAAAAATTAAAGAAGATTACTTGTAAAGTCTTGGCTTTATATGATAATGCTAACTTTAGCTTTAATCTTTTATGTAGACAATTTACAACACATTTGGGAGTTATTAAAACAATCCTAATATTTTTCCAATCACTAATCCATTAAGACAAAATCCAAATAGAAAAATGGCCTAATGTTCTCTTTGAATGGATAAGTGAATCCTAGTGAGCCTGCATTTTCCTAGATATCCCTACAGGCACAACAGAGAGTAATGAAAATAAATCCAGCCAAAGGGGATAGTTTGAGAGAGGGTATAAACTGGAGGGCACCCTCATTCTTTATGCCTTCATGAAAATATAAATAAAATACAATACTTCTTTGAGTCTGGTCAAGAAAACCAAACTTCCAGTTTGGATTCTGTGCTTCCTTCTGCAGACTTGGGAATCGAGTCATTTCATGTTGCTGTTGTTGCTCAGTCAGTAAGTTGTGTCCAATTCTTTGCAACCCCATGGGCAGCAGTGTTCCAGGATTCCCTGTACTTTACTACTTCCTGAAGTTTGCTCAAACTCATGTTTATTGAGTTGGCAATGCCATCCAAGCATCTCATCCTCTGTCACTCCCTTCTCCTCATGCCCTCAATCTTTCCCAGCATCAGGGTCTTTTCCAGTGAGTCAGTTCTTCACATAAGGTGGCCAAATATTAGACCTTCAGCTTCATCATCAATCCCTCCAATGAATATTCAGAGTTGATTTCCTTTAAGATTGACTGATTTGATCTCCTTGCTGTCTAAGGGACTCTCAAGTGTCTTCTCCAGCACCACAGTTTGAAAGCATCAGTTATTTGGTGATATGTAATGTCATTACATGGAGAAGGCAATGACACCCCACTCCAATACACTTGCCTGGAAAATCCCATGGACAGAGGAGCCTGGTAGGTTGTAGTCCATGGGGTTGCTAAGAGTCGCACAGTACTGAGAGACTTCCCTTTCACTTTTCACTTTCATGCATTGGAGAAGGAATGGCAACCCACTCCAGTGTTGTTGCCTGGAAAATCCCAGGGATGGCGGAACCTGGTGGGCTGCTGTCTATGGGGTCGCACAGAGTTGGACATGACTGAAGCGACTTAGAGAGAGAGAGAGAGAGAATGTCATTACATATCTGTTGTTATATTCAGGTTTTTCTCTACGCTCAAGATTAGTAAGGTCCTTCCCCTAAAGAAACATTCCATTGTATAGCATAAGTTTTGGTATGAAGTTGTGACTTGGCTACTAAAAGAGGACATGTGACTTCCAGTTCTAGCCAATTTCTTATAACAGGGGCCAGATTTATCTTTCCACATAAAACAAAAACAACAACAACAACTGGACAACAAAAATAAAATAATGCTTTTTCAAGGCACTGAATATCAGGCAACAAAAGAAAATGATCTCTAAGGTGCAAGAAAGGAAATGAGCCCTGTGATTCCTGCATTGACTACCTTGATGAGTTCCAGGATGTAGAGTAGGGAGGAAGAATAAAGGTGGAGCCCTGTGGATCTATTGAATTGAGGAGACAGAGCCTAGAGTCTGGAAAGATCAGAGTGGCTAGAGTTTATAGGACAGAGTACAGGGAAGGAGAAAGCCACACAGCACAAGAACTCTGTGTTGGAGGGTTCCCTTCAAGTATTCAGCAGTGTTACCAGTAAATGCAAGTGAGGAAACTACCTGATCCCTCCAAAAAGGATGAGAAATAAAGGTGTTCACCATTCATGCAAGACTGGGAACAGTGACTATTCCCACCAGCCCAACTAGAAAATCTCATGATTCATAAGGAGTGGAGAAAGTACACAGTAGGGTCTTATTTCAATAGCGGGAGATCATTAGCTCTAGACTGAGTATTGCTCCAGTCCTCATCTAACATATCTTAAAAGCAAAAACTGAAAGATTAAACTGCTTCCAAGAAATTTAACTACACCCCAGAACAAAGCTTAAGAATATCTTTGAGATACAAATATATCTAAGGACAAGCTATGTAATTTTCAGAGTTCAGTGGAAAATGAAATATGGAATATCTTGTTTAAAAAAATAAGAAAAAACATGTCATTAAAGAGACTCCATTATGAAGTTTATTTTTCCTTTCTTTCAATATCTCTCACGTTTTTTATTTGCTATTTAATGTTGTCCAAGTAAAGAAAAGGTAAAAACTTAAATTATTATCTGGAATCTTACTCTTCATCGTATATGAGACAATGGCAGTTTTAAATGCAAATATAAGAACTCATGTGCAAATTATAAAATTTTTCCTCAAGCCAACCAGAGCAGAAAAATGCAAGCCAAAGCAGGAAGCCAAAAAAAAGAGAGGGCTGTTCAAGCATAGAATCAGCCAAAGAGAACTCTCTCTTGGACACAATTTACCCTTAGGCAGAGAGATCATTTAGTCAGAGGGAGATTCATGGAATCAATGCAGAGTCCAACAGGTAATTGGTGACCCTGCCCCATGGCTTGGGATGTGCATGTGTGCTTATATCTGATGGTTATTGGTTTCCCTGTCCCACCAGCTTCCAGGCAAGTGTGCTTCTTTCCAATCATCAGTAGTCTTTGGAGAAGGCCAGCCAGGAATCTCCTCTTCCCACAAGATACCACCTCAATTTACAGTGGTACAGCAACGTCCAAGGGTCTATAAGCTTGCTATGTTGGACTGGGCTAGATACTTGAATTGGGGGTGGGAGAGAGGATCACCCTCATCTATATATGGCTTCCCAAAGAGAGTCAACTGTAAATGAGGTGACTCTGCCAGCCCAGTGCAGAAATGGGGGCCTAGAAGATAAACCCTGAGCGGATCTGGCTGATTTCTCTCTGAGCCCATATCTAGAATCCCATGTTATGGAGCTATTCCTCCAAATGGAAAACAAACAAACAAACAAACAATCATTTTAATTGGAGGATAATTGCTTTACAATATTGTGGTGGTTTTTATTTTAAAAGAAATCACATATATAAAATTGATCTTTGTGAATCTGATTTTGTTGAAGTGGGAGACGGATGTCCTATTTCTGGAAGTGGATCTGTAGAAACCCCAGTGATTCTTAGAACACAGTTTTAAAAACACTGCTTTGACCAAGACAAAGAACTCAGCTAGCTGGAAAGAAGCTCTGTATCAATATTTTAACCTAACTCTGAATAGTCCCAGCAGAGTATACTCTCCCTCTTCTCTGAATCAGAGGGTAAAGTATTGTGCTTTTGTATGCTTTCCCACACCTCTTCTCTGCTTAATTGTTGTGCACATTCTCTAGCCCTGTAGTAGACTCTTCAACAGTGATAATAACTATTTGAAATGGGGTGGGCCTTAATCCAAAGATAGCAAATCAAAAGGATTATGAGGTCACCATACCTGAGAACCTCTGTCTGCCCAGGGATAAGCTGAGCCAATCTGACTCATTTTCACAAGTGACTGTTGGAAATTAAGAAAGAAAGGAGTCACAGTAAACACATATATAAAGGGGACATGAGGAGTCACTAACAAAAAAAGGATATGAAATAGAAGCTACAAGCAACAGCTACATGTTAGAGAAAAAGATGTAGAGAGGTACGAATCCATTTGGTCGGAAGATAAGAAAATCTGAGTTTCTTACGAGAGGAGTCAGATAAATCAGATGTCCTTCAGAATAATCAGTAACTACTTCTAGCCATGAGGTATTGATAGATTTCTATACCCAGGGAAGATCCACAATTGAAATAGCAGCTCTTTCTGAATTATTGACTCCACGTCATTAAATGCTTTCCCATGGTTTCAAAAATAATCCTAGATTTGAGAAAATTTGTGGGTAAGGGCAA
Source organism: Bos grunniens (assembly GCF_055505025.1). Classification (NCBI taxonomy): domain Eukaryota; kingdom Metazoa; phylum Chordata; class Mammalia; order Artiodactyla; family Bovidae; genus Bos; species Bos grunniens. The sequence goes on along the minus strand of NC_141194.1, from coordinate 95,033,432 downwards.
AGATATTAATGAGACTCTCTCATTTTTGTGCTTGAGAAAGATATACACTCTGGCTTACAATGAGTAACTAGGTTCCTAAGATCCTTTGTTGTAGTTCAGTCGATCAGTCATGTCTGACTCTTTGTGACCCCATGGACTGCAGCACTCCAGGATTCCCTGTCTTTCACTATCACTTGGAGTTTGCTCAAACTCATGTCCTTTGAGTCAATGATGCCATCCAACGATCTCATCCTCTGTTGCTCCCTTTTCTTGATGTCTTCAATCTTCACCACTATTAGGATTGTTTCCAATGAGTTGTCTCAGTTAAGTTCAGTTCAGTTGCTCAGTCGTGTCCGACTATTTGCAACCCCATGAATCACAGCACTCCAGGCCTCACTGTCCATCACCAACTCCCAGAGTTTACTCAATTTAATATCCATCGAGTCAATGATGCCATCCAGCCATTTCATCCTCTGTCGTACCCTTCTCCTGCCCCCAATCCCTCCCCAAATCAGGGTCTTTTCCAATGAGTCAACTCTTCGCATGAGGTGGCCAAAGTATTGGAGTCTCAGCTTCAGCATCAGTCCTTCCAATGAACACCCAGGATTAATGTCCTTTAAGATGGACTGGTTGGACCTCCATGCAGTCCAAGGGACTCTTAAGAGTCTTCTCCAAAACCGCAGTTTAAAAGCATAAATTCTTCAGCGCTCAGTGTTCTTCACAGTACAAATCTCACATCCATACATGACCACTGGAAAAACCATAGCCTTGACTAGACGGACCTTTGTTGACAAAGTAATGTCTCTGCTTTTTAATATGCAGTCTATGTTGATCGTAACTTTCCTTCTAAGGAGTAAGCGTCTTTTAATTTCATGGCTGTAATCACCATCTGCAGTGATTTTGGATCCCTAAAAAACAAAGTCTGACACTGGTTCCACTGTCTCCCCATCTATTTCCCATGAAGTGATGGGACCCAATGCCATGATCTTAGTTTTCTGGATGTTGAGCTTTAAGCCAAATTTTTCACTCTCCTCTTTCAAATTCATCAAGAGGCCTTTTAGTTCCTCTTCACTTTCTGCCATAAGGGTGGTGTCATCTGCGTATCTGAGGTTATTGATATTTCTCCCTGCAATCTTAATTCCAGCTTGTGCTTCTTCCAGCCCAGCGTTCCTCATGGTGTATTCTGCATATAACTTAAATAAGCAGGGTGAAAATATACAGCTTTGACATACTCCTTTTCCTATTTGGAACCAGTCTGTTGTTCCATGTCTAGTTCTAACTGTTACTTCCTGAACTTTATACAGGTTTCTCAAGAGGCAGGTCAGGTGGTCTGGTATTTCCATCTCTTTCAAAATTTTCCAGTTTATTGTGATCCACACAGTCAAAGGCTTTGGCATAGTCAATAAACAGAACTAGATGTTTTTATGGAACTCCCTTGCTTTTTTGATGATCCAGCAGATGTTAGTAATTTGATCTCTGGTTCCTCTGCCTTTTCTAAAACCAGCTTGAACATCTGGAAGTTCGCGGTTCATGTATTGCTGAAGTCTGCCTTGGAGAATTTTGGGCATTTCTTTACTAGCGTGTGAGATGAGTGCAATTGTGCGGTAGTTTGAGCATTCTTTGTCATTGCCTTTCTTTGGGATTGGAATGAAAACTGACCTTTTCCAGTCCTGTGGCCACTGCTTCCAGTCCTGTGGCCACTGCTGAGTTTTCCAAATTTGCTGGCATATTGAGTGCAGCACTTTCACAGCATCATCTTTTGGGATTTGAAATAGCTCAATTGGAATTCCATCACCTCCACTAGCTTTGTTCGTAGTGATGCTTTCTAAGGCCCACTTGACTTCACATTCCAGGATGTCTGGCTCTAGGTGAGTGATCACACCATCGTGATTATCTGGGTCATGAAGATCTTTTTTGTATAGTTCTTCTGTGTATTCTTGCCACCACTTCTTAATATCATCTGTTTCTGTTAGGTTCACACCATTTCTGTCCTTTATTGAGCCCACCTTTGCATGAAATTGTCCCTTGGTATCTCTAATTTTCTTGAAGAAATCTCTAGTCTTTCCCATTCTGTTGTTTTCCTCTATTTCTTTGCATTGATCGCTGAGGAAGGCTTTCTTATCTCTCATTGATGTTCTTTGGAACTCTGCATTCAGATGCTTATATCTTTCCTTTTCTCTTTTGCTTTTTGCTTCTCTTTATACAGCTATTTGTAAGGCCTCCTCAGACAGCCATTTTCCTTTTTTGGATTTATTTTCTATGAGGATGGTCTTGATCCCTGTCTCCTGTACAATGTCATGAACCTCCGTCCATAATTTATCAGGCACTCTGTCTATCAGATCTAGTCCCTTAAATTGATTTCTCATTTCCTGTGTATAATAATAAGGGATTTGATTTAGGTCATACCTGAATGGTCTAGTGGTTTTCCCTACTTTCTTCAATTTAAGTCTAAATTTGACAATTAGGAGTTCATGATCTGAGCCACAGTCAGTTCCAGGTCTTGTTTTTGCCGACTGTGTAGAGCTTCTCCATCTTTGGCTGCAAAGAATATAACCAATCTGATTTCGGTGTTGACCATCTGGTGATGTCCATGTGTAGAGTCTTCTCTTGTGTTGTTGGAAGAGGGTGTTTGCTATGGCCATTGCGTTCTCTTGGCAAAAGTTGATTCACCTTTGCCCTGCTTCATTCCGTGCTCCATGGCCAAATCTGCCTGTTACTCCAAGTGTTTGTTGACTTCCTACATTTGCATTCCAGTCCCCTATAATGAAAAGGACATTTTTGGGGGGGTGTTAGTTCTAAAAGGTCTTGTAGGTCTTCATAAAACTGTTCAACTTCAGCTTCTTTAGCATTACTGGTTGGGGTGTAGGCTTGGATCACTGTGATATTGAATGGTTTGCCTTGGAAATGAACAGAGATCATTCTGTCATTTTTGAGGTTGCATCCAAGTACTGCATTTCAGACTCTTTTGTTGACCATGATGGCTACCTTATTTATTCTAAGGGATTCCTTCCCACAGTAGTAGATATAATGATCATCTGAGTTAAATTCACCCATTCCAGTCCATTTTAGTTTGCTGATTCCTAGAATGTCAACATTCACTCTTGCCATCTCTTGTTTGACCACTTCCAATTTGCCTTCATTCATGGATCTAACATTCCAGGTTCTTATGCAATATTGCTCTTTACAGCACCGGACCTTGCAAGAATCACCAGTCACATCCACAACTGGGTATTGTTTTTTATTTCTCCAGTGATTTCCTGTAGCATATTTGGCACCTACCGACCTTGGGAGTTCTTCTTTCAGTATCCTATCATTTTGCCTTTTCATACTGTTCATGGGGTTCTCAAGGCAAGAATACTAAAGTGGTTTGCCATTCCCTTCTCCATTGGACCAGATTCTGTCCGACCTCTCCACTATGACCCATCCGTCTTGGGTGGCCCCACACGGCATAGCTTAATTTCATTGAGTTAGACAAGGCTGTGGTCTTATGTGATTAGATTGGCTAATTTTCTGTGATTATGGTTTCAGTGTGTCTGCCCTCTGATGCCCTTTCGCAACACTTACTGTCTTACTTGGGTTTCTCTTATATTGGACATGGAGTATCTCTTCACAGCTGCTCCAGCAAAGCGTGGCCACTGTTCTTTACCTTGGACGAGGGGTATCTTCTCAGGAGGCTGCCCTTCCTGACTTTGAACGTGAAGTAGCTCCTCTCGGCCCTCCTGTGCCCATGCAACCACCACTCCTTGGACGTGGGGTTGCTCCTCTCGGCCGCCGCTCCTGACATCGGGAGTGTGGTCTCACGGCCATTAAAATTCTCCATAAAGCTAGTTTACTTGGAGGTTTATTATTAAATATATGCCATCTCTTGTTTGGGGCATCAGACTTTTCAACTTTAAGCAGTATCTTTTCACACTTTGAATCAAATTGCCTGGTTACACAGGACATGGTACTTGTGCAAACCACCACACACAAAAAAAGTTGTAAAATGATGTCCATAGTGACCACACACAGGAAGAGTAATTAGGGATTAGTTTTATTCATGTAAGGATTAGAAGGGAAAATAGGAAGGAGATAGAATTGCTGACATATACAAATTGATATTGCCAAGTTTCTTCATATTTTCAGGTTCATCTCAGACCTCTTTTCCCTTACCTTCTATGTTCCACTTAAACTGGCATTTTTCCATTTTCTGAAATATATACTCCTTCCTGCCATAAGGACTTGGAAGAATCTTTTTCCTCCCTTACTTAGGATTCATTATAATGAACAAAGCTAGTGTAGGTGAAGGAACTCCAGTTGAGCTATTTCAAATCCTAAAAGATGATGCTGTGAACGTGTTGCATTCAATAGGTTAGCAAATTTGGAAAACTCAGCAGTGGCCACAGGACTGGAAAAGGCCAGTTTTCATTTCAATTCCAAATAAGGGCAGTGCCAAAGAATGTGTAAACTGCCATACAATTGTGCTCATTTCACAGGCTAGCAAGGTAATGCTCAAAATCCTTCAAGCTAAACTTCAACAGTACATGAACCAAGAACTTCCAGATGTACAAGCTGGATTTAGAAAAGGCAGAGGAATGAGAGATCAGAATGCAAACATCTGCTGGACCATAGAAAAAGCAAGAGAATTCCAGGAAAACGTCTGCATATGTTCCATTGGCTGTGCTATAGCCTATGCCTCTGTGGATCACAGCAAACTGAAAAATTCTTCGAGAGATGGGAATCCCAGACCACCTTACCTGCCTCCTGAGAAATCTGTATGCAGGTCAAAAAGCAACAGTTAGAACTGGGCATGGAACAATGGACTTGTTCAAAACTAGGAAAGGAGTACATCAAGGCTGTATATTGTCACCTTGCTTATTTAACTTATATTCAAAGTCAGTTCAGTTCAGTCATTCAATTGTGTCCAATTCTTTATGACCTCATGGACTGTAGCATGCCAGGCCTCCCTGTCCATCATCAACTCCCAGAGTTTACTCAAACTCATGTCCATTGAGTCAGTGATGCCATCCAACCACCTCACCTCTGTTGTCCCCTTCTCCTACTGCCTTTGATCTTTCCCAGAATCAGGGTCTTTTCCAGTGAGTCAGTTCTTCATATCAGGCGAACAAAGTATTGGATTTTCAGCGTCAGCATCAGTCCTTCCAATGAATATTTAGGATTAATTTCCTTTAGGATCGACTGGTTGGATCTCCTTGCAGTCCAAGGGACTCTCAAGGGTCTTCTCCAACACTACAGTTCAAAAGCATCCATTCTTCAGCACTCAGCCTTCTCTATAGTCCAACTATCACATCCGTACATGACTACTGGAAAAAAAACATAGCTTTGATTACACGGACCTTTGTCGGAAAAGTAATGTCTCTGGTTTTTAATATGCTGTCTAGGTTGGTCATAACTTTTCTTCCAAGGAGCAAGGGTCTTTTAATTTCATGGCTACAGTCATTATCTATAGTGATTTTGGAGCCCTGCAAAAATAGGTCACTGTTCCATTGTTTCCCCATCTATTTGCCATGAAGTAATGGGACCATGATAACCACGATGGTATGATCACTCACCTAGAGCCAGACATCCTGGAATGTGAAGTCAAGTGGGCCTTAGAAAGCATCACTATGAACAAAGCTAGTGGAGTGATGTAATTCCAGTTGAGCTATTTCAAATCCTGAAAGGTGATGCTGAGAAAGTGCTGCACTCAATATGCCAGCAAATTTGGAAAACTTAGCAGTGGCCACAGGACTGGAAAAGGTCAGTTTTCATTTCAATCCCAAAGAAAAGCAATGCCAAAGAATGCTCAAACTACCACACAATTGCACTCATCTCACATGATAGTAAAGTAATGCTCAAAAATCTCCGAGCAAGGCTTCAGCAAGACATGAACTGTGAACTTCCAGATGTTCAAGCTGGTTTTAGAAAAGGCAGAGGAACCAGAGATCAAATTGCCAACATCTGCTGGATCATCGAAAAAGCAAGAGAGTTCCATAAAAACATCTAGTTCTGTTTATTGACTATGCCAAAGCCTTTGACTGTGTGGATCACAATAAACTGGAAAATTTTGAAAGAGATGGAAATACCAGACCACCTGACCTGCCTCTTGAGAAACCTGTATAAAGTTCAGGAAGCAACAGTTAGAACTGGACATGAAACAACAGACTGGTTCCAAATAGGAAAAGGAGTATGTCAAGGCTGTATATTTTCACCCTGCTTATTTAAGTTATATGCAGAATACACCATGAGAAACGCTGGGCTGGAAGAAGCATAAGCTGGAATTAAGATTGCAGGGAGAAATATCAATAACCTCAGATATGCAGATGATACCACGCTTATGGCAGAAAGTAAAGAGGAACTAAAAGGCCTCTTGATGAATTTGAAAGAGGAGAGTGAAAAATTTGGCTTAAAGCTCAACATCCAGCAAACTAAGATTATGGCATTGGGTCCCATCACTTCATGGGAAATAGATGGGGCAACAGTGGAAACAGTGTCAGACTTTATTTGTTGGGTCTCCAAAATCACTGCAGATGGTGATTGCAGCCATGAAATTAAAAGATGCTTACTCCTTGGAAGGAAAGTTATGACCAACCTAGATAACATATTCAAAAGCAGAGTCATTACTTTGCCAACAAAGGTCTGTCTATTCAAGGCTATGGTTTTTCCAGTGGTCATGTATGGATGTGAGAATTGGACTGTGAAGAAAGCTGAGTGCCAAAAGACTTGATGCTTTTGAACTGTGGTGTTGGAGAAGATTCTTGAGTGTCCCTTGGACTGCAAGATGATCCAACCAGTTCATTCTAAAGGAGATCAGCCCTGGGTATTCTTTGGAAGGAATGATGCTAAAGCTGAAACTCCAATACTTTGGCCACCTCATGCAAAGAGTTGACTCATTGGAAAAGACTCTGATGCTGGGAGGGATTGGGGGCAGGAGAAGAAGGGGACGACAGAAGATGAGATGTCTGGATGTCATCACCGACTCGATGGACATGAGTTTGGGTGAAGTCTGGGAGTTGGTGATTGACAGGGAGGCCTGTCATGCTGCGATTCATGGGGTCACAAAGAGTTGGACACAACTGAGCAACTGAACTGAACTGATGGGACTGGATGCCATGATCTTAATTTTCTGTGTGTTGAATTTTAAGACAATTTTTTCACTCTCCTCTTTCACTTTCATCAAGAGGCTCTTTTGTTCTTCTTCACATTCTGCCATAAGGGTGATGTCATCTGCATATCTGAAATTATTGGTATTTCTCTATATGCAGAGTACATCATGTGAATTGCCAGGCTGGATGAATCAGTAGCTGGAATCAAGATTGCCAGGAGAAGGGGGCGGTCCCAAGGTGGTGGAGGAATAGAATGGGGAGACCAATTTCTCCCCAACAAATTCACCAGAAGATCATTTGAATGCTGGGTAAGTTCCACAAAACAGCTTCTGAACACTGGCAGAGGCCACCAGGCACCCAGAAAGGCAGCCCATTTTCTTTGAAAGGAGGTAGAGTGAAGTTGCTCAGTCATGTCCAATTCTTTGTGACCCCATGGACTGTAGGTTACCAGGATCCCCCATCCATGGGATTTCCCAGGCAATAATACTGGAGTGGGTTGCTATTTCCTTCTCCAGGGGATCGTCCCAACCCAGGGGCCTAACCTGGGTCTCCCACATTTTAAGCAGATGCTTTACTGTCTGAGCCACCAAGAGAGGAGGTAGGACAAATATAAAATATGAAAAAAGAGACATAATTGTTAGGGATGAAGACCTTTCCGCTGGAGGGAGTCGTGAAGGTAGACAAGTTTCCAAACACCAGAAAACCCTCACACTGGCCAGTTTGTGAGGAGTATTGGAATCTCAGAGGGCAACATAACAGGGAGAAAAAATAAAAACACAAAGTATGAACCTAACTGCAACTCCCAGTGGAGAAGTAGCCCAGAGGCTTGTGTCCACTACCAGTGAGAGGAGGCTGGAGAGGAAGGCATGAACAGCATGCTTAGGGTAAGGAATGGGCCTGAGTGTGCTGAGGAAAATCTGATGGAGCTAACATGAGACAGCAACTCAAACTGTGGGATAACCAGAGAGAAAAAAAAGAGAGAGAGAGAGAGAACTTTCCCGTGAAAGGCTCTAACCTAAGGCACAGTGTGGCCCACTCACAGAACAAAGGATTGAGCAAATACCAAAGGCGAACTAGCCGGCTGCATACAGGCCACCACCACCCCCCATCAGAGGCAGAGAGGCAGGCGTGTAACACCCAGAGCTGGAAGGCAGGGCCAATCTTGGCCCCAGAGACTGGCATCCTCCACCAAACTGTGTCCAGGCTCTAAGTTGCTAACCATGTCTTCCTGGGATCCTGGACGGTTGACATCTGCCAGGAGGGTCACAGCCAGAGATCAGATCCCCAGAGGAGACACATTGCACATCTGAGATGGTGCTCTCGGGGCACACCCCGGAAACATAGTGGCCAGGACCTGGGAGGTGATTAAGACACACGGCCCAACTGGGACAGTACGCTTGCCAAGCACCTGGTCTCCTGAGCTACTCAGACCTGGGAAGGACACAGAATGCACTCCCAACTAAGCCTGTGCCCTTGCTGAGTATCTGAGAACCTGAACCTGAGCACCTTAGACTTGGGAAGTGCATGGAGATGCAGGGCCTGTTTTGGACAGTACTCCTGCAGAGCAAGCTGGAGCTGAGCAGTGTAGACCTAGAAAGTACATGGTGGAAAGCATACACCATCATGAGCTAGGGCAAATACAGTGTGGTCCAAATACTGTGAACACTCCCCACACATGCTAGTGATACGATATTTGTTTGCAGTGTTCCTCCCTTCCCACAACAGAACTGAACAAGTGAGCCTGAATAAGTGACCACCTTCACCCCATTGTGTCGGGGCAGAAAGTAGACACTGAAGAGACTTGCAGACAGAGGAAGCCAAAATAAAGAAGAGGGAACCTCTCTGAAAGTGATAGGTGCAACAGATTAAGACTCTGTAGTTAACAATGACTAAGCATTGGAAGGGGCCTATAGACCTTGTGAAGAAGTACAAGTGGAACAAGGAACTATCTGAAAATGGACTGATCCCACACTGCCCACAACAGCTCCAGAGAAATTCCTAGATATATATATATATGTATGTATATATATATATATATATATATATATATATATATGTAAATTAATTTGTTTGTTTTAATTGGAGGCTAATTACTTTACAATATTGTAGTGGCTTTTACATACATTGGTATGAATCAGCCATGGGTGTACATGTGTCCGCCATCCTGAACCCCCCTGCCACCTCGCTCCCCATCCCATCCCTCAGTGTTGTCCCAGTGAACAGGCCCTGAACGCCCTGTAGCATGCGTCAAACCTGGACTGGGAATCTGTTTCACATATGGTAATATATATGCTTCAATGCTATTCTCTCAAATCATCCCATGCTCACCTTCTCCCACAGAGTCAAAAAGCCTGTTCTTTACATGTGTGTCTCCTTTGCTATCTCGCATATAGGGTCATTGTTACCATCTTTTAAAATTCCATATATATGCTTTACTATACTGTATTTGTGTTTCTCTTTCTGACTTCCTTCACTCTGTATAATAGGCTTCAGTTTCATCCAACTCATTAGAACTGATTCAAATACATTCCTTTTAATAACTGAGTAATATTCCATTGGGTATATGTACCAGTTTTCTTATCCATTCATCTACTGATGGACATCTAGGTTGCTTCCATGTCCTAGCTATTGTAAATAGTGCTGCAATGAACATTGGGATACGTGTGTCTCTTTCAATTTTGGTTTCCTCAGTGTGTATGCCCAGCAGTGGGATTGCTGGGTTGTATGGCAGTTCTTATTTCCAGTTTTTTAAGGAATCTCCACACTGCTGTCCATAGTGGCTGTACTAGTTTGCATTCCTACCAACAGTGTAAGAGGTTTCCCTTTTCTCCACACCCTCTCCAGCATTTATTGTTTATAGATTTTTTTCCTAGATATATTTTTACTATTATCATTTTTTTTATTTTTAAAAATTTTAAGTTCTTTATTACTCCTTTGAAAATCCCATAGACAGAAGAGACTGGTAGGCTACAGTCCATGGGGTTGCAAAGAGTTGGACACGGCTGAGAGACTTCACTTTCACTTTCACCCTGACCAAGATCTTCACTGTAGCTCAGATGGTAAAGAATCTGCCTGCAATGCAGGAGACCTGGGTTCGATCCTTGGGTCAGGAAGACCATCTGGAGAAAGGACTGGCAATCCACTCCAGTATTCTTGCCTGGAGAATCCCAAGGATAGAGGAGCCTGACGGGCTACAGTTCATCGGGTCTCAAAGAGTTGGACACGACTAAGTGACTAACCCACACATTACCCTGCAAAAAAAAAGACCCTATTTTTGAAGAAAATTTCATATATATATTTTTTACAATTTTTGTGATTGATTTAGTTTGGTATTTTTAACACTGTACTTTTGAGAGTCTAACCTTTACTCTAGATTTTTTATTTTTGTGTTTTGGTATTCGTTATCAATTTTGTAACATTAAGAAACTAATATTTATTATTCATTTTCACTTAGGGTTGTGATTACAGGCTTGATTTCCCTCTCCCCTTTTGACTCTTCCTTTATTCCTCCAGGTCACCTCTATCTCCTTCTTCTCCCTTCTCTTCTCTACTTAATTCTGTGCATGTCTCTGGGTGTTCCAGGCTGTGGCAAACACTTAGGGAATTGATTACTGGCTAGATTGGTCTCTCCTCTTTTGACTCCCCCTCTTCTCCTCCTGGTAACCTCTATCTCCCTCTTCCCTCTTCTCTTCTTTTCTCCATGTAACTCTGTGGACCTCTCTGGGTGTCCCTCACTGTGGGGAATATTTTCACCATTAACCTAGATGTTTTATGAACTATGATGTATGGATGGAGAACTCATGAGGCTACTTTAAGAATAAGAATGAAAGCTAGAGACAGTAGGCTTAAGTCCAAAATGTGAGAACACTAGAGAACTCCTGATTCCAGGGAACATTAATAGACAAGAGCTTATCCAAAAGCCTCAATACCTACACTGAAACAAAGCTCCACCCAAGATCCAACAAGTTCCAGAGCAAGACATACAATGCTAATTCTTCAATAACGCAGGAACACAGACCTGAGCATTAAAATACAGGCTTCCCAAAGCCATGCCAAACCCTTTGACACCCCAAAACTCACTACTGGACATTTAATTGTGCTCCAAAGAGAATAGATCCAGCTCCACCCACCAGAACACAGATGCTAGCTCACCTAACCAGGCACCCTTGACACACGCCAATAGTTAAACCCCACCCACACACAATGAGCAAGTTCCACAATAAAGAGGGGCCACAGACTACCAGGTTACAGAAAGGCCACCCCAAAAACAGCAATCTAAACAAGATGAAAAGGCAGGGAAATATTCAGCAGGTATTGGAATGTGATAAATTCCCACCAAGCCTAACCAAGAAGAAAGAGATAGAGAGTCTACCCAAAAAAGAATTCAGAATAATGAGAGTAAAGATAATCCAAAATCTTGAAAACAAAATACAGTTACAGATAAATAGACTAAAGACAAGGATTAAGAAGATGCAAGAAATGTTTAACAAGGACATAGAAGAAATAAAGAAAAGTCAATCAATAATGAATAATGCAATAATTGAGATCACAAGCACTCTGGAGGCAACCAACAGTAGAATAACTGAGATAGAAGATAGGATAAGTGAGGCGGAATAATTACAGTGGAAATAAATGAAGCAGAGAAGAAAAAAAGAAAAAGAAAAGAATTAAAAGAAATGAGGAAAACCTCACAAACCTCAGGGTCAATGTGAAACAATGCAACATTCAAATCATAGGAGTCCCAGAAGAAGACAAAATAAAAGCCATGAGAAAATACACGAGGAAACAATAGTTGAAAACTTCCCTAAGATGGGGAAGCAAATAGGCACCCAAGTCCAAGAGACCCAGAGAGTCCCAAAAAGGATAAATCCAAGGCAAAATATCCCAAGACACATATTAATCAAATTTACAAAGATCAAACACAAAGAGCATATATTAAAAGCAGCAAGGGAAAAGCAACAAATAAGACATAAGGGGATCCCCATAAGGATAACAGCTGATCTTTCATTGAAACTCTTCAGGCCAGAAGGGAATGGCAGGACATACTTAAAGTGATAAAAGAGAAAAACTTACAACCAGATTACTGTACCCAACAAGGATCTCATTCAAATACGAAGGAGAAATCAAAAGCTTTACAGACAAGCAAAAGCTGAGAGAATTCAGCAACACCAAACCAGCTCTTCAACAAATGCTAAAGGATTTTCTCTAGACATGAAATGCAGTAAAGGTTTATAAACTCAAACCCCAACAACAAAGTAAATGGCAACAGGTTCATACTTATCAATAATTACCCTAAATGTAAATAGGTTGAATGCCCCAAACAAAAGACAGACTGGTGAATGGATACAAAACAAGACCCATATATATGCTGTCTAGAAGAGACCCACCTCAAAACGAAGGACACATATAGACTGAAAGTGAGGGCTGAAAAAAAAATATTTCACGTAAATGGAGACCAAAAGAAAGCAGGAGTAGCAATACACATGTCAGATAAAATAGACTTTGAAATAAAGACCAGAAGAGGCAAAGAAGGACACTACACACTGATCAAAGGATCAATCCTAGAAGAAGATATAAAAATTATAAATATATATGCACTTAACATAGGAGCACCACAATATGTAAGGCAAATGCTAACAAGTATGAAAGGGGAAATTAACAGTAATGCATTAATAGTGGGAGACTTTAATATCCCACTCACATCTATGGATGGGTCAAGTAAATGGAAAATTAGCAAGGAAACACAAACTTTAAATGATACAATGGACCAGTTAGACCTAATTGATATCTATAGGACATTATACCCCAAAATAATGAATTTCACCTTTTTCTCAAGTGCACATGGAACCTTCTCCAGGATAGATCACATCCTGGACCATAAATCTAGCCTTGGTAAATTCAAAAAATTGAAATTATTTCAACCATCTTTTCTTTTCTGATCTCAATGTGGTAAGATTAGATGTAAACAATAGGGGAAAAAAACTATTAAAAATACAAACAAATGGAGGCTAGAAAACACGTTTCTGAATAACCAACAAATCACAGAAGAAATCAAAAAAGAAAACAAAATATGCATAGAAATGAATGAAAATGAAAACACAACAACCCAAAACCTACGGGATTCAGTAAAAGCAGTGCTAAGGGAAAGGTTCATAGCAATAAGCTTACTTCAAGGAAAAAGAGAAAAATAAAATAAATAACCAAACTCTACATCTAAAGCAACTAGAAAAAATAAGAAATGAAGAACCCCAGAGTTAGTAGAAGGAAATAAATCATAAAAATGAGAGCAGATAAATAAAAAAGAAACAAAGGATGCAATAGCAAAAACCAACAAAACTAAAAGCTTGTTCTTTCAGAAGATAAATAAAATAGACAAACCATTAGCCAGACTCATCAAGAAACAAAGGGAGAAGAATCAAATCAACAAAATTAGAAGTTAAAATGGAGGAATCACAACAGACAACACAGAAATACAAAGGATCATAAGAGACTACTATATGCCAACAAAATGGACAACCTGGAAGAAATGGACAAATTCTTATAAAAGTATAAACTTCTAAAACTAAACCAGGAAGAAAAAGAAAGTGTTAACAGACCATCACAAGCACGAAAATCGAAATTGTAAAAAAAAAAACCTTCCAACAAACAAAACCCCAGGACAAGATGGCTTCACAGCTGAATTCTACCAAAAATTTAGAAAAGAGCCTCCACGTATTCTACTCAAATTCTTCCAGAAAAATTGCAGAGGAAGGTAAAATGCCAAACACATTCTATGAGGCCACCATCACCCTAATGCCAAAACCAGACAAAGATGCCACAAAAAAGAATCAGATCAGATCAGAACAGTCACTCAGATATGTCCGACTCTTTGCGACCCCATGAGTCGCAGCACACCAGGCCTCCCTGTCCATCACCAACTCCCGGAGTTCACTCAGACTCACATCCATCGAGTCAGTGATGCCATCCAGCCATCTCATCCTCTGTCGTCCCCTTCTCCTCCTGCCCCCAATCCCTCCCAGGATCAGAGTCTTTTCCAATGAGTCAACTCTTTGCATGATGTGGCCATGCTGGAGTTTCAGCTTTAGCATCATTCCTTCCAAAGAACACCCAGGACTGATCTCCTTTAGAATAAATTCAACATATATTTATAGAAAAAAAAAAAAAAAAACTCCAGAAAGCAGGCATATGGTGAAAAATTGAAAGCATTTCCCCTAAAGTCGGGAATAAAACAAGGGTGTCCATTCTCACCACTACTATTCAACATAACTTTGGAAGTTTTAGCCACAGCAATCAGAGAAGAAAAATAAAAGGAATACATACTGGAAAAGAAGAAGTAAAACTCTTTGCAGATGACATGATCCTCTACATAGAAAGCCCTAAAGACACCACCAGAAAATTACTAGAGCTAATCAATGAATGTAGTAAATTTATAGCATATACAGTTAATACACAGAAATATATATATATATATATATATACCTTGCATTCCTATACACTAACAATGAGAAAACAGGAAGAGAAATTAAGGAAACAATTCCATTCACCACTATCACGAAAACAATAAAATACTTAGGAATAAACCTACTTAAAGAAACAAAAGCCCTAAATATAAAAAACTATAGAACACTGATGAAAGAAGTCAAAGATCACACACATAGATCAAGAAATATATCATGTTCATGGATCAGAAGAATCAATATAGTGAAAATGAGTATACTACCCAAAGCAATCTATAGATTCAATGCAATCCCTATCAAGCTACCAACAGCATTTTTCAGAGAACTAGAACAAATAACTTCACCATTTGTATGGAAATACAAGAAACCTCAAATAGCCAAAGCAATCTTGAGAAAGAAGAATGGAATTGGAGAAATCAACCTGCCCAACATCAGACTATACTACAAAGCTAGTCATCAAGACAGTATGGTACTGGCACAAAGCCAGAAATATAGACCAATGGAACACAATAGAAAGCACAGAGATAAATCAGCACACCTATGGACACCTTATCTTTGACAAAGGAGGCAAGAATAAAGAATGGAAAAAAGACAAACTCTTTAACAAGTGGTGCTGGGAAAGCTAGTCAACCACCTGCAAAAAAATGAAACTAGAACACTTTCTAACACCATACATAAAAATAAACTCAAAATGGATTAAAGATCTAAATGTAAGGCCAGAAACTATAAAACTTCTAGAGGGAAACATTGGCAAAACCCCCTCTGACATAAATTGCAGCAGGATGCTCCAAACACACCTCCCAGAGTAATGGAAATAAAACAAAAATAAACAAATGGGACCTAATTAAACTTAAAAGGTTTTGCACAATGAAAGAAACTATAAGCAAGGTGAAAAGACAGCCTTCAGAATGGGGGAAAATAATAGCAAACTAAGCAACTGACAAATAATTAATCCAAAAAAAATATACAATAAGCTTCTGCAACTCAATTCCAGAAAAATAAAGGACCCAATAAAAATAAACAAAGAACTAAACAGACATTTCTCCAAAGAAGACATACAGATGGCTAACAAACACATGAAAATATGCTCAACATTAGTCATTATCAGATAAATGCAAATCAAAACCACAATGAGGTACCATCTCACACTGGTCCGAATGGCTGCTATCAAAAAGTCTATAGGCAATAAATGCTGGAGAGGGTGTGGAGAAAAGGGAAACCTCTTATACTGTTGGTAGGAATGCAAACTAGTACAGCCACTATGGAGAATAGTGTGGAGAGTCCTTAAAAACCTGGAAATAAGAACTGTCATACGACCCAGCAATCCCACTGCTGGGCATACACGCTGAGGAAACCAGAATTGAAAGAGACACGTGTACCCCAGTGTTCCTTGCAGCACTGTTTACAATAGCCAGGACATGGAAGCAACCTAGATGTCCATTGGCAGACGAATGGATGATACAGCTTTGGTACATATACATAATGGAATATTACTCAGCTATTAAAAAGAACACATTCGAATCAGTTCTAATGAATTGGATGAAACTGAAGCCTATTATACAGAGTGAAGTAAGTCAGAAAGTAAAATCCCAATACACAGTATATTAAAGCATATATATGAATTTAGAAAGACGGTAACAATGACCCTCTATGTGAGATAGCAAAAGAGACACACATGTAAAGAATAGTCTTTTGAACTCTGTGGGAGAAGGCAAAGGTGGGATGATTTGATAGAATAGAATTGAACAATGTATATTACCATATGTGAAATAGATCACATGTCCAAGTTTGATGTATGAAACAGGGCACTCAAAGCTGGTGCACTGGCTGAGTGATGGGATAGGGAAGAAGGGGGGTTCTGGATTGGGGACACGTGTACACGCATGGGTGATTCATGTCAATGTATAGCAAAAACCACTACAATATTGGAAAGTAATTAGCTTCCAATTAAAATTAATTAATTAATTAAAAAAAGCAATCACTAGGAGATATATCAACAGCCTCAGATATGCAGATGATATCACTCTAATGGCAGAAAGCAAAGAAAAACAAAAGAGCCTCTTGGTGAAAGTGAAAGACAAGAGTGCAAAAGCCGGTTTAAACGTTCCAAAAATTAAGATCATAGTATCTGGTCCCACCACTTTGTGGCAAAAAATTGGGAAAAAAATGGAAACAGTGACAGATTTATTTTTTTTTAATTGGGATCCAAAATCATTGTGAATGGTGACTGCAGCCATGAAATTAAAAGATGCTTGCTCCTTGGAAGACAGACTATGACAAACCTACACAGTATATTAAAAAACAGAGACATTGTTTTGCCAACAAAAGTTCATACAGTCAAAGCTATTGTTTTTCCAGTAGTCATGTATAGATATGAATCTTGGACTATAAAGAAGTCTGTGGGCCAAACAACTGATGCCTTTGAATTGTGGTGCTGAAGAAGATTCTTGAGAGTACCTTGGATTGCAAGGAGATCAAAACAGTCAATCCTAAAGGAAATCAACTCTGAATACTCATTGGAAGCACTGATCAGTTCAGTTCAATTGTTCAGTCGTGTCTGACTCTCTGCGACCCCAAAGACTGCAGTACGCCACGCTTCCCTGTCCATCAACCCCTGGAGCTTGCTCAAACTTTTCTAAAGAGACAGTTCTTCACATCAGGTGGCCGAAGTATGGGATACTGAAGCTCCAGTCCTTTGGCTACCTGATGCAAAGAACCAACTCATTGGAAAAGACCCTAATGCTGGAAAAGTTTGAGGGCAGGAGGAGAAGGGAGCGAAAGAGGATGAGATGGTTGGATGGCATCACCGACTCAATGGACATGTGCAAACTCCAGGAGATAGTGAAGGTCAGGGAAGCCTGGTGTGCTGCATGCAGTCCATGAGGTTGCATAAAGTTGGACATGACTGAGCAACTGAACAGCAGCACAGTGTGATCCTCCTCTTTCATAGGCTATTCATTCTTCAAATCATAATTAAAAATTTGCTTTCACAGGTGAAACCTACCCCAATAGCATCCATAACCTTTTTTCTATTCTTCCAGAAAATTTATCTCCATTTGTAATTATACATTCAGTAGTGTCTTTAAAAATTAAATATCAGTATTTCTATTAGAGTCTAAACTAAATGAGAGGAGATTGTCCTTTGGTTTGCTCATCATTTTTTTCCCAACACTCAAACCGTATTTGTTGAATAAAGTTAGGAATGGAAGGAAAAAAGGAGGGGAGGGAGCTGGAGAAGGAAGAGAAAGCTACAAATAGATACATCATAAACTGCAGCAGCTAGAACAATATTATTCTTAAGAAAAGACTGGGAAGTGATCAAATAAAGGGTGTTTTCCTTGCACATTTACTTGGGTTATGGAAGTGTACCCTGTGATATCAGAAGGCAATAATTAAGGAAGTTCTTGCTTCTGCTTCTGCCCTAACACTTCCAGAAAACAAAACAAAACAAAACCAAAAATCATTTACATAGACTTTCCTTTTATCAGTTAATTTACTACCTTTGATATTGTTTTTCTAGAAATTACCATTTGATAGTTGTTATGTTTACATCCAATAATCATCATGACAACAGAGTCATTAATATGTTCAGCTGTTACATCTCAATTGCATTCTTCCTAAACCTGTATTATTTAGTCTTATTTCCATGCCATCATTGACTATTAGGTATAGGTACACAACATTCCGTGAAATGCTGGTTCTGGGAAAATGCAATATGTTTCTTTTAGAGTCATCTTTTTTCTCTTAATATAAATCTATGTAGGGACATTTTTTGAAATAATGTTTTATTTTTGACGAAAGAGGCTTGTTTAGAATCATCATGGACCATACAGTATTGATGTTTCCAATATAATAAAGCCACTTTTTTTTTTTCTCAAATGCCTGGTCTCTTACAATTCTATGCTATGGAAGATGGCTGCAAAAAAATGAAAGTTTTTTTTTTTTTTCTATTACACATATTACACAGTAATATTTGGGGGGTAACAAGAATAACAGCACTACTACTTATATCTTTCTAGAGTGACAATTTTGTGGTTGAATGGATGTTCTGGAGTCCAGAGTACCTAAGCCCAAATCTTGGCACTATCATTATTAGTTTGGTGACATTTAGGAAGATGTTTAACTTCTTTGTACCTTAATTTGCTCATCAGTAAAATAATTATAGTAATAGTATTAATCTACCAGGATGATTTAGTGAATAGC
Source organism: Bos grunniens (assembly GCF_055505025.1). NCBI lineage: Eukaryota > Metazoa > Chordata > Mammalia > Artiodactyla > Bovidae > Bos > Bos grunniens. The sequence continues at coordinate 95,014,708 of NC_141194.1, read as the reverse complement.
CGATGAGTTAATAAATTTGGAAAGCTTAGGCCAGTGAATGATGTAAAGCAAGGGATGCAGTAAATATTAGATATGACCATCATTATTAATTGTACATAAGATAGTATCTAGACTTAAGGGAAACTTGCTTAATATGGGCTGATATTATGTTGATTCTGGAGAAGGAAATGGGAACCCACTCCCAGTGTTCTTGCCTGGAAAATCCCATGGACAGAGGAGCCTGGTGGGCTGCAGTCCATGGGGTCACAAAGAATCGGACACAAAGTAGTGACAGGGGGATTATGCTAATTGGCTAAAACATTAAATTTGATAATATATTTGATGGACTTCTTTACTTTCTGGTGTGAGATGCAAGAGTATTGAGCTTGGATTCAGGAGAATACGGAGGTTGAATCTTAATTAATTTGGCACAATTCACATATCCTCTCTGAATTTCAGTTCCTCTTCTCTCAAATGAAAAATGTAATCTGTCCTATCTTCCTTTGGGATTTATTGGGAGAACCAAATGAATAATCTTTGAAAACACTCTATGTGTACTGTATTGGTGTTTTTCTTTCTGGCTTACTTCACTCTGTATAATAGGTTCCAGTTTCATCCATCTCAATAGAACTGATTCAAATGTATTCTTTTTAATGGCTGAGTAATACTCCATTGTGTATATGTACCACAGCTTTCTTATCCATTCATCTGCTGATGGGCATCTAGGTTGCTTCCATGTCCTGGCTATTATAAACAGTGCTGCGATGAACATTGGGGTACACGTGTCTCTTTCCCTTCTGGTTTCCTCAGTGTGTATGCCCAGCAGTGGGATTGCTGGATCATAAGGCAGTTCTATTTCCAGTTTTTTAAGGAATCTCCACACTGTTCTCCATAGTAGCTGTACTAGTTTGCATTCCCACCAACAGTGTAAGAGAGTTCCCTTTTCTCCACACCCTCTCCAGCATTTATTGCTTGTAGACTTTTGGATCACAGCCATTCTGACTGGCGTGAAATGCATATGTATGGAATTTAGAAAGATGGTAACAATAATCCTGTGTACGAGACAGCAAAAGAGACAACGATGTATAGATCAGTCTTATGGACTCTATGGGAGAGGGAGAGGGTGGGGAGATTTGGGAGAATAGCATTGAAACACGTATAATATCATGTATGAAACGAGTCACCAGTCCAGGTTCGATGCACGGTACTGGATGCTTGGGACTGGTGCACTGGGACGACCCAGAGGGAGGGTAGGGGAGGGAGGAGGGAGGAGGGTTCAGGATGGGGAACACGGGTATACCTGTGGCAGATTCATTTCGATATTTGGCAAAACTAATACAATATTGTAAAGTTTAAAAATAAAATAAAATTAAAAAAAAAAAAGAAAACACTCTATGTACTGTAAAGCTCTGTACAAACTTGAGGTTATCAAAATACCCTTAAGCTCAGTTGCTCAAAGAAATATTGAGCCATACCATGAATTACAATATTTGAATGGTTGCAATTGCACTTCCACTTGGGAGTGTATTCCTTCCCCCCAAGAGAGTAGAAAAATCACTGAATTGACAGTCAACTGATGAAGATATCTTTCTTGGACTGCTACCAATTAGCTTGGAAAAACTCACACCATTTCTGTGCCTCAGTTTCCTCATGTAAAATGTTTTACATGTTTCCTCATGTAAAATGAATACCTGGAATTAGTTGATTTCTAAGTTGCTTTTCAGTTCTGACACTCAGGTATATTAATTAATTCCTGAAACTAACTCTGATAGGTTTATAAAGAGGAAGCTTACATACCACCTAGGGTGCTTCTAAAGCCATCAGTGAAAGTATCTTTTTCCTTGACTTCTTATATTCCATCAATATCAATAGCTGCAAAGGTACACGGAATCAATTCAGGGAATGTCTTTTGACAGCTGTTTCAGATTCTGATTATACTCCAAGATTTGACCAGTGCCTAATGGCAACCCACTCCAGTGTTCTTGCCTGGAGAATCCCAGGGATGAGGGAGCCTTGTGGGCTGCCATCTCTGGGGTCACACAGAGTTGGACACGACTGAGGTGACTTAGCAGTAGCAGCAGCAGTAGGTAAGAAGGCCGGTCTAATAAGTCTCTGGTAAGTTTCACATATTGGAAAGAGACTCATAGAGCCATTCTTAGACTTTATTCATGGATTGTTAAAATGTGTGCTTCCCTCATGGAATTAAAACCAAGACTTATTTAGAACTATTCAAGCTATGTTCATGGGAGCTCATTATGTGTTGCTCCCCGCAGAAAACTATTTCTCTCTGGCCCTTCAGATGGTAGGCAACTTGAATGAGGGAATTAAATATCACAGGCTTCCCTGCTGAAGCGTCGCTGAACCTTTACAGTGTATGGGATAAGTCATTTGGGGACTTGAGGCCCTCAGTCGTCCTCTTAGAATAATTGAAGCAATTACTTTAGAGGAAAACCTGGACTAATCATTTTGAAATTTCAGTTTTAAGTCCAGAGCCTTTTTGAGTTACACAAGCACTAAAATGACCACAAGAGATTCATGTCTCAGGACTGGGTGACAGCCCAGAGCCTCCTACTACTGGCAAATCTTTCAGCACCACAAATGTGTAAAATTTTCTTTCCTTTATTCCCCAATCTAAAAGTGCATTACCAGAGATCCAAGTAGTTTTTGTGTGTGTGTGTGTGTAGATTATACAATGTCTGAGATGAAAGAGTGACTATAAACTAGAAGAGAATATCCTTATCCTTAAATAATTGTTAATAGGAAAGAAACAGCCAGACATATTATTTAGCTCTAATAAGGCATCACCGACTCGATGGACGTGGGTTTGGGTGAACTCCAGGAGTTGGTGATGGACAGGGAGGCCTGGTGTGCTGCAGTTCATGGGGTGGCAAAGAGTCGGAAACAACTGAGCGACTGAACTGAACTGAAGGCTCATGACTCATGACTCTGAACTTACATGAAATTTATCATTGGATTCATGAACTAATCAGTGAGTCCTACATCTAGAAGAGTAACTTCAGTACTCACTGTTATAATATTTAGTATTGAACAGGTGATGTTAAGATTAATTACAAGCAATTAAGTAATGGACTCCCCTTCCCACTTATAAAATATCATGGTATGTGCCATTCACATGAAACAGACATACAGGAATAGACATGCTTGTAGTTTAACTGTGCATTTCCATTGGTTCTCTGGAAGAGAATTGTTCCTGTCTTTGACACTGCAATAAGAACTGGGGAGTAATCCTAAAATACTCCCAGTGCCTAAAATGAGTATCTCAAGAATGCACAGGACAAGTGAAAAGCAATGGCTGTGACAAATTCATTTTCAGTCTTTATAATGTTTTCCTGGTGGTGGTGGTTTACTTACTAAGTCACATCTGATTCTTTGTGACCCCATGAACTGTAGCTCACCAGGCTCTTCTGTCCATGGGATTTTCCAGGCAATAATACTAGAGTGAGTTGCCATTTCCTTCTTTAGGGAATCTTCCTGACCCAGTTATCAAACTTGGGTCTCCTCCTTGGCAGGTGGATTCTTTACCATTGAGCCACCTGTTTTCTTAAACACAAATAGAGTGGAACCCCATAGGACATTGCTTCATAAAGGAATATCTCCTGAGTTCTTTCACAAAGCATCCCCTGACAATTCAAGTACACAATAAAATATGATTTCTCTAACACTGGTTAAAAATCTCATCTCTATGATACAAAATTATATAACTACATTATATTTTGCTATTTACTTCATGAGCTAAATATCTTTTTCTCACTAGAAGCTTAGTATATTTTGAGGAATTCAGTTCAGTTCAGTCACTCAGTTGTGTCTGACTCTTTGCGACCCCATGAATTGCAGCACGCCAGGCCTCCCTGTCCATCACCAACTCCTGGAGTTCACTCAAATTCACGTCCATCGAGTCGGTGATGCCATCCAGCCATCTCATCTTCTGTCATCCCCTTCTCCTCCTGCGTCCAATCCCTCCTAGCATCAGAGTCTTTTCCAATGAGTCAACTCTTTGCATGAGGTGGCTAAAGTACTGGAGTTTCAGCTTTAGCATCATTCCTTCCAAAGAACACCCAGTACTGATCTCCTTTAGAAAGGACTGGTTGGATCTCCTTGCAGTCCAAGGGAATCTCAAGAGTCTTCTCCAACACCACAGTTCAAAAGCATCAATTCAGAGGACATACCATATTTTCCTTGCAACCACACCCTAGGGGTGACATGCACATACTTTGGAAAATTATATAAGTAGGTGCTCATTAAATCTCTTCTGTATGACTACTTTTCTTCAAACATATAAGTTCAGTTCACTTCAGTCACTCAGTCGTGTCCGACTCTTTGCAACCCCATAGATTGCAGCACAACAGGCCTCCTTGTCCATCATCAGCTCCCAGAGTTTACTCAAACTCATGTCCATTGAATCAGTGATGTCATCCAACCATCGCATCCTCTGTCATCCCCTTCTCGTCCCACTTTCAATCTTTCCCAGCATCTGGGTCTCTTACAATGAGTCAGTTCTTCACATCAGGTGACCAAAATATTGGAGTTTCAGCTTCAGCATCAGTCCTTCCAATGAATATTCAGGACTGATTTCTTTAGGATGGACTGGTCGGACCTCCTTGCAGTCCAAGGGACTCTCAAGAGTCTTCTCCAACACCACAGTTCAAAAGCATCAATTCTTCAGTGCTCAGCTTTCTTCACAGTCCAACTCTCACATCCATACATGACTACTGGAAAAAACCATAGCTTTGACTATAAATACCTTTGTTGGCAAAGTAATGTCTCAGCTTTTTAATAAGCTGTCTAGATTGGTATATTTAATTGGGTAACCCAAGGAGTTTGTCTAATTTTTAAATGCTAATTTCTATCTATTTCTTATTCAGATTTTACTTTTCTGATAGTGTCTACTGAGAAACTTCTCCTTACTGGGGTCATTTGATTTCATAACCTGCTTCTTCCTGAAACAATAAAGTTGAAGTTTTTTTTTTTAATCTGCCGAAGTCTCTAAATGCTAAAAAAACTTGCATACAACTGTGATTAATATGAAACACCCACTCTTCTGGAGAGGAGTTTGCCATTCTAACTCTGTGGTCAGTGGTGCAAGATCAAGTTACCAGATCAGTTAGTGCACTGTAAGGCATTCTGTTACTGGCTGGATTTCTGTGCCTGAGAGTTAATGGCAAACTGAATGTCATCCAGTTCACAAGCTTCTAATCATGACCGGCTGGTGTTTATAGGCCTTATGCCAATAAAGGCATCCAAAAATGACAAATGTAACTGGATCAGAGAGAATTTGGCTCCAATTCACTGTCAATTAGAAATAAAATGATGCCTTCCAGATCTTTTTTTTTTTTTTTGAATTGGTGTGTATATCAAATCTCTATGCCCCAAACAATTTCTGCAATGCAGCAGAAAGGAGTAGCATTTGAAAAACTCACCCAGAATGAGGAGAGGCAGCTTTATTTTCTCACTGTTTGTATTTCTAAAAAGTTCCAGTTTTTGTCTTTCTTTCTAAACCTTTATATTTCCCTCCTTCTGAAGGAGATCAGCCCTGGGATTTCTTTGGAAGGAATGATGCTAAAGCTGAAACTCCAGTACTTTGGCCACCTCATGCAAAGAGTTGACTCATTGGAAAATACTCTAATGCTGGGAAGGATTGGGGGCAGGAGGAGAAGGGGATGATAGAGGATGAGATGGTTGGATGGCATCACTGACTCGATGGACGTGAGTCTGAGTGAACTCCAGGAGTTGGTGATGGACAGGGAGGCCTGGCCTGCTGTGATTTATGGGGTCGCAAACAGTCGGACACGACTGAGCGACTGAACTGAATTGAACTGAACTGAATGGAAACAGACTTGAGGGGAAAACAGGAAATTCTCCATTTTAACTTGACTTCTAAAGACCCAAAAATCAATGAAGGAGATAAATTCTCTAGAAACAATTATGCCAAAGCTAAACCTTGTGAAATCTCTCAAGTCCTTCCCTTTATATCACTGACTGGTTAAAATATAGTGTTATCTTTAAACTGGGTGTGTGTTAGTCGCTCAGTTGTGTCTGACTCTTTGTGATCCCATGGACTGTAGCCCACCAGGCTCCTCTGTCCATGGAATTCTCCAGACAAGAATACTGAAGTGGTTGACATTTCCTTCTCCAGGGGATCTGCCCAACCCAGGAATTGAAGTCAAGTCTCCTGCATTACAGGCAGATGCTTGACTGTCTGAGCTACTAGGGAACCTCATTGATAAACAGTCCTAGGTGACTTGTAGAGGCACCAAAAGAATAAAAGGTGTGGTCTTTATCCTGGCAGAACAAATGGTGACATTTGAGAGTGTCAAGGGAGACATTTAAGAATTACATAATCAATAAGTACATATTCACATTTGGTGCTAGGAAATGGGTGCAAATAGAGTTCTTGGTGAACAGGAGGGATATCCATCACAGAAGGCTTAAATTGAATTCAGTAGCTTCTTTTCAAACCTATCACCAGGATCCTAGTCCAGTTGACCATTGTCTCTCACATGGACTATGAAAGAGATCCCTTATGGTTTCAATTCCTTCTGTTTTGTATTTTTACTATCAACATCACACATGGTAGTCAAATTGTCTTTTCTAAAATGCAAAGTTTAAAAATTTGTCATTCTCTTTCCAAAATAATTACTCATGGCTTCTCATGTTTCCCAGGATAATATTCAAGTTCCTTACCATTTGCCAAATAAAGCCCCCATACACAGAAAAAATCTTTTTTATGATCTGATCATAAAAGCTGACTTCCTCCTCATTTCTTATTACCCCTATTTCTATTGTCTATGGGTAATTCACTCATTCATTCATTTTTTTTCAACAGATATTCAGTGAGGACTTACTGTGTGCCAGGACTGTTCTAGGTGCTAAAGATACTACCGAAAGAAAAACATTCATTAAAAATTATCTATCTTTGGTATCACTAGATTCAAGTAAGTAAAGGGGGAAAAACCAGTAAATAAGACACTTCAGCTGCCAGATAGTGATAAATAATCTGTAGAAAAAACATAGGAAGAATCAATGAAGATGGGTTACAATTAAAAATAAAGCACTACTGAAGAGATAACTTTTTAGGAAAAACTTTAAAGAGGTAAGGGAATAAGACTTGCAAAGTATGTTCCCAGCACAGGAAAAACTTTCTAAGGCAAGAGCTTTTTTTTTTTTTTCCCCTTGATGTGTTTAAGAAAAAACAAGGGACCAGTGCGGATGGAGATGTGTGAGTGAAGGAGAAAGTAGTAGGTGACACATTCAGAGAAGAAAAAGTTTGTTTAGGGCCCTGTCGACCATTATAAAGACTCTACTTTTATTCTGAATGTATTAGGGAACCACTGCATGTTTTGAACAGAAGAATGATGTGGTCTGACTTGCTTTTCAAAATATGCAAATTCCTTGATTTTCTATTATTTTCTTTTTTAACGTGAGATATAATCTTTATACATTAAAATTCACATTTTTAATGCACAGACCTTAATCTGACAAATACATATGGTCATATAGCTACCATGATAATCAAGATGTGGAGGAATTTCATCACTTCCCCAAATTCTCTGGAGCCCTTTTGTAGTCAACATCTACTCCTATACATAGTAACTGCTAATCACTGATCAGTTTTGTACCTTATAACTTTGCATTTTCCACTTGTTATATACATGGAGTCATAGAATGTATAGGCTTTTGTGTGTATATATGTATATATATAGCAAATGCACTTGAGATTCATTCATGTCATTGCATGTGTATCAGTAATATATTTCTGCTTATTGTTGAGTAGAATTCCATTGTAGAGATGCACCAGTTTATCAATTCATCTTTAGAAAGACCATTTTTTGGCTATTGTGAGCAATGAATAATGCTAGGAACTTTCACATAAAAGTCTTTCTGTGAACATAAGTTTCCATTCTTTTTGATAAATACCAAGAAGTGGGATTATTGGGCCTTATGTAAAGTGTTTTCCAATTTTTTTTCCTAAGGGGTTAATACTCTTTACAACACCACCAGCAATGTATTAGGGTTGCTGCTTATTATTTTTGAACAAAATTTGTCATCTTCCTTTTTCCATGTTATTATGCATATAATGGCATCTCTTTGTAGATTTATTTTGCTTTTCTCTAATGAATATTGACATTTAGTACCTTTTCATATGTTTATTTGCCACATATGTGTTTTGTGTGTGTGTGTGTGTGTGTGTGTGTGAAGGTTCTACTCAGATCTTAAACCCAATCTATTTTATTGGGTTGTCTGTTTTATAATATTGAGTTTTGAGAGTCCTTCCAGTTATATTCTAGGTATACATAAGTATAAGAAATCTAGTATATTCTGGGTATATTCTAGGGATAAGTCCTTCACCAGGTCTGAATTTTAAATTTATTTTCTCCCATTCTATAGTCTACTCTTTCATTTAATTTGGCAGTTTATTGGCATATAACTTGCAAATAATAAAATGCCCATATTTGAAAGATACAGTTTGATAAGCTGTGATACGTACATACATGCATAAAACTATTACCACATTTGAGATGGTGAGTATAGCCATAACCCCAAAAGTTTCTTTATATCACTTCGTAATTCATCCCTATCATCTCTCCTTGCTTCTCATTACCAGGCAACCACTAATCTACTTTCTGTCATTCTTGATTAGTTGTGAATTTTTGAATGCTATAAAAGTGAAATCATACAATATTTAATTTTTAAATTTTGTGTCTACATTGACTCTGTAATTATTTTGAGCTTCATCTCTTTTATTGGGTATCAATATTTCATTCCTTTTTTATTAGTTTTATTTTATTATATGGATATACAGTAATTTAGCTAGTCATCTTTTGATAAACATTTGGATTGTCAACAGTATCTTTGGAAGAGCAAGCTTTAAAATTTAAAGAAGTTCAACTTATTTTTATTTTATTTTAGGAATTTTGCATTTTGTTTTATGTCTAAGTTGACAACTACAAGATTATAAATACATTCTAACACACTTTATTTTAGAAGGTTAATAGTTTTTGATTTTACATTTAATACAAGTCATTTTTATATAAAACAAGATACAGATTCAGGTTATTATATTTTGCAGGTGAATTTCCCATGTTTACATCAGTTTGTTGAATAATATGTTTTCCTAACTTAAATATCTTTGTTGAAATACAATTTACAAATACAACATTGTACTGAGCAGTGTGAAGTTTTTCAATTTTGCTTTTATTCTCCAAAATTGTTTTGAACATTTTAGATACTTTGTCTTTTCATATAAATTTTATAACTAGTATGTTTATTTCTATAAATTATGCTGAATCTACAGACCAATTTGGGAATAATTAGCATTTTGAAAATATTGAGTTTTTCAAATCATGAGCACGGTATATAGGACTGTATATCTCTCCATATATTTAGGTCTTCATTGAGTTTTCTCCTCACTGGTCTGTATTATTCAACATACAGATATTACCCACATTAAAAAAAAATTACACCAAAGTAACTCATGTGTTTTGGTGCTATTATAAATGGCAATATATTTTAAATTTTAATTCCCAATTCTTTATTGCTAGCATTTAGAAATACAACTGATTTTTAAATATTGGCCTTTTATCCTATAACTTTGCTAAACTAAGTTGTTAGTTTTTGTTGTTAATAGATTTTTAAATATTTTGTACTTAAATGATCATGTTAATTAGAATAGAGTCAGTCTTACTTCTTCCTTTCAAATTTGAATGTTTTTTACTTCTTTTAATTTGATGATTACGCTAAATAAGACTTCCACTACAGTGTTGAATACAAGTCATGGGAGCAGGCATCCTTGCCTTGTTCGGGATCCTAGCTCCAGAGAAAAATTAAATTCAGTGCTTCACTATTAAGTATGTTAAATGTAGGATTTTCATAGATGTCCATTACCATGTTAAAGAAGTTTTCTTCTACTCTTTGTTTAATGAGAATTTTTGTAATGAATGAATATTGAATTTGGTAAAAGTTTCTTCTCCATCTATTGACATTATCATATAGGTTTTCTTCCTTAGTCTTTTGTTAATAATATGGTGAATCACACTGAATTTTGAAAAGCATTGCATTTCAGAGATAAACCTTCCTTATTCATGAGACACTCTCTCACATATATTTCTGGATTTATTTATTGGCCATGCTGTGCAGCTTGTGGGGTCTTAGTTCCCCAACCAGGGATTGAACCTGGGCCCTGACAGAGGATGCACTGAGTCCTAACCACGGAAATATCAGGGAATTCCTTACTTCTGGATTTAATGTGTTAATATTATTTTGAGATTTTTGAGTCTGTATTCATGAGATACATTCTTCTCTGTTTTTCTGTTTTGTAATGCCTTTCCCCAGTTTTTGTATCAGAAAAAACTGATCTGAAGTAAAAAATAAGATGTTAGAGAATATTTAATCTAATTTTATGGGGATTCTTCCAAGTTGTTGTATCTGTTAATAGTATATTTCTTTTTATTGCTAAGTAGCATTTCATGGTATGGTTGTGAAACAATTTGTTTGACCATTCATGCACTGAGTGGCATTTACGTTATTTCCAATTTTGGACTATTATAAATAAAGTCACTATAAGCAAGGAAGACATAAACTGTATTTGTTCAAAAATATGATCATCTATGTAGAAAATTAGCAAGAATAAACCAAATAACTCCTTAAAGCAAAGAGTGGTTGTAGCCTGGTTGCTGGATGCAAAGTTAATATACAAAAGTCATTTTTTCCCTATACACCAGAAATGAACAAGCAAAATTTGAAATAAAATTTCAATACCATTTATATCAGTACTTACCTAAATAAAATGCTTAGGTATAGATCTAATAAAATGTATACAAAATCTATATGAGGAAAACAATACAACTCTGATGAATGATATAGAAAATGACTAAATAAATGGAGAAATATTGCATATTCAGAGATAAGACTCAATACTGTCAAGATATCAGTTCTTCTCAAATTAATCTATAGAAAATGCAATCCCAATAAAAAACTCAACAAGTCGTGAATACTGAAATGATACTAAAATTTATATATAGAGATAAAAACCCCACAGTAGTCAACAGAGTATTGAAGATTAAGAACAAAGTTGGACTGACACTACCAGACTTCAAGGTTAACTATAAAGCTAGTGATCAAGAGAGTTTGGTATTGACAAAATAATAAACCAGATCAATGGAATAGAATAGAAAGACCCAAAACATACCCCCATAAATATAATCAATCGATCTTTGACAAAGGAGAGAAGGCAATACAATGAAATAAAGATAGACTTTTCAACAAATGGTGCTGGAGTAAATGCACGTTGAAAGAAAATAAATAACTAAAAGAATCTAGACCGACCTTACACCCTTCACAATTCAGTGCATTATACTGGATGCTTGGGGCTGGTGCACTGAGATGACCCAGAGGGATGGTATGGGGAGGGAGGTGGGAGGCGGGTTAAGGATGGGGAACACGTGTATATCTGTGGCAGATTCATGTTGATACATGGCAAAACCAATACAATATTGTAAAGTAATTAACCTTCCAGTAAAATAAATACATTTATATTTTTTAAAAAATGTGCTCAAAATAGATCACAGACCTAAGTGCAAAACACAAAACTATAAAACTCCTATAAGATAACACAGGAGAAAACCAAAATGCTCTTGGGTGTGGTGATGCCTTTTTGTATATAACATCAAAGACAGAATCCATGAAAGAGATTTTTGGTAAGCTGAGCTTTATTACAATTAAAAACCTCTCTGTAAAAGACAGTGTCAAGAGAATGAGAAGACAAGCCACACCAAAGGGGAAATTATTTCCAAAAGACACATCCCATGAAAGACTGTTATTCAAATATGGAAAGAACTCTTAAAATTCAACAATAAGAAAACAATCAACCTTACTTTAAAAATGAACCAAAACTCTTAATAGACCTCTAATTAAAGAATATAGGTGAGAAATAAGCATATGAAAAGATGATCAGCATCACATCATCAGAGAAATACTTATTGAAAAACTCAGTCACCACAATACACCTATTAGCATGGCAAAATCCAGAACAATAGTAACAGTAACTGCTATTGAAGATGTGTAGAAACAAAAACTCTCATCTCTCATGAATTGTTGGTGGGAATGCAAAATGATTTTGGAAGACAGGTTTCTTACAAAACCAAGTACACTTTTACTCTACAATCTGGCAATCATGCTCCTTGCTACTTACCCAAAGGAACTGAAAACTTAAGTCCTGAAATCCTGACTAATAATGCTTATAGTAGTTGTATTCATAACTGCCAAAACTTAAAAAAAAAACAAGATGCTCTTCAGTAGGTGAATGAATGTGATATATCCAGTTATACCGATGGAATATTATTCAGCACTATAAAGAAAAGAGCTATGAAGCCATGAAAAGATGTAGAGAAATGTTAAATATAATTACTAAATGTAAGAAGCCAATCTTTTTTAAGCATTCTTTATAAACTGTATTATTTTCATTGTTCATTCTAATTTTTTCTATATCATAGTTTTAACATCTGATTATATTTATGCCCAACAGAAATCTGCAGGAAATGTACGAAATTCAATACACCCTCTACTGCAATTAAATATTTTGATGCATTTTCTTTGGGTTACTTTATTTTCAGTGACAATAAAGAGCCAATGTCTAGCCCTTCCTCATCCCTGTCTACCTTTTCTAAAATAAGTTCTATCATACTCATACATGTTTTGTTCTTCTTTTGAGTTGTTGTTATTCAGTGCTCAACTCTTTGTGACCCCATGGGCTGCAGCACACCAGCCTTCCCTGTCCTTCACTATCTCCCGGAGTTTGATCAAACTCTTGTCCTTCCTTTGAGTAAATTTCCTCAATATTTTATGCTATATCTATACTCAACATTTTTTGTTTGTTTGTTTTTTACCTACAACATCATGTTTAAATGAAGAAGCCAATCTTAAAAGAGTACATATTGTGTGATTCCAACTGTATGACATTCTGGAAGAGCCAAAACTATGGAGATAGTAAAAATATCAGTGGTTGCCTGGAGTGAGGAGTGGAGAGACAGAATAATAAGCAGAGTGCCAAGGATATTTAGGTATTCTTGCCCTGCAAATAAGTTGATCATTACCATTTTTCTAGATTCCATATATATGCATTAAGATGAGATATTTGTTTTTCTCTTTCTTACTTACTGCACTCTGTATAATTGGCTCAATAAGTTTATTCACTTCACTACAACTGACTCAAATTCATCCTTTTACGGCTGAGTAGTATTCCATCATGTGTATATAGCACAACTTCTTTATCCATTCATCTGTCAATGGACATGTAGGATGCTTCCATGGTTTTCTCAGGGTATATTCTCAGTAATGGGATTGTTGTGTCCTTAAATATTCCTAATTTTTAAGGAACCTCCATACTGTTCTCCATAGAGGCTGTATGAATTTACATTTCTACCAGCACTAAAGAGGGCTCACTTTTCTCCACATCCCCTCCAGCATTTATTGTTTCTAAAATTTTTTTTTGATGATGACTAGTCTGACCCATGTGAGGTGATACCTCATTGTAGTTTTGATTTTCATTTCTGTAATAATGAGTGATGTTGAGCATTTTTTCATGTGTTTCTTGGCCATCTATATGTCTCCTTTAGAGAAATGTCTTCTGCCCATTTTTTGATCGGGTTGCTTTTCTGATATTGAGCCACATATGCTGCCTATATAATTTGGAGATTAATTCTTTGTCAGTTGCTCCACTTGTAATTATTTCTCCCATTTTGAGGTTGTCTTTTCATCTTGTTTATAGTTTCCTTTCCTGTGTAAAGCTTTTAAATTTAATTAGGTCATATTTTATTTTGTTTTTATTTCCAGTACTCTAGGAGGTGGGTCAAAGACGATTTTGCTTCAATTTATGTTGAAGAATTTTCTACCTATGTTTTCCTTTAAGAGTTTTATAGTTTCCGGCCTTTAATTCAGTTTAAGTTTATCTCTGTGTATAGTGTTAGTAAGTGTTCTAATTTCCTTCTTTTACATGAAACTACTCAGATTTTACATCATCACTTACTGAAGAAGATGTCTTCCCTCCACTGCATATTCCTGCTTCCTTTGTCAGAGATAAGCTGCCCATATATGTATGGATTTATCTCTGGGCTTTCTGTCTTGTTCTGTTGATCTATATTTCTGCTTTGTGCCAGTACCATACTGTCTTGATTACTGTAGCTTTGTAGTATAGTCAGAAGATGAGGAGGTTGATTCTTTCAATTTCACTCTTCTTTCTCAAGATAGAATATTCAAGGTCTTTTGTATTTCCATACAAATTATGAAAATTTTTGTTCTAGATTTCTGAAAATGCTATTGGTAATTTGATAGGGATTGCGTCAAATCTGCAAATTGCTTTGGGCAGTATAATCACTTGCATAATATTGATTCTTCCAATTCAATAACATGGTATATTTCTCTATCTGTTTGTGTTGTCCTTGATTTCTTTCATCACTGTTTTATAGCTTTTGCATAGAGATATTTTGTCCCATCCAGTCAGGCAGTCAGTCAGTTCAGTCGATCAGATGTGTCTGACTCTGCGACTCCATGGACTGCAGCATGCCTGGCCTCCCTATCCATCATCAACTCCAAGAGTTTACGCAAACTCATGTCCATTGAATCCGTGATGTCATCCAACCATCTCATCCTCTGTCGTCTCCTTCTTGACTCACCTTCAATATTTCCCAGCATCAGGGTCTTTCCCAAAGAGACAGTTTTTTGCATCAGGTGGTTAAAACATTGGAGTCTCAGCTTCAGCATCAATCCTTCCAATGAATATTCATAACTTATTTCCTTTAGGATGGACTGGTTGGATTTCCTTGCTGTCCAAGGGATGCTCAAGAGTCTTCTCCAACACCACAGTTCAAAAGCATCAATTCTTCAGTGCTCAGCTTTCTTTATAGTCCAACTCCCACATCCATACATGACTACTGGTAAAACCACAGTTTTGACTAGATGGACCTTTTTTGGCAAAGTATGTCTCTGCTTTTCAATATGCTGTCTAGGTTGGTCATAATTTTTCTTCCAAGAGGCAAGCGTCTTTTAATTTCATGGCTGCAGTCATCATCTGCAGTGATTTTGGAGCCTAAAAGAGTAAAGTCTGTCACTGTTTCCATTGTTTCCCCATCCTCTTGCCATGAAGTGATGGGACCAGATGCCATGATCTTAATTTCCTGATTGTTGAATTTTAAGCCAACTTTTTGACTCTCCTCTTTCACTTTCATTAAGAAGCTGTTTAGTTCTTTTTCACTTTCTTCCATAGGGGTGATGTCATCTGCATATCTTTGGTTATTGATATTTCAACAGGCAATCTTTATTCCAGCTTGCACTTCATCCAGTTCAGCATTTCTCATGATGTACTCTGCATACAAGTTAAATAAGCAGGGTAACAATATACAGCCTTGACATACTCCTTTCCCAATTTGGAACCAGTCTTTTGTTCCATCTCCAGTTCTAACTGTTGCTTCTTGGCCTGCCTACATATTTCTCAGAAGGAAGGTCAGGTGGTCTGACATTCCCATCTCTTTCAGAATTTTCCACAGTTTATTGTGATCCACACAGTCAAAGGCTTTGACATAGTCAATAAAACAGAAGTAGATGATTTTCTGAAACTCTGGTTTTTTGATGGTTCAGCAGATGTTAGCAATTTGATCTCTGGTTCCTCTGTCTTTTCTAAAACCAGCTTGAACATTTGGAGGTTCATGGTTCACATACTGTTGAAGCGTGGCTTGGAGAATTTTGAACTTTACTTTGCTAGCATGTAAGATTAGTGCAATTGTGCTGTAGTTTGAACATTCTTTGGCATTGCATTTCATTGGGTTTGGAACGAAAACTGAACCTTTTCCAGTCCTGTGGCCACTACTGAGTTTTCCAAATTTCCTGGTGTATTGAGTGCAGCACTTTGACAGCATCATTTTTTAGGATTTGAAATAACTCAACTGGAATTCCATCACCTCCACTAGCTTTGTTTGTAATGATGCTTGTTAAGGCCCATTTTTGCAATCCAGAATATCTAGCTCTAGGTGAGTAATCACACCATCATGATTATCTGGGTTGTGAAAATCTTTTTTGTATAGTTCTTCTGTGTATTCTTGCGACCTTTTCTTAATATCTTCTGCTTCTGTTAGGTCCACACCATTTCTGTCCTCTATTGTGCCCATTTTTGCATGAAATGTTCCCTTGATATCTCTAATTTTCTTGAAGAGATCTCTAGTCTTTCCCATTCTACTGTTTTCCTCTATTTCTTTGCACTGATCACTGAGGAAGGCTTTCTTATCTCTTCTTGCTGTTCTTTTGAACTCTGCACTCAAATGGGTATATCTTTCCTTTTCTCCTTTGCTTTTCACTTCTCTTCTTTTCACAGCTATTTGTAAGGCCTCCTTACAGAACCATTTTGCCTTTCTGCATTTCTTTTTCTTGGGGATGGTCTTGATCACTGCCTCCTATACAATGTCATGAACCTCCATCCATAGTTCTTCAGGCACTCTATTAGATCTAATCCCTTGAATCTCTTTGTCACTTACACTGTATAATCGTAAGGAATTTGATTTAAGTCATACCTGAATGATATAGTGGTTTTTCCTAGTTTCTTCAAGTCTGAATTTGGCATAAGGATTCATGATCTGAGTCACTCTCAGCTAGCTCTCTTGTTTTTGCTGACTGTATGGAGCTTCTATATCTTTGGCTTCAAAAAATATAAATAGTCTGATTTCAGTATTGACCATCTGGTTATGTCCATATGTAGAGTCTCCTCTTGTGTTGTTGGAAGAGGTTGTTTGCTATGACCAGTGCATTCTTTTGGCAAAACTCTATTAGCCTTTGCCCTGCTTTATTCTGTACTCCATTAGATAGATTTATTCCTTAGTATTTTATTCTTTTTTTTTTTTTTTTTGCAGTGGTGAGTGGCATTGCTTTCTTAATTTCTCTTTATGATTTTTCATTATTAGTGTATAGGAATGCAGAAGATTTATGTGCATTGGTTTTGTATTTTGTGATTTTACTATATTCATTGATTAGCTCTCGTAATTTTCTGATGGTATCTCTGGGATTTTATTTGTATAGTATGTCATCTGGAAACAGTGAGAGTTTTAGTTCTTCTTTTCCAATCTGGGTTCTTTTTATTTCTTTTTCTTCTCTGTTATCCCTTATTATTCAGGGCCTGCTGGCCTGTTGGGAAGATGCTGTTTTAGACATTCTATCTTCTGGTTTACCATCAGTTTTAAATGGCCCCTCCTACCTGTGATAGCTGAACTCTGCTTTGTATCTTTTATTTTTAATACAGGAGATAACTTTGGTTTCTTCCTCAGCAAATGTGGATTTCTAATGGCCAGTCCATCCTAAAGGAGGTCAGTCCTGGGTTGTTCATTGGAAGGACTGATGCTGAAGCTGAAACTGCAATACTTTGACCACCTCATGCGAAGAGTTGACTCATTGGAAAAGACTCTGATGCTGGGAGGGATTGGGGGCAGGAGGAGAAGGGGACGACAGAGGATGAGATGGCTGGATGGCATCACTGACACGATGGACATGAGTTTGAGTGAAATCTGAGAGTTGGTGATAGACAGGGAGGCCTGGTGTGCTGCGATTCATGGGATTGGAAAGAGTAGGACACGACTGAGCGACTGAACTGAACTGAACTGAACCGAATGGTCCTGAGTCCAAGATGATTTCTTGCACCTTTTTGCAGGGTAGGGAGTTTTGGATTATTTTTCCCTTTCATTGAGGAATGCAACTTCATGTGTGCCCTCAGGGATTTTTCTGCCCTTCCCCTCAATGACTTAAGGTTTATATCTCATAACAACATATAAATATAAGATCTAGTCAAAGTTCCTTGCCTTTCTTGCAGATGACACTGATCCCTTCACCCAGGCTTGTTCCAATAAGGTGAGTTCTCACTCGTATCTCACTCTGGCTTTCATGTTTCTCATGAGGACATTGTAAGGTCCATGGAGAAAGCAAATGAGTACAAACTGTATTGTATTTCTCCTCTCAGAGTATCTGTTCTGTCACATTAACCAAAATTAAGCTTTTAGTGATTAATTTAAAAATTTACTTTAATTTTTCTTCCCTGTTTTTTTTTTTTTTTTATGGCAGCCAGCCCCCATCTTCCTTCCATGTGTTGTTCCTGGTAAACAAATGTGTGAAGCTTGTATTTCCTTGGAGATACCTTTCTTTCCTTAGGTTTAAGTCAGGTCTCTGAGGAATTAAAGAAAAGTTATGATTTTTAGGTTTCTGTTTTATTTTGTGTTTTTATTAATTTGGGAATAATTCTGTTTCCACCTTTCAATAATCATCCAAAACCAGAAATCCTAACTTCTATTTTTAAAAGATCCTTTTTAAAGGATCAATGTATTAAGACTACATTATAGGGCACCAAAGTCAAAGTACAGAGTGTCATTAGAAATTTATTGCAGAAATATAGAAGAAATTATGCTGATATGGACAAAAATTGCTGTGATAGAGGCAATAATATTGGACAGATTTTATATATATATTGATGGCAAAGTCAATAGAATTTTCTCATTTATTCAGTAAGGGATGAGACAGAAAAGATGTAGTCAGGGATTATTTTTTAATGGTTTTGAGTAAGTAAAAGAATAAAATTGACATTTCTCGAAATAGGTAAATGTATGAAAAAAAGTTGGTTTGGGGGGAAATCTGGAGTGGTGGAGTGTTTTTATGTTTGTTTGCTTTGAACAGGCATCCTATGTATGTTTGAGTTGTCTACTAGATATTCAACTAAGATATACACTTTAATGATATTAGAAATTTATAAACAAAGAAGTATAAATATAGTGCTTATAAGAGTATATATAGTAAGTAAATCTCTAAGACTTAATGATATCCGCAAAGGAGTATGTGGGCATCAAGAAGATAAGAGGTTCAAGACTAATGGCAAGATATTTCAACATAAAGTTATTGAGGAAATGATAAATTAGTAAATGAAGCAGAGCAGGACATGCCCAAATATAGAAAGAAAACCATAAGAGTGAAAAGTTCTGGATTAAAAAAAAAATGTTTCAAGGAAAAGAATGGATTAACTATATCAAATTCTGCTTTCAGGTTAAGTAAGATGAGGACTTTGGTTTGATCAATATCCTTGAGTAGTCAATAGGAGGTGGAAACTTGCTCATAATTGGAGTATTTCACTTTTGATAAGAGTAGAGACGCATCATACATTGTGAAAGGAGGTTAAAACAGAAAATACATAATATAGTTGTTAGGAATAGGTGGCATCAGTAGAACCCACGTGGGGTGTGTTTGTGTGTAAGAATTAAAAAACACGATCATTAGCCAAGAGTAAAAACAGGGCATAGGGATTTGAAGGTGTGAGGTAAAAGAAGAAAGTGTGAAATAGACATCTAGATGAATGAATAGATTAGGAAACTGCGGTCACAGATTTACAAGTATATGAGGTTTTTATGTGTGTTGTGAGTTAGTTAAATATCCTTAGGGAAAACTTTGACAAATGCAAACATGAGTTTAAGGATAAATTACTTCTCCTTTCCTACATAAAATGGTTTTATAGGTAGCCAATATTTTAGCTCTTTCCATAAATAACATTTCTATTTTCTACCCCTTGAATCTGTTCTGACCTGTGACTTCTTTTATAACCATCACATATAAGGAATCATTTCTATGTGTTAAAACAGTGGAGCTAACATGGAGCAGTGATAAGCCTATTCAGTTTGATACAAGTGTAACTGTCAACCTATAGAATCATGGGAATAAATTCTAGTTAAGTCACAGAAGCAGCAGAAGTAAAAAGAAACACCCCCACCCAAACTGTTCCTAGATATTGTAGTTGAAATGGCCCCTTCCAAGACAGTTTTGCAGAGCTGAGCAATTTGTTCTACTTGTTACAAAGTGATGCCTCATATGTTTCCAATGACCTCCATGACCTGACATTGGTGCCCGTGATATAAGCTTTTATATCAATGTCTACTCCCACTTTCACATCACTTAATTACAGTGACCATTTATATATTTTTATCTCAAAATACTGGAAACATAATGAAAGAAAATCAAGAGTTTATCTTGTTGAGTGTGAAAACTGTCACATGAATAGTGCCTGGTACATATCATATGTATAACATTAGGTGAAACAAATGGAAGTTAATACACATTTTATCTGTTTATCGTTTTTACTTTCTTTTTTGGATCATTTCAAAGAAAAATTTTAGAAGTTTGTAACCAAGTTATTCTGGTTTTCCTGAGATATTATGTTTCATGACTGAAAGTCCTATATCTACTGAAACCTTTCAGTTCTAGGCAAATTTAGACAGTTGGTCACACTATTACTAATGAACATTACAAATATCAGATCAGATCAGATCAGATCAGTCACTCAGTCGTGTCCGACTCTTTGCGACCCTATGAATCACAGCACGCCAGGCCTCCCTGTCCAACACCAACTCCCGGAGTTCACTGAGACTCACGTCCATCGAGTCAGTGATGCCATCCAGCCATCTCATCCTCTGTCGTCCCCTTCTCCTCCTGCCCCGAATCCCTCCCAGCATCAGAGTCTTTTCCAATGAGTCAACTCTTCGCATGAGGTGGCCAAAGTACTGGAGTTTCAGCTTCAGCATCATTCCCTCCAAAGAAATCCCAGAGTTGATCTCCTTCAGAATGGACTGGTTGGATCTCCTTAAAGTCCAAGGGACCCAAGAGCCTTCTCCAACACCACAGTTCAAAAGCATCAATTCTTTGGTACTCAGCCTTCTTCACAGTCCAAATCTCAAATCCATACATGACCACAGGAAAAACCATAGCCTTGACTAGACGGACCTTTGTTGGCAAAGTAATGTCTCTGCTTTTGAACATGCTATCTAGGTTGGACATAACTTTCCTTCCAAGGAGTAAGCATCTTTTAATTTCATGGCTACAGTCACCATCTGCAGTGATTTTGGAGCCCAGAAAAATAAAGTCTGACACTATTTCCCCATCTATTTCCCATGAAGTGATGGGACCGGATGCCATGATCTTCGTTTTCTGAATGTTGAGCTTTAAACCAACATTTTCACTCTCCACTTTCACTTTCATCAAAAGGCTTTTGACTTCCTCTTCACTTTCTGCCATAAGGGTGGTGTCATCTGCATATCTGAGGTTACTGATATTTCTCCTGGCAATCTTGATTCCAGCTTGTGTTTCTTCCAGTTCAGTGTTTCTCATGATGCACTCGGCATGGAAGTTAAATAAGCAGTGTGACAATATATGGCCTTGATGTACTCCTTTTCCTATTTGGAAACAGTCCGTTGTTCCATGTTCAGTTCTAACTGTCGCTTCCTGACCTGCATACAAATTTCTCTAGAGGCAGATCAGGTGATCTGTTATTCCCATCTCTTTCAGAATTTTCCACAGTTTATTGTGATCCACACAGTTAAAGGCTTTGGCATAGTCAATAAAGCAGAAATAGATATTTTTCTGGAACTCTCTTGCTTTTTACATGATCCAGCAGATGTTGGCAATTTGATCTCTGGTTCCTCTGCCTTTTCTAAAACCAGCTTAAACATCTGGAAGTTCACGGTTCACATATTGCTGAAGCCTGGCTTGGAGAATTTTGAGCATTACTTTACTAGCATGTGAGATGAGTGCAACTGTGCGGTAGTTTGAACATTCTTTGGCATTGCCTTTCTTTGGGATTGGAATGAAAACTGACCTTTTCTAGTCCTGTGGCCACTGCTGAGTTTTCCAAACTTGCTGGCATATTGAGTGCAGCACTTTCACAGCATCATCTTTCAGGATTTGAAATAGCTCAACTGGAATTCCATCACCTCCACTAGTTTTGTTTGTAGTGATGCTTTCTAAGGCCCACTTGACTTCATATTCCAGGATGTCTGGCTCTAGGTGAGTGATCACACCATCTTGATTATCTGGGTCGTGAAGATCTTTGTTGTACAGTTCTTCTGTGTATTCTTGACACCTTTTCTTAATATCTTCTGCTTCTGTTAGGTCCATACCATTTCTGTCCTTTATCAAGCCCATTTTTGCATGAAATGTTCCCTTGGTATCTCTAATTTTTTTGAAGAGATTTCTAGTCTTTCCCATTCTGTTGTTTTCCTCTATTACTTTGCCTTGATAGCTGAGGAAGGCTTTCTTATCTCTTCTTGCTCTTCTTTGGAACTCTGCATTGAGATGTTTATATCTTTCCTTTTCTCCTTTGCTTTTCGCTTCTCTTCTTTTCACAGCTATTTTTAAGGCCTCCCCAGACAGCCATTTTGCTTTTTTGCATTGCTTTTCCACGGGGATGGTTTTGATCCCTGTCTACTGTACAACATCACGAACCTCATTCTATAGTTCATCAGGCACTCTATCTATCAGACCTAGGCCCTTAAATCTATTTCACAGTTCCACTGTATAATTATAAGGGATTTGATTTATGTCATACCTGAATGGTCTAGTGGTTTTCCCTACTTTCTTCAATTTAAGTCTGAATTTGTTAATAAGGACTTCATGATCTGAGCCACAGTCACCTCCTGGTCTTGTTTTTGTTGATTGTATAGAGCTACTCCATCTTCGGCTTCAAATAATATAATCAATCTGATTTTGGTGTTGACCATCTGGTGATGTCCATGTGTAGAGTATTCTCTTGTGTTGTTGGAAGAGGGTGTTTGCTATGACCAGTGCCTTCTCTTGGCAAAACTCTATTAGTCATTGCCCTGCTTCATTCCATATTCCAAGGCCATATTTGCCTATTACTCCAGGTGTTTTTTGACTTCCTACTTTTGCATTCCAGTCCCCTAGAGTGAAAAGGACATCTTTTTGGGGTGTTAGTTCTAAAAGGTCTTGTAGGTCTTTATAGAACCATTCAACTTCAGCGTCTTCAGCATTACTGGTTGGGGCATAGACTTGGATTACTGTGATATTGAATGGTTTGCCTTGGAAACAAACAGAGATCATTCTGTCATTTTTGAGATTGCATCCAAGTACTTCATTTCAGACTCTTTTGTTGACCATGATGGCTACTCCATTTCTTCTGAGGGATTCCTGCCTGCAGTAGTAGATATAATGGTCATCTGAGTTAAATTCACTCATTCCAGTCAATTTTAGTTCACTGATTCCTAGAATGTCGACGTTCACTCTTGCCATCTCTTGTTTGACCACTTCCAATTTGCCTCTCGCAAAGAGTCGGACATGACTGAACGACTGATCTGATCTGAATTTGCCGTGATGCATGGACCTGACATTCCAGGTTCCTGTGCAATATTGCTCTTTACAGCATCGGATCTTCCTTCTATCACCAGTCACATCCATAGCTGGGTATTCTTATTGCTTTTGCTCCATCCCTTCATTCTTTCTGGAGTTATTTCTCCACTGATCTCCAGTAGCATATTGGGCACCTACTGACCTGGGGAGTTCCTCTTTCAGCATCCTATCATTTTGCCTTTTCATACTGTTCATGGGGTTCTCAAGGCAAGAATACTGAAGTGGTTTGCCATTCCCTTCTGCAGTGGACCACATTCTGTCAGATCTCCCCACCATGACCCATCCGTCTTGGGTTGCCCCACGGGCATGGCTTCCTTTCATTGAATTAGAAAAGGCTGTGGTCCTAGTGTGATTAGGTTGACTAGTTTTTTGTGAGTATGGTTTCAGTGCATCTGCCCTCTGATGCCCTCTTGCAACACTTACCATCTTACTTGGGTTTCCCTTACCTTGGGCGTGGGGTATCTCTTCAGGGCTGCTCCAGCAAAATGCAGCTGCTGCTCCTTACCTTGGACGAGGGGTATCTCCTCACCACCGCCCTTCCTGACCTTCAACGTGTGATAGCTCCTCTAGGCCCTCCTGCGCCCCTGCAGCCACCACTCCTTAGACACTAAATACTTCTAATTTTTTTAATTATATTTAATTTTTAAACTTTACATAATTGTATTAGTTTTGCCAAATATCAAAATGAATCTGCCACAGGTATACATGTGTTCCCCATCCTGAACCCTCCTCCCTCCTCCCTCCCCATACCATCCCTCTGGGTCATCCCAGTGCACTAGCCCCAGGCATCCAGTATCGTGCATCGAACCTGGACTGGCATCTCGTTTCATACATGATATTTTACAAGTTTCAATGCCATTCTCCCAAATCTTCCCACCCTCTCCCTCTCCCACAGAGTCCATAAGACTGTTCTATACATCAGTGTCTCTTTTGCTGTCTCGTACACAGGGTTATTGTTACCATCTTTCTAAATTCCATACATATGTGTTAGTATACTGTATTGGTGTTTTTCCTTCTGGCTTACTTCACTCTGTATAATAGGCTCCAGTTTCATCCACCTCATTAGAACTGATTCAAATGTATTCTTTTTAATGGCTGAGTAATACTCCATTGTGTATATGTACCACAGCTTTCTTATCCATTCATCTGCTGATGGACATATAGGTTGCTTCCATGTCCTGGCTATTATAAACAGTGCTGTGATGAACATTGGGGTACACGTGTCTCTTTCCCTTCTGGTTTCCTCAGTGTGTATGCCCAGCAGTGGGATTGCTGGATCATAAGGCAGTTCTATTTCCAGTTTTTTAAGGAATCTCCACACTGCTCTCCATAGTGGCTGTACTAGTTTGCATTCCGACCAGCAGTGTAAGAGGGTTCCCTTTTCTCCACATCCTCTCCAGCATTTATTATTTGTAGACTTTTGGATTGCAGCCATTCTGACTGGTGTGAAATGCTACCGCATAGTGGTTTTGATTTGCATTTCTCTGATAATGAGTGATGTTGAGCATCCTTTCATGTGTTTGTTAGCCATCTGTATGTCTTCTTTGGAGAAATGTCTATTTAGACCTTTGGCCCATTTTTTGATTGGGTCATTTATTTTTCTGGAGTTGAGCTGTAGGAGTTGCTTGTATATTTTTGAGATTAGTTGTTTGTCGGTTGCTTCGTTTGCTATTATTTTCTCGCATTCCGAAGGCTGTCTTTTCACCTTGCTAATAGTTTCCTTTGTTGTGCAGAAGCTTTTAAGGTTAATTAGGTCCCATTTGTTTATTTTTGCTTTTATTTCCAATATTCTGGGAGGTGGGTCATAGAGGATCCTGCTCTGATGTATGTCAGAGAGTGTTTTGCCTATGTTCTCCTCTAGGAGTTTTGTAGTTTCTGGTCTTACGTTGAGATCTTTAATCCATTTTGAGTTTATTTTTGTGTATGGTGTTAAAAAGTGTTCTAGTTTCATTTTTTTACAAGTGGTTGACCAGATTTCCCAGCACCACTTGTTAAAAAGATTGTCTTTTCTCCATTGTATATTCTTGCCTCCTTTGTCAAAGATAAGGTGTCCATATGTGCGTGGATTTATCTCTGGGCTTTCTATTTTGTTCCATTGGTCTATATTTCTGTCTTTGTGCCAGTACCATACTGTCTTGATAACTGTGGCTTTGTAGTAGAGCCTGAAGTCAGGTAGGTTGATTCCTCCAGTTCCATTCTTCTTTCTCAAGATCACTTTGGCTATTCGAGGTTTTTTGTATTTCCATACAAATTGTGAAATTATTTGTTCTAGCTCTGTGAAGAATACTGTTGGTAGCTTGATAGGGATTGCATTGAATCTATAAATTGCTTTGGGTAGTATACTCATTTTCACTATATTGATTCTTCCAATCCATGAACATGGTATATTTCTCCATCTATTAGTGTCCTCTTTGATTTCTTTCACCAGTGTTTTATAGTTTTCTATATATAGGTCTTTAGTTTCTTTAGGTAGATATATTCCTAAGTATTTTATTCTTTCCGTTGCAATGGTGAATGGAATTGTTTCCTTAATTTCTCTTTCTGTTTTCTCATTATTAGTGTATAGGAATGCAAGGGATTTCTGTGTGTTGATTTTATATCCTGCAACTTTACTATAGTCATTGATTAGTTCTAGTAATTTTCTGGTGGAGTCTTTAGGGTTTTCTCTGTAGAGGATCATGTCATCTGCAAATAGTGAGAATTTTACTTCTTCTTTTCCAGTTTGGATTCCTTTTATTTCTTTTTCTGCTCTGATTGCTGTGGCCAAAACTTCCAAAACTATGTTGAATAGTAATGGTGAAATTGGGCACCCTTGTCTTGTTCCTGACTTTAGAGGAAATGCTTTCAATTTTTCACCATTGAGGATAATGTTTGCTGTGGGTTTGTCATACATAGCTTTTATTATGTTGAGGTATGTTCCTTCTATTCCTGCTTTCTGGAGAGTTTTTACCATAAATGGGTGTTGAATTTTGTCAAAGGCTTTCTCTGCATCTATTGAGATAATCATATGGTTTTCATTTTTCAATTTGTTAATGCGGTGTATTACATTGATTGATTTGTGGATATTGAAGAATCCTTGCATCCCTGGGATAAAGCCCACTTGGTCATGGTTTATGATCTTTTTAATGTGTTGTTGGATTCTGATTGCTAGAATTTTGTTAAGGATTTTTGCATCTATGTTCATCAGTGGTATTGGCCTGTAGTTTTCTTTTTTTGTGGGATCTTTGTCAGGTTTTGGTATTAGGGTGATGGTGGCCTCATAGAATGAATTGGGAAGTTTACCTTCCTCTGCAATTTTCTAGAAGAGTTTGAGTAGGATAGATGTTAGCTCTTCTCTAAATTTTTGGTAGAATTCAGCTGTGAAGCCGTCTGGACCTGGGCTTTTGTTTGCTGGAAGATTTTTGATTTCAGTTTCAATTTCTGTGCTTGTGATGTGTCTGTTAAGATTTTCTATTTCTTCCTGGTCCAGTTTTGGAAAGTTGTACTTTTCTAAGAATTTGTCCATTTCTTCCTCGATGTCCATTTTATTGGCATATAATTGCTGATAGTAGTCTCTTATGATCCTTTGTATTTCTGTGTTGTCTGTTGTGATCTCTCCATTTTTGTTTCTAATTTTATTGATTTGACTTTTCTCCCTTTGTTTCTTGATGAGTCTGGCTAATGGTTTGTCAATTTTATTTATCCTTTCAAAGAACCAGTTTTTGGTTTTGTTGATTTTTGCTATGGTCTCCTTTGTTTCTTTTGCATTTATTTCTGCTCTAATTTTTAAGATTTCTTTCCTTCTACTAACCCTGGGGTTCTTCATTTCTTCCTTTTCTAGTTGCTTTAGGTGTAGAGTTAGTTTATTTATTTGACTTTTTTCTTGTTTCTTGAGGTGTGCCTGTATTGCTATGAACTTTCCCCTTAGGACTGCTTTTACTGTGTCCCACAGGTTTTGAGTTGTTGTGTTTTCATTTTCATTCGTTTCTATGCAAATTTTGATTTCTTTTTTGATTTCTTCTGTGATTTGTTGGTTATTCAGCAGCGTGTTGTTCAGCCTCCATATGTTGGAATTTTTAATAGTTTTTCTCCTCTAATTGAGATCTGATCTTACTGCATTGTGGTCAGAAAAGATGCTTGGAATGATTTCTATTTGTTTGAAATTACCAAGGCCAGCTTTATGGCCAAGGATGTGATCTATCCTGGAGAAGGTTCCATGTGGGCTTGAGAAAAAGGTGAAATTCATTGTTTTGGGATGAAATGTCCTATAGATATCAATTAGGTCTAACTGGTCCATTGTATCATTTAAAGTTTGTGTTTCCTTGTTAATTTTCTGTTTAGTTGATCTATCCATAGGTGTGAGTGGGATATTAAAGTTTCCCACTATTATTGTGTTATTGTTAATTTCTCCTTTCATACTTGTTAGCATTTGTCTTACATACTGCGGTGCTCCCATGTTGGGTGCATATATATTTATAATTGTTATATCTTCTTCTTGGATTGATCCTTTGATCATTATGTAGTGACCTTCTTTGTCTCTTTTCACAGCCTTTGTTTTAAAGTCTATTTTATCTGATATGAGTATTGCTACTCCTGCTTTCTTTTGGTCCCTATTTGCATGGAAAATCTTTTTCCGGCCCTTCACTTTCAGTCTGTATGTGTCCCCTGTTTTGAGGTGAGTCTCCTGTAGACAACATATTTAGGGGTCTTGTTTTTGTATCCATTCAGCCAGTCTTTGTCTTTTGGTTGGGGCATTCAACCCATTTACGTTTAAGGTAATTACTGATAAGTATGATCCCGTTGCCATTTACTTTATTGTTTTGGGTTCGAATTTATACACCGTTTTTATGTTTCCTATCTAGAGAATATCCTTTAGTATTTGTTGGAGACCTGGTTTGGTGATGCAGAATTCTCTCAGCTTTTGCTTGTCTGAAAAGCTTTTGATTTCTCCTTCATACTTGAATGAGATCCTTGCTGGGTACAATAATCTGGGCTGTAGGTTATTTTCTTTCATCATTTTAAGTATGTCTTGCCATTCCCTCCTGGCTTGAAGAGTTTCTATGGAAAGATCAGCTGTTATCCTTATGGGAAGTCCCTTGTGTGTTATTTGTTGTTTTTCCCTTGCTGCTTTTAATATTTGTTCTTTGTGTTTGATCTTTGTTAATTTGATTAATATGTGTCTTGGGGTGTTGTGCCTTGGGTTTATCCTGTTTGGAACTCTCTGGGTTTCTTGGACTTGGGTGATTATTTGCTTCCCCATTTTAGGGAAATTTTCAACTATTATCTCCTTAAGTATTTTCTCATGGTCTTTCTATTTGTCTTCTTCTTCTGGAACCCCTATGATTCAAATGTTGTAGCATTTAATATTGTCCTGGAGGTCTCTGAGATTGTCCTCATTTCTTTTAATTCGTTTTTCTTTTATCCTCTCTGATTCATTTATTGCTACCATTCTATCTTCTAATTCACTAATCCTATCTTCTGCCTCTGTTATTCTACTATTTGTTGCCTCCAGAGTGTTTTTAATTTCATTTATTGCATTATTCATTATATATTGACTCTTTTTTATTTCTTCTAGGTCCTTGTTAAACCTTTCTTGCATCTTCTCAATCCTTGTCTCCAGGCTATTTATCTGTGATTCCATTTTAATTTCAAGATTTTGGATCAATTTCACTATTATTATTCGGAATTCTTTATCAGGTAGATTCCCTATCTCTTCCTCTTTTGTTTGGTTTGGTGGCATTTATCCTGTTCCTTTATCTGCTGGGTATTCCTCTGTCTCTTCATCTTGTTTAAATTGCTGAGTTTGGGGTGTCCTTTCTGTATTCTGACAGTTTGTGGAGTTCTCTTTATTGTGGCTTTTCCTTGCTGTGTTTGGGTTTGTACAGGTGGCTTGTCAAGGTTTCTTGGTTAGGGAAGCTTGTGTCGGTGTTCTGGTGGGTGGAGCTGTATTTCTTCTCTCTGGAGTGCAATGAAATGTCCAGTAATGAATTATGAGATGTCTATGGTATTGGGGTGACTTTGGGCAGCTTGTATTTTGAAGCTCAGGTCTGTGTTCCTTTGTTGCTGGAGAATTTGCTTGGTATGTCTTGCCTTGGAACTCGTTGGCCCTTGTGTGGTGCTTGGTTTCCGTGTTGGTATGGAGGTGTTTGATGAGCTCCTGTCAATTAATGTTCCTTGGAGTCAGGAGTTCCCTCGAGTCAGGGTTTGGACTCAAGCCTCCTGCTTCCAGTTATCAGTCTTATTTTTACAGAAGTTTCAAAACTTCTCCTTCTATACAGCACCATTGATAAAACATCTACGTTAAAGACGAAAAGTTTCTCTACTGTGAGGGTCACTCAGAGAGGTTCACAGCGTTACATGGAGAAGAGAAGTGGGAGGAGGGAGTTAGAGGTGACCCAAATGAGATGAGGTGGAATCAATTGTGGAGAGAGTAGGGTAGCAGTAGTCACTTCCTTATGTGCACTCCACAACTGGACCACTTAGAGATGTTCATGGAGTTATACAGAGAAGAGAAGAAGGAGGAAGTAGACAGAGGTGGCCAGAAGGATAAAAGAGGGGAATGAAAAGGAGGGAGACAGATCCAGCCAGTAATCAGTTCCCTAAGTGTTCTCCACCGTCTGGAACACACAAAAATTCACAGAGTTGGGTAGAGTAGAGAGGGGTTAGGGAGGAGACACAGGCGACCTGGTGGAGAAAAAGGAGAGTCCAAAGGGAGAGAAAGCAGTCAAGCCAGTAATCTCGCTCCCTAGTGAAAAATGGGTCCTGAAGATTGGTTTCTTAAAGGTACAAAATTGGTAACAAATACATAAAAGCAAAAATTAAAAATCTAGAGTAGAGATTGGAATTTCAAAAATACGATGTTAAAGAAAAGAAGAAGGAAAAGAAAGAGAGAAAAAACGAACAAAGAAAAACAAACAAGGTCCCAAAAATTATAAAGAAAATATAGGTACAAAATTGAAAACTAATACCAAAAAGCAAAAATTAAAAATCTAGAGTAGAGTTTGGAATTTCAAAAATACAAAGTTAAAAAAAAGGGAAGAAGAAGCATAAAGAGAGAAAACAAACAAAAACAAACAATGTCGCAAAAATCATAAAGAAAATACAGGTACAAAAGTGATATCAAATACCAAAAAGCATAAATTAAAAATCTAGAGTAGAGTTTGGAATTTCAGATATACAATGTTATATAAAAGAAGAAGAGAAAGAAACAGAAAAAAAAAAAAGTCACAGAAATTATAAAAAAAAACTATAGTTACAAAATTGATAACATATACCAAAAAGCTAAAATTGAAAAACTAGAGTAGAGTTTGAAATTTCAAAAATACAATGTTAAAGAAAAGAAGAAAAGAAAAAAAAAAGGTCAAAAAATTATAAAATATATATATATGAAGTTTGCTGAAGAAGAAAAAAATAGGGTCTTTTTTTTTTTTTGCAAAGTAATAGGTTATAAAAGTGAAAATTAAAGGAACAATAGAGGACTTAAATTTTTTTTTAATTAAAAAAAAAGAAAGAAAGAATGATTGTAAAAATAGTAAAAATATATCTAGGACGTTTTCTGGTTTTGTTGTGAGTATTGTGGGTTCAGTTCATTTTTGGCTAGTTCCTTGGTCCGACTTATATTTCTCAACATCTATAGGCCCCTTCCTATGTAGTCCATAGTAACCACAGGGTTTTCATCTATTGCCTGTAGCTTCCAGGGCGTTTCCTTCTGTTATAGCTTCTTCTGTTTGCTGGTCTCTTCAGTGTCTGGTTTCTGCCCTGACACAAAGGGGACAGTGGAGGAAACTTTTTTTTTTTTTTTTTAAGGCTCACTTGTTCAGTCGTGCTGTTGGCAGGGAGGGAGGGATGCTGCAAACAAATAACACTGGCGTGAGCTCACAGTGCCTCAGCCACACTGGGTCTGCCCCCGCTCACGGCACATGTAGCCTCCCTGCCCACACTGCTCAGGCTGTAGGTTGTTCCACCGGGAACAATCCGAGGCCGGCCCTGGGCTACATGTACCTCCCAGGTCCAAGCCGCTCAGGTTGAGGCACTCGGGTAGTCCTCAGAGGTGCAGACTCAGTTGGGCCTGCGTTTTGTGCTCTTCCCAGGTCCGAGCAGCTCAGGTGATGAGGTGTTTGGCGAGCACCAATGCTGCGACTTATCGCCTCCCCGCCACTCGGTTATCTGGGTGTAAAACTGGCGCACCTTCTCAGGCAGATGTTAACCATCCAGAGCCCCAAGAAGTTTTAGTTAGCAAAGAAGCCTGCTTACAGTTTTATAGATAATGTCTCTCTGGGGCTGGGATTGCCCCCTTCTGGCTCTGGCTGCCTGTCACCAGAGGGGGAAGGTCTGCAGCCAGCTATCTCTGTTCAGTCCTTTGTTCCGTGCGCGGGCCTGGCGGTGTCTTAGGTTGGGGCTGGCTTTTCGCGTGGTAGATATCCCACAGTCTGGTTTGCTAGCCCAAATTATTTCGCTCAGATAGCACTCAGAGTATTCAGGCCAGATTCTTACTCTAAGTGATGCAGCCCGCGCTGTGCCTCCCTGCCCAGTCCCCACTTGCTAATGGCGTGTGCAGGCATCTGCGCTGCTTCTCCGCTGGGGGAGTTACCGTAGGGCTCACAATCTGCGAGGTTTAATTGTTTATTTATTTTTTCTCCCTGTTATCTTGCCCTCTGTGCTTCCAAAGCTCGGCACAGATTCGGCAGTCAGAAGGTTTCCTGGTGTTTGGAAACTTCTCTCTTTTTAAGACTCCCTTCCCAGGACGGAGCTCCATCCCTCCCTCTTTTGTCTCTTTTTTTGTCTTTTATATTTTTTCCTACCACCTTTTGAAGAGTTGGGTTGCTTTTCTGGGTGCCTGATGTCCTCTGCCGGCATTCAGAAGTTGTTTTGTGGAATTTACTCGACGTTTAAATGCTCTTTTGATGAATTTGTGGGGGAGAAAGTGTTCTCCCCGTCCTACTCCTCCGCCATCTTGGCTCCTCCCCACTTCTAATTCTTGAAGTCACAGAGACTTTCCCAACTATAAAGATCCTTGAAGGTCAAAAAGGGAGAGGGTTCCACCCTAGAGTAAATGATGTCAGCCTACCCATAGGGCTTTTCACTGGAGTTCTTCTTGGCTAAAAGATACATGTGCACACATGGGAGGGTCTTGAGATATACTAGATACTCAGAACCAGTCAAAGTAAGATGACTGGCTAAAGAAAACCCCGAAGAAATAACCCATATAAATCATATAAACTACCATGAAGGGGCTACTCTCTCTGAGGCCATATGTGTGTCTATCCACATGTACTCTTTTTCCTCCTCATAAACTTTACTTGTTTCACTGCTTTCCATTTTCGTAGGAATGCTTTTCTGAAAAATCAAAAGGTCAAGGTCTTGTCATTGGTCTTGTAGCTAGGATTCAGCTATCTCACTGCCGGCCCAGTCTCAATCTCTGGCTGGAAAATGAAATCCTGCTTTAAGCCACTGCAGGACAAGACCACTGGAGATAGCAAGCCTAAGCCTACCTCAAATATGCACAATGAATACCTTTAAACATAGGACCTGAATTTCCACTTTTAAATAAAGTGCATAGGTTAGTCTGATGCATACTACAGTTTGAAAATCAGAGTTTAGCACTGGAATTATTATGTCAGAAAACAACAAGTCACCACAATGCAATTGTTTTTGAGTAATTATGAATGCAATGGCATGAATAAAAGTGTTACATTTATAGTCTCAATGAGAATCTGAATTTTAAGGCATTAAATAATTCTTAATTTTATAAGCTTTATAATCTGGGAGTTCACCATAGACAGAATGGAGAAAAAATTTCTACAAGATATTTTGAAGAGGAGCTAAAACAACATAAATTCCAGAAATTTCAAACAGAAATTGCAACAATAGGAAATTAGAAACAATCAGAGCATACTATCAAAACATTTTGACACAGCTCACTTGGCAGCAAACCACATTAGGTCAGGGAGAACTGCAATTCAGAAGTAAGAATAGAACTACAAAGTGTGAGAAATAAATGACCATAGGAAAAACAAATGTATCATTAAATGGTCATCTCTCCACTTTTTGGAGACATTGTTATGTTCTCTCTGTATCTTCTCTTTTCCAGGTGAAATATCCACTATAGTTTTTATTGTTCTTTATGTTATTTGGATTTCAGACCCTGGTAGCAATTCCATGCTTTTTCATTTCTTGTTATATTAATTATAAACTGATTTTTTTTTTTTACTCACTGTTTACAAAATGATAGAAATAATGTTATTAGCACACTTGGTTCATACTAAGAGTTTGGATGCTTATGGACTTTATTTACTTCTTAAAAGTTTTATTAGAGTATAGTTGATTTACAATGTCATGCTAGCTTCGGGTGTACAGCAAAGTGAATCTGTTATATATATATATATATATATATATATATATATGTGTGTGTGTGTGTGTGTGTGTGTGTGTGTGTGTGTGTGTATCCACTCTTTTTAAAAGGATTTCCTGGTGATGCAGAGGTAAAGAATATGTCTACAATGCAGAATGCCTGGGTTCAGTCCCTTGGTTCTAAAGATCCCCTGGAGAAGAAAATGGCAACCCACTCTAGTATTCTTGCCTGGAGAATTCCATGAACAGAGAAGCCTGGCAAACTACAGTCCATAGGGTCACAAAGAGTCGGACACGACTGTATGATTAACACTTTGCAAAATTCTTTTATTCCTTGGAAGTTTGAAGATATTACTCCATAGACTTGTAGAAGCTATCAATAGCATTGCTGAGGAGAAATTTGCAGCCAATCTGATTCACATTTTTTGAGTTTTGCTTTTATTTATTTATTTTAAGCTGTGTAAGCTTTTAGAAACTTATTTTTATTCTCAGTGTTATGAACTTTTGTTAGGACATCTTTAGGACTTTTTTCATATATTCTGAATGACAGGCTGCAGGTTCATTTAATTCAATAATTTTGGTCTCACTTCAGCTCTAGTATATATTCTTCTATTCTTTCTTTTATTACTATCTGTTGGCTCTCTTGGATTGATCAATGACTTAACTTCTCCTTATAGTGTACATCTCTATTTCATATGATTTTCTTTCTGAGATAATTTCTTTTTTTTTTTTCCCCTTCTAACCCATAGGATATTGGCACAGTGATACCCAGAGGAGTGAATAGTACTTAAATCAGGTGATGATGATATAAGTGAAATAGAATTGGTAAATCTGACAAGTGATTTTGAGAATTAACTCATACTATAAATCAAGATATTAAAAGTTAAAATGAACAAAAGCTTAAATGTAAAATTTGGATCCAAGAGTAGATAAAGTTAAAAAATGGAGAGTGGAAATGGGCAAATTATGCCATAACATAAAATTTAAATATCTTCTTGTGAAGATATAATATATTTTTGTGAAGCATAAAAAGAAGAGCAATGAACTTGATTAAATAGATATTAAAGCAATCTGTAATTATATAACAACATAAAATTTTCTTTAATAAACAACAAACTGCAATGTAAAGGAAATACTTGCAGATTTTATGGCATATGATGGGTTGATATCTTTAATACAAATAGAGCTCTTAGAAACCAGCAATAAAAATAGAAATAAGCCCCTGAAGACCAAAGAATGGAAACAATTTTTTAAAAAAGAAATTCAAGCAGCCAATAAAGTATGGTACAAGGATATTGTCACATTCACTTCTATGTCCCCAGCAACAAAAGCAAGGCTGCTATGCAAAAGACACTTGATTAATATTTATTGAACAAATAGATGGAAAATGAAATGTCACTCAATTATATAAATGCAAGTGAAAATAACAAAATAAGGTATATTTTATATATCAAGCTGGCAAAGTATTTTTAAATAGTTCTATCTAGTGTTGGCAGGTTACAGAAATGTAACTACTTGCATACACAGCTATTGGTAATATAAAAATTACCAGAAATTTTTATGGAAAGGAATAAGGAAAGCCTTAAAGGATCTTTTAACCCAGAAATTCAATTAAGCGAATAATCAGAGATGTTCCAAATGATTTATCTGAAGTATGTTCAGTGCAAAATATTTCATAATAAAACAATTTATAAATTACTTAAAAGATTTAGCAGAAGAATTTGGTTAAATTAATTGTGGAAATCCTAAGGCTAGAATATATTTAGGAATTAAGACTTCTATGATAAAAATATATAAGAATTTGTAGAAAAGCTAAAGTAATAAATGAAAAAGTGATGTGAATTTGCAGTTTAACAAACATTATTCTAAACTTTATCTTTAAGAAAATGCTGAATCCTGTATACTGGATGGCTTTTGCTTTGTTGAACACCTTAATGGAAATGAGCGTTAAATAGTCAGAGGCGTTATGATAATGTTTTCATAAAATGCCTTTCTGTCTCCTTTTCTTTTACACAAATACCCCCAAATGCATATTCAGAACAATTTAAAGAGCCATAGAATAAAAGGTTCTTGAACTTCATCATGACCTTTATTTTAAACATTCTTGTCCTTTTCAGTCATCGCAGTGCTTAAAATATCCAAACTAAAAAAAAATTTTTTTTAAATGTTATTTTTTTTAAATTATTGTCAAGAAATGTCTCAATTTTCCTGACATAGTGGCTATGGATACATTCCAGAACGATGAGTATACTAAAAGATAGTTTCCCTAATCTGGGGCAAATGAACTATTTCTGCTCTCCTAAGCCTAATGGAACAAAAATAAATATTAAGAAAGCAGAATGCCTGAAGTACTGCTTCTCAAACTACCTGTGATTAGGAAACATCTTTGTTTTGTTTTGTTTGCAATCTCTTGTGCATAAGTACATTTATAAGATATTAAAAATGAATTAATAAAAATATTGACTTCTTAATCCTTTGACATAATCCTAGAAATATAAAATGAAATGCTGCAAAATATTCAAATTAAATTATCTTATTATTAGGTTGGATAGATATTAAACAATCCTGTCAGATGGCTATAATTTCTTTTAATAAATATTTTTTCTAAACTTCTAATTTATCTCTTCTCTTCATGGATTGATAGTAACTTATTGATCAGCATGTGCTGAGGATTATACTTTGAATAGCTCTAAAGTGTAAACTACAAAGTATACATAAGAATAAATAAAGAATCTTTTCTATTATTTTCACCTTACCTGGCTTGTAATTTAAAGTATAAAGTTGTGGTTATTATTTTAAAACATATATGAAAGAATTTGGGAACTATATAATCAAGAAAAACTAGTAGTTGTTAAAACAGCTTTTATAAATATATGTTATAACAAATAGGAACATAAAAAAAAGTTTGTTCAGAAATATAATGATTCATTTGCTTTAGTTCCCACAGAAGCCTCTCTGTATGCCCCATCTAAATCACAGCCTCCTCCCTTCTCCCAAAAGTAACTGCTATCTTGACTTTATAGAAATATCCAGCTTGCATTTCTTCATGGTTATTCCACTCAATTCCCCCCTCATCTTTTTTTTTTTTTTTTCCCCTTACAATTTATCTGCTGAAAGACCTAGGTCATTTAACTTGGACTTGGTTGAATTTAGATTCATGGATCAGTTCAAATTGTTCCTATGATCTTTATGTTTTTTGCAAATTGACAGATACTGAAGCTTCATCAGGTTCAATTTTGACCCCTTCATGAAAGCTATAGGTGGTAAAATAAAAATTTTTAGGAGATATATAATGTCTGATTTCATTCTTTTCTTTATTTGAGATTGTAAAATGGCGATAATAATTTTGTTTTATGTATTAACTGGAGAGGCATTTCCTCTCATATAATATTGGTTTTGTGGTTACTTTTTTATTTGGCTAATTCTCAAGATAATGAGTTAGCTACATATTTTTCAGATAGCAATTTAGGCTTTCTTTTTCCTCAAGTTTGTAATTCATACTTTGAGTTTTGTAACTTTCAGTTCAGGACTAGAATTTTTCACTTAATTTTCCATAAAAAAGTCTCTGACTCTTGTTGTCCAGATCAAAAATCCTGGTTGTTAGAGACACAAGACATGATATAAATAAAAGAAAGCATGATTGTTCATTTGTTTATCCCACAGCACACATGAAACTGTCTCAGAATAACAATACTATTGTTTACTACTACCCACTATGAGTACTGAAAAGTAAGGCGAGGGGGGAAGGCTTGCACATGCTCTCTGTAATCTCTTTTTTTTAAGGTTGTACTATTTCTACATTATCAGATCATATAGTCATATTGTATTACAATTGCTCTCTTCTTACTTCTAGTTGGTCTTAATTTTGCATATATATTTAGGTCTCATAACCAGTATTTTTGTTACTGTCTCTTCGATCATTTTATGTGTCTGAAAACTTCTGAGAACAATATTTGCTAAGTTGTCCCTTGTTGGTAATTTGGGTGTTTCTCTGTGGGATTCAGGAAAACCTAAAAACTACGCTGCCATCAGCATTGCCATTTTTCTAGAATCTGTCTCTCTTTTTTTTTTTTTTAAACAACATCAAACGCTATATTCTCCATAAAGGGCTGAATGTAAATTGTCCTAAGACTGAAGGTATTTCAGGCTATTCTGAAAACTGGGAAGTGATAACAGAATACCTTCTGCCTTGGTACAGTTAGTCTGTCATCTGTTTGAGGGTTACAGTAATGAACTAGATGATCTGTGCAAATATTCTAACTCTAGAATTTCAAGACATGGAATTAACTTATCCATAAAAGAATAATTCTAATTTGTATTGAGACATCTCTCAGGTTGTTTGGAATGTTGTTAGAACAGAGTCACAAGTTGGGATTTTTACTCTGATCTCCAGGGACTGCAAATTTATCTTTTCAGATTTTTACATCCTGTGAAGTCTTCTACTATTTCTTCTAAAAAGAAGTCACTAAAACAATGTTTTCTCTGTGCCATGGCACAGATTCAGGTGGTCTATACTGCTACTACTAAGTTGCTTCAGCCATGCCCGACTCTGTGCGACCCCATGGACTGCAGCCTACCAGGCTCCTCCATCCATGGGATTTTCCAGGCAACAGTACTGGAGTGGGGTGCCATTGCCTTCTCCCCAGGTGGTCTATAAGAAGGTGGAAATAAAACATATATACTGAGGTGCTCTAGAATTATATGTTGTTATTTAATAAAAGATCAACTAAATCATATTAAAATGTAAGAGTTTATTTGAGCAAAAATTGATTTGAATTGGGCATGTTCAAATATAGAAGATTGAAAGGAACTCTGAGGATTTTGCAAAACAATACTTTTACAAGCAGAAGCAGAATAAAGGAAATTTTACTAGGTAAAAAATAAATAAATAAGTGGATTGGTTATTGCAAAGTTACATTTCTTTCAGGAATGGTCAGAGTCTATTCAGAAGATTACCTAGCTAGTGCTGGTCAGATGATTCCTGATTCATATTTTAAGATTCTGTTTCTGAGAGATCTAAACTGTAATGGAGTTAAGCCTTGGTTTCATGGCATGGAGATTAGCATGTGTTTCAAGGCTATTGTCTTGTTTTTACAACATAGCATTGTAGTCAGAGAACTGAGAAAGCGAAAATAAATTTGATTTTTCAGAAAGAAAATAAATTTTCATTTTGCATTTTACATCAAGAACCAATTCAGCACTGGCTTAATAGAAATTGAAGGATGAGGAGAAGCTCAAGATGGCAGAAAAAGAGGATGAAGAACTCACCTCCTCCAATGAACACATAAAAAATACATCTAGGTGGAACAATTTTCAATGAAAGCTAGCTAGAGATGGGCAGAAAGACTCCTTCTTGTACAACCAAGGTGTAAGAAAGATCCTAACAAAATTGGACAGGAAGGTGAGAGAGTCTATTCCTAGGTAGGTTGATAAGAAGTCCGGGGGTCCCCAGTGAGAGAGGGATCTGGAATTCTCAAGGAGAAGGAAAGGACAAACTTTTTTTTTTTTTGGGTCTACATTCCTTCAGTTCAGTTCAGTTCAGTTGCTCAGTCGTGTCTGACTCTTTGGAAGCCATGAATTGCAGCACGCCAGGCCTCCCTGTCCATCACCAAGACCTGAAGTTCACTCAGACTCATGTCCATTGAGTCAGTGATGCCATCCAGCCATCTCATCCTCTGTCGTCCCCTTCTCCTCTTGCCCCCAATCCCTCCCAGCATCAGAGTCTTTTCCAATGAGTCAACTTTTCGCATGAGGTGGCCAAAGTACTGGAGTTTCAGCTTTAGCATAATTCCTTCCAAAGAAATCCCAGGGCTGATCTCCTTCAGAATGGACTGGTTGGATCGCCTTGCAGTCCAAGGGACTCTCAAGAGTCTTCTCCAACACCACAGTTCAAAAGCATCAATTCTTCAGAGCTCAGCCTTCTTCACAGTCCAACTCTCACGTCCATACATGATCACAGGAAAAACCATAGCCTTGACTAGATGGAACTTTTTTGGCAAAGGAATGTCTCTGCTTTTCAATATGCTATCTAGGTTGGTCATAACTTTTCTTCCAAGGAGTAAGCATCTTTTAATTTCATGGCTGAAGTCACCATCTGCAGTGATTTTGGAGCCCAAAAAAAGAAAGTCTGACCCTGTTTCCACTGTTTCCCCATCTATTTCCCATGAAGTGATGGGACCGGATGCCATGATCTTTGTTTTCTGAACGTTGACCTTTAAGCCAACTTTTTACTGTCCACTTTCAGTTTCATTAAGAGGCTTTTTAGTTCCTCTTCACTTTCTGCCATAAGGGTGGTGTCATCTGCATATCTGAGGTTACTGATATTTCTCCCAGCAATCATCTTGATTCCAGCTTGTGTTTCTTCCAGTCCAGCGTTTCTCATGATGTACTCTGCATAGAAGTTAAATAAGTTGGGTGACAATATACAGCCTTGGCATACTCCTTTTCCTATTTGGAACCAGTCTGTTTTTCCATGTCTAGTTCTGAGTGTTGCTTCCTGACCTGCATACAGATTTCTCAAGGGGCTGGTCAGGTGGCCTGGTATTCTCATCTCTTTCAGAATTTCCCACAGTTTATTGTGATCCACACAGTCAAAGGCTTTGGCATAGTCAATAAAGCAGAAATAGATGTTTTTCTGGAACTCTCTTGCTTTTTCGATGATCCAGCAGATGTTGGCAATTTGATTTCTGGTTCCTCTGCCTTTTCTAAAACCAGCTTGAACATCTGGAAGTTCACGGTTCACGTATTGCTGAAGCCTGGCTTGAAGAATTTTGAGCATTACTTAACTAGCATGTGAGATGAGTGCAATTGTGTGGTAGTTTGAGCATTCTTTGGCATTGCCTTTCTTAGGGATTAGAATGAAAACTGACCTTTTCCAGTCCTGTGGCCACTGCTGAGTTTTCTAAATTTGCTGGCATATTGAGTGCAGCACTTTCAGAGCGTCATCTTTCAGGATTTGAAATAGCTCAACTGGAATTCCATCACCTCCACTAGCTTTGTTTGTAGTGATGCTTTCTAAGGCCCACTTGACTTCACATTCCAGGATGTCTGGCTCTAGGTCAGTGATCACACCATCGTGATTATCTGGGTCGTGAAGATCTTTGTTGTACAGTTCTTCTGTGTATTCTTGCCACCTCTTCTTAATATCTTCTGCTTCTGTTAGGTCCATACCATTTCTGTCCTTTATCAAGCCCATCTTTGCATGAATTCTTAGTCAATTACAGAACTCAGTTTAAACTGTGTACTAAGGCATATATAACAACAATGTGTCCTGCCTGAGGACAGTTTCTCCTTCCTGATGGCCTTCTGACTAATCCTGTTATCTTGAAATGTGGATTGTAGGAGTGGGTCTAGTATGATCTTTGCAACCTCTGGGCATTCTTTTGATTCATTTTAATAACTAATTGGAGAGTATATAACTCCATTGCTAACACTAGCAAGGTGGATACTCTTTCTGCCCCTTTCTAATGTCTATGTCTGAAGCTTTCTCTATCCCTTTTATACTTTAATAAAACTCTATTGCACAAAAGCTCTGAGTGATCAAGCCTTGTCTCTGGCCCTGGATTGAATTCTTGTCCTCCAGAGGCCAATAATCCCGGTGTCTTTTGTGGTTCAGAAACAACCTTTAAAGGGAATAGAAGCAATCAGGTGGGGACGTGTGACACTGGGAGGGGACTAGGGGCAAAAGAGAGATTTCATTGTTGGAGATCCTCCCTGAGGAGTGATCTGTTTGGCCTACATATTGGACACCCAAGCTATGAAGTCTGATATGGGAAGGACAAATACCCTTTGCTGTTTGGATGGCCAATGGAACTAAAAAGAGGGTTATGGGAAGCCTGGACTCTACTTAGAAATTGTACCTGCACACGTGCTTGCTCACTTATGAAATAGAAAGGGGTTGCAGATTGAAAACTTCATGAGTGGCTGGAAAGCTACATTTGACTGACTCAATTCACACCCCAGCCTGAGCCAAACAGATGCTCCAGTCCTTCTTGTGATCTTGGATGTGAGACAAAAAGGTGGCTTATAATCAAAGTGTCATCTGAGCATGACAGGGGCAACCAATACTAGCACTTACACAGGTAGTACATGAGAGACAACCCCATCTTTGTCTTCAGCTGTACCACCACAGCCTATGAGTTGACATACAGCAAAACCCTACATAGGCACTACCTGAACTCTGGCACAGCTCCACACCAGGATAAGGGCAGTACATGCTGAGGGCAGAGCCCAGCTGTGAGGCACAAAGGAGAATCACAGTTGCAGTGACATCTGAGCCAGGTGAGTGCAACTGTTACTGTTGCTTACATGAGTACTCATCAGAAGCAGTCCAGATCTCTGACATCAGCTGTACTATCACAGCCTAGACCCCACCACACAGAAAGTGCTAGTACCAATCCTTCTTGCACCAACATTTGTCCTTCTGAGGTGAGGGTACTAGTGCTGGAAGGGGAGAGCACACACTTAAAAGGGACAGAGTCAGCTTAGACCTGAACCTCAGGGTTTCTACTCTAGCAACTTGAGACCCACCTTCACTTCTGATAGGTTGATGACAGCCACAGAGCAGAGAGTAAGCCCTGGCACATACCTGGCTCCTGCCCTAGCCCCTCCATCCCCAGCCCCACCTAGTACCAAAGTGAGATCGACCAACACACTCTACTGTCACAGAATGACACTCCTTAAAGACCTGTGCTAATCTCATACAGACATAAAAAGCTAAGTAGAATAGAAGAAAATTTATCTTAAAAGAGCAAGAAACAGTCATTAATATAAAACTAATAGAAAAGAAATAAATAATTTACCAAATAAAGAGTTCAAAGCAATAGTAATAAGAATGCTAATCACATTAAGGAAAACAATAGGTGAATGCAGTGAGAACTTTGACAAGAATCTAGAAAATATAAAAAAGAGCAATTCAAAACTGAAGAATACAATAAATAAAATGAAAAACACACTGAAAATTATGAATGGCAGATTGGGTGATAAAGAAAAATGCGTAGCTTATTTGGAAGATGCAGTAATGGAAGTCACACAAACAGAACAGAAGAAAAAAATGCTTCTGGTCCAAAATAACAGAGAAAAAGAAAGTGTGCTCATCCACTCTTGTGAGAGCACCAAAATCACAACTAGCTGTTGAACAACCATCAACCAGAGGACACCGGAACCCACCAAAAAAAAAAAAAAAGTACCACATCCAAAGACAAAGAAGAAGCCACAAGGAGATGGCAGAAAGGGCACAATCATGATAAAATCAAATCCCAAACCCACTGGGTGGGTAACCCACAATCTGGAGAGCAATAATACCAAAGAAATTCTCTCACTTTTGTGAAGGTTTTGAGCCTCGTGTCAGGTTTCTCAGTCTGGAGATCTAGCAAAAAGATTGGGAATCCCCAGAGAATCTGATTTTGAAGCCCAGTCGGATTTGATTACTGTACTTCCACAGGACTAGGGGAAACAAATTCCACTCTTGAATGGCACAAGCAAAATCTTGTGTAAGACAAGACCCAAGGGAAAGGAGCAGTGACTGCACAGGAGACTGAACCAGATCTATGGGTTAGTTTTGGAGGGTCTACTGTGGAAGTGTGAGTGAGCAGTGGCTTGCCGTGGGGATGGGGGCACTGGAAACAACAATCATGGAAGGGACCCCTTGACATAAGTAATTTTGGAGTTCACCATTAACCCTATCATAGACTGCAAGAGATAGTGAAAGATAGGGAAGGCTGGCATGCTGCAACCCATGGGGTTGCAAAGAGTCAGATAGGACTTAGTGACTGAACAACAAGAGTCCACAGACACCAGGGCTTGATGGCCTCAGACCAAGCAACCATAGGGAGACAACACAACCCCATCCATCTGCAGATAATTGGATTAAAGCTTTACTGAGCAAGACAGCCTATCAGAGCAAGACCCAGTTTTTCCCATTAACAGTCTTTCTCATCTGGAAGTTTATACAGGCTCTTAGCCCCAGCCACCATAACACAGACAGAAGAAGCAAGAGGAAGCACTATCCAACAGCAGCTAGACCCAAAACTACATCACAGAAAGTTAACCAGGATGAAATAGCAGAGGGTTTTGTCCCACATGGAGGTACAAGGTAAAATCCCAGAAAAACAATCAAATGTAGTGAAGATAGGCAATCTTCTAGAAAAATAATTCAGAATAATGATAGTTAAGATGATCCAGGCAATAAAAAAGAATAGAGGCAAAGACTGAGAAGATGCAAGAAATGTTTACTAAAGACCTACAAGAACTAAAGAACAAACAGAGATGAACAATACATTAGAAGGAATCAATAGCAGAATAATTGATGCAGAAGAATGGATAAGTTAACTGGAAAACAGAATGGCGGAAATCATTGACAGAACAGAATACAGAAAAAAGAATGAAAAAAAAAAATGAAGACTGCCTAAGAGACCTCTGGGACAACATTAAATCACTAATATTTGCATTATAGGAGTCTCAGAAGGAGAAAAGAGAAAGGATGTGAGAAAGTATTTTAACAAATAATAGCTGAAAATCTCCCTAACATGGGATAGGAAACAGTCAACCAAGTCCAGGAAACCCAGAGAGTCCCAGGCAGAATAAATCAAAGCAGGAACACACAAAGATGCACAGTAATAAAAATGATGCAAATTAAAGACAAAGATAAAATATTAAAAGAAATAAATGAAAACTGACAAATAATATATAAATAATATACTCGCATCAGGCTATCAGCTGATTTCTCAATGGAAACTCTACAAGACAGAAGGGAGTGACATGATACGTTTAAAATGATAAAACGGGAGAACCTACAACCAGGAACAGTCTGAACAACAAGACTTTCATTCAGATATGATGGTGAAATAAAAAGCTTTCCAGATAAGCAAAAGTTAAGAGAATTCAGCACCATAAAACAAACTTTACAACAAATACTAAAAGAACTTCTCTAGACAAGAAACACA
Organism: Bos grunniens; assembly: GCF_055505025.1. NCBI lineage: Eukaryota > Metazoa > Chordata > Mammalia > Artiodactyla > Bovidae > Bos > Bos grunniens. Next base: position 94,970,237 of record NC_141194.1, on the reverse strand, counting down.
AGAGAAGGAAAAGATTTACATAAAATAAACCCAAAACAATTAAGACTGGCAACATTGCACTCATCTCACCCTAGCAAAGTAATGATCAAAATTATCCAAGCTAGGCTTCAACAGTATATGAACCAAGAGATTCCAGATGTTTAAGATAGATTTATAAAAAGCAGAGGAACCAGAGACCAAATTGCCAACATTCACTGGATCAGGGAAAAAGCAAGACTATTACAGAAAAATATCTACTTCTGCTTTATTGACTACACTAAAGCCTTTGACTCTGTGGATGACAGTAAACTGTGAAAAATTCTTAAAGAGGTGAGAATAGCAGACCACCTTAGCTGCCTCCTGAGAAATTTACATGCAGGTCAAGGAGCAACAGTTAGAATTGGACATGAAACAACAGACTGGTTCCAAAATGGGAAAGGAGTGAGACAAGGCTGTATATTGTCACCCTGCTTATTTAACTTATGTGCAGAGTACATCATGTGAAATGCTGGGATGGATGAAAAACAAGCTGGAATCAAGACTGCCAGGTGAAATATCACTAACCTCAGAAATGCAGATGACACCACCCTTATGACAGAAAGTAAAGAGGAAGTGAAAAGCCTTTTGATGAAACTGAAAGAAGAGAATAAAAACACTGGCTTAAAACTCAACATTCAAAACAGAGATCATGACATCCAGTCCCATCACTTCATCCTCCTAGATGGGGAAACAATGGAAATAGTGACAGACTTTATTTTCTTGGGCTCGAAAGTCACTGCAGATGGTGACTGTAGCCAGGAAATTAAAAGATGTTTGCTCCTTGGAAGAAAAGCTATGGCCAACCCAGATAGCATATTAAAAAGCAGAGACATTACTTTGCCAACAAAGGTCCATCTTGTCAAAGCTATTGTTTTTCAGTAGTCATGTATGGATATGAGAGTCGGACTATAAAGAAAGCTGAAAGCCAAATAATTGATGCTTTTGAACTGTGGTGTTGAGGGAGACTTGAGTGCTGAGGCTGAAGCTCCAATACTTTGGCCTCCTGATGGAGAGTCAATTCATTGGAAAAGACCCTGATGCTGGGAAAGACTGAAGGCAAGAGGAGAATGGGATGACAGAAGACAAGAAGGATGGCATCACTGACTCAATGGATATGAGTTTAATAAAGCTTGAGGAGATGGTGAAGGACAGGGAAGTCTATCATGGTGCAGTCCATGGGGTTGCAAAGAGCTGGACACGACTGAGTGACTGAACAACAACAACCATTTAATAGAAAAACTTGTAATCACTTTTTAAAATCCAGATGCATAACATAATTACTTTGGAATTTTTTGAAAAATACAAATGCCTAGGTATTGCTGTTCTTCTCCAAAGCTCCAGATATGTTTCTAATGAGCAGCCATGTTTAAAAACAACTGGAATATGTGATGATCTTTTATTTTTATCTAGTTTTCTATTTCATATTCAGTGCTCCCATTTCGTTTAGCTTTCATATTCAGAGCTCCCATTTCATTTGGTTTCTATTTCTCTTTTCTATTTCATATTCAGTGCTCCCATTTCATTTAGTTTATTTTTTCCAGTTTCTCCATCTTTATTTTTTTGGTTGTTGTTCTTTCTTAAGCCTTTATCAAACATAGAAAAAAAAAGTTTTCTATACACCCACACACACATATATATAGTAAGTATAATATATATTATAAAATTTATGAATTTTTGTCTAGCTAAAAAATTTATGACATTTTGATTCCCCTTGTTTGATTTAGTGTGAATAAAATGTTAGATTTCTAATGTATATGACTTAAGTCTTTGGTATTTTAGCATCTATTATTATGGCTAAAAGTCTAGAAAATTTATCATCTTAGTGATTTTTTTTAAAAATTTAAAGCAATTTTAAACATCTAACTTTAAACATTTCTGAGAATATAAGCAAATGCTATGCTGTAAAAAAAATGATACAGTATTGTTAACTAAATATAGATTCTGTTCAAATTTCACAAAATATTACTCTAATGTTCATTATTTGTGTCATGCCTTATTCAAGACCCCGCATTGTATGTAATTGCATTGAGTAGATGCATGCAACAAATTCTGGTACTCTTTTTATTTTTATTCTCTTATACAAAGTATGGCTTATTAGATGCATCCATCATTTAAAAGTGGAAATTAATTTCCAAATACATGGGATTCTGTTTAAAGTATCTTTCATATTAATTTCTCACTCTGATACTAATTTCTTATTTAAATGTTTTCTTCTGTGCCATAACCATCTGTGTTTTATTCAGTTTTACTTTATTGAGACTTCAATGGCTAAGCTGAAGATCTCTCTTGGTAAATGTCACATTGCACTTGAAAATATGTGGGTAATATGAAATATGTTTTGATATTGATTTCTAACATAATTCCACAGTGATAAGAGAACAGACTGTGTATAATTACAATACGTTTAGAACATGAAATTTTGAACCTTATTTTATGTCCTTGGATATGCTTCAGTGTCTCCTTGTTTACTTTTGGGAATTTGAATAGAACTTATATCCTACTGTTGTGTGCAAGTTTCATAAATCTTAATTATTTTGAATTGGTTCACATTGATTTCCAGGTCTACTATATCCTCTTACTTCTCTGAATATTCATTCTATTAATTTTTGAGGGGTTAATATTGAAACTCCAACTAAAAATTTTAAAATAAATGCTATCTACTTAAAATAATTGTAATATATAGTGGAACTATATGTAACTTTGTTCTGTATTTTCCAAGTCTTCTGTAAATGTGTTATCATACTTTCATAATAATAATAAAAAAAAAAAAACCTAAAAGTGAAAGAAAAAAGAAAAGACAAAATTTTAAAAAATGTTTAGGAGACTTTGGGGATAACAATAAGCTTTCCAACATTCAAATTATAGGGGTCCCAGAAAGATAAGAGGATGGAAAATGTATATGATAAAATTATGGTAAAAAATTCCCCAAACTTGGGGAAAGAAGACAAATTCCAGCTACATAAAGAAAAAAGAATTCTGGAAAAAGATGAACTGGAAGTCCTACACCAAGATATACTATAAGTAAAATGGCAAAAGTTAAAGGCACAAAAGTTTAAGATGACGAGAAACACTAAGAGCTATGTACAAGGGAATCCCCATAAGGATATCTGTTTTTTTGTTTTGTTTTGTTTCTGTAGAAACTTTCTAGGCCAGAACAGAGTGGCATGATTTACTTAAGTGTTGAAAAAGGAAAACTTGCAACCTAATGAGAAAGATTGCCATTTAGAATTGAAGGAGGAGGAAAGAACTTCTCAGACAAGGAAAAACTAAGAGTTCATCAATAATAAAAGAGTTCATCAATACCCTAAAACTTAAATGTTAGATGGTCTTCTCTAAGTGGGAAAGAAAAGGCTATAGAGACAAGTAATAACCTATAGAAAAGGAAGATCTCACTAGGAAAGACAAACAGATAGTAAAGGCTGAGGACCAACCACTTAAACAATCTAGTATGAAGATTAAAAGACAAAAAACATGTAGAATTTTCTATTACTACAATAGTTAATAAAGGAATAAGCGTGAAGATGTAAAATATGGCATCAAAAAAAATGTTGGTGAGGGAGATAAATCTTTAGAAATTTGTTTGAATTTAAAGCTCTACATGCTTAAAACAAGTAGCTATAGTTAAAGTCTATAAGAACCTCATGGTAACCACAAATCAGAAACCTACAATGGATACAAAAAAAATCTAGAGGTAAAGGAAAATAAGCATATAATTAAAGGAAATCATCAAACAAAAAGACAAGAAAAAATAACTAAGAAAATCATAAAGAACTACAAAAACAACCAGAAAACAAGTAATAAAATGCTAGTAAGTACACACTTATCAATGATTACTTCAGTGTCAATGAACAATATGCTTCAATCAAAACATAGTGTGATATATTGAATTTATAAATACCCAGCTATATGGTGTTCACAAGAGACTCATTTCAGAGCTAAAGACACACAGACTGATAGTGAGAGAACAAAAAATGTAAACAACAAGAAGGCAAGGGTAGCAACACTTATACCAGATAAAATATTTTAAAAGAAAGCCTTTAACAGAAGAAAAAAGGGCACTACATAATTACAAAGGAATCAATACAAGAAGAGGATATTACACTCATAAAAATATATGTACCTAAATACAAGAGCACCTAAATATATAAGCCACATATTAATACATATAAAGGGAGAAATCCACAATAATGCAATAATAGTAGGGGACTTTAACACCCCACTTCCATCAATAACAGATCATCCAGACATGAATTCAATGAGGAAGGAATGGTCTTAAATGAGCCAATAGAGTCATTGGACTTCCTATATATCTATGGAATAATTCATGCAAAAACAGCAGAATACACATTCTTTTCAAGTGCACATGGAATGTTCTTCAGGACAGATCACATAATAGATGACAAAACAAATCTCAACAAATTTGAGAAAAGAAATTGTATCAAACATTTTTCCTGGACACAGCAGTATGGAACTAGCAATGAATTACAGGAAAAAAGAGAAAGCACAAATATATGGAGACTAAACAGTATGCTAAGAATAAAACCAATGAGTCACTGAGAAACAAAAAAAAAATCAGAAAATAGTATGAGACAAAAAAAAATGGAAGCACAAATTTCTAAAATCTATAGGAAGCAGCATAATCAATTCTAAGAGGAGAGTTTATAGTGATACAGGCTTACTTAAAGAAGCAAACAAGTAAAAAAAAAAATCAACCTAAAATACCATATGAAAGAATTGGGGGAAAAAAAGAGAAGCAAGCAAAGTCCAAAGTAAGCTAGAAAAAGAAAATAATAAAGACTGGCAAGGAAATAAATTAGAGACCAAAATATCAATAGAAAAAGATCAATGAAACCAAAAGCCAGTTATTTGAAAGAATAAATAAAATTGATAAACCTTTAGCCAGGTTCATCAAGAACAAAAGAAAGAAAATACAAATAAATAAAATAAATCAAAGAGGAGAACTAACTCATATACCACAGATACAAAACAAAAAAAAATCATAAAAGAATACTATGAACAGTGAGATACCAAAAAATTGGACAACCTAGAAGAAAAGAAAATTTCTACAAACATACAATCTGCTAAGTCTGAGTCAGAAGAAATAAGCAATCTAACTAAACAGATTACTAGTAGCAATATTGAATTTTAATTAAAAAAAAATCATAGCAGACCAAAAAAAAAATGATCAGATGGATTTACAGGGAAATTCTAACAAAATTATAAGAAGAGCTAATATCTAATCTTCTCAAATTATTTCAAAAAAATTGAAGAGGAGAAAACACTCCCAAATTCATTTTACTGCACCATCACCACCCAAATACCAAAGTCACACAAAAACACTACAATAGAAGAAAATTACAGGGTAGAATATCTGCTGAATATAGATGCAAAAATCTCTAACAAGATATAAGGATATTGAATTCAACAATATATAAAATTAATCATATACCATGATCATATGAGATTTATTTCAGGGATGCAAGTATAGTTCAATATTAACAGATCAATTAACAAAAGGAAGGTGTAAACAGTTTTCAAAATATTGAATAATAAAGGCCACTCATGACAAATGTACAGTTATCATTATACTCAGCAATGAAAAGCTGAAAGCTTTGCTCTAAAATTAGGAAGAGGACAAGGATGCCTACACTTGCCACTTCTATTTAACATTATATTGGATGTCCTAGTCACAGCAATTAGATAAGAAAAGGTAATAAAATACATCCAAATTGGAAGGGAATAAGTGAAACTATCACAATTTGCAGATGGCATGATACTATACATAGAAACTCTAAAGATTCCACCAAAAACTAGTATAACAAATAAATGAATTAAGTAAAGTTGAAGAATATAAGATTAATATACAGAAATCTGTTGCTTTTCTATACACTGATTATGAGGAAGAAAATTTCATTTAAAATTGTATCAAGAAGGAAAAAGTGCCTAAAAATAAACTTAACTAAGGAGATGAAACACCTATACTATGAAAACTATTCAACACCTATACTGTGAAAACTATTCAACACTGATAAAGAAATTGGAAAATAATATTAAAAATTGTAAAGATTTCTGGTATTCTTATATTGGATGAATTAATATTTGTTTGTGTCCAAAAAAAATATTGTGTCCATATTACCCACAGAAATTTACAGACAGATTTAATGCAATCACTATCAAAATACTCAGGACATTTTTCACAGAAATAAAATCATTAATCCTAAAACTAAGACTCCAAATTTCCAAATCATTCTTGAAAGAAAAAAGAACAAAGCGGGAGGTATGCTCCCTGACTTCAGGCTATACTATGAAGCTGCTGTAATGAAACCAGCATGGTACTGTCAAAAAACAGACACATAGATCAATGGAACAGAATAGAATACCCCAAATAAACCCACACATTTATGGTCAATATATATGATAAAAAGACAAAGATATACAATGGACAAAAGAAAATCTCTTCAAAAAGTGGTGCTGGGAAAAACTGGACAGCTGCAAGTAATAGAATAAGATTGAAGATTTCCTCCTTTGTCATAGACAAAAATAAACTCAAAATGGATTAAAGACATCAATGTAAAACCTGAAATCATAAAGCTCTTAGAAGAGAACATAAGTAGAACACTCTTCAACATGAATCAAAACATTATTTTTTTAAACGGTCATTTAAGGCAAAAGAAATAAAATTAAAAATAAACAAATGGGACCTAAGTAAACTTATAACAAAGAACTTCATCAACAAAATGCAAAGGCAACCTACTGAATGGAAAAAAAAATTGCGAAAGATATGACTGAGAAGGGATTTACTCAAATTATTTGCAGAGTACATTATGCAAAATGCTGGACTGGATGAATCAAGACAGAATCAAGATTTCCAGGAGAAATATCAATAACCTCTGATATGCAGATGATACCACTATAATGGCAGAAAGGAGATCAGTCCTGGGTGTTCTTTGGAAGGAATGATGCTAAAGCTGAAACTCCAATACTTTGGCCACCTCATGCGAAGAGTTGACTCATTAGAAAAGACTCTGATGCTGGGAGGAATTGGGGGCAGGAGAAGGGGACAACAGAGGATGAGATGGCTGGATGGCATCACCAACTCGATGGACGTGAGTTTGAGTGAACTCCAGAGGTTGGTGATGGACAGGGAGGCCTGGCGTGCTGCAATTCATGGGGTCAGAAAGAGTTGGACATGACTGAGCAACTGAACTGAACTGAACTGAAAGAGGAGAAAAAGAGCCTCTTGATGAGGGTGAAAAAGGAAAGTGAAAGAGCTGACTTAAAACTCAACATTCGAAAAACTAAGATCATGGCATCCAGTTCCATCACCTCATGGAAAATAGAAGGGGAAAAAGTAGAAGCAGTCACAGATTTACTTGGGCTCCAAAATCACTGCAGAAGGTGACTGTAGCCATGATACTAAAAGATGCATACCCCTTGAAAGTAAAGCTGTGACAAACATAGACAGCATATTAAAAAGCAGAGACATCACTTTGCTAACAATGGTCCATATAGTCAAAGCTATGGTTTTTCCAGTAGTCATGTATGAATATGAGAGTTGGATCATAAAGAAGGCTGAGTGCTGAAGATTTGATTCTTTTGAATTGTGGTGTCAGAGAAGACTCTTGAGAGTCCCTTGGACAGCAAGGAGATTAAACCAGTCAATCCTAAAGGAAATCAACCTTGAATATTCATTGGAAGGCTTGATTCTGAAGCTGAAGCTTCAATACTTTGGCCACCTGATATGAAGATGTGACTCATTGGATAAGACCCTGATTCTGGGGACGGTTGAAGGTAAAAGAAGAAGAGGGAGGCAGAGGATAAGATAGTTATGTAGCATTACCGACTCAATTGACATGAATTTGAGCAAACTCCAGGAGATAATTAAGGACAGGGAAGCCTGGCATGGCGCAGTCCATGGGGTTGCAAAGATTCAGACATGACTTAGCATCTGAATGACAACATCCAAATTATATAAACAAATCATACAACTCAATGTCAAAGAGCAAACAACCCAATTAAAAAAAGTGCCTAAGACCTGAGTAGACAATTTTCCAGAGAAGGCATACAGATGGCCAAGAAGCACATGAAAAGATGCCAATATGGCTAGTCATCAGAGTAATACACATTAAAACTACAATAGAATATCACCTCACATCTATCATAATGGCTATCATCAAAACAATCACAAATAACAAATGTTGGCTAGAATGTATGGTAAAGGGATTAGTTTTACACTGTTGGTGGAAATGTCAATTGGTGTAGCCACTATAAAAAAATCATGGCCGTTCTTCAGAAAACTAAAAATAAAACTACCAAAAGATTCAGCAATTCTACTCCTGGGTATATATTCAAGAAAAACCAAAACACTGCTTCAACATGATGATGCACCTCAATGTTCATAGCAGCATTACTTACTCCAAAGCCAAAATATGGAAACAACAAAACTGTTCAATGACAGATGAATGGATAAAGAAGTGTAGTATATAAATGCAGTAGAATCTTAAAAAAAGAATTAAATTTTACAAAATGGTGGGTAGACCTAAGGAGCATCATGTTTAGTGAAATATGTTAGACTGTGTACATACAAATGTTGTATATTATCACTTAAATGTTGAATCTAAAAATAAAATTAATATAATGATACTGAATCAGACTCACAGATACAAAGAACAAACTAGCAGTTACCAGCAGGGGTGTGGGGGAGGAGAAAGAGGATTTGAGTATTAAAGATATAAACTGCTGTAAACAAAATATATAAGCAACAAGGATACATTGTATAGCACAGGGAAATATGGCCATTATCTTTCAATAACTTTAAATGGAATATAATCTAGAAAAGTGCTAAATCATTTTGCTCTACATCTGAAACTAATATAATATTTAACTATATATCAATTAAAAAATGCAATGATGCATGTGAGAGCCCTGTGAGAATTCAGCTTTATTCTTTAGGTGAAATATCCCTGGTTATAATTATTTGCATGCTACTGAGACATGTTTTTCTGTTACAATGTAGTCCAAAAATTTGACCTTTTTTTTTTTTTTATATTTGTATGTTTTTAAAGACACTTCAAGGTTTGATGGTGCCACATTATGTGCTTTATTTGACATATTCTGCATAAATTAAGCTAAGCCTAGAATATTGTGCTTTATTGTGTATGCCAATATTTAAAAGATTTTTTAAGAAGCTGACACTTTTCCAAAGAAATCCAACTAAAAAGCTAAGGGTATGATAGCCAGTAAACATGACGGTAGTTTATATGGGAATTTCTTAGCCTAAAACAGAGCAGTTTTAAAGAGTGGTTTCAAAACTTACTAAAAGTATTTGCAATTCAAGACACCCGGGATTGGTCCGTGAGGTGGGAAGGTCCGCTGGAGAAGGAAATGGCAACCCACTCCAGTATTCTTGCCTGGAGAATTCCATGGACAGACTATGGCGAGCTATATAATCCATGGAGTTAAAAAGCATTGGACACAACTTAGCAATACACAAAAATATTTGAAGGTTAAGAAAAGAGATTGCTTACTCTGAATCCAGAAGGGATAAGTAGATCCAATGAGTGAAAACATTAGACAACCAAAATTTTAGATCAATATCAGAAGAAAAAAAAATGTACCAAACAATATGGGAATTTTCAAAAAGTGATGAGTTTCCTGACACTGAAAGTAATTTATTGGAGACTGACTGAAAATGTCTGCATCTGTGAAAGATTTTAGGAAACACTTGGGATAGGAGGAAATGCAGTTATGTCCCTGCTTTGAAAGGGAGATTGAATATTGTATATATGGTTTTAGACATACAATATTTTAAATGTTTTATTTTGTATTGGGATATAGCCAATTAACAATGTTGTGATAGATTCAGGTGAACAGTGACAAGACTCAGCCACACATACACACAGACATACATTTTTAATCCAAAGCACAACATGTTAAACTGCACCACAGATAACTTCTAGTGAAATCCTGTTTGACTTTGAATACTCCATGTCATTTGAAAAAAAATCAAGATATGATACTATTCTCAGTCTATCATTTCATTTCAAAACTTTGGCCCATGTTATATATAGGGCAAAATCTCAAGGAAAAAGTCATTTTATTAAACTTTAGGGCAATTTTTTTTTTTTTACATATCATTGAGGTTCCTTCCATTCTTAAGACATAATGATTAAAATTTTATAATATTTTTTAAAAACTGTTTTTCCAAAATAGTGTATAAAGCAGCCACAAAGTAAGTTCAACAATGGGAAATTATTTAATGAGCTATACTAATAGTGATGTTTTTATGGTGATGCAGTAATCTGTGTCCTGACTGCAGTGGTGGTTATATGCAAATCATGTTTTCACAAAATTTAACTCTTGCAGAAAACTATGTGAGAGATACATAAAACCTCTTTGCACAATCTTTGCAGCTTTCTGTGAATATATATTTCCAAATATAAAGTTCAAAAAGAAATAGTAATAAAATATGTTCTCAGGCACTTGCCATTTAGCTATATTTCCCTCTATGAATTAAATCAGCATTCTCAAGGGTTTCAAGATACCTTTACATACATAAAAGTATTAAGCACCTCACAGAGTTTCTGTTTACCTTAGTTATATCTTTTGATATTTAGAATAGTAGAACTTAAACCTGAGAATGTTTCTGAAATATTCATTAATTTTAATTTAAATATAATATATAAATTATATATTAACTTAAATAACATTTTATAACTATATTATACAAAACAAAAATGTAGTAAACAACATAGCATTATTTTTCAGTTTTGCAAATCTCTTTAATACCTGGCTTACTTAAGATAGCTGGATATACAGTAAGATCTGTTTCTAAGTTAAATCCACTGCATTGTGTTCTGATAGTTGAAGGCTATGAATACTATGTACTTACACAGATAAGTAGCTGGGAAAGGGAATAATAATAGACATTTCAGAGTGTTGCTATTCTTCTAAAATAGACCAAAATTCCACATGTGTAAGTTTCCTGAAGGCTAATCATAATGTGGAATCAGAAGCCACATCAATGAACTTCTCATGTTCCATTTTATTAAAACTTACTAATTAACTTTGTAGTTTAGTAGCTTATTGATGCATGTATTTGCAATATAATGCATTTTCATGTGTTTGGTGACTTTTATGTTAAGTTTATGTTCTTTGCAACTTTGTGATAAATAATTAAACCCTTTATTTAAGGCACCTTCCTCAAAGAAGGTTAGCATTTGCTTTCGTGTGTTACAACTTCAAACCTAAAATCTGAATGTCTATTTTTATGGGTAAAGAGTATGTTGGTTTGAGAAATCCAGTCCCCAATAAACCTTCATAGATAAGATTTGTTTCCTACGGCTGCCATAATATATTGCTACTCACTAGGTACAGAAATTTATTGTTTTGCAGTTCTAGAGATTAGAAGTCTGAAATAAAGTTATCACCAGGGCCATACTCCCCCTGAATTATCTAGAGGATGAGCCATCTTTGGCCCTTCTTAAATTTCTGTAGTTGCCAGTAATCCTTGGTGATCCTCAGTTTGTATTGCCATGCCCTTCTCCAGGGGATCTTTCTGACCCAGGGATTGAACCCAGGTCTCTTGCATCTCCTTCATTGGCAGGCAGATTCTTCACCACTGACCATCTGTGTCTCTAGTCTTCTTTTATAAGAACACTAGGCATATCATCAGATGGTCAATAATGAAATCAGGTTGATTATATTGTTTGCAGTCAAAGATGGAGAAGCTCTGTAGAGTCAGCAAAATCAAGACCAGGAGCTGACTGTGATTCAGATCATGAACTCCTTATTGCAAAATTCAGACTTAAATTGAAGAAAGTAGGGAAAACCCCTGGATCATTCAGGTATTATCTAACTCAAACCCCTTATGATTATACAGTGGGAGTTACATATAGATTCAAGGGATTAGATCTGATAGACAGAATGCCTGAAGAACTGTGGACAGAGGTGCTTAACATTGTACAGGAGGCAGTGATCAAAACCATCCCGAAGAAAAAGAAATGCAAAAAGGCAAAATGGTTGTCTGAGGAGGTCTTACACATAGCTGAGAAAAGAAGACAAGCAAAAGACAAAGGCAAAAGGGAAAGATATACCCGTCTGAATGTAGAGTTCCAAATAATAGCAGGGAGAGATAAGAAAGCCTTCTTAAGTGATCAATGCAAAGAAATAGAGGAAAACAACAGAATGGGAAAGACTAGAGATCTCTTCAAGAAAATTAGAGATAGCAAGCGAACATTTCATGCAAAGATGGGCTTGATAAAGGACAGAAATGGTATGGACCTAACAGAAGCAGAAGGTATCAAAAAAAAAAAAAAAAAAGAGAGAGAGAGAGAGATGACAAGAATATACAGAAGAACTATACAAATGTATCTTAATGACCTGGATAACCATAATGGTGTGATCACTCACCTAAAGCCAGATATCCTGCAATGCAAAGTCAAGTGGGCCTAAGGAAGCATTACTACAAACAAAGCTGATGGAGATGATGGAATTCCATCTGAGCTATTTAAAATACTAAAAGATGATGCTGTGAAAGTGCTGCACTCAATATGCCAGCAAATTTAGAAAACTCAGCAGTGGTCACAGGACTAGAAAAGGTCAGTTTTCATTTCAATCCCATAGAAAGGCAATGCCCAAAGAATGTTCAAACTACCACACAATTGCACTCATCTCACACGCTAGCAAAGTAATGTTCAAAATTCTCCAAGCTAGGCTTCAACTGTATGTGAACTAAGAACTTCCAGATATTCAAGATGGATTTAGAAAAGGCAGAGGAACCAGAGATCAGAATGCCAACATCCATTGGACCATAGAACAAGCAAGAGAATTCCAGGAAAACATTTACTTTTGCTTCATTGACTATGCTAAAGCCTTTGATTATGTGGATCACAAAAAACTTTGGAAAATTCTTCAAGAATATGGGAATACCGGACCACCACAACTGCATCCTGAGAAAACTGTATGTAGGTCAAGAAACAACAGATAGACTCGGACATGGAGCAACGGACTGGTTCAAAATCGGGAAAGGAGTATGTCAAGGCTCTATATTGTCACCCTGTTCATTTAAATTATGTGCAGAGGACATTATGTGAAATGACAGGCTGGATGAAGAACAAGCTGAATCAAAATTGCCAGAAGATATATCAATAACCTCAGATATACAGATGACACCAACCTTATGGCAGAAAGTGAAGAAGAACTAAAGAATCTCTTGAGGAAAGTGAAAGAGGAGAGTGAAAAAAGTTGGCTTAAAACTCAACATTCAGAAAACTATGATCATGGCATCTGTTCCCATCACTTCATGGCAAATAGATGGGGAAACAATGGAACAGTGATAGACTTTATTTTCTTTGACTCCAAAATCACTGCAGATGGTAACTGCAGCCATGAAATTAAAAGACGCTTGCTCCTTGGATGAAAGGCTATGACCAAACTAGACAGCATACTAAAAAGCAGAGACATTTCTTTGTCAACAAAAGTCTTTATAACAAAGATATGGTTTTTCCAGTAGTCATGTATGGATGTGAGAGTTGGACCATGAAGAAAGCTTAGTGCCAAAGTGTTGATGCTTTTGAACTGTGGTGTTGGAGAAGACTCTTGAGAGTCCCTTGGACTTCAAGGAGATCCAACCAGTCCATCCTAAAGGAAATCAGTCCTGAATATTCACTGGAAGGACTGATGCTGAAGCTGAAATTACAATACTTTGGCCACCTGATGTGAAAGGCCCTGATGCTGGGAAAGATTAAGGGAAAGAGGAGAAGTGGACGACAGAGGATGAGATGGTTGGATGGCATCATTGACTCGATGGACATGAGTTTGAGCAAACTCCAGGAATTGGTGATGGACAGGGATGCCTGGCATGCTGCAGTTTATGGGGTCACAAATTGTCAGACACTACTGAGTTATTGAACTGAAATGAGTCATATGGGATTTAGGGCCCACCCTATTCCAGTATGACTGTATCTTTAAGTGCATCTGCAATTACTCTACTTCCAAATAAATTGATATTCTTAGACTTTGGAAAGGACATGAATTTTGGTGATGGAACATATAGGAGGATACTCCAATCTAGTACATTTGGTTGATAATTAAAAAAAAATATTTCTTGTCTTTTTATTAATTATTTGTTAATTTATTTCTGTCTTTACATAGAGCTAAGGCAAAGTTAGGCATACATTCCCAACTTTTGCCTGTATAGATTGTTTCTTATTCATTCACTGATGGTATAACACACCATGGGTACTCCACATACCTTCCAAATGCTGAAGTGCCTCAAGGTTCTGTTGTAAGACCTTTTTGGGTCTGCATTCCTGTTCAAAGTAGTCTTATATACACTTATGGTTTCAGAAAGCACTTATACACTGGTAATTCCTACATCATATCTCTAACCTAAATCTCCTTTCTGAGCTGTGAATTAATATAGCTAACTACTTGATTTTTATAAGTGGATATCTCATGGAGAGCTCATTTTATTTCAGTTGACTCTCACTCACCTCTTGGCCCCTCACAACCACTGTCTGCTTTTACTCATCATTGAGTTACCTTTTCCAGAACTGCATACAGATGAAATTGTATAGTATGTAGTGCTTTGTGCCAGGCTTCTTCAGTTAGTGTAACACACATGATTGTATAAGTCAATAGTTTGTCCCACCTGATTGCTATATATCATTCCATTGTGTGCATTTACAATATTTTGTTTATCCATTCATTAATTGATAACCATTTTTATTGTTTCCATTTTTTGGGTATTATGAGTAAAGCCAATAAGTTGTTGAGAATATTTGTACACAGATCTTTATGCTATATTTTCATTGTTTTTGGGTAAACACCTAGGATTAGAATTGCTATAGTAAGCGTATGGTCAACTTTAAGAGAAAAAAACAAAACAAAACAAAACTGCCAAACTTTTTTTAAAAGTAACTTGAATAAAGTTTTGCCTTCTTTCCAAAAGTGTGTTAGACTTCCTGTTGATCCAAATCCTTGACATTGTAGTATTTTTATCTTTCTAATGAATATGCACTGTACCATGGTATGGTTTAAATTTAACTTTGCCAATGGGCAGTAATGTTGAGCTTCTTTTCTCATGCCTATCTGTTATCTTTCATAAAATGTCTTTTCACATATATGCCAATTATTCTAAAACTGGATTGTTTGTCTTCTTATTGCCGAGTTTCAAACATCTCTATCTATCTCCATATTCCAAGTACACATTTTAAATCTGATATATGTTTTCAGAATCATTTTCATAGTCTGTGGCTTGTCTTGGCATTTTCTTAGCAATATCTTTTGCAATGTAAAGACTTTTAATTTTGATGAAATCTAATTTACATTTTTTCATTATTTGTAAATTGTGTGTCTAATTTAAAACCTTTTTTTTTAACTCAAGATTCTTAGGAATTTATCCATGTTTCCCTCCAGAAATCTTATAGCTTTAGCTTTTACATTTATGTCTATAATTCATTTTAAGTTACATTTTGCTTTTCTTTTAAAATTTATTCATTTTAATTGGAAGCTAATCACTTTACAATATTGTAGTGGTTTTGCCATACATTGACATGAATTAATTTTTGAATATGGACATATAAATTCTGCTATTAATTCTTGAAATTATAGTTGTTTTTCATATTGGTTTTCCTTAAAGTCTTTGTCAAACATCAATGGGCCATTATGCTAAATGTTTTTTAAATTCTCAAAACTTGTTCTGTACTATTATTAAAGTACAACCTATACAGGTGTGCTGCAGTACACTATCCTGGAAATAGGTATGTGAAAAATGCATTCTTTGAGGCCAGTTTGGATGAATTTTTAGAGGAGACGTTTGGCCAGTTCTCCAATATTAATGTTATATTCTAAACTTTTATAAACTCCAAAAATATCCCTGAAGATTAATTATGGTAAAGAGAAAGAGTAGTAGTGAAAAACTGATTTTGTTTTAAAGCTCATGTGAAGTCTCTTATGAAGATGTGACATGTAGACTGAAACTAGGAAAAATAGATAAGATTTATCCAGTCAAAGAGTGAGAGAAAGTGTGCTCTAGACATTTGGCATAACTAAGGTACAAAATAACTAAGGTACATAACTGAAGAAAAATGTCTGGAATATTTTAGAAATTGAAAAATTATTAATATAATTGGAGCACAGAGTATGAAGATGAACAGTAGCTTTAGATAAGATCAGAGTAGTAGATAGTGGCCAGATCCTGAAACAGTGGGAATTCCTAGGTGCAATGGGGAGCAATAAACAGGTATTAAATAGGAATTTGGCATTAAAATATTTTTTTTCTGGCCACAGTGGCAGGATGGATTGAGGAGGGCACAAAGATTGAGGGGAACAATATTAGTCCATTGCAGTCATCCAGACTAGAGATTCAGATGCCTTGGATTCGAGTGTTGATAGAAGATGTAGAGAAAATTAATTCAAGAAATACTGTGAACAAATAGACATGTAGCATAATGTACTGCTACTTCCAATAGATTATATTTTATTTTTTTATTCCTAGGTTTTTTTTTTTATTCCTAGGTTTTTATTTAAGTCTAATACACAAAGGATGGGTATCAAAAGGAAGAACTTGGATAGGCTGTATAGTATGCTTATGTGTTTATGTTTTCATTATTTTCTTTTCCTTTTGTTTTATAGGGGATCTGATCTTGAAAAGTCACAACAATCTGCATGGATAATACCCTAACAACCCATTCAACTTACTTGACTCTGGTACACTTTAATATCAGTCAGTTCAGTATGACTTAACTCCTATTGGCAATATTCCATAAATTTATGATTAAATCTCAGATCAAAAAGTGCTAGCCACTTAGTAATATTTTGTGTTCTTGGATTCAGAGAACAGTTACTTTATACTAAAGATTTAAGACACACACACACACACACACAAAAAAAAAAAACCACAGGAAAATAAAATTTTAAATAAGTTAACACTTTTCCATACATTAAGGTCTACTGCAAGCTGTGTTACAAGTAGTAAGTAGTCTGTTGTTATGGCATTCTCTAAAACACCCATATATAAACTTCCCTTGTTCAGAATTGTGAGAAGTAGTTATATTTCAGTGGCAAAAATGGGTTATGT
The DNA here is from genome assembly GCF_055505025.1 of Bos grunniens. NCBI lineage: Eukaryota > Metazoa > Chordata > Mammalia > Artiodactyla > Bovidae > Bos > Bos grunniens. The sequence continues at coordinate 94,953,136 of NC_141194.1, read as the reverse complement.
TGCATATATTCATCTTTGCTTTCTACCACTTATCTATATAGTTTGAAAGGCCTATGATATTTGTATAACTCTGCCAAGAAGCAAAAATGAAGTAATGCATCTAAGTCCTGATTTGCCAGAATGTGAGTCTTCAGTCAAAAAGGAACTCAACAAATTGGAGGATAAGCTAAGCTTAAAAGGTTGAGTCTCAAGAGATATCAGAATATAAAAGTATAGTCCCTTTTCATCAGTTTGTAAGTTACTAGGAGCTCAACACTAAATGGTCTGAAAGTTCAAAGAGAGACATGCAGTTCTTTGTATTTAACACTTAATTTCCGGATAACAACTAAGTATATCATTGTACCTAACTAAATTAAAAGTAATATAGAATGCTTTATAGTGCCAAATTCTACCCCCAAATGCTACTTGTGATTATTGAAGAACTAATTTTGGCTCATTGTTTTCAAATGGCACTATTTTAATCAGTTTTTGTGCCATAGGTGAAAATCTTAAACAATGAAAAGATACATTATGAAAATTTTATTAATCTCATTTATTTTAGCTCTGCAGAATAGAATGATATATTCCAAGGAGCATAGAAGAGACAATTCACACTATTACAAACACACTGTAGCTCTTCAGGCTTGTACTTTACATGTAAAGCAGGAACAGGAATAAAGAGCTACTGTGATTCAACCAACACTTATTTTCAGTGCTAATCTGAATATTTCTCATATAAGTGGTTTGAAGGACTGTCATACTGCCACTGGAGAAGGTTCAGAAAATGTATATAGCTTTCAAAAGCCTTGTTATTAGTGAGATTTAAGCAGGGGTCTTCTTTCATTACCAGGTTCCATTCATTTCATATATTGCTGCATAAATGCAAGAAAAACTTCACTCGAGTTTGTATTGGTCCAAGAACAACAATCATTAATGCTGAATGCAAATCATTCACCAATTATACACCACAACAATTTAGCAAGAATCTGCTAGATGAAAAATGTACTTCAAGGATACTCATGGGACATACTGGACCACTAGGGAAACATTTAGAACAATGCAGAATCAAGCTAATTAAAAAAATGATGTGTGAAAAGATATTTCAGTGACTAGCATCTGGCCTCCAAATTTGTTAATTCTCTTTACATATTTATGAAAAAATGAGTAGAAAGTAGTGTCTCTCTACTTTGTGAGCTGAAAGGTGGATGCACAGAGACAATAAAAGATTGTCTCCCCATAACTTAGTGACAAAAGCAGGGATAGAATTCATGCCATTTATTTCTCAATCTGAGCCTTTGTGGCTAGGCTGAGTAACTTTGGAATAATGAAGGAATCTGAAAACACCTGATTTACTTTAGTAACAATATTCACATTAAAATCATTTTGGCTGAAATTTGCAGTCTCTGCATGGGCTATGAAATGAAAAGGAACAAGAGATGAAAAAGATCATAACCTAAATCTTGCTGATCACAATGACATTGGCTTATATTATTTATTTTTCTTTTTCCTTGATGAGCATACCTGGGTGAAACTCTGGAAAAGCTCCAGTTAATGTACAATAGAGCAGTCGACTTGAGTAATATGAACCATAAGGATCAAAGCACATATGCACTGTATTTACACCATTGAATTTAATGCAATGCATAGACTGTTATGGAGGAATTTCTATGCTAACAGCATAGTGCTAGATATTGAGATAGGTACAATGATAACTGAAACATGATCCTTGCTCCTACAAGAATACTGATTTCTGAGTAACTTAAAGGTTTGGGATCCTCTTAGAATGGCATTTTTCTGATATTTATCCCATTGTGGTTTTTGTCTTCAAATAGAATTATTCACTGAATGATTTCAGTCATCTATGCATCCATTCATTCACTCTATATCATTTCTGTGGCACCACCAAGTTCCAGGGTCTAGGCAATGTGCTGGGGATGAAGAGCATGGCACTGTTCTAAAGGTGCTCAGAGTCTATTAGAAAAAGACAGATAACAAAAAAATAACCTTAGCACAATGCATTAATTTTTTTATTTTTTTAAAATTTTTTATTTTATTATTATTATTTTTTTAATTTTATTTTATTTTTAAACTTTACAATATTGTATTAGTTTTGCCAAATATCGAAATGAATCCGCCACAGGTATACCTGTGTTCCCCATCCTGAACCCTCCTCCCTCCTCCCTCCCCATATCCTCCCTCTGGGTCGTCCCAGTGCACCAGCCCCAAGCATCCAGTATTGTGCATCGAACCTGGACTGGTGACTCGTGTCATACATGATATTATACATGTTTCAATGCCATTCTCCCAAGTCTCCCCACCCTCTCCCTCTCCCACAGAGTCCGTAAGACTGATCTATACATCAGTGTCTCTTTTGCTGTCTCGTACACAGGGTTATTGTTACCATCTTTCTAAATTCCATATATATGCGTTAGTATACTATATTGGTGTTTTTCTTTCTGGCTTACTTCACTCTGTATAATAGGTTCCAGTTTCATCCGTCTCATTAGAACTGATTCAAATGTATTCTTTCTAATGGTTGAGTAATACTCCATTGTGTATATGTACCACAGCTTTCCTATTAATTTTTAAAACTCATTATATACATAAATATTTGCATGTATATTTGATCAGATATATGTTCTTCACGATATATTGACTTTTTCATCAATAAATTAACTAGATCATTCAATGTGCATGTTATTTTCTTATCAGATTGAATTCTGAAAAAAAAAAGTTTAAAAATATTAATAGATATATTCTGATTCTTTCTTTGGAGTAAGTCCAGATAAAATCCTCATAATTAGCTTTCCATGGATCACGTCTAATTTTGCTCCTAAACAGCCTTATCTTTAATAATCTTTATATTTATTCTTAGACAATAAAAGGGACAATTATTTTTCCAAAAATATAGTTGATATACATTTAATTTAATGACATCATATCTATTAAGTCAAACCTACTTCTAAGTATTTATAATTTCCACAGAGGAGCTTTGCTATATACACATAATTTCACCATATTTAAAAGAAACAAATAATAGATGGAATACATTATAGTTTTCTTAAAAGCAATTTTTACACTTTAGAAGTATTTTAAAAAAATATACATATCAGTAGAATAAGGCCCTTTCAAGAAGACCTCTATCTTTGAACAGTTTCTTCAGATGATCTCCTAGCTTACATGGTAAATTTCATGAATATCAAGAAATCCAGCTTCATCTAAATTAAAAGCTTAAATCTCACAATAAATTTAAACTGTATTCCTACAATGAGAGATCTTACCCTGGATTAGGTCCAAAAACTTAAAGAGATTGGCCTTTGTTTAATATTCCTGCTATACCTCTTCTAAAAATTGATCTGCTATTTCTATTTCCTCTAGGTTCAGGGTGGAGAGAAAAGGAAAGTAGAAACATTGAAAAGGTATTATCTAACTAAATGTAATAGATATTTTTCATTACAGGCATGGTGGTGATTGTTTAGTCACTAAGTCATGCCCAACTCTTGCAAACCCATGGACTGTAACCTTCCAGGCTCTTCTGTCCATGGGATTTCCCAGGCAAGAATACTGGAGTGGGTTGCCACTTCTTTCCCTAGGGGATCTTCCTGACCCAGAGATTGACCCATGTCTCCTGAATTGCAAGTGGTCTCCTGTATTGCAAGTGGATTCTTTACCAACTGTGCCACCCGGGAAGCCTTGATTACAGGCATACCTCACTTTATATTGCACTTCACTTTATAGTGCTTCACCTAGACTGTTTTCCTTTCATAAATCGAAAGTTTGTAGCAAACCTGCACTGAGGAAATCTATGGCACCACTTTTTTCCAGCAGCATTTGCTAACTTTGTGTCTGTTTTTCACACTTTGAGGATTCTTCCAATGTTCTAATATTATTCATTATTGTTATATTTGTTACGGTGATCTGTGGTCATTGATCTTTGATGTTACTATTGTAAGTTCTTTGGGACATCATGAAGACAGCTAACTTAACCAATAAATGTGTATGTTCTGACTGCTCCATCAACCAGCTGTTCCACATATCTCTCCCTATCCTCAAGCCTTTCTGTACCCTGAGACAAAAACAATATTGAAATTAGGCCATTTATTAACCCTATATAATGTCCTCTAAGTGTTCAAGCAAATGGAAGAATAACAAATCTCTCACTTGAAATCAAAAGCTAGATATGATTAAACTTAGTGAGGAAAGCAGATCAAAAGCCAACATAGGCCCAAAGCCAGACCTCTTGTGCCAAACAGCTAGCCACATTGTGAATGCAAAGGAAAAGTTATTGAAGAAAAGCAAAGTTGCTAACCCCTGAACACATAAATATTCAGAAAGTTAAACAGCCTTTTTGCTGTTATAGAAAACGTTTTCATTATCTGGATATAAGATCAAATCAGCAAAACATTACCTTAAGCCAAAGCCCAATTCAGAGCAAGTCCTTAACTTTCTCCATTTCTGGAAAGGTTGAGAGAACTGAAAAAACTGAAGAAAAGTTTGAAGCTGGCAAAGGTTGGTTCATGAAGTTGAAGGAAAGAAGCATCTCTATAACATAAAAGTACAAGGGGAAGCAGAAAGTGTTTGCTAGAAACTGCAGCAAGTTACCCAGAAGATTTAACTAGGATGATTAATGAAGGTGGTTAAACTCAACAACACATTTTCAAGAAAGATTAAGCAGCCTTTTATTTGAATAACATGATATCTAGTACTTTAATAGCTAAGGAAGAGAAGTCAAAACTTCAAAGTATACGCTGATTCTCATGTTAGGAGCTGATGCAGCTGGTGACTAAGTTGAAGACAATGCTCATTTTGAAAATCCTAGGGTCCTTAATAATTATGCCAAATCTACTCTGTCTATGCTCTATAAATGGAACGACAAAGCCTGAGTGACAGCACATCTATCTACAGCATGGTTTATTTTAAGACCACTATTGAAACCTACTGTTCAGAAAAAGAAAAATTCTTTCAAAGTATTACCGCTCATTGACAATCCCAACTGGTCACCTAAGAGCTCTGGTGAAGATGTACAATGAGATTAATGTTGCTTTCATGCCTGCTAACACATCCATTTGGTAGCTCATGGATTAAGGAGTAATTTCAACTTTTGAGTCTTATTATTTAATAAATATATTTTGTAAGACTACAACTGCCATAGGTAGTGATTCCTTGATAGATCTGGTCAAAGTTAAGTTGAAAACCTTCTCTGAAGATGATTCACCATTCTAGTTGTCATTAAGAACAGTCATGATTCATGGGGAGAAGTCAAAATATTAACATCCACAAGAGTTTGGAAGAAATTGATTCCCTCATGGATGGTTTTGAGGGTTTCACAATTTCAGTGGAAGAAGTAATTGCTGAGGTGGTAAAAATAGCAAGAGAACTGGAATCAGAACTAAAGCCAGAAAATGGGACTGAATTTCTGCAATCTCATGATAGAAGTTCAATGCGTGTGGAATTACTTCTTATAAATGAGCAAAGAAAGTTGTTGAGTTGATAACAAAAGACTTAAAATACTGCATAAATTAAGTTGGCAAAGCAGTGGCAAGTTTTGAGAGAACTGACTCCAATATTGAAAGAAGTTTCTACTGCAAGTAAAATGCTATCAAGCATCATTGCATTCTACAGAGAAGTCTTTCATGAAAGGAAGAGGCTATCAATGTGGCAAACTTAATTTTGTCTTATTTTAAGAAATTGCCACAGCCACCCCCACATTCAGCAAACACAACCCTAATGAGTTAGTAGCCACCAACATTGGGGTAAAATCCTTCACTAGCAAAAATATTTACATCTCACTGAAGGCTCAAATAATGGTTAGCTTATTTTTAGCAAAGTATTTTAAATTAAGATATGTACATTGTATTTTTAGACATAATGCTGTTGCACACCTAATAGATTACAGTATAGTGTACAGTATAGTGTAAATATAACTTTTATATGCACTTGTATGTCTTGCTTTACTGCAATACTTGCTTTATTGTTGTGGTCTGGAACAAGACCTACAACATCTTCAAGGTATGCCTGTATTATGTTGGAACGCAGCACTGATACTCTCTATAGGACAGATGTGGACTATGGCTCTTTGATTTCATTAGAGAAAGCCTGTGGGGTTAACCATTACACTACTATTTGTAAAGGTGATTGGCTCTTTGTTTACTGCTCTTAACCTCCACTTCTTAGATCCTGATTCTGGCAGTAAATTCAGATTAGACATGTCTGTTGGGTTCATTACACTGTGGCAGATAATTTTCTTGGGATGGGATGCTGGTTAAGATGGTGCATGCCCAGCTACATTCATTAATGAACAACCTGGCCTGTGGGAAACATGAACCACTTCTCAGTCATGCCTTACCCCAGTCCCTGAAAACCAATAATTTACTTTCTGTCTCCAAATTGGCTTATTCTGGACATTTCACATAAATGTGAAATAATAAATAATGTGTGTCTTTTTGTTTCTGACTTTTCATTAAGCATATTGTTTATAAGATTTGTTTATATTGCAGCATGTATCAACTTCGTTGTAAATTGCTAAATAGTATTCTATTGTATGAATTCACCACATTTTCTATATCTATTCATCAATTGATTGATATTTAGCTTGTTTCTGCCTTTTGTATATTATGAAAAACGCTGCTACACATATCACTGTACAAGTGTGGCTCAGTGGTAAAGAATCCATCTGCCAATGCAAGAGATGCAGGTTTGATTCCTGGGTTGGAAAGATCCCTGCAGAAGGAAATGGCAACCCACTCCAGTACTTTTGCCTAGGAAATCGCATGGACAGAGGAGACCAGTGGGGCACAATCCATGGGGACACAAAAAGAGGAAGACACAACTTAGCAACTAAACAACAACAATGGTTTGTATACATAGGAAAAGAATCCTTGGTCATTGGTTAAGCAGTTAAACTTTTTGAGCAACCACCAATCTGTTTTCCACTAATTTCCCAACATTTTGCATTCCATTAGCAATGTATGAAGATTCAAATTTCTGTACAATTTTACCAATACTTCTTTATTGTCTGTATTTTATATTTCAACCATCCTAGTGGATGTGAAGAGGTATTTCATTATGTTTTGATATGTGTTTTCCATTGAATAGTGATGGTGAACATTGTTTCATGTGCTGATTGGCCACTTGTATATCTTCTTTAGAGAAATGTCTACTCAGATGATCTGCCCATTATTTACTTACCTTGTTTCTAATATTGAGTTGTAAATGTTCTTTATTCCCTTCATGGATTACAGCCTTATTATGGCAAAGGGGCTTGCATAACTCAATGAGGTTATGAGTCATGTTGTTCAAGGTCACCAATGATGGATGGATCATAGTGAAGAGTTCTGACAAAATGTGATCTACTGGAGAAGAAAATGGCAACACATCCCAATATTCTTGCCTGCAGAACCCAATGGACAGGTACCCCCATGAAGAGGGAAAAAAAGCCATGATGCTGGAAGATGAACACTCATAGTCAATGGAGTAGCCCTTGTAGTCAACAAGAGTCTGAAATGAAGTACTTGGGTTCAATTTCAAAGACAACAGAATAATCTTGGTTTGTTTCCGAGACTAACTATTCAACATCACAGTAATCTAAATCTATGCCCCAATCACGGATTCTGCAAAAGCTAAAGCTGAGTGGTTCTATGAAGACCTACAATACTTTCTAGGATTAACACCAAAAAAGACGTCCTTTTCATCATAGAGAATTAGAATGCAAAATTAGGAAGTCAAGAGATACCCAGAATAATAGGCAAGCTTGAAATTGGAGTACAAAATGAAGCAGGTCAAAGGTTAACAGAGTTTTGTCAAGAGAACACAATGGTCATAGCAAACACTCTTTCCAAAAATGCAAGAGATGAATCTACGCATGACTAACACCAGATAGTCGATACCAAAATCAGACTGATTTTATTCTTTGCAGCCAAAGATGGAGAAACTTTATATGGGCAACCAAAACCAGACCTGGAGCTGTCTGTGTGATCATCAGCTCCGTATTGCAAAATTCAGGCTTAGGTTGAAGAAAATAGGGAAAACCACTAGGCCATTCAGGTATGATGTAAATCAAATCTCTTATGATTACATAGTGGATGTGATGAATAGATTCAAGGTATTAGATCTGGTAGACAGAGTGCCTGAAGAACTATGGACAAAAGTTTGTAACATTCTACAAGCAGCTAGAGTGGTGGCTGCATGGCACTGGAGCTGTGGCTGCGTGGCACTGGAATGATTATGAGGAGATACCCCACATCCAAGGGCAGAGAAACCACAGCAAGACAGTAGGAGAGCTGAAAATTGCATTTAAAACCAAACCCCCATACCCACCAGAGACATTCAGAGGGCTCAAACAAACCTTGTGTGCACCAGGACCCAGAGACCCCACAGAGACTGAGACAGAACTGTGTTTGAGTGTCACCTGTGGAGGTACAAGTCAGCAGTGGACTCTGCAGGGACAGGGGCTCTGGGTGCAGCAGACTTGGGTATGGCATAAGCCCTCTTGGAGGAGTTTGCCATTAACCCCACCATAGAGCTGCCAGAACTTACACAGGACTTGGGAAATAGACTCTTGGAGGGCACAAACAGAACCTGGTGCACACCAGGACCCAGGAGAAAGGACCTGTGACCCCACAAGAGATTGACCCAGACTTGCCCGGGAGGTGTCCAGGAGTCTCCAGCTGAGACGTGGGTCAGTGGTGGCCTGCTGCAGGGTTGGGAGGAATAAGTGTAGCAGTACATGTATGGGTCCTTCTGAAGGAGGTCGCCATTATCTTCATTACTTCCACCATGGTTCGGCCCAGGTAAATAACAGGGAGGGAACACAGCTCCATCCATCAACAGAAAATTTGATTAGATTACTGAGCATGGCCCTGCCCATCAGAACAAGACCCAGTTTCCAGCTCAGTCAGTGTCTCCCATCAGGAAGCTTCTATAAGCCTCTTATCCTTCTCCATTAGAGGGCACAAAGACTGAAAACCACAATCACAGAAAACTAAACATTCTGATCCCATGGATCACAGCCTTGACTAACTCAATGAAACTATGAACTATTCTGTTTAGAGCCACCCAAGATGGACTGGTCATGGTCAAGAATTCTGACAAAATGTAATCCAATGGAGAAGGGAATGGCAAACCACTTCAGTATTCTTGCCTTGAGAACCCCATGGATAGTATGAAAAGACAAAAAGATAAGACACTGAAAGATGAACTCCTAAAGTCAGTAGGTGCCCAATATGCTACTGGAAATCGGTGGAGAAATCACTCCAGAAAGAATGAAGAGATGGAGACAAAGCAAAAACAACACCCATTTGTGAACGTGATTGGTGATAGAAGTAAAGTCTAATGATATAAAGAGCAATACTGCATAGAGACCTGGAATGTTAGGTCCATGAATTAAGGCAAATTGGAAGTGGTCAAACAGGAGATGGCAAGAGTGAACGTTGACATTCTAGGAATCAGTGAACTAAAATGGAATGGAATGGGTGAATTTAACTCAGATGACCATTATATCTACTATTACAGGCAAGAATCCCTTAGAAGAAATGGAGTAGCCATCATGGTTAACAAGAGTCCGAAATGCAGTACTTGGATGCAATCTCAAAAATGGTAGAATGATCTCTGTTTGTTTCCAAGGCAAATCATTCAATATCACGGCGATCCAAGCCTATGCCCCAACCAGTAATGCTGAAGAAGCTGAAGTTGAAGAAGCTGAAGTTCTATGAAGACCTACAAGACCTTTCAGAACTAACACCCCAAAAAGATGTCCTTTTCATTATAGGGGACTGGAATGAAAAAGTAGGAGGTTAAGAAATACCCAGAGTAGCAGATAAATTTGGCCTTGGAGTACAGAATGAAACAGGGAAAAGGCTAATAGAGTTTAGGCAAGAGAGCACACTGATTGTAGCAAACACCATCTTCCAACAACACAAGAGACAGCTCTACACATGGACATCACCAGATGGTCAATACTGAAATCAGATTGATTATATTCTTTGCAGCCAAAGATGGAGTTCTACACAGTCAGCAAAAACAAGACTGGGAGATGACTGTGGCTCAGATCATGAACTATTTATTCTCAAATTCAAATTTAAATTGAAGAAAGTAGGGAAAAGCACTAGATCATTCAGGTATGACCTAAATCAAATACAGTAGAAGTGAGAAATAAATTCAAGGGATTAGATCTGATAGACGAAGTCTCTGAAGAAATATGGACGGAGGTTTGTGACATTGTGCAGGAGGCAGCAATCAAGAAAATCACCAAGAAAAATAAACGCAAAAAGGCAAAATGGTTGTATGAGCAGACCTTACAAATAGCTGGGAAAAGAAAAGAAGTGAAAAGGAAAGGAGACAAAGAAAGATATACCAATTTGAATGCAGAGTTCCAAAGAGTAGCAAGGAGAGATAAGACAGCTTTCCTCAGTGGTCAGTGCAAAGAAACAGAGGAAAACAGTAGAATAGGAAAGACTAGAGAACTCTTCAAGAAAATCACAGATATCAATGGGACATTTCATGGAAAAATGGGGACAATAAAGGACAGGAACGTTATGGAACTAACAGAAGCAGAAGATATTAAGAAGAGGTCACAAGAATACACAGAAGAACTATACAAAAAAGATGTTCATGAACCAGATAATCACGATGATATCAACATTCATGTAGAGCCAGACATCCTGGAATGTGAAGTCAAGTGGGCCTTAACAAGCATCACTACAAACAAAGCTAGTGGAGGTGATGGAATTCCAGTTGAGCTATTTCAAATTCTAAAAGATGATGTTGTGAAAGTGCTACACTCGAATTGCCAGCAAATTTGGAGAACTCAGCAGTGGCCACAGGACTGGAAAAGGTCAGTTTTCATTCCAATCCCAAAGAAAGGCAATGACAAAGAACGTTCAAACTACCGTACAATTGCACTCATCTCACACGTTAGTAATGTTCAAAATTATCCAAGCCACGCTTCAACAGTACATGAACCGTGAACTTGCAGATGTTTAAGTTGGATTTACAAATGTCAGAAGAACCAGAGATCATACTGTCAACATCCACTAGATCATGGAAAAAGCAAGAGAGTTCCAGAAAAACATCTATTTCTGCTTTATTGACTATGCCAAAGCCTTTGACTGTGTGGATCACAATAAACTGTGGAAAAATCTTCAAGAGATGGGGATAGAAGACTACCTGACCTGCCTCTTGAGAAATATGTATGCAGATCAGGAAGCAACGTTAGAACTGGATATGGAACAGCAGACTGGTTCCAAATCGGGAAAGGAGTATGTCAAGGCTGTATACTATCACCCTGCTTATTTAACTTTTATGCAGAATACAGTATAAGAAATGCTGGGCTGGATGAAGCACAATCTGGAATCAAGATTGCCAGGAGAAATACCAATAACCTCAGGTATGCAGATGACACCACCCTTATGGCACACAGCGAAGAAAAACTAAAGATGAAACAAACTTGATGAAAGTGAAAGAGGAGAGTGAAAAAAAAAATTGCTTGAAACTCAACATTCAGAAAACTAAGTCATGACATCTGATCCCATCATTTCATGGCAAATAGATGGAGAAACAGTGGAAATAGTGACAGACTTTATCTTTTTGGGCTCCAAAATCACTGCAAATTGTGACTGCAGCCCTGAAATTAAAAGACACTTATTCCTTGGAAGAAAAGTTATCAGCTACCAAGACAGCATATTAAAAAGAAGAGACATTACTTTGTCCACAAAGGCCCATCTATTCAAAGCTATGGTTTTTCCATTAGTCATGTATGGATGTGACAGTTGGACTCTAAAGAAAGCTAAGCACTGAAGAATTGATGCTTTTGATCTGTGGTGTTGGAGAAGACTCTTGAGAGTCCCTTGGACTGCAAAAAGATCCAACCAGTCCATCCTAAAGGAAATCAGTCCTAATATTTATTGGGAGGATTGATGCTGAACCTGAACCTCTGATACTTTTGCCACCTCATGGTAAGAACTGACTCATTTGAAAAGACCCTGATGCTGGGAAAGATTGAAGGCGGGAGGAGAAGGGGATAACAAAGGATGACATGGTTGTATGGCATCACCGACTCAATGGACATGACTTTGAGTAAACTCTGGGAGTTGGTGATGGACAGGAAGGCCTGGCTTGCTTCAGTCCATGGGGTCACAAAGAATCAGACACGACTGAGCAACTGAGATGAACTGAGCTAACAGGAGGCTGTGAACACAACTATCCCAAAGAAAATTATATGAAGAAGGCCAAGTGGTTGTCAGAGAAGGCTTTACAAATAGTTGAGGAAAGAAGGGAAGTGAAAAGCAATGAAGATAGGAAAAAATATACCCACGTGAATAGAGAGTTTCAGAGAATAGCAAGGAGAGATAAGAAGCCCTTCTTAAATGAACAATACAGTGAAATAGAGAAAAGCAACACTATTGGGAAGGCTATATACATTTTCACTAAAATTGGAGATATCAAGGCAACATTTCACAAAAGAATGGACATGATAAAGGGCAGAAACGGTAAGGACAGAAGATACTTAGAAGATATGGTAATAATACAGTGAAGAACTAGACCAAAAAAAAAAAAAAAAAAAGTCTTAATGACCTAGATAGACATGATGGTTTAGTGACTCATCTAGAGCTGGACATCGTAGAATGTGAAGTCATGTGGGCCTTAGGAAGGATTACCACAAACAAAGCTAGTGAGGGTGATAGAATTCCTATTGATCTATTTAAAATCCTAAAAGACAGTGCTGTTAAAGTGCCACACTCAATGTGTCAGCAAATTTGGAAAACTCAGCAGTGGCCATAGGACTGGAAAATGCCAGTTTTCATTCTAATCCCAAAGAAGGGCAATGCCAAAGATTGTTCAAAATACCATACAACTGGGCTCATTTTACATCTAGCAAGGTTACACTTGAAATTCTTCAAGCTAGGCTTCAGCAGTATATGAACTTAGAACTTTCAGATGTACAGGCGGAGTTTAGAAAAGGCAGAGGTACCAGAGATCAAATTGACAACATTCTCTGGATCATGGAGAAAGCAAGGGAGTTCCACAAAAATAGCTACTTCTGCTTCATTTACTATGCTATAGCCATTGTTTGGATTACAACAAACTATGGAAATTTCTTAAAGAGATGAAGATACCAGACCACCTTACCTGTCTCATGAGAAAAACGTAAGCAGATCCAGAAGCAACAGTTAGAACTGGGCATGGATCAACAAACTGATTCCAAATTGGGAAAGGAATATAAATGTTCCCTTGACATCTCCAATTTTCTTTAAAAAAATATCTAGTCTTTCCTGTGTCAAGGTTATATATTGTCATATATGCCTGAAAAACTGAAACTTTCAAAATGCAGTGCCTGTGAAGAATATTGAGATTGTTTCAAATGCAAGGAGATCAAATCAGTCAATCCTAAAGGCAAACAACCCTGAGTATTCACTGGAAGTACTGTTGCTAAAGGTGAAGATCCAATATTTTGACCAACTGATGTTAAGAGCTGAATCATTAAAAAAGACCCTGATGCTGGGAAAGATTGAAGGCAAAAGGAAAAGGGGGAAGCAGAGGATTAAATGGTTAGATAGCATCAAAGACTCAATGCACATGGAATTGAGGAAACTCTGGGAGTTAGTGAAGGACAGAGCAGCCTGCAATGCTACAGTCCACGGGGTCCCAAAGACTCGGACATGACTTAGCAACTGAACAAGTTTTCTTTATATGTTCTAAACACAAATTTCTTAGATATAACATTTTCAAGTGTTCTCTCACATTCTGTGGGTTGTCTTTTCACTTCATGAGGTATTTTAAAACACAAAAAAATTTAATTTTAATAAAGTCTAATTTATGTTTTTTCCATGTCATTCATGATTTTTGTGAAAGTCACTCAGTTGTGTCTGACTCTTTGGGACCCCATGGAGTGGGTAGCCTTTTATTGTTTAATCTGAAATCATGAATATTTACTTATATGTTTTCTTCTAAAAGTTTTAGCTTTAGTTCTTACATTTAGTTTTGTATCCCATTTTAGTTCACTTTTTTTAATATGATATGAGAAATTGATCCAAGTCCATTTTTTAGTTTTTGAATTGTTCAGCGTCTTGTGCTGAAAAATCTATTCTTTCTCCATTGGATTTTCTTTAATTCAGTTCAGTTCAGTCGCTCAGTCATGTCTAACTCTTTGCGACCCCATGAATCGCAGCACTCCAGGTCTCCCTGTCCATCACCAACTCCTGGAGTTCACTCAAACTCACGTCCATCGAGTTGGGGATGCCATCCAGCCATCTCATCCTCTGTCGTCCCTTTCTCCTCTTGACCCCAATCCCTCCCAGCATCAGAGTCTTTTCCAATGAGTCAGCTCTTCGCATGAGGTGGCCAAAGTACTGGAGTTTCAGCTTTAGCATCATTGCTTCCAAAGAACACCCAGGGCTGATCTCCTTCAGAATGGACTGGTTGGATCTCCTTGCAGTCCAAGGGACTCTCAAGAGTCTTCTCCAACACCACACTTCAAAAGCATCAATTTTTTGGTGCTCTGCTTTCTTCACAGTCCAGTTCTCACATCCATACATAACCACTGGAAAAACCATAGCCTTGACTAGACGGACCTTTGTTGCTAAAGTAATGTCTCTGCTTTTCAATATGCTATCTAGGTTGGTCATAACTTTCCTTCCAAAGAGTGAGTGTCTTTTAATTTCATGGCTTCAGTCACCATCTGCAGTGATTTTGGAGCCCAAAAAAGTAAAGTCAGATACTGTTTCCCCATCTATTTCCCATGAAGTGATGGGACCAGATGCCATAATCTTTGTTTTCTGAATGTTGAGTTTAAGCCAACGTTTTCACTCTTCTCTTTCACTTTCATCAAGAGGCTTTTTAGTTCCTCTTCACTTTCTGCCATAAGGGTGGTGTCATCTGCATATCTGAGGTTATTGATATTTCTCAGCATCCTTATAAAAATCAATTGATTATAAATATGAGGGTTTATTTATGAACTTTACATTGATCTATATACCTTTTCAAACTGAGTACTATACAGTCTGGGTTTCTATAACTATGTTGTGGGATGTGCAATCAGACTGTGATTTCACCAAGTTTTTTCCTTTACATGATTATTTTGGCTATTTCAGGTCCACTGAATTTCCTTATGAATTTCAGAATTAGCTAATCAATATCTGCATAAAAGGCAGCTGGGATTTTGATCATGACTATGTTAAATCAGTACATTAAATGGGAGTATTGCCATTCTAACAATTTTTGTTTCCGTGCATGAACATGGCTTATTCTTAGATTTAGTTATATCCTAAAAATTTTTTCAAAGATGCTCTGGAGATTTAAGGGTACAGCTCTTGTATTTCTTTTACTAAATGTATTCTTAACTTTATGTTATTAATTTAGATTATCATAATTTCATCTTCATTGTTCATTGCTAGTGTAAATAATAATTAATTTTATATATTAATCTGTAAATATTCTATATTTTATATGTTATGTTATGATAACTATAATATCTCTACCCATCTGTACTTATATCTATATGTCTATATACATACAAATACACACACAGAAGGAAGGGAGTGAGAGGGAGAGAGAAACAGATAAACTTGAATTCTTTTTTTACTTTCCTAATTATTTGGATAGATCTGCTAGTACAGTTCAGAGAAGGCAATGGCACCCTACTCCAGTACTTTTGCCTAGAAAATCCCATGGACGGAGGAGCCTGGTAGGCTGCAGTCCATGTGGTCGCTAAGAGTTGGACACGACTGAGCGACTTCACTTTCACTTTTCACTTTCATGCATTGGAGAAGGAAATGGCAACCCACTCCAGTGTTCTTGCCTGGAGAATCCCAGGGACTGGAAGCCTGGTGGGCTGCCGTCTATGGGGTCGCACAGAGTCAGACACGACTGAAGCGACTTAGCAGCAGCAGCTAGTACAGTTGGCTATCCATATTTGTGGGTTTCACATCCACGGATATGGACGGCTGAATATAAAAGACTTAACTAACCAAGGATTTTGGTATCCACAAGGGATGCTGGAAACAATACCTTGTGGATACTCAAGGAGGAGTATACAATGCTGGAAAAAAAAAAGTGGAAAAAATGAATATCCGTTTCTTTTTCTTGGTGGAGAAGGAAATGGCAACCCATTCCAGTATTCTTGCCTGGAGAATCCCATGGACGGAGGAGCCTGGTGGGCTACAGTCCACAGGGTCGCAAAGAGTCAGACACGACCGAGCGACTTCACTTCACTTCTTTTTCTTGAACTAATGAAGAAAGCATTGTATTTCATCATTAACTATGATGTTAGCTGTGGGTTTTTTGTACATAATTTTCCATCAAATTTTGGAAGTGGCCCTTTATTCCTAGTTTTTTGAATATTTCTTAATAAAGAAAATTTGTTGTATGTGACCAAATTCTTTTTCTGCACCTAATGATATGATAAAGTGGGATTTGTCATTCATTATATTACATATTATATTGCATTGATTTTCAAATATGATATCAACTTTGCATTCCTAGGGTAAATCTTGGTTCGAAGTTGCAATTTTTTTGTATACTGCTAGATATTACACATATCTTGTTGAAGATTTTTATTTCTATATAAGTGATATGGAAAAGAAATGCAAAACAGCAAAATGGCTGTCTGGGGAGGCCTTACAAATAGCTGTGAAAAGAAGAGAAGTGAAAAGCAAAAGAGAAAAGGAAGGATATAAGCATCTGAATGCAGAGTTCCAAAGAATATCAAGGACAGATAAGAAAGCCTTCCTCAGCGATCAGTGCAAAGAAATAGAGGAAAACAATAGAATGGGAAAGACTACAGATCTCTTCAAGAAAATCAGAGATATCAAGCGAACATTTCATGCAAAGATGGGCTAGATAAATGACAGAAATGATATGGACCTAACAGAAGCAGAAGATATTAAGAAGAGGTGGCAAGAATACACAAAAGAACTGTACAAAAAAGAGTTTCATGATCCAGATAATCATGATGGTGTTATCACTCACCTAGAGCCAGACATCCTAGAATGTGAAGTCAAGTGGGCTTTAGAAAGCATCACTATGAACAAAGCTAGTGGAGGTGATGGAATTCCAGTTGAGCTGTTTCAAATCCTGAAAGATGATGCTGTGAAACTGCAGCACTCAATATGCCAGCAAATTTGGAAAACTCAACAGTGGCCACAGGATTGGAAAAGGTCAGTTTTCATTCCAATCCCAAAGAAAGGCAATGAAAAAGAATGCTCAAACCACCACACAATTGCAATCATCTCACATGCTAGTAAAGTAATACTCAAAATTCTCCAAGCCAGGCTTCAGCAGTATGTGAACTGTGAACTTCCAGATGTTCAAGCTGGTTTTAGAAAAGGTAGAAGAACCATTCTCCCAAATCATCTCACCCTCTCCCTCTCCCACAGAGTCCAAAAGACTGTTCTATACATCAGTGTCTCTTTTGCTGTCTCGTACACAGGGTTATTGCTACCAACTTTCTAAATTCCATATATATGCGTTAGTATACTGTATTGAGTAAACTGTATTGGTGTTTTTCTTTCTGACTTACTTCACTCTGTATAATCCACTCCAGTTTCATCCACCTCATTAGAACTGATTCAAATGTATTCTTTTTAATGGCTGAGTAATACTCCATTGTGTATATGTACCACAGCTTTCTTATCCATTCATCTGCTGATGGACATATAGGTTGCTTCCATGTCCTGGCTATTATAAACAGTGCTGCGATGAACATTGGGGTACACTTGTCTCTTTCCATTCTGGTTTCCTCAGTGTGTGCCCAGCAGTGGGATTGCTGGATCATAAGGCAGTTCTATTTCCAGTTTTTTAAGGAATCTCCACACTGTTCTCCATAGTGGCTGTACTAGTTTGCATTCCCACCAACAGTGTAAGAGGGTTCCCTTTTCTCCACATCCTCTCCAGCATTTATTGCTTGTAGACTTTTGGTTTGCACCCATTCTGACTGGCGTGAAATGGTACCTCATAGTGGTTTTGATTTGTATTTCTCTGATAATGAGTGATGTTGAGCATCTTTTCGTGTGTTTGTTAGCCATCTGTGTGTCTGCTTTGGAGAAATGTCTATTTAGTTCTTTGGCCCATTTTTTGATTGGGTCATATATGAAATGAGTCACCAGTGCAGGTTTGATGCACGATACTGGATGCTTGGGACTGGTGCACTGGGATGACCCAGAGGGATGGTATGGGGAGGGAGGAGGGAGGAGGGTTCAGGATGGGGAACACATGTACACCTGTGGCAGATTCATTTTGATATATGGCAAAACCAATACAATATTGTAAATTTAAATAAAATAAAATTTTAAAAAATACATCAATATATAAAAATGTTCTAAGTATACTCACACTAAACTTAATCAAGCTGAATGTTCACTAAACAGCATTAATATAACTATTTAAACAGTGAAAGTAACAATTTAGTGGGTTTTCTGATATATCCTTGACAAGAATTAAACTAATCAGGAAAGGAAATATAATTGGGTAATTTAGTACAAAAATAAACTGAAACCAAATTACCTCAAAGTATAATCTTACTTTAAAATTTCTTTTTTGTAAAAAGCAATGAAAATAGTTGTTGGACTGTGCTATAATAATTAAAACTATATCTTTTTATGACTATCCTTTCAAATATTAAATTGATTTATGTTCAAATCTAAAAAAAAAAAAAGAAGAAGAAGAAGAACCAGAGATTAAATGGCCAACATCTGCTGAATCATCGAAAAAGCAAGAGAGTTCCAGAAAAACATCTATTTCTGCTTTATTGACTATGCCAAAGCCTTTGACTGTGTGGATCAAAATAAACTGTGGAAAATTCTGAAAGAGATGGGAATACCAGACCACCTGACCTGCCTTTTGAGAAATCTGTATGCAGGTCAGGAAGCAACAGTTACAAGTGGACATGGACCACAGAATGGTTCCAAATAGGAAAAGGAGTACATCGAGGCTGTATATTGTCACCCTATTTATTTAACTTATATGCAGAGTACATCATGAGAAATGCTGGGTTGGATGAAGCACAATCTCGAGTCAAGATTGTCGTGAGAAATATCAATAACCTCATATATGCTGATGACACCACCCTTACAGCAGAAAGTGAAGAGGAACTAAAAAGCCTCTTGATGTAAGTGAAAGAGGAGAGTGAAAATGTCGGCTTAAAGCTCAACATTCAGAAAACGAAGATCATGGCATCTGGTCCCATCATTTTATGGGAAATAGATGGGGAAACAGTGGCTGACTTTATTTTGGGGGGCTCCAAAATCACTGCAGATGGTGATTGAAGCCATGAAATTAAAAGATGCTTAACTCCTTGGAAGGAAAGTTATGACCAACCTAGACAACATATTAAAAAGCAGAGATATTACTTTTTCAACAAAGGTCCATCTAGTCAAGGCTATGGTTTTTCCAGTGGTCATGTATGGATGTGAGAGTTGAACTGTGAAGAAACCTGAGCACTGAAGAATTGATGCTTTTGAACTGTGGTGTTGGAGGAGATTCTTCAGAGCCCCTTGGACTGCAAGGA
Source organism: Bos grunniens (assembly GCF_055505025.1). Taxonomy (NCBI): domain Eukaryota; kingdom Metazoa; phylum Chordata; class Mammalia; order Artiodactyla; family Bovidae; genus Bos; species Bos grunniens. Next base: position 94,933,659 of record NC_141194.1, on the reverse strand, counting down.
GGTCCAACCAATCCATCCTAAAGGAGATCAGTCCTGGGTGTTTATTGGAAGGACTGATGCTGAAGCTGAAACTCCAATATTTTGGCCACCTCATGTAAATAGTGAACTCACTGGAAAAGACCCTGTTGCTGGGAGGGATTGGGGGCAGGAGGAGAAGGGGACGACAGAGGATGAGATGGCTTGATGGCATCACCAACACGATGGACGTGAGTCTGAGTGAACTCTGGGAGTTAGTGACAGACAGGGAGGCCTGGCATGCTGTGATTCGTGGGGTTGCAAAGAGTTGGACATGACTGAGTGAGCTGAACTGAACTGAAGGGATATTGGTTTATAGTTTTCTTTTCTTGTGATATCTTTGTCAGAATCTGATATCAGTAATACTGGCACCATCAAATGAGCTGCAAAATATCACTTTTCATCAATTTTGGAAGAGTCTGTGAAAGATTGATGTTAATGATTCTTTAAATATTTGATATAAGTCAGCAGTAAAATCTTCTGGTCTTTTGTGTGAGATTTTTTATTGCTAATTTAATATCTCTGTACTTGTCATATATCTATTTAGATTTTTTCTTTCTTCTTGAACTAGTTTTGATAGTTTGTGTGTTTCAAGGATTTGTTCATTTCATCTAGTTTATCTAGTATATTGAAATGCAGTTTTTAATAATATTTATTTAACACTTTGACAATTTTTCTAATCTTTTGAAATAATCAACTTTTATTTTATAGATTTTTTAAATTATCCTATTCTTTCCATATTTTATATCTCCTATAATCTTTATCATTTCCTTTTACCTACTTGATTTGTGTTTTGCTTGCCCTTCTTTTTCTAGTATTGTAAATTAGAAGATTGTTATGAATTTCAGATATTAATCCTTTTAAATATTTCTATTTAATCTATACATTTTCCTCTGAGCACTACCTCTGCTGCATCTCATACATATTTTGTATGGTGTTTCCATTTCATGTCTCTGAAAATGATCTCTCATTTATTTTGTGATTTCTTCTTTAACATACTAGTTATTTAACATCGTGTATTTAATTTTCCACAAATTTTTGAATTTTCAAACTTTGTTTTTTATAAACAATATAAATTTAATTATTTGCTATTGACTTCTAGTTTGATTCCATTGTGGTTACAGATCATATTTTGCATTATTTCAGTTCTTATATATGTGTTTAGACTTGGTTTCTTGACTAACATATGGTCAGTTTTAGAGAATGTTCTATGTACACTTGAGAATAACCTGCGTGTACTTTCTGCTGTTCTTGGAGTATATAAAAGAATCTATTAGATCCAGTTGGTTATATGTTTATTCAAATATTATATTACTTTGTTGATTATCTGCCTAGTTATTCTAATCATTATTGAAAATAGGTATTAAAATATCCAAATACTCTTCATGAATATTGTATTTGAATTTGCAATTTTATAAGTTTCAGTTCTTTTTTGTCTGTTACAAAGATGTTTGTAATTGTTAGGTCTTCAAGATTGATTCTTTTTGGGATGAGAAGTTAAATTATTTTGATGTCTAATTTACACATTTATTTACATGTTCATTTATTCATTTTGAATTGAGATGTACTTTATAATATTGTGTAGCAATGATTTGCAACATGTTTACTTAACACATTTGTATGTTGCAATATGATTATAAACATCATGTTAGCTAACACCTCTAGCACATGTTCATGGTGGAAATATTTAAGATTTAGTCTCAGTAATTTTAAAGTGTATGATACCATTTTTACTATAATTATTATGCTGTGCCTTAGATCTCCAGAGTTTATTAATCTTCTAATTGCAACTATGTACTCTAACAATTTTCTCTTTGTTGTTCAGATTATATAATTTCTATTGTTCCATCTTTAACTTTACTCTTTCCTGTGCCCTCTCCTTTCTGCTGTTGAGTTGTTTTAGTTTGGTTAAAGTACTTTTCAGCTGTTAAATATACATTTGTTTTTTCTTTATATCTTCTATTTCTTTTCTGAAATGTATTTCTTTGTTGAGACTTTTGTCATTTCATTTCACTTTTGCTCAAATTTCATGTTAAAGCATTTTTATTAGTGCTTTAAAACTGTCAGACAATTTCAATATTTTGCATTTGTTCATAGTTCAAACATATTTTGAATTGCCTTTCTCATTCAAGTTGAGATTGATTGTATGAAAATTGAGTTTGATTTTATCCTGGATATTTTGAATATTACACCATGAAACACTTAATCTTATATAAAGCTTCTGTGTTAGTAGTTATCTTCTAAAATAACACTAGCCAGGAAAGGAAAGAGGAAATGTCATCACTCTACTTCCAAATGGGAGTGAAAAGTTCAGTTTCCTCATTCAGTACTCCTGATACTCCAGGGTGGGAGGAACACATCATTATTCCTGAGTTTGAAAGTTCAGGCACTGTATTAGGCCTCTGATGACATTACCCTGTCTTGTTGAGGGAGAAAGATACTTCTTTACTGCTCTTCACATGGCCTCTCCATTGACATTGCAAAGGGGGAATGTCATTACTGCTTAACAGTGATACATGTTACATGTCTTTGTTATGCCCCTTCAGACAATACAATGGTGTAGAGGGGTACCTCATTACTGCCAATTGTGCTGTGGAAGTCCAGATTCTCCACATCCTCTCCACTGATACCATGGATGATGGTGGGAGGTGCCCCATTAGCATCTGGCAATGATGAAAGTTCCAGTTTACTACTAATTCTTCTCTGACACAACTCTCTTGGATTGTACGGTGGAGGTTTATCTTCTTGTAGCAGGGTAAATATGGAATTCTAGTCTCCCTTCTTTGTCTTTGGTAATTAAGTAGAGTAGGACTACTGTTTTATTTTTTCTGTATTGTTTGGCTACAGTAAGATGAGTATTGTCTCAAAGTTCTCTTATTAGGGTTCTCCACCATGGTACTTTAGCTGTTGAAAATAGGCTTTGTTGGGGATATTTTTTGTCACATATATTCGTGTTTCTGGCCTGCCACATTCTCTAGCATCAAGTCTAGGGTATATAAGGTGAAAAAGAAAACGCACAGACATAATAATGCTGTTTTTCTTTATATCCCTAGTTCCTTAGCTACTTTACCTTTTTCTCTTATCCTTTAAGAGTCTCCTGATACCTCTTTTATATATAACATACAAGATATGCATATAACATCCAAGAGTTTTAATAAGTGTATTTGAAGGGAAGAATAAGAAGAATGTATACTCCAACTTGTCTATAATCAGTTGCATAAAAATATCTAATTGTTTATCTTGCTTTTTCTATAATCCAGCAGATGTTGGCAATTTGATCTTTAGTTCCTCTGCCTTTTCTAAATCCAGCTTGAACATCTGGAAGTTCTTGGTTCACATACTGTTGAAGCCTCACTTGGAGAATTTTGAACATTACTTTGCTAGCATGTGAGATGAGTGCTATGAAAACTGAAATTTATTTAGTGATTTTAAAGTTTAGGGACAGGCACCCTAAACAAAGAAAGGGACAGTCACCAATGCTGTATATAAATATTTAAGTGTTTAAAGTGTTACATAAATATTTAAATAAAATTCACACCAATTACTTGCAAACTCTTCCAATAAGCTACAGAGCATGGAATCATTCACAGACCATTCTATGAGAGTCGGACAAGACTGAAGTGACTTAGTAGTAGTAGTAGTAGTAATGCATGTTTCAACACTAGGGTTGAGTATTTCTTAACTGAAATTCTAGGAATTATAATTTTAATACTATTAGTGTAATTCTACATAGAAAGATTTTATCTTGTATACTTGCATGCAAAAGGATTATTTTTAAAAATGCTCATTAATGGGGTGTAGATTAAGTTGGCAGGGGAAGAAGGATAGATATGGACTATACCTGTAGGAAGACCTATAAAGGAACACTAGAAAATCTTTTCCTCTAAAGACCCAAATCGGTGTTGTAACAATAGGAATGTAATATAAAGAATAGGTATGAGAGGAAAAATTAAGCATCAGTATTAGGAAACTGATTGGTTATAAACGTATATCAGGTTTAAATCCAGGTTTATCATTGGTTTCTGGGTAACAAGAGGAGAAATAGGTCTTTGGAAAGAAACTAGCTCTGCATTAGATGTTAGTACAAGGAGGGAAGATAAAATTCAAGAGATGAAATAATCCCATCATATTCCATCTTGTCACTTAAAAAAAAAAAAATCATTGATCATGAGAATTCTCACAAATAAAGCAGACCACAAAAGTCATTCTGACAGAGCCAATGATTGTCACCAAAGTGAGAGCATACTCTCCTAATCTCTGGATCATCAGGGAATTCCAGCGTCCATTCTCTATTTTTAGTTTTTCATACTAATATCTGCCTGTTCTACATGATATTCCACTTGATTTTACTCTGCTGGTTGGCCTCTAGTCTCATATATCTGCTAGATTTCCTTTATGACTGAAGTTACAAGAATATAGTAGATCACAACTCAAGCTCTAAAGTCAGACTGATTGAGTTTGTTCTTATCCACTGTGTCATACTGCCTCTCCAGACGGACTGAGTTTGAATCCAGACTCTGCTACTTATTAGCTGTATGACTTTGGAAATGCCTTAAGTTGTACATCTTTAAAATAAAGATAGTTTTTTTCTACTTCATAGAGTTGCTTGACAATAAAAGGAATATAATGATATAATAAGCTTAACACAGGGCCTGGTACACAATTAGTGTTTGTATTTTCATATTTCTTTTGATTTCTCATGATACTTAGCATAGTATTAAATGCATACTAGAGCTTCCCTGGTGGCTCAGAGGTTAAAGCGTCTGCCTGCAATGCAGGAGACCTGGGTTCTATCCCTGGGTGGGGAAGATCCCCTGGAGAAGGAAATGGCAACCCACTCCAGTATTCTTGCCTGGAGAATCCCATGGGCGGTGGAGCCTGGTGGGCTACAGTCCATGGGGTCGCAAAGAGTCGGACACGACTGAGCGACTTCACTTTCTTTCTTTCTTAGGGGCTTTATAAAACCCTTTTGGGCCGAATTTTTATTTTAACTGAATTATTAACAAAGTTAAATTTCTTTTGACCAAATTTTTACTAGTTTTTATAAGAAGGTATGCCTCTTTTTCTCAGGTTAGAATCTATTGTTACATTGATGCTTCACCTACCCGGGAACCAACAGGCAGCTATTGAAATATAGCCAGAGAACTGATGAAATTATCTCATTTTATCCAGATTTTGGCACCATGTGAGCACATTCATAATCTATGGGGACAAAAATCATGTTTAATTCCCACTGTAAAATCATATAACACAGAAGAATGCATATTCAAACTGATGATAAACTGGAATTGCATGCATGTTCAGTTAATTCAGATGTAGAAGAGATAACAAGAAAATTATCTATCTCGGAGAGTTTCCTAATTTAAATTTAAATTTTCTTAATTTAAAAAGTGAATCTTCATAACAACATTGTTCTCAGGTGTTGATAAAAAAGTAAATAATAAATGCAGGGTTTCAAAAATCTCCATATATGTAATGTGAAATAGTAAGAAAAGCATTATAGAAAGCAATCTCATTAATAAAAATAACAAAACTGAGAAATGTTCACAATACAATTTGGAAAATTAATGCCATTATTGCAAATTTTAGTTCACACACTACTGCTACAAACGTGGCAAAAAGTTGCCTCAATTTTTCACTCTCAATAGTACTGTTTTGTCGCCATCTTATTTCAATGCACTATAATGTTATAATTTTAGGAATAGATCCAGTAGAAATAATTTGAAATAACCTTAAAGTCATTGAACACAAAAGACTCTAGAGTCTTTTAATTTTATAATTCTTCTGAAGGCCTATTTCAAACCTTATCCAGCTGTCTTTAATAAACATTTTGGGACTCAAATACTCTCATCAAGGCACAGAAAAACAAAGAAGCAAACTTTTTTTTTTTAAGTCTAATTTTGCCAAAAATATTTGAAAATTCTGTTGACTCTATTGGGGAACACGGTTTACTAAAGAATCTCTAAGCCCCAGGTTTCACCTAGCACAAACTTTTGGTTCAGAGCACATTTCTCTTGATGACCACATATTGATTTAGATGTACATGAAATCAATTACAGAATCAAGGAAAGGTTATTCCATGTACTTATATAAAAATTGACTAATGAGTCACCTTGCTAGTAATCAAAGTACTCTTGGTAATTTACTTCATTCTTCAAGCATCTTCCAATATTCCTGATCCAGAAAAATGCTTTCTTTCACTTCTGATTGCCTTCTTTTATTGTTGCTTTGTCCTTTTCTCTCCTTTTCAAACTTCCTCTTGTTCTGATTTCTTTTCTAAAATTTTTTTCTTGATACATTACATTTTTTGTCACATTTCCACCCACTTCTGTAGTGAAGCTCTTCAATTAATATTTAATGTAATCTGTTATGCTTGTACAATTAAAAGAGAATTATTCTTTTTTAAACTAGAAATACACATATGATATACAATGGTTTTGCTGTTGTTGTTCAGTCACTTAATCATGTTTGACTCTTTGCAACCCCATGGACTGTAGCCCACCAGACTTCCCTGTCCTTCACTATCTCCCTGAGTTTGCTCAAATTCATGTCCATTGAGTTAATAATGCCATCCAACCATCTCATCCTCTGTCACCCATCTCCTGCCCTCAATCTTTCCCAGCATCAGGGTCTTTTCCAATGAGTAGGCTCTTCACGTTGGGTGGCAACTGTATTGGAGCTTCAGTTCTTCCAATGAATATTCAGGGTTGATTTCCTTTAGGATTGACTGGTTTGATCTCCTTGCTGTCCATGGGACTCTCAAGAGTCTTCTCCAGCACCACAGTTCAAAAGCATCAGTTCTTCAGTGTTCTGCCTTCTTTATGATCCAACTCTCACATCTATACATGACTATTGGAAAAACCATGGCTTTGACTACAAGGACCTTTGTTGGCAAAGTGATGCCTCTGCTTTTTTAGTACACTGTCAAGCTTTATCACAGCTTTTCTTCAAGGAGTAGACATCTTTTAATTTTATGGCTGCAGTCACCATTTGAAGTGATTTGGGAGCTCAAGAAAATAAAGCTTGTCACTGTTTTTCCCTATCTACATGCCATGAAGTAATGGAACTGGATGCCATGATCTTAGTTTTCTAAATGTTGAGTTTTAAGCCAGCATTTTCACTCTCCTCTTTCACTTTCATCAAGAGGCTCTATAGTTTCTCTTCACTTTCTGCCATTAGAGTGGTATCATCTGCATATCTGAGGTTGTTGATATTTCTCCCAGCAGTCTTGATTCTAGCTTGTGATTCATCCAGCCTGGCATTTTGCATGATGTACTCTGCATGTAAGTTAAATAAGCAGGATGACAAAATTCAGCCTTGTCATATTTCTTGGGAGGGACTTGGGCCTGCCTTCTGGTGAGAGGATGTGAGGTTTTTTGTTTTGTTTTGTTTTCTCTCTGATTTGCAGGGCAATGTTTTGATGGTATGTTTGGAGTGTCTGTTGGAGCCTGTCTGCTGATGATTGGGTTTGTGTTCCTGTCTTGCCTGTTGTTTGGGTAAGGTGTCCTGCACTGCTTGCTGCAGGAAATTGGGTGCTGTTGGGTCTTAGATTCAGGTGGAGATCTTTGTGGATGTTTTCACTGATTAACTCTCCCTGGGGTCAGAAGTTGTCAGGGGGTCTAGAGTCTTGGTCTCAGCACTCCCACCCAAGAGGCTTAGGCCTGACTTTTGGTCAGGAAACCAAGATCCCACAGCCATTTTTTATGATAATAAAGAGGATTAAAACAAACAAAAAACAAGGAACAAAAATAGAAACCCAGACGAATAGTCAAAGCAAATTCAGACAAGTAGAAGCAAAAACAAAGGAACATACACACACATATATACCCATACACAAACAAAAACAGACCAAACAACAACAACAAAGTACAGATGATTATCTGATGAGCTAAAATTGTATCAATCAATTAACAACAAAACTAACTAAAACAGAAAACAAGACCAAATCTGACTGCCAAATGAGGATTAATGAAAATAAAACAAATATGATGAACAAAAGACAAAACAATATAAAGGTAAAGTTAAATATAAATAGTTTATTTAAATTTATATGTATTAAAGAAAAAGTACAAGGAAATAATTAAAAACAAACAGAAAACAAAACCACAGATCTACAGAAAGCCAAAATAGAAATGCAAATATAGAAAAGAAATAAAAAGTATGATTTTAAACTAAGTTCCTAAAAGCCAAAATTTTGATAATAATAACAATAAAACACTCACAACAGCAGACAAAGAGTAGAGAAAGAAAGAATAATAAAAAACAAAAACAAAAAAGAAAAATCCAGAACCAACTATAGCATGAGTCAAAACATAATAATAAATGTTTTTCTTGTGTCTCAACTGTCTGCATCCTTTCCTCCCACTGTGAGCCACAGCCTACCTCTGCCTCCTTAGGAGGCACTCCAGTGCTGGGAAGGAGTGCTCTCTGGACCTGCTATTAGGTAGGACAGCTCAGACTCTAGTCTGTCCCTACTCCTCTGTGTGCTTGCCTCCAATGTCCACAGCTGCCAGAACTAGGGCATTTTCTTTTGTGGAAACACTTATTGTCCTTTTATGTACTCCACAGACACAGCGTCTGTCTAGTGGATCGTGTAGATTTATATGCAACTTGTACAGATTGTGGAAAGGTTTTATATCCACTTCCTTAATCACTCCACCCCTGGAACTCAATTGTGGTTTTATCCACACTTATGCATGTGGGTCATCCATGGGAGTTTGTTCCTGAAGCTGCCTTGGAGGACTTGGGTCTGTCCCAGTGAGGACTAGGCATGGAGGTGGTGCAGCTGCTTAGATCACAGGGACCCTGGTGGTTCCAGGTGTTCAGGGAAGCCGGCAGCCACAAGTGCAGTAGATATGGCTCTCTTTGGAATTTTTTCTAGCGTCTGGCAGCTGGTGCTTAAAGAGCCTCCCTGGCTGGCCCTTCTCTATTGCTCAATGCAGTAGTCACTCAAAGGGCAATCCTTGCTTTGGTCTTTATTGCTCAGCTGCTGGCAACAGCATGTGGGGTGAGAGAGTCTACAGTAATGGCTCCACTCTCTGCACATGACTCAGCAGTAGTGCCCTGCCTCCATGGCCACCTGGCTTTCCTCCAAAGACATTTTCCACCAAGGATTTCCTCCCTCCCATCCTCTCAGGTTGTCTCTCCACAATTACCAGCAATCCTTGCCCAGAATTGCTCTCCAATCCTCATGCTCCAGCTCCCAGCCACCAAGCATTCTGGTGGACTTGTGTCCCTGTTCAGAGTAAATAGGGCCATGGCACAGTTTGTCTGTGTGGCTCACACTCCATTTAGACTGTCACAGATCAGCTGCTTCATCCTCCTCTGACAGCATCAAATGCTTCCCTTCTGTCCCAACAAATTGCCCCAGATGTGAAATCTCCCCTGCTTCATCTCCCCTACCCCAGGATGCAGCTCCAGTTCGGCTTCCTTTCTTCATCCTTCTCCCTTCCTCCCACATCCTACAAAGTTGTGTGTGGATCTATATATTTCTTTCTAGTGGTCAAGGACTCCTGCCAGTGCTTAGCTGGTGTTCTATGGGAACTTCTGTATTTGTAGATATATTCCTGATGCATCCAGGGAGAGAGATGTACTCCATGTCCCTCTATTCCACTGCCATCTTGTCCTGTATACTTTAAATTTGTGAATTATATGTTATGTGCATTATATTGAAAGCTGTTAAATGTAATTAAAATCTATGGAAAAAATACAAAAAACAGGAATGTGGTAAAAAAGAAAAAGTGCTCTAAAGTTCTAACATTATTAGAAAAATAGCAAAATAATAATTTGTATTAGGCTCTAATAAATACATGTTGTAATCTCTAAGATAACCACTAAAATAATACTAACTGAATAAATAGATATAAAGTTAATAGAAGGAATAATATAAAACTTCAAGAAGTCAGAAAAAAAGGCAAGAAAAAGTAAGTCATTGCAAATATGAATAGAAAATAAGCAGTATGATAACAGATATCCAAATATATTAGCACTTTCATTAAACATAAATAAACTAAGTAAAATCTAAAATTATCAAGTTAAAAATAATTGAAAAAAAAGAAATTTTTAAAAAACTATGCTGCCTAAAAGATACATATCTTTATTTTTTTTGGTAGAGATTTATTTATTTTATTTTATTTTATTCTTTTTAATTAAAAAAAAATTATACATGTGTTCCCCATCCTGAACCCTCCTCCCTCCTCCCTCCCCATACCATCCCTCTGGGTCGTCCCAGTGCACCAGCCCCAAGCATCCAGCATCGTGCATTGAACCTGGACTGGCATCTCGTTTCATACATGACATTTCACATGTTTCAATGCCATTCTCCCAAATCTTCCCACCCTCTCCCTCTCCCACAGAGTCCATAAGCCTGTTCTATACATCAGTGTCTCTTTTGCTGTCTTGTATACAGGGTTAAAAGATACATACCTTTAAAAGAAGCATTCAGAGATGCAAAAAATAGTGTAGTGGAAAGGATATTAATAAAAGAAGAATGCTCATTCAGTATAATATAATATGTATTTAGGAGAAGCGTTGCTAGAGATACTGACTGACATTTTATAGTCATTAAATTATTAGTTCAAAAGAAAAATGTTTAATTATAAAGCTTATTTCATGTAATAGCAGCTCAAAATAGGTAAACAAAGATATAAATTATAGTTACAAAAGGAAAAATAGACAAATTCACAATGATACTTGGGTATTTAATGCATCTATCTCAGTAGCTTACAAAGCTAGCAAACAATAAAACACTATGGTTGAAAAATAAGTAGTACAATAACAAACTTAGAATAAAGAAATATACAGAACATATGACCTAACAAATTCATAATACACATATTTTCAAGTCCAAATGCAACATTAAAAAAAAATGATTACATGTTAGATCTTAAAGTACATCTTGTAGTTAATATTACTCAGAGGTATTCTCTGACCCAATAACATTAGGCTGGACATTGATAATGAAAAGCGTAATTAGAAATCATAGAACGCTAGGAAACTGACCTGTATACTCACCTCAAATGATCAAACAATTAAAGGCCAATTAAGAACTTCAAGAGAAATAAGAAACTATTTTGAACTGAATAATAATAATGATACAATAAATCAGAAGCTATGGAATACAGGCAAACAATCATTTTGAGGGAAATTTATGTTCTTTCATGTGCATATATTCATATTAATGTATATATGAAAGTGAAAATTGCCCAGTCCTGTCTGACTCTTTGCAACCCCATGGACTATAGCCCACCAGACTCCTCTGTTCATGGGATTTCCTAGGCAAGAATACTAGAGTGGGTTTCCTTCTTCAGGGGATCTTTCTGACCAAGGGATTGAAGCCAGGTCTCCTGCATTACAGGCAGATTCTTTATCATCTGAGCCACCAGGGAAGCCCAATGTACATATAGAAGTCCGAAAATTGAATAATCTAATCTACACCATGGAATCTAGAAAAATAGTAAATCAATTCTATAAAAAAGTAAAAGGAAGGCATTCAGTTCAGTTCAGTTCAGTCACTCAGTCGTGTCCAACTCTTTGCGACCCCATGAATTGCAGCACGCCATGCCTTCCTGTCCATCACCAACACCCGGAGTCCACTCAAACTCATGTCCATCGATTCGGTCATGTCATCCAGCTATCTCATCCTCTGTCATCCCCTTCTCTTCCTGCCCCCAATCCCTCCCAGCATCAGGGTCTTTTCCAATGAGTCAATTCTTCACATGAGGTGGCCAACGTATTGAAGTTTCAGCTTCATCATCATTCCTTTGAATGAACACCCAGGGCTTATCTCCTTTAGAATGGACTTGTTGGATCTCCTTGCAGTCCAAGGGACTCCCAAGAGTCTCCTCCAACACCACAGTTCAGAAGCATCAATTCTTCAGCGCTCAGCTTTCTTCACAGTCCAACTCTCACAACCATACATGACCACTGGAAAAACCATAGCCTTGACTAGACAGACATTTGTTGGCAAAGTAATATCTCTGCTTTTTAATATGTTATCTAGGTTGGTCATAACTTTCCTTCCAAGGAGTAAGCATCTTTTAATTTCATGGCCGCAGTCACCATCTGCAGTGATTTTGGAGCCCCAAAAAATAAAGTCTGACACTGTTTCCACTGTTTCCCCATCTATTTCCCATGAACTGATGGGACCAGATGCCATGATCTAAGAGGAAGGCATTAATAGAGATAAAAGTGCAAATCCATCAAACAAAATATAAATGTTCAACAGAATAAACAAGGCTAAATTTTAATTCTTTGATAAGAATAATGTGATAAATTACATTGCTTTGGCCAGTTCCTCTCTATCACATAACAGAATTATGTATTCATATCTACTGCTTTGTGATTTTACAGTGCCTTCTCTGTGAGCAAGAATTAGTTCCCCCCCACAAAAATGTGTTTGGTCTTATTAATTTCTCATATATACATTATTAAGAATGTGGGTAGAAACAACATTGTGTCTGTTCTAAATCTAAGTCTTAAAGAATAGCAATGTTCCACTTGCACTTTTGTATTCAGACACAAGTATTATATGTCCAGAGTGTGTGTTAGTTTAAGAAAAGTGAGGAGAAACATGGAGCAAAAGCAGTTCGTACTTGCAGACTAGACTAAGCTGAGCTGGCCTAAAGACTGAAATAGAGCCAAACCACAAATACATGAGGGAGAGAAAAACATTTATTATACAATGTTTGTTATTTTTTTAAAATTTTATTTTATTTTTAAACTTTACATAATTGTATTAGTTTTGCCAAATATCAAAATGAATCTGCCACAGGTATACATGCGTTCCCCATCCTGAACCCTCCTCCCTCCTCCCTCCCCATACCATCCCTCTGGGTCGTCCCAGTGCACTAGCCCCAGACATCCAGTATCGTGCATCGAACCTGGACTGGCAACTTGTTTCATACATGATATTTTACATGTTTCAATGCCATTCTCCCAAATCTTCCCACCCTCTCCCTCTCCCACAGAGTCCATAAGATTTGTTATTTTTTTCTCATATAGCATGAGTAAAGCAAAAATTGTCTTATATTATTTATAAAATTGATGGGACTCTAGAAAGATAAGTCAAGAAATGAATAGAGGAAACAAAAATCACTTATTTGATAAATGAAAAAAAGGCACATTGCTGTAGATTGTACAAATATGAAAAGGATAAAATAATATTGTGAAAAATTATATCAACCATTTTGACAAATTAAATGACATGATTATCATCCTTCAAAAATTTTACTAAACTATTAAAAATAGAAACCAGAGTACTTCTGCATCTATTAAATGAATCAACTGCTAATAAGATGCTTTCCTTCCAACAAACCAAAAAGTAAAGTCAACAAACAAAAACGCACCAGGCTCATATGACTTAAACGGTGAGGTTTTTCATACATTTTAGTCAAAAAAGTTATAGAAATCTTTCATAAACTTTTTCAAAGAAAAAGAAACAGAATACTTCTCATTTCATTTATGGGGCAGTATGTTTTGGAGCCCAAAATCTGAGGAAAAAGAGACTATAGAAAATCTGTCTCCAGAATATGAATGCAAATATTTTAAGCAATACAGTAACAAATCAAATAAGGGCTTAATTCACAAAATGTACAAACAGCTCATACAATTCAATAAACAAAAAAAGACAAACAACCCAATAAGAAAATTGGTAGAAAACCTAAATAAGCATTTCTCCAAAGGAGACATGTAGGTGGTCAATAAGCACATGAAAAGATGTTCAACATCACTAATAGAGAAATGTAGGTCAAAACTATAGTCAGGTACTACCTCACAATGGTCAGAATAGACATGATTAAAAAGTCTACAAATAACAAATGCTGGAGAGGATATGGAGAAAAAGGAATCTTCCTACACTATTGGTGAGAATGTAAATTGGTGCAGTCACTGCAGAAAAGAGTATGAAGTTTCCTCAAAAAAACTAGAGTTACAGTATGATACAATGATATGACTCCTGGGCATACATTTTGACAAAAAATATAATTCAAAAAGATACATGCACCCCTATGTTCATAGCAGCACTACTTACAATAGCCAAGATATGGAAACAACCTAAATATCCATTGACAGGTGAGTAGATATGAAGATGTGGTACATATATACAATGGAATACCATCCAGCCATTTACAGCAACATGGATGGACTTAGAGATTATTATATTAAATGCAGTAAGTCAGAAAGAAAGAGTCAAAAATATTATATATCACTAATACATGGAATCTAAAATACAAAATTATGAGACAAATGAACATATCTATTCAAAATTCTCCAAGCCAGGCTTCAGCAATACGTGAACCGTGAACTTCCTGATGTTCAAGCTGGTTTTAGAAAAGGCAGAGGAACCAGAGATCAAATCGCCAACATCTGCTGGATCATGGTAAAAGCAAGAGAGTTCCAGAAAAACATCTATTTCTGCTTTATTGACTATGCCAAAGCCTTTGACTGTGTGGATCACAATAAACTGTGGAAAATTCTGAAAGAGATGGGAATACCAGACCAGCTGATCTGCTTCTTGAGAAATCTGTATACATGTCAGGAAGCAACAGTTAGAATTGGACATGGAACAACAGACTGGTTCCAAATAGGAAAAGGAGTACGTCAGGGCTGTATAATGTCACCCTGCTTATTTAACTTCTATGCAGAGTACATCATGAGAATCGCTGGACTGGAAGAAACACAAGCTGGAATCAAGATTGCCAGGAGAAATATCAATAACCTCAGATATGCAGATGACACCACCCTTATGGCAGAAAGTGAAGAGGAACTCAAAAGCCTCTTGAAGAAAGTGAAAGTGGAGAGTGAAAAAGTTGGCTTAAAGCTCAACATTCAGAAAACGAAGATCATGACATCCGGTCCCATCACTTCATGGGCAATAGATGGGGAAACAGTGGAAACAGTCAGACTTTCTTTTTTGGGGCTCCAAAATCACTGCAGATGGTGACTGCAGCCATGAAATTAAAAGGCGCTTACTCCTTGGAAGAGAAGTTATGTCCAACCTAGATAGCATATTCAAAAGCAGAGACATTACTTGGCCGACAAACGTCGGTCTATTCAAGGCTACGGTTTTTCCTGTGGTCATGTATGGATGTGAGAGTTGGACTATGAAGAAAGCTGAGCACTGAAGAAGTGATGCTTTTGAACTGTGGTGTTGGAGAAGACTCTTGAGAGTCCCTTGGACTGCAAAGAGATCCAACCAGTCCATTTTGAAGGAGATCAGCCCTGGGATTTCTTTGGAAGGAATGATGCTAAAGCTGAAACTCCAGTACTTTGGCCACCTCAGGCAAAGAGTTGACTCATTGGAAAAGCCTCTGATGCTGGGAGGGATTGGGGGCAGGAGGAGAAGGGGACGACAGAGGATGAGATGGATGGATGGTATCACTGACTCGATGGACGTGAGTCTGAGTGAACTCCGGGAGTTAGTGATGGACAGGGAGTCCTGGCGTGCTGCGATTCATGGGGTCGCACAGAGTCGGACACGACTGAGCAACTGATCTGATCTGATCTGAAGTAGGTTTAATTGCTCAGTCATGTTGGACTCTTGTGACTCTATGGACTGTAGCCCACCAGGCTCCTCTGTTCATAGGATTTCCCAGGCAAGAATACTGGAGTGGCTTGCCACTTCCTTCTCCAGGGGATCTTCCCAACCTAGGGATCAAACCAGGGTCCCCTGTATTGCAGGTGGACTCTTTACTGATTGAGCCACTAGGTGCTAGATTTACTAATATAGTTGGTTTATGTTGTGATTAATGTTTTATTTCCCTTTGCTGATCTTCTGCCTAGGTCTTCTATCCATTACTTAAGTGAGTTATTGACACCTAAAATTATTATTATTGGATTGTTTATCCTTCCTTTCAACTTTGTTACTTATCATTTTATGTATTTTGAGGATTAGTCACATGCATAATTATAATTGTTTTACTTTCCTGGTATATTGATGCTGTTATCAATAAATATTATAAAATATTATTTTTTATCACCAGCAAAAATTTTATCTTATAGACTATTTCATTTTATATCAATATATACACTCCAGTTTTATTATGGTTGTTGTTGCATGAGTAGTTTTTTCTTCCTTCTACTTTTGATCTATCTGTATCTTTTAAGTTAAAGTGCATCTCTATTACCAATATATAGTTGAATCTTATATTTTAATCCAATCATATCTCTGCATTTTATTGAATCGTTTAAAATATGTACATTGAATATTATTGATATAGTTGAATAAATATCTGACAATTTTTTTCTCTACTATATGTCTAATTTTTTCCCATCTTTTCCTCATTTACAGCTTTATTTTGCAATAAGTGAATGGATTCTGTTGTGATACTTTGTTTAATTATTTTTAAACTATAGTTGGTGGATTTATTTTTCAGTGGTTGCTCTAGTATTTACAATATACATCTTAACTTATCAAATCATATTTACAATTTGTACTAACATTACAATGAGGTATAAATCTTTACTCTTAGTCACTCTATTTCCTCTCCAACTTTAGTTATATACTATTTTTGTAATATATACTATGTCAACATATTTCATGAGCCCAACAATGTTTTTATAATAATTACTTTATAAAATTTTGTCTTTTAAATAACCTTAGAGGAGAAAGGAAGACAAGTTCATATTTGTAGATATTTCTATTTTACTCTTCTCATTTACCATTTCTCTTTATTTTTTCCTATTGATTTGATTTATTATCTGGTCACATATTACTGCAGCACAGCTTTGTTTCCAGCCCATCTTTTTGTGCTGTTATATTCATTTGTTATATACATTATATTGTATATACAATGTATATACAAATACATTATATTCAAATGTTATATACATTACATTTATATGTGTTATAATCTTGACAATACAATTATACACACAGAATGCTACATACAAAGAATGTTTTCTGAAATATTTTAAAATCAGTGAGAAAAAAGGTGAAAATATGCAATTATGCTGTCTTTTATTATTACCTACATGGATACATGTATCAGTAATCTTTATTTTTTCATATGGACTTGAAATATATTCTGAGGTGATTTGATTCAGCCTGAACAACTAAAAGAAGTTTTTCTTGTAATGTGGATCTGCTTGCAACATGTTTCCAGTTTTTGTTTTTCTGGAAATATCTTTATTTCACTTTTATATTTGAAAAATAGTTTTGGTGGATATAAGATTCTTACTTGACAAATTTTTTTTTTCCTTGCCACTTTGAATATGTCATTCCACTTCATTCTGTACTGTATCATTTCTGATAATAAGTCAACTATAAATTTGATTAGAGTTCCCATGTGTTTGATGAGTTATTTTTCTCTTACTGCTTTCAAGAATTTCTACTTTCATTGCCTTTCAATATTTTACTTTTTGTATATAGCTATGGATCTTGTGTTTACCTTACTTGAACTTTGTTGGGTTTCTTGTATGCATTAGATTCATGTTTTTCATTAAATGTGAGAAGTTTTAAGTCATTATTCTTTCAAATATACATTCTGATTCTTTATATCTCTTCTCTCCTTTGTATTCCCTGTATATATTTTTGTTCACTTAAAGATTTTCCACATTTCACTAAGGTGCTGTTCATTTTTCTCTCTTCTTCAGACAGCATAGTTTCCATTGATGTGTATTTAAACTGGCACATTATTTTGCCAATTCTAATCTATTGTAGATCTCTCTACTAAATTTTCCATATCTAGTACTATACCCAGAAATGTAAAATCCATCTAAATTTTCCAAACTGATATTTGAGAAAGGTACAAAAGCAATTCAATGGATAAAGGAGATCATTTTGAACTACTGGTGTCAGAACAATGGAACATATATAGGAAAAAAAAAAAAGACAACTAAAAAGCAAATAAATAGAAAACATGCACACACTAATGTCCTTGCATGCATGCATGTGCACGCGCGCGCACACACACACACACACACACTACCAAGAGTAAAGATCCAAAGAAAAAACAAAACAAAACAAAATAAAAGGCACCTCTATATAAATTTAACACCTTATACAAAAATTTAACTTGAAACTGATTTATAATTTTACCAATTTGAGTTCTCTCCTTTTTTTTTTTTTTTCTTGATGTTCATTCTGACTGAAGGCTGTGAATTTTGTTTATCCTTTCAAGGAACCAGATTTCAGTCATTGATCTTTGTGATTGTTTTCTTTGTCTGTATTTCATTTATTTTTTTCTCTGATTTTTATGATTTTCTTCCTTCTACTAAATTTAGGCTTTAGGTTCTAGTTGTTTTATGTGTAAAGTTATGTTGTTTGAGATTTTTCTTGTTTCTTGAGGTAAGATTTTACTACTATAAACTTCCCTCTTAGAACTGCTTTTGCAGCATCTCATACATTTTGGACCACTATACTGTAGTTTTTATTTGTCTCCAGGCATTTTTTGTTTCTTCTTTGATTTCTTCAGTGATTCAGTGTTGTTTAGTAGCATATGGTTTAGTTGCCATGTATTTGTGTTTCTGAGAGTTTTTTTTTTTTTTTTTGTAGTGAATTTCTAATATCATAGTGTTGTGATCAGGGAAGATGTTTGATATGATTTTCATCTTCTTAAATTTTCCAAGACTTAACTTGTGGCCCAGCATGTGGTCAGTCCTGAAAAATGTTCCATGTGCACTTGAGAAAAATGTACAGTCTGCTGATTTGGGATGTCATTTAAAGCCAGTGTTTTCTTATGGATTTTCTGTCAGGATGATTTGTCCATGATAAAAGTGAGATATTAGGTGCCCCACCAATAACTGTGTTACTATCAATTTCTCCCCTTATGTTTGTTAGTATTTGTCTTATGTATCAAGGTGTTCCTATGTGGGGTGTGTATATATTTATGATTGCCATTTTTTTTATTGAATCCTTGTTCATTATGTAGTGTCCTTCTTTGTCTCTTATAAGTGTCTTTGTATTAATGTCTATTTTTTTCTGACATGAGTATTGCTACTCCAGCTTTCTTATGATTTCCATTTGCATGAAATACCTTTTCCCATCCTCATACTTTCAATTTGTAAGTGTCCTTAGGTCTGAGGTGGGTCTCTTGTAGACAACACACATATGGGTCTTGTTTTTGTATCTATCCAGCCAGTCTATGTCTCTTGCTTGGTGCATTTAATCCATTTACATTTAAGGTAAGTATTGATGTGTATGATCCTATTGAGTTCAGTTCAGTCCCTCAGTCGTGGCCATCTCTTTGTGACCCCATGAACCACAGTAATATAATGGAACCACAGTAATATAATATAATGAATATAAAATAATATAATAATAATTATTATTATATTCAATATAATATATAATAATATAATACAATGAATCGCAGTAATATAATGGAATATTACTCAATCATAAGAAGTGAATTTGAGTCAGTTGTAGTGAGATGGATGAAGCTACAGCCTGTTATACAGAGTTAAATAATTCAGAAAGAGAAAAAATATTGTATATTAATGTGCATATATGAAATCTAGAAAAATGATACTGATGAACCTATTTGCAGAGCAGCAATAGAGACATAGATATAGAAAGCAGACTTGTGGACACAACCGGGGAAGAGAGGGTGGGATGGATTGAGAGAATAGCACTGAAACATATATATTACCATATGTAAAATATTAATGGATAGCTAGTGGAAAGCTGGTTGGATGGCATCACTAACTCAATGGACGTGAGTTTGAGCAATCTCCGGGAGATGGTGAAGGACAGAGAAGCCTGGTGTGTTTTAGTCTGTGTGGTGGCAAAGAGTCAGATATGACTTAGAGACTGAAAAAAGCAGGAGGTTGCTGTATAACACAAGGAGTTCAAACGTGTGCTCTTTGACAGTCTAGAGGGGTGGGATGGGAATGGGTGGTGGGAGGGAGATTTAAGACAGAGTGGACATATGTATACTTATGGCTGATTCATGTTGTTGTATGGCAGAAGCCAACAATATTGTAAAGAATTATCTTAAATTAAAAATAAATTTAAAAAATAAAGAAAATCAGTATCCTGATTTTTCTGTTGAACAGTGCTTTGCAAGCGTTAACATTGTGGAAACTCGGGGAAAGAGTATTGGGATGGATCTCTGTGCTATTTCTTACAACTGCACATGAATGGCAACCCACTCCAGTATTCTTGCCTGGAAAATCCCACAAACAGAAGAGCTTGGTGGGCTACAGTCCATGGGGTCAAAAAAAGTCAGACCCAGTGGCATGGACACACTTACATGAACTTAAAATTATCTCAAAATAAAATGCCTAATTTTAAAAATTCTCATCCCACTTGTACTATGATTATATTATTCCACAGTGTATTCTTCACAAAGTGGAAGAATGCATAGCTTTCATGCACTGAAATAGCTGCCTTTTGATGTTCAAGGTTGAGCTGGAAGATTTTACCCTTTGCAATCATGCTCCCTTCTGTATACTGCTTTGCTTAACAAGCATGCAGCTAATGAAGTTTGTAAGCACAAATATATCTCAATTTCCTGAGTTCTTTATGCTTCTTCAAGCTACATGCTCAGAATTTTTTTGCTATAAGATTTTTCTTAGTGCATATATTTCTCTGCAGTTGTTATACAATTTACTATTTTGTTATTATTTTTTAGCTCAAACTTTGCACTTAGCAAATAACAATTTGTGTAACATGAACCATGATAAAGAAACCATTAGGAATTTATGAGCTAGCAATTATTTTGCATAAAAGAAAGAGAATAGGGCAGATTACTCATGTATTATCTGTTTTGTGCTGCTGCATGGAAATCTAGTTGTACAGCTTTAACCTGATACAATATTGTTTTGTTGTAGCTATATTGTTTCTCTGTAGTTTTAAAAATCCTTCTTCATAATTATCACCAGGTATCCTGTATCCTATCTCTTTTCTCCTTCCTGCATGCAGAACATGTTCTCTGCAAGCTGTTCTCTTTTCCCTGAGTGTCTTTCTTAAAGAAATCAGTTTACATTGACACTGAGTTGACAGTAGAAGAATCCTGCTGGGTGCCCTCACCATAACCCAATTTCCTTCCTATTTGTTCCATGGGAAATGGTTACCTGCAGTGTTTAAACACACTTTTAGACTGATGACTCAGAACTAAACAACTTAAAAAGTATATAGAAATGAGATTTGCAGGATCATTTGAAACATTAGAGCTTTTGCCCAAAGCATTTTTTAAACAAAAGTAATGATTTTTATGCAGTGACTGTAAAGTTTGGTATGCAGAAATTCAATTCTGTTGTCCTTGTCACGATATACCATGCATGACTTCTAGATGATATGCTCCATTATGTTGGCATGCATAGTTATTTTAAAACATTCTATTCACATAAAATTATTCTCACAGTTCCTTGAAAACTTAATAGATTTTATTTCCAAAGGCATTTCTAACATTTTATAGATGCAAACTTCAGTAGGCTCTGAAGAGCTCTTGAGATTGTTAAGCTTGAAACCACTTTGAGACATAGTTGTGATACAAGTAAAATTTTTTCACTATAAGATCATTTTTTGGTGACCTCTGTGGAAAGAGATGCCAGAGTCTTATTCATGTTCCTGAAGTACAGGTAATCGCTACAGGAAAATCACAAAGGGGTAATAGGTCCCACTTACTGCCAAACTCAAATAAAAGCCTAGGAGCTGAATGAATCAAAAACATAATATAATCCAGCAGCGTGGTGAACTCACATGGCTGTTTCCCATTCAAGATCTGCTCGTTAAAAAGTCCAGATCAGTTCAGTTCAGTCGCTCAGTCGTGTCCGACTCTTTGTGACCCCATAAATCGCAGCACACCAGGCCTCCCTGTCCATCACCAACTCCCGGAGTTCACTCAGACTCACGTCCATCGAGTCAGTGATGCCATCCGGCCATCTCATCCTCTGTCGTCCCCTTCTCCTCCTGCCCCCAATCCCTCCCAGCATCAGAGTCTTTTCCAATGAGTCAACTCTTCACATGAGGTGGCCAAAGTACTGGAGTTTCAGCTTTAGCATCATTCCTTCCAAATAAATCCCAGGGCTGATCTCCATCAGAATGTACTTGTTGGATCTCCTTGAAGTGCAAGGGACTCTCAAGAGTCTTATCCAACACCACAGTTCAAAACCATCAATTCTTTGGCTCTCAGCTTTCTTCATAGTCCAACTCTCACATCCATACATGACCACTGAAAAAACCATATCCTTGACTAGACGGACCTTTGTTGGCAAAGTAATGTCTCTGCTTTTCAATATGCTGTCTAGGTTGGTCATAACTTTCCTTCCAAGGAGTAAGCGTCTTTTAATTTCATGCCTGCAGTCACCATCTGCAGTGATTTTGGAGCCCAGAAAAATAAAGTCTGACACTGTTTCCACTGTTTCCCCATCTATTTCCCATGAAGTGATGGGACCAGATGCCATGATCTTCGTTTTCTGAATGTTGAGCTTTAAGCCAACTTTTTCACTCTCCTCTTTCACCTTCATCAAGAGGTTTTTTAGTTTCTCTTCACTTTCTGCCATAAGGGTGGTGTTATCTGCATATCTGAGGTTAATGAGATTTTTCCCGGCAATCTTGATTCCAGCTTGTGTTTCTTCCAGGCCAGCATTTCTCATGATGTACTCTGCATATAAGTTAAATAAGCAGGGTGACAATATAGAGGCTTAACCTATGCGTTTTCCTATTTGGAACCATTCTGTTGGTCCATGTCCAGTTCTAACTGTTGTTTCCTGGCCTGCATACAAATTTCTCAAGAGGCAGGTCAGGTGGTCTTGTATTCCCATCTCTTTCCGAATTTTCCAAAGTTTATTGTTATCCACACAGTCAAAGGCTTTGTCATAGTTAATAAAGCAGAAATAGATGTTTTTCTGGAACTCTCTTGCTTTTACCATGATCCAGCGGATGTTAGCAATTTGATCTCTGGTTCCTCTGCCTTTTCTAAAACCAACTTGAACATCTAGAAGTTCACGGTTCATGTTTTGCTGGAGCCTTGCTCGGAGATTTTTGAGCATTACTTTACTAGCATGTGAGATGAGTGCAATTGTGCGGTAGTTTGAGCATTCTTTGACATTGCCTTTCTTTGGGATTGGAATGAAAATGGACCTTTTCCAGTCCTGTGACCACTGCTGAGTTTTCCAAATTTGCTGGCATATTGAGTGCAACACTTTCACAGCGTTTTTAACTTTTCATTAAAAAGTAAGATTCATTCATTATATGTTCATTTTATTTATGGTTTTCTTTGCTCTGCAAAGGATTATAAATTTGATTAGGCTCCATTATTTTGTTTTTGCTTTTATTTCTATTGTCTTGGGAGACACACCTAAGAAAATATTGGTACAATGTAAGTCAGAGAACATTTTGCCTATGTTCTCTTCTAGAATTTTTGTGGTGTCATGTCTTCTTTTAAGTCTCTAAGCCATGTTGAGTTTATTTTTGTGTATGGTGTGAAAAAGTGCTCTTTTTTAATTTACACGTAGCTGTCCAACATTCCTAACGCCACTTGTTGAAGAGACTGTCTTTTCTCCATTGTACATTATTGATCTTTTTGTCAGAGTAATTTACCATAGATGTACAAGTTTATTTCTGAGCTCTCTATTCTGTTCCATTGACAATTGAATAGGAGAAAATATTTGCAAATGAGGAAAACAACAAAGGCTTAATTTCCAAAATACACACATAGCTCGTACAACTCAACAACAACAAAAATCTGAACAAAGAGAAAAATGGGCAGAAGACCTAAATAGACATTTATCCAAAGAAGACATACTGATGGCCAACTGGCACATGAAATAATGCTCAACATTACTAGAGAAAGGCAAGTCAAAACAGCAACAAGTTATCACCTCATGCAGGCCAGAATGGCCATTGTCAAAATCTGTAAATAATACATGCTGGAGATGTTGTGAAGAAATGGGAACCCTCCTATATTGCTGTGTGTTTGTGTGTGCTTAGTCATGTCCAACTCTTCCAAACCCCATGGACTGTAGCCTGCCAGGCTCCTCTGTCCATGGAATTTTCAAGGCAAGAATACTAGAGCAGGTTGCTATTTCCTACTCTAGCCTATACTGTTGGTGGGAATGTAAATTGATACAGCCACTATGGAAAAATATATGAAGGTTTCTGAAAAATCTAAAAATAGAGTTATCATATGATTCAGCAATCCCATTCCTGAGCATATATCTGGAAAAGATAAAAGCAATAGCATTATTTAAAATAGCCAAGATATGGATTCAAACTCAGTGCCCATCAACAGATGAATGGATATAAAAGATGTTATGTATGTATGTGTATATACATATATATACACATATATACATACATATATATAAGCTCAAGCTCAGTCACACATATATACATACATATATATAAGCTCAAGCTCAGTCACTTCAGTCATGTCTGACTCTTTGCAACACTGTGGACCATACTCTGCCAGGCTCCTCTGTCCTTGGGATCTGACCTGGATCTCTTAAGTCTCCTGCACGATAGGCAGATTCTTTATATATAATGGAATATTACTTAGCCATGAAAAATAATGAAATAATGCCATTTGCAGCAACATGGCTGGATCTTGAGATTACCATACTAAGTCAGACAGAGAAACCCAAATATTGCATGATACCATTTATATGTGGAATCTAAAAATAGGACAAATTAATTTATTTACAAAACAGAAACAGATTCACAGATATAGAAAACAAACTTATGGTTACCAAAGGGGAAATGAGGGAGAGGGCCAAACTGGGAATATGTGATTAATGGACATAAGCTATCATATATGAAAAACATAAACATAGATTTACTGTATAGCACAGGCAACCATATTGAGCATCTTGTAATAAATTATAATGGAAAAGAAAAAAAAATGATTTGTTTCAGAGGAAGTTGCCAATGTAGTAAATCTCAGCATTACCAAGGTCATTCTTTTATTTTTCTTAAGTCTTTGAGTAAGAAACAAATATGTCATGGATTTTTAGGTCATATAGACAACACAAAGATCCTAGAGTTTCAGTTACTGGAATATTTAATTTCCAGTTGATTAGAAAAGATTGTTATATGCCCATGCCATAAAATAAGATATCAAAATGGCCTGCAGTGGTGATTTTTTACTGGAATTGTGATTATGGACTGAACATTTTTTTTGAAAGTTTCAAGAATTTTTATCACAGAGTCTAACAGAGATAGGTTTGCATTATCTTATTTATTTCCCCAATACCACTTCACCTTAATACTTTGGTTTTATAGTAAGTTTGAATTATCAGTAGGACAAGAGCTTTACCAAATATATTTTCTTTATAAAACTTTTGTCATTTTTGGTCTACAGCATAAACACTTCTTTGGTAGCTCAGCAGTTAAGAATCCATCTGCAATATAGGAGACACAGCAGGGGCTGTGGATTTGATCCCTGGATTAGGAAGATTCCCTGGAGAAGGAAATGGCAATCTGCTCCAGTATTCTTGCCTAGAAAACCCATGAACAAAGAAAACTGGTGGGCTATATTCCATGGGGTCACAAAAGTGTTGAACACGTCTTAGCAACTAAAACAACTTCCCTATACATTAGAATCCTTTTGTCAATTGCACAACTGTACCCTTGGGATTTTATTGTAGTTAAATCTACAGATCAATTTAGGTAGAACAGATCTTCTATTATCTTATTAACAAATAGAGTATATCTGTACATTTATTTTAGATCTTTTAAAAGTAATACTTTCTTAAAAAATGTTTTACTTTTATTGCATTTTTCCCCTAAATGTCTATGTATTTTTGTTGTTACTGAATGTGACAACTATAAAATGTTCCAACAGTCGCTGGTCTAAAGAAATAAAATAAGCATTAGTATATTGACCCTATATGCCACAAATATGCTCTATTTTAAATAAATAATAATAATTAATATATCAACTGCACTGGCCTATATGCATACATAATCATGTCATCTTTGAATATTGCATTATTGACTTCCTGTGTTTTCATTGGAGAATATGTTCTTTATAAGACAAATTCTTTGAGTTTTTGAGACATAAGCTTATAAGAATTGAATTATAATATATAATCAAATTCATAGTTTTTGGATGTTCATTTTCAAAAGTATTTATTTCCCATTTGATGAAATTTCTTGTAGCTTCCCAGCTGGCTCAGTGATAAAGAGTCTGCCTGCCAATTCAGGAGAAACAGGAAATGCAAGTTCAATCCTTGGGTCAGGAAGATACCCTGGAGAAGGAAATGGGATCCCACCCCAGTATTCTTGCCTGGAAATCCCATGGACATAGGAGACTGGTGGGCTACATTCTGGTCACAAAGAACCAGACACAACTGAGTAAACATGCACATGCACAAATAAAA
The DNA here is from genome assembly GCF_055505025.1 of Bos grunniens. NCBI lineage: Eukaryota > Metazoa > Chordata > Mammalia > Artiodactyla > Bovidae > Bos > Bos grunniens. Next base: position 94,907,379 of record NC_141194.1, on the reverse strand, counting down.
TTTCTTGTAATTTGTTTTATAAATGTCTAGCTCTATTCTTTTAGTTTAGTATAAATAAGTCTCTTTTTAGACAAATTTTAAAAATAATATATATTCTTACCATCTTGATGAACAATTCAAGTGACTTAAGATATATTATCTACAAACTTGTACATTTTTGTCTTCTATTTTAGATCTAGCTTATCTTTCAACTCCAGAAATTAGAACTGTGTCTTATCCTATACTTGAAATATTGAACTAATCTTACATTTCTGGGATAAATCTATTTAGTCATGCCATGCCTGTGTGCGTGCTAAGTCACTCAGCTGTGTCTGACTCTTTGGGACCCTATGGACTGAAGACTGCCAGGCTCCTCTGTCCATGGGATTCTCCAGGCAAGAATGCTGGAGTCGGTTGCCATTTCCTTCTCCAGAGGATCTCTCCGATCCAGGCATTGAACCCTCTCCTGCACTGGCAGATGGATTCTTTACCACTGAACCACCTGGAAGCCTTTAGTTAAACTATATTATCTTTTAAAAATATTGTTAGATTCAATATGTTAATTAGTAAGTGATTTGCATCTATGTTCACGAGAGGCATTGATCTATAATTTCCTTTTACTGTAACAACTTCTTCAGGATAAAATAAAATAAGGTTATAAGATAAAATAAAATATTCTGGAGTGTGTTCATCTCCTATACTTTTTTGAAGAGATTTGTGGAAAATTGGTACCATCTGTTCTTAAATGTTTGCTATGTGGTCTTGGAAGTCACTTTGTGAAGAGGTTTTTGATAACAAATTCAATCTTTTACTAGATATACTAGACCATTAAGAATTTAAATTTTATCTTGTGTCACTTCATTGTTTTTCAAGACAATGCATCCATTTCATCTGAATGTCTAATCTGTTAGCATAAAGTCTTTTTTTTTTTCATTTAATGGATGTAGAATCTGCAATGATAAGCCCTATTTCATCCTAATTAATGAGGATGTGTACTCTCTTTCCTTATTACTTATTAGTCTAGCTAAGCAATAGTCACTCAGTCTTGTATGACTCTTTGCGACCCCATGGACTGTAGCCCACCAGGCTCCTCCATTCATGGGATTTCCCAGGCAAGAATGCTGTAGTGGGTTGCCATTTCCTTATCCAGGTCTAGCTAAGGGTTTTTAAATTTCATCAGTCATTTAGAGTAATCATAGTCTATTTGGTTGTTACATAATTGATTTCTACCCATATCTCCATACTTCCTTGATTTTTCTTATTTTGAATTTAGTTTTTCTGCCTTTGTAATGTAGGATGTTATATCATTTCTTTATATCATATTTTCTTTATGTATTTAAGCTTTTAAAGCCATGAAATTTCCCCTAAACATTGCTTTATCTACACGCAATAAATTTTGACATGTATTAATTTCATTATTTTCAAGTTTGAAACATTTCTGATTTCACTTGTAATTTCTTCTCTAACCCAAGGAGTTCAGAATTTGCTGAGTTTTTCCATAAATGTTTTATTTTTATTGAGTTTTTGAAAATTTTTATTTGAGTATAGTTGATTTACAAAATTGCATTAGTTTCCAGTGTACAGCAAACAGAAACAAATATATATATATATATATATATATATATATATATATATTTATTTATTTATATCCATTCTTTTTAAGTTATTTTTTCCCCACATAAGTCATTAATAAGTATTGAGTAGATTTCCCTGTGCTGTACAGTAGGTACCTATCAGTTAGCTATTTTATATATAGTAATGTGTATGAGTCAGTTCTAACCTCCCAGTTTAGCTCCCCATTCCTCCCCTAGTGACCATAAGTTTGTTTTCTACATCTGTGACTCTATTTTTGTTTTGTAAATAAGTTTATTTCTATCCTTTTGTTTTTTTAAGATTTCATAAATAAGCAATATCATATTATATTTGTCTTTCTCTGACTTATTTCAATCATATGACAATTTCTAGGTCCATCCATGTTGCTGTAGAGACATTATTTCATTCTTTTTTGTGACTCATTGATATTCTATTGAATGTATGCATGTATGTACTACATCTTTATCCATTGGCTGTTGATGAACATTTAGGTTGTTTCCATGTCCTTGCTATTGTTAGTAGTGTTGTAATGAACATTAAATTGTGTATATCTTTTCAAATTATGGGTTGCTCTTAATATAAACCCAGGAGAGTGATTGTAGGATCATATGAAAGCTCTATTTTTAATTTTTTAAGGAACCTCTACATTGTTCTACACAGTGGCTGTATCAATTTACATTTCCATCAACAGAGCAGGAAGGTTCTCTTTTCTCTACACCCTCTCCAGCATTTACTGTTTATAGATTTTTTGATGGTGGCCGTTCTGATAAGTGTGAGGTGATACCCCATTGTAGTTTTTATTTGCATTTCCCTTATGGTAATGCTGAGTATCTTCTCATGTGCTTTTTGGCCATCTGTATATCTTCTTTGAAGCAAAGTCTATTTAGACCTTCCACTCATTTTTTGACTGAGAGAATCAAGGTCCCTGACTTCAGACTATACTACAAAGCTACAGTAATCAAAACAGTATGGTACTGACACAAAAACAAAAATATAGATGAATGCAACAAATTAGAAAGTCCAAAGGTAAATCCAAACACCTATGGTCAGCTAAACTATGACAAAGGAAACAAGGATATACAATGTAGAAAAGACAGTCTCTTCAACAGGTCATTCTGGAAGAACTGGACAGCTACATGTAAAAAATGAAATTAAAACACTCCCTAATGGCATACACAAAAATAAACTTAAATTTGATTAAAGATCTAAATGTAAAGCTGCATACTCTAAAACTCTTAGAGGAAAAGATAGGCATAGCATTTTCTGACATAAATCACTGAAAGATTTTTTTTAATTTAAATTTATTATTTTAATTAGAGGCTAATTACTTTACAATATTCTATTGGCTTTGCCATACATCAACATGAATCCACCACGGGTGTACACGTGTTCCCAATCCTGAACCCTGCCTTCCACCTCCCTCCCCATACCATCCCTCTGGGTCATCCCAGTGCACCAGCCCCAAGCTTCCTGAATCCTGCATCGAACCTGGACTGGCAATTTGTTTCTTATGTGATATTATACATGTTTTAATGCCATTCTCCTAAATCATCCCCTCTCCCCTCCCACAGAATAACAGTGTGGAGATTCCTTAAAAAAAAAAAACTGGAAATAGAACTTCCATACGACCCAGCAATCACACTGCTGGGCATACACACTGAGGAAACCAGAATTGAAAGAGACACATGTACCCCAATGTTCATCGCAGCACTGTTGATAATAGCCAGGACATGGAAATAACCTAGATGTCCATCAGCAGATGAATGGATAAGAAAGCTGTGGTACATATACACAATGGAGTATTACTCAGCCATTTAAAAGAACACATTTGAATCAGTTCTAATGAGGTAGATGAAACTGGAGCCTATTATACAGAGTGAAGTAAGGCAGAAAGAAAAACACCAACACAGTATACTAACGCATATATATGGAATTTAGAAAGATGGTAATGATAACCCTGTATGTGAGACAGCAAAAGAGACACAGATGTATAGAAATATTTTTTTTGATCCACTTCTTAGACTAATGAAAATAAAAGAAAAACAAACAAATGAGACTTAAAATTAACAGCTTATGTATGGTAAAGAAATCATAAACAAAATGAAAAGACAGTCTTTTTAATTTAATTCTATTGTGATCAGAGAACATATTTTGTATGATTTTAACTTTTTAAAATTAGTTGAGATTTTTTTTTCTAGCTTCACATTGTCTACCTTAGGAAAGTGATGTGTTCTCTTGAAAACAAAATGTATTGTAAAAAGTAAAAGTAGTGATCTTTAAATACTATATAGGTCAAGCTGGTGAATAGTGCTATTTAGGTGCTTTATATCTTCACTTTTTGTCTGATTTTTCTATAAAGTATTGACAGGGAACAGAAAAAAACAGTAGAGAAAGACAGAGGTTAAATTCCCCAATCATAGTTGTGTTTTTGGCTATTTATTCCTTCAGTTCTGTCAGAATTTTCTACATTTATTATGAGGCTTTGTTAGGAGATGACTACTTATTTCTGATTGTCAAACTTCATGTTGGATTGACTCTGTAGTCATTATGAAAGTGTCCCTCTTATCTTTTTACACTGAAATATATTTTCTCTGGTATTTATATAGATTTCTTAAGCCTACTGACAGCATCATATCTATTTTTTCTTATCCATTTTTGTTTAAACTATATCTTTATATGTACCATATGTCCATTTTAGATAGTTGCAGTATCTTCTAGTTAGTGACTCCAGTTTACAATCTTTGGTGTCTCAATGTAATATTTTTCTGCTAATTCTTACATAGGATGTTGTATTTACTTATGTGGGTTTTTTTAGTTTGCTTCATTTTTATTTACATTTTTATTATGAACTTAAGTGAAAGTCATTCAGTTGTTTCCAACTCTTTGTGATCCCATGATTATACAGTCCATGGGATCCTCTAGGCTAGAAGATGGAGTGGGTGTCCTTTCCCTTCTTCAAGGGTTCCCAACCCAGGGATAAAACCCAGGTCTCCTGCATTGCGGAAAGATTCTTTACCAGCTAAGAAACAAGGGAAGCCTAAGAATACTGGAGTGGGTAGCCTATCACTTCTCCAGTGGATATTCCTGAGCCAGGAATTGAACCACGGTCTCCTTCATTACAGACAGATTCTTTACCACCTGAGCCATCAGGAAAGCCCCCCACCGCCATGAACTTATGTTTGTTGAAATGTTATTTGTGAGACATTTTGACATGAGAGTTAAAATGCTTTCCATTATAGAATATGTTGATTATTCATGTTAAGTTTGGGGAGGCACTACCAATACAGATCAAAGCGAAGAAATAGATTAATGTAATCACAATCAGTGAAATCAGCGATCACTGCAAAGAAATAGAGGAAAACAACAGAATGGGAAAGACTAGAGATCTCTTCAAGAAAATTAGAGATACCAAGGGGACATTTCATGCAAAGATGGGCTTGATAAAGGACAGAAATGGTATGGACCTAAAAGAAGCAAAATATCTTAAGAGGTGGTAAGAATACACAGAAGACCTGTAGAAAAAAAGATCTTCATGACCCAGATAATCACGATGGTGTGATCACTGACCTAGAGCCAGACATCCTGGAATGTGAAGTCTAGTGGGCCTTAGAAAGCATCACTACAAACAAAGCTAGTGGAGGTGATGGCATTCCAGTTGACCTATTTCAAATCCTGAAAGATGATGCTGTGAAGGTGCTGCACTCAATATGCCAGCAAATTTGGAGAACACAGCAGTGACCACAGGACTGGAAAAGGTCAGTTTTCATTCCAATCCCAAAGAAAGACAATCACAAAGAATGCTAAAACTACCGCACAATTGCACTCATCTCACATGCTAGTAAAGTAATGCTCAAAATTCTTCAAGCCAGGCTACAGCAATACATGAACCGTGAACTTCCTGATGTTCAAGCCGGTTTTAGAAAAGGCAGAGGAATCAGAGATCAAATTGCTAACATCTGCTGGATCATGTAAAAAGCAAGATAGTTCCAGAAAAAACATCTATTTCTGCTTTATTGACTATGCCAAAGCCTTTGACTGTGTGGATCACAATAAACTGTGGAAAATTCTGAAAGAGATGGGAATACTGGACCACCTGACCTGCCTCTTGAGAAACCTATATGCAGGTCAGGAAGCAACAGTTAGAACTGGACATGGAACAACAGACTGGTTCCAAATAGGAAAAGGAGTACGTCAAGGCTGTATATTGTCACCCTGTTTATTTAACTTATATGCAGAGTACATCATGAGAAATGATGGACTGGAAGAAACACAAGCTGGAATCAAGATTGCCGGGAAAAATATCAATAACCTCAGATATGTAGATGACACCACCCTTATGGCAGAAAGTGAAGAGGAACTAAAAAGCCTCTTGAAGAAAGTGAAAGTGGAGAGTGAAAAAGTTGGCTTAAAGCTCAACATTCAGAAAATGAAGATCATGGCATCTGATCCCATCACTTCATGGGAAATAGATGGGGAAAGAGTGGAATCAGTGTCAGACTTTCTTTTCTGGGGCTCTAAAATCACTGCAGATGGTGACTGCAGCCATGAAATTAAAAGACACATACTCCTTGGAAGGAAAGTTATGATCAACCTAGATAGCATATTCAAAAGCAGAGACATTACTTTGCCAAAAAAAGGTTTGTCTAGTCAAGGCTATGGTTTTTCCAGTGGTCATGTATGGATGTGAGAGTCGGACTGTGAGGAAGGCTGAGCGCCGAAGAATTGATGGTTTTGAACTGTGGTGTTGGATAAGACTCTTGAGAGTCCCTTGGACTGCAAGGAGATCCAACCAATCCATTCTGAAGGAGATCAGTCCTAGGTGTTCTTTGGAAGAAATGATGCTAAAGCTGAAACTCCAGTACTTTGGCCACCTCATGCATAGAATTGACTCATTGGAAAAGATTCTGATGCTGGGAGGGATTGGGGGCAGGAGGAGAAGGGTACGACAGAGGATGAGATGGCTGGATGGCATCACCGACTTGATGGACATGAGTCTGAGTGAATGTGAGAGTTGGCGATAGACAGGGAGGCCTGGCATGCTGCATTTCATGGGGTCTCAAAGAGTCGGACATGACTGAGCAACTGAACTGAACTGAACTGAACTGAATGGTCTAGTGGCTTTCCCTACTTTCTTCAATTTAAGTCTGAATTTTGCAATTCAATTGTATTTGTTGTCATAGTCAAATTCAATACCATGAAGATTTTCCCCTACATTTTCCTATAAGTTGTGTGCTTTTAGTACTTTTATTTAGATCTTCTTTCTACTTTGCACTACTTTTTATATGTGGTGTAAGGTAAAATGCTCACATTCATTTTTTTTGCACATGGACATCTCTCCTTTCTTTTATAGGATTGTCTTGGCACCCATGTTGAATATCACTTGGCAGTGTATGTGTTTATTTCTGGGAAATCTATTCTATTCCATTTTCCTCTCTCTATATATATTTGTCTGCATGTCAACAACACTATATATATATATATATATATATATATATATATATATATATACACTTTTTTATTTACCATGGCTTTGCTTTTAAAATCAGGGAGTGTGAGTCTTGCAGCTCTAGTTTTTTTTTTTCTAGATACTTTTGGTTACACAAGGTCCTTTGAGATTCCATATAAATTTGTCTATTTTTGAAAAAAAAATAATTCATTTGAACTTTGATGGCAATCACATTGAATATGTCAACTGGTTTGGGAAAAATTACCATTCTTAAAAATATCATCTTATAACCCATAAACAGAGATGTATTACCAATTGTTTATGTCTTATTTAATTTCTTTCAGAACTGATTTTAGTTTTCAATATTCGTGTCTTTCACCTTCTTAAGTTTATTCCTAAGTATTTTACTATTTGTTACTATTGCAAATGAAATTGATTTCTTAAATTCTTTTTCAGATTTTCATTGTTAGTTTATAGAAATGAAACTGATTTTTTTGTGTGTGTATTTATCTTAGGTCTTGGAGAGTGCTGAGTTTTTGTTTGTTTTTTTTTTTTTAGTTCTAATAGATGTTTTGCAGCATCTTTTAGGAATTTTAACATATAAAATTATTTCATCTGTGAAAAGATCATTTCACTTCTTTCTATCCAACTTGGAAGCATTTTACTTCCTTTTCTCACCTTTCTGCTCTGGCTACAACTTCTGGTTCTATGTTGAATGAACGTGCCAGAATTGGGCATCCTTTTCTTGTTCCTGATTTTAGGGAAAAACATTTCAAATTTTCACCATTAAATTTGATCTTAGCTATGGATTTTTCATATACAGCTTTTAGTATATTCAATAATTTATTTCATTACTAATGTGATGAATCTTTCATCATGAAATGGTATTGAAATTGTCAAATGCCTTTTCTGCATCAGTTGATAAGATCATGTGGATTTTTTTTCCCCTAAATTCTGTTAGTAAAATGAAGTCACTCAGACATGTCTGACTCTTTGCAACCCCATGGACTGTAGCCTGCCAGGCTCCTCTGTCCATGGGCTTTTCCAGGCAAGAATACTGGAGTGGGTTGCCATTTCCTTCTCCAAGGGATCTTCCAGACCCAGGGATTGAACCCGGGTCTCTCACATTGCAGACAGACTCTTTACCATCTGAGCAAATTCTGTTACCGGCTGAGTTAAATTCTGTTAACATGGTATATGATGCTGTTTGATGTTTATATATTGTGTTACCCTTGTATTCCAAAAATAAAACACATCATTTATGGCATACACTCTTTCCAATATGCTGCAAAATTTTATTTCCTGGATATTTATTCATTTATTTAGACATGGCATGCAGGATCTTAGTTCCCTGACTAGGGATGAAACTTGTGCCCCTGCTTTGGAAGCACAAAGTCTTAGCCACTGAGTCACCAGAGAAGTCCCAGTTGAAGATTTTTAAAAATCAATATTCAGCAGATTTATTATTATGTGTCTCAACATGGATCTCTGGGTTTTCCTATTTGGAGTTTGCTGAACTTATTTATTTATATTTTCAAAATTAAAAAAAAATGAATTTTAGGACATTTTCAGTCATTATTTTTTCAATAATGCTCCTTTCTCTCTCTTTTTCTGTGACTTCCATGATGTGTATATTGGTCTACTTGATGGTGTTCTGTAAATTCCTTAAAATCTGCTCACTTTTCTTCATTCTTTTTTCTTTTGGTTTCTTGGACTCAATAATTTCAAATGACCTAACTTCAAGTGTGCTGAGTCTCTATTCTGGCTGTTTGAGTCTGCTGTTGATCTTCTCTATTGAATTTTTCAATTCAATTATGTTATTTTTTAGTTCTATAATTTCTGTTCAGTTACTTTTTATAATTTTATATGTTTTTAATATTTTAATTTTATTCGTATATCATTTTTCTGATTTCCTTTCATTATTTGTATTTTTCTTCACCTTGTTGGCCATATTTAAGACAGTTGTTTTAGAGCCTTTACCTGTTGAAACTGATGCCTGTGATACCATGAAGGGCCCTGTGGGACTCCTGTGTACACCAGTTTTTTATTATAGGAAACAGCCTTCATTCAGTCCCCATGACCATCTGAATTCCAATGTGTAGACTCAAGTAGTTGTTAATTAGGGAAGAAAGGACATGTGAGGCCAGAAAAAGTCAAACCATCAAGAGCAGCCTTGGAGCCAAGTCCTATTTCCTCATCAATGGGATATCTTTTTCTATTTCACCCAAAACTCTGTCTCCAATATTTGATTTGGCACCAGTGTACAGAGAAGTTGAGCTTTTGACATCACCTGTACCTCTTCAGGGATGATGTCTCCCTGAAAATAAGATCTGTTTTACTCCCTTCTGTTTAAGGCAATAAATTGGGAAGTGAGTTGTTGTCTCCACCTGAATGAGACTTCACCATGCTAGGGGAAGTGTGGGACATGGATGAGTAAAAATGCCACGAAATTTCCTGCCATCTTTTATGTGGATTTTTCTTTTTCTTTTTTTTCTTTTTTTAATTGTATTTTATTTTTAAACTTTACAATATTGTATTAGTTAACACCAATACAGTATACTAACGCATATATATGGATTTTTCTTAATTGGTGTTTTCTTGGTTGTTGTTTCTTTGACTGCTTACTGCTTATCAGAGTTTCTATAAGATTATTTTATCCAGCTTGGTGGAAGAACAAGATCCTGGAGCTTCCTAGTCCTTCATTTATGATATCACTCTTGCTTCTCATCTTTTATTTTGGAGATCATACAGTCTTTTTCAAACCTTAAATTCACATGAGGGCTATCTTGTGTTTGAGAATATTTGGAAAATATTTTTTTTTTCCTGCCTCAAAAGCCAAGTTCAATGCAATCAGGTGTTTAAACTGCTTCTTTCAATGAGAAATGTTTTTTTTTTTTCTTTTTAAAAAAATTAAAAAAAATTTTTTTAACTTTACAATATTGTATTGGTTTTTGCCATATATCAACATGAATCCACCACAGGTATACACGTGTTCCCCATCCTGAACCCTCCTCCCTCCTCCCTCCCCATACCATCCCTCTGGGTCATCCCAGTGCACCAGCCCCAAGCATCTAGTATCGTGCATCGAACCTGGACTGGCGACTCATTTCATATATGATATTATGCATGTTTCAATGCCATTCTCCCAAATCATCCCACCTTCTCCCTCTCCCACAGAGTCCAAAAGACTGTAAATGTTTTTTCTTGTATAATCAGACTGAGAATGTGGCTCTTAAGATATACCTTCTTTATATGAGGACCTCAATTCAACTTCCTACCTTGTTTGGTTCCTAAGCTCTGTCTCTTCACCTCTGCTTCTGACCCATGAAACTGGAAGTTGACAGATAACACAAGATCAGTTCTTGGCTTCAATATAGCTTTGGTTATTCACATTTTCTCAGTAGTTTTACCCTCTAATCATGGCCTTTACTTTCGTGACATTTGCACAATACATTTAACTGTCTAAAAATATTTCTTTATCCAGCATTTTTGGTTATTTCATAAAAGTAGATGTGTTGCGAAATATGTAGTCTACTATTGTGTCACACACATAAATCCTTCATCACTCACTTTTGTTAGTTTTTCTTTAGAGGCCATAAAGAATAATGGTGATTATCTTATTCCCTACAGTTTTTCTCTAGAAAATGTATGAATTTACATAGTATCAAGGGATCAGTCTTTGATGAACATTTCCACATTTTGGTTAACAAGATGTAGGTACTAAAATATTAATTTATGAGTATATTTTTATATTTTATTTTTTAATTACAGGATAATTACTTTACAGTATTGTGTTGATTTTTGCCATACATCAGCATGAATTAGCATTGGGTATACATATGTTCTCTCCCTCTTGAACCTCCCCCAAACTCTCTCCCCATCTTACCCTTCTAGGTTTTCACAGAGCACTGGCTTTGGGTTCTCTGTGTCATACATCAAACCTCATTGGCTATCTGTTTTACATATGGGAATGTATATGTTTCAATGCTATTCTCTTGTATCATCCCAGCCTCTGTTTTCCCCACCATGTCCAAAATTTCCATGTCTCCTTTGCTGTCCTACAAGTAGGATCATCAGTAATATATTTCTAGATTCCACTTATATGTGTTAATATACATTTGGGTTTCCCAGGTGGCACAGAGGTAAAGAAACCACCCGTCAATGCAGGAGATGCAGGTTGAATCACGGGTTTGGAAAGATTCCCTGTAGGAGGAAATGGCAACTCACTCCAATATTCTTGCCTGAAAAATTCCACGGACAGAGAAGCCTAGAGGGCTAAGTCCATTGAGTCACCAAGAGTTGGATGTGACTGAGTACGCATGAGCCCTAGCTGATTCTGATATAATGTGACACACTACAGAAGGGAATGGCAAACCCCTTAGTATTATTGCCTTGAGAACTCTATGAAAAGTATGCAAAGGAAAACATATGAAACTGGAAGATGAGCACCCCAGGTTAGTACATATCCAATATGCTACTGGGGAAGAGTGGAGAAATAGCTAGAGAAAGAATGAAGAGGCTGAACCAAAGAGGAACAATGCCCAGTCGTGAATGGAATGGTGGCAAAAGTAATGTCTGATGCTGTAAAGAACAACATTTCATAGGAACCTGGAATGTTAGGTCCATGAATCAAGGTAAATTGGATGTGGTCAAATAGGAGATGGCAGGAGTGAACATTGACATTTTAGGAATCAAACTAAAATGGATGGGAATTTAATTTAATTTAATTCAGATGACCATAATATCTACTACTATGGGCAAGAATCTCTTAGAAGGAATGGAGTATCCCTCATAGTCAACAAAAGAGATTGAAATGCAGTACTTGCGTGCAAACTCAAAATTGACAGAAAGATCTTGGTTCGTTTTCAAAGTAAACCATTCAACGTCGCAATAATCCAAGACTATTCACCAACCTCTAACGCTGAAGAAGTTGAAGTTGAATGGTTCTATGAAGAACTACGTGACCTTCTAGAAATAACACCAAAAAAAGATGCCCTTTCATCATAGGGAATTGGAATGCAATCTTTTAAAATTATACTGTGGAAGTGAAAAATAAATTAAAGGGATTAGAACTGATAGGCAGAGTGCCTGAAAAACTATTGATGAAGGTTCGAAACATTATACAGGAGGCAATGACCAAAACTAGCCCAAAGAAAAATAAATGCAACAAGGCAAAGTATTGCCTAAGGAAGCTTTACAAATATCTGATAAAAGAAGAGAAGGGAAAAGCAAAGGAGAAAGGGAAAGATGTACCAAACAGAATGTAGAGTTCCAGAGAATAGCAAGGAGGGATAAGAAAGCCATTTTAAATGAACAATGCAAAGAACTGGAGGAAAACAATAGAATGGAAAAGACTAGAGATCTCTTCAAGAAAATTGCAAATACCAAGTGGACATTTCATATAAAGATGGGCACAATAAAGGACGAAATGGTAAGAACCTAACAGAAGCAGAAGATATTAAGAAGAGGTGGCAAGAACACATAGAAGTACTATACAAAAAATGTCTTAATGGCCTGGATAACTATGATGATGTTATCACTCACCTAGAGCCAGATATACTGGAGTGTGAAGTCAAATGCGCCTTAGGAAACATTACTAGGAATGAAGTTAGTGGAGGTGATGGTATTCCAGCTGAGCTATTATACATCCTAAAAGATGATACTGTGAAAGGGCTGCACTCAATATGCTAGCAAATTTGGAAACCACATCAGTAGCTACAGGACTGGAAAATGTCTGTTTTCATTCCAGTGTCAAAGTAAGCCAATGCCAAAAAATGTTCAAACTACTGTACAATTGCACTCATTTCACATGCTAGCAAGTTAATTCTTAAAATCCTTCAAGCTTGGCTTCAACAGCATGTGAGTTGAGAACTTCCAGATGTTCAAGTGGGATTTAGAAAAGGAAAAGGAACCAGTGATCAAATTGCCAACATCCATTGGGTTATAGAAAAAGCAAGAAAATTCCTGGAAAATATCTACTTATGCTTCACTGACTACACTAAAACCTTTGACTGTATGGATCACAACAGACTGCAAAATTCTTTAAGAGATGGGAATCCCAGACCATATTACCTGCCTTCTGAGGAACTTGTATGCAGGTCAAGAAGCAACAGAACCAAACATGGAACGATGGACTGGTTCCAAATTGGGAAAGCAGTACATCAAGGCTGTATATTTTCACCCTGCCTATTTAACTTATTGGAGAGTACTGTTCTGTGTTTAGTCACTCAGTCATGTCCAACTCTGCGACCCCATGGACTGTAGCCAGTCAGGATCCTCTGTCCATGGGGATTCTCTAGGCAAAAATATTGGAGTGGGTTGCCATGCTAACATCTCCATGGGATCTCCCCAACAAAGGGATAAAGCTCAGTTCTCCTGAATTGCAGGTGGATTCTTTACTGTCTGAGCCACCAAGGAAGTCCAATAATACTGAAGTGGGTAGCCTCTCCCTTCTCCAGGGGAACTTCCCAATCCAGGAATCAAACCGGCTTCTCCTCCATTGCAGGCAGATTCTTTACGACCTAAACTACTAGGGAAGCCCCATATGGAAAGTACATCATGTGAAATGCTGAGTTGGATTACTCACAAGCTGGAATCAAGATTGCCAGGAAATATCAACAACCTCATGTATGCAGATGATACCACCCTAATGGCAGAAAGCAAAGAGGAACCAAAGAGCCTCTTGATGGTGAAAGATTAGAGTAAAACAGCTGGCTTAAAACTCAACATTCAAAAAACTAAGATCATGGTATCTAGTCTCATCACTTCATAGCATATGGTTGGGGAAAAATTGGAAACAGTAACAGACTTTATTTTCTTGAGCTCCAAAGTCACTGCAGATGATGACTGCTTCCATAAAATTGAAAGACCTTGCTCCTTGGAAGAAAAGCTATGATAAACCTTGACAGTCTGTGAAAAAGCAGAGGCATCCCTTTGCAGACAAAGGTCTGTGTAATCAAAGCTATGTTTTTTTTTTTAACAGCCAGTCATGTATGGATGTGAGAACTGGACCATAAAGAAGGCTGAGCACCGAAGAATGTATGCTTTCAAACTGTGGTGCTGGAGAAGATTCTTGAGAGTCCTTTGTGTAGCAAAGAAATCAAACCAGTAAATCCTAAAGGAAATCAACCCTGAATATTCTTTGAAAATACTGATGCTGAAACTGAAGCTCTACTTTAGCTACTTGATGTGAAGAGCTGACTCATTGGAAAAGACCTTGATGCTGGGAAAGACTGAAGGCAAAGGAGAAGGGGACAGCAGAAGATGAAATGATTAGATAGCATTACCAACTTAATGGACATGAATCTGAGCAAACTCTGGGAGACAGTGGAGGACAGAGGATCCTGGCATGCTGCAGTCCAAGGGGTCACAAAGAGTTGAACATGACTTATGGATTGGACAACAACAACAAATTATCAAGGCAGGAGATAACAAGTATTGTCAAGAATATGAAGAATAGGGAACCCTGTACAATGTTTGTGGGAATGTAAACTGGTGCAGCTGTTATGGAGAACAGTATGGAGTATCTTTTAAAAATTGAAATAGAACTACCATATATTGCAGCAATTCTACTTCTATGTATATACCCAAATGGAATGAAAAGCAGAATATCAAAGAGATGTCTTCATCCTCATGTTTATTGAAATATGATTCACAATAAGCAAGATACGAAAACAACCTAAGTGCCCATCAACAAGTGAATGGATATAGAAGATGTGGAATGGAATATTATTCAACCACATAAAATTAAGAAATCATGCCATTTGCAACAACATGAATAGACCTTGAGGATATATGCTAAGTGAGATAAGTCAGAGAGAGAAAGATAAATATTGTATGATATCATTCACATATGAAATGTAAAAAGTCAAATTCAAAAAGGCAGTGCAAAATGGTGGTTACGAGAGACTGGAGGATGGGGGAATAGAAGACATGTTGTTTAAGGGTACAAATTTACCTGATTTCTCAGTCACTTAGCCATGGCTGACTCTTCAATCTGATGATCTGTGGCTCACCAGGCTCCTCTGTCCATGGAATTTTGCAGGCAAGAATGCTGGACTGGGTTGCCATTTACCACTCCAAGGGATCTCCCTGATCCAAGGGATCAAATTGGCAGGTGGATTCTCTACCACTGAACCACTTGGAAAGTCCACAAATTTACAATGAGTAGTAAATAATTTCTAGGGATCTAATGTAGAAAATAGTGAATATTAGTAGGATTGTGTTATAGTCATCAAAATTGCAGAAATGAGCTCTTAAATATTACAACCACAAAAAATAAATGATAAGTACTTGATGTGATAGACCCTTCCCTAGTGTCTCTGGTAAAGAATCCACCTGCAATGCAGGAGAGGAGACACAGGTTCAATTCCTGGATCAGGAAGATCCCCTGGATAAGGAAATGACATCCCAATCCAGTATATTCTTCCCTGGGAAATCCTAGGGACAGAGGAGCTTGGCATGCTGCAGTCCATGGGGTCACAGAGTTGGACACAATTTAGAGACTAAACAAAAACAACATCCTAAAGTGATAAAGGTTCTAAATATCACTACAATGGCAATAGTATTACAATATAAAAGGTATCAAATCATATTGTATACCATAAATTCACAGTTATATATTTAATATGTTTCAATTTTAAAAGTTATGAATGTATAATAAGCAAAATAAAACACAATTCAAATAAGATTCAATGTTCTACATTTAAGATACAAAATGCCCTATGGAAAATATCTAGGGTTATATAAAAGTGCATAAAATAATACCCTAAGTTCAGAATCAGATTTTAAAATTTGAAGTAAAATAGTCAAGATTCTCTTAAAATTTGACAGATTTTACTTGAGTTACCTAGGGATATAACACATTTTGGCAACATATGTTAGGCTTTGTACAAAGAACCAACATTTACAATAAAATACAACTCTTTTAAAAATAATATATGCCATATTTCCCCATGAAACTTCTAAAGAGTCTGTTACTGAATTTGCATACTGCTTGACATTCTTAAATTTTAAAAAATAAGATTTTTAAAATATGATTTTCAATTGGGTCATTGAAAATTTGCATGGCAGCAAAGACAGAACTTACAATCTCAATTATTTTCACATACTGATTAAACTCATAGTAATATCAGATAGAACATGTTGACTACAAAATCATTTCTACAATATATTTTTTCTTGGAAATAATGGTAGAATCATGTAGATTCAACTAGTTTAATGCTTCAAAATCTAGTTCTGTAACTTCTTGTGAGACTTTTTCCTCTATGTTTATCAATTTGTTTTTAATTCTGTGATAATTCAAGGAGTGATTTAGTCTGAAAATATAATTGAAGTGAGCTGATAAATCCGAAAAAGTGGAGATCATATATGAGCCTTCAATAAAGGGTCCCTATTTAAAATATTCCCAACAGTAAATCAGATTTGATAATTTTTATAGAATTTGGTGAATTTAACCTGAGTTTGCCTTTGTTTGATCTGTTGACCAAGAAGTAAACTGAATCAGAATTAGTTATATGTAATTGGGGCTTCCGTGGTAGCTCAGCTGGTAAAGAATCTGTATGCGATACAGGAGACCCTGGTTCAATTCCTGGGTCAGGATATTTTCTGGAGAAGTGAAAGGCTACCTACTCCAGTATTCTTGGGTTTCCCTGGTGGCTCAGATGATAAAGAATCCGCTTACAATGCGGGAGACCTGGGTTCAATCCCTAGGTTGGGAAGATCCCCTGGAGGAGGTCAAGGCAACCCACTAAAATATTCTTGCCTGGAGAATCCCTTCATTGATGGGGGAGCCTGGCAGGCTACAGTCCATGGGGTCACAAGTCCAACACAACTAAGCGACTAAGTACAGTGCATATGTAATTGAATCTGCCAGGAGAGAATATGGCTCCAATTTGTTATTAAATCAAACTTGAAATTAAAATTACTAAACAGTTAAGTTCAGTAGCTCAGTCGTGTCTGACTCTTTGTGACCCCATGGATTGCAGCACACATGGACAGGCTTCCTTCCCTGTCCATCACCAACTCCCAGAGCTTGCTCAAACTCATGTCCATAGAGTCAATGATGCCATCCAACCATCTCATCCTCTGTTGTTCCCTTCTCCTGCTGCCTTCAATCCTTACCAGCATCAAGGTCTGTAATGCAGCTTCAGCATTAGTCCTTCCAATGAATATTCAGGACTGATTTCTTTTAGGTTTGACTGGTTGGATCTCCTTGCAGTCCAAGAGACTCTCAAGAGTCTTCTATGTCCTATGCATTATGAGGCCTGAGTTAGGATATAATACCTAACTTTTTGAATGGATTCAACAAAGGCAATTGTAACCCATATTCAGTTGCAAACCAAGGCTCATTCAGATCAATTTCACAGTGAGACTCATTCAGGGAAAGATTGAGATCTTTGAGTGAACATAATACAAAGAAGACAAAATGGTTATTCATTAGCAGTGAGCTCATAATATTTCAAGAGAAATTTGAATGGTAACTTAAAATTTTCATTCTTCAAGAACTCTTGGGGAGTTTGGATCTCTAGATGACACTGATAAGGAGAGAGAAGCAGGGAAAATATTTGTCAAATGACATAATGAACTCTTGATATGATGTGTATAGCAATCTCTGAATCCAAGGATATCTCAGAAAGAAAAGATTAGTATTATATTTTTGTTTTTCAAGTTTGTTTTTACAGTCTAAAGGTAAATAAATATCAGAGTGAGATGCTTGAAATTGAAATGAGTTGCTGATGGAATCAATATGGCATAATGAAAATAAACATTTCTCCTGAATTCAAAATTAGTGAAGCAGCAGATTCCTGGACAAACTGTATTTTCCCTCTTTAATGTCAAGGAAAGCTACCATATGAAATATTGCTCTAAGTTTTATCCAGGATACACTACAGGGTAAACCAATATCTCAAAAAAAGTTAGGCTTTCAGCAGGTCTCAAGATAGGTCCAAAAACAGGTAATGTAAGGTGCAGGATACAAAGATATTTTACAGTATGATAGACAAAGACCCTAAAGGGGGAAAAGGTGCAGATCAAGCAAGTCCTGAAGTTGCACAATTTGCATTACCATAAAGTTGCAAAGTCATCAAAATCAAGACGTGATGGGTGTTCTTAGGACCTCTTCTCATACCTGCAACTGTGGATTATGACCACATTTGGCAGTGCCAGGGCCAGGGCCAATAGGATTCTTAGCAAGCTGTACTTGTGAAATAAATGCATAGCAGTAACATCTGGACACAGTCTGGAAAAAATCAATTTGTTAGAAAGGCTTTATTTAGGTGTGTTCTTTCATTTGTTTTTTGTGTGTTTACTCACAGATATAACAAAATTCATTATACTAAAAGTGATTATTTGGAAAACAAAACAAAAGCAAATTAAAATAAACAAATATCCAAACCAGTTGCCTTCGCTAACTTTTTCTTTGATTCTATGGAATATATTATTATTGTAGAGCACAGGAATATTGGTGTCAAAGATGAATTATGAAAGATTTGATTGACATCTTCAAGGTTACAAAGGTGGGTAATAAAATCTTGTCAAGCTCTCCTTTCGGTTCTGTGCAGTAAAATGAGAATCAAAGTGTCATTTGAAATTAAAAGCTGACAAACTTAGATATAATTTAAAAATTACTATTGCTGTGGTCAATATGAAGCAGACTGTTGGACTGATGGTCATAGAGGCCAATTCTGTAGTCAGTTCTGAGGTGGGTTTGATAATTTTATGACCACTAATAATGTTTGTGGATTTCACACAAGCTAAACTAATGAAGAGGGTAGTCAAAGTCATGCTGCAGTGTTTAAAATAGCTCCTCCTCATGTGTTAAAAGAATAATTTTACTTTCATCTTGCACCATTAACTCAGACAAAAAGATTATTTCCTCCATCTGAGAGATTCTAAACTAGGCACTGTGGTGCACTGTCATACAACTTTCAGTTAAGTTCAGTTCAGTCACTCAGTTGTGTCTGACTCTTTGCAACCCCATGCAGCACACCAGGCCTCCCTGTCCATCACCAACTCCCAGAGTTTACCCAAACTCATGTCCATTGAGCCGGTGATGCCATCCAACCATCTTATCCTCTGTTGTCCCCTTCTCTTCCTGCCTTCAATCTTTCCCAGCATCAGGGTATTTTCAAGTGAGTCAGCTCTTCGCATCAGGTGGCCAAAGTATTGGAATTTCAGCTTCAACATCAGTCCTTCCAATGAATACCCAGACTCATTTCATTCAGGATGGACTGGTTGGATCTCCTTGCAGTCCAACGGACACTCAAGAGTCTTCTCCAACTTTACTTAAGGTATTAATAGAGATCCTTCACATTTGTATAATGATTAACGGTTTTCAAAAGAGTTTATATTCATTATCCACTTCTCATAATATTCTAAAGCAATGTTAATTTGGGGGGATATTATTCTTACCTTTCTTAAAAAAAATGAATATAATCCAGGCCAGACATTTCTATAATTCAACTAAAGTCCTTCATTATCAATAGCTATAAACTCAGAGCACAGGGTTAAGGAGGCCAAGGAATATTCCTGATCTTGATCTCAGTTTTCTTATCAGTAAACTAGAGTTGATTGTCCTTAATACATCCAGCACTAATGTTACAGAAACTTTTAACTCTAGGTTACTTTTAAGGCCAACTTCATTTTAACATTAAATCTTTCCATCCTAAGAGCAAAATAACCCACTACCATCCTTGTAATGCATAGGAAAATATAAGTGTACTATTAGGAGCTGATGTGTGCATTTTCTCACTTAGAAGGCAGACTACTGATCTCGTTCAAATTCAATCCTTTTTTGTTGTTGTTTATTCTTTTTTTTCCTTGATGTTAATCTCTGTCAAAAATAAACTTTTATGTGGAAAGCTGATATATTAACACCATGTTTAAACTTTACAGTACCATAAATTTAGGATGTTCAAGCTGGTTTTGGAAAAGGCAGAGGAACCAGAGATCAAATTGCCAACATCCGCTGGCTCATGGAAAAAGCAAGAGAGTCCCAGAAAAACATGTCTTTCTGCTTTATTGACTATGCCAAAGCCGTTGACTGTGTGGATCACAATAAACTGTGGAAGATTCTGAAAGAGATGGGAATACCAGACCACCTGACCTCCCTCTTGAGAAATCTGTATGCAGGTCAGGAAGCAACAGTTAGAACTGGACATGGAACAACAGACTGGTTCCAAATAGGAAAAGGAGTACGTCAAGCTGTATATTGTCACCCTGCTTATTTAACTTCTATGCAGAGTACATCATGAGAAACGCTGGACTGGAAGAAACACAAGCTGGAATCAAGATTGCCGGGAGAAATATCAATAACCTCAGATATGCAGATAACACCACCCTTATGGCAGAAAGTGAAGAGGAACTCAAAAGCCTCTTGATGAAAGTAAAAGTGGAGAGTGAAAATGTTGGCTTAAAGCTCAACATTCAGAAAACAAAGATAATGGCATCCGGTCCCTTCACTTCATGGGAAATAGATGGGGAAACAGTGGAGACAGTGTCAGACTTTCTTTTTTGGGGCTCCAAAATCACTGCAGATGGTGACTGCAGCCATGAAATTAAGACGCTTACTCCTTGGAAGGAAAGTTATGACCAATCTAGATAGCATATTAAAAGCAGAGACATTGCTTTGCCAACAAAGGTTCGTCTAGTCAAGGCTATGGTTTTTCCTGTGGTCATGTATGGATGTGAGAGTTGGACTGTGAAGAAGGCTGAGCACGGAAGAATTGATGCTTTTGAACTGTGGTGTTGGAGAAGACTCTTGAGAGTCCCTTGGACTGCAAGGAGATCCAACCATGAGGTGGCCAAAGTACTGGAGTTTCAGCTTCAGCATCATTCCTTCCAAAGAACACCCAGGGCTAATCTCCTTTAGAATGGACTGGTTGGATCTCCTTGCAGTCCAAGGGACTCTCAAGAGTCTTCTCCAACACCACAGTTCAAAAGCATCAATTCTTCGGCACTCAGCTTTCTTCACAGTCCAACTCTCGCATCCATACGTGACCACAGGAAAAACCATAGCCTTGACTAGACGAACCTTTGTTGGCAAAGTAATGTCTCTGATTTTCAATATGCTATCTAGGCTGGTCATTACTTTTCTTCCAAGGAGTGTCTTTTAATTTCATGGCTGCAATCACCATGTACAGTGATATTGGAGCCCCCCAAAATAAAGTCTGACATTGTTTCCACTGTTTTCCCATCTATTTCCCATGAAGTGATGGGACCAGATGCCATAATCTTTGTTTTCTGAATGTTGAGCTTTGAGACAACTTTTTCACTCTTCTCTTTCACTTAGGTCCATGAATCAAGGCAAATTAGAAGTGGTCAAACAGTAGATGGCAAGAGCGAACTTCGACTTTCTAGGAATCAATGAACTAAAATGGACTTGAATGGGTGAATTCAACCCAGGTGACCATTATACCTACTACTGTGGGCAAGAATCCCTTAGAAGAAATGGAGTAGCCATCATGGTAAACAAAGAGTCTGAAATGCAGTACTTGGATGCAATCACAAAACGAGAGAAGGCAAACCATTCAATACCACGGTGATCCAAGCCTGTGCCCCAATCAGTAACACTGAAGAAGCTGAAGATGAACGGTTCTATGAAGACCTGAAATCTCTTTCAGAACTAACACCCCCCAAAAATGTGTCCTTTTCATTATAGGGGACTGGAATTCAAATGTAGGAATTAAAAAAACACATGGAATAACATGCAAATTTGGCCTTGGAATATGGAATGAAGCAGGGCAAAGACTAATAGAGTTTTGCCAAGAGAACGCACTGGTCATAGTGAACACCCTCTTCCAAAAATACAAGAGAAGACTCTACACATGGACATCACCAGATGGTCAACACCAAAATCAGATTGATTATATTCTTTGCAGCCAAAGATGGAGAAGCTCTATACAGTCAGCAAAAACAAGACCTGAGCTGACTGTGGCTCAGATCATGAACTCCTTATTACCAAATTCATACATAAATTGAAGAAAGTAGGGAAAACCTCTAGACCATTCAGGTATGACGTAAATCAAATCCCTTATGACTATACAGTGGAAGTGAGAAATAGATTTAAGAGACTATAACTCATAGACAGAGTGCATGATGAAATATGGACTGAAGTTCATGACATTGTATAGGAGACAGGGATCAAGACCATATCCATGGAAAAGAAATGCAAAAAAAGCAAAATGGCTGTCTGAGGAGGCCTTACAAATAGCTGTGAAAAAAAGAGAAGTAAAAAGCAAGGAGAAAAGGAAAGATATAAGCATCTGAATGCAGAGTTCCAAAGAATAGCAAGGAGAGATAAGAAAGTCTCCTCAGCGATCAATGCAAAGAAATACAGGAAAATAACAGAATGGGAAAGACTAGAGGTCTCTTCAAGAAAGTTAGAAATACCAAGGGAATATTTCATGCAAAGATTGGCTCGATAAAGGACAGAAATGGTATGGACCTAACAGAATGAGAAGATATTAAGAAGAGGTGGCAAGAATACACAGAAGAACTGTACAAGAAAGATCTTCATGACCCAGATAATCACGATGGTGTGGTCACTCGCCTAGAGCCAGATATCCTGGAATGTGAAGTCAAGTGGGCTTTAGAAAGTATCACTATGAACAAAGCTAGTGGAGGTGATGGGATTCCTGTTGAGCTATTTCAAATTCTGAAAGATGATGCTGTGAAGGTGCTGCACTCAATATGTCAGCAAATCTGGAAAACTCAGCAGTGGCCACAGGACTGGAAAAGGTCAGTTTTCATTCCAATCCCAAAGAAAGGCAATGCCAAAGAACTACTGCACAATTGCATTTATCTCACACGCTAGTAAAGTAATGCTCAAAATTCTCCAAGCCAGGCTCAGCAATATGTGAACTGTGAACTTCCAGATGTTTAAGCATGTTTTAGAAAAGGCAGAGGAACCAGATATAAAATTTCCAACATCCGTTGGATCATCAAAAAAGCAAGAGCATTTCAGAAAAACATCTATTTCTGCTTTATTGACTATGCCAAAGCCTTTGACTGTGTGGATCACAATAAACTGTGGAATATTCTTCAAGAGAATTTTCTTGAAGAAAAAGGTCTGGGAATACCAGACCACCTGACCTGCCTCTTGAGAAACTTGTATGCAGGTCAAGAAGCAACAGTCAGAACTGGACATGGAACAGCAGACTGGTTCCAAATAGGAAAAGGAGTACAGCAAGGCTGTATATTGTCACCCTGCTTATTTAACTTATATGCAGAGTACATCATGAGACACACTGGGCTGGATGAAGCACAAGCTGGAGTCAAGTTTGCCGTGAGAAATATCAATAACCTCAGATATGTAGATGACACTACCCTTATGGCAGAATGCTAAGAGGAACTAAAGAGACTCTTGATGAAAATGAAAGAGGAGAGTGAAAATGTTGGCTTAAAGCTCAACATTCAGAAAACGAAGATCATGACATCCGGTCCCATCACTTCATGAGAAATATATGGGGAAACAGTGGAAACAGTGTTAGACTTTATTTTTGGGGGGCTCCAAAATCATTGCAGATCGTGACTGCAGCCATGAAATTAAAAGATGCTTAGTCCTTGGAAGGAAAGTTATGACCAACCTAGATAGCATATTCAAAAGCAGAGACATTACTTTGCCAACAAACATCTGTCTAGTCAAGGCTATGGTTTTTCCAGTGGTCATGTATGGATGTGAGAGTTGGACTGTGAAGAAGGCTGAGTGCTGAAGAATTGATGCTTTTGAACTGTGGTGTTGGAGAAGACTCTTGAGAGTCCCTTGGACTGCAAAGAGGTCCAGCTAGCCCATCCTAAAGGAGCTCAGTCCTGAGTGTTCATTGGAAGGACTGATGCTGAAACTGAAACTCCAATACTTTGTCCACCTCATGCGAAGTGTTAACTCATTGGAAAAACCCTGATCCTGGGAGGGATTGGGGACAGGAGGAGAAGGGGGTGACAGAGGATGAGATGGCTGGATGGCATCACTGACTCGATGGACATGGTTTTGTGTAGGCTCCGGGAGTTGGTGATGGAAAGGGAGGCCTGGCGTGCTGTGATTCATGGGGTCACAAAGAATCGGACACAAATGAGTGACTGAACTGAACTGAACTGAACTGTTAATTCTTATAACATGATGTCTTCAAAGGAATACTTTTGCCTAAGCTTTATGTGAGCTTCTATGTTTCACTAGAGAAAGGTCTAGATATTTTCTTTTAGGGAAATCCAAACCCAAAGGGTTCCTTACTTCCCCAGATTTTAAATAGGGTTCCCATGTTATTTTCAACTTTATATTCTCTCCAAATTCTTATTGACTCTTCTGCAGCCCAGTGAGTTCTTTTTTCCTCCTCTTGTGTCAGGGGAAATTTCTAGCTAAGTACTTTTTTTTTTTCTCCCAAATACAAGGTTTATACTAGGACCTGGGACTTTAGAAGTTCAATAACTTTTTTTTTTTACATTTTAACTGTGGTCTTACTTTTCTGGACAATGAAGGCCAAGTTGAGTTTAAATTGGGAAGAGGATGAAACAAAAGGCATCAGAGAAAAGGAAGAAGAGATCTGAGTTAAAACAAACTAGAAAAAGTGACCTCTCAATATACAAAGAGATAAAGTAAGAACTATTCAGACCCACTCACTGTCTCTTGTTCCTGTCCTCTTGCAACAACCTCTAAAATTTCCCAGAAACACTAGGATACCTTGGAGCACAATTTGAAAATAGGTGTGCTCAGAATTTTGGCTTAGTACTGGCTCTACCATTAGCTAGCTGCGTGACTTCGGAAAGGCTCTCTTGTGCTCTGCTTGCTACATTTTTAAAATAGCAAGAAAACAAAGAAGATGCAATTAGACCTATGCCTAACTCACAGGCTAGTACAAAAGGATCAGAAGTAATAGACATAAAGTGTCACTATAGTCAAGAGAAATACATATGTATCTAGAAAAGACTCTGATGCTGGGAGGGATTGGGGGCAGGTGCAGAAGGGGATGACAGAGAATGAGATGGCTGGATGGCATCCCCGACTCAATGGATGTGAGTTTGAGTGAACTCCGGGAGTTGGTGATGGACAGGGAGGCCTGGTGTGCAGCCATTCATGGGGTCGCAAAGAGTCGGACACGACTGAGTGACTGAACTGACTGACTGATATACATACATACACACACACACAGAGACAGAGAAAGACGGTATTTTCTTCATTTTGTTTCACACTGCCTGGTACTTTCAAGATCTGAGCACTTTGCTAACAAATATTTTCTCTATAAAAGCTGTCTTACAATGAAATCTTGATGTGACTTTGGAATGCTTAAAGGCTTCATTGTCACAACTCATTCTGTATGGTTTCCACAATCATATCTCATTATATTACCCCAATAAAGCCTCATATCTGATAATTTTTCATCTTTCTCTTCCCCATCAAAACTTACCTTTCAGTCAGTTTCTTAACCTCTGTTGCTCCATTCCTAATAAAGTCTGTTATCTTAGTAAAGATCATCTAGAGGTGATGAGCCAACTTAAGTTAGTAACTATACTTATGTAAATTGAATACTAATTGTTGGTACTAACTGTTGTGGAAAGGTATTTGAAAAAGTAAATGGTGGCAGCAGGAGTAGGAGAAGCAGGATAGACTGGCAGTGAAAGATCTTTTAGTATGTTACAAATCACACCAAAATTTATTAAGTTGAACTCAGCCTTTAAATACTAAAAAAGAAAAAAAAATATTTTGAGTTAGAAAGCAAGTACTGTAAGTAATCTTGAATAGTCATCAAAGGGTTAAGATACGGGTCAAAAGTCAGTGTGTGGATGAAACTGGAGCCTATTATACAGAGTGAAGTAAGCCAGAAGGAAAAACACCAATACAGTATACTAATGCATATATATGGAATTTAGAAAGATGGTAACGATAACCCTGTATACGAGATAGCAAAAGAGACACTGATGTATAGAACAGGCTTATGGACTCTGTGGGAGAGGGAGAGGGTGGGAAGATTTGGGAGAATGGCATTGAAACATGTGAAATGTCATGTATGAAACGAGATGCCAGTCCAGGTTCAATGCACGATGCTGGATGCTTGGGGCTGGTGCACTGGGACGACCCAGAGGGATGGTATGGGGAGGGAGGAGGGAGGAGGGTTCAGGATGGGGAACACATGAGAAATAAAGAAGAAATTAAAAAAAAAAAAAAAACAGTCAGTGTGTGTGTGTGTGTGTGTGTGTGTGTGTGTCTGAAAATTTGATACATATAGCGGCAGTAGAGGAAATAAATGGCTTTAATTTCCATCAAAATTTAGTCTTTCTCAATTCAGACAAAATTTGATGAACATTTAATAGAACAGGGGGAATGAGTGATAGAACCTGCAAGACATGATTTAAAAGATAGTATAACTGACCTATAAAATGTGAAGAATTTTGGAAAATGCCATTGTTTTGTTGTTTGAGTCATTTCTTACTTGTGTTGTTTCAAACCCCATTCACAGATTAGGAATGTCCCCAGCCTAGAATTTCCTATTGCTTTATGTGTTAGACAGATTGAATCATTGTTCAATGGAGACATAGACCTTTGACCATATTTCTTGGCTGCTCCATATTCAATTAGTTTTGCCATGCTTTTCAAAAATAGGCTTTGATTTGAGACTGATATAAAATGTGTTTTGAGAGTTTTTTAAAAAATCTAGTCATATTCTTGCTAGATCCCTCTCTGCCAAAGAAATCCCATAGAAGAAAATCAGTAAAAATATGGCAATTGTTAAAAAAAAAAACACACACACACAAAACTTTCTTATCTGCAGAAGCAGCTGGGGATCAGTATTAGAACTGAGTACCATTCAGATGCAGTAAAGCTGATGAAAATGGATGAAAGTACAGAACTTAATGCAGTGAAGAGATTCGTTGAGATTTGATCAGAAGGAGTATTTCAATAAATTAATATATTTCAAGATTTCTGTCACAATTTTGTGTTTTCCAAATATCTATTATTTTGGATAGATATCAGAAGTGATAGATACCAAACCATTTATTTTAAAGAAAAGGCTTCAGTTACCAGTAATGAAGACCCGAGTTCCTCTGTGTGGAACTTGTCAATAGAATTCAGGACAAAGGTCACATTCTCTAAAGTTGTAGCTGTGGTTACTTAAATCTACCACTATTGCATGTATTTGGTGAAGCAAAAGTTTTTGTAAAATTCTTGACTTCATTGTTATAAACTGAATGATGATGCCATTAAAAAACTGAAGAGTAAATAATTGTAATCCCCACTCCTCCATGAAGATTCACTTTATAGAAATTGGAGAGTAAATATTGCCCTTATATGATACAAAGTACAAATACTCAGTATTTGGTATGCTACTTTCACATAAAAAGGAATGAAAGGACTTTTTTTTTTTTTTTTTTTACCTAAAACAACATGATTCAATACAATTCATCTAGAATATATTGGAATTCCATTTCTGTTGCATAATGTAAACTAATTGAAGAGTAAGCATCTGATTCTCAATTTAAAAAATAGTCATATATAACTGCAGCCACATTTTTTCCAGGTTAGTTCTGTGTGAAAAGATCTTCAGCATGCTTGAATTTAGCATAAAACAAGTCACTAAGACAGCTGAATGGGAATTACTAAATGGAGATACAGTCTTTTTCTTTTTCAAGGTCAAAAAATAAGATTTCAGCCAGGGAAGTAGGGAATGATGGTTATTACCATTTTGAGACTGTTTAGGAGCCAAAGGGAAATGAGTCAGTGCTCTGTTTTCTACCCCTAGTGAACTTTGTCAAATCTCCCCAAAAGTACCAACACAATTAGCATTAATTAGAAATCTGGCTGCCAGAGTTAGGAAAGTGGTCAATGCCATTTTTACAGGATAGGCCAATCCACTAAAGTCAAATTTTACATTTTAACGGCAGTAGTGACTCTTTCAGTATTAAGTTGTGACACTTTCTAATAAGCAAAGGTTCTCAGTCTGCAGTACCTTAAAATACCCACTAAAAACAAGGCAGAATTTATACTTCATATTTTTAAATATATTTAATATAAAATTTTCTATTTTGTTTCTTAAAATTCTATTTAAATATCATACTAATACATCAAGATTCTAAGTAATTCACTCTATCAAAGAGTTAAGTTATGGCACGATATCCAAATTAGCATTTAGCAGTATACTTAGTTTAACAACTTCTTGTAAACTACCATGACTTAAAAAAATCATACATTATTTGCCCACAAGTTGAATATATAAATTATTCTCTGAGATATCATCATGAAAACTTCTAAAGTGCTACATTACACCAAAGGAGCTACTTGAAATATGTAAAGAATGGACTCAGAAAGTCTTGTGCATTTTGGCTAAACAATGTAAACAGATAGTTTGACATTTTCATAATATTTGTAATTTTCTATGGTGTTTCAGGGATTGAAATTGGGAAACTAGTCAACAAAAGGAGTATGTGCACATGCATATGTCTGTACGTATGTATTTATTTCTGTCTGATAAAAGAGAGAAAAAAAGGAGAGGGTAAAGGAAGCCAAACAATGTAGTATTTTTTAAATAAATGTTTTATTTTTTTATATTTTTTTAAATTTTATTTAATTTTTAAACTTTATATAATTGTATTAGTTTTGCCAAATATCAAAATGAATCCACCACAGGTATACATGTGTTCCCCATCCTGAACCCTCCTCCCTCCTCCCTCCCCATACCATCCCTCTGGGTCGTCCCAGTGCACTAGCCCCAAGCATCCAGTATCGTGCATCGAACCTGGACTGGCATCTCGTTTCATACATGATATTTTACAAGTTTCAATGCCATTCTCCCAAATCTTCCCACCCTCTCCCTCTCCCACAGAGTCCATAAGACTGTTCTATACATCAGTGTCTCTTTTGCTGTCTCGTACACAGGGTTATTGTTACCATCTTTCTAAATCCCATATATATGCATTAGTATACTGTATTGGTGTTTTTCCTTCTGGCTTACTTCACTCTGTATAATAGGCTCCAGTTTCATCCACCTCATTAGAACTGATTCAAATGTATTCTTTTTAATGGCTGAGTAATACTCCATTGTGTATATGTACCACGGCTTTCTTATCCATTCATCTGCTGATGGACATCTAGGTTGCTTCCATGTCCTGGCTATTATCAACAGTGCTGTGATGAACATTGGGGTACACGTGTCTCTTTCCCTTCTGGTTTCCTCAGTGTGTATGCGCAGCAGTGGGATTGCTGGATCATAAGGCAGTTCTATTTCCAGTTTTTTAAGGAATCTCCACACTGTTCTCCATAGTGGCTGTACTAGTTTGCATTCCGACCAGCAGTGTAAGAGGGTTCCCTTTTCTCCACACCCTCTCCAGCATTTATTATTTGTAGACTTTTGGATCACAGCCATTCTGACTGGTGTGAAATGGTACCTCATTGTAGTTTTGATTTGCATTTCTCTGATAATGAGTGATGAGCATCTTTTCATGTGTTTGTTAGCCATCTGTATGTCTTCTTTGGAGAAATGTCTATTTAGTTCTTTGGCCCATTTTTTGATTGGGTCATTTATTTTTCTGGAGTTGAGCTGTAGAAGTTGCTTGTATATTTTTGAGATTAGTTGTTTGTCAGTTGCTTCATTTGCTATTATTTTCTTCCATTCTGAAGGCTGTCTTTTCACCTTGCTAATAGTTTCCTTTGATGTACAGAAGCTTTTAAGGTTAATTAGGTCCCATTTGTTTATTTTTGCTTTTATTTCCAATATTCTGGGAGGTAGGTCATAGAGGATCCTGCTGTGATGTATGTCGGAGAGTGTTTTGCCTATGTTCTCCTCTAGGAGTTTTATAGTTTCTGGTCTTACGTTTAGACCTTTAATCCATTTTGAGTTTATTTTTGTGTATGGTGTTAGAAAGTGTTCTAGTTTCATTTTTTTACAAGTGGTTGACCAGATTTCCCAGCACCACTTGTTAAAGAGATTGTCTTTTCTCCATTGTATATTCTTGCCTCCTTTGTCAAAGATAAGGTGTCCATATGTGCGTGGATTTATCTCTGGGCTTTCTATTTTGTTCCATTGATCTATATTTCTGTCTTTGTGCCAGTACCATACTGTCTTGATAACTGTGGCTTTGTAGTAGAGCCTGAAGTCAGGTAGGATGATTCCTCCGGTTCTATTCTTCTTTCTCAGGATCACTTTGGCTATTCGAGGTTTTTTGTATTTCCATACAAATTGTGAAATTATTTGTTCTAGCTCTGTGAAGAATACCGTTGGTAGCTTGATAGGGATTGCATTGAATCTATAAATTGCTTTGGGTAGTATACTCATTTTCACTATATTGATTCTTCCAATCCATGAACATGGTATATTTCTCCATCTATTAGTGTCCTCTTTGATTTCTTTCACCAGTGTTTTATAGTTTTCTATATATAGGTCTTTAGTTTCTTTAGGTAGATATATTCCTAAGTATTTTATTCTTTCTGTTGCAATGGTGAATGGAATTGTTTCCTTAATTTCTATTTCTGTTTTCTCATTATTAGTATATAGGAATGCAAGGGATTTCTGTGTGTTGATTTTATATCCTGCAACTTTACTATAGTCATTGATTAGTTCTAGTAATTTTCTGGTGGAGTCTTTAGGGTCTTCTACGTAGAGGATCATGTCATCTGCAAATAGTGAGAATTTTAGTTCTTCTTTTCCAGTTTGGATTCCTTTTATTTCTTTTTCTACTCTGATTGCTGTGGCCAAAACTTCCAAAACTATGTTGAATAGTAATGGTGAAAGTGGGCACCCTTGTCTTGTTCCTGACTTTAAAGGAAATGCTTTCAATTTTTCACCATTGAGGATAATGTTTGCTGTGGGTTTGTCATATATAGCTTTTATTATGTTGAGGTATGTTCCTTCTATTCCTGCTTTCTGGAGAGTTTTTACCATAAATGGGTGTTGAATTTTGTCAAAGGCTTTCTCTGCATCTATTGAGATAATCATATAGTTTTTATTTTTCAATTTATTAATGTGGTGTATTACATTGATTGATTTGCAGATATTGAAGAATCCTTGCATCCCTGGGATAAAGCCCACTTGGTCATGGTGTATGCTCTTTTTAATGTGTTGTTGGATTCTGATTGCTAGAATTTTGTTAAGGATTTTTGCATCTATGTTCATCAGTGATATTGGCCTGTAGTTTTCTTTTTTTGTGGGATCTTTGTCAGGGTTTGGTATTAGGGTGATGGTGGCCTCATAGAATGCGTTTGGAAGTTTACCTTCCTCTGCAATTTTCTGGAAGAGTTTGAGCAGGATAGATGTTAGCTCTTCTCTAAATTTTTGGTAGAATTCAGCTGTGAAGCCTTCTGGAGCTGGGCTTTTGTTTGCTGGAAGATTTTTGATTACAGGTTCAATTTCTGTGCTTGTGATGGGTCTGTTAAGATTTTCTATTTCTTCCTGGTCCAGTTTTGGAACGTTGTACTTTTGAAAGAATTTGTCCATTTCTTCCACGTTGTCCATTTTATTGGCATATAATTGCTGATAGTAGTCTCTTATGATCCTTTGTATTTCTGTGTTGTCTGTTGTGATCTCTCCATTTTCATTTCTAATTTTATTGATTTGATTTTTCTCCCTTTGTTTCTTGATGAGTCTGGCTAATGGTTTGTCAATTTTATTTATCCTTTCAAAGAACCAGCTTTTGGTTTTGTTGATTTTTGCTATGGTCTCTTTTGTTTCTTTTGCATTTATTTCTGCTCTAATTTTTAAGATTTCTTTCCTTCTACTAACTCTGGGGTTCTTCATTTCTTCCTTTTCTAGTTGCTTTAGGTGTAGAGTTAGGTTATTTATTTGACTTTTTTCTTGTTTCTTGAGGTGTGCCTGTATTGCTATGAACTTTCCCCTTAGGACTGCTTTTACCGTGTCCCACAGGTTTTGGGTTGTTGTGCTTTCATTTTCATTCTTTTCTATGCAAATTTTGATTTCTTTTTTGATTTCTTCTGTGATTTGTTGGTTATTCAGCAGCGTGTTTTTGAGCCTCCAAATGTTGGAATTTTTAATAGTTTTTCTCCTGTAATTGAGATCTAATCTTACTGCATTGTGGTCAGAAAAGATGCTTGGAATGATTTCTATTTTTTTGCATTTACCAAGGCTAGCTTTATGGCCCAGGATGTGATCTATCCTGGAGAAGGTTCCATGTGCGCTTGAGAAAAAGGTGAAATTCATTGTTTTGGGATGAAATATCCTATAGATATCAATTAGGTCTAACTGGTCTATTGGATCATTTAAAGTTTGTGTTTCCTTGTTAATTTTCTGTTTAGTTGATCTATCCATAGGTGTGAGTGGGGTAATAAAGTTTCCCACTATTATTGTGTTATTGTTAATTTCTCCTTTCATACTTGTCAGCATTTGTCTTACATACTGTGGTGCTCCCATGTTGGGTGCATATATATTTATAATTGTTATATCTTCTTCTTGGATTGATCCTTTGATCATTATGTAGTGACCTTCTTTGTCTCTTTTCACAGCCTTTGTTTTAAAGTCTATTTTATCTGATATGAGTATTGCTACTCCTGCTTTCTTTTGGTCCCTATTTACATGGAAAATCTTTTTCCAGCCCTTCACTTTCAGTCTGTATGTGTCCCCTGTTTTGAGGTGGGTCTCTTGTAGACAACATATGTAGGGGTCTTGTTTTTGTATCCATTCAGCCAGTCTTTGTCTTTTGGTTGGGGCATTCAACCCGTTTACATTTAAGGTAATTACTGATAAGTATGATCCCGTTGCCATTTACTTTATTGTTTTGGGTTCAAATTTATACACCGTTTTTGTGTTTCCTGTCTAGAGAATATCCTTTAGTATTTGTTGGAGAGCTGGTTTGGTGGTGCAGAATTCTCTCAGCTTTTGCTTGTCTGAAAAGCTTTTGATTTCTCCTTCATACTTGAATGAGATCCTTGCTGGGTACAATAATCTGGGCTGTAGGTTATTTTCTTTCATCATTTTAAGTATGTCTTGCCATTCCCTCCTGGCTTGAAGAGTTTCTATTGAAAGATCAGCTGTTATCCTTATGGGAAGTCCCTTGTGTGTTATTTGTTGTTTTTCCCTTGCTGCTTTTAATATTTGTTCTTTGTGTTTGATCTTTGTTAATTTGATTAATATGTGTCTTGGGGTGTTTCACCTTGGGTTTATCCTGTTTGGGACTCTCTTGGTTTCTTGAACTTGGGTGATTATTTCCTTCCCCATTTTAGGGAAATTTTCAACTATTATCTCCTCAAGTATTTTCTCATGGTCTTTCTTTTTGTCTTCTTCTTCTGGAACCCCTATGATTTGAATGTTGTAGCGTTTAATATTGTCTTGGAGGTCTCTGAGATTGTCCTCATTTCTTTTAATTCGTTTTTCTTTTATCCTCTCTGATTCATTTATTTCTACCATTTTATCTTCTAATTCACTAATCCTATCTTCTGCCTCTGTTATTCTACTATTTGTTGCCTCCAGAGTGTTTTTAATTTCATTTATTGCATTATTCATTATATATTGACTCTTTTTTATTTCTTCTAGGTCCTTGTTAAACCTTTCTTGCATCTTCTCAATCCTTGTCTCCAGGCTATTTATCTGTGATTCCATTTTGATTTCAAGATTTTGGATCAATTTCACTATCATTATTTGGAATTCTTTATCAGGTAGATTCCCTATCTCTTCCTCTTTTGTTTGGTTTGGTGGGATTTATCCTGTTCCTTTATCTGCTGGGTATTCCTCTGTCTCTTCATCTCATTTAAATTGCTGAGTTTGGGGTGTCCTTTCTGTATTCTGGCAGTTTGTGGAGTTCTCTTTATTGTCGCCTTTCCTCGCTCTTTGTGGGTTTGTACAGGTGGCTTGTCAAGGTTTCCTGGTTAGGGAAGCTTGTGTCGGTGTTCTGGTGGGTGGAGCTGTATTTCTTCTCTCTGGAGTGCGATGAAATGTCCAGTAATGAGTTATGAGATGTCTATGGTTTTGGGGTGACTTTGGGCAGCTTGTATCTTGAAGCTCAGGGCTGTGTTCATTTGTTGCTGGAGAATTTGTTTGGTATGTCTTGCCCTGGAACTTGTTGGCCCTTGTGTGGTGCTTGGTTTCAGTGTCGGTATGGAGGCATTTGATGAGCTCCTATCTATTAATGTTCCTTGGAGTCAGGAGTTCCCTGGAGTCAGCGTTTGGACTTAAGCCTCCTGCTTCTGGTTATTGGTCTTATTTTTACAGTAGTTTCAAAACTTCTCCTTCTATACAGCACCATTGATAAAACGTCTACGTTAAAGACGAAAAGTTTCTCTACTGTGAGGGTCACTCAGAGAGGTTCACAGCGTTACATGGAGAAAAGAAGAGGGAGGAGGGAGTTAGAGGTCACCCAAATGAGATGAGGTGTAATCAATTGTGGAGAGAGTGGGGTAGCCAGTAGTCACTTCCTTATGTGCACTCCACAACTGGACCACTCAGAGATGTTCACGGAGTTATACAGAGAAGAGAAGAAGGAGGAAGGAGACAGAGGTGGCCAGAAGGATGAAAGGGGGGAATGAAAAGGAGGGAGACAGATCCAGCCAGTAATCAGTTCCCTAAGTGTTCTCCACCATCTGGAACACACAGAAACTCACAGAGTTGGGTAGAGTAGAGAGGGGTTAGGGAGGAGACACAGGCGACCTGGTGGAGAAAAAGGAGAGTTTAAAGGGAGGGAGAGCAGTCAAGTCAGTAATCTCGCTCCCTAGTGAAAAATGGGTCCTGAGGATTGGGTTCTTAAAGGTACAAAATTGGTAACAAATACATAAAAGCAAAAATTAAAAATCTAGAGTAGAGATTGGAATTTCAAAAATACGATGTTAAAGAAAAGAAGAAGGAAAAGAAAGAGAGAAAAAACGAACAAAGAAAAACTAACAAGGTCGCGAAAATTATAAAGAAAATATAGGTACAAAATTGATAACTAATACCAAAAAGCAAAAATTAAAAATGTAGAGTAGAGTTTGGAATTTCAAAAATACAATGTTAAAAAAAAAGAAAGAAGAGACATAAAGAGAGAAAACAAACAAACAAAAACAATGTTGCAAAAATTATAAAGAAAATACAGGTACAAAATTAATATTAAATACCAAAAAGCATAAATTAAAAATCTAGAGTAGAGTTTGGAATTTCAGATATACAGTGTTATATAAAAGAAGAAGAGAAAGAAACAGGAAAAAAAAAGTCACAGAAATTATTAAAAAAAACTGTAGGTACAAAATTGATAACATATACCAAAAAGCTAAAATTAAAACACTAGAGTAGAGTTTGGAATTTCAAAAATACAATATTAAATAAAAGAAGAAAAGAAGGAAAAAAAAAAGGTCAAGAAATTATAATATATATATATATATGGAGTTTGCTGAAGAAGAAAAAAATAGTGTCTTTTTTTTTTGCAAAGTAATAGGTTATAAAAGTGAAAATTAAAGGAACAATAGAGGACTTAAAAATTTTTTTTTTCTAAAAATTAAAAAAAATAAAAAAAAGAAAGAATGATCATAAAAATAGTAAAAATATATCTAGGACTTTTTCTGGTTTTATTGTGAGTATTGTGGGTTCAGTTCATTTTTGGCTAGTTCCTTGGTCCGACTTATATTTCTCAAGATCTATAGGCCCCTTCCTATGTAGTCTGTAGTAACCACGGGGTTTTAATCTATTGCCTGTAGCTTCCAAGGCGGTTCCCTCTGTTATAACTTCTTCTGTTTGCTGGTCTCTTCAGTGTCTGGTTACTGCCCTGACACAAAGGGGACGGTGGGGGAAACTTTTTTTTTTTTTAGTCTCACTTGTTAAGTTGCGCTGTGGGGAGGGAGGGAGGGATGCTGCAAACAAATAACACTGGCGTGCGCTCGCAGTGCCTCAGCCACACTGGGTCTGCCCCCGCTCACGGCGCATGTAGCCTCCCTGCCCACACTGCTCGGGCTCTAGGTTGTTCCGCCGGGAACAATCCGAGGCCAGCCCTGGGCTGCATGCACCTCCCAGGTCCAAGCCGCTCAGGTTCAGGCACTCGGGTAGTCCTCAGAGGCGCAGACTCAGTTGGGCCTGCGTTTTGTGCTCTTCCCAGGTCCAAGCAGCTCAAGTGATGAGGTGTTTGGCGAGCGCCAATGCTGCGACTTATCGCCTCCCCGCCACTCGGTTATCTGGGTGTAAAACTGGCGCACCTTCTCAGGCAGATGTTAACCATCCAGAGCCCCAAGAAGTTTTAGTTAGCAAAGAAGCCTGCTTACAGTTTTATAGATAATGTCTCTCTGGGGCTGCGACTGCTCCCTTCCGGCTCTGGCTGCCTGTCCCCGGAGGCGGAAGGTCTGCAGCCGGCTATCTCTGTTCAGTCCTTTGTTTCGTGCGCGGGCCTGGTGGTGTCTTAGGTTGGGGCTGGCTTTTCGCGTGGTAGATATCCCACAGTCTGGTTTGCTAGCCCAAATTATTTCGCTCAGGTAGTGCTCAGGGTATTCAGGCCAGATTCTTACTCTGAGCGATGCAGTCCGCACCGCGCCTCCCTGCCCAGCCCCCGCTTGCTAATGGCGTGTGCAGTTGTCTGCGCTGCTTCTCCGCTGGGGGAGTTACCATAGGGCTCGCAATCTGCGAGGTTTAATTGTTTATTTATTTTTTCTCCCTGTTATCTTGCCCTCTGTGCTTCCAAAGCTTGGCACAGATTCAGCAGTCAGAAGGTTTCCTGGTGTTTGGAAACTTCTCTCTTTTTAAGACTCCCTTCCCGGGACAGAGCTCCATCCCTTCCTCTTTTGTCTCTTTTTTTGTCTTTTATATTTTTTCCTACCTCCTTTCGAAGAGTTGGGTTGCTTTTCTGGGTGCCTGATGTCCTCTGCCGGCATTCAGTAGTTGTTTTGTGGAATTTACTCGACATTTAAATGCTCTTTTGATGAATTCGTGGGGGAGAAAGTGTTCTCCCCGTCCTACTCC
The DNA here is from genome assembly GCF_055505025.1 of Bos grunniens. NCBI lineage: Eukaryota > Metazoa > Chordata > Mammalia > Artiodactyla > Bovidae > Bos > Bos grunniens. The sequence continues at coordinate 94,870,518 of NC_141194.1, read as the reverse complement.
TCTGCCATCTTGGCTCCTCCCTAAATAAATGTTTTATTGTTTTACTTTGGAAAAATTAGATGTATAGAAAACTTGCAAATTTTTGTAGACTTTGTATCTTCACCCACTTTTCCCATTTTAAACATTTTACATATGCAATTTGTCAAAACTAAGAAATCAACACTTGTTTTTCACTCACTAAATCATGTCTCACACTTTTCCAATGAATCAGCTGTTGGCCTCAGGTGGCCAAAGTATTGGAACTTCAGCTTCTGCACCAGCCCTTCCAATGAATATTCAGGACTGGTTTTCTTTAGGATTGACTGGTTTATCTTGCAGTCCAAGGGATTCTCAAGAGTCTTGTTCAACACCACAGTTTTAAAGCATCAGTTCTTCAGTGCTCAGCCTTCTTTATGGTACAACACTCACATCCATACATGACTACTGGAAACACCATAGTTTTGACTATATGGACGTTTGCTGGAAAAGTGATGTCTTTGCTTTTTAATATACTCTCTAGATTTTCCATAGCTATTCTTCCAAGGAACAACAGCCTTTTAATTTTACTGCTGCAGTCACTGTCTGCACCAATTTTGGAGCTCAAGAAAATAAAATCTATTATCGTTTCCATATTTTCTCCATGTATTTGCCATGAAGTGATAGGACCAGATGTCATGATCTTCGTTTTTTGAATGTTGAATTTTAAGCCAGCTTTTACACTCTCCCCTTTCACCTTCAACAAGAGACTCTTTAGTTCCTCTTCACTTTCTGCCACTAAAGTGATATCATCTGCATATCTGAAGTTGTTGATATTTCTCCTGGTAATCTTGACTTCAGCTTGTGCTTCTTCCAGCCCAGCGTTTCTCATGATGTACTCTGAGCACAGAAGTTAAACAAGCAGGGTGACAATATACAGCTTTGATGTACTCCTTTCCCAATTTGGAACCAGTCTTTTGTTCCATGTTCGGTTCTAACTGTTGCTTCTTGACGTGAATACAGATTTCTCAGGAGGCAGGTCATTGGGCTGGGATTGCCATCTCTTGAAGAATTTTCCACTGTTTGTTGTCATCCACACAGTCAAAGGCTTTGGCATAGGCAGAAGTAGATGTTTTAGAATTCTCTTGCTTTCTCAATGATCCAATGGATGATGGCAATTTGATCTCTGGTTCTTCTGCCTTTTCTAAATCCAGGTTGAACGTCTGGAAGTTCACAGTTCATGTACTGTTGAAGCCTAGCTTGGACTTGGAGAATTTTGAGCATTATTTTGCTAGTGCATGAGACAAGTGCAACTGTGTGGTAGTTTGAACATTCTTTGACATTACCATACTTTGGCATTGGAATGAAAACAGACATTTTCCAGTCCTGTGGCCACTGCTGAGATTTCCAAATTTGCCGACATATTGAATGCAGCACTTTCACAGCTTCATCTTTTAGGATTTGAAATAGCTCAACTGGAATTCCATCACCTCCACTAGCTTTGTTTATAGTGATGTTTCGTAAGGCCCACTTGACTTCACATTCCAGGATGTCTGGCTTTAGGTGAGTGTCCATGGTTCCTCAAAAACTCTGTCTATCAGATCATTTGACAAGCACCTCAGTATCCCCCACCTCCCTGCACCCAGCATCTGGGAGCCACCATTCTACTCTTTTTAAGGTACTAAATAAAAATAAAGATCATGGAGCACTTGGCTTCCTGTGTCTGGCTCATTTCATCTCGGAAAATATCCTCCAGGGTTACCCATGATGGCACAAGTGGCTATTACCTGTTGTCTACTTTATGAGTCTAAAGAAAAATTATATAATTATATCAATAGATGCAGAAAATTTATTTGACAAAATCCAACAGTTATGCATAGTAAAGCTCTTTTCCATCTGAGAATAAAAGGAAACTTCTTCAACTTGATAAAGGACAACTCTAAAAAAACTGCAGCTTACAGTTGCATATATGCTTGCTCTCCCTCTACACACACACACACACACACACACACACACACACATATATATGTATATATATTTACACATCTAATCTCTTTAGCCTCATAAAGTATATAAATACATATTTCTTTGTCCATTCTTCTGTTGAAAACAGGCTGTTTCCATAGTTTGACTACTGTGAATAATGTTGCAAAATTCATGGGAAAGCAAAAATTTAAGTTTCAAATTTTCTATTTACGTTTCCAATTGTTTATTTTTTACATATAGGAAAATAAATTGACTTTTATATTTCAACCTTGCATCCTGCAACCTTGATATACCTCTTTTAGGTTCCTGAAGTTTCATTTTTTGTAGAAAACAACTGAAATGTGTAATCTGCAAATAGGTACTGTTTTATTTCCTCCTTTCCAACCTATATACATTATTTTTATTATTATCTTATTGTACTATCTAAGACTTTCAGTAAAATGTCAAAGAGGAAGAGAGAAGACATCCTTGCCTATCCCCAATCATAAAAGAAATCCTGTCTATCACCATTAAATATAATATGAGATAGAGTTCTTTACAGTTGTCCTTTATCAAGTTGAACAACTTTCTTCTTATTCCTAGTTTGTTAAAACCTTTTTTTACTATGCATGGGTTTTGGAATTAGTCAAATAATTTTTCTACATCTATTGTTATGATCATATGACTTTTCTTCTTTAGTCAGTTGATTATAGAGTGTTGAACCAGCGCATCATATCTGGGATAAATCTCACTTGACCATAGTGTACAATTTTTTTTATACATTGTTAGATTCAATTTGTTAATGATTTGTTGAAGATTTTTGCTTTTAGTTTTATGAAAGATATTGGTCCATAGTTTTCCTATCTTGTGATGTATTTTTCTGGGTTTTATAATGCTGGTTAGAGTAATGCTGGTGTCATGGTATGACTCAGGATGTATACATTCCGATTTTATTATTTGAAACATTTGTGGAGAAATGGTGTTATTCATCCTTAAATATTTGATAAATTCAATAAAGAGATAATCCGAACCTAGTATTCTCTTTTCTAGTGAGTTATTAGTCATTAATTCAATTACTTTAATATATTTAGGGCTATATACGTTACATATGTCCCCTTCTGTATATGGGTAGTTTGAATATTTGGCAGTCCAATTTAAATTTGGGTGGTCCAATTTAAAACTATTTGTTCATTTATTCAAGTTATAAAATCTGTGGCCATGGAGTTATTCATAATATTCTTTTATTACATTCATAATAGCCTTGGGATAGGTAGTTATGTCTTCTATTTCATATTTTATATTATTTTGTTATCTCTATTTTAGTTAACCAGATTAGAGGTTTATTAAATTTATTGATATTATCAAAGAACAGACTTTTGATTTTATTGATATTCTGTATTTTTCCTGCTTTTAACTTTTTTTATTTCCCTACTAGTTTATGTTATTCCTTTTTTTTCATTGTCTATGTTCAAATTATATTTTCTCTTCTTTCTTAATGTTGAAGCTTATATTAGTTAATTTTATATCTTTTCTCTTTTCTAATTTGTGTATCTAATATTACACAAGGCTGTGGTCCTAGTGTGATTAGACTGACTAGTTTTCTGTGAGTATGGTTTCAGTGTGTCTGCCATGCCCGTGGGGCCACCCAAGATGGGCGAGTCATGGTGGAGAGGTCTGACAGAATGTGGTCCACTAGAGAAGGGAATGGCAAACCACTTCAGTATTCTTGCCTTGAGAACCCCATACACAGTATGAAAAGGCAAAATGATAGGATGCTGAAAGAGGAACTCCCCAGGTCGGTAGGTGCCCAATATGCTACTGGAGATCAGTGGAGAAATAACTCCAGAAAGAATGAAGGGATGGAGCCAAAGCAAAAACAATACCCAGTTGTGGATGTGACTGATGATAGAAGCAAGGTCCAATGCTATAAAGAGCAATATTGCATCAGATCAGTCGCTCAGTCATGACCGACTCTTTGTGACCCCATGAATCGCAGCACGCCAGGCCTCCCTGTCCATCACCAACTCCCGGAGTTCACTCAGACTCACATCCATCGAGTCAGTGATGCAATCTGGCCATCTCATCCTCTGTCGTCCCCTTTTCCTCCTGCGCCCAATCCCTCTGAGCATCAGAGTCTTTTCCAATGAGTCAACTCTTCGCATGAGGTGGCCAAAGTACTGGAGTTTCAGCTTTAGCACCATTCCTTCCAAAGATATCCCAGGGCTGATCTCCTTCAAAATGGACTTGTTGGATCTCCTTGCAGTCCAAGGGACTATCAAGAGTCTTCTCCAACACAACAGTTCAAAAGCATCAATTCTTTGGCGCTCAGCCTTATTCACAGTCCAACTCTCACATCCATACATGACCGCAGGAAAAACCATAGCCTTGACTAACTAGATGAACCTTTGTTGGCAAAGTAATGTCTCTGCTTTTGAATATGCTATCTAGGTTGGTCATAACTTTTCTTCCAAGGAGCAAGCGTCTTTTAATTTCATGGCTGCAGTCACCATCTGTAGTGATTTTGGAGCCCAGAAAAATAAAGTCTGACACTGTTTCCACTGTTTCCCCATCTATTTCCCATGAAGTGGTGGGACCGGATGCCATGATCTTCGTTTTCTGAATGTTGAGATTTAAGCCAACTTTTGCACTCTCCACTTTCACTTTTATCAAGAGGCTTTTTAGTTCCTCTTCACTTTCTGCCATAAGGGTGGTGTCATCTGCATATCTGAGGTTATTGATATTTCTCCCTGCAATCTTGATTCCAGTTTGTGTTTCTTCTAGTCCAGCGTTTCTCATGATGTACTCTGCATATAAGTTAAATAAGCAGGCCAACACTATACAGCCTTGATGAAATCCTTTTCCTATTTGGAACCAGTCTGTTGTTCCATGTCCAGTTCTAACTGTTGCTTCCTGACCTGCATACAAATTTCTCAAGAGGCAGATCAGGTGGTCTGGTATTCCCATCTCTTTCAGAATTTTCCACAGTTTACTGTGATCCACACAGTCAAAGGCTTTGGCATAGTCAATAAAGCAGAAATAGATTTTTTTCTGGAACTCTCTTGCTTTTTCCATGATCCAGCAGATGTTGGCAATTTGATCTCTGGTTCCTCTGCCTTTTCTAAAACCAGCTTGAACATCAGGAAGTTCACAGTTCACATATTGCTGAAGCCTGGCTTGGAGAATTTTGAGCATTACTTTACTAGCGTGTGAGATGAGTGCAATTGTGCAGTAGTTTGAGCATTCTTTGGCATTGCCTTTCTTTGGGATTGGAATGAAAACTGACCTTTTCCAGTCCTGTGGCCACTGCTGAGTTAGGAACCTGAAATGTCAGGTCCATGAATCAAGGCAAATTGGAAGTGGTAAAATAAGAGATGACAAGAGTAAACGTTGACATTCTGGGAATCAGCGAACTGAAATGGACTACAATGGGTGAAATTAACTCAGATGACCATTATGTCTACTACTGCAGACAGGATCCCTCAGAAGAAATGGAGTAGCCAACATGGTCAACAAAAGAGTTCTAAATGCAATACTTGGATGCAATCTCAAAAATGACAGAATGATCTCTGTTCGTTTCCAAGGCAAACCATTCAATATCACAGGAATCCAAGTCTATGCCCAAAGCAGTAACGCTGAAGAAGCTGATGTTGAACGGTTCTATGAAGACCTACAAGACCTTTTAGAACTAACACCCCCAAAAGATGGCCTTTTCTTTATAGGGGAGTGAAATGCAAATGTAGGAAGTCAAGAAACACCTAGAGTAACAGGCAAATTTGGCCTTGGAATATGGAATTAAGCAGAGCAAAGACTAATAGAGTTTTGCCAAGAAAATGCACTGGTCATAGCAAACACCCTCTTCCAACAACAGAAGAGAAGACTCTACACCTGGACACTATCAGATGGTCAACACCGAAATCAGATTGATTATATTCTTTGGAGCCAAAGATGGAGAACCTCTATACAGTTAACAAAAACAAGACCAGGAGCTGACTTTAGCTCAGATCATGAACTCCTTATTGCCAAATTCAGACTTAAATTGAAGAAAGTAGGGAAAACCACTAGACCATTCAGGTATGACCTAAATCAAATCCCTTATGATTATACAGTGGAAGTGAGAAATAGATTTAAGGGACTAGATCTGATACATAGAGTGCCTAAAGAACTATGGATGGAGGTTCGTGACATTGTACAGGAGACAGGGATCAAGACCATCCCCATGGAAAAGAAATGCAAAAAAGCAAAATGGCTGTCTGACGAGGCTTTACAAATAGCTGTGTAAAGAAGAGAAGCAAAAAGCAAAGGAGAAAAGGAAAGATATAAGCATCTGAATGCAGAGTTCCAAAGAAGAGCAAGGAGAGATAAGAAAGCCTTCTTCAGCAATCAATGCAAAGAAATAGAGGAAAACAACAGAATGGGAACGGCTAGAGATCTCTTCAAGAAAATTAGAGAAACCAAAGGAACATTTCATGCAAAGATGGGCTTGATAAAGGACAGAAGTGGTATGGACCTAAGAGAAGCAGAAGATGTTAAGAAGAGGTGGCAAGAATACACAGAAGAACTGTAAAAAAAAAAAAAAAAAAAAAGAGCTTCACGACCCAGATAATCATGATGGTGTGATCACTCACCTAGAGCCAGATACCCTGAAATTTGAAGTCAAGTGGGTCTTAGAAAGCATCACTACGAACAAAGCTAGAGGACGTGATAGAATTCCAGTTGAGCTATTTCAAATCCTGAAAGATGATTGTGTGCAAGTGCTGCACTCAATATGCCAGCAAATGTGGAAAACTCAGTAGTGGCCACAGGACTGGAAAAGGTCAGTTTTCATTCCAATACCAAAGAAAGGCAATGCCAAAGAATGCTCAAACTACTGAACAATTGCACTCGTCTCCCACACTAGTAAAGTAATGCTCAAAAATATCCAAGCCAGGCTCAGCAATATGTGAACCATGAACTTCCAGATGTTCAAGCTGGTTTTAGAAAAGACAGAGGAATCAGAGATCAAATTGCCAACATCTGCTGGATCATGGAAAAAGCAAGAGAGTTCCAGAAAAACATCTATTTCTGCTTTATTGACTATGCCAAAGCCTTTGACTGTGAGGACCACAGTAAAATGTGGAAAATTATGAAAGAGATAGGAATACCAGACCACCTGATGTGCCTCTTGATAATGCTACATGCACGTCAGGAAGCAGCAGTTAGAACTGGACATGGAACAACAGACTGGTTCCAAATAGGAAAAGGAATACATCAAGGCTGTAGATTGTCACCCTGCTTATTTAACTTCTATGCAGAATACATCATGAGAAACTCTGGGCTGAATGAAGCACAAGCTGGAATCAAGATTGCCAGGAGAAATATCAATAACCTCAGATATGCCGATGACACCACCCTTATGGCAGAAAGTGAAGAGGAACTAAAAAGCCTCTTGATGAAGGTGAAAGAGGAGAGTGGAAAAGTTGGCTTAAAGCTCAACATTCAGAAAACAAAGATCATGGCATCTGGTCCCATCACTTCATGGGAAATAGATGGGGAAACAGTGGAAACAATGTCAGATTATTTTTTGGGGCTCCAAAATCACTACAGATGGTGACTGCAGCCATGAAATTAAAAGACGCTTACTCCTTGGAAGAAAAGTTATAACCAACCCAGATAGCATATCGAAAAGCAGAGACATTACTTTTCCAACAAAGATCCATCTATTCAAGTCTATGGTTTTTCCAGTGGTCATGTATGGATGTGAGATTTGGACTGTGAAGAGAGCTGAGCACCGAAGAATTGATGCTTTTGAACTGTGGTGTTGGAGAAGACTCTTGAGAGTCCCTTGGACTGCAAGGAGATCCAACCAGTCCATTCTGAAGGAGGTTTGCCCTGGGATTTCTTTGGAAGGAATGATGCTTAAGCTGAAACTCCAGTACTTTGGCCACCTCATGCGAAGAGTTGACTCATTGGAAAATACTCTAATACTGGAAAGGATTTCTCCATCAGAGGGCACACAGACTGAAAACCACAATCACAGAAAACTAACCAATCTGATCACATGGACCACAGCCTTGTCTAAGTCAGTGAAACTATGAGCCATGCTGCCTAGGGCCACCCAAAACAGATGGGTCATGTTTGAGAGTTCTGACAAAACTTGGTCCACTGGAGAAAGGAATGGCAAACCACTTCAGTATTCTTGCCTTGAGAACCCCATGAACAGTATTAAAAGACAAAAAGATAGAACACTGAAAGATGAAATCCCCGGGTGGGTAGGTGCCCATATCCTACTGGAGATCAGTGGAGAAACAACTCCAGAAAGAATGAAGAGATGGAGCAAAGTAAAAACAATACCCAGTTGTGGCTGTGACTGGTGATGGAAGCAAGGTCTGATGCTGTAAAGAGCAATATTACATAGGAACCTGAAATGTCAGGTCCACGAATCAAGGCAAATTGGAAGTGGTCAAACAAGAGATGGCAAGAGTGAATGTCGACATTCTAGAAATGAGTGAACTAAAATGGACTGGAATGGGTGAATTTAACTTAGATGACCATTACATCTACTACTATGGGCAGGAATCCCTTAGAAGAAATGGAGTAGCTATCAGGTCAACAAAAGAGTCTGAAATGCAGTACTTGGATGCAATCTCAAAAACGACAGAATGAACTCTGTTCGGTTCCAAGGCAAACCATTCAATATCACGGTGATCCAAGCCTATGCCCCTATCAGTAATGCTGAAGAACCTGAAATAGAATGGTTCTATGAAGACCTACAAGACCTTTTAGAACTAACACCCAAAAAGATATCCTTTTCATTATAGGGGACTGGAATGCAAAAGTAGGAAGTCAAGAAACACCTGGAGGAACAGGCAAATTTGGCCTTGGAATACAGAATTAAGCAGAGCAAAGGCTAATAGAGTTTTGCCAAGAGAATGGACTGGTCATAGCAAACACTCTCTTCCAACAACGCAAGAGAAGACTCTACACATGGACATCACCAGATGGTCAACATCGAAATCAGACTGATTATATTCTTTGCAGCCAAAGATGGAGAAGCTCTATACAGTCAGCAAAAACAAGACCAGGAGCTGACTGTGTCTCAGATCATGAACTCCTTATTGCCAAATTCATACATAAACTGAAAAAAGTAGGGAAAACCACTAGACCATTCAGGTATGACCTTGATTAAATCCCTAAAGATTATACACTGGAAATGAGAAATAGATTTTAAGGTCTAGATCTGATAGATAGAGTCCCTGATGAACTATGGACTGAGGTTCGTGACATTGTACAGAAGACAGGGATCAAGACCATCCCTAAGAAAAGAAATGCAAAAAAGCAAAATGGCTGTCTGAGGAGGCCTTGCAAATAGCTGAGAAAAGAAGAGAAGCAAAAAGCAAAGGAGAAAAGGAAAGATATACCCATATGAATGCAGAGTTCCAAAGAATAGCAAGGAGAGATAAGAAAGCCTTCCTCAGTGGTCATTGCAAAGAAACAAAGGAAAACAACAGAATGGGAAAGACTAGGGATCTCTTCAAGAAAGTTAGAGATACCAAGGGAACATTTCATGCAAAGATGGGCTCAATAAATGACAGATATAATATAGACCTAACAGAAGCAGAAGATATTAAGACAAGGTGGCAAGAATACAAAGAATAACTGTACAAAAAAGATCCTCATGAACAAGATAATCACAATGGTGTGATCACTCACTTAGAGTCGTGCATCCTGGAATGTGAAATCAAGTGGTCCTTAGGGATTTTCACTACAAAAAAAGCTAGTGGAGGTGATGGAATTCCAGTTGAACTATTTAAAATTCTAATAGATGATGCTGTCAAAGTACTGTACTCAATATGTCAGGAAATTTGGAAAACTCAGCAGTGGCCACAGGACTGGAAAAGGTCAGTTTTTATTCCAACCCCAAAGAAAGGCAATGCCAAAGAATGTTCAAAAACCACGCAATTGCACTCATCTAACACATTAATAAAGTAATGCTCAAATTCACAAACCAGGCTTCAAAATACGTGAACTGTGAAATTCCAGATGTTCAAAATGGTTTTAGAAAAGGCAGAAGAACAAGAGATCAAATTGCCAACATTCCCTGGATCATCAAAAAAGCAAGAGAGTTCCAGAAAAGCATCTATTTATGCTTTATTGAATATGCCAAAGCCTTTTACTGTGTGGATCACAACAAATTGTGGAAAATTCTTCAAGTGATGGGAATACCAGACCACCTGACCTGTATCTTGAGAAATCTGTATGCAGGTCAGGAAGCAACAGTTAGAACTGAACATGGAACAACAGACTGGTTCCAAATCAGGAAAAGAGTATGTCAAGGCTTTAAATTGTCACCATGCTAAGTTAACTTATATACAGAGTACATCATGAGAAATGCTGGGTTGCATTAAGCACAAAATGGAATCAAGATTTCCAGGAGAAATAGCTGTAACCTCAGATATGCAGATGATACCACCCTGATGGCAGAAAGTGAAGAAGAACTAAAAAGCCTCTTGATGAAAGTGAAAGAGGAGAGTGAAAAAGTTGGCTTAAAGCTCAACATTCAGAAAAGGAAGATCATGGCATCTGGTCCCATCACTTCATGGGAAATAGACGGGGAAACAGTGGAAACAGTGTCAGATTTATTTTGGGGGGCTCCAAAATCACTGCAGATGGTGATTGCAGTCATGAAATTAAAAGATGCTTACTCCTTGGAAGGAAAGTTATGACCAACCTAGATAGCATATTAAAAAGCAGAGACATTACTTTGCCAACAAAGGTCCTTCTAGTCAAGCCTGTGGTTTTTCCAGTAGCCACGTATGGATGTGAGATTTGCATTATGAAGAAATCTGAGCACCGAAGAACTGATGCCTTTGAACTGTAGTGTTGGAGAGACTTTTGAGAGTCCCTCCAACTGTAATGAAATCCAACCAGTCCATCCTAAAGGAGATCAATTCTGAATATTCATTTGAAGGACTGATGCTGAAGCTGAAATACTTTGATCACCTGATATGAAGTACTGGCTCATTGGAAAAGTCCCTGATGTTGGAAAGATTTAAAGTGAAAGAAGGGGGAAACAGATATGAGCTGGTTGGATGGCATTACTGACTCAATGGACATGAGTTTGAGTAAGCCCCGGGAGTTGGTAATTGACAGTGAAGCCTGGCAGGCTGCAGTCCATGGGGTCACAAAGAGTCAGATGTGACTAAGCAACTGATCTGACTGAATGACTGACTGATAGCTACTCCCTCATTGTTTTGATGAATGTTAGCATGATATATTTTTTTTTTACCACCAATTATTTATAATATGTATATGCTTTTCTATTTAAAGTTTATTTCTTTTAAACAGGGGCTTCTCTGCTTGCTCAGATGACAAAGGATCTGCCTGAAATGCAGAGACTCAGGTTCAATCCCTTGGTCAGAATGTTCTCCTGGAAAAAGAAATGGCAACTCACTCCAGTATTATTGCCTGGTATATCCTGTGGACAGAGGAGCCTGGTGGTGTACAGTCTATGGTGTTGCAAAGAATCAGACATGACTGAGCAACTAACACTTTCCTTTAAATAACAGTTATATATTTCTTGCTTTATGATCCATTCTGATATCTTTGTCTTTTAATTGGTGTATTTAGATCATTGCTATTCAAAGCAATTTTTGGTGTAGTGGGACTTATATCTACTATATTTGTTACTATTTTGTAGTTGTCGACTTCATTCTCATTAGTGTCTTCTTTTTTTTCCCCTGTCTTTCATGTTTGTATTTGAGTATATGATTCCATATTCTGTCCTGTCTTAGCATATCAGTTTTTTTTTTTTTAATTTTTACTTCTTTTACTGGTTGTGCTAGAGTTTGTAAAATACCCTAATAACTAAGTCAAGTACAGTTTAAAATAACACTATACTGCTTTACAAATAGTACAGGTACCTTATAATAACAAAAGAATACTAGTTTCCTAATTACTCTCTATCTTCCCTTGTATTAGTGTTGTCATTTTTCTTATTTATACAAAAACATACATACTTGTATATATAATGTATTATTGATATTATTTTAATTGAAAAATCTTTATCAGATCAATGAAGAACAAGAAAATAAAACTTTTTATTTTACATTCACACATTCTTTCTATGATGCTAGTTTTTTTGGATTCAAATTTCTTTTCTTATTCAACTGTAATTTATTTATAATGCTATATTAGTTTCAGAAGTACAACATAGTTATTCAATATTTTTAAACATTACAAAATGATCACCATGATAAATCTAGTTACCATCTGTCATCATACAAAGTTATTACAATTATTGAAAATATTCCCTATGATGTACATTACATGATTGTGACTTATTTACTTTATGATTGGAAGTTTGTACCTCTTAATACCTTTACCATTTCAAGCAACTCCCTATTACCCTTTCCTCTGGCAATAACCACTGTGTCCTCTGTACCTATGAGACAGTTTCTGTTTTGCTCTCTCTTCATTTGTTTGCTATTTAGATTGCACATATAAGTGGGATCATGTGGTAATTGCCTTTCTCTGTCTGAGTTATTTCACTTACCATAATACTTTCAAGGTTTATCCATGTTTTCATGAATGTAAAGGTTTCATTTATTTTTTATGAACTAGATTTGTTAGTGTTTTATGACTGAGATGTGGCATTTGACTGAAATGCATCCATTCATCAGTGGATGCTTAAGACACTTCCATACTCTGACTATTGTAAATAATGTTACACTAAACAATTGGGTACATATATCTTTTCAAATTCATATTTTCATTTCATTTTCTTTGGAAAAATACCCCAAAGTGGTATTTCTGGATCATATAGTATTTCTAGTTTTAGCTTTTCTGAAAAACCTCCATGATATTTTCTATACTAGTTGTACCAATATATATCATTACCAAGAAAGAACAAGAGTTCTCTTGTCTCCACATCCTTGCCAATCCTTGCTATGTCTTATCTTTGTGATAATAACCACTGTGACAAATGTGAGGCCATACCTTGTTGTTTTGATTTGCCTTTCCTTATTGATTAATGATGCTGAGCATCTTTTTATGTGCCTGTTGGCCATTGTCTGATATTCTTTGAAAAAAAATATCATTCAGTTCCTCTGCCCATTTTTCAAATAGATTGAATCTGTAGTACTGTATGAGTTAATTGTATATATATATATATATATATATACATACATATATATATATACACACACGTGTGTGTGTGTGTGTCTGTGTGTGTGTTACTTTATTTTTAATTGAAGGATAATCGCTTTACAGAATTTTGTTGTTTTCTGTGAAACATCAACATGAATCAGCCATAGGTATACATATGCCCCCTCCCTCTTGAACTTCCCTCCCATCTCTCTCCCCATCCCACCTCCCCACCTCTCTAGGTTGACACAGAGCACCTCTTTGAGTTCCCTGAGACATACAGAAATTTTCATTGGCTATCTATTTTACATATGGCAATGTAAGTTTCAATGTTACTCTCTCCATACATCTCACCCTCTATTACCCTCTCCCCATGTCCATAAGTCTGTTCTCTATGTCTGCTTCTTCACTGCTGCCTTACAAATAAATTCTTCAGTATCATCTTTCTAGATTCTGTATATATGTGTTAGTATATGATATTTACCTTTCCCTTTCTGACTTACTTCACTCTGTATAACAGGCTCTAGATTCACCCAACTCAAGAGAACTGACTCAAATGTATTTCTTTTTATGGCTGAGTACCATTGTGTATATGTACCATGACTTCTTTATCCATTCATCTGTTAATGGATATCTAGGTTGCTTCCATGTTCTCTGTTCAGTTCAGTTCAGTCGCTCAGTCATGTCCTACTCTTTGCAACCCCATGGACTGCAGCACGCCAGGCCTCCCTGTCCATCATCAACTCCCAGAGTTTACTCAAACAAATGGACATGAGTCCATTGAGTCAGTGATGCCATCCAATCATCTCATCCTCTGTTGTCCCCTTCTCCTCCTACCTTCACTCTTTCCCAGCATCATGTTCTTGTCCAATGAGTCAGCTCTTCACATCAGGTGGCCTAAGTATTGGCATTTCAGCCTCAGCATCAGTCCTTCCAATGAATATTCAGGACTGATTTCCTTTAGGATGGACTGGTTGTGTCTCCTTGCTGTCCAAGGGACTCTCAAGAGTCTTCTCCAACACCACAGTTCAAAACCATCAATTCTTCAGTGTTCAGCTTTCTTTAGGTCCAACTCTCACATCCATACATGACTACTGGAAAAACCATAACTTTGACTAGACGGACCTTTGTTAGTAAAGTAGTGTCCCTGCTTTTTAATATGCTGTCTAGGTCAGAAATAACTTTTCTTCCAAGGAGTGAGTATCTTTTAATTTCATGGCACCCCCTGTAGTTATTTTGGAGCCCCCCAAAATAAAGTCTGTCACTGTTTCCACTGTTTGCCCATCTATTTGTCATGAAGCAATGGGATCAGATGCCATGATCTTAGTTTTCTGAATGTTGAATTTTAAGCTAACTTTTTCACTCTCCTCTTTCACTTTCATGAAGAGACTCTTTAGTTCTTCTTCACTTTCTGCCATAAGTGTGGTATCATCTGCATATCTGAGGTTATTGATATTTCTCCTGGCAATCTTGATTCCAGCTTGTGTTTCATCCAGTCCAGGGTTTCTCATGATATATTCTGTATATAAGTTAAATAAGCAGGGTAAAAATATACATGTATATGTATGTATTAAAATAAAATGTATTAAAAATATGATGTATTACTTTAGCTATTGTAAAAAGTGCTGCAATGAACACTGGGGTACATATGTCTTTTTCAATTTTGATTTCCTGAAGGTAGATGCTTAGGAGTGGGATTTCTGGGTCATATTGTGGTTTTATTCTTAGTTTTTTAAGGAATCTCCACACGGTCTCCCATAGTGGCTGTATCAATTTACATTCTCACCAATAGTGCTAGAGTGTTCCCTTCTCTCCACACATCTCCAGCATTTATTATTTGTAGACTTTTTTTATAATGGCCATTCTGATTGGTGTGAGGTTCTTTGTGGCTTTGATTTCCATTTCTCTATTAATGAGTGATGTTGAGTATCTTTTCATGTGTTCATTAGCCATGCATTTCTTACTATGTAAGAAACAGACATAGAGAAAAGACTTATGGACTTGAGGAGAGGGGAATACAGGATGAGATGTGTGGAGAGAGTAGGTTAGTCTTCTTTGGAAAAATGTCTGTTTAGTTCTTTTCTCATTTATTGATTGTGCTGTATGTTTTTCAGGTATTGAGTTGTATGAATTGCTTGTATATTTTGGAAATTAGTCCCTTTTCAGTTGTTTCCTTTGCTATTATTTTCTCCCATTCTGAAGGTTGTCTACTGTTTCCTTTGCTGTGCAAAAGCTTTTAAGTTTAATCATGTCCCACTTGTTTACTTTTGTTTTTATTTCCATTACTCTAGGAGGTGGGTCATAGGGGATCTTGCTTTGATTTATGTCACTGAGTGTTCTGCCTATGTTTTCCTCTAAGAGTTTTATAGTTTCCCCTTACATTTAGGTTTTTTATCCATTTTGAGTTTATCTTTGTGTATGGTGCTAGGAAGTATTATAATTTCATTCTTTTACATGCAGCTGTTCAGTTTTCCCAGCTCCATTTTGATGAGGCTGTCTGCCCCATTGTATATTCTTGCTTCCTTTGTCAAAAAAAAGGTACCCATAGGTGCATGGGTTTATTTCTGAGCTTTATATCTTGTTCCATTGGTCTATATTTCTGTTTCTGTTCCAGTACCATATTGTCTTGATGACTGTAGATATGTGGTCTGTAGTCTGAAGCCAAGAAGGTTGATTCCTCCAGTTCCATTCTTCCTTCAGAAGACTGCTTTGATTATTTATGGTCTTCTGTGTTTCTATATGAATTGTGAAATTTTTTGTTGTAGTTTTGTGAGAAATACCATTGGTAGTTTTATAGGCATTACATTGAATATACAGATTACATTTGGTAGTATAGTCATTTTCACAATATTGATTCTTCCTACCCAGGAACATGGAATATCTCTCCATCAGTTTATGTCATCTTGATTTTTAATCAGTGCTTATAGTTTTCGGTATACCGTTCTTTTGTTTCCTTGGGTAGGTTTATTCCTTGATATTTTATTCTGTTTGTTGCAATGGTGAATGAGATTGATTCCTTAATTTCTTTCTGGTTTTTCATAATTAGTATATAGTATGCAAGTGATGTCTATGTATTGATTTTGTATCCTGTGACTTCACTAAATAAACTGATTTGTTCTAGTAATTTCCTATAGTACCTTTAGGGTTTTCTATGTATATTATTATGTCATCTGCATACAGTGTGAGTTTTTCTTCTTTTCCCATCTGGATTCCTTTTATTTCTTTTTCTTCTCTGATTGCTGAAGCTAGGACTTTCAAAACTATGTTTAATAATAGCTGTGAAAGTAGACACCCTTGTTTTGTTCCTGATCTTAGGGGGAATGCTTTCAACTTGTCACCATTGAGAATAATGTTTGCTGTGGGCTTGGCTTATCATATATGGCCTTCTATGCCCATTATTTGAAGAGTTTTAATCATAAATGGGTGCTGAATTTTGTCAAAGGCTTTTTCTGTATCTATTGAGATTATCATACGATATTTATCTTTCAATTTGTTTATATGGTGTATCCCATTGATTGATTTGCATAAATTGAAGAATCCTTGCATTCCTGGAATAAACCCAACTTGATAATGGTGTATGAACTTGTTAATGTGTTCTTGAACTCTGTTTGCTAGAATTTTGTTGAGGATTTTGCATCTAAGTTCATCAGTGATATTGGCCTATAGTTTTCTTTCTTTGTGTTGTTTTTGTCTGGTTTTGGTATCAGGATGATAGCAACCTCCTAGAATGAGTTTGGAAGTTTTCCTTCCCCTGCAATTTTTTTGAAAGAGTTTTAGAAGGATAGGTATTAGCTCTTCTCTAAATATTTGATAGAATTCACCTGTGAAGCCATCTGATCCTGAGCTTTTGTTTTTGGGGGAGATTTTGTATCACAGTTTTGTTTTCAGTGCTTGTAATTGGATTGTTCGTAATTTCTATATCTTCCTGGCTCAGTCTTGGAAGATTGAACTTTTCTAAGTATCTGTCCTTTTCTCCCAGTTTATCCATTTTATTGTCATATAGTTGCTCATAATAGTCTCTTATAATCCTTTATATTTCTTCACTTTCTGTTGTAACCTCTTCTTTTTCATCTCTAATTTTATTTTGATTCTTCTCTCTTTTTTCTTGATGAGTCTTGCTAAAGGTTAGTCAATTTTGTTTATCTTCTAAAAGAACAAGCTTTTAGTTTTATTAATTTTTACTATTGTTTCATTTCTTTCTCACTTATTTCTGCTCTGATCATGATTTATTTCCTTCTACTAATTTGTGTGTGTGTGTGTGTTGCTGTTATTTTCCCAGTTGTTTTAGGTGTAAAGTTACATTGTCTATTCAATCTTTTTCTTGTTTCTTGAGGTAGGATTCTATTACTATCAACTTTCCTCTTAGAACTACTTTTGCTGTGCCCCATAAGTTTTGAGTTGTCATGTTTTCATTGTCATTTATTTTTTTTAATTTTATTTTATTTTTAAACTTTACATAATTGTATTAGTTTTGCCAAATATCAAAATGAATCCATCACAGGTATACATGTGCTCCCCATCCTGAACCCTCCTCCCTCCTCCCTCCCCATACCATCCCTCTGGGTCGTCCCAGTGCACCAGCCCCAAGCATCCAGTATCGTGCATTGAACCTGGACTGGCATCTCGTTTCATACATGATATTTTACATGTTTCAATGCCATTCTCCCAAATCTTCCCACCCTCTCCCTCTCCCACAGAGTCCATAAGACTGTTCCATACATCAGTCTCTCTTTCACTGTCTCGTACACAGGGTCATTGTTATCATCTTTCTAAGAAAGCTGTGATACATATACACAATGGAGTATTACTCAGCCATTAAAAAGAATTCATTTGAATCAGTTCTAATGAGGTGGATGAAACTGGAGCCTATTATACAGAGTGAAGTAAGCCAGAAGGAAAAACACCAATACAGTGTGCTAACTCATTGTCATTTATTTATTTAATTTTTTTTATTTCCCTTTGAATTTCTTCAGTAACCTGTTGGTTATTTCATAACTTGTTGTTTAATCTTTGTGTGTTTGTGTTTTCTACAGTTTTATTTTCCTTGGAATTAGTGTGATCAGAAAAGATGCTTGATGTGATTTCAATTTTCTTAAATTTATTGAGGTTTGATTTGTGTCCCAAGATATGGTCTATCCTGGAGAGTGTTCAGTGTGCACGTGAGAAGAAGGTACATTCTTCTGCATTTGGATGGAATGTCCTGAAGATATCAATGAGATACATCTCATCTAATATATCATTTAAGACTTGTGTTTCCTTATTCGTTTTCTGTTTTGATGATCTGTCCATTGGTGTAAGTGGTGTGTTAATGTCTCCTACTATTATTGTGTAACTATCAATTTCTCCTTTTATGTGTATTAGTCTTATGTATTGAGGTGCTCTTATGTTGGGTGCATAGGTATTTACAATTGTTATGTCTTCCTCTTGAATTGTAGTGCTCTTCCTCATCACTTGCAATATTCTTTATTTTAAAGTTTATTTTGTCTGATATGAAATTGCTACTCCAGCTTTCTTTTGGTTTCTATTTGCATGGAATATATTTTTCTATCCTCTCATTTTCAGTCTATATGTGTTTTTAGCTCTGAAGTGGGTTTCTTGTAGACAGCATATATATGGTTCTTGTTTTTGTATCCATTCAGCCTGTATGTGTCTTTTGGTTGGCACATTTAATCTATTTACATTTAAAGTAATTGCTGATATATATGTTCCTATTGCCATTTTCTTAATTGCTTGGGGTTTGTTTTTGTAAATCTTTTTCTTCTCTTGTATTTCCTGACTAAATAAGTCCTTTTAATATTTGTTTTAAAGCTGGTTTGGTGGTACTGAATTCTCTTAACTTTTGTTTGCCTGTAAAGCTTTTGATTTCTCCATCAATTTTGAATGAGATCCTTGCTGGGTAGAGAAAGCAATCTTGATTGTAAAATTTTCACTTTGAATACGTTAGGTATATCCTGGCATTCCCTTCTGGGTTGGAGAGTTTCAAATGTATGGGGTTTCCTTTATAATTTAATTGTTCCTTTTCCCTTGCTGCTTTTAATATTCTTTCTTTGTGTTTAATCTTTTTTAGTTGGATTAGAATGTGTCTGGAAGAGTTTCTTCTTGGGTTTATCCTGCATGGGACTCTTTGTGCCTCTTGGACTTGATTGACTGTTTCCTTTTCCATGTTGGAGAAAATTTCAACTATAATTTCTTTAAAAGTTTTCTCATACCCTACTTTTTCTCTTCTTTCGGGACCAATGTAACTCTAAAGTTGGTGCATTTAATATTGCCCCAGAGGTCTCTGAGACTATCCTCAGTTATTTTCATTCTTTTCACTTTATTTTGCTCTTCAGCATTCAAAATTCATTGTATATTTTGGATATTAACTTCAATTGGACATATCTTTCGGAAATATCTTCTCCTATCCTGTAGGTTGTGTTTTCATTTAGTTAACAATTTTTTTCACTGCAAAATTTCGTAGTTTAATGTAGTTTCACCTGTTTATTTTTTCTTTTGCTACTCTACTCTGAGAAGAGAGATCTAAAAATATACTGCTTAGATAAATGTCATGAGGTTACTGCCTAAACTTTTTTCTAGGAGTTTTATGGTTTAATATCTTGCATTCAAGCCTTTAGTCTATTTTGAGTTAATTTCTGTGTATAGTGTAAGATAGTGGTTCAGTTTCATTATTTTGCATGTGTCTGCCTAATATTTTCAATGCAATATTAAAGAAACTCTCTTTTCTTCACAGTATATTTTTACCTCCTTTGTGGTTGATTAATTAATCTTATAAGAGTTTGTTTATTTCTGAATTCTCTATTCTGCTTCATTGAACTTTATGTCTGTTTTGGTGACATTATACAGTTTTGATACTATAGGATTTTAGTATAGTTTGAAATCAAGGAGTTTAATATCTCCAGATTTATTCTATCACAATAGTCCCTTGATAATTTAGGGTCATTTGTGATTCTATAGGAACTTAGGGACTATTTGTGCCTAAAAGAGACCCCAGATCTAAAGACACACACAAACTGAAAGAGAAGGAATGGAAAATAATATTTCATACAAACTGAAATGAAAAAGGAAGCTGAAGTAGCAATACACATATCACACAAAACAGAAATCCAAGAAACATCTGTAACAAAAGAGAAAAAAAGGGTATTATATAAAAATAAAGGGGAAATCCAAGAAGCAGATAACAGATCAGATAAGATCAGTCGCTCAGTCATGTCCAACTCTTTGCAACCCCATGAATCGCAGCACACCAGGCCTCCCTGTCCATCACCAACTCCCAGAGTTCACTGAGACTCATGTCCATCGAGTCAGTGATGCCATCAAGCCATCTCATCCTCAGTCGTCCCCTTCTCCTCTTGCCCTCAATCCCTCCCAGCATCAGAGTCTTTTCCAATGAGACAACTCTTTGCCTGAGGTGGCCAAAGTACTGGAGTTTCAGCTTTAGCATCATTCCTTCCAAAGAAATCCCAGGGCTGATCTCCTTCAGAATGGACTGGTTGGATCTCCTTGCAGTCCAAAGGACTCTCAAGAGTCTTCTCCAACACCACAGTTCAAAAGCATCAATTCTTTGGCACTCAGCCTTCTTCACAGTCCAACTCTCACATTCATACATGACCACAGGAAAAACCATAGCCTTGACTAGACGAACCTTTGTTGGTAAGGTAATGTCTCTGCTTTTGAATATGCTATCTAGGTTGGTCATAACTTTTCTTCCAAGGAGTAAGCATCTTTTAATTTCATGGCTGCAGTCACCATCTGCAGTGATTTTGAAGCCAAGAAAAATAGTCTGACGCTGTTTCCACTGTTTCCCCATCTATTTCCCATGAAGTGGTGGGACCAGATGCCGTGATCTTCGTTTTCTGAATGTTGAGCTTTAAGCCAACTTTTTCACTCTCCACTTTCACTTTCATCAAGAGGCTTTTTAGTTCCTCTTCACTTTCTGCCATAAGGGTGGTGTCATCTGCATACCTGAGGTTACTGAGATTTCTCCTGACAGTCTTGATTCCAGCTTGTGTTTCTTCCAGTCCAGCGTTTCTCATGATGTACTCTGCATTTAAGTTAAATAAACAGGGTGACAATATACAGCCTTGACGTACTCCTTTTCCTATTTGGAACCAGTCTGTTGTTCCACGTCCAGTTCTAACTGTTGCTTCCTGACCTGCATACAAATTTCTCAAGAGGCAGGTCAGGTGGTTTGGTATTCCCATCTCTTTCAGAATTTTCCACAGTTTATTGTGATCCACACAGTCAAAGGCTTTGTCATAGTTAATAAAGCAGAAATAGATGCTTTTCTGGAACTCTCTTGCTTTTTTGATGATCCAGCGGATGTTGGCAATTTGATCTCTGGTTCTTCTGCCTTTTCTAAAACCAGCTTGATCACCAGGAAGTTCACAGTTTACGTATTGCTGAAGCCTGGCTTGGAGAATATTGAGCATTACTTTACTAGCATGTGAGATGAGTGCAATTGTGTGGTAGTTTGAGCATTCTTGGCATTGCCTTTCTTTGGGATTGGAATGAAAACTGACCTTTTCCAGTCCTGTGGCCACTGCTGAGTTTTCCAAATTTGCTGGCATATTGACTGTAGCACTTGCACACCATCAGCTTTCAGGATTTGGAATAGCTCAACTGGAATTCCATCACCTCCACTAGCTTTTTTCGTAGTGATGCTTTCTAAGGCCCACTAGACTTCACATTCCAGGATGTCTGGCTCTAGGTCAGTGATCACACCATCGTCATTATCCGGGTCATGAAGATCTTTCTTGTACAGTTCTTCTGTGTATTCTTGCCATCTCTTCTTAATATCTTCTGCTTCTGTTAGGCCCATATCATTTCTGTCCTTTATAGAGCCCATCTTTGCATGAAATGTTCCTTTGGTATCTCTGATTTTCTTGAAGAGATCTCTAGTCTTTCCCATTCTGTTGTTTTCCTCTATTTCTTTGCATTGATCGCTGAAGAAGGCTTTCTTCTCTCTCCTTGCTATTCTTTGGAACTCTGCATTCAGATGTTTATATCTTTCCTTTTCTCCTTTGCTTTTCACTTCTCTTCTTTTCACAGCTATTTGTAAGGCCTCCCTAGACAGGCATTTTGCTTTTTTGCATTTCTTTTCCATGGGGATGGTCTTGATCCCTGTCTCTTATACAATGTCATGAACCTCATTCCATAGTTGAACAGGCACCCTATCTATCAGATCTAGGCCCTTAAATCTATTTCTCACTTCCACTGTATAATCATAAGGCATTTGATTTAGGTCATACCTGAATGGTCTAGTGGTTTTCCTTACTTTCTTCAATTTAAGTCTGAATTTGGCAATAAGGAATTCATGGTTTGAGCCACAGTCAGCTCCTGGTCTTGTTTTTGCTGACTGTATAGAGCTTCTCCATCTTTGGCTGCGAAGAATATAATCAATCTGATTTCGCTGTTGACCATCTGGTGATGTCCATGTATAGACTCTTCTCTTGTGTTGTTGGAAGAGGGTGTTTGCTATGACCAGTGCATTTTCTTGGCAAAACTCTATTAGTCTTTGCCCTGCTTCATTCCGTATTCCAAGGCCAAATTTGCCTGTTACTCCAGGTATTTCTTGAGTTCCTACTTTTGCATTCCAGTCCCCTATAATGAAAAGGACATCTTTTTTGAGTGTTAGTTCTAAAAGGTCTCGTAGGTCTTCATAAAACCGTTCAACTTCAGCTTCTTCAGCGTTACTGGTAGCACTGTAAAATATTTATACACTTAATATAGGAGTGCATAAACATGCAAATCAAATATTAATAGACATGAAATAAGTTGAAAATTATGTAATAAATATGGGAAATTAAGAAAAGTGATGTCGCTCAGTCCTGTCTGACTCTTTGCGACTCCATGGACTGTAGCCTACCAGGCTCCTCTGTCCATGGGATTTTCCAGGAAATAGTACTTGAGTGGAGTGCCATTTCCTTCTCCAGTGGATCTTCCCTACCCAAGGATAGAATCCAGGTTTCCCACGTTGTAGACAGACGCTTAACCATCTAAGCCACCAGGGAAGTCCAAGGGAAATTAAGACCCCCCCCCCCACTTAAGTCAGTGAATAGATAAACTTCTTCTCATGTTATCTTTTAATAGTACCATACAAAATCTAGTGTATGCAACAAGAAAACAAATTTCTTTCCTGAGGACTTCCAGTTCAAGATTGCAGAGTAGAAGAATGTGTACTCATCTCCTCCTGTGAAAGCACCAAAATCGTGACTACCTGTTCAACACCATAGACTGGGGAACACTAGAACCTACCAAAAAGGATGCACATCTAATGACAAAGAAAAAGTTGCAGCAAGATGGTAAGAGGCCTGCAATCACGATAAAATCAAATCCCATAACTACCGAGTGTATTATCCATGAACTGGAGAACAATAATACCAGAGAAGTTCTCCCACTGTTGTGAAGGTTCTGAACCCCATATCAGGCTTCCCAGCCTGGGGATCTGACAAAGGAACTGGGAATCCCCAGGGAATCTGAACTAAAAAGCTAGCAGGATTTGATTATAGGACTTCCACAGGACTAGGGGAAACAGAGATTCCAGTCTTGGAGGGCATAAACAAAATCTTGTACACATGAAGGCATAGAGGAAAGGAACAGTGAGCCCACAGGAGACTGAGCCAAAACTACCTGGTACTGTTGGAGCGTCTCCTGTGGAGGCGTGGATCAGCAGAGGCTCACCATAGGGAAGGGAGCACTGGCTGCAGCAATATGGGAAGGTTCCCCTGGTGTAAGCCATCTTGGAGTTTACTATTAACTCTACCATAGAACCCTAGAATGGAAGACTGGGCCAAACAACTCCCAGTGAGGGGACACAACCACACCCATCAGCATATAATTGGATTAAAGCTTTACTGAGCAAGGCCCTGCCCACCAGAGCAAGACTCATTTTTTTCCCACCATTCCATCCCACCAGGAAGCTTATACAAGCCTCTTAGCATCATGTATCAGAGGGCAGACAGAAGAAGCAAGAAGAACCACAGTCACACAACAGGTAAAACAAAAACCACATTACAGAAAGTCCATTAGGATGAAAAAGCAGAAAGTTATGTTCCAGATGAAGGAATAAGATAAAACCCCAGAAAAACAACTAAATGAAGTGGAGATAGACAACCATCCAGAAAAAGAATTCAGAATAATGATAGTGAAGACGATCCAGAGTCTCTGGCAAAGAATGCAGAAGATGCAAAAAATGTTTGCAAAAGACATAGAAGAAATAAAGAGCAAACAAACAGGGATGAATAATACACAAGAAGGAATCTATAGCAGAATAACTGAAGCAAAAGAATGGAAAAATGACCTGGAGGACAGAATGGTTCAAATCACTGCCACATAACAGAATATGGAAAAAAGAATAAAAAGAAATGATGACAGCCTAAGATACCTCTGGGAAAACATTGAAAACACCAACATTTGCATTATACATGTCCCAGAAAGAAGAGAAGAGAGAGAGAAAGGACCTGAGAAAATGTTTAAAGGGGTAATAGTTGAAAATTTCCCTAACATGGGAAAGAAAATAGTCAACCAAGTCCAGGAAGCACAGAGAGTCCAAGGCAGGATAAACCCAAGGAAGAACACACCAAAACATGAGACATAGAGTATTCAAACTGACAAAAATTAAAGACAAAGATAAAAAATTAAAAGCAACAGAGAAAATAGGAAAAATAACATACAAGAGAACTCCCATCAATCTATCAGCTGATTCTCAACAGAAATTCTACTAGCCATAAGGGAATGGCAAGACATATTTAAAGTGATGAAAAGAAAATAAAGCAAAAATAAACAAATGGGACCTAACTAAACTTAAAAGCTTCTGCACAACAAAGGAAACTATTAGCAAGGTGAAAATACAGCCTTCAGAATGGGAGAAAATAATAGCAAATGAAGCAACTGACAAACAACTAATCTCAAAAATATACAAGCAACTCCTACAGCTCAACTCCAGAAAAATAAATGACCCAATCAAAAAATGGGCCAAAGAACTAAATAGACATTTCTCCAAAGAAGACATACAGAGGGCTAACAAACACATGAAAAGATGCTCAACATCACTCATTATCAGAGAAATGCAAATCAAAACCACTATGAGGTACCATTTCACACCAGTCAGAATGGCTGCGATCCAAAAGTCTACAAGCAATAAATGCTGGAGAGGGTGTGGAGAAAAGGGAACTCTCTTACACTGTTGGTGGGAATGCAAACTAGTACAGCCACTATGGAGAACAGTGTGGAGATTCCTTAAAAAACTGGAAATAGAACTGCCTTATGATCCAGCAATCCCACTGCTGGGCATACACACTGAGGAAACCAGAAGGGAAAGAGACACGTGTACCCCAATGTTCATCACAGCACTGTTTATAATAGCCAGGACATGGAAGCAACCTAGATGCCCATCAGCAGATGAATGGATAAGAAAGCTTTGGTACATATACACAATGGCGTATTACTCAGCCATTAAAAAGAATACATTTGAATCTGTTCTTATGAGATAGATGAAACTGGAACCTATTATACAGAGTGAAGTGAGCCAGAAAGAAAAACACCAATACAGTATACTAATGCATATATATGGAATTTAGAAAGATGGTAACAATAATCCTGTGTACGAGACAGCAAAAGAGACACTGATGTATAGATCAGTCTTATGGACTCTGTGGGAGAGGGAGAGGGTGGGGAGACTTGGGAGAATGGCATTGAAACATGTATAATATCATGTATGAAACGAGTCGCCAGTCCAGGTTTGATGCACGATACTGGATGCTTGGGGCTGGTGCACTGAGATGACCCAGAGGGAGGGCATGGGGAGGGAGGAGGGAGGAGGGTTCAGGATGGGGAACACAGGTATACCTGTGGTGGATTCATTTCAATATTTGGCAAAACTAATACAACATTGTAAAGTTTAAAAATAAAATAAAATTTAAAAAAATAAAAATAAAGTGATGAAAAGGAAGAACCTATAACCAAGAAGGGCAATAGGGCATCGGAGGGCAGACACACTGAAACCATACTCACAGAAAACTAGTCAATCTAATCACACTAGGACCACAGCCTTGTCTAACACAATGAAACTAAGCCATGCCCATAGGGCAACCAAAGATGCACAGGTCATGGTGGAGAGATCTGACAGAATGTGGTCCACTGGAGAAGGGAATGGAAAACCACTTCAGTATTCTTGCCTTGAGAACCCCATGAACAGTATTAAAAGGCAAAATGATAGGATACTGAAAGAGGAATTCCCCAGGTCAGTAGGTGCCCAATATGCTACTGGAGATCAGTGGAGAAATAACTCCAGAAATAATGAAGGGATGGAGCCAAAGCAAAAACAATACCCAGTTGTGGATATGACTGGTGAGAGAAGCAAGGTCCGATGCTGTAAAGAGCAATATTGCATAGGAACCTAGAATGTCAGGTCCATGAATCAAGGCAAATTGGAAGTGGTCAAACAAGAGATGGCAAGAGTGAATGTTGACATTCTAGGAATCAGCAAACTGAAATGGACTGGAATGGGTGAATTTAACTCAGATAACCATTATATCTACTACTGCAGGCAGGAATCCCTCAGAAGAAATGGAGTAGCAATCATGGTCAACAAAAGAGTCTGAAATGCAGTACTTGAATGCAATCTCAAAAAAGACAGAATGATCTCTGTTTGTTTCCAAGGCAAACCATTCAATATCACAGTAATCCAAGCCTATTCCCCAACCGGTAATGCTGAAGAAGCTGAGGTTGAACGGTTTTATGAAGACCTACAAGACCTTTTAGAACTAACACTCAAAAAAGATGACCTTTTCATTATAGGGGACTGGAATGCAAAAGTAGGAACTCAAGAAACACCTGGAGTAACAGGCAAATTTGGCCTTGGAATACGGAATGAAGCAGGGCAAAGACTAATAGAGTTTTGCCAAGAAAATGCACTGGTCATAGCAAACACCCTCTTCCAACAACACAAGAGAAGAGTCTACACATGGACATCACCAGATGGTCAACAGCGACATCAGATTGATTATATTCTTTGCAGCCAAAGATGGACAAGCTCTATAGAGTCAGCAAAAACAAGATCAGGAGCTGACTATGGCTCAGATCATGAACTCCTTATTGCCAAATTCAGACTTAAATTAAAGAAAGTAGTGAAAATCACTAGAACATTCAGGTATGACCTAAATCAAATCCCTTATGATTATATAGTGGAAGTGAAAAATAGATTTAAGGGCCTAGATCTGATAGATAGAGTGCCTGTTGAACTATGGACTGAGGTTCGTGACATTGTACAGGAGTCAGGGATCAAGAACATCCCCATGGAAAGGAAATGGAAAAAAGTAAAATGGCTGTCTGACGAGGCCTTACAAATAGCTGTGAAAAGAAGAGAAGTGAAAAGCAAAGGAGGAAAGGAAAGATATAAACATCTGAATACAGAGTTCCAAAGAATAGCAAGAAGAGATAAGAAAGCCTTCTTCAGCGATCAATGAAAAGAAATAGAGGAAAACAAAAGAATGGGAAAGACTAGAGATCTCTTCAAGAAAATTAGAGATACCAAGGGAACATTTCATGCAAATATGGTTGCGATAAAGGACAGAAATGGTATGGACCTAACAGAAGCAGAAGATATTAAGAAGAGATGGCAAGAACACACAGAAGAACTGTACAAAAAAGATCTTCATGACCCAGATAATCACGATGGTGTGATAACTGACCTAGAGCCAGACATCCTGGAATGTGAAGTCTAGTGGGCCTTAGAAAGCATCACTACGAAAAAAGCTAGTGGAGGTGATGGAATTCCTGTTGAGCTATTTCAAATCCTGAAAGATGATTCTGTGAAAGTACTGCACTCAGTATGCCAGCAAATCTGGAAAACTCAGCAGTGACCACAGGACTGGAAAAGGTCAGTTTTCATTCCAATCCCAAAGAAAGGCAATGCCAAGAATGCTCAAACTACCGCACAATTGCACTCATTTCACACGCTAGTAAAGTAATGCTCAAAATTCTCCAAGCCAGGCTTCAGCAATATGTGAACCGTGAACTTCCTGATGTTCAAGCTGGTTTTAGAAAAGGCAGAGGAACCAGAGATCAAATTGCCAACATCTGCTGGATCATGGAAAAAGCACGAGAGTTCCAGAAAAACATCTATTTCTGCTTTATTCACTATGCCAAAGCCTTTGACTGTGTGGATCACAATAAACTGTGGAAAATTCTGGAGAGATGGGAATACCAGACCACCTGACCTGCCTTTTGAGAAATCTGTATGCAGGTCAGGAAGCAACAGTTACAAGTGGACATGGACCAACAGAATGGTTCCAAATAGGAAAAGGAGTACGTCAAGACTGAATATTGTCACCATGCTTATTTAACTTATATGCAGAGTACATCATGAGAAACTCTGGACTGGAAGAAGCACAAGCTGGAATCAAGATTGCTGGGAAAAATATCTATAACCTCAGATATGCAGATGACACCACCCTTATGGCACAAAGTGAAGAGGAACTAAAAAGCCTCTTGATGAAAGTGAAAGTGGAGAGTGAAAAAGTTGGCTTAAAGCTCGACATTCATAATACAAAGATCATGGCATCTGGTCCCATCACTTCATGGGAAATAGATGGGGAAACAATGGAAACAGTGTCATACTTTATTTTTGGGGGCTCCAAAATCACTGCTGATGTTGACTGCAGCCATGAAATTAAAAGCTGTTACTCTTTGGAAGGAAAGTTATGATAAACCTAGATAGGATATTCAAAAGCAGAGACATTACCTTGCCAACAAAGTTTCATCTAGTCAAGGCTATGGTTTTTTCAGTGGTCATGTATGGATGTGAGAGTTGGACCGTGTAGAAGGCTGAGCACTGAAGAATTGATGCTTTTAAACTGTGGTGTTGGAGAAGACTCTTGAGACTCCCTTGGACTGCAAGGAGATCCAACCAGTCCATTCTGAAGGAGATCAGCCCTGGGATTTCTTTGGAAGGAATGATGCTAAAGCTGAAACTTCAGTACTTTGGCCACCTCAGGCAAAGAGTTGTCTCATTGGAAAAGATTCTGATGCTGGGAGCGATTGCGGGCAGGAGGAGAAGGGGACAACAGAGGATGAGATTGCTGGATGGCATCACTGACTCGATGGATGTGAGTCTCGGTGAACTCCGCGAGCTGGTGATGGACAGGGAGGCCTGGCGTACTGCGATTCATGGGGTCGCAAAGAGTCGGACACAACTGATCGACTGAACTGAACTCAACTGAATAACCAAGAATACTCTACCCGGCAAGGCTCTCATTCAGATTTGATGGAGAAATCAAAAAGTTTCCAGATAAGCAAAATATAAGAGACTTCAGAACCACCAAATCAGTTTTATAGCAAATGCTAATGGAACTTCTTTAAGCAAGACACACAAGAGAAGGAAAAAGCTGATAGCTTACAGTTAAAGATGTCAGATCCTTATCTCCAAAGAAGATTTAGCTTCAGACAAGGGACCAGGCATGATCACTGAAGAGTTTTTGTGTTGCAGAGTTTTATTAAAGTGAAAAAGGGACAGAGAAAGCTTCTGACATTGACATCAGAAGGAGGGTGGAGAGTGTCCCCCTCACTAGTTTTAGCAAGGGAGCTATTTATCTGTATTATAGTTAATGGTCTTACCAGACCCACTCTCACAATATAAGATAACAGGATTAGAACTAACAATAGGAAGATCTTACCAGACCTAACCAATGATATACATTTTAAGATGACAGGATTAGTCCAAAGGTTCTCAAGAAGAAGTAATATGTCCTTGAGCTAGATACACGGTTATATTGACAGAGACAAATATCATTATTGCCAAATTCAGACTTAAATTGAAGAAAGTAGAGACAACCACTAGACCACTTAGGTATGACCTAAAACAAGTCCTTCAAGATCATACAGTGGAAGTGACAAATAGATTCAAGGGATTAGATCTGATAGACAGACTGCCTTAAGAACTATGGATGGAGGTTCTTAACATTCTACAGAAGGTGGTGATCAAAAACATCCCCAAGGAAAGAAACGCAAAAAGGCAAAATTGTTGTCTGAGGAGGCCTTGCAAAAGGCTGAGAAAAGAAGAGAAGCTACAGGTAAAAAAAGAAAAAGCAAAGATATATCCATTTGAATGAAGCGTTCTAAAGAATACCAAGGAGAGATAAGAAAGCCTTCCTCCACGATCAGTGCAAGGGAATAGAGGAAAATAACAGAATGGGAAAGACTAGAGATCTCTTCAAGAAAATTAGAGATATCAAGGGAGCATTTCATGCAAAGATGGGCACAATAAAGGACAGAAATTTTATGGGCCTAACAGAAGCACAAGATATTAAGAAGAGGTGGCAAGAATACATGGAAGAACTATACAAAAAAGATCTTCAACACCCAGATAACCACGATCGTGTGATCACTCACCTAGAGCCAGACATCCTGGAATGTGAAGTCAAGTGGGCCTTAGGAAGCATCACTACAAACAAAGCTAGTGGAGGTGATGGAATTCAAGTTGAGCTATTTCAAATCCTAAAAGATGATGCTGTGAAAGTGTTGCATTCAATACACCAGCAAATTTGGAAAAGTCAGCAGTGGTCACAGGACTGGAAAAGGTCAGTTTTCATTCCAATCCAAAAGAAAGGCAATGCCAAAGAATTGCACTAGCATGCAATTGCACTCATCTCACACACTACCAAAGTAATGCTCAAAATTCTAAAAGCCAAGCTTCAACAATATGTGAAGCGTGAACTTCCAGATGTTCAAGCTGGATTTAGAAAAGGCAGAGGACCCAGAGATCAAATTTCCAACATCTGTTGGATCATTGAAAAAGCAAGAGAGTTCCAGAAAAACATCTACTTCTGTTTTGACTATGCCAAAGTTTTTGACTGTGCAGATCACAACAAACTGTAGAAAATTCATAAAAAGATGGGAATACCAGACCACCTGATGTACCTCTTGAGAAATCAGGTCAAGAAGCAATACTTAGAACTGGACATGGAACAACAGACTTATTCCAAGTTGGGAAAGGAGTAGTACATCAAGGTTGTTTTGTCACCCAGCTTATTTAACTTGCATGCAGAGTACATCATGTGAAATGCTTTGCTGGATGAAGCACAAGCTGGAATCAAGATTTCTGGGAAAAATACCAATAACCTCAGATATGCAGATGACACCACCCTTATGACAGAAAGTGAAGAAGAACTAAAGAGCCTCTTAATGAAAGTGAAAGAGGAGAATTAAAATGTTTGCTTAAAACTCAACTTTCAGAAAACTAAGATCATGTTATACAGTCCTATCACATTATGGTAAGTAGATGGGGAAACAATGGAAACAGTGACAGACTTTATTTTCTTGGGCTCCAAAATCACTGCAGATAGTGACTGCAGCCATGAAGTTAAAAGATGCTTACTCCTTGGAAGAGAAGTTATGACCAACCTAGACAGCATATTAAAAAGCAGAGACATTATTTTGCCAACAAACGTCTGTCTAGCCAAAGCTATCTGAGAGCTGAAAAATAGATACTTTTGAACTGTGGTGTTGGAGAAGACTCTTGAGAGTCTCTTGGACTGCAAGGTGATCCAATCAGTTCATCCTAAAGGAAATCAGTCCTGAACATTCATTGGAAGGACTGATGCTGAAGCTGAAACTCCAATTTTTTGGCCACCTGATGCCAAGAACTGACTGATTGGAAATGACCCTGATGCTGGGAATGATTGAAGGCAGGAGGAGAAGGTGATGACAGAGGGTAAGGTGGTTGGATGGCATCACCAACTCAATGGACATGAGTTTGAGTAAGCTCCGTGAGTCAGTGATGGACAGGGAAGCCTGGCATGCTGCAGTCCAAGGGGTTGCAAAGAGTCAGATATGATTGAGCAACTGAACTGAAGACAAAGCAATGCAGAAAAAAAAAAATTGTCCTTTTTTCCTCCTTGAGAGCCCCAGACCCCTTGCTTCTCCTCAGGGATTCCAGGTGCTACTCTCCTCCTCAGAGACCCTGGACTTTTTATCAACCTTCCTGGGAATTGACTCTCTCATACACCCTTTTCTTTTAGAAGAATTACATTGCCAAGAGAAGGGAGCATCATTTTCATTCCATACTACTTCCTGTTGTTGAGGGGTGTCATTCCTAAATTGTTGAGGCAACATATTCTCTTAACCCTCATATTGAGTGTCTCTGATCCAGGGGCCCCAAATAATAGTTGGAGGATGTTGTGACATTTATAGGAAATTGGATGACCATTTGTAACCTAAAAGCTTTCACACGGATAGAAACAAACCCTGTTAAACAGTTCCAGAAGTAAGGCAAAATAGTCATTAAACCAAGTTAAAACATAAGCAAAATTATGCTTTATTTTTATTTTTATGGGCATTAAGCAATATTATGCCCACAGTTAAGGTAAAATGTTTTATACCAGTCCATCTTAGTATTGTTAGATGTCATCAGATCAAGAAAAGTTGAAGAAAGTCTTTTCCCTGAAATGAAGAAACCCACCATGGGAAGCCTTCAATTGAAGAGTTGGGGAGTGCTCCACAGACCCAGCAATTAGACCTATTGAGGAATGTAGCATAGGAATGTGCCCAGGATGGGAGGGCATTGTCTTGAGGATCGAATGGCTGACTCAGGACTTCTGGAATCAGCAGAAGCAAGCCCACATAGACTCTTAGGCCCATCTTGGTTCCTGGCTCAAAGAGTGGCTTGTTTGACTTAAAGGCTGGGTCAAGAGTTAACCTCCTGGAGTTTCTGTAATGTCTGCTGAAAAGCTAAATGCTGAGTCACGTAGCAAAAAAATGTTTACCATATAGTGCAGGGAATTATAGTCAACATCTTGTAATAACCTATGATGGAAAATAATTTCAAAAGTAGTATATATATATATTGTATAACTAACAACCTTGCTATGCACCTGAAACATTCTAAGTCAACTATACTTCAATAAAATATATATTAATAAAAAATTATTTTCCTGAGACAAAATTAGTGGTATAAAGTCTCAAAAAAAGAGGAAAGTTGTAAATATTTGCAGAAAATTTATTGTCTACATAAAATATCCAAGTTAATCAACTAAAATCTATTAAAATTGCTAAGTTTATTAACATATTGGATAAAATATTGACATATAAAAAGTCTATTTATAATTTAGGTGTTTGGAAGTAAAATAGTAATTGCTTTCCTTCACTTTTGTATGTAGCTTGCAAGATATCATACATCAAGTTATATTACAAAATTACTTCATTTAAAAGAAAATCAGGTTGGCACAGGAACAATGGCAAAAATGTAACGAAGTAGAATATAAAGAACCAGATACGTAAGAATACTGGTATTTACATTATTGTTAATATGACACTTAAATTAGCAGAGGTATTTTACACTGAAAAATAAATCTAGTTCCTTTCTTCTAGTTGTTATTACTATATCTTTCTCTCTCTAAATTCTGCAGGATTTACTATTTAATCATAGAATATAAAATATCACTATATCTAGATGCTGCTAAGTCGCTTCAGTCGTGTCTGACTCTGTGCGACCCTATAGACGGCAGCCCACCAGGCTCCCCTGTCCCTGGGATTCTCCAGGCAAGAACACTGGAGTGGGTTGCCATTTCCTTCTCCAAGGAATGAAAGGGAAAAGGGAAAGTGACACGACTCTTAGTGACCCCATGGACTGCAGCCTACTAGACTCCTACATCCATGGGATTTTCCAGGCAAGAATACTGGAGTGGGGTGCCAGTGCCTTCTCCAAATATATCTAGATATTTTTCCTTAATTTTATTTTTTCTCTTTTATTTATTTATTTATTTATTATTTTGCTTTTATTTTACAATATTGTATTGGTTTTGCCATACATCAACATGCATCCACCACGGGTGTACACGTGTTCCCCATCCTGACCCCCCACCCCATACCATCCCTCTGGGCCATCCCAGTGCACTGATTGGCACTCAGTATGCCATTTCATTTCAGTTCAGTTCAGTCGCTCAGTCGTGTCCGACTCTTTGCGACCCCATGAATCACAGCACGCCAGGCCTCCCTGTCCATCACCAACTCCCGGAGTTCACTCAGACTCACGTCCATCGAGTCAGTGATGCCATCCAGCCATCTCATCCTCTGTTGTCCCCTTCTCCTCCTGCCCCCAATCCCTTCCAGCATCAGAGTCTTTTCCAATGAGTCAACTCTTCGCATGAGGTGGCCAAAGTACTGGAGTTTCAGCTTTAGCATCATTCCTTCCAAAGAAATCCCAGGGCTGATCTCCTTCAGAATGGACTGGTTGGATCTCCTTGCAGTCCAAGGGACTCTCAAGAGTCTTCTCCAACATCACAGTTTAAAAGCATCAACTCTTCGGTGCTCAGCTTTCTTCACAGTCCAACTCTCACATCCATACATGACCACTGGAAAAACCATAGCCTTGACTAGATGGACCTTTGTTGGCAAAGTAATGTCTTTGCTTTTCAATATTAAAGAAAAAGTTCCTTCCTCTAGTTCTAAGAAAATTGCCTTTTAAATCATATCGTTTCATTCCTTTTATTATCATCTCTTCTGGAACTCCTATTAGATGATGTTGAAACTAATTTTTATGTGCTAAATGACTCATATTTTCTGCCATATTTTGCATATTTTTATCTTATATTTTATTTCAAAGAATGTCTTTATTTTTAAACTACATACGTTTTACTATTTAGCCTATTTTAAATGTCTATTTTGTCCATTTAATTTTAATCTCAAATCAGTTTGTAATTTTTCCTATTTTTCCTTTAAAGGAGTATTCTGCTGTATTTTTATGAATACCTTATTATCTTGAATCTCCTAGATTTTAATATTTACATCTATGTGCTTTTTTTCATTATATTTCTAAAATCAATCTGTACTTTTTTATGGACTGGATTTTGTCCCCAGAGAATTCAAAGTTGAAGTTCTATTTCTCAATGTTACTATAATTTGAGATAAGTACTGCAAGGAGGTAATTCATTTAAATGAATTCATAAGTATGGGGCCCTGATATATAACAACTGGTATCTTAATAAGTAAAGGTACCAGAGAACTCACCTTATTTTCTCTACATCATGTTAGGACACCACAAAAAGGTGGCAAGACAGAAACAGGATCCTTCAGTTTAGTTCAATTCAGTTGCTCAGTTCTGTCCAACTCTTTGTGACCCCATTCACTGCAGCATGCCAGGCCTCCCTGTCTATCGCCAACTCCCAGAGTTTACTCAAACTCCTGTCCAGGATCCTTACTAGACAATGCCCAGGATCCTTACCAGAACCCAACCACTCTGGAGTTCTGGTCTCAGATTTCCAGACTCCAGAACTGTCAGAAAATAAATTTCCTTTGTTTAAGCCACCTAGTTAGTCTATGGTAATTTGTTAGGGCAGCCTAAGCTGAGTAGTACATACTTTTAACCAATTTGTAGATATTTTTCTTTAAAAATTGACTTGATATGTCAAATACTTTTCAGAATCGAGGAAACATATTACATATACTTTTGAGATTCTTTTCTGTTCCTTGAATCTTTTTCTTTTTCTTTTTCCAGGGGAAATTTTTCTGCTTGTAATACGGATCCTTCCATTTAATGCCTTCCATTTTCATCAGAAACTTACTGACAGTTTTTACATATGTAAATTAAGAGCTATATTATTCAGTATAAGTTGCTACGGTCACCTGTTATGGGCAGTTTCGTAACAGCTTTATAAAAAGGCTTTGCAGTAACAAAATCATGAAGGGCAGAAATTACTATAAGTTTCATTTCTGTTCAGACTGTGTGAGCAGATGATAGTGAGGACAGTTGAAGTTATCTAAATGGAAAGAAAACATTCATTCTTTTTTTTTTTTTTGCTATTCAGAAACCTGTGAATTACTGTAGCCACCTCACTCTTCTTCAACCACTTGTACAATTCCTGTTATTGCTGAGATATCTCTTGAATCTGTCATTACTTTTTGCTCCTGTATTCATTATACTTCATCTTTCCCCTTGAGTAATACAATTTAGGTCATATCCATCCATTTGAATCCTTTCAATAGCTTCCTGTTGCTCTTAAGGAAAAGAAGAGAATTTGAGAACATACAAACTATTGTATGATCTAACTCTAATTTGGCTTCATTTCTATACATTTTCTCTTACTGTCCTTGCTGCAGCCAAACTACTCTTCTTTTGGACTAGCTATGCTTTCTCTCATCACCAGGCTTTTCAACATGCTGCTTCCTTTACCATTCAGTCTTTCATCTTTGCATTTACTCACATTTATGATCTCAGCTCAAATATCACTTCCTCATCAAAGACTTTATTTTAACTTCCCATAACTGAAAGAAGTAAAATCCTTTTTCTAATTCTATATTGAACCATGTATCTTTATATCATAGACATAAGTATGAGTTTTTTGATCAATATCTATCTCCCCCAACAAACAGTTAAATTTCACGAGGACAGATTGATGTGTCTGTTTTCACTCAGCATTTTACTCCTGACATCTAGCATGAAAAAATCTTCTTATAGTAGAAACTCAATATACATTTTTAAAAGAATATACAAATGAATAAATGAATGAAATACTTTAATATATTTCATACCTGCAACAGTTGTCATTTTTGTTTTTTTTCCTCATTTCTTTCTACTTTTACACTGATGATGCCCAAAGTTCCTTGGATTTTGCTCTGCTTCATTTTCTAGCCTGATTTCTGCAGGCCCATGTATTTCCTCTAATCTGGAGGATTGATTTTTACTTTCCAGCAGTCTACTTTTAAACCTATTTAGATTATAGATTATTTCACTATTTTATTTTATTTTTTTCATCATCATACCAAAGCAAGCTTTAGGGTTCGTAAGTATCTTCTAGGGGCTTCGCAGGTGGCACTAGTGATAAACAACCTGCCTGCCAATGCAGGAGATATGAGAATAGCATTTGATCCTTTGGTGGGGGAGATCCCCTAGAGAAGGTCATGGTAACCCACTCTAGTAGTCTTGCCTGGAGAATCCCATGGACAGAGAAGAATGGTGGACTACATTCCATGGGTTGCAAAGAGTTAGACATGACTGAAGTGACTTGGCATGCACCCATATATGTATCTTCTATTTGGGGGATGACTACAGACAATAATTTATTTTATTGTGGGTCATAATAATTGGATAGCTTACAGACAAAAACCTAGCTACATTTAAAAAAGCTGAATAAAAGAATTTTGAATGGCAGATAGTAAAAAGAAGGGACATACAATTTTGTACTATAAATCAAGCTAGGTATATGTACTCATCAGTGGGGCACTATTGTTGGAAATTAGCAAAAGCAAAGGCAGCATGACAGCACTAGAAAACACAGAAATAATGGGAAAGGAAGGGCTCCAAAATACATATAAAATACCCATGGATACCAAATACAAAATCTGCCTATTGCACAATTTACCTAACAGCTGGGCCAGGAAAAGAAATTATATTAACCCATTTTTGAAGTGTAATGCCTCAAAAAAAAAAAAAGAATACAATCTAATCACCACTAACTTTAGCATTTAATAGTGAAGAATTAAAAACCATTATGTTTCTATTACTAATGGCAGGCTTGACCCAATTGTATAATCAAGAACCCGACTAAGTTACCAAAAGTGCAACATGTGGGAGTATGATACTATTCATAAGTTTCAAAGAGTTAGTCACAAGCTGCTGCTGCTGCTGCTGCTGCTGCTGCTGCTGTTAAGTCACTTCAGTCCTCTGACTCTGTGTGACCCCATAGAAGGCAGCCCACCAGGCTCTGCCATCTCTGGGATTCTCCAGGCAAGAACACTGGAGTAGGTTGCCATTTCCTTCTCCAATGCATGAACGTGAAAAGTGAAAGTCGCTCAGTCGTGTCCTTAATTTCAACATATCATTTTCCCCTTAAGTCTTCATTTTTTACAGGTTTAATGAAACACATTTTTAATTAGAAACACGCTAATGAATAAATATAAGCAGATCTATGCCACAATGCACAGCCCTAGTGAAGGATTTTGTAAACTTAAATATAAAATTTTGAGCCTTCCTATGAAAGTCAAATATCATGAATACATAGGAATCAAGTATTCACTGTAAATAACATTATCAAAATCAAAACAAAGCTATTTCTTAAAAAATTATTATTATTTCAGAGGCTTATAATATAGGACTTGATTTTTTATCAACTTTAATTAAATCAATACAATATTGTAAGTAATTAGCCTCTAATTAAAATAAATAAATTTAAATTAAAAAATTATTCCTTTAGTTAGAAGTGGTTTTCTTAAATATAATGTTTAATATGTTCATACTTGTGAACATATTAGCAAAAACAGTACTGTGTAAGGAGACATTAGTCAAGAACTGCTGCTGCTGCTGCTAAGTCACTTCAGTCATGTCCGACTCTGTGTGACCCCATAGACCGCAGCCCACCAGGCTCCCCCGTCCCTGGGATTCTCCAGGCAAGAACACTGGAGTGGGTTGCCATTTCCTTCTCCAATGCATGAAAGTGAAAAGTGAAAGTGAAGTCGCTCAGTCGTGTCTGACTCTTAGCGACCCCATGGACTGCAACCTACTAGGCTCCTCCATCCATGGGATTTTCCAGGCAAGAGTACTGGAGTGGGGTGCCATTGCCTTCTCCTACTCAAGAAGTACTACACCTCAATACATGAAATCTATTTTAGCAACTACTGTTGAGTCCCTAAGTCTTGTCCTACTCTTTCGTAACCAATATGGACTGTCAGGCTGCTCTCTTCATGGGGTTTCCTAGGAAAGAATACTGGAGTGGGTTGTCATTTCCTTCTCCAGGGGATCTTCATTACTCAGTGACTGAATCTGTTTCCTGTATTGGCAGGTGGATTTTTTTTTTTTTTTTAACCACTGAGCCATCAGGGAAGCCTATATTTCAGCAACAGAATAGGGTAAATTTACATAACATTTGGTTAATACAAAAATGCACAAAATTTCAAGTTAGACTATTTGTGTTAAATTTTTGATTATGTGACTAATTAGCTGTGTGATTTGGAGAAATTAACTTTCTTTTAAACTTAATTTTCCTTTGTATAATGAAAATGAAACTTTTCTCAACAGGTTTTTGCATGGGATAATTGAATTCAAGGACAAATGTTTAATATTTGAAACTACAAAATACTGTACAGTAAGCAATTTTTCTATTTTATTTTCTGTTTATTTAAGGATGTCCCCATTCTTATTCCCCAAATATTTAAACTTAAAATATAGGTTTGAGTATGGAAATTGGTTCCAAGATTCCAAGACATTATATATCTTGTGACTGCTCTTCAAAATAATGGACTCTAACTATTTTTTGTTATTTTTAGCTTTTTATATTGAAATAGTTTTAGACACAAGAAATTTCAAAGATAGTACAAAGAGCTCCTGTATACTTATTATCCAAATTTCCCTACCATTAGCATCTTGCATATCTATAGTGTAAATACCAAAACTAGGAAATTTGTGGATGCTATTAACTACGTGGGAGACTTTATTCAAATTTCATCACTTTTCTACTGTTTTTGTTTTCTATCCCAAGGTCCAATCCAGTATCTCACATTGCATTTCGTGGTCATGTCCTCTTAATCTCCTCCAATCTATGATAGCTTTCCTGTTAGGTTTCTCTAGAGTTAAGTTTCTGTTTTCCAATATGTAATTAAAAATGGTTTGAGGGAGATACTTTGAAGCTTTGCCAATTTTTTTTTTTTTTTTTCCTGTCTAAACACTTGTTCAAATTATTGTAGCAAATTTTTGTGAATCTCTCAACTAGCTATTTTCACTGTGGCATTCCGGTGATTTTTTTTTTCCCATTCTATCTGCATTTATTAATTAGGATTCTTTCATAAGAGTTTTCATCCTTTCTTCACTTATTTATTTGATCATTTATTTATATCTGTGTGAACTAATGGATATTTACCTCATTGTTTAGGTTATAATCTGTTAGTATCTTTATTTAAATTGTTGGTCAAATTGTTCTGTTTAAGCCCTTGAGTTACTTCAGATTGCTTCCTGTGTCTTTTTGATATACTTCTATTCCCATCGTGATTTTTTCCTAGCATTTCTTTATTTTCTGGCACCACAAGATGTCCAATTTTCATCTTGTATTTTCCTTGCCACAGTTCTATGATTAAATAGTTCTCCGAGGAGCACTGATTCCTTTTGCTGAAGAATAGTATTTTGAAACTGTGATCTGGACGTTAGGTGTGCTTATTGTTAGTGAGATGTCCACAGGTTATAAGCCCTCTCAGCGGACAGAAATAGTATGTATATTAAGCCAAGTGTGCATCACATATCTATTTTCATTTCTCTATCTGTCTCTTCTATAGTTGAGCCTTGAACAACATGAGGGTTAGGGGGCCTGACCCTCTGTGCAGCTGAAAAATCCAACTACAACTTATGGTCAGCCCTCTGTATAGGTAGTTCCTCATCTAAGGATTCAATTAAACATGTTTTGCGTAATATTTACTATTGAAAAATATGCATATAATTGGACTCATGCTGTCCAAACCTCTGCTGTTCAAGGGTCAATTGTACTTTAAAATAGGAGGTCTTACTATGTTCATCTAGAATCCAAGTTAAGACTTCATTCTAGCATTCCCTATGCTTATTTTCAACTTTCTTTTCTGATAGTGAGAAACTTGACACCCACTATCTTCAATATACTTATTTCATCAACCATACACTATTTTTTTTTGATGCAAATTGTTTGAAAATTGCAAACCCCTACTCCTGTGAGAAGCAATTTTACCAACTAGAATGTCATGTTTGTGTGCAATTGTTTTTGTCTCTAGTCTTACAATGTTGATACAAAACAGAGCATCAAAGTTATTAGTCCATTGCTTTTATTCCTCACTTTTTTCAGTAAGATCATGCTATGCATTTTTATTATGATTATGCTTATATGAGGCAGTTTATGTTCCATCTTGGGCTCTGTTGATATCCTAATTGATTTTTAAAATTTGCATTTAGTATAATTTACACTTTATAAGGTATAGGTATATGGGATTTAACAAATGCATATGGTCATGTATGTAAAACCACAGTATCATACAGATCAGCTCCATATATTTTGCCTTTTCTAGGGTGTTATATAAACAGTCCATACAACTTGCAATTGTTTAAATCTAGCTTCTTTTGCTTAGCAAAATGAATTTAGAATTCATCCATGTCATTGAATGGGCCCGGTAGTTTTTTTCTTTTTCTTGCTGAGTAGTGTGTATGATGGTTTGTTTATCCATTCACCTATTGAAAAACATTTGAGTTGTTTCCAGGTTCTTATTATTATGAGTAAAGGGTTAAAAACCTTGACACACAGGTTTTTAGTGTGAATATGGTTTTTTTTCTGTTTTTTTCCAATTTACTTTAATTTTTTTATTAATTTATTTTTTATTGAAGGATGATTGCTTTACAGAATGTTGCTGTTTTCCGTCAAACCTCAACATGAATCAGCCATAGCTATACATATATCTCACTTGGCTAATACTTAATGGTGGGATTGCTGGGTTGTTTGGTAACCTTCTAAGAAAGAGATGGCCAAACTTTTTTTCTGAATAGTATGTAGCACTTAGCACTCCCACCAAAAAGAAAGTTCCAGTTATTTCATCCTCTCTTGTTATTATCAGTTTTCATTTTAGCCATCCTAATGTATATGTAATGGTATCTCATCGTGGTTTTACTTCACATTTCTCTAGGAAACTATGATGTTCTGCACCTTTTTCTAATATCATTTCACATTCATACACCTTTTTTTAATGAAATGTCTTTTTAAATCTATTTAAAGTGAGTTTTTTTTACTTATATAGAGTTATGAATTCTTTACATATTCTAGATTCAAGTTTTTTTTATTTAGAAATGTGATTTGCAAATATTTCTTCATAGCTTTTCATTCTCTTAATAGTATTTTTCTTTTTAAAATTTGTATTATTTTTAATCAACTTATCTATTTTAATTGGAGGCTAATTACTGTATTGTATTTTTTCTGAAAGAAAAAATGATTTAATTTTCATTATATTCCATTTTTCTTTTTTTTTTTTCTCTTTTACTGTCATATCCAAATGCTTTTTGCTGAAACAAGGCCATAAAGGTTTCCTCCCATGTTTTCTTTCAGAAATTTTGTAAGCTTATAGTTATATCTATGAGACATTTTGAGTACGTTTTACATAAAATACATGGTATGATTTGAGGATAATTATTTTGTATGTGAACCATCAATTATGATCTCAGTATCATTTGCTAAAAAAACTAACATTTCTTCTTTTAATTCCTTTTGTAATTGCTATTACCTAAAACCATTTGACCACATTTGTGTGGATTTATTTCTGGAATCATTATTTTGTTTTAATGTTCTGCTTATATCCTTTTGCCAATACCAAACATTCTTGATTATTGTAGATTTAAAGTAAAACTTGAAAACAGGTGATGTTGGACCTCCAACTGTGTATTTTTTTATTTTTTCAAAACTGTTTTTCTATATTAATTCTTTCAACTTTTCATATAAATTTTATAATTAGTTTGTTGATAGCTTCAAAAAAAACTTGCTGGTATTTTGGTTGGGATTGCATTGTATTTAGAAATATATCTGAAAGAACTGACATCTTAACAATATTGAGACTTAAAACTCATTCATCCAGTATAGGCCCCTAATAATGTAGGTTTCTATTGACTTCCTTTATTAGTGTTTTGTAGTACCCAACATACAGATACTTCATGTGTTTTGCTACATTTATGCCTAATCATTTTAATTTTGTGCTATTGTAAATGATATTTTTTATTTCAAATTTATTATAAGTACATAGAAATTAAAATAACTTTTATATTGATCTTCCATCCTGTATACTTACTAAACTCACTTAGTAGTTCTTGCTGATTTAGATTTTTTGCTGATTCTTTTGAATTTTCTACATAGACAATCATGTCATCTGTGAATATAAAGTTTACTTCTTTCCCACTGGTATACCTTTTATTTCTTTCCCTTTCTAATTTCACTGGCTAGAATACAAAATATATGTTAAAAAAAGAAAAGATAGGCCATCTTTCACTATTTCTTCATGTTAAGTGTTGTGGGGAAATTAATAAGATGGTGCCAGTCAGGCTTTTTTGCTCCACGCTCTCACATCCTGTGGCCCCATGTTCTGTAAACAATGATTTCCCACGGTTGTGTAACTGCCGCTGCCCATTGTGTGGTATCTACTTGGTCATGGGACCGTGTGCTGGACGCCTCTATGGGGTTCACCGTGAAAGCCCTAACTGCTGTTGCATTGGGGCTAAACTGGAGTGAAAGTGAAGTCGTTCAGTCGTGTCTGACTCTTTGCAACCCCGTGCACTGTAGCCCACCAGACTCCTCCTTCCATTGGATTCTCCAGGCAAGAGTACTGAAGTGGGTTGCCATTTCCTTCTCCAGGGGATCTTCCTGACCCAGGGATCGAACCGAGGTCTCCCACATTGCAGGCAGATGCTTTAACCTCTGAGCCACTTGGGAAGCCCCAGACTGGAGTAACATCATGGTTACGTTACATGAGGTTATGTTACTGCTGCTGCTGCTGCTAAGTCACTTCAGTCGTGTCCGACTCTGTGCGACCCCATAGATGGCAGCCCACCAGGCTCCCCTGTCCCTGGGATTCTCCAGGCAAGAACACTGGAGTGGGTTGCCATTTCCTTCTCCAGTGCATGAAAGTGAAAAGTGAAAAGTGAAAGTGAAGTCGCTCAGTCATGTCCGACCCTCAGTGACCCCATGGACTGCAGCCTTCCAGGCTCCTCCATCCATGGGATTTTCCAGGCAAGACTGGAGTGGGGTGCCATTGCCTTCTCCGTGAGGTTATGTTAGGGGTCTGCTATAAGCTACGTTATGGTTACGTTGTGGCTGTTGCATCAGTTAGGGGAGAATAAATTTGCAGTTTCTATGGCTCCTCGAGTCTCCTTCCAGCCTCTTAGCTTGTGCCTTGTCTACCCTGGGTTCAGTGAACAGGGTACACAGTGTGAACAACAAGACGATTGGTGTTACAAACAGGATCAGCAAAACAGGAGTACAACATTCTGTCTTTCAGTGTTACGTACAAGGTTTACTGTAGGCTATGAGTATTTTGCAGTTACACTTTATTACATTAAAAAGTTCCCTTCTAGTCTAACTTTTTAAAAATTATGATTGAATGTTGAATGTTGTCAAGTAGTTTTGTGGCATCTATTGAGATCTGTTTTTCTTCTTTAACTTGTTAATCTGATAAATAAATTTGGTTAATTTTGAAATATTGAAACATCTCACCTAGTCTGACATTTTACCCTGTGTATGTACTA
Source organism: Bos grunniens (assembly GCF_055505025.1). Lineage (NCBI taxonomy): Eukaryota > Metazoa > Chordata > Mammalia > Artiodactyla > Bovidae > Bos > Bos grunniens. The sequence continues at coordinate 94,826,261 of NC_141194.1, read as the reverse complement.
CTGGATTCAATTCATTAATATTTTGTTGAGAATATATTTTGTCTATTTTAATGAGGAATTTTGGTTTGTAGCTTTCTAGTCTTACAATGGAGAAGGCAATGGCAACCCACTCCAGTACTCTTGCCTGGAAGCTCCCATGGATGGAGGAGCCTGGTAGGCTGCAGTCCATGGGGTCGGGAAGAGTCAGACATGACTGAGTGACTTCACTTTCACTTTTCACTTTCATGCATTGGAGAAGGAAATGGCAATCCACTCCAGTGTTCTTACCTGGAGAATCCCAGGGATGACAGAGCCTGGTGGGCTGCCGTGGGGTGGCACAGAGTTGGAGGACTGAAGCGACTTAACAGCAGCAGCAGCAGTCTTACAATGTCTATTACTGCTATCAGGGTAATGTTTATTTTCTAAAACAAGTTGGGAAGCATCTCCTCCTCTCCTATTTTCAGAAAGGAATTGTGTAAAATTGGTATCATTTCTTTCCTGTTTGATAGAATCTGATGGTATAACCACTTGGCCCTGGTGTTTTGTTTTGTGGAATGTTCTTAGGTAAAGACTCAGTTTTGTTTTGTTTTGTTTTAATATATGTAAGAGTATTCATATTATTTATATTTATTTGAGTGAGTTTTTGGTAGTTTGTGTGTTTCAAGAAATAATCACTTTAATAAGCCATCAAATTTAATGGCACAGTGTAGAATTTCCTTAATATTTTAATGTCTTTATGGTTAGTATGAAGCTCTCTTTTTCCATTCCAGATATTGATAATATTTATATATTCCTTTCTCCAGTTTCTTGGTCACTCTGGTTAGACATTTGTCAATTTCATTGATTTTTTCAAAGGGCCACATTTGGTCTCTTTTGTTTTCTATATTGTTTCCCTGTTTTTAATTTCTTTTTTTCTTCAATTATCTTTATTATTTCCTTTTTGTGCTTGATTTAAATATAATTAGCTCTTTTTTTCCCTCCAGTTTCTTAAGGTAGAAGTTTAGAAACCTTGGTTGATACAGTTCTACATTTTCAATGCAAACATTTTTATACATTTCCCTCTAATAATTTGTTTACTTGCATCCTGAACATTTGGAATTTTGTATTTTCATTTTAATTAAATTTAAAATATTTGTTCAAATATCACTTGAAGCTTCTATTTTGACACATGTGTTATTTGGTAGTATTTTTTTTTTAAATTCCAAATAATTGTGGATGTCCCTGATATCTTCATACTATTTAGTTTTAGTTTAATTATGCTACAATTCAAGAATTAATTTTATATGATCTATATTTTTAGGAGAATTTGAAAGCTTTGTTTTGTAACTCAGAATACATATTATCTTGGTGATTATTCCATGTTCACTTGTAGCCTGCTTTTGTTGGGTGGATTGTTCTCTGAATATCAGTTAGGTCAATGTGACTGATAATGTTGTTCAAATCACATATATTCTTACTGATTTTCTGCCACCTTTTACTATCAGGTTTTGGAGAGGGAAGGGTAGAATTCTCAAACACTGTGGTTCTTTCTATCTTAAGTTCAATCAGTTTTTTTTTTTTTTATCAGTTTTTGACTTATGTGCTTTAAAGCTCTAATGTTAGGTGCATAAATTTTTAGGATTGCTATCTGAAAAATTGTCCCTTTATTGTAATGCAACATCAATATTTCTGCAAAATTGTCCCTTTATTGTAATGCAACATCAATATTTATCCCCAATAACATATTTCTTCTTATGAATCTGTTTTATCTGCATTAATATAAATATTCCAGACTTCTATTGCTTAGTTTTTTTAAACGATATCTTGATCCACCATTTTACTTTTACTATATTTATGTTTTTATTTTTAATACAAATTTGTTGCAGACAGCATATTCTTGAGTCATGCTTTTGGTATTCAGTTCGACAGTTTATATTTTTTAGTTCATGAGCTTGGACTCTTCACATTTTTTGTGATTATTGATATGGTTGAGTTTAATTTCAACATTTTATATATTTTTTTCTAAGTGCTTCATTAGTTCATTGTATCTTTTTTCTCCTTTGCGACTTCTCTTTAGTTAATTGGACATTTTTATAATTCCTCTTTATCTCCCTATTGAATAACTGTTTATAAATTTTTAAAAATTCTATTCATCATTGCCCTGAAGTTTACCTTTAATTACTGAGAATCTATCTGCAAATAACTTTATAGCATTTCTCATGCAACATAAAAACCTTGTAAGCAATCTTCACCCCCACCCTTAATGCTATTATTCACATACATTCTATTTTTACATGTATATAAATATAAAATACCTGGCTACTGTTTTTGCTTTAGGCAATCACATGAGATCAATTAAAATTAAAAAAGAACAAATTTATTTTACCTTCATTTTATTCAATTTACAATTTCTTGTATTTTTTTTTTGTAGAATAAAAGTTTTTCTGCTGCCAAAATTTCCTTTTCCATTTCCAAAATTTTTGTTTGTTTTTTATTTTATATGAATGCAATGCATGTTTGCTACTGTCCATAGCATTTCTTTGACAATCTGGCTGCCTTTAAGATTGGTTCTATATTTTTAAGCAGTTTGAATACGATGTGCCGAGGGATGTATTTGTGTGTGTATATATATATATATATATATAGTTTAGAAATATTCCCCTGCACTCTTCAAATTTTTCTTCTACAGTCTCTATCTCTTCCTCTTCTGGGATTTCAATTTTTCATGTTATACATACAGTTGCTTACTTTTCCACAGCATTTCAATAATCTGTCCTCTCTCTCTCCTTCTCCTTCTTCCTCTTTTTAATTTTTGCTCTCTGTGTAAACACAGGTTATTTCTAGAAACCTACCTTCAAGTTCACTAATTCTTTTCATGGCTTTATTAAATCTATTAATATGTCTGTTAAAATCATGTTAAAAATCTGTTAAAATCTGTTAAAAGGGTACTGTGTTTTTTACTTCTAACATTTCCATTTAATCTTCTAATGATAGCTCCATTTAGAATGAGAGTTTTGCACCAGATTTAATATTCTAATGTCATGTCTACCCTTAACTTTAAGTTTACCATTTGTATCGTGCTTCAGAGTGGATATCTGTCTTGCATAATACTTGTTTTTCAATATTGCTTTCAACTCGGTGGAGGTGTGGAGTGTGGTGTATTTGTTGTTGTTTTGATTAAACTTTGGTATAAAGCAGGGATTTTGTCCCTGGGACTCATGCAGACTACTTTATTGGTCTTCTCCTCTTCACATAATAGGTTCTGAACCCATAACATATTCTTGCCCCTCTCTACTTCTCTTCCCTCCTTTTACTTTCCCCTAGCTGCAATCAGATTTCACTAGTAGACTAAGGATGGCAGTGATTGTTGCCCTTCCTGCCACAAATTAAAGTTGGTAGATAAAATAAGGAAGAGAAGTCCAAGTGGAGTAGCTTGTCCCTCTTGCAGTGTCTACTGTTAGCATCCTCCATGTATACAACATGAAGAAGACTTTCTCAGGACTCATTCAGTCTTTTCTGTGATCCCCAAGTAGGATCATGAAGAAAAAGCATGAAACATGATGTGTACTCCCTCTGTATTTGTAACCACCTGAAGTTTCACACTCTCTCACAGATATATTTAATACAATTTACTATGCTAAGTTGTTTAGTCGCTCAGTGGTGTCCAACTCATTGCAACCCCATGGACTGTAGTCTTCCAGGTTCCACTGTCCATGGAATTCTCCAGGCAAGAATACTGGAGTGGGTAACTATTTCCTTCTCCAGGGAATCTTTCTGATCCAGGGATCAAACCCAGGTCTCCTGCACTTTAGGTGAATTCTTTACCATCTGAGACACCAAGGAAGCCACCATTTCCTGGCCCCCACTAATTTGCCAATACCCCCCCCCCGCCCCCATGAATTCTTAAATATGTTCCAATCCATTGCATCTTTCCGTGATAATCCAGTGCTTGGGCTCCATCTCCCCTAGAGTGTGTCTGTCTCTCCCTAAATTCTGGACCATTTGATTGTCTTGAGATGTCAGTACTCTTATTATAATGGGTTGAAGAAAAGTTGTAAACTTGGTGTTGGCCCAGCTTTTTTCATTGTAAGAATAGTTCTCTTTCTATTTCCCATCTGCAAGTAAAAACCAGAAATGCCATTCAATAATTTTTATTCTTAGTTTCAAAGCATGAAGATTCATTGCTTCCAAATTTCAATCAGATGTGCCTAGGCTTTTCTCTATACTGAAATATCCTTTTCTGTTTCTAAGTTATCAATTATCGGTAAGACTCAAACACTTGTTCTTTCTGGATGTCACCACCTACTAACTAGCAGAAATATTGAAAATGAAACAATAATCTCATCTTTCCCATATAGGTGTCAGTTTTCCCAAATATTTTCAAAATTAAAAAATCAAAAGCAATATGTATATTTTCAATATAAATATGATCTTTCTTGAGAAAGGAATTGTAACAAGCAAAACACTATGCTTAAAATTTCTCTGCTTAGAAAAGAGCATTAAGTGAATTAAGGGCATTACTGAGTCACAAAGATAAGTTCTCACAAGGAGCAGTGTTCTGGAGCTGGCCCGTTAATATGAGCTCATGAGATTGTTAATTTTTTAGGAATAGCGTCAACTTGTCTTCACAATTGAAGTACTTATACTAGAACTAGTACTTATACATCATTGCATAAGCCCAGGTAGCTCAATGATAACTTGCTTGCTTGCTTGCTGGGTCGATCAGTTGTGTTCGACTCTTTGCAACCCCATGGACTGTAGCCCACTATGCTCCTCTGTCCATGGAATTCTCCAGGCAAGAATAGTGAAGTGGGTTGCCATTCCTATCTCCAGGAATTTTTCTGACCCAGGGATCGAACCAGAATCTCCTGCATTGTAGGCAGATCATTTACTGTCTGAGCCACCTGGGAAAGCCCAATGATATTGAACTCAATAATATGTAACCTATAAAAAATCATATGGATTAAACTCCTGAACTGTCATTTAACAGTTTTTTCATGTTTATGGAAAAAAAAAAAAAAAAAAGATCAGTTTGTTGACAGGTAAAGCAATGATGGGTCATTTGTCCATCTCACTCACAATAAATTAGGAATATGTACTCTATATGGAAAGATAATGCAATCCAGGTTTGCCTTCTCTGATGTTACTAAGCAATTTCAGGAAAACCTACATTTATAAGTAATGAAAGAAGCACCAAAAATGTATGAAGCTATGTTGTTTATATAAATTAATTAAAATTCAGATGTACAGAATAAGGGTATAAGAAGTATAAAATAATAACCACTCTAATATTTCTGTAAGAAAAATTTTAATTTTGACAACTTTCACTTGAATACATTTTATAATTCAATTTCAGGATAATAATTTCTAAATTATTTTTTCTTTAACATAAGGGTATATTTGTTCCTATAATCTAAATTTAGTACCCTGATTAATATGGAAAATTTGGAATATACAGATAATAGAAAGAAAATAAATCACCCAGCCTTCACCCATAAAGATAATGACTGTTAGAATTTCAGTATGTTTTGTTCTAAATTTTGTTTTATTTTTATCTCCTTCATTTTGAAGTTATATTTCATTTTCTGCTATTTGCATTAAATATGCTGATTATATAACGTATGCACATACACACTTACGTACAAATTATTTTGAAATGCATTAATATTATAAAAGTAGTACATTCTTAGCATTGAAACATGTGCATTACCATATGTAAAATTGATGATCAGTGGAAGTTCAATGCATGAAGTAGGGCACCCAAAGTGGTGCTTTAAGACAACCCAGAGGGATACTGTGGGAAGGGAGCTGGGAGAGGGGTTCAGGAAGGGGGTGACAAATGTATACCTGTGGCTGATTCATGTTGATGTGTGGTGAAAACTATCAGAATATTGTAAAGCAATTATCCTCCATTTAAATTAATTTAAAAATGAAATATAAAAGTTGTACATTCTTAATACAGAAAACATAAAAATGCATTAAAGAGGAGTACATTAAAAATAAGGACAGATACTACCTAAATTGTGTTAATTATGTTAAAAAGATTTTAAGAAAATACACCAAAATGTTAACAGGGTTTATTTCTAGCTGATGGTTATTTTTAGTCTTTTTACCGACTGAGCTATGAGGTAGGCCCACATAACAAAATGCACTAACATAATTGAGAGCAAATTGTATATACAGAGATTTAAGCATAGTAAACATGAACATTCACAAACATTTAATGAAGAATGGTAAGAAGAGTCTTCTTACAGATAATACCTACAAATTATTGATAATAAGAACAAGTTATTCCTCTTGCCCAATTAACAAAAATCATTTAATATAAATTTCTACGGTGCATAAAATCACTTCTTAAGCATTTTAGCAATGAAAATGTTTACTATATTCCTATGCAATTTTACTTTTTTTGAGTATTTAAAAACAGATTTACTGGTTACTAATTTTCATGGCAGAGTGCAAGTGTAAAGATTGCTAACAAATATTAGAGCACAATACTATGTAATTATTGTTTTCAATGGTCAAAAACTTGCAATAGGTTCTAAAGTGCTTTTTTAGTGAATACTTTAGTAAGTAACTCACTTTGCAAGAAGATACAAAAATCAGTTCAGGCCACAAATACATCCTGAAAAATCACAAATGCCAAGTCCAGTTTAAGGCAAAGGCTACTCAACTCTCTTGGCGTTTCTGCCAGAAAAATACATCATGCTACACATTCTATTTTCCATGGTCACCTTCTATGGTAGGCAGAATTCTAAGATGGCCTCCCAAAAATACCTGTCAATAGGTCTACATACACCTTTGCCCTCTTATTTAGTAAAACACCAATCTAGGTACTGTTGTAAAGGGATTTTTGTGTGTGTAATTAAGATCTTATACCAATTGACTTTGGGCTTTCCTGGTAGGTCAGTTGGTAAAGAATCTGCCTGCAATGCAGGAGACCCTGGTTCGATTCCTGGGTTGGGAAGATCTGGTGGAGAAGGGATAGGTTACCCACTTCAGTATTCCTGGGCTTCCCTGGTGGCTCAGCTGGTAAAGAGTCCACCTGCAATGTGGGAGACTTGGGTTGGATCCCTGGATTGGGAAGATCCCCTAGAGAATGGAATGACAGTATTCTGGCCTGGAGAATTCCGTGGACTGTATAGTCCATGGGGTCGCAAAGAGTCGGACATGACTGAACAACTTTCACTACTACTACCAATTGACCTTAAGATAAGGTGATTATCCAGATGGGACTAACCTTACTTCATCAGCCCATTAAAAGCAAAGAATGTTCTCTATCTGGTAACAGAGGAGGGCACACTCTGGTTTTCTGGGAATAAAGTAAGCATTGATGTTGTTATCTGCTTCTGGGGGCCATATGACAAGGTATTGTGGGAGTCATCTAGAAACCTGGAGTTGTTCATGCTGAGAGCTAAAGAAAAAAACTAGAGTTTCTGTTCCACAGTTGGAGGAGACTGAGTTCTGCCAACCAGTGTTCTTGGGTTAAGACTCTAAGCCAAGATTGGATCTGTAGTCCCAGATGACACCTTGATTTCAATCTGATGAGACTCTGGACAGTTTATTCACCCATATCATGCCCGGACTTCTAACCTGTAAAACCGTGAGATTAAAGAAGAGAAAAAAAAAAAAAAACTTGTATGGCTTTAATAAATTTGTGATATTTTATTATATAACAATAGGAAACTAATATACAATCTAAGATATAAGGCATTCCAGTTGCTTATCTTCTCCCATATCCTTTTCTCCACAATGCTCTGTGATTCCTTTTTCTAATCAAACTTCATAATCCTCCCCTCTCTTTCTAATCTTTACACAGTGTTCTCTGGAAACCCAGCTCTATGGTTAACAAACATCTTCATGTTTTAAATATATTTGCTGAAATGTTCTGTCTTTTTTACCTTAACATAACAGATGTTTATCCATGGGCATATTTTTCCTATAATGTTATAAAGAGGCAGACACTTTTTCGAGGACACACTATGAACCTTAAAATAAAGAGTTAAGAATAACAGCAATGATAGAGGACTTTTACTAAATGTTTACTCTGTCTCATTTGCTATTCAAAAGACTTTGTGACAGAATTCTGGTCAACGAGATATGAGAAAGTTGGGTTAAACCTCCTTGGAAAACTCTTTAGAAATTGAGAGAATTCCATTGATATGCATGGTTGTTATTTTATTTTACTCTGCATACTTTTCTCATTTCTTCTTGGCTGGAAAGAAATGCACTTCTTGATTGCATTGCCTTTTTGGCAGAGGTTTTAGAGAACAAGAGCCTTCTTATAACCATGAAGACTAGATTGACTTCCAAAGACTAGTAGACCCCAAAAACAGATGGAGGTGGAAGACTTTGATGGCAACATAGAGTCACTACAGCCAGTACCTGAATTTTATAACAACAGGTATACACTCATGTCAGAAAAAGAAAAACAAAACACCTCTCTTTCCTGTTTCTTTAGATTTTCTGTTAAATGCAGCTGGACCTGTTCTTAACAGATATAACATACTTTACATTAATTAAGCAATTAAATAAGCAAATAAAACAACACTGTAAAGTAAATAAAATTGCTATTTGCATTTTAGAATTAAAGAAACATGCACAGAGAGTATATGTAAAATTTTCAGTGTTACACTGCTATGGAAGGAGCCATCATTTGAACATAGACAATTTGGTTTCAGATTTTACACTCGTAACTCCAGTGTCATACCCTTTTTCATAGTAACACTTCCAAATCAGCAGTTGTTTTGTTTTTTTTTTTTTTACTATCATGTAAATTCATGCTCATTTGAAGTTTATACAATAAGCCTATGCTGTTATTGTTTAGTTGCTAAGTTTGTCCGACTTTTGCCACCCCATGGACTGCAGCCCTCCAGGCTCCTTTGTCAATGGAATTTCCCAGGCAAGAATACTGGAATGGGTCGCAATTTCCTTCTCCAGCGTTATCTTCCCAACCCAGGGATCAAACCTGAGTCTTCTGCATTGGCAAGCAGATTCTTTACCACTGAGCCACCAGGGAAGCCCATAATAAGGCTATATTGATCTACAAATAGCCATATTACTGTCATATACTCAGCTCCTAATAACTTACCTATATTTGTTGAAGCTTTTGATATATGGTTTATTATCTTTATCTCAAACCCAGACTTTGTTATGTATCTGCATGACTTCCTTGAATTCTTTTTTAGAATACGTATTTATTTCACTGCACTGTGTCTTAGTTGTGGCATGCGGGATCTTTGATCTTAGTTGGAGCATGTGGGATCTAGTTCTCTGACCAGAATTTGAGCCTCCTGTATTGGGAGCACAGGACCTGGACCACCAGGGAATTCCCCTTCCTTGAAATCTTTATCTTCAAACACAATTTTAGCCAAATGTCCACCAAATCCAATGGATATAATGTGCATCTAGTATGATCCTACACTGCAACTGCCTCTGAAATCCTAAACTCAAATGTTCCTTTGTGTGACCACAACGCTTACATATGTTCTCTCATTCAGTCGCTCCCAATATATCTGTTCATCTGCGCTGTGCTGTGCTTACTCATTCAGTTGTGTCCTACTCTTTTTGACCTCATGCACTATAGCCTGACAGGCTCCTCTTTCTATGGGAAGCCTCCAGGCAAGGATACTAGAGAGGGTTGCCATGCCCTCTTCCAGGGGATCTTCCCAACTCAGGGATTGAACCCAGGTCTCCCACACTGTGGTAGAGATTCCACCTACAATGCAGGATACCCAAGTTCAATTCCTGGGTTGGGAAGATCCCCTGGAGAGGAGATAGCCTACCCACTCCAGTATTCTTGGGCTTTCCTGGTGGCTCAGATGGTAAAGAATCTGCCTGCAGTGTGAGAGACCTGGGTTCCATCCCTGAGTTGGGAAGATCCCCTGGAGAATAACATGGCAACCCACCCCAGTACTCTTGCCTGGATAGTCCCCTTGGACAGAGGAGCCTGGTGGGCTACAGTGCATGGTATTGCAAAGAGTTGGACATGACTGAGTGCACAGCATAGCATGCATCACATTTATCTCTTTGTTATTAAGGACTATAGTCTCCAGTGTTCTTGCCTGGAGAATCCCAGGGATGGGGAAGCCTGGTGGGCTGCCGTCTATGGGGTCACACAGAGTCGGACACGACTAAAGTGACTTAGCAATAGCAATAGTCTCAATGTCATTGATTTGATTTACACATACTTTATTATAACTTTTACAGCCTACAATGCAGATCTCATTAGTTACTCAGTTTTCTTAGTTTTTCTGTAGCACATCATCTTCTCATCTTAATCAGTTGTCTATACATTTCAGATTATTATCTCTTTTTAACTTTTTACTCCATTTCAGAGGCCTTGAATGTACCTTAGATCAGCAATGTTCTACTTTTCTGGTTATTTAAATACTTATTTACCATATTCATTTTTTAGCTTCCAAATTTTGGAGAAAATAAAGGACTTATTCAAAGGTTCCATGTTGCTTCTCTCATTGTCGCCATGCCTTTTCTTCTCTACTTTTTATCAAATAAAGCTACTATTATATAGTCCCAGTTACTGGTCATTACATGAGTGTAGTCTCATTCAACTAAATAATGAGAAATTCCCTCTCTTAAGCCTACGTTTGGAAATAAATTAGATATATTCAGCTCTTGGTGCAATTTTAGACTTTCACCTAAGACTCAGTACACTGTATGGAAAAAATACATTTTTCCCTACCCTCATTGACTAGGTCTCTTATAATCTAAAACAAAATCACTATAATGAAAAATATAATAATCAGATTACACCTTTCATCAGGGTTTTCTTATCATCAAATCCTTCCGACTTCCCACCTTCAGCACTGGTTGGTTGGAATAAACCATCTGAGATTCTAAGATTCAGTGTTTCAGAATTTACTCCCTTCTAACTGCTCGGTTATTTCTTCTTTTTTAAGTATAAGTCTGCAAGTTTGATACAGGTGCACAGAACACATAACAGAAGACAAAAATATAGTTTCTTCAAAGACAATGTGCATTAGAGCAGTGGTGTGCTTTACATATAGATTTTATGTAACTAACAGAATGATCTTTCTAAAACATTGTTTTGAGTGTGTTGTGTCCTATTCAATACTTGCAAAATCAAATCTAGTTCTCTTTGTTTGACATTCAAAGGTCACCTGAATAAGAATGGTTCATTCCCATCTCAGCACTTTTACTCATATTGCTCTTTGCTTTCCACTTTCTTTTTTATTCTTATTTTACAGAGGTTACAAAAATCTGTTTTTATACTAATTTTTATCTCAAAGACACATAATTCTTATATAGAGTTATCAACAAACATTTGTTTTATATATATATATACATATATATATATATATATAGACTAAATGAATACCTCTATTATAGACTCTGAAACACTCATCTTATATATTTATGAGAGCTAATCTATAGCCTCTATTCATTTTTCATCTCCTATAGAGATCACCATTATATGTGCAATTATTTTTTCTATAATAAAATATTACAGGAAAGATACTTTTAAGATTCTATGCCACTGTTAGAATTGATAAATAGATCTGCTGTACTGGAAAAGTGGAAAGGGAAAAAAAGTTTGAATTTGTATAGGAAAAAATGTAAGGTATATTATGCACTTTAAGATATCTGAAAATTCTTCAGGTAAAACTTTTGGTTTTGTAGTGTTTATACTTCTGATTTTAAACAGTTAGGAACACTGTAACGTATTCTATAAAGAGTGTTCTAAAGAGCTCTCCAAATCTGGATATTAATCTGATGTCTTCTACTAACAAAATATATGAACTCAGGCAAGTCAGAGAACTTCTACAAACTCAGCTTCATCATTTATAAAGTGTGAATTTCCACAGTTTCAGAGGGTTTATGAGGATCAAATGAAATAATAAATGTGAAATAACTTTGCAAAACTATTAAACATTGTTTAAGTATAAGAGATCATTGTGAATAAATGGTCAAAAGAAGAAATCTCAATCAAACAAACAAACAAAAAAATCTCTGCAGAGATGTGATACCAAGTGTCATGTAATAACTTTTAAAAGTCCTTAGTGGCAAGAGTTAGCAAACTAATTAGTATAAAGTTGCCTGATAAAATACAGAATACTAAGTTAAATTTTAATTTTAGATTAAAAACACATACTTTTGTTTAAGTAAATTATATATATATATGGGCTACTGCTTTGAAAACATATTAAAGACACTGCCAAATATTTGTCAATTAGGAATGTGATTACTAAGAAATAATAACAAGCCAAATATTTCTTTCAACTACTACTAATTGCTGATATTTAAGAAGGAGAATGTAGGAAAATTTTTGACAGGGTCAGATGGGGAAATGATACACTGTATAGTTCAGCAAATGCTGGTGTTCTATTATTTTACTTTAATTTGTATGGGTTCTTAGAACATCAAACATATCTACCTTCAAGTAGAATAATAAAATCATATTCCAAAGATTAATATAAATGATTCCTGGCTCTTCATTCTTTTAGATTATCTAATAAGGAAGATAATGTGAATAGAATATGTAGATTTATGGTGGCTTTATAATATGTCAGAACTAAGATTTGTGCGGAGAGTAAATGTATTATTCCAAAGGAACTAATGTAATCCAAATAACAGTATTGAAACAAAAAACAGCAAATGATTGACAACAAATGTCCAAAACAAGCTGAAGTCTAACACAAAGGCACAACTGATTTAGTTTATCAACCATAAACATCGTTTTAGGGAAAAAAAAGACATGAAAAACATTGGGACAACTTTAGGAATGTGATATGAAAGTATTAAGTGATTTTTCACGTTTTATCACCACTATCTCTTTAACTCATAAACTTCATTTTAAAATCCATTTGTCAAGTTAGCAAGTATCCTGTCAAACATGATATGCTTTTTGCTTTTCGTATATGAACTACCTTGACAAGAGTCCATATGAAGGCACACTTTAAAAATAACTTGGTTTTAGATACCATTTACAGATCTGACTATGAACATAAAATCAATTTCACCCCTGAAAATCAAAACTTAAAAGAAGAAATAAATGAAAATAGTCACCTAACATTTCAAGATCTTAAATTTTCTGTTTAGGATTTATGCATTTCTAAACTTTAAAGTTGCCAGGTAGATTTCATCATTTATTTTCTACATTGATTCATAAATTATTGGCAGACTGTCCACTATGTCTCATATGTACATATAATCCAGGAAGACAATGCAACTCTGAGTTAGCCATGTTAAGTTTATATATATATATATATATATATATATATATATATATATATATCTGCTTCTGTATTCTGCAGGCAAGAATTCATAAACATTGTCATATATGTGTAATTTCAGGAAATTATGGCTTTCCAACAATTTTTGGTTCCATTCTTACTACCTGTGTATCCTTTGGTAAGTCACTTAATATCTCAAGTCATTATTTCCTCATAAGGAAAATAACCTTATAAGGAAAATAACTCCAATAACTCAGTTTTTCTATATTCCAACTTAATATTACCTCAGGAGAAAAACTGATTGACCCTGGACTAACCAATGTAGTTTCTTCAGCATAGTGCCAGGTAAGTATGACTAGAAATTTATCAACCATTCCTAATATTTAACTCTAATATCTCAATCTTACTGACTTAAAACCATGCCCAGTGCACACAACTACTTTAGATTGTCTTTGTTTTTATTGGTAGAATGTTTCTACTAAATGAATTTAGATAGGACACTATTTTAGTGTCTGAGGCATCAAATTAAAGCCAATATATTAGCATTTCATTGAATCCACTATCACATATATGACATTAGTGAAACTGAGTATGTATATTGCATATACATTTATAATATATGTATATATAATACACATACAGTTGCAATATTTTCACTTAGACAACGGAAAATCTGATGGTATATTGAGAAAGACCATGAGAAGTTCCCACAGAAGTGTTGATTACATTAAGAATCTAATCCCATATGTATACATGTTATTGTGGATGCATTCATTCACACATGCATGAGAGCTGAATTTTCTTTATACAGAGGCCCACTTGCATTTCTTTAAGCTTTAGTAGTTGAGAAGCAAATTCAGCCATTTCAAGGCAAGATTCCTTTCCAAGGATCAAATGCTTCATATCTTGAATAGTCATTTATATTTTTCTTAAATCAGTGATTTGAAATGAAGATAAACCTCAAACTAACCTTCTAGGTTGTTAAAATCAAATCTACAAATTCACACAGAAAGGCACCTGTTTTCCTTGTGACAGATGACCTTCATTATAATTAAAAATTATTAATATGCTATACACTCAGCCCCATGCCACTCCTGTGTGACACTGACAGATGAGGAGGGTGAACAGTCACCTCTGGCCCTACATTGCTCACGCATGGCATCAACTCACTGAAGGTAAGCAGCCCTGAACTCCAATCCCATGCCATGTACCTGACTCCAATAGATGTAGAAAGGAGCAAATTCAGTCCCCTGCACTGCTCATATGACCTCACCCACCAGAGACAATGGGTGCATACAACTCACATGGGAGAGTCCCCTTGAGTGCCACAATCAGGTTAAAATGAGACAATGTATTTCTGGGACACATGGTGCTGGAATAAGTGGAGAGCCAATCTGGTAGAAAACTAAGAACTAGGGCAAAGTTAGACAATAATGTTTATCTCCTATACAGGGCCGTTCCTTTAAGACATAGAAAGACAGTTGTTTTGCACTATACACAGAAAAAGAGTCAAACAAAATGAAGAATCAATGGAACATGTTCCAAATAAAGAAACAAGATAAAACTACAGGATAAAGCATCTTAATGAAATGGAGATAAGTAATGTACATGAGATGGCTTCCTTGGTGGTTCAGATAGTAAAGAATCTGCCTGCAATGCAGGAGATCTGGTCAGGAAGATCCCCTAGACAATGAAATGGTTGCCCACTCCAGTATTCTTGCCTAGAGAATTCATTAGACAGAAGAGCCTGGTGGGTTTACAGGCCACAGTCCATGGGGTTGCAAAGAGTCGGTCATAACAGAGCAACTGACACACACACAATGTACATGAGAAAGAGATCAAAGTAATGATCACAAAGAGTGTCAGAGAGCTTGGGAGAAAAGTGAATAAACACGTTGAAAATTTCAACATGAGATAGGAAGCATAAGAAAGTTTCAAACAGAACTCACAGAGCTGAAGGGCACAATAACAGAGCTGAAAAATATAAAACATAATAAAATAGTAATCAACATAATAATCAAATTTTAAAATAACAAATTAAAATAATCAACATAATAAAAATAATCCAAATCAGACTAGACAATACAGAAAAAAGGATGGCCTAGACAGTAGGATATTGGAAATCAACCAAAGAGAACATCAAAAAGAACAAAAAAAAATCTTAAAATAAGGATAGTTAAGGAATCTGTAGGACAACATAAAGCATACTAATATTTGCATTATTAGGCTCCCAGAAGGAAAAGGGAGATAGGAAAAGAGGCAGAAATTTTATTTAAAAACTTCTTGCTAAAAACTTCCCAATCCTGGGAAAAGAAACAGACATCTAAGTTTAGGAATCACAGGGAGTCCCCAACAAGATAAATCCAGAGATATTTATCCAAGACACATTATAATTAAAATGTCAAAAACTAAAGATAGAGAATCTTAAAAGCAATAGGAGCAAACTGACTAATTATATACAAAGGAACCCCCATAAAACTATCAGCTGGTTTTTCAAAAGAAATTTTGCAGTCTAGAAGGGAGTGGAATAATATATCAAAGTGCTGAAAGCAAAAAAAAAAAAAAATTCAACCAAGAATACTCTACATAGCAAAGTTATTATTCAGAATTGAAGGACTCCTTACAAAAAATAGTTAAAGGGACTTATTTATGCTAAAAGGAAAAGGCCATAAATAGAAATAGAAGATATGAAAGAGAAAAATCATCAGTAATGGCATATACTAAAGGCAATAGATCAACAACTCATATACTAGTATAAAGGTAAACAGACAAAAACAGTAAAATTAACTATAATTAAATAATTAATTAAGGGATACACACAATAAAAATATAACACATGATGTCAAAAACATAAAATGTGGACAGAGGGAGTAAAAATGTAGAGTTTTAAGAATGCATTTAAATTTAAGTTTCTAACAAATTATAGACTATTATATGTGCTACATAGCAAAAACACAGAGTAGACACAAAAGAATAATGAGAAAGGTACTTAAATATAACTAAAAAATTATCAAACAATAAGAGAAGAAAGAGAAAACAAAAACAGAAAAGACTTACAAAATCATCCAAAAAACAATGAACAACAAAATAATAAGGAGTCTGTGGTGACTGAACAACATTCCAAAACTACTTTAATGTAAAAGCACTAAATATTTCAATGAAAAGACATAGAGTGACTGAATGCATAAAAAACTACTCATTTCAGATCTAAACATACACAGACAGAAAGTGGAGAAATGGAAAAAAGATATTACATGAAAATGGAAACAAAAAGAAAGCTGAGGTCATACTACACATATCAGACAAAACAGATTTAAAAAAAGAAGACCACAACTAAAGACAAAGAAGTGCATTACATAATGATAAAGGGGTAAATCCAACAAAAGCATATAACATTGATAAATATTTATGCACTCAATATGAGTACATAAATATACAAAGAAAATGCAAACAGACTTTACAGGGAGGTACTGAAAGTAATACAAAAGAGTAGGGGACTTTACTATTCCACTTATATAAGTGGATAAATCATCTAGACAGAAATAAGGAAAGAGTGGCTTTAATTGACACAGTAGATCAGATAAACTTAATAGATATATACAGAAAAATTTATATAAAATGAGCCAAATACACATTCTTTACAACTACCTATGGAACATTCTCCATTGTGTTTATGTTAGAACACAAAAAAAGGTTCAATAAATTCAGGAAGACTGAAAATCATACTAAGCATCTTCTCTGATGACAATGGTATGAAACTAGAAATGAAGTACAAAAACAAAAGTGGAATACATACTAAACACACTGATGATACACCACATGCTACTAAATGACCACTCCAATTTGTTAATGAAGAAAACAAAGGGGAAATAAAAAAATACCTCTAAAAAATGAAGAATGAAACACAATATTTCAAATACAAATTAAGAAAATAATTATATTTACAAAAGCATCAAAAAGAATAAAATAACTGGGAATAAATTTAACCAAGGAGGTGAAAAACACATACTCTGAAAGCTAGAATAACCTGATGAAAGAAACTGAAGAAGACACAAGTGAAAGGAATTTACACATTTCCCATGGATTCAAAGAAATAAAATTGTTGTAATCTATACTACCCAAAGCAATAAACAGATTCAAATTACCAAGCCATTTTTCACAGAATTAGAACAAATAATCCTAAAATTTGTATGGAACCACAGAAGATTCCAATAGCCAGAGCAATCTTGAGAAAGAACAACAAACTGGAAATATCACACTTCCAGATATCAAACTAAGCTACAAAGTTATGATAATATAAACAGTATAGTACTGACATGAAAAGAGACACATAGATAAATGGGAAAAGAATAGAGAGCCCAGTTCAGTTCAGCTCAGTTCAGTCGCTCAGTGGTGTCTGACTCTTTGCTACCCCATGAAGTGCAGCACGCCAGGCCTCCCTGTCCATGACCAACGTCCTGAGTTCACGCAGACTCACATCCATTGAGTCAGTGATGCAATCCAGGCATCTCATCCTCTGTCATCCCCTTCTCCTCTTGCCCCCAATCCCTCCCAGCATCAGAGTCTTTTCCAATGAGTCAACCCTTTGCATGAGGTGGCCAAAGTACTGGAGTTTCAGCTTCAGCATCATTCCTTCCAAAGAAATCGCAGGGCTGATCTCCTTCAGAATGGACTGGTTGGATCTCCTTGCAGTCCTAGGGACTCTCAAGAGTTTTCTCCAACACCACAGTTCGAAAGCATCAATTCTTCAGCGATCAGCCTTCTTCACAGTCCAACTCTCATATCCATGCATGACCAATGGAAAAACCATAGCCTTGACTAGATGGACCTTTGTTGGCAAAGTCATGTCTCTGGTTTTCAATATGCTATCTAGGTTTGTCATAACTTTTCTTCCAAGGAGTAAGCGTCTTTTAATTTCATGGCTGCAGTCACCATCTGCAGTGATTTTGGAGCCCAGAAAAAGAAAGTCTGACACTCTTTCCACTGTTTCCCCATCTATTTCCCATGAAGTGATGGGACTGGATGCCATGATCTTCGTTTTCTGAATGTTGAGCTTTAAGTCAGCTTTTGCACTCTCCACTTTCACTTTCATCAAGAGGCTTTTTAGTTCCTCTTCAATTTCTGCCATAAGGGTGGTGTCATCTGCATATCTGAAGTTATTGATATTTTTCCCAGCAATCTTGATTCCAGCTTGTGCTTCTTCCAGTCCAGCGTTTCTCATGAAGTACTCTGCATATAAGTTAAATAAGCATGGTGACAATACACAGCCTTGACGTACTCCTTTTCCTATTTGGAACCAGTCTGTTGTTCCATGTCCAGTTCTAACTGTTGCTTCCTGACCTGCGTATAAGTTTCTCAAGAGGCAGGTCAAGGGCTCTGGTATTCCAATCTCTTTTAGAATTTTCCACAGTTTATTGTGATCCACACAGTCAAAGGCTTTGGCATAGTCAATAAAGCAGAAATAGATGTTTTTCTGGAACTCTCTTGCTTTTTCAATGATCCAGCATATGTTGGCAATTTGGTCTCTGGTTCCTCTGCCTTTTCTGAAACCAGCTTGAAAATCTGGAAGTTCACAGTTCACGTATTACTGAAGCCTGTCTTGGAGAATTTTGGGCATTACTTTACTAGCATGTGAGATGAGTGCAGTTGTGCGGTAGTTTGAGCATTCTTTGGCATTGCCTTTCTTTGGGATTGGAATGAAAACTGACCTTTTCCAGTCCTGTGGTCACTGCGGAGTTTTCCAGATTTGCTGGCATATTGAGTGCAGCACTTTCACAGCATCATCTTTCTGAAAGGTTGTTGTTGAATCACGCGAATACACCGGGATTCTTGGCCCCCAGAGGAGAAGAATTCAATCCGGGGCCAGAGACGAGGCTTGATCTCTCAGAGCTTTTGTGTAGTAAAGTTTTATTAAAGTATAAAGGAGATAGAGAAAGCTTCTGACATAGGCATCAGAAGGGGGCAGAAAGAGTACCCACTTGCTAGTGTTAATAATGAGGTTATATAATCCAAAGAATGTCTGGAGGTTGTAAAGACCTCCTCCGACCTACTCCCATAATTTACATTTTAAGATAACACTGTCCTCAGGCAAGATACATCCTTGTAAAGACCAGGTATACTCCCATAATTAACATTTTAAAATAACAGAAGGTTGAATCCAAAGACTGTCCTTAGGCAGGATACATTATTGGTATATAATCCTAAGGAATGTGGAGAAAGAAAAAAGTTTGTCCTTTTTTCCTCCTTGAGAATTCCAGACCCCTCTCTCTTTGGGGACCCCCTAGACTCTCTATCAACCTGCCTAGGAACTGACTCTCTCATTCCCCCCTTTTCTTTTAGGAGAATTATGTTGCCTAGGGAAAAGGGGCGTCGTTCTCGTTCCATAACTACTTCCAAGCTGATAAGGGGTGCTGTCCCTAAATTGATGAGGCAACATATTCTCCTAATCCTCATATTGAGGATATCTGATCCAGGGGCCCCAAATAGTAGCTGGAGGAAGCTACAGCAGTAGCAGGAGTTTGAGCAACCATTTGTAACTTAAAAGCTTTCATGCGGCTAGAAACAAATCCAGTTATACAATTACAGATGCAGGGAGCAAACAGCAAGAACAAAACAACCAGAATCAAAATTAAAAGTCACAATATGTCCATAGTTAAAGTACAAAGTGTTGTACCAGTCCATTTTAGGGTTGGTAAATGTCATCAGATGAAGAAGAGGCATCGCATGTGATTGTTGTCGAAGGTATTCACAGACTTGGAGAAAGTCTTTCTTGAACTGGGGATGTCCACCACAGGAAGCCTTCCACTGATGAAGAGGGGAGCTCTCCGCAGACCCAGCAGTTAGACCGATTGTGGAATGCAGCATAAGAGTGAGCCCAGGACAGGAGGACATTGTCTTGAGGATCCAACGGCAGACTCAGGATATTTGGAGTCAGCAGAAGTAGACTCACATAGATTATCAGGCCCATCCGCTGCCCTTTGTTTAACTCTAGAGCTCGGGTCAGGGCCACAAGCTCCACTAACTGAGCACTGGCTCCCTGGGGGAGAGATTTTGCTTCTAAAACCTGTTCAGCAGTCACCAGGGCATAACCTGCTTTACGCTTTCCATCCTGAACAAAAGAACTGCCGTCTGTAAATATTTCCATGTCAGGATTGTCTAATGGGATATCCTTTAGATCCTCCCGAGCTGCATAGTTTAAAGTTAGGAATTGAGAAGAATCGTGATCAGGTGTTTCATTTTCCTTCTCAGGAAGGAAAGTGGCAGGATTTAAATTTCCACAAACTTTAAGCTTAGTTACTGGTCCTTCTAACAACAATGACTGACACTTAAGAAGCCTACTGTCTGTCATCCAAATATTAACCTTAGAATTTAAGATTCCACTCACATCATGAGAAGTCAGTACAGTAAGGTTTTGTCCATTAATTATTTTTAAAGCTTCAGGTGCTAATAAAGCCGCTGCCCCAATTACTCTTAGGCAGTGGGGCCACCCACATGAAACTACATCTAATTCTCTGCTTAGATAAGCAATAGGTTGCTGGTGAGGCCCTCGGGGTTGTGTCAAAACTCCCAATGCCACACCTTTTCTTTCAGTGACAAACAAATTAAATTCTGACCCTTGTGGGCAAGCTCAGAGCTGGAGCTTGCAGGAGAGCAGTCTGAAGAACCTTAAAAGCCTTTTGAGTTTCTGGAGACCAAACAAGTTTGTCGGTTTGGGCCTGCTGAGTTTCAGCTATAAGTTTATATAAAGGCCGAGCAAGTTCCCCGTAACCCAGAATCCAAATGTGACAGTAACCTGTGATTCCCCAAAATCCTCTCAATGTCTTAAAGTCATAGGTAGGGGGTGATTTAGTATAGGTTTAATTCTCTCAGGGCCTATGGCCCTAGTCCCTTCTGATATGATTAGGCCCAGATATCTAACCGATTGTTGACAAAGCTGAGCCTTTTCTCTTGATGCCTTGTAACCACAGTCTGCCAGAAAGTTTAAGAAATCTTCTGAGGCTCGCGAACAAGCTTCCTCTGTCTCAGCACAGAGCAAAATATCATCTACATATTGTAACACCACTGCTTCAGAGCTATTAAAATTTTGTAGATCTCATGACAAACTTTGTCCGAATAAGTGAGGACTGTCACGAAATCCCTGGGGCAAAACTGTCCAGGTTAACTGAGAAGCTGGCTGCGTAGGGTCTTCAAAGGCAAATAGGAATTGACTTTCTTCCGCCAAAGGCACTGAATAGAAGGCATCCTTTAAATCAATTACTGAGAAATATTTGGCCCGTTCAGGAATTTCAGACAATAGAGTATAAGGATTAGGCACCACAGGGTGTAAAGGAACTACAGCCTCATTTATTATTCGTAAATCTTGAACTAGTCTCCATTTACCATTCGATTTCTTTATACCCAAAATAGGAGTGTTGCAAGGACTGTTACAGGGAATTAATAGTCCCTGCTCCTTTAAATTTTCGATGATGGGTTTTAACCCTTCCTTAACTTCAGGTTTCAGTGGATACTGCTTCTTATGTGGAAATATGTGTGGGTCTTTGAGCTTAACAACTACAGGAATAGCATTTTGTGCTCGACCCACAGATTTTCCATCAGCCCATACTCTAGGATTTACATTTTGTTCAACTAAAGGGAGAGAAAGGGAGGGCTCCATATTCATGAAAACAGAGGCATGGACCTTGCTCAGTATATCCCTTCCCAAAAGGGGTGAGGGAGATTCTGGCACGATCAGAAACTCGTGTGAAAACAGCACAGAATCCCAGTTGCAAGATAAAGAATAACTGAAATAATACCTTTTGGCTCGTCCAGACAATCCCATTATGGAAGCGGATCGGGAAGAAAGTGGGCCAGGGGCTTCAGTAAGCACAGAATAAGCTGCCCCAGTATCTAAAAGGAAATCGACGGATTGGCCCCCCACAACTATTAATACCCGGGGTTCCTCAGGTGTAATTAGGATGGGAGCTTGTGTGGGGACCCCCGGGCACCTTCAGTCCTGATTGTCTTGAGAGTCCGACCCGGGAGACCTACGCCTCTGGGGGCAGTCTCTCTTCCAGTGTGGTCCTTTGCAGACTGGACATGGAGGCGGGGGCAGCTTAGATGCCTGAGGGCAATCCCGCTTGAGGTGCCCCTCCTTTCCACAGTAGTAGCAAGCCCATCCCTTTTCACCTGGGCCCCTCTGGGCATTTTTCTCAGGCTGTTTAAGAACGTTTTTCATAGCCATGGCGAAGGCTTCCGCCTTTTCCTTTGTCTTTTTTTTTGCCTTTCTTTCTTTTCCTCATATTCCCTACCATAATAGACTGTCTGAGCCAGTTGTAACAGAGTATCTAAAGACTGATTTGGTCCATACACCTGTTTTAATAGCTTACGGCGGATATCTGGAGCCGACTGAGTGAGAAATCTATCCTTTAAGATCACTTTTCCCTCTTCACTTTCGGGATCAATCTCAGTGAATCTGCGAAGGCCTTCTCTCAGTCTATCTAGGAATTTACCAGGAGCTTCTTTTTCCTCCTGTTCTATATCTGCCAATTTGCCATAGTTTAAAGGCTTAGAACGCGCCTGCCTAAGTCCCTCAAGAATACATCTAACAAAATGACTCTGATCCCATCTTTCTTTAGCTGTGTTGTAGTCCCAGTCTGGTTCTATAGTTGGGACCGCCTGATTCCCAGTGGGGAGGGCCGCTATCTCGTTCTCCCTCTTCCCTACTGATTCATTACCAAGCCACTCATCTCCATAAGCAACCGCTTTTCCCAAAACTCGAGTCTTTGACTCAGGAGTCAGCGTTTGTCCCAAGATATACATCACATCCTTCCAAGTGAGGTCATAAAGCAAAGTAACACCTTTAAAGCTCTGATATATTTTTCTGGGTCCTCTAAATAGTCTCCCAGATCCTCCTTGATTCTTTGTATTTCTTGATAAGAAAAAGGCTTATTAACTCTCACAGACTGATTATTTCTCCCGGTGGGTGTTTCATAAAGAGGCAACAGCTTGTGTGGCTGTTCCTCAGTCTCTCTGGCTGCTCTGCGCATATGATCCCAGGGATAGATTGGAGAAACCTGTTTTTCCTCTTCTCTTTGTCTCCTGTCCTCCATCTCATCTCTTACTTCGATGGTCTGAGTTTCTACTGAAACCAGAGTAGTCTGAGGTCGTACTGAGACAGGAGTTGTTTGGACCTCCATGTGGGCAGTTTGAATCCCAGTTTGGAGTCCCAGGTACGGGGGCAAAGTACGAGGATAGGAGGGAGCTGAAGGTTTCACGCCCAAATCTATACCCTTAGGACATAAGTCTGGCATATTTCGCAGAGAGAAAAAGGGCAACACATATGCTGCTTCTACCCATTTCCCTTGTTCCTTACAGAACCGGTCTAATTGTAGAACAGTATTATACTTAAGAGACCCTCCAACTGGCCACTGTTCGCCGTCCTCCAATGAATACCGTGGCCATGCAGTATCACATAGGAAGACCAGGTGTGTCTTCTTTAAGCCCTGGGGATCAAATCTATCCCAGTTTTTCAGGATACAGTTCAAAGGAGTGAGGCTGGAATTGTTAGCTCCCATCTGTAAGAGAGAAAAAAAGCGACCAAGGCCATTTTTCTACCGGAGGCGTCCCTCCCTGCTCTAGATGGGGGTGTAGACAGACATTACACCAAAAGCTTTTCCTTCTTCGTCGGACTTAGTCTGTCCCTTACCAACGCAGGCGCCATACTCGTCCCTCCCGGTTCTACCACCGAGATGGGGTGGGGATATACCAGGGGTAGACTTGATAGCATCCCTACTTGATGTCCAGCTCTTCACCCTTAACCTTGCTTGCCTCTGATGTCACCCGGGGTGAATCAGAGTAACCTTCCGGAATGCCTCCCAAGCTAAGACCGCTGTAGGAAACATTTGTCACCTGAGTGCCTGTGCACGACCCTGAGTATTTCCTGACCACAATAAGACTGACATGAACATAAAACTGAGATGTTCTTTCCAAGCATCACCACACCAGTATAACAGCCTCCTTTGATCCACTAAGAGCTGGCGTTACCAAAGGAAAAAAAACCCATTGCAGTCCCAATCTGAGTAACCTTTAACCTCAGAGATGTTCTGGGAGCTAGAGCTCCATCTAGCTTACGAACTTTTGATTCCTAGCGAGGCTAGACACTTTCTTGACTACCAATCCAAGTTTGGGACCTAAGCCACAGTACACAGTAACAGTATAGATCACAAGTCCCTTGAAAGTCTATGATCCGATAGATTAGGTTAGTACTTCTAATTCCCAAGGAGTTATGAAATGGTCAAAGAGACCGAAAAGTTTGACCGAGAAAGGAGAGTTCGGTCCACACGCTTTGCCCATTTCTGGTCGGTTCCCGAAGGAGACATTGGGTGCCTCTTGGCATTGGCAGGTCGGTATAATGCCCCGACAGGTTTCTGCCATAAGCCCTATGAGATCACCGTGGAACCACAGAGCAGAGCTCCTTACTTGTTTCACGCAGGGCATGCCGTGAAACATTCATTCACACAAGCACACCGTAGAGTTAGTAAAGCACAGCAGAAAACGTGTTCGCTAAGAGAACAAAGAACTAACGCTCCAAGCATCCTTACCTTGTCCTGAAGGATCCCGGATGAGCCCCCAAGATGAAAGGTTGTTGAATCATGCAAATACATCGGGATTCTTGGCCCCCGGAGGAGAAGAATTCAATCCGGGGCCAGAGACGAGGCTTGATCACTCAGAGCTTTTGTGTAGTAAAGTTTTATTGAAGTATAAAGGAGATAGAGAAAGCTTCTGACATAGGCATCAGAAGGGGGCAGAAAGAGTACCCACTTGCTAGTGTTAATAATGAGGTTATATAATCCAAAGAATGTCTGGAGGTTGTAAAGACCTCCTCCGACCTACTCCCATAATTTACATTTTAAGATAACACTGTCCTCAGGCAAGATACATCCTTGTAAAGACCAGGTATACTCCCATAATTAACATTTTAAAATAACAGAAGGTTGAATCCAAAGACTGTCCTTAGGCAGGATACATTATTGGTATATAATCCTAAGGAATGTGGAGAAAGAAAAAAGTTTGTCCTTTTTTCCTCCTTGAGAATTCCAGACCCCTCTCTCTTTGGGGACCCCTAGACTTCCTATCAACCTGCCTAGGAACTTACTCTCTCATTTCAGGATTTGAAATAGCTCAACTGGATTTCCATCACCTCCATTAGCTTTGGTCGTAGTGATGTTTTCTAAGGCCCACTAGATTTCACATTCCAGGATGTCTGGCTCTAGGTGACTGATGACACTATCATGATTATCTTGGTCGTGAAGATCTTTTTTGTACAGTTCTTCTGTGTATTCTTGCCGCTTCTTCTTAATATCTTCTGCTTCTGTTAGGTCCGTACCATTTCTGTCCTTTATTGAGCCCATCTTTCAATGAAATGTTCCCTTGGTATCTCTAATTTTCTTGAAGAGATCTCTAGTCTTTCCCATTCTGTTGTTTTCCTCTATTTCTTTGCAGTGATCCCTGAGGAAGGCTTTCTTATCTCTCCTTGCTATTCTTTGGAACTCTGTATTCAGATGCTTATATCTTTCCTTTTCTCCTTTGCTTTTCACTTCTTTTCTTTTCACAGGTATTTGTACGGCCTCCTCAGACAGCCATTTTGCTTTTTTGGATTTCTTTTCCATGGGGATGGTCTCAATCCTTGTCTCCTGTACAATGTCACGAACCTCCATCCATAGTTCATCAGGCACTCTATCTATCAGATCTAGTCCCTTAAATCTATTTCTTACTTCCACTGTATAATCATAAGGGATTTGATTTAGGTCATACCTGAATGGTCTAATGGTTTTCCCTACTTTCTTGAATTTAAGTCTGAATTTGGCAATAAGGAGGTCATGATCTGAGCCACAGTCAGCTCCTGGTATTGTTTTTGTTGACTGTTTAGAGCTTCTCCATCTTTGGCTGCAAAAAAATATAATCAATCTGATTTCGATGTTGACCATCTGGTGATGTCCATGTGTAGAGTCTTCTCTTGTTTTGTTGGAAGAGAGTGTTTGCTATGACCAGTGCATTTTCTTGGCAAAACTTAGTCTTTGCCCTGCTTCATTCCATATCCCAAGGCCAAATTTGCCTGTTACTCCAGGTGTTTCTTGACTTCCTACTTTTGCATTCCAGTCCCCTATAATGAAAAGGCCATCTTTTGGGGGTGTTAGTTCTAAAAGGTCTTGTAGGTCCTCATAGAACCGTTCAACTTCAGCTTCTTTAGCGTTACTGGTGGGGGCATAGGCTTGGATTACTGTAATATTGAATGGTTTGCCTTGGAAACAAACAGAGATTATTCTGTTATTTTTGAGATTGTATCCTAGTACTGCATTTCAGACTCATTTGTTGACCATGATGGCTACTCCATTTCTTCTGAGGGATTCCTGCCCACAGTAGTAGATATAATGGTCATCTGAGTTAAATTCACCCATTCCAGTCCATTTTAGTTTGTTCTTTCCTAGAATGTCAATCTTCACTCTTGCCATCTCCTGTTTGACCACTTCCAATTTGCCTTGATTCATGGACCTGACATTCCAGGTTCTTATGCAATATTGCTCTTTATAGCATCAGACCTTGCTTCTATCACCAGTCACATCCACAGCTGGGTATTGTTTTTGCTTTGGCTCCATCCCTTCATCCTTTCTGGAGTTTCTTCTCCGCTTATCTCCAGTAGCATATTGGACACCTATTTCTCCATTGATCTCCAGTAGCATATTGGGTACCTACTGACCTGGGGAGTTCCTCTTTCAGTATCCTATCATTTTGCCTTTTCATACTGTTCATGGGGTTCTCAAGGCAAGAATACTGAAGTGGTTTGTCACTCTCTTCTCCAGTGGACCACATTGTGTCAGACCTTTCCACCATGCCCACCCGTCTTTGGTGGCCCCACAGGGCATGGCTTAGTTTCACTGAGTTAGACAAGGCTGTTGTCCTAGTGTGATTAGATTGACTAGTTTTCTGTGATTATGGTTTCAGTGTGTCTGCCCTCTGATGCCCTCTTGCAACACCTACCGCCTTACTTGGGTTTCTCTTACCTTGGACATGGGGTATCTCTTCATGGCTGCTCCAGCAAAGCACAGCCGCTGGTCCTTACCTTGGACGAAGCGTATCTCCTCACTGCCGCCCCTTCCATCCTTGAATGTGGAATAGGTCCTCTAGGCCCTCAGGCGCCCACGCAGCCACCGCTCCTTGGATGTGGGGTTGCTCCTCCCGGCCGCCACCCCTGGCCTCGGATGTGCAGTAGCTCCTCTTGGCTGCTCCTGCGCTGTCGCATCCTGGCACTCTCTGCCCCCACCCCTGACCTTGGACGCAGGGTAGCTCCTCTCAGCTGCCACCCCTGACCTTGGACGTGCGGTAGCTCCTCTTGGCCATTGCCCCTAGTTCATGGGGTCTTCCCGTCTTCTGCCCCTGACCTTGGATGTGGGGTAGCTCCTCTTGGCCACGCTCTGTGCACCGTCGCCCACTCTCTCTGT
The DNA here is from genome assembly GCF_055505025.1 of Bos grunniens. Classification (NCBI taxonomy): domain Eukaryota; kingdom Metazoa; phylum Chordata; class Mammalia; order Artiodactyla; family Bovidae; genus Bos; species Bos grunniens. The sequence continues at coordinate 94,798,612 of NC_141194.1, read as the reverse complement.
GTGCCGTCACAGCCGCCCGTGCACTCTGTGAGACAGAGCCCAGAAACAGGCCTATATATAGGTGGTCAACCCAGTCTATCCTGAAGCTGAAGCTCCGAAACTTTGGCCACCTGATGCAAAGAGCTGACTCATTAGAAAAGACCCTGATGCTGGGTAAGATTGAAGGCAAAAAGAGAAGGGGGCAGCAGAGAATGAGATGGTGAGATAGCATCACCAACTCAGTGGACAAGAATTTGAGCAAACTCTGGGAGATAGTGAAGGACAGGGAAGCCTGTAGTGCTGCCGTCCATGGGGTTGCAAAGAGTTGGACACAGCTTAGCAACTGAACAACAGCAATGGATGGTCAATTAACCTCTGACAAAGGAAGCAAGAATATACAATATGGAAAAGACAGTTTCTGTACTAAATGTTGTTAGGAAAACTGGATAGATACATGCAAAGGAAGGAAACTGGACCACTACATATGCCATACCCAAAAATGAACTCCAGACAAATTATAGATCTGAATATAAAACCTGAAATCATAAAACTTCTAGAATAAAACATAAGAAGTAATCTTTGACACCAGTCTTAGAGATATTTCTTTTTAGATCTGACTTCACAAGCAAGGACAACAAAACAAAAATAAATATATGGGGCTGCATAAAACTGAAAAGCTTGTGCACAAGCCAAAGAAACCATCAACAAAATTAAAAGGAAACCTACTGAATGGGAGAAGATACTTATAAATCATATATTTGATAAGGGCTTAATATCCACAATATACAAATACTTCACATATATCAATCGTTAGAAAAACAACAACAACAAAAAATATGATTAAAAAATGGGGAGAGGACGTGAATGGACATTTTCCCAAAGAAGGCATACAGGTGACCAATAGGCACACAAAATGATCACCATCAGTAATCATCAGAGATATGAAAATCAAAACAACAATGATATATCACCTCACACCTGTCAGAATGGATATTATCAAAAATAGAAAAAGTAACAAGGGTTGTCAGGATGTAGACAAAAGGGAATCCTCATGTACTACTGGTGGGATAGCAAATTGGTGTTGCCACTATGTGAAACAGTATGGAGATTCCTCAAAAAATTAAAAATAGAAATATAGAATTACTTAGTTGATCCAACAATTCTTCATTGGGGTATTTTTATGAAAAAAATGAAAACACTAATTCAAAAAGATAAAACACTTGTGTTTATTCCAATTTTACTTATATTTGTCAAAATATAAAACATCAACATATAAAACATCCTAAGTGTCTCCTGTTAGATGAGTAGATAAAGAAAATGTGATGGAGCAACATACAAGATGGTGGAGGAGTAAGATGTGGAGATCATCTTCCTCCCCAAATACCTCAAAAGTATATCTGCATGTGGAACAAATCTTACCGAAGACCTACTGAACATGGGCAGAAGACCTCAGAATTCCAAAAAGGCAAGCTAATCTCCATATGATGCGGTAGGACAAAAGAAAAAAAAGAGACAAGGGAATTGGAATGGAAGCTGTGCTCCTGGGAGGGAGTTGTGACAGAGACAAAGTTTCCACACATGGATGGGGACAGAGTAGAACTTTGCAGTCCTAAGGGAGGAGTGCAGCAACAGATTCATGGAACAAAAAGTGGAGAGAATTCAGCACAGAGACTGATGCCAACAAGCATTTTCCAGCCTGAGATACTCTTCTGTATGCATGCCACGGTGAGTAGGGGCTGGGTTTTGATGCTTAGGCTTTGGAGATACAACCCAAGGGTGAGGACTAGTGTTGACTGCCCTGACAACAGTCTGAAGGAGTTAGTAAAGTACAGCTGATGGAATCCAGGGAAAAGCCTGGGCCTGCCAGAGAGGCAAGAGATCATTGTCATGGGGACCTTCTAACCTCATGTGCTTGCCTATGGTAGGATGCCGCCTCCTGGAGTACCATAGATGGGACTAGCTGAGGCTGTAGTCTCCAATCTCAGAAATGAAGGCTGTCTGCTGTATCCCTTCCTCTCCCTGGGCTTACTGAATAATTGAGCCCTAAGTAACCGGTGCTTTTGCCTAATCTTGTCTGCATGGGGAACTGATGTCAGAGGGTGGTCTACAAACAGACACAGCCAAAACCAAAGCTGAGCACCGGAGGCTGTGTGAACAAAGAAGAGGAAGGGAATTCACTTATGCAGCCACAGGAGCACTCGATTAAATCTCCACAATTGGTTTGAGGCTACAGACTTTGGGGGCAATTGTGGACTTTGGAGGCAACTACAAACTGGAATGAGGACAGAGTTGAGTCTGAGCTGACCCCACAGTGCCCACAGCAGGTCTGGAGACCTTCCTAGAAATATTGGACAATTCCTGAGTAGGAAGATTGGCTGGAGCTCACTAAGTAGCAGGGAGAGTAACAACTGAGGCCATAAGAAAATATTCTTCTTACTATCACTCTCTCTAAAAATATTTTTGTCTTTTGTCTTTTTCATTTTTTCTATTGTTGTTCTTGATCATTATTCTTTTAATTGTTAAATTTTTATTAGCTTTCCTTTTTTAGTGCTTTTATTTTGAAACAAATTTATTTTATTTTTATCGATCTTCAGCATGTTTTTGTTATAGTGCATTTTTCCATGCTTTTGGTTTTGTATTTTTGCTAGTCTATTTTATACTGTTTGTTTTCATTTATGAGTTTGTTTGTTGGCTTGATTGCTCTCTATTTTGGATTACTCTTTTTATTCTTTCTTTTTTTTCCTTCTTTTCTTTTTGTGTGCATGTGAATTTTTTTGTGTTATGGTCTGTTTAGTGTTGATTTTATCATTTATCTTGGAGTTTTGTCTGTCCATTTTTTTATTTGTATGTTTGTTGGATTTTTTTCTTCTTACTCTCTTTATTCTCATCTGTTCAAATGGAAATAAAAAGAAAGCAAGAGTAGCAATAACCATATCAGATAAAATACATTTTAAAATAAAGAATATTTTAAGAGACAAAGACAAACAGTATAAAATGATCAAGGGATCATCCCAAGAAGACATAATTATAAATATTTATGCACCCAACATAGGAGTACCTCAAATACTACCAACTATAAAAGGTGCAATAACAAAACAGTAAAAGTGGGGGACTTTAACACCCCAGTCATACCAATGGACAGATCATGCAAACAGACATTTGATAAGGAAAAGCAAGCCTTAAATGACATATTGTACCATATGGGCCTAATTGATATCTACAGGCTATTCCATCCAAAAACAGTAGAATTTACTTTTTTCTCGAGTGCACTTGAAGCATTCTCCAGGATAGATTACATCCTTGGATCACAAAACAAGCCTTGGTGAATTTAAGAAAATTGAAATTGTATCAGGTATTTTTTTCTGACCGCAATGCTATAGGATGAAATATCAATTCCAGGGGAAAAACTGTAAAAAACACAAACACATGGATGCTAAACAATATGCTTCTAAATAACAAAAAGGTCACTTAAGACAAAAAAATAAATAAATAAAAGAGGAAGTAGAAAAAAAAATACCTGGAAAAAAATGATAATACAAACAAACAAACAACTCAAAATCTATGGGGTTCAGTAAAAGCAGTGCTAAGAGGGAAGTATATAGCAATATAAGCCTACCTGAAGAAATGATAAAAACATCAAATTAACGATATAACCTTATACTTAAAGAAACTAGAAAAAAAGAACAAAACCCCAAAGTTAGTAGAAACAAATAAATCATAAATATCAGATGAAAAAATAAATGAAGCAAACAATAGGAAAGCTCAATAAAACTAAAAGCTGGTTTTTGAGAAGATAAACTTGACAACCATTAGCCAGATTCTTCAATAAAAAAGGGATAGGACTCAAATCAATAAAATTAGAAATGAAAAGGGGATATTACAACTGAAAATGCAGAAATATAAAGGATCATAAGAGACTACTATAAGCAACTATATGACAATAAAATGAACAACTTAGAAAAAACATGAACAAATTCTTAGAAAAGTACAACCTTCCAGATTGAACCAGAAAAGAGCAGAAAATATTAACATACTAATCACAAGCACTGAAATAAAAAGCTGAATCAAAAGTTTTCATGGAGAAGGCAATGACACACCACTCCAGTACTCTTGCCTGGAAAATCCCATGGAAGGAGGAGCCTGGTAGGCTGCAGTCCATGGGGTCACTACGAGTCAGACACAACTGAGTGACTTCACTTTCACTTTCATACACTGGAGAAGGAAATTGCAACCCACTCCAGTATTCTTGCCTGGAGAATCCCAGGGATGGGGGAGCCTGGTGGGCTGCCATCTATGGGGTCGCACAGAGTGGGACATGACTGAAGCGACTTAGCAACAGCAAAAGCAACAATTTTTAAACAAGCAAAAGCCCAGGGCTAGATGGGTTCACAGGTGAATCCTATCAAACATTTAGAGAAGAGCTAATATCTATCCTGCTCAAACTCCTCCAAAAAAATTACTGATCGAGAAAAACTCCCAAACTCATTCTACTAGGCCACCATCACCCTAATACCAAAACCAGACAAAGAAAAATCATACAATAAAGAAAAGTACAGGTCAATATCACTGACAAACATAGATGCAAAAATTCTTAACAAAATTCTAGCACACAGAATCCAACAACACATTAAAACTCCATGATCAACTGGGGTTTATCCCATGGATACAAAGATTCTTCAATATATGCAAACCTATTAATGTGATATACCATGTTAACAAATTGAAAGATAAAAACACTATGATCATCTCGATAGATGAAGAGGAACCATTTGACAAAATTCAGGACCCATTTATGATTAAAAAATTCTCCAGAAAATTGGCATTGAAGGAACCTACCTCAACATAACAAAGGCCATATATGGCAAACCCACAACAAACATTATTCTCAACAATGAAAAAGTAGAAATATTCTCTATTATATCAGGAATAATAAAAGGGTGCCCACACCCATGACTATTATTTAATATAGTTTTTGAAATTCTAGCCATGACAATCAGAGAAGAAAATAAATAAAAGTAATCCAGATTGGAAAAGAAGGAGTTAAACTCTCACTCTTTGGAGATGACATGATACTATACACAGAAAACTTAAATAGGCCACAAGAAAATTACTAGATTTAATCAATGTATTTAATAATGATGCAGTATATAAAACTAATGCACAGAAATTATTTTCATTCCTATACACTAACAATAAAAATCAGAAAGTGAAATTAAGGAAACAATCTCATTCACCATTGCAACAAAAAGAATAAAATACCTAGGGATAAACTTACCTAAGAAAACAAAAGAACTATATGCAAATAACTAAAACACTGATGACAAAAATCAAAGACAACATAAACAGATGGAGAGATGTATCATGTTATTGGATTGGCAGAATCAATATTTTGAAAATGACTATGTACCCAAAGCAATCTACAGATTCAATTAAATAACTGTCAGATTTTCAATGGCATTTTTCACAGAACTAGAAGAAAAAATTTTACAATTTGTATGGAAACACAACAGACCCCAAATAGCCAAGGCAACCTTGAGAAAGAAAAATGGAGCAAGCTGGAGTCATCAACATTCCTGACTTCAGACTATACTACAAATTTACTGTCATCGAGACAGTATGATACTGGCACAAAAAAAGAATTATGGATCAATGGAACAAGATAGAAAACAGAGATAAACCTACAAATATATGGACACCTTATTTTTGACAAAGAAAGCAAGAATATACAATGGAGACAGAGCCTCTTCACCAAATTGTTCTTGGAAAAAATGGACAGCTTCACATAAAATAATGAAATTAGAGCACATCTCAATACCCTACACAAAAACTCATTATGGATTAAAGACTTAAGTGTAAAGCCAGAAACTATAAAGCTCTTAGAGGGAAACATAGTAAGTTACACTCTTTGACATAAATCACAGCAAGATCCTCTTTGACCCCACCTCCTAGAGTAATGGAAATAAAAACAAAAATAAATAAATGGGACTTGATTAAACTTAAAAGATTTACACAGGGAGGGAAAATATAAACAAGATGTAAAGACTGTGCTCAGAAAGGGAGAAAATAATTGCAAAGGAAACAATTAACAAAGGATTAATTTCCAAATTATATATCAGCAGCACATGAAGCTCAATATCAGAAGAACAGTCAAATTAAAAACAAACAAACAAACAAACAAAAAGGTCAGAAAACCTAAACAGACATTTCTTCAAAGAAAACGTGACGATGCCAGTAAACAAGAAAAGATGCTAAGCGTTGCTCATTTTTAGAGATTCAAATCAAAACTACAATAAGGTATCACTCATATCAATCAGAATTGTTGTTCAGTTGCTCATTCGTGTCTGACTCTTTGTGACCTCATGGAATGCAGCTCAGTCCCTGACCTTCACCATCTCCCAGAGTTTGCTCAAACTCATGTCCATTGAGTCGGTGATGTCATCCAACCATCTCATCCTATGTCATCCCCTTAGCCTCCTGCCCTCAAATGAATCAGTTCTTCACATCAAGTGGCCAAAGTTTTGGAGCTTCAGCTTTAGCATCAGTCCTTCCAATGAATATTCAGGGTTGATTTCATTTAGGATTGACTGGTATGGTCTCATTGCAGTCCAAGGGACTCTCAAGAATCTTCTCCAACAGCACAATTCAAAAGCATCAATTCTTCAGCATTCGGCCTACTTTATGGTCTAACTTTCACATTCATACCTGACTACTGGTAAAACCATAACTTTGACTATATGGACCCTTATTGTCAAAGTAATATCTCTGCTTTTGAATACACTGCCTAGGTTTATCATAGTTTTTTTTTTTTTTTTTTTTTTACTTTACAATATTGTATTGGTTTTGCCATACATCAACATGCATCTGCCACAGGTGTACACGTGTTCCCCATCCTGAACCCCCCTCCCACCTCCCTCCCCATACCATCCCTCTGGGTCATCCTGGTGCACCAGCCCCAAGCTTCCTGTATCCTGCATTGAACCTGGACTGGCGATTCCTTTCTTATATGATATTATACATGTTTTTTTTTGTTTGTTTGTTTTTTATTTTTATACTTTACAATATTGTATTAGTTTTGCCAAATATTGAAATGAATCCACCACAGGTATACCTGTGTTCCCCATCCTGAACCCTCCTCCCTCCTCCCTCCCCATATCCTCCCTCTTGGTTGTCCCAGTGCACCAGCCCCAAGCATCCAGTATCGTGCATCAAACCTGGACTGGCGACTCGTTTCATACATGATATTATACATGTTTCAATGCTATTCTCCAAAATCTCCCCACCCTCTCCCTCTCCCACAGAGTCCATAAGACTGACCTATACATCAGTGTCTCTTTTGCTGTCTCGTACACAGGGTTATTGTTACCATCTTTATAAATTCCATATATATGCATTAGTATACTGTGTTGGTGTTTTTCTTTCTGGCTTACTTCATTCTGTATAATAGGTTCCAGTTTCATCCACCTCATTAGAACTGATTCAAATGTATTCTTTTTAATGGCTGAGTAATACTCCATTGTGTATATGTACCACAGCTTTCTTATCCATTCATCTTTTATTTCAAGGAGCAAGCATCTTTTAATTTCATGGCTGCAGTCACCATCTGCAGTGATTTTGGAGCCCAAGAAAGTACAGTCTGTCATTGTTTCCATTGTCTCCCCATCTATTTGCCATGAAGTGATGGGACCAGAGGCCATGTTCTTAGGTTTTTGAATGTTGATTGTTAAGCCAGCTTTTTCACTCTCCTCTTTCACCTTAATCAAGAAGCTCTTCAGGTTTTTTTTTTGTTTGTTTGTTTGTTTTACTTTCTGCCATTAGGGTGGTGTCATCTGCATATCTGAGGTTACTGATATTTCTCCTGGCAATCTTGATTCCAGCTTGTGCTTCACCCAGCCTGACACTTATCATGATGTATTCTGAATATAAGTTAAATAAACAGGGTGACAGTAGGCAACCTTAAAGTACTCCTTTCCCAGTTTGGAACCAGTCTGTTGTTCCATGTCCAGTCTGTTGTTTCTTGACTTGCATAAAGGTTTCTCAGGAGGAAGATAAGGTGGTTTGATATTTCTATCTCTTTAAGAATTTTAAACAGTTTGTTGTGATTCACACAGTCAAAGGCTTTAGTGTAGCCAATAAAGCAGAAGTAGATATTTTTCTGGCATTCTTTTACTTTTTCTATAATCCAATGGATGTTGGCAATTTGATCTGTGGTTCTGTGTTTTCTAAATTCAGCTTATACATCTGAAAGTTCTCGATTCATATACTGTCGAAGTCTAGATTGGAGGATTTTGAGCATAACCTTGCTGGCATGTGAAATTAGTACAATTGTGTGGTAGTTTGAACATTCTTGGGCTTCCCTGATACCTCAGTTGGTAAAGAATCCACCTCCAATGCAGGAGACCCTGATTTGATTCCTGGATTGGTAGGTGGCTCATCTGATAAAGAATCTGCTTGCAATGTGGGAAACCTAGATTTGATCCCTGAGTTGGGAAGATCCCCTAGAGAAGGGAAGGGCTACTCACTCCGATATTCTAGCCTGGAGAATTCCATGGACTGTATAGTCCATGGGGTGGCAAAGAGTCGGACATGACTGAGAGACCTTCACTTCACTTGAACATTGTTTGTCATTGCCCTTCTTTGGGATTAGAATGAAAACTGACCTTTTACAGTCCTGTGGCCACTGCTGATTTTTCAAAATTTGTTGGCATATTAAGTGCAGCACTTTCACAGCATCATCTTTTAGGATTTGGAATAGCTCAGCTAGAATTCCATGACAGCCACTAGCTTTGTTTGTAGTAATTCATCCTAAGGCCCACTTGACTTCACACTGCAGGACTTCTGCCTCTAGGTGAATGATCACACCATCATGGTTACCCGGTTATCCAGTTTGTAACATTAATGCAACAAGGCAAAATGGTTGTCTGAGGAGGTCTTATAAATAGCTGAGAAAAGAAGACAAACTAAAGGCACAGGAGAAAAGGAAAAATATAATCATCTGAATGCAGTTCCAAAGAAGAGCAAGGAGACATAGGAAAGCCTTCCTAAGTGAACAATGCAAAGAAATAGAGGAAAACAACAGAATGGGAAAGACTCAAGATCTTGTCAAGAAAATTAGAGATACCAGGGGAACATTTCATGTGAAGATGGGCACAATAAAGGACAGAAATTATATGTGTCTAATAGGAGCAGAAGATATTAAGAAGAGGTGGCAAGAATACACAGAAAAACTATACACAAAAGATCTTAATGACCCGAATAACCAATCAGAATGGCCACCATCAAAAAAAAAAAAAAAAAAGACAAACAATAAATGTTGGAGAAGATATGGAGTAAAGTTACCCTCCTGCACTGTTTGTGGGAATGTAAATTGATACAGCCACTATGGAGAACAGTATGGAAATTCAATAACAAGCTATGAATAAAACTGCCATATGATCCAGCATTCCCACCACTGGCTCGGATATGGAAGCAATTTTAGAAGCCCATGAATATATAAAGAAGATATAGTATATGTATAAAATGAGATCAACTGAGGGTTTTTTTTTTTCCTATTTTGTTGTATTTTAACTAATGCTTAATTCAACATTTATAAATATATAGTCAATCTCTCATAATTTTCTTCCATTCTGCAACTGTAAATCAATTATCCCAGTAAAAAGCATGGATAAAATCACTGATGACTTTCAGAAGTACATTAATTTAATGGGTTTTAATAATTACTTTGGGTTTGTCTAATGTTTATTATGTGCAAGGCATGATATTAACCATTTTGGTGACTAAAATAATGAAGCGAATATTTCCCACAATCTTAAAAACCTGCTGTAGTAAAAGACATGAAAAAATAGATAATATATAATTGATAGAAACCCTAAGGGTAGGAGTTTACTTCTAACAGAAAAATTTAAATTAATTGTATTTTAAACAAGCATAAAATGTATCAGAAACACATAAATGAAGTGAAGGTCACTCAGTCGTGTCTGACTCTTGGAATTCTCTAGGCCAGAATACTGGAGTTGGTAGCCTTTTCCCTCTCCAGGGGATCCTCCCAATCCAGGGATCGAACTCAGGTCTCCCGCACTGCAGGCAGATTCTTTACCAATGAGCTATCAGGGAAGCCTTAGAAACACATTAAGTGAATATTACTATATCAAGTACCCAAGTACACACCACTAAGATTTAATAATGTTGTACTATTTTTGCTTCAGGTCCATTCAAAAGTAAATAAATCATTTCAAGTTGAGTAAGGGGGAATGGCAATCCACTCCAGTATTCTTGCCTGGAGAATTCCATGGACAGAGAAGCCTGGCAGGCTACAGTCTGTGGGGTCGCAAAGAGTCGGACATGACTGAGTGACTAACACAACACAAGGCCATTTTGTGCTACTCACTGTTTCTAAATCACTTCCTTCAGAAGTAACCACTAAACTTAAGTAGTGTGTTCTTCTTGTCCATTTTTTATATTTTTTGATATAAATATGTATTTGTAAGGGATATACCTATATCCAGAAAAAAATTTGCATGTCTTATTATAACATTCATATAATTAAGCAAATGTGTTTTATTGGTTGACATTTTATTCAACCTTTTCATCAAGGGTACCTATGCTGCCCAATGTAGAACTAACATCATTCTCATTGCCATATAATATTCGATTTTATGAATGAGTACTTCACAAGTAATCCATTCTACTAATTATGGATATTTGTGTTATTCCCTATTTCACTTCAATGGATACCTTGTCATGCATTTTATTGTACATTTATCAGCATTCTCAAGCCGTGCACTGACCTCTTTGCTGTTCCTTAGACAAAAATTCTCTCAGCTTGAAGCCATCGTACCGCTTTCCTTCTAGCTGGGATGTTCTTCCCCTTTACTATCTATGTCACATTTTTAAAGTCTGTGCTCAAATGTCACATTCCATTTTTGTGTTTTACTTTTTGTACCTTTCATACATGATTTCTATAAGAAATAAAAATACAACAAAATGTTAAAAATAGCCATAACTTTATGTGCATTTTATTCTACTTCTTTCAAGTCTTTATTCCTGCACTTATATGAAATTATTGATTTTGGTTTACAAATTTGGAATATGACTGATAAATACCAAAATTTATTGGTATATATCACTAAATACCAATTAAACACTAAGTTTTCTAGGTGATAAAACAATGTATTTTTAAAAGTTCTAGCAACTACATCATATTAGTAAAATTCTTATCTTCTTTTTATAGTTGAAGAAACTAAAGCAGGGATAGGTTACATAACTTGTCTAGAGTAACAATCTATGAAGTAATGAAAACCAATATTGCACCCAGGAAGTGCTGAATTTTAGTTTTATTTTTTTCATAAAAAATATATTATGAATCTTTTTTTTTCCAATTTACCAAATGGATTTCTGCTACTGTTTTCATCTACATAGTACTAGAATTTCCCATTAAAAGATAATTAAATTACTTATAATTTTCACTAATATAAAAACACCATGGAGCTTATGGTAAAATTGATAAAATGTAGCTCAAGCTTTGACATTATTTATGCTTTAAACGCTGAGCAAAATGAAATCAGGTATGAAAAGAGAAAACAAAAAGTTCATAGTTAGGCTTATAAAAGAAAGGAAGTATTTTTTTGATCAGAAACAAACAAAAAATATCAAGCACTGAGTGGGGCTGAAGCCAAGGACCTGAATGTTTTTAATTCTGCATATTCCAATAGCAGCTGAGTGTTCAGCATCTATGATTTGTGAAGACTAAAATTGTTCCACTGAATATTTAGTACCTGAGTAAAGTTCTGGGATTGAAGCAGGAGGTTATAATGGAGCTCTCTTGCTGTTAAAGGTAAGTTAAAAAAAATATTCCCAACTGCTACCTGAAGAGCATACATAACAATAAATGTATATATCATGACCAACTGTGTTTTTTCCCCAGGATCCATGGAAAGTGCAGCAACTAAAAATGTAATAATGTAATAAAAATATTAATAGGTGAAAAAAGGAAAACATATATTTATATTAAGAAATATCAAAAGGAAGCATTTGACAAAACTCAATGTACCTTCCTACTGAAAACTTGTAATAAACTATTATTAGAAAAGAACTTCCTTAACCTGGTGAATTGGATCTGTTAAAATCCATCATGGATAGCATATATGACACGCACAAATTATGTCGAATTATGTCCCTTCAAAATTCAAATGTTGAAGTTCTTACCTCTAGTATCTCAGAATGTGACCTGATTTAGAAATAGGGTCGTTGTAAATGCAGTAAGGTGAGATGAAGTCATTAGGATGGGCATGAATCTGATATAACTGATGTTCTTTAAAAAGAGGAAATTTGGACACAGTGACATGCATAGAGGGAAGATGATACGAACAGACACAGAGAGAAGATGACTATCTACAAGCCAAAGAGAAAAGCCCAGAAAACACTCTTTCATCATAGCTCTCAGAAGTAACTAAACCTGCCATCGCCTTATTTTGGACTTCCAGGCTCCAGAAACATGAGACAATGAATTTCTGTTGCATAAGCCATCCGGTTTGCATTATTTTGTTGTGGCAACTGTAGAAAAATAATACACATGCATATGATTATATATTGTCTTTCTGTTTATAAAAAAAATTATCACCTACATAAAATAATAATTTTAAATTACTTGCAGTTAAATTTTAGGAATGGTACAACCTTCCAAGATTGAATCAAGAAAGTATTAGAAAATATAAACAGATGGATCACAAGTAATGAAATTGAAACTGTAATTAAAAATATTCCAACAAACAAAATCCCAGGACCAGATGGCTTCACAGGTTTCTATCAGATATTTAGAGAAGAGCTAACACCTATCCTTCTAAAAATCTTTCAAAAAATTGCAGAAGAACACTCCCAAATTCATTCTCTGAGGTGACTATCACCATGACACCAAAACCAGACAAAGATATCACAAAAAAAGAAAATATAAACGAATATCACTGATGAACATAAACACAAAAATCCTCAACTAAATACTAGCAAACAGAATCCAACAACACAAAAAGGATGATGCAGGATGAGCAAGTGGGGTTTACCCTATCAATGCAAAAATTATTCAATATTTGCAAATCAATCAAGGTGGTACAACATATTAACAAATTAAGAATAAAAATCATATGATAATAGATGCAGAAAAAACTTTGGACAAATATTCAATACCCATTTTCGATAAAAGCTCTCCAGAAAATGAACATTGAGAGAAAATACCTCAACATAATAAAGGCCAAATAAGACAAACCCCTGGCAAACATAATTCTCAATAGTTAAAAAAAAAAAAAAAAAGAATTTCCCCTAAGATGAGGAAAAGACAAGTATGTCCACTCTCACCACTCTTAATCAACATTGTTTTGAAAGTCCCTGCCATAACAATCAGCAAAGAAAAAGATATAAAGGAAATACATATTGGAAAAGAAGAAATAAAACTATCAGTGTTTGTAAATGACGTGTTATTATACATAGAAGATCCTAAAGATTCCACCAGAAAACTACTAGACCTAATCAATGAATTCACAAAATTTGCAAGATACAAAATTAATGCACAAAAATCTCTTTCAGTCCTATACACTAACTACAAAAGAGCAGAAAGAGAAATTAAGGAAACAATTCCATTTAGCATCACAACAAAAAAAAAATAAATATAAAATAACTGGGAATAAATTTGCCTAAGGAAGCAAGAGACCTTTGCTTAGAAAACTATAAAACTCTGGTGAAAGAAATCAAAGCGGACATAAACAGATGGAGAAATACACAATATTCTTGAATTAGATGAATCAATATAGTGAAAATGAATATACTCTTCAAAGCAATCTATAGATTCAATGCAATTCTTATCAAATGGCCAATGGCATTCTTCACAGAATTAGGATTAAAAAAAAATTTACAATTTATATGGAGACACAAAAGACTCCAAATAGGTTAAGTACATTTGAGAAAGAAAAACAGAGCAGTAAGAATCCGATTCCTGATTTCAAACTATACTACAAAGCTGCAGTAATCAAAATAGTATGGTACTGGCAAAAAAAAAATATATATATATATAGACCAATGCCACAAGATACAAACCCATGCATGTATGGTCACCTCATCTATGACAAGGCAGGAACAATATACAAAGTAGGCAATAATATACAATGCAGAAAGACAGTCTCTTCAGTAAGTGATCCTGGGAAATTTGGACAGCTATATATAAAAGAATGAAATTAGAATACTATCTAACACCCTACAAAAAATAAAGTCAAAATGGATTAAAAATCCAAATGTAAGACTGGGCACTATAAATCTCTTAGAGGAAACATTAGAAAAACACTCTTTGACATAAACCACAGTAAGATCTTTTTTGACCCAGCTGCTAGCATAATGAAAATAAAGACTAAAATAAACAATTGGGACCTAATTAAATTTAAAAGCTTTTGTGTAGCAAAGGAAACCATAAACAAGATGAAAAGACAACCGTTAGGATGAAAGAAAATATTTGCAGATGAAGCAGCAGATGAAGAATTAATCTCCAAAATATACAAACAACTCATGGAGTTCAATACCCAAAAAAACCCAAACAATCTGATCAAAATGGGTAGAAGACCTAAATAGATATTTTTCCAGAGAAATGAAGATGGCCAACAATCTCATGAAAAAATGGTCAACATTGCTAATTATTAGAGAAATGGAAATCAAAACTACAATGAGCTCACATCAGCCAGAATGGCCATGATCAAAAAATCTACAAACTACACATGCTGGAGAGGGTGTGGAGACAAGAAACCCTCCTACACTGTTGGTGGGAATACAGATTGGTACAGCCACTATGTAAATCAATATGGAGGTTTCATAAAAAATAAATAGAACAACCATAGAACCTAGCAATTCCACTACTGTGCATATACACTCAGAAAAGCATAACTTGAAAAGGCACATGTATCCTAATATTCATTACAGTACTATTCACAACAGCCAGGGAATGGAAACAGCCTAGATGTCCATCAACAGATGAATGGATACAGAACAGATTATATATATATATATATATATATATATATATATAGTACAACATAAGCAATGGAATATTATTCAGCCATAAAAAGGAACAAAATTTAGTCAGTCATAGTGATGTGGATGAAACTAGAGTCTGTCATACAGAAGTAAGTCAGAAAAAGAAAAGCAAACATCATATATTAACACATATACATGAAATCTAGAAAAATTGTATTGATTAACCTATTTGCATGGCAGAAATAGAGGTGCAGAGATAAAGAATGGACTTGTGGACACAGTGGAGGAAAGAGGGGGGAGACAAATTGAGAGTGAAGCACTGACATGTGTACACTACCATGTGTAAAATAGAACCTAGTGGGAAGCTGCTATATAGCACAAAAAGGTCAGCTTGGTGGTTTCTGATGACCTAGAGGGGTGGAATTGGGAGGTGGGAGAAGGACTCAAGAGGGAGAGGACATATGTATACATATGGCTGGCTCATGTTGTTGTACAGCATAAATTAACATAATATTGTAAAGCTATTATATTCTGATAAAATTTATTTTTAAATACAGTGGTGGTGATGGTTGTGTACTTTAAATGTACTTAATGCCACTGAATTGTACACTTAAAAATAGTTAAAATGGCAAAATTTAATGATACACACATGTTACCACACATATGTGTGCACACATACAAAAAGACACTACCAAATGTTGGTGAGGATGGGGACCAACCAAATTCTCATACAGATCTAGTGAGAATATGAAAAGATATCAGTGACTTTGGAAAACAACTTGGCAGATTCTTATAAAGTTAAGTACACATATCTGCATGCCACAACAGTTCCACGCCTAGGTTATTAACTCAGAGATATAAAAATGTGTACACACAAAAACTTTATGCAAAAGTTCATACCCCTCTATCCATAATTGCCAAAAACTGGAAATACCACCAAATTGATCACTATTACAATAGAATACTATTCAGCAGTAAGGAAGAACAAGCTATGGATACACAAACATGGATAAATCTCAAAATAACTATTCTGAGTGAAAGAAGCTGGGAACAAAACACTACATATTGTTTGTATGCTTCTATTTACATAAAATTTTAGAAAATGCAAACTAATCCTTAGTGACAAAAACAGATCAGTGGTTCCTTGAAAGGCAAACGATGGTGGGAAGATGGATTGTGAAGGTTTGAAATATATAGATATGTATCTTGATTGTGGTCATAATTTCATGGGTTTATACATCTTTCAAAATGCATTGTACCATTTACATAGATGCAGTTATGTACATAAATTACACTTCAAAAATTGCTATTAAAAAAGAAAATAGAAAGCATAGTATTAGTCACTAAGTTATGTCATACTTTTCGAGACCCCATGGACTGCAGCCCCCCAGACACCTCTGTCCATAGAATTCTCCAGGCAAGCATACTGGACTGGGTTGCCATGCTCTTCTCCAGGGGATCTTCCTGGTGCAGGGAATAAAATTATTTGTAGTATATTCATTCTTTGGAGTATTACACAATCAATATTATAAATCAGATAGAGCTGGATATATTAAAATGTATATACTTTATAAATATAACATTGACTAACAAGTAATGAGCACAATAATTTTTATATTGACATCATGAGCTTCCATGGGGGCTCAGTGGTAAAGAATCTGCCTACTATGCAGGAGACACAGGACACACAGCTTCAATCCTTGGGTCAAGAAGATTCCCTGAAAAAGGAAGTGACTCCAATATTCTTGCCTGGGAAATCCCATGAACACAGACGCCTCACAGGCTATAGCCCATGGGGTTGCAGAGAGTCAGACAGGACTTAGTGACTGAGAACACAGGCATGCTACATCTACAGTTGCTCTCCTTAAGTTCACGTTTGTGTGGGTTAATTGCTCAGTCGTTTCTGACTCTTTGTGACACCACGAACTGTAGCCTGTCAGGCTCCTCTATCCATGGGATTCTTCAGGCAAGAATACTGGAGTGGAATGCCATTCCCTTATCCAGAGGATCTTCCTGGCCCAGGGATCGAGCCAAGGTCTCCTGCATTGCAGGCAGATTCTTTGCCATCTGAGCTACAGGGAAGACTCCCATGGTGGCTCAGGCGGTAAAGCGTCTGCTTACAATGTGGGATACAAGGGTTCAATCCCTGGGTTGGGAAGATCTCCCAGAGATATCATTTGTATATTTTTTGTGTATTGCCCATGTATATTATGTGTCCATCATTTAATCAAATTTATTGATATTTGAAATTGTCACATTTCAGCTTTACAGTTCATTGAGTATTGACAAAGATTCAACCATGTAACTACCACCAATGTCAAAATATAGAACCGGTTTACCACCAAGTGAGAAATAGATTTAAGGGACTAGATCTGATAGAGTGCCTGATGAACTATGTATGAAAGTTCGTGACATTGTACAGGAGACAGGGATTGAGACAATCCCCATGGAAAAGAAAAGCAAAAAATCAAAATGGATGTCTGAGGAGGCCTTACAAATATCTGTGAAAAGAAGAGAAGCCAAAAGCAAAGGGGAAAAGGAAAGACATAAACATCTGAATACAGAGTTCCAAAGAACAGAAAGGAGAGATAAGAAAGCCTTCCTCAGCGATCAATGCAAAGAAATAGAGGAAAACAACAGAATGGGAAAGACTAGAGATCTCTTCAAAAAAATTAGAGATACTAAGGGAACATTTCATACAAAGATGGGCTCAATAAAGGAAAGAAATGGTATGTACCTAAGAAGCAGAAGATATTAAGAAGAGGTGCCAAGAATACACAGAAGAACTGTACAAAAAAGATCTTCATGACCTAGATAATAACGATGGTGTGATCACTCACCTAGAGCCAGACATCCTGGAATGTGAAGTCAAGTGGGCCTTGGAAAGCATCACTACGAACAAAGGTAGTGGAGGTGATGGAATTCCAGTTGATCTATTTCAAATCCTAAAAGATGATGCTGTCAAACTGCTGCACTCAATATGCCAGCAAATTTGGAAAACTCAGCAGTGGCCACAGGACTGGAAAAGGTCAGTTTTCATTCCAATCCCAAAGAAAGGTAATGCCAAAAATGTTCAAACTACTGCACAATTGCACTCATCTCACACACTAGTAAAGTAATGCTCAAAATTCTCCAAGCCAGGCTTCAGCAATACGTGAACCGTGAACTTCCAGATGTTCAAGCTGGTTTTAGAAAAGGCAGAGGAACCAGAAATCAAATTGCCAACATCCGCTGGATCATGGAAAAAGCAAGAGAGTCCCAGAAAAACATCTATTTCTGCTTTATTGACTAAGCCAAAGCCTTTGACTGTGTGGATCACAATAAGCTGTGGAAAATTATAAAAGAGATGGGAATACCAGAGCACCCGACCTGCCTCTTGAGAAACCTATATGCAGGTCAAGAAGCAACAGTTAGAACTGGACATGGAACAACAGACTGGTTACAAATAGGAAAAGGAGTATGTCAAGGCTGTATATTGTCACCCTGCTTATTTAACTTATATGTAGACTACGTCGTAAAAAACGCTGGGCTGGAAGAAGCACGAGCTGGCATCAAGATTGCCTGGAAAAATATCAATAAACTCAGATATGCAGATGGCACCACCCTTATGGCAGAAAGTAAAGAGGAACTAAAAAGCCTCTTGATGAAAGTGAAAGAGGAGAGTGAAAAAGTTGGCTTAAAACTCAATATTCAGAAAACAAAGATCATGGCATCTGGTCCCATCACTTCATGGGAAATAGATGGGGAAACAGTGGAAACAGTGTCAGACTTTATTTTTGGGGGCTCCAAAATCACTACAGATGGTGACTGCAGCCATGAAATTAAAAGACGCTTACTCCTTGGAAGGAAAGTTATGACCAACCAAGATAATATACTGAAAAGCAGGTCCTTCTAGTCAAGGCTCTGGTTTTTCCTGTGATCATGTATGGATGTGAGAGTTGGACTGTGAAGAAAGCTGAGCGCCGAAGAATTGATGCTTTTGAACTGTGGTGTTGGAGAAGACTCTTGAGAGTCCCTTGGACTGCAAGGAGATCCAACCAGTCCATTCTGAAGGAGATCAGCCCTGGGATTTCTTTGGAAGGAATGATGCTAAAGCTGAAACTCCAGTACTTTGGCCACCTCATGTGAAGAGTTGACTCATTGGAAAAGACTCTGATGCTGGGAGGGATTGGGAGCAGGAGGAGAAGGGGACGACAGAGGATGAGATGGCTTGATGGCATCACTGACTCGATGGATGTGAGTCTGAGTGAACTCCGGGAGTTGGTGATGGACAGGGAGGCCTGGAGTGCTGTGATTCATGGAGTCACAAAGAGTCGGACACTGAGCGACTGAACTGAACTTGAACTGTACTTTTTCAATTATATTAATTCTTAGTTACTTTGTAATTTTTGTTGCAATTAAAAAAAAATTTAAGGGTAGGTTCAGCTTTCTCTAAAATATAGAACATAATTTTGGTGCATTCATTGTTAAAATCAGCATTTTATTGTGTTTTCAAGTTTTTCATTTGATTCTCTGAGGTTTTTGTTGCTGTTATTGCTTTTTCCATTTTTAAATTTTTTTCTTTATATATATATATATATACACATATTATTGAAGTACAGTTGACTTACAATGTTTCAGGTGCACAGCAAGTTGATTCAGTTATATATTTAGACAAATATCATATTTCAGATAATTTTCCATTATGGATTATTAAAAAATATTGACTGTAGTTCCATGTGCTACATAGTAACCTTTTGTTGCTTGCTGTATATCTATTTTTTAATTATAAATCTACCATTCTATTCATACTAAGTAAAAAAATTGGAGTCAAAATGTCACAAAATTTTTTGTTAGGCAAAAATTCATGTTTTAAAAAAATTATATATTATACACACTATTTATATATGTGTGTACAAAAGTTTTTCTACTATGCTTAATAAACGCTTGAGAAAGACCAAAAAAGAAGAGATGGAGAAACTAAACGAAAGGAGAACACTGAATATGAAATACAAAAAGTGAAACAAATTAGATAAAAGTAAAAGATCATCATATAGTCCACCTGTTTTTAAACTTGGCTGCTCATTAGAAACATATCTGGAACTCTGGAGAAAAACAATAATATATGTGCATTTTTATTTTTCAAAAATTTCCATAGATCAGTCTTAAGGACTCTGTGGGAGAGGGAGAGGGTGGGGAGATTTGGGAGAATAGCATTGAAACATGTATAATATCATGTATGAAATGAGTCGCCAGTCCAGGTTCGATGCACGGTACTGGATGCTTGGGGCTGGTGCACTGGGACGACCCAGAGGGAGGGTAGGGGAGGGAGGAGGGAGGAGGGCTCAGGATGGGGAACGCGGGTATACCTGTGGCGGATTCATTTCGATATTTGGCAAAACTAATACAATATTGTAAAGTTTAAAAATAAAATAAAATTTAAAAAAAAAGAATAAAACTTCTGCTGAAACTGTTAGAAAATTTAAAAAAATTTAAGGTATTTTATTGAGGCAAAAAATCCTGTTTTAACCTATTTTCTTTCATAGATCTCTTATTGTATTTCTTCTCACCTGAAGTTTGTTAACTGGTCTCAGAAAAAAACAAGTGTTAATTACAAAAAAAAAAAAAAAAAAAAATTTCCAAGATATGCATCTGGATTTTAAAAAGTGATTATAGGTTTTTGTATTAAATGGTAGTTTTGGTGTTACAGAAGTATATTATCTTTCCATTGACCAATTATGTTATAATGGTATTAAGTGTGTAACAGTTATATAATCACAATAGTAAAAGATGTTTATCAGTTTCCGCAATCAATAGCCAGACAAAAAATATAAGGTCATTACAATTGCAAGCCCTAATGGGAACATGATTAACCTAACCATATAGAACAACTGAAAAGTAAAGGTGAAAGTGAAAGTCGCTCAGTAGCATGCGACTCTTTGCGACCCTATGGACTATACAGCGAGTGGAATTTTCCAGGCCTGAATACTGGAGTGGGTAGCCTTTCCCTTCTCCAGGGGATCTTCCAAACCCAGGGATTGAACCCAGATTTCCCGCATTGCAGGCGAATTCTTTACCAGCTGAGAAATGAGGGAAGTGCAAGAATACTGGGGTGGGTACCCTATCCTTTCTCCAGCAGATCTTTCCGGGCCAGGAATCAAACCAGGGTTGCCTGCATTGCAGGCAGATTCTTTAGCAACTGAGCTATGAGGGAAGCTAATTTAATTCAGATGACCATTATATCTATTACTTTGGGCAAGAATCCCTTAGAAGAAATGGAGTGGCCCTCTTAGTCAACCAGAGTCCAAAATGCACTACTTGGGTGGAAACTCAAAAGTGACAGAAGGATCTCTGTTCATTTCCAAGGCAAACCATTCAATATCACAGTAATCCAAGTCTATGCCCGAACCATTAATGGCAAAGAAGCTGAGGTTTAAAGTTTCTAAGAAAACCTACAAGACCTTCTAGAACTAACACTAAAAAATGATTTCCTTCTCATCATAGGGCACTGGAATGCAAAAGTAGGAAGTCAAGAGATACCTGGATTAACAGTCAAATTTGGCCTTGGAGTACAGAATGAAGTACGGCAAAGGTGAACAGAGTTTTGCCAAGAGAATTCATTGGTCATAGCAAACACCCTCTTCCAACAATACAAGAGATAACGCTACACATGGACATCACCAGATGGTCAATACCAAAATCAGACTGATTATATTATTAGCAGCCGAACTTGGAGAAACGCTATACAGTCAGATAAAAACAAGACAAGGAACTGACTGTGGCTCATGAACTCCTATTGCAAAATTCAGACTTAAATTGAAAAAAGTAGGGAAAACTACTACCATTCAGGTATGACCTAAATCAAATAACTTACAGTTATACAGAGGAAGTGACAAGCAGATTCTAAGAACTAGATTTGATAGACTGAGTGCATAAAAAAGCATAGGTAGGTGTTCATAACATTTACAGAAGGCAGTGATCAAGACCATCCCCAAGAAACAGAAATGCAAAAAAGGCAAAATGGTTGTCTGAGGAGGCCTTATAAATAGCTGTGAAAAGAAGAGCAAAAAAGAAAAGGAAAGATATATCCATTTGAATGCAAAGCTCCAAAGAAGAGCAAGGAGAGGTGAGAAAGCCTTTCTAAGAGATCAGTGCAAAAATAGAGGAAAACAATATAATGGGAAAGTCTAGAGATATCTTCCAGAATATTAGAGATACCAAGGGAACATTTCATGCAAAAATGGGCACAATAAAGGACAGAAACAGTATGGTCCTAACAGAAGAAGATATTAAGAAGAGGTAGCAACAATACACTGAAGAACTATACAAAAAAGATCTTAATGACCCAGGCAATCATGACTGTGTGATCACTCACCTACAGCCAGACTGTAAAGTCAAGTGGGCTTTAGGAAGCATCACTATGAACAAAGCTACTGGAGGTGATGAAATTCCACTTGAGCTATTTCAAATCCTAAAAGATGATGCTGTGAAAGTGCTGCACTTAGTATGTCAGCATTTGGAAAACTCAGCAGTGGCCACAGGATTAGAAAAGGTGTTTTCATTCCCATCCCAAGGAAAGGCAATGCCAAAGAATGTTCAAACTACTGCACAATTGCACTCATCTTACACACTAACAATGTAATGCTCAAAATTCTCCAAACCAGGCTTCAAAAGTACGTGAACTGAGAACTTTCAGATGTTCAACCTGGATTTAGAAAAAGCAGAGGAACCAAAGATCAAATTGCCAACATCCACTGGATTATAGAAAAAGCAAGAGAATTCCAGAAAAAAAAATCTACTTCTGCTTTATCAACTAAACCAAAGCCTTTGACCGTGTGAATTACAAAATATCTATGGAAAATTCTGAAAGAGATGGGAATCCCAGACCACATTACCTTCCTCTTGAAAACTATTTATGCATGACAAGAAGCAACAGTTAGAACTGGACATGGAACAACAGACTGCTTACAAATTGGGAATGAAGTATGTCAAGGCTGTATATTGTCACTCTGCTTATTTAACTTATATACAGGGTCAGCTCAGTTAGTTCAGTCGCTCAGTCATGTCTGACTCTTTGCGACCCCATGAATTGCAGCACGCCAAGCCTCCCTGTCCATCACCAACTCCCAGAGTTCACTCAAATCATGTCCATAAGGTCAGTGATGCAATCCAGCCATCTCATCTTCTGTCATCCCCTTCTCCTCCTGCCCCCAATCCCTCCCAGAATCAGGGTCTTTTCCAATGAGTCAACTCTTCGCCTTAGGTGGCCAGAGGAATGGAGTTTCAACTTTAGCATTAGTCCTTCCATTAAATACCCAGGACTGATCTCCTTTAGAATGGACTGGTTGGATCTCCTTGCAGTCCAAGGGACTCTCAAGAGTCTTCTCCAACACCACAGTTCAAAAGCATCAATTATTTGGTGCTCTGCTTTCTTCACAGCTCAACTCTCACATCCATACATGACCACTGGAAAAACCATACCCTTGACTAGACAGACCTTTGCTGGCAAAGTAATGTCTTTGTTTTTGAATATGTCATCTAGGTTGGTCATAACTTTCCTTCCAAGGAGTAAGAGTCTTTTAATTTCATGGCTGCAGTCACCATCTGCAGTGATTTTGAAACCAAAAAAAATAAAGTCTGATACTAATTTCACTGTTTCCCATCTATTTCCCATGAAGTGATGGGACCAGATGTCATGATCTTACTTTTCTGAATGCTGAGTTTTAAGCCAACTTTTTCACTCTCCTCTTTCACTTTCATCAAGAGGCTCTTTAGTTTCTTTTCATTTTCTGCCATAAGGGTGGTGTCATCTGCATATCTGAGGTGATTGATATTTCTCCCGGCAGTCTAGATTCCAGCTTGTGTTTCTTCCAGCCCAGCATTTCTCATGATGTACTCTGCATATAAGTTAAATAAGCAGGGTGACAATATACAGCCTTGACATACTCCTTTTCCTATTTGGAACCAGTCTGTTGGTCCATGTCCAGTTCTGACTGTTGCTTCCTGACCTGCATATAGGTTTCTCAAGAGGCAGGTCAGGTGGTCCGGTATTCCTGTCTCTTTCAGAATTTTCTGCAGTTTATTGTAATCCACACAGTCAAAGGCTTTGGAATAGTCAATAAAGCGGAAATAGATGTTTTTCTGGAACTCTCTTGCTTTTTTGATGATCCAGCGGTTGTTGGCAATTTGATTTCTGGTTCCTCTGCCTTTTCTAAAACCAGCTTGAACATCTGGAAGTTCACGGTTCACGTATTGCTGAAGCCTGGCTTGGAGAATTTTGAGCATTACTTTAATAACATGTGAGATGAGTGCAATTGTGTGGTAGTTTGAGGATTCTTTGGCATTGCCTTTCTTTGGGATTGAAATGAAAACTGATTTTTCCAGTCCTGTGACCACTTCTGAGTTTTCCAATTTTGCTTGCATCTTGAGAGCAGCACTTTGACAGCATCATCTTTCAGGATTTGAAATAGCTCAACTGGAATTCTATCACTTCCACTAGCTTTGTTCGTGGTGATGCAGTCATGCAAAATGCTGGGCTGGATGAAACACAAGCTGGAATCAAGATTACTGTGAGAAATATCAATAGCCTCAGATACACAGATGACACCACCCTTAAGGCAGAAAGTGAAGAGGAACTAAAGAGCCTTTTGATGAAAGTGAAAGAGGAGGGTGAAAAAGTTGGCTTAAAGCTTAACATTTAAAAAAGTAAGATCACGCCATCTGATCCCATCACTTCATGGGAAATAGATGGGGAAACAGTGGAAACTGTGAAAGACTTTATTTTCTTGGATTCCAAAGTCACTGCAGATGGTGACTGCAGGTATTAAGTTAAAAGACGCTTGTTCCTTGGAAGGAAAGTTATGACCAACCTAGACAAAATATTAAAAAGCAGAGACATTACTTTGCCAACCAAGATTCATCTAGTCAAAGCTATGGTTTTTCCAGTGGTCATGTATGGATGTGAGAGTTGGACCATAAAGAAAGCTGAGCGCTGAAGAATTGATTCTTTTGAACTGTGGTGTTTGAAAAGGCTCTTGAGAGTCCCTTGGACTGCAAGGAGATCCAACCAGTCAATCCTAAAGGAAATCAGCCCTGAATATTCATTGGAAGGACTGATGTTGAAGCTCCAATACTTTGGCCACCTTATATGAAGAACTGGCTCATTTGAAAAGACTATGATGCTGGGAAAGATTGAGAGCAGGAGGAGAAGGGGATGACAGAGGATGAGATGGTTGGATGGCATCACCAACTCGATGGTTATAAGTTCGAACAAGCTCTGGGAGTTGCTGAAGGACAGGCAAGCTTGGCGTGATGCAGTCTATGGGTTTGCAAAGAGTCAGACCCTACTGAGCCACTGAACTGAACTGATAGAATAATTGCATACAATTTGGGGGATCATGATATGGATTATGATATGATAAGTAGAAATACATACATGTGCCTATTTTTATCTGTCCAGTCTATTTTATTTCTTTTGTTTAATGCATTTAATTCATTTACATTTAAGGTAATTATCAATATGTATGTATGATCCTATTACTATTTCCTTAATTGTTTGGGTTCATTTTATGTAGGTCTTTCCTTTTCTTGTGTTTCCTGCCTAGAAAAGTGCCATTAGCATTTGTTGTAATGCTGGTTTGGTGGCGCTGAAGTCTCTTAACTTTTCTGGTCTGGAAAGATTTTGATTTCTCCATCAAATCTGAATGAGAGTCTTGCTGGGTAGAGTTTTCTTGGTTATAAGTTCTTCTATTTCATTACTTTAAATATATCATGTCATTCCTTTATGGTTTGTAGTTTCTCAAGAAATCAGCTGATAATCTTACAGGAGTTCCCTTCTATGTTACTTATCATGTTTCCTTTGTTTCTTTTAGTATTTTATCCTTGTCTTTAATTTTTGTCATTTTGATTACTATGTGTCTCAGTGTGTTCCTCCTTGTGTTTATCCTGCCTGGGACTCTCTGTGCTTCCTGGACTTGGTTGACTGTTTCCTTTCCCATGTTAGAGAAGTTTTTAGTCATTATTTTTCAAATATTTTCTCAGGTCCTTTCTCTCTCTCTTCTTCTGGGACCACTATAATGTGAACGTTAATATGTTTAATGTTGTCCCAGTCTTCTCTTTGGCTGTCTTCATTTTTTTTTCCTTTCATTTTTCTATATTCTGTTCTGCAGTAGTGATCTGCACCATTCTGTCCTCCAGATCTTTTATCCATGCTTCTGCCTAAATTATTCTGCTATTGATTCCTCCTAGTGTATTATCCATCTCTTTGTTTGTTCTTTATTTTTTCTAGGTCTTTGGTAAACATTATTCTGCGTCTTCCCTTTTTTTCCAGAGATTCCGGACCATCTTCACTATCATTATTCTCAATTCTTTTCCTGGAAGTTGCCTATCTCCATTTAGTTGTTTTTCTGGGGTTTTATCTTGTCCCTTCATCTGGGACATAATTTTTCTAATTTTTCATCATGGTTAACATTCTATAATATGAGTTTTGTTCTAGCTGCTATGGGATAGTGGTTCTTTTGCTGATCTCTGGGGATGAGGTTAAGATGCTTATTTAAGATTCCTGATGGAAGGGACTGGTGATAAGAAAAACTGGGTCTTGCTCTAGTAGGCAAAGCCTTGCTCAGTAAAGCTTGAATCAATTATATGCTGATGAATGAAGTTGTGCTCCCTCCTTGTTAGCTGTGTGACCCAAGGCAAACGAGAATTGGGGTCTATAGATTATTCAGTTCAGTTCACTTCAGTCGCTCAGTCACTCTTTCTGATCCCATGGACCACAGCACGCCAGGCCTCCCTGTTCATCACCAACTCCCAGAGTTTACCCAAACTCATGTCCATTGAATCGGTGATGCCATCCAACCATCTTATCCACTGTCATACCCTTCTCCTCCCACCCTCAATCTTTCCCAGCATCAGGGTCTTTTCAAATGAGTCAGCGCTTTGCATCAGGTGGCCAAAGTATTGGAGTTTCAGCTTCAACCTAAGTACTTCCAATGAACAGTCAGGACTGATCTCCTTTAGGACAGATCTCCAGGACTGGTTGGATCTCCTTGCAATCCAAAGAACTCTCAAGAGTTTTCTCCAACACCACTATTCAAAAGCATCAGTTCTTCAGCACGCAGCTTTCTTTATAGTCCAACTCTCACATCCATACATGACTACTAGAAAAATAATAGACTTGACTAGATGGACCTTTGGAGAAGGCAATGGAACCCCACTCCAGTACTCTTGCCTGGAAAATCCCATGGATGGAGGAGCCTGGTAGGCTGCAGTCCATGGGGTAATGAAGAGTCAAACACAACTGAGTGACTTCACGTTCAATTTTCAATTTCACGCATTGGAGAATGAAATGGCAACCCACTCCAGTGTTCTTGCCTGGAGAATCCCAGGGACAGGGAAGCCTGGTGGGCTGCCATCTATGGGGTCGCACAGAGTCGGACACGACTGGAGTGACTTAGCAGCAGACGGACCTTTGTTGGCAAAGTAATGGCTCTGCTTTTTAATATGCTGTGTAGGTTGGTCATAACTTTTCTTCCAAGGAGAAAGCATCTTTTAATTTCATGGCCTCAATCCCCATCTGCAGTGATTTTGGAGCCCCCAAAGATAAAGTCAGCCACTGTTTCCACTGTTTTCCCATCTATTTGCCATGAAATGATGGGACCAGATGCCATGATCTTAGTTTTCTGAATGTTGAGCTTTAAGCCAAATTTTTCTCTCTCCTTATTTATCTCCTCATTCATCAAGAGGCTCTTTAGTTCCTCTTCACTTTCTGCCATATTGTTGGTTTCATGTGCATATCTGAGGTTATTGATATTTCTCCCAGCAATCTTGATTCCAGCTTGGCTTCATACAGCCCAGCATTTCTCATGATGTATTCTGCATATAAGTTAAATAAGCAGGGTGACAATATATGGCCTTGACATACTTGTTTCTCAAAATGCAACCAGTCTATTTTTCCATGTTCAGTTCTAACTGTTGCTTCCTTACCTGTATACAGATTTCTCAAGAGGCATGTCAGGTGGTCTGCTATTCCCATCTCTTTCAGAATTTTCGACAGTTTATTGTGATCCACACAGTCAAAGGCCTTGACATAGTCAATAAAGAAGAAATAAAGGTTTTTCTGGAACTCTCTTGCTTTTTTGATGATCCAGTGGATGTTGGCAATTCGGTCTCTGGTTCCTCTGCCTTTTCCAAATCCAGCTTAAACATCTGGAATTTCACAGTTCACATATTGCTGAAGCCTGGCTTGGAGAATTTTGAGCATTAGTTTACTTGCATGTGAGATGAGTGCAATTGTGTTTTAGTTTGAACATTCTTTGGCTTTGTGTTTCTTTCAGATTAGAATGAAAACTTACCTTTTACAGTCCTGTGGCCACTGCTAAGTTTTACAAATTTGCTGGCATATTGAGTGAAGCATTTTAACAGCATCATCTTTTAAGATTTGAAACAGCTCAACTGGAATCCCATCATCTCCACTAGCTTTGTTCATAGTGATGCTTTCTAAGGCCCACTTGACTTCACATTCCTGGATGTCTGGCTTTAGGTGAGTGATCACACCATCATGATTATCTTGTTCATGAAGATCCTTTTTGTACAGTTCTTCTGTGTATTCTTATATCTTCTGATTCTATTAGGTCCATACAATTTCTGTCCTTTATTGAGCCCATCTTTGCATGAAATGTTCCCTTGGTATCTGTAATTTTCTTGAAGAGCTCTCCAGTTTTTCCCACTCAATTGTCTTTCTCTGATTCTTTGCATTGATCACTGAGGAAGGCTTTCTTATCTCTCCTTGCTATTCTTTGGAACTTTGCATTTGAATTCAGACTTAAATTGAAGAAAGTAGGGAAAACCATTAGACCATTCAGGTATGACCTAAATCAAATCCCTTATGATTATACAGTGGAAGTGAGAAATAGATTTAAGGGACTAGATCTGATAGAGTGCCTGATGAACTATGGACAGAGGTTCATGACATTGTACAGGAGACAGGGATCAAGATCATCCCCATGGAAAAGAAATGCAAAAAAGCAAACTGGCTGTCTGGGGAGGCC
Organism: Bos grunniens; assembly: GCF_055505025.1. Lineage (NCBI taxonomy): Eukaryota > Metazoa > Chordata > Mammalia > Artiodactyla > Bovidae > Bos > Bos grunniens. The sequence goes on along the minus strand of NC_141194.1, from coordinate 94,769,603 downwards.
TTACAAATAGCTGTGAACAGAAGAGATGTGAAAAGCAAAGGAAAAAAGGAAAGATATAAGCATCTGAATGCAGAGTTCCAAAGAATAGCAAGAAGAGATAAGAAAGCCTTCCTCAGCGGTCAATGCAAAGAAATAGAGGAAAACAACAGAATGGGAAAGACTAGAGATCTCTTCAAGAAAATTAGAGATACCAAGGGAACATTTCATGCAAAGATGGGCTCAGTAAAGGACAGAAATGGAATGGACCTAACAGAAGCAGAAGATATTAAGAAGAGGTGGCAAGAATACACAGAAGAACTGTACAAAAAAGAGCTTCATGACCCAGATAATCATGATGGTATGATCACTCACCTAGAGCCGGACATCCTGCAATGTGAAGTCAAGTGTGCTTTAGAAAGCATCACTACAAACAAAGCTAGTGGAGGTGATGGAATTCCAGTTGAGCTATTTCAAATCCTGAAAGATGATGTTGTGAAAGGGCTGCGCTCAGTATGCAAGCAAATTTGGAAAACTCAGCAGTGGCCACAGGACTGGAAAAGGTCAGTTTTCATTCCAATCCCAAAGAAAGGCAATGCCAAAGAATGCTCAAGCTACCGCACAATTACAATCATCTCACACGCTAGTAAAGTAATGCTCAAATTTCTCCAAGCCAGGCTTCAGCAGTATGCGAAACATGAACTTCCTGATGTTCAAGCTGGTTTTAAAAAGGCAGAGGAACCAGAAATCAAATTTCCAACATCCACTGGATCATCGAAAAAGCAAGAGAGTTCCTGAAAAACATCTATTTCTGCTTTATTGACTATGTCAAAGCCTTTGACTGTGTGGATCACAATAAACTGTGGAAAATTCTTCAAGAGATGGGAATGCCAGACCACCTGACCTGCCTCTTGAGATATCTGTATGCAGGTCAAGAAGCAACACTTAGAACTGGGCATGGAAAAACAGACTGGTTCTAAATAGGAAAAGGAGTATGTCAAGGCTGTATATTGTCACCCTGCTTATTTAACTTATATGCAGTGTACATCATGAGAAATGCTGGACTGGAAGAACCACAAGCTGGAATCAAGATTGCCGGGAGAAATGTCAATAACCTCAGATATGCAGATGATACCACCCTTATGGCAGAAAGTGAAGAGGAACTAAAGCCTCTTGATGAAAGTGAAAGAGGAGAGTGAAAAAGTTGGCTTAAAGCTCAACATTCAGAAAATGAAGATCATGGCATCTGTCCCATCACTTCATGGGAAATAAATAGGGAAACAGTGGAAACAGTGTCAAACCTTATTTTGGGGGGCTCCAAAATCACATGGTGATTGCAGCCATGAAATTAAAAGACGCTTACTCTTTTGAATGAAAGTTATGACCAACCTAGATAGCATATTCAAAAGCAGAGACATTACTTTGCCAACAAAGGTCCATCTAGTCAAGGCTATGGTTTTTCCTGTGGTCATGTATGGATTTGAGAGTTGGACTGTGAAGAAATCTGAACATCGAAGAACTGATGCTTTTGAACTGTGGTGTTGGAGAAGATTCTTGAGTCCCTTGGACTGCAAGATGATCCAGCCAGTCCATTCTAAAGGAGATCAGTCCTGGGTGTTCTTTGGAAGGAATGATGCTAAAGCTGAAACTCCAGTACTTTGGCCACCTCATATGAAGAGTTGACTCATTGGAAAAGACTCTGATGCTGGGAGGTATTGGGGGCAGGAGGAGAAGGGGACGACAGAAGATGAGATGGCTGGATGATATCACCAACTCGATGGACGTGAGTTTGAGTGAATTCCGAGAGTTGGTGATGGACAAGTAGGCCTGGCATGCTGCAGTTCATGGGGTTGCAAAGAGTCAGAAATGACTGAGCAACTGAACTGAACTGAACTGATCTTTCCTTTTCTCTTTTGCTTTTCATTTCTCTTCTTATCACAGCTATTTGTAACGCCTCCTCAGACAGCTGTTTTTTTTTTTTTTTTTTTTTTGCATTTCTTTTTCTTTGGATTGTCTTGATCCCTGTTTCCTGTACAATGCCACGAACCTTCAACCATAATTCATCAGGCACTCTGTCTGTCAGATCTAGTCCCTTAAATCTATTTCTCACTTCCACTGTTTAATCATATGGGGTTTGATTTAGGTCATACCTGAATGGTCTGGTGGTTTTCCCACTTTGTTCAATTTAATTGTGTATTTGGCAATATGGTAGTAATGGTGACCTCCAAGAGGGGTTACACCAAAGGGGGTGTTCCCAGACTGTTGCTCCCAGGGCTCCTATTCCTGTGGTGAATCCCTGCCCACCCAAGCCTCCACAAGAGACCCTCAAACAGAGCAGATGGTTTTGGTTTAGTCGCTTATGGGGTCCTGCTCCTTTTCCATGGGTCTTGGTGCACACAAGATTCTGTTTGTACCCTCCAAGACTGAAGTCTCGGTTTCCCACAGTTTTGTGGAAATCTTATCAAATCCCATTGGTAGTCAAGGTCGAATTCCTTGGGGATTCCCAATGCCTTTGTCAGATTCACCAGGCTGGGAAGTCTGACATGAGGTTTATAACCTTGAAAACTGGGATAACTTCTTTGGTGTTATTATTCTGCAGTTTGTGGATCACTCATCCTGTGGGTATGGATTTGATTTTTATCATGATTGTGCCTCTCCCACCATCCCACTGAAATTTCTTAATTGTCTTGGATGTGGGGTATTTTTGGTGGGTTCCAGCATTCTCCTGCCAATGGTTGTTCAGCAACTAGTTACGATTTTGGTGCTGTTGCAGGAAGAGAGGAACGTGTGTCCTACTTCACCATCTTGAACTGGAAGACATGATTCTCTGAGATTTCAATTGTATTCTAAATAATCCATGTTCTGTTCTTTTTCTAAATTTTCCGCATAGATCTTTGAAAGAGTGCTGATTCAAAGTTTGAGGAATTGTCTATTTATTTACTTAAACTTTCAATATTAAATTCTGTTTTTTTTTTTTTCCCACTGTGGTCAAAAACATTGCCTCAAAAATACTTGCTTCCAAAATGTATGTACTCTTTATATGCTACTTAAAACACAATCAAATTTTGTAAATATTTCATAAAAATTTTTTAAAGTACTATTGAAAGATGATAATTGGAATAGAAACACATTTTGATTCTGAATTTCTGAATTTCAAAGTAAAAAGAAAACAATAAAACAATATTATAACAAAACTATGAGGAAAAATATTTCTCTCTACCCCTGAAGTACAGGCGAGTGGGGAGAAACCCACCAGGAACCATGAGATATGAATATTATCAGCATCTATGTAGGAAGAAGCAGAAGACAATAGAAGAACTTCTGATGATCTTGAGACTCTGTGTGTGTGTGTGTGTGTGCACGTGCTTAGATGTGTCTGACTGTTTGTGATCACATGAACTGTAGCCTGCCAGGCTCCTCTGTCCATGGGATTATCCAGGCAAGTATACTGGAGTAGGTAGCCATTCCCTGCTCCAGGGGATCTTCCTGACCCAGAGATAGAACTCACATGTCTATGTCTTGTGAATTTTCAGGTGGATTCTTTACCACTGTGCCACCTGGGAATTTCAAACTTGGGAATAGAAGAATTCATACATATCCTACAGGTATTTACTGAAAAGTGCAGTGGGCTATTTTTAAAATAGACATTTACATTGCCAGTGGTTTTGCCCAGTCCAATAAAGGTTAAGTGCAAGTATCCCAATGTATAATCAGAGAGGCTACAACATTAAAATCATGTACTCTCAGAACTACTCTACCACAGAGTAGGGCTCGCTACTAAGGGGAAAACTACTCATAGAGAAATAAAAATTCAGCCGGAAATAGATAACAAGTATAACAGAGACAGGAAATATCTGAACCCAACCAGCTATATTTTTAACACTTCACAAAAACAGCATAAGAAGGATCTTTGAAAAGTTGAAAAAGCTTTCATAAACCATGCCTTCTGTAGGTTTAGGGAGACTATCTTTACATGAGGAAGAAAAATAGGAAAGTAATGAGATGAAATACTATACCAAAATTTTATATAAAAAAATAAAATAGTATCTCTACAAGTACCCAGTCTTCTGGATGATATAGAATTCAAGCCTCTGTATCACAAGGCAAGCATTGGAATAATAATCTTACATTCTTTATGTGGGTTATATTTTCATGAGGTAAATCTTGATATTTGTGTCCATTCAATTTCATTAGAATATGGGTAGTGGAAATTCAATCCATATTTGCTAATAGGCTCTATATTTGAATTGCATGATATTGGTATGATGTTTTGATTGTCTGTATCTTATTATTTAGTTTATTGAAAATTTAAAGTGTGCCTTTCAAGGACTACTATCCATTACTGTAAAAACATTTTTTGTCATTTAAAGCACAGTGGAAATAAAATTTAAGATCTTGAATTCCTAAAAAGTAGAAGTCCTTGGGCAGCATTTTTCATGACGAGATCATCAAGTTCATAAATTATCAACTGTTTCTTCAAGGACAATTATAATAAATGATAGTATATAATTATATAAATAATAAATAAACTTTAATTTAGTGGATAAATATTATATTCACTTATAATAGTCTGAAAATGTTTTTTACTATGAATTCAAAAACAAATATTTATTTCTAGATAAAAGAAAAGATTAAATTCCAATTTAGTTCAGTCCAAGTTTTCACAATTAGAGGGATTTGAATAAATGTATTTGTTCTGAAATATCAGTCACTGAAAGAAACAAATTTAGAACATTTTCTTATAAACTACAAAGAGTTAATTTTGTACCTATAAGTTAGATTAAATAAACCATATGATATTGGTACAATTTCATTTGGTGAACCTAAGTAAAATAAAATAAAATGTGAACTATGTCAAAGTAGAAAGGCCACTATTCCTAACACTCAGAAATTAGGAATAGTAGAGAGGAAATTTGCAGAATCACCATATTACACACAGCCTATCATCAATATGCCCTTTTAAAATAAATTAACATTTTAAAGACTAAACAAGGAATCTTCTTGTGGGAATTCTGAGAATTGTGAGAGCTACTTTCTTGAATTAATAATCGAGATCCCATTGCTTATGGGATTTTCACTTTGTGAAATCCATATCTCAATTGAAAGGGGGTATTGCAAGGCTAGCTTGAATTCTAAAAAGTGATGTGTTAAACTACCTAAAAGTTCAAAACAACAAATTCGACAAATCTTTAAAATTGAACACACTGACAAGTGGATATTAATATTGCTGGCATCCATTTTTTCTGGACAATTGTAAGTAGATATTAAGAGAAACCATTCATGCCCAATTCCAACTGAATATTTCCATAAAATAAAATGTAGAATATATTTTACTTATCTAATTTTGAAATAATTTTTCCAAGGATACATTTTCATCTCTGTAAACACTGTACTCCCTCCAAAGAGAATTAACGACATGAAGGAACAGAACACTGGGACTGTCACCATAAAAACAAAAATTGTCCATCATTTTTTTTAAACAATGAAATCACTCCAAAGTTACATTGAGTTGCAGACTTAATGGTGAAAAACTATTCCATCTCTTATTATGTACAATGTTACCATGCAATTTGAAAAGATCTTAATGTCTACAATTTGTTATTGCCTTTAATGTTTCTTTTTAAATGTCTAGGTGATTTCAGAAGAGGAACAAGTGCTATCAAATTCTTAAGCCATTGAACTGATACAGATTTTCCCATGTGTATCTTCCCAGCACTACTAAAAATTTGTCTTCATTTCCCAATAAAGAGCTAGGTAATTGGTAGGTGTAGTACGTAACTATCATTACGACTGCCTATAACTGGGCCATCTTAAAAAAAAAAAAAAAAAAAACACACTTATATATAAATGCCAAATTGTCTTCCCATTCTATTTTATTAAATACAATCAACCCAGACATCAGGCTAATAGCCCAACTTGGCAGAATTTAAAGATTAGGAAAGTCAGGTTTTTATTGAAAATCCTCAAAGAGAGAATGTCATAACAATTAAAGGTGATGAGGAAATTTTGTTTTTGTCACTCCCCAGCAGAAATGCAAAGTTCTGAAAAAAAGGAATTTTTCTTTTCATGATTATTTTGCTTGAAAGGCAAACAAAAAAAGTAAGACAATTTCAGCAAAATTTTTTCACATGTAGGAATTTCACATAAATTTAATTATATAATTATTCATTTGAAACAGACCAGAGGTAATTTAATAATAAAATTTTCATACACTTATCATGGCTATTTTTATAATTTATGCCATAACCATATCTATTCCATATATTATATAAGTGGAATCCTAAACATTTTTAAGTGTCTAGCTTTTGAAAATTGGAATAGAAAAGTAAAAATAAAACTTTCTTCCACAAAATAAAAATGCAGATTGAATCAAGCTGTCTAATAAAACAAATAAATGCATCTCTTCTTTTTATCTCCACCAAGACGTCATTAAAATGACAACCATGTCAATGATGAGATCACAGTGAAAGTTACAGAACTCAGTAAAATAAGATCTCACATTAGTAGACCCATCAAATGAGATGCTAGATGCTAAATAAGAGCTTGATATAATGCAAAGCATTCTTAAATAGAATATAAAATAAGCATGTTTTAATTGATTAAAGATATAGTAATCAGGAATGAGGAACAAGGAAGATGGAAAAAGCAGTTTTTTTGTTTGTTTGTTTTTTGTTTTTTTAACACAACCAAATCATAAAACTACTGGAAATCGAGAGATAGGCCCAAGAGTAAATATGAAGTTTAGAGGTTGCCAGAAATAAAGGAGAAGTTTGATATATTGAGATTAAAAATGAGCACTGCATAAAACTTCAGGCATAAATAGATGCCAAATCAATATCTATTCTTTACAAGAAAGTTCCTTAATATTCCTAGCTTAAATAAAAAATGTAATGCACAATAATAGGCAGTAGGATGCTAGTGAAAGTTATCTTCTTGTTATTAATATAATTGAAGTTTTTCTGGTGACTCAGACTGTAAAGAATCCACTTGCAATGCAGAGGACCTGGGTTCAGTCCCTGGGTCGGGAATATCCCCAGGGGAATGGAATGGTTATTCACTCCAAAAGAAGCATTTGTAGTATATAGGCCAGCTAGATTCCTGATTCTTTAGTAGTTTGTTACTAGGCCTGAAGTAGTCCTCTGTCAACTTAAACTTTTGACATTTAAAAGTCCCAGAATGTGTGCTAAAGTCAGAAAAGGAAATCAGTGCACCTGACTATTTACTATTGCCCACACTTGTGTTGATGCATATTCCACTTCTTCCCAATCATCAGAGGAAGTCTCCAATTATCAGTGTAAGCACTCACTGAAAGGCTTACAGAAGCTAAAAAAGAAAATAAGATATCACCCAACAGTTGATGAAAATCAGCACCATAAAAGAGAAGTACTAATCTCAATACATACTAAAAATTTAATCCCAGTAAATAGAGTTAACAGAGGAAATGTCAGAAAGCATAAATATTTACAATATATTTTTCTTTCTTTTCTTTTCTTTTTTAACTTTACAATATTGTATTGGTTTTGCCATATATCAAAATGAATCTGCCACAGGTATACACGTGTTCCCCATCCTGAACCCTCCTCCCTCCCCATACCATCCCTGTGGGTCGTCCCAGTGCACCAGCCCCAAGCATCCAGTATTGTGCATCGAACCTGGACTGGTAACTCGTTTCATATATGATATTATACATGTTTCAATGCCATTCTCCCAAATCATCCCACCCTCTCCCTCTCCCACAGAGTCCAAAAGACTGTTCTATACATTAGCGTCTCTTCTGCTGTCTCGTATACAGGGTTATTGTTACCATCTTTCTAAATTCCATATATATGCGTTAGTATACTGTATTGGTGTTTCTCTTTCTGGCTTACTTCACTCTGTATAATAGGCTCCAGTTTCATCCACCTCATTAGAACTGATTCAAATGTCCATCAGCAGATGAATGGATAATAAAGCTATGGTACATATACACAATGGAGTATTACTCAGCCATTAAAAAAAATATTTACAATTTTATTGTTGTTGATGTTTAGTCACTAAGTCATACCCGACTCTTTTGTGGCCTCATGGACTGTAACCCACCAGGCTCCTCTGTCCATGGGATTATCCAAGCAAGAATACTGGAGTGGGCTGCCATTTCCTTCTCCAAGGGATCTTCCCAATGCAGGGATTGAATCCATGTATCCTATGTCTTTTTAAAAATACAAAAGCATAATACACCCATTTAAAAGAATGCTATGAAATTATTTATTATAATTAATTTTAGAAATCACAAATTCAGATATTGAAATATTTTTAATTACAATACTATAAATGAGTAACAAAATGAGTTTGAAGTGTATAGTGCATTCCTGTACACTAACAATGAAAGATCAGAAAGAGAAATTAAGGGAAAAAATCCCACTTACCATTGCAACAAAAATAATAAAATACTTAGGAATAAACCTACATAAGGAGGTAAAAGATCTGTACTTAGAAAACAATGATACTAATAAAAAGAAATCAAAGACAAGGCAATCAGATGGAGAGATATATCATGTTATTGGATTGGAAGAATCAACATTGTGAAAATGACTATATTGCCCAAAGTAAACTACTGATTTGGTGCAATCCTTACCAAATTACCAATGGCATTTTTCACAGAATTAAAACTAAAAATTTGACAATTTGTATGGAAATGCAAAAGACCCTTAGTACCCATGGCTGATTCATGTCAATGCATGAGAAAGATAAAAAAAAAAAAAAAAAAAAAGACCCTTAATATCCAAAGTTATCTTGAGAAAGGAAAACTCAGTTGGAGGAATGAGACTTTCTGACTTGAGATTATACTACAAAGCTACACTAATAAAGATGTATGGTAAAGGCACAAAAACAGAACTATAGATCAATGGAACAGGAAAGAAAGCCTAGATATAAACCTATACACCTATGGTTACAAGAAAAACTAGTCTGTCTAATAAGCAGGGAAAACTGGACAGCTATGCATAACAGAATGAAAATAGAACATGTCCTAACACCATATACAAAAATATACTCAAAATGAATTAGACATAAATGTAAGGTTTGACATTGTAAAACACTTAAAGGAAAACATAGGAAGAACACTCTTTTGCATATCACAGCAAACTCTTTTGTGAATCACCAACTACATAATGGAAATAAAAGCAAAAATTAAAAAAATTGGACCCAAAAAAATCTTAAGAGCTGTGACACAGCAAATGAAACCATAAATAAGATAAAAAGACAATCTTAAGAAAGGGAGAAAATATTTGCAAATGAAGCAATTGATAAGGGATTAACTTCAAAATATACAAACAGTTCATGCACCTCAATATGGAAAAAAAAATAAAAAATAGAAGACATAAATAAGCACTTCTCCAAAGAAGACATGCAGATGGTCAAAAGTCACATGAAAAGATGCTTAACCATCACTAATTATTGTTGTTGTTGTTTAGTCACTAAATCATGTCCAACTCTTTGCAACCCCATGAACTGCAGCACATCAGGCTTCTGTGTACTTCACTGTCTCCCTGAGTTTGCTTAAACTTATGTCCATTGAGTCAGGGATGCCATCCAACCATCTCACCCTCTGTTGCCCACTTCTCCTCTTGACATCAATTTTTCCAGTATCAGGGTCTTTTCCAATGAGTCGGCTCTTTGCATGAGGTGGCCAAAATATTTGAGCTACAGCTTCAGCATCAGTCCTTCCAATGAATATTCAGGGTTGATTTCCTTTAGGACTGATTTGTTTGATCTCCTTGCTGTCCAAGGGACTCTCAAGAGTCTTCTCCAGCACCACAGTTTGAAGGCATCAATTCTTTGTCACTCAGGCTTCTTTATGGTCCAACTCTCATATCCATACATGACTACTGGAAAAACCATAGCTTTGACTAGACAGATCTTTTTGGAAAAGTGATGTCTCTCCTTTTTAATATACTGTGTAGTTTTGCCATAGCTATTCTTACAAGGACCAATCATCTTTTAATTGTGTCACTGTCATCACCATCTGCATTGATTTTGGTGCCAAAAAAAGTGAAATCTGACACAGTTTTCACATTGTCCTTATATATTTGACATAAAGTTAGAGGGCTGGAAGCCATGATCTTAGTTTTTTGTTTTTTTGTTTTTTTAATTTTATTTTATTTTTAAACTTTACAATATTGTATTAGTTTTGCCACATATCGAAATGAATCCGTCACAGGTATACCTGTGTTCCCCATCCTGAACCCTCCTCCCTCCTCCCTCCCCATACCCTCCCTCTGGGTCGTCCCAGTGCACCAGCCCCAAGCATCCAGTATCGTGCATCGAACCTGGACTGGCCACTTGTTTCATACATGATATTATACATGTTTCAATGCCATTCTCCCAAATCTCCCCACCCTCTCCCTCTCCCACAGAATCCATAAGACTGATCTATACATCAGTGTCTCTTTTGCTGTCTTGTACACAGGGTTATTGTTACCATCTTTCTAAATCCCATATATATGCATTAGTATACTGCATTGGTGTTTTTCTTTCTGGCTTACTTCACTCTGTAAAATAGGTTCCAGTTTCATCCATCTCATTAGAACTGGTCTTAGTTTTTTGAATGTTGACTTTTAAGCCAGCATTTTCATTCTCCTCTTTCACCTTCATCAAGAGGCTCTTCAGTTCCTCTTTGGTTTCTGCCATAAGAGTGGTGTCATCTGCAAATCTGAGGTTGCTTATATTTCTCACTGCAATCTTGATTCCACCTTTTGATCTATCCAGCCCAGCATTTTGCAGTGTACTCTGTATACAAGTTCAATAAGCAGCGTGACCATATACAGCCTTGAAGTACTCCTTTCCCAATTTTGAACCAGTCCATTGTTCCATGTTCAGTTCTAACTGTTGCTTCTTGTCCAGCAGACAGGTTTTTCAGGAGGCATGTAATGAGTTCTGGTAGTCCCACTTCTTTAATAATGTACCACATTTTGTTATGATCCACACAATCAAAGACTTTAGCATTCAATGAAACAGAAGTAGATGTTTTTATGGAATGATCCAGTATATGTTGCCAATTTGAACTCTGGTTCCTCTGCCTTTTCTAAATTGAGGTTGCATATCTGGAAGTTTTTGGTTCATGTACTGCTAAAACCTAGCTTGAAAGATTTTGAACATAATCTTACTGGAATTTGAAATGAGTATAATTGTGTGCCAATTTGAACATTCTTTGTCATTGCCTGTCTTTGGGATTAGAATGAAAACTGGCCTTTTCCAATCCTGTGGCCAGTGCTGAATTTTCCAAATTTGCTGGTTTAGTAAGTGCAGGACTTCCACAGCATCATCCTGTAGGATTTAAAATAGCTCAACTGGAATTATACCACATTCACTTGCTAAGGCCCACTTGACTTCACACTCTAGGATGTCTCTCTCTAGATGACCACACCCTCTTCCAACAACACAAGAGATGACTCTATACATGGACATCACCAGATGGTCAGTACTGAAATCAGTTTGATTATATTCTTTAGAGCCAAAGAAGAAGCTCTATATAGCGTGCAAAAAAAAAAAAAGACTTAGAACTGACTGTGGCTCAGATCAATAGCTCCTTATTGAAAAATTCAGGCTCAAATTGAAGAAAGTAGGGAAAACCACTAGACCATTCATGCATGACCTAAATAAAATTCCTTATGATTATACAATGGAGGTGATGAATCTATCCAAGGGATTAGATCTGGTAGACAGAGTGCCTGCAGAACTATAGATGTAGGTTCATAACATTGTACATAGATTATGATCAAAACTATTCCCAAGAAAAAGAAATGCAAGAAGGCAAAGTGGTCATCTGAGGAGGATTTACAAATAGTTGAGACAAGAAGAGAAGTGAAAGGCAAATGAGAAAGATATACCCAACTGAATACAAAGTATCAAAGAATAACAAGAAGAGATAAGAAACCCTTATTAAGTGAACAAAGCAAAAAATTAGAGGAAAACAATAAAATGTGAAAGATTAGAGATACCTATAGGAAAATTGGAGATACCAAGGGAATATTTCATATAAAAATAAACACAATAAAAAACAAAAATGGCAAGATGACCTTATAGAAGCAGAAGAGATTAAGAAAAAGTGGTAAGAATACATTAATTTTTAGAAAAATGCAAAGGAAAATTTCAATGAGATATCAGGTCACATGGGCCAGAATGACAATCATCCAAAAAAAACAAAAATCTACAAATAATAAATTCTAGAGATGGTGTGGAGAAAAGAGAACCCTCTTACACTGTTGGTGAGAATGTAAACTGTAACAGTATCTATAGATAACAGTATTCAGATTCCTCCAAGAGAACAACCTGATCATGGCAAATACCCTTTTTGAACAACACAAGAGATGACTCTACACATGGGCATCATGTTAATATCAAATGGTCAATATCAAAATCAGATTGATTATATTGTTTCCAGCTTAAGAGGGAGGAGCTATATTCAGGCAGCAAAAACAAGAGCTTGAGCTGATGGTGACTCAGATCATTAACTCCTTATTGCAAAATTTAGGCTTAAATTGGAGAAATTAGGGAAAACCACTATGCCATTCAGGTATGGCCTAAATCAAATCCTTTATGATTACACAGTGGAGGTGACAAATATATTCAAGGGATTAGATCTGGTATACAGAGTGCTAGAAGAACTATGGATGGAAGTTCACACTATAGTAGAGCAAGTGGTGATCAAAACCATCTCAAAGAAAAAGAAACGCAAGAAGGCAAAGTGGTTGCTTGTGGAGGCTTTAAAAATAGCTGAAGAAAGAAGAGAAATTAAATGTAAGGGAGAAATGAAAAGATATACACAACTGAATGCAGAGTTCCACAGAATAGCAAGGAGAGATAAGAAGGCGTTCTTACACGAATAATGCAAAGAAGTAGAGCAAAACAAGAGAATGGGAAGAGCTAGAGATCTCTTCAAGAAAATTGGAGATTTCAAGGAAACATTTTATGCAAGGATGAGCATGATAAAGGACAGACACGGTAAGGACCTAACAGAGACAGAAGAGATTAAGAAGAGATTGCAAGAATACACAGAACTATACAAAAAAGGTCTTAAAGAGCTATTTCAAATCCTGAAAGATGACACTGTGAAAGTGTTGTACTCAATATGTCAGCAAATTTGGAAAACTCAGCAGTGGCCACAGGACTGGAAAAGGTCAGTTTTCATTTCCATCCCAAAGAAAGGCAATTCCAAAGATTGCTCAAACTATTGCACAATTGCACTCATCTCACATTCTAGTAAAGTAATGCTCAAATTCTCGAAGCCAGGCTTCAGCAATGTGTGAACCTTGAATTTCCATATGTTCAAGCTGGTTTTAGAAAAGGCAGAGGAACCAGAGATCAAATTGCCAACATCCGCTGGCTCATGGAAAAAGCAAGAGAGTCCCAGAAAAACATCTATTTCTGCTTTATTGACTATGCCAAAGCCTTTGACTGTGGATCACAATAAACTGTGGAAAATTCTACAAGAGATGGAAATACCAAACCACTTGACCTGTCTCTTGAGAAATCTGTATGCAGGTCAGGAAGCAACAGTTAGAACTAAACACAGAACAACAGACTGGTTACAAATAGGAAGAGGAGTATGTCAAGGCTGTATGTTGTCACCCTGCTTATTTAAGTTATATGCAGAGTACATCATGAGAAACACTGGGCTGCATGAAGCACAAGCTGGAATCAAGATTGCTGGGAGAGATATCAATAACCTCAGATAAGCAGATTACACCACCCTTATGGCAGAAAGTGAAGAAGAACTAAAGAGCCTCTTGATGAAAATGAAAGAGGAGAGTGAAAATGTTGGCTTAAAGCTCAACATTCAGAAAACTAAGATCAAGGTATCCAGTCCCATCACTTCATGGCAAATAGATGGTAAACAGTGGAAATAGTGGCTGACTTTATTTTTCTGGGCTCCAAAATCACTGAAGATGGTGATTGCAGCCATGAAATTAAAAGACATTCCTTGGAAGGAAAGTTATGACCAACCTAGGTAGCATATTAAAAAGCAGAGACATTACTTTGCCAACAAAGGTCTGTCTAGTCAAGGCTATGGTTTTTCCAGTGGTCAGGTATAGATGTCAGAGTTGGACTTTAAAGAAAGCTGAGCACGGAAAAATTGATGCTTTTGAACTGTGGTGTTGGGGAAGACTCTTGAGAGTCCCTTGGACTGCAAGGAGATCCAACCAGTCCATCCTAATGGAGATCAGTCCTGGGTGTTCATTGGAAGGACTGATGTTCAAGCTTAAACTCCAATACTTTGGCCACCTCATACGAAGAGCTGACTTATTTGAAAAGACCCAGATGCTGGGAAAGATTGAGAGCAGGTGGAGAAGGGGACGACAGAGGATGAGATGATTGGATGACATCACCGACTCGATGGACATGAGTTTGGGTGAACTCCGGGAGTTCTTGGTGGACAGGGAGGCTTGGCATGCTGTGGATCATGGAGTCTCAAATAGTTGGACACGACTGAGAGACTGAACTGAACTGAACTGAGCAGCAGACAGTGAAGAGAAACTGAAGAGCATCTTGATTAGAATGACATAGAAGGTAAAAGCTGGCTTAAAATTCAACATTCCAAAAAGTGACTTCATATCATCTGGCCCCATCACTTCATGGCAAATAGAAGGGGAAACATTGGAAACAATGACAGGCTTTACTTAGGGGAGGGGGGCTCCAAAACCACTGTGGATGGTGATTGCCACAGTGATGGTGAAATTAAAAGATGTTTGTCCTTGTAAGGAAAGCTATGACAAATCTAGACAGTGTATTAAAAAGTAGACATCACTTTGCTGACAATGATCCATCTGTTCAAAGCTATGTTTTTTCCAGTAGTCATGTATTGTTGTGAGAGCTGGACTATAAAGAAGGCTGAACATCAAAAAATTGATGCTTTCGAATTGTGTTGCTGGAGAAGACTCTTGAGAGCCCTTTGTATATGAATGCAATCAAACCAGTCCATCCTAAAGGAAATCAATCCTGAGTATTCATTGGAAATGCTGATGCTGAAGCTGAAACTCCAGTACTTTAGCCACCTGATGCAAAGAGCAGGATCATTGGAAAAGTCCCTGATGCTGAGAAAGATTGACAGCAAGAGAAGTGGATGACAGAAGTTTGATGACAACATCAATTTAATGGACATGAGTTTTCACAAACTCTGGAAGATAATGAAGGTCATAGAATCCTGGCGTGCTGCAGTTTGTGGGGTTGCAAAAAGTCAGATGTGACTTAGTGACTGAATGACAACAACAATGGAGATTCCTTTTTAAAAAGCTAAAAATAGGTCTATCATATGACCCAGCAATCTCACTCCTTGGTATATACCTGGAGAAAATCACAATTCAAAAAGATACATGCACCCCAATGTTTATTGTAGTACTATTTACAGTAGCCTGGACATGAAAACAACCTAAATGTCCATCAACAGAGGAATGGATAAAGAAAATTTGACATATATATATACAACAGAATTTTACTGAGCCATAAAAAGGAATGAAATTGTGTCATTTCCAGAGAACTGGATAGACCCAGAGACTGTCATATCTAGTGATGTAAGTCTAAAAGATAAAAACAAATGTTGCATATTAATGCATATAGGTGGAATCTAGAAAAAATGATACAGATTAACCTATTTTCAAACAGAAATGGAGACAAAGATGTAGAGAACAAATGTATGGACACCAAGGGTGGCAGGAATGGATGGGATGAATTATGAGATTTAGATTGACATATATACACCACTATATACACCACTATGTATAAGATGCATAACTAATGCATCTGTAGAGTTCAGGGAACCTTACTCCATGTTCTATGGTGACCTAGACAGTAAGGATATTTATGAAAGCTGGGATAGATGCACATATATAGCATATGCACATTGCTGTACAGCACACACTAACACATCATTTAAAGCAACTATACTCCAGTATCAGACTTTATTTTTTTAGGCTCCAAAATCACTGCAGATGGTAACTTCAGCCATGAAATTAAAAGACGCTTACTCCTGGAAGAAAAGCTATGACCAACCTAGATAGCATATTGAAAAGCAGAGACACTACTTTGCCAACAAAGGTCCGTCTAGTCAAGGCTATGGTTTTTCCAGTGGCCATGTATGGATGTGAGAGTTGGACTGTGAAGAAAGCCGAGCGCCAAAGAATTGAAGCTTTTGAACTGTGGTGTTGGAGAAGACTCTTGAGAGTCCCTTGGACTGCAAGGAGATCCAACCATTCCATTTTAAAGGAGATCAGCCTTGGGTGTTCTTTGGAAGGATTGATGCTAAAGCTGAAACTCCAGTACTTTGGCCACCTTATGCAAAGAGTTGACTCATTGGAAAAGACACTGATGCTGGAAGGGATTGGGGGCAGGAGGAAAAGGAGACGACAGAGGATGAGATGGCTGGATGGCATCACTGACTCAATGGACATTGAGTCTGAGTGAACTCCGGGAGATGGTGATGGACAGGGAGGCCTGGCGTGCTGCGATTCATGGGGTCGCAAAGATTCGGACACGACTGAGTGACTGATCTGATACTCCAGTAAAAAGCTAAAAGAGAGAAAAAGAGATGTATAAAGTTTTCCAGGAGGTAAAATAGAGTTTTGCCAGAACACACAACAAAGGAACAAATAGTGAGAGAAGAAAACCTTGTATTCCATCATTCATATAATTATGACTTCTATAAAAAAAAAAAAAAAAAAGGATGGACTGTAGCCCACCAGGCTTCTCTGTCCATGGAATTTCCCAGCAAGAATACTGAAATAGGTAGCCATTACCTTCTCCAGGAGATCTTCCTGCCTGACCCAAGGATGTAACTCCAGTCTCTTGCACTGCAGGCAGTTTCTTCGGCTTCTGAGTCAGCTGCTGCTCTGCTCATTCACTTCAGTCGTGTCTGATTCTGTGTGACCCCAGAGATGGCAGCCCACAAGGCTCCCCCGTCCCTGGGATTCTCCAGGCAAGAACACTGGAGTGGGTTGCCATTTCCTTCTGAGACAGCAAGGAAGCCCAAAGAAATAAAAGGGAGAAAACTTTAAAAATAACAGCAAAATTTTGCAATCACAATAGATATATGGAAATCTTTCACTTTTTTCATTTCCAATCCAGTTCTTAATGAGTCCTTATTCTAATTTACACCTAGTAACCAGAATGAATTTTTAAATATAAATTGGCACTTTTGATCTTTAATTAAGCCATTTACTTTTATTATTTATCAGAAAATAAATCTAATTCTTGTTTTTATTTACACTTGATTATCCTTCAAACCTCCCATCATTCCTTTTTTCCTTCTCTCCTTGTATTGAGTAGGCCACAAATCTCCTTCAGTTTTTAAGTAAAAAAAAAAAAATGTATTTTTAAATTTTCATTAAGAACTTTATTGAACAACATCTTCACTGTTTGTTTGTTTGTTTGTTTTTTTCCCACTACATTTTTCCAGGCAACTTCATAATCCCATCTTCCAACTTTCTTTTTGAGCAAATAGTTGTTCCAGATGCCTTTTACAGTCTTCCAGGGAATTAAAATTTTTTCACTAGGAGAATTTTGTAAAAACTAAAATAAATGGAAATCCCAATATTTGGTGAATATGGCAAATGAATCAGAACTTCCCAGCCAAGCTGTAACAGTTTTTTGTCTGAACATCAGAGAAACATGCTATCTTACATTTTCCTGATAAAAGATTCTGTTGACTAATTCTGAATGCATTTTGTAGAGTGCTTCTTTTAGTTAGTCTAATTGGGAGCAGTACTTGTTGGAGTTAGTTTGATTTTCTAGAAGGATTTCATAATATAGGACTCCCAATCCCACCATATATACAGCATCACCTTCTTTGGATAATGATGAGGCAATGGCATGGTTTTTGGTGGTTTATTTCTCTTGTCCCATGATCTCTTCTATTCCACATTATTGTACAGTATCCACTTTTCACCATCCATCACAATTTGTTTAAAAAGCAGAACATTTTCATTGTGTTTAGATAGAGAATTGTATGTGGAAATATGGTCAAGAAGGTTGGTTTTTTTGTTTGTTTGTTTGTTTTGGTTTGTTTGTTTTGCTTATGTGGAATCCAACATCAAACAGACTAACATAACCAAGCTAATGCAAATTATTTTCAACACTTGATTTGGATATTTTGAGTATGTTGGATATCTCCTGAGTGGTATAACCTGAACTATTCTCAATTAATATCTTTATTTGTTTGCTATAGACTTCAACTGGTCTATCTGACTCTGGAACATCGTCCAGCAAGAAATCGCCAGCATGAAACTTCACAAACTGCTTTTGACATGTTCAGTCAATCACAGCACCTTCTCCATATACTGTACAATTTTTTTTTTTTTTAGTTTGGTTTTTACCTTTCTTGAAATGCTAAAGTATAATATGCCAAAATGTTGTTTTTCCCGTCCATCTTCAATATTAAAATGGCTACACAAAAATTCAATACATTTGACTTAAAAAATCATGCTGATATAAAAGCTGTCACAATATAATTGAACAAAACTGTTTCAATGAAGTTAAAAACAACAAAGTGCTACTGGAATCATCTTACAGAAAACACCAAATGAAAATTTTTTGCCAACCCAATACACCATTACACTGGCTTTTTATTATTTCCCAGAAAATATCAAGATAGCTCCTCTATCTTGACCTTTTGGCTTTCTGTTCCTCTTGCCTGGACTAGTCTCCCCAATTCATATCTAAGTGTTTCACACATATACTTCTTATTTCTTCTTCGATTAGTATTATATGCTGTTCTCCTTGGGAAAGCTTACTGCCATCACAACAGCTATTTGTCTTTTACTATTCTTTATCATATCTTGCTGTATATTCCCTTTATCAAGTTATCAGGATCTGTAGGTTCTGTTTTTTATATATTTTTTGTCTAACACAGTGAAATACAATTTCCAAGAGAATAGAGACATTCTCTGTCTGGTTCTCCATTTTATATCCAACATTTAACATGGTAAGTAGCCTAACACAAGCCTAGTACAAGAAAAGTATGCAACATATTTCTTAAAGGAGTGAATGAATTCATTAGGAAGAGTACAATACAATTTAATAAGAATGGCATGCAACTATGCTTGGTTATGGTGGAATTGCAGAATTCAAAAGATAAATAGAGGATATTTTAAAAGTGACAGAAAAGCAGTGATATCACAGAAAATGTTGAAATTAGGCATTGAACTAATTGTCCCCTTCACTGAAACAATTTTAAGATGGCAAGTGTTGACAGGATCATATTTTTCTCAGAACACTGAAATCTAATCCAAAATTTCCAGCAACTAGGAAAGTGCTTGATGAAGAAAAAGGCAGCTATATTTCATAACACAGCACAAGCAGTAATAAATAAAATTTAAAACAGCTTACAAATTATATATATATATATGATATATGCTATATATGCATATATATTTGTGACAAACTGAAAGAAAAAATAGATAGTAACACAATGTACAATTAGGAGGTGCTCCCATTGGAATAAAATATTCTAAAATTGGAACTATACAAAGAATAATTATACTGTCTCAAACCAAAGGATACAAGTAAATTTAAGAAGGATTTCATATTTAGAATAATAAAAATAAATTGAATAGCAAGAGTGGGCAAACCACAATGAAAGTATGGATAAATAAATATAAAAAACAATAAGATTCAAGGTGAAAAATTTTAAAGAGTACAAATACGAATATTTTATATGGATGAAAAACATATTACACAAGAAATATATGATGAAAATGAATCTTCATGTACCTAGCAACACAGCTTTGAAGTATATAAAACTTAAATGTTAAAAATATAAGAAACAGAAAATAAATAATATTTTCAAACATTATTGAAATAAATTTCAATAATTCTTTGTTGAGATACCAAAAAATAATTTCTTTCTTTCTCTCTCCCCTCATAATATACATATATATAAGTGGCTTTCCAGGTAACTCAGTAGTAAAAGAATCTGCCTACCAATGTGAGATTCATAGGAGATGCCAGTTCAACCCCTGGGTCAGGAAGATCCCCTGGAGGAGGAAATGGCAACCCTTTCCAGTTTTCTTGCCTGGAGAATTCCCTGGACAGAGGACCCTGGTGGCCTGCTGTCCATAGAGTTGTAAGGAATTGGACATGACTGAATAACAGAGCACACACACATGCATGTACATATAAATATATATGCATATGTTTTGTGCATATATTGATTCTAATTTTGGATCATAAAAGAAATATATAAAATTTGGATCATACTATATGGGTTTAAAATCTCATAGAACTTATGAACGTTCCTCATATTATTAGTCTTCAAAAACATGAAACCTTTATCCTCTGATCTCTTAATTTTATTTGATACCACATCATCCTCTGATTCTTTTTCATTGAGTATTTCAATTTTAATTGTTATTTAGTACTTATATTCCCTTTAAATCTCATGAAAGTTGCCTTGTTTGACAGTTTCATTGTATTCAAGGGCTAACCAATGTTAGGTTTCCAATTAACACTATATACAAAACATTGACATATACACTTAGACAAACATCACACTAAGTATGTTTTATTTTTAAGACATTTAAGGGAACCACTTGCAGAATTTCAATCAACTAACAATATTTCAATATTTCATAGCTACCAAGTCAAAAGAATGATGTAAAATAAGAGAAAGGTAATATGAGTAGCAAAATGTATAACACTGCCTTTACTTATCATCCTTGAATCCTAGCAGCCTAAATAGTGACTCACACATACTGTGCACTTAATAGGTATTAATTTTATAAATGAATGAATTTATTTTCCCCAGATTTATTAAAATATAATTGGCATTTAATTTTATGTAAGTTTAAGGTCTACAACATGTTGATTGATACATTAACATAACACAAAAATACTTACTTCCATGGCATTAGATAACACTTCCATCCCATTGCATAATTACCATTTGTGTGTGTGTGTGTGTGTAGTGAGATCTAAGATCTATTCTTAACAAGATTCAATTATCTAATACAGTAATATTAGCTATAATCTACTCTTTCTCTGAATTAGGTGGTTTTTAGATTTCACATATAAATGATATCATGTAACATTAGTCTTTCTGCATCTGACATTTCACTAAGTAGAATGACATAAAGGTTCATTTTTGTTGTCACAACTGGAAGGACTTCTTTCTTACTCATGGTTACATAAATTTCATTGTGTATATGTATATATTTTTAATCATCTGTCAATGATCACTTAGGTTGGTTTTACGTATTAGCTATTGTGAGCCATACTGCAATGAATATGGAGTACAGATATCTCCTTGAGAACCTAAGTTCAATTCTTTTGGATATATAGCCAGAAGTAGGATTGTTAGATCCTAAGGTAATTCTGTTTTTAATTTTTTGAGGACACTCCATGGAGGCTGTTGCCTCTATTGAGGCTATTGCCAATTTTCATTCTCACCAGCAGTGCCAAAGTGTTCCCATTTTCTCTACAGTTTTGCCAGCTCTTCTTATTCCTTGTGTTTTTGAGGATAGCCATTCAAACAAGTGGTGCTTAGAGAGTATGTTACCTAATTTTTACATACTTTTGAATTTTCTAGTTTTTGTTCTGGTATTGATTTCTAGCCTCATTCAGGTGTGTTTGGAGAAGATATTCAATCTTTTAAAATGCATTGAGACTTAGTGTTTCAACATGTGGTTTATTCTGGAGAATGTTTTATATGTACTTGAGAAGAATTCTGATATGGTTTGAGTGTTTATATATGTCTGTTAGTTTCTGTTTGTTTATCTGTTGCTCATTTCCCCTATTTGTTTATCAGTATCTTGCACCAAAGAATTGATGCTTTTGAACTGTGGTGTTGATGAAGACTCTTGAGAGTCCCTTGGACTGCAAGGAGATTCAACCAGTCCTTCCTAAAGGAGATCAGTCCTGGGTGTTCATTGGAAGTACTGATGTTGAAGCTGAAACTCCAGTATTTTGGCCACCGGATGTGAAGAGTTGACTCATTTTGAAAGACCCTGATGCTGGGAAAGGTTGAAGGGAGGAGGAGAAGGGGACGACAGAGGATGAGATGATTGGATGGCATCACCGACTCAATGGAGATGAGTTTGAGTAAACTCCAGGAGTTGGTGATGGACAGGAGGCCTGGCATGCTGTGGTCCATGGAGTCACAAAAGTCGGACATGACTGAGTGACTGAACTGAATTGAACTGAATCTTGAATATGTGTTTTATTCACTATGAAAACGGACTATTAAAGCATCCAACTATTATTATAGAACTTCGTATTACTTACTTTAATTTTGTCAATATCTGTTTTATATATTTGGAGGCTTGGTATACTATCTATGTGTTTTGTATAGATTTATTTTTATCAGTATATAATATCCTTCATTGATTTTTAAACACTATTTTTAACTTAATGTCTATTTTGTCTGATATTGGTATAGATATTTCAGCTCTCTTTTGGTTTCTGCTTACATGAAATATCTTTCCTTTCCCTTTCAACCTATTCCTGGTTTAGGACCTAATGTGAATTCCTTGTAGAAAGCATTGAGTTAAATCGTGCTTTAAAAAAAAAAAAAAAAAAAACAACACTTGGTGGGGGGGGGTCGGTCCTAAGATGGTAGAGAAATAGGATGGGGAGACTACTTCCTCCCCCACAAATTCATTGAAAGAACATTTGAACGCTGAGCAAATTCCACAAAACAACTTCTGAATGCTGGAAGAGGACATCAGGCACCCAAAAAGGCAGCCAATTGTCTTTGAAAGGAGGTAGGACAAAATATAAAAGATAAAAAGAGAGACAAAAGAGGTAGGGACAGAGATCCATCCCAGGAAGGGAGTCCAAAAAGAGAAGTTTCCAAACACCAGGAAACATTCTCACTGGCTGGTCTGTGGGCAATCTTGGACTCTCAGAGGGCAACATAACTGGGAGGAAAAATAAATAAATAAATACTTAAAACCCACAGATTACCTGCCTAAGGGCAACTTCCAGCTCTCACAGCCACCACCAGCAAGTGGGTGCTGAACAGGGAGGTGCGGGCTGCATTGCTTAGGTTAAGGACCGGCCTGAATGCCCTGAGGGCAATCTGAGGGAACTAATGTGAGATAGCAACCCAAACTTTGGGATAGCCAGAGAGAGAGAGAGAGAGAGAGAGAGAGAGAACTATCCTGTGAAAAGCCTTAACCTGAGGCACTGCCAGGCCTGCTCACAGAACAAAGGACTGAGCTAATACCAGAGGAGCACTAGCAGGCTGAGGACCTGCCCATCCCCCACCAGAGACAAGCAGGCGAGGGGCAGCCAGAGCCAGAAAGGGGCAATCAGGGCCCCAGAGAGGCATCCTCTACCAAACTGCAAGCAGGTTCCATTGCTAACCAAGAGTTCTTGGGATTCTAGACGGTTTTCATCTGCTAGGAGGGTCGCAGCCAGGGATCAGCTCCCCAGAAAAGACACATGGCACACCTGAGAAGGCACGCCCACTGTACACCCAGAAAACTGAGCAGTTAGGACGGGGGAGGTGATAAGATGCACTGCCCACCTGGGGGTGACTGCACTCGTCAAGCACCTGGTCACCTGAGCTGCTCAGACCTAGGAAGGGCACAAAACACAGGCCCAACAGAGTCTGCACCTTTGTGGAGTACTCGAGAACCTGAACCTGAGCAGCTTAGACCGGGAAACTTCATGCAACCCAGGGCCCCCCTCAGACAGTTCCCGGGAGCACAACCTAGAGCCTGAGAAGTGTAGATAATGAAAGCACACACGTGGTGAGTGGGAGCAAACCCAGTGCGGCTGAAACACTGTGAGTAGTCCCCTCACACACCAGTAATGCTTGTTTGCAGTGTTCCTCCCTCCCCACAGCACGGCTGAACAAATGAGCTTAAATCAGTGACCATCTTCACCCCCTTGTGTCAGGGTGGAAATTAAACACTGAAGAGACTAGCAAACAGAAGAAGCTAAAATAAACAGAGGGAATTACTTTGGAAGTGACAGATGCAACAGACTAAAACCCTGTAGTTAGCACCGACTCCATTGGAAGGGGCCTATAGATCTTGAGAAGTATAAGCCGGATCAAGGAACTATCTGAAACTGAACTGACTCCACACTGCCCACAACAGCTCCAGAGGAATTCCTAGATATATTTTTACTATTATCATTTTTTAAATTTGTTTATGTTTTTTACTTTTTAAAAATAAAATCCTCTATTTACTCTATTACTCCTTTAATATTCATTTTTATAATCTATTACCTTGCAAAAAAAAAAGACCCTATTTTTAAAGCAAATGTCATATATAATTTGTGTGGCTTTGTCTTGCTTTTTTAATATTGTATTTTTGAGAGTCTAACCTCTACTCTAGATTTTTAATCTTGCTTTTTGGTATTTTTTATCAATTTTGTACCTTTAAGAACCCAATCTTCATTACCCATTTTTACTTGGGAGTATGATTACTGGCTTGATTGCTCTCGCCCCCTTTTGACTCTCTTTTTTCTCCACCAGGTCGCCTCTATCTCCTCCCTCCCGCTTCTCTTCTCTACCCAACTCTGTGAATCTTGTTGTGTGTTCCAGGCTGTGGAGAACACTTGGGGAACTGATTACTGGCTGGATCTCTCTCGCTCCTTTTGATTCCCCCTTTTCTCCTCCTGGTCACCTCTGTCTCCTTCCTCCCTCTTCTCTGTGTAACTCCTTGAACATCTCTGAGGGGTCCAGACTGTGGAGAGCACATACAGAGTTAATTACTGGCTAGCTTCCTCTCTCCTCTTTTGATACCCCCTCTTCTCATTCTGGTCACCTCTATCTCCCTCCTCCATCTTCTCTTCTCCAGGTAACTCTGTGAACCTCTCTGAGTGTCCCTCACTGTGGAGAAACTTTTTTTATCATTAACATAGATGTTTTATCATTGGTGCTGTATAAATGGAGAAGTCTTGAGGCTACTGTAAGAATAAGACTGAAAACCAGAGGCAAGAGGCTTAACTTCAAAACCTGAGAACACCGGAGAACTCCTGACTCCAGGGAACATTAATCAATAAGAGCTCATCTAAAAGCCTCCATACCTACACTGAAACCAAGCATCACCCAAGAGCCAACAAGTTCCAGAGCAAGACATACCATGCAAATTCTTCAGCAACACAGGGACATAGACCTGAGCTTCAATATACAGGCTGCCCAAAGTCACACAAAACCCGCTGACATCTTAAAACTCACTACTGGACACTTCTTTGCACTCCAGAGAGATGAAATCCAGCTCCACCCACTAGAATACTGACACAAGCTTCCCTAACCAGGAAACCTTGACAAGCCACCCATCCAACCCTACTCACAGTGAGGAACCGCCACAATAAAGAGGAACCACAAACTGCCAGAATACAGAAAGGCCACCCAAAACACAGCAATATAAACAAAATGAAAAGGTAGACAAATACTCAGCATGTAAAGGAACAGGATAAATGCCCACAAAACCAAACAAAAGAATAAGAGAAAGGGCATCTACCTGATAAAGAATTCATAATAATAATAGTGAAAATGATCCAAAATCTTGAAAACAAAATGGAGTTACAGATACATAGCCTGGAGGCAAGGATTGAGAAGATGCAAGAAATGTTTAACAAGGACCTAGAATAAATAAAAAAGAGTCAATATATAATGAATAATGCAATAAATGAGATCAAAAACACTCTGCAAGGAACCAACAGTAGAATAATGGAGGCAGAAGATAGGATAAGTGAGGTAGAAGATAGAATGGTAGAAATAAATGAAGTAGAGAGGAAAAAAGAAAAGAGAATTAAAAGAAATTAGGAAAACCCCAGGGATCTCTGGGACAATGTTAAATGCCCCAACATTTGAATAATAGGATTCCCAGAAGAAGGAGACAAAAAGAAAGGACATGAGAAAATACTTGAGGAGATAATAGTTGAAAACTTCCCTAAAATGGGGAAAGAAATAGTCACCCAAGTCCAAGAAACCCAGAGAGTCCCAAACAGGATAAACCCAAGGTGAAACACCCCAAGACACATATTAATCAAATTAACACAGATCAAACACATACACACACAAATATTAAAAGCAGAAAGGGAAAAACAACAAATAACACACAAGGGGATTCCTATAAGGATAACAGCTGATCTTTCAATAGAAACTCTTCAGGCCAGGAGGGAATGGCAGGACATACTGAAAGTGATGAAAGAGAAAAACCTGACCCAGATCACTGTACCCAGCAAGGATCTCATTCAAATATGAAGGAGAAATCAAAAGCTTTACAGACAAGCAAAAGCTGAGAGAATTCAGCACCGCCAAACCAGCTCTAGAAGAAATGCTAAAGGATCTTCTCTAGACAGGAAACATAGAAAAGGTGTATAAACTCAAACCCAAAACAACAAAGTAAATGGCAACGGGATCATACTTATAAATAATTACCTTAAATGTAAATGGGTTGAATGCCTCAACCAAAAGATGAAGACCGGCTGAAAGGATACAAAAACAAGACCCCTATATATGCTGTCTACAAGAGACCCAAGTCAAAACAAGTTACACATAAAGACTGAAAGTGAAGGGCTGGAAAAGGATATTCCATGTAAATAGAGACCAAAAGAAAGCAGGAGTAGCAGTACTCATATCAGATAAAATAGACTTTAAAATAAAGGCTGTAAAAAGAGACAAAAAAAGGACACTACATAATGATCAAAGGATCAATCCAAGAAGAAGATAAAACAATTATATATATATACATACATACATACATACATACATATACACACACACACAACCAACATAGGAGCACCACAATATGTAAGGCAAATGCTAACAAGTATGAATGGGGAAATTAACAATAATAGTGGGGGACTTTAATACCCCACTCACACCTATGGACAGATCAATTAAACAGAAAATTAACAAGGAAACACAAAGTTTAAGTGATATAATAGACCAGTTAGACCTAATTGATATCTATAGGACATTTTACCCCAAAAGAATGAATTTACCTTCCTTTCAAGTGCACGTGGAAACTTCTCCAGGATAGATCACATCCTGGGCCATAAATCTAGCCTTGGTAAATTCAAAGAAATTGAAACCATTCAAAGCATCTTTTCTGACCACAATGTAGTAAGATTAGATGTCAATTACAGGAGAAAAACTATTAAAAAATTCCAACATACGGAGGCTGAAAAACACGCTGCTGAACAAACAACAAATTGAAGAAGAAATTGAAAAAGAAATCAAAATATGCATAGAAATGAATGAAAATGAAAACACAACAAGCAAAAACCTATGGGACAGTGTAAAAGCAGTGCTAAGGGGAAGGTTCATAGCAATAAAGATTAGCTCAAGAAACAAGAAAAAAGTCAACTAAAAAACCTAACTCTACACCAAAAGCAACTAGAAAAGGAAGAAATGAACCCCAGGGTTAGTAGGAGGAAAGAAATTTTAAAAATTAGGTCAGAAATAAATGCAAAAGAAACAAAAGAGACCATAGCAAAAATCAACAAAGCTAAAAGCTGGTTCTTTGAGAAGACAAATAAAATTGACAAACCATTAGCCAGAGTCATCAAGAAAAAAAAGGTAGAAGAATCAAATCAACCAAATTAGAAATTAAAATGGAGAAATAACAACAGACAACACAGAAATTCAAAGGATCATAAGAGACTACCATCAGCAACTATGTGAAAATAAATGGACAACTTGGAAGAAATGGACAAATTCTTAGAAAAGTACAACTTTCCAAAACTGAACCAGGAAGAAATAGAAAATCTTAACAGACTCATCACAAATATGGAAATGGAAACTATAATCAGAAATCTTCCAGCAAACAAAAGCTGAGGACCATAAGGCTTCACATCTGAATTCTACCAAAAATTTAGAGAACTAACACCTATCCTACTCAAACTCTTTCAGAAAATTGCAGAGGAAGGTACATTTCCAAACTCACTCTATGAGGCTGCCATCACCCTAATACCAAAACCCGACAAAGATGTCACAAAAAAAGA
This sequence comes from Bos grunniens, assembly GCF_055505025.1. Classification (NCBI taxonomy): domain Eukaryota; kingdom Metazoa; phylum Chordata; class Mammalia; order Artiodactyla; family Bovidae; genus Bos; species Bos grunniens. The sequence goes on along the minus strand of NC_141194.1, from coordinate 94,741,694 downwards.
AAACTACAGGCCTATATCATTGATGAATATAGATGCAAAAATCCTTAACAAAATTCTAGCAATCAGAATCCAACAACATATTAAAAAGATCATACATCATGACCAAGTGGGCTTTAACCCAGGGATGCAAGGATTCTTCAATATTCACAAATCAGTGTAATACACCACATTAACAAATTGAAAGATAAAAGCCATATGATTATCTCAATAGATGAGAGAAAGCCTTTGACAAAATTCAACATCTGTGTATGATAATAACCCTCCAGAAAGCAGGAATAGAAGGAATATACCTCAACATAATAAAAGCTATATATGAGAAACCCACAGCAAACATTATCCTCAATGGTGAAAATTTGAAAGCATTTCTCCTAAAGTCAGGAACAAGGCAAGGGTGACCACACTCACCACACTATTCAACATAGTTTTGGAAGTTTTGGCCACAGCAATCAGAGCAGAAAATAAAATAAAATAAAAGGAATCCAGATTGGGAAAGAAGAAGTAAAGCTCTCACTGTTTGCAGATGACATGATTCTCTACATAGAAAACCCTAAAGACTCCACCAGAAAATTACTAGACCTAATCAATGAATATAGCAAAGTTGTAGGATATAAACTTAACACACAGAAATCCCTTGCATTCCTATGCACTAACAATGAGAAAATATAAAGAGAAATTAAGGAAACAATTCCATTCACCATTACAATGAAAAGAATAAAATAGTTAGAAGTATATCTCCTATAACACTGATGAAAGAAATCAAAGAGGACACAAATAGATGGAGATATATACCATGTTCATGGATTCTAAGAATTGATATAGTGAAAATGAGTATTCTACACAAAGCAATCTATAGATTAAATGGAATCCCTATCAAGCTACCAGTGGCATTTTTCAGAGAACTAGAACAAATAATTTCACAATTTGTATGGAAACACCAAAAACCTCGAATAGCAAAAGCAATCTTGAGAAAGAAGAATGGAACTGGAGGAATTGACCTGCCTGGCTTCAGGCTACACTACAAAGCCACAGTCATTAAGACAGTATGGTACTGGCACAAAGACAGAAATATAGATCAATGGAACAAAATAGAAAGCCCAGAGATAAATCCACGCACCTATGGACACCTTATTTTTGACAAAGGAGGCAAGAATATACAATGGAGAAAAGACAACCTCTTTAACAAGTGGTGCTGGGAAAACTGCTCAACCACTTGTAAAAGAATGAAACCAGAACACTTTCTAAAACCATACACAAAAATAAACTCAAAATGGATTAAAGACCTAAATGTAAAACCAGAAACTATAAAACTCCTAGAGGAGAACATAAGCAAAACACTCTCCGACATAAATCACAGCAGGAATCTCTATGACTCACCTCCCAGAGTAATGGAAATAAAAGCAAAAATAAAAAATTTGGACCTAATTAAACTTAAAAGCTTTTGCACAATGAAGGAAATTATAAGCAAGGTGAAAAGACAGCCTTCAGAATGGGAGAAAATAATAACAAATGAAGCAACTGACAAAGAATTAATCTCAAAAATATACAAGCAACTCCTGCAGCTCAATTCCAGAAAAATAAAAGACAAAATGAAAACATGGGCCAAAGAACTGAACAGACATTTCTCCAAAGAAGACATACAGATGGCTAACAAACACATGAAAAGATGCTCAACATCACTCATTATCAGAGAAATGCAGATCAAAACCACCATTAGGTACCATTTCACTCCAGTCAGAATGGCTGCTATCCAAAAGTCTACAAACAATAAATGTGAGAGACGGTGTGAAAAAATGGGAACCCTATTACACTGTTAGTCGAATGAAAACTATTAGATCCACTATGGAGAACAGTGTGGAGATTCCTTAAAAAACTGTAAATAGAACAGCCATATGACCCAGCAATCCCACTGCTGGGTATACACACTGAGGAAACCAGAACTGAAAGAAACACATGTACCCCAATGTTCACCGCAGCACTGTTTACAATAGCCAGGACATGGAAGCAACTTAGATGTCCATCAGCAGATGAATGGATAAGAAAGCTGTGGTAACTGTGGCTTTGTAGTAGAGCCTGAAGTCAGGTAGGTTGATTCCTCCAGTTCCATTCTTTCTCAGGCTCGCTTTGGCTATTCGAGGTTTTTTGTATTTCCATACAAATTGTGAAATTATGTGTTCTAGTTCTGTGAAGAACACTGTTGGTAGCTTGATAGGGATTGCATTGAATCTATAAATTGCTTTGGGTAGTGTACTCATTTTCACTATATTGATTCTTCCAATCCATGAACATGGTATATTTCTCCATCTATTAGTGTCCTCTTTGATTTCTTTCACCAGTGTTTTATAGTTTTCTATATATAGGTCTTTAGTTTCTTTAGGTAGATATATTCCTAAGTATTTTATTCTTTCCATTGCAATGGTGAATAGAATTGTTTCCTTAATTTCTCTTTCTGTTTTCTCATTATTAGTGTATAGGAATGCAAGGGATTTCTGTGTGTTGATTTTATATCCTGCAACTTTACTGGCACAAAGAAAGAAATATAGATCAATGGAACAAAATAGAAAGCCCAGAGATAAATCCACGCACATATGGACACCTTATCTTTGACAAAGGAGGCAAGAATATACAATGGATTAAAGACAATCTCTTTAACAAGTGGTGCTGGGAAATCTGGTCAACCACTTGTAAAAGAATGAAACTAGAACACTTTCTAACACCATACACAAAAATAAACTCAAAATGGATTAAAGATCTAAACATAAGACCAGAAACTATAAAACTCCTAGAGGAGAACATAGGCAAAACACTCTCTGACATACATCAGAGCAGGATCCTCTATGACCCACCTCCCAGAATATCGGAAATAAAAGCAAAAATAAACAAATGGGACCTAATTAACCTTAAAAGCTTCTGCACATCAAAGGAAACTATTAGCAACGTGAAAAGACAGCCTTCAGAATGGGAGAAAATAATAGCAAATGAAGCAACTAACAAACAACTAATCTCAAAAATATACAAGCAACTCCTACAGCTCAACTCCAGAAAAATAAATGACCCAATCAAAAAATGGGCCAAAGAACTAAATAGACATTTCTCCAAAGAAGACATACAGAGGGCTAACAAACACATGAAAAGATGCTCAACATCACTCATTATCAGAGAAATGCAAATCAAAACCACTATGAGGTACCATTTCACACCAGTCAGAATGGCTGCGATCCAAAAGTCTACAAATAATAAATGCTGGAGAGGGTGTGGAGAAAAGGGAACCCTCTTACACTGTTGGTGGGAATGCAAACTAGTACAGCCACTATGGAGAACAGTGTGGAGATTCCTTAAAAAACTGGAAATAGAACTGCCTTATGATCCAGCAATCCCACTGCTGGGCATACACACTGAGAAAACCAGAAGGGAAAGAGACACATGTACCCCAATGTTCATCACAGCACTGTTGATAATAGCCAGGACATGGAAGCAACCTAGATGTCCATCAGCAGATGAATGGATAAGAAAGCTGTGGTACATATACACAATGGCGTATTACTCAGCCATTAAAAAGAAAACATTTGAATCAGTTCTAATGAGGTGGATGAAACTGGAGCCTATTATACAGCGTGAAGTAAGCCAGAAGGAAAAACACCAATACAGTATACTAACGCATATATATGGAGACAGCAAAAGAGACACTGATGTATAGAACAGTCTTATGGGCTCTATGGGAGAGGGAGAGGGTGGGAAGATTTTGGAGAATGGCATTGAAACATGTAAAATATCATGTATGAAACGAGATGCCAGTCTAGGTTCGATGCACAATACTGGATGCTTGGGGCTAGTGCACTGGGACGACCCAGAGGGATGGTATGGGGAGGGAGGAGGGAGGAGGGTTCAGGATGGGGAACACATGTATACCCGTGGCGGATTCATTTTGATATTTGGCAAAACTAATACAATTATGTAAAGTTTAAAAATAAAATAAAATTAAAAAAAAAAAGAAAGCTGTGGTACATATACACAATGAAATAGTACTCAAACAGTAAAAAGAACATATTTGAATCAGTTCTAATGAGGTGGATGAAACTGGAGCCTCTTATACAGAGTGATGTAAGCCAGAAAGAAAAACATCAATAGAGTATACTAACACATATATAGGGAATTTAGATAGATGGTAACGATGACCCTGTATGCGAGACAACAGAAGAGACACTGATGTAGAGAACAGTCTTTTCGACTCTATGGGAGAGGGCGAGGGTGGGATGGTTTGGAAAAATGGCATTGAAACATGTATATTATCATATGTGAAGCAGATCGCCAATCTAGGTTCCATGTATGATACAGAGTGCTTGGGGCTGGTGCACCTGGATGACGCAGAGGGATGGGATGGGGAGGAAGGTGGGAGGGGGTTTCAGGATGGGGAACAAATGTACACCCATGGAGGATTCATGTCAATATATGACAAAACCACTACAATATTGTAAAGTAATTAACTTCCAATTAAAATGAATAAATTTTATTTAAAAAATAAATAAAATGAAACATTAGCTGACCCTTCAAAAAAAAATCCACTTCAGTACAGAGCCCCTGTTTGAGTTTCCTGAGTCATACAGCAGATTCCCGTTGGTTATCTATTCTACATATGGTAATGTAAGTTTTCATGTTACTCTTTCCCTACATCTCAAGGGAGGGAAATTCAAAAGAGAGGGGATATATGGATACCTATGGCCGATTCATGTTGAAATTTGACAGAAAACATCAAAATTCTGTAAAGTAATTCTCCTTCAGTAGAAAATAAATTAATTTAAATAATCCACTTCACTTGACTTGGTATTTCAACTTGGAAATTTAATTCATTTATACTTAAGTAATTTCTGAAGTGGAAAAACTTCTGCCACTTTGATATTAATTTTCTCTATATCTTATGCCATTTGTTTCTTTAATTCTTCCTTTCTGTTTTTTTGGTTGAAAAATTCCATGCATTTTTCTAGTGTATTGTTTTGATTTCCTTCTCATTTCATTTCTGTGTATGTCTTTGTTATTTTCTTAATTATTACCATGGAGATGAAAATTGGCATGCTACATTTATAACAATCTTGTTTGAGTTGTTACCAGCTTAGTTTGTATAGCATGTACAAATTCTAGTTCTATGTAGTTCTGATCTCTCTTTTGCTGTTATTATCACAGATGACATCTATTTGTATATTGTTTACCTATTAACATAGATGTATATTTATTTTCATACATTTGTTGTGGAATCATACAGGAAATAAAAAACAATTTTAACACCATGATTACAATAATACTGGCTTTTATATTTACATATATAATTACTTTAATCAAAGTTCTTTATTTTTTTTTCCTATGTCTTCAAGTTATGGTCAGGTATCATTTAATTTTAGCCTTAAGTACAGTCTTAATATTATTCCTTTTACCATGTCTTATAGGGTAGACTCTTTCCCCATGGGGAAACAGTGGAAATAGTGTCAGACTTTATTTTTTGGGGCTCCAAAACCACTGCAGGTGGTGACGGCAGCCATGAAATTAAAAGATGCTTACTCCTTGGAAGAAAAGTTATGACCAACCTAGATAGCATATTGAAAAGCAGAGACATTACTTTGCCAACAAAGGTCTGTCTAGTCAAGGCTATGGTTTTTCCAGTGGTCATGTATGGATGTGAGAGTTGGACTGTGAAGAAAGCCGAGCACCAAATAATTGATGTTTTTGAACTGTGGTGTTGGAGAAGACTCTTGAGAGTCCCTTGGATTGCAAGGAAATCCAACAAGCCCATCCTAAAGGAGATGAATCCTGAGTGTTCATTGGAAGGACTGATGCTAAAGCCGAAACTCCAATCCTTTGGCCACCTGATGCAAAGAGTTGACTCATTGGAAAAGACCCTAATGCTGGGAGGGATTGGGGGCAGGAGGAGAAGGGGACGACAGAGGATGGGATGGCTGGATGGCATCATTGACTCGATGGACGTGAGTCTGAGTGAACTCCAAGAGTTGGTGATGGGCAGGGAGGCCTGGCGTGCTGTGATTCATGGGGTCGCAAAGAGTCGGACACGACTGAGTGACTGAACTGAACTGATAGGGTAGGCTTACCTGTGACAGATTCTCAGTTTTTATTTATCTGACAATGTTCCTAAATGCATTTTCATTATTAAAAAAAAAGTTTGCTGAATATAAAATTCTTAGTTAATAAGTATTCTTTTAGCCTTTTGACTATTTCCTCTCATTGCCCTCTTAATCTCCATTGTTTCTGATGAGAAATAGACTGTTAAACTGTTTGAGTATCCCTAGTATCTGATAATTTGTGTTTCTCTTGCTGCTTTCAGATTCTATCTTTCTTGTGTTGTTGTTGTTCAGAGGCACAGTCATGTCCAATTATTTGCAGCCCCATGGACTGAAGCATGCCATGCTTCTGTGTCCCTTACAATCTGCCAGAGGTTGCTCAAACTCATGGAGTCAGTGATGCCATCCAACCATCTTGCCCTCTGTCATTCCCTTCTCCTCTTGCCTTCAATCTTTCCCAACATCAGGGTCTTTCTCGATGAGTTGGCTCTTTGCATCAGGTGGTTATAGTATTGGAGCTTCAGTCTCAGCATCAGTCCTTCCAATGTATATTCAGGACTAATTTCCTTTAGGATTGACTGGTTTGATGTCTTTGCAGTCCAAGGGACTCTCAAGAGTCTTCTCCAACACCGCAGTTCAAAAGCATCAATTCTTCAGTGCTCAGCCTTCTTTATGGTCCAACTCTCACATGACTACTGGAAAAACCAGAGCTTTGACTAGACAGACCTTTGTCAGCCAAGCAATGTCTCTGTTTTCTAATATGTTGTCTAGATTTGTCAGAGCTTTTCTTCCAAGGAGCAAGTGTCTTTTAACTTCATGTCTGTCATCACCATTCACAGTAATTTTGGAGCCCAAGAAAATAAAATCTGTCACTGTTTCCTTTGTTTCTCCATCTATTTGCCATGAAGTGATGGGATTGGATGCCCTGATCTTAGGTTTCTGAATCTTGAGATTTAAGCCAGGTTTTTCACTCTCCTCTTTCAGCTTCATCAAGAGGCTCTATAGTTCCTTTTCACTTTCTGCCATAAGGGTGGTGACATTTTCATATATGAGGTTATGGTATTTCTCTCAGCAATTCAAGGTTGTGCTTCATCCAGCCCAACATTTCTTTGTTATGGCTATTTGTCAATTTGATTATAACATGTCTCAACTGGGTCTCTTTGAATTTATACTACTTGAAATTTGTTCAGCTTGAGTGTGTAGATTTGTGTTATTCATCAGATTTGCCAAGATTTTTGGAAACTCTTTCTTCAAAGATTCTTCCTCTCCCTCCCACACTTTTGTGAATCCCATAATGTATATGTTGATATTCTTGATATTGTTCCACAGGCCTCTTAGGCTCTGTTCACTTTTAGTCATTTTTTTTTTTTTTTTTTTGCCTTTCTAATCCTCAGTTTAGATAATTTTCAGCTCAATTCTAATGTTTCTCAGTACAGGTCTCCTTTAATTTATCCTACTTGGAGTTTGTTGAGCTTCTTGGACATGTAATTTATCTTTAACAAATATTTGGAATATTTTTGTGCGTGTTTAATAATTCTGCCCCTTTCTTTTTCTCTCTTGACCTTTTTGGACTCCCAAAATGTGTATGTTGATATGTTTTTTAGTGCCCCAGATGTCTCTTAGGTTCTGGTCACATTTTTCATTCTCTTTACCTCTCACTCCTTAGATAGGATAGTAAAAATAGTGCTTTACTGATGGTTTCTTTCATCTGATCAAATCTGTTGTTGAATTCCTCTAGATGTGATTTTTGCTGTTGTTTACTTCAACTACTTACTTCTCTGTTCCAGAATTTCTATTTTATCCCTTCTTATAATTTCTACTTTCTAAAACAATATCCTTGTTTCCTTTAGTATTTGTCCAGAGTTTCCTTTAACTATTATAGCATATTTAAAGCAGTTTAGAGTTTTCATTTAGTAAATCCAACCTCTGGGCCTCCTCAAAGAAGCTTTATGTCATTTTAAAATTTTTCTGTAAATGAGTCAAAGTTTCTATTTCTCTATACACCTTGTAATTTTGTGTTGTGAGTGGATACAATAAATATTAGAAATAAAACTCTGTTCCCTCTCTAGGGTTTTCTATTATTTAGCACTGCAGTCATACATTTTTGTATGTAGTCCCAGAAATGTAAACACTTTATTTTTTTATTTTATTTTTTTAATATTTTTATTGTCATAACAACTTTTTGATGTAGGTATTATTTCTCTAATTATTACAAATGAGGAAATTAAGGTCTCATTGTTGATGTCATAAAAATAAGTGATCAATCAGAATTCGAAACAACAGCTGTCTTTTCTTCTGTTCATACATTTTTAAAGTGATTTTCACCAATTACTTTAAAAAAATGTATTCTTGATCTTCCCTGGTAGTCCAGTGGTTAAGAAGCCACTTTTAAATGCAGGGGACTTTGATTCAATCCCTGATCTGGGAAGATCCCCCATGTCACAGGGCAACTAACCCCATGCACCACAACTACCGAGCCCCTACTCTAGAGCCCATGATTCACAACTACTGAGCCCCTGAGCCACAACTACTGAAGTTTGTGTGCTTTAGAGCTCATACTGCACAACAAGAGGAGCCACTGCAATGAGAAACTCATGCATGGCTATTAGAGAGTAGCCCCTGCTTGTTGCAACTAGAAAAATTCCATGTGCAGCAACAAAGACCCAATGCAGCCAAAAATAAATAAATAAATATTTTTGAAAACTTGCATTCTTTGTCATATGTAGTCACTGAGGAGTCAACCAATGACATGATGGAGACTTCTTTAAGCTCCTGTAAAAAAAGTGAAAATAAATATTCTTTCAGTCTTTGCAAACTGACTCTTAACCAGGCACTCCTTCAACACTGAGTCAGACCACATTCAATTTTACCGTAACATTTTCCTCTTGATAGTACAGGTTCAAATGGCACCCAGATGCGAAAGTTTAAGGTACTTTCATACATTTTCTGAACATGTTTCTGTCCCTAGGCATATGCTTTGCACACAAGTTCCCTAGAATATATTGTGGCCTTCAAAGCCTTATTACTCCAAGAATCTTCTTTGTCAACCTCTTACTTTTCAGTTTGTCTGATGCTTAGCTTTTCTTAGGTCTTTTGCCCCAGATATCTAGAAACAGTGTATGTCTTTAAAATTTTTCATAAAGCTCGGACCAGAGTATACTCCAGCCTGAGAGGGATAAAACAAAAATCAGTTTTTCCAGTCATCCTTGCAAAAAATCAAAATGTACAGCAACGATTTTTTTTTTTTTAGATAAAATTCCATATTACCCCTCTGGCACCAGAAATCCATACCAAGAATACGATTTCTTGTACACAAAGCCACCACTGATTTTGGGAAAGGTGATTGGTAGGTTGACAAACAAAAATGTTACAACAGTGTTGTCTTGAAATATAGTTGTATCTTTCTTCCTTAAGCAGCTTCCTGCTTAATTCAAGTATTTATTTAGATTGGAAAGTTCTTGAAAAATTTATTTTGTGTTTTGTGAGCTTAATGATTTCTTCTATGAAATAACCAATTTTGCTACTTCTTACTCTGTCATTTTCATGATGTCACTTTCCTGTATCTTTTTTTTTCACATACATTAGTTATTAATAACAAGTTATATTTGAATACTTTCTCATTAATAAGTATTAAAAAATAAAGCTAAAATACCCTGTCTGTCAAAACTATTCTTGGTTTCTTTCAATATCATACTACCATGTCCTCAAAGAAAGCCATGGTTTTGTTTTGTTTTTTTTGAGTTATAAGATCTTTAAAAATTTTTGTGTTTATGCTTCTGTGTTTGTGTGTTTTACATAACCTGTATCACATTATGTGTAATCTGCATATTGCTTTAAAAAATTCAAATTTACAATCTGGAAGTTAGCCATAATGTTTCACATAGTTCTGGTTCATTAGGCCTTTTTTTTTTTTTTTTTTTTTTTTACTTTTAATTGAAGAATAATTGCTTTATAGTGTTGTGTTGGTTTCTCCCATACAACAACATGAAACAGCCATAGGTATATATATATCCCCCTCCTTTTTGAACCTCCCACCCCATTCCACCCCTCTAGGTTGGCACAGAGCACCTTTTGAGCTCCCTTTGTCATACAGCAAATTCCCACTGGCTATCTATTTTACATATGTAATGTGTATGATTCCATGCTACTCTCTCAATTCATCCTACTCTTTCCTTTGCTCGCTGTATCTACAATCTGTTCTCTGTGTCTGCGCCTCCATTGCTGACCTCCAAAGAGGTTCACCAGTACCATCTTTCTAAGTTCTGTATGTATATCTTAATATACATTTGCTTCTTTCTGACTTATTTCACTTTGTATAATAGGCTCTAAGTTAATTCATCTTATTAGAACTGATTCAGAGCTCTTTCTTGTGGTTGACTAATATTTCATTATATATATGTACCACAGTTTCTTTATCCATTCATCTGTTAATAGACATCTAGGTTGCTTCCCTGTCTTAGCTATTGTAAATACTGCTGCAATGAACAGTGGGGTACATGTGTCTTTTTTAAATTTTGGTTTTCTCAGGGTATATGCCAAGTAGTAGGACTGTTGGGTCTTATAGAGGTTTGCTCCTAGTTTTTTAAGAATTCTTCATACTGTTCTCCATAAGGGCCATATCAATTTAAATTCCCACCAAGAGAATTTTATGGGTCCCATTTTCTCCACATCATCTTCAGTATTTGTTGTTTACAGGTTTTTTTTCATGATAGCCATTCTGAGCAGTGTGAGGTGATATATCATTTACCTTTGATTTGCATTTATCTACTAATGAGCAACCGGAGAAGGCAATGGCACCCCACTCCAGAACTCTTGCCTGGAAAATCCCATGGATGGAGGAGCCTGGTGGGCTGCAGTCCATGGGGTCGAGAAGAGTCAGACATGACTGAGCGACTTCACTTTCACTTTTCACTTTCATGCATTGGAGAAGGAAATGGCAACCCACTCCAGTGTTCTTGCCTGGAGAATCCCAGAGATGGGGGATCCTGGTGGGCTGCTGTCTATGGGGTTGCTCAGAGTCAGACACGACTGAAGCGACTTAGCAGGACTAATGAGCAACAGTAGAATGGGAAAGAATAGAGATCTCTTCAAGAAAGAGATATAAAGGGAATATTTCATGCAAAGATGGGAACAATAAAGTACAGAACTGATATGGACCTAACAGAAGCAAAAGATATTTAGAAATGGCAAGCACGTGCAGAAGAACTATACAAAAAGTTCTTAAAGACCTGGACAACCACGATGGAGTGTTCATTCATTAGGAGCTAGACATTCTGGAGTATAAAATCAAGTTGGCGTTAGGAAGCATTACTAAGAACAAAGCTAGTAGTGGTGATGGAATTCCAGCTGAGCTACCTCAAATCCTAAAAGATGATGCTGTAAACGTGCTGCACTCAATATGCCAGCAAATTTGGAAACCTCAGCAGAGGCCACAGGACTGAAAAATGTCTGTTTTCATTCCAATTCCAAAGAAGGGCAATGGCAAAGACTGTTTAAACTATCAGACAATTGCACTTATCTCACATGCTAGCAAGATAATGCTCAAAATCCTCCAAGCTAAGCTTCAACAGTGCATGAAATGAGAACTTCCAGATGGTCAAACTGGATTTAGAAAAAGCAGAGGAAGCAGAAATCCTTGCCAACATCCACTGGATCATAGCAAAAGACACAGAGTTCCAGAAAAATATCAAGTTCTGCTTCATTGATTATGCTAGAGCCTTTGACTATGTGGATCATAACAAACTGTGGGGAATTCTTAAAAGATGGGAATACCAGACCACCTGACCTGCCTCCTGAGAAATCTGTATGCAGGTCAGGAAGCAACAGTTAGAACAGGACATGGAACAACAGACTGGTTCCAAAACGGGATAGGAATACATAAAGGCTATGTGCCATCATCCTGCTTATTTAATTTATATGCAGAGTACATCATGAGAAATTCTGGATTGGATGAAGCACAAGCTGGAATCAAGATTTTCAGGAGAAATATCAATAACCTCAGATATGCAGATGACACCACACTTATGGCAGAAAGTGAAGAAGAACTAAAGAGCCTCTTGATAAAAAGAGGAGAGTGGAAAAGCGGGCTTAAAACTCAACATTCAGAAAACTAAGATCATGGCATCTGGTCCCATCACTTCATGGCAAATAGATGGGGAACTGCTGGGAGCCGGCGAGAGACATTCCACTCGTGACAAAGGTCATGAGGAAGGAGGCTCGGCATACCCAAAGGCAGGATCGAGCCTCAGGAGTCCCCCTGGATAGTCACAAGCATCTACCCCCCAAAACCAGAGTCTGCCTACTTTATTGCTTTGTGCTCTCACCTTTGACTTTACTGGGGGCTGTCCCCCACCACCATCTCTCTCTCTCTGTCAAAAAGTTAACTTACAGCTCCAATTAATAAAGTTCCTGGGCAATTAGGAGTATTTAAATCCAAACCCCTCAGATAGCTCTCTAACTTGCCTGACAAGTTTACCCAGTCTCCTACAGCTATGCATAGGATTGTTTACAGTCTCCCAGCCTCCAGAGGCATGGGAAGCTTAAGATATTCGAATAGCTTAGAGCCTCTCAGAGAGTTAGAAACTGTCAGAATAAAACTAGTAAAAGATTTCATTGATGAGCCAATGCTTGTTGCCAAGTTTTCACATTCCCTGTATTGTATCCTTGAATATGTATTAATTAATAGTTGGTATGTAGAAAAAATAAGTAGTGGCCTTGGTGTTAGTAACTTTAGACCCTTAAGGTAATAAATTCTTTCCTTTGTTGTAAACCCATTACACATCCGCCCTATAGGAATGCAATTTTATCTAACACCTTCGAAAGATGGTGCCAAACCTTAAAATAATTACTCTTAGAGAAAATAAGTCTTTGTCAAGAGTCATAAAATGTTAATAGGCCTTCTGGCCAGAAGATGATGTAAATCACCTAAACCATTTGTATACAATACATTTGCAGGAAAGAAACCCTGGTTTTTGATAAGAATCAAAGACTGCTGACTTTGCATCCCCTATTATCCTCTATGTGTAACTTAGGGTATAAAAGCCCCTGTTGAAAATAAAGCTACGGGCCTTGCTCACCAAAGCTTGGTCTCCCCATGTCGTTTTTCTCCTTAACTTCCAGCTGAGTCTCCATCTGGAGCGCGGAAATCCTCTGCAACCATTTATTTGCCTGGGCTTCTAAGACCCACTTGAGAAGGTGTCTAAGGTCGCCGAAGCCGTCTCTCCTTCGAATACCCTGGATCAGCTGGGGCTGGACCCCGGCAGGGAACAATGGAAACAGTGACAGATTTTATTTTCTTGGGTTCTAAAGTCACTACAGATGGTGACTTCAGCCATGAAAATAAAATACCCTTGCTCATGGAAGACAAGCTAGAACAAAACTAGACAACATATTAAAAAGCAGACATTACTTTGCTAGCAAAGGTCCATATATTAAAAGCTATGGTTTTTCCAGTAGTCATTTATGGAAGTGAAAGCTGAACCATAAAGAATGATGGGCGCTGAAGAACTGACATTTTGAACTGCGGTGTTGGAGAAGATTCTTGAGAGTCCCCTGGACTACAAGGAAATAAAACTAGTCAATCCTAAAAGAAATCAGCCCTGAATATGCATCATAAGGACTGATGCTGAAGCTAAAACTCAGATACTTGGCCACCTGATGCGAAGAACTGAGTCTTTGGAAAAGACCCTGATGCTGGGAAATATTGAAGGCAGGAGAAGAAGGGGATGACAGAGGATGAGTTAGTTGGATGGCAATACTGACTCAAAGGGCTTGAGTTTGAGAAAGCTCTGGGATATGGTAAAGGACAAGGAACCCTGGTGAGCTGCAGTCCATGGGGTCACAAAAAGTTGGACATGACTGAAGAAAAACAACAATAATGAGCAATGTTGAGCACTTTTTCATGTTTTTATCAGTCATCTATATGTCTTTTTGGTGAAATATTGTTTAGGTATTCTCCTCACTTTTTTATTGGTTTGTTTGTTTTTCTGTTATTGAGCTCCATGAGCTGCTTGCATTATACCTATCTCTAGTTTTACTTAGTCATTGTTAAACAAGCTCCCCCTTCATAATCCACAATTTTTAAAAAGCCTACAGGGAGGAAAGTTAGTGAGTGCTGGGAATCAGTTCAGTTCAGCTCAGTTGCTCAGTTGTGTCTAACTCTTTGTGACCCCACAGACTGCAGCACACCAGGCCTCCCTATCTATTACAAACTCCTGGAGTTTACTCAAACTAATGTCCATTGAGTTGGTGATGACATCCAACCATCTCATCCTCTGTCATCACCTCCTCTAGCCTTCAATCTTTCCCAGCATCAGGGTCTTTTCCAATGAGTCAGTTCTTTCTTTATAGTCCAACTCTCTGCTTTCTTTATAGTCCAACTCTCACATCCATACATTACTACTGGAAAAACCATAGCTTTGACTAGAAGGACCTTTGCGGGCAAAGTAATGTCTCTGATTTTTAATATGTGGTCACAACTTATCTTCCAAAGAGAAAGCATCTTTTAATTTCATGGCTGCAGTCACCATCTGCAGTGATTTTGAAACCCAAGAAAATAAAATATCTCACCGTTTCCATTGTTTCCTCATCAATTTACCATGAAGTGATGGGACCAGATACCATGATCTTAATTTTCTGAATGCTGAGTTTTAAGCCAGCTTTTACACTCTCCTCTTTCACTTTCATCAAGAGGCTCTTTAGTTCTTCTTCACTTTCTGCCATAAGTGTGGTGTAATCTGCATATCTGAGGTTATTGATATTTCTCTTGGCAATCTTGATTCCAGCTTGTGCTTCATTCAATCCAGCATTTCTCATGATGTACTCTGCATATAAGTTAAATAAGCAGGATGACAGTATACAGCCCTGACATACTCTTTTTTTAATATAAATTTATTTATTTTAATTGGAGGTTAATTACTTTACAATATTGCAGTGGTTTTGCCATACATTGACATGAATCTGCCACGGGTGTACATGTGTTCCCCATCATGAACCCTCCTCCCACCTCCCTCCCCATCCCATCCCTCTGGGTCATCCCAGTGAACCAGCCCCGAGCACCCTGTATCATGCATTGAACCTGGACTGGTGATTCACTTCACATATGATAATATACGTGTTTCAATGCCATTCTCCCAAACCATCCCACCCTCACTCTCTCCCACAGAGTCCAAAAGACTGTTCTATACATCTGTGTCTCTTTTGCTATCTCACATACAGGGTTATCATTACCATCTTTCTAAATTCCATATATATTTGATAGTATACTGTATTGCTGTTTTTCTTTCTGGCTTACTTAACTCTGTATAAGAGGCTCCAGTTTCATCCACCTCATTAGAACTGATTGAAATGTATTCTTTTTAATGGTTGAGTAATATTCCATTGTGTATATGTACCACAGCTTTCTTACCCATTCATCTGCTGATGGACATCTAGGTTGCTCCCATGTACTGGCTATTATAAAGAGTGCTGCAGTGAACATGTCTCTTTCAATTCTGATTTCCTTGGTGTGTATGCCCAGCAGTGGGATTGCTGGGTCATATGGCATTTCTATTTCCAGTTTTTTAAGGAATCTCCACACTGTTCTCCATAGTGGCTGTACTAGTTTGCATTCCCACCACCAGTGTAAGAGGGATCCCTTTTCTCCACACCCTCTCCAGCATTTATTGCTCCCAATTTGGTACCAGTCTCTTGTTCCACGTCCAGTTCTGTTGCTTCTTGACCTGCATACAGATTTCTCAGGAAGCAGGTCAGGTCATCTGGTATCCCCATATCTTTAAGAATTTTCCACAGTTTGTTGTGATCCACACAGTCAAAGACTTTGGCATAGTCAATAAAGCAGAAATAAATGATTTTCAGGAGCTCTCTCACTTTTCCGATGATACTATAGATGTTGGCAATTTGATCTCTGGTTCCTCTGCCTTTTCTAAATTCAGTTTAAACATCTGGAAGTTCACAGTTAACGTAATGTTGAAGCCTACCTTGGAGAATTTTGAGCATTACTTTGCTAGCATGTGAGATGAGTGCAGTTGTGTGGTATTTTGAGCATTCTTTGCCCTGGGAATAGCAAGTAGGTATTTAAGAATCTGACTTTAGTTAGAGAAAGCTGAAAAGATTCAAAATGACAATTTCTTAAGATGATCCACTTTCTAATTTGGATAAGCAGTTCAGTTCAGTTCAATTCAGTTCAGTAGGTAGTGTCTGACTTTTTTCATCCCCATGGACTGCAGCACACCAGCCTTCCCTGTCCTTCACCAACTCCCAGAGCCTGCTCAAACTCATGTCCATTGAGTCGGTGATGTCATTCAACCGTCTCATCCTCTGTCCTCCTCTTCTCCTCCTTCAATCTCCTTCAATCTTTTCCAGCATCAAGGTCTTTTCCAATGAGTCAGTTCTTTGCATCAGGTGGCCAGTGCATTGGAACTTCATCTTCAGCATCTGTCCTTCCAGTGAATGTTCAGAAGCAATTTCCTTTAAGATTGACCAGTTTGGTCTTCTTGCAGTCCAAGGGACTCTCAAGAGTCTTCTCCAACACTGCTGTTCCAAAGCATCAATTCTTTGATGCTCAGCTTTCTTTATGTATCAACACTTAGGTCCATACATTACTAGTGGAAAAACCAAAGCTTTGACTAGATGGACATTTGTTGACAAAGTAATATCTCTGCTTTTTTAATATGCTCTCTAGGTTTGTCATAGCTTTTCTTTCAAGGAGCAAGCCTCTTTTAATTTCATGGCTGAAGTCACCATCTGCAGTGATCATCTGCAGTAGGATAAGTAGTAGGACCCATTAATTCTCTTGATAAGCTTTTCTTTGGTTCCAATTTATTGCTCTAAATGCTCTCTTAGCTTGGAGTAATTTCTTTCATTTTCTGAATCACTATATAGCACTATATTTCTTCCTCATAATGATGCATATATCTGATGGAATATCTAGAGAATGTATACAGAATATGCATGTATATAAAACTGCGTATATATATAAGCTGTATATATGTAAATATAAAAACACCTACACATAAAAATGCAAAAAGACAAATCACAAACATATAAAAATGACACAAAGGATTAACAGGCACTTCATAAAGGAAAATATCCAAGTTGTCAATGAGCACAGGGAAAAATGAACCATGTCATTTGTTGCCAGGTAAAAAACAATTAAACCTTGTACAATGTGATACTATAATTCACTGAATAAAATAAGAATTCAATGTTCTATAGTGCAATAAATAAACAAATAGATAAAAAAACAAGGAAAAATATTTGAATAAAAATACAGAAACATTCTTTATAATAAATTATTAAGTAACAAATATTGTTAGCTTTATTGAAATAAAGTAAGCTTTATTGAAATCATTTTATGTAGTTATGTCATCTCTACTTAAAACTGTAAGCTTTGAATTGAAACTCATAAAGATTTTCTCACATATTATTTTGAATTCTCTGTTTTTCAAGCAGTGTTTGGCAGAACTATTAATTAACTTGATGAGTATTAATTAACTTGATTTCACAAAACATTTGTATATCAAATCATTGTGTTTTACATTTTAAATATTTTATTACTTCATCAATTATACCTCAATAAAGCTGAAAAATAAGGCAGTGGTCAGCTACTCTGTGTTAAATATATAAAGGAGATCAACAGACACTGTTAATGAGAATAAATGAAAACAAAAATATGTACATTTGTATGCTATTCTTTTGGATGTAATGATTTATCATCATTTGCAGGATCCAATTAGGCTTGACCATTCTTTCTTTTAAAGGTGTCTTGTTTATAGGAAAATATTCTCTTGATGGTGAATATAATAACATGAGAATCACTACTTAGCTAAAACATTTTTTTTAAGTTGCACGTTTCTATGTATACATCCCATTCCCATATGACTGTGAGCCTGTTGATATTTTCTTACTACTTTCATTACTGTATTTTTACATTTTTTTACATCACTTGTCTATCTTGTTCCTGTATCTCATTAAATAAAGTTTGCACATTCTGGTTTTCCCCTTAAATCTTAATAATTGCACTAATACATTTATAAATTATAATTATTGCTTAGCTTTCTTTTAAAATTTGTAACAGTTTAATAAAAGTATATTTGACACACAAATAAACAACACATATTTAAATTATACACTTAGATAAGTTTTGACATGTGTGAAAAAAGTCACCAGAGTGAAAATAATAAACATATAATGTATTTTGCATAAGTGGAGTCATACACTATGTGTTCTATTTTATTTGGCTTATTTCACTCAGCATAATTATTTTGAGATTCATTCACATTGTGGCTTGTAGTATAATTCACATTTTTCATTGCTGGTTCATGTTACATTGTATCAAAATGTGTTTAACCATTCATTTGTTGATGGGCATTTGACTTGTGTACAGTTTTGAATTATTATAAATAAAGCTGCTAGAACATTTGTGTCCAAGTCTTTGTATAAACATACACTTTCATATTGGTTGAATAAATGCCTAGGTGTGTAATTGATGGATCATATGGTAGGTCCATGTTTAAGAAATGGCCAAGTTATTTTCCAAAATTTCTGTACCATTTTAATTCCACAAACAATGAATGAAAATTTCAGATTTTTTTATATCCTCACTAACATTTAGTATAGGAGAAGGCGATGGCACCCCACTCCAATACTCATGCCTGGAAAATCCCATGGATGGAGGGGCCTGGTAGGCTCCAGTCCATGGGGTCGCTAAGAGTCAGACACGACTGAGCGACTTCACTTTCACTTTTCACTTTCATGCATTGGAGAAGGAAATGGCAACCCACTCCAGTGTTCTTGCCTGGAGAATCCCAGGGACGGGGGAGCCTGGTGGGCTGGCGTCTATGGGGTCCCACAGAGTCGGACACTACTGAAGCGACTTAGCAGCAGCAGCAGCAATATTTAGTATGCTCATGACATTACCCTGCTCCTCATCAATCTCTCACCTCTACTCCCCGGGGAGGGGGAGGAAGTGAGCCCAAAGTTAGCAGAAATAAATAACAAAGTTACTTCTAAACAATAACAAAGTTAAGAGGAGAAATTTATAAAATAGAGACTGTAAAAACAATAAAAATGGTCATTGAAACTGAGTTTTTCTCTGGAAAGATAAACAAAATTGACAAACATTAGCAAGACTAGTTCAGAATAAAACAGATGACTCAAATGTATAAAATCAGAAGTAAAAAAATGAGACATTGCAACAGATACCACAGAAACACAAAGGATCATGAAAGAGTACTATAAATGATCATATGCCAGTGAATTGGATAATCTTGAAAAAAAGATAATTTTCCTATTAATATGCAACCTACAAAGACTGAATCATGAAGAAACAGAAAATCAGATTAATAATGAACAAGATGATTCAATCAGTAATCAAAAAAAAAAGTACATGACCAGATAATTTTATTGCTTAGTGGGCCTTAGAAAGCATCACTGTGAACAAAGCTAGTGGAGGTGATGGAATTCCAGTTGAGCAATTCCAAATCCTGAAAGATGATGCTGTGAAAGTGCTGCACTCAATATGCCAGCAAATTTGGAAAACTCAGCAGTGGCCAAGGACTGGAAAAGGTCAGTATTCATTCCCATTGCAAAGAAAGGCAATGCCAAAGAATGTTAAAACTACCGCACAAGTGCACTCATCTCACACGCTAATAAAGTAATGCTTAAAATTCTCCAAGCCAGGCTTCAGCAATATGTGAACCGTGAATTTCCTGATTTTCAAGCTGGTTTTAGAAAAGGCAGAGGAACCAGAGATCAAATTGCCAACATCCGCTGGATCATGGAAAAAGCAAGAGAGTCCCAGAAAAACATATATTTCTGACTTTTTGACTATGCCAAAGCCTATGACTGTGTGGATCACAATAAACTGTGGAAAATTCTGAAAGAGATGGGAATACCAGATCACCTGATCTGCCTCTTGAGAAATTTTTATACAGGTCAGGGAGCAACAATTAGAACTGGACGTGGAACAACAGACTGTTTCCAAATAGGAAAAAGAGTACGTCAAGGCTGTATATTGTCACCCTGTTTATTTAACTTATATGCAGAGTACATC
Source organism: Bos grunniens (assembly GCF_055505025.1). Taxonomy (NCBI): domain Eukaryota; kingdom Metazoa; phylum Chordata; class Mammalia; order Artiodactyla; family Bovidae; genus Bos; species Bos grunniens. Next base: position 94,721,579 of record NC_141194.1, on the reverse strand, counting down.
ATGAGAAATGTTGGACTGGAAGAAACACAAGCTGGAATCAAGATTGCCAGGAGAAATATCAATAACCTTAGATATGCAGATGACACCACCCTTATGGCAGAAAGTGAAGAGGAACTAAAAAGCCTCTTGATGAAAGTGAAAGTGGATAGTGAAAAAGTTGGCTTAAAGCTCAACATTCAGAAAACAAAGATCATGGCATCCAGTCCCATCACTTCATGGGAAATAGATGGGGGAACAGTGGAAACAGTGTCACACTTTACTTTTCTGGGCTCCAAAATCACTGCAGATGGTGACTGCAGCCATGAAATTAAAAGACGCCTACTCTTTGGAAGGAAAGTTATGACCAACCTAGATAGCATATTCAAAAGCAGAGACATTACTTTGCCAAAAAAAGGTTCGTCTAGTCAAGACTATGGTTTTTCCTGTGGTCATGTATGGATGTGAGAGTTGGACTGTGAAGAAGGCTGAGCGCTGAAGAATTGATGCTTTTGAACTGTGGTGTTGGAGAAGACTCTTGAGAGTCCCTTGTACTGCAAGGAGATCCAACCAGTCCATTCTGAAGGAGATCAGCCCTGGGATTTCTTTGGAAGGAATGATGCTAAAGCTGAAACTCCAGTACTTTGGCCACCTCATGCAAAGAGTTGACTCATTGGAAAAGACTCTGATGTTGGGAGGGATTGGGGGCAGGAGGAGAAGGGGACGACAGAGGATGAGATGGCTGGATGGCATCACTGACTCGATGGACATGAGTCTGAGTCAACTCCGGGAGTTGGTGATGGACAGGGAGGCCTGGCATGCTGCGATTCATGGGGTTGCTAAGAGTCGGACATGACTGAGCGACTGATCTGATCTAATGCCAATTCTTCCCCAACTCTGAAAAAAGTTAAAGAGGGAACACAGCCAAGCTCATTTTATGTTGCAGCATTACTCTCTACCCCAACCCAGATAAGAGATCAATATCCCTGATGAATATAGATGCCAATATTATTAACAAAATAGTAGCAAAACAAATTAAGCATGCAATAAAGGAATCATTCACCCTGATAATGGTGAGGTTTATCCCTTGAATGCAAGGATGTTTCAACGGATGCAAATGTGAGTCAGTACATTAATAGGATGAAAGAGAAAAAACATATTATTATCTCAATATATTCAGAAAATGATTTGGCAACATAAAATATTCTTTCATGTTGAAAATGTTCAACAAATTGTATATAGGAGAAAAATACTTAAGCACAAAGGTGACCAAATATTACAAACACACAGCTAACATCATACTCAATGGTTAAGGTTGAGAATTTCCTCCAAAATTCGAAACAGGACAATAAAGCTCACTCTCATCATTTCTGTTCAGAATATTACTGAAAGCCCTAAGCAAAGCAACCAGACAAAATAAGGAAATGGAAGGCATAAAAAAGAATAAAGATTTAAAAAAAATTGTCTTTGTTTGCAGATGAGATGACCTTATATATGGAAAAATTTAAGACTCCTTAAAAAAAGCTTCCATCATCAAACAACAAAATAAATAATACTGCAGTATACAACAGTCAACATAGAAAAATAATATAGTTGCCTTTTTATGTATTAACAACAAAACTTTTGAAAAAGAAAGAAAGATAATCCCATTAACAAAAACATCAGAAAGAATAAAATACTTAGGATTCAATTTAACAATTTAACTTAAGAGGTGAAATATTTGTGAGATGGAAATTATTGATACATGCCGTAGATAAAATAACATCAAGAAGACACAGAAACCATGTTAATGAATCAGAAGAAGATTGCTAAAATATCCACACAACCCAAATCCATATATAGATTCAACACAATGCCAATCAAAATTCCAATGGAATTTTTCATAGAAAGAAGCATATCCTAAAATTTGCATGTGGCCATAAAAATACTTGAAATAAGCAAAGTGATCCTGAGAAAGAATACAACCAGGAACATTACACTTTCTGATTTCAAACTAAACTGTAAAGCTAAAGTAATCAAAACAATATGATACTTTCTGATATGGAGACACATTGACCAATGGAACAGAAATGACAGCCCAGGAATAAATCCTCACACATTTGGTCAATTAATATTTGACAAGGAAGACATGCATTCTCAGTGGGGGAATGGATAGTCTTTTCAATAAATGTTGTTGGGAAAATTGAATAACCATATGCAAAAGGATGAAATTGAACCCCTGTCTCACGCCAGTCATGGAAATTAACTCAAAGTGGATCTGAAACTTTCAAATTCTTAGAAGGAACAGGGAAAAAAAAAATAAACCTCTTGTTATTTGTTTTACCAGCAATTTCCTCAATATGAAAGCAAAGCACAAATAAAAGCAAAAATAAACAAGTGGGACCCATTAAACTAAAAGGCTTATGCACAGCAAAATATACCATCAACAAAACTGAAAAGGAAGCCTAAGGAATGGGAGAAAATACTTCCAACCTATTTATTTATCTGATAAGGGGTTAATAATATACATGATGCAGTGTTTTGGCCAAACCCTTATCCAAACTGACTAAAAGAGAAACAGAGACAAGATGTAAATAACTAAAGTTAAAATAAATAAATAAAAATAAAGTTACTACTAATCTTACAGAAATAAGAAAACTAGACAATCTAGATCAAATAAGTAAACTTCTAAAAGCATACAAATTACTGAAACTAACTCAAAAAGATAAAATATCTGATCCATTCTATATCTAGTAAATATAATGATGCAGTAATTTTTTCAAAATAACAACAAAGAACAAAATCCAGGACCAAGTGGCTTTACTGGTATATTCTACCAAACTTTTAGAAAGGAATTAATACCATTTTTTTTCAAAGTCTTCCAAACAATAGGAGAGGAGGAGATACTTTTCAATACATTTTATGAGGTCAGGTCAGGCAAATAGATGGTGAAAAAGTGGAAAGGGTGATAGACTTTATTTTGGGGGTGTTCCAAAATCACTGGAGATGGTGACTGCTACCATGAAATTAAAAGACGCTTGCTCTTGGAAGAAAAGTTATGACCAACCTAGACAGCATATTAAAAAGTAGAGATATTACTTTGCCAATAAAGATCTGTCTAGTCAAAGCTATGGTTTTTCCAGTTGTCATGTATGGATGTGAGAGTTGCAGCATAAAGAAATCTGAGCACCAAAGAATTGATGCTTTTGAACTGTGGTGTTAGAGAAGACTCTTGAGAGTCCCTTGAACAGCAAAGAGATCCAACTTGTCCAATCTAGCTGAAATCAGTCCTGAATATTCATTGGAAGGACTGATGCTGAAGCTGCAACTTCAATAATTTGGCCACCTGATGCGAAGAGCTGACTCATTTGAAAAGACCCTGATGCTGGGAAAGATTGAAGGTGAGAGGAGAAGGGGACGACAGAGGATGAGGTTTGTGGATGGCACCACCGACTCAATGGGCATGAGATTGAGTAAATTCCAGGAGTTGTTAATGGACAGGGAGGCCTGGCATGCTGCAGTCCATGGGGTCACAAAGAGTCAGACACTACTGAGTGACTGAACTGAACTGAACTGAAGAGGTCAGTATTACTCTACTATCAAAGACAGACAAAGATAACATAAGGAAAGAAATATACACACTATTTTCCCTTAAGAAAATAAATGTAAAAATCCTTAACAAAATACTAGCAAACCAAATTCATTAGCATATTAAAAGGATTACAGATGATGATCAATTGGGACTTATCCTAGGAACACATGAGTGGTTCAACTTAAGAAAACCAATCAGTATTATATGCCACATCAATAAAATCAAGAAAGAAAAAAAAAAATACATGACATTTCAATTGATATCCAAGTATTTTGAAACCACCACCCTTTTATGATATAAACAAGTGCTATCATAGGAAGATAATGGAACTTCCTGAACATAATAAAAGACATTTATGAAAAATTTACAGGTAACATTGTGCTTAATGGTCAAAGATGCAAAAGATATTTTCTTCCACTAAGTGAAGGAACAAGACAAGAATGATCATTTTTGGCACTTCTATTCAACATGGTAAAATTCTAGCTAGAGCAATTAGGCAAGAAAAGAAAATAGGAAAGGATAGAGCAAAACTATCTTTATTCATAGGAGGCATACTCCTATAGATAGAAAATCCCAAAGAACACACACACACTACTAGACATCATAAGTTATGCAGTTACAAGCTACAATATCAACACATAAAAATCAATTCTATTTCTATACACTTGCAGTTAATTTTTAAAAAAGGAAATTAAGAAAACAATTCTACTTATAGTAGTATTCAAAATAATTAATATTTAGAAATAAATTTAACCAAAGAGGCCAAAGCCATGTTCATTGAAAATTACAAAACATTGTTGAAATGAATCAAAGAAGAACTAAATAAATGAGGGGGGGGGCATCCCATATCATAAATTAGAAAACTGGATAATGTTAAGACATCAATACTACCAAATATAATATTCAGATTCAATGCAACCTCTATCAAAATTTCATCGACCATATTAGCAGAAATGGAAAAACAACAACAACAACAAAACCCATCCTCAAACTCATATGGAGTTGTGAGATCCCTAAATAGCCAAAGCAATATTACAAAAGTAAAACAAATTTGGAGGACTTATACTTTCTGAAGTATAAAAAGGCAAAATGATAGGATACTGACAGAGGAACTCCCCAGGTTGGTAGGTGCCCAATATGCTACTGGAGATCAGTGGAGAAATAACTCCAGAAAGAATGAAGGGATGGCACCAAAGCAAAAACAATACCCAGTTGTGGATGTGACTGGTGATAGAAGCAAGGTCTGATGCTATAAAGAGCAATATTGCATAGGAACCTGGAATGTTAGGTCCATGAATCAAGGCAAATTGGAAGTGGTCAAACAAGAGATGGCAAGAGTGAACATCGACATTCTAGGAATCAGAGAACTAAAATGGACTGGAATGGGTGAATTTAACTCAGAAGACCAGTATATCTGCTACTGTGGGCAGGAATCCCTCAGAAGAAATGGAGTAGCCATCATGGTCAACAAAAGAGTCCAAAATGCAGTACTTGGATGCAATCTCAAAAATGACAGAATGATCTCTGTTTGTTTCCAAGGCAAACCATTCAATATCACAGTAATCCAAGTCTATGTCCCAACCAGTAACACTTAAGTAGCTGAAGTTGAATGGTTCTATGAAGACCTACAATACCTTTTAGAACTAACACCCCCAAAAGATGGCCTTTTCATTATAGGGGACTGGAATGCAAAAGTAGGAAGTCAAGAAACACCTGAAATAACAGGCAAATTTGGCCTTGGAATACGGAATGAAGCAGGGCAAAGACTAATAGAGTTTTGCTAAGAAAATGCACTGGTCATAACAAACACCCTCTTCCAACAACACAAGAGAAGACTCTACACATGGACATCACCAGATGGTCAACAGCGAAATCAGATTGATTATATTCTTTGCAGCCAAAGATGGAGAAACTCTATACAGTCAACAAAAACAAGACCAGGAGCTGACTGTGGCTCAGATCATGAACTCATTTATGCAAATTCAGAATGAAATTGAAGAAAGTAGGGAAAACCACTGCACAATTCAGATATAACCTAAATCAAATCCCTTATGATTATCCAGTGGAAGTGAGAAATAGATTTAAGAGACTAGATCTGATAGATAGAGTGCCTGAAGAACTATGGACGGAGGTTCGTGACATTGTACAGGAGACAGGTATCAAGACCATCCCCAAAGAAAAGAAATGCAAAAAAGCAAAATGGCTGTCTGGGGAGGGCTTACAAATAGCTGTGAAAAGAAGAGAAGTAAAAAGCAAAGGAGAAAAGGAAAGACATAAGAATCTAAATGCAGAGTTCCAAAGAGTAGCAAGGAGAGATAAGAAAGCCTTCCTCAGCGGACAATGCAAAGAAATAGAGGAAAATGACAGAATGGGAAAGACTAGAGATCTCTTCAAGAAAATTAGAGATACCAAGGGAACATTTCATGCAAAGATGGGCTCAGTAAAGGACAGAAATGGAATGGACCTAACAGAAGCAGAAGATATTAAGAAGAGATGGCAAGGATACACAGAAGAACTGTACAAAAAAAACTTCATGACCCAGATAATGACGATGGTGTGATCACTGACATGGAGCCAGACATCCTGGAATGTGAAGTCAAGTGGGCCTTAGAAAGCATCACTACGAACAAAGCTAGTGGAGGTGATGGAATTCCAGTTGACCTATTTCAAATCCTGAAAGATGATGCTGTGAAAGGGCTGCAATCAATATGCCAGCAAATTTAGAAAACTCAGCAATGGCCAAAGGACTGGAAATGTTCAGTTTTCATTCTCATCCCAAAGAAAGGCAATGCCAAAGAATGCTCAAACTACCGCACATTTGCACTCATCTCACACGGTAGTAAAGTAATGCTCAACATTCTCCAAGCCAGGCTTCAGCAATACGTGAATCATGAACTTCCAGATGTTTAAGCTGGTTTTAGAAAAGGCAGAGGAACCAGAGATCAAATTCCAACATCTGCTGGATCATCTAAAAAGCAAGAGAGTTCCAGAAAAGCATCTATTTCTGCTTTATTGACTATGCCAAAGCCTTTGACTGTGTGGACCACAATAAACTGTGGAAAATTCTGAAAAAGATGGAAATACCAGACCACCTGATGTGCCTCTTGAGAAATTTGTATGCAGGTCAGGAAGCAACAGTTAGAACTGGACATGGAACAACAGACTGTTTCCAAATAGGAAAAGGAGTATGTCAAGGCTATATATTGTTACCCTGCTTATTTAACTTATATGCAGAATACATCATGAGAAATGCTGGGCTGGAAGAAGCACAAGCTGGAATCAAGATTGCCAGGAGAAATATCTATAACCTCAGATATGCTGATGACACCACCCTTATGGCAGACAACGAAGAGGAACTAAAAAGCCTCTTGAAGAAGGTGAAAGAGGAGAGTGAAAAAGTTGGCTTAAAACTCAACATTCAGTAAACGAAGATCATGACATCTGGTCCCATCACTTCATGGGAAATAGATGGGGAAACAGTGGAAACAGTGTCAGACTTTATTTTTTGGGGCTCCAAAATCACTGCAGGTGGTGACTTAAGCCATGAAATTAAAAGACACTTACTTCTTGGGAGAAAAGTTATGACCAACCTAGATTGCATATTGAAAAGCAGAGACATTACTTTGCCAATAAAGGTCCATCTAGTCAAGGCTATGGTTTTTCCAGTAGTCATGTATGGATGTGAGAGTTGGACTGTGAAGAAAGCTGACCACCGAAGAATTGATGCTTTTGAAGTGTGGTGTTGGAGAAGACTCTTGAGAGTCCCTTGGACTGCAAGGACATCCAACCATTCCATTCTGAAGGAGATCAGCCATGGGATTTCTTTGGAGGGAATGATGCTAAAGCTGAAACTCCAGTACTTTGGCCATTATGCGATTAGTTGACTCATTGGAAAAGATTCTGATGTTGGGAGGGATTGGGGGCAGGAGGAGAAGGGGACGACAGAGGATGATATGGCTGGATGGCATCACCGACTCGATGGACATGAGTTTCAATGAACTCTGGGAGTTGGTGATGGACAGGGAGGCTTGGTGTACTGAGATTCATGGGATCTCAAAGACTCAGACACGACTAAGTGACTGAACTGAACTGATACTTTCTGATTCCAAAACTTACTATAGAGACAAAACCATCAAGATTGTAGTACAGGTGCAAGGATAGAGGTATAGATCAATGGAACAGAAATGAGGATCCAGAAATAAAATCATACATCTCTGGTCAATTGTTTTTGTCAAAGGTGCTAAGACCATAAATGAGGAAAGAATGGTCTCTTCAACAAATAGTGCTAAGGACAAATGCATACTAATGTACAAAAGAATTAATTTGGACACATATCTCAAAAATTACAAAATTTATACAGTATTATGAAAAAATTAACTCACAGTAGATCAAGGATATAAATATCAGGCTAAAATTATAATAGTCTTAGAAGATGATATAAAGGTAAATATTTATGACCTTGGATTTGTTAGCAGCTTCTTATATATAACACCAGAATTATTAAAAATAGAGAAAGATTTTATTTCATTAAAATTAAATACATTTATTTATGAAATCATATTCATTGAAAAGTAAAAAGACAATCTGTAAAATTTGGAAAATATTTCCAAATCATATATATGATAAGAATCTAGTAATCAAAAATATATAAAAGATAATTATAACTCAGCAACAATAAAAGACAAATAACTCATTTTAAATATGAGAAAAGTACTAGAATAGAATTTTCTTCAAAAAAGATATACAAATGGGCAATAAGAACATTGAAAGGTATGCAACATCATTAATCATTAGGAAATGTAAATCCAAATCACAGTGAGATACCTCTTCAAATCTACAAGGATGGCTGAATTTTTTTTTAATTAAGAAAAATAAAAAACACTAGTGAGAAATCAGAACCCTTGTATACTGCTGGTGGGAATGTAAAATTGTTCATATGTTGTGGGAAACATTTTGTCAATTCCAAAAACAGATAAACATAGAACTACCATATAACCCAAAGATTCCACTACCAACTATATACCCCAAAGAATTGAAAGCAGGTACTCAAACAAATTGGCTTCCCAGGTGGTGCTAGTGGTAAAGGATCCGCCTACCAATGCAGGAGACATGAGACCCAGGTTCAATCCCTGGATCAGGAAGATCTCCCAGAGGAGGAAATAGTATACCACTTCAGTATTCTTCCTGAAGAATCCCATGGACAGGGAATCCTGGCAGGCTGCAGTCTATGGGGCTGTAAAGAGTCAGATATGACTGAAGCAACTTAGCATGCACACACTCAAACAAATACCTATACACAAATAGTCATAGTAGTACTACACACAAGAGCAAAATAGTGAAGACAACCTTTTCATTGGCAGATGAATGGACAAGCAAATTGTAGCATATGGATACATGGAATATTTAGTCATAAAGAGCAATGAATTACTGACACATGCTACAGTGTGGACAAACTTCAAAAACAGTATGCTAATTTAAAGAAACCAGACACAGAAGTATACACATTGAGTGATTCCATTTATATGGAAATACCCAGAAGAGGTAAATTTATAGAGACAAAACAGATAGGAAGCGGCCAGGGACTTGGGGGAGAGGAGAATGGAAATAACTATTAAATTATGGGGTTTTCTTTTAGGATAGTGAAAGTGATGTTGAATTAGATAAAGTTGTTGCATAACATTGGAGTCTATTAAATGCCACTGAATTGTTCACTTTAAGATGGTTATGTTTATGTTACATGAATTTTGCCTCAATAAAAATATGAAATACAGTTATTCATATATAGTCATTCATGATGGAGTATCTCTGGGATAGTATATAAAGGACTGGAATCAACGTTTGGCTCTCAGGGTCAAATTACTGTGAGTCAGAGGAGGAAGGGAGGTTTATGGATACAGTATGTCTTTTGTATTGCTTGAATTCTTTACTGTGTTCTTGCGTTATATTTATAATAAAACATTAACTTTTTTAAAATAAGATCAAAGTACCCTAAAAGTCACAGTAGCAACATTTGTTAATAAACTTTGTCTTGGATAAAGGAAACGAAGGTAAAAAAGCAAAAGACTATTTCTAGCAGTAGTAAGAAGGTAGAGGGAGAGAGTGTGACTGATCAGACTTTAAAAGAAATTTAGAAAATGAGAATAGAATGGAAACATATATTGGCTACTGTGAATGGCAGGATTCTGAAGAAAGTTAGGATCACTTCTCCCTATATCTTTCATTGCAGTTAAATAGGTCCATGGTCTAAACATGCAAAACAAACAAAATAATAATAATTTTATTATTGTTAAAAATTGGAGTAAATAGTTCATACGAGGGGTGTCCACTAGAATCAGGATATAGCAGTTGTATTTCCAAACTTAACTGTCTTTAAATTCCTCTTATAGTCTAATCTTGCAGTTCATAGAAGTGCAGTGGTATCTAGTATTGCAAGGTGGCCTAGTGCTAAAAAACATATGTATGATAAAATTTGCCATTAACATAGTATTCATAGTGTACAATTGAGATGTATCTCTTAGGTGAACTTCAGTGGGACTGGCTCCTTTTGTAAAGCAAAGGTTCTTTTATAATGGGTCCCCTGACTTAATTAGAGTGGACATAATTAGAGTGTAGAGCTTCTCTTCAAACAGAGTTCACTAATTCTCCATGATTAAAACTTTAAAAAAAACAACAACTATGTATATATTTCTACTGTGCAGTATTGGCAGAAACTTTTCCTGTCTCCAAAATAACCATCCAACACATAAGCTTCAGCACACACCCAGAGTAATGATAAATTGTTTAACTTCACTGTTTGGTGAGAAAAGGCTGCGTTGGATTTGAACAAATTAAACAACCTTAAATTAAATAGAAGAAAAACTACCAATAAAAGAGACTGTGAATGAGCAAGAGCTTTTAGAACTAGATGAAGAAAAAGCAAGACCCAATTGGATTATTTCAAAAGAATTCATTTTCAACTTGGATAAAATCCATTTAAAGATTTTTTTGCCCTAAAATTAATAGTATAAAAATCCCAGGCTGTAATGGCTCTAATTCAGAGCTATTTTGTGTTTGCTAAATGGAATGTGACAGGGATCTGAAATAGTGCTATACTACAGAAAATAATTAGTTGAGAACTAACTTGATAATTTTACCACTGAGAAGAGTGAACTAAAATCAGCCTTTACTTCAATTATATGTAAAGAAGAAGTATAATTACCTGCATAGATAATAATCAAGAAAACTGAAAATACATTTCTCTGTTATCTGGCTGATAGTGAGCTAGCTTGTTTAATCTGTTCACCCCTTGTACAGTAAAGATAACAGATTAGTTACTGCAGTGCCATTAAAATCTTACCCCCCAGTAAAATTTTTAGGAAAATATTTTTTTCTCATGTAATAATATACTTTTCTCTGTTGGTATTCAGCTTAACCATGCAAATTTACAAAATTTCTTTATGGCAGTTTTCCCCAGGATATTAAGATAACTGCACCATGGCAAAGTCACAAATTACTGAAGGCTTCAATCTAGGTACTAAAACTAGTATTTTTTTCCTTCCTGATTTAAATGCATTGGCTGTTGCTTTTTAATGTTGAAGGAATAAGACTTCCCTGGATTTTAGATATCAGTATCTATCATAGATATTTGGACTGTGCCTATACACTCAATGTCAATATTACATTCACAGAAATTTGGGTTGACCCAATCAACTGCAGCACGCATACACAGCAGCAGATTTAGCAAGCTCCCAGGGCTCTCAGTTGCTCCTATCACAGGCTGGTCTGTTGAGCTGCAAGTTAAGGCCAAATTGCTGAGCCACAGCGGAGAAGGCAATGGCACCCCACTCCAGTACTCTTGCCTGGAAAATCCCATGGACGGAGGAGCCTGGTAGGCTGCAGACCATGGGGTCGCGAAGAGTCGGACACGACTGCGCGACTTCACTTTCACTTTTCCCTTTCATGCATTGGAGAAGGAAATGGCAACCCACTCCAGCGTTCTTGCCTGGAGAATCCCAGGGACGGTGGAGCCTGGTGGGGTGCCGTCTATGGGGTCGCACAGAGTCGGACACGACTGAAGCGACTTAGCAGCAGCAGCAGCAGCTGAGCCACAGATAGATACTTCAGGCTGAAAAATTCCACACTGCTTTGTGAAAAAACTGAGAGTCTGGATATTCAAATGAGGCAGGGAAAATATATGCAAGTGAAACTGCAGGAGTCCTCTCTAAGAGTTGAATATTACAATTGCCAAGCCACTGGCACAAATTTTACCATCTTTACCTCAAGTGCTAAGGTGGGTGACTGTATTCAGTAACTTCACATTTCATCCGCAAGCCTGTTCTTTAACTCAGAGCATCCAAGAGCATGATGGTCTATTTGGGAAAAAACATGCCAAAGAACAGACTTCTTTGCTTCCTGCCACAGTAAACATCTTTGAAACTACTAAAATCATGCTGTTTTCATTTAACGTCTTTCATTCGTGTCCCTAATCCCTCTAGGTTATGAGAGGTGACAAGTCCATAGTTTCAGCAGAGCTAGTTTGAGATGGTGTGCTGTCTTGTATTGTATCATTCTTCACAGTGCCTCATGATGTGCCTTGTATCACAAGTACTATACAAAATAAAGCTGTATTGCAAGATGAAAATACCTGACTTAAAGTCACTGACCAAAATGGATTGGCATTTAAGACTCCATCAGGTTTTCATAGCAATTAGGTAAATTGACAGGTTAATCTGCCTTCCAAGTAGGACCAGAAAGATTGTCAAAAGGAAAAATAGAAACTCTCCAAATCTTTTCAGGGTAAGGAAAGATCTTTTCAATCTTGATACAATCTCCTATCTATGGCATTTAAAACAAAGTATGCAAAGAGAAAAAAGGAGATTGTTAGAACAATGGCATGAGAAAACAAAACCAAGCAGGAGGGTCATGCAGGTGGATAGAATCAGTAAAAAACAACAATGGATAATATGCTCTGACTGAATGTATTATAGCCACCTACAATCTTGAGAGAGATGGTGGGAAGGATTACTTCTTTAATCATGGAAACCTGGAGTTTCTTACTACTCCTTGGAGAAAGGGGAAGTATTTATTGCCACACCAGGCAAATTTAAGCAAAAAGGGAAGATGAAAAGAAAGACTCAGGAAACTAAAATTATGTACCACTTCTCCCTATGGGTGGCAGAAAAATCCCAGAGATATTAATAAGGAAAGAATTACAGAAGTTTCAGGAAGCTAGGAACTCACCAAAGTAGCAAATGAATATTCAAAAAGGCCACTCAGTCAGATAGAAGTTTTTAGATTCATGCTGGAAGCAAAGGTATTTTAGGATGAAGCAGGCCAAGCTGAAACCAACTCTCTAGATATATAAAAAAAGAATCACATATTTCCCAAAGTTCCAGGCAGAATGAATTATTTGAAAAAAAAAAAAAAAAAGGATAGAGAGGATTGTCAGTACAGAGAGTGAGTAGAAGCGCTCAACACTTTTTATAGTTTTATTCTGATCCAGGGAAATCTGTTAAATAGCAGCTGATGGTCTCAAGAAAGTAGCAAGTAGGAACAAACCTAAATGTTAACACACAACTCTTTTATTTGGCAGGTTATGTTAAAATGTTGCAAATGCCAAGACCGCAAAGCAAATTACAGTAGTGTGTCTAAGGTTCAAGTTCATATGCCTTCCTATGTAGCCATTTGTTTAACATTCTTGTTGCTTATACTTTTCCCTTAATTCTGTCTTGTTCCCTAATATATAATATTAATCACTCTTTCATTTTAAATTGATATTCTAAAAATAGAGATAGATGAATGGTTCAATGAACTAACTGGAGAGAAGCCAATAATACATAATGAATTGAAAATAAAGCCAAGTATGCCTGCTAGATTCTAGACCAGTCCATGATTAAAATGAAATGTGACAGTTAACTTATAGGATGATATCATAAATGATTCCAAACCTAAATGCATGACAAAATATTAAAATAAAGAACTGTATTCATTTCACTCCTGCAAAATCAGGGTGTCAAAATCATGAATAATTATGAGGAAATAGTAAATTAACAGGAACATTAATTTTACATTTGAAGAGCTAAGAAAACCTTTCTTTTGCAGCTGGATTTCTGTCAACAGCAAGGTGAAGAAACCTATGTCTCTATCATGTGTGTTATAAGGAAAAATAAAAAGTGCAAAATTTATATAAAAAGCTAAGCAGTATTCACAAAAATATTACTGATAAAATCAATTAATGATATTAATAAGTTACTTATACTACAGATTGCTTTTAACAAATAGAACTAGAGAGAGGAGGGAAAATGTCATTTATGTGCCTTATAAATTTTCTCATTTTTAATAATTTGTTTTATTTTTTAAACATTTTATTTTATATTGGAGTACAGATGATTAACAATTTGTTAGTTTCAGGTAAGAGTGAATTGATTCAGTTTTATATATATATATATATATATATATATATATTCACACATGTATTTATTCTTTTTCAACATGTATTTATTATTTTCCTGATTAAGTTGTTACAAATAACATTGAGCTGTATTCCCTGTGCTATATAGTAAATCTTGTGCTATACAGTAGGTTCTTATCCATTTGTAAATATAGCAGTGTGCACATGTCAATCATAAACTCCCTAACTATCCCTCTCCCTTACCCTTGCCCCCAGTAACCATAAGGTGCTCTTTAGGTCTGTGAATCTTTTTCTGTTTTGTAAATAAGTTCATTTGTATCATATTTTTAAGGTTCCGTGTACAAGAGCTATCATATGATATCTGTATATTTATTTTAAAATATAAAACAGTTCTTTATTGAGGGAGCTACAATTTAGGGTTAGTTAGGTCTCTCCCATGTGCAAAGTTTGTTTTAGCTTTAATGAGATATAATTGATATATAACTTTGTATAAGTTTAAGGTGCACAACCTGTTGATTTAATACACATATATTGCAAATAATTACCACCACAGTATCAGGGAATACTTCCATCATGTTGCATAATTACAATTTCATTTTTTGTATGTGTGGTGAGAACATTTATGATCTACTCTCTTATAAACTTTTTTAAAAAATTTAAGTAATCAAATTACCCAAAAAAAGTATCAAGGATAGTACAGAGAACTATATTTTCCAAATTAAATTTTTTTGCTTCATGTGTACCCTGTCTTCCTCCTCCCATTATCTATCTGTCTATCGAACACCTATCAATCATCCATCTTCTACATTCACAGCCAGTTCAGTTCAGTTCAGTTGCTCAGTCGTGTCTGACTCTTTGTGACCCCATGGACTGCAGCATGCCAAGCCTCCCTGTCCTTCACCAACTCCCAGAGTTTACTCAAACACATGTCCATTGAGTCAGTGATGCCATCCAACCATCTCATCCTCTGTCATCCCCTTCTCCTGCCTTCAATGTTTCCCAGCATCAGGGTCTTTTCCAGTAAGTCAGTTCTTCACATCAGGTGACCAATGTATTGGAGCTTCAGCTTCAGCATCAGTCCTTCCAATGAATATTCAGGATTGATTTCCTTTAGGATCAACTGGTTTGACATCCTTGCAGTCCAAGGGACTCTCAAATGTCTTCTCCAACACCACAGTTCAAAAGCATGAATTCTTCAGCACTCAGCTTTATTCATGGTGCAACTCTCACATCCATACATGACTACTGGAAAAACCATAGCTTTGACTAGACAGACCTTTGTCAGCAAAGTAATGTCTCTGCCTTTTAATATGCTGTCTAGGTTTGTAATGGCTTTTCTTCCAAGGACCAAGTGTCTTAATTTCATGGCTGCAGTCACCATCTGCAGTGATTTTGGAGCCCAAGAAAATAAAATCTGTCACTGTTTCCATTGTTTCCCCATTTACCATGAAGTGATGGGACCAGATGCTATGACCTTAGTTTTTTGAATGTTGACAGAATAATACATAATTCTCAGTCTTTATCATCTCAGTTTGTCACAGTTTGAGGCATGCAGTGACAATCTGTGATTTATTGATGATACTAATTTTGGTCACCAGGTCAAGGTGTTGTCAGGTTTCTCCATTTTATGGTTACTACTAGCTTTTCCCTTATAACTAATAATGTATCTTTGTAATGATGCTTTGAAGTCATGCCATTACACTGTTCCTCATCAATCTCTCCCCTCCCCTCCACAGATTTCAAAACCACTGATAATTCTTGCCTGAATCAATATTTATAATGGTAATTATGTGATGATGATCCATGCCTTCAAGCACTACAACTTCCTTCACATTTATTAGTAAGCATTCTTTTCTAAGAAAGTACTTAATCACACTTCATAATATGTATTTATTGATCACCTACCTCTTTATGATCACCATGAACTCATGGATTACTGTTTTTAAAAAAGTCAATAGGTTACGTTACATCACCCTTCTTATTTATTTTGATGCACCAATTGTCCTAAACTTCACCACTGTGAACCCCTTCAAGCTATATTTTGTATATGCCAAAATTATTATTTGAATATTTTCTTTACTTTCTAGCATAAGATATTCCAGTCTCATCTTGTGCTTTACCTACCTTATCCAAGCATCAGACACTTCAAAGAGCTGCATTTCTATTAATGAGGACTTATGTTTGGAAAACAAGATCTGTGTGCTATATGGCATATCATTACTTTTAGGTCCTTTCAGGTGACAGAGCAACCTCAGTCTACCCACACATAGTTATTGCCTTTCTCTATTTTATAATTATATATCCTTTCTTCCATAGTAAAGACTTAAGCTCCCACTCCACAATAAAATACACATTTACATATTTGCTTAACCCTATAATATACTTAAAAAAAAAAAACTTTCAGAATGTCAGTCTAAGATTTATCTATCTAATCTATCATCTATCCACCTATCAGAAGATTTTCAAGAGTTGTCTACATTCCATTTTTATCCTCTTCAATTGAAAGTATACAATCAAAATACTATTGCAAGTGTTAGTTTTTTCCCCTTGTTTGAAATACAACTGTGTATATTTGTTCTTACTTGCATTAGTTTTAGGGAATTTTTTCCCCCATTCTAGCTTATTTAATTTAATTCTTTGTACAAATAGATCATCACAATTATTACTTCTTCCCCGTTCTTTCCATACTGTCTAACCTCCACATATATTACTTGTAGGTAACTGATTTAACATATTCTGACTTATCCATCTGTTACCTTTTGAAGATATATGCATGCTTTCAGTTTCACCTTTTTTCCTATAAAAGTAGCATATTATACACAAAGAAACTTTTAGCCTACTCTTTTATAAGATTTCTGTAAGCTATGTTAGTGATGATAAACAGCATGACATAATTTTTATATTTATCTGTAGTATTCATTATAAGATGAGGTTAAGCACATTGTTTTAACTGTTTATATTGGTACCTTTGATAATGTCAAAGGGAAGAGTGGAAAAGTTAGATCTAGGCAACATTTGTCCTTTGTTATTTAGAGAGAAGCAACCCCAAGTCCAAGGAGCAGCGGCTGCACAGGCGCAGGAGGCTCGAGAGGAGCTACTCCACGTTCAAGGTCAGGAGGGGCAGCCGTGAGAAGATACCCCTCATCCAAGGTAAGGAGCAGCAGCTGTGTTTTGCTGGAGCAGCCATGAAGAGATACCCAATGTACAAGGTCAGAGAAAACCAAGTAAGACAGTAGGTGTGGCAAGAGGGCATCAGAGGGCAGACACATTGAAACCATAATCACAGAAAACTAGCCAATGTGATCACATGGACCACAGCCTTGTCTAACTCAATGAAACTAAGCCATGCCGTGTGGTGCCACCCAATACAGACGGGTCATGGTGGAGAGGTCTGACAGAATGTGGTACACTGAAGAAGGGAATGGCAAACCACTTCAGTATTTTTGCCTTGAGAAACCCATGAACAGTATGAAAAGGCAAAATGATAGGATACTGAAAGAGGAACTCCCCAGGTTGGTAGGTGCCCAATATGCTACTGGAGATCAGTGGAAAAATAACTCCAGGAAGAATGAAGGGATGGGGCCAAAGCAAAAATAATACCCAGTTGTGGATGTGACTGGTGATAGAAGCAAGGTCCGATGCTGTAAAGAGCAATATTGCATAGGAACCTGGAATGTCAGGTCCATGAATCAAGGCAAATTGGAAGTGGTCAAACAGGAGACGGCAAGAGTGAACATCAACATTCTAGGAATCAGAGAACTAAAATGGACAGGAATGGGTGAATTTAATTCAGATGACCATTATATTTACTACTGTGGGGAAGAATCCCTTAGAAGAAATGGAGTAGCCATCATGGTCAACAAAAGAGTTTGAAATGCAGTACTTGGATGCAATCTCAAAAATGACAGAATGATCTCTGTTCATTTCCAAGGCAAACCATTCAATATCACTGGAACCCAAGCCTATGCCCCAACCAGTAATGCTGAAGAAGCTGAAGTTGAACAGTTCTATGAAGACTGACAAGACCTATTAGAACTAATACCCAATAAAGACCCCATGGAAAAGAAATGCAAAAAAGCAAAATAGCTGTCTGAGGAGGTCTTACAAATAGTTGTGAAAGGAAGAGAAACGAAAAGTAAAGGAGAAAAGGAAAGATATAAGCATCTGAATGCAGAGTTCCAAAGAATAGCAAGGAGAGATAAGAAGGTCTTCCTCAGCAATCAGTGCAAAGAAATAGAGGAAAACAACAGAATGGGAAAGACTAGAGATCTCTTCAAGAAAATTAGAGATACCAAGGGAACATTTCATGCAAAGATGGGCTCGATAAAGGACAGATATGTTATAGACCTAATAGAAGCAGAAGATATTCAGAAGAGGTGGCAAGAATACACAGAAGAACTGTACAAAAAATATCTTCACGACCCAGATAATCACTACGCTGTGATCACTCACTTAGAACCAGACATCCTGGAATGTGAAGTCAAGTGAGCCTTAGGAAGCATCACTACGAACAAAGCTAGTGGAGGTGATGGAATTCCTGTTGAGCTATTTCAAATCCTGGAAGATGACCCTGTAAAAGTGCTGCACTCAATATGCCAGCAAATTTGGAAAACTCAGCAGTGGCCACAGGACTGGAAAAGGTCAGTTTTCATTCCAATCCCAAAGAAAAGCAATGCCAAAGAATGCTCAAACTACCGCACAATTGCACTCATCTCACACGCTAGTAAAGTAATGCTCAAAATTCTCCAAGCCAGGCTTCAACAATACATGAACTGTGAAATTCCAAATGTTCAAGTTGGTTTTAGAAAAGGCAGAGGAACCAGAGATCAAATTGCCAACATCCGCTGGATCATGGAAAAAGCAAGAGAGTCCCAGAAAAACATCTATTTCTGCTTTATTGACAATGCCAAAACTTTGTGTGGATCACAATAAACTGTGGAAAATTCTGGAAGAGATGGGAATACCAGACCACCTGACCTGCCTTTTGAGAAATTTGTATGCAGTTCAGGAAGCAACAGTTAGAACTGGACATGGAACAACAGACTGTTTCCAAATAGCAAAAGGAGTACGTCAAGGCTCTACATCATCACAGTGCTTATTTAATTTATATGCAGAGTACATCATGAGAAACGCTGGACTGGAAGAAGCACAAGCTGGAATCGAGATTTCTGGGAGAAATATCAATAACCTGAGATATGCAGATGACACCACCCTTATGGCAGAAAGTGAAGAGGAACTAAAAAGCCTCTTGATGAAGGTGAAAGAGGAGAGTGAAAAACTTGGCTTAAAACTCAACATTCAGAAAACAAAGATCATGGCATCTGGTCCCATCACTTCATGGAAAGTAGATAGGGAAACAATGGAAACAGTGTCAGAGTTTATTTTTTTGGGCTCCAAAATCACTGCAGGTGGTGACTGCAACCCTGAAATTAAAGACGCTTACTCCTTGGAAGAAAAGTTATGACCAACCTAGACTGCATATTGAAAAGCAGAGACATTACTTTGCCAACAAAGGTCCGTCTAGTCAAGGCTATGGTTTTTTCCAGTAGTCATGTATGGATGTGAGAGTTGGACCATAAAGAAAGCTGAGTGCCAAAGGATTGATGCTTTTGAACTGTGGTGTTGGAGAAGACTCTTGAGATTCCCTTGGCCTACAAGGAGATCCAACCAGTTCATTCCGAAGGAGATCAACCTTGGGATTTCTTTGGAAGGAATAATGCTAAAGCTGAAACTCCATTACTTTGGCCGCCTCATGCAAAGAGTTGACTCATTGGAAAAGACTCTGATGCTTGGAGGGATTGGGGGCAGGAGGAGTAGGGGACAACAGAGAATGAGATCGCTGGATGGCATCACTGACTCGATGGACATGAGTCTGAGTGAACTCCAGGAGTTGGTGATGGACAGGGAGGCCTGGCGTGCTGCGATTCATGTGGTTCGCAAAGAGTCAGACACGACTGAGCGACTGAAATGAACTAAACTGACCTGAATATTCCATTATGTATGTATATTTTTAGGCACTTTGGTTGCTTCCATATTTTGGCTATTGTAAATAATGTTGAAATGGGCATAATAGTGCATATAACACTTTGACTTAGTGTTTTGTTTTCATTGACTAAATGCCCAGGAATTAAATTCTGAATCATATGGTAGTTCTGTTTTCAACTTTTTAAGAAACCATCATAGTCTTTTCTATACTGTCTACACCTATATACATTGTACATATGCATATACATCATGTGTATATATATATACATGATATATATACATATATCACCAACAATGCATAAAAGTTCCCTTTTCTCCACATCCTCTCCAACACGTTTTATTTGTTGTCTTTTTGGCAATAGCCATTTCTGATAGGCTGAGGTGCTATCTTATTGTGGTTTTGATATGAATTTCCATAATGATTAGTATGTTGGACTTTAGTTATATTTTTGAAGACTCCCTAAGTACTTTTATTTTGCCTTACTTTATGTCTCTATAGCTTTCACCGATGTACTGGAAATACTGTGTCCTGATTTGTTATGCTTACTATTAGTAGCAATTCTGCAAAAATGCTATTAACAGAGGTAAAATGCCCAGGCTCCAGAATCAGACTACCTTGGTTTGAGTTCTCACTCTGCCACTCACATCTCTATGTCTCAATTTTCTCATCTGTAAAATGAAGATGATCATAGCACATACTGTAAAATCTTTAGAAGTGGACTTACCACAGGTATGGCCATTTGTCAATTAACTTTTTATTATCTCCACAGTGCAATGAAGATCATAGTGCTTTGCTTTGCAAAGGAAATAAGTTATTATATATATACAATAGGATTTTTATTTTTAAAATAAAATTTAAATTTTTTATTCAAAAAACTTGCACTCTAATTCTAGCTTTAATGTTTACTTGCTGTGTAACTATATGCTAATTTCTTCATTTCTCAAGCATCACTCTCTTCATTTGTAAAATAAGGATAATAAGAGTATTGACCTCATGAGAGTGTTGTGAGGCTTAAATAGCACATTAGAAATAATTATAGACATTTACATGTTAAAAGCTCAAAATTATAAAAATCTCTGTAATCAGACTTCCTAGGTTTATATCTGTGATGGTTAATTTTATATGTGAGTTTGGAGGGTGTTTTTGAATGACAATAACATTTAAATCAGTGGATTTTGAATAAGTACATCACCCTTCATAATGTGGATGGGCCTCGTTTAATCAGTTGAAGGCTTGAATAGAGCAAATAAAAAGAAACCCTCCTTGAGCAAGAGAGAAACCTCCAGCAGTATGTCATTGGACTTCTTCTTCACCATTGACTCTCCTTACTCTCAAGCCTGCTGACCCACAATGCAGATTTGGCCTACCAGATATAATAATTATTATTTACCAATTCTTTATTATAAATCTTTATTAATAAGCACATCCTGTTGGATCTATTTCTCTAGATAACCTTTATGAACACAGTTACTCAGCTTTGCAACTCACTACCTCTGTGGTCTTATACAAATTTATTTGAGCCTCTTTTCTTCATATAGAAAATGGAAATAACAATGCCTACCTCATTTGATTGTTGCAAAAATAAACTGAGTTAAAGTCTAAAAAGTGCCTTGTAGATAACTTGAGAACTACGATATGAATTTCAT
The DNA here is from genome assembly GCF_055505025.1 of Bos grunniens. Classification (NCBI taxonomy): domain Eukaryota; kingdom Metazoa; phylum Chordata; class Mammalia; order Artiodactyla; family Bovidae; genus Bos; species Bos grunniens. The sequence goes on along the minus strand of NC_141194.1, from coordinate 94,700,010 downwards.
GGAGTACCTGAAAACAGGAGTTACTTTTTCTCTAAATGAGAATGTAGATATTTTTAGTTCCTTATTTTAAGAATTAAAAAGACAAAATGCATTGATTGTCAGTATAAATTCTTCTGGAAAATTAAGATAGGTCCCAAAGATAAAAATTTGTTTTATGGGAAATTTTTCATTTTTTTCAGATCTTGCAAGGACCCATCATGTGTGAACAATACAATCTTAATGAACAATATTGCCTTAGGGAATTGAAGACACGAGAAAGCTATACCAAGATATACTACTTTTTGTTCTGACTTGTCTGGTGCCCTGATTCTGAGAAGTTTCTGTATCTTAATTTTGTGTGTCATTGTTTTCTGAGTTGGCATTCTTTTAAAACTATGAAAATATCCTCAAGATACTTGTGTGGTTCATTTTTTAAAATTAATTTAGTTTGAGGCTAATTACATTATTGCAGTGGTTTTTGCCATACATTGATATGAATCAGCCATGGGTTTATATGTGTTCCCCATCCTGAAACTCCCTCCCACCTCCCTCCCCATCCTATCCCTCTGGGTCATCCCAGTTCATCAGCCCTGAGCACCCTGTCTCATGCATCAAACCTGGACTGGCAATATGTTTCATATATGATAATATACATGTTTCAATGCTATTCTCTCAGATCATCTCACCCTTGCCTTCTCCCACAGAGTCCAAAAGACTGTTTTATACATTTGTATCTCTTTTGTTGTCTCGCATATAGGGTTATCGTTACCATCTTTCTAAATTCCATATATATGTGTTAGTATACTTGATTGGTGTTTTATTTTCTGGGTTACTTCACTCTGTATAATAGACTCCAGTTTTATCCACCTCATTAGAACTGATTCAAATGTATTCTTTATTAATGGCTGAGTAATATTCCACTGAGTATACGTACCACAGCTTTCTTATCCATTAGTGTGCTGATGGACATCTAAGTTGCTTCCTTGTCCTGGCTATTATAAACAGTGCTGCAATGAACATTGGGGTACACGTGTCTCTTTCAATTCTGGTTTCCTCGGTGTATATGCCCAGCAATGGGATCACTGGGTCATATGGCAGTTCTATTTCCAGTTTTTTTAAGGAATCTCCACACTGTTCTCCATAGTGGTTGTACTATTTTGCATTCCCACCAACAGTGTAAGAGGGTTGCCTTTTCTCCCCACCCTCTCCAGCATTTATTCTTTGCAGATTTTTGGATAGCAACCCTTCTGACTAGTGTGAGATAGTACCTCATTGTGGTTTTGATTTGCATTTCTATGATAATGAGTGATATTGAGCATCTTTTCATGTGTTTGTTAGCCATCTGCATGTCTTCTTTGGAGAACTGTCTGTTTAGTTATTTGGACCATTTTTTCATTGGGTCTTTTATTTTTCTGGAATTGAGGTTCAGGAGTTGCTTATATATTTTTGAGATTAATTCTTTGTCAGTTGCTTCGTTTGCTATTATTTTCTCCCATTCTGAAGGCTGTCTTTTCACTTTGCTTATAGTTCCCTTCCTTGTGCAATAGCTTTTAAGTTTAATTAGGTCCCATTTGTTTATTTTTGCTTTTATTTCCATGACTCTGGGAGTTGGGTCATAGAGGATCCTGCTGTGATTTATGTCGGGAAGTGCTTTGCCTATGTTTTCCTCTAGGAGTTTTATAGTTTCTCATGTTACATTTACATCTTTAATCCATTTTGACTTTATTTTTGTGTATGGTGTTAGAAAGTTTCCTAGTTTCATTTTGTTGACAAGTGATTGACCAGTTTTCCCAGCACCACTTGTTTAAGAGATTGTCTTTTCTCCATTGTGTATTCTTGCCTCCTTTGTTAAAGATAAGGTGTCCATAGGTGCGTGGATTTTTCTCTGGGCTTTCTATTTTGTTTCATTGATCTATATTTCTGTCTTTGTGCCAGTACCATACTGTTTTGATGACTGTAGCTTTGTAGTAGAGCCTGAAGTTGGGAAGGTTGATTCCTCCTGTTCCATTCTTCTTTCTCAAGATTGCTTTGGCTACTCGAGGTTTTTTGTGTTTCCATACAAATTGTTAAATTATCTGTTCTAATTCTGTGAAAAATACCATTGGTAGTTTGATAGGGATTGCATTGAATCTATAGATTACTTTGGGTAGCATACTCATTTTCACTATATTGATTCTTACAATCCATGAACATGGTATATTTCTCCACCTATTTGTGCCCTTTTTGATTTCTTTCATCAGTGTTTTATAGTTTTCTATATATAGGTCTTTTGTTTCTTTAGGTAGATATATTCCTAAGTATTTTATTCTTTTCATTGCAATGGTGAATGGAATTGTTTCCTTAATTTCTCTTTCCGTTTTCTCATTGTTAGTGTATAGGAATGTAAGGGATTTCTGTGTGTTACTTTTATATCCTACAACTTCACTATATTTATTGATTAGCTCTAGTAATTTTCTGGTAGAGTCTTTAGGGTTTTCTATGTAGAGGATCATGTCATATGCAAACAGTGAGAGTTTAACTTCTTTTCCCATCTGTATTCCTTTTCTTTTTCTTGTCTGATTGCTGTGGCCAAAACTTCCAAAACTATGTTGAATCATAGTGGTGAGAGTGGGCACCCTTGCCTTGTTCCTGACTTTAGGGGTACTGCTTTTAATTTTCCACCATTGAGGATAATGTTTGCTCTGGGTTATCACTGATGAACATAGATGCAAAAATCCTTATCAAAATTCTAGCAAACAGAATCCAACAACATACTAAAATGATCATACATCATGACCAAGTGGGCTTTATCCTAAGAATGCAAGGATTCTTTAATATCTGCAAATAAATCAGTGTAATACACCACATTAACAAATTGAAAGGTAAAAACCATATGGTTATCTCAATAGATGCAGAAAAAACTTTGACAAAATTCAAGACCCATTTATGATAAAAAAAAAAAAACTCTCCAGAAAGTAGGAATAGAAGGAACATACCTCAACATAATAACAGCTATATATGGTGCTTGTTTATAACTTGCACTATTAGCATGAGTGAATTCTGGTTGCATTTCAACTGCTGTATTGCAGAACAGCCTCAGCCAAAAAGGCACCAGCGGATTGACTACAGTATTATTGGAGAGCCCACAAACTTCTTGCACATATGGCTCACGTGGCAACTTGTTTAGTGGGATGAATTCTGTCAGTTCCATGCAGAACTACATATAGTCCAAGGGAGGCTATGGGGGGTGGCATGACCACCAACGTGCAGATGCACCTGGTGGACATGAAAGCAGGATAGTCCCGGACTTTTCCTCAAAGTGTGATGGCGTCTTGTTCATCCTACTGTGATTGCTCCAGTGACATCTTGCTGTTCTGCTCTGAAGAAACTTGTCAGAAGAATCCTGTATTTCCTTCAGCTGGCATGCATGCTTTTGGACTCCTGGACAGAGTTCTTTGGATTGTAGCTTAATTCTTGATTTTTATGAATATGGATCTGATTTTAGCATGATCATTTTTGTGAATGCTAGCACTGTTTTGCATTCTTCCCTCACATTTTTCTCTTTCCACCTTCAATCCCTCTGCCTTATTGATTTTACTGGTAAGCAAAGACCTGCTATTATTTATTAATTTGTCACCACTGATGTATATTTTAGAAGGTATGCAACCCGTAAACACAATGATAATTTCTATTCATATGAAACTGCAGCAGAGTAGTGTCTGCATGTTTTATGAAATTGCTTGTGTGGGAGCCCAAGGGATGCCAGAAATGGACCACTCCTGGCTGCCATGGGTGGATGATACTGCTGATATTAGAGATAGGTGAGTTGTGGCACCAAGTCACATCAATTTCACTGAAAAAGGCAACTTGTAACTTATTTTTGAAGTATGACTTTTATTTAGTTAGAATCGTAATAAACAAAAAGCTTGCATCCATAAGGCATTCATTTTGCTGTAAATTTTTGATCTATTTATTTGAGAGCAAGAACCTGGGATTGTAAACAAGTGTGGTTATATATCAAGTGTGTGGTAATATCCTCACCCTGTCTGACTCTGAGCATCCTGTTCTTAGTAGCTGTTCATTTCTTCATTTGCTTGGTCTTGATTTTCACTTGTTTAATACTGTGGTATCCAGTTGGCTTCCAGCAGTAGTTTGTTGAGCTTCTAGCCTCTACTTCTAAGTGCAGGCTCTGGAGTCATTGGTCTCTCCATGTCCACATTTTGGGACAGTGGGAGTTTCCAGGATCAGTGGCTGACCTTGCTGTGTTGTTGCCTTTGAGAACAACCTGGATGGTGACTTAAGGTATTGCCAAGAATTCTTGGGCTTGGGATCCAAAATGTTTGTTTTCCACAAATTGTATTTCTATAAATGCTCCTCCTTCCACATAAGGATGTAGTGCTAAGCCCAGTAGTGGTTTGGTTTCCATTAGAAATTTTAAATCCTATTTCCGGTTTAGCCCTATCTAACAGTTATATTTGATAGGAGTACCATTTCCTACAGGAAATGGGCTTAACTGGAGGAAAACAGTAAGGAATTAAGTAACTGCATAAAGAGAGAGAGAGAGATAATGTTACCTTCACCTTAGTCACAAGTTCTTGTGAAATAGGTAAGTGAATAAATATTTGGTTTATATAGGCAAAACATGGAAGGATTTCTTCCCCCAGTTCTTTTAAGTTACCCTATACAGCAGGCACTAGATTATTCAGTCCTTGTATTTCTGTAGTTTTGAGTCTTCATAGTTGTCAATTGCAGATAATCTATCAAGAAATAACATTTATGCTTAGCAATCAGAATAAGCATTTTGCAGTTTAATAGCTTCTAAACTTGAATTGATCTGATGTCACTGTGTTGATACTGCATTCTAGATTTTGCTTGAGTACCAGTGCCATTCTGCTCAGCAGACAGGGTCCTGCCAGGGACACTGCAGTGTGCATGCTCTTTAAAGATGGATTGTTTTGGTAAAGTCAGTGATAATGCTAGTTAGTCTACTTCTATTTTGACTTTAACAATTACAGAGTTTATAATTGTATAACTCTTAGAACAGTACAGGGGGCCATGGTCCTTTTTCCCTACCTCATGATTTAACTTTATTATTTTTGTCAATTTCTTGCTTTCCTGATTCCTCAAATACCAAATTCTCCAGTGAGCACTAGAGCATGTCTCCATGGTAAGCCAAAGGCTGCCCTCTTCAGCCTCTAATTGTTCTGCAGCTGCCTCTGAACTGACAGGCACAAGTAGCCACACTGTGTGCAGGAACACATGCCAAGGAAGGTGCCAATAATGACTCAAGAAATAAGAAAATTACCAACAATTTTAAGATATTAACCTTGGACACAGTTTTTTTAAGGAGTCCACTTTCCCCACTGATAAGTGGGCTTTTAAACCTTGTTATGTCATTTGTTCCCAATAACATTGTGTCTGACTTGAAAATTGAATCTAACTAAATAGAATTGACTGTTAATATTTTGCTGAAACATGTGCTAACAACTGTTAACTAATGACATGCGTTCTGTAAAAGAGGTGCTTTCCCATGATATAGGCGTGGAGTGGTGCCAATGAGCATAGAGCGGAAATGTGGACCATGGTGATTGGGTTCAGCATTTCTGATGCAGTATTATCAATGGGCCTTTACAGATACTTTGTGAGTATATATTAGCTTTCACTTTTGTTATTAAATTGTAGCAGTTCTATTATAGAGAGCAAATTTGCCTTGATTTTTTTAATGACTTCTGCTCAGCACCCAGGAAATAAAAGTGACATATTTTTATAATATAAGCATACTATTTTTGTACACTGTGTTCATTTTGAATAAATTAAGTTCAGTGTTGGCTGGTAGATAATAAAAAGAAAGCATTTGATTTTGATTCAATAAATGCTTTTCAATCCTGAAAAAAGGTCAAGGGATTAATCCAAGAAGATATAACAATTGTAAATATATAGGAATCAAACTTAGGAGAGCTTTAATATATAAGGCAAATACTAAGAGCCATAAAGTGAGAAAGAGACAGTAACAGAATAATAGTGGGGGACCTTGAACACACCACTTTCAATAATGGACAGATCATTCAGGCAGAAAATCAATAAGGAAACATAGATATTAAATGACACATTAATCCTGAATGGCATAAGTATTCCATCCTAAAGGAGCCTAATGCACATTTTCTCAAGTGCACAATGAACATTCTCCAGGATTGCCAACATGCTTGGCCACAAAAGCTAGCCTTAATAAACTTAAGAAAACTGATATCATATCAAGAATTTTTTTTTTTCAGATCAAAATGCTGTGAGTTAAAATTAGATAAAAATTACAAGAAAAAATACCTAAAAGACACAAAAAATTGGAGGCTAAACAATATACTACTAAACAACAAATGAATAACTGAAAAAAAAAACAAAGAAGAAATAAAAAATATATAGAGACAAATGAAAATGAAAGCACAATGATCCAAAAGCTATGGGATGCAACAAAAGCAGTTATGAAAGGGGAGTTTATAGCAATACAGCCTTATTTAAAGAAATGAGGAAAATCTCAAATGAACAACCTAAACTTACACTTAAAGCTAACACAAAGAAAAATTAACAAAATCTAAAGTTAGGTATTTTTCTTAGAACTAGAACAAATAATTTTACAATTTGTATGGAAAAATGAAAGACATAAACAGCCAAAGCAATCTTGAGAAAGAAGAATGGAACTGGAGGAATCAAACTTCTTGACTTCAAACTATACTGCAAAACTACAGTCATCAAGACAGTATGGCACTAGCACAAAGACAAAAACATAGATCAATGGAACAAAATAGAAAGTCCAGGGATAAATCCATGCACCTGTGGGCACCTTATTTTGACAAGGGAGGCAAAAATATACAATGGAGAAAAGACTATCTCTTCAACAAGTAGTGCTAGGAAAACTGGCCAACTATGCATAAAGGATGAAACTAGAACACTTTCTAACACCATACACAAAAATAAACTCAAAACGAATTAAAGACCTAAATGTAAGACCAGAAACTATCAAACTCTTAGGGGGAAACATAGGCAGAACATTGTCTGACGTAAACCACAGCAAGATCCTCTATGACCCACCTCTCTGAGTAATGGAAATAAAAACAAAAACAAACAAATGGAACCTAATTAAACTTAAAAACTTTTGCATGACAAAGGAAACTGTAATCAAGATGAAAAGATAGCCCTCAGAAAGGGAGAAAATCATAGCAAATGAAACAACTGGCATTGAATTAATCTCCAATGTATACAAGCAGCACATGCAAATCAATACCAGAAAAACAAACAACCCAATCAAAAATTGGCAAAAATATAAACAGATATTTCTCCAAAGAAGACATAAAGATGGCTAATAGACACATGAAAAGATGCTCAACATCACTCATTATTAGAGAAATGCAAATCAAAACCACAAAGAGGTGTCATCTTACATTGGTCAGAATGGCCATCATCAAAATGTCTACAAACGATAAATGCTGGAGAGGGTGTGGAGAAATGGGAACCCTCTTAACACTGTTGGTGAGAATGCAAACTGGTACTATCACTATGGAGAACAATGTGGAGATGCTTAAAAAAACTGGGAATAGACAACCCATATGACCCAACAATCCCAATGCTGGGCGTACACCCTGAGGTAACCAGAATTGAAAGGCACTCATATACCCCAATGTTCACTGAAGCACTATTTACAATAGCTAGGACATGGAATCAACCTAGATGTCCATTGGCAGATGAATGTATAAGGAAGTTACGGTACATATACTTAACAGAATATTGCACAGGTATTAAAATGAATGCCTTTGAGTCAGTTCTAATGAGGTGGATGAATCTGGAGCCTCTTACACAGGGTGTAATACCTGTGCAATATTCTGTTGTGTATATGTACTGTAACTTCCATGTCCTAGCTATGAACATTTTTTTTTACTGTATGTTAACACATATATATGGGTCGTCTATTCCCAGGTTTTTTATATATGGAATTTAGATGGACTTCCCTGGTGGCTCAAATGGTAAAGCGTCTGTCTACAATGCAGGAGACCCAGGTTTGATCCCTGGGTTGGGAAGATCCCCTGGAGAAGGAAATGGCAATCCATCCCAGGACTATTGCCTGGAAAATCCCATGGACAGAGGAGCCTTGTAGGCTATAGTCCATGGGGTTACAAAGAGTCGGACACAACTGAGGGACTTCACTCACTCACTCACTCATGGAATTTAGAAAGATGGTACTAATGATCCTCTTTAAGAACTTTCCACATAGAGAGGATCATCAGTACCATCTTTCCAAATGGTACATTACCATATGCAAAATAGATGATCAGTGCAAATTCAATGCATGAAGCAGGGCACCCAAAGTCTGTGCTCTGGGTCATTCCAGAGGGATAGGGTGGGGAAAGAGGTGAGAGGAGTTTCAGGACGGGGGGGAAACTGTGGAAAATTCTGAAAGAGATGGGAGTACCAGACCACCTGACCTGCCTCCTGAGAAATCTGTATGCAAGTCAAGAAGCAACAGCTAGAACTGGACATGGGAAAATAGACTGGTTCCAAACAGGGAAAGGAATACATTAAGGCTGTATATTGCCACCCTGCTTATTTAACTTATATGCAGAGTACATCATACAAAATGCTGGGCTGGAGGAAGCACAAGCTTGAATCAAGATTTTGGGAGAAATATCAATAATCTCAGATATGCAGATGACACCAGCCTTATGGCAGAAAGTGAAGAGGAACTAAAGAGCCTCTTGATGAAAGTGAAAGAGGAGAGTGAAAAACTTGGCTTAAAGCTCAGCATTCAGAAAACTAAGATCATGGCATCCAGTCCTATTGCTTCATAGCAAATAGATGGTGAAACAGTGGAAACAATGACAGACTTTATTTTCTTGGATTTCAAAATCACTGCAGATGGTGACTGAAGCCATGAAATTAAAAGACACTTGGTCCTTTAGAGAAGTTATGACCAACCTAGACAACATATTAAAAAGTAGAGACATTATTTTGCCCACAAAGGTCCGTCTAGTCAAAGCCATGGTTTTTCCAGTAGTCATGTGTGGATGTGAGAGTTGGACCATAAAGAAAGCAGAACACTGAAGAATCGATGCTTTTGAACTGTGGTGTTGGAGAAGACTCTTGAGAGTCCCTTGGACTACAAGGAGATCTGAACAGTCCATCCTAAAATAAGTAAGTCCTGAATATTTATTGGAAGGATTGATGTTGAAGCTCAAACTCCAATACTTTGGCCACCTGATGTGAAGAACTGACTCACTGGAAAAGACCCTGATGCTGGGAAAGACTGAAGGTGGGAGGAGAAGGGAAGACAGAGGATGAGATCATTGGATGGCATCACTGACTTAATGGACATGGGTTTGAGCAAGCTCCGGGAGCTGGCAATGGACAGGGAAGCCTGGTCTCCATGGGGTCACAAAAAGCTGGACATGACCAAACGACTGAACTGCACTGAACTGACTGGTGACTCTACATGTAGGGAAGGGAAGAAGACACAGATGTAAAGAATAGACTTTTGGACTCTGTGGGAAAAGGCGAGAGTGGGAAGATTTGAGAGAATAGCCTTGAAACACGTACATTACCATTTGCAAAATAGATAACCAGTGCAAGTTCAATGCATGAAGCAGGGTACCCAAAGCCAGTCCTCTGGGTGGACCCATAGAGATAGGGTGGGGAGAGAGGTGGGAAGGGTTTCAGGATGCGGGGAGCACATGTATACCTGTGGCTGATTCATGTTTATGTATGGCAAAAACCATCACCATGTTGTAAAGTAGTTATCCTCCAATTAAAATAGATAATTAATTTAAAAATGGTAATGATGGCAGTTAATTATTACTGCCTTATAAGGTTTTCTATATTTGTTATCGGATATTGCTGCTGCTGCTGCTGCTAAGTCGCTTCAGTCGTGACCGGCTCTGTGCAACCCCATAGACACCCCACCAGGCTCCACCGTCTCTGGGATTCTCCAGGCAAGAACACTGGAGTGGGTTGCCATTTACTTCTCCAATGCATGAAAGTGAAAAGTGAAAGGAAAGTCGCTCAGTCGTGTCTGACTCTTTGCGACCCCATGGACTGCAGCCCACCAGACTCCTCGGTCCATGGGACTTTCCAGGCAAGAGTACTGGAGTGGGTTGCCATTGCCTTCTCCATATCAAATATTAGGTATGAGTTGATATTTTAAAACAATAGTTCATAATGGTGATGACCTTTGACAATTGTTTAATAAATGTTATATTTTACTATAAAAATTAAAACTAGAATGAAAGAAATTATAAAAATCAGAGCAGAAGTAAATGAAAAAAATAGAAAAGAATAATAATGGTTAATGAAAATAAAAATTTTTGAAGAAGATAAAACTGATAAATCTTCAGCCCGATTCATCAAGAAAAAAGGGAAAAGATTCAAATCAATAAAATTGGAAATGAAAAAAGGATAAATTGCAGCTGACACCACAGAAATACAAAAGATCATAAGAGACTACAATTAACTGTATGACAATAAAATGGACAGTGTGGAAGATATGGTCAAATTCTTAGAAAGGTACACCTCCCAAGACTGAACTAGAAAGAAACATAAAATATGAACAGACAGATCACATGCACTGAAATTAAACTGTGATTTAAAAATGCCCAGGAAAGAAAAGTCCAAAACCTGACGGATTCACAGACAATTTCTACCAAAGATTTACAGAAGAGCTAACAGCTATTCTTCTGAAACTCTTCCAAAAATTGCAGAGGAAGGAAAACTTATCAGTTTCATTCTATGAGGTCACCATTATCCTGATACCAAAACCAGATAAAGATACTACAAAAATGAAAAGTAGAGGCCAATATCACTGATGAACATAGATGGCAAAAATCCTCAACAAATACTAAACATTCAAATACAACAATACATGGTTCATACACCATGATCAAGTGGGATTTATTCAAAGGATAAAAGGATTTTTCAATGTTTTCAGATCAATCACTGTGATACACCACATCAACAAATTGAAAAATAAAAACCATATGATCTTCTCAATAAATGCAGAAAAAGCTTTTGACAAAATTTAATACTCTTGTATGTTAAAAAAAAACAACAACAAACAAACAAAAACTCACCAGAAAGTAGGAATATACCTCAACATAATAAAGGCCATATATGACAAACCTATAACTAACATCATACTTAACGGTGAAAAGGTTAAAGCATTTCCTCTAAGATTAGGATCTATAGAAGGATATTCACTCTCACAACTTCATTTCAACAAATTTTTGAAGTCCTAGTTGTAGCAGTAAGAGAAGAAAAGGAAATAAGAGGAATCTGAATTGCTAAAGAAGAGTGAAACTGTCACTGTTTGCATATGACATGATAGTATACAAAGAAATTCCTAAAGATGCTACCAGAAAGCTATTAGAGATCATCAATCAATTTGGTAAAACTGCAGGTTACAAAATTAATGCACATAAATACATTGCATTTCTATACACTAACAATATTGACTTAAGGAGACCAAAGACCTATACTCCCAAAACTGTAAGACCCTGATGAAAGAAATCAAAGACAAAAGCAAACAGAGTGAAAGATACACCATGTTCTTGGATTGGAAGAATCGATATTGTCAAAATTACTGTACTACCCAAGGCAATCTACAGATTCAATGCAATCACTATCAAATGGCCAATGGCACTTTTCTAAGAAATATAACACAAAATCTTAAAATTCATATGGAGACACAAAAAACACCAAATAGTGAAAGCAATATTGAGAAAGAAAAATGGAGGTGGAAGAATTAGGTTTCCTGACTTCAGATTATACTACACTGCTATAGTCATCAAAACATTATAGTATTGGCACAAAATAGAAGTAAAAATCAAAGGAACGGTATAGAAAGTCCAGACACAAGCTTAAGCACCTGTGGTCAAATAATCTATGACAAACGAGTCAAGACTTTCCAATGGAGGAAAGTTAGTCTCTTCAATAAATGATGCTGGGAAAACTGGACAGCCACATGTAAAAGATTGAAAGCAGAACATTGTTTAACACCACACACAAAAATAAATACAAAATGGATTAATGACCTGATTGTGAGACTGGACACTATAAATCTCTTAGAGGAGAACATAAGCAGAACACTCTTTGACATAAATTGCACCATATCTTTTTTGCTCTATCTCCCAGAAGAATGGCAAGGGAAACAAAAGTAAATAAATGGGACCTAATTAAAAGCTTTCACACAGCAAAGGATATCATAAGGGAAACAAGAAGACAACCCAGAGAATGTGATAAAATATTTGTAAATGATGCACCCGACAAAGATTAGACTCCAAAATTTATAAACAGCTCATGTGGCTTATATTATTAAAATAAAAAAAAAAACAATTAAAAAATGGGCATAAGAGCTAAACAGACATTTCTCCAAATAACATATACAAATGGCCAAGAAGCATAAGAAAAGATATTCAACACTGCTAATTATTAGAGCAATGCAAATCAAAAGTACAATGATTTACAAAACTTTACACCTTTCAAAATGGCTATTATCAAAAATCCACAAACAATAAATGCTGAAGATGATGTGAAGAGAAAGGAATAACTGAGCAACTGAACAATTGATTTTACAATTGAAAATCAGTTTGAAAATCACTGTTCTTTACATTGCTTAATAAAAATATACCTTAGTTTGCTCCTTCTCTCTAATGGATATTCTGGTTGAACCTCAGTCTCTACATAGAAATCCACTCATTCCTTGAGGAATCCATTTACTCCCTTCCTTACTGGCATCCCCTGCTCACAGCTGGTTGCCTAGTGAGTGGCAATTGACTCTGTCACATTCTCCTCAAGCATATGATTCTTAGAGAAAATAATGTTATGACTCAAGAATAAATGACAATTTTTAGGTTCAGGAACTGGCAACAAGTTCATAAATTTTATTTCATTATGCAGCAGAAAAAAAAAAAAAAACAGAAAAACAACAACAACAATACTATTAGCTTTCTATTGCAGTGTAACAATTACCACAAATTTAGTGGCTTAAAACATCACAGTTTCCATGGGTCAGGTATGGCGGCTGCTGCTGCTGCTAAGTCGCTTCAGTCGTGTCCGACTCTGTGTGACCCCATAGATGGCAGCCCACCAGGCTCCCCGTCCCTCGGATTCTCCAGTCAAGAACACTGGAGTGGATTGCCATTTCTTTCTCCAAGGCATGAAAGTGAAAAGTGAAAGTAAAGTCGCTCGGTTGTGTCTGATTCAGCAACCACATGGACTGTAGCCCACCAGGCTCCTCTGTCCATGGGACTTTCCATGCAAGAGTACTGGAGTGGGGTGCCATTGCCTTCTCTGGTCAAGCATGGAGTAACAGGTTAGATTATCTGCCTAGGGTCTCACAAGGATGAAATAAAGGTGTTGACTGCAGCTGTGATCTCCTCTGGGGCTTAAGTTCCTTCTCCAACCTCACTGGAATTTGGCAGAGGACAGATTTTAAAGGCTATAGCTATAGAACTCATGGTGATTGGCTTCATCAAGATCAGAAGAAAGACTCTCTTTACTGTAATGATTCAGACCCTTTTTTAATGGCCAGCCTGATTATGCCATAACCACTTACAATGATCATTCTTGTGATTAAGTACAAATCAACTACTTAGTAATCTAATTGTGAGAACGATATCCCATTCACAAGTCCTGCCCATACACAAGAGTGGGAATCATATAAGATGTGTACATCAAAGTCATAAATATTGTCTTAGAACTCAGCCTGCCACACCAACCATCTCTTTTTCCAATATCTGACCTTGATTTATCATTGAAAGTCCCACATTCCCAGCGAAAACTCTTGGTTACAGGAAAACCTGTACAGATGCTAGTCACTACAGATGTGTCTGCTCAGTGCTAGAGTGGTGAGCAGTTGAGAGGAGATACCCCACATCCAAGGTAAGGAACAGTGGCTGTGCTTTGCTGGAGCAGATGTGAAGACATACCCCACGTCCTAGATAAGAGAAACCCCAGTAACATGGTAGGTGCTAAGAGAGGGCATCAGAGGGCAGACACTGAAACCACAATCACGGACAACTACCCAATCTAGTCACATGGACCAAAGACTTGTCTAACTCAATGAAGCTAAGCCATGCCATGCAGGGCCACCCAAGATGTAAAGGTTATGGTGAAGAGTTCTGACAAAATGTGGTCCACTGGAGAAAGGAATGGCAAACCACTTCAATATTCTTGCCTTGAAAACCACATGAACAGTATGAAAAGGAAACAGATAGAACACTGAAAGATGAATTCCCAATTCATCAATAGGTGCCCAATTCGCTACTGGAAATCCCTGGGAAAATAACTCCAGAAAGAATGAAGAGAGGGAGTCAAAGAAAACACATCACACAGTTGTGGATGTAACTGGTGATAGAAGCAGGTCCAATGCTGTGAAGAGCAATATTGCATAGGAACCTGGAATGTTAGGTCCATGAATCAAGGCAAAGTGGAAATGGTCAAACAGGAGATGGCAAGAGTGAACATCAACATTTTAGGAATCAGTGTACTAAAATGGACTGGAATGGGTGAATTTAACTCAGATGACCATTCTATCTACTACTGTGGGCAAGAATCCCTTAGAAGAAAAGGAGTAGCCATCATAGTCAACAAAAGAGTCCAAAATGCAGTACTTGGATGCAATCTCAAAGATGATAGAATAATCTCTGTTCATTTCCAAGGAAAACCATTCAATATCACGATCATCCAAGTCCATGCCAGGACCAGAAATTCTGAAGAAGTTGAAGTGGAATGGTTCTATGAAGACCTACAAGATCTTCTAGAACTAACACCCCAAAAAGATGTCCTTTTCATTATAGAGGACTGGGATGCAAAAGTAGGAAGTCAAGAAACACCTGGGGTAACAGGCAAATTTGGCCTTGGAGTACAGAATTAAGCAGGGCAAAGGCTAATAGAATTTTGCCAAGAGAATGAACTGGTCATAGCAAACACCCTCTTCCAACAACACAAGAGAAGACTCTACACATGGACACACAGAAATCAGACTGATTATATTATTTGCAGCCAAAGATGGAGAAGTTCTATACAGTCATGAAAAACAAAACCAGGAGCTGACTGTGGCTCAGATCATGAACTCCTTATTGCCAAATTTATACTTACATTGAAGAAAGTAGGGAAAACCACTAGACAATTAAGGTATGACCTAAATCAAATCCCTAAAAATTATCCAGTGGAAGTGAGAAATAGATTTAAGGAACTAGATCTGATAGTTTGCCTGATGAACTATGCACAGAAGTTTGTGACATTGTACAGGAGACAGGGATCAAGACCATCCCCAAGAAAAAAAAAATGCAAAAAAGCAAAATGACTGTCTGAGGAGGCCTTACAAATAGTTGTGAAAGAAGAGAAGCAAAAAGCAAAGGAGAAAAGGAAAGATATACCCATTTGAATGCACAGTTCCAAAGAATAGAAAGGAGAAATAAGAAAGCCTTCTTCAGTGTTCAAAGCAAAGAAATAGAGGAAAACAATAGAATGGGAAAGACTAGAGATCTCTTCAAAAATATTAGCAATAACAAGGGAACATTTCATGCAAAGATGGGCTCAATAAAGAACAGAAATGGTATGGATCTAACAGAAGCAGCAGATATTAAGAAGAGGTAGCAATAATACACAGAAGAACTGTATAAAAAAGATCCTTATGATCCAGATAACCACGGTGGTTTGATCACTCACATAGAGCCAGATATCCTGGAATGTGAAGTCAAGTGGGCCTTAGGAAACATCACTACGAACAAAGCTAGTGGAGGTGATGGAATTCCAGTTGTGCTATTTCAAATCCTAAAATGTTAAGTGTTGTTAAAGTGCTGCACTCAATATGCCTCCAAATGTGGAGAACTCAGCAGTGGCCACAGGACTGTAAAAGGTAAGTTTTCATTCCAATCCCAAAGAAAAGCCATGCCAAAAATGCTCAAACTACCACACAAATGCACTCATCTCACATGGTAGTAAACTAATGCTCAATATTCTCCAAGGCAGGCTTCAGCAATACATGAACCATGAACTTGCAGATTTTCAAGTTGGATTTGGAAAAGACATAGGAAACAGAGATCAAATTACCAACATCCCCTGGATCATCAAAAAAGCAAAAGAGTTCCAGAAAACATTTATTTCTGCTTTATTGACTATGCCAAAGCCTTTGACTGTGTGGATCACAATGAATTGTAGAAAATTCTTAAAAAGATGGGAATACCAGATCACCTGACCTGTGTCTTGAGAAATATGTATGCAGGTCAGGAATCAACAGTTAGAACTGGACATGAAACAACAGATGGTTCCAAATAGGGAAAGGAGTACATCAAGGCTGTATATTGTCACCCTGCTTATTTAACTTCTATGCAGAGTACATCATGAGAAACGCTGGGCTGGATGAAGCACAAGCTGGAGTCAAGATTGCTGGAGAAATATCAATAATTTCAGATATGCATATATTACCACCCTTATGGCAGAAAGTGAAGAAGAACTAAAGAGCCCCTTGGTGAAGGTGAAAGAGGAGAGATGAAAAGTTGGCTTAAAGCTCAACATTCAGATAACTAAGATCATGACATCCAGCCCTATCACTTCATGGCAAGTAGATGGGGAAACAGTGGAAACAGTGGCTGACTTTATTTTTTTTTTTGGGGGGGGGGCTCCAAAATCACTGCAGATGGTTATTTCAGCCATTAAATTAAAAGACGCTTACTCCTTGGAAGGAAAGTTATGACCAACCTAGAAAGCATATTAAAAAACAGAGCCATTACTTTGCCAACAAAGGCCTGTCTAGTAAAAGCTATGATTTTTCCAGTAGTCGTGTATGGATGTGAAAGTTGGACTATAAAGAAAGTTGAGCGCTGAAGCATGGATGCTTTTTGAACTGTGGTGTTAGCAAAGATTCTTGAGAGTCCCTTGGACTGCAAGGAAATCCAACCTGTTCATCCTAAATGAGATCAGTCCTGAGTGTTCATTGGAAGGACTGATATTGAAGCTGAAACTCCAATACTTTGGCCACCTGATACAAAGAACTGACTCATTTGAAAAGACCCTGATGCTGGGAAAGATTGAAGGCAGGAGGAGAAGAGGACGACAGAGGATGAGATGGTTGGATGGCATCCCTGACTCGATAGACATAAGTTTGGGTAAACTCCAGGAATTAGTGATGGACAGAGAGGCCTGGCATGCTGCAGTCCATGGGATCGTAAAGAGTCAGACACGACTGAGCAACTGAACTGAACTGACAGTCATGTCTGACTCTGTGACTCTCTGGAGTCTAGCCCACCAAGCTCCCTTTGTCCATGGGTTTCTTCAGGCGAGAATACTGGAGTAGGTTACCATGCCCTCTTCCAGTGGACCTTCCTGAGCCAGGGATTGAACCTACCTACTTCTAAGTCTCTTGCATTGGCCAGCAGGTTCTTTTCCACTAATGCCACCTTTGCAGTAGAAAATAAAGTCTCTGAGCCAACACCTTTTATGTCCCATACCTAATGAAAGTCCAACTACGGGTAACCTGGATATGGAGTTTGTTCCTCTTCTCTTCAAATAAAATTTTTATAAAGAGGGATTATTAAGTAGTGTGCATATGGTTAGATGCCTCAGAGTCAGCATCATAGAAACACATGATCAAACTTTTATATTTTGGGGGATGCATATCCCACCTATTGTGCACAATAATGTTCACAAATGGAAAACTATGGAGAGGAATGGAATATCACAAATTTAGAGTTCCTTTTGAATTCACTGTGTTTAAAGTTATAAATACAGTAATATCTCAGTGGTGTTAGTTAAACTCTAAGTGTAGGCAACAATGGCTAAAGTCCCCAGTGATTTCAGATCAAGTCTAATTAAATTTCAAACATCACTAATAACATACATTTTCTTTTTCTTTATTTTTTCATTTCTTTTATTTTTTTATATTTGTATAATTTAGTCTTTTTTTTTTACTTTACAATATTCAGTATTTGTTTATACATCTCTACCTAAATTCAACAAACATTCAGCTTGAGAAAATAATATAAGAATTTTAGAATAATAATCGTGGTGCTGGCTACAACATTGAATTGCAGCTTATTAGCACTTTTACCATCTTTTTGCCACCCCTTTTGAGTAAAATTTTGATAAAAATCAAATCAAAAGGAAAAGGTGACTTTCTGATTAAAAGCAAACTTGAATTTTATATTTCATTTTATATTTTGCTTTCTGCTTATGATTGGAAAATTATTTTCTTAAATCAAAAGCTGAAACCAAGACAATTGTTTCTTATTAATTTCTTTTTGTCTAGATTATTTTACATCATTTAAAATGGAATGCAAAATTCCAAGGGAAAAATCTAGAATATTTCCTCTCGCAGTAGAATATAAATTTTCAGCTTTTATAGGATATTAGTTCCCTGGAGTTCTTGGCATTGAAATGTGATATTTTGTATTGCTTTTGTCTGTTTGGAAGGATAGATCAATGGCCATTGTTCTTTTTATTATTTGATTTTAGCTTCAACTTCTCTCTGTTTTATCTGCCTTGGAACAAATTTAGTTGCATAAAAAGACAGTCCTTAGACACCCATTTATTATAAACAACTTCTCATTCTACTTTACTTAAGTTTTACCATCAGCTCAAGAAATATCTTCAGAATATTAACAGATTTAACAATTACACACAAAATGACATTTGACTTTTCATTTAAATTTCAGATGCTTTTCTTTTTCATATGAATATTCACTGCTCATATATCCTCTCATTTATTTTCTGAAGGTCTACTTCAGCATGTAAGTGACAATCATTTGTTGCTTTGTGTCAAATATTTATAATATAATGAGTTTATGTGTTAATTTTTAGTTTTTGTTTTGTTTATTCCTATGGAAGAAGAATCTCTTGAGCTTTTTAGTTTGACTAGTAATCAAACCTCATGGAGACAATACTTCACTCTCTTGATGTCTTGCCATCATAAGCAAGGAGGCCATTTCACCATCCCAAACCTGGGAAATCTCTTTTCTCACTTTCCAGTTTTTAGACATGAAAGTTGATTTATTTGAAGAAGCACTTAGAAGGAAAGAGGGCAAGGACTTAATACACACAATGGAATTCTACCCTTTATACCTCACTATATCTTAGTAAAACATATTTTGACATATTTAGTGATTCTGGAATCCTTCCCAGAAGCAGAGAAGTGCCTACAATGGGAGTAAAACTGAAATGCCAATGATAAACCCAGACAGTTATTTCAGATTTTTAGTTCTATCATATGCAAATATCTTTCCAGATCTTACAAATTAAAAAAGAAAAAAAAAGCTTCATTCAGAATGTTTAAATGTATCAAAGAGCACTGTTTCATGGCTACTGCCAGCATTCACTGTTAAACACAGGGACCCTCAGAAGAAACACAAACTGCTTAGAAATAGAATATTCATCAAGTTACAATGGTTAATAATTATCTTGCTTCATTCCCAAGTTGTTCTCCAAAGAAACATGTACATGTTAGCATCATATCACCACCAACTGGCTGAAAGTGTTTACTAGGAATGTTTACTAGGAAGGAAACTGACTTTTAAAATAAAATAAACAGGAATAAACACTAAACATCTAGTATTTGATAAACTCATGGAGAAACCAGATCCTCCTCAAGTTGCCTTTTATTTATTTGCAATTGAGATTAAACTTCAACTACTTCAAATCTAAAGAAAGCTGGCACCTGAAATGCTGATAACTTTGGAAGAAAATCATAACTTGTCAGTCTATCTTTAGCCTTGACAGATTTTGAAGAATTGGTTCACTAATTTTGTTCACTCCTTTTTGAACTCTGTCCAAATAGACCATTTTATGTATTCATTTGGTGACATTATCTGAACATCCCAACATTTTAAGGTGTCTTCTCCTTCTTGGTGGCTGATTAAGCTTCATTTAGAACATCAAAATATAGTTATGCATATGTCTTCTCTACCATCTAATCTAGACAATGCATATATACTGGCTCAGACAATTTCATTTGGCAGTGAGAAATTCCAGCACCTGTTTTCCCAAAGAAACTATCAACTTATAAAGCTGAAAACCTGATTGGAACTATTAACACAAGGCACTTAGGGTTTACAACCAGCACATAAAAATTTTAAAGATTGGCTTCTAATATACTGAAGAGTGTACAGTACTTATCCAAAAATGGTATATTTCTAGTTCTCATGAAACACTCAGGTTCACCTTCTTACCTTCAGAACGCAGATAAAACACAGCATGTATCTTGTAGACATTACTGCTTTGTATATGTGTGATCAAAAATAATTGAACTCTAAGCAAAAAAGCAAAATGGCTGTCTGGGGAGACCTTACAAATAGCTGTGAAAAGGAGAGACGTGAAAAGCAAAGGAGAAAAGGAAAGATATAAACATCTAAATGCAGAGTTCCAAAGAATAGCAAGAAGAGATAAGAAAGTCTTCTTCAATGATCATTGCAAAGAACTAGAGGAAAAAAACAAAATGGGAAAGACTAGAGATCTCTGCAAGAAAATTAGAGATACCAAGGGAACATTTCATGCAAAGATGGGCTCGATAAAGGACAGAAATGGTATGGACCTAACAGAAGCATAAGATATTAAGAAGAGATGGCAAGAATACACAGAAGAACTGTACAAAAAAAGATCTTGACGACCCAGATAATCATGATGGTGTGATCACTCACCTAGAGCAAGACATCCTGGAATGTGAAGTCAAGTGGGCCTTAGAAAGCATCACTACGAACAAAGCTAGTGGAGGTGATAGAATTCCAGTTGAGCTATTCCAAATCCTGAAAGATGATGCTGTGAAAGTGCTGCACTCAATATGCCAGCAAATCTGGAAAACTCAGCAGTGGCCACAGGACTGGAAAAGGTCAGCTTTCATTCCAATCCCAAAGAAAGGCAATGCCAAAGAATGCTCAAACTACCACACAATTGCACTCATCTCACACGCTGGTAAAGTAATGCTCAAAATTCTCCAAGCCAGGCTTCAGCAATATGTGAACCATGAACTTCCTGATGTTCAAGCTGGTTTTAGAAAAGGCAGAGGAACCAGAGATCAAGTTGCCAACATCCGCTAGATCATGGAAAAAGCAAGAGAGTTCCAGAAAAGCATCTATTTCTTCTTTATTGACTATCCCAAAGCCTTTGACTGTGTAGATCGCAATAAACTGTGGAAAATTCTGAAAGAGATGGGAATACCAGAACACCTGCTCTGCCTCTTGAGAAATCTGTATGCAGGTCAGGAAGCAACAGTTAGAACTGGACATGGAACAACAGACTGGTTCCAAATAGGAAAAGGAGTACGTCAAGACTGCATATTTTCACCCTGTTTATTTAACTTATATGCAGAGTACATCATGAGAAATGCTGGACTGGAAGAAACACAAGCTGGAATCAAGATTGCTGGGAGAAATATCAATAACCTCTGATATGCAGATGACACCACCCTTATGGCAGAAAGTGAAGAGGAACTAAAAAGCCTCTTGATGAAAGTGAAAGAGGAGAGTGAAAAAGTTGGCTTAAAGCTCAACATTCAAAAAACGAAGATCATGGCATCCGGTCCCATCACTTCATGGGAAATAGATGGGGAAACAGTGGAAACAGTGTCAGACTTTATTTTTCTGGGCTCCAAAGTCACTGCAGATGGTGGCTGCAGCCATGAAATTAAAAGACTCTTACTGCTTGGAAGGAAAGTTATGACCAACCTAGATAGCATATTCAAAAGTAGAGACATTTCTTTGCCAACAAAGGTTCATCTAGTCAAGGCTATGGTTTTTCCTGTGCTCATGTATGGATGTGAGAGTTGGTCTGTGAATAAAGCTGAGCACCGAAGAATTGATGCTTTTGAACTGTGGTGTTGGAGAAGACTCTTGAGAGTCCCTTGGACTTGGAGGAGATCCAACCAGTCTATTCTGAAGGAGATCAGCCCTGGGATTTCTTTGGAAGGAATGATGCTAAAGCTGAAACTCCAGTACTTTGTCCACCTCATGCGAAGAGTTGATTCATTGGAAAAGACTCTGATGCTGGGAGGGATTGGGGGCAGGAGGAGAAGGGGATGACAGAGGATGAGATGGCTGGATGATATCACTGACTCGATGGACGTGAGTCTGAGTGAATTTCGGGGGTAGGTGATGGACAGGGAGGCCTGGTGTGCTGTAATTCATGGGGTTGCAAAGAGTCGGATACGACTGAGCTACTGATCTGATCTGATATGTATATATATAACACACACATACATACATGTAGATGTGTATGGAAACTAAACTTCTTTCCACAGTGATGAACCTTATAGTGTTCTTTAGATGGTTTAGATTTCTTTCGATGTCAGCTCTTTCCTCATAATCTTTGCCTCATTCCCTACTATTATTTGGCTCTGAGCAAAGGAAATGAGGCTTCTAAGTATTTAACTCTTTATAATGATTAACATGTAAAAATTGCATATCTTATTTGGTTGGTTGCACCCTTATTTACTTTTTCACTTTTGTCTGTTCTCATCCTCTAGTCTGGAAGCATGGTTTGTAACAGCAATCAGATTTAGTCCTTTATCTCTATTCTGGCTTTCATTACTTGGATTATTTGTAAGACCACAACTATCTGCAAACTAAATTCCATGTCTCAACTATTTTTGTCCTCTAGCCTACTCTTCACACCACTGTCATATTTATCTCTTTCAAGCACCACTTACAACTTGTAATCCTTTATGTCTGCATTTCAAATGCAAACTCATTATTTGACGATTCAAACTCTATAATCTAATACCACACTCCCTCTCCCTAGCCATTGATACTAGTCTTTAGTTCTAGTTAGATTACTTTTCTTGTCAACTCATTCATACTCCCCACAAGAGTCATGACACATTTATATGATTCAGCTATTTATATAGTAAAATGAATATTATATTAATATAGCAAAAATTTATGACAAAATTGGCCTCAAACTCATAACAACTGAATATTTTTGGTTTTTCTTCACATAACAGCAAATAGTGATATAGTATTTATCGGGTGTCATGCCCTATTCTAATAGCTTTAAAAATACGATCTGTATAACCAGCAGTAACCATCATCCATTCTGATTAGTTGGTGCTTGCCTCACACTACTTGTTAACTATAGTGACTATTATCCTTGGTAAAAGTAGTGGTCAGAAAGGGCTTTTATCTGTGCTCAGTTAAGAGTGGGAGTACTGAAAACTGTTTCAGGTAAAGGATGTGATATGCTAAGGGTCACCAGGTTCAAAGAAAACATAGGAAATTGCAAGTAGGCCAGTACACTTGGAGTGAAAAGGGAGTAGGGGATTGAGAACAAATGCTAGAATGGCATGCTCCAGAAAGATCATTATGGACATTGAAAATCATCAAAGTAAAGAAAAAACTGAAGTAGAGAAATAACAGGTTCAAATGAGTATTTTAGAAACTTCACTCTGTCAGCAGTGTGGGCAATAGACTTAAGACATTAAGTTATAGATAGGGTTACTTGTGTGGAGGGATTCTTTCCCAACTATCACATTTGTCTACCTCAAATTCTAATCTGTGAATGGTACTGAGTTTTAAACTTCTTTCCCACATGAGAGTTTGCTACAGCATTTTAACTCTTCTCCAAAAAACTGTCTAATGTCAATTAAAACAAGAATGCCCATCTCTGTTCTATATCCACATGACTCCCCAGTTCAACTGTTTCTAAAGACTAGCTATGAAACAGAATAAAATTCAAAGACTTTCCTTTCATTTGCAAAGTCCTCTATGATCTTTTCTCTGCCCAAATCCATGAGATAATCTTATATTATTCTCACCTTCATTCACTATGATCCAGCCACACCAGCATTGTTTTATTATTTGAGTTAATGAAGGACTTATCATTAGCTCTTTACTTCTGCCTAGTATGTATCAACACCCTCCCCCCTCTATATTTCCAATGGTACTAAACCTGGATCTTTGTTTTTCATATCTCAGCTGAGAAAAATCTTTAGATCTTCCCAACTCAGGGACTGAACTCAAGTTTCCCACCTTGCAGGCAGAGTTCTACCATATGAAACACCAGGGAAGCCCAAGAATACTGGAGTGGGTAGCCTATCCTCACTAAAGTCCACTTCAAGGAGGCCTTTTCTAACTACTAAGTCTAAAGACACCAAAAACGTTCTGCCTATGTTTTCATCTAGGGGTTTTATGGTTTCAAGTACTACACTTAGATCTGTAATCCATTTTGAGTTTATTTTTGTATATGGCATCAGAGAATGTTCTAACTTCATTCTTTTACATAAGCTGTCCAAATGTCCCAGCACCACTTATTAAAAAGACTACTTTCTTCATTGTATATCCTTGCCTCCTTTGTCACAGAATAATTGACCATAGGTGTGTGTGTTTAGTTTTGAGCTCTATATTCTGTTTCATTGAACTATGTGTCTCTTTTTGTGCTAGTAACATACTGTTTTCATTATTGTAGCTTTAAAGTATAGTTTTAAGTTAGGAAGACTGATTTTTCCAACTTATTCTTCTTTCTTAAGATTGTTATGATGATTTGGGATCTTTTGTGTTTCCATACATTTTTAAAATTATTTGCTCTACTTTAAAAAAAAATGGCATTGGTATTTTGATAGGGATTGCATTGAATTTGTAGATTACCTTGAGTAGTATGATCATTTTAACAATATTAAGTCTTCCAATTCAATCATAGTATATTTATCCATCCGGTTGTGCCATCTTCAGTTTCTTTAATCATTGTCTTACAGTTTTCCTGGTAGATCAGCTGGGAAAGAATCTGCTTGCAATGCAGGAGACCCTGGTTGAATTCCTGGGTTGGGAAGATCTTCTGGAGAGGGGATAGGCTACCCACTCCAGTATTCTTGGGCTTCCCTGGTGTTCCAGATGGTAGAACTCTGCCTGCAATGTGGGAAACGTGGGTTCAGTCCCTGAGTTGGGAAGATCCCCTAGAGAAGGGAATGGTTACCTACTGCAGTATTCTGGCCTGGAGAATTCCATGGACCGTATAGTCCATGGGGTCACAAAGAGTCAGAAATGACTAAACGACTTTCACTCACATTGCTTTCCAAATATACATTTTTCACCTACGTAGGTAAGTTTATTCCTAGGTATGGTTTACTCTTTGATGTGATGTTAAATGGGGCTGTTTCCTTCATTTTTCTTTCAGAGAGTTTGCTGTTTGAACATGTAAATATCATATTTTTTCATATATTAATTTTGAACCGTACAACCTTATCAAATTCATTGATGAGTTCTAGTAGTTTTGTGGTGGCATTTTTAGAATTTTCTATGTAGAGTATCATGTCATTTGCAAAGAATGACGGCTTTGCTTCTTCCTTTCCAATTTAGATTCCTTTTATTTCATTTTTTTGTCTGATTTTTGTGGCTAGGACTTCCAAAACTATGTTGAATAAAAATGTGAGAGTGGGAATAGTTTTCTTGTTTCTGATCTTAGAGAAAATTATTTCAGCTGTTCACTTTTGAGTATAATACTACCTGTTGGTTTGTCATATCTTGCCTTTATTATGTTGAACTATGTCCCCTCTGTGCTCACTTTCTGGAGATTTTTTAATTATAAGTGGACATTGAATTTTGTCAAAAGATTTTCCAGCATCTATTAAGATTATCATGTGGTTGTTATTCTTCAATTTATTAATGTGGTGTATCACATGGATTGATTTGTGGATACTGAAAAAATCCTTGCATCCCTGAGATAAATCCCACTTGATCATGGTTTATGATCTTTTTATTGACAATCACTTTTGTTGTTGCTGTTCAGTCATTCAGCTCTGTCTGACATTTTGAGACCCAATTGACTGCAGGATGCCAGGCTTCTCTGTCCCTCACTATCTCTCAGTTTGCTCAAATTCATGTCTATTGAGTCGATAATGCCATCCAACCATCTCATTCTCTGTCATCCCCCTCTCCTCCTGTCCTCAGTCATTCCAAGCATCAGGGCCTTTTAAACTGAGTTAGATCTGCACATCAGGTGGCTGAAGTATTGGTGCTTAAGCTTCAAAATTAGTCCTTGCAATAAGTATTCAGAGTTGATTTCATTTATGATTGACTGGCTTGATCTCTTTGCTGTCCAAGGGACTCTCAAGAGTTTTCTCCAACACAACAGTTCAAAAGCATCAATTCTTCCATAGCCTTCTTTATGGTTCAACTCTCACATCTATACATGACTACTGGAAAAGCCATAGCTTTGACTATACAGACCCTTGTTGAGAAAGTGATGTCTCTGTTGTCTAGGTTTGTCATAGTTTTTCTTCCAAGGAGCAAGTGTCTTTTAATTTCATGGCTGCATTTACTATCTGCAGTGACTTTGGAGCCCAAGAAAATAGTCTGTCATTGTTTCCAGTATTTCCTCATCTATTTGCCATGAAGTGATGGGAGAGGATGCCATGATCTTAGTTTTTTGAATTTTGAGTTTTAAGCCAGCTTTATCGCTCTCCAATTTAACATTCATCCATAAGATATTTAGTTCTTCTTCATTTCCTGCCATAAAGGTGATGTCATCTGCATATCTGAGGTTATTGATATTTGTCCAGGCAGTCTTGATTACAGCTTGTGCTTCATCCAGCCAGGCATTTTGCATGATATACTCTGCATATCATTTAAATAAGAAGGGTGATAATATACAGCCTTGATGTACTGCTTTCCCAATTTTGAACCAGTTCATTGTTCCATGTCCAGTCCTGACTGTTGCTTCTTGACATGCATACAAGTTTCTCAAGAGGCAGGTAAGGTGGCCTGGTATTCTCATCTTTTTTAGGAATTTTCCACTGTTTGTTGTGCTCCACACAGTCAAAGGCTTTAGTATAGTCAGTGAAGCAGAAGTAGATATTTTTCTGTCTTTTACATAAGTCATAGCAATATTTTTTTAATTTATCTCCTAAAACAAAAGAAACAAAACACAAATAAACAAATGGATCCCAGCTAATCTCAAAAGCTTTTGCACAGCAAAATAAATCACTGACAAAGCATAAAGATAACTTGATGAATGGGAGAAAATATTTGCAATTGATATGACTGATAAGGGGTTAATAGCCAAAATATACAAACAGCTCATACAACTCAACATCAAAAAACAAACTGCTTAAAGATGGGCAGAAGACCTAAATAAATATTTATCTAAAGAGGATATGCTGATGGTCAACAGGCAGGTGAAAATCTGCTCAACATGTCCAATAATCAGGAAAATGGAAATCAACACCACAAGGAGATCACTTCACACCTGCAAGAATGACCATCATCAAAAGGAACACAAATAACAAATGTTGGAGAAAACGTGGAGAAAAGGCAACATTGTACACTCTTGGTGGAAATGTAAATGGTTGTAGCCACTGTGGATAACAGTATGGAATTTTCTGAAAAATTAAAAAATAGAGCTACCAAATTACCCAGCAATTATACTCCTTGAGTCCCTCCATATGCAGTCTCAGTCATCTCCTACTTGGTATCATGGCCACCATCAGATCTCTCATAAAGCCCAAGATCATCAAAAAGAAGACCAAGAAGTTCACCTGGCACCAGTCAGATTGATATGTCAAAATTTGGTGGAACTGCCAGAAACCCAGAGGCATCAACAACAGGGTGGCAGGGATTCAAGGGTCATATCTTGATGTCCAACATCAGTTATGAGAGCAACAAGAAAATAAACACATGATGCCCAGCATATTTTGGAAGTTCCTGGCCTACAATACCAAGAACTTGTAGTGCTGCTGATGTGCAACAAATTTGTTTCAATTTCTCACAATATCTCTTCCAAGAACTGCAAAGCCATAGTAGAAAGAGCATCAAACTGGCTATCAGAGACACCAATTGCAATGCCAGTCTGTGCAGTGAAGAAAACACAGAGATAGCTCATGTTCACATTGTGTTTGTGTTAACAAAACCATGAAACTTGGGATAAAAGCACTAACTTGAAAAGATACATGAATCCCAATATTCATAGTAGCATTGTTTACAGTTACTAAGATATGAAAGCAAACTAAGTGTGTTATTTTATATTTGTATGTGCTCCTAACTTAGAGAGGTATTTTCTTCATTAAATGTTTCCTTTTTATAATTCATGGCCCTGTATTTGATCATAATCTACTTTCTTTATTCAACTTTTTAATAGTTGCACTGTTCCTGGAATGGCTTTATTTAGGAAGCTTGTGTGAGGAAGGGAGGAAGAAGATGATCTAAACTATTGAATATTATCCTAATATCAGAAGACTATCATGAGACTCTGATTGCTTTAGACTTAGGAAACTAGAATCAGGGCATGTGGAGTCTTTATATTTTCCCTGACACACTGATAGTTAACTTCCTGTAAATGTTAAAAGTTTATATTATTTCTGATTCAGTCTCACCTCTACAGCTTCTCAAGACTTTATGTCTTGTGGGGTCCAAGAAAGCTTCAACCACTATCCCTAAACACTTTTTTTTTCTGTTATAGGGAAAAAGTCATCATTTATTTTTTAATTCAGGGTATACCATTTAATTGCTGGGTTTTACTCAGCCACAGGTAATAACTCTGTAGTCCCTCAGTTCTACTTGACCACCAATTTTGGGGCAGTCTTTGCCTTGTTTCATCTTTTTCAGTTAAAGATACTTCTTAGTATCATTGCAGACAAAGTTTGTTTTTTCTGTACTTCACTCTTCTCCTTGTTTACAGTGATTTATGAGGAGAAATAAATTGCTGGTGGCTCAGACAGTAAAGAATCCGCCTGCAATGTGGGAGACCTAGGTTCGATCCCTGGGTTTGGAATATCCCCTGGAGGAGGACATGGCAACCCTCTCTCGTATTCTTGCCTGGAGAATCCCCGTGGACGGAGGATTCTGGTGGGCTATAGTCCATGGGGTCACAAAGAATCAGACACGACTGAGAAACTAAGCACCTGAGGAGAAAGGGAGAAAATGTAGGTTAAGAGCACCACTTTTAACTATAAATCTTTCCATAAACTTCTTAGACTTGAGAGCATAATAGGAATTAGGCTCAGAAGTTCATCATTGATGATAATGTAATATTGGGACTTGATAATTTTAGTGTGTGTTTGTTTTTCTATTTAACTTTAAGTTGGAGTATTTGCAAATGCTCAGAACATATGGGGGGAAATGTTTCTGCTACATTAATAAGTTTCTTTGCATCAATAGCCTCACTTATACAGGGAGGCTAAGCACAGTAATTCAGTAAATTGAAAAGTCTATACATTGCTGCTTCCGTGTATAATTCTGAGAATTAATACATCAATGTAGTAAAAGTGGATAAGTAAAGATGGAGCACAGTGAAAAGCCCATTGTAAACAGTTATGGGAAGAAGCACATTGGTAGCTTAGTCTCAAATATAGCCTGATATTAATGCTTACAAGGGTGAACTGTGTAAAATCATCAAAGGCCTGTATACAAGCTACTTAGAATTTCTTTTCATAAGCATTTTAGTTTAATAGTGGTGTTTAACTCCCTATACCTTTTTAATCCATCATATATTTTGAAGATGTATATATTTACAAATATGTTTTCAAAAAAAAGCAACTAAGCTTTTTTTTGTCCAGTTGCGAAGGATACTGAGGTAATTCATTTTATCTTTAAAGGAGAAATTCTTGCATATGGTAATTTCTCACGAGTGAAGCTTGAGAGGTATATTTGGAAGAATAAAACAATTTGGGGGGGAGCAGAGAGAAAGCATGGAAGAGTGGCCTCAAGTGCTGCATGAGTCTTCGTCTACTATTCATGCTTTCTGTATTACTGTGGTATTAGGAAAGGTCTTACAATCAGATGCTGGCAGAAGACATGACATTCCTTGGTAGGAGACAAAAGACTTCATCACTCATAGCACAAGAATGGAAAATGAGGCAAGAGAAATATGACAATTTCTTAAAAAATAAAATTATGGATGATATAATTTGCTTATGCTGCTTTTCTGGAGATAAAAACTTTGTGAATAATATTACTCAGGAATGAGTCTGCTCTTAGTTATCAGACAAGCTGTCTAAAGTCATTCTGTGTGCACAGACATCTCTAAGCACACTTCTTGACACATCCCTGCCCATCAGAGGGACAAGACTTAGCTCTACACATCAGTGAGCAGGAACAAGTCCTTCCCACTAGGAAGTCTGCACAAGCCCCTGAACCAACGTTACCCACTGGAGACAGACACCAGAAGCAAGAGAAACTAGGAATCTGTACTCCAAGAAGCAGAGACCACAAACACAGAAAGTTAGACAAAATAAGATGAAAGAAATACGCTCCAGAAGAAAAAACTCCAGAAGAACAACTAAATGAAGTGGAGACAGGAAACCTGCATGAAAAAGAATTCAGAGTAATGATAGTAAAGATGATCCAACATAGGAAAATAATAGAGAGACAGACTAAGAAGATGCAAAAAAAAAAAAAAAAAATGCTAGCAAAGAGCTAGGATATTTAAAGAACAGAGATGGAACAATGCAATAACTGAAATGAAAAACACAGTAGGAAAGAAATCAATAGCAGAATAATTGAAGCAGAAGAATGAATAAGCAAGCTGGAAGACAGAGTGGTGGAAATCACTACTGCAGAACAGAATAAAGGAAAATGAAAGAAAGAAATAAAGACAATCTAAGAGACCTCTGGAACAACATTAAATGCACCAACATTTACGTTATAAGGGTTCCAGAAGTAGAAGAAAGAGAAAGGGCCTAAGAAAATACTTGATTAAAACTTCATTAAAATGAGAAAGGAAGCAGTCACTCAATTCCAGAAAGCAGAGTTCCATAAAGGAAAAACTCAAGAAGGATCATGACAAGGCACACATTAATCAAATCCACAAAAATTAAAGACAAATTATTAAAAACAAAACAAAACAAAACAAACCAAAAAAAAAAAAAAACAAGGAAATCCCCATATAGTTATCAGCTGATTTTTCATAAGAAATTCAGTAGGCCCAACGAGAGTGGTGCAATTATATTTAAAGCAATGAAAGGAAAATACCTACAAGTAAGAACACTATACCCAGCAAGGTTCTTTTTTCAGATTTGGCAAAAAAGTAAAAGCTTTACAGACAAGAAAAGCTAAGATATTTCTTAGCTCTACAACAAATATTATAGAGCTAACCACCTTTACAACAAATGTTGAAGGAACTTCTCTGTGCAGAAAAGTCCACAACTAGAAACAAGAAAATTATGAATGGAAAAGCTCACTGGTAAACCAAATATACATTAACTGTGGGAAATTATGTGCACAGAAATATGATATAAAAGTCACTGATAATAAGGAAAAAAAAAGGAGAGTACAAATACACAATATTGGAAACACATTTGAAATTAAGCAGCCAACAACTTAAAACTATCTTGTTTGTGTGTGTGTGTGTGTGTGTGTGTGTGTGTATATATGTATATATATATATATATATAGTGTGTGTGTATATATATACATATATATTGTGTATGTATATATATATATATATACATATATATATATATAGTGTGTATACATATATATATATAAACTGCATGACAACTACAAACCTAAAATCTACAATAGATCTACATGTAAAAAAGAAAAGGTAATCCAAAACAAATTGAAATAGAGTCAACAAATCACAAGAGAATAGAACAACAAAAAAAGGGGGTGGGGGGAGACCTCAAAAACAAATCTTAAACACTTAACAAAAAGGCAATATGAACATAAATATTGATAATTGCCTGAAATATAAATGAATTAAATACTTCAAACAAAAGACACAAATTCACTGGATATGTAAACAAGACTCTATGTATGTACGTGTGTGTGTGTGTGTGTGTGTGTGTGTGAAATTTTTTCTTTGTTCGGTTGTGTCCGACTCTTTGCAACCCCATGGACCATAGCCTGCCAGTCTCGTCTGCCCATGGAATTCTCCAGGCAAAACTACTTGAGTGGGTAGCCATTCCCTTCTTCGGGGGATTTTCCTGACCCAGAGATCGAACCCAGGTCTCCTGCAGGCAGGAGATTCTTACCATTGAGCCACCGGGGAAGCCCATATATACTGTCTACAAGAGACTCACTTCAGGAATAGGGACACACACAGACTGAATGTGAGGGGATGGAAAAAGTTATTCCACTTAAATGGAAATCAAAACAAAGCTGAAGTAACAATATTCACATCAGACAAATAAGCTTCAGAATAAAGACTGTTGCAAGAGAAAAAGGACACTACAATAATAATAAAGGAATCAATGCAAGAAGATACAATAACCATAAATATACATACACCAAGCATAGGTGCACCTCAATATATAAGGCAAAAGTTAGTAGCCATAAGAGGAGAATAAACAGTAACACATTAATAGTGGAAGACATTAACAGACAACTTACATTAATTACCCAGACAGATGATAAATAAGGAAAAACAGGCATTGCATGACACATTAGACTAGATGGATGTAATTAATAATTATAGAGCATTCCATCCAAAAACAGCAGAATATACATTCTTCTCAAGTGCACATAAAACATACTCCAGGATTGGTCACATGCTGAGCCACAAAATGAACCTTGGCAAATTTGAGAAGATTGAAATCACATCAAGCATTTTTTATGACCACAATACTATGAGACTAGAAATTGGTAGAACAGAAAACTATAAAAAGAAAGAAAAAAAAAAAGGAACATGTAGAAGCTTAACAGTATGTTACTAAACAATCAGTAAATCACTGAAGAAATCAAAGAGAAAATTTTAAAAATATCTAGAGACAAATGAAAATGAAAACATGATGGTCCAAAACCTTTGGGACACAGCAAAAGCAGTTTTAAAACAGAAATTTATACCAGTACCCTCTTTCTCAGAAATTGAGAAAATGTCAAATTTAAAACTAAAGTGGAGGCGGTCCTAAGATTGTGGAGGAATAGGATGGGGAGACCACTTTCTCCTACAAATTCATCAAAAGAACATTTAAAAGCTGAGTAAATTCCACAAAATAACTTCTGAATGCTGGCAGAGGACATCAGGCACCCAGAAAAGCAGCCCAATGTCTTCAAAAGGAGGTAGGAAAAATATAAAAGACAAAAAGAGAGACAAAAGAGGTAGGCTCGGAGTTTTGCCCTGAGAAGAGAGTCTTAAAAAGAGAGAAGTTTCCAAACACCAGGAAACACTCTCACTGCCGAGCCTGTGGCGAGCCTTGGAACCTCAGAGGGCAACATAACTGGGATGAAAAATGAATAAATAATTAAAACCCACAGATTATGTGCCCAACGAAAACTCCCAGTGGAGAAGCAGTGCAGACGCCTGCACCCGCCACTAGCAAGCGGGGGCTGGGCAGGGAGGTGCAGGCTGCATTGCTTAGAGTAAGGACTGGGCCTGAATGCCCTGAGGGCAATCTAAGGGAACTAATTTGGGCTAGCAAATCAGACTGCGGGATAGCTACCACGCGAAAAGCCCTAACCTAAGACACCTTCAGGTCCACTCACAGAACAAAAGACTGAACAGAAATAGCCGGCTGCAGACCATCCCCCTCCCGTGACAGGCAGCCAGAGCCTGAAGGGGGCAATCGCAGCCCCAGAGATGCATTATCTACCAAACTGCAAGCAGGCTTCTTTGCTAACTAAGACTTCTTGGGGTTCTGGACGGTCAACGTCCGCCTGAGAAGGTGCGCCAGTTGTACGCCCAGAAAACAGCGGCAGGGACAGGGGAGGCTGTAAGTCGCACCAACTGCTCTCGACAAACACCTTATCACCACCTGAGCTGCTCAGACCTGGGAAGGGCACAAAACACAGGCCCAACCTAGTCTGTGCCTCTGAGGACTACCCAAGTGCCTGAACCTGAACGGCTTAGACCTGGGAGGTGCATGCAGCCCAGGGCCGGCCTCGGACAGTTCCCAGAGGAGCAACCTAGAGCCTGAGCAGTGTGGGCAAAGAGGGCACACACACCATGAGCAGGGGCAGGGCCAGTGCGGCTGAGACACTGCAAGCACACGCCAGTGTTATCTGTTTTCAGGGACCCTCCCTCCCCATTGCGCGACTGAACAAGTGAGCCTAAAAAAGGGTCCACCATGGCCCCCTTGTGTCAGGGTGGAAATCAGACACTGAAGAGACGAGCAAACAGAAGAAGCTAAAACAGAAGGTACAGTGTTGGAAGTGACAAGTGCAATGGATTCAGTTCAGTTCGGTCGCTCAGTAGTGTCTGACTCTTTGCGACCCCATGAATCGCAGCACGCCAGGCCTCCCTGTCCATCACAACTCCCAGAGTTCACTCAAACTCACTTCCTTTGAGTTGGTGATACCATCCAGCCATCTCATCATCTGTCGTCCCCTTTGCCTCCTGCCCCCAATACCTCCCAGTATCAGAGTCTTTTCCAATGGTTCAATTCTTTGCATTAGGTGGCCAAAGTACTGGAGTTTCAGCTTTAGCATCATTCTTTCCAAAGAACACCCAGGGCGAATCTCCTTCAGAATGGACTGGTTGGATCTCCTAGCAGTCCAAGGGACTCTCAAGAGTCTTCTCCAACACCACAGTCCAAAAGCATCAATTCTTCAGTGCTCAGCTTTCTTTACAGTCCAACTCTCACATCCATACATGACCACAAGAAAAACCATATCCTTGACTAGATGGACCTTTGTTGGCAAAGTAATGTCTCTGGTTTTGAATACACTATCTAGGTTGGTCATAACTTTCCTTCCAAGGAGTAAGCGTCTTTTAATTTCATGGCTGCAGTCACCACCTTCAGTGATTTTGGAGCCCAAAAAAATAAAGTCTGACACTGTTTCCACTGTTTCCCCATCTATTTCCCAAGAAGTTATGGGAACAGATGCCATGATCTTAGTTTTCTGAATGTTGAGCTTTAAGCCAACTTTTTCACTCTCCTCTTTCACTCTCATCAAGAGGCTCTATAGTTCCTCTTCACTTTCTGCCATAAGGGTGGTGTCATCTGCATATCTGAGGTTATTGATATTTCTCATGGCAATCTTGATTCCAGCTTGTGTTTCTTCCAGTCCAGCGTTTTTCATGATGTACTCTGCATATAAGTTAGATAAGCAGGGTGACAATATACAGCCTTGACATACTCCTTTTCCTATTTGGAACCAGTCTGTTGTTCCATGTCCAGTTATAACAGTTGCTTCCTGACCTGCATATAGGTTTCTCAAGAGGCAGGTCAGGTGGTCTGGTATTCCTATCTCTTTCAGAATTTTCCACAGTTTATTGTGATCCACACAGTCAAAGGTTTGGCATAGTCAATAAAGCAGAAATAGGTGTTTTTCTGAAACTCTCTTCCTTTTTCCGTGATCCACCATATGTTGACAATTTGATCTCTAATTCCTCTGCCTTTTCTAAAACCAGCTTGAACATCTGGAAGTTCACGGTTCACGTATTGCTTAAGCCTGGCTTGGAGAATTTTGAGCATTACTTTAGTACCGTGTAAGATGAGTGCAATTGTGTGGTAGTTTGAGCATTCTTTGGCATTGCCTTTCTTTGGGATGGGAATGAAAACTGACCTTTTCCAGTCCTGTGGCACTGCTGAGTTTTCCAAATTTGCTGGTATATTGAGTGCAGCACTTTCACAGCATCATCTTTCATGATTTGAAATAACTCAACTGGAATTCCATCACCTCCACTAGTTTTGTCCATAGTGATGCTTTCTAAGGCCCACTTGACTTCACATTCCAGGATGTCTGGCTCTAGGTGAGTAATCACACCATAGTGATTATCTGGGTCGTGAAGATCTTTTTTGTACAGTTCTTTTGTGTATTCTTGCCACCTCTTCTTAATATCTTCTGCTTCTGTTAGGTCCATACCATTTCTGTCCTTTATTGAGCCCATCTTTGCATGAAATATTCCCTTGGTATCTCTAATTTTCTGACGAGATCTCCAGTCTTTCCCATTCTGTTGTTTTCCTGTATTTCTTTGCAGTGATCGCTGAGGAAGGCTTTCTTATCTCTCCTTGCTATTCTTTGGAACTCTGCATTCAGATGCTTATATCTTTCCTTTTCTCCTTTGCTTTTCACTTCTCTTCTTTTCACAGCTATTTTTAAGGCCTCCCCAGACAGCCATTTTTCCTTTTTGCATTTCTTGTTTGGGGGATGATCTTGATCCCTGTCTCCTGTACAATGTCATGAACCTCCATCCATAGTTCATCAGGCACTCTATCTATCAGATCTAGGCCCTCAAATCGATTTCTCACTTCCACTGTATAATCATAAGGAATTTGGTTTAGGTCATACCTGAATGGTTTAGCGGTTTTCCCTACTTTGTTCAATTTAAGTCTTAATTTGGCAGTAAGGAGTTCATGATCTGATCCACAGTCAGCCCCCGGTGTTGTTTTTACTGACTGTATAGAGCTTCTCCATCTTTGGCTGCAAAGAATATAATCAATCTGATTTCGGTGTTGACCATCTCATGACGTCCATGTGTCGAGTCTTCTCTTGTGTTTTTGGAAGAGGGTGTTTGCTATGACCCTATAAGTAGAGAAGAATCACATAAAAATTATAGAACATCATTAGTCTTTATGGAAATTAAAAGTCAAACTAAAAAGAGATAAAATTACATATTTAATGTCATTGTTAAATTTAACAATTCTGCTAATACCTAGTGTTGGCAAAAATGCAGAGCAACAAGAATTCTCATATATTGCTGATAATAATGTAACATGGTACAGCCATTTTGTAAAACTCTCAGTCATTTATAAAGTAAAAAGTCACTTGTTGTATGACTTGGCAATTCTATTCCTTTTTATTTAGCTAGGAAAAATAGAAGCATATTACACAAAATCTCTTGCACCACCATGTTCAGAGCTACCTTTTCGTAGTCAAAATTATTTGGAAGCATCTTAATATCTATCAGTGGATAATGGAAAACAAATTGTGGTATAACCATACAATGGGAAACCATTTAGCAATAAAAAAATAAATACATGACATAGTCAACAATGTGTAAGCATCTCACAGTACACCTTGTAGAAGGAAAATATCCAAAAGTAAATGAGTACACACTATGTGATACCATTTATATGAACCTCTAGAAAAAGAAAAATTTCTATAATGACAGAAAGCCAATCAGTGTTTCAACTAGCAGAGTGGAATTCAGGTTATTACACTGCAATGGGGCATTATGGGACTTCATTGAGTAATAGAAGCATCCTAATGTCTCTTTATGGATTTGATTACACAGGCATTCACATTTGCCAAACGTTTCAATCTCTGCTCTTATTGCATATAAATGACTATTCGATAAATCTGATTTTGAAGGTAAAAATAATGTTATACTATAAAAGATATAGCTATGTTATGTACTGTTTGGAATTTAGATCCTGATCTAAACAAATTCTAAAAAGACACTTTTTTAGGCTGTTGGGGAAAGTCAAATGTCCCTGATTAGTTGATGATATTAAGAAACAATTATTAATTGTGTTTTAAAATGATCATTTCATTGAGATATTGTTTAAAAGACAAACTCCTTACCTATTGTAAATATATTTTTTGGTTTTTGTACCGTTTTATAGTATCTGAGATTTGCTTCAAAATAATCCTAAGCAGAAGGTAGTAAGTGAATATATAAATGAAAGTAGATTGGTCATATGTAGATAATTAATGAAGCAAGGCAATAGGTACTGTGAAGTGAGGCTCATAACTGCATAATCTTTACTTTTGCAAGCATTCAACATTTTCATTATAAACGTTTTAAAATGATCAAATAGCATTATACTTGTTTGTTTAGCCATTAAATCATTTCTGACTCTTTTGCTACCCCATGGGCTCTAGCTCACAAGGCTTCTCTGTCCATGGAATTTCCCCAGCAAGAATACTGGAAAGTGAAAGTGAAAGTCGCTTAGTCTTGTCCAAATTTTTGCGACTTCATGGACTGTACAGTTCATGGAATTCTCCAGGTCAGTATACTGGAATGTGTAGCCTAACCCTTCTCCAGTGGATCTTCCCAACCTAGGAATCAAATCAGTGTCTCCTGCATTGCAGGAGGATTCTTTACCAACTGAACTATCAGAGAAGCCTAAGAATACTGGAATGGGTAGCCATTTTCTTCTCCAGCAGATGTTCCCAACCCAGGGATCAAACTTGCAATTACTGCATTGGTAGACATATTTTTCACCACTGAGCCAACAGGGAAGCCCCAGCATTATAGTACAATTCCATATTTTGCACATGTGTGTAGAAAAGCTATTTCATAAATATATTTTCATCATAAGCCTTAAAGGATATGCACAAAAACTTTGGCAATTGTGATTACCCTTAGAGCTTGGAAATTCAGACTATTGAAATTGCTTTTCATTTTGATTTCTGTGTGTTTGACTCTTTTCTACAGTGAGATTTATTACTTGTAATTAAAATACGTATAATACAGAGTGAAGTAAGCCAGAAAGAAAAACACCAATACAGTATACTAACACATATATATGGAATTTAGAAAGACGGTAACAATAAACTCTGTATACGAGACAGCAAAAGAGACACTGATGTATAGAACAGTCTTTTGGACTCTGTGGGAGAGGGAGAGGGTGGGATGATTTGGGAGAATGGCACTGAAATATGTATAATATCATATATGAAACAAGTCACCAGCCCAGGTTTGATGCATGATACTGGATGCTTGGGGATGGTGCAATGGGACGACCC
The DNA here is from genome assembly GCF_055505025.1 of Bos grunniens. Lineage (NCBI taxonomy): Eukaryota > Metazoa > Chordata > Mammalia > Artiodactyla > Bovidae > Bos > Bos grunniens. Next base: position 94,661,530 of record NC_141194.1, on the reverse strand, counting down.
AGAGGGATGGTATGGGAAGGGAGGAGGGAGGAGGGTTCAGGATGGGGAACACGTGTATACCTGTGGCAGATTCATTTCAATATATGGCAAAATCAATACAATATTGTAAAGTTAAAAAATAAAATAAAATATGTATAAATAATTATAAAAATTATAAAGCAATTTATTACCATTAAATTAAAATTATATTATTTTGTATTCAGAAAATAAGTCAACAAAATTCCCAAGGACAGTTTCGTCTACAGTTTGCTGGAGGACACATTTTTAATATGTTCCTGGGAACATTCCTCTTTTTGACTTTGTTTTTCAGAAGATTGTGTCAAATGTGATAGCATTAGCATTCATGGTTTTTTTTTTTTTTTTTTGCATTTTTACCAACTCTATCCAGTACTTGTTTTTACATCACTTTTCCTTGACTGGTTTGAAATGCCAACTTGCTGAATCCTCAGATCACTTCATTTAAACTTCTATTATGGCTTTAACTCCTAAAAGATTGGCATTTAACTTCCTACACAATATAACTCTAACCAGTTTTTCAAAACTTATGTTCCAAAGTGTAGTAAGGAGACAGCATCATGTGGCCAAAGTGAATGTATTTAGCAAAAAGCAGATAGATTAAAATCACAACCTTGATATCAGTAGAGTGCCTTTGAACAAATTATTCAACTCCACTGGGCCTCAGTTATCCTTGTTTTAAAAATAGACATAAAAAGTGTTATTACCACACAGGACTGAATATAGGGAAATACAAGAAAGCATGTGAGGTTTCTAAAACATAATATATGCTTAAAAAATGTTGGTTTTCCTTTCCTCTATCCCCATACATAACACCTATGTGCCATTAAAATTTTATTAAACTCCTTGTGCTTAAATAAACACCCCTAAACTTTAACAGGTTTAAGTGAAGCGATCTGAAAATCTGAGGCATTTCAAACTAGTCAATGAAAAGAGATGAAAAAGCAAGTAGAGTAAGATAGTAAAGATGTAAATTTTCCAGTTAGAATGCTTTCATTCTGCTTAAGTCTGCCTGCAAGGTTATACATTCTTCAAGGTTCAACCTAAATAGTGTTATTTCCAAGGAGCCTTTTATGATTCACAAGTTAAATATGTTTTCTCCCTCTTTTCAATTCTGCTTAAAACCACATACTTTTTTTTTTGACATATTCCTTGCCTTATTCATTACTGTTACCTTTATCCAGGTATTGTCTCTCTACTAATAATATTTTATACTAGTTTTAAAGTAATAAACTATGTCTTAACCATTTTTATATAAATTATAATGCTCATCACAGAGCCATTACAGTGTGGACATATATTACAGTATTATAAATTTGGTAGTAGGAGTAGGAAACAATAAGAATACAGTAATGGTGATGATTAGAATAGCAAAGATCTTGTATATGAAGTATAAGACATGAAAAGTTACTGTTCTAGTGAGTGGATTGAATTTGGAGATTTGAATTGACATACATATACTACTAAGTATAAAATGGGGCTTCCCAGGTGGCACAGTGGTAAAGAATCCGTCTGTCAAGCAGGAGATTCAGGTTTGATCCCTGGGTTAGGAAGATTCTCTGGAGGAGGAAAAAGGCAACCAATTCCAGTAGCATTGCCTTGCCTGGGAAGTTCCATGGACAGAGGAGCTTGGAAGGCTACAGACCATAGGGTTGCAAAGAGTTGGACACAACTAAACAGCAGCAGCAGCATGTATAAAGCAGATAACTAATGAAAACCTACTACATATAACAGAGAACTCTACTCAGTGCTCTGTGGTGACCTAATTGGGAAGAAAATTTTAGAAAGAGGGGATATATGTACACATGTAACTGATTCACTTTGCTATATAGCAGAAACTAATGCAACATTATAAAGCAACTAATATTTTTTAATGACTCTCCTATGTTGTTATAAGAAAGGCAATAAGCATGGGCATAGGATATGTAATACAGAATGAAGCAGGGCAAAGGCTAATAGACTTTTGCCAAGACAATGCACTGGTCATAGCAAACATCCTCTTCCAACAACACCAGGGGATACTCTACACATGAAAATCACCAGATGGTGGACATCGAAACCAGTTTGATTATATTCTTTGCAGCCAAAGATGGAGAAGCTCTATACAGTCAGCAAAAATGAGACCGGGAGCTAACTGGGGCTTGGATCATGAACTCCTTATTGCCAAATTCAGACTGAAATTGAAGAAAGTGGAGAAAACCACTAGACCATTCAGGTATGACCTAAATCAAATCCCTTATGACTATACAGTGGAAGTGAGAAATAAATTTAAGGGACAAGATCTGATAGAGTGCCTGATGAACTATGGATGGAGACTCATGACATTGTACAGGAGACAGGAATCAAGACCATCCCACAAAAAAAGAAATGCAATAAAGCAAAATGGCTGTCTGAGGAGGCCTTACAAGTAGCTGTGAAAAGATGGGAAGTGAAAAGCAAAGAAGAAAAGGAAAGATATAAGCATCTGAATGCAGAGTTCCAAAGAATAGCAAGGACAGATAAGAAAGCCTTACTCAGCGATCAATGCAAAGAAATAGAGGAAAACAACAGAATGGGAAAGACTAGAGATCTCTTTAAGAAAATTAGAGATACCAAGGGAACATTTCATGCAAAGATGGGCTCAATAAAGGACAGAAATTGTATGGACCTAACAGAAGCAGGAGATATTAAGAGGTGGCAAGAATACACAAAAGATCTTCACAACCAAGATAATCATGATGATGTGATCACTCACCTAGAGCAAGACATCCTGGAATGTGAAGTCAAGTGGGCCTTAGAAAGCATCACTACGAACAAAGCTAGTGGAGGTGATAGAATTCCAGTTGAGCTAATTCAAATCCTGAAAGACGATGCTGTGAAAGTGCTGCACTCAATATGCCAGCGAATTTGGGAAACTCAGCATTGGCCACAGAACTGGAAAAGGTCAGTTTTCATTCCCATCCCAAAGAAAGGCAATGCCAAAGAATGCTCAAACTACCGCACAGTTGCACTCATCTCACACACTAGTAAAGTAATGCTCAACATTCTCCAAGCCAGGCTTCAGCAATATGTGAACCGTGAAATTCCAGATTTTCAACTGGCTTTAGAAAAGGCAGAGGAACCAGAGATCAAATTGCCAACCTCCACTGGATCATGGAAAAAGAGAGTTCCAGAAAAACATCTATTTCTGCTTTATTGACTATGCCAAAGCCTTTGACTGTGTGGATCACAATAAACTGTGGAAAATTCTGAAAGAGATGGGAATACCAGACCACCTGATCTGCCTCTTGAGAAATCTGTATACAGGTCAGGAAGCAACAGTTAGAACTGGACATGGAACAACAGACTGGTTCCAAATAGGAAAAGGAGTACGTCAAGGCTGTATATTGTCACCCTGCTTATTTAACCTATATGCAGAGAATATCATGAGAAACTCTGGGCTGGATGAAGCACAAGCTGGAATCAAGATTGCCATGAGAAATATCAATAACCTCAGATATGCAGATGACACGAGACCCCTATGGCAGAAAGTGAAGAGGAGCTATGGAGCCTCTTGATGAAAGTGAAAGAGGAGAGTGAAAAAGTTGGCTTAAAGCTTAGCATTCAGAAAACTAAGATGATGGCATCCAGGCCCATCACTTCATGGCAGGTAGATGGGGAAACAGTGGAAACACTGGCTGACTTTATTTTTTGGGGTCTCCAAAATCACTGCAGATAGTGATTGCAACCATGAAATTAAAAGGCACTTACTTCTTGGAGGGAAAATTATGACCAACTTAGATAGCATATTCAAAACTAGAGACATTACTTTGCCAACAAAGGTCCGTCTAGTCAAGGCTATGGATTTACCAGTGGTCATGTAGGGATGTGAGAGTTGGACTATAAAGAAAGCTTAGTGCAGAAGAATTGATGCTTTTTAACTGTGGTGTTGGAGAAGACTCTTGAGAGTTCCTTGGACTGCAAGGAGATCCAACCAGTCCATCCTAAAGGAGAGCAGTCCTTGGTGTTCATTGGAAGGACTGATGTTGAAGCTGCAACTCTAATAATTTGGCCACCTGATGCAAAGAGCTGACTCATTTGAAAAGACCCTGATGCTGGGAAAGATTGAGGGCAGGAGGAGAAGGGGACGACGGAGGATTAGATGGCTGGATGGCATCATCGACTCGATGTAGATCGGTTTGGGTGGACTCCAGGAGTTGGTGATGGACAGGGAGGCCTGGCGTGTTGCAGTTCATGGGGTCACATAGAGTTGGACACGAGCAAGCGACTGAACTGAAATGAACTAGGATATTTAAAGACAAATATATGTGTTCTGCATATCTACAGTGCTTAAGAAAGAAAATGGGTAAACTATATAGACTGAAGGAGTTGGCTTAGTATGGATATATCAGAACATGATTGGCTAAAGACAGGAAAATGATGTATTTAAATAGAAAGCATCAAATTTAAATTTGAATCATTGCCTAGCTTCATGGGAACACTCAATATTATACTAGCTTTGAGGATAGTTATTGATATTTGTACTATGCAAATTCTCAAATAAATATATTAATATAGAATATGTAGAAGTATCAACATTAATCATTAATAGTAAATAGCCATATATTTATTTTCATGCAGGCCTGCTAGACAATTTCTAATAGAAGCCATCTTCCAAGATTCTATAAGAAAAGCTCCGAGTTTCTTTCTTATGAATCAGATTCTCGCAAAATACAAATGCACATTCAGTTCAGTTCAGTTCAGTTGCTCAGTCGTGTCTGACTCTTTGTGACTCCATGAATCACAGCACTCCAGGCCTCCCTGTCCATCACCAACTCCCGGAGTTCACTCAGACTGATGTCCATCGAGTCAGTGATGCCATCCAGCCATCTCATCCTCTGTCGTCCCCTTCTCCTCTTGCCCCCAATCCCTCCCAGCATCAGAGTCTTTTCCAATGAGTCAACTCTTCGCATGAGGTGGACAAAGTACTGGAGTTTCAGCTTTAGCATCATTCCTTCCAAAGAAATCCCAGGGCTGATCTCCTTCAGAATGGACTGGTTGGATCTCCTTGCTGTCCAAGGGACTCTCAAGAGTCTTCTCCAACACCAGAGTTCAAAAGCATCAATTCTTCGGTGCTCAGCTTTCTTCACAGTCCAACTCTCACATCCATACATGACCACAGGAAAAACCATAGCCTTGACTAGACGGACCTTTGTTGGCAAAGTAATGTCTATGGTTTTGAATATGCTATCTAGGTTAGTCATAACTTTCCTTCCAAGGAGTAAGTGTCTTTTAATTTCATGGCTGCCGTCACCATCTGCAGTGATTTTGGAGCCCCCCAAAATAAAGTCTGACACTGTTTCCACTGTTTCCCCATCTATTTCCCATGAAGTGATGGGACCATATGCCGTGATCTTCGTTTTCTGAATGTTGAGCTTTAAGCCAACTTTTTCACTCTCCACTTTCACTTTCATCAAGAGGCTTTTTAATTCCTCTTCACTTTCTGCCACAAATACACATTAGGATGTATTGATACAATTACCAATAAGAGATGAATGAGTTACTCTTTCAAATTGGATGGTATAGTTTGCAATAGGCCAATAATACACTGGAAGCAAACAGGAAAGGTAAAAAATTTAAGACATCAGAGAGCTACAGAAGTAAGAAGATCAACATGAATTAGCATTTTATAAAGGAGAAAACCTTTAAGACACTAAGAATAGTCAGCTGCCTCTTCTAGAAGCAATTTGAAAATCTAGCTATGGGTCAGAATAGACAGTCTTGGTGTGGCTAAGGCAGAGGGCTAATACTTGGGAAAAAGAAACCAGCAGACTGATGATCCCATGAGACCAGCGTGACAAGGTTGGAGATTTCAGCCAAGATATTCACTATATTCTGAATCTAAACACAGTAGGAGGCAAACAAATTACTCTAATATCCTATAAAAATAGAGTTGAAATTTTTTTCTGGTCTTCTATTACTTAGGGGGCAAGTGTATGCCTAGATAGAAGCCTTAAAAGAAAACGAAAAAACAAAAAGATGAGAGTTGAAATCCTAGAATGGTTTTCCCTAAGAGAACTTGCCATTTGTGCATGGCAGAAGACTAAGAATCTAGGCCTGGCCCCTAGCAGAGGACCTTTAGTGGAGGACAGATACACCTGTATATGTGTTGGCCAATTGTTAGATACTTCATGGGCAAAACTGGAGACCTGAAGAAGTTCAAACACAGTCATTATCATTTATCCTGGAGACATCTGCTAAATACTAAACCTATGATGCAATACAAAAAAATTAAAAATATCTCTGAAAATGAAAGAGTAAAAGTCCCCACAAATTCTGAGGAGGCAAAAATTTGTTTGAATCACCTATAAAATCCCTGTAAGGTCACATCCATATATCAGGAAACAAACCAGAGGTAGATAGTAACTTACCAAACCTGCTATAGAGCCTCAACACAGTTCTGTTCCTGATTTGATTAAGGTGATAAGCTTCTCCTCTTATTTGTGCCTAACACATAAAATGTTAAACACTATCTGTTAAAAGATAATATTATCTTGACTCTACATGGCTCTTTTATATACAGTGAACAAAATCCAATTAAAAATCAATACAGCCAACTACAAGAATAGTTTCATATATATGTATAACTGAATTATTTTTCTGTACACCTGAAACAATCACAATATTGTTAACCAACTATACTCCAATATAAAATAAAAAGCTTAAAAATCTATAGAGACAACTACATGTGACTAATAATGCAGGATAAATAGAAAAGGCAACAGAAAAAATTAGAGGTGATCCTGGCATTTGAGCTTAGCAGACAACTTCAAATATCATTGGGTATCTGATTATACTCTTGCTATAAAAATTATAATGCATAGATTCATATATATATATATATATATATACACACACACACACATGAGTACATGTTAAGTCACTTCAGTTGTGTTCAACTCTGTGTGACCCAATGGACTGTAGCCCACCAGGCTTTTCTGTCCATGGTACTATTCAGGCAAGAATACTGGAGTGAATTGCCACACTCTCCTCATTTACATATGTAATACTGTAGAAAGTTGAATTGTGTCTCCTTAATAGTTATGTCCGGAGAAGGCAATGGCACCCCACTCCAGTACTCTTGCCTGGAAAATCCCATGGATGGAGGATCCTGGTGGGCTGCAGTCCATGGGGTCACTAAGAGTTGGACACGACTGAAGTGACTTAGCAGTAGTAGCAGTAGCAATAGTTATGTCGATCTTCCCAGGTGGCTCAGATGGTAAAGCGTCTGCCTACAATGCCTACCATGTGGGAGACCCGGGTTCAATCCCTGGGTCGAGAAGATCTCCTGGAGAAGGAAATGGCAACCCACTCCAGTATCCTTGCCTGGAAACCCCCATGGATGGTGGAACCTGGTAGGCCACAGTCCATGGGGTCACAAAGAGTCGGACACGACTGAGCGACTTCACTTCACTTCACTTCACTTCAATAGTTATGTCAAAATCTAACTCCTCAATACATGTGAATATAACCTGATTTGGCAATAAGGTATTTGAGATGCAATAAAGTTATGCTACAGAGAAGGCAATGGCAACTCACTCCAGTACTCTTGCCTGGAAAATCCCATGGACTGAGGAGCCTGGTTGGCTGCAGTCCATGGGGTTGCTAAGAGTCAGACACGACTGAGAGACTTCACTTTCACTTTTCACTTTCATGCATTGGAGAAGGAAATGGCAAACCACTCCAGTGTTCTTGCCTGGAGAATCCCAGGGACGGGGTAGCCTGGTGGGCTTCCGTCTATGGGGTCACACAGAGTCAGACACAACTGAAGCGACTTAGCAGCAGCAGCAGCAGCAGCAAAGTTATGCTAAGACCATGCTGGTCATAGTGGGCTCTATGTATAAGCCAGAAATAGGAGTGGTGCACCTAAAAGTCAAGGAATACCAAAGGTTTTCATCAATCATCAGAAGCTAGGAAGAGGCAAGGAAAGATTTTTTTTTAGAGACTTTAGAGGGAGCATGGCCTTTCCAACAACTTGATTTCAGGTTTCTAGCCTGAAGAACTGAGAAAATAAATTTCTTCCCTTTTAAGTCACTCAGTATTTTTTTAATGGTAGGTCTAGGAAACTAATATACATACATTTGTTGTTATTTGGTTGCTAGGTCATGTCCAACTCTTTGTGACCCTATGAATTTCAACACACCAAGCTCCTCTGTCCTCCACTATTTCCTAGAGTTTGCTCATAGTCATGGCCATTGAGTTGGTGATGCTCTCTAACCATCTTATCCTCTACCACCTTCTTCTCCTTTTGCCTTCAATCTTTCCAAGCATTAGGGTCTTCACCAATAAGCCAGCTCTTCACATCAGGTGGCCAAAGTACTGGAGCTTCAGCTTCAGTATCAGTCCTTCCAATGAATATTCAGGGTTGATTTTCTTTAGGTTTGACTGGCTTGATCTCCCTACAATCCTAGGGATTCTCAAAAGATTTTTCCAGAACCACATTTTGTAAGCATCAATTCTTCGGGTAAATATGTTGGCTGGCATTGAATTAACCAACAAAATTTCAGTCAAAGTGGCTAAAATTCAGGAGACAGGGTAGAAAAAAGGAGCTGGCCATAAAGAAGGAGGCACAAACCTTTGCATAAATATTCTTTTCAATTCCTTGAGAAAATTTTAACCTACACAGGTACAGACAAGATTCTATTAGGCCTGGCAAAGATTAGTTACTGAAAGACTAGAAAGTTGGGCAAAAATTATAGAAGCCATACAGTGCAGAGGAGGTGTTTGGGTTTAAGCCTAGCCAGAGTGGAGAGATGTTGTTAGACATATTGGGCTTCCTTGAGACCTTGCTTGTGTCTCCATGGCTAGACATTAAAAAATCTCCTGCAATGCAGGAGACCTTGGTTGAATCCCTGAGTCAGGAAGATTCTCTGGAGAAGGGAACACCATCACATTCCAGTATTCTTGCCTGGAGAATTCCATAGACAGAGGAGTCTGGTGGGCTACTATCCATAAGGTCACAGAGTCAGACATGACTGACTGAGTAACACTGAGATCCTAACAGCCATAACCCAGAAGTAAAGAACATACCCCAGAATAATGCCTATACCAAGTATGTAAGAACAAAACTGAAATACAGGCTAGCAAATCTATAAAACAAGTTTTAGGATGGTTAAGGTGATCTTCTGAAAATATAACTGTATTCTGGGGCAAAATATGATAATCCAGAGAGGAATATTTACATAATCAGGTCCTTCTCAACCTTTAAGGAACAATGTACAACATAGAATAATATATATATATATATATATATATATATATAATGTATGCATATATATATATATATGACATTTAGAGTCAGTAATAAAGAAGTAGAGTACTCTGGTAAGAAAGACAATCATCAAAAAATCTGTAAACAATAAATGATGGGGAGGGTGTGGAAAAAGGGAACACTCTTATACCATTGCTGGGAATGTAAATTGACATAGTCAATAAGGAGAACTGTATGGAATTTCCTTAAAGAACTAAAAACAGAACTATCATATGACATTCCTGGCCACATACCTGGAGAAAACCATAATTCCAAAAAACACATGCACCCCAAAGTTTATTGCAACAGCCTGGACATGGAAGCAACCTAAATGTCCATAAACAGAGAAATGGGTAAAGAAGATGTGGCACATATATCCAATGGAATATTCAGTTCAGTTCAGTTCAGTCGCTCAGTCGTGTCCAACTCTTTGCAACCCCATGAATTGCAGCACACCAGGCCTCCCTGTTCATCACCAACTGCCGGAGTTCACTCAAACTCATGTCCATCGAGTCGCTGATGCCAGCAAAAACAAGACCAGGGGACCATCCTCTGTCGTCCCCTTCTCATCCTGCCCCCAATCCCTCCCAGCATCAGAGTCATTTCCAATGAGTCAACCCTTGACATGAGGTGGCCAAAGTATTGGAGTTTCATCTTTAGCATCAGTCCTTCCAATGAACAAACAGGACTGATCTCCTTTAAAATGGACGGGTTGGACCTCCGTGCAGTCCAAGGGGCTCTCAAGAGTCTTCTCCAACACCACAGTTCAGAAGCATTAATTCTTCAGTGCTCAGCTTTCTTCACAGTCCAACTCTTGCATCCATACATGACCATTGGAAAAACCATAGCCTTGACTAGACGAAACTTTGTTGGCAAACTGATGTCTCTGTTTTTGAATATGCTATCTAGGTTGGTAATAACTTTCCTTCCAAGGAGTAAGCATCTTTTAATTTCATGGCTGCAGTCACCATCTGCAATGATTTTGGAGACCGCAAAATAAAGTCTGACACTGTTTCCACTGTTTGCCCATCTATTTCCCATGAAGTGATGGGACCGGATGCCATGATGTTAGTTTTCTGAATGTTGAGCTTTAACCCAACATTTTCACTCTCCTCTTTCACTTTCATCAAGAGGCTTTTTAGTTCCTCTTCATTTTCTGCCATTAGGGTGGTATCATTTGCATATCTGAGCTTATTGATATTTCTCCTGGCAATCTTGATTCCAGCTTGTGCTTCATCAAGCCCAGCGTTTCTCATGATGTACTCTGCATAGAAATTAAATAAGCAGGGTGACAATATACAGCCTTGACGTACTCCTTTTCCTATTGGGAACCAGTCTGTTGTTCCATGTTCAGTTCTAATTATTGCTTCCTGACCTGCATACAGGTTTCTCAAGAGGCAGGTCAGGTGGTCTGGTATTCCTATCTCTTTCAGAATTTTCCACACTTTATTGTGATCCACAGAGTCAAAGATTTGTCATAGTCAATAAAGCAGAAATAGATGTTTTTCTGGAACTCTCTTGCTTTTTCCATGATCCAGTGGATGTTGGCAATTTGGTCTCTGGTTCCTCTGTCTTTTCTAAAACCAGCTTGAACATCAGGAAGTTCACGGTTCACGTATTGCTGAAGCCTGGCTTGGAGAATTTTGAGCATTACTCTACTAGCATGTGAGATGAGTGCAATTGTGTGATATTTTGAGCATTCCTTTGCATTGCCTTTCTTTGGGATTGGAATGAAAACTCCCTTTTCCAGTCCTGTGGCCACTGCTGAGTTTTCCACATTTGTTGGCATATTAAGTGCAGCACTTTCACAGCATCATCTTCCAGGATTTGAAATAGCTCAACTGGAATTCCATCACCTCCACTAGCTTTGTTCATAGTGATGCTTCCTAAGGTCCACTTGACTTCACATTCCAGGATGTCTCACTCTAGGTAAGTGATCACTCCATCATCATTATCTGGGTCGTGAAGATCTTTCTTGTACAGTTCTTCTGTGTATTCTTGCCATCTCTTCTTAATATCTTATGCTTCTGTTAGGTCCATACCATTTCTGTCCTTTATCGAGCCCATCTTTGAATGAAATGTTCCCTTGGTATCTCTAATTTTCTTGAAGAGATCTCTAGTCTTTCCCATTCTGTTGTTTTCCTCTATTTATTTTCATTTATTACTGAGGAAGGCTTGCTTATCTCTCCTTGCTATTCTTTGGTACTCTGCATTCGTATGCTTATATTTCTTTTCTCCTTTGCTTTTCACTTCTCTTCTTTTCGCAGCTATTTTTAAGGCCTCTCCAGACAGCCATTTTCTTTTTTGCATTTATTTTTTTGGGGGATGGTCTTGATCCCTGTCTCCTGTACAATGTCACGAACCTCTGTCCATAGTTCATTAGGCACTCTATCTATCAGATCTAATCCCTTAAATCTATTTCTCACTTCCACTGTATAATCATAAGGAATTTGGTTTAGGTCATAACTGAATGGTCTAGTGGTTTCCCCTACTTTCTTCAATTTAAGTCTGAATTTGGCATTAAGGAGTTCATCATCTGAGCCACAGTCAGCTCCTGGTCTTGTTTTTGCTGACTGCATAGAGCTTCTCTATCTTTGTCTGTAAAGAATATAATCAATCTGATTTTGGTGTTGACCGTTTGGTGATGTCCATGTGTAGAATCTTATCTTGTGTTGTTGGAAGAGGGTGTTTGCTATGACCAGTGCGTTCTCCTGGCAAAACTCTATTAGCCTTTGCCCTGCTTCATTCCATATTCCAAGGCCCAATTTTCCTGTTATCCTAGATGTTTCTTGACTTCCTACTTCTGCATTCCAGTCCCGTATAGTGAAAAGGACATCTTTTTTTTGGGGGGTGGGGAGGGGGGTAGTTCTAAAAGGTCTTGTAGTGTATATATGTTAATAGTACGCAGTAGTGTATATATGTTAATTCCAATCTACCAGTTCATCCCAACCCCCCCTTCTTACCTTAGTGTCCATAGACTTGTTCTCTACATCTATATTTTTATATCTGTTTTGCAAATAGGTGTATCTCAACTATTTTTCTAGATTCCACATATATGCATTAATACATGATTTTTTTTTCCTCTTTCTGACTTACTCTATTCTGAGTCTCTGACAGTCTCTAGGTCCATCCACGTCTTTGCAAATTGTACAATTTTATTGATTTTAATGGCTGAGTAATATTCCACTGCTTCCATTATGGCTCAGCTGGTAAAGAATCCGCCTGCAATGTGGAAAGCTGAGCGCTGAAGAATTGATTGCAGCTGGTAAAGACCTGGGTTCAATCCCTGGGTTGGGAAGATCCCTGGATAAGGGAGAGGATACCCACTACAGTATTCTGGCCAATGGAAAACCAATGAGAATCTACTGTATAGTACAGAGAACTCTACTCAGTGTCTATGGTGACCTAAATGGGGAGGCCATCCAAAAACGAGCGAATATATGTATAAATGTACACTTGATTCACTTCTCTGTACAACAGAAACACAATATTTTAAAGCAGCTATATTCCAATACAAATTTTAAATGTACACAAAAATAATAAATAAATACAATTCTCTATAAAAGAAGGCCCAGATATGACCCAAATATCAAAGCTAAAAGGACCTCAAAATAACTGTAATTAACATGATAATGAAAATATAAGAAAAGGTGGAAATAATCAAAAGAGATATAGCATTTCAACAGAAAATCAGACTCTATAAAATGTATAAAATAAACATTAACTTCAAAATACAATATCTATATCTCACAACTTATTAGATTGTTATAATATCAGATGGAACACAAGATTAGTAAACTTGAAGAAAAAATAAAAACATCCAACCTGTAGATTCAAAAATCAGCATATAATGAATAGGATAGTGAGCTGAAAAAAATATTAAAAATGATTTTGAAATTAGTAAAATATTCAACAAAGATGTAATAAAGTAATTTGCATATTTTAAAGCCGAATTTATTCATCACCTGCACATCTACATTTCAAAAAAAAAAATCAGTATGAAGAAAAATAGTCCTAACTGAACAAGGTACTATAAACATGAATGAAGAGCACCAGAAAATATGAATATGTTTCTAAATGGATATCTATTTGAAACTCAATGGTAATGTCTAATTAGTTTTGAAACCCATGTTACAAATAAATTATACAACAAACATAAAGGTTGAAGGGAGTAAATGGAGTTAAACTTTTGTAAATTTCTTGTATTATTTGGGAAGTAGTAAAAGTTACTTAACATAAAGTAGAGTCTACTTTATGATAGGTATATATGTAGTCCCTCAGGTAACCACTTATTAATAAAGAGGCATAACTAAAATCTAACACACACACAAAAACACAAAATAAAGAATACTTGATTTATAGGAAAAAAATTAATAAAAGAGAAATAAAGAAATACAGAAGAAAAAAAGAACTACAGAATGGATAAGCTAACAGACTTAGAATTAGTTTTCTTTAGGGAATAGGAAAAAACAGAGACAATCATAGAAGTTAGGCTTCTTTAACTGTACCTCTTTTTTTTCTTATAGGTTTCACCTGGCAACTTTGGGAATTTTATATATATATATATATATATCAGACTTTAAAAAATTAAACAAGTTCAAAGGTCTGCAGCAACCAACAGAATGCCCAGTCAAAACGGGAAATTGCAGGAAACTTCCCTTAATTCAGAGGAAGAAGAATGAATCTCACTTGTGACAGTCAAACCAATCTGGGAGATGAATGAAGGATTGATTCAGATTCACCTAAATGAGAACTTAGGGAAAAGTAGTTTAGCATAGATCTCGGGTTGGGGAAAGCTGTGAAGATGCATTGCACATGGGTACTGACTGAGAAAGCTACAGGCCTATGGACCTGAAGACTCCTGCTGCAAGGAGATTATAGGACAATACAACAGAATATCTAAGGCTCTAAGAATAAGCAGGAGTGAAATTCCGTGGGAAAATAAGTTATTTAAAAGCAGGCACGTGTAAGGCTAGAAATGGATTAAAAAAAAAAAAAAAAAAAAAACCCTGCACATGGGCCTAGGCAATAGGCATGCCAAGCAAAGGCCTGAGTCAACCTAAAGCCTTCATACCAGTTTATTTCAAAGCACAGAACACACTCTGCTAACTAGTAAAGTTCATCCCTGGCAGAGATCCTGTCTTCAGTGATACAGAGGTGGCTGCTTTTGTTTTCAACATCAACAAAAACTCACAAAGCATACAAAGAGGAAAATATGACCTATTCAAAGGAAAAAAAAATGTCAGAAAATGTCCCTGAGGAAACAGGTATCAAAAATAATAGACCAATAATTTAAAGCACATCTTAAATGTGCTCAAAGACTTAAAGAAAAAATGATAAATATCACCACAGAGGTAGAAATTATAGCATGTACAGAACAGAAAGTCTGGAGTCTAAAAATTAATAACTGAATTGCAAAGTTCACTAGAGAGGTTCAACAACAGAATTGAAGAAACTTAAGTTTCAGCCAAGTTTTCTTGAGGTATATATATTCAACATACAATATTCAACTTGTGTATACATTGACATGTACACCACAATAAGTCTGGATACTATCTGTCACCGTCCAAAGTTAATACAACATTGCATTAGTGATTGTATTCCCCACGCTGTATGTTTTATCCTCATGGCTTAATATTTTATGACTGGAAATGTGATCTTCTTGATCTCCTTCATCCACTTCACTCATTCTAACCTTCCTCTCCTTTGGAAAACATCTGTTCTCTGTATCTGAGTCTGGGTTGTGTTTCATTTATGTGTTTATTTTTTAGATTCCACATATAAGTGAAATCATGCCATATTTGTCTTTGTCTGTCTTGACGCATTTCACTTAGCATAATATCCTCCAAGTCCCTTCAAGTTGTGGTAAGTTGTAAGATGTCTTTCTTCTTAAGTGATTGAGTAGTAGTCCATTGTGTGTGTGTATGGGGGGGGGGGGTGTATAACATCTATCCCTTCATCCACAATGGACATTTTGTTTCTATACCTTGGCTATTGTAAATAAAGAACATAGGGGTGCATATGTATTTTCAAACTAGGGTTTTCATTTTCTTTAAATACTCATACAGAAATAAAATTGCTGGAAAACATATTAGTTTTGTTTTTCATTTTTTCAGGACTTTCTATACTATTTTCCATAGTGATTGCACCAATTTACATTACCATCAACAGTGCATGAGGGTTCCCTGTTTCCCACATTTTTATTAACATTTGTTACTGCTTTCTTTTATATAATAGCCATTCTAACAAGTGTGAGGTGATATCTCTTTGTGGCCTTGATTGGCATTTCCCCAGTGATTAGTGATGTTAAGCATTTTTTCACGTGCCTACCACTCTTTAAATTGGATTGTTTGTTTTGTTCTAATTGAGTTGTATGAGTTCTCTAAATATTTTGTGTATTCATCCTTTACTAGACATATCATTGGCAAATATCTTCTCCTATTTAGTAGGTTGCCTTTTCATTTTGTTGACAGTTTCCTTAACTGTGCAGAAGCTTTTTAGTTCAATGTAGTCCTATTTGTTTATTTTTATGTTTTTGCCCTTTCCCCTTGAGTCATACCCAGAAAAACATCACTAAGACTAATGTCAAGGAGCTTGCCACTTATATCTTCATCTAGGAGTTTGATGGTTTCAGATCTTAAAATCAACACTTTAAAAGAGAGGGGCTATATCTGTATCTATCTATCTATTTATCTATCTATATACTTATGGCTGATTCATTTATTTTTATTAACAGTAGAAGCCACCCCAAATTGTAAAGCAATTATCATCTAGTTAAAAAGAAAACTTTAATCCACTTTGAGATAATTTTTGTATAAGGTGTAATATAATGATCCAGTTTCATTCATTTGCATGTACTTTTCCACTACCATTTATTAAAGAGGTAATCATTTCTCTATTGAATACTGTTGGCTTCTTCATTAAATATTAGTTGACCAAATTTGTTTAAGTTAATCTGGTGGGAGGGTCTCAATCATGTTCAATTGATCTATGTGTCTTTTTATGACAGTATCACCCTGTTTTGTGTAGTAGAAGCTTGTAGTATAGTTTGAAATCAGAAAATGTGGTGCCTCCCACTTCGTTATATCTTCTCAGGATTTTTTTGGCTATCTGGAGTCATTTGTGGTTCCACATAAATCTTAGGACTGTTTTTACTATTTATGTAAATAATGCCATTGGAATTTTGATAGGGATTACATTGAATCTATAGGTAACTTTGGGTATATGGACATTTTAACAATATCACTTCTTCTAATCCATGAGCATCAAATATCTCTTCATTTATTTGTGTCTTCAATTTCTTTCATCAGTGTCTTATAGTTTTGTGTGTACAAGTTTTTCATCTCCTTTGTTAAATTTATTCCTAGTTCTTTACTCTTTTAGATGTAATTAAATATAGTATTGCTTTCTTAATTTCTCTTTCTGATAGCTAATTATTGGTATATAGAAACACAACATATTTCTGTATATTTATATTGTATCTTGTAATTTTACTGAATTCACTTTTTAGTTTATTGGTAGTCTTTAGACTTTCTATATAAAGTATAATAGCATCTCATGCAAAGAGTTGACTCATTGGAAAAGACTCTGATGCTGGGAGGGATTGGGGGCAGGAGGAGAAGGGGATGACAGAGGATGAGATGGCTGGATGACATCACTGACTCGATAGACGTGAGTCTGAGTGAACTCCAGGAGTTGGAGATGGACAGGGGGACCTGCCGTGCTGCAATTCATGGGGTCGCAAAGAGTCGGACATGACTGAGCGATTGAACTGAACTGAATCATCTACAATTAGTGATAATTTTATATCTTCCTTTATAAATTGTATATCTTTTATTCTTTCTTCTCTCATAACTGATATGGCTAGACTTCCAATACTATAATAATACTTCCAATATTTCCAATTATTTACAGAAGTTATGCCAATACTTCCAATACTCCCGTTGAATAAAAATGAAGAGAATGGGCACCCTTGTCTTGTTCTTAATCTTACAATGAAGGATTTCAGGTGTTCACATTTGAGTATGATATTAATAGTGAGTTTGTAATAAATGGCCTTTATTATGTTGAGATATGTTTCCACAGTACCCACTTTGTTAAGGCGTTTTTAACATAAATGGATATTGAATTTTATAAAATGCTTTTTCTGCATCTTTTGAATATATCATACTATTTTGTCTTTCATTTTCTTAATGTGGTACATCATGTTGATTGCTTTGTAATGCTAAAACATCCCTGTATTCCTGTAATATATCCCACTTGATCATGATGTATGATCTTTTTACTGTATTGCTGAATTTGGTTTGCTAATTTTTTGTTGAGAAAGTTTTCATCATGTTTATCAGAAGTATCATCAGTCAACTTTTTAAAGGGGCACTTAAAATGATTAATTATAGATATCAAAAAGAGAAAAAGGATAAAAGAATAGTGAACAAAGGATAAGGAATCTATGATAAATTATTAGAAGAAGACATGAAAGAATAAAAGATAGGAGATAATTGAATTAATAATGGGCAATATTTTCCCAAATTTGAGAATATCATGGAACTATAAATCTGAAAAGCTCAACAAAGTCCAAATAGGATAAATTAAAAAACCTGCATGAAGCTACATTATAATTGAAATTTTGAAAGACAAAAAAAAAAAAGAGAATCTTGAAAGCAGGAAGATAATAGTGAGTGGTAGTTACAAATCTTCAATAATATTAGCAATGGACTTCTTTAGCAGAAAACTTGGAGGCCATAGGCAGTGGGATAATATATTTAAATTGCTGAAAGACTGAACTGACAAGTAAGAATTGTGTATATGTCAGAGAAATTAGCAAAGAAAAACAAATACAAAGCATATGAATTGTAAAGGAAGTTGTAAACTGTTTTCTGATTGCAGAGGATATTATTATCTATGTAGAAAATCCTAACGATTCCACCAAAAGTATATCATAACTACTAATCAAATTAGGCTGCATTACAAAACAGAAATCAATACAAGAAAATCTGTTTCTTTGCTCTACCTCAACAATGACCAATCCAAAAAGAAATTAAGAAAACCATTTCATTTACAATAGCAACAAGAGAAAAAAAAATTACAAATAAATTTAACCACAGAGATGAGAAACCTCTACATTGAAAATTATATTTGTTGAAATCAATTAAAGACATAAATATATAAAAGTAAATTCCATGTTCTTGTATTGTAGAATTTAATATAATTAATATGTTAATACTGCCCAAAGTGATCTGCAGATTCAATGCATTTCCTATCATTTGATAAAATACTAATGATGGTTTTGCAGATATATAACTATCAATACTAAAGTGTATATGAATTGCCAAGAGTCCTCATACAAGCCAAAAAAAAAAAAAGGTTCAAAAAGAACCAATTTACAGGTATCACACTTTTTTTTTTTTTTTCCAAATATTACTGCAAACTACTGAGAAAATTGTATACAGGTCAGGAAGCAACAGTTAGAACTGGACATAGAACAACAGACTTGTTCCAAATAGGAAAAGGAGTACACCAATACTGTATATTGCCACCCTGCTTATTTAACTTATATGCAGAGTACATCATGAGAAACGCTGGACTGGAAGAAACACAAGCTGGAATCAAGATTGCTGGGAGTAATATCAATAACCTCAGATATGCAGATGACACCACCCTTATGGCAGAAAATGAAGAACTAAAGAGCCTCTTGATGAAAGTGAAAGAGGAGAGTGAAAAAGTTGGCTTAAAGCTCAATATTCAGAAAACTAAGATCATGGCATCTGGTCCTATCTCTTCATGGCAAATAGATGGAGAAACAGTGGAAATAGTGGTTGACTTTAATTGCATTTTTACCGCCAGTTAAGCCCCTCTGTGATTACTTTGCCAACAAAGGTCCATCTAGTCAAGGTTATGGCTTTTTCTGTAGTCATGTATGGATGTGAGAGTTGAACTATAAAGAAAGCTGAGCACTGAAGAATTGATGCTTTTGAACTGTGGTGTTGGAGAAGACTCTTGAGAGTCCCTTGGACTGCAAGGAGATCCAACCAGTCCATCCTAAAGGAGATCAGTCTTGGGAGTTCATTGGAAGGACTGATGTTGAAGCTGAAACTCCAAAATTTTGGCCACCTGATGTGAAGAGCTGACTCATTTGAAAAGACCCTGATGCTGGGAAAGATTGAGGGCAGGAAGAGAAAGGGACAACAGAGGATAAGATGTTTGGATGGCATCACCAACTCAATGGACATGAGTTTGGGTAAACTCTGGGAGTTCGTGATGGACAGGGAGTCCTGGCATGCTGTGGTTCATGGGGTCGCAAAGAGTCAGACACAACTGAGCTACTGAACTGAACAGACAGGAATCAAAATTGTGTGCAAATAGAGCAAAAACAGATGTATAAAGCCAAGAAATAGACAAGAGAGCTAAGAAATGCACTCTCACAGTTATTGTCTAGTGATTTTCATCAAGATTTCCAAGACTATTCAATAGGGAAATGGTCTTTACAACAAATTTTGTGGAGAAAACTGGATATCCACATGCAAAAGAATGAAGTTACTCTCATACATTCTAACACATACACATACACAAAACTCAAAATTGATCAAAGATTCAAATGTAAGAGTTAAAAGTATAAAACACTTACAAGTAAATATAAGGGGAAAGCTTCATGATAATGGGTTTGGCAAAGATTTCCTGAATAGGATATCAAAAACACAAGCAACAATAATAACACAACAGATAAAATGTGCTTCATAAAAATTAAAAACTCTTGTGCATCAAAAGACATTATCAACAGAGTAAAAGGCAGCCCAAGAATGAGAAAAATACTTGTAAATCATATATGTGATAAGTGATTGATATCCAGGATATATAAAAGACTCTTAACTCAACAACAGCAATAATCATAAACAATCCAGTTTAAAAATGAGCCAGATCAGATCAGTCGCTCAGTCGTGTCCGACTCTTTGCGACCCCATGAATCACAGCACACCAGGCCTCCCTGTCCATCACCAACTCCCGGAGTTCACTCAGACTCACGTCCATCGAGTCAGTGATGCCATCCAGCCATCTCATCCTCTGTCGTCCCCTTCTCCTCCTGCCCCCAATTCCCCCCAGCATCAGAGTCTTTTCCAATATGAGTCAACTCTTCACATGAGGTGGCCAAAGTACTGGAGTTTCAGCTTTAGTATCATTCCTTCCAAAGAAATCCCAGGGCTGATCTCCTTCAGAATGGACTGGCTGGATCTCCTTGCAGTCCAAGGGACTTCTGAAGAGTCTTCTCCAACACCACAGTTCAAAAGCATCAATTCTTCAGCACTCAGCCTTCTTCACAGTCCAACTCTCACATCCATACATGACCACAGGAAAAACCATAGCCTTGACTAGACGAACCTTTGTTGGCAAAGTAATGTCTGTGCTTTTGAATATGCTATCTAGGTTGGTCATAACTTTCCTTCCAAGGAGTAAGAGTCTTTTAATTTCATGGCTGCAGTCACCATCTGCAGTGATTTTGGAGCCCAGAAAAATAAAGTCTGACACTGTTTCCACTGTTTCCCCATCTATTTCCCATGAAGTGATGGGACCAGATGCCATGATCTTCGTTTTCTGAATGTTGAGCTTTAAGCCAACTTTTTCACTCTCCACTTTCACTTTCATCAAGAGGCTTTTTAGTTCCTCTTCACTTTCTGCCATAAGGGTGGTGTCATCTGTATATCTGAGTTTATTGATATTTCTCCCGGCAATCTTGATTCCAGTTTGTGTTTCTTCCAGTCCAGCATTTCTCATGATGTACTCTGAATATAAGTTAAATAAACAGGGTGACAATATACAGCCTTGACGAACTCCTTTTCCTATTTGGAACCAGTCTGTTGTTCCATGTCCAGTTCTAACTGTTGCTTCCTGACCTGCATACACATTTCTCAAGAGGCAGATCAGGTGTTCTGGTATTCCCATCTCTTTCAGAATTTTCCACAGTTTATTGTGATCCACACAGTCAAAAGCTTTGGCATAGTCAATAAATCAGAAATAGATGTTTTTCTGGAACTGTCTTGCTTTTTCCATGATCCAGCGGGTGTTGCCAATTTGATCTCTGGTTCCTCTGCCTTTTCTAAAACCAGCTTGAACATCAGGAAGTTCATGGTTCACATATTGCTGAAGCCTGGCTTGTAGAATTTTGAGCATTACTTTACTAGCGTGTGAGATGAGTGCAATTGTGCAGTAGTTTTTATAAATAAGAACAAACAAAAGCAACAAAAATAGTAGATAACAAATGTTGATGAGGATTAGAAAACTTGGAAGGAACTACCATACACTACTGCTGGCTGTGTAAAATGGTGAAGTCAAAACAGTATAGTGGTTCCTCAGAAAATCAAACAGAATTACCATACAAATTAGCAGTTTTTCTAGGTATATACCCAAAACAAATGAAAGCATGGATTTGAATAGATATTTGTATACCTATGTTCATAATGGTATTATTCACAATAGCCTACAAATGAAAACAATCCGATGTCCATCCATGGATGAATGAGTAAAAAATTATGGTATAGTCATATACTGGAATATTATTCATCATTAAAAAGGAAGGAAATTCCAGTGCTTGCTCAATATGAATGGACTCTGAAGACGTTATGTTAAATAAATATAAGCCAAATGCAAAAGGATATGTATTATATGATTCCACTTACATGAAGTAACTAGAGTAGCCAAACTCACAGGCTGAAGGTACGATGTTGTTGTCAGTGGTTGAGGAAGTGGGAAATGAGGAATTCTTGTTTAAATTGATGCTGAATTTTGGTTATGCAAAACGTTCTAGAAGTGGATAGTGCCAATAGTTGCACAACAATTTGTACTTAATTTCATTAAAGTACAAATATCATTAAACTGTATATTTAAAATAGTTAAATCATTGATTTTATATTATGTATACTTTACCACTGCTTCTGCTAAGTCACTTTAGTAGTGTCTGACTCTGTGCGACCCCATAGACGGCAGTCCACCAGGCACCACCGTCCCTGGGATTCTCCAGGGAAGAACACTGGAGTGGGTTGCCATTTCCTTCTCCAGTGCATGAAAGTGAAAAGTGAAAGTGAGTCACGTTAAAAAAAAGTGAAAGACACGCTAAGAGTCGTGTCTGACTCTTAGCGACCTCATGGACTGTAGCCCACCAGGTTCCTCCATCCATGGGATTTTCCAGGCAAGAGTACTGGAGTGGGGTGCCATTGCCTTCTCTGATACTTTACCACAGTGAAAAGTAATTGCAAAGATTTAATACCACAAAGAGTGTGACTGAATATAATTAAATAGGCATTTGATAACAAAAACATAACTAGAAAGTATTGAAATGCATGGAAACTAAACAATGCAATGCAAAAGAACTCAGAGATCAATGGATGAATGAGTGTAAATTTTAATAATAAACTGAATGACTATGCTAATATGACAAATCACAATGTCAGATGTGGCAAAGCTGGGAGATTATTTATAGCTTTAAAGTCATATATTGTTCAGGGCTTCCCTGGTGGCTCAGAGGGTAAACTGTCTGCCTGCAATGCGGGAGACCTGGGTTCAATCCCTGGGTCAGGAAGACCCCCTGGAGAAAGAAATGGCAATGCACTCCAGTACTCTTGCCTGGATAATTCCATGGACAGAGAAGCCTGGTAGGCCACAGTCCATTGGATCGCAAAGAATCAGACACGACTGAGCGACTTCACTTTCACTTTATTGTTCAGTCACTAAGTCGTGTCCGACTTTATCACCCAACCTACAGACAAGGGCTTCCCTGTCCTTCTCTATCTCCTGGAATTTACTCAAACTCACAGCCATTGAGTCGGTGATGCCATCCAACCATCTCATCCTCTGTCATCCCCTTCTCCTCCTGTTCTTAACCTTTCCCAACATCAAGGTCTTTTCAGTGAGTCAGTTCTTTGCATCAGGTGGCCAGAGCTTCAGCTTCAGCATCAGTCCTTCCAATGAATATTCAGGGTTTATTTCCTTTAGGATTGACTGGTTTAATCTCCTTGCAGTCCAAGCACAGTTCAAAAGCATCAATTCTTTGGCACTCAGCCTTATTGATGGTCCAAATCTCACAACTGTACATGACTACTGGAAAAATCAGAGCTTTGACTATATAGCTTCCCTGATAGCTCAGTTGGTAAAGAATCTGCCTGCAATTCAGGAAACCCAGTTTGATTACTGAGTCAGGAAGATTCCCTGAAGAAGGGACAGGCTACCTATTACAGTATTCTTGAGCATCCCTTGTGGCTCAGCAGGTAAAGAATACATCTAAAAAAAAAAAAAAAAAAAAAAGAATACATCTGCAATGCCAAAGACCTGGGTTTGATCCGTGGGTTGATAAGATCCCCTGGAGAAGGGAAAGACTACCCACTCCATTATTCTGGCCTTAATAATTCCATGGACTGTATAGCCCACAGTGTCACAAAGAGTCTGACATGACTGAGTGACTTTCTTTCACTTTTGGCAATATGGACTTTTGTTGGCAAAGTGATGTCTCTGCTTTTTAATACACTGTCCAGATTTGTCATAGCTTTTATTTCAAAGAGCAAGCGTCTTTTAATTTCATGGCTGCAGTCGCCATTCACAGTGATTTTGGAGCCCAAGAAAATAGTCTGACATCGTTTCTACTTTTTTCCCTCATCTATTTGCCATGAATTGATGGGACCAGATGCTGTGATCTTAGTTTTTTGAATGTTGAGTTTTAAGCCAGCTTGTTCACTCTCATTTTTCACATTCATCAGAGGCACTTTGTTTCCTCTTCACTTTCTGCCATTAGGGTGGTGTCATCTGCATACCTGAGGCTGTTGATATTTCTCCCTGAAATCTTGATTCCAGTTTGTGATTCATCCAGCCCAGCATTTTTCATGACGTGTTCTGCATAGAAGTCAAATAAGCAGGGTGAAAATATACAGCATGACATACTCCTTTCCAAATTTTGAACCAGTCCATTGTTCCATATCCAGTTCTATCTGTTGCTTCTTGACATGTACATATGTTTCTTAGAAGGCAAGTAAGGTGGTCTGGTATTCCTATCTCTTTAATAATTTTCCACAGCTTGTTGTGATCCACAGTCAAAAGCTTTAGTGTGGTCAACGAAGCAGATGTTTTTCTAGCATTCTCTCACTTTTTCTATGATCCAATGATTGTTGGCAATTTGATTTCTGGTTCTTCAGCCTTATCTAAATCCAGCTTGCACATTAAATTCATATATTAGAGAGGCGAAAAAAGTGAAAACTCATTGATCTCGCTTTCCAGTTCAAAAAGGTAGAAAAATATAACAATAAATTTTAAGGAAAATAGAGGAAAAGGAAATATAAACTTAAAAGCAGAAATAGTAAACAGATATACAATGAAGTTCAACCCAGTCACAAAATTACTTTTTTATAACATTAGTAAAATTTATAAACCCATAGAAAGATTGATGGAGAAATAGAGAATGCACAAATTATCAATATAGAAGTCATCTTTAATACCCTACATACTTTAAAGGATAATGTGTTTGCTCACTTTCTCAGTGTGTCTTACTCTTTGCAACTCCATGGACTGTAGCCCACCATGCTTCTCTGTCCATGTGGATTCTTCAGGCAAGAATTACTGGATTGAGTTGCCATGTCCTCCTCCAGGGGATCTTCCCAACCCATGGATCAAACACAGGTCTCCTGCACTGCAGGCAGATTCTTTAGTTTAATTTAGCCTATGATCTTTTTCTCTTGCAATGCCCTTGCTAGATTTTTGTATTTATGGTAATGAAAGCCTATATAGATTTTGAAATGTTCCATTTTTGTGTAAGATTGATATCATTCACAAGTGTTTACAAGAATTCACCAGGGAAACCCGCAAGGCTTAGAATTTTCTTTGTGGGAAGGTTTTAATTACAGATTTGTTTTAATTAATAAATTATCTTAGTATTCAGATTTTCCCTTGGTTTTTGTATCATTTTTAGCAAATATTATCTTTCAAGGAATTTGTCCATTTCATTGACATTAAGTTGTAAAGAATCTGCCTGCAAAGCAGGAGACCAGGGTTCAATATCTGGGTCATGAAGATCCTCAGGAGAAATAAATGGCAAACCACTCCAATATTTTTGCCTGGAGAATTCCATGGACATAGAAGCCTAGTGGGCTAAATCTATGGGATTACAAAGAGTCATACACTACTGAGTGACTAACACAAAGAGCATATAATAAACAACTTTATGTCAATAAAATCAACATACTAAATGAAACTGACAAATTGCTTGAAAGATAAAATTTTCTAAAAGTTGTAGAAAAACAAATGGAAAATCTGAATACTAAGATAATTTATTAATTAAAACAAATACGTAATTAAAAAAAAAAAAAAACTTCCTACAAAGAAAATTCTAATCCTTGATGGTTTCCCTGGTGAATTCTTAAAAACACTTACAGATCATGCCAGTCTTATACAAAAAAGGAAATACTTTCCAACTGTTCATAGAATCTTGGCATGACCATAATACCAAACTCTAGCAAGGACATAGCAAGAAAAAAAGATCATAGGCCATATTAAACTTACATGCAAAAATTCTTCAACAAAATATTGTTAATTATAATCCAATGATATATAAAAAAACTAATGCATCATGACCAAATAGAGTTTATTTTAAGAATACAAGGTTGGTTTAACATTTGGAAATCTATCAGTTCAATTCTACACATTAACATAAGAAAGGGGAAAAGTATCATTTTGATGGAAGCAGATAAAATATTTGATAACATTGAACACCCATTTATGGTAAAACTCAAAATTAGGAAAAGAGCTTATTTAATTTGGCAGACAATGCCCACTAAAATGTATAGAAAATATTAATTTTAATGGTGAAATATGGAACACTTAACCCATGATGTTACAACTATTCTAAGATAGCCACCAGTACCACTTATATTTATTACTTATTGGAAATTCTAACTAATTGAATAAGACATTAAAAAAGTAATAAAATCATTCACATAGTACTTGTCAATCAACACTTAAAATTTAAATTAATATTAGAGGGGGGTGGTCCTAAGATGGTGGAGGAATAGGATGGGGAGACCACTTTCTCCCCAACAAATTCATCAAAAGAACATTTAAATGCTCAGTAAATTCCACAAAACAACTTCTGAATGCCAGCAGAAGACATCAGGCACCCAGAAAAGCAGCCCATTGTCTTCGAAAGGAGGTAGAAAAAAATATAAAAGACAAAAAGAGAGACAAAAGAGGTAGGGACGGAGCTCCGTCCAGGGAAAGTGAAAGTGAAGCCGCTCAGTCGTGTCCGACTCTTTGCAACCCGTGGACTGTAGCCCACCAAGCTCCTCCCCATGGGATTCTCCAGGCAAGAATACTGGAGTGGGTTGCCATTTCCTTCTCCAGGGAGTCTTAAAAAGAGAGAAGTTTCCAAACACCAGGAAACATTCTCACTTCCAAGTCTGTGGTGAGCCTTGGAAACACAGAGGACAACATAACTGAGAGGAAAAATAAATAAATAATTAAAACCACAGATTACATGCCCAACGGTAACCCCACCAGTGGAGAAGCAGCGCAGATGCCTGCACCCACCACTAGCAAGCAGGGGCTGGGCAGCGAGGCACGGACTGCATTGCTAAGAGTAAGGACCAGGCCTGAATGCCCCGAGGGCAATCTGAGGGAACTAACTTGGGCTAGCAAACCAGACTGTGGGATAGCTACCACAGGGGGACTGAACGAGTGAGCCTCAAAGTGTCCACCACTGCCCCCTTGTGTCAGGGCGGAAATCAGACACTTGAAGAGACCAGCAAACAGAAGAAGCTAAAACAGAGGGAACCGCTTTGGAAGAGACAGGGGCAGTAGATTAAAACCCTGTATTTAGTACCGGCTGCATAGGAAGGGGCCTATAGATCTTGAGAAATATAAGCCGGACCAAGGAACTATCTGAAAATCAACTGACCCCACACTGCCCACAACACCAGAGAAATTCCTAGATATATTTTTACTATTTTTGCTATTCTTTTTTTTTTTTTTAATTTTAAGTCCTCTATTACTCCTTTAAATTTCATTTTTTTTTTAATTTTATTTTTTAAAAAAAAATCACATGCTCATTTTTTAAACTACTAATACTTTGCAAAAAAGAAGACCCTATTTTTTAAAGCAAACCATATATACGTATATATATTTCTTTTATGATTTTTGTGACTTTGTTTTTTTTTTTTTTCTTTTTTTTTATTTAATATTGTATTTTTGAAAATCCAACCTCTACTCTAGATTTTTAATCTTTGCTTTTTGGTATTTGTTATCAATTTTGTACCTTTAAGAACCCAGTCTTCAGTATACATTTTTACCTGGGAGCAGGATTACTGGCTTGCCTGCTCTCTCCCCCTTTGGACTCTCCTTTTTCTCCACCAGATCGCCTCTATCTCCTCCCTCCCCCTTCTCTTCTCTACCCAACTCTGTGAATCTCTTTGTGTGTTCCAGAAGGTGCAGAACACTTAGGGAACTGATTACTGGCTGGATCTGTCTCTCTCCTTTTGATTCCCCTCTTTATCCTCCTGGGCACCTCTGTCTCCTTCCTCCCTCTTCTCTTCTCTGTATAACTCCATGAACATCTCTGAGCTGTCCAGACTGTGGAGCACACATAAGGAAGTGATTACAGGCTAGCTTGCTCTCTCCTCTTTTCATTGCACCTCATCTCAGTCGGGTCACCTCTAAATCCCTCCTCCCTCTTCTCTTCTCCATGTAACTGTGAACCTCTCTGGGTGTCCCTCACTGTGGAGAAACTTTTCATCTTTAACCTAGATGTTTTATCAACGATGCTGTATAGATTGAGAAGTCTTGAGACTCTGTAAAAATAAGACTGAAAACCAGAAGCAGGAGGCTTAAGTCCAAATCCTGAGAACACCAGAGAACTCCTGACTCCAGGGAACATTAACCGACACGAGCTCATCAAACACCTCCACACCTACACTAAAACCAAGCACCACACAAGGGCGAACAAGTTCCAGAGGAAGACATACCATGCAAATTCTCCAGCAACACAGGAACACAGCCCCTGAGCTTCAACATACAGGCTACTCAAAGTTACTCCAAACCCATTGACATCTCATAACTCATTAATGGACACTTCATTGCACTCCAGAGAGAAGAAATCCAGCTCCACCCACCAGAACACCGACACAAGCTTCCCTAACCAAGAAACCTTGACAAGCCACCCATACAACCCCACCCACAGCGAGGAAACTCCACAATAAAAAGAACTCAACAAACTGCCAGAATACAGAAAGGCCACCTCAAACTCAGCAACATAAACAAGATGAAGAGACAGAGGAATACCCAGCAGGTAAAGGAACAGGATAAATCCCCACCAAACCAAAGAAAAGAGGAAGAGATACCTGATAAAGAATCAGATACCTGATTTAAAAAAAAAAAAAAAAAAAGAGGAATCTACCTGATAAAGAATTCTGAATAATGATAGTGAAAATGATCCAAAATCTTGAAATCAAAATGGAATCAGAGATAAATAGCCTGGAGACAAGGATTGAGGAGATGCAAGAAAGGTTTAACAAGGACCTACAAGAAATAAAATAGAGTCAATATATAATGAGTAATGCAATAAATGAGATAAAAAACACTCTGGAGGCAAAAAATAGTAGAATAACAGAAACAGAAGATAGGATTAGTGAAGTAGAAAATAGAATGGTAGAAATAAATGAATCAGAGAGGAAAAAAGAAAAACGAATTAAAAGAAATGAGGAAAATCTCAGAGGCCTCCATGACAATACTAAAAGCCCCAACATTCGAATCAGAGGAGTCCCAGAAGAAGACAAAAAGAAAGACCATGAGAAAATACTTGAGGAGATAATAGTTGAAACTTCCCTAAAATGGGGAAGGAAATAATCACCCAAGTCCAAGAAACCCAGAGAGTCCCAAACAGGATAAACATAAGGTGAAACATCCCAAGACACATATTAATCAAATTAACAAAGATCAAACACAAAGAACAAATATTAAAAGCAGTAAGGGAAAAACAACAAATAACACATAAGAGGATTCCCATAAGGATCACAGATGATCTTTCAATAGAAACTCTTCAGGCCAAGAGGGAATAGCAAGACATACTTAAAGTGATGAAAGAAAGTAACCTACAGCCCAGATTACTGTACCCAGCAAGGATCTCATTCAAATATGAAGGAGAAATCAAAAGCTACACAGACAAGCAAAAGCTGAGAGAATTCAGCACCACCAAACCAGCTCTCCAACAAATGCCAAAGGATCTTCTCTAGACAGGAAACACAGAAAGGGTGTATAAACTCAAACCCAAAGCAACAAAGTAAATGGCACCGGGATCATACTTATCAATAATTACCTTAAATTTAAATGGGTTGAATGCCCCACCCAAAAGACAAAGACTGGCTGAATGGATACAAAAACAAGACCCCTATATATGTTGTCTACAAGAGACCCACCTCAAAACAGGGGACACATACAGACTGAAAGTGAAGGGCTGGAAAAAGATATTCCACAAAAATAGAGACCAAAAGAAATCAAGAATAGCAATACTCATATCAGATAAAATAGACTTTAAAGGCTGTGAAAAAGACAAAGAAGGACACTACATAATGATCAACAGATCAATCCGAGAAGATATAACAATTATAAATATATATGCACCCAACATAGGAGCACCACAATATGTAAAAGACAAATGCAAATAAGTATGAAAGGTAAAATTAACAATAATACAATAATAGTGGGAAACTTTAATATCCCACTCATACCTATGGATAGATCAACTAAACAGAAAATTAACAAGGAAACATAAACTTTAAATGATACAATAGACCAGTTAGACCTAATTGATACCTACAGGATATTTAACCCCAACAAAATGAATTTCACCTTTTTCTCAAGCGCACATGGAACCTTCTCCAGGATAGATCATACTGGGCCATAAATCTAGCCTTGATAAATTCAAAACAATTGAAATCATTCCAAGCATATTTTCTTACCACAATGCAGTAAGATTAGATCTAAATTACAGGAGAAAAAATATTAAAAATCCCAACATGCGGAGGCTGAACAAGATGCTGCTGAATAACCAAAAAATCACAGAAGAAATCAAAAAAGATATCAAAATATGCATAGAAATGAATGAAAATGAAAACACAACAACCCAAAACCTGTGGTATACTGTAAAAGCAGTGCTAAGGGGAAAGTTCATAGCAATACAGGCCTACCTCAAGAAACAAGAAAATAGTCAAATAAATAACCTAGCTCTACACCTAAAGCAACTAGAAAAGGAAGAAATGAAAAACCCCATGGTTAGTAGAAGGAAAGAAATCTTAAAAATTAGGGAGAAATAAATGCAAAAGAAACAAAAGAGACCATAGCAAGAATCAACAAAGCCAAAAGCTGGTTCTTTGAAAGGATAAATAAAATTGACAAACCATTAGCTGGACTCATCAGGAAACAAAGTGAGAAAAATCAAATCAATAAAATTAGAAATTAAAATGGAGAGATCACAACAGACAACACAGAAATACAAAGGATCATAAGAGACTACTATCAGCAATTATATGCCAATAAAATGGACATCTTGGAAGAAATGGACAAATTCTTAGAAAAGTACAACTTTCCAAAACTGAACCAGGAAGAAATAGAAAATCTTAACAGACCCATAACAGCACACAAATTGAAACTGTAATCAGAAGTCTTCCAGCAAACAAAAGCCCAGGTCCAGATGGCTTCACAGCTGAATTGTAGCAAAAATTTAGAGAAGAGCTAACACCTATCCTACTCAAACTCTTCCAGAAAATTGCAGAGGAAGATAAACTTCCAAACTCATTCTATGAGGCCACCATCACCCTAATGACAAAACCGAAAAAAGGTGCCACAAAAAAAAAAAAAAAAAAAAAAAAAATACAGGCCAGTATCACCGATGAACATAGATGCAAAAATCCTTAACAAAATTCTAGTGATCAGAATTCAACAATACATTAAAAAGATCATCCACCATGACCAAGTGGGCTTTATCCCAGGGATGCAAAGATTATTCAATATCCACAATTCAATCAATGTAATACACCACATTAACAAATTGAAAAATTAAAGCCATATGATTATCTCAATAGATTCAGAGAAAGCCTTTGACAAAATTCAACATCCATTTATGATAAAAACTCTCCAGAAAGCAGAAATAGAAGGAACATACCTCAACATAATAAAAGCTATATATGACAAACCCACAGCAAACAATGGTGAAAAATTGAAAGCATTTCCCCTAAAGTCAGCAACAAGACAAAGGTGCCCACTTTCACCACTACTATTCAACACAGTTTCGGAAGTTTTGGCCACAGCAATCAGAGCAGAAAAAGAAATAAAAGGAATCCAAATTGGAAAAGAAGAAGTAAAACTCTCACTGTTTGCAGATGACATCATCCTCTACATAGAAAACCCTAAAGACTCCACCAGAAATTTATTAGAGCTAATCAATGAATATAGTAAAGTTGCAGGATATAAAATCAACACACAGAAATCCCTTGCATTCCTATACACTAATAATGAGAAAATAGTAAGAGAAATTAAGGAAACAATTCCATTCACCATTGCAACGAAAATAATAAAATACTTAGGAATATATCTACCTAAAGAAACTAAAGACCTATATATAGAAAACTATAAAACACTGGTGAAGGAAATCTAAGAGGACACTAATAGATGGAGAAATATATCATGTTCATGGATTGGAAGAATCAATATAGTGAAAATGAGTATACTACACAAAACAATCTATAGATTCAATGCAATCCCTATCAAGCTACCAACGGTATTTTTCACAAAGCTAGAACAAATAATTTCACAATTTGTATGGAAATACAAAAAACCTCGAATAGCCAAAGCAATCTTGAGAAAGCAGAACGGAATTGGAGGAAGCAACCTGTCTGACTTCAGGCTCTACTACAAAGCCACAGTCATCAAGACAGTTTGGTACTGGCACAAAGACAGAAATATAGATCAATGGAACAAAATAGAAAGCCCAGAGATAAATCCACGCACCTATGGACACCTTATCTTTGACAAAGGAGGCAAGACTATACAATGCATTAAAGACCATCTCTTTAACAAGTGGTGCTGCGAAAACTGGTCAACCACTTGTAAAAGAATGAAACTAGAACACTTTCTAAAACTACACAAAAATAAACTCAAAATGGATTAAAGATCTAAACGTAAGACCAGAAACTATAAAACTCCTAGAGGAGAACATAGGTAAAACACTCCTTGACATAAATCACAGCAGGAACCTCTATGACCCACGTCCCAGAATATTGGAAATGAAAGCAAAAATAACCAAATGGGACCTAATTAAAATTAAAAGCTTCTGCACAACAAAGGAAACTATAAGTAAGGTGAAAAGACAGCCTTCAGAATGGGATGATATAATAGCAAATGAAGCCACTGACAAACAACTAATCTCAAAAATACACAAGCAACTCCTGCAGCTCAATTCCAGAAAAATAAACCACCCAATCAAAAAATGGGCCAAAGACCTAAATAGACATTTCTCCAAAGAAGACATGCAGATGGCTAACAAATACATGAAAAGATGCTCAACATCACTCATTATCAGAGAAATGCAAATCAAAACCATGAGGCACCATTTCACGCCAGTCAGAATGGCTGTGATCCAAAAGTCTATAAGCAATAAATGCTGGAGAGGGTGTGGAGAAAAGGGAACCCTCTTACACTGTTGGCAGGAATGCAAACTAGTACAGCCACTATGGAGAACAATGTGGAGATTCCTTAAAAAACTGGAAATAGAACTGCCTTATGACCCAGCAATCCCACTGCTGGGCATACACACTGAGGAAACCAGAATTGAAAGAGACACGTGTACGCAAGTGTTCATCACAGCAGTTTGTAACAGCCAGGACATGGAAGCAACCTAGATGTCCGTCAGCAGACGAGTGGATAAGAAAGCTGTGGTACATATACACAATGGAGTATTACTCAGCCATTAAAAAGAATGCATTTGAATCAATTCTAATGAGGTGGATGAAACTGGAGCCTATTATACAGAGTGAAGTAAGCCAGAAAGTGATCTAAGCCAAAAACACCAATACAGTATTCTAACACATATATACGGAATTTAGAAAGATGGAAATGATAACCCTGTATGCAAGACAGCAAAAGAGACACAGATGTATAGAATAGTCTCTTGGACTCTCTGGGAGAGGGAGAGGGTGGGATGATTTGGGAGAATGGCATTGAAACATGTATAATATCATATAAGAAATGAATCGCCAGTCCAGTTTCGATGCAGGATACAGAATGCTTGGGGCTGGTGCACTGGGATGACCCAGAGGGATGATACGGGGAGGGAGGTGGGAGGGGGTTCCGGATGGGGAACATGTGTATACCCGTGACAGATTTATGTTGATGTATGGCAAAACCAATACAATATTGTAAAGTAATTAGCCTCCAATTAAAATAAATAAATTTAAATTAAAAAATAAAATAATATTAGAAACACTTAGAAATAAATTAATTTAATGAAGTCAGTGCATATAAGATCAATATAATCTCTTTTTTCTGTATACTGTAAAGAATATTAAAAATTAAAGTACCATTAAGATTTTAAATGTACCTAGGAAATGATTGTAAAAAAGATGTGCAAGGTCTCTGTATGGAAAAGTAAAAAAAAAAAAAAAATCACTGAAAATAACTGATAACAAACTGAATAAACCCCTGGTTATGGATTAGAGGACTTTATATTAATATGTCAGTTCTCCAAATCCAATCGAAATCCCAACAGATATTTTGTTGAGTATAATGAGCTGATTTGAAGATTTATATAGACTGGGACTTTGAAGGTGCTGGAGGAGTAAAACGTGGAAATTACCTTCCTATTCAGAAATACATCAAAATACATCTACATGTGGAACAACTCCTACAGAGCACCTATTGGATGCTGGCAGAAGACCCCAGACTTGCAAGAAAGCAATCTAATCTCCACATAACAGGATAGGGTAAAAGAAATAAGAAAATAAAAAGACAAAGTAATCAGGATGGGACCTGTGCCTCTGGGAGGCTGTTGTGCAGGAGAAAAATTTCTGCACAGTCAGAAACCCCCTCACAGGTGGGGGCAGGGAAAGCTTTGGAACCTCAAAGGGGAGCAGTACAACAGGTGCTCAGAAGGCAAAACAGAGAGAATTCACCACAGAGATTGCTGCTGAACAGCACTTTCCAGATAAGAAATGGCTTGCATGACTGCAGTGGCAAGTAGGGGCTGGGTTCTGAGGCTCAGGCTTTGGGGGTCAGACCTCAGGGACAGAACTGAGGTTGACTGTTATGAAAATACTCCTCAGGGACTAGTACAGCACAGCTGAGGGAGTCCAAGGAAAAGCCTAGGCCAGTCAGAGAGGCAAGAGATCATTTGCTGTGGGGATCCTCTAACTGCATGCACTGGCAGATGGCAGAACACCACCTTCATGAGTACAGGATGGGTCATGGCTACAGTCTATGACCACAGAGGTGGGCATGCTGACCAGCAGCTACCAAAACCTGCACGAGTGCCAGAGATGGAGGATAAGACACCACTGAGATCCTGACCCCAGAGGTTGCAACTGTTACCAAGCTGTGAGTAGGCACGACTGCCCACAACTTCCTTGGATCTTGTGCAGCTTGGCACTGCTGAGGGACGCATGAGCTAAGGTCAGTTCCCTGGGAGAATGCATGACCTACCTCAAGCTGTACTAACTTCCTGTATGCCTATGCTGCTGCAAGCACTCCCCACATATTCCAACTGTGTCTGCCATAACCCTCCCTCTCCCTGGCCCAACTTAGCAAGTGACCCCTAGTCAACTGCTGCTTTCACCTTCTATTGTCTTGGTGGGGAAAAGGTGTCTCAAGGCAGCCTACAGAGGTGGAGCCAAAGCAAAGCAGAGCACCAGGGTCTATGTTACCAGAAGAGAGAAATGGAATTTTCTCATACAGTCACAGGAGAAACAGATTAAATCCCTGCAATTAAATCGAGGCTGTGAACCTCAGAAGCAAGTATAAACTGGAGTAAGGCCAGATTTTAATCTGAGTTGGCCCCTCAGTGCCCACAGCAGGTCCAGAGACCTTCCTAGAAATATTGGAGGACCTTCTGAGTTAGCAGATTGGCTGCAGCTCACTCTGTGACAAGAAAAATTAAGGTCACAGGAATATATTCTTCTTACTACCACACTCGGTCTCACTTTCTGTCTCTCTCTTTGTCTCTGTCTGTCTGTCTGTCTGTCTCTCTCTCTATTATATATATATATATATATATATATATATATATTTGGATTATTATGTTGTTTTCTTTATTATTCCTTTAACTTTTATATTTCACTCACTTTTTATTTTTTTAGTGCTTTCATTAAATTTATTTTATTTTTTCTCACTTCTAAAGCACTTTCTCATTATATTGCATTGCTTCCCATGTTTTTGGTTTTGTACTTTTGCTATTCTAAGTTTCAATGTTCTTTTTCATTTATGGGTTTATTTATTGGATGTATTGCTCTCTTCCTTTTTGATTCCTCTTTTATTATTTTATTTTCATTTGAATATGTAAGTTTTTTTGTATGTTCTTGTCTGTTTACTCTTTCATTTACAATTTCTCTAGGGGTTTTGCCTGTCTATTCTTTTTTTTTGTTTATATGTATGTTTGATTTTTTTTTTTTTTACTATTGCTTTCTTTCCCCTTCTCTTCTATACTGTGTGGTTTGTGCTCTATCCAGGGGTCAGGCCTGAACTTCCATGGTTGGAGAATTGAATCCAGGCTGTTGGACCACCATAGAACTACCAACCCACTGGAGTATTAATTCAAAACAGCTATCCAAAAGGACTCCATCTCAACACTAAGACTTGGCACTACCCAAAGTCCAGCAAACTCCAGTGCTGGATGCCTCACACAAAAAAGCTAGCAAAATAGGAACACAGCAGTATCCATTAGCAGACATGCTGCCCAAAACCATAGCAACCTCACAGAAACCCCCAAAACAAACCACTGTGTGAGGCACTGCCCTTCATAGAGACAAGATCCAGCCCCACTCACTAGAAAACAAGCACCATTCCCCCCTGCTAGGAAACCTTCACCAGGCACTGGTCTGCCCTGAGCCTCTGGAGATAGACTCACAAGTAAGAGGAACTACAACATTGCAGCCTGCAAAAAGGAGACCCCAAGCATAGTAAATTAAACAAAATGAAAAGACAGAGACACATGAAGCAGATGAAGGAGCATAATAAAAACCCAAAAGATCAAACAAATGAAGAGGAAAATGGGTAGTCTACCTAAAAAAGACTTCAGAATAATGATAGTAAAGATGATCCAAAAATCGTGGGAATAAATTGGAAGCACAGATAGAGAAGATACAAGAAATATTTAACTAAGACATAAAAGAAGTAAAGAAAAGAAACAATGAACATCACAATAACTGAGATAAAAATGCAATAGAGGAAATCAAGAGCAGAATACCTAAGGCAGAAGAGTGGATAAGTAAGCTGGAAGATAGAATGGTTTAAATAATTGAAGAAGAGAAGAATAAATAAAAAAAGAATGAAAAGAAATGAAGACAGCCTCATAGACTTCTGGTATTGAGACCACTATAAGAGACAAGGAAGGACAATATATAATGATCAAGGGATCAATCCAAGTAGAAGATAAAGCAATAATTCAGTTCAGTTCAGTTCAGTTGCTCAGTCTTATCTGACTCTTTGCAATCCCATGGACTGCAGTACACCAGGACTCCCTGTCCATCACCAACTCTCAGAGTTTACTCAAACTCATGTCCATTGAGTTAGTGATGCCATCCAACCATCTCATTCTCTGTCATCCCCTTCTGTTCCACCTTTAATTTTTCCAAGCATCAGGGTCTTTTAAAGTGAGTCAATTCTTCACATCAGGTGGCCAAAGTACTTCAATGTATGTCTGTGTGTGTATGTGTGTACAGACACACATACACACACACACAACATATATATGCACCCATCTTAGTACATAAGGCAAATGCTAACAACTATAAAATGGGAAATTGACAATAACATAGTAACAGTGAAGGAATTAAATGTCTCACTCATAAGAATGGAAAGGTCAACAGGAGAGAAAATTAATAAGGAAACACAAACTGTAAATGATACATTGGACATGATGATCCTGATTGATATCTACAGGACATCCCATCCAAAAACAGTAGAATTCGCATTTTTCTCAAGTTCACATAGAATATTCTCCAGGATAGATCACATCTTGGTTCACAACCAAGCCTTAATAAATTTAAGGAAATTGAAATTATATAAAGCAATATTTCTGATTACATCGCTCTAAGATGGATATCAATTACAAGAAAAACAATGTAAAAAAACATAAACACATGGAAGCTAAACAATATGCTTCTAAATAACTAGGAGGTTAATGAAGAAATCAAAGGGAAAAAAAAATACCTGGAAACAAATTACAATGAAAACACAGTAACTCAAAACCTACAGAATGCAGTTAAAGCAGTGCTAAGAGGGAAGTTTATAGCAATGCAAGCCTTATCTCAAGAAATAAGAAAAACATCAAATAAATAACTTAACCTGACACCTAAAGCAACTAGAAAAAGAAGAGCTGAAAATCAACAAAGTTAGTAGAAGGAAATAAATCACAAAAACCAGAACAGAAATAAATGAAATAGGAATGAAGGAGGCAATAGCAAAATCAATAAAACTAAAAGCTGATTATTTGTGAAGATAAGCAAAACTGAAAAACCATTATCAAGACTCAATAAGAAAAAAAAATAGAGAAGACTTAAATGAATAAAATTAGAAATGAAAAAGGAGAAGTTATAATAGATAATGCAGAAATACAAAGGATCATAAGAGACTATTACAAGAAACTATATGCCGATAAAATGGATAACCAGGAAGAAATGGACAAATTCTTACAAAAGTAAAAGTTTCTATGACCGAATCAGGAACAAATAGGGAATATATCAGACCAACCACAAGTGCTGAAATAGAAAATGTGATCAAATATCTTCCATTAAATAAAAGCCCAGGGCCAGATGGCTTGATAGGTAAATTTTTTCAAATGCTTAGGAAAGAACACTAACACCTATCTTGCTCAGACTCTTTCAGAGAATTGCAGATGGATGAAAACTCCCAAACTCATTCTATGAGGCTACCATCACTGTGCTACTAAAACCAAAACCACAAAGATACCACAAAAAAATAAAAATAAAATAAAAAGCTTAGCCCAATACCACTAATAAACATGAATGCAAAAATCCCCAACAAAATTCCAACAAACAGAATCCAACAACACATTAACAGGATAATACACTGTGATTAAATGGGGTTTATCTCAGGGATACAAGGTTTCTTCAATAAATGCAAATCTGATTCACTTTGCTCTACAGCAGAAACTAACACAACATTGTAAATCAACTATACTCCAATAAAATTTTTTTAACTATTTAAATAAATAAATGCAAATTAATCAATGTGATATACTATGTTAGAATATTTAAAGATATAAACCATATGATAATCTCAATAGATGCAGAGAAAGCTTTCAACAAAATTAAACATGTATTTATTATTAAAAAAAACTTTATAAAAAACCAGCATATCATGCATCGAACCTGGACAGGCGACTCGTTTCATATATGATAATATACATGTTTCAATGCCATTCTCCCAAATCATCCCACCCTCTCCCTCTCCCACAGAGTCCAAAAGACTGTTCTATACATCAGTGTCTCTTTTGCTGTCATGTTGATACATGGCAAAACCAATACAATATTGTAAAGTTAAAAAATAAAATAAATAAAAGAAAAAAAGAAAAGAAAATCAGCGTAGAAGTTGCCTTCCCTAACACAATAAAGGCCATATATGACAAACTGACAGCAAGCATTACTGCCAAATGGTGAAAAACCGAAAAAAATTTCCTATAAGATGAGGAATAAGACAAGGGTGCCCATTCTTGCCACTACAGTTCAATATAGTTTTGGAAGTCCTAGCCACTTCAATCAGAGAAGAAAAAGAAGTTAAAGAAATCCAGATTAGAAAATAAGTTAAAATCTTACTGTTTGCAGGTGATATATATATATATATATATATATATATATATATATATATATATAGTTGGAAAACCCTAAAGATGCCACCAGAAAATTGCTAGAGTTAATCAATGACTTTAGTAAAGTCGCATGATATAAAGCTAATACACAGAAATCCCTTTTATTCCTATATACTAACAATAAAAAATCAGAAATAGAAATTAAGGAAACAATCTCATTCACCACAGCAACAAAAAGAATACAATACCTAGGAATAACAAAAAGAATAAAATTCCCAGGAATAAAGTGAAAAAGTGAAAGTGAACTTGCTTATTCATGTCTGACTCTTTGCGACCCCATGGACTACAGCCAATCAGGCTCCTCCATCCATGGGATTTTCCAGGCAAGAGTACTGGAATGGATTGCCATTTCCTTCTCCAGGGGATCTTCCCAACCCAGGGAATGAACCTGGGTTTTCCACGTTATAGGCAGACGCTTTACCATCTGAGCCACCATGGAATAAACATACCTAAAGGGACAAAAGACTTGTATGCAGAAAACTGTAAGACACTGATGAATAAAATCAAAGATAACAGAAACAGATGGAGAGATATACCATGTTGTATTGGAACAGTCAGTATTGTGAAAATGACTATACTACCCGAAGCGATCTACAAATTCAATGCAATTCCTATGAAATTGCCAATGGCCTTTGTTCACAGTACTAGAACAAAACAAAAAAAAATTACAGTCTGTACAGAAACACAACAGATTGCCAAAGAAATCTTAAGAAAGCAAAACAGCTGGAGGAATCAACCTTCCTCACTTCAGACTATACTTCAAAGCTACAGCCATCAAGACAGCATGGTGCTATCACAAAAATAGAAGTATACAGAAATATAAACCGATGGAACAAGATAGAAAGCCCAGAGATAAACTCATGTACCTTATTTTTGACAGTGGGGGCAAGAATATAAAATGGAGGAAAAAACAGTCTCTTCAATAAGTGGCTCTGGGAAAACTGGACATCTACATGTAAAAATATGAAATTAGAACACTTCTGAACACCATACACAAAAATAAACTCAAACTGGATTGAAGACTTAAATGTAAGGCCAGAAACTATAAAGCTCTAGAGGAAAACTTGGACAGTCCTCTTTGACATAAATCACAGCAAGATCCTCTTTGTCTCACTTCCTAGAATAATGGAGTTAAAAAATAGATGAATGGGACCTAATTAAACTTCAATGCTTCCGCACGGCAAAGAAATCTATAAATAAGATGAAAAGGCAACCCTCAGTATGGGAGAAAGTAATTGCCAATGAAGCAACAGACAAAGGATTACTCTCCAAAATATATAGCAGCTTATACAGATCATCAGAAAAACAAACAGCCCAATCAAAAAATGAGTAGAAGATCTAAACAGACATTTCTCCAAAGACTTACAGATGGCCAATAA
Source organism: Bos grunniens (assembly GCF_055505025.1). Lineage (NCBI taxonomy): Eukaryota > Metazoa > Chordata > Mammalia > Artiodactyla > Bovidae > Bos > Bos grunniens. The sequence goes on along the minus strand of NC_141194.1, from coordinate 94,620,759 downwards.
ACACATGAAAAGATGTTTGACATCATTTATTATTACATAAATGCAAATCAAAACTACAATGAAGAATCATCTCACACCAATCAAAATAGCAATTATCAAAAAAACTACAAAGAATACATGCTGAAGTGGATATGGAGAAAAGGGAACCCTCTCACTGTTGATGGGAATGTAAATTGATACAGTCACTATGGAGAACAGTATGGAGATTCCTTAACAAATAAATTTAGGTATAAAACTGTCATATGACTCAGCAATCCCACTACCGGTCATATACCCCAAGAAACCCACAATTGAGAAAGACGCATGTACCCCAATGTTCATTGCAGGACTATTTACAGTAGCCAGGACATGGAAGCAATCTATATGCCTGACAACTGATGAATGGATAAAGAAGATGTAGTACATATATACAATGGAACATTATTCATCCATATAAAGGAATGAATTTGAGTCAGTTGTAGAGAGGTGGATGAACCTAGAGTTTGTTATACAGAGTGAAGTAAGAGAAAAATAAATATCATGTATTAATGCATATATATGCAATCTAGCAGAGAAGGCAACGGCAACCCACTCCAGTACTCTTGCCTGGAAAATCCCATGGACGGAGGAGCCTGGTAGGCTGCAGTCCATGGGTTCGCTAAGAGTCGGGCACGACTGAGCAATTTCACTTTCACTTTTCACTTTCATGCATTGGAGAAGGAAATGGCAACCCACTCCAGTATTCTTTCCTGGAGGATCCCAGGGACAGAGGAGCCTAGTGGGCTGCCATCTATGGGTCGCACAGAGTCAGACACGACTGAAAGGACTTAGCAGCAGCAGCAGCAGCAGCAGCATGCAATATAGAAAAATAGTACTGATGAACCTATTTACAGAGATGAAATGGAGATGCAGACATAGAGAACAGACTTGTGGACCCAACAGGGGGATAGGGTAGAATAAATTGAGAAAATAGCATCGGCATATATACACTATCTTGTGCAAATAGATAACTGGTGGGAAGTTGCTATATAACACAGGGAGTCCTGCCTGACTCTCTAAAACCAGATGACCTAGATGGGAGGAATGGAAGAAATCTCAAGAAGGAAAGGATATAAATAATTATGACTGATTCACATTGTTGTAGGGCAGAAAACAACACAACATGTTAAAGCAATTATGCTTTAATTTAAAAAAATTTATATAGACAAGCAAATAGCAGGGGGTAGTAAGGCAATCAGGAAAGGAAACAAAGCTGGAGGGCTTATACTATCAAAGCCATGACTTCTTATAGAAATTAAGAAAGAGAGATACTGCCATCGGAATAGACAAACAGACTAACTGACCATGTAAAACGGTCCAGAATTCGACAATGCCTATGAAAATTGCCCAGTATATGATGAAACTGAAATTACACCTCACTGTGAAAAGTATGGAATTTCAGTAAATTATATTGTGTTAATCTGCTATCCAATATGGAAAAAATGAATTTTTGCTTCTATATATCATCATAAACCAAAAGACTAAAGATATAAATATGACAGATAACACAACTTTTACAGGAAAATATATAAGAACATCTTTATAGCTATTTGCATACAGAAAAGTAAAATTGCCGATTATAATGAGAAAATTTAACTATACTATGATTAAAGACTTCTCTTCATCAAACAAGTCTAATAAAAGAGTGAGAGGGTAACTCACAAAGGGAGAGTATTCCCAAAACATATAACTTTCCTCCAAAAAAGATTGATATCCAGAATACGTATTTAAAAAATGTATTTCAAATAAATAGAACAAAGGTACAATACAATTTTAAATGGGCAAAAGACTTAAACAAATACCTTATAAAAAATGATACCCAAATTTGCAAAATACGTGTCACTTTTCATCAAGACAGATTTAAATAAAGTCAAATCTTGTTAACACTATATACCAAGCAGAATAGCTAAACTAAAAAAGACAACAAATTTTGCTCCTATGAATATTTTTTCCCTTATTTTGGTGCAAATATATAGTTTATATGCTAGCTGTTCATATACATTTAGAACTGTAATTGGTATCTCAAAATGTATGTACCTGTTCACTTAAGGATAAACTGCCAAACTATTTTCCAAAATGTTTGTACCAATTTATCTTCCTACACTTTATGATTTCTAGTAGGTCTTGAAACGTGTCTTTATAAACATTATTCATAATAAACAAATAATACATAAATTGTGATATTTTCATAAGACTGAATGCTGTATAAAGCAAGGAGAATGAGAAAATTACAAGTACACATAATAATGTGGTTGAATTTTACAAACATGTATAAAATAATCTAAGCAAAAGAATACCTAATATCCTATTTCATATGTTGCTGGGGTCCAGTCCCGGTGGATCCAGAGATTTTGAAGGGGAGACGGCGTCGGCGATCAGGAGACAATAGCTTAATTAAGTGTTAATTAGAGATATAAAGAGTGGTTAAATAGGGATAGCTCGGTGAAAAAATTCAGTGGAGAAAAGAGGCTGAATAACTTGGTTTACGTGGAAAACCAGTAAAACTCCAAGACAAGGAGTTTGCGCCACCTACGTAGGCCGCAGGCGTCCTCCCATTCTCCCAAAGGAGAGGAGACACTAAGGCCTCCCCGGTCAGATCTTAGAAGCCCAGGCAAAATTAGTAGGCTTGGTGAGCCTCCACACTCCAGATGGGAATTCAGCCAGAAGGTGAGAGAAAGAACGACATGGGGAGACCAAGCTTCAGTGAGCAAGGCCTGCACTTTATTTTCCAAAGTAGTTTTTATACCTTAAGTTGTGCATAGAGGATAATGGGGGAAGGGGTAGAGTCATGCAAGGTCAGCAGTCCTTGATCCTTATCGAAGCCAGGCTTTCTTCCTGCAAACTTATCATATGCAAAAGTTTAGGTGATTTACATCATCTTCTGGCCAGGAGGCCTGTTAACATTTTATGACCCTGTCTTCAGAAAACTTATTTTTCTCTAAAGGTGATTATTCTAAAGTCAGGCACCACCCTCCAAAAGCATTAAAGTTGCATTCCTATAGGGCAAAAGTGTGGTGGGCTATAACAAGAGAAGAATTAACTCAAGGGTCCAAGGTTACAAACATTAAAGCTACTACTTACATTCCTATACACCAACTATATTAATCAATACACTCCTAGGGACACAGTAGGTAAGGGATATGGAAACTTAGCAGCAAACATTGGCCCAATAAATGAAAACCCTTCACCAATATAATTTCTAATCAACCCACTATACTATATTAATAATCTTCTAACTGCTCAAAGGAGTATGTATTTAGAAAGTTTAGAACATCTCGTGCCTCTCACAGTTGGGGGGCTGTGAACAATCACATGTGGCTGGAAGAACCTGTTCAAGCAGGCTAGAGAACTTCCAAAGGAGTTTATGAACTAAAACACTCCTGTCACGCCCAGGAACTTTATTAACTGGAGCTGGAAGTTAACTCTTTTTCAGAGAGAGAGATGGTGGTGGGGGACAGCCCCCTGTAAAGTCAGAGGTGTAGGTGAGAGCACAAAGTAGTAAAGTAGGCAGACTCTGGTTTTTGGGGTAGATGCTTGAGAATTTCCAGAGGGACTCCTGAGGCTCGATCCCGCCTTTGTGTATGCCGAGCCTCCTTCCTCATGACCTTTGCCATGGGCAGAGTTCCTCACGCTGGGTCCCGGCAATATGTGTAAAGTTAAAAATAATATATTGTGTTAGAGCCTCTTGATGATAGTGAAAGAGGAGAGTTTAAAAGCTGAATTAAAACTCAACATTTATTAAAAAAGAAAAAGAAAAGAAAACTATATCAGTTTCCACCACTTCTAAAAAAAAAAAAAAAAAAAAAAACTCAACATTTAAAAAACTAATATTATGGCATCCAGTCCCATCACTGCATGGGAAATAGATGGGGAAAAATTGGAAATGGTGACCGATTTTATTTTCTTGGGCTCAAAATTCACTGCAGTGACTGCAGCTGTGCAATTAAAAGACACTTGCTCCTTGGAAAAAAAGCTATGGCAAACCTAGGCAGTATATTAAAAAGCAGAGATGTCACCTTTCTGACAAATGGGTGTGTGTGTGTGTGTGTTTGTGTGTGTGTGTGTGTGTTGCTCAATCATGTCCAACTCTTTGCCATCCCATGGACTTGTAGCCTTCCAAACTCTTCTGCCCATGGAATTTTTCAATCAAGAATACAGGAGTGAGTAGCTATTCCCTTCTCCCAGGGATCTTCCTGACCTAGGGATCGAACCCAAGTCTTCTGCATTGCAAGCAGAGTCTTTACTGTCTGAGCTATCAGGGAAGCCAGCAAAGGTCCATATGGTCAAAGTTATGGGTTTTCCAGTAGTCATGTGTGGATGTGAGAGTTGGACCATAAAAAAGACTGAGCACCAAAGAATTGATGCTTTTGAACTGAGGCATTGGAGAAGACTCTTGAGAGTCCCTTGAACAGCAGGAGATCAAACTAGTCAATCCTCAAGGACATCACCCATGAATATATACTGGAAGGACTGATGCTGAAGCTGAAGCTCCAATACTTTGGCCACCTGATGTGAAGAATCAACTCCTTGGAAAAGACTATGATGCTGGGAAAGATTGCGGGCAGGAGGAGAAGAGGGCAACAGAGGATGAGATGGTTAGATAGCATCACTGACTCGATGGACATCAGTTTGAGAAAACTCCAGGGGATAGTGAAGGCCAGGGAAGTGTGGTGTGCTGCAGTCTATGCGGTCATAAAGAGTCAGACACGACTTAGCAACTGAAGAGCAAAATGGTGTTAGAAGCCAAATTAGCAGTTATTTTTGATAGTGGGCAGGGAGAGGTGGTTAGTAACAGAAAGTATAATTGTAGGTACAAAAAAGGATGGGAAGGTTAGAATGTTACTAGTAGAAAGTGAGCACATGATCACAGACTTTGGTGTCCCAGAGAGGAAAGAGCACAGGCTTTGAGATCATAATAAAATGGATGTTAATCTTCAGTCTGCTACTAGCTGATTAACCCTGAAAGTGAAAGTCACTCAGTAGTGTCTGATTCTTTGTGACCACATGGACTATACAGTCCATGGAATTCTCTAGGCCAGAATACTGGAGTTCATAGCCTTTCCCTTCTCCAGGGGATCTTCCCAACCCAGGGATCGAACACAGGTCTCCCACATTGTGGCGGATTCTTTACCAGCTGAGCCACAAGGGAAGTCCAAGAATACTGGAGTGGGTAGCCGATCAATTCTCCAGCTGATCTTCCTGACCCAAGTATTGAACAGAGGTCTCCTGCATTGCAGGTGAATTCTTTGCCAACTGAGCTATGAGGGAAGCCAATATTAGCCCTAAATAATAAAATTAACTCATATAATCAGGAATGAAATTCTTACATTACATAGATTTTGTAAGCTTTAGAGAAAATTTGTGAAAAGAGTTAGTTTCACGGTTGGTATTTGATAATGTTTTAATAAATATTTAAGAAGTTACTATTTGGGATAAGGGGAATTAATATCACACAGAATACAATAGTGTAACTATTATGGTGGCTAGAATGGCTTGTGCTATACAAGGAAGAGCTACCTGGATAGATAAACTGGCATTATAGTGTGAAGAACAAGATTAAACTTGACGTTTTAGGCACAAGTAAATCATTGTACATTCTTAAGCATAAATGAAACATAATTTACTGTTGTGTTTTATAGCAAGATTATTATAACAATTAATATAGAAAGGAGATTGGAAGAAAGACAGTGGCTACTGGAGTTTGAGTTGGAGAAAGATGTTATTCTATCAGTTCAGCTCAGCCGCTCAATCATTACCTACTCTTTCGAACTCCATGGACTGCAGCACGCCAGGCCTCCCTGTCCATCACCAATTCCTGGAGTTTACGTAAACTCATGTCCATTGAGTCAGTGATGCCATCCAACCGTCTCATCCTCTGTCGTCCCCTTCTCCTCCTGCTTTCAGTCTTTCCCAGGATCAGGGTCTTTTCTAATGAGTCAGTTCTTTGCATCAGGTGGCCAAAGTATTGGAGTTTCAGTTTCAGCATCAATACTTTCAGTGAATATTCAGGGCTGAATTCTTTTAGGATGGACTGGTTGGATCTTCTTGCCGTCCAAGGTGTTCTTAAGAGCCTTCTCCAACACAACAGTTCAAAAGCATCAATTATTTGGCACTCAGCTTTTTTTATAGTCCAACTCTCACATTCATACATGACTACTGTAAAAACCATAGCTTTGACTAGATGGACCTTTTTTGGCAAAGTAATGTCTCTGCTTTTTATTTTTTTAATTTAAATTTATTTATTTTAATTGGAGGCTAATTACTTCACAATATTGTGTTGGTTTTGTCATACATCAACATAAATCTGCCACAGGTATACACATGTTCCCCATCCTGAACTCCCACCTCCCACCCCGCTATCCTCATCCTATCCCCTCCCACCTCCCTCCCTGTACCATCCCTCTGGGTCATCCCAGTGCACCAGCCCCAAGCATCCTGTATCCTGCATCAAACCTGGACCGGCGATTCATTTCTTATATGATATTATACATGTTTCAATGCCATTCTCCCAAATCATCCCACCCTCTCCCTGTCCCACAGAGTCAAAAAGACTGTTCTATACATGTGTGTCTCTTTTGCTGTCTCACATACAGGGTTATCGTTACCATCTTTCTAAATTCCATATATATGCATTAGTATGCTGTATTGGTGTTTTTCTTTCTGGCTAACTTCACTCTGTATAATAGGCTCCAGATTTATCCACATCATTAGAACTGATTCAAATTTTTAATATGCTGTCTAGGTTGGTCATAACTTTCCTTCCAAGGAGTAAGCACTTTTTAATTTCATGGCTGCAGTCACCATCTGCAGTCAATATGAAGCCCTCCAAAAATAAATTCTGTCACTGTTTCCACTGTTTCCCCATCTATTTGCCATGAAGTGACAGGACCAGATGCCATGATCTTAGTTTTCTGAATGTTGAGCTTTAATCCAACTTTTTTACTTTCCTCTTTCACTTTCATCAATAGGCTCTTGAGTTCTTCACTTTCTGCCATAAGGGTGGTGTCATCTGCATATCTGAGGTTATTGATATTTCTCCTGGCAATCTTGATTCCAGCTTCTGCTTCCTCCAGCCTAGGATTTCTCATGATGTACTCTGCATATAAGTTAAATAAGCAGGATGACAATATACAGCCTTGACGTACTCCTTTCCCAATTTAGAACCAGTCTGTTGTTCCATGTCCAGTTCTAACTGTTGCTTCTTAACCTGCATACAGATTTCCCAGGAGGCAGGTCAGGTGATCTGGTGTTCCCATCACTTTATGAATTTTCTACAGTTTGTTGTGATCCACATAGTCAAGGGCTTTGGCATAGTGAAAAGAGCAGAAGCAGATGCTTTTCTGGCACTCTCTTAACTTTTTTGATGGTCCAACAACAGATGTTGGCAATTTGATCTCTGGTTCCTCTGCCTTTTCTAAATCCAGCTTGAACATTTGGAAGTTCATGGCTCACGTACTGTTGAAGCTTGACTTGGAGAATTTTGATCACTCTAGCATGTGAGATGAGTGCAATTGTGCAGTAGTTTGAGCATTCTTTAGCACTGGCTTTCTTTGGGATTGGAATGAAAACTGATATTTTCCAGTCCCGTGGCCACTGCTGAGTTTTCCAAATTTGCTGGCATATTATAAATCCAGGTTACAGATTATTAGTCCTAAAATTGGGATTATGGCAAAGGAAATACAGTGACAGGATACAATTTTCTATTTAGCAGAAGAATTCACAGCACTTCTTGAAAGATTAAATTGAAAGGACAAAAGAGATGAAAACTTTCAAGTTGATTATGGGGTTCTTAACTTGGCTGTATTATTTGTAAAAAGGTGGAAAATAGGTAACTCTGTAGAAGATGTCAATTTCATTTTCAGACATCTAGAATTTGACATGTTTAGTTTAGAGTAGATTTTCTATAAGCAGTCAACAGAAGAATTTCCACACACACTTCCTTTGTGGATTTGTGTGCCTTAATTTTTTCAGTTTTGCCTTTTGCCTAGCTCTTACTATTCTTTTCCAAACCTTTTACTCCAGGGTTTCCTATAGAAGATTATTTGGAAGGTCACGCTGTACACTTAATGACTGTTTAGGTTTTGAAATGATATCTGAATTAACATGAGAGACTACTTACAAAAAATTCCCAAAGTCTCCTTATTTTGTCCCAGACAGCCAGCTCCTGCAGAGCAGATTTTAACCTCAACTCCACAGGAGATGTGTCGTCAAGACTTGCATTTTACACTGCCATATATTTCATGCTCAATTTCAATAAAGGAAGCCACTTCCAACACCCAGATTTCTCTAAATCATGAGTATTTTCCCTATCAATTGACATAAAAGTGAACTTCATTTAAGATTTATTTTCAGAGATTGACTGTAGATAGATAATGCAATAATGCATGATGAGATAATTTAATGGGTTTTGTGAAATATTCTTACTAAAATCATTCTTGGTGAAAATAATGAATTTGGGGAGATAATACCAATGCTTCTCTTTCCACTTTCTCTTGCTCTCTCCATTTCTCTCTTCTGTAAATCAGGACAAAGCTAAATTTCTCTTAAGAGTGCCACCAAAACAGTAGGGCTTGTTGATACTGGGAATCTTTCTGGTTTCTCCTACAATGAGGTTGTGCACTTCTGGAAGGTTAAAGTACATAGATAGTTATGTCCTGTTCAGAATGTTCAACCAACCCATGGCATGAGATTCCCTGTTGAAAAAACAGATTGAACCACTGTTGACACTCAGGGAGAGCCTTATCCCTTGCAGTTTATATGTAGTATAGGGTATATACATACTCCTGTACTACTTGGAATTTTGACTAGTCTGTTGAGCATGCTTATTCTCAGCAGTAATTGACATGCTGCTGCTGCTGCTAAGTTGCTTCAGTCTTGTCCAACTCTGTGCAACCCCACAGACAGCAGCCCGCCAGGCGCCCCTATCTCTGGGGTTCTCCAGGCAAGAACACTGGAGTGGGTTGCCATTTCCTTCCCCAATGCATGAAAGTGAAAGGTGAAAGTAAAGTTTCTCGGTCGTGTCTGACTCTTATTAATCAGTTTGGAAAGGATTTCTTTCCCTTGCCTCTTAGTGAGATTTTTCCACTTCATTGGTGCACTGGAAACAATCCCATTACCCTCCAAGCCAGTATATTTTATTAAGTCCACCTCTGCCATCTGAGACCACTCATTATCTGTAGCCTAAAACTACATTTTCCCCTTTGAAGCCTGAGATTCTCTACCAAATTACTTTAAATTGTCTATTTCTTCTCATACTACAAATAACTGCTTCTAACCTTGAATACTTAATGTTGAAATAATTAAAAACAAGGTAGGATATTATTTCACTCCCTTTAAAAGTCATGAAACTATTTTTTTCTATATATATATTTTCTTTGTATAAGTGTGTTAGTGGCAAAATCATCCTCCATTTTCCTTCATTGAAATTGCAAACCCAAAATTTATATTTTTCTTGCTTTAGAATGGGTATTTACCTGTGATAGGATATAGGATGAAGGAAGCTTGAAAATGGGGATGTGAAACTAGAACTTTACACCTGAGGAAGAAAGCTATGGTACATATACACATTGGAGTATTCAGATCAGATCAGATCAGATCAATCACTCAGTTGTGTCCGACTCTTTGCGACCCCATGAATCGCAGCACGCCAGGCCTCCTTGTCCATCACCAACTCCCGGAGTTCACTCAGACTCACGTCCATCGAGTCAGTGATGCCATCCAGCCATCTCATCCTCTGTCGTCCCCTTCTCCTCTTGCCCCCAATCCCTTCCAGCATCAGAGTCTTTTCCAATGAGTCAACTCTTCGCATGAGGTGGCCAAAGTACTGGAGTTTCAACTTTAGCATCATTCCTTCCAAAGAAATCCCAGGGCTGATCTCCTTCAGAATGGACTGGTTGGATCTCCTTGCAGTCCAAGGGACTCTCAAGAGTCTTCTCCAACACCACAGTTCAAAAGCATCAATTCTTCAGCGCTCAGCCTTCTTCACAGTCCAACTCTCACATCCATACATGACCACAGGAAAAACCATAGCCTTGACTAGACGAACCTTTGTTGGCAAAGTAATGTCTCTGCTTTTGAATATGCTATCTAGGTTGGTCATAACTTTCCTTCCAAGGAGTAAGAGTCTTTTAATTATATGGCTGCAGTCACCATCTGCAGTGATCTTGGAGCCAAGGAAAATAAAGTCTGACACTGTTTCCACTGTTTCCCCATCTATTTCCCATGAAGTGATGGGACCGGATGCCATGATTTTCGTTTTCTGAATGTTGAGCTTTAAGTCAACTTTTTCATTCTCCACTTTTACTTTCATCAAGAGGCTTTTGAGTTCCTCTTCACTTTCTGCCATAAGGGTGGTGTCATCTGCATATCTGAGCTTATTGATATTTCTCCCGGCAATCTTGATTCCAACTTGTGTTTTTTCCAGTCCAGCGTTTCTCATGATGTACTCTGCATATAAGTTAAACAAGCAGGGTGACAATATACAGCCTTGAAGTACTCCTTTTCCTATTTGGAACCATTCTGTTGGTCCATGTCCAGTTCTAACTGTTTCTTCCTGACCTGCATACACATTTCTCAAGAGGCAGATCAGGTGTTCTGGTATTCCCATCTCTTTCAGAATTTGCCACAGTTTATTGTGATCCACACAGTCAAAGGCTTTAGCATAGTCAGTAAAGCAGAAATAGATGTTTTTCTGGGACTCTCTTGCTTTTTCCATGATCCAGCAGATGTTGGCAATTTTTTTAAATTTTATTTTATTTTTAAACTTTACAATATTTTATTAGTTTTGCCAAATATCAAAATGAATCCACCACAGGTATACCCGCGTTCCCCATCCTGAACCCTCCTCCCTCCTGTCTCCCCTACACTCCCTCTGGGTCGTCCCAGTGCACTAGCCCCAAGAATCCAGTACCGTGCATCGAACCTGGACTGGCAACTCGTTTCATACATGATATTATACATGTTTCAATGCTATTCTCCCAAATCTCCCCACCCTCTCCCTCTCCCACAGAGTCCATAAGACTAATCTATACATCAGTGTCTCTTTTGCTGTCTCGTACACAGGGTTATTGTTACCATCTTTCTAAATTCCATATATATGTGTTAGTATACTGTATTGGTGTTTTCCTTTCTGGCTTACTTCACTCTGTATAATAGGTTCCAGTTTCATCCATCTCATTAGAACTGATTCAAATGTATTATTTTTAATGGCTGAGTAATACTCCATTGTGTATATGTACCACAGCTTTCTTATCCATTCATCTGCTGATGGGCATCTAGGTTGCTTCCATGTCCTGGCTATTATAAACAGTGCTGTGATGAACATTGGGGTACACGTGTCTCTTTCCTTTCTGGTTTCCTCAGTGTGTATGCCCAGTAGTGGGATTGCTGGATCATAAGGCAGTTGTATTTCCAGTTTTTTAAGGAATCTCCACACTGTTCCCCATAGTGGCTGTACTAGTTTGCATTCCCACCAACAGTGTAAGAGAGTTCCCTTTTCTCCACATCCTCTCCAGCATTTATTGCTTGTAGACTTTTGGATCGCAGCCATTCTGACTCGTGTGAAATGGTACCTCATTGTGGTTTTGATTTGCATTTCTCTGATAATGAATGATGTTGAGCATCTTTTCATGTGTTTGTTAGCCATCTGTATGTCTTCTTTGGAGAAATGTCTATTTAGTTCTTTGGCCCATTTTTTGATTGGGTCATTTATTTTTCTGGAGTTGAGCTGTAGGAGTTGCTTGTATATTTTTGAGATTAGTTGTTTGTCTGTTGCTTCATTTGCTATTATTTTCTCCCACTCTGAAGGCTGCCTTTTCACCTTGCTAATAGTTTCCTTTGTTGTGCAGAAGCTTTTAAGTTTAATTAGGTCCCATTTGTTTATTTTTGCTTTTATTTCCAATATTCTGGAAGGTGGGTCATAGAGGATCCTGCTGTGATGTATGTCGGAGAGTGTTTTGCCTATGTTCTCCTCTAGGAGTTTTATAGTTTCTGGTCTTATGTTGAGCTCTTTAATCCATTTTGAGTTTATTTTTGTGTAAGGTGTTAGAAAGTGGTCCAGTTTCATTCTTTTACAAGTGGTTGACCAGCTTTCCCAGCACCACTTGTTAAAGAGATGGTCTTTAATCCATTGTATAGTCTTGCCTCCTTTGTCAAAGATAAGGTGTCCATATGCGTGTGGATTTATCTCTGGGCTTTCTATTTTGTTCCACTGATCAATATTTCTGTCTTTGTGCCAGTACCATACTGTCTTGATAACTGTGGCTTTGTAATAGAGCCTGAAGTCAGGTAGGTTGATTCCTCCAGTTTCGTTCTTCTTTCTCAAGATCGCTTTGGCTATTTGAGGTTTTTTGTATTTCCATACAAATTGTGAAATTATTTGTTCTAGCTCTGTGAAGAATACCGTTGGTAGCTTGATAGGGATTGCATTGAATCTATAAATTGCTTTGGGTAGTATACTCATATTCACTATATTGATTCTTACAATCCATGAGCATGGTATACTTCTCCATCTATTAGTGTCCTCTTTGATTTCTTTCACTAGTGTTTTATAGTTTTCTATATATAGGTCTTTAGTTTTTTAGGTAGATATATTCCTAAGTATTTTATTCTTTCAGTTGCAATGGTGAATGCAATTGTTTCCTTAATTTCTCTTTCAGTTTTCTCATTATTAGTGTATAGGAATGCAAGGGATTTCTGTGTGCTGATTTTATATCCTGCAACTTTACTATAATCATTGATTAGTTCTAGTAATTTTCTGGTGGAGTCTTTAGGGTTTTCTATGTAAAGGATCATGTCATCTGCAAATAGTGAGAGTTTTACTTCTTCTTTTCCAATTTGAATTCCTTTTATTTCTTTTTCTGCTCTGATTGCTGTGGCCAAAACTTCCAAAACTATGTTGAATAGTAATGGTGAAAGTGGGCACCCTTGTCTTGTTCCTGACTTTAGAGCAAATGCTTTCAATTTTTCACCATTGAGGATAGTGTTTGCTGTGGGTTTGTCATATATAGCTTTTATTATGTTGAGGTATGTTCCTTCTATTCCTGCTTTCTGGAGAGTTCTTATCATAAATGGATGTTGAATTTTGTCAAAGGCTTTCTCTGCAGCTATTGAGATAATCATATGGTTTTTGTTTTTCAATTTGTTAATGTGGTGTATAACATTGATTGATTTGCAGATATTGAAGAATCCTTGCATCCCTGGGATAAAGTCCACTTGGTCATGGTGTATGATCTTTTTAATGTGTTGTTGGATTCTGATTGGTAGAATTTTGTTAAGGATTTTTGCATCTATGTTCATCAGTGATATTGGCCTGTAGTTTTCTTTTTTTTGGGATCTTTGTCAGGGTTTGGTATTAGGGTGATGGTGGCCTCATAGAATGAGTTTGGAAGTTTATCTTCCTCTACAATTTTCTGGAAGAGTTTGAGCAGGATAGGTGTTAGCTCTTCTCTAAATTTTTGGTAGAATTCAGCTGTGAAGCAGTCTGGATCTGGGTTTTGTTTGCTGGAAGATTTTTGATTACAGTTTCAATTTCCGTGCTTGTGATGGGTCTGTTAAGATTTTCTATTTCTTCCTGGTCCAATTTTGGAAAGTTGTACTTTTCTAAGAATTTGTCCATTACTTCCACGTTGTCCATTTTATTGGCATATAATTGTTGATAGTAGTCTCTTATGATCCTTTGTATTTCTGTGTTTTCTGTTGTGATCTCTCCATTTTCATTTCTAATTTTATTGATTTGATTCTTCTCCCTTTGTTTCTTGATGAGTCTGGCTAATGGTTTGTCAATTTTATTTATCCTTTCAAAGAACCAGCTTTTGGCTTTGTTGATTTTTGCTATGGTCTCTTTTGTGTCTTTTGCATTTATTTCTGCCCTAATTTTTATGATTTCTTTCCTTCTACTAACCCTGGGGTTCTTCATTTCTTCCTTTTCTAGTTGCTTTAGGTGTAGGGTTAGGTTATTTGACTTTTTTCTTGTTTCTTTAGGTATGCCTGTATTGCTATGAACTTTCCCCTTAGGACTGCTTTTAAAGTGTCCCACAGGTTTTGAGTTGTTGTGTTTTCATTTTCATTCGTTTCTATGCAAATTTTGATTTCTTTTTTGATTTCTTCTGTGATTTGTTGGTTATTCAGCAGGGTGTTGTTCATCCTCCATATGTTGGAATATTTAATAGTTTCTCTCCTGTAATGGAGATCTAATCTTACTGCATTGTGGTCAGAAAAGATGCTTGGAATGATTTCTATTTTTTTGAATTTACCAAGGCTAGATTTATGGCCCAGGATGTGATCTATCCTGGAGAAGGTTCCATGTGCGCTTGAGAAAAAGGTGAAATTCATTGTTTTGGGATGAAATGTCCTATAGATATCAATTAGGTCTAACTGGTCTATTGTATCATTTAACGTTTGTGTTTCCTTGTTAATTTTCTGTTTAGTTGATCTATCCATAGGTGTGAGTGGGGTATTAAAGTCTCCCACTATTATTGTATTATTGTTAATTTCTCCTTTCATACTTGTTAGCATTTGTCTTACATATTGCGGCGCTCCCGTGTTGGGTGCATATATATTTATAATTGTTATATCTTCTTCTTGGATTGATCCTTTGATCATTATGTAGTGACCATCTTTGTCTCTTTTCACAGCCTTTGTTTTAAAGTCTATTTTATCTGAGATGAGTATTGCTACTCCTGCTTTCTTTTGGTCCCTATTTGCATGGAAAATCTTTTTCCAGCCCTTCACTTTCAGTCTGTATGTGTCCCCTGTTTTGAGGTGGGTCTCTTGTAGAAAACATATGTAGGGGTCTTGTTTTTGTATCCGTTCAGCCAGTCTTTGTCTTTTGGTTGGGGCATTCAACCCATTTACATTTAAGGTAATTACTGATAAGTATGATCCCATTGCCATTTACTTTATTGTTTTGGGTTTGAGTTTATACACTGTTTTTTTGTTTCCTGTCTAGAGAATATCCTTTAGTATTTTTTGGAGAGCTGGTTTGGTGGTGCTGAATTCTCTCAGCTTTTGCTTGTCTGAGAAGCTTTTGATTTCTCCTTCATATTTGAATGAGATCCTTGCTGGGTACAATAGTCTGGGCTGTAGGTTATTTTCTTTCATCACTTTAAGTATGTCTTGCCATTCCCTCCTGGCTTGAAGAGTTCCAATTGAAAGATCAGCTGTTATCCTTATGGGAATTCCCTTGTGTGTTATTTGTTGTTTTTCCCTTGCTGCTTTTAATATTTGTTCTTTGTGTTTGATCTTTGTTAATTTGATTAATATGTGTCTTGGGGTGTTTCACCTTGGGTTTATCCTGTTTGGGACTCTCTGGGTTTCTTGGACTTGGGTGATTATTTCCTTCCCCATTTTAGGGAAGTTTCAACTATTATCTCCTCAAGTATTTTCTCATGGTCTTTCTTTTTGTCTTCTTCTTCTGGAACCCCTATGATTCGAATGTTGTAGCATTTAATATTGTCCTGGAGGTCTCTGAGATTGTCCTCATTTCTTTTAATTCGTTTTTCTTTTATCCTCTCTGATTCATTTATTTCTACCATTCTATCTTCTAATTCACTAATCCTATCTTCTGCCTCTGTTATTCTACTATTTGTTGCCTCCAGAGTGTTTTTAATTTCATTTATTGCATTATTCATTTTATATTGACTCTCTTTTATTTCTTCTAGGTCCTTGTTAAACCTTTCTTGCATCTTCTCAATTTGTCTCCAAGCTATTTATCTGTGATTCCATTTTGATTTCAAGATTTTGGATCAATTTCACTATCATTATTCAGAATTCTTTATCAGGTAGATTCCCTATCTCTTCCTCTTTTATTTGGTTTGGTGGGCATTTATCCTGTTCCTTTATCTGCTGGGTATTCCTCTGTCTCTTCATCTTGTTTAAATTGCTGAGTTTGGGGTGTCCTTTCTGTATTCTGGCAGTTTGTGGAGTTCTCTTTATTGTGGCGTTTCCTCGCTCTGTGTGGGTTTGTACAGGTGGCTTCTCAAGGTTTCTTGGTTAGGGAAGCTTGTGTCGGTGTTCTGGTGAGTGGAGCTGTATTTCTTCTCTCTGGAGTGCAATGAAATGTCTAGTAATGAGTTATGGGATGTCTATGGTTTTGGGCTGACTTTGGGCTGCCTGTATCTTGGAGCTCAAGGCTGTGTTCCTTGCTGCTGGAGAATTTGCTTGGTATGTCTTGCCCTGAAACTTGTTTCGCCCAGAGAGGTTTACAGCATTATATGGAGAAGATAAGAGTGAGGAGGGAGTTAGAGGTGACCCAAATGAGATGAGGTGGAATCAATAGAGGAGAGAGTGGGCTATTCAGTAATCTCTTCCTTATGTGCACTCCACAACTGGACCGCTCAGAGTTGTTCACAGAGTTATACAGAGAAGAGAAGAAGGAAGAAAGTGGCAGAGGTGGCCAGGAGGATAAATGGGGGCAATGAAAAGGAGGGGGACAGATCCAGCCAGTAATCAGTTCCCTAAGTGTTCTCCACCATCTGGAACACCCAGAAATTCACAGAGTTGGGTAGAGTAGAGAGGGGTTAGGGAGGAGACACAGGCGACCTAGTGGAGAAAAAGGAGAGTCCAAAGGGAGAGAGAGCAGTTCAGCCAGTAATCTCGCTCCCTAGTGAAAATGGGTACTGAAGATTCGGTTCTTAAAGGTACAAAATTGGTAACAAATACATAAAAGCAAGAATTTAAAATCTAGAGTAGAGCTTGGAATTTCAAAAATACGATGTTAAAGAAAAGAAGAAGGAAAAGAAAGAGAAAAAATGAACAACAAAAACAAACAAGGTCGCAAAAATTATAAAGAAAATATAGGTACAAAATTGATAACTAATACCAAAAAGCAAAAGTTAAAAATCTAGAGTAGAGTTTGGAATTTCAAAAATACAATGTTAAAAAAGGAAGAAGAAAAAGAGAGAGAGGAAAAAAAAAAAAACAAGAACAAACAAGGTCGCATAAATTATTAAAAAAAAAAATACAGGTACAAAATTGATAACAAATACCAAAAAGCATAAATTAAAAATCTAGAGTAGAGTTTGGAATTTCAGGTATACAATGCTATTTAAAAGAAGAAGAGAAAGAAACAGAGAAAAAGGAAAAGATAAAAGAAAAAAGGGTCACAGAAATTATATAAAAACAAAAACAAAAAAAACTATAGGTACAAAATTGATAACAAATACTAAAAAGCTAAAATTAAAAATCTAGAGTAGAGTTTGGAATTTCAAGAATACAATGTTAAAGAAAAGAAGGAAAAAGAAAAAAAAGTTCAAAAAATTATTTAAAAAAAAATATATAAGAAGTTTGCTTTAAAAAAAATAGGGTCTTCTTTTTTTTTGCAAAGTAATCGGTTATAAAAGTGGAAATTAAAGGAATAATAGAGGACTTAATTTTTTTTTTTTTTTTTATAGGCTCACTTGTCTAGTCGCACTGAGCGGAGGTAGGGAGGGATGCTGCAAACAAATAACACTGGCGTGTGCTCGCAGTGCCTCAGCCACACTAGGTCTGCCCCCCGTTCACGGCGCGTGTAGCCTCTCTGCCCACACTGCTCAGGCTCTAGGTTGCTCCGCTGAGAACCATCTGCGGCCAGCCCAGGGCTGCCTGTACTTCCCAGGTCCAAGCCGCTCAGGTTCAGGCACTTGGGTAGTCCTCAGAGGCGCAGACTCTCGGTTGGGCCTGAGTTTTGTGCCCTTCCCAGATCCAAGCAGCTCAGGTGATGAGGTGTTTTGTGCGCGCGATTGCTGCGACTTATTGCCTCCCCGCCGCTCGGTTATCTAGTTGTGCACCGGCACACCTTCTCAGGCAGATGTTGACCGTCCAGACCCCCAAGAAGTTTTAGTTAGCAAAGAAGCCTGCTTACAGTTTTATAGATAATGTCTCTGGGGCTGCGATTGTCCGCTTCTGGCTCTGGCTGCCTATCACCGCAGGGGGATGGTCTGCCGCCGGCTATCTCTGTTCAGTCCTTTATTCCGTGCGCGGGCCTGGCTGTGTCATAGGTTAGGGCTGGCTTTTCGCGTGGTAGATATCCCACAGTCTGGTTTGCTAGCCCAAATTATTTCGCTCAGATAGTGCTCGGGGTATTCAGGCCAGATTCTTGCGATGCAGCCCGCGCCGCGCCTCCCTGCCCAGCCCCCGCTTGCTAATGGCCTATGCAAGCGTCTGCGCTGCTTCTCCACTGGGGGAGTTACTGAAGGGCTCGCAATGTGCGGGTTTTAATTATTTATTTTTCCTCCCTGTTATGTTGCCCTCTGTGCTTCCAAGGCTCGGCACAGATTCGGCAGTGAGAAGGTTTCCTGGTGTTTGGAAACTTCTCTCGTTTTAAGACTCCCTTCCCGGAACGGAACTCCGTCCCTCCCTCTTTTGTCCCTTTTTTTATATTTTATATTTTTCCCTACCTCCTTTCGAAGACTTGGGTTGCTTTTCTGGGTGCCTGATGTCCTCTGCCGGCATTCAGAAGTTGTTTTGTGGAGGTTACTCCGCGTTTAAATGTTCTTTTGATGAATTTGTGGGGGAGAAAGTGTTCTCCCCGTCCTACTCCTCTGCCATCTTAGCTCTTCCTTGGATGTTGGCAATTTGATCTCTGGTTCCTCTGCCTTTTCTAAAACCAGCTTGAACATCAGGAAGTACTCAGCCATTAAAACGAATACATTTGAATCAATTCTAATGAGATGGATGAAACTGGAGCCTATTATACAGAGTGAAGTAAGTCAGAAAGAAAAACACCAATACAGCATACTAACACATATATATGGAATTTAGAAAGATGATAACAATAACCCTGTATACGAGACAGCAAAAGAGACACTGATGTATAGAACAGTCTTTTGGACTCTGTGGGAAAGGGAGAGGGTGAGATGATTTGGGAGAATGGCATTGAAACATGTATAATATCATATGAAACGAGTTGCTAGTCCAGGTTCAATGCACGGTACTGGATGCTTGGCGCTGGTGCACTGGGACGACCCAGGGGGATGGTATGGGGAGGGAGGAGGGAGGAGGGTTCAGGATGGCGAACACATGTATACCTGTGGCGGATTCGTTTTGATGTATGGCAAAACCAATACAATATTGTAAAGTTAAAAAATAAAATAAAAGAATAAAAATTAAAGAAATACTCATTTGAACCAATTCAGATAGTGGTGCTAAAAGCCCAATCAATCATCCAATACACAACATTCAAAGTGAATGATAGCTATACTGTGAAACCAGCACAAGCATGCAGGTGGTCATATGACTCCACTAATGGATGGATAACATCTGTGGGATAGTGATACTCAAAGTCTAGTCAAGTAAGAGGCAGGATGGAAGTTATTAATGGGTAATACTCATTGTTCTTAGGTTCAGTAATAGTGTTTGGGCCAGAGGGATACAAACCAAAGCAAAGGTGAAACTTAGATTGTGGGATACTATGCAGCTTAAAAAACCAAATGATTCTAACACAAGTATAAAAATTAAATTATATACTTAAGAAACTGGTTACAGTGAAAAAACTGCCCTGCCATAGGGTTAACCTGATCTTAAGTCTCAGAGTACTGAATGATAACTACTTACATGGATTATCTTCTGAATAACATTCCTGCTGCAGAAGCTGATGGAAGAGAAAATAGGGAAAGGTTAACTTTTAAAACAGGGGTCAGCAAATTTTTTTCTATAAAATATCAGAAAGAAATGTTTTAGACTTGATGTTCATACAGTTGCAGCTCTTCAGTTCTGCTGCTGTGGGGAATAAACAGTCATAGACTACACCAGTGGTTATAACTTTATTAATAAAAAAACAAAAAACAAAAAACACGTGCTTAAAAAAATAGGTGCCTGGCCAAATTTTGCCAAAAGGCTATAGTTTGTTAATCTATGTTTTGGGAGGCTATTTAATGGTCTCTGGTAAAGGGAGGATAAGCTTAACAAAAACAGGGAAAAGGCCAAACAAAATACTGCTCTTATTTTAAGCAATGAATTGGGTTTAGGACCACCATCCACCTTTTCTTCTTTCAATCATCTTTCCTAAATCTATTGATGAACTACTCTCAAATATTTCTTTTGAGCCTTCTTAGTTGAATTGGTGTGTTCATTTATGTAAGGCTTAGAATAGTGTGATTAACTTCAGCTCACAATTATAAGAAAATAATTGAGTGTCATAAGTAAAAAAAGTACTAGAGTACAATGGTATTTTACCTTGTTTACATATACCTGCCTTTTTTTACTTTCATGACTACAGCAAAGGTGAATCCTTCCTCAAAAATACTGCAGAATTTTTGCTTGTAAATTCTTTACAACATAGCAATTACCTAGTCCTTTCTGGTGACAGTGTAAGTAGGACAATGTTTCCAAAGAAATTAAGGTTTCTTCTTATTTTTAAGCTTGGAGTAATGCAGATCAGAGGACATAGGCCTGTAAAGGAGAAGCAGAAAGTAAGAATTCTCACAGGGACCCCAAACTGTTTTCTGAATAATTTATTTGGCTAAAATCATGTGGTGACCTTTATGTGGCAAAATATAGATCATGTGACCAACTGTACTATTTTCTGATTCAGCTTAAATGTAGGAAATCCTGACTAATATAGTGCACAATGATTTAAAAAAATACTCAACTTCTCAGAGGAAAATATAATAATCTGCTCTCTGGCTAAAACTAAGGAATACTGAAAAAATGCATTCTCATATTTTTAAAACATTATCCAGATTGTGCCAGAAGTCAACAAATGCTATTGTATTTACTTCCCAGTTTTATTTACTTCCTACTTGAAGTCAAGACCTTTGATGAAGTAG
Source organism: Bos grunniens (assembly GCF_055505025.1). Taxonomy (NCBI): domain Eukaryota; kingdom Metazoa; phylum Chordata; class Mammalia; order Artiodactyla; family Bovidae; genus Bos; species Bos grunniens. The sequence goes on along the minus strand of NC_141194.1, from coordinate 94,599,997 downwards.
TCTTACAGTAACAAGAATCCATCCCAGGTTTTGAGTGATACTGGTGCTTATGGGAGAAATCTTGTGGGAGTTGATAGGGTTGTAAGTAGCATTTCAACCAAACCATAGATATGGTGCTCGATAAAGCTGCCAGCTTTGCACTCAAAGTGTATTTATGTGCAGAAAATAACTTATAAAAATGGCATCCTGGGGCTCCATATTTATTCTCTTTCAATGAGTTCCAGATCAAAGTTGCTAAGTTTATAAGTTAAAACAGGATTTTCTTCCTAGTTCTCAGCCCTGGAAATTCACATTAGGATAAAAACAAACGCTGTATTTGCTCGACCTCTGACACTATCACTTGTAATGACATTTCTGCAATCCGAGCTCTGGATCAGATCATGTTGAAGCAGAAGCCCAAAGCTGCATCAGTTTTACCAACTTCTCCACCAATTCTGGTACATTTGTTGCTTTTTATCACTATTGAAATTTCCCCTGTAGCACTTTACCACAGGTTAAAATATATTTTTTAAATTACATTGGTAAACAGCCCCAATTCTTCAATTTGGTATCATAAATCATTTGTTCCATAATTCCTGAAACATGATAGAATTGTCATTCAGATTGGATTCTCAGACACAACTATATCTCTCGGTAGTTCTTAAGCTGTATATCACACATTGCAGTAATAGCTACAAAAGATTCAGTTAATTATGTTATAGCTGGACATGGTAGTTGCATCTTTTCAAAAGGCCTATCTAAAATATGCTAGACCAGAATGATTAATAGCACTGAATCACAGTTTGCTGGCTATAAAAGAGAGAACTGAGAAAATATACTGGATAGTGAAATTTGATGAGTTTAAAGTGAAAAAGTACATGTGATTCAATTTCTTGTTGATTTTAGAAGTACTGGGCTATTTTCACAAATGTATAAAGATTGGCAATAAAATCTCTCTGTAGACTGTGATACTCTTTATGCATGAAATTTTAAAACATGGGTTCAGCCACTTCATAGAAAAGCCAACTGACAAACCTGAAAAGCAAAATCTCATGATGAAATAAGAACTCTATATGTAATATAGTTACTTAATATTATAATTAATGTGATATTTTTCTATGGCTATGCAACGAATTACCATAAGTAAAGCATCAAGGCAATACGCATTTGTTAGCTCATAATTCTGTAGGTCATCACCTGCCTGGGTTCTCTGTTCAAGTCTCACAAGGCTGAAATCAAGGAAATGGTTGAACTGAGTTCTTATCTGGAGTTTCTGAGGAAAACTTCCCTTCCAGTTTTATTCTTGTCATTCGTAGAGTTCAGTTCCTCGTGGTTATAGTACCCAGGTCACCATTTCCTTGCTGGCTGTAGACTGGAGGCCACTCTCAGGTTTTAAATGCCACTTATATTCCTTTTAATATGTTTCCTTCCATATTCAAGCTGCTGCTGCTGCTAAGTCACTTCAGTTGTGTCCAACTCTGTATGACCCCATAGACGGCAGCCCATCAGGCTTCCCCGTCCCTGGGATTCTCCAGGCAAGAATACTGTAGTGGGTTGCCATTTCCTTCCCCAATGCATGAAAGTGAAAAGTCAAAGTGAAGTCACTCAGTCGTGTCTGACTCTTTGTGACCTCATGGACTGCAGCCTACCAGGCTCCTCTGTCCATGAGATTTTCTAGGCAAGAGTACTGGAGTGGAGTGCCATTGCCTTCTCCGATATTCAAGCTAGTTATATGTTAATTTTTTCTCATGCTTCAAATCTGTGACACCCTCTTCTACAACTAGACAGAGAAAACACTGCTTTTAAATGAGTTCATGTGATGAACCTAGGCTAAGAGTTAATTTTCTTATTTTAAGGTCAACCATACCATATACAATCATGGGAACAAGATCCATAATATTTATAGTCCCATGTATTATACAAGATGTATACATGGGATGTGTGTGGAAAATCTTGGAGGCCATTTTAGAATTCTGTCTACCACCTTTAAAAGAATTAAACTCACAACTAATTAGGTTAATAAATTGTGGTTAAGCTCCTATTATGTGTTGAGTGTTGTTCTATTTGAGTTTTGACTTCCAACCAGCAATCAGGGTTTACTCTATATTATAAATCTGCAACTGTATATTAGAGAAGTTTAGAGTACAACTTTGTGATAAGACAGACCAGCACTGCATTTCACATACACCATTTACTGGCTGCATCATCTTGAGAAAGTTAATTAATTTTTCTAAGCTTCAATGTCTTCATCCAAAAAATAGGAATAATGATGGTAATTATTTCAGAAGACTAAGTGAGACAAATGTCCAAAAAGTGTTTAGCACAATCTTGATATGTATCTGTTACTCAATAAATGATAGTAAAAAGTTTTACACAACTTTTTGAAACACATATGACAATATGGATAGAAGGTTTTATATTTTTCTTCTTTGCAAGATCTGGTGATTATACTTGATATTCTCCTAGTTTTTCTTTCACTATATGACTCCTCCCTGAAGATATGGTTATATCCGTGTCTGTGGTAACACCTTCAGGAAGCAGTTACTCTAATGCACATCAAGCTATTAACTGAGGCCAGTAATGCTGACCCTTTATCTGGAGAGGATGGCAGTTCTGTGGTGCTTGGATGATCTCAGTCTTAGCTTTTCTTCAGCTAAATGGTCTCTGAAGGATCAGTCTTCCTCTTAATATAATAGAAATTGAAAAACACATACACATTCATATGTTCACCCTTTTCATCATAACTGTACCTCAAGATCAAAGAGGCATTGATGGGAATGTAACCACAGTTCTAAAAAATCTAATGTTTCTCCCTTTAACTGATAGATTAGAAACATTTTAATAAGTTTTATCAATGGTTGCTTTCTATCACTAACCAGAAACTTCCTGGGCGGGGGGGGGTGGGGGGGGTGGGGTGGGGAGGCGGGGAGGGGAATTAAATCCAACAAAGTTTGCATTTGACCAAGTACAGGGAAATGTACAAAAAGAGTGGATTTGCAGAGAAATCTGAATAGCTTTTACTACTGGAGAATCAGTACAATTTCAAAATCAACCTTGTACTTCTTTACCATCTTTAAACAGACAGGCCAAAAACTAAATGCCATATTTTAAATTTTGAACTTAATCTTTATATAGTTTTAGAGAAATACAGTTGCTGGAGAATGTGTAAAGGATGATACTCTATCTATGCCCAGAAATTTAATAATGCAGGATATTTATCATCACATTCAGAAATTGAAATTAAGAAAGTATGGATTATCCTATCCTCATTTTCAGGTAATGTTGATTAAGGACAGAGTTATACAATAAAGGACTATTTTTAGGTTTATTTGTTGGTGTCAGACCCTCAGTTCAGTTCAGCCACTCAGTCATTTCTGACTCTTAGTGACCCTATGGACTGCAGCACGCCAAGCTTCCCTGTCTTTCAATATCTCCTGGAGTTTGCCCAAATTCACATCACTTCATGGGAAATAGATGGGGAAACAGTGGAAACAGTGTCAGACTTTATTTTTTGGGGCTCCAAAATCACTGCAGATGGTGACTGCAGCCATGAAATTAAAAGACGCTTACTCCTTGGAAGGAAAGTTATGACTAACCTAGATAGCATATTCAAAACCATAGACATTACTTTGCCAACAAAGGTCCGTCTAGTCAAGGCTATGGTTTTTCCTGTGGTCATGTATGGATGTGAGATTTGGACTGTGAAGAAGGCTGAGCACCGAAGAATGGGTGCTTTTGAACTGTGGTGTTGGAAAAGACTCTTGAGAGTCCCTTAGACTGCAAGGAGATCCAACCAGTCCATTCTGAAGGAGATCAGCCCCGGGATTTCCTTGGAAGGAATGATGCTAAAGCTGAAACTCCAGTACTTTGGCCACCTCATGCGAAGAGTTGACTCATTGGAAAAGACTCTGATGCTGGGAGGGATTGGGGGCAGGAGGAGAAGGGGACGACAGAGACTGAGATGGCTGGATGGCATCACTGACTCGATGGATGTGAGTCTGAGACAGGGAGGCCTGGCGTACTGTGATTCATGGGGTTACAAAAAGTCAGACACGACTGAGCAACTAAACTGAATGAACTCAACTGAGTTGGTGATGCCATCCAACCATCTCATCCTCTGTTATCCCCTTCTCCTCCTGCCCTCAGTATTTCCCAGCATCAGGGTCTTTTCCAATTAGTTGGCTGTTACATCGGATGGTCAAAGCTTCAGCTTCAGCATCAGTCCTTCCAATGAATCTTCAGGGTTTATTTCCTTTAGGATGGACTGGTTTGATGTCCTTGCAGTCCAAGGGACTCTTGAGAGTTTTCTCTAGCATCAAAGTTTGAAAGCATCAATTCTTTGGTGCTCAGCCATCTTTAATGTCCAACTCTCACATCTGTACATGACTACTGGGAAAACCATAGCTTTGACTATATGGACCTTTGTTGGCAAGTGGTGTCTCTGCTTTTTAATACACTTAGTTTTTCTTAGAAGGAGCAGGTGTCTTTTAATTTCATGGCTTCAGTCACCATCTGCTGTAATTTTGGAGCCCAAGAAAGTAAAGCCTCTCACATTTTCCATTGTTTCCCATCTATTTGCCATGCGGTGATGGCACTGTATGTCATGATCTTAGTTTTTTGAATGTTATTTTTTTTTCTTCTATTAAAATTAATGTTTTAATTGAAGGAAAATTGCTTTACAAAATTTTGTCGATTTCTAAAGAACCGCAACATGAATAAGCCATAGATATACATATATCCCCTCCCTTTTAAAGCTCCCTCCCATTTCCCTCCTCATCCCACCCCTCTAGATTTTACAAGCCCCTGTTTGAGTTTCCTGAGCCATACAGAAAGTTCCCATTAGCTATCAATTTTACACATGGTAATGTAAGATTCAATGTTACTCTTTCCACACATCTCACCCTCTCCTACCCTCTCCCCATGTCCATGAGTCAATTCCTATGTCTTTTTCTCCATTGCTGCCCTGCAAATAATTCTTCAGTAACATTTTTCCTGATTCCATATATATGTGTTAGAATATTATATCTTTCTTTTTCTGACTTACTTCACTCTGTATAATAGGCTCTAGATTCATCCACCTCATTAGAACTGACTCAAATGCATTTCCTTTTTATGACTGAGTAGTATTCCATTGTGTATATGTATCAAACGTCTTTATCCATGAACATCTAGGTTGCTTCCAAGTTCTAGCTGTTTTAAATGGTGCTGCAATGAACAATCAACTTCCTAGCTTCATAATGGTGTCTTTAGCCAGCTTTTTCACTCTTCTCTTTCTCATTCTTCAAGAGGCTCTTTAGTTCCTCTTTACTTCCTACCATTAGGGTGATGTCATCTGAATATCTGAGGTTATTGATATTTCTCCCAGCAACCTTGATTCCATCTTTTGATGTATACAGCCTTGGATTTTGCATGATGTACTTTGCATATAAGTTAAATAAACAGGATGACAATATACAACATAGATGTACTTTTTTCCAAATTTTGAACCAGTCTGTTGTTCCATGTTTGGTTCTAACCATTGTTTCTTGACATGCATACAAGTTTCTAAGGAGGCAGGTGAGGTAATCTTGTATTCCCATCTCTTTAAGCATTTTCCACAATTTAATTGATCCACACAATCAATGGCTTTAGAGTAGTCAAGAAAGCAGTAGATGTTTTTTCCTGCAAGTCCCTTTGCTTGTTCTATGATTCAATTGATGCTGGAAATTTGATCTCTGGTTCCTCTGCCTTTTCTAAATTCAGTTTGTATGTCTGGAAGTTCATGGTTCACATACTGTTGAAGCTTAGCTTGAAGGATTTTGAGCATCACCTTGCTAGTATTTGAAATCAGTGCAGTTGAACAGTAGTCTGAACATTCTTTGGTATGGCCCTTCTTTGGGATTGGAGTGAAAACTGATCTTTTCTAGTCCTATGTCCACTGCTGAGTTTTCCAAATTTGCTGGCATACTGAGTGCAACAGCTTAACAGTATCATCTTTTAGGATTTGAAATAGCTCAGCTAGAATTTCATCACATCCACCAACTTTGTTCTTACTATTGCTTCCTATAGTAGGCGGCTGCGACGGGCGTGCTAAAGTGCAGGCAGCTGCAAAGGGGGCGCTAAGTGCAGCCGAGAGGAGCTACCCCACGTTCGAGGTCAGGGGCAGAAGCCGGGAGGACCCCATGCCCGAAGGGTGGCGGCCAAGAGGAGTTACCCCACATTCGAGGTCAGGGGCAGTGGCCGAGATTGCCAGACTGTGATGGTGCAGGAACGGCCGAGAGGAGCTACCCCACGTCCGAAGTCAGGGGGGGCGGCCGAGAGGAGATACCCAGCGTCAGAGGTCAGGGGCAGCGGCCGGGAGGAGATACCCCACGCCCTTAAGTCTGAGGCCAGGGGCGGCGGCCAGGAGGAGCAACCCCACGCCTTGGCTGCGCGGGCACAGGAGGGCCTAGAGGAGCTATCCCACGTTGAAGGTCAGGAAGGGCAGCGGTGAGGAGATACCCCTCGTCCAAGGTAAGGAGCATTGGCTGCGCTTTGCTGGAGCAGCCGTGAAGAGATACCCCATGCCCAAGGAAAGAGAAACCCAAGTAAGACGGTAGGTGTTGCAAGAGGGCATCAGAGGGCAGACACACTGAAACCATACTCACAGAAAACTAGTCAATCTAATCACACTAGGACCACAGCCTTGCTCAATGAAACTAAGCCATGCCCGTGGGGCAACCCAGTATGGGTGGGTCATGGTGGAGAGATCTGACAGAATGTGGTCCACTGGAGAAGGGAATGGCAAACCACTTCAGTATTCTTGCCTTGAGAACCCCATGAACAGTATGAAAAGGCAAAATGATAGGATACAGAAAGAGAAACTCCCCAGGTCAGTAGGTGCCCAATATGCTACTGGAGATCAGTGGAGAAATAACTCCATAAAGAATGAAGGGATGGAGGCAAAGCAAAAATAATACCCAGCTGTGGATGTGACTGGTGATAGAAGCAAGGTCCGATGCTGTTAAGAGCAATATTGCATAGGAACCTGGAATATCAGGTCCATGAATCAAGGCAAATTGGAAGTGGTCAAACAAGAGATGGCAAGAGTGAATGTTGACATTCTAGGAATCAGCGAACTCAAATGGACTGGAATGGGTGAATTTAATTCAGATGACCATTATATCTACTACTATGGGCAGGAATCCCTCAGAAGAAATGGAGTAGCCATCACGGTCAACAAAAGAGTCCAAAATGCAGTACTTGGATGCAATCTCAAAAATGACAAAATGACCTCTGTTCGTTTCCAAGGCAAACCATTCAATATCACAGTAATCCAAGTCTATGCCCCAACCAGTAATGCTGAAGAAGTTGAAGTTGAATGGTTCTATGAAGACCTACAAGACCTTTTAGAACTAACACCCAAAAAAGAGGTCCTTTTCATTATAGGGGACTGGAATGCAAAAGTAGGAAGTCAAGAAACACCTGAAGTAACAGGCAAATTTGGCCATGGAATACAGAATGAAACAGGGCAAGGACTAATAGAGTTTTGCCAAGAAAATGCACTGGTCATAACAAACACCCTCTTCCAACGACACAAGAGAAGACTCTACACATGGACATCACCAGATGGTCAACACCGAAATCAGATTGATTATATTCTTTGCAGCCAAAGATGGAGAAGCTCTATACAGTCAGCAAAAACAAGACCAGGAGCTGACTGTGGCTCAGACCATGAACTCCTTATTGCCAAATTCAGACTTAAATTGAAGAAAGTAGGGAAAACCACTAGACCATTCAGGTATGACCTAAATCAAATCCCTTATGATTATACAGTGGAACTGAGAAATAGATTTAAGGGCCTAGATCTGATAGACAGAGTGCCTGATGAACTATGGACGGAGGTTCATGACATTGTACAGGAGACAGGGATCAAGACCATCCCCATGGAAAAGAAATGCAAAAAAGCAAAATGCCTGTCTGGGGAGGCCTTACAAATAGCTGTGAAAAGAAGAGAAGTGAAAAGCTAAGTGAAAACGAAAGTTATAAACATCTGAATGCAGAGTTCCAAAGAATAGCAAGAAGAGATAAGAAAGCCTTCTTCAGTGATCAATGCAAAGAAATAGAGGAAAACAACAGAATGGGAAAGACTAGAGATCTCTTCAAGAAAATCAGAGACACCAAAGGAACATTTCATGCAAAGATGGGCTCGATAAAGGACAGAAATGGTATGGACCTAACAGAATCAGAAGATATTAAGAAGAGATGGCAAGAATACACAGAAGAAGTGTACAAAAAAGATCTTCACGACCCAGATAATCACGATGGTGTGATCACTGACCTAGAGCCAGACATCCTGGAATGTTAAGTCAAGTGGGCCTTAGAAAGCATCACTATGAACAAAGCTAGTGGAGGTGATAGAATTCCAGTTGAGCTATTCCAAATCCTGAAAGATGATGCTGTAAAAGTGCTGCACTAAATATGTCAGCAAATTTGGAAAAGTCAGCAGTGGCCACAGGACTGGAAGGTCAGTTTTCATTCCAATCCCAAAAAAGGCAATGCCAAAGAATGCTCAAACTACCACACAATTGCACTCATCTCACACGCTAGTAAAGTAATGCTCAAAATTCTCCAAGACAGGCTTCAGCAATATGTGAACCATGAACTTCCTGATGTTCAACGTGATTTTAGAAAAGGCAGAGCAACCAGAGATCAAATTGCCAACATCTGCTGGATCATGGAAAAAGCAAGAGAGTCCCAGAAAAACATCTATTTCTGCTTTATTGACTATGCCAAAGCCTTTGACTGTGTGGATCACAATAAACTGTGGCAAATTCTGAAAGAGATGGGAATACCAGACCACCTGACCTGCCTCTTGAGAAATCTGTATGCAGGTCAGGAAGCAACAGTTAGAACTGGACATGGAATAATAGACTGGTTCCAAATAGGAAAAGGAGTACATCAAGGCTGTATATTGTCACCCTGCTTGTTTAACTTATATGCAGAGTACATCATGAGAAACGCTGGACTGGAAGAAACACAAGTTGGAATCAAGGTTGCCAGGAGAAATATCAGTAAGCTCAGATATGGAGATGACACCACCCTTATGGCAGAAAGTGAAGAGGACCTAAAAAGCCTCTCGATGAAGGTGAAAGTGGAGAGTGAAAAAGTTGGCTTAAAGCTCAACATTCAGAAAACGAAGATCATGGCATCCAGTCCCATCACTTCATGGGAAATCGATGGGGAAACAGTGGAAACAGTGCCAGACTTTCTTCTCCTGGGCTCCAAAATCACTGCAGATGGTGACTGCAGCCATGAAATTAAAAGACGCTTACTCCTTGGAAGGAAAGTTATGACCAACCTAGATAGCGTATTCAAAAGCAGAGACATTACTTTGTCAACAAAGGTTCGTCTAGTCAAGGCTACGGTTTTTCCTGTGGTCATGTATGGATGTGAGATTTGGACTGTGAAGAAGGCTGAACACCGAAGAATTGATGCTTCTGAACTCTGGTGTTGGAGAAGACTCTTGAGAGTCCCTTGGACTGCAAGGAGATCCAACCAGTCCATTCTGAAGGAGATCAGCCCTGGGATTTCTTTGGAAGGAATGATGCTAAAGCTGAAACTCCAGTACTTTGGCCACCTCATGCGAAGAGTTGACTCATTGGAAAAGACTCTGATGCTGGGAGGGATTGGGGGCAGAAGGAGAAGGGGACGACAGAGGATGAGATGGCTGGATGGCATCACTGACTCAATGGACGTGAGTCTCAGTGAACTCCGGGAGTTGGTGATGGACTGGCGTGCTGAGATTCATGGGGTCGCAAAGAGTCGGACACGACTCAGTGACTGATCTGATCTGATTGCTTCCTAAGGCCCACTTCACTTTGCACTTCAGGATGTTTGGCTCTAGGTGAGTAACCACACCATTATGGTTATCTGTTTCATTAAGACCTTTCTTGTATATTTTTTCTATGTATTTTTGCCACCTCTTCTTAATATCTTTTGCTTCTCTTAGATCCATACCATTTCTGTCCTTTATTGTGTCCATCTTTGCATGAAATATTCCCTTAGTATCTCTAATTTTTTTCAAAAGATCTCTAGTCTTCTCCATTCTATTATTTTTCTCTGTTTCTTCACATTGCTAACTTAGGAAGGCTTTCTTATCTCCCCTTGCTATTCTTTGGAACTCCACATCTAGATGGATATATCTTTCCTTTTCTCCTTTACCTCTTCTTCTCTTCTTTTCTCAGCTATTTGTAAGGCTTCCTCAGACAACCATTTTCCTTTCTTGCATTTCTTTTTCTTGAAGTTGGTTTTGGTCAGTGCCCCTTGTACAATATTACAAACCTCCATCCATAGTTCTTCAGGCACTCTGTCTATCAAATCTAATCCCTTGAATCTATTTGTCACTTCCACTGTGTAATCATAAGGTATTTGATTTAGGTCATACCTCAATGGCTTAGTGGTTTTCATTACTTTCTTCTATTTAAGTCTGAATTTGGCTATAAAGAACTCATGTCAGAGTCTATTCCAGTCTAAATTGATGACTGGATTTATTGATAGTCAGTAGTTATTTCAATTAACACTTTCCAATTCCTTCCTTCGTGGTATGTTTTTGCCCAGAGAGATTAAAAATTGACTTGTCTATCAAACAGGATGCACCATAAAAGGCATTATATATATATATATATATATATGTGTGTGTGTGTGTGTGTGTCAGTGTGAGATATTTGAATTTGGGTATTTAATTTAAGATATCCAATTTCTAGAGCATTATCCTCTAGATACTCACAGTCCACATTAGAAGCCTCAAATAGGCACAAGGATCCATAGACAGTAAATTACATATCTGGGTCATCAAATCAAGGATTTGGTGATTAACAATAGCACTGGAAACTATTTTTGAAGTATTCTGTAGGCTCTGAATCATTTTGAAACAGTCCCTACCCGGTGGGGTAGTAATCTAATTAAGCACCTAATTTTGAAAGAGGCCTTGATATACTGTCATTTACTAATCAGATGGCTTATTACAAGATGAGAGTGGGAGGAGATAGGAATGAGAATAACTTAACAAAAGTTACTTGATAAGTCACCCTGATAGTAGAATGTAGCAAAAATAAGGTAACAATGTAAACCATTGAACAGTATGCATGCTAAATCACTTCAGCCATGTCTGACTCCTTGCAACCCTATGGACCATAGCTTGCCAGGCTCCTCTGTCCATGGGGTTCTTCAGGCAAGAATACTGAAGTGGCTTGCCATGCTCTCCTCCAGGGGATCTTCTCGACTCAGGGATTGAACCTGAGTCTCTTATGTCTCCCTCATTGCAGGTGGGATCTTTACCACCAGCGCCACCTGGGAAGCCCATTGAACAGTATAAAGTGAAGTGAAGGTTGCACAGTCGTGTCCTACCTTTTGCGACCCCATGGACTATAGCCTATCAGGCTCCTCAATCCATGGGATTTTCCAGGCAAGAGTACTGGAGCGGATTGCCATTTCCTTCTCCAGGGGATCTTCCCGACCCAGGAATCGACTTAATATTGATCTTTGAGAGTGGTAGGTACTCTAAAATTTTGTCATTTTAGTTTAAAACAGATAATTTGAGAAATTTCATGGATTTCCAGCCCAGAATAAGTGGGCTAGGAAAAGATAATTTTGTTAGCCATTAGTGATTTTCATCAAAATTTTTTGATTCTTCCTCTGGGCAAATGGTAGAACTATCCTGTCTCCTTGAAGTTAGATATGGCTATGTGAGTTTTTAGTCATCAAAATATAAGCATAAGTGAGTGCTATCATTTTCAGAAGGAAGCATTAAGAGTCAGGGTGCAATTTATTGACTTTTCTCCTTTACTCTGCTATAGTGGGATTTCCCAGGTGGCTCAGTGGGTAAAGAACCTGATTGCAATGCAGGAGATGCAGGAGACATGGGTTTGATTTTGAAAGGTTGTTGAATCATGCAAATACACCGGGATTCTTGGCCCACGGAGGAGAAGAATTCAATCCAGGGCCAGAGACGAGGTTTGATCGCTCAGAGCTTTTGTGTAATAAAGTTTTATTAAAGTATAAAGGAGATAGTGAAAGCTTCTGACATAGGCATCAGAAGGGGGTAGAAAGAGTACCCGCTTGCTAGTGTTAACAATGAAGTTATATACTCTCCAGTGAATCCAAAGAATGTCTGGAGGTTGTAAAGACCTCACCAGACCTACTCCCATAATTTACATTTTAAGATAACAGAAGGTTAAATCCAAAGACTGTCCTTAGGCAGGATACATTATTGTTATATAATCCTAAGGAATGTGGAGAAAGAAAAAAAGTTTGTCCTTTCTTCCTCGAGAATTCCAGACCCCTCTCTCCTTGGGGACCCCTAGACTCCCATTCAACCTGCCTAGGAAATGACTCTCTCAATTTCTGGGTCTGGAAGATCCCCTGGAGTAGGACACAGCAAGCCATTCCAGTATTCTTGCCTGGAGAATCTGATGGGCAGAGGAGCATGGCAGGTTACAATCCATAGGTAACAAAGAGTCGGACTCAAAGTGACTGAGCACACACTCATTGCTATAGTGACTGGAAATACCCTGGATTGTAGAGATTCTAGTATCCTGGGAAAATGAGAAATACACCTTGATATTTTAAGCTAATGAAGCATTGAGACTGTTTGTTTCCATAATATATTCTCCAAGCCTAGCCTGACAAGAATGAGGACCATAAAATCTGAGTAAGAGAAAAAATGAAAAGTTAATTAGAATGCAGCCCTATTTTTATATCAAAGGGAGATGGGCACACTGTCTAGCTCTTTTCTTAATAAATGAAGTAACAGTAAAACACCTTGGATCAAAAAATATAATCTCTTATGTCTGGATCCAAAAGTTGTTGTATACGTTTGCATAAGTCAATTAGAGGTTACAGTTTATACTTTTAGGCAAGATTTGCATTGAAGAGGGTTCCTAATAAAATCAAGAATAAAGTATACAGAAAATTAATTTAATAATTCTCCTAGAGAATTATGTCACAGTACTGAAGAAATCATCCATGTAACTATTGTGATTATGTCCTAAAACTGTGAGTTTTCTTTCTGAGTGTGCATTATTGATATGACAGAAGAATTTCCTCCTTGACTAGTCAACAAGTCTTTTGTACTGTGACATTGTCAGCATACTATATTGTCTTACAGTTTGATCTTATGTTATACATTAAGTTTAATTGTGAAAAACCGAGTCTTGGAAAATGATATTGTATATTAAATCACATTTGCTTATTGACTTGCATTACAATTATAGAATTGCTTTCAAATTAGAAAGAAAGTATGCTTTCCTGAAAATAAAATGTGAACCACATTTTCAGAGCCTAACATTCACTTTGATGAACATTATCCTTATCTATGTGCACTTAAGTATCTTATGAAACACCCTAGCATGTTTGCCAAATGGAAATGTCATTACGTTGGTTCTATTGTTTATTTTCTAGTTCTTCAACTAAGATTTACTGGGTATCTTCTATGTATTAAGGGAGATACAGAAATAAAGCATGATTCCTACCCTAAGAATGATAGTTGCTTAGAATTTTTTAGAATATTGATTGAATATTAAAATTCACTATAGTTGTTTTATGTACTTGGGAATTCTTATTTACTCCATTAAACTTAAATTTAAAATAAAGCTACACATTTACATTTTATACACTTAACCTGACTCACCAGCTAAAGACTGTCAATAATATAATTTCCATATTAAATTCAACAATTTTAAGTGAGTATTAATTGGTACTAGCAATAATGCTAGGATTATTCCTGAAGTCTTTGTTGAATGCACAGCACAGTTTCAGTCCATTTTTCTACAGTAATTTTTACTAAAGACACAATAAACAGGTATTTCTATCACTAACAACTGGAAATTATGTTGTCTTCCCAGGTGTCTCAGAGGTAAAGCATCCACCTGCCAAGCAGGAGATGTAGGTTTGATCCCTGGGCTGATAAGATCCCTTGGAAAGGCAATGCCAACCATCTCCAGTACTCTTGCCTGGGAAATTCCAAGGACGGAGGAGCCTGGTGGGCTACAGTCCATAGGGCCACAAAGAGTTGGTTACAACTTAGTGACTAAATCACCACAACCAGAAATTATGTTAATAGCAGCAAAATAGATTTTACTCTAAGGGAGCCCAACTAGGCAAAGCTCAAAGAATGAGCTAACATATGTAAGTCTAGTCAGGCAAGAGGATGAGTTCAGGGATGGTGTCTGGGCAACAAGAGTTTAACAAGAGGTACAGATATGCAAGTCAGGGTACAGAAAGAGAGGTGAGTCAAGAAAAAATGGAACTAGCAAACAAATGACTATGGAGACAAATTATGAATCTAATATTGCGTTGACCAAAATTTTGCTTGGGTTTTTCTGTAACATGAAAAAACCCAAACTAACTTTTTGGCCAATGCAATACATTGGTTGTTTAGTGTTTAACTGGGGATATCCATATGTCAACTTCCAAGAAGGGCTAGACCTTTGCCTCTGCTTGAAGTGAAACTTATTTTGTGACGTTTCATTGGGTTTTGTAAACACACATGGAAACACTGTGATGTACTGCGGCATAGACCACTTTATCCCATACAGGGCCACCTCATGTATTTATTTTACTGGAAGTCTGCAAAAGAAAGATGTTTGAAGCTAAGAATCATAGTCCAGGGAACTGGCAAGGGCAGAAGACCTACATAAGCTCTGAAAACAGAACTGTGACTATGTGCTTTCTGTCCTACTTTATACTTCTGCTGTGTGGAGTTGGGCAGGGGTTTTCAGGTGAGTATTTATAGCCAGCAGGAGAGGCAGGGCCCTGCAGGTGCAGCTAGCTACTATTTAAGCTAAGGGTAAAGACACTAGGCCTTTTGGGAGGTACTTAAAATCAGTCTTTAAAAGACCTTTGCCACTTTGGTGGCTCCTTTGAAGGCAGTAGAAGTGCTGCAGGCAAGATGGCACCTGGTAGAAGAGCCTGAATATGGGCACATGTGAACATACAGATAAGTAATTCAATTCACTGTACTTTATTAACTGAAAAAATCCAAAGCAAAATTAAATCAGTGTGAAAAGCATTGCTGACTTGTATCTGTAATGTCATGTTAGTGGCCTTACTGATAAATATTTATATCACTTATTAATGATTAGTATGTCCTTTTATATAGATTAGAAAGACATTCAAGTGATGAGGACCATTTTCTCCTCAAATTCCTGAAAGACCTGCTCTCTTATTAGGTCCTGTTCAATTTTATTCAGCTGACTTTCAATTGCCTACATTTTCAGCATGAAAGTGAATGAGCTAAAGGTATTAAAAATCTGTTTTGAGTCTCCCTGAACCAGTACTACAGAACATGCTTTTCCTCTGATCTTAAGGAATCATGGTATGGCTTTGGGCCACTACATTGAAAAGTAGATGTGGTTTTTGCTGAAGAACAGATAAGGGAAGCAATAGATGAGCTCTTTCCATAAAGTAACCAACATTCTAGGCCTTCTACATAATGACATGATTATTTCAGTTTTTGCAGGTTTAATGTTTAAAGTGAGTTGAAGCTCCAATGTCATTGGAATTCATCTTTATGTTATACATATAACTGATACAAAAGCAAGAATCATTGCAAAGGTGTTATTTCTCAATTTTCTGGCAAATAAAATAAATTTTGCTCATCAGATAACACTGATAGTAATAGTTATCACAGTAAATAAGTTTTTTTTCTATGCTGGTATATGTACATTCCAGGAGATGTGCAAAGTTTTGTTTCTCCCTCATCATTTATGAATAAACTGTAAAATGAGAAAACACTACAGAATGTAGGTAGGGGGAAATGACTATCTCAGAGGAATCAGTGGGCTTTCCTGCTGGCTCAGACGGTAAAGAATCCGCCTGCTATCTCAGAGGAATAAAAGATGAAAAAAAAAAAAAAAAAAAAACAAAGATGAGGTAAATGAAACTGGAGAAAATTCATGGATATCTCTCTCTCTCTGTCCGTCTCTCTCTGTTTTCTTTGTTTAAGTGTGTGATATAGAGAAATAATCCAGTCAAGTCAAGCATATGGACATTATAATAAAAGTATAAAATAAAAACAATAACCATCTACAGAGTTCTTATTATATAGCAGATCTTCTGTTAAGTATACTACATGGATTACCTCATTTGCTTCCCAGTGTAAAGATAAGAAAAGTGGGGTTTAAGGAGGATGACTACACTGCGATTAGGCAGCATTCACACCCAGGTGCACTTGACTCCAAAGACTACTTAAGCTCCTGGAATTTGCTAGGGACTTGTAACAACTGCATTAATGAAAGTCGCCTGTGGGAATAAGAAGGATTGCTTCTAACCTAGTCTCGGAATTAGACAAGATACCTTACTTCTGCCACATTAGTGGAGGAATACTTCTAAGTTTATCTTGTAAGCTGCAGGAATATTAACTTCTGTATGAAAATACTAGCTTAATGGATATTTAAATGTTTAATTCAATTTTTAAAGCTAACTTTGTGGTAATGGAGGCTCTTTCATAGTTTATATATTCCCATGAGTGCTAGGAAAGGAAGAAAGGCCAACAAAGGCCATATTCCCAAGAAACAGACAACAATCCCCATTGGCAACAAAGGACTGAAATTTGTTACAATATTCTGTCACACAGAAACTATTCTAGCTTAAAATGAACTGATATTGAAAGAAGTAGAGCCCTCAATTAGAAAGACAACTTTGTCTTTTAGGGAAATTGGAAGACAGAATATTACCCTAAAATAAATGCATCAAATCCCAAAACAAAAATGATTTAGAGAACAGAAGCCATGATTAAATTTTATATAACTATAAAAAACTCAATATTCTAAAGAAAACCTCCATCTTCTCTAGAGTCACTTTGTTTGGTTATCAGCATTGTCATCATAACTGAAATGCGCTGGATACTTGCCATAAGTTAAGTAATATACTTAAAAAATTCATTTAGTCCTCACAATAATATGTGGTAATTACTCTCATCATAGTTTTATATTTAGTTTTATATTTGAGGAAACTCTGGCAATTAGAGATTACATTACTTGTCTTTGGTCACCCCAGTAGCAAAGGTACATCTGAAATTCTTCACCCAGGCAGTATGACACTGCACGCATGCTCAGTCACTTCAGTCATGTCCTACTCTTTGTGATCCCTTGGACTGTAGCCCACCAGGCTCCTCTATCCATGAGATTCTTCAGGCAAGAATACTAGAGTGAGTTGCCATTTCCTCCTCCAAGTGAACGTCCCAACCCAGGAATTGAACCTGAGTCTCCTGTGTCTCCTGCATTGCAGGCAGATTCTTTACCACTGAGACACTGGGCATTGGAGCCTACCTTTTAACCACTTCAGAACACCTTCTCCTAAATTGAAAAAGCAGTAGGATTACAGGATAATTAACCTGGAGCCTAATCAATTTTAGTATTAAAATAGTACTTGCTTTTTGATTGTTTTTTTTTTTTTTTTTGTACTGAGTTGTGTGAGCTGCTTGTAAGACCTAAACAGACATTTCTCCAAAGACATACAGATGGCTAACAAACACATGAAAGGATGCTCAACATAGCTCATTATTATAGAAATGCAAATCAAAACTATAATGAGATATCACCTCACACCGGTCAGAATGGCCCTCATCAAAAAGCCTACAAACAATAAATGCTGGAAAGGGTGTGGAGAAAAGGGAACACTCTTGCACTGTTTGTGGGAATGTAAATTGGTACAGCCAGTATGGAAGACAGTATGGAGATTCCTTAAAAAATTAGGAATAAAACCACCATGAAAACTGAAAGTGAATGTGAAGTTGCTCAGTTGTGTCTGACTCTTTGCAACCCCATGGACTGTAGCTTACCAGGCTTCTCTGTCCATGGGATTTTCCAGGTGAGAGTATCAGAGTGGGTTGCCATTTCCTTCTCCAGGGGATCTTCCTGACCCAGGGATCAAACCCAGGTCTCCTGCATTACAGGTAGATGCCTTACCCTCTGAGCCACCAGGGAAGCACCATATGACCCAGAATCCCACTCCTAGGCATATACCCTGAGGAAACCAAAATTGAAAGAGACACATGTGTCCTATTGTTCACTGCAGCACTATTTACAATAGCTAGAACTTAGGAGCAACCTGGATGTCCACTGACAGATAAATGGATAAAGAAGTTGTGGTATATATACACAATGGAATATTACTCACCCAAAAAAAGGAACACATTTGAGTCAGTTCTAATGAGGTGGATGAACCTAGAACCTATTATACGGAGTGAAGTGAGTCAGAAAGAGAAAGAGAAATATGGTAATCTAACACATATGTACGGAATCTAGAAAAGTGGTACTGAAGAATTTATTTACAGGGCAACAATGGAGAAACAGACATAGAGAATAGACTTATGGACATGTGGAGAGGGGAGGATAGGGTGAGATGTAGGGAAAGAGTAACATGGAAACTTACACTACCATATGTAAAATAGATAGCCAACAGGGATTTGCTGTATGGCTCAGGAAACTCAAACAGGGGCTCTGTATCAACCTAAAGGTGTGGAATGGGGAGAGGGATGGGAGGGAGTTTCAAAAGGTAGGGGATATATGTATACCTATGGCTGATTCATGTTGGGGTTTGACAAAAAAAAAAAAAAGCAAAATTCTGTAAAGCAATTATCCTTCAATAAAAATAAATTAATTTAAAAAATAATAGAGTTACATATCTCCTCTGGGTTGGACATAGACACGTATTATTCATATCAGAAAGATACGGTAGGTAGCTGCTCTAAAGTGAACTGAAATGGGTCAATTGTAAATACTCCAAACAAAGGAAAGTTTTAAGGGTACACCAATATACACATATAAAATTAATCTCTCAAAAGAAAGATCACACTATTCTAATTGTTTCATGCTCAAATGGTCTTTCCACTTCTGTTGCTTTCTGGCTCAAAGATCAAAAGGAGTACAAATGAAAAAGACAGAACTGCAAAAAACCATCACATTGAAAATGACAGCTGGAACCTTGAATCAAACATATTGTAGGTATATATATATATTATGAGAAATGACTATTATACACAGATTATTTGAAAATTACATAAACTATGATCATAAGTCATTTATATAAAGCCCAAATAAAATACATTCCTCCAAATTTTAGTTTCAATAATTTAAAATAATGATGATAAGTGTGATTGTTTCAATTCATTATGTTCATACTTTGAGATAATATACTCTGCACTTAAGCCCAAATTGTTTTCTTTAATCTATTAAAAAAAAATCCTGTAACATATAATTAGTATGTTTATTTTTCAGGTAAGAAAATTTAAGCTAACATAAATAATTTCTCCTCAAATTACACTAATAGTCAGAAGCAAGAAAAGGTTTTCATCTCAAGGTAATAAATAGGGTCTAATTTTTTTCTCCCTATTATGTGCTAGGCAACTCAGAGGCATTGTATCATTTACCCTTGTAGATATTTAGCAGAAGGCCATAAATAATATATTTCAGTGGATAGAAATCAAACCTGCAGGCTGTTTACTTTCTAGAAACGAGGTTTATGGTCAGGTGAAATCATGACATAATCCAGTTTTACTCTCAGAGACTGCCTTTCTTCATTTCTTTGGTCAGAGTGATCAAATACATGATGACAGCTCCTGAACCAGCAAGTAGAATCTCAGAACATGTTTAGGTATCAATGATTTGGTGTACATGGAGCCATGGTTCAATGTTTGATGGACTCTATTCCTGAGACAAGTAGGCTCACAGCTTGAAAAGACACTGACTGATGGCCAAATCACGGTTCCAAAAATTCAATTATATATACAGTAAAGAAGGGATCGAACATATATAGCCAATAATGCAGATTTTAGTCTTGTCCCTAGAGATAAGGTTATAAAGAGTTTCTATAAAATATTAATACATTTGTATATTCAAGACATAAGAACAACAATTTTTTTTTCTCTTTTTCTTCAGAGAGAAGTTTAAGTAATTTATCTAAAGTTTCAGAGCAAGGTGGATGAGCACCAAGAGACTGTCATTTTTCAGAGGTGTTTTGCATTATATTTGGGTTCAGTTCAGTTCAGTTGTTCAGTTCTGTCCGACTCTTTGTGACCCCATGAATCGCAGCATGCCAGGCCTCCCTGTCCATCACCAACTCCCGGAGTTCACTCAAACTCACGTCCATCGAGTCAGTGATGCCATCCAGCCATCTCATCCTCTGTTGTCCCCTTCTCCTTCTGCCCCCAATCCCTCCCAGCATCAGAGTCTTTTCCAATGAGTCAACTCTTTGCATGAGGTGGCCAAAGTACTGGAGTTTCAACTTTAGCATCATTCCTTCCAAAGAAATCCCAGGGCTGATCTCCTTCAGAATGGACTGATTGGATCTCCTTGCAGTCCAAGGGACTCTCAGGAGTCTTCTCTAACACCACAGTTCAAAAGCATCAATTCTTTGGCGCTCAGCTTTCTTCACAGTCCAACTCTCGCATCCATACATGATCACTGGAAAAACCATAGCCTTGACTAGACAGACCTTTGTTGGCAAAGTAATGTCTCTGATTAAAAAAAAATGGATTTTCTTTTTATTTTATGGTGCTTGTCTTTTTCCCTGTTATTTTAACAGCAGGTTTAAGAAAACATTAAGAAATTAGTGGTCAGTGACTTTAAAATAAAGGTGTTTCTGACCATTGAGAAAATCAGTTGTTCATGTGTTCTGGAAGTTTGCTGTGCTGTGCTGTGCTTAGTCACTCAATCATGTCCAACTCTTTGCAACCCCATGGAGTGTAGCCCACGAGGCTCCTCTGTCCATGGGGATTCTCCAGGGAAGAATACTGGAGTGGGTTGCCATGACCTCCTCCACGGAATCTTCCCAACCCAGGAATCGAACTGGGGTTTCCCGAATTGCAGGCAGAGTCATTATCGTCTGAGCTACCAGGGAAGCTGCTACTTTCACGAAGGAATCTTGCAGAACACTGACTAAAGAGAACAGACAGCACGGCAGTTTGATATAGCTGCTCAAGAATTTAACAGTCCATTTACATGTGTAGTATTTTGAACTAATGGTGAAATGTAACAAGATCATAAAGGCCTTCTCCTGTCTCCAGTTCACATCAAGATGAACCCAAAAGAGTCTTCTTGGATTCATTGAATATCTTTCCCTCTTACACACGTGAAGTATCTCTTCTTCATTGTGTACTTCCCATTTCACGTGCCTACCCATTATGGTCCACAACCAACACCATCACCATCACCCAAGAGCTTGTTAGAAATTGCAGAATCTCTGACCTCATCTCAGACCTACTGAATCAAAACTTTCATCTTAACAAGAGTCCCAGGTGATTCATATGCACATTACTGTTTGATAATCAGTGCCCTAAAGTAGAATTTATTGACCCTGGCTTACCATTAAAATATGTATTGAGGAGCTTTAACAAATATTAATGCCTGGCCCTAAGTCCCCTCACCTCCCTAACATTTCTCATTTAATTAGCTTGGTTTAGAGTCTGGTGATCTTAATGTGCAGCTCAATAAGTAATATATCATTATCATCATCATCATCATTCTAGATGTTTAAATATTTTGACTGTCCTTGCTCTTGGACCAATCAACTTTGCTCTACTCCTATTTGTCTCTAACTCCAGCTTCTGATGCCAAGTTGCTGTCATTTATTTTGTTTCTGTTAGTGATGGTTAATGTTTTTGAGAAACAAAATGAACGCTCCCAAAATAATGTTTGCTGCTTTGTCACTGGACATAATTATCTTTTACTTTAAATCCTTAAATAGTGCCAATTTGTACACTCATATCTGAGCTCTGGATATTTGGCATGTGACTAATTTGGAGAAACCAAAGAATATCTGAAATAGCAATAAACTTCAAACTACTTAGCAAGAGTAGAACTTCTGATTACCCATACACCTTGTTTGAGTGCTATTAACTTTGCTACTTACTACTGGCCAGGGCCATATTTACAAATATAGTTGTTAGAGCTGCCATCTATATGAAATATCTTTGCCTCTTCTTGGTTAGTCATAATCAGTAAATCTTCATTAAAAAAATGACAAATACTCTTTCATGAAGAACACTAACCCCAAGTTCTTTGTCATTCATATTTATATAATAGATATTTCCAAAAGAATTATGGATTAGGAGGGACTTGGAATCATAATGCTTTGTTTTCTATGACATTGCAATGTTCATTATGCAAAATTTAGTGCAAACTATATTTCTCAGTCATAGTGAATAGGCAGGAGTACAGAGAAGATCACATTTTTTGAAAGTGATTAAAGTGATATTTTCACCTTGAATAAAGTAGGAACAATACACTGACAATTTTTGTTATAACTCCTGAATCACTTCTCAAAAGATTAAGAATAACTGTACCTTGTCATTTTGAAATACAGTGTGTGTGTACATATGTGTTTATTTTTCCTAGTTTCATTGAAGACATATTATTAGTTAACCATGAGTACTTATGACTCTACTAGTATAACTTTGAAAACCCATTACATAATTTTAAATGATTAATACTATATTTAAATAGATTTTTTTTGGTTTCATTTTATTTTTGTTGTTTCTTTATTGCAGCCTCACCTCTATCTCACCCTAAGGGAAGCCAAAGTTACAAGTAATATCAACAAACCAAACCAGAGCTAGAATTTTTATACTCAGATCCAAATATTAACACATCAGGATTTATTTGGTCTCTTAAAAAAGAGACTTCAAAAGAGGACTTTAAGTCTGTTCCTTCTCCATGTCATGGTATGTGTTGTATTGCACAACTGTCCATACGAATATCTTATAATGAAAGCACAGAGCACTATGGAGCTGTGGACAAAAATTGTACCTACCAATAAGATCACGACAGCATTTGTCCATAGGATCCCTTTATAATTTGATAATGCTTTGTGAAGATACTACCTTAATGCCCAGAGTCACTATGTTTGGAGTGCAAAAACTTGCTCCCAGTAGTCATAGTCAGCTTAAGCAAATTGAACATAGAACAGGAACAGGTTAGACTTGGAGGTATTGGAAGATTACTAATATGTCTATGTATTTGAATCACAATTTTTTCAGGTAGACAACCTTTCTAATCAATTCAGGCCAAAGACCATAAACTAGAAGTTATTACCAATAAGCTCATGTTGCTGAGTGAAATTTATGAACCTAGTCTTTACCAGAACACTAGGTATGCGGCAGGCATTTAATAACTCACTTGTGAATTCAATGGAAAATATTATATCTAAAAGCTGAGTGTGGGGAGTGGATGTGTATGAAAATGGTAAATTGAATATGTTGTTAACTGTAGTTCTAAAAAAGAACAGACTGTTGTTGGGAGCATTGTATTTCCAGATTTACTGATATTACCTGGGGTCAAGACTTTGAGTGACTGTGATCTTAAATTGTCCAGGTCAAGAAGATCTTGACATCTAAATTAAATCCCTGAATATCTATGATCATGGACTCTCTATCTGATGTGTGGTAGGTTCTTGAATTCTAGGAAGTTATAAATGACAGTGGCATGAGGATATGCTATCAGCTATTGTTATGGACTTGTAAACGCACACAACTATGGCTACCTGGCCCTGGCATTTCTTCTTTTGCAATGTCTTTGAGTTTGCTTAGTCTAGAGGAATTATTTCTCACTCCCTTTTTTAATCGGGCTTTTGCTGTCTAGATTGATTCTTTCCCCACTTGATTAAGTCAGAATCATCTAAGCTATTTTCTTACTTTGGAAGCTCTCCTGAGAAGCCTGTAATATTTATAAACCAACAACGTGGCAAAGCCTCAGCCTCTCTCTCTTTTTCTCTCTCTTTAACATCCTCCCTCCCTCCATTTCTCCCTATTTCTATTTTTTCTCTACTTTGCTTAGCTGAAATGGCTATTAAGTGGCATCCCTGCTCAGGCTTGAAAAGGCTTAGGGTAGATGTTTCTTAGAATTGGGGCATTTTTTTTTTCTCTTATTCCTCTCATCAGTTTCTGTTTCTTACTACTATGATGCTCTGGATTGGTGTTTCCTTATCATTACAGTATTAACATCTGAAGCCCTATTATTGGCCATAAATGGATAAGGCAAAAGAGAAGGCTGTTGGGCTTGCATTGGTCCTAGGCACCAGGCAATTCCTAGTCTATGTAAAAGAATGCTTAACACATGGACTAGCATAATTCACTTCCTTAATACCTCAGTTGATAAAGAATCCTCCTGCAATGCAGGAGACCCTAGTTAAATTCCTGGGTTGGGAAGATCTGCTGGAGAAGGGATTAGCTACCCACTCTAGTATTCTTGGGCTTCCCTTGTGACTGAGATGGTAAAGAATCTACTTGCAATGCAGGAGATCTGGGTTCGACCCCTGGGTTGGGAAGATCCCCTGGAGAAGGGAAAGGCTACCCACTCCAGTATTCTGGCCTGGAGAATTCCATAGACTGTATAGTCCATGAGGTCACAAAGAGTCAGACACTACTGAGCAACTTTCACTTCACTAGCATAATTCACTGAGGATCCATATTATGGTATGGGGCTAATCTTCATGGTAATAAAGTTATATAAACTTTCCATGCCACAGTTTCCTTATCCCTAAAATGTGGATAAATAAAGGAACCTATCTCAAAGACTTGTTATAAACACTCAATTAGAAAACATAGGTGTGTTTGAAATAAGAACTGGCTTTAATAAGAGCTGTATAAGTATTTGCTATTATTACTATTATTTACTATTAAAAAGAATGTGAATCCATAGCATGAGGTAATCAGGGACATAATAATGGCTTTATCCTTAGCCAAAACAATCACAAACCCTGGTGTCCTCCTTTGGTGCTAAAGATATACCATGGTTCCAGTTAATATCATAAGAAGAAATGAGACATACATGTCTGCCAGCCAGCTAGTCTTAAATCAGTTTGTGTATTTTTATATGTATATTAACTACGTTTATATTTAGATGTGATTCCAGAAATGCAAAGATTTTTTGAAGAGAGTCAAAGACAACTTCCCTTGTTGTATTTGACTCCATAGATATAGTCTGTTCTAAAAAGAGATATTGCAATGTGACCATTGTTGGGCTGGAAGAAAAATATAATTTCTTAGTGATCACTCAGATAATGTACACCCCATTGTAACAAAATAATTCACCTGGGTACATAAGATTTTATATATGTGAAAAAAGAAGAGAAAATGGAGATGTAGGAGTAGAGAGAGTAAGAGAGAGAGTAAGAGAGAGAGAGAGAGATTTGTTTTCTAGCCAAGAAATGAATACTTGGCAGTCTTCTCTACATGTCTTCCATTTCAGTGTTTCAAACCCAAGAAATTGAGATGACTGGACATGACTGAACATTGACTCACAACATAACCATCTAAAAAAATCACCGTTTCACACATTTTTAGAAAGAAGAACCTCAAACATCAAGAAGTCCCTTTCTTCTCAGCAAAAAATACTCTTACTTTACTCAAACTTTAAAGGGCTCTCAGCTCTATCTGTACAAATATAAAATAAGAAAATAAAGAAAATGAAAGAATTGTTCAAATCTTGCCTGCCATTACAGTAACAAATCAAATTAGCTGCTTAGTTTCTCTTTCAACCTTCTAACAATGTCTCACTTTCACACATATCCTCCCTTGGGTATGTGTCATGACTTTGTCAAACCCTATTACACACTTCAGTTCTTTGACAAAGGATTAACTGGGAAAATCTACCTTTCTTAAGATGCAACTATGGTTCTGGTGAATTTGACTAAATTTTTATATATAGAGTTACTATCCTAGAAGGAATTTATACTGAGTATGCAGTGTAATAAACAAAGTCTGCATACCTGGATATTAACCCTCCAAAGAAAATATCAGCTTTTGAGTAGTTCTTGGTACACTCTACATTTGGGCTCTTTTGACTATTCTTCAGGAAGAGATTTGTAACCTATATGCAGGAAAATGCTCGTTGGGTTATATTTAAACTGACAAATTATTATAATAATATTTCATAAAGAATTGGTTAGAATTCAGGAATTTACAAATTTTTTTCAACATCACTGATTCAATGGTTTTTGTTTCTTTCTAGATTAATTTGTGTGTATATGTAATGCTTTCTATCTGAGCTTTTTGACCACATCAGGAATCATTCAAGTACTTTATTCATGGTGAAAATAAAATAATATAATACTTATAAAAGACAATGTAAACTACTCCATACAATGCAAGAGTGAGATAATATTACCATGTGACATTTTTCCAAGAGGGTGTAGTGGCATGCAAATAAGCCTTTAATTGTCATTCATAAGCTCTATTTCTGTATCCCGGTCTGCTATAATATCCCAGGAAAGGCTAAACATTCACAGAAACCAGACTGAGAAAGTTTCCCCTGTGCCCTAATATCATAGAAGTTGAAATAGACCACTAAATGGAGATCTTTTAACCTTGTTCATTAGTTTTTTTCAATGCTATTAATGACCTTTTATTCCCTTCTGAATTATTGAACTACTCTATATTGCTGTGTACTCTGCCTCACTCTCTCTGTAAAATGGGAATAAAAGCACTAAGAAATGTATGGTTTCATGGTGTTAGGAAGATGGATTAATATTGACAAAACACTTTGTAGTTTCAAAGGTCCATTCCAACATTAATGAGCATTATTAGAGGATTGCATTGCAGCTTAATAAAATGATGAGTCAACTGACATTACATTTTGAATCCTAATTAGCCAATTTTAAGCCCGCTAGTTTGAGTGCTCAGATGTCCATTTTGCCAGTCAGGAACTGATTTTACTTGGGTTCATAAGCTTTTACAGAATTTTTTCTAGCTATATTCATAGAAAAATTGTACTATTCATTTATGAAGCCTTTTTAAAAGGTCTGTATTCTGACCCTCCCATTAGAAATATATAATAAAAAATATTAGAAAATAATTAAAACATAAATATAGAGTTATTGGTATCTAGCTACAGTGTTTAACAAATTAAACTAGTTTTCTCTTTACAAATATTATAATATTCAAATGTTGCTTATAAAGTGAGTTTCTGAACATCTTCTATTGACTGCCATTGTAAAATTATGAATTTTCTTCTTTGCTCTCCAAAATGTTCTAAACATATAATTAAGTAATATTTGAGAATAGTAGTTAGGGAGTTTGGAATTGACATGTATGCACTGCTATATTTAAAATGGATAACTAACAAGGACCCACTGTATAGCACAGGGAACTCTGCTTAATATTATATAACAGGCTAAAAGGGAAAATAATTTGAAAAAGAATAGATACATGTATATGTATAACTGAATCACTTTGCTGTATGTCCAAAACTATCACAACTTTGTTAATCAACTATGCTTCAATACAAAATAAAAGTTAAAAAAATTTCAGGTTGCAATCAGTTCAGTTCAGTTCAGTTGCTCAGTCGTGTCCGACTCTTTGCGACCCCATGAATTGCAGCACGCCAGGCCTCCCTGTCCATCACCAACTCCCGGAGTTCACTCAGACTCACGTCCATCGAGTCAGTGATGCCATCCAGCCATCTCATCCTCTGTTGTCCCCTTCTCCTCCTGCCCCAAATCCCTCCCAGCATCAGAGTCTTCTCCAATGAGTCAACTCTTCACATGAAGTGGCCAAAGTACTGGAGATTCAGCTTTAGCATCATTCTTTCCAAAGAAATCCCAGGGCTGATCTCCTTCAGAATGGACTGGTTGGATCTCTGCGCAGTCCAAGGGGCTCTCAAGAGTCTTCTCCAACACCACAGTTCAGAAGCATCAATTCTTCGGTGCTCAGCCTTCTTCACAGTCCAACTCTCATAGTACTTGAAAAAGATGCACCTAGAAGAAAATCGGAGAAGGCAATGGCACCCCACTCCAGTACTCTTGCCTGGAAAATCCCGTGGATGCAGGAGCCTGGTAGGCTGCAGTCCTTGGGGTCGCTAAGAGTCGGACAGGACTGAGCGTCTTCACCTTCACTTTTCACTTTCATGCATTGGAGAAGGAAACTGCAACCCACTCCAGTATTGCTTCCTGGAGAATCCCAGGGACGGGGGAGCCTGGTGGGCTGCCATTTATGGGGTCTCACAGAGTCGGACACGACTGAAACGACTTAGCAGCAGCAGAAGAAAATATTCACCTTCTGTGAAACAATACTTATTTGCTACATACAATAAGTGTATATTAAACACGGATATAGAATAAAATGCAAGTTCATTAGCTATGATACTATAATATTAATATTAAAACTAACCAATATTTTGGGGGCTAGGGAGAATAAGTGGAAGGATGTATAAGTGTATGAATTTGCTTAGATGACTTCTATTTTAAATTGGTCCCCCTAAATCTTGGCACATTTTTTTTTACCCTGGGTGATATTTAGCTGTATTTATTTTTCCCCAGGTTTAGATTGAAAATATCTTGAAATATCATACCAAAGAAGATGGCAATGGATGTAGAAGACTGTGTACTAATTCTCAAACTCACCCACAAAATGCAAAGTAGACAGGTTTTTCTTTAATGTTTGACACAGCCACTTAAAAATCCAAAAAGGAAGAAAACTTTAAATGAAATATACCCACAAATCTAGAGTAAAAAGAGGTTAACATGTATTAGAGCTTCCTTCTTCCCCATAATCTTCATCAGAAGTAAATTCATCCCTCATTTCCCAGCAACTGGTAATAGATTATTGGTTTTGGAAAATGATCTAAGATGAAAGAAGAAAGATAAATAGAAACAGCATGTTCCAAACAGTTACAGTTCCAAGTGAAACAATAAAAGGCAAATAGGAGTGTGTTTAATAAAAAGTAAAATGGACTACAAATATCTCTCAAAAGGGTTATTAACTGTTTAACAAATTGGATCATTATCCATACCTCCTGGCCAATTGCAGGACAATGAGGAAAGAGTACATCTATTAGAGATATTCATGGTTCTAGTATGACCAAGAATAACATTTTCCTCATCTCAGCACTGTGACACTATGATAAACACTTGGCATAGTAAAAATAAGTAAATAAAAGGAAGATTCAGCATTGACAGGAGTTAAACATGTTATTCTAAGAACTTGGGAATTGCTGAGTTAAGGCTCAGGCCACTGAGATATCCCCTACAAGACTGCAAGGCAAGGTTATATATGTAATATACTGACCTATATAATGCTTGCTTCAGGAAAGGAGTTAGACTAAAATTTCAACCTACTTCATGCATTTGAATCATATTATGTTATCCTTATATGACATTGAAAATAGTCCATTCAAAAATAAGCATTTTACTGCTATGAAGTAAGTCAAAAATAAAATCATTTCCTGCAACTTAAGGCTGTTGTTCTTTTATTAAAAACAACAAAAAATCCTCATTTTAAGAATGAAATCAAGAGTTGAGTTGAGTTCAGTTCATTTCAGTTGCTCAGTCGTGTCCGACTCTTTGCGACCCCCTGAATCGCAGCATACCAGGCCTCCCTGTCTATCACCAGCTCCCAGAGTTCACTCAGACTCACGTCCATCGAGTCAGTGATGCCATTCAGCCATCTCATCCTCTGTTGTCCCCTTCTCCTCCTGCCCCCAATCGCTCCCAGCATCAGAGTCTTTTCCAATGAGCCAACTCTTCACATGAGGTGGCCAAAGTACTGGAGATTCAGCTTTAGCATCATTCTTTCCAAAGAAATCCCAGGGCTGATCTCCTTCAGAATGGACTGGTTGGATCTCCTTGCAGTCCAAGGGACTCTCAAGAGTCTTCTCCAACACCACAGTTCAAAAGCATCCATTCTTTGGCACTCAGCCTTCTTCACAGTCCAACTCTTACATCCATGCATGACCACTGGAAAAACCATAGCCTTGACTAGACAGACCTTATTTGCAAAGTAATGCCTCTGCTTTTCAATATACTATCTAGGTTGGTCATAATTTTTCTTCCAAGGAGTAAGCATCTTTTAATTTCATGGCTGCAGTCACCATCTGCAATGATTTTGGAGCCCCAAAAAATAAAGTCTGACACTGTTGCCACTGTTTCCCTATCTATTTCCCATGAAATGATGGGACCAGATGCCATGATCTTCGTTTTCTGAATATTGAGCTTTAAGCCAACATTTTCACTCTCCACTTTCACTTTCATCAAGAGGCTTTTTAGTTCCTCTTCACTTTCTGCCATAA
Organism: Bos grunniens; assembly: GCF_055505025.1. Taxonomy (NCBI): domain Eukaryota; kingdom Metazoa; phylum Chordata; class Mammalia; order Artiodactyla; family Bovidae; genus Bos; species Bos grunniens. The sequence goes on along the minus strand of NC_141194.1, from coordinate 94,569,998 downwards.
GGGTGGTGTCATCTGCATATCTGAGGTTACTGATATTTCTCCTGGCAATCTTGATTCCAGCTTGTCCTTCTTCCAACTCAGCGTTTCTCATGATGTACTCTGCATATAAGTTAAATAAGCAGGGTGACAATATACAGCCTTGACTTACTCCTTTTCCTACTTGGAACCAGTCTGTTGTTCCATGTCCAGTTCTAACTGTTGCTTCCTGACCTGCATACAAATTTTTCCAGAGACAGGTCAGGTGGTCTGGTATTCCCATCTCTTTCAGAATTTTCCACAGTTTATTGTGATCCACACAGTCAAAGGCTTTGGCATAATCAATAAAACAGTAGATGTTTTTTCTGGAACTCTCTTGCTTTTTTACTGATCTGGAAGATATTGGCAATTTGATCTCTGGTTCCTCTGCCTTTTCTAAATCCAGCTTGAACATCTGGAAGTTCAGAGTTCACGTATTGTTGAAGCCTGGCTTGGGGAATTTTGATCATTAGTTTACTAGTGTGTGAGATGAATACAATTGTGTGGTAGTTTGTGCGTTCTTTGACATTGTCTTTTTTAGGTATTGGAATGAAAACTGACCTTTTCCAGTCCTGTGGTCACTGTTAAGTTTTCCAAATTTGCTGGCATATTGAGTGCAGCACTTTCACAGCACTGTAGGTACTGAATTTATTTTTCAGTGGTGTGTCTATAGTTCCCAAGAGGAGCCAGCTTCCCACTCATTTTATCTATTTACTTTTGTCAGTTGTAACACAGAATTAGAACCTTGCTGAATACTTCACTATAAGTATTTGACCCATGTTAAAATAATGTTCATCAGGGATCTAATTTATTTATTTTTTAATTGTTTTCATCCTAATTCTGGTTCAAGGCCTGATTTAAGCAATTGCATATTCAAAGGAGGGCCTGGAGAAAGTGAAGCTGTTAATTCTGTTTTTTCAGCTTCTTGGTAATGCATGACCCCATGTCCCAATTCCAGAATTTCTCATTTATTTGAAAAGGATAGCAGATTCAATTGCAGGTGGTCAGTGTCCACATGATAATAAACTCTGCTCCGTGGATCTCTAAGAATATGATGAAAGGATTATCTTCTCACTGTTTAAAACAATATTTTGCGTGCAATTTCTGTCTCATCATCTCCTGAGTTCTACAAAGAACACCGGTTTAAGATATAGATCTCTATCAAGGCATAATGCATACTTAATTTGTATATATTTTAGTTTTCTTTAGAAAATATTTACAGATTTATAATTGAACATAACTGCCCTCAACTTTTACACATTATTGAAATAAGAATTGTCTATATAAATTATTTCTGTACATTTCCCCACATAAAGATGCCTTCATCTCTGAACACTTGGCTGAATTTACACTTCACCCACACTGCCAATGTTGGTCTACAGTAAATTTCTTCATGGCAGAGGTAAACCTGTTTACTTTTTAATTTTTATTTTATATTGGAGAATAGTTGATTTACAATGTTGTGTTAGTTTCAGATGCCCTAAAAAGTGATTCAGTCATGCCTATATATATGGGTGTGTGTCTGTGTATAATTTTTCAGATTCTTTTTTCATATAGGTTATTGGAAAGTATTGAGTAGAGTTATTTGTACTATACAGTAGGTCACTGTTGTTTATCTATTTATAATAGTACTGTGTATATATCAACCTGAATTTCCCAAATTATCCATCCCCCCTTTTTCCCTTTGGTAAGCATAAATTTGTTTTATAAGTCTGTATCTGTCTTGTAAAAAAGTTAATTTGTAACATACTTTTAGATTCCACATATAAGTGATATAATATGGTATTTGTTTTCTGTCTTATTTCATTTAGTTTAATAAGCTCTAGTTCCATCCATGTTGCTTAAAATAACAATATTGCATTCTTTATTTTGGCAGAGTAATATTCCCTTGTGTGTGTGTGTGTGTGTGTGTGTTTGTGTGTGTGTTGTGTATCTGTGTAATATCTTCTTTATCTATTGATGTTTCCATGTCTTGGCCATTGTAAATAGTGCTGCTATGAACATTGAGGTGCATGTATCTTTTCAAATTGCAGTTTTCTCTAGATGTACATCCAAGAGTGAGATTGCTGATCATATGGTAGCTTTATTTTTATTTTTTTGAAGGAAACTCTGTACTGTTCCCATAGTGGATATACCAATTTATATTCCTCCCAACAGTGTAGGAAGTTTTCCATTTTCTCCACACCCTCTCCAGCATTTATTGTTTGTAGAATTTTTGATGAAGGCTATTCTGACTGGTGTGATGTGATATCTCACTCTAGTTTTGATTTGCATTTTTCTCATAATTAATGATATTGAGCATTTTTCATGTACTTTTGGGCCATTTGTGTGTCTTCTTTGGATAAATTTCTATTTAAATCTTTTTTCCAATTTTTGATTTGTTTGATTTTTTTTTTTTATATTGAGTTGCATGAGTTGTGTTTATATTTTGGTGATTAACCCTTTACTGGCAACATCATTTGTAAATATTTTCTCCCATTCTGTGAGTTGTCTGTTCATTTTGTTTACAGTTTCCTTTGCTATGCTGTAATTTATGTCAAAGAGTTAGGGTACTATCACATTCAATACTTTGGCCACCTGATACAAATAGCCAACTCATTGTAAAAGACCCTGATGCTGAGAAAGATTGAAGGCAGAAGGAGAAGAGAGCAACAGAGGATGAGATGGTTGGATGGCATCACTGATGCAACGGACATGAACTTGGGCAAACTCCGTGAAATGGTGAGGGACAGGGAATCCTGGCGTGCTACAATCCATGGGGTTGTAAAGAGTTGGAAATTACTTAGGGACTGAGCAACAGCAATAACAATATCATTCTGGCTATGCTTTCTTCTAAGAGTTTCATTTATTTATTTATTTTTTATTGGAGTATAATTGCTTTACAATGTTGCATAAGTTTATTCTATACAATGAAAAGAATCAGCTATATGTATGCATATATTCTCTCCCTCCTGGATGTCCCTCCTAAACCCCCATCCCACCTTTCTAGGTCATCACAGAGCCCTGTACTGAACTTCCTGTGCTTTAAAGCAGGTTCCCACTAGCTATATGCTTTATACATTGTAGTGTATATATGTCAATCCTAGTCTCCCAGTTTGTCCCACCCTCTCCTCTCCCCACCCCACGTCCACATGTCCATTCATTATGCCTTTGTCTCTATTCTTGCCTGGAAATAGGTTTATCTGTATAATTTTTTCTATATTCAGCATATATGCATTAATATATGATATCTGTTTTGGTCTTTCTGACTTAATTCACTCTATATAACAGATTCTAGGGCCATCCACATCTCGACAAATAACCCAAATTTGTTCCTTTTCCAGTTCAGTTCAGTCGCTTAGTCGTGTCCGACTCTGTGACCCCATGAATCGCAGCATGACAGGCCTCCCTGTCCATCACTAACTCCCAGAGTTCAACAAACTCATGTGCATGGAGTTGGTGATGCCATCCAGCCACCTCATCTTTGGCGTCCCCTACTCCTCCTGCCCCCAATCCCTCCCAGTATCAGGGTCTTTTCCAATGAGTCAACTCTTCGCATGATGTGGCCAAAGTATTGGAGTTTCAGCCTCAGCATCAGTCCTTCCAATGAACACCCAGGACTGGTCTCTTTAAGATGGACTGGATGGATCTCCTTGCATTCCAAGAAACTTGTAAGAGTCTTCTCCAACACCACAATTCAAAAGCATCAATTCTTCTGTGGTCAGCTTTCTTCACAGTCCAACTCTCACATCCATACATGACCACTGGAAAAACCATAGCCTTGACTAGATGGACCTTTCCTGGCAAAGTAATATCTCTGCTTTTCAATATGCTGTCTAGGTTGGTCATAAGTTTCCTTCCAGGTAGTAAGCGTCTTTTAATTTCATGGCTGCAATCACTATCTGCAGTGATTTTGGAGCCCATAAAAATAAAGTCTGACACTGTTTCCACTGTTTCTCCATCTATTTCCCATGAAGTGATGGGACTGGATAACATGATCTTTGTTTTCTGAATGTTGAGTTTTAAGCCAACTTTTTCACTCTCCTCTTTCACCTTCATCAAGAGGCTTTTAAGTCCCTCTTCACTTTCTGCCATAAGGGTGGTGTCATCTCCATTTCTGAGGTTATTGATATTTCTCCCAGCAATCTTGATTCCAGCTTAAGTTTCTTCTACCCCAGCGGTTCTCATGATGTACTCCGCATATAAATTAAATAAGCAGGGTGAGAATATACAGTCTTAATGTATTCCTTTACCTATCTGGAACCAGTCTGTTGTTCCATGTCCAGTTCTAACTGTTGCTTCCAGACGTGCATATAGGTTTGTCAAGAGGCATGTCAGGTGGTCTGGTATTCCAATCTCTTTCAGAATTTTCCACAGTTTATTGTGATCCACAAAGTTAAGGGCTTTGGAATAGTCAATAAAGCAGAAATATATGTTTTTCTGGAACTCTCTTGCTTTTTCAATCATCCAGCGGATGTTGGCAATTTGATCTCTGGTTCCTCTGCCTTTTCTACAACCAGCTTGAACATCTGGAAGTTCATGGTTCACATATTGTTGAAACCTGGCTTGGAGAATTTTGAGCATTACTTTACTAGCGTGTGAGATGAGTGAAATTGTGCAGTAGTTTGAGAATTCTTTGGCATTGCCATTCTTTGGGATTAAAATGGAAACTGACCTTTTCCAGTCCTGGGGCCACTAGTGAGTTTTCCATATTTGCTGGCATATTGAGTTCAGCACTTTCACAGCATCATCTTTCAGGATTTTAAACAGCTCAACTGGAATTCCATCACTTCCACTAGCTTTTGGCATAGTGATCCCTTCTAAGGGCCACTTGACTTCACATTCCAGGATGCCTGGCTCTAGGGGAGTGATCCCACCATTGTGATTATCTGGGTCGTGAAGATCTTTTTTGTATAGTTCTTCAGTGTATTCTTGCCACCTCCTCTTTATATCTTCTGCTTCTATTAGATTCCTACCATTTCTGTCCTTTACTGAGCCCATCTTTGCATGAAATGTTCCCTAGGTATCTCTAATTTTCTTGAAGAGATCTCTAGTATTTTCCATTCTGTTGTTTTCCTCTATTTCTTTGCATTGATTGCTGAGGAAGCCTTTCCTATCTCTCCTTGCTATTCTTTGGAACTCTGCATCCAAAGATTGATTCCAAAAAATCAAATGGATATCTCTTTCCTTTTCTCCTTTGCTTTTCACTTCTCTTCTTTTCACAGCTATTTGTAAGGCCTCCTCAGACAGCCATTTTGCTTTTTTGCATTTATTTCCAATGGAGTTGGTCTTGATCCCAGTCTCCTGTACAATGTCACGAATCTCCATCCATAGTTCATCAGGTACTATGTTTATCAGACCTAGTCCCTTAAATCTATTTCTCACTTCCACTGTATAATCATAAGGGATTTGATTTAGGTCATACCTGAATGGTCTAGTGGTTTTCCCTACTTTCTTCAATTTAAGTCTGAATTTGGCAATAAGGAGTTCATGATCTGAGCCAAAGACAGCTCTTGGTCTTGGTTTTGCTGACTGTATATAGGTTCTCCATCTTTGGCTGCAAAGAATATAATCAATCTGATTTCGGTGTTGACCATCTGATGATGTCCATGTGTAGAGTCTTCTCTTGTGTTGTTGGAAGAGAGTGTTTGCTATGACCAGTGCTTTCTCTTGGCAAAACTCTATTAGCCTTTGCTCTGCTTCATTCCATGTTCCAAGGCCAAATTTGCCTGTTACTCCAGGTGTTTCTTTACTTCCTACTTTTACACATTCCAGTCCCCTATAATGAAAAGCACATCTTTTGGGGGTTGTTAGTTCTAAAAGGTATTGTAGGTCTTCATAGAACCATTAAACTTCAGCTTCTTCAGTGTTACTGGTTGGGGCAAAGGCTTGGATCACCGTGATATTGAATGGATCACCTTGGAAACAAACAGAGATAATTCTGTCGTTTTTGAGATTGCATTGAAGTACTGCATTTCAGACTCTTGTTGACCATGATGGCTACTCCATTTCTTCTAAAGGATTCCTGCCCACAGTAGTAGATATAATGGTCATCTGAGTTAAATTCACCCTTTCCAGTCCATTTTAGTTCGCTGATTCCTAGAATGTCGACGTTCACTCTTGCCAGCTCCTGTTTGACCACTTCCAATTTTCCTTGATTCACGGACCTGACATTCCAGGTTCCTATGCAATATTGCTCTTTACAGCATTGGACTTTGCAAGAATTACCAGTCACATCCACAACTGGGTATTGTTTTTGCTTTGGCTCCATCCCTTCATTCTTTCTGGAGTTACTTTTCAACTGATCTCCAGTAGCATATTGGGCACCTACTGACCTGGGGAGTTCCTCTTTCAGTATCCTATTATTTTGCCTTTTCATACTGTTCATGGGGTTCTCAAGGCCATAATACTGAAATGGTTTGCCATTCCCTTCTCCAATGGACCACATTCTGTCAGAACTCTCCACCATGATCCATCCGTCTTGGTTGGCCCCACACGGCATGACTTAGTTTCATTGAGTTAGACAGAGCTGTGGTCCATGTGATTAGATTGACTAGTTTTCTATGATTATGGTTTCAGTGTGTCTGCCCTCTGATGCCCTTCTCACAACACCTACTGTCTCGCTTGAGTTTCTCTTACCTTGGACGTGTGGTATCTCTTCACGGCTGCTCCAGCAAAGCTCAGCCACTGCTCCTTACCTTGGAAGAGGTCACCCCTCTTCACCTTTAATGTGGAGCAGCTCCTCTCAGCCCTCCTGCTCCCACACAGCCACTGCTCCTTGGACATGTGGTTGCCCCTTTTTATGGCTAATATTCCATTGAGTTAGACAAGGCTGTGGTCCTAGTGTGATTAGACTGACTAGTTTTCTGTGAGTATGGTCTCAGTGTGTCGGCCCTCTGATGCCCTCCTGCAACACCTACCATCTTACTTGGGTTTATCTTACCTTGGGCATGGGGTATCTCTTCACGGCTGCTCCAGCAAAGTGCAGCCAATGCTCCTTACCTTGGACGAGGGGTATCTCCTCACTGCCGCCCTTCCTGACCTTCAACGTGGGATAGCTCCTCTAGGCCCTCCTGGCCCGCGCAGCCATGGCATGGGGTTGGTCCTCCCGGCCACCGCCCCTGGCCTCGAGCTTGGGGTTGCTCCTCCCGGCTGCCACCCCTGTCCTGGAGCATGGGGACATGGGGTAGCTCCTCCCGCCCGCTGCCCCTGGCCTCAGGCTTAGGGGCGTGGGGTAGCTCCTCCCGCCCGCCGCCCCTGGCCTCGGACTTAAGGGCTTGGGGTATCTCCTCACGGTGCCGCCCCTGACCTCAGACACTGGGTATCTCCTCTCGGCTGCCCCCCTCCAAGATGGGCAGGTCATGGTGAAGAGATCTGACAGAATGTGGTCCACTGGAGAAGGGAATGACTAAACACTTCAGTATTCTTGCCTTGAGAACCCCAAGAACAGTATGAAAAGTCAAAATGATAGGATACAGAAAGAGAAACTCCCCAGGTCAGTAGGTGCCCAATATGCTACTGGAGATCAGTGGAGAAATAACTCCAGAAAGAATGAAGGGATGGAGCCAAAGCAAAAACAATACCCAGTTGTGGATGTGACTGGTGATAGAAGCAAGGTCCGATGCTGTAAAGAGCAATATTGCATAGAACCTGGAATGTCAGGTCCATGAATCAAGGCAAATTGGAAATGGTCAAACAAGAGATGGCAAGAGTGAATGTCGACATTCTAGGAATCAGTGAACTCAAATGGACTGGAAAGGGTGAATTTAACTCAGATGACCATTATATCTACTACTATGGGCAGGAATCCCTCAGAAGAAATGGAGCATGCCATCATGCCAAATGCCATCATGGTCAACAAAAGAGTCTGAAATGCAGTACTTGGATGCAATCTCAAAAACAACAGAATGATCTCTGTTCGTTTCCAAGGCAAACCATTCAGTATCACAGTAATCCAAGTCTATGCCCCAACCAGTAATGCTGAAGAAGCTGAAGTTGAACGGTTCTATGAAGACCTACAAGACCTTTTAGAACTAACACCCAAAAATATGTCCTTTTCATTATAGGGGACTGAAATGCAAAAGTAGGAAGTCAAGAAACACCTGAAGTAACAGGCAAATTTGGCCTTGGAATACAGAATGAAACAGGGCAAAGACTAGTAGAGTTTTGCCAAGAAAATGCACTGGTCATAACAAACACCCTCTTCCAACAACACAAGAAAAGACTATACATGGACATCACCAGATGGTCAACACCAAAATCAGATTGATTATATTCTTTGCAGCCAAAGATGGAGAAGCTCTATACAGTCAGCAAAAACAAAACCAGGAGCTGACTGTGGCTCAGACCATGAACTCCTTATTGCCAAATTCAGACTTAAATTGAAGAAAGTAGGGGAAACCACTAGACCATTCAGGTATGACCTAATTCAAATCCCTTATCATTATACAGTGGAAGTGAGAAATATATTTAAGGGCCAAGATCTGATGCAGTGCCTGATGAGCTATGGAATGAGGTCCGTGACACTTACAGGAGACAGGGATCAAGATCATTCCCATGGAAAAGAAATGCAAAAAAGCAAAATGGCTGTCTGGGGAGGCCTTACAAATAGCTATGAAAAGAAGAGAAGCAAAAAGCAAAGGAGAAAAGGAAAGATCTAAACATCTGAATGCAGAGTTCCAAAGAATAGCAAGAAGAGGTAAGAAAGCCTTCTTCAGCCATCAATGCAAAGAAATAGAGGAAAATAACAGAATGGGAAAGACTAGAGATCTCTTCAAGAAAATCAAAGATACCAAAGGAACATTTCATTAAAAGATGGGCTCGATAAAGGACAGAAATGGTATGGACCTAACAGAAGCAGAAGATATTAAGAAGAGATAGCAAGAATACACAGAAGAACTGTACAAAAAAGATCTTCACGACCCAGATAATGACGATGGTGTCACTGACCTAGAGCCAGACATCCTGCAATGTGAAGTGAATTGAGCCTTAGAAAGCATCACTACGAACAAAGCTAGTGGAGATGATAGAATTCCAGTTGAGCTATTCCAAATCCTGAATGATGCTACTGTGCAAGTGCTGCACTCAATATGCCAGCAAATTTGGAAAACTCAGCAGTGGCCACAGGATTGGAAAAGGTCAGTTTGCATTCCAATCCCAAAGAAAGGCAATACAAAGGAATGCTCAAACTACTGCACAATTGCACTCATCTCACACGCTAGTAAAGTAATGCTCAAAATTCTCCAAGCCAGGTTTCAACAATAGCTGAACTGTGAACTTCCTGATGTTCACGCTGGTTTTAAAAGGAAGAGGAACCAGAGATCAAATTGCCAACATCCGCTGGATCATGGAAAAAGCAAGAGAGTCCCAGAAAAACATCTATTTCTGCTCTATTGACTATGCCAAAGCCTTTGACTGTGTGGATCACAATAAACTGTGGAAAATTCAGAAAGAGATGGGAATACCAGACCACCTGACCTGCCTCTTGAGAAATCTGTATGTAGGTCAGGAAGCAACAGTTAGAACTGGACATGGAACAACAGACTGGTTCCAAATAGGAAAAGGAGTACATCAAGGCTGTATATTGTCACTCTGTTTATTTAACTTATATGCAGAGTACATCATGAGAAACGCTGGACTGGAAAAAACACAAGCTGGATCAAGATTGCCGAGAGAAATATCAATAACCTCAGATATGGAGATGACACCACCCTTAGGGCAGAAAGTGAAGAAGAACTCAAAAGCCTCTTGATGAAAGTAAAAGTGGAGAGTGAAAAAGTTGGCTTAAAGCTCAACATTCAGAAAACGAAGATCATGGCATCCGGTCCCATCACTTCATGTGAAATCGATGGGGAAACAGTGGAAACAGTGTCAGACTTTCTTTTCATGGGTTCCAAAATCACTGCAGATGGTGACTGCAGCCATGAAATTAAAAGACGCTTGCTCCTTGGAAGGAAAGTTTTGACCAACCTAGATAGCATATTCAAAAGCAGAGACATTACTTTGCCAACAAAAGTTCGTCTAGTCAAGGCTATGGTTTTTCCTGTGGTCATGTATGAATGTGAGAGTTGGACTGTGAAGAAGGCTGAACGCCAAAGAATTGATGCTTTTGAACTGTGGTGTTGGAGAAGACTCTTGAGAGCCCCTTGGACTGCAAGGAGATCCAACCAGTCCATTCTAAAGGGATCAGCCCTGAGATTTCTTTGGAAGGAATGATGCTAAAGCCGAATCTCCAGTACTTTGGCCACCTCATGCGAAGAGTTGACCCATTGGAAAAGTCTCTTATGCTGGGAGGGATTGGGGGCAAGAGGAGAAGGGGACGACAGAACATCAGATGGCTGGATGGCATCACTGAATCTATGGACGTGAGTCTCAGTGAACTCCGGGAGTTAGTGATGGACAGGGAAGCCTGGCATGCTGCTATTCATGGGGTCGCAAGGATTTGGACATGACTGAGAGACTGATCTGATCTGATCTGGATATCCATTGTATACATGGACCACATCTTCATCCATTTACCTGTCAATGGACATTTGTTTGTATTTTCTGGCTATTGTAAATAGTGCTACAATGAACATTCGGGTACATGTGCCATTTTGAATTATGGTTTTCCCTGGATGTATGCCCCATAGTGGGATTGCTGGGTCATATGGTAGTTCTATTTTTAGTTTTTCAAAGAGCCTCCAAACTGTTCCCCACAGTGACTGTATCAATTTACATCCCCACCAACAATACAAGAGGGTTCCCTTTTCTCCACCTCCTCTCTAGGTTTTGGTTTGTAGAGTTTTGATGATGGCCATTTTGATTGATGTGAGGTTATACTTTATTGTAGTTTTTATTTGCATTTCTCTAATAATGAGCCATCTTGAGCATATTTTCATCTATTTATTAGCCATCTGTATGTTTTCTTTGGGGAGGTGTCTATTAGGTCTTCTCCCCATTTCTTGATTGGGCTATTTGTTTATTTGATACTGAGCTCCATGAGCTGTTGGTTTATCTCAGAGGAGTCCTTTGTCCATTGCTTCATTTGTAAATATGTTCTCCTATTATAAGGATTGTTTTTTTTTTTTCCTCTTGTTTATTGTTTCTTTTACTGTGCAAAAGTTTTTAAATTTGACCAAGTTTCATTTGTTTTTTGTTTATTTGTTTTTGTTTTTACCATTGCAAAGAAAAATAAAAATAATAAAATACATAGAAATAAACCTACCAAAGAGCTTCCCTGGTTGCTCAGATGGTAAAGAATCTGCCTGCAATGCAGGAGACTGAGGTTCAATCCCCAGACTGAAGATCCCCTGGAGAAGGAAACAGCAGCACACTGTAGTATTTTTGTCTGGAAAATCCCATGGATGGAGGAGCTTGGTGGGCTGCAGTCCGTGGGGTTGCTAGAGTCGGACACGACTGAGTGACTTCATTTTCACTTTTCACTTTCATGCATTGGAGAAGGAAATGGCAACCCACTCCAGTGTTCTTGCCTGGAGAATCCCAGGGACGGGGAAGCCTGGTGGGCTGCCGTCCATGGGGTCGCACAGAGTCAGACATGACTGAAGCGACTTAGCAGCAGCAGGAGCAGCTGGGAAAACTGGACAGATGCATGTAAAAGAATGAAATTAGAAGTTTACCTAATGCTAAACACAAAAATAAACTCAAAATGAATCAAAACCTAAATGTAAGATTGCACTGGGATGACTCAGAGGGATGGTATGGGGAAGGAGGAGGGAGGACGGTTCAGGATGGGGAACACATGTATACCTGTGGTGGATTCATGTTGATATATGGCAAAACCAATACAATATTGTAAAGTTAAAAAATAAAATAAATTTAAAAAAAGAGAAAAAAAAAAAAAAACTCTTAGAAGAAAATATAGGAAAAACACTCTTTGATATAATCCACAGCAAGGTCAGAATGACTGCCATCAAAAAGTCTACAAATAATAAAAGCTGGAGAGGGTACAGAAAAAAAAGGGAACCCTCTTAACACTGTTGGTAGGAATGCAAACTAGTACAGCCACTATGGAGAACAGTGTGTAGATTCCTCAGAAAACTGGAAATAGAACTGCCATATGACTCAGCAATCCCAATGCTGGGCATACACACTGAGTAAACCAGAATTGAAAGAGACTTATGTGCCCCAATGTACACTGCATCACTGTCTACAATAGCTAGGACATGGAAGCAACCTAGAAGTCCATCTGCAGATGAATGGATAAGGAAGTTGTGGTACATAAACACAATGGGCTATCACTCAACTGTTTCAAAACTGGTCAACCACTTGTAAAAGAATGAAACTAGAACACTTTCTAACACCATACACAAAAATAAACTCAAAATGGATTAAAGATCTAAACATAAGACCAGAAACTATAAAACTGCTACAGGAGAACATAGGCAAAACACTCTCCGACATAAATTACAGCAGGATCCTCTATGACCCACCTCCCAGAATATTGGAAATAAAAGCAAAAATAAACAAATGGGACCTAATTAAAATGAAAATCTTCTGCACAACAAAGGAAACTACAAGCCAGGTGAAAAGACAGCCTTCAGAATGGGAGAAAATAATAGCAAATGAAGCCACTGACAAACAACTAATCTCAAAAATATACAAGCAACTCCTGCAGCTCAATTCCAGAGAAATAAACCACCCAATCAAAAAATGGGCCAAAGAACTAAATAGATATTTCTCCAAAGAACACATACACATGGCTAACAAACACATGAAAAGATGTTCAACATCACTCATTATCAGAGAAATGCAAATCAAAACCACAATGGGGTACCATTTCACACCAGTCAGAATGGCTACAATCCAAAAGTCTACAAGCAATAAATACTGGAGAGGATGTGGAGAAAAAAAGAACCCTCTTACACTGTTGGTGGGAATGCAAACTATTAGAGCCACTATGGAGAACAGTGTGGAGATTCCTTAAAAAACTGGAAGTAGAACTGCCTTATGACTCAGCAATCCCACTGCTGGGCATACACACCGAGGAAAGCAGAATTGAAAGAGACACGTGTATCCCAATGTTCATTGCAGCACTATTTATAATAGCCAAGACATGGAAGCAACCTAGATGTCCATTAGAAGATGAGTGGATAAGAAAGCTGTGGTACATATACACAATGGAGTATTACTCAGCCATTGAAAAGAATGCATTTGAATCAATTATAATGAGGTGGATGAAACTGGAGCCTATTATACAGAGTGAAGTAAGCCAGAAAGAAAAACACCAATGCAGTATACTAATGCATATATATATGGAAGTTAGAAAGATGGTAACGATAACCCTGTATGTGAGACAGCAAAAGAGACACACATGTATAGAACAGTCTTTTGGACTGTATGGGAGAGGGAGAGGGTGGGATGATTTGGGAGAATGACATTGAAACATGTATAATATCATATAAGAAACGAATTGCCAGTCCAGTTTCAATGCAGGATACAGGATGCTTTGGGCTGATGCACTGGGATGACCCAGAGGGATGGTAAGGGGAGGGAGGTGGGAGGGGGGTTCAGGATGGGGGGCACGTGTACACCCATGGTGGATTCATGTTGATGTATGGCAAAACCAGTATAATATTGTAAAGTAATTAGCCTCCAATTAAAATAAATAAATTTAAATTAAAAAAGAAAAAAAAAAAAAAAAAGAAGCAACAGTTAGAACCAGGCATGGAACAACAGTCTGGTTCCAAATTGGGAAAGGAGTACATCAAGGCTGTATATTATCACCTGCTTATTTAACTTATATGCAGAGTACATCATGAGGAATGCTGGGCTGTATGAAGCACAAACTGGAATCAAGATTGCCGGGAGAAATATCAGTAACCACAGATACACAGATGATACCACCCTTATGGTGGGAAGCGAAGAAGGACTAACAAGCCTTTTGATGAAAGAAGAGAGTAGAAAAAGCCGGCTTGAAACTCAACACAGAAAAAATAAAGATCATGGTATCCAGTCCTATCACTTCATAGCCAATAGATGGGGAAACAATGTAAACAGAGACAGATTATTTTCTTGGGCTCCAAATCACTGCAGATGGTCACTACAGCCATGAAATTAAATGATGCTTGCTCCTTAGGAGAAAAGCTGTGACAAACCTAGACAGCACATTAAAAATCAGAGACATTGCTTTGCCCACAAAGGTCCATCTAGTCAAAAGTATGGTTTTTCCAGTAGTCATATATGGATGTGAGAATGAAGTGAAGTTGGTCAGTCGTGTCTGACTCTTTGCGACTCTGTGGACTGTAGCCTACCAGGTTCTTCAGTCCATGGGGTTCTCCAGGCGACAATACTGGAGTTTGTTGTCATTTCCTTCTCCAGGGGATCTTCGAGACCCAGGGATTGAACCTGGGTCTCCCACATTGCAGGCAGATGCTTTAACCTCATGCATGTGAGAGTTGGACTATACAAATAAGCCAGACACCAGATAATTGATGCTTTCGAACTATGGTGTTAGAGAAGACTCTTGAGAATCCCTTGGACTGCAAGGAGATCAAACCAGTCAATTCTAATGGAAATCAGTTCAGAATATTCACTGGAGGAAATGATGCTGAAGCTGAAACTCCAATACTTTGGCCACCGCTGCGAAGAACTGACTCATTGGAAAAAACCCTGATGCTGGGAAAGATTGAAGGCAGGAGGAGTAGAGAACGACAGAGGATGACATCGTTTGATGGCATCACAGACTCAATGGACATGAGTTTGAACAAACTCCAGGAGTTATTGATGGACAGGAAAGCTTGGCGTGCTGCAGTCCCTGGGGTCGCAGAGTCAGACACAACTGAGTGACTGATCTGAACTGCCTGAAGTATCTACCCAATATTACTATGAGATAGTGAGGGAAAGCAAGTTACTGTATATTCCTATTCACTCTCTCTCTCTTTTTTCTCTCTCTCCCTCACCCCTTCTCTTGGTCTTTTTACCTCATTTTTTTTTTCTCTCTTTCTCATAAGATAGGACTGAAGGAAAGTGTGTGTGTGTGTGTGTTTATGTCTATCTCCTTACTCTTTCTCTGTCCATAATGCATGCCTTCTTCCAAAAGTGACTGTAGTTGGTTTACACGTGGCTTGCTTGAAGCTATATACCAAGTCAACTTATGATAAAGACTCAAGAGAGAATAGAGTGTTTTTTTTTTTTTCAGCTATTAAATCTAAACTAATGCATACTACAGCATCACAAATTGTTAGAGAGCAAAAGTACCTTAGTTACCCTTCTATTAATTTTATGGCTGAAACTGAGGCTCAACCAGTTAAATACAAGAATCCAAAATTACACAACTAGTTAATAGAAGATCTGTCCTAGATTTTTACATGGTAGATTCCAGTGGTGCTGCAAGGCCATCTGAAATACTTCCTGCACAGCATTCCAGAGGTTTTGAAATTCCAAAGGTCAAAACTTTCACCTGAATTATTAATATTCTGCTGTCCCAAAAGTTATCATGGGTGAACTATCCCATACTTTTATCTGACATCAGTTCTCTCCACTTTTGTGCAAGATTCCATCTCCTTTCACCTACTTCATCAATTAAACATCTTTCTCCATTTCTTGTAGTCTTTTTTTTTTTCTTTAATGGATCCTGATGGCAAGAGTGAACATCAACATTTTAGGAATCAATTAACTAAAATGGATGGGAATGGGTGAATTTAATTCAAATGACCATTTTTATCTACTACCATAGGCAAGAAACTCTTAGAAGAAATGGAGTAATCCTCATAGTCAACAAAAGAGTCCAAAATGCAGTACTTGAGATGCATTCTCAAAAAAGACAGAATAATCTTGGTTCATTTCCAAAGAAAAACATTAAGCATCACAGTAATCCAAGTCTATGCCAAAACCACTAACGCCAAAGAAGCTGAAGTTTCCTGGTCAGGGAAGTAGACCCCACATGCTACTAAGACCCAGTGCAGCCAAGTAAGTAAATATTTTTAAAATAGCATCTCTATGTAAATATTACCTGTATTTATATCTTCAGGCCAAACATCTTTCCCAAATTTAAAACTTGTATATCCAACTACATTTTCACCATCTTCACTTGGGTATCTAACAGATAGTTCATCTCTAAAACTGAATTTCTAACCTCCTTCACATCTTAATTTTCTCCATCCTCAGTCTTCCATCATTCATTAAATGGCAAGTCTATCTTTCCAGTTGTTAGACCAAAAGCTTTAAAGTCACTTTTTTTCTCTTTCTCTCACATCCCGCATCTAATCAGCCTGAAAGACCTGTTGGAACTACCCTCAAAATTATATCCAAAATTGGACCACTATTCATTACTTTCCCCCTACGTCCATCATCTCTCATCTGTATTACTACACTAATTTCTCTGCTGCTGCTTTTTTTGCTCTCTATCATTTCTTTAATACTTATCATTTAATACATTTCATACTTATCTTTAATACATATCATTTCTTTAATACCATCTGCTTCTCTTACCCTGGTTCACTCTATTGTAATCACACTGGCTTCCCTCTCCTTTCTCTCTCTCTTTTTTTTTTTTTTGTAATCACCATACATTCTCTATTCCTAAAGTCTTTTGTGCTGGTTGGAACACTTTTCCTCCAAATAACCACATGACTCACTTCCTCAGTTCAGTCGCTCAGTCATGTCAAACTCTCACTTCCTCAAGTCCTTCAAGTTTATTTTTCTCATATCACCTATCTTAATTCTCTTAACACTCTTTTTCTTTTTTTCAATAACACTTATTTTCTATATGATTTATGACTATATGGTTTACTTATTCTATATATTGCTTGTGAGTCTTCCACTGTGAATCTAGAAACTCTGTAAGTGGGTTGTTCACCTTTATATCCCAAGGCCCTAGAATGGTACTTGGCACATTTTAGCTATACAATAAATAGTTGTTAACTAAGTGAGTAAGTGAATGACCTTTTCTATGTGTATATAACTTTATAATATTCGAAGTCTTATAAGTACTTCATTTAATCTTTAGCAATCTTGTTGAGATAAAAGCACAGATTTTATTTATATGTTTTCATGGATGTGGAATCTGAGGCTCCAAGATAATGATTCTGATTGTGTCCTAAATGCTTCCAGTAAAAAGAGATATGTTGCCAGGAAAATATAATATATTAATAATTTGTCAGCCACTAACTATTTGGCAAGACTTAATTTATTAGTAGTAATCAAGGCTCTGGGAGAATGAATCCAAGTCAGTTTGATGGGCCCAATTACAAGGTATACTTCTGCAACAACTGCCTTGAACAATAGGAGAAAATTGAGAAGCAAGGATTAGGATACAAATATTTCATGTGTATATATATATATACACACACACATTTATATGATAGAAAAATTAATGTACATTTTCTAAATTAAGTTCCATATGCAGGTGAGTAAAAAGTTCAGGACTGTTTGAATGAACACAGCATGATTTTTATTCCTCTTAAACTGTGTGTGTCTATGTATATTTTTTAGATACTTGTAGAATTTTACTTTTTTAAATCATAATTCAAAACTTTTAGTGTGTGGACATCTTTCCATTTACTATAAAAGACCTTTTCTATCTCTAGTCTGTAGACTCTTTCAGCTAAATCTGAAGTGGGAAGGAAAGCCCACATGGGGAAAATTTTAAACATTGATTTCTGGAATCTGAATTTTAACTAGTTCTGTTAAAATATACAGATATGTTCATTAATGATGACAATGATCACTTACTTGCTAAATGTTTTTAGTGGATTATCTATTTAACTATCATGAAGATCTATGAATTAAGTACTACTATTTTGACCATTTAACAGATTAAGAAACTGAGGAACAGAGTGATTTAATAACTTGCACACGTGTAGATTCAAGCCCCATATGTTAAAATCAAGAGCTCAGCTTATAAACAGTGTACATGAATGACTGAAGTAGCATAAACCCTCTAATTTCCTGTCAAGTAGTTTTGACTACTTTTTCTATAAAATATTTACAAGAAACAAAGCAGAATTTTACAATCAGTATTTAGTAATTAGTCAGTGTTTCATTTATTTATATAATGCCATTTATAAAATGGCACTTGAATATTGTCTGTCCATATATTTTGACAAAGTGAATTCACACTTAACATGATTCATACCAATACTTTGTCATCTCTGAAGATAATTCAGAGAAAATAAAATGTTGAGTCAATGGAAATAAAATAATCAAATCACATGAGTTATCCTTTTTTTTTTCTAGTTTGCTGATTGCAAAATTTAAATATTATTTTTTCTGAGATTTCAGCATTATTCATTCTTTTCAGTCTCTCCTTTAGTAACTTTAATATAAGGTAAAATTTAGAGAAGTGTAGTTGTTCTTTTTCAACAATAAAAATAAATCACACTATTATGAAATTGTCCCATGTTAAAACCTTGCTAAGTAGTTTACCAGTGACACCACATTGAGGATGTACTGGTTTAAGGAGTATAGAAAAGATAAGGACAGAAAAATATAAAACAGTAAAGTTTTATGAAATATATAGTTACATTCATGATTTGTGGTGTCTACAACTTCTTATTTCAACTAAAACATGTTCCAGTTCTGACTTTCTATTAAGACCTTAGCTTATTCTCCAATTGAAATTTCAACTCTTTCTCCCCCTTATAGACTCTCAGTGGCAAACAGGTAAAATATCAACTGAAATGCTGTGCTAACTGGCAAAGCCCAGCTGGGTACATGACTTCTAGGGTGTGGGGTTTACTTTCAGTAGGCTTTGGTCACAAGGATGTCCTTAGAGTAAAATGGGATATTCAATAAAATCAAAATATAATTCTTTAATTTGCTAGGCATAAGCAATGAACTTCAAATGAAGTCAGACACATTTTCTGTTGAAATGTACCAATTTAATTTCCTTAAGTCACTCATGGGTCATTATTCATACACCCTTTTGGAACAGTATTTGTCATGTACTTACCCACTTTTAAGACTTTAACCTGATTAATTTCCTTGCCTGCTGTCTTTCATTTCCTATTCTTCATCTTACAGCCACACCTTCAAACTGGACCTTTACCTAGGATACACGGTCTTGTCAAAGACATTCTGCTCATGTGTAGTTGCTGACATTAATATTATATATTGCTAAAATATTTGTTGTTTTCTTCAATTAAGACTATGAGACAGGAATGGCAGGGTACGTTTGGAAACAAGTGTGGTCTCCTCCTAGTAGAATCCTAGAGATAAAAGTGTTTTAAGAACTGACCCAGAATAAATAGCTACCCACACAATGTGCTAATTTCTTCTACAACGTGATATGCAGAAGGTCATCCAAACTCAGCTAAATCATTTCCAGGGGAAATGAGGAAGCTGACATGCTATATGCATGTGTGATAAGTCGCTTCATTCATGACCAAATCTGTGACCACATGGCATGCTATGAGAAGCAGAATATTCAATTGCTAAGCTTTAGAAATTTGTTCTTGCACTCAACTTAAATCTGGTTCCCTGTACTTTTCTTCTTTTTTTCTATTTATGCTCCACTTTTCTTAAAGCAATTCAGACCAAGTCTAAATCTATAATACAGTAGTATAATTTGAATTCCTAAAAACAGACATCAAGTTCTCTTCTCAAAATACCTCTTCTCCAGGCTAACCTTTCTCTATTCCTTTAAGTTTCTCTATGGGCTTCCCTCAGATTTCAGATGGTAAAGAATCCACCTGCCATGCAGGACACCCCAGTTTGATTACTGGGTTGGGAACATCCCTTGGAGAAGGGAAAGACTACCCACTCCAGTACTCTGACCTGGAGAATTCCATGGACTGTATAAGCCATGGGGTTGCAAAGAGTCAGACACGACTGAGAGACTTTGACTTCACTTAAGTTTCTCAGACAACATTCCTTTTTCTAGCAAGTTTTTCATCTTCTTCTGAGCTCAAGTTTTTCATAAAAGATGGAACCCAATTGCTAACTTCCAATATCCACCACATTATTTATCATATAAACATAACTTACACATTTGCATTAAGGTCTTTATTTTTTAAGTTCATCTTGATAATGTCAAGTACACAGTTTGGGTCATATTACCAGAATTTAGCCTTCATATTGTCAATATTCCATTAATACTTTTAGTATAGAGTAATCCAGTCGGCCTTATCAAGCCAAAATGCATAAACCCTTCCCACTATAACAAAAAAACACAATTTGCCCAATGTATTCCTAAAATCAAGAATAATATAAATGTAGCAAGCTTAGGAAATGAAGTATGGTGTGACATCAGTAAGATGGTAAAGAGGAAGTCCTGGACCCTGCTTTCTCCCACAATGCATCTATTCAACAACAATTCATGGACAATTCTCTCACTTAGTGAGAAATCCAGAAACGGATAGAAAGACTCCTGAAGCATGAAACCAGACTTATTGAAGCCAGTAGGGAGATTCAGGACACTCTCTCACCAGAATCCTTACTCCTAGCTTAATGACATATGATCAGGAAGAGATCCCCTAGCAGTCAGGTTCTCCCAGGGTAGAGAGAGAGTTGGTTAACACATGAAGTGTCCAAACTTATCCAAGAGGTCTCCCCAAAAGACTGGATTCTATCTTGCCAGTCCCAGAGCTTTGATAAAAGTAATAGAAGCTACAGCTCTTCCCTGATGCTCAGCACAGAACAAGTGGATGAAAATATCCCAGCTTTCAACTTCTCTCTAGGAAGAGAAAAAGTTAATCCATGCATGCTGTGTCCCAATTTTTCTAAAACTGTCCAAAGAACTGGCATCTGTCTTGTCATTTTTGGAGCTCTGACAGGCCCAACGCAGCCTATCAATCTTGGGGAGAATTGAAACAGTGGCTTGAGATGCTAAAAGCCATGGTTACTTTCCTTGGCTCAGTACAGAGTAAGCAGACAAAAAAACAGAGCTGTCTGCTTCTATTTGAAGAGGGAAAATGCTGGTTTGATCAAAGCCACAACTTATCTGAGGGATGCCCAAAAGACTGGGTTTTTACTTGCCTGTATCAGATTGCTAAAGGGACCTGACATAACTTAGTCACCTGTAGGAAAGTGAGAGCAGAAATGAATATTTGATATGGCAGTTGACAGCAATCCACCACAAGTGCCATAGAGTAGGCAGACAAAAGCCCAGATTCTCTCAGGGGAAGTAAAGAGTTGGACGAGGTATCCAATGATCCAACTTTTCTGGGGAACTGATTTTAGTCTCTCTTGTCCCAGTGCACTGATGGGACGTAGCATACCTTGGATGCAAGAAGGGTACAAAGAAAAAAGAAACTATTAAACTAAACAGAAATTTTTGAATGCCTTCCAGAAAGAATCTCTAGCTTAGCTGACTGGTAAAAATCTTCTCCTGTATGATGCCAGAAGAGGTGGCTTCTTTGCCTGATGCACAGAGTCCAACACAGAGATTCAAGGAAAGTGAAGAATCAGCCAAAGATGTTCCAAAAAAAGGAAGAATTACCAGAAACTGACTCTGTTGGAATACAATTATATGGTTTACCTGACAGAGAATTCAAAATAGCAGTCATAATAATGCTCACTGAAGACAGGAAACTGCATGTGAAAGTGAAAGTTGCTCAGTCATGCCCAACTCTTTATGGATTATACAGTCCATGGAATTCTCCAGGCCAGAGTACTGGAGTGGGTAGCCTTTCCCTTCTCCAGGGGATCTTCCCAATCCAGGGATTGAACCCAGGTCTCCTGCTTTATGGGCAGATTCTTTACCAACTGAGCTATGAGGGAAGCCCAACAATGCATAAACAAAATGAAAATTTCAAGATTAAAAAAAAAATTATTTTTAAAGTACCAGACAGAAATCATGATGCTGAAGAACATAATAACTGGACTAAACAATTCACTGAAGGAGTTCAATATCTGAATAAATCAAGCAGAAGAATGGATCAAGGAAGTTGAAAATGGGGTATTGCAGTGGAGAAAAAAAATTTAAAAAAAAAGAGTTAAGAAAGATTAAGGGACTCAAAGGACAATACCAAGTATTATAGAAGTCACATAGATAAAGGAGAAAAAGAGAGCAATGAGAGAGAGAGAGAGAGAAAACCTAAAGCTTATTCAAAGAAATGACTAAAATTTTTCCAATTCTGGGGGACAAAAATGGATGTCCAGTTCCAAGAAGCCCAAAGAAATCAAACAAGATGAATTAAAAGTAATTAACACTGAGGCACAATGTAGTGAAATTGTCAAAATTCAAAGAGAGAATTTTGATAACAGCAAGAGAAAAGTGACTTGTCATGTACAAAATCAACTGCAGAAGACTGTCCTTGGATTTTTCAGCAGAAACCATGCAGAAGAGAAGGGAGTGGGATAATATATCAAAAGTGCAGAAAAATGCTAACTAAGAATACTAAGTTCACCCCAGTGTTCATTGCAACACTATTTACAATAGTCATGACATGAAAGCAACCTAAATGTCCCTCAGCAGAGGAATGGATAAAGAAGATATTGTACATATATACAATGGAATATTATTCAGTTATAAAAAGGAACAAAATTGTGTCATTTTCAGTGATGTGGTGGACCTAGAGACTGCCATACACAATGAAGTAAGTCAGAAAGAAAGAAAAAATATATACCAACACATATTCGTGAAATCTAGAAAACTGATATATATGATATTGTTTGCAAAGCAGAAATAGAGACACAGACATAAAGAACAAACATATGGATACCAAGTGGGAAGGAGAGTGGGATAAACTAAGAGGTTGAGATTGAAATATACACACTATTGATACTATATACCACAGAAATTCATTGCTCTGTGGTGACCTAAGTGGGAAGGAAATCAAAAAAAGAGGGGATATATGTAAACGTATAGCTGATTCACTTTGCCATAGAGAAGAAACTAATACAACATTTAAAGACATTATATTTCAATAAGACGGAGAAGGCAATATTTCAATAAAGAATAATTTAAAAAGTGAAGGAAGATAAAGACCTTCCTATAAAAAACAAAAGCTGAAGCAATGTATCATAGTACCTGCCTTATAAGAAATGGTAAAGTAAGTTCTTTAAGTTGAAATAAAATGAAGCAAAACAGAAACTTAACAACATAAGAAAGTATGAAACTCATTGGTAAAGGTTAAATATATAGACAAATGCAGCATGTAATAACAGTGAGTAAATCACCTTCAATTTTAGTATAAAAGTTAAAATTAAAAGACAAGCTATGACTATAACTCAAAATATATTAAAGGACACACAATATAAATTTTTGACAATAAAAATATCAGTATGTTATAACTATGAGATATTTTATGTAAGACTCAAGGTATCTACCAAATGAAATGCATACAGAAGTTACACAAAAGAAAAATAGAAAGGAATTAAAGCATATTGACAGAAAAAAATCAATGAAACACAAAAGAAGAGAATAAGACAGGAAAAGATAAAGAACCATAAGACTAAAAGAAAAGAATTAAAATGACAATATTACACCCTTCCATCAATAATTACTTTAAATGTAAATAGGTTAAATTATCCAATCTAAAGTCCAAGAAAGGCTGAAAGAATATACAAACAAGACCAACTACATGCTGTCCACAAGAAACTGACATTAGATTTAAAGATACATTAAGGGCTGAAAGTGAACGAATATAAAAGATATTACAAGCAAATTGAAATAAAAGAGAGAAGAGACTATGTTTACATCAAACCAAATAAACTTTAGGTTAAAAGCTATCATGAGAGATAAAGCATATTATATAATGGTAAAAAGGTCGAACAACTAAGAAGATATCACAATTTTAAATATATAGTCACATAACATCAGAACACCTAAGTATATCAAGCAAACATTAACACAACTGAAGGTATAAACAGGCAACAGTATAATAATTGTTTAAGAATTAAACACCCTGCTTTCACTGATGGAAAGAACATTTAGACAGAAGAGCACTATAGAAATAGAGGACTCAAATAACATTATAGATCAAATGGATGCAGCAGACACCAATCCAGAGTATTTCAACAAACAGTAGCTGAATAGATATTCTTCTCAAGTACACACATATTTTATCCAAAATAAATCATGTTATATCACAAAACAAGGTTTAATATATTTAAGAAGATCAAAATAATATCTAGTGTATTTTTTAATCACAAGGTATGAAAATAGAAATCATTAATGGCTGAAGTGAGGAGCTGGAAAAAGACATTCCATGCAAATGGAAATAAAAAGAAAGCAGGAGTAGCAATACTCATATCAGATAAAATAGACTTTAAAATGAAGACCATTACAAGAGACAAGGAAGAACACTATACAATGTTCAAGAGATCAATCCAACAAGAAGATACAATAATTATAAATATATACACCAAACATAGGAGCACATATGTGCTCAATACATAAGGCAAATGCTAACAAAAATAAAAGGGGAAATCGACAATAATAGTGGGGGATTTTAACACTCCATTCATAAAATTGCACAGATCATCTAGACATAAAATTAATACAAGCCATAAATGACACATTGGATGAGATAGACCTGATTGATATTTATAAGACATTCCAAAAAAACAGCATAATACACTTTTTCTCAAGTGCACACAGAACATTCACCAGGATAGATCATATCTTATACACAAATCAGGGTTTGATAAATTTAAGAAAATTGAAATTGTACCAAGAAATTTTTCTTTTTTTTTAAATTTTATTTTATTTTTAAACTTTACATAATTGTATTAGTTTTGCCAAATATCAAAATGAATCCGCCACAGGTATACATGTGTTCCCCATCCTGAACCCACCTCACAACACGATAAGATTAGATATCAATTATAGGGAAAAAAAAAAGACAACTAAATACATGGAGGCTAAACAACATGCTACTAAATAGCCAAGAGATCACTGGAGAAATCAGAGAAGAAGTAAAAAAAAAAAAATACTTATAAATAAATGACAATGAAAACAAGACAATTCAAAAACCTATAGAATATAGTTAAAGCAATGCTAAGAGAGAAGTTTATAGCAACACAAAGTGAAAGTTTTAGTCGCTGAGTCTTGTCTGACTCTTTGCAACCACATGGACTGTAGCCTGCCAGGCTCCTCCGTCTATGGGATTCTCTAGGCAAGAATACTGGAATGGGTAGCCATTCCCTTCTACAAGCCAACCTCAAAAAACAAGAAAAACATCAAATAAATAGCCTAACTTTATACCTAAAGCAACTAGGGAAAAAAAAAATAGTGCCCCTTCCATAGTAGAAGGAAAGAAATCATAAAGATTGGATGAAAAAGAAACAATAGCAAAGATCAATGCAACTAAATGATGGTTCTTTGAAAAGATAAACAAAACTGACAAGCTTTGTCTCAAGCTTGAGACAAGCCAGACTCATCAAGAAAAAAGGGAGGACTCAAATCAATAAAATTAGAAATGAAAAAGGAGAAGTTAAAACAGACAGTGCAGAAATATAAAGGATCATGAAAGACTACTATGCAACTATATGCCAAAAAATGGACAACCTGGGAAAAATGGGCAAATTCTTAGAAAAGTAAAACCTTCTGAGTTTGAACCAGGAAGAAATAGGAAATATTAGCAGACCAATCACAAGTACTGAAAGAAAAACTGTGATAAAACTTCCAACAAACAAAAGACTAGGGCTAGATGATTTCACAGGCAAATCCTATAAAATGTTCAGAGAAGAGCTAACACCTATTCTGCTCAAACTGTTCCAAAAAACTGCAGACGGGGAAAACTCCCAAACTCATTCTTCTAGGTCACCATCGCCTTGATACCAAAATAAGACAAAGATATCACACACAAAAAAAGAAAATGGCAGGCCAATATGACTGACAAACAAAAATGTAAAAATCTTCAATGAAGTTCTAGAAAAAAGAATCCAACAATACATTAAAAGAATTATGTACCATGTTCAAGTGGGGTTTACCCTGGGGATCAATATATGCAAATCAATCAGTGTGAGACACCATATTAACAAATTGAAAGATTAAAAAAAAAACATATGATCATCCAATAGATGCAGAGAAAGCTTTCAATAAAATTCAACATGCATTTATGATAAAAATTCTAAAGAAAATTGGCACAGAAGGAGCCTTCCTCAGCATAATAAAGCCCATATACAACAAACCCACAACAAACATCATTGTCAATGGTGAAAAACTGAAAGCATTTCCTCTAAGATCAGGAATAAAACAAAGGTGCCCACTCTCACCACTATTATTCAATATAGTTTTGGAAATCCTAGCCATAGAAATCAGAGAAGAAAAATAAAGAAAAGGAATCCAGATTGGAAAAGAAAGTGTAAAACTTTCACTGTTTGCAGATGACATAATACTATACATAGATTATCTTAAAAATGTCACCAAAAATCTAAGAGATAATCAATGAATTTAGTAAAGTCTCAGAATTTAAAATTAATACACAGAAATCCATTGCATTCCTATACACTAACAGTGAAAAAAATAGGAATAGAAATTAAGGAAACAATTCCATTCACCATTGCAACAAAAAGAATACCTAGGAATAAACCTACCTAAAGAGACAAAAGACCTGTATGCAGAA
This sequence comes from Bos grunniens, assembly GCF_055505025.1. NCBI lineage: Eukaryota > Metazoa > Chordata > Mammalia > Artiodactyla > Bovidae > Bos > Bos grunniens. The sequence goes on along the minus strand of NC_141194.1, from coordinate 94,543,551 downwards.
AATTATAAGACCCTGATGAAAGAGACCAAAGACAATATAAACATATGGAAAGATACATCATGTTCTTGGATTGGGAGAATCAATATTTTCAAAATGACTATACTATCCAAAGCAATTTATAGATTCAATGAAATTCTTATCAAATAACCAATGGCATTTTTCATATAACTAAAACAAAAAAATCTTCACAATTTGTATGGAAACAACAACAAAAAAAGATCCTGAATACTCAAAGAAATCTTGAGAAGCAAAAATGGAGCTGGAGGAACCAACCTCCCTGACTTCAAATTATGGTACATATCTACAGTCATCAAGACAGTATGGTACTGGCATAAAAACAGAAATATAGACCAATGAAACAAGATAGAAAACCCGGAGTTAAATGCAACCACCTATAGGCACCTTATTTTTGACAAAAGTGGCAAGAATGTACAATGCAGAAAAGACAAACCTCTTCAATAAGTGCTCCATCAGCAGACAAATGGATAAGAAAGCTGTGGTACATATACACAATGGAGTGTTACTCAGTCATTAAAAAGAATACATTTGAATCAGTTCTAAGGAGTTGGATGCAACTGGAGCCTATTATACAGAGTGAAGTAAGCCAGAAAGAAAAACACCAATGCAGTATACTAACACGTATATATGGAATTTAGAAAGATGGTAACGATAACCCTGTATGCGAGACAGCAAAAGAGACACAGATGTATAGAACAGTATTTTGGACTCTGTGGGAGAGGGCGAGGGTGGGATGATTTGGGAGAATGGCACTGAAACATGTATATTATCATATGCGAAACGAATCGACAGTCCAGGTTTGATGCATGCTACAGGATGCTCAGGGCTGGTGCACTGGGATGACCCAGAGGGATGGGATGGAGAGGGAGGTGGGAGGTGGGTTCAGTATGGAGAACACATGTACACCCGTGGTGGATTCATGTCAATGTATGGCAAAACCAATACAATATTGTAAAGTAATTAGCCTCCAATGAAAATAAATTTACATTAAAAAAAATAAGTGGTACTGAAAAAATTGGACAACTACCTGTTAAAGAATGAAATTAGAACACACTCTAACACCATATACAAAAATAAACTCAAAATGGACTTAGATTTAAATGTAAGGTCAGAAAATATAAAGTTTTTAGAGAATAATACTTAGGCAGTATACTCTTGGACATAAATTGCAGCAAGATTCTCTCTGACCCACCTCCAAATTAATGGACATAAAAACAAAAATAAACAAATATTGCCCAGTAACATTTAAAAGCTTTTGCACAAGAAAGGAAACAATGAACAAGATGAAAAGACAAATCTCAGAAAGGGAGAAGATACTTGCAAATAAAGCAACTGACAAAGGATTAAACTCCAAAATATATAAGCAGCACATACAACTCGATATCCAAAAACAAGCAACCCAATCAAAAAGTCGCCAGTCCAGGTTTGATGCATGATACTGGATGCTTGGGGCTGGTGCACTGGGAGGACCCAGAGGGATGGTAGGGGAGGGGGGAGGGAGGAGGGTTTAGGATGGGGAACACATGTATACCTGTGGCAGATTCATGTTGATATTTGGTAAAACCAATACAATATTGTAAAGTTAAAAAATAAAATGAAATAATTTAAAATAAAAGAAAAAAAAAGTAGGCAAAAGACCCTTCTTATACAAAAAAAAAAAACCCTTCTTATACAAAGAAGACATACAGATGGCTAATAAACACATGAGAGGGTGCTCAACAGCACTCATTATTAGAGAAATGCAAATTAAAACTACAAGGAGATATCACCTTACACCATTCAGAATGGCCACCATCAAAAAATCTAAAACCAATAAATGCTGGAGAGGATGTGAGGATAATTGAACCCTCTTGCACTGTTGGTGGGAATGTAAACTGATACAGCTATTATGGAAAACAATATGGAGATCCTTTGTAAAAAAATAGGAATACCAGCTCACTTTGCCTTCCTCCTGAGAAATCTGTATGCAGATCAAGAAGCAACAGTTAGAATCAGACATGGAACAATGGATTGGTTCAAAATTAGGAAAGGAGTATGTCAAGGCTGTGTATTGTCATCCTGCTTATTTAACTTATATGCGGAGTACATCATTTGAAATTCCAGGTTGGATGAAGCACAATCTGGAATCAAGATTCCAGGGAGGAATATCAATAACCTCAAATGTGCAGAGCTGACACCACCCTTATGGCAGAACATGAAAGAGGAACCAAAGAGCCTCCTTATGAAGGTGAAGGAAGAGAGTGAAAAAGTTGCCTTAAAACTCAAAATTCAAAGAACTGAGATCATAGTATCTGATTTCATCACTTCATGGCAAGTAGATATTGGGAAAAAAAAAAGGAAAAAGTTACAGACTTTATTTTCTTAGCCCCAAAACACTGCAGACTGTGACTGTAGTCATGTAATTTAAAAAAAAAAAAATCTTGCTCCTTGGAAAGCTTTGACAAACCTAGACAGTGTTTAAAAAAAAAAAAAAAAAAAAAAGGTAGAGACATCTCTTTGCCAATAAAGATCCACACAGTCAAAGCTATGGTTTTTCCAGTAGTCATGTACAGATGTGAGATTTGGACCATAAAGAAGGCTGAGTACTAGAGAATTGATGTTTTCAAGCTGTGGTGCTTGAAAAGACTCCTGAGAGTCCTTTGGACAGCAAGATCAAAACCAGTCAATCCTAAAGGGAATCAACCCTGAATATTCATTGGAAGGACTGATGCTGAAGCAGAAGCTCCAATACTTTGCTCACCTGATGTGAAAAGCCAACTCATTGGAAAAGATTCTGATGCTGGGAAAGATTGAGCGCAGGAAGAGAAGGGGGCAACAGAGAATGAGATGGTTGCATGGCATCATTGACTCAATGACATCAGTTTGAGAAAACTCCAGAAGGTAGTGAAGGACAGGGAGTACTGGCATGCTGCAGTCCATGGGGCTGCAAATAGTCTGACATGATTGAGTGACTGGACAACTTCAAAACCTAACAATAAATCTACCCTATGACCCAGCAATCTCACTAAGAGGCATACACCATGAGAAAACCACAATTCTAAAAGACACATATATTCTATGTTCATTGCAGCATTATTTGCAATAGCAAAGATATGGAAGCAACCTAAATGTTCATAGACAGATGAATGGATAAAGAAAATGTAGTACATTTGTACAATGGAATATTAACTCAGCAATAGACAGTAACAGATTTAAATCAGTTGAAGTGAGTTGAATTAATTTAGAGCCTCTTTTAAGAGTATAGTAAGTCAGAAAGAGAGAAATAAATATTGTATTGTTGTTGTTGTTCAGTCGCTAAGTCATGTCTGACTCTTTGCTAAAGAATCTGCCTGCTAATGTAGAAGCCCCAAGAGATGCTCTGGTTTGATCCCTGAGTCAGGAATATCCCCTGGAGAAAGAAATGGCAAACCACTCCAGTATTATTGCCTGGAGAATTCTATGGACAGAGGAGTCTGAAGAGCCATGGGATCGCAAAGAGTTGGACAAGACTGAGCAACTAACACATTTCCATACAGGACTACTGGAAAATCCATAGTTTTGACTATACAGACTTTTGTTGACAAAGTGATGTCTCTGCTTTTTAATATACAATAAACATTGTATATTAATGCATATATGTGGGATCTAAAAAAAAATGGTACTGATGAACATAGTAGAGAATGGACCTGTGGACACAGTGGAAAAAGGTGAGGGTGGAATGAATTGAGAAAGTAGTGTTGAGATATATATATATATATATATATACTATCATGTGTAAAACAGTTAGTGGAAAGTTGCCATAAAACACAGGGAGCCCAGCCTGGTGTTCTGTGATGACCTAGAGAACTTGGAAGGGGGAGGAGAGGGAGGCTCAAGAGGAAGGACATATATGTATAATTATGGCTGTTTCACATTGTTGTATGGCAGAAACCAACACAACATTGTAAAGCCATTTTCTACCAATGAAAAAATAAATCATTAATGGGAGAAAAACAGAAATTTACTAATATGTGGAAATTATATGACACATTCCTGAACAGTGAATGAATTAAAGAAGAATTCGAAAAGGGTATTATTTCAAGACAGAAGTGAAACACAACATAGAATAACTTATAGAAGTTAACTGAAGTATATCGTCACCTTGCTTATTTAACTTATATACAGAGTACATCATGAGAAACGTTGGTCTGGATGAAGCACAAGCTGGAATCAAGATTGCCGGGAGAAATATCAATAACTTCAGATATGCAGGTGACACCACCCTTATGGCAGAAAGTGAAGAAGAACTGAAGAGCCTTTTGATGAAAGTGAAAGAGGAGAATGAAAAAGTTGGCTTAAAGGTCAACATTCGGAAAACTAAGATCATGGCAACCAGTCCCATCAATTCATAGCAAATAGATGGGGAAACAGTGGAAACAGTGGCTGACTTTATTTTTGGAGGCTACAAAATCACTGCAGATGGTGACTGCAGCCATGAAATTAAAAGATGCTTACTCCTTGGAAGGAAAGTTATGACCAACCTAAACAGCATATTAAAAAGCAGAGACATTACTTTGCCAACAAAGGTCCATCTAGTCAAGGCTATGGTTTTTCTAGTAGTCATGTATGGATGTGAGAGTTGGACTGTAAAGAAAGCTTAGCACAGAAGAATTGATGCTTTTGAACTGTTGTGTTGGAGAAGACTCTTGAGAATCCCTTGGACTGCAAGGAGATCCAACCAGTCCATCCTAAAGGAAATCAGTCTTGAATATTCATTGGAAGGACTGATGTTAAAGCTGAAACTCCAGTCCTTTGGCCACCTGATGCGAAGAGCTGACTCATTTGAAAAGACCCTGCTGCTGGGAAAGATTGAGGGCAGAAGGAGAAGGGGATGACAGAGGATGAGATGGTTGGATGGCATCACCAACTCAATGGACGTGACTTTGGGTAAACTCCGGGAGTTGGTGATGAACAGGGAGGCTTAGCATGCTGCAGTCCATGGGGTCACAAAGAGTCGGACACGACTGAGGGACTGAACTGAACTGAAAGTAGTGTTAAAAGGGAAATTTATAAGGATAAGCACCTTTATTATAAAGAAAAAAAGATCTCAAATAGATAATATAAATTTATACCCAAAAGAGGTAGAAAAAGAACAACAAACTAAGGCCCAATTCAATATGGAAAAGAAAAAACAAAGCTTAGGGCAGAAATAAATGAAATAATGACTAGAAAAATAATAGAAAAAAAATCAGTAAACCTAAGAAGCTTGTTTTTTGAAAAGATAAACAAAATTGAAAACCCAATAGTTAGACTAGCAAAAAGAGATTAAAAATGAGTAAAATCAGATAGTAAAGAAGAAACATTACAACTGATATCACATAAATAAAAGGATCTTAAAAGACTACTATGAACAGTTATATGCAAACTGGATAACTGAAAATAAATAAAGTCAAACCTAGTAAGACTGAATCATAAAGAAATACAAAGTCTGAACAGACCTATAACTAATAGGGAGAGCAAATCAGTAATCAAGTATCTCCTGACAAATAAAAAAGCCCAGACTAAATGGTTTCATTAGTGAATTCTCCAAAACATTTGAAAAGGAAATATTGCCAGTTCTTTTCAAACTCTTCCAAAAGGTAAGGAGGAGGGAACACTTCCAAACTCATTTTACAAAGCCCAAATTATCCTGATAGCAACACCAGACAAAAGAACTACATGAAAAGAGAACTATAATCCTATAACCTTGATGGATATAGATGCAGTAATTCTCAACATACTAGCAAACCAAATTCAACAGCACATTAAAAATACTATACACAATGATCAAGTGGGATTTATCCCTGAGAAGCAAGGATATTTAAAAATATGAAAATCAGTTATTGTGAGATACCACATTAACAGAAAAAAGGGAAAAACTTTTTGTTCTCAAAACATGCATGAACACACTTGATAATATTCAATACACTTGCACAATAAAAACTCAACAAACGAGGGATAGAAGGAAACTAGGTCAACATAATAAAAGTCATATATTAAAAGTGAACATCTAATCATACTCAGTCGTGTAAAATTGAAAACCTATTCTACAGGTTCAGAAGAAGTCAAGAATGCTCATTCTTGCTACATCTGTTAAATATAATTATGTAACAGCTAGTTAGAGCAATTAGGAAAGAAAAGGAAATGAAAGGCATCCACATCAGAAAGGAAAAATTAGAAATGTTCCTGTTTGTAAATGACATGATCTCATATAAAACTGTAAAGGCTCCAATAAAAAAGAAAAAATAATACAACAAATAAATTTAGTAAAGTTTTAGGATATAAAATCAGCATACAAAAATCAGTTGCATTTTTAAACAACAACAAATTATAAGAAAAGGATATTAAGAAAATACACTTACAATAAAATTAAAACACCTAGGAATAAACCCAGGTGGTGATGATTTTTGATACTGAAAACTAGAATACATTGATGAAAGAAGTTAAACAAGACACAAAAACCTTAAAAGCAACCTGTGTTCATGGATTGAAAGACCTAATATTGTTAAAGTGTCCATACTGCCCAAAGTAATCTACAGATTAAATGCAATCCCTATCAAAAAAAGCCATGAATAGCCAAATTAATCTTGAGAAAGAAGAATATTGGAGGCATTTCACTTACTGATTTCAAAACATATTATTAAGCTACAGTATAACCAAATCCCTTTGCTATATACCAGAAGCTAACACAACATTGTAAATCAACTATATTTCAATAAAAATTTAAATCAAACTAAAAAAAAATAAGTATGGTACTGGCATAAAAAAAGACATATAAACCAATGGAGCAGAAGACCAGAAATGGAGCCACATATCTATGGTCAACTCATCTTTGACAAAGGTACAAGGAATACGAGATAGGAGAAAACAGTCTCTTCAACACAATTTTGTTGGGAAAGCTGGATATTCACATGCAGAAAAAAAAAAATGAAATTGGAACTTCATCTTATACCATATACAAAAATTAACTCAAGTTACTTAGGTAGTAAATCCTTATTTCTCAAGGAAAAAATATTTTTCTGTTTATTTAAAGTTGCATCTATAGAAGATGAATGCTCATTAAACCTACTGTGGTCATCACTCTATGATTTATGCAAATAAAATCATTATTTTATACACCTTAAATTTTACAGTACTGTACATCAATTATATCTCAATAAAACTAGAAGGAAACAAAATGAACTTACAATGGAATAAAGACTTAAACGCAATTGAAACTGTAAAACTCCTAGAATAAAACATATATTAATTGAATCTGCTCAATACTCTGTAATAACCTAAATGGGGAAAGAATTTGAAAAAGAATCAATACATGTATATGCACAACTGAATCACTTTATGGTACACCTGAAACTAACACAAAATTGTTAATCAACAATCTTCAATATAGAAGAAAAATTAAAAAATGAAAATAAAATGTGGATTACATTATAAACAAATACGGGGAATTTTTCATGGTCTTGACAGTGATTTTATGGGTATGCCGCCAAAACCACAGGCAAAAATAGACAAATGGGACTATATCAAACTATAAAAAAACCTCATCACAGCAAAAGAAACAATCAGTACAATAAAACGTAACCTAGAGAATGGGAGAAAATATTTGCAAACCATATATAGGATAGGCTGATTTGTGAATGTATGGCAAAATCCACCACAATATTGTAAAATGATTAGCCTCCAATTAAAATTAAAAAACAAAAAGCTCAACATTCAGAAAGCTAAAAAAAAATTTAATCTGCAAAGTATTTAAGGAATTCATACAACTCAATATCAAAACAATAGCCTGATTTTTAGAAATGGACTTAGAACTCGATTAGACATCTCTTCAAAATTACATACAAATGGCTAGTTAATGTATGAAATAATGCTCAATCTCAGTAATCATCAGGAAGACACAAGTCAAAACCACAGTGAGTTATCATCTCACATCTCTCAGGATGGCTGTTTATCAAAAAATAAATACAAATACAACAACAGAATAAATACAAATACGGAAGACAACAACTAAGAATGTGGAGAAACTGACACTTGTACACTATTGATGGGAATGTAGAACGTTTTAACTACCAAGGAAAATAGTATGGCATTTCCTCGGAAGATTGCAAATAGAATAGATTACATATGATCCAGCAACCCCACTTTTGAGTATTTATCTAAAATAAGTGAAATCAGGATTTTGAAGAAAAATTAGAACTCTCATGTTCATTGCAGCACTATTTGCAATAACCAAGATATAGAAACAACTTATTTGTACATGACAGAGAAGGGAATGGCACCCCACACCAGTACTCTTGCCTGGAAAACCCCATGGACAGAGGAGCCTGGTGGGCTGCAGTCCACGGGGTCACTAAGAGTCAGATACAACTGAGCGACTTCACTTTCACTTTTCACTTTCTTGCATTGGAGAAGGAAATGGCATCCCACTCCAGTGTTCTTGCCTAGAGAATCCCAGGGACGGCAGAGCCTGGTGGGCTGCAGTCTATGGGGCCGCACAGAGTCAGACACAACTGAAGTGACTTAGCAGCAGCAGCAGCATTTGTACATGAACAGATTAGATGACAAAGGAAATGTATATATTTACAATGGAATGAATACTATTCAACCTAAAAAAAGAATTAATTTTTTAATAAAAAAGAAAAAATTTAAACATGTAACAACATGGATAAAACTATTCTAAGTGAAAAAAGTCAACTGTAGAAAGACAAATACTGCATCATTTCACTTATATGAAAATACGGTCGAATATATAGAATCAAAGAGTTTTGATGGTTGCCAGAGGATAAGAGGGTATAAATCAGATCAGATCAGTCGCTCAGTCATGTCCGACTCTTTGCGACCCCATGAATCGCAGCATGCTAGGCCTCCCTATCCATCACCAACTCCCAGAGTTCACTCAGACTCATGTCCATTGAGTCATTGATGCCATCCAGCCATCTCATCCTCTGTCGTCCCCTTCTCCTCCTGCCCCCAATTCCCCCCAGCATCAGAGTCTTTTCCAATGAGTCAATTCTTCGCATGAGGTGGCCAAAGTACTGGAGTTACTAATCAATGAGAATAAAATTTTAATTAAGCAAAATGAATAAGTTATAGAGATGTTTTATAACAATTTACCTATAACCAAAATATTGTATTTTGCACTTTAAAATTTGTTATGAAAATAGATCACATGTCAGACACAACTGAGCGACTGAACTGAACTGAACCTACTACTACTACACAGTAAACTAAATTTTAAAAAGGAATGGGACGGCCCAGAGGGATGGTATGGGGAGGGAGGAGGGAGGAGGGTTCGGGATGGGGAACACATGTATACCTGTGGCAGATTCATTTTGATATTTGGCAAAACTAATACAATTATGTAAAGTTTAAAAATAAAATAAAATTGGAAGAATAAAAAAAAAAAGAAAAAAAAAAAAGGAATTTTTTTTTAAGTTTGGCATGTAGATTTCTAAGTGAGTTTGAATAAGTTCTAGTAATTAATTCCCTCTGTTTAATAGAGTAATTCTAAAATTTAACAGTGAATAACCTGTATTACATGTGATGCCTTTTCTTTTGAAAATTAGGACACATTTTATCCATCATCACACAGCTTATATGTGTGTATATCATGCGTATATCACTGTGTATATCATGCATTCTCAAAGATATTACTCTTTTACTGGAAGAAACCACATGGTACAGATCTATTTCAGCTGATTTGGAAAATTTAAAGTATTTTAAGCACATTAAAGGTAATGAAAATGTACCTGGGGCTAACTGTACACCACTACATTTTGCTAAGAAGTTTTCAGATAATACCTTGAATGTTTAAATTTCATAGAAAAAGTAAGCAGCATAGTGGAAATAGTGAAGTCTATTAATCTATGGATAGAAGTGACCACCAGCAGGAGTAATCATGTCTAAACAATAAGTTAATTTCAGAATGGATTGTCAGGTTACTGTCCAGATATAAAACAAAAGATGGAAACAAGAATCATCTCCAGTAGCTGTATCTTGCAAAACATCATGGAAGCTCTCCATTCTAAATACTTTCACTCTGAAGTAAATAAAGCACTCTGAGGGATTCCTATAGAGGAGTTTCTACAAGATCCTACTGAAACTAAAATGACCAGTAAGCTTATCTGTTTATTTGTCTATTGCCTCATTTGAATATCATGTTTTATGAACACCTAAGATTTGGATATTAACATTTTCATAATCAAGTGCAAACCCAGCCAAATACCTTTTAGCTACCTAACACATATATGATTTTTAAATATAGGTAGTTATAAACAGTCCTTAATGTTGAATATTAATCATCAATTTAGTTGAATCTGTATTCTTTATAGACATTTCAATGTTAAAGAAATGCAGTTAAGTCTAAGCAGTTCAATTTAATGACATTCACAATGTAATTTACTAACTATGAGAACCTTTTTCATTTCCACTTTCTTGCAAATAACTCAGATATTATTTTTCAAATGATCACAAAAGCACCTGCTGGTAAAAGAAAAATTTTCCAAAACCTCTGTGAAGATGAAAGTCAATATCTTGCCTTCAGTCATTTGCTTAGATTTTACAAAAGGAGGAAGTCATGTCTCAATTTACTTCAGCAAGTTCTCAGTGTATGTAATAAATAAGACATGTGCTAATCAAACAGAGGAGTGTGATTAAGGAACTGATTTAAGAGAGAGAGTGATATTGTCAATAAAATTATAAAAATTGATGTAAGTATATTTAAAAAATCAGGAACCAGTTCAAACCAAAGTTATATAAATTGTAGAAGTTTCATAATAAAATATTTATGACTCTCTCTGCAGTGTTTGAAAAATTAAATTATTAAAAGCAAATATTATAGCAAATAGAATCTCATCAATCTCAATAAAGGTTACATTTCACTATCACTGTCACATGATTACATTTTTGCTTTCAGTCTTTTAAGATTGAACAGAATTGAAACAAACTCTGGTAGGAAATCAAAGCTTTTCAGTGTCATTTACTTTGTGAGTAATTTCTAATTGATTCATACTGATGGAATGGCACAGTTTGATGTACTGCTGAAGCAGGAGATATTTTGAATTAAGTAAATTTATAAGCTCCTCTTCTTCAGAAAAAAATGGCTGCTATCTTTTATGTTGTCATTTTTTTAGCTGTAACAATGTAGTTATATATCTGTATGGATTTTTACAAAAGAATACCAAACAATGTGTACAACTGTAACTGTCTCACCCTACTACCAATCTCAGATTTAGCAGGCCCAACCTTCTATTTGCTCAAAGTGAAAGATTTAAACAAAATATAGAATTAATCCAACAGGCCCAATCTCATATATAAAAAACAAAGCTGCCTAGCAACATCACTCAGTCACCTGTAGTTCAGAGTTCATATCTTGTTAACATCACTAAAATTAAAACAATTCAATGGCTTGGTTGTGTGTTTTGGTGAGATGATTTCTGTTGCTGTTGAAACTGCTTTGGGCATTGCTCAAAGAGCCTGAATAATATTTTTCTAAAACATTATTCTAAACATGGATCATATGTTTTGGAAATAAGAGCGGGGGGAGAAGGATTGTGCTTTGTGTCTTGTATGCTCAAAAGGTCAGAAGCACTTCACCTCAATTCGGTGAAAAATTGCCACATTTTACAGCAGATTTAACATTTGAATTTGAAAAGAGATACACATTACATAACTTTGGATTTTAACTAAAGATCCCTATACAAATGTGTATGGTTTTTGGCAGATATAACTTTTTTTTTTTTTTTCCGATGTGTTTGGGTGGGTGGTTCAGTTGAGTTCAGTCACTCAATCATGCCCAACTCTTTGCGACCCCATGAACCACAGCATGCCAGACATCCCTATCCATCATCAAGGCCCGAAGTTTACCCGAGCTCATGTCCATTGAGTCTGTGATACCATCCAATCATCTCATCCTTTGTCGTCCCCTTCTCCTCCTGCCCTCAATCTATCCCAGCATCAGGGACTTTTCAAATAAGTCAGCTCATCGCATCAGGTGGCCAAAGGACTGGAGTTTTAGCTTCAACATCAGTCATTCCAATGAACACCCAGAACTGATCTCCTTTAGGTTGGACTTGTTGGATCTCCTTGCAGTCCAAGGGACTCACAAGAGTATTCTCCAACACCACAGTTCAAAAGCATCAATTCTTTGGCATTCAGCTTTCTTTATAGTCCAACACTCACATCCATACATAACTACTGGAAAAACCAAAGCCTTGACACGATGGACCTTTGTTGGCAAAGTAATGTCTCCATTTTTTAATATGCTGTCTAGGTTGGTCATAAGTTTCCTTCCAAGGAGTAAGCGTCTTTTAATTTCATGGCTGTAGTCACCATCTGCAGTGATTTTGGAGCCCCAAAAAATAAAGTCTGACACTGTTTCCACTGTTTCCCCATCGATTTCCCATGAAGTGATGGGACCAGATGCCATGATCTTCGTTTTCTGAATGTTGAGCTTTAAGCCAACCTTTTCACTCTCCTCTTTCAATTTCATCAAGAGGCTTTTTAGTTCCTCTTCATTTTCTGCCATAAGGGTGGTGTCATCTGCATTTCTGAGGTTATTGATATTTCTCCCAGCAATCTTGATGCCAGTTTGTGCTTCATCTAGCCTAGCATTTCTCATGATGTTTTCTGCATATAAGTCAAATAAGCAGGGTGACAATATAGTGCCTTTTCCTATTTGGAACCAGTTTGTTGTTCCATGTCCAGCTCTAACTGTTGCTTCCTGACCTGCATACAGGTTTCTCAAGAGGCAGGTGAGGTGGTCTGGTATTCCCATCTCTTGAAGAATTTTCCACAGTTTATTGTGATCCACACAGTCAAAGGCTTTAGCATAGTCAGGAAAGCAGATATAGATATTTTCTGGAACTCTCTTGCTTTTTCCATAATCCAGCGGGTGGTAGCAATTTGATTTCTGTTTCCTCTGCCTTTTCTAAAACCAGCTTGAACATCTGGAAGTTCACAGTTCATGCATTCCTGAAGCCTGGCTTGGAGAATTTTGAGCTTTACTTTACTGGCATGTGAGATGAGAGCAAATGTGCGGTAGTTTGAATATTGTTTGGCATTGCTTTCTTTGGGATTGGAATGAAAACTGACCTTTTCCAGCCCTGTGGTCACTGGTGAGTTTTCCAAATTTGCTGGCATATTGAGTCTAGCACTTTATCAGCATCATTTCTCAGGATTTGAAATAGCTCAACTGGAATTCCATCACCTCCACTAGCTTTTTTCATAGTGATTCTTCCTAAGGCCCACTTGACTTCACATTCCAGGATGTCTGGCTCTAGGTAGGTGATCACACCATTGTGATTATCTGGGTCAGATAATAGTCACAAAACTCTTTTTTGTACAATTTTTCTCTGTATTCTTGCCACACCTTCTTAATATCCTCTGCTTCTGTTAGGTCCCTACCATTTCTGTCCTTTACTGAGCCCATCTTTGCATGAAATGTTCCCTTGGTATCTCTAATTTTCTTGAAGAGATCTCTAGTCTTTCCCATTCTATTGTTTTCCTCTATTTCTTTGAATTGATCGCTGAGGAAGGCTTTCTTATCTCTCCATACTATTCTTTGGAACTCTGCATTCAAATTGGTATAGCTTTCCTATTCTCCTTTGCTTTTTGCTTCTCTTATTTTCACAGCTATTTGTAACACCTTCTCAGACAGCCATTTTGCTTTTTTTGCGTTTCTTTTTCTTGGGGATGGTTTTTATTCCTGTCTCCTGTACAATGTCAGGAACCTTTGTCCATAGTTCATCAGGCACTCTGTCTATCAGATCTAGTCCCTTAAATCTATTTCTCACTTCCACTGTATAATCATAAGGGATTTGATTTAGGTCATACCTGAATGGCCTAGTGATTATCCCCACTTTCTTCAGTTTAAGTCTGAATTTGGCAATAAGGAGTTCATGATCTGAGCCATAGTCAGCTCCCAGTCTTGTTTCTCCTGACTGTATAGAGCTTCTCCATCTTTGGCTGCAAAGAATAGAATCAATCTAATTTCTGTGTTGACAATCTGGTGATGTCCATGTGTAGAGTCTTCTCTTGTGTTGTTGGAAGAGGCTGTTTGTTATGATCAGTGCCTTCTGTTTGCAAAACTCTATTAATCTTTGCCCTGCTTCATTCTGTATTCCAAGGTCAAATTTGCCTATTACTGCAAGTGTTTCTTGACTTCCTACTTTTGCATTCCAGTCCCCTATAATGAAAAGGATATCTTTTTTTGGTGTTAGTTCTAAAAGGTCTTGTAGGTCTTCATAGAACTGTTCAACTTCAGCTTCTTCAGTGTTACTGGTTGGAACATAGACTTGGATGACCATGATATTGAATGGTTTGCCTTGGAAGCGAACAGAGATCATTCTAGTTTTGTTTGTTTGTTTGTTTGTTTTTTAATGCATCCAAGTGCTGCATTTCAGACTCTTTTGTTGAATACGATGGCTACACCATTTCTTCTGAAGGATTCCTGCCCACAGCAGTAGATATAATGGTCATCTGAGTTAAATTCACCCATTCAAGTCCATTTTAGTTCACTGATTCCTAGAATTTCGACATTCACTCTTGCCATCTCCTATTTGGCCACTTCCAATTTGCCTTGATTCATGGACCTAACACTCCAGGTTCCTATGCAGTATTGCTCTTTACAACATCAAACCTTGCTTCTATCACCAGTCACATCCACAACTTGGTGTTGCTTTTGCTTTGGCTCCCTTCCTTCAGTTTTTCTGGAGTTATTTTTCCACTGATCTCCTGTAGCATATTGGGCACCTACTTACCTGGGGAGTTCCTCTTTCAGTGTCCTCTCTTTTTGCCTTTTCATACTGTTCATGGGGTTCTCAAGGCAAGAATACTGAAGTGGTTTGCCGTTCCCTTCTCCAGTGGACCACATTCTGTCAGACTTCCCCACCATGACCACGTGAGGCCACTTTGGGTGCCCCACATGGCATGGCTTAGTTTCACTGAGTTCGACAAGGCTGTGGTCCATGTGATCAGATTGGCTAGTTGTCTGTGATTTGGTTTCAGTCTGTCTGCCCTCTTATGCCCTCTCTCATTGCCTACCATCTTACTTGGATTTCTCTTACCTTGGATATGGGTTATCTCTTCATGGCTGCTCCAGCAAAGCGCAGCCGCTGCTCCTTACCTGGACGTGGGGCCTTGGACGTAGGGTATCTCCTCACAGCCACCGTTCCTGACCTTGAATGTAGGGTAGCTCCTCACAGTCGCTGCTCCTGACCTTCAACGTGGGGTTGCTCCTCTCAGACACTCCTGTGCTGCCACTCCTGCGCCGCATAGCTGCCCCCCTTGTGTGGGTGGGGGAGGACAAAAATAACAATTTTTCATCTTTTCTCACATCATCCATTCCAGGATGGTATAACCCCAGAGGCCTACGTATGGAGGGCTTTCTTCACATCTCACAACACAGTGGAAACCTTTCTATAGAGATCTTGTTCTCCTTCAGGTATGCATTATCCCATCTGGCTAAGAAGCCATCTGTTATCTCTGCTGTTCCCTGATATGTTAAAACAGGAGATGTCCCTAGGCTTAAAAAAATATTTGAAATACAGTGACTCTCTTTACATGCTTTCAATATATCAAAGGTTGTAACAATACTAGTAAGGCATAGATGAATAACTGTGGAACCATAATGTGATTTCAAGACCGTTTCATGACCCAGTTCTTTGTAATTCCAAACAGTGACTTGTTATTAAATATGAAACTCTTGACTTTCAAATGTAAGGGTCTAGGAGACAATCAGTTCAGTTTAGTTCAGTCACTCAGTCATGTCCGACTCTTTGTAACCCCATGGACTGCAATACGCCAGGCCTCTCTGACCATCACCAACTCCCAGAGTTTACTCAAACTCATGTCCATTGAGCCGGTGATGCCATCCAACCATCTCATCCTCTGTCGTCCCCTTCTCCCATCTTTAATCTTTCCCAGCATCAGGGTCTTTTCAAATAAATCAGCTCTTTCCATCAGGTAGCCAATGTATCAGTCTTTCAGCTTCAGCATCAGTCCTTCCAATGAATATTCAGGATGGACTGCTTTGATCTCCTTGCTCTCTAAGGTATTCTCAAGAGCCTTCTCCAACACCACAGTTCAAAAGTGTCAATTCTTCGGCACTCAGCTTTCTTTATGGTCCAACTCTCACATCCATACACGACTACTGGAAAAAAACCATAGCTTGGACTAGATGGACGTTTGTTGGCAAAGTAATGTCGCTGCTTTTTAATAAGCTGTCTAGGTTGGTCATAACTTTTCTTCCAAGGAGCAAGTGTCTTTTAATTTCATGGCTGCAGTCACCATCTTCAGTGATTTTAGAGCCCCCCAAAATAAAGTCTGTCACTGTTTCCACTGTTTCTCCATCTATCTGCCATGAAGTATATAGGATGAATAATAAAACAAATCTTTATATAATTTAGGAGAGTAAACTGTGCATTTTCTGCTTAAAATAAACATTTTAGGCATTCTTCATGATAAGTAATTTAAACTCCCTCTCCATTCCTTCCATCCTTGCCATTGCCAGACTCCTTCATTTTCTTTTTGAATATGACCACTATTTTGAAATTTAAACCTCTGGATTCATTTTTGAGTCATTGTTTTTCTTAACCCCTCTATCAAGCTTAATCTCTCTATCAAAAAACATTTTTTTTTCCTTTCAAAAATGTCTCAGATTAACTCTGTATTCCCACAGTGATAGTCCAGAATATCCCAAAACCCATATCTGAATTTTTTCCACTGCCAACTCATTAATCGTTCTAGAATCAAGGCTCTCTTATCTGCAGTCCATTTTGATTAGCACCATTATGATATATTTCCTAATTTACCTGCAAACATGAGTATGTTCCACATTGACTTCTGCATAAAGACTAGACAGCTTTGGCTTATTATCCTTCAGACTCATTATGTTTATTCCTGTGCTTTTCATGCTGCTTCCTTCAACTGAAATATCATAAATCTTAACCTTCACTTTCTTATGGTTGACAATTTGTCAAGGTCTAAGTTAAGCCTCACTTTCACAAAACATACTTCTATCTACTTTAATTTTCCCACACATAAACCTAGCATGACAGTGAGTACTTAATTCTTCCTGATAGAAGAATTCAACTATATGATTTCAATATCTTAAATTTTCTGTTATATTATTTACTGTATATGAAATATGTCAATTTACATTAATGAAGGTTCAAATTAAAATGTATTTAAATATAGTTTTAAAAGAAAAGAAACAAGTCACAGAGAAACACTACATATAGGAACATATAACTATGAAAATACATTGGAAAAGTACAGGAAGGATGTTAGCTTCAAATCATAAACAGCGGTTATCTCCAAGCAAGGGAGCAAGATTGAAAAAGAAAGTAAGGGAAATCTGTCAAGTTTTACTTTAACTATACCTGTACAGCTAGAAATTTTCCAAGAAAAATATTCAGATTTTACTTGTGTGATTTAAAAAAAATATATATGTGAAGGGAAGAATAAAGTTCCCAGAGAGTCATCCTAAAGCCTCAAGAAATGTATTGTACCTTTCCTGTTATATATGCACAGAAGAGTCATTCACCTTTAATTCATAACCTGTTGCAGCCTGAGACAGCATTCTAAAATAGCCTTATATCTTTGCTGTTTCTATATCTCCACTTCCCTTCAGCTGAGACCAACTTGTTCCCTACTCAAAATCAGTAGATTTGATAAATTCTTGGGAAACATAGTTCAAACACCTAAAAGAGCTTCATTTTTCTTGCTGTAGGAAACTCATGCAAGGGATTGATAAAAGCTGAGTGATTTTTTTTTCCAATGAATTCTATTAAGATGTGAATTTCTCCCTTGAACCAAAAATATTGTCAAACAACAAAAAATAAAAATCTTTCCTATTTTCCCTATACGTTTATATAGTTATTTTTAAATATCACTGTAGAACAAATGGCTTTCTGCTAAATATATAATTTTAAAATATTTTTTCTTTGATTTCAGTCTTGGTGACAAAATCTTTTCTGTTATTTGTCTGTCTTTTTTCCCCTCAGATTTATTTAGTTATAATTGACATATAACATTGTCTTAGTTGTAAATGTAATGATTTAACATACATATATATTGTAAAATATTTACCACAATAAGGTTAGTTAACACATCCTTCACCTTTACAATTAGCATTTTGATGTTCTTACTATGAGAACTTTTAAAATCTACTCCTATAGCAAATTTTAATTATTCAACACAATATTGTTAACTCTAGGCATCATGCTGTATGTTAGATCCTTGGGAACTTGTAAGTTTGTATACGTTGACCATCTTTACTTCATTTCCTCTATCCCAAAGCCCCTGACAAACACCATTATATTATACTATCTGCTTCTATGTGTTTGGCTTTTTTAGATTCCACATATCAGTTCAGCGACTGCTTAGTCATGTCCGACTCTGCGACCCCATGAAATACGGCATACCAGGCCTCCCTGTCCATCACCAACTCCTGGAGTCCACCCAACCATGTCTATCGAGTGGATGACGCCATCCAACCATCTCATCCTCTGTCTTTCCCTTCTCCTCCTGCCCTCAATCTTTCCCAGCATCGGGATCTTTTCCAATGAGTCAGCTCTTCGCATCACATATAAGTGATATCATAAAGTATTTGCTTTTCTCTGAATTATTTCACTTAGCATAAAGCTCTTGAAGTTTATCCACGTTGTTGTATTTCCTTTTTGTGGCTGGATAATATTTTAAAATATCTATATTTTCTATCTCAATCATATTTTCTTTTTTAATTAATTTATTTATTTCAATTGGAGGCTAATTACTTCACCATATTGTAGTGGTTTTTGCCATACATTGACATGAATCAGCCATGGGTGTACGTGTTTCCCATCCTGAACTCCCCTCCCACCTATCTCCCCAACCCATCCCTCAGGGGCATCCCAGTGCACCAGCCCTGAGCACCCTGTCTCACGCATCAAACCTGGACTGATGATCTATTTCACATAGATAATATACATGTTTAAATGCTATTATTTCAAATCATCCCACCTTCACCTTCTTCCACAAAGCCCAAAAGTCTATTCTTTATATCTGTGTCTCTTTTGCTGTCTCACATATAGGGTCATTGTTGCCATCTTTCTAAGATTCATATATATATATATATATATATATATACGTTAATATTCTGACATACTTCATTCTGTATAGGCTCCAGTTTCATACACTTCACTAGAATGAATTCAAATGCATTCTTTTAAATAGCTGAGTAATACTCCTTTGTGTATATATACCACAGCTTTCTTATCCATTCATCTGTTCATGGACATCTAGATTGCTTCCATGTCCTGGCTATGTAAGCAGTGCTGTGATGAACATTGGGGTACACGTGTCTCTTTCAATTCTGGTTTCCTTGGTGTGTATGCCCAGCAGTGGGATTGCTGGGTCATATGGCAGTTCTATTCCCAGTTTTTAAGCAATCTCCACACTGTTTTCCACAGTGGCTGTATTAGTTGGCATACCCACTAAAAGTGTAAGAGTGTTCCTGTTTCCCTGCACCCTGTCCAGCATTTATTGTTTGTAGACTTTTTGATAGCAGCCATTCTGAACAGTGTGAGATTTTACCTCAATGTGGTTTTGATTTGCATTTTTCTGATAATGAGTGATGTTGAGCATTTTTTCATGTGTTTGTTAGCCATCTGTATGTTTTCTTTGGAGAAATGTCTGTTTAGTTCTTTGGCCTATTTTTTTATTGGGTCATTTAATTTTTTGGAATTGAACTGCATGAGCGGCTTGAATATTTTTTGAGATTAATTCTTTGTCAGTTGCTTAATTTGCCATTATTTTCTCCCATTCTGAAGGCTGTCTTTTCACCTTGCTTATAGTTTCCTTCATTGTGCAAAAGCTTTTAAGCTTACTTAGGTCCCATTTGTTTATTTTTGCTTTTATTTCCATTACTCTGGGAGGTGGGTCATAGAGGATCCTGCTGTGATGTATGGCAGAGAGTGTTTTGCCTATGTTTTTCTCTAGGAGTTTTATAGTTTCTGGTCTTATATTTAGATCTTTAATCCATTTGGAGTTTATTTTTGTGTATGGTGTTAGAAAGTGTTCTAGTTTCATTCTTTTACAAGTGGTTGACCAGTTTTCCCAGCACCATTGTTAAAGAGATTGTCTTTTCTCCATTGTATATTCTTGCCTACTGTGTCAAAGATAAGGTATCCATAGGTGCGTGGATTTATCTCTGGGCTTTCTATTTTGTTCCATTGATCTATATTTCTGTTTTTGTGCCAGTACCATACTGTCTTGATGACTGTTGCTTTGTAATATCATCTGAAGTCAGGCAGGCTGATTCCTCCAGTTCCATTATTCTTTCTAAAGATTTCTTTGACTATTTGAGGTTTTTGTATTGCCATACAAATTGTGAAAGTATTTGTTCTAATTCTCTGAAAAGTACCATTGGTAGCATGATAGGGACTGCATTGAATCTATAGATTGCTTTGGATAGTATACTCATTTTCACTATATTGATTTTTCCAGTCCAAGAATATGGTATAATTCTTCATTTATTTGTGTCATCTTTGATTTATTTCATCACTGTTTTATATTTTTCTATATATAGGTCTTTTTTTTTTAGGTAGATTTATTCCTAAGTATTTTATTCTTTTCGTTGAAATTGTGAATGGAATTGTTTCCTTAACTTCTCTTTCCGTTTCCTCATTGTTAGTGTAGAGGAATACAAGGGATTTCTCTGTGTTAATTTTATATCCTGCAACTTTACTATATTCATTGATTAGCTCTAGTAATTTTCTGGTGAAGTCTTTAGGGTTTTCTATGTAGAAGATCATGTCATCTGCAAACAGTGAGTGTTTTACTTCTTTTCCAATCTGGTTTCCTTTTATTTCCTTTTATCTGATTGCTGTGGCCAAAACTTCCAAAACCATGTTGAATAGCAGTGGTGAGAGTGGGCACTCTTGTCTTTTTCCTGACTTTAGGCGAAATGCTTTCAATTTTTCACCACTGAGAATAAACTTTTCTGTGGGTTTATCATATATGGTTTTTATTACGTTGAGGTGTGTTCCTTCTATGCCTTCTTTCTGCAGGGTTTTTATTATAAATGGATGTTGAATTTTGTCAAAGGTGTTCTCTGCACCTATTGAGATAATCACATGGTTTTTATCTTTCAATTTGTTAATGTGGTGTATCACATTGATTGATTTGCAAATATTGAAGAATCCTGCCATTCCTGGATAAAGCCCATTTAGTCACGATGTATAATCTTTTTAATATGTTGTTGGATTCTGTTTCCTAGAATTGTTAAGGATTTTTGCATCTATGTTCATCAGTGATATCAGTCTGTAGTTTTCTTCTTTTGTGGCATCTTTGTCTGACTTTGGTATTAGGGTGATGGTGGCCTCATAGATCGATCTTGGAAGTTTACCTTCCTCTGCAATTTTCTGGAAGAGTTTGAGTAGGACAGGTGTTAGCTCTTCTCTAAATTTTTGGTAGAATTCACCTGTGAAGCCATTTGGTTCTGGGCTATTGTTTGAAGATTTCTGATTACAGTTTCAATTTCCATGCTTGTGATGGGTCTCCTAAGATTTTCTATTTCTTCCTGGTTCAGTTTTGGAAAGTTATACTTTTCTAAGAATTTTTCCATTTCTTCCACGTTGTCTGTTTTATTGGCATATAGTTGCTGATAGTAGTCTCTTAAAATCCTTTGTATTTCTGTGTTGTCTGTTGTGATTTCTCCATTTTAATTTCTAATTTGGTTGATTTGATTCTTTTCCCTTTGTTTCTTGATGAGCATGGCTAATGGTTTATCAATTTTATTTGTCTTCTCAAACAACCAGCATTTAGCTTTGTTGATTTTTGATATGGTCTCCTTTGTTACTTTTTCATTTATTTCTGCCCTATTTTTAAAGATTTATTTCCTTCTACTAACCCTGGGTTTCTTTATTTCTTCTTGCTCTAGTTGCTTTAGGTGTACAGTTATGTTATTTATTTGATTTTTCTCTTGTTTCTTGAGGTAAGCTTGTATTGCTATGAACATTCCCCTTAGCACTGCTTTTACTGAATCCCATAGGTTTTGGGTTGTTGTGTTTTCACTTTCATTCATTTTAATGCATATTTTGATTTCTTTTTTATTCCTTCTGTGATCTGTTGGTTATTCAGCAGCGTGTTGTTTAGCCTCCATATGTTTGTATTTTTAATAGTTTTTTTTTCCTGTAGTTAACATCTAGTCTTACTGCATTGTGATCAGAAAAGAGGCTTGCAATGATTTCATTTTTTTTTTTTTAATTTACCAAGGCTAGATTTATGGCCCAAATTGTGGTCTATCCTGGAATAAGTTCCATGTGCACTTGAGAAAAAGGTGAAATTCATTGTTTTGGCATGAAATATCCTATAGATATCAATTAGGTCTAATTGGTTCATTGTATCATTTAAAGTTTGTGTTCCTTGCTAATTTTCTGTTTAGTATATGTATACATAGGTATGAGTGGAGTATTAAAGTCTCCAACTATTTTTGTGTTACTGTTAATTTCCCCTTTCAAACTTGTTAGCATTTGCCTTACATATTGTGGTGCTCCTATGTTGGATGCATATATATTTAAAATTGTTATATATTCTTCTTGGAGTCATCCTTTGATCATTATTTCAAAGTCTATTTTATCTGATGTGAGTATTGCTACTCCTGCTTTATTTTGGTCTCCATTTGAGTGAAATATCTTTTTAGAGCCCTTCACTTTCAGTCTGTGTGTGTCCCTTGGTTTGAGGTGGGTTTCTTGCAGACAGCATATATAGGGGTCTTGTTTTTGTATCCATTCAGCCAGGCTTTGTGTTTTGGGGGAGCATTCAACCCATTTACATTTAAGGAAATCATTGGTAAGTATGATCCCATTGCCATTTACTTTGTTGTTTGGGGTTCAAGTTTATAAACCTTTACAGTGTTTCCTGTCTAGAGAAGATCCTTTAACATTTGTTGAAGAGCTGGTTTGGTGGTGCTGAATTTTCTTGGCTTTTGCTTGTCTGTGAAACTTTTTTTTGGCCATTTTATTTATTTATTTATTTTACTTTACAATATTGTATTGGTGTTGCCATACATCAACATGAATTGCCACGGGTGTACACGTGTTCCCAATGGTGAACCCCCATCCCACCTCCCTCCCCGTATCATCCCTCTGGGTCATCCCAGTGCACCAGCCTAAAGCATCCTGTATCCTGCATTGACCTGGACTGGTGATTCATTTCTTATATGATATTATACATGTTTAAATGCCGTTCTCCCAAATCATCCCACCCTCTCTGGTCTCCCACAGAGTCCAAAAGACTATTCTACACATCTGTGTCTCTTTTGCTGTCTCGCATACAGGGTTATCGTTACCATCTTTCTAAATTCCATATATATGTGTTAGTATATTGTATTGTTGTTTTTCTTTCTGGCTTACTTCACTCTGTATAATAGACTCCAGTTTCATCCACCTCATTAGAACTGATTCAAATGTATTCTTTTTAATGGCTGAGTAATACTCCATTGTATATATGTACCACAGCTTTCTTATCCATTCATCTGCTGATGGACATCTATGTTGCTTCCATGTCCTGGCTATTATAAACAGTGCTGCAATGAACATTTGGGTACACGTGTCTCTTTCAATTCTGGTTTCCTCAGTGCGTATGCCCAGCAGTAGGATTTCTGGGCCATAAGGCAGTTCTATTTCCAGTTTTTTGGTTTTTTTTTTTTTTTTTTTTTAATGAGATCCTTGCTGGGTACCATAACCTGGGTTGTAGTTTTTTCTCTATCATCACTTTAATTATGTCCTGCACTTCCCTTCTGGCCTGAAGAGTTTCTATTGAAATATCAGCTGTTATCCTTATGGGAATCCCCTTGCATGTTATTATTTTTTTTTCCCCTTGCTGCTTTTAATATCTCTTCTTTGTGTTTGATCTTCGTTAATTTGATTATTATGTGTCTTGGATGTTTCACCTTGGGTTTATACTGTTTGAGACCCTCTGGGTTTCTTGGACTTTCGTGGCTATTCCTTCCCCATTTTAGGGAAGTTTTCAACTATTATCTCCTCAAATATTTTCTCATGGCCTTTCTTTTTGTCTTCTTCTTCCTGGACTCCTGTGATTCGAATGTTGGGGCATTTGACATTGTCTCAGATGTCTCTGAGGTTGTCCTCATTTCTTTTAATTCTTTATTTATTTTTTCCTCTTTGCTTCATTTATTTCCAACATTCTATCTTCCACCTCACCTATCCTAACTTCAGCCTCAGTTATTCGACTGCTGGTTCCTTCCACAGTGCTTTTGATCTCAGTTATTGCATTATTTATTATTGATTGACTCTTTTTTATTTCTTCTTTGTCCTTGTTAAACTTTTCTTGCATCTTCTCAATCCTTGTCTCCAGACTATTTAACTGTAACTCCATTTTGTTTTCAAGATTTTGGATCATTTTTACTGTCATTATTCTGAATTCTCTTTCAGGTAAACTCCTTATCTCCTCCTCTTTTGTTTGGTTTTGTGGGCATTTATCATATTCCTTTACCTGCTGAATCTTTCTCTGCCTTTTCATCTTGTTTAGATTTCTGTTTTGGGGATGGCCTTTCTGTATGCTTGATGTTTGTGCACACCCCAAAACAGCCAAAGAGATTCACAGAATTAGGTAGAGAAAAAAAGTGGAAGGGAGGAGATTGAGGTGACCTGGGGGAGAGAAAGGAGAGTCAAAAGTGAAGAGAGCAATCAAGCCAGTAATCACACTCCTAAGTAAAAATGGGTACCGAAGATTGGATTCTTAATGGTACAAAATTGATAACAAATACCAAAAAGCAAAGATTAAAAATCTAGAGTAGAGGTTAAACTCTCAAAAATACAATATTAAAAAAAAAGCAAAATCACAAACATTATTTAAAATATATATAGGGAGAACTTGTTTTTAAAATATGATATTTTTTGCAAGGTAATAGTAGGTTATAAAAATGAAAATTAAAGGAGTTATAAAGAACTTAAAATTTTTAAAAATATTTAAAAATGTTAATAGTAAAATATATCTAAAAATTTCTCTGGAGCTGTTGAGGGCAGTGTGGGGTCAGTTCAGTTTCAGATAGCTCCTTGTTCCACCTTATACTTCTTCTCAAGGTCTGTTGTCCCCTTCCAGTGTAGTCAATGTTATCTACAGGATTTTAATCTATTGCACCTGTCACTTCCAAAGCGGTTCCCTCTTCTTTGTTTATTTTGGCTTCCTCTGTTTGCAAGTCTCTTCAGTGTTTAATTTCCACCTTGACACAAGGGGGCAAAGGTGATCACTTATATAGCCTTGCTTGTTCAGTTGTGCTGTGGCAGGGGCAGGGGGAGGAAAACTGTAAACAATTATCACTAGTGTGTGTGGGGAGTGTTCAATGTGTCTGGGCCACATTGGGTTTGCCCCTGTTCACGGCATGTGTGCTTTCCCAGTCTACACTGCTCAGGCTACAGGTTGCTCTGCAGGGGAACTGTCTAAAGTGGGCCCTGGGTTGCTTGTACTTCCCAGGTTTAAGCTGCTCAGGTTCATGTTTTTGGGTACTCCACAAAGGCACAGACTTGGTTGGGTCTGCGTTTTCTGCCCTTCCCAGGTCTGAGCAGCTCAAGTGACCAGGTGCTTGGTGAGCACACTCTCCCAGGTGTGTGATGCGTCTTATCACCTCCCTGGTCCCAGCCACTCAGTTTCCATGGTGTGCAGCAAGAGCGCCATCTCATGTATACCATGTGTCTCCTCTTGGGAGCTAATCTCTGACTGCTACCCTCCTGGTGGATGTCAACCGTCCAGGATCGCAGGAAGACTTGGCTAGGAACTGGGAGCCTGCTCACAATTTGGTAGAGTGTGTTGTCTCTGGGGCTGAGATTCCCCCTTGCCTTCCAGCTCTGGCTGCCACCTGCCTGCCTCTCTGCCTCTGGCAGGGGCAGGGGCCCATTCGTACTGGCTAGCTAGCTCTCCTCTGGTGTTCGCTCAGTCCTTTGTTCTGTGAGCAGGCCCGACAGTGCCTTAGGTTAGAGCTTTGCACAGGAAAGCTCTCTCTCTCTCTCTCTTTTCTCTCTCTCTGGCTATGCCACAGTTTGAGTTGGTATCTCATGTTGGCTCCCTCAGATTGTCCTCAGGGCATTCAGGCCTGGTCCTTACACTAAGCTTGCAACTTGTGTCTCCCTGTTCAGCCCCTGCTTGCTGTTGGTGGACACAAGCATCTGGGCTACTTCTCCAATGGGGCTTGCGGTTAGGCACGTATTCTGTGTTTGTTTGTTTGTTTGTTTGTTTTAACTCCTGGTCATGTTGCCCTCTGTGATTCCAAAATTCCCCACAGACTCACTGGTGAGACGTTTTCTTGGTGTTTGGAAACTTCTCCTTCACGACTCCCTCCCCAGGGTGGGTCTCCATCCCTATCTCTTTTGTCTCTCTTTTTATCTTTTATATTTTGTCCTACCTCCTTTTGAAGAGAATGGGTCACCTTTCTGGGTGCCTGATATTCTCCAGCAGCATTCAGAAGTTGTTTTGTGGAATTTTCTCAGTGTTTAATTGATCTTTTGATGAATTTGTGGGGGAGAAAGTGATCTCCCCATCCTATTTCTCTGCCATCTTAGGACTGCTGCCTCTCAGTCATGTTTTCTTAATGCATTTATTCATCAAAGGACACTCAAGGTGTTTCCATGACTTAGTAGTGTGATAATGTTGCAGAGAACATGGCAGTGAAGATATATAGTGAACATATTTGTTTCATTTTCTTTGAATATACACCCAGAATTGATATTGCTGAATCATAATAGCTGTATTTTATTAGTCTTTTGAACAACATCCATATCTCTTCCATAGCGTCTGCATAAAGTTACTTTTTTTTTTTTTCCTCAAAATCACCAGCATTTCTTATCTCTTGTCCTTTTTATAATATCTATTGTAACAGGTGTGGGATTGATACTCATAGTGGTTTTGATTTTCATTTCTCTGATTATTTGCAATTTTGCACACCCTTTCATGCACTCGTTGTCCATTTGGTTTTTGTATGAAAAGTATTTTTTAGCTCCTCTGCCCATTTTGAATTGGATTTTTTTGGGTTTCTTTGTTTTGCTATTGAGTTTATGAAATCCTTATATCAACATATTTTGAATATTATCCTCTTTTTAAAATTTATTTATTTTAATTGGAGTCTAATTACTTTACAATGTTGTAGCGGTTTTTGCCATACTTCAACATGAATCAGCTGAATATTATACTCTCATTAGACATCTGTTTTGCAGATACTTTCTCCCATCTCATACGTTGCCTCTTCCCTTTTGACATTCCACCTATCTGATTTTTCTTGCAAAATCTCCTATATATGCTGGTTATTTTTTTTAATAGTCCCTCAGAGCTATCTGAAAGGCTGTCTTCCAGGCTCAAGTCCTCAGAAAGTCTGCTCAACTTTTAGGTTGTGTATTTTTTTCATTTACATATCCTAGTAGCTACAGAGAGGATTTTCTGAAGTGTGAAAAGAATGAAATCAGGGGAAGGAAGTAAGAAATCATTCTAATAGTTCCAGAAAGAGAAGATGATGGCTTGAACCAAGTAGTGACAATGGAGATGGTGAGATGTTATCAGTTTTGATAAGTCAAGATGATTTGAACTCAAGATGATAAGATGATCCTAAGGTTTTTGTTCTGAGAAATAGGGGTAAATGAATTTTTCATTGATTGAGAGAAGGAAGAATTAAAGCAAGTTTGAAGGAGATGAAAAAATCAGAAGTTTGCTTTTAGGCATGCTACTTTTGAACTGTTTATTGGTATCCTCAAAAGGAGATGTAGAATAGACAATAAGATATATGAGTTGGTAATTTCAGGGAGAGAGATCAGGACAGGATATATATAGCTGAAAGTCTTTGGTATGTGAAAAGTATGTAAAGCCATGAAAATGGATATTGATATGGCTTAACACAATAAAGAAGAGCAAGAAATGGCAACAAATAAACAGAAGAACTGTGCAAAAACCCAAATAACAATAATAGTGTGGTGACTAGAGCCAGGCATCCTAAAGTATAAAGTCAAGAGAGGCTTAGGAGACATTACTACAAACAATGCTAGTGTAGGTGATAATTCCAGCTGAGCTATTTCAAATTCTAAAAGATGAAACATTTAAAGTGCTGCACTCAATACGTTAGCAAATTTGAAAATTCAGCAGTGGCCAGAGGACTGGAAAAAGTCAATTTTCATTCCAATCCCAAAGAAGGGCAATGCCAACAAATGAAAAAAATATTGTACAATTTTGCTCACTTCACATGCTAGTAAGCTTATGCTCAAAATCCTTCAAGCTAGGCTCAGCAGTATGTGAATCAAGAACTTCCAGATGTACAAACTGGATTTAGAAAAGGTAGAGGAACTAGAGATCATACTAGCAACATTCCTTGGATCATAGAGAAAGCTAGGGAATTAAATATATACATATACTTCATTGACCATGCTAAAGCCTTTGACTGTGCGGATCACAACAAACTGTGGAAAACTCTTAAAGAGATGGAAACAACAGACCGCCTTACCTGTTTCCTGAGAAACCTGTATGTAGGTTGAGAAGCAATAAACCAAACATGGAAAAACAGACTGATTCAAAATTGGGAAAGGAGTAAGACAAGGCTGTATATTGTCACCCTGTTTATTTAACTTATGTGCAGAGTGCTGTGCTGCTGTGCTGAGTCGTTCAGTCATGTCCTACTCTTTGCAATCCCATGGACTGTAGCCCACCAGGTGCCTCTGTCCATGGGGATTCTCCAGGCAAGAATACTGGAGTGGGTTGCCATGCAGTCCTCCAGGGGATCTTTACAACCCAGGGATCAAACCCACGTCTCCACACTGCAGGAGGATTCTTTACCATCTGAGCCATCAGTGAAGCCCATGAATACTGGAGTGGGTAGCTTATTCCTTCACCAGAGAATCTTCCCAGCCCAGGAATTGAATCAGGATCTCCTTCATTATAGGTGGATTCTATACCAACTGTCATGTGAAATGTGAGACTGGATGAAGCTGAAGCTGAAATCAAGATTGCCAGGAGAAATATCAATAACCTCAGATATGCACATGATACAACTCTAATTGCAGAAAGTGAAGAGGAACTAAAGAGCCTCTTATGAGGGTGAAAGAGGAGTGTGAAAAAGTTGTTATGAAACTCAACATTCAAAAAAATAATATCATGGCATCTGGCCCCAACACTTCATGGCAAATAGAAGGGGGAAATTTGGAATCAGTGAAAGATTTTATTTTCTTCGGCTCCAAAATCACTGTGCATGGTGATTGCACCCATGAAATTAAAAGACACTTGCTCCTTGGCAGGAAAGCTATGACAAACATAGTTCAGTTCAGTCATGCAGTCATGTCCGACTCTTTGTGATCCCATGGACTGCATCATGCCATGCGTCTCTGTCCATCACCAAACAGTGTATTAAAAAGCAGCACTTGGGGGAGAACAAGATGGCAGAGGAGTAGGGAGATGTGGAGTACATCTCACTCCATGGATACATCAGGAATACACCTTCAGACACAGAAGTGCATGCAGAACACCAGCTGAGAGAGGACTAGAGTACCTGACCAGAGGAAAAGAATATACAGAACCACACAAAACTTGGTAGGACAAAGGAACTAGGGAGAAAAGCAGAGGTGTTAGTAGGACTGGACCTGCCCTTGGTGGGTTGGGGAACTGAAGCAAGAGTCTGATTCCCACATCTGGACAATTGTCTGAATCAGAGGAGAAACATTTAAGACTGAGAGTGGAACAGTTGATTTGTGGCAACCTAAATGGAATGAGATTTGTGGCAACCTAAATGGAATGAGAATCAGACAGTCCTTGACACAGCCATACATAGCCTGGACAGGGACAAGGGTCCCCTGGAAGGTGCAGTGGCTGGGAGCTGGAATTTGGGGAGTGTAGAGCAATCCCAGAGTGAGAGGTGCTGTTGACTGTGTAGAGATGAATCGAGAGGATGTGAAGAAGGAGATTGTGATGGGAAATGCCTGTGGAGGAAAGCTGGGTAGCCATGGAAGCAAGGCGATACAGCTCAGTCACACATAGAGGGTGGATACATCACCATAGCCTCTTTCTCCCCACAGGCCAGCATCGGCAGCTGAACAATAGAGAGGCTGGACCATCAAATGCCTGACACACTGAACTACATAGTAGGACCCCACCCAGGGTGCCCCTTTAAGTGCCTGATGCACCAAACTAAGAGTAGGACACCAATCAGGGGGGCCTCTCTATGTGCCTAATGTGCCGAACAACAGAAAAGGACCCTAGGCAAGAGAGCCATCTAAGTGCTTGAATGGGCAGAGCTAAGGAGAAGACTCGTTAAAGAGGTCTTCTGGTAGCCAGCTGCAAGAGGTTCGAAAAAAGACTCTGATAAGGCCATAACTCCTGCAGCAGAGGCAGTCCATGTCCCAGCACACTTAGCACCACCAGGGTCCCTGCAAGCCAAGCAGCTGTGCCACCTTCATGCTCAACTCTTACTGGGGCAGAGCTGCCACAGGCAAAAAACAGTTTTGTGTCTATGCATCCAGGGTCGCTTCGGTCATGTCCAGCTCTTTGTGACCCTATAGACTGTGGCCTTCCAGGCTTCTCTTTCCAGGAAAGAGGATTCTCCAGGCAAAAATACTGGAGCATATTGGTCAATACCAGTTGCCATAC
Source organism: Bos grunniens (assembly GCF_055505025.1). NCBI lineage: Eukaryota > Metazoa > Chordata > Mammalia > Artiodactyla > Bovidae > Bos > Bos grunniens. The sequence goes on along the minus strand of NC_141194.1, from coordinate 94,512,921 downwards.
CCTCCTAGAGCATTATATTTCCTGCTGCCCTAGCCGCCAACTCCTCTTAGTACCTGGTGCTGCCAGAACCCCTGCAATCCAAGCAGCTGCACTACCTCCGTACCTGGCCCTCACCGGGGCAAACCCAAGTCCTCCAGGGAAGCCTCAGGAGCAAACCCCAGAGGATGATCCACATGCAGAGGTGGAAATAAAACCACAATTAAAACTCAGGGGCAGTGTGGCTAAGAAAGAAGACTCAAAACCTTTCCACCAACAGTACAAACTGCAGATTAAATCCACACCATCAACTAGGCAGACTCTGTGTCAATGGAATATAGAAAAGATCATTGAGAGCTCCCACAAAAGAAAACATACTAGTTATGATAGCTGTGGACATTGGAGGCAAGAACGCGTAGGAGTATGACCCAACTAGAATCTGAGCTGACCCCCAAAGCAGGTCCAGAGATCAGCACAGTGTTGGAGGGCATCCTAGGGAGGTGAGGTGGACTGTGACTCCCAGTAAGGGAAAGGACTCTTAGAGCAGTGATTCAAGAAAAGTATTTATTATTCTTATGTTTTGACTTGCTCTATAGATTCTTTTGGATTTTTTTCCCTCCCCACCCCCATTGTTGTAGTTGTCGATTTTATTGGCACTATGAAATCTGATTAAGCTTTTGAGATTTTTTTTTCCTCAGTCACTTTTTTTTTATTGCTGTTATAAACCTCTGCATCTACGTTTGGCTTTTGCAGTTCTGTCGAGTTTTTTTTTTTTTTTTTTTAAATAGTCAGTGTGACTTCTTTTTCTTTAATTTTTGATATTGAATTTTATTTATTATTTTTTTTTAATTTTTTTTATTTTATTTTTAAACTTTATTTTATTGGTTTTGCCATATATCAACATGAATCCGCCACAGGTATACACGTGTTCGCCATCCTGAACCCTCCTCCCTTCTCCCTCCCCGTACCATCCCTCTCTCTCTCTCTAATTATAATTTTTTAAACATATTACTACATTTACTACATTTTTCTATATTTATTCCCTTGTTTGCTTTTCTTGGTGTTCTTTTCCCCTTGCAGTTAATCTTTAATGTATATAAATCTTCTTTATCAACCTCTATTCAACTTTGCATATCTCTTCTTTCATTCTTTTCTTTCTTTCCTTTCATCTCAACATATTTGTTAGTTTTATTTTCATTACTTTATTCCCCAATTGGCACCTTGCTCTAGTTTTGTTTTCCAGTTTGTGCTTTATTAATTTTGTTCTGGTAGATATAATTTTTGGTTTCCTTTGTTCACTGGGTCAATCTATTGTACTTTATCTTTGTTGGACTGTTTTGATTTTGCTTATGTGTGTATATTTATATGTGTATATTCCATCACACTTCTTATTGTTTTTATAAACCTCTGCCTCTACTTTGGGCTTTTTCAGTTCTGTAAGTTTTCCTTTTTTCCCCCTTTTTCTTTCTTCTTCTATTTTTTATTTTCACTTTTTTATATTTTTAATTTTTAAATGTATAATAGTTTTCTACATTTATTCCTTTATTCACCTTTCCTACTCTTCTTTTCACCTTGCAGTTAGCCTTTAATATATATAAATCTTCATCTACCTCTATTTAACTTTGCATCTCTCTTCTTTTTTTCTTGCCTTTCCTCTCAACATTTTGTTAGTTTTATTTTCATTGCTTTATTCCCCACTTGGCACCTTGCTTTAGTTTTGTTTTCCAGTTTGTGCTTTAGTTACTTTTGTTCTTAACTGGTAAATATAAATTTTTACTTCCTTTGTTCCCTACAGTCATCAAAACAGTATGGTACTGGCATAAAAACAGAATTATAGACTAATGGAACAAGATAGAAAGCCAAGAAATAAATCCATGCACCTATGGGTAACTAATTTTTGACAAAGAAGGCAACAATATACAATGGGTCAAAGACAACCTCTTCAATAAATGGTGCTGGGCAAACAGGACAGCTACATGCGAAAGAATTAAATTAGAACACTTCCTAACATTGTACACAAAGATAAACTCAAATGGATTAAAGATCTAAATGTAAGACCAGAAACTATAAAACTCTTAGAGGAAAACACAGGCAGAACAGTCAATGACATAAATCAAAGCAAGATCCTCTATGACCCACCTCCTAGAGTATCAGAAATAAAAACAAAAGGAAACAAGTAGCACCTGATTAAACTTAATAGCTTTTACACAGGAAAGGAAACTATAAGCAAGGTGAAAAGACAATTGTTAGAATTGGAGAAAACAATAGCAATTGAAACAACTGACAAAGGATTCAGTTCAGTTCAGTCACTCAATCGTGTCTGACTCTTTGCGACCCCAAGAACCGCAGCACTCCAGGCCTCCCTGTACATCATAAACTCCCACAGTTTACCCAAACTCATGTCCATTGAGTTGGTGATGCCATCTAACCATCTCAACTTCTGTCGTCCCATTTTCATCTTGCCTTCAATCTTTCCCAACATCAGGGTCTTTTCAAATAAGTCACCTCTTTGCATCAGGTGGCCAAAGTATTGGAGTTTCAGCTTCAACATCAGTCCTTCCAATGAACACCCAAGATTGATTTCCTTTAGGATGGACTGGTTGGATCTCCTTGCAGTCCAAGGGAATCCCAAGTGTCTTCTCCAACACCACAGTTCAAAAGCATCAATTCTTCAGTGCTCAGCTTTCTTTATAGTCCAACTCTCACATCGATACATAACTACTGGAAAAACCATGGCCTTGACTACTTGGACCTTTGTTGGCAAAGTAATGTCTCTGCTTTTTAATATGCTATCTAGGTTGGTCATAAGTTTCCTTCCAAAGAGTAAGAGTCTTTTAATTTCATGGCTGCTGTCACCATCTGCAGTGATTTTGGAGCCCAGAAAAATAAAGTCAGCCACTGTTTGCACTGTATCCCCATCTATTTGCCATGAAGTGATGGGACCAGATGCCATGATCTTAGTTTTCTTAATGTTGGGCTTTACGCCAACTTTTTCACTCTCTTTCACTTTCATCAGAGGCTCTTTAGTTCTACTTCACTTTCTGCCAAAAGGGTGGTGTCATCTGCATATCTGAGGTTATTGATATTTCTCTTGGAAATCTTGATTCCAGCTTGTGCTTCTGCCAGCCCAGGATTTTTCATGATGTTCTCTGCATGTAAGTTAAATAAGCAGGGTGACAATATACAGCCTTGAAGTACTCCTTTTCCTATTTGGAACCAGTCTGTTGTTCCATGTCCAGTTCTAACTGTTGCTTCCTGACCTGCATACAGATTTCTCAAGAGGCAGGTCAGGTGGTCTGATATTCCCATCTCTTGAAGAATTTTCCACAGTTTATTGTGATCCACACAGTCAAAGGCTTTGGCATAGTCAATAAAGCAGAAATAGATGTTTTTCTGGAACTCTCTTGCCTTTTCCATGATCCAGTGGATGTTGGCAATTGATTCTCTGGTTCCTCTGCCTTTTCTAAATCCAGCTTGAACATGTGGAAGTTCATGGTTCACGTACTGCTGAAGCCTTGCTTGGAGAATTTTGAGCATTACTTTACTAGCGTGTGAGATGAGTGCAATTGTGCGGTAGTTTGAGCATTCTTTGACATTGTCTTTTTTAGGGATTGGAATGAAAACTGACCTTTTCCAGTCCTGTGGTCACTGTTAAGTTTTCCAAATTTGCTGGCATATTGAGTGCAGCACTTTCATAGCATCATCTTTTAGGATTTGAAATAGCTCAACCGGAATTCCATCACCTCCATTAGCTTTGTTCATAGTGATACTTCCTAGGCCCACTTGACTTCACATTCCAGGATGTCTGGCTCCAGGTGAGTGATCACACCATCATGATTATCTGGGTCGTGAAGATCTTTTTTGGACAGTTCTTCTGTGTATTCTTGCCACCTCTTCTTTTTTTTTTTAATGTTATTTTATTTAACTTTCCAATATTGTATTGATTTTTCCATATATCAAAATGAATCTGCCACCTCTTCTTAATATCTTCTGCTTCTCTTAGGTCCCTAGCATTTTTTTCCTTTATTGAGCCCATCTTTGCATGAAATATTCCCTTGGTATCTCTAATTTTCTTGAAGAGATCTCTAGTCTTTCCCATTCTATTGTTTTCCTTTATTTCTTTGCACTGATCTCTGAGGAAGGCTTTCTTATCTCTCTTTGCTATTCTTTGGAACTCTGCATTCAAATGGGTGTAGCTTTCCTTTTCTGCTTGGCTTTTTGCTTCCCTTTTTTTCATAGCTATTTGTAAGGCCTCCTCAGACAGCCATTTTGCTTTTTTTGCATTTCTTTTTCCTCGGCATGGTCTTGATTCCTATCTAGTGTACAATGCCACAAACCTTTGTCCATAGTTCATCAGGCAAGCTGTCTATCAGATCTAGTCCCTTATATCTGTTTCTCACTTCCACTGGATAATCATAAGGAATTTGATTTAGGTCATACCTGAATGGTCTAGTGGTTTTCCTCATTTTCTCAATTTAAGTCTGAATTTGGCAATAAAGAGTTCATGATCTGTGCTACTGTCAGCACCCGGTCTTGATTTTGCTGACTCTATAGAGCTTCTCCATCTTTGCCAAGAATATAATCAATCTGATTTCGGTGTTGACCATCTGGTGATGTCCATGTGTAGAGTCTCCTCTTGTTTTGTTGGAAGAGGCTGTTTGTTATGACCAATGTGTTCTCTTGGCAAAACTCTATTATCATTTACCCTGCTTCATTCTGTACTCCAAGGCCAAGTTTGCCTGTTACCCCAGGTATCTGTTGACTTCCTACTTTTTTATTCCAATGCCCTATAATGAAACGGAGTTCGTTTTTGGGTGTTAGTTCTAACAGATCTTGTAAGTCTTCATAGAACTGTTCAACTTCAGCTTCTTGAGCATTGCTTGTGGGGGCATAGATTTGGATTATCATGATATTGAATGGTTTGCCTTGGAAATGAACAGAGATCATTATGCCTTTTTGAGAATGCATCCAAGTACTACATTTCAGCCTCTTTTGTCGACTCTGTTGGCTACTCCATTTCTTCTAATGGATTCCTGCCCACAGCAGTAGATATAATGGTCATCTGAGTTAAATTCACCCATTCTAGTCCGTCTTAGTTCACTGATTCCTAGAATTTTGACATTCACTCTTGCCATCTCCTGTTTGGCCACTTCCAATTTGCCTTGATTCATGAACCTACCACTCCAGATTCCTGTGTAATATTGCTTTTTACAGCATTGGACCTTGCTTCTATCACTAGTCACATCCACAACGGGGTGTGTTTTTGTTTGTTTGTTTTTTTGTTTTTGCTTTGGGTCCATCCCTTCTTTCTTTCTGGAGTTATTTCTCCACTGATCTCCAGTAGCATGTTGGGCACCTTCCGACCTGGGGACTCTTTCAGTGTCCTATCTTTTTGCCTTTTCATACTGTTCATGTGGTTCTCAAGGCAAGAATACTGAAGTGGTTTGCCATTCCCTTCTCCAGTGGACCACATTCTGTCAGACCTCTCCACCATGACCCATCCATCTTGGGTTGCCCCACATGGCATGGCTTAGTTTCATTGAGTTAGACAAGCTGTGTTCAGCTTGGCTAGTTGATTGTGGTTTCAGTCTGTCTGCCTTCTGATACTCTCTCTCAGCACCTACCGTCCTACTTGGTTTTCTCTTGCCTTAGACGTGGAGTGTCTCTTTATGGCTTCCCCCAGCAAAGCACAGCCACTGCTCCTTACTGTGGATGTGGAGTAGCTCCTCTCAGCCACTGCCCTTGAGCTTGGGTGTGGGGTAGCTCCTATCAGCCCACCCCTGACCTTGGGCGTGGGGTAGCTCCCCCCGGCCTCTCCTGTGCCATTGAGCAGTGGCCGCTCGTGCTCCATCACACAGGATAAATTTCCAAAATATACAAGCAGCTTATACAAATCAATGCCAGAAAAACAAAAAACCCAGTCAAAAAGTGGGAAAAAGACTTAAACAAACATTTCATCAAAGATGACATACAGATGGCTAACAAACGCATGAAAAGATGCTCAACATCACTCATTATTAGAGAAATGCAAATCCAAACTACAATGAGATATCACCTCACACGAGTCAGAATCGGCCATCATCAAAATGTCTACAAACAAATGCTAGAGAGGGTGTGGAGAAAAGAGAATGCTCTTGCACTGTTGATGGGAATGTAAAGTAATGCAGCCACTGCGGAAAGTAGGAGATTCATTAAAACCTAGGAATAAAACCAAAATATGACCCAGCAATCCCACTCCTAGGCATATATCCTGAGGAAACCAAAATTGAAAAATACACATATATCACACTGTTCTTTGCAGCACTATTTACAATAGCTAGAACATGGAAGGAATCTAGATGTCCATCAATAGATAAAGAAGTTATGGTACATATATACAATTGAATATTACTCAGCCATAAAAAGGAACACACTTGAGTCAGTTCTGATGAGGTGGGTAAACGTAGAACCTATCATACAGAGTGAAGTGAGTCAGAAAGAGAAAGAGAAATATCATATTCTAATGCATGTAAATGGAATCTATAAAAATGGTACTGAATAATTTATTTACAAGGCAGCAATGGAGAAACAGACATAGAGAATAGACTTATGAACATGGGGAGAGGGGAGGAGAGGGTGAGATGTATGGAAAGAGTAAAATGGAAACTTACATTTATTTTTCTGGAGTTGAGCTGGAGGAGCTGCTTGTATATTTTTGAGATTAGTTGTTTGTCAGTTGCTTCATTTGCTATTATTTTCTCCCATTCTGAAGGCTGTCTTTTCACCTTGCTGATAGTTTCCTTTGATGTGCAGAAGCTTTTAAGGTTAATTAGGTCCCATTTGTTTATTTTTGCTTTTATTTCCGATATTCTGGGAGGTGGGTCATAGAGGATCCTGCTGTGATGTATGTCAGAGAGTGTTTTGCCTATGTTCTCCTCTAGGAGTTTTATAGTTTCTGGTCTTACCTTTAGATCTTTAATCCATTTTGAGTTTATTTTTGTGTATGGTGTTAGAAAGTGGTCTAGTTTCATTCTTTTACAAGTGGTTGACCAGATTTCCCAGCACCACTTGTTAAAGAGATTGTCTTTAATCCATTGTATATTCTTGCCTCCTTTGTCAAAGATAAGGTGTCCATATGTGTGTGGATTTATCTCTGGGCTTTCTATTTTGTTCCATTGATCTATATTTCTGTCTTTGTGCCAGTACCATACTGTCTTGATAACTGTGGCTTTGTAGTACAGCCTGAAGTCAGGTAGGTTGATTCCTCCAGTTCCATTCTTCTTTCTCAAGATCGCTTTGGCTATTCGAGGTTTTTTGTATTTCCATACAAATTGTGAAATTATTTGTTCTAGCTCTGTGAAGAATACTGTTGGTAGCTTGATAGGGATTGCGTTGAATCTATAAATTGCTTTGGGTAGTATACTCATTTTCACTATATTGATTCTTCCAATCCACGAACATGGTATATTTCTCCATCTATTAGTGTCCTCTTTGATTTCTTTCACCAGTGTTTTATAGTTTATGGGCCAAAGAACTAAACAGACATTTCTCCAAAGACATACAGATGGCTAACAAACACATGAAAAGATGCTCAACATCACTCATTATCAGAGAAATGCAAATCAAGACCACTATGAGGTACCATTTCACACCAGTCAGAATGGCTGCGATCCAAAAGTCTACAAATAATAAATGTTGGAGAGGGTGTGGAGGAAAGGGAACCCTCTTACACTGTTGGTGGGAATGCAAACTAGTACAGCCACTATGGAGAACAGTGTGGAGATTCCTTAAAAAACTGGAAATAGAACTGCCTTATGATCCAGCAATCCCACTGCTGGGCATACACACTGAGGAAACCAGAAGGGAAAGAGACACGTGTACCCCGATGTTCATCGCAGCACTGTTTATAATAGCCAGGACATGGAAGCAACCTAGATGTCCATCAGCAGATGAATGGATAAGAAAGCTGTGGTACATATACACAATGGCGTATTACTCAGCCATTAAAAAGAATACATTTGAATCAGTTCTAATGAGGTGGATGAAACTGGAGCCTATTATACAGAGTGAAGTAAGCCAGAAGGAAAAACATAAATACAGTATACTAACGCATATATATGGAATTTAGAAAGATGGTAACAATAACCCGGTGTACGAGACAGCAAAAGAGACACTGATGTACAGAACAGTCTTATGGACTCTGTGGGAGAGGGAGAGGGTGGGAAGATTTGGGAGAATGACATTGAAACATGTAAAATATCATGTAAGAAAAGAGTTGCCAGTCCAGGTTTGATGCACAATACTGGATGCTTGGGGCTAGTGCACTGGGTCGACCCAGAGGGATGGTATGGGGAGGGAGGAGGGAGGAGGGTTCAGGATGGGGAACACATGTATACCTGTGGTGGATTCATTTTGATATTTGGCAAAACTAATACAATTATGTAAAGTTTAAAAATAAAATAAAATTTAAAATAAATAAATAAATAAATAAACTTACATTACCATATGTAAATTAGATAGCCAACGGGAATTTGCTATATGGCTGAGGAAACTCAAACAGGGGCTCTGTATCAGTCTGCCGGGGGTGGAGGGCTGGGGAGGGAGATGAGAGGGAGGTTCAAAAGGGAGGGGATATATGTATCCCTATGGCTGATTCATGTTGAGGTTTGGCAGAAAACAGCAAAATTCTGTAAAGCAATTATCTTTCAATAAAAAATACGTTTTTAAAAAAAGCAGGACATCACTTTGCCAACAAGGTCTATATAGTCAAAGGTATAGTTTTTCCAGTAGCCATGTATGGATGTGAGAGCTGGATCATAAAGAATTGCAAGTGGTGAAGAATTGATGCTTTCCAATTGTGATGCTGGAGAAGACTCCTGATAGTCCTTTGGACAGCAAGGAGATAAAACCAGTCAATATTAATGGAAATTAACCCTGAATATTCATTGGAAGGACTGATGCTGAAGCTTCACCACTTTGGCCACCTGATGTGAAACGCTGAGTCATTGGAAAAGATCCTGATACTGGGAAATATTGAAGGCAAAAGGAGAAGAGGGTGGCAGAAGATTAGATATTTAGATACCATCATTGACTCAATGGACATGAATTTGAACAAACTCTAGGAGATAGTGAAGGACAAGGAAGCCTGGCGTGCTGCAGTCCATGGAGTTACCCAGAGTTGGACATGACTTAGTGACTGAACAACAACAAAAACAACAATTGCTATAGTAAATAAAGGACTTGATGATATGAAAATGTAAATAAGAGATGTCTACCTATAACAACAACCAGTTTTGAAAGAATGTTTGAGGAAGACAGGATAAAAATGGAAATATATGCTGAGAACAACAACAAAAACAATAGGAATGAGCTAAAATAAATGTCAAAGTGAAGAAGTGAAAATCACTTAGTTGTGTCTGACTCTGTGACCTCATGGACTATACAGTCTATGGAGTTCTCCAGGCCAGAATACTGGAGTGTGTAGCCTTTTCCTTCTCCAGGGGATCTTCCCAACCCAAGGATCGAGCCCGGGTCTCCCACATTGCAGGCAGATTCTTTACCAGCTGAGTCACAAGGGAAGCCCCAAAAATAAAAGTTGAGGAAAGTGTTTTAAAATTGCTTCAAAGGTTCTTTCTTTCTTGACTTTTAACCTAAATTGTGTGACATTGCAAGGGAGCAACTGGGGAAGCTCTTTCTCATATCCTCTAATCTTCACCAATCTCTTCAATCACAAGTATGTTGGAGTCCTTCCTTAAGTTGGTATGTAAGCAACTTAAGAGTTAAGAAGGGGAGTAGGATGAAGAAGCTCCAGGTATTTCCTATATATGTGGAATGAGATACATAGCATCATTTCAAAATAAATGAAATTTCAAGAAAATCAGAATACAGTACGAAACTATCTCCTGCCAAGTTTGCAATGAAATATTTTTTTTTCTTTTTTTTTTTTATTCTTCCAATTTTATTTTTAAACTTTACATAATTGTATTAGTTTTGCCAAATATCAAAATGAATCCGCCACAGGTATACATGTGCAATGAAATATTTTTTAAGGGCTTGAGGGAAGAAATTAATTCTTGTATTTAATCACTATTATATTTGTTATAAAAAGAAAGGGATGCAAAACTTGAAAGTAGCATTGTGGCCCTCAGCGTCACAGAACTTTAGACATAAAAGTTGATTGGCTTTCATCCAATCTCCTAATCTTCTCATTTCCCAGCTGAATAAACTGAGACCCAGAAATGTTGCCATAAAATCAGATGGCAGTCCTTCATAGGATGAGTTTTTGTCTTTGGATTGCTTCTTACTTTTAGGATTGTTTTAGAGGAGTCAGGGTCCCAATGGAAAGTGAATACTGATAAACAAACCAGAGTCTGTATCACTGGCAATGGCTTGGATGTTAACTGATTAAAATTTTAAAAAAGAAAGACCAAAAAAAAAAAAAAAGAAAGTAAATTCCTTTATGGAAGGTCTTAGATAGCGCTATTGAAATTTAAGGAAAATATGTTTAGTGGTTTGAGATTTCACTGTTGTATCTGTTCTGTTCTTATTATGTCTTCATTTTGAGTCTGTTGGTACTAGACTTCAGAACTACTGATGATATGCTGCCTACTCCATCACAAGTAACAGCAAAAGCTCTTAAGGTGAAAGACTGTCTTTAATAATGTAAGTTCTCAATACTGAACTTTTAGTGTCCCATGCACAGTTATTTTGAATTTACAGAATGACACTAGTTGGTCCTATTAGCAAATTCTGTTATGCCAGTAACTCAATATTCTCACTTTGCTTTTTCTGATATGTAGGTGAGGGGATTAAGAATGTTTGAAACAGGGGAGATCCTGGAAAACTTTCACCAGTACAAATGGTAGAGGATGAAAGGATAGGCTTAGAAGTTTTTAGAAATAATATTATGTTAGCACTGGAGTTGCTCTCTATTCAAGTATTAAATAAGAAATTTTATATGTAGCATATAGATACACATAGTGTGTACTTGTTGAAGAAGGCAATGGCACCCCACTCCAGTACTTTTGCCTGGAAAATCCCATGGATGGAGGAGCCTGGTGGGCTACAATCCATGGGGTCGCTAAGAGTCAGACATGACTGAGTGACTTCACTTTCACTTTTCGTTTTCATGCATTGGAGAAGGAAATGGCAACCCACTCCAGTGTTCTTGCCTGGAGAATCCCAGGGACGGGGAAGCCTGGTGGGCTGCCGTCTATGGGGTCGCACAGAGTCGGACACGACTGAAACAACTTAGCAGCAGCAGCAGCAGCACTGTGTACTTGTACATATGTGAATATACATTTTATCTTGTGTTTGAAGACAGTGGTATTTATTACTGAGTGATACGTAAGACTGAAAGAGAAAGTGTTAATTGCTCAGTCATGTCTGACTCTTTGCAACACCATGGACTGTAGCCCACCAGGCTCCTTTGATCATGGGATTCTCTAAGCAAGAATACTGGAGTGGGTTGCCATTCCCTTTTCCAGGGGATCTTTCTGACCCAGGAATCAAACGCAGTCTCCTGCACTGTAGGCGAATTCTTTACCATGTCAGCTGCCAGGGAAGCTCAAGGGATCTATAAAATCACTAGCCTTTACCATCCAATCTCTCTACAGCAGAAGACACAACAAAAAAGTCCTTGAAAATGATTATATTATAGTTAACATCCTGATAACGTTTGATAGAGTCCAGCTTCCCAACCCAACTTCAGGTGTATATAGATCAAGAATGATCCATCTAGAAATGTAATAAATGATGATGAACAGTAATAGTTTATTAAGATGGAACATACAGATATATCAAAATTAATAGACCCTTTGTTCCTTTTTCAAAAGCATTATAGAGGAAAATAAGAGTGGCTCCTATGATCCTACTCTTCTATACACACCATGAAAATAATGAAAATAATTTGGAAACTAAAAGCAGTGCCTATTTCTTGAAAGCATGTGGGATGCATGTCATCAATTCTTATAGTGGGGATAATATTTCCTATTTGAAGATGAAGAAAGGAGATGAATAAAATGTTGCATAAATATTAAATGGTTATCTGCCTCAGCAGCATATTAACATAATGATTTATGGCCATGATGTGCTCATCCTAAGGGTTCCTGGCAAAGGGGAACAACAGAATCTATTTCACAAAATTCAGAGTTTAATATACATCTCTCTGACTGATATTGAAATTCTAGTATGTGTGGTTCCCCAGAAATTTGGATATTTTAACCATAAGAAGTTATCTCTACAAACTCTCATACCTTTTCAAAAGCTGCTTTTTGATTGCACATTTTTCATAAGATGATCAATTAAAATTAAAATTGAAGGGGCTGGCATATAAGATGCATAAATTCTACATGGATTTTGTACACATAAGATGTGTATATACTAGATGTATTTGCATCTTGCAAATATCCTCATAAGACTTGTCTTTTAAAACCAAATATTAGACAGATTCTCCATACACTAAATGTGACTCAGTAGGTGGTGGAAATATGATTTTGGTAAATGAATTTTAGAATAAATATGTAATCAAGATATGAACTATTTGTTTTTTAAGCACTGTACATTTGTCAAAAACATTTGGGAATATTTCCCAAAGAAGACTTATAAAATGATTGAAGGGTTTTGGGAAAAGGCATCACTTGCTGATCATTCTTGCCTAACCCAGGTTCCAGCCTGCAGCTGGGTAGGGAGTTATAATCAGCCTCCTATCAGATTGTGTGGCCTAATGAGAGGTCAGTGCATCAATGGAAATGAAGAGCTGCATTTCATCCTCATATGACAACAAAATAACAATGCTTATCACTCAGAGCTTCTCACACTCTTTACAAAAAGAGAAGCTTAAATAGAAAACAGCAGCAACAACAGGTGGCATGGATTCCAGAATGGGCTTCCACCCAAGAGGAGAAACAACACTGATTCATGAGCATAGCTACAGTGCCTGGCACCAAGCCAGATTCAAATCCTTCTGCTTTTAGAACAGATTTTAATTTTTATCATTTTATGAAATGGAAGTGAATTAGATTTTGATGACTGGAAGAACTGTTGATTTTTTTTTTTTTTTTTTTTGCCTGAGTCTAACATGAGTCCAGAGATGATAAGTCTTTCTGACTCACAAAAACAGTTGCTCACTCAAGAACTAGGCTGGAGCACATAAACTTTGCTTCACTGAGAGCACCATGATACAGCTTTCCCAAGGGAGTCTCTTTTCACTTTCTCTTAACCTGAGGGTAATACACTTTGAAAGTGGCGCGTAGATGCTCTATCAAAAGATAATTTGAATGTTCCAAAAATGAAAATTTATCTCAGATTATTAGAATAATTTCTCCAATGAGGGGATTGTATATAAACTTCTTTATTTATGTTCCTGAAAAAGACACTGACAGCTGGGTAACTTGTCTCTGGATCTACTCACAAACTACTTTGAAATCATTTGTAAGTTATTGGCCAATGACCCTACAGTTCAAAAAGAATAAAACCACAAAAGAATTTAAATTTGAAGAATCAGATCAAAAATGAATAGAAGGGAAAGAGATACAAATTCAAACAGAAAAAAATGGAAAGGATGTAGTTGTTTCTGTGTGAACTTGAGGATGTTTTGTGAACTCTCTGCTTTACTTTTCTTATTCCTCATCTGTAAAATGAGGATAAAAACAGTACCTAGGTGTTCTAGGAAATAAAAAAGTGTTCATTGGAAGTTTGTATTTGGTACTACTATATTGGCTGAGAAAACTGACTTCTAAGACTGGGAGAAGCCAAATAAGATTCAAAGGGATAAGAAACAAGGAATGAAACAGTTTTGTTTTGAAGATTATTTGCATTTAAGTCATATATAGAACATGCTAAACATTTAATAAATATTTAGCAAAAATGATAATCATTAATTAAATGGTAATTATGCACCAGGCTCTGTGGTCAATGTAGTGCAATATTTAATATTATTGGAGTAGAAGTGGCAACCCACTCCAGTATTCTTGCCTAGAAAATTCTATGGACAGAGGAGCCTGGCAAGTTACATCCATGGGGTCACAAAGACTCAAAGAGTCAGACATGTCTTTAATCACTTAATCCTTACAATATTTCTTATGGTATCTTTAAAGATGAGGAAACTTTTGTAACTTACACAGGGCACACAGGTGGCAAATCAGATCAGATCAGTTGCTCAGTCGTGTCCGACTCTTTGTGACTCCATGAATCACAGCATGCCAGGCATCCCTGTCCATCACCAACTCCCGGAGTTCACTGAGACTTACGTCCATTGAGTCAGTGATGCCATCCAGCCATCTCATCCTCTGTCATCTCCTTCTCTTGCCCTCAATCCCTCCTAGCGTCAGAGTCTTTTCCAGTGAGTCAACTCTTCGCATGAGGTGGCCAAAGTATTGGAGTTTCAGCTTTAGCATCATTCCATCCAAAGAAATCCCAGGGCTGATCTCCTTCAGAATGGACTGGTTGGATCTCCTTGCAGTCCAAGGGACTCTCAAGAGTCTTCTCCAACACCACAGTTCAAAAGCATCAATTCTTCGGTGCTCAGCTTTCTTCACAGACCAACTCTCACATCCATACATGACCACAGGAAAAACCATAGCCTTGACTAGACGGACCTTTGTTGGCAAAGTTGTCTCTGCTTTTGAATATGCTATCTAGGTTGGTCATAACTTTCCTTCCAAGGAGTAAGTGTCTTTTAATTTCATGGCTGCAGTCACCATCTGCAGTGATTTTGGAGCCCAGAAAAATAAAGTCTGGCACTATTTCCACTGTTTCCCCATCTATTTCCCATGAAGTTATGGGACCGGATGCCATGATCTTCATTTTCTGAATGTTGAGCTTTAAGCCAACTTTTTCACTCTCCACTTTCACTTTCATCCAGAGGCTTTTTAGTTCCTCTTCACTTTCTGCCATGGGTGGTGTCATATGCATATCTGAGGTTATTGATATTTTAAGCAAAGCCAAAATTAGCATCCAGATTTTAGTGTTTCTATAACTCAGGCCTTCTAGATCAAGCTGCATCTACTGTTACCAAACAATTTTCTGTGTCTCTTTTGTGAGAGAAATGGAATCATTCTCAAAAAAGTAAAAAATAATATTGTATTTGGTAAATTTTACACATCCTTTTTGTTATACCAAATGTATCAATTTTCTCTTGGAAGTTAAGTTAGGTATGATGAGCTTTTATAATCTCCAGAACAGATCTGGAATCTGTTAAGCATCATTAGTGCAAGGAAATTAGATAGCACTATAGGGTATCTGTCATTATTCTTATCTACTAGCAATACTAATGAACTCTAGGTGTTCTAGGAAATAAAAAAGGGTTCATTGGAAGTTTGTATTGGGTACTATTATATTGGCTGAGAAAACTGACTTCTAAGACTGGGAGAAGCCAAATAAGATTCAAAGGGATAAGAAACAAGGAATGAAAAAGTCATATTTTAACTGAAATAATCTGGTCAGGACAGATACCAATATACTCATAGGTTACCACTACCTCTAAACACCACTACAAGTGCCGCTAGACATGGTATCAACTTCCTTAAATTAATTATCCACCATTTCAATCTTGTGTTACTCATTTTAGATTCATAAAGTGATTTGTTCACCTGAATTGGTAGCATCCAATTTGCTGAACCTAGGTTATATATTCGTTACCTGGCTACTAGGGGAAGAAAAAACCTTTGATTCTGAATGGAAGATGAAATGCAATGCCCAGTTAGTACATAACCCAGTGAATAGGTGCACAATGGACAGCCAAAAAAGCAACAAGTTTCCAAAACATCTATTCAGGTGGGTCTGAATCCTTTTTCTTAGTGGCCTTCATATTAAAGGGTTAGTTATTTTATAAAGTACCAGATTTAATTTAAAAACTGAAAATACAACATATTGTACATATTGCTATGTTTGGTGGTTTCCTGGAACTTATTATAAACCAAAGAAAATGTCTCTTGTACTGGCATATAGATCACAAGATTTTATGTCTAACACAACCCCAAAAAATAACATTTTCTGCATGTTTGATTCAAACTTCTTTTCCATATGCTTCCATTTTTTTCTTTCCATGTCTTTTGAACAACAATAACAATCTACATTTGGCTGTATCTTCAAAAGTTGGTATTATTTTATGTTTGTAAGAACATTTAAATTCCATTACTGACAAAACTCAACCTTGTAACCACCTTTTCATCTTTACCATAGTTCAAGTTAAGTGGAGAAAATAATCCAAATAATCCATTTGTTGCTATGTTAAATGTTCAGAAAAATTAAAGTAATGTATTTATAGATACACTGGGACCATAAAATATAGGCAAGTTATATAGTACCCATGAACAAAATATTAATTAAATGTTTAAGAAAGATTTAGGTGTCTACTATGCAGTGTCTAGAAACAAAAAAAAAAATTATTGAAATATGTCCTTTCTCACTTAATTTGAAATGTATGAAATTGTTTAATTTTATATGACATAATTTATTAATAATATGATTGGATTATAAGTGATGGGTCTCCGGAGACCAGCGTGGACAACCAAGATGAGTTCTGCTTTAAATAATGAATGGTGACAACAGCAAACTGATTGGCTCACTTTTGCTAATTCACTCATTAAAATAATACCATGTCATATAATTTCATAGGAATTGCAATAAATATTACTTTTATGCTAAGAAGCTTGGAATTATACTACCCACTCACTACCTGTCAAGTCCTGATGGATTTGACTAGTACAAATGAACTTCCAAACTGGCAAAGAGGAATACTGAGGAGAGAGAAGACACTATCATACATTTTTGTATATGGCTTCATAGTACTACCATTTGCTCTTGCTGTGTCCAGAGCCATAGAGAAGCAAATCATCAAAGACATTTCAACTTGGCATTTGTACCCAGGATCTTTTAAGAGACCCAAGATATACTTGGACATAAAGCTAACACACTGGTAACAAACTGGTATTTGTCTGCATATTTTTTAATGACAGACATTAAGAAAACAGAGGCATGTGAAAACCATCAAGGCATAGTTTTTTAGAATATTGCAGTCTTACTTTATAATAGAAATTAACCATTCTGCACACATTAATAAGTATTCAAGTAGAATAATAGGAAATAGCTTTAGAAAACTAGCTCCCTACAGTATCCTTGACAGAAAACCACATGCTTAGAGAAAAAAATTATTCTTCACTACATTAGATCCATCAGCATCTGCTCACCAAAGAAACTTCAAGGAGGGAAGAGAAACCAATTAAAGAAAATATAGCCATCACAGCTTTTTTGATTTTATAAGAAAAAAACATCTTGCAAAAGAGGATGATCACTATTTCTTAAAATGCTGAATTATATATTGGGTTGGTCAGGTTCTTCTGTAACTTTTTGGCCAACCCAATATTACTCAAGAGTATTACGTGAACTGAGCTTTCCTGGTGGTAAAAAATGGGCCTACTTTTGCTGGAGATTCAGGTTTTATACCTTGGTCGGTAAGATACCCTGGAGCAGAAAATGGCCATCCACTCCAATATTCTTGCCTGGGAAATCCCATGGACAGAGGAGCCTGGCAGGCTACTATTCACGGGGTTGCAAAAGAGTCAGACATGACCTACTGACTAAACAATAACAAATATGAGAACTATATAACACTTGGTTTAGTCTCATTTATTCTTGACCATTATAGAGTTAAAGTTGACTTTCCCCCAATCATAAGGAAGTGTATATGATCTCTTAAAACCAGTATATATAAAGACAAAGGAACCTACTGCAGCCCACATAGAAAAACCAGAAGAACCAAAAAAGTGGCAAGGAAGATATATATATGATGTATCTTTGATGTATATGTGATAGTGGGAGACAAAAAGCACTTGTTAAGAAAGAGGCTTTTAAATAACAAGGCTTTGAGGTACCATACAAACAAAAGAATTTTTTTTCTACCTAAAATCATAGAGCATTATAGATTTGACTCCCATCACAGATGCATGTGCATTTTAAAAAGGGCATTGGCAGAACAAATTCATATCACATGGAAGCTGTACACCTGGCTTTCCTTCTATACGGATTTGTGGAATGTGTAACAGAAACATAAAACTATACATAGCTTTAAGAAATGTGGTTGATATGCATTTGCAATATATCACAAAGACTGAAATATGAGCAACTATGGACCAAAAGACAGAAGCATCTTTTAAAGTATCAGATTAATATCAGCCAAGATACAAAGACCTGACTAGCTTGATGAGAAGTATGATGTGGCATTTCACATGCTAGCATTTCATTTCATTTCACATGTTACCAAGGTTATGCTCAATATCCTTCAAGTTGGCTTCAGCAGTATGTGAATCAAGAACTTTCAGATGTACAAGCTGGGTTTTGAAGAGGCAGAGGAACCAGAGATCAAATTGCCAACATTACCTGGATCATTGAGAAAGCAAAGGAGTTCCAGAAAAATATCTACTTCTGCTTCATTGACTATGCTAAAGCCTTTGACTGTGTGAATCACAAATTGTTGAAAAATTTTAAGAGATGGGAGTACCACGTCACCTTATCTGTCTCCTGAGAAACTTGTAAGTGGATCAAGAAACAACAGTTAGAATCCTGTATGGAACAAAAGATTGGTTCAAAATTAGGAAAGGAGTACAAGACTAGGCTGTATATGGTTACCCTATTTAACCTCTACTTAGAGCATGTGCTAAATCACTTCAGTCTTGTCCGATGCTTTGCAACCTTGTGGACTGTACCCTGCCAGGCTCCTCTGTCCATGGGATTCTACACGCAAGAATATTGGACTGGGTTGTCATGCCTTCCTCAGGGGATCTTCCAGACCCAGAGATCAAACCCATATCTCTTTCATTTCCTGCATTAGCAGGCATGTTCTTTACCACTAATGCCACCTGGGAAGCCCTCTATGCAGAGTATGTCCAGCAAAATGCTGGCATGGATGAATGACAAGCTGGAGTCAAGGTTTCTGGGAGAAATATCAATAACCTTAAATATGCAAATGATACCACTCTAATTGCAGGAAGTGAAGAAGAACTAAAGAGCCTTTTGATAAGCATGAAAGAGGAGAGTGAGAAAGCTGGCTTGAAACTCAACATTAAAAAAATAATAAAGCTAAGATCATGGCATTCAGCCCCATCTCTTCATGGCAAATAGAAGGAGAAAAAGTGAAAGCAGTGACAGATTTTAGCTTCTTGGGCTCCAAAATCACTATAGACAGAGACTGCAGCAATGAAATTAAAAGATGTTTGCTTCTTGGCAGAAAAACTATAACAAAACTAGGCAGCAGAGACATCATTTTGCCAACAAAAGTCCTTATAGTCAAAGCTATGTTTTTTCCAGAAATCACACATGGATATGAGAGTTGGACCATAAAAAAGTCTGAGTGCCAAAGAATTGATGCTTTTGAACTGTGGTGCTGAAGAAGACTCTTGAGAGTCACTTGAACAGCAAGGAGATCAAACCAGTCAATCCTAAAGGAATCAACCCTGAATATTCATTGGAAGGACTGATGTTAAAAATTAAGCTCCAATACTTTGGCCACCTGATGCAAAGAACTGACTCATTGGAAAAGACCAAGATGCTGGGAAGGATTGAGGGAAGGAGGAGAAGGGGTAGCAGTGGATTAGAAGGTTGGATAGCATCACTGAGTCAACATGAATTTGAGCAAACTGGCAGAGATAGTGGAAGACAGAGGAGCCTGGAGTGCTGTAGTTCATGGGGTCACAATGAGTTGGACATGAGTTAGTGACTGAATAACAACAGCAGCAATGATGTGACATGGTAAAACACAGAATGTAAAACTGTGTGATATAGAACCAAGTCTACAAAAAGGAAAATACTATCAGAACCATCCATTTATTCATATATCCTTCATGTTTTATTGGCTAATAGCATTATACGTTTTATGTGTATATTACTTTTTTAGCTTCTGTACACACTACAGCATGCTCACTAACAGAGGTTTAGTTTCCATCCTTCATCATACAATTGACCTCCTTTGGAAAATTCTGAAAGAAATGGGAATACCAGACCACCTGACCTGCCTCTTGAGAAACCTATATGCAGGTCAGGAAGCAACAGTTAGAACTGGACATGGAACAACAGACTGGTTCCAAATAGGAAAAGGAGTAAGTCAAGGCTGTATATTGTCACCCTGCTTATTTAACTTATATGCAGAGTACATCATGAGAAATGCTGGGCTGGAAGAAGCACAAGCTGAAATCAAGATTGCTGGGAGAAACATCAATAACCTCAGATATGCAGATGACACCACCCTTATGGCAGAAAGTGAAGAGAAACTAAAAAGCCTCTTGATGAAAGTGAAAGAGGAAGTGAAAAAGTTGGCTTAAAGCTCAACATTCAGCAAATGGAGATCTTGGCATTTGGTCCCATCACTTCATGGCAAATAGATGGGGAAACAGTGGAAACAGGATCAAACTTTATTTTGGGGGGCTCCAAAATCACTGCAGATGGTGATTGCAGCCATGAAATTAAAAGACGCTTACTCCTTGGAAGAAAAATTATGACCAACCTAGATAGCATATTCAAAAGCAGAGACATTACTTTGCCAACAAAGTTCCGTCTAGTCAAGGCTATGGTTTTTCCTGTGGTCATGTATGGATGTGAGAGTTGGACTGTGAAGAAAGCTGAGCGCCAAAGAATTGATGCTTTTGAACTGTGGTGTTGGAGAAGACTCTTGAGAGTCCCTTGGACTGCAAGGAGTTCCAACCAGTCCATTCTAAAGGAGATCAGTCCTGGGTGTTCTTTGGAAGGAATGATGCCAAAGCTGAAACTCCAGTACTTTGGCCACCTTATGCGAAAAGTTGACTCATTGTAAAAGACTCTGATGTTGGGAGAGATTGGGGGCAGGAGGAGAAGGGACGACAGAGGATGAGATGGGTGGATGGCATCATCGACTCAATGGACATGAGTTTGAGTGAACTCCAGGAGTTGGTGATGCACAGGGAGGCCTTGCATGCTGCAATTCATGGTGTCACAAATAGTTGGACACTACTGAGCGACTGAACTGAATGGATCCATTTTACTCTCCCCTCTTCTCTATCAACCACTATCCTGCTCTGTATCTATGTGCCTGCTTTGGTTTGGTTTGGTTTGTTCATTTATTTATTTACTTTTATTCCACATGTAAGTGAAATCATACAGTATTTGTCTTTCTTTGTCTAACTAATTTCACTTAGCGTAATACCATCCAAGTCTATATATTTGTAGCAAATGGTAAAATTTCATCTTTTTATGTGTGAGTAATATTATATATATATATATATATATATATATATAATATCTGTTTAATCTATTCATCCACTGATGGAAACTTCAGGGTTTTTTCTGCATACCTTGGCTATTATAAATAAGGCTGCAATGAGTATAGGGGTGCATATATCTTTTCCAATTAATATTTTCACATTGTTTGGATAAATATGCAGAACTGTAGTTGTGGAGAAGGAAATGGCAACCCACTCCAGTATTCTTGCCTAAAGACTCCTGTGGATGGAGGAGCCTGGTGGGCTGCTGTCCATAGGTTAGTACAGAGTCGGACACGACTGAAGCGACTTAGCATACATGCATGCATTAGAGAAGAAAATGGAAACACATGGCAGTATTCTTGCCTGGAGAATCCCAGGGACAGAGGAACCAGGTGTGCTGCCATCTATGGGGTCGCACAGAGTTGGACACGACTGAAGCAACTTAGCAGCAGCAGCAGCAGTAGTAATAGTTGAATCATATGACAGTTTTATATTTAATGTTTTGAGGAAACTCCATGCTGTTTCTATAGTGGCTGCACCAATTTACGTTCTCAGATCATCCAGCATGCATTAAGAGAGCATCTGTGATAAAGCATCTAAACATATACATTACCACATGTAAGATAGCCATTGGGAGTTTGATATATGATGCAGGGAACCCCAATCCAGTACTCTGTGACAATCTGGAGGGGAGGGATGGGGAGGGAGGTGGAAGAGGGCTTCAGGAGGGAAGGGACACATATATTCCTATGGCTGATTCATTTATGCCATGGATGTATGACAATAACCTTCACAATAGAGTAAAGTTATCCTACAATCAAAATAAATAAATATTTTTTTAAAAAGCATGAAGTGCGAGAATATGAAAATGTAAAAAAAAAAAAAAAAAAAAGACATTAGTGATCTCCCAGAACTCATGGTGAGAAGAATAGAGATGTAAACCAGTAGCTATAACACAACTTAGCAAACTCCTCCATCACTGCTCCCAGTTATTTAACCTTCCAGTGATAATATCATGGTTAAAAAAAAATCAAGAATATCTAATACAATTATGTAAAGTTTAAAAATAAAATAAAATTAATTAAAAAAATTAAAAAATAAAATAAAAGGTAAAGAAAAGCTAAAAATAAATAACATTAAAATTAAAAGAAAAAAAAGAATATCTTGTTTATACATGTTTATTAGTTTTAGTTGAATGTATGTAAATGACACACTTAAATGATGAAAAAAAAATCTACTCCCAGAAATAATTGCCTTTTACTTGCATAAGATTCTACTAATTGCAAAATTATGAAAAAGCACCCCCACCCCCAACAAAAGAACCAAAGTCCAGGACCAGATGACTTCAACAAACATTTAAAGAAGCATTAACATCAATCCTCCTCAAACTCTTCCAAAAAGTAGAAGAGAAAGGAACACTTCCAAAATCATCATATAAAGCCAGTTTTACCTGGATACAAAAACCATACAAGGACTCCACAGGAAAAGAAAATTACAAGTCAATATTCGTGATAAACAAAGATGAAAATGTTCTCAATAAAATATTAACAAACTAAATTCAGCAATACATTAGAAGGAATATGCACCACAATCCAGTGAGGTTTATTCCAGGGATGCAAATATGATTTAATTTAAAATTAAATTCAAAATTTAAAAAGTAATTATGCAAAGCACCATTTCTTCTTCCAAGGCGAGAGGTCTTTGGTATTGTAATCTTTTACCGGGATATTCATGGTAAAATACAATCCTATGAATGCAGATTTCAGTATTATTTGAGTCAGGTACCAAGTATTGGAGGAGAAAACAGTAAGATCAGAAAATAAAGTTTAAAAAGAAGCTAAAGTAAATCAGGAAAAATGTGAAAGAAATAGATGATGAAAAACACTAGGAAATACTACAACAATTCCAATTATTTAGCAACACCTTGTCAGTTACAGACAAAAAGGGCTGCCTATAGAAGAGCTGAATCAGGCATCAGGAAGGGAGGTGAAACCAAGTCCATAATAAATAATGTGTGGTGGTAACACCAGGGGGCTGGCATCTTGAGGAAACCAGAATGAGTTTTCAAATCACTTTTATTGAAACTCTTCAGCTGCAGGTAGTAGCTTAAAAGCTGCCAAATATGTAGATTTAAAGAAAATGCAACTTTACTCTTTAGCTGTCTCTCTTGACTCCCTGGCAGAAATCCCTGAGACTGTTTCTGCCACCTCTTGTACAGCACATTTTCTTGCCTTTCACATATTTCTTCCTCTCCTTCCTAGTATCACTAGATCTTAGAAAGGCAAATTACTCCCTCTTACAGTCTTCTTATATTATGCTTCTACATGTCATACAAAATTTTGCAATTATACAAAATAGCATCTAGACAACACAGAGTTCACTGAATCTCTTGCTTAATTTACTTTGAACAAATCACATTGCCTTTAAATTTCTGCCTACCAGGGATAATTAGTGCTGACTCTTGTTATCAGTCAACATAAACCTGGCTTCATAATTATTTTGGTTTGAATAATCCAACAAGTTCAGATGAGTACATAACATACATGCAAGTACATAGTATCTCTTAAACCCTAGAGGAGCTATCTTTTGTGGAAAATACCTTAGGTTCAATGTTTATATTTCCACCCTTAAGATAATACAATTATGTACATTGTGTACATTAAATTTAAAACCAGCAAACTGTTAATTTACACAAAACAATGATCTATGTTTGTTTTGATTATTATGATGAAAAAAAGCTGAATGACATGTGCTGCTGCTTTAATCTTCAGCTTTCTTACACTTGTTGTCTTCTCAAAGAACTACCCAACCACTTGCCTGCTTCTATGGTCTTTTCTCTGGACTCTGAGGCATACTGAATAAAAGATACCAAATTACAAGAATAGAAGCCCTGCTACAGAAAAGGCTTGCTCACACCAATAACCCTGGCTGCCTCCAGGGTTAGTTCAATCTAAGGGAAATGGAACTTTTACCATTTATGCTGTCCTAACATTAGAAACAAACTTCCAGTGACCCCTTACTCATATATTTTATTACAAACTGTTCCAATTCAAAGTTTCATTCATTCATGCCTAGGGAAAGAGATTCTATTGAAATCTGGAGGAAAAAAATCTCAAAATTTGGACTAAATAAAACATATTACTTTCCCAGTAAGGACATCCAATAAGTACATCATCTCTCTTTTATTTTTTTTTTTAATTTTATTTTTTAACTTTACAATATTGTATTGGTTTTGCCATATATCAAAATGAATCCACCACAGGTATACACGTGTTCCCCATCCTGAACCCTCCTCCCTCCTCCCTCCCCATACCATCCCTCTGGGTCATCCCAGTGCACCATCTCTCTTTTAATTACGATATACAATTATTTACCTCTCTTCCTAATTGCTTTACAACTAGTTTTAAAATAATTTTGGTATTGTAAATAGAATTGCACTTCGCCTAGGGCTATTTTTTTTATTCAGTACAGAATACATGAATTATTTAAAATAGCAATATGGCCTATCATGGGCTTCCCCGGTGGCTCAGCATTAAAGAATTTTCTTGCAATGCTGGAGAGGAAGGAGACATTGGTTCCATCCCTGTGTCAGGAAGATCTCCTGGAGGAAGAAATGGCAACCATGCCAGTATCCTTCCTGAGAAAATCCCATGGACAGAGGAGCCTGACAGGCTATGTTCCATGTGATCACAAAGAGTTGGGCACAACTGAGCGACTGAGCATGCACACATATAGCCTATTATAGCTGATTGTTATCTACCCACACAGAACTTAAAAACTAAAAGGGAAGCATGATGGAGAAGTTTCTTTTAACATAATCTGTAACAACTGCAGCAGAGGCATTACAAACAAGTATGTAGTACTATAGAGCTATGTAGGACATTCATAAGATATATATTAAGTATCACAAACACCTCATGAATTGATATGGCAAGGATTACTCTTACCCATTTTTTAGAGATAAGCCTCTGACAGTCTTTATATGTAAAATTCAGCATTCTTTTACTGCCACGTTGCTTCCCATACTCATGTGAAGAAACACAGGAATTAATTACAAAAGCACTTTGAACAAAAATGTTGTCAAGGTTTATGCAAATGTGTAAGGGTGTAAGATGTTAAACAGTCCATGACAGCCAAGCAAACTAACCTCAGTTGCCTAGTCACAACATAGATAGATGATACAATTTTGATAAGGAAAGATTCAGATTTCCATGAAAAATGCGGAGGCCCAGTCTTCCACTGGACTTCCCAGGTGGTGCTAGTAGTAAAGAACCTCCCTGCCAATGCAGGAGACATAAGAGACACAGGTTCAATCCCTGGGTCAGGAAGAAACCCTGGAGAAGGGCACGGCAACCCACTTCAGTATCCTTACATGGAGAATCCATGGAGCCTGGTGACCTAAGGTCCATAAGGTCTCAAAGAGTCAGATATGACTGAAGCAACTTAGCATGCACAATCTTTCACTGAGGCTTTCTGCTCACACTACTTCAGATATGCAAAAGCTTCTTCCTTTATGCAGGAAGCTTACAGTCATTCCAGGGAATCAAAACAATACAATGGGAGAAGAAGCTCCAGGTAAAGTGATGGTTTGGGCCTTGAAAATTTGCTTAGAGATGCTATCAAGGAATATTTCTGTTGTTGCTATACCCTCAACCTATAATCAATTCAGTTTTTTGACCCACATACATGATTTAAAGAGTGATTGTACATGAGTATCAATCAGTATCTGAGCATAAAATCAGTTAGTTCATAAAATAATTTGAATAGAGTATGAAATAATAAATATTCTCAAAGATGTGAACAGATTGTAGGAATACCACTGGAAATAATAACACAAAACCCTGGGGCCAGTAAAGAATGAGGAGAGATTTAATGGGCTATAAGTGGTGAATGGTGACAACCGTCTTGAGATGAAGTAGCTATGTAGCTTATTTACAGATGCACCTAGTCCATGGTGACCTCAAAAAGAAAGATAGAAAGTAATCCAATCTCACTGTCTTTTGTGTGATTGATCTCCTCATTCCCTATTTTGTACTAACTGAAAATGAAGTCAGAAGACAAGGTATCTTTTAAGGTAGACACTCTGGTTGCACTTTTAAGGTGGAAAAGATGAAATGGGGATTTGTAGGGACATTTATTGACTTTTGAATTGTTTTTAAATGTAGTTGACAAAAACACAAATTAATTGAAACTAAAACACTGTGTGAACTGTTGGGACCTAACTTTACAATAGAAATGGTAGCTACATAAATATAAGGCAAGCAATTCTTAATTTATTAATAGTCTAATATTCCCAAAATGTTAATAAAAATACAAACAATGATATGAATTGCTCTTATATTCCTTGTTCAACTTGCTAAAAGTTATTTCATCCATAATGTCCATCAAATAATGTGCCTAATATTAAAGCAAGATTCAGTTCAGTTCAGTCACCCAGTCGTGTCCAACTCTTTGCGACCCCATGAACCACAGCACGCCAGGCCTCCCTGTCCATCACCAACGCCCAGAGTCCACCCAAACCCATGTCCATTGAGTCAGTGATGCCATCAAATCATCTCATCTTCTGCCATCCCCTTCTCCTCCTGCCCTCAATCTTTCCCAGCATCAGGGTCTTTTGCAATGAGTCAGTTCCTTGCATCAGGTGACCAAAGTATTGGAGTTTCATCTTCAACATCAGTCTTTCCAATGAACACCCAGGACTAATGTCCTTTAGGATGGACTGGTTGGGTCTCCTTGCAGTCCAAGGGACTCTCAAGAGTCTTCTCCAACACCACAGTTTAAAAGCATCAATTCTTCTGTGCTCAGCTTTCCTTACAGTCCGACTCTTATATCCATACACGACCACTGGAAAAACCATAGCCTTGACTAGACAAACCTTTGTTGGCAAAGCAATGTCTCTGCTTTTTAATATGCTGTCTAGGTTGGTCATAAATTTCCTTCCAAGAAGTAAGTGTCTTTTAATTTCATGGCTGCAATCACAATCTGCAGTGATTTTGGAGCCCAGAAAAATAAAGTCAGCCACTGTTTCCCCATCTATTTCCCATGAAGTGATGGGACCAGATGCCATGATCTTAGTTTTCTGAATGATGAGCTTTAAGCCAACCTTTTCACTCTCTTCTTTCACTTCCATCAAGAGGCTCTTTAGTTCTACTTCACTTTCTGCCATAAGGATAGTGTCATCTGCATATCTGAGGTTTTTGATATTTCTCCCAGAAATCTTGATTCCAGCTTGTGCTTCCTCCAGCCCAGCATTTCTCATGATGGATTCTGCATATAAGTTAAATAAGCAGGGTGACAATACACAGCCTTGACGTACTCCTTTTCCTATTTGTTGTTCCAGTCTGTTGTTCTATGTCCAGTTCTAACTGTTGCTTCCTGACCTCCATACAGATTTCTCAAGAGGCAGGTCAGGTGTTCTGGTATTCCCATCTCTTTCAGAATTTTCTTCAGTTTGTTGTGATCCACACAGTTAAAGGCTTTGGCATAGTCAATAAGGCAGAAATAGATGTTTTTTTTCTGGAAATCTCTTGTTTTTTCAATGATCCAGCAGATTTTGGCAATTTGGTCTCTGGTTCCTCTGCCTTTTCTAAAACCAGCTTGAACATCTGGAAGTTCATGGTTCACGTACTGCTGAAGCCTGGCTTGGAGAATTTTAAGCATTACTGCACTAGCGTGTGAAATGAGTGCAATTGTGCAGTAGTTTGAGCATTCTTTGTCATTGCCTTTCTTTGGGGTTGGGATGAAAACTGACCTTTTCCAGTCCCATGGCCACTACTGAGTTCTCCAAATTTGCTGTCATATTGAGTCTAGCACTTTAACAGCATCATCTTTTAGGATTTGAAATAGCTCAACTGGAATTCCATCACCTCCACTAGCTTTGTTCATGGTGATGCTTCCTAAGGCCCACTTAACTTCACATTCCAGGATATCTGGCTCTAGGTGAGTGATCACACCATCGTGATTATCTGGGTCATGAAGGTCTTTTTTGTACAGCTCTTCTGTGTATTCTTGCCACTTCTTCTTAATATCTTCTGCTTCTGTTAGGTCCATACCTTTTCTGTCCTTTATTGAGCCCATCTTTGCATGAAATGTTCCTTTGGTATCTCTAATTTTCTTGAAGAGCTCTCTAGTCTTTCCCATTCTGTTGTTTTCCTCTATTTCTTTGCATTGATCACTGAGGAAGGCTTTCTTATCTCTCCTTGCTATTCTTTGGAACTCTGCATTGAAATGGGTATATCTTTGCTTTTCTCTTTTGCTTTTCACTTCCCTTCTTTTCATGGCTATTTGTAAGGTCTCCTCAGACAGTCATTTTGCTTTTTTTGCATTTCTTTTTCTTGGGGATGGTCTTGATTCCTGTCTCCTGTACAATGTCACAAACCTCTGTCCATAGTTCATCAGACACTAAAACAATAAAGCAATATTAGATACTCATTAAGTAAATGCATGGGGTTTGGAATCTGACAGACACAGATTTGAAATATTACTCAATTGGTAATTTATCATGTGATTTTTCAGAAGTTACCTGACTTCTCTAAGTACCATTTCCACATCTATGAAATGGGCATAATAATGGCAGTTATTTCATAGAGCTAAGGTGGTTAAATAAGTTAAGGTAAAATGTCTAACACAGTTTTGGGTACATAAAATGCCCTCAGTCAAATTTAGCTCCCAGTAATATTATTAGTAGTAGCTCAGCTATATCTAATCACTTTGTACATCTAGATGAGATATGGTATCTCCCTAGGAAAATCCCTTCCCAAATGTTGCTTTTACAAGAACTGGGAGATCCATGTTGATTCTCTAACATATGACCATAAATGTATTCATAATTTATTTGCCAGTGAAGTATTTAATCCTTAAAACTTGTCTACACTAGAAATGAGAGCTAAGCAAAATACTTCCATAATATGTCAGGGATAATTGTATCAAGCTTTTATGAAATCTTAGGATGGGTCACTCAGGACACCTTTTCAGAGAAACCATTTTTTCTACATGTTTTTGGTATTTTCTGCTGTGAATATGATTTTCATTTAACAATATCAAAATGTTGGGGCAAAAGATTTGATTCTGTGTTTGTCTATGGTCACTCTCACCCAAAACTTAACTTTAGTTAGTAATCCAAAAAAGCTATCTCTGATATTCAGTGTTTTATGGAACTCATGTCTAATCCCTTTTAATTTTAAAGCACAGCTATAAGATTTATTCCTACTGTTTGCAACAGAGGATCAATTCTTATTTATACAGAAGGACTGATTAATCTCATCCAATTCACTGGTTTGTGGCTTATTAAGAATTGCAAATACTTCTATTTCACTATGTTCAGCCACTGCATTACTCATTAGCACCCATGCCAAAGGGCTTGGAAAGGGAAAGAGTAAAATGAAATGCTAACCAACCTGGTTTACTATTTATTTACTCTTAATAAATGATATGATAGGTTAAATGGTAGTAACCATTGATTCAAATCAAATTTGTAGAATTGCTATTGATTTCACACATCCATGCCATTCTGTCTCAATATCTACATTAATAAATCCTAAACTGAAGTTTCAAAATCTGATCCAATTACCGATAAAGATCTAGCAATAGTCACCTACTGATGGTCTTAAATTTTATTCAAAATTTAAGTCAAGACAGACCCCTGGAATGAATGAATAAATTATTGAATTAATGAAATTCAATAATAGTTGAAAAACATGGAAGTATAAAAAGTAAGTTTAAAATCACCCATAAATCTCTAAAATATAATATATATGCTTATATATGCATGCTAAGTTGTTTCAGTCATGTCCGACTCTGTGTGAACCTATGAACTGCAGCCTGCTAGGCTTCTCTGTCCATGGGATTCTCTAGGCAAGAATACTGAAGTGGATTGCCATGCCCTCTTACAGGGAACTCAAGATCAAACCTGCATCTTTTATGTCTTCTGCATTGGCATTTGGATTCTTTACTTCTAGCATCACCTGTGAAGCCCCATGTTAAAATATATATATATATATATATATATATACACACACACACATATACATACATGCTATGTATGTGTGTGTGTAAAAATCTGATCCCTACAGCTCAAACCATACTTTCCAGAGGAAAGCACAGAGGATAATTTGGTTTTTGTCCTTCCTATTTTTCCTTAAGGTTTTATAAACATAAATTATATTCATATTGACATCAATATCTTGTATAGAGTTTATTTGAAGTAGATATGCAAGAATATGTGCTTTATTTACAAAATGGATTCATACAATAATTTTACGTTTTCATTAACAATATGATATGAGCAACTTTCCAGTCTAACACTTATAGTTCTATACCATTCTTTTATAATGACTACATACAAATCCATTGGATATCTATAGCATCGCTTTTTCATGAACATTTAAGTTCTTCCCAGTTTGGGGTATGTTTTTGTTTTATTATTATGAAAAAGACTTTAAGAGCTATCCATAAACATAAATATTTTTACTTATCTATATTATTACTGCTTTTTCTAAAAATTAAATCTTATAGGTGAGATTGCTAATTGGTTGCATAGTATAGGTTGAATTTTAATAAGTACTTCCCTTGCTTTTCAAAGAGCTTATATTAATTTACACTCCTTTCCTGCCGAGAGTGTATGAGAGAACTCTGGCATTGTGTTTTTCTGGACTAGAAAGCATTCCCTTTTTATCTCAAAGATTACACCGGTACAGATGTTTTCTCTGTATGTAGAGTAATGATATATTCATATGCGCATGTGTTCTATTGCATCCCCACATTTATATACTATCTATGTTTGGTAACATTTTAAATGTGTTGGGAGTATGGACTATGTCTAACACTAATGGTGTAAGTCCCATGGGATCAAGCATTCTGTGATGTCATGCATTCTGTGGACAGTTCAGCAAATGTTTGCTTTGATGTTGAGAACCACATTCTGCCAGAGTCTGTGCTGACAGACAATAGTCATCCAGTCTGTTCCACAGGACTGAACTGTTTGTTGAAATAAGCCATTAGGAGTAATGAAGCAATGTGAAACTAAGATAATTTCTCTTGAGTTTGCTAATACTAAATAAATACATACTCTGTCAAGGCAACCAGTAAGTAGTAGGAGATCTGCTGCTTATTTGTGCTCATAGGTGGTAGCAAAATCAATTGGCCTCTTCTACCCATGGAAAGTTACTGATATTGACCCACTTTATAAAGCTACATGTATTTAATTGGTTAAAAAAACTTCAGTTCTGTATTTTTCCATAGAAATGATCAGAACTGATCCAGCTCTCTAAACTTCATTGTAATAAAAACAACTCATTTTAATGGTCTAACTTTCTCTGAGTACCAAAATGTCTTTTATCAATATTATCTCAGGTCTCACCATAACTTTGATCAATACATAATACAAGCTGATCTTGGAGAAGTAATAAAGACTAAAAATGTATTTGATATTATCCTCCTCTTCAAAATAAAGGCAAAGTAGTTATGGAGTTTTTCATTATCTTCATAGTGCCATCATTTAAAGATTTCAAAATGTTAGATATAACTGGAATATCCAGAGGTTATGTATTGATTGCATAAATAATGGCACAGGCTAAGAAATATTTTGCAGTCTAGTAAAAAGAGATACTTTGAAAGAGTGTCTTACGACATGGAGACTTTTTCATAATAGGCTTTTTAGCTTACAAAAGGAGTATGTTGAATAAAATATGTATGTATGTGTGTGCTTAATCATGTCTGACTGATTCTTTGCAATATATATGTTCTGAGTGCATACTAAGTCACTTTCAGTTGTGTCTGACGCTCTGCAACCCTATGGACTATAGTCCACCAGGCTCCTCTGTCCATGGGATTCTCCAGGCAGGAATACTGGACTAGGGTTCCATTGCCCGCCTCAAGGGAACCTTCCCAACCCAGGGATCAAACCCGTGTCTCTCATGTCACCTTCCTTGACAGGTGTGTTCTTTAACATTAGCACCACATGGGAAACCCATTGCAATATGTATAGTTGGATTTTATTCTGTAGAACAAAATGTACTTAAATATCCAGAAATAATATTATAGGTTAACAATAGTTATTGCTAGTTTGTAGTGTGGTGAAAGATTTACATTTTCCTCTCTTAGTTTTTTCAAATATTCTGAAGTAATTCCAAATGTGTTTATATAAGACATAAAGAGGAAATTCTTAATCTTCAAATGAAAAGGCACTGGAAAGGGCTATCAAAGAAAGTTACAAGGCTTCCATCCTGGAGATTGTTGAAGATGATGATAGGCTTAGACTTATTTATTTATTTATTTATTTTTAAATCTGAGTGTGGATAACTTGGACCTGGTGTATTACATGGGCTTTGACCTCAGACCTGGGTACAAATCCCAGCTCTGAGATTTACAGGCTAAATTACTTTGGACCAATTTTATCCCCAGTTTGAGCTACACTTTTCTTATCTGCCAAATAGGTATAATAAAACCAATCGTGCACAGTTTCTGTGGGAATTAAAAAACAAAAATGTAAGAAAAATCACTACCTAGCACATGTGTGCATGTGCTCAGTTGCTCAGTTGTGTCTGACTTTGTGACCACATGGAATGTAGCCCCCCAGGCTTCTTGGTCCATGGGATTCTCCAGGGAAGAATACTGGAGTGGGTAGCCATTCCCTTCTCCAGGGGATCTTCCTGACCCAGGGATCAAACCTGCATCTCCTGCATTGCAGGCAGATACTTTACTGACTGAGCCACCAGAGAAGCCCTATTTAGCATATGCCCAGCATATATTAGGTATGGAGAGATGGAATATCTATCCACCAAGCCTGTTTCCCCATCTTTTTAGGTACACAGCTAGTCTACATTTCTCAGCCTCAATTGCATTTAAAGGTGGTAACTTAACAGAGTTGTGGATATTGTAGTCTAGGCAGATATATTGTATGCCAATTATAGTCCCACCGTATTAAAACCTCCTGCAAAATCCTCCACTCTCCCTGGATGTGCTATGTCAAAGGTGATGCCACTTGTTGAAGGTTGCAGAACCTCTGAAAGCCTGGGTTTTTAAATTACTAAATCAGGAATGCCTCACTTCCTTCACCTAATGAACATTAGGAGAAAAATGAATCTTATTGTGTGAAGTTACTGGGACTCTTAAATTTATTTTTTATGCCAGTTAGTGTTAAAAGCAAAGAGGAACTAAAGAGCCTCTTGATGAGGGTGAAAGAGGAGACTGAAGAAGCTAGCTTAAAACTCAACATTCACAAAACTGAGATCATGGCATCCAGTTCCATCACTTCCTGGCAAATAGATGGGGAAAAGTGGAAACAGTGATAGGCTTTATTTTCTTGGGTTCCAAAATCATTGTGGACAGTGACTGAAGCCATGAAATTAAAAGACACTTCTTCCTTGAAGAAAAGCTATGACAAACTTAGGCAGTATATTGAAAAGCAACGATATCACTTTGCCAACAAATGTCTGTATAGTCAAAGCTATGGTTTTTTTCCGGTAGTTACGTATGGATGTGAGAGTTGGACCATAAAGAAGGCTGAGTGCCTGAAGAATTGATGCTTTTGAATTGTGGTGTTGGAGAAGACTCTTGAGAGTCCCTTTGACAGCAAGGAGATCAAACCAGTCAATCCTAAAGGAAATCAACCCTGAATATTCCTTGGAAGGACTGATGCTGAAGCTCCAATACTTTGGCCACCTGATGTGAAGAGCCAATTCACATACCCTGAGGCTGGGAAAGATTGAAGGCAAAAGGAAAAGAGGGCAGCAGAGGATGAGATGGTTCAGTGGCATCACCAACTCAATGGACATGAATTTTAGCAAACTTCAGGAAATGGTAAAGGACAGGGAAGGATTGTGTGCCGTAGTCCATGGGATTGCAGAGTCGGACACGACTTAGTGACTGAATAACAAACAGTGTTACCTTAACTAATAGAAAGTACCCAATAAATGATAACTATAATAGCTGCTTGATGACTCAGTGGTAAAGAATCTTCCTGCCAATGCAGGCAATGTGTTCAATCCCTTGGTTGAGACGATCCCCTGGAGAAGCAAATGGCAACGCACTCCAGTATTCTTGCCTGGGAAATGCCATGGACTGAGGACCCCGGGAGGATACAATCCATGGTGTCACAAAAAAGAAACGACTTAGTGACTAAACACCAATAACATAATAATTACTAACCTCTCTTCTAATTCTAAGATTTTCTTATTTATATTTAAGTTGATTGCAAGGAGGTAGAATAGAAGTAGGGACCAAAATTAAAGTAAGGCTAGGAAATGACCTATGGTGACTAACTTGTCACTTGATTCCCAAAATAGAAAGGAAAGGCTCATACAAAAATGTGGTGTACTGAGGCAAGTGTTTCAAGGAAGGTACATGATATTTTGTCACATCCATCGCAAGGTTTACACAAAAGTCTCCTACTTAAAGAACAAAAGCTCACAAACCTCTCCAAAAATATCTTCAAACTTCTGCTATCCAGTTGAAACATGTGACCTTTTCCTTTCTACAGAATATAGAGTCAAACTGTTTGAAAATTAATGTATGCTTTGCCGTTGTCTTTAGGAGTCAGAAACTCAAAGATCTGGCTACTTGTGGTCATG
This sequence comes from Bos grunniens, assembly GCF_055505025.1. Taxonomy (NCBI): domain Eukaryota; kingdom Metazoa; phylum Chordata; class Mammalia; order Artiodactyla; family Bovidae; genus Bos; species Bos grunniens. The sequence continues at coordinate 94,478,168 of NC_141194.1, read as the reverse complement.
AAAGATACCCTAGACTCATTCCCAAAGCAGGATATCTTTCGCTGTTAAGGTAATCCCTGCATATGTGTAGTTTGTAAAGCCTTTGAGATGCAAAGCTTTCTGTAATTGTCAGATGTTCTTTAAATTATTAGACAGTACACAGAATAAAAGTGGTTCTAACTGCTACAAGTATCAAAGGATATAGTCAATGCTCTGTAAAAAACTGCAATAAACCATGCAAAGCCTCTGCTACAGGCTTGATAATAGGAGTTCAGTTTTTTATTGTCCTTCCTGTAAAGCCTTAGTCTTATTTAGGCATAGAATCCATGTTCTAAGTTGGTATACAATGTTCAGATGATGATAATTTCAGCTATTTTTAAAACCTGGTGAAAATGTCTATTGTTTCCAGACACTTGAAGTGAACACTTCAAACCCCCATAAGAATGATGTATGTAATTACATTACTGTATAATAAGTGCAGTTGTGAGATGAAATGGAATAGGTTTCAGGAGAAGAGTTCAAGAATATCAGTAGATAATGATACATTCTCAGTTATGCAGTTCAAAAAGAGATATAATATGGCATAGACTTCCAAAGATCCACATTAGAGGAAAAAAAAAGCCTCAAGCAATAGACTGATGTGATGAGTAATAACAAAAATATCTGAGTGCTACACGGTGATTATCAAATTCTGTGCTTAATTTGGACACGACCATCCCCAAATAGGGTCAAAAGTTTAAATGGAACATTAAAGAAAATTAGACATTAGAGAAAGTAGTAACTAACTAGGTCAGAAGTGTTCAGAGTGTCAAAAATCAGAATATCTACAGAAGGGTGGGGAAATGTCACCAGCCTACACGAAGTAAGTGATGACTTCATAAAATTTCATTATTCTAAAAGATAGTTTTGTTGGGAGAAAGCAAGAAAACTGATTCCTGGAAGTTAAAGAGTAAAAATAAAGATAACTTACCTGCCCTAAAGGTTTTCCCAAAATTATATACTAAATAAATTAAAGCAATTACCAGGCCAATATGTGTGAAAATTGTGCTGAAGAGGGATCCTCTCTCTCAATATGTCTTCATTTATTTTTGCTATCTGCCAGGTCTCTAACTTAGTGTTGTGAAATCGCTGAAGAGGTCTGTCATTTGAAAATCCACTTGCGATCTATTTATTTTTTTAAATAAATGTATTTATTTTAACTGGAGGTTAATTACTTTGCAATATTGTATTGGTTTTGCCATACATCAACATGAATCCGCCACAGGTATACATGTGTTCCCCATCCTGAACCCATCTCCCTCCTCCCTCCCCATACCATCCCTCTGGGTCATCCCAGTGCACCAGCCCCAAGCATCCAGTATCATGCATCAAACCTGGACTGATGATTCATTTCATATATGATATTATACGTTTCAATGCCATTCTTCCAAATCATCCCACCCTCTCCCTCTCCCACAGAGTCCAAAAGACTGTTCTATACATCTGTGTCTCTTTTGCTGCTCACATACAGGATTATCATTACCATCTTTCTAAATTCCATATATATGCATTAGTATACTGTATTGGTGTTTTTCTTTCTGGCTTACTTCACTCTGTATAATAAGCTCCAGTTTCATTCACCTCATTAGAACTGATTCAAATGTATTCTTTTTAATGGCTGAGTAATACTCCATTGTGTATATGTATCACAGCTTTCTTATCCATTCATCTGCTGATGGACATCTAGGTTGTTTCCATGTCCTGGCTATGATATACAGTGCTGCAATGAACATTGGGGTACACGTGTCTCTTTCAATTCTGGTTTCCTTGGTGTGTATGCCCAGAAGTGGGATTGCTGGGTCATAAGGCAGTTCTATTTCCAGTTTTTTAAGGAATCTCCATACTGTTCTCCATAGTGGCTGTACTAGTTTGCATTCCCACCAAAAGTGTAAGAGGGTTCCCCTTTCTCCACACCCTCTCCAGCACTTATTGCTTGTAGACTTTTGGATCGCAGCCCGATCTGTTTAAATGTGCCTTTTAAAGTTTAGAATGAAAGCTACCTAATTATACATATTTCTTCATATTTCTCTACTTCTTGATTTAGCAGTCTGTTGCTTCAGATTTAACTAAATATAATATCTTTGTTAGTATAAAAAGAAAGAACCTATTTTATAGAAAAACAATTGCTTTAAAGGTATGTACAAAGTTCCATCTTGTAGTATTCTGTATATGGAACTCCTCAAATAGACATATCTGATTATTTTGAAGGAGACTTATAGGAAATAAATAGAAAAGACATTTTGGTCCAGGAAGCTTAATCTGCTGGTAGTGGTCAGGCAAAAGGACTGTTGGGGTCTGCAAGTGACCCAAATATATAGTATGTCTCTTCACCTTAATTCCTTTAAAAGCTAATTTGAAAGAAATATAACTTTATAATATTCAATTTTAGAATCAGTCAGTTTAACACCACCACCCCACTCACCAGACATATCAGCAGTCTACTAGGAGAAGTGCTTTCACGTTGAGTGGAGGAGAATGAATTTACTTTGCAGGAAGGCAAACTACCTAGGGAAAGAAGAAATTGAGTGTATTTTGCTTCATTTATTGTTTCCTAATTTTCCATTAAATGTATCCAGCAGATCAATGAGTGACAGGACAAAGAAAAGCCAGAAGTGGTATTAAAACTCTTTCCACGTGGTAGAAGCCATCAGAGTACTGTATAGGAAAGTATTGCAACCTTATAGTGTTCCATGCAAATTAAGTAGTTTTTGAAGAGTAGCACTGACAATTCAAACATGTAAACATCGAATCTCCAACCACCCCTTGGCTGCAGCCACCTGAGCAAACAGCACTGAAAATCAAAACGCAATATCTTGATGTATTTTTAATTAATTTATTTATTTTAATTGGAGGCTAATTACTTTACAACATTGTAGTGGGTTTTGCCATACATTGACATGAATCAGCCATGGGTGTACATGTGTTCCCCATGCACTGGCCCTGAGCACCTTGTCTCATGCACCTAACCTGGACTGGTGATCTATTTCACATATGACAATATACATGTTTCAATGCTATTCATTCAAATCATCCCACCCTCACCTTCTCCTACAGAGTCCAGAAGTCTGTTCTTTATATCTATGTCCCTTTTGCTGTCTTGCATACAGGGTCATTGTTACCATCTTTCTAAATTCTATATATATATGTGTGTGTGTTAATATACTTTATTAGTGTTTTTCTTTCTGACTTACTTCACTCTGTATAATAGGCTCCAGTTTCACCCCCTCATTAGACCTGATTCAAATGCATTCTTTATTATAGCTGAGTAGCATTCCACTGTGTGTATGTACCACAAATTTCTTATCCATTTATCTGCCAATGGATATTGAGGTTGTTTCCATATCCTAGCTATTGTAAACAGTGCTGCAATGAACATTGGGGTACATATGTCTCTTTCAATTCTGGTTTCCTTGCTGTGTATGCCCAGCTGTGGGATTGCTGGGTCATATGGCAGTTCTATTTCCAGTTTTTTAAGGAATTTTCACACTGTTCTCCATAGTGGCTGTACTAGTTTGCATCACCACCAACAGTGTAAGAGGGTTCCTTTTTCTCTGCACCCTCTCCAGCATTTATTGTTTGTAGACTTTTTGATAGCCGCCATTCTGACCTGCATGAGATGGTACCTCATTGTGGTTTTGATTTGCATTTCTCTGATAATGAGTGATGTTGAGCATCTTTTCATGTCTTTGTTATCCATCTGTATATCTTCTTTGGAGAAACGTCTGTTTAGTTCTTTGGCCCATTGTTGATTGGGTTGTTTATTTTTCTGAAATTGAGCTGCATGAGCTGCTTGTATATTTTTGAGATTAATTCTTTGTCAGTTGCTTCATTTGCTATTATTTTCTCCCATTCTGAAGGCTGTCTTTTCACCTTGCTTATAGTTTCCTTTGTTGTGCAAAAGTTTTCGAGTTTACATAGGTCCCATTTGTTTATTTTTGATTTTGTTTCCATTACTCTGAGAGGTGGATCATAGAGGATCCTGCTGTGATTTATGGCAGAGAGTGTTTTGCCTATGCTTCCCTCTAAGAGTTTTATAGTTTCTGGTCTTACATTTAGATATTTAATTCATTTGGAGTTTATTTTGTGTATGGTGTTAGAAAGCGTTCTAGTTTCATTCTTTTACAAGTGGTTGACCAGTTTTCCCAGAACCACTTGTTAAAGAGATTGCCTTTTTTCCACTGTATATTCTTGCCTCCTTTGTCAAAGGTAAGGTGTCCATAGGTGCATGGATTTATCTCTGGGCTTTCTATTTTGTTCCATTGATCTATATTTCTGTCTTTGTGCCAGTACCATACTGTCTTGATGACTGTAGCTTTGTAGTAGAGCCTAAAGTCAGGCAGGTTGATTCCTCCAGTTCCATTCTTCTTTCTCAAGATTGCTTTGTCTATTTGAGGGGTTTTGTATTTCCATACAAATTGTGAAATTATTTGTTCTAGTTCTGTGAAAAATACCATTGGTAGTTTGTTAAGGATTGCATTGAACCTATAGTTTGCTTTGGATAGTATACTCATCTTGATGTGTTTTTAACTTCTAGACTTCAAAGACCAGGTTAAACATTTTGCAAAGAAAAAATTAGAATATAGCTGGCCTGATTTGTTTTCCACTCAGGATCCTGGTAGGGAACAGAATTCATTCAGATGGTTTGCACACTTTAATGAGGGCTCTATATCTAAAGATGTGGGCAGGGAGCCTTTGTCAGCCAGGCTGCTATAATAAAATACAATAGACTGTGTGTATTAGTCTTCTATTTATGCATGATAAATTACAACAAACTTAGCAACTTTAAACGAAAAATTTATTACCTCACAGTTTCCATGGATCAGTGTTATTTGCTCCATCGTGTCTGACTCTTTGAGATTCTATGGACTGTAGCCCACCAGGCTCCTCTGTGCATGAAATTCTCTAGGCAAGAATACTGGAGTGGATAGCCATTCCCTTCTCCAGGGGATCTTCCAGACACTGGGACTGAACCTGGATCTCCTGCAATGCACACGGATTAACAAGGCTTCCTAGGTGGTAAAGAACCCACCTGCCAATGCAGGAGATATAAGAGATGTGCATTTGATCCCTGGATCAGGAAGATTCCCCTGGATGAGGGTGTGGCAACCCATTCCAGTATTCTTCTCTGGGGAATCCCTTGGACAGAGGAGCCTGCTGGGCTACAGTCCATAGGGTCGCAAAGTGTCGGATACGACTGAACTGACTTAGGCACGCAAGCATACAAATCCTGAAATTAAGAAGTTGTCTAGAGTTTCTTATATGAAGGATGTCAGGGGAAAGCCTCTACCAGTCATTCTTATCATTGGCAGAATTTTGTTCCTAGTGGGTGTAGGACTGAAATCTTCTTTTCTTTACTGGGTATCAGTCACAGTTCTTCCCTTGTGACCCCCTTTGTCTTCAAGTCATCAACATTGCACCAAATCCTTCTTATGCCTTAAAGCTCTGACTTCTTCACTCTAAATTCTAGATCCAATTTTAGATGATTAAGTCAGGCCCATATAAATAATACCACACAGCTGTCATCAAACTTTTTGTCACCAGGGACTGGTTTCTTGGAAGACAACCTTTCCACAGACCAGGGAAGGGGTGGAGGTTCCAGGGTGATTCAAGCACATTACATTTATTATGCACTTTATTTCTGTTATTATTTCTTTATGCTGTGTAATGAAATAAGTATGTAACTCACCATAGTGCAGAATCAATGGGAACCCTGAGGTGTTATTCTAGGGTTGATGGGAGCCAGTGATGCTGAAAGTGTGTTGCTTATGCCCATTCTACTCTGTAATCATGTCTTGGTTGTTGTCACTGCAGAAAACCCTGCTTCAGAAAGATAGGGTGTTGGAAATGGAAGCAGACTTTTCAGTGATTTTTGTGGCAATCTCAGGATATTCCTGTTTGACTTTAATCCAGAATGTATGGAGATTTGAAGTTGTCTCAAAGATACTTTTAAGGCTACCATCATTTGCAATCTCAAGCAGTTGATCCTCTTCTAGCATGGACAAAGTTGATTCACCTGGCTAATTCACAATTGGGTCTTGAATTCATTCCTTCTCAGTTCGGGGACATTTTGTGGTCAGGAAATAAAGCTCAAACTCTCCTGAAAGCTGCGATAGGTGATTATGCACCAGCTGGGAGAAAGATAGCTCTGGTTCAATCTCTTTCAAAATCTCTGCTAATGTTTGAAACATGTCCAAAAGCCCAATGTTTACTCATCAGCTTCACAATTCCTGTTTAGCTTTGAATTCAGCCATTTTACCTGCCAACTTGAACACAGTTGTCATTCTCCCCTGAAGTGACAGATTGACTTTGTTGAGCAGGTTGAATATGTCACACAAATAAGCAAGTTTTGACCGACTTTGTGTCACTGAAATGTGCTGCCGGTGGAGACTTTTCTTCTAAATCTCTAGAGTAGCTCTCATAATTCAATAACTCTGGCCAGTGATCTACCTTAGAAAGCCATCTCACTTCCATGTATAAGAGAAGATGTGTGTACTCTGCATCCATCGCCTCATAGAGCTGTGTGAACAGATATGAATTAAGGGCATGTACTTTAATATGACTGATAATTTTAATCACATTCTGCAAAACGTTGTTGAGTAAATTTAGGTGACTTTTTTTTTTTTTTTTGGCTAGCCAGCATTTCTCTATAGATGACACAGTGCATAGACTCACATTCAGACACAATCTCTTGGACCCGACTAGTGAAACCAGAGGGCTTTCCAGGTGGCTCAGTGGTAAAGAATTCATTCTGCCTGCCAAAGCAGGAGACATAAAGGCACCAGTGACAACAATTTGAACCAGGGTCAGAAGAGCTCCTGGAGTAGGAAATTGCAAGCCACTCCAGTATTCTTGCCTGGGAAATCCTATGAATAGAGGAGTCTGGCAGGCTACAGTCCATACAATCATAGAGTCAAACATGACTGGGTGACTGAGCACTTCCAGTGAAACCAGAAAGTCATTTAACCACAGCAGCTGCTTCGTTCACATATATACCAACCTAAGACAGCCAATTCAGTTTTCCTGATATGATATGATATTCAAAACAGGCTTCCCTGGTGCTCAGTGGTAAAGAACCCACCTGCCAATTCAAGACATGTGTGTTTGATTCCTGGGCCAGGAAGATCCCTTGGAGAAGGAAATGGCAACCCACTCCAGTATTCTTGCTTGGGAAATCTCATGGACAGAAGAGCCTGGCAGACTAGTCCATGGGATCGCAAAAGAGTCAGACACAACTGAGCAACTTAACAACAGTCATTCAAAAAATTTGGATAGTTCTGCAGCTGTGGTGTTGGTTGGCAACAAAAGTGCACAAAGCATATCGTCATGCACATTCTCCTGAAAAATATATCTCACAAAAACAAATATCATTTCCTTGTTGTCAACATCAGTAGACTTCTCAACCTGAATTATGTACCATGGTGACATTATACCTCTCTAATAATTGTGCCTCAATATACTATGCTGTTTCATCAGTTCATCTAGTTATGATGCTAGCTAAAAGAGAAGCATGTGCTGTCTTTTGAACTTCAGCCTTTCCTAAAAGTTCATAACAAATGTCCTTAGAAGCAGACAGAATCAACTCTTTGCTAATAGTAAAGGGCTTCTTTGCTTTAGCAATGCAATCAGGCACTAAGAATGATGCTCCCACTGCACATACACTTGATGAAGTGGTAGCCTTAAATAATTCTTTCTGTCCTGTGTGTTCATATTCTTTACTTTTGAAAAACTCCAAAGGTTTATCTTTTAAAACAGGGTGGTCTCCACATGGTAAAGAAATGTCAAAGGTTTCATGGCTTCGTTGGATAGACAGTAGCCAAACATATTATGGAAAGCTTGGAGAACATGAATCAACTTTTGCAATGAGATGTAATTTAAGCAAGACTCTTGGTATTTTATTTTTTAATTAATTTATTTTTTAATTGAAGAATAATTGCTTTACAGAATTTTGTTGTTTTCTGTCGAACATCAACAAGGATCAGCCATGGGTATACATATGCCTCCTCCTTCTTGAACCTCCCTCCCATCTCCCTCCACATCCTATCCCTCTACATTGCTACAGAGCCCCTGTTTGAGTTCCCTGAGTCATACAGAAAATTCCCATTGGCTATCTATTTTACATATTGTAAGTTTCCATGTTATGCTCTTCATACATCTCATCCTCTCTCTCCTACCCTCCCCTGTGTCGATAAGTCTGTTCTCTATATCTGTTTCTCCATTGCTGCCCTGCAAATAATTTCATCATTACCATCTTTCTAGATTCCATACATATGTGCTAGTGTATATTTATCTTTCTCTTTCTGACTAACTTCACTATTTTCTTTTAAATGCAGCTTTCCTTTTATTGGCAGTCTCAGAGTTCTGCTTTCTCATCATTGGGTCTTTATCCCTTTTCAAAGAAGATCTGCAGCTATGTTTGTTTTTAATTCATTTTGGCTAGGGCTAACTTATGGGTTTATGAAAACTGTGACTAAGACAAGTGCACAGTTTGGCAAAGAGGCATGGATGGAAGTGGTAAGTAAAATAATGAGCAGGCCACATTCAGACTAAAACTAAGTGTCAGATTCTGACTTAAAGCCTGACACAAGATGCAGCTGCACAATTGATGTACATAAACTCATTTACCACTATAAATCTTGCTACAAGATGCAGCTTGTCATTTGCTACTCACTGATAGTGTTATGATGAGTCTGCAAGCGATTGATTAATTATGGTCTCTGTATAGTCAAACCTCTCTGGTAATGATAATATGTATTTGCAGACACTCCCCAGCACGAGGATCACCAGTTCAGTTCTACCTCAGATCGTCAAGCATTATTTTCTCATAAGAAATGCACAACTTAGAGCCCTCAAATGCACAGTTCACAGTAGGGTTCATGCTCCTATGAGAATCTAATACCACCACTAATCTGACAGGAGGTAGAGCTGAGGCAGTAATGCAAGCAATGGGTAGCGGTTGTAAATACAAATGAAGGTTTACTTGCTCACCCACTGCTCACCTCCTGCTGTGTAGATCTATTTCTTACAGGCCACAACCCCGGGGGTCAGAGACCCCTGATCTTCAGGTCTTAAGCAGAACTAATTGGGGAAATTAATTACATATTAAAAATCTTTTTTTTACCATATAATGCAAAATAATCAACAGAATGATATCTCATTATATTCAGAGATTCCATCCACACTCAAGAAGAGGAGATTATACAGGGTATGTATACCAGAGAGAAGAAATCTGGGAAATCATATAAGAATTTTGTGTACCACACTGTGAGAGATCAATAAATCCCTATCAATTAACCTAATTCCTTCCTTAATTCTAATTTTCCTGTCCTTCAGCCTCCAAGAAAAGAAAACATGTTAGCTGATCATCTTTAAAATGCACCATCCTATTACTGAAAACATTAAATTATGATACATAACTTTTGAATGTATGATTAAGTAATTTCAACTCCTGTAAATTCTTTTCATATGCTCACTTTCAAACACATCCATATATCAATTTATTTCCTCTCTTCAATTTTTTCATGTATCTCTCACACTGAGAATCAAGTTTTAAGAGCTTTACAGATTATCTTTTATGGTGTCACTGAGTCTGAGATCTTTGTTCATCTAAGTTGCTTCATATCTGCAACTGGTTTTCATGATTTCCTATTATTGCTGACACTTTAAAAATTGTATTGAAGTATAGTTGATTTACAATGTAGTGTTAGTTTTAAGTGTATAGTAAAGTGAAATAGTTATACATATATATATATATATATATATATATATATATATATATAGCATTTCTTAATGGCCCTGAATATAACAGAAAACAAAACTGTGGATAATTGCAATGAACCCTTACTACATTTTTAACTAAAATCAAATAATCAATTTAAAATCACTTAAAGTAACAGTTGAATTATAGTGAAAACTCATCTGAGAATAGTTTCTCTCTTTTTTTGCTTCAATTACTGATTGACAGATTTAAATGACTGGTTCTCTGAGATCTCTAAATTAAAATTCAGATGGAAAAATTTAAATTGCTCCAGAAAGCATCACATAATCCAACTGCCAATGATTACATATTTCTTGATACTTTTAGTTGACAATCCATAACACAGCATTCCCTATGAAAGGAGGCATGTCAAATACTGCCTTACTATTTTGGCAGAAATATTCATTATTCTACAAGATTTACACTCATGCCTTGAGGTCCTCCAGAGAGAAAGTCTTCATGCAAAGGATTTTCAATGTTTTCTTTTTAAAAAAATTTGTTAAATGATTAGCTTTTGCTGTGGAACATAAGGTATTACAATTAAAACCTAGTCGTTTCCAGGCTATGTTTAAATATTTAATGATCTGGGCTAAAAAAAATTACTAAAAGTACCGTATGGAAAATGTACAGCAATTCTTGTCTGGGAGATTATTATGTAAAGAGTAAGACAGTGTATAAATATGACAAACATTTCAAACAGAATTGTTCTCAATTGCTTTACTAAAGAAGGCAAAAGAAACAAGAATAGTTAATTAGAGAGTCATTAAACCCTGAATCATGACACTTTCACTAAGTGATGATGTGCTTTGACCTATGAAAAATGAGCCTGTCCAGTTCTTAATCTACATCCATTGGCACTATTTTTGGGAATGAATGAGCAGATCCTTATCATCCTTCTCACCTCTAGGGGTTGATTTTTTTTTTCTCCAATGGCATATTATGGCCCATTAATATGCCAGTAGAGAAAATTGCATGAAGATGCATCTGTATGACTGTCTATGGACAGTTGCCCAATAGGTCAAATTTCAATTGACCCAGGTTATCTAAAAAGGTTGATAAAATTAGTTCACTTAGTTATGAATAAAGCATGGCTTCCTTTACGAAATTAGTTAAAGAAAACTTTTAGTGGAATAGGAGAGAAAGACAAGAGATATTAATAAATGTTCTGTCAGCTACCTGTCAGTGACTAAGAATTATTGAATTTCCATTCAACTATTGAAAAAAACTGCAACTACTGTGACACCAATTGTTAACTTTCATTAGAAGCAATGACAACTAGACCTGCATATATACAGATACAAAAGATAAAGTACTTGCTTTGACATACTGAGCAGCACACACACACACACACACATTAAGTAGGGAGTAAAATTCATTCTGTGGGATGCTACTACTAACAGATTTTTTTTTTTTTTTTTTTACTAACAGATTTTTAACTCAACTTTCTGTCAATCTTCAGGTTATCTTGAAATAAGTCAGCCAAAACTACACTGGATGCAGCCCTCTCTCACTCCTTTATCCAGAGGAGATGTTACTACTGAAGGGATCTGTCTTGGTGCTGAGTTTTGTTGACTTGGAGGAGGAGAAGATACAGGCAAAAGTAAAATTACTTTTCCTATATGTGTCAATGTGGCTCTTCTCTGTCCTGTGTTCTTCTAGAACACTACAACTTCTTAGCTCAATTATGGGTTTTTCTCAAAGATATTGCAATCTGAATATGTTAACAGAATTTCTGTAGGGATATGAGGGCCAGGGTGTGGAGAAATTGAAACCTGTACATGGTAAAAATAAGAAGTGCAAACCAGTGTTGCCACTATGGGAAACAGTTCCTCAAAAAGATTAATCTCTGGTGGCTCAGTGTAGGACTTCATGCTCTCACTGTCGAAGACCTGGGTTCAATCCCAGGTCAGGGAAATAAGATCTTACAAGACAGGTGGTGGGCCAATGAAAAAGAAAGAAAGTAAAAATAGGACTACTATGTGTTCCATCAATCCTGGATCTTGAATATATAGCCCAAAGAATTGAAATCAGGATCTTAAAGAGAAATCTGCACTTCTGTGTTCATTGCAACTTTATTCACAATAACCAATAATAACAAGATACGGAAATAACCCACATGTTCATGGACAGACAAATGGATCAAGAATATGATGTTGTATATACATACAATGGAATAGTACTGGGCCCCCAAAAAGGAGAAACTCCTACTATTTGCAAAAACATGGATAGATCTAGAAAACATTATGATAAGTGAAATAAGCCAGTCACAGAGGACAAATACTATGTGATTCTCCTTATATGAGATATCTAAAAAATCAAACTAATAGAAGTATAAAATAGAATGGTGATTGCCAAGGGATGGGAGGAAGAGAAAATAGTTACTTTTCAATGAGTATAATGTTAGTTTTTATAAGATTAATACATTTTAGAGACCTGTTTTACAACATAATGCTGATAATTTAGAGTGCTGTGTACATAAAAAATTTGTTAAGTGAGTTAGATTTCATGTTAGCTGTTCTTATCACACACAAAAATGCATATGCACACAAGGAGGTGATGGATGTGTTTATTACCTTGATTATTATGACAGTATCCTGAGTATACACCTATGTTGAAATTCATCAAATTATACACATTAAATATGTGAATTTTTAAAGGAATATTGCAGAATTATGGCCTTAGGTGCTCCTTGTCTTCTAAGTAGACTGAGTACACTTAAGGACAATAATGTGGGTATTCAGTAGATGAAAAGACAATCTATGGAAGGCAAAAATCCAAGACTGAAAACTACATTTCTTCTGACTGAAATTAGTCAGGGCAGGTAACCTCCAGTTTGCCACAGGTTCCACTACTTCCTACTATCTTACACCAGGCTTCCTACGTGCACATCATATGTCTATATGTTAAGGCATTTAACTTGTATTCCCATAAATAAATGCATTTCAGACTCTCTTGTCCCACACTGCCTGTGCCTGTCTTTGGAGCCCTTGCATACATTCCATGGATATGGCTCTAGACATTGCCTGAGTTTTAAACCTGTTTTTTTTCAATTACTATGTGATAATGGACAAGAGACTCAAAATTTATGAGCCTCAGTTTCCTTGACCCTAAAATGAGAATGGAGATAATGTTAATATGTAACTCATAAGGTGTTAACCTAACTCATAAGGCTGTTGTAAGAACTAAAGAGTTACTAAGATACTCCCTGGAATACAGTAAGCACTAAAGAAATAGTTGTTATTATTATATTTCTTTTAAGATAGAGGTAGGGTGCTCTTGAACTGCCCAAAAGCAGTGGTGGTGACATAGGAAGACAGAGAAAGCCAAAAGAAAATAAGTATTGATCAGGTAAATTGTATGTGGGCCAAAAACAAGTACCAGTGCCAATGAACATGAGGTCAGACAACTGTTTTTGCGAAATGGAGACATTAAATCTTATTTCAGGTTCCTTAAGCCCTTTATTAGATTTTGAGAGAGACAGATTCTCCTACTGAAGGCAGCTTTTATTCATTTCATTGTAAGAATAAATGATATCACTCATCTGAATGCACTCATGAGATCTATCTGACAGTTTTGTCACCTGAAGAAGTTTTTTTTTTAATTATATATGTTATTATCATAAAAGTTTTCTTGCTATTGGAAATCAAGACATGTCCAAAAGCAATCTAATTTTAAAGTTTTACTTTTAATGGAAGTTTTAATGCCAATAATTTATCAAAGAATACAGAGCAGTTTAGAAATCTATTCAAAGTGTTTGAGAAAATATTCATTCACCCAACAACGTTTGAATTTGTTTTGTATGAGAAATATGAAGACATGGTTGTAGTAGCTCATATTAGTGATTTCCCAAGCTAGTGAAAGGAATTCACCATGTATTATAGGCACTTAAAAAAAAAAAAAACAAAGAGCCATAAAGTGAAATACTTCAGACAAAGAAAGACAAATATTGTATTGTATAACTTATATGTAGAATATAAAAGATACAACAAACTAGTGAGTGAGTACAGCAAAAATTAAGTAGATTCACAAATATAGAAAGCAAACTAGTTATTACCAGTGGGGAAAAGGAAAAGGGAGTGGCCATATAGGGTTAGGAGATTAAGAGGCACAAACTATTATGAATAAAATAAGCTGCAAGGATATATTGGACAGCACAGGTAATATAGCCAATATTTTATAATAACTATAAATGAAGCATAACCCTTAAAAATTGTGAATTACTATTGCACGCTTGTGACATATAATATTGTACATACTGTATGGTGTGCTCAGTCATGTCTGACTCTGCAATCCCACAGACCATGGCCTGCCAGTCTCCTCTGTGTGTGGGATTTATCAGGCAAGAACACTGGAGTGGGTGGCCATTTCCTTCTCCAGGGGATATTCCTGACCCAAGGATCGAAACTGGGTCATCTCCTACATTGGCAGGCAGATTCTTTACTGATTTTCAGTGCCACCTGAGAAGCCCTTACTTACACTAATTTTCAATTAAAAAAAAAAAAAAAGGATAGAGCCTGAGATAGTAAGCTACCAAATTCCTAAATATGATGTGTGGATTCCTCCATTTTAGGAAAGGAGGATGCTATATAAGTCAGTATGAACTAGATAGTGATGAGGGAACAAACAACCTCAAAGTTATGTAGCTTAACACAATAAATGTTTTATTTCTTGTTCATGTTTCATGGCCAGTACAGGTCAGATGAAAGTGTTGCTTTTCATAAGTACTCGTGACCCACACAGACAGAGATTCTATCTCAACAGTGTGAAAAATCATGCTCTGGCTATTGAGGTTTCTACTTTGAAAAGACACCTCAATTCAGCTTACATTTCATTAGTTGCAATCAGTCACATGACCATACTTAAGTTCAGGAGGACTGGGAAGTGCAATCCTATCATGTGCTGAGAATGATGAGGTCTAGAATATTTATGAACAGCCCTAATTACTACCACAGATGCTCATCTAATTTACAGGAAAATTAGAAGCCTGTGTCAGATTGCAGCACTTTTAGAAAAATTAGGTCTGATTGCTTTGCTTCAATACCCTTTCTTTTCAAGGTTCCCAGAAAGTAAAGTCTTATGCAAAAGTTCTGTGTAACTAAAGTTCGGAAAGTGCAATTTCAAAGTAGCTGAGATGAGGGAAAATGGAAATGAGATAGGAAAATAAGAAGAATAAATATGAGAGAAGGCATTAATATATGGTCACTAATAGGTATCAAGCCCAATAGATAACTGAACATTTTGTTACCATATTATGAGAAATCATATAAGCTATTGTATCACAGGAATATATGACAAAGAAAGGAGGCATTTTATGCACTGGCTCTAATCTCCCATTGACCTAATTTTATTCTGAGGGGCATTTAATCCCTTGCACTATTACCTTATGCACACATAGCTGCTGATTAGGTCCTGTGGCACCTCATGCCTCATTCATAATGCAGAATTCCCAGAGCAGGAGTTTAGAGGCAAATGATCTGAGCATGAGATAATATGTTGATTTTATCTACATGAAGTTGAGTAATTCTCACTTCAACTTGATCATCAAGTTGTGGCTAAGGTGGAACAAGTGATCATAGTCCCTGGAGATAAATGAGACCAAGATGATCTAATGTAGCACCTAGGAGGTTTCTAATATAGCTCTCATCCCTTCTTGTAAGGACACAATTCTCTTGAAAACTATGGTTTCTCAACCAAAAGTCAAATACCATGTTATTCATATTTGGCCCAAATACTTAGCCCTGATGGAAAGGTTGGAAAAAACAAGCAAGAAGAGATTTAACTTATAAAAGGAAGTTACAATGTCTCCAAAAGGAAACTTAAAATTATCCAACAATTAATAAATATTTGTAAGGGAATAATGGTTACAAGACAGTCTTTTTTTTTTTCTTAAAAAAATGCTTGACCTGTCATTTAGGGAGGTAAAAAATAAAATGTTAATATATCTGAATCATTTTAATAACTTTCCCATAATCAGTGGAGGAAAAAACTTAAAAATTCAAATGGAGGTGTTTTCACAATGTGAAGAAGTGAAAAGGACATAACATGGTAATAATGATATAGTAATATGTGTGCATGTTAGTGAAGATAGCAACAGAATTAGAACTACCTCACAGGTTTCCACCCCAACTTCAAGTTTGCTATTTTATAGAAAGCTATTTTTTAAATGGTAATGTCATTGAATCTCTCCATTGATTTTTCTCAACTTAAATGTTTAAAATTTCATTTGACTGTAACTTAACTCAATATGTCTTGATCTAAAGATATATGTTTTTTTTTTTTAATGTATAAAGGGACAACTTCTTTTTAAAACTGGGCAAATGCTTTTGCTGGTTAAAGGGAAAAATCTTGTTTTTCTTCTTCCTATGATCCGACAACTAGTAGACAAAGAAAGGGAGAATAATAGGTTTGAATTATACCTTTCAAACCCAACACATTTGAGACTGTTCAACAATTACATGAGAGATTTTTCAACATTAACATGTGGGTGGCTAAGAAATGCTAGCTCTCATTCTTGAAGGTGAGATGGCCAGACTTGTACGACCCACCATTGAAAATTTTCAAAATTTGAAACGCTTAATAATGATTATATTCTTCAGAGGCTTAGTGTGTGTGTGTTTTATTTTCCTCTCTGTTTCCCATGCTTAAGAATGGACCAATCAATAAACCAACACTGTAAATCATTACAGTTTTTCTTTTCCAGTTGTATCAGCCAGCATTAGAAGATTATAATATCATCTACTTTAGTCAGGGAATCAGGGAGAACAAAGAATGAGAGAGTGATTGATGATGTAAATAGTCTTTAAAATTTATAACGTGACTTTGAGAGAAAATGTTATCACACTTGTAGACTAATAGAAAAGAATCAAAAGCCCAAAAAGAAACCCACATAGATGTGGTCAATTTGGCTTCCCTTGGTTGCTCAGATGGTGAAGAATCTGCCTGCAATATGGGAGACCTGAGTTTAATCCCTGGGTCAGGAAGATCCCTTGGAGAAGGATATAGCTACCCGCTCCAGAGTTCCTGCCTGGAGAATTCCATGGACAGAGAAGCCTGGTGGGCTACAGTCCATGGGACATGACTAAAAGACTAACACTTTCACTTTCAGACATGGTCAATGAATATATGATAAAGGAACCAAGAATACTCCATGGGAAATAATCTTTACAATAAATGATGTTGGGAAAACTGGATAATCACATGCAAAAGAATGAAATTGGACCATTATTTTACACAACTCACAAAAGTTAACTCAAAATGGATTGAAGACTTAAATGTAAGACCTGAAGCTGTAAAACTCCTAGAAGAAAACATAAGAAAAAACTTACTGACATTTGCTTTGGCAACAATTTTTGCCTATGACACCAAAAGCATAAACAACAAAAGCAAAAATCAACAAGCAGGATTATATCAAACTCTAAAGCTTTTGCATAGCAAAAGAAAAATAAGCAAAATGAAGATTCATTCTATATAATAGGAGAAAATATTTTCAAATAATACCTTATAAAGAGTTAATATTAAAAATTTATGATGACTTCATAAAACTCAAAAAAAATCCAATTTAAAAATGGGCAGATGAACTGACTAGACATTTTTCAAAGAAGATATACATA
The DNA here is from genome assembly GCF_055505025.1 of Bos grunniens. Classification (NCBI taxonomy): domain Eukaryota; kingdom Metazoa; phylum Chordata; class Mammalia; order Artiodactyla; family Bovidae; genus Bos; species Bos grunniens. Next base: position 94,460,786 of record NC_141194.1, on the reverse strand, counting down.
TGGCCAACAGGCACATGAAAAGATAGTCAACATCACTAATGACTAGGGAAATGTAAATCAAAGCCACAATGATATATAATTTCACAACTGTTATATTATCCAAAAAAATAAATAAATAAAATCAAGAAATAACAAGTCTTGACAAAAGATGTGGAGAAAGGGAAACTGCATTCACTGTTGGTGGGAATATAAATTGGTAGAGCCAGTATGGAGAAATGTATGGAGATTCCTCCAAAAAAAAAAAAATTAGAACTACAACATGATTTAGTAATCCCACTTTTGGGTATATGTCCAAGGAATTGAAACTAGGATCTTAAAGTGATATCTGCACTCCCATCTTCATTGCAGGATTATTCAGAATAGGTAAGATATGGAAACAATCTAAATGAAGCTCAACAATGGATGAATATTGTTCAGCTTTAAAAGAAGGAAATCCTGTCATTGTTACAACATGAATGGACCTTGAAGGTATTATGCTAAGTGAAACAAATCAGACAGAGAAAGGCAAGTACTGTATGACCTCATTTATACATAAAATCTAAAAAGTAGAATGATGATTGTGCTAGGGGCTAAAGGGAGAGGAAATGAGAAGATGTTGGTCAGAGAAGACAAAGTTCCAGTTGTAATATGAATAAGTTCAAGAGGTCTAGTATACATCATGATGTACTATGGACTGAGGTTCCTGACGTTGTACAGGAGACAGGGATCAAGACCATACCCATGGAAAAGAAATGCAAACAGCAAAATGGCTGTCTGGAGAGGCCTTACAAATAGCTGTGAAAAGAAGAGAAGTGAAAAGCAAAGGAAAAAAGGAAAGATATAAGCATCTGAAAGCAGAGTTCCTAAGAATAGCAAGAAGAGATAAGAAAGCCTTCCTCAGCGATCAATGAAAAGAAATAGACGAAAATAACAGAATGGGAAAGACTAGAGATCTCTTCAAGAAAATTAGGGATACCAAGGGAACATTTCATGCAAAGATGGGCTCGATAAAGGACAGAAATGGTATGGACCTAATAGAAACAGAAGATATTAAGAAGAGGTGGCAAGAATACACAGAAGAACTGTACAAAAAGATCTTCACGACCCAGATAATCATGATGGTGTGATCACTCACCTAGAGCCAGACATCCTGGAATGAGAAGTCAAGTGGGCCTTAGAAAGCATCACCATGAACAAGGCTAGTGGAGGTGATGGAATTCCAGTTGAGCTATTTCAAATCCTGAAAGATGATGGTGTGCAAGTGCTGCACTTAATATGCCAGCAAATTTGGAAAACTCAGCAGTGGCCACAGGACTGGAAAAGGTCAGTTTTCATCCCAATCCCAAAGAAAGACAATGCCAAAGAATGCTCAAACTACCACACGATTCCGCTCATCTCAGACGCTAGTAAAGTAGTGCTCAAAATTCTCCAAGCCAGGCTTCAGCAATATATGAACCGAGAACTTCCAGATATTCAAGCTGGTTTTAGAAAAGGCAGAGGAACCAGAGATCAAATTGCCAACATCCGCTGGATCATGGAAAAAGCCAGAGAGTTCCAGAAAAACATCTATTTCTGCTTTATTTACTATGCCAAAGCCTTTGACAGTAGGGATCACAATAAACTCTGGAAAATTCTGAAGGAGATGGGATTACCAGACCACCTGCCCTGCCTCTTGAGAAGCCTATATTCAGATCAGGAAGCAACAGTTAGATCTGAACATGGAACAACAGATTGGTTCCAAATAGGAAAAGGAGTACATCAAGGCTGTATATTGTCACCCTGCTTATTTAACTTATATGCAGAGTACATCATGAGAAACACTGGGCTGGAACAAGCAGAAGCTGGAATCAAGAATGCAGGGAGAAATATCGATAACCTCAGATATGGCAGAAAGTGAAGAGGAACTAAAAAGCCTCTGGATGAAAGTGAAAGAGGAGAGTGAAAAAGTTGGCTTAAAGCTCAACATTCAGAAAACGAAGATCATGGCATCTGGTCCCATCACTTCATGGGAAATAGATGGGGAACCAGTGGAAACAGTGTCAGACTTTATTTTTCTGGGCTCCAAAATCACTGCAGATGGTGACAGCAGCCATGAAATTAAAAGACGCTTACTCTTTGGAAGAAAAGTTATGACCAACCTAGATAGCATATTGAAAAGCAGAGACATTACTTTGCCAACAAAGGTCCATTTAATCAAGGCTATGCATGCTGTGGGTGAGGGGCCTGGTGCTCTTCTCTGAGTTTTGAAGCATTTCCTTTCTCTAATTCGGAGAAAGCAGTGGCACCCCACTCCGGTACTCTGCCTGGAAAAGCCCATGGACGGAGGAGCCTGGTAGGTTCCAGACCATAGGGTCGCTAAGAGTCGGGCAGGACTGAGCGACTTCACTTTCACTTTTCACTTTTATGCATTGGAGAAGGAAATGGCAACCCACTTCAGTGTTCTTGCCTGGAGAATCCCAGGGACAGAGGAGCGTAGTGGGCTGCTGTCTATGGGGTTTCACAGAGTCGGACACGACTGAAGCGACTTAGCAGCAGCAGCAGCATGGTTTTTCCAGTAGTCATGTATGGATGTGAGAGTTGGACTGTGAAGAAAGCTGAGCACCGAAGAATTGATGCTTTTGAACTGTGGTGTTGGAAAAGACTCTTGAGAGTCCCTTGGACTGCAAGGAGATCCAACCAGTCCATTCTAAAGGAGATCAGTCCTGGGTGTTCTTTGGATGGAATGATGCTAAAGCTGAAACTCCAGTACTTTGGCCACCTCCTGCGAAGAGTTGACTCATTGGAAAAGACTCTGATGCTGGGACGCATTGTGAGCAGGAGGAGAAGGGGACGACAGAGGATGAGATGGCTGGATGGCATCACCGACTCAATGGATGTGAGTTTGAATGAACTCTGGGGGTTGGTGATGAACAGGGAGGCCTGGCGTTCTGCAATTCATGGCATCGCAAACAGTCAGACACGACTGAGTGACTGAACTGAACTGAATTGATATTATGTAAACTATGATATTGTATTATATACTTGAAAGTTGCTAAAAGAGTAAAACATAAATGTGTCAAAATATCATAGTTATGTGAAATGATGAATGTGTTAATTAACCTTATTGTAGTTATCATTTTTCAATATACATGTGTATCAAATCATGTTGCACATGTTAAGTTTATGCAATGTTATATGTTGATTATAACTCAATAAAACTGGAGGAAAAAAAATTTGTTTAGAAAATCTACTCTTTGTAAAACTTCCCGTACTTTTGCTTAATATAGGTTGATCAGCAAAATCCTACAAAGGTAGCTATCATAACAATTATATGAAGCTTTTCTAGTTTACAGTATGGCTTAATAATATGTTTCCCATAGAGATAGAAAAAAATTGAATGTGTAAACATGATCTATATTGTATCTGGTCCTGCCTTCCTGTCTAACTTCATCTTCTACGTCTGTCTCTCTCCCTTTGTCCCAGTCATATGGGTCATTTTTATGCTCATGAATGAGCACAAATTTATTTTTACCCCTGTTGGTAAAACTCTTTTCCCAGCTCATTGGGTTAACTCCTTTATCATTTAGGTCTTTGATCAAATATGACTTGCTTATTAAAGACCTTCCCTGAATACTCTATCATATGTAATTCCTTCTTCCCTTTCATCCATCACTCTCTATTCCCTTATTCTGCTTTCTTTTTTCATAGCACTTATCTCTGCATGATATTTTATTATACATATACTTATTAGTTTATTGTCCTTCTTTACTGAAATGTATGTTCTGTAAGAGGAGAAAGCAAGTTTTTTTTTTTTTTTTTTTCTGTTGCAAACCAGAAACTGGGTCTGCGTCCAGTATATAATGCATGATAAGTAAATATATATTGAATTAGTGATCATAATTTTACCGTTCCTGATCTTTAAATACTTTTGATGAATTGTCAGACTCTCTCAATTATTAATTCTCTCAATTAGATATAGCATGGTTCTTCACACTTCTGTTTCCAACTTTCTGTTTCATTCTTTGTTGGAGCTTAGCACTGTGGGAAAGGTCATGGCACTCATGTTTCTTGGACCAACTTGCTGTTTTTGTTACTTAGGAGGACTCTCTTGGAACCTGAAATATTTATGTCATTCAGTTCACTCCATATCTTAAGTTGGGAAGTCAATCAAAATTTAGAAGGTACATATTAGCCACTTAAAAGAAGCCAGAGATTATCACTTATGCATAAGTTATTTTTCAATATCAAGTGAACTAAGATAGGATAGATATAATGATTATCAAGCAAGTTTTGCAACCTACAACTCAAATCACAAAGAAATAAAGGAATAAATCAGTACCCATATATTTTATGTGACTAGTTTCAGGTCTGGTATCTGTAAATAGAATGATAACTCAAGAAACTGTCTTAAAAGCATTCCATCAGTGTGCTGCATGGCCCCACATCTTCCATCCTTGCCTCACATTCCCCAAGAATTTACTATTGTCCCTTAAATGCTTCCGTTATCCATAACTTCAAAAACATTGCCTTTTTTTCCTTATAATGCAGCCAATTCATGGAAGCAAAGAAGTGAGCCAAAGACCAGCTATGAATTTTAGGAGCTTGGAGAAAGCAGAGGAAATAAGGAGCAGTCTTCTGAACTCCTATTTGGCATTTTGTAATAATATGTAGAAAATTTTAAATATTTTCATCCTGAGAGATAAAGAATTGGAAGAGGTTAATTTAACAATTGAAACTCAATCCTCTACAGATCTTTTCTGACTACTTTTCAACATTGTGTTTTTCTCAGAGACCACAGATATTTTGTCAGGAAGGCAAACTTTAAGGAAATAATAAAACACTGTGCATTATAGGGTTCATATCTCTGTTAAAGAGAATCCAAGATTTGATTGTGAGTTGAAATAAACATTAAATATAAGGTTTTATAAAAATCTAAGCGTCCTTTATTTATCTAGAGACCATAATTTGCAGGGGCTACTAAAAGAGCTGATATGTAATATCTCTTTTCTCATCATCCAAGTTTACACATTGGTAAGGCTGGCTTTCATAAAAACCTGACCACTTCCCAAGGCAGGCAAATGAGAAAGCAAACATTTATGGTAAATAGTAATAACCACCTTTTTCAGTTTTATTCAGACATACAATATTTTGTGCTCCAGCCTAATTACTTAACTAGCTCTGTGACCTTAGGTAAATTACTTAACTGCTCTGAACCTCAATTTCCTAAAATATAAATTGTATATAATACTTCTCAGCTGTTTTAAAGATGAAACAATATGAAAGTAAAACAAGAAGTACAGTGGCACATAAAAAAAGTTAGTTTTATTTCCCCTTACCTCTATTCTTTTGCCTCTATCTGATTCTTCTTTAAAGAGCTATATTATGGCACATATATGCAATAGCTCTTTTCACTTCAAGATGGTAGAGTGGTTAGGAGTATGAGTTTTGAAATCTAGCAGATCTAGATTCCAATTTTAGCTTCCTTATTTGGTATATAACTTTGAAGCAACTCCTTAACCTTTCTAAGATGCTGTTTCCTCATCTATAAATATCATCTACCTCCAGGTTGTTATCAAATGGAATAAGCAGGTAAAAGACACTGAATGACCCACTAGCTGGAAGTGCTAAATACTTGTTAGCTATTGTATCTCTATTGCTAATATTTGTAACATAATTATTATTACATTTATACATATTATTTTAGATCAGTATTTCCTAATTTCAGGCTGAGGATGAGCACACATTTTTATGTAGGTTTCTTTTCAATTTGTCTCTTAGAGATAGTGATTGTAGCTCTGTTTCCTCTCTCCCTGACTTATTGCAAGGATCTGAAATGGAGAATGTAACTCAAAGTGGGGGATGAAATAGTATTTTGAATGACTGAAATCTGTGAAACTGTGAGTTACTAACAAAGAAATGACTCTCCACTGACTAAAAACGTCCTTCTGAGCTTGGCTTGTATGAGGCAGACCACAAAGAAGGTTCTTTTATAGTCCCTTCTCTCTTCTAAAATAGCAAAAGCCAACTTTAAGAACAAAATAGAATGCAAGTCTGGGAGGCTATCTGCTCATGGTGCACTGTCATTCAGTGAAGATGCCGCTGTTGCTATCACTAGGCACATGTCACAGCTTGCCACTGATTACCACCAATTTTGGGAACTGGACACTAAAAATAGACATTGCCTCATGAATTGGTTCAGATGATGAACAGCTAAAAAGAATAATGAGCTATTTACATACTAGTATCTCATCTGGCCATTTTGAAAGTTTATTATGCTAATGCTTTTGCTGTTCTTTTTTAAATTTCTTATCATACTTCCTCCAACAACTCTCTCTACACCCAATCTCCATGGGCTGAGATTGTGCTGAAAAGTCCCTTTACCCTTTAATTCAAATCTTACTGCTTATTATATTTCTAAGTCTCTACTTATTTTCTATATCTGAGCCACTGATGCAAGGGTAAAAATATGTGTTTCACCTGGGGTAGTGGTAGCAAGGAGCTTGCCCACTAAAATTTTTCTCTCTCTCTAATGAAGATGGATAAATATTTTACTAGAGCTTAACAACATTGTTAGTTAAGTGAATTATAGCCCTTTCACCAGAAGTCAAGTTAATAACATAGGAAAAGAAGCAAAGGTTTAAGGTCACCTTGGTAGGAACTACAGGCAATGCCCAATATGAGCATAAGTAATTCATGGTCCATAATCACAAAGCAGCAACCAAAATAACACATTTAACATGCAGAGGAAGTAGGATGTGGTAGACTGCTCTGAACTGAGGTTTGAAATAGATACTGGTCTCCTGGTGCTGTTGAATGAACACAAGGGAAAATACAGCTTAGAGAAAAAACATGGCAAGCCTTTTAATCAGTCATTTAATACTTCAGCAATAGAAAGAAAGTATAACCCATGCTTTGTATAGTAATAGTAAGCCCATTTTCCTATTGCTGACAGAGGTTGACCTTCATAGACAAAAATCTTTAAAGTCCTCCAAAGATCCCCCAGACTCCATGCCCATCATTCTAAACTAGAAAATTCCTTAGTTGTGCATTGAAATTTAAAGCTTAGAAACCACCTCTCTGATACAGCAATGAGTTAGAAAGTAGGAAGCATAATCCAATTATGTCCAAAGGAAGAATTACCACCACCATCAAAGCCTCCCCAAAAAATCCCCATACTTTTAGGAAGTCTGTGGAATAGGAAGGACCTAACAAAGATCTTCACAACCCAGATAATCAAGACGGTGTGATCACACACCTAGAGCCAGACATCCTGGAAAGTGAAGTCAAGTGGGGATTAGAAAGCATCACTATGAACAAAGCTAGTGGAGGTGATGGAATTCCAGTTGAGCTATTTCAAACCCTGAAAGATGACGCTGTGAAAGTGCTGCACTCAATAGGCCAGCAAATTTGGAAAACTCAGCAGTGGCCCCAGGACTGGAAAAGGGCAGTTTTCATTCCAATCCCAAAGAAAGGCAATGCAAAAGAATGCTCAAAGTACTTCACAATTGCACTTGTCTCACACACTAGTAAAGTAATGCTCAAAGTTCTTTAAGCCAGGCTTCAGCAATACGTGAACCATGAACTTCCATATGTTCAAGCTGGTTTTAGAAAAGACGGAAGAACCAGATTTCAAATTGCCAACATCCTTGGATCATGGAAAAAGCAAGAGAGAGTTCCAGAAAAACATCTATTTCTGCTTTATTTACTATGCTAAAGCCTTTGACAGTTTGGATCACAATAAACTGTGGAAAATTCTTCAAGAGATGGGAATACCAGACCACCTGACCTGCCTCTTGAGAAACCTATATGCAGGTCAGGAAGCAACAGTTAGAACTGGACACGGAACAACAGACTGGTTCCAAACAGGAAAAGGAGTACATCAAGGCTGCATATTGTCTTCCTTCTTACTTAACTTATATGCAGAGTACATCATGAGAAATGCTGGGCTCAAAGAAACACAAGCTGGAATCAAGATTGCCAGGAGAAAAATCAGTAACCTCAGATATGCAGATAACACCACCCTTATGGCAGAAAGTGAAGACGAACTAAAGGGCATCTTGATGAAAGAGAAAGAGGAGAGTGAAAAAGTTTGCCTAAAGTTCAACATTCAGAAGACAAAGATCATGGCATCCGGTCCCATCACTTCATGGGAAATAGATGGGGAAACACTGGAAACAGGGTCAGACTTTATTTTTTGGGCTCCAAAATCACTGCAGATGGTGGTTGCAGCCATGAAATTAAAAGACGCTTACTCCTTGGAAGGAAAGTTATGACCAACCTAGATAGCATATTAAAAAGCAGAGACATTAGTTTGCCAACAAAGGTCCAACTACTCAAGGCTGTGGTTTTACCTGTGGTCATGTATGGATGTGAGAGTTGGACTGTGAAGAAGGATGAGTGCCGAAGAATTGATGCTTTTGAACTGTGGTGTTGGAGAAGACGCTTGAGAGTCCCTTAGACTGCAAGGAGATCCAATCAGTCCATTCTAAAGAAGATCAGTCCTGGGTGTTCTTTAGATGGAATGATGCTAAAGCTGAAACTCCAGTACTTTGGCCACCTCATGCGAAGAGTTGACTCATTGGAAAAGACTCTGATGCTGGGAGGGATTGGGGGCAGGAGGAGAAGGGGATGACAGAGGATGAGATGGCTGGATGGCATTACCAACTCGACGGATGTGAGTCTGAGTGAACTCTGGGAGTTGGTGGTGGACAGGGAGGCCTGGCGTGCTGCAATTCATGTGGTCCCAAATAGTCAGACACAACTGAGAGAGTGAACTGAACTGCACTGCACTGAACCAACAATACGTTCAGGGTTTTCGTTATTGTTGTTGTGACAGGAATTAAAGGAAGGGAAAGGATAGTTGGGAGAAGAAGGATGAAAAAAATGTTACTTAGAAGGCACATAGTTTGTTTTTGTTGTTGTTGTTGTTGTTTGTTTTCATTTTTTAAAATTAATTAATTTATTTTAATTGGAGGATAATCACTTTACAATATTGTATTAGTTTTGCCATACATCAACATGAATCTGCCACAGGTGTACACGTGTTCCCCACCCTAAACCCCCCTCCCACCTCCATCCCCATCCCATCCCTCTGGGTCATCCCTGTGCACCAGCCCCGAGCATCCTGTAGCATGCATTGAACTTGGACTGGTGATTCATTTCAATATGATATTATGCATGCTTCAGTGCCATTCTCCCAAATCATCCCACCGTGGCCCTCTCCTACAGAGTCCAAAAGACTGTTCTATACATCTATATCTCTTTTGCTGTCTCGCATACAGGGTTATCATTACGATCTTTCTAAATTCCATATATATGTGTTAGTATACTGTATTGGTGTTTTTCTTTCTGGCTTACTTCACTCTGTATAATAGGCTCCAGTTTCACCCACCTCATTAGAACTGCTTCAAATGTATTGTTTTTAATGGCTGAGTAATACTCCATTGTGTATATGTACCATGGATACATATACATTATGTATATGTACCATGGATACATTCTTATCCATTCATCTGCTCATGGACATCTAGGTTGCTTCCATGTCCTGGCTATGATAAACAGTGCTGCGATGAACATTGGGGTACACGTGTCTCTTTCAATTCTGGTTTCCTCAGTGTGTATGCTCAGCAGTGGGATTGCTGGGTCATTTGGCAGCTCTATTTCCAGTTTTTTAAGGCAACTCCACACTGTTCTCCATAGTGTCTGTACTAGTTTTCATTCCCACCAACAGTGTAAGAGGGTTCCCTTTTCTCCACACCCTCTCCAGCATTTATTCCTTGCAGACTTTTGTATCGCATCCATTCTGACTGGCGTGAAATGGTACCTCATTGTGGTTTTGACTTGCATTTCTCCGATAATGAGTATCGGATAATAATTGAGCATCTTTTCATGTGTATGTTAGCCATCTGTATGTCTTCTTTTGAGAACTGTCTGTTTACTTCTTTGGTCCATTTTTTGATTGGGTCATTTATTTTTCTGGAATTGAGCTGCAGGAGTTGCTTGTATATTTTTGAGATCAATCCTTTGTCAATTGCTTCATTTGCTAATATTTTCTCCCATTCTAGGCGCTGTCTTTTCACCTTACTTATAGTTTCCTTTGTTGTGCAGAAGCTTTTAATTTTAATTAGGTCCCATTTGTTTATTTTTGCTTTTATTTCAGAAGTCACATGGTTTGAAGACATGCTATTTGATTTTTTTACATTCCTGCTATTTTAGGCTTTACTGGAAAAGTGGCATTTTCTATTTCTTGTTGTTTAGCCCCTTTCTTCTCTTTCTCTAAGATTCCTTTTCAAAACTGCAATGATAATAACCTTTAAAGTGTTTCTACTCATTTCCTACATAGTATAGCAAAGAAAAGCTTCCCTGGTGGCTTAGACAGTAAAGAATCTACCTGTAATGCAAGAAACCTGGGTTCGATCCCTGGGTTGGGAATATTCCCTGGAGAAGGGCATGGCAACCCACTCCAGTATTCTTGCCTGAAGAATTCCCATGGACAGAGGACCATGACAGATTACAGTCCTTGGGGTCTCAAAGAGTTGGACACAACTGAGTCACAGAACATAGTACAGAAAACAACCATTTTTAAAGACAGCAAGTTACAAGAGGAAAAAAAAAAAAAAAGATCGTTAAGCAAGACAATCAGAATATTACAAAGAAAGCTTGGCTTTCCCAGGTGGTGGTGATTTGTTGCTCTTTTGAAACTAGTAACCCATTTGTTCACTAATTCTTTGTTCACAGTTTATCACTGAATATTGTACTGTCACATCATGAAGAAAACTCACAAAATACTTCAAGTCACTAACGGGATAGAAGATAAATTTTAATGAGTTATATGAGAAAAGGAGATCCCCTGGAGGAGAGCATCACAACCCACTCCAGTATTCTTTCCTGGAAAACACCATGGACAGAAGAGCCTTGCAGGCTACAGTCCATAGGGTCACAAAGAGTCAGACATGACTGAAGTGACTGAGAATGTACGCATGAGGAAAGGGGGTCTTTTTTTCTTAATCTCAAGCTCTTATACTATTCCTCTTCTTCTAAATCCGAATTACCATCTACCCATCTTTTCATTTCTATTGCCACATCTGATCCACATCTGCATTGCAACAGTCTCCCTATCTCCAATTGCTTCTCACTGAAATTCATTGCTGACATAGTTGCCCAAGAAACACTACTAGAATATTACCCTTATTATGACTCCTTATATTAAGAAATATCTAATAGTTCCTTATTACTAGTTAAATAAACTCCACAATCCCTAGTCAAAGTTTTCTATGACTTTCTCTTTGATTGTCTGTCCATCCTATCTCTCATAAGATGTTAAGTCTAATTAATTCAAACTAGAATAACCAGTTTTCCAAAGCTAATGCATTTTCTCTTACAGAAATTTAGAAGCAATCTCAAAATCTACTCTCAATGAAGCCTTTCCTAATGTGATAACTACTTTTTATATATCATAATAGCATCTTATTTGTACCACCATTATAGCACTGACATACTCTGACTTGCATCAGTTACTCATTTACTCGAAAGTGTGCTTTTAACATAGCCATTGATCAATAAATACTTATTGAATTAATAAATAAATGTTCTTTCAAAGTATTAACTATACAAATGTTTAGATTAGGTACATAGAGGAGATAGGATACTTCTCTAATTGTACTGGTCTGCACAGTCACTGAACAATGCCAGGTTATTATCCCAGGATAAGACATAAAGCTGAAATATTATTAACTTGTAGCAACACTTAATATGTGATAGGACTTCAGCATTAGTTTGATGAAAAGTAGAAAATATGAGTCATATTTGAAGATACAGATATCTTTTATATGTATTTTTTCCATTAAATAGAGGAATATTAGAGCTAAAATTAGCATTATGAGATATTACAAGCTGAAGCAGGTCTCATGTTGCAAACTATACAAACTAAAGTGTTTTTTTTAATATACGTGTAAGTATCGCTAGAGCTATTTACATTACAGATACAGAGCTGTCAATTATTCTTTTCATTTCTGAAACCTTTCACTTTGAAAATCTATAAATGAGCTATAAGAGGGCCCTTGTGCAATCAGACAGCTATAATTTTTATGTTTGCTTTTAAGCTGTATAATTAGCAAACACTTTTTTTTCTTTTGCAATGAACAGTCCATGTGGGAATATATCCCAATGGGGGATCAAAAGACATCTGTGCCAAAACAAACAAATAAACAAGAAACTACACTTGTTTCCAATGCTTAATGCATCTGTTTCCTAAAACTATAGATTATCAGACAGCGGCAACAAATATGACTTTGTGGCTCCCAATCCAGTTCACCAGTGAAATCTTGTGACTTTTCTAGTTAGTGCATACACTCATGTGGAGGATGAAAGATGTGATCCCCTTCAGAGCAAATGTACTGATCCCCTTCATTACATTTTCCCCTTTAGAGAAAATTTATTTTAGTATAATCAATTTATGATTGCTTCAAAGTCATAACCTCTAAAAATTAACTACTGGTCATGTATGATGCATTATTTCTTATGTACACCAAAGTACTCTTCTTCATATTTTCATCTTGTTATCCTCATAACACTTTTTTGAATGCCCATAGCAGACATAGTGTCATAATAAGAAGCAAAGGAGTAGACATGAGGGCCAATCAATCCTATTCAAACATGTTTTCCTGCTCACAAATCTGAGGGGATGCAATACCATTGACTGTGGCATTGGGATAGAACTTTAAAGTGATCCCCTCTAATGGGCCTATTATCCTGCCTTCAAATTTAACCACTGAATTCAAGGATCCCTGTTCTTTCTCCCAGAAGACTGTATCTATAAAGAGAAGACATATTGGTTAATGAATTATTAGCACAAACCTTTTCCCTGAGTAAGTAATCTTACCCACCTCAATATCTTTAGTACCACCAATGTGTAATTGACTTCCAAACCTGTGTTTCTAATCTTCCCTAGCCATCTCTCCCATGATCTCTAAATTCACAGAGAGTGAAAGTGTAATCACTCAGTCCTGTCTGACTCTTTGCAACCCCATGGACTCCAGCACCACAGGCTCCTCTGTCCATGGAATTCTCCAGGCAAGAATACTGGAGTGGATAGCCACTCCCTTCTCCAGGGGATCTTCCCGGCCCAGGGATTGAACTTGGGTTTCCCTCCTTGCAGGCATCTGAGCTATCAGGGAACTCACAGTACTGCTTATTAAACAGTACTAATTGAATACCCCATGATTACATCAATATCACCAAGCATAAACTGAAATCTTAATCTTTCTACACTAAACTTCTGTTTAACCCTATGTTATCTGCCCTACAATAGACACAGAGATATTTCACACATCCAGTTTCCCAAGTTGTAAATATGAGAATCATCCTCAATAACATCTCATCAACCAATCATTAAGTCCCATCAAATGAATAGCTTTGCAACTAATCCTCTTAGTATTCTACTGAATGATGGGGTGGAGTTAGAAATAGAAAATAAAATATTGAAAACTGAAAATTTGTCAGGCGTATTCAACTCAATATGTCTAAAATTTGACTCATTTCTTAATTATCACCCCACTGGCCAAATTTATTTTTTGAATTATTTTTCCAATCTCATTTCTAATTAATGGCACTGTAATTATCCAATAGTTAAGTTAAAGAACTCAGAATCTTTTGTCAGGTTAAAACTTTTAAAACTCATCCTGTAGGTCATGGGGAACTAGTGAGTGTTAATAAAAGAATTATATCAGCTTTTTAAAAAATCATGACTCTGCCAATAGTGTGACTGCTAACTGCTAAGTCACTTCAGTCGTGTCTGACTCTGTGCGACCCCATAGACAGCAGTCCACCAGGCTCCCATGTCCCTGGGATTCCCCAGGCAAGAACACTGGAGTGGGTTGCCATTTCCTTCTCCAATGCATGAAAGTGAAAAGTGAAAGTGAAGTCGCTCAGTCGTGCCCAACCCTCAGTGACCCCATGGACTGCAGCCTTCCAGGCTCCTCTGTCCATGGGATTTTCCAGGCAAGAGTACTGGAGTGGGGTGCCATTGCCTTCTCTGGCCAATAGTGTGAATAACAGATTAAAGAAGAGACTGGTGAGAAATATTTAATAAACTGTGGAAATAGTCTTGAACAGAAATGATAGGGGCTTTACTTACAAAGGTCCACCAAGTCAAAGCTATGGTTTTTCCAGTCAGTAGTCATGTATGGATGTGAGAGTTGCACCATAGAGAAAACTGAGCTCTGATGAATTGATGCTTTTGAGCTATGGTGTTGCAGAACCCTTTAGAGTCCCTTGGACAGCAAGGAGATCAAACCAGTCAATACCAAAAGAAATCAACCCCAAATATTCATTGGAAAGAATGATACTGAAGCTGAGACCCCAATACTTTGGCCACCTGATGCAATGAACTGACCACTGGAAAAGACCTTGATGCTGGGAAAGACTGAAGGCAAGAGGAACAAGGTGACGACAGAGGATGAGATGGTTGAATGACATCACTGACTTGATGGACATAAGATTGAGCAAGCTACAGGAGTTGGTGATGGGCAGGAAAGCCTGGCATCCTGAAGTCCATGGGGTCACAAAGAATCGGACACAATTGAGTGACTGAACTAAACTGAACTAAGGAAATGCAATGAGATCTATTCCACTTGAAAATTTGTATATTAACGTACATTTTATATTGCCCCAATGAGGAAGGTTTAATGAAAGACACATGTTTAGATTTGGATTTATAGAAAATTGAAGAAAATATAGTGCAGGAGTAAAACAACTTGTTCTAGGGATCTCAAACAGATAATTATGTAACTGGAAAATCTATGCTGAGACAAAATGGAATATGTTAAAAGTTCTATTAAAACTAAGATGCCACAAAAAAAGAAAACTACAGGCCAATATCACTGAGGAACATAGGTGCAAAAATAATTAACAAAATTCTAGCAAACAGAATCCAACAACATATTAAAAAGATCATACATCATGACCAAGTGGGCTTTATCCCAGGGATGCAAGGATTCTTCAATATCCACAAATCACTCAATGTGATACACCACATTAACCAATTAAAAGATAAAAACCATATGATTATCTTAATATATGCTGCTGCTGCTGCATCGCTTCAGTTGTGTCCGACTCTGTGCGATCCCATAGATAGCAGCCCACCAGGCTTCCCATCCCTGGGACTCTCCAGGCAAGAACACTGGAGTGGGTTGCCATTTCCTTCTCCAACTCAATAGATGCAGAGAAAGCCTTTGACGAAATTCAACATCCATTTATGATAAAAACCCTCCAGAAATCAGGCATAGAAGGAACATAACATGATAAAATCCACATATAATAAACCCAGAGTAAACATCCTCAATGGTGAAAAATTGAAAGCATTTCCCATAAAGTCAGGAACAAGACAAAGCTGCCCACTCTTACCACTACTATTCAACATACTTTTGGAAGATTTGGCCAGAACAATCAGAGAGAAAAAGAAATAAAAGGAATCCAGATTGGAAAAGAAGAAGTAAAACTCTCACTGTTTGCAGATGAAATGATCCTCTACATAGAAAACCCTAAAGACTCCACCAGAGAATAACCAGAGCTAATCAGTGAATATAGTAAAGTTGCAGGATATAAAATCAACAGACAGAAATACCTTGCATTCCTATACACTAATAACGAGCAAATAGAAAGAGAAATTAAGGAAACAATTCCATTCACCGTTGCAATGAAAAGAATAAAATACTTAGGAATATATCTTCCTAAAGCAGCAAAAGACCTCTATATAGAACACTATAAAACACTGATGAAAGAAATCAAAGATGACACAAATGGGTGGAGAAATATACCATGATCATGGATCAGAAGAATCAATAGGGTGAAAATGAGTATACTACTCAAAGCAATCTATAGATTCAATGCACTCCCTATCAAGCTACTAATGGTATTTTTCAGAGAATTAGAACAAATAATTTCACAATATGTATGAAAAAAATAACCTCGAATATTCAAAGCAATCTTGAGAAAGAAGAATGGAACTGGAGGAATCAACCTGCCTGACTTCAGGATCTACTACAAAGCTGCAGTCATCAAGACAGTATGGTACTGGCACAAAGACAGAAATATAGATCAATGGAACAAAATAGAAAGCCCAGAGATAAACCCATGCACCTATGGACACCTTATCTTTGAGAAAGGAGGCAAGAATATACAGTGGAGAAAAGACAATCTCTTTAACAAGTGGTGCTGGGAAAACTGGTCAACCACTTGTAAAAGAATGAAACTAGAACACTTTCTAACACCATACACAAAAATAAACTCCAAATGGATTAAAGATCTAAATGTAAGACCAGAAACTATAAAACTCCTAGAAGAGAACATAGGCAAAACACTCTCTGCCATAAATCACAGCAGGATCCTCTATGACCCACCTCCCAGAATATTGGAAATAAAAGCAAAAATAAACAAATTGGACCTAAGTAAACTTAAAAGCTCTTGCACAACGAAGGAAACTATAAGCAAGGTGAAAATACAGCCTTCAGGATGGGAGAAAATAATGGCAAATGAAGCAACTAACAAAGAATTAATCTCAAAAAAAAAAAAAAAAAAGCAACTCTTGAAGCTCAATTCCAGAAAAATAAGTGACCCAATCAAAAAATGGGCCAAAGAACTAAACAGTCAGTTCTCCAAGGAAGGCATACAGATGGCTAACAAACACATGAAAAGATGCTCAACATCACTCATTATCAGAGAAATGCAAAACAAAACCACAATGAGGTACCATTTCATGCTGGCAGAATGGCTGCTATCAAAAAGTCTACAAACAATAAATGTTGGAAAGGGTGCAGAAAAAGGGAACCCTCTTACACTGTTGGTGGGAATTCAGACTAGTACAGCCACTATGGAGAACAATGTGGAAATTCCTTAATAACCTGAAAATAGAACTGCCATATGACCCAGAATTCCCACTGCTGGGCATACACACCGAGGAAACCAGAATTGAAATAGACCCATGTACCCCAATGTTCATCCTAGCACTGTTTACAATATCTAGGACATGGAAGCAACCTAGATGTCCATCAGCTGATGAATGGATAAGAAAGCTGTGGTACATATACACAATGGAATATTACTCAGCCATTAAAAAGAAGGCATTTTTGAATCAGTTCTAATGAGGTGGATGAAACTGGAGCCTATTATACAGAGCAAATTAAGTCAGAAAGAAAAACACCAATACAGTATATTAATGCATATATATGGAATTTAGAAAGATGGTAATGATGACCCTATATGTGTGACAGCAAAACAGACACAGATGAAAAGAACAGACTTTTGGACTCTGTGGGAGAAGGTGAGGGTGGGATGATTTGAGAGAATAGCATTGAAACATGCATATTATCATATGTGAAATAGATTGCCAGTCCAGGTTTGATGCATGAGACAGGGTGCTCAGGGCTGGTGCACTGAGATGACTCTGAGAGATGGCATGGGAAGAGAGGTGAGAGGGGCCTTCAGGATGTTGAGCACATGTACACCCATGGCTGATTCATGTGAATGTATGGCAAAAACCACCACAGTATTGTAAAGTAATTAGACTCTGATTAAAATAAATAAATAATTTTTTAAAATAAAGAAAATGTTTAATTTTTTTAAAAAAGTTCTATTTAAGACTATTCTCAATTCATTGATTCTTTGGAGAATCACTGAAAATTATTCAGTGCATCAACAACAGCCTGGAAATAATAAATAAGTGGCATGAATAGAACTAACTTGTAACTGAGAAAAGTAGCATCAAATTGAAGATAACAATTTCTCTATAATACATCTTTAAAGAAAAAAATGGAAAAAAAATAGGAAAAAGGTGAACATGAATAGTTCAGAAAAAAGTGATTTCCTGTGTTATTGGAATAGGGTTTTTTTTGTTTGCTTTATTTGTTCACAATTTTTTTCAAGTATAGCCTGAAGAGTAACTAACAATTATGTTCATACAATATTCTCAGGTCTATTCTAAGCAATTTATACATTTTAACCCTTTGTTTTTCACAGTAAAGCTGAGAAGTAGATACAAGTATTATCTTCACTTTACAGAGAAGGAAACTGATACCAGAGCAGTTATGCACCTTATACAGGGTCAAACACTTGATGCAACATTGTAGAGATTTCCCTCTCATATATAAGCAAGTTCTTGCTTTGAAGAGATAGCATTTATAAATAGCTTCCCTTGTGGCTCACTGGTAAAGAATCCGCCTGCAATGTGGGAGACCCGGGTTCAATCCCTGGGTTGAGAAGATCCCCTGGGGCAGGGAAAGACTATCCACTCCAATATTCTGGCCTAGAGAATCTCATGGAATGTGTAGACCATGGGGTCGCAAAGAGTTTGACGCAACCGAGTGACTTTCACTTCACTTCAACAATAAGAACTATCATGTATGGAGTACTTAGCATGTGCCAGACATTATGCTAATACATTTGCATGGATTTGTTCATTTAAACTTTACAACAACTCTATGAGTTTTTTTTTTTTTTTAATTCATGTATTACGGATAAAGAAACTGAATCCCAAAGAGTTTAAAAACTTGTTAAAGGGTACACAGCTGGTAAGTGGTCCAGCAACTAATTCAATACAAGTTTTTCAACGTTCATACTATCAGCCATTATAGTGCACTGCCTCCCTTCCTGGCAGCAATCAGTAGTTTAAAGGACGTCAGCCTGAGATGTTGATTGGCTGAAGTGTTGCAGAGTTTTTGCTAACAGTATACAGAGAGATTCTGAATGGTAAGCCAGCCACCAATTGTGGGGTGGATTTGAGATAAATAGAAACTTTTACAGAAGAAGCATTAAGTTGGGGCTCCCACCAAAAGAATCCCAAAATGTTGTACTCTCCCCTCAATTCGCATAGAGCCATGTTATCGTCAAGATAAACAAGCACAAACCAACCCAAAGGCAAACTTGATGTTCAGTCAGTTTGATTAAGGAAAATAATTTAACATTTATCTGACACTTTTCTTCTCCAATACTTTCCACAAACCATTAACATCGGTATTTAATCCAACACAATTAAACAAAAAATTGTACCAAAATAAAAGGAATAAGAATTGCCTTTTATCCCAGTACTTCAATGCATATTATAAGTATCAATCAGTGTTCACATTTGACCTCTGAGGTGAGAGCATTTTCACATGTGGTTTTCAGATTAAACCAAAAAACAGTTACCCAACTAGTGACCAATACCCAAGGAACAGACACAGAAATCTTGGGTTCCAGTCCTCATGTTCTACTCCTTATATATCAAATATATTTAGAAGCAGCATAACTAATAGCACTGATTTTTGTTTTCTTACTAGCTAAAACTATGTATATAACAATCACTCAGGTAATATGTATCAAGGATCACAGCATACTAAGAATTTTGTGGAATCTAAAATAAATTTGAAGTTTGATGTGACTGTGCATTTTATCTTTTTATTTAGTGTATGTTCTGGGATGGGGAGAATGGGGCTAAGGAAATGCATCTATGGTTGGTTCTAGGAGGGGGATATTATACATAGTGTAAATGTGTGATTACATATAGACAAATAAATACATCACTCCAAGGCTCTAGTCTCTATCCATTTTATGCTAATAAAAATATTTAATTCTAAGTAAATAACTGTGCAATGTAAAATATGACTACAAACATTTACTGGCACTAACTGAATTTGTGAAATCCTTGAACATTATTGAAAATAGCCTACTACAATAATTATCCTAAACTTCTATTACACTTAAAAGCTTTTATGAGAACATTAAAGAAATGCAACAATCTTGTTGTGTTTGCAGGCATCATTTCATGTTCTGAAGTCTAATCTGTATCTTATTGTTGTTTCTTAAAAGATTTGCAAAAACTAACCATTGCAAAGTGACTTAAGGACTATGAACACTGTGAAAGCAATTATGAAACAATATATTTAATTCATAATTACATGGAGTTTGAAGGGTTACTTGTGAAGGTTAAATGACATAATTTATCTAAAGGAGACTCACACAATGTTTAGCACAAGGTGAAACTCAAAAAAATTGTTTTGTTTTTTTTTTTTTTAATTTCAAGCTATGTGACAGAACCTAGTCTGTTCAGTTCAGTTCAGTTCAGTCACTCAGTCGTGTCCGACTCTTTGCGACCCCATGAATCGCAGCACGCCAGGCCTCCCTGTCCATCACCAACACCCGGACTCATGTCCATCGAGTTAGTGATGCCATCCAGCCATCTCATTCTCTGTCGTCCCCTTCTCCTCCTGCTCCCAATCCCTCCCAACATCAGAGTCTTTTCCAATGAGTCAACTCTTCACATGAGGTTGCCAAAGTATTGGAGTTTCAGCTTTAGCATCATTGCTTCCAAAGAAATCCTAGAGCTGATCTCCTTCAGAAGGGACTGGTTGGATCTCCTTGCAGTCCAAGGGACTCTCAAGAGTCTTCTCCAACACCACAGTTCAAAAGCATCAATTCTTCAGCACTCAGCCTTCTTCACAGTCCAACTCTCACATTCATACATGACCACAGGAAAAACCATAGCCTTGACTAGACGAACCTTTGTTGGCAAAGTAATGTCTCCGCTTTTTAATATGCTGTCTAGGTTGGTCATAACTTTCCTTCCAAGGAGTAAGCATCTTTTAATTTCATGGCTGCAGTCACCATCTGCAGTTACTTTGGAGCCCCCAAAAATAAAGTCTGACGCTGTTTCCACTGTTTCCCCATCTATTTGCCGTGAAGTGACGGGATCGGATGCCATGATCTTCGTTTTCTGAATGTTGAGCTTTAAGCCAACCTTTCACTCTGCACTTTCACTTTCATCAAGAGGCTTTTTAGTTCCTCTTCACTTTCTGCCATAAGGGTGGTGTCATCTGCATATCTGAGGTTATTGATATTTCTCCCGGCAATCTTGATTCCAGCTTGTGTTATTTCCAGTCCAGCGTTTCTCATGATGTACTCTGCATATAAGTTAAATAAGCAGGGTGACAATATACAGCCTTGACATACTCCTTTTCCTGTTTGGAACCAGTCTGTTTTTCCATGTCCAGTTCTAACTGTTTCTTCCTGACCTGCGTACAGATTTCTCAAGAGGCAGGTCAGGTGGTCTGGTATTCCCATCTCTTGAAGAATTTTCCACAGTTTATTGTGATCCACACAGTCAAAGGCTTTGGCATAGTCAATAAATCAGAAATAGATGTTTTTCTGGAACTCTCTTGCTTTTTCCACAATCCAGCGGATGTTGGCAATTTGATCTGTTATCAGTTCTGAAATTTGATATAGGTGAAGGACAAATTTTTATGACTTCTCTGGAATGAACCAGCAGTTAATATGCTATTTTATTTCACTTCTGAAATATGATGGATAGGCCCTATAATTTCCTTGGAAGTCTTGATTTGAGAAAGACAGGGAATAACAATCATCGATTACCAGCTATATACATTCCTCATCTTAAAAATTGAAGGGAAGTGTCTTACCTGGCTGTTATGCATAGACCAACGAATCTATACAGGTCCAGCTTCAAGATGGGTATTAAAAGGGTAAATAGATAACTGAATGAACTTATGTACATCTAGAAGAATCCCAGTCTCTTTCAAGCATGACAAGTCCTACAAGTTAAGAATTCTTAACCCTTTTCAGTGTAGGTTAGCTGCTTGTTGCTAACTGGTTGTTAACTGGTTGTTTCACTATAGTGAAACTTACTACTTGAGGCAAGTTTTGCTTCAGTTTTTGTTTTTGTAATTTATATATACTCTACAGATCATGTATATAGTGCTTTGGCCCTTTGCCTGGGAGTGACTTCTGCCTTCTGTTTATTTTATTCTGAGTTCCCTGTCTGGTATTGATTTTTGATCCCATTCCAACTCTTGGTATTTTATTTTCCTTGGGTTCTAATACTCTTAACATCTCCTTATTCTGGCCTTATACTCTACTATGTCTCCCCAGTTCTCGCTTGGATCCTTATTTCTGTGTTCTGTTGGAGGCCATAATGACATGTATTTATCTCGAAATCCAGGAAACAGTAAAATCCATCAAATGTAGCACAGAACAAGACACAGTCTGGGTGAGAAAAGCTGAAGAATTAGGCTTGATTCTGTGAACTCAGTCCCTACATGATTAAAAGGAAAGACTGCCTCTCTTAGCACAAAGGACCGAGATTCATCACCTCCATATTCTCTATGAGTTCCTTCATTGCTAGCTAAATGTGTCATGTCTATCTTAACCAATTTTGAAAAAAAGAATTATAAAAATAATATTATTATCTATCAGTAGTGGATGCACTCTAAAAAGTGGTAATTTGTAACTTCATAATCAGAGAGATGAAAGTCTCCTGTTTTGAGCCTGTAAGGTTTTTGCAAATCTCATAATGTAAGGAAGTAATGCCACTGAGCAATAAAATCTCAGTAGGGGAGTTCTGTATTCCTATATAAAGGTTGTGCATCTTTTTCTGCCTAAAGAGTTCTATTTGAAACAAACCAGAGGTGCTGTGTTAAAAGGCCTGAACCTGTGTCCTTAATCAGCATTTTTGGGGCTTTTAGTCCTGTGGCAGGAATATGCCCTTTCTTAAAAATCTCTTTAACTTGAAGTAAAAAAGATTAATTGATAGAAATTCAACTTTTTTTTTTCTTCAAAGGAAGGTATTTTCCCTCTTAATCATGTGTTATTAAACTCCAGACTAAGGGGCCAATGAATGACTGAATGACCAAATAAAAGGTGTGTCACCTGAGAATGGCCTTTCCTGAGTCAGTTCAGTTCAGTTGCATCTGACTCTGTCACCTCATGAACTGCAGCATGCCAGGCCTCCCTGTCTATCACCAACTCCCGGAGTTTACTCAAACTTATGTCCACTGAGTTGGTGATGCCATCCAACCTATCTTATCCTCTGTCATCCCCTTCTCCTCCCACCTTCAATCTTTCCCAGCATCAGGGTCTTTTCCAATGAGTCAGTTCTTTGCATCAGGTGGCCAAAATATTGGAATTTCAGCATCAGCATCAGTCCTTCCAATGAATGCTCAGGACCAATTTCCTTAAGGATGGACTGGTTGGATCTCCTTGCAGTCCAAGGGACTCTCAAGAGTCTTCTCCAACACCACAGTTCAAAAGCATCAATTCTTCGGTGCTCAACTTTCTTTGTAGTCCAACTTTCACATCCATACATTGCTACTGAAAAAAACATAGCTTTGACTAGACAGATCTTTTTTTGCAAAGTAATGTCTCTAATTTTTAATATGCTGTCTATATTGGCCATAACTTTCGAGAGTCAGCACATCACTAAAACTGTCAATTGGGAAGAATTTTTTGAGCGACATTTAGCCTGGGGAAAAAAAAATAAAAGAATCCTCTTCCTGCCTCTGCTATACCTTGCAGGCTCCTCTGTTCTGAATATATTCCTAATAGCTTTAGAAATTATTTATTATTTCTTGCATTCTTGGGACTGTATACTATGTTTTAGATGGAGGAGGGGAGAAATCTGCAGTTACCTTGAACCTAGAGTCTTGGAGCTTGAAGGGCAGTAAATCTCCTTCCTTAGTTTTATAGTTAAGAATTTGCTTGTCTTCCTGTAGATAAACAGATTGTCAGTCTTCCATTATTCATCCCATATGCCAAGGTTTTTTCTGCTTTCATTTATGTGATGTTTCTTAATGGCATATCTACTTTGGTTCTGTATCCTAAGAGTTGATTTTCCTTAGTGTTCTGTTCATAATGGGGAATGCTGCTATCACATTTATCCTGAGAATCAGAGAACAAATGGAAATCGTTCAATTCCATTGCCTCTAATCCCTAGTAAAAGTTTTACCTTTTAGGTTATCTTTCTTAAAAAGGTGAAAGATTTATGCAATCTGAGGAGAAACCAGAGTATATATTATATGCCAACCTTAAATGAGAAACCAAAACAAAATTGCAGACTGGCTAAAGGAAGTATAACTTAATAGATGATAACTTCCTGTGATGGTTTTCTCTTCCCATCCCTCTCTCTCTCTCTCTTCCTCCCTTCCTACTTTTCTTCCCTTCCTAACTCCCTTTCTTCCTTATTTTGGCAATCATTTTAGGGTCTATGACATGCCAGGTACTGTGCCATGTATTGAGTGTACAGAGAACAATAAAATAACAACTCAAAGCCTTTGTGTGTAGATTCTCTGGCATAGTTACTTGAAAGGAAAATTAAGACTAGTGGTGGTGTTGTGGGTGTGGACAGGGCATAGGAAATGGATGATTGCCACAGCAAATACAAAGGAAATAAAGATGAATAATTTGCAGTCTGTTTATAATCGAGGTGAATCTTGCTCCTAGGAGAAAACCCTATATTTCAAAACCTGAAGAGCAAAATCATCATATGAAATAGGTGGTCTGATTAAAATATGCTTGTGAGGCAGATAGATAATATGCACCAAAAAAAAAAAAAAATCTGACAATTAAATTATAAAATCCTAAAGTTGAAATCACCTTAAAGGATTGTATGATTCTATTCAGTGATATACAAAATTGTCTTTGTCTGAATTAGTCAAAGTTTTATCTGGATAATTTTATAGCAATCTCTCTAATTATCAATCTTGAGGCAGAAAAAAAACACTTAAATGGCTCAGTGTGAGAATTCCTGAATATCAGAATCTGATTTGAACATAATTCATTTCAACAAATAGCATTTTGCTGGCGAAGATGGGCATAGGTAAGCATTTTGGGGGCAATTCAAGGAACTTATAGTCTATTAGGAGAGTTAAGTCATATATTAGGTTCAACCATGTAAATTCTACTTATGTGAGTCAAATATAACTAAATATCAACAATTTAGTATAGTTCAACTTAATACCAGAAGACAAGTACACAAAGAATAAAACATAACTAAAACTAAAAAAAAAAAAAAAAAAAAGAATATGCAAAAATAGTATCCCGATTGATCAAATACAGGGATAAACTTTTGCTAGATAGATTTGCAGGGAAGTAGGGTTAAGGAAATCAGGTTTCAGAAGGCTGGATTGGCAGGGTAGTGTTCTGTCTAGCTTTTACGAAATATTGACAAAAATTTTACACACAAAGAGACAGGGGAGTAGGTAAAATAGTGGGAGCAAAAGTACATAATCAGTAAAGTACATGCATTTTACAGTAAACAATGGGTACTTCAGCTGGAATGAGAAGTGAAGTGAAGTGGCTCAGTTGTGTCCGACTCTTTGCGACCCCATGGATTGTAGCCTATCAGGCTCCTCTGTCCATGGGATTTTCCAGGCAAGAATACTGGAGTGGGTTGCCATTTCCTTCTCCAGGGGAACTTCCTGACCCAGGGATCAAAGCTGGGTCTCCCGCATTGTAGGCAGATGATTTACCCATTGAGCCACAAGGGAAGCCTCTTTATGAAGGTAAAGCATGGGATATAAAATTAGAATGGAAAATGGAGGCAAAAGCAAAAATTATCTGGCACACCAAACTATGAGTTATAAATTTGATTCACTTCATTCAATCCTGATCAATCAGGATACTATTTTTGCATATTCTTTTAATTATGAGGAGCCTTTCAACAATTTCATTGTGGCAGGGTTATGTTAAATCGGAGCTGAACTTCAGAAGTTTGTCAATGATGCACATGGTGTGTTAATTGTGAATGGAATGGAAAACAAAGGGAGCTTTCAGCCAGCAAAAGATCCAATATTCTGAAGAGGAACCAGATATATTAGAGCTGCATATCCATAGACATCTCTGACAAATGTTAAGTATAGTTTGCCTCCAATATCTACTGTATCTTCTTTATGCCTGTCAGTATCTTGAAATGCCTGCCATTTCAAGGCACTTATTGTCTTCTATTTTTTTGTCCATTTTTTCTATTAAACTCAATTCTCATGTAAAAATGGGTTCCAATATTTCACTCACAATGAGGTGTAATTACAGTTTAACATATCATGTCTTTTGCTCTTCCCCTACCCTCTACTCATGGCTCAAAATAGTCAGCCAGCTGATTTGCTTGTAAGACTAGCAGTAGAATATTCACCAGAAGTAGAAAAACTAGGGGACTAAAATGTATGGCATTTATTTAACCATTAGAGTATTACAGCATTAACTACAAAGTCATTGACTCAAAGAGGGAAACAACCAGGGCTAAAGAATGATACACAGGACTGCAAAATTCTCTTAGAAAAGACCCTAGAGTTCAGTTTACTCAATTCTCCAGACAATGATGTGGCTCTTTCTGAAGTATCCTTATCAAGAAGTTACCCAGCATCTGTTTGCATATATTTTGAGATGGAGAACAACTATATTCCCTGAGGCAGCAAATTCCATTCTCAATTCTGTTATTAATCTTTCTTAAGCTAAGCCTAAATCTCCTTACCTACTCCCTCAACTCATCAATTGGTCAAAGACCTATTTTCTATGGTGATAAATAATCTTACCCCTTATTCTAAAAAACACATCTCTAAATATTTGAAAAGGGGTGTGCTGTGGCCACTGAGTCTTCTCTTCTCAGGATAAAGAACCAATTTCCTTACATTAAAAAAATTCAAATTCCTTTATCCTTATTATTCCTATTTTAGACATCTCCAGCCTGTTCTATTCAAGACCCTGGATGCCAAATAGAAATCAAAGAGCAAAAAAGGTTGATTTCTCTCAAATAATTTATAAACATGTATTTTGGGGATATAATAAAGGGATTAGTGTCATATATGTGGAATCACTGCCAAGACCAAAGTTAAAGAAACTTTTCCCTGTTTTCTTCTAGGAGTTTTATGGCTTCAGATCATGGCATCTGGTCCCATCACTTCATGGAAAATAGATGGGGAAACACTGGAAACAGTGTCAGACTTTATTTTGGGGGGCTCCAAAATCACTGCAGATGGTGATTGCAGCCATGAAATTAAAAGACGCTTACTCCTTGGAAGGAAAGTTATGACCAACCTAGATAGCGTATTCAAAAGCAGAGACATTACTTTGCCAACGAAGGTCCGTCTAGTCAAGGCTATGGTTTTTCCTGTGGTCATGTATGGATGTGAGAGTTGGACTGTGAGGAAGGCTGAGTGCCGAAGAATTGATGCTTTTGAACTGTGGTGTTGGAGAAGACTCTTGAGAGTCCCTTGTACTGCAAGGAGATCCAACCAGTCCATTCTGAAGGAGCTCAGCTCTGGGATTTCTTTGGAAGGAATGATGCTAAAGCTGAAACTCCAGTATTTTGGCCACCTCATGCGAAGAGTTGACTCACTGGAAAAGACTCTGATGCTGGGAGGGATTGGGGGCAGGAGAAGAAGGGGACGACAGAGGATGAGATGGCTGGATGGCATCACTGACTCGATGGACATGAGTCTGAGTGAACTCCGGGAGTTGGTGATGGACAGGGAGGCCTGGCGTGCTGCGATTCATGGGGTCGCAAAGAGTCGGACACGACTGAGTGACTGAACTGAACTGAACTGAACTGAAGTTGATTTTTATGAATGTTTTAAGATAAGTGTAGTAATCCTTATCTTAAGGATATTACTAAAATAAGGATTGTAAGATAATTTGTAGTAATCAAATTTCCCTGACACCATTTACTGAAGAGACTCTTCTTTTCCCAGTGAGTGTCTTTGGTTTCCTTATCAAATATCGTTGACCACATCCATTGATGGGGATAAGTTCAAACTATGTCCTATTGACCTATATGTTTACATTCAGCCCAGTATCACACTGTTTCAATTACTATGCCTTTGTGAAATTAGGAGTGTGAAATATTTACTTTTTTCTTCTTTCTCTGGATTAGTTTGGTTATTCTGATTCTTTGTGGCTTCACACAAATTTTAGAATCATTTTTACTATTTATGTGAAAAAAATGCCATTGAAATTTTTTTCTTAATTTATTTTTTTTAATTAACGGATAATTGCTTTACAGAATTTTGTTGTTTCTGTCAAACCTCAACATGAATCAGCCATAGGTATACATATACTCCCTCCCTTTTGAATCTCCCTCCCATCTCCTTCCCCATCACACCTACATTCTTTTTCACATTCTTTTCCATTATGGTTAATCACAGGATATTGCATCTATGTTCATCAGTGATATTGGCCTGTAGTTTTCTTTTTTGTGTGTTTTCTTTGTCTAGTTTTGGTATCAAGGTAAAGGTGGCCTCATAGAATAAGTTTGGAAGTGTTCCTTCCTCTGAAATTTTTTGAAGTAGTTTTAGAAGGACAGGCATTAGCTATTCTCTTAGTGTTTGACAGAATTATCCTGTGAAGCCTTCTGGTCCTGGGCTTTTGGTTTTGGGGAGATTTTTTATCACAGCTTCAATTTCAGAGCTTGTAATTGGGTTGTTCATAATTTCTCTTTCTTCCTGGTTCAGTCATGGAAGATTGAACTATTCTAAGAATCTGTCCATTTAGTCTGGGTTATCCATTTTATGCCATATAGTTGTTCATAATAGTCTCTTATTTTCCTATGTATTTCTGCATTGTCTGTTGTAACCTCTCCATTTCCATTTCAAGTTTTGTTGATTTGATTCTTCTCTCTTTTTTTCTTGATGAGTCTGCTAAAGGATTGTTAATTTTGCTTATCTTCTCAAAGAACCAGCTTTTAGTTTTATTAATCTTTACTATTGTTTATTTAATTTCTTTTTCATTTATTTCTGCTTGGATCTTTATGATTTCTTTCCTTCTTTAATTTTTTGGGGTTTTTGTTCTTCTTTTTCCAGTTGTTTTAGGTGTAAATTTAGGTTGTCTGTTTGATCTTTTTCTTGTTTCCTGAAGTGGATTGTACTTCCCTCTTAGAACTGCTTTTGCTACATCCCATAGGTTTTGAGTTGTCATGTTCTCATTGTAATTTGTTTCTAGATATATTTTGATTTCCCTTTTGATTTCTTCAGTAATCTGTTGGTTACTTAGAAACGTGTTGTTTATTCTCCATGTGTTTGTGTTTCTTACAGTTTCTTTCTTGTAATTGATATCTAGTCTCATAGTGTTGTGGTCAGAGGATATGCTTGATATGATTTCAATTTTCTTACATATATTGAGGTTTAATTTGTGATTTCAATTTTCTTACATATACTGAAGTTTAATTTGTGAACCAAGATGTGGTCTATCCTGTTCCATGTGCACTTGAGAAGAAGGTGTATTCTTCTGCATTTGGATGGAATGTCCTGAAGATATCAATGAGATCCATCTCATCTAATGCATACTTTAAGACTTGTGTTTCCTTATTAGTTTTCTGTTTTGATGATCTGTCCATTGGTGAGAGTGGGGTGTTAAAGTCTCCTACTATTATTGTGTTACTTTCAATTTCTCCTTTTATGTCTGTTAGTCTTTGTCTTATGTATTGAGGTGCTCCTATATTTGGTACATAGATATTTACAATTGTTATGTTTTCCTCTTGGATTGATCCCTTGATCATTATATAGTGTCCTTCCTTATCTCTTGTACTCTTCTTTATTTTAAGGTCTATTTTGACTGATATGAGGATTGCTAATCCAGCTTTCTTTTGCTTTCCATTTGCATGGAATATATTTTTCCACCCTCTCACTTTCAGTATATAAGTGTCTCTAGGTCTGAAATGAGTTTCTTGTAGACAGCATACATATATGGGTCTTGTTTTTGTATCCATTCAGCCAGTCTGTGTCTTTCTGTTAGAGCATTTAATCCAATTACATTTAAAGTAATAATTGATATATATGTCCCTATTTTAATTTTATTAACTGTTTGGGGTTGATTTTGTAGATCCTTTTTCTTCTCTTGTGTTTCTTGACTATATAAGTCCCTTTAAAATTTACTGTGCAGTTGGTTTGGTGATACTGAGTTCTCTTAACCTTTGCTTGTCTGAAAAGCTTTTGATTTCTCCATCAATTTTGAATTAGATTCTTGCTGGGTACAGTAATCTTGGTAGTATATTTTTATCTTTCAGTATTTTAAATATATCCTACCATACCCTTCTTACATTCAGAATTTCTGCTGAAAGATCAGCTGTTAAGCATATGGGGTTTCCCTTGTAAGTTACTTGTTGCTTTTCCCTTGCTGCTTTTGATATTCTTTCTTTGTGTTTAGTCTTTGTTAGTTTGATTAGTATGTTTCTTGGCATGTTTCTCCTTAGGTTTATCCTGTATAGAACTGTTTGTGCCTCTTGGACTTGAATGACTATTTCCATTTCCATGTTCGGGAAATTTTCAACTATAATCTTTTCAAAAATTTTCTCATACCCTTTCTTTTTCTCATTTCTGCTGGGACCTCTATAATTCGAATGTTGGTGCATTTGATATTGTCACAGAGGTCTCTGAGACTATACTCATTTCATTTTTTTACTTTATTCTACTCTTCAGAAGTTATTTCCACCATTTTAATCTTCCAGCTCACTGATTAGTTCTTCTGCTTCAGATATGTTGCTACTGATTCCTTCTAGAGGTTTTTTTTTTTTTTTTTAATTTCAGTAATAGTGTTATTTAATTCTGTATGTTTATTCTGTAATTATTCTAGGTTTTTGTTAATTGATTCTTGCATTTTCTCCATTTTGTATTCAAGGTTTTTAATCACCTTTGCTATCATTATTCTGAATTCTTTTTCAGGTAATTTGCCTATTTCTTCTTCATTTATTTGGACTTCTGTGTTTCTAGTTTGTTCCTTAATTGTGTAGTATTTATCTGCCTTTTCATTACTTATTTTTTTTAAGTTATTGTGTTTGATGTCTCCTTTTCCCAGGCTTCAAGGTTGAATTCTTTCTTCCTTTTGTTTTCTGCCCTCCTAAGTTTGGTCCAGTGGTTTGTATAAGCTTTGTATAGGATGAGATTTGTGCTGAGTTTTTGTTTGTTTTTTTGTTTTTCCTCTGTTTGGCAAGGCTGAGTGAGATGGTAATCTTGTCTGCTGATGATTGGGTTTGTATTTTTGTTTTGTTTGTTGTTTAGATGAGGTATCCTGCACAGGGTGCTACTGGTGGTTGGGTGATGGTGGGTCTTATATTCAAGTGGTTTCCTTTGTATGAGTTCTCACTATTTGATACTCCCTAGGGTTAGTTCTCTGGTAGTCTAGGGTCTTGGAGTCAGTGCTCCCACTCCAAAGGCTCAAGCCTTTAGCTTAAATCTGAAGATGACCCAAAGCTGGTGGGGATATCAAATTTGTTGAAGAACAAAACTGAGATTCAAAATGAGCTCAGAATGGCTGGAGTACTGGGCTCTCCCAGCCTCTTTATAGCCCAAGTAGAGGGCTAGAATTTTGATGAGCACTGAATTAAATCTATAGGTGGTTTAGGGTAATATGGACATTTTAACCAAATTAATTCTTCCAATTTATGAATATAGGATATCTTTACATTTGTTTGTGTATTCTTCAATTTATTTTATCAAAGCCTTGCAATTGTCAGTGTATAAGATCTTTTAGCTCTTTGGTTAAATTTATTTCTAAGGATTTTATTGTTTTTTGGTATTGTGAATGGCATTGCTTTTTTAATTTCTTTTTCAAAGGTTTTGTTGTTAGTGTATAGAAACACAACTTTTTATGTTGACTTTTTTATTCTGCAACTGCTAAGATTTTTTATTAGCTCTAACAGGTTTCTGGGCATGGTCTTCAGGTATTTTTTATATGTAAGCTCATGTCTTCTGCAAACAAAGACAATTTTACTTCTTTTCTTATTTGGAAACCTTTCAAACAGCAAAATGAAATCAACAAAATGAAAATATAATCTATATAAGGGATAAATATTTGCAAATTATATATATATATATATATATAATGGTTAATATCCAAAATATATAAAGGATTCATACAACTCCATAGAAAAAACAAACAACTGATTTAGAAATGGACATAGGAGTTGAATAGATGTTTTTTTTTTTCCCTCCCCAAGGAGAAGTACAAATGACCAACAAGTACATGAAAAGAGGTGTCTCAATTAAAAAAAAAAAAAAAAATAGAACTACCATATATTTCAGCAGTCCCATTTCTGAGTATATAGCTAAAAGAATTAAAATCAGGATCTCAAAGTGATATCTGCACTGTAATTTTCATTGCAGCATTATTCACAATAGTTGAAATATGGATGAAAGATCATGCTTAGTCTGTATAGATTGATGAAAATAGAGGGTTTCAGATTTTTGTTTTTGGAAATTTCAACACACTTTGCTGTGTTCCAATTTTAGTCAAGACCATTTCCATTAGATGTAGATAATTTATGTACCTTCCCCTTTGCCTTCTAGTATGTCTTGCTACTAGTTTTTTCATCTTCACTAGGTGTGTGCCATGCATGTCTTTATCTGGGCAGGTGGCTTGCATAATCTGCTCATTTATAAAACATCTACCCTCTCTTCTTTTGCCTTCATTCAGCTGCTAGTTATGAATCTACAATTGTTAGGTCCATAGATTTCTATGAAGTTTCCAGACCAAGCTTTAAAATATTCATATTTCTTATATTCTTTTGAGTTGCTCTATCATTCTACCCTAAATAAGGATCAAGATACCTTTCACAGTATGTTGATGCTCTTCAGAGAAAAGATCCAGAAGGCATAATCTGAGATGAAAAACTGGTATGAGAAAACTGGATAAATGAAAACAGGATGAATAAGGAAATATTTTCCCAAAAAATGTGAAAAATCATCTTCCCTAATATTTAGTCATTCCTGTTTCTGTGCTGCTATGCTATTTTGGTCTGAGTCTTGTGAATGGGTGTTTGTGATGCCAATTTAATTTAGCACCATCATCACGATAAGAGCAGCTGTCCAAAATTCATATTTCCAAAGGATTTTTTTTAAAACTGTTTTGAAATAGATGTTCTGACTGCTTCACTGAAAACAAAATATCTATGTGTGCATGTGCAGTGTTTCTCCCTTTGGGTCTTTCTACTTCCAAATGCTTATAGTGTTTTTTGGCTTCAAAATAGTTTTGGGCAATGGATTCCTTTAAACACACATACAAAAGTATACGCATATGCACACATGGTTGGATGGCATCACCGACTCAATAGAGATGAGTTTGGGTAAACTCCGGAAGTTGGTGATGGACAGGGAGGCCTGGCATACTGCAGTCCATGGGGTCACAAAGAGTTGGACATGACTGAGTGAGTGAACTAAAATGATGAACACACTCTTCTTCCCAGAATACTTTGCCTCAGCATGGACCAAATATAAGACCGAAAACAGCATCTTGTTGTATCATTTAAAATGTAGTATTTATAATGCAACGTCCTGAAACAGTATGAATTCGTAATTAAGAGCACAAACTTTGTTGTTAAGCAGACATGGAATCAAATCCCAGTTCATATTTGTTAGCTCTATGACCTCAGGAAAAATTAATGAACTTCTCTTAGCTCAATATCTTAATAGATGAAATGTAGACATGTTAGTATTTATTTCTGTGTAACAAAGAATCCCAAACCATTGTGGCTTAAAACAATAGTTGCAAATATAATTAAGCTAAATAACAAATTAGTTTTCAACTCTGTGGTTTGACAATTTAGACTGGGATCTGCTGAGTGGATCTTCTGGTTCCAATTGGATTTTTCTTATGCATCCTTAGTCAGCTACAGGTTAGCTAGGAGGCTGTTTGTCCAGACTTTGGCTAATGTTAACTAGCTCTCTCTAATGTGGCCTCTCATCCTACAGCAAGTTAGATTATCCTTGAACACATGGAAATGGCAGAGTTCACACACACACACACACACACAGACTCAGACTCTGAATTGGCACAATATCACTTTTAACATGTTTTATTAACCAAATCAGCTAACAATGAAAATTTAGTTTTAAAGAGTGAGGATAAGATCACATCTAGGTGGCAGGAGGAGTAAAATATGGAGCTAAATTCTCTCACAAATTCATTAAAAATACATCTTTATACGGAATGATTCTCACAGAACATCTATTTCACACTGACAAAATACTTCAGACTTCCAAAAGGCAAGAACACTTCCACATATCTGGGTAGGGCAAAGAAAACAAAAAAAAAGAGAGATACAGAGAGAAAGGAACTGGGATGGAACTTGCATCCCTGGGAAGGAGCTGTAAAGTGGAAAGGTTTCCACACAGTGAGAAATCCTATCATCTCACTGATGAGATCAGCTGGGACAGAGGGGGAGCTTTGGAGCCTCAAAGGAGAGCATAGCACCCAGTTTGCAGAAGGCAAAGTGGAGAGAGACCTGCACAGATCATCTGGTCAGTGCCAGATGACTCTCCTTAGTGGAGTCCACTTGTCCACTGGGGTGAGTGGAGGCTAGGTGCTGAGGCTCAGGTTTTGAAGATCAGACCACGGGAAGAGGACTGGATTTGGATGCATGGAGATAGCCTGAGGGGGCTACAGTGTTGTGTGCCACACCTAGGGAATGCAAGAAGAAGCCTGGGCCTACCAGAGAGGCAAGGAGCCCTTGTTCTAGGGTGTTTGATTAGAAGGGTGGTCCACCATAGATCTTCTTCCTTTTCATGTACTCTCAGGCAGCATGGTACCACCCACCTACATGAGCTCTAGGGCCAGGTGTGAACTGCTTCTGTTATCATGGTCTTCAGAGAAGAGTGCAGACAGCTGCTGCCACTGAGGATCCCACAAGAGGGCACAAGTTGCTGCTGCCATTTCCCAAGGAGCACATACAACCCACTACTGCCACCTCCAAGTGTCCCACAACTGGGAACTAATCACTGCCCTTACCTTCCTGGAAGCAAGCATGGGTTGCACACCTGCACATCCTCTATCAAGTGGATAATGGTTAGCACACTCTGAGGAAAGAGATGGCAAGCACTCAAACCAAAAATACCCCTCATGTTAAAAAATATTAAGCCCACACAAGCTATGATGATATGCTCCCACAAATAAATAGCCATCCAAGACTGCAGTAGAAAATTATTTCTCCTAAATTCACAGAATAAGAGAAAAATAAACAAAATGCAAATGTATAGGAGCCATTCTCAGTTAAAAGACAAATAGAAATCACTTGAAGGAACAAACAATAAAACAGACCTTTTCAGTCTAACAGACAAAAAGTTCAAAAAGGATGTAATGAAAATACTGAAAAAATTAAGAAAGACTATTGACAGAAATACAGATTACTATAAACAGGAACTAGAAATTATAAGGAAGATACAAGAAAAATTAGAAAATTCATTTCCTGAGACAAAAGCTGAGCTAAAGGCAATGATTAGCAGAATGAATAGTTTAGAATAAAGAATAAATAATCTGAAAGGTAGAAAAATGGATATTACCCAATCAAAACAGCAGACAGAAAGCCAAATTTAAAGAAATAAAAGATACCTGTGAAATAATGTAAAGCATGCTTATATATGCATAATAGGCTTTCCAGAAGTAGAAGAAAAGAAAAGGGAGATTGAAAATGTATATGAAAAAAATTATAGCTGGAAATTCCCCAAACTTAAACAATGAAGCAGATATACAGATACAGGAAGCACAGAAGGCCCCAAACAAGATGAATCCAAATAAACCTAACTCAAGGCATTTTTAAAAAATGGCAAAAGTTAAAGACAGAGAGAAGATTCTAAAGGCAGCAAGTGTTAATTACAAGTGAACCCCATAAGGCTACCAGCTTATTTCTATACAGAAACACTGCAGGACAGAAGGGAGTGGCAAACAATATTAAAAATTTTGAAAGGGAAAAATATGAAATCTAGAATACTCTACCCAACAATATTATTTGGAATTGGAAGAGAAATAAAGAATTTCTCAGACAAACAAAAACTAAAAGAATACAGCAATACTAAACCTAGCTTAAAAGAAAAACTTAAATGGCATTTTTAAATAGAAAAGAAACAAGAAGATATAGGAAGGAAGAAGTCATAATTGGAAAGTTAATTACTTAAATTAGCTAGTAAACAGATCAAAAATAAAAAAAATATTTGTGGAAGTAATGATAAACACAAGGAACAGAAAATGAATATACATAAAGACATAAAAAAGGACATCAGAATCAAAAAATTGGGGAAAGGAGAATAAGAAAATGCAGATTTTTTTCTTTCCTTTTTTTTTTTTAAGAATGTGTTTGAGCCTGTATGACTATCAGTCTAAAACAAGCAGACATAAAAAGGGATTAACATACTCGAAAAACAGAACATCTATTCAAAAACATACAATATATTCACAAAATACAAAAAGAAGAGAACAAAACATAAAACAAAACTAAATATTCAAACCACAAAAAAAGGAACAAAGAAGAAACAACTGAAAAGCAAGATTTGAAATGACAACAAATTTATATGTATTAATATTACCTTAAAGGTCAATGAACTAAATGCTCTAATCAAAAGACATAGAGTGGCAGACTGTATAAAAAGCAAGAACCTACAATATACTGCCTATAAGAGAACCACTGTAGTTCAAAAGACACACATAAATTGAAAGTGTGAAGATAGAAAAGATATTTCATGTAAATAGAAGTGACAAGAAAGCAGTTGCTTCAATATTCATATCAGACAAGATAGAGTTTAAAACAAAGTCCATAAAGAAAGATAAAGAAGGACACTATATAATGAAAAAAAGATCAATACGAGAAGAGGATTTTACACGTCAATGTATACACCCCTAATATAGGAACACTCAAGCATATAAAATAAGTACTAACCGATATAATGGGAGAAATTGATGGGAAGACTGTAATAGTAGGAGACTTTAACACTCCACTCGTATCAATGGACACAGACCAGAATATTATACCCCCCTCCCCAAAAATGCAAACTCTTTTCAAGTGCAAATGAAACATGCATGTGTGCGTGCTAAGTCAAGTCAGTCATGTTCAACTTTTTGCAACCCTAGGGACTGTGGCCCATGATGCTCTTCTGTCCATGGGATTCTCAAGGCAAAAATACTGGAGTGGGTACCCATGCCCTCCTCCAGGGGATCTTCCCAACCCAGGGATCAAACCCACATCTCTTAGGTTTCTTACATTGGCAGGTGCCATCTGGGTAGCCTCCAAATGGAATGTATGAGGACACAAAACTAACTTCAACAAATAAGAGTATAGAAATTATTTCAATCATCTTCACTGAGAGCAATGGCATGCATTTAGAAGTCAACCACAGAAAAATAAATTTTAAAAATTTCATGGAGATTAAAAAAGCATGCTACAAAAAAGCCAATGAGTCAATCAAAGTAGTTCATAGAGGTAAGTTCATAGTGATAAGTTCAGTTAAGTTCAGTTCAGTCGCTCAGTCGTGTCCGGCTCTTTGCAACCCCATGAACTGCAGCACGCCAGGCCTCCCTGTCCATCACCAACTCCCAGAGTTCACTCAGACTCACATCCATCGAGTCAGTGATGCCATCCAGCCATCTCATCCTCTGTCGTCCCCTTCTCCTCCTGCCCCCAATCCCTCCCAGCATCAGAGTCTTTTCCAATGAGTCAACTATTCGCATGAGGTGGCCAAAGTACTGCAGTTTCAGCTTCAGCATCATTTCCTCCAAAGAAATCCCAGGGCTGATCCAACACCATATTTAAAAAGCATCAATTCTTCGGTGCTCAGCCTTCTTCACAGTCCAACTCTCACATCCATACATGATCACAGGAAAGACCATAGCCTTGACTAGATGGACCTTTGTTGGCAAAGTAATGTCTCTGCTTTTGAATACGCTGTCCAGGTTGGTCATGACTTTCCTTCCAAGGAGTAAGTGTCTTTTAATTTCATGGCTGCAGTCACCATCTGCAGTGATTTTGGAGCCCCAAAAAATAAAGTCTGACACTGTTTCCACTGTTCCCCCGTCTATTTCTCATGAAGTAATGGGACCAGATGCCACGATCTTCGTTTTCTGAATGTTGAGCTTTAAGCCAACTTTTTCACTCTCCTCTTCCACTTTCATCAAGAGGCTTTTGAGTTCCTCTTCACTTTCTGCCATAAGGGTGGTGTCATCTGCATATCTGAGGTTATTGATAATTCTCCCAGCAATCTTGATTCCAGCTTGTGTTTCTTCCACACTTTATCATAGTGATAAAAGCCTACTCAAAAAACAAGAAAAAATCTCAAATAAACAACCTAACCTACCTCATAAATAGATAATTTTATCAGCCCAATCACTAGAAGTGAAATAGATTTTGCAAAAAATATCTTCCTACAAACAAAAGTCCGGGACCAGACAGCCTCACAGGCAAATTCTATGAAGCATACAAAGAAATTATACAAATTCTCCTCAAACTTTTCCAAAAGATGGAATACCAGTGAACACTTCCAAAGACATTCTATGAAGCTACCATCACTCTAATACCAAAACCAGTCAAAGATACCACCAAAAAAAGAGAATATTACAGGTCAATAACTTTGATTAATATAGATGTAAAAATTCTTACCAAAGTATTAGCAAATGAAATTCAACAACATATAAAAAGATCATATACCACAATGAAGTGGGACTCATCTTAAGTTCACAAAGATGGTTCAACAAACACCATTCAATGTGATGTACCATACAAACAAAAGAAAAAAAAATGTGATAATCTCAGTAGATGCAGAAAGAGCATATGACAGATTGAACATTCATTAATTATTTAAAAACACACACACACACACACACACAAACTCTTACCAAAATGGGTTTAGAGGGAATATATCTTAATATAGTAAAAACGATTTATGACAAATGCACAGTCAGTATAGTACTCAATGGTGAAAATCTAAAAGCCTCCCTACTAAAATTTGGAACAGGACAAAGATGCCCACTCTCATTACTTCTATTCAACATAGTGTTGGAAGTCCTAGCCACAGCAATCAGACAAGAAAAAAGAATTAAAAGCTATCCATACTGGAAGGGAAGAAGAAAATTTGTCACTATATGTAGATGACATAACTACAAATAAAAACCCTTCAGACTCCACACAGAAACTATTACATCTAATAAGTCAATTCAACCAAGTATCAGGATACAAGATTAACACCCAGACATGTAGATGGTCAGTAGGCACATGAAAAGATATTCAACATTACTCATTATTAAAGAATGCAAATTAAAACTACAATGTGGTACCACTTCATATTAGTCAGAATGGCCATTATTAAAATGATGTCTGAAAATAACAAATGTTGGAAAGAGTATGGAGAAAAGGGAACAGTCCTACGCTGTTGGTAGAAATGTAAGTTGGTGTAGCCACTATGGAAAATAGTATGGTGGTTCTTTAGAAAGTTAAAATAGAATTGTCATATGATCCAACAATCCCACTCCTAGGCATATACCTGGGCAAAACTAATTTCAAAGAGATACATGTACCCCCATGTTCATAGCAGCAGTATTTACAGTAACCAAGACATGAAAGCAAACTAAATGCTCACCAACAGATTAATGGATAAAGATGTGGTACATATATATAATGGAATACTTGTTGTTGTTGTTGTTGTTGTTCAGTCCCTAAGTCATGTTCAAGTCTTTGCAACTCCATAGACTGCAGTATGCCAGCCCAGGCAAGAATATTGGAGTGGGTTGCCTTGCCCTTCTACAGGGGATCTTCATGACCCAGGGATTGAACCTGTGTCTCCTGCATTGCAGGCAGATTATTTACTGACTGAGCCAAGAGGGAATCCTGATATCACTGATAGGCTGAATCAGAAAAAATGGCACAAATAAGAAACAGACTCACAGATATCGAGATTGGATTTGTGGTGGCCAAAGGAGATGAGGGGGAGGCAGAAGGATGAAATGGGTGTTTTGGATTTGTAGATACAAACTAATGCATTCAGTATGGATAAGCAACACGGTCCTACTGGGAGCTATATCTGATCTGCTGAGATAAACCATAAAGAAAAAGTCTATTTTAAAATGTACATATGTATATAACTGAGTTGCTTTGCTGAATAGCAGAGATTGGCATGACATTTCCAATCAATCAACTATACTTCAATTAAAAGAAAAAGTAGTGAGGAAACAGATTCCTCTTGATGGGAATAACAACAAAATTAATTAAATAGGGTGTGGAAATAGGAAGCAGGGAACAGTTAGGGACATGTTGTCAATCAGTGTATCATTGGAGATAATAATAATTTGTTGTTGTTCAGTCACTAAGTCATGTCTGATTCTATGCAACCCCATGGATTGCAGTACACCAGGTTTCCCTGTCCTTCACTATCTCCTGGAGTTTGCCCAAATTCATATTCATTGAGTCAGTGAACCTATTCAACCATCTCATCTTCTGTTGACCCCTTCTCCTCCTGCCCTCAAACTTTCCTAGAATCAGGGTATTTTCCAGTTAGCATGCTCTTCACATCAAGTGGCCAAAGATAGTAAGAATATATGTATACCTTAACATCAATGTGAATTAATTAGATAATATGCATGGAGTTCTTAGTATAGTTTCTGACATTAAATACTGATTAAAAGTTTGTTCTTGCTGTTATGTCAATCATCTTAATCAGACATCTGTTGCTGTTGGTGCAAGATTTTACATGAAGTTCCTGAATTATCAACATTCGGTGGTAAATTGGTGTTGCAGATATCTATTCATATATTTTTAATCTGATTCGGCACATGAACCTTGAAGAATCTAATCTGCTTCCTCAATAAAGTCTCTAACTAGTTTTTTTGATAGTCTTCACGTTCTGTCTCGTTAACAGTCACCCAGAGATATAATTTGTGGGACCTGTCATAGTCATCCATAGGTCAACTAAGAAAATTGGGAATGGGAAGACAGACTATTTACTCCCTAGATAGCAATTTCTGGAATGTATTGGACCATATCCTCTTTGTACAGTTCAGTTATTTTCTAAGGTCTAAAATTCTGTCATTTCTGAATGCTCTCTCACCACACTTTCTACAGAGAACATTGTTTTAAACAACAAATATTGACTGAGGTCAAACGTGTGCAAAATGGTAATGGGAACAACCATCGAGACATTAATAAGTTTTGGCTAAGAAGTCACACTTTTAAGTATGTGTTCCATAATAATCTACAAACATTTTAAACTTTGTCTATTTGCTGATGTCAAATAGTTAAATTAGATAGAATAATTTTAACGTTTTTAGAAGTGACTGCTTAATCCAAAGGAATAAAAGTGAAAGTGAAGTTGCTCAGTCGTGTCCGACTCTTTGTGACCCCATGGACTGTAGCCTACCAGGCTCCTCTGGCCATGGGATTTTCCAGGCAAAAATACTGGAGTGGGTTTCCATTTCTCTCTTCAGGAGATCTTCCCAACCCAGGGACTGAACCTGGGTCACCCGCATTGTAGACAGATGCTTTACCGTCTGAGCCACCAGGGAAGCCCCAAAGGGGAATACCTGCCTGAAAATGAATCTGGCAAGACTCACTTATGATGAAAACAAGTTTACAGAAGTGATACTGAGATCATACCATATAACTAAGTAGATTTTTTGGAGGGGAGAGAACTAAGGCTGCATTCCAATTCTCAAAAACATGCTTTAGCCAATGTAACAGAAATTAGAATTAATTCATATATCACTGTGGCCAGTAATGTCAAAAGATAGAAAAATATCACGAAGTCCCTGCCTATCTGCTAGACCCAAACAAATCCCTAACCTTCACATCATTTTATGTTGCAGCAGTGTCTCTTAGATTCAGTTTACTGGCTCAGTCGTGTACAACTCTTTGTGACCCCATGGACTGCAGCACGACAGGCTTCCCCATCCATCAACAACTCCTGGAGCTTGCTCAAAATCATATCCATTAAGTCAATGATGGCATCCAACCATTTGATCTTCTGTTGTCCCTTTCTCTTCTTGCCTTCAATCTTTTCCAACATTAGGGTGTTTTCCAAAGAGTAAGTTCTTTGTATTAGATGGCCAAAGGAGCTTCAGCTTCAGCATCAGTCCTTCTAATGAATATTCAGGACTAATTTCTTTTAAGATTGACTGGTTTGATCCCCTTGCTTTCCAAAGGACTCTCAAGAGTCTTCTCCAATGCCACAGTTCAAAAGCATCAATTCTTCAGTGCTCACCTTTCTTTATGGTCCCATCTCACATCCATTTATGACTACTGGAAAAAACATAGCCTTGACTATAAAGACCTTTGTCGATAAAGTACTGTTAATGTCTCTGCTTTTTCACATACTTTCTAGGTTTGTCATAGCTTTTCTTCCAAGGGGCAAGTGTCTTTTAATTTCATGACTGCAATCACCATCTGCAGTGATTTTGAGCCCAAGAAAATAAAGTCTGTCACTGTTTCAATTGTTTCCCCATCTATTTGCCATGAAGTGATGGGCCTGAGTGACGTGATCTTAGTTTTTGAATGTTGAGTTTTAAGCCAGCTTTTTAACTCGCCTCTTTCACTTTCATAAAGAGGCTCCATAGTTCCTCTTTGCTTTCTGCCATAAGGGTGGTGTCATCTGTATATCTGATATTATTGATATTACTCCATGTAATCTTGATTCCAGTGTGTGCTTCATCCAGTCCTGCATTTTGCATGATATACTCTGTATATACATTAAATAAGCACAGTGACAATATACAACCTTGACATAATCCTGTCTGAATCTGGAACCAGTCCATTGTTCCATGTCTGGTTCTGTTTCTTCTCGACCTGCATGCAGATTTCTCAGGAAGCAGGTAAAGTGGTCTGGTATTCCCATCTATTTAAGAATTTTCCACAGTTTGTGTGATCCACACAGTCAAAGGTTGTTGTGTTGTCAATGAAATAGAAGTAGATGTTTAGAAGTTGTTTTTTTGTTTTTGTTTTTTTTTTTTTCTGGAATTCTCTTGTTTTTATCTAGATCCAATGGATGTTGGATATTTGATCTCTGGTTCCTCTACCTTTTCTAAATCC
Source organism: Bos grunniens (assembly GCF_055505025.1). Lineage (NCBI taxonomy): Eukaryota > Metazoa > Chordata > Mammalia > Artiodactyla > Bovidae > Bos > Bos grunniens. The sequence continues at coordinate 94,418,254 of NC_141194.1, read as the reverse complement.
AGCTTGAACATCTCAAAGTTCACAGTTCATGTACTGTTGAAGCCTGCCTTGGAGAATTGTGAGCATTACTTTGCTAGAATGTGAGATGAGTGTAATTGTGTGGTAGTTTGAGCATTCTTTGGCATTGCCTTTCTTTGGGATTGGGATGAAAACTGACCTTTTCCAGTCCTATGGCCACTGCTGAGTTTTCTACATTTGCTGGCTATTGAGTGCAGCACTTTGACAGCATCATCTTTTAAGATTTGGAATAGCTCAACTGAAAATCCATCACCCACCTCCATTAGCTTTGTTCATAGTGATGCTTCCTAAGGCCCACTTGACTTCACATTCCAGGATATCTGGCTCTAGGTGAGTGATCACAATATTGTGGTTATCCAGGTTCTTGAGGTCTTTTTATATAGGTCTTCTGTGTTTTCTTGCCACTTTTTCTTAATATCTTCAGCTTCTGTTAGATCCATATCGTTTTTGTCCTTTCTTGTGCCCATTGTTGCATGAAATGTTCCCTTGATATCTCTAATTTTCTTGAAGAGATCTCTAGTCTTTCCCATTCTATCGTTTTCCTCTGTTTCTTTGCATTGATCACTTAGACTTTCTTATCTCTCCTTGATATTCCTTGGAATTCTGAATTCAGATGGATATATCTTTCCTTTTCTCCTTTGCCTTTTGCTTCTCTTCTTTTCTCAGCAGTTTGTAAGGCCTTCTCAGACAACCATTTTGCCTTTTTGCATTTCTTCTTCTTGCGGATTGTTTTGATCACCATCTCCTATAGAATGTTATGAACCTCTGCCTATATTTCTTCAGGCAGTCTATCAGATCTAATCCCTTTAGTCTATCTGTCACTTCCATTGTATAATCATAAGGGTTTAGGCCATACCTGAATGGTCTAGTGGTTTTCCCTTCATTCTTCAAGTTAAGTCTCAGTTTTGCAATAAGGAGTTCAGGGTCTGACCCATATCAGCTTCCGGTCTTAATTTTGCTGACTCTATAGAGCTTCTCCATATTTGGCTGCAAAGAATATAATCAGTCTGATTTCAGTATTAACTATCTGGTGGTGTCAATGTGTAGAGTCGTCTCTTATGTTTTTGGAAGAAGGTGTTTGCTATGACCAGTGCATTCTCTTGGCAAAACTCTGTTAGCCTTTGCCCTACTTCATTTTGTACTTCAAGGCCAAACTTGCCTGCTACTCCAAGTATCTCTTGACTTCCTACTTTTGCATTCCAGTCCTCTATGATGAAAAGGATATATATATATATATATATTTGGTACTAGTTCTAGAAGGTCTTGTAGGTCTTCATAGAACCATTCAACTTCAGCTTCTTTGGCATCTGTGGTTGGGGCATAGACTTGGATTACTCTGATATTGAATTGTTTGCCTTGCAAACCAACATAGATCATTCTGTTCTTTTTTGAGATTATACCTAATTACTGCATTTTGGGCTTTTTTGTTGACTATGAGAGCTATTCCATTTATTTTAAAGGATTCTTGTCCACAGTAGTAGATGTAATGGTCATATGAATGAAATTTGCCCATTCTGGTCTATTTTAGTTGACTGATTCCTAAAATGTCGATGTTCACTCTTGTCATCTCTGGTTTGACCACTTCCAATTTATCTTGATTTATGAACTAACATTCCAGTTCCTATGCAATATTGTTCTTTATAGCATTGCACTTTTCTTCCATCACCAGTCACATCCACAACTGAATGTTGTTTTCACTTTGGCTCAGCCTCTTCATTCCTTCTGGATCTATTTCTCCACTCTTCTCCAGTAGCATATTGGGCACCTACTGACCTGGGGAGTTCATCTTTCAGTGTCTTATCTTTTTGCCTTTTAATACTGTTCATGGATTCTCAAGGCAAAAATACTGAAGTCCCCGTTATGCACATAGCCTCCTTTATGGTGGCAAAGGAGCACTGGCATGACATTTGTAGAACGTGTGCTCATCTTCTGTGAGAACTCTGAAATTACGACAAACTGCTGAGCAACCATCGACAGTAGAATGTCAGATCCCAGAAAAAAAAAAAAAAAAAAAGATACCCCATGATCAAGGGCAAAGGCGAAGCCTTAACAAAATGGCAGGAGTGAGGATAGCATGTTTAAAATCAAACCCCATACCCGCCAGAAATGTGTGGAGTGCTTAAACAAAACCTTATGCACACCAAGACACAGGAACCCTATAAGAGACTGAACCAGATCTTCCTTTAAGTGTTTGAATGCCTCAAATCTCATCTCTTAGATTCAGATCAGATCAGATCAGTCACTCAGTCGTGTCCAACTCTTTGCGACCTCATGAATCGCAGCACGCCAGGCCTCCCTGTCCATCATCAACTCCCATTCACCCAGACTCACATCCATCGAGTAAGTGATGCCATCAAGTCATCTCATCCTCTGTCGTCCCCTTCTCCACCTGCCCCCAATCCCTCCCAGCATCAGAGTCTTTTCCGATGAGTCAACTCATCGCAGGAGGTGGCCAAAGTACTGGAGTTTCAGCTTTAGCATCATTCCTTCCAAAGAAATCCCAGAGCTGATCTCCTTCAGAATGGACTGGTTGGATCTCCTTGCAGTCCAAGGGACTCTCAAGAGTCTTCTCCAACACCACAGTTCAAAAGCATCAATTCTTCCGTGCTCAGTCTTCTTCACAGTCCAACTCTCACATCCATACATGACCACAGGAAAAACCATAGCCTTGACTAGACGAACCTTTGTTGGCAAAGTAATGTCTCTGCTTTTGAATATGATATCTAGGTTGGTCATAACTCTCCTTCCAAGGAGTAAACATCTTTTAATTTCATGGCTGCCGTCACCATCTGCAGTGATTTTGGAGCCCAGAAAAATAAAGTCTGACACTGTTTCCACTGTTTCCCCATCTATTTCCCAGGAAGTGGTGGGACCGGATGCCATGATCTTCGTTTTCTGAATGTTGAGCTTTAAGCCAACTTTCTCACGCTCCTCTTTCACCTTCATCAAGAGGCTTTTTAGTTCTTCTTCACTTTCTGCCATATGGGTGGTGTCATCTGTGTATCTGAGGTTATTGATATTTCTCCCGCAATCTTGATTCCAACTTGTGTTTCTTCCAGTCCAGCGTTTCTCATGATGTACTCTGCATAGAAGTTAAATAAACAGGGTGACAATATACAGCCTTGAAGTACTCCTTTTCCTATTTGGAACCAGTCTGTTGTTCCATGTCCAGTTGTAACTGTTGCTTCCTGACCTGCATACAAATTTCTCAAGAGGCAGATCAGGTGGTTTGGTATTCCCATCTCTTTCAGAATTTTCCACAGTTTATTGTGATCCACACAGTCAAAGGCTTTGGCATAGTCAATAAAGCAGAAATAGATGTTTTTCTGGAACTCTCTTGCTTTTTCCATGATCCAGCGGATGTTGGCAATTTGATCTCTGGTTCCTCTGCCTTTTCTAAAACGAGCTTGAACATCAGGAAGTTCATGGTTCACATATTGCTGAAGCCTGGCTTGGAGAATTTTGAGCATTATTTTACTAGCATGTGAGATGAGTGCAATTGTGCAGTGGTTTGAGCATTCTTTGGCATTGCCTTTCTTTGGGATTGGAATGGAAACTGACCTTTTCCAGTCCTGTGGCCATTGCTGAGTTTTCCAAAATTGCTGGCATATTGAGTGCAGGACTTTCACAGCATCATCTTTCAGGATTTGGAATAGCTCAACTGGAACTCTATCACCTCCACTAGATTTGTTTAGTAGATACTTAACAGAAAAAAAAAATTACTGCAGATAGTGCCTAGGCATGAAATTAAAAGACACTAGCTCCTTGGAAGGAAAGCTATGACCAACCTAGACAGTATATTAAAAAGCAGAGACATTACCTTGCTGACAAAATTCCATGTAGTCAAAGCTATGTTGTTTTTTTTTTTTTTTTCAAATAGTTATGTATGAAAATGAGATTTGGACTACAAAGGAAGCTGAGGGCCAAACAATTGCTGCTTTTGAACTGTGGTGTTGGAGAAGATTCTTGAGAGTCCCTTGGAGTGCAAAGAGATCAAACCAGTCAATCCTAAAGGAAATCAGTCCTGAATATTCATTGGAAGGACTGATGCTGAAGCTGAAGCTCCAATACTTTGGCCACCTGATGGGATGACCTGATTCATTGGGAAAGACCCTAATGCTGGGAAAGATTGAAGGCAGGAGGAGAAGTGGACGACAGAGGATGAAATGTTGGATGGCATCACACACTCCATGGACATGAGTTTGAAAAAGCTCCAGGAGTTGGTTATGGATGGGGAAGCCTGGCGTGCTCCAGTCTATGGGGGTCACAAAGAGTTGGACACTACCGAGTAACTGAATTGGGCTGAATGAAACAAAAAAAGTCAAAATATTTTTAGGTTCAGTCTAAACACAAAAAAATTCCAACAACATCTTTCCTTATATTTTTGCATAAAAATGATAATACAAAAATTTAAAATTATTTCGGGTGATTTAATCATTCTTTTATTGTCTATTCATTTATTTATTCAATTGTTCCTTCATTCTGCCATCAAAAATTTTTGAATACCTTCTATTTGCCTATATTTTAGGTGCTAAAAATACAAAGATAAATTTTGAAAATGTAATCACTGCCCAGACAACTTCAAACCTCCTGCATTTAAAGTTCAATACATGTATCTGCCTGTGCCCAATTATTTTATCTGCAATGCATATTTTAATGAGACATATTCAACATAGTTTAAGTTCCACTAGATACTATTTTTAAATATAAATGCAGCCAATTACTCTGCACTGATGCTGAAAAACTGGGATTGACTGTTTTAATGTGCATTTCAATTGACAGTATGCAAGGAAACCATTGGGGAAACACGTATTGTAAGTGCTTAGCTGAAAGCTGTCATTACATCAATATGAAATCTTTATAGTCAAACATTTCTGTCTTACACATGCACATGGTCAAAAATTTAGTAGAATAATTCTACACAAATCTGTAGTTTTGTTCAGAAAGAAACATATATATATATATATATATATATATATAAGAAACATATATATATTATATATATACTTTTTAGTTTCACGAATATTATTATTGAGGAATTTCAAGAGGAAAATTGAAAAAGTCAGCTGCTATACATTAAACACAATCACTTCCTTTAGTCTTCAAAATGGCTGAGTCCACAGTATTAATATGGTAAGGTTTCTGTGATAGTAGAGCAGTTGCTCTACTTGGAATATTACATGGTGCCAGTCTATGAATGGCAGCTGAAGGACTCAGTGGGTTAGTTGGATATTTTTCCCCAATTACTCTGAGACCCATAGGGCTTGACTGAATGATTGCATCGTTCTAGTAATGAAGTTCATTGAGGACCTCTAGAAGAAGGCAGCATTTTAAGGTTTAACTATTCAAGATATTGCTGGTCAGAAAACTAATTTTAGGGCACTGATCTTCTGATTTGGTTAGTACAAGAATAAAGTCATAGAGGGTTAGCAATAATGTCTACATATATCCTGGGAGCAGTCAGTTTCTAGTAGGTATTTTCATTTTGACTTTTAACTCCCCTACATCCAAATAAATGATGTGTAAATGATGCCTCAAGGTGTATCATAAGTTCTCTCCAATATCCACTTGGCAGTCCTAAAGAGATATTACTTCCCTATGAACAATAATATATCTTGCTGCTAAGTCACTTCAGTCGTGTCTGACTCTGTGTGACCCCATAGACAGCAGCCCACCCGGTTCTCCCGTCCCTGGGATTCTCCAGGCAAGAATACCGGAGTGGGTTGCCATTTCCTTCTCCAAAGCATGAAAGTGAAAAGTGAAAATGAAGTCTCCCGTGGACTGCAGCCTACCAGGCTCCTCCATCCATGGGACCTTCCCGGCAAGAGTACTGGAGTGGGTTGCCATTGCCTCCTACATCCGGTTGCCAACTGTATCTTACATCTACTTAAATCCCTGGAAAGGTCTTCATTACCTTTGTACTGATGCATGCTACTTGCACCCTTACCTGAAATCAAAGTACAAAACCACAATTCTCTTAGAATAATTTTATCTGACATGAGTATTTTGTCAGTCTTCTTTAGAAATGACCTGTGGTTATATAGCATTTTCTAAAATTTATCTTCAACCCAAATATTACTAGTGCTACTTGTCTATCTTTCCTCTCACTAGTGACAGTTGTAATATCTCATTGGATCATTTTTCTAATGTACTCATGTTAACAAGCCATTTCTCTCCCTAAAATCCTATTAGTACTCTCATCTGGATGAAATAAAATTCTTTAACATAAGATACAAGGCCCATAATATTCTGATTCCTATCTTTAGTGTCTTATTTCAGGATTCTCTCCACCTTTTTTCTCCACTTCAGCAATAGAACACTTCTTACAGTCTTTTGAGTACACTATGCTTTTTTTCAGTGACAAGGACATTGACAAGGCACTCCCAATAGTCTTAGTTAGACCCAGTACTTCTTTTCAAATTAGTCTGTGCCCATAAACTCAGTTTAAGAAATATGTAAAGTGATTTATTTAATGTCCATATCTCCATAGGACCTGTTGGGTTAATCAGTGTATTCCCAGTGTCTAGCTAAGTAACTGACATCATATTAACTAGTCTATTTCATATGAATACCAGAGAACTCCTACAGTAAACCGAGTATTATTGCTACTTATACCAAATAGTGTCAACCGTTCTTTGCTCCCATATAAAGTCATATCAGCAAACACACATACCACTGTTTAACAAGCCTATTTCTATGAATACTCAAATGACAAAATGTATAAAATCATATTCTATACATATTCTATATAGCTAATTATCTTATAATATTGAGATTGTTGGCCTCTGAAGTCCATAAGGAAATGAAATGTAATGAGATTCTGTATAATTTAGTGGTTATGAAGGTATTAAAGAGATAGGCAACCTGAGTTTGAATCCTGGTCTGCCACTTACAAGCTACATGAACTGAGGCAAGATGCTTAATCTTGTCATACTTCCCTTTTAACAATAAAGGATACAATAATAGTATCTATATCATAGTTTGCCCATGATGATCAAATAAGTTTCATAATCTGGCAGTAGGCAAATCTGAACTAAGTCACCATTATAAAAATTTTAATTAAACTTAATTTGATGTTTTATTGTTGCTATTTTATGACTGATTTGTAGACTTCATTTGTTTTTATTTTGTGAGGTGGAGTGGAATGGTTCACATGAACAAATAAGTCAACTAATGATTCATAAATAGACAAACTCATTCTGCAGTGTCTTCAAAAATAAAGTCTTGGAGATTTAAGTAATAGGGAGATCTAAGTGTAATTTTACATAGTAACACAAATACTTTGAAACATCTCAGGAAAATTAGGACAATTTTTAATATGGTGTAATTTTTTAGAATAAAAGGTTTTACACACTTCAGGACAGGATTAATGACTAAAATGGGATCTAACATAAAGACCTGAGACTTAATATCCATTCAAAACAAAATGACAGAGAAATTAAATGTAATAGAAATGAAATAATAGGTACAAATATTTCAGGAAGCGAATTTAATTTTAGCATGAAAACAAGATAGTCATGATTGGTTACACAAAACATCTCTAAGATAAATGTAAGAAAACCAAATGATAAGGAGAAAAACAAAGATATTTGGTCTGAGTCTCTTCATACTTTTCCATGTCCTTATTTTCCCAGTCGTGTCTGACTCTTTGAGACCCTTTCGACTGTAGTCTACCAGGCTCCTCTATCCATGGGATTTTTCAGGCAAGAATACTGAAGTGGGTTGCCATTTTTTTCTCCAAGGGATCATCACAACCCTAGGATCAAACATCCATCTCCTGTGTCTCCTGCATTGAAGGCAGATTATTTGCCCACTGAGCCATCAAGAAAGCACTACTTTCTATATCCAGTATTATTTATAGGGATAAACTAAAAAAAAAATGCTTCATTCTCAACCATCTAAAACAAAACACTAAGGGTTACACACATGGACATAATGATAAAAATAAAAGTTCACTCAGTTTTACTGTTTTCACCTAAGTCTGGAACAGAAGTACTGTCCTGATCAGAAAAACAGGACAAAAATAAATGTGTTATCTTCCAAATGTATGGCACATATATTTTGAGCCAAACAGAGACAGAGTTTGGCTATGTCCAGTACAAATTAGTTTTTGCTTTCACCTAGTAACCACGTCAGAATGTTGCTTGGAAGGAAGAGAAGAGATGAATGAATGCATGCAGTATCCTGATATGTAAACATCTAAGGGGGAGTGAGGAATATAAACAAGAATGAATATTGGGAGAGTGTATATGGTAGACGTACACTTCATACTGTCTAAATAACTATTTCAAACTGCATCTCATTTCCAAGTCTAGTAAATATATATGAGAGCTGTAACTAGATAATATCTAAAATACTTTTAATAGAGCCCCAAAAAATAAAAGTATTGCAAATTGAGGTAGGATCCATATGAACTCAACTTCAGATCTAGCTGTGAAAAGGAAAAAAAAAATGCCAATATCTAAATAGACCGTTAAGAAAGTTATAGAAACTATATTCCTCCTGTTTTCTAGAAAATAGCATGCTTAGGTACACAGCTATTGAAACAGTCATGAACTTGTAAAACTGGTATGAAGCTTTTAAAAAGACTCTGAAGGAAGCGAGAAAGGAAAAATTGCCATGACAACTCAGAAAAAAAATCTCTTAAAATAGTTTTGTGTTAAGATGCACATGAAATTTCTAGAATATTATGCTATTATCTTCAAAAGTAGAAAATAGAACAGTTTGCATGAAACAGTACCAGAGAGCCTTAAGAAAATAGCAGACTGAAATTAAAGAAGACCAAGAAATCTAACTAAGAAAAATGCAAACAAACACATATTATATTTTTAAATATATAGACAATAAATTGATAAAATAAGAGCATAATAGACACAGCAGAATATCAAACCAGTAACGTGAAGGACATTCTTCTCCAAAGAATAAGCTAGAAGACAATAGCATAATACCTCAATCAGTGGTACTTAACATTTTAGGGATCATGATCACTTTGAAGGATTTTAAAAATTTCTTCTTATCAAAATAAGCCAGAAAGAAAAACACCAATACAGTATACTAATGCATATATATGGAATTTAGAAAGATGGTAACAATAACCCTGTATACGAGACAGCAAAAGAGACACTGATATATAGAACAGTCTTTTGGACTCTGAGGGAGAGGGAGAGGGTGGGATGATTTGGGAGAATGGCATTGAAACATGTATAATATCATATATGAAATGAGTCGGCAGTCCAGGTTTGATGCATGATATTAGATGCTTGGGGCTGGTGCACTGGGTCTACCCAGAGGGATGGTACGGGGAGGGAGGAGGGAGGAGGGTTCAGGATGGGGAACATGTGTATACCTGTGGTGGATTCAGGTTGATATATGGCAAAACCAATACAATATTGTAAAGTTAAAAAATAAAATTAAAGAAAATATCCTTTCAATAAATAAAATATTGGCCTAAATTTCCAAGTGGTTGATGCAATCCTTTAAGTCTGTCTGTGGTTCCCTAGAGTCCATGCATTACACTGTAAGAGACTTTTGTTTTCAAAGTTTTGAGTAGAAACATAAATAAAAAATAACACTGCATTAAGTCAAATGTGAAATGACAATCAAAATTATTTTTGCCATACTATGTTTAAGAGAAATTATGAGAAATATCTCAAAGATAAACAATAGGCAACTAGAAGAATTAAAATCCATGGAATAAAAATTACAAATTTTTTTTATAAAAAATTTATTTTGATTGCAAAATAAAAGTCAGGTCAAGCTTATCAATTGTGAAAATAAATGTAAAGAGATGAAAACTTTATTTAGAAGTAAGTTTTGTGAGATAATAAAAACATATTATTACTTTTTTCACTTATAAGATACATGCTGAAAGATTAAATGAGGCAAACTGATTAAAAATCAACAGATAGACAAATATTTGCCAGGCAATGACAAAAATAAAAATACTTATAATATTACTAATTGACAAAGTGGAAATGAAGGTAAAACTAAATAGGGCAAAGGGTGTCATTTTATATAAAATATTGATTCATAATGATAAATTTTACTATTTTAGAAAACATAGGGTCAAAAATTTTAAAGCAAAATCTGAAAAATATAAAGGGTATAAAATAATACTCATAAAGCCTTAATTATAGTGTCACATATTATCACTCTGTTACTAGATTTAAAAGCTAGTTACAAGGGTAAAATATAAGATAATAGAATAAGAAGCCTGAGACTCTCCTTCCTCCCATGGAGAAACCAATTCAACAATACAAAATCCACTAGCAGTAGGAGATTTCAATAGTCCATTTTAAATAATGAATAGAACATCCAGATAGGAGATCAGTAAAGAAATGGAGAACTGGAAAAACACTAGAGACAAATGACCTTAAGGAATATATACTAAATAGTCCCCCAAGGGCAGGAAAGTACACATTCTTCTCCAGCACAGATGAAACAGTATCTAGGATAGATCATGTATTAGGTCACAAAACAAGTCTTAATGAATTTTATAAAATTGAAATCATAGCAAGTATATTTTCTGAACATATGGAATGATTAGATCTCATTGATATCTTCAGGACAGTCCATCCAAATGCAAAGGGTGCACCTTATTTTCAAGTGTACATGGAACATTCTCCAGGATGGGACACATCTTGGGTCACAAATCAAATCTCAGTAAATTTAAGAAAACTGAAATAGAATCAAGCACCTTTTCTTACCACAAAGCTATGAGACTAGACATCAATTACAAGGGAAAAAAAAAAAAAAAACCTAAAAACAACAAACACTGGAGATTAATACATTCCTAAATAACAAGCAGGTTACTGAAGAAATCCAAAAGGAAATAATAATAATAATAAAAATCCTCAAAACAAATGACAATGAAAACAACTCAAAAACTATGGGATGCAGCAAAAGCAGTTCTAAGAGGGAGGTTTATAGCAGTACCATCCTACGTCAAGAAAAAAGAAAAACATTGAATAGACAACAAAATTTTACACCTAAAACAACTGGAAAAAGAAGAAAAAGAAACCCCAAAATTAGCAGAAGGAAAGAAATCATAAAGATCAGAGCAGAAATAAATGAAAAAAGATATGAAAGAAATAATAGCAAAGATTAATAAAGCTAAAAGCTGGTTCCTTGTGAAGATAAACAAAATTGATAAACTTTAGCCAGACTCACCAAGAAGAGAGAAGAATCAAATAAACAAAATTATAAATGAAAAAGGAGAGGTACAATAGACAATGCAGAAGTACAAAAGATTATAAGAGACTATTGTGAGGAACTATATGGCGATAAAGTGAATAACCCAGAATAATTGGACAGATTCTTAGAATTGTTCAATCTTCCAAGACTGAACCAGGAAGAAATAGAAATTATGAACAACCCAATTACAAGCTCTGATCAAAAATCTCCAAAAAAACATTTTCAATCCCATCTCTCTTGGCTGCTAACCCAATCAGCTTGAAACTTCCTCCAAAAAGTCAGATTGCCTTCCCAAACCAGAGAGATGGGATTGAAAATGGAATTCGGGCCTCCGTACCCTTGGTGTCGGCTCAGCAAGTATTTCTTAGTTGCCACTGGCCTGAAGAAGCTATGTTGTAAACTCTTTGATTCCTTTGATTGTGTACTTTATATTTTTCCCCCCTGTTTCTTAATAAATTCCTTTGAAAAATATGAAAAAAAAAATCTCAAAAAAAACAAAAGCCCAAGACCAGAAGTCTTCACAGATGAATTCTATCAAACATTTAGAGACAGGCTAATGCCTATCTCTCTATAACTCTTCCAAAAAAAAAATTGCAGAGAAAGGAATACTTTCAAACAGATTCAATGAGGACACCATCACCCTGATACCAAAACCAGACAAAGACAACCCACAAAAAGAAAACTACAGGCCAATATCACTGATGAACATAGATGCAAAAATCCTCAACAAAATTTTAGCAAACAGAATTCAACAATACATTAAAAAGCTCATACACCGTGATCAAGTTGGGTTTATTTCAGGGATTTAAGGATTCTTCAATATATGCAAATCACTCAATGTGATACACCATATTAACAAATTGGAAGATAAAAGCCATGTGATAATTTCAATATATGCAGAAAAAGCCTTTGACAAAATTCATCACCTGTTTATGATTAAAACTCTTCAAAAAATGGGCATAGAAGGAACCCACCTCAACATAAATAAAGACCATATATAATAAGTCCACAACAAACATTATTCTCAATGATGAAAAACTGAAAATATTCCCCCTAAGATCAGGAACAAGCAAGGGTGTTCACTTTTACCACTATTACTCAACATAGTTTTGTAAGTCCTAGCTACAGCAATCAGAGAAGAAAAAGAAATAAAAGGAATCCAAATCAGAAAAGAAGAAGTAAAGTTCTCACTGTTTGCAGATGATACGATACTATACATAGAAAAACCCTAAAGTTGGTATCAGAAAATTACTGGAGCTAACCAGTGAATTCAGCAAAGTCGCAGGATAGAAAATCAATATACATAAATCTCTTGCATTCTTATACACTAACAATGAAAAATCAGAAAGATATTAAGGAATCAATCACATTTACCATTGCAACAAAAATAATTAAATATCTAGAAATAAACGTACCTAAGGAGACAAAATAACTGTCCACAGAAAATTATAAGACACTGATGAGAAAAAGCAGATGGCATAAACAGATGGAGAGATATCTCATGTTCCTGGGTAGGAAGAATCAATATTTGAAAATGACTATACTACCAAATGTAATCCACAGATTTAGTGCAATCCCTATCAAGTTACCAATGGCATTTTTCTTAGAACTAGAACAAAAATTTTCACAATTCACATGGAAACACAAAAGACCCTAAATAGCCAAAGCAGTCTTGAGAAAGAAGAATGGAGCTGGAGGGATAAACTTTCCTGACTTCAGATTATACTACCAAGCTACAGTCATCAAGACAGTATGGTACTGGCACAGAAACAGAAACATAGACCAATGGAACAAGATAGAAAGCCCAGAATTAAACCCATGCACATATGGATACCTTGTTTTTAGCAAAGGAGGGAAGAATATACAATGGGGCAAAAACAGCCTCTTCAATAAGTGGTGCTGGGAAAACTGGACAGCTACATGTAAAAGAATGAAAGGAGAGGGTGGGATGATTTGAGAGAATAGCATTGAAATATATACATTACCAAATGTAAATTAGATAGCCAGCAGGACTTTGATGTAGGATGCAGGAAACCCAAAGCCTGTGCTCTCTGACAACCTGGATGGGGTGGGAAAGAAGGTTCAGGAGGGGACACATGTATGCTTATGGTCAATTCATGTTTATTCATGATAGAGGCTATCATGGTATTGTAAAGTAATTATTCTCCATTTGAAAAGTAAATAACACATGGCTATAAGAAAAGATTTTTAATTATCTTATAAAAGAAAAGAAGGACAAGGGTACTGATGATTATGTTACCCTGTGTCAATGGAGAGACAGGGCCCCTATAAAACAAAGATAAAGAATGAAAACAAACCTACTCTGCAATGTTTTGCAGCAATAAAATTTTCACACTGCAAAAAAAAATGAAAATGAAAACAAATATACCAAATTTATGTAAGTGGCTAAAGAAGCATTAAAAGGAAAGTTCATGAAGATAAAAGCCTAGATTAAAATAAGATGAAAGATCTAAAACAATCTTACTGTATACCTCAAGTAGCTAAGAAAAGAGAATCAGATCAGATCAGATCACTCACTCAGTCGTGTCCGACTTTTTGCGACCCCAAGAATCGCAGCACACCAGGCCTCCTTGTCCATCACCAACTCTGGGAGTTCACTCAGACTCACGTCCATTGAGTCAGTGATGCCATCCAGTCATCTCATCCTCTGTCGTCCCCTTCTCCTCCTGCCCCCAATCCCTCCCAGCATCAGGGTTTTTTCCAATGAATCAACTCTTCACATGAGGTGGCCAAAGTACTGGAGTTTCAGCTTTAGCATCATTCCTTCCAAAGAAATCCCAGGGCTGATCTCCTTCAGAATGGACTGGTTGGATCTCCTTGCAGACCAAGGGACTCTCAAGAGTCTTCTGCAAAACCACAGTTCAAAAATAACTAAGCCCAAAATTAGCAGATGAAATTAAATAATAAATCAGATCAGATCAGTCGCTCAGTCATGTCCGACTCCGTGCGACCCCATGAATCGCAGCATGCCAGGCCTCCCTGTCCATCAACAACTCCCGGAGTTCACTGAGACTCACCTCCATCGAGTCAGTGATGCCATCCAGCCATCTCATCCTCTGTCGTCCCCTTCTCCTGTCCCCAATCCCTCCCAGCATCAGAGTCTTTTCCAATGAGTCAACTCTTCGCATGAGGTGGCCAAAGTACTGGACTTTCAGCTTTAGCATCATTCCTTCCAAAGAAATCCCAGGGCTGATCTCCTTCAAAATGGACTGGTTGGATCTCCTTGCAGTCCCAGGGACTCTCAAGAGTCTTCTCCAACACCACAGTTCAAAAGCATCAATGCTTCGGCGCTCAGCCTTCTTCACAATCCAACTCTCACATTCATACACGACCACAGGAAAAACCATAGCCTTGACTAGATGAACCTTTGTTGGCAAAGTAATGTCTCCGCTTTTGAACATGCTATTTAGGTTGGTCATATCTTTACTAGAACAGAAATAAATAATATAGATAACTGTAAAATTAGAAAAAAAATGCATTAGTACAAATACCTGGCTTTTTGAATAGATAAACAAAATTGACAAAACTTTAGCTAATCTAAGAATGAAAGAGAAAAGACTCAAACATAAAATTGTAAATGAAAAAGGAGACATTACAGCTGATGCCACAGAAATAAAAAGGATCATAAGAGACTATTAAAAATGTCATTCAGTTCAGTTCAGTCAATCAGTCATGTCCTACTCTTTGAGACCCCATGGACTGCAGCACGCCAGGCCTCCATGTCCATCACCACCTCCCAGAGTTTACTCAAACTCATGTCCATTGAGTCGGTGATGCCATCCAACCATCTCATCCTCTGTTGACCCCTTCTCCCCCTGCCTTCAATCTTTCCCAGCATTAGGGTCTTTGCCAGTGAGTCAGTTCTTCCCATCAGGTGGCCAAAGTATTAGGGTTTCAGCTTCAACATCAGTCCTTTCAATGAACATTCAGGACTAATTTCCTTTAGGATGGACTGGTTGGATCTCCTTGCAGTCCAATGGACTCTCAAGAGTCTTCTCCAACACCACAGTTCAAAAGCATCAATTCTTAGGCACTCAGCTTTCTTTATAGTCCAACTCTCACATTCATACATGACTACTGGAAAAAACCATAGCCTTGACTAGATGGACCTTTGTTGGCAAAGTAATGTAATTAAAAGTAATTAAAAATGTGTACATTGACAAATTAGATAACCAAAAAGTAATGGATAAATTGCTATATATGTATATATCCCAATACAATTTGTTATTTCCACATTCCTAAATTTCTATAATGTAATTGTACATCAATACAGAACTTTATTATAAATATCAAAGTTGAAAAAGTAAAATTAGAAAAACAAAGTTATGTCTTTTCATGTATGGTTTAGGCTACAAGACTGTGTGGGTTTTGTTTTGTGTTTTGAGAGGGATAATGCATTAATTTGTTGAATATTACATTCTACCACAATCTGCTGTTTTTAATCCTTCTCCTGTGAATGAATGTAATTCTCTTGCCAAATGATTATGTCACCTGACATTTTAAAAAGTATTTACTTGTACCTCTACCTCATTTTAAAAGCATTCAAGGTTTCTTATAATATGAACATATACAATAAAATGTTCTAAAAGATCAATTTTACACAAAGAAAAAGGGAAACAAATATTTTAAATAATAGGAAAGTTTCAGCCAGGATACAAAACAGAAAAATAAATATTCAGGTCATAGAGACCTACATTATTGCTATATGGAGTCTCAGCTCAAGTTTTAAACTTCCCAGGAGTCAAAGTGAAAACTGAGTTCTTGGTATTTATCAGAAAAAAAGAAAACAGTTCTTCATAGAATAACTTCTTAAAGACATTCTTCATTGGGTTTTCATAGTAGAACAACGAGGCTTATATATGGGATTCCCTTCAAAAGTATTGCTGGGGTAGATGCTTAAGTGGATATGTTGTCCTATCCAACTCTTTGCAACCCCATGGACTGCACACAAGGCCTCTCTGTCCTGCACTATCTCCCAGGGTTTGTTCAAATTCATGTCCATTGAGCTGGTGATGCTATCTAACCATCTCATCCTCTGCTGCCCTCTTCTCCTTTTGCCTTCAATCTTTCCCATCATTAAGGTATTTTCCAATGAGTTAGCATTTCCCATAAGGTGGCCAAAGTACTGGAGCTTCAGCTTCAGCAACTGTCCTTCCAATGAGTATTCAGGGTTGATTTCTTTTTGGATTGATTGGTTCGATCTCCTTGCAGTCTACGGGATTCTCTATAGTCTTCTCCAGCACCACAGTTTTAAAGCATCAGTTCTTTAGAACTCAGCCTTCTATATGGTCCAACTCTCACACCTGCACATGACTACTGGAAAAGCCATAGCTTTCAGTATTTGTACATTTGTTGACAAATGATGTACATTATCTAGGTTTTTCATCACTTTCCCTCCAAGGAGCCAGTGTCTTTTAATTTCATGACTGCAGTGAATGTTAGCAGTGATTTTCGAGCCTAAGAAAATAAAATCTGTCAACTGCTTCTGATTTTTCTTCTTCTATTTGCCATGAAATAATGGCTCAGTCGCTAAGTCATGTCTGGCTCTTTGCGATCCCATAGACTGTAGCCTGCCAGGCCCTCTGTCCATGGGGGTTTTTCCAGGCAAGAATACTGGAGTGGGTTGCCATTTCCTTCTCCAGGGAATGTTCCTGGACCATGGATTGAACCCATGGCTCTTGCCTTGGCAGATGGATTCTTTACCACTGAGCCATCAGAAAAGCCCCTAAGTGGGTATGGATGGATTTTGTTTATATCAAGTGGGAGGAATGTTAGAACAAGAGTGGCAGTTTTGTTTGGAGAAAATCTGTATAGATAATATTAAAACACAGCATAATTCACATGTCTGTGAAGAACTACAATAACATGGTCAACATATGCAAAATTTCTGATAGTCTTCCAACTTGATCTGAATTTAGACCTTACTGAATGCTGAAAATATTAAACTGACTGAATATTCTTTTTTTTTCTTTTTTTTTTTTCAACAAATGCAAACACAGGAAGAAAGTTATTTTTTATAAGCATTTCGAGTTTGATTTTCACCACTTTTGTGGGCAGTTAGCCATCTCAAAGCAATTTTTATTGCATAATTAGGCAATTGGTAAACTCATGTTTAAGGAATAGCACTTGGGAGAAATGAACACTCAAGGCATGATGGCATTGTTGGTAAGAAAAACTTCAGGAATGGTCCAGACGTAGTTACACTCTTAACGGGTCTTGTATTAGTCACTCTTTGACCACCTGCTGCAATAAGCACTTAATTGTCAATAAGGCTCAATTTCATATTTCAGCAAAATGTCTTATAAAGCTAAACAGACGTTTCCAATGAGAATACAGACATCTACAATGTGATGGAAAAAAGTGCTTTTAAAAAAATTCTAAAAACACAATGAGCATGAACAGGTGATGGGGTCTTAATAAAATGTTCCTGTTTGAAACGTGCTTGGAATTTTCTTATTTGCAACCCACAGGTTCGTTGGGCAGTGGTTGCAAGAATTGGCAACACATAAAACATTAATCTGTTGGCAATAGAGAACTACAAAGTGCTTTAAAACTTCACCTAAAGATGAAGATAGAACTAAATTTTACACACAAAAAATTTGCACTTAAGTATTTCAAAGTGTTTCCTAACAGATTTAAGGGAAAAGTATTTAACTAAACTAGTATCTTGGTCCACAGATATCAATAGGCATAAATTGAATCCCTTGCACCCAGCAGGCACTCAATGAATGTTAAACTAATGAGTGAACTGAATAGACTTTTGTACAAAAATGCTATTTTATAACTCTAACATGATAAGTCAGATGGCAAGATTTTCAGCCTTTTAAAGGGCAAAAGGATTTGCACAATAATATAAAACACAGAAAGCACACCCTTTATGTATGTTATTTAAATATGAAAATATTTTTAGCATATTATGTTAAACATTCTTATTTATATTTCCATTACCTAAAGTCTTTCTACTCACAAGTACTAACTCCATTATGTAAGGCATGGTAACCAGTTGGATAATGAAGGTATTATTTTGGTTTTGAACACAATGAGTTGATGTGTTGAAAACTTCAATCACATTATAATCTTGGGGGAAAAATGAATATTCTTTATATACTACCTGTATCTCACAGTCTTGCACCTGATCTCCATAAATATAATATTTCAGTATTTATGAAGATAAATACTTCAGTATTTAGCTTGGTTTGTGACTGTGGGACTTTTTGTATTTGTTTCATCATGTACTTGCTAGCTGTCCTCTGCAACTTTCAACCTGTTAATCAGCTTGATAACTACTAAGATCCTGGTACTACATATGACCTCTAATTGCAGATGATTTGTTGATGACAGCATTTTTACATAACAACTCAATTAGTAGATAAGTTACTACAGAAAAATGTTTTATAAAGCAAAGATATGAGTCATTTTTTAAAAGTAATCATGTTCCCCAAAAGTAAGGTATTCTTTATCTTGTTAATATTTACTTTTGTTTTTTGTTTGTTTTGTTTGGTCAAGAGTAGCTTACAAATCTTTGAGTACTAACCAAGACATTTTTCAAAATGATCTCAAAGAACTTGGCTACTATTAAACAATAAGAATAATAATGAGTGAAGTGATACACCATCATCACTTCCACCATGCATTTATGTTCTTCTCATTAGCCTACAATAGTTCCCCAGAACTTCGCAATTTAAGTCTTATTCCCACTCATGTGCTTCAAGAACTTTACATCATGCAATATGCCCATGCAGAGCCCAACTCACTATTGGTCAACTTGAGCTAACACAAAAGCTATAAGCTATGCAATTCTATCTTGCTGAGGAACTGAAATGAAGCAGGGTATAATTCAAAGTTACACTTCAATATGACAAAAATACATTTAAAAAGTTGCAAGCATATAGTGTTGCAGCATATACTGTATTCACAGTTTAAAGATGTATGATGTACAACTCAGAATTTCAGTTTCTAATATTACCTTTTTCTGGTCTTACCTATTTTTTATGGAGTAGCATGGTGAGATCTCATTATTATCAGGTGTTTAGAATGATCATCTTATAAAAGCCAGTAGACATTCACAGAACTTTCTATTTGCTTAAACAAAACAAACAAAATTTCCCAAAAGATTTGTCACTGTCTGAAAGTCTCCGTCAGTAATCTATCTACTTGAATTGTCAGCCAAACTTATCATCAGAGCTTGCTATTTAATATATAACTGTGTCCATCTATCTAATTTCCTGTCTTAAATCTCTTTAAAAAGCAACAAGGTAGTCCTTCAAAATTAGATAGATGAGTACATTGCTTCCTGAAGGAATGGTGAAGGATCATGTTTCCTTTTTATCTCCCCTGTACCTAGCAAAGAACAAGACATATAGTAATTCTGAAAATAAATGAAATGCTACATTTTATATTGCCATACAGTTTACAAATGCATTTAAAAAATTTGATCCAAGTATTGTCATTTTTATTCATAATTCTCATTATTTTACAGATGAAGACTGTCCCACTTATAAGGCTGTGATTTGCCAAAATATAAATGACTGTCATGACTGGATCATTAGACAACCTGGACTACTGTCATGATTGATTTCTAATACAGTTCTCCCCTTAGAATAAGACTTCTTCAGCATTTAAGAAATGAATGATCCATGCATTCATGTATGAAATAAATATATATCAGGCAACTTTGATGTATGAGGCAGTGAAAAGGATTCAAATACAGGCGTGAATATGTGATGCTTGAATATATATTTTGAAGACAGAGCCATCTTTGGAGGAGAGAAGGATGATACTGAATCCAAGCCAGTTCTCTGAGGAAATCGCCACCTTTTATTGACCATGAAATCAACAGGCAAAATTCCCATTAGGTTTCCTGAGTACCTGAGGAAGTTCTTTTTTATAATTCAAGATCCTACCAGAACTCTTTCAGCTCATCTTCACCACTCAGCTACTAGAATAGCAAGCAAACCATGCATACTTGCTTGAATATTCACTAACAGCTTTATTGTAAAACTCCAGATAACACAAAAGTTTCATAAGGACAATTTTTTTTCTCTTAACCAAGGGTAAATATATTCAACACAAGGAAACTGTGAACATGCATATATACACAGCCAGCTTATGGAATGGCATAAGAAAAGCTTATGGAAAATTCAACTGTTCTCAGTTTTGGAACTATGAAAAACATTTTAGCTAAGTTATTTTTATTGCAGTAAAAAATATACAACATAAAATTTACAATCTTAACTGTTTTTGAAGCAGCTTTATTTTTAATATTTACATGTTTTGACTATTTCATAAGCAATTCAGCAGTGTTAAGTATATTCACACTGTGGTGAAAAAGGTCTCCAAAGTTTTTCATCTTGCCAACCTGAAAATGTATCCCCAATAAACAACTCTTAACTTCCCCCTCCCCCAGTCCCTGGTAACCAACATTCTACCTCTGTTTCCATAAATCTGACTACTTTACATAACTCACATTTAGTGGAATTATATAGTATTTGTCTTTTTGCAACAGGCTTATTTCACTAGCAAATTGACCTCAAGGTTCATGCATGTTACAGCATGTGACAGACTTAACTTGCTAGTTAAGTCTGTTCCGTATCTCATTATATATACTTCACATTTTTTTAATCCATTCATCCAAATGAATGCACATTTTTCTTGTTTGGCAATTGTAATACTGCTGCTATGAACAGGCAGGGATGTGTAAATATCTCTTTGAGACACAGCTTTCGGTTCTTGGTGTATATATCCAGAAATAAGAATGCTGGATCATATGTAGGTTTTTTTCTTTGAATGTCTATACTGTTTTCCATGGGGGCTTCCCTGGAGACCGGGTTCAGTCTCTGGGTTGGAAAGATCCCCTAGAGAAGGGAATGGAAACCCACTCTAGTACTCTTGCCTGGAAAATCCCATGAACAGAGGAGCCTGGCAGCCTATAGTCCATGGGGTAGCAGGGTGTAGGACTCAACTAAGTACACATGCCAACATCACTCTTTTCCCTAGTAGTTGAACCGTTTTACGATCCCATCCACAGTGCATATAAGTTCTCATTTTTCCACATCCTTGTCAATGCTTACTATTTTCTGTTTTCTTTTAATAGTACTCAACCTAGTGAGTATAATATGATATTTTATTATAACTCAATGAAACTAAGCCATGCCCGTGGGGCAACCCAAGATGGGCGGGTCATGGTGGAGAGATCTGACAGAATGTGGTCCACTGGGGAAGGGAATGGCAAACAACTTCAGTATTCTTGCCTTGAGAACCCCATGAACAGTATGAAAAGGCAAAATGATAGGATACTGAAAGAGAAACTCCCCAGGTCAGTAGGTACCCAATATGCTACTGGAGATCAGTGGAGAAATAACTCTGGAAAGAATGAAGGGATGGAGCCAAAGCAAAAAGAATACCCAGCTGTGGATGTGACTGGTGATAGAAGCAAGGTCTAATGCTGTAAAGAGCAATATTGCATAGGAACCTGGAATGTCAGGTCTATGAATCAAGGCAAATTGGAAGTGGTCAAACAAGAGATGGCAAGAGTGAATGTCAACATTCTAGGAATCAGCGAACTGAAATGGACTGGAATGGGTGAATTTAACTCAGATGACCATTATATCTACTACTGCGGGCAGGAATCCCTCAGAAGAAATGGAGTAGCCATCATGGTCAACAAAAGAGTCTGAAATGCAGTACTTGGATGCAATCTCAAAAACGACAGAATGATCTCTGTTTGTTTCCAAGGCAAACCATTCAATATCACAGTAATCCAAGTCTATGCTCCAACCAGTAACACTGAAGAAGATGAAGTTGAACGGTTCTATGGAAGACCTACAAGACCTTTTACGACTAACACCCAAAAAAGAGGTCCTTTTCATTATAGGTGACTGGAATGCAAAAGTAGGAAGTCAAGAAACACCTGGAGTAACAGGCAAATTTGGCCTTGGAATACGGAATGAAGCAGGGCAAAGACTAATAGAGTTTTGCCAAGAAAATGCACTGGTCATAACAAACACCCTCTTCCAACAACACAAGAGAAGGCTCTATACATGGACATCACCAGATGGTCAACACCAAAATCAGATTGATTATATTCTTTGCAGCCAAAGATGGAGAAGCTCTATACAATCAACAAAAACAAGACCAGGAGCTGACTGTGGCTCAGACCATGAACTCCTTATTGCCAAATTCAGACTTAAATTGAAGAAAGTAGGGAAAACCACTAGACTATTCAGGTATGACCTAAATCAAATCCCATCCCTTATGATTATACAGTGGAAGTGAGAAACAGATTTAAGGGCCTAGATCTGATAGAGTGCCTGATGAGCTACGGAATGACGTTTGTGACACTGTACAAGAGACAGGGATCAAGACCATCCCCATGCAAAAGAAATGCAAAAAAGCAAAATGGCTGTCTGGGGAGGCCTTACAAATAATTGTGAAAAGAAGAGAAGCGAAAACAAAAGAGAAAAGGAAAGATATAAGCATCTGAATGCAGATTTCCAAAGAATAGCAAGAAGAGATAAGAAAGCCTTCTTCAGAGATCAGTGCAAAGAAATAGAGGAAAACAACAGAATGGGAAAGACTAGAGATCTCTTCAAGAAAATCAGAGATACCAAAGGAACATTTCATGCAAAGATGGGCTCGATAAAGGACAGAAATGGTATGGACCTAACAGAAGCAGAAGATATTAAGAAGAGATGGCAATAATACACAGAAGAACTGTACAAAAAAGTTCTTCAGGATCCAGATGGTCACCTGATGGTGTGATCACACATCCAGATGGTGTGATCACACATCCAGATGGTGTGATCACCGACCTAGAGCCAGACATCCTGGAATGTGAAGTCAAGTGGGCCTTAGGAAGTATCAGTTACCACCATAGACTGGAGCACACCAGGCTTCCCCATCCATAACCAACTCCTGGAGCTTTTTCAAACTCATGTTCATAGAGAGTGTGATGCCATCCAACATTTCATCCTCTGTCGTTTGCTCCTCGTCCTGCCTTCAATCTTTCCCCTGCCTTCAATCTTTCCCAGCATTAGGGTCTTTCCCAATGAATCAGGTCATCCCATCAGGTGGCCAAAGTATTGGAGCTTCAGCTTCAGCATCAGTCCTTCCAATGAATATTCAGGACTGATTTCCTTTAGGATTGACTGGTTTGATCTCTTTGCACTCCAAGGGACTCTCAAGAATCTTCTCCAACACCACAGTTCAAAAGCAGCAATTGTTTGGCCCTCAGCTTCCTTTGTAGTCCAAATCTCACTTTCATACATGACTATTTGAAAAAAAAAAAAAACACATAATTTTGACTATATGGAATTTTGTCCACAAGGTAATGTCTCTGCTTTTTAATATGCTGTCTAAGTTGACCATAGCTTTTCTTCCAAGGAGCTAGTGTCTTTTAATTTCATGCCTAGTCACTACCTGCAGTAATTTTTTTTTTTTTCTGTTCAGTATCTACTAAACAAAGCTAGTGGAGGTGATAGAATTGCAGTTGAGCTATTTCAAATCCTGAAAGATGATGCTGTGAAAGTGCTGCACTCACTATGCCAGCAAATTTGGAAAACTCAGCAATGGCCACAGGCCTGGAAAAGGTCAGTTTCCATTCCAATCCCAAAGAAAGGCAATGCCAAAGAATGCTCAAACTACCACACAATTGCACTCATCTCACATGCTAGTAAAGTAATGCTCAAAATTCTCCAAGCCAGGCTTCAGCAATATGTGAACCGTGAACTTCCTGATGTTCAAGCTGGTTTTAGTAAAGGCAGAGGAACCAGAAATCAAATTGCCAACATCCACTGGATCATGGAAAAAGCAAGGGAGTTCCAGAAAAACATCTATTTCTGCTTTATTGACTATGCCAAAGCCTTTGACTGTGTGGATCACAATAAACTGTGGAAAATTCTGAAAGAGATGGGAATACCAGACCACCTGATCTGCCTCTTGAGAAATTTGTATGCAGGTCAGGAAGCAACAGTTACAACTGGACATGGAACAACAGACTGGTTCCAAATAGGAAAAGGAGTACTTAAAGGCTGTATATTGTCACCCTGTTTATTTAACTTCTATGCAGAGTACATCATGAGAAACACTGGACTGGAAGAAACACAAGCTGGAATCAAGATTGCCGGAAGAAATATCAATAACTTCAGATATGCAGATGATACCACCCTTACGGCAGAAAGTGAAGAGGAACTAAAAAGCCTCTTGATGAAAGTGAAAGAGGAGCGTGAGAAAGTTGGCTTAAAGCTCAACATTCAGAAAACGAAGATCATGGCATCCGCTCCCATCACTTCCTGGGAAATAGATGGGGAAACAGTGGAAACAGTGTCAGACTTTATTTTTCTGAGCTCCAAAATCACTACAGATGGTGACTGCAGCCATGAAATTAGAAGACGCTTACTCCTTTGAAGGAAAATTATGACCAACCTAGATAGCATATTCAAAAGCGGAGACAATACCTTGCCGAAGTACTCAAGTTTCAGCTTCAGCATCATTCCCTTCAAAGAAATCCCAGGGCTGATCTCCTTCATAATGGACTGGTTGGATCTCTTTGCAGTCCAAGGGACTCTCAAGAGTCTTCTCCAACACCTCAGTTCAAAAGCACCCATTGTTCGGCGCTCAGCCATCTTCACAGTCCAACTCTCACATCCATACATGATCACAGGAAAAACCATAGACTTGACTAAACGGATCTTTTTGGCAAAGTAATGTCTCTGCTTTTCAATATGCTCTCTAGGCTGGTCATAACTTTCCTTCCAAGGAGTAAGCATCTTCTAATTTCATGGCTGCGGTCACCATTTGCAGTGATTTTGGAGCCCAAAAAAAGAAAGTCTGGCACTGTTTCCACTGTTTCCCTATCTATTTCCCATGAAGTGATGGGACTGGATGCCATGATCTTCGTTTTCTGAATGTTGAGCTTTAAGCCAACTTTTTCACTCTCCACTTTCACTTTCATCAAGAGGCTTTTAAGTTCCTCCTCACTTTCTGCCATAAGGGTGGTGTCATCTGCATATCTGAGGTTACTGATATTTTTCCCGGCAGTCTTGATTCCAGCGTATATATAAGTTAAATATAAGTTAAATAAACAGGGTGACAGTATACAGTCTTGACATACTCTTTTTCCTATTTGGAACCAGTCTGTTGTTCCATGTCCAGTTCTAACTGTTGCTTCCTGACCTGCATGTAGGTTTCTCAAGAGGCAGGTGAGGTGGTCTGGTAATTCTTCTAGGTCTTTGTTAATTGATTCTTGCATTTTTTCCATTTTGTATTCAAGGTTTTTCATCATTTTTACTATCATTATTCTGAATTCTTTTTCAGGAAGTTTGCCTATTTTCTCTGTATTTATTTGGACTTCTGTGTTTCTAGTTTGTTCCCTCATTTGTGTAATATTTCTCTGCCTGTTCATTATCTTTTTTTTAACTTATTGTGTTTGAGGTCTCCTTTTCCTAGGCTTCAAGGTTGAATTCTTTCTTCCTTTTTTTTTCTTCCCTCCTAAGGTTGGTCCAGTGGCCTGTGTAAGCTTCATATAGGGTGATATTTGTGCTGAGTGTTTGTTTGTTTTTCCTCTGATTGGCAAGGTTGAATGATGTAGTAATCTTGTCTGCTGATGATTGGGTTTGTATTTTTGTTTTGTTTGTTGTTTAGGTGAGGTATCCTGCATAGGGTGCTACTGGTGGTTGGGTGTTGCTGGGTCTTGTTTTCAAGCAGTTTCCTTTGTGTGAGTTCTCACTATTTGATACTCCCTAGGGTTAGTTCTCTGGTAGTCTAAGGTCTTGGAGTCAGTGGTCCCACTCCACAGGCTCAGGGCTTGATCTCTGGTCAGGAATCAAGATTCCACAAGTGGTTTGCTATGGTATTAAGTGGGATTAAAACAAATATCCAAAACTAGAAAGCAAAGATGAACCCCAGACAAATGGCAGTTACAAAATCAGACAAGTAATAATTAAAATAATGAAATATACACACATGCATATACATCCATGAGCAAAGTGAAAACAGTCCAACAAAAACAAGGCACAGTAGATTGACCCAGTGAACAAAGAAAATTAAAAATTATATTTACCAGTTAAGAACAAAACTGACTAAAAGACAAACTGGAAAACAAAATTAAAACAAGGGGACAAGTGGGGAATAAAGCAATGGAAACAATAACAAATATGTTGAGAGGAAAGTAAAGAAAGTAAAGAAAGAAAGAATAGATATGCAACATTAAATAGAAGTAGATGAAGATTTATATACATTAAAGATTAACTTCAAGTGGAAAAGAACAGTAGGAAAGGCAAACAAATGAATAAATATAGAAAAATGTAATAGGTTTTTAAAAATTAAAATTATAAAAAAGAGAAAAGAAAAAAAAAGAAAGGAGAAAGAATAAAGAAAAAAAAAGAAGAAAGCTCCATAGAACTGCAAAAGCCCAACTTAGAGCCAGAGGTTTATAACAACAACAAAAATTGTGACTGAATATACACCTAAACATATATACTGATAAGTAAATTCAAAACAGTCCAACAAAAATACAGTACAATATATTGACCCAGCAAACAAAGGAATCAAAAAATTATATCTACCAGATTAAAACTGGAAAAAAAAATAAGAAACTAAAGCAAGGTGCCAACTGGGAAATAAAGCAATGAAAATAAAACCAACCAATTTGTTGAGAAGAAAGAAAAGAAAGAATAAATATGCAAAGTTAAATAGAGGTAGATAAAGAAGATTTATATACATTAAAGATTAACTGCAAGGGAAAAAAACAGTAGGAAAAGCAAACAAGGAAATAAATGTAAAATATATATATATATATGCTAAAAAATTAAAATTAAAAAAAAAAAGAGAAAGAAAGAAAAGGAAAACTCCACAGGACTGCAAAATCCCAATGTAGAGGTTTATAACAACAATAAAACTTGTGACTGAGAAAAAAAAAAAAAAAAAGCTCGGAAGCTTAATTAGATTTCATAAGGCCAATAAAATAGACAACTACAACAGGTGAAGAAATAAAAGGAAAAAAAAGAAAAAATCCAAAAGAATCTACAGAACAAGTCAAAATATAAGAATAATAAATGTTTTTCTCAAGTCACTGCTGTCAGAGTCCTTTCCTTTGCTGTGAGGCATAGTCCACCTCACCTCCCTAGGATGCCCTCCAACACTGTGTTGATCTCTGGACCTGCTGTGGGTGCAGCTCAGATTCTAATCTGGTCCTACTCCTGTGTGTTCTTGCTTCCAATGTTCACAGCTATAAGAACTACTGTTTTCTTTTGTGGTAGCTCTCAATGATCTTTTATATATTCCATTGACACAGAGTCTGCCTAGTTAGTGGTGTGGATTTAATCAGCAGCATGTACAGCTGGTGGAAAGGTTTTGGGTTTCTCCCTTAGCCACACTGCCCCTGAGTTTCAATTGTGGTTTTCTTTCCACCTCTGCATGTGGATCATCCTCTGGGGTTTGCTCCTGAGGCTGCCCTGTAGGGCTTGGGCTTGCCCCTGTGAGGGCCAGGTGTAGAGGTAATGCAGTTGCTTGGGTCACATGGTTCTGGCAGCACCAGGCACACAGAGCAGTTGGCAGCTAGGGCAGCAGGAAATATAGTGCTCTAGAAGGGTATGGCAAACAATATTGGCCAGTATACTGCAGTATTCTTGCCTGGAGAACCCCCCTTCCCTGACAAATAAGCCTGAAAGGCCACAGTCTGCAGGGTCACAGAGCCAGACATGATCAAAGTGACCTTGTGCACATAGACACAAGACTTTTTTTTTCCTGTTCCAGCTCTGCCTTAGTGAGAGTTGAGTGTGAAGGTATTGCACCTGCTTGGCTTGTGGGAACCTTGGTGATGCCAAGTGTGCAGGAACACAGACTGACTCCACTGAAGGAGTTATGGCCCTATCAGAGTCGTTTTTCAATCCTTTTGTAGCTGACGATCAGAAGGCCTCTTTGGCCAGTCTTTCTCCTTAGCTCCACACATTCAGGCACTTAGAGGGCTCCCTTGCCTGAGGTCTTTCTCTGTTCAGAGCATCAGGCACATAGAGGGACCCCCCTGGCTCAGGTCCTACTCTGTAGATTGGCACGTCAGGCACTTAAAGGGGCACCCTGGGTGGGGTCCTGCTCTGCAGTTCAGTGTGTCAGGCATTTGATGGGCCAGCCTCTCTGTTGTTCAGCTGCCAATGCTGGCCTGTGGGGAGAGAGAGGTTATGGTGATGGCTCCACCCCCTATGCATGACTCAGCTGTATCACCTTGCTTCCATGGCTGCCTGGCTTTCCTCCACAGGAATTTCCTATCACAGTCTCCTTTCTCAATCTGTCCCTCCGCAGTCAACAGCACTCCTCACTCTGGAATCGGTCCACATTCCCCAAACTCCAGCTCCCAGCCACTGCACCTTCCAGGGGACCCTTATCCCTGTCCAGGCTATGTATGGCTGTGGCAAGGACTGTCTGATTTTCATTCCATTTAGGTGCCACAAATCAGCTGCTTCACTCTCAGCCTTAAATGTTTCTCCTCTGACTCAGACAATTGCCCTGAAATGGGATCAGATCCCTGCTTCAGTTCCTCCACCAGCCCAGGGCAGGTCCAGTGCTACTAATACTTCTGCTTTTCCCCCGAGTTCCTTTGTTCTACTGAGTTTTGCGTGGTACTATATATTCTTTTCCTCTGGTCAGGTACTCCTGTCCACTCTGAACTGATGTTCTGCATGTACTTCTGTGTCTGAAAGTGTGTTCCCAATGTATCCATGGAGAGAGATGTACTCCCCATCCACCTACTCCTCCACCATCTTGTTCTCTCTTCCTTGTTTCTTGTATCCTATGTTTTACTCTTTCTTAGACTGTTCTTTCATTTTGGAGGAGCAGCACAACCTCTGGTAGATTTCTAAAAAGACCACCTGGATTGTTTCCATTCACCCTATTACTTCCTGGCTTAAAGTTCAGCTTTCCCTTGTTTGCTAAATGGTATGACTTCTAGTTTCAATTTTTTTTTCTGTTGTCTCATTCTTTCCATTATCTTTTCATTATTATTTCCCATTTAGCTTTTTCTCATTGCTACTTTTAATGAGGTGTTAAAGGAAAAGAGAGGTAAATTGTTGACTACAATTTAGAAAGTTTTGCACTAACTGCCGAGTTTGGTTTAATTTTTTAAAGTTCAGATCAGATCAGATCAGATCAGTCGCTCAGTCGTGTCCAACTCTTTGCGACCCCATGAATCACAGCACGCCAGGCCTCCCTGTCCATCACCAACTCCCGGAGTTCACTCAGACTCACGTCCATTGAGTCAGTGATGCCATCCAGCCATCTCATCCTCTGTCATCCCCTTCTCCTCCTGCCCCCAATCCCTCCCAGCATCAGAGTCTTTTCCAATGAGTCAACTCTTCGCAGGAGGTGGCCAAAGTACTGGAGTTTCAGCTTTAGCATCATTCCTTCCAAAGAAATCCCAGAGCTGATCTCCTTCAGAATGG
This sequence comes from Bos grunniens, assembly GCF_055505025.1. NCBI lineage: Eukaryota > Metazoa > Chordata > Mammalia > Artiodactyla > Bovidae > Bos > Bos grunniens. The sequence continues at coordinate 94,388,591 of NC_141194.1, read as the reverse complement.
ACTGGTTGGATCTCCTTGCAGTCCAAGGGACTCTCAAGAGTCTTTTCCAACACCACAGTTCAAAAGCATCAATTCTTCGGCACTCAGCCTTCTTCACAGTCCAACTCTCACATCCATATATGACCACAGGAAAAACCATAGCCTTGGCTAGACGAATCTTTGTTGGCAAAGTAATGTCTCTGCTTTTGAATATGCTATAGTACTTCATAGAAACAGTTTCCATTATGATGCCTAAAAGCCAGCATTTGCAAATTTGATGGAAGTTGGCCAGATATCACTGATAGAAAGTTTGCTTTCTTTTGCACTTAACATCTAAGCTTATTTAGCCCATGAAAATTGTCTCAGTTCAGTTCAGTTGCTCAGTCGTGTTTGACTCTTTGAGATTCCATGGACTGCAGCACACCAGGCCTCCCTGTCCATTGCCAACTCCCAGAGCTTGCTCAAACTTGTGCCCGTCGAATCAGTGATGCCATCCAACCATCCCATCCTCTGTCATCCCGTTATCCTTCTTCCTTCAATCTTTCCTAGCATCATGGTCTTTTCCAGTGAGTCAGTTCTTTGCATAAGGAGGCCAAAATATTGGAGTTACAGCTTCAAAATCAGTTTATCCAATGAATATTCAGGACTGATTTCATTTAGGATTGACTGGTTTTATTTCCTTGCTTTCCAAGGGACTCTCAAGAGTCTTCTCCAACACCACAGTTCAAAAGCATCAATTTCACAGAGTCCAAAAGGCCATTCTATAAATCTCTGTCTCTTTTGCTGTCTCACATACAGGAGAGGGTGAGGGTGGGATGATTTGGGAGGATGGCATTGAAACATGTATAATATCATATGTGAAATGAATTCCCAGTCCAGGTTCGATGCATGATACAGGATGCTCCGGGCTGGTGCACTGGGATGATCCAGAGGGATGGAATAGGGAGGGAGCTGGGAGAGGGTTTCAGGATGGGGAACACAGGTACACCCATGGCGGATTCATGTTGATGTATAGCAAAACCAATACAATATTGTAAAGTAAATAGCCTCCAATTAAAATACATTTATTTATTTTTTAAAAAGCATCAATTCTTCAGTGCTCAGCTTTCTTTATAGTCCAACTCTCACATCCATACATGACTACTGGAAAAACCATAGCTTTGACTAGTGGACCTTTGTCAGCAAAGTAATGTCTTTGCTTTTTAATATGCTGTCTAGGTTGGTCATAGCTTATTTTCCAAGGAGCAAGCATCATTTAATTTCATGGCTGCAGTCACCATCTGCAGTGATTTTGAGACCGAGAAAATAAAATCTGTCACTGTTTCCATTGTTTCCCCATCTATTTGCCATTAAGTGATGGGACTGGATGGATAATCTTAGTTTCTGAATATTGAGTTTTAAGCTAGCTTTTTCACTCTTCTCTTTCACTTTCATCAAGAGTCTCTTTAGTTCCTCTTCACTTTCTGCCATAAGGGTGATATCATCTGCATATCTGAGGTTCTTATTTGGGCTTCACTAATGGTTTACCTGGTAAAGAATCCGACTGCAATGTGGGAGACCTGGGCTCAATCCCTGGGTTGGTAATATGCCCTGGAGAAGGGAAAGGCTACCCACTCCAGTATTTTGGCTGGGAGAATCCGATGGACTGTATATATAGGGCTGCAAAGAGTCAGACACAACTGAGAGACTTTCACTCACTCACACTGCAAGTTACACCTCATGTATAATGAAGGAAAGACAGTAGTTTATTTTATTCATTCATGTCATCTATGTTCAAAATCACTTGAACTTCATTGGTTCTTCAGAAATAACTTAAAGATGTAAATTCTTGTGAAATAACTTAAGACAGAAATTGAATAGCAATTTTATTAAGGCAAACCACAGTTTTTTACCAAAAAAATCTGTTTTGCAAATTCAGCATTGATTTAAAGACATCTGTGCAACTTAGATTTCATGTTAATACTGCATTTAGGCAAGGGGAAGCATAGTAGATATGCATACAGCAGAAACGAGACCATGCATAATATCGATACTACCAAATTTTCCAGTATGCATGGAGGAGCCTGGTAGGCTGTAGTCCATAGGGTTGCTAAGAGTCGGACATGACTGAGTGACTTCCCTTTCACTTTCCACTTTCAAGTATTGGAGAAGGAAATGGCAACCCACTCCAGTGTTCTCGCCTGGAGAATCCCAAGGACGGGGGAGCCTGGTGGGCTTCTGTCTCTGGGGTCGCATAGAGTCGGACACAATTGAAGTGACTTAGCAGCAGCAGCAGCAGTCCATAGAAGGTCTGAACAAAATTATTAAAAAGTTGAAACAGTTCCCACTATTTTTAAAAAAGTAATAAATAATTTAGAAATAATTATTTAATAGAGTTCATTGGAAAATTCTATTGGCTTTCATACTGTAGATATATTCACACATATACAACATATACACTCAAAATACATCACAGACATATTAAGCCTTCTAATGTTGTAGGATAGTCTTTCAACTCAATTAGAATCTTTAGTCAAAACAATAAATGGCCATTCCAATTTGAGATGATGATGTCTGATTCACATTAATCCACTTTCCCATTTAAATACCTATGAGAACAAGGTATAGAATCTAAGTAGCTTTTAGTAGAGGAGCAGTTCTATGAGGCAAAGACCAACTTGGGCTTAACGGAAAATAAAATATATGTAAGAGAAGACTTTTAGTGTTTTCACTTTATATTGCCATATTAGTGGCTCAAGGATGGGGATACAAACAAAAAATTATTGGTCATTCATTTACCATTTGAAAAACTGTTAACGACACAGGTAGCCATCCCCACCTGGAGCTCTTCAGTATTTATTGCTAAATACCTTAAGAAAACTATAGTTCTTAGTGATGCATCATTGCATGAGGTAAAATGGAATGATCAATAACCAAAAGTGTTTTAAAATCTCTAATGTGTTAGAGCTCAGATATTTTTTTTAAATTCACAAAAACAAAATAAGAACTCAAGAGTAGGTTTATGATGATAATTTATAGCAAGTAAACAAATGGAGGCATATTTTTATAATTATTTTAAAGAGATTAATCATAAGAGAAAAAGCAATATGTAAAAGAATGTTGCAAAAATGAAATAATTATATAATAATAATAGTACAGGTGTACAATTCTAAACTGTATTGGCACACATTGGGAATCGTTGAAAGGATGTTGTAAAAGATGCTTAATAATTTCAAATTAGATAAGGAGAAAAATGTATTGTACTCAAATTTTATAGTTATAGAAAATAATATTTACAAATATAATTGCAAATTATATAAAGTAAAAATAAAAGTAATATGTATTAAATCAGCAATTTTCTTAAGATAATAGCAATGTTTTATTTTTTTAAAAGATCAATGTCAAATGCAGTCCCATAGACTGTTTCTGAAAACAAATTGTTATAGCCTTCCTGGAAAGAAGTTTGGGGACATACTTATGTAGGCACACATAATTGTACTTCTTGATCCATTAAATCCACATCCTATAAAATATACCATGAGGTTCAAATTCAACTGTGATATATGTACAATAATGTTCAGTGCAATATTATTTATAATTTGCTATAAATTTCAGTGAGAAAATAAAAATAAGTTACATGTCTAACAACAAAACGCAGACACATAGGTCATAGTATACATCTTAATATAATGTTCACATGAAAATTATTTTTCAAACAGTATGTAATATCATAGAAATATTTATAATTTTAAGTAAAAAGGTAGAATATATATAATATGACATCAGTTTCTGTTGAAGAAAAATATACATATAAAAATAAAGAATGAGAAGAATAAAAGTTATATGAAAATATGATGAAATATTACTAATAGGTTTTTGAATTATGGGTAGTTTTTATTTACTCACTCATAGCATTTTTTTGCTAATTATATGTAAATGAGTGCATATTGCTTTTAAAATTTAAATAAATAAAGCTAAGTGATCACATGATAACTGTGATCCTAAATTTTTTTGAAGGTAAATAAGCATGATTCATTTTATTGCACTTTGCTTTATTGTACTTTGCAGATTCTGCATTTTTTGCAAATTGAACGTTTGTGGCAACCCCACATCAAGCAAGTCAATTGTCTTCATTTTTCCAGAAACATTGGATTAATTCATGTCTCTGTCACAATTTTGTAATTCTCAAAGTTTTTCAAGCTTTTTCATTATTATTATATTTGTTATGGTGATCTGGGATCACTAATGTTTGATGTTACCATTGTAACTGTTTTCAAGGGTCAGAAATCATGCCCATATAAGATGGCAAGCTTAATCAAATGTGTATGTTCTGACTGTTCTGTGGACTGGCCTTTACCCCATCTCTATCCCTCTTCTTGGATGGACCTCAGTATTCTGAGACTCAACAATATTGAAATTAGGCCAGTTAATAACTATACAATATCTTAAAAGACATTGAACACTTAAAAGTGTTCAAGAGAAAGAAAGAGCCCCTCATCTCTCACTTAAATCAAAAGCTGGAACTGATTAAGCTTAGTGAGGAAGTCACATAAAAAGCTGAAATAAGCCAAAATCTAGACATCTTGTGCCAAATAATTAGCCAACTTTTATATGAAATGGGAAAGTAATTGAAGGAAATTAAAAATGTTTCTCCAGTGAACATATGAATGGTAAGAAAGTGAAACAACCTTGCTTATATGGAGAAAGATTTAATGATCTTATTTTATATTGCTTGTTTTTATTTTCTAAAAGTTTAAAAAAAAGATGTGGTGGTCTGGGTAGAAGATGGAACCAGCCACCACATTACCTTAAGCCAAGACTTAATTCAGAGCAAGGCCCACCAAACTCTTTTCCATCCTATAAAAACTGGAAGAGATGAGGTAGCATCAGAAGAAAACTTTACCTCTATAAGCTGTTTCTACAACATAAGAGTGTAAGATGAGGCAGCAAGACTCAAATAGAAGCTGCAGCAAGTTATCCAGAAGACCTAGCTAAGATAATTAATGAAAGTAGCTACATTAAACAACAGATTTTCAATGTAGACACAACAGCCTTACAGTGGTAGAAGGTGCCATCTAAGACTTTCATAGCTAGAAAGGAGAAGTCAATGCCTGGCTTCAAAGTGTCAAAGAACAGGTTGACTTTCTTGTTAGGGACTAATACAGATGGTGATTTAAGTTGAAGAAATGCTCATGTACCATTCCAAAACGCTTAGGGTCCTTGAAAATTATGTTAAATCTACTCTGCTTGTGCTCTACAAATGAAACAACAAAGACTAGATGACAGCACATCTGTTTACAATATGGTGTACTGAAGAGTTTAAGCCACTGCTGAGACCAATTATTCAGGAAAAAAAAATTCCTTTCAAAATGTTACTGCTTCTTAATAATGCACCACATCAGTCAAGAGCTCAAATGGACATGGAAAATGATATTAATGCTTTTATGCCTGTTAACACAATTTCCATTAAGTCAACCATGGAACAAGGAGTGAATTTTCCTTTCAAGTCTTGCTACTTAATAAATACATTTTGCAATGTTTGTAGCTGCCATGGAGAGTGGTTCCTCTGACGGATCTGTACAAAGTAAGTTGAAAACCCTCCGGAAAAGATTCACCATCCTAGATACCATTAAGAACATTATTGATCCATGGGAAGAATTAAAAATATCAACATTCACAAGAATTTGGAAGTTTATTCCAACTCTCATGGATGACTTCAAGGAGTTTAAGGTTTCAGTGGAGGAAGCCACTGCAGATGTGGGAGAAATAGTAAGAGAAATCAAATTAGATGTGGAACCTGAAGATCTGAATTTCTGCAGTCTCAAGAAAAAACTATCAGATGAGGAGTTGCTTCTTATGGATGAGTTAAAAAAGTAGTTGCCTGAGATGGACTCTACTTCTGAGGAAGATGCTCTGAAGATTGTTGAAATGCCAACAAAGGATTTAGAATATTGCATACACTTTGCTTGTACAGGAGCAGCAGTGCTTGAGAGAACTGACTCCAGCTTTGAATTTTCTACTGTTGATAAAATGCTCTCAAACAGCATTGTAAGCTATAGATATATAATTAGTAAAAGGAAGACCCAATCAGTGCAGAAAACTTCATTGTTGTCTTTTTTTAATTTAATTTTATTTTTAAACTTTACATAATTGCATTAGTTTCACCAAATATCAAAATGAATCCGCCACAGGTATACTTTTTAAGAAATTGCCACAGCTACTCCAACCTTCATCAATCATCAGTCTGATCATTCAGCAGCCATGAACATCAAGGTAAGACTCTCCACCAGAAAAAAGATAACAACTCACTGAGGGCTCAGTTGATGGTTATCATTTTTTAAGAACAAAGTATTTTTTTAGTTAAGGTATATATATTGTTTATTTTAGACATAATGTTATTGCACAATTAATAGACTACTGTATAGTTACATATAACTTTTAAATGCATTGTAAAACCAAAAAAAAAAAAGTTTGACTCATTTCACTGCTCTATATTCTCTATCATGGTCATCTGAAATCTCAGAGTTATGCCTTTATTATATGTATTCCAATTTTTTTTAACCTACTCCAAGGTAAAAATTTATAACATCCACAAATGATTTCTTCTACATATTATTGTGTTACAAATAGTGGCAAATTATTAGTAATCTCTATTGAATATCTCATCTTCTTTTCTCATTTGAAAGAGAAAATTTATGTGTGTCCTTCTGCTGCTCACATCTTGTTGTGGCCCATCTTCTACTATAACTCAGAATCTGGAGCCTTCGCTCTCTCATCGATAAATCACTGTATTCTAGGACTATGGGCAGAAAGAAGCTCATAAATTAAAATCATCTAATTATTTTGGTGAATTGTGTCACACTTTACTTTTTAAATGAAACAAACTAGACTAGACTAGAAGAATAGAATGTAGCATAAAGTAGAACAGAAGAGAACAAAACATGTTAGTAAGGTAATTATTGTTCCCCATAATTTCAGTTGTTCCTTTTTTGTTGTTGTTGTTATATATGTATGTGTGTACTGAGTCATGAGCTAAATTAATTCCTTAATATGGTTCATGATTTAAAAGGCTTGAAAAACCACTATACTAAAAGGATGACTGTTTTGGCCAACCAAACTAAAGGTTTCCCTGGCTCTGCTATAAAAATAAAAACTTTGCTGCTACTAAAGATATGGCATTTCATTTGGAGGTAGTTCTGTTCCCTGTTGCTTACATTTTTATAAAAAACCAAATATGACTGAAGATTCAAGCAGTGGGCTTTCAAAGGAAGTGTGCTACATACCACATTTTCATCAATCCCTAATTTCAAACTCCTCCATTAGTAAACTCCTCCTTCAGTCTGCAAGCTACCTATAGTTATAGACTTTGATCCAGCAAACTAGTAAATTTGTAAATGTACACTATTTGGAAATATACACATGGCAAACTTAGACTTCAGTCTACATCCTGCTATCTAGTAGATTATAAATGCAAATATATCCAACAGAAACTTTCAAATGTATAGAAAACAAATTGAAAACATCAGCATAGAAAACTTAAAGACCTCAGACTTAAAATCACAACATCAATTCCCTAGAAGTAAGCAGTCCTTTTTTTCCTTTTATATAGCATGCTAAGGAGCTTTAATTTTCAAAAGCATTGAGAGCTTAATTATGTTAATAGAACCTTAGAGGAGACTTTTTATAGTTCTGAAATAGAAAGATAAATATTTATGACTTTTCTTATTTCTAGTAGTGTGGTTAAGTCTGCATTCAGCTACTCACATTCTCTCAGCTGTTCTCTTTATTCCCCTCTCTGATTATTGGTGATATGAACATGATATTGAAAATTGTCATTGTACCTTAGTGTTACTACCTGTGTCAATAACAGTAACTGGCCTATTATATAGCTGTGGCAGTTGGAAGCTTGAGTGGAAAAGGCTAAAGCTTTTGGAGTCAGGCTTGAAACTTTAACTATGTCCCTTAATCTACTTGAATTTTACTTTCCTTGTATTTAATTTGAGGATAGAAGCAATAGTATATCTATCCTGCAGGCTTTGCATGGAAATTAAATAAGATGATGCATTAGATATCCTCAATAAATATTAGTCACCATTGTTTGTTAATGCTCAACAGAAGTTATCTAATTGTGCCTTGGAAGAACATGGAAGAACCTATATCACTGCCACAGGACCATGCATCAGCCAAAATTCTATTCCACCCTCTAATTAAAAAACAAATAAAATACAGTTTGTTGGCTTGAAGATGGAGGAGGAATAGGACGGGGAGACCACTTTCTCCCCCACAAATTCATCAAAAGAACATTTAAACGCTGAGTAAAATCCACAAAACAACTTCTGAATGCTGGCAGAGGATATCAGGCACCCAGAAAAGCAGCCCATTGTCTTCAAAAGGAGGTAGGAAAAATATAAAAGACAAAAAAAGAGACAAAAGAGGTAGGGATGGAGCTCCATCCTGGGAAGGGAGTCTTAAAAAGAGAGGTTTCCAAACACCAGGAAACACTCTCACTGCCGAGTCTGTGCTGAGCCTTGGAAGCACAGAGGGCAACATAATAGGAAGGAAAAATAAGTAAGTAATTAAAACCCACAGATTAAGAGCCCAACGGTAACTCCCCCAGCAGAGAAGCAGCGCATATACCTGCACCCACCACTAGCAAGTGGGGGCTGGGAAGGGAGGCGTGGGCTGCATTGCTTAGAGTAAGGATCAGGACTGAATGCACCAGAGGGTAATCAGAGCGAACTAATTTGGGCTAGCAAACCAGACTGTGAGATAGCTATCATGCTAAAAGCCCTAAGACACCACCAGGCCCGTGCACAGAACAAAGGGCAGAACAGAACTAGCTGGCAGCAGACCATCCCCCTCAGGTGACAGGCAGCCAGAGCCGGAAGGGGGCAATCGCAGCCCCAGAGAGACATTATCTACCAAACTGCAAGCAGGCTTCTTTGCTTACTAAGGCTTCTTGGGGTTCTGGACAGTCATCCGCCTGAGAAGGTGCACCGGTTGTACACCCAGAAAACCTAGTGGCAGGGACAGGAGAGGCAATAAGTCACAGTGACTGCGCTCGCCAAACAACTCATCACCTGAGCTGCTCGGAGCTGGGAAGGGCACAAACGCAGGCCCAACGGAGTCTGCACCTCTGAGGACTACCCAAGTGCCTGAACCTGAGCGGCTTAAGACCCGCGAGGTGCATGCAGCCCAGGGCTGGCCTCAGAGGGTTCCCAGCAGAGCAACCTAGAGCCTGAGCTGTGTGGGCAGGGAGGGTGCACGTGCCGTGAGCAGGGGCAGGCCCAGTGTGGCTGAGACACTACAAGCACATGCCAGTGTTATTTGCCTACAGTGTCCCTCCCTCCCCACAGCGCGACTGAACAAGTGAGCCTAAGAAAGTGTCCACCACTGCCTCTTTGTGTCAGGGCGGAAATCAGACACTGAAGAGACCAGCAAACAGAAGCTAAAACCGAGGGAACTGCCTTGGAAGTGACAGGTGCACTAGATTAAAACCCTGTAGTTAATACCAACTACATAGGAAGGGGCCTATAGATCTTGAGAAATATAAGCCAAAACAAGAAACTATCCGAAAATGAACTGACCCCACACTGCCCACAACAACACCAGAGAAAGTCCTAGATATATTTTTACGATCATTCTTTTCCTTTTTTTTTCTTCTTTTTTTTCCTTTTCTTTTTTTTTCCGTTTTTAACTTTTTTTTAAAATTTTTAAGTCCTCTATTACTCCTTTAATTTTCATTTTTATAACCCACTATTACTTTTCAAAAAAAAAGACTATTTTTAAAGCAAACTCCATATTATATATATATATATATATATTTAATAGCTTTTGTGACTTTTTTTTTTCTTATTATTATTTTCTTTAATATTGTATCTTTGAAAATCCAACCACTACTCTAGAATTTTAATCTTTGCTTTTTGGTATTTGTTATCAATTTTGTACCTTTAAGAATCCAATCTTCAGTACCTATTATTACTTGGGAGCGAGATTACTGGCTTGACTGCTGTCTTCCCCTTTGGACTCACCTTTCTCTCCATTAGGTCGCCTCTGTCTCCTTCCTCCCCCTTCTCGTCTCTATCCAACTCTCTGAATCTCTGTGTATTCCAGACGGTGGGGGACACTTAGGGAACTGATTACTGGCTTGATCTGTCTCTTTCCTTTTCATTCTCCCCTTTTATCCTCCTGGCCACATCTGTCTCCATCCTCCCTCTTCTCTTTTCTGTATAACTCCATGAACATCTCTGAGTGGTCCAGACTGTGGAGCACACATAAGGAAGTGATAACTGGCTAGCTTGCTCTCTCCTCTTTTGATTCCACCTCATCCCATTCGGGTCACCTCTAACTCCCTCCTCCCTCTTCTCTTCTCCATGTAACTCTGTGAACCTCTCTGGGTGTCCCTTACTGTGGAGAAACTTTTCATCTTTAACCTAGATGTTTTATCAACAGTGCCATATAGAAAGAGAAGTCTTGAGACTACTGTAGAAATAAGGCTGAAAACCAGAAGCAGGAGGCTTAAGTCCAAATCCTGAGAACATCATAGAACACCTGACTCCAGGGAAGATTAAGTGATAGAAGCTCATCAAACGCCTCCATACCTACACTGAAACCAAGCACCACCCAAGGGCCAACAAGTTCCAGAGCAAGACATACACAAATTCTCCAGCAACACGGGAACACAGCCCTGAGCTTCAATATACAGGCTGCCCAAAGTTACTCCAAATCCATTGAAATCTCATAACTCGTTACTAGACACTTCATTGCACTCCAGAGAGAATAAATCCAGCTCCACCCACCAGAACACCGACACAAGTTTCCCTAACCAAGAAATCTTGACAAGCTACCGATACAATCCCACCCACAGCAAGGAAACTCCATAATAAAGAGAACTCCACAAACTGCCAGAATACAGAAAGGCCACCCCAAACTCAGCAATATAAACAAGATGAAGAGATAGGGGAATACCCAGTAGGTAAAGGAACAGGATAAATGCCCACCAAACCAAACAAAAGAGGAAGAGATAGGGAATCTACCTGATAAAAATTCCAAATAATGATAGTGAAAATGATCCAAAATCTTGAAATAAAAGTGGAATCACAGATAAATAGCCTGGAGTCAGGATTGAGAAAATGCAAGAAAGTTTTAACAAGGACCTAGAAGAAATAAAAAATAGTCAATATATAATGAATAATGCAATAAATGAGTTCAAAAACACTCTGGAGGCAACAAATAGTAGAATAATGGACGCAGAAGATAGGATTAGTGAAATAGAATGGCAGAAATAAATGAATCAGAGAGGAAAAAAGAGAAACAAATTAAAAGAAATGAGGACAACCTCAGAGACCTCCAGGACAATATTAAATGCCACAACATTCGAATCATAGGAGTCCGAGAAGAAGAAGACAAAAAGAAAGACCATGAGAAAATACTTGAGATAATAGTTGAAAACTTCCCTAAAATGGGGAAGGAAATAATCACCCAAGTTCAAGAAACCCAGAGAGTCCCAAACAGAATTAACACAAGGTGAAACACCCCAAGGCACATATTAATCAAATTAACAAAGATCAAACACAAAGAACAAATATTAAAATCAGCAAGGGGAAAAAACCAAATAACACACAAGGGGATTCCCATAAGGATAACAGCTGATCTTTCAATAGAAACTCTTCAGGCCAGGAGGGAATGGCATGACATACTTAAAGTGACGAAAGAAAATAACTACAGCCCAGATTACTGTACCTAGCAAGGATCTCGGAGAAGGCAATGGCACCCCACTCCAGTACTCTTGCCTGGAAAATCCCATGGATGGAGGAGCCTGGTAGGCTGCAGTCCATGGGGTCGCTAGGAGTTGGACACGACTAAGCGACTTCTCTTTCACTTTTCACTTTCACGCATTGGAAAAGTAAATGGCAACCCACTCCAGTGTTCTTGCCTGGAGAATCCCAGGGACAGAGGAGCCTGGTGGGCTGCCGTCTATGGGGTCTCACAGAGTCGGACACGACTGAAGCGACTTAGTAGCAGCAGCAGCAGCAGCAGCAAGGATCTCATTCAAATATGAAGGAGAATTCAAAAGCTTTACAGACAAGCAAAAGCTGAGAGAATTCAGCACCACCAAACCAGCTCTCCAACAAATGCTAAAGGATATTCTCTAGACAGGAGACACAAAAACAGTGTATAAATTCGAACCCAAAACAATAAAGTAAATGGCAACGGGATCATACTTATCAATAATTACCTTAAACATGAATGGGTTGAAGGCCCCAACCAAAAGACAAAGACTGACTGAATATATACAAAAACAAGACCCCTATATATGTTGTCTACAAGAGACCCACCTCAAAACAGGGGACACATACAGACTGAAAGTGAAGGGCTGGAAAAAGGTATTCCATGCAAACAGAGATCAAAGGAAAGCAGGAGTAGCAATACTCATACCAGATAAAATAGGCTTTAAAACAAAGGCTGTGAAAGGAGACAAAGAACGACACTACATAATGATCAAAGGATCAATCCAAGAAGAAGATATAACAATTATAAATATATACACACCCAACATAGGAGCACCACAATATATAAGAAAAATGCTAACAAGTATCAAAGGGGAAATTAACAATAACACAATAATAGTGGGAGATTTTAATACCCCACTCACACCTATGGATAGATCAACTAAACAGAAACTTAACAAAGAAACACAAACTTTAAATGATAGAATAGACCAGTTAGACCTAATTGATATCTATAGGACATTTCACCCCAAAACAATGAATTTCACCATTTTCTCAAGTGCACATGGAACCTTTTCCAGGATAGATCACATCCTGGGCCATAAATATAGCCTTGGTAAATTCAAAAAAATTGAAATCATTCCAAGCATCTTTTCTGACCACAATGCAGTAAGATTAAATCTCAATTACAGGAGAAAAAATATTAAAAATTCCAACATATGGAGGCTGAACAACACGCTGCTGAATAACCAACAAATCACAGAAGAAATAAAAAAAGAAATCAAAATATGCATAGAAACGAGTGAAAATTAAAACACAACAACCCAAAACCTATGGGACACTGTAAAAGCAGTGGTAAGGGGAAAGTTCATACAGGCATACCTCAAGAAACAAGAAAAAAGTCAAATAAATAACCTAACTCTACAACTAAAGCAACTAGAAAAGGAAGAAATGAAGAACCCCAGGGTTAGTAGAAGGAAAAAAAATCTTAAAAATTAGGGGAGAAACAAATGCAAAAGAAACAAATGAGACCATAGCAAAAATCAACAAAGACAAAAGCTGGTTCTTTGAAAGGATAAATAAAATTGACAAACCATTAGCCAGACTCATCAGGAAACAAAGGGAGCAAAATCAAATCAATAAAATTAGAAATGAAAATGGAGAGATCACAACAACAACACACAAATACAAAAGATCACAAGAGACTACTATCAGCAATATATGCCAATAAAGTGGACAACGTGGAAGAAATGGACAAATTCTTAGAAAAGTACAACTTTCCAAAACTGAACCAGGAAGAAATAGAAAATCTTAATAGACCCATCACAAGCATGGAAATTGAAACTGTAATCAGAAATCTTCCAGCAAATAAAAGCCCAGGTCCAGACGGCTTCACAGCTGAATTCTACCAAAAATTTAGAAAAGAGCTTACACCTATTTTACTCAAACTCTTCCAGAAAATTGCAGAGGAAGGTAAACTTCCAAACTCCTTCTATGAGGAAGTTGACCCTAATACCAAAACCTGAGCATTATGCCACAAAAAAAGAAAACTACAGGCCAATATCACTGATGAACATAGAGGCAAAAAATCCTTAATAAAATTCTAGCAATTAGAATCCAACAATACATTAAAAAGATCATATACCATGACCAAGTGGGCTTTATCCCAGGGATGCAAGGATTCTTCAATTACCGCAAATCAATCAATGTAATACACCACATTAACAAATTGAAAAATAAAAACCATATGATTATCTCAATAGATGCAGAGAAAGCCTTTGATAAAATTCAACATCCATTTATGATAAAAACTCTCCAGAAAACAGGAATAGAAGGAACATACCTCAACATAGTAAAAGCTATATATGACAAACCCACAGCAAACATTACCCTCAATGGTGAAAAATTGAAAGCATTTCCCCTAAAGTCAGGAACAAGACAAGGGTGCCCACTCTCACCACTACTATTCAACATAGTTTTGGAAGTTTTAGCTACAGCAACCAGAGCAGAAAAATAAATAAAAGGAATCTAAATTGGAAAAGAAGAAGTAAAACTCTCACTGTTTGCAGATGACATGATCCTCTACATAGAAAACCCTAAAGACTCCACAAGAAAATTACTAGAGCTAATCAATGAATATAGTAAAGTGGCAGGATATAAAATCAACACACAGAAATCCCTTGCATTCCTATACACTAATAATGAGAAAATAGAAAGAGAAATTAAGGAAATAATTCCATTCACCATTGCAATAAAAAGAATAAAATACTTCAGAATATATCTACCTAAAGAAAATAAAGACCTATATATAGAAAACTATAAAACACTGATGAAAGAAATCAAAGAGGACACTAAGAGATGGAGAAATATACCATGTTCATGGATTGGAAGAATCAATAGAGTGAAAATGAGTATACTACCCAAAGCAATCTATAGATTCAATGCAATTGCTGTCAAGCCACCAACGGTATTTTTCACAGAGCTAGAACAAATAACTTCACAATTTGTATGGAAGTACAAAAAACCTCAAATAGCCAAAGAAATCTTGAGAAAAAGAATGGAACTGGAGGAATCAACCTGCCTGACTTCAGGCTCTACTACAAAGCTTCAGTCATCAAGACAGTATGGTACTGACACAAAGACAGAAATATAGATCAATGGAAAAAAATAGAAAGCCCAGAGATAAATCTATGCACCTACGGACACCTTATCTTTGACAAAGGAGGCAAGAATATACAATAGAGAAAAGACAATCTCTTTAACAAGTGGTGCTTGGAAAGCTGGTCAACCACTTGTAAAAGAATGAAACTAGAACGCTTTCCAACACCATACACAAAAATAAACTCAAAATGGATTAAAATTCTAAACAAAAGCCAGAAACTATAAAACACTTAGAGGAGAACATAGGCAAAACACTCTCTGACATACATCACAGCAGGATCCTCTATGACCCACCTCCCAGAATATTGGAAATAAAAGCAAAAATTAACAAATGGGATCTAATTAAAATTAAAAGCTCCTGCACAGCAAAAGAAACTATGAGCAAGGTGAAAACACAGCCTTCAGAAGGGGAGAAAATAATAGCAAATGAAGCAACTGACAAACAACTAATCTCAAAAATATATAAGCAAAACCTCCAGCTCAATTCCAGAAAAATAAACGACCCAATCAAAAAATGGGCCAAAGAACTAAATAGACATTTCTCCAAAGAAGACATACAAATGGCTTACATGCACATGAAAAGATGTTCAACATCACGCATTATCAGAGAAATGCAAATCAAAACCACAATGAGGTACCACTTCACGCCAGTCAGGATGGCTGCGATCCAAAAGTATACAAGCAATAAATGGTAGAGAGGATGTGGAGAAAAGGGAACTCTCTTACACTGTTGGTGGGAATACAAACTAGTACAACCACTATGGAGAACAGTGCGGAGATTCCTTAAAAAACTGGAAATAGAACTGCCATACAACCTAGCAATCCCACTGCTGGGCATACACACCAAGGAAACCAGAATTGAAAGAGACACATGTACTCCAATGTTCATCGCAGCACTGTTTATAATAGCCAAGACATGGAAGCAACCTAGATGTCCATCAGCAGATGAATGGATAATAAAGCTGTGGTACATATACACAATGGAGTATTACTCAGCCAATAAAAAGAATACTTTTGAATCAGTTTTAATGAGGTGGATGAAACTGGAGCCTATTATACTGAGTGAAGTAAGCCAGAAAGAAAAACACCAATATAGTATACTAACACATATATATGGAATTTAGAAAGATGATAATGACAACCCTGTATGCAAGACAGCAAAAGAGACACAGATGTATAGAACAGTCTTTTGGACTCTGTGGGAGAGGGAGGGGGGCGTGATGATTTGGGAGAATGTTATTAAAACATGTATAATATAATATCACTGACATATAGCCAGACATCCTGGAATGTGAAGGCAAGTTGGCCTTAGAAAGCATCACTATGAACAAAGCTAGTAGAGGTGATGGAATTCCAGTTGAGCTATTTCAAATCCTGAAAGATGATGCTGTGAAAGTGCTGCACTCAATATGCCAGCAAATTTGGAAAACTCAGCAGTGGCCACAGGACTGGAAAAGGTCAATGTTCATTCCAATCCCAAAGAAAGGCAATGGCAAAGAATGCGCAAACTATGGCACAATTGCACTCATCTCACACGCTAGTAAAGTAATGCTCAAAATTCTCCAAGCCAGACTTCAGCAATACGTGAACCATGAACATCCTGATGTTCAAGCTGGTTTTATAAAAGGCAGAGGAACCAGAGATCAAATTGCCAACATCTGCTGGATCATGGAAAAAAACAAGAGAGTTCAAGAAAAACATATATTTCTGCTTTATTGACTACGTCAAAGCCTTTTACTACGTGGATCACAATAAACTGGAAAATTCTGAAAGAGATGGGAGTATCAGACCACCTGACTTGCCTCTTGAGAAATCTGTATGCAGGTCAGGAAGCAACAGTTACAACTGGACATGGAACAACAGACTGGTTCCAAATAGGAAAAGGAGTATGTCAAGGCTGTATATAGTCACCCTACTTATTTAACTTATACGCAGTGTACATCATGAGAAACTCTGGACTGGAAGAAATACAAGGTAGAATCAAGATTTCTGGGAGAAATATCAGTAACCTCAGATATGCAGATGACACCACCCTTACGGCAGAAAGTGAAGAGGAACTAAAAAGCCTCTTGATGAAAGTGAAAGTGGAGAGTAAAAAAGTTAGCTTAAAGCTCAGCATTCAGAAGACGAAGATCATGGCATCTGGTCCCATTACTTCATGGGAAATAGATAGGGAAACAGTGGAAACAGTGTCAGACTTTATTTTTGGGGTCTCCAAAATCACTGTGGATGGTGACTGCAGCCATGAAATTAAAAGATGCTTACTCCTTGGAAGGAAAGTTATGACCAACCTAGATAGCATATTCAAAAGCAGAGACATTACTTTGCCAACAAAGGTCCGTCTAGTTAAGGCTATGGTTTTTCCTGTGGTCATGTATGGATGTGAGAGTTGGACTGTGAAGAAGGCTGAGCACCGAAGAATTGATGCTTTTGAACTGTGATGTTGTAAAAGATTCTTGAGAGTCCCTTGGACTAAAAGGACATCCAACCAGTCCATTCTGAAGGAGATCAGCCCTGGGATTTCTTTGGAAGGAATGATGCTAACGCTGAAACTCCAGTACTTTGGCCACCTCCTGCAAAGAGTTGACTCATTGGAAAAGACTCTGATGCTGGGAGGGATTGGGGGCAAGAGGAGAAAGGGACAACAGAGGATGAGATGGCTGGATGGCATCACTGACTCAATGGACATGAGTCTGAGTGAACTCCTGGAGTTGGTGATGGTAAATATCACCTTGGAAATAAGAATCAGAAGAAAATCAAACATAGACTGTGGGAGAGGGAGAGGGTGGGATGATTTGGGAGAATGGCATTGAAACATGTATAATATCATATGTGAAACGAATCGCCAGTCCAGTTTCGATTCAGGATACAGGAAGTTAGGGGCTGGTGCACTGGGATGACCCAGAGGGATGGTATGGGGAGGGAGGTGGGAGGGGGGGTTCTGGATGAGGAACATGTGTACACCCATGGCGGATGCATGTTGATGTATGGCAAAACCAATACAATATTGTAAAGTAAAAAAAAAAAAAAAAAAGAGATAATAATAATAATATAAATAAATAAAATACAGTTTTACTTAACCTACTGTTTTAATGTATCATTTCCAATTTTTATCTGAGTATTGCTTCCAATTAATTGTGTAATTCAAACCTCTTCTTTACTTGTCATATTTTATTTCTTCCTGTTATATAATACAACATTTATAGCATCTGTCATGTTCTACAACAATATCCCCATTCCTTTACACTTCTGATTAAGACATTTCTTCATCTGTTTTGTTTTCCTTTAAGATAATAAGTATCTCACTATGAACTTATCTTTTATCACTGTCAAAGAGACAAAAGGAAAGTGGTCAAAGTGACAGAAAGATAGGAAAAGTGAAGATAAATTTGCTTATGTAAACAGACTGCTCCAGTGATCTATTTCTATGTAACTACCCCCAAATCAAGTGGCTTAAACAACAAGCATTTTATTATATCTCACAGATATTCTGAGTCAGAAATTCTGGAAAGGCCCAGTTGAACAATTTTTCTGCCCTTTTTTGGCCTCAACCTTAGTTGTTCACTTATACTCCAGAGGGCAGATGGTCTGGCCTGGAGGATTCAGGATGGCTTAACTAACATGTTTAGTACCTTGGCAGAAATGGCTGAAAAGTTGGCCTCAACAGTAGCTTTCAACAAAACTACCACATACATTTGTATGTGGCATAAGCCATACAACATGGGATATGAGACTAACCAAATAACTTAGATGGCAGCTCAGGGATCTAAGTACAAGTATTCCAGCAAATAAAGCTAAAACCTCATTGCCTTTTACCACCCATGCTCATAAAGCAGATGGTACCACTTCCAGCACATTCTACTGGCTGTTTAGGACTGTAAGATATTCCACCATGATACACAAAGTATAAGAAAAACCTCACAGGCAGCTGACTTTAACCACACAATGTAGTATTAAAAGTGCAAATCACATTAAATGAACTAATTTCAATGTTTCATTGACGATATTGGGCTATATTGACTATATTGGACTATATTCTCAACTGTAGAGCCTCTACAGGAGGATGGTATAATGTAAAGTTTTGGAATTAAGTTACAAATATAATTTCAAGTCCTGCTTGAACATTAGGCTCTGAGAACCTCCAGTGCTTCATTTGTAGATGGAAATTAAATAAAATTCACTCTGGTTACACAACAATACATCTCAACTCCTTGGAATCAACTTCTATAATCATATGTGATCATGGGTTCCTCATAATTGTGCTAGATGTATTTTTAATTATCATTCCTATTTTTACAAAATAAACTACGTTTCAAAGAGATTAAATAACTTGCTCAAACCTAAAACAAGTAAGTAGTAGAACAAATATTCATTACTAGATCTATGATTTCAGTTCAGTTCAGTTCAGTCGCTCAGTCGTGTCCAACCCTTTGTGACCCCATGAATTGCAGCACGCCAAGCCTCCCTGTCCATCACCAACTCCCGGAGTTCACTCAGACTCACGTCCATATGTCAGTGATGCCATCCAGCCATCTCATTCTTTGTCGTCCCCTTCTCCTCCTGCCCCCAATCCCTCCCAGCATCAGAGTCTTTTCCAATGAGTCAACTCTTCGCATGAGGTGGCCAAAGTTCTCTAGTTTCAGCTTCAGCATCATTCCTTCCAAAGAAATCCCAGGGCTGACCTCCTTCAGAATGGACTGGTTGGATCTCCTTGCTGTCCCAGGGACTCTCAAGAGTCTTCTCCAACACCACAGTTCAAAAGCATCAATTCTTCAGTGCTCAGGTTTCTTCACAGTCCAGCTATCACATCCATACATGACCATTGGAAAAACCATAGCCTTGACTAGATGGACCACTGTTGGCAAGGTAATGTCTCTGCTTTTCAATATGCTCTCTAGGTTGGTCACAACTTTTCTTCCAAGAAGTGTCTTTTAATTTCATGGCTGCAGTCACCATCTGCAGTGATTTTGGAGCCCCAAAACATAAAGTTTGACACTGTTTTCCCATCTATTTCCCATGAAGTGATGGGACCAGATGCCATGATCTTCGTCTTCTGAATGTTGAGCTTTAAGCCAACTTTTTCACTCTCCACTTTCATTTCCATCAAGAGGCTTTTTAGTTCCTCTTCACTTTCTGCCATAAGGGTGGTGTCATCTGCATATCTGAGGTTATTGATATTTCTCCCAGCAATCTTGATTCCAGCTTGTGCTTCTTTCAGCCCAACGTTTCTCATGATGTACTCTGCATATAAGTTAAATAAGCAGGGTGACAATATACAGCCTTGAAGTACTCCTTTTCCTATTTGGAACCAGTCTGTTGTTCCATGTCCAGTTGTAACTGTTGCTTCCTGACCTGCATATAGGTTTCTCAAGAGTCAGGTCAGGTGGTCTGGTATTCCCATCTCTTTCAGAATTTTCCACAGTTTATTGTGATCCACACATTCAAAGGTTTTGGCATAGTCAATAAAGTAGAAATAGGTTTTTTTCTTGAACTCTCTTGCTTTTTCAGTCATCCAGCAGATGTTGGCAATTTGATCTCTGGTTCCTCTGCCTTTTCTAAAACCAGCTTGAACATCTGGAAGTTCACGGTTCATGTATTGCTGAAGCCTGTCTTGGAAAATTTTGAGCATTACTTTATTAGCATGTGAGATGAGTGCAATTGTGCTGTAGTTTGAGCATTCTTTGGCATTGCCTTTTTTGGGGATTGGAATGAAAACTGACCTTTTCCAGTCCTGTGGCCACTGCTGAGTTTTCCAAATTTGCTGGCATATTGAGTGCAGCACTTTCACAGCATCATCTTTCAGGATTTGGAATAGCTCAACTGGAATTCCATCACCTCCACTAGCTTTGTTCGTAGTGATGCTTTCTACAGCCCTCTTGCCTTCACATCCCAGGATGTCTGGCTCTAGGTGAGTGATCTATGATTTCAAAGGACTATTAATACTATTTGACTGCACTATGCCTCCCATTACTTTTGCAAAGATTCTGGATATAATCATTTTAAGAAACTGTTCTGCATATTCTGAAGCACAATATGAAGGTAAAGCATCATATTTATATTGATTCCAACAGCTTAGAGAGCTATAATTGTCTATAATGATGTTTATCATGCTTCATGATACACAAAAATAAACTAGTAAACCTCGAACTCTATGTCACAAATGTTCATATGAAATATGGCTGAAAACAAACAAAATCATATTGATCAGCCCTAAGTGTAACAGAGTCTAATTTTAATATTTGTGTGTCAAAGCTACTTTTATCCTCCCTGTGTTTTATTATGTATCACATAGAGAAAAGTCAGTCATCTTTTATTTCTGAGGAAAAAGACTTCCATCCTCTTCCTGCTTCTAAATTTTCAAATATAAAGCAGGTTATAATGGAGAAGTCTGAAGGCCAGAGAATTAGTGATTCTAATCCTTTCTCTTCCTTTGAAGCCATTGAATTGCTTTAATGTAACCCCACAGACATTAGAAACATGCCCAATGAAATCAGAATATTCATTTTGGTAATGTTCTGTTAATAGAAAATGGATAATATGATCCAAGGAAAATAGGAGGAAAAAAAATTACTTTTCCTGTACTATTAAAACCCAAAATGTAGAATTAACATCTTTGAGAAATATCAATAACCTCAGATATGCAGATGACAGCACCCTAATGGCAGACAGTGAAGAAGAACTAAAAAGCCTTTTGATGAAGGTGAAAGAGAAGAGTGAAAAAGCTGGCTTAAAACTCAACATTCAAAAAACTAAGATTATGGCATCCTGTCCTATCACTTCGTGGCAAATAGATGGGGAAACAATGGAAACAGTGACAGATTTTATTTTCTTGAGCTCCAAAGTCACTGTGGATGGTGACTTCAGCCATGAAATTAAAAGATACTTGCTCCTTGGAGGAAAAACTATGACCAACCTAGGCAGCATATTAAAAAGCAGAGACATCACTTTTCCAATAAAGATCTGTTTAGTCAAAGTTATGGTTTTACCCGAGGTCATGTATGGATGTGAGAGTTGGACCATAAAGAAGACTGATCACTGAAGAATTGATACCTTTGAACTGTGGTGTTGGAGAAGACTCTTGAGAGTCCCTTGGACTGCAAGGAGATCATACCAGCAAATCCTCAGGGAAATCAACCCTGAATATTCATTGAAAGGACTGATGATGAAGCTGAAATTCCAATACTTTGACCCCCTGATACAAAGAGATGACTCATTGGAAAAGACCCTGATCCTGGGAAAGAGTGAGGGCAGGTGGAGAAGGGGGCGACACAGAATGAGATGGTTGGATGGCATCATCGTCTCAATGGACAAGAGTTTGAACAAACTCTGGAAAATAGTGATGGACATTGAAGCCTGCTGTACTGCAGCTCATGGGTTGTAAAGAGTCAGACACAACTGAAGAACTGAACCACAACAACAACAACATCTTTGAACCATTGTTATATAGAATTTCTAAAGCATTGAAACCCCCTTTTTTTCAGGTACAGCTATTTCTCCTAAAGCAAATCTTGAAATAATGAAGAATGAAAATATGTTTTATTGCCATTATAAAATACAGATTGTGTAATTCTATAGATTCAAAATAAAAAATGATCAATTGAACCTTAATGTTTAATCTGATTTAAACCTAGTGACCTTGGCTCAGTAAGATTTTACTAATATCTAACCATTACAGAAAATAATATTTTTTTCACTTTATTATTTTCATAAGATGTCTTATTCATCTTTATTAGTCTACAAAAATCAAGCTGATGGTTACAAATCATTCTCTCTCTCATTATTTATCTTTGATTTCTTTGAATGTCCAATAATATATCTCTCATAAATTTATAGGACTTAATATACAAAATGTCACATGTTTATATAGTACCTTATAGTTTACAAAACACTTTTATATGCCTTTTAATTATAATTAAACATAATATATTTTAAGAGTTCATTTTTTACAATAATTTATTTGTTAATATTTGGCTGTTCTGGGTCTTTGTTGCTGTATGTGCTTTTCTCTAGTTGTGGCAAGTGGGGGCTGCTCTCTAGCTGTGGTACATGGGCTTCTTATTGTAGTAGCTTCTTTTATTGTTGAGCACGGGCTTTAGGTGCTTCAGTAATTGTGGCATATGGGCTCAGTAGTTGCAGCTCCCTGGATCCAGAGCACAGGCTCAGTAGTTGTGGTGCATGGGCTTAGCTGCTCTGAGGCATGTGGGATCTTCTCAGACCAGGGATTAAATCCATGTCTTCTGCATTGGCAGCCACATTCTTTACCACTGAGCCACCAGAAAAGCCCTAAGTGCTCATGTTTAAATAGTCATCATTGAAACAAAATAACTAATTGGGAATTTTGAAAACAAATAAATTTTAGACTGCACTTGCATTTAACACATTTTTCATGACTAAAATTAATATTTATCTAATTTCTACCTACAACACTTTGTTGCAGATAAATTTATTTATTTCAAAAATATTTTGAAAAATATTGCTCTAATCAGTGTTCTCTATTATTCATAGTTCTGCAAGCTTCTTATAAATCTTACTTTTTTCTTTCTTTTCCCAAATATTATATTTTTTTCATTTTTTTTAAATTTTATTTTATTTTTAAATTTTACATAATTGTATTAGTTTTGCCAAATATCAAAATGAACCAAATATTATATTTAAAATATCATTCAGTACAACAAAATATAGAAACTAGCATTCTACCTCTTACATTTTTTTTCATATATAATTTCCTGGTAATAAGAACAGATTTCTTACCTCTTTATTTCACTTCACACTGTGTGAGTCAGTTCATTTCTCCCAATATTCTGCCAACTAGAATGCTCAGGAACAATAGCATGTAATCTTTAGTTTTTCTAGAGTTTATTTTTCTATATCTAACTATATTTAACTTATGACCAAAAGTTTTGAAACAGGCTCAGCATTTGGTTTACAAATAAAAACATGTGGTCAATTTTTGGCATGTTATGGATTGTTTTTTCCTGAGCATTAAAAGCGAGTACCTTTGCAAAGTAACTTATTCAGATTTGAATTTTCTGCCATTATACCATACCTATTACAATGACTGAAGTATAAATGATATTCAATAAATACCTACTAAGTTTTAATTTCCTAAGTCATGAAATAATTTAAAATCGAAGTCTAGATTTATGTTTTAAAGGATAAAATGAATCCTTGAAGAAGACAGTGCTTGGTACTTAGCCTGGAAATAAATACCCCAGGATTGTTTTGGCAGCTCTTCCATTGAGTAGCAATGCACATATGGCCATAATAAACCTTAACTATTACATCAGTGCAGTGCAATTAAAATTTAATTCTCTATCAAAGTTTGAGATCTTTGGTCAAGAGCTACTAACTAACTAAAACTTATTTTTATTATAAGAGAAGCTTAGTGTCAAACTGTCATTCATACTTTAAAATGAACACCATTAAAATGGCAAAAAAAAAAAAAAAAAACCTGATTAATATGCTCAGTTTTTAACACAGAACAAGTTATCCAATGGTTCCAGAGTGCCTGTTTATGGAAAGAGAGGGGAAAGGACAATAAATACATACAATAAAGCCTTACTCTTGCCAAACTACAAAAAGTAAAAAAAAAGGATACATGGAAAAACTTGATATTAAAACAACAACAACAACAACAATGTAGCTGATAGAAGAAGAGTAATAAAGAAGAAAGAGATTAAAGTAAGGCATTCAGGCATTTCAATGCAAAAAATAGAAGGAAAGTTAAAACTACTTTTAGGTGTTTTGAAAAGTAAGTGGTACAAATAAGGGAAATCACTGTACTTAAATATGATACAGCTAACATGACTGTCAAGCACTTTGAGAATTTATGTTATTTTTAAACAGATTGATGTTTAAGTTGGATAATCATTCTGCAATTAAAAATTATAATTATCTTTAAATATTTTTGTCTTACATAGAGTGTTTCAAATTTAAGAGGACTTGATGTTAAATAAAACTGAAATAAGCATTAAATCTTGTCAAAAGTTAAGATACACTAATAAATTAACATGATCAGAAAAAAATTACTTGTAACTTTTGTTTCTTTGAATATGCATCTCTGGGAGAGTAAAGGAAATGGGAATTTTATCAGAAAATCAGCTACAAAATATGAAGACAGCTAGAGCATTTTGTAAACGTCATCTAAATCAGCATTTCTCAAACTACCTATGGTACAAGAGCAGTTGATTTTCTAAATCATCAATTTGTTCCAGATCATTTTGTGAAGTACAATAAAAATAATTAAGAAAATGGAAGAGAAATAATAAAGATATACAAAATACATGCTCATATTTTTTACATTATTGATTCAATGGACATAAATTTGTTCCATCAAATATCCACAAAACTTTCTAAAAATTTCAAATTCTATACTTAGTTCATTGAACACTAGTTACAGTTAGTAAACTGACACCTGTGTGGAACCTCACTATGGATATGGATATTTATTTAAAATAAAAATAAAAAGAAATTATTTTTGTTTTATTTTATTTATTTTTATTTGTAGTATAGCAGATTTACAATGTTTCTGGAGTACAGCACAGTTACATATATATATTCTTTTTCAGTTTATTTTTCATTATAGCTTATCATAGAATATTGAGTACAGTTCCCTGTTCTATACAGTATGACAGTAGGTCTTTGTTGGTTATCTTATTTTAGTAAAACTATGTTAATGAAACAAAAAGACAAAGAAAAGAAATCGATTGAAAATGAACTTAAACTGCTGAAAATATTTCATATTGTAAACAAAGGGACTACTCTTTCCTGACTTGTTTTGCATGATGAGTAAGACACTTCCTATAATACAAAGCTTATAAGCACACAAAACAAAATACTTTCAAGGCCTTCTCTGACTCCTAAACACTACACTAACCATATATGCAGTCAACCAACTATCTAGGTTTAAACTATAATTTTATGTTGAATTTTATCCAATTAAAATAAATACATTAAAAAAAACAAAAAAATAAAATAAAATTTTATTTTATTTTATTTTTAATGTATTTATTTTAATTGGAGGCTAATTACTTTACAATATTGTATTGTTTTTGCCATGCATCAACATGAATCCACCACAGGTTTTAAAACTGCCATTTAAAAATAAGCTTCAAAGTTCATTTATGCAGTAAGTATTTACTGATGGTCTACTATATGCCAGGCACCCTGTTAGATACTAAAGCTATGTGTGTCAAACCTGACTTTAAGTACTGTTGGTGAAGTACTATACCATTATGCACTCTTTTCTGCCAAAGTTATAGTAGGTAAGGCAATCTCCAATTTCATTACAATAAAGTATGGCTTATTACAAGACTTAGACTGGTTTAAAACTTTTCTTTGAAGAATGTGTTTTGCTGTGCTGTGTTTAGTCACTCAGTCATTTCCGACTCTTTGTGACCACATGGACTGTAGCCTGCCAGGCTCTTCTGTCCATGGGGATTCCCCAGGTGGGAATACTGGAGTGGCTTGCCATGCCCTCCTCCAGAGGACTTTCCCAATGCGGGGATTGAACCCAGTTCTCCCTTATTGCAGGCAGATTCTTTAACATATGAGCCACCAGGGAAGCCTCCCTTTTTTAAAAGAATACTGTGCATCAAAACAGCAATGATATGTCACCTCCCCTTCTCAGATTCCTATTCATCAATAGATTGCTTTTAAAATACACACAGAGACACATTTACAGTGATATGGTAATCAGTCAGTAAAAATAATGAAGTTGCTCTGTATTGCCATGGAAAGACCTCTGACATTGTTAAGTGAACATATTGATTTACAGATCAACACATACAGGATGATTGCATGCATACATGGGATATTTCTGGAAGAATATCTAAGAAATTGTTGCAGGAGTAACAGGAGTTGCCTGGGATGGGAATGCTCCTTTTTTGTAATATGCTCTTTAATCTTATTTAATTTTTTTCACATGTCCTTGTGTCATTAAGCAATATTTTAAAAAAATAGATGGAAAATCATAAGACTCAGTTCCATGACTGATATTCCCCACCACTTGCAATTTATGAAAAGATATGTAACTCTCATTTAAGAATGACAAAAGTGACAGCTCTTCAGTCACTAAAACGTTGTAATTGCTAAATACTGCTTTTTTTGGGGGGGGGGCATCTATTAGAGTACTTATATTCTCTTAAAAATTGGAGAGTTTGGAAATTGAAGGAAAGGATAACACAGAAAGTTAATAGAAGTGATCATCCAGTGTCCTGACCCAAAATATGAGCTTGTGTAAAATTATAAAACTTCAGCTTTTTAAAATAAACTCAGAACTGTATTTTGTAATAAATATTTAATGATAGACTATTATATGGGAACCACTATGCTAGGCACTAAAGTCGGATATGTCAAACCTAAACCTTAAATAATTTTAGTGAAGGTAAGCTCCAGAGACTTTGGCCAAGATGACAAAAGTAGAAAGACTTGGAGTTTACCTCTACATAAGCACATCAAAATTACAGCTATTTACAAGAAATTGTTAATGAGAAAGATAAGAATCTAACATAACGTATTTTCTAAAACTAAGGATATAAAGAAAGAACCACAGGGAATTCCCTGGTGATCCAGTGGTAAGGACTTAATGTACTCAGTGTGGAAGGCCCAGGATTCAATCACTATTCAGGGAACTAAGACCCTGTGAGCCACGTGGTACAGCCAATAAATAAATACATTTATTAATTAAAGAAAGAAAGAATGGAAGGAAGGAAGACAACCAGGAGTACAAGAGGGGTAGAATTGAGATGTAGTTAAGACCATTATCCCCAGGTGGGCAACCCACAAATGGGAGAAAAATTATTGTTCTCCTTAGAGAACAATGGATCTGAGTCTGATATCAGTTTCCTTAGCCTGGTAGTTCTACACCAGGAAGGTAAGCCCCCAGAATGTTTGGCTTTGAAGGCCATGGGGCTTTATTTGGGAGACATAGAGGGCTGTGAGATTTAGAGACTCCATTCTTTTTTTTTTCTTAATTAAAGGATAATTGCTTTACAATGCTGTATTGGTTTCTACCATACAACAATTTTAATCAGCCATAAGTATACATATATCCCCTCGCTTCTTGAACATCCCTTCCACCACTCACCCGATCTCACCCCTCCAGGGTGTCACAGAGCACTGGGTTGAGCTCTCTGTGTTATACAACAACTTCCCTCTAGCTATTTTACATATGGTTAGATATATTTCAATGCTACTCTATCAATTCATACCACTCTCTCCTTCCCCTGGTTGGTCCACAAATCCATTCTCTACTTCTGTGAGACTCCATTCTTGATGACCACACACAAAAGCTCACATGTTCTGTGATCCAAGGTAGAACAAGTCATTTGAAAGGAATTTGAAAGGCCAGACCCACTTGTTGATGTTGGAGAGCCTCCCAAAGAAGAAAGAGGAAACTGGAGCTCAACCTGGGAGCAAATATATTTGTGGCAACTATTTCTGTAATCTCATTCTACTACCTGGACACTGGTGCTAACAAGCTCATTTTGAAATGCTCTTCTAGATTATTGGAACTGGAACCTGGCTATTCCCAACATCCTTTTAATACAAGTCCTAGGACAGATAACTCAGGCCAAGCAACTAGCCAGGCAGAGACACAGCTGCACCCACCAGCAAGCAAGCTGCCTTAAGATTCCCTGAGAGCAAACCCACCCATGGGCATAGCAATGTCCACCAGAGGGCCTGGGACCTGGTCCCACACACTAGTGTGCAGACACTAATACCAGGACCCCAAGGGCCATACACTCAGAAACCTGAGGATCCAGCTTTACCCACTAGTAGGCAGGAACAAGCCCCAGGACTCCTTGGGCTCTAGTGAGCCAGTGCTAACTTAAGAACCAGTCTCAACCATGTGTGAACAGTCATCAGCTCCAGGATTATCTGGGCCCAAGCCCCACCAACCAACAGGCCAGACTCTGAGACCCAACTCTGCTCTCCTGTGATGCACCATTAACCCCAGGAGAACCTAAGTTGCATTCCACCCACTAGATGACAAACACCAGATCCCAAACTTCTGGGTCTTGGGGGAAGAGACCCCAGGACCTCATTTTAGCCAGCAGAAGGCTAAAACAACTCCCAGGGCCATTCTCACACACCAGTGGACAGGCACAAGCTCTAGGGCCACTGCAGCTAACTAAAGAAGTACACAGTTCACCGAGTAGAAGTTCAGCATCAGGCCTGGGACCACCTGAGCTCCAGACCTGCCCACTAGCAGACCAATGTCAACTCAGATCCTTTGTACCCCTCAGCCAACTGTCCCAGGATCTAGCCCCACTCATCAAAATGCCACAACCAGCTTTAAAACACCCAAGAACCCAACCATCAACAGAACAACACTATATCCAAGACCACTGGCCCCATAAGCACCCATACTAGAACCCAACTCTGTTTGCTAGTTGATCAGAACTAGGTCCAGGACACATGTGGTTCTGCAGCCAGTCTCATGATTACTGAGTTCAACCTGAAAAGAGCAGGTAGTAGCCTTCTCACAAGGCAGAGCTTGGCAACATGCCAGAGCATGGACCAGTCAGGCCTTTCAGACCACCCACAGTAGTCAAGTTACCACAGCAGAAGGATCCATGACCATACATAGAGGACATCACTAGAACATATATCTCTGGTTACCAGAGGGGAGTGCACTGACAGGACGTGTAAAATGTTTCCTATAAAAGGCCACTTCTCCAAAATCAATAAACATAACCAATCTGTGAGATACAAAGAAATAAAAACATGAACCTTTTCCAAATGAAGGAACAAGATAAATCCCCCAAAAAACTAAGTGAAATGGAGATAGGCAATTTATACAAGAAACATCTTAAGGTACTGATCACAAAAATGAGCAAATTTCTCAGAAGAATGGATTAAAAGAGTAAGAAGTTTGAAGTTTTTTAACAAAAATTAGAAAATATAAAGAACCTGAGATGAAGCAAACAATGAAATGAAATGAAAAATACACTAGAAACAATCAACAGGAGATTAAATGATACAGAGGAATGGATCAGGGAGTTAAAAGACAGAGTAATGGAAAACACTGAAGCTGAACAGAAAAAAAAATGAATAAAAATAAGTGAGTATACTTTAAAGGACCTCTGAGACAACATCAAGCATTCTAATATAACATTATAAGGGTTCCAGAAAGAGGAGAGAGAGGAGGTCAGAAAAAATATTTGAAGACATAATACCTGAAAATTTTCCTAACTTGGGAAAGAAAACAGAAATCATGGTCCAGGAATCCTAGAAAGTCCCAAACAGGATCAACTCAAAGATAACCATGCCAAGATGCATTGTAATTTACATGGAATTAAAGATAAAGAATATTAAAAGCATTATGGGATAGACAACAAATTACATAAAAGGAAACTCTCATAAAGCTATCAACTGGCTTTTCAACAGAAACTCTGCAGGCCAGAAGGGAGTGGTGTGATATATCTAAATTGATGAAAGGGAAAAACATACAACAAAGAATATTCAACCCAGTAATACTTTCATGAAGGTTTGATGAAGAGATCAAAAGTTTTACAGACAACAAAAAGCCAAAATAGTTCAACACCACCAAAACTGCTTTATAATAAATAATAAAGGGATATCTCCAAGAGAAAAAAGTTCTCTATTAGAAATATAAAAGTTACTGAAGGAAAAAACTCATCAGTAAAGGCAAAGATACAGTAAGATGATAAATCACCCACACAGAAAGCTAGTAAGAAAGTTAAAACACAAAAGTAGTAAAATCATCTGTATCCACAATTAATAAAGTGATACACAAAATAAAAAGATATTAATTATGATGTCAAAAACAGTAATTGTAAGGGGGAAGAGGGCTTCCCTGATGGCTCAGATGTTAGAGAATTTGACTGCAATGCAGGAGAGCCAGGTTTGATCCCTGGGTCAGGAAGATCCCCTGGAGAAGGGAATGGCAACAAAACCCACTTCAGTACTCTTGCTGGAGAATTTCATGGGTAGAGGAGTCTAGTGGGCTACAGTCCATAGGGTTGCAAAGAGTCAGATGTGACTGAGTGACTAACATACACAAGGGGGAAAGGGAGTAAAAATACAAGTTTGCTAAAATGTACTTGAAATTAAGAGATCAGTACCTTAAAATATCCAGATATATAGATAGCTACATATAAAGCTTATGGCAACCAAAACCCAAAAATCTATAATAGATTCACCCTCAAAAAAAGAGAGTAATTCAAAATAACACAACAGATAGACAACAAATCACAAGGAAACAGAACAAAAGGACAAAGGAACAAAAAAGAATTACAAAATAACCCAAAGCCAATTAACAAAATGACAATAAGTACCCAACTATTGGTAATTACTTTAAATAGAAATGAAGTAAATACTGCAATCAAAAGACAGAGTGTGTGAATGTGTACAAACATAAGGCCCATCTATATGCCACACAACAAGAGAGTCAATTCAGAGCTAAATGCATACACAGATTGGATGTAGGGTGATTGGAAAAGATATTCTATGCAAATAGAAATCAAAAGAACAGTGAGGTAGCAATGTTTACATCAGACAAAATAGACTTAAAGCAAAGTATAGCAATAAACAAAGATATTAAATAATGCTCAAGGGATCAATCCAAAAAAATACAATTGCAAATATGCACATGTCCAACAAAGGGACCTATATATATATATATATATATATATATATGTAGCAAATATTAGCAGATATAAAGGGGTAAATTGACAGTAACACAATAATAGTACTGGACTCTAACACCCCACTTATACCAGAAGATGTATCATCTAGGCAGATAATGAAAAAAGAAACACTAGCCTTGAAAGACACATTACACCTGATGAACTTAATAGATATATGCATATATATAACTTTCCACTCAAAAGTAGAATACACATTCTATTCAGGCTCACAGGGAACATTCTCCAAGATAGTTTATCTGCTAAGCCACAAAACAAGCCTCAGTATATTTAATAAAATTGAAACCATATAATGTTTTCCTACTACAGTGCTATGAGACTAGAAATCAATTACAAGAGAAAAACCGCTAAAAACACAAGGATGTAACAGCTAATACATAAGCTACTGAATGACAAATGATCACTGAGAAATCAAAGAAGAAATTTTAAAAATACCTGGAGACAAAAAACAAAACAAAACAAAACACATGCACACAACAATCCAAAATCTATGAGATGAAGCAAAAGTAGTTCTAAGAGGCAAGTGATACAAGCTTAACTTAGCAAACAAGAAATACCAAATAAACAATCTAACTTTAAACCTAGAAGAACTAGAAAAGAAGAAAAAAATTCCCAAAGTTAATAGAAGAAAAGAAGTCATAAAGAGCATATATAAATGAAATGGAGACCAAAAAATTAATAGAAAAAAATCAATGAAATTGAGTTTATTCTTAGAAAAAATAAACACTATTGATAAATAGCCAGACTCATCAGTAAAAAAGAAGGCTCAAATCAATAAAATTAGAAATGAAAAAAAAAGTTACAAATGACACCACAGAAATACAAATGATCATAAAAAATTACTATGAACACTTATACACCAATAAAATGGACAATCCACAAGAAATGGACAACTTCCTAGAAATGGACTATTTCCAAAAATGACCCAAGAAGGAGAAAATATGAACTGACCAGCTAACTGTAATGAAGTTGAATCAGTCAAAAACTACAACAAACATCATGAAAGCAAACTCCCAATGAACAAAAGTCCAGGAACTTCATAGGTGAATTCTACCAAAAATGTAAACGAAAGTAAAATACTAGTCTTTTTCAGACTACTCCAAAAAATTGCAGAGGAAGGAACATATCTGAAATCATCCTCCAAGGACAGCATCACACTGATATCAAAACTCAAAAAAGATCACAGAAAGGAAAATTGCAGGCCAATATCACTAATAAACATAGATGGAAACATCCTTAACAAAATATGTGCAAATCAAATCCAATAACATATAAAAGGAACCACACACCATTATCAGGTTGAATTTATTACAGAGACCCAAGCATGGTAAAACATTCACCAAAAAATCAATGTGGTACACCACATTAACAAAAATAAGAATAAAAGTCATCTAAATAGATACAGAAAATGCATTTGACAAAATTCAACAATTCATGATAAAAACTCTTAGAAGATATAGAAGGAATATATCTCAACATAATAAAGGCCATTTATGACAAAAAAAAAAAAAGCTAACATCATGCTCACTGATAAAAAGCTGAAAGATTTTCTTCTAAATTCAGAAATAAAGATATCCCCTCTCATCACTTTTATTTAACACAGTTTTGGAAGACCTAGCCACAGCAGTCAGACTCCCACCCCCCACCCCCCAAAAATATAAATAAATACAAAAAGAAGGCATACTAATTGCAAGTGAAGGAGTAAAACTGTCACTATGGGCAAGTGACATACTTTTTGTAGAAAACTTTAAAGTCTCCCTATACTCTTGGAGCTAAAATGAATTCAGTAAAGCTGCAGCTGCTGCTGCTGCTAAGTCGCTTCAGTAGTGTCCGACTCTGTGTGACCCCATAGAGGGCAGCCCACCAGGCTCCCCAATCCCTGGGATTCTCCAGGCAAGAACACTGGAGTGGGTTGCCATTTCCTTCTCCAATGTGTGAAAGTGAAAAGTTAAAGTGAAATCGCTCAGTCATGACCCACTCTTCACGACCCCATGCACTGCAGCCCACCAGGCTCCTCTGTTCATGGGATTTTCCAGACAAGAGTACTGGAGTGGGGTGCCATTGCCTTCTCCTAAAGCTTCAGGATATAATGTAAATATACAGAAGTCTGCTCTTCTGTGCATGAATAATGAACTATCACAAAGAGAATGCTTAAAAAAATCCCATTTCAAATCACATCAAAAGAGTAAAATTAGCAACTAGGAATAAACTTAACCAAGGAGGTGAAAGACTTGTGCTCTGAAAAGTATAAAGCATTGATGAGGGAAATTAAATCTGACACAAAGTAACAGAAAGATAAACTGTGCTTTTGGGTTGAAAGAATGAATATTTGTTATTTTTGTTTTTTCAAACTAAACTTTTTATTTTGTATAGGCATAGAGCCAATTAACAAGATTGTGGTAGTTTCAGGTGAACAGAAAAGGGACTCAGTCATACATATACATGAATCCATTCTCTCCCAAACTCCCCTCTCATCCAGGCAGGAACATAGCTTTGAGTAGAAATCCATGTGCTATACAATAGGTCCTTATGGTTATCAATTTTGAATATAGCAATGTGTACATGAACTTCTCAAATTCCCTAACTGTCCCTTCCCCCAGCAACCATAAATTAATTTTCTGTCTGTGAGGCTCTTTCTGTTTTGCAAGTAAGTTCACTTGTATCATTTCATTTTACATTCCACATGTAAGGGATGTCATAAAATATTTCTCCTCTGTCTGACTTACTTCACTCAGGATGATGCTCTCTCTGTCCATCCATATTTTTTCAAATGGCATTGTTTCATTCTTTTTAATGGATGAGTAATATTCCATTGTATATATGTACCACATCTTCTTTATCCATTCCTCTGTCAATGGACATTTATGTTGATTCCAAGACTTAGCTATGGTAAACAGTGCTGCAATGAATATCAAGGCACTTGTATACTTTTGGATGTTTTTCTCTGGATATATGCCCAGGAGTGAGATTGCAGAGTCATATGGTAGCTCTAGTTTTAGTTTTTTAAGGAATCTCCATACTATTCTCCTTAGTGGCTGTACCAATTTACATTACCACCAATAGTGTAAGAGGTTCCCCTCTCTCCACACCCTCTCCAGCATTTGTTGTTTGTGGATTTTTTGATGATATCCTTTCTGACCAGTGTGAAGTGATACCTCATTGTAGTTTTGATTTGCATTTCTCTAATAACTAGTGATGGTGAACAACTTTTCACATGCCTTTTGGCCATCTGTATGTCCTCTTTGGAGAAATGTCTGTTCAGGTCTTCTGCTTATTTTTTGAACGGACTGTTTGTTTTGATGCATCATAGGCTGTTTTTAAATTTTGGAGACTAATCCCATATCTGTCACATCATTTGCAAATATATTCTCCCAGTCTGTGGGTTGTCTTTTCATTTTGTTTATTGTTTCTTTTGCTTTACAAAGGCTTTTGAGTTTTAGTAAATCCCATTTGTGTTTGTTTTTATTTCCATTATTCTGGGAGATGGATTGTAAAAGATGCTGCTGTGATTTATATCAGATAGTGTTATGCCAATATTTACTTCTAGGAGTCTTATAGTATCTGGTCTCACATGTAAGTCTTTAATGGATTTTGGGCCTATTTTGTACACGGAGCTAAAGAATGATCTGATTTTATTTTTTTACATGTCACTGTTCAGTTTTCCCCATGCCATTTATTGAAGAGACTGTCTTTCCAACATTGTGTAATCTTGTCTCCTTTGTCATAGATTGATTGATCATAGGTGCATGGGCTTATTTCTGGGTTTTCTATCCTGTTTTATTGATCTATATTTCTATTTTTGTGTCAGTATCATACTGTTTTGATGACTGTAGCTTTGTAGTATAGTTCGAAGTCAGGGAGGTTGATTCCTCCAGCTCCGTTTTTCTCTTTCAAGGTTGCTTTGGCTATTCTGGATCTTTTGTGTCTCCATACAAATTTTGAGATTTTTTTTGTTCTAGTTCTGTGAAAAATGCCATTGGTAATTTGATAGGGATTGCACTGAATCTGTAGACTGCCTTGGAGAGTATACTCATTTTGACAATATTGATGCTTCCAGTTCAAAAACATGGTATATCTTTATATTTGCTTACGTCTTTTTTTTTTTTTGTTTCTTTCTTTGGTATTTTATAGTTTTCGGAGTATAGGTATTTTGTCTCCTTAGGCAAGTTTATTCCTAAGTGTTTTATTCTTTTTGATGTGATGGTAAATGGAATTGCTCCTTGAATTTCTGTTTCTGATCTGTAAGAATGAATATTTTTAAGTGTCTATACTATGGAGACAGAGAAGGCAATGGCACCCCACTCCAGTCCTCTTGCCTGGAAAATCCCATGGACGGAGGAGCCTGGAAGGCTGCAGTCCATGGGGTCACTGAGGGTTGGGCACAACTCAGCAACTTCACTTTCACTTTTCACTTTCATGCATTGGAGAAGGAAATGGCAACCCACTCCAGTGTTCTTGCCTGGAGAATCCCAGGGACGGGGGAGCCTGGTGGGCTGCCGTCTATGGGGTCGCACAGAGTCGGGCACGACTGAAGCAACTTAGCAGCAGTAGCAGCATACTACGGAGAAGGCAATGACACCCCACTCCAGTACTCTTGCCTGGAAAATCCCATGAAAGGAGGACCCTGGAAGGATGCACTCGATGGGGTCACTGAGGGTCGGACAAAACTGAGTGACTTCACTTTCACTTTTCACTTTCATGCATTGGAGAAGGAATGGCAACCCACTCCAGTGTTCTTGCCTGGAGAATCCCAAGGACGGGGGAGCCTGGTGGGCTGCCATCTATGGGGTCCCACAGAGTTGGACATAACTGAAGTGACTTAGCAGCAGTAGCAGCATACTATCCAAAGCATTCCATATAGATTTAATGCAGCTTCTATCAAAATACCAATGACACTTTTCACATAAGTAGAAAAAATATTCATAAAATTCATATAAAACTACAAAAGATCCCAAATTGGAAAAGAAATACTGTGGAAAACATAGCAAAACTAGAAGTATAAAACTCTCAGGCTTCAGACTATACTAAAAAGCTACAGTAGCCAAAATATTATGCTTCTCAAAAACAAACAAACAAAAAAAGGTCATAGATCATGCAAAACAGTAGAGAGCCCAGAAATAATCTTATATAAATATGATTAGTTAATCTATGGCAAACTACAGAAGAATATACAGTCGAGAAATGACGATATCTTCAACAAGTGCTACTGGAAAAACTGAAAAGCTACATATAAAATAATGAGATTAGAACATCCTTTCATACCATATACAAAAATAAACTTAAAATGATTCAAGATCTAAGTGTAAGCCCTGAAACCATAAAAAATTCCTAGAAGGGAACATAGACAGTACAATACTTGATATAAATTGTAGCAATATTGTTTGGATCTATCTCTTAAGGCAAAAGAAATAAAAACAAAATAAGCTAATAGGGCTTAATTAAACTTGAAGTGTTTGCATAGAAAAGAAATGCATAGCACAGACAAAATAAGACAATTTATATAATGGGAGAAAATATTTGCAAATGATGTTACCAAAAAGTAGCTAACGTCCAAATCATATAAACAGCTCTTAAAATTCAACATCAAAAATGAAATAATTCAATTACAAAATGTGCAGAAAACCTGCTGCTGCTGCTGCTGCTGCTAAGTCACTTCAGTCGTGTCCAACTCTGTGTGACTCCATAGACAGCAGCCCACCAGGCTTCCCTGTCCCTGGGACTCTCCAGGCAAGAATACTGGAGTGGGTTGCCATTTCCTGCAGAAGACTTGAATAGGTATTTTTCCAAAGAAGGCACACAGATGGTTAACAAACACATGAAAAGATTCTCAACATTGTTAATTGTTAGAAAAACATTAAAAAAAAAATCAGATATAACATCTCAATTGTCAGAATGGTTGTCATCAAAAGGCCTAGAAATCACAAATATTGAGCAGGATGTGGTGAAAAGGCAGCTCTTGTACACTGCTGATGGGAATGTAAGTTCGTGTAGTCACAATAGAAAAATGTATGGAGGTTACTCAAAAACTGTATGGAGTTTCCTCAAAAAATAGAACTATCACATGATCCAGCAATTCCACTCCAGGGAATATAGCTGTAAAAAATGAAAACACTAATTTGAAAAGACATATGTACCCCAATGTTCATAGGAGCATTATTTTCAATATCTGAGACATGAAAGAAACTCAAGTGCCCATCAAAAGACAAATGGTTAAAGAAGATGTGGTTTATATATACAATGGAGTATTACTCAGCCATAAAAACAAATGTAATTCTACCATTTGTAACAACATGGATGGACATAAGAGAATATTATACTTAGTGAAATAAGTTAGAGAGACAATGACAAATACTCTATGATTTCACTTACATGTGGAATCTAAAAATGATACTAATGAATGTGTGTGCAAAACCAAAACAGATTCCCAGACATAAAAAACAAACCTGTAGTTACCAAATGAGAAAAGAATGGTGGGAGTGACAAATTGGGAATACGGGATTAACAGATACATACTACTACATGTGAAATGGAAAAGCAACAAAGATCTATTTTATAGCACAGGGAATTATAGACATTATCTTCTAATAACATATTATAATCTGAAAAAAATTGGATCACTATGCTGTACTCCTAAAACTAATATAACACTGTAAACCAGCTACATTTCAATAAAAAAAATACAAAGTGAACAACTGAACACATTACTTGTTGACATATTAATCTCTCATCTAAGATATTCATTAAAATGTGTTTATAGAACAGATGAAAAAGTTAATTACATTATCTTTTACATAAAAATGATATGGTCTTCATTGAGAAGACAAAAAATACAAGTAAAATAAATTATAATGCCAAAATAAGATCAAAAGTTAAACTACATTGTTCAGCTAATATATTCTATAGGAAATCCCTAATGGTACCATTTTGAGGGCTGAAGCAGAAATTAAGTGAAATTCAATTTGGATATTGTTAAGATATATATATTTTTTGACAAGGAAAAGAGAAATACCCCTCCTCATTCCACATCACCCCTCAACACACACACACACACACACAAAGTGTCTTATTTAGAATGTTCTCACATTCTAAAGTTTATGGGTATAGTAGTGAGAAACTTGACATATAAAATATATGCTTTTTTAGAAGAGAATTTTATGATTCCCCAAACAGCTTTAAGGACCTTTAAGTCTTCTGGGTAACAAGAAATGTAAGGGACGTTGAGTTTAGTTGATTTGTGACATAAAACATAAAACAAAAGTTGACAATTTGGGTCATGAACATTGTAGATATAGGACAGTTTGTTTGCAAATATCCATGAATCAAGAACTATTGATCTCTACATTGCATGGTTCTGTAGTTACCTTTAAGATCAAGGGTACCTCTGTGTGAATGAACCAGTTCAGAGAAAATATTCTCAAAGTCTAAAATAATTGCAAAATATTATTGCACTATTTTCTTTTTCTTTTTTTTGGCCACACTGCAAAGCATGTGGAACTTTAGTTCCTCAACCAGGGATTGAACCCATGCCCTACAGTGGAAGCAGAGAGTCTTAACCACTGGACTGCCAGGAAGTCCCAATATTTCAATATTTTCAAAACTCACTTATATATGCCCCTAGGTCTTCCCTGGTGGCTCAGACAGTAAAGAATCTGTCTAAAATACAGGAGACCTGGGCTTGATCCCTGGGTCAGAAAGATCCCCTGGAGAAGGCAATGGCTACCCACTCAAGTATTTTTGCCTGGAAAATCCCATGGACAGAGGAGCCTAGTGATCTATAGTCCATGGGGTTGCAAAGAGTCGGACACAACTAAGAGACTAACATTTTCACTTCCATCTGCAACTAGATATGCATATATTTATAATTTATTATTTGGTGTATGCACAGCAATAATTATATATTCAGCTATAAATTCAAGTTTATCTATAACACACACACCTACACACACTTATTTTCATTTTTGTATTTACACACCTCAGAGTTTTAACCATAGGCTAAATCAGAAAGTGTAAAAGCACAGTAATAGAAGTTATTCACAAAAAGCCTAATTACCATCCCTGGCTATGTCCCTAAGCTTAAGTCAGATGTAACAAAGACTCATTATTTAATCCAATTAGCACTAGCACCCATCCCCAGAACTCCTTAAGTAATAGGTCCTTTTTTAGTCTGTCCTGCATCTATCACTGCCAACCAGAATAGATTGTTTGCATGTCACTTCAATTCTCTTTATGTAAAACACCACTAACTTTCTTTCAAGACCTTTTCTCCTTTCTAATTTTTCCGTTCTGGTCAGTGGTTACACAATTACTCCAGCATATGAGTTTCATAAACTGTAAGTCTCTTGGATTTCCCACATCTTAACCCTTTATCTATCCTCAATAAAATGTCTTTCATATTCTTCACCCTCAGATTCACTGGGATTTCACAACATTTTTATTGGTTCTCCTCTTTCCTCTCACATTAATTTTTCTCAAATGGCTTTCTAGATGTCTCTGTTTTTGTTAGTCTCCTAAATGCTCAATAATCTTTATATCTTTGATCTTAGTCTTTTTTTAAAACTCTCTCATTTAGTAAACTTATCCAAGAATACCAACTTCAAAAAGCTTATATTCTGATGATTCCAAATCTATCTCCAAAAGAGACCTCTTACTGAATTATAAATTTGGTTTATAGAAGCACCCTAAATTTCCTACACAAAACCTTTCCTTCTCTTCCTAACTCAATTAATTGACTAGTATGCTACCCAGTCTTTAACCCTAGCTTATTCCTCCTCTCATTCTTGTCTGTGTATAAATCATTTATAATAGGCCACAATAATTTTTAACTTTGCATCAGAAATGTGTCTGACTGGCATTCAGTTACAATTCACTATCACTAACACTGTGTCTAAGTTGAGGACCTAATTAATCCCTAACTTCAACAGTTACAACTTGCATTTTAATTTGTATTTTGGACCCTTTAATTTATGTTCCACATTTTCTCCAGAATTACATTCCTAAAGCAGAAATTGTACTTTATCATCTTTCTATTCAAATTCCATCAAATCACAATTAATTTATCTTTATTGCTAAGATCCAAATTGCTTCACAAGGTCCCTAACTTCCTCTCCACCATCATATCTCACCATTACCTCCAAAGCAATTCTAATCTAGTAATACTGAATTACTCACTGTTCTCCTAACAGAAAACCCTTTTTCTTGTCTACCTTTCCTATAAATCTTAAACATCTGTATCATTATTGAAGTTTTATCCCAAATTTTATTTCCTCTGTGAGCAATTCTGCTACTGCCTTAGGCGGAATAATCACTCTATCTTTATAATTCCATAGAAAAACACATCAGAATGCGTTGAAATTATTTGTATTTATATGTATCCCTCCCTCCATAAAATGTGAAATTCTCCAAAGAGAAGAGTGTTTCTTATTCTTAGTTGTGCATCTAGAGTTTGGGGATTAGTAGGCATAAAATAAGGGAAGGAAAAAAAGAAAGAAAGGAAGGACAGAAGAAGGAAGGAAGGTTTTCTCAGATATGTACTTTCTTTCTAATTCCCATGTCTATCAATTTAGGATCATATTATGTGTACATTACTTAGCTAATATTTATTATATCATACATGTGAAATCTTACATAAAATTTAAACCAAGATCTAGAGAGAAATAATATTGCCCCTAGAATATAACGCTTAGTGCATAATGACAGAAAATGGCACTTGCTTTAATTAAAAATATTGTTTGAAGAAAATGTTGAAGTTAATAAATTCCTTTTACAAATACTTTCAGTAGATAGAAAGATTAATCAAAGATAAAGCAAGCAGAAATAAATGTCAGTCTGAATTCTCTAGTGCTTTGTAGTGATCTGAGATGATTCATTGCTCAACTTCAAGTTAGGGAAGAAGAAGAAAGAAAAAATATTATGAGTGCAAATAATACAGATATTAATAAATATCTGCCTACTCATTTATTCCTTCAGAAAATATTTATTTAACACCAACTGTTGTGCTAGATGCTTGTAAATACAAAAGAAAATGAGATCACTTTAATTATTTCAAGAGATGGATAGAGAAAATGTATTTTTAAAACATGTATAACTAATCTCAAAAATATGCGAGCAACTCCTGCAGCTCAATTCCAGAAAACTAAACGACCCAATCAAAAAATGGGCCAAAGAACTAAATAGACATTTCTCCAAAGAAGACATACAGATGGCTAACAAACATATGAAACATCACTCATTATCAGAGAAATGCAAATCAAAACCACAACACTGTACAATTTCACACCAGTCAGAATGGCTGCAATTTAAAAGTCTACAAGCAATAAATGCTGAAGAGGGTGTGGAGAAAAGGGAACCCTCTTACACTGTTGGTGGGAATGCAAACTAGTACAGCCAATATGGAGAACAGTGTGGAGATTCCTTTAAAAACTGGAAATAGCACTGTCTTATGAACTAGCCGTCCCACTGCTGGGTATACACACCGAGGAAACCAGAATTGAAAGAGACACGTGTACCCCAATGTTCATCACAGCACTGTTTATAATAGCCAGGACATGGAAGCAACCTAGATGTCCATCAGCAGATGAATGGATAAGAAAGCTGTGGTACATATACACAATGGAGTATTACTCAGCCATTAAAAAGAATACATTTGAATCAGTTTTAATGAGGTGGATGAAACTGGAGCCTATTATATAGAATGAAGTAAGCCAGAAAGAAAAACACCAATACAGTATCAGTTCAGTTCAGTTGCTCAATTGTGTCCGACTCTTTGTGACCCCATGAATCGCAGCACACCAGGCCTCCCTGTCCTTCACCAACTCCCAGAGTTCACTCAGACTCATATCCATCGAGTCAGTGATGCCATCCAGCTATCTCATCCTCTGTCATCCCCTTCTCCTCCTGCCCCCAATCCCTCCCAGCATCAGGGTCTTTTCCAACGAGTCAACACTTCGAATGAGTTGGTCAAAATATTGGAGTTTCAGCTTTAGCATCAGTCCTTCCAAAGAACACCTAGGACTGATCTCCTTTAGAATGAACTGGTTGGAACTCCTTGCAGTCCAAGGGACTCTCAAGAGTCTTCTTTAACACCAGAGTTCAAAAGCATCAATTCTTCAGCGCTCAGCTTTCTTCACAGTCCAACTCTCACATCCATATATGACCACTGAGAAAACCATAGCCTTGACTAGATGGACCTTTGTTGGCAAAGTAATGTCTCTGCTTTTGAATACGCTATCTAGGTTCATCATAACTTTCCTTCAAAGGAGTATGTGTCTTTTAATTTCATGGCTGCAATGACCATGTGCAGTGATTTTGGAGCCCCCAAAAATGAAGTCAGCTACTGTTTCCATTGTTTCCCCATCTATTTCCCAGGAAGTGATGGGACTGAATGCCATGATCTTCGTTTTCTGAATGTTGAGCTTTAAGCCAACTTTTTCACTCTCCTCTTTCACTTTCATCAAGAGGCTCTTTAATTCTTCTTCACTTTCTCCCATAAGGATGGTGTCATCTACATATCCGTGGTTATTGATATTTCTCCTGGCAATCTTGACTCTAGCTTGTGCTTCTTCCAGCCCAGCGTTTCTCATGATGTACTCTGTATATAAGTTAAATAAGCAAGGTGACAATATACAGCCTTGACATACTCCTTTTCCTACTTGTAACCAGTCTGTTGTTCCATGTCCAGTTCTAACTGTTGCTTCCTGACCTGCATACAAATTTCTCAAGAGGCAGATCAGGTGTTCTGGTATTCCCATCTCTTTCAGAATTTTCCACCATTTATTGTGATCCACACAAAGACTTTGGCATAGTCAATAAAGCAGAAGTAGATCTTCAGGACATTAAAAGAAAATAAAACTACAGAAAATTATCCTTATAAATATTGATGTAAAAATTCTCTGTAAAATATTAGCAAATCAAATTTGACAACACATTAAAAGGATTGTACAGCATGATAAAGTGGGATTTATCCTGAAATTGTAGTACAGTTCAACATAAGATAATCAATTCAGTTCAGTTGCTCACTCATGTCAGACTCTTTGGAATCCCATGAACCACAGCAAGCCAGGTCTCCCTGTCCATCACCAACTCCTAGAGGTCATCCAAACCCAAGTTCATTGTTTCAGTGATGCCATCCAATCATCTCATCCTCTGTAGTCCCCTTTTCCTCCTGCCCTCAATCTTACCCAGCATCAAGGTCTTTTCAAATGAGTCAGCTTTCTACATCAGGTGGCCAAACTATTGGAGTTTCAGCTTCAACATCAGACCCTCCAATGAACACCCAGGACTGATCTCCTTTAAAATGGACTGGTTGGATCTCCTTGCTGTCCAAGGGACTCTCAAGAGTCTTCTCCAACACCACAGTTCAAAAGCATCAATTCTTGAACACTCAGCTTTCTTTATACTACAACTCTCACATGCATACATGACTACTGGAAAAACCATAGCCTTGAAAAGATGGACCTTTGTTGGCAAAGTAATGTCTCTGCTTTTTAATATGCTATCTATGTTGGTCATATCTTTCCTTCCAAGGAGCAACGTTTTTTTTTTTGTTTGTTTGTTTTTAATTTCATGGCTGTAATCACCAATCGCAATGATTTTGGAGCCCAGAAAAATATAGTCAGCTACTGTATCCATTGTTTCCCCATCTATTTGCCATGAAGTGATGGGACTGAATGCCATGATCTTCGTTTTCTGAATGTTGAGCTTTAAGCCA
The DNA here is from genome assembly GCF_055505025.1 of Bos grunniens. Lineage (NCBI taxonomy): Eukaryota > Metazoa > Chordata > Mammalia > Artiodactyla > Bovidae > Bos > Bos grunniens. Next base: position 94,344,363 of record NC_141194.1, on the reverse strand, counting down.
ACTTTTTCACTCTCCTCTTTCACTTTCATCAAGAGGCTCTTTAATTCTTCTTCACTTTCTGTCATAAGGGTGGTGTCATCTGCATATCTGAGGTTATTGTTATTTCTCCTGGCAATCTTTATTCCAGCTTGTGTTTCCTCCAAGGCAGCATTTCTCATGATGTACTCTGCATATAAGTTAAATAACAGGGTGACAATACACAGCCTTGACATACTCCTTTTCCTTTTGGAACCAGTCTGTTGTTCCATGCCCAGTTCTGACTGTTGCTTGCTGACCTGCATATAGGTTTCTCAAGAGGCAGGTCAGGTGGTCTGGTATTCCCATCTCTTTCAGAATTTTCCACTGTTTATTTTGATCCACAGAGTCAAAGGCTTTGGCATAGTCAATCAAGCAAAAGTAGATGTTTTTCTTGAACTCTTTTGCTTTTTCCATGATCCAGAGGATGTTGGCAATTTGATCTCTGGTTCCTCTGCCTTTTCTAAAACCAGCTTGAACATCTGGATGTTCACGGTTCTCATATTGCTGAAGCCTGGCTTGGAGAATTTTGAGCATTACTTTATTAGCCTGTGAATTGAGTGCAATTGTGTGGTGGTTTGAGCATTCTTTGCCATTACCTTTCTTTGGATTGGAATGAAAACTGACCTTTTCCAGTCCTGTGGCCACTGCTGAGTTTTTCAAATTTGCTGACATATTGAGTGCAGCCCTTTCACAGTATTATCTTTTAGAATTTGAAATAGCTCAACTGGAATTCCATCGTCTCCACTAACTTTGCTTGTAGGGATGCTTCCTAAGGCCCACCTGACTTCACATTTCAGGATATCTGGCTCTAGGTGACTGTGAGTGATCACACTTTCATGATTATATGGGTCGTGAAGATCTTTTTTATACAGTTCTCCTGTGTATTCTTGCCACTTCTTCTTAATATCTTCTGCTTCTGTTAGGTCCATACCATTTCTGTCCTTTATTGAGCCCATCTTTGCATGAAATGTTCCCTTGCTGTCTCTAATTTTCTTGAAGTGACCTCTAGTCTTTCCCATTCTATTGTTCTCCTCTATATCTTTGCACTGATCACTGTATTCTTTTGCAATATTGCATAGGAACCTAGAATGTTAGGTCCATGATTCAAGGCAAATTGGAAGTGGTCAAACAGGAGATGGCAAGATTGAACACCGACATTCTAGGAATCAGCGAACTAAGATGGCCTGGAATGGGTGAATTTAACTCAGATGACCATTATATCTCCCACTGTGGGCAGGAATTTCTTAGAGGAAATGGAGTAGCCAACATTGTCAAGAATAGAGCCTGAAATTCAGTACTTGGATGCAATCTCAAAAATGACAGAACAATCTCTGGTCATTTCCAAGGCAAACCATTCATTATCACGGTAATTCAAGCCTATGCCCCAACCAGTAATGCTGAAGAAGCTGAAGTGGAGCAGTTCTATGAAGACCTGCTAGAACTAACACCCCAAAATGATGTCCTTTTCATTACAGGGCACTGGCATGCAAAAGTAGGAAGTCAAGAAACACCTAGGGTAACAGGCAAATTTGGCCTTGGAGTACAGAATGAAGCAGGGCAAAGGCTAACAGAGTTTTTTCAAGAGAACACACTGGTCATAGCAAACACCCTCTTCCAACAACACAGGAGAAGACTCTACACATGGACGTCACCAGATGTTCAACACTGAAATCAGATTGATTATATCCTTTGCAGTCAATGATGGAGAAGCTTTGTACAGTCAGCAAAAACAAAACCGGAAGCTGATTGTGGCTCAGATCATGAACTCCTTATTGTCAAATTCAGACTTAAATTGAAGAAAGTAGGAAAAACCACTAAACCATTCTGGTATGACTTAAATCAAATCTTTTATGACTATACAATGGAAGTGAGAAATAGATTTAAGGGACTAAATCTGATAGACAGAGTGCCTGATGCACTATGGACAGAGGTTTGTGACATTGTACAGGAGAGAGGGAGCAAGACCATCCCCAAGAAAAAGAAATGAAGAAAATCAAAATGGCTGTCTGAGGAGGCCTTATAAATAGCTATGAAAAGAAGAGAAGAGAAAAGCAAAGGAGAAAAGGAAAGATATAAGCATCTGAATGCAGAGTCCCAAAGAATAGCAAGGAGAGATAAGAAAGCCTTCCTCAGTGATCAAAGCAAAGAAATATAGGAAAACAATAGAATGGGAAAGACTAGAGATCTCTTCAAGAAAATTAGAGATACCAAAAGAACATAAGATAATAAACCTCTGCAATATAAGATGTTTACAGAATGGAGGAAAAAAATCATGATTATCTTAGTTAATTAAAAAAAAAAAACACGTTGCAAATTTTAAGAACTTTTCATGACAAAAACACTCAGTATACTAGAAATTGAAAGAAGCCACCTCAACATAATAAAGGCCATATATGAAATTCCCCACAGTTAACATAATACTGAATGGTTAAAGGGTGAAAACTTTTCCTTTTATATCAGTAACAAGGTATAGATGCTCATTTTTGCCACTTCTATTCAACACAGTATTGTAATTCTAGCTAAAGTAGTTAGTCAAGAAAAAGAAAAAAAGATGTGAAATTTTCTCTGATAGCAGAGGTCGTGACCCTATATGTGTAAAACCCTAAACATTCCATTCAAACTTTGGAACTAATAAACAAATTCAACAGAGCTTTCTTCTCTAGACGTAAACAATGGCCCATCCAAAGGTTAAAGAAAACAATTCCATTTAAAATAGCATCAAAAAGAAAATTACTTGGGAAAATACTTAATCAAGAAAATGACTTAAACACTGTCAAGTAGAAACCATTATTGAAAGGAATTAAAGAAAACAAAAATAACTGGAAAGATATTTCATGTTCATGGATTGAAATACTTAGTGTTGCAAATATGTTAATAACTCCTAAAATAATTTTCAGATTCAATGAAATTCATATCAAAATCCTAATAACTGTTTTGCAAAAAGAAAAATCCATCCTAAAATTCATACGGAAAATCAAAAATATTATGGTAAATGGAGAAAAAGTTGGAAGGTTCACTCTTTCTCATTTCAAATCTTACTACAAACTACAGTAATCAAAAAAGAGTGTGGGAGTAGCACAAAGATAGAAATATTAACCAGTGGAATAGAATGAAGGGTCCATAAAGAATCCTTCAAATATATGGTCCAATGATTTTCAACAAGTGTTACAAGACTATTCACTGGATAAAGGAAAATATTTTCAACAAATGGTGCTGGGAAAATAGGATGCCTACATTCAAAACAATAAAGTTGAATGCTTATCTTACACCATATACAAAAATAAAAAAAAATATGGCTCAAAGAATTAATCATAAAAATTAAATATTAACTCTTGGAAGCAAATATAGAGGAAAAGTTTCATAACATTGGATTTGGAAATTATTTCTTGGATATGACATCTAAAGCAAAGGTAACACAAGAAAACAGATACTTTGGACCTCATCAAAACTAGAAAGTTTCGTGCATTATAAGATACCAACAGCAAAGTAAAAGGCAACTCTTGCTAAGGAGAGTATTTGCAAATTACATATATCTAATAACAACCAAAAAAAAAAAAAAACTATACAGTGGTAGGGATATATATATATATAATTATAATATATATATAATATATTATATTATTATATATAAATAATATATAGTATATATATGTGTGTGTGTGTATATATATATATATATATATATATATATATATATAATTGCCATATAGTTTAACATGATGTTTAATTTCATGTCAATATGACCAGTCTAAGGGGTGTCCAGATACCTGGTAAAACATTATTTCTGAGTGTGTTTTGTGAGGGTGTTTCTGGGAGAGATTAGTATTTCAATCAGTACATTGAGTAAAAAAGATTGTCCTCACTAATATGGGTAGCCATGATCCAATCCACTGAGGGCCTATAGAGAGCAAAAGTGCAGAGGAAAGGAAAATTTGATTTTTTCTTGAGCTGAGACACCCAACTTCTTCTACCCTCAGACAGCAATAAGTTCTAATGATTCTTAGGCTACTGGACTCAGATATGATTTAACACCATTGGTCTCTGATTCTTGGACCTTTGGACTCAGACTGGAACTTATACACATTGATTTCTATGGTTCTCAAGAATTCAGATTCAGATTGAACTATACCACCTGTTTTTCTGATTCTCCAGATTCTAGCCAGCAGATTGTGGGATTTCTTGACCTCCATAATTGTATATAAATATGAATATATCTTATTTTTTTTAATCTGGAGAACTCTGATACCAATTTGGGAACAAAGAGTGGTCCTACATGAATAAAATTTTAGGATTTGTTTTCTGAAATAATTGTGCAGTTTCTGGAATGAACTCTGTAATCTGATTATGTAACTTTATTTCCAGTAGCAAAAAGTACATGGATAGTATATGGTATGAACTATTTACATGGATACACAGTGTTGAATAATCCTAATCAACCATTTATAAGAAGCAAGGAGCTAAATGACTGTGATTACAACACTTTTGAACATTTTTTGTAAGATAAGGAATAAAATAACATTGATTGGTTACTCTTAAAATTGCTGGATAAAGTGGTGAAATAAAAGATGAGCTCAGGGATTCAAATTCCCAGGTCAGGAACACTATAAATCACTTAAGTGTTTTTGTGTGCACCCTGATGGAAAGTCTTATCTCCTGTAGACATAGGACTTAAATCTAACACAAAACCTCATCCTACAATTGGCTAAATTATAACACAAATTGAATTATCAGCCTCATACAGTGTCTAATCTTAAAGTGAGGACATTGATCAGGAAAGAAGAGAATCCAGTAAGTTGGGATGGGGAATATGGGAAGGCCCTGATGACGTTGAGGACAATGAGCCCTGAAATTGTAATATGTCTTCTGTACTAGTGAAAAAGGTCTCCCAACAGACAGCGGTACCTCCCTCTCACCCACAGTGATATCAGGTATTCTACCTTGATATGAGGAGATTAACTCTGTATTATATGAGGAAATAGTATTGTCTCCCTGAAGTGGTTAAAATCCAAGACAATGTTGATTTTCCTCAGGATCCACTCTAATTACCCCTCTTGTTTCTTGACCTATGACATAAGCACCAGAAGGACCCTAAAGGTGAGATGCAAACTATGACTAATGAATAGATGTACTACACTTCAAAATAACTATGTGAGTTTTCTAATTTATATAAGTAGAAATCTGGTGAACATGTGTGGGAATGAGTGTTAAAGGTGTAGGATAATGGTGGAAGGAATATAAATTTGGATTAGGATGAATTTATTCATACAGACAGCTTTAGAAGTTAGAAAGTGCTCTAATAGTTTCTTTGGTTGTTTGGTTGAAACAGGGGCCAAAAGATGACACACTGGGAACTGGAAAAGCCAGATGTCCCTTGGTTTAATATAGAAGAAGTGATTCAAAGGCTTAGGAACACTGGAATGTTATGATGGACTTATTGTTCAAAACCTGATCACCCACACTGGAAGGACCCAGAAGACATATTTTTCACTAATATTTTTAGGAAAAAAAATTTTGTGAGGTAAGACCCAGCATCCTTGATGAACTCTGTGGTTGTTCTTTTATGTAAATAAGACCATACAGAAGAAATGCCAGATATTCAATTGGAAAACTTAAATGTAATGGGAGTAATTGGATCCCAGGAAGACAGGGGCCAAACAGCCAGGACTCAGCCTCCAAAGCAAGGTGGATGTGGTTACTGTTATGAACAGCAGAGCCAAAGCAGTGATTTGAATAATCTGATTCTTGCAGACCTATGGCATTGGCTAGTTAATCACTGGGTACCCAGAAGTGAAATAAATAAGAAGTCTACTAAGTTCTTACTTGGTCTGTATAAGCAAAAAAGTTTTAGGTCAAGTGAATGAATGTTTAATTGGGATTATAAAAACACCAAGTCACAACCTCTCAATCAATTGCCAGATTTAAACCAGTTTACAGATTCAGATCCCCAGAATGAAGGGGAGGTCGAGTCTCCTAGGAAAAGAATCTTGGTACACTACAGCAAAATTATACTGTTAATCTTTATCCTAGACTTTCCAAAATGGACCTATGACATTTTACTAAGGTGACTATACACTGGGGAAAATGAAATAATCAGACCTTTTGAGGACTATTGGTTACTGAATTTGAACAGACACTGATTCCAAGAGAGTCAAAGTGTCACTGTGGTATTTCAGTCAGACAAGAGGTTTATGGATGCCATTTGATTAATGGATTTTATGGCTCAGGTGAATTTCACTGTTGGTCTCAGAATTCATTCTGTGATTATTTCCCCAGTTCCAGGATGGAGACTTGGAATAGAAATATTTAGCATCTGGCACCTTTAGCCTATTATACAGAGTGAAGTAAGCCAGAAGGAAAAACAGAAATACAGTATACTAACGCATATATATGGAATTTAGAAAGATGGTAACAATAACCTGGTGTACGAGACAGCAAAAGAGACACTGATGTATAGAACAGTCTTATGGACTCTGTGGGAGAGGGAGAGGGTGGGAAGATTTGGGAGAGTGACATTGAAACATGTAGAATATCATGTAAGAAACGAGTTGCCAGTCCAGGTTCGATGCGCGATACTGGATGCTTGGGGCTGGTGCACTGGGACAACCCAGAGGGATGGTGTGGGGAGGGAGGAGGGAGGAGGGTTCAGGATGGGGAACACATGTATGCCTGTGGTGGATTCATTTTGATATTTGGCAAAACTAATACAATTATGTAAAGTTTAAAAATAAAATAAAATTAAAAAAAATATAAAAAAAAAAAAAGAATAGAAAAGCGAGCAAAATCCAAGCAAGAAGGAAATGAATAATAGAGAATACAATTCAATAAAACAAATAAAACAATAGACAAAACCCAGAAACAAAACTACTTTGTAAATAGTAAAAGTGATAAACCATTTTCAGGAAAAAAGTGGACATCACTCCAGGTCTTAAAAGCATTAAAAGGTGATTAAGGAAATGCGTGAAAAAGCTGGCTTAAAACTCAACATTCAAAAAACTAAGATCATAGTATCCAGTTTCAGCACTTCTTGGCAAATAGATGGGGAAAAAATGGAAACAGTGGCAGATTTTATTTTCTTGGGCTACAAAATCAATATGGATGGTGACCACAGCCATGAAATTAAAAGACACTCCTTGGAAGAAAAACTATGACAAACCTAGACAGTGTATTAAAAAGCAGAGGCATCACTTTGCTGACAAATTTCCATTTAAAGCTACGGTTTTTCTAGTAATCATGTACATATGTGAGAGACCATAATGAAGGCTGAGCACTGAAGAATTGATGTTTTTGAATTGTGATGCTTGAGAAGACTCTTGAAAGTCCCTTGGACAAGAAGGAGACGACCAGTCAATCCTTGAGGAAATCAACCCTGAATATTCATTGGAAAGTCTGGTGCTGAAGCTCCAATACTTTGGCCACCTGATGCAAAGAACTGACTCATTGAAAAGGGCCCTGATGCTGGGAAAGATTGAAGGCAAGAGGAGAAAGAGGCAACAGAGTATAAGATGGTTGGATGGCATCACCGACTCAATGGGCGTGAGTTTGAGCAAACATCGAGAGATAGTGAAGGACAGGGAAGCCTGGTGTGCTGCAGTCCATGGGGTCACAGAGTCAGACATGACTGGGCAACTGAACAACAACAACAAGGGAATGTTATGAAATTTTTATAGCATTAACACACTATGGAATCTTAGTCAAGAAGACAGTGTATAACATCAATAAACCAAGCAGTCCTTTAATTTATCAAAAAGTAATTGAACAGTTAAAAATCTTCAAACAAAGAACACTTCAGGCCAGTATGGCTTCGTTACCAAATTGTACTAAATATTTGAGGAGGAAATTATAACAATTCTATACAAATATTTCTGAAAGGTAGAAGAATTAGGAACAATTCTGGGCTCATTATTCTGATACTAAAACCAGAAAAAAAGATATTGTGCACAAAGAAAACTATAGACAAATATCTCTCAATAAAAGATACTGAATCCACAACAAAGGTTTGGCAAACAAATTGAGTCAAGATACATGTAATAATAATACAACATGAACAAACTATGTCCATAGGAATGCAATTTGTCTCAACATAAAAAACTCAATTGATGTAACTTTTAAAAAAGGGAAGAAAATAAAAAGAAAAACCTTATGATCATCTCAGTATAAAAGGTCATATGAAAAGACTTACTACCAGTAACAATAAAAAATAAAACAATTAACAAACTAAAAAGAGAGGGAAATTTCTTACCCTGTTAAGGAATATTAATGAAAAACTTAATGCTAATATATTCATGCTGAAAGAATGCCTTCTTTTCCCCTAATTTTGAAAATAATAATGTCCTCTGTCATCACTTCTATTTAACTTTATAACAGAAGTCTTAATTAATCAGTTATAAGAAGGTAAGCAATGCAATAGTGAAATGGACATAATTGAACAAACTAAATAAATATAAATGACTGGCAAATAAGCACATGAAATATGCTCAGCATCACCAGTTATTAAGGAAATGGAAAACAAAACCACAAGGAGATACTCTCTGCATGTACTAGAAAACCCTAAAATGTAAAAGATTAATATTACCAAGTTTTGGGATGATCTGGAGGAACTGGGACTCTCAAATACCTCTATGAGAATGCATTGAGAATATAAAAGGGTATATTCAGAGTTTCACAGTTCCTTATATAGTTAAACATACAATTATTAGTGATCTTATTCCCCTAACTTAATCAGGATAAATGAAAACATATGTCCTCAAAAGGACTTGTAAACTAATGCTTATAATGGTTTTAATCATAGAAGGCAAAGGTTTTAAATAAACAAAATAACCATCAATGGGTAAACAGATAAATGAATTGTGCTATATCTCTATAGTGAAGTAGTATTCAGCAACTAAAAAGAGATTGACTGCTGACACATACAGCATGGATTAATCTCAGAAGCATTATGGTGTGAAAAAATCAGTCATAAATGTCTCTACAACATGTAAATTCTCTTAAATGAAATTCTGGAAAAACTAAAGATATTGTAACAAAACAAAAGTCTATAGTTAACAAGACATGAGTTTTGAGTGAAGAAATTGATAGCAAAAGAGTGAGCACAAAAGAAACTTTGATGGAAATGTGATGATGTGTGACTCATTGCATGATTGGATATAATAATGAAATTTCATGAAACTGTACACTTAAATTTGCTTGATTAAATTACATGTAAATTCAGTTCAGTTCAGTCACTCAGTCATGTCTGACTCTTTGCAGCCCCGTGGACTGCAGCATGCCAGGCTTCCCTGTCCATCACCAACTCCCAGAGTTTGCTCAAACTCATGTCCATCAAGTCAGTGACGCCATCCAACCATCTCATCCTCTGACATACCCTTATCCTCCTACCTTCAATCTTTCCCAGCATCAGGGTCTTTTCCAATAAGTCAGTTCTTCACAACAGGTGGCCAAAGTATTGTGGCTTCAGCTTCAGTATCAATCTTTCCAATGAATATTTGGGGTTGATTTCCTTTAGCATTGACTGATTTGATCTCCTTGCTTTCCGAGGAACTCTCAAGAGTCTCAAGGAACTCTGCTAAGTTGTTCTCCAACAACACAGTTCAAAAGCATCAATACTGCCATGTTCAGCTTTCTTTATGGTCCAACTCTTATATCCATACATGACTACTGGAAAAACCATAGCTTTGATTGGATGGACCTTTGTCAGCAAAGCCCCCATCATTTCTGTTCAAGACTATTTCCACAGTTTCTTAACTGTTGAATTACTTGTTAGTAAATTAAAGGACTGCTTGGTTTATTGATGTCATTTTTCTTCTTGACTAAGATTCCATAGTGTGTTAATGCTATAAAATTTTCATAACATACCCTTGTTGTTGTTGTTGTTCAGTCACCAAGTTGTATCCGATTCTTTGTGACCCCATGGACTGCAGCACACCAGGCTTCCCTGTCCTTCACTATCTACCAATGTTTGCTCAAACTTATGTCCGTTGAATCGGTGACAGCATATTAAAAGCAGAGACATTACTTTGCCAATAAAGGTCTGTATAGTCAAAGCTATGGTTTTTCCAGTAGTCATGTATGGATATGAGAGTTGGACCATAAAGAAAGCTGTGTATGCCCTCAGTTGCTCAGTCATGTCTGACTGTGATACCATGGACTGTAGCCCACCAGGCTCCTCTGTCCATGGCATTTTTCAGGCAATAATACTGGAGTGGATTGTCATTTCCTCCTGTCTGGGATCTTTCCAACCCAAGGATAAAACCCCATGTCTCCTGCACTGGCAAGTGAATTCGTTAGCCCTGAGCCACCTGGGAAGCCCATTATTCTATTATATGCCCACAGTAGCCTGGCAAGATAGATATAACACTGCTGCTGCTGCTAAGTTGCTTCAGTCGTGTCTGACTCTGTGCAACCCCATAGATGACAGCCCACCAGGCTCTGCCGTCCCTGGGATTCTCCAGGCAAGAACACTGGAGTGGGTTGCCATTTCCTCCTCCAATGCATGAAAGTGAAAAGTGAAAGTGAAGTCGCTCAGTCGTGTACCCCGCTTCGGGACCCCATGGACTGCAGCCTACCAGGCTCCTCCGTCCATGGGATTTTCCAGGCAAGAGTACTGGAGTGGGTTACCATTGCCTTCTCTGAGATAGATATAATATTATATACCTATTTTATAGATAAAGCAAATAGCACTTATGTACATTAATTAACTACACAAATTCACAGTCAATAAGCAACAGAGCCAGAATTTGAATGCAGATTTGTCTTCTACCAAAGCTCATGCTATAAATATTTCACTATCACATCTCTAAGAATATATTAAAACAGTGATAAGCATATATTGTATTAGTTAATATCAAGCAACAAAAGAAAAGATAATCTAGTCAAACAAAGGGGCTTTAAAGGCGTGATAAAGAGAATTGCATAAAATTATTGGAAAGCTTACTTATGGATCTTTTCATTCACTGCAATTAAGTTCTAAAGCAACTTATACCAATCTTCTCTACCATCCTATCAACTTGTTTCATAAGAGGAAATGACCACAAAAGCAACAACGTGTTCTTATATTTGTGTTTGTATTGTACACAGTATAATAGAGATTCCTTAACAAATGTTGAAGAACAACACTACTACAACAATTGAGACTAAGGATATATGTGCGTCTGTGCTAAGTTGTGCCCAACTGTTTGCGAGTCCATGTACTGTAGTCCACCAGGCTCCTCTGTCCATGGAATTCTCTAGGCAAGAACAGTGGAGTGGGTTGCCATTTCCTTCTCCAAGGGATCTTCCTTATCCAGGGATCAAACCCAGGTATCCTGCATTGCAGGCAGATTCTTTACTATCTGAACCACCAGGAAAGCCTTTTGTGTGTGAATATGTGTGTGTATGTGTATGTGTGTGTATTTATATATATATGAAAAAATTTCTATCAGTAAATGAAGACATTTGAAATAAATGATGAATAAAACTGGAATACAATTTAATTCATTTTCTTAAAAGTATTCAGATGGGAAAATGAATAGAAGAAATTTAGGTAATTGAGCAGAAATTAAATCTCTTTCATAAATAGCTATTAGCAAAGAGATAAGGTCCTTGAAATATGTGAACTTGCATAAATGAACTAATTCTAGTTGCATACTTATTGGATGTTAGGAAAATAGATTAACATATTTATTCAATCATTGGTATTCATTTAATAAGATTCCAGAAGAGTGGAAAATTAAAATATAGTAGTCTAAAACAGAATCTGAGTAAAAATAATAATGGGAAAATTGACAAGTGTCTCTCTGCCCCCTCTGCCATTATAAACTCCCTCTGTGTTCCAGTTTCATAAATGATGAAGGAAGAAAGAAGAATTTGTAGGGTAGTAAAATGGTGCTGCAGAGAATGCAATGGCACCCCACTCCAATACTCTTGCCTGGAAAATCCCATGGGTGGAGGAGCCTGGTAGGCTGCAGTCCATGGGGTCGCGAAGTGGGGTTTAACACTGAGTGACTTCGCTTTCACTTTTCACTTTCATGCATTGGAGGAGGAAATGGCAACCCACTCCACTGTTCTTGCCTGGAGAATCCCAGGGACGGGGGAGCCTGGTGGGCTGCCTTCTATGGGGTCGCACAGAGTTGGACACAACTGAAGTGACTTAGCAGCAGCAGCAGCAAAATGGTGCTGATGATGAGCTGGACTAGAGAGGACTACAAAATACAGAGGAAGGGCTACAAGACCTTAACCACAGATATCTATAACAACTGAAGAAAGTACATAGATAGCCATACTACAAGGAGGATTTGCCAGGACAATGTGCCCACATATAAAGAGATAGGCATTGTTTCTCAAGAGTAACAAGTACCCAATTACTTTTTAAGTTTTTTTTTTTTAAACTTTACAATATTGTATTGGTTTTGCCATATATTTTTAAGTTTTTTTAATCACAGATTGCACATTAGGCTCCCATGTAACAGTACCGTAGCCTATGACAAATTGCTTTAATATATTTCTTCTAAGATATTTTTCAATCCTTGGTATTTTGTATTCCTTCCCAACATATAAACCCTAGGGAAACAAATTGAGTTGTGAGTATATTTCTGAATAAGAGCTTTACAACAAAGAAACATCTATTATCACTTCATCAGAACTCGTATTTATGAGAGGATGAAAGTTACTCCAGTTGGTAGCAGGATGATCTGAATTAGCATAATACTGGTATCAGAAAATTTATAAGCAACATTTTGTTTAAAATATACAACCAAGGAGCACACATTTACTTTAAACCAAAATCAAACATAAGTCCTCCTTTGAAAATATGAATCTAGAAATAATGAATTTAGAAAAATAAAGTGTGAAATGAGTCTTTTGTCATTGGTGGCTGGAAGACAAAACTCACTACTTGTAATTGGGACCACAGTTTTAAATCACAGCCAGTTCTGCAACACATATCAGAAGCATTCTGAATGTTTATAGAGATAAAAATATGTCTGATATACTTATGTCCTCAGTTCAGTTCAGTCGCTCAGTCGTGTCCGACTCTTTGTGACCCCATGAATCGCAGCACGCCAGGCCTCCCTGTCCATCACCAACTCCCGGAGTTCACCCAGACTCACATCCATCGAGTCAGTGATGCCATCCAGCCATCTCATCCTCTGTCGTCCCCTTCTCCTCCTGCCCCCAGTCCCTCCCAGCATCAGAGTCTTTCCCAATGAGTCAACTCTTCGCATGAGGTGGCGAAAGTACTGGAGTTTCAGCTTTAGCATCATTCCTTCCAAAGAAATCCCAGGGCTGATCTCCTTCAGAATGGACTGGTTGGATCTCCTTACAGTCCAAGGGACTCTCAAGAGTCTTCTCCAACACCACAGTTCAAAAGCATCAATTCTTCGGCACTCAGATTTCTTCACAGTCCAATTCTCACGTCCATACATGACCACAGGAAAAACCATAGCCTTGACTAGACGGACCTTTGTTGGCAAAGTAATGCCTCTGCTTTTGAATATGCTATCTAGGTTGGTCATAACTTTCCTTCCAAGGAGTATGTGTCTTTTAATTTCATGGCTGCAGTCACCATCTGTAGTGATTTTGGAGCCCAAAAAAAGTCTGACGCTGTTTCCAATGTTTCCCCATCTATTTCCCATGAAGTCATGGGACCAGATGCCATGATCTTTGTTTTCTGAATGTTGAGCTTTAAGCCAACTTTTTCACTCTCCTCTTTCACTTTCATCAAGAGGTTGTCTAGTTCCTCTTCACTTTCTGCCATAAGGGTGGTGTCATCTGCATATCTGAGGTTATTGATATTTCTCCCGGCAATCTTGATTCCAGCTTGTGCTTCTTCCAGTCCAGTGTTTCTCATGATGTACTCTGCATAGAAGTTAAATAAGCAGGGTGACAATATACAGCCTTGACATACTCCTTTTCCTATTTGGAACCCAGTCTGTTATTCCATGTCCAGTTGTAACTGTTGCTTCCTGACTTGCATACAAATTTCTCAAGAAGCAGATCAGGTGATCTGATATTCCCATCTCTTTCAGAATTTTCCACAGTTTAGTAAATTCTAAATCTAAGTAGATTTATCTGGAATTAGATATAAAAGTGGGCTTCCCTTTTGGTTCAGCTGGTAAAGAATCTGCCTGCAATGCGGGAGACCTGGGTTCCATCCCTGGGTTGGGTAGATCCCCTGGGAGAGGGGAAAAGCTACCTACTCCAGTATTCTGGCCTGGAGAATTCCATGGACTGTATAGTACATGGGGTTGCAAAGATTTGGACATGACTGAGTGAGCATACATAGAAAGATATATAAAAATAGCTTAAAATAATTTTCACTAGGAGAATAAAACAGCATTTTTTTCTCAGGTATTTTATAATTTGGTTAAAATGCCCCAGGTTTACATCTCAGGAATGGAGCAGCTGATGATTTTCCACCAAGTAGCCACATTACACCTCCTGGGCTAATGTGACATTTTATTAATTTCATAACATAGTAAAAAATTGTGTTTTAATTTTAAAACATCTATTCCTTAATGGAATGACAAGATAAAACATTTTTAGAGTCTACATGTGGATAAAGAATCAAAAATAAGATAACGTGCTTCATAAACTGTAAAAAACTTTTCAGTCACTGTTGATATTTTTATGTTTGAGATATGTGCATGCTCAGTCTCTTCAGTCATGTCCGACTTTTTGTGACCCTATGGACTGTAGGCCATCAGGCTCCTCTGTCCATGGGATTCTCCAGGCAAGTATACCAGAGTGGATTGCCATATCCTCCTCCTGGGGATCTTCCCGACCCAGGGATCAACCATGTCTCTATGTCTCCTGCATTTGCAGGTGGGTTCTTTACCACTAGCGCCACCTGGGAAGCTCATGTTTGAGATATATAGTCAATATATAACATTGTATTAGTTTTAGGTGTACCACCTAATAATTATATACATCTCAAACTGGCTACTATAAGTTTAGTTGACATTCATCACCACACATGGTCACAAACTGTTTTTTCCTTGTGATGGGAACTTTTAAGATCTATTCTTTTAGCAACTTTTAGATATACAATAGAGTATTGTTCGCTATAGTTACCATGCTGTATATTACATCCTAAGGGCTCATTTATAATAACTGGAAGTTTGTAGTTTTTGACCACCTTCATCCAAGTCCTCTCCTCTACTACCCTGATTTTCAGTAACCACAAGCCTGATTTCTTTTTCTATGAGTTTATTCTTGTCTTTTCCTTCTCTCTCTCCTCTTCCCCATCTCCTCCTCTCCCTTTCCTGTTTCAATTTTTCTTCTTCCTTTTTTAGATTTGACATATAAGTGAGACTATACAGTATTGATCTTTATCTGTCAGGCTTATTTCACTTAGGCTTCCCAGATGGTTCAGTGTTAAAGAATGTGCCTGCTGATGCAAGGGACACAGAAGACAGGGGTTTGATCCCTGGGTTGGGAAGATCACCTGGGAGAAGGAAATGGCAACCTACTCTAGTATTCTTGCCTGGAAAATCCCATGGACAGAAGTCTGGCAGGCTACAGTCCATACTGTTGCAAAGAGTCAGACATGACTGAGCATGCATATATGCAGGCAAATGTATTCAAGGTCCGTTCAAGTCATTGCAAATGGCAGAATTATATATGACCATTTACTTATTCATTCATCCAACAGTGGATATTTAGGTTACTTCCAAGTCTTGACTATTGTACATAATGCTACAGTAAAGATTGATGTGCAGATACCTGTTGTGATAGTAATTTCATATAATTTCATTAACTTCATATTCTTCAGATAAGTAATGAAAAGTGGAATTGCTGGATCATGTGGTAGTCCTATTTTTTGAGGAACTTCAATATGGCTTTCCATTGCAGTTGTACCAATTTACAATCTCACTAACAGTACATGAGAATTCCCTTTTCTCTTCATTCTCACCAATTCTTGTTATTTCTTGTCTTCTTGGTAATAACCATCCTAACAGGTGTGAAGTGATATCTCATTGTGATTTTGATTTGCACTTCTCTGATGATTAGTGATGTTGAACACCTTTTCATATACCTGTTGGCCATTAGTGTGCCTTCTTGGGGAAAATGTCTGCTCAAGAACTATGTCTCATGCAATCATTTTTTCTCTACCTCACTGTTGAGAACAACATGGGTTGCATATGGAATTACAATACATACCTACAGATTTCAGTAGGTTTTTATTGAGTTGACTGTGTTTAACTCTGCTGAGTTCTCTGTTTATATCCTGAGGCACAAGTGCCTAATTGATTTTAAAACTACTTAAGTAATAGATATGTAGGCACAATTATAAAAAATCAAATAAGCATGTTAATTAATAAGAAATTCAAAGAATTTAAATTAAGCTTATATGGGCATGTTATTTATCCAAAAATGAAAGAACGTTTTTCTTTCATATGATTAATTCTTAGACTCCTTTGTTCTGCATACTATGACTAAGTGCTGTTAATAGCCAATGGTCCAGTATAGACAAAAACCCTGTTAGTGACTAATTTTCATATTGTCCCTTAGCAGGAACTGGTTTGGCATCAGACACTTGGAGAAAAAGCTTATTTTGTTATCGCACTCTCACAGGATGCAGGATTTATTTTCATTCGGCCTCATCTTTAAGTAGTGTAAAATGGCGATCTTTACAGAAGAATAATGGGTTTCTTAGGTCACAGGTGCTCAGACAATCATGTTTCAGTAATAGTTTCTTGGCAAGTTTTTTGTTAACAGAGGAGGTTTGTTTTACATGACTTAAAATGAAAGAAAACACGTAGGAGGTGTAGAATGTGGGTTCCTTCCAGTAATTCAGCATGGGAAACTAATCTTATTTACATTAAAGGAAGTTGATGGCAATACTTACCAAAAGCCATTAAGAACAAATACTGTATGAGAAACTCATCTATATATTAGTGCCACAGAGTGCCAAAGATCCATATGCTCATCATCCAGAGAGATAAACTGGAAAATGCTCATGGAAAAAGCTAAAGGAACATAAGTGTTTCTTAATATAGACCAATAACAGGCAAAGTATAAGATGATATGCATTCATGGTTTTGCCCTCTTTAGCTCACTTACAACAACCTTTTGCACACATCTGTAGTAATGTCAGAAGAAAAATATCAGGACTTTTACTATAGCCACGAATGATGTAAAGGGCATAATATCCTCCTCAGGAAATTTCCTCTACAGGCTTTTGAGGAGCACTGTATCCCCAGGTTTCTCCTTTGTTTTGCAAGGCTGAGCAAGTTTTTCCTAGCAGCAGCAGGCTTTTGCATGAGTCACTAGATGTTAAATTGTGGGCAGCTTCTTATAACTATTGAGGTCATGTAGGGCTGGTTATGTTCTGGGTCAACAAGCAAGGTTATGTTCAGCTCAGTGAGTGGCTAGAGGAGACTGTCATAAATCAGGAGCTCTGGGGCCTTCTGCCAGAGCTAATATGATCTCTTCTAAGTGAGGTATATTCCCATTCAGGTATAGACTAAACTGAGACAAGTTGTAGATCCCCAAATACCAGTCTTTCATTTCTAACTTTGTTTTCTTAATGGCTGACAGAATCATCTTTGAACTTATTTCTCACTACTAAAGTAACCCAACTTTTTTTTTTTTATATTGATACTATATATACTTTTATGGACACATAAGTATATACATAAACAACTGAAAATAACTGAAGATTGTGTGCAAAAAAAGTAACCCAAATTTTAAGTAGAGAAATGAATAGTTGGTACTTTGGATCCTGAGAGTATACTTGGGAGGTTGTGATATGTGTTTTAAAATTTTTCCGAACTACTTCTCCCCCAAAAGCCTTTACTTAAAAGAATGAAATCCCTCAAAAAATATGCTGCATACTCGTAATATCTGTTCTGATCATTCAAATGATGTAATTTTTAAATATTCAACACAGTTCTGACTACTAGTTTTGAGTATGCTGTCACAGTTGGCTAGAACTCTAACATCAACAAACCCCAGCCTCACCTCTTTCCATGATTTTCCAAATATTAATCTTTGGAAATATGATCAGAATTAATAGAGGCCTAGAGAAGGACAAATTTCACTTGACATATGTCTATAGGAACACCTAAAGATATTTTTAGTCTTTGGAAATTCTAACACTTGGAAAGCATTCAGTAAAGGAAAGGTAGTGGAAATGTTTTTAATTTAGCACATGCACTATTTATTCTCACTATGCCACTGCTGGATATAGTATTTGAAAATACAAAGAAAATATTTTGTAAATACAAAACTCACTATCATATAGATTAGCAAATACTATAGTTTTGGTTGGGTGGGTTTTGTATTTAAGTGGAAAAAGACCATAAAAAGTTCCATCTCTCTCACAACACTGAGTAAACTTACAAAGATGATACACAAATACCACAGAAAACCTATCTTAACATTTTGTGATCTGAATGTGTGTACATCTTTTTTCTATAAAGAATGTCAGCCTTATATACAGCTTCAAATATACTCCCTCATACACATTACAATATTTATTGATATCTCTTTTGCCCACAGGATATGTAAAACCTGAAAATATATGTATATACTCACAAAATTACATAAAATATACATGAATAAGAAAATTCATTGAAGCACTTTTCTTAATGGTATTAGAATGGAAGTCAAATAAAGATTCATCAGTAGTAAAATCATTAAGCAAATTATGGTATTATTTAATCATGAAGTAAAATGATAAGCTGCTACTAAACACAAGTATTTGTATATACTGATATGGAACAATTTCCAAGATACTTATGACATCTTGTGTAATGAGCAAAACAGTTCATAAATGATATATAATTTTGTAAAATGGTAAAAATTATTAAACACAGAAACCTGATAGAATTTTGTAACAAAGTGTTTGTACTGCTTTTAAGAAATATTAACATGAGTTTTACAGGCAATTAAATTATAAACTATTTTTCTTATAATTTAATAAATTTATAAGAATAATTGATATCTTAAAAAAATATAAATGGTCATTCAATAGTCTTACTAAGCCAAAATCCAGTGTACCAGATTATGAAGACTTCCTTTTAGGAAACTTGAATGAAACTGCAGGCCATAAATAGTTAAATAAATTTCCTTGGATTTCCTGAACAACCCTCAGTAACAACTCCCTCAGTAGTCTCTGAAGTTTAGCTGCTAGATGGGTAGAAAAGATGGAGCAGATTTCATCCTGACTCAGCACATGTTAAGAGCCAAATTGTCTGTCAAAAAAAAAAAAAAAAAAAATCCTCTGAGAATAGGGTTTCAAAGTGTAGATTTAGATTTAAAATATACACCAATGACTTCCTAATTGCCTTGATGTATTTTCAATAAAGTGTGAAATTCTCTATTAACATGTCAAATAAAGCATAAAATGTTTTATGAGCATGTTTTTACTATAAAACTGTATATTGTTTATTAGTAATCCTTGTTGCCCTTTTACTGAATATTTCTAGTTAATATCTGAGCATTTGGTCAATTAAAATTTATATTGACTGATAATCTTTTTTCACATGTTTATCTGTTTGAACTCTTTGTTCATTTGTTTCTTAAATCTGAAGAACAAAGAAAATTCCCCTAGCTTGTTGTTGTTGTTTTTGTTAGCTTGATGACAAGCATCCAACTTAGGAGATGCCAAGAAGAGAAACTTCCAGATGTACAAGCTGGATTTAGAAAAGGCAGAGAAATCAGAGATCAAATTGCCAACACTTATTGGATCATAGAAAAATCAAGAGAATTCCAGAAAAAACATCTACTTTTGCTTCACTGACTACGCTAAAGCCTTTGACTTTGTGCATCACCAAAACTGTGAAAATTCTTAAAGAGATGGGAGTATCAGACCACCTTACCCATCTCCTGAGAAACCTATATGCCAGCAAAGAAGAAACATAACCAGACATGGAACAACAGACTGGTTCAAAATTGGGAAAGGAGTACAAGACAAGTATGTATATTGTCACCCTCCTAATTTAACTTCTATGCACAGTATATCTTGCAAAATGCTGGGCTGGATGTATCACAAGCTGGAATCAAGATTGCCAGGAAAAATATCAATAACCTCAGATATGCAAACGACACCACACTAACGGGAGAAAACAAAGAGGAACAAAGGAGCCTCTTTGTGAAGGTGAAAAAGGAGAGTGAAAATGCTGGCTTAAAACTCAACATTCAAAAAACTAAGATCATGGTATCCAGTCACATCACTTTATGGCAAATAGATGGGGAAGAAATGGAAACAGTAATAGATTCTATTTTCTTGGGCTCCAAAATCACTGTGAATGGTGACTGCAGCCATGAAATTAAAAACAAAAACACTTGCTCCTCGAAAGCAAAGCTATGACAAACCAAACAACATATTAAAAAGGAAAGACATCATTTTGCTGACAATGGTCCATCTAGTCAAAGCTCTGGTTTTCCCAGTAGTCATGTATGGGTTTAAGAGTTGGACCTTAAAGAAGACTGAGTACCAAAGAACTGATGCATTTGAACCATGGTGCTGGAGAAGACTCGTGAGAGTCCCTTGGACAGCAAGGAGACCAAACCAGTCAATCCTAAAGGAAATCAACCCTGAATATCCATTGGAAGGACTGATGCTGAAGCTGAATCTCCACTACTTTGGCCACATGATGCAAAGAGCGAACTCATCGAAAAAGATCCTGATAATGGCAAAGATTTAAGGCAAAAGGAGAAGGTGGTGGGAGAAGATAAGATGTAGATAGCATCACTAATCCAATGGCTATGAATCTGAGCAAATTCTGGGAGATAGTGGAGGACAGAAGAGACTGGTATGCTATGATACATGAGATTGTAAAGAGTAGTACTCAGCTTAGTGACTGAACAACAGCAAAAACATAGCTGGATATCATTTCTTTATTCATCTGAGAATCTCTATTATCTGCTTGTATAAATCCATTTATATGCATTTATTAATGATATATTTTTATTTACTTTTACAATCTGAGTTTTTATTTTTTTCCATGCTATTATTTTATTATATTTTTCCTTTTCCATGACTTCTATATAATTGATCGAGTTTTATTCAGGGTCTTTTCCCTCCTACCTCAGTATAAAGTGATTAATAAATTTCTAAATCTTTTTTTGATTAACCACAAATTTTTAACATTCATGCTTTACCTTAAAAATCAAAGATAAACTATACTTTTAAGTTCAACCAAAATAGTATATATCTTTTAAAACTAACTCTGATACACATCCTCCTATCTTTCACCCATTTCCATCTCTCTTGGAACTATTAGTTATAGCATAGTTTCCCAATCCACCCTTCATGTCTCTAAACCTCAGTCATGTTTTTAGTGTTTTTATCACACTATGATGTGTTCTCGGTAGTTTCCTCTTATCTACCTCCTGGTTAAATAAGTCTCCATTCAGCTTTGTCTAGTTTGCCATTTAGTCTGCCCAGTGAGTTTCATAGTTAAATGTGTTATGTAATATTTTTTCAAATATGACTGCTGTCTTTTCATAATTTTCCCTAGGTGATTTCTATTATCTAAAAACTTGCTTCATTATTAAAAGAATTAGTAGTTTCTTTCAGAGGGTCCCTTACATTATATTCTTTGTTGTGACTATTGACATTCCTAAATATATATATTTACAAACACAATATATATGTGTTTGTAAATTTTTGTTTGTTTTGACCTCTTTTATCAGGGATATTATTTTTGTATAAATCTAATGGGACTGAGTATTGCTTCTTCTACACAACCTAGGGGTAAATTTGGTCTGGGAGTTACATCTACTTTTTTTTTTAATTTTTATGATTCCCTAACCTTGCTAAATGCCAAGAATGCTCAAACTACCACACAAGTGCGCTCATTTCACATGGTAGTAAAGTAATGCACAAAATTTTCCAAGCCATGCTTCAACAATACGTGAACCATGAACTTCCAGATATTCAAGATGGTTATAGAAAAGGCAGAGGAATCAGAGATCAAATTACCAACATCTGCTGGATCATGAAAAAAGCAAGAGAATTCCAGAAAAACATCTAATTCTGCTTTATTGACTATGCCAAAGCCTTTGACTGTGTGGATCACAATAAACTGTGGAAAATTCTGAAAGAGATGGGAATACCAGACCACCTAACCTGCCTCTTGAGAAACTTATATGCAGGTAAGGAAGCAACAGTTAGAACTAGACATGGAACAACAGACTGGTTCCAAATAGGAAAAGGAGTACGTCAAGGCTGTATATTGTCACTCTGCTTATTTAACTTATATGCAAAGTACCTCATGAGAAATGCTGGGCTGGAGGAATCACAAGCTGGAATCAAAATTGCCAGGAGAAATATCAATAACCTTAGATATGCAGATGACACCACTTCTATGGTAGGATGCAAAGAAGAACTAAAGAGCCTCTTGATGAAAGTGAAAGAGGTGAGTGAAAAAGTTGGCTTAAAGGTCAACATTCAGAAAAATAAGATCATGGCATCTGGTTCCATCACTTTATGGCAAATAGATGGAGAAATAGTGAAAACAATGGCAGACATTATTTTGGGGGACTCCAAAATCACTGCAGATGGTGATTGCAGCCATGAAATACAAAGATGCTTACTCCTTGGAAGGAAAGTTATGACCAACCTAGGCAGCATATTAAAAGTAGAGACATTACTTTGCCAACAAGAGTCCATCTAGTCAAGGCTATGGTTTTTCCAATAGTCATGTATGGATGTGAGAGTTGGACTATAAAGAAAGCTGAGTACCAAAGAATTGATGCTTTTGAACTGTGGTGTTGGAGAATACTCTTGAGAGTCCCTTGGACTGCAAGAAGATCCAACTAGTCCATCCTAAAGGAGATCAGTCCTGAGTGTTCATTAGAAGGACTAATTTTGAAGCTGAAACTCCAATACTTGGCCACTTGATGTGAAGAGCTGATTCATTTGAAAAGACACTCGTGGGGAAGGAGAAAGGGACAACAGAGGATGAGATGGTTGGATGGCGTCACCAACTCAATGGACATGAGTTTGGGTAAACTCCCGGAGTTGGTGATGGACAGGGAGGCCTGGCGTGCTGCAGTCTATGGGGTCACAAAGAGTCGGACACGACTGAGCAACGGAACTGAACTGAACCTTGTTAAAAGTGTAAATTTAGTGTCTAATGCTGTGTTTAATTCATTCTGTGGTTTTAGTTTTTCAAAGGATAGTACATTTTCCCACCCAAAATATTAGGTAAAGCAAGTATTTTTGCATTCTCCTTGGTCCGTGGGAAGAATTTTCTAAGTCCCGCTTCACTGAGAGTGCAGTCCTTCAAGATTTACAGTTTTGTGCTGTGGTATCAGATCCAGCCTCTCAGCTCACAGAGATTTAAGGCTTAATTTTTTGTCTATACACGATGTAAAACCCAAGACCATAATGTTACAGCCTCTGAATTTGATTGATCAATGTGTATCCCCATTACTATATATACATTACTATAGCAACTTCTTGAGATTACCATTTTGATTTTAATTTTTTTCTCTTTGCTTCTAGCACTTGATTTTCCTTAACTCCTTTTACCTTCAGCCACATATTTCAGTAGGTACATTATTATTCTTTTGCTGTTTTGAGACTGCCTATGTATTTTTACCTGATAAGGTTTCCAAGTAGCTGAGTCTACTATGCTAGATTCTTAAGTCAAGAAATGAGGTTTTAAAAACAAAGGTTTTATGGCCAATAGATATATTTTTAAAGTGTTCAACTTTATCAATAAACAGGGAAATGCAAATAAATATGACATTGAAATAGCATTACATGCCACCTGAATGGTTAAATTAAAAAGAAAATATCAAATGTTGCCAAAGACATTAATAACTGATATCCTGACATATTAGTACTGGTAAGAGAATATATTGGTTTAGTCAAGTACTTAAAAAAACTTTTTGAAAATATCTACTAAGATGAATATATGCATACATTGTGACTCATCAATTTCACTCCAAGGTATATAGCCAACAGAAACGCATCCTTACTTTCACCAGAAGGCATGTACCAATATCTATTTATCCATTCTACTCTTAATAGACATTTGTATAAGTTCCAATTTTAGGCTATTATGAGTTATCTGCTATAGATAATGATGGGAATCATTTAATCTAAAACTCTCATTTTAAAGTTGTAGAAATTCAAGCCTATAGATGTTAGCTGATTTACTAAAGTCAGTAATAGCTATGGAAATAAAAGCCAGGCTCTTTGACTTCTAATTCAATATGATTTCAAATAAGCATCTTTTAATATTACCTACAACCTCAAAACTCTATAGAAACACTTTGAATATAGTATTTAAAAGGAGTATTCATATATTCTTTTTGAACTAAATAAATGAAATAAAATTTTATCCTCTGAGTTGTTAATTATATTTTTGCTACCAAATGCCAACAAAATTTACCTATTGTGGTTTAAGAGAGTTCTAAATATAACAGCCATCTCCCTACACAACTGTAAACTCAATTAAGAGATAACTAAGGAGTGGAAACAGAGAGAAGTCAAAATATAGTCCCTGTTACTGATTAAGCTGATAGTGCAGACTGTGACATATAAACTTGCTTTTCCTGCAGGAATAGGTCTTTTTACAATTAGGGCATAGGGTAGTATAGCAGAAAGCTTGCTCTTTGAGAGCAGATTTGGTTCACAGGGAAGTAATACAGTATGGGGTTCTGGAATTCTCTAAATGGGTTGAATGTAGGTCCTTCAAGACCCAGAGTTGATATTGCCAACTTCATAAGGTGTTGCCTTTTATTAAGAATGCAGATTCACCATAGCTGAGGCTCTGTGGTATCTGAAGGAACAGAACAATGACCAAGAAAAATAATTTTGGTTTAAACTTCTTCATGATGCCATCTAGTCAGAATGCCAGGAGGCCAGTTTATCAGAATCTATGACCAGTGAAACTGAAAACAGTGAGGAGAAATTTCACACAGAAGCAAGTTTGGAACAATGCATTGACTTTATCAGCAGGAGAATATTAATCTCAGTATATTGTTTACTCTTGAAGTGTCATTCAAGGTATTTTTGACCTCTGGCAAAGTTCATATATTCGAAATGGCGACAGCCCCAGTTACATAGTCTTATTTTAACTCAATATTCCCTTTTACAGATTTCAGGCTTCTTAATTTTCAGTTTTGCTTTGATTCCAAGTTTCTGATACTCCAGTGTTACACTGAGGGTGGTCTTAGCCTAGTGACAGAGCCTTCACTATCTCTTCAAAACCAGCATTTTCAATTCTACACCACAGTAGTTTATCCCACTGTATCATCTTAAGAAAGTACCTAGGCTTTTGAAATATTTATCTTGAAGAAAGGTTCATGCTTATCCAACATTTATTGCTGTTGAAGTATCACCATCTGCAGATTTCTAAACTGGACTGGCATTAAAACATGTACAATATCATATAAAAAATGAGTCGCCAGTCCAGGTTCGATGCAGGATACAGGAAGCTTGGGTCTGGTGCACTGGGATGACCCAGAGGGATGGTATGGGGAGGGATGTGGGAGGGAGGTTCAGGATGGGGAACACGTGTACACCCGTGGCAGATGCATGTTGATGTATGGCAAAACCAATACAATATTGTAAAGTAAAATAATAATAATAAATAAATAAAGACAGTATTGAATAATAACACTCCCATATACTCCTTAAGTCAATGCCTTTCTTATGACTTTGAAACTTCTAAAATACAAGTAGCTTTTATATCTATTTCTTTCTTTTCTTTTCTTTTACTTTCAGGGGTGTAATATGCCTGTAATATTTTATTCCTTTCTGTTGTTTCCTTATGCCTTTCAAGAAGACTCAGTTTAACCTGCTTCTTTAGTTGGTGCCTTTTCACCTCTGACATATGTAAGGATGGTACTCTACTGGATTGGGATGCTTTCCTTTTGTTTTCCTTTAGATTTCTGGGTCAAATTTTTTTTTTTTTATAACATATTCTTAGGTATGGAAAAATAATTTGCCTTTTATAGCATTCTTTTCTGGCCTTTGATATTTCATTTTTCTTTTCACAGAAATAGGGTCTTTTATGCCTAACAGCTTTACTTGTCTTCCAAGTAAATCTCTCACTTTCATTCTTTTATTGATCCTATTCTCATGTTAAAATTAAAACATACTTTTCAAATCACTATAGATCCTTCTTGATTTCTTAAACACCTCTGACTCTTATAGACAAAAATCCAGGAGGAGAGTTTTTAAATTGCTCTTTTACATGTGAGCTTTTGATCACTTCATTAACTTATCTCTTTACTTCAACCTGACATGACATATTCCCTTTATAATCTGTTTATTTGTTTTCTAATAAACTCTAACACTATTCTGTAAGTGGTATAAGTCACAATTTGGGGTTCTGCAATCTAAAGTAATAATTAAGATTTAAGAAATTAACAAATAGAATCATATCAAGATCATTTGTTGAGAAAGTGGCAATTCATTCTATGGATCAACCACATAAATTCAAGTTTACCATTACAGTAATTTTTTTCTAGCTCCAAATATAGAAAATAATTTGTGGGAGCTAATAAGGTACTTTAGCCTCCATGAGCTTGGCACTAACACTTTAGATTTAGAACAAAACATACTAGTACTTTGAAGTACACATATATATATAATATACTTCTTTACAGGCTTAGATGGAAAAAAATCATCAAAACCGAACCCAGTAATGTTTGTCTAAGATGTTGATATCTGGAAAGATTTTTTAACTGTTAGTTGAAACTTGATTCAGCTTCCTCTGCTTTCTAATGTATCTACAATACATGAGGCCTCAAACATATGCTTCAGCCAGTGTTTATACAATTTAAAGTCAAACTGGCACAACATGAATTTCAAAGCCCCCATCGTTTGACCAAGACCATCTGGGGCATACCGCACCAGTCTAAGGCTCCCTTGGTCTCTTTCTTTACTGAGGCCTATGGCTGGCCTCATTTTGCTGCCTGCCTTACACCGTGCTGAAGTTCTCAATTTTCTTCAAGATGGCAAGATGAATTCAATTTTCACTCAATGAAATCCATTATGTAAAAGTATAACTTGCTTCTAGATAAAGTCACTTAAATTGTGGTGATTCACTGTTAGCTATAAGATTTTGTTGTTGTTTAGTCGCTAAGTCCTGTCTGGCTCTTTTGCAACCCCATGGACTGTAGCCCACCAGTCTCCTCTGTCCATGGGATTTCCTAAGCAAGAATACTGGAGTGGGTTGCCATTTCCTACTCCCAGGGATCTTCCTGACTCAGAGACCAAATCTGCATCTCCTGCATTGGCAGGCAAATTCTTTACTGCTGAGCCACAGGGAAGCCCAACTATATGTTATCACATAACAAATTTCCTCAGAATAAATGGCATAAATTAAACACTTTTATTATCTCACAGTTTCTGGTTGTCCAAAATTTGGGCATGGATTGACTACTTTTTACCTCAGTGTCTCCAATAAGTGTGAAATCAAGGTGTTAGCTGAACCTGTGGTCTCATCTGAAGGCTCAACTAAGGAAGAATCTACTTTCATGTTCATATTGTTGTTGACAATATTTACCTCTTTGTCAGTTGTTGTAATTAGGGTTTTAGTTCTTCACTGGCTCTGAGATGGAGGCTGTCCTCAGTTTTTTGTCTGTCATATGGACCTCTTCAATAAGGCAATTTGCTTCATCAAAACAAACAAGCCATAGAACAATAAAGGAAGTACTAAAAAGATGGAAGTACATGCTTTTGTAACATAATCAAGGAAAAGAGACCCAATCACTTTGTCATATTTGATTTGTTATAATCAAGTTTCTAGGCCCATCTGAATCTCAAGGGGAGAGGATATATAAAGGTGTGACTATTAGAAGGTGAGAATAAATGAGGGCCAACTTTTAAAGTTGCCTGTCACACTTTAAAAGGTAAAAGTCCTACTTGGCTGGCATCTGGGTCCTAAACTGGCCTAACAAAATTACATCATTTAAAATCCAAATGTACTACTACAATAAACAGACACATGGCTCAATAAAACCCTGTTCAAACTGTCAAAGCAAAATACCCAGTCCACACACTAAAGCCCAAAGCCAAAGCTCTGGACCTTGGTCCCAAAGGAACCTCAAATGTGTTTTTTTGATCCACAATTCTGTATTCCAATATTTTTTCAAGGATCCCGGTCTAACATACCAGCCCTACAGTTTGAGTCAGTCCTATTCCCTATTCCTCTGTCCAAGGTCTGAATATGTTAGAAGAGAAATGGTTATAAAACAGATGACATTCAAAACATCACTTTTATTACTATCATAGCTGATATTAGAAAAAGTGGCTTCCCTAGTGGCACAGACAGTAAAGAATCCACCTACAGTGCAGAAGACCTGGGTTTGATCCTTGGGTTGGGAAGATTCCTTGGAGAAGGGCATGGCAACCCACTCCAGTCTTCTTGCCTAGAGAATCCCCATGGACAGAGGACCCGGTGGGCTGCAGCCCATGGGGTTGCAAGGAGTGAGACACTACTGAGCTACTAAACACACATGGCTTATATCTATGATCAAGATAACTTCTTATTACAGGATGCCTGAATTAAGCAAGTTTATCTACCTAATCTTAGATCTGCAAGACCACCATACAAGTACTCATTTTTGACTGCCAGACCAATGTATATTTCTGTTGGGGGCCAGAGTGAGGTACTCCGCCCGTGACAAAGGTCATGAGGAAGGAGGCTCGACATACGCAAAGGCGGGATCGAGCCTCAGGAGTCCCCCTGGAACTCCTCGAGCATCTACCCCCATAACCAGAGCCTGCCTACTTTACTACTTTGTGCTCTTACCTACACCTCTGACTTTACGGGGGGCTGTCCCCCACCACCTCTTTTGGAGAAGGAGTTAACTTAGAGCTCCAGTTTATAATAATTCCTGGGCGTGATAAGAGTGTTTTAACCTACAAACTCCTCTGAAGGTTCTCTGGCCTGCCTGACAGGCTTGTCCGGCCACATGTGATTGCTCACAGCCTCCCAACCGTGAGAGGCACAAGATGCTTTAAATCCTCTAAAAACAGGTTCTTTAGAGAAGTTAGAAAACTATAAGTATAAGTATAGTGGGCTAATTAGAAATTGTGTTGGTGAAGGGTTTTTCATTTGTTGAGCCAACGTTTGTTGCTAAGTCTCCATATCCCCTGCCCTTACACACATTAATGAATATATAGAATTAACCTTTGATATTAATCACGTTAGACCTTAGGCTAAGTAAATTCTTTCCTTAACTAAAACCCACTACACCCTCACCCTGTAGGAATGTAACTTTATTTGGGTGGCGTCTGTTTTGAGAATAATCAGCCCTGGAGAAATAAGTGTCCTGATTGACTGACCGCTGTCACAAGGAGAGGGTCGTAAATTGTCAGCAGGCCCCCCTGGCCAGAAGATGATGTAACACCCCTAAGACCTCTGTATACATTTGTATGAAGCACCTGACTTTGATAAAAGTCAGGACTGCTGACCCCGCGTGACTTTTGCATAACATCTCAGTGTATAAAAGTAGACCATGGAAAATAAAGAATTGGGATCAGTTTCTCGAAATACTGGTCTCCCCATGTCGCTCTCTCTCTCACTCTGGTTGAGTCTCCATCTGGAGCGCGGAACCCACCATGCTTACTAATTTTGCCTGGGCTTCTAAGATCCGACCGGGGAGGCCTCAGTGTCTCCTCTCCTTCGGGAGAACGGAAGGACGCCTGCGGCCTACGTAAGTGGTGCAAGCTTCTTGTCTTGAAGTTTTATTGGTCCCCCGCGTAAACCAAGCTACTCAGCCTCTTTTCTCCACTGAATTTTCCTACTGAGCTATCCTTATTCTATTACTCTTTATATCTTTAATTAATATCTAATTGAAGCTATCGTATCCTGATCCTCGCCTACGCCGTCTCTCCTTCGAATACCCTGGATCAGCCGGGGCTGGTCCCCGGCATATTTCCCTCACAAAAACAGTCTTCCTTTACAATTTATGGAGGATCAAAGTAGAAGATTTGCTCTCTGTAGACATGCTCTTTCCTAAAGAAAGAATAGAAGAAATGTCAGAAAACGGGTTCTGTTTATTCAAACTCAGTGATAAGATTAAGTTAGTCTTTCCTCCCTGGAAAGGAGTTCAGTGAGGGCAAAAATAAATCCAGTTTTCTCCACTAGGAAGAAAAACAGTAAGTAAAAGAAAGAAAATTTCCCTACCTAACAGTGATTGAAAGAATTCCTTTACAGTCTAAGCTAAAATTTCCTTGCAATCTGTACTACTCCTTTACATATTGTAACTGAAGATAGCTAATGAGAAATTGTCTTCATCAAAGAAGCACTGCATTAAATAACACATTGAACAATAGATTGAAAGTCAAGAAATGTATGCTCTAGTTTTGCACCTTCTACTTACTTGACCATACACAAGTTAACCAAGATTATAAAGCTTCAATATCCTCAATATAAGAGTAAGCAGGGACTTATTTATAGCAATACAAGTAATATGCACTAGGTGAGTGATTCTCAATGGGAAAGAGAAAGCACAACTCAGGAAAATTATTTGGTTTTTTTCCTAATAATAAGAGATTAAATAGACTAATTAAATAGACTAAAAATCCCTCCCTGTGTAAATAAATAGAAACCTGAAATAACCTTGGAGACAGTTACAAAAAATAAAAGTTAAAGGTCTTACTACAATAAAAACTCCAGGATAAGATATCTTCATCAGCAAATTTAATTAAACATTAAAGAAGCAAAAAATTATAATATTAGACAAGCTATTCCAAAATGCAATAAGAGGGAATATTCCACATGAAATTTTATAATCTAGGAGAACATTTATATCAAAGAAAAGATAGCATGAAATACCCATTTAAATCACTAACATAGATGAAAAAATCTTAGGATACTGTGGAAACAAAACCAACATTGTAATAAAAATGTTATATAGTGATCATGTTATATTAATTAACAAAATAAAAATTTGGCTTAATGTTAGAAAAATCTACCAATCAAGATATCAAAACATTAATACATTCTATTACATTATAAGATTAATGGAGAAAATAATATATATTAACAAATGAGGAAAAAATTATAAAATTCAAGAACTGATCATAGAAAAATATTTGTGGGGTAGGGATAGAAGGGAATATCTTTAAATGATAAAAACATTTATAACAAGAAAATCTAGAACAAACAATGGTGAAACATTAATGCTTTTATAATCAGGATCAAAACAAGAAGTTGTAGTATAAACATTTCTACTCAATGTTTTACTGCAAGTCCTAACCAGTGCACAAAATGTTTTAAACAAACAAAAACCCACAAAAGTGTATAGATTAGAGATGAAAATACAAATATCATTATTTAGAATATATTTAATTGCTTACATGAAAAGCAGTAAAATCTACAAATTATCAATAATAATAAAGTTATTAATTATTATATGTAAATAAGTATGAATAATTATATTTATACACTTATCAGCAACTAAAAATATTATCTTTAATTTATCTGCCATTGTAACAATAAAATTAATAAAATAATAATATTTAGAAATAAACATAAAATACATTTTAAAACTTATGTGGAAATGATTATTTATTAACATTTAATTAATGGAGACATACATCATATTCATACATAGGAAAGCTCCATTTAGTAAAGACATGAATTCTTTCCTGGTGGTTCAGAGAGTAAAGAATCTGCCTGCAATGCAAAAGACCCGGGTTTGATCTCTGGGTGGAGAATATCTCCTGGAGAAGGTAATGGCTACCCAATCCAGTATTCTTGCCTGAGAATTCCAGGGACAGAGGAGCCTGGTGGATTACAGTCCATGGGGTCGCAAATAGTTGGACATGATTGCACAATTAAATTTTCACTTTCAAATTCTTTCAAAATTCATCCATGGCTTCAGTGTGATTTATTCATGAAACTTCACGGGGATTCTATAATTTATATGAAAGAATGTGGATGTAGAATGTTGTTCAGCAGCTAAGTCTCATCTGACTCTTTGTGGCCCCATGAACTGCAGTAGGCCAGGCTTCTCCATCCTTCACTATCTAGGATAGCTAAGTCAATTTTAAAGAAATGAATTGGCTGACAATTATCTATCATGTATCATTATAAACCTGCCATTATGTAGAGGGTGCAGTTATACTCCAATATATAATTGGAAAGGACACATTGTCCAAAAATGTATGCACATATAGAAGTTTACATGAGAAATTTGGCACTACAGATTAGGGTAAGATTATTTTTCAAAATTGAGTCACCACTCAATTTCATGAAACAAATATTGAGGGTCGTAAATAAATAAGTGAAAGAGGAGAGTGAAAAAGTTGGCTTAAAGCTCTTAGAAAACTAAGATCATGGCATCCAGTCCCATCACTTCATGGCAAATAGATGTGGAAACAACGGAAACAGTGGCTGACTTTATTTTTCTGGGCTCCAAATTCACTGCAGATGGTGATTCTAGCCATGAAATTAAAAAATGCTTACTCCTTGGAAGGAAAGTTATGACCAACCTAGATAGCATATTAAAAAGCAGAGACGTTACTTTGTCAGCAAAGGTCCGTCTAGTCAAGGCTATGGTTTTTCCATTGGTCATGTATGGATGTGAGAGTTGGACTATAAAGAAAGATGAGCACCGAAGAATTGATGCTTTTGAACTGTGGTGTTGGAGAAGACTCTTGAGAATCCCTTGGACTGCAAGGAGATCCAACCAGTCCATCCTAAAGATCAGTACTGGGTGTTCATTGGTAGGAGTGATGTTGAAGCTGAAACTCCAATATTTTGGCCACCTGATGTGAAGAGCTGACTCACTTGAAAAGACCCTGACGCTGGGAAAGATTGAGGGCAGGAGAAGAAGGGGACGACAGAGGATCAGATGGTTGGATGGCATAACTGACTCAAAGGACATGGGTTTGGGTGGACTCCGGGAGTTGGTGATGGACAGGGAGGCCTGGCGTGCTGCAGTTCATGGGGTTGCAACGAGTGGGACACGACTGAGCAACTGAACTGAACTGAAACAAATAAAACTATGTAAAATGTTGCCATTGGAGGAAATTGAGTAAAGTGTACATGAAATCTGGAGAAGGAAATGGCAACCCACTCCAGTATTCTTGCCTAGAGAATCCTGTAGACAGAAGAGCCTGGTGGGCAGCTGTCTATGGGGCCACACAGAGTTGGACATGACTGACATGACTTAGCAACAGCAGCAGTACATGAAATCATGCCACATTCTTACAACTGTAGGTGAATCTGTCACATCAGCAAAACTTTTATTAAAAACAAAAGATAAAATAGTTGACTTAATCACATGTATGTGTAAGTTTTATCTAATAAAATAATTTGTGCCTCTGTTAGTATACATGTGAGTTACTGCTGTATCACAATACAAAATTTACTACTCACTATGAGCTATTATTAAAAAAAAAAAAAACTGCTGGTCACTAATTATTACAGAAATGCAAATCAAAACTACAATATCACCTCACACCATTCAAGAAGGCTATCATCAAAAAAATCTAAAAACTACAAATGTTGGAGAGGGTGTGGAGAGAAGGGAATCCTCCTACACTCTTGGTGGTAATGTGAGTTGGTATAGCTTCTATAGAGGACAGTATGGAGGTTCCTTAAAATACTAAAAACAGAGCTACCAAATGGCCCTGCAATTCCATTCTTGGGCATGTATCTGGAGAAAATCATGTCTGAAAAGATGCATGCACCCCCAACTTTCATAGCTGCACTGTTTACAGTAGGCAAGACATCAAAGCAACCTAAATGTCCATCAACAGAGGAATGGATAAAAATGTGGTACATATATACAATGGAATATTCTGTGTGTGTGTGTGTGTGTGTGTGTGTGTGTGTGTGTGTGTGTTTAGTTGCTCAGTTGTATCTGACTCTGCCATCCCATGGATTGTAGCCTGCCAGGATCCTCTGTCCATGGGATTTTCAGGCAAGAAAATTCGAGTGGGCATCCATTCCCTTCTCTAGGGGATCTTCCTGACCCAGAGATCAAACCAGGTCTCCTGCATTGCAGGCAGATTATCATCTGAGCTATCAGGGAAGTCCACTGGCAGCTCACTCCAGTGTTCTTGCCTGGAGAATCCCAGGGACAAAGGAGAGTAGTGGGGTGCCATCTATGGGGTCACACAGAGTCAGAAATGACTGAAGTGACTTAGCAGCAGCCACAGCATTCAGCATGATCAAGTGGTATTTATTCCAGGAAAGCAAGGTTGATATAACATTTGAAAATCAATGTAATACATCATATTAATAGAACAAAAGTAAAAAACCACAAGATAAGCTCATCAAACGAAAAAAATCATTGGACATAGTCTAACACCATTTCTTGATAAAAATGCTCAGCAAGCTAGGAATAGAAGGAAACTTTCAACCTGAAAAAGAAATCTATGAAAAACCCACATCTAACATTTTACTTAATGATGAAATACTGAAAGCTTTCCCCCAAGAACAAGACAATGATGTTCTCTTTTATCATTACCACTCAACCTGTTCTGCAGATTCTAATCAAGATAATGGGGGAATAAAATAAAGAAACTGAGATTGGAAAAGAAGAAGTAAACCTATATTCACAGAGGACACACACTTATATATAGGAAATCCTAAGAAATTCAAAAAAAATTTAGAGCTAATAAATAAGTTCAACAAATTTGCAGGATACAAGATAAATATAAAAATTCAATTACATTTCCATTCAATAATAATGAAAAGTATGCAAATTAAGCAACACTTGCAATAGAATCAAAGTAATAAAATACTTATGAATAAGTTTTTTTTTTTTTTAAGTGCAAGATATATACCAAAAGCTACAAAATACCATTGCCTGGATTATGGAAAATACCCGGTGGCTCAGATGGTAAAGAATCTGACCACAATGCAGGAGAACTGGGTTCAATCTCTGGGCTGGGAAGATCCCCTTAAGAAGGTAATGGCAACTCACTCCAATATTCTTGCCTGGAAAATTTCATGGACAGAGGAGAATGGCAAGCTACAGTCCATGAGGTCACGAAGAGTCAGACGTGACTGAGGGACTAACACACACACACACACACACACACAACCAGAGAAAAAAACACAGAGTCCAGTGAAATATAGCAAATTTCCTTTAATTTCCTATGATTCCAGAGTCAATTCTAACACAGCCCTATTCTCTTCTATTTCTTATATTTTCAATAATTCACTCTTCTATCCATTCATTCTTTCATTCATATAACAAATATTACTTAAATAACTGTTATATGCCAAACAATATTCTAAGTGTCAGTAATATATTAGAGAGTAAAACAAAGACACTTCCTCTCATGCAGATTACATTCTAGTGGTGCAAGATAGACAACAAACAATAAACAATAAAAGTACTCAAATGGCAGAAGGTAATAATTACTGTGAAAAAAATAAGAAAAAGTAAGTATAAATGAGACTGACAATGTGGGCTGCAGGTGAAGAAGATTGGTTGGTGAGTAAGGTGATGTTTAAAAAAAGACATAAAGAAAGTGAAAGATTTGGCCCTATAGATATGTGGAAGTGAGGAGATGGTAGAGGCTATTAAACAGATAAAACAGCCAAGACAGATGCCTTAATGCAAGACAGTGTCTAGAATATTCAAGTAATAATAGCAAGAATGTAAATATGGTTACAGTCAGATGATCTGAAATAAAGTAAAGAGAATAGTAGGAGATGAAACATGACATGATGGTGATGGAGATTATGCAGGGCCTTGTAGATAGATCATTGATACAACTTTTGCTTACATCCTAAGTGAAATGCAGAACTATTGGAGAGTGTTGATCAAAGGAGTGTTTTAATCTAAGATTTCAGAGAATTACAATAGCTGCTATGTAAGGATAAGGATGAAGCACAGAAACAAGTTAGAGGCTATAGCAAAAATACAAATGAAAAATGAGAGTGTCTTGGATTAGAGTTAAAGCACTGGATACAGTAAGAAGTGGTCAAATTTCAATGGTATTTGCCCACAAAGCAGATGTAGGGTTTGAGAAAAAGGGAAGAACTACTGTTACCTCACTGTTTCTGGCCTGTTAAGCTGAATTTCAACAAATCCACTTTACATTTCAAGTAATGTAAGTAGATAGATGTTTGTTTCTTACAACCAAATGATTACTAAGAAAGTGATATCCAGTCAGTTGGATATCAATTGACAAGTGTAGTCAGGATGTTTGTGCCTAGAGTAAACAAGAAAGCAAAATCATATACAAAATAATGCTTTAAAAAGTCTCATTCTTCTCTGGCTATGCCACATGCTACAAGGTACATTTAATTCCAATCAATTTGGAAACTGAATGAAAAAGTGAAATTCTTCAGTCTAAGAATTTCTTTATCAAGAGATCCCACACTTTCTGAATGGAATTTAGTTGATGTCATCAATTGGAACAATCTGATATATTCCCTGTATATTAATCAAGAAAGGGATTGGAACGAGTTGGAGGCTCAGTTCCATCAAACTGAAGAGAATGATGCAACTTATTACACTGTGAAAGTCTCCCATTGCTGACACTTCTTGAGACTTTTCCATCAAAGACCATGGAGCACAAGCAGAGTTTGGAATGCTATGCTCCCATAAGCACTTGCCAATCTGACTGGAATAGAAACAGTGGAAGAAAGATGCTTCTACTTTTCAGAAATTTGTACTCCATTCTTGAGAAAAAAACATAGTCCCTCCTATTCCTGTGTTTCATGAGATACATCCAACAAGACAGGACTGGCTTTGCAATGTTTAGAAAATATGTGTTTCAAGTCTAAACATAATAATGAACTCTCTCCAAAATGCAAGGCTTATGGAATTTTAACTTCTCTGAAAGGAGAATTAAGATAATTCATAATCCCTTCATAATAGGGAAATAGAAATAAAAATTAAGTCAAGGCTTACTTTCAGGGAAAAATAGTACAAATCATTCAGAGGGTTTTTGAAGTAATGAAAATAATGTTGTCCTTTATTTAATATAATGTGTTGATGCTTTAAAGAATTTTCATGGTAGTGCTATTATCTGAAAAAGAGGAAACTGAGTATCTGAGAACTTACTTGACTCTTCTGCTTAAGATCTCTCATCTGCTTAGCAACTAAGACAGGACAAAAAGATAAGGGTTAAAATTTATGGGCAAGGATGTTTCCTACTATGTTAAATCTGCCTTTCAAATTTTGAGCTAAAAATGAGGAAAGTAGGCAAAAAATAGTTTGTATCAGAGGGAAATTAGGTAGGCTTCAAGGTTTTGCATGAGTAGATATAGCTGTACTCCTTTACCTGTGTTATGATTTATGGTTGACAACCAATGCACCAATTAATGAAAGCACAGGAAATAGCCTGGCAAAAGAACACAATTTCTAGGAAAATCAATAGGTAACTGTAGCATCTGAGATGGGAGTAGAGGTGAGGTAATATCTAAACAGTAAACACTTTGGAAAACAGCACAATGTTCACAGGCCTACAATGAGTAAGGTAGTCTAAACTATCAGAATGAATCTGACCTGGTACCTGCTGCTAGTGATTGATAGCCACTAGAACTCTTCTCTCAAAGTACCAGTTATGGAGAAATGTAAAACACAAGGCCTAGCATTGATTTGGCAGAAAAATATGCCTTCCTTTCGCTGAGTAAGGCTAGCTCAGGTATACTATTGACACAAATAGAAATTGCAAAGTCATCATGGTAATTAGTATGAGTGCCTATCTTTGGAGATATTTTAAAGTACCAGTGAGTGGAAAGAGACTTCATTGACCCTACATGATAAATAAAAGAGAAGGTACGTTTTGGTGTATATAATATTCTTATAAAATATTACATAGATACAAGGGACACATGCCAAATAAATATATGCATTACAATAAATCTCTTGCACTGCTGCAATTGCATGAAGCTGTCCTTAATAAAGAAATTATACAACTGAAGCTACTAGTGCTGCAGATGTTTCTTCAAGTGAGAGACAATGTACTGATCCATCCACATTGCTTCCCAGATCCTCCTGAAAATTATAATACATATTTAATACAGGGTTGATTGAGATTAAAGGTAAAGTCTATGGCTGGTGAACAAAATAAAGCTAATTGTACTACGAAGGGAGTAAATCTGTGGTATCAACTGAATTAACAATATTTCAATAGAGTTAACTGTCCACAGTTAAGATAAAGCATAAACTGAAATGGAAGGAGAATATCATTTGGTCATGAAAAAATACATTACTATCAGATTCTGTATTTTCTCTTTCAAACATGGGAACTATTTCTTCCCAATTTATTGCTAAACTCTTTTTGATACTTCTGTCAAAAGTAAAATGATGTTCCATGGAAGTAAGTCTCTGAGTTGACAAATCCTAGGTCTTTCTGGTCCTTTAAAACAATAGGAAGAAGAGGGGTGGTCCTAAGATGACAGAGGAATAGGATGGGAAGACCACTTTCTCCCCCACAAATTCATCAAAAAGAACATTTGAACGCTGAGTAAATTCCACGAAACAACTTCTGAATATCGGCAGAGGACATCAGGCACCCAGAAAAGCAGCCCATTGTCTTCGAAAGGAGGTAGGAAAAAATATAAAAGATAAAAAGAGAGTCAAAAGAAGTAGGGATGGAGCTCCATCCTGGGAAGGGAGTATTAAAAAAAAGAGAAGTTTCCAAACACCAGGAAACACTCTCACTGCCGAGTCTGTGGCGAGCCTTGGAACCACAGAGGACAACATAGCCAGGAGGAAAAATAAATAAATATTTTAAACCCACAGATTATGTGCCAAATGGTAACTCTCCCAGCAGAGAAGCAGCACAGACTCCTGCATCCACCACTAGCAAGCAGGGGCTGGGCAGGGAGGCGTGGGCTGCATTGCTTAGAGTAAGGACCAGGCCTGAATGCCCCAAGGGAAATCTGAGGGAACTAACTTGGGATATCAAACCAGACTCTGGGGTAGCTACCACATGAAAAACTGTAACTTAAGACACCGTCAGGCCCATTCACAGAACAAAGGACTAAGCAGAGCTAGCCGGCTGCAGGTCAGCCTATCCTCCTCTGGTGACAGGCAGGCGAGGGCAGCCAGAGCCTGAAGGGAGCAATCGCAGCCCCAGAGAGGCATTATCTACCAAACTTCAAGCACTCTTCATTGCTAACCAAGACTTCTTGGGATTCTGGACGGTCAACATCTGCTTGAGAAGGTGCGCTGGTTGTACACCCAGAAAACCGAGTGGCAGGGACAGGGGAGGCGATAAGTCGCAGTGATCACGCTCGCCAAACACCTGGTCACCTGAGCTGCTCGGACCTGGGAAGGGCACAAAACGCAGGTCCAACCCAGTCTGTGCCTCTGAGGACTACCCAAGTACCTGAACCTGAGTGGCTTAGACCTGGGAAGTGCATACAACCCAGAGCCAGCCTCAGACAGTTCCTGGCAGAGCAACCTAGAGCCTAAACAGTGTAGACAGGGAAAGCACACACGCCGTGAGCAGGGGCAAACCCAGTGTGGCCGAGACACTGTGAACATATACCAGTGTTATTTATTTGCATCGTCCCTCCCTCCCCACAGCACGACTGAACAAAAGAGCCTAAAAAAGTGTCCACCACCAGCCCGTTGTGTCAGGGAAAAAATTAGACACGGAAGAGACCAGCAAACAGAAGAAGCTAAACCAGAGGAAACCTCCTTGGAAGTGACAGGTGCAATAGGTGTAGTTAGTACCGACTACATAAGAAGGAGCCTATAGACCTTGAGAAATATAAGCCAGATCAAGGAACTATCCGAAAATGAACTGACCACACACTGCCCACACAACACCAGAGAAAGTCCTAGATATATTTTTACTATCATTCTTTAATTATTTTTTAATATTTTTTTCAGGTCCTCTATTACTCCTTTAATTTTCATTTTTAAAACCTACTATTACTTTGTAAAAAAAAAGAGAGAGAGAGAGAGAGAAACCCTATTTTTTAAAGCAAACTTCATATATATATATATATATATATATATATATATATATATTATAGTTTTTGTGACTTTGTTTTCTTTAATATTGTATTTTTGAAAATCCAACCTCTACTCTAGATTTTTAATCTTTGCTTTTTGGTATTTGTTATCAATTTTGTACCTGTAAGAACCCAATCTTAAGTACCCATTTTTACCTGGAAGCAAGATTACTGGCTTCCTTGCTCTCTCCCCCTTTGGACTCTCCTTTTTCTCCACTAGGTCACCTCTATCTCCTCCCTCCCCCTTCTCTTCTCTACCCAACTCTGTGAATCTCTTTGTGTTTTCCAGATGGTGGAGAACACTTAGGGAGGTGATTACTGGCTGGATCTGTCTCTCTCCTTTTCATTCCCTCCTTTATCCTCCTGGACACCTCTGTCTCCTTCTTACCTCTTCTCTTCTCTGTATAACTCCATGAACATCTCTGAGCGGTCCAGACTATGGAGCGCACATAAGGAAGTGATAACTGGCTATCTTGCTCTCTCCTCTTTTGATTCCACCTTGTCTCATCCTGGTCACCTATATCTCCCTCCTCGCTCTTCTCTTCTCCATGTAACTCTATGAACCTCTCTGTGTGTCCCTCATTGTGGAGAAACTTTTCATCTTTAACCTAGATGTTATAGCAATGGTGCTGTATAGATGGAGAAGTCTTGAGACTACTGTAAAAATAAGACTGAAATCCAGAAGCAGGAGACTTAAGTCCAAATCCTGAGAACACCAGAGAACTCCTGAATCCAGGTAACATTAATCGACAGGAGCTCTTCAAACACCTCTATACCTACACTAAAACCAAGCACCACCCAAGGGCCAACAAGTTACAGAGTAAGACATATCACACAAATTCTCCAGCAACACAGGAACATAGCCCTGAGCTTCAATATACAGGCTGCCCAAAGTCACTCCAAATCCACTGACATCTCATAACTCATGACTTGACACTTCATTGCACTCCAGAGAGAAATCCATCTCCACCCACCAGAACACCAACACAAGCTTCCCTAACCAAGAAAACTTGACAAGCCACCCATACAAACCCACCCACAGTGAGGAAACTCCACAATAAAGAGAACTCCACAAACTGCCAGAATACAGACAGGCCACCCCAAATGCAACATTATAAACAAGATAAAGAGACAGAGGAATACCCAGAAGGTAAAGGAACAGGATAAATGCCCACCAAACCAAGCAAAAGAGGAAGAGATAGGGAATCTACCTGATAACGAATTCTGAATAATGATAGGGAAAATGGTCCAAAATATTTAAAACAAAATGGAATCACAGATAAATAGCCTGGAGACAAGGACTGAAAAGATTCAAGAAAGGTTTAACAAGGACTTAGAAGAAATGAAAAAGAGTCAGTATATAATGAATAATGCAATAAATGAGATCAAAAACCCTGGAGGGAACAAATAGTAGAATAAGGGAGGCAGAAGATACAATTAGTGAAATAGAAGATAGAATGGTAGAAATAAATGAATCAGAGAAGAAAAAAGAAAAACAAATTAAAAGAAATGAGGGCATTCTCAGAGACCTCCGGGACAATGTCAAATGCCCCAACATTCGAATCATAGGAGTCCCAGAAGAAGACAAAAAGAAAGACCATGAGAAAATACTTGAGGAGATAATAGTTGAAAACTTCCCTAAAATGGGGAAGGAAATAATCACCCAAGTCCAAGAAATCCAGAGAGTCCCATACAGGATAAACCCAAGGCGAAACACCCCAAGGCACATATTAATCAAATTAACAAAGATCAAAAACAAAGAAAAAATATTAAAAGCAGCAAGGGAAAAACAACAAATGGCACACAAGGGGATTCCCATAAGGATAACAGCTGACCTTTCAATAGAAACTCTTCAGGCCAGGAGGGAATGGCAGGACATACCTAAAGTGATGAAAGAAAATAACCTACAGCACATATTACTGTGCCTAGCAAGGATCTCATTCAAATATGAAGGACAAATCAAAAGCTTTACAGACAAGCAAAAGCTGAAAGAATTCAGCACCACCAAACCAGCCCTCCAACAAATGCTAAAGGATATTCTCTAAACAGGAGACACAAAAATGGTGTATAAACTCGAACCCAAAACAATAAAGTAAATGTCAACAGGATCATACTTATCAATAATTACCTTAAATGTAAATGGGTTGAATGCCCCAACCAAAAGACAAAGACTGGATGAGTGGATTAAAAAACAAAACCCCTATATATGCTGTCTACAAGAGACCCACTTCAAAACAAGGGAAACATATAGATTGAAAGTGAAGGGCTGGAAAAAGATATTCCATGCAAACGGAGACCAAAAGAAAGCAGGAGTAGCAATATTCATATCAGATAAAATAGACTTTAAAACAAAGGCTGTGAAAGGAGACAAAGAATGACACTACATAATGATCAAAGTATCAATCCAAGAAGAAGATATAACAATTATAAATATATACACACCCAACATAGGAGCACCACAATATGTAAGACAAATGCTAACAAGTATGAAAGGGGAAATTAACAATAACACAATAATAGTGGGAGACTTTAATATCCCATTCACACCTATGGATAGATCAACTAAACAGAAAATTAACAAGGAAACACAAATTTTAAATGATAGAATAGACCGGTTAGACCTAAGTGATATCTATAGGACATTTCACACCAAAAAAAATGAATTTCACCTTTTTTTCAAGTGCACACGGAACCTTCTCCAAGACAGATCACATCTTGGGCCTTAAATCTAGCCTTGGTAAATTAAAAAAAACTGAAATCATTCCAAGCATCTTTTCTAACCACAAGGCAGTAAGATTAGATCTCAATTACAGAAGAAAAACTATTAAAAATTCCAACACATGGAGGCTGAACAACATGCTGCTGAATAACCAACAAATCACAGAAGAAATCAAAAAATATATCACAATATGCATAGAAACGAGTGAAAATGAAAATACAACAACCCAAAACCTGTGGAACACTGTAAAAGCAGTGCTAAGGGGAAGGTTCATAGCAATACAGGCATACCTCAAGAAACAAGAAAAAAGTCATATAAATAACCTAACTCTACACCTAAAGCAACTAGAAAAGGAAGAAACAAAGAACCC
Source organism: Bos grunniens (assembly GCF_055505025.1). Taxonomy (NCBI): domain Eukaryota; kingdom Metazoa; phylum Chordata; class Mammalia; order Artiodactyla; family Bovidae; genus Bos; species Bos grunniens. The sequence continues at coordinate 94,301,411 of NC_141194.1, read as the reverse complement.
CAGGGTTAGTAGAAGGAAAGAAATCTTAAAAATTAGGTCAGAAACAAATGCAAAAGAAACAAAAGAGACCATAGCAAAAATCAACAAAGCCAAAAGCTGGTTCTATGAAAGGATAAATAAAATTGACAAACCATTAGCCAGACTCATCAAGAAACAAAGGGAGCAAAATCAAATCAATAAAATTAGAAATGAAAATGAAGAGATCACAACAGACAACACACAAATACAAAGGATCAACAGACTACTATCAGCAATTATATGCCAATAAAATGGACAACGTGGAAGAAATGGACAAATTCTTAGAAAAGTACAACTTTCCAAAACTGAACCAGGACGAAATAGAAAATCTTAACGGACCCATCACAAGCATGGAAATCGAAAATGTAATCATAAATCTTCCAGCAAATAAAAGCCTCAGTCCAGACGGCTTCACAGCTGAATTCTACCAAAAATTTAGAGAAAAGCTGACACCTATCCTATTCAAACTGTTCCAGAAAATTGCAGAGGGAGGTAAACTTCCAAACTCAGTATATGAAGCCACAATCACCCTAATACCAAAACCTGACAAAGATGCCAGAAAAAAAAAAGAAAACTACAGGCCAATATCATTGATGAACATAGATGCAAAAATCCTTAACAAAATTATAACAATCAGAATCCAACAACACATTGAAAAGATCATACAGCATGACCAAGTGGGCTTTATCCCAGGGATGCAAGGATTCTTCAATATCCACAAATCAATCAATGTAATACACTACATTAACAAATTGAAAAATAAAAGCCATATGATTATCTCTATAGATGCAGAGAAAGCCTTTGACAAAATTCAACATCCATTTATGATAAAAAAACTTTCCAGAAAGCAGGAATAGAAGGAACACACATCAAAATTATAAAAGCTATATATGACAAACCCACAGCAAACATTATCCTAAATGGTGAAAAATTGAAAGCATTTCCCATAAAGTCAGGAACAAGACAAGGGTGCCCACTTTGGCCACTACTATTCAACATAGTTTTGGAAGTTTTGGACATAGCAATCAGAGCAGAAAAAGAAATAAAAGGAATCCAAACTGAAAAAGAAGAAATAAAACTCTCACTATTTGGAGATGACATGATCCTCTACATAGAAAACCCTAAAGACTCCACCAGAAAATTACTAAAGCTTATCAATGAATATAGTAGAGTAGCAGGATATAAAATCAGCACACAGAAATCCCTTGAATTCCTATACACTAATAATGAGAAAATAGAAAAATTAAGGAAACAATTCCATTCACCACTGCAATGAAAAGAATAAAATACTTAGGAATATATCTATCTAAAAAACAAAAGACCTATATATAGAAAACTATAAAACACTGTTGAAAGAAATCAAAGAGGACACTAACAGATGGAGAAATATACCGTGTTCATGGATCAGAAGAATCAATATAGTGAAAATGAGTATACTACCCAAAGTAATCTATAGATCAATGCAACCCCTATCAAGCTACCAATGGTATTTTTCACAGAACTAGAACAAATAATTTCATAATTTGTATGGAAACACAAAAAACCTTGAATAGCCAAAGCAATCTTGAGAAAGAAGAATGAAACTGGAGGAATCAACCTGCCTGACTTCAGGCTCTACTACAAAGCTGCAGTCATCAAAACAGCATGGTACTGGCACAAAGACAGAAATATAATCAATGGAACAAAATAGAAAGCCCAGAGATATCCATGCACATATGGACACCTTATCTTTGACAAAGGAGGCAAGAATATACAATGGAGAAAAGACAATCTCTTTAACAAGTGGTGCTGGGAAAGCTGGTCAACCACTTGTAAAAGAATGAAACTAGAACACTTACTAACACCATACACAAAAATAAACTCAAAGTGGATTAAAGATCTAAATGTAAGACCAGAAACTATAAAACTCCTAGAGGAAAACATAGGCAAAACACTCTCCGACATACATCACAGCAGGATCCTCTATGACCCACCTCCCAGAATATTGGAAATAAAAGCAAAAATAAACAAATGGGACCTAATTAAAATTAAAAGCTTCTGCACAACAAAGGAAACTATAAGCAAGGTGAAAAGACAGCCTTCAGAATGGGAGAAAATAATAGCAAATGAAGCAACGGACAAACAACTAATCTCAAAAGTATACAAGCAACTCCTGCAGCTCAATTCCAGAAAAATAAATGACCCAATAAAAATAAATGGGCCAAAGTAATAAATAGACATTTCTCCAAAGAAGACATACAGATGGCTAACATACACATGAAAAGATGCTCAACATCACTCATTATCAGAGAAATGCAAATCAAAACCACAAGGTACCATTTCACGCCAGTCAGAATGGCTGTGATCCAAAAGGCTACAAGCAATAAATGCTGGAAAGGGTGTGGAGAAAAGGGAACTCTCTTACACTGTTGGTGGGAATGCAAACTAGTACAGCCACTATGGAGAACAGTGTGGAGATTCCTCAAGAAACTGGAAGTAGAACTGCCATATGACCCAGCAGTCCCACTGCTGGGCATACACACTGAGGAAACCAGAATTGAAAGAGACACGTGTACTCCAATGTTCATCACAGCACTGTTTCTAATAGCCAGGACATGGAAGCAACCTTGATATCCATCAGCAGACGAATGCATAAGAGAGCTGTGGTACATATACACAATGGAGTATTACTCAGCCATTAAAAAGAATACATTTGAATCAGTTCTAATGAGGTGGATGAAACCAGAGCCTATTATACAGAGTGATGTAAGCCAGAAAGAAAAACACCAGTACAGTATACTAACGCATATATATGGAAGTTGGAAAGATGGTAATGATAACCCTGTATGCGAGACAGCAAAAGAGACACAGATGTATAGAACAGTCTTTTGGATTCTATGGGAGAGGGTGAAAGTGGGATGATTTGGGAGAATGGCATTGAAACATGTATAATATCATATGTGAGGCAAATCGCCAGTCCAGGTTCAATGCATGATACAGGATGCTGTGGGCTGGTGCACTGGGATTACCCAGGGAGCTGGTATGGGGAGGGAGGTGGGAGGGAGGTTCAGGATAGGGATCACATGTACACCCGTGGCAGATTCATGTTGACGTATGGCAAAACCAATACAATATTTTAAAGTAATTAGCCTCCAATTAAATAAATTTACATTAAAAAATACAACAATAGGAATAAACTTTTGGGGTTTAGATCCTTAGAATACTTTACGGAAAAAATATTCTGGATTCTATTTCTATATCTGAGATAATATGAGCATGATTTGGTTGAAGGCAATGATTTGGACAAAATTTCCTTTCAAGATACATTCCAGTTCTATGGACCTATGTCTATCTTTCTACCTGATGCAATATAAAGATGCTATACATGGGGTATGTGATTGAGTCTACCTACTCAGGTCAAAGTCATTAGATTCATGGCTTTAGAAAGATGCAAAATTTAAAAGACAGAATGTTTGATTTGGACAGAGTAAATTATAATTGATTCATTCCCATATTGGCTAATGTGTTTCACATGCAGAAAAATCCTATTCCACACCCATTGGTTTGTCTTTCCAGAACAAGAATCACTTGAAAAAAACAAAAGCATCACAAAACTATAATAAATCAAATGAAATCCACTTCTAGGTCACAAATAGCCTTGGGACTTACTGATCAAAATAGGTAACCCACATAGAATCATGTGACATTTTACTGACATGAGGAAAAGCAAGACTGTCAAAAGACATTAGAATTAAAATGTGAAAATAAAGGAAACAGAATTGCCCCCTACTCTTTAACGCACAACAGGAAACATTGTTTTTTTCTCTTAAATTGTAGTACTGAAAGTCTTTGAATTTTTATCCAACTTAAGACTCTAATGAAAATGAGAGGTCTATTTTATCCCTCATCTAAGGGAACTTTTGTTATTGTTGTTTAGTCACTAAGCCATTTCCAACTCTTTTGCAACCCCATGGACTGTAGCCCTCCAGGCTCCTCTGTGTATGGGGTTTCTCAAATAAGAGTATTGGAGTTGATTGCCATTTTCTTCTCCAGGAGATCATCCCAACTCAAGGACTGAACACACACCTCCTGCATCTACTGCATTGCAGGTGGATTCTTTACCACTGAGCTACCTAGGAAGCCCCCAAAGAAAACTTTGCCTCTGATCACTTGAAATAATTGATTAGTCTTTCCTCTTTCCTTCATAGTTTTAGAAATAAGTAAAATGGCAACAGAACTCAGGAATAGAATAAGTATCCCCACCCAAAACTAATTTCTATCTTCATATTTGTTGTTTTAATCACCAACAGGCACATTTCAGCATTGTTTCAGAAGCCACTATCTTGCTGATAGGTTCATAATTCATGAAGGCTAACAGGAGTATCATTAATCTAGTGTTCATCAAGAGGCAAAGTTTGTCTGTTGTCAATATCAGAAATGCATTGTTTGTTCAAGGCACAGTAAGAAAGGAAACAGTTCAAAATCCCTTTCATTTTTAAAATATGTAAATTGAGAACAATATTTTAAAGCAATTGTGCTGCTTGGGTTTGTAAGTAAATTTCTTACAACTGCTGAGCCATCTGTTAAACAGAGAGATCTTGTCTATTCAAAAATCTGAACTTAATGTATATATTTTTAATTTCAACAGCTTTTGTTTTGTTTTGGGCTTCCCTCATAGCTCAGTCGGTAAAGAATCCACCTGCAATGTAGAAGAACCTGGTTCGATTCCTGGGTCAGGAAGATCCACTGGAGAAGGAATAGGTTACCCACTCCAGTATTCTTGGGCTTCCCTTGTGGCTCTGCTGGTAAAGAATCCACCTGCAATGTGAGAAACCTGGGTTCAATCCCTGGGTTGAGAAGATCCCTTGGAGAAGGGAAGGGCTACCCACTCCAGTATTCTGGCCTGGAAAATTCCAGGGACTATACAGTCCATGGGGTCGCAAAGAGTCAGACATGACTGAGCGACTTTCACTTAGTTTTAATGCCCTAAGAAACAAATACTCTAGTAAATAGTTCATGGTATTCATGGGTCAAGTTAGTTAGAAAGGGAAATAAGCTATCCTTTGAAAATTGTTTTAAACTCTTCTTTCTGTAGAGAAAGGACGACACACTCACACCTCTGAGGTCTTTCACCTGCACCATATGTGGCCAAGTAAGAAATTGTCAGATTTGGAATTTCTCTTGACTTTGAAAGACTACCCCTTACATGAAAGAATGTGAAGGGCTGTGCAACCAATAACATAATTTCTAGATAGGCACCCTTCTAACCACAAATTCTTACATAAAATCTCATTCCTGAGTAATGTTTCTATGCTGCTAAATATAGTGCTCATATCTGTGTTAAATGAATTCTGATTAGTATAGTGGTCCCAATGTTTTCAACACAACACACAACCAGCTGCATACTACCTCAATATGTATTAGTATAAAACATTTTCACGGATTTTTAAGTGAATTGCTTTTAAATATCCATTGATCATCTTCATCTTTAGCTTTATTTATTTCTGCAAATGTAGCACATTATATTCAAAACTATCAGATGTTCAGCAACTTAATTTTATGCAGTTGCCTACTGTATTACAACAAAAATATCACTCAAGTTCAGTCAATAATGTCTGCTGAGCAACTATAATTTCCTAGCTAACCATATGCCCTATTCTTAAATAAAATAACAGATAATCTACTTAATTCAGAGTCCATCTTTTATAGTCTACTGTGTTTCAAATTAATGCGATCTAATTATCAGTCAGTCAGTCCAGTTGCTCATTCATGTACAACTCTTTGCAACCCTGTGGACTGCAGCGTGCCAGACTTCCCCCATCATCACCAACTTCCAGAGCTTGCTCAAACTCATATCCATCGAGTCAGTGATGCCATCCAAACATCTCATCCTCTGTCGTCCCCTTCTCCTCCTACCTTTAATCTTTTCTATCTATTAACAACCAAAATGATGGTCAGCACTGTGTTAAAAAGGAGACAGTCTTATAATCAAGTTTTTCCATCTAAATAAGAACAAGTTAGTTATTTAATAGCAAGCAACATATATCAGCTACCCTCCTTAGATTAGAAACAGAGAAGTCCAGGGCTGAAAGTAATACAAGGAAGGAAACTATATTCTCGTGAAAAATACATATATTTTCAACACCAATTTTATTTCCTACCATAACCACAGTGTCCTCCTATGCTCCTCAGGCCTTTAGGTAAATAGAGGGACGAGATGAGCATCAGATATCCAAGGACCAGGGAAAGGAAAGGAGAGATGAAGCCATAGAAACTAACTTGTACAATTTTCAACAAAGCACTTTTATAGAAAAATAATAGCTTTTCTTTAAACTCAGTGCAGCATGATCTGTTTTATATACGTAAGTTGACAAATATTTGAGACTAAAATTTAGAATTAGTTAGCAAGGTGGACACATTTATAATTAGCATATTTGTTAATGAGTGAGATAGTGGCATGATGCAGAGAACCACGTTAAAGCAAACTTTGTTTTATCTTGTTTTGTTTTCATTTTAGAATCCCCAGCCCCAGCTTGGTGACTGAGTCATAGTAGATACTTAGAAACAGGTTGTTGGGTAAATGGATGACAAGAATGAAAAAGGAAATCAATGATGAAAAGAGGTGTAAAAAGGGAGAGAGAGGCAAAGATAGAAGCCCAGTTGAGCTTGGTCCACATAGAGGCAATAAAAAAATAATGAAACAGTCACTTGGACTTTCACACTTTCAGGACAGTATAACAGTATTTTTACCACCTTATGTCCCCAAATAATAATCTTTTTAATATTAAAAAGCTGATAATTTCCCTTATCTTAATGTGCATAAACAGCTTCTGGAATATTTACAGGATAGTCTAATTTGTCCATAAAATGTTCATTTTTATTCAATTATAATAAAAGTGTATTTTTTACTTTACTCTGAGTAACCCATTAAAACCTCTAATTTTCCTTTTTGAATTAGTATTAAAGATCAACTTCAATGTCAGAATCATAAAATGTTTCCATTTACAAATTAACTTTCTCAATTGAAATTTGAATTCAGACTTTTGACAGAAAAAAAAGCTCGCCGACCACTATCACAGTTATAACAGACAGTAGCTATCTATGATGAACCAATAGTTCAACTAGCCTGCCATAGTCTCTGTAAAAAGCCCATTATGTCTTTGCTAAATATTTTATAAATTGGAAAACATAAAACTTCAATCAGCAAATCTGTCCCAGGCCTTCCCAGAAGCAAAAGAAAAATAAAATGTGAATGTGTCTATGTGCTCACATTTAGAATTAAATATACCTCCCTTTGAATTATGCCTACTGAAGCAATAGCTTGCCAATACTATTTATTAGTATATTAAGCATAGTTGACTCTTATTAATTCTATATATACATATTACATGTATATATATAAATGGCTCCAGAGTAAAAGAAACATGAGGACACTACAAATAGAGAAAACATAGTCTATGAATTTACTGTAATCCATATTTTCATAACTTAGCATTTGACCAGAGCAAAACAGCTAGTAGAGATTTTAGCCTCAAAATTTGCTTGTTTTTTTTTTTTCAGTAGTTTTTTAGACTATTAATCTAAAAAAAAGTTGTAGGAATAGGAGGGGAAATGAGGAAGTAATAAACACAGAAAATGAAAAGAGACATTCAATGGGCTCAAAATAGAGTGATTAAAAGCATTTCTTGAATGAAGTAAAACAATCCGGGGCTGGAATCTAAGCTCTGACATTCACTAGGTTTAAAAATTTTACCATCACATCAGAAAAATAAAATACCTAGGAATAATCAACCTAAAGAGGTAAAAGACCTATATTCAGAAAACTATAAGACACTAATGAAAAAAACTGAAGACAACACAGATGAAAAGATAAACCATGTTTCTGGATTGGAAGAATTAACATTGTTAAAATGACCATGCTACCCAAGGCAATGTACAGATTCAATGCAATATCTATTAAAATATCCAAGGCATTTTTCACAGAACTAGAATAGAAAGTTTTAAAATTTTGTATGGAAATACAGAAGACCCTGAATAGCCAAAACAGTATTTAGAAAGAAGGACAGAGCTGGAGTAATCATGCTCTCTGACCTCACACTACACTTCAAAATTACAGAAATCAAAACAGTATGGTCCTGGCACAAAAGTAGAAACACAGATCAATGAAACAGAATAGAAAGCCCAGAAATAGCCCCCCACACTTATGGTTGATAAATCTGTGGCAAAAAAGTAAAAACATACCAATAGAGAAGAGGCAGTATCTTAAATAAGTGGGGAAAACTGGACAACTGCATGTTCAGTTCAGTTCAGTTCAGTCACTCATTCATGTCTGACTCTTTGTGACCCCATGGACTATAGCATGCCAGGCCTCCCTGTCCATGACCAAACCCCAGAGCTTACTCAAACTCATGTCCATCGAGTTGATGATGCCATCCAACCATCTCATCCTCTATCGCCCGCTTCTCCTCCTGCCTTCAATCTTTCCCAGCATCAAGGTCTTTTCCAATGAGTCAGTTCTTCACATCAGGTGGCCAAAGTATTGGAGTTTCAGCTTCAGCATCAGTCATTCCAATGAATATTCAGGATTGATTTCCTTAAGGATTGACTGGTTTGCTCTCACAGCTGCATTTGAAAGAATGCAATTAGAACATTTTCTAACATCATATACAAAAATAAAATAAAGACCTAAATGTAAGACTGTAAACTATAAAACTATAGAAAAGCATAGGCATAGCTCTATGACATAAATTGTAGCAATATTTTTTGGACCTGTCTCCTAAAGCAAAAGAAATAGAAGTTAAAAGAAACAAATGGGACTTAATTAAGCTTAAATGCTTTTTCAAAGCAAAAGAAACCATCAACAAAAGGCAAAGGCAGCATACTGAATGGGAGAAAATAATTTCAAATGGTATAATTCATAAGAGGCTAGCATCCAAAATATATATGAAGCTTATACAATTCAATATCAAAAAAGCAAACAAACCAATTTAAAAGTGAGAAGAAAACCTGAATAGACATTTTTCCAAAGAAGACATGCAGACGGCCAAAAGACACATGAGAAGGTGCTCAACATTGTTAGTCATTAGAGAATGCAAATTAAAACCATGATGAGACATCACCTTACACCTGTCAGAATGGCTATCATTAAAAGAATGCAAATAACAAATGTTTGCAAGGATGTGAAAGAAAGAGAGCCCTTATATATTGTTGATGGAAAAATTGGTGCACCCACTGTGGAAAACAGTATGGATATTTCTCAAAAAACTAGCATTATTGTATGACCTAGCAATTCCACTCCAGAGTATATATCTGAAATTTAAAAAAAAAAAAAAAAAAACAGTCATTATTGTATGACCTAGCAATTCCACTCCAGAGTATATATCTGAAATTTTTTAAAAAATGCCAATTCAATAAAAATACATTCAGCCCAATGTTCAGAGCAGTATTATTTACAACTTGAAAAAATATTGAAGTAACCTAAGGGTCTATCAACAGATGTATGGATAAAGAAGATGTAGTGCATGCACACACACACACACACACACACACACACTCACACACATGAGTCAGCCACAAAAAGAATGGAATTTTTCAATTTGCTAAAACATGAATGGACTTGGAGGTTATCATGCTAAGTGAAATAAATCAGACAGAGAATGACAAGTACTGTATATTATCACTTATATGTGGAATATAAAATGGGTATGTGTGAAAGTGGCTCAGTCGTGTCTGACTCTTTGCAACCTCATTGACTATACAGCCCATGGAAGTCTGCAGGCCAGAATACTGGAGTGGGTAGCCTTTCCTTTTCCTGAGGATCTTCCCAACCCAGCGATCGAACTCAGGTCTCATGCATGGCAGGTGGATTCTTTACCAGCTGAGCCACAAGGGAAACAGTATGCCCAAAAGGGCAGTTAAATTCAGTCTTTGGCACATTCTTGTTTGTTTGTTTTGGTGAAAATCTTTTATTCTTGTGTTTTAGTTCTTTATTTTATGGAAATATAGTTAATTAACAATATTATATTAATTTCAGATATATGGCATAGTTTTTCAGTATTTTTACATATTATACTACATTAAAAGTTATTCCAGGACAATGGTTATGATATTCTGTGATATGCAGTGCAATATATAGTTTTTGCTTATCTATTTTATACACAGTAGTTTATATCTCCTAAGATCCTGGACACAGTTAAATCTTGTGTTTAAATTCTGTTTCTCAAATTAAACTGACTCAAATTTAATAATAGTGTATACTTTGCCAACAAAGGTCCTTCTAGTCAAGGCTATGGTTTTTCCAGTGGTCACGTGTGGATGTGAGAGTTGGACTGTGAAGAAGGCTGAGCACTGAAGAATTGATGCTTTTGAACTGTGGTGTTGGAGAAGACTCTTGAGTGTCCCTTAGACTGCAAGGAGATCCAACCAGTCCATTCTGAAGGAGATCAACCCTGGGATTTCTTTGGAGGGAATGATCTGAAGCTGAAACTCCAGTACTTTGGCCACCTCATGTGAATAGTTGACTCATTGGAAAAGACTCTGATGCTGGGAGGGATTGGGGGCAGGAGGAGAAGGAGATGACAGAGGATGAGATGGCTGGATGGCATCACCGACTTGATGGACGTGAGTTTGAGTGAACTCCGAGAGATGGTGATGGACAGGGAGGCCTGGCGTGCTGCAATTCATGAGGTCGCAGAGTCGTACATGACTGAGCGATTGATCTGATCTGATCCAATACTTATATATGGCTATCCAGGTGGCACTAAGTGGTAAAGAGCCTGCCTGCCAGTGAAGGAGACATAAGAGCCTGGCATTCAATACCTGGGTCAGTAGGATCCCCTGGAGGAGGGCATGGCAACTCACTCCAGTATTCTCGTCATGGACAGAAGATCCTGGCAGGCTACAGGTCATAGGGTCACAAAGAGATGGACACAACTGAAATGACTTAGCATGCACACATGCATGCTTATATACTCCTTTATTTTCAAAGAATTTTCAAAAATATCTATTGCTATTTGAATTTCTTTCAACAATTTTTTTTGCACATTTTATCCTCCTGACAAAGTATTATATTCTGGGGCAACTGCAGTATTAGAATTGTCAAATTGCAAAATGACAGAGATGGAAAATTATTCTGTTTGCTCCTCATTAACATGAAAGCAAGATTGAAATAGCTTGCCCAAAACCACATAAAAATAAGTAGTTATTCTGAAAAATTTGCAATGAATATAAATAAATATCAACATAAGTTGTCATAAGAAAATTTACCTCCAAGTCCAATAAATAGACTAGTCATTCTGAGATATTTAATAAAAAAAAAAATTCAAAAACAACAGTGTCAACAGTTTCTCAGATCATGTTTGTAATGCAATGTGAACCTGAGATTAAGTATCTCAATGTCCAAGGTGTAAGAGTATTACTTTGACCTAGCACAGATTGTATATTTTGTGTCTATTCTACAAATATTTCCAAAGTCATATTTAGAGTAATGTTTAATTTTGATATTATTTCCTTTTGAGGAGAATATTTTTATTCCTATAGTATAACATCAGAAATTGAAATGCAAACCTATGCCTCTTTTGGGGTGTGATCTTTTAATATATAACTCCTCAGCTTTTTTTTTTCATTTTTATGTATTTCTTAAAAATTTTTTTTTAATTGGAGGTTAATTAAATTACTATATTGTAAAGGTTTTTGTCATACATTGACATGAAACAGCCATGGGTGTTCATGTGGCCACCATCCTGAAACTCCCTCCCACATCCCTCCGCATCCCATTCCTCAGGGTTGTCCCAGTCCACTGGCTCTGAGTGTCCTGTTTTCATGCATTGAACTTAGATTGGTCATGTATTTCACATATGGTAATAAACGTGTGTCAATGCAATTCTCTCATATCATTCCACCCTCGCCTTCTCCCACAGAGTCCAAAAGTCTGTTCTTTATGTCTGTGTCTCTTTTGATGTCTCGCATATAGGGTCATCGTTTCCATCATTCAAAATTCCATATATATGCATTAATATACTGTATTGGTGTTTTACTCTCTGACTTACTTCGCTCTGTATAATAGGCTCCAGTATCATTCACCTCATTAAAACTGATTCAAATGTGTTCTTTTTAATAGCTGAGTAATAATCCAGTGTGTATATGTACCACAGCTTTCTTATCCATTCGTCAGTCAATGTACATCGAGGTTGCTTCCATGTCCTAGCTGTTGTAAATATTGCTGTAATGAACATTTGGCTACAGGTGTCTCTTTCAGTTCTGGTTTCCTCAGTGTGTATGCCCAGCAGTGGGATTGCTGGGTCATATGGCAGTTCTGTTTCCAGTTTTTTAAGGACTCTCCACACTGTTCTCCATAGTGGCTATACTAGTTTGTATTCCCATCAGCAGAATAAGAGGGTTCTCTTTTCTCTGCACACTCTCCAGCATTTACTGTATGCAGACTTTTTGTAGCAGTCATTCAACTGGTGTCAGATGGTACCTCATTGTGGTTTTGATTTGCATTTCTATGAATGAGTGATGTTGAGCATCTTTTAATGTGTTTGTCAACCATCTGTATGTCTTCCTTGAAGAAATGTCTGTTTAGTTTTTTTGGCCCATTTTATGATTAGGTTATTTATTTTTCTGGTATTGAGCTGTATGGGCTACTTGTATATTTTTTAGATTAATTCTTAGTCAGTTGCTTTATTTGCTATTATTTTCTCCCAATCTGAAGACTTCCTTTTCATCTTGCTTATACTTTCCTTCATTGTGCAAAAGCTTTTAAGTTTAATTAGGTCCCATTTATTTTTGCTTTTATTTCCATTACTCTGGGAGGTGGATCATAGAGGATCCTGCTGTGATTTCTGCAAGAGAGTGTTTTGCCTAAGTTTTCTTCTAGGAATTTTACAGTATCTTGTCTTATATTTTTAATCCATTTTGAGTTTATTTTTGTGTATGGTGTTAGAAAATGTTCTAGCTTCACTCTTTTAGAGGTGGTTGACCAGTTTTCCCAGCACCACATGTTAAAGAGATTGTCTTTTCTCCGTTGTATATTATTGCGTCCTTTGTCAAAATTATGGTGTCCATAGGTGCATGGATGTATGACTGGTCTTTCTATTTTGTTCCATTGATCGATATTCCTGTCTTTGTGCCAGACCATACTGTCTTAATTAAGGTAGCTTTCTAGTATAGTCTGAGGTCAGGCAGGTTGATTCTTCCAGTTCCATTCTTCTTTCACAAGATTGCTTTGGCTATTTGAGATTTTTTTGTATTTCCATACAAATTGTAAAATTATTTGTTCTCAGATCACATCAGATCAGTCACTCAGTCATGTCCAACTCTTTGTGACCCCATGAATCGCAGCACGCCAGGCCTCCCTGTCCATCACCAACTCCCGGAGTTCACTCAGACTCATGTCCATTGAGTAAGTGATGCCATCCAGCCATCTCATCCTCTGTCGTGCCCTTCTCCTCCTGCCCCCAATACCTCCCAGCATCAAACTCTTTTCCAATGAGTCAACTCTTCGCATGAGGTGGCCAAAGTACTGGACTTTCAGCTTTAGCATAATTCCTTCCAAAGAAATCCCAGGGCTGATCTCCTTCAGAATGGACTGGTTGGATCTCCTTGCAGTCCAAGGGACTCTCAAGAGTCTTCTCCAACACCACAGTTCAAAAGCATCAATTCTTCAGTGCTCAGGCTTCTTCACAGTCCAACTCTCACATCCATACATGACCACTGGAAAAACCATAGCCTTGACTAGACGGACCTTTGTTGGCAAAGTAATGTCTCTGCTTTTGAATATGCTATCTAGGTTGGTCATAACTTTCCTTCCAAGGAGTAAGTGTCTTTTAATTTCCTGGCTGCAATCACCATCTAGAGTGATCTTGGAGCCCAGAAAAAAAAAGTCTGACACTGTTTCCACTGTTTCCCCATCTATTTCCCATGAAGGGATGGGACCGGATGCCATGATCTTCGTTTTCTGAATGTTGAGCTTTAAGCCAACTTTTTCACTCTCCACTTTCACCTTCATCAAGAGGCTTTTTAGTTCCTCTTCATTTTCTGCCATAAGGGTGGTGTCATCTGCATATCTGAGGTTATTGATATTTCTACAGGCAATCTCGATTCCAGCTTGTGTATTTTCCAGTCCAAAGTTTCTCATGATGTACTCTGCATATAAGTTAAATAAGCAGGGTGACAATATACAGCCTTGATGAACACCTTTTCCTATTTGGAACCAGTCTGTTGTTCCATGTCCAGTTCTAACTGTTGCTTCCTGACCTGCATACAAATTTCTCAAGAGGCAGATCAGGTGGTCTGTTATTCCCATCTTTTTCAGAATTTTCTACAGCTTATTTTGATCCACACCGTCTAAGGCTTTGGCATAGCCAATAATGCAGAAATAGATGTTTTTCTGGAACTCTCTTGCTTTCTCCACTATCCAGCAGATGTTGGCAATTTGATCTCTGGTTTCTCTGCCTTTTCTAAAACCAGCTTGCACATCAAGAAGTTCACGGTTCACATATTGCTGAAGCCTGGCTTGGAGAATTTTGAGCATTACTTTACTAGCATGTGAGATGAGTGTAATTGTGTGGTAGTTTGAGCATTCTTTGGCATTGCCTTTCTTTGGGATTGGAATGAAAACTGATCTTTTCCAGTCCTGTGGCCACAACTGAGTTTTCCAAATTTGCTGGCGTATTGAGTGCAGCACTTTCACAGCATCATCTTTCAGGATTTGAAATAGCTCAACTGGAATTCTATCACCTCCACTAGCTTTGTTCGTAGTGATGCTTTCTAAGGCCCACTTGATTTCACATTCCAGGATCAGTGGTCAGTGATCACACCATCATGATTATCTGGGTCATGGAGATCTTTTTCGTACAGTTCTTCTGTGTATTCTTGCCATCTCTTCTTAATATCTTCTGCTTCAGTTAGGTCCATACCATTTCTGTCCTTTATCGAGCCCATCTTTGCATGAAATGTTCCTTTGGTATCTCTGATTTTCTTGAAGAGATTTCTAGTCTTTCCCATTCTGTTGTTTTCCTCTACTTCTTTGAATTGATCGCTGAGGAAGGCTTTCTTATCTCTTCTTGCTATTCTTTGGAACTCTGCATTCAGATGTTTATATCCTTCCTTTTCTGCTTTGCTTATCTCCTCTCTTCTTTTCAAAGCTATTTGTAAGGCCTCCCCAGACAGCCATTTTGCTTTTTTGCATTTCTTTTCCACGGGTATGGTCTGATCCCTGTCTCCTGTACAATGTAATGAACCTCTTTCCATAGTTCATCAGGCACTCTATCTATCAGATCTAGGCCCTTAAATCTATTTCTCACTTCCTCTGTACAATCATAAGGGATTTGATTTAGTTCATAACTGAATGGTCTAGTGGTTTTTCCTACTTTCTTCAATTTAAGTCTAAATTTAGCAATAAGAAGTTCATGGTCTGAGCCACAGTCAGCTCCTCATTTTGTTTTTGCTGACTGTATAGAGCTTCTCCATCTTTGGCTGCAAAGAATATAATCAATCTGATTTCGGTTTTGACCATCTGGTGATGTCCATGTATAGAGTCTTCTCTTGTGTTGTTGGAAGAGGGTGTTTGTTATGACCAGTGCATTTTCTTGGCAAAACTCTATTAGTCTTTGCCCTGCTTAATTATGTATTCCAAGGCCAAATTTGCCTGTTACTCCAGGTGTTTCTTAACTTCGTACTTTTGCATTCCAGTCCCCTATAATGAAATTGACATCTTTTTGGGTGTTAGTTCTAAAAGGCCCTGTAGGTCTTCTTAGAACCGTTCAACTTCAGCTTCTTCAGCGTTACTGGTTGGGGCATAGACTTGGATTACTGTGATATTGAATGGTTTGCCTTGGAAACGAACAGAGATCATTCTGTCGTTTTTGAGATTGCATCCAAGTACTGTATTTCAGACTCTTTTGTTGACCATGATGGCTACTCTATTTCTTCTGAGGGATTCCTGCCCGCAGTAGTAGATATAATGGTCATCTGAGTTAAATTCACCCATTCCAGTCCATTTGAGTTCACTGATTCCTAGAATGTCAATGTTCACTCTTGCCATCTCTTGTTTGACCACTTCCAATTTGCCTTGATTCATGGACCTGACATTCCAGGTTCCTATGCAATATTGCTCTTTACAGCATCAACCTTGCTTCTATCACCAGTCACATCCACAGCTGGGTATTCTTTTTGCTTTGGCTCCATCCCTTCATTCTTTCTGGAGTTATTTCTCCACTGATCTCTGGTAGCATTTTGGGCACCTACTGACCTGGGGAGTTACTCTAGTATTTGTTCTAGTTCTGTAAAATATTACATTGGTAGCTTGATAGGGATTGCATTGAATCTATAGATTGCTTTGGGTAGTATACTCATTTTCACTATATTGATTCTTCTGATCCATGAACATGGTATATTTCTCCATCTATTTGTGTACCTCTCTGATTTCTTTCATCAGAATTTTATAGTTTTCTATATATAGGTCTTTTGTTTTTTTAGGTACATTTATTCCTAAGTACAGACTGGTTCCAAATAGGAAAAGGAGTATATCAAGGCTGTATATTGTCACCCTGCTTATTTAACTTATATGCAGAGTACATCATGAGAAACGCTGGACTGGAAGAAACACAAGCTGGACTCAAGATTGCCAGGAGAAATATCAATAACTTCAGATATGCAGATGACACCACCCTTATGGCAGAAAGTGAAGAGGAAATAAAATGCCTCTAATGAAGGTGAAAGTGGAGAGTGAAAAAGTTGGCTTAAAGTTCAACATTCAGAAAACGAAGATCATGGCATCCAGTCCCATCACTTCATGGGAAATAGATGGGGAAACAGTGGAAACAGTGTCAGGCTTTATTTTTCTGGGCTCCAAAATCACTGCAGATGGTGACTGCAGCCATGAAATTAAAAGACGCCTACTCCTTGGAAGGAAATGTATGAACAATCTGGATAGCACATTGAAAAGCAGAGACATTACTTTGCCAACAAAGGTCCGTCTAGTCAAGGCTATGGTTTTTCCTGTGGTCATGTATGGATGTGAGAGTTGGACTGTGAAGAAAGCTGAGTGCCGAAAAACTGATGCTTTGAACTGTGGTGTTGGAGAAGACTCTTGAGAGTCCCTTGGATTGCAAGGAGATCCAACCAGTCCATTCTAAAGGAGATCAGCCCTTGCATTTCTTTGGAAGGAGTGATGCTAAAGCTGAAACTCTAGTACTTTGGCCACCTCATGCGAAGTGTTGACTCATTGGAAAAGACTCTGATGCTGGGAGGGATTGGAGGCAAGAGGAGAAGGGCACGACAGAGGATGAGATGGCTGGATGGCTTCACTGACTTGATGGACATGAGTCTTAGTGAACTCCGGGAGTTGCTGATGGACAGGGAGGCCTGGCATGCTGCTATTCATGGGGTCGCAGAGTTGGACACGACTGAGCGACTGATCTGATCTGATCTGATTCCTAAGTATTTTATTCTTATCATTGCAATGGTGAATGGAATTATTTCCTTAATTTTTCTGTTTTTTCAGTGTTAGTGTATAGGAATACCAGGGATTTCTGTGTGTTGATTTTATATCCAGTATGTTTACTATATTCATTGATTAACTCTAGTAATTTTCTGATGGTGTCTTTAGGGTTTTCTATGTAAAAGATCGTGTCATCTGCAAACAGTGAGAGTTTTACTTCTTTTCCAATCTGGATTCCTTTTGTTTCTTTTTCTCCTCTGATTGCTGTGGTGAAAACTTCCTAAACTATGTTGAAAAGTAGTGGTGAGAGTGGGCACCCTTGTCTTGTTCCTGACTTTATGGGAAATACTTTCAATTTTCACCATTGAGGATAATGTTGGCTGTGGATTTATAATATATGGCTTTTATTATGTTGAGGTATGTTCCTTCTATGTCTGCTTTTTGGAGGTCTTTTTTTTTTCATAAATGGATGTTAAATTTTGTCAAAGTCTTTCTCTGCTTCTGATGAGATAATCATATGGCTTTTATCTTTCAATTTGTTAACGTGGCGTATCACATTGTTATTTGTGAATATTGAAGAATTCTTGCATCCCTTGGATAAAGCCCATGAGTCAGGATGTATGACCTTTTTAATATGTCATTGGACTCTGTTTGCTAGAATTTGGTTTAAGATTTTTGCATCCATGTTCATCAGTGATATTGACCTGTAGCTTTATTTTCTAGTGGCATCTTTGTCTGGTTTTGGTATGAGGGTGATGGTGCTCTCATAGAATGAGTTTAGCAATTTACCTTCCTCTGCAATTTTCTGGAAGATTTTGAGTAGGGTTGATGCTAGTTCTTCTCTAAATTTTTGGTAGAATTCACCTGTGAAGCCATCAGCTCATGGGCTTTTCTTTGTTGGAAGATTTTTTTTTATTACAGTTTTGATTTCCATGCTTGTGATGGGTCTGTAAAAATTTTCTATTTCTTCCTGGTTCAGTTTTGGATGGTTATACTTTTATAAGAATTTGTCCATTTCTTCCAAGTTGTTCATTTTATTGTCACATAGTTGCTGATAGTAGTCTCTTATCATCCTTTGTATTTCTGTGTTCTCTAATGCGATTTCTCCATTTTCATTTCTAGTTTCTTTTATTTGATTCTTCTCCCTTTTTTTTCTTGATGACTCTGGCTAATGGCTTGTCTCTTTTATTTGTCTTCTCAAAGAATGAGCTTTTAGTTTTGTTGATTTTTGCTATAGTCTCCTTTATTTCTTTTTCATTTATTTCCTCCCTAATTTTTATGTTTTCTTTCCTTCTATTAATGCTGGGATTCTTCATTTCTTCTTTTCTAGTTCCTTTAGGTGTAAACTTAGGTTATTTATTTGATTTTTCTCTTGTATATTGAGGTAGGCTTGTATTGCTATGAACCTTCCCCTTACAACTGCTTTTATTGAATCCCGTAAGTTTTGGTTGTTGTGTTTTAATTTTCATTTCTTTCTTTTTTTTTAATTTTATTTTTAAACTTTACATAATTGTGTTAGTTTGCCAAATATCAAAATGAATCCGCCACAGGTATACCTGTGTTCCCCATCCTGAACCCTCCTCCCTCCTCCCTCCCCATACCATCCCTCTGGGTCGTCCCAGTGCACTAGCCCCAAGCATCCAGTATCGTGCATCGAACCTGGACTGGCAACTCGTTTCATACATGATATTTTACATGTTTCAATGTCATTCTCCCAAATCTTCACACCCTCTCCCTCTCCCACAGAGTCCATAAGACTGTTCTATACATCAGTGTCTCTTTTGCTGTCTCGTACACCGGGTTATTGTTACCATCTTTCTAAATTCCATATATATGTGTTAGTATACTGTATTGGTGTTTTTCCTTCTGGCTTACTTCACTCTGTATAATAGGCTCCAGTTTCATCCACCTCATTAGAACTGATTCAAATGTATTCTTTTTAATGGCTGAGTAATACTCCATTGTGTATATGTACCATAGCTTTCTTATCCATTCATCTGCTGATGGACATCTAGGTTGCAGACAATCTCTTTAACACGTGGTGCTGGGAAATCTGGTCAACCACTTGTAAAAGGATGAAACTAGAACACTTTCTAACACCATACACAAAAATAAACTCAAAATGGATTAAAGATCTAAATGTAAGATCAGAAACTATAAAACTCCTAGAGGAGAACATAGGCAAAACACTCTCCGACATACATCACAGCAGGATCCTCTATGACCCACCTCCCAGAATATTGGAAATAAAAGCAAAAATAAACAAATGGGACCTAATTAACCTTGAAAGCTTCTGCACATCAAAGGAAACTATTAGCAAGGTGAAAAGGCAGCCTTCAGAATGGGAGAAAATAATAGCAAATGAAGCAATTGACAAACAACTAATCTCAAAAATATACAAGCAACTCCTGCAGCTCAACTCCAGAAAAATAAATGACCCAATCAAAAAATGGGCCAAAGAACTAAATAGACATTTCTCCAAAGAAGACATACAGATGGCTAACAAACACATGAAAAGATGCTCAACATCACTCATTATCAGAGAAATGCAAATCAAAACCACTATAATTTTCATTTCTTTCAATGCATATTTTGATTTCTTATTTGATTTCTTCTATGATTTGTTGGTTATTCAGACACATGTTGTTTAGCCTCCATATGTTTGTATTTTTATTTAATTTTTCCTGTAGTTGACATCTAATCATACCACATTGTGATTAGAAAAGATGCTTGAAATATATATTTTTTTTAATTTACCAAGGCTAGATTTATGGCCCAGGATGTTATCTATCCTGGAGAAGGTTCCATGTGCACTTGATAAAAAGGTAAAATTCATTGTTTTGGAGTGAAATGTCCTATAAATATTAATTAGGTCTAACTGGTCCATTGTATCACTTAAAGTTTGTGTTTCCTTGCTAATTTTCTGTTTGGTTTATCTATCCATAGGTGTGAGTGGGGTATTAAAGTCTCCCACTACTATTGTGTTACCATTAATTTCCCCATTCATACTTGTTTTCATTTGCCTTACATATTGTGGTGTTCCTATGTTTGGTGCAAATATATTTATAGTTGTTATACCTTCTTCTTGGATTGACCCTTTGATCATTATGTAGTATACTTCTTTGTCTCTTTTCATGGCCATTATTTCAAAGTCTATTTTATCTGATATGAGTATTGCTACTCCTTCTTTCTTTTGGTCTCCTTTTGCATGAAATACTTTTTCAAGACCTTCACTTTCCATCTCTATGTGTCCCTTCTTTGAGGTTGGTCTCTTGTAGACAGCATATATAGGGATCTTGTTTTTGTATCCATTCAGCCAGTTATTTGTCTTTTGGTTGTAGCATTCAACCCATTTACATTTAAGTTGTGTGTTATTTGTTGCTTTTCCCTTGCTGCTTTTAATATTTCTTCTTTGTGTTTGATCTCCATTAATTTGATTAATATGTGTCTTGGAGTGTTTTGCCTTGGGTTTATCCTGTTTGGGACTCTCTGGGTTTCTTGGACTTGGGTGGCTATTTCTTTCCCCATTTTAGGGAAGTTTTCAACTATTATCTCTTCAAGTATTTTCTCAGGGCCTTTCTTTTTGTCTTCTTCTGGGACTCCTATGATTCAAATGTTGGAGCATTTAAGATTGTCCTAGTGGTCTCTGAAGTTGTCCTCATGTCTTTTAATTCTTTTTTCCTCTCTGCTTCATTTATTTCCACCATTCTGTCTTTCACTTCACTTATCCTAACTTCTGCCTCAGTTATTCTACTGTTGATTCCCTCCAGAGTGCTTTTTATCTCAGTTATTGCATTATTTGTTATTGATTGGCTCTTTTCTATTTCTTCTAGGTCTTTGTTAAACATATCTTGCATCTTCTGAATCCTTGTCTCTAATATATTTATCTGTGACTCCATTTTGTTTTTAAGATCTTGGATCATCTGTATTATCATTATTCAGAATTATTTTTCAGGTAGAATCCTTATCTCCTCTTTGGTTTGGTTTGGTTTGGTGGGTATTTATCATGTTCCTTTTCCTGTTGAATATTTCTCTAACTTTTCATTTTGTTTAGACTTCTTTGATTGTGGTGGCCTTTCTGTAGGCTAGAAGTTCATGATTCATCTTTATTGTGGGTCTTGGCCCCTGTTGGTGGGGTTGGATTAGTGTCTTGTCAAGGTTTCCTGGTTAGGGAAGCTTGTGTTTGTGTTCTGGTGGGTGGAGCTGGATCTCTTCTCTCTGGATGCAATGAAGTGTCCAGTAGTGAGTTTTTGGGTGTCTATGGGTTTGGCATGGATTTGGGCAGCCTGTATTTTAATGTTCAGTGCTGTGTTCCTTCATTCCCAAAGAATTAGCATGGTATGTCTTGCTCTGGAACTTGTTGGCTTTTGGGTCATGCTTAGTTTCAGTGTAGGTCTGGAGGCTTTCTGATGAGCTCTTGTTGATTAATGTTCCCTGGAATCAATGTTCATTGCAGCACTGTTTATAATAGCCAGGACATGGAAGCAACCTAGATGTCCATCAACAGACGAATGGATAAGAAAGCTGTGGTACATATACACAATGGAGTATTACTCAGCCATTAAAAAGAATACATTTGAATCAGTTCTAATGAGGTGGATGAAACTAGAGCCTATTATACAGAGTGAAGTAAGCCAGGAAGAAAAACACCAATCCAGTATACTAATGCGTATATATGGAATTTAGAAAGCCAGTAATGATAACCCTGTATGCGAGACAGCAAAAGAAACACAGATGTATAGAACAGTCTTATGGACTCTGTGGGAGAGGGCGAAGGTGGGATGATTTGGGAGAATGACATTGAACCAAGTATGATATCATATATGAAACAAAACGCCTGTCCGGGTTCAATGCATGATACAGGATGCTCGGGGCTGGTGCACTGGGATGACCCAGAAGGATGGTATGAGGAAGGAGGTGGGAGGGGTGTTCAGGAAGGAGAACACGTGTACACCCTTGGCGGATTCATGTTGATGTATGGGAAAACCAATACAATATTGTAAAGTAATTAGCCTCCAATTAAAATAAAGAAATTTATATCTTAAAATAAAGAAGTTTTCTGGTGTTCTCAAGTTTTGGATTTAAGTCTCCTGCCTCTGGGTTTTCAGTCTTATTCTTACAGTAGCCTCAAGATTTCCCCATCCATACAGCACAGATGATAAAACATTTAGGTTTATGTTGGAAAGATTCTCTACAGTGAGGGACACCCAGAGAGGTTCACAGAGTTACATGGAGAAGAGAAGTAGGAGGAGGGAGATAGTAGTTACCAGGAGGAGAAGAGGGGGATCCAAAAGGGGAGAGACCAATCTAGCCAGCAATCAGTTCCCTAAGAGTTCTCCACAGCCCAGAACACCCAGAGAGAGTCACAGAGTTAAGCAGAGAAGAGAAGTTGGAGGGAGGAGATAGAGATGACCTGGGGGAGAAAAAGGAGAGTCAGAAGGGGAGAGAGCAATCAAGCCAGTAATCACACCCCTATGTGAAAATGGATAATGAAGATTAGATTCTTAAAGGTACAAAATTGAGAAGAAATACCAAAAAGCAAAGATTAAGAATCTAGAGTAGAGGTTAGACTCTCAAAAATACAATATTAAAATATAAAGCAAAATCAATCACAAAAATTATAATATATAAATTTCATATGTGTATGAAATTTGCTTTAAAATAGGATCTTTTTTTCACAAGGTAATAGTAGGTTATAAAAATGAAAATTAAAGAGTAATAAAAAACTTAAAAATTAAAAATGATAAGAGTAAAAATATATTTAGGAATTTCTCTGGAGCTGTTTGTTGAGGGCAATGTGGGGTCAGTTCAGTTTCAGATAGTTCCTTGTTCCAGCTTGTTCTTCTCAAGGTCTATATTCCCCTTCCAATGCTTAGTCAACATTAACGACAGGGTTTTAATCCATTGCACCTGTCACTTGCAGAGCGGTTCCCTCTTCTTTATTTTGGCTTCCTCTGTTTGCAAGTCTCTTCAGTGTGTAATTTCCACCCTGACACAAGGGGGAAAAGGTGGTCAGTTATTTAGGCTCACTTGTTCAGTTGTGTTGTGGGGAGGGAGGGACACTGCAAGCAAATATCACTGTTGTGTGTGTGGAGTGCTCATAGTGTATGGACCACAGTTGGTTTGCCCCCACTCACGGAGGCATGTGCTTTCTGGGTCTACACTGCTCAAGCTCCAGGTTGCTCTTCAGGGGTACTGTCCAGTGTGGGTCCTGTGTTTCATGCACTTCCTAGATCTAAGTTGCTCAGGTTCAAGTTCGCAGGTATTCCATAAGGGTACAGATTCGGTTGGGTGTGTGTTTTGTGCCCTTCCCAGGTCTGAGCAGCTCAGGTGACAAGGTTCTATGAGAGTGCACTGTCCCAGGTGGGTCCTGTTTGTTAATCAAGTCCCTGGTCCTGGCTGCTCATTTCCGGGGTGCACCGTGAGAGTGCTGTCTCTGGTGTGCCATGTGTCTCCTCTGGGGAGCTGATCTCAGGCTTCAACCCTCCTGGATCCCAGGAAGACGTGGTTGGCAACTGGGGGAGCCTGCTCACAATTTGGTGGAGGATGCTGGTCCCTGGGGCCGAGATTGCCCCTTGCCTTCCAGCTCTGGCTGCCGCACACCTGCCTCTCTGCCTCTGGTGGGAGGTAGGGGCTTGTACACAGCCTGCTGGCTCTCCTTTGGTATTTGCTCAATCTTTTGTTCTGTGAGTGGCCCAGGCTGCACCTTAGGTTAGAGCCTTTCACAGGAAAGTCCTTTTTTTCCTCTTCTGACTATCCCACAGTTTGGGTTGCTATCTCACATTATCTCCCTCAGATTGTCCTCAGGGCATTCAGGCCTGGTACTTACCCTAAGGACCAACGATGCAGTGTGCCTTCCTGTCTGTCGAGTACACCTCGACAGCACAGGTTCCCAAAATTGTGGCATGGCAAAAGAATGAGAAACACTCGAGAAAGTTACAGCAGGGATCAGGGGACCAACACCACCATGAGGTGAAAGTGCTCAAACTGGTCTCAAGTCTGCTTTATTATATTTTTTGAGACTTGCTTGTACGTGTTTACATGAGCATAGTAGGCCAGCTGGCCTTGAGTGATAATCCTGTGCAGTTAACATTTAACATTTTTGTATCCTTGTTTTTCTGCCTCAAGGGCAAAGACCCAGTTATCTTTATGTGCCTTCCAGGCCCCAAAGATAGGAACAGTCTGTTGATGGCTTTCCATCCCCAGGCATATATCCTACTTTCAAGAGGTTTTTTGTTCCTTCTTCGATTCCTTCAGGAGTCACATATTGAGTCATGTCCTCTCAGCAAGGTTGTTTAATTCTTTTTCCAGGCCTTTTAGTAGGCCTGTCTTCTACACTGTCCAGCCCCTGCTCACTAGTGGTGGACACAAGCGTCTGGGCTACTTCTCCACTTGGAGTTGCATTTAGGTGTGTATTCTGTGTTTGTTTTTTTTTTTTTCCATCCAGGTTTTGTTGCCCTCTGAGATTCCAAAACTCCCCACAGACCCGCCAGTGAGAGGGTTTCCTGCTGTTTGGAAACTTCTCCTCCTTCACAACTCCCTTCCCATGATGGGTCTCCATCCCTAACTCTTTAATCTCTCTTTTTGTTTTTATATTTTGTCCTACCTCCTTTTGAAAAGAATAGGCTGCCTTTCTGGGTACCTGGAGTCCTCTACCAGTGTTCAGAAGTTGCTTTGTGGAAGTTGTTCAGCATTCAAATGATGTTTTGATGAATTTGTAGGGGAGAAAGTGGTCTCCCTGTCATATTCCTCTGCTATCTTGGGACCGCCCACAGAACTCTTCAACTTTTATTCAGCTGATCCTTTTGGGAATACAAAATCATCATAATTTTTTGATCTCATCCTCTTGGATTTGCTCATGGGGGAAAAAATCACCATATTCAATTTCATAAAATATTATAGGTAAGATATTTATTTACAACAAAACAAACGTGAAGACAATATTACTTTATTACATGTATAAAGATGTAAGTGATTCACAGACTACTTAATGATACTTAAATATTAAAATTCATGTAGGAGAAGTAATATTTACTTAGCTTTTACTATTTTCCATGTGTCAGATTTAGAATTATATATTGTCATAATGGTGAAATCTAATGCTCAGTCTCTTGCTGCTGCTGCTGCTAAGTCACTTCAGTCATGTCCAACTCTGTGCGACCCCATAGACAGCAACCCACCAGGCTCCCACATCCCTGGGATTCTCCAGGCAAGAACACGGAAGTGGGTTGCCATTTCCTTCTCCAATGCATGAAAGCAAAAAGTGAAAGTGAAGTCACTTAGTCATGTCCGACTCTTAGCGACCCCATAGACTGCAGCCTCCCAGGCTCCTCTGTCAATGGGATTTTCCAGGCAAGAGTACTGGAGTGGGGTGCCATTGCCTTCTCTGGCTCAGTCTCTTAGGTAGGTATTATTCTTGATTATGGCTCAGATGGTAAAGAATCCACCTGCAATGAATGAGACCTGGGTACAATCCTTGAGTTGGGAAGATCCCCTAGAGGAAGGCATGGCAACCCAATCCAGTATTCTTGCCTGGAGAATCCCTATTGACAGGGAAGCCAGGCAGGCTACACTCCATGGGGTCGCAAAGAGTCAACATGACTGAACGACCAAGCATAACACACAGCATGTTCTTTATTGTATCTTGACATTTTACAGATAAGGAAACTGATGCTAAGCAAGTTTAAGTAATTTTTTTCATGGTTACATAACCTGAATTTGAACCAAGGTTTTACTGACTAGAGCCTATTCTCTTTCCGCTAGCTATGCTATCCCTACCCCAAAAAGCACTTGGATATTGTTTACAAAAACCTAAAAAAAATGAAATGCTTCTCATATCTGGACCAAATCTGGTGTCAAATAAAAATAGAATTTTGCCCTGGGTATAAGCTCACATAATGGTTAGAACACTCCTCTATCCTATTCTCCCTATTGATGCCACAGAGTATTTGATGATTGCAATATATATCAAAGGCATCAGACACAGAAGCAGCATCTGAGAAAATGCCTGTGTCTAACAAGGGATAAACAAAAAGTATCAAGAAAACAAAAAGAAGGTCTTAGTGGAACCTGCACTTTATGGCAATCTTACACTTCTCTTAGCTATTCCTTTACCTCTCTCATAGCTTACTTCATTATTTTTTATTCCTTTTCCCTTCCCCATCTGCCTACTTGGACCCAGCACATTTACCAGGAACCCCTCTCCAAAATAAGTGTGAAAATTATTGAAAAAATTTAAAAATTATAGTAATGTATCCACAATACTCTACTTTCATTTTCTACAGATATTTCACCATTCTTTAGTGCTTACACTGTGTGTTTCTGATTCAGTTCCTAATATACATGAAGTCCTGATTTGTATGAAGAAATATATACATCTTCAGTAATCACTGAAAATGTTCTCCAACCTCCTAGTATAATATCAGGCACAAAATGGGTGATCAGTATTCATATTTATCCATGGTGATAGTAATAATAATGATAATGATGATAGACCTCGTCTGTTTTTAAAAAGCTATAGCTTGTGACACTAGAGTACCATTTAAGTCATCTCAGTGACTACTGATTAGTGTCTCCTATTAAAGCATAGAGTTTATGATAAAGTTAATATAAGAACACTAAAACACTACTTTGCACTTTTAGATATTCTTGGTGTTTAAAACTCTAGTTTTATCTCAAAGGAATCTAACAAGTATGATGACAGCTGGCATAGGATTTTAGAAAAAAAAAAAACTGATAAGACAAAATGAGAACGCTCATAGCATGTTGAACTCTTTACATAAAATGTCAGCAACAGACCAAAATTGTGAAATATATCAGAACACACACCTGATGATTTGCAGTGAAAATAGCACCACACAACATTTCTTCTAAGAGAGTCTCTGTCCTTGTTACCCAGCCTATACCCACTGGCCTGTACTGTGCTTTTCTGAGGAAGCATGTATAGTCCCTGGGGCCTTCCCATCATCATATGTAAAAAGACTGGCGCAGACCTCAGTAAGCTACTTAATACTTAACATTCTCTACTTCCAACATACATTTAAGATGTCTTTTTTTTTAATTCCCCATTGTTTAAAAATCCCCAAAGCAATTTTGGAATTTACCTTTAAAAGAAAAATATTTAAAATAATTTAAATCAATGTGCAATTAGAATATGTGATCTGTCCAGAAAGTGAGAAAATCATTATTGGCAATATATTTTGGCTAAGCTTAGGAAGGGAATATGTTGACATTTGCACATGCATAAATGCATAATATTAAATTGTTATGATTCAAATTCACTTATCAGGAAAACTATGGGTAAAAAGAATTTCTGAAGAGTCAATGTCAGCTCCATTTAGTCTGGGACTCTGGAGAATGGGTGTTCACTAAGAATATAAAACTTCTCCAAACTAAAGAGCTCTTTCATGACTCTCAAAAGTAAGTTGGAATCTTTTCAAGATTAAACATTCTCCTATTTTTTTTTTATTTTATGTTTTAACTTTACAATATTGTATTGGTTTTGCCATATATCAACATGAATCCACCACAGGTATACACGTGTTCCCCATCCTGACCCCTCCTTCCTCCTCCCTCCCCGTACTTCTAAAATGTATACACCTTCTTGAAACTTAAAGTGCCATGAGAAGCTTTCATTTTATTACTCTTCCTTTGAAAATTCTGGAAATTTCAGAAAAAAATATTAAATAAATAAAAACCTCAAATATATAAGAATACTTTATTCTAATTTTGAGGCTTAGGTTAAGAAAAGGAAGTGGAAATAGTTCTTATATCACTAGCAAATAAATAACACAACCATAATTGCAACTGACACGTGCATCAAAATATTTGCTATTTTAATGAGTAAAACCAATCTGCCTAGTTAAATGAATTTAGACACTTATCCATAGTATTAAGTCATGTTTTTATAATATTTGAAAAACCTTCAATTGGATAATTTTTGGTCTAGATTTAAATGCCCTTGCATTGCAGCTTTTTCACAGAAACCTTTTTATTTATGAGCATTTGGTTATCTCTCCCATTTCTATACTCTGCCTGGATTCAGCATGATTATGACATGAACATAGATGGCAGATGCCTTGACTTTTGAGGTAGTTAGTCATGACTGGAGGCATTCCAAGACATTGGTCCTGAAGAAACATAGCAGTGTGGGATTTGTGTGTATTTGTGTGAGTGTGTGTATTGGTAAATAAAGTAATGGAGCTCCTATACAGTTTCTCTTCTCATTAATTTTTTTTTAGTTTCATTTTCTCTGCCTTTGAATAATTGCTATTAAATACACCAGTTTCAAAACAGACAGAAAAAAAGCTGTTTTCTGCATAGTATGTTTAACTTTGCTCAATACTTAATTGAAGGATAAGTCAACTGTGTGTTTTCTATAGTTGGCAGTACTGATGTAAATCTATTTGGTGGACTGTTTTTCCATGTGAAATGTTAGTAAATCATCAAAATTACTTCTACGAGTATCAATTCTTTTATTCCTGATGGCAAAAGAAGAAATTTATGTCAGAAAAGAAAAACGGAGGGAAATACTGTGAATGTTCTTCCTGAAACTAAAACAAGACTGACAATCAATTTCAGGCTACTCTTATTTATGTAAAATCTCATTTTCTTTTAACAATTGTCTTTAAACAGCTAAAATAGTCATCTATTTTCCCAATGTAACCATTCTTCCCACAAATTGGCAGACCATAGTCCCATTAAGGCCACCAAAAAGCAGGGCTTCCCCTGAATTTCACACTTTTTTTGTGAAAGGTAGCAACATTCAGTATCACACTGATAACTGAATGCTGCTGCTGCTTAGTCACTTCAGTCGTGTCCGACTCTGTGTGACCCCATAGATGGCAGCCCACCACGCTCCCCCATCCCTGGAATTCTCCAGGCAAGAACACTGGAGTGGGTTGCCATTTCCTCCTCCAGTGCATGAACATGAAAAGTGAAAGTGAAGACACTCAGTCGTACCCGAATCTTAGCTATCCAATGGACTGCAGCCTACCAGGCTTCTCCATCCATGGGATTTTCCAGGCAAGAGTACTAGAGTGGGGTGCCATTGCCTTAGAAGAGAGTAAAATAATATAACACCAAAACTAGAGACACAATTTCTAGTGAAGTGAATTGAAAAAGTAAATATGTACTGAACAAAGTGGAGACATTTCTGCTAAATCAGTGGCATTATAACGCCTTATTTCAAGCTTACCCCTTTTATATAGCAATCACCCTGAAAGTTTCCTTTTGGAGCATTCCTTATCTCATAAAAATCTGTGTGATTTCAAAGACAGAAACAATAAAAAGGCCAGAATATGTAACACAAAATAGGTCATTGAGCAGATATGCCACTTTATTATGGAATCAAAAAGAAGCATCAGAAACCAAGAAATGAATAAAAAAAACATTGTTCAGTGAATATAGCCACCAAGCCATGATGTCTCAATTTCAAGAAACTTTATATCCTTTCAAAATAGGGTAAATTTACCTTGATATTACTTTGCTGATTGATTTGAAAGTTTCCATTCCTCCAAGTTACATCTTCTTTTTCATCCAATGTACAACTCTTGGTGTACTTTTTTTTTCATTTTTAATAAAGGCTCTAATACACAAACAAAACAAAAACCTTATTGTTTCCATTGATCTTTCCTGCACCAGGTTAATATTCTTTCTATATTTTCAATATTGAATTTTCTTAGAGCTCTCTCCCTGCTTATCACTTTACTTCCTGATAGGGTAACCCTTTGCCTCTGCCATCTTCTCCATTTGCTTGTTCAACATTTGCTAACATTTCCTCTTTGAAAAATATAGCCATCTTCAAGATTTAAATTAAAGGCAGCATCATTTTAAGAACAACCAATTTTGAAGGCCATGACCTACACATTTCATCTGGAATACATTCTGGAGTAAGAGACCTGGGTTCGATCCCTTGGTTGGGAAGATCCCCTGGAGAAGGAAATGGTTACAACATGGTTTTGAAAAACCATGCCATTTGCTTAATGTTCTCATAATAAAATATATTATCTAATCAGAAATACTTTTCCTAAATCTGTTTTCCTGGAAATTTGTATAGCTTTCACTTTATGCTCTTCTAAGAAAGAGAAGAAATTCACAAGGAAGATCTAGGAATTCTAACACATTGTATATTCTATAGTTCTTTGTCCAGCAGTTGCCCTAGAATCTGGGCTCAAAACCAAGAACTAATGTCTTCCCATTGCTGAAAGGGAATGGAGTTAAAGTTGCAATTCCCTTCGATGTAACCTATTCAGTACCCCCACAAAGTGAGAATCCAAATGTATTCCCATCCCGCCTTTACCCCCACTCATAGGTTAAATATAGATAGCTCTTTTCCTTCCCTCTTTAATATTAAGCTTTTAATTAGCTCTGCCACACATTGAGGGAAGCACTGGTTCATATTCAAACCTTTACCAAATATGTCAGCAGTCCGTCTTTGTTTCTGAAACTAGATTTGCATAGTTCCCCTTTGTTATCTCTAAATTAAACTGCTAAGTCACAACACATATTGAATTCTGTTCAGAGACAGTCTCTCAATACTAAAGTGTGATCCTCTCTTTAAAAGTTAAAAGAAATCATATGCATGAGTGTATACTTGCAAACAAAATGTATGTGGGAGTAAATGTGCATTACAGAGGTTGCCTGCCAGCAGCCCATTATTCGAAGCTTCCTTATTTTCCCAAATTCTGAATAATTCCCAACTGCCTTGGCACTCTCTCAGTATAAAATCCAAATCCCATAATGCAATAGGGGAGAAAATGGCAGATTAGATCACTGAGACAGTTAAGAATGTCAGTTTTGCCCCATGCGTAATACAGAGCAAAGGTTTCAAAAGACTTTTCTTTTTTTTTTTTTTTAATTTTATTTTATTTTTAAACTTTACAATACTGTATTAGTTTTGCCAAATATTGAAATGAATCTGCCACAGGTATACATGTGTTCCCCATCCTGAACCCTCCTCCCTCCTCCCTCCCCATACCCTCCCTCTGGGTCGTCCCAGTGCACCAGCCCCAAGCATCCAGTATCGTGCATCGAACCTGGACTGGCGACTCGTTTCATACATGGTATTATACACGTTTCAATGCCATTCTCCCAAATCTTCCCACCCTCTCCCTCTCCCACAGAGTCCATAAGACTGTTCTATACATCAGTGTCTCTTTTGCTGTCTCGTACACAGGGTTATTGTTACCTTCTTTCTAAATTCCATATATATGTGTTTGTATACTGTATTGGTGTTTTTCCTTCTGGCTTACTTCACTCTGTATAATAGGCTCCAGTTTCATCCACCTCATTAGAACTGATTCAAATGTATTCTTTTTAATGGCTGAGTAATATTCCATTGTGTATATGTACCACAGCTTTCTTATCCATTCATCTACTGATGGACTTTTCAAAATGTGTGTGCATCCCCTAAACAATGAGAATTGCTAAGATAAAATGATAATATGCTGATTACCAACAATAGATTTGCACACATGGGTTTGTTATGTGCAAATATGTTCTCCCAGAAATGGCACAGGTGCACTCCAGCCTTTTGCTATATCTACATAAAAGTAAAATTGACAACATCTGTTGGATCATTAAAAAAAAGCAAGAGAGTTCTAGAAAGACATGTACTTCTGCTTTATTGATTACGCCAAAGACTTTGAATGTCTGCATCAAAACAAACTGTCGAAAATTCTTGGAGGTGGGAATACTTGGCCACCTGACCTGCCTCCTGAGAAATCTGTAGGCAGGTCAAGAAGCAACAGTTAGAACTGGACATGGAACAACAGACTGGTTCCAAGTCGGGAAAGGAGGACATCAAGGCTGTATATTGTCACCCTGTGTTTAACATATATGCAGAGGATGTCATGTGAAATGCCAGGCTGGATGAAGCACAAGCTGGATTCAAGATTTCTGGGAGAAATATCAATAACCTCAGATATGCAGATGACACCACCCTTATGGCAGAAATCAAAGACGAACTAAAGAGCCTCTTGATGAAAGTGAAAGAGGAGAATGAAAAAGTTGGCTTAAAACTCAACATTCAGAAAACTAAGATCTTGGCATCCGGTCCCATCACTTCATGGCAAAGAGGTGGGGAAACAATGGAAACAGTGGCAGACTTTATTCTTTTGGGCTCCAAAATCACTGCAGATGGTGACTGCAGCCATGAAATTAAAAGACGCTTACTCCTTGGAAGGAAAGTTATGACCAACCTAGATAGCATATTCAGAAGCAGAGACATTACTTTGCCAACAAAGTTTCATCTAGTCAAGGCTATGGTTTTTCCAGTGGTCATGTATGGATGTGAGAGTTGGACTGTGAAGAAGGCTGAGCCCCGAAGAATTTATGCTTTTGAACTGTGGTGTTGGAGAAGACTCTTGAGAGTCCCTTGGACTGCAAGGAGATCCAACCAGTCCATTCTGAAGGAGATCAGCCCTGGGATTTCTTTGGAAGGAATGATGCTAAAGCTGAAAGTCCAGTACTTTGGCCACCTCATGCGAAGAGTTGACTCATTGGAAAAGACTCTGATGCTGGGAGGGATTGGGGGCAAGGGGAGAAGGGCACGACAGAGGATGAGATGGCTGGATGGCATCACTGACTCGATGGACGTGAGTCTGAGTGAACTCCGGGAGTTGGTGATGGACAGGGAGGCCTGGCGTGCTGTGATTCATGGGGTCGCAAAGAGTCAGACACGACTGAGCAACTGATCTGATCTGATCTGATCTTATAAAATCGCACCATCCCTCCCTTCAGCCGCCCATTTGTTTTTCCTTGATATGAAGATGTGATCATATCCCTGAGCCAGTGGCCTTTTAATCTATTGTTTATCCCACTGCACATTCCGTTTTTCAGTAATAATTGCTCTTCAACTCCTGTACACAGAGAGAATTGGTACTTTCTTCTCATTTCTTCTTGAGGTCCTATATAAGTTCATGAATTTCTGGAACTTAATACCAACAAATAATGACCCATTATTATTTTATCTCTCATTTTCAGGTTCGTTTTCATGACCACTTGTCTCTTATCTTTCTCTTTTCATTAGCAAACTTAATGGTTCTCCCATTCAAATAGTGTATTTCATAGTCTTTTGCTTCTAAAAGATTGAACTGTGATAATATGCTATACTGATCATACATCTACTTAAAACTACATTTTACGTTTCATCACTCACCTCTATCAACACAGCATATGTATTTCTCCCTGTTCCTCAACTTTTTATCTCTAGAAAATCGTTCAGTTTCTGCAAAAGAGCAGTATATTTCCCATGAAAAATCTGGAGGCTTGACTTAAGTTCGTGTAGGGCTTCCCTGGTGGCTCAGCTGGTAAAGAATCTTCCTGCAATGTGGGAGACCTGGGTTTGATCCCTATGTCAGGAAGATCCCCTGGAGAAGGGAATGTTTACCCACTCCAGTAGTCTTGCCTGGAAAATCCCATAGACAGAGGAGCCTGATGGCCTACAGTCCACAGAGTTGCAAAGAGTTGAACAAGACTGAGCGACTAACACTTTCACTTACTTTCAGGACATAGTTAACACTGATAAGCATATAACAACACCCTGTACTCTGAACATGAAACATAGTTATTTTCCTAAAATACCTTGCCATTTTGGTCCTTTGCTCCTTAATTCATTTTTCACTCTTGCCCCAACTCTCTCTCTGCTTTTATATGTGCTATTTTCTGATACTAACATATTCTATACTTAAACAGAGACAGTTGCTTCTTGAAAGAAAATCTATGACAAACCTAGACAGCGTATTAAAAAGTAGAGACATCACTTTGCCAACAAAAGTCCATATAGTCAAAGCTACAGTTTTTCCAGTAGTCATGTACAGATGTAAGAATTAGACCATAAAGAAGGTTGAGCGCTGAAGAATTGATGCTTTTGAATTGTGGTGTTGGAGAAGACTTGAGAGTTCCTTGGACAGCAAGGAGATCAAACCAGTCAATCCTAAAGGAAATCAACCCTCAATAGCCATTGGAAGGACTGATGCTGAAGCTGAACTGCCAATACTTTGGCAACCTGATGTGAAGAGCCTACTCATTGGAAAAGACTCTGATGCTGGCAAAGATTGAAGGCAGGAGGGGAAAGGGGTAACAGATGATACGATGGTTGGATGGCACCCCTGACTAATGGATATGAGTTTTAGCAAACTCCGGGAGATGGTAAAGGACAGGGAAGCCTGGTGTGCTGCAGTCCATGGGGTTGCGAAGAGTCAGACACAACTGAACGACTGAGCAATTGAACAACAAATACTTGTATAAACAGTCTATTAGTATTGCAGTGGCTCACACTCAAGGAGCTTGGAGAGGAGAGACATGTAAAAATAAGATACTCTTTTATTTGAAGACATAAGTAACTGGCATATATGATACTTCCAAAGTTCTTGTAGGCTTCCCTTAACAGGCAAGAGACTCAAAATCTTTTCAAGGATACTTAGGAGTGCCATGGAGGAAAAAAGGCTAGTGGCATTCTTCTATTTGCCCACAAAACAGCAATCAATTTTTAAAGCACAAAGTGAGTTTTATTCTCTATAAAGTCACCAAGTGGGTGCTATGTACTATATTATTTCAGTGTAAGGAATATTATAGGTTAAAATTAAGGTATTGTCTCAAATGTGGATAAGGAAGACTGACACTGATCTCCTAAAAAGTGCTTTTTTTTTTTTTTTTGCAAGGAAAGGCTGAGCAAACAAATCATCTCATATCCCCTTCTCATTTCCTCCTTCAAGGAATAAAATTTATATCAAAGAAATCTTCCAAATGAGAAAAATTAGAATTTCATAATTAAAAAGGCCTAGCAATATCAAGGTCAAAGAAGTCCTACTGTGATGGAGAAAAATTCATGATCCTTAGGAAGTTCAGACTGGATTTTACCAACAGTGCTCTTAAAACATTGTTTTGCCTTCTGTGCTCATTTAACCCAGGACAAGACATAAACTACAAGAATTTAACTGAGGAAAGTTAGCTACCAAAGCAGCATCTATTGGAGTAAACCAATTACTTACAAATGAACACTTTGAATTATTTCTGAAATGATATCTGTCTTTTGTGTTCTTCTTTGCCATACAGGTATTTATTTCATTTCTAATTGCATAAGATAAAAAGAGAGAAATAAAAACTTTAATGAAAGCAATGGAAGATTTCCCTATATGCATCTGAGGACTCATAGTGGTCTGCATTATCCCTGCATATAACCCTGTTGACCTATCACTTCTACTAAGGCTGGTGTCATAACAGATCAAATAAAATTCCTTTCTAAGGGGAGCAAACAGAAGTTATTCAGATTTTTTGCCAAGTGCACTTAATGTTGAAAATCACCTGCATCTAGGAATTGAATCCAATGAATTGTAATCCAGATTACAATCTGATGCTGAAGTTTTTGTTTCTATCTCCTGTTAGCTATTAAATAAGTTCAATTTGTGAAGTTCTTTGCAGAGTGTCTGACATATAACACGATATATTAACTATTTGCTTCTGCTGCTGCCATTATCATTATTATTATTATTATTGAACTGATCCAATCCATTTTGTAGATATTGCACTGGGCTGTCTTAAAGAGATCTAAGGAAGTTATAGTCAATCTAGAAATACTTGGAAAACTGACTATTATTTTTTTGAAGTATAGTTGATATACAATATTGTATTAGCTTAAAGTGTACAACAAAGTGATTTGTATGTATATATATGAAAAGTGAAAAAAAAAGTGAACATTGCACAGTTGTGTCCGACTCTGCGATTCCATGGACTGCAGCCTGTCCCACTCCTCTGTCCATGGAATTCTCCAGGCAAGAGTGCTGGAGTGGGTTGCCATTTCATTCTCCAGGAGATCTTCCTGACCTGGGGATTGAACGCAGGTCTCCCACATTGCAGGCAGATTCTTTACCAGCTGAACCACAAGGGAAGCCCATGTTTATATATATATATTTATGTATGCATACATATATAATGTATATACATATTTCTGATTTTTCCAATTATAGGTCATTACAAGATAGTGAATATAATTGTATGTATATATATATTTCTGATTTTTCCAATTATAGGTCATTACAAGATATTGAATATAATTGTATGTATATATATATTTCTGATTTTTCCAATTATAGGTCATTACAAGATATTGAATATAATTGTTTGTGTTATACAGTAGTTCCTTGCTGTTTATTTTATATATAGTACAGTGTATATGTTAATCTCCAAATCCTAATTTATCTCTCTGCCTCAACCCTAATATCCCATTTGGAAACCATAAATATATTTTGTATATTTGTGAGCATATGTCTGCTTTGTAAATAAGTTCACTTTTATAATTTTTTTAGATTCCACATATAAGCGATATCATGTACTATTTGTCTTTATCTGTCTGACTTCCTTCACTTAACATTATAATCTCCAAGTCCACTTATGTTGCTGCAAATGACATTATTTTTCTCTTTTTATAACTAAAGTTCCACTGTGTTTATAAAAAGATGAATCTATAAAAAGATGTGATAGATAAATACAATGTAATACATGTATATATACATATATATAGTGATATATATATATATATATGTACAATGTAATATTACTGATAATTCTTTTACCTTCATAATGATGGTGGAACATTTCAAGATGCATCTAATTGACATAAGAGACAATGTTGTCTCTACAGTTAATTTATCTCCATGTTTTTCCCTTTTGCTATGATTTCTCAGGGTGAGGAATTAACAACTTGAAGTTTGGAAGAGAGGATAGAAAGAGAGGAATTGAAATAGTTTTATTAATATCAAGAGATTAAAGATGAAAGATCTAGAGTTGAAACCATTCATATCAAGGAAGTTCAAATCAGTATAACTGTTCATTTAAACCACTCTAAAATAAAATTGAGATCTGAACCATCTCTTGCACCTATTACTCTTTCCATTAAAGTACACCAAGAGACTGATTAGAATTATTGAGGCTCTAGGACATAATCTATGCCTAGTTAAAGATTTGTTTGAAGGAACAGAATAAACTTTAAACTCATCATTATAATCTCCATAAGCATATATGTATTTAGGTAAATCTTAGTCTACCACTGAGCATTAGAAGAATAGTTTGGAGAAACCATGAGAGTGATAGCCAGAGAAGAACAATAGGAGGAAATAATAGCTTACCCTCAAACAAAAGAGATTGTTTGAAGTTTGTAAAAGGCTCTACTTTTGACACACAGTATAGATATTAATATTTTATTTTCATCCTTTTTTATTTCAATTTTTAAAATGTTCCTTTCCAAAATAATCCTTCCATAACTCAAACTGCTTCTTCTTTTAAGCTAATTTATATATTCTTCATTCTCTAGCCATGAACAACAGGTTCTACCTAAATACTTGCCCTTATGCTTTGGAAAGGCTCAGAATTTTTTTTTTTAATTTCTGTATCTCAAAAAGTATGATCTTAGGTGGAAAAGACCATTAGTAAGATGCCCAGAAATTGTCAGAAGTCATGCACAATTGGCATTCTGTTAACTGAGTCAGTTTGCTGCTAGGGGACAGACATAGAACTAGGAAGGGGAGTTGCCCACAAATTATAGTCAATGGCTAATTGAAAGAAAGACAGATTGGTAAACATCTGTGGCCTGACTGTCACTGGGAAGAAACTAGATCAGCTGGCTCTCTTGTCATTGCTCTAATTTAAAATTCTCAGTAAATAACCACACTGCCATTTCCAGGCCTGTTCTCATGGTTCTGCCACCTCATAACTGCAAACATAAGCAAGTCACATAACCTCAATATTCTTTATGCCTCAATTTTACCATCTGTAAAATTCTGATAATGGTCATGCCTACTTTATGGAGTTAACCATGGATTTCCTGAAATAAAGTGTGGCATGATTCTGAAAACAATAAATAATGTACATACCAAAATGCATAGTATAGTGTTAAATAAATAGTAGGTGCTGATGCTGTTTTGGTTACTGTTATTAACAAATATCTAATCAGAAGTAGGCAATTAATCGTTCCATATCTGTCTGTGCTTTGCTAGACATTACATTTTTGTAACAGTTTTTTTTTTTTTTTGCCAGCTGAAATCAAAGTATGGGTCTTCTTAAATGAAACATCCCAGTTTTACTTTTCCTTCCACAAACCCTATGTATAAGTGTTTCTACAAAATATCAGGGCTTTATGTCCAAGTTGTCTGACATAATGCCTAATATGTCATCAAGCAATGAGGTGATGCATTCAGTGAAACTTTACCCTCTGAGCCACCAGGGAAGTCCCAGTCAATAATTAAAACAACATATTTATGCTTGTGTGTGTATTTGTAAGTGGAGAAGAGAGAAGATAGTCTTTATCTGAATAATCCAAATCAGTCTTCTTAGTTATGCAAAACATCTTTTTCACCTGTGAATATCAACCAGGCCATACAGATTTCCAATTGGAGAAAGAACTACTAAATCTGCTTTGTCATACAGGATTCTTTCATTTGTAGTTTGTTTCTGTAGTCTACTCCACTGATTATAATATTCAGTGGTTTCATATTTGACCAGCCAGACGTTGAAAGTAACACAGTTGCTTGCCTCACATATCTGGAGGCCAGACACAATCCAGGCATGTCCCAGATAGTTGATTATATAACATGGAAATAGTGGGAAAAGGAACCTAAGCTGACGAATAGCTGGCATCATTGTGCATAGGGAGCAATGAATATTCGGTACTCATTTACTATCCAGTTCTATAAATAATGTTAGGCTTGCAAAGCATACTACAATGAGACCTTTTCAATGAAAGGGAAAAAATGTACCTATTATCTCCTTTCAAACACTACCATGCTAACCGAATCATGAAATCCAGCTATTGTTTTCTTTTCATGAGTTATTTAAAAAGAAAATTCCAGTGTGATATAAAACATGCTCTAACCATTACATCTAATTATCAAGAAAAGTAAATAACTCACATTAATTGCTTGAAACATAGCAAAAAGAATAAAAATTGCAGACTGAAATTTCAGCAATATTCTGTCAAACAAGACAAAGGCCAAAAAACTGTGACCTTATCTACCCACTGATTTTACCCATGTTTCCCATGGTCATTTCAAAGAAAATGTCTGTCACTAGTTTAAGGTGAGATGTTATTGGACTTTAAGTTAATGCTTATAATATATTCTGAATTAACTGGATGAATAGTATTAAATATTAATAAAATGCAGTATTTTCATTCTTAATAATCCTATCAACCATCCTTTCCATTAGCTAATTCTATCTCCTTACTCCACTCTTGTTCTCATTCTCACTGTATCTCATTCTTTTCTCAAGGATTAGAAAACATGTGTATTTGGAATTCATTGAAGTCTTTCTTTTTATTTCTCAAATGACAAGGTATTTCTCTTTGAAACATGTTAACAAATCCAATTAGTTCAATGACTACATCTGGAACCTTGTCCGTGGAGGAGGGCACAACAACTCACTCCAGTATTCTTGCTTGGAGAATTCCATGGACAGAGGAGCCTGGTAGGCTACAGACCCTGGGTCACAAAGAGTAGGACATAACTGAAGCGACAGCACATGCTGTGTATCTGAAAGAACCAATCCAGGAACAAGTTTTAAGCAGCTATATCAAGAATTGAAAAGTTGCACTATTTTGTCAAAATGTAGACATTTATTTTCTATTGTGACATTCTCCTTAGTGAAATGGAATTTTTAAATGTATGTCATCATGAAATTGTACTTTTATGTTTAAAACCTTCATTTTTCTAACTATCCTAGTTGACCTTCAATTCCAGCTGGTTGATAGTCTATACATAAATAGCTAGAAATAGAAACAGGCTAAGTTGGTTCACGTTTACCCTTTGTACCAGCACATACAACTAATTGAATAAAGAATAATTGAGAATAGTTCAATGTTGAGAATTGTAAATTATTCACTAAAGAATAATTGAGCTCATTCTTTAGAATTTAGCATTTTTCAGTTATAATTTAAGCAATGGAGACTAGTATGAAGAGATTTGATAGCCTCTTAAATGTAACCACCAAAGCTATAGGCCTAGATGCAG
Source organism: Bos grunniens (assembly GCF_055505025.1). Taxonomy (NCBI): domain Eukaryota; kingdom Metazoa; phylum Chordata; class Mammalia; order Artiodactyla; family Bovidae; genus Bos; species Bos grunniens. The sequence goes on along the minus strand of NC_141194.1, from coordinate 94,260,971 downwards.
TGCCAAGTCTTTAGTCAGTAAACACTTGAATGATACTGTACTTTATTGAATGATGCTGTTCTTTATTGTCACCAATTAGAACTTTGTATATTTCTCCTATTTTAAGGTGTGTTTTTACTAGATACAGAATTGACAAAAAGCAACAATGACTTTTTTTCAATCATAGTCATTTCAATGAATTGAAAACTTCAAAATAAAAGGGGATATGAGGCAGTGAATAATGCTATTCTAGGAGGTCTAAGACATAAATATATATAGGAAAATAGAACTATACAGGCTTGAATAAGTTATTTTATAACATCAGCTTTTGTAAATACTGCAGAACCATAATGCGAGAAGCTTACTAACCCAAGTTTCATTGTTGGAAAGAGGGAATGAGTGAACTGACAGCATAAATATTAAGAAAATTGATAATCTTATTAGCCTTTCTGCTTGGAGGAACTCATCATGAGGTGAACTTTTGAACTATGGTGTTGTAGAATACACTTAAGAGTCCCTTGGATTGTAAGGACATCAAACCAGTCAATCCTAAAGGAAATCAGTCCTGAATATTCATTGGAAGAACTGATGTTATAGTTGAAGCTCCAATATTTTGGCCACCTGATGAGAAGAGCCAATTCATTGGAAAAGACCCTAATGATGGGAAAGATTGAAAGCAGGAGAAGGGGATAGCAGAGGATGAAATGAATGGATGGCATCACTGACTCAATGGACATGAGTTTGAGCAAGCTCTGGGAGATGCTGAAGGACAGGGAAGCCTGGCATTCTGCAGTCCATGGGGTCGCAAACAGTCAGACATGACTGAGTGACTGAACAACTATTATATAACCTTTTGTTAATTTTTTTAAACTACAACCAACATCGTTTATAAAAGGGGCTCTCATAAGAAGAGATAGGGCTAGAAAACGCCACTGCTGAGAGAGATTAAACAATAAGCAAAAGTTTGTAACAGAGGTTTGATACCAGCAAATTCAGCACCAGAAGCAGAATGACTCATGTGAGCTGTGCGATCTGCAACTCATGGGTGCATTCATGTACTAAAACACTGATGGCATATGTGGATGCTTTGAGTGGCATCGGGATGGTAGTTCTATTCTCAATTTTTTTTAAGGAATCTTCATACTGTTCTCTGTAGTAGCTACAATTTACAGTCTCATCAACAGTGTTACCTTTTTTCCACATCTATTCCAACATTTGCTGCTTATTGTCTTTTCGATAATGGCCATTCTGACAGGTGTGAGGTAATATCTCATTATGGTTTTAACTTGCATTTCCCTGATTATGAGTGATTTGAGCATCTTTACATGTGCCTGTTGGCCATCTGTATGTTTTTTTTTTTTTTTTTTGGTAAAATGCCTATTCAGATCCTCTGATTATTTTTCAACCTTTGCTTTTATTGTTGAGTTGGATAGGTTCTTTGTGTTTATTAGCCCTTTATCAAATATATAAGGGGCTTCCCAGGTGGCTCAGATGGTAAAGAGTCTGCCTGCAATGCAGGAGACCTGGATTCAATCCCTGGGTCAGGAAGATGCCCTGGAGAAAGGAATGGCAACCCATTCCAGTATTCTTGCCTGGAGAATCTCATATAACACAGTAGTCTGCTAGGCTATGGGGTTGCAAAAAGTCAGACATGACTGAGTGACTAATACACACACACATCAAATACCTGATGCTCAACTATCTTCTCCCACTCAGTCAGTTGCATTTGCATGTTGATGGTTTCCTTCGCTGTTCAGAATTTTTTTTCAGTTTGATGTAGTCCCATTCTCCTTTTGTTTCTAAGTGTCCATCAATGGATGGATGGATAAAGAAGATGTGGTATATATACAATGGCTCAGTCATAAAAATAATGAAATTCTACCATTTGTGAAAACATAGATAGACCTTGAAGGCATTATGTCAAGAAAAATAAATCTGAGAAAGACAAATACCTTATTATTTCACTCATATGTGGAATCTAAAGCAAAACAACAAAAAATAAATAAGACAAATTCTAGGTACAAAGATCAGATTAGTGGTTACCAGAGTGGAAGGGGTTTGAGAGTAGTAAAAATGGGTGAATAAAGTCAACTGTATGATGATGGGTGATAATTAGACTTGTGGTGGTGATCACTTTGCAGTGTATATAGATGTTGAATTATGTAGTTCACTCTTGAACAACATGGATTTGAGTTGTGTAGATCAGATGGTAAAGCATCTGTCTACAGTGTGGGAGACCCAGGTTCGATCCCTGGGTTGGGAAGATCCTCTGGAGGAGGAAATGGCAACCCACTCCAGTACTCTTGCCTGGAGAATCCCATGGACGGAGGAGCCTGGTGGGCTACAGTCCATGGGGTCGCAAAGATTTGGACATGACTGAGCAACTTCACTTTCACTTTCACTTATACACAGATATTTCTCAATAGTAAAACTACAGTACTACACAGTCCGTAGTTGGTTGATTCAGAGGTTGCAGAGGAATCTCAGATATGAGGGTCAACTGTAAGTTACATGTGGATTAAAACCCACGCTGTTGAAAGGTCAAATGTTTCATGTTATACACATTAAACTAATATAATAATGAAAAAAGAAATCAAAGTTAGCCAAAAGTCATCCAATTTTCCAGCTGGTTTCATTTGTTTAAATTATACTTTGATATTTCTTTTTAACAGTTAATAGGCATAATAGGCATAACAGCAGCCATGAAATTAGAAGACACTTACTCCTTGGAAGAAAAATTATGACCAACCTACACAGCATATTAAAAAGCAGAGACAATACTTAGCCAACAAAGGTCCATCTAGTCAACGCTATGGTTTTTCCAGTAGTCATGTATGGACGTGAGAGTTGGACTATAAAGAAAGCTGAGTGCTGAAGAATTGATGCTTTTGAATTGTGGTGTTGGAGAAGACTGTTGAGAGCCCCTTGGACTGCAAGGAGTTCCAACCAGTCCATCTTAAAGGAGATCAGTCTTGAATATTCATTGGAAGGATTGATGCTGAAGCTGAAACTCCAATACTTTGGCCACCTGATGTGAAGAACTGACTCATTTGAAAAGACCCTGATGCTGGGAAAGATTGAAGGCAGGAGGAGAAGGGGATGACAGAGGGTGAGATGGTTGGATGGCATCACTGACTCAATGGACATGAGTTTGAGTAAACTCCTGGAGTTGGTGATGGACAGGGGGGCCTGGTGCTGCAGTCCATGGGGTTTCAAAGAGTCGGAGACTACTGAGTGACTGAACTGAACTGAACTGAGGCATAATGAGTGTTTAATCTATATTGCGATGGAGAAGGGGAGAAATTAATGTTATATAGTGGAAAAAGCACTATACGAGTATTGGGGAAACCTAGGTTCTAGTTACAGATATTTGCACAACTAGCACTGTGACTGTAGATTATATAACCTTACTAGAAATGGGAAACCAATATATTTGAACTAGACAATGTTTTTGATGTTAATTTTATTTGTCAACTTGACTGGGAAATGGGGTGCCTAGATATTTGACCAAACACTATTTTGTAAGGGTTTTTGGATGACATTAACATTTGAATCAGTAGATGGAATAAAGCATGATGTCCTCCCTAATATGAGTGAGAGACAACCAATTAGTTGAGGATCTGTATAAAAAAGACAACTGAGCCTCCCAGGAGTAAGAGAAGATTATTTCTGCCTGGGTGCATTTGAGCTAGGATATCAATTATTTCCTGACTTTGGACTCAGACTGAAACTACATCAGCTTTGTTGGGTCTCCAGCTTACCAACTGCAGATCTTGGGACTTGTCAGCCTCCATAATCATATAAGCCACCTTGTAACAATAATAATAAAGCAATCAATTTCCACACTCTCTCTCCTTCTCAATAAATATATTGAAGTCAGGAAGGGGAAGAAAATATATAGACAGAGACAGACAGATAAACATAAATCCTATTGTTTCTATTTCTCTGGAGAACCCCCAACTAATACAGTGTCTAAGAACCTATCCAATATCTTAAGAATTCTTCCTGGATAAATGTTCTTGGAGAGCTCTATCTTCTGTCCACTGATATCTTAGCCTCTCTCCAACCAAAGTAAACTGTAAGAGCCAAAAAGGACACAGTTAAAAGCTGTCTTCCTGGAGAATAAGTATAGAATATTATTTATTTTTGAAAATCTAAAATATTGAGACTCAAGAAAAGCAGAATGAAAATTGTGAATTTAGTTCACATAAGCAGCTTTGCAAATACAGATAGCTGAATTTTTAATATATCTTTACATGTATCTGTGTCTTCAATTGTTATATATCTTCTTTCCCTTTAAACTGAACATTTTTAATGCCAAGAACTGCATTCCTTATTTCTTAGATTTGTCTTCTCCCTTTAGTTTCAGTACCAAGCTCATAGTTCTGTCCTCATTGTCTGCCCAGTCCGTGCTGACAAAGAAAGGATTAAGAGTTATCCAAAGAAGTTAAAAGATGCAAATAATCAAGATATCCACTGAGTCCAAAGATAGGAAATTTGGGGTCTGAAATAATCCATAAAACTCTTATAGTCAATGAGTACAAAAGAAAAGATTAAAGCTTTGGTGAGAAGGATTTTTTTTCAATATATTTCTGATGATGATGCTTCGTCTTTAGCTTTCCTTGAATGTATTTGTCAAGAATGTTTGGCTGCATGTGTCAGAAATCCTACTAAAGTAATAATAATAATAATAATAGAAAATAGAAAATAATAAAAAAAAAATTCTTTAGCCAGAAAGGAGAGCTTATTTATTCATTTAACAAGGAAGTCATGGACTGGAATTCCTATCTAATATGACTGCATCAAGGACTCAAATAACAGCACTGGGACTCTTTTAGCTATACTTTCTGTGTCTTGCTATATGCCAGAATAATTGGTGATTTTTGAAGACCAGTAATAGAAGATATGTCATTGTTGTTGTTGCTGTTTTTAGTGACTAAGTTGTGTCCAGTTGTTTTGCAATCCCATGGACTGTAGCCTACAAGGCTCCTCTGCTCATATAACTTGATTTCCCAGACAAGAATGTTGGAATATGTTGCCATTTCCTTCTCCAGGGGATCTTCCCAAACCAGGGATCAAGCCCACATGTCCTGCATTGGCAGGCAGATTCTTTATGACCGAGCCACCAGGGAAGCCCAATAGAAGATATGGACATCAGTATTTCAGGTCTCTCAGCCTCACAATTTACAATCTGAGAGATAAAATGGCCATACCACCAGCACCACTGAGAAAAATCTCTGGATAAAACATTGGCTCAGAATCACTTTCATTCCTATTCTAGGCATCGTGGCCAATAAGCAGGAAGATTGGATACTGTTACTGGCATGCAGTAATCAAGACCATCCCGATGGAAAAGAAATGCAAAAAAAGCAAAATGGCTGTCTGGGGAGGCCTTACAAATAGCTATGAAAAGAAGAGAAGTGAAAAACAAAAGAGAAAAGGAAAGATATAAGCATCTGAATGCAGATCTCCAAAGAATAACAAGAACAGATAAGAAAGCCTTCTTCAGTGGTCAATGCAAAGAAATAGAGGAAAACAACAGAATGGGAAAGACTAGAGATCTCTTCAAGAAAATTAGAGATACCAAGGAAACATTGCATGCAAAGATGGACTCAATAAAGAACAGAAATGGTATGGACCTAACTGAAGCAGAAGATATTAAGAAGAGATGGCAAGGATACACAGAACTGTACAAAAAAGATCTTCACGACCCAGATCATCACGATGGTGTGATCACTGACCTAGAGCCAGACATCCTGGAATGTGAAGTCAAGTGGGCCTTAGAAAGCATCACTATGAAGAAAGCTAGTGGAAGTGATGGAATTCCAGTTGAGCTGTTCCAGTTCCTGAAATATGATGCTATGAAAGTGCTGCACTCAATATGCCAGCAAATTTGGAAAACTCAATTGTGGCCACAGGACTGGAAAAGGTCAATTTTCATTCCAATCCCAAAGAAAGGCAATGCCAAAGAATGCTCAAACTACCACACAATTGCACTCATCTCACACGCTAGTAAAGTAATGCTCAAAATTCTCCAATCCAGGCTTCAGCAATATATGAACCGTGAACTTCCTGATGTGCAAGCTGGTTTTCAGAAAAGGCAGAGGAATCAGAGATCAAATTGCCAACATCCACTGGATCATGGAAAAAGCAAGAGAGTTCCAGAAAAACATCTATTTCTGCTTTATTGACTATGCCAAAGCCTTTGACTGTGTGGATCACAATAAACTGTTGGAGATTCTGAAAGAGATGGGAATACCAGACCACCTGACCTGCCACCTGAGAAATTTGTATACAGGTCAAGAAGCAACCGTTAGAACTGGACATGGAACAGCAGACTGGTTCCAAATAGGGAAAGGAGTAAGTCAAGGCTGTATATTGTCACCTGTTTATTTAACTTATATGCAGAGGACATCATGAGAAACGCTGGACTAGAAGAAACACAAGCTGGAATCAAGATTGCTGGGAGAAATATCAATAACCTCAGATATGCAGATGACAACACCCTTATGGCAGAAAGTTAAGAGGAACTAAAAAGCCTCTTGATGAAAGTGAAAGTGGAGAGTGAAAAAGTTGGCTTAAAGCTCAACATTCAGAAGACGAAGATCATGGCATATGGTCCCATCACTTCATGGGAATTAGATGGGGAAACAGTGGAAACAGTGTCAGACTTTATTTTGTGGGGCTCCAAGATCACTGCAGATGGTGACTGCAGCCATGAAATTAAAAGACTCTTACTCCTTGGAAGGAAAGTTATGACCAACCTAGATAGCATATTCAAAAGCAGACACATTACTTTGCCAACAAAGGTTCGTCTAGTCAGGGCTGTTTTTTCCTGTGGTCATGTATGGATGTGAGAGTTGGACTGTGAAGAAGGCTGAGCCCCGAAGAATTGATGCTTTTGAACTGTGGTGTTGGAGAAGACTCTTGAGAGTCCCTTGGACTGCAAGGAGATCCAACCAGTCCATTCTGAAGGAGATCAGCCCTGGGATTTCTTAGGAAGGAATGATGCTAAAGCTGAAACTCCAGTATTTTCGCCACCTCATGCGAAGAGGTGACTCATTGGAAAAGACTCTGATGCTGGGAGGGATTTGGGGCAGGAGGAGAAGGGGACGACAGAGGATGAGATGACTGGATGGGATCACTGACTCGGACGTGAGTCTGAGTGAACTCTGGGAGTTGGTGATGGACAGGGAGGCCTGGCGTGCTGCGATTCATGGAGTCGCAAAGAGTCAGACATGACTGAGCGACTGAACTGAACTGAACTGAACTGGCATGCAGTAGATCATGTGAGAAATTGTCTTGTTTCTCTGGGCCTCAACTTTTTCACTTGTTAAATAAGAGTAGAAGTAGACAAAGGGAATTCTACCAGTTGTGTCATCACATGAAGCTCAGCTTACCTCAGGGTGTGGCACACTTGAAAATTTTAGCAACACAATTAGAGTCATACAAAGAAGTGTTGTTTTTTTGTTATATAATAAACTCCATTAAACTCACCACCCAAACTGAGAACCAGAACATTGACAGTAACTAACATCTACCTTTGTGCTTCTTTGCCAGATTATTGCCTGCTTCCCTCTATCTAAGATAATCACTACTGTGATTATTATTTTACCATTTTCTTGCATTTCAAAATGAGGTTTATATCATACTTTTGTGTGCTAAAGATATGTATTGATTTATTTTAGTTGAGTTTGCATTTTATAAAAGGTATATTACCCCATGCAATCTTCTGGCTCTTGCTTTTTTGCACTGAACAAGTATTTTTCTATTGATGAAGGGCATATGCTTCTTTCAAAGCTGTTGCTTTTCTTATTGTGATTGTTTTGAAAGTTTTTTTTTTTTACTTTTCTTTTTTGCTTCCCCTCCTTCTCATCCCTTGTCTATTACAAAAAGAGCTGCTTTGAATATTTCTGTACTTGTGCAAGAAAATTGAAGGAGATATATTTTGAGTTGTAATCCATGAATATTGAACTTTATAAGATAATGGCAAATTGTTTTTCAATACGATTATACCAATTTACACTTTCACAAGCAACATATAAAGATCCTGTAAAACCATACCCAATGATATTGTCAAAATTCTTAACTTCCTTTTCCAATCAAATGAGTATAATATGATATGTCTTTGAGATTATTATACTATCATTATTATATTGCATATTATTTATTGTTTTATTATATTATATATCATTAATGTTGAAAAGCCTTTCTGTATATGTTTATTAACTGTATGTATTTTTTATCTTTGGTGAAAATACTTATCTTTTTGCCTATTTTTCTGTGTATGCTCTTTATCCTTTCTCAGTTGACTGATTTATAGGAGTTTTATTTTCATTGTTGGTATCAGCCTTTGACACTTTTATGTGTTGCAACTGTCTTCTCTTTGTGTGTTGCCACTTCACTATATTTCACTATGTTTATTTTAATGAAAATAAGTTCCTAATCTTAATATAGTCAAAACATTTCTCCAAAGAAGACATACAGATGGCTAACAAACACATGAAAAGATGCTCAACATCACTCATTATCAGGGAAATGCAAATCAAAACCACAATGAGGTACCATTTCACACCAGTCAGAATGGCTGCGATCCAAAAGTCTACAAGCAATAAATGCTGGAAAGGGTGTGGAGAAAAGGGAACCCTCTTACACTGTTGGTGGGAATGCAAACTAGTACAGCCACTATGGAGAACCGTGTGGAGATTCCTCAAAAAACTGGAAATAGAACTGCCTTATGACCCAGCAATCCCACTGCTGGGCATACACACTGAAGAAACCAGAAAGGAAAGAGACACGTGTACCCCAATGTTCATCGCAGCAGTTTATAATAGCCAGGACATGGAAGCAACCTAGATGTCCATCAGCAGATGAATAGATAAGAAAGCTATGGTACATATACACAATGGAATATTACTCAGCCATTAAAAAGAATACATTTGAATCAGTTCTAATGAGGTGGATGAAACTGGAGCCTATTATACAGAGTGAAGTAAGCCAGAAAGTAAAACACCAATACAGTATACTAATGCGTATATATGGAATTTAGAAAGATGGTAACAATAACCCTGTATACGAGACAGCAAAAGAGACACAGATGTATAGAACCGTCTTTTGGACTCTGTGGGAGAGGGAGAGGGTGGGATGATTTGGGAGAATGGCATTGAAACATGTATAATATCATATATGAAACGAGTCACGAGTCCAGTTTCGATGCACGATACTGGATGCTTGGGGCTGGTGCACTTGGATGACCCAGAGGGAGGGTATGGTGAGGGAGAAGGGAGGAGGATTCAGTATGGGGAACACGTGTATACCTGTGGCAGATTTATGTTGATATATGGCAAAACCAATACAATATTGTAAAGTTAAAAAATAAAATAAAATTTAAAAAATATAGTCAAAACAAATATTTTATTTTATGGTTAGCACATTTTATGTTTTGATAAGAAATTCTTCACCTACCCTAAGGAGATAGTCACTTAAAGCTTATACAAAAAGTGCTAAAAATTTGCTTTTAACATCAAAGCACTTAATTCACCTGGGATTGTTTTTCTAAATAAGCATATCTTGGAGATATTGCAGGTTCATTTCCCCACCACCACAATAAGTTGAGTCATACAAAATTTTTGGTTTCCTAGTGAATATAAGTGTTATATTTATACTGTAGTGTATTAAATGTACAATAACATTATTTATTTAAAAACAATGTATTAATACCTAACTTAAAATACTTTATTGCCAAAAAATGCTCACCATCATCTGAGCCTTCAGTGAGTCATAATCTTTATGTTGATAGAGGACCTTGCCTCAGTGTTGATGGCTGCTGACTGATCAAAGTGGTGGTTGCTGAAACCTGGGTTGGCTGTGGAAATTTCTCAACATAAGACAACAATTAACTGCCAAATCAATTGGTGCCTCCTTTCATGAACGACTGATTTCTCTGTAGCAGATAATGCTGCTTAATAGCATTTTTCCCACAGAACTTCTTTCAAAATTGAAGTTATTTTTCTCAAGTACTGCTTCTGTTATACCAACAAAGTTGATATAATATTCTAAATCCTTTGTTATTTCAACAACCTTCACAGTGTCTTCACCAGGTGTGGATTCCATATCAAGAAAACACTTTTTTTGTTCAACTGTAAGAAGCAACTCCTCATCCATTGGTTTTACTATGAGATTACAACTATTCAGTCACATCTTCAAGTCTCCACTTTTAATTTGAGTTCTGTGCTATTTTTACCACATCTTCAGTTACTTCCTCCACTGAAGTCTTGAACTCCTCAAACTCATCCATGAAGGTTGGAATCTATGTCTTCCAAATTCTTTTTAATGTTGATATTTTGACCTCTTCCTGTGAAGCACAAATGTTCTTAATGGCACCTAGCATAGTGAATCCTTTGCAGAAGGCTTTCAACTTACTTTCTGCAGTTCTATAAGAAGAATAACTATCTATGGCAGCTATAGTCTTACAAGGTGTATTCCTTAAATAATAAAACTTGAAAGTCAAAATTACCCCTTGATCCATGGGCTGCAGAACAGATATTGTGTTATCAGGCATGAAAGCAGCATTACTTTCATTTTACATATTTATCTGAGTTCTTGGGTGACCAGGGGCATTGCCAATGAATAGTAATAGTTTGAAATAAATCTTTTTTTTTTTCCTGAGCAATTGTTTTAAACACTGGAGTTAACCAATGTGGTAAACAAGTGAACTTTCATCCAGATTTTGTTGTTCTATTCATAGAACACAGGCAGAGTATATATCACATTATTCTTAAGGGTCCTAGGATTTTTCTGCATTAGTCCCAAAGAGAGTCAGTGAAGGTTTGAAGCCAGACATTGACTTTTCCTCTCTAGCTATGAAAGTCCTAGATGACATTGTCCACTATATAAGGCTATTTTGTCTACCTTGAAAATATGGTGTTCAGCGTAGTCATCTTCATTAATTAATTACCTTAGTTAGGTCTTCTGGATAACTTGCTGCAGCTACTACATCAACACTTGCTGCTTCACTTTTTATTTTTAATTTATGGGGTTGACTTTGAGACCCCACAGACTGTAGCCCTCCTAGTTCCTCTGTCCATGGAGTTTACCAGTCAAGAATACTGGAGTAGGTTGGCATTTCCTACTCCAGGGATCTTCCCAACCCAGAGACTGAACCTGCGCCTCTTGTGTCTCCTGTATTGGCAGGCATATTCTTTACCACTGAGCCACCTGGGAAACCTGAACCAATGCTGGTTACCTTCAAATTTTTTGTGCAGCTTCTTCACCTCTCTCAGCTTTCATAGACTCAAAGAGAGTTAGGACCTTCCTCTGGATTAAGCTTTGACTCAAGGAAATGTCATTTGATCTTCTATCTAGACCAATAAAACTTTGTATCATCAGTAAAGCTTTTTGCTTTGTTATCACTTATGTGTTCACTACAGTAGCACTTATAATTTTGCTCAAGAACTTTTTCCTTGTATTTACAATTTGGTTAGCTTTTTGAAGCAAGAGGTCTAGACTTTGGCCTATTTTGTCTTTTGATATGTCTTCCCCATTAAACTTAATCATTTCTAGCCTTTTTTATTTAAAGTGAGAGACATGCAACACTTTCTTTCACTTAAACACTTACAGGTTATTATAGGATTATTATATGGCCTAATTTCAATATTGTTGTGTCTTACGGAAGAGGGAAACTGAAAAAATGGAGAGAAATGGGGCACTGGCTGACCAGTGGAGCAGTCAGAGACACACAATATTTATTAAGTTCATAGTGTTATATAGGCATAATTTGTGGAGCCCCAAGATAATTAAAATAGTAACATCAAAAATCACTCCTCACAGATCACAATAACAAAAAAAGAGTAATAAAAATAATAAAGTTTGAAAAATTGTGAAAATTACCAAAATGTGACACAGAGACATGAAGTAAGCAAATACTAGTGGAAAAAAAATGTTGCCCATAGCTTTGCTTGAGGCAGGGTTGCCACAAAATTTCAAGTTTAAAAAAAATGCAATATCTGCAAAGCAGGATAAAATGAGGTATGCCTGTATATAGTTTAAGATAGGGATTCAATTTTTTTCCATATGGATAACAGTTTTTACTAGCTCTGTTTACTGAATAGTTCATCATTTTATCATAGATCAGCCTTGACATCACTGACAAATATGGGTTTTCATGATGCGTGGTATATCTAGTGTTTAACCACCTGCCAATAAATAATTTGAAAACTTTGATCTATTTGTATAAAAAATGGACTCACTTTCTATAGATGAGGCATTTGTAATAACAGAGAACATTTGAACAGTTCATTCAGGTGAAAAGGGAAAGATTTTGTATACGGTTTCCATCCCATCATTTATCCAGTAGGCTTGTGCTTTGCAAGGTAAAGTCATGTAAAAGAAGTGATCAACACTGAATGTTCTTCATGTTTATGCTACTATTATGAGATATTTTTAAAAAGCTGAAGAGGGTAAGATGTTTAATTGTGTTGAATGCTGTCAGATGGCTAGTTCATGAAATTTGCTAAAGAAATTCACTGACCATAGATTTTTTTGCAATTAAAAGAGCTCTATAGAATTAAATTCTTTGGACTCCCATATCTTATAATAATGTACTTTCTTACTGATGTGACAAGATATCTGACCACAATTAACTTCATACTTCAGGGAAAAAAACAAAATCACTGCCGATATATTGAAGGAAGTATAGGCTTTTAAACTCAAAATGGTTGTAAGTTTAGCAGATATTATTTGAATACTGCATGCATCTTCTACTGTACAATGTTACTGAACTCATGTTTTAAAATACAGAGCTATTTATGGAAAGAAATTTATAATTTCCAAAAAAAGTCAGAACTTTTAACGAGTACAAATCATGTTTCAAATTTCTGCAGCTAAGAAAATAGACAGCAATTATACATAGTATATATTTGTAATGCATTATATAATGTGCTCATATCTTAATATACTAAGGCCACCTATAAATCAACAAGAAAAAAATTTTAAAAAGCAGTAGAAAAATGTCTTGGGACATGAAAGGGCAGTTCTCAAAGAAGAAATACAAGTGACAAACATAATTATGAAAATAAATTTAATCTCATTAGTAAGAAAAGAAATTAAAATTTTAGAACATGAAGTGCCATTTTTCCCAGTCATAGTGACAAAATCTAGTATAGCTGAGAGTGTGGAGAAGTAAGAACACTTATGAATTATTGGTAGGGCTGGAAATTAGCATAAACTTTAAATAAGGAAATTTAGGCAATACTTAAAATGCACATACACTCTGACCCAATTATTTCTGTATGGAGGCCATTATCTAGTCCTTGAACTAGATAAACATCTTGAAAGTGAAGAACTATGAATGTCTATACAGTGGAAGATACAGATGATGTTTCCTTCCACTGCAAAGGAGCAGGTTTTCTGACAACATTGCAAAGGGAAGCCATGTTTAAACCCAATAATAAAAGGCACAGGTTCCCAAAGCTCAAGATTTCAGTCCTGTAATGCAACTATTTCGAGTCACTCTAAGATTGGCACTTGGGGTACGGGAACACATACCAAAAAACAAAATGCTGATACTTCGACTATTGTTAATGTTGTGAATGTTAAACTGTCCCCTATCTCTGACCCAGGAGTCTCACATCTTCTACCAATATCCATAAAACTGTACCAGGCATCTGCTTTGCAAATAAGGTAAAATCTCAGGCCCTTCACCCTTATTGATTGACATTACTTGGGATTTTATCTTACTATGACACTAACACAAGAATGCAAAGATATATGTACAAATGTGTTCATGGCAGTATTATTGGTATTACTGAATAAATAAAAACACCTAAATGCTCATGGAAAGAAAGCTCATTAAGTCCATTACATATTATCAATGGAAGACTATGAAACCATAAAAAAAAATGAAATCATAGCTCTGTATTTATTGAGGGCTTCCCTGGTGGCTCAAATGGTTAAGAATCTGCCTGTTGTCCAAGAGACTCGGGCTCTATCCTAGGTCGGGAAGACGCCCTGGAGAATGGAATGGCAACCCACTCCAGTATACTTGCCTGGAGAATCCCATGGACAGAGGAACCTGGTAGGCTACAGTCCATTGGGTTGCAAAGAGTCAGACATGTCTGAGTGACTAACACTTTCACACCTATTGAAAGTGAAAGATAATCATGACATATTGTTAAGCATAAAAGCAGGTTATGAAACACTAGTATATTTATATTTTAGTTAATAAATAATGCTCTTTCTCTCTTTTTCTCAATCTCCCTCTCACTTTTACATGTGTATATATATATATATGTATATATATATATATGTGTGTGTATATATATATATATATATATATGTTAGCAATGGTTAACTAACAGTGGGATTTGGAATGACTTCATTTTTTCCACTTATTTATATTTTTTATATTTTTGAAATATCATGTATTATCTGGGTATTTAAAAAATAAAAGATCCACGCTAAAAAAAAATCTGCAGCTGTCTTCAGAATTCATCTCAGGAAGTAACTGAATTATCACACATCTGACCCACTAGTAAAGCTCATTTCAAAAAGGAACTGATTGAGCTGAAAGAAAACTATACCCACCACATATACATAATATCGTTCAAATTTTGGTGAGGAAAATGTAATTGCATAAATAATTCTAGAATTTCTGACTATATGGCCAAACTCTTGGCTATATTTGGGTCCCTCTGACTCTGTGAAAGCATATTTTACCTAATAACTTTTGAAATCACTGTTAAGACCATTGTACATGGAAACCTGGTATTAGTGCTAAAAGTAAGTTCAGTCACTCAGTCATGTCCAATTCTTTGTGACCCCATGGACTGCAGCACTCCAGGCCTTCCTGTCCATCACCAACTCCTGGAATTTACCCAAACTCATCTCCATTGAGTCAGTGATGCCATCCAACCATCTCATCCTCTGTTGTCCCCTTCTCCTCCCGCCTTCATCTTTCCCAGCACTAAGGTTTTTTCAAATGAGTTAGCTCTTTGTATCAGGTGGCCAAAGTATTGGAGTTTGGATGGGCTTGTTGGATCTCCTTGCAGCCCAAGGGATTCTCAAGAGTCTTCTCCAACACCACAGTTCAAAAGCGTCAATTCTCTGGTGCTCAGCTTTCTTTATAGTCCAACTCTCACATCCATACATGACTACTGGAAAAACCATAGCCTTGACTAGATGGACCTTTGTTGGCAAAGTAGTGTCTCTGCTTTTTAATATGCTGTCTAGGGTGCTCATAACTTTCCTTCCAAGGAGTAAGCATCTTTTTATTTCAAGGCTGCAGTCACCATCTGCAGTGATTTTGGAGCCCCCCAAAATAAAATCCGCCACTGTTTCCACTGCTTCTCCATGAAGTGATGGGACCAGATGCCATGATCTTAGTTTTCTGAATGTTGAGCTTTAAGCCAACTTTTTCACTCTCCACTTTCACTTTCATCAAGAGGCTCTTCAGTTCTTCTTCACTTTCTGCCATAAGGGTGGTGTCATCTGCATATCTGAGGTGATTGATATTTCTCCTGGCAATCTTGATTTCAGCCTGTGCTTCATTCAGCCCAGCATTTCTCATGATGTACTCTGCATATAAGTTAAATAAGCAGGGTGACTATTAATATGTAGCCTTGACATACCCCTTTTCCTATTTGGAACCAGTATCTTGTTCCATTTGTGGTTCTAACTGTTGCTTCCTGACCTGCATACAGATTTCTCAAGAGGCAGGTCAGGTGGTCTGGTATTCCCATCTCTTTCAGAATTTTCAATAGTTTGTTGTGATCCACAAAGTCAAAGGCTTTGGCATAGTCAATAAAGCAGAAATAGATATTTTTCTGGATCTCTGTTGCTTTTTCAATGATCCAGTGGATGTTGGCCAATTAACCATCAGTTCCAGAGTAAATCCTCTGTTCATAATACCATTATCATTGACTTGTAAATGTGCACTCTGTGTGAATACAGTTCTTTAACATAATTTTAGATGATTTTTATCATTTCTGCTAAAATTCACATGTTAAAATATTTTTATCTGTTTCACACATAGAGAAAAATTGCTTAGTTATACATATATATATATAAATATATATTCTTTACATGGTTCTTTCCATTACAGTCTAGCACAGGAGACTGGATATAGTTTCTTTTTTTAATTGAACTATAGTTGATTTACAGTGTTGCATTAATTTCAGAAATGTGATTATGTTTCTTATATATATATATTTTTTTTCTCTTTCTGATTCTTTTCCAATTTATGTTATCATGAGATATTGAATATAGTTTCCTGTGCTGTACAGTCATTCCTTGTTGCTCATCTATTTTATGAAGATATACAGTAGTCTATATCTGTTAATCCAAGACTCCTAATTTATCACTCCATCCACATTTCCCCTTTGGTGACAATGTTTATTTTCTATGTCTGTCTGTGAGTCTATTTCTCTTTGGTATCATTTCTTTCAGATTCCACATATAAATGATTATCTTTCTCTGATTTATTTCACTTTGTTTGATAATCTCTAGGTCTATCCATGTTGTTGCAAATGGCATTATTTTATTCTTTTTTATGGCTGAGTAAAATTGCATTGTGTATATATACCATGTCTTCTTTATCCATCTATCTGTTGATGGATATTTAAGTTGCTTCCGTATGTTGATTATTGGAAATAGTGCTGTTTTGAACATTGGGGCGCACATCTCTATGGTTGATAAATGTAGATTATTTGTGCTTTCCTTTTTCCCATTCAAAATATTATAATTCACCAAAATAATAGGCTATATAAATATATCTTACTATTATATTACCAAAATTCTTACAGCTTTCCATATTCAACATTTTATTCCATGTTTCTTTGCCTGTTCTTAAGCTTTTTTTTTTTTCCTGCCTAGAAGCCTCCCCACCTGGTTAAAGTGTTAATGTCTAAGATTCTGTACAGCCATCATCTAGTCCAACAACCGCTCTTCAAATCACAGGCTGTGATCTTCACTCTTCACTGATCCCACAATATCCATCATATACTTCTATTCATTTATTCAACATTTACCAAGAATTTACTATGTGTAAGTCAGTGTCTTCGATGACCAGGATGTAAGTGGGTAACTTTAAACATGACTCCTGCCCCAACAAAGCTTACAGCCCATCTTGTCAGTTACCATATTAAAATTGAATTCACTATTTTATCTTTCTAATGTCTCTAAAGTATAAACTTCTTAATACCAAAGCTTGTAAATATTCATATTAGTACACTTAGTGCCCAACACTATCCTAGAATGAAATGGCAATCGGCCCCAGTATTCTTGCCTGGTGAATCCCATGTACAGAGGAGCCTGGTGAGCTGTAGTCCATGGGGTTGTAAAAGAGCTGGACACGACTGAGCAACTAAAATATAGGTGCACAAAAAATGTTTGTTGCATTGAATTTTCAGATAACAAAGTAAAACATGTCCTTTTTCAAAATTGTTGATGCCACAAATATTTTCTAATCTATCCCTACTGGTCTTTATATCACAAGAACAAGAGAACACATTCATTATATCATTAGGGGTGGGAGATATTGGAGGAAAATAATTTATAGCTCACACACATAAAAATATTGACCCAAAACTATTTGTAGTACTTCCATTATCACCACATTAACTACCTACTACCATGCATTCTCAGATTATGTCTCATGTCACACAACTGAGATAAAGAAAACTTTATGTATGTGTTTGTGTGTGTGAAAGAGAGAGAGAGGGAGATTGGACATCTTCCTAAACTCTGATCCAGATGAGCCTCACATATAATCACATTCATTAAGTAGCACTCATCACACATCTGAGATGCTGAGAGTGATGCATGCACCTAGTCCACTGGATAAAATTGGGTTAATGTTAGAATCAATTTGGCATTTACACTTCACTTTCATTGTCCTCAAAACTTCACCTATCTTTTTAGATTCCAAATCCTTGGTTTCCATGTTACCACACATGTGGGTTCTTCAGGTGGCACTTTGCTAATTGACTTTTGGAAATTATAGAATAGCAATGACTAAGAAAACCAGTGAAAACTGTATTACTCAGTAGTATTAGATGCAGTAAGAACTAAAAGAGATATGAAAAGTTTTCACTATATTACACCACGAATAAAACACAAATCCCTGGACTGACCTGCTGCTTTGACAACTATGTAGGTACAGGTGTTTAAATTATTTAAGAAAACAATAGCATGAGTGGATACTTATTATTTAATCCCTTGACCCACCCATGATTTTTTGCTTTCTGCTGGCTTTCTCTTTCAAAGGCTCTTCTTCTTCCCCCTTCATCTCCCTCTCTTCTTCACATACACACACACACAACACACACACACACCACACACACATACACACACACACACACACACACACACTTTCATAATCAGAAAAACAGTTTTCCATGCAAGGAGATAGTGTGGTTTCTGCATTTGCCATCACGTGCTCTTTATTTGCCTAACGAGAAAAGATAAACTGTTGATTTTAAAATATACTTCTTGCCCCTTTCAATTTAGAACTATCATGTTTTTGACTTTTCTTTTGTGCTATGAAGGGAAAACATAATACATACTCTAAATAGTAGCTGCCTACAAGATTGTCTTTGCCAAGACAGGTAATTCCTTTAAATTCTATGTATGCTGTAATTAGTACTTATGGTAAATAGAGGTGACTTAATCTTTATAATAGGAATATAGTAATCTTGTTATGCCCTATATCTATGCATTTTTATTTTAAAGGGCTAAATTAAAATACTGATAACCAAATTACACTTCAATCTCATAATTATTAGAACTTTATTCAAATCACTTGGTCATTTTTTCTCTTCTCAATATTGTAAAAGCCATTTTATAGAGTATATTTCAGCCTATTTCCCAGTAATATAAAGATAAAATTTTAAAAGTACTTGTCCTGTGGAAATTCTATGACTATCCATGTATATATTTTTTTCATGCTATGAGAAAATAGCTTTTTTTTTTCCCCATGAATGTGTTTTTTAAATGCAAGCAGATCTGACATTTTAAGATTACAATCAATTCTGAGCAAAGAAGAGCATGTTAACTTCCTTGTTCTTTTAGAAACTAATTTCATTCAAGGTCCCTTTCCCCCAGAATTTGGCACTGGGGTTTTAAATGAATGCTATCAAAGGCACTATTAAATAGGATTTTATCCAGTTGACCAAGGTTCATGCTAGCAACCATTTTAGAGATCTTCTAGCACTGATTATACTTCCCAGATAAAATGAAATTACCTTGAATGCATGGTCTAGTGGGCTTACTCCTTATAATACAATGTTAAATGATCAAATCCATCCGTACAGTAAAGTGGATCTGATCAAAAAAATTAACGCATCATAAAAAAGGAAAAAGCTAAGTGAAAAACAAGACCCAAGAACTAGTAAAATGTGATCACTCAAACAGTTAGACATTAAAAAAAAAAAAAAAAACAACTCACTAACTCTAATTCTGATGGATATAATTATTGTCTGGCTTGTTGAATTTATCTTTTTCCTACCTACCTGTACTTAGTCTTCACAAATATGTTATAAGTCATATTTATTTGGGCTGACTCTATCTATTCTAGGGCTTTTGGGTTTCTGAAGTATTGTTTTCTTTATGCCTACTGAGTTGTTTTCTTTTAATTTTTATTGGAGTATAGTTGACTTACAACATTGTGTCAGTTTCTATTGTATGACAAAATGACTCAGCCATAAATATACATATATCCTCCCCACCTTATGGACTTCCTTCCCATTCAGGTCACTACAGTGGATTAAGTAGAATTCCCTGTACTATACAGCATATGTGTCAAATCTAGAGAAATGCTATAGGTGATCCTATTTGCAAAGCAAAAATAGAGACATAGACATGGGAAACAAATGTATAGATACCAAGGAGGAAAGTGGGGTGGGAGGAATTGGAAGAATGGAATTGACACATTTACACTATTGATACTATGTATAAAATAGATAACAAAAGAGAACATACTGTATGTCTACTGAGTTTTAATGAATTTTGAGCAACTCATTGGTTGTAGGTAGGCTCTTAAAAAATTCATATTCAGGTTTTTTAAAAATCCATGGAAGAATTAGTCTCAGAAATTCAATGTAAACAAACATAAAATTATTATTTTTATAATAACAAAAAATAGAGCATACACATTGTAGAAAACTTAGAAAAGAAAATAAGTCTAAAACAACTGGGTTCCCCTGGTGGCTCAGTCTGAAAGAATATGTCTGAAATTCAGGAGATCACCTGCAATGCAAGAGGCCTGGGTTCAATCCCTGGGTTGGGAAAATCCCCTGGAGAAGGACATGGCAACCCAGTCCAGTACTCTTGGTTGGGAAATCCCATGGACAGAGGAGCCTGGCAAGCTACAGTTCAAAGCGTCATGAAGAGTCAAGTACAATGAACACAGCCATGACTTAGCGACTAATCATCAGTAAAGAAATTATTCATAAGCCCAACACAGACATACACACTGTTAAAAATTATATATTTAGTATTCTTTATATATCTAGGTATATACAAATACCACAAATCATTCAAATTCTGCTTAATATTCTGCTTTATTTATGTAAAATTAAATTATATACATTTCCCATGTTGATAAATAATACTTTAAAATATGTGTCTTAATGGCATCAATATTCCATCCTTTGGATGCATCATAATTCCCAATCTTTGGATATTTAAGTTAATTTTAAATATTTGCTATTAAATATTACAGTGAACATTCTTTAACCATGTGTTTCTACATATTTCTGATTACTTTTTAAGAATACTTTCTAATCTATGGATTTACTAGGTCATAGGGTATAAATTAAGACTCTCCACAAGTGTTGCTGTTTCCCTCAAGACGATTTGTAGCAATTTATCTGTGTGTGTGTGTATATATATATATATGTTCCAAACTCACAATATCCTTGTCAGAACTATTTATATTTTAAAAATCATTTTCTAGTTTGATAGTTTAATTTGAATTTTAATCTTTTGGAGGTTGAATATTTTTCATAGATTAATTGACAACATTTATAAATTTTCTGTCTAAGCCCCTTGTTCAAGTTTCTTTTAAAGTGTTTCATGCTAAGTTGCTTCAGTCGTGTCTACTTCTTTGTGACCCTATGGACTGTAGTTCTCCAGGCTCCTCTGTCCAAGGGATTCTCCAGTCAAGAATACTGGAGTGGGTTGCCATTCCCTTCTCTAGGGCATCTTGCCGACCTAGGGATTGAAACCGCTCTTTTCCACTTCCTGCAGGAGGGTTATTTGCCACTAGCACCACATGATTTCTAACTGACATGTATGTTTTATTCATATATTGAGAACAGATCATATTTTATTCACATATTGAGAACAGATTACATGTAAAGTTATAAAACAAGTCTCAATAAATTTAAGAAGATTTAAATCATATTAAGCATGCTTTCTGGCCACAGACGTATGAAACAAAAAATCAATTACCAGAAGAAAATTGTAAATAATATAAACACATGAAGGATAAACATGACAGTAAACAATCAATTTCCCAACAAGAAATCAAAGGGAAATCAAAACATGCTTTGAGACAAAAGAAAATACAAATGCTATATTGCAAAATATATGGGATGCAAAATCCATGGGATGCAAACTCACTGTAGTTTTGATTTGCATTTCTTTAATAATCAGTGATGTTAAGAATATTTTCATGTGCTTTTAAGCAATCTATATATGTCTTCTTTCAGAAAATGTCTATTTATATCTTCTGCCCATTTTTTTGTTTGCATCCAGAATATATTTTGAAAACTTTTACACTGATACCAAAGGCAAGCAAAGACACTACAAGAAAATTACAAATATCCTTTATGAATATTGACATAGAAATCTTGAACAAAATATGAGCAAACCGAAGCAATACATTAAAAGGTTTATACACTATGACCAAGTGGGATTTATTCCTTGAATTTGAGAATGGGTCAACAGACAGAAATTAATCAATGTGATATGTCACCTTAATAGAATGAAGGAAAAAACAAAAATAAGGATAGTTTGAGGGACCATTGAGGAAACATCAAGCCGATGAACATTCACATTATAAAGGTCCCAGGAAGAAGAGAGAGAGAGAAAGGGGCAGAAAACCTATTTGAAGAGATGATTGCTGAAAAATTCCCTAATCTGGCAAAGAAACCAGACAACCAAGTTCAGAAAGCAGTGAGTCCCAAACAAGATGTCCCCAAAGAGACCCACACCAAGACACAGTTAAAATGCCAGAAGATCCCAAGTGCCTCATGGCAAAAAAAAAAAAAAACAAGAGTATAAACAACAGAAGCAGGCTTCCTGGTGGCTCAGTGGTAAAGAATCCACCTTCCAATGCAAGAGACACAGGTTCGATCCCTCGGCCAGGAAGATCCCACATGCCTCAGAGCAACTAAGCCCACGACTGTTGAGCTTGTGCTGTAGAGCCCGGGAGCCACAACTACTGAAGCCTGAGTGCCCTGAAACCTGTGCTCCACAACAAGGGAGGCGACTGTGATGAGAGATCTGAGCATGGCAACTAGAGAGTGGCAGTGGCCCCAATACTCCACAACTAGAGAAAGCCCACAGAGCATCGAAGACCCAGCACAGCACCCCAAAAAATAATTGTGATAGAGGGTTATCTTTTTTGTTTCTAAGGTGCTGACAACATTCTGATTCCTGTTCTAAGTGCAGGTTACTCAGATATATTCATTTTGTGAAAATTGAGCTGTACACTTGTGATATGTGAACTTATTTGTATGCGTATTATGCTTCAGTTTTTTACCAGAAAAAAATATCTCTTCTAGTGTCTTTCCCCTCCCTCCAGTTTCTTATGTCCTTGCTGAGTTATTTTAAGTATATAAAAGCTTACATCTTTTTTTTTTAACAAGTATCATATGAATCACACTTCACTTTGCTTTTTTCCGCCTTTTACTTTATATGTCTTGTGAATTGCTCAATTTCAGCACATATAGTTCTGCTTTTATTATTTTTAATGGGTCTGGGAGCATCCTCCTAGCTCTGAATTCAAAAATTGGTAGTCTAAAGGAGAAACAGTTCTCAAATACATCATGCCAAATGACAGAAGCCTTAGAAAAAAGAATATATGTTCTGCGATACTAACTATATGAAGTTTTATATAATGGGAAATGAATGTATGGTAGGGACAAAATTAGAACAGTAGTTGTTTCTGGGGAGGAGTGTGGGTGGGATTGACTAAGAAAGGGCCTGAGCGAAATTCCTAGGATGATTGTAATGTTCTGTATCTTGATAGGGGATTGGGTTAGACAGTTGGATGCATTTGTCAACGCTCAGCAAAATACACTTAAAACTTGTGCTTTTAACGTAAGTTTAACTCAAAAAAATGTAAAACAGATATTGAGCTCTAGATGATGACCTGCATTCTGAAATGTTTAGGGGTGAGGTGTACCAATGATGACAATGTCTTTGAAATGCATCAGAAAATAAAATGGACTGTAGAAAGATGGATAGTATTGTGATAAAAAATAGTAAAGAATATAATCAGTTCAGTTCAGTTCAGCCACTAAATCGTGTCCAACTCTTTGCAACCCCATGAATCCCAGCACGCCAGGCCTCCCTGTTCATCACCTACACCCAGAGTTCACTCAGACTCATGTCCATTGAGTCAGTGATGCCATCCAGCCATCTCATCCTCTGTCGTCCCCTTCTCCTCCTGCCCCCAATCCCTCCTGGCATCAGAGTCTTTTCCAATGAGTCAACTCTTTGCATGAGGTGGCCAAAGTATTGGAGTTTCAGCTTCAGCATCATTCCCTCCAAAGAAATCCCAGGGCTGATCTCCTTCAGAATGGACTGGTTGGATCTCCTTGCAGTCCAAGGGACTCTCAGGAGTTTTCTCCAACACCACAGTTCAAAAGCATCAATTCCTTGGCGCTCAGCCTTCTTCACAGTCCAACTCTCGCATCCATACATGACCACAGGATAAACCATAGCCTTGACTAGATGGACCTTTGTTGGCAAAGTAATGTCTCTGCTTTGTCATATGCTCTCTAGGTTGGTCACAACTTTCCTTCCAAGGAGTAAGTGTCTTTTAATTTCATGGCTGCAATCACCATCTGCAGTGATTTTGGAGCCCAAAAGAATAAAGTCTGACACTGTTTGCACTGTTTCCCCATTTATTTCCCATGAAGTGATGGGACCGGAGGCTGTGATCTTCGATATCTGAATGTTGAGCTTTAAGCCAACTTTTTCACTCTCCACTTTCACTTTCATCAAAAGGCTTTTTAGTTCCTCTTCATTTTCTGCCATAAGGGTGGTGTCATCTGCATATCTGAGGTTATTGATATTTCTCCCAGCAATCTTGATTCCAGCTTGTGTTTCTTCCAGTCCAGCATTTCTCATGATGTACTCTGCATATAAGTTAAATAAGCAGGGTGACATAGAGCCTTGATGTACTCCTTTTCCTATTTGGAACCAGTCTGTTGTTCCATGCCCAGTTCTAACTGTTGCTTCCTGACCTGCATACAAATTTCTCAAGAGGCAGGTCAGGTGGTCTGGCATTCCAATCTCTTGAAGAATTTTCCACAGTTTATTGTGATCCACACAGTCAAAGGCTTTGGCATAGTCAATAAAGCAGAAATAGATGTTTTTCTGGAACTCTTTTGCTTTTTCCATGATCCAGCGGATGTTGGCAATTTGATCTCTGGTTCCTCTGCGTTTACTAAAACCAGCTTGAACATCAGGAAGTTCATGGTTCACATATTGCTGAAACCTGGCTTGGAGAATTTTGAGCATTACTTTACTAGCGTGTGAGATAAGTGCAATTGTGTGGTAGTTTGAGCATTCTTTGGCATTGCCTTTCTTTGGGATTGGAATGAAAACTGACCTTTTCCAGTCCTGTGGCCACTGCTGAGTTTTCCAAATTTGCTGGCATATTGAGTGCAGCACTTTCACAGCATCATCTTTCAGGATTTGAAATAGCTCAACTGGAGTTCCATCACCTCCACTAGCTTTGTTCATAGTGATGCTTTCTAAGGCCCACTTGACTTCACATTTCAGGATGTCTGGCTCTAAGTCAGTGATCACACCATCGTGATTATCTGGGTTGTGAAGATCTTTTTTGTACAGTTCTTCTGTGTATTCTCCACAAAATAGAATAGTAAAAAGCTAATGGGTAGAAATTAGATAATGAGTATATGAGTGTTCACTGAAAAATTCTAAAAGTAGAAAAATTCTAAAAGTAAAATGTTGGGAGAAAAAGAAAGAGCCCCAAGCTGTTCGAAAAAACTTGATTAACCATTTCAAAGTGTACAATCAGGTGGTGTTTAGTGCATTCACAATGTTGTATAACCACCTCCTCTCTCTAGTTTCAAAAGCTTCATCACCACTGAGACTTTGATTAAGGGTTACATTTATTCCTAAGTATTTTATTCTTTTTATGCTATTGTCAATGGAGTTGTTTTCTTAATTATCTTTTTGGATTGTTCATTACAACTGATTTCTGTGTGTTGATTTTGTACCTTGGAACTTTGCTGAATTCATTTATTAGCTCTAACTTCGTGTGTGTAATCTTTAGGGTTTTCTAGATATAAGATTATGTTGTCAGTGAATACAGATAATTTTACTTCTTCCTTTCTAATTTGATTGTCTATTCCTTTTTCTTGCCTACTTGTTCTGCCTAGAGCCTCTAATATAATATTTACTAGAAGTGGCAAAAGTGGACATCAGTCCTAATTCTAGGGGAACAACTTTTAGTCTTTCACCACTGAATATGTTGTTAGCTGTGGGTTTTTCTTATATGGCTTTTATCATAGTGAGTTTCTTTCTATTTCTCATTCATTAAGTGTTTTGTGTGTGTGTGTGTGTGAAAAGATGTGGAATTTTATCATTCTTTTATTGCATCAATTGAGATGATTTGGGTTTTTTTTCCTTCATTCTATCTTCTGCCAATTTTTAATTTTTTTTTTAATATTGAGCTACATGAGATGTTTGTATATTTTGGAGATTAATCCCTTGTCAGTCGCTTTGTTTGCAAATATTTTATACCATTCTGTGGGCTATCTTTTCATTTTGTTAATGATTCCCTTTACTATGCAAAAGCTTTTAAGTTTAATTAGGTCCCATGTGCTTATTTTTGTTTTTATTTTTATTACTCTGGGAGGTAGATCAAAAAATGACATTGTTGTGATTTATGTCAGAGAGTTTTCTACCTATGTTTTCCTCTAAGGGTTTTATAGTATGTGGCCTTAAATTTGAGTCTTTAATCCATTTTACGTTTATTTTTGTGTATGGTATTGTGGAATGTTTAGAATTGTTCTTATAAAAAAATCTACAAACAATAAATACTGGAGAGGGTGTGAACAAAAAAGAACCTTCCTACACTGTTGGTGGGAATATAAACTGGTACAGCCACTAAAAAAAAAATGGTATTGAGATTCCTTTAAAAACTATCAGTTCAGTTCAGTTCAGTCGCTCACTCGTGTCCAACTCCTTGCGACCCCATGAATTACAGCACGCCAGGCCTCCCTGTCCATCACCAACTCCCGGAGTTCACTCAAACTCATGTCCATCCAGTCGGTGATGCCATCCAACCATCTCATCCTCTGTCGTCCCCTTCTCCTCCTGCCCCCAATCCTTTCCAGCATCAGGGTCTTTTCCAATGAGTCAACTCTTTGCATGAGGCGGCCAAAGTATTGGAGTTTCAGCTTCAGCATCACTCTTTCCAATGAACACCCAGGACTGATCTCTTTTAGGATGGACTGGTTGGATCTCCTTGCAGTCCAAGGGACTCTCAAGAGTCTTCTCCAACACCACAGTTCAAAAGCATCGATTCTTCAGCACTCAGCTTTCTTCACAGTTCAACTCTCACATCCATACATGACCACTGGAAAAACCATAGCCTTGACTAGACAGACCATTGTTGGCAAAGTAATATCTCTGATTTTCAATATGCTATCCATAGAACTACTCTATCATCCAGCCATCCCATTCCTAGGCATATATCTGGAGAAAATTATTATTCAAAAAATACATGCACTCCAATGTTCATTGCAACACTATTTGCAATAACCAAGACATGAAAGTAATCTAAATGCCCATAGATAAAGATGTGGTACATATATACAATGGAATATTACTTAGCCATAAAAAGAATGAAATAGTGCCATTTGTAGCAACATTGATGATCCTAGAGATTATCATACTAATGACATAAGTCAGACAGAGACAAATATGATATCACTTATATGCATAATCTAATAAAATATGATACAATGAACTTATTTGCAAAACAGATTCCAAAATTAAATTTATGGTTACCAAAGGGGAAATGTGGGAGGAAAGTGATAAATTAGGAGATTGGGATTAACATACACACACTCGTGTTGCTAAGTCACTTCAGTCGTGTCTGACGTTGTGAGACCCCATAGATGGCAACCCACCAGGCTCCCCCATCCCTGGGATTCTCCAGGCAAGAACACTGGAGTGGGTTGTCATTTCCTTCTCCAGTGCAAGAAAGTGAAAAGTGAAAGTGAAGTCACTCAGTCGTGTCCGACTCTTAGTGACCCCATGAACTGCAGCCCACCAGGCTCCTCCATCCATGGGATTTTCCAGGCAAAAGTACTGGAGTCGGGTGCCATTGCCTTCTCTGATACACACGCTACTATATATAAAATAGATAACTAACAACAAGGACCTAATGTAGCACAAGAAACTGTATTCAATACTCTGTAATAAACTATATGGGAAAAGAATCTGAAAAAGAATGGTACATATATGTACCATGTACATATATTCACTTTGCTGTACACCTGCAACTAATACAATATTTCAAATCATTTATACTCCAATAAAAATTTTTAAATCCACTTGATGCAACAAAAGCAGTTTTAAGCAGGAAGTTCATATTGATACAGACTACCTCAAGAAACAAGAATTATCTCAAGTAAACAGTATAGCTTTATATTTAAATGAAATATAAAAAGGAGAACAAACAAGCTCAAAGGTAGTAGAAGGAATGAAATAATAAAGATCAGAACAGAAAAAATGAAAAAAAAACAATAGAAAAAATTAAAAAGACAAAATACAATAGAAAAAAAAATCAATGAAGCTAAGAGCTAATTAGTTTAAAAAATAAATAAAATTCACAAACCATTAGCCAGATTCATCAAGAAAAAATTGAGAGACAAAAAAGGGAAAAGACAAAGTGATAGAGGAGAAATTACAAACAATATCACAGAAATACAAAGAATCGTAAGAGAATACTGTGAAAAAACAAATGCCAACAAATTAGACAACCTATAAGAAATGAATAAATTCTTAGAAACATGCAGTCTTCCAAAACTGAATCATAGACAAATAAAAAATCTGAATAGAATGATTATTAGTAATAAAATTAAATCAATAAACAAACCACCCCCCAAAAAAAATTCAAGTCCAGATAGCTTCATAGGTGAATTGTACAAAACACTTGAAGAAGAGTTAATAATATCCTTCTCAAATTATTTGAAAATAATTGAAAGGTAATGAGCACTTCCAAGCTCTTTTTTTTTTTAATTTTTTTTTATTTTTTTTTATTTTTAAAAGAAACTCCATCCTGAACCCTCCTCCCTCCTCCCTCCCCATACCATCCCTCTGGGTCGTCCCAGTGCACCAGTCCCAAGCATCCAGCATCGTGCATTGAACCTGGACTGGCATCTCGTTTCATACATGACATTTCACATGTTTCAATGCCATTCTCCCAAATCTTGCCACCCTCTCCCTCTCCCACAGAGTCCATAAGACTGTTCTATACATCAGTGTCTCTTTTGCTGTCTCGTATACAGGGTTATCGTTACCATCTTTCTAAATTCCATATATGTGCGTTAGTATACTGTATTGGTGTTTGTCCTTCTGGCTTACTTCACTCTGTATAATAGGCTCCAGTTTCATCCACCTCATTAGAACTGATTCAAATGTATTCTTTTTAATGGCTGAGTAATACGCCATTGTGTATATGTACCACAGCTTTCTTATCCATTCATCTGCTGATGGACATCTAGGTTGCTTCCATGTCCTGGCTATTATAAACAGTGCTGCGATGAACATTGGGGTACACGTGTCTCTTTCCCTTCTGGTTTCCTCAGTGTGTATGCCCAGCAGTGGGATTGCTGGATCATAAGGCAGTTCTATTTCCAGTTTTTTAAGGAATCTCCACACTGTTCTCCATAGTGGCTGTACTAGTTTGCATTCCCACCAACAGTGTAAGCGGGTTCCCTTTTCTCCACACCCTCTCCAGCATTTATTATTTGTAGACTTTTGGATCGCAGCCATTCTGACTGGTGTGAAATGGTATCTCATAGTGGTTTTGATTTGCATTTCTCTGATAATGAGTGATGTTGAGCATCTTTTCATGTGTTTGTTAGCCATCTGTATGTCTTCTTTGGAGAAATGTCTATTTAGATCTTTGGCCCATTTTTTGATTGGGTCATTTATTTTTCTGGAGTTGAGCTGGAGGAGTTGCTTGTATATTTTTGAGATTAGTTGTTTGTCGGTTGCTTCATTTGCTGTTATTTTCTCCCATTCTGAAGGCTGTCTTTTCACCTTGCTAATAGTTTCCTTTGATGTGCAGAAGCTTTTAAGTTTAATTAGGTCCCATTTGTTTATTTTTGCTTTTATTTCCAATATTCTGGGAGGTGGGTCATAGAGGATCCTGCTGTGATGTATGTCAGAGAGTGTTTTGCCTATGTTCTCCTCTAGGAGTTTTATAGTTTCTGGTCTTACATTGAGATCTTTAATCCATTTTGAGTTTATTTTTGTATATGGTGTTAGAAAGTGTTCTAGTTTCATTCTTTTACAAGTGGTTGACCAGATTTCCCAGCACCACTTGTTAAAGAGATTGTCTTTAATCCATTGTATATTCTTGCCTCCTTTGTCAAAGATAAGGTGTCCATATGTGTGTGGATTTATCTCTGGGCTTTCTATTTTGTTCCATTGATCTATATTTCTGTCTTTGTGCCAGTACCATACTGTCTTGATAACTGTGGCTTTGTAGTAGAGCCTGAAGTCAGGTAGGTTGATTCCTCCAGTTCCATTTTTCTTTCTCAAGATCGCTTTGGCTATTCGAGGTTTTTTGTATTTCCATACAAATTGTGAAGTTATTTGTTCTAGCTCTGTGAAGAATACCGTTGGTAGCTTGATAGGGATTGCATTGAATCTATAAATTGCTTTGGGTAGTATAGTCATTTTCACTATATTGATTCTTCCAATCCATAAACATGGTATATTTCTCCATCTATTAGTGTCTTCTTTGATTTCTTTCACCAGTGTTTTATAGTTTTCTATATATAGGTCTTTAGTTCCAAGCTCATTTTTATGATGACAGAAAACTTTTGAATGGGAGAAGATATTTGCAAATGATATATCCAATAAGCAGTTGATTTTTAAAATACATAAATAACTCATAAAACTCAATATCAAAAAAGCTTCACAATTCAGAAAGGGCCGGAAGACTTAAATAGATATTTTTTTCAAAGAAGACATACAGATGGCCAATAAGCACACAAAAAGATGCTCAACATCACTAATTATCAGAAAATGCAGATCAAAACCACAATGAACCATCAGTTAACACTTTTCAGAATGGCTACTATCAAAAAGAAAAGAAAGAACAAGTGTTCATGGAGGATGTGGACGTGCACTGTTAGTGGGAGTAAAAATTGATGCAATCACTATGGAAAACAGTATGGAGATTCTTGAAAAAACTAAACGTAGAATTATCATATGATCTAGGAATTCCTCTTCTGGGTATTTAACTGAAGAAAACAGAACACTAATTTGAAAAGATATATGCACCCTCATGTTCATTACAGCACTATTTAAAATAGCTAAGATATGAAAGAAACCTAAGTGTTAATCAATGGATGAAAAGATATAAAAGTCATGGTATAAATGTACATTGGAATACTAGCCACAAAAAAAGAATGAAATCTTGCCATTTGTGACAACATGGATGATCCCAGAAGATACTATGCTAAGCGAAATAAGTCAGACAGAGAAAGACAAACACTATATAATTTCACTTACATGTGGGATCTAAAAACTAAAACAAATTAACAAACAAAACAAAACAGAAAGAAACTTATAGATAAAGAGAACAAACTGGTGGTTGCCAGAGGGGATGAGTGGGGGGAAATGTGTGAAACAGGTGATTAAGAGAAACAAACTTCTAGCTTTAACAAGTCATGGGAATGTGATATATAGCATATGGAATATACTCAATAATATTGTAATAACTCTCTAGAGTTTCAGAATGTAACAAGATTTATCATGGTGATCATTTCATAATGTATAAAATTTTTGATTAACTATATTGTACAGTTGAAACTAACATTATATGTTGATTATATTTCAATAAAACTTTTAAATAAAGGAATGTAATCTCTCGTGTCAGATAAGATTCCTTTCTTAGTAATTCTGAACCAATATACTGATTATTAACCTATATTCTCTTTGCCCTTACTTTCAGCATTAATGAAACCGCTTACTAATTTATGTTTTAAAACTTTCCATTGCAATATTACATACCATTGGGCCTCTTTGAAATAAAAAAATACTTGCAAATAAAATTTTCCATGTTTTCCAAAAGGCTATCTGTCTCTACAAGAGACCAGACTACTTCCAAACAATATCAAAGATATAAAGCTGTTTATCAAGCATCTTGAATCATTCTTATTAATTTCTAAAATATTCTTCTACCATTGTAAAATGAAATGAAGAACAAAAAGGTTATAAATAAATGTGTTTCCCGGTGTGACATCCTTCCATTCAAAAGTTTAATTTTCCCTTTCATAGTACTAATTCATTGCCTTTTGAAACAATATTTCAAATATATGCATTTTAATCAACCTATTTCTTAACAACATAACACATAACACTATGAATACATAAAGTTTCAGACTATGTTTTGTAAAAGTTAGATATTAAAAACAAAGTTTATAATTGTTTACTTAAAATGTCACGTGAGGCACAAATAAATAATTTGAAATCTTGTTAAATCTAGAATAGTTGTAATACAGCCTCTAGACAACACCATGTATAAGGAACTTCAGGTTCTTAATACGGTGTAGTTACAGCTTAAGATCCATGTATCTATCCTATTAAATCACATAAAGTACCTATATTTGTCTGTTCACTTTTTCAATATAATGGGAGGTTCTGTCAGAGTTGGAGCTTCCCAGATAGCTCAGCAGTTAAGCGTCCGTTTGCAATGCAGAAGATGCAGGAGAGTCGGGTTCAATCTCTGTGTCTAGGAAATGGCAACCCACTCCAGTATTGTTGCCTGAAAAAATCGCATGGACAGAGGCTCCTGGAAGGCTACAGTTCAAAGAATCAGACATGACTGAGTGACCGAGCACACTGTCAGAGTAGAGATAAACAATATATCCAATATTTAGCTGTGTCTGTCTTTTTATTTGGGGACAGAAGAGAGGGAATTGACTGTGAAAGTATTAGATTATATAAGATTGCTGAAAGTCACAGAAATGAATGTACTACATTTTAAAGCACCAAAATCTTTTGAACTTTGACCACTGATATTTCCTTTTTGAACAGCATGTTCTCACAATGTAAAATTTGAGTTAATCAAAAAGCACTCGCTGAGTACATAAAAGTTATGACACACCACATAAGGGAAGTTTTAATAGGTACATCATATCAATTTGCAATGGAGCTTGTCTTTGATGAAAATAAGATTAACAAAAAACTCCAACATGAAACAGAACTGATATGTTCAGCTACTGAAGAGATATAAACCATCACTGATGCTTTAGTTCCACTATTTATCCCACAATCCAAAGGAGATGTGTTTCTAGTTTGATGTGAGTGAGGCATAATGACCTTGAGACTATAGCAATTTGAGATTAGCCCAGAGGATTCTCTGAGTCCTCCAAACCTCGTGTTTTTTTACACTGATTATGAAGTGCTACAACCTTCTTTCTAGGACTCTAAAACAATAAAATGCAGGAAAAGACCAAGCATTAACGAGAATCTAAAGATTCTATGGAATTTACCTACTCCCAGCCAAGGATGGTAGACAGAAGCGTTTCCATTAAGCAAATATTTGCTAATCATGTATTATGTGTCAGGCACTGTTCTAGCACCGTAAACAAACGAAGCAAGCAAAATGGACACTCCCAGCCCTTATGAAACATATATCTAATTTTAAACTAAAATCAGACGTTCTAAATGTTCTAAATATAGATGCTAGATGTTCTAAATTTTTATTGAAGTAGAGTTGCTTTACACTGCTGTGTCAGTTTCTGCTATATAGCAAAGTGAATAGGTTATACATGTACATATATCCATCTTTTTTTAGACTCTTTTCCCATATAGACCACTACAGAGTATTGAGTAGCATTTCCTGCGCTATACAGTAAGTCCTTATTAGTTATTTATATAGTATCTATCTATCTATCTATATATGTCAATCCCAATCTCCCAGTTCATCCTCCCACCCTTTCCCCTTGGTATGCATACATTTATTTTCTACATCTATATCTCTATTTTCCTTTGCAAATAATATAATCTATACCATTTTTTGGGCCTCCCAGGTGCCAATGCAGGAGATGCAAGAGACATGGGTTTGATCCCTCTGGGAGGAAGATCTCCTGGAGTAGGAAATGGAAACCCAATCCAGTATTCTTGCCTGGAAAATTGCATGGACAGAGGAGCCTGGTGGGCTATAGTCCACTGGGTCACAAAGAGTCAAAAACAACTGAGCACACATGCACATACCATTTTTCTAGATTATATATACACACACACACACACACAGAGAGACTAAGATATAATACTTGTTTTTCTCTTTCTGATTTACTTCACTCTGTATTACACTCTTTAAGCCCATCCAGATCTCTGCAAATGACATAATTTTATTCATTTTAAGGGCTGTATAATATTCCATTGTACATATGTACTGTCTTTCTCCATTCATCTGTCAGTGGACAATTAAGGTGGTTTCCATATCCTGGCTATTGTAAATAGTGCTGCAATGAATGTTGGGGTGAATGTACGTTTTTGAATTATGGTTTTCTCTGGTTATACGACCAGTAGCATGATTGCTGGGTTACTTTTATTTTTTAAGGAACCTCCATACTGTTCTCCATAGTGGCTGTATTAGGTTACATTCCCAACAACAGTGCAAGAGGATTTCATTTTATCCACATCCTCTCGGGTATTTATTATTTATAGATTTTTCAATTATGACGGTTCTGACTGGTACAAGATGATATCTCATGGTAGTTTTGATTTGCATTTTTCTAATAATTTATTATTTGGAGCATCTTTTCATGTGTTTGTTAATCATCTATATGTATTCTTTGGAGAAATGTCTACTTAGGTCTTCTGCCCAGTTTTTGATTGGGTCATTTGTTGTTTTTATATTGAGCTAAATGAGTAGTATGTATATTTTGGATATTTATTCCTTGTCAGTTGCTTCATTTGCAAATATTTTCTCCCATCCTGAGGGCTGTCTTTTCTTGTCGTTTATAGATTTCTTTGCTGTGCAAAAGATTTTAGTTTAATTAGGTTCCATTTGCTTATTTTTGTTTTTGTTTTCATTAACCCTAGGAGGTGGTTCAAAAATATCTTGCTGCAATTTACATCAAAGAGTTTTCTGCCTATGTGTTCCTCTAAGACTTTTATGTGTTTAACCTTACCTTTTGATCTTTAACCTATTTTTAATTTATTTTTGTGTATGGTGTTAGAGAATGTTATAATTTCATTCTTTTATATGTAGCTGTCCACTTTTCCTGGCACTAATTATTGAAGATGCTGTCTTTTCTCCATTTTATATTCTTGCCTTCTTTTTCATAGATTAGGTGACGATGATATTATAAAATTGGAAAAAAATAAATAGGAAGAATCACAGCAAATGTTTTTTTTTTTTTTTTTTTTCTAGGAAGATAGTTTTCCTAAAATACCAATTTACATATCGGGAGAGATATGATCAACAAAATTTTTAAACAGTCGGCTTCAAAGATATGAGACAATTTTAACAAAATGCATTTTCAGAAACATAAATAAAGGGAGCATCTGGAAAGAAGGCTAGTTTCACAGAAGAAAGATTAAATAATGTGGAATTGTTGTTGTTGTTTAGTCACTCAGTCATGTTTGACCCATGGACTGCAGCACACCAGGCTCTCCTGTCTCTCAGTATCTTTTGGAGTTTGCTTAAACTCATGCCCATTGAGTCGATGATGCCATCCAACCATCTGATCCTCTGCTGGCCCCCTCTCCTCCTGCCCTAAATGTTTCCCAGCATTACAGTCTTTTCCAATGAGTCAGCACTTTATATCAGGTGACCAAAGCATTAAAGCTTCAGTTTCAGCATCAGGCTTTCCAATGAATATTCAGGGTTGATTTCCTTTAAGATTGACTGTTTTGATCTCCTTGCTGTTCAAGGGACTCTCAAGAGGCTTCTCCAGCACCACAGTTCAAAACATCAATTCTTTGGTGCTCAGCCTTCTTTACGGTCCAACTCTCACATCCATACATGACCACAGGAAAAACCATAGCTTTGACTTTACATACATTCATCAGCAAAGTGATGTCTCTGCTTTTCAATATGCTTTCCAGGTTGGTCATAGCTTTTCTTCCAAGGAGCAAATGTTATATATCCCAAGGAAATAAAGTCTGTGACTGTTTCCATTTTCCCCCCATCTATTTGCCATGAAGTGATGACACCAGATGCCATGGTCTTAGTTTTTTGAATGCTGAGTTTTAAGCCAGTTTTTTCACTTTCTTCTTTCACTTTCATAAAAAAACTATTTAGTTTCTCTTCACTTTCTGCCATTAGGGTGATGTCATCTGCATATCTGAGGTTATTGATACTTACCCTGACAATCTTTATTCCAGCTTGAGCTTCATCCAGCCCATCATTTCACATGATGTACTGTGCATATAAGTTAAATAAGCAGGGTGACAATATACAGCCTTGACGACTCCTTTCCCAATTGTGAACCAGTCCATTGTTCCATGTCTGGTTCTTGTTGCTTCTTGTCCTGCATACAGATTTCTCAGGAGACAGGTAAACTGTTCTGGTATCCCAGTTTTTTAAGAATTTTCCACAGTTTGTAGTGATCCACACAGCCAAAGTCTTTATCATAGTCAATGAAGCTGATGTTTTTCTGGAATTTCCTTGTTTTTCCTATGATCCATCAAATGTTGGCAATTTGATCTCTGGTTCCTCTGCTTTTGTTAAATCCAGCTTGAACATTTTGTTGAAGCCTAAACCAAAACCATCCCCAAGAAAAAGAAATGCAAAAAGACAAAATGGCTGTCTGAGGAGACCTTATAAATAGTTGAGAAAAGAAGAGAAGTAAAAGGCAAAGGAGAAAGGAAAGATATACCCATCTGAATGCAGAGTTCCAAAGAAAAGCAAAGAAAGATAAGAAAGACTTCCTCAGTGATCAATGCAAAGAAATAGAGGAAAACAATAGAATGGGAAAGTCTAGAGATCTCTTCAATAAAGTTAGAGATGTCAAGGGAACATTTCATGCAAAGATGGGCACAATAAAGGACAGAAATGGTGTGGACCTAATAGAAGCAGAAGATATTAAGAAGAGGCGGCAAGAATACCCAGAAAACTGTACAAAAACGTCTTAGTGACCCAGATAACCATGATGGTGTGATCACTCACCTAGAGCCAAACATCCTGGAGTGTGAAGTCAAGTGGGCCTTAGGTGGAGGTGATGGAATTCCAGCTGAGCTCTTTGAAATCCTAAAAGATGATGCTGTTAAAGTGCTGCATTCAATATGCCAGCAAATTTGGAAAACTCAGCAGTGGCCGCAGAACTGGAAAAGGCCAGGTTTCATTCCAATTCCAAGGAAGGGCAATGCCAAAGAATGTTCAAACTACCACACAATTACACTCATTTCACATGCTAGCAAGGTAATGTGAAATACAGTACGAGAAACAAGCGAAGTCTGTGCCAGTTTTCTTTTTTTTTTTAATAAGATTTTTTAAATTTTATTTTATTTAACTTTACAATATTGTATTGGTTTTGCCATATATCAAAATGAATCTGCCACAGGTATACATGTGTTCCCCATCCTGAACCCTTCTCCCTCCTCCCTCCCCATACCATCCCTCTGGGTCATCCCAGTGCACCAGCCCCAAGCATCCAGTTTGTTATGAAATTAAACATAATCATATACATAGATTTAAGTATGTATATCAAACACATGGGGCTTCCCTAGTGGCTCATACAGTAAAGAATCTGTCTGCCAATACGAGACTCCTGGATTCAATCCCTGGGTTAGGAAGATTCCCCTGGAGAAGGGAATGGCAACCCACTCCAGTATTCTTGCCTGGAGAAGTCCATGGACAGAGGAGCCTGGTAGGCTAATTCCATGGGGTCACAAAAAGTCAGACATGACTGAGTGACTAAAACACACACACACACATCAAACACACAACTGGATAATTTCATTCAGATATTATTGAACATCGTTCTGTGCCAGGCATTATGCTAGGGATACAACAATAAATAAAAACATATTCAACCCCTGCTCTCCATCCTGGAATCAGAGTGAAGTGTATTGAGCACAATGATGGAAGGTACATGAGCCTATGAGAGAACACAGTAGAGATTTCAATTAATCTGAGGGTAAGGAAAACCTCTTTGAGAAAGTAACATTTTATTTGAAACTTGAAGGATAAGTTAGGAAGGAGAGAAGGCTGAGTGAAGATTGTCCCTAGAAGATGTAATAGCATATGTGAAGACCTAAACCAAGAGGAAGGGCATGGCACTTTTCAGAACAAAAAGAAGAGCCATGGTTGGAGGGTAGAAAGCCAGATTGTTCAGAGACTCTAAAAATAAGGTAATGATTTAAAGGAATTAGTCACATGAATGTAATTGAATTTACATTTTAAAAAGGTCATTCTGTCCAATGGAAAAGAAAACGATGAGCTAGTGGCTCTGAGAAGATCCATTTTTAACACCCATATTCAAGGCCATCATATCTGAGTTTTCCAGTATTAGAGGGTAAATGAGCAGAGGGGTTTTAATGGAATTCAGAATTAAGGGATTTACATCAAGGATTGCTTTAGAAACCCTTTCCTCTGCTATGATTCTTAGAGGATGAGATTGAAATATATTCAGAACTCCTTCTCTGATATCAAATTTTAGGATCTTTGCTCCTGGAGTCCAACCCTTGATCACAACATACATTAATCTTCTTCTGAAATTGGAAATTGAGGGAGGCAGTGTAAGTCATGGTCAAAATTCATTAATTAACCCAATAAATTATGTGTCTATTCCAAACAGGCACTGTTCTAAATATGAGATACAGCTGCAAATAAAACAGCAAGGCCCCACTTTTATTGGGTTTATATTATAGTGAAAGGAGACAGACAGTAGAAAAATGCTATGAAGAAATACTGAATATGAAAGAAATAAGTAACAGAAAGTGACTACCAGTGATGAGTGGGATTGCATAAATATGCCATTAGATTGGGTAATCAGAAAAAGCCTCCTTATAGCAACATTTGAGCTGTGACCTGAATGAAAGGAAGCACATTATCTAAGATGAAATGGCATAGTATTCTAGACAGGGAGAATGAAAAATGAAAAGGCCCCTGGCAAAGAATTAATTCGGTGTGTCTGAGATAGAAAGGTCAACTTGGCTGGGCCTTAGCAAGCGAAGAGGAAAATAGTAGGAGATGAGGCTGGAGAGGTGTGCAGGAGCAAGATCATCTAAGGCTTTGTAGGTCATTGTGAGTAATAGAGGTCTTGTTTTATGTATGGTGGGAAGCCAAAACAAGTCAATACTAATCATGAACAACCCTAGGTTTACTCTTTACATCCACCTAATAGATTATCACCCCATTCTCACCTGAAAGGAAGCTAAGAGCTTCATATTCACGTTTAGTCAATCAGGTCTCCATGAAAAATAAATAAATAAATAAAAAGAGCCAAAGCAATTATAGCCAGTTATAAGGTGAGTTTGCAACAAGGAAGAGTACATACTCAGTCTGGACTGAACTTACACTGACTTTATATAAATCAAAGAGCCATCAGAAGGCAGCTACACACACATTCACATACAAATTTGGATTCATGGCTTGAAGACTTAACAGGTTTGGCTTCAAGGGATCTTTGAGAATAATCATCAGTACAGACAGCAGGTGCATTTGATTGTCTATCAAATGGTGTAATTTCAAAATGCTAAGAGATCAGCTTTAAATCATTCACAGAATTTTGGGCACTGAGTTTTGACTACCCAACATTCTGCCTATAAAAGAAAAGATAGTCTATGTGTTTCCATAGCAAAGGCAAATATAAACAAAACTAATTCTTCCCTAAAATCTTGATTTGCTTCTTCAGCAAGAAGAAGTCTTCCCTTTTGGAGAAAATTATTTTGTTGCAATCAATGGACATGAGTTTCAACAGTCTCCAGGAGATGCTGAAGGACAGGGAAGCCTGGTATGCTGCAGGTCGCAATGAGTTGGACACAACTGAGCAACTAAACAGCAACAAATTTTGTAGCAATGAGCATCTGTATTAAATCATTTATTTTCATTCTTAAGAGTGATAATAGATCAAGTAAGCCAGAGCAGAAACAAACAAAAGGCAGAAACCCCTGCCATTGGAATTGACGGCTCTGTTTTATATTCCTCAGAAAGTTCACTTCTGTTTAGTCAGTCATTTAAATTTTCCTTTTCTTACTTGTCTTGATCCTTTTCCTTAATAATTATTCTTCATGTGACTGTCAAACTTTTGCATTGTGACAGTCTAAATTAGTGTTTTGATAGTTATCCTTGAAAGAAGGCAACAGAGAAGAAAATTGCCAAATACATATCACGAGTTATATAAATTGATGATACTGTGCCTCAATAAATCCAAAATGTGTTCCAACTTATTACCTGCTTCCCTGGTAGCTCAGATGGTAAAAAGTCTGCTTACAATGTGGGGAGACCAGGGTTCGATCCCTGGGTCAGGAAGATCCCCTGGAGAAGGAAATGGCACCCCACTCCAGTACTCTTGCCTGGAAAATCCCATGGACTGAGGAGCCTGGTAGGCTACAGTCCATGGGGTCGCAAAGAGTCGGACATTACTGAGCGACTTTGCTTCACTTCACTTGTTAATAAGTGATTTCCAAACAATTCATTTGATAGGCTTTGGGACTGCTTAAACCAGAAAGTTTTAGCTTTGCTAATAATATATGCACATATTGAGTGTCCAACAAATGTTTGAGGATGCAAGCATAAGCATGACAGATCAAGTAATTTAGAAATGGGAGATTAAAGCAAGTGAGATTCAATAATGTTAACTAATTTGTCCAAATTTTCTGAATCAGTAAACATCAGAGCTGTAATTAGAGCCCAAATCTAATTTCAAAGCACACACTATCTCCACCATATCATTGGTTATTGAATAAGTAAGGAATAAATAAATGAAAAAGTCTAGAAAGAATGTCTACTATTAGAAACAAAACGTCTTCTAGATAGGTAAAATTCAGGTGCTCTATTTGATAAAATTAGCCATATAATTTATCACAAGTTAAGCATGAAAAGTGGAGAAGGAAATGGCAACCCACTCCAGTGTTCTT
Organism: Bos grunniens; assembly: GCF_055505025.1. Taxonomy (NCBI): domain Eukaryota; kingdom Metazoa; phylum Chordata; class Mammalia; order Artiodactyla; family Bovidae; genus Bos; species Bos grunniens. The sequence goes on along the minus strand of NC_141194.1, from coordinate 94,220,447 downwards.
GCTTGGGAAATCCCATGGACAGAGGAGCCTGGTGGGCTACAGTCCATGGAGTCACAAGTGTTGGACACAACTTAGCAGCTAAACCACCCACCACCAAGCATGAAAACTACAAGTACTATCTTAAATTATAAAAATTCTTGTTCACAAGTAGAATTCTGTCAAAAATTTATTTATACACCTTTCATTTTTATATTAAGAAGAGCAATGGCATGATGGCATCACCTACTGAATGGGCATGAGTTTGAGCAAACTTCAGGAGACAATGAAGGACAGGGAAGCTTGATATGCTGCAGTTCATGTGGTCACAAAGAGTCAGACATGACTTAGCAACTGAGCAATAACAACAACAAAGAAGAGAAATAGAAAGAGTGCCAAACAAAGACACTAGTAGATCAGGAAATGTTTTAAAAATCTTCTTCAGCCACTATCTCAAAACATGGGGAAAATTGTATCTTTAATTTTACATTGCAAATTATACAGATATTTCTACAAATATAAATCATAAAGCTTTGCTATACTCTTCACTTTTGCACATACTACTTTTAATTCTTGCATATCTTCATATATAATGTATTTAATTAGATTTGCAAAGTTTTGCAAGTTTAATTGGCTCTGTGTCTTTGAATGCATATTTTTATATTCTGTCAGGAATTTGAGGCATTTGGGGCTGATAAGAGAAAAGACATAACCACAAGAAACAGTAACACAAAATAATCTTATTGGGTAGAATTTGGACAGTCTTGAGTAGAGATGTCCTTCACAGCAGGAGTTTGTCCAGATGCTAAGGTGAGGGGGTCTCAACACAGGAGAGGAGGTAAAGGGAACTCCGTTGGGGAGGATAAGATCAGAGAAGGGCTTAGATGTCTAGGTGATGTCACTCAGCAGCATGCCAGGGAGTCTCTGGTCAGATAGCCCCAGAGGGCCATAACAGCTTGAGATCTTACAGCCACAAAGCTATCTTATCAATGGCCAACAGATGTGGGGTGAAGTTTCACAGGGTATACAAATAAGGCAAGTCCTAAATGGCTAAAAATATGCTTCAGGTAGCTACTGTAAAAAATTGGATATATACAAATTTGAAATTGGTACCACAGGGCTTTTGAGCTAATGTGCTTTAGCCTGCAGTTAAGAAATACACAACACTGGGGCCAATGCCACAAAGGCCATCTTTGGCTCGACCATTTAAAAATGCAGCAGCAGTCAGAATCAATAAACAAGCACATGAAAATCTTTGTGTGTAAAACATAATTTCAACTTACGAGCTTTTATGATTTCAATAGCCCTGTATATACATATACATATATATATATACACACACATATATGTGTGTGTGTGTTTGTGTGTGTGTGTGAATATGTAGACACAAATATAATTATGTCTCTGAGGCCTTTATATCTAATAAAAACTAAGTGAACAATTAAAAACTAAAGGGTATCTTTAATGTAGTAGACATTTTTCATGCTTCGAAAAGAAAAAATAATTGTTTGATCAAGAGATAAACAACCATGCAAATATGTGTTCAAAGACAATGATTTTGACATAAACCAGATATCCTATTTTGTATTTAAAGTACATATATAAATTGAATGATATATATACATATGCATGTGTGTATGTTTATCTGTGTATATAGTCACCATTCTGGAAATATAAAACAAAATCTCAAATAGAAATAGTATCAGGATTATAATTGCAAACCATAAATATTTTCTCTGTCACCTAGCCAGATAATGCAAATTTCAATGGGTATATTTTTCCAAGTAGAGAACAGTTTTTTCCCTTAAAGAAAATATGCTTTGGCACTTCCCTGGAGGTCCAGTGGTTAAGACTCCACACTTCCACTTCAGGGGCACAGGTTTGATCATTGGTCTTGATCAGGGGAACTAAGATCCTGCATGCCTGTCACTCAGCATGGTAAAAAGAAAAGATAAAAACAACAAGATGAGGGGTGGTGTGGAAGAAAGAGAGGAAAAGGATGAATTATTCATCTGGATTGGTTGAAACATGTTTCATCAGTGAAATCCTCTCAGCTACAATACACATGGTCAGGCACATTTCAGTTTACAGCACTTGTTCTTTGCACTAGAGTTGGGTGAAGACAATTTGTTTGCAAACAGTTTTCCCATTCTTTAATGTTCACCCTTAGCTTTCCGTACCGCTCTTCATGTTCCAGAAAACCAGTACTCTTGTATTCCACCACAAAGTATCCTACCTTGGAAGCCCAGTATTTAAAATGTTACCTCCTGTTATTCATCTCTATCAAAACGTCTTTCATAAGTACCATGCCCTTGGGAACCTAAGTGATTAGAACATCCCTGGTGAACATACCCATTTTAAAGTGCTTATGGCATGTTTATTCCTCTTTAATTATTTTGTATACTTCTCAAACACTTAAGTCAAAAAGACAGGCAATCAAAAGACAGTTCAGTTCAGTTCACTTCAGTCGCTCAGTCGTGTCCAACTCTTTGAGACCCCATGAATCACAGCACGCCAGGCCTCCCTGTCCATCACCAACTCCTGGAGTTCACTCAGACTCACGTCCATCGAGTCAGTGATGCCATCCAGCCATCTCATCCTCTGTCGTCCCCTTCTCCTCCTGCCCCCAATCCCTCCCAGCATCAGAGTCTTTTCCAATGAGTCGACTCTTCGCAGGAGGTGGCCAAAGTACTGGAGTTTCAGCTTTAGCATCATTCCTTCCAAAGAAATCCCAAGGCTGATCTCCTTCAGAATGGACTGGTTGGATCTCCTTGCAGTCCAAGGGACTCTCAAGAGTCTTCCCAAACACCACAGTTCAAAAGGATCAATTCTTCGGCGCTCAGCCTTCTTCACAGTCCAACTCTCACATCCATACATGACCACAGGAAAAACCATAGCCTTGACTAGACGGACCTTTGTTGGCAAAGTAATGTCTCTGCTTTTCAATGTGCTATCTAGGTTGGTCATAACTTTCCTTCCAAGGAGTAAGTGTCTTTTAATTTCATGGCTGCAGTCACCATCTGCAGTGATTTTGGAGCCCCAAAAAATAAAGTCTGATACTGTTTCCACTGTTTCCCCATCTATTTCCCATGAAGGGATGGGACCAGATGCCATGATCTTCATTTTCTGAATGTTGAGCTTTAAGCCAACTTTTTCACTCTCCTCTTTCACTTTCATCAAGAGGCTTTTTAGTTCCTCTTCACTTTCTGCCATAAGGGTGGTGTCATCTGCATACCTAAGGTTATTGATATTTCTCCCGGCAATCTTGATTCCAGCTTGTGCTTCTTCCAGCCAAGCATTTCTCATGAGGTACTCTGCACATAAGTTAAATAAGCAGGGTGACAATATGCAGCCTTGACGTACTCCTTTTCTTATTTGGAACCAGCCTGTTGTTCCATGTCCAGTTCTAACTGTTGCTTCCTGACCTGCATACAGATTTCTCAAGAGGCAGATCAGGTGGTCTGGTATTCCCATCTCTTTCAGAATTTTCCACAGTTTATTCTGATCCACACAGTCAAAGGCTTTGGCATAGTCAATAAAGCAGAACTGCAAATATAATTATTTTATTGCTAGCTATTGAGCACACCTTCAGTTGTCTTTCTTCAAAAGCCTGAGAAACATGCCTCCTACTTGTATTATCCACCTTTGCAGTATACAAAAAACATTTATTTAACACTGAAATCAAGCATAATACAGTCAATGTCTTCCTCCCATCCAGTAGGTGTTAGTCAGTGATGTCATTCTTAGAATGTGTTTACTGGAAAAATGCAGTTGTATTTGAATGGTTGGGGAAAAATGAAGTCTTTGGGTAAGTCATAACTGAAGGAAAAAAGGTCATTTGAGAAGATTTCAGCTGAAGAAGGAACTGATGAATAATATGGAAATGAATTCTAATTAGACAGAAAGGCTCCAAGACTGCACCCTGTAGTGAAATTAGTGTCCTCAATAACAATATGATTCATTAACAATAGGAATCTAATATTTATTATATTTTCTTGGATTTTCCTCTTCACTTTTAATTGTAACACTTAAGATATGCATTAATGACTAAATAAATAAATCTATTTTCTGTGGCTCTTCTGAGCCCCAGGTACAATATGAATTATTTCTTGGACCAATGGAATGTTTATCTAATAATGGTGTATCCAATATCCTAGGTAACAAAAGTTTACTGTAATAAGATCCTCAAATCCTGGAATAACATTCTGAGAGGAAAATATTAGATAATCTTAGAAGAAGGAAATATTAAGAAAGGAAATATTTTTGCTTTTGTAATTCCTAGTTGTTTTAAACCAATTTATATATTCAGTGTAAGACAACTCATTGAGATATAATGATTTTTAAATTACTTCTTCAAAAAATATGAACTAGATTGCTATTCCTGCAAAGGCCTCACAGAAAATGAGCCATGTAATGTCTCTTATATGTGGGACTAAATGCCTCCTATCAATCATTCTGGCAGGCTTTGAGGTGAAGGTAGAGAGAAAAGGGTTGTATTTGCCTAATGCAATGTTTTGACCTTTAGGGTTGTGCTTAAAGAACTGAACAATAACAATTACCATAAAGAAGTAGGGGGTGGTACAGGACACAAGATTCTCTAGAGAAATGCAAAATCTATTTGCTTTTAATATTTTTTTTTTGCTGATGATCAATGAATAAAAGAGAAAGTATTATTAAACAGAGTTACTCTTCATCACAAAATGAATAAGTATTTTTCTCCTAATAAACATCGGGTTGGAGAAGAAGCAGAAAGCTACACTAAAGGAAAATATCATCTGTACTTCTTGCCAGGCTTTTCATTGCTGAAACCCTATTCTTTTTTAATCCATTACCATCTATTGTAGTCCCTGGAAATTTTGCATTCTTACTATTGGAGTCTTAATCTGAGGAGTGAATATATGCAATAGAACCTCTAGTACAGGACTTGAAGCATTAAGCAAACTTTGCACGAGTACTGAAAATTAAAATCAACCTTTCTTACTGTGTGTCTACATAAATCATGTATTATTAATCATATACATGTGGACCATTAATTATTTTCTGGGTTATCCTGATGATTCATTTCTTTTATTTCAATTTTTTAGATTAATATCAGAACTCAAAAAACAGTTGAAATAGGACTCTGGCTTTTTCCCAATTGCATATGTTAGAGGACGAAAAGAAATCATCAAAGCAGAAGGAAGACTAGAAAAACAAATGTCAGAAATCACACGAATTATTCCGACAGAACAAAATGGAAGTCCTTAACAGTCCCAGTTGCAGCACTGGATACTTTTAGTAATGTGGAAGTTTGAAAATTGCCAAGTACCTAAAATTATTAGGGGAGAAGAAGAGATTCAAGGTTTTTGGAGAAAGATCAAGCTAAGTGTTGTGACCTCCAAATATCCCTATCTCATTTAACATCTACAAATTAATGGCTCCTGATGATCAGTATTTCCAGACTCAAATTTTTTTGTGTGCTTCAGATACACAGATCTAACTAAATAGTGTGAAAATGGATAAAAGAAAACTTCATTCAAATTGGAGTTGAAAAGCCCTGGAGGGGGAACTCTCAAACATGGACAACTCAATGCCCCTTACTTTACATACTTCAACAGAAAGAAGAAAGATTTTCTTCTTGTCCAACAATAGCCCAGCCAATGATAAACTACCACAACCCCAAACTCTCACTCTTCTTCGATGAACTTTGTTCAAAACAACCCCTCTGTCCTTCTTCCTTGCCTCTATAAAACAATGATCCTCTCCTTTGTTCTCCAAATTGCCTGTCTATGTTTTGCCATAGTTTGCGTATTCCAAATTGTAATTCCTGTGCTTTTCCTGAGTGAACTCACTTTTACTGGATAAACTGCTTATCTTTTTGTTTTAAATGTTGACTAGAGTAAACAATTATACTTCAGTGTCTCAAAGGGAACAAAAAATTCCACATTTGTATCCTCTTCCTGTGTTCCTTATTGTTAAGTCAACAGCATCCCCTGCTCAAACCAGAAGTTTGACATTATTGTCTCTAACTCATCACTTACCTAACCTAGATAATACAGGCTTATCCCGTAAAGGACAGATAGAAAAACTTTTGCTTCTAGGTCTACATTTTTTCCATGAAATATGACCACATTGCCCAGTAACGAAAGCAAGAAACTTGACAATAATTAAAGATTCCTTCTTCTTCCTATATCTGACTCCCTATTCCACACACACACACACACACATACACAATCACTAAAACCTAAGAATTTATCCTCTATAACTTTGCCCAATCCATCCCCTTTTAATCTTTAGAGCCACTACTCTAGATCTGATATTCAATGTCCCTCTCTCTGATCAGTTTTCAAACTTCAGCATTAATATCAAAAATATATTTTTGAGACAAAATATATTATATTATTCCCTCAAAAATGAGCTGAAAAGAAGAATTGAGAACCATATTAGGGAAAAAGAAACTATGAGGCACTCTTCAATTGTATTATACCAATTAACAGTATGATGGCATCAACTCCTTCCTCTCCTTATGCTCCTCTAAATCCTGTGCTTATTCTAACTCCAGAGTGTCTATCCAATGTCACTACTTTTATTTGGGTCTTCATTATTTTTCATAGTCTTTCCTCTTGTCAAACTAAAAATACTTTGTATTTCTTTTTCTGCTTAATAAAAGTAACACAAATTCATTGCACCAAAAATAATCATGAAAAGCAGAGTTGTCCAGTTAAAAAAATTAAAATCAGCTGTTTTCTCATTTTTCAGAAAAAAACTATTGCCAGTATCTCAGAATAAATCCTCTCAGACTTTTTCTATATGAATTTTCTTCCCTCCCTCATTCCTTCCTCCCTCTTTCTTTCTTAAACCTCTTAAATTGTTATGACACTCATATTATGCAAACTGTACTAAATGCTAGATATATACCTGTGTACAGACAAATTTACTCTCATCAAACTTATTTTCTAGTAGAAGATAGGCAATCAGTTCAGTTCAGTTGCTCAGTTGTGTCTGACTCTTTGCGACCCCATGAATCGCAGCACACCAGGCCTCCATGTCCATCACCAACTCCCGGAGTTTACTCAGACTCATGTCCATTGAGTCTGTGATGCCATCCAGCCATCTCATCCTCTGTCGTCCCCTTCTCCTCCTGCCCCCAAGCCCTCCCAGTTAATCTCACCAAACTTATTTTCTAGTGGAAGATAGGCAATAAAGAAATATAAACAGCACTTTGTAATGAGGAATGACAGGAGAATCTAATGTAGATGGGATTGTCAGAAATGCCTCTCTGAGGAGGTGACATTTAAGCTAAGACATGAAGCATCTAAAGGAGCCATTTGAAAACAAAAAAAACTCAGTATGAGAGTGCCCCCCCCAACAAAGGTCCATCTTCAAGGTCAGCTTTCAAAGAGCATGAGGTTAGGGGAAAATAAAACGTTGGGGGTGCTTAGGGATGTTGCTCTGTAACTTACTTTTCTTTGTTTAATAATATACAGTGAATACCAATAAATGTACATCAACACTATTTACATCACCAACTGAAAGAGATGTTCAGTTTAGTTCAGTTCAGTCTCTCAGTTGTGCCCAATGCTTTGTGACCCCATGGACAGCAGCATGCCAGGCATCCCTGTCCATCACCAACTCCTGGAGCTTGCTCAAACTCATCAAGTCAATGATGCCATCCAACCATCCCATCCTCTGTTGTCCCCTTCTCCTCCTGCCTTCAATCTTTCCCAGCATCAGGCTCTTTTCTAAGGAGTCAGTTCTTCATATCAGGTGGCCAAAGTATTTGGAGCTTCAGCTTCAGCATCAGTCCTTCCAATGAATACTGATTTCCTTTAGGATCGACTGGTTTCATCTCTTTCCAGTCCAAGGAACTCTCAAGAGTCTTCTGTAACAACACAGTTCAAAAGCATTGATTCTTTGGTGCTCAGATTTCTTTATGGTCCAACTCAGTGGTAGATCCCCTCATTTTACTTATATTACTCACTTGTACCTATAGCTTTTTATCCCATCTAAGAATTGTCCTAAGATAATATTCCTAAAAGTGAAAATTTTATTTTGAAACTTATACACAATGTTCTGGAGTAGGGCACAGCAACTCACTCCAGTATTTTGCCTGGAGAATTCCATGGATAGAGGAGCCTGGCAGGCTATAGTCCATAGAATCTCAAAGAGTTGGATATGAGTAAAGTGACTTAGCACACACATATGGATACAAGTGGTAAGAATTGTGATATATATTGCCACTATTCCTTTCAAAATTGTGGTACCAATTACACTCCCAGAAGTAATTAATGACAGTTGCCCATGTTTTCAGAGAAGGCAATGGCACCCCACTCCAGTACTCTTGCCTGGAAAATCCCATGGACAGAGGAGCCTGGTGGGCTGCAGTCCATGGGGTCGCTAAGAGTCGGACACGACTGAGTGACTTCACTTTCACTTTTCACTTTCATGCATTGGAGAAGGAAATGGCAACTCACTCCAGTGTTCTTGCCTGGAGAATCCCAGGGACGGGGGAGCCTGTTGGGCTGCCATGTCTGGGGTCGCACAGAGTCGGACACGACTGAAGCGACTTAGCAGCAGCAGCAGCCCATGTTTTCATGAGCACTTTTGTATTACAGTTTTTCTTCTGACACTTTAGAGGTACAGTCTGATATCTTGTTTTAATTTTCATTACTTTGATAATCATTGAGAGTAAATATTTTTAATATGTCAATTTTGCATATTGGGATGTTTTTCCTTTTCTTATTGATTTAAGATATCCTTACATATGAATATTATTAACTTGTCATATATACAAAAGCAGTTTCCTCCTTTTTTAAGTTGTTTATTTTGACATAGTTTTAATTTCTATACAGCCAAATCTGTCATTATTTTCATTTTGATTTCTATTTCTATTTTTTTCTTTTTAAACACTCAGAAAGGCTTTCCCCATGGCAGATATTTTACAAACATTGACTATATTATTTTTATAGTATGATTTTATCTTTTCCCTTTAAATATCTTGTACATCTGCAATATTTGAATAAGGTCTGATGTAGAGCTCTCTAGCAGATATAATAGTGATCATCAAATACTTCAGCTACACTCCCTCATTTTCTAGACCCTTTATTTTTAGTAAAGATTATATGACTAGTTCTTCTTGGTGGTAAAAATGAATAAAGAGGTCCACTCACTAAACTATAGCTTATTCTTCGCATTTTGCATTATCTAAGGAAGTCATAAACTCCAGAAAGCACAACTACAAGATATTAGTACCTCTGTCAACAGGGATTCCTGAGTGACTATCTGGAATAGACACTACTGCCAATTACCAATTAACATGTAGTTTAAGCAAGACGTATAAGCCTTCTTTTTTTTTTGTGAAGCCATTGAAATTTCATGGTTGACTTGTGACTGCAGCATAATATGGTTTTGTGGTTGTGAAGTCGCTCAGTCGTGTCTGACTCTTCGTGACCCCATGGACTGTAGCCCACCAGGCTCCTCCATCCATGGAATTTACTAGGCAAGAGTACTGGAGTGGGTTGCCATTTCCTTCTCCAAGTATAATATGGTTTAGTGGTTCTCAAAATTTAACTTGCATCAGAATCAGTTTGATAATTTGTTAAGACACAGATTGAAGGATGCACCCCCAGAATTTCAGTTCTGAGTTTCTAGGGTGGGTCCTGAAAATTTGCATTGCTAACAGATTGCAAGGTAATACTGATCCTGATGGTCCAGGAACCATACCTTGAGAAACACTGCTCTACCTGATTAATGTGAATTTATTTAGTTTTTCTAAATATGAATAGCAGTTTGTTACAAAGATATGTCTCCATTTTCATACTGCTTTTTCAGTTCAGTTCAGTCACTCAGTCGTGTCCAACTCTTTGCGACCACATAGACTGCAGCACTCCAGGCTTCCCTGTCCATCACCAACTCCTCGAGCTTACTCAAACTCATGTCCACCGAGTTGGTAAGGCCATCCAATCATCTCATGCTCTGTCATCCCCTTCTTCTCCTGCGTTCAATCTTGCCCAGCATCAGGATCTTTTCCAATGAGTCAGTTCTTCACATCAGGTGGCCAAAATATTGGGGCTTCAGCTTCAGCATCAGTCCTTCCAATGAATATTCAGGACTGATTTCCTTGAGGATTGACTGGTTTGATCTCTTTGCAGTCCAAGGGACTCTCAAGATTCTTCTCCAACACTGCACTTCAAAAGCATCAATAGTTTGGTGCTCAGCTTTCTTTATAGTCCAACTCTCATATCCATACATGACTACTGGAAAAACCATAGCTTTGACTAGATGGACCTTTGTTGGCAAAGTAATGTCTCTACTTTTAATATGCTGTCTAGGCTGGTCATAGCTTTTCTTCCAAGGAGCAAACGTCTTTTAATTTCATGGCTGCAGTCACAATCTGCATTGATTTTGGAGCCCAGAAGAATAAAGTCTCTCACTGTTTCCATTGTTTCCACATCTATTTGCCATGAAGTGATGGGACCAGATGTCATGATCTTAATTTTCTGAATGTTGAGTTTTAAGCCAACTTTTTCACTCTCCACTTTCACTTCATCAAGAGGCTTTTTAGTTCTTCTTTGATTTCTGCCATAAGCGTAGTGTCATCTGCATATCTGAAGTTATTGATATTTCTCCCAGCAATCTTGATTCCGGTTTGTACTTCATCCAGCCCAGCATTTCTCATGATGTACTGCACTTTAAATACTTCCTTATCACAAACTATGTATTTGGGCCAATTACTATTATTTTACTGATTTTCTCACAATGACTTGCTTGCCTATTCAAACACTATTAGTGTACTTTAAATCATTATAACTGTATATTTTAGTAAGTGATAGGATGTCTTGCATTACTCTTATTCCAAAATACCTATATATTATTACAAGCTATTTTTTTACTTTGAATAAACTTAAGAATGATTTTTCTAAGATATAAATAAAAGAAAAATTGTACTGAAATTTACAGAGATTGTGTTAAATTCAAAGATTAATTTTTAGAGAATTATATTTTAAGTAATCCAATACAGAAATGTGAGATTTCCCTGTATTCAAATCTGCTTATAAGTACATTACTAAATTTTGCTTATAATCCCTTGCCTGGAATATTGCAATAATCTCCTATAACTCTTCTGTCAATTCCAGTCTGATATGACAATTCTCCCAGATCAATTCAATCTGCTAGAAGCAGAGCTCCCATCATAAAATTCTACTACTCAAACACTTTTGATGCCATCTCATAAAACTCTTTAGCCCATGCTTTCATTTTTAGCTGAAATTTCATGGTTAAGGGAAATCTAATGTTATTGACAGTCAATGCATAAAATGCAAAGAAAAAATTTTAAATTTTAAAATTCAGACCCAGATGGGAGGGGATATATACACTAATATATCATGTATCAGACAAGATAAATACATTTGTACAGGCAAAAGGTCTACTCCTATCAAGTACTCAGACTATATTTAGACTCCAGACACTTGGAGATTTTTCTCATCTAGTTCATCACTTCATCCTATGAGTTAAGATGTCAACTGTTGAATTCAGTCAATTTCAAAATAATTTAAAATAAGTGAGGAGACTGAAGAGTTATGTAGAAACAGTATTTTTTGCCCTTCCTTTTAGTGTGTGTGTGTGCTTAGTCACTCAGTCATGTGCAACTCTTTGAGACCGCATGGACTTAGCCCACCAGGCTCCTCTGTCTATGGAATTTTCCAGGCAAGAATACTGGAGCAGATTGTCATTTCCTACTCCAGGGGATCTTCTTGACCCAGTCTTGATGTACTCCTTTCCCAGTTTTGAACCAGTCCATTTTTCCATGTCTGGTTCCAACTGTTGCTTCTTGACCTGCATATAGGATTCTCAGAAGGCAGCTAAGGTGGTCTGGTATTATGTTCTTTGCAGCCAAAGATGGAGAAGCTCTATACAGTCAACAAAAACAAGACCAGGAGATGACTGTGGTTCAGATCATGAACTCTTTATTACCAAATTCAGACTTAAATTGAAGAAAGTAGGGAAAACCACTAGACCATTCAGGGATGACCTAAATCAAATCCCTTATGATTATACAGTGGAAGTGAGAAATAGATTTAAGGGCCTAGATCTGATAGATAGAGTGCCTGATGAACTATGGAATGAGGTCCGTGACATTGTACAGGAGACAGGGATCAAGACCATCCCCATGGAAAAGAAATGCAAAAAGTAAAATGGCTGTCTGGGGAGGCCTTACAAATATCTGTGAAAAGAAGAGAAGCCAAAAGCAAAGGAAAAAAGGAAAGATATAAGCATCTGAATGCAGAGTTCCAAAGAATAGCAAGAAGAGAGAAGAAAGCGTTCCTCAGTGATCAATGCAAAGAAATAGCGGAAAACTACAGAATGGAAAAGACTAGAGATCTCTTCAAGAAAATTAGAGATACCAAGGAAACATTTCATGAAAAGATGGGCTCAATAAAGGACAGAAATGGTATGGACCTAAAAGAAGCAGAAGATATTAAGAAGAGGTGGCAAGAATACACAGAAGAACTGTACAAAAAAGATCTACATGTCCCAGATAATCACGATGATGTGATCACTGACCTAGAGCCAGACATCCTGGAATGTGAAGTCAAGTGGGCCTTAGAAAGCATCACTACGAACAAAGCCAGTGGAGGTGATGGAATTCCAGTTGAGCTCTTTCAAATCCTGAAAGATGATGCCGTGCAAGTGCTGCACTCAGTATGCCAGCAAATTTGGAAAACTCAGCAGTGGCCACAGGACTGGAAAAGGTCATTTTTCATTCCAATCCCAAAGAAAGGCAATGCGAAAGAATGCTCAAACTACCGCACAACTGCACTCATCCCACATGCTAGTAAAGTAAAGCTCAAAATTCTCCAAGCCAGGCTTCAGCAATACGTGAACCGTGAACTTCCTGATGTTCAAGCTGGTTTTATAAAAGGCAGAGGAACCAGAGATCAAATTGCCAACATCTGTTGGATCATGGAAAAAGCAAGAGAGTTCCAGTAAAACATCTATTTCTGCTTTATTGACTATGCCAAAGCCTTTGACTGTGTGGATCACAATAAAAGAAAGAAATAAATTCTGAAAGAGATGGGAATACCAGACCACCTGACCTGCCTCTTGAGAAATCTGTATGCAGATCAGGAAGCAACAGTTAGAACTGGACATGGAACAACAGACTGGTTCCAAATAAGAAAAGGAGTACGTCAAGGCTGTATATTGTTACCCTGCTTATTTAACTTATATGCAGAGTACATCATGAGAAACGCTGGGCTGGAAGAAGCACAAACTGGAATCAAGATTGCTGGGAGAAATATCAATAATCTCAGATATACAGATGACACCACCCTTATAGTAGAAAGTGAAGAGGAACTAAAAAGCCTCTTGATGAAAGTGAAAGTGGAGAGTGAAAAAGTTGGCTTAAAGCTCAACATTCAGAAAACGAAGATCATGGCATCCGGTCCCATCACTTCATGGGAAGTAGATGGGGAAACAGTGGAAACAGTATCAGACTTTATATTTTTGGGCTCCAAAATCACTGCAGATGGTGACTGCAGCCATGAAATTAAAAGACTCTTACTCCTTGGAAGGAAAGTTATGACCAACCTAGATAGCCTACTGAAAAGCACAGACATTACTTTGCCAACAAAGGTCCATCTAGTCAAGGCTATGGTTTTTCCTGTGGTCATGTATGGATGTGAGAGTTGGACTGTGAAGAAGGCTGAGCACTGAAGAATTGATGCTTTTGAACTGTGGTGTTGGAGAAGAGTCTTGAGAGTCCCTTGGACTGTAAGGAGATCCAAGCAGTCCATTCTGACGGAGATCAGCCCTGGGATTTCTTTGAAAGGAATGATACTAAAGCTGAAACTCCAGTACTTTGGCCACCTCATGGGAAGAGTTGACTCATTGGAAAAGACTCTGATGCTGGGAGGGATTGGGGGCAGGAAGAGAAGGGGACGACAGAGGATGAGATGGCTGGATGGCATCACTGAACTGATGGACATGAGTCTGAGTGAACTCCGAGAGTTGGTGATGGACAGGGAGTCCTGGCGTGCTGCAGTTCATGGATTCACAGAGTCGGACACCACTGAGTGACTAAACTGAACTGAACTGAACTGAAGAATTTTCCACAGTTTGGTGTAATCCACACAGTCAAAGGCTTTTGCATAGTCAATGATGCAGAAATAGATGCTTTTTTTTTTTCTGGAATTCTTTTACTTTTTGTATGATCCAACGTATGCTGGCAATTTAATATGGTCTATGGGGTCACAGTGATTTGGACACCACTGAGCGACTGAACATCAACAAAGTTTTACATGACAAAAAAAGTATTAATGTGAAACCAGAACTGCAGCTTACTCACAGATTGATGATGATATCAGTTTGCATCCTGGGACTACAAGCGGGAGCCCCCAAGTACAATCTTTGATGTCTCACCCATGGGGTGGATGTTCAGCCTGTGATTTTTTCCCAGTTGGGGCTCCAGATGTGCTGTGTCATGTGATTTCTCAGTATTGTTTGATTCTGGATATTGATCAAAATCCAATTTGGTGATGTATCCTCTGCTGTTTCTATTTCTCTTTTCTTTTAATGTTAGTATATTGAAAGTAAGCTAAATAATTTTCTAATAAATATTTGTATATGAAAAGGTGAAAGTGAAAGTCATGTCCAACTCTATGTGACCCCATGGACTATACAGTCCATAAAATTCTCCAGGCCAGAATACTGGAGTGGATAGCCTTTCCCTTCTGCAGGGGATCTTCCCAACCCAGGGATCAAACCCAGATCTCCCGCATTGCAGGTGGATTCTTTACCAGCTGACCCACAAGGGAAGCCCAAGAATGCTGGAGTGGGTAGCCTATCCGTTCTGCAGTGGATCTTCCTGACCCAGGAATCGGACCAAATTTTCCTGCACTTCAGGCAGAGTCTTACCAACCAAGCTATCACGGAAGCCCATTTGTAAATAATGAATGGCTTGTTGACAAATCCTTTGAACCTGAGATGAAAGTGAAGTTTCAGCAAAACAAATGGTGCAAATGAACTTATTTACAAAACAGAAATCAAGTCATAGATGTAGAAAATAATCTTTTGGTTATGAGGGGGGAAAACAAGTGGAGGGACAAGTTGTGAGATTGGGATTGACATATACACATTACTATATGTCAAATAGATACTGTAGAGCACAGGGAAATCTAATCAATATTCTGTAATGATCAGTATGGGAAAATAATTTTAAAAAGACTGGATATATGTATAACTGATTCACTTTGATGTACACCTAAAACTAATACGATATTTTAAATCAACCTACATCATTTTAGCCTGTATTTCATTAGCAAAAACTAATCATATGGTCACAACAGAATGCAGAATTTATGGTAGTGAAATAGATAGCTATCTTTAGGTGGCAACTCCACACTATGAAAATATAGAAGCATAGATTCTTGGTAAAGTGTTACCCATTTCTGTCACAGTGTCTGTCACCATGTTTACCAAATGATGAAATTTGGGGGGAAGTTAGCATATTATGGTTAAAATCTTATAATATTCATTATCTGAAATTCATACTTTGACATTTGATCACCCTGTTTTGTGCACTAATTTTTCATGTGCAAATTTCTTGTCTCCCTGAACAGATTATATATTACCAAGGACAGATAATATGTAGCACAGAATAGGTGCTAAATATTATGAAATTCAATTGAATGCTGCTGCACTTTTGTAAAATCTGTAAGAGCTTATCACAATCCTTCACATGACAATGAAGCTCCTTAGCCTTTGCTGTTATTCTTCCCACCATCGGGTCACCTGTCTCTCCCCTCATATTGCCTAAATTAACCTAATCAGCTCTCTCAAAATCATTGAAAAGCTGAAGGATTTTCAAAGTCAGTCTGTTAAAATAAGCAAGATTCTTCATATGCTTAAACTCAAAGCCAGATTATAAATTATGTTAAATTTATGTGGAATAAGAACATATAGACAAAGGTAATTCATGGCTGAAAATTAAGCTTTATGTGTAGAAAAATAAATGAACAAGAGAGAATAGGAATAGGGAATAGTTTTATTGATTCATAAGTGCCCATCTTAAAAATATAGTGACATCACTTATGTATACTCTAGCCACTAATATCTTAAGCCACCAAAAACCATTATTTCAGAGCCTCAGTCCAGAAAAGTTATTTGTCATCTAATTCTAGACTATGATATGCCTCAGTTAGCCCAGGAAGTATTAGTTTATGTCTGTCATACTGGCATAATTATTAATATTCCTTTCATTATTAAAATGTACCTCACTTTAAAGAATAAATCATATGGTCACTCTAACCAGATCTCTCACGTCCTCTTCCTGTCCTGGGTTATAGGTGGATACGCCTGGGTCATACACCTTTGGTGGCTACTGAAGCTTTTCTGAAGCTTTTCAATTTGCCTATTATAATACTCTGCTGCTTTACTAGGTGACCTTTTCTGGAGCTACATTGTCTGACATTTGAATGAACTGCTTGCTGTCACATGTAATAAGAGACTCTCTCACCCTCCTATAGACTCATAGGTGTTTCACAAATAATTCTGTTTTCAGATAGTATGCCTAGAAATTAGGTATGGAATTTTTCTCCTCATTTTCTCAAAATTGTCAGTCCTAATGTGCTCACAGACCTAACTTATGTCCTCAAAACTTGCTCCAATATTTCCCTCAGAAAGCAGAAGGATACATATTGAGATAAGACCCCTTGATTGGCTCTTTTGATATCTCATTGTCTATAAAATTGAAGTGAACATTGGATCTCCATTTGGAAAATTAGATTCCCCAATGTCTTTTTATAACTACTTTTTGATGCCCCAATATTTTACAGAAATATGCCTTGCTTTCGAATTAGATTACTTTCAGAATTGAGATCTCCCCAGGTACTTCTCAATATCCTTTGTTCTATTCTGCTGTCTTTGTTCTGTTATTGTTTTGTTTAATTTTGCTTTTTTTTTTTGTAATATGATTTTAAAATGGAAATATTTAAGTCTGAATTTGGGCTGAACTCCTGAAATGTCAGATACCATATTCCAACAGTGGAAGTACACCAAGCAGAAGTTACAAATATTTCTGAATATTGGATTCAAGTTCTATTTTTCTGTCTGTAAAAGAGGTTCTGGTGGTGGTGGTTCAGTCGCTAAGTCATGTCCGATTCTTGCAAACCCATGGACTATAGCCCATCAGGCTCCTCTGTCCATGAGATTTTCCAGGCAAGAATACTGGAGTGGGTTACCATTTCCTTCTCCAGGGGATCTTCCCAACCCAGGAATCAAACCCAGGTCTCCTGCACTGCAGGCAGATTCTTTCCCAACTGAGCTATAAGGGAAGCCCCCAAAAAGAGGTTATATAGTTTGATAAAAGATTGAGAGTTTAGGATATTTTTGAAAAGAGTTATTAATGTTTTCTGAATATCATCTTCTCAAAATATAAGTATAGAGATATGCTTGCCACTCATCACAAGTTGAAGGAAAGAGTCTTCAATAGAATCACATTAAGAGTTTGAAATGTGTTCCCTGGATCCTGATGAGTAGTTAATTGATGTTTTGCTCATACCACCCAGACAATCTAAAGTTAAGACTTATTGGCTGGTTGCTCTTAATGAACAGCAAAGAGAAATAGTTGTATTTGAATAATACCTGTACTCCCAGTTTGTTGTGGAAGAGGACACACGAGTGTATTCTACAGAGCATATGTAGTCCACAGAGAAGAAAGAGGCAGCATGCGATTACTTCAAAATTGGCCAAGAGAGGCCATGGAAAGCAGCCCCCATTAAGGAGACAAATTGCCAGATTCTTATGTTTTGAAGAAGGAACCATAAAGAAAAAGTCAGAGGAAATACATTCACAAGCATCAGGAGGACTGTGAGATATTTCCATTTATGAGGTTGTCTCTGAAAAAGGTAATAAAGTATTCCATTGGAAAAAAAGAATTAAATACCTATGGGGAAATATCTGTTCCTTCTCATGGCAGCACAGTAAATTTAATCCTTTCCTGGTCTTTTTTTATCCTCTCATTCTACCTTTCTCTTACCATGAAGAACTCAAAAAGTTAACAAGATAAAGAAGGAGGAGGAAAAAAAATGCAAGGTAGGAAAAAAGATGTATCTTTTATATTCAAGTTAGAGAGCCTGGCAGCAGGTCTGAGCTGGGAAAAGAATGACACTTTGAATTAAGTTAATAGTTTTATTATTACATTACTGAAGATATATTAATTACTAAAATGTGACTCTTATTACTTAAAAGTAACCAGAGAAGTTATGAAAATTTCCTTAATTTTTGTCCAGGGGCAAGAGAAGAGCTCATCTCAGAGAATAAATTTGAATAGGTCATAGAAAATAAAAACAAAGCTGCTTTCTGATTATATCCTACAAGTTGTGTTTAACATATGCATCAGTTACATGGTAATTATCTCCAAGTTAACTATTTTGTATATTATTCATTTTTGAATGATGATAAATCTACCTAGATCTAAAAACTGTAACAGTGTATGTGGACACCCCTTGTGTTTATTCTCTATCAATTTGTCAATTGGAAAATAACTTATCGACTCTTTTGCAGGAAGTATTAGAAAGTAGTAGACAAAAGTGACTTTGAAATAGGAAACACTAGTGTTTGTGCCCTGGCTCCATGACTTGCTATGTGACTTTGGAGAGTTATTTCTATTTCTTCATCTGTAAAACTAGGGTGCTATTACTTAACTTATAGGATTGTGAGGATGAAGTGACAAGACACATACAGCAGGATGCATGAGATTCATATAGCATTGCGTTAATGAGTAAGATGATATGTTTAATTCATAGCCCAATTCTAAGTGTTTAATGGGTTTTATTAAGGTTATACTGAACCAAGAGAAGATCTGTTTTTCTCCCAAACTCATACTCTAAGATTCTTATATGAATAAGCACACACTGTTAAAAGATGCCATACTCTGTCCATCCATGCTATGTGAGTTATAACAATGTTTTCTTCAGTAACAAACAAACTCTAAAATTGCAGTGGCTTTTGTCAATTTATTTCTTGTTGAAACAATTGCTCAATGAATATTTAGTGAATAAACTTTATTTTAAGATTTAGAAACTCAGTTTACTCTCATATGATGGCACTGTCATCCCATAGGGCCTTACAATCCTTCATCTTCTGCTAGAAGATAAAGAAATTAGAGTGAAAATAAATGTCTATTTCTTAACCACTTTTGTCTGGAAGGGACACATATCACTTTCATTTACCTTCTTTTGGCAAGGAACAAGGCTGTATTTATACATGAGTAGGGCAAATAATATAATTTTGGATGGACAGCTGCTTTCCAAACACAACACTATACTATAGCAAGAACGTGGGTTTTTCGAGTTAGCTAGGTGTCAGTCGTGATTCAAGAAAATTGGAGGTACCAAGAGAATATTTAATGCAAAGATGGTCACAATAAGAGGACAGAAATGGCAAGGGTCTAACAGAAGAGATTAGGAAGAGTTGGCAAGAATACACAGGAGAACTATATTAAAAAGGTCTTAGTAACTCAGATAACCACGATGTTGTGGTCACTCACCTAGAGCAGAAATTCTGGTGTGTGAAGTCAAGTGGGCTTTAGGAAGCATTACTATGAACAAAGCTACTGAAGGTGATAGAATTCCAGCTGAGCTATTTGAAATCTTAAAAGATGATGCTATTAAAGTGCTATACTAAATATGTCAGCAAATTTGGAAAACTCAGCAATGGCCACAGGACTGTAAAAGGTAAGTTTTCATTCCAAACCCAAAGAAAACTGAAAATGTAGTCATTCAGTCATGTCTGACTCTTTGCAACCCCATGGACTATAGCCCACCAGGCTCCTCTGTCTGTGGAATTCTCTAGGCTAGAATACTGGAGTGGATTGGCATTCCCTTCTCCAGGGATATTCGTAACCCAGGGATCAAACCTGGGTCTCCTTCATTGCAGGCAGATTCTTTACCATCTGAGAAATTAAGAATTTTCCAATCCCAAATAAGGGCAATGCCAAATAATGTTCAAACTACCATACAATTGCACTTATTTCATATGCTAGCAAGGTAATGCTCAAAATCCTTCAAGTTAGGTTTCAACAGTATATGAACCAAGGACTTCAAGATGTACCAGCTGGATTTAGAAAAGGCTGAAGAACCAGAGATCAAATTTTCAACATCTGTTGGATCTAGAAAAAGCAAGGAAATCCCAGAAAAACATTTACTTCTGCTTCATTGACTATGCTAAAGCTGTTGATTGTGTGGATCACAGTGAACTATGAAAAATTCTTTAAAGAGATGGGATTACCAGACCATCTTCCCTGCCTCCTGAGAAATCTGTATGCATGTCAAGAAGCAACAGTTACATGTATAATATCATATATGAAATGAGTCACCAGTCCAGGTTCAATGCATGATACTGGATGCTTGGGGCTGGTGCACTGGGACTACCCAGAGGGATGGTATGAGGAGGGAGGAGGGTTCAGGATGTGCAACACATGTATACTGTGGCAGATTCATTTTGATATATGGCAAAACCAATACAATATTGTAAAGTTAAAAAATAAAATAAAATTAAAAAAAAAAAAAAACTTAACAGACAAGCAAAAGCTAGAATTCAGAACCATAAAACTACCTTTACAAACAAGGTTAAAGGAAATCCTCTGGGTGAAAAAAGAAAAGCCCAGAATAAGAAATGAGAAAATTATAAAATTAAAAAGGTGACCAGTAAAGGCAAATATATAGTACATGTAGGTAATATCCCACACACAAAGCTATTCAGTACAGTTCAGTCGCTCAGTCGTGTCCCACTCTTTGCGACCCCATGAATTGCAGCACATGAGGCCTCCCTGTCCATCACCAACTCCCGGAGTTTACCCAAACTCATGTACATTGAGTCGGTGATGCCATCCAGCCATTTCATCCTCCGTTGTCCCCTTCTCCTCCTGCCCCCAAGCCCTCCCAGCATCAGAGTCTTTTCCAATGAGTCAACTCTTTGCATGAGGTGGCCAAAGTACTGGAGTTTCAGCTTTAGCATCAGTCCTTCCAATGAACACCCAGGACTGATCTCCTTTAGAATGGACTGGTTGGATCTGCTTGCAGTCCAAGGGACTCTCAGGAGTCTTCTCCAACACCACAGTTCAAAAGCATCAATTCTTCAGCGCTCAGCTTTCTTCACAGTCCAACTCTCACATCCATACAGGAAAAAACATAGCCTTGACTAGACAGGCCTTTGTTGGCAAAGTAATGTTTCTGCTTTTGAATATGCTATCTAGGTTGGTCATAAGTTTCCTTCCAAGGAGTAAGCGTCTTTTAATTTCATGGCTGCAGTCACCATCTGCAGTGATTTTGGAGCCCCCAAAAATAAAGTCTGACACTGTTTCCACTGTTTCCCCATTTATTTCCCATGAAATGATGGGACCAGATGCCATGATCTTTGTTTTCTGAATGTTGAGCTTTAAGCCAACTTTTCCACTCTCCTCCATCACTTTCATCAAGAGGCTCTTTAATTCTTTGCTTTCTGCCATAAGGGTGGTGTCATCTGTATATCTGAGGTTATTGATATTTCTCCCAGCAATCTTGATTCCAGCTCGTGTTTCTTCCAGCCCAGCATTTCTCATGATGTACTCTGCATATAAGTTAAATAAGCAGGGTAACAATATACAGCCTTGACGTACTCCTTTTCCTATTTGGAACCAGTCTGTTGTTCCATGTCCAGTTCTAACTGTTGCCTCCTGACCTGCATACAGGTTTCTCAAGAGGCAGGTCAGGTGGTCTGGTATTCCCATCTCTTTCAGAATTTTCCCCAGTTTATTGTGATCCACACAGTCAAAGGCTTTGGCATAGTCAATAAAGCAGAAATAGATGTTTTTCTGGAACTCTCTTACTTTTTCCATGATCCAGCCGATGTTGACAATTTGATCTCTGGTTCCTCTGCCTTTTATAAAACCAGCTTGAACATCAGGAAGTTCATGGTTCACGTATTGCTGAAGCCTGGCTTGGAGAATTTTGAGCATTACTTTACTAGCGTGTGAGATGAGTGCAATTGTGCGGTAGTTTGAGCATTCTTTCGCATTGCCTTTCTTTGGGATTGGAATGAAAAATGACCTTTTCCAGTCCTGTGGCCACTGCTGAGTTTTCCAAATTTGCTGGCATACTGAGTGCAGCACTTGCATGGCATCATCTTTCAGGATTTGAAAGAGCTCAACTGGAATTCCATCACCTCCACTGGCTTTGTTCGTAGTGATGCTTTCTAAGGCCCACTTGACTTCACATTCCAGGATGTGTGGCTCTAGGTCAGTGATCACATCATCGTGATTATCTGGGACATGAAGATCTTTTTTGTACAGTTCTTCTGTGTATTCTTGCCACCTCTTCTTAATATCTTCTGCTTCTTTTAGGTCCATACCATTTCTGTCCTTTATTGAGCCCATCTTTTCATGAAATGTTTCCTTGGTATCTCTAATTTTTTTGAAGAGATCTCTAGTCTTTCCCATTCTGTAAACTGGAAATAAAACTGCCATATGACTCAGCAATCCCACTGCTGGGCATACACACTGAGGAAATCAGAATTGAAAGAGACACATGTACCCCAATGTTCATCACAGCACTGTTTATAATACCAGGACATGGAAGCAACCTAGATGCCCATCAGCAGACGAATGGATAAGAAAGCTGTGGTACATATACACATACATATACATTCAGCCATTAAAAAGAATACATTTGAATCAGTTCTAATGAGGTGGATGAAACTGGAGCCTGTTATACAGAGTGAAGTAAGCCAGAAAGAAAAAACACCAATACAGTGTACTAACGCATATATATGGAATTTAGAAAGATGGTAACAATAACCCTGTATGCGAGACAGCAAAAGAGACACAGATGTATAGAACAGTCTTTTTGACTCTGTGGGAGAGGGCGAGGGCAGAATGATATGGGAGAATGGCATTGAAACATGTAAATTATATGTGAAACAAATTGCCAGTCCAGGTTCGATGCATGATACAGGGTGCTCGGGGCTGGTGCACTGGGATGACCCAGAGGGAGGGGATGCAGAGGGAGTTGGGAGGGGGGTATAGGATGGGGAACACATGTACACCCATGGTGGATTCAAGTCAGTGTATGGCAAAACCAATACAAAATTGTAAAGTAAAATAAATAAATAAATAAAAGCAAAAATTAAAAAAAAAAAGAAGAAGAAGCAACAGTTAGAACTGGACATGGAACAATGGACAGATTCCAAATTGGGAAAGGAATACATCAAGGCTGCTTATTTAACTTATATGCAGAATACATTATATGAAAGTCTGAGCACCGAATAATTAATGCTTTTGAGTTGTGGTGCTAGAGAAGACTCTTGAGAGGCCCTTGGACAGCAAGGAGATCAAACAGTCAATCCTAAAAGAAATCAACCCTGAATACTCATTGGAAGGCTGATGCTGAAGCTGAATCTCCAATACTTTGATCATCTGATGCAAAGAGCAGGCTCATTGGAAAAGACCCCGATGTTGGGAAAGATTGAGAACAGGAGGAGAAGGGGGTGACAGAGAATGAGATGGTTGGATGGCATCACTGACTCAATGGACATGAGTCTGAGCAAACTCCAGGAGACAGTGAAGGATACGAAAGCCTGGCGTGCTGCAGTCAATGGGGTAGCAAAGAGTAGGTCACGACTTAGTGACTGAACAACAACATTGAGGTGGATGAAACTAGAGCCTATTAAACAGAGTGAAATAAGTCATAAAGAGAAAAACAAATATCATATATTAATGCATATATATGTAATCTAGAAAGCTGGTACTGATGAGCCTATTTTCAGGGCAGCAATGGAAATACAGACACAGAGAACAGACTGGTGGACACAGGGAGGGGGAAAGAGAGGGTGGGAAGAATGGAGACAGTAGCATGGAAACATATACACTACCATATGTAAAATAGATAACCAGTGGGAATTTGCTATATGGCTCAGGGAACTCAGACTCGGGCTCTTTGACAACCTACAGGGTTTGCATGGGGTGGGAGGTGGGAAGAATGCTCAAGAGGGAGAGGACATATATATACCTATGGCTGATTCATGTTGATGTATTGCAGAAACACAATATTATAAAGCAATTATACTTCAATTTTAAAAATAAATAAATTTTAAAAATAAAATGTGATGCTGTACCCTTTAGGGTACATACAAGTGTTATTCACCCTTCAATCTCCATTCAACCATCATTTCCTCAATGAAATTATTTTTCTAACTCAAATCTAATTATTATTACAACTTCCTTTTGAACTACACAGTAGTTATGGCCCTCAGAATTTAGCACTGTTAATAAGTAATGTTAGACAAAGGATATCTTCAGTTTTCTCTGTTTATTCCTCTTTGGCCCATCCACCTCATCCTTTCTGAAGCAATTAGTAGTAGTTGTCCTCTGCTCTTCTCCAGAGTAGGATATTGGACACCTTCTAACCTGGGGGTTCCTCTTTTGCTGTCATATCTTTTTGCCTTTTTATACAGTTCATGAGGTTCTCATGGTTAGAATACTGGAGTGGTTTGCCATTCTTTCCTTCAGTGGATCATGTTTTCTCAGAACTCTCCATTAAGACCTATCCAACTTGGGTGGCCCTATGTGGCATGACTCATAGCTTCATTAAGTTACACAAGCCCCTTCACCATGACAAGGCAGTGATCCATCAAGCTGTCTGTATTTTATTCAGTTCAGTTCAGTTCAGTCATTCAGTCATGTCTGACTCTTTGCTACCCCATGAACCACAGCACTCCAGGCATCCCTGTCCATCAGCAACTCCCAGAGTCCACCCAAACCCATGTCCATTATGTCAGTGATGCCATCCAACCATCTCATCCTCCACCATCCCCTTCTTCTCCTGCCCTCAATCTTTCCCAGCATCAGGGTCTTTTCAAATGAGTCAGCTCTTCACATCAGGTGGCCAAAGTATTGGAGTTTCAGCTTCAATATCAGGCCTTCCAATGAACATCCAGGACTGATCTCCTTTAGGATAGACTGGTTGGCTCTCCTTGCAGTACAAGGGACTCTCAAGAGTCTTCTCCAACACCACAGTTCAAAAGCATCAATTCTTCTGCACTCAGCTTTTTTATAGTCCAACTCTCACATCCATACATGACCACTGGAAAAACCACAGCCTTGACTAGACAGACCTTCGTGGACAAAGTAATGTCTCTGCTTTTTAATATGCTGTCTAGGTTGGTCATAACTTTCCTTCCAAAGAGCAAGCGTCTTTTAATTTCATGGCTGCAATCACCATCTGCAGTGATTTTGGAGCCCCCAAAAATAAAGTCAGCCACCGTTTCCACTGTCTCCCCATCTATTTGCCATGAAGTGATGGGACGGGATGCCATGATCTTAGTTTTCTGAATGTTGAGGTTTAAGCCAACTTTTTCACTCTCCTCTTTCACTTTCATCAAGAGGCTCTTTAGTTCATCTTCACTTTCTGCCATAAGGGTGGTTTTAGTATGTACCTAATAAGTTTATAAATTGTTGGAAGGAAGAACTAGGTACTTTCTCCATGCTTACATGGCATGCTACTGCTAAGTCACTTCAGTCGTGTCCAACTCTGTGTGACCCCATAGACGGCAGCCCACCAGGCTCCCCCGTCCCTGGGATTCTCCAGGCAAGAACACTGGAGTGGGTTGCCATTGCCTTCTTCAATGCATGAAAGTGAAAAGTGAAAGTGAAGTCGATCAGTCATGTCCAACCTTCAGTGATCCCATGGACTGCAGCCTACCAGGCTCCTCTGTCCACGGGATTTTCCAGGCAAGAGTACTGGAGTGGGATGCCATTGCCTTCTCCATTACATGGCATAAATAGTATTTAATTATGAAGAAACAAACAATAGGCTTTGCCTTCAAGGAATAATTTGTAAACATAAAGATTTATGCCTCTATGTAAAATTTATGATGCAGATGTGCCATAGAATTTTATGCTTACTTAGAGAAGACTTGGGGAAACCTTTTCTTTTTAATTTTTTAAAAGAACTTATTGTGATAAAATACATACAATATTTACCATTTTAGCCATTTTAAGTGTACAGCTTTGCCACATTAAGTACATTCACATTGTTGTACAACCATTATCACCACCCATCTACAGAACTGTTTCATCATCCCAAACTGAAACTCCATACTCAGTAAACAATAACTCTATATTTCTCTACTCCCTATACCCTCATAGTTACCATTATACTTGTTATACCTATAAGTTTGACTAATCTGGGTACTTCATATAAGTGGAATAATAACAAAATGTGTCCTCTTATGTCTAACTTATTTCACTTCACCTAATGTTAATTTATGCTGTAGCATGTGTCAGAATTTCATTGCTTTTTAAAGGCTGAATGGTAGTCCATTGTATGTATATACCACATTTTTTAAATTGGACTATAATTGCTTTAAATGTCATGTTAGTTTCTCCTATACAACAAAGTGAAGCAGATATATATAGATATATATATATAGATAGATAGATAGATAGATATATTTCTTCCCTTTAGGTCCTTCCTCCCACCCCATCTATTCTCACCCATCTAAGTCTTCAAAAAGCACTGAGCTGAGCTCTCAGTGCTATACAGCAGGTTCCCAATAGCTATCTATTTTACACATGGTAACCTATATATGTCAACCCTACTCTCCTTATTTGTCTCACTCTCCCCTTCCCCTCCATGTCCACATATGCATTCTCTTTGCATCTCTATTCCTGCCCTGCATATAGCATTTTTCTGTTTATCCACATATATAAATTAATATGCTATATTTGTTTTCCTCTTTCTGAATTACATCACTTTGAATGACACTGTCTAGGTCCATTCATATCTCTACAATGACCCTATTCCATTCCTTTTTATGGCTGAGTAATATTCCATTGAATATATGTTCCACAACTTCTTTATCCATTTCTCTGTCAATGGACATTTAGGTCACTTCCATGTCCTGGCTATTGTAAATAGTGCTTCAATGCACATTGGGGTGCATGTGTCTTTTCCCATAATGGTTTTCTGTGGGTATATGCCCAGTAGTTGGATTATTGGGTCATATGGGAGTTCTATTTTTAGATTTGTAAGGAACTTTCGTATTGTTCCCCATAGTGGCTGCACCAATTTACATTCCAATGAGCAGTGCTAGAGGGTTCCCTTTTCTCCACACCCTCTCCATCATTTATTGTTTGTAGATTTTTTGATGATGACCAATTTGACTGGTATGAGGTGATACCTCATTGTAGTCTTGATTTGCATTTCTATAACAATTAGTGATGTTGAGCATCTTTTGTGTTTGTTGGCCATCTGTATATCTTCTTTGGAGACATGTCTCTTTAAGTCTTCTGCCCATTTATTGATTGACTTGTTTGTTTTGTTATTGAGTTGCATGAACTATTTTGTATTTTGGAGATTAATTTTTTGTTAGTTGCTTCATTTGAAGTATTTTCTCCCATTCTGAAGATTGTATTTTCATCTTGGTCATGGCTTCCTTTGTGTGCAGAAGATTTTAAGCTTAATTAGGTCACATTTATTTATTTTTGTTTTTATTTTCCTTACTCTAGGAGGTGGGTCAAATAAGACCTTGCTGTGATTTATGTCAAAAAGTGTTCTTCCTATATTTTCCTCTAAGAGTTTTTTAGTGTCTTAGCCATGGAAATCAGAGAAGAAAAAGAAATCAAAGTAATACAAATTGGAAAGGAAGTAAAACTGGCACTGTTTGCAGATGACATGGTAATATACATCACATTTGGTTTACCCATTAACCAACATTTGAGTTGTTTGCAAATTTTAGCTATTGTGAATAATGCTACTTTGAACATTCATGTATAAATAGCTGTTCCAGTCCCTGATTTCAATTATTTTTTATATACCCATAAGCAGAATTGCTTTATCTTACCGTAATTTTATTTTTAATTTTTTGAGAAAGCACCATACTATATTAAGACTTCCAAAACTATGTTGAATAATAGTGGTGAAAGCAGATATGCTTGTCTTGCTCCTGATCTTAGAGGAAATGCTTTCAGTTTTTCACCACTGAGAATGATGTTTGCTGTAGGTTTATCCCATTTTACATTTCAATGGGAAACATGTTTTAAGTCCTGTTTATAATAAAAAGAAATATGGAGTTTGTTAAAGGTTATCAGGCAGTCTCAGTCATGTAGAATAGATGAAAAAGAACCAAAGACAAAATTATATTTTCCTACTTCTTTCTCACCAATCCCAGTATATACAGCATATTTTTCACTCAAGTGACCATCCAGCCTTCTATAATGTCTATTAGTTAGGCAGAATTCATTCAATTTCCTGAATGGTAGAATCATCAAGCAATATATGATTATGGATGAGTGCAGTAGCCCTACAACCAGAACAAATGCTTGGGGAAATTGTAAGGTGTTAGGGCCTCATTCTCTCTCCTTAAGGATGAAATGCACACACACACACACACACACACACACACACACAATGTTATCCAATACCATCATGTTTTCTTTCCATTGCCTACCCTAGACCTTCTCCGAAGAAGTAGTCCACCTAGTCTTGTCCACATTATTGTTTCTTTCCACATTATTGTTTCTTTCCATTGCCTACCCTAGACCTTCTCCGAAGAAGTAGTCCACCTAGTCTTGTCCACATTATTGTTGATTGAAGCCAGTTGGCTGCAGTTACCTTAACCTCTCAATTAAATTTCTTGAGGACTAAGATTCTGTCTTTTCTTTTTTACTTTGCCTTTCATCCCCACAGCAGCAAGCCATGTTCTTTTCATATAGAAGGCATTCCAACATTGTGTTAATTGATAAATAAGAAGAAAATTAATGTCTTATAATAGATTGCTCGATTCATATAGCATTTGCATTTGAAATGCTTGTTCAACACTTAAGCCAAAAGAATTACTAAAGAAAGAAATAACCTCATATATCTTGACAATGGGAACTATTTAGGCAGAGGGGATTTTAATATCTATAAATCACATCTGGCATGCAGTTACCTTTTTACTGGGTGAGTATTGCTAGCAATAAGAAATGATAAGTAAGTGAAGACAGGAACCTGAGGCACCATGTTTTTTGTTGAACCAGGTTGATTAAACAGCAAGACCCAAGAGTGGATGAGTCTTCTCCAACACCACAGTTCAAAAGTATCAATTGATTGGTGCTCAGCTATTTTTATAGTCCAACACTCACATCCATACATGACTACTGAAATAACAATAGCATTGACTAGACAAACCTTTGTCGGCAAATAATGTCTCTGCTTTTTAATATGCTGTCTAGGTTGGTCACAGCTTTTCTTCCAAGGAGCAAGCTCCTTTTAATTCCATGGCTGCGGTCATCATCTGCAGTGATTTTGGAGCCCCCCCAAAATTAAGTCTGTCACAGTTTCAATTTTTTCCCCATCTATTTGCCATGAAGTGATGGGACTGGATGCCATGATCTTAGTTCTTTGAATGTTGAGCTTTAAGCCAACTTTTTCACTCTCCCCTTTCATTTTCATCAAGAGGCTTTTTAGTTCTTCACTTTTTGCCATAAGGGTAGTGTCATCTGAATATCTGAGGTTATTGATATTTTCCCCAGCAATCTTGATTCCAGCTTGTGCTTTATCCAGCCTGGCATTTCACATTAAGTACACTGGATATAAGTTAAATAAGCAAGGTGACACTATACAGCCTTGACGAACTACTTTCCTGATTTGGAACCAGTCTGCAGTTCTGTGTCCAGTTCTAACTGTTGTTTCTTGACCTGCATACAGATTTCTCAAGAGGCAGGTGAGGTGATCTGGTATTCCCATCTCTTTCAGAATTTTCCACAGTTTATTGTGATCCACACAGTCAAAGTGTTTGACGTAGTCAATAAAGCAGAAGTAGATGTTTTCTGGAACTCTATTGCTTTTTCAATGATCCAACAGATGTTGGCAATTTAATCTCTGGTTCCTCTGCCTTTTTGAAATCCAGCTTGAACATCTGGAAGTTCACGGTTCATGTACTGTTGAAGACTCACTTGGAGAATTTTGAGCATTACTTTACTAGCGTGTGAGATGAGTGCAATTGTGAAGTAGTCTGAACATTCTTTGGCCTTGCCTTTCTTTGGGATTGGAATGAAAACTTACCTTTTCCACTCCTGTGGCCACTGCTGAGTTTTCCAAATTTGATGGCATATTGAATGCAGCACTTTCACAGCATCATCTTTCATGATTTGAAATAGCTCAACTGGAATTCCATCACCTGCACTAGCTTTATTCAGTGATGCTTCCTAAGGCCCACTTGACTTTGCATTGCAGGATGTCTGGCTCTATGTGTGTGATCACACCATCATGATTATCTGGGTCATGAAGATCTTTTTTGTATAGTTGTTCTGTGTATTCTTGCCACCTCTTCTTATATCTTCTGCTTCTGTTTGATCCATACCATTTCTGGCCTTTATTGTGCCCATCTTTGCATGAAATGTTCCCTTGGTATCTTTAATTTTCTTGAAGAGATCTCTAGTCTTTCCCATTCTATTTTTCTCCCTTTATTCCTTTGCACTGATCACTGAGAAAGGCTTTCTTTTCTTTCCTTGCTATTCTTTGGAACTCCACATTAGGATTGATATATCTTTTGTTTTCTCCTTTGTCTTTGCAATGGCTCTTCCTGAAACCAATGTCAAGCTTTAGTTTTCTCTATGACACTTAAAACCTGGCACAACATACATTAAAATATGTTTTTGTTTATTTACTGTCTCTCATTAGAATAAACCCTATGAAAGCATGCTCTGTACTAGTTTTCTTCACAGCTATATCCCCAGTGCCTAGAAGAAATGCAAACCATCAGATCAGATCAGTCACTAGTCCTGTCCGACTCTTTGCAACCCCATGAATCCCAGCACGCCAGGCCTCCCTGTCCATTACCAACTCCCAGAGTTCACTCAGACTCACGTCCATTGAGTCAGTGATGCCATCCTGCCATCTTATTCTCTGTCGTCCCCTTCTCCTCCTGCCCCCAATCCCTCCCAGCATCAGAGTCTTTTCCAATGAGTCAACTCTTCACATGAGGTGGCCAAAGTACTGGAGTTTCAGCTTTAGCATCATTCCTTCCAAAGAAATCCCAGGGCTAATCTCCTTCAGAATGGACTGGTTGGATCTCCTTGCAGTCCAAGGGACTCTCAAGAGTCTTCTCCAACACCACAGTTCAAAAGCATCAGTTCTTTGGTGCTCAGCTTTCTTCACAGTCCAACTCTCACATACATACATGACCACTGGAAAAACCATAGCCTTGACTAGACGAACCTTTGTTGGCAAAGTAATGTCTCTGCTTTTGAATATGCTATCTAGGTTGGTCATAAGTTTCCTTCCAAGGAGTAAGCGTCTTTTAATTTCATGGCTGCAGTCACCATCTGTAGTGATTTTGGAGCCCAGAAAAATAAAGTCTGGCACTGTTTCCACTGTTTGCCCATCTATTTCCCATGAAGTGGTGGGACCGGATGCCATGATCTTCGTTTTCTGAATGTTGAGCTTTAAGCCAACTTTTTCACTCTCCACTTTCACTTTCATCAAGAGGCTTTTGAGCTCCTCTTCACTTTCTACCATAAGGGTGGTGTCATCTGCATATCTGAGGTTATTGATATTTCTCCCCACAATCTTGATTCCAGCTTGTGTTTCTTCCAGCCCAGCGTTTCTCATGATGTACTCTGCATATAAATTAAATAAACAGGGTGCCAATATACAGCCTTGATGAACTCCTTTTCCTATTTGGAACCAGTCTGTTGTTCCATGTCCAGTTCTAACTGTTGCTTCCTGACCTGCATACAAATTTCTCAAGAGGCAGATCAGGTGGTCTGGTATTCCCTTCTCTTGAAGAATTTTCCACAGTTTATTGTGATCCACACAGTCAAAGGCTTTGGCATAGTCAATAAAGCAGAAATAGATGTTTTTCTGGAGCTCTCTTGCTTTTTCTATGATCCAGCAGATGTTGGCAATTTGATCTCTGGTTCCTCTGCCTTTTCTAAATCCAGATTGAACATCTGGAAGTTCAGAGTTCATGTATTGTTGAAGCCTGGCTGGAGAATTTTGAGCATTACTCTACTAGCATGTGAGATGAGTGCAATTGTGAGGTAGTTTGAGCATTCTTTGGCATTGCCTTTCTTTGGGTGGGATTGGAATGAAAACTGATCTTTTCCAGTCCTGTGGCCACAGCTGAGTTTTCCAAATTTGCTGGCATGTGGAGTGCAGCACTTTCACAGCATCATCTTTCAGGATTTGAAAGAGCTCAACTGGAATTCCATCACCTCCACTAGCTTTTTTTTTTTTTTTTAAACTTTACAGTATTGTATTAGTTTTGCCAAATATTGAAATGAATCCACCACAGGTATACCTGTGTTCCCCATCCTGAACCCTCCTCCCTCCTCCCTCCCCATACCCTCCCTCTGAGTCATCCCAGTGCACCAGCCCCAAGCACCCAGTATCGTGCATCGAACCTGGACTCGTGACTCGTTTCATACATGATATTATACATGTTTCAATGCCATTCTCCCAAGACTACCCACCCTCTCCCTCTCCCACAGAGTCCATAAGACTGATCTATACATCAGTGTGTCTTTTGCTGTCTCCTCCACAGGGTTATTGTTACCATCTTTCTAAATTCCATATATATGTGTTAGTATACTGTATTGGTTTTTTTTCTTTCTGGCTTACTTCACTCTGTATAATAGGCTCCAGTTTCATCCATCTCAATAGAACTGATTCAAATGTGTTCTTTTTAATGGCTGAGTAATACTCTATTGTGTATATGCACCACAGCTTTCTTATCCATTCATCTGCTGATGGGCATCTAGGTTGCTTCCATGTCCTGGCTATTATAAACAGTGCTGCGATGAACATTGGGGTACTCGTGTCTCTTTCCCTTCTGGTTTCCTCAGTGTGTATGCCCAGCAGTGGGGTTGCTGGATCATAAGGCAGTTCTATTTCCAGTTTTTTAAGGAATCTCCACACTGTTCTCCATAGTGGCTGTACTAGTTTGCATTCCCACCAACAGTGTAAGACAGTTCCCTTTTCTCCACACCCTCTCCAGCATTTATTGCTTGTAGACTTATGGATCGCAACCATTCTGACTGGCGTGAAATGGTACCTCATAGTGGTTTTGATTTGCATTTCTCTGATAATGAGTGATGTTGAGCATCTTTTCACGTGTTTGTTAGCCATCTGCATGTCTTCTGTGGAGAAATGTCTATTTAATTATTTGGCCCATTTTTTGACTGGGTCGTTTATTTTTCTGGAATTGAGCTGTAGGAGATGCTTGTATATTTTTGAGATTAGTTGTTTGTCCGTTGCTTCATTTGCTATTATTTTCTCCCATTCTGAAGGCTGCCTTTTCACCTTGCTTATAGTTTCCTTTGTTGTGCAGAAGCTTTTAAGTTTAATTAGGTCCCATTTGTTTATTTTGCTTTTATTTCCAATATTCTGGGAGGTGGGTCATAGAGGATCCTGCTGTGATGTATGTCGGAGTGTTTTGCCTATGTTCTCCTCTAGGAGTTTTATAGTTTCTGGTCTTACATTGAGATCTTTAATCCATTTTGAGTTTATTTTTGTGTATGGTGTTAGAAAGTGTTCTAGTTTCATTCTTTTTCAAGTGGTTGACCAGTTTTCCGAGCACCACTTGTTAAAGAGATTGTCTTTAATCCATTGTATATTCTTGCCTCCTTTGTCAAAGATAAGGTGTCCATATGTGCGTGGATTTATCTCTGGGCTTTCTATTTTATTCCATTGATCAATATTTCTGTCTTTGTGCCAGTACCATACTGTCTTGATAACTGTGGCCTGAAGTCAGGTAGGTTGATTCCTCCAGTTCCATTCTTCTTTCTCAAGATAGCTTTGGCTATTCAAGGTTTTTTGTATTTCCATACAAATTGTGAAATTATTTGTTTTAGCTCTGTGAAGAATACCGTTGGTAGCTTGATAGGGATTGCATTGAATCTATAAATTGCTTTGGGTAGTATACTCATTTTCACTGTATTGATTCTTCCAATCCATGAACATGGTATATTTCTCCATCTATTAGTGTCCTCTTTGATTTCTTTCACCAGTGTTTTATAGTTTTCTATATATAGGTCTTTAGTTTCTTTAGGTAGATATATTCCTAAGTATTTTATTCTTTCCATTGCAATGGTGAATGGAATTGTTTCCTTAATTCCTCTTTCAGTTTTCTCATTATGAGTGTATAGGAATGCAAGGGACTTCTGTGTGTTGATTTTATATCCTGCAACTTTACTATAATCATTGATTAGTTCTAGTAATTTTCTGGTGGAATCTTTAGGGTTTTCTATGTAGAGGATCATGTCATCTGCAAACAGTGAGAGTTTTACTTCTTCTTTTCCAATTTGGATTCCTTTTATTTCTTTTCCTGCTCTGATTGCTGTGGCCAAAACTTCCAAAACTATGTTGAATAGTAATGGTGAAAGTGGGCACCCTTGTCTTGTTCCTGAGTTTAGAGGAAATGCTTTCAATTTTTCACCATTGAGGATAATGTTTGCTGTGGGTTTGTCATTTATAGTTTTTATTATGTTGAGGTATGTTCCTTCTATTCCTGCTTTCTGGAGAGTTCTTATCATAAATGAATGTTGAATTTTGTCAAAGGCTTTCTCTGCATCTATTGAGATAATCATATGGTTTTTATTTTTCAATTTGTTAATGTGGTGTATAACATTGATTGATTTGCGGATATTGAAGAATCCTTGCATCCCTGAGATAAAGCCCACTTGGTCATGGTGTATGATCTTTTTAATGTGTTGTTGGATTCTGATTGCTAGAATTTTGTTAAGGATTTTTGCATCTATGTTCATCAATGATATTGGCCTGTAGTTTTCTTTTTTTGTGGGATCTTTGTCAGGTTTTGGTATTAGGGTGATGGTTGGCCTCATAGAATGAGTTTGGAAGTTTACCTTCCTCTGCCACCTCCACTAGCTTTGTTCGTAGTGATGCTTCCTAAGGCCCACTTGACTTCACATTCCAGGATGTCTGGCTCTAGGTCAGTGATCACACCATCATGATTATCTGCGTCGTGAAGATCTTTTTTGTACAGTTCTTCTGTGTATTCTTGCCACCTCTTCTCAATATCTTCCGCTTCTGTTAGGTCCATACCATTTCTGTCCTTTATCAAGCTCATCTTTGCAGGAAATGTTCCTTTGGTATCTCTGATTTTCTTGAAGAGATCCCTAGTCTTTCCCATTCTGTTGTTTTCCTCTATTTCTTTGCATTGATCACTGAAGAAGGCTTTCTTATCTCTTCTTGCTATTCTTTGGAACTCTGCATTCAGATGGTTATATCTTTCCTTTTCTCCTTTGCTTTTTGCTTCTCTTCTTTTCACAGCTATTTGTAAGGCCTCCCCAGACAGCCATTTTGCCTTTTTGTAAACCATATATTTTATTAATTTGTTGAGTGACTATAATAGGCAATCAGTACACATCATTTTCATTCTCTTTTATTTTTTGGTGGATCAGAAATTGTATTAATGTTTAAGATCATTTGAAATCGACTGATCAAGGGATAATTCAGTTATCTTTGAACACTTGAATAAATTGGTCAGTTCCCTGATATCACTAATCAGTTGTGAAATAACTGTTCAATTCATAAAATTCAATTTCATACTTCCATGCTTTTGCTCAAGATGTTTACAACTTCTGCCCTGAATGATTTGATCATGCTGTGGATGAGTAATTTCTGTATAGTTCTCAATTTCTCCTTTTCTATATGAGAGTTTTTGTTGCAACTATTCTGTTTCTTCCCTACAATTGTATACTAGGTGGTGAGTGGGAGGGCCAATATCTTATCTCAGTTTATAGGTGACCAAATCACAATGAACTACTTTATAGGTGGTTCACATACTTTATTTACTTTATAGGTGGCCAGAATATAAAAACATATGTCACATCTCTTGAACTTTGAGATGATCATAGTAACCAGATGGGACATTTGGTCTTCCCTCTTGGGATTTAATGAAATGTGTTCTATGTTTGGAAAGAAGGGTGAGAAATGTCATTTGGCTGGTTGATAAAATACAGTGCATCAGAGGCTACTACTTGTTTCTCTCTCCAGTGTCCACTTTTTTTTCATAGTAGTAAACTTTTAGCTGTGCTAAATATTACACTTCCAACCTTCTTTATAGCTAAAAGTAGACATGAGTCATAGTTATTTCCAATGCTACATGAGCAGAAAACCATGTGGCAGCTTCCAGGATTCTTTCTCCATTGACAGTTTTGACTTCTCTATTTGAAACCCTCCTCTATCCTTGTGTTTAAAATACAGATGTCACAATATTGAAACATATAGGTAAAGGCCACATACTCAATATGGCAGAGTAATAGATTGGAAGGAACTGGGGTCTCGAATGCATGTCATGGACTAATGATGCCATGACAGTTTTGTGCTGTTTGTAACCTGAACTTTTATGAGAGAGCAATAACCTATCTCATAAAACCACTGTTATTTTGAGTTTTAGGATGCTTGTAACTGAACCTAATCCTAACTGATAGGTATTATGAATATTTAGTTATGGTAATTGCGTTCATTTCCTAGGGCTGCAATGACAAAATACCACAGACTTGATGGCTTAAACAAGAGAACTTTATTTTTTCACAGCTCTGCAGTCTGAAAGTATATGATCAAGGTGCTAGAAGGTTTGGTTTTTCGGAAGCCTCTCTCCTTAGCTTGTAGATGGTGGCCTTCTTGCTTTGACTTTGTAGGGTCATTTCTTTGTGCATTCACATCCCTGTTGTTTCTTTGTGTTCAAGTTTCCTCTTCCTTTAAGGACACCAGTAAGGTTGGATTAGGGTTCACTCTAATGGCATCATTTCAATGTAATCATCTCTTTGAAGATCCTACCTCCAAATACAGTCACATTCTGAAGTACTGGGGGCTAGAACTTCACCATATGAAGTGTGGGAAGACACTATAAATCCATAACAGGAATTAGCTTGTTGGCAATATGATGAATTCTGCAAATGCAAGAGCTATATCTTCTTCCCTTTTACATTGGCAAGTGTTTTTCACACTCGACTGAGGAGTGTTTTCATTGCTCAACTGAGGAGAAGCAATTAGTGAATGACAACTGCTCTTGAGGACTGAATCCATTTTCCTGAATGTTTAGACTGAAGTGACTGGCCAATTTAGTTAAATTGCCACAATGATGAGTATAAAGACATAGCCTTAAAATTTCATTCCTGAAACAGAATTGGATAATTCATAACATCTAAACCAGGAAAAAAATAAGAGAAGGCAACATTGAAAAAAGCCAAACCCTAGAAAGACATTAATAATTAAACATTTCCAGGGACTCAAAGTTTAGATTGTGTTACTAGAGATAATATGATGGAAATATTCAATGTAAACCATTGCTATTGTAATGAAATTAGTTGAGTGCATCTCAGGTGTGCATCTCTGTCTCAACCATTCCACATAAAACTACATAACCTATACCAGAAATCTTGTGAACTACAGCCACAGTGAATACTGTATCAGGGCTGGCTACCACCATGTAAGAACTGATTGTTATATTTTCAAAAAAATTTTTTAAGCTGGTAATTAAACTGGTAGCTTTAAATTAGCTGGGATGGGTGTATTTCTACCACAGAAATCTGCAAGTGCTACAAGTCAGGGCTTTGGGGGGACAGCAATGTTTAAAGATTTACTAGCACACAGTACTGGCCATAACCCAGATGAGCTTATTAAAAGCAAACCCTCACATGGCTAACAGCTGTAAAGTCTATTCATTGTAGGAGAGAGGTAAATGGCAGTAGTAAGAAGAAAGATGATTCAGAAGAATGTGACTTCTGTATATCTCACCCTCTCTCCTCTCCCATGATGTTTACAGCAAGCTGCCCTAGTTCAGCAGAGAGTGCTTAAGTTGATTTTCATTGAATCTTATTATGCTGTTTTGAAACTCTTCTCCCTCAAATCTCTGTTACCAGATGTTCTATCCGACAGAATGACCCTGTTACTCTGAAAATGTTCCTGGTCTATTTTCTTGGGTAGAAAAGTATACAATTTTTATGATTACTATCGACTTTTATAGTATTATATGTCCAACTTTTATTGTTGAACAAGGTAAAATATATTCTTAATTTTCTCATTAAACAGTTCTGTAACATGTTTATACTTGCAAAGTGTCCCCAAGCCACTGTTTTGATTACATTTTATAACAATTTGAAGGAAAAAAATGGCATTATCTTGCTATTTCAGAGGATGAGTCTCCAGAAATTTCAGTTTTCTCCAAATTATGCTCTAATCTTGAAGCTTATAGAAGATCAAAGAATCTATAAATTGGCCAGATTTTTCTAATTTTTAAAAAATTTTATAGTGGAGTATGTTTGATTAACAGTGTTGTGTTAGTTTCAGGTATACAGCAAAGTGATTCAGTTATATATATATATATATATATATATATATATATATATATATATATACTAAGTCACTCCAGTCATGTCCAACTCTGTGCGACCCCATAGACGGCAGCCCACCAGGCTCCCCCGTCCCTGGGATTCTCCAGGCAAGAACACTGGAGTGGGTTGCCATTTCCTTCTCCAATGCATGAAAGTGAAAAGTGAAAGTGAAGTCTCTCAGTCGTGTCGGAATCTTAGCGACCCCATGGACTGCAGCCTACCAGGCTCCTCTGCCCATTGGACTTTCCAGGCAAGAGTACTGGAGTGGGACGCCATTGCCTTCTCTGATATATATATATATATATATATTCTTTAAAATTAAAAGATACTTGCTCTTTGGAAGGAAAGCTATGATAAACCTAGATAGTGTCATGGAAAGCAGAGACATCACTTACCTGACAAAGGTCTGTATAGTCATAGCTATGATTTTTCTAGTAGTCATGTACAGATGTGAGAGCTGGACCATAAAGAAGGCTAAGCACCAAAGAACTGATGCTTTCGAACTGTGGTGCTGGAGAAGACTCTTGAGAATCCCATGAACTGAAAGGAGATCAAATCAGTCAATCCTAAAGGAAATCAACCCTGAATATTCACTGTAAGCCCTGTTGTTGAAGCTGAAACTCCAATACTTCTGCCTCCTGAGGCAAAGAGTGGACTCTTTGGAAAAGACCAGGATGCTGGCAAAGATTGAAAGCAAAAGGAGAAGGGGGCAGTAGAGAATTCGATGGTTAGATAGCATCACCGACTCAATCGACATGAATTTGAGCAAACTCTGGGAGATAGTAAAAGATAGGGAAGCCTGGTGCTCTGCAGCCCTTGGGGTTGCAGAGTCCGACACAACTTTGTGACAGAACAACAGTTACATTATTTTTCAAATTATTTTCCCATTTAGTATATTACACAGTGTCGAGCAGAATTCCCTGCTGGCATACAATATCTCCTTTTTCATTATCTATTTTAAATATAACAGTGTGTACATATCAGCCTAAACTCCCAAACAATTCCTCCCCCGACCCTTCCCCCTGGTAAGCCATAAGTTCATTCTCTAAGTCTGTGAATCTGTTTCTGTTTTGAGAATAATTAATTTGAACCATTGTTTTTTAGATATAAGTTATAGCATATGATATTTATATTTCTCTGTCTGACTTACTTCACTTAGTATCATAATCTCCTGTTTCATCCATGTTTCTGCAAATGGCATTATTTCATTCTTTGTAATGGTTAATATGGGCTTTGCTTGTAGCTCAGTGGGTGAAGAAACTGCATGCAGTGTAGGAGACCAGGTGTCAATCCCTGGGTCAGGAAGATCCCGTGGGGAAGGAAATGG
Source organism: Bos grunniens (assembly GCF_055505025.1). NCBI lineage: Eukaryota > Metazoa > Chordata > Mammalia > Artiodactyla > Bovidae > Bos > Bos grunniens. The sequence continues at coordinate 94,180,785 of NC_141194.1, read as the reverse complement.
CAACTCATTCCAGTATTCTTGCCTGGAATATGCTATGGACAGAGGAGCCTTGCATGCTACAGTCCATGGGATCACAAGAGTTGGACACAACTTAGCGACTAAACTACCAATGGCTAATATTCTATGTATGAATGTACCACATCTTTATTCATTCATCTGTCAGTGGACATTTAGGCTGCTTCCATGTCTTGGCTGGTGTACATGGTGCAGCAAAGAATATTAGGGTGCACACATCCTTTCAAACTATGTTTATGTTTCTCTGGATATATATCCAGGAATTGGATTGCTGGATATGTGTCCACTCTATTTTTAGTTTTTTTAAGGACTATCCATACTGTTCTCCATAGTGGCCATACCAAGTTACATTCCAAACAAGAGTGTAGGGGGGTTAAATTGGCTTTTGTAGACTGAGTGTCCCTTTTATATTTCTTGTGTATCTCTCTGATGCAAGCTCCTATGAAGCAAGTTTTATCCTCATTCTTACAAGCATGCACACATACACACACTGTCACACATAAAGACTTTTAGAGGATTGAGGCTTATTATTAGACACACCAGCAGCACTTTTAATGTACTAATAACCTACTATGTCTTGAGGCACTCTTCAAGGTAATATCACAAGGTACTTTTTCCAGTAATCCAATAATACCCATTTTTCAGAAGAAGAAACTGAGGCCCACAAAAGGTAAATAATTTACTAAAGTAACTGGCAAAGCATAATGGGAAAATAATAAAGAAATTAATTTTAATTCTCTGAAATTAACTTTTATGGTTTACATAAAATGTAGCTGTCCAAGGAGCTGAATATACATGATCTCATTTAATACTCATATAGTCCATGAGATTACTACTATGCCTTTTTGAAAGTGGTGGAAAAAAGATCCAAGAAATTAAGCCATTTACTTAAGGTTACACAATTAGTAAGTAGCAAAGCTGGAATCAAGATTGCTGGGAGAAATATCAATAACCTCAGATATGCAGATGACACCACCCTTATGGCAGAAAGTGAAGAGGAACTAAAAAGCCTCTTGATGAAAGTGAAAGAGGAGAGTGAAAAGGTTGGCTTAAAGCTCAACATTCAGAAAACGAAGATCATGGCATCTAGTCCCATCACTTCATGGGAAATAGATGGGGAAACAGTGGAAACAGTGGCTGACTTTATTTTGGAGGCCTCCAAAATCACTGCAGATGGTGATTGCAGCCATGAAATTAAAAGACGCTTACTCATTGGAAGAAAAGTTAGGACCAACCTAGACAGCATATTAAAATGCAGAGACATTACTTTGTCCACAAAGGTCAGTCTAGTCAAGGCTATGGTTTTTCCAGTGGTCATGTATGGATGTGAGAGTTGGACTGTGAAGAAAGCTGAGCGCTGAAGAATTGATGCTTTTGAACTGTGGTGTTGGAGAAGACTCTTGAAAGTCCCTTGGACTGTAAGGAGATCCAACCAGTCTATCCTAAAGGAGATCAGTCCTGGGTATTCATTGGAAGGACTGATGTTGAACCTGAAACTCCAATATGTTGGCCACCTGATGTAAAGAGCTGACTCATTGGAAAAGACCCTGATGTTAGGAAAGATTGAAGGCAGGAGGACAAGGGAATGACAGAGGATGAGATAGTTAGATGGCATCACCGACTCAATGGACATGAGTTTGGATAAACTCCGGGAGTTGGTGATGGACAGGGAGGTCTGGCTTGCTGCGGTCCATGGGGTCACAAAGAGTCAGACATGACTGAGCAACTGAACTGAACTGAGAGCTAGTTTGCAAACCAAGATCATCAGATTTTCAAACTGGTGTCCTTCCCACTTTCACTCACAGAGACCAGGTAAACAACCAGCATTTTACCAGTGTCATTCCTCTCTACTACCCAGCCTATTTAATGACTCTATTTATTTTCATCTCCCCTTTTTTGCTTCACTCTTCCTTGCTCTGCTCCAGCATTAGGTATTATTTTTGCTTTATTTTCATTAGCAGCATTTATTTACTGGTTACATATGGTACTTGGCTCCTCTACATATTACATATTAATGAACAAATTGAAAAATGGGCTACATATATTTCAGGGACTCAGAGGAATAGTGAGAGTACATTATTAGAATTGGCACTCTGGAGAGAGATTCAGCCATTGTTTAAACAACAATAACAAATGAATGCAGTATAATCCTAATGAATAAGTATAGTATTAAAATTACTCACAGAGGAGATAGTTCTAACATACTTATGTCATATTCAAAAATCTAGTAATCAACAAAAATGTACTGAATACCACTATGGTGCTAAGTACACAGTTTATTATAAATAATTATAAAAATCTTCATTCATTCTGTTGAAATTTATTAGTCTTCTACTATGCACCAAGCAAAGTTTCAGGTACTAGGAATATAAAAATGAACATGTCTGCCATGGAAGCTTATATTCTGGTAGGGGCCAAGGAAATAACAAATCAAGTAAACATAAATTAAAATTATTGAAAATTACAGTAAGTACTGTAAAATAAACAAACAGGCATCCCATATAAAGAACTGGAAATAGAACTGCCTTCAGTTCAGTTAAGTTCAGTCACTCAGTCAGGTCCGACTCTTTGCGACCTCATGAATCGCAGCATGCCAGGCCTCCCTGTCCATCACCAACTCCTAGAGTTCACTCAGACTCACATCCATCGAGTCAGTGATGCCATCCAGCCATCTCATCCTCTATCCTCCCCTTCTCCTCCTGCCCCCAATCCCTCCTAGCATCAGAGTCTTTTCCAATGAGTCAACTCTTCTCATGAGGTGGCCAAGGTACTGGAGTTTCAGCTTTAGCATCATTCGTTCCAAAGAAATCCCAGGGCTGATCTCCTTCTGAATGGACTGGTTGGATCTCTTTGCAGTCCAAGGGACTCTCAAGAGTCTTCTCCAACACCATAGTTCAAAAGCATCAATTCTTCAGGGCTCAGCTTTCTTCACAGTCCAACTCTCACATCCATACATGACCACAGGAAAAACCATAGCCTTGACTAGACGGACCTTTGTTGACAAAGTAATGTCTCTGCTTTTGAATATGCTATCTAGGTTGGTCATAACTTTTCTTCCAATGAGTAAGCGTCTTTTAATTTCATGGCTGCAGTCACCATCTGCAGTGATTTTGGAGCCCAGAAAAATAAAGTCTGACACTGTTTCCACTGTTTCCCCATCTATTTCCCATGAAGGGATGGGACCAGATGCCATGATCTTCGTTTTCTGAATGCTGAGTTTTAAGCCAACTTTTTCACTCCCCTCTCACCTTCATCAAGAGGCTTTTTAGTTCCTCTGCATTTTCTACCATAAGGGTGGTGTCATCTGCATATCTGAGGTTATTGATATTTCTCCCAACAATCTTGATTCCAGCTTGTGCTTCTTCAAGCCCAGCATTTCTCATGAGGTACACTGCATATAAGTTAAATAAGCAGGGTGGCAATATACAGCCTTGACGTACTCCTTTTCCTATTTGGAACTAGTCTGTTGTTCCATGTCCAGTTCTAACTGTTGCTTCCTGACCTGCATACAAATTTCTCAAGAGGCAGGTCAGGTGGTCTGGTATTCCCATCTCTTGAAGAATTTTCCACAGTTTATTGTGATCCACACAGTCAAAGGCTTTGGCATAGTCAATAAAGCAGAAATAGATGTTTTTCTGGAACTCTCTTGCTTTTTCCATGATCCAGCAGATGTTGGCAATTTGATCTCTGGTTCTTGTGACTTTTCTAAAACCAGCTTGAACATTTAGAAGTTCACAGTTCAAGTATTGCTGAAGCCTGGCTTGTAGAATTTTTAGCATTACTTTACTAACGTGTGAGATGAGTGCAGTTGTGTGGTAGTTTGACCATTCTTTGGAATTGCCTTTCTTTGCTGGGCATACACACCGAGGAAACCAGAATTGAAAGAGACACATGTACCCCAGTGTTCATCACCACACTGTTTATAATAGCCAGGACATGGAAGCAACCCAGATGTCCATTAGCAGACGAATGGATAAGAAAGCTGTGGTACATATACACATGGAGTATTATTCAGCCATTAAAAAGAATACATTTGAGTCAGTTCTAATGAGGTGGATGAAAATGGAGCCTATTATACAGAGTAAAGTAAGCCAGAAAGAAAAACACCAATACAGTATCAGTTCAGTTCAGTTCAGTCGCTCAGTCGTGTCCGGTTCTTTGCGACCCCATGAATTGCAGAACACCAGGCCTCCCTGTCCATCACCAATACATTATACTAATCCATATATATGGAATTTAGAAAGATGGTAACAATAACCCTGTATGCGAGACAGCAAAAGAGACAAAGATGTACAGTACAGTCTTTTGGACTCTGTGGGAAAGGGAGAGGGTGGGACGATTTGGGGGAATGGCACTGAAACATGTATAATATCATATAAGAAACGAATCACCAGTCCAGGTTTGATACAGGATGCTTGGGGCACTGGGATGACCTGGAGGGATGGTACAGGGAGGGAGGTGGGAAGGGGGTTCAGGATGGGAAACATGTGTATGCCTGTGGCAGATTCATGTTGATGTGCAGCAGAACCAATACAATATTGTAAAGTAATTAGCCTCCAATTAAAATAAATTTAAATTTAAAAAAGAATGGCAGGAAGGAATGGGAAGCACTCTACTTAGTAAATGAAGAACTCTCTAAGGCCCATTAAAGAACATATTTTATACTTAAGTGGCTTACATATTAATTGTCTGTAGAACATACAATAGGAGCAAGAATGATATTTCCTTCAGAAGCTTAATGTAATGAAGCCTGGAAATTGTGTACAACAGACCACAAAAACAACTACATTTCTCAAAAAGTAATAAACAGTGTGTGTGTACATGCTAAGTTGCTTCAGTCGTGTCGGACTTTATGACCCCATGAACTGTAACCCACCAGGCTCCTCTGTCCATTAAATTCTCCAGGCAAGAATACTGGAGTGGATTGCTATTCCCTTCTCCAGGGGATCTTCCCAACCCAGGGATCAAACCTGCATCTCTTATGTCTCCTGCATTGGCAGGTGGCTTCTTTACCACTAGTGCCACCTGGGAAGACCATAAAACAGTAATAACATTTAATAAGAACATATATGAAATCTATGGATATATGTGCATTTACATTACACATATTTTACTTTCTGAATAGAGAATAGCTAAATCAACATGATCATTAATTAAGCCATGATGTCATATACTTTGGAAACATCACAATATCATAAATTTTGGGAAAGCAATAATGAAATTATAATACAGTAGGCTTTTTGTAGTGCTCATATGGAAACTGGGATTTTCAGTTAATTTCAACAAAGTCCAGGTTAACACATTTTTCTTCTATATTACCCAGGAGATACTCTTCAAATATAAGAAAATAGAAAGATGAGTCTTATAAAATCCAACTGAATTTCAATTGATGTCTTAAGTACTAGAAGTTTATCTCTATAACTTTTTACCAAAAATTTTGGAAAAGACAGAAATTATTCCTACCTCTAAAAAAATTTTCTCAAATTTCGAGATGGTCATTTTCCAGCTGTTTAATTTTTAGAAGTGAAAATTGAACTATGAATTGCTCAAAGTACTCTTTTTTTCCTAATGAAATGTAGCTATGGGATTTACTATTAGAAATATCTTATTGGAATCAGGCTCAGGAAAGTTTAAGTTAACCAAGAAACAGTATTAGGAAGGCTTTTGCCACTCTCCATTTTTCACCCATTTTGGTTGTTTCTTAACGATGTTTCAGTGAGAAGACTATGAAGCAGTGCCTTCTTGGGCTGGGAGGCTAGGCCTGTCTTTAATGTTTCAAGGTTACTGTGCATGCGGGCTAAATCACTCAGTCGTGCTTGACTCTTTGCAATCCTATGGACTGTAGCCCACCAGGCTCCTCTATCCATGGGATTCTCCAGACAATACTGGAGTGGTTTGTTGTGCCTTCCTCCGGGGGATCTTCCCCACCCAGGGATCAAATTCATGGCTCTTAAAATCTCCTGCATTTGCAGGTGAGGTGGCTCAGAGGTTAAAGCATCTGCCTGCAATGCGGAGATCTGGGTTTGATCCCTGGTTGGGGAAGATCCCCTGGAGAAGGAAATGGCAACCCACTCCAGTACTCTAGCCTGGAGAATCTCATGGACAGAGAAGCCTGGCAGGCTACAGTCCATGGGGTCGCAAAGAGTCGGATACGACTAAGCGACTTCATTCACTCACTCACTCTTTACCACTAGTGCCACCTGAGAAGCCCAAGATTATTGTACCATACATATAAAAGTAGGAATTGAGTGATAATTGAACAACTAATAAGAACCATGATAACATAATGTTTTAAAGTAAAATATGCAATTAAAACTATTGACCCACAAAAAAGTAAAGAGACACAGAAAGTATGTATGTTGATTCCAGACAGTAACAAAACAATGTCATAAACAACTCCACAAAAATCATAATAAATGTGCCAGATAAAACAAAAAAAAAATAGATACCCTCTAGGTATCTTAAGACGATAAATGCAGTCTGAGATCATTTTGTAATATGACAGGAAAGTTCAGATATCTTTGGACATTTCTTACCCAAGGAATTCTCTACTGGTCTACTGGTTACTAATATATTTTTGTTGTGATGTCATTCACTACTGAATTATTCTACCTGAATTATACTCTTTTGATGATTATGGGACCAAATTGGTGGTTCATAGCCAAGGGTAAATATTCATAAGGAAACAGTACACAGCATTTCTTTTATGACCAATGAAGTAATATGATTTATTAAGGCCACTTATCAAGGGTAAAGTGTGGCAAAGATAAATGGAGAAGTAGTTGTCAGTGGTCCTCAAAATTTTGGCTAATGACAAAGAAGTGAGTACATTTGCCCCATCTGCTGTCTGGGAAATAAACTCAGTCAGTTTTGTAAGCTCATTAGATCTCCATTCAGCCATTAGGCAATTTCAAAATATCAACTCCTGCATTTTAATATCCCTGGTAAGGGAAAAAAAAATAATAAGGGTGAACATCAAGAATTCCCTGACTTAGCTGAAGTTTTCCATGTTTCCTGGAAATGATGAGACTCAGTAGTCAATATTCTGAAGAGACTACTTAAACCACATGCTTCTTTTTGCTGGCCCTTCAGCTAAAAGTGGAAGGGTCTGTGATAGGGCATGCCCAGGTATTTTATGAAGGGAGTCTGAATGAAAACTAGGTAAAGACTATGTGGCCAGACAAGTGTTACTAGTGAAGCAAGCTTTTACTCCTGTTTTTGCATAAATAGCATCTACTTTTGAATGCATGACAAAGTGGACATCTCCTATTTACATGGTCTGTGAGCAATGCTTTAACTTAAAGCTGTTTATGTCTTAACTATTGAAAGCTGCTTTTGCCATTGAGTAAAGCTCTTCAAACTTGGTGGTCAACATTTTAAATAACACTAATAACAGTAAAAGAAAGGCAATGTGAAAGAATGCTCAAACTACCACACAATTGCACTCATCTCACACGTTAGTAAAGTAATGCTCAAAATTCTCCAAGACAGACTTCAGCAATATGTGAACCATGAACTTCCATATGTTCAAGTTGGTTTTACAAAGGCACAGGAACCAGAGATCAAATTGCCAACATCTTCTGGATCATGGAAAAAGCAAGAGAGTTCCAGAAAAACATTTATTTCTGCTTTATTGACTATGCCAAAGCCTTTGACTGTGTGGATCACAATAAACTGTGGAAAATTCTTCAATTGATGGGAATACCAGACCACCTGACCTGACTCTTGAGAAACCTACATGCAGGTCAGGAAGCAACAGTTAGAACTGGACATGGAACAACAGACTGGTGTTCACCTTGACCGTTCAATTAGGGTGGTGCCTATGAGGCTTCTCTGCTGAAAGTTACTCTTTATTATCTTCTGTAACTAATAATTATTTTGTGGAGAGACACTTAGAATATATGTAAATATCAGGGTCTTCATCATACTTTCAATGCATTTATTTCATCAATATTTATTAGTATAGATTCATGGTTTCTTATTCAATGAATTATAACCCATTATTATCATTATTTATTCTTACACTGAAATTGTTCCTAATTTAACCAGTGAGAATACTACTGAATCCACTTCCAGTATCCTTTTGACATGTCCTCATTATGCCCCATCATTATCTGACAATTTTTTTTTTTTGCTTTCTGATGAACAAACGGTTCCAGCTTTATCTTATACTTTCTTTGCCCCAGTCCTGAAATCAGCCATTTCCCCCAAAAGTTCTGACTCCTTTTAAGGAAGAATTTTATTTAGAAAAAATGATGTTCTGGTCAATGGTTGTACTTATTACAGCCCAGACTGCTGTCACTGCTCCCAGACCCTTCAGTGGACAGAACATAAACACATGCATGCATGCGCACGTGCACACACACACACGTAAACATCAAAACACACAAACACATATCTGCATTTCGTATCTATCTGTGTATATTAAAATCATGAATTTACACTGAGAACTCTAATTCCAATTACATTACACAGTGTTCATCCTAGCTTTCTTCCTTTCTATATTTGTAACCTTTTTCCAAGACAAAAAACCTGATTCCCTTTATCCTTAACATAATAATTTATTTGCTCAGTATCGCTATATGTGACCAATCTCCATTACCATTACTACACCTTTCCATATTCAGTTGCTCTCCTCACCCTAGAAGAATTCCAGTATCACCCCATCTGAACTCTGTGCTGGCTGCACTGCTATTCCATATATGGACAATTTCCTCTTTCCAGCCATGCTTTGACACTATGTGTTAAGCCAACAATCATGTGTGGACTTCAATTTTACTCTAATCAGCCTATGCTATCCCACTTTGTTGTCCCTCTGAGTGGATACTCTTCTCAGCCCAACATACCAAAATGCCCCACATAAATGCATTTTCATTTCATTAGAATCATTAATATAAAAGTTAAGACTTCTATGTAGATCACCAAAAAGTCTGTCAATAACAGCAATGTGCTGAATGGTTTATTGCTTATCTTTAAATCTGTCCTTGGAAAAATGGAACAATAAAGTGGTTGAGTTATTAAAAAAAAGAAGCACATTACATGTGTTAGAATGCATTCTTCTCTTCAGTCCAAGGTGCTGAAATGGCTTTAATAAGAAATAAGATTTTTTCCTATGACTTCAAATTCATTGGTAATAATCACTGCACAGTGATGCGTATTGATACACCAAGTTTAGAAACAATTCGATCTTCACTGTCTCCAGCAAGGAGAAATAGCCAGCTGATAGCTTACAGTGAATGGTGTCATATTCATGATCTCTGAAGGAGAGAATTTTGCTCTGGGACCAAAGATACAGCTTCAGTCACCCAGAGCTTCATGTGGCAAAATTTTTATTAAAGTAGAAAGGGATAGAGAAAGTTTTTGACATAGACATCAGAAGGGAGCAGAAAGTGCCCCAGTCACTAGTTTGGGTGGGGCTTTATATACTTTTTCCATTGGTTATTAACAATAGACTAAAGAATATCTCAAGATTTTACGGGTCTTACCAGACCCATATGTCTTAAGATAACCAGATTCATCAGAAGGTTCCTGTTAAGAGGGAGAAACGTGTCCTTAAGCAAGATACATTGTTGTTATATAATCATTAGTACAGAGTTTAGGGAAAAACATATCCTTGATCAAGATGAGTTGTTTTATTGTGTAATCATTAGCTCTGGGCTTAAAAAATAATGTCTTATGTGATTAAGGAAGGTAGAAAAAAAATTGTCCTTTTCTCCTCCTCAAGGACTCTGGACCCCTTTCTCCTCCTCAAGGGGCTGAACTCCTTATCAACCTATCTAAGAATTAACTTCCTCACAGCTATAGGGGGTAGATATAGTGCATCATCAGCTGCATCAGCAATAGGATATATTTCAAACATATTTATCTTTACTCTGACCTATAAAATCTAATGTTTTATAGAATTTTCAACCATTTGTTTCTTCTGCCTCAGATTCTTTCATAACTGCCCTGCCTATCTCCAAACCCAGGTTCTCCTTCCGATCTCAAACTCTTCATGCCAATAGGTATAAACTATGAACATAAGAACACCCAATTCTGAAGTGAGCCACCATCGTGTACTGAGGTTGTGGAATCTGGACCCAGATTTGGTTCTACCACTTATTAGCTGTCTGACCTGAAAACCATGACCTCTCTGTCTTCTTATAAAGGAGTGAAAGAAAAGGAAGACATATGACTCTCTAATGTTTACTTCAGCTTCCCAGTTTTAAGACTTTTGAAAGCACAGTATAGTCATCATGATGAAGAAGAAAGACCACTTGTCAGAAATCACCTTTTTAAGATGTAATCTTCTGATCATGTCCTTTGACCCTTAATGTATTCATCTCCCTTACTCTTCATATCCAATTCACTAAGACTGTCTAAGACTTGGCAGTTTTACTACCTAAATATCTTTCAAAGATGTGCACTAACTTTCTTCTAGCCTGGTCCAAACAACCATTGTTTTTTGGCTAAACAAATACATCTACTTTCTCATTATTGCACATTAATCTACCTTCATCCCATACCTTCAATACTACAGTCAGGGTTATCTTTTTGAAATTCAATTGTAGCCATGTTGTCCCAACCCATTTGTGCTTATAATTCTCCATTTGTTTTACATTTTCATTAGGATACATACTAATTCATCGATGTAGCCTGTTTATTAACCCTTGATGTGCCAGCCTGGAACTACTTCTTCATTCTAAGACCTCTTATTATACTTATTGTACTATCTCTTATTCTAGGATGATCTTCTTTCCATCAGTGCATCCAGTGTTCCCTTGTAACACTCTATACTCTAGCCACACTGATATTATTTGAGTTTTTCATACTCACCAGTCTTCCTCCCACCTTAATATCTTTGCACACATTATTGTGTTCATGGACCATCTGTCTCTTCTCTCAAATCCAATTAATGTTGACTCAAACTATGAATTCATCTTAAACATCACTTGCTCAAGGAAGCTTCCCCTAACCACTTAAGTAATTCAAATTTCCATATTATAGATACTCATTGACTTTATGTCTCTCCTTCATAACACTTTGCTCATTTGTAATTTCAGATCTATTTCTTAGGGCATTTGATAAGTGTATGTCTTCCACACTACTAAAAAAGAATAGGTCACTACTGCCTTCCCACACATAAACATAGTGTGTGGCACATAATGAGTTCTTGAGTCAAGTGGCCTGGATCATAATTCTAGGTGTCTATTTTGCTATGTGATCTTTGATTTTTAAAGGAGTATAATCTCTTTATTATTAAATCTTCTTATCTTTAAAAGCAATAATCTCTTTATCAGAGAGTTGTTTCTTACTTATTGGCCAAGTAAGATATAATCATCGAGAAGATGCAATCATTTATTTTTTGAAATTTCAATATATAGCTCAGATCTGTGAAGTGAATGAATAAAACTCATGAAATTAGTACAATGTTTATGTTATTTTTACAGTACCACCAAAGAAGTGTAGATGGTAACATACTTACTGGAGACAATGAAGATCAATGAAGATCAAATTGTTTCTAGATCTGGTGTATCAATGTGCACTACTCTGTGTCACCAATGGATTTGAAGCCAATAAGAAAAAAGCTTATTTCTTGTCAAAACCATTCAGCACTTTGAGCTGCAGAGAAGAATGCATTCTGACACATGTACTGTGCCTATCTTTGGTTGAATACCCTATTTCCTAAGAGTTTGTGGCTGTATTTTCCAATGGAAAGGAATGAGCATCTGTCAATGATCTTAAAATCCTTTTCTTATATATTATACATCTCTACCCGCATCTTTCTTTCTTCTTGTGCCTATGAAATAATTGTCACATTTTAGTAGGACCTTTCAGTGTTGATGAATTAGTCTTGAGAATTGATAACTTCAGAGGTGGTTCCAACCAGAGATGCCCTTTGATTGGTTCCTACTGTTATAGGAGAAAGTAAGAGGCACCTGGACCATATTGTTAGAGAGCTAGAGTGAGAGGAAGAGAGAAGACATTTTAAGTTTAAAACTTTCCACGTGTTTCTTTTGTAAGAGATTTAGCTTCTACCACAAAAAAAGATATTGACAGTAACTAAGATTTATACCAAAAAGCTATTGTGTCAGGAAGAAAGGAGAAGAAAGGCAGCAGCTATATATGTCTTGCTGACCACTGGATTCTTGGTATCTAATGCAATGCCTAGCACAGTGGCCCCTCAGTAACTATTTGTTGTAGGAATAAATGACATGAATAAATGAAAAAACAAATGAGTAAACGGAAAAACATTGGCAAATGAAATTACAATCACTGAACAAAAACTTCACTAGTAATCACTTATTCCAACAAAGAGGGTTAGTTCTTGCTTTCAGCCTCCATTTAATCTTTTACAATTGCTCAAGGCATAAAGGTACTTTAACATCAGTTATCTCCAGATTTTCCTGTGCATGAGGTCAAAATGTCACTTGCCCTAATAGATGTAGTTGAGGTCAATTAATTTCGTAAAAATTAATGACCAATTCCAAATTAGTGCCTTCAAAATCCATTTCAAACTGTATTTGTACTTGCTTCTTTTTTGACCCCAAGACTGTCAACCACCCCTCAGTGAGCCACACCTATTAAACATTTCCTGACTCTTTTTTTGGTAACTTAGCACATGAAAACTGAGGTAGAAATAAACCTGGAAGATTCCAATAGGATCTTTAACTTGTTTTGATGAATCCAGAAGAGAAGGAATTGAGAAATACACCCATAATCTGTGTAGTTGGAGAGGTCAGAAATTTAATTTTAACCTCATAAAACTAACTGTAACTGAAACCATTATTACTCAGTGTTTTATTCTATTACACAAAAAATGATGACCCAAAGTATTTTTATATGTGCCGCCATATATTACAGTATGTGCTGCCATTAGATATCAATATATTTTCAAGTAATTTGTACACACACATATATGTTATTTACATGATATACATAAACATATGTATCATGTCAATATATGATCCATGCCACTCTTTGACTTGAAAATAAATGGAAATATAATATTAAGTAAATAATAATCAGAGTTAATGTGTTTGTTTGATGTCTTATTTTGGTTTTGTTTGATTTAAAGCTCTTAACTAGCTTCTTTTAGGAAGAAACCTCATTAAATATGGAATTTGGTTCTTCACACAGAAAAATTAAGTTCTGAAAATCTAACTTCCATGTGTTTTGAAATTAAATGATGAAAATGAGGGAAAAGTTTGTCAAACAGGACAGCCAAACCCAACTACACAGTCTGAGCTTCAAATAGTTCCTACTTAAAGAGAGTATAAAAACAGAACTACTGAGAGTATATAAAGAAAGAGAATCCATATAGCACCATGAAGGGCAACATTCAGCTCTGTTTTAAATGCCAAGCAGTCAATCTAAAAAAAGGAATATGATTTTAGAGTTCTTGAAATGACTTATAAAAAACATTGCAAAAGATTAAAATGTTGGTGGTGCTATGCAAATGTCTCACTTGATATTGAAATTTTAAAAATAAATGTTTACTTTGTTTTCCATTTAGAGAAAAAAATACAACGTCTCCCCCACATCAAGAATGCTATCGGTTTAACCATTTGCTGAGTGGATAAAATTATTTACCTTTCCATCTTTTTATCCTAGACTGTATGAAGGGTATATATATGTGTATGTATATATATATATATATATATATATATAACTTAACAATGGAATCATTCTATTCTTTATTTCCTTATTGATAGTACTCTTGATTTTTTTTTGTCCTCCTCTTATTCCCTCCTTCACTTCATTAACTCAACCTAAGGATCTGTGACACCTTTACTATGTATATTATATAGTTATCCTAATTTGTCACAATCTTATATACTCTATATTTTATGTTTCCGGCAATTTGGCAGGCTATATGTGCAGAGAAATGCTTCCAGAACAGAACACTGTATTTGTCTAGCATGTTTCAAACATATAATCTACATATTTCTGGCAATAGAGTGGACTAGATGAGCAGAAAAATACCTCTTCACACAGAATACCTCAAAGTGCTACATAAAATATCTTTAGATATCCTTTTAAAAACACTGTCATAAAATAAGAGAATCAATGAAGGAGCTAGAAGTGACAAGAAAATAAAAAATAACAGAGGGAGCCTTTGGCAATCATGTTTGCATCATCTGCCACTGCTCTCCCTGCACTGGGTTACTGCTATTTGTCAAGGAGCAGACACATGAGCCAAGCTGAGCTGATCATTTTTTTTTTTCCTTCCGGAAATTTAAATCTAGGATTCAGAAATTGCAAGTCAGTATTGAATATGGTTCTAAATTTGAGAGTTTTAAGACAACCATATACTTCCATAAGGGCATAGAAGCAAGGAAAGTCAGTCTTCAGTATAAGAGAAAAATGAAGTGGAAAAAGAGAATGAAGCAGTAGACAGTACCCCCTGGGTTTATGACAGCTTTCTATTCCCTGATTCTAATCCCTTTTTTAAGTCAAGATGTGTTTATAGATACATTAGTCTGATATGGCTATTATAACAAAGTACCATAGTGTTTTTAGGAACAAAAATGTATTTTATTTGAGTTCTGGAGGCTAGAAGTCTGAGATTAAAGTGTCAATAGATTGGTTTCTATTGAGGTTCTGTCATTGGCTTGTAGATAGTCATTTTCCCACTATGTCTTCAGATTATATCCCCTCTGTGTGTTTGTGTCCAAATTTCCTCTTCTTATAATGACACCAGTCATACTGTATTAGGGCCAACATTTATTACCTCATTTAATCTTAATTAACTTTTTAAAACCTCTATCTGCAAATGTGGTCACATTCTGATATACTGAGTGTTGTAACTTCAACTTATGAATCTTGTCGAGGACACAGTACAGCCCACCCCACTGCCCTTGGCTTCTATGAGACAAATTCATATCTTTACATAACCCATATAAAGCTTACCCACCATCTGAATCAATGTCTATTGTGTCTCACATAAAGAATTTAAAAATCATCACACAAAACATAATTCAAAACTATTAAAATACTTACTGAGGCATCAGTAAATGCCAAGAAGAGATTCCAAAGTTTTTACACTACAAAATTCCTTTAAAATCTTTCTAATCCACTTATCTCTTCAAAACCCAGTCATTATCACATTCCAATATCTTTCTCTTTTCTATTGAAATATAAACACATGTGTTTGTGTGTGTTTTCTCTTTCTGTTACCACAGAGAAATAATGTTGACTGTTATGCAATGTAAGTAAAATCATTGTTCCACTCTATTACCTCCATAAGAAGTATTTGTTTCTCCTTCTTTCCTGTATTTCTTCTATCTGATATTAAGTCTACTGTATTACTCAAATTTTGAAGTAAAGATTTTATATAGACCTTATTTTTTTCTAAGGTGGGCTTCCCTGATAGCTCATTTGGTAATGAATCTGCCTGCAGTGCAGGAGACCCGGGTTCAATTCCTGGGTCAGGAAGATATGCTGGAATAGGGATAGACTACCCACTCCAGTATTCTTGGGCTTCCATTGTGTGGCTCAGCTGGTAAATAATCCACCTGCAATGCGGGAGATCTGGGCTCAATCACTGGGTTGGGAACATACCCTGGAGAAGGGAAAGGCTACCCACTCCAATATTCTGGCCTGGAGAATTCTGGCCTGAGAATGGCTCGAGACTTCTGGCCTGAGAATAGGTCACAAAGAGGTCAGACATGAATGAGCAACTTTCACTTTCAAGGGTAAGAATAGGTTGGTGGTAGTGTACAGCTGTGACACAGCCACCACTCTCCAGAGAACCAGCAAGATTTTTCTCACTGTTCTATCATCCTAGTACAATATTATTTGCATATAGTTACAGCTGCTCTGATTGTAAATAGTATGTAGAGTCACCAGAAAACTTCAGGGTATTAAAAAGCTCCTCTTCTACTTCACTTCACCAAAAAGATCTCCTTTACTGATTCTAGTACAATGTCAACTCTCTCTCTCTCTTTCGCAGATTAAGTAACTGAAAGGCCAAATCAAATGTTAATGTATGCTCTGGAGAAAATAATCAATTAGTCTACTTAGTAAAGATAATGACCTTAAGTTAGTATGGCAGTGGATAGATAAGTTTTGATGGGTGTAAGGGGTTGGAGCAGGCAAGAAAGTTATAGAGTTTGGAAGGCTACTCAGGATGTTCCAGGTAACTAAAGAATAAAATAAGGGCAGTTAAGTGCATGGGAAAGGTATTGTGGGAAACCAAGAATTAAAAAGTGTTGAATACAAACTTTGCTCACATATCTGCAATTTCAATTTTTATATGAACACTATAGCTTAAAGACATCATCACTGTAAAATCATGAGTTTGGGGCATGGAAGAATGACATGTGCTCTATTCTTTAGCTCAAATGCCAAAAGATTAGTTCATAAATAAAGCTTTCAAACATTCACTGTGACTAAAACCACTTGACCCTCTATATTTTAACTCACATCTACTACAAGTCTTTCACATATCATCTATTAATCATCTTAATAGTCAAATAGAGATACCTGAAGGTAGCATAGTTAGCCTGTATTTGGCACATTATGCTTAGAAATAATGCAAACTTGTATTTCCTTTTGTTTTCACAATATACCAATAACAAAACTCACTTGGCTCCTCCTGAACTACAATTCAATTGTGTGTGTGTGTGTCTCAAGATGGTTGTTTGTTTGGCTATTGGTTGAATCCTGTGACATTTCTCTTTGACTTTGTACTAAGTTTTTTAGAACTCTAAATTTTGTTTGCTCCTCTCCAAAGAGATTTCTTGAATTTGTATATATGATAAACATTGCACTATACTGGACTGGAGAAACAGAGTCTTGAGGCATCTTTGGAGATTCACTGAAAGCAATTAGCATGATTTATTTATTACCTGTATATTTTCATTCTCTGTGATGTCTTTCATCCAAGGTGCTCAGAGAGTTTTTCAAAATATAAACTAACCCTCAGCCCCCCTCGAAGTATAACGAGGAAACAAGGGATAGGAGGAAAATCCATCTATAGAGTATTCAAAAAAATTCCCCTGTCCAATGCAGTAGAGAAAGACCAGTCTTGGAACTATTCAGCTTAAAGAAACAACCCTTGAAAATGCAACCTGGGAAAAACATCTCCACTCGAACTGGAAACAAGCATGGGCACTCAGAAGTTATAAATAAATTACTTTGTATTTCTCTCTCATAGAAAATCTCTGGAGAAAAGAACTATAGCAGATAGCTTCTCAGAGATGATAAGGTTTTCAATGCTCAGATGTGATTGTCAGTGGCAACTTTTCCCTGGACACTGGAAGATAGAGAAAATGACCTTGAAGAGGAATTTTCTTCAAAATTTCTCTTGAAGGAAGATGGCGATGGATCAGTTTCTACTATTGGCAAGTCTCTACCATAAGGTATAGGATAATAGTGTCAGGAATGTGCATATCTGTGTGGGTCAGTGCAGAACAAGGAAGACTAAGGGAGGTAGATTTAGAACAAATCAAAAGGATGGGACCAAATGTATCAATTTATAGTAATGACTAAACCAGCTCTTGCTTCCTCTTAAAAATTCAGGCCTAGGGAGAGTGGAAAACAGTGATGTAGAAGTATAGGCTACCTCTTTCCAAACATACTCAAAGCTCTTCCTTTATATCCTATCTTTGTGGAATGAATGAGAGAGAGAAAAAAAAAGAGCTGCCTGGTTTATAATGGGGATATTAAAATTATAAGTAATGCAAATATCACATTTATAAATAACAGTTATTGAGTGATGAAAATGGACCAAGCACTGAAAACCTTTTACATGCATAATCTCATTTAATTCTCACAGTAACCTTAAAAGGTAGGTACTATTAATATTCTCACATAACAATGGGTGAAATGCAGATTCTGAAAGCTTAAATAACTTTTTAATATTACGAAGTAAGTTGTAGAGTCAAGATACTAACCTAGGCCTATATGATTCCAAAACCTTTACTTTCAATCCCTGTTATATTGTACCTTTCTCTATAAAACACTAAAGGGGGCTTTGGATGCTCTATTATATAACTGCAAATGCATTCCAATGTGACTGCAGACTTGGGAATGGATGGCAGTATAGTTGTAGTGGGAGTTCTGAGAGGAAGATGAAAACCAAACAAAACATAGCAGAAGATTAACTAAATAATCCTTTCCTTTGCCTCCTTAAGCCAATTTTACCAAAGGGGAGGGGGGGAAGGTTAATGGTAGAAATAAACTAAGTTAGGTGACACTGAACAGTGTTACTGATTTGCGGAAATAGTCAGTGAGAACTCCCAAGCAGCCCCAGAAAATATCTGATTATATACAAAAGTGTTAACCAGGAGGAATTTCTTTCCTTTGATGTACTTCTTTCTGTATTAAAAATTACTTACATATACACAATGGAGTATTACTCAGCCATTAAAAAGAATACATTTGAATCAGTTCTAATGAGGTGGATGAAACTGGAGCCTATTATACAGAGTGAAGTAAGCCAGAAGGAAAAACATAAATACAGTATTCTAACGCATATATATGGAATTTAGAAAGATGGTAACAATAACCCGGTGTACGAGACAGCAAAAGAGACACTGATGTATAGAACAGTCTTATGGACTCTGTGGGAGAGGGAGAGGGTGGGAAGATTTGGGAGAATGGCAATGAAACATGTAGAATATCATGTGGGAAACGAGTTGCCAGTCCAGGTTCGATGCATGATGCTGGATGCTTGGGGCTGGTGCACTGGGACGGCCCAGAGGGATGGTATGGGGAGGGAGGAGGGAGGAGGGTTCGGGATGGGGAACACATGTATACCTGTGGCGGATTCATTTTGATATTTGGCAAAACTAATACAATTATGTAAAGTTTAAAAATAAAATAAAATTGGAAGAATAAAAAAAAAAATTACTTACATCTGTAGCATAACCATGATCTATAAAACTGCTTAAAAAGTGGAAACTTGATGGTTGACTCTCCAATGCCCATCTATAGTAACTCACCCCCTTTGGGGATGCATAAATATATGTGGTGTCTCTTCTGCTGGCTCTGGCCCTGCACTGTCATGTCCCACCTGTTTGTTTTTTCTGTCAATAATACCTTCTCTAATTTTTTCCTCTTTGTTTTGAAACTTATTTACATTTTGTTCCATTTCCTTAGAGACTAGAAATTAAAAGGATAAACTAATTTTGTGATAAAATATCAGTAATAATTTAAGAGCTTAACACTCTGAGATCACATTGGCATTAGAACCTCAATAAGTTATTACTAGTAAAATTACAAGCTCCAGATAGAGCTAGTGAAGTAGATACTCTGATTAGAGATCATTGCTAGCAAGCCATTTGAATCACATCATCTAAGAAGCTGGAAACTTTGATGATATTATATGTAAAGCCAGACTGGTGCTACAGGGTGGCAAAGATGCTAGTTCACTATAACAGCTGTCCTATCAGCCTCAGCTGGAGCATGGAAGAAGCTAACCCCAAAGAAACATTGATTAGCAATTTACTCCTTGGCATAGAGGGAAAACGTCTGGCTAGACTTTCATCCAGACTGAAGAAAGTCTGTCTATAATACCTCCATTTACACGAGCAATATCTGTCTTAAAGCTTTTTTCCTTTATTGGAAAGATTAGGTTGAATACACCAGATATCTTCTTTTGCTTTGTATCAACTCTAGCTCCTTTGGAAATAAAAAGTTAAAATAAATGAAAATGAATTAAGGTTAAAAAGACAGTGGAGATTTAAACCATTAAAAATTACTCTATGTGGATTTTATCCTCTTTATACCAATAATGCAAGCCAGCACATTTTTTCTTATTTGAGATAAAATAAAAAATTATAGACAAACATATCTAATGTCTCTTGTTTTCTCTTCAATGAATAAAATCAATAATTAAGTATGTACTTACCTTCCCCTTTTGTGACAATCTGAACATGATTGGAATGTTGGGTCTGACCAATTTAGACATGGAAAGTGGAAAAAAAAAAAAACAACTCTGCTAGAAAATTTGGGGGCCACAGCAAAGTGATTCTTTAAAGAACTTCTTGGCACTTCTGTATCTATTTTTACTTATAGTCCATATTCTGCTCTGTCATTTTATGCCACTGCTTAAAACCTTTCAGGGGCTTTCCATGGACCTCGAGAAAAATTGAAATTCCTTAATATGATGTCTTAGTCCATTTGAGTTGCTACTACAAAATACCACAGACTTGATTACTTATAAACATAATATACATTTATTTCTGACAGTTCTTGAAGTGGGAAGTCATAGATCAAAGACCTGCAAATTCGGTGTCTGGGGAGGGCCCTCTTTCTTGTTCATACATGAATGTCTTTTTGCTATGTTCTCACATGGTAGAGGCTAGGCTTCAACAGTATATGAACTGAGAACATCCAGATGTTCAAGCTGGATTTAGGGAAGGCAGAGAAACCAGAGATCAAATTGTCAACATACATTGGATCAAAGAAAAAGCAACAGAATTCCAGAAAAACATATACTTCCACTTCATTGACTCTGCTAAAGCCTTTGGCTGTGTGGATCACAACACTGTGGAAAATTCTTAACAAAATGGGAATACCAAACCATCTTACTTGACTCTTGAGAAACCTGTATGCAGGTCAAGAAGCAACAGTTAAAACTGGACATGGAACAACAGACTGGTTCACAATTGGGAATGGAGTATGTCAAGGCTGTATATTGTCACCCTACTTATTTAACTTATATGCAGAGTACATCATGAGAAATGCTGGGCTAGATGAAGTACCAGCTGAAACCAAGATCGCTGGGAGAAATGTCAATAACCTCAGATATGCAGATGACACCACCCTTATGGCAGAAAACGAAGAGTAACTAAAGAGTCTCTTGATGAAGATGAAAGAGGAGAGTGAAAAAGTTGGCTTAATCATTTTGATATTTGGCAAAACTAATACAATTATGTAAAGTTTAAAAATAAAATAAAATTTAAAAAAAATTAAAAAAAAACTCAACATTCAAAAACTAAGATCATGGCATCTGGTCCCATCACTTCATGGCAAATAGATGGAGAAACAATGGAAACAGTGACAGACTTTATTTTGGGAGGCTCCAAGATCACTGCAGATGGGGACTGAAGCCATTAAAATTAAAAGACACTTGTTCCTTGGAAGAAAAGCTGAGATAAACTTAGCATATTAAAAAGCAGAGACATTACTTCACCAACAAAGGTCAGTCTTGTCAAAGCTATTGTTTTTCCAGTAGTCATGTATGGATATGAGAGTTGGACTATAAAGAAAGCTGAGGGCCAAAGAATTGATGTTTTTGAACTGTGGTGTTGGAGAAGACTTTTGAGAGTATTGCAAAAAGAACAAACTAGTCAATCCTAAAGGAAATCAATCTTGAATATTCATTCGAAGGACTGTTGCTGAAGTTGAAGCTCCAATACTTTGGCTACCTGATGTGAAGACCCGACTCATTGGGAAAGACCCTGATGCTGGGAAAGATTGAAGGCAGGGGGAGAAGGAGACAACAGATGATGAGATGATTGGATGGCATGCACATATGTTCTTGTAACTAAGTAATTCTCTGTTCTCTAAGCACAACTCACTTGGAACTCAACTATCCAACTCTACTGGATTTCTTTAAGTTCCCCCAAATTGCTATAATCCTTATCCTGACTTTTCAGATGCATCTGCTTCTCTCTAGTAAATAGCTTAAACCCACCTCATCTCTGCTTGGATTTGTTCAATGAACCTTCACTTAATCCTTACCTCTCTATTTTTCCCCATTCCAATTCATTCTCCAGACTGCAGCCATAGTTATTCCCATCCTAACACACTTATTGTTATGCCTCTTAAGACATTCTCTAAAACACACATATTTCATTATGTCATATTATTAAGTTTCTTTAGGAGCTCACCACTTATTTTCAGGGTAAAATTTTAAACTTCTTAGCATTCAATAGGCCATCCTTGATAAAAGATCCTACCTAACTTTCCAGCTACAAAACTCCCCATTTCTTCATCTGCAACCCATGTGTGAAAAACATAGATGTGCCTACAGATCTCTATAAATATTTCAGGTCCTTTAAAAAATCTCATTCATAGGAAAATTAGATATCCAATACTGACCTATGATTTCAGAAGTCCAGAAAGACTCTAGTTAAAAATAGCTTACACCATGCCCCCTTCATTGCTTATATATATGTACCTGAATCTCCAGCACTGTAACTTTTTAAAAAATATTTTGATTAAAAGTAATAAACAGATTATGAATATAAGTATTTTTTTTAAGTTTGAGGAAGATTTTGTTGTTGTTGAAACTCTCTGAAAGCTCTCTGAAAGTGAGTGAAGTCAGTCACTCTATCATGTCCAAATCTTTGTGACTCCATGGACTGTGGCCCCTCAGGCTCCTCCATTCATGATATTTTCTAGGTAAGAATACTGGAATGGGTTTCCATTTCCTTCTCCAGGGGATCTTCCTGACCCAGGGTTTGAACTCAGGCCTCCCACATTGAAAGCAGACCCTTTACCATCTGAGCCACCAGGGAATACCTATATTAAAGCTTCAGCTCTTCCATTTATGAAATATCTACCACATGAAATATCAAGAATTAAATACAGTAATACAAAGTTCATTATATAGCATATATACAGCTTTGGTAATTCACATGCAACTTATATGGTCACTTCAGCTATGATTAGTTATTATATCTTTGCGTATTTTCATTTATCTGCTTGCTTTCCTTTATGAAAGCTATCTTTAATATATTGAAAAGTGATGATTTTAATTAGTATTAATAAGTAATCAATTATATTTTGTAGAATATAATGGTAGATAATGAACTTTGTACTATCTTATGTACTATCTTATATACAACCTAGATAGCATATTTAAAAACATAGACATTACTTTGCCAACAAAGGTCCATCTAGTCAAGGCTATGGTTTTTCCAGTAGTCCTGTATGGATGTGAAAGTTGGACTGTGAAGAAAGCTGAGTGCCAAAGAATTGATGCTTTTGAACTGTGATGTTGGAGAAGACACTTGAGAGTCCCTTGGACTGCAAGGAGATCCAACCAGTCCATTCTGAAGGAGATCAGCCCTGGGTGTTCTTTGGAAGCTGAAACTCCAATACTTTGGCCACCTAATGTGAAGAGTTGACTCATTGGAAAAGACCCTGATGCTGGGAGGGATTGGGGGCAGGAGGAGAAGGGGACGACAGAGGATAAGATGGCTTGATGGCATCACTGACTTGATGGACGTGAGTTTGAGTGAACTCCAGGAGTTGGTGATGGACAGAGGCCTGGTGTGCTGCAATTCATGGGGTCACAAAGAGTCAGACACGACTGAGCGACTGAATTGAACTGTATTATCTAGTGTAATTCTGTATATGTCATGTGGTAAATATTTCATAAATGGAAGAGCTGAAGCTTTAATATAGGTAATCTCTGCTGGCTCAAATGGTAAAGAGTCTACCTGCAATGTGGGAGACCCAAGTTCAAACCCTGGGTCGGGAAGATCTCATGAATGGAGGAGCCTGGGGCTTTACACTCCATGGGGTCAAAAAGAATCAGACACAATTGAGCGACTTCACTCACATTCAGAGAGCTAGTCATGAACAACAACAAAATCTTCCCCAAACTTAAAAAAAAAAAAAAACTTATATTCATAATTTATGTTTATTACTTTTAAGTAAAATGTTTAATAAAAGTTACATTCTCTGGGAGTCCTTTAACTTTATATCTCTCTCTAACCCCCCTTTATGGATCTATTTTAAATCCTCTTTGTGTTGCATTCAGCTCAGTATTGGTTATGCCTTTACTGAATAACATTTTGTTTGTTGAATAAGGAAAGATCTACCCTTGGGGGTAGTAGTTGAAGCATTTTATATTTTATTCTTGGAACTAAGCTGTGGCAGGTGAATCTATGACTTGTCACATCTCACTTTTCATCACTGAGAACACAATAAATGCATAAAAAGGTGTGATGTCATAGGTATGATTGTATTCCTGATATCTCCCTTCAGCAATTTGAGTTACAGGTAAGTAGTTTTGTTTTTCCTAAGAAAAAAATTTGCCTTATTAACATCTTCAGAATACCAGATTAACCAGAAGAATCAGAAAATCAGTTGATAGATGTTTCATCTAAAAATTTTCAATCATACCATACACAAAGATAAACTCAAATTGGATTAAAGATCTAAATGTAAGACCAGAAACTATAAAACTCTCAGAAGAACACATAGGCAGAACACTTCATGACATAAATCACAGCAAGATCCCCTATGACCCACATTCTAAAGTATCAGAAGTAGAAACAAAAATAAACAAGTGGAACCTAACTAAAGTTAAGAGTTTTTGCACAGGAAGGGAAACTCTAAACAAGGTTCAAAGATAACCCTCAGAATGGGAGAAAAAATGAAACAACTGATGAAGGATTAATTTCCAAAATATACAAGCAGCTTATGCAACTCAATATCAAAAGGTAGGCAGAAGAATTCAACAAACATTTATCCAAAGAAGACATACAGTTGACTAATAAACACATGAAAAGATGCTCAACATTGCTCATTATTACAGAATGCAAATGAAAACTACAATGAGATATCACTTCATATCGGTCAGAATGGCCATCATAAAAAAATCTACAAACAATAAGTGCTGGAGAGGATGTGGAGAAAAGGGAACCACAGAAGAATTTCTGATACTTCAGTCATTCTAGTATTCTTGAACTGTTGAACTGTTGGTTGGAATGTAAATTGCTATAGGCACTATGGGGGACAGTATGGAGATTCCCTAAAATACTAGGACTAAAACTACCACAAGACCCAACAATCCCACTATTGGGCATGCACCCTGAGAAAATTATAACTGAAAAATACACATGTACCCCAATGATCATTGCAGCACTATTTACAGTAATTAAGACATGGAAGCAACTTAGATGTCCATCAACAGATGGATGTATAAAGAAGCTGTGGTACATGTACACGATGGAATATTACTCAGCCATAAAAAGGACTGCATTTGAGTCCATTATAATGAGGTAGATGGACCTAGAGCCTATTTATACAGAGTGAAGTAAGTCAGAAAGAGAAAAACAAATATCATATATTAATGCATATACATGGAATCTAGGAAGATGGTACTGATGAAGCTATTTGCAAGGCAGAATGGAGACACAGACATAGATAACAGATTTTTGGACAGACACAGGGGGAAAGAAAGGGTGGAATGAATGGAGAGAGTAGCATGGAAACATATACACTACAATATGTAAAATAGATAACCATTGGGGATTTGCTATATGACTAAGGGAGCTCAAACTGGTGCTCTGTGACACCACTCTAAAGGAGTGGGATGAGGTGGGGGAGGTAGGAGGGAGGTTCAAGAGAGAGGGTACATATGTATACCTATGGCTGATTCATGTTGATGTATGGCAGAAACCAATACAATATTGTAAAGAAATTATCCTTCAATTAAAAATAAATTAAATTTTAAGATTTCAATCAAAAAGAAGTTTCTGGTATCCAAATGCTTAGTGTAATAGAGAGATGATCAATAAAAAAGTCAACAAAGGAGAAACTCACTGGTTCTAAAGAAAATTTGAAGTGGAGATCCTTTGGAGACCTTTCATCTCTTCTTTCAGTACAGTTCTCCCTCATGATTGTTATTATTCTTGTTCAGTCACAAGTTTTGTCCGACTCTTTGAGACACAGTAGACTTCAGCATGCCAGACTCCTCTGTCCACCACTATCTCTTGCTGTTTGCTGAAGCTCATGTCCCTTGAGTCAGTGATGCTATTTAACCATCTCATCCTCCATTTCCCCCTACTCCTCCTCCCAATCTTTCCCAGCATCAAGGTCTTCCAGTGAGCCGCTTCATCACATCAGGTGGCCACAGTATTGTAGTTTCAGCTTCAGCAACAGTGCTTTCAATGAATATTCAAGGTTGATTTCCTTTAGGATTAACTGATTTGATCTTGAATTCAAGGGACTCTCAAGAGTCTTCTCCAGCACCACAGTTCTAAAGCATCAATTCTTCACCGTTCAGCCTTCTTTCTGGTCCAACTCTCATATCCATACATGACTACTGGCAAAAAAGATTGCTTTGACTATATGGACCTTTGCTGACAAAGTGATGTCTCTGCTTTTCAATATGCTGCCTAGGTTTGTCATAGCTTTCTTTCCAACAAGCAAGTGTCTTTTAATTTCATGGCTAAAGTCACCATCTGCAGTGATTTTGAAGCCCAAGAAATAAAATCTGTCACAAGTTCCACTTTTTCCCTTTCTATTTGATATGAAGTGATGTAACTGGATACCATGATCTTAGTTTTTTGAATGTTGAGCTTCAAGCCAGCTTTTTCACTCTCCTCTTTCATCCTTATGGAAAAGTTCTTTAGTTCCTCTCTGCTCTCTGCCATTAGAGAGGTTTCATCTGAATATCTGAGGTTGTTGATATTTCTCCCAGCAATCTTGATTCCAGTTTGTGATTCCTCCAGGTTGATATTCACATGATCTACTCTGCATGTAAGTTAAATAAGAAGAGTGACAATATACATCCTTGTCTTACTCTGTTCCCAGTTTTGAACCAGTCAGTTGTTCCATGTCCAGGACTAACTGGTGCTTCTTGATATGTATACAGGTTTCTCAGGAGACAAGTAAGGCGGTCTGACACTCCCATCTCTTTAAGAATTTTCCACAGTTTGTTATGATCCACACAAAGGCTTTAGTATAGTCAATGTAACAGATATTTTTCTGGGGATTTAGGTCCCAAGATGGCAGAGGAATAGGACTGGGAGACCACTTTCTCCCCCCACCAATTTATCAAAAGATCATTTGAATGCTGAGAAACTTTCACAAAACAACTTCTGAACCCTGGTGGAGGACACTACACACCCAGAAAGGCAGCCCATTCTCTTCAAAAGGAGGTAGAACAAAATATAAAAGACAAAAAGAGAGACAAAAGAGTTATGGACAGAGACCCATTCTGGGGAGGGAGTGGTGAAGGAGGAGAAGTTTCCAAATAGCAGGAAACCCTCTCACTGGCAGGTCTGTGTGGAGTTTTGGAATCTCAGAGGGCAACACAACTGGAAGAAAAAAAAAAAAGCAATATCCCAGGGAAAACGCACCTAACCACAACTCCCAGTGAAGAAGTAGCCCATATGCTCTTGTCCACCACCAGTGAGCAGGGGCTGGACAGGGAGGCACAGGTTTCATGCTTAGGGTAAGGACCAGGCCTGAATGCCCTGAGGATAATTTGAGGGAGCTAATGTGAGGTAGCAACCCAAACTTTGGGATAGCTGGAGAGTCAAAGAGAGAACTTTCTTGCAAAAGGCTCTAATCTAACTCACAGTCTGGACTGCCCACAGAAAAAAGGATTGAGCGAATACCAAAGGAAAGCTATCTGGCTGCATACAGGCCCCTCCCCTGCCACTGGAGGCAGGGAGGCAGGCATGCAACAGCCAGAGCCAGAAGGTAAGAGGAAATCTCAGCCCAGAGACTGGGATCTTCCACCAAACTATGAGCAGGCTCCCAGTTGCTAACAAGTCTTCCTGGGATCCTGGATGGTTGGCATCTGCCAGGAGGGTCAAAACCTGAGATCAGCTCCCCAGAGGAGACACACAGCATACCAGAGATGGTGCTTTTGTGAGGCACCCGGGAAACTGAGCAGCCAGGACTAGGGATTTGATTAAGACACAGGGCACCTGGAACAGTGTGCTTGCACAGCACCTGGTCACCTGATCTGCTTGGACCTGGGAAGATGACAAAATGCACACCCGAGTCTGTGCCCTTGTGGAGTACCCAAGAGCCTGAACCTAAGGAGCTTAGATCTGGGAAATGCACAAAACTCAGGGCCCGCTTCAGACAGTACACCTGCAGAGCAACCTGGAGCCTGAGCAGGGTAGACCCAGAAAGTAAATGCTGCCGTGAGCTGGGGCAAACCCAATGTGGTCCAAACACTGTGAGCACTCTCCACACATGTCAGTGATATTTGTTTGCAGTGTCCCTCCCTCCCCACAACACAACTGAACAAGTGAGCCTAAATAAGTGACCGCCTCTGGCCCCTTGTGTCAGGGGAGAAATTACACAATGAAGAGGCTTGCAAACAGAGGAAGCCAAAACAAAGTAGAGGGAACTGCTTTGCAAGTGACAGGTGCAACAGATTAAAACCCTGTCCTTAACATTGACTAAGCATGGGAAGGGACTTATAGACCTTGAGAAGAAGTCAAGCTGGAACAAGGAACTATCTGTAACTGAACTGACCCCACACTGCCCACAACAAACAGCTCCAGAGAAATTCCTAGATATATTTTTACTATAATCATTTTTTAATTTTTAAGTTATTTATTACTCCTTTAATTTTCATTTGTATAACTTACTATTACATTGCAAAAAAGGACCCTATAATTTTTGTGATTGATTTTGTTTTGTATTTTTAATATTGTATTTTTGAGAGTCTAACCTCTACTCTAGATTTTTAATCTTTGCTTTTTTGTACTTCTTCTCAATTTTGTACCTTTAAGAATCTAATCTTCAGTATCCATTTTCACTTAGGGGTGCGATTACTGACTTGATTGCTCTATCCCCTTTTGACGCTCCCATTTCAGTGCCAGGTCACCTCTAACTCCTCCCTCCCCCTTATTTTAACTACTTAACTCTTTGAATCTCTCTGGGTGATCTGGGCTGTGGAGAATACTTAGGAAAATGATTACAGGCTAGATTGGTCTCTACTCTTTTGACACCCTCTCTTCTCCTCTTCTATCTACCTCCTCCCTCTTCTCATCTCTGCGTAACTCTGTGAACCTCTCTGGGTGTACCTCACTGTGGAGAATCTTTTCAACATTAACAAAGATGTTTTCTAATCTGTGCTGTATGGATGGAGAAGTCTTGAGGCTACTGTAAGAATAAAACTGAAAGCCAGAAGCAGGAGGCTTAAATCCCAAAATTGAGAAGACCAGAAAACTCCTGATTCTAGGGAACATTAATCAACAAGAGCTCATCCAAAAGCCTCCACAACTACATTGAAACCAAGAGCCAAAAATTTCCAGAGCAAGACATATCATGCTAAGTCTCCAGCAATGAAGGAACACAGCCCTGAGCATTAAAATAAAGGCTGCCAAAACCATGCTGAGCCCATAGACACCCAAAAACTCACTATTGGACACTTCATTGCACTCCAGAGAGAAGAGATCCAGCTCCACCCACCAGAACACAGACACAAGCTGCCTTAACCAGGAAACCTTGACAAGCCAAGGAAATCTAAACAAGATGGAAAGGCAGAGAAATATTCAACAGGTAAAGAAACATGATAAATGCCCACAACCAAAGAAAAGAGGAGGAGATAAGGAGTCTAGGTGAAAAAAAAATGAGAATTGATAGTAAAGATGATCCAAAATCTTGAAAACAAAATGAAAACAAAATAAATAGACTAGAGACAAGAATTCAGCAGATGCAAGAAATGTTTAACAAGAACCAAGAAGAAATTTTAAAAAGAACCAATCAATAACAAATAGTGCAATAACTGAGATCAAAAGCACTTTGGAGGCAACCAACAGTAGAATAACTGAGGCAGAAGATAGGATTAGTGAGGTGGAAGGTAGAATGGTGGAAATAAATGAAGCAGAGAGGAAAAAAGAATTAAAAGACATGAGGACAATCTAAGAGACCTCTGGGACAATGTTAAATACTCCAATATTTGAAGCATAGGAGTCCCAGAAGAAGAAGACAAAAAGAAAGGCCATGAGTAAATACTTGAAGAGATAAGAGTTGAAAACTTCCCTAAAATGGAGAAGGAAATAGCCACCCAAGTCCAAGAAACCCAGAGAGTCCCAAACAGGATAAACCCAAGGCAAAACATTCCAAGACACATATTAATCAAATTAATGAAGATCAAACAAAAGGAACAAATATTAAAAGCAGCAAGGGAAAAGCAACAAATAACACATAACAGGATCCCCATAAGGATAATAGCTGATCTTTCAATAAAAAGGCTTAAGGCAGGACATACTTAAAGTCATGAAAGAGAAAAGCCTATAACCCAGATTACTATAGCCAGCAAGGATCTCATTCAAATATGAAGGAGAAATCAAAAGCCTTACAGACAAGCAAAAGCTGAGAGGATTCAGCACCACCAAACCAGCTCTTTCACAAATGCTAAAGGATCTCCTCTAGACAGGAGACACAGGCAAGATTTATAAACTCGAACCCAAAACAACAAAATAACTGGCAACTGGGTCATACTTATCAATAATTACCTTGAATGTAAATGGGCTGAATGCCCCAACCAAAAGACAAAGACTGGCTGAATGGATATAAAAACAAGACGCCTATATACGCTGTCTACAAGAGACCCACCTCAAACCGAGGGACATATAGAGATGGAAATTGAAGGCCTGGAAAAAGATATTTCACACAAATGGAGACCAAAAAAAAAGGGGGGGGGAGTAGCAATACTCATATCAGATAAAATAGACTTTGAAATAAAGGCTGTGAAAAGAGACAAAGAAAGACACTACATAATGATCAAAGGGTCAATCCAAGAAGAAAATATAACACTTATAAATATATTTGCACCCAACATAGGAACAATATAATATGTAAAGCAAATGCTAACAAGTATGAAAGGGAAACTAGCAGTATAACAATAATACTGGAAGACTTTAATACCCCACTCACACCTATGGATAGATTAACAAAACAGAAAATTAGCAAGGAAACAAAAACTTTAAATGATGCAATGGACCAGTTAGACCTAATTGATATCTATAGGACATTTCACCCCCCAAAAAATGAACTTCACCTTTTTCTCAAGTGCACATGGAACATTCTCCAGGATAGATCACATCCTGGGCCATAAATCTAGCCTTGGTAAATTAAAAAAAAAAAAAAAAAAAAACTGAAATCATTTCCAGCATCTTCTCTGATCAAAATATGATAAAATTAGATGTCAACTACAGGAAGAAAACTATCAAATATACAAACAAACGGAGGCTAAACAACATGCTTCTGAATAACCAACAAATCACAGAATAAATCAAAAAAGAAATCAAAGTATGCATAGAAATGTATCAAAATGAAAACACAACCCAAAATCTATGGGATTCAGTAAAAAGCAGTGCTAAGGGGAAGATTCATAGCAATACAAGCTTACCTCAATATACAAGAGAAAAATCAAATAAATAACCTAACTTTACACCTAAAGCAACTAGAAAAAGAAGAAATAAAGAACTTCAGGGTTAGTAGAAGGAAAGAAATCATAAAAAAAATATAGTGCAAAAATAAGTAAAAAAGAAACAAAGGAGACTATAGCAAAAATCAAAAAAGTTAAAGCTGGTTCTTTGAGAAGATAAATATAATTGACAAACCATTAGCCAGAGTCATCAAGAAAGAAAAGGGTGAAGAATCAAATCAACAAAACTATAAATGAAAATGGAGAAACCACAACAAACAACACAGGAATACAAAGGATCATAAGAGACTACTATCAGCAACTGTATGCCAATAAAATGGACAACTTGGAAGAAATGGACAAATTCTTAGAAAAGTATAACCATCCAAAACTGAACAAGAAAGAAGTAAAAGATCTTAACAGACCCATCACAAGCACGGAAATCGAAACTGTAATAAAAAATCTCCCAGCAAACAAAAGCCCATGACCAGGTGGCTTCACAGTGAATTCTACCATAAATTGAGACAAGAACTAACATTGATCCTACTCAAAATCTTCCAGAAAATTGCAGAGGAAGGTAAACTCCCAGACTCATTCTATGAGGCCACCATCACCCTAATACCAAAGCCAGACAAAGATGCCACAAAAAAAGAAAACTACAGGCCAATATCACTAATGAACATAGATGCAAAAATCCTTAACAAAATTCTAGCAAACAGAAACAAACAACATATTAAAAAGATCATACATCATGAACAAGTGGGCTTTATCCCAGGGATGCAAGTGTTCTTCAATATTTGCAAATCAATCAATGTGATATACCACTTTAACAAATTGAAAGATAAAAACCATAGGATTATCTCAATAGATACAGAGAAAGTCTCTGAGAAAATTCAACACACATTTATATAAAAACCCTCCAGAAAGCTGGCATAGAAGTAACATACCTCATCATCAGTTCAGTTCAGTTAAGTTGCTCAGTCGTGTCCGACTCTTTGCGACCCCATGAATCACAGCACGCCAGGCTTCCCTGTCCATCACTAACACCAGAGTTCACTCAAACTCATGTCCATCAAGTCGGTGATGCCATCCAGCCATCTCATCCTCTGTCGTCCCCTTCTCCTCCTGCCCCCAATCCCTCCCAGCATCAGTGTCTTTCCCAATGAGTCAACCCTTCACATGAGATGGCCAAAGTATTGGAGTTTCAGCCTTGGCATTAGTCCTTCCAATGAACACCCAGGACTGATCTCCTTTAGAATGGACTGGTTGGATCTCCTTGCAGTCTAAGGGACTCTCAAGAGTCTTCTCCAGCACCACAGTTCAAAAGCATCGATTCTTTGGCACTCAGCTTTCTTCACAGTCCAACTCTCACATCCATATATGACCAGTGGAAAAACCATAGCCTTGACTAGACAGACCTTTTTTGGCAAAGTAATATCTCTGCTTTTTAATATACCTAATCATAATAAACCCATATATGTTAAACCCACAGCAAACATTATCCTCAATGGTGAAAAACTGAAAGCATTTCCCCTAAAGTCAGGAATAAGATAAGGGTGCCCACTCTCACCACTAATATTCAACAAAGTTTTGGAAGTTTTAGCCACATCGATCAGAGAAGAAAAAGAAATAAAAGGAATCCAGACTGGAAAAAGAAGAAATAAAACTCACTATTTGCAGATGACATGATCCTCTACATAGAAAACCCTAAAGACTCCACCAGAAAATTACTAGAGCTAATCAATGAATATAGTAAAGTGGCAGAATATAAAATTAACACAAAGAAATCCCTTGCATTCCTATACACTAACAATGAGAAAACAAAAAGAGAAATTAAGGAAACAATTCCATTCACCATTGCAATGAAAAGAATAAAATACTTATGAATAAATCTACCTAAAGAAATAATAGACCTATATATAGAAAACTATAAAACACTGATGAAAGAAATCAAAGATGACACAAATAGAAGGAGAAGTATACCATGTTCATGGCTTGGAAGAATCAACATAGTGAAAATGAATATACTACCAAAAGCAATCTTTAGATTCAGTGTAATCCCTATCAAGTTACCAATGGCATTTTCCACAGAACTAGAACAAATAATTTCACAACTTGTATGGAAATACAAAAAAAAAAAAAAAAAAACTTGAAGCCAAAGCAATCTTGAGAAAGAAGAATGGAACTGGAGGAACAACCTGCTTGACTTCAGACTATACTACAAAGCTACAGTCATTAAGACAGTACTGGCACAAAGACAGGAATATAGATCAATGCGGCAAAATAGAAAGCCCAGAGATAAGTCCATGCACCTATGGACACCTTATCCTTGAAAAAGGAGGCAAGAATATACAATGGAGAAAAGACAATTTCTTTTACAAGTGGTGCTGGGAAAACTGGTCAACCACTTGTAAAAGCATGAAACTAGAACACTTTCTAACACCATCAGATCAGATCAGATCAGTCGCTCAGTCATGTCTGACTCTTTGCGATCCCATGAATCGCAGCACGCCAGGCCTCCCTATCCATCACCAACTCCCGGAGTTCACTCAAACTCACGTCCATCGAGTCAGTGATGCCATCCAGTCATCTCATCCTCTGTCGTCCCCTTCTCCTCCTGCCCCCAATCCCTCCCAGCATCAGAGACTTTTCCAATGAGTCAACTCTTCACATGAGGTGGCCAAAGTACTGGAGTTTCAGCTTTAGCATCATTCCTTCCAAAGAAATCCCAGGGCTGATCTCCTTCAGAATGGACTGGTTGGATCTCCTTGCAGTCCAAGGGACTCTCAAGAGTCTTCTCCAACACCACAGTTCAAAAGCATCTATTCTTCGGCACTCAGCCTTCTTCACAGTCCAACTCTCACATCCATACATGACCACAGGAAAAACCATAGCCTTGACTAGACAGACAAACATAAACTCAAAATGGATTAAAGATTTAAATGTAAGACCAGAAACTATAAACCTCCTGAAGGAAAACTTAGGCAAAACACTGTGACATAAATCACAGGAGGATCCTCTAAGATTCACCTCCCAGAGTAATTGAAACAAAATCAAAAATAAACAAATGGGACCTAAGTAAACTTAAAAGCTTTTGCACAATGAAGGAAACTATAAGGTGAAAAGACAGCCTTCAGAATGGGAGAAAATAACAGCAAATGAAGCAACTGACACAGAATTAACCTCAAAAATATACAAACAGCCCATGCAGATCAATTCCACGAAAATAAATGACCCAATCAAAAAAATGGGCCAAAGAACTAAACAGACATTTCTCCAAAAAAGACATACAGATGACTAACAAACACATGAAAAGATGGTCAACATCACTCATCAAATCAAAACCACAATGAGGTACCATCTCACGCTGTCAGAATGGCTGCTATGAAAACGTCTATAAACAATAAATGCTGGAGAGGATGCAGAGAAAAGGGAACCATCTTAAATTGTTTACGTGAATGCAAACTAGTACAGCCACTATGGAGAACAGTGTACAGATTCCTTAAAAACCTGGAAATAGAACTTCCATATGACCCAGCAATCCCACTGTTGGGCATACACACTCAGGAAACCAGAATTGAAGGAGACACTTGTACCCCAATGTTCATCACAGCACTGTTTACAATAGCTATGACATGGTAGCAACATAGATATCCATAAGCAGATGAATAGATAAGAAATCTGTTGTATAAATATACATACACAATGTAATATTACTCAGCTATTAAAAAGAATGCATTTGAATCAGTTCTAATGAGGTGGATGAAACTGGAGCCTATTATACAGAGTGAAGTAAGAAAGAAAAATACCAATACAGTATATTAATGTGTGTGTGTGTATATATATATATATATATATATAGAGAGAGAGAGAGAGAGAGAGAGAATTTAGAAAGATAGTAATGATTACCCTATATGTGAGACAGCAAAAAGACACAGATATAAATAACAGACTTTTGGACTCTGTGGAAGAAGGCGACGGTGGGATGATTTGAGATAATAGCCTTGAAACTTGTATATGACCATATGTGAAATATATCACCAGTCCAAATTCAATGCATGGAACAGGGCATTCAAAGCTGGTGCACTGGGACAACCCTGAGGGATTGTATGGGGAGGGAGGTGGGAGGGGGCTTCAGAATGGGGGATACATGTACCCCTATGATTCCTGTCAATGTATGGCAAAAACCACTACAATGTTGTAAAGTAATTAGCCTCAAATTAAAATAAATATAAATTAATATTTTAAAAAAGAAGTTTTTCTTGAATCCCTTTGCTTTCTCCATGAGCAAATGAATGTTGGCAATTTGATCTCTGGTTCCTCTGCCTCTTCAAAACCTATCTTGTACATCTGTAAGTTCTCAGTTCAGATTACCACTGCAGCTTAATTTGAAGGATTCTGATCATAATCTTGCTAGCATGTAAAATGAGAGCAATTGTACATGAGTGTGAACATTCTTCAGCATTGTCCTTTGAGATTGGAATGAAAACTGACCTTTTCTATTTCTGTGGTGCTATAGAGTTTTCCAAATTTGTTGATATAATGAGTGTATCACTTTAGCAGCAGCATCTTTTAGGATTTTGAATAGCTCAACTGGAATTTTGTCACCCTCTCTAGTTTTGTTTTTAAAATGCTTCCTAAGGCCCACTTGACTTCACACTCCAGGATGTCAAGCTCTAGGTGAGTGACCATACCATCATGGTTATCTGGGTCATTAGGATCTTTTTGTACAGTTCTTCTGTGTATTCTTGTCACCTCTTCTTCTATTAAGTCCTTACCATTTCTCTTCTTTATCATGCCCATTCTTGCATGAAATGTTCCCTTGATAGCTCCAGTTCTCTTGAAGAGATCTCTAGGCTTTCACATTCTATTGTTTTCCTATATTTCCTTGCATTGTTCATTGAAGAAGGCCTTCTTATCTCTCCTTGCTATTCTCTGAAAATCTGCATTCAGTTTGTATATCTTTCCCTTTTTCCCTCGCTTTTCACTTCTCTTTTTTCCTCAGTTATTTGTAAAGCCTTCTCAAACAACCACTTTGCATTCTTGCATTTTTTTTTAGAGTGATAGTTTTGGGCACTGCCTCCTGTACAATGTTATGAACCTCCATCCATAGATCTTTAGGCATTCTGTGTACTAGATCTAGTCCCTTGAATCTATTCATCACCTCTACTGAATAATCATATGGGATTTTATTCAGATCATTCCTGAATGGCCTAGTGGTTTTCCCTACTTTCTTCAATTTAAGCCTGAATTTTGCAGTAAGGGTGCCATGATGTGAGCCACAGTAATCTCCAGGTCTTGTTTTTGCTGTCTGTATAGAGTTTCTCCATCTTTGGACTCAAAGAACATAATCCATCTGATTTTGATATTGACTGTCTGGTGATGCTCACGTGCAGAGTCATCTCTTGTATTGTTGGAAGAGGGTGCTTTCTATGACTAGCATGTTCTCTTGACTAAACTCTGTTAGCTTTTGTCCGGCTTCACTTTGTACTCCAAGTCCAAACTTGCCTGTTATTCCAGGTATTTCTTGACTTCCTACTTTTGCATTCCAACCCCTATGTTGAAACGGACATCTTTTTTTTGGTTAGTTCTAGAAGGTGTTGTAGGTATTCATAGAACAGATCCACTTCAGCTTCTTCAGTATCAGTGGCTGGGGCATATACTTGGATTACTATGATGCTAAATTGTTTGTCTTGGAAATGAATCGAGATCATTCTGTCATTTTTGAGATTGAACCCAAGTACCATATTTCAGACTCTTTTGTTGACTATTTTCTTGTCTACTCTATTTCTTCTAACAGATTCTTTCCCACAGTAGTAGATAATGGTCATCTTTATTAACTTCACCCATTCCTGTCATTTTATTTCACTGATTCCTAAGATGTTAATGTTCAATCTTGCCATCTCTGCTTGACCATGTTCAATTTACCTTGATTCATGGAGCTAACATTCCAGGTTCCTATGCAATGTTGTTCTTTACAGCATCAGACTTCCCCAAAATTTGGGAAAGATGAACAAAGCCAAATTTTCATTCATGCATTCCCAGATTAACCTTTATATGTAACCCATCACAAATGGAATTTTAAAACTCAGAGATTTAAAAAAATGAGTAGTATGCTGTTGTATAAACTATATTAATGTTATATTAAAACTGTAACTGAAACAAAGCATAGAAATAAGACCTATAAATATAAACAATTAGATTGAATACACCTAGAAAACAAAACTTGGTAAGAATCTGTTCTGAAAGGATAACATCTGTCATAGCATAAGTTGATAATTAACGAAAGATTTAAACAAAAACTAAGTGCTTTCAATTCAGTTCACAGGTATCTAGTACCAACTTTCCCACTATTAAATTATTCATTAAAAAATATATAAGTTCTTCAGACTTATGGACATGGGAGGGAGGAGGGGGTTAGACAAATGAAAAGAGTATCATGATAATATATGCACTACCATATGCAAAATAGATATCCAATGGGAATTTGCTGTATGACTCAGGGAACTCAGACCAGTGTTCTGTGACAACCTAGAAGGGTGGGATGGGTTAAGATGTTGGGGGGAGGTTCAAGAGGGAGAGGACATATGTATACCTATGGCTGAATCATGTTGGCTTTCTAAGGCCCACTTGACTTCACATTCCAGGATGTCTGGCTCTAGGTCAGTGATCCCACCATCGTGATTATCTGGGACATGAAGATCTTTTTTGTACAGTTCTTCTGTGTATTCTTGGCACCTCTTCTTGACATCTTTTGCTTCTGTTAGGTCCGTACCTTTTCTGTCCTTTATCGAGCCCATCTTTGCATGATATGTTCCCTTGTTATCTCTAATTTTCTTGAAGAGATCTCTAGTCTTTCCCATTCCGTTGTTTCCCTCTATTTCTTTGCATTAATCCTTGAAGAAGGCTTTCTTATCTCTTCTTGCTATTCTTTGGAAATCTGCATTCAGATGCTTATATCTTTCCTTTTCTCCTTTGCTTTTTGCTTCTCTTCTTTTCACAGCTATTTGTAAGGCCTCCCCAGACAGCCATTTTGCTTTTTTGCATTTATTTTCCATGGAGAAACCAAAGGAACCAGAGATCAAATTGGCAACATCTGCTGGATCATGGAAAAAGCAAGAGAGTTCCAGAAAAACATCTATTTCTGCTTTATTGACTATACCAAAGCCTTTGACTGTGTGGAACACAATAAACTGTGGGAATCACAATAAACTGTGGGAAATTCTGAAAGAGATGGGAATACCAGACCATCTGATCTGCCTCTTGAGAAATCTGTATGCAGGTCAGGAAGCAACAGTTAGAACTGGACATGGAACAACAGACTGGTTCCAAATAGGAAAAGGAGTACGTCAAGGCTGTATACTGTCATCCTGTTTATTTAACTTATATGCACAGTACATCATGAGAATCGATGGACTGGAAGAAACACAAGCTGGAATCAAGATTGCCGGGAGAAATATCAATAACCTCAGATATGCAGATGACACCACCCTTATGGCAGAAAGTGAAGAGGAACTCAAAAGCCTCTTGATGTAGGTGAAAGAGGAGAGTGAAAAAGTTGGCTTAAAGCTCAACATTCAGAAAAGGAAGATCACGGCATCCGGTCCCATCACTTCACGGGAAATAGATGGGGAAACAGTGGAAACAGTATCAGACTTTATTTTTCTGGGCTCCAAAATCACTGCAGATGGTGACTGCAACCATGAAATTAAAAGACGCTTACTCCTTGGAAGGAAAGTTATGAACAACCTAGATAGCATATTCAAAAGCAGAGACATTACTTTGCCAACAAAGGTTCGTCTAGTCAAGGCTATGTTTTTTCCTGTGGTCATGTATGGATGTGAGAGTTGGACTGTGAAGGCTGAACGCTGAAGAATTGATGCTTTTGAACTGTGGTGTTGGAGAAGACTCTTGAGAGTCCCTTGGACTGCAAGGAGATCCAACAAGTCCATTCTGAAGATCAGCCCTGAGATTTCTTTGGAAGGAATGATGCTAAAGCTGAAACTCCAGTACTTTGGCCACCTCATGTGAAGAGTTGACTCATTGGAAAAGACTCTGATGCTGGGAGGTATTAGGGACAGAAGGAGAAGGGGACAACAGAGGATGAGATGGCTGGATGGCATCACTGACTCGATGGATGTGAGTCTGAGTGAACTCCGGGAGTTGGTGATGGACAGGGAGGCCTGGCGTGCTATGATTCATGGGGTCGCAAAGAGTCGGATACAACTAAGCGACTGAACTGAACTAAATGGCAGAAACCAAAACAACATTGTGAAGCAATTATTCCTCAATTAAAAATAAATTATTTTTTAATTAAGTTCTTCTTATTATTACTCCAGAATACTTCTACATCATAGCTCACAAAGGTGAGTAAAATACAGTCTCTATTTGCAAAAAACTCATAATAAAACAAATGACAGTTAAATCAATAATTATGTCACAAAATGGAAAGAGAAATAATACAGTCTATAGAGAGAAAAGAGAAGGGGCAGCTTTGTAGGAAGTTTCATGAAAGACTGAGTCTACTAATAAGTGTTGCAAGGAAAACATACTTGGAAATATTCCAAACTCATTGCAGTGCTGGTTCCAAATTAGATGATCACATAAATCCTTGCTGCCCTGAACAGTACTAAATTAAAAGGACTTGCATACAGTAAATATTTGGTAGTGAGGTTGGGTAGGGTTAGAGGTTTAGATTGCAAGTAATTGTAGATAAAATCCTCACTTGTCACCTGCTTCACCTCTTTCATTGTCTTGCTACATGTAGCCTTACTATCTTACTACCTGTAGCCAAGAAATGCTAACGAAACTGATAATCTATCAACTTTCAAGAACATTTGGTTCTAAGAGAAACAAAACATATTAAAGGAAAAATAATAAACACATATTTCTGCTTAATTTTTTTTTAAATTCCTCTTAGTTTGGTCACTAAATTTGCTTTACCAGTGCTTGTTAAATTTCTATAAGTCCTAACAAAGATGAATTGTATATTTAGACTAGATTTATGGCTTCTCTCCCAACTAATTTCTCTATGGGAGTTTGAACCTGAACCTTTAATCATAAACAAGTGAGGTGGATGATAAAAATTAAAGAAATGAAGAATTTCAGAACTAAATATAATCATTAATGTATTCTTTTGATCCAAAAGAACTTAAGCCATAAAGAGATATTGATACATTAAAAACAATTATTTTGAAAATACAAGAAAAAAAGAACTCAAAAAATCTTGGTATTGAATGGTGACATATAACAAGCATAATTTTCATTAGGTTTTAATCTCAGGTAAACAGTGTTTCTTTTTACCACAGCCCATCCCACAATTATTGCTGTACATAGCAAAATACACACATGCAGTGGCATTTTTCCCTGTAAAATCTCACTTGATCATTTCACCTGTATCCAGTGGAATATCAGAGACTCGGATGACCAAGTTTATAGTGTCAGATCTACATCTTACAAACTGTGTCACCTTATATTAATTATTTACCCTTTCTAAACCTCAGTATTTTCAATTATTCAAAGTTAATAGTCTTTCCTACACCAAAAATTTGTGGACAGCATTAAATGAGGTAATCAGTATGAATGCACTTTGAAAACCCAGAAATATTATGCAGAAGAGAGTAATGGCTTATTTTCATGAAGGTTTTTGACTATAGTCTCTCAGAGGCTTGACTGTGCCCTACAGAGTCAGATAATATGAAATAGAATGTGTTTTACATGTACAACATACTTAAAGAAAGAAACAAACACACACAAATATAGTATCACCATGAATTTATGATAATAAGTGATAAACTGCTTTCTTCCTACTGGAGTATTCTCTGCTGGTAATAATGTAAAGATACATTAGCTGTTCAGAGCTGAAAAATTTTAATTTAATATATGATTATAATAGTAATGGCACATGATAACTCATTAGTGCTCACTTAGTGTATGCTAATGATAATGCATTAAATAATATCTCCATAATGGCAGTGCATTTAAACTGCCCCCTCCCTCAGATGTGCCATATCTCTTCTCCCAGAGCTAAAGATTCAAAGAACTAAAGATTTAAGCCCATTAAACAATGATCAGATTGTACATGATACTATTAAATAACCTCAAGGCAAGTGAGCTTTCAGATGCTAAGGCATACAAGAATATTCACCCAGTGTCAAGGGGTATGTATTCCAAATAATGTTTTCATTTTCACAGTGTCTCTATACCATACCATTGTTGCTGAGGCCTGAGAAGTAACTCTAATGTGATAGAATTCGGGTTTGCAGTAAAAAAAAAAAAAAAGAAAAAGAAGAAGAAAAGAAAAGTTAGCAGCTGTTTAACTCCAGGAAACTTTATTTATTTAAGTACCCTTCAGATAACATCATCTGGTAATTGGGTACTGTGTATTCACATTTATACCTGGTCATAAGTTCAGTTTATTCACTTTACTAGAGATTATCAATATGTGAAATAGTCATTAGCTCTGCAAATAAAAATTGAGACTGACTACCCAAAATCAAAAATCAGGATCCAGAGTCAGAGAGATGGCCAGCTTGACTAGAAACATCTGCTCTTGAAAAATTCATCCTATCTTATTTGGTTTATGCTCTATTTAGCCAAGTTGTAATAAAAGCCACTAAAAGATCTGAGAATAATATTATTTGGTGCCTACAGTTGGGGAAGTACTGATATAATCACTGAGAATGATTTGAGCAATCAGGTAACACAGCATGTGCTCCATTGTACCATAACAGCATGCAAAGCATCAAAGCCCAAAGCCTACAAATTAGCCTACAGTGTATATATACCCTCAGAGCTCTGTTCAGGTCATAGATCAGAATCAAGACTTTTAGAAACAACTTCCAAATATGGATCCTATCATATTTGTGTCATCCATTGTGCCTACAGCCTTCAGTATTATCCAAATAAAGTAGAAATTATTGCTGATTTACCTGCTATTTTCTCATCATTAGAGTAGCACAAAGGGATAGAGGTGAGATTCCCATGGGAACCATATGCTGGTATTTCTTGCCTTTCATGAAGGAAAACACAATCACAGTTGCATCATCAGCACTTAGCTACTCATATAAGCAAGTGTAGGTGGACACCTATACGATGTGAAAATGACAAAAATGACCTACTAGCAACTGGACATGAACTCTGGGTTGTTTTTTTTCTGAGTTATAGTAAAGAAGTAAATTGAGTCATCTCTACTGCCTCATTCAGGCTGCTTAGTTACCAAAGAATCTATCAATTTTAGAAGAGATTGTCCAGGATAAGGTCAGAGACTGCCTGAATCTTCCAAACATTTTATTACCTAAATCTTTCCTTGAAAAATACCAAATGAAACTTTCAAATTAGGGTAATTCTGTATTAACAGTCCTGAACTGAAAAAAGACAGATGTCAATAAAATGAAATTAAAGAGGAAATTCTAAAGATTAGGGAGAATTGGTTCAAAAAACAAACAAATGAAAAGTCTATCAAGCATAAACTGCTGATTTACACAATAATATGTAAAACATTTAGAAAAATCGCACTATATATGCTGATCCAAACGGTGAAGCTTTTACCTCTGTTGCTAATCTCCTGCTTTGTATAGCCAAACTAACTGATGGCTCCAGGCCTTGAACCTCTGGATCCATTGTCATGTTTACATGGAAGTAACTCTTCTCATGAGCTAGTAGCAACCAATGAAAGCATGACAGGGGTATAAACAGAGATCTGTTACTGAGAGATGCAGGACTTTTCCACTGGGCAACTTTACCTCAAGGACTCTGCTGCAGTCTTTTTACCCTATCTCTTTCTTTACTTGTCTCCTTCATGAGTGCCTGATCTACATCAAGATCTGAAAGCTCTCTCATTTTATTATCCAACTTTTTCCCCTTGACACCTCAAAGGCATTTCTCCCAATAAAATTATCGTATATCCAATTCCATCTTGGTATCTTCTCAGAGGACCCTAACACAAGTACATCCAAGAGAGGTCTAATAAACTAGGCAATAATATGCGGTTTAGAGACTGGCTCACTCAAAACCCAGTGGGAAAAGAGAATGCTAACTCGAGTATTATATGGGATAAAAATACTCCCCTGGCACAAGCCAAACTGATAAATTTCACTGGGGATGACATGGCAAAATGTCCCAGTGAAGGGGAATATTTCTGTAGGAACAATGATTCAGGCACTTCTAAAGACATGCAAAAAATATGTTTATAAGAACAATGTAGTAGACCTGCTATTTAGTAAGCTGCATGAATGACCTGAAAAGGGTTAATGAGAAACTTGAAAGTTGTTAACAAAAAGTTAAAAGCCAAGGGTTAAAATCACAGAACCTC
Source organism: Bos grunniens (assembly GCF_055505025.1). Taxonomy (NCBI): domain Eukaryota; kingdom Metazoa; phylum Chordata; class Mammalia; order Artiodactyla; family Bovidae; genus Bos; species Bos grunniens. Next base: position 94,137,382 of record NC_141194.1, on the reverse strand, counting down.
TGGCAGATTGATAGAGGTGTTTATCTCCTGAAGTGGAAGAGCAAACACTGCTGAGAAGCAGACACAGGATGTTAGAGTCACAGAGCTCCAGAGACATTTAAAAGCTCAGCAAAGGCATGTCTTTTATATTTAGGTTAGGACCCCAGGTAGAGAAACCTAAGAAATTAAAATGCAGAGGGATATCTATATGAATTCCCTTGAAAATATTTACTCTCCAGATTCCCAAATCCCCAAAACTTGCATCCTTTTCTATATATCCCACTCTATTCTAGAAGGACTATCACTTCTACTGAGTTAGAAAACGTTGTACAGACCTATCGCCTGCAAGATTACAGCCTCCATCCTCCCATCCCTCAGGAGTTGTTCCTGCCTTCTCTTCTGGCTGTGAGGTATATCAGATCAGATCAGATCAGTCGCTCAGTCGTGTCCGACTCTTTGCGATCCCATGAATCGCAGCATGCCAGGCCTCCCTGTCCATCACCAACTCCCGGAGTTCACTCAAACTCACGTCCATTGAGTCAGTGATGCCATCCTGCCATCTCATCCTCTGTCGTCTCCTTCTCTTCCTGCCCCCAATCCCTCCCAGCATCAGAGTCTTTTCCAATGAGTCAACTCTTCACATGAGGTGGCCAAAGTACTGGAGTTTCAGCTTTAGCATGATTCCTTTCAAAGAAATCCCAGGGCTGATCTCCTTCAGAATGGACTGGTTGGATCTCCTTGCAGTCCAAGGGACTCTCAAGAGTCTTCTCCAACACCACAGTTCAAAAGCATCAATTCTTCGGCACTCAGCCTTCTTCACAGTCCAACTCTCACATTCATACATGACCACAGGAAAAACCATAGCCTTGACTAGACGAACCTTTGTTGGCAAAGTAATGTCTCTGCTTTTGAATATGCTATCTAGGTTGGACATAACTTTCCTTCCAAGGAGTAAGCGTCTTTTAATTTCATGGTTGCAGTCACCATCTGCAGTGATTTTGGAGCCCCGAAAAATAAAGTCTGACACTGTTTCCACTCTTTGCCCATCTATTTCCCATGAAGTGGTGGGACCGGATGCCATGATCTTCATTTTCTGAATGTTGAACTTTAAACCAACTTTTTCACTCTCCTCTTTCACCTTCATCAAGAGGCTTTTGAGTTCCTCTTCACTTTCTGCCATAAGGGTGGTGTCATCTGCATATCTGAGGTTATTGATATTTCTCCTGGCAATCTTGATTCCAGCTTGTGCTTCTTCCAGTCCAGCATTTCTCATGATGTACTCTGCATAGAAGTTAAATAAACAGGGTGACAATATACAGCCTTGACGTACTCCTTTTCCTATTTGGAACCAGTCTGTTGTTCCATGTCCAGTTCTAACTGTTGCTTCCTGACCTGCATACAAATTTCTCAAGAGGCAGATCAGGTGGTCTGGTATTCCCATCTCTTTCAGAATTTTCCCCAGTTTATTGTGATCCACACAGTCAAAGGCTTTGGCATAGTCAATAAAGCAGAAATAGATGTTTTTCTGGAACTCTCTTGCTTTTTCTACGATCCAGCAGATGTTGGCAATTTGATCTCTGGTTCCTCTGCCTCTTCTAAAACCAGCTTGAACATCAGGAAGTTCACAGTTCACATATTGCTGAAGCCTGGCTTGTAGAATTTTGAGCATTACTTTACTAGCGTGTGAGATGAGTGCAATTGTGCAGTAGTTTGAGCATTCTTTGGCATTGGCTTTCTTTGGGATTGGAATGAATGTGAGGTATATACCTAGGGTTAAATTTCAAGATAACCTGTGTAGGTATGTGCTGAGCCAGATAAGAGAGAGAGAGAGAGAGAGAACAGTTTATACTCTGAAGGAGCTGTAAAATTAGCTAGCTTATACCATCAGGAATAAGGATAATACTCCTGGGATTGGATTTTGAAGGTGCCTAGTTTACCAGAATATAAAATGAGATAAGCAAGAACTCATTGACTTAGTGGTACTTTCTGGGGACATAGATTTAACACTCTTGCAAGAACCCCAAAGGATGGGGCAAATTCATGGCTAGTGTGGTTCTTAAAAACCTGGAGAAAGCAAAGGCTTATTACAGAGAAAGAAATACAAAGTCTCAGAGAGGTAGGCAGGCTGGAAATACTATATTATGAGAGGCCAGAAGACTTAGCCAAGGATAGTGCTTTCCAGGAATGCACTGGTAAAAAGGATACTAGCATCACTAGTAATTTCAGTTTTAGCTGTCCTCTGAAGACCAGAGATGGTGGTAGGAGAGACAGTCACATAGTTGTGTTTATTAATATCCATGAGGATAACAGGGCCCTGAAGTAACAGAGAGCAAGGGACACAACTTAACTGCCAGAAGCCCAGTTAAAATAGCTACCACTAATACAGAGGGGTAGTCAACTGGGGCTTACCTACAGGACTTGTAGTGATGGTTGATGGAACATGGTGTCCCTAGTAGCAATAGACAAATAGCCAACAAAGGTATTGATCAACATCTATAAGTTGAAAGACAGAGTAAATGAATGTAAGTCTAAGGGAGGTTGTCCCAGTAGAAAGTCAAGATATTTTGAGTCATCTCCAAACATATTTTTGGAACTTTGCTGCAGTGTAAAGCTATTCTTACTTAATTTTCCTTTCTTTCTCCTCTCCTTCATAGATGTCAGGTATGCAATGTGGTCTAAAAGTTTATCATGTCATCTCTGGCTCCCTCTCCTCTATCCTCAGGCATTTCCTACAATAAATTTTTACATAATTTACCCTGGCTTGGTATCTGTTTTTGAAGGACCTGAGCTAACTTTCTTCTCAAACACTGACTAGAACTGGCTTATGGCTAAATAGTGGCCACAAAATAACAAAAATGCCACAGTTCTTTGAAGTTCCTCCCACCAACAGATGGAGTCTATTTTCCTACCACTTGACTCTGACTTAGCCTCATGACTTTCTTTGGCCAAATGAGTGTAGCATAAACAATGTTTTGACAAGTATGAGCCTGGGATTCAATAAATTTTACAAGTTTCTTCTTCTATTCTGGTCACCCAAACACTGACATCGTACAAAGAAGCCTGAGACCAGAAGTATCTTTCCTTGTGGAACACCTTGATGAAGAATGGTCTGAGGAAATACATTGTGGGAAATGTAAAACTCAATTATATCACATCATTAGAAACAAAAGGTGCGGGGGGGCAGCGATCCTAAGATGGCAGAGGAATAGGATGGGGAGACCACTTTCTCCCCTACAAATTCATTGAAAGATCATTTGAATGCTGAGCAAATACCACAAAACAACTTCTGAACACTGGCAGAGGACACCAGGCACCCAAAAAGGAAGCCCATTGTCTTCAAAAGGAGGTAGAACAAAATATAAAAGATAAAAGGAGAGACAAAAGAGTTAGGAATCGAGACCTGTCCTGGAGAGAGAGACGTAATGAGGAGAAGTTTCCAAACACCAGGAAACCCTCTCACCAGCGGCTATGTGGGGAGTTTTGGAATCTCAGAAGACAACAAAACCAGGAAGAAAAAAATAAATAAATAAAACCCACAGATTACATGCCTAACTGCAAATACAGGCGGTAAAGTAGCCCAGGGCTTGTGTCTGCCACCAGCAAATGGGGGCTGAACAGGGAGGTGTGGGCTGCATTGCTTAGGGTAAGGACCTGACCTGAATGCCCTGAGGGCAATCTGAGGGAGCTAATGTGAGATAGCAACCCAAACCTTGGGATAGCCCCAGTTCAGTTCAGTTCAGTCGCACAGTCATGTCCGACTCTTTGCGACCCCATGAATCGCAGCACACCAGGCCTCCCTGTCCATCACCAACCCCCGGAGTTCATTCAAACTCACAACTATCGAGTCACTGATGCTATCCAGCCATCTCATCCTCTGTCGTCTGCTTCTCCTCTTGCCCCCAATCCCTCCCAGCATCAGGGTCTTTTCCAATGAGTCAACTCTTCACATGAGGTGGCCAAAGTACTGGAGTCTCAGCTTTACCATCAGTCCTTCCAAAGAAATCCAAGGGCTGATCTCCTACAGAATGGACTGGTTGGATCTCCTTGCAGTCCAAGGGACTCTCAAGAGTCTTCTCCAACACCACAGTTCAAAAGCATCAATTCTTCAGTGCTCAGCTTTCTTCACAGTCCAACTCTCACATCCATACATGACCACTGCAAAAACCATAGCCTTGACTAGACAAACCTTTGTTGGCAAAGTAATGTCTCTGCTTTTCAATATGCTATCTAGGTTGGACATAACTTTCCTTCCAAGAAGTAAGCGTCTTTTAATTTCATGGCTGCAGTCACCATCTGCAGTGATTTTGGAGACCCGAAAAATAAAGTCTGACACTGTTTCCACTGTTTGCCCATCTATTTCCCATGAAGTGATGGGACCACATGCCATGATCTTCGTTTTCTGAATGCTGAGCTTTAAGCCAACTTTTTCACTCTCCTCTTTCACCTTCATCAAGAGGCTTTTTAGTTCCTCTTCACATTCTGCCATAAGGGTGGTGTCATCCACATATCTGAGGTTATTGATATTTCTCCCAGCAATCTTGATTCCAGCTTGTGCTTCATCCAGTCCAGCGTTTCTCATGATGTACTCTGCATAGAAGTTAAATAAGCAGGGTGACAATATACAGCCTTGACGTACTCCTTTTCCTATTTGGAACCAGTCTGTTGTTCCACGTCCAGTTCTAACTGTTGCTTCCTGACCTGCACACAAATTTCTCAAGAGGTAGGTCAGGTGGTATGGTATTCCCGTCTCTTTCAGAATTTTCCACAGTTTATTGTGATCCACACAGTCAAAGGATTTGGTATAGTGAATAAAGCAGAAATAGATATTTTTCTGGAACTCTCTTGCTTTTTCCATGATCCGGCGGATGTTGGCAATTTGGTCTCTGGCTCCTCTGACTTTTCTAAAACCAGCTTGAACATCTGGAAGTTCACGGTTCTCGTATTGCTGAAGCCTGGCTTGGAGAATTTTGAGCATTACTTTACTAGCATGGGATAGCCTAAGAGAGAAAGAGGAAAAAAAAAAAAAAAGGAGGATAGAGAGAGAGAGAACTTTCCCACAAAAATCTCTAGCATAAGGCACTGCCTAAAAAAAAAAAAAAGCAAAATGGATACCTGAAGAGGCCTTACAAACAGCTGTGAAAAGAAGACAAACAAAAAGCAAAGGAGAAAAAGAAAGATATACTCATTTGAATGCAGAGTTCCAAAGAATAATAAGAAGGGATAAGAAAGCCTTCCTCAGCAATCAATGCAAAGAAGTAGAGGGAAACAACAGACTTGGAAAGACTAGAGATCACATCAAGAAAATTAACGATATCAATGGAAAATTTCATGCAAAGATGGGCTCGATAAAGGACAGAAATGGTATGGACCTAACAGAAGCAGAAGATATTAAGAAGAGGTGACAAGAATACACAAAAGAACTATACAAAGAAGATCTTCACTGCACAGATAATCATGTAGGTGTGATCATTCACACTCACCTAGAACCAGACATCCTGGAATGTGAAGTCAAGCGAGCCTTAGGAAGCATCACTATGAACAAAGCTAGTGGAGGTGATGGAATTCCATTTGAGCTATTTCAAATCTTAAAATATAATGCTGTGAAAGTACTACACTCAAAATGTCAGAAAATTTGGAAAACTCAGCAGTGCCCACAGGACTGGAAAAGGTCAGTTTTCATTCCAATTCCAAAGAAAGGCAATGCTAAAGAATGCTCAAACTGCCGCACAACTGCACTCATCTCACACGCTAGTGAAGTAATGCTCAAAATTCTCCAAGCCAGGCTTCAGCAATATGGGGACCATTAAATTCCAGCTGTTCAAGCTGGTTTTAGAAAAGGAAGAGGAACCAGAGATCAAACTGACAACATCTGCCATATCATCGAAAAAGCAACAGAGTTTCAGAATAACATCCATTTCTCCTTTAGTGACTATGCCAAAGCCTTTGACTGTGTAGATCACAATAAACTGTGGAAAATTCTGAAAGTGATGGGAATACCAGACCACCTGACCTGCCTCTTGAGAAACCTGTATGTAGGTCAGGTAGCAACAGGTAGAACTGGACATGGAACAACAGACTAGCTCCAAATAGGAAAAGGAGTCCGTCAAGGCTGTATATTGTCACCCTGCTTATTTAACTTCTATGCAGAGTACATCATGAGAAACGCTGGACTGGATGAAGCACAAGCTGGAATCAAGATTGATGAGGAAAATATAAATAACCTCAGATATGCAAATGACACTACCTTTACGGCAGAAAGTGAAGAAGAACTAAAAAGCCTCTTGATGAAAGTGAAAGTGAAGAGTGAAAAAGTTGGCTTAAAGCTCAACATTCAGAAAACTAAGATCATGGCATCTGGTCCCATCACTTCATGGCAGATAGATGGGGAAACAGTAGAAACAGTGGCTGACCTTGTTTTGGGGGGGCTCCAAAATCACTGCAGATGGTGATTTCAGCCATAAAATTAAAAGACACTTACTCCTTGGAAGGAAAGTTATGACCAACCTAGACAGCATATTAAAAAACAGAGACATTACTTTGTCCACAAAGGTCCCTCTATTCAAGGCTATGTTTTTTCCGTGGTCATGTATGGATGTGAGAGTTGGACTATGAAGAAAGCTGAGTGCCGAATAATTGATGCTTTTGAACTGTGGTGTTGGAGAAGACTCTTGAGAGTCCCTTGGACTGCAAGGAGATCCAACCAGTCCATCCTCAAGGAGATCAGGGTGTTCATTGGAAGGACTGATGTTGAAGCTGAAACTCCAATAATTTGGCCACCTGATACTAAGAGCTGACTCATTTGAAAAGACCCTGATTCTGGGAAAGATTGAGGGCAGGAGGAGAAGGGGATGACAGAGGATGAGAGGGTTGGATGGCATCACTGACTCAATGGACATGAGTTTGAGTAAACTTCGGGAGTTGGTGATGGACAGGGAGTTCTGGTATGCTGCAGTTCATGGGGTGCCAAAGAGTCAGACACGACTGAGCAACTCAAATGAACTGAACTGCAGAGGAACCTGGAGCCTGTGCAGTGTAGACCAGGAAAGCACACATGCCATGAGCTTGGGCAAACCCAGTGTGTCCCAGACACTGAGAGCACTCCCACACACACCAGTGATATTTGCTTGCAGTGTTCCTCCCACCCCACAGCACAGTTGAGCTGGTGAGCCTAAATAAATGACCACCTTCTCTCCCTTGTGTCAGGGTGGAAGTTAGATACTGAAGAGACTTTCGAACAGATGAAGCCAATATAAACAAAGAAGAGGGAACTGCTTTGGAAGTGACAGGTGCAACAGATTAAAACTCTGAAGTTAGCCTTGGCTACATTTGAAGGGAACTATAGATCTTGAGAAGAAGTATAAGCTGGAACAAGGAACTATCTGAAACTGAACTGACCCCACACTGCCCTCAACAGCTCCGGAGTAATTGCTAGATGTATTTTACTAATATTATTTTTAAATTTTGTTTTATTTTTAATCTTTTTATTACTCCTTTAATTGCAATTTGTAAAACCTATTACCTTGCAAAAAAAAGACCCTATTTTTAAAGCAAATTTCATATATATATATATATATTTTATAACATTTGTGATGTTTTTTTTTTTTTAATATTGTATTTTTGAGAGTCAACCTCTACCCTATATTTTTAATCTTTGCTTTTTGGTATTTTTTTATCAATTCTATACCTTTAAGAATCCAATCTTCAGTACCCATTTTTACTTGGGAGTGTGATTCCTGGCTTGATTGCTGTCTCCCCTTTTGACTCTCCGCTTTCTCCCCCAGGTCACCTCTATCTCCTCCCTCTACCTTCTGTTGTCTACTTAACTTTGTGGGTCTCTATGGATGTTCTGGGCTGTGTAGAACACTTAGGGAACTGATCAGAGGCTAGATTGATCTCCCACCTTTGGACTCCCCCTCCTCTCCTCCTGGTCACCTCTATCTCAGGCTTCCCTCTTCCCTTCAATATGGAACTCTGTGAAACTCTCTGACTGTTCCAGACTGTGGAGAGCACATAAGGAATTGATTACTGGCAGGACTGCTCTCTCCCCTTTAGATCCCCCTCTTCTCCTGGTTACCTCTATCTCCCTCCTTCCTCTTCTCTTCTCCATGTAACTCTTGAACTTCTCTGGGTGCCCCCCACTGTGGAAAATCTTTACACCACTAACCTAATGTTTTATCATCTGAGGCTACTGTAAGAATAAGACTGAAAGCCACAAGCAGGAGGCTTAAATCCAAAACTTGAGAACGCCAGAAAACTCCTGACTCCAAGGAACATTAAGTGACAGGAGCTCATCCAAAAGCCTCCATACCTACACTGAAACCAAGCTCCACCCAAGAGCCAACAAGTTTCAGAGCAAGACATACCAAGCTAATTCTCCAACAACACAAGAATATAAACCTCAGCACAAAATACAGGAGGCCAAAAGTCACACCAAACCGATAGATACCTCAAAACTCACCACTGGACACTTCATTGCACTCCAGAGAGAAGAGATCCAGCTCCACCCACCAGAACACTGACACAAGCTTCCCTAATCAGGAACCTTGACAAGCCACTCATCCAACCCCACCCACAGGAAGGAACCTCCACAATAAAGAGGAACCACAAACTGCCAGAATACAGAAAGGCCACCCCAAACACAGCAACCTAAGAAAGATGAAAAGGCAGAGAAATATTCATCAGGTAAAGGAACATGATAAAAGCCCACTGAACCAATCTGAAGAGGAAGAGATAGGGAGTCTACCTGAAAAAGAATTCAGAATAATGATAGTAAAAATTATCCAAAATCTTGAAAACAAAATGGAGTTACAGATAAATAGTCTGGAGACAAGTATTGAGAACATGCAAGAAAAGTTTAACAAGGACCAAGAAGAAATAAACAAAAGTCAATCAATACGAAAAACCAATAACTTAGATCAAAAGCACTCTGGATGCAACCAACAGTAGAATAACTGAGGCACAAGATAGGATAAGAGAGGGGGAAAGATAGAATGGTGGAAATAACTGAAGCAGAAGGGAAAAAAGTAAAAAGAATTAAAAGATATGAGGACAACCTCAGAGACCTCTGGGAAAAGGTTAAACACCCCAACATTCGAATCATGGGAGGCCCAGAAGAAGAAGACAAAAAAGAAAGGCCAAGAGAAAATAATTGAGAAGATAATAGTTGAAAACTTCCCTAAAATGGGGAAGGAAATAGCCACCCAAGTCCAAGAAACCCAGAGAGTCCCAAACATGATAAACCCAAGGCAAAACGCCCCAAGACACATATTAATCAAACTAACAAAGATCAAACACAAGGAACAATTACTAAAAGCAGCAAGGGAAAAACAACAAATAACACACAAGGGCATCCCCATAAGGATGACAGCTGATCTTTCAAAAGAAACGCTTCAGAAGGGAATGGCAGGACATACTTAAAGTGAGGAAAGAGAAAAACCTACAATCCAGATTACTGTACCCAGCAAGGATCTCATTCAAATATGAAGGACAAATCAAAAGCTTTACAGACAAGCAAAAGCTGAGAGGATTCAGCACCACCAAACCAGCTCTTCAACAAATGCTGAAGGATCTTCTCTAGACAGGAAACACAGAAAAGGTTTATAAATTCAAACTCAAAACAACAAAGTAAATGGCAATGGGATCATACTTATCAGTAACTACCTTAAATGTAAATGGGTTGAATGCCCCAACCAAAAGACAAAGACTAGCTGAATGGATACAATAACAAGACCCCTATATATGCTGTCTACACGAGACCCACCTCAAACTTAGGGACACATACAGAATGAAGGTGAAGGGCTAGAAAAGGATATTTCATGTATATGGAGACCAAAAAAAGCAGGAGTAGCAATACTCATATCAGATAAAATAGACTTTGAAATAAAGGCCATGAAAAGAGACAAAGAAGAACACTGCAAAATGATCAAAGGATCAATCCAAGAAGAAGATATAACAATTATAAATATATATGCACCTGACATAGGAGCACCGCAATATGTAAGATAAATGCTAACAAGTATGAAAGGGGAAATTAACAGTAACACTATAATAGTGGGAGACTTTAATACCCCACTCACACCTATGGATAAATCAACAAAACAGAAAATTAGCAAGGAAGCATAAACTTTAAATGATACAATGGTCAAGTTAGACCTAATTTATATCTATAGGATATCTCACCCCAAAACAATGAATTTCACCTTTTTCTCAAGTGCACATGGAACATTCTCCAGGATAGATCACATTCTGGGCCATAAATCTAGCCTTGGTAAATTCAAAAAAATGAAATCGTCTCATACATCTTTTCTGATCACAATGCAGTAAGATTAGATGTCAACTACAGTAAAAAAATTAAAAATACAAATATATGGAGGCTAAACAACACACTTCTGAATAATAAATCACGGAAGAAACAAAAAAAAAAATCAAAATATGCACAGAAACGAATGAAAATGAAAACACAACAACCCAAAACCTATGCAATTCAGTGAAAGCAGTGCTAAGGGGAAGATTCATAGCAACATAAGCCTACCTTAAGAAACAGGAGAGAAATCTAACAAATAACCTAACTCTACACCTAAAGCAACTAGAAAAAGAAGAAATGAAGCACCCCAGGGTTAGTAGAAGGAAAGAAATCATATAAATTAGGGCAGAAATAAATGCAAAAGAATCAAAGGAGGCCATAGCCAAAATCAATAAAGCTAAAAGCTAGTTCTTTGAGAAGATAAATAAAATAGACAAACCATTAGCCAGACTCATCAAGAAAAAAAGGAGAAGAATCAAATCAACAAAATTACAAATGAAATGGAGAAACCACAAAAGACAGCACAGAAATACAAAGGATCATAAGAGACTACTACCAGCAACTCTATGGCAATAAAATGGGCAACTTGGAAGAAATGGATAAATTCTTAGAAAAGTATAACTTTCCAAAACTGAATTGGGAAGAAATAGAAAATCTTAACAGACACTTCCCAAGCAAAGAAATCAAAATTGTAATCAGAAATCTTCCAACAAACAAAAGTCCAGGATCAGATGGCTTCACAGCTGAATTTTATCAGAAGTTTACAGAACAGCTAACACCTATGCTATTCAAACTCTTCCAGAAAATTGCAGAGGAAGGTAAACTGCCAAACTCATTCTATGAGGCCACTATCACCCTAATACCAAAACTAGACAAAGATGCCACAAAAAAAGAAAACTACAGGCCAATATCACTGATGAACATAGATGCAAAAATCCTTAACAAAATTCTAGAAAACAGAATCCAACAACATATTAAAAAGATCATACATCATGACCAAGTGGGCTTTATCCCAGGGATGTAAGAATTCTTCAGTATTTGCAAATCAATCAACGTGATATACCACATTAACAAATTGAAAGAAAGAAACCATATTATTATCTCAATAGTTAAAGAGAAAGCCTTTGACAAAATTCAATATCCATTTATGATAAAAACCCTCCAGAAAGCAGGAATAGAAGGAACATACCTCAACATAATAAAAGCCATATATGTTAAACCCACAGAAAACATTATCCTCATTGGTGAAAAATTGAAGGCATTTCCCCTAAAGTCAGGAACAAGACAAGGGTGCCCACTCTCACCACTAATATTCAACAGAGTTTTGCAAGTTTTAGCCACAGCAGTCAGAGAAGAAAAAGAAATAAAAGGAATCCAGATTGGAAAAGAAGAAGTAAAACTCTCACTTTTTGCAGATGACATATCTTCTACATAAAAATCCCTAAAGACTCCACCAGAAAATTACTAGAGCTAATCAATGAATACAGTAAATTGGCAGGATATAAAATTAACACACAGAAATCACTTGCATTCCTATACACTATTAATGAGAAAACAGAAAGAGAAATTAAGGAAACAATTCCATTTACCACTGAAACGAAAAGAATGAAATACTTAGGAATATATCTACCCAAAGAAACAAAAGACCTATATATAGAAAACTATAAAACACTGATGAAAGAAATCAAAGATGGCACAAATAGATGGAGAAATATACCATATTCATGGATGAGAAGAATCAATATAGTGAAAATGACTATACTACCCAAAACAATCTATAGATTCAATGCCACCCTATCAAGCTACCAACAGTATTTTTCACAGAACTAGAACAAATAATTTATCAACTTGTATGGAAATACAAAAAACCTTGAAAATCCAAAGCAATCTTGAGAAAGAAGAATGGAACTGGAAGGATCAACCTGTCTGACTTCAGGCTCTACTACAAAGCTACCGTCATCAAGACAGCATGGTACTGGCACAAAGACAGAAATATAGATCAGTGGAACAAAATAGAAAGCCCAGAGATAAATCCACGCACCTATGGACACCTTATCTTTGACAAAGGAGGCAAGAATATACAATGGAGAAAAGACAATCTCTTTAACAAGTGGTGCTGGGAAAACTGGTCAACCACTTGTAAAAGCATGAAACTAGAATACTTGCTAACACAGTACCAAAAAAAAAAAAAAAAAAGAAAAGAAAACTAAACTCAGAATGGATTAAAGATTTAAATGTTATAAGACCAGAAACTGTAAAACTCCTAGAGGAAAACAGGCAAAACACTCTCTGACATAAATCACAGCAGGATCCTCTATGACTCACCTCCCAGAGTAATGGAAATAAAAGCAAAAATAAACAAATGGGACCTAATTAAACCTAACACTTTTACACAACGAAGGAAACTATAAGCAGGTGAAAAGACAGCCTTCAGAATGGGAGAAAATAATAGCAAATGAAGCAACTGACAAAGAATTAATCTCAAGAATATACAAACAGCCTCTGCAGCTCAATTCCAGAAAAATAAATGACCGAATCAAAAAATGGGCCAAATAAATAAATAGACATTTCTCCAAAGAAGACATACAGATGGCTAACAAACACATGAAAAGATGCTCAACATCACTCATTATCAGAGAAATGCAAATCAAAACCACAATGAGGTACCACCTCATGCCAATCAGAATGGCTGCTATCCAAAAGTCTACAAACAATAAATGCTGGAGAGGCTGAGGAGAAAAGGGAACCCTCTTACACTGTTTGTGGGAATGCAAACTAGTACAGCCACTATGGAGAACAGTGTGGAGATTCCTTAAAAACCTGGAAATAGAACTGCCATATGACCCAGCAATCCCACTGCTGGGCATACACACTTAGGAAACCAGAATTGAAAGAGACATGTGTACCCCAACGTTCATGACAGCACTGTTTACAGTAGCCAGGACATGGAAGCAACCTAGATATCCATCGGCAGACGAATGGATAAGAAAGCTGTAGTACATTTACACAATGGAATATCATTCTGCTACTAAAAAGAATGCATTTGAATCAGTTCTAATGAGGTAGATGAAACTGGAGCCTATCATACACAGCAAAGTAAGTCAGAAAGAAAAAGAAAAAGAAAAACACCAGTATAGTATATTAACACATATATATGGAATTTAGAAAGATGGAAACGATGACCCTATATGCAAGACATCAAAAGAGACACAGACATAAAGAACAGACTTTTGGACTCTGTGGGAGAAGCCAAGGGTGGGATGATTTGAAAGAATATCATTGAAACATGTATATTAACATATGTGAAACAGATCACCAGTCCAGGTTCGATGCATGAGACAGGTTGCTCAGAGCTTGTGCATTGGGATGACCCTGAGGAATAGAATGGGGACGGAGATGGGAGGGAGGGTCAGGATGGGGAACACATGTACACCCATGGCTGATTCCTGTGAATGTATGGCAAAAACCACTACAATATTTTAAAGTAATTAGCCTCCAATTAAAATAAATAAATTAATTAATAAGCAGGGGGAAAAAAAGAAACAGAATTTATAAGGCCTTAAGGCTATGGTTTTTCCAGTGGTCATGTATGGATGTTCGAGTTGGACTGTGAGGAAAGCTGAGCACCGAAGAACTGATGCTTTTGAACTGTGGTGTTGGAGAAGACTCTTGAGAGTGCCTTCGACTGTAAGGAGATCCAACCAGTCCATTCTGAAGGAGATCAGCCCTGGGTGTTCTTTGGAAGGAATGATGCTAAAGCTGAAACTCCAGTACTTTGGCCACTTCATGCGAAGAGCTGACTCATTGGAAAAACTCTGATGCTAGGAGGCATTGGGAGCAGGAGGAGAAGGGGACGACAGAGGATGAGATGGCTGGATGGCATCACCGACTCGATGGACGTGAGTCTGAATGAACTCCGGGAGTTGGTGATGGACAGGGAGGCCTGGCGTGCTGCGATTCATGGGGTCACAAAGAGTCGGACATGACTGAGCAACTGAACTGAACCTGATTAATATATCCAACAGAAGACATTTCAGTCATCACAGCAATGTTACGACACCTCTGTCACAGGGAACATACATTAAGACAATAAAATTTGGGAATCCTTCAGTTTGTGGCATGAAGTTGGCTACCTGCTCAAAATGCACATGGAGTTAGTCATCCATTATGCCAGCAAAAATTAAATTTAAACTAATAGTAATACTAGTAACAATAATAACAATATTATTCTATTTCCAGCCATGAATCTCAGGAGAAACATTTTGCCAAATAACACATTTACCAAGAAAATCAATAAACTATAAAAAATGATAAAATTCCAAAACAGAATTTTTTTATGGCATAGGTTGCTGCTAGTCTACCAGGAACTAAAGGCTTAAAATCCCAGAGAGAAAACTCATCCAGAAAAGACCAATTATTTGTACACTGCTTTCTGTATAAAGGCCCTACTCACTTTTTCATAAACTATGACAAAGTAAGAAACTGAGTAAATGGCAATGGCTAAGAGTCAAAGACAGAGAAGGCAATGGCACCCCACTCCAGTACTCTTGCCTGGAAAATCCCATGGGCGGAGGAGCCTGGTAGACTTCAGTCCATGAGGTTGCTAGGAGTCCGACACGACTGAGCAACTTTACTTTCACTTTTCACTTTCATGCATTGGAGAAGGAAATGGCAACCCACTCCAGTGTTCTTGCCTAGAGAATCCCAGGGACGGGGAGCCTGGTAGGCTGCCATCTATGGGGTCGCACAGAGTCGGACACTACTGAAGCGACTCAGCAGCAGCAGCAGCAAGAGTCAAAGATGTCATGATATCATGAGCTGGGGAGAAAAAAAACTAGAATCTGGATTTTCCAGAGCAAGTTTTATACCATGTTACTGGAGGCCGCGCTTGAAAAGAAGAATCAGACAAAAGTAACATATGGATGAAATTTTCTAGAGCTGAGAAATAAGCCACAGATTTAAGAAGCTCATTGAATCTCAAGTAGTAAAAATACAAAGAAAACCACATCTAGTCATATCATAATAAAATATAAGAAGCAATGACGAGTTGAAAATACTAAAATCAGCCAGAGGTTATGAGAAGAAGGAGAAACATATTCACAAGAAAAAATATTGCTCTTAATACCTGACTTCTCAACAAACACACTAAATACCTGAATTCAAAACTTCTTCCTGAGACAAAAGGCTTGGCGCATACCAAATACCAAAATAGGGCTAGTGTCCCTGTGACCTAAGAGACAGTAACTGAAAAGAGAAGAGCAATGTAGCTGGAAAACCAGGCTAGAACTATATCATGCAAAAGCAAGGTTATATTGTATTGTATGGTATCATAGAGTATTGTATTATAAATACGCTGTCAGAGATTGGATGGAGGATGTGGCAGTGGGTAGAGAATGTGGAAAGTAAAGTAGACAGGCCAGTAGAGCAGAATCAGTTCAGTTCAGTTTAGTTCAGTCGCTCAAGTCGTGTCCGACTCTTTGTGACCCCATGAATCGCAGCATGCCAGGCCTCCTTGTCCATCACCAACTCCCAGAGTTCACTCACTCATGTCCATCGAGTCAGTGAGGCCATCCAGCCATCTCATCCTCTGTCGTCCCCTTCTCCTCCTGCCCCAAATCCCTCCCATCATCAGGGTCTTTTCCAATGAGTCAACTCTTCACATGAGGTGGCCAGAGTATTGGAGTTTCAGCTTCAGTATCAGTCCTTCCAATGAACACCCAGGACTGATCTTTAGAATTGACTGGCTGGATCTCCATCCAGTCCAAGGGGCTCTCAAGAGTCTTCTCCAACACCACAGTTCATAAGCATTAATTCTTTGGGTCTCAGCTTTCTTCACAGTCCCAATCTAACATCCACACATGACTACTGGAAAAACCATAGCCTTAACTAGATGGACCTTTGTTGGCAAAGTAATGTCTCTGCTTTTGAATATGCTTTCTAGTTTGGTCATAACTTTCCTTCCAAGGAGTAAGCAACTTCTAATTTCATGGCTGCAATCATCATCTGCAGTGATTTTGGAGCCCAAAAAATAAAGTCTGACACTGTTTCCACTGTTTCCCCATCTATTTCCCATGAAGTGGTGGGACCAGATGCCATGATCTTAGTTTTCTGAATATTGAGCTTTAAGCCAACTTTTTCACTCCCCTCTTTCACTTTTATCAAGAGGTTTTTAGTTCCTCTTTACTTTCTGCCATAAAGGTGGTGTCATCTGCATATCTGAGGTTATTGATATTTCTCCTGGAAATCTTGATTCCAGCTTGTGCTTCTTCCAGCCCAGCACTTCTCATGATATACTCGACATATAAGTTAAATAAGCAGGGTGACAATATACAGCCTTGACGTACTCCTTTTTCTACTTGGAACCAGTCTGTTGTTCCATGTCTAGTTCTAACTGTTACTTCCTGACCTTGTATAGGTTTCACAAGAGGCAGCTCAGGTGGTCTGGTATTCCCATCTCTTTCAGAATTTTCCACAGTTTATTGTGATCCACACAGTCAAAGGCTTTGGCATAGTCAATAAAGCAGAAATAGATGTTTTTCTGGAACTCTTTCTTTTTCCATGATCCAGTGGATGTCGGCAATTTGATCTCTAGTTCCTCTGCCTTTTCTAAAACCAACGTGAACATCTGGAATTTCATGGTTCACGTATTGGAGAATTTTGAGCATTACTTTACTAGCATGTGAGATGAGTGCAATTGTGTGGTAGTTTGAGCATTTTTTGGCATTGCCTTTCTTTGGGATTGGAATGAAAACTGTGCTTTTCTAGTCCTGTGGCCACTGATGAGTTTTCCAAATTTGCTGGCATATTGAGTGAAGCACTTTCACAGCATCATCTTTCAGGATTTGAAATAGCTCAACTGGAATTCCATCACCTCCACTAGCTTTCTTCATAGTGATGCTTTTTAAGGCCCACTTGACTTCACATTCCAGGATGTCTGGCTCTAGGTGAGTGATCACACCATCGTGATTATCTGGGTTGTGAAGATCTTTTTTGTACAGTTGTTCTGTGTATTCTTGCCATCTCTTCTTAATACCTTCTGCTTCTGTTAGGTCCTACCATTTCTGCCCTTTATCGAGCCCATCTTTGTATGAAGTGTTCCCTTGGTATCTCTAATTTTCTTGAACAGATCTCTAGTCTTTCCCATTCTGTTGTTTTAATCTATTTCTTTGCATCGATCGTTGAGGAAAGCTTTCTTACCTCTGCTTGCTATTCTTTGGAACCCTGTATTCAGATGGTTATATCTTTCCTTTTCTCCTTTGCTTTTCGCTTCTCTTCTTTTCACAGCTATTTGTAAGACCTCCTCCAACAGCCATTTTGCTTTTTTGCATTTCTTTTTATCAGGGATGATCTTGATCCCTATCTCCTTACAATGTCACAAACCTCCATCCATAGTTCATCAGTCACTCTGTCTGTCAGATCTAGCCCCTTTAATCAATTTCTCACTTCTGCTGTATAATCATAAGGGATTTGATTTAGGTCATACCTGAATGGTCTAGTGGTTTTCCCTACTTTCTTCAATTTAAGTCTGAATTTGGCAATAAGGATTTCATGGTCTGAGCCACAGTCAGCTCCCAGTCTTGTTTTTGCTGACTGTATAGAGCTTCTGCATTTTTGGCTGCAAAGAATATAATCAATCTGATTTTGGTGTTGACCATCTGGTAATATCCATGTGTAGAGTCTTCTCTTGTGTTGTTGGAAGAGGGTATTTGTTATGACCAGTGTGTTCTCTTGGCAAAACTCTATTACTCTTTGCCCTGCTTCATTCCGTATTCCAAGGCCAAATTTGCCTGTTACTGCAGGTGTTTCTTGACTTCCTACTTTTGCATTCCAGTCCCTTGTAATGAAAAGGACATCTTTTTTGAGTGTTAGTTCTAAAAGGTCTTGTAGATCTTCATAGAACCGTTTAATTTCAGCTTCTTGACTTGCTAAAAATAAAACTGGTTTTCTTGTTTTCTGTCTTCCTTACCTTTAAGGTCACTTAAGTGATAGCAAGATTTTAATCTGGATCTTTACCTAAACACAATAAGAAGATTTTCAGAGTATTAACAGGATAGATGATTTTTGTTATGCCCAGCAGTTCTTCTCAGGTCTGATTTTCAAACCCATCCCCTTTGTCTGAATACATCTTGATTGATCAATACTCTACATAAAATGTGATAACCAGGGAGAATGGGGGGGGGATAAATTGGGATTGATTGGGATTAATACATACACATTGCTATATACAAACCAGGTAACTAGTAAGCCTACTATATAGCACCAGAAACTCAATACTCTGTAATGATTCATATGGGAAAATAATCTAAAGAAAGAGTGGATTATGTATATATATTGTGTGTATATATATATTATATATATGTACATGTATATACATAATATATATGTCTGTATATATATACATAATAGTCATTTAATTGTATACCTAAAACTAACACAACATGTAAATCAACAATAATCCAGTAAAAATTATTTCAAAAATATGATATCCAGAACATGAATGCATGCTAAGTTGTTTCAGTCATGTCTGACTCTTTGTGACCCTAGGGTTGCCCTCCAGGCTCCTCTGTCCATGGGATTCTCCAGGCAAGGATACTGGAGTAGTTTGCCATGCCCTCCTCCAGGGCATCTTCTCAACCTAGAGATTGAACTGCATCACATGTCCCCTGCATTGGCAAGCAGGCTCTTTACCACTAGCGCCACCTGGGAAGGCCCCAAAGCAGGATCAGATCAGATCAGATAAGTCACTAAGTCATGTCTGACTCCTTGCGACCCCACGAATCGCAGCATGCCAGGCCTCCCTGTCCATCACCAACTCCCGGAGTTCACTCAGACTCATGTCCATTGAGTCAGTGATGCCATCCAGCCATCTCATCCTCTGTCGTCCCCTTCTCCTCCTGCCCCCAGTCCCTCCCAGCATCAGAGACTTTTCCAATGAGTGAATTCTTCGCATCAGGTGGCCAAAGTACTGGAGTTTCAGCTTTAGCATCATTCCTTCCAAAGAAATCCCAGGGCTGATCTCCTTCAGAATGGACTGGTTGGATCTCCTTGCAGTCCAAGGAACTCTCAAGAGTCTTCTCCAACACCACAGTCCATAAGCATCAATTATTTGGGTCTCAGCTTTCTTCACAGTCCAACTCTCACATCCATACATGAGCACAGGAAAAACCACAGCCTTGACTAGACGGACGTTTGTTGGCAAAGTAATGTCTCTGCTTTTCAATATGCTATCTAGGTTGGTCATAATTTTCCTTCCAAGGAGTAAGTGTCTTTTAATTTCATGGCTGCAATCACCATCTGCAGTGATTTTGGAGCCCAGAAAAATAAAGTCTGACACTGTTTCTACTGTTTCCCCATCTATTTCCCATGAAGTGATGGGACCGGATGCCATGATCTTTGTTTTCTGAATGTTGAGCTTTAAGCCAACTTTTTCACTCTCCGATTTCACCTTCATCAAGAGGCTTTTGAGTTCCTCTTCACTTTCTGCCATAAGGGTGGTGTCATCTGCATATCTGAGGTTATTGATATTTCTCCTGGAAACCTTGATTCCAGCTTGTGTTTCTTCCAGCCCAGCATTTCTCATGATGTACTCTGCATATAAGTTAAATAAGCATGGTGACAATATACAGCCTTGATGTACTCCCTTTCCTATTTGGAACCAGTTTGTTGTTCCATGTCCAGTTCTATATGTTGCTTCCTGACCTTCATAAAAATTTCTCAGGAGGCGGGTCAGGTGGTCTGGTATTCCCATCTCTTTCAGAATTTTCCACAGTTTATTTTGATCCACACAGTCAAAGGCTTTGGCATAGTCAATAAAGCAGAAATAGATGTTTTTCTGGAACTCTCTTGCTTTTTCCATGATCCAGTGGATGTTGGCGATTTGATCTCCGGTTCCTCTGCCTTTTCTAAAACCAGCTTGAACATCAGGAAGTTCATAGTTCACATATTGCTGAAGCCTGGCTTGGAGAATTTTAAGCATTACCTTACTACCATGTGAGATGAGTGCAATTGTGCAGTAGTTTGAGCATTCTTTGGCATTGCCTTTCTTTGGGATTGGAATGAAAACTGACCTTTTCCAGTCCTGTGGCCACTGCTGAGTTTTCCAAATTTGTTGGCATATTGAGTGCAGCACTTTCACAGCATCATCTTTCAGGACCTGGAACAGCTCAACTGGAATTCCATCACCTCCACTAGCTTTGTTCATAGTGATGCTTTCTAAGGTCCACTTCACTTCACATTCCAGGATGTCTGGCTCTAAGTCAGTGATCACACCATCGTGATTATCTGGGTCATGAAGATCTTTTTTGTACAATTCTTCTGTGTATTCTTGCCCCCTCTTCTTAATATCTTCTGCTTCTGTTAGGTCCATACCACTTCTGTCCTTTATCGAGCCCATCTTTGCATGAAATGTTCCTTGGTATCTCTAATTTTCTTGAAGAGATCTCTAGTCTTTCCCATTCTGTTGTTTTCCTCCTTTTCTTTGCATTGATCACTGAAGAAGGCTTTCTTATCTCTTCTTGCTATTCTTTGGAACTCTGCATTCAGATGTTTATATCTTTCCTTTGCTCCTTTGGTTTTCGCTTCTCTCCTTTTCACAGCTATTTGTAAGGCCTCCCCAGACAGTCATTTTGCTTTTTTGCATTTCTTTTCCAAGGGGGTGGTCATGATCCCTGTCTCCTGTACAATGTCACGAGCCTCATTCCATAGCTCATCAGGCACTCTATCTATCAGATCTAGGCCCTCAAATCGATTTCTCACTTCCAGTGTATAATCATAAGGGATTTAATTTAGGTCATACCTGAATGGTCTAGTGGTTTTCCCTACTTTCTTCAATTTAAGTCTGAATTTGGCAATAAGGAGTTCATGGTCTGAGCCACAGTCAGCTCCTGGTCTTGTTTTTGTTGACTGTATAGAGCTTCTCCATCTCTGGCTGCAAAGAATATAATCAATCTGATTTTGGTGTTGACCATCTGGTGATGTCCATTTGCAGAGTCTTCTCGTGTTGGTGGAAGCAGGATACTATGCTACAAATATAACCTGACCAACTGCAGAATAGAGTGGGACCATGGATTTTCTTAAAATAGATATTTTATATCTACCAATAGAGATTAAAGTTTGTATTTGTTTTATTCAGCAGCCTCTCAAAACATTTTTCTCTAATTTTCAGTAGTTCGAATGTTTAAGAAGTACCAAACAAGATAGACAAACCAATAATTTATCAACCCCACATATCATACAGATTTTTCACTAGTCTCTTAAATGTCATCCCTCTGGTATTCTCTACTCCCACCCTCTACCCAAGCCCCTGCTGCTTCCCTGAGGTTGAGATTTTGAATTTAGACTTTAGTTAGAGAAACTCCAACAGGCTGACCTTGATTCATATGCAGATTCTGTTCCAAGGTTAGAACTCTATAAGCAGGATGGTTGCAAAACCCTGTCTGGAATAAGATTTTTAGGCATGTTTAATTTAAAACACTAAATATTTCATCTATAAAATGTGGATGAAACAGTTTATATCTGAGCTTTTAGCTTCTTTTTCCTTTCCTAATATTTAAGAGCTGCAAATTTTAATACCTCCAAGAAGCTGGCAGAAGACACTACATGGGAAACTGTGGTGTTGATCCCCTCCCTTGAGCCTGAAGACTGAAGACTAGTAAGTAAATGTGTATTCCAAAGACACATAAGAAGAACTCTACTGTTCATCCCTCTGCCCCAGAGCCTAGACAAAAGAAAACACTGAGTGTATTATTCAAACACCTTTATAAAATTCAGCTTGATGCATAATAGCTGACCATGTAGTATGGGTTAAACACAGTGCTTAGCTCTAGAAAAACAATAAAAAACAAAGTAGTTAATAAGACACTTTCCTAGCCTTTGGACATCCCTTATACGATCAATTCTCATCTTTTTTTTCTTTTAATATATTTTTTCATTAAAAATTTCTCTCTCACACACACAAACACACAGGTTTGTTTTGCTTTTCTCAAAACCCATGCTGCTGCTGCTGCTGCTAAGTCGCTTCAGTCGTGTCCGACTCTGTGCAACCCCAGAGACACCAGCTCACCAGGCTCCCCCGTCCCTGGGATTCTCTAGGCAAGAACACTGGAGTGGGTTGCCATTTCCTTCTCCAATGCATAAAAGTGAAAAGTGAAAGGGAAGTCACTCAGTCGTGTCCGACTCTTTGCGTCCCCATGGACTGCAGCCTACCAGGCTCCTCTGTCCATGGATTTTCCAGGCAAGAGTACTAGAGTGGGGTGCCATTGCCTTCTCCGCTCAACGCCCATAACCTCACTCAAAACCTTGCCAAAAATGCCTTATCATCTTGGTTTGAACAAGAAGTTCCATTTGTGTATGCCCCCACAATACTTCAGTCCCAACAGCACCTTAACACGCTCGTGTGATCAACCACATTTGGGCTCTAATAAAAACCTTTTAGGAGTGACAGTTTTAGAGCATATAGGTAGGGCACCATGATGGATTATTAGAAACTACTACCCATCACCACTGTTTACAGTGTTTTAATGGATTGGTAGAGACTTTGCTTTCATTTCTCATATATAGATATAGATATTATAGATATAGATATATAGGCTTCCCTGGTGGCTCAGACAGTAAAGCATCTGCCTGTAATGTGGGAGACTTGGATTTGATCCCTGGGTCAGGAAGATCCCTGGAGAAGGAAATAGCTACCCACTCCAGTACTCTTGCCTGGAAAATTCCATGGACAGAGGAGCCTGGTAGGCTACAGTCCATGGGATCGCAGAGTCGGACATGACTGAACAACTTCACATTCACTTTCACTTTCATATATATATATATCTTTTCTTTCTGAGCCACAACTTTGCAAACTAAAAAGCAAAATGCTTCAAGGGTTTGAAACTAACAATGAGTTAAAAAATGATTGAGTTGACGTGCTCAACTCATAGTCATACAGTCCTATAAAACTCATTTATTTTATACTGCACTGTTTCGGGAATTTTAAAACCTGTTTATCACAGGACAGCCAAGTTTACAATAGCCAGCTGTTTATTGTAAATTTTAACCAGGTAACTGAGCTCCTGAAAGTGTGTTCAAAGTTCTGAAACTGGTCCCTGGATTTTTGTGCCTCATTGCTTTGTGTTGGTAGGCCCAGGAGGTAGGTGTCTGTTTTACTAAGGAACCAGTGTACCCCTTCCATGATATGCACATTAGTGCAGATCTATATCAACTCTATATGCTGAACATCTTAGACTTTTCTAGTTCTCCAGGAATAAAAATTGCCTACTTTCATCTTTCATGTGATAGAGCTAATACTAAATATTCTGTCGGAGGCCAGTTTGAATGTATAATAATAATAATGCCCACTAATTAGTGAGTACCTATTATTTGCCAGGCACCGTTCTAGGTCCTTTACAGAAAATTTCTGTGTTAATCACCTAAAGAGCTTAATGAGGTAGGTAGGCTCAAAAGGATTTACGCTTCTTTTCTAAGATACTGGCTGCCAGTGTGAGGGATGGGGGAAATACAGAGAGTTTGATTTTAAAAAGGCTAAAACTTTCAGCTATAAGATGAGTAAGTTCTGAGGATCTACTGTAAAACATGGTTACTATAATTGATAACCCTGTATTATACAATTGAAATTTGCCAATAGAGTAAAACTAAAATGTTCACACACACACACACATACAAGAAAAATATGTAGGGAGCAGGAAAAAAAATATTAGAGTCATCAATTACAAAGGTGACATTCACATCTACAGTCACTACCCATAGCCCCTATGTGGAAACTAGCCTATTTTCAGAAAGTCCTGCTAAATATGGAAAATTATTAACCCAATAGCAACTTGAATGTCAACATTTATTAAAGGGACCTACTAATGATGCAAAGTTGAAGTTATCAGGAATGGTGAACAATACAATGAAATACATAAAATGGTACCTGAGATAACTAAGATTTGAGAACTCTCCCAAGTTAATTAGAGAAGCCAAGAACAGCAGATGATTTTCTCTTAAGTAAGAGCTTGTTTGGCCTTCTTATCTGAAATTAGAACCAACTGTGCTGAAAGCTTTAAATAGTCTTTGATTTTTCCTTATATTAGGATAAAGCCCCTGGCTTCATTTTCAGATAAGACATACCAGTCTTCAAGTAGGCCAGTTTCTGAATATAGACAATAACAGCC
Source organism: Bos grunniens (assembly GCF_055505025.1). Lineage (NCBI taxonomy): Eukaryota > Metazoa > Chordata > Mammalia > Artiodactyla > Bovidae > Bos > Bos grunniens. The sequence continues at coordinate 94,112,944 of NC_141194.1, read as the reverse complement.
ATGCATATGTATTCACTTGTACCTAAAGCCAGCTATACAAGAATAATTACTTAGAGTGAACCAAAGAGATTACATTGAACATTGTGCATGAGTGATTGTTGAATCTTATGGTAAAATTTTCAGAACGAAAAAAATCCATAATTTTTGTTACCACTATTACCTTCAGAGAGCTCATTAATACCTTAAGACATCAAGGTCATATGTCAGCTCTGAGGACGTGCTGATTTTTGGGGGAAATTACCATCTAATAGCTATTCATTCATATAAAACCAACCACTTCATTCAAAACACCTATTATTTTCCAGAAGAGCAGACCCACAGTATCTGAGGATGCAGACTCTTCAGATATGGAGGGCTGACGGTACTTCTCCATTTAATATATGTGACCTGTGCATCTTGGATTTGGGTATCCAGTGGAGGGAGGATGTGTCCTGGAGCCAATCCCACATTGATATTCCATAGATGACTCTACTTGATTGTGGCTTGTGGGAATATTTATGATACAGTTAATAAGGAGTGGGAAGATTGCTACCTTGATAATTATGTTGACATCAGTCAAATGTCATTGCTTCAATATGAAATAATGGCAAATATATCTCCTTTTAAAATGAAATAATAATAGTCTCCTTTTTTATCCCTAGATATCAAGGTTCACAAAGTTATCTGGTTAAAGGAAAAATCCTTTTGTGAGAGGAAGGAGAAAGAAAACTATTTTCAAAGTTCTAGCAGCTCTCTTCGTAACAAACATATTACCCATGTACATCTCAGGGCTCATAGGGTACATGTAAGTTGTGCACTAGTGAAAATTAGGTAAATTGGTCAAGCCACCTGATTTTGAAATAGAAATCATTATGAAATTGGCTTCAACATACCAAGAGTAAAAACATAACAAGTACTGAACCTCTAAGCAAACCTGAGTGGGTCTGTTATTGAACTAGATGACATAGGCTTACTTATTTTAAAGTAGATAACACAGGGAACTCAATCTGGCATTCTGTGACCACCTAGAGGGGTGGAATGGTGTGGGGTAGAAGGGAGGCTCAAAAGAGAGGGTCTATATGTATATACGTATACTTATGGCTGATTAATGCTGTTGTATGACAGAAACCAATGCAACAGTGCAAAGCAATTATCCTCCAATTAAAAATAAATAAACAGAATTTTTACTGGCCTCAATGCTGATATACATTGTCTTTGACTTTCTTAAAAGAAGAGGAGACAAGAATTCACAAGTTTCCAAATGTGCTCTTTTTTCCCTTTCTACACTTCCCACAGATAATAAAGAAGAAAAATATTTTCTTTCAAAGTAAAAGAACTAGTATAATCTAATATTGATTCACTTGTAATTGTATGCCAGATGTAAAGTTAATCTTCACAACAACCCCATAAGGCAAGTACTATTATTATCCATGTTTTATAGATAGGAAAATGTAGATAATGAAAATAAATAAGAAAATAGAGAAGGTTAAATGATATACTCAAGATCACATGGCTAATAGATATCATAACTAAATTTAAACTCAAATCCAAACATCTCAAAATAAAGAAAAGAAAGGAATAAATATGTTTAGGATGAGGAGAGAACCTGAGTTTAGCCTTCTAGGTCAATTTAAAATGGTAAAAAATATATTGAGACTGATTGATTTTTGCATGGAAGTTAAGTTGCCCAGGGAACTTCTATTAACCTGGACTGTTAAATTGATTTATATATCCAGTATCTATTCTAGTGACTAGAACATAACAGGTGCTCAAAAAACATTTGTTAAAAGAATGCCTGATTGCATGAATACACTAATGTCATAGTGATTTTTAAACACTGATATCTAGTTTTTTTTACAGGGACATAGTTCAAACATTCACAGATTTGAGCAGAATAATTGAAATGGAAACACTAACAAGGATTTAGAGGAATCTATAGGTAGGCTATGCAAGTTCTGAAGACCTTTAGTCAAGATGTGAAGGATAACGTCAAAAACTGACTATTGAATTCTTGCATGTGAGATGCAGACCTGGAGCTGCAAGATAAGCTTTCAGCGTTCTTTGCTATACTTTATTTCTGTGGTGGACAGCCGATTCCAGCTTCAGTTTAGAGATGATCTGACCTTCCTAACTCTAACTATTGATTAAGATATTAAGGACAAACCCTTATGTTCAGCTGAGTATAGCATCATTATTTCATAAAGCTTCCTTTTTTTTCTTTTTGATGTGAGGAAAAAGCAGCATAAACTGAACATTTACTGCAAGGAGATTTTCTCCTCATTATTTAAAGATAAAATGTGATGAGGCTGATGGGATTAGCTATTCTCTAGCAACACAAAGCAATTTCTTTAAGTAGATCAAAATAGGCAGAAGATATTCTGCAGCCTTTGCTAGGCACGTAGTCACACCCTTAGCTAAAGGCAGATTGTTTGAGTACATGTAGCAATGCTACAACTCCCATTTCCTTTTGATCTATCCATAGGGGACACAGACACTTCAGCAAGGTAAAAATAAGTCTCTTTTCAATCCCATAGAATATCGGTCCCAAATTGACTGCCCTGGCTACAAATCTACAGGAAAAACATACTTTTTTCAAACCAGCTGTCCCTGAATGCCTGCTTCCTTTCTGGAGTTACTGAGTGTCCCTATCCTGGGGGGGTGGTGGGGGGGGAAATCACTCCATTGCTGCCCCCAACCAGCTGAAATAAAAAAGAGATAAATTTACTTGGACATGAACTGTTGGAAAAGAATTACCAGAAAGCCTTTGTGAAATTAACACAAGAGCTAGAGATTTGAAAGCCAAAGCAGAGCAAAAACATTAAACATGCTGAAGGTGTGAGAGACTTTTATTAAACACATTGCCACACATACATACAGGGCCAGTCAGGTCTGACCTACCTGAGCAAAATGATTTCATGTTCTGCTTGCTTTGTCCAATTTTTTGATCTCCCATAAAAGAAAAATCAGGCAAATGGAGTTTGATTGGGATTTGCTGTTTATTGCTAAAGCCCAAAATATCACACTTAAGGCTATTATTGTCTAAAGCAAATCACATGAGCCATCTTCTCAACAATAGAACACTTCCTAACACTTAGGAATAGTATCTAGGCTTCTAGATTCTAAGAAAGGCACTGTATTTCTTAAGTGAATCCATGGAATTACAACATTCAAATTCATCTATCAGGTTGCACAGCCATTGTCCAATACGCACAGATAAAACACTGCTTAAAGATTTGTCCCTTTTCACTTTATTTTTCTAACTCTGGTGGACACACTGTCACTGCAGTTCCCCTTACCCTAATCTGCACATTGAGCTTGTTAGTATCTTAAGTTCCTAAGTTACTCTTCAGATACAGATTGTTCCTAGTGTGGAGAAATAGGCTGATATAAAAAGGCAATGTTTTCTTCTTGTTAAAGGATGGCATATAGAAGGATCCCCTGATTATGAATTAAAGAGTTTCCATAATAACTCTACTGAAGTGAAGTCGTGGTGATCCATGGGATCACTATGTCATAATTATCCAACCCAAACAAACACACAGACACATATATGTAGTTTACACATATGAACACAGATGTGAACACATGCCACAAATCACTATGATCTCTTTGTGCAATGAAAGTTCAAACATTCCTTTAGCAGAGACCAATGTTTGGGTACACTACAAATATTAATTCTTCTCAGGGTGAAGGAACGGGATGAATTAGCAGACGGGGATTGACATATATACACTGTGTATAAAATGGGGTACCCCAGGTGGCAAAAGTGGATAAGAACCTGCCTGCCAATGCAGGGGATGTAGAGATGCGGATTCGATCCCTGGGTCAGGGTGATCCCCTGGAGGAGGGCATGGCAAACCACTCTAGTATCCTTGCATGGAGAATCCTTTGGACAGAGGAGACTTGTGGGCTACACTTCATAGACTTCAGAGTCAGACACAACTGAAGCAATTTAGCACATACACATGTGTGCATGTATAAAATAGATAACTAATGAGAACCTACTGTATAGCACAGGGAGCTCTACTCAGTGCACTGTGGTGACCTAAATGGGAAGGAAATCCAAGGAAGAAGGGATATATGTATATGTATAGCTTATTCACTTTGCTGTAGAGCAGAAACTAACACGATATTGTAAAGCAACTATACTTCAATAAAAACTAATTTTAAAAGAAGAAGCAAACAACCCAATCCAAAACTGGGCAGAAGACCTAAATAGACATTTCTTCAAAGAATACGTATAGATGGTTAAAAAGCACATGAAAAGATGCTCAGCATCACTTATTATTAGTGAAATGTAAATTGAAACTACAATGAGCTATCATCTCATATCACTCAGAATGGCCATCTTCAAAATGTCTACAAACAATAAATGATGGAGAAAGTGTGTAACCCTCCTACACTATTGGTGGGAATGTAAATTGGTACAGCCACTGTGGAGAACAGAATGGAGGTTACTTAAAAAACTAAAAACAGAGCTACAATATGATCCAGCAATCCCACAGGGGCATAATATCCAGAGAAAAACAGGGTTTGAAAGGAAACATGCATCCCTATGCTAATTACAGTGCCATTTACAATATCCAGAAGTGGAAGAAACCTAAGTGTCCATCAACAGATGAAAGAATAAAGAAGATGTGGCTTATATATAGGCATCCCTGGTAGCTCAGGTGGTAGAGAATCCACCTGCAATGTAAGAAACCCTGGTTTGATTCCTGGGTTGGGAAGATCCCCTGGAGAAGGGATAGGCTGCACACTCCAGTATTCTTGGGCCTCCTTGGTGAGTTACATGGTAAAGAATCCACCTGCAATGTGGGAGACCCGGGTTCGATCCGTGGGTTGGGAAGATCTCCTAGAGGAGGGCATAGCAACCCATTCCAGAATTCCTGCCTGGAGAATCCCCATGGACAGAGGAGCCTGGTGGGCTACAGTCCATAGGTTCACAAAAAGCTGGACATGACTGAGTAACAAAGCTCAGCACAGTGCATACACAATGGAATATTACTTAGCCATTAAAAATGAAGTAATGCCATTTGCAATAACATGAATGGACTGGAGATTATCATAATAAGTTAGACAGGGAAAGACAAATATCATATGATATCACTTATACGTAGAATCTAAAAAAAAATGATTCAAACAAACACATTTACAAAACAGAGACTCATAGACTTAGAGAAGAAACTATTGTTTACCAAGGAGGAAGGGTGGGAAGGAAATATAGATTGGGAGTTTGGGATTGACATGTACACACTGTTATATTTAAAATAAATAACCAACAAGGACCTACTGTGCAGCACAGGGAATGCTTCTCAGTATTCTGTAATAACCTAAATAGGAAAAGGTTTGAAACAGAATAGATACATGTATAATTGCATCACTTTGCTGTACACCTGAAACTAACAGAACATTGTTAATCTACTATGTGTGCATGCATGCTAAGCTGCTTCAGTTGTGTCTGACTCTTTGCAATCCTATGGACTGTAGCCTGCCAGGCTACTCTGTCCATGGGATTATCCAGGCAAGAATACTGGAGTGGGTTACCATGCCCTCCTCTGGGGGATCTTCCAGACCCAGGGATCGAATCCATGTCTCTTATATCTATCTGAATTGGCAGGTGGATTTTTCAACTCTAGCACCACCTGGGAAGCCTGTTAATCAACTCTAATATAAAATGAAAATTTTTAAAAAGAAAATAATAATATAGAAAAGATGGACTGATTCAACATTATAAGAAGTTCTGAGGGCAGAAATAAGGGAAAGATTATGCACAGAAGAAAAATAACATTATTGTCTAGCATGTTTAAAAGCGGTGTTTTATGATAATAGTTAAGATTTAATAATATGGAAGATAAAAATAACATTTAGATAGATTCTGATAAAAGTATTTGTGAAATTAGGCCTGCGAAATCACAGCTGATAAGGAAAAAATAGGGACAAATACATATCCAGAAAAAATATCCCAAAATATTAGCAAAGATCATTTCTGGTTGGTGAAATTATCTGATTTTTTTTTCTTGAGCTCTTTCCCCCAAATTACCCATCACTGATTGTATGCTAGTTTGTAGTTAGAAGAAAAACTATGACAAAAACAATAACAATAAGAAAGAGGGGATATATGTATACCTATGACTGATTCATGCCAATGTATGGTGGAAACCAACACAATATTATAAAGCAATTATCCTTCCATTAAAAATAAATAAATACATAAATTATAGCAGCAACAATAAAAATAGTTAAGGCTGTCAAAGAGATAAGAAAACAGACATAAAGATGGGAATATAAATTGATAAAAAATTTGTGAAAGTTAAGCATATGGTGTTAAAAGACTTAAAATTGGATCCTTTGCCTTACTAATTTTATTCTTAGAAACATTATATGAAAAAATCAGAAATAAAGATGTATAATAAAATGTTTTTAAGGCATTATTTATAATAGAGAAAAACTGGAGACAATTAAACATCTAATTAAATAAACAATGGCTGCTGCTGCTGCTGCTAAGTCGCTTCAGTCGTGTCCGACTCTGTGCGACCCCATGGACTGTGTACCCTACCAGGCTTCTCCGTCCATGGGATTCTCCAGGCAAGAACACTGGAGTGGGTTGCCATTTCCTTCTCCAATGCATGAAAGTGGAAAGTGAAAGTGAAGTCACTCAGTCGTGTCCGACTCTTAGCGACCCCATGGACTGCAGCCTACCAGGCTCCTCCATCCATGGGATTTTCCTCGCAACAATACTGGAGTGGGATGCCATTGCCTTCTCCCTAAACGATGGCATATCTATTTAAAGGATTATTATCAAGTCACTAATATATATTATTTTTAAAGGATTGCTAGTGAAATATGTTTTATATGATGTTAAAGAAAATAATCAAGATACAATTATATAAGCAGTGTGATACTGAGTTTGATATATGTTTGTGCATGGGTAAGACTAGATGTAAATATGTACATTAAAATATTAACAGTAATTATCTGTGTATGGTAAGTTAACTCTGTAAGGTACTTTTCTTTTTTTAATTAATGTATTTATTTTAATTGGAGGCTAATTACAGTATTTTGGTGGTGTTTACCTACATCGACATGTATCAGCCATGGTTGTACATGTGTCCCATCATCCTGAACCCTGCCCACCTCCCTCCCCATCCCAGCCCTCTGGATTCTCCCAGAGCACCAGCTTTGAGTGCCCTGCTTCATGCATCAAACTTGAACTGGTCATCTATTTTACATATGGTAATATACATATTTCAATGCTATTCTCTTATATCATCCCACCCTCACTTTTCCCCACATAGTTCACAAGTCTGTTCTTTACATCTGTGTCTCTTTTGCTGTCTTGCATATAAGATCATCGTTTTAAACTCCATGTATATGCATTAATATACTGTATTGGTATTTCTCTTTCTGGCTTACTTCATGTAAGGTACTTTTCTACAGTTTCTTTTACATTTTGCAAACTATCTACAGAAAACTTGCATTATTTTTAATAACAAAAAAATTTAGGTGGCTTTGGATTCAAGCACACCTGCATTGGATTTCTATCCTAGATTTGTCCCTTCCTAGCTGTGTGACTATTGGTAGATTATTTAAACCCTCCAAACTTCAGAGTTTTTATCAATCTGTAAAATACAATTAATATCATCTATTTCCCACAACTGGCATGCAGAAAAATGAGATAACATTAGCAATCTGTATTATCCATAGTTACTTTCCTTCTGTCTCTTCTTTTATATTCTCACCACAATACCTAGGGCATTCAAGCAATGGTCTTTGAATAATAAAAATAACTTTACAATGGCAAATTTTCAAAGCTGTACAAAAATTAAATTTCACTCACTATGGACAGAATAACTATATAGATGTTACAAATTTAAAGGATTTAGGTAGCAAAATTTCCACAGACACCACCCCTAACATACACCTACTTTGATGTGACTTTTTGTTTGCCAACATTTGCAAATCAAAGAGTACACAGGAGAATCTATATTTCTAACATCTTGAAAATAAGAAAATCTATTGTCTTATTTAATCCTAATGGTAGCCCTGTGATAGACATAAAAAAAAAAAAAAGATGAAAATAAGAGAGGAGAAACTCTATGGGTACCATTTCCCGAACTTGTACTTTCAGCTTGAGGACCCAGTGTGGGAGGAATAGGGCATGGAATTGTTGCAAAGAACCCTTAAATCCTTAGACATGTTGTGCATTTTCTGAGAATGGAAATAAGCATGGTTTTCCACTTCTAGACATACTATTGGATTTATTGTTGATGCAACCAATAAAGTGTGAGCTCATCTAAAAAAAAAAAAAAAAAAAAGAAAAAGAAAATCTAGCAACAGTGAATGCAAATTCCAACTTAAAGGGATCTCTAGGGAAGAACAACAGTGACTCTCTTTAGATAGATATATATTTTGAAGCTTTCTGCAATTTCCAGCATTATATTGTTTCCCCAACACCAGGTCTACTATACTTATGTTCATTATCTACTTGCTCTCTATTTATGTTTATATTTCCCAATTTCATTCACCAAGCCAAAAAGAACCAAGGGAAAAAATCTTTTCCTCTAAATTCAGATATTGAAGGGAAATTTTAGACTTAGCACTACTAATTTTTATATTCATGTTTTACTTTCTTTGCAAATAATTCAATAGAAATATATTTAAAAGTTTAAAAATTATTTACAAGCCAATAAAGCACCACAAAGCTAACTGAATTATCTACCCCATCTGGAAGCAGTAATGTCCTTTTAACAGCTAAAAAAATCTGTTAAAACTAAAATCATGATTTTACTGACACAAAAAAGTTGTATTTTCCCTCTTCTACAGGGTCTCTACATTACTTAATATCAGAACTCAGTACCATCCAGTATCTACCATTTGATGTATGAGAAGAAATAAGCCATTGTTGGCCGTGGTAAGACACGTTAGCTCTCAGAGTCAAATCTCATTGAAGAGAAAGAGAGAGAGAAAGGAAAGAAAGAAGGAAGGAAGGAAAGAAGGGTAGAGGAAAGAAAAACAAGGGAAGGAGGGAGGAAAAGAGGAAGAGAGAGGAAAAGCAAAAATCCTCCACATAGGAGGAAGGCAAGAGGGGACAGGGGACAGAAAATACTGGGGAGTCAATGGCTGACATAGATAAGGCTTCAGTTCAGTTCAGTTCAGTTGCTCAGTCGTGTCCGACTCTTTGCGACCCCATGAATTGCAGCACGCCAGGCCTCCCTGTCCATCACCAACTCCTGGAGTTCACTCAGACTCACGTCCATCGAGTCAGTGATGCCATCCAGCCATCTCATCCTCTGTCGTCCCCTTCTCCTCCTGCCCCCAATCCCTCCCAGCACCAGAGTCTTTTCCAATGAGTCAACTCTTCGCATGAGGTGGCCAAAGTACTGGAGTTTCAGCTTTAGCATCATTCCTTCCAAAGAAATTCCAGGGCTGATCTCCTTCAGAATGGACTGGTTGGATCTCCTTGCAGTCCAAGGGACTCTCAAGAGTCTTCTCCAACACCACAATTCAAAAGCATCAATTCTTCAGCGCTCATTTATGTTTATAAGGTGTTTATAACTGGAGTTGAGATTTGTGATTATTCTAGGCTTTTTTATTTGTACTACATTATTTGAACATTATAATAAGCATTTTTTAATTTATCTTTTTTATTTTATTTTTAAACTTTACATAATTGTATTAGTTTTGCCAAATATCAAAATGAATCCGCCACAGGTATACATGTGTTCCCCATCCTGAACCCTCCTCCCTCCTCCCTCCCCATACCATCCCTCTGGGTCGTCCCAGTGCACTAGCCCCAAGCATCCATTATCGTGCATCCATCCTGGACTGGCATCTCGTTTCATCAATCCATTTACTTTTTAAAGGCAGCGGGGCAATTGTCCACTTATCTAGTTGGTACAAACCCTGCATCACTGTGTCAGACAGTAAAGGCAGAGAAAAGATGTCTTTCTGCTTTTATTTGTGTGACTAAGACTGGTGGTTCAGGAACTTTCAGCCTGCAAACCAGCTTCACTGTTCTTAAACTTACTAGAATTTCACTTTAGTTCCAGCAACCATTTCTCAGTCTTAGTTTTCCAAAATTTCTTGAGCTCCTATTAGTTTCATTTTAGTAGGAATTGGGAGCATCATCTTAAGTTCTGCTTATGTGCATGCTAAGTCACTTCAGTTGTGTCAAACTCTTTGCGACCCTATAGACTGTATCCTACCAGACTCCTCTGTCCATAGGATTCACCAAGCAGGAACATTGGAGTGGGTTGCTGTGCCGTCTTCCAGGGGATCTTCATAACCCAGGGATCGAACCCTTGTCTCTTGTGCCTCCTTCATTAGCAAGTGGGTTCTTTACTACTAGCTCCACCTGGAAAGCCCACGTGCTGCTTAGCCAGATGCATTTTAAACTCAAAGTCTCAATGGCAATTATTAGAATCCTCTTTCTCTGTAAGACAGATAGCACAGAATAATTGTGGATATGCTGATAAAAAAGATAAGAATCGAATTACTTTTTTTTTTTAATTAGGCTGATAGGGCAAGGACATGTCAACTGCAATTACATTGTCATTTACCAAACCAGGAAGCATTTCCCATTATTATCTGCTTGATTCATTCAAATAACGGTTCTGGGTCTGCTTTGGGAGAAAGAAAAGGCAAAGACAATGCCCCTGTCTTCACAGTCAATGCCCCTGTCTCCATAGTCTAGGAGGCTGGTCTCTTAGAAGTTTATTACAAAAGCAGATTGATCTTTGTAGATCACTTAGCAAAGCACGTAGGGCATATAATTTAACTCCAAGAAATAGGGCAATAATCAGAAAAGGATGCAGTTCACTGTAGTTCTAGCTTGGAATGTAACAGTCAACTCACTCCCGGTCTTCCAACTTGACTTATTGCAACAGTCTAACATCATACACTTTAACATAATTATGCCAGATTGAAATGAAATCAATTAAGACAAGGGAAAAGCTATAAAAAATATGGGGAAATCAATCTAAGGACATTGTCACTCATTTTCAAATCAATGATGAGAAATATAGGGATTGAGAGACAGTGTGTGTGTGAGAGAGAGGGAGAGAGTGAGAAAAAATAAAAATTCTTTGGACCAGCAAAAACTGTCAGGTGAAAGATTTTCTAAAATGATTTCTAATATTGGTTCATTATACACTTATAGTTTACTAATGAACTCACTAGCACTCACTAATTTTATTTTTCATTAGAATTGAGACCACATTAATGTACTTTTGAAATATATGTGACAGCATGAATTCATCAATATAAAATAGTTATTCATCACAAATGTAAAAACAATCAGGTTTTAACCTCTACCAGGCACCCTGTACCAGGCACCCCGTATCCTGTATTTCTCAAAGTAAAGCTATTTAGTTGCATGTTGTCTGAAGAAGTGAAGGAATAAACTTTTTTGGTTTAACCAAAATATTTTATAAGACTACTATGTTAAATGTTGTTGACATTTCACAATAATATTAAAGTATTACACAAGACATGGTTCAACTTACTTGGGAAAAAAAGAATCAAAATTAAAATTCAGGAAAACAGCCAAGCCTTTGAAACATAATTACAGCTACCATGATTGTTTTGGAGCAGGATGACCTTTGGGACTGTAACAAAACTCTAAGAACCCCAGTGAATTTTCCTGAAGGAATAGGATACAATAGAGAAATAGGCCTGGCTCTAAGACCATCCAGATAAAGATCCTTATCCAGAGCTTTTGCCACAGCAGGATCCTTGTGGATAATCTGTTTAGTTTTTTGAAAATGAATTTCATCTATATTTTCTGAGCAATCTCCTGACACGTCACTTTTAAGTGAAATTCACAAAAGGAGTGTCACCTCAGTTGAAGTTTAATGAAATAATTGGCAAAACCCTGGAGACCCAATCTACTGAAAATCATGAAAAGAGTCAAAGTCAACTTTCCCTCATTCATAGTAATAGGAGACAGGAAAAATTAATTTCAAATGTTTCTTCTACTAATCTGCTAACAAGGCAATGAGTTATCTGAGTTGATTTTAGCCCCTCTGGGATAAATATTAATGGTAATCAAAATAACAAAATGAATAATAAATTCTGATCACGTAAACCACACACATTCACTAGGGGGACAGTGTGTGTGTGTGTGTGTGTATAAACAATGACACTAAACAATGTCTTGTAAGTGATTTCAAATGGTAATTTCTCAGCAAGCAATGTGAGAAGCTGTAGGCCAATATTTGCTCATACATGCTCCTCAATACCCTCGCAATACCAGATCTGTACTCTATAAACACCAAACCCATTTGAATTTATATGTGTAAACTGTAAGTGTATACTGTGGTATGCCAAAATTTGAGGGATAACAAGCAGGGGCACTATTATTATTCTTCTTCCTTACAACTTCATCCCCAGTAATAGTCTTAATTCACTGTACCTTACATCAGTTTGACGCTCTTACTGACTCACAGTCCATAAAGTACTTTCTTCCCTTTAGTACTGTCTGTCATCAAACATGGAATACAACAAACGTGTCCATGCAAGGTACAATTTATCTACTAAGAGTTCACACTTCATTAGCTTGTCCCCCTCTCAAGAAAGACATTGATTCTGAGACTAACGATATTTACCATTTAAATCTATGATTTGTGCAATAGAAGAGAATACACAACAGAAAGAGTTGTGCTTTCTGTTCACCCAAATCTGTACATGTAAAATGTACCTATCTCTTTTGAACTAGAAATGACTTCAAGCATCTTGATACTGGATCAGAGACTTGGAGGAAAAAAAAAAAAAAAAAACTCACTATGGTTAAGTTCTCAGAGTGGCATACCAAAAGAAGAAAAATGAACTGCCTAGAACACCCTTCTTCCCCTCCTCCTAATCATCCATTATCCCTCAGATTTTCTATTCCTATTTGCTTGCCTACTTACACCATTTTCAATTTTATTTTAGATGTGTAATATTTGATGGGCCTTAAGCTTTCAGGGAGGAAATCACTATATAAATCTAACAATAAATAAATAATAAATAAGAGAAATAACTGACTATGTGTGAGTGGCGCTAAAAAAGATCTATGGGGCACGGTTATAAATAGAGGCTGAAAATAAGTCAACAATGTAGTATTTCTGTTAGTAAAGCAAACCCAATGCTGGGGGCACATATGAAAATGGAGTTTTGCATTGATAAGGTAATAACTAAGTCCTAAAGCCACCTTGAAATTGAGTTTGAAGGTAAAAGGTAACAAACAGCTAATGAGGTGGTATCCACTGATTAAACATCCTATTACCATTATTACAAAATTTTTATCAAATAAATTTGGCAACTCCAATGTGATGTATATCAGTTTACTGGGATTGGAATTACTGGGTTTGCAGTTAAGCAGAAAGGCAAGTGACAAATGTCACATGCACTTAATATCTTCTAAGTACCAGAAGTTTTATAACCATTGTTTCATTTAATTCTTGCAACAATCCTATGAGGTAAATATTATCATCCTCATTGAATAAACAAGAAAAATGGGATGCAAGGAGGATAAGTCACTTGCCTAAGATCACACAATAAGCAGGTAATTAAGCTAGGATTCAACCTACGGCATGTCTGATTTCAAAGCCTGTAATTTTTATGCCACCATGACACCTTAAAAACTTTATCTGAATTCTAGAAAAAGGAGATGCCCTTCCTGAAGAAACAATTTTGTGATGGTGAGGAAAAAATTCCCAGAAATATGCAAAAGCACCTGAACACTAGCAAAAATGTCAACTTTCTCAGAACAATAGAAATTAACTAAAAATTTGCAAGAATCTGAATATTTAGTCAAGAAAAGTGGCTGAATGTGAATTTTATGTTATTTCAACCTGCTCAGTTCCCATGTTCTTCAGCTCTGATGTAACCTTGAAAACTGACAGCCTCACAATGACCAAAGTTATGGAAACTCACAGCCTAACAGAACTGGACGGGGAAAAGTTGGTTTGGAGCTCCTAAAAGCCCTATCCCATAATGATTTTCTTAATTTGACCTGTCTCAGGACTGCCTGAAAAGTTTCATCATCAAGGCTTATCTTTACATGCTCAGACTGAGAGCTCACTCTGTGTTTGTCAAAAACAATCAGCAGCAATTAATTGAATATTGCACCTGCCTGAAGTGGCAATATATTAAGTTGTAGGTAACAAAAGTATGACCCTTCAAAAAAAAAAAAAAACTAAAACAGGAAAAACTGGAAATGAAGCATTACTGGGGGCTTTAATAAGTCACTAATATGTCTATGAATCTAGAAAGTCATGTGCATGCACAAGACTATGTGCAGAAAGACATGGAAAGGTCCTAATCTCTCTGACATTGATGTTCTATCAAGAGGAAGCATGTCCCAAAACACATCCAGAGTCCCTTGACAAAGAAGTCTCTGCCAAAGAAACATGTTAGTTGTCATATATGACAAAGAATGCTGACTTTGGATAATTAATTTAAAAAATAACTAAACTAACTGACCACCAAAAAAAAAAAAAACAAATAAAAACAACAAAAATTATGGTGTGGGGGTGAGATTCCCAGAGTTACCACATTATATATTTTTAAATGTCTAGTTTCCAACAGATACAGGAAAGTATGGTGCATACACAGATTTTAAAAGCAGGTAATAAAGTTTGTGCTCTGGGGCAACCCAGAGGGATGGGATGGGGAGGGAGGTGGGAGGGGGATTCAGGATGGGGGGCACATGTTCACCCATGGCTGGTTCATGTCAATGTATGGCAAACACCACCACAATATTGTTAAGTAATTACCCTCCAATTAAAATAAATTATTTTTTTTTAAAAAGCAGGTAATAGAACTGGCCCTGGGACACTAAGGCATTGGACTTACTAGACAAAGTAAGTAAGTAAATATGCTCAAAGAGTTAATGGAAACCATAAACAAAGAATTACAGAATAAGAGTGATGTCTCACCAAATAAAAATATCAATAAGAGATATAAAATGATCAAATATAATTTTAAAATTGAAAAGTGTTAATGTATGGCAAAACCAATACAATATTGTAAGGTAATTAGCTTATAATTAAAATAAATAAATTTAATTTTAAAAAAGAAAAGTATTATAAATAAAATTTAAAATTTACTTAGCTCAGCAGCAGATTTTTACGTCAATAGAACATTCTACCCAACAAAGAAGAGTGTATATTCTTCTCAAATGTACTTGTAACATTCTTCAGGATAAACCATATATATAGGGCATATATATAAACCATATATAGGGCAATAAAGCAGTTTTCAGTAAATTTAACAGAACTGAAATAATTTTTAAAAGTGTGTTCTCAGACTACAATGGAGTGAAATTGTAAAGCAACAGAAGAAAATTTGGAAATTTTTAAATTTTGTGGGAATTAAGCAACATACTCCTAAATAGACATTAGGTACTAGAAGAAATCAAGTAATTTAGAAAACACTTTCAGATGAATAAAATCAAAAACACAATATATTTAAACTTATAGTGTGCAGTGAATCAGTGCTTAGAGGAAATTTATACCTGTAAATGCCTATATTTAAAAATATATAATAAAAATAACATTAAATTTTCACATTAATAAACTGGAAAATAAAGATACAACTACACTCAAAGTCAACAGAAAGAAGTAAATAATAAAGTTCAAAGAGGAAATAAGTGAAATGGAGAACAGCAAAACATTCGAGAAAATTAATGAAGTGAAAGTTGTTTCTATACAAAGAACAACAAACTTGAAAAACCTTTAGCTAGACTGACAAAAATAAAAGGAAGAAGAGACTTGAGTTATAAGAATCAGGAATAAAAAAGGAGATCTCACTACTGACTTTAAGGGTTGTAAGGGATTACAATGATGACCAGCTATATGCCCATAAACTTGACAGCCTTAACAAAATAGATAAATCCCTACAAAGGTAAAAGCTACTAAAACTTCCTCAAGAATAAATAGAATAGCAAGTAAACTTATAACAAGTAAGTGAAAGTGAAAGTTGCTCAGTCATTTCTTACTCTTTGCTGCCCCATGGACTGTAACCTGCCAGGCTCCTCTGTCCATGAATTCTGCAGGCCAGAATATTAGAATGGGTAGCCTTTCCCTTCTCCAGGGAAACTTCCCAACCCAGGGATTGAACCCAGGTCTCTCACATTGCAGGCAGATTCTTTACCAGCTAAGCCACCAAGGAAGCCATAACAAGTAAAGTGGTTGCATTAATAATAATAATAACTTTCCCACAAAGGAAAGCCCAGATCCAAATTGCTTCATTGATGAATTTAACCAAATATTAGGAACAGTTAACACCAGCACTTTACAAACATTTCCAGAACATAGAAGAAGAGGGGCCAATTCCCAACTCATTCTGTGAAACCAATATTACCCTGCTACCAATAACAATTCAAAGACATCATAAGAATAATAACAAAACACAATATAGCAACATATCTCAGGTGTGTAGACACACAAAAAAATCCTCAGCAAAATATTAGTGAACCAAATTCAACAACATATAACAAAAAGTATACATAATAACCATGTGGGATTTATCCCAGGAATGCAACACTAGTTCAATGCATGAAAATCTATCAGTGTAATATGCCATACTAATAGAATAAGGGACAAAAGCCACATGATCACCTTAAAAAATATAGAAAAGTCAAATTATTTGGCAAAATCCAAAACACTTTTATGATAAAAACACTCAAAGAAGAATGCAAGATAATCTGCTCAATCTAATAAAAATATAATCCACAAAAAAGCTCACAACTAGCAACATGTTTAGCAATGAAAGGCTGAATGCACTACCCCTAATACTAGGAACAGGACAAAAATATTTACTCTTCCCATTTTTATTCAGCATTGTAGTGGGCGATTAGGCAAGATAAAGGAATGAAAAATATCCATATTAGAAAGGAAAAGTAAAATGATCTCTATTTGAGGATGACCTAATCTTATATTTAGAAATCTCAAGGGATCCATGGGCTTCCATAGCAGCTCAGCAGTAAAGAATTTGCTTGCAATGCAGGAGTTGCAGGAGATGAAGTTTCAATCCCTGGGTCAAGAAGATCCCTTGGAGTAGGGCATGGCAACCAACCCCATTATTTTTGCCAGGAGAATCCCGAGGACAGAAGAGCCTAGAGGGCTACAGTCCATAGCCTCACAAAGAGTTGGGCATGACTGAAGCAACTTAGCATGCATGCACGCACACAAATGGATACACACACAAACACACACAAACACACACACTCACACACAACAAAACAAACAAAATGCTATTAGAATGAAAAACTAGTTGAACTAGACTGAAGGATAAAACATCAATTTAAAAAATCAGTTGTTTTACACTAAGAAAGAACAATCTAAAAACTAAATTAAATTAAGAAGCAAATCCACTTAAAGTGGCAACAAAAAGAATAAAATATTTAGGGATAAATTTAACAAAAAATATTCAAGACTGATATATTGAAAATTATAATACATCATTGAAAGATATTACATATAAAAGTAAATAAAAATACATCCAAAAATCACAGACTGAAAGCTTTAATATTGTTAAGATGACAGTATTCTCCAAATTGATCTATAGAGTCATTAAAATTTCAGGTGGATTTTTACAGAAATTTAAAACCTAATCTTAAAATTAGAATGGAAATGCAAGGAGGACCAAATAGCCAAAAACAATCTTAAAAAATTAACAAATTTGGAAGAGTCACATTTTTAAATTTCAAAACTTACCAAATCACAACAGTAATCAAGACAGTGTAATACTCTATTAGGATCAGAATATAGATAAATAGAATAGAATGGAGAAACTAGAAATAACCTCTTAAATTTATTTTCATCAATTGCTTTGGACAGAGTACAAAGACAATTTTATGGAAGACAGAAATGCCTTTCAATAAAAAGTGCTTTTCAACAAAAGCAGGATATCTACATTTAAAAGAACAAAGGTGGACTTCTACCTCACACCATATAAAAAATTAACTCAAAGTGAATTAAACACCTAAAGGTAAGAGCTAAAACTATAAAACTCTTAGGAAAAAACATAAGGGTAAGTTTTCATGACCTTGCATTAGGCAATGGTTTCTTAAGATAAAACAGCATAACACAAGTGACAAAAGAAAGAATATGTTAAATAATTTTAATCAAAATTTTAACATTCTGTGCTTAAAAGGTGCCATGGTGAAAGTGAAAAGACAATCAACAGAATAGGAGAAAATATATGCAAAATATATATCTGATAAAAGACTAGTGTCTAGAATATATTAAGAACATTTAAAACTCAATTATAAGAAGAAAAATAACCAAATTGAAAATGGGTAGAGAATATGAGTGGACTTTTATCCAAGGAAGACATACAAATATTCAATAACCATAGGAAAAGATGCTTAACATCATTAGGCACCAGAGAAATGCAAATCAAAACCAAAATAAGATGTAAAATCACAACTGCAATGAAATACACAGACAATAACACACACTGGAAAGGATGTGGAAAAACTGAAACCACTATACACTGCTGCTTGAAATGTAAAAATGTGCGTCTACCTTGGAAAATAATTTAGCAGTTCTTAAGAAATTTAGACATAGAATTACCATATGACCCAGGAATTCCACCACCAGGTACATACTCAAAGGAATAGAAACCATATGCTCATGATGTTCATAGCAGCATTACTTATAATAGCCGAAAGATAGAAATAACCATAGTGTCCATCAACTGATGAAATAAAAAACAAAATTTAGTGTAGTCAAACAATGAAATATTATTTGGTTACTAAAAGAAACAACTGAAATTACAGAGCTTAAAGGATGAAAGAGAGGATTTGTTACTCCAAATCCAATTATACTAACGAGAATCAGTGAAAGGGAAATGAATCTCTGAGGGGAAGAATGACATATCATTTTTAAGGTTTTGTGATGGCCAAAGAAGTGGTCATATTTAACAAATTATGTATGATTCTGTGATCAGAGAGTCTAAGGGGGAATATGGCACAGTGTGTGAGGAGATAACTGAAATAAAATCAAAGTGAAACCATCTACCTCAGATTGGGACTTGAACCCATGTGCTGGGACTCAAGCCCAGACAAAATCCAGTTTGGGACTCAAACCCACGTGACAAGGACCCGAACCCAGTCAAAACCCACTCTCTTCCAACTGATATCACAGACCTGGTTCCAGGACCTAATGAAACTCAGGTTCTTGATGTCTAATTACAGAAAGAATTCAGTGAGAGACAAAGTGATAGGTAAGAAGTGGATTTATTCAGAGTGAAACACACACCACAGACAGAGTATGGGCCATTGCAAGGGCCAAGTGTGGCAGTCTGGAAATCTGGTGAGTTGTTATGGGTTGGGTAATTTCATAGGCTAATGAGTGGGAGGGTTATTCCAACTATTGTGGGAAAGAGGTAGATTTCCAGGAATGGGGCCACTGCCCACCTTTTGGTCTTTTAATGATACCTTGGAACTGTCATCCTTGTGAGTGTGTCATTTAGTTTGCTGATTGAGGATCAACTTCTAGTTGAAGTTGACTTGTCTACTATCTTTCAGTGTCATATCTTTCTGCCTTTTAATACTGTTAATAGTGTTCTCAAGGCAAGAATACTGAAGTGATTTGCAATTCCCTTCTTCAGTGGACCACATTTTGTCAGAATTCTCCCATGATCTGTCTGTCTTGGGTGGCCCTACATGGCTCATAGTTTCATTGAGTTAGACAACACTGTGATCCATGTGACCAGTTTGGTTAGTTTTCTCTGATTGTGGTTTTCATTCTCTCTGCCTTCTGATGGATAAACATAAGAGGCTTGTGGAAGCTTCCTGATCAGAGAGATTGACTGTTGCAGAATCTGGGTCAGCAGTGGCCACAGGACTGGAAAAGGTCAGTTTTCATTATGATCCCAAAGAAAGGCAACGCCAAAGAATGTTCAAACTACTGCACAACTGCACTTATCTCACACACTAGTAAAGTAATGCTCAAAATTCTCCAAGTGAGGGTTCAGCAGTACCTGAATTGAGAATTTCCAGATGCTCAACCTAGATTTAGAAAAGGCAGAGGAACCAGAGATCAAATTGCCAACATCCATTGCATCATAGAAAAAAACAAGAGAGTTCCAGAAAAACGTCTACTTATGCTTTATTGACTACACCAAAGCCTTTGACTGTGTGGATCACAACAGACTAGAAAATTCCTCAAGAGTTGGGAATACCAGACCACCTGACCTGTTTCCTGAGAAATCTATATGCAGGTCAAGAAGCAACAGTTAGAATGGGACATGAAACAATGGACAAGTTCCAAATTGGGAAAGGAGTATGTCAAGGATGTATGTTGTCACTCTGCTTATTAACTTATATGCAGAGTACATCATGTAAAATGCCAGGCTGGATGAAGCGAAAGCTGGAATCAAGATTTCCAGGAGATGTATCAATAACCTCAGATACACAGATGATATCACCCTTATGGGAGAAAGCAGAAAGGAACTAAAGAGCTTCATGATGAAGGTGAAAGAGGAGAGTGAAAAAGTTGGCTTAAAACTCAACATTCAGAAAACTAAGATCATGGCTTCTGGTCCCATCACTTTATGGCAAATAGATGCGGAAACAATAGAAACAGTGACAGACTTTATTTTCTTGGGCTCCAAGATGACTGCAGATGGTGACTGCAGCCATGAAATTAAAAGACGCTTGTTCCTTGGCAGAAAAGCTATGAACAACCTAGACAGCATATTAAAAAGCAAAAACATTACTTTGTCGACAAAAGTCCATCTCATCAAAGCTATGGTTTTCCCAGTAGTCATATGTCGATGTGAGAGTTGAACCATAAAGAAAGCTGAGCGCTGAAGAATTGATGCTTAAACTGTGGTGTTGGAGAAGATTCTTGTGAGTCCTTTGGACTGCAAGGAGATCAAACCAGTCAATCCTAAATGAAATCAGTCCCGAATATTCATTGGAAGGACTCATGCTGAAGCTCCAATACTTTGGCCACCTGATGTATAGAACTGACTCATTGGAAAAGACCCTGATGCTGGGAAAGATTGAAGTCAGAAGAAGGGGACGACAGAGAATGAGATGGTTGGATGGCGTCACCGACTCAATGGACATGAGTTTGAGCAAGCTCTGGGAGTTGGTGATGACAGGGAAATCTGGTGTGCTAGAGTCCATGGGGTCACAAAGAGTCAGACAGGACTGAGACACTGAACTGAACTGTGTATCATCTTGGGCCCATTTTATTCTAATCTGTTTATGTTGTGTCCTCACACTATGTCATTTTTTCAAAAGTTGTGCCCTGCCCCCTTCCCTCCTATTTCAAAAGTACAATCAAGAAAGAACAAGACACATGGAAATATGTTAACTGCCTGAATAATATGATATGACTTATTAGATTTTAAAGGAAGAATGCAAAAATAGAAGGGAAAAGAGCCAGTCAAGAATGATGTTTTATGTGTGTAAAGCATTTTATACCTGATACTGAAAGTGAAAGTGTTAGTCACTCAGTTGTGTCCAACTCTTTTCAACCCCATGTACTATAAACCGCCAGACTCCTCTGTCCATGGAATTCTCCAGGCAAGAATACTGGAGCGGGTTGCCATTCCCTTCTCCAGGGGATCTTCCCAACCCAGGAATTGAATCCCGGTCTCCTGCATTACAGGTGGTTTCTTGACTGATTGAGCCACCAAGCCACTGTCACTCATTAGTTGATTCATTGATGGACTTATTCATTTAGCAAACATTGGTAGATAAGAAGCATTTAGCCAGAGCTACAAAAATGAATACAATCTGTCTCAAGGAACTCAAAGCTTAGACTAGGAATTGGGATTTGAAAAGGTTGAGAGATATTGAAAGAAACAATTATAACACAATGAAATAATATTGCCATTTATAAGTTTTAGCTATATAATTAATCAAAGTATGTACTAAGAGTACAGAGGAAAAGTAATAACTGATCCTTGAAAGAAGTTAGGGGACAAGACACACGCAAATGATTAGGAAAGTTTCAAAGAGATGGCACTTCTTGAAAATTAGGGAACAATAAAGCTAACAAGAGGCAGCAGTTCAGTGAAACATTTGAAAATCATTTCAAGAGGATGCTGCATGTGCTCTAAAACAAGGTTTACAAAGCACTTCCCATCTATTGTTCCATTTGATCATCATAAGCCTGAAAAAAAAGTAAGGCAATTATTATGATCAACATTTTACAGTCAAAGAAAACCAAGACTCAGGTTAATAGAGAAAGCAACTTTCTTACAAATGGCAAAATCAAGTTTCAGCTCAAGTCTTCTATTTCTTTAATAGGAGAAAGAAAGGAAAGTTATATGGACCTATGAGAGAGGAGTCAGGAAAGTAAAGATGACAGTAAATGTTGACTGGGAAGAGGAATTTTTGGTTCTTTTTGTGTTCTGGGACAAGATGAAGAAATAAGATAGACCCTCTATCTGGATCAGATTAGAAACAACTGTGCCACTCCTGCTTTAACCATCAAGAATTATGAATTTGCAACAGAAACAAGTAGAATAAAACCCTTTCAGAGAAAACTGAAGTCCATAATAAATTAGAAAAAACATCAAGTTGCTCTAAAGGAATTAAAGCCTCCTGGCCATGAAAGTTACATCTGAGGGACCTGAGGGACACGTAAAGTAAAAGTGAAGTTGTTCAGTCATGTCCAACTCTTTGCAACCCCATGGACTGTAGCCTACCATGCTCTTCCATCCATGGGATTTTCCAGGCAAGAGTACTGGAGTGGGTTGCTATTTCCGTCTCCAGAGGATTTTCCCAACCCAGGGATTGAACCTGAGTCTCCTGCATTGTAGGCAGACACTTTAACATCTGAACCAAGAGGGAAATCATAAGTGACCATGCAACTTCTAAATTAAAAAATAAATAAATAAAATTAGCACTGTTAATTTTGAAAAATCCTGGAGATCTGGATAGATATATTCTGGAAGGCAGAAGACAGGCAGCAATTTTCACTTTCAGGATGTTTCAAAAGGCATATGTCTAATATGATAAGCTATGAGTTTGATGTTTATTCCTGGCAAGGCTCTAAAATGGATTACTGAATGAACAGTTTGTGTACACTTACAAAAGGAAGCTGTAATTATTCAGAGTAAACATGGATTCACCAAGTATAGGTCATACTAATTCTACACAATCTAATTTCCTTTTTACAAACATTTTTCTGATAATAAAAATGTTTATTTGGGTAAATACTAAAATGATAGATAAGGAAAATAAAATAATTAAAACTTACCCTTAATGCTAACTAGAAATAGTCACTTGTTAATATTTTGGTGTACATAAGTCTCTTTATTTTTTTAAAATTTTATTTTATTTTTAAACTTTACAATATTGTATTAGTTTTGCCAAATACCAAAATGAATCCACCACAGGTATACCTGTGTTCCCCATCCTGAACCCTCCTCCCTCCTCCCTCCCCATACCATCCCTCTGGGTGGTCCCAGTGCACCAGCCCCAAGCATCCAGTATCGTGCATCGAACCTGGACTGGCGACTCGTTTCATACATGATATTATACATGTTTCAATGCCATTCTCCCAAATCTCCCCACCCTCTCCCTCTCCCACAGAGTCCATAAGACTGATCTATACATCAATGTCTCTTTTGCTGACTCGTACACAGGGTTATTGTTACCATCTTTCTAAATTCCATATATATGTGTTAGTATACTGTATTGGTGTTTTTCTTTCTGGCTTACTTCACTCTGTATAATATGTTCCAGTTTCATCCATCTCATTAGAACTGATTCAAATGTATTCTTTTTAATGGCTGAGTAATACTCCATTGTGTATATGCACCACAGCTTTCTTATCCATTCATCTGCTGATGGGCATTTAGGTTGCTTCCATGTCCTGGCTATTATAAACAGTGCTGCATTTTTATGCAGTTGATATAAATTTACAATTCAGTATCATGCTTTTTTATTTAATGTTTATTTCTCTCAGGATTTTTCTAGTAAATAGGTATTTATTTTTTATCATGTGCTGGGTAATATGTTCACTCTGAGCACAAAATTTTCAATTATACACTATTCTTCCATTTATTAAATTTATCCAAAATTATAAATTAGTAATTGAATGATATTCTATTATGTATGTGTGTAATTATTCATTCAATCTTTCCGTTACTGATTTATTAAATCATTTCTATTTATTTGCTATCATAAGCAATTTTATAATAAATATCCTGGTAATAAGGCCCTTTCTGATTTTGAACATATCCTTGGGATAGTTTCTAAATATAATTATAAAGTTAAGAAATACTCTAAGGTGAGGAATAAAGCAGGGATGCCCATTCCTGCCACTTCTATTTAGCATAGTCCTAGAAGTCCAGAGCAATTAGCTAAGAAAGAACAAGTAGAAGACATCCAAACTGGGGGTGGGGGGTAAGGAATAAAATTGCCTCTTTTTGTAGATGAAATGATCCTATATGTACAAAACACTAAAGACTCCACCAAAAACTATTAGGACTAAAAAATGAAACTTAGCAAAGTTTCAGAGTACAAAATTAGCATACAATAACCAGTAGCATTTATACTTCAAAAATAAGCTAACAAGAAAGAAACTAAGAAAACAATTTGAAACAGCATTAAAAAAAATACTTAGGAATAAAATTAACAAAGGAGGCAAACGGTTTGTACACTGAAAATTACAAAACATCAGTTAAAACAATTAAGAAACAGGAAAAATGGAAACATTCCGTGTTCATGAAGTGGAAGAATTAATATTGTTAAAATGTTCACACTATCTAAAGCAATCCACAGATTCAATGCTATCTGCAACAGAATTCCAATGGCATTTAAAAAAAAAATTTTTGTAAAATTCTAATGGAACTAGAATAACTAAAGTGGTCTTCAGAAAAAAGAACAGAGGCATCACACTTTCAGATTTCAAAATGTGTTAAAGTTATAGTAATTAAAACAGGATGGTACTGGCATAAATTCAGGCATATAGAACAATGGGATAGGGAGATGAGAAATAAACCAACACAATGAATCAACATAATAAGTCAATTAATCTTTGACAAGGATTCCAAGAATATCAAAAGGCAAAGGATAGTCTCTTTAAAAAGTAGTACTGGGGAAAATGAATATCTATATGCAAAAAAAAAAAAAAGAATTGGATCCTTATCTTACACCCTACACATAATAAACTCAAAATGGACTATATACTTCAGATCTGAGATTCTAAAACTCCTAAAAACACTTCTTAGCATTGGCTTTGGCAATGATTTATATGATATAGCACCAAAAGAACAGGCAACAAAATAAAAAATAAACAAGTGGAACTACTGGCAAGCCTGAGAGATATTGTAGGTCCAGGTCCAGACAACTGCAATAAAGTGAATATTGCAAAAAGTGAGTCACACGAATTTTTCTTATCTCAGTACATATAAAAATTATGTTTACATTATAAACTAGGCTTCCCAGGTGGCGCTAATGGTAAAGAACCCACCTGCCAACTCAGGAGACAAAAGAGACCTGGGTTTAGTCCCTGGTTTGGGAATTTCCCCTGGAGGAGGGCATGGCAACCCACTCCAGCATTCTTGCCTGTAGAATCCCATGGACAGAGGAGCCTGGTAGGCCAAGGTCCATAGGGTCACAAAGAGTCGGACATGACAGAATTGATTTAGCATGCATGCATATAGTCTATTAAGTGTGCAATAAAATGTGCATAATTAATTAAAAAATACTTAACTGCTAAAAATAATACTATCACCTGAACTTTCAGTGAGTTATAGTAGTAACATCAAAGATCACTGATCACAGAAAACCATAACAAATATAATAAAATGAAAGTGTTTGAAATATTACAAGAATTACCAAAATATAACACAGAGATACAAAGTGAGCAAATGCTGTTGGAAAATGGTGCTGATGGACTTGCTCGATGCTATTAACCTTCAACTTGTGAAAAACGCAGTATCTGCAAAGTATAATAAAGCAAAGGAAAATAAATGAGGTATGCCTGTACATCAAACTAAAAAGCTTCTGCAAAGGAAACAATCAACAGAATGAGAAGGCAAAATGTTTCTAAACTATATATCATAAAAGATTAATATTCAATATAGATAAGCAACTTCTACAATTCAATAGCAAAAAACAAACATCCCCTACAAAAACAAATAACCTGAATGAAAAATGGGCAACGGACTTTTATCCAAAAAAGACATAAAGATGGTAACAATAACCCTGTATACGAGACAGCAAAAGAGACACTGATATACAGAACAGTCTTTTGGACTCTGTGGGAGAGGGAGAGGGTGGGATGATTTGGGAGAATGGCATTGAAATATGTATAATATCATATATGAAACGAGTCACCAGTCCAGGTTTGATGCACGATACTGGATGCTTGGGGCTGGTGCACTGGGACCACCCAGAGGGATGGTATGGGGAGGGAGGAGGGAGGAGGGTTGTGGCAGATTCATTTTGATATATGGCAAAACCAATACAATATTGTAAAGTTAAATAAAATAAAATTTAAAAAAATAAAAGTTTGGAGAGAAAAAAGAAAAAGACATACAGGTGACTAATGGGCAAATAAAAAGATGCTCAAAGTCATTACTTACGATGGAAATGCAAATCAAAACCTCAGCGAAGTATCACCTCCAACCTGTTAGAATGGATATTTTCAAAAACAAACAAATACAGAAATGTTAGCAAGGATATGGAAGAATCGGAACCATGTATACTGTGGGGTTTTGAGGGGTTGTTTTTTTAAGTTCCTCTCTTTTATTTTGTTTTCTTTTTTTTTTTCTAAATTTTTATTGGAGTATAGTTGATTTACATTGTTGTGCTAGTTTCTGCTATACAGGAAGATGAATCAAATTATACG
Source organism: Bos grunniens (assembly GCF_055505025.1). Lineage (NCBI taxonomy): Eukaryota > Metazoa > Chordata > Mammalia > Artiodactyla > Bovidae > Bos > Bos grunniens. Next base: position 94,086,152 of record NC_141194.1, on the reverse strand, counting down.
TATACATATATCCACTTGTCTTGGATTATTTTCCCATATAGGTCATTACAGAGTATTGAGAAGAGTTCCCTGTGCTATATAGTAGGATCTTACTAGTATCTATTTTATAAATGTGTTGAGTCACTCAGTCGTGTTTGACTCTTTATGGCTCCATGGACTGTAGCCTGCCAGGTTCCTCTGCCCATGGACTTTTCCAGGGAAGAATACTGGAGCGGGTTGCCATTTTATACAACAGAGGATCTTCCTCAACCAGGGATCAAACCTGCATCTCCTGCATTGGCACGTGATTTCCTTACCACAAGCTCCACCTGGGAAGTTCAATATTTGTAATAAATAGCAGTGTGTATATGATGGGACCATGTACATTGTTGATGGGAATGTTAAATGTTTCATCGGCTATGGAAAATAGTATCAAAGTTCTTCAAAAAATTGATTAGAACTACTATATAATTCAGCAATCCCACCTCTGGGTATATATTCAAAATAATTGAAATCAGAATCTATAACTACCTACCTGCACTCTCATGTTCATTGCAGCATTATTCACAAAAGCCAAGATATGGAAACAGGTCACATGTCCTTCAACACATGAATGGATAAAGAAAATGTGGTATTTTTTATGTAGAATAATTAAATAGTGTTTAGCCTTTAAAGAGGAAATTCTTGCACTTAAGACAACTTTAATGGACTGTGGACAGATGCTAGGTGAAATAAGCCAGTTGCAGAATGACATATAATGCATTATTTTACTTATTGTTTTTCAGGCACTAAGTCTTGTTTGACTCTTTGCAACCCTACGGACTACAGGATGCCAGGCTTCCCCATTCTTCACTATCTCACAGAGTTTGCTCAAATATATGTCCATTGAGTCAGTGATGCCATCCAAGCATCTCATGCTCTGTTGCCCCTTTCTCCTCTTGCCCTTAGTCTTTCCCAGCATCATGGTCTTTTCCAATGAGTTTGCTCTTTGTATCAGTCCTTCCAATGAATATAAAGGTTTGATTCCCTTTAGGATTGACTGGTTTAATCTCTTTGCTGTCCAGGGGACTCTCAGGAGTCTTCTCCAGCACCACAATTTGAAAGCATCAATTTTTCAGCACTCAGCCTTCTTTATGTTCCAACTCTTACATCTGTACATGACTAATGAGAAAACCATAGCTTTGACTATACAGACCTTTGTCAGCAAAGTGATGTCTCTGCTTTTTAACAAACTGTCTAGGTTTGTCACAGCTTTCCGTCCAAGGAGCAAGCATCTTTTAATTTCATGGCTGCAGTCACCATCTGCAGTGTTTCTTGGAGCCCAAGAAAATAAAATCTGTCACTGTTTCCACTTTTCCCCCATCTATTTGCCATGAAGTGATGGTACTGGATGCCATAATCTTAGTTTTTTGAACGTTGAATTTTAAGTCAGGTTTTTCACTCTCCTCTTTCACCCTCATCAAGAGGCTCTTTAGTTTCTCTTCATTTTCTGCCATTATAGCGGTATAATCTGTATATCTGAGATTGTTGATATTTCTCCTGGCAATCTTGATTTTAGTTTGTGATTCATCCAGCCTAGTATTTTACACGCTGCTCTCTGCATATAAGTTAAATAAGCAGGGTGACAATATACAAACTTGATAAACTCCTTTCTCTATTTTGAACCAGCCCATTGTTCCACATCTGGTTCTAACTGTTGCTTCTTGACATGCACACAGGTTTCTCAAGAGACAGATAAGGTGATCTAGTATTCCCATCTCTTTAAGAATTTTCCACAGTTTTCACTTATATGGGATATTTAAACAATCAAGCTCATAGAAGCAGTGAATACAATTGTGGCTGCTAGGGAGTAGGGTATGGGGAAACAGACAGCTTTTCTTCAATGAATATAAAGTTTCAGTTATGGTAGTTAAATAAGTTCTAGAGATCTGCAGTTCAAAGTGGTGCCTATAGTTATCAAAATAATATTGTGAACTTCAAAATTTAATACAGTAGATCTCACGTTAAATGTTCCTACCACATAAAAGGAAGACAAGAGGAAACATTAAATATACCAGTGATTTTAATTGTGATGATACTATCACAGGTGTTTGCATATGTCTGATTCATTAAATTGTAAACATTAAATATGTACAAACTTTGTATGTCAATTACACCTCAATAATACTGTTAAATAATAAAGTCAGGGAATAATTGTTTTCTAATATCCTTTGTAAAATTTCCAAATTGCTTCCCATAAATGTACTACCAGTTTCTATCAGTGTTAAGTAGGTGTCCAAATGCAATGAATCCTTGCCAATATTGAGGCTTTATTTCTTGAACAAACTGATGGGTTAAAACAAATAATATATCCATTTCAAAATTTGCTATTGTTTGAACTTTGGTGAGATTTTACATCTTTTTAATATTTAATCATTCCATATAATTATTTATTTGATCTGTCTGATCATATGTTTGATCATTTTTATTTGGTCTTGATATTTTCTTATTGATTTGTATAAGTTCAAAAAATAAAAATGAAAAAAGTATTTTTCCAGTCATATTTGTTGTAAATGTTTCCTCAATTAATCTTTTTATTTTGTTTCTATATTTTGGGCATACAGAAGCTTTAAAAACTTGTGATCATATTATTGATTTTTTCATTTATTTTTTTCTTTGCCTTTATGCTTTAAAATTTCTTATTCAAAGATTAAGAAAAAAACCTTTATGTTTGTCTTTTTTAAACCTTTATGTTTATCTTTATACTTATGTACTTTTTAAGTAGAGTGTTACTAGGCTGGTAGCTCACAGATGTGCTTTAGACACAGTATATCAGGATTTCCAAAAGGCATCTGTGAAAGTCTTCAGTATCTGCCACCTCACTGGCTTCTTTTCCTGTGCCTATAATTATGCTCAATTTGTCACTGTTTTGAAAACAAAAACTTTTTTTAGAAAGGACTTTCTTAAAATTATCTCCTTCTTTGAATTCCATGGCAACATCTTCTCTTTATTATCCTCTTTCTTCTCTTAACCATGCTTTTTCTGTTAGTATTTGACTCATCATTTTAGCCCATTAAATGCAAGTGTTCTCCTAACCTCTGTCCTTTGTTGTCTACACAACATTTCATGAAGGATTCCATCAAATACCATATCAACTAATATCTACATGTCACTGATGCTCAAACTGATGCCAAAGTTCAAATTTCTCCCATGAACTCTACATCTTTACAGGCTAGTGTCCTTTGAATATATCCATCTGATTGTCCTACTTGGGAACCTAGATGAATGACCCTTCACAAAAAGCCATCAGCTTTTCTTTCTATACTTATCACTTTTTATTTGTGACTCAGTCTACCTCAAGAATTTATACACTTTACATCTTTCTCACATTTTACTCTCGACATTTGCTGGGTATACCCAGTCTGTTCTTAACACCATACTTTGGATGACTAGTCCTCTTGCCTAGGACATCCTACTGTTCATAAACCCCTACTCATGTTCAAGATCCACCTCAAATGCCAGTTTTACAATTATGTCTTCTCCACTTCTGTCAGTCACGGTTATTCTAGTCTCTATATTCCCAGAGTACTTTGCTCTTATTTGTCACTACATTGTATTTGAATTTATCTGATTAAATCTCTGTCTTCTATTTCTGAATGAGGGATTCCCAAGAATAGGGTATATATTATTTTCATCCTAACACCCCTAGTACCTAGAACCTTACATATATAATGTGGTTCAATACATGTTTATTGAATGAATGGTATATTTGTCGACAAAGTAATGAAAGACAAGCTGAATAATGTTATTAGGTAAATGATTGGTTCTCAACCTTGAGTACTAAAAATTATGTATTAAAATTAAAAGAGACACCTTGGCCACATTACCCAGATATTCTTATTCAATACATTCAGTTTAGAGCTTAGATATTTGTATGTTTTAAAATGTCATATATCATTCTGATGCACCACCAGGGTTGAATGCCTCTGACATAGTCATGAGTATACTCACAGATTTTCTTCAATAATTGATGTCAACCTGGAGGACATTGTTTTTGGGGAATACTGAAGGGATTTCATCTTGATCCTATCCCATTCAACATTTTCTTCAGTGATTTGGATGAGATCATAAATCAATATATTAACCCAATTTGCAGATAATCAAAATGGGAGTGGGGATGATAGTGAACTTTTAATGAGAAATTATTTTATGTAAGGTATTGAGTTATATAAATTATCAATTATCTTTCAATCCTTATTTGCAGATGAGGAAACTGAGACTCATAAAAGATGTGTCATTTATTTGCTCATGGCACCCATTAAGTATTAATAATAGAGGGAAAAGTCAAATCCATATACCAAAGCCTTACATACCCAAAACAGAGGTCAAAGTCAAGATCAAAGACCACTTCAAGAGAAGAGAGAATCAAATGATGTGAATTAAAACAAATTCAAAAGAAATGTGAAGCAGTCTTAAGTTCAAAGAATCAGCTGCACAAAATTTAAAATAAAATAAAAATTAAAAGATGAAAATCTAATACTAAAATAGTAAATATATCTACATGTTACTAATGGTATCATCAGTTAATAACATTATTTTTTGTAGGCAATTTGAATGTAGGCAATATATCATTTAAAAACTAAAATATTCCTATATAAACACTAACATTTATAATATCCCATTTTTAGTTTAAAAACTAAAACTTGTATATTTGTATGTATGTTTACATGTGTGAATGTGTATTTGTATTTAAAAGGGTGTACATTATATGTTTAGTGATTTCTGTGTTATGGGTCCAGAAGTGAGATAAACAGAATTTTTAATTAATGTACAATAAAAAAGAAAGAAGGATAAATTATAGGTTATCTTTACTTTTGTGTGTGTACTTTGCACCTTTCAATTTCCTAAATGTTTTACAATGTTTGTACTGTATGACCTTGTAATTCAGTCCCTCAGACTGTATGTTAATGAGGTAATTCAAAAGTAGAAAAAACTAAAATACAAAGATACCCATAATAATGCTATTTTTAAAAGCAAAATTTTACGAACAACCTAAAAATCCAATAATGTAATGGTGAGATGAATTAGGGCGTATCAACATGATAGACTATTTTTCATATATGAAAACCAAATGTAGCATCGTAAAAATTACTCACAAAATAATACTTATTAATAATGCAAAAAATAAATTTCACTTATGTATTCTAATTAAGAGTGCATAGAATATAAATATACTTGGATGAAACTTAGAGGGGATCAATTACAGTAAGTAAGATTATGAGTTCTTGAGTCAAATAGCCTGGTTTTCAAACTCACCATTGCCAGTTGTATAAACTTAGACAAGTCACTTAACTGCTTTGTGATCAGCTTATTAACCTATAAAATGAGGGTTATACTTAGCAAATGACATAAATTTAAGAACTTAATGAGAAGCTAGTAAAGTAATCTCACACGCTAGTAAAGTAATGCTTAAAATTCTCCAAGTCAGTCTTCAGCAATACGTGAACCATGAACTTCCAAATGTTCAAGCTGGTTTTAGAAAAGGCAGAGGAACCAGAGATTAAATAGCCAACATCCAAAAAAAAAAAAAAAACCAACATCCACTGGATCATTGAAAAAGCAAGAGAGTTCCAGAAAAACATCTATTTCTGCTTTATTGACTATGCCAAAACCTTTCACTGTGTGGATCACAATAAACTGTGGAAAATTCTTCAAGAGATGGGAATACCAGAAAACCTGATCTGCCTCTTGAGACACCTGTATGCGGGTCAGGAAGCAACAGTTAGAACTGTACATGGAACAACAGACTGGTTCCAAATAGGAAAAGGAGTACGTCAAGGCTGTATATTGTCACCCTGCTTATTTAACTTATATGCTGAGTACATCATGAGAAATGCTGGGCTGGAGGAAGCACAAGCTGGAATCAAGATTGCCAGGAGAAATATCAATAACCTCAGATATACAGATGACATCACCCTTATGGCAGAAAGTGAACAACTAAAGAGCCTCTTGATGGAAGTGAAAGAGGGGAATGAAAAAGTTGGATTAAAGCTCAACATTCAGAAAACTAAGATCATGGCATCCGGTCCCATCACTTCATGGCAGATAGATGGGGAAACAGTGGAAACAGTGGCTGACTTTATTTTTGGGGGCTACAAAATCACTGCAGATGGTGATTGCAGCTATTAAATTAAAAGATGCTTACTCCTTGGAAGGAAAGTTATGACCAACCTAGACAGCATATTAAAAAGCAGAGACATTACTTTGCCAACAAAGTTATGTCTAGTCAAGGCTATGGTTTTTCCAGTGGTCATGCATGGATGTGAGGATTGGACTATAAAGAAAGCTGAGCACTGAAGAATTGAAGCTTTTGAACTGTGGTGTTGGAGAAGACTCTTGAGAGTCCCTAGGACTGCAAGGAGATCCAATCAGTCCATGCTAAAGGAGATCAGTCCTGGGTATTCATTGGAAGGACTGATGTTGAAGCTGAAACTCCAATACTTTGGCCACCTGATGTGAAGAGCTGACTCACTTGAAAAGACCCTGACACTGGGAAAGATTGAGGGCAGGAGGAGAAGGGGACAATAGAGGATGTAATGGCTGGATGGCATCACCGACTCGATGGACATGGGTTTGGGTGGACTTCGGGAGTTGGTGATGGACAGGGAGGCCTTGCGTGCTGCAGTTCATGGGGTCGCAAAGAGTCAGACATGACTGAGTGACTGAACTGAATTGAATGAGAGGCTGCATGTAAACGATTTAGAACAATGTTTGGCACTTAATATTCACAATGTACCTATTGTCAGTTAGGCGTGTTCTATGCTGCTGCTGCTGCTAAGTCACTTCAGTCATGTCCGACTGTGTGTGACCCCATATGGCAGCCCACCAGGCTCCCCCATCCCTGGGATTCTCCAGGCAAGAACACTGAAGGGGGTTGCCATTTCCTTCTCCAATGCATGAAAGTGAAAATTGAAAGTGAAGTCACTCAGTTCTGTCCAATTCTTAGGGACCCCATGGACTGCAGCCTACCAGGCTCCTCCATCCATGGGATTTTCTAGGCAAGAGTACTGGAGTGAGTTGCCATTGCCTTCTCCATGTGTTCTATGGGTTGGGTTTTACATATTTTAACATGTTTATGACTTAAAACAACCCTATGAGGTAGATACTATTTTTATCGTCATCTTAAAGATAAGGAAACAGAGGAACAGATACATTAAACAGCTTGCTGGAGTCAAATAGCCAGTGAATAGTACAGGGAAAAATCAGATCCTGGCAAGCCTGACTCAAGAATCCATACTATTAACTGTTACGCTATACTATGATATACACAAATGAGTGCTTGAAAACAATGTTACTTTTTTTTTATATTGGAATATAGCTGATTAACAATATTGTGCTAGTTTCAGGTGCATAGCAAAGTTATTCAGTTATACATAAATATTTATCTATTCTTTTTCAAATTATTTTCCCAGTTAGAATATTACAGAATATTGAGTAGAGTTCTCTGTGCTATACAGTAAATCCTTGTTGGTTATCTATTTTAAGTATAGCAACAGTATGTACATGTCAATCCTAAACTTCAATCCTCTCCCTCCCCCCACTGCCATTTCCCCACTGATAACCCTAAGTTTGTTCTCTAAGTCTTTGAGTCTGTTTCTGTATTGTAAGTAAGTTCATTTGTTGAAAATGATATTATTTTTTAACATAGCAAAATTAAAACAAGAGAGATTTAAATATTCTTACAATATTGTTTAAGTGATTTTAAAATTAAAGAAAACAAACTTTAAAAAACAAAGATACAGCTTGAAATTAAAAAACAAAACTAGATATAAAACTAGAAAATATAGTTTATTCCTAGCTTAGGTAAAAATAAGAAAAGTACTAAAATTGGTTCCAATCTTTTAAAAAGCAACCTTCAATTATTTTCTATATCATATTTTCTGGATAATTAGTTTTATCTGTGGTTTGTCCAAACTGAGGAAGCAATTATTATTGTCCTTAGTTTTCCTTACTCACATTTTAAAGATATCCCAAAGTTGATGAACAAATTTGGCCTAACTTTTCCACCTTCTTTAGATTTGTCATGTCCCTTCTTAGGTTTTGCCATTTTATAATATTTTATAAGACTTTGTGACAACTTGCTTGTATTCTTACACCATTTGACTTTAGATGCTCAATTTACTGAACGAAACTCTCCACACTGTCTTCTTCCTACTGATGATACAACTTTCAAACTTAACTTTTCATGTCCTGTTTAATCAATCATTTCAGCACTCTCTTGTAATGTTCTAGGATTCACTATATAATTATTTTATTCATTTTGAAATACTGTTAGCTTTAACTTTTACCTATAGATCAATCATCCTATTGAATTCTAGCTAGTAGGAACCATTAGATCACTTCACTCTTAAAATCACATTCCTCAAAGTTGATACATGATATCTACTCTTCCAATTAAGAAGAAGAGAAAAAGTCATCACAAAGTCCACTGCTAAGCGTACTACTGGTCTTCACACCTATGTACCAGTGTTTAATTTCTTCCACTTTCTCTTTAGATTGAAAATGAGGCAGGTGATTTTTTTTTCTTTTCTCTGATTATTTTTTTAAATATAAGTAACAAGTTGTCTAGGTATCTGCTATTTGCTTCCTGGCCTTCCAATTCTACTGAACCTGCATTATAACATACAACTACCATCTTGGCTCTACCCTTCCAACTTGACCCCACCTTCTTCCTCAAAACTCTAATGGTTTTCAGAGGCAGATACAAAGACACTGGAGAAGGGCATGGCACCCCAATCCAGTATTCTTGCCTAAAGAATCTCAGGGACAGAGGGGCCTGGTGGGCTATAGTCCATGGAGTTGCAAAGAGTCAGATACAGCTGAAGCAACTTAGCACACATACACTCATCAGGGACATTATGGAGCTTAATGAGAATCTAATGAACCTATGCTCTTCTGTCAGGTCTCAGCTCAAGTATTCCTACCTCAGTAAAACTTTTCCTTCCCTCTCTGAAAAGTCATGTCCCACTATCATATGCTCTCAGCATACCTAATACTTAAAACATTATCATTTTTCTGATTAATAGTTAATTCTTCAACTAAATTAAAAGTTATGTGATGAAAAGTCTTTTGTGTGATTTTGTTAGCTATTGAATATTATCACCTAACATAGTGCCTAGAATATAGTATATGATTATATATATATACTATATTATATATATAGTATATGATTTTATATGTATAGTATATGATTAATGATTATTTGTTGATAATAATGAATAAATCAATGAATGAATAACCCTACACACATACACACACACACACACACACATACACACATATGATATATATAGAAATTCAGAGATACAGAATACTACCTCTATATAAAAACTCTACATCTCCAGAATGGCATCTGAACACAGCAGCAACTTACCTAAAAATTTGCTGAGACTGGAACCCAAGCTCAAACTATGAGGTAGCTATATAATTGAAGCCAGCATACAGACTACAGTCCAAGGGGTCGCAAAGAGTTGGACAGGATTTAGCAACTGTACAATAAGGGATATGCTGAGCACAGCAACATATACATAGTTTGGAATTTAAGGGAGGGGGGTTCAGGACTGGGAACACGTGTACACCCGTGGCAGATTCATGTTGATGTATGGCAAAACCAGTACAATATTGTAAAGTAATTAGCCTCTAATTAAAATAAATAAATTTAAATTTAAAAAAAATCCTTCTTGAATCATTGACTTGGCAGAGAAGAGTTATTTGAATATTGTACAAAATAGGATAATTTAAAAAAATATGTACAACAAATTCTCTGTTGAAGGAGTTTTTAAAAAATGGAAATGGGAAAAAAAAATGGCCTAAATACAGACTTGTTATCGAGGAAGACTGAAAAAAGAGGCGATATTGACAGAAACTTTTGTTTTCCTCCATATGATTGGATATCAGCAGTTTGTAGTTGTTGTCCAGTCACTCAGTCGTGTATGACTCCATGAACTTCAGCACACTAGGCTTCCCTGTCTTTCACTATCTCCTGGAGTTTGCTCAACTCATGTCCATTGTGTGGTTGATACCAATCAACCATCTCATCCTCTGTCACCCCCTTCTCCTCTTGTCCTCAATATTTCCCAGTATCAAAGTCTTTTCCAGTCAGTCTGCTCTTTGCATCAGGTGGCCAAAGTTTCAGAGCTTCAGCTTCAGCATCAATTCATCCAGTGAATATTCAGGGTTGATTTTTTTTAGTATTGGTTTGATCTTCTTGCTGTCCAAGGGATTCTCAAGAGCTATCTCCAGCACCAGAATTTGAAAGCATCAATTCTTTGGTACTCAGTCTTCTTTATGGTCCAATTCTCATATTCTTACATGACTACTGGGAAAACCATACTTTTGACTAGATGGATGTTTGTCAGCAAAATGATGTCTCTGCTTTTTAATACAGTGTCTAGGTTTGTCATAGATTTTCTTCCAAGGAGCATGTGTCTTTTAATTTCATGGCTGCAGTCACCATCTGCAGTGATTTTGGAGCACAAGAAAATAAAATCTGCCACTGCTTCCAATTTTCCTACAAGTATTTGCCATGAAGTGATGGAACTGGATGCTATGGTCTTAATGTTTTGAATGTTGAGTTTTAAGCTAGCTTTTTTACTCTCCTCTTTTACCCTCTTCAAGAGGCTCTTTAGTTCCTTCTTGTTTTCTTCCATTAGGGTGATACCATCACCATATCTGAGTTTTTTTATATTTCTTCCAGCAATCTTGATTCCAGCTCAGCAGTTTGGTGTTGGTCTAAGTGGAAAAATGTTTTGGGGAAGTGAAATTTTGAAGTGAGATTCATTTCCACCCATATATTAATCTCAAGGTACCCTGTCCAATGTTGAAACACACATTGCTAACATCTGAAAAGAACTTGAGTAGCATCTGGAAAAGATAAAAAACTGTGACTCAAGTGTATTTAAATAAGTTCTATAGAGGAAATGAAACTCTTTAGCCCAGAGAAAAGAGCATTAAGAGTGGTTTCATTTTTTTTTTCAGGATCATTATTTTGTTTTATCCTGAAAAGTCACAATTCCCCATATCTACAATAGCAGATTAAAAGGAACCAATTTTGTGAGAAGCTCAACAAGCCTGTTCAACCTAAAAAATTCCCTGAGAGTAAAAATTGTTAGTTACATAAATGAATGATTTATAGGAGTTAAGCATCTCTTTTAACAAGGGTCTTTAGGAAAACAGATCAGCTTCTCAGAAGTTGGAAGTTTTGTGGTGCTATTTAAAGTCAGGTACAGGATTGACGTGGCTGTTGTGTGGACCACATGCCCTCTCAAGTTCTTTCCAGGCCTGCATATCTGTAAATAATGAAAAGTCAACCAATGAATCCAGCCCTCCAGACAAAACCATCATGCTGGTTTTCTGAAACACCTGGATTTTACCTCTCAGCAGCAATCAGTAGAAGAAAATATTTTTTGCATCCTGATAAAGGATAAAAGTCACACTTAACTACAGATTGCTAGAAAGTGTAGAGGTAGTGTAGTCAAACATTAAAGAATGCCATTGAACAGGTTGAGCCTAAGCTTTGTGGGCCTTTTCCACAATCTAGTCTTGTTGCAAATATCAAAGAGTATATCTAATATTATGTCTGCCAAATATATAACTCAGCAAGATGAGGTAACTAGATTGATACCCTTGAGAAGACAAAGTAAATAACCCATAGGACTGATGAGTAACACTGAGTTTCAACTGAGACTCAATGACTACCTGACCAAAGAAAAGAAAAAAATTCCAAACAGTTTCTCTAATGTAGCATTGATGGATTTTACATGTGGCCCTCAATTCACAGGTATAATTTGTTTTAGCATACCCTGAGATCCTGCCCATGTGGACTGTACATAGCATATAGTATTTAGTATTCACAGTAGAGATGTCACATTCTATTAACTACACTGTATTAAAACCTGCCGTTCTCAGTTAAACTGTAACACAGAAAGGATATGTGTGTATATTTATATGTATGTATGTGCAGCAAACTCATTAACAATTTTTGTACTTTTATACACAATAAATGAACCGTTTGCATAATCTAGCAAAGAAAAAGATTGAGTGAAACAGTCCTAAGGGATTCATGGAAGTTTGGCAAAATAAAAGCATCAGCTTGTGGAGAACAGTACAGCTAATTAACTTAAATTTTTGGATATTTCCCCACTCATACATTTATTCAAAGAGTCACATGAAAATCTTTGTAATCTTGTGTTTGGAAACTTTCTGTTTGCTTACCTTGGCCATATGACTTGAAACATCACATCTTGATGAAGTTAAACAAATAAGATAGACTAGAGAGTGAAAATGAAAGTTTTTAAACACTCTAAATCTTAAGTTCTATTGGTGGTTCACCAGATACATCTGTAGTACAAACTTCCCTCCAAAAGACAATAATCTTAACATGCAGAGGACTTGGGTCTGATCCCAGGCCAGGGAACAAAGATCCCACATGCCATGAGGCAACTAAGTCCTCGTGCTGCAACTACTGAGCCTGCCTGCCTTAACTGGAGATCCTGTGTGCTGCAATGAAAAATCCCACATGATGCAATGACAGTCTGATGCAGTCAAATAAACAAATATATTTTAAAAGACAATAATCCTCAGAAACGTGTAGGTGCATCTTATTGGCTCATTACTTCTAGGTAGTTGGTGTTTAAAAGAATTTTCAATGAGGGTGGTCTGTGCATGAAAATTATATGAGGAGTTTAGAGGTTAAGGGTAAATTTTCTAGATTTCAGATTTGCTTTTACTCTGACAGAAACACCCAGTCTTCCATAACCCTAATTTTTTAAAAAATAATTAATTTATTTATTTTTAAAACTTTAGTGAACTTTAGTTGGCTTACAATGTCATGTTAATTTCGGGTGTATAGCACACGGATTTAGTTTTATATATGTGTGTGTATATATATAACATAATATGTATATATACATACATTTTATATGTATGTATGGAGAAGTAAATGGCAACCCATTCCAGTATTCTTGCCTGGAGAATTCCATGGACAGAGGAGCTTTGAGAGCTACAGTCTATGAGATCACAAAGAGCTGGAAACAAGTGAGTGACTAACACACACATACCATATAAAATATATATATTATTTTTCAGGTTCTTTTCCCCTATAGGTTATTATAAAATAAAATTGAGTATAGTCACCTGTGCTATGCAGTAGGTCCTTGTTGGTTATCTATGTTATATATAGTAGTGTGTATATATTAATCCCAACTTCCTAATTTATCCTTTCCTTCACCTTTCCCCTTTGGTCTGGCAATTTACAAAGATGCTTACTCTTGGAAGAAATGTTATGACCAACCTAGATAGCATATTGAAAAGCAGAGACATTACTTTGCCAACAAAGGTCCCTCTAGTCAAGGCTATGGTTTTTCCAGTGGTCATGTATGGATGTGAGAGTTGGATTGTGAAGAAAGCTGAGTGCCAAAGAATTGATGCTTTTGAACTATGGTGTTGGAGAAGACTCTTGAGAGTCCCTTGGAATGCAAGGAGATCCAACCAGTCCATTCTGAAGGAGATCAGCCCTGGGATTTCTTTGGAAAGACTGATGCTAAAGCTGAAACTCCAGTACTTTGGCCACCTCATGCGAAGAATTGACTCATTGGAAAAGACTCTGATGCTGGGAGGGATTGGGGGCAGGAGGAAAAGGGGACGACAGAGGATGAGATGGCTGGATGGCATCACCAACTCGATGGACATGAGTTTGAGTGAACTCAGGGAGATGGTGATGGACAGGGAGGCCTGGCGTGCTGTGATTCATGGGGTCACAGAAATTCGGACACGACTGAGAGACTGAACTGAACTGAACTGAGTGAAGGACTTCTGCAACTTCATTAAGAATTTGTATCCGAGGTCCCAATAACATGGACAACTTCATAAGCCTCTGGAGACAAAAATGGCAACCCACTCCCATATTCTCGCCTAGAGAATCCCACGGACAGAGGAGCCTGACAGGCTATAGTCCATGGGGGTCACAAGAGTCGGACATGATTTAGCAACTAAAACACCATAAGTTCTATCTGTAGCCAATTAGGTCAAGTCAAAGAACCACCAAACAGTGGAAGTAAATCTGTGCCTACTGCTCACTGGAACAATCCTAAGACAGGTCTGTGGTAACCTAAAACTCTGGGGCCTTCTTCAGGGATAAGAAGCAGCCCTGTGAAGCTGTTAGTATATATAGTCCTTTGATAGTGCAAAGTAATTATTATAATTTTTCATCATCATTTATTCTCTACACATAGAGTGATTAACACACTAAGAGAAATCATTAATAACATGAAAGCAAGCAATGTAAATCTATGGAACTGCCTCACATACTTTTGGAGAGACATTTTAAACAAAGAGGGTAACACAAAGATTGGTTTAATTTAGATGCTGCAGTAATCAGTCTTTACTATTCTTTGTTAGTAGGTGTGTGTGCTTGGTTTAATTTAGTTGCTGCAGTAATCAGTCTTTACTATTCTTTGTTAGTAGGTGTGTGTGCTAAGTCATTTCAGTCATGTCTGACTCTTGAGACCCTATGGACTGTAGCCCACCAGGCTTCTCTGTCCATGAGGATTCTCCAGGCAAAAATACTGGAGTGGATGCCCTCCTCCAAAGGATCTTCCCAACCCAAGAATCAAAACCACGTCTCCTGAGGGACCTGCATTGCATGTGGATTCTTTACCACTGAGCCACCAGGGAAGTCTGTTAGCAGGAGAGAAACTCAAATGAAAACCATTTTCTCCAAGATTTCCTCCACTTCATAGAATACACATGCACACAATTCTTACAAAGACAAATTTGGCTTACCATATTCTGGAACTGCATCTCAGCATATCAAAGACAAATTGCCCTAGTAAGCTCAATATTATAGATTAAAATATATGAAAGAGAAGGAAACGATGGAGAGGATCCTAGGTTACTAAATTTATAAATGTATATAATTCACTGAGATTTTCCCAATTCTCACTACACATTCCAAGTTAGTATTGAATGGACCTAGAGGCTCCAATTGCCTTTGCACAGACTGTGTTCCAGCTGTCTTCTGATATTTGAACACTCAGGTCTTTGTCCCATGCAATGCAAACAGTCAGCCTTTCATGTATTCTGTATACCAGGAGTAATTTATGAATCTGTCTATAAAAGCAGTCACAATGTATGCAAGAAAGGGTTACATAAACCTCTAATATTGAATGAAGTAGCTCCAGTAAACTCAGTACAAGTTCCAAACATCACTATTATGCTTGAGCTGATTTACAAACCCAAAGACCTTTGTCTGGTAATCTATATCCTTTATGAAGCTGGAAGAGGGAACAAAAGCCTTGATGACACAGTCTCTACATAAATCTCAAGCTGTTGCAATTCCTTTACCTTTTTGCCTCATATTCATTAAATAGCTTTGCAGTTTGGGAATCTGAGACAAGCAGTAAGGAAAGATGTACACATTGAGATTCAGACTGCATCAACCAGGTGCATAAGAAGAAACATCCAAAATGCCTTTGCTATTTTGTACATCTGAAAGACTTCCCTCAAAATTGGCACTAAAGGTATATGCAAGCAAAAATGGTTGCAATTTTAAGAAGAAACATTCCTGAAATGGCTCATACTGTCCTTTGAGGATAGTGACCAGCCTTTCCTTACATGTCAATGCCACCTTCATCCTCCTGCCATCTATGGGAACTCAGCTCTTTCCTCCTATATGTGATCCAGCTTTTTACAGGGAAAGATTCTACTTTGAATTCCTACAACTGTTTTCTTTCATTTGCCTCTGTTTTCATCTTTTTTTCCCTCTCCTTTTCTCTTCCATTTCTACGTTAATCTCTTTCAATAATATCAGTCTCTTCTTAAAGCACTTCCTTCTGATTTATATTCTAAATATCCAATACTCTCTATTAAGGTTCCTATGTTTGCTCTGATTTTACAGTTTGCAAGACCAGTACTCTCAGAACATGGGTTGATTGCTATCAATTCAGACATGCTGTCACCAACTACAGTATCTTGACTAGGAATTTGATCTGAGCAGTGTCTATGCATGAGAAAAAAAAGAAGCTATAATAAGCTTTGTTACTTAATTATTCTTTTTCAAAAAAAAAGTAAAACTTTCAATGGACACATCTTAGCATAATATATATTAACTGCTTTTAAGTGAAAGAAAGTGAAAGTTGCTCTGTCGTGTCTGACTCTTTGTAACTCCATGGACTATACAGTCCATGGAATTCTCCAGGCTAGAATACTGAAGTGGGTAGCCTTTCCCTTCTCCAGGGGATCTTCCTAACCCAGGGATCGAACCCAGGTCTCCCATGTTGCAGATAGATTCTTTACCAGCTAAGCCACAAAACTGCTTTTAAACTACTCTTTAAAAAATGATAGATAATTCACAATTATCCTCAAAAATTGCTGAAAAATATCACAGCAAATGTGTTGACTTGGAGATGGTTCTACTCCTGTTACATGCAGTTTGGCAAGCATTAATGCTTGTCATTAGTCAATGAAGCATCAAAAGTTGAAGCAGATTGCTTTCATCTTACTTAGATAAAATATTGTTTCAGCAGACATTATTCTACTTTTGGTATACTTCCTAATACTATTAGAAAAATTTGTGTTCTTTATGCTATTTATTTTTCTAGCAAAGGTAATGCAAGTGTTATCCCCACATTCTGCTGCTGCTTCCTGTATCTGAAAGCTGGCTATAAGGCATGATTGTTATTCTTTTGAATCATGCAAAAACATGAGATACTGTCCATTATTTTAATAACTCCAACTTCCAGGAAGAAGTCTGGCCTCCCCTGACCTTTGCTCTCCCTTTTACTTTTACTCCTTAATTCAAATGTTCTGCCAATATCTTTCAGTATCTTCTCAATCACAGTTTCCTAATGTCACTACTATACTGTTAAAGTCAGTATATCTATTCAGAGAGTTTACCAAAATTATGATTCAACAATTTTGACTCTCCTTCTTAAATCACAATAGATCTAAATGTGTTGCCGTTGCAGACCTGGTATCCAGATGATCACACATACCTTAGGGTCATTCCCAAGATGTCAATCATTTCAACTCTTGATAAAAAAGGAAACATTGGCCTAAATGTCTCAATAACACTATTGATATATGCACCACTATCTCAATATCTGTTAACTAGGAATTTCATCATCCTTTCTAGGTATTTGTTTAATAACAATTACTATAATCAAGTTTCTATTACATATAAACAAACTGGAATACAGCTCAAAGTGACAATTATGACATGAAAAATTTATATCTATGGTCTATTCCTTTTGGAAGTCTTCCTTACCATTTACTTTTTTAAATGAATTTTGGGGGGAGTAGTTTTAGATTTACAGAAAAATGGCAGAGATAGTACATAGAATTCCCATTTGCTCTTCACTCATTTTCTCCTGTTGACTGCATCTTATATAATGATGCTCCATGTCACAACTAAGGAACTAACTTTGATAAATTATTATTAACCAAATTTGAGACTTTATTCAGATTTCATTTTTCTTTACTGTCCTTTTTCCACTTGAGGATCTCACATCAGATTTAATAATCATATCTCTTTCATTTCTATTGGTCTGTGACAGTTTCTCCATTTATGCTTGCATTTCTTCATAACCATGACAATTTTGAGGAGTACTTGTCTGGTGTTTTACATTATGCCCAGCAATTTGGGTCTGTCTGATGTTTTTTGCAAGGTTAGACTGAGGTTATATGTTTGAAAAAGGAAGAGCACAGAGGAGAATTGCTATTTTCATCCCATCACATTAAGGATACATGTTATCACCATGTCTTTTCACTGATGATGTTAGCCTTGATTACCTGATAGGTATTGTGTGTCAGATTTCTCCATATAAACTTATTTCCCTCAACCATTTTCTATATACTACTCTTTGGAAGTGAGTCACTAAATCAAGCCTT
Source organism: Bos grunniens (assembly GCF_055505025.1). Taxonomy (NCBI): domain Eukaryota; kingdom Metazoa; phylum Chordata; class Mammalia; order Artiodactyla; family Bovidae; genus Bos; species Bos grunniens. The sequence continues at coordinate 94,068,248 of NC_141194.1, read as the reverse complement.
CATTCAAAGTGGAAGAATTAAGCTCCACCTCCTAGAAAGGAAGTTATTACATAATTTATTCATGGCAGATTTGTTTATTCTCCCTTATTTAACAATTTATTTATATTTTTTGGACTCAAATACATTTGTTTTATACCTAGTGTTATAATCTAATACTATGTTATTTATTTTGTTGAACAAATTATTCCAATTCAGCCATTGAGAGAACTTTCAGTTTGGCACCATGCTCTTTGACATATGCCCCAGCATTTTGGGTTGTTGAGCACTTCCTTTATTTATGACATTACACGATGTTTCGGGCTTATCTTACATATCCCGTGCCCCCACATAGGATTAGCTATTTCTTCAAAGAGCTCTATCTACTTTTACTATAGTATTGAAAACCTAGATCTTGCCTGCTATTACTTTGCCTCTTCAGACAATCCCTATCTTATGAGGCTTATCCAACTTCTCAAAAACCCAGTACTTTCATTTCGTTTCCACCTTAGCTTCATCTTACTCAATTCTGTTGGAAAATGTACTGTTCCCGCTCTTAGCCTTAATACTCATATAATCCTTGGAGCACTACTCTGCCTGAAAGGAGTAACAAAAGACCTTGAAGAGAAACCTTAGAACAAAAAAGTAACACACTCTTGGGTGAAAGCACAATCTGTAACCAAAGAAAAGAATCAGAGTAAACTAAACAAGCATCCTTTATGGAAGAATTTTGATTTATTCACCTCTCACAATATAAATACAACAGAAATAAATTAAGTCTGAGGAATCAACTAACACAGACTCATATTGGCCAAAGTATCCAAATGATATGGATATGAAAATTGATAGCAGAAACTTTTTAGATTTTCACCCTGAGGGAGAAATATTTTCAGAATATCTTTGCCAAACTTTTTTTTTTTTTCACCTTCTAAGATAAGGATATTTTTAAAGACCAGATGGTCAGTAATTTGTGGTTTAAAATAATGTATGATTTAGGTGTCACTGCTACAGATACTAAGCTTGAATTCATTGTTATCCTGAACTCTTTCAAGAGGTGTATCTAATCAAATAAGCCTATAAAGCATGATCACTACAGACTCAGTAGAAGAGAACCAAGTATTTTTATTCTTAAAAATCACTTTCTTAAAAAAATAGTATTCAGCTGTGAAAGTTACATCCCTTTACAGAAAACTCAACCTTTCTCTGTGCAAATCAACACCTTTGTTTTTTTTTTTCTTAATTTATTTTAATTGGAGGTTAATTATTTTACAACATTGTAGTGGTTATGCAATATATTGACATGAAACAGCCATGAGTGTACATCCTGAATCCCCTTCCCACCTCACGCCCCATCCCATCTTTCTTGGTCATCCCAGTGCACCAGCCCTGAGCACCCTGTCTCATGCATTGAACCTGGACTGGTGATCTATTTCAAATATGATAATATACATTAAGTTCAGTTCAGTCGCTCAGTCATGTCCAATTCTTTGCAACTCCATGAATTGCAGCATGCCAGGCCTCCCTATCCATCACCAATTCCCAGAATTCACTCAAACTCACGTCCATCGAGACAGTGATGCCATCCAGCCATCTCATCCTCTGTCATTGACTTCTCCTCCTGCCCACAATCCCTCCCAGCATCAGAGTCTTTTCCAATGAGTCAACTCTTCACATGAGGTGGCCAAAGTACTGGAGTTTAAGCTTTACCATCATTCCTTCTAATGAACACCCAGGGCTGATCTCCTTCAGAATGGACTGGTTGGATCTCCTTGCATTCCAAGGGACTCTCAAGAGTCTTCTCCAACACCATAGTTCAAAAGCATCAATTCTTTGGTGCTCAGCCTTCTTCACAGTCCAACTCTCACATCCATACATGACCACTGGAAAAACCATAGCCTTGACTAGACGGACCTTTGTTGGCAAAGTAATGTCTCTGCTTTTGAATATGCTATCTAGGTTGGTCATAACTTTCCTTCCAAGGAGTAAGCGTCTTTTAATTTCATGGTTGCAGTCACCATCTGCAGTGATTTTGGGGGCCCCCAAAATAATGTCTGATACTGTTTCCACTGTTTCCCCATCTATTTCCCATGAAGTGATGGGACCAAATGCCATGATCTTCGTTTTCTGAATGTTGAGCTTTAAGCCAACTTTTTCACTCTCCTCTTTCACTTTCATCAAGAGGCTTTTTAGTTCCTCTTAACTTTCTGCTATAAGGGTTGTGTGTTATCTGCATGTCATCCAACTTTCGCATTCTCCCACAGAGTCCAAAAGACTGCTCTATACATCTGTGTCTCTATTGCTGTCTCGCATATAGGGTTATCATTACCATCTTTCTAAATCCCATATATATGGGTTAGTATACTGTATTGGTATTTTTCTTTCTGGCTTACTTCACTCTGTATAATAGGTACCAGTTTCATCCACCTCATTAGAACTGACTCAAATGTATTCTTTTTAAAGGGTGAGTATGTGTATACTCACACATATGTGTATATGTACCACAGCTTTCACATCCATTCATCTGCTGATGGGCATCTAGGTTGCTTCCATGTCCTGGCTATTATAAACAGTGCTGTGATGAACATTAGGGTACATATGTCTCTTTCAATTCTGGTTTCCTTGGTGCGTATGCCCAGCAGTGGGATTGCTGGGTCATATGGCAGTTCTATTGCTAGTTTTTTAAGGAAGCTCTACACTGTTCTCCATAGTGGCTGTAATTGTCTGCATTCCCACCAATAGTGTAAGAGGGTTCCCTTTTCTCCACACTCTCTCCAGCATTTATTGTTTGTAGACTTTTGGATAGCAGCCATTCTGACTGGCATGATGTGGTACCTCATTGTGGTTTTGATTTTAATTTCTCTGATAATAAGTGATGTTAAGCATCTTTTCATGTGTTAGTCAGCCATCTGTATGTCTTCTTGGAGAAATTTCTGTTTAGTTCTTTGGCCCATTTTTTGATTGGGTTATTTATTTTTCTGGAATTGAGCTGTATGAGATGCTTGTATATTTTTGAGATTAATTCTTTTTCAGTTGCTTCATTTGCTATTATTTTCCCCCATTCTGGAGGCTGTCTTTTCACCTTGCTTATAGTTTCCTTCGTTGTGCAAAAGCTTTTAAGTTTAATTAGGTCCCATTTGCTTCTTTTTGTTCTTATTTCAATTACTCTGGGAGGTGGGTCATAGAGGATCCTACTGTGATTTATGTCAGAGAGTTATTTATCTTGTTTTTCTCTAGGAGTTTTATAGTTTCTGGTCTTAAATTTAGATCTTTAATCCATTTTGATTTTATTTTTGTGTATGGTGTTAGAAAGTGTTCAGGTTTCATTCTTTTATAAGTCGACGTCCAGTTTTCTAAAAACCACTTGGTAAAGATATTGTTTTTTCTCCATTGTACATTGTTGTCTCCTTTGTCAAAGATAAGGTGTCATTGGTGCGTGGTTATCTATGGGCTTTCTATTTTGTTCCATTGATCTATATTTCTGTCTTTGTGCCAGTATTATGCTGTTTTGATGACCGTAGCTTTGTAGTATAGCCTGAGCTCAGCCAGGTTGATTCTTCCAGTTCCATTCTTCTTTCTCAATATTGCCTTGGCTACTCAAGGTTTTTGTATTTCCATACAAATTGTGATATTATTTGTTCTAGCTCTCTGAAAAATACCACTGGTAGCTTGATAGAGATTGGATTGAATCTACAGATTGTTTTGGGTAGTATACTCATTTTCACTATATCGATTCTTCCAATCCATGAGCATGGTACATTTCTCCATCTATTTGTGTCCTCTTTGATTTATTTCATCAGTGATTTATTTCTTTGATTTATTTCATCAGTGATTTATACTTTTCTATATATGTCTTTTGTTTCTTTAGGTAGATAAATAGAGGAAAACAACAGAATGAGAAAGATTAGAGATCTCTTCAAGAAAATTAGAGATAACAAGGGAATATTTCATGCAAAGATGGGCTGGATAAAGGACAGAAATGGTATGGACCTAACAGAAGCAGAAGATATTAAGAAGAGGTGGCAAGAATACACAGAAGAACTGTACGAAAAAGATCATCACCAAGAAAATCACGATGGTGTGATCACTCACCTAGAGACAGACATCCTGGAATATGAAGTGAAGTGGGCCTTAGAAAGCATCACTACGAACAAAGCTAGTGGAGGTGATGGAATTCCATTTGAGCTCGTTCAAATCCTGAAACATGATGCTGTGAAAGTGCTGCACTCAATATGCCAGCAAATTTGGAAAACTCAGCAGTGGCCACAGGACTGGAGAAGGTCAGTGTTCATTCCAATCCCAAAGAAAGGCAATGCCAAAGAATGCTCAAACTACTGCACAATTGCACTCATCTCACACACTAGTAAAGTAATGCTCAAAATTCTACAAGCCAGGCTTCAGCAATACGTGAACCGTGAACTTCCAGATGTTCAAGCTGGTCTTTAGATTTCAAATTGCCAAGATCTGCTGGATCATGGAAAAAGCAAGAGAGTTCCAGAAAAATATCTATTTCTTCTTTATTGACTATGCCAAAGCCTTTGACTGTGTGGATCACAATAAACTGTGGGAAATTCTGAAAGAGATGGGAATACCAGACCACCTGATCTACCTCTTGAGAAACATATATGCAAGTCAAGAAGCAACAGTTAGAACTGGACATGGAACAAGAGACTGGTTCCAAATAGGAAAAGGAGTACATCAAGGCTGGATATTTTCACCCTGCTTATTTAACTTATATGCAGAGTACATCATGAGAAATGCTGGGCTGGAAGAAGCACAAACTGGAATCAAGATTGCTGGGAGAAATATCAATAACCTCAGATATGCAGATGACAGCACCCTTATGGCAGAAAGTGAAGAAGAACTAAAATGCCTCTTAATGAGAGTGAAAGAGGAGACTGAAAAAGTTGGCTTAAAGCTCAACATTCAGAAAATGAATATCATGGCATCTGGTCCCATCACGTCATGGGAAATAGATGGGGAAACATTGGAAACAGTGTCACACTTTATTTTGGGGGGCTCCAAAATCACTGCAGATGGTGACTGCAGCCATGAAATTAAAAGACGCTTATTCTTTGGAAGGAACGTTATTACCAACCTAGATAGCATATTGAAAAGCAGAGACATTACTTTGCCAACAAATGCCCATCTAGTCAAGGCTATGGTTTTTCCAGTGGTCATGTATGGATGTGAGAGTTGGACTGTGAAGAAAGCTGAGCGCCGAAGAATTGATGCTTTTGAACTATGGTGTTGGAGAAGACTCTTGAGAGTCCCTTGGACTACAAGGAGATCCAACCAGTCCATCCTAAAGGAGGTCAGTCCTTGGTGTTCATTGGAAGGACTGATGTTGAAGCTGAAACTCCAGTACTTTGGCCACCTCATGTGAAGAGTTGACTCATTGGAAAAGACTCTGATGCTGGGAGGGATTGGGGGCAGGAGGAGAAGTGGACGGCAGAGGATGAGATGGCTGGATGCATCACCACCTCGATGAATGTGAGTTTGAGTGAACTCCGGGAGATGGTAATGAACAGGGAGGCCTGGCCTGCTGTGATTCATGGAGTCGCAAAGGGTCAGACATGACTCTGCGACTGAACTGAACTGAACAGAACTAATGCCTAATTTTTTATTCTTTTCGTTGCAGTGGTGAATGGAATTGTTTCCTTAATTTCTCTTTCTCTTTTCTCATTGTTAGTATATAGGAATGCAAGGGATTTCTGTGTGCTAATTTTATATCCTGCAACTTTACTCTATTCATTGATTAGCTCTAGTAATTTTCTGGTAGAGTCTTTAGGGTTTTCTATGTAGAAGATCATGTCATCTTCAGACACTGAGAATTTTACCTCTTCTTTTACAGTCTGGATTCCTTTTATTTCTTTTTCTGCTCTGACTGCTGTGGCCAAAACTTTCAAAACTATGTTGAATAGTAATGGTGAGAGTGGGCACCCTTGTCTTGTTCCTGACTTTAGGGGAAATGCTTTCGATTTTTCAACATTGAGGATAATGCTTGCTGTGGGTTTGTCATACATAGTTTTTATTATGTTGAGGTATGTTCCTTCTATTCCTGCTTTCTAGAGGGTTTTTAATTATAAATGGGTGCTTTATTTTATTGAAGGCTTTCTCTGAACCTATTGATATAATCATACGGTTTCTTTCTTTCAATTTGTTAATGTCACATTGATTGATTTGCAAATACTGAAGAATCCTTGCATCCCTGGGATAAAGCCCACTTGGTCATGATGTATGATATTTTTCATATGTTGTTGGATTATGTTTGCAATAATTTTATTAAGTATTTTTGCATCTATGTTCATCAGTGTTATTGGCCTGTAGTTTTCTTTCTTTCTGGCATCTTTGTCTGGTTTTGGTATATAGGGTGATGGTGGCCTCATAGAGTGAGTTTAGAAGTTTACCTTCCACTGCAATTTTCTGGAAGAGTTTGAGTAGGATAGGTGTTAGGTCTTTTCTAAATTTTTGGTAGAATTCAGCTGTGAAGCCATCTGGTCCTGTGCTTTTGTTTGCTGGAAGATTTCTGGTTACAGTTTCTATTTCCATGCTTGTGATGGGTCTGCTAAGATTTTCTATTTCTTTCTGGTTCAGTTTTGGAAAGTTTTACTTTTCTAAGAATTTTTCCATTTCTTCCAAGGTGTGCATTTTATTGTCATATAGTTGCTGATAGTAGTCTTTTATGATCCTTTGTATTTCTGTGTTGTCTGTAGTGATTTTCCATTTTCATTTCTAATTTTGTTGATTTGAGTCTTCTCCCTTTGTTTCTTGATGAGTCTAGCTAATGGTTTCTCTATTTTATGTATCTTCTCAAAGAACCAGCTTTTAGCTTTGTTGATTTTGGCTATGGTCCCCTTTGCTTCTTTTGCATTTATTTCTGCCCTAATTTTTATGATTTCTTTCCTTCTACTCAACCTGGGATATTTCATTTCTTTTTCTAGTTGCATTAGGTGTAGAGTTAGGTCTTTACTTGATTTCTCTCCTTTTTCTTGATGTAGGCTTGTATTGTTATTAACCTTCCCCTTACCACTGCTTTTACTGAATCCTATAGGTTTTGGTTTGATGCATTTTTATTTTCATTCATTTCTATGCATAGTTTGATTTATTTTTATTTCTTTTGTGATTTGTTGGTTACTCAGAAGTGTATTGTTTAGCCTTCATATATTTGTATTTTTAATACCTTTTTTTTTCCCGTGGTTGACATCTGATCTTACTGCATTGTGATCAGAAAAGATGTTTGAGATGATTTCAATTTTTTTTTAATTTACCAAGGCTAGATTTATGGCCCAGGATGTAATCTATCCTGGAGAAGGTTCCATGTGCACTTGAGAAAAAGGTGAAATTCATGGCTTGGGGGTGATATGTCCTGTAGCTATCAATTAGGTCTAACTGGTCCGTTGTATCATTTAAAGTTTGTGTTTCCTTGCTAATTTTCTGTTTAGTTGATCTATCCATAGGTGTGAATGGAGTATTAAAGTCTCCCACTATTATGGTGTTACTGTTAATTTCCCCTTTCACACCTGATATCATTTGCCTTACATATTGCACTGCTCCTATGTTGGCTACATATATATTTATAACTGTTACATCTTCTTCTTGGATTGATCCTTTGATCATTATGTAGTGTCCTTTTTTGTCTCTTTCACAGCCTTTATTTTAAAGTCTATATTATCTGATATGAGTATTGCTACTCCTGCTTTATTTTGGTCTCCATATGCATGAAATATCCTTTTCTAGACCTTCATCTTCAGTCTGTATGTGTCCCTTGTTTTGAGGGGGGTCTATTGTCCGTACATATATAGGGGTCTTTTTTTTGTATCCATTCAGCCAGTCTTTGTCTTTTGGTTGGGGCATTCAACCCATTTACATTTAAGGTAATTATAGATAAGTATGATTCTGTTGCCACTTACTTTGTTGTTTTGGGTTTGAGTTTATACACCCTTTCTGTGTTTCCCATATTGAGAAGATCCTTTAGCATTTGTAGAAGAGCTGGTTTGATGGTCTTGAATTCTCTCAGCTTTTGCTTTTCTGTAAAGCTTTTGATTTTTCCTTTATATTTGAATGAGATCCTTGCTGGTTACTGTAATCTGGGTTGTAGGTTTTTCCATTTCATCACCTTAAGTATGTCCTGCCATCCCTTTCTGGCCTGAGGAGTTTCTCTTGAAAGATCAGCTGTTATCCTTATGGGAATCCCCTTGTGTGCCGTTTGTTGTTTTTCCCTTGCTGCCTTTAATATTTGTTCTTTGTTCAATCTTTGTTAATTTGATTAAAATGTGTCTTGGTGTGTTTCACCTTGGGTTTATCCTGTTTGGGGCTCTCTGGGTCTCTTGGACTTGGGGGACTATTTCCTTCCCCATTTTATGGACGTTTTCAACTATTATCTCCTCAAATATTTTCCCATGGCCTTTCTTTTTGTCTTCTTCTTCTGGGACACATATGATTCGAATATTGGGGCGTTTCACATTATCCCAGAGGTCCCTGAGTTTGTCTTCATTTCTTTTAATCCTTTTTTCTTTTTTCCATTCTGCTTCATTTATTTCTACCATACTATCTTCTACCTCACTTATCCTATCTTCTGCCTCCATTATTCTACTGTTGGTTCCCTCCAGAGTGTTTTTGATCTCATTTATTGCATTATTCATTATTGATTGACTCTTTTTTATTTCTCCTAGGTCCTTGTTAAATTTTTCTTGCATCTTCTCAATCCTTGTCTCCAGGCTATTTGTCTGTAACTCCATTTTGGTTTCCAGATTTTGGGTCATTTTTACTATCATTATTCTGAATTCTTTTTCAGGTAGACTCCCTATCTTCTCCTCTTTGGTTTGGTTTGGTGGGCATTTATCATGTTCCTTTACCTGCTGAGTATTTATCTGCCTTTTCATTTTGTTTAGATTGCTGTGTTTGGGGTGGCCTTTCTTTATTCAGCCAGTTGGTGGTTCCTCTTTATTGTGGAGGTTCCTCTCTGTGGGTGGGGTTAGATGGGTGGCTTGTCAAGTTTTCCTGATTAGGGAAGCTTGTGTCAGTGTTCTGGTGGTTGGAGCTGGATTTCTTCTCTCTGGAGTGCAATGAAGTGTTCAGTAGTGAGTTTTGAAGTGTCTGTTGGTTTTGTGTGACTTTGGGCAGCCCGTTTATTGAAGCTCAGGGTTTGTTCCTGCGTTGCTGGAGAATTTGTATGGTATATCTTGCTCTGGAACTTGTTGGCTTTTTGGTGGAGCTTGGTTTCAGTGTAGGTATGGAGGCTTTTAGGTGAGCTCTTATCGATTTAATATTCCCTGGAGTCAGGAGTTCTCTGGTGTTCTCATATTTTGAACTTAAGCTTCCTGTCTCTGGTTTTCAGTCTTATTCTTACAGTAGCCCCAAGACTTCTCTATCTATACAGCACCATTGAGAAAACATCTAGATTAATGATGAAAAGCTTCTCCACAGTGAGGGACATCCAGAGAGGTTCGCAGAGTTACATGGAGAAGAGAAGAGGGAGGATGGAGATAGAGGTGACCAGGAGGAGAAAAGGGGGAATCAAAAGGAGTGAGAGAGAGAAATCCATCCAGTAATCAGTTCCCTAAGTGTTCTCCAAAGCCTGGAACACACAAAGAGATTCACAGAGTTGAGTAGAGAAGAGAAGGGGAAGGAAAGAGACAGAGGCAACCTGGTGGAGAAAAAGGAGAGTAAAAAGGGGGAGAGAGCAATCAAGCCAGTAATCACACTCCCAAGAAAAAATAGGTACTGAAGATTGGGTTCTTAAAGGTATAAAGTTGATAACAAATACCAAAAAACAAAGATTAAAAATATGGAGTAGGGTTTAGACTCTCAAAAATACAATATTAAAGAAAAAAAACAAAGCAAAGTCACAAAAAATTGTAAAATATATATATGAAGTTTGCTTTAAAAATAGGGTCTTTGTTTTGCAAGTTAATAGTAGGTTATAAAAATGAAAATTAAAGGAGTAATAGAGGGCTTAAAAATAATTTTTTTTTAAAATGATAATAGTAAAATATATCTAGGAATTTCTCTGGAGCTGTTGCGGGCAGTGTGGGGTCAGTTCAGTTTCAGATAGTTCCTTGATCCGGCTTATACTTCTCAAGATCTATAGTCCCCTTCCAATGTAGTCGGTGCTAACTACAGGGTTTTAATCTGTTGCACCTGTCACTTCCAAACTGGTTCCCTCTGTTTATTTTAGCTTCTTCTGTTTGCTCGTCTCTTTAGTGTCTAATTTCTGCCCTGACACAAGAGGGCAAAGGTGGTCACTTATTTAGGCTTACTTGTTCAGTCATGCTGTGGGGAGGGAGGAACACTGCAAACAAATATCACCGGCATATGTGGGGAGTGCTCGCAGTGTCTTGGCCACACCAGGTTTGCCCCTACTCATGTGCATGTGCTTTCCCAGTCTACACCTCTCAGGCTGTAGGTTGCTCTTCCAGGGAACTGTCTGAGGCGGGCCCAGGGTTGTGTGCACTTTCCAGATCTAAGTCGTTCAGATTCAGGTTCTTGGGTAGTCCACAAAGGCACAGACTTGGTTGGGCCTGCGTTTTGTGCCCTTCCAAGATCTGAGCAGCTCAGGTGACCATGTGTTTGGCAAGCACAGTCTCCCCATTTGGGGAGTACATCTTATCACCTCCCCAGTACCAGCCTCTCGGTTTCCTGGGTGGCAGCAGGCACGCCCACTTCAGGTGTTCCGTGTGTCTTCTGAGAGCTGATCTCTGGCTGTGACCCTCCCTGCGGATGTCAACCATCAAGGATCCCAGGAGGACTTGGTTAGCAACTGGGAGCCTGCTTGAAGTTTGGTAGAGGATGCCTCTCTGAGGCTTAGATTTCCCCTTTCTGGCTCTGGCTGCCCCCCACCTGCCTCCCTGTCTCTGGCCGGGGATAGGCTCGTCTGCAACCTGCTAGCTCTCCTCCGGTATTCGCTCAGTCCTTTGTTCTGCGAGCAGGCCTGGCAGTGCGTTAGGTTAGGGCTTTTCACTGGATAGTCTCTCTCTCTCTCTCTCTCTCTCTCTCTCTCTCTCTGGCTATCCCACAGTTTGGGATGCTATCTCACATTAGTTCCCTCAGATTTCCCTCAGGGCATTCAGGCTTGGTCCTTAGCCTATGCAATGCAACCCATGCCTCCCTGTTCAGCCCCTGCTTGCTGGTAGTGGATGTGAGCACTGGGAGTTGCCATTAGGCACATAACCTGTGGGTTTTATTTATTTATTTATTTTTCCTCCCAGTTATGTTGACCTCTGAGATTTCAAAACTCCCCACAGACACACTGGTGAAAGGGTTTCCTGGTGTTTGGAGACCTCTCCTCTTCTAAGACTCCCTTCCTGGGATGGATATCCATCCCTACCTCTTTTGTCTCTTTTTATCTTTTATGTTTTTTCCTACTTCCGTTCGAAGACAGTGGACTGCCTTTCTGGGTTCCTGATGTCCTCTGCCCGCATTCAGAAGTTGTTTTGTGCAATTTGTTCAGTATTCAAATATTCCCTCGATGAATTTGTGGGGGAGAAAGTGGTTTCTGTGTCCTATTCCTCTGCCATCTTAGGATCACCTCCAATATCTTTGGTTTTGAAACAGAAGAATTTTTAGGGGAAGAAACATTCTCTTCTTCGAAATATTTTTCTTAGACCATTGTTGTATGAGTGTTAACAAATATTTACTAACTTCCACATTGTATAAGAGCCAAAAAGAGTTTTTTATTTGTGCCAAGAGTCTTGAAAAATCCCACGGATTTAATTTTACTTATTTTAACTGTACAAAGTAGAAATGAAAAGAAAGTTATCTCTGTTTTTAGCTCAGTTCCAGATTGGCCCAATCAGTACTTTTTGGTTAAAGAAGCCGTGAAAGCATAATTTACAGTTATTTAAAAACAAAATAGACTTTTTTCCCCTTCAATCTTCCTGTAGATAATACAAACCCCAACCAAAAAGGGATTTTTCTTGAAACCTTGTTTTCCAGGCCAAGAAATAAAGCTGAAAACATATTCCCCTGGGGAACCAAGGAAGAAATTAGACTTTTTAAAGGACAGTGGGATGAGGTATTTTGAAAAATATTATCTGTCTTTGTCATATACTTTTCTTGAACAAAATAAAGTTAGGTTTAACATGGGTTTTTCATTTCCTCTTTGAAACTACATGTTGAATAAGAGACGCATGAAGCATAGCATGTGTTTCAAATGTTGTTATTCCGGTGCTCAGTTGTGTCTGACTCTTTGCAACCCCATGAACTTTAGCATGCCAGGCTCTTCTGTCCTCCACTATCTCCCAGAGTTTGCTCAGATTCATTTGTTTCAAACAGCATGCTATAAACTAATTCAAGCCAAAAAGATTGAGACAAAAGAATAATCATACTTTCACTGAAGTCTTCTTCCTGAAAGACTGACCAAAGTTATGAATAGTGTTTTCTTAAACAAGGAGAGAATAATATTCATGCTCTGGTACTAATAGTTACTAACTAAAATTACAAAGGAGGATGTAACATGAGTAAAACAGCCAAGTTGAACAAGGAAGAAGAATTGAACCTAGAGGGGTAGGAAAACAAGCAAAAAGGGAGAAAAAAAAAAGTCTCAGAAATCATATTTTATGCCACAGAATGAAGAATGAACCCAAAGAAATGATGACTTCAGGAATCAAGGAAACATAATCTTATTTGCAACTGGGTATATACTGATGGATATACCAGAAAGAGGATCCAAGATATAATGATATGGTTTATTCTTAAATTTGATAGCTTGAAAATGCGGTGAACATCTTTGATGAGGCTATAAAAAAATATGATAGCTTCTAGGATGAAATGAACCTCTCTACATAACTGTTAGTATTATACATGTCCATATAAACACTCAATAATATGTTGCATTTAATCACTTCCACCAGCATTGGTATTCTAATTTTATACTTTTTTAAAAATTTTGTTGGTATCATTTGGAGGTCTTACTATAACCCCAAAAGTGTTTTTAAAAATAAGCCTTAGAGAAGACCAGTCAAGTTGGCAGAATAGGAGAATCTCGGGTTCACTTCTCCCCACAGGTACATCAAGAATATATCTACAAGTGAAACAATTCACTTGGAACCTGCTAAACACTAGCAGATAACCTTGGACACCTTAGAGGACAAGAAAAGATCCCAGCATAACCAGGTAGAATGGAGAGAAATGGAAGAAAAAGAAAAGAGTAAACAGGATGGGACCACATCCTGGGGAGGGAGATGAAGAAGATGAGAGGTTACCACTCTAAGGGAAGCCCCGCACATGTGGCAGAATACACTGAAATAGAAAGGGGCCTTCAGGGGCTATCAAAAGAAAATGCAGTGGTTTGTCTGTGGTGGGCAGGACAGAACAAGATTTGCATAGATGATCTGCACCACAGCCTTGCATGACCCAGCCTGAGATGGGTGTCCCCCAGTGCAGATGGGAGCTGGGTGCTGAAGCATTGGGTTAGGAGAGTGGACCCAGATAGAGGATACCTGTTGGCTGCTCAGAGATGGCCTGAAGGGACAGGAGTGAGGAGAACAGCTCTGTGAGGACAGCCTGAGGGGATGGGCTGAAGCACTCTCCAATCAGGAAAACTCCTGGAGGAAGGGTGGACTGACTTGGAAGTGAGGTGCCATTGTTGAGTGGGGCACAAGGGGTAGGGCTACCATGGTGACTTCTCTCTCCACATGCTAGCCCCTGCCTCTGTGGGAACTGGAGGCATTCCCAATAGAGCAAGTGTGTGTACCCAAATCATAGCTGCCTTATCCTTCTCTCTGAGCAAGTACATAAGTCCCAGTCAGTTTCTGCCTTTGCCCCCTTTCACCTGAGCAAGGAACAAACACTTGAGGATGGCCCACACATAGAGGTAGGCCTGAAACAAAAGCTGAGCCCAAGGGGCTATGTGACTAAGGAGGAGGAATAGAAATCTCTGTTCTCCGGAAGCCATGGATTGAATACCCGCTATCAGCCTGGTGTATCCAATGCCTATGGAAAATCTTAATGGAAAAGTGCTCCCAGGAGGGAGACCAATCTAGCTTTAGTACCTGTGGATTTTTGAGAACACATATACGCAGGACATGGGCTCTGAGTTGTGACCACAGTGCCCACAGTGGGTCCAGACGGTTTATTTGTGGAGGGTTTCCAGTCCTAGCCGCTGGACTCCCAGAGAATTCCTGACCCCAGGAAATATTAATTGGCAGGAACTTTCCCAGAGGTCCCCATATTGGACCAAGTCTCAGCTCCAACCAAAAAGCTGCAAGGTCCAGTGTTCAATGCCTCAGGCCAAACAACAAACAAGAGAGGAACACAGCCTCACCCATTACCAGATAGGCTGCCTAAAGTCATATTAAGCTCATAGACACCCCCAAACACACCCCTTGACATGGCCCTGCTTACCAAAGGGACAAGACCCAGCTTCACCCACAATAGCACAGGCACCAATATCTCACACCAAGAAGCTTATAGAAGCCTCTGGACAAAATCACATATGAGGGAGTACACACCAGAAGCAAAAGGAACTACCACCCTGCAGCCAAAAAAAGACCACAGAGTAAGGCAGACAAAATCAGAAGATAGGAATATATTGCAGACCTACAGGAACAACTAAATTAAGAAGAGAGAAGCAATCTATCTGGCAAAGAATTCAGAGTAATGATAGTGAAGATGATCCAAGACATTGTAAAGAAAATGGAGACATGGATCAAGAAGATAAAAGAAATGTTTAACAAGAATCTAGAAGAACTAAAGAACAAATAGTGGTGAACAATAAAATAAATGAAACAAAAAATGCACTAGAAGAGATCAATAGCAGAATAACTGAGGCAGAAGAATGGATAAGTGAGCTGGAAAATAGAATGACAGAAATCACTGCCAGAGAACAACAACAACAAAAAAAACACGAAAAGAAATGAGGACTGTCTCAGAGATGTCTGGAGCAATGTTAACCACATCCATATTTGAATTATAGGCCCCAGAAGAAGAAGAAAAAGACAGAGGGCCTGAGAAAATATTTGAAGAGAATTTTACAAATCCCTAATATGGGAAAGGAAATAGTCACCCAAGTCCAGGAAGTGCAAAGAGTCCCATACAGGATAAACCAAAGAAGAAACATGCCAAGACACGTATTAATCAAACTAACAAAAATTAAATACAAAGAAAAAATACTAAAAGCAGCAAAACCAAAACAACAAATAACGTGCAAGAGAATTCCCCATAGGATTATAATCTGATTTTTCAGCAGAGCTTCTATAGGCCAAAAGAGAATGAAATGACATATTTAAAATGATGAAAGGGAAAAACCTATAACCAAAAACAGGTCACCCAGCAAAAATCACATTTAGATTCTATAGAGAAATCAAAAGCTTTCAGTTCAGTTCAGTCCTTCAGTCATGTCCGACTCTTTGTGACCCCATGAATCGCACACGCCAGGCCTCCCTGTCCATCACCAACTCCCGGAGTTTACCCAGACTCACGTCCTTCGAGTCAATGATGCCATCCAGCCATCTCATCCTCGGTCATCCCCTTCGCCTCAAGCCCACAATCCCTCCCAGCATCAGAGTCTTTTCCAATGAGTCAACTCTTCGCATGAGGTGGCCAAAGTACTGGAGTTTCAGCTTTACCATCAGTCCTTCCAAAGAAATCCCAGGGCTGATCTCCTTCAGAATGGACTGGTTGGATCTCCTTGCAGTCCAAGGGACTCTCAAGAGTCTTCTCCAACACCACAGTTCAAAAGCATCAATTCTTCGGCACTCAGCCTTCTTCACAGTCCAACTCTCACATCCATACATGACCACAGGAAAAACCATAGCCTTGACTAGATGAACTTTGTTGGCAAAGTAATGTCTCTGCTTTTGAATATGCTATCTAGGTTGGTCATAACTTTCCTTCCAAGGAGTAAGCGTCTTTTAATTTCATGGCTGCAGTCACCATCTGTAGTGATTTTGGAGCCCAGAAAAATAAAGTCTGACACGGTTTCCACTGTTTCCCCATCTATTTCCCATGAAGTGATGGGACCAAATGCCATGATCTTTGTTTTCTGAATGTTGAGCTTTAAGCCAACTTTCTCACTCTCCTCTTTCACTTTCATCAAGAGGCTTTTTAGTCCCTCTTCACTTTCTGCCATAAGGGTGGTGTCATCTGCATATCTGAGGTTATTGATATTTCTCCCAGCAATCTTGATTCCAGCTTGTGTTTCTTCCAGTCCAGCGTTTCTCATGATGTACTCTGCACATAAGTTAAATAAGCAGGATGATAATATACAGCCTTGACGAACTCCTTTTCTATTTAGAACCAGTCTGTTGTTCCATGTCCAGTTCTAACTGTTGCTTCCTGACCTGCATAAAGATTTCTCAAAAGGCAGGTCAGGTGGTCTGGTATTCCCATCTCTTTTAGAATTTTCCACAGTTTATTGTGATCCACACAGTCAAAGGCTTTGGCATAGTCAATAAAGCAGAAATAGATGTTTTTCTGGAACTCTCTTGCTTTTACCATGATCCAGAGGATGTTGGCAATTTGATCTCTGGTTCCTCTGCCTTTTCTAAAAGCAGCTTGAACATCAGGAAGTTCACGGTTCATATATTGCTGAAGCCTGGCTTGGAGAATTTTGAGCATTACTTTACTAGCGTGTGAGATGAGTGCAATTGTGCGGTAGTTTGGACATTGTCTTTCTTTGGGATTGGAATGAAAACTGACCTTTTCCAGTCTTGTGGCCACTGCTGAGTTTTCCAAATTTGCTGGCATATTGATTGCAGCACTTTCACAGCATCATCCTTCAGGATTTGAAAGAGCTCAACTGGAATTCCTTCACCTCCACTAGCTTTGTTCATAGTGATGCTTTCTAAGGCCTACTTGACTTCACATTCCAGGATGTCTGGCTCTAGGTCAGTGATCACACCATCGTGATTATCTGGGTCATGAAGATCCTTTTGTACAATTCTTCTGTGTATTCTTGCCACCTCTTCTTAATATCTTCTGCTTCCATTAGGTCCATACCATTTCTGTCCTTTATCGAGCCCATTTTGCATGAAATATTCCCTTGTTATCTCTAATTTTCTTGAAGAGATCTCTAGTCTTTCCCATTCTGTTGTTTTCCTCTATTTCTTTGCAATGATTGCTGAAGAAGGCTTTCTTATCTCCTCTTGCTGTTCTTAGAACTCTGCATTCAGATGTTTATATCTTTCCTTTTCTCCTTTGCTTTTTGCTTCTCTTCTTTTCACAGCTATTTGTAAGGCCTCCCCAGACAGCCATTTTGCTTTTTTACATTTCTTTTCCACGGGGATGGTCTTGATCCCTGTCTCCTGTACAATGTCATGAACCTCATTCCATAGTTCATCAGGAACTCTATCTATCTGATCTAGGCCCTTAAATCTATTTCTCACTTCCACTGTATAATCATAAGGGATTTGATTTAAGTCATACCTGTATGGTCTAGTGGTTTTCCCTACTTTCTTCAATTTAAGTCTGAATTTGGCAATAAGGAGTTCATGATCTGAGCCACAGTCAGCTCCTGGTCTTGTTTTTGCTTACTGTATAGAGCTTCTCCATCTTTGGCTGCAAAGAATATAATCAATCTGATTTCAGTGTTGACCATCTGGTGATGTCCATGTGTAGAGTCTTCTCTTGTGTTGTTGGAAGAGGGTGTTTGTTATGATCAGTGCATTTTATTGGCAAAACTCTATTAGTCTTTGTCATGCTTCATTCCGTATTCCAAGGCCAAATTTGCCTGTCACTCCAGGTGTTTCTTGATTTCCTACCTTTTGCATTCCAGTCCCCTATAATGAAAAGGAGATCTTTTTTGGGTGTTAGTGCTAAAAGGTCTTGTAGGTCTTCATAGAACCGTTCAACTTCAGCTTCTTCAGCGTTACTGGTTGGGGCATAGACTTGGATTAGTGTGATGTTGAATGGTTTGCCTTGGAAACGAACAGAGATCATTCTGTCATTTTTGAGATTGCATCCAAGTACTGCATTTCAGACTCTTTTGTTGACCATGATAACTACTCTATTTCTTCTGAGGGATTCCTGCCCGCAGTAGTAGATATAATGGTCATCTGAGTTAAATTCACCCATTTCAGTCCATCTTAGTTCGCTGATTCCTAGAATGTCGATGTTCACTCTTGCCATCTGCTGTTTGACCTCTTCTAATTTGCCTTGATTCATGGACCTGACATTCCAGGTTCCTATGCAATATTGCTCTTTACAGCATCAGACCTTGCTTCTATCACCAGTCACATCCACAGCTGGGTATTGTTTTTGCTTTGGCTCCATTCCTTCATTTTTTCTGGAGTTATTTCGCCACTGATCTCAGCATATTGGGCACCTACTGACCTGGGGAGTTCCTCCTTCAGTATCCTATCATTTTGCCTTTTCATACTGTTCATGGGGTTCTCAAGGCAAGAATACTGAAGTGGTTTGCCATTCCCTTCTCCAGTGGACCACATTCTGTCAGATGTCTCCACCATGACCCACCCATCTTGGGTTGCCCCATGGGCATGGCTTAGTTTCATTGAGTGAGACAAGGCTGTGGTCCTAGTGTGATTAGATTGACTAGTTTTCTGTGAGTATGGTTGCAGTGTGTCTGCCCTCTGATGCCCTCTTGCAACACCTACTGTCTTACTTGGGTTTCTCTTACCTTGGGCATGGGGTATCTCTTCACGGCTACTCCAGCAAAGTGCAGCCCTTGCTCCTTACCTGGGACGAAGGGTATCTCCTCACCGCCTCCCTTCCTGACCTTCAATGTGGGATAGCTCCTCTAGGCCCTCCTGTGCCCGCGCAGCCACGGCTCCTTGGATGTGGGGTTGGTCCTCCCAGCTGCTGCCCCTGGCCTCGGGCGTGGGGGTGTGGGGCAGCTCCTTCCGGCTGCCGCCCCTGACGTCGGATGTGGGGTAACTCCTCTTGGCCGCCCCCCTGACCTTGGATGCAGGTTACCTCCTCTCGGCCGTTCCTGTGCCATCGAAGCCTGGCACTCTCGACCGCTTTATAGACATGCAAAAGCTGAGAGAATCCAGCACCTCCAAACCAGTTTTACAATAAATACTAAAGGAACTTCTCTAAGCAGGAAACAGAAGAGAATAAAAAGAACTACAAAAGCAAGCCAAAAATAATTAAGAAAATGGCAATAGGAACATATATATAAATTACATTAAATGTAAATACATTAGCGGTGGGATGGATAGGGAGGTGGGAGGGATGTTCAGGTGGGAGGGGACATAAGTAACCCTAGGGCTGATTCATGTTGATGTTTGGTAGAAACTAAGACAATACTGTAAAGCAAGTATCTGTCAAACAAAAATAAATAAATGAAAATAAAATATAAATAGACTAAATGCTTCTACCAAAAGACACAGACTGGTTGAATAGATATGAAAACAAGACCTGTATATATGCTTTCTACCAGACAACCATTTCAAACCCAGGGACACATACAGACTGAAGAGATGGAAAAAAAGATATTCCATTCAAATGAAAATTTAAAGAAAGCTGGAGTAGCAACATTCTATCAGACAAAATAGACTTTAAAATAAAGATTGTTACAAGAGACAAGAAGAACACTACATTATGATCAAGAGGTCAAATCAAGAAGACAAAACAATTGTAAATACATATGCATCCAAAATAGGGGCCCTGCAACATATAAGGCAAGTGCTAACAGCCATAAAAGGGGAAATTGACAGGAACACAATAGTAGAGGAATTCAACACTCCACATTCACCAATGAGTAGATCATCCATACAGAAAATTAATAAGGAAACACAAGCTTTAAATGACATATTAGAATGGATATATTTAATTTATATTTGTGAGACATTCCAACTGAAAGGAGCAGAATACACTTACTTCTCAAGTGCATATGGAACATTCTTAAGGATAGATCACATCTTGGGCCACAAATCAAGTTTTGGTAAATTTAAGAAAATTGAAATCATATAAAGCATCTTCTGACCACAAAGATACAGAAATAAATTACAGGGGAAAAAAAAACTTTAAAGAACATGAACACATGGAGACTAAGCAATGTTATTAAATAATCAATAAACCACTGAAGAAACCAAAGAAAAAGTAAAAAATACCTAGAGATAAGCAAAATGAAAGCATGATAATCCAAAAGCTATGGGACACAACAAAAGCAGCTCTAAAAGGGAAGCTTATAGCAACAAAATCTTATCTCAGGAGACAGGAAAAAATCTCAAATAAACAACCTATTCTTACACCCAAAACAACTAGGATAAAGAACAAACAAAACCCAATGTTAGTATGAGGGAAAAAAATCAAATATTAGGGCAAATATAAATGAAAGAGATGAAGAAAACAATAGCAAAGACAAATGATACTAAAAGGTAGTTCTCTGAAAAGATAAACATAATTGATAAACCATTAGCCAAACTCACCAAGATAAAAAGAAAGAGGACTCAAATCAATAAAATATGAAATGATAAAGGAGAAGTTAGAACTGACACCATAGAAATACAAATGATTGTAAGAAATTCCCACAAGCAACTACATGCCAATATAATGGACAACTGAGAAGAAATGGACAATTTCTTAGAAAGATACATCCTTCAAATACTGAACCAAGAATAGAAAATATGAACAGACAAGTCTTAAGAACTAAAATTGAAACCATGATTAAAAACTTTCTAAGAAACAGAAATCCAAGACTAGATGAATTCACAAGCAAATTCTTTCAAACATTTAGAGAAGAGCTTCTGAAACTCTTCCCAAAAATTGCAGAGGAATCATGACACCCAAATCAGACAGATATCACAAGAAAAGAAAATTATAGGCCAATATCACCAATGAACATAGATGTTAAACTCCTCAACAGAATACTAGGAACCTGTAATCAACAACACATTAAAAAGATCATACATCCTAATCAAGTGAGATTCATCCCAGTGTTGCAAGACTATTTCAATATATGCAAATCAATCAATGTAATACACAAAAATTAGCAGACTGAAGAATAAAAGCATTGTGATTATCTCAATATATATAAAAGAATATTTGACAAAGTTCAAAATCCATTTATGATAAAAACTCTACAGAAAGTGGGCTTAAAGGGAACTAACACCAACATAATAAAGGCCATATATGACAAACCTCCAACAAACATAGTCAATGGTGAAAAGCTGAAAGCATTTCCTCTAACATCAGAAACAAGACAAGGATGTCCAATCTTGTCACTTTTATTCAACATAGTTATGGAATTCCTGGCCATGGGTATCAGAGAAGAAAATTAAATAAAAGGGATCCAAATTGGAAAAGAAGTAAAAGTGTCATTGTTTGCAGATGACATAATAGCATATGTAGAAAATCCTAAAGATGCTACCAGAAAATTACTAGAGGTCACCAATGAACTTAGTAAAGTTGTATGATATGAAATTAATACACAGAAATCTGTTGCATTTCTATACACTATCAATAAAAGATAAAAAAGAAAAATTAAAAAACAATCCTATTTACCATTGCATCAAAAATATAAAATATCTAGCACTAAGCCTACTGAAGGAAGTAAAAGACCCGAACTCTAAAAATTATAAGACACTGATGAAAGAAATCAAAGATGACACAGACAGATGAAAAGATATACCATGTTCTTGGGTTGGAAGAATCACTATTGTCAAAACGATTATACTACCCAAGGCAATCTACAGATTCAGTGAAATCCTTGTCCTCTTACCAATGGCATTTTTCAAAGAACAAGGACAAAATATCTTAAAATTTTTGTGGAGACAAAAAAGACCTTGAATAGTCAAAGCCATCTTGGGAAAGAAAAACAGAGCTGGAGGAATAAGGTTTCCTGACTTCAGACTATACTACAAATGATACAGTCATCAAAACAGTATGGTATTAGCACAAAACAGGAATACAGATCAATGAACCAGGACAGAAAATCCACAGATTAATCCATGAATTTATGGTCACATAATCTGTGGTAAAGTAGGCAAGAATATACAGTGGAGAGAAAACAGTCTTTTCAATAAGTGGTGCTAGGAAAGCTGGGTAGCTCTATCTAAAAGAATGAAATTAGAACACACCCTAACACCATACACAAAGTCAAACTCAAATGTATTAAAGATTTAAATGTAAGGCTGGATACTATAAAACTATTAGAGGAAAACACAGGGAGAACACTTCCTAATATAAATTGCATCAAGCTCTTTTTTTCATCATCCTTCTAGAATAATGAAAATAAAAATAAACAAATGAAAGCTAATTAAACAGTCTTATGCACTCTGTGGGAGAGGGAGAGGGTGGGAAGATTTGGGAGAATGGCATTGAAACATGTAAAATATCATGTATGAAACGAGTTGCCAGTCCAGGTTCAATGCATGATACTGGATGCTTGGGGCTAGTGTACTGGGATGACCCAGAGGGATGGTATGGGGAGGGAGGAGGGAGGAGGGTTCAGGATGGGGAACACATGTATACCTGTGGCAGATTCATTTTGGTATTTGGCAAAACTAATACAATTATGTAAAGTTTAAAAATAAAATAAAATTTTAAAAAATCAAAAAAAAGAAAAAAAAATAAACAAGCTTTTGCACAACAAAGAAAACCATTTAGAAATGAAAAGAAAACTCCATGTTAGAGAAAATACTTCAAGTGAAGCAAACCACAAGGGATTAATCTCCAAAATGCACAAATAGCTCATGCAGCTCAATATCAAAAAAGGCAAACAGTGCAATAAAAAAATAGGTGGAAGATCTAAATAAACATTTCTTCAAAGAAGATATATATGAAAAGATTCTCAACATCACTGATTTTTAGGGAAATGCAAAACTACAATGTTGTATCACCTCACACTGGTCAGAATGGCCATTATCAAAAAATCTATAAACCATAAATGCTGGAAAGAAGGTGGAGAAAAGGTAACCCTCCTACACTGTTGGCTGCAATGCAAACTGGTACAGACACTATGAAGAACAGTATGGAGCTTCCTTAATAAAACTGAAAACAGAGTTAGAATATGATCTAGCCATCCCACTCCTGGGCATATATTTAGAGAAAACAATAATTTGAAAAATGCATGCAACTGAATGTTCACTGAAGCACTACTCACAATAGGCAGGAATGGAGCAACCAAAATATTCATCAACATAGAAATGGATAATGAAGATTGGTAGATATACATAATGGAATATTACTCAGCCAGAAAAAGGAAAAATGCATGCTATTTTTAGCAACATGGTTGAGCCTAGAGATTCTTATACTGAGTAAAGACAGTCAGACTGAGGAAGACAAATATATGATATTGCTTATAGTGGAATCTAAAAAGAGGCTACAAATGGACTTATCTACCTGGTGGGCTACCGTCCATGAGGTCACAAAGAGTCAGACATGACTGAGTGACTAACACTTTCACAAAACCAAAAGAGTTGCTGGTGTGGAAAATAAACTTGTTACTGACAGGTAAAGGGTGGAGGGATAAATTGGAATTGACACATACACACTACTATATATATCAATAACATAGATAACTAATAAGGACCTTCTGTGTAGCACAAAGAACTCCAGTCAATACTCTATAATGACCAATATGGGAAAAGAATCTAAAAAGAGTGGATATATTAATTTGTATAACAGATTCACTTCTCTGTACATTTGAAACTAACACAAAATTGTAAATCAATTATACCCCAAAATAAAAGATAAAATAAAAATAATTCTTAGAGGCAAAATAATAAGTGTAGACAGAACATGCCACTTCCCTAGAATTAACATACACAAAGTTTAGATATTATAAGTCCTTCTAATAGAAAAGCCATCAGTTAAATAAGACACTATACTAAGGAAATGTCAGCCTGGACAATGCTTATTCATTTCAGGAACACCTACACACATACTTCAGTTTATTTTTTTTTCTATTGCTTTTCTCAACCTCCTACCTTATACTACAAGTGTTTTAGAATTCATTTTCTTCTACCTTGAATCCAAAGATTCTTTCTCTAAATACTGATTTTGAATAATCAACTCATATTATATCCAGTTTCAAAGATTCATTAGTAGACACACAACCCATCTGAAGATAGCTTAAACAAATCTAAACTTCTTATAATTCTGTAGAATTACTTATCTATAGTGGTAAATTTAATTTTTAAAAGTATTTTGACAAAAATTTTTAAAGTGTTTACTTTAAATTGGGGGAATACATGTATAATCAGAGCTTCTCAAATGTTCCATGATGTTTATAAACTTATCCATGTGATGATTACATGGAAATATGTACAAATATTACAGTCAATATCCAATGGTTGATTAATGGCTAATGCTAGTTAAATAGACTGGATAATATTCAATTATCCACAAAAAAATCCACACAATCTGAAATTCATACAATAAATGTTTACCTTTGATGCAAAATTCAGTCCAATTGGACCAATCATGAAAAGTATAACCATAAAAATACACCAGAGAGGTTTTTTTTTTTTTTTTTTCTGTTGACTCAGTTTTGGTTAATACAGGAGAATTATCCAGCTATTTTTAGAATCTAACTTTGACTAACTATTACATATGATGTTTTCTGTATAAAATAGTGTATTTGTAATGTATGTCTATATACCTCTTGCTACACACACACACACACACACACATACATACATAAAAGTAGCGTGTTATAATAAAAAATATATTCAAAAGGAAAAATACTTTCTTTTTCTAGTTCCTTGAGGTATAAGGTTGAATTGTTTGGGATATTTCTTTTTTATTAATATAGTTTTTTTATTGCTATAAAATTCTCTCTTAGAAGTGCTTTAAATGAATCCTTAAATTTTGGTACAGTGTGTTTCCATTTGCATTTGTCTCAAAATGCTGTTATTTTCCTTTTGACTTTTTTTTTTAACTATTTTCTGTTCAGGAAAGTGTTATTAAATTTCCACATATTTATGAACTTTTCAATTTTTCTCCTGTTATTGATACCTAGTTTCATTCCATTGTGATTGGAAAAGATATTCAATATGATTCCAATTTTGTTTGGTGACCTAACGTGATCTATCCTGTAGAATATCCCTTATGCACTTGAGAAGAATGCATATTCTGCTTCTGTTGTGTAGAATGTTCTGTGTATATTTCCTCTGTTTATTTGGTTTATATTGTTGTTCAAGTCTTTTTTTTACATATTACTCATCTGTCTGATCTGCTAATTGATAAATGTGGTGTATTAAAGTCCCCAACTATTATTGCATTGCTATTTTTCCATTCAGTTTTGTTAATATTTGCTTTATATATTTAGGTTTTATGACATTGTGTGATATATGTACAAGTGCTATATCCTTTTGACATATTGACCTCTTTGCCATTGTATGTGACCTTCTTTGTCTCTTAGGACAACTTTTAATGCAATGATTATTTTGTCTGATTTGAGTATAGTTACCCCTGATCATGGCAGCTTCTATGGTTGTGTAGATGGTAAAGAATCTGCTTGCAATGCAGGAGATTTGAGTTCGATCCCTGGATCGAGAAGATTCCCTGGAGAAGGAAATGGCTACCCATTCCAGTATTCTTGCCTAGAGAATTGCATGGACAGAGGAACCTGGCAGGCTACAGTTCATGGGATCACTAAGAGTCAGACACAACCGAAGTGACTAAGCACTTATTGGCACCCATGATCTATTTTAATTATTATTGCAAAGATTATCTTTTGCCATCCCTTTATTTTCAGCCTATATGCATCCTTAATGCTAATGTGAGTCTCTTGTAGGCAGCATTTTAGTTGGATCATGCATTGTATCCATCCAGTCACTTTGTCATTTCATTGGCAATTTAATCCATTTACATTTAAGGTAATTACTGATAAGTAAGGATTTACCATTACCATTTTGGTAATTGTTTCTGTCTGTTTTATTATTCCTTTTTTGCCTTCATCTCTTGGGGTCTTCATTTCTGATTTAGCGACTTTTATAGCAGTGTGTGTTAGTCGCTCAGTTGAGTCCGACTCTTTGCAACTGCACAAACTGTAGCCTGTCAGGTTCCTCTGTCCATGGAATTTTCCAGGCAAGAATACTGAGAGTGGGTTGCCATTTTTAGCAGTAGGCTTTGATTTATTTCTGTTTTAGCTTTTCTACCACAAGTGTTTCTCTTTGCAGTTACCATGAAGCTTACATAAAATTTCTTATAGATGCGCCACAGCTTTGGTAGCAACTGTCTCTCTACACAGGTGTGAATCTTGCTAGCCTTTCCCCCAGAAGACTGTTGCAGTCGGCCAGCCCCTGCTCCTTGGTAACTGTGTGTGACGGAAAGGGCGTGATCTAGAATGCTGATATATCGGAGGAGATGCAACAGGACTCTGTGGAGTGTGCTATTCAGGCATTGGAGAAATATAATAGAGAAGGACATTGTGGTCCATATCAAGAAGGAGTTTGACAAGAAGTACAGCCCCACCTGGCACTGCACCATGGGGAGGAACTTTGGTAGTTATGTGACACATGAAACCAAACACTTCATCTACTTCTACCTGGACCGAGTGGCCATTCTCCTGTTCAAATCTGGTTAAAAGCATGGATTGTGCTACACACCCAGTGATCCATCCAAAAACAAGGACTGCATACTAAATTCCAAATACCAGACATTGAAGTCTTCAGCCTTGCCTAAGGGAACACCTCCATCTTTGAACCTTTACTGTGTTTTGTACAGGGCATTCTCTGTACTAGTTTGTTGTGGTTATAAAGCAATTAGCAAAACATCTTACATTTGTATTTATTTTATATTCCATACCTCTCTGCAACATGTTTTCTCTCTTCAAAATCCATTCCTTTAAAGAAATAAATCTGTTGGAGAAATGTGAAAAAAAATTCTTATAGTTATAACTCTTATTTATAAAATGAAGAGGTTTAATTTTAGTTGAGTTCAGTAAAATTCCTTTTTGCTTTAATATTTGTTTTTTCTAATGCATATGTGATTATTAATAGTTAATTTTCAGTTCATTAGGTGAGTAGTTTAATAAAAGACTCCAGTTAACAAACTGATGCAGGAAGTTTCGGGATGGTGAGGGAAAATTACCTATGTTTCAGAGCTACCTCAATACAACATACCCAAAATGGAATTTACTATCTTCTCCATATCCATGACTACCTCTCTCCAGTTTATTCCTCCACATAATTTTTAGAGTTTCTTTG
Source organism: Bos grunniens (assembly GCF_055505025.1). Taxonomy (NCBI): domain Eukaryota; kingdom Metazoa; phylum Chordata; class Mammalia; order Artiodactyla; family Bovidae; genus Bos; species Bos grunniens. Next base: position 94,041,216 of record NC_141194.1, on the reverse strand, counting down.
TAAAATATAAGATTAATCATATCACTCCCCTTGAATGTTTAAATATAAAAGTCTCACCATATCTGTCAGGATAAATTCTAAACAAATTAGCAGCAGAGAATATAAAGTCTAACATTTTCTAGTTCCAACCATAACTTGACTCCTATCATTTTCTTATGGCTTCTATCAAAATATTTTTTTAATTAACCTTATTAACACACTTCCCTCTCTCTCTCTCTTCCTCACTCTCATTCACCCTCTCTGTCTTTTCCATGCTTTTGTGTAACTTGTAGCAGACCCAAAATGAAGTAAGCCTCAATGAGACAGAATCCTATAAGGGAGACTACTTCTCTAATTTTGCCTAATCTAAGCAATCAAGTCTAAATAGTCAAGTAAGTTCTGCCCAGTGTAGGTGTATTGATTTGAAAGTATATAAAAGGTATTTCAATGTAGAAATTAAATATTTTTAACACTTTGGGAAAATAAAAATATTTACTGAAAATATTAGTTCACTATCTATACTGAAAAGTAAAAGCATTTACTTTGAATGGTAAAATATCAACATCCATAAAGTGTTTATCAGCCTTCATTTTTCTTCACTAAGGAAGAGCTAATAATCTTTATAATGGTTTAAAGTGTTTATTAGCCTACTTTAGTCTAGTCTGGTTTCTCTTTTCTGTGTGCAACATTCATCTCATCCCATGTAGTTTGTTATCTGGAATGCCTCCTTCTTGTAGCAATTTAAATTTCTTGTTATTTGCTTAAAGTCTTTGAATACTAAATATTTATCCATCAATTTCACCTAAAGTCTTTGACTCCTTCCAATATGACCTGCAAATTTGCAGTTTATTTCAGCAGCTCTCTTGCTCTTTGACCTAAAGGTTTTGCATTGCCTTCTCATGAGCAACTGGAGTCAGTCTGACATCTCACATATATGGAGACAGGAAGGGCATTTTAAATTTCCTTTACAATCTGAACTGAACCTTGAAGAATAGGTAAGACTAAAGTGGATACGAAGAAAAGAAAACACATTCTAAGAAGGAGAAGTGTCATAAAAATCCATAGAGACATAAGTATCCCTGACAGATCAATAAGACAATAAGAAGGCAAGTCCTCATGGATAGAGGATACATATTCAGGAAATGTGGCATGAAAGCTCCCTCTGCCAAGAATACTCTGTCCTTGCCTTTTATCTAACTCTTACTAGCTGATACTTTTTATTTGAATCTTTTTCTCACCCAGCTAAGTGTCTTCTATTCCACTGTCTGGACACCCTTTACTTCCTTAAAAAATAATCTATCATATCTGGTAACATTTTTGACTATGTATCAGAATCATCTAGAGCTGGGGTCAATAATTGATTGTTCAAGGACCAAATCCAGCCCAACTCCCTGTTCTATAAATAAAGCTTTATTGGAGTACAGCCATAGTCATCTTTTTATATATTGTCTATGGTTGCTTTAGTGCACTAATGGCAGAGCTGAGTTTTTGCAACAGGAACCTGTGGTTCACAAACCTAAATTATGTACTGCTGCTGCTGCTGCTAAGTCGCTTCAGTCGTATCTGACTCTGTGCAACCCCATAGAGGGCAGCCCACCAGGCTCCCCTGTCCCTGGGATTCTCCAGGCAAGAACACTGGAATGGGTTGCCATTTCCTTCTCCAATGCATGAAAGTGAAAAGTGAAAGTGAAGTTGCTCAGTCATGTCTGACTCTTTGTGACCCCGTGGACTGTAGCCTACCAGGCTCCTCTGTCCATGGGATTCTCCAGGCAAGAGTACTGGAGTGGCTTGCCATTTCCTTCTCCAAAATTATGTACAATATGACCTTTAATAGGAAAAGCTTGCAGATCACTGACCTATAGGGCTTGTTAAAACTCAGATTGTTGGGCCTCGCTCCTAGAGTTTTTGATTTAGTAAGATAAGAGTGTGGTCCAATGATGTACATTTCTAACAAGTTCCTCGGTAATACTGGTGTTGATGCTGTTGGTTTGGGATCATAGGATGACAACTGCTGCCCTATACCTATGGATCTCATCCTTGGTTAAATATTAGAATCATCTGCAGAGCTTTTAAAAATTGATATTAAATCAGAATCTCTAAGAGTGAAACTCAGACTTAAGTACATTTTTAAGTCCCCAGATGATTCCAATATTTGACTTAGAGTAAAAACTCCTGTCCTGTAAGCTCTGGGAAGGTATGCTCTCTGCCTTAGACTTAGGCAAGTGCCTGGTATGCTGGAAGTGCTAAAGTAAATAACACATAGATGAACTAACATTTTTTTCAGTTAAATAAAATTAAGAATAGAATAGATTTGATGGGGTAATCCACTATTCCATTGAACTGGGAAACTCAGTACTTTGTAACGTCAAGAATCCCTAAATATCATGAATCAACTTCCTGTACTTTCACTCTCCTCAAGAACAAAGTCACACTTAAAAATATGACAGGCAGACCACCAGGCTGACACACAGCTCAGCAGATTTAACAAGAAGTGAGGAAGAACACAGTTGACTCGGTCGTTTTTAGGTAGCAAATTGGAACTTGGCCAGTTCCCCAAGATACAAATTCTAACAAAATAGTATATTTTTCATTCATGATGGGCATACCATTTCTCTCAAAGCCAAAAATTAGAGGACTATTGTGAATGTGGATCCTTTACATGAAGTGACTAGCAGGGGGTAGAAAGAGGAGGTCAGATGATTATAAAAGCAACTGCTACATGGGAAAGGGGGGAATGAAGTCTCCTAATTGGTCTATCTGTTTACATGGTAAGGAGAAAAAATACTAATAATCTGTTTTAAATTGTTCTCAGAAGAAAAATCCATAGGCTAGGTTTTCCCCAGTATAGGAAAACTAATAGCAAATAGGACATTCCCTTCAAAAAAGATGGGAGAACAGTAACACCATTTCCCTACCCTTCACACAATCCTATATCTCTGAATAAAATGGCTCTGTCTTTGAAAACACTACTGCCATAACCAGTTCAGGTGAACAACAAGCAGAGTAAGAAGGCAGAGGAAAAGGAATGGAGGGTAGAAGTCAAGCCACATGCAGCCCATTCTCTGAAGTTTGAGAGAGAAGATGGAAAAAAGGCCAATGAATGTAAAGGGAAAATAATGAAACAAATATCAGACAAAGAGAAAAACAAGGCTGAAAATGAAAGAAATTGTGAACAGAAGAGGAGAAAAAAGATACCAGTAAGTGACAAAGAATAGAGGAGGGTAAGATCAAGGTAAGAAAACAGGATGGGAATAACAAAAGGAAAAGAATGCTAGAGAGAGAGAGAATATAATCAATAAACACACATACACATACACATACACATATACACAGAGATATTTACACAGATAAACATTTGTAACTTTTATTTTCCTCAGAGTAATGTCAGAAAGTGCTAACATTTGTTGGATCATGGAGAAAACAAGGGAATTCCAGAAAAAAAGATCTATTCCTGCTTTGCTAACTATGCTAAAGCCTTCGCCTGTGTGGATCACAACAAACTGTAGAAAATTCTTAAAGTGATGGGGATACTGGATCACTTTATCTGTCTGCTGAGAAATCTACATGCGAGTCAAGAAGCAACAGTTAGAACCAGACATGGTACAACTGACTGGTTCAAAATTGAGAAAGGAAAATGGCAAGGCTGTATATTGCTACCCTGCATATTTAACTTATATGCAGAGTACATCATGTGAAATGCCAGGCTGGATGAATCACAAGCTGGAAACAAGATTGCAAGGAGAAACATCAATAACCTCAGATATTCAGATGATACCACTCTAATGGCAGAAAGTGAAGAGGAACTAAATAGTCCCTTGATGAGGGTAAAAGAGGAGACTGAAAAAGCTGGCTTAAAACTTGAAAATTATAAACAATAAGATCATGGCATCTGGCCCCATCACTTCATGGCAATAGATGGGGGAAAATTGAAAACAGTGACAGATTTTATTTTCTTGGGCTCCAAAATCACTGTAGACAGTGACTGCAGCCATGAAATTAAAAGATGCTTGCTTCTTTAAAGGGAAACTATAACAAACAGCATATTAAAAAGCAGATATTTCACTTTGCCAACAAAGGTCCATATAGTCAAAGCTGTGGTTTTTCCAGTAGTCATGTATGGATGTGAGAGTTGGACCATAAAGAATGCTAAGCAGTATTGTAAAGTAAAAAAATTAAATTTAATTTAAAAAAGGAAAAAAATAAAAGACTCATTGTTGAAAAAAAAAAAAAAAAAAAGAATGCTAAGCACCAAAGAATCAATGCTTTCAAATTGTGGTGCTGGAGAAGACTCTTGAAAGTCCCTTGGACAGTAAGGAGATCAAACCAGCCAATCCTTAGGGAAATCAACCATAAATATTCATTGGAAGAGCTGTTTCTGAAGCTCCAATACTGTGGCCACCTGATGCAAAGAGCCAAAAAGACCTCAGATAGAAAAGACCTTGATGCTGGGAAAGATTGAAGGCAAAAGGAGAAGAGGGCAGCAAAGGATGAGATGGTTAGATTACATAACCAACTCATGGACATGAGTTTGAGGAAACCCTGGGAGATAGTGGGGGACAGAGGAGCCTGGTGTGCTGCAATCCATGGCACCACAAAGAGCTGGCAGAACTTATTGACTGATCAACAACAAAAACTACCAAGGAAGAACAATTATCTAAGCAGATAGAAAATAGGGTAAGTCAAAGATTTTTTTACATAAACATTTTGGCTTTACCCTAAGAGACAAATGGAAAACCAAAGCTGTAATAATTTTAGCTTGGAAAATATTGAAGTTTGTGTAACCAAGTACCCACCTCAGCTATAAAATGTATCTTCTTATAGCACCTGAGGCAGATAGGTTTATGAAATCTTATTCCTAGGGCCTATAATCCTCCTTTAAGAATATTCAAAAACCTCTTCATAACTGCCTTGAAGTTTCACAGGGCTTTATGATTGGCACTCATCAATGAAATATGATTGTGTCACTTATGTTTTGAAGGAGTAAAAAGTCCCTGAACAATTCTATAGTCTCCTTCTTATGTTAGGATACTAGGGATAAGACCTTAGGTTGGGATAATGGAACTACAAGATTGCTAGACTGTTGAATTATTCATAGAAAACAGGCACCCCTGCAATATTACTCAGACCCCCAGCAAATTTCAGCTGAGTGAAAAATTAACTTTTGTTCTGTTAACCTCCTGAGATTTGTTACTACAGCATAAGCTTAACCTATTGTAACTAATACAGCATCCATATAAAGTGTATCTCTCATATGAACACCCAGATAAACTGGTTACAAACATACATATTCCTAAATCACTGAAGGAGTTGACCAATTCTATGGTATCCTTATATATGTCAGTAAATGTTGGGTAAAATCTCCATAAAAAATCAGAGTTTTGCTTTTGAAGTATCCTGTGGATTCCTTCTTTCTGGTAGTAAATATTACAGTGTCCAGTAAAGCCACAATATGAGTTAGGGTTCCAGCAAGAAACAGCATATAATCAAATAGGATAATTGAGGATAATGCAATAATGTGTTTAAAGAGTTAACAGTGTTAAAATAATAAAACAGGGGTCGGAAAATCAAGTTTTCATTAATATTCTCAGCTAGCAATAGCACAGATACATCACCAACATTAGAGCTAAAGGGATAAAGATAATAACATGGCTCCCAGAACAGAAATAAAGCAGAGTCTCTAGTCTTAAGGAAAGAAATGAAACCACAACCAACTTGTAGGCTGACCTCTCTTTTCACTAGTTTTTTGATATTCTGAAATGCATATCATTGGCTGTATCCCGTAAGAAGCTAGAGCAGAAGGGAGACTGTCAGTACAATCCACTGAGGCCCTTTATCCAAGGCACAAAGAAGGTGGAGATTGGAGGATGGTGGATCTGCAAGGGAGACATGAAGTATATCCAGGATAGCTACTCAAGACTATGCCATCTTCATATAGGACAATTTTTATCTTTCTATTCTCTATAGTGGAAAAATAGTAAATGATTTTAAACCATCTTGTGCATACTTATTTTTATCCCTACTGGATATTATTTTAATGATCCAAATGCCACTCCTATCAAATTTTAAGATAGTTTAAAATAAGTTTCTGTGTAAATATCAATATTTACGAGTTTATATTGAGCTCATGCTTTAACCTACAGTCTATTTGTCTTTGCAAAGTCAAAGACAATTTTATGTAATACTTAATATGCTGCTGCTGCTAAGTCACTCCAGTCATGTCTGACTCTGTGTGACCCCATAGATGGCAGCCCACCAGGCTCCCCCGTCCCTGGGATTCTCCAGGCAAGAATACTGGAGTGGGTTGCCATTTCCTTCTCCAATGCATAAAAGTGAAAAGCGAAAGTGAAGTCGCTCAGTCGTGTCCGACTCCTAGTGACCCCATGGACTGCAGCCTATCAGGCTCCTCCGTCCATGGGATTTTCCAAGCAAGAATACTGGAGTGGGGTGCCTTCTCCAATACTTAATATGATTATCCTAAAAGTGATAATTGGAGAAAAAAATTCAGTGTGGAAAAAAGCAGTTAGGAGACTATCAAAATATGTCAAACAAAACATTCTGAGGTCCTGAGGAAAGTTGAAGAGGAATTGAAAAACAGACAGATCAGAGAAGTAATCTTAAAGTTGAATATATAGACTTACAGGAACTGATTGTGGAGAATTAAGACTTTTTTTAATAAATAAATAAAGCAAAATGCTTCTAATTTGGGAGAGTGAGACTAGAAAGTTACGCTGGCTCTGATCCAGCTTTTCACGGTCAATTTGAATGAACCCCGTGTTTCAGGACCCAGTTTATCTGCAATGGCAAGCTGAGACAAGCCAATTTCTGGAAAATCAATGCTATAAGACCAAGCTCTCTTTCACTTCTCCTCAACCTTTTTTTGACAGGGAATTTACCCTCTGACCAGCAATGTGTAAGATCTTCATCAAACCATATTTATACTTCAGCTTCTCACTTAGATTCATGACGTATCTGTTTCCATGTTCTACAGCAAAAAATAATAATTTAGGGTGCCTTCCCTAACAGAGTCTTAGTTGCTTTCTGCAGCAATTATAAATAATTTGACATGATATTATTGTTCCAAAGCTTTTGGCAACCATTAATTAAATCTCATAATGCTCTGGTAGGTAGCTTTCTAGTAAAAAATAAACATTCATAGAGGCCTGACCCCAGTCAAAACAAAATGGACAAAGACTATGCCCCTTCTCTGCCAGGCACTGATAGCCTCTCCCATACAGCCCATATTTTCCTACCACGGAGGCCCATCCTGGACCTTGAAGGTGACCATCCTATGCTCTCAAATTCCCTTTTCTGACATCTCAAAGTCTAAACCCTCAGGGTAGTAGTATTCATTTACAAAAATAAACAAATCCTATCTAACTCAATACCAGAGAATACAATAACTTAAGCCCAAGATGTTACAGTAAATGATAGAGCATTTAATGCACTGTGATAGAACAGTAGACAAGATCTTTTTTTTTTTTTTTTTTTTTTTATGTGGCGAGAGTAGACATTTGTTTTCCCCAAGCCTACACTATCAAAGATTAGTTTGGAGGCACACAAGCTTCAAATATATAGCATTATTATGAGTCAAGAATGCAAATGCAAGGCTCTGAACAATATGGATAATGCCACTGAGATTAAGTAGTTTGATCAAAAACTTCTAACTGGAAAAGAAATGGAGAATTGACCTATGTGTGCCCACCCACCATGGCCATCCTAAATGATTCATCCTTTGAACAGGAAGGAACAAGCTAATGTCTTACTGCCCCACACACCCTTAACCTTCTTCTTTTATAATTTACATCACATGACAGCACTACTTTTGACATAGATCAGCTAGAAACATGAGGTTTGTCCTAAGCACTTCCTTCTTTCTCATACTTCACATACAAAAGAGTCACTAGTCAATTCCTGTTGATTCTATCTACAAAATTAAGAATGAAAATTTTCAACTCTTCATTTTCCTTTTATTTTCTTAGCTCACACTATTATCACTTATCCCCTGAAGCACTGAAACAGTTTCTAATCTTTGCCTTTTCCAACTGTTCCTCTGTTTTCAGAGTAATTCTTAAAGTATGAATCTACTAGTTACTAGTAACTTTTTATAATAATTCAAACTTCACTTTCCTTATGAAATTTACCCCAATTCTTCAGGCAGAGTTAACCTTCTCCTTTCTCTGTGTCATTTTCTCTACTGTAGCCATTAAAATCTCAAATTTTTATGCATCAAATTCCATATCTAGTTCTTCATTAAACTTGAAGTGTAGGGATTATGTTTTCTTCATCTCTTTACATCCATAGTTGTGCCAAGACACTGAAGTTGTTTGCTATACATTTGCTGAAATATTTACTATTATAATCATTCCTTAAGGTTAAGGCCTGGAAGGTCTCAGCTAAAAATAAAACATTACATTTGAAGAAAAATTTCCCATTCAGCTTTTAATTGTTAAAAGCCTCTCAGTAGCCTCATCACAGAACAAGATTCCAAAAAGTTGGATCCAAGGACATATAGGTAATGAAAAGGAATCTGGAAATATCTAGAGCAGTGAATTGATGTATGCTAAAGAAGGTCAGCACACATAGCTTTCAGGGAACCAGAAGCCTTCCCAAGACTATGTGCACAAGAACTGGGGAAAATGTGGAAATAGTGCAGAAAATCATCAAAGGGTTTACAAGTCAAACTGTGTCAAATTTGCTATCATGTTCAGAGCTCACCTTGACTAAGGCTAGGTGTTACTCTTCTTTCCCCCAAAAGGGTATAATTGCCTTTATTCTTCATCCCAGTTAATGCTAAATGACCCCACATTCTGTGCTATTCTATCACCTTGACACTGGAAGAAAAGTTTGTCATCATAATCATTCATTAATTCATTTACTCATTCATTTATTATTTCACCTATAAGGTCATTTATTTCTAGGGAAAAAATAGCTAGGTAAATTCTGTCTTGCCACTTAAACAACCAGAACTAGACTTGTGGAATTAGAGAAATAAGACCTTCTTATTTGCAGTGTAGCTTAGAGTTGTCCCCTAATCTGTTCTCAAATTGCTCCAAGCTATGGTTTCACTCATAAAATACCGAGGGCACAAAGCTCAATTGTTACACACACTCCAGCATATGAAATTCATAGCTTTATGAGGGAAATTAATGTGTGTGTGTGTGTTAGTCAGTCAGTCGTGTCTGACTCTTTGGACCCCATGGACTGTAGCCTGCCAGGTTCTTCTGTCCATGGAATTCTCCAGGCAAGAATACTGGAGTGGGTTTCTGTTTCCTTCTCCAAAATTAATATATATTTATGCATATATATATCTTAATTACATTAATTAATATCTAATTACATTGAAAATGAAATACATAGATATCTTAATTAAACTAATTACATTAAGGTATCTATGTATTTCATTTTTATATAAAAATATCATACCCTTGGTATGAGAGTCACACATCCATTGGGCATAGCACTGCAATATGGTAAGACATTTTTCCAATAAATGAGCCTTGGGATTTTTAACATCTTGAGCATATACATGAATGCCCAAGGAGTGATCACTAAGACACCATCAAATGTTGGTAGCTGAAATCCATTTCAATAAAGACCGCATCAAGGAATTAATGAAGTGGCCAACAGTTATTCTTAGACTGTGTATTCCTTCCAAACTATATAGGACAAACTTGCTTATTTGCTGGTGCCAATTCCTCACTGATATGCTTTTGTCTGTGACTGAACAAATGGGTGTAGTGTAGTAGTGTTAGTCACTTCATGTCTGACTCTTTGTGACTCCATGGACTGTAGCCCACCAGGCTCGTCTGTCCATGGAATTCACCAGGCATGGACTCATTTCTGATTCCTCTACACAAAACCATCAGAGACCTCCAGAGATGCAGCGACCTCTGTGACAAGAGTAGGTAAGATCCCAGATTCCTGGGGAATGATGCCCAAACCTGAACCTCAACTGTGTATGCATGATTAGCACTAAAAGAGCCATGAGCCACACAGTTTTCTACAACTGCTGGAACTCACAAAGCAAACATTAGTGAAAGAAGATGGAGGAGATGGGGAAGGAATTAGAGAAGCAGAGGCAGCAGTGGTGCAGATAAAAATTTCTGCCCAGACAATGGCCTTATATTTGCAATACTTAACAAATTTTCAGTCATGTAAACTTTCAGACAAAAATACAAACAAACAAAAAAAAAATACCAAAGCATTAGTTCTTAACCATCCTGTTTAGCTGTTAAAGTATAGAAAATTGTCCTGTTTGTGTTAAGTTTGTTTCCATCTCTTGTTATGAATAAACAACACTGTATTCCCTTAATGTTCGTCAATTATGTGCCACGGAAAACAATGTATTGAGTTGCATTTCAGTGTTAATGTACTAGAAATTTTCATATTTTGGATATCTAATTATATTTGCTGCTGCTGCTGATGCAATGTTTAGGTACTAAGGATTGAAAAGGTGGCTCTAACGTTTATATATTTCCTTTATTTAAATGCACTATGTTACAGAGACGGTTTTCTGTTGTGCCCTTACCTTGTAAATATTCCTTCCAAACACATTCATTATCTTCTGCCTCCTATACTAGATTATTGAAATTATGTTTGATTGAAACTTTTTAAAGTGGACATGAAGGTTATATTAACCAAAATGACTGAGCCCAACTTAAAAAATGGACCCTCAGTATTTATTAAGTGTCTGGTCATATCTGTGACCTACAAAGTATATTTGGCATCATTACATCAAGTATTTATTAAGGCCTACATTCAGGTACTGTGTATAGAAGGAAAGGGTGAGAATTAGACAGTGTTACTTCTTTCAAGAAGTTAAATTATAATACAGGAGTTCCATACAAACATGAATCATCCATTGCTGTAGTGAATGAATGTAAATAGCACAGTGATGTCATAAATAGAGTGAAAGTAATTCTGCTGGAGTGATGGAGAAGGCTTCATCAAAAGGAAAACTTTAACCGGATCTTGAAGCATAAGCATTTTACTAGTTAGTAGAAAAAGGAAGGGAGATTGCTCCAGGGAACAATATATGCAAAATCTTAGAAACAAGAACCTATATAGCACCTTAGGGACAGTATGAGTGCTACTTTAAACTGTATCATACAATGAAAAGAGCTGATGGGAGGTTGAGAAGAGCAACAAAAAATGAGGTTAGAGAAGTATTGATATTTAAGGATTAGACCATGATGAGATTTGTTGGACTTCATGTCCTAGTAAGTGAAATAAATGATGATGAGAATAAAACCATCATTAGATCTTATTTATAAAAACTCATTCTAACAGCAGTGTGGCTAATGGAATAAAGTGGAATTAAAGGCAAGGAGATACATTGTGAGACAAACACAAGAATTTGCACAGGAGGTGACGACAGCCTGAACTAAAAAAAGGTAGCGCTGAAGATAGAGAAAAGGGAACCAAACATTGTAGGAGAAAGTCAGGGGAGAGAATGTCCAGCATCTTCCATCCTAGGGAGAAAATGAAGGGACATAATCAACAGAACTAACTTCTCAGTGACTGTTGTTTAGTCTTTCAGTCGTGTCCAACTCTGGTGATTCCATGGACTGTAGCTCTCCAGGCTCCTTTGTTCATGGGATTCTCCAGACAAGAATATTGGAGTGGGTTCCCATTTCCTTCTCTAGGGGATCTTCTTGACCCAGGGATCGAACCCATGTTTCCTGCATTGCAGGCATATTCTTTACCATTGAACCACCAGAGAAGCCCTCTCAGTGACTACTGTAGAGTAATTAAACATTGAGATTGACAGGCATGATGTGTTGGACTTAAGAGTCAGAAAACCAGGCTTTTCGTACCAGCTCTGCTATTAATCAGTTATGTTACCTTGGATGAGTCATTTTTCTCTCTCTGGACACCAATTTCTCATCCTTGAAATGTGAAGAGTTGCTTGATGTCCTATGATTTCTCTTCCATGTCTGTCATTCTAGGGCTCTATGGATGATTTTGACATAAGGAGGCAGGCAGTCCCTACCTTAGGTAATTCTCTAATTACTTAGGTCACTTCCTTTCTTAAGGAGTACAGTAAATTAAATCCCTGGAGTAGCAGGTGAAATGGAAGATGCTGAGTCATTTAAGAAAAATCTTACATAAACATGAGTATAATCATCTCTCATTATCTAGGCACAAATAGATTCAAGGGATTAGACCTGATAGACAGGGTGCCTGAAAAACTATGGATGGAGGTTCATGACTTTGTACAAGAGGCAGTGCTCAAGATCATTCCCAAGAAAAAGAAATGCAAAAAGGCAAAATCATTGTCTAAGCAGGCCTTACAAATTGCTGAGAAAAGAAGAGAAGCTAAAGGCAAAGGAGAAAAGGAAAGATATACCCATTTGAACACAGAGTTCCAAAAAATAGCAAGGAGAGATAAGAAAGCCTTCCTCCATGATCAATGCAAAGAAATAGAGGAAAACAACAGAATGGGAAAGACTAGAGATCTCTTAAAAAAATTATACATACCAAGGGAACATTTCATGCAAAGACGGGCACAATAAAGGATAGAAATGGTATGGACTTAACAGAAGCAGAAGATATTAAGAAGAGGTGACAATAATACATAGAAGAACTATACGAAAAAGATCTTCATGAGACAGATAATCACGATGGTGTGATCACTCACCTAGAGTCAGATATCATGGAATGTGAAGTCAAGTGTGCCTCAGGAAGCATCACTAAGAACAAAGCTAGCGGAGGTGATGGAATTCCAGTTGAGCTATTTCAAATCCTAAAAGATGATGCTGTGACAGTGCTGCACTCAATATGCCAGCAAATTTGGAAAACTCAGCAGTGGTGACAGGACTGGAAAAGATCAGTTTTCATTATAATCCCAAAGAAAGGCAATGCCAAAGAATGCTCAAACTACTGCACAATTGCACTCATCTCACAGGCTAGCAAAGTAATGCTCAAAATTCTCCAAGCCAGGCTTCAATAGTACATGAACTGTGAACTTCCAGATGTTCAAGCTGGATTTAGAAAAGGCAGAGGAACCAGAGATCAAATTGCCAACATCCATTGGATCATAGAAAAAGCAAGAGAATATCAGAGAAACACCTACTTCTGTTTTATTGACTATGCCAAAGCCTTTGACTGTGTGGATCACAACAAACTGTGGAAAATTCTTCAAGAGATGGGAATACCAGACCACCTGACATGCCTCTTGAGAATTCTGCATGCAGGTCAAGAAGCAACAGTTAGAATTGGACATGGAACAACAGACTAGTTCCAAATTGGGAAAGGAGTAGGTCAAGGATGTATATTGCCACCCTGCTTATTTAACTTATATGCAGGGTACATCATGAGAAATCCTGGACTGGATGAAGCACAAGCTGGAATCAAGATTACCAGGAGAAATATCAACAACCTCAGATATGCAGATGACACCACCCTTTTGGCAGAAAATGAAGAAGAACTAAAGAGCCCCTTGATGAAAGTGAAAGAGGAGAGTGAAAAAGTTGGCTTAAAACTCAACATTCAGAAGACGAAGATCATGGCATCTGGTTCCATCACTTCTTCGTAAATAGATGGGGAAACAGTGGAAACAGTGACAGACTTTATTTTGGGGGGCTCCAAAATCACTGCAAATGGTGACTACAGCCATGAAATTAAAAGACACTTGCTCCTTGGAAGAAAAGTTATGACCAGACTAGACAACTTATTAAAAAGCAGAGACATTACTTTGCCAACAAATGTCTTTATAGTCAAAGCTATGGTTTTCCAGTAGTCATGTATGGATGTGAGATTTGGACTGTAAAGAAAGCTGAGAGCCAGAGAATTGATGCTTTTGAACTGTGGTATTGGAGAAGACTCGTGAGCCCTTGGACTGTAAGAAGACCCACCCAGTCAATACTAAAGGAAATCAGTCCTGAATATTCATTGGAAGGACTGATGCTGAAGCTGAAACTCCAATACTTTGGTCACCTTATGTGCAGAACTCATTCCTTGAAAAATACCCTGGTGCTGGGAAAGATTAAAAGTGGGAGGAAAGGGGATGACAGAGGATGAGATGGTTGGAAGGCATCACCGACTTAATGGACATGAGTTTCAGTAAACTCTGGGAGTTGGTGGTGGACAGGGAGACCTGGTGTGCTGCAGTCCATGGGGTCCCAAAGAGTTGGACAGGACTGAGTGACTGAACTGAACTGAACTGAGTGGTCTACACAGTAATCAAAAAATGTCTGATTAACCACCTGCATAGCCTCTAAGCCAGAATTCTGGTCATTAATTATGATTGTTCGGGAGTGTAAGTATAAATATAGGGTTGTAAACTAAATTTATACTGACTTCAAGATTTTCCAAATAAGTTATTACAATAAATCACTGATAAGAGCTTATTGTCTTATTGCTTCTTTACCCCTGAAGTCAAATTCAAGAAAAAATTATGTTAGAGATCCTCATAGATTGAATCTGTATTTCAATATATAAATATCTTTCATTGTAAGTTGTTCTCCCCTTTGGCACATCTAACCAAGAGTCACCAGACTAAACAAAATGTAAATGAATTGAGAATCATGGGTCAAGTGAAAATCACTCCCAGTTCTTGGGTTCCTCTATGAGGATCTTAGAAGAAGTGGGTGAAGATTTTATTTACTCTGGAGTAGAAATCACAGCAGTGTATAACTTCTGTGTGAAACATCTACATGGTTATCAAATCTACATTATGGAGAGAAAGGAGGTAGAAGGGATACTGCTGTGAGAGGGCAACACTGCAGCTATCCTTGTGTCTAAGGCAGAAATCAATTGACTGTCAATGAAGTGGAATCAAAGTTCTTGGGAAATCCAAGATGGACTATCTTAAATACATTACAGTGTACTCAAAAAGAGAAATGCAATACGTAATATAGGGATCTGTATCTAGAAGGATGTTTTTTGAATATATATTTTTTCTTCCAGTGAAGGAGATTTAGAAATACTGGAACTTTAACAATTTTGATTCACATCTTTCTAAGGTCTTTTTAGCACTCTCTTCTCTCAAAGGGTATGAAGAACAAGTCTTCAAAGCTCTCCCTGCTGGGATTTTTGCTTGGAACCCAAGACATTCTCAAACAATTATTTTCTCATTAACACAAAGGAGAAGTGTGACTGTCACCACCTCTTCTTTGCCTGTGGCCCCTAATAATCCTAAATAATATTTCAGAAGCTATCTACCTTATTATTTATTATTCTCCAGTAAAATTATTTTCTCTAACAAAGGTCAAATGTGCCTTGCATTATTTCATATTATAGCTAAATTTTGACATCTTCTGATCTTTGTGTTTTATATATATATGATAGTGATGTGAATGCAATATAATAAATCTTAGAATTAATCTAAGGGCATTTCAACACTCAATAAAAAAAAGCTACCAAACATTTTCTTAATTAGGGTAAGCATTAACCTTCATTTTTTTCTAGTATGTTAAATCTACTGAAGAATAATTACTGTGAAGACTAGACCAAATGATGCCCATTTAGTTTCCCAATTTCTTCATGTAATATGAATTGATGAACTTTTGGACAACCTCATGCTATAGCTAAACTCAATGATTCATTTATAATTTCTTTCAGTATCTCCATAAAAACATTTGTATTTTAGAAGATATGCTAAACACAAGCAATCTGCAATGAACAATAGCTATATTAAAATAGTTACCTTTCACAGAAACTGGAAAACATCCAGTTTGACTTCTTCAACCAGCAGATTAAAACTGAAGAGCTAAATTTCATCCAATTTTATTTTGTACTTTGTTATACATTTATGATAATGTATAATTAAATTGTGATAACAGTCATATCTTAATATGTGAAAGTAAAATTTTCATTAATAAATCTTGGGTGGCTAGGGAAACAGAAGACATCTATGGATAATCTAACTTAGCCATAGAAGTAAAACTGTAACTGGTGTCCCAGGGCCCCAAAGAAGTTCAAATAATTATTCAAGGTACCAAAATTTAATATGTCATCTTCTTTGATAGCTCCTTATTTGTATCTATAGAACTTTGAGCTATCTCCTCTATTGGACAAAGACAAGGGGATAGGGCTTTTGGTAAAAGTCTACAGGACAAAGAAATTAAGAATGTGTTAATTAAATGTCCACATGATGTTAAAACTGACAGGGTTATAACACAGAAATAACATGTAAAGTGAATGTTGATACACTGGTCCTATGAAGCAGGAATAATGTCAACAGGAGAAAGCATAAACTATTAGGAACAAGTTTAAAAATAAAAAGAGAACCATAGATACAGGATGGAAGAGATCTCATTAAAAATAAGCACAGTTTAAGAGAACTGGAATTCATAACTGACTATAAGCGAAGTAGGAGTCAGAACTGCAATGGTATAAAGATGATTCAGAAATTTATTGAAAAGCAATACACTATGAAAGGAATTATTTCAGAACCCTACTAGTCATAGTATTATAAGAACTAACATTTATTGGGCTTTATCCAAGTGCCAGGGCAGTGTGTTAAACATCTCATTCAATCCTCCCAATATTTTATCCCATAGGTAATATATTCCAAGAAATCATTTCATGCAAAAATAGGCAGAATATAGGACAGAAATGGTATGGACCTAACAGAAGCAGAAGATACTAAGAAGAGATGGCAAGAATACACAGGAGAACTATACAAAAAAGATCTTCATGACCCAGATAACCATAATGGTGTGATCACCCACCTAGAGCCAGACATCCTGGAATATGAAATTCAGTGGGCCTTAGGAAGCATCACTAAGAACAAAGCTTGTGGAGGTGATAGAATTCCAGTCAAGCTATTTCAAATCCTAAAAGATGATGCTGTGAAAGTGCTGGACTCAATATGCCAGCAAATTTAGAAAACTCAACAGTGGCCACAGGACTGGAAAAGATCAGTTTTCATTCCAATCCCAAAGAAAGGCAATGCCAAAGAATGCTCAAACTACCTCACAACTGCACTCATCTCACACGTAGCAAAGTAATGCTCAAAATTCTCCAGGCCAGGCTTCAACAGTACATGAACTGTGAAATTCCAGATGTTCAAGCTGGATTTAGAAAAGGCAGAGGAACCAGAGATAAAATAGCCAACATCCATTGGTCATCGGAAAATCAGGAAAGTTCCAAAAAAAATATCTACTTCTGTTTTATTGACTACGCCAAAGCCTTTGACTGTGTGAATCACAACAAACTGTGGAAAATTCTTCAAGAGATGGAAATATCAGACCACCTGACCTACCTCCTGAAAAATTTGTATGCAGGTCAAGAAGCAACAGTTAGAACTGGACATGGAACAACAGACTGGATCCAAATCGGGAAAGGAGTATGTCAAGACTATATATTGTCACCCTGCTTATTTAACTCATATGAAGACTACATCATGCCAAATGCCGGCTGGATGAAGCACAAGCTGGAATCAAGATTGCCAGGAAAAAAAAGCTGGAATCAAGATTGCCAGGAAAAATATCAATAACCTCAGATATGCAGATAACACAACCCTTATGGCAGAAAGCAGAGAGGAACTAAAGAGCCCCATGATGAATGTGAAAGAGAAGAGTGAAAAAGTTGACTTAAAACTCAACATTCAGAAAACTAAGAGCATGGCATCTGGTCCAATCATTTCATGGCAAATAGATGGGGAAACAATGGAAATATGTGAGAGACCTAATTTTGGGGGGCACCAAAATCACTGCTGCTGGTGACTTCAGTCATGAAACTAAAAGACACTTGCTCCTTGAAAAAGCTATGACCAACCTAGACAGCATATTAAAAAGCAGAGATATTACTTTGCCAACAAAGGTCCTTCTCGTCAAAGCTACAGTTTTTCTAGTAGTCATATATGGATGTGAGAATTGGACTACAAAGAAAGCTGATCACTGAAGAATTGATGGTTTTGAACTGAGGTGTTGGAGAAGACTCTTGAGAATCCCTTGGACTGCAAGGAGATTCAACCAGTCCATCCTAAAGAAAATCAGTCCTGAATATTCGTTGGAAGGACTGATGCTGAAGCTGAAACTCCAGTACTTTGACCACCTAATGCGAAGAACTGACTCATTGGAAAAGACCCTGATGCTGAGAAAGATTGAAGGCAGGAAGAGAAGGGGATGACAGAGGATGAGATGGTTGGATGGCATCACCTCATCAATGGACATGAGTTTGAGAATGCTCTGGGAGTTGGTGAAGGATAGCGAAGCCTGGCGTGCTGTAGTCCATGGGGTCGCAAAGAGTTGGATATGACTGAGTTACTGAGCTGAACTGACTGAATATATTTAGTTCCATTTAATGTGGGAAAGAGGCTTCCCAGTTGGCACTAGCAGTAAAGAACTCACCTGCCAATGCAGGAGACTTAATAGATGCGGGCTCAATCACTGGATGGGGAAGATCACCTGGAGGAGGGCACAGGCAACTCACTCCAGTATTCTTGCCTGGAGAATCCCATGGGCAGAGGATCTGGCGGGCTACAGTCCATAAGGTCCCAAAGAGTTGACCACAACTGAAGCAACTTAGCATGTATGCACAGGTGGGAATACTGACATCCCAGACTTCTCTCAACTCTTTCCTGAACTATATACATGCTCCCAAATGTTCTGCTTTTTTTTTTCACTCCATCTACACAAAGATGCATAATGCAGTTTCATCTGGAACTATTGACCATCTCCTCCCAGCATGTTCACAGTTTATTTTACCATGCCTGTAGATTGCCCTGCAACTTTGGCTTTACTATGAACAAATGGATTCATTGATAGGTTTAGAGTTTTAACAATAAGTGTCCTTGAAAGTGTTTATTGTATGATGGTAATCCCGTCTGAATTCATGTCTGTTTAATACAAGGTGAATGTTGAGAAAATGGCTACTCTAATTTTGGAGAGTAAGGTGTTGTGACCTGGGAATCTAAACTGAGTCTGTTCCTTCTCCCTTGAATAATCATTAGTTTTTCTCACTTTTTTTCTCAAACAATGTGTGCATGGTTTTATAGGACAGATGATTTTGCCTTATACTATACTTTGACTTATTAATAAAACTACAGTGATGAATCATATTTAATTATGATCATTAAAAGATGTAAATCAAAATGCAATTGCTTATTCATCACAAAGATTATTAAAAAATATTTATTTTTAAATTCTGTAGGAGAAAGGTAAAAAAAAAAAAAAAAAAAAGATGTTCTACCTGATCCAAAACAATTGCATTCTCACTTGAAACTTCAGACAATGATGAGAATCTGAGAATTAGATTGTACTTCAGAAGGTCCATTCTCCAGTCTTCAGGCACCTGGATAGCAAAACATTTCAGGACCAATTATATAGGGTCTTCTTAAAGCCAATCAGTAAACTATGTTAGCTCTAGTAATATCAATCTTTCTCACACTTTCTATTTTTTAAGCATCTACACAGTACCTAAAAGCTGTTTGATAAGATTTTTTTTTAATTGAACAAACTTCCATAGCCAAGTTTAAAGTAATTGTTAAACCAGGGATAGACTAATCAGTAGTCTTTGGTTGCCCATAATGACTTTTCTATACCTTGATAATCTTAAAGGCTTTCATTACATTCAATAGAAATTTCTACTGCTTATGTTTTAACCTCTTTTACAGTTTTTAAATCCCTGAATGATAGAAAATCTATTAAATATTTCTCCCTATAATAATCACTGAAAATTATATTCCAAATATCTCTTGCCTTTGAAACAAAATCTCAACCCCAGTAGTTGGCTCTCATACAAAAAGGAAAAAATACTCTATAAACTTTTTTTTTTTTTTTTTTTAACTGCTGCCAAGTCACTTCAGTCATATCCGACTCTTGCGACTCCATGGATGGCAGCCAACCAGGCTCCCCCGTCCCTGGGATTCTCCAGGCAAGAACACTGGAGTGGGTTGCCAGGAGAAGGAACTACTTTTACTACTCTGCTCTTAATAGCATACTCAATTTAGTTCAGTTCAGTTGCTCAGTCATGTCTGACTCTTTGCGACCCCATGAATCGCAGCATGCCAGGCCTCCCTGTCCATCACCAACTCCCAGAGTTTACTCAAACTCATGTCCATTGAGTTGGTGATGCCATCCAGCCATCTCATCCTCTGTCGTGCCCTTCTCCTCCTGCCCCCAAACCATCCCAGCATCAGGGTCTTTTCCAATGAGTCAACTCTTCACATGAGGTGGCCAAAGTATTGGAGTTTCAGCTTTAGCATCAGTCAAAAGTGGAAACAGTGTCAGATATTATTTTTTGGGGTTCCAAAGTCATTGCAGATGGTGATTGCAGCCAGGAAATTAAAAGACACTTCTTGGAAGGAAAGCTATGACCAACCTAGGTAGCATATTCAAATGCAGAGACATTACTTTGCCAACAAAGGTCCATCTACTCAAGGCTATGGTTTTTCCAGTGGTCATGTATGGATGTGAGAGTTGGACTGTGAAGAAAGCTGAGTGCCGAAGAATTGATGTTTTTGAACTGTGGTGTTAGAGAAGGCTCTTGAGAGTCCCTTGGACTGCTAGGAGATCCAACCAGTTCATTCTAAAGGAGATCAGTCCTGGGTGTTCTACTATGTAAATATATATACATATATTTGTGTGTGTGTATAACTGAATCACTTTGCTATACAGTAGTATTTAACATAACACTGCAATTCAACTGTGAAAGTAAAATGAAAGTGTTAGTCATTCAGTCATGTCTGACTCTTTGCAACCCCATGGATTGTAGATCATCAGACTCCTTTGTCCATGGGATTTCCCAGGCAATAATCCTGGAGTGTGTTGCTGTTCTCTTCTCCAGGGGATCTTTCTGACCCAGGGATCAAATCTGGGTCTCCTGCATTGCAGGCAGACTCTTTACCATCTGACTCACCAAATCAACTATATTTCAATAAAAAAAATAATTTAAAAACTTTTGAAAAGAGCATAACATAAATGTATATATATGTTAGTCGCTCAGTCATGTCCAACTCTTTGTGACTTCATGGACTGTAGCCCACCAGGCTTCTCTGTCCATGAGATTGTCCAAGAATACTAGAGTGGGTTGCCATTTCCTTCTCCAAACATCAATGCATAATCCAAAGCAAAAGTTTAAATTGATACTTTGAGATACCCAGGAAGGAAAAGCTCGAACTCAAGAGTCAATACAGAAGAACTGCTGTCGGCACTGGAATGGTAAATCATAGGTTATATAGGCCTATAGTCTACATAGTACAGACTAATGCAGAGTAACTTAAGAACAAAGTAGGAGCTCAGATATCAGTGCTAAGATGTTATGTCCTGAGTCAGAGCAGCAGCAGAACTGTAAGATTGTAAACTTCAAATGGGATTGAACTGTTAACTGGGACAAAGCTGAGCCCATAGTGTACTTCACTAGTCCAAACTGGGATAATTCAAGAAAGCATAAGCAAGAGAAATCAGGTGAGGGCTAATATCTTTCCTAGGCAAGAACTAGGATGCGAGCATGTGCTTTGATAACAGAAAGTGTTTTGCACATAGTAGTAGACAATTCCTATCTTCCTTTTTACTATGAGCTGGGCGTCATTGTACACATGTCCTTTTGACAACAAAAAAATATTAGATTCTCAAGGACTCATGTGTACCCTTTAGATAACTTATCCAAGCCATAATTTGCAAGATTAAAATGATAATCTTAAGGGATTAAACTGCCCAAGAAGCTATATGTTTTTTGTAATATCAATAGAGAAATGTTGAAATGTTAACAGCATGGAAATCTACCTCTTTAGAGAATTGTCTGTGTTTTATAGACCCTCAGAGCTTAGAGGAACCAGAGAGACCATCCATATCAAACTTCTGCTAAATACAGGAATAACCTATACAATCACCCAGACCTCTGGTCATTTAGCATTTGTTTAAACATTTTCAGAGCTAAGGCACCCATTCAATTTTCAAATGGTTCCAGTTTTCATATTCCAGCCAAAATCTGCCTTCCTGATAACACATTCTTCTACCTGAGTTTGACTCTTTAGAGCCACTTAGAGAGAAACATTTTCCCTGGTGGCTCAGATGGTAAAAAAAATCTGCCACAATGTGGGAAATCTGGGTTAGATCCCTGATCTCCAGGGTCAGGAACATCCCCTGAAGAAGGGAACGGCAACCCATTTCAGTATTCTTGCCTGGAAAATCCCACGGACAGAGGAACCTGGCAGGCTACAATCCATGGAGTTGTAAAGAGTCGGACACAAATGAGTGACTAACACACACACACATACACACACACGCACACACAAAAAATCTAATCCTTCTTCCATCTAACAGTCCATGATTAAAAAGACAGGAAAGGTCACTGACATTGCCTTTTCAGCTGGTAAAGATTCAAAGATCCCATACATTGGGTTCACATAGAGAAATAAAGTAAAATGGAGTGAGAAAGAGAGATACCATCACAGATTGTTCAGATGGTAAATAAACATTGTGAAATACACTCGAAAGCCACCTTCTGCAATTCTAGTGGCATGGTTATTAGACTTGAAACTCTCTTCAGGAAAAAAAAAAAAAACTACTTCTAATTTATTATTATGTCCCTGGCACATATTAGAAGATCAAATAGTTTGGGGTTAGGTAAGCTTTGTTTTCCAAAGAACCAAAAAAAGGTTGAATTAAGGATCAAAGACATGTTTTGAAGAGAATGCGAGGTAAGCCAAACCAAAGACCTAGAAGAAAAATTGTCCTGTTATCTCCAACCTATTAACAAGTTGCTAGGAGAAATACTTAAATTCTAATAATATCAGGCTCACAAATGCTTTTCATCATCTCTATATGTTTATATATAGATGTAACATGCTTTTCATTATCTCTATATGCTTACGCAGTTTCTAAGAAAAGTTGGACTAGGTTGTTTGAATTGTACAGCTATGCAGACATAACTTTTAAGCATTTTTAAAAGTTAAAGGGAAAAAAGCAAATGTGATGTGCTTAGTATAGAAGAAAAAATGATGATGATGATAGCTAACATTTATTGACCATTCATTACATGCCAGATACTGTCCTGTTTTACATAAATTATTTCCTTTATATCCCATGAGTCATGTATTATCATCTTCATGTTAAAATGAGGAAAATATCATCTTAGAGAGTTTATGTAACTTACCTAAAGTCTCAGAGCAAGTATTGGAACTGAATTAAACTCGGGTCTGAATGACTTCTAAAATATGTTAATGATACTATTGAAGACATTATTGTCAACAAATTTTCCTGTAAAGATGACATCATAGCAAGATTCTTAATATGACTAGTGACCAGAGCCACTTTCATCCTTGTTCTCATGTTCAAATTTTTAATGTTATCATTTTTGTTGAAAGTTGGATTGTCTCTATGAATTTTTCTCTGCTCAGACCCTAAAGCTCTAAAGATTATGCAGTAACTTTAGGAGACAAAAGAGGCCCCACTTATCTAAAAATTTCCCCCAGTTAGGATATGAAAGCAAAAAAGTTACCAGGCTATTTGCCACTTTCTAGAGGTGCTCTCTTTTCTCTTGCTGCAGTTGAATGACAAATGAAAACTGGCCAAGAGAAAAATTACTTGGTGATGAATTGTGGTCAAAAGTCATGAGAAACACAT
The DNA here is from genome assembly GCF_055505025.1 of Bos grunniens. Taxonomy (NCBI): domain Eukaryota; kingdom Metazoa; phylum Chordata; class Mammalia; order Artiodactyla; family Bovidae; genus Bos; species Bos grunniens. The sequence goes on along the minus strand of NC_141194.1, from coordinate 94,017,721 downwards.
TTAAAATTGTCTAGAAATAAAGTTGAACTTGTTCCAGCTAGATACATAGACACACCCCAAACAGCTATGACAAACAACTCCATCACAGAACTGCCTATCCAAGAGATTATATTCAATCCTAAGGTTTGGAGTGTAGTAAAAAAGTCATGCATGGAAGTGAGGCCAACTCCATAGAATGTGTCAGCACATTTTCTCATTCAATCTGTATCTACACATTTTTTTTTAGAAAGAAAGCGAATCACCAGAGAAGTATTTCAGCATTTTATTTTCCTTTTATTCTGTCTAGCCAATTTAGAAGTGACTTGATAAGTGGTGAGAGGAACAGAGTTTGGAATTAGAAAGACATGGATTAAAATTTCCAGCTCTGCCACTTTCTACAAGTTGTGTGATGAGTCAGCTCTACCTCTCTGATCCTCATCTGTAATATGTGCATATTATGCATGAGTATATATTATGTAAATAATGTATATGTATACATATACACATATGTATGTTATGTACAACTTTTGTGTATGTATACACACAGACTTCATAGATTACAAACATTAGTAATACATATATAAACTACATTCCATAAAATAGGCTTTCAGTAGCAAATATTGCTGTATGGATTTTTCTCCACACTTTTGTGTATATTAGAAATGTCACTTTTCTGTTTAAATTTTGTTAAAGTCTACTTTGAGCCCCTATCCTATTGGGCCAGCAGTAAATTAAATCTCCATTACTGGGCATCCCAAGAGTATTACACAGTACAGAACATTTGGAGAGGAACTTTGATTTTAGGTTTATACCAGTCACCCCTGACAAGCTCACATTGGTCATTTAAAGTTGGAAAACTCAGCAGCTTCTATAAAACACAGGCATAGATTTGACAAATGATAGACCTCATATTTTGCCACACACACAGCACAAGCGCCAGTTTTGGCACTTTGATCCACCATCCCTAACCAGTTACAAGGTCTCATGACCTACTGCTTTTCAAACCCATTTTGAAAGATCTCACCTTAGGACTTTTCATTTCAGTTAAGCTCTCCAACGAGTTGATGCTTTTCAAAACTCAGAAGTTTTACTATTTGTTTGCTTGTTTGTTTTGTGGTAACTTTGGCAACATAAACTACATCTCACACCCAGACACAGTATGGTCTAACTACCCTCTAGAAATAGGAGAGAAGAAAATACAGAGAACAGAACACATATAACTCCTTTGTGTTTCTTCTAACAATTATAAAAATAAACAATCCCTACCATTTAACATGCCAATAAATGATTCTGGACCAACTGTTTTTATATCATCTCCAAGCAAAATGGTAAAGTGAGTAAAATGGGTCCTTCATTCTGCTTTCTTCTCTGCTCATCTTTTAGAGTCCCTTAATCCTATCCAGGTGTGCAGAGCCCTCAAAGATCTTAATGTTCCACACATGCCTATGGTTACCAACTCATACTGGTTTACACAGGAAAATTCTGATTTTAAAATGGAAAGTGCTACATCCCTGGAGACTCCTGAAGCCTAGACAAACAGGGAAGGCATAACTTCCCTCCTTAGCACTCCAGGTTTTACAGCTGTTGTTTCTCTGTTAAAATGCATACTCCTTTTGCCAGCTAATCTGATAAACATATTCAAAATAAGGTTTAGATGTGTCACCTCTCCCTGATAACATTCTCATTTTAGCTAGGGTATTCAAATTCAAACACAGTTATTTTAGGCAGTGTAGTAGGGCTGATGCCAGAAATATAGAAAGGGACTTAGGAGACTTTTAGGGTACTTGAAATCTTACCATTTGGGTGCCACCTACTTGGCCTACAAGTAGAGTTAACACTTGGACCTGATGGTTCTATGTCTCACTCTCAAACATCTGGCTTTAAAAAAAAAAAATCTGAGAATGTTTAAAATATGAGTACCTAACAAAAGAGACACAGATGTATAGAACAGTCTTTTGGACTCTGTGGGAGAGGACAAGGGTGGGATGATTTGGGAGAATGGCATTGAAACATATATATTATCATATGTGAAATGAATTGCCAGTCCAGGTTCAATGCATGATACAGGATGCTCAGGGCTAGTGCACTGGGATGACTCAGAGGGATGGGAAGGGGAAGGGAGGTGGGAGGGGGGTTCAGAAAAATATACATATATATGAGTACTTAGACCTTTTACCTTGGGCTTCCCAGGTGGCGCTAGTGGTAAAGAATCCACCTGCCAGTGCAGGAGATGTAAAGAGATGTGGGTTCGATCCCTAGGTCAGGAAGATCCCCTGGAGGAGTGCATGGCAACCCACTCCAGTATTATTGCCTGTCAAAATTTTACAGCTTTAGGCTTGTATCATGCATCATTGAGTCATAAAATAGGAAACATCTGTTTGAATTTGCAAGAAAGTATCAAACAAAGACTTCTTAACACAGCTCATCAAAACCCAGCAAAAGCAAAACAACCAGCAGGTCAAAGGGGTAGTATTATGACCATCTCCACATTCAGAAGATTCTAGGAATGTCTTGTAATCTGTGCTAAGAATGTCTTGTAATCAGTGCCGATATTCTATTTGCCACCTCTGGTGCTAGTGCTGCAGAAACCAAACCATGGATTTTAATTTGATTAAAAATGTAAGTGCCCTAATTTTACAGTGCTAGGAATATCTTGTAATTAGGAAAGTCACTGCTAATCATTATAGTACCGGTACTGAGGTCATGGGAGAGAAACTGAAGCATATATCAAACAAATGTCTCTAGTTCAGATGTAATTGGCATTGGATATCAATTATAAATATGACATAATACAGATGGTGGGCAAGAGATAATGGTGAGGCTACCAGAGGACTCTTGGTTCTCAAATCAACATGCAAACAAATATATTGTTTTCATTATGGAATGCAATGCTGCTGACCAGGAAGAATTGATCACTCTGCAAAAATTCAAATAAAAAAGCCCTGAGTTTCCCATTTCTACTATGTTAATCAGCAAGAGTATGTGAGGGAGTGTCTGCTTATCTAAACTCTCAAATGCTCAAAAGCAGTGGCTATCAATGTTGACAACATGTGAAAATCACCCAGGGAGCTTTGAAAACAGAATCTACTGCCTGGGCCACCCCATAACATTAGCAATTTTGATTTAAGGGCTCTAAGGTAAGGTTGTGTGTGCATGCATGCCAAGTCATTTCAGTTGTGTCTGACTCTTTACAAACCTATATACCATAGCCAATCAGGCTCCTCTGTCCATGGGATTCTCCAGGCAACAATATTGGAGTGGGTTTCCATGCTCTCCTCCAGGGGATCTTCCCAATCCAAGAACTGAATCCAGGTCTCTCATGTCTCCTGCATTGGCATGTTGGTTCTTTACCACTAGCACCACCTGGGAACCCCAGTTGAGGATATATATTCATTTTCTAATATGTGTAAGTCATGAAATATGCAAAATGGATAATATATAATCTATGTCCTAAGGATATTAAAGTACAAAAAAAAAAAAACCTAGTCAGTGTTCAAATTCTTCAAAAACTATAAAATTTACTATAGTTTTCCTGGTCTCTACACACCAAAAAAAAAAAAAAAAGTATAGAAAGACCTCTATTATAATAATCACCCTGCAAGTCAGTCTTATCACAACATCTATATACTGCTGATGGTTAACACCACAGTGCCATGTACCAAGATGCTGAAGATATTCCCAAGGATTTGAGTATATTGAAAGATGATTGATAGATAAATAGAGATAGACATGTATCTCGTTTCTGTCGGGTCAGTTTATTTCTCTCCCTCAGTTCTTATCTCTTCATAACAAAGATTTGGAACAATGGACTAATTACAGCTCAAGCAGGCAGGATTTCTCAGTCCCTGTCTCATCATAGCAAGGATTTGAAACAAAGGACTGGTTATAGCTCAAGCAGACAAATCTTTTATTAAACAGAAAGTGTAAATTACAATCCCAAAACTTGGGAGCAGCTGACCCCAAAGGAGTGGCCATGACCCCTCTTGGCTTCCTTTTATATACTCCCTGTCTTCTCCTCTTGGTACTTCCCTCTGCAAAATGCAAAGGAGCATATGCATAAGGCCAGTCAGGGAAAGGGGCATGTCTGGGCACATGCAAAATCGGGCTTTTACATATTTACATCTAGGTGGATGTGGACTGAGAGTTTTGATTAACAGTCACAAGTTACATAACAGCAGGTTCTATCGCCCAGCTTTCTCATAATTCCAGCTCTTACAATCAGATATATGTATATATAGAATATTTGAGTGAGTGCTGCATCCTCAATCGTGTCTGACTCTTTGAGACCCCATGGACTGTAGCCACCCCCATCTTTCTCAGTCCATGCAATTTTCCAGATAAGAATACTAGAGTGGGTTGCTATTTCTTACTCTAGGGGATCTTCCTGACCTAGGGATAGAATCCATGTCTCTTGTGTTTTTTGCATTGGCTTATGGAGTCTTTACCACTGTGCCACCTGGGAAGCCCATGTAGGATATTTAGGAACACTTAATGGGCTCCTAGCTGCCTAAGGTTACTTGAAGACACAGCTGTGCATCAAATGCACATGTGCCAGAGTTGGAGAAGCCCCTGTGGTTATGTGCTTAGGGTGCATGTGCAGGAGTTGGAAAAGTCTCTGTGGTTATTTTTGTAGCATATCTGTGAACTCTCCTGGGAGGGTGTCTGAGATTGGGTTTAGAGATGATTAGCATGCATCCTTTTCAGCTAGGCTACCCCTCGTTGCTCCTGCCTAATGTCCTGCATAACATTTCCAACAAAGAGAGAAATAAAGACAGAGATAAATTTATTATGAGGAAATGGCTCATGTGATGAAGGAGGATGAGAAGTCCTAAGATCTGCAGTCAGGAAGCTGGAGATCCAGGAGAGTCAATGGTGTAAATTCCAGTCCAAAATCCAGCAACATCAAGCTCTAAAAAATGCTGATGTTTAACGACATGTTCAAAGGCAGGAAAAGACCAATGCCCTAGGCCAAACAATCAGGAAAGGAGAAGTTCCTTCCTACTTAATCTTTTTGTTCTGCTTAGGTCTTCAATGATTGGATGTGGTCTATTCAAATTATGGAAGGAAATCTATTTTACTCAGTCCACTGATTCAAATGTTAATCTCATTCAAAAATACAAGGATTCTTCAATATTCAAAAATCAATCAATGTGATACACCACATTAACAAATTGAAAGACAAAAACAATATGATCATCTCAATAGATACAGAGAAAGCCTTTGACAAAATTGAACATCCATTTATGATAAAAACCCTCCAGAAAGCAGGCATATAAGGAACATACTTCAACATAATAAAAGCCATACATGATAAATCCAGAGCAAATATTATCCTCAACTGTGAAAAATTGAAAGCATTTTCCCTAATGTCAGGAGCAAGACAAGGATGCCCACTCTCATCACTACTATTCAACATAGTTTTGGAAGTTTTTAACCACAGCAATCAGAGAAGAAAAAGAAATAAAAGGAATCCAGATTGGAAAAGAAGTAAAACTCTCACTGTTTGCAGATGACATGATCATCTACATCAGATCAGATCAGTCACTCAGTCATGTCCGACTCTTTGTGACCCCATGAATCGCAGCACGCCAGGCCTCCCTGTCCATCACCAACTCCTGGAGTTCACTCAGACTCACGTCCATAGAGTCAGTGATGCCATCCAGCCATCTCATCCTCTGTCATCCCCTTCTCCTCCTGCCCCCAATCCCTCCCAGCATCAGAGTCTTTTCCAATGAGTCAACTCTTTGCATGAGGTGGCCAAAGTACTGGACTTCCAGCTTTAGCATCATTCCTTCCAAAGAAATCCCACGGCTGACCTCCTTCAGAATGGACTGGTTGGATCTCCTTGCAGTCCAAGGGACTCTCAAGAGTCTTCTCCAACACCACAGTTCAAAAGCATCAATTCTTCGGTGCTCAGCCTTCTTCACAGTCCAACTCTCACATTCATACATGACCACAGGAAAAACCATAGCCTTGACTAGATGAACCTTTGTTGGCAAAGTAATGTCTCTGCTTTTGAATATGCTATCTAGGTTGTTCATAACTTTCCTTCCAAGGAGTAAGCCTCTTTTAATTTCATGGCTGCAGCCACCATCTGTAGTGATTTTGGAGCCCAGAAAAATAAAGTCTGACACTGTTTCCCCATCTATTTCCCATGAAGTGATGGGACCAGATGCCATGATCTTCGTTTTCTGAATGTTGAGCTTTAAGCCAACTTATTCACTCTCCACTTTCACCTTCATCAAGAGGCTTTTTAGTTCCTCTTCACTTTCTGCCATAAGGGTGGTGTCATCTGCATGTCTGAGGTTATTGATGTTTCTCCTGGCAATACATAGAAAACCCTTAAGACTCCACCAGAAAATTACTAGAGCTAATCAATAAATATAGTAAAGTGGCAGGATATAAAATCAACACAGAGAAATCCCTCGCATTCCTATATACTAACAATGAGAAAACAGAAAGACAAATTAAGGAAACAATTCCATTCCATAAACTACTTAGGAATATATCTACCTAAAGAAACTAAAGACCTATATATAGAAAACTATAAAAAAAATTGATGAAAGAAATCAAAGATGACACAAATAGCTGGGGAAATATACCATGCTCATGGATTGGAAGAATCAATATAGTGAAAATGAGTATACTACCCAAAGCAATCTATAGAGTCAATGCAATCCCTAACAAGCTACCAGTGGTATTTTTCAGAGACCTAGAACAAATAATATCACAATTTGTATGGAAATACAAAAAACCTCGAATAGCCAAAGCAATCTTGAGAAAGAAGAATGGAACTGGAGGAATCAACCTGGCTGACTTCAGACTATACTACAAAGCTACAGTCATCAAGACAGCATGGTACTGACACAAAGACAAAAATACAGATCAGTGGAACAAACTAGAAAGCCCAGAGATAAATACATGCACCGATGGACATCTTATCTTTGAAAAAGGAGGCAAGAATATACAATGGAGAAAAGACAATCTCTTTTACAAGTGGTTCTGGGAAAACTGGTCAACCATTTGTAAGAGAATGAAATTAGAGCACTTTTTTTTTTTCTAACACTACACACAAAAATAAACTCAAAATGGATTAAAGGTCTAAATGTAAGACCAGAAACTATAAAACTCCTAGAGGAAAACAGGCAAAACACTCTCGGACATAAATCACAGCAGGGTCGTCTAAGACGCACCTCCCAGATTAATGGAAATAAAAGCAAAAATAAACAAATGGGGCCTAATTAAACATAAAAGCTTTTGCACAATGACGGAAACTATAAGCAAGGTGAAAAGACAGCCTTCAGAATGTGAGAAAATAATAGCAAATGAAGCAACTGACAAAGAATTAATCTCAAAAATATACAAGCAGCTCATGCAGCTCAATTCCAGAAAAATAAACCACCCAATCAAAAAATGGGCCAAAGAACTAAACATACATTTCTACAAAGAATTCATACAGATGGCTAAGAAATGCATGAAAAGATGCTCAACATCACTCATCAGAGAAATGCAAATCAAAACCACAATGAGGTACCATCTCACGCTGGTCAGAATGGCTGCTATGAAAAAGTCTACAAACAATAAATGTTGGAGAGGGTGTTTAGGAAAGGGAACCCTCTTACACTGTTGGTGGGAATGCAACTAGTACAGCCACTATGGAGAACAGTGTGGAAATTCCTTAAAAAACTGGAAATAGAACTGCCATATGACACAGCAATCCCACTGCTGGGCATACACACTGAGGAAACCAGAACTGAAAGAGACACATGTATTCCAATGTTTATCACAGCACTGTTTACAATAGCTAAGACATGGAAGCAACCTAGATGTCCATTGGCAGATGAATGGATAAGAAAGCTATGGTACACATAAATAATGGATTATTACTCAGCCATTAAAAAGAATGCATTTGAATCAGTTCTAATGAGGTGGATGAAACTGGAGCCTATTATACAGAGGAAAGTAAGTCTGAAAGAAAAACACCAATACAGTATATTAATGCATATATATGGAATTTAGAAAGATGATAGTGATGACCCTATACACAAGACAGCAAAAGAGACACAGATATAAAGAACAGACTTTTGAACTCTGTGGGAGAAGGTGAGGGTGGGATGATTTGAGAGAATAGAACTGAAACATGTATATTACCATGTGAAATAGATTGCCAGTCCAGGTTCGATACATGAGACAGGGCACTCAGGGCTGGTGCACTGGGATGATCCTGAGGGATGGGGTGGGAAGGGAGGTGGGAGGGGGTTCAGGATGGGGAACACATGTACATCCATGGCTGATTCATGTCAATGTATGGCAAAAACTACTACGATAGTGTAAAATAATTACCCTCCAATTAAAATAATTTAATGCATTTTTAATTAATTACTTTTAAAAACTTCAGGAAAAAAAAAAGAAAGAAAATGTGAACAGACACACCCTGAACAGTGTCTGACCAAATATCTGGGCGCCCTTTATCCCAGTGAAGTTTGACACATAAAATTAATCATCACACTAATGAAAGATCAAAATATGATTCAAAGGTGGAAGTTCAGACTTGAAAAAATTAACAATTTTGTATTGTTACAAAACTTACACAAAATAATACTTGAAAAAGAAAATGAAAATCACCAAGAAGAGTAATTGATTATTCCAATCACTGTTAAGGAGTGTATTATTTCATATGCTAGAGAGTTTTAGGAATGCCCAAAATTTCTAAATCAAAGGTGACTGGAGATGTCACTAAGAACACAATTCCTGATCTTATTTCAATTTGTCACAATGAGCTGGAACAGTAGATCACATTTTTTTGGTTCATTTTATCCTTAAAATGTAGTAAATAATTAGTAAACAACAAGTAGGGGTTGTTGTTGTTTTTCAGTCTCCCAGCTATGTCCGACTCTTTGTGACCCCGTGGACTGCATCACACTAGGACTCCCTGTCCCTCACCATATCTCGAAGTTTGCCCAAGTTCATGTCCATTTCATGAGTAATGCCATACAGCCATCTCATTCTCTGATGCCCTCTTCTTCTGCCCTCAATCTTTCCCGGCATCAGAGCCTTTTCTGTTCACATCAGGTGACCAAAATACTGAAGCTTCAGCTTCAGCATCAGTCTTTCCAATGAGTATTCAGGGTTGATTTCCCTTAAGATTGACTGGTTTGATCTCCTTGCTGTCCAAGAGACTCTCAGGAGTCTTCTCCAGCACCACAGTTTGAAGGCATCAAATCTTTGGCATTCTGCCTTCTCTACAGTCCAGCTCTCACAACTATACATAACTACTGGGAAAACCATAGCCTTGACTATATGGATCTTTGTTGACAGAGTAATGTTTCTGCTTTTCAAGACACTGACTAAGTTTGTCATCACTTTCGTTTCAAGAAGCAGTTGTCTTCTGGTTTCATGGCTGCAGTAACCATCTGCAGTGATTTTGAAGCCCCAAAAGAGGAAAACTGTCACTGCTTCCACCTTTTCATCTTCTATTTGCCATGAGGTAATGGGGCCAGATATGGAGATGACACCACCCTTATGGCAGAAAGTGAAGAAGAACTAAAAATCCTATTGATGAAGGTGAAAGTGGGGAGTGAAAAAGTTGGCTTAAAGCTCAACATTCAGAAAACGAAGATCATGGCATCTGGTCCCATCACTTCATGGGAAATAGATGGGGAAACAGTTGAAACAGTGCCAGACTATTTTTCTGGGCTCCAAAATCACTACAGATGGTGACTGCAGCCATGAAATTAAAAGACGCTTACTCCTTGGAAGGAAAGTTATGACCAACCTAGATAGCATATTCAAAAGCAGAGACATTACTTTGCCAACAAAGGTTCATCTAGTCAAGGCTATGGTTTTTCCTGTGGTCATGTATGGATGTGAGAGTTGGACTGTGAAGAAGGCTGAGTGCTGAAGAATTGTGGTGTTGGAGAAGACTCTTGAGAGTCCCTTGGACTGCAAGGAGATCCAACCAGTCCATTCTGAAGGAGATCAGCCGCGGGATTTCTTTGGAAGGAATGATGCTAAAGCTGAAACTCCAGTACTTTGGCCGCCTGATGGGAAGAGTTGACTCATTGGAAAAGACTCTGATGCTGGGAGGGGTTGGGGGCAGGAGGAGAAGGGGACAACAGAGGATGAGATGGCTGGATGGCATCACTGACTCGATGGACGTGAGTCTGAGTGAACTCCGGGAGTTGGTGATGGACAGGGAGGCCTGGCGTGCTGCAATTCAAGGGGTTGCAAAGAGTAGGACACAACTGAGCAACTGATCTGATCTGAATGGGGCCAGATGCCATGATCTTAGTTTATTTAATATTTCATTTTAAGCTGGGTCTTTCACTCTCCTCTTTCACCCTCAACAAGAGACTCTTTATTTCCTCTTTACTTTCTGCCATTAGAGAGGTTCAGTTAAGTTCAGTTGCTCAGTCGTGTTCGACTCTTTGCGACCCCGTGAATTGCAGCACGCCAGGCCTCCCTTTTCATCACCAACTCCCGGAGTTCACTCACTCATTTCCATCGAGTCGGTGATGCCATCCAACCATCTCATCCTCTGTTGTCCCCTTTTCCTCCTGCCCCCAATCCCTCCCAGCATCAGAGTCTTTCCAATGGGTCAACTCTTCGCATGAGGTGGCCAAAGTACTGGAGTTTCAGCTTCAGCATCATTCCTTCCAAAGAACACCCAGAGCTGATCTCCTACAGAATGGACTGGTTGGATCTCCTTGCAGTCCAAGGGACTCTCAAGAGTCTTCTCCAACACCACAGTTCAAAAGCATCAATTCTTCGGCGCTCAGCTTTCTTCACAGTCCAACTCTCACATCCATACATGACCACAGGAAAAACCATAGCCTTGACTAGACGGACATTTGTGGGCAAAGTAATGTCTCTGCTTTTCAATATGCTATCTAGGTTGGTCATAACTTTTATTCCAAGGAGAAAGTGTCTTTTAATTTCATGGCTGCAATCACCATCTGCAGTGATTTTGGAGCCCCAAAAAATAAAGTCTGACACTGTTTCAACTGTTTTCCCATCTATTTCCCATGAAGTGATGGGACCAGATGCCATGATCTTCATTTTCTGAATGTTGAGCTTTAAGCCAACTTTTTCACTCTCCTCTTTCACTTTCATCAAGAGGCTTTTTAGTTCCTCTTCACTTTCTGCCATAAGGGTGGTGTCATCTGCCTATCTGAGATTATTGATATTTCTCCCGGCAGTCTTGATTGCAGCTTGTGCTTCTTCCAGCCCAGGGTTTCTCATGATGTACTCTGCACATAAGTTATATAATCAGGGTGAAAATATGCAGCCTTGACGTACTCCTTTTCCTATTTGGAAATAGTCTGTTGTTCCATGTACAGTTCTAACTGTTGCTTCGTGACCTCCATACAGGTTTCTCAAGAGTCAGGTCAGGCGGTCTGGGATTCCCATCTCTTGAAGAATTTTCCACAGTTGATTGTGATCCACACAGTCAAAGGCTTTGGCATAGTCGATAAAGCACAAATAGATGTTTTTCTGGAACTCTCTTGCTTTTTCCATGATCCAGCAGATGTTGGCAATTTGATCTCTGGTTCATCTGCCTTTTCTAAAACCAGCTTGAACATCTAGAAGTTCACGGTTCACGTATTGCTGAAGCCTGGCTTGGAGAATTTTGAGCATTACTTTACTAGCATGTGAGATGAGTGCAATTGTGTGGTAGTTTGAGCATTCTTTGGCATTGCCTTTCTTTGGGATTGAAATGAAAACTGACCTTTTCCAGTCCTGTGGCCACTGCTGAGTTTTCCAAATTTGCTGGCCTATTGAGTGCAGCACTTTCACAGCATCATCTTTCAAGATTTGAAAGAGCTCAACTGGAATTCCATCGCCTCCACTAGCTTTGTTCGTAGTGATGCTTTCTAAGGCCCACTTGACCTCACATTCCAGGATGTCAGGCTTTGGGTGTGTGATCACACCATCATGATTATCTGGGTTGTGAAGATCTTTTTTGTACAGTTATTCTGTGTATTCTTGCCACCTCATCTTAATATCTTCTCCTTCTCTTAGTTCCATACCATTTCTGTCCTTTATCGAGCCCATGTTTGTATGAAATGTTCCCTTGGTATCTCTAATTTTCTTGAAGAGATCTCTAGTCTTTCCCATTCTGTTGTTTTCCTCTATTTCTTTGCACTGATCGCTTAGGAAGTCTTTCTTTGCTCTTCTTGCTATTCTTTGGAACTCTGAATTCAGATGCTTTCACTTCTCTTCTTTTCACAGCTATTTGTAAGGCCTACCCAGACAGCCATTTTTTGCATTTCTTTTTCATGGGGATGGTCTTGATCCCTGTCTCCTGTACAATGTCACGAACCTCTGTCCATAGTTCATTAGGCACTCTATCTATCAGATCTAGTCCCTTAAATCTATTTCTCACTTCCACTGTATAATCATAAGGGATTTGATTTAGGTCATACCTGAATCGTCTAGTGGGTTTCCCTCCTTTCCTCAATTTAAGTCAGAATTTGGCAATAAGGGGTTCATGATCTGAGCCACAGTCAACTCCCTGTCATGCTTTTGCTGACTGTATAGAGCTTCTACATCTTTGGCTGCAAAGAATATAATCAATCTGATTTTGGTGTTGACCATCTGGTGATGTCCATGTGTAGAGTCTTCTCTTGTGTTGTTGGAAGAGGGTGTCTGCTATGACCAGTGCGTTCTCTTGGCAAAGCTCTATTAGCCTTTTCCCTGCTTCATTCTGTACTCCAAGGCCAAATTTGCCTGTTACTCCAGGTGTTTCTTGACTTCCCACTTTTGCATTCCAGTCCCCTATAATGAAAAGGACATCTTTCTTCGGTATTAGTTCTAAAAGGTCTTGTAGGTCTTCATAGAACCGTTCAACTTCAGCTACTTCAGTGTTACTGGTTGGGGCATAGACTTGGACTACTGTGATATTGAATGGTTTGCCTTGGAAACGAACAAAGGTCATTCTGTTGATTTTTGAGATTGCATTCACGTACAGCATTTCAGACTCTTTTGTTCACCATGATGGCTACTCCATTTCTTCTAAGGGATTCCTGCCTGCAGTAGTAGATATAATGATCATCTGAGTTAAATTCACCCATTCCAGTCCATCTTAGTTCGCTGATTCCTAGAATGTCGATGTTCACTCTTGCCATCTGCTGTTTGACCTCTTCCAAATTGCCTTGATTCATGGACCTAACATTCCAGGTTCCTATGCAATATTGCTCTTTACAGCATTGGACCTTGCTTCTATCACCAGTCACATCCACAACTGGGTATTGTTTTTGCTTTGGCTCCATCCCTTCATTCTTTTTGAAGTTATCTTTCCACTGATCTCCAGTAGCATATTGGGCACCTACCGACCTGGGGAGTTCCTCCTTCAGTATCCTATCATTTTGCCTTTTCATACTGTTCATGGGGTTCTCAGGGCAATAATACTGAAGTGACTTGCCATTCCCTTCTCCACTGGACCACATTCTGTCAGACCTCTCCACCCTGACCTGCCTGTCTTTGGTGGCCCTACACGGCATGGCTTAGTTTCATTGAGTTAGACAAGGCTGTGGTCCTAGTGTGATTAGATTGACTAGTTTTCTGTGATTATGGTTTCAGTGTGTCTACCCTCTGATGCCCTCTCGCAACACCTACCATCTTACTTGGGTTTCTCTTATGTTGGACGTGGGGTATCTCTTCACAGCTGCTCCAGCAAAGCGAAGCCACTGCTCCTTACCTTGAACAAGTGGTATCTCCTCACTGCCACCCTTCCTGACCTTGAACATGGAGTAGCTCCTCTCAGCCCTCCTGTGCCCGTGCAGCCACCACTCCTTGGACATGGGGTTTCTCCAAGAGGTATCATCCACATATTAGAGATTGTTGATGTTTCTCCTGCCTATATTGATTCCAGCTTGAACTTCGTCCAGCCCAGCATTTCTCATGATGTGCTGAGCATATCAGTTAAACAAACAGGGTGACAGCCGACAGCCCTGTTGTACTCTTTTCTCAAGTTTGAACCAGTCAGTTGTTCCATGCAAAGTTCTAACTGTTGCTTCTTGAACTGCATACAGGTTTGTCAGGAAACAGGTTAGATGGTGTGGTATTCTCATCTCTTTAAGAGCTCTCCACAGTTTGTTATAATCCACACAGGCAAAGACTTTAGTGTAGTTGATAAAACAGAGGTAGATTTTTTTTTTTTCTGTAATTCCCTTGTTTGTCTATGATCCAGCGAATGTTGGCAACTTGATCTCTTCAAGTAGGGGTATGGATGGGCATATTAAAACAGTATGGGGAAAATAAACATCCAAAAATTTATCTGTTCCATGTGACTATCTAAGAACAAAATCCCCAACTTTTTACTATATTACCCATTCTTCAGAAACCTGTAACCTTGCTTCACTGATGAAATAGAGAGGAAATCTCACACCCCAGTATTTTCCAATCAGATATTATTAGAGGTGGGGCATGAAACAAGTTAACTTTCTTTTTCCTTTCCCTCTTGAGTAAAATGATATGTTTACAAAAAAAAAAAAAAACTGCAACTGAGCCAATACAAGCCATAGACTGCCAAGCTAGAGAAAGCTCCTAGCATGAGTACATACTAAGTTGCTTCAGTTGTGTCTGACTCTTTGCTACTCTATGGACTGTAGCCTACCAGGCTACTCTGTCTGTGGGATTCTCCAGGTAAGAATACTGGAGTGGGTTTCCATGTACTCCTCCAGGGAATCTTCCTAACCCAGGATCTAACCTGAATCTCTTATGTCTCCTCCATTAGCAGGAGAGTTCTGTACCACTAGAACCGCCTGGGAAGCCCATAGAAGGCTCCCTATGTATTTGTAATTCCACCAAGCAATATGCTTTCCATTTATGGAAAATCATAAAGCAACTAAAGAGAATGCACACCTAGTGATATATTGTTCTATGCAGTTGGTTCTTGAAGATTTTCACAAGTTTTATCCAAGAGGTTAGAAAATGCTGTTATGCCTCATTGCCTATTATCAAACTCAGTTTTATGATGACATATCATTCCCTCCTGAATGCTTTAGCTTTCCAACTGGTGAAACAGTTTTTAAAAAAGAAGCTTTTTGTTAAAAAATATTTTATTTTCCACTATCCTGATTTAGTATCATGACTTCACAAATCAAACAATCATAGTCCATAGTAAATCAGATAAAGGAATACAAATGAGTGAAACCTATTAACTTATTTATCTCCCTTAATAATGCTACTGAGGCAAATACAGTTGTTTTCTTACAGATGATAAAAGTGGAGTAAATAGATAAATATGTGCAATAGACAGAAATTTATATTGCAGGTTTACTTGGACTTGAATGATTTGTAAGTTACTGTATGCAGCACATCTCTAGTTATGATGAATGGCACTGCATACAACAAAGCTCTGGTAAATTTTAAATGGAGGGTTAGGAAAGAAATTAACCATTTCTAGACCCTTAAGCATAGCCCTATGTAAGAACATGCTGCCCAACTAGTCTTATGTTTTTGCCATTGAGGCTTACCTTTAAAATGGAAAATATGTGGATTTTGCTCTTCAAATTGGCAAATATTTTTAAATGGCAATATCTACTATCTGTAAAGGTGCCAAGAAAAAGGCACTCTTATTCATCACTGGAAGGGAATGTAAATTACAAGAAGGGAATTTTATAATCTTAAGCCATGTATCAAAAGCCTTAATAATATATATACTCTGCCCTAGCAATTTCTCTTCTAGGAATGTGTCATAAATAAATATTGCAGAAGTACAAAAATTGGGAAAAGATTAACTACAAAATTGTTCACTACAGTATTTGATAACACAGAAAATTTAGAAGCAACTACTTGTGCATCAATTAAATAATTTTTTGTGAATTCATTAGAAAAAATAAGGCCACAAAATGCATTGTAAGAGTTTATTTAAAGAAATGAAATATTCCCATTTTTATTAAATGAATAAAAAGCAAGTTACTAACTAATACGATTCCGCTCATATAAAAGTATATAAAAATGTTAGCAGTAGGTCCTCTTGGTGATGAATTTGAGTGGTTTTTATTTATTTTTCTTTTATCTGTATTTTCTATAATATGATTTGTTATTTTATATTGAGAACAAAAAGTACTTTTAAAAAGAGGAAGTATGAAGAAAAAGAGGAGATGTGAATTTCTGTTGAGGGACTGGCTAATATGGAGAAAAGAAAATATAGTCCCTTTAACTAGAATCTCTGGCTGTTTTTTCATAAAATTTTTTTTAGTATTTTATAAATTTTAGCAAGATGAAATAACCTAATAAAAGGTTGACCAGAATTCAGCAAACAAATTTTCAATGAAACAATAAATCACAGCCACAAAATATTTTAATTTTCAGTTGTTTGAGATTACACCAAGATGATAATACTCCACCTGAAAACATCAGTATATTGAATAAGATATGGATTATATAATACTGCTAGTTGAGTTTAAATGAAACAAATTACAAGTATGAAATGAAAGGATGATATTAATTAGAATTTTGGCAAAGGATAAGAGTAGGATGACATGAAAGCTTTTTACCCTTTCTTCTTGGGCTAAGCTTCTTATCTAATCTCAAATAATTCTTATTCACAGTCAAATAATACATCATCACAAATTTTTCTACTGTCTCTCGGCATTTTTCATCTTGACCCAAAACTGAACCTAAAGTCTATTTTTGTGGAATAAATCAAACTGTCAATTCCCTGCTGGAATATATAGCCTTGGTCAGCAAGCAGCCTTCTTATTGACACCCTTGTTCTCATAGATATTTCAAGTTGAGTGGTATCATTTTGATCAGTAGGATGGCTTGGAGATTTCTAAACAAGGCAAAAAGTATTTAAGAATAAGCTAGTGGAGCTAATCCTTCTGAATCAGCAGCCCCTACTTTAATTTAAAATAAGTTTTCTTTTCAAAATCAGACTGTTATCATACAGCAGTAAATATGTGACTTATTCTTCGGGGAACTTAAAGGGAAGAGTCTAATATCCAAGCTATGTATATTAGTCAAGTTAAGCTAAACTATGCTGTGATAGTGGTAACAAAAAAACACTAAAATATCAATGACTTAAAATAACAAATGTGTATTTCTTGCTCATGCTACATTTCCCTCATGGGTTGCTGGAGGTGGAGGTGGTGGTGGAAAGGTGCTTTTCTCATTGTTGTTGCTCAGAGATCACTCACTGATTCTGACTGACAGAGTAACATTTCCTGTCACAGACTCAGAAGGAAAGAAACCTAGAAAACATCTCACTCAGGCAAGTAAATATTCTGGCCCTCTGGCCTTGAAATTGAAACTTAGAAATAAAAAGTGAAGTATATCACTTTTGCTTACAACAAACTGCCCAAAACTGATTACATGGCTCCACAAAACCATGAGGGAGCCACAAAGTACAATCCTACATTGGGCCCAGAGAGGGAAATGAGCAAGAACCATTTGCAGAAAAACATCAGTGAATACCCTACCAAGTTTTCCTTTCAATTATTCAAATCCAATCTGTCAAAACTGAGTGTGTGCATATGTATATGACAAGAGAATAATTTATACACACATACATAATTTATCATTCTCCCCTATTGGGAAGATCCCCTGGAGAAGGAAATGGCAATCCACTCCAGTATTCTTGTCTGGAAAATCCCATGGATGGAGATGCCTAGCAGGCTACAGTCCATGGGGTCGCAAAGAGTCAGACATGACTGAGTGACTTCACTTTCACTTTCACTTTCTTTCCTATACTTAATTATATGCTCCCATTTTTCTTCATCCTTTAAAAGATATTTATTTGATAACTGCCTTTCAATAAATACTTTTATTATGCAATAAATCTGTGAATAATATTTATTATAAACTGCCATGCTCATTAAGAATATGCATTTCAATAATTACCTTAAATGTGAATGGAATAAATGCTCCAATTAAAAGACATAGACTGGATGAATGCATACAAAAACAAGACCCATATATACGAGACACCCACATCATGTTTAGAGATACATAAAGACTGAAAGTTAGGGGATGGAAAAAGATATTCTGTGTAAGTGGAAATAAAAAGAAAGCTGGAATAGCAATACTCATATCAGGCAAAATAGAATTTAAAATATAGACTGTTACAAGAGACAAGGTAGGACACTACATGATCATCAAGGCACTATCCCACAAAGAAGATATAACAGTTGTAAACATATATGCACTCAATATAGGAGCACCTCAATATATAAGGCAAATACTAAGAGCCATAAAGGAGAAATCAGCAGTAACACATAGTGGGGGATTTTAATACCCCACTTTCATCAATGGACAGATTATCTAGACAGAAGATCAATGAGGAAACACAGACCCTAAATGACACATTAGACAAGATATATTTAATTAACATTTACAGAGCATTCCATCCAAAGGCAGCAGAATACACATTCTTCCCAAGTGCTGGTGAAACAGTCTCCAAATGTTTCCAAAGCAAGCCTTGGTAATTTTAAGAAAATTGAAATTACATCAATCATCTTTTCTAACCACAACACTATGAGGTTAGAAATCAACTACAAAAAAAAAAAAAAAAAAAAACTAAAAAATGCAAACATGATGAGGCTAAACAATATGCTACTAAACAATCAATGGGTCACTGAAGAAATCAAAGAGGAAATCAAAAAATACCAAGAGACAAATAAAAATGAATGCAATGTAATCAAAAATCTATGAGACGAAGCAAAAGCAGTTAGAGGAGGAAAGTTTATAGCAATACAATCTTACGTTAGGAAACAAAAGATTCAAATAAACTACCCAACCTTACATCTAAAGCAACTAGAAAATGAAGAACCAACAAAACCCAAGTTAATAGAAAGAAAGAAATCATAATAATAGAGCAGAAATAAATGAAATGGAGATGAATAAAAAGAATAAAGATCTATGAAACTAAAAGCCGATTCATTGATAAGGCAAACAAAATTGATAAACCTTTAGTCAGACTCATTAAGGAAAAAAAAGAACTCAAATCAATAAACTTTGAAAAAAAAAGAAGTTACAATAGACACCACACAAATACAAAGGATCAAACTAGACTACCATAAGCAACAATATGCCAATAAAATGGACAACCTGGAAAAAAAAGGACAAATTCTTAGAAAGATACAATCTCCTAAGACTAACCAAGAAAGAAATATAAAATATGAACTGACTAATCACAAGCACAGAAATTGAAACTATAATTTAAAAACTCCCAATAAACAAAAGTCTAGCACCAGACAGCTTCACAGACAAATTCTATCAAACATTTAGAGAAGAGTTAACACCTATCCTTCTGAAACTATCCCAAAAATTGCAGAGTAAGAAACATTCCCAAATTCATTCCATGAGGCCACCATCACCCTGACACCAAAAAACAGACAAAGCTATCACAAAAGAAAATTACAGAGTATTATAACTGATGAATATAGATGCAAAAATCCTTAAATATTAATTAATTAAATATTAATATGAGCAATCAGAATCCAAGAATACATTAAATGGATCATACATCATGATCAAATGGGATTTACCCCAGAGATGTAAGGATTTTTCAAAATCCACAAATCAAAAATTGAAGAATAAAAACAATGTAATCATCTCAATAGATGTACAAAAATCTTTGGACAAAATTCAATACCCATTTACAATTAAAAAATCAAAAAATTTTGCATAGAGGGAACATAGCTTAACATGATAAAGGACATGTATGACAAACCTACAGCTAACATTTTACAACAGTGAAAAGCTGAAAGCATTTCCTCTAAGATCAGGCACAAGACAAGTATGTCCACTCTCACCACTTTTATTCAACATAGTCTTGGAAGTCCTAGCCATGACAATATGAGAAAAAACAAGAATTAAAAGAAGTCCAAATTGGAAAAGAAGTAAAACTGTCACTGAAGATGAATAGAAAAATTCTAAAGATGTTATAAGAAAACTACTAGATCTCATCAATGAATTCAATAAAATTGCAGGATAGAAAAGTAATACACAGAAAACTGCTCCACTTCTATAGACTAAGGTCAGAAAAAGAAATTAAAGGAACAATATCATTTACCACTGTATCAAAACGAATAAAATGCCTAGGAATAAACCTCCTTAAGGAGACAAAAGATCTGTGCTTTGAAAACTATAAGGTGCTTATGAAAGAAATCAAAGATGACATAAACTGGTGGAAAGATGTACCATGATCCTGGATTGGAATAATGAATATTGTGAAAATGACTATGCCATCCAATGCAATCTGCAGATTCAGTACAATCCCTATCAAATCATCAATGGCATTTTGGACAGAATTAAAACAAAACAAAAAAAAATTTACAATTTGTATGGAAACACAAAATACCCAAATACCCAAAGCAATCTTGAGAAAGAAAAATGGAGCTGGAAGAAGCAAACTGACTGCATACTATACTTCAAAGCTACAGTAATCAAGACATTATGGTACTGGCATAAAAACAAAAATATAGATCAATTGGACAGGATAGAAATTCCAGAGATAAACCCATACACCTGTGCCACATAATCTATGACAAAGGAGGCAAGAATATGTAAAAAATGAAATCAGAACATTCTTAAACCTCATACACAAAAATAGACTCAAAATGGATTAAATACCTGAATGTAAGATCAGATACTATAAACCTCTTAGAGGAATATATAAGCAGAACACTCTTATACATAAATCACAGCAATATCATTTTTGAGCTGACTTCTAGAGTACTGGAAATATAAACAAAAATAAACAAATGGGACCTAAATTAACTCAAAAGCAGCAAAGGAATCCATAAACGAAACCAAAAGACAACCCATAGAATGGGAGAAAATATTTGCAAATGATGGAACCGACAAGGGATTAGTCTCCAAAATTTACAAACAGATGGTGACACTCAATGTTAAAAAAAATAATAATAATACTGGGCAGAAGATCTAAATAGACATTTCTCCAAAGAAGACATACAGATGGCCAAGAGACACATAGAAAGATACTCACCTTCTCTAATTATTACAGAAATACAAATCAAACTACAATGAGATATCACCTCATACCAGTCAAAATGTCCATCATAAAATACCTACCAACAATAAATACTAGAAAGATCATGCAGAAAAGGGAACTTTCCTACACTGTTGGTGGGAATGTACATTAGTATAGCCACTATGGAGAACAGTACAGGGGTTCTCTAAGAAACTAAAAATCGAGCTAACGTATGATCCAGCAATCCCAATCCTGGGCATAAATCCAGAGAAAAACAGTTCAAAAAGACACATGGACCCCAATGTTCATTGCATTGCTACTTACAATGGCCAAAACATGGAAGTAACCATGTCCATCGACAGATGAATGGATAAAGAAGTGGTATATATACACAATGGAATATTGTTGTTGCTGTTTAGTTGTTAAGTCACATCTGACTCTTTTGCAACCCCATAGACTCTAGCCCGTCATGCTCCTCTGTTCATGGGATTTCCCAGGTAAGAATAGTGGAATGGGTTTCCATTTCCTCTTCCAGGGAGGATATAAACACAAGATGTCAATATCAGTGAACAAGTCAAAGATCTAGGTATTGAAACTGAAGTGCAAACATTGAGTTTAGTTACAAGGAATAAAACCCTAGCTGGGATAAAATCAGGCACTAGATGAGAAGCAGAACCATTGTGTTGCTGAAGTGTGGAAAAACCAAATCAGACTTCCCTAGTTCCTTCTCATTAGAAACAGACTTATTGGTGCCAGACTAGGGCAAAGCCATTCCTGATAGTTGGGACTAAATGGCCATAGGAACTGAAAAGATGTGGCAGTAAAGTGCCAAGTAGATGGCCTCCACCAGGAGTGGCAAATTAAAATATCTAACACAAATCAGGCAAAAATAACAAATGTGTGAAGCTGGGCTGATATGGGGAAATAAGTGCTCAGAGTCTTGTACTAAACCAAGTATTCAGTTCAGTTCAGTCACTCAGTCGTGTCTGACTCTTTGAAACCCCATGAATCGCAGCACGCCAGGCCTCCCTGTCCATCACCAACTCCCAGAGTTCACCCAAACTCATGTCCATCGAGTCGGTGATGCCATCCAGCCATCTCATCTTCTGACGTCCCCTTTTCCTCCTGCCCCCAATCCCTCCCAGCATCAGAGTCTTTTCCAATGAGTCAACTCTTCGCATGAGGTGGCCAAAGTATTGGAGTTTCAGCTTTAGCATCAGTCCTTCCAAAGATTGATCTTTGGAAGATCAATTCACTCAGGATTGATCTCCTTTAGAATGGACTGGTTGGATCTCCTTGCAATCCAAGGGACATAACATCTGCCTATTTACATTGCCTTTCAAAACACTGCATAGATCAAGGAAAACTTGTTCATAACTAGAATACTACCCCCATTTCACATCTACTGCCCTGAGAATTCTAGTCTGGTCTCTCTGCCTTATTTTATCTTTTCAGTTTCAGTTTATTTGCCCCCATAATCTCCAGAAACTATATTTGGACCACAAGCTTCTAGACTTCTTGAATCATCCATCACCTTGGAAACAACATGAACTTTGGACATCTTGCATATTTTTTGTCTATAATTGTATCTTTATTCCTTCCTTTTCATCTAGCTTCTGACCAAATTTTATCCTTATATTGGCTTTCTACATATCTTGAGCCTGGCTTGCTGCTTTGATTCTAATTCAGTCTTTTTCTGATTCCTGACTACAGTCCATTTCCTAAATTTTTGCCTAAAACTAACCTAGTTCTGGCACCTTGATTGACATCCATAATCTGCTGTAGGAACATGATAGAACATTTGTTGGATACCTACATTGTATTGATTGACACTTTACAGTGTTAATTAGGTGTTTAATTGTAAACTATGGATTTACTTTCTTCCAAAGCCTAGATTTCTTCTTCTACTCTCTCCACTCCGAAGAACTGGCTTGCCCTTGACTTTTAAATTACTTCTTAGTTACAGTAGATTTTTCTTTTTTTTTTAATTTTATTTTATTTTTAAACTTTACAGTATTGTATTGGTTTTGCCAAATATCGAAATGAATCCGCCACAGGTATACATGCATTCCCCATCCTGAACCCTCCTCCCTCCTCCCTCCCCATACCATACCTCTACATGGCAATCAGTGAGTGTTAGCTTGAGCAAATAAGCTAGGCTGTGAATTAACGTTGTACTTCTTCAAAGTCACCTCCAAGAAACAGCATCATAATATTGGAGTCATACCCAAATTCCCCAAATTAGTAGGCATAATAGCTAAAGAGAGGAGATATACTTTCTCAGGTTCATTTATACCAAAGGAAACTAATTCTTTTTCTTCCCAGTGAAAGCTACTAAATTAAATTAAGACAAGTTATGAAAAAATTATATACTAATTCTAAGATTCTGCAATATCTCACCTAATTTCAGTCTTGAAGAAAACAAAGCCCATGTCAGAATTGCTGCCCAAATTTTTTGACAGCTCTCTGTTCAAGCTGTTTTGTGAAATATTTCTCTTGCCAACAGGAACAATAGAAAGTGCAGGTGTGCATTAGTCATTGAGGTCTAGCAGAAAACCAGCCCCCACCCACAGTTTCCAGGTGCAGAAGGAATCAGTGCATGACTTGTGAGCTGTGACCATTAGAGCCCTGAACTAAATGCCTGGAAAATTCCTTTTAAGAGTTGCCAGGGTTTGGTGTGTAAGGAGATTAATGGCAGTGCTGATCTGTGGGTGTGGCTAAAAAAACAATAGGGGGATTAGCAATCCCTTTTACACTGGACAAGCTGGAAAACTGCTCATTAACTAGTGCTATTTGTCACTCTTTGTCTTGGAATCCTAGCCATTTCAAAGCCTTAGCTGAGTTGTTTCCCATCTCCCATTCAAAGGGTTTGACCTGGGGGATGGCAGCTTTTAATTAGTTCTTTGCAAGTCTTAGTGCCACATAGTCTTAATCACTGCTTTCCAGGACATTCACCTATTCTTTATTTTAGCCCTTTTCCTTGCTGAATATACTAAGAACTCTTGCCTATTTTGGCTGTTGTGTGATCTATTTCTGGCCCTTTAAATCTATAGTATCCACCTAAATACTACATTCCCTAATAATGTGAACCACAAATACCTACTTAATTGGTGGCAATAATTTTGGAAATCTCCCCCTGCCCATACTCATTCAGAACTACTGACCATTTATCCTGCTTCTGTAAAGCTTGGAATCTTGACTTAACCTAACTTTGATCTCTAAATTTGGCATTTAGACTTCATAGCTTTGGTATTATAACCTCGGTTTTCCCTAGTAGACTGTCCCTTCAGGTCCTGATGCTTGGGCTATCTTCAGTTGGTGCCCCTGCTACAGATTTAATCCTAGAAACTCTGAAACTAATTCTTGCCTTTTGATTAGCACCATAATCCTCTGAGAGTTCAGTTCCTCTGAAAGGTAGAAGGCATGAACACAGCTGTCATGTAGTCTCCTGTCTCCTTGTATAAACTTCCAATCACTTGCTTCCTTGAAGCAAATTTGGGCTTTGAAGTCAAAGTTACCTGAAAATTTGAATACTACTTCTACCTTTGAATATTCACTACCTCTGAAGTGCATGTAGTTTTTAAGATTCAGGTCTCTATTGCACCCATAGTTGACAAAAGTATAATTAAAACAACGTGAGTAATTAGAATTGTTTTGAGACCAAGTAAAATTATCCAGAACAGAAGTAAGTACCCAGAACAAAAAATATTGACAACCTAATGAATTTTTATACACTACCCATCTGAATAGTAGCCAGTCCTCAAGCATGAATAATCTGGAGTATGTAAATAAAAATAAGTAGGAGAACATGGTTGGATGAAATGCTACAAGGGAAAACTAGCAAAAGCTGATATTAGGCAGTTACTCTAAAAGGAAGATCTTGGTATCGAGTGTGTCTGGATGAGCTGACAGGCAGGTTCCTCTCACTCAGTAAATTTCCTTTATTTCCAATATATATTCAGACCAAAGCTTTTATGCCAGGGCTAGGTAATGGGGAGGAACTGAACCCAAAATCTTGATCAGGTTACAAACTACCAAAATGCAGCCATGTAATTAAGCAAAGGACAAACAAAGGCCCTAGATCCTTCTGAATACCTCTTACTGACTTATAATGACATATGACCCATAAATACAGGTTCTTCAAGCATTCTCCAGAGTACTTTAGAGAAAGAAATTATAACAAGCACCTGTATTTCCTTAGGTAATCATGCTGGGACTGTCAATCACAGTGATATGCATTCCTGACCACAAAGATGATCATATGACCTAAGTTTACACAGTTATAGTACCATATCTTCACAGATGATCAGACTGTGGTTGGGCATTTGACTCATACTGAGTCTTTCCATTACATATGCATATATACTATAGGGACAAAAAGAGACAATAGAAGAGAAAGGGTTTCTCTACTGTTTGGATTGGCTACACTTAGAGCCACCTTTCCCACTGTATAGAAAAATCTAACTTAAAAAAATAAGACCATTATACAAAATAAAAAATTTATTTTAAAGATAGAAAAAAGAGTAACTTCTGACATCATCTTAAGTGAAAATGAAGTCGCTCAGTCGTGTTTGACTCTTGCGACCCCATGGACTGTAGCCTACCAGGCTTCTCTGTCCATGGGATTTTCCGGGCAAGAATACTGGAGTGGGTTGTCATTTCCTTCTCCAGGTGATCCTCCCGACCCAGGGATTGAACCTGGGTCTCCCGCATTGTAGGCAGACGCTTTACCGTCTGAGCCACCGGGGAAGTCCTGGCACCATCTTAAGAGTCCCTTGTTCCAGGTGGGCCCCAAGCCAGAATCCACTCTTGAACATAGTAGTTATATGAGCCAATAAAATCCTTTTGGCTTAAGCTACATTTTTGTTGAATTTTTATTACAACTTAATTACTCACTTAAGGTCTTCAACTCTTTCCCTTACAATAGTAAGAACTTTTTTTTTAAGAAAGAACAAAAACACTGCGCAAGAATCTTATTTGAAATCATGGCAACTGCTACTACCAACTTGCTTATATTAGTACAAGAATTTGCACATAAATAAATATACTGAAATGTTTAAATTTTAAATCTTAAAAAGTAAAATAAAATAATGACCACAAATCCATGGTATGTTCAGTGTTCAGCAAGAATAATTTTTGCACATGCATCAAAATAAGTATGTAATGGAACCCTATTCACATTATTTAATTAGAGGCTTTCCATTGTAAGTCAAAATAGATAACGTTAGAGAGTTTGGGAGTAGTAGTAGTGAACTATCTCATTTTATTTTTTTTTAATTTTATTTTATTTTTAAACTTTACATAATTGTATTAGTTTTGCCAAATATCAAAATGAATCCACCACAGGTATACATGTGTTCCCCATCCTGAACCCTCCTCCCTCCTCCCTCCCCATACCATCCCTCTGGGTCGTCCCAGTGCACTAGCCCCAAGCATCCAGTATCGTGCATCTCATTTTAAAAAAAATTAGATAAAATATAAAAGGGAATCTGTTTAAATGTTTAAAAGAACTTCCAAGGTAAGCAGGGCTTGAGGTTGTCAAAATCTCAGAGGGAAGAGAAACTCAGTGAGGTGAGACCAGTATTCTGTATATGTGGGATTATTTGTTAATTCTTATACTGCACAGAGCTAGAAACTAAGCTGATCAGAGATGAGCTGAAGTGCTAAGTGAAGTTATCATCTACTTAATGGATCTGGGTAGACAAATTTGGAGTTCAATACCTTCAAAACAGGAGGAGCTCTGGGAAATTCACCAGGCTAGATTGGGACCCCTTGAGACAAAGACCCTAGGAGTGACAAAAAACAAGAAGTAGACCATGCTTTATAGTATTTGAAATCTAGACTTAATTCAGCTCAGCTCATGAATGGATTAAGATAATCAACTCCTACTCTGGTTACCTGTCAAAAAATAGAGTGTGTTCTCTCAAGAAAAATATCACATTATACTTCTACAGTTTCTCATTGTTGTTTGTTGCTTAGTTGCTAAATCATATCTGATTCTTTTGTAATCCCATGAACTGAGCCCCACCAGGCTCCTCTGTCCATGGGATTTTCCAGTAAGGAATACTGAAGTGGGTTGCCATTTTCATCTCCAGGGGATCTTTCTGACCCAGGTATCGAGCCTGCAGCTCCTGCTGCATCTATTGCATTGCAGGCAGATTCCTTACCACTGAGACCTCAGGGAATCTCCTATAATTTTTTATATGTAATTATAATATTCAATCCAAGATGGATTTAATAGAAGAGTGAAAGCAGCTAAGCAGAGGATTAGTCACCAGGAGATAAATTAGTAAGAAATATTCATGTGAAAATGGACTTCCCAGGTGGTGCAGTGGTAAAGAATCTGCCTGCCAATGCAGGAGATCCAAGAGACACAGTTTCAATCCCTGGCTATGGAAGATCCCTGGAGTAGGAAATGGCAACAGACTCCAGTATTCTTGCCTCAGAAAATTCCATGGACAGGGGAGCCTGGTGGGCCACAGTCAATAGGATCTGAGCACAAACATGAATACCCATGTTGAATCATGATTAGAATAAAGAATGAAAAATATGGAAATGTATATGAAACATATAGAATCTGTTGTTTTTTTTTAAAGGCTTCACATATATCTAATGGTCATCTTAGAGAAGAAATAGAGAAAAGTCAGACTGATGTAACATTTAAAGAAGTAATGATCAAGAAATTACTAAAGTTAATTGATGGCATCAAACCACAGAGTTAAAGAATGCTTCAGATGTTAAGCAGAAAAAAATACCAAGAAACACACATCTAGGTATATCTTAGTAAATTTATTGAAAATCAAAAGAAAGAAAATCTTAAAGCAGGTACAGAAGAAAAAAAATACTTTTTTTTTTAGATTTTTTTTCTTTTTTTAAATTTATTTATTTTAGTTGGAGGCTAATTACTTTACAATATTGTAGTGGTTTTTGCTATACATTTTTAAATGGACAAGTCTGACAGCCAACTTCTCAACAGAATGGCAGAAGGCAGAAGACAATGGAATGATATCTTAAACATACTGAATGAAAATAACAACTAATCTAGAATTCTAAAACCAGAAAAAAATAGCCTTCAAAACTGAAGGCAAAATGAAGACATTTCTAGACAAATAAAACAGATTGTGTAGCCAATATGCTTACACCAAAAACAAACCCCAAAGGGGATCCTGAGTGAAAAGGAAATGATCCCAGATGGGTACATAGAAATTTAAGAAGAAACAAAAAGTAATTGAAAGGTTAAATGTATGGATAAATCTGAATCAATATTGGCTATATGAAATAATAATAATACCCACTTGCAGAGTTTAAAAATCTATGTGTAATTAAAATAAATGATGATAATAAATCAAATATGGAAAATACAATTAGAATTATATTATTATAAATATTAAAAGTATAAAGTCCTATGATTATCTGAAACATACCCAAATACTAAATTATATTAGTGTTTATAAAACATATGATGTACTCTCTAGTGTAACTACTAAAAAAATGGTATAAGTGTACATAAATGGCAAGCAGTTAGAGGGTGAAGTAGAATAATAAAAATATTTGATTTATTCAAAATAAGGCAAAATGTCAACAAAGAAATGAACGGGAGTGCTTTTAGTAGTAATTCATGAGTTAAAATCTGGAAACAACCCAAATATCCACAAATAGTAGGGTGGATAAATGAATTGCAACAGTCATATAGTGAAATATTGTATGAGAATAAACTAGAGCTACTCCCAATAATTCAGTTAAATATCTCAGATAATATTCAACTCAAAAACAGATACAAGAGAGCATATAATATATGTTTCATTTATATGAATTTCAAAAAGGGGATAAAGCTAGTAAATTGGAGTGTAAATCACAATAGCAATTTGGGAAGTAGCAACTGAGGTGTTTTTATCTCAGTAGTGGTTTTATGAGTGTGTTCACTTTGTTAAAAATTCACTCCTCTAGTTTTGCACTAATGATTTGTGAATTTTTCAGTATGTATATTATACTTTATTAAAACAAGAATCATTCACATAGAAAGGGTGATATATAGTAAGGCATTTCAATTATTCCTTTATCCTTTCAATAATTATTTATGGAACACCTACAACAAACCAATTAACTTCATAGAATTAAGAAACAATTATAAATATTGGTTCTGGCAGTTTTTATCTGTGTGACCTTAGCAAACAAGTTCTCTGACCGTTCAGATCAGATCAGTTGCTCAGTCGTGTCCGACTCTTTGCGACTGCATCAATCGCAGCACGCCAGACCTCCCTGTCCATCACCAACTCCCGGAGTTCACTCAGACTCACGTCCATCGAGTCAGTGATGCCATCCAGCCATCTCATCCTCTGTCGTCCCCTTCTCCTCTTGCCTCCAACCCCTCCCAGCATCAGAGTCTTTCCCAATGAGTCAACTCTTCGCATGAGGTGGCCAAAGTACTTGAGTTTCAGCTTTAGCATCATTCCTTCCAAAGAAATCCCAGGGCTGATCTCCTTCAGAATGGACTGGTTGGATCTCCTTGCAGTCCAAGGGACTCTCAACAGTCTTCTCCAACACCACAGTTCAAAAGCATCAATTCTTCGGCACTCAGCCTTCTTCACAGTCCAACTCTCACATCCATACATGACCACAGGAAAAACCATAGCCTTGACTAGACGGACCTTTGTTGGCAAAATAATGTCTCTGCTTTTGAATATGCTATCTAGGTTGGTCATAACTTTCCTTCCAAAGAGTAAGCGTCTTTTAATTTCATGGCTGCAGTCACCATCTGTAGTGATTTTGGAGCCCAGAAAAAGAAAGTCTGGCACTGTTTCCACTGTTTCCCTCTCTATTTCCCATGAAGCTTCTATAAAAACAAGAAGGCTATGCCTAATGAGTTCTAGGGCCTTTTCCTGTTTTAAGATGCTATAATTGAGTAATATGGCTTCCCTGGTGGCTCAGAGGTTAAAGCGTCTGCTTGCAATGTGGGATACCTGGGTTCAATCCCTGGGTCGGGAAGATCCCCTGGAGAAGGAAATGGCAACCCACTGCAGTATTCTTGCCTGGAGAATCCCATGGACGGAGGAGCCTGGTAGGCTACATACAGTCCATGGGGTCACAAAGACCTTAGCAAACAAGTTTTCTTACTGTTACCTTCTATAAAAACAAGAAGGCTATGCCTAATGAGTTCTAGGGTCTTTTCCTGGTTTAAGATGCTATAAGTAAGTAATATGATCAACAATCTCTAGTGGTAGTTTCGTTATACCATTCATTAACAATAGGCCAAAGATGTCTTTATTCACCACTACAAAGACATTCTGCTCTTTGCAGTTTTTCAAAGACATAGAAGGAAACAGTCATTTCCAGTATTGTTACTCTTATTTCTAAAAACTGACCAAGTAGACAGGTCTTCAAAGATAATACTCCCTGGGAACAATGTATTCAAAAAGTGGTATTCTTTTCTCTTTGTGTAACTGAGAAACAAATATATAGATTTAACTCTAACTTTCACTGGGATTTAGCCTACAGACTAAGACCAAGACCTATTACATTTAGTCCAATATAAAAATCTGTTATTTGACTGTGAATTTACAGGGTAAGAAAAAATGGAACTACCTTTATAAATGACAGCTCTAACATTTTCACTTGTAAACTTGTATCTCATCTGCAGCCAGATCAAGTACAAAAGCATGTGTTTTATAGATTCCAATTAATGGTCCTATTAAAGAGATTTCTAGTGGTCTGTGATGTCAGACCTCCACAAAGGGAAGATGTTTATAGTTGACTGCTTGCATTGGCTAGCTTCCAAGGAGAAAGTGTAGGAGTAGAAGTAAGAGGTAATGTTGATGACTTTGTAGTGCATGGGGAAGAGTTACCTCATGTGCCTGGCCCTTAGACTGGCCCTGCTGATGGTGGAGGGGTGCCGTAGCTTCATTAAGGTGAACCTGAAGAACAAGCTCTGAGCCTGGATCTCTCCCTGGTTTATCACCAAAAGGACACCTTCCCTCAAAGGCTCTGAGCTGTTCCACACAGAGCCCACACACAGGATGGGGAAGCCAATCTCCCCTTGAAACAAGACCAGGTCAATCTCAGGCCATATGTAAATTGAGATTCCCTAAAAAGCTTTAGCTCAGTCTCCAAATACAACAATTTGAAAATTAGCCCATTAATCAATCTAGAGAACAAATCTGAGGTCAAATTCAAGACATTGGCTCACACTAGAAAAAGGAAACCAACTGCAACAGCCAAGTAATGAAGCCGTGTTAAGAGTCCATGGAGTTAGACTAGGCAAGAGGGTCCAAGCTGAATCTAAATCTCAGCATACAGGTAAAAATCACATCAGTATCAAGAGAACAGGTGTTCTTGTTCTGGAATACATTCCGAATGAGAGGTCAGAGTGTCATCTTAAGAATCTAGTTAGATTTACTTAACAGAATAAGTAGACTTTAAAAACAAATCAGAAGAGGGGATAATGAATTAGGAAATGCCTGCCTTGGTGGCTTTTTTTCCTATTTAAATTGTCTTTCTTGGTGGAGCAGATAAGATTGGGCAAATGTCAATTTCCTGTAGTGACACAATTCTTCATAGATATCTTGTTTCTGCACTTTTGGTGAGCAAAGGCATTAACTGCCTTTGTTCCAAACTATCTTTACAAGGATGTTTGTACAGTTTACAATCTTAAAAGATATGGTATCACCTTCTGGGACAAATATACTTTACCATCGTTTTTTTTTAAAGATTTTAATTCCCTAAGCCCAGGATTCCACTCCTGTAACCAACCCACTCCATGCTCAGATATCACCTAACCTTCTTTATATTGCCATGTGAGAACTGCAAATCAGGAAACCAATGCAAGGAAATGTTGATATTCTGTCCTTTGTCTCTGATTCAGCAATTCTATGTCTTTTTATAGCATACATGAAACTGTAGCATCTTCCAAGTAAGGTAAAATCTCAGACACTCACAGTTCCTAAGGGAATGCTCTGTAGGTGCTGGTAGTTGGGATCCATTTTACTCTTTTAGGGAATAATAATAATAATAAACAATAAAACTATGATAAAAGAAGCTAACATATTCTTAACATTTATTATATGGCTGATTGCTGGCTGTGTTTTTGGCAGCAGCAGTTGTTACATGGATGTCTTCAATTGGTAAGGTAATCTATCTGATTGACTCCACTAGTGAATAAGACAAGATAGAATCTTATAAACAATAGAAGAGAGGTTTAAATTAACTGCTTCTTGTTGTTTTGATGAGAATAACAACCACCAATAATTGAATAATTACTAAAGGCCAGGCCTTGTACTGGTCAATCATATAATTGGTCATATCTCATTTGATCTTCACAGAAAGATCCCATGAGGTAGGTATTACCATTGTTTTCATTTTGAATTTCTAGAATTGGGGACTTAGAGAGTTCAATGGCCAGCCCAAGTTCTTATATTTGCTAAGTGGCAAAGATTTGATGAATGTCAATTTTATCAAGGTTGATGAAACTTACTGATTAGCCATTAATACCTATGTTCAAAGAATAGACTACTCTGATTTTGACTAGCAATTGTTTACTGCTACAGTTAAACTTTGTATCCAAGGCAAATTCCTCACTTTTCTTGCTCTAGTTCCATCCTTGGACATAATCACCATTTAATAAATATTTGTTTACTGAAAAAAATAAGTGTATAAAGAGCCTTGACACATTAGTTGCACTGGCTGACTCAATATATAATTGCTGCTGAATGAATGAATGAAGGGAGGGAGAAAGGAAAGAAAAAAAATATTTACCAAGTGTCAAGCACTGAAATTTGTACTTTGATCAGTTAGCCACTTACCAAAACAACCCATTATACAGGTACACATTTTTAAGAAAGAACATGATCTTCTTTTTAACATCATGAGTGATAAATCAAGTTGATATCATGTTCACTTTAACATAATATGAATGAAAAAGGCCACTTCACCTCTGTAGTATTCTTCCCCCAAATCTATAACTCCAGTCCAATCATAAGAAGTCATCAGCGAAATTTCAAATCAACCATTTTACAAACTACCTTGCTCAGTATTCAAAAATACCAAAGTTATGAAAAACAAGGAAAGACCTCCCCAAAATGCCACAGACTAGAGGAAACTAAGGAGACATGATGACTAATTAAAATGTGAAATCCTGTACTGCATCCTGAACAGAAAAAGAACATTGGTGGGAAGACGAGTGAAATTCAAGGAAATTCTAAATCTTAGCTAATAATAATGCACCAATGTCAGTTTCTTAGTTTTGATAAATTTACCATGGTTCTGTTACTGAACAGATTTCTTGGTTTTCCCCAGCCAGTGAAATTTATTACAGGCCAGACAAGAAATCCAGGCAAGATTTTATTGGGGCCCCTGTAGCAGCAGAGGTGAGTGAGAACAAACAACAGGTACCTTTGTTTATTCACTCTCTGAAAAAGAGGGGCAAGCCTGTTCCTGGGATGAGGGTAGAGGTGTGTCCAGGGGTTGGGCCAGAGGAAAGGCTTAGGTATTTTGCCCATCCCTTACATGGTATTGTATGCAGGGGGCATGTGAAGCATCCTGCTTTTACTCCAGGCTCTTCAGAAGTGCAGTTGTTTTTTGTTTGTTGGTTGGTTCATATTGTTTTGGCAGGGGGATGGTCTCTTTGTATCTTTTGTCCTGAACTTGCCCTAACTGCACATGCATGCAGTTATTTTTAGTACCATATAGTTTCTTTGTATTTTATTGCTCCAGGAGAGGTATGTCCAGGTGCAAGCGCTGCAACACTACAGTAAAGGGTCCCAGGTGCCAGTCTGTCTCATTTCTATAAGGTGTTAACATGAAAGGAAGCTGGGTAAAAGATATACAAGAACTTTCCCTACTATTTTTACCATTCTTCAGTAAATAAAATTATTTCAAAAATTTAAAAGTTAAAATAAGGAAGGGGAAGCCAATATAGGATCACTTTGCTAGCAATTAGAGATTTTCTAGAGAAAATCTCTGGAAAAGGTTCTGAAGAGAAATGAAAGAGTACATAAAACAACACACACAAAACAAAAGGAACACATCACAAGTCTGTCTGGGGCTATCATGTTTCTGGACTACAAACTTTTTACAAAACAATGTTTTAAAGGCTCCTTGGCCTGCTACAATCTCTTTTCCCAGCTTTATAGTTGTCTTCATTGTGTTTATTCCTGCAGTGTTTTAAAGACAAAATCAAGTGGAAAAAACAGACGACACAGTGCAATCCTAACAAAGGCCCCCTTCCAACCCACTCCCAATGAATATTATGTTCCCTAGCCTATGAATGTTCATGCTGGCTTTCTGAGTTCTGAGAGGCATCAGCTCTTCATGAGAAAACTAAAGGTAGTTGGAAGAAAAAGAGGCACATTATAGACTCTCCCAATGAAGTGTGTTTTGCTGCATTTAAGACACTTTAGAAATTAAAGTTGTTGTAAGAGGTAATGTTCTGAAGAAAAATAAAAGGTTGGCCTGTAGCTGATATTCCACAGTAGCTGCGTGGCCATCTGGTTTGGTTTTGAATCATCCTTAGTGATTTGCAGGAAAACGAAATACTGAAATCATTACATAGCTTTAAATTCCAAATCCATGTCAGCTTTGCCAAGTGCTGCCCCATCTGTAGAGGAGAACAGCATGCAGTCAGACTGGCTCGAGCCTGATTCAAGCTGTAACATATTCGCCTGTGCCTGTTATTGACAGTTCTCTTACCAAACTTGTTTTGTTAAAACGGCTTGCAACCTTTAATGTTGCTTATGTCTTTCATGGCACAGATCCTTTGAACAGAAAATTCTTACATAAGTAGCAGCCAAGACAGCATCAATTATTCTCGTCTTGGGGATTTATTAACCAGGGAGCCAACCTTCTAAAAACAGTTCCCAAAGTCTCAGCTTTCCAGTGGCTTTATGGGTGGCTGGAAAGGTTTCCCATGGCTTCCTCTCCACCTCTGGTGTCCTTAGAATGAATACCAAGTATCAGCTCTTAATTTCCAAAGTGATTAGTTTTCAATCTCTTCTGTTTTTGAAAGGGCAAAGAGCAGCCCAACTTTTAGAGGTTCTGCCTTTTGCATGGAAAGGCACTGCTGTGCCTACTTAAAGAAAAGCAGTTTGAATTGCCACATGAAATGGAAACCTTTAAACTTCATTTATGCAAGACAGTAAGAAGTTTGCAGCTTTTAATGAGGGTCATTTTCCTTTTTTCCAGTAATTTTAATAATTATGACAAGCTCCTCTTGCTGCTTCTGTCCCACTTCAAAGCCTCTTGTTAATTTTTTTTCTACTTTTCATACTTACATTTATAAAAAAAAAAAAAAAAAAAACAGAGGCCGGCAGGGACTCTCCATGACCACCCTTCCATCTCCATTTAGTTCATAGAAGTGCCAGTCTAGATTTCACACTAACCAGCAAATAGGTATCAAGTGACCCAGCTATATTAAGACATTGAGCTCAGTGCTGGGGATACCAAAACTTTAAAGTAGGAGTGAGGTATGCTTAAGGATTAACAAAGAAAAAGAACTACCCACTGGGCTCATGGTGCTTCATTATGGATTCCCAAACAGGATCAATTTACAGGCTGAGGCATCATTTCTTATTCTAACAGTGCACACGTTAAAAGCCCTCAGAGAAAACAATGCTGCACAGAAATCCTTCAAGCACAGACTTTAGCTTACTATACAGCTAACTAAAAAATATTTTAGAAAAGCCTGAAGGAGTAGTAGCGAAGAAGTTGAGCTTTATAGCCAAACAGACCCAAGTTTT
Source organism: Bos grunniens (assembly GCF_055505025.1). Taxonomy (NCBI): domain Eukaryota; kingdom Metazoa; phylum Chordata; class Mammalia; order Artiodactyla; family Bovidae; genus Bos; species Bos grunniens. Next base: position 93,982,072 of record NC_141194.1, on the reverse strand, counting down.
TGTCCTGATTTGACACTTAACAGTTGTGTGATCATAGACAAGTCAGTTAACCTTTCTGAGTTTGTTTCCTCATACAAGCACTGTTATCTACATCATGATGTTTTTGGTAAAGAACAAATGAAATAATTCATGTAAAGTATTTATGCTCTCTGGCATCTAATCCAGCTCACTTTTTTTAAATTAACTTTTTAACTGTTATTAACAGAATAATCATTTTAATGATTTGCCCAGTTTCAAATATAGACTCTAGCTATTGAGGCACAAATTAAATAATGTGAGCAACTTCCAAGTGAATGATACTTTTCAGTTGAAGCTAGATTATATATATATACATGAAAATATATATATAATAAGGAATGTGATGAGCGACTGTCACATTACACTTCACAGTAACAGATATGAATTCACATTTGGCTTGACCACTTATTTTCCAGCAATGTGGCTTTGAACAAATTATTCACACTCTCACCTAAAATATGAAAACAATATTTTTTCATAGTTTATAAGATAATACTGCATATGTAAACCATTCGGCATAAAGTCTAATAGAGCATAAACATGCAGTAAATATTGGTTCCCTATGCTTCCCTACATTATATCACCAGCCCAATCAATTCTTTTCCACTCTCTCTTTCACTTCTCATCCCCAGACATTACAGTGGCATTAGGAATCTCACACTTAAAGGTTTCAATTTATATATTTAATGGGAAAGCATACACAGACTATATATACATAGTCTTACATAGACTACACACACACATGTGCACACACACACACACTTTGTTCCTGGGGATTAACTTTTTTCAGAAGATTCAAATTGGTAAATTATACAAATTACATTTCAGGAAAAACATTCAAATTTATCCCAATCACTAAAAGAGCTAGAGGTTGAAAGGTAAGTTTTCTAAATGAATATATATAATTCTCCCAGGCAAATTTGCATTGCGATCTTACCTGGCTTCGTTAACTAAAGAAAATTCGGATTATTCAGTGCTTGGGTTGAAGAACACAGTAAATCATGAAGATTTATTGAGTTGGAAGGCAGCAACTCTACTTCTGCTTCATTGACTATGCTAAAGCACTTAACTGTGTGAATCATAAAAAACTGTGAACAATTATTGAGATAGGAATACTAGACCACCTTATCTGCTTCCTGAGAAATCTGTATGCAGGGCAAGAAGCAATACTCAGAACTGGATATGAACAGTGGACTGGTTCCAAATTGGGAAAGGAGTACATATAGTCTGTATATTGTCACCTTGTTTATTTAACTTATATGCAGAGTACATCATGCAAAATGCTGGGCTGGATGAAGCACAAGCTGGAATCAAGATTTCAGGGAGAAATGTTAATAACCTCAGATATGCAGATGACACCACCAGTAGCTATTCATTAAAGAAATTTTCAAAATTTCACCAAATTACAGAAAATAGTGAAACATCATGAACATATAATCCAGCTTCAATAATTATTAACATTTCACTATTCTTGTTCTATCATACCTCCACCATTTTTTTCTGGCTAGAAATATCAAGAACATCAGACATGAAGATGACACCAGTCTTATGGTAGAAATCAAAGAGGAATTAAAGGGTATCTTGATGATGGTGAAAAAGAGAGTGAAAAAGCTAGTTTAAAACTCAACATTCAGAACACTAAGATCATGGCATCTGGTCTCATTATTTCATGGCAAACAGATGGGAAACAATGGAAAGAGTGATAGAATTTATTTTCTTGAGTTCCAAAATCACTACAAGACAGTGACTGCAGACATGAAATTAAAAGATGTTTTCTTCTTGAAAGAAAATCTATGACAAACCTAGACAGCCTTTCAAAAGCAGAGACATTACTTTGCCAACGAAGGTCCCTATAGTCAAAGCTATGGTTCTTCTAGTGGTCATATATGGATGTGAGAGTTGGATCATAAAGAAAGCTGAGCACCAAAGAACTAATGCTTTTGAACTGTTATGTTGAAGACTCTTGAGAGTCCCTTGGAAAGCAAGGAGATAAAACCAGTCAATCTTAAATGAAATCAGTCTTGAATATTCATTGGAAGGACTGATGCTGAAGCTGAAGCTGAAGCTCCAATACTTTGACCACCTGATGCAAAGAGCCAACTGATTGGAAAAGACCCTGATGCTGGGAAAGATTGAAGGCAGGAGGAGAAGGGGATGACAGAGGATGAGATGGCTGGATGGCATCACTGACTCATTGGATATGAGTTTGAGCAAGTTCCTGGAGTTGGTGATAGACAGGCAAGCCTGGCGTGCTGCAGTCAATGGGGTCACAGATTCGGACATGATTGAGTGACTGAACTGAACAGAAACGAACTTCCTCTTTGAGTCTTTTTGAGAATGTAGCTAAGTTAACAGACTAGCATGATTCTATGGACATTATTTAAGCCCAGAGCTCACTTACAAATCAGAGATGTATACTGACTCTGTAAAAATGGTCATACTGGAAGACAGTAAAATAACAAATTCTAATTCCAGTACTCTTAATAGGAGATGCTTACTGCTCCCACTACTGCTTCTCTGCTTTGTTCCTTTCTTAGTTCCTCATAGATGAGTTCAATGGTGACTCAAATTGCAAATGTTTACCATCTCCAGCTTCTGAGCCAATTCAAATTAAAGTATCAGTAGATTCAATCTCACCATTCAGTTTAGTTTGGATTTAGATCAGCCTCCCTGAGATCTAGTAGCCCAGTAAAGATTGCCAAAACTTCTGCATTTTCTCTCAAGACATTTTCCTACCAACCAGCAATAAAATTCAGTAGTAGATAGAAACTAACTGCATGGATTGTGGAGCTAAACTGCCTGAGTTTAAATCCTAACTCTGTCAACTACTGGTTGTGTGACTTTGGGCAAATTATTTCACTTGCACGGTCTCCAGTTTCATCTATAAAATGTGCATAATGATAGTATCTAACTCATAAATTTCTTGAGAGGATTAAATGTGAGAAAGCTTGTAAAGTTCTTAGTGCTTGGCAAATAATAAGTACTTTATGTTCATGCTATTTTTTTTAATGTGAGACCCATTTCCTTGGGAAAATATTTCCACCTCTCCTTTTTCAATTTATTCCTCTTCTTTACACCTTTCTCTTTATCCCCCACCCTATACTGATGTGGTTCACTAAGCTTCTGTCTAAGTTTCTACCACAGTCATTACTCTGAATCCTTACTCCATTATCTAACCTAGTACCTCAATCCTCTTCCAGGTTTGAGTAGACCAGAAAGAAATATGAGATGATGACCACTGAGCTTCCCAGGTGGCGCTAGTGGTAAAGAACCTGCCTGCAAATGCAGGAGACATAAGACACTTGAGTTCAATCCCTGCATCACAAAGATCCCTTGGAGGAGGGCATGGCAACCCACTCCAGTATTCTTGCCTGGAGAATCCCATGGACAGAGGAGCCTGGCAAATTACAGTCCATGGAATAGCAAAGAACTGGACATGACTGAAGTGACTTAGCACACACACATGGAAAGAAAAATATGATGACCACTGAGCCACCTAACATCTGATCCTTCTGTATCTATCTTCCACCAGAATAACCAAGTCTCCCCATACCTATAGATTTTCCAAATCGTGACTAAGACAGAAGGCCTATCTCTGGAACATTGTGTCTAATCCACCTAGATAGACTTCTGTAGCCCACTACCTCTTCCTCCATTTCCTGCCCCTGGATGCCAGAAACAAATAAGGTGCTAAGTGTGAGGATACAAAACAGTGTCTAAATTAAAATACCCATTATTACTATGATATCATTTCTTAAAAAAAGAAAAAAAAAAGGCAAAAATCTGTTTCCCAAATGGGTAACCTTGTCTTATTTGACTAGTATTCCTGGATGATTGAACAATACCAAAAGGCAAACTGTGATTTTATTCCAGACAGACTACAAAAGCAGAAAGCACTACTCAAGGACTTGAAAAGATATTACAAATATGAAAAATGAATAAAATATTCTTATTTGATGAAGAGAAAATAAGACTAGGAAACAAGGGACTTTCACTGCTGAGTCTTCAGTCTGAATTAGTCTTTTACAATAAATTTAAATGTCTTATATAAATTGCGCATTTTTATTTGTAGAGCCTTTTCTTTCCCAGGATCTCAAAGCATTTTGCAAACATTAATTAGCCAACAGTATCTAATTGTGGTATGACTATTATCATTGCCTCCTAGATGATGGAATAAGAACAGAGAAAGGTTAAGAAACTTGCCCAAAGCCACATGGGGCAAACTCCGAACAAAAACCATTTGTTGTTTCTGTGTTTGTAATAATGAGCAAATTAAAAGTGCAATATTTTTCTTTGTAATTCAGAAAAAGTTGCTCTGTTAACAGTCATCCCTAACCATAAGAAAGAAGTCTGTTTAACTTCCCTTAATGTGTATACTTTTTTCAGATAGTATCTAATTATGGTAAATTGCTTCATCCCCTGATTGTTACTGCAAGGCAACTAAACATTGCTATGTTGACTACTCAAGAGGGGATTGTTAATGGCCTTAGTCATCAGATAATCTGGTAATATAATCAATGTAACTGAGAGATACCTTGTGGGGAAAAAAAGGCAAATCAAGTATGAAACATAGATTTACAAAGAAGTACTCAATGCTATTGTTTTATGTTTAGTATAAGAAGTAAAAATTCTCATTTCTTGAAGAAGCAGAGGTGATGTTAATGCTGTTTTGCATGCCTAATCATGAGAACCCCACATGCTTTGCTGTACAATATTAGACTTTCAGCACACCACCCTGAATATCCTCTCCACAGGATATGAAATGCCAATATTTTCCAAGCAGATATTTCACCAGAGGAGATCATTTTGCCTGCAATTGCTTCCAACCTGAAAACATTAAAAATGGGGCATTTAAACGTTAAATATTAAAGTCCATGGAATTCTCCAAGCCAGAATACTGGACTGGGTAGACTTTCCCTTCTCCAGGGGATCTTCCCAACCCAGGAATCAAACCCAGGTCTCCTGCTGCAATGCAGATTCTTTACCAGCTGAGCCAGAAGGGAATCCCAAGGATACTGGAGAGGGTAACCAACCCTTCTCCAGCGGATCTTCCTGACCCAGGAATTGAACTGGGGTTTCCTGCATTGCAGGCCGATTCTTTACCAACTGAGCCTTCAGGGAAGCCCCAAAGGTGGGGCAGGGGGATAGTTTTTCTAAACCTAACCAGACCATGAGCTAAAAGGATGAGAAAAGAAGTGAGTTTTAGTTATTGTCATTTCTGGTGATTCTGTGGAGAATAGAAGAATTAATCCACATTTATAGAGCTAAGAATGTAGGAGATGTTGGACTCTGGGAAAATAATAACTGGAAGACCATCAAGCTTTTCTTAAAAATAGATAGGATACAAATACAAGACTCTAAATAGTTCATGCTGAGAATTAATTGTACTGTAATTAACTGAAGACAAATATCTACTTGATGTATTAAAAATGAAACAAGAGCCCACATGTGCACATGGACAGACACACACATACTCCAACACACACAAAAAAAAACCAAATATGTACATTATCAAAGAAATTGGATTGCTTCTTGTGTTACCTCTAGTATTTGCCAATCAAGTAAGAACTAGGCAAAGTTTTTGCAATTTTTTGTAAAAGAGCAAATTTGATTTCTGCTCCAATTTGAGCTTATGTTAGGTAAATCATATTACATCTAGGTTCTGTTTAATGTTTTAGATTCTTTTTCTTCTTTCAGCTTAGAAAAACATAAAATATAACTGGAAAAATCCTTCTCTATGATCTGTATTTAAAATAACATTTAATTTGTACATTCTGTATTATAACATGAAAATACATGTTGATTTTTAAATAATCCATAGCTCTTAATTAATCCTTTCCAAATACTCTGAATCTATTAGAGTGGTTGTCAAGCTTTTCTCTGCTTTGTTGTCAAGAAAACTATATCTCACAAAACTTGACTCACTTAGTAATTAATGTTGCAAGCCAACACGTTTCTAATCTATGGTAAATCATTCAAACTATAAGTATATACTTTATTCTTAAATCATAACATATTTAATCATTTATTTATATCTGTATCAGCAAGGCATTTTAAAGTATTTATTTATAAGTGATATGATTGTAAAATTATTTAATTGATTAAATAGTTTGGTATTAGACACACATTGTTCAAACAACAAAAAGTAAAAATGTCTTCCTTCTGATTCTGTTTCCTATCGTCAGTTCACATGCCTCTCAAATTGAATCACTATTATCACTTTTGTTTCAAGTGTTAATTATACATTCACTAACCAGTAGAAATCCATATAATTTTTCTCTCTAACTTTTCTACACTAATGCTAGATTATCATTCTGTATTTTTTCTTTTTACTTTGTAATATATCTTGGAAATGTTTGCATATCAGTACCTCAAAAGTTTCTTACTCTTTTAGAAAAAAGTTACAGGAGAATATCAGCAAGATGGCAGAATAGGGCGTTCCAGCACTTGTCTCTTCACAGATGGAAAACAACAACAACAACAACAACAACAACTTCAAAAACATCTATGGATGAAAATGCCTTCATGAGGGCTCTGGAATCCATCTGAAAGGTTATAGCACCAAGGTGGAGCACAGAAATTAGAAAAAAAAAACATATTGAAAAGAATAAGAAGAATAGTTTCATTGACCCAAGGCACCCCTCATTTCAAACTGGTACAGAATAGCGTAATGACAGATTTCCTCAGCCCACAAACAATCCCATGGTGAAGAGAGAGAGCTTTTGTGTAAAGCCTGGAAGAGGTGAATTTTTCTTCAAATCCACAGACATCAATGCCAGACAATGAGGATCATGAAGAATCAGGAAAACATACCAATAAAGGAATAACAACCCAAAAAAGCCCCAGTGAGAACTTTAAAGGAATGGAGGTCTCTAAACTGCTTGGCAAAAATTCAAAACAATCATCTTAAAGAGGCTCAATGAGCTACAAGAGAACACAAACTAAATGAAATCAAAGAAAGAATACATGAACAAAACAAGAAGTTTAACAACAGAGAAACCATATAAAAGAACCAAACTCTGAAGCTAAATAATACAATGACTTAACTGAAAATTCACGAATTACCAGACTCAAAGGCATGTCATTTGAAACCATCTAGTCAGAGGAACAAAAGGAAAAGAATGATGAGAGAAATAAGGAAGTCAATGAAACTTATGGGACACCATCAAGAAAACTGAATTCTACTCAATGCTATGTAATGGCCTATATGGTAAAAGAATCTAAAAAAGAGTGTGCAGTAAAACAGATTAACTTTGCTATACATCTGAAATTAACACAAAGTTATAAATCAACTATAATCCAATAACATTTAAAAACACAGAATGATAATAACAAAATTAAAAAGAAAATTAAATTACACATGATAGGAATCCCAGAAAGGAAGGGAAAGAGAGAGGGGCATTATGTTTATTCAAAGAAATAATGGCTGGTGAGTACACAGGTATTCAGACTACTGTACTTTGTAAGTACATTACCTATATCCAGTCACATCTTACTGCTCTGAAACCACACATGGAAAAACAAAGACAGCAAGAGAGAGAAAGAATGGCTGAAAAGTTTTCAATACTAGTTGGGAGATGAATACCCAGATTCAAGAAGCCAAAAACACCAAATTGGTTGATTAAAAAGGGTCTACACTAAGACATATTTCAATTTAACTGGTACAACTCAAAGATAAAAAGACACTTTTTAAAGCAGAAGGAGAAAGGTGACATTATATACAAGGAAGTAACCATATTCATATCCATAGTCAATGGATTTCTCAGCAGAAATCTTGCAAGACAGAAAGGAGTGATATGGCACATTTAAAATACTTTAAAGAACCCTGCAAGCCAAGAATTCTATACCAGGATAAAAACTGCTTTTTAAAAGGAAGGAGAGATGAAAACCTTCTCAGACAAACAAAAATTGAGGGAGTTCACCACCATTAGATCTGCCTTACAAGAAGTCCTGAAAGAAGGTCTTAAAGTAAAAATGAAAAGATGCTAAACAACACAAAAGCATAGAAAAGTATAAATTATTATTAAAGATAAATATATAGAAAAGTGCCTGCCAATTTAATTATGTAATATGATTACAGAAATCACTTTTAATCTTAGTATAAAAGTTAAAAGACAAAAGTATTAAGAATAACTATAACAACAAAATATGTTAATAGATAAACATAGGAAAAAGTAAGTCCTGGCATCAATAAGTTAAAGTGGAAGGAAACAAAAATAATTTTGTATAAGATTGAAATCGTTATCAGCTTAAAATAGACTATTATAAAAAGCAGCATGCAAACACCATGGTAACCTCAAAGAACAACTACAGTAAATACAAAAAGGTAAAGAAAAAAGAATGCAAGTATATCACTAAAAAATGTAATCAATTAGCAAAGTAAGATAGCAAGAGAGGAGCAAAAGGACTACAAAATGGAGAGAATAACACAATTTCAATAGTAAACTGTTACTTACCAATATTTACTTTGAATGAAAATAGATTAAATTTTTCAATCAAAAGAGTGACTAAATGGATAAAAGATCTAACTATAAGCTACCTACAAGAGATTTAAATTTCTGGAAAGAGATTTATTTGAGATTTAAGGACACACACAGGCTGAAACTGAAGGGATGGAAAAATATACATCATGTAAATGGTAACCAAAAGAGAGCAAGAGTAGCTATATGTATATCAGACAAATAGACTTTAAGTCAAAAACTGTCATAAGAGACAAAATATGACATTACATAATAATAAAAGTTTCATTTCAACAGTAAGATATAATAATTGTAAATGCATATGCACCTAAGATCAGAACACCTAAAAATATAAAGAAAGCATCAAAAGTACTAAAGGAAAAACAGACAGTAGTACAATAATTAAAGGAGGCTTCAGTACCAATGTTCAGTATTGAATAGATTATATAGACAGAAAATCAATAAGGAAATAGCATACTTCAACAATTTTATAGACGTAAGAGGTTTGAGAGATATGTATAAAATATTTCACCCAAAGCAACAGAATGCACATTGTTTTCAATGCACACATAACATTTTACAGGAGAGACCTCATATTTGCCATAAAACAAGCCTTAACAAATTTTAAATTAGTGAAATTATTCCAAGTATCTTTTCCAACCACAATGGAATGAAGCTAGAAATCAATAACTAAAGGAAAACAGAAAATAAAACATCAGTCAGTTCAGTCGCTCAGTCGTGTCTGGGTCTTTGAGACCCAAAGTTGGTTTGTCTATCACCAACTCCCAGAGTTCACCCAAACCCATGTCTATTGAGTCGGTGATGCCATCCAACATCAATACACATAACTAAACAGCAAACTCTTGTACAAACAATGCAAAAAATATCCAAAGGGAAATCAGAAAATACCTTGCAATACACAAAAATGAAATTAAAACATAATGAAAGCTACAGGATGCAACAAAAGCAGTTCTAAGAGGGAAGATTATAGTAATAAACACTTGAAAAGAAGACTGGTAAAAGGCTGAACTTTTTTCCTTTAGGAATTATACAAGGATGCCCATTCTCCCCACTTTATTCAACATAGTCTTGGAAGTCCTATCCAAATATTAGAAAAGAAAAGGAAATGAAATCATCCATATTGAAAAAAAGAAGTAAAACTGTCACCATTTGCAAATGGCGTGGTATTATATATTGAAAACCCTAAAGATAACGAGAAAAAAAATCTCTTAGAACTATTAAACAAATTCAGTAAAGTTATAATGCTGCTGCTAAGTCGCTTCAGTCATGTCCGACTCTGTGCGACCCCATAGACGGCAGCCCACCAGGCTCCCCCATCCCTGGGATTCTCCAGGCAAGAACACTGGAGTGGGTTGCCATTTCCTTCTCCAATGCATGAAAGTGAAAAGTGAAAGTGAAGTTGCTCAGTCGTGTCCGACTCCTAGTGATCCCATGGACTGCAGCCCACCAGGCTCCTCTGTCCATGGGATTTTCCAGGCAAGAGTACTGGAGTGGGGTGCCATTGCCTTCTCCGAAAGTTATAATACATAATATCAATATTTCAAAATCTGTTGCATTTTATACAGTAATAAACTATCAGAAAGAATTTAAGAAAACAAACTTAACTGATGTGCAAGAACTATACACTGAAAACTATATGACATTGATTAAAGAAATTTAAAAATACAAAAATATATAGAAAGATACTCCATACTCATGGACAGGAAAAGTTAAATAATGTTTAAATGTCCATACTACTCAGGGAAATCTACAGGTCCAATGCAATTCCTACCAAAATTTGAATGGAATTTTTCACAGAAATAGAACAGTTCTAAAACGTGTTCAGAATAACAAAAGACCCTGAATAGCCCAAGTAATCTTGAGAAAGAACAAAGCTGGAAGCATTGCACACCCTGTCTTCAAACTATGTTACAAAGTTATAGTAATAAAAACAATATTGTGCTTGTTAAAAACAAACACATAGATCAATGGAGCAGAATAGAGAACCCAGAAATAAACTCACACATATACAGTCAATTAATTTATGGCAAAAGAGTCAAGAATATACAATGAAGAAAAGACAGGATCTTCAATAAATGGTGTTAGGTAAATTAGATAGTCACATAAAAAAGAATGAAACTGGTTGACTGTATTATGCCACACAAAAAAAATTAGCTCAAGTGGTTTAAAAACTTGAATGTAGTCAGAATGACTGCTATACAAAAGTCTACAAGCAATAAATGCTGGAGAGGGTGTGGAGAAAAGGGAACCCTCTTACACTGTTGGTGGGAATGCAAACTCATACAGCCACTATGGAGAACAGTGTGGAGATTCCTTAAAAAACTGGAGCTAGAACTGCCTTTTGACCCAGCAATCCCACTGCTGGGCATACAAACCGAGGAAACCAGAATTGAAAGACACGTGTACCCCAATGTTCATCGCAGCACTGTTTATAATAGCCAGGACATGGAAGCAACCTAGATGTCCATCAGCAGATGAATGGATAAGAAAGCTGTGGTACATATACACAATGGAGTATTACTCAGCCATTAAAAAGAATACATTTGAATCAGGAATAATGAGGCAGATGAAACTGGAGCCTATTATACAGAGTGAAGTAAGCCAGAAAGAGAAATACCAATAGTGTATACTAATGCATATATATGGAATTTAGAAAGATGGTAACGATAACCCTGTATACGAGACAGCAAAAGAGTCACTGATGTATAGAACAGTCTTTTGGACTCTGTGGGAGAGGGAGAGGGTGGGATGATTTGGGAAAATGGCACTGAAACATGTATAATATCATATATGAAACGAGTCGCCAGTCCAGGTTCGATACAGGATCCTTGGGGCTGGTGCACTGGGATGACCCAGAGGGGTGGTACGAGGAGGGAAGTAGGAGAGGGGTTCAGGATGGGGAACACGTGTATACCTGTGGCAGATTCATGTTGATGTGTGGCAGAACCAATACAATATTGTAAAGTAATTAGCCTCCAATTAAAACAAATAAATATAAATTTTAAAAAATAATAATAAAAACTTGAATGTAAAACTTGAAACCACAAAACTGCTGGCAGTAAATCCCTCAATACTAGTCTTGACAAATTTATTTTTGATCTGACTACAAAAGCAGCCACACCAAAAGCAAAAAGAAACAAATGGGACTATATCACACCAAAAAGCTTTTCCACAGCAAAGGAAACCATCAGCAAAATGAAAAGGAAAAAAAAAAAAAAAGCATGAATAGACATTTCTCAATAGATAGCCAATGGGAATTTGCTGTATGTCTCAGGAAACTCAAACAGGGGCTCTGTGTCAACCTAGAAGGGTGGGATGGGGAGTGAGATGGGAGGGAGTTTCAAGAAGGAGGTAATATATGTGCACCTGTGGCTGATTCATGCTGAGATTTGACAGAAAACAGCAAAATTCTGTAAAGCAATTATCTTTCAATAAAAAATAAATTCATACTACTCATGGGCTTCTCAAAGCAAGAATACTGAACTGGCTTGCCATTCCCTTCTCCAGTGGACCACATTTTGTCAGAACTCTCCACCATGACCATCCGTCTTGAGTGGCCCTACAAGGCATGGCTCATAGTTTCATTGAGTTACACAAAGCTGTGGTCCATGTGATCAGATTGGTTAGTTTCCTGTGATTGTGGTTTTCAGTCTGTCTGCCCTCTGATGGAGAAGGGTATGAGGCTTATGGAAGCTTCCTGATGGGACAGACTGGCTGAGGGGGAAATTGGGTCTTGTTCTAATGGGCGGGGCCATGTTCAGTAAACCTTTAATCCAATTTTGTGTTGATGGGTGTGGCTGTGTTCCCTCCCTGTTATTTACCCAGGGCCAAACTATGGTCGAGATAATGAAGATAATGGGGACCTCCTTCAAAAGGTCCCATGCATGCACTGCTATACTCAGTGCCCCCAGCCCTGTAGCAGGCCACCGCCGACCCATGCCTCAGCCAGAGACTTCTGGACACTTATGGGCAAGTCTGGGTCACTCTCTTGTGGGGTCACTGCTCCTTTCTCCTGGGTCCTGGTGCAAACAATGTTCTGTTTGTGCCCACCAAGAGTTTGTTTCCCAGTCCTGTGTAAGTTCTGGTGGCTCTATGGTGGAGTTAATGGGGACCTCCTCCAAGAAGGTTTATGCCATACCCAGGTCTGCTGCACCCAGAGTCCCTGCCGCTGCAGCAGTCTACTACTGACCCGTACCTCCACAGAAGACACTCAAACACAGTTCTGTCTCAATCTCTGTGGGGTCTCTGGGTCCTGGTGCACACAAGGTTGGTTTGAGCCCTCTGATCATTTCTGGCAGGTATGGGGTTTGATTCTAAATGCAATTTCACCCCTCCTACCATCTTGTTGGGGCTTCTCCTTTCTTCATGGACATGGGGTATTTCCTCACAGTCACTTGAGCACCACGCAGCTGCCCCTCCAGCACCTACAGTCTTGCTGGGGCATCTCTGACCTTGGACGTGGGTATCTCCTCAGAACCACTCCTGCACCATAGGCTACTGGAAATCAGTGGAGAAATAATTCCAGAAAGAATGAAGAGACGACAGAGTCAAAGCAAAAACAACACCCAGCTGTAGATATGAATGGTAATGGAAGTAAAGTCCAATGCTGTAAAGAGCAATATTGTATAGGAACCTGGAATGGTAGGTCCATGAATCAAGGCAAATTGGAAGTGGTCAAATAGGAGATGACAAGAGTAAACATTGACATTTTAGGAATCAGCGAATTAAAATGGACTGGAATGGGTGAATTTAATTCAGATGACCATCATATCTACTACTGTGGGCAAGAATCCCTTAGAAGAAATGGAGTAGCCATCATGGCCAACAAAAGAGTCCAAAATGCGGTACTTGAATGCAATCTCAAAAATGACAGAATGATCTCTGTTTGTTTCCAAGGCAAACCATTCAATATCACAATAATCCAAGTCTATGCCCTGACCAGTAATGCTTAAGAAGCTGAAGTTGAATGGTTCAATGAAGACCTACAAGATCTTCTAGAACTAATACCGAAGAAAGATGTCCTTTTCATTAGAGGGGACGGTGAATGCAAAAATAAGAAGTCAAGAAACACCTGGAGTAACAGGCAAATTTGGCCTTGGAGTACAGAATGAAGCAGGGCAAAGGCTAACAGAATTTTGCCAAGAGAACACACTGGTCATAGCAAACACCCTCTTCCACTAACACAAGAGAAGACTCTGCACGTGGACATCACCAGATGGTCAATACCAAAATCAGATTGATTATATTCTTTGCAGCCAAAAATGAAGAAGTTCTATACAGTGAGCAAAAACAAGACCAGGAGCTGACTGTGGCAGAGACCATGAACTCCTTATTGCTAAAGTCATACTTACATTGAAGAAAGTAGGGAAAACCACTAGACCATTCAGGTATGACCTAAATCAAATCCCTTATGATTAGGAAGTGACAAATAGATTCAAGGGATTCGATCTGATAGACAAAGTGCATGAAGAACTATGGGCAGAGGTTCATGACATTTTACAGGAGGCAGGGTTCAAGAAGATCCCCAAGGAAAAGAAATGCAAAACGGCAAAATGGTTGTCTGAGGAGGCCTTACAAATAGCTGTGAAAAGAAGAAAAGCAAAAGGCAAAGGAGAAAAAGAAAGATACACCCATTTGAATGAACGGTTCCAAAGAGTAGCAAGGAGAGATAAGAAAGCCTTCCTCAGTTATGAATGCAAAGACATAGAGGAAAACAATAGAATGGGAAAGTCTAGAGATCTCTTCAAGAAAATTAGAGATACCAAGGGAATATTTCATGCAAAGATGGGCTCCATAAAGGGCAAAATTGTATGGACTTAACAGAAGCAGAAGATATTAATAAGAGGTGGAAAGAATACACAGAAGAACTGTACAAAAAAAGATCTTCATGACCCAGATAATCACGATGGTGTGATCACCAACCTAGGGCCAGACATCCTGGAATGCGAAGTCAAGTGGGCCTTAGAAAGCATCACTATGAACAAAGCTAGTGGAGGTTATGGAATTCCAGTTAAGCTATTTCAAATCCTGAAAGTTGATGCTGTGAAAGTGCTGCATTCAAACTCAGCAGTGGCAACAGGACTGGAAAAGGTCAGTTTTCATTCCAATCCCAAAGAAAGGCATGCCAAAGAATGCTCAAACTGTCACATAATTGCACTCATTTCACATGCTCAAAAATAATAGTAAAATAATAGTAAAAAAAAAATAGTAAAAATAATAGTAAAGTAATGCTCAAAAATCTCCAAGCCAGGCTTCAACAGTACGTGATCCATGAACTTCCAGATGCTCAAACTGGATTTAGAAAAGACAGAGGAACCAGAGATCAAATTGCCAACATCCGTTGGATCATCAAAAAAGCAAGAGAGTTCCAGAAAAACATTTATTTCTGCTTTATTGACTATGCCAAAGCCTTTAACTGTGTGGATCACAACAAACTCTGGAAAATTCTGAAAGAGATAGGAATACCAGACCATCTGACCTGCCTCTTGAGAAATCTGCATGCAGGCCATGAAGCAACAGTTAGAACTGGACATGGAACAACAGACTGGTTCCAAATAGGGAAAGCAGTAGGTCAAGCCTGTATATTGTCACCTTGCTTATTTAACTTATATGCAGAGAACATCATGAGAAATGCTGGGCTGCATGAATCACAAGCTGGAATCAGGATTGCCAGGAGAAATATCAGTAACCTCAGGCAAGAAAATGATACCACCCTTATGGTAAAAAGTGAAGAAGAACTAAAGAGCCTCTTGATGAAAATGGAAGAGGAGAGTGAAAAAGTTGCCTTAAATCTCAACGTTTAGAAAACTAAGATCATGGCATCTGGTCCCATCACTTCATGGCAAATAGATGGGGAGATAGTGGAAACAGTGACAGATTTTATTTTGGGGGGCTCCAAAATCACTGCAGATGGTGACTCCAGCCATGAAATTTAAAGACATTTGTTCCTTGGAAAAAAAAGTTATGACCAACCTAGACAGCATTTTAAAAAGCAGAGACATTACTTTGCCAACAAAGGTTCATCTAGTCCAAGCTATAGTTTTTCCAGTAGTCATGTATGGATGTGAGAGTTGTAGTATAAAGAAAGCTGAGTGCCAAAGAATTGATGCTTTTGAGCTGTGATGTTGGAGAAGACTCTTGAGAGTCCCCTGGACTGCAATGAGATCCAACCAGTCATCTTAAAGGAAATTACCCCTGAATATTCATTGGAAGGACTGATGCTGAATGATGCTGAATAATTTGACCACCTGATGTGAATAACTGACTCATTTGAAAAGACCCTGATGCTGGGAAAGATTGAAGGCAGGAGGAGAAGGGGACAGCAGAAGATGAGCTGGCTGGGTGGTATCACTGACATGATGTACATGAGTTTGAGTACACACCGGGAGTTGGTGATGGATAGGGAGGCCTGGGATGTTGCAGTACATGGGGTCACAAAGAATCAGACACGACTGTGTGAATGAACTGAACTGACTGAAAAAATAAATTAATTTTTTAAAAAATATGTAGAAATGGAAAGCCTGTATAGGAAAAGGTGTTCAACATAACTAATAACCAGGGAAATGAAAATCAAAATCACAATGAGATATCTGCTCACACCTGTTAGGGTGGCTATTATCAAAACAAACCAAAAATGAAAACAAAAGATAGCAAGCACTGAACATGTTGTAGAGAAAAAAACGAGTCCTGTCTATATTGTTAGTGAGAATATAAATTGGTGCAGACACTATGGAAAATAGTAAAGTGGTTCCTCACAAATTAAAATTAATATTTCTACAAAATCAAGCAATTCTATTTCTGGACATACACTCCAAAAGAATTAAAATCAAGATCTCAAAGACTTATTTATACCCCCCTGTCCATTACAGAATTATTCACAGTAGCTGGGGGGTGGAAACAGTCTATGTATCCATAGACATATGAATAGATAAGGAAAATGTTGTATATACTTACAATGAACTATTATTCAGCCTTTAAAAAATAAGTAAATATTGATATTTCCAACAAGATGGATGAACTTGGAAGGACATCCAAGGGTGGATGGACATCATGCTAAGTGAACTAAGCCAGACACAGAAGAACAAATACTACATTGTAACATGTATATGAGAAATCTTAGATATTCACACTCATAAACAGAAAGTAGAATGGTGGTTGAAATGGTTTGGCAAGAGGAAAACGAGAGATATTAGTCAAAGAGTATAAATGATTTATTTTATACGATAAATAAGTCCTGCTGCTGCTGCTGCTAAGTCACTTCAGTCATGTCTGACTCTGTGAGAATAGACGGCAGCCCACTAGGCTCCTCTGTCCCTGGGATTCTCCAGGCAAGAACACTGGAGTGGGTTGCCATTTCCTTCTCCAATGCATGAAAGTGAAAAGTGAAGGTGAAGTCGCTCAGTCGTGCCCGACTCTTAGCGACCCCATGGACTGCAGCCTACCAGGCTCCTCTGTCCATGGGATTTTCCAGGCAAGAGTACTAGAGTGGGTTGCCATTGCCTTCTCCAAAATAAGTCCTAGATATCTATTATTCATTATAGACCCAATAGCTACCAATATTATATTATATTCTTAAAATTTTCCAATGAGGGTAGAACTTACAAAATTTTTTAACATACACACAAATATTAAAAGTGAAAAAAAAACTGCTTTGTGAAAGACAATGTCAAGGGAATGAGAAGACAGGCCACAGACTTGGAGAAAATATTTGCATAAGATATATCTGTTTACAATTATCCAAAAAAAAAGAATCCTTAAAATTCAACAATAAGAAAACAAACAGCATTTTCAAATGAATTGACGGCCTTAACAGAAACATCATCAAGCAAGATATTCAGATGGCAAAAAAAGCATATGAAAAGATGTTCCACAGCATATATCATTAAGAAAATGCAAGTTTAAACAATGATATACCCCTACAAACTTACTAGAATGGTCAAAATCCAAAACATTCACAACACTAAACATTGTTGAGGTTGTGGAGCAAAAGGAACTCTCATTCATTGCCTGTGGGAGTTCAAAATGGTACAACCACTTTGGGAGATAATTTGACTTTTTCTTTCAAAACCAAATACACTATTTCCATATAATCCAGAAATCATGCTTTTTAGTGTTTACTCAATAGAACTGAAATCTTATGTTTAAAAAATCTGCACACAAATTTTTATAGCAGATTTATTCATAATTTCCAAAACTTGGAAGCAACTAAGATGTCCTTCAGCAGGCAAATAGATAAAAGACCATGGTACATCCAGACAAGGGAGTATTATTCAGTACTCAAAAGAAATGAGCTATCAAGACATGAAAATATATGGAGGGCCCTCAAATGCATGTTACTAAATGAAAGAAGGCAATCTAAAAAGGCTACATGCTGTATGATTCCAACCATGTGATTATTTTGGAAAAGGCAAAACTATGAAGACAGTAAAAAGATCTGTGGTTTTCAGGAGCCACGGGGTAAGAGGAGGATAAGAGGAGCACAGAAGATTTCTAAGGAAATGAAAATGCTCTGCATGATACTATAATGATGGGTGCATAGTATTAATACATTTGTTCAAGGTCATAGAATGTACAACATCACAAGTTAACTCTAATGTTAACTGTGAACTTTGGATGATTATGATGTGCCAATGAAGGTTCAATTGTAGCAAATGTACCACTTTGGAGATGGATGTTGATAATGGGGAAAGTGAAAGCGGAGAGGGAAAAAGTTGGCTTAAAGCTCAACATTCAGAAAACGAAGATCATGGCATCCGGTTCCATCACTTCATGGGAAATAGATGGGGAAATAGGGAAACAGTGTCAGACTTAATTTTGGGGGGCTCCAAAATCAGTGCAGATGGTGACTGCAGCCATGAAATTAAAAGACACTTACTCCTTGGAAGGAAAGTTATGACCAACCTAGATAGCATATTCAAAAGCAGAGACATTACTTTGCCAAAAAGGTCCGTCTAGTCAAGGCTATGGTTTTTCCTGTGGTCATGTATGGATGTGAGAGTTGGACTGTGAAGAAGGCTGAGCACCGAAAAATTGATGCTCTTGAACTGTGGTGTTGGAGAAGACTCTTGAGAGTCCCTTGGACTGCAAGGAGATCCCACCAGTCCATTCTGAAGGAGATCAGCCCTGAGATTTCTTTGGAAGGAATGATGCTAAAGCTGAAACTCCAGTACTTTGGCCACCTGATGGGAAGAGTTAGCTCATTGGAAAAGACCCTGATGCTGGGAGGGATTGGGGGCAGGAGGAGAAGGGGACAACAGAGGATGAGATGGCTGGATGGCATCACCGACTTGATGGACATGAGTTTGGGTGAACTCTGGGAGTTGGTGATGGACAGGGAGGCCTCGCGTGCTGTAATTCATGAGGTCACAAAAAGTCGGACATGACTAAGTGACTGAACTGAACTGATGCACGTATAGGGGCAGGTGGTATATGGGAAATTTTTGTACCTTCCTATAGATTTTGTTGTGAACTTAAAATTGCTCTAAAATTTTTCTCTAAGAAAATACATACAGGGGGTTAAAGAAAATTTTTGTAGGTTATGAATATATTTATAGCATAGATTATGGTGATGGGTTCATGGGTGCATGCTTATCTCCAAACTTATCAAGTTGTATATATTAAATATATATACCTTTTAATGTTAATCATACCTTAATAAAGTACTTTAAATAAAATTAGTTTCATGGTATTTCATTGTATCAATATGTCATATTTTATTTAACTAGTCCCCTACCAATGGAAGTTTAAGTTTTGTCCAATCATTTCCTATTACAAATGTGGCAACATTGAGCAATATGGCATATGTGTCATTTTGCACATGACAATATATTTGTAAAATAAGTTTATAGAAGAGATATTACTAGGCTAAAGACAAACATATCATAATTTTGATAATTTTTCATAAGTGTTGAAACAATTATGTTCTGCCAATAATCAGGAAGATTGTCTATTTCTCCACAATCATACCAATGAAATGATATCAATTTTTTAAAATATTTGCCAATCAAAAAGATGAAAATGGTATCTCAAAATTCTCTAATTATAAATAAGATTGAGAGTTTTTTTTTAATGATATGTCTATCTGTATCCTTTTTATATTTCTAAATGGATTTTGGGGGTCATTTTCTTATGATTGGTAGAAACTCTTTGTACACTAGGAAGAATCACTCATCATGGATATAAAATAAAAACAGATTTTCAGAATTTTTTTGCTAATCTTGAAGTTTTTGTTTTGGTGATTTTGCCATGAGCTTTTGTTTTGTTTTAAGAAGTCAATGTCATCAATATTTTCTTCTTTGGTTTCTGCATTGTGCATCTCAGAAAAGCCTTTATTATTCCCAGGTTAAAAAGGAATCTTCCTTTGTGTTATAAATAACTTAGGGAGTTTATTTTGGTACACAAGTGCTGGCTTGCTGCTGAGACAGCACAGAGAGAGGTCTACACTAGTGGATGCTGGGTTTCCTGTGACTGCCTCAGCACATATCCCAGCCCAAGCCCAGCAAATACTCTGGCTATGTTCACCCCATGCCATAGCACAGCAGTGGATCTGGGACAGCCTTGACCAAGGAGAAACCTCTACAGGTAATCATTTCACCTAAATTCATAGAGCAGAGAAAGTTAAGCAAAATGAGAATACAGAGGAACTGGTCTTCATTGAAAGACAGAGAAACCCCTGAAAAATAATAATTAAAAAAAAAAACAGAAATAAACAATTTACCAGGTAAAGAATTCAAAGAATAGGTTATAACATTAAATAACATTAAGTATACCAATACTCACATTATACAAGTCCCAGAAGGAGAAATGGAAGAGAAGGAGATTTAAAATATATTTGAAGACATTATAGCTGAAAACTTCCCAAACCTGAAAAATGAAATAGATATCCAGATACAAGAAGCATAGAATTGTCTGAAACAAGATGAACTTAAAGAGACCCATGCCAAGACATACCATAATTAAAATGGAAAAAGTTAAAGAGAGAATTCTAAAGGCAGTAAGAGAAAAACAAAGTTATATACAAGGGAATTCTCATATGGTTATCAGTTAACTTCTCTGCAGAAATTTTGCAGAGAAGGAGAGAAAGGAGTGCCAAGACATTCAAAGTACTGAAAGGGAAAGACCTGCAACCTAGGATATTCTACCCAGCAAAGTTATCATTTAGAAGATAAGGAGAGATAAAGAAATTTACAGACAAGCAAAAGCTAAAAGAATTCATAAATACTAAACCTACAGTAAACAAATATTAAAGGGTCTTCTCTAAGTGGAAAAATAGAATATATAGGAAAGGAAAGGATATATAGTAAAGATTTAGGATCAACCACTTAAACAAGCCAATACAAAGGTTAAAAATAAAAAACCTATAACTATAGCAGTTAAACGATAAACATGAAGATGCAAAATATGACATCAAAAACACAATATGTAAAGGATGGAAGTAAAAGCATAGATATTTTAGAATTTGAACTTAAATGACTATCAGTTTAACTCAAGTAGATATAGTTATAGGTCAACATATATGAACCCCGTGGTAAACACAAATCAAGAATCTACAATTGATAAACAAAAACTGAAAAGAAAGAAATACAAGCATACTGCTAAAGAAAATTATCAAACCACAAAGGAAGAAACAAAAAGAAGAAATGAACAGAGAAGAACTAAAAAGACAACCTGAAAACAAGTACAAAAGTGCAGTAAGTACATTCTTATCAATAATCACTTTAAATACCAATGGACTAACTTCTCCAATCAAAAGACATAAGGTAGCTGATGAATAAAACACAAGATGCTTCTGTATTCTGCCTATAAGAAACTTCAGAGCTAAAGACATACAGACTGAAAGTGAAGTGATGAAAAAAGATACTTCATGCCAACTCAAATGAAAAAAATGTGAGGGTAGCAATACTCATGCAAAAAATCGACTTTAAAAGAAAGTTTATAATAAAACACAAATAAGAGTATTATATAATTGTACTCTGCTGTGTGCTGTGTTCAGTCGTGCTTGACTTTTTGTGACCCTTTGGACTGTAGCCTGCCAGGCTCTTCTGTCCATGGGATTTTTCAGGTAAGCATACTGGAGTGGGTTGTCATTTCCTCTTCCAGAATCTTCCCAACCCAGGTATCAAACCCACCTTTCCTGTGTCTCCTGCATTACAGGCAGAGTCTTTACCACAGCCACTGAGGAGGCCCATATATAATGGTAAAGGGGTCAATAAGAGAAGAAGATACAACACTGGCATATATGCACCCAATAGAGGAGCACCTAAATATATAAAACAAATATTACTTGATATAAAGGAAGAACTTGATAATAATATGATAATAGTTGGAGACTTTAACATCCCACTTACATAAATGGACAGATCATCCAGACAGAAAATCAATAAGGCACAGGACTCCTAAATGACACAGTAGTCCACTTGTACCTAACTGATATCTACAAGACATTCTACCTCAAAACAGCAACATACACATTCTCTTCATGTACACATGGATCATTCTCCAGGAGAGATCGCACAGTAGACCACATACATATCCCAATGTTCACAGCAGCAGTATTTTCAATAGCCAAGATATGGAAGCAACCCAAGAGTCTATGAACAGATGAATGGATATAGAAAATGTAGTATGTATGCATGTGTATGTATACACACAGTGAAATATCAGCCACAAAAAAGAATCAAATTTTGCCATTTGCAACAACATGGATGGACCTAGAGAATATTAAGTGAAATAAGCCACACAGTGAAAAACAAATGCTGTATATCACTTATACATGGAATCTAAATAATAAAACAGATGAATGTATTCAGCAAAACAAAAACAGAATTGCAGATATAGAAAACAAATTAGTTCTTACCACTGGGGAGTGGAAAGGAGGGAGGGGCAAGATAGGGGTATGGGATTAACAGGTACAAACTACTATGTATAAAATACATTAGTCTCAAAATATATATTGTACAGCAGAGAGAATTATAATTATTATTTTATAATAACTTTCAATGCAGTATAAAAATACTGAATTATCATGCTGTATACCTGAAACTAATGCAATATTATAAATAAACTGTACTTTGATTACAAAAATCTCTAAAGCTGAAATGAAATTTTATTATCACTGTATGCATGCATGATAATTTGCTTCAGTAATGTCTGACTCTTTGTAACCCTATGGACTGTAACCTGCCAGGCTCCTCTGTCTGTAGGATTCTCCAGGCAAGGATACTATAGTGGGTTACCACACCCTCCTCCAGAGGATCTTCCCAACCCAGGGATAGAACCCACGTTTCCTGTGGCTCCTGCATTGCAGGCAGATTCTTTACCTCTGAGCCACTGGGGATCACTGCATATTTAAGTTTATATCCACTATATTACTGTATGCACAAACTAATTAAAATTGTAAATTAAAAAATAATTATATGAAGACAGTTCCTTTAGAAGATAAGTTTAGGACATTAAAAGTAAAAAGTTGGTGGAGACTTGTGCTAGCAAAACAAACCTTTAAATGATAGATTATTTGGTAGTGCCCTAAGATGGCCAGTTTAGATATAGAGCTAGTTAAAACAAATTGAGTACAAAAAGCTGAAACTAATAGTTCAATACTGCATTGGGTGGAGGTGTCAAGATGGTCCCTTAGGGGTCCACTCTGAGTTCAATACAATTCAGTATTTTCATTTACTAGTTAGAGAATAGAAGGGAGAAGATGCTAATAAAATTTGAAGGTGTTCTTGCACATTGCAGTATAAGCATAAAAACAGAGTGCAAGCAGGATAAATTTTAAGTGGGCAGAAATCAATAAAATGAGATTCTATAAAGCATTCATAAATGTAACGTGATTCACAAGGGAAAGAATAATCAAATGCACCAATATAAAATGGAATCACAAGAGGGTCTAAGGGTTATAGCAGAAAATAAAGTGAATATGTATCACCAGTATGATTGTCAAAACTCAAAGGCCAGTGCTGATAAAGTTACAAAATAAATTTTTTTCTTAGTGGGAAAAAAAAGAGAAGAAAAGTTGCCAGTCTCTATAAATACTTCAGTTAGTCCAGGGTGTCAACCTGAAAGGATTGACAGATAAGTAGTGTACAGTGAGGTGACTGAAAAATCCAAAGAATTCATATAGAAAAAAATAAGACAGGCATAAAAAAAAGACAAATGGAGAAGAGTAATCAAAGAAACCAAAGTAGATATAGTTGATCAAAGTAGAAGCCAAGGAATGGACAAACAGAAAAGGGTGAACATGGGAGGGGAGGGAAGGAGAAGCCACAGAAAGAGAAGAGAAAGGGGAGAGAAATGAAGAGAAGGAGGAAAGGAGAGAGAACTTTCAAAAGGGATGAAAGAAGACAACAGAATATTGTCAAAACAAGTTTGTCTCATGAATTCACTTCACAAAGAAATTATGCAAAGAATTAGTGATGAGTTCCCAATTTCTATTTTAATTGGAGTGTTCCCAAGGGATATACTTGCTGTAATTCAGATCCTTAGTTGAAATGATCTTCAGATCAGGGGGGCGGTCCTAAGATGGCAGAGGATAGGATGGGGAGACCACTTTCTCTCCAACAAATTCCTCAAAAGAACATTTGAACACTGAGCAAATTCCACAGAACAACTTCTGAACGCTGGCAGAGGACATCAGGCACCCAGAAAACCAGCTGATTGTCTTCGAAAGGAGGTAGGAGAAAATATAAAAGATAAAAAGACAGACAAAAGAGTTAGGGATGGAAATCCATCCCAGAAAGGGAGTCTTAAAAAGAGGAGAAGTTTCCAAACACCAGGAAACCCTCTAACTGGCGGGTCTGTTGGGGAGTTTTGGAATCTCAGAGAGCAACATAACTGGGAGGGAAAATAAATAAATAAATAAATAAATAAACCCCACAGATTACGTGCCTAATGGAAACTCCCAGCAGAGAAGTACCCCAGATGCTCGCATCTGCTGCCAGCAAGTGGGGCCTGAACAGGGAGGACCGGGTTGCATTGCTTAGGGTAAGGACCGGGCCTGAATGCCCTGAGGGCAATCTAAGGGAGCTAACAGTGAGATAGCAACCTAAACTATGGGATAGCCAGAGAGAGGGGGAAAAAAAGAGAGAGAGAGAGAAAACTATCCCGCGAAAAGCCCTAACCTAAGGCAGTGCCAGGCCCACTCACAGAACAAAGGACTGAGTAAATACCAGAGGAGAGAAAGCAGGCTGCGGACCGGCCCATCCACCACTGGAGGCAGGGGGCAGGCAGGTGCCTGCCAGAGCCGAGAAGGGGCAAACTAGGCCCTAGAGACAGCATCCCCTACCAAACTGCGAACAGGCTTCCAGTTTCTAACCAAGACTTCCTGAGATTCTGGATGGTTGACATCCTCCAGGAGTGTTGCAGCCAGAGATCAGCTCCCCAGAAAAGACACACAGCACACCAGAGACGGGTGTGCCCACTGCCACCCAGGTAACTGAGTAGCTGGGACTGGGGAGGTGATAAGACACACTCGCCACCTGAGGAGAGTGAGCTCACCAAGCACCTGGTTGCCTGAGCTGCTCGGACCGGGGAAGGGAACAAAATGCGGGTCCAACCCAGTCTGTGCCTTTGTGGACTACCCGAGAACCTGAACCTGAGCGGCTTAGACCTGGGAAGTGCATGCAACCCAGGGCTCGCTCCCTGCAGAGCAACCTGGAGCCTGAGCAGTGTAAACTGGGAAAGCACACTCTGTGAGCGGGGGCAAACCCAGTGTGGCCAAGACACTGCGAACATTCCCCACACATGCCAGTGATATTTGTTTGCAGTGTTCCTCCCTCCCCACAGCACGACTGAACAAGTGAGCCTAAACAAGAGACCACCTTCACCCCCTTGTGTCAGGGTGGAAATTAGGCACTGAAGAGACAGAAGAAGCCAAATAAACAGAGAACCACTTTGGAAGTGACAGGTGCAACAGATTAAAATCCCTGTAGTTAACACCGACTACATTGGAAAGGGCCTATAGATCTTGAGAAGTACAAGGTGGAACAAGGAACTATCTGAAACTGAACTGACCCCACGCTGCCCTAAACAGCTCTAGAGAAATTCCTAGATATATTTTTATTATAATAGTTTTTTGGTTTTAATTTTTTTCTTTTTTCAAGTCCTCTATTACTACTTTAATTTTCATTTTTATAACCTACTATTACCTTGAAAAAAAAAAAGAAGACCCTATTTTTAAAGCAGACTTCATATATATTTCTTACACTTTTTGTGATTTTTTTTTTAATATTGTATTTTTGTTAGTCTAACCTCTACTCTAGATTTTTAATCTTTGTTTTTGGTATTTGTTATCAATTTTGTATACTTTATAATCCAATCTTCAGTACCCATTTTTACTTAGGAGTGTGATTACTGGCTGGATTACTCTCTCCCACTTTTGACTCTCCTTTTTCTCCCCCAGGTCACCTCTATCTCCTCCCTCCCCCTTCTCTTCTCTACCCAACTCTGTGATCTCTGTGTGTGTTCCAGGCTGTGGATAACACTTAGGGAACAGAGTACTGCCTAGATCTATCACTCTCCTTTTGATTCCCTCTTTTCTGCTCCTGCTCACCTCTATCTCTTTCCTCCCTCTTCTCTTCTCTATGAAACTCTGTGAACCTCTCTGAGGGTTCCAGAATGTGGAGAGCACATAAGGAATTGATTACTGGCTAGATTGCTCTCTCCCCTTTTGATTCCCCCTCTTCTCATCCTGCTCACCTCTTTCTCCCTCCTCCCTCTTCTCTTCTCCATGTAACTCTGTCAGTCTCTCTGGGTGTCCCTTACTGTGGAGAATCTTTTCACCATTAACCTAGAAGTTCTACAATTGGTGCTGTATGGATGGAGAAGTCTTGAGGCTACTGTAAGAATAAGACTGAAAATCAGAGGCAGGAGTCTTAAGTCCCAAACCTGAGAATACCAGAGAACTCCTGAATCCAGGGAACATTAATCGATAAGAGATCATCCAAAACCCTCCATATCTACACTGAAACCAGGCTCCACCCAAGAGCCAACAAGTTCTAGAGCAAGACATACCATGCAAATTCTCCAGCAATGCAGGAACATAACCCTGAGCTTCAATATACAGGCTGCCCAAAGTCACATCAAACCCATAGACATCTGAAAACTCACTACTGGACACTTCATTGCACTCCAGAGAGAAGAAATACAGCTCCACCCACCAGAACACCGACCACCGACACAAGCTTCCCTAAACAGGAAACCTTGACAAGCCACTCGTCCAATCCCACCCACAGGGAGGAAACTTCACAATAAAGAAGAACCACAAACTGACAGAATACAGAAAGGCCACCCTAAACACAGCAATCTAAACAAGATTAAAAGGCAGAGAAAAACTCAGCAGGTAAAGGAACATGATATATGCCCACTAAACCAAACAAAAGAGGAGGAGATATGAGTCTACCTAAAAAAGAATTCAGAATAATGATAGTAAAAGAGATCCAAAATCTTGAAAACAAAATGCAGTTACAGATAAGTAGCCTGAAGACAAGGATTGAGAATATGCAAGAAATGTTTAAAAAGGACCTAGAAGAAATAAAAAAGAGTCAATATATAATGAGTAGTAAGATAAAAAAAACACTCTGGAGGGAACCAACAGTAGAGTAATGGAGGCAGAAGATAGGATGAGCGAGGTAGAAGATAGAATGGTAAAAATAAATGAAGCAGAGAAGAAAAAAGAAAAAAGAATTTTAAAAAATGAGGACAACATCAGGGACGTCTCTGTCAATGTGAAACACCCTAACATTCGAATCATAGGGGTCACAGAAGAAGAAGGCAAAAAGAAAGGCCGTAAAAAAATACTCAAGGATATCATAGCTGAAAACTTCCCGAAAATGGGGAAGAAAATAGTCACCCGGGTCCAAGAAACCCAGAGAGTCCCAAACAGGATAAACCCAAGGTGAAAACACCAACACATGTTAATCAAATTAACAAAGATCAAACACAAAGAACAAACATTAAAAGCAGCAAGGGAAAAACAACAAACAACACACAAGGGGATTCCCATAAGGATAACAGCTGATCTTTCAATAGAAACTCTTCAGGTCAGAAGGCAGGACATACTTAAAGTGGTGAAAGAGAAAAACCTACAAACCAGATTACTATACCCAGCAAGGACCTCATTCAAATATGAAGGACAAATCAAAAGCTTTACAGACAAGCAAAAGCTGAGAGAATTTAGCATACCAAACCAGCTCTTCAAGAAATGCTAAAGGATCTTCTCTAGACAGGAAACACAGAATGGGTGTATAAACTTATACCCAAAACAACAAAGTAAATGGCAATGGGATCATACTTATCAGTAATTACCTTAAATGTAAATGGAGTGAATGCCCCAACCAAAAGACAAAGACTGGCTGAAAGAATACAAAAACAAGACCCCTATTTCTGCTGGCTACTAGACCCACCTCAAACCTAGGGACACATACAGACTGAAAGTGAAGGACTGGAAAAAGATATTTCACACAAACGGAAACAAACAAACAAACAAAAAGCAGTTGTAGCAATACACGTATCAGATAAAATAGACTTTAAAATAAAGGCTTTGAAAAGAGATAAAGAAGGGCACTAAATAATGATCAAAGAAGTCCAAGAAGAAGATACAACACTTATAAATAGATATGCACCAAACATAGGAGCACCACAATATGTAAGGCAAATGCTAACAAATATGAAAGGGGAAATTAACACAAAAATAGTGGGAGACTTTAATACCCCACTCACACCTATGGATAGATCAACTAAACAGAAAATTAACAAGGAAACACAAACTTTAAATGACACAATGAACCAGTTTGACCTAATTGATATCTATAGGATATTTCACCCCAAAACAATGGATTTCACTTTTTCTCATGTGCAAACGGAACCTACTCCAGGATAGATCACATCTTGGGCTATAAATCTACCCTTGGTAAATTCAAATAAATTGAAATCATTCCAATCATCTTTTCTTACTACAACGCAGTAAGATTAGATGTCAATTACAAGGGGGAAAAAAAACTACTAAAAATTCCAACATATGTAGGCTAAAGAACATGCTTCTGAATAACCAAACAAATCACAGAAGAAATCAAAAAAGAAATCAAAATATGCACAAAAATGAATGAAAATGAAAACACAACAATCCAAAACCTATGGGACACTGGAAAAGCAGTGCTAAGGGGAAGGTTCATAGGAATACAGCCTTACCTCAAGAAACAAGAAAAAAGTCAAATAAATAACCTAACTCTACACCTAAAGCAACTAGAAAAGGAAGAAATAAAGAGCCCCAGGGTTAATAGAAGAAAGAAATCTTAAAAATTAGGTCAGAAATAAATGCAAAAGAAAAGACATCAAAGCAAAAATCAACAAATCTAAAAGCTGGTTCTTTGAGAAAATAAAATAGACAAAGCATTAGCCAGACTCATCAAGAAACAAAGGGAGAAGAATCAAATCAACAAAATCAGAAGTGAAAATAGAGAAATCACAACAGACAACACAGAAATACAAAGGATCATAAGAGACTACCATCAGAAACTATATGCCAATAAAAGACAACCTGGAAGAAATGGACAAATTCTTAGAAAAGTATAACTTTCCAAAACTGAACCAGGAAGAAATAGAAAATCTTAACAGACCCATTACAAGCACAGAAATTGAAACTGTAATCAGAAATTTTCCAGCAAAAAAAGAGCCCAGGACCAGATGACTTCACAGCTATATTCTACCAAAAATTTAGAGACCAGCTAACACCTATTTTACTCAAACTCTTCCAGAAAATTTCAGAGGAAGGTGAACTTCCAAACTCATTCTATGAGCCCACCTTCACCCTAATACCAAAACCAGACAAAGATGCCACAAAAAAAAGAAAATTACAGGCCAATATCACTGATGAACATAGATGCAAAAATCCTTAACAAAATTCTAGCAAACACAATCCAATAACATATTAAAAAGATCTTACATCATTACCAAGTGGGCTTTATCCCAGGAATGCAAGGATTCTTTAATATCCACAAATCAATCAATGTAATACACCACATTAACAAATTGAAAGATAAAAACCATATGATTATCTCAATAGATGCTGAGAAAGCCTTTGACAAAATTCAGCAACGTTTTATGATAAAAGCCCTCCAGAAAGCAGGAATAGAAGGAACATACCTCAATATAAGAGAAGATATATATGACAAACCCACAGCAAACATTATCCTCAATGTTGAAAAACTGAAAGCATATCCCCTAATGTCAGGAACAAGACAAGGGTGCCCACTCTAACCACTACAATTTAACATAGTTTTGGAAGTTTTGGCCACAGCTGTCAGAGCAGAAAAAGAAATAAAAGGAATCCAGATTGGAAAAGAAGAAGTAAAACTCTCACTGTTCGCAGATGATGTGATCCTCTACACAGAAAACCCTAAAGACTCTACTAGAAAATTACTAGAGCTAATCCATGAATAAAGTTTCAGAATATAAAATTAACACACAGAAATCCCTTGCATTTCTATACACTAACAATGAGAAAACAGAAAGAGAAATTAAGGAAACAATTCCATTCGCCATTGCAAAAAAAAGAATAAAATACTTAGAAATATATCTACCTAAAGAAACAAAAGACCTATATATAGAAAACTATAAAACACTGATGAAAGAAATCAAAGAGGACACAAATAGATGGAGAAATATACCATGTTCATGAATCGGAAGAATCAATATAGTGAAAATGAGTATACTACCCAAAGCAATTTATAGATTCAATGCAATCCCTATCAAGCTACTGACAGTATTTTTCCCAGAACTAGAACAAATAATTTGACAATTTGTATGGAAATACAAAAAACCTCGAATAGCCAAAGCACTCTTGAGGAAGAATGGAACTTGAGGAAAAAATCTGCCTGACTTTAGGCTCTACTACAAAGCTACAGTCATCAAGACAGCATGGTACTGGCACAAAGACAGAAATATAGATTAATGGAACAAAAGAGAAAGCCCAGAGATAAATCCACACACCTATGGACACCTCATCTTTGACAAAGGAGCCAAGAATATACAATGGAGAAAAGACAACCTCTTTAACAAGTGGTGTTGGGAAAACTGGTCAACCACTTGTAAAAGAATGAAACTAGAACACTTTCTAACACCATACACAAAAAATAAACTCAAAATGGATTAAAGATCTAAATTTAAGACCAGAAACCATAAAACTCCTAGGGCAAAACATAAGCAAAACACTCTCTGACATAAATCATAGCAGGATCCTCTATGACCCACCTCCCAGAGTAATGGAAATAAAAGCAAAAGTAAACAAATGGGACCTAATCAAACTAAAAAACTTTTGCACAACAATGGAAACTATAAGCAAAGTGAAAAGACAGTCCTCAGAGTGGGAGAAAATAATAGCAAACGAAGCAACTGACAAAGAATTAATCTCAAAAATGTACAAGCAACTCCTGTAGCTCTATTCCAGAAAAATAAATGACCCAATCAAAAGATGGTCGATAGAACTAAACAGACATTTCTCCAAGAAGACATACAGATGGCTAACAAACACATGAAAAGATGCTCAACATCACTCATTATCAGAGAAATGCAAATCAAAACCACAATGAGGTGCCATTTCACACCAGTCAGAGTGGCTGCTGTCCAAAAATCTACAAACAATAAATGTTAGAGAGGGTGTGGAGAAAAGAGAACCCTCTTACACTGTTGGTGGGAATGCAAACTAGTACAGCCACTATGGAGAACAGTGTGGAGAGTCCTTAAAAAACTGAAAACAGAACTGCCATATGACCCAGCAATCCCACTTCTGGGCATATACTCCAAAGAAACCAGAATTGAAAGAGACACATGTACCCCAATGTTCATCCCAGCACTGTTTATAATAGCCAGGACATGGAAGCAACCTAGATGTCAATCAGCAGATGAAATGGTAAGAAAGTTGTGGTACATATACACAATGTAATATTACTCAGCCATTAAAAAGAATTCATTTGAATCAGTTCTAATGAGGTGGATGAAACTGGAGCCTATTATACATGGTGAAGTAAGTCAGAAAGAAAAAAACATCAATACAGTATACTAACGCATATATATGGAATTTAGAAAAATGGTAATGATAATCCTATATGTGAGATAGCAAAAGAGAATCAGATGTATAGAACAGTCTTTTAAACTCTGTGGGAGAAGGTGAGGGTGGGATGGTCTGAGAGAAGAACATTGAAACATATATATTATCATTTGTGAAACATTTTGCCAGTCCAGGTTTGATGCATGAGACAGGGTGCTCAGGCCTGGTGCACTGGGATGACCCAGAGGGATTTGATGAGGACGGAGGTGGGAGGGGGTTCAGGATGAGGAACACATGTAAACCCATGGCTTATTCAGGTCAATGTATGGCAAAAACCATTACAATATTGTATAGTAATTTGACTCCAATTAAAATAAATAAATTTAATTTAAAAAAAAGAAATGATCTTCAGATCAGCAAAGAAACTGGATTTGAGAGAACATATTAGTATAAAAGAACCAGGGTCTTATAAGAAATTTGCAAGCAAAAATCACAGCTTAGAGAGTAGAAAAAAGCACTTTCAATTAAAAAAAATTCCAAAGGAATGCAAACTATCCAAGAGCATGCTCATAAAAGGAACTCTGGCAGTCATGTATTTTCCTTCATAAAATTACTCTGTTATTTATCTAATTTTAGAAGTAAAATGTGACCATAATACAATTTGAAAATTAGTGGGAAATATTTGTATAACTAAAATCACTTATAATCTCACTATCATCAGTACTTTGATGTATGCACCTGACTTTTTCTAAATAAAGACCTTTCTAAAAATTAGTATAATTTTTCACAAGCAGTTCTGTATCTTCATTTTTATTACTTCATTATATTACCTTCATTTTTTATTATATTATTAACATGTTCTCAGAAGTGAATATTCTTTGAAAATATGACTACTAATAGTTTTATTGTATTCAATTTTTGGACTATATAAATATCTTCCTATTGTATATTTAATTATTCAACTTTGTATCAATATAAAGGTTGTTGCTGTGGACTTTTTTGTCTAAGTAGTTTGATACTTTTTAACATGCATTCTCAAAATTTGTAATGTGAACACTTTATGACTTCATGCATGTGAAAGTGAAAGTCAAGACTCTCAGTCGTGTTCCACTCTTTGCGACCCCATGGACTGTAGCCTACCAGGCTCCTCCGTCCATGGGATTCTCCAGGCAAGAGTACTGGAGTGGGTTGCCATTTCCTTCTCCAGGGGATCTTCCCCACCCAGGGATCAAACCCAGGTCTCCCACATTCCAGGCAGATGCTTTAACCGCTGAGCCACCAGGGAAGCCCCGACTTCATGCATACCATGTGTCATAAATGCCTACGTGTATGCATATACACAGAAAAAAAGAGTGATTTTCAGAAATATTGTCTGCACTTTTCCCAACAGTTTTTTTAAAATACTCATCTCATTCTATCCACACCAGTATTACATGAGGAATATTACTGAAGTTACATTTCTGTTATTATTATACTTGATACTAATTTTTATGAACTGTCTTATGTGCTTTGTCAAATCAGTGTCATTCTTATTACATGCTTGTTAATCAAAAATTAAGAACATTAATTTTGGCCATTTTCACTAGAAATATTTTCCTGTTTTTGTGATTGTGCTATTGTTTTTATGTTTTTTGTTGTATAGAAAATGCAGTATATGCATAAATACATTGAACCTTTTCTTGGTGATTTCTTTGTTGCTTTTATGCTTTTAAAGTTCTTCCCCAATTAGCTATCAATAAATTTTCTCTTGTATTTTATTCTAGCATGATTTCAGTTTTTATGTTTAGCTAATCAATAATTCTACAGTTTATTTTGGGTTTCCCTGATAACTCAGTTGGTAAAGAATCTGCCTGCAATGTAGGAGACCTTGGTTCAATTCCTGGGTGGGGAAGATTCCTTGGAGAAGGGATAGGCTACCCACCCCTGTATTCTTGGGCTTCCCTATGTTTCAGCTGGTAAAGAATTTGTTTGCAATGCAGGAGACCTGGGTTCGATCACTGGGTTGGGAAGATCCCTTGGAGAAGGGAAAGGCTACCCACTCCAGTATTTTGGCCTGGAGAATTCCATGAACTGTATAGTCCATGGGGTCACAAAGAGTTGGACACCATTGGACAATTTTCACTTTCACAGCTTATTTTAGTACATGACATGAAGTGAGACTTTGTGGGGAGGGTTATTTAGCTTATTTTCTCTACATTGCAAAATAATCTATTTCTTATCCCACTGGTTTGTTATAATCCTATATCATATGTCAAAATTCTTAATAAACTGTACAAATTTCAAAGGTTTGGAATGAAAGGTAAACTGACACTGAATAGCCAATGAATGCAGGATAAGAAGGACACTTCTCTAAGAAATGGACAGAGGAATAAGGACAAAGCAGCAAGCAAAGGCAAACAGACACAATGACTAAGAGCTGAGCAACGGGACAATTGAGAAATGTGATGGGTTCCTGTTGCTGTATAAGAAACTGTATACTGTTACATAGAACAGAAAAGGAAGAAAACACATTTAAAAAAACTTACATGTGTGGAGTTAGGTTCGGGCATGGAAAGCCAAAGTGAAAGAGAAAAATAGACCTCACTGTGTATGGAAACTGCCAATCTGCAAAACAACAGACAGGAGGGGAAACAGCTCTCAGAAGGGGGAAGTAATAGAATTTGAAGTAGGTCAAAGACACAAAAAGAGAATTATAAGAAAGAAAAAAAGGATGTTATAAAGTCATAGTTGAAAGCTAAAGGTCAAGCTCAAAAACAATAACAAAAAAATGTAGGATCAGGAAAGTTTTACACAAAGAATCCTCAAAGAGAGATCATACTCATAAAATAAAAATTGATGGACTCGTGAAGACATTTTAAAAAATTTAATAATCAGCAGAAATAGTGTGGGACAAGGCTGAGGAAGATTCTTGTGGAACATTCCAGGGAGTTAAAATTCTGAGGCAGCAAGAAAGATCTCTACTGAAAAGAACAGCACATGGATGAGGTGACACAGCAACACCTATTCTTTGAATGTGTTAAATTGTCATCATGATATACTTTTAGAGTTTTTGCCTAAGCTCTCTATATAAAAAAGTAGCATTATAACTTTAAAATGTTTCAGTCTTATTAGAAGGAAAGGGAATTTAAAAGGTAAAATAATCATGATTGTGAGGATTAAGACCCTCTGAGGGGAAATGGAAATTCCAATGCCCCAAAATTAAAGAACCAGGAGAAAACGTAGCTAAAAATATAAAGCATATTATTTATTCATCCTTCATTCATTGAACAAACATAATTTCTAGGGACTACCATATTAAGTAGTGAGGGAGGATATAAAATAAATACCAGTCTCTGCACTCAAAAAGTATAGAAAACAAATAGTATATAAGACATTCCAACTCTATGGAACATGGCTATATTCAATTATGCACAATCTTCTATAGAAGCAAAGAAAAGGAAATGCCTAATTTCATGAGGGATGGGGATGAGAAAGGAGTTCTGGAGAAGAGTATAATTGAAGACTCTTTTACAGAGAAGGTCACCTTTGAGCTGAGTTTTAAACACTACTTTGATATTGATTAGCTAGTCCAGGGAAGAAAGAAGGCATGGAGATGTAAGGAAGTATAGTGTACCTGGAATATAGAGAGCATTTAAGTGTGACTGGGTCATAAGATATGTAGCCCAATTTAGTAGAAAATGAGGCCTGAAGGAGAGACAGAAACCAGGTCTTCAAACCACGCCAAAGACAATGAGTAGCCATCAAAGGTCCATAAGCAAGAGAGTGAAATGATCAGATTTACCTTTTGCAAAAGCCAGGCTGGCTTCAATTTGGATGAGGAATGTTTGGAGGAAAGGAATTAAAACAGGAAACTTTTGCCACAGTCCAAGTAAGAGATTATAAAGACATGGATTAAGAAAGTGACTGCAGAACTGCATAGAAATGATTGGATTGGAAACATCAAAAAGTAGAATTAGTAAGACTTTGTAATTGATTGGCTATGAAATGTGAGGGAGTAGGAGGATTCAGAGATAATTTCAAAGTTTCTGGCTTGCTCTAGGTGAATCAGATTGGGAGCACTGGAAGAGGTTCAAATTTGTACAAGATTGTGAGCTTGGGTAGGGATAAGATAAGTTTAAATGATCTCCAGAACATTCAGTGGAAACAGAAAGAGCTAGAGATATATTCTGAGAGCTCAATAAAGAAAGCTAAGCTAGAGAGAGAAATTTAGGACTACAATAGGAAAGGAAAATGGTGCATGGATTCAAGCATTTTAAGAGATAGACGTGACAAGATCTGAATTATGGGAAAGAGGACAGTAAAGTAAATAAGTCACGAAAACAATGAAAATTTATTACACAGCATTTGTAGAACATGAATAGACTATGCTTGTAGAAATTCTTATTCTGTAAGACTGCACATTGTACATGCTCAGTCATGTCTGACTGCATGCAACTCCCTGGACTGTAGTCCACCAGGCTCCTCTGTCCATGGGATTCTCCAAGCAAAATATACCGGAGTGAGCTGCCAATTCCTCCTCCACAGGATCTTACTGACCCAGGGATCAAACCTAGATCTCTTGTGTCTCCTGCATTGGCAGGTGATTCTTTACCATTGTGCCACCTTAATTTACACTATTAGTCTTTATTTAAAAACAAAAGTTTTAATAATAAAATGAAATAAAAGATGTCAATGTGCTTTTTCAATGTTGAATACCAAGTGCTAAGATTTTTCTAATGAACTGCTCTTAAATACACCTATCCTGTCTCCTGACACAGTTATTTTCACCATCTGCCAGCAACAGTCCCTCTACTTATAAATCTTTCTTCATTTATTTTTCTCATGCTCAAAAATTTCAGAACAAGTGAGAGAGGGTGGGGCACAGCTGCTATGAGCTATTAGAATGAATGACAGAGCCCAGAAACAGAAACAAAAATTTTGACAAACTCCTTCAGCAACTATGTACTCCTAAGGGTGGCAGGGACCTATCCAACATCCTTCAGCTATGACTTTTTTCTTCTTTTTCAGAAATTGATCAAGTTCTGATACAAATGTGAAAACATTGTAAATAAATTAAAAAGTAGCAAAAACATGGCCTCTTTCAGGATTTTCCTAAAAAATAGAGAAATAGACTATAGAATCATCTTACCCATTATTTCTCTTACCCAAGTCACATTCTAAAGGAGATCAGCCTTGGGTGTTCTTTGGAAAGAATGATGCTAAAGCTGAAACTCCAGTACTTTGGCTACCTCATGTGAAGAGTTCACTCATTGGAAAAGACTCTGATGCTGGGAGGGATTGGGGGCAGTAGGAAAAGGGGACGACAGAGGATGAGATGGCTGTTTGCCATCACCGACTCGATGGACATGAGTTTGAGTGAACTCCGGGAGATGGTGATGGACAGGGAGGCTTGATGTACTGCGATTCATGAGGTCACAAAGAGTCGGACACGACTGAGCGACTGAACTGAACTGAAATCAAATTTAAGATCACAAGATTAGAGATTTTGAATTCTGACTGTTGGATAGTTGTAGTTTTTCACATGCTGTGGAAGATCCCACAATTTGAACACCTCTACTCACTGCAATTCAGTTTTATTTTCACCAAACCATGGTCTCACTAAATTAGCAGTTTTGACCCTAAAAGGACTGAGATAAAGTTTAAAAGATTTGAAACTTGAGAATATCAACTACATGTTGCCCCAGATTCAAACTGTATTTTCTCTTGATTCCCAAACTGTAATTCTTTCTTACATTCCTTTCAGGATATTCTTTTTGGTGTTGAACTCAGCATCCTACATACTGGCTTATAAATGCCACAATGAAGAGCCAGCCTCAATAAAGACTGAAGTATGCACTTCACACTTTTTCTCTCCTGCTTAAGAAAGTACCTCAAATACAAAAGCAAAACTTGATAAAAATATGACAGGAAGATATTTTCTATGCTATTTAAACTATTCAGATTCTTAATTAGAAAATTTACAAGTCCCCAGTAGATAAATGGCCAACAACAACAACAAAAAAGAAGAGGCAGTCTCAGAAGAGAAAATGTAACTAACAAATAAACATATGGAGATATGTTTGATCTTGGAAGCAATCAGAAAAGTTAAACTTAAAGCTATAATGAGGTAACATTTTTGCCAATTAAATTTAGATTTTTTGCCCCAGTTTTCTGGCAAGATTGTGGTGAAATTAGTCAATTATTCCAGTCCTTTTGGAAATCAGTTTGGCATAATTTTCAAGAAAAAATTTAAATGTTTATATTCTTTCACCCAGTAATTTAACTGCCAGGAATTTATGCTGAGGAAATAATTCAAGAAGTTACAAAAGCTGTGCAATTAGATGTTCTTTACAACATTGTTTATAATAGCAGAAGAATTTGTAATGACCTAAATGATCCATGATGGACTAGCTAAACCATGATAGCCTTAAAAGAATATTGTGCAGCCACTAGAAATTATCAGTATAAGGAACCATTTATGATATAATATTACATAGAGAACAGAGTACATGAGTATCTTCATTATTTTTACAATTTTATAAAATTGTATGTATATAAAGTGCACATTAAAATGTAATATTATGTAGTGATATTGTGAGGGATATTTTTATTCCTATGATCTTGTTTTTACAATACTGCTTATGTACTGATACATTTTTTAAAGTACTCTTCCACTTATTTCCCCCTCCTTTCCACAGTTCACTAAGCACCTGATTTCTGATCATCCCTGCCATTGTCACATGGAATCCAGACAACTTGCTGCAGTACAGAGGTCACTTCTGGAAAGTCTGTCTGCTTAGAAAGGCCAGGCCCAGCTTCTGACTTAGGCTTCTTTTATTTCCTTCCCCAGCTTCCCTGCCAATGGCTCAACCTCCCCTTCGTCTGCCTTTCAAGAAACTATAGTCATTTGGGAAAACACACTTGAAATGGATTTACTTTCTAGGGTTGAAAATTTAATATGTTTGATGTGATAAATGTCTCCTTTATTACCATTAAAGCAAGGAAGGGAGGGAGAGAATAACAAAAGTGGAAATGAGATTTTGAAGTATCAAGGGTGAAACATTTTTAAGCAAACTGCAATAGATCCTGAGGCTTTCAAAGGTTGATTCCTCAGACAATTTATTGCAGAAGATTTGGCTTCTGAGATAATTGGTCTTCTTAGTCCTATGACTCTCCTGAGATTGCCAGCTTCCCCCATCTGGATTCACAACATGGACAGGTGTTTTCTGTCTGGACCAAATTACTTTAAGTGTTACATTCATGGCCTAATGTCTATTTAAATGCAACAGATTTTTGCTCTGTGACCTTTAACATGTCTAATTCCAATTCTGATAGAGATGGGAATAACACAATTGAGAAGGTGCTTGCCCTTTGCTGAATGATGTGTATTGAGATTTGCAAACAAACAAACAAACAAAATCCCTATGCTATGAGCGAGAGAGAGAGAGAGCAAGAGAGAAAGAGACCAATGCAGGACCTATTCTAATAAATTAGATACTTTTATATAAGTTGTTAACCTAAGCTTATTTGTGTAACCCTATTCTTTTGGCTTTCTTACATTTTTCATATGCCGAGAGGCTGAAAATATAAAAGTGGTCTTGGCCTCTCTCAATATCCTGCTTTGATTGCTCCTGGTTGGTTTACTTCCACCATGGCTCACCTCCCTAAAGGCAACACAAATGTTAATTTCAACTTGATTTGGTCTAGATACAAATGATGAAGAAGGAAAGACACATATTCTTATTATTTCCCCAAATCCTGTGTCCCCTAGGATAATCCTGGACCCATAAGCTCCCAAGATATAGACAGAAAAAACCTCCCATCTGCTCTCAGTTATCTTGTGCTTTCTTTACTTGAGTACCTCAGCACAGCCAATCACCTGTAGCATGGTGTTCACTGGGATTCATAATGCTGTTTTTGTGGCCCTGTGCCAGTTAGAAAAATGCCTCTGAATCCTCACAGAAAGACATTTTCTTCAGTCTAATCTTCATGTTGGGTATATTTTATCATATTCTAAGTCACTGAAAATGAAGCATGAATTTCATAAACTATTAACCTTCCAATTCTTCAACCATGCTAGATATGAAAGAATTTACATAGGTCTCTAAGTACAATGGGTGGATGCTTGGCAAATCACCCAAATATCTAGAGTCACTGTTATCAAACCTTCCCCTAGAGCTGCAGGTTAATTCAGAAATAGATGAGCCCCACCCTGTCAGAAAGAGGCAGGTAGGCTTCAACTAGGAAAACAAATGTTTGAGGGACCAGCCTGCCTGGCTTCTATTCCCAGCTGCAGCATCTCTTAGCTGTGCATTTCCCTTCCCTCTGACAGCGAGATCTTGCCATACAGCATTTAGAGAGCACCAGATAAAAGATGTTATTTAAGGGAAGTTATTATTATTATTATTAGAGCTACTATTGTGTCTTTCCCAGCATCATGAGGAGAAAGATGCTTTAGTCACCAAAAGAAGGGGAAAGATAATTGCATGCGGCCCATCTGAAGCTGCTTACAGAGGGTGAGATAGAGACAGACAAAGACAAAATTTTCTCTTACTAAATTTAAGTGCTTAGAGCAGTGGATCCCAATATTTGGAAATATGTAGATCTTTTTTTTTAAACTTAAAAAAATTCTCTCTCATTATTTTTCAATCTCTTCCTTTTTCACACACACACTAGAGAGTCATATATTTAGGATATGTTGGTTGAGAAAATGCTCAACAACAAAAAACCTACAAAAACTTCAGTAACACTTAAAAATAAGTTCATATTTCATTCATCATAGGAACAACTACATAGAGTTGTGAGATTTTAGTACATGGATATCCAAACTACATTATTTATTTACTTTGTAAGCAATCTTTGTTGGGCATATGGATTCTGATATTTCTTGCTATAACTCCATGTCACCCTGAGTCAAGAACCACTGATTTAGAGTGTACTATGTAAAGGTCCAGGCAAAAATATGTTGTGAGGCAAAACCCTGGGAATCACATACCTACATTCTAATACATAATAATCAGGACTTGTGTTTGTGTATTAGCCATTCAGTCATGTCCAACTCTTTGTGACCCCATAGACTGTAGCCCACAAAGCTCCTCTGTCCATGGAATTCTCCAGGCAAGAACACTGGAGTGGGTTGCCATTCCCTTCTCCAGGAATCAGGACCTAGCATCACCCTTTACTTCTTTTCATTTAATGTTTTCTGCTTCTGCTGCTAAGTCGCTTCAGTCTTGTCCGACTCTGTGCGACCCCGTAGACGGCAGCCCACCAGGCTCCTCCGTCCTTGGGATTCTCCAGGCAAGAACGCTGGAGTGGGTCGCCATTGCCTTCTCCAATGCATGAAAGTGAAAAGTGAAAAGTGAAAGTGAAGTCGCTCAGTCGTGTCCGACTAGTAGCGACTCCATGGACTGCAGCCTACCAGGCTCCTCCGCCCATGGGAGTTTCCAGGCAAGAGTACTGGAGTGGGTTGCAATTTAATGTTTAGGTCTCTTTTAAATACAAAGCAAATAACATGAATTCACCATCAAGGATTACTAAAAAGAGCACAAGTCAAACAACAGGAAATTCATTGCTACCTTTCTTGAATAGAAGCTTCAGCTAGGACTTTGTGCCTTTCATAATAATATAAAAAGTGTACTTTTAAATAATTTCTCAATTATGATTTGACTAAATCTAGTGACATCCTTGTAAGAAAACAATCTAGTGTTTCCAAGATCATCCTGTTTAATTCATGCAACTGTCACTGCACACTCCATGCTTTTGAGAAGAAGAAGATACTGGGGAAAGCAATTAGGGGCTTAGCTTTTCTCTAAAGCATACCATGAGAACTTAAGCAACTGACCTTTCATTTTCACTGTTTTATTCTGTAGCTCCAATTTTAACATGATTTCCTGTCCTGGATGTCCAGAAGAATTGTAGTAGTCTCCAAGCATTGTAAACACTGGACATTGTTCCATTGGCCAGAAAACTCTACAGGTAGACAAGGAGAAGAAAAGTAAAACTACAATAACATACTCTTGTGGTTCTTGAAGCTTCTTTGCAGAGGCTGTAATGCTGTCTATGCCAACTGTTCTTTATTTACTGTTTATCAATCAACATATTAGTTCATTGTACAAACACATTAAATACAGAGTGAAGTAAGCCAGAAAGAAAAACACCAATACAGTATACTAATGCATATATATGGAATTTAGAAAGATGGTAATGACAACCCTGTATGCGAGACAGCAAAAGAGACACAGATGTATAGAACAGTCTTTTGGACTCTGTGGGAGAGGGAGAGAGTGGGATGATTTGGGAGAATGGCATTGAAACATGTATAATATCATATAAGAAATGAATCACCAATCCAGGTTCAATGCAGGATGCAGGATGCTTTGGGCTGGTGCACTGGGATGACCCAGAGGGATGGTATGGGGAGGGAGGTGGGAGGGGGGTTCAGGATGGGGAACACGTGTACACCCGTGGCAGATGCATGTTGATGTATGGCAAAACCAATACAATATTGTAAAGTAAAAAATAATAATAATAATAATAAAAATTTTTAAGAGTTTTCAAACAAACACAAAACACAGAAAAATGACACAAACAGATGAAATAGGAAGAGCTACATCTTCATCATAGAGTTCCATTTTGGAAGGCTTTAATAAAATGGTGGTGTGCAAAGGAGTATTTGAGTGTTTATTGTTGTTCACTAAGTGTTGTCTGACTCTTTGTGACCCCATGAACTGCAGCACACCTGGCTTCCCTCACTTTATCTCCAGGAGTTTGCTCAAATTCACAACCATTGAGTTGGTAATGCTATCCAACCATCTCATCCTCTGTCACCCTCTTCTCCTCCTGTCTTCAATCTTTCCCGGATAAGGGTCTTTTTCAATGAGTTGGCTCTTCCTATCAGGTGACCAAAGTATTGGAGCTTCAGCTTCAGCATCAGTCCTGCCAGTGAATATTCAGGGTTTATTTCCTTTAGGATTGACTGGTTTAAACTCCTTGCTATGCAAGGAATTCTCAAGAGTCCTCTCCAGCACCACAGTTGGAAAGCATCAGTTCTTTGGCACTCAGCCTTCTTCATGGTCCAACTCTCACACTCATAAATGACTACTGGAAAAATCATTGATTTGGCAATATGGAATATTTTCAGCAAAGTGATGTCTCGGCTCTTTAATATGCTGTCTACGTTTGTCATAGCTTTTCTTTCAAGGAGCAAGGGGCTTTTAATTTCATGGCTGCAGTCACCATCTACAGTAATTTTGGAGCCCAAGAAAATAAAATATGTCACTGTTTCCAATTTTGCCCCATATAATTGTCATGAAGTGATGGGACTGAATGCCATAATCGTAGTTTTTTGAATGTTGAATTTTACTCCCGCTTCTTCACTCTTCTTTTACCTTCATCAAGAGATTTTTAGTTCCTCTTCACATTCTGCCCAGAGAAGGCAATGGCACCCCACTCCAGTACTCTTGCCTGGAAAATCCCATGGATGAAGGAGCCTGGTGGGCTGTATAGTCCATGGGGTCGCTAAGAGTCGGACACGACTGAGCGACTTCACTTTCACTTTTCACTTTCATGCATTGGAGAAGGAAATGGTAACCCACTCCAGTGTTCTTGCCTGGAGAATCCCAGGGACGGGGGAGCCTGGTGGGCTGCTGTTTTTGTGGTTGCACAGAGTCAGACACGACTGAAGCGACTTAGCAGCAGTAGCAGCAGCAGCATATTCTGCCATTAGGGTGGTATCATCTGCATATCTGAGGTTGCTGATACTTCTCCCAGCAAAATGATTCCAGCTTGTCTTTCATACAGCCTGGCATTTCACATGATGTACTTACTCTGCATAGAAGTTAAATAAGCAAGGTGACAGTATACAGCCTTCACATATTCCATGGCAACCCACTCCAGTGTTCTTGCCTGGAGAATCCCAGGGACGGGGGAGCCTGGTGGGCTGCCGTCTATGGGGTCGCACAGAGTCGGACACAACTGAAGCGACTTAGCAGCAGCAGCAGCTGTTCTTTGTCTGGTTCCAGCTGTTGCTTCTTGACCTGCATACAGGTTTCTCTGGAGACAGGTAAGTTGGTCTGGTATTCCCATCTCTAAGAATTTTCGAATTTGTTGTGATCCACACAAGTCAAAGGTTTTAGTGTAGTCAATGAAGAAGTAGATTTTTTTTGGAATTCCTTTGCTTTTTATATGATACAATGGATGTGGGTAATTGGATCTCTGTTTCCTCTGCCTTTTCTAAATCCAGCTTGAACATCTGGAAGTTCTTGGTTCACGTACTGTAGACGCATAGCTTGAGAAATTTTGAACATGACCTTGCTAGTATGTGGAATGAGTGCAACTGTATGGTAGTTTAAACATTCCTTGGCATTTTCCTTCTTTGGAAAACTGACCTTTTCCAGTCCTGTGGCCACTGCTCAGTTTTCCAAATTTGCTGACATGTTGAGTGCAGCACTTTAACAGCATCATAGTTTAGGATTTTGAATAGCTCAGCCGAATTCCATCACCTTGACTAGCTTTGTTCCTAGTAATGCTCCCTAAGGCCCACTTGACTTCAGACTCCAGGATGTCTGGCTCTGGGTGAGTGACCACACCACCATGGTTATCCCAGTCATTAAGATCTTTTTTGTCTAGTTCTTCTGTGTTCTTACCACCTCTTGTTAATCTCCTCTGCTTCTGTTAGGTCCATACCATTTCTGTCCTTTATTGTGCCCAACCTGGCATAAAATGTTCCCTTGATATCTCCCATTTTCTTGAAGAGATCTTTAGTCTTTCACATTCTGTTGCTTTCCTCTATTTCTTAGCATTGTTCATTTAAGGTAGCCTTCTTATCTCTCCTTCCTATTCTCTGGAATTCTGCATTCAGTTGCTTATATTTTTCCCATTCTCCTTTGCCTTTCACTTCTCTTCTTTTTTCAGCTATTAGTAAATCCACCTCAGATAACTACTTTGCCTTCTTGGATTTCTTTTTCTTGGGGATGGTTTTGGTCACCACCTCCTATACAATGTTAGGAATCTCCACCCATAGTTCCTCAGACATTTTGTCTACCAGATCTAAGCCCTCAAATCTATTCATCACCTGTATTGTGCAATCATAAGGGATTTGATTTAGGTCATGCCTAAAGGGCCTAGTGGTTTTCCCTACTTTCTTCAATTTAAGCCTGAATTTTGCAATAAGGAGCTCATGATCTGAGCCACAGTCAGCTCCAGACTTAGCCTATGA
Source organism: Bos grunniens (assembly GCF_055505025.1). Classification (NCBI taxonomy): domain Eukaryota; kingdom Metazoa; phylum Chordata; class Mammalia; order Artiodactyla; family Bovidae; genus Bos; species Bos grunniens. The sequence goes on along the minus strand of NC_141194.1, from coordinate 93,937,338 downwards.
AAATCTTAGCTTTTTATCTTTCAACCATAAATGTGAGGAAACCCACCAAAAAAAATTAAATCTTTTATTGGCATGTACTGAAGAAGGTTTTAATATTTTTGTTCATATTTTTAACTGTTACAGGCCTAGTTACAAAGTGAAAAGACAGTGTGTTGGCATATAATTGTAGCTCACTGAGTGAAATATCTTGAACAGGTGTATACCTAGATGGAAAAGAAAAAAATGTTGGGAAAGATAAGCTGATTAGAATGGTGCAATCCTTTACCTGTCCTCCCAAACAGATTGCTATTTGTACACATCTAATCAGACTTCCCTGGTGGCTCAGACAGTTAACCATCTGTCTACAATGTGGGAGACCCAGGTTCGATCCCTGGGTCGGGAAGTTCCCTGGAGAAGGAAATCACAATCCACTCCAGTACTATTGCCTGGAAAATCACATGGATAGAGGAGCCTGGTAGGCCACAGTCCATGGGGTCACAAAGAGTCAGACACAACTGAGCGATCTTCACCATAATCAGATTCAATACCTGACTTTGACTTTTAAAATTACTTGACTGCCTTGCATGAATGCATGCTAAGTCGCTTCAGTCATGTCCAACTCTGTGTGACGCTATGGACTATAGCCCACCAGGCTCCTCTATCCATGAGGATTCTCCAGGAAAAAATACTGGAGTTGCCATGCCCTCCTCCAGGGGAACTTCCCCCTTGACTTCCTTAAAAGTATATTATCATCCCCTCTTATCAGCAGCTTGAAAATACTGGACTATAAGGTGGACTCTCTCTAGGGTAGACACCCCTCTCATGTGTAATCCCTTGTGCAGTGCCCTCACTTGGAGGGGGGATGGTAAAACCTGCAAATTGCTTGTAATCAGTAAAATATGACAAAGGTGATTGATAGAATGTTATGCCCTCTTGTGAGCTGTTATAATATAGGGCAAAGGTGAAAGGACTGTTCAGATGTAATTAGTTGCCTAATTTACTTTTTTTTTTTAACTTTACAATATTGTATTGGTTTAGCCATATATCAAAGGGAGATTATCCTAGTTGGAACTGACCTCAAAAGGTGTACCCTTTTAAAGAGAGGTTAGGCCTTCCCTGATATGGGAGATTTCAAGCACAGAGATTCTCTCTCCATTACAGCCTTTGAAGAAACAAGCTGCCATGAATATCATGGCATGAATTCCATGCCATAGGCTACTAGATTCTGTCAATGACCTGGATGAGCTTAGAAGCCGATCCTTCCTAGTTAAGCTTCGAGACAAGAATGCAGCCTGGCTGACACCTTGACTGCACACAGCCTTTTGAGATCCTGAACAAAGAATCCAGTTAAGGTCTGCCCAGACTCCTGACCTATTAACATGGTGAGATAATAAATGTGTGATATTTTAATGGGCTGGGTTAGAAACTCTTTGATGCAACAATAGAAAAGTAATACAGGAAAATACATTTATTTTCCTCAGTTATCTAAGGAAGTCCTAGCAGGAAATATGAATCCAATGACAAGTGTGGTCAAGTGGAAAGAGCACTAAATGAAGCATGAAGGCCACATTCAAATCCTGGTTCAGCTTGATCTGCAGCAAGCTCCTCAACCCCTTTGAGCCGGTAACCTTATCTGCCAAATGGTGGTTTAGTCTCTAAGTCCTGTCTGACTCTTGTGACCCCATGGACTGTAGCCCACCAGGCTCCTCTGTGTAATCCACTGGAGTGGGTTGTCATTTCCTTCTCCAGGGAATCTTCCCAACTCAGGAATCAAACCCCGGTCTACTGCTTTGCATGCAGATTCCTGCACGGCAGGCAGATTCTTTACCGACTGAGCTATGAGGGAACGCCATCTGTCAAATCGGATTGGTGTAATCTGCCTAGTCCTTCTCACAAGGTTCTGAGGGAAGAATTTGAAAACTGCAAAATAGTGAGCTCATATTATATGTCATTTACCATTCTCCAAGTAGTATTCTAATTTTCCTATGTGTATTAACTCATTTAATCTTCAAACAACCCTACAAAGTACATACTTTTTATGATCATTATCTCCATTTAATAGATGAAAGAAATGAGACAAACAGAGGTGAAAAATCTTGCCCAAGATCACACAATAGGACAAGTCTTTAAACCCAGGCAGTCTGGTTCCATGTTCTTTCCTCTTAATCATTGTACTGTGTTGCCTCTTGTAGCTTTAATAAGTATAGGAAATCCACTCTTTCTGAAGCAAGATGAACCTTGATATCAACATATTCTGAAAGAGATTCACTATCCTCATATGAGAGTTATCACTATAAGCCTTCTGCTTTGATGCATTATAGCAGATTTGTTATCTCAGTTTTTTCTAACACAACCACTTTTTTTTTTTTTTTTTCAAAATAAATTCTCCAGGAAACAACAATCCTCTTTTTCCTCCATAAAGCGCATTGGCCCCATCCACAATGCTCAGTCCCACTGCCTTATACACACCACCACCTCCTTCTACTGTTTCCCATCATTACTTAGCTGAGACCACATGAATATCTGCTTACAACAAACAGACTTAATTTCTCTTCAGATACAGATTTGCACAAAAACCAAGCATAAGGGGAACAGAAGCATTTTTAATTGAATTGCTTTTAGGTACACTGCATGATTTCCATTATGTCTACTGCCTGATTTTGCAAATCTCTGGGCATGTAGGATCAGTTCTTAATTTATCAGAAAAACACCAGAACTAGAAAAGCCCTTGCTTAGAGGATCACATGATACATTTCTCTGCCTTTGTAAAGATTATTTTTTACCTTTAAATCTTCCTGAAGTTAAAAAAAAAAAGCTTACTTCCTTTAATCATACATTAATAGTATTTAAAAGTTCTTCCTGAAATTGAACTGAAATCTCCTCTGCTTCAATTTAAGCAAGCAAGGTTCTATTCAAGCTTCAGAAACAGCTAAAACGAATCTCTAAACCATTCCCTGATACCTGTAGGTTAAACTAACATTTTAGTCCTTCAGAATTCTCCATACACATAATTTTTGCATGTGTGTGTTCTCAGTTGCTCAGCTGTGTCCGATCCTTTGTGACCCTAGGCACTGTAGCCTGCCAGGCTCCTCTGTCCATGGGATTTTCTCAGGCAAGAATACTGGAGCAGGTTGCCATACTTGCCTCAAGGGGATCTTCCTAACCCAGGGATTGAACTCGTGTCTTCTGCATTGGCAAGCAGATTCTTTACCACTGAACCACCTGGGAAGCCCCACATATACCTGTACTATACTGCTTATATAATGCTGGTGTTTATTTATACAACTGCCACCACCCCAACAAAGAATCCTTGAGGGCAGAGGCAACGTTCTAATTATTTTTGTGTACCTCACACCTAGCAAGAGTGACTAACACATGCTAGAAAGTTGAAAGAAAATTTAAATTAGTGAATGACTAAATGAAGTAGATTTCACACTGTTCCACCTGCGTGCGGGGAAAAGAACTGAACAGCTTCCTATTCACAAAATCTTTCCTACAAAGACCAATATTCAGATCAGATCAGTCACTCAGTCTGTCCGACTCTTTGCGACCCCATGAATCACAGCACGCCAGGCCTCCCTGTCCATCACCAACTCCCAGAGTTTACTCAGACTCACGTCCATCGAGTCGGTGATGCCATTGAGCCATCTCATCCTCTGTCGTCCCCTTCTCCTCCTGCCCCCAATCCCTCCCAGCATCAGAGTCTTTTCCAATGAGTCAACTCTTTAAATGAGGTGGCCAAAGTACTGGAGTTTCAGCTTTAGCATTATTCATTCCAAAGAACACCCAAGGCTGATCTCCTTTAGAATGGACTGGTTGGATCTCTTTGCAGTCCAAGGGACTCTCAAGAGTCTTCTCCAACACCACAGTTCAAAAGCATCAATTCTTCGGCGCTCAGCTTTCTTCACAGTCCAACTCTCACATCCATACATGACCACTGGAAAAACCATAGCTTAGACTAGATGGACCTTTGTTGGCAAGGTAATGTCTCTGCTTTTGAATATGCTATCTAGGTTGGTCATAACTTTTCTTCCAAAGAGTAAGCCTATTTTAATTTCATGGCTGCTGTCACCATCTGCAGTGATTTTGGAGCCCAAAAAATAAAGTCTGGCACTGTTTCCCCATCTCTTTCCCATGAAGTGATGGGACCAGATGCCATGATCTTAGTTTTCTGAATGTTGAGCTTTAAGCCAACTTTTTCACTCTCCTCTTTCACTTTCATCAAGAGGCTTTTTAGTTCCTCTTCACTTTCTGCCATAAGGGTGGTTTCATCTGCATATCTGAGGTTATTAATATTTCTCCCGGCAATCTTGATTCCAGCTTGTGCTTCTTCCAGCCAAGCATTTCTCATGATGTACTCTGCATAGAAGTTAATTAAGCAGGGTGATAATATACAGCCTTGATGTGTTCCTTTTCCTATTTGGAACCAGTCTGTTGTTCCGTGTTCAGTTCTAGCTGTTGCTTCCTGACCTGCATATACGTTTCTCAAGAGGCAGGTCAGCTGGTCTGGGATTCCCATCTCTTTCAGAATTTTCCACAGTTTATTGTGATCCACACAGTCAAAGGCTTTGGCATAGTCAATAAAGCACAGATAGATGTTTTTTCTGGAACTCTCTTACTTTTTTGATGATCCAGCGGATGTTGGCAATTTGATCTCTGGTTCCTCTGCCTTTTCTAAAACCAGCTTGAAAGTCTGAAAGTTCATGGCTCACATATTGCTGAAGCCTGGCTTGGAGAATTTTGAGCATTACTTTACTAGCATGTGAGATGAGTGCAATTGTTCAGTAGTTTGAGCATTCTTTGGCATTGCCTTTCTTTGGGATTGGAATGAAAACTGACCTTTTCCAGTCCTATGGTAATAACTTTAAGTAATAATAAATTTTATACACAACATTATTTTTTTTTTTTTGAAGAAGGAATTCATAGGGCCTGGACCCCATCTTAGGCCTGTTCATGCTGATCATGCTCGGCCACCTCTCCAATGGGCTCTGGACTCTGTGCTTACTGCCTATAGAAACTACAATAGAAGGATAAGACCCCCTCTGGACAGGGGAATCTTGAAGATCACATCCAGGTTACTCATCGCCTAAGAGAAAACATACTCTAATCACACCTGCCTCCGGACAGGTCATCAATTCTTTCTGTATCTATCAGAGTGTAACTGTAGGCTTATTGATTATTAACTGTTTAAACACCTAACACTTGATAACACTTGAATAATGGGGTTATTGTGATTGTATTTACCCTTCCTTTGTTTTATGAAAGTCTCAAGGAAATTGGGGTGGTGGGTTTGTACATGTACACATGGGGTATAGAAGATTTTCACAAATGCTGGTTGGGGTCCTTGACTAAGAGGAGACTCTGCCTTGGGCCCGCCAGTGTAATAAACTGCACTCCACTATCTGCATTATCCTTCTGAGTGAGTTTGTTTCCCAGAACACGTGTCTGTAACATTTGGTACATTGGCCAGTAAACTTCTCACTTTGAGGAGAGAGGTCACATTTGAGGCTACCCCGAGGCTTTGTGGCTTGAATCTCCTAGAGAGGGGAAGGCGCCTCACCCCTCTGGAAGAATTCAGCCTTTCAATGCCTGGTTTCTTCACTTTGGCAGGTAGTGAACTTCAGCAAGGGAACTGAGCACTCAGGTGAAGAAAAACTCACCAGGCAGGGTAGAAGAGGGGGCCTGATCACCCCCCTGGGAGGGACTAGAAGGGGCACGGACCCACAGGGGCCTGGAATAGGCAGACAACAGTGATTGCTTGGTACACAGATCGGCGAGCATGCTACGGTTTAAGAAGGAAATTTGTGAAGGTCATTTAGGAGGTATGTCCACGCTGTCTCAGGGAGAATTACTACCAGCGATTGCCAGGGGATTTTTAGGATAAAAAACTGGTCCTTGTATGCTTGTATTCTGCCCTCCCCCAGGAGGTGTCCCGTCTGCTGTGAAATTTTTGACCCCCTCAAAATTGTTAGGCTAGAAGGAGGGGGATACATAAGTGAGTGTAAATTGGCTTTTCCGGAGATGGCCTGGGACATGGGATATTTAACCCATCTGTGTTTTCATACGCACCTGATCAAGCCCACCAAGGCAGAATGGACTTTAAGGGAGAAACAGTCTTGGACCACGTGGTGTTCTGGTTTGGCTGTGCTGACCGGCAGGTGAAGGCACGCCAATCCCCCTTCTCCCTCTGGGATCTGGCAGATAAGGCTCTTCTCATGCCAATTAAGAAGGAGACAGAATGGCAATTTAAGTGTCATTGAGTGGAAATATCAAAAGTACATAGGGTACTGAGAACTTCATAGAACAAAAAGAAAAAGTAGAAGAAGGTCCAAGAAGGTAAACAAGATGGGGGGAAGTGAATCTAAGGCAACTGTATTGGAGTGCATGATTAAAATTTTTAAAAAGGATTAGGAGGAGACTATGGGGTAAAGATGAAGCCTAACCACCTCCACATACTCTGTGAGGTCAAATGGCCCCCTATGGGAGTAAGATACAGTAGTCACAGAAGAGCCAGGACACGCAGATCAATATCCATATATTGACACATGGCTAGGGTTAGCTCAAGACCCTCCTGCTTGGACAAGGTTCTGTATCCAGAAGGGAAAGGGAAAAATATTAATGGCACAAAAATTAACTGATGATAAAAAAGGAAATTCTACAGGATTTGGACGGGGATGACCTGACCCCTCCCCTATACTGGATAATGACGCGCCTGCCTCCCAGTGCTCCACCAGGACTGGAGGCCACCTTAATGCCCTATCCAGGGCCAGGTAAAGTTCCTGCAGCAGCCACTGCTCCTCCGCCAGCTCTCCTGGAGGTTGTAGAGCTGCCACCTCGGCAGGCTTCAATCCTGGTGACAGAAGCCTCTGGCCAACACTTCCAGGATCCAGCTCCAGCCGAACGGCCCAAGCTATACCCGCCTCTCCTGGTGAATACTGACAAGAAGGGGAGGGAAACGTTGGAAGTAGCAGAGACTGCGCTCTACCAGAGAGCTGGAGAGAACAACAACAACAAAAAAAAACAGACAAGAGGTTTGCAATGCTAGCTGCTACTCTGGAAAAGTCTATCTCAGGCCCTCCAGAAAACCTCCTCTGCCCCAGGGACAGGACAGTCCTTCAACCAGTCCCAGCAGAGGCCCTGGGCCCCATTACAGCCAAACCAGTGTGCCCTGTGCCGAGCTTTTGGCCACTGGAAAAATAAATGCCCTACGGCAAGGAAAGAAGAGAAAGCTCCCGCAGTTGTGGGGCTTGCTGTCTTGGAAATTAAATAGGGCTGCCAGGGCTCAGAGATATCAGGTCCCCGAGAGTCTATGGTAACCTTAAAAGTGGGGGACCAAAACATTGACTTCATGGTGGATACAGGAACAGAATTGTCGGTAGTAATAAAACCTGTGACACCACTGTCCAAAAAGACTACCGCTGTAACTGGGGTATCGGGAGAAGAGATGATTAAATCGTTTTGCCAGCCCAAAAAATGTCAGATGGGGGGCACCAAGTGATTCATGAATTCCTCTACATTCCTGACTGCCCAGTACCCCTGTTGGGAAGAGACATGCTCTCCAAACTAGGAGCACAAGGAGAGGCCCACCTTCCGGATGGACACTATGACTTATTTTCTCTCTCAGTACCACCCCAGGATGAGTGGAGTTTGCATGAGCCTCCGAAGGAAGAACCGGGTGGGCCAAAGAACATGAGAGAGAGCTAACTCAATTATTCCCTGAGGTCTGGGCGGAAGACAAACACCCCTCCCCCCAGGCTGGCTAAACATCAAGCCCCAGTGATAATAGAACTCAAACCAGACACCATCCCAGTTAGAAAGCACCAGTACCCTCTACTGATAGAGGCCTGGGCCGGCATACTGCCCCCCATCAATAGATTGAAACAAGCGGACATTCTAGTAGAGTGCCAGTTGGCTTGGAATACACCGATCCTGCCAGTCAAAAAGGAAGGACAGGACTATAGTCCTGTACAGGATCTCGGGGTAGTCAACCAGGCTACTGTGACTTTACATCCCACTGTTCCAAACCCCTATACCTTACTTAGCCTCCTCCCACCGGGGACTAAAGTTTATACTCACCTAGATCTCAAGGATGCCTTCTTCTGTGTACACCTCGCCCCAGCATCACAGCCCATCTTTGACTTTGAATGGGAAGATCCAGTCGGGGGCACCAAACAACAGCTCATCTGGACTCCCCCACAAGGGTTTAAGAACTCCCCAGCCATCTTTGGGGAAGCCTTGGCTTCTTACCTGAACTCATTCCATCCGGAAAAATATGGATGTTGGCTCCTACAATACGGGAATGATCTGCTGCTGGCTGCCAAGACCAATAAAAAATGCTGGAAAGGGACAAAAGCACTGCTCCAGCTGCTGATAGAAGCAGGTTACTGGGTGTCGAAAAAGAAGGCACAGATCTGCAAAGAAGAGGTAAGGTATTTGAGGTTTGTTTTAAAGAAGGACACAAGGTTCCAGACCCTAGTTGGGTCCTATATACTGATGGCACTAGCCTGATAAAACAAGGACAACAGCTGTCAGATTAGCCAAAGCAGAAGGGGCCATCAAGACTGAAAAGGGATAGTGAGAATTGCCAAGTGGCAAATTATTGGTACCAGAAGAACTGGCACACAATCTGGTAAGCCAAACACACCAAGCGACCCACCTAGGCCATGCTGCCTGCTCACAGATTAATGCTGCCTCTCGGGTATTCAGACAAAAACCTCCGGGTATTTAGCTGAAAGACACGCTGCCCTTTGAACACCTGGGAGTGGACTTCACTGAAATTACACCTCACCGACACTACCGTTACCTGTTGGTCATGGTACGTACGTTCTCGAGATAGGTAGAAGCTTTTCCTACCTGGACTAAAAATCATCAAAAGTAGCCCAGTGCCTGCTTAATGAAATAGCTCCCAGATTTGGATTTCCTACCAGCATTGGTTGAGACAATGACCCAGCTTTTGTTAGCTGATTTAGTGCAACAAGTAAACAAAACTTTAAACATCAAATGGAAACTGCACACTGCATATAGGCCCAGAGTTCTGAGATGGTAGAATGAACCAACCGGACATTAAAAAGACTCTTCAAGTAGATCATAAAGACTAACTGCTCCTGGGTGGACTTACTTCTGACAGCTCTGCTCAGACTCAGGATGACCCCACAGTCTCAAGGCTATTCTCCATATGAAATTGTGTATAGGAGACCCCCTCCCATAATAAAACAGGTGTCAGCAAATTTGCCTCAGGTAAGGGGAGGATAAGATTTCACAGCAGATGGAACTGGGTAAGGTAATAAATTGGGTAAGTAAGTTTGTACAAGAAACGGTGCTGTTCCCCCTTGGGGAACAAATTCATGAGTTTACACTTGGTGACCAAGTATGGGTCAAAGATTGGAAACATGATTTGCTAGCCCCTTGGTGAAAGGGCCTTTATGTTATTCTAACTACCCCTGCTGCAATTAAAGTTGCAGGTATTGTCCCTTGGATCCATTATACGAGGGTGAAGAGGACATACCATGCAGACCCAAAAAACGCTGAGTGGACTACACAGAGGGACCCTGCTGACCCTCGAGAGACTAAGACCATCCTTAAGAAGAAGGAAAAAAAGATCCTGGATGAGTGCCTTCAAGATGAAGCCGCACAATCAACTCCTGCTGCTTGGCCTCATCAACGTGATTTTAAATTTAACTTGTGTTTCAACTCAGGACAATGTTTTCATCTCATGGGCACATTCCTATGCAAACTTCCACAACACTTCCAACTGCTGGGTATGTAGGGCTATGCCTCTGTCAGTGACGGATGGACTTCCTTGGTGGGTGTCACCACTCTTCCAAGGAGATTTTAAACCACTCTGCTCTTTTCCGGGATGACAAAAAGAGACTTTCCTCTCTCTTGTCAATCATAACCTCTCCTTGCTCTCTTGGTGTAAGACCTACAGTCAGTAGACTCGGGTCATGGGGTTACATTTGATATAAATGCCAGTGTAACAAAAGCCTAACCTACAACAACCTCCAGTAAATCTACCTTATTTACATGCTAGGTGGACAAGATCCATGTTCCAATGGTATGAGTATATAGCTGCCTTATTCATACACTCTATAGGGACAACAGATATCATGATTAATGTAGAGGCCTTGACTAATTTGACAAAACAGGCCCTCCTAGATAAAACAAAAGCCATTCAAGCTTTGAAGGAAAAACAAATCCAAATGAGAAAAGCGGTAATTCATAATAAAATGGCTTTGAACATACTCACAGCTGCTCAAGGAGGGACCTGTGCTATAATTAAGGTTGAATGTTGTGTATACATTCCTGACTTATCTGGCAATGTGTAGACTGCTTTAGATGACATGAAAAACCAGATAAAAACAATGTCAAATAAAAACATTCCGTCCTGGGTAAAGGGAGACTGGTAAAAAACTATTATAACTGTTGTTATAGTAATCTTAATCATACTGCTTTGTGGGCCCTGCTTATTACAATACCTTGTAAATTTTGTAACCTAGAGGTTGATAGCATTCTCTCATGTGGGTGGCCGGAGGCCTAAGGTGCAGTATATCTCAATAAATGATACTCGTTATGAAAACTAAGAACATCAAGAGTGGGAAATGAAGAAGGAATCCATAGGGCCTGGACCCCATCTTAGGCCTGTTCATGCTGATCATGCTCGGCCACCTCTCCAACGGACTCTGGACTCTGTGCCTACTGCCTATGGAAACTACAATAGAAGGATAAGACCCCCTCTGGACAGGGGAATCTTGAAGATCACATCCAGATTACTCAGCGCCTAAGAGAAAACATACTCTAATCACCCCTGCCTCCAGAAAGGTCATCAATTCTTTCTGTATCTATCGGAGTGTAACCGTAGGCTTATTGATTATTAACTGTTTAAACACCTAACACTTGATAACACTTGAATAATGGGGTTATTGTGATTGTATTTACCCTTCCTTTGTTTTATGAAAGTCTCAAGGAAATTGGGGTGGTGGGTTCGGACATGTACACATGGGGTATAGAAGATTTTCACAAATGCTGGTTGGGGTCCTTGACTAAGAGGAGACTCTGCCTTGGGCCCGCCAGTGTAATAAACTGCACTCCATCTGCATTATCCTTCTGAGTGAGTTTGTTTCCCAGAACGTGTGGCTATAACATTTTCACCACAGTACTATATTGCTTGTTCATATTTAGCTCAAGATCAACTATAACTCTTACATCTTTATCTATGATACTTGGGATTAACCACTCTTTTTCAACTCTGTATTTATGAAGTTAAGTTTTCATATCTCTGTGATAGTTCATCCTTTAATCATTTTTCCCTAATAATATACTTTTTTTTTCTAATTTATCAAGGTAATTCTAACATCAAGGTAGATGTTAGAGTTTATCAAGGTAACTCTCTAACATCAAAACCCTGAGTTACATGAATCCTAGAAATATAAAGATCAGCCAACATTCTGAATATTCTTCCTCTATACAGGAAGAAGATGGCTGTCTCTGTAGTAGTGTCAAAGATACATGAATTGAGTGTACTTGAAACAGTAATTTGAGTAGCTCTGTTATGACAAATGGAAGAGGGAGGCATCTTTCTCTACTAGTGAACATAGCACAGACTTCGAAGATACAAAGAGACAGGCCAAAGAAGCACCTAGACATATTTCAGTAAGTGAGCCTTATTAGTAAATTAGCTTTTATCTAACTTTCATACACATGTGCTAAATCACTTCAGTTGTGTCCAACTCTTTGCGACCCTACAGACCATGGCCTGCCAGGCTCCTCTGTCCATGGTATTCTCCAGGCAAGAATACTGGAGTGGCTTGTCATATCATTCTCCAGGGGATCTTCCCAATCCAGGGATTGAACCCATGTCTCTCAGGTCTCCTGCACTGGCAAGCAGGTCCTTTATTATCAGTGCCACTTGAGAAACCTCCTAACATTCATAAGCAGACATTATGCTAAGTCGCTTCAGTCATGTCCGACTCTGTGTGACCCAATAGACGGCAGCCCACCAGGCTCCCCCGTCCCTGGGATTCTCTAGGCAAGAACACTGGAGTGGGTTGCCATTTCCTTCTCCAATGCATAAAAGTGGAAAGTCAAAGTGAAGTCGCTCAGTCGTGTCCAACTCTTAGCGACCCCATGGACTGCAGCCTACCAGGCTCCTCCATCCATGGGATTTTCCAGGCAAGAGTACTGGAGTGGGGTGCCATTGCCTTCTCCAAGCAGACGTTAAAAGGACCTAAAATTGGAAAGCATGCCAAACCTTGGAATAATTCAAGAAAGAAGCTCAATGTACTATGTAGAGGAGAGTTGTGTTCTGAACTACAGCTGTTTATATATTGTATAAAAAGTGTTGTGCATTACAAGAAGGCCAAAAATAATGGCTTTGGGGCTCATGGTCAGGGACAGCTAAACAATAGCTCAGGATTTTAGTTCAGTTAAGTTCAGTTTAGTCACTCAGTCGTGTCCAAATCTTTGCGACCCCATGGACTGCAGCACACCAGGTTTTCCTGTCCATCACCAACTCCCAGAGCTTTTTCAAACTCATGTCTATCGAGTCAGTGATGCCATAAAACCATCTCATCCTCTGTCATCACCTTCTCCTCCTGCCTTCAGTCTTTCCCAGCATCAGGGTCTTTTCCAATGAGTCAGTTTTTCGCATCAGGTGACCAAAGTACTGGAGCTTCAACTTCAGCATCAATCCTTCCAATGAATATTCAGGACTGATTTCCTTTAGGATTGATTTCTTTGATCTCCTTGCAGTCCAAGGGACTCTCAAGAGTCTTCTCCAACATCACAGTTCAAAATCATCAATTCTTTGGTGCTCAACTTTCTTCATAGTCCAACTCTCACATCCATACATGACTACTGGAAAAAACCATAGCTTTGACTAGATGGACCTTTGTCAGCAAAGTAATGTCTCTGTTTTTTAATATGTTGTCTAGGTTGGTCATAACTTTTCTTCCAAGGAACAAGTGTCTTTTAATTTCAAGGATGTAGTCACCATCTGCAGTGATTTTGGAGGCCCCCAAAATAAAGTCTCTTACTGTTTCCATTGTTTCCCCATCTATTTGCCATAAAGTGATTGGACCAGATGCCATGATATTAGTTTTTTGAATGTTGAGTTTTAAGCCAAATTTTTCACTCTCCTCTTTCACTTTCTTCAAGAGGCTATTTAGTTCTTCACTTTCTGCCGTAAGGGTGGTGTCATCTGCATATCTGAGGTTATTGATATTTCTCCTGAAAATCTTGATATTTCTTCCAGGCTCTAAGTACTTGGATTAAAGTGAAATGGATTAATAAGTCTAGTTTTAAGTAGATAAAGGAGTGTCTATATTTTACTGCATCTAAGACTAGAAAGAGAAGGGAAAAGTTAGCATTTAAGAAGAGTTCAAATAGCTTGAGGTAAAGCTAACAGATATTGATGAGGAAGAGGAAAGAAAAAAGAAATACCAAGTCTCAGTTAGCACATATTGGGTTCTATTTTGCCAGGATTTGGTCTGCTTTCCCCTAGGAGAGTCTGCACAGAATTAACACTTGTTAAATGTGTGACTTAACATTAGAAGTAAAAGGCAGTTCAGAAAACCAGAGCTCCTAGTGTCCAAAAAGCATTCAGACTTAAAATAAGAAGTGTCCAATAAACACTCTTACATATGAGACAGAATAAAAACAGAAACTTGGCAACCATAAAATTGACTCTAGGAACTGAATCAAAATTAATCATTGCAAGGCCCTGTACTAGGCAAAATAGTAGTGGTGGTAATAAATTGATGAATTAAACCTACTCTTTGTCTTCAAATAGCCAAAAATATATTTGGACCCTTTATATAAAAATATCTAACCTTCTAAAGAATAAGAGTAGTGAAGAGTCTCTCTATTGTATATTGAAACATAGTCCAAAGGTATAATAATTTAAACAATGTGAGTCTAAAGTAAAAGCAGACAGACATATCAATAAAAAATAGGCAGCATATTAGTGGTCTCAGTTCTTTTGTCCTCTATATATAAAACCAGGAGTGAAAATGTTAGAACATGTGGTATTTTTATTTATTAGTTTTTCTGACAAACCTTCATACTATTTTCCACAGTGGTTGCACCAATATATATTCTCACCAACAGTGTATGTGTATTCCCTTTACCTCATATCCTCAGCAACAGTTGTTATTTGTATTGTTTTTAATGAAATCCATTCTAACAGGTGAGAAGTAATATCTCATTGTGGTTTTGATTTGCGTTTCTCTAATAAACAGTGATATTGAGGATCTTTTCATGTGCCTATCAGTCATGTGCATTTGCTCTTTGGAAAAAATGTCTATTCAGTTCTTATGCCTATTTTTAAATAGGTTGTTTGTTTTTGATGTTGAGTTCTATGAACTCTTTATATATATTTGGCTATTATAACCCCTTATCAGTCATATCATTTGCAATTATGTCCTCCCATTGATCAGACTGTATTTTTGTTTTGTCAATGGTTTCTTTTGTTGTGCAAAAGGTTTTAAGTTTAATTAGGATCCACTTGTTTATATTTGCATTTATTTCCTTTGTTGTAGAGATAGATTCAAAAAAATATTGCTATGATTTATGTCAGAGTGCTCTATGTTTTCCTTTAGGAGTTACATGATTTTCAGTCTTACACTTAGGTCTTTAATCTATTTTGTGTTTATATACAGTAGTGTTAGAGAATGTTCTAATCTCATTCTTTTCCATGGATATGCTCACTTTTTCCAGCACTATTTATTGAAAAGACTGTCTTTTCTATATTGTATAACCTTGTCTCCTTTTTCATGGATTAATTGACCATAAGCAGATGGGTTTATTTCTGGGCTCTCTATTCCCTTCCATTGATCTATATATGTATTTTTGTGCCAGGATTGTACTGTTTTGATTACTGTATCATTATAATGTAGTCTAAAATAAGGGAGCATGATTCCTCTGGCTCTGTTCTTCCTCAAAATTGTCTTGGTTATTCAGAGTTTTTTGGTTTTTTTTTTTTCCGTACAAATTTTAAAATTACTTTTTTGTTGTTCTTTGGAAAATGTCATTGGTGTTTTAATAGGGATTGCATTTAATTTGTAGATGTCTTGGAGAGTATGGTCAAAAAACAAAATAATTCTAAAATATATATGCATCCCAATGTTCATAGCAGCATCATTACATGAGAAATCAAAATGCAAACACATTTGCTTCCATAAGTATGTTCACTACAACACTGATAGCAATTATTTGGATGGAACCAAAATGTCTATCAGTGGGAAACCAATTGAATAAGCTATAATTCATTCTTACAAGAGAAAAATGCTCACTCATTCTTTAAATGAGGTAAAAGTGTATATGCCAACATAGAATGGTCCACAAGACTTATTTTTAAGTGGAGAAAGTACTCACAACAGGTTATACATAATATAACCCTGTTAGTATTAACAGGTGTTTGATTCAGTTCAGTTCAGTTCAGTCACTCAGTGTTGTCCAACTCTTTGCGACTGTGTGAATCACAGCAAGCCAAGCCTCCCTGTCCATCACCAACTCCCAGAGCTTGCTCAAACTCATGTCTATCGAGTCAGTGATGCCATCCAACCATCTCATCCTCTGTTATCCCCTTCTCCTCCTGTCCTCAATCCCTCCCAGCAACAGGGTCTTTTCCAGTTAGTCACCTCTTCGCATGAGTTGACCAAAGTATTGGAGTTTCAGCTTTAGCATCAGTCCTTCCAATGAACACCCAGGACTGATCTCCTTTAGGATGGACTGGTTGGACCTCCTTGCAGTCCAAGAGACTCTCAACAGTCTTCTCCAACACCACAGTTCAAAAGCATCAATTCTTCAGCGCTCAGCTTTCTTCACAGTCCAACCTTCATCTCCATACATGACTACTGGAAAAACAATAGCCTTGACTAGACGGACCTTTGTTGGCAAAGTAATGTCTCTGCTTTCCAATATGCTATCTAGGTTGGTCATAACTTTCCTTCCAAGGAGTAAGCATCTTTTAATTTCATGGCTGCAATCACCATCTGCACTGATTTTGGAGCCCCCAAAATAAAGTCTGACACTGTTTCCACTGTTTCCCCATCTATTTCCCATGAAGCAATGGGACCAGATGCCATGATCTTCGTTTTCTGAATGTTGAGCTTTAAGCCAACTTTTTCACTCTCCAATTTCACCTGCATCAAGAGGCTTTTTAGTTCCTCTTCACTTTCTGCCATAAGGGTGGTTTCATCTGCATATCTGAGGTTATTAATATTTCTCCCAGCAATCTTGATTCCAGCTTGTGCTTCTTCCAGCCCAGTGTTTCTCATGATGTACTCTGCATAGAATTTAAATAAGCAGGGTGACAATATACAGCCTTGATGAACTCCTTTTCCTGTTTGGAACCAGTCTGTTGTTCCGTGTTCAGTTCTAACTGTTGCTTCCTGACCTGTATATAGGTTTCTCAAGAGGCAGGTCAGCTGGTCTGGGACTCCCATCTCTTTCAGAATTTTTCAAAGTTTATTGTGATCCACACAGTCAAAGGTTTTGGCATACTCAATAAAGCAGAAATAGATATTTTTCGGGAACTCTCTTGCTTTTTCCATGATCCAGCGGATGTTGGCAATTTGATCTCTGGTTCCTTTGCCTTTTCTAAAAGCAGCTTGAACATCTGGAAGTTCACGATTCACATATTACTGAAGCCTGGCTTGGAGAATTTTGAGCATTATTTTACTAGCATGTGAGATGAGTACAATTGTGCAGTAGTTTGAGCATTCTTTGGCATTGCCTTTCTTTGGGATTGGAATGAAAGCTGACCTTTTCCAGTCCTGTGGCCACTGCTGAGTTTTCCAAATTTGCTGGCATATTGAGTGCAGCACTTTCACAGCATTATCTTTCAGGATTTGAAGTAGCTCACCTGGAATTCCATCACCTCCACTAGCTTTGTTCGTAGTGATGCTTTCTAAGGCCCACTTGACTTCACATTCCAGGATGTCTGGTTCTAGGTGAGTGATCACACCATCATGATTATCTGGGTCGTGAAGATCTTTTTTGTACAGTTCTTCTGTGTATTCTTGCCACCTCTTCTTAACATCTTCTGCTTCTGTTAGGTCCATACCATTTCTGTCCTTTATCAAGCCATCTTTGCATGAAATGTTCCCTTGGTATCTCTAATTTTCTTGAAGAGATCTCTAGTCTTTCCCATTCTGTTGTTTTCTTCTATTTCTTTTCATTGATTGCTGAGGAAGGCTTTCTTATCTCTCCTTGCTATTCTTAGGAACTCTGCATTCAGATGCTTATATCTTTCCTTTTCTCCTTTGCTTTTTGCTTCTCTTCTTTTCACAGCTATTTTAAGGCCTCCTCAGACAATCATTTTGCTCTTTTGCATTTCTGTTCCATGGGGATGGTCTTGATCCCTGTCTCCTGTACAATGTCACGAACCTCCGTCCATACTTCATCAGGCACTCTGTTTATCAGATCTCGTCCTTTAAATCTATTTCTCACTTCCACTGTATAATCATAAGGGATTTGATTTAGGTCGTACCTGAATGGTCTAGTGGCTTTCCCTACTTTCTTCAATTTAAGTCTGAATTTGGCAATAAGGAGTTCATGATCTGAGCCACAGTCAGCTTCCTGTCATGTTTTTGCTGACTGTATAGAGCTTCTCCATCTTTGGCTGCAAAGAATATAATCAATCTGATTTCGGTTTTGACCATCTGGTGATGTCCATGTGTAGAGTCTTCTCTTGTGTTGTTGGAAGAGGGTGTCTGCTATGACCAGTGCGTTCTCTTGGCAAAGCTCTATTAGCCTTTTCCCTGCTTCATTCTGTACTCCAAGGCCAAATTTGCCTGTTACTCCAGGTGTTTCTTGACTTCCTACTTTTGCATTCCAGTCCCCTATAATGAAAAGGACATCTTTTTTGGGTTTTAGTTCTAAAAGGTCTTGTGTGTCTTTGTAGAGCCGTTCAGCTTCTTCAGTGTTACTGGTTGGGGCATAGACTTGGACTACTGTGATATTGAATGGTTTGCCTTGGAAATGAACAGAGATCATTCTCTCATTTTTGAGATTGCATCCACGTACTGCATTTTGGACTCTTTTGTTGACCATTATGGCTACTCCATTTCTTCTAAGGGATTACTGCCCGCAGTAGTAGATATAATGGTCATCTGAATTAAATTCACCCTTTCTCATCCATTTTAGTTCGCTGATTCCTAGAATGTCAACGTTCACTCTTGCCATCTCCTGTTTGACCACTTCCAATTTGCCTTGATTCATGGACCTGACATTCCAGGTTCCTATGCAATATAGCTCTTTACAACATTGGACCTTGCTTCTATCACCCGTCACACCCACAACTGGGTATTATTTTTGCTTTCCCTTCATTCTTTTTGGAGTTATCTTTCCACTGATCTCCAGTAGTATATTGGGCACCTACCAACCTGGGGAGTTCCTCTTTCAGTATCCTATCATTTTGCCTTTTCACACTGTTCATGGGGTTCTCAAGGCAAGAATACTGAAGTGGTTTGCCATTCCCTTCTCCAGTGGGCCACATTCTGTCAGACCTCTCCACCATGACCTGCCCTTCCTGGGTGGCCCCACATGGCATGGATTAGTTTCATTGAGTTAGACAAGGCTGTGATTCGTGTGATCAGACTGGCTAATTTTCTGTGATTATGGTTTTAGTGTGTCTGCCCTCTGATGCCCTCTAGCAACACCTACCATCTTACTTGGGTTTCTCTTACCTTGGACGTGGGGGTATCTCTTCACGGCTGCTCCAGCAAAGCACAGCAGCTGCTCCTTAAGTTGGTGAGGGGTATCTCCTCATGGCTGCCCCTCCTGACCTTGAAAGTGGAGTAGCTCCTCTCGGCCCTCCTGCACCCCTGCAGCCACTGCTCCTTGGACATGGGGTTGCTCCTCTCGGCGACCTCCCCTGACCTCGGGCGTGTGATAGCTCCTCTTGGCCGCTGCCCTGACCTTGGGTGTGTGGTAGCTCCTCTCAGCTGCCGCCCCTGACCTCAGATGTGGGGTAGCTCATCTCAGCTGCTGCCCCTGACCTCGGACCTGGGGTAGCTCCTCTAGGCCGCTCCTGTGCCATCGTAGCTGGCACTCTTGGTTGCCACCCCTGACCCTGGGCGAGGGGTAGCTCCTCTCGGCCATGCTTCTGCCTGATCCATCGCAGCCAGCGTGCTTATGATTATGTGGTGTTTTATTATGCACAGTAAATTTTTGGAAGTATATACTGTCAACTACAAATTGGCACTTACCAAGAGCACTGCCAATGACTGAACAACAAAGGCATTTGCCATCTGCCTCCATGGAGATTGAACCCCAAGATGCATATAGCTGTTGACTTTCAACAATCCCTGAGGGAGTTTGGGGTGGATGAGGCAATCTGCTCCAGGGAATCTGGTGGGACAGGTCTTTAGACAGTTGGTTGTTTTTAGGAACATATTTTATGATCTCAATCCTTGAATCTCCTCATATCTAGAGAAGTGTTAAATCCCTTCATGGTTACATCAGACCTTCACGACTAACAAAAAACCTTTTGTAAATTGAGTGCTTCATGGTACTGAACTCTCCCTTCCCCAAAACCTTATGTATTGCCTCCCAGGCTGCAGTCCTCATTTTGCCCCAAATAAAACTTAACTCACAACTCTCAAATTGTACATTGTTTTTTAGTCGACAATACAACAAATTATTGTAGTCATTCCTCCCTGGGAGTAGAAATGAGAAATCCAGAACAGGGTTGGGAAACTTTTACTTTTTATTTCATACCTTTTGAAATAACTCACCAATGAAGGTTGGCTTGACCATGACAAAGTTGTAGAAAGAGTGAAGAGGAGAAAGACTGGGAAGAGCCACTATATTTGATGATTTCAGAGTCACTAGGAGGCTTGACTAGAATAAATTTTTAGAATGGTGGGAACATAAGACAGACTGCAGATAAAGAAAATCCCGGTAACAAGAGTAGGTTACTTTAGAAAATTCTGATAATAAAAAGAGGAAAAAACAGAATTGTTGCTAGTGATAATGACAAAGATAAATTAGGGACTCAGGCCAGGATTTTTATTATTGTAATTTTAAAGGGCTTATAGAGCTGAGCTTGTTTATAAGTCAAGTCTGTGGAAAGAGAGATATATTGATGAAGGTAAAAGTGAGCACTTTATTTATTTTTTTTATTTTATTTTTAAACTTTACAATGTATTAGTTTTGCCAAATATCGAAATGAATCCACCACAGGTATACATGTGTTCCCCATCCTGAACCTTCCTCCTTCCTCCCTCCCCATACCATCCCTCTGGGCCGTCCCAGTGCACCAGCCCCAAGCATCCAGTATCATGCATTGAAACTGGACTGGCAATTCATTTCATACATGATATTATACATGTTTCAATGCCATTCTCCCAAATCTTCCCACCCTCTCCCTCTCCAACAGAGTCCATAAGAAGTGAGCACTTTAAAAGTCTCAGAACAAAGCCAAAACTAAGGGGGAAATAACCTTAAGCATTCTAAGGGAGCAGCTGAAAGAAGACACTGATAGACAGGCTCTCCCTTGAGAGCAATACGGAGAGAGCATGAACTCAGAGAACCATGGGGAACAACAGCTGACATCTGGGGCAGCAGACTATCAAATAGGATGAGCACAGAAAAGCACTTTCTTGACATGGACAAGAGAGGGATTTTTTAAGTGTAGGAAAGAAGCTTCATGAGGAAGAAAAATCAAAAGTGAACTCTAAAAAATCAAGAAGAGAGCTAGAGAAAAGGAAATTTAGGTACAGAAACTCAAATATATGTCATTAATCTTGGAGGTAAAGGAGAAAGGAGAAATATATGTATTGACAAAAGACACTTCATTTAAAGGAAATGAAATAAGGAGCAGAGAATCAAAGGCATACCAGGTTAGATTCCAAAATATGTTTTAATATTATTATTAATAACATTATTGATACATTTTGGAACTTTCCACAAAGTTTTCTTCAAGACTTCAAACATTTTCATTCTGTACTTCTACTTTCCCAAAAGCACTTTGAAGTTGGCCCCTGTGCACGTTCATGTAGTCTAGTTAACTGGGAGTCTTTGGCTTCATGTGCAAGGAACTTTAAGCTCATAAGGGTAAGCTCCATTTAAATGAACAAGTCTGCATTTTTCCATGCCTTATTCAAAGGGTTAGGGCAAGATAAACCCAAATGTACTATTTTAATAGAAACTATGTCTCCCTTGGACTCTCAAGACAACCCTCTACTGAAAACTCTATTGAGGCTACCCTCCTTGGCCTCTGCTTCTCAGATTCAAGATTTATCTTCCAATAACAGTTTTTACTTCTTTGACCTATTTCTCAACAAAGTGCATCCTTCTTTTCCATTTTCACATGCAGGGGCTTTATTTTCATGATAGACTGTATCTCTTCACAGTGTCATGCATGGCATGATCCTTGAGAAAGTCTAATGTGATATGACAGATTACACAGCCAGAAAAAGCCAAAAAGAAAATCTCAAAGTGACCTTTCTTAAAACACAGAAGACTACACAACTATTTCCTCAAACCTAAAAAATTTCATGAGATGAAAGAGGCTAATAGCCTTTGTATGGTAAAACTAGTCAAGTCATTTAGAAAAAAAAAATCTTGATGAGCCCATGCACTTTTTAATAATATATACAAACAAAATCCACTTTATTTAGATAGCTATTCAATAATTCAGTGTTTTCATTGAAAAGAAAAAATCTCATATGACTGTATTTTCCCAAATCCTCATCCTGTTCAAGAAACATTTTAGAGAGGAAGCTGAATATAAGAGTTAGGAATCCAGCATCACTCATTTTCTTACTAGTATGGGAATTAGTTATAAGAACATATTGTGAAACACTAATAATGAGGAAAATGTGTAAAAGACTATTAAAGAATGAAAAAATGCTTAGGTCAGTGCTGGACACATAACATTTGAATATGAATGTAAGAATTTACTTCTAATTTCACTACAAAAAATCATTAGAAATCAATGACTGAAAAATCACTGGAGTTCACAAAGGGCTGGAAATAGTTTATATTACCACCAGCAAGAATAGGAAGACTTTGTGATGCATGGATCATAGAATAAACTCCCCAAAGGGAACTGTCTTAGTATTGTAGCTAAACTAGTTCTATACCCACACTAGCAAAGCTGAAAATCAAGACTAAATGATGTGATTTCACGTAACATAATTGTATGTAGGAAATAATTCCAAGACTATTTAAAGGAGTAGAACATAGCCCAGCACTGGGCAGTATAAAATTCACATGAGTTTGCTCAAATCCATGTCCATTGAGTCAGTGATGCCATCCACACATCTCAGCTTCTGTCAACCCCTTCTTCCCCCACCCTCAATCTTTCCCAGAATCAGGGTCTTTTCCAGTGAGCTGGCTCTTCATATCAGATGGCCAAAGTACTGGAGCTTCAGCTTCAGCATCAGTCCTTCCAATGAATATTCAGGGTTGATTTTCTTTAGGATTGACTAGTTTGATCTCCATGCTGTCCAAAGGACTCTCAAGAATCTTTTCCAGCACCAAAATCTAACCAAAATTTGAAAGGATCAATTTTGAGGGGCTCACTCTTTTTATGGTATATCTCTCACATCTGTACAGAAATACTGACTTTGCCTATACTGACCTTTGTCAGCAAAGTGATGTCTCTGTTTTTTTTTTTTTGTTTTTTTTTTCAAGATTAACTCAGAAGTTT
Organism: Bos grunniens; assembly: GCF_055505025.1. Classification (NCBI taxonomy): domain Eukaryota; kingdom Metazoa; phylum Chordata; class Mammalia; order Artiodactyla; family Bovidae; genus Bos; species Bos grunniens. Next base: position 93,914,702 of record NC_141194.1, on the reverse strand, counting down.
TATTTTATTTATTTATTTATTTTGCCATACATTGCCATGAATCTGCCATGGATGTACATGTGTCCCCCAACCTGAACCCCCCTCCCAACTCCTTCCCTATCCCATCCCTCTGGGTTATCCCACTGCACCAGCACCGAGCACCCTGTCTCATGCATTGAACCTGGAATGGCAATTCATTTCACATATGATAATTTACATGTTTCAATGCCATTCTCCCAAATCATCCCACCCTCGCCCTCTCCCACAGAGTCCAAGAGACTATACATCTGTGTCTCTTTTGCTGTCTCATATACAGGGTTATCATTACCATCTTTCTAAATTCCATATATATGCATTAGTATACTGTATTGGTGTTTTCCTTTCTGGATTCACTTCACTCTGTATAATAGGCCCCAGTTTCATTCACCTCATTAGAACTGATTCAAATATGTTCTTTTTAATGGCCAAGTAATACTCCATTGTGTATATGTACCACAGCTTTCTTATCCACGCGTCTACTGATGGACATCTAGGTTGCTTCCATGTCCTGGCTATTACAAACAGTGCTGCGATGAACATTCGGGTACATATGTCTCTTTCAATTCTGGTTTCCTCGGTTTGTATGCCCAGCAGTGGGATTGCTGGGTCACATGGCAGTTCTATTTCCAGTTTTTTAAGGAATCTTCACACTGTTCTCCATAGTGGCTGTACTAGTTTGCATTCCCACCAACAGTGTAAGAGGATTCCCTTTTCTCCACATCCTCTCCAGAATTTATTGCTTGTAGACTTTTGGATAGTAGCCATTCTGACTGGCATGAAATGGTACCTCATTGTGGTTTTGATTTGCATTTCTCTGATAATGAGTGATGTTGAGCATCTTTTAATGTGTTTGTTAGCCATCTGTATGTCTTCTTTGGAGAAATGTCTGTTAGTTCTTCAGCCCAATTTTTGATTGGATCGTTTATTTTTCTGGAATTGAGCTGCAGGTGTTGCTTGTTTATTTTTGAGATTAATTCTTTGTCTGTTTTGATTTCTGTGTTTCTGATGGGTCTGTTAACATTTTCTATTTCTTCCTGGTTCAGTTTTGGAAAGTTGTACTTTTCTAAGAATTTGTCCATTTCTTCCAAATTGTCCATTTTATTGGCATATAGTTGCTGATAATAGTCTCTTATGATCCTTTGTATTTCTGTGTGGTCTGTTGTGATTTCTCCATTTTCATTTCTAATTTTGTTGCTTTGATTTTTCTCCCTTTGTTTCTTGAAGAGTCATGGCTAATGGCTTGTCAATTTTATTTATCTTCTCAAAGAACCAGCTTTTGGCTTTGCTGATTTTGGCTATGCTCTCCTTTCTTTCTTTTGCATTTACTTCTGCCCTTATTTGTATCATTTCTTTCCTTCTACTAACCCTGGGGTGCTCCATTTCTTCCTTTTCTAGTTGTTTTAGGTGTAGAGTAAGGTCATTTGTTTGACTTTTCTCTTGTTTCTTGAGGTAAGCTTGTATTGCTATTAACCTTCCCCTTAGCACTGCTTTTACCAAGTCCCATAGGTTTTGGGTTGCTGTGTTTCCATTTTCATTGTTTCTACAAATATTTTGATTTCTCTTTTGGTTTCTTTGGTGATTTGTTGGTTATTCAGTAGCGTGTTGTTCAGCCTCCATATGTTGGAATTTTTAATAGTTTTTCTCCTGTAATTGACATCTAATCTTAGTGGATAGTTGTCAGCAAAGATGATTGGAATGATTACAATTTTTTTGAATTTACCAAGGCTAGATTTATGGCCCAGGATGTGATCTATCCTGGAGAAGGTTCTGTGTGCACTTGAGAAAAAGTTGAAATTCATTGTTTTGGGGTGAAATGTCCTATATATATCAGTTAGGTCTAACTAGTGTATTGTATCATTTAAAGTTTGCGTTTCCTTGTTAATTTTCTATTTAGTTGATCTATCCATAGGTGTGAGTGGGGTATTAAAGTCTCCCACTATTATTGTGTTATTGTTAATTTATTACTTTCATACTTGTTAGCATTTGCCTTACATATTGTGGTGCTCCTATGTTGGGTGCATATTTATTTATAATTGTTATATCTTCTTGGATTGATCCTTTGATCATAATGTAGTGTCCATCTTTGTCTCTTTTCACAGCCTTTGTTTTAAAGTCTATTTTATCTGATATGAGTATTACTACTCCTGCTTTCTTTTGGTCTCTATTTGCAAGGAATATATTTTTCCAGCCCTTCACTTTCAGTCTGTATGTGTCCCTTGTTTCGAGGTGGGTCTCTTGTAGACAACATATATAGGGGTCTTGTTTTTTTATCCATTCAGCCAGTCTTTGTCTTTTGGTTGGGGCATTCAACCCATTCACATTTAAGGTAATTATTGATAAGTATGGTCCCATTGCCATTTACTTTGTTGTTGTGGGTTCGAGTTTATACACCCTTTCTGTGTTTCCTGTCTAGAGAAGATCCTTTAGCGTTTGTTGGAGAGCTGGTTTGGTGGTGCTGAATTCTCTCAGCTTTTGCTTGTCTGTAAAGCTTTTGATTTGTCCTTCTTTTTGAATGAGGTCCTTGCTGGGTATAGTAATCTGGGCTGTAAGTTCTTTTCTTTCATCACTTTAAGTATGTCCTGCCATTCCCTTCTGACCTGAAGAGTTTCTATCGAAAGAATAGCTGTCATCCTTATGGGAATCCCCTTGTGTGTTATTTGCTGCTTTTAATGTTTGTTTTTTTTGTGTTTGACCTTTGTTAATTTGATTGATATGTGTCTTGGGGTGTTTTGCCTTGGGTTTATCCTGTTTGAGACTCTCTGAATTTCTTGGACTTGGGTGTCTATTTCCTTCCCCATTTTAAGGAAGTTTTCAACTATTAGCTCCTCAAGTATTTTCTTATGGTCTTTCTTTTTGTCTTCTTCTTCTGGGACTCTTATGATTTGAATGTTGGGGTGTTTCACATCATCCCAAAGGTCTCGGAGGTTGTCCTCATTTCTTTTAATTCTTTTTTCTTTTTTCCTCTCTGCTTCATTTATTTCTACCATTCTATCTTCTACCTCACTTATCCTATCTTCTGCCTCTGTTATTCTACTGTTGTTTCCCTCCAGAGTGTTTTTTATCTCATTTATTGCATTATTCATTATATATTGACACTTTTTTATTTCTTCTAGGTCCTTGTTAAACCTTTCTTGCATCTTCTCGATCCTTGTCTCCAGGCTGTATATCTGAAACTCCATTTTGTTTTCAAGATTTTGGGTCATTTTCATCATCATTATTCAGAATTCTTTATCAGGTATATTCCCTATCTCTCCTTCTTTTGTTTGGTTTGGTGGGCATTTATCCTGTTTCTTTACTTCTGGGTATTTATCTGCCTCTTCATCTTGTTTATATTGCTGTGTTTGGGGTGGCCTTTCTGTATTCTGGCAGTTTGTGGTTCCTATTTATTGTGGAGGTTCCTCACTGTGGGTGGGGTTGGATGGGTGGCTTGTCAAGGTTTCCTAGTTAGGGAAGCTTGTGTTGGTGTTGTGGTGGGTGGAACTGGATTTCTTCTCTCTGGAGTGCAATGCAGTGTCCAATAATGAGTTTTGAGATGTCAGTGGCTTTGGTGTGACTTTGGGCAGCCTGTATATTGAATCTCAGGGCTATGTTCCTGTGTTGCTGGAGAATTTGCGTGATATGTCTTGCTTGGAACTTTTTGGCCCTTGGGTGGTGCTTGGTTTCAGTGTAGGTATGAAGGAGTTTGATGAGCTCCTGTTGATTAATGTCCCCTGGAGTCAGGAGTTCTCTGGTGTTCTCAGGATTTGGACTTAAGCCTCCTGCTTCTGGTTTTCAGTCTTATTTTTACAGTAGCCTCAAGACTTCTCCATCTATACAGCACTGATGATAAAATATCTAGGTTAATGATGAAAATTTTCTCCACAGTGAGGGACACCCAGAGAGGTACAAAGAGTTACATGCAGAAGCTAAGAGGGAGGAGGGAGATAGAGGTGACCAGGAAGAGAAGAGGGGAAATCAAAAGGGGAGAGAGCAAGCTAGCCAGTAATCACTATCCTTTGTGCTCTCCACAGTCTGGATCCCTCAGAGATGTTCACGGAGTTACACAGAGAAGGGAAGAGGGGGGAAGGAGACAGAAGTGGCCAGGAGGATAAAAGGGGGAATCAAAAGGAGAGCGACAGACCCAGCTAGTAATGAGTTCCCTAAGCGTTCTCCACAGCCTGAAAAACACAAAGAGATTCACAGAGTTGGGTACAGAAGAAAAGGGGGGAGGGATATAGAGGCGACCTGGTGGAGAAAAAGTAGAGTCAAAAGGAGGAGAGAGCAATCAAACCAGTGATCTCGCTCCCAAGTAAAAATGGGTACTGAAGACTGGGTTCTTAAAGGTACAAAGTTGATAACAAATACCAAAAAGCAAAGATTAAAAATCTAGAGTAGAGGTTAGATTCTCAAAAATACAATATTAAAAAAAAAGTCACAAAAATTATAATATATATATATATATATGAAGTTTGCTTTAAAAATAGGTTATTTTTTTGCAAGGTAATAGTAGGTTATAAAAATGAAAATTAAAGGTGTAATAGAGGACTTAAAATTTTTAAAAATTAATTTAACAATGATAATAGTAAAAATATATCTAGGACTTTCTCTGGAGCTGTTGTGGTTATGTGGGGTCAGTTCATTTTCAGATAATTCCTTTATCCGGGTTATACTTCTCAAGGTCTACAGGCCCCTTCCTATGTAGATGGTGCTAAGCTACAGGGTTTTAATCTATTGCACCTGTCACTTCCAAAGCAGCTCCCTTTGTTTATTTTAGCTTCTTCTGTTTGCTGGTCTCTTCAGTGTTTAATTTCTGCCGTGGCACAAGGAGGGCAGTGGTGGTCACTTTTTTTAGGCACACTTGTTCAGTCATGCTGTGGGGAGGGAGGAACACTGCCAACAAATATCACTGGTGTGTGTGGAGAGTGTGCACAGTGTTTCAGCCGCAATGGGTTTGCCCCCACTCACGGTGTGTGCACTTTCCCAGTCTACACTGCTCAGGCTCTAGGGTGCTCTGCCGGGAACTGTCTGATTCGGGCCCTGTGTTGCATGCATTCTCCAGGTCTAAGCCACTCAGGTTCAGGTTCTTGGGTACTCCACAAAGGCACACACTTGGTTGGGCCTGCGTTTTTTGCCCGTCCCAGGTCCGAGCAGCTCAGGTAACCAGGTGCTTGGCAAGCGCAGTCGCCCCTAGTTGAAGGCTGCATCTTATCACCTACCCTGTCCCAGCTGCTTGATTTTCTGGGTGTACAACAGGTGCGCCTTCTCAGGTGTGCTGTGTGTCTCTTCCAGGGAGCTGATCTCTGGCTGTGACCCTTCCGGCAGATGTTGACCATCCAGAATACCAAGAAGTCTTGGTTAGCAAAGAAGTCTGCTTGCAGTTTGGTAGACAATGCCTCTCTGGGGCTGTGATTGCCCCTTCTGGCTCTGGCTGCCCTCACCTGCCTGTCTCTGGCCAAGGATGGGCTGGTCTGCAGCCAGCTACCTCTGCTCAGTCCTTTGTTCTGTGAGCCAGCCTGGCAGTGTCTTAGGTTAGGGCTTTCGCGGGATAGCTATCCCACAGTCTGGGATGCTATCTCAAGCTAGTTCCCTCAGATTGCCCTCGCAGCATTCAGGCCCGGTTCTTACCCTAAGCAATGCAGCCCACACCTCCCTGTCGAGCCCCAGCTTGTTAGTGGGGGATGTGAGCATCTGGGCTGCTGCTCCACTGGGAGTTGCTGTTAGGCAGGTAATTTGTGGGTTTTAATTATATATTTATTTTTCCTCCCAGTTATATTGCCCTCTGAGATTCCAAGGCTCACCACAGACCTGACAGAGAGAGTGTTTGCTGGTGTTTGGAAACTTCTCTCTTTTTTAAGACTCCCTTCCTGGGATGCATCTCCATCCCTACCTCTTTTGTCTCTCTTTTTATCTTTTATATTTTGTCCTACCTCCTTTCGAAGACAATGGGCTGCCTTTCTGGGTGCCTGATGTCCTCTGCCAGCATTCAGAAGTTGTTTTGTGGAATTTGCTCCACATTCAAATGTTCTTTTGATGAATTTGTGGGGGAGAAAGTGGTCTCCCCATCCTATTCCTCTTCCATCTTAGGACCACACCCCAGTCTCTGCTTCTTAATATGATGTCTAGATTTGTCATAGCTTTTCTTCCAAGAAGAAAGCATCTTTTAATTTCATGGCTGCAGTCACCATCTGTAGTGATTTTGGAGCCCAAGAAAATAAAATCTAGAAAAGCTAGGGAAATAAAAACAAATAAAATCCAAAGAAAAGGAAGAAAGAAATCATAAAGATCAGAGCAGACATAAATGAAACAGAGACAAAGAAAACAATAGAAAAGATCAATAAAATTAAAAGCTGGTTCTTTGAAAAGATAAATAATATTGATAAATCTTTAGCCAAACTCATTAAGAAAAAAGACGGCTCAAATCAATAAAATTAGGAATGAAAAAGGACAACTTACAATAGACACCACAGAAATCCAAAGGGTCATGAAAGACTACTATACTAGTTTGCCAAAACAATTATATGCCACCCCCCCCAAAAAAAAAATGGACAACTTAGAAGAAATGGGCAAATTCTTAGGAAGGTAGGCTCTCCTAAGAGTAAATCAGGAAGAAATAGAAAATATGAACAGACTAATCACAAGTTGGAGAAAGAAATGGCAACCCACTCAAGTATTCTTGCCTGGAGAATCCCATGGACAGAAGAGCCTGGGGAGCTACAGTCCATGGGGTCACAAAAGAGTTGGACACAACTTAGCAGTTAAAAACAATCACAGGTACTGAAATTGAAACTGTGATTTAAAATCTTCCAACAAGCAAAAGTCCAGGATCAGATGGCATCACAGGCAAATTCGATCAAATTTTTAGAGAAGAGTTAACATCTATCCTTTAGAAGCTATTCCAAATACTGCAGGGTAAGGAAGACTCACACATATTCTACGAGGCCACTATCATCAAAACCAGACATCACAAAAAAGAAAATTATTGGCCATTAAAACCGATGAACATAAATGCACGGTCAACAAAAGAGTCCAAAATGCAGTACTTGGATGCAATCTCAAAAACGACAGAATGATCTCTGTTCGTTTCCAAGGCAAACCATTCAATATCATGGTAATCCAAGTCTGCCCCAACCAGTAACGCTGAAGAAACTGAAGTTGAATGTTTCTATGAAGACCTACAAGACCTTTTAGAACTAACACCCAAAAAAGATGTCCTTTTCATTATAGGGGACTGGAATGCAAAAGTAGGAAGTCAAGAAACACCTGGAGTAAAAGGCAAATTTGGCCTTGGAATACAGAATGAAGCAGGGAAAAGGCTAATAGAGCTTTGCCAAGAGAACGCACTGGTCATAGCAGACACCCTCTTCCAACAACACAAGAGAAGACTCTACACATGGACATCACCAAATGGTCAACACCGAAATCAGATTGATTATATTCTTTGCAGCCAAAGATGGAAAAGCTCTATAGAGTCAGCAAAAACACAACAGGGAGCTGACTGTGGCTCAGATCATGAACTCCTTATTGCCAAATTCAGACTTAAATTGAGGAAACGAAGGAAAACCACTAGATCATTCAGGTATGACCTAAATCAAATCCCTTATGATTATACAGTGGAAATGAGAAATAGATTTAAGGGACTAGATGTGATAGACAGAGTGCCTGATGAAGTATGGACGGAAGTTCGTGACATTGTACAGGAGACAGGGATCAAGACCATCCCCATGGAAAACAAATGCAAAAAAGAACAATGGCTGTCTGAGAAGGCCTTGCAAATAGCTGTGAAAAGAGGAGAAGTGAAAAGCAAAGGAGAAAAGGAAAGATATAAGCATCTGAATGCAGATTTCCAAAGAATAGCAAGAAGCAATAAGAAAGCCTTCCTCAACGATCAATGCAAAGAAAAAGAGGAAAACTACAGAATGGGAAAGACTAGAGATCTCTTCAAGAAAATTAGAGATACCAAGGGAACATTTCATGCAAGAATGGGCTCAATAAAGGACAGAAATGGTATGGACCTAACAGAAGCAGAAGATATTAAGAAGAGGTGGCAAGAATACACAGAAGAACTGTACAAAAAAGACCTTCACAACCAAGATAATCACGAAGGTGTGATCACTCACCTAGAGCCAGACATCCTGGAATGTGAAGTCAAGTAGGCCTTAGAAAGCATCACTACAAACAAAGCTAGTGGAGGTGACGGAAATCCAGTTGACCTATTTCAAATCCTGAAAGCTGATGCTGTGAAAGTGTTGCACTAAATATGCCAGCAAATTTGGAAAACTCAGCAGTGGCCACAGGACTGGAAAAGGTCAGCTTTCATTCCAATTCCAAAGAAAGGCAATGCCAAAGAATGCTCAAACTACTGCACAATTGTATTCATCTCACATGCTAGTAAAATAATGCTCAAAATTCTCCAAGCCAGGCTTCAGCAATACGTGAACCATGAAATTCCAGATGTTCAAGCTGGTTTTACAAAAGGTAGAGGAACCAGAGATCAAATTGCCAACGCCTGATGGATCATCAAAAAAGCAAGAGAGTTCCAGAAAAACATCTATTTCTGCTTTATTGACTATGCCAAAGCCTTTGACTGTGTGGATCACAATCAAATGTGGAAAATTCTTCAGGAGATGGGAATACCAGACCACCTGAGCTGCCTCTTGAGAAACCTATATGCAGGTCAGGAAGCAACACTTAGAATTGGACATGGAACAACAGAGTGGTTCCAAATAGGAAAAGGAGTACGTCAAGGCTGTATATTGTCACCCTGCTTATTTAACTTATATGCGGAGTACATCATGAGAAACGCTGGGCTGGAAGAAGCACAAGCTGGAATCAAGATTGCTGGGAGAAATATCAGTAACCTCAGATATGCAGATGACACCACCCTTATGGCAGAAAGTGAAGAGGAACTAGAAAGCCTCTTGATGAAAGTGAAAGAAGTGAGTGAAAAAGTTGGCTTAAAGCTCAACATTCAGAAAATGAAGATCATGGCATCTGGTCCCATCACTTCATTGGAAATAGATGGGGAAACAGTGGAAACAGTGTCACACTTTATTTTGGGGGGCTCCAAAATCAGTGCAGATGGTGATTGCAGCCATGAAATTAAAAGACGCTTACTCCTTCGAAGGAAAGTTATGACCAACCTAGACAGCATATTCAAAAGCAGAGACATTACTTTGCCAACAATGGTCCGTCTAGTCAAGGCTATGGTTTTTCCAGTGGTCATGTGTGGATGTGAGAGTTTTACTGTGAAGAAAGTTGAGTGCCGAAGAATTGATGCTTTTGAACTGTGGTGTCCAGACAACTGTGTTGTCTGTTTTGATCTCTCCATTTTCATTTCTGATTTTGTTGATTGATTCTTTTCCCTTTGTTCTGATGTGTCTGGCCTATTGGTTTTTCAATTTTATGTATCTTTTCAAAGAACCAGCTTTTGGTTTTGCTGATTTTTACTATGGTCTCTTTTGTTTCTTTTGCATTCATTTCTGCCCTAATTTTTAAAATTTCTTTCCTTCTACTAACCCTGGGGTTCTTCATTTCTTCCTTTTCTAGTTGCTTTAGGTGTAGAATTAGGTTATTTATTTGACTTTTTTCTTGTTTCTTGAGGTAAGCTCGCATTGCTCTGAACCTTCCCCTTAGCACTGCTTTTCCAGTGTCCCATAGGTTTTTGGTTGTTGTGTTTTCATTTTCACTGGTTTCTCTGCGTATTTTGATTTCTTTTTTTATTTCTTCTATGATTTGTTGGTTATTCAGAAACATGTTTTTCAGCCTCCATATTTTGGAATTTTTAATAGTCTTTTTCCTGTAATTGACATCTAATCTTACTGCATTGTGGTCAGAAAAGATGATTGGAATGATTTCAATTTTTTTGAAATTACCAAGGCTAGATTTATGGCCCAAGATGTGATCTATCCTTGAGAATGTTCCGTGTGCACTTGAGAAAAAATGAAATTTATTCTTTTGGGGTGAAATATCATATAGATATCAATTGGGTCTAACTGGTCCATTGTGTCATTTAAAGTTTGTGTTTCTTTGTTAATTTTCTGTGTAGTTAGTCTATCCATAGGTGTGAGTGAGGTATTAAAGTCTCCTACTCTTATTGTGTTATTGTTAATTTCCCCTTTCATACTTGTTAGCGTTTGCCTTACATATTGCAGTGTTCCTATGTTGGGTGTATACATATTTATAACTATTATATCTTCTTCTTGGATTGATCCTTTGATCATTATGTAGTGTCCATCTTTGTCTCTTTTCACAGCCTTTGTTTTAAAGTTTATTTTATCTGATATGACTACTGCTTTCTTTTAGTCTCTATTTGCGTGGAATATCTTTTTCCAGCCCTTCACTTTCAGTCCATATGTGTCCCTTTGTTTGAGGTGGGTCTCTTGTAAACAGCATATATAGGGGTCATGTTTTTGTATCCATTCAGCCAGTCTTTGTCTTTCGGTTGGGGCATTCAACCCATTTACATTTAAGGTAATTATTGATAAGTATGAGAGTCCCTTGGACTGCAAGGAAATCTAACCAGTCCATTCTGAAGGAGATCAGCCCTGGGATTTCTTTGGAAGGAATGATGCTAAAGCTGAAACTCCAGTACTTTGGCCACCTCATGCGAAGAGTTGACTCATTGGAAAAGGCTCTGATGCTGGGAGGGACTGGGGGCAGGAGGAGAAGGGGATGACAGAGATTGAGATGGCTGGATGGCATCACTGACTCAATGGACGTGAGTCTGAGTGAATTCCGGGAGTTGGTGATGGACAGGGAGGCCTGGCATGCTGTGATTCAAGGGTCACAAAGAGTCAGCACGACTGAGCGACTGAACTGAACTGAACTGAACTGATGGTCCCATTGCCATTTACTTTGTTGTTTTGGGTTCGAGTTTATACACGCTTTCTGTGTTTCCTATCTAGAGAATTTCCTTTAGCATTTGTAGAATAGCTGGTTTGGTGGTCCTGAATTCTCTGAGCTTTTGCTTGTGTGTAAAGCTTTTTATAAGAGTCGGACACGACTGAGCGACTTCATTTTCACTTTTCACTTTCATGCATTGGAGAAGGAAATGGCAACCCACTCCAGTATTCTTGCCTGGAGAATCCCAGGAACAGGGGAGCCAGGGGGCTGCCATCTATGGGGTCGCACAGAGTCGGACACAACTGAAGCGACTTAGCAGCAGCAGCAGCAAGCTTTTTATTTCTCCTTCATATTTGAATGAGATCCTTTCTGGGTACAGTAATCTGGGCTGTAGTTTTTTTTTTTCTTTCATCACTTTAAGTATGTCCTGCCATTCCCTTCTGGCCTGAAGAGTTTCTATTGAAAGATCAGCTGTTATCCTTATGGGAATCCCCTTGTGTGTTATTTGTTGTTTTTCCCTTGCTGCTTTTAATATTTGTTCTTTGTGTTTGATCTTTGTTAATTTGATTAATATTTGTGTTGGGATGTTTTGCCTTGGGTTTATCCTGTTAGGGACTCTCTGGGTTTCTTGGACTTGGATGTCTATTTCCTTCCCCATTTTAGGGAAGTTTTCAACTCTTATCCCCTCGAGTATTTTCTCATGGCCTTTCTTTTAGTCTTCATCTTCTGGGGCTCCTATGATTCGAATGTTGGGGCATTTCACATGGTCCCAGAGGTCCCTGAGTTTGTCCTCATTTATTTTATTTCCTTTTTCCTCTCTGCTTCATTTATTTCTACCATTCAGTTTTCTACCTCACTTATCCTATCATCTGCCTCTGTTATTTTACTGTTGGTTCCCTCCAGAGTGCTTTTCATCTCATTTATTGCATTATTCATTATTGATTGACTCTTTTATTTCTTCTAGCTCCTTGTAAATAAATAAATTTTTAAAAGAAATAAGTATTTCTCAAAAAAACTGAATAGCTACATGTAAAAACAAATGAAATTAGAATATTCTTTAAAACCTCAAAGCCTCAAAATGGATTAAAGTCCTATATGTTAGACCAGAAGTATAAACCTCTTAGAAGAAAGCATAGAATGCTCTTTGACCTAATTTGCAACAGTATCTTTTTTAATCTTCCTCCTAGAGTAATGGAAATCAAAGCAAAAAATAAATTAGACCTAATCAAACTCAAAAGCTTTTGAACAACAAGGAAACCATAAACAAAACAAAAGGACAATCCACAGAATAGGAGAAAATATTTGCAAATGAAACAACTGACAAGGTATTTATATCCAAAGTTTACAAACAGCTCATGCATCTCAATATCAGAACAAACAAACAACAAAAATGAGAAACAACCCAATTAAAAAATGGGAAAAAGACCTAAATAGACATTTCTCCAAACAGGACATACAGATGCTCAAGAGGCACTTGAAAAGATGCTCATCATCTCTAATCATTAGAAAAATGCAAATCAAAAGTAAAATGAGATATCACCTCACAACAGTCAGAATATCCGTAATCAAAAATCTACAAACAATAAATGCTAGAGGGAGTGTGCAGTAAAAGGAACCCTCCTACACTGTAAGTGGGACTGTAAATTGGTGTATCCACTATGGAGAACAGTTTAGAGCTTCCTTAAGAAACTAAAAATAGAGCTACCATCTGATCCAGCAATCCCACTCCTGTGCATGTTTCCAGAGAAAAATATGGCTTTAAACATTATGTGCACCCCAATGTTCACTGCACCTCTGTTTACAATAGCCAAGACATGGAAACAACTTAATGTTCATCAACAGAGGAATGGATAAATAAGACAAGGTATATATATAGATTGACTATTACCCAGCCAATAAAAATAATGAAATAATGCCATTTTCAGCAACATGAATGGAATTGGAGATTATCGTACTAAGTGAAATAAGTCAAGACAGAGAAAATCAAAGATCATATGTAGAATCTTTAAAAAATTATGCAAATGAACTTATCTATAAAACAGACAGACAGACTTACAGAACAAACTTATGGTTACCAGAAAGATGGGTGAGGAGAATAAACTGGTAGATTGTGATTGATATATAGACACTACTATATATAAAATAGATAATTAATAAGGACCTGCTGTATAACACAGGGAACTCTACCTGATACTCTGTAAAAGCCTATATGGGAAAATAATCTGAAAAATAATGGATATATCTATGCATAACTGAATAACTTGGCTATACAACTGAAACTAACACAACATTGTTAATCAACTATACTCCAATATAAAACAAAAATTAAAAAACTTGATGTACTACAAAGCTATATTAATCAAAATAATATGGTACTAGTATAAATATATAAACAAAGACCAATGAAACAGAATTAAGAGTCCAGAAATCAGCACTTCCATATATGGTGAATTAATATTTGACAATGAATTCAAGAATGCACTATAGAGAAAGGATTGCATCTTCAATAAGTACTGGAAATACTGGAACTTTATCTTACACCATTCACAAATATTTACTCAGAATGTGCTAAAGACATAAACATATGACCTGAAACTGTAACATTCCTAGAAGAAAACATATGGGCAAAACTCTTTGACATTGGTCTTGGCAATGATAATTTGGATATGACACCAAAAGTATAGACAACAAATACAAAAATCAAAAATCAAAAAATACATCAAAACAAAAAGCTTCTGCACAACAAAAAGAACAATCCACAAAATGAAAATGCAACCTGCCAAATAAGAGAAAATATAAACATTACAAATCATACATCTGATAATGGGGCAATATACTATATATATATATATATATATATATATATATTTGTCTACACTGAATTGTATTTGCAGCATGTGGGATCTAGTTCTCTGACCAGGGATCAAATCCAGGCCACCTGCATTGAAATTGCAGAGTCCCAGCCACTGGACCACCAAGGAAGTCCCTACAAAATATATATTTTTTAAAACTCATATAACTCAGCAAAATAAAACAATCTAATTTTTTAATTGACATAGATACTAAATAAACATTTTTCCAAATATAATACAAATGGTAACAGGTATATGAAAAGATACTCAACATAACCAATCACCAGGAAAATGCAAATCAAAACCATAATGAGATATCACTTCACATCTGACCTGTTAGAGTACCTATCATCAAAATGAAAGGAGATAACAAGTGTTTGTGTGGATGTGAAGAAAAGGAACACTTATTAGCTATTGGTGGGAATGTAAATTGGTACAGTCCCTATAGAAAACTGTATAGAAGTTCCTCAAAAAATAAAAAATAGAACTACCATATGATTCAGTAATTCCAAAATAAATTTAATTAGACCCAAAGGATATATCTTTACTACCTAGGTCATTACGGCATTATTCACAAAAGCCAAGATATAGAAACATTTTTTGTGTTCATAAATGGGAATCCATCAAGAAGATGCAATATATGCATATACATAATGCAATATTATTTAGCTCCAAGAAAGAAGAAAATCCTTCTATTTCCAACAAAATGGATCAAGCTTCAGGGCATCATTCTAAGTTACACAGTCATACTAAGAAAGATAAATACTGATATCACTTTGATGTAGAATCTAAAAAAAGATGAACTCAGAGAAACAGAGAGTAGAATGTGAGTTACCAGGGTTTAAGTGATGGGGGAACTGGGGAGACACTGGCCAAAGCATGCAAATTTTGTTATAAGATAAATAAGTTTGGGAATCTAATGTTAAACATGATGATCATATTTAAGAATATGTGCATGTACATGTGCAAGTGTTCAGTTGCTCAGTCATGTCTAACTCTTTGCAACCCCGTAGGCTATGGCCTGCCAGGTTCCTCTATCCATGGAATTTTCCAGACAAGAATATAGGAGTGAGTTGCCATTTCCTACTCTAGGGGATCTTTCCAACCCAGGCATTAAACTTGCATCTCTTGGACCTCCTGCATTAACAGGATTATTCACCACTGCACCAGCTGGGAAGCCCTTATATTTAATAGTACTGTATTATATACTTGGAAGGAGTTCGTCAAGGCTGTATATTGTCACCATGTTTATTTAACTTATATGCAGAGTACATCATGAGAAACGCTGGACTGGAAGAAACACAAGCTGGAATCAAGATTGCCGGGAGAAATATCAATAACCTCAGATATGCAGATGAAACCACCCTTATGGCAGAAAGTGAAGAGGAACTAAAAAGCCTCTTGATGAAGGTGAAAGTGGAGAGTGAAAAAGTTGGCTTAAAGCTCAACATTCAGAAAACGAAGATCATGGCATCCAGTCCCATCACTTCATGGGAAATAGATGGGGAAACAGTGGAAACGATGTCAGACTTTATTTTTCTGGGCTCCAAAATCACTGCAGATGGTGACTGCAGATGGTGACTGCAGCCATGAAATTAAAAGACACTTACTCCTTGGAAGGAAAGTTATGACCAACCTAGATAGCATATTGAAAAGCAGAGACATTACTTTGCCAACAAAGGTTCATCTAGTCAAGGCTGTGGTTTTTCCTGTGGTCATGTATGGATGTGAGAGTTGGACTGTGAAGAAGGCTGAGTGCTGAAGAATTGATGCTTTTGAACTGTGGTGTTGGAGAAGACTCTTGAGAGTCCCTTGGACTGCAAGGAGATCCAACCAGTCCATTCTGAAGGAGATCAGCCCTGGGATTTCTTTGGAAGGAATGATGCTAAAGCTGAAACTCCAGTACTTTGGCCACCTCATGCAAAGAGTTGACTCATTGGAAAAGACCCTGATGCTGGGAAGGATTGGGGGCAGGAGGAGAAGGGGACGACAGAGGATGAGATGGCTGGATGGCATCACTGACTCAATGGACATGAGTCTGGGTGAACTCCGTGAGTTGGTGATGGACAGGGAGGCCTGGTGTGCTGCGATTCATGGGGTCCCAAAGAGTCAGACATGACTGAGTGACTGATCTGATCTGATATACTTGGAAGTTCCTAAAAACATAGATCTTAAATGCTCTCACCACAAAAAAGAAATAGTAATTATATAAGATGATGGCAGTACAGGCTAAAGCTACAGTAATAATTATTTCACAATAATTAAGTGTATCAAAGCAATATATGTTTCACCATAAACTTATACACTGTTATATGTCAAATATATCTCAAGAACGCTGTTATAAAAAAAAGGCATCTGTAGGGTAGAGGGAGAAGGAAAAGGGAAATAGATGTTCTTAGGTTTCCATATTCTAACTGACATTGTAAAATATTGATTATTAATAGACTGGGAAATTTTAAAAGTGTATTTTGTAATTCCTAGGTACAAAGATGTATAGTTAAAATAATAATATATAAGTTAAAATGGACCACTGAAAACTATCAATATTTAAAAAGAAGACTGAAAATGAGATACAGTATAGACTTAAATGTAAACATATCAAAACATCAAATATAAATGATATAAAAACAGCAATTAAAGGAGAACTTATTTGAAAAGATGAAAAAGATATGATTCAATTAAATGTTCTCCACAATAATTTTAAATATATTGATATTGATATGTTAAAGAGAAAAGACATAGCATACAAAGTCAAAAGAAAGCAGATGTGCTTATATTAATATGAAAGTAGACTTTAGAATGAACAAAATTAAAAGATAAAAACAGACATCACATATTGATAAATGGGTCACTTCACCAAGAAGTTATCACAATTCAAAATACAACTTCAACACTCCTCTGTGATAGAACTAGAAGATATGTTTGGCAAAAATATATAACTGAATGACACAAACAATTGCACTGACAATTATATAATACTCCGTTCATCAATAGCAGAATACATAGTCAGTTAAACAGCATATGAAACATTCACCAGGATAGACCATATTTTGTTCTAAAACAAAACTTAGCAAATATTTAGAAACTGAAATCATACAAAGTATGTCTCCTCTGACCATCATGTAATTAAACTAGAAATCTGAAACAAATATGAAGTTAAAATCTCTAATCAATTCAAAATTAAACAATATACTGCTAAATTTGAACTTAGAATACAACATCAAACTTTGTGAGACTTGCTAAAGCAATGCTTTAAAAGAAAAATTATATTAAATGATCATACAAGAAAGGGAGGCCTGGCATGCTATAGTCTATGTGGTAGCAGAGAGTTGGACATGGTGACTGAACAGCAACAATCATTAGGAAAGAAAAAAAGTCAAAAATCAATAATCTAAGTTTCCACCTGAAGAAACTAGGAAAGGAGAAAAATAAACCCAAAACAAGAGCAAGGAAAGAAATAATCAAGAGAAGAGCTGAAATCAATAAACTCGATACAGAAAAACAACAGAAAATTGCAATTAATTCAAAATATGTTTCTTGGAAAGATCAATAAAATTGATAAACCTCAAGCAATACTGATGAAGAAAAAAGAGTAAAGGCATAAATTACCAATATCAGGAATGGAAGAAAAGGAATGTCACCATAGAATGCAAAGATATTAAAAAGAATAATACGGAAACAACTATTGTTTACAACTATTGTAAACTAATAATATTATAAACAGCTCTACACCAAAAAAACTAACAACTTATATCAAAAGAATCAACTGCTAGGCTATCATAAAATACTACAACTCACCCATAATGAAATAGATAATTTGACTAACCCTATACCCATTAAAGAAATAAAATTTGTAGCAAATTTAAAAAGCAAGAAATTTCTAGGCCCACATGTTGTCTCTAGTGAATTTTACTAAGCATTTAAAGAATAAATATCTTTGGTATTACACATTATATTTCAGAAAATAGACGTAAAGGAATTACTTCCCAGTTCAGTTTATAAGCCCCACATTATTCCAATGCTAAACCAAATGGAGAGAACACAGCAAAAAGAAAACTATAGATTAATATCCCTCACAAACCTAGATATAAAAATTCTCAATGAAATATTAGCAGAGGGAATCCATTATTATTTTTAAAAAAGTATAAGACATCAAAACCAAGTGGGTTTTATGCCAAGAATGCAAAGCTAAATCAAAATTTGAAAAATTAATCAATATAATCCAACATAGTAACTGTCTTAAGAAAAATTAGAGGTATATAAATTAAGGCAAGCAAGTTTTTTAGATAAAATAAAACACCCACTGATGATTAAAAAAAGCTCTCAGCATGATAAAGGGTATCTACTTCATGCTTATTAGAGAAACACTGAATATTTTCCCCCTATGTTTAGGAACACTAAAAATTATAAAATATTGCTTAGATAAGTTAAAGTTCTCAGTAAGTGGAATATATACCATGTTCATGAGTGGATGACACAACTTTGTTGAAGTATGAATTCTACTGAAATTATAGATGGATACAACACAATCACAATGAAAATTCTAGCAGTTTTGTTTATAGAACAAGACAAGCTGATTTTGACATTTTTATGGAAATGCAAAGCAATTAAGATATTCAAAGAAACTTTGAATAAGAACAAAAAAATATTTAAACTACTTGATTTTAAAACTTGGTATAAAGCTGCAATAATCAAGTCTGTGTTATATGTTATATCAGTGAAAAGATAGACAAGTAGTTCAGTGTAACAACATTAAGCTCACAAACAGTCCTGTACATAGGTTAAATAATTTTCCACAAAAGATCAAAGTAATTCAAAAAGTAAAGGATACTCTTTTAAACAAATTATACTTGAATGATCAGATGTGAAAGTGGCTCTGTTGTGTCCGACTCTTTGTGACCCCATGGACTATACAGTCCATGGAATTCTCCAGGCCAGAGTACTGGAGTGGGTAGACTTTCCCTTCTCCAAGGGATCTTCCCAACCCAGGGATCGAACCCAGGTCTCCCAGATTGCAGGCAGATTCTTTACAGCTGAGCCACCAGGGAAGCCCAAGAATACTGGAGTGGGTGGCTATCCTTTCTTCAGGAGATTTTCCTGACCCAGGAATCAAACCAAGATCCCTGCATTGCAGCAGCAGTCTTTACTAGCTGAGCTACCCAAGAAGCCCTATATACAAAAATCACTGATCCTCACCTCACACCATATACAAAATTTACTTAAATATAGCATGTACCCATATATAAACCTGAAACTATATATCCTCCAAAAGAAACTACAGAAGAAAATCTTTGAGACTTTGAATTAAACCAAAATTTCTCAAAAAAAATACAAAAAGGAAAAAAAAAAGATAATATGGACGTTATCTAAGTTTAAAATATCTACTCTTCAACAGCCAGTGTTAAGAAAATGAAAAGACAAGCTATAGATTGGAAGAAAATATTTGCAAAACATGTATCTGGCAAAGGACTTTATTCAAAATTTATAAATACCTCTTACAATTTGAAAGAAGCCAAACAACATGATAAGAAAATGGACACAAGACCTGAATAAACATGTTCTCAAAAATATTTTAAAATGGCAAAAAAAGCACGTGAAAAGATTCTTAACGTTATTTAAGAACATTACAAATTAAAAATCTCTATGACATACCACAACATACTCAGTAGAAACACCAAAATGAAACAATGACAATACCAAGTGTTTGTTAGGGTCTGGCATAACTGGAATTCTCAAATTACCTGTGCTAGTGTAAAAATCATACAATTTCCAGAAATAATTAGTTTCTTATAACATTAAACATATGCTTATCCTTTGATCTCGCTATTCCATTCCAAGTTAAAAATCAAGAGAAATGAGAACACATGCACACACCAAAAATTATACATGAATGTTCATAGCAGCATTAGTCATAACAGCCAAAAAGTGGAAACAGTCCAATTGCTCATCAACTGGTAAATAGAGCAACATATTATATTATATTATATTATATTATATTATATGTGAAAAGAAGAGAAGCGAAAAGCAAAGGAGAAAAGGAAAGATATAAACATCTGAATGCAGAGTTCCAAAGAATAGCAAGAAGAGATAAGAAAGCCTTCTTCAGCAATCAATGCAAAGAAATAGAGGAAAACAACACAATGGGAAAGACTAGGGATCTCTTCAAGAAAATCAGAGATACCAAAGGAACATTTCATGCAAAGATGAGCTCAATAAAGGACAGAAATGGTATGGACCTAACAGAAGCAGAAGATATTAAGAAGAGATGGCAAGAATACACAGAACAACTGTACAAAAAAGATCTTCACAACCCAGATAATCACGATGGTGTGATCACTCATCTAGAACCAGACATACTGGAATGCGAAGTCAAGTGGGCCTTAGAAAACATCACTACGAACAAAGCTAGTGGAGGTGATGGAATTCCAGCTGAGCTATTCCGAATCCTGAAAGATGATGCTGTGAAAGTGCTGCACTCAATATGCCAGCAAATTTGGAAAACTCAGCAGTGGCCACAGGACTGGAAAAGATCAGTGTTCATTCCAATCCCAAAGAAAGGCAATGCCAAAGAATGCTCAAACTACCACACAATTGCACTCATCTCACACGCTAGTAAAGTAATGCTCAAAATTCTCCAAGCCAGGCTTCAGCAATACGTGAACCATGAACTTCCTGATGTTCAAGCTGGTTTTAGAAAAGGCAGAGGAACCAGAGATCAAATTGCCAACATCCACTGGATCATGGAAAAAGCAAGAGAGTTCCAGAAAAACATCTATTTCTGCTTTATTGACTATGCCAAAGCCTTTGACTGTGTGGATCACAATAAACTATGGAAAATTCTTCAGGAGATGGGAATACCAGACCACCTGATCTACCTCTTGAGAAATTTGTATGCAGGTCAGGAAGCAACAGTTAGAACTGGACATGGAACAAAAGACTGGTTCCAAATAGGAAAAGGAGTTTATCAAGGCTGTATATTGTCACCCTGTTTATTTAACTTATATGCAGAGTACATCATGAGAAATGCTGGACTGGAAGAAACACAAACTGGAATCAAGATTGCTGGGAGAAATATCAATAACCTCAGATATGCAGATGAAACCACCCTTATGGCAGAAAGTGAAGAGGAACTAGAAAGCCTCTTGATGAAAGTGAAAGTGGAGAGTGAAAAAGTTGGCTTAAAGCTCAACATTCAGAAAACGAAGATCATGGCATCTGGTCCCATCACTTCATGGGAAATAGATGGGGAAACAGTGGAAACAGTGTCAGATTTTATTTTTCGGAATTCCAAAATCACTGCAGATGGTGACTGCAGCCATGAAATTAAAAGATGCTTACTCCTTCGAAGGAAAGTTATGACCAACCTAGATAGCATATTGAAAAGCAGAGACATTACTTTGCCAACAAAGGTCCATCTAGTCAAGGCTATGGTTTTTCCTGTGGTCATGTATGGATGTGAGAGTTGGACTGTGAAGAAGGCTGAGTGCCGAAGAATTGATGCTTTTGAACTGTGGTGTTGGAGAAGACTCTTGAGAGTCCCTTGGACTGCAAGGAGATCCAACCAGTCCATTCTGAAGGAGATCAGCCCTGGGATTTCTTTGGAAGGAATGATGCTAAAGCTGAAACTCCAGTACTTTGGCCACCTCATGCAAAGAGTTGACTCATTGGAAAAGACCCTGATGCTGGGAGGGATTGGGGGCAGGAGGAGAAGGGGACGACAGAGGATGAGATGGCTGGATGGCATCACTGACTCAATGGACGTGAGTCTGAGTGAACTCCAGGAGTTGGTGATGGACAGGGAGGCCTGGCGTGCTGCAATTCATGGGGTCGCAAAAAGTCGGACACGACTGAGCGACTGATCTGGTCTGATTATATTATATTAATCCAGTAGAAGAATGGCCTATTGATACAGGTAACAGTATAGATGAAAGAAATCACGCAAAAAAATTATATGTATATATACTGTATGATTCTATTTATATCCAATTTGAGAAGAAGCAAATTTACAGTGACAAAAAGCAGTGACCCATTTTGGGGATAAGGGATGTACTGCAAAGTGACACGATGGAACATGTTGAATTGATAAAAATTTCTACATTTTGATTATGGTATTAGTCATACATAGTATACTTTTGTCAAAATTCATCAAATTTTATACTTAAAATAGGTGAATTTTACTACTGTAAATTGTTACCTCAATAAAGCTGATTAAAGCAAGGAGATCCAACCAGTCTCTCCTAAAGGAAATCAGTCCTGAATATCCATTGGAAGGACTGATGTCAAAGCTGAAATTCCAATACTTTGGCCACCTGATGTGAAGAGCTGACTCATTTGAAAAGACCCTGATGCTGGGAAAGATTGAAGGCGGGAGGAGGAGGGGCCGACAGAGGATGAGATGGTTGGATGGCATCAATGGATATGAGTTTGAGTAAACTCTGGGACTTGGTGATGGACATGGAGGCCTGGCAGGCTACAGTCCATGGGGTAGCAGAGTTGGACACAACTAGGCAACTGAACTGAACTGAAAGCTGATTAAATAAAATTGATGTAATTTAACTTACCTTACTTGGCAACCCACTCCAGTACTCTTGCCCGGAAAATCCCATGGACGGAGGATCCTGGTAGGCTACACTTCATGGGGTCGCAAAGAGTCGGACACGACTGAGTGACTTCACTTTCTTCACCTTCACTTTCACTCTTTAGATAGTATAGCCACAGTAAAAGATGCTATATTTTATGAAGTCATGACATATCTAGGAAAAAATGAAATGTCAGTTTAATGACATACCTAGAAAAAGATGAGCTGAATCATTTTAGCATTTTGGAGCTTCTTCCAAGGTTTGAATGTATTGTGTTTTAGTCTCTAATTTGTTTTTCTTCACTGTGCAATTCAGGATCAACATCATTCCTGACATATCAGAAGTAAGTTCAATCAACTGGCCATCACTTTTTATTAATAGCTTGAGACTTAAATTACATGTCTTCTATGTCAATATTCATTTTAAGAAAAGAAAAAGTAATTCAATTTTAAGTTGTATGTACACTGATTTGATATTTGTAATAACACTTAAAGTTATTTTTATTGTATAAATCCCATGACAAGGTTCATATTAAAACTGGTCACTTTAGTAACTTCAGAGTGATGTTTTTAGTTTTACAGTTTTTAGCTTTCTTCTATAGCTTTCTTCTATAGCTTATTCTGAGCATTCCACTCCTTGGATAGAAATGCAGAGGTCCATAGTATATGTTTGGGATCATGTTAGGAGACTATCCCTGTATTAAGGATTCAGTGACAGCTGATATTTATATCACTAGTTGTTATGCTTGTTCCTTTGATACTCAGGAGTATCTTTGCAGTATTTTATCCAAATTTGATGTTAAATTTTGACTCCAAAAAAGGACATACCCTGGAAAAGTGTCCATTTTCCTAGGAATATATAAGTCCTAGAACAAACTCCACATTCACAGAGCTATTTTTCGTTTCCCTAAAGCCAATTCTGCATGGCATATGGGGGAAAGGGTATTGGCAACTGAAGAACAAAGTGACCTTTTGAATCCTCTCACTCCACTATATGAAAGGCGGTAATGGATAGTTGAAAAATTATGAACCTGGAGGGCAATAATTCAACAATTTATAACTGGACAATATTACTTGTGTTAATCTTTCTAAGCCTTAGTCTCTGCAAAATAGAGATAGGATGTATCTTGCAGTGTTATTGTGATTATTAATATTAGAGGATAAATATATGTTTGTATATATAAGGGTTTCCAAGGTGGCACTAGTGGTAAAAAAAAAAAAAAAAAAAAAAAACCCTACCTGCCAAGGCAGGAGACATAAGAGATGCAGTTTTGATCCCTGGGTTGGGAAGATCCCCTGCAGGAGGGCGTGGCAATCCACTCCAGGTTTCCTGCCTAGGGAATCCCATGAACAGAGGAGCCTGGTGGGTCCATAGAGTTGCAAAGAGTAGGACATGACTAAAGCAACTTAGCATGCACATGTATATGTAGCCTTCCACATTGCAAGTATCTAAAACATGGTAACTGTTATTATGATTATACTTGGCATACTTGAGAATGCAGTTTGTAACACTCTTCAGAGATAAAGGACTCATTTTCCTCTATTTTCAAACATAGAATTTGTGTTAATAAAGGGTAACTTGGGGCTCAAAAGTCTAAGCAAAACCTCAATTCTTTACTTTTTTCTGATGTCCAGTCTTCAGACCTCTCTACTCTGATGTTCAAAATTAAATGTCATGAAAGAGGCCTTGGTGTACCCAGGTTGGTCATCATCTCAAAAACATATCTGTAGCCATGAGATGTGGAATTCATTTTTGTAAGATGAAGCAAAATTTCAAACAAAACTACATTCTTCTCTGAGCTAATCTGCTCAGCCATCCCTAGCACTTTACTGTTGTCTCTCATTAAAGCCTGCCAACCATTTACCATTCAAGAGTAAAAATGGAAGATTACCCAAAGTTCTAGAAAGCAAAAATAAGCTGAATATAGAAACAACAACAACTCTCCGTTATTTGAAAGAATTCTCAGCAATGACTCAGGGAAGAATGGAGGATCAAGGCAAGGAGAGAGGGAGTGGAGGGAGAGAATGCAGTCATCAACAGGATTTTGAAAACATAACTTTTCCTCTAAAGCATAATCCCCCAAACCTGCTGCTATATTCTCTGAAGCAAATAATAAAACAGAATGCAAAGTAAATTCTTATCTTACTATTGAATCCATATGCAAAACAACTATTGATGCACTTCAGAAGAATGCATTCTTCATTTTCATCATTATTGCAGACTCATTCTGTGATTGCTCTCTCAATGGGTGACTGCAATAAGCCCAAAGGCACAGTTCACTCTTCTGAAAGAACTATTCAGAGTCACTTCCTAAATGCCCGCCTCAGAACTATCATTTTAAAAAACTCTAGGTTTTCCTTCATTCTACAAGTGCAACCCATACTTCTTAATGTTTGGAGAAAGAAGGAGGCAATAGAAAAAGACCAATAACTCAGTGACATTTCAAAGGAAGCTAAGGCAGTGGTCTCAGCTGGGATCTGGAGTGGTGGATTAAGTTTTCATTTCCCTTGAGAAGGTTGAGATCCACTTATGGGGGATTCATGATGTGGTCAGACCTAAGTGAGTGAGTGAGTGAGTGAAGTCGCTCAGTTGTGTCCGACTCTTTGCGACATTTCCTTCTCCAGGAGATCTTCCCGACCCAGGGATTGAACCCAGGTCTCCCTCATTGTAGGCATACGCTTTACCATCTGAGCCACCAGGGAAGATCAAAGTGAAAGTGAAGTCATGTCCGACTCTCTGCGACCCCATGGACTGTAACACAACCAGGCTCCTCAGTCCATGGGATTTTCCAGGCAAGAATACTGGAGTAGGTTGCCATTTCCTTCTCCAGGAGATCTTCCCCACCCAGGGACTGAACCCAGGCCTCCCGCATTGTAGACAGACGCTTTACCGTCTGAGCCACAAGTGGGCAAGAGCTAAGTGGGCAAGGCTCAATTTGTGCATTCCATAAAGGGTTGCAACAGGCCAGAGAGATGGCAGGGGTATAGCTCTGTCACAGGCTAAAATGAAAAGTAATAGCAAGGGAAAGGCTGAGCATTCCACCATCCTTATTCTGCCTCCTCCTCCTATGAAAGGTGATTTTGACCAATGCTGCTGATTGTCAGTAAAGAAATCTGTTCTTTGCTCCTATCTCTGTCAGACTTACCCCAGAGATAGAGTGCAGAGGCTGAAAAGGAAAAGAGAAAGTTAAAGTTTGTTTGTTTGTTTACCTTATTGACTTGACTAATGTAGAAAGCAGAGATGTGCATAGCTAGCTACCTTCCAGGTTGTGCTGTTACCAACTCAAAATCTGTCACAAAGTGACCTGGAGGAAAAGACAAGACAGATGATCTGAGAGAGTGCCTCAGGCCCCTCCTATTAGCAGGCACTGATTACTAAGAACATTTTCATGAGCAGTGCAAGATTTTTGTTTTTGCACATGACCTTTAAAACTACCTGATAAGCTATTTGCACTGCCAAGCCTAGAAGTTTCAATAGACAGAGAGAAGATGAACATTAACCTTAATGGCTAAATTACTGAGTGTCACTCAAAAGGCCTTTCCCCTTGAAAGAAGGCTGTGCAGCAGCCACTTCCTTTAAAAACTTAACAAAAGGTCTCCATTGAAATCAAAACTGCCAAGTTTTCCACATTTGGGCACTTTAAAAGTTAACATGTTACCTTTAGCAATAGACATTCTTTTTTTAAAAAATCAATAACCTGGTCAAAAAATTAGAAGGAATTTTATTAAAGCTTTCTGAAAGAACTTGAAGAAAGTTTCTTAGGATAATGATATGTGTGTGTGTGTGTGTGTGTGTGTGTGTGTGTGTGTGTGTGTATGTATATGTATATCTCAGGGGAACACTATACATATCGGGTTGTGTGTGTATATATATATATATATACACACACACACATGTAGAGGCTTCCCTGGTGGCTCAGTAGGTAAAGAATCCACCCACAGTGCAGAAGACCTGGGTTCGATCCTTGGGTTGCAAAGATCCAGTGGAGGAGGGCATGGCAACCCTCTCCAGTATTCTTGCCTAGAGAATCCCAATGGACAGAGGAGCCTGGCAGGCTGCAGTTCATGGGTTGCAAACAGTCAGACATGACTGAGCAACTAAGCACAGTAGAACTTACACACACACACACACACACACACACAAGAATATATATCTTATTCCAGAAAAGGCAAAAAACCCTGCATAAATAAAGGAAGCCACTTTAGTGTTTCCAGCCCTTCATTCATTTATGACTACCTACTTTATGCCAAGCACGATACTAAATCCTTGGGGTTAAATGGTGAGAAAAATTAGAAACATTTACCCTCCATCATTGGACTCACTATCTAGTGGAGGAAATAGATCTTAATCAAGAAATCACACAAATACAGAAAAAGAGGACTCATTACATTGTAATGTTTCCAGTGAATGCATTCTGGTAGAAGTTTGGAGAAAATGACTGCCCAGAAATAGCCATCCTCTCTAAACAGATAGGGCAGTGATACCTCCAGGTTTTATAGAACAAAAACTGGAAGCCCTTTCTTAGCCTCTAGGAAGTCCATTATCATGAAACAACAAGTTGTATTATGACCATTGGTCTCTGTTTGACCTTAGTGCCTAACACTTTTCTCACTCATTCCTTCATTCAGTCCACAATCATTTATTAGGTTTTTACTATGTGCCAGAAACTATGTTAGACCCTGGGTATAGAAAGATATGGCAACCCACTCCAGTAGTCTTACCTGGAAAATTCCATAGACAGAGGAGCCTGGTGGGCTACAGTCCATAGGGCCACAAAGAGTCAGACACAACTGAGTGTGCATGCACACACATACAAAGATAAATAAGACCAAGTTCCTTCCATCAATGAACTTACAGTCTACTGGGAAAGACAGACACAAGTAATTACAATACAGCACAGTAATTGCTCTACTAGAGAGAAGTATGAAGTGAGATGAGAATTCAGAAGAAAAAAAAAGCTGCTTTTCTAATACTTTCTGGGGCCTAATCCATCAGCAAAATCCTCACTACACAGGACTGACAGGAAAACACAGGCAGATCGTTTGTCCTGTCACTTGGCGTTGCAGCTGCGGTCAGAGACTTCCACTCAAGAAAGGTGGGCAAGCAGGTGAAGAGGAAACAGTGACATTAACAAACATAGCATGCCATTCTAAACTCAGGGCACAAGTCAATTTCATTCCTGGAAACTCATCCCTGAAACCTCATTGCAGAAAGTAAAAAGTCTCCCACTTCACCCTACCACCAAGCTAAGGATGGTTTTGTGTCTTTGAAGCAACTTCTCTACACGTCTGTCTCAAGTGCACTTACCTGCCACCCAGGGCCCTTCTTAGCCTTTTCCATACTTTTTCCTTTTTAAATAATTGGAGACATAATTTATGTCAAACATATAATGAGAGCTACTGCTTTACCTAAGTCTACCCTTCAACAAAACACTTAACTCCAACTAGGGAGATGCAAGTATAAAGAAGTAAGCATTTTCAGGAAAAAATAATTAAATTAATATAAAATATATATACCATAACTCTCTTTTTCAGTCATCAATTACAGGAGAAGGAACAAAATTCTAATATCAGCTATTGAACTGACCATATTCCCTGTTGCAATAAGTAAGCAGTTCTAATAAAATAGTATCTGATTCTTATCTCTTTTAGGATTTAATATGTAGCAATGTGTTAATGCTCCAAACTGCCCTAGAATCCTGGGGGAATAAAGGAAACTCCTAGGATCTTTTAAAGGGAGCTCAAACCTAGTCTCTCTTGCTTAAAGGTGAAGGTCCAAGAGTTTCTAATGCTAAAGGTACTACCAACAGAAATAGAATCATTTGGGGAAAATGACACCAGTTTTCAAAGAGAATACACACTGAGAGAATCTAGCAACACTTTTTCCATCACTATGTGGTATACATTGAGATTTACATGGATACATATGGCATCACACAAGACTATCATATGCCACATCTGAGCAAGTCACATAAACAGTCCAGGTATTCTTCATATACTACTTCAAACATGTAGTGTCTCATCACTCCAACCCGGTATAGTGCTGACTGAGGTCTCCTTAATTGCCATCCATTTTTTCTTTTACTCCTTTTGCAAGATAAAATAGACCTATTTCAGCATGGTAAAAAGAACCCAAATATCCCATTACTGCTTTTGCAAAGGTCACTCTCCTGCTTTGAGCTGGGGTTATTTTTAATCACAGGTTATATATCTTAAAGGCAAGGCCTTTGTTGAAACCTCCAGTTCATTTAAAAAAGTCTCTGGACATACTGAATAAATCACACTCAGAAGTTAAATGTAGTGATAGGCTCTCCTTACATGCAAGGCACTAGGGAGCCTGTCTCCAACTAGCCT
The DNA here is from genome assembly GCF_055505025.1 of Bos grunniens. Taxonomy (NCBI): domain Eukaryota; kingdom Metazoa; phylum Chordata; class Mammalia; order Artiodactyla; family Bovidae; genus Bos; species Bos grunniens. Next base: position 93,886,079 of record NC_141194.1, on the reverse strand, counting down.
TACTTCCAATGCAAATTAGGTCTTCACCCAGCCAAGATCAAGATGATAGTACTCATCTCAGTATACTACAGGCTAGGAAACTTCAACCCATTGAGGACCATGGAACTAGTTTTAATAAAATGTAGACCAAAAGGAGCTGAACTTCATGGGTCACTTAAAATCTCCTGGAAGCATTTCAGGAAGAGAAGCAGAGAGATAATGTCCTGGCTAAGTTCCAGGCTGAAGAACAAGGCAGAAGCTAGAATACACATTCATTTAAAAGGATAACTTCTATACTTCACTTGAAATATCTCACTCTAAGTTTACCTCAACTTTTGTTACAATGTCTCTGTCACAAAGACACCTGGATTCCTTTGGTAACTGAAACTAAGAAAGTCTTATGGATAAAATTCGTATTTGTTGTGACTCACTAAAGGTAATATATAAATAACTATTTATGGATTTTATTCTCAGGCTCTATCTTTTTGATTTACAATGTTGTTTATATTACTGTTTAAGGTTAAAGCTGTGTTATATACCTGGAAATTATATATAAATAGGCCAAATTTTGAATCAGATTAAATATTCAGAAGATGAAGTGGCTGTCAGCATTTTCATTTGCTTTATTTTGAATGCCAAAGAACAAATAGCTTTCTCCAGATCTCAAAATCCAGCGTAATGAATCAGCTTCCTCCTGTTCGAGCATATTTTCTATTTAATATGTTAATATGAATTTGTTTCTTAGTTTCAAAAAATTGACTTGGAAAGTTTGATATAAGAACTAAGATGCATAATTGCATTGTCTGTAATGAAGTAGCCCCTAAGCATTATCTTACCATCAGCAAGATTGAGTTCTGATAAATAAGCCCAGTTGTCAGTGAACAGTAACAAATGTTCTTGGCCTACCCATGTAACATTTCACATGGATTTAAGTACATTCTGCCATCCTATAATGACCTTTAATGAAGCCCTTGTAAGATTGAACCTCCTTTAAGGGATAAGTATAATAAAATTCTTTTCTACATTTTGAGGGAAGGCAATAAAAATTAGATTCCAGCATATAAAGTTCTGTACCAATAAGCTTCTGTTATGCATTATTACCATTATTAATGTAGTAATCACATCTAACCTACTCTTTGGACATTAATAAAAAAGTGTTTCTAAAAGATGATTTTAAAATGATTGGTAGAGGTAGGGGATTAAGAGGTACAAACTGCTATATATAAAATAAATAAGCTATAAGGATATATTGTACAGCAGAAGGAAATATAGCCACTATTTTGTAATAACTATAAGTGGAGTATAATTTATAAAAATTTTGAACTGGTATTTGTACACATGAAACAAACATAATATTGTAAGTCAAGCATTGGACAATTTTAAATTTAAAAACTATAGGTCAAACTTTAAGATTAAAAAAACAAAATGATTGTTGTACTTTTATTAAATTTAATTTTATAAAATATCTATAGTCTTAAATTAAGGTATGTTTGGCTCAAAACTTTTCTACTGGAATAACAAGTAAAACGTCAAATTGAACAGCACTTGAAATAAGAAAATTCAAAAACCTATCTTTTTTGCCTTATTTATATTTTAATTAATTTATTTATTTTAATTGAAGGACAATTGCTTTACAATATTGTGGTGGTTTTTGCCATACATCAACATGAATCAGCCACTGGTGCACATGTGTCTCCCCATCCTGAATGCCCCTCCCACCTCCCTCCCCACCCCATCTCTCTGGGTTGTCCCAGAGCACTGGATTTGTGTGCCATGCTTCATGCATCGAAATTGCACTATTCATCTATTTTACATATAGTAATATATATGCTTCTCCAAGCCAGGCTTCAGCAATATGTGAACCGTGAACTTCCCTGATGTTCAAGCTGGTTTTAGAAAAGGCAGAGGAACCAGAGATCAAATTGCCAACATCCGCTGGATCATGGAAAAAGCAAGAGAGTTCCAGAAAAACATCTATTTCTGCTTTATTGACTATGCCAAAGCCTTTGACTGTGTGCATCACAATAAACTGTGGAAAATTCTGAAAGAGATGGGAATACCAGACCACCTGATCTGCCTCTTGAGAAATTTGTATGCAGGTCAGGAAGCAACAGTTAGAACTGGACATGGAACAACAGACTGGTTCCAAATAAGAAAAGGAGTACATCAAGGCTGTATATTTTCACCCTGCTTATTTAACTTATATGCAGAGTACATCATGAGAAACGCTGGACTGGAAGAAGCACAAGCTGGAGTCAAGATTGCCGGGAGAAATATCAATAACCTCAGATATGCAGATGACACCACCCTTATGGCAGAAAGTGAAGAGGAACTAAAGAGGAGAGTGAAAAAGTTGGCTTAAAGCTCAACATTCAGAAAACGAAGATCATGGCATCCGGTCCCATCACTTCATGGGAAATCGATGGGGAAACAATGGAAACAGTGTCAGATTTTATTTTGGGGGGCTCCAAAATCACTGCAGATGGTGACTGCACCCATGAAATTAAAAGACACTTACTCATTGGAAGGAAAGTTATGACCAACCTAGATAGCATATTCAAAAGCAGAGACATTACTTTGCCAACAAAGGTACATCTAGTCAGGGCTATGGTTTTTCCTGTGGTCATGTATGGATGTGAGAGTTGGACTGTGAAGAAGGCTGAGCGCCGAAGAATTGATGCTTTTGAACTGTGGTGTTGGAGAAGACTCTTGAGAGTCCCTTGGACTGCAAGGAGATCCAACCAGTCCATTCTGAAGGAGATCAGCCCTGGGATTTCTTTGGAAGGAATGATGCTAAAGCTGAAACTCCAGTACTTTGGCCACCTGATGGGAAGAGTTGACTCATTGGAAAAGACCCTGATGCTGGGAGGGATTGGGGGCAGGAGGAGAAGGGGACAACAGAGGATGAGATGGCTGGATGGCATCACTGACTCGATGGACGTAAGTCTGGGTGAACTCCGGGAGTTGGTGATGGACAGGGAGGCCTGGCATGCAGCGATTCATGAGGTCGCAAAGAGTCGGACACGACTGAGCGACTGAACTGAATATACATGCTTCAATGCTATTCTCTCAAATCATCCCACCCTTGCCTTCTCCCACATAGTTCAAAAGTCTGTCCTTTATATCAGTGTCTCTTTTGCTGCTTTGCATATAGGGCTGTCATTACCATCTTTCTAAATTCCATATATATGTGTTAATATACTGTATTGGTGTTTCTCTTTCTGACTTACTTCATTCTGTATAATAGGCTCCAGTTTAATCCACCTCATTAGAACTGACTCAAATGTGTTCTTATTTTATAGCTGAGTAATAGTCCATTGTGTATATTTACCACAACTTCCTTATCCATTTGTCTGCCGATGGACATCTAGGCTGCTTCTATGTCCTAGCTACTGTAAACAGTGCTGCAATGAACATTGGGGTACAAGTGTCTCTTTCAATTCTGGTTTCCTCTGTGTGTATGCCCAAGAGTGGGATTTCTGGGTCATATGGCAGTCCTATTTCCAGTGTTTTAAGGAAAAAAACTGTTCTCCATAGTGGCTGTACCAGTTTACATTCCCACCAGCAGGGTAGGAGGGTTCCCTTTTCTCTATACCCTCTCCAGGATTGATTGTTTTTAGACTTTCTGATGGCAGACATGCTAACCAGCATGAGATGATACCTCATTGTGGTTTTGATTTGCATTTCTCTAAAAATGAGTGATATTAAGCATCTTTTCATGTGTTTATCATCCATCTGTATGTCTTCTTTGGAGAAAGGTCTGTTTTGTTCTTTGGCCCACTTTTTGATTGGATTGTTTGCTTTTCTGATATTGGGATGCATGAGCTGCTTGTATATTTTGAAGTTTAATTATTTGCCAGTTGTTTCATTTTCTATTATTTTCTCCCATTTTGAAGGCTGTCTTTTCACCTTGCTTATAGTTTCCTTCATTGTGCAGAAGCTTTTAAGTTTAATTAGGTCACAATTGTTTATTTTTGTTTTTATTTCCATTAATCTGTGAGGTGGGTCATAGAGGATCTTTCTGTGATGTATGTCAGAGAATGTTCTGCCTATGTTTTCCTCTAAGAGTTTTATAGTTTCTGGTCTTACATTTAGATCTTTAATCCATTTTGAGTTTATTTTTGTGTATGGTTTTAGAAAGTGTTCTAGTTTCATTCTTTCACATGTATTTGACCAGTTTTCCCAGCACCATTTGTTAAATAGATTGTCTTATCTCCATTGTATATTCTTGCCTACTCTGTCAAAGATAAGTTATCCATAGATGCATGGATTTATATCTGGGCTTTCTATTTTGTTCCATTGATGTATATTTCTGTCTCTGTGCCAGAACCATACTATTTTAATGACTGTAGCTTTGTAGTATAGTCTGAAGTCAGGCAGGTGGATTCCTCCAGTTCCATTCCTCTTTCTCAAGATTGCTTTGGCTATTCAAGGTTTTTTGTATTTCCATACAAATTGTGAAATTATTTATTCTAGTTCTGTGAAAAATACCATTGGTAGCTTGATAGGGATTGCATTGAATCTATAGATTCCTTTGGGTAGTATACTCATTTTCACTATATTGATTCTTCCAATCCATGAACATGGTATATTTCTTTATCTATTTGTGTCCTCTTTGATTTCTTTCATCGGTGTTTTATAATTTTCTATATATAGGCCTTTTGTTTCTTTAGGTAAATTTATTCCTAAGTATTTTATTCTTTTCATTGCAATGGTGAATGGGATTGTTTCTTTAATTTTTCTTTCTGTTTTTTCATTGTTAGTGTGTAGGAATGCAAGGGATTTCTGTGTATTAATTTTATATCCTGCAACTTTACTCTACTCATTGATTAGCTCTAGTAATTTTCTGGTGGAGTCTTTAGGGTTTTCTTTGTAGAGGATCATGTCATCTACAAACAGTGAGAGTTTTACTTCTTTTCCAATCTGGATTCCTTTTAAGGAAATTCACATAACTTTTTAAGGACACATTTTAGCAGATCAGATGCTGTATCTATATCGCTTTCTTAACATTCTCAGCTTTTTAAATTCTTTATTGGCATATGTGCGTTAGTCACTCATTTGTGTCCAGCTCTTTGTGACCCCATGGACTGTAGCCCACCAGGCTCCTCTGTCCACAGAATTTTCCAGGCAAGGATACTGGAGTGGGTTAACATTTCCTTCTCCTCCCAACCCAGGGATCGAACCTGGGTCTCCTGCAATGCGGGCAGATGTTTTACCATCTGAGCTACTATATGCTGCTGCCGCTGCTAAGTTGCTTCAATCTGTCCGACTGTGTGCGACCCCATAGACGGCAGCTCACCAGGCTCCCCCGTCCCTGGGATTCTCCAGGCAAGAACACTGGAGTGGGTTGCCATTTCCTTCTCCAATGCATGAAAGTGAAAAGTGAAAGTGAAGTCGCTCAGTCGTGTCCGACTCCTAGCGACCCCATGGACTGCAGCCTACCAGGCTCCTCTGTCCACGGGATTCTCCAGGCAAGAGTACTGGAGTGGGGTGCCATTGATTCAAAATGTTGTATTAGTCCCAGGTGCACAGCAAAGTAAATCAGTTATACATGTATATATATCCATCCTTTTTTAGACTCTTTTCCCATATAGACAATTACAGAGTATTGAGTAGAGTTCCCTGTGCTACAAAATAAATCTTTATTAGCTATTTATTTTATACATAGTTGTGTGTATATGTCAATCCCAATCTCCAAATTTATCCCTCCCCCTTCCTCATCACTTAGTAACCATGATTTTTTTGCTACATCTGTAACTCTGTTTCTGTTTTGTAGATAAGTTCGTTTGTAGCCATTTTTCAGATTCCACATAAAGTGATATTATATGGTATTTTTCTTTCTCTGTCTGATTAACCTCACTCAGTATGAGAATCTCTAGGTCCATCCATGTTGCTGAAAAATGGCATTACTTAATTCTTTTTATGGATGAGTAATATTCCATTGTATACATGTACCATGTCTTATTATCCATTCCTCTCTTGATGAACATTTAGGTTGCTTACATGCCCTGGTTATTGTAAATACTGCTGCAATGAATATTGTGGTATATGTATCTCTTTGAATTAAGCTTTTCTCAGGATATACCCAGGAGTGGGATTGCTGGATCATATTGTGACTCTATTTTTAGTTATTTAAGGAACCTACATGCTGTTCTCCATAGTGGCTTTACCAGTTTACATTCCCACCAACAATGTAGGGGAGTTCCCTTTTCTGCACACACTCTCCAGCATTTATTGGTTGTAGATTTTTTGATGATGGACATTGTGACCAATGTGAGGTGATACCTCATTGTAGTTTTGGTTTCCTTTCTCTAATAATTAGTGATGGTGAAAATCTTTTCATATGCATTTTAACCATCTGTATGTCTTCTTTGAAGAAATGGCTTTTTAGACCTTACATCCATTTTTTTTTTTTTTTTTTTTGCGTTGCTTGATTTTTTAATATTTAGCTGCATGAGTTCTTTGTATATTTTGGAGCTTAATCCCTTGCTGGTTGATGCTTTTCCAAATATTTTCTCCCATCGTGAGGGTTGTCATTTTGTCTTATTTATGGTATCCTTTGTTGCGCAAAAGCTCTTAAGTTTAATTAGGTCCCATTTGTTTATTTTTGTTTTTATTTTCATTACTCTAAGAAGTGGATCAAAAAGATACTTCATGATTTATGTCAAAGAGTATTCTGCCTCTTTTCCTCTAAGCATTTTATAGTATCCAGCCTTGCATTTAGGTCTTTAATCCATTTTGAGTTTATTTTTGTGTATGGTGTTAGAGAGTGTTCTCATTTCATTCTTTTACATGTAGCAGTCCAATTTACCCAAGGCTGCCTGAGGAGGCCTTACAAATAGCTGTGAAAAGAAGAGAAGTGAAAAGCAAAGGAGAAAAGGGAAGATATAAACATCTGAATGCAGAGTTCCAAAGAATAGCAAGAAGAGATAAGAAAGCCTTCCTCAGCAATCAATGCAAAGAAATAGAGGAAAACAACAGAATGGGAAAGACTAGAGATCTCTTCAAGAAAATTAGAGATATCAAGGGAACATTTCCTGCAAAGATGGGCTCGATAAAGGACAGAAATGGTATGGACCTAACAGAAGCAGAAGATATTAAGAAGAGGTGGCAAAAATACACAGAAGAACTGTACAAAAAAGATCTTCATGACCCAGATAATTATGATGGTGTGATCACTCACCTAGAACCAGACATCCTGGAATGTGAAGTCAAGTGGGCCTTAGAAAGCATCACTACGAACAAAGCTAGTGGAGGTGATGGAATTCCAGGTGAGCTATTTCAAATCCTGAAAGATTATGCTGTGAAAGTGCTGCACTCAATATGCCAGCAAATTTGGAAAACTCAGCAGTGGCCACAGGACTGGAAAAGGTCAGTGTTGATTCCAATCCCAAAGAAAGGCAATGTCAAAGAGTGCTCAGAATACCGCACAATTGCACTCATCTCACACACTAGTAAAGTAATGCTCAAAATTCTCCAAACCAGGCTTCAGCAATATGTGAACCGTGAACTTCCAGATGTTCAAGCTGGTTTTAGAAAAGGCAGAGGAACCAGAGATTAAGTTGCCAACATCCTCTGGATCATGGAAAAAGCAAGAGAGTTCCAGAAGAAAAAAACATCTATTTCTGCTTTATTGACTATGCCAAAGCCTTTGACTGTGTGGATCACAATCAAATGTGGAAAATTCTGAAAGAGATGGGAATACCAGACCACCTGACCTGCCTCTTGAGAAACGTGTATGTAGGTCAGGAAGCAACAGTTAGAACTGGACATGGAACAACAGACTGGTTCCAAATAGGAAAAGGAGTACATCAAGGCTGTATATTTTCACTCCGCTTATTTAACTTATATGCAGAGTACATTATGAGAAACGCTGGGCTGGAAGAAGCACAAGCTGGAATCAAGATTGCTGGGAGAAATATCAATAACCTCAGATATGCAGACGACATCACCCTTATGGCAGAAAGTGAAGAGGAACTAAAAAGCCTCTTGATGAAGGTGAAAGAGGAGAGTGAAAAAGTTGGCTTAAAACTCAACATTCAGAAAATGAACATCATGGCATCTGGTCCCATCACTTCATGGGAAATAGATGGGGAAACAGTGGAAACAGTGTCAGACTTTCTTTTTTTGGGCTCTAAAATCACTGCAGATGGTGACTGCAGCCATGAAATTAAAAGACGCTTACTCCTTGGAAGAAAAGTTATGACCAACCTAAATAGCATATTGAAAAGCACAGACTTTACTTTGCCAAGAAATGTCCCTCTAGTCAAGGCTATGGTTTTTCCTGTGGTCATGTATGGATGTGAGAGTTGGACTGTGAAGAAAGCTGAGTGCCGAAGAATTGATGCTTTTGAACTGTGGTGTTGGAGAAGACTCTTGAGAGTCCCTTGGACTGCAAGGAGATCCAACCAGTCCATTCTGAAGGAGATTAGCCCTGGGATTTCTTTGGAAGGAATGATGCTAAAGCTGAGACTCCAGTACTTTGGCCACCTCACATGAAGAGTTGACTCATTGGAAAAGACTCTGATGTTGGGAGGGATTGGGGGCAGGAGGAGAAGGGGACGACAGAGGATGAGATGGCTGGATGGCATCACTGACTCGATGGATGTGAGTCTGAGTGAACTCTGGGAGTTGGTGATGAACAGGGAGGCCTGGTGTGCTGCCATTTATGGGGTTGCAAAGAGTCGGACACGACTGAGTGACTGAACTGAACTGAACTTATTGAAGAGACTGTCTTTTTTCCATTGTATATTTTTGCCTATTGTCATAGATTAGTCGACTGTAGGTGTGTAGGTTTATATCTGCACTTTCTGTCCTGTTCCATTGGTCTATATTTCTGTTTTTGTGCCTGTAACATAATGCTCTGATTACTATAGCTATATAGGATAGTCTGAAGGCAGGGAGTCTGATTCCTCCAGCTCTGTTTTCCTTTTTCGAGACTGCTTTGTTTATTTGTGGTCTTTTGTGTTTCCATACAAATTGTACAAAATCTTTTTCTAGCTCTGTGAAAAATAATCATTGATAATTTGATAAGGATTGGATTGAATCTGTAGATTGCTTTCAGTAGTATAGTCATTCTGACAATACTGATTCTTCCAATCCCAGAACATAGATCTCCATCTATTTATGCCAGCTTTTATTTCTTTTATCAATATCTTATAGTTTTCTGAGTACAGGTCTTTTGCCTCCTTAGGGAGGTTTATTCCTAGGTATTTTATTCTTTTTGATGTGATGGTAAACTGCATTATTTCTTTCATTTTTACTGTATAAAAATGCAACCGATTTTTCTGTATTAATTTTGTATCATACAACTTTACCAAATTCATTGCTGAGCTCTAGTAGCTTTATGGTAGTTGCTGGAGGATTTTCTATATATATGTTATTATGTCATCTACAAACAGTGACAGTTTTCCTTCTACTTTTCAAATTTGGATTCCTTTTATTTCTTTTCCCTCTCTGATTGCCGTGACAAGGACTTCCAAAATATGTTGAATAAAATCGGCAAGAGTGGACATCCTTGTCTTGTTCCTAATCTTAGAGAAAATGCTTTCAGCTTCTTCAACATTGAGAATGATGCCTGCTGTGGCTTTTTTGTATGTGGACTTTATTAATATTATGTTGAGAAAGGTTCCCGCTATCCCCCTTTCTGGAAAGTTTTTATCATCAATGTGTGTTGAATTTTATCAACAGCTTTTTTTTTTTTTTTGATGCAAGCAATAGTTTATTAAAATATTACACACACTTTCACATATACATCTTTATCATCAATCTTCTGTGAATGTTTATTTTCCTTTATGTTTTCTGATTTTAGTAAAAATAAACTGACAAAGTTGTTGGAGAACAGAGAAAAATTATGTCAACTACTCTCCAATTTCCTCTTTGTGTTGGCAGATCATTTTGGTTGGCAGAAGCCCAAAAGTTTTGAAAAGTCATTGTTTTTTTCTGGGATTTTTCACTTATTTCTTCACATATCCAGTTCTGGTCCGGTATACTAAAGAAGTCTAATTCTAGTCTGGAGAATTGTTCTACACATTTTTTTTTTTTTTTGCATCTATTGAGACGATCATATGGCTTTCATTCTTCAATTTGTTGATGTGGTGTATCATACTGACTGCTTTGCTAATATTAGAAAATCCTTGCATCACTGGGATAAATACCATTTGATCAAGGTGTTTGATCCTTTTAATGTGTTGTTGGATTCTGTTTGCTAGTATTTTGTTGATTTTTGCATCAATCTTCATCAGTTATATTGGCTATAATTTTCTTTTTTTTTTTTTATTTCTTTAACTATTTTGGTATTAGGATGACACTGGCCTTGTAAAATGGGAGAGTTCCTCGTAGTTTGGGAGTGTTCCTTTCCTGAAACTTTTTGGAATTCTTTCAGAGGGATAGGTATAAACTCCTCTAAATGTTTGATAGTTTGCCTATGAAGTCATCTGGTCCTAGACTTTTGTTTCTTGGAAGATTTTTAAAAATTTATTTCCTTATTTGAATTGGAGGATAATTACTTTACAATGTTGTGACGGTTTTTGCCATACATCAGCATGAATCAGCCATAGGTATACCCCCATGTGTGCCCCCAGTCCTGAAACCCTCTCCCATCTCCTTCCCGACCCTATCCCTCTAGGTTGTCACACAGCACCAGCTTTGGGTGTCCTGCTTCTTGCATCAAACTCATACTAGTCCATTGACAGATGAATGGATAAGGAAGATCTGGTACATATAAACAATGGAATATTACTCAGCTATTAAAAGGAATGCATTTGAGTCAGTTCTAATGAGGTGGATGAACCTAGAGCCTATCATACAGAGTGAAGTAAGTCAGAAGGAGAAAGACAAATACTGTCTATTAATGTACATATATGGCATCTTGGAAGATTTTTAATCACAGTTCAATTTCAGTATTTGTAATTGGTCTGTTCATATTTTCTATTTCTTCCTGGTTAAATCTTGAAAGGTTATATTTTTCTAAGAAATTGTTCATTTCTCCTAGGTTGTCCATCTTATTGGTGTATAGTTGCTCATAGTAGTCTTTTATGAGTCTGTATTTCTGTCATATGTGTTGTAAGTTCTCCTTTTCCATTCCTAATTTTATTGATTTGAGTCCTTTCCCTTTTTTATCTTGATGAGTCTGGATGAAGTTAGATCAGTTTATCTTCTCAAAGACCCAGATTTTAGTTTAATTGATCTTTGCTCTTATTTTCTTTGTCTCAACTTCATTTATTTCTGCTCCTTATGATTTCTTTCCTTCTATTTGGATTTTGTTTGCTCTTTCTCTGTTTGCCTTAGATATAAAGTTAGGTTGTTATTTGAGATTTTTCTTATTTCTTGAGGTAAGATTGTTTTGCTATTAACTTCCCTCTTAGAACTGCTTTTGCTGTGTCCCATAAGTTTTTGATTGTCTTGTTTTCATTATCATTTGTCTTTAGCTATTTTTTTTAATTTCCCCTTTGATTTCTTCAGTGATCCATTGGTTATTTAGTAACATATTGTTTAGCATCCATGTGTTTGTGCTTTCTACAGATTTTTTTCCTGTAATTGATTTCTAATCTCATAGCATTATGGTCAGAAAGGTTGCTTGATATGATTTTAATCTTCTTAAATTTACCAAGGCTTCATTTCTTACCTAATATGTGATCTATCCAGGAGAATGCTCCATGTGCACTTGAGAGGAAACTGTATTCTGCTAGTTTCAGATGGAATGTCCTATACATATCAATGTAGTCTATCTGCTCTAATGTGTCATTTAAGGCTGTGTTTCCTTATTAATTTTCTGCCTGTACAACCTGTCCATTGGTGTAAGTGGGGTATCAAAGTCCCCCACTATTATTGTGCTACTGTCAATTTCCCCTTTTATGACTGTTAGCATCTGCCTTATATATTGTTGCTGTTGTTGTTCAGTCTCTAAGTTGTGTCCAACTCTTTGTGACCCCATGGACTGCTGTAGCTTCAGCAACAGTCATTCCCGAATAAATATTCAGTGTTGATTTCCTTTAGGGTTGACTGGTTTGATCTCCTTGCTGTCCAAGGGGCTCTCAAGAATATTCTCCAGCACCACAATTTGAAAGCATCAATTCTTGGCACTCAACATTCTTTATGGTACAACTCTCACATCCATATATGACTACTGGAAAAGCCATAGCTTTGACTGGATGGACCTTTGTCAGCAAAGTGATGTCTCTGCTTTTTAATATGCTGTCTAGGTTAGTCATCGCTTTCCTTCCAAGGAGCAAGCGTCTTTTAATTTCATGGCTGCAATCACTGTCAACAGTGATTTTGGAGCCCAAGAAAATAAAATCTGTTACTGCTTCCATTGTTTCTCCATATTTTTGCCATGAAGTTATGGGACTGGATGTCATGATCTTTTTTTTTTTTTTTTTTGAATTTTAAGTTTTAAGCCAGGTTTTTCACTTTCCTCTTTCACTCTCATCAAGAGGCTCTTTAGTGCCTCCTCACTTTCTGCCATTAGAGTGGTATCATCTGAATATCTGAGGTTATTGATATTTCTCCCAGCAGTTTTGATCCTGGCTTGTGATTCATCCAGCTTGGCAGCTCACATGATGTACACTGCATAAAAGTTAAATAAGCAGGGTTACAATGTACAGCCTTATCATACTCCTTTCCCAATTTTAAACCAGTCAATTGTTCCATGTTTGGTTCTAACAGTTGCTTCTTGGCCAACATACAGATTTTTCAAGAGATAGGTAAGGTGGTCTGGTATTCCTAGCTCCTTAAGAATTTTCCAGTTTGTTGTGATCCACATGAAGGTTTTGCTCATTTTCAATTCGGGTAATTTATGTTTGTGTCTGTGTTTTGCTATTGAGTTGTATGAGTTGCTTGTATGTTCTGTATATTAATCACTTGTCAGATATGCAATTTGCAAGTATTTTCTCCCATTTCAAGGTTTCTCCTCAAAAATCTGCTAATGGTCTTATCGGGTTTCCCTTGAACACCATAAGTTGCTCTTTTCTCACTGTTTTTCAGATACTCTCTGACTTTTGACAATTTAACTATAGTGTTTCTCTGTATGAGTCTCTTTAGATTCATCTTGTTTCATATTCTTTGCGCTTCTTGGATTGGATATTTGTTTCCCCAAGTTAAAGAAGTTTCCAGCCATTATTTCTTTGAATATGCTTTCTTCCTCTTTCTCTCTCACTCTTCTCTTTCTGGGACCCTTGTAATGTGTATATGAGTTCACTTCATGGTATCCCAAAGTCTGTTAAGCTATCCTCAACCCTTTTCATTCTTTTTAGTGTTTTGTTCCTGTGCTTAAATGAATTCCACTGCTCTGTCTCCCATGTTCTATAGTCCTATGGCACTCATGAGCACAGCCCCATTGGCTTTCAGAGCTAGATCTTTGGGGGGCCCATCAGTCATATGTGAGCCTTAAAACTAGGGGCACTAGATGTGTGGTCTAAAGCTTCTGCTTCTCAGGAAGAAGCTGGGAGTTGAGGATTCCTTCTAAATTGTATGGTGCTGTGCTGGGAGTGGGGTTTAGGGTAAGAGTGTGTCTCAACATTTTTATTTCAATGTGGATTTTTTTTTTTTTTTTTTTTTTGCCCTATGTGTAGGTGTCACTCGGCTAGTTTCTAGATTTCTTTCAGAGAAAACTGTTGCATGTGTAATTGTGTATTTGGTGTGTTTTGTTTTATTTTTTGACTGTCAAAACAGCAAAGCCCCAGTGATAGGGTTACAATGGTCAAAATGAGACACCCAGAAGAGAGTGTAGATCCTCTCTATCCTTGGTTTTGAATGATAGTCTTCCTGTATACAAAATTCTACCACAGAAATAATAGCACAAATACTTGAATTATTCATTAAGCCTTTTTTTAAAGGAAGCTTGGCCATTTAATGGATAACTGTGCACTAGAAATATTAAATACTCAAGTATTTAAGGGATTGTTGGACACTGACTTTCAGTCAATGGTAATCTCTGGTGACCCATCAGTTAAAGTGGACCATGATGCAGACCAAGGTCAATACCCTTTCAATGATAAATAGGGTGTTGACCTCAGTCTGCATCAGGGGCTATTTAGTGAAATTTTAATGCTACCTTGAGTTTATTTCTTTAGTTCCTGAGTTAAATAGATACCCTTACCAACTGGTATGATTTTCCATTTATATTCCATTGAGCAATACAGTAAGAACTAATTTATGAGAAAATAAAATTTTAAATTTTGTTTTATTTTTTGAAGGACAATGCAGCAAACCCCAATGATAGGGTCACAATGGTTACAATGGAATACATACAGTAAGAGAGTATAGGTTGTCACTATTCAAAGAAGATGTCAGTGCATACATATACAAATGAATATAATATGTAAAGGCACTTCACCAAATGCTTTAATTTCCCATTTCATTTTTTTCTGAATCTTCTTCTACTTTATTATTTGGGACTGTCAGGAGGAATCAATATTTCAGGGTATAGTACTCAGTATTCAATGCTCTCTGATTAAACAGACATAACACTAGATACTATCAAGCTCTAGGATTGCAGAGATGAATAGTGCACAGTTTATATGCCCAAGCAATTCATCATCTAGCCATGGATATAGACATGAAAACAGATAATTATAATAATAGGTATATTAGTATAAGTAGTGTCACAGTGACAGGCAAACCCTGACTTGGGACTAGGGCACCAGAGAAACTTTCAGGATAAGTCTTTCATATTGAGTTGAGATCTAGATAGACTCACAGATGGATAAACATTCCAAGCAAAAGGATCAGAGCATGTAAAAGTACAGGGGCATGTACAGGGCCTTCTAGGAATACACGTAGTTTGTCATTGCTGGGATAGAAGATACAAGAGTAGTGACTAAAGGAGATTGGTAGGTAAGGAGTAGATTAAAATGGACATTATATGCCATATCAGTAAGATTCCAGGCAGCTACCGATAGAATACTCAAATTGGGTAATTTAAGAAGAGTTCAACAAAGGAACTACTTACAAAGGTGTTGTATAGGATTTAAGGCAAGCAACAAAGGGTATAGAACTCTGGTTCAAATAACAGTAGATGGTTACTACCATGAAGCTTTGAAGGGGCAAAGTATGGAGCAGGCCTAGGAGGAGCTGCAATATTCAGTAAAAGGATGAAGCCAACCCAGGAAACCTGGAAGGGAAGGAGCCAGGAAAATAAATATCACTACCACACTCAGTACTCTCTCCAATCTCCTTCTGAAGCCTTGCATTGACCAAATCCAGCTGGAAGCCAGAAGACAAGAATAACAAGAAAGTATTCATGCAATCGATATGGGGTTAGCCTCCCCAGGTATAGGGCATGAGAGAAAGGTGGACCATAAATCTGCAGGACTAAATGAAAATTTTCCGGCACATATGACATGTTAAGAAAGTTAAGCTGTATTTTGTGACGGGGAGACACAGTGATTTTTTTTGAAAGAAGTGAGACTCTGATTTCTGCTTTAGTCAAATAACTCTGGTAACAACATGGAAAAATATTTTTAAAATACTTAAGGAAAATAATACTTACAGATAATTAATTAATTAAAATGAAATTGAAAATTGCCCAATCCTGTCTGACTCTTTGCAACCCTGTGGACTATATGGTCCATGAAATTCTCCAGCCCAGAATACTGGATTGGGTAGCCATTCCCTTCTCTAGGAAATCTTCCCAACCCAGGGATCGAACCCAGGTCTCCTGCATTGCAGGTGGATTCTTTACCAGTTGAGCCACAAGGGAAGCCCTAAGTAATTAAAGTAATGGAACAAATAACTAAGTAATCTCTGGGATAGAAAATCTTTGTCCTGTGAGGATATTCATAAGTATCGATATTTAGACCTGTGCTTGAATCACATGTGTGATCAAGCTACAGAATATAGCTAGGCTCAGAGATATGATGGGTACGTGAAGAAATGATATTCCCTTTGATCTGACTCTCTGAAGATGATGTTCTAAAGGAGCTTCCCACCTCATATGATTTTTATTTAGAGATACATATTTTGTTCTGTATATTCGTAGATAGGAATATAATTCAGTTTTCTGAGAGCCATGCCAATCTGATAGGAGCTGAAATAATCAGGGACTAAGCTGTAAATGATCTCATGTTTTAGACAAATATTGATTAGAGCAATAAAGAAGTGAAGGGACGTCACTCAGTCGTGTCCGACTCTTTGCGACCCCATGGACTGTAGCCTACCAGGCTCCTCCAAGCATGGGATTTTCCAGGAAAGAATACTGGAGTGGGTTGCCATTTCCTTCTCCAAGAGATCTTCCCGACCCAGGGATTGAACCCGGATCTCCTGCATTGCAGGCAGACGCGTTACCGTCTGAGCCACCAGGGAAGAGCAATAAATATAATCTAAAAATGTTTTGTGAGGCAGCACCTTAGGGAACCTTTGATATAAAGCAGTTCATTCATTGTTTATTCTACAAATATTTATCAAATACCCACTATGAGTTAGGTACTGTGCTAGGTGCTAAAAAGAAAATGGAGAACAAAACATACAGGATCTTTCATTCTTGTACGACTTAAAAACTAGTGAGTGAGAAAGATCATGGAACCATAAACAAATATATAACATGCTGCTGCTGCTGCTGCTGCTAAGTCACTTCAATCGTGTCCGACTCTGTGCGACCACACAGACGGCAGCCCACCAGGCTCCCCCGTCCCTGGGATTCTCCAGGCAAGAACACTGGAGTGGGCTGCCATTTCCTTCTCCGATGCATGAAAGTGAAAAGTGAAAGTGAAGTTGCTCGGTCGTGTCCGACTCTTAGCGACTCCATGGACTGCAGCCTACCAGGCTCCTCTGTCCATGAGATTTTCCAGGCAAGAGTACTGGAGTGGGTTGCCATTGCCTTCTCTGAATTTATAACATCAGATCAGATCAGATCAGTCGCTCAGTCGTGTCCGACTTTTTGCGACCCCATGAATCGCAGCACACCAGGCCTCCCCGTCCATCACCAACTCCCGGAGTTCACTCAGACTCACATCCATCGAGTCAGTGATGATACGCTATCTCATCCTCTGTCGTCCCCTTCTCCTCCTGCCCCCAATCCCTCCCAGCATCAGGGTCTTTTCCAATGAGTCAACTCTTCGCATGAGGTGGCCAAAGTACTGGAGTTTCAGCTTTAGCATCATTCCTTCCAAAGAAATCCCAGGGCTGATCTTCAGAATGGACTGGTTGGATGTCCTTGCAGTCCAAGGGACTCTCAAGAGTCTTCTCCAACACCACAGTTCAAAAGCATCAATTCTTCGGCACTCAGCCTTCTTCACAGTCCAACTCTCACATCCATACATGACCACAGGAAAAACCATAGCCTTGACTAGACGAACCTTTGTTGGCAAAGTAATGTCTCTGCTTTTGAATAAGCTATCTAGGTTCATCATAACCTTCCTTCCAAGGAGTAAGCGTCTTTTAATTTCATGGCTGCATTCACTATCTGTAGTGATTTTGGAGCCCAGAAAAATAGTCTGACACTGTTTCCACTGTTTCCCCATTTATTTCCCATAACATAGTATCTGATCATTCTAAGTGTTATATGTAAACATATCTTATTAGACATGGGTGATCATCACTTTGTCCATGACAAGCCACCATTCACATACATTCCAAATACATTGTTACCACTGTATAAAGCACCTATGTCATAGGTACCCAGAATATTAAGAGAATAATAATTGCTCCAGGATAGAATATATGTTCAGACTAGCATGACTTAGCAACTGAACACAGTACAGCACATAATTAGAAAAAGTATGGTTTAGGGAACTAATACAATTATGAAACCAGGTGATTCTTAGGGCAACTAGCATTCCAAAAAGACCAGACATCCCCATCAATACACTTAGTGCCTCCACACCCACGTGAGTGGAGTATTGTTCCCAACTTTTGACTCATGACCACATAGCAATCTTATCTTTCAAAAACTGGTATAAAAGTGGGGTTTTTGTCAACATGAATGTGGGTTTATGTTATTGCTGGCACTTTTTAAACCACCCACAAAAATTGTTTCAAAAGCCTTTCAAATATTTTAGAAAAATAAAATATGTTGGGTTTGGAAGACAATTCGATATCAACTTTTTATTGAAAACACAAAGCACAAATGTATTTTTAAACCTTCATTGAGACCCCATGTTAAACAATCCAAAGACATCAAGGTAAGTATGAATCCCAGAAGTCATGGAGCAGCTGAGGAGGCCTTTTTACAAATCACAATAATGCCACATGTAAATGTTTTTTTTTTTCCCCCTTTGTTATCTAAGCCTGCCAGTTTGTTGCCAACAACTGTTCAGTAGCCAGTCAATAATAATGGGAAGCCCTTGATTAATTCAGTTTTAAGAGAGCTAGGATGAAAAATGAACATTTGAATCTTGAAAACAAGCCTCAACAGAGATGCCTGACCATGTCTATAACACCTCCCACCTCCACAACCTTGGGCCTCAAGAAGCCCCAAACTAACTTAACATGTTATCTTCAGATTCAGGTAAAGCAACGGACACTCATCAAGCTAAGTCACCTTTGGACTTACAGGTTTCAAATGTCAATATCGCTATCCATACAATGGAACAATTAATCCTGAGATTTCAGATTCTCATTCAACTGATTTAAACAACTTTAGACACTACTTACTATGCATTTTAGTCATTATAATTGCTAAGTACCAAGTACATCAATATCTCTTAGCCTGACTCATTAGCATTATATCAAATCAATATTTTATTTCCAGTTTCTGGGTTGGACTTCTACTCCAGAGAAAATTATTTGATATCAGGACTAACATCTGAAATGAACATTAAAGTTACCATAAGGAATATGGTTTGCACAGAGTGGAGAATTAAGCTGTTAAAAGAAATTCAGAAATATGACAGATGGGTTTTATTTTTCAACCATGCAAAAAGCCATCAAATAGTTCTCATCAAACAGAAACTGGATCTTTCCTCTAGTGCTGAAGTCATCAATGAAATCATGTTTCCCTGCCAGCACTATAGGCTCAGCTTGGCTTGCCTCTCTCGTCTCCTTACCCAGTTCTGAAATCCTTTCTCAATGCCTCTAGATGTATAAGGGAAATACATCCTGGACTGGGATCAAGGCTAAGGAAAGGAAAGGAAGCAGGTATTTTTCAATGTACTGAAAAGAATAAACAACCACAAAAGAACCCCAGACTTTCCTGACCTGAAAGCTTCCGTGCTAATAGTCCAACCCATTTCCAAACACAGTCAACTCCGTCCTCACCCTCTTGGTGTATAAATCCCATTCACCAAAGTTCAAAAGAAAGTTCGTGAAAAGGGCATTTTGCAATAATGGGCAACTCATCCAGGCCCAGCCCTCAGGGAATTCACCATCAAAATACACTGCTGTGGTTAACAATGCTACAGACATATGGATCACATTGTGCTAAAAACATACAACAGAAAACAGTTGGCAATTATTAAGCTCTTTATGTGTGCTAAACACTATGTTAAGTGATTAATCATTAATCACATTATTCTAATTCTTATAACAATCCGACCAGATAAATACTATTGATGTTCTCATTTTACAGATTAGAAAAATGAGGCATAGAAATGTAAAGTAATTTGCCCAGTTTCACACAGCTAGGAAACAGTAGAACTAGGATTTGATCTGAGGGACTCTGCTTCCAAATACACATTCTTTCCCCCTCCCCATGCTACATTTTTATTCACCATGATATAGCATCGCACTACTCACATACAGAGGTATCAAGATGATACAGCATAAACACTAATAGGTAAACTTACAGCTCCTTTCCCACTGAAATTAAGGGAAACTGATGCAATGCTTCATTCCTACCTTGTCCTCTTTTCTCTTTCCAGATGATGTTTTACACTTTTCAGTTTCCTCTTGTTATCTCAACTCCCTGTCTTCTGACAGAAACTTCTTTCTGCTTTCTGTTCCAGAACTTGAACCATTATATTGGGCCTTCTTAATGTCTCAATGTCCTGATGTCATCAACGTGTTTTATAAAAATTGATTAACACTTCCTGTGTTTATATGTGTTTTCTAAAATTAGCTCCCCTCATTGCCTCTTGTATTTCTTCTTGCTACCTAGCACTGTATAACTTTTCTTACAAATGATTGCATGAACATATTATCCATAATCTTTTCCAAATTCAGCCATGCAGGTCCGGTGACAGTCTCTCACAGGGCACTGAAATAGGCATTTATGCACTCGAGCACTTGTTTCAGGTATCTAAATATAAACATTAGCATTCTATATTCTGAACCACTTCTCAGTTTGTATAGAGTGCTTAATCAATAAGAGTTGTATTGTGCTTGATTTTTCCCTTAGTGGTTGGTGAATACATTATAGAGGAAATTTCTTGGTTGAATTACTAAAGGAGTTTAAAGTCAAAAGTTGAATTCATATGTTTGTACAGCTGAATAACCCTCATCTGGGCAGGCAGCTAGAGATGATGAGCAAAGGTCTTCCTATTTAAAACTTATATTTGTAAGCTTCATTTATGGAGCTGTTCATAAGATCTGCTTCTAGGTGTCAACTTCCCAGGATATATAAAAGCCATGCTTACAGTGTATCATAGTGGTTAGGGGCACAAGCTTCGGCAACGAATTTGAATTTTAATCCCAGCTCCACCACTTATTGACCTTAGACAAGTCACTTCACTTCCCAGACCTCAGTTTTCTCATCTATGCATGGAGATAGTATATACCCCATAAGTTCACCGTGGGCTTTAAATAAGATATTATATGAAAAGAACATGCAATAGTAAGCAGCCGCCATAGAGCTCACCAATTCTACAAAGGCATTCTACCTTAAAAATTCTGGAACGGGGGCATAGATAAGGCAGAAAACAAGTTTTAGGCCATCATTAGCTTCAAAGACAATCTTAGGACTCTCCTAAATAAGATGAAGGGAAAAACTAAAACCACTTCATTTGCAGTGTAGTCCAGTCCCATTCTGGTTGATGTCAGAACAGATAAGCACACAGTTTTGGCATTTGTAATAAAAAGCAGGAGGAAGAAATTATAAGAGAGTTATCATGCACAACAAATGCTCTTAATTTCCCTTGTAATGAAACAGAATGAAAGTGGATCATTGAAATCTTTCACTGGGAAATCAAGTAGCTCTCATATTAACACATGTGAAACAATGATGACTTTGGCATGATTTTAGAATGAGACTGTGAGTGGCAAAATGCAAACGCCAAGGGAAATCAGTTGCCTTATTTTTTCATTATTAATGTTTTCCTTTTGTCTACTGAATTATGGAGTTACATTATTTAAATTCAATATTTGTATGTAATCTTGCCTGTGCTTGGCATTCTTCAATAAAAATAGTTCAGCAGAATAAAAATGAAATCTAGTAATTATGGCTGTAGCTACAATATTTGTTAAGACTCAAAAGCAGACAATAGAAATGGTTGTTTAATCACTGAAATTCAAAGAACAAAAAGCATCTCCCTGTTACCCTTTTGTTGAACCTGGCCCAGTGAAAGAGAATTACAGCTGAATGAACGAATGTAGATGTGTGCCTATTTTTAAAATATTTTTAAAGGTGCAAAACAGATTGTCCAAAGCAAGTTTGGTGCTGATGAACTTTCTTCATTGGTAAATACTGCCTATCAGCCTCAAGTTGCCAACATACAAGACAGGTGAAAATATGATTGTAAGAGGTGTGATGACAGTTCCTTCACTACACTTTATTAATTCCAAGATAGAGTTGTACAGGCGTTAAATACTTTTTTGTGCCTTTTACTAAAAGATTTCAGGATATTTTGAGCTGGTGCACCAAAGAGGTGATAAAGAAATATATCTGTGTTTTACTACAGTATAATGCGATGGCAGTCTTATGCCACCATGTGTAGAGATCACTCATTATTTATTAAATCTTTCAGTGAATATTTATTGAGGGCCTACTATGTGCTGGGGAATCAGCAGCAAACTTCAGTGATGTGATCCACTCATAGAACTTTAAGTCTAGTAAACATGAACAGTAAGCAAATAAATATAGTAATCCAAGTTGAGAATAAAAATATAGCAGGGGCCTATTGTTACCAACTTCCTAAGGGAGATGAAATGTTCCTATGTAGGAGACAAGAAGAATAAAAGAAAAGCAGGCCCCAGCAAGGGCCGCAAAAGAAATTTATAATTATTGATAAACTGGATGCTGTAAGGCATGAGACGCTTGAAACAAGTCCAGAGAGAACAGTTCGTAATCTTGAAAACAAGATATGATACTGGGGTCGGAAAACCAACCCCAGACTGTTTCTCAACTGGCGTCTCAGAGTCACATGTTTTACGTATCTGGTGAAAAATCTATAGATAAGAATATTAGTCTTAGTTACTGATTTGTTATTGATTATTGTTTCTTAGTTACTCAGTGGTTAATGATCATTTTGTTCTTTGGTCCTGAAGGCCACCCGCATATTCTTTCCTTCACGGCTGAAAGTATAATAGACTGGCTAGGATTCAGTTTTGGCACCTTCACCTTGGAGTGGTGTTGGTCCCCTGATCCTCGTTTTTCACCGAAGTTTTGTGTCTTGTTTCTCATTCTCTTGCCGTATCATGCTTTCAGAAACCCTGCTTGTCGAGCCAGTCTTGACATTCCTAGAAAGAACTGAGTCCACTGGGGAAATTTTACAGTTTGACCACTTCAAGGATGAACTGACCACCCTGAGGCATGAAGATTAATGGCCCTGGTAAGTTTAGCCCCGCTACTGTACCTGCTCATGGCATTTACTTTACCTAAGGAAAACTTAACAAAAGGGAAAAAAAAAAAAAAAAACATGTTGACATTCTGGGTAACATAAATGCCCTCATTTATTTCATGTGACACATGGAAAATGATTGGCTTTGAACTTTTTTCCAGGATGATTGCTGTTTAATTTCACAAAATATTCTCTTATTCCCACATCATAGGAAAGCATAAATAAAGGTACCCCTCTGCTATCCCTCTATCATTAATCATGCTCCTTCTTGCCTCCCCCAATCCCTCCTCTCTTTTCAAAATGGAAACACTCTAGAGTGTTTAAATCTTCTCTCTTCTAGATATTTCTCATTTTGCCAATCATTTCCATTGCTGGGCTTTGTTTTTAATATTTTCTCTTTCTTTTGAAGGGATGCTGAACATGAAATAAAGCATCCTGAGCTGTTACCTCACCTTCTGCACCACAGAAGTCTTTATTGCACTGCTGACAAGATTCCACGAAAATGTTAGAGTGTAATCATTCATGTTATCAAACAGTCCCAGATCTGGCTAGAACAGCACAAAGGAACAGAGGATGTCTTAGGTGGGTAATGCATCTGCTATAAGGAGTGGAGCCACTGAAAGATCTTGCCCTTGCTGCATCTGCTTATATTGCCAAGAACAGCCTTGCTTTCAAAAGGGCTGTTTATTGTGGTAGTGGTTTGTTTGAGTCTTAGAGCAGCAAATGATCAAATATGACAAATCCATGATGTTATATAAAATCATAGTCATTTATCAAATTAGGGCACACTTCCTGGCACTCACAATAGGGTCACTGCCCCAATCAACCCCTGCTCTGATCTCCTCTGAACTCTGTCAGAAAACAGGGACCATGTTGTTTATTACCATCATTCCAGGAAGGTGCAGCTTTCTCTCATTTTCTACATTGCAACCCTCTCTGAAATGACTTTGTTGCTTCTATCCTTTATACTGTACCAAATCAATAGCTTCTTTTTGGAGGAAACTGCAGTGACTTTGGGGGAGGAGTAGTGGCACTGTGCCATAAGAAAGAGCCAAAGTATGCTCCTTGACTGACTCTTGGGGTACAGAAAAGAGCATAGTATCAGGGAGAAGCCAGGAAATGGGGTTATAAATGCATACTCTTCCCTACACTTTTCAAAATGATTTGAAAATTGTACTGAGAGTAATGCCTAATTTCCACATGGCTGAGTTCTGAACTGATAAGCCCTATATTGTTTTTGTGAAGTTTTTTTGTTTTTTGTTTGTTTGTTTTTACCTTTGATTGTTGTGGGCATTTAAAAAGGAATTTAAAACAAAGAAATACTCTTCAGAATGTGTCTGGCAATAGGTCTGGATCTCTCAGTGATGGGACAGGTACAAAAGGAAGGTGTTATTCAGTGGGATTTCAAAACTGCAGAGCAATTTCTGGCATTTCAGCAAGGAGCTATTAAGCTGCAATTAAGTGCTCAGTAAGATGGCCTTTTAATAGTGTGCTTTTAGGAAATTCCTTTGTTTTTTTTTTTCCTTCACCGACATAAGAAAATGGGGAAAATCCCCAGCACCATTGCTCAGCAGTATACCAAATTCCTATATAGTTGAGTGATACTGAATATAAGTTGAAATCATAATTCTTACATAAACCATCCATTGGGATTTATGGATATCATGAAAATACAAAAACTAGAAATTCTACAACCCTGCTTTAACAGTATCATTGATTATAGAGAGAGCACTGTTTGCAATATACTGGTAAATGCATCTGAGCGTGCCTGCTCAGTCATGTCCGATTCTTTGCAACACCATGGGCTATAGCCTGCCAGGTTCTTCTGTCCTTGGGATTTTCCAGGCGAGAATATTGGAGTGGGTTGCCATATCCTTCTCTAGGTAAATATGTCTATTTGCTTCTATATTGATATTCCA
The DNA here is from genome assembly GCF_055505025.1 of Bos grunniens. Classification (NCBI taxonomy): domain Eukaryota; kingdom Metazoa; phylum Chordata; class Mammalia; order Artiodactyla; family Bovidae; genus Bos; species Bos grunniens. The sequence continues at coordinate 93,861,532 of NC_141194.1, read as the reverse complement.
AATAATTATAGACATCTGTCCTAGCAAGCAAGCCAAATGGGCAGCAACTCTTTTTGTGTAATCAGGTTCTGTTGAGTGTATCCTAATAATCAGTTAAAGAAAAACATGTTTCTCATTTCAATTCACATAATATTCATCAAAATCTGAATTTGGTGGTATAAGGAAGCCCTGCACATAGATATGGAAGAGGATTATTTATGGGCTTTCCAGAAATGTGTACACTTTTATAAAAGTTAAACAGAAGGCCAATGTAAGAACACAAGAAACAGGGATGATCTAAATGGTCATTTGAGAAGTTGCTCCTTTCAATCAAAAAGCCAACATTGATGAAAAAGAATATGGAGGGAGGTATGCCTGGTTGATTGCTACACAAGCACTCAACGAACAGTAGCAGCAGGCTTCACAGGAAATAGAAATTAAGGGATTAATAACCTTGTCCTACCACACATGGATCTAAAATGCAAACAGCTTCTGGAAAAATAATTAAGGCTTGGAGTTGCTCATGATGTCACCAAAGGGGTGACTTGGGTAAACAATTCCCCAAGACATTCCAAATAAAATTAGAATAAGAAGAAAATCTCATATTACTGGAACAAAAATGTCTTTGGAAGATTTGGAAAATTTAAAAAAATGATATGCAACATAAAATTAAACCAGTCAATCCTAATGGAAATCAACCCTGAATATTTGCTGGAAGGACTGATGCTGAAGTTCCAATACTTTGGCCACCTGATGCAAAGAACTGACTCATTGGGAAAGACCCTGATGCCAGGAAAGATTGAAGGCAGAAGGAGAAGAGGGTGACAAAGGGTGAGATGGTTGGATGGCATCACCGATTCAATGGACATGAGTTTGAGCAAACTCCAGGAGATAGTGAAGGACAGGGAAGCCTGGCGTGCTATAGTCCATGGGGTCACAAAGAGTTGGACATGACTGAGTGACTGAACAACAAATACAAAGCTAAAGGTTTATCTTTACAACTTTAGCTATAGCTTTTCCATAAACAATATTTTAAGGGATCCACACAATTTCACTAGATGTTAGCACTGATGGTCAAAACCAATATGTGAACACTTACTTCTCAAGGCAACCCTTGGTGAAATGAAGCTGGCAGCACATCCAAAGCTTGGTAATCTACTATCCCAAACCCTACTGCAGTGTAAAAGATCAGTTAGCTCCAAATATGTGCAAAGTGGGAGACCATCTCTGCAGAACCTTAATGTTTGATTATCAAACTCCCATTAGACTAAAGAAACTGTTCTGGGAAGATGCTATGCAGTTATACTGTTAGTAATGCTAATGTGTGTTAGTCATTCAGTCATGTCTGAGTCTTTTTGTGACCCCACGAACTGTAGCCCTCCAGGCTTCTCTGTCTATGGAATTCTTCAAACAAGAATACTGGAGTGGATTGCCATTCCATTCTCCAGAGGATCTTCCTGACCCAGGAATTGAACCCTGGTCTCCTACATTGCAGGCAGATTCTTTACCATTTGAGCTACAGGGAAGTCCTAATTGAATGCTAAACTGGGACACAAATGGGATTTTTAGTACAAGTTGCCTTTGTGAGTGGCAGTCTAGTAGGCCAAGAGTCACCCTTAAAGACTCATTTAGGATTTTATTTTTCTGATGAGTGCAATATACTCAACTCATGAGTATCCTTGTTCACATAAAATTAATCATTCTCTTGCATTTAAATATTTTTTTCCAAACAATTCTCCCCGAACTGATGTCTTTAAGCTGACTGGAGTTATACCAAGTACTGAAAGCCAGTAGTACCATCTTTCTATGGAATTGCTTGAACTAGTGAACTCCAACTCAGAGAATCCTTATGTTCCTAAATATGGAGTCTTATCACCAGACATTTGAAGACCAAACCTATGAACCATCAGTTAACATAATTTGACTTACCAAGCCAAAGACAGCAGTGCTTAAGGTAAAGGTTATCCCTCAAGTAACCTAAATATATATATATATATACACACACATACACACACACACACACACACACATATATATATATTTAGCACATTTTCTGGCTTGAGTTCACTCAGGAGCAGATCCCGAGATAAAATTCAAATACAATAAGTTTGGGGGGAGCTAATTCCAGGAAATACTCGGAAGAATGGGAAACTGAGGCAGGGAAGGAAAAGAAACCAGTAACGAGTGGCAATAGATGGTCAGTCTTGGTGTAGAACTCTGGAGAAAATTTCCTCTCCTGAGAGACAAGGAAGCTGGAATATTTATCCATGATATTCCCATCAGACATTGGTTAAGGTCTGCTTCTAGGGCCATTAATTCTCTGGCATTTGAGGCTTGTCCTGTATACAGAGCAAGCACTCCCACAAGCAAAAAGCAGACATAAAATTTTAAAACGAACAAAATAAAACCCCTCAAGCAGAGAGTCAAAAGTGTTAGCAGTAAGCAACTTCCATGATGTAGAACTGAGTGTCAAGAAGCATAGGTACTGAGGGGACATATGTATACCTATGGCTAATTCAAGTTGATATATGGCAGAAGCCAATGCAGTATTGTAAAGCAATTATTCAATTAAAAATAAATAAAATTTAAAAAAGAAACATGGGTAATGTACTACCATCATTTGTTACATTCTGATTTATTAACCAGGGTGTTGTCCATTGAACAGCAACATCAGAACACCTAGGGATCTTCTTAGAAATGCAGAATTTCAGGTTATACCTAAGATCTATGTGTATTAAAATTTGAGAAGAGTTCTGGTATAACAGATGAGAGAGAGAGGAAGAGTAGACAGATGGAAACCTCTCAAAATACAATCAAGGATGTGTGCGTGCGAAGTCGCTTCAATCATGTCTGACTCTGTGTGACTCTATGGACCATGGGAATTAATTATAGTTCCTTATCTTATAGGGTTGGGAATTATATAGGTGAAAATATATAAGTATATATGTGCAGCACATATATACTTGACATATGTTAGATTTCATGTTTATAATGATTTTATGGATTCCTCATAGAGGTAACAGTGCATTATAATACAGTTAAAATGTGTGGAAATTTGTAATTCAAGTTGCAATTCAGATTTCAGTAGGGTGTCTTCCTTGTCAACATGATAATAAAATTCTCAGATGAGTGACTGGCTACCTGGGTAACAGATTTTATTCAATTGAAGCTTCTTACTTTGTGACCTTGGCCTTCTTAACTCAGTATGCATTCCAGATATGAATTTCCAGCCCTCAATCTCTCTTGTGCATGTGTGCCTGTTAAGTGACTTCCAACCTTTTGCAACGCTATGGCCTCTAGCCTGCTAGGCTCCTCTGTCCATGGGATTCTCCAGGCAAAAATATTGGAGTGGGTTGCCATGCCCTCTTCCAGGGGATCTTCCCGACCCAGGGAAGCAGGTTCTCTACCACTAGCACCACTGAGGAAGTCCAGTCTCTCATAGACTGTGTTAAAATATCTATGGTGGAATAGTGCTTTCTCTCCTACCTCTACCTTTCTTGTATGTATGTGGAAGTCCTAGCACTGACAATTACTTCTGGATGGCCTGCAGCATGGGCCTCTGAGGGACTGTTTTAGGGATTTAAAAAGCTTAACAATGTCCATCACTGCTTTTGATTTTATAGTCCAGTCAACATTTTCTCATTAGGATACATTTTCTAGTATCTTTAAGGAGAAAATGGATCAAATTTGGATCAGAATAACTATCGCTGTGGAAACAGTAGTATATTGAGAAGCACCCACTATAATGGTCTTGAATGGTTTTGTGCTTGGAGATTCTCAAGTTTCTAAAGCTCAAGGCAGCCTTTATGTCATGACCTTATACCCTTCAGGTATTAAGGCCACAGGAGTCTTGTCTTACAAGTGTCTGGGTTGGGAGAGCCCTTTCTTGACTTGTTGATATTTGTCTTTGAAACTTTATATTTGTTGGCTCTGACAAAGCATATTAGTAGATAACTGTGGATTCTTTTGTTAGAATTCCAGATGACTTTTGTTTGTTTCAGCTAAAAATAGCACCTTAATATCCTTGATTCTGGGTTTCCCAGGTGGCACCAGTGGTAAAGAACGTGTCTGCCAGTGCAGGAGACATAAGATACCCAAGTTTGATCCCTGGGTTGAGAAGACCCCTTGGAAAAGGGCATGGCAAGCCAATCCAGTATTCTTTCCTGGAGAATCCCATGGACAGAGGAGCCTGGCAGGCTAGAGGCCATAGGGTCGGAAAAAGTTGGAAGTGACTTAATAGGCACACATGCACAAGAGAGATTGAGGGCTGGAAATTCATATCTGGAATGCATGCTGAGTTAAGAAGGCCAAGGTCACAAAGCAAGAAGCTTCAATTGAATAAAATCTGTTACCCAGGTAGCCAGTCATGCATTTGAGAATTTTATTATGTTGACAAGGAAAACACCCTACTGAAATCTGAATTGCAACTTCAATTACAAATTTCCACACACTTTAACTGTATTATAATGCACTGTTACCTCTATGAGGAATCCATAAAATCATTATAAACATGAAATCTAACATATGTCAAGTATATATGTGCTGCACATATATACTTATATATTTTCACCTATATAATTCCCAACCCTATAAGATAAGGAACTATAATTAATTCCCATTTACAGATGAGGAAACTGTGACTAAGGGAAGATAGATAACTCACTTGCACAAGACCATGCAACTAGAAAGTTGCAGAACTGGGATTTGAACAGAGACGTATGGTGACTCTAGAATCCACACTCTGACACCCAAGGCTCTTCTCTATCATTACACGATACTCGATTCCTTCCTATCACACCAGACATATTCAAAAAAGTAGTCTAACAGAAGTCAAAAGAGGATTAAAAATTATTGGACTACCATCTAAGTTAGAACTGGAGGATTTTCTTCTCTGCTCATTAAGTTTACTTTTTAATGTTGAAAGGAGATGATGTTTCTTCAGTGCACCCTCACCTTTGGATATTATTATATCCAAAGCATTATTTATATTAAAGCTAATCTTATAAAATGTAGGAGATCGGTCAGTGCTTCCTGTTGAAGACTTATGATTTCCTTAAGGATGATGTCAGTTGAAATCTGGCCTTGTGTTTAGTTGAAAAAGATCTAGATTTTCATAATAATACAGGGAAAATCAGAGAAGGCAATGGCACCCCACTCCAGTACTCTTGCCTGGAAAATCCCATGGATGGAGGAGCCTGGTAGGCTGCAGTCCATGGGGTCACGAAGAGTCGGACACAACTGAGCGACTTCACTTTCACTTTTCACTTTCATGCATTGGAGAAGGAAATGGCAACTCACTCCAGTGTTCTTGCCTGGAGAATCCCAGGGACAGTGGAGCCTGGTGGGCTGCTGTCTATGGGGTCGCGCAGAGTCGGACACGACTGAAGCGACTTAGCAGCAGTAGCAGTAGCACAGGGAAAATATTGAAGACATGAAGACAGCATGAGTCTTAGGTTTGGTGTCTTATTCTAGTCTTATGTTAAGCTGTAAGAAAAAAGAAAGAAATACAGAGAGGAATAAGGGCTCTGAGGAAAGAGCAGTAGTGCAATCAAGATCCCATCATGGAGAAGGGGTCAAGATAGGTTGACATGAAGGAAACTACCAGTGTAAAAACAGACATTTAGAAAATGTTTTAAAGACTTCTACATAGAGGGACATTAGCAAGAAAATGCAGGTTTTTTTTTAAAAAAAGATGCTTTACCTTTTGCTTCACAACTTTGCTAACTCAGAATATAGTCAAGAAAGTTTACTCTGCAACAAAAGGAACCAGAAAAAGTATGGAAAAGAGCTAGCTAAAGACTATAAGAAAGGGAGAGTGAGGGTGGTGAGAGGGGAAAGGAAGAGAGTAAAGGGGGAAAGAGGAATTGAAAATAAGAAAAGATGGAGATAAAATAGAACACATTCAATTTTTTAGCTTGTAATAGAGTTGTCCAAAAAACAAGCCTAGCTATGCGTGATTGAGTAGAACATCAAGTTATCAAAGTAAATGTTTTCTTTTCAATTATCATATGCAAAGTATTTTGTATTTTTTAAAATCAAAAAGATTAAATTAAGAGAAGAGTGTTTAAAGTTGCTGCAGAAAAAGAGTGAAACTCCCCAGAGACCTGATGAAATGGGAACATTTGTGGGAATTGGGATGGAGCTTAGAACTGAGTAAAGACAGAGAAAACAATATAGTAGCTCTCTCTGAAGGGTCAAAAGATACAGAACGCATATATATGGAATTTAGAAAGATGGTAACAATAACCCTGTGTACGAGACAGCAAAAGAGACACTGATGTATAGAACAGTCTTATGGACTCTATGGGAGAGGGAGAGGGTGGGAAGATTTGGGAGAATGGCATTGAAACATGTAAAATATCATGTAAGAAACAAGTTGCCAGTCCAGGTTCGATGCACGATACTGGATGCTTGGGGCTAGTGCACTGGGACGACCCAGAGGGATGGTATGGGGAGGGAGGAGGGTTCAGGATGGGGAACACATGTATACCTGTGGCAGATTCATTTTGATATTTGGCAAAACTAATACAATTATGTGAAGTTTAAAAATAAAATAAAATTTAAAAAAAAAAGACACAGAAAGCATTACTATGGAAATTTGACCTAGAAGTACAGGTTGATTCAAACTGGCATTTAATGCCCAAATACACAATACAGCACTCAATATTGTCTGCTTTTGCTTTGATGATGATAAAGGGTCAAATCTGTCAATCCAAATCGAAACCTACCTAAGCTTCATGATGACAGCAGGACCAAATGTCAGAAGTAAACACGCTGAATCAGTCCATCAGCCTCTGAGGTTCCCACCACACCTGAACATTTCATGATGACTCTGCTTAAAGGGAACTTTGTAACAAGGGCTCTGGCTCATCAGATATGAACCAAGGTAACCCAGAAGACACCTCTGAGTAAAAACATCACAAAGTCCTCCATGCTGTTCTCCATCTGGCACATTTATCACCTTCTTCAAAGGCCAATATAATGGGAAGTATGTTATTATACCTGAATGCATTTCTGAGATCAAATTTCAGAAGTACCAGTATCTGAAAGATTTTCCCTACTGTTCACTCAATCTACCTGAGAAGAAAAGAAGCAACAACTTGCAAGTAACATCCAAAAAGGAAAATTTAGGGGAAACATGCTATTCAAAGTGTGAAGAGGGACCTCGTCTCCCTCAATCTGAGGACTCCTGTGGACATCTGTCACAGTCTCATCTGAGAATACACTGAGGAAACTAGGGAGTAAAATCCTTAGAGGATACCTTAAGGAATCCTGCTGCTTACTAGAGAAAAAATAAAGCATTAACTCAGGAACCAGCCGACAAACACCCAGGGCATTGGTTGGGAGAGAATAGAAAGAGAAACCAACTAAGAGGTGGTTTAAATGGTATTCGTTGCCCCCCTTCAAGTCCAAAGTTCTCCGAAACATTAAGGGCTTCAGATGTATCTGCCAAATGGAACTACATAGTGCCTGAGTGCAGGCAAAGCCTGAATTCTAGCAATTTCTATCAATAGAAAACATTACGGTGAGGAGCAGCCATGAGGTCAATCAGCCAAGCAACCCTGCAAGACAGCACTTGTTCTATGGATGATCTGTACAGAAAACAAAATCCCCCAACTAAGAGCTAGCTTAGAGTCCTTTAAAAAATATATATCCACTCACAATAACTTTGAGTCAGAGTCATTTGTTTACAAATGAGATGATTATATATTATAGATACTTCATTTGTCTGACCTAAATGACAATAGACAGAAGATATTAAAAAAAGAAAGAAATCCTGAGAAAGAGACCAAATCAATGCCCCTTCTTAGAAAAGAAGAAAATGACCTTTAAGTATAGCTAGCTACAAAGAAACCTCTAGAGTAGACAATCCATTCCAGCATTCTCTACACATATCTCAGCATCAAAACTATACAGTCTAAAAAAAAAAAAAAAAAAAACTATACAGCTTTGTTAATTGCCCAGGACAGTGTTTTCAAAAATAGCTTGATCCTGCCAGTGCCTAAATCCATGGCTGAGTGTAAAATCCATAGTGAGCTCTAAAAATGGAAAATTTTTCCTTCACAGCACAGGGAAATATTGACAGATTCAACAAAAGAAGGAACATGATACTTTTGAAGGTGATAAATAGTTACAGGAAAGATGACACTATTTTATGTCCATCAAATATAAATGCTTACCATATAAGCACCTAAATTTGCAGTATCCTTGACTATAAATAAGTAAAGAAAATAAATATAAATAGTAAGTCAATTGTGTTCTAATGATCAAAATCACTGATGGTGCAAACCTCTCAAAGTGCTTAATCAGAAGTAATGGAAATAGATCCAGATAACAGTCCTATTGAGTTGACCAGTGGTTTCCTTTAGCAAATAAATAAGTTTATTTAAGTTATCATTTATCACTACTGCGCAGCCTGGATTCCTGGAAATTCTCTTGGGAATTTCAAGGGGCCTGTACATCATCAGCCAATTAGAAAGTGATAGCCAATTAAAGGGAGTTCAATCAATAACTTTGCTTTAAATTTGACCACAGAACCCTTGTCTACTCCCTCCTTTGCAAATGGGAGTGATTGAACTCCATTATCCCATAGGACCAGCATGAGGAACCATTGCAAATCATACCTCTTACATTCTACATCAGTAGTTGCGAGGATAATGATTGTGTTGGTTTATAGCATGAACATTGAACCTAGTGTTTTTCCAAGGAGGCTCTCACAAACCACCAAATCATTTCCCTGCCTCACTCTCACTTAATTTTGAAGTTTCTGCCCTGGGCATTAGAGTGGCTAAAATATTTTAACAATTAATTACCCTAACCTCACAATGCTGCCTTCCACTCTCTTACAGAAGACTTTCCTCACTCAGGGATCAGGATATATATATATTTCTCCCTTTCTTCATTGCTGTCTTCTCTTGGCCCCAATACCACTCACCCACATTCTTTGGTACCACACTCTCAGTGGGTCTCTCTACCTCAACTCCATTCATTAACCTGTGTGTCTTAATCATGCTGCAAGCCCAACACTGCTGCTAACTGTTCTCTGACATCTGTTACTGCAAGGACTTTCTCCTGAATCCCATTTTAGAAACTTACTCCCAGGGCCACATGGTGGACTTCATCTCGCACCATAACTGCTCCACTTCAGAATCCTTAAATGCCAATAGCTCTTTCTTTGAGTACTACTTTTAATTTGATAAACTCACTCCATTACTCTCACTTCTGTTCTTCATCTTCACTGAGTTCCCCAGTCCTCTGGGGAGATTTCTTATTCTAATCAGCTTATTGATCCATTTCTGGATCACTTTTTTCCTGTCCCAGCCTCAAGTCTGTGATTCAGTCATTAAATACTATTTTGCTAATACCTTTAAATCCATTGCCTCCTTTGGCAATACTACCGAAATTGTCTTGCAAATCTTTACCTTTTAATCAATCCAATCACCTGCCTTCTCTATTCCTGTTTACCGGGTCCAAGCTCACTCTGCTTGCTGGAAAATTAACCAAGAGACAAGGTGGTAAAGCTTGGAATATGAATCAAAAAGCTGGTTGACCAAGAAGATGGCAGACTAATGTCTCAAAATAACCATCTTATCTGGGTCTGGATTCAAGTTCTTTTATAGAACAGAGATGCAGGAAAGGTGAGGAAACAAAGTGAAAAGGCCATTAATCTTATAAATATCCCCTAAAATGGCAAGCCTCAGGCAGGGGATGTGTTAAATTTTTCTTTCCTGTTTTCCACAGGTAAACATGGTCCTGTACAAAGGCACTTTAGTTTAAGCGTCAGGCAGAGGGGCAGGGTTCTCTGAGGCAAGCCATTAGGTATGATTATAATAACAAAAGCAATGAAAAGCAAATCAAAGAAATAATTCCAACATGGGGTCAGAATTGGCTCTTCCCTGCAACATTCCTACATTTGGACCACTGATCATAGCCAAATTTTTAAAAAATCAAGCAAATGTTTTTGATACTCTGAAACATCAGTCTCCAAACTAAGCTAGGCCGTAGAAAAGAATCACCTCCCCACAGGTACTCAACAATCCTTCCAAATGTCTCTGGTCTACAATTCTACTCTACTTTTCCTCTCTTATTTAACCCTTCATTCTGTTACAATTTGACTTTGTCTCCAGAAACAGCTATTGTCTATTTCACTCATCATACTTAAAGGCAAGAAATAAGGGTGCTTTGTCCCTCAGAGTATAACAGTAATTTCATTGGGCATCACTGCCATTTTACTGAGCAGTATATACAGACCAAGAGAAGAAAGATGACTTTAGCAGGATATGTGAACCTTCCATGAGCTTCAGTACACATACCAAGGATTCAGAATAACACATTCAAGATGGTAAAATGAGGAGAACAAAAACACTGAAAAGGGAGTTACACTTCTTAGTTTGTGCTCAAAAGCCTGCTGCTGCTGCTGCTAAGTCGCATCAGTCATGTCCGACTCTGTGCAACCCCTAGACGGCAGCCCACCAGGCTCCCCCATCCCTGGGATTCTCCAGGCAAGAACACTGGAGTGGGTTACCATTTCCTTCTCCAATGCATGAAAGTGAAAAGTGAAAGTGAAGTTGCTCATTCGTGTCTGACTCTTAGCGACCCCATGGACTATACAGCCCACCAGGCTCCTCTGTCCATGGAATTTTCCAGGCAAGAGTACTGGAGTGGGGTGCCATTGCCTTCTCCGTTCAAAAACCTAGTGGGAGCTAAAACAATACAATCATGGTATGGATACTGAGCCTTAATGAATCAGAGTTATATGGGTCTTATCTACTTGGAAGTCAATTTCACTTCACTTACTCATGTTACCAAGATCCAAGTAAAGGAACATGATCTCCAGGCTTCCCTTCATTATTGTGTTACAAGAGAATTATCTCACTCCATCCATTCACTGATCAAGAATCGAGAAAATGTCCTAAAATAGTTTGCATGAAAGTCCACTTGCCTTCTGCTGTGTCAGTCTTCAGCACTCTAAACTTATAGCAGCAAGCACCTATTCCATATGTAATTGATAACAACCCTGATAGTCAGGAAATCATGCCTGGGAATGATATGATATAAGCTTTCTTTCCAAATCTATGCCAAATCAGCTACTAGCTGCATCTCAGTGGTACAGGGAGGCACTTTGTAAAACTAGCTCAGAACTTTCCTCTTTTGCTCTTGGGGAATTTGTCATTCAGTGTTTCATTGTTTCAATTCAGCATACCATCCATTTAAGAGTCAATGGCTAGAGGCGGAGGTCCTAAGGTGGCAGAGGAATAGGATGGGGAGACGACTTTTTCCCCCACAAATTCATTGAAAGATCATTTGAACGTTGAGAAAATACCACAAAACAACTTCTGAATGCTGGCAGAGAACACCAGGCACCCAGAAAGGCAGCCCATTGTCTTCGAAAGGAGGTAGGACAAAATATAAGAGATAAAAAGAGAGACAAAAGAATTAGGAACAGAGACCCACCTGAAGAGAGAGTTGTAAAAGAGGAGAACTTTCCAAACATCAGGAAACCCTCTCACCAGTGGGTCTGTGGGGAGTTTTGGAATCTCAGGGTAAAATAAACGGAAGGGAAAAAATAAATAAAACCCACAGATAAACATGCCTAATCACAACTCCCAGCAAAGAAGTAGTCCAGATGCTCAGGACCACCACCAGCAAGCGGGGACTGAAAAGGGAGGTGCGGGCTGCATTGCTTAGGGTAAGGACCTGGCCTGAATGCCCTGAGGGCAATCTGAGGGAGCTAACTTGAGATAGAAACACAAATTGTGGGATGGCCAGAGAAAGAGAAAAAGAAAAGGAGGAAACAGAGAGAGAGAGAGAGAACTTTCCCACAAAAAGTGAACAAAGGACTGAGCTAATACCAGAGGAGAGCTAGCTGGCAGCAGACTGGCCCATCTCCCACCAGGGGCAGAGAGGCAGGTGGGTGACAGCCAGAGCCAGAAAGCAAGGGGCAAACTCAGCCCCAGAGATGGCATCCTCTATCAAATATGAGCAGGCTCCCAGTTGCTAACCAAGTCTTCCTGGGATCCTGGACCGTTGACATCCACCTGGAGGGTGGCAGCCAGAGACCAGTTTCACAAAGACACATGGCACACCTGCGATGGTGTTCCCGCTATGCACCCGGGAAACCAAGGGCCAGGACCAGGGAAGTGATAAGAGTCATCATCCCACCTAGGGGGAGTGCGTTCACCAAGCACCTGATAGCCTGAGCTGCTCGGACCTGGGAATGGCACAAAACACAGGCCCAACCGACTCTGTGCCTTTGTGGACTACCCGAGAACCTGAACCTGAGCAGCTTAGACCTGGGAAGTACACGCAACCCAGGGCCTGCTTTAGACAGTTCCTTTACAGAGCAACTTAGAGCCTGAGCAGTGTACACCAGGAAAGCACACACACCATGAGTGGGGGCAAACCCAGTATGGCTCAGACACTGAAAGCACTCCCCACACACACCAGTGGCATTTGTTTGCAGAGCTCCTACCTCCCCAAAGCACAACTGAACAAGTGAGCCTAAATAAGTGACCACCTTTGTCCCCTTGTGTCAGGGCAGAAGTCAGATACTGAAGAGACTTGCAAACAGAGAAAGCCAAAATAAACAAAGAAGGGGGAACCACTTTAAAAGAGAGAGGTGCAATAGATTAAAACCCTATAGTGAGCATTGACTACATTGGAAGGGACCTGTAGACCTTGAGAAGAAGTATAAGCTCAAACAAGGAACTATCTGAAACTGACATGACCCCACACTGCCCTCAACAGGTCCAGAGAAATTCCTAGGTATATTTTACTATTACCATTTTTTAATTTTTTTGAAAAAATTTTAAGTTCTATATTACTCCTTCAATTTTCATTTTTATAACCTACTATTACCTCACAAAAAAGAATATAGTTTTAAAGCAAATTTCATATATATATATTTTTTTAGTTTTTGTGATTTTGCTTTGTTTTTTCATATTGTATTTTTGAGAGTCTAATCTCTACTCTAGATTTTTAATCTTTGCTTTTTGGTATTTGTTATCGATTTTGTACCTTTAAGAACCCAATCTTCAGTACCCATTTTTACGTAGGAGTGTGATTACTGGACTGACTGCTCTCTCCCCTTTTCACTCTCCTTTTTCTCCCCCAGGTCACCTCTATCTCCACCCTCCCCCTTCTCTTCTCTAGCTAACTCTGTGAATCTCTTTGGGTGTTCTGGGCTGTGGACAACACTTAGGGAACTGAATACTGGCTAGATCTGTCTCTCTCCTTTTGACTCCCCCTCTTCTCCTCCTGGTCACCTCTATCTACTTTCTCCCTCTTCTCTTCTCCATGTAACTCTGTGAATATCTCTGGGTGTCCCTCAGTGTGGAGAATGTTTTCATCATTAACCTAGATGTCTTATCATCAGTGTTGTATGGATGGAGAAGTCCTGAGGCTACTGTAAGAATAAGACTGAAAGCCAGAGATAGTAGCTTAAATCTAAAACTTGAGAACACCAGAAAATTCGTGACTCCATGGACCATTAATTGACAACACCTCATCCAAAAGCCTCCAAACCTACAACGAAATCATGCTCCAACCAAGCGCCAACAAGTTTCAGAGCAAGCCATACTGAGCTAATTCTCCAACAACACAGGCACATAACCCTGAGAACAAAATTACAGGCCAGCAAAAGTCACATCAAACCCACAGACACCTCAAAACACACTACTGGGCAATTCATTGCAATCCAGAGAGAAGAGATCCAGCTCCACCCACCAGAACACTGACGGAAGATTCCCTAACCAGGAAACCTTGACAGGCCACTCATCCAACCACACCCACAGGGAGGAAACTCCACAATAAAGAGGAACCACAAACTTCCAGCATTCAGAAAGGCCACCCCAAACGCAGCAACCTAAACAAGATGAAAAAACAGAGAAATATTAAGCACGTAAAGGAACATGATAAAAGTCCACCAAACCAAACAAAAGAGGAGGAGTTAGGGAGTCTACCTGAAAAAGAATTCAGAATGATGATAATCAAAATGATCCGAAATCTTGAAAACAAAATGGAGTTACAGATAAATAGTCTGGAGACAAGGATTGAGAAGATGCAAGAAATGTTTAACAAGGACCTTGAAGAAATAAAAAAGAGTCAATCAATAATGCATAATGCAATAACTGAGATCAAAAACACTCTGGAGGGAAACAACAGTAGAATAACTGAGGTAGAAGATAGGCTAAGTGAGGTGGAAGATAGAATGCTGAAAATAAATGAAACAGAGAGGAAAAAAAGAAAAAAACAATTAAAAGAAATGAGGACAACCTCAGGAACCTCTTGGACAATGTTAAAGGCCCCAACATTCGAACCATAGGAGTCCCAGAAGAAGAAGACAAAAAGAAAGGCCATGAGAAAATACTTGAGGAATTAATAGCTGAAAACTCCCCTAAAATTGAGAAGGAAATACCAACAAAGTCCAAGAAACCCAGTCCCAAACAGGACAAATCCAAGGCAAAACACCCCAAGACACATATTAATCAAATTAACAAAGATCAAACACAAAGAACAAATATTAAAAGCAGCAAGGGAAAAATAACAAATAACTCACAAGGGGATCCCCATAAGTATAACAGCTAATCTCTCAATAGAAACTCTACAAGCCAGAGGGAAGGGAAGAACAGATCAGATCAGATCAGTCGCTCAGTCATGTCCGACTCTTTGCGACCCCATGAATCGCAGCACGCCAGGCCTCCTTGTCCATCACCAGCTCACAGAGTTCACTCAGACTCATGTCCATCGAGTCAGTGATGCCATCCAGCCATTTCATCCTCTGTCGTCCCCTTCTCTTCCTGGCCCCAATCCCTCCCAGCATCAGGGTCTTTTCCAATGAGTCAACTCTTCCCATCAGGTGGCCAAAGTACTGGAGTTTCAGCTTTAGCATCATTCCTTCCAAAGAAATCCCAGGGCTGATCTCCTTCAGAAGGGACTGGTTGGATCTCCTTGCAGTCCAAGGGGCTCTCAAGACTCTTCTCCAACACCACAGTTCAAAAGCATCAATTCTTTGGCACTCAGCCTTCTTCACAGTCCAACTCTCACATCCATACATGACCACAGGAAAGACCACAGCCTTGACTAGATGGACCTTTGTTGGCAAAGTAATGTCTCTGCTTTTCAATATGCTATTTAGGTTGGTCATAACTTTCCTTCCAAGGAGTAAGCGTCTTTTAATTTCATGGCTGCAGTCACCAACTGTAGTAATTTTGGAGCCCATAAAAATAAAGTCTGGCACTGTTTCCCCATCTATTTCCCATGAAGTGGTGGGACCAGATGCCATGATCTTCGTTTTCTGAATGTTGAGCTTTAAGCCAACTTTTTCACTCTCCACTTTCACTTTCATCAAGAGGCTTTTTAGTTCCTCTTCACTTTCTGCCATAGGATGGTGTAATCTGCATATCTGAAGTTACTGATATTTCTCCCGGCAATCTTGATTCCAGTTTGTGTTTCTTCCAGTCCAGCATTTCTCATCATGTACTATGCATATAAGTTAAATAAACAGGGTGAAAATATACAGCCTTGACGAACTCCTTTTCCTATTTGGAACCAGTCTGTTGTTCCATGTCCAGTTCTAACTGTTGCTTCCTGAGCTGCATACAAATTTCTCAAGAGGCAGATCAGGTGGTCTGGTGTTCCCATCTCTTTCAGAATTTTCCACAGTTTATTGTGATCCACACAGTCAAAGGCTTTGGCATAGTCAATAAAGCAGAAATAGATGTTTTTTCTGGAACTCTCTTGCTTTTTCTGTGATCCAGAGGATGTTGGTAACTTAATCTCTGGTTCCTCTGCCTTTTCTAAAACCAGCTTGAACATCTGGAAGTTCACAGTTTACATACTGCTGAAGCGTGGTTTGGAGAATTTTGAGCATTACTTTCCTAGCATGTGAGATGAGTGCAATTGTGCGGTAGTTTGAGCATTCTTTGGCATTGCCTTTCTTTGGGATTGGAATGAACACTGACCTTTTCCAGTCCTGTGGCCACTGCTGAGTTTTCCAAATTTGCTGGCATATTGAGTGCAGCACTTTCACAGCATCATCTTTCAGGATTTGGAATAGCTCAACTGGAATTCCATTACCTCCACCAGCCTTGTTCATAGTGATGCTTTCTAAGGCCCACTTGACTTCACATTCCAGGATGTCTGGCTCTAGGTGAATGATCACATAATCGTGATTATCTGGGTCGTGAAGATCTTTTTTGTACAGTTCTTCGGTATATTCTTGCCATCTCTTCTTGATATCTTCTGCTTCTGTTAGGTCCATACCATTTCTGTCCTTTATTGATCCCATCTTTGCATGAAATGTTCCTTTGGTATCTCTGATTTTCTTGAAGAGATCTCTAGTCTTTCCCATTGTGTTGTTTTCCTCTATTTTTTTGCATTGATCGCTGAAGAAGGCTTTCTTATCTCTTCTTGCTATTCTTTGGAACTCTGCATTCAGATGCTTATATCTTTCCTTTTCTCCTTTGCTTTTCACTTCTCTTCTTTTCACAGCTATTTGTAAGGCCTCCCCAGACAGCCATTTTGCTTTTTTGCATTTCTTTTCTATGGGAATGGTCTTGATCCCTGTCTCCTGTACAATGTCACGAACCTCATTCCATAGTTCATCAGGCACTCTATCTATCTAATCTAGGCCCTTAAATCTATTTCTCACTTCCACTATATAATCATAAGGGATTTGATTTAGGTAATACCTGAATGGTCTAGTGGTTTTCTCTACTTTCTTCATTTTAAGTCTGAATTTGGCAATAAGGAGTTCATGGTCTGAGCCACAGTCAGCTCCTCATCTTGTTTTTGCTGACTGTATAGAGCTTCTCCATCTTTGGCTGCAAAGAATATAATCAATCTGATTTCGGTGTTGACCATCTGGTGATGCCGTTGTATAGAGTCTTCTCTATGAAGACTCAACACAAGAAGACGCAAGTCTTCTTGTGTTGTTGGAATATGAAGGAGAAATCAAAAGTTTTACAGACAAGCAAGAGCTAATAGAATTCAGCACCACCAAACCAACTCTTCAACAAGTGCTAAAGAATCTTCTCTAGACAGGAAACACAGAAAGGGTGTATAAACTCGAACGCAAAACAACAAAGTAAATGGCAATGGGATCATACTTATTAATAATTACCTTAAATGTAAATGGATTGAATGCCCCAACCAAAAGACAAAGACTGGCTGAATGGATACAAAAACAAGACCCTTATATATGCTGTCTACAAAACCCACCTCAAACCTAGGGACACATACAGACTGAAAGTGAAGGGCTGGAAAAAAATATTTCATGCAAATGGAGACCAAAAGAAAGCAGGAGTAGCAATACTCATATCAGATAAAATAGACTTTGAAATAAAAGCCGTGAAAAGAGACAAAGAAGGACACTACATAATGATCAAAGGATCAATCCAAGATAAAGATATAACACTTATAAATAGATATGCACCCAAAATAGGAGCACTGCAATATGTAAGGCAAATGAAAGGGGAAATTAACAGTAACAAAATAATAGTGGGAAACTTTAATATCCCATTCACACCTATGGATAGATCAACTAAACAGAAAGTTAACAAGGAAACACAAACTTTAAATGATACAATGGACCAGTTAGACATAATTTATAGGACATTTCACCCTAAAACAATGAATTTCACGTTTTTCTCAAGTGCACATGGAACCTTCTCCAGGATAGACCACATCCTAGGCCATAAATCTAGCCTTGGTAAATTCAAAATAATTGAAGTCATCTCAAGCATCTTTTCTGATCACAATGCAGTAAGATTAAATGTCAACTACAGGGGGAAAAATATTAAGAATACAAACATATGGAAGCTAAAAAACACACTTTTGAAAAACCAACAAATCGCAGAATAAATCAAAAATGAAATCAAAACATGGATAGAAACAAATGAAAATTAAAACACAACAACCCAAAACCAATAGGACTCAATAAAAACAGTGCTAAGAGGAAGGATCATAGCAATACAATCCTAGCTCAAGAAACAGGAGAGAAGTCAAATAAATAACCTATCTCTTCACCTAAAGCAACTAGAAAAAGAAGAAATGATGCACCCCAGGGATAGTAGAAGAAAAGAAATCATAAAAATTAGGACAGAAATACATGCAAAAGAAACAAAGGGGACCATAGCCAAAATCAGCAAAGCTAAAAGCTGGTCCTTTGAGTAGATAAATAAAATAGAAAAACCAACAGTCAGACTCATCAAGACACAAAAGGAGCAGAAGCAAATCAACAAAATTAGAAATGAAAATGGAGAAATCACAACAGACAACAACACAGAAATACAAAGGATCATAAGAGACTGCTATCAGCAACTATATGTCAATGAAATGGACAACTTTGAAAAAGTGGACAAATTCTTAGAAAAGCATAACTTTACAAAACTGAACCAAGAAGAAATAGAAAATCTTAACAGACCCATCAATAGCATGGAAATCGAAACTGTAATCAGAAATCTTCCAACAAACAAAGGACCATGACCAGACAGTTTCACAGATGAATTCTACCAAAAATTTAGAGAAGACTTAACACCTATCCTACTCAAACTCTTCCAGAAAACTGCAGAGGAAGGTAAACTTTCAAACTCATTCTATGAGGCCACCATCACCCTAATACCAAAGTAGATAAAGATGTCACAAAAAAAGAAAACTACAGGGCAATATCACTGATGAACATAGACTGAAAAATCCTTAACAAAATTCTAGAAAACAGAATCCAAAGATTAAAAAGATCATACATCATGACCAAGTGGGCTTTACCTCAGGGATGCAAGGATTCTTCAATATCGCAAATCAACCAATGTAATACACCACATTAGCAAATTGAAAGATAAATCCATATTATTCCAATGGATGCAGAGAAAGCCTTTTTGACAAAATTCAACATCCATTTAAGATTAAAACCCCCCCAGAAACCAGGAATAGAAGTAACATACCTCAACATAATAAAAGCCATATATGACAAACCCATAGCAAACATTATCCTCAATGGTGAAAAATTGAAAGCATTTCCCCTAAAATCAGGAACAAGACAAGGGTGTCCACTCTCACCACTACTATTCAACATAGTTTTGGAAGTTTTAGCCACGGCAATCAGAGAAGAAAAAGAAATAAAAGGAAACCAGATTGGAACAGAAGTAAAACTCTCACTGTTTTCAGATGACATGATCGTCTACATAGAAAACCCTAAAGACTCCACCAGAAAATTACTAGAGCTAATCAATGAATACAGTAAAGTTGCAGGATATAAAATTAACACACAGAAATCCCTTGCATTCCTACACACTAACAATGAGAAAACAGAAAGAAAAATTAAGGAAATAATTCCATTCACCACTGCAATGAGAAGAATAAAATATTTAGGAATAAATCTACCTAAAGAAACAAAAGATCTATATATAGAAAACTATAAAACACTGGTGAAAGACATCAAAGGTGACAAACAGATGGAGAAATATACCATGTTCATGGACTGGAAGAATCAATATAATGAAAATGAGTACACTACCCAAAGCAACCTATAGACTCAATGCAATCCCTAAGAAGCTACCAATGGTATTTTTCAGAGAATTAGAACAAACAATTTCACAATTTGTATGGAAATTAAAAAAAAAAAAAAAACTCGAATAGCCAAAGTAATCTTGAGAAAGAAGAATGGAACTGAAGGAATCAACCTGCCTGACTTCAGGCTATACTACAAAGCTATAGTCATCAAGACAGTATGGTACTGGCACAAAGACAGAAATATAGATTAATGGAACAAAATAGAAAGTCAAGAGATAAATCCACGCACCTATGGACACCTTGTCTTTGACAAAGGAGGCAAGAATATACAATGGAGAAAAGACAATCCCTTTAACTAGAACACTTTCTAACACCATAAATAAAAATAAGCTCAAAATGGTTTAAAGATCTAAATTCAAGACCAGAAACTATAAAATTCCTAGAGGAAAACATAGGTAAAACACTCTCTGACGTAAATCATAGCAGGATCCTCTATGACTCACCTACCAGAGTAATGGAAATAAAAGTAAAAATAAACAGATGGGACCTAATTAAATTTAAAAGCTTTTACACAACTAAGGAAACTATAAGCAAAGTGAAAAGGCAGCCTTCAGAATGGGAGAAAATAATAGCAAATGAAGCAACTGACAAAGAATTAATCTCAAAAATACACAAGCAACTCCTGCAGCTCAATTCCAGAAAAATAAACGACCTAATCAAAATATGGGCCAAAGAACAAAACTGACATTTCTCCAAAGAAGACATACAGATAGCTAACAAACACATGAAAAGATACTCAACATCACTCATTATCAGTTCAGTTCAGTTCAGTTCAGTCGCTCAGTCATGTCCGACTCTTTGAGACCCCATGAATCACAGCACGCCAGGCCTCCCTGTCCATCACCAAGTCCCAAAGTTCACTCAGACTCACATCCATCAAGTCAGTGATGCCATCCAGCCATCTCATCCTCTGTCGTCCCTTTCTCCTCCTGCCCCCAATCCCTCCCAGCATCAGAGTCTTTTCCAGTGAGTCAACTCTTTGCATCAGGTGGCCAAAGTACTGGAGTCTCAGCTTTAGCATCATTCCTTCCAAAGAAATCCCAGGGCTGATCTCCTTCAGAATGGACTGGTTGGATCTCCTTGCAGTCCAAGGGACTCTCAAGAGTCTTCTCCAACACCACAGTTCAAAAGCATCAATTCTTCAGCACTCAGCTTTCTTCACAGTCCAACTCTCACATCCATGCATGACCACAGGAAAAACCATAGCCTTGACTAGACAGACCTTTGTTGGCAAAGTAATGTCTCTGCTTTTCAATATGCTATCTAGGTTGGTCATAACTTTCCTTCCAAGGAGTAAGCATCTTTTAATTTCATGACTGCAATCACCATCTGCAGTGATTTTGGAGTCCAAAAAATCAAGTCTGACACTGTTTCCACTGTTCCCCCATCTATTTCCCATGAAGGGATGGGACCAGATGCCATGATCTTCGTTTTCTGAATGTTGAGCTTTAAGCCAACTTTTTCACTCTCCTCTTTCACTTTCATCAAGAGGCTTTTTAGTTGCTCTTCATTTTCTGCCATAAGGGTGGTGTCATCTGCATATCTGAGGTTATTAATATTTCTCCCCGCAATCTTGATTCCAGCTTGTGCTTCTTCCAGCCCAGCGTTTCTCATGATGTACCCTGCATATAAGTTAAATAAGCAGGGTGACAATATACAGCCTTGACATACTCCTTTTCCTATTTGGAACCAGTCTGTTGTTCCATATCCAATTCTAACTGTTGCTCTCTTCATTTGCATAATGCAAATCAAAACCACAATGAGGTACCACATCACGCCAGTCAGAATAGCTGCTATCAAAAAGTCTACAAACAATAAATGCTGAAGACAGTGGGGAGTAAAGCGAACCCTCTTACACTGTTGGAGGGAATGCAAACTAGTACAGTCACTATGGAGAATAGTGTGGAGATTCCTTAAAAAACTGGAAATAGAACTGACATATGACCCAGCAATCCCAGTGCTGGGCATACACACTGAGGAACCCAGAATTGAAAGAGACACATGTACTCCAATGTTCATTGCAGCACTGTTTATAATAGCCAGGACATGGAAGTAACCCAGATGTCTATTAGCAGACGAATGGATTAGAAAGATGTGGTACAAAAACACAATGGAATGTTACTCATCTATTAAAAAGAATGCATTTGAATCAGTTCTAATGAGGTGGATGATACTGGAGCCTATTATACAGCGTGGAGTAAGTCAGAAAGAAAAACACCAATATAGTATATTAATGCATATATATGGAATTTAGAAAGAGGGTAACGCTGACCATGTGAGACAGCAAAAGAGACACATATGTAAACAATAGACTTTTGGACTCTGTGGGAGAAGGCGAGGGTAGGATGATTTGAGAGAATAGCATTGAAACATGTATATTATCATATGTGAAATAGATTGCCAGTCCAGGTTGGATGCAGGAGATAGGGTGCTCAGGGCTGGTTCACTGGGATGACCCTGAGGGATGGGATGGGGAGGGAGCTGGGAAGGGGATTCAGGATGGGGAACAACACATGTACATCCATGGCTGATTCATGTCAATGTATGGCAAAAACCACTACAGTATTGTGAAGTAATTAGCCTCCAATTATAATTTTTTTAAAAAAAGAGTCAATGGGCACAGGTACACTATCTTTAGGCAGGGTAAATTAAGTCCATTTATAAGCTCTTGAGCCAATGAATTTCCCCAGTAGGTTGCCACAGAATTGTTGAGCTCAAGTCTGTGTAATTGTGATACATAGAGACAATTCTTTACTGAAACACAGGAGTTCAGTGCAAAGTTCACTCAGGCACAGGTGCTGAGGTGATACTTGAAGGACTGGATGGAGTATAAGTAAAATTCCTACACAGAAAAATGCTCGTCTAAAACTCTGAGTCATCCAAAGTTGGGAGAGTTTCAAAGGAAGCCCAGAGGGTGAGGAATAAAGAATAACAAACTTAATTAGGAGGACTATTACCACTGGAAGCTTCAGGCAGGCAGGAACCCCAGTTAAACAGACTCCCAGACATAAATCACCAGTGCTTACCAGCTACATAGGTGAATTGGCAAGCTTTACAAAGGACATGGTTGGCTTCCCAAGTCACACCACTTGAGACTTGGGAATGGAAGAAAACGAGAAGGCACAGTAGCAGCTGAGATAGCCAAACTGCTAAAGCAATGGCCCCCAGGAGATTCAGCTATGCAGAGCTGGAAGTAAGCAATAGTTAAATCATTCTCTAGTGGGGGGTTGTGCCTCCCTATGTAATAGACTTATAACTGTACATATTTTTATAAATTTTCAGTTAAGCAATTGGATTTTTTTTCCTCCCTAATTTGGTGCTTCCAGTGCTAGTTCCTCCCCTGGAAATTCCTCTCCCCTTTGATGGCCTGCAGGGTCTGTGATCTTAGAAGCCACCTGGAGGCAGACAGAGCTCTAGTTTAGGATTCCAGGCATGCTCTTCTAGGTGATTACTTTCAGAGGTATTTACAGCTTTTCTCTGATTGATTCTTCTTGGGAGGTGAGGGTTACGTCCTGCCCTCAGGGCCTTCCTTTTAACTTGGCTGAAGGATAGACTCCTTTGAGCAGGCCTGCATTTGCTTTTATGTCACTAATGGCA
Source organism: Bos grunniens (assembly GCF_055505025.1). Classification (NCBI taxonomy): domain Eukaryota; kingdom Metazoa; phylum Chordata; class Mammalia; order Artiodactyla; family Bovidae; genus Bos; species Bos grunniens. Next base: position 93,838,387 of record NC_141194.1, on the reverse strand, counting down.
GGACTGAATTTCCTTGTGCTCTGAGTCTTCTGGGAAGGGATGTTTGGCCTTCTCTCCTCTTCCCCTATCCTCCCTTCCTAATCCAAGCTTCCTACACAGGTTCTCTTTTTTTATTAGCTTTTCTAACCTCAAGTCCCACATCCTCAATAAAGGCTTCAGCTGGCATACACTTCCCCTTTTCCTGAGCAGTTATGAAGCTTAGGGAAGTATTGTAACACAGAAAAAATAAATAAATAAAACAAACTCTTGGAGTTATACAAGCTTGGATATGAATGCCAGCTCCAGAATCTACTACCAAGGTAACTCTGAAAAAGTTACTTCATCTCTCTAAGGTTCAACTCCCTCAACTGTAAAGTGAATATCACCATAGTTTCTACTTTATGAAGATTTATAAGGATTAAATAATAAAAATAATAACAACCACAACTTCTATTTGACTTAAAATGGGCCAAACTCTTTTTAAACTATGTTGCATATATTATTCATTTACCTTTGAGGCACAGAGATGTTAAGTAACTTGCCCAAGGTCACACAGCTGGTGGGTGAAGAAAGGAATTGAATCTAGGCAGTCCATGACCTTAACCTCTATACCACAGTAACAGGCTATATGCAAATGATTTTAACAGGGATATAGCAAATATCCCTGATCAAGAGGGGTGATGGGACCTTTGTTTTTCCACAGGAAAGAGCATAGTACATACTATAAAATGAATACAGGTGGTCCTCAACTTAAGATGGTTCCACTCACAATTTTTAAACTTTATAATGGCACAAAAGCTAGATATGCATTCAGTAGAAATCATACTTTGAATTTTGATCTTTCCCTAGGCTAGCAATATGCTGTATGATACTCTCTCAAGATGCAGGGCAGCAGCAGCAAGCCACAGCCCCCACTCAGCTATGTGATCACAGCTAAACAACCAATACACTTAGATTCTGTGTCCATGCAATCATTCTGTTTTTCACTTTCTGTATAATATTCAATAAATTACTTGAGAAATTCAGTGTTTTACTATAAGACAGACTTTTTGTTAGATGGTTTTGCCCAACTATAGGCTAATGTAAGTGTCCTGAGCATGTGTAAGGCAGGCTAGACTAAGCTATTATGTTCACTAGGTTAGGTGTACTACTAAATGCACTTCTGATTTACAGTATTTTCAACTTACAGTAAGTTTATTGGGACAAAACCTCGTGGTAAGTAGAGGAAGATCTGTAGAGAACTGACAGCAGGAATCAAAATCTCAGATGTGTTACTTATTATCTGTGTAACCAAGACAAAATCACTCTACTGCTCTAAACTTGTTTACTTATCTGTAAAACGGAAATAATCATAGCACCAATCTCTTGTGATTATTTTGAGCCATCAATGGCATATAGTAGATACTCAGCAAATTCTAACTTACTTCCTAATTGTTTGCATCCATCATTTGACATTAACCTACACTGCCTCATATTGCTGATTCTCTCTTCATTTGTGAGTCCTGTCTTACTCAGTTTATAAGCTTTGAGGACTAAGACAATATCCTAAGCCTCTTGATAACCTTTTAGCATAATGCTGTGCCCCACACAAAATTCTCATTAAATGGATTCTTAACTTTGTTGCACACGTGCTTAGCCAAGCACTATGTTAGGTGCTCAAATGCATTACCAATTTAAAATCTCATAAATTATAAAATTTTCTGTTTTTTGATAGATTTTGTTTTCTGGAATAAAATTTCCACTGAGAAACTCAACGTGTCATTTTCATTGGGACTAATTTCAGAGCGTGAGGATAATTTCAGAATCTCTCAAGCCCTTTTGTTGGCTGATAGAAATGAACCTTCCATCATCCTCCTTTCTAAAATCCCTTCACCTGGTGACATTTTGTAAACAATTGATAGTGTTCACGCAGGTGGGAGTCAGGTTCTTCCTCTAGGGCTCAGCTATGTGAATCACCTTAAGGTTCTTTTTCCTGGGACTTTTACTCTCAGCTACCTTTTCTCACTCTTTTGTCTTATTCATCTTTTTCAAACCTCAGATAACACGGAAGGAAGAGCTGTGTAACAATACTGATTCTTAGCTTATTTAGGACCAATGAAGAAAAATAGAAAACTGAGTGTAAAGAAATTAACCCTGGAGCTTTATTTCGATAGGCCAAAGAGTCATAATGCAGTCATGCTGAACCATGATTCTGTGCTCATTATTTTCATGATTGTGGCTTTATAGTTGCTTCTGATGAAAAGGAGGGGGATGAACATTCAACATATAAACATAAATAACCAACAAAACCTGACTGTGTGGGAAATGCACTGTACTAAAGGATTTACTTTCCCAGACAAAAGACTGAAAATAACTGGGTTTGCTGCTATTGAATTCAAAGCAACTAAACTCAGCTTCTTTCTGTAGTTCAAGTTTCCAGCAAATGATTTACAGTATAAATGTACCAATGGTTTTCACATAACAAATGGTTGTGTATTGTACATAGGATATAAATTAAGGATACTCAAGGGCGGTCCTAAGGTGGCGGAGAAATAGGACGGAGAGACTACTTTCTCTCCCACAAATTCATCAAAAGATCATTTGAACGCTGAGCACATTCCACAAAACAATTTCTGAACGCTGGCAGAGGACACCAGGCACCCAGAAAGGTAGCCCATTGTCTTTGAAAGGAGGTAGGACAAAATATAAAACATAAAAAGAGAGGCAAAAGAGTTAGGGATGGAGACCCAACATGGGGAGAGAGTCATGAAAGAGAAGAAGTTTCCAAACACAAGGAAACCCTCTCACCAGCGGGTCTGTGGAGGGTTTTGGAATCTCAGAGGGCAACATAACTGGGAGGAAAAATAAATAAATAAATAAAAACTCACAGATTACATGCCTAACAGCAACGCCCAGAAGAAAAGTAGCCCAGACACTAGCATCCGCCACCAACAAGCAGGGCCTGAACAGGGGGACGCGGGCTACATTGCTTAGGGTAAGGACAGGGCCTGAATGCCCTGAGGACAGTCTAAGGGAGCTAACATGAGACAGCAACCCAAACTGTAGGATAGCCAGAGAAAGAGGGGGAAAAAAAGAGAGAGAGAGAGAGAACTTCCCCGTGAAAAGCTCTAACCTAAGGCACTGGCAGCCCGCTCACAGAACAAAGGACTGAGCAAATACCAGAGGAGAGCTAGCCAGCAGCGGACCAGCCCATCCCCCGCCGGAAGCAGAGAGGCAGGCGGGCGACAGCCAGAACAAGAAGGCAAGGGGCAAACTCGGCCCCAGAGACAGCATCCTCTACCAAACTGAAAGCAGGCTCCCAGTTGCTAACCAAGTCCTCCTGGTATCCTGGACGGTTGACATTCACCTGGAGGGTCACAGCCAGAGATCAGCTTCACAGAGAAGACACATGGCACACCTGAGACAGCACTCCTGCTGCACACCCAAGAAACTGAGCAGCTGGGATGGGGGAGGTGATAAGAGGCACTGTCCCACCTGGGGAGAGTGCAATTGCCAAGCACCTGGTCGCCTGAGCTGCTTGGACATGGGAAGGGCACAAAACACAGGCCCAACCGAGTCTGTGCCTTTGCGGAGTACCCAAGAACCTGAACCTGAGCAGCATAGACCTAGACCTGGGAAGTGCACGCAATCCAGGGCCCACTTTAGACAGTTCCCCTACAGAGCAACCTGGAGCCTGAGCAGTGTAAACCAGGAAACCACACGTGCTCTGAGCAGAGACAAACCCAGTGTGGATGAGACACTGCAAGCACTCCCCACACAGGCCAGTGATATTTGTTTGCAGTGTTCCTCCCTCCCCACAGCACAACTGAACAAGTGAGCCTAAATAAGTGACCACCTTTGCCCCCTTGACTCAGGGGAGAAATGAGACACTGAAGAGACTTGTAAACAGAAGAAGCTAAAAAAAAAAAAAAAAACAACAACAACAAAGGGAACAGCTTTGGAAGTAACAGGTGCAACAGGTTAAAACCCTGATCTTTCGACAGAAACTATTCAGGCCAGAAGGGAATGGCAGGACATACTTAAAGTGATGAAAGATAAGAACCTACAGCCCAGATTACTATATCCAGCAAGGATCTCATTCAAATATGAAGGACAAATCAAAAGCTTTACAGACAAGCAAAAGCTGACAGAATTCAGCACCACCAAACCAGCTCTCCAACAAATGCTAAAGGATCTTCTCTAGACAGGAAACACAGAAAGGGTGTATAAACACGAACCCAAAACAATAAAGTAAATGGCAATGGGATCATACTTATCAATAATTACCTTAAATGTAAATGGGTTGAACACCCCAACCAAAAGACAAAGACTGGCTAAATGGATACAAAAACAAGACCCCTATATATATTGTCTACAAGAGACCCACCTCGAAACAAGGGACACATACAGACTGAAAGTGAAGGGCTGGAAAAATATATTCCTTGCAAATAGAGACCAAAAGAAAGCAGGAGTAGAAATACTCATATCAGATAAAATAGACTTTAAAACAAAGGCTGTGAAAAGAGACAAAGAAGGACACTGCATAATGATCAAAGGATCAATCTAAGAAGAAGATATAACAATTAAAAATATATATGCACCCAACATAGGAGCACCACAATATGTAAGACAAATGCTAATAAGTGTGAAAGAAGAAATTAACAATAACACAATAATAGTGGGAGACTTTAATACCCCACTCACACCTATGGATAGATCAACTAAATAGAAAATTAACAAGGAAACACAAACTTTAAATGATGCAATAGACCAGTTAGACCTAACTGATATCTATAGGACATTTCACCCCAAAACAATGAATTTCAACTTTTTTCTCAACTGCACATGGAAGCTTCTCCAGGATAGATCACATCCTGGGCCATAAATCTAGCCTTGGTAAATTCATAAAAATTGAAATCATTCCAATCATCTTTTCTGACCATAATGCAGTAAGATGAGATGTTAATAGAAAAACTATTAAAAATGCCAACTTATGGAGGCTGAACAACACACTGGTGAATAACCAACAAATCATTGAAGAAACCAAAAAAGAAAAAAAATATGCATAGAAATGAATGAAAATGAAAACACAACAACCCAAAACCTATGGTACACTGTAAAGGCAGTGCTAAGGGGAAGGTTCACAGCAATACAGCCTTACCTCAAGAAACAACAAAAAAGTCAAATAAATAACCTAACTCTACACCTAAAGAAACTAGAAAAGGAAGAAATGAAGAACCCCAGGGTTAGTAGAAGGAAAGAAATCTTAAAAATTAGGGCAAAAATAAATGCAAAAGAAACAAAAGAGACCATAGCAAAAATCAACAAAGCCAAAAGCTGGTTCTTTGAGAAGTGAAATAAAATTGACAAGCTTTTAGCCAGACTCATCAAGAAACAAAGGGAGAAGAACCAAATCAACAAAACTAGAAATGAAAATGGAGAGATCACAACAGACAACATAGAAATACAAAGGATCATAAGAGACTACTCAGAAAAAGCAATGGCACCACACTCCAGTACTTTGCCTGGAAAATCGCATGGACGGAGTAGCCTGGTAGGCTGCAGTCCATGGGGTGGCTAAGAGTCGGACACGACCGAGCGACTTCACTTTCACTTTTCACTTTCATGCATTGGAGAAGGAAATGGCAACCCACTCCAGTGTTCTTGCCTGGAGAATCCCAGGGACGGGGGAGCCTGGTGACTGCCGTCTATGGGGTCGCAGAGTCGGACACGACTGAAGTGACTTAGCAGCAGCAGCAGTAGCAAGAGACTACTATCAGAAACTATATGCCAATAAAATGGGCAACTTGGAAGAAATGGACAAATTCTTAGAAAAGTACAACTTACCAAAACTGAACCAGGAAGAAATGGAAAATCTTAAAAGACCCATCACAAGCACGGAAATTGAAATTGTAATCAAAATCTTCCAGCAAACAAAAGGCCAGGACCAAATGGCTTCACAGCTGAATTCTAACAAAAATTTAGAGAAGAGCTAACACTTACTACACGCAAACTCTTCCAGGAAATTGCAGAGGAATGTAAACTTCCAATCTCATTCTATGAGGTTACCATCACCCTAATACCAAAATCACACAGTTCAGTCCAGTCGCTCAGTCGTGTCCGACTCTTTGCGACCCCATGAAGTGCAGCACGCCAGGCCTCTCTGTACATCACCAACTCCCGGAGTTCACACAAACTCATGTTCATCGAGTAAGTGATGCCACTGAGCCATCTCATCCTCTGTTGTCCCCTTCTCCTCCTGCCCCCAATCCCTCCCAGCATCAGAGTCTTTTCCAATGAGTCAACTCTTCGCATAAGGTGCCAAAGTATTGGAGTTTCAGCTTTAGCATCATTCCTTCCAAAGAAATCCCAGGGCTGATTTCCTTCAGAACGGACTGGTTGAATCTCCTTGCAGTCCAAGGGACTCTCAAGAGTCTTCTCCAACACCACAGTTCAAAAGCATCAATTCTTCAGCGCTCAGCTCTCTTCATAGTCCAAGTCTCACATCCATACATGACTACTGGAAAAACCATAGCCTGGACTAGACAGACCTTTGTTGGCAAAGTAATGTCTCTGCTTTTGAATATGCTATCTAGATTGGTTATGAATTTCCTTCCAAGGAGTAAGCATCTTTTAATTTCATGGCTGCAGTCACCATCTGCAGTGATTTTTGGAGCCCCAAAAAATAAAGTCTGACACTGTTTCCACTGTTTCCCCATCTATTTCCCATGAAGTGATGGGACCAGATGCCATTATCTTCGTTTTCTGAATATTGAGCTTTAAGCCAACTTTTTCGCTCTCCTCTTTCACTTTCATCAAGAGGCTCTTTAGTACTTCTTCATTTTCTGCCATAAGGGTGGGGTCATCTGCATATCTGAGGTTATTGATATTTCTCCTGGCAATCTTGATTCCAGTTTGTGCTTCTTCCAGCCCAGCGTTTCTCATGATGTCCTCTGCATATAAGTTAAATAAGCAAGGTGACAATATACAGCCCTGACGTACTCCTTTTCCTATTTGGAACCAGTCTGTTGTTCCATGTCCAGTTCTAACTGTTGCTTCCTGACCTGCATACACGTTTCTCAAGAGGCAGATCAGGTGGTCTGGTATTCCCATCTCTTTCAGAATTTTCCACAGTTTATTGTGATTCACACAGTCAAAGGCTTTGGCATAGTCAATAAAGCAGAAATAGATGTTTTTCTGGAGCTCTCTTGCTTTTTCCATGATCCAGCAGATGTTGGCAATTTGGTCTCTGGTTCCTCTGACTTTTCTAAAAGCAGCTTGAACATCTGGAAATTCATGGTTCACGTATTTTTGAAGCCTGGCTTGGAGAATTTTAAGAATTAATTTCCTAGCATGTGAGATGACTGCAATTGTGTGGTACTTTGGGCATTCTTTGGCATTGCCTTTCTTTGGAATTGGAATGAAAACTGACCTTTTCCAGTCATGTGACCACGGCTGAGTTTTCCAAATTTACTGGCATATTGAGTGCAGCACTTTCACAGCATCATATTTCAGGATTTGAAATAGCTCAACTGAAATTCCATCACCTCCACTAGCTTTCTTCATAGTGATGCTTTCTAAGGCCCACTTGACTTCACATTCCAGGATGTCTGGCTTTAGGTGTGTGATCACACTATCGTGATTATCTTGGTCATGAAGATCTTTTTTATACAGTTCTGTGTATTCTTGCCACCTCGTCTCAATATCTTCTGCCTCTGTTAGGTCCATACCATTTCTGTACTTTATTGAAACCATCTTTACATTAAATGTTCCTTTGGTATCTCTAACTCTCTTGAAGAGATCTCTAGTCTTTCCCATTCTATTGTTTTCCTCTATTTCTTTGCATTGATTGCTGAGGAAGGCTTTCTTATCTCTCCTTGCTATTTTTTAGGAACTCTGCATTCCGATGCTCATATGTTTCCTTTTCTCCTTTGCTTTTCGCTTCTCTTCTTTTCACAGCTATTTGTAAGGCCTCCCCAGACAGCCATTTTGCTTTTTTGCATTTCTCCATGGGGATGGTCTTGATCCCCATCTCCTGTACAATGTCATGAACCTCCATCCATAGTTCATCAGGCACTCTATCTATCAGATCTAGTCCCTTAAATATGTTTGTCACTTCCACTCTATAATCATAAGGAATTTGATTTAGGTCATACCTGAATGGTCTAGTGGTTTTCCCTACTTTCTTCAGTTTATGTCTAAAATTGACAATAAGGAGTTCATGATCTGAGCCACAGTCAGCTTCTGGTTTTGTTTTTGCTGACTGTATAGAGCTTCTCCATCTTTGGCTACAAAGAATATAATCAGTCTGATTTCGGTGTTGACCATCTGGTGATGTCCATGTGTAGAGTCTTCTCTTGTTTTGTCGGAAGAGGGTGTTTGCTATGACCAGTGTGTTCTCTGGGCAAAACTCTATTAGCATTTGCCCTGCTTCATTCCGTATCCTAAGGCCAAATTTGCCTGTTACCCCAGGTGTTTCTTGACTTCATACTTTTGCATTCCAGTCCCCTATAATGAAAAAGACATCTTTTTGGGGGGTTAGTTCTAAAAGGTCTTGGAGGTCTTCATAGAACTGTTCAACTTCAGCTTCTTCAGCATTACTGGTTGGGGCATAGCCCAGGAGGGCGGAGAGGAGCTACTCCACATTCAAGGTCAGGAGGGACGGCTGTGAGGAGATACCCCTCATCCAAGGTAAGGAGCAGCAGCTGCACTTTGCTGGTGCAGCCATGAAGAGATATCCCACGTCCAAGGTAAGAGAAACCCAAGTAAGATGGTAGGTGTTGCGAGAGGCATCAGAGGGCAAATGCACAAACCATAATCACAGAAAACTAGTCAGTCTAATCACACGGACCAGAGCCTTGTCTAACTCAGTAAAACTAAGCCATGTCCTGTGGGGCCACCCAAGACAGGCAGGTCAGGGTGGAGAGGTCTGACAGAATGTGGTCCACTGGAGAAGGGAATGGCAAACCACTTCAGTATTCTTGCCCTGAGAACCCCATGAACGGTATGAAAAGGCAAAATGATAGGATACTGGGAGAGGAACTCCCCAGGTCAGTAGGTGCCCAATATGCTACTGGAGATCAGTGGAGAAATGACTCCAGAAAGAATGAAGGGATAGAGCCAAAGCAAAAACAATACCCAGTTGTGGATGTGAATGGTGATAGAAGCAAGGTCCAATTCTATAAAGAGCAATACTGGATAGGAACCTGGAATGTTAGGTCCATGAATCAAGGCAAATTGGAAATGGTCAAACGGGAGATGGCAAGAGTGAACGTTGACATTCTAGGAGTCAACGAACTAAAATGGACTGGAATGGGTGAATTTAACTCAGATGACCATTATATCTACTACTGTGGGCAGGAATCCCTTAGAAGAAATGGAGTAGCCATCATGGTCAACAAAGAAGTCCAAAATGCAGTACTTGGATGCAATCTCAAAAATCAGACAAAGATGCCACACAGAAAAAGAAAACTACAGGCCAATATCACTAATGAACATAGATGCAAAAATCCTTAACAAAATTCTAGCAAACAGAATCCAACAACATATTAAAATGATCATACATCATGACCAAGTGGGCTTTATCCCAGGGATGCAAGGATTCTTCAATATCCACAAATCATTCAATGTAACACACAACATTAACAAATTGGAAAATAAAAACCATATGATTATTTCAATAGATGCAGAGAAAGCCTTTGACAAAATTCAACATCCATTTATGATTAAAAAAAAAAACCCTCCAAAAAGCAGGCATAGAAGTAACATACCTCAACATAATAAAAGCTATATATGACAAACCCACAGCAAACATTATCCTCAATGGTGAAACACTGATAACATATCTTCTAATGTCAAGAACAAGACAAGGGTGCCCACTCTCAGCACTACTATCCAACATAGTTTTGGAAGTTTTGGCCACAGCAATTAGAGCAGAAAAAGAAATAAAAGGAATCCGGATTGGAAAATAAGAAGTCAAACTCTCACTGTTTGCAGATAACATGATCCTCTACATAGAAAACCCTAAAGACTCCACCAGAAAATTACTAGAGCTAATTAATGAATATAGTAAAGTTGCAGGATATAAAATCAACACACAGAAATCCCTTGCATTCCTGTACACTAACAATGAGAAAACAGAAAGAGAAATTAAGGAAACAAGCCCATTCACCATTGCAATGAAAAGAATAAAATACTTAGGAATATGTCTACCTAAAGAAACAAAAGACTTATATATAGAAAACTATAAAACACTGATGAAAGAAATCAAATAGGACACAAATAGATGGAGAAATATACCGTGTTCATGGATTGGAAGAATCAATATAGTGATAATGAGTATACAACCCAAAGCCATCTATAGATTGAATGCAATCCCTATCAAGCTACCAATGGTATTTTTCACAGAACTAGAATAAATAATTTCATAGTGTATGGAAATACAGACCTCGGATAGCAAAGCAATCTTGAGAAACAAGAATGGAACTGGAGGAATCAACCTGTCTGACTTCAGGCTCTACTACAAACCCACAGTCATCAAGACAGTATGGTAGTGCCACAATGACAGAAACATAGATCAATGGAACAAGATAGAAATCCCAGAGATAAATCCACGCACCTATGATCACCTTTTCTTCAACAAAGGAAGCAAGAATATACAATGGAGAAAAGGCAATCTCTTTAACAAGTGGTGCTAGAAAAACTGGTCAACGACTTGTAAAAAAAAATGAAACTAGAACACTTTCTAACACCATACACAAAAATAAACTCAAAATGGATTAAAGATCTAAACATAAAACCAGAAACTATAAAACTCCTAGAGGAAGACATAGGCAAAACACTCTCCAACATAAATCACAGCAGGATCCTCTATGACCCACCTCCCAGAATACTGGAAATAAAAGCAAAAGTAAACAAATGAGACCTAATTAAAATTTAAAACTTTTGCACAACAAAGGAAACTGTAAGCAAAGTGAAAAGACAGCCTTCAGAATGGGAGAAAATAATAGCAAATGAAGCAACTGACAAAGAATTAACCTCAAAAATATACAAGCAACTCCTGCAGCTCAATTCCAGAAAAATAAACGACCCAATCAAAAAATGGGCCAAAGAACTAAACAGACAGTTCTCCAAAGAAGACATACAGATGGCTAACAAACACATGAAAAGATGCTCAACATCACTCATTATCAGAGAAATGCAAATCAAAACCACAATGAGGTACCACCTCACGCCAGTCAGAATGGCTACTATCCAAAAGTCTACAAGCAATAAATGTTAGAGAGGGTGTGGAGAAAAGGGTACCCTCTTACACTGTTGGTGGGAATGTAAATTAATACAGCCACTATGGAGAACAGTGTGGAGATTCCTTAAAAACCTGGAAATAGAACTGCCATATGACCCAGCAATCCCACTGCTGGGCATACACACTGAGGAAACCAGAATTGAAAGAGACAAGTGTACCCCCAATGTTCATCATAGCACTTTTTATAATAGCCAGGACATGGAAGCAACCTAGATGTCCATCAGCAGACGAATGGATAAGAAAGCTGTGGTACATATACACAATGGAATATTACACAGCCATTAAAAAGAATGCATTTGAATCAGTTCTAATGAGGTAGATGAAACTGGAGCCTATTATACGGAGTGAAGTAAGCCAGAAAGAAAAACACCAATACAGTATACTAACACATATATAAGGAATTTATAAAGATGGTAATGATAACCCAGTATGTGAGACAGTGAAAGAGACACAGATGTATAAAGCAGTCTTTTGGACACTGTGGGAGAGGGCGAGGGTGGGATGATTTGGGAGAATAGCATTGAAACATGTAAATTATCATATGTGAAACGAGCCGCCAGTCCAGGTTCGATGCATGATACAGGGTGCTCGGGGCTAATGCACTGGGATGACCCAGAGGGATGGTAAGGGGAGGGAGGTGGGAGGGGGGTTCAGGATGGGGAACACATGTACACCCTTGGTGGATTCATGTCAATGTATGGCAAAACCAATACAATATTGTAAAGTAATTAACCTCCAATTAAAATAAATAAATTTATTTTAAAAATTAAAAAAAAGAGGAGCCAAGATGGCGGAGGAGTAGGACGGGGAGAACACTTTCTCCCCCACAAATTCATCAAAAGAGCATTTAAACATCGAGTAAATTCCACAAAACAACTTCTGAATGCTGGCAGAGGACATCAGGCACCCAGAAAAGCAACCCAACTCTTCGAAAGGAGGTAGGAAAAAATATTAAAGACAAAAAAAAAAGAGACAAAAGAGGGAGGGACAGAGTTCCATCCCGGGAAGGGAATCTTAAAAAGAGAGAAGTTTCCAAACACCAGGAAACCTTCTCACTGCTGAATCTGTGCCGAGCTTTGGAAGCACAGAGGGCAACATAACAGGGATAAAAAATAAATAAACAATTAAAACTCGCAGATTGCGAGCCCTACGGTAACTCCCCCAGCGGAGAAGCAGCGCAGACGCCTGCATCCGCCATTAGCAAGCGGGGGCTGGGCAGGGAGGCACGGCGTGGGCTGCATTGCTGAGAGTAAGAATCTGGCCTGAATACCCTGAGCGCTATCTGAGCGAAATAATTTGGGATAGCAAACCAGACTGTGGGATATCTACCACGCGAAAAGCCAGCCCTAACCTAAGACCGCCAGGCCCGCGCACAGAACAAAGGACTGAACAGAGATAGCTGGCTGCAGACCTTCCCCCTCTGGTGACAGGCAGCCAGAGCCAAAAGGGGGCAATCACAGCCCCAGAGAGACATTATCTATAAAACTGTAAGCAGGCTTCTTTGCTAACTAAAACTTCTTGGGGGTCTGGACGGTCAACATCTGCCTGAGAAGGTGCGCCAGTTTTACACCCAGATAACCGAGTGGCGGGGAGGCGATAAGTCGCAGCATTGGCGCTCGCCAAACACCTCATCACCTGAGCTGCTCAGACCTGGGAAGAGCACAAAACGCAGGCCCAACTGAGTCTGCGCCTCTGAGGACTACCCGAGTGCCTGAACCTGAGCGGCTTGGACCTGGAAGGTGCATGCAGCCCAGGGCCAGCCTCGGATTGTTCCCGGCGGAACAACCTAGAGTCCGAGCAGTGTGGACAGGGAGGCTACACGCGCCGTGAGCGGGGGCAGACCCAGGGTGGCTGAGGCACTGCGAGCCCACGCCAGTGTTATTTGTTTGCAGCATCCCTCCCTCCCTCCCCACAGCGCGACTGAACAAGTAAGCCTAAAAAAAAAAAAAAAAAGTGTCCTCCACCGTGCCCTTTGTGTCAGGGCGGAAACCAGATACTGAAGAGACTAGCAAACAGAAGAAGATATAACAGAGGGAAACGCCTTGGAAGCTACAGGCAATAGATCAAAACCTTGTGGTTACTACGGACTACATAGGAAGGGGCCTATAGATCTTGAGAAATATAAGTCTGACCAAGGAACTAGCCAAAAATGAACTGAACCCACAACACCCACAACAAAATCAAGAAAGTCCTAGATATATTTTTATTATTTTTACGATCATTCTTTTTTTTTAATTAAAAAAAAAAAAGAATTTAAGTCCTCTATTGTTCCTTTAATTTTCACTTTTATAACCTATTACTTTGCAAAAAAAAAAAAAGACCCTATTTTTTTCTTCTTCAGCAAACTTCATATATATATATTTTATAATTTTTTGACCTTGTTTTTTTTGTTTTTGTTTTTGTTTTTTTCTTCTTTTCTTTAACATTGTATATTTGAAATTCCAAACTCTACTCTAGATTTTTAATTTTCGCTTTTTGGCATATGTTATCAATTTTGTACCTATAGTTTTTTTTTTATATAATTTCTGTGACTTTTTTTTTCTTCTTCTTCTCTGTTTCTTTCTCTTTTTCTTTTATATAACATTGTATATTTGAAATTCCAAACTCTACTCTAGATTTTTAATTTATGCTTTTTGGTATTAGTTATCAATTTTGTACCTGTACTTTCTTTATAATTTTCACGACCTTGTTTGTTTTTGTTTGTTCGTTTTTTCTCTCTTTCTTTTCCTTCTTCTTTTCTTTAACATCGTATTTTTGAAATTCCAAACTCTACTTTAGATTTTTAATTTTTGCTTTTATGTATTTGTTACCAATTTTGTACCTTTAAGGACCCAATCTTCAGGACTCATTTTTCACTAGGGAGCGAGATTACTGGCTTGGCTGGTTTCTCTTCCTTTGGACTCTCCTTTTTCTCCACCAGGTCGCCTGTGTCTCCTCCCTAACCCCTCTCTACTCTACCCAGCTCTGTGAATTTCTGTGTGTTCCAGACAGTGGAGAACACTTAGGGAACTGATTACTGGCTGGATCTGTCTCCCTCCTTTTCATTCCCCCCTTTTATCCTTCTGGCCACCTCTGTCACCTTCCTCCTTCTTCTCTTCTCTGTATAACTCCGTGAACATCTCTGAGTGGTCCAGTTGTGGAGTGCACATAAGGAAGTGACTACTAGCTAGCCCACTCTCTCCACTATTGATTCACCTCATCTCATTTGGGTCACCTCTAACTCCCTCCTCCCTCTTCTCTTCTCCATGTAACCCTGTGAACCTCTTTGAGTGACCCTCACCGTAGAGAAACTTTTCATCTTTAATGTAGATGTTTTATCAATGGTGCTGTATAGAAGGAGAAGTTTTGAAACTACTGTAAAAATAAGACCGATAACCAGAAGCAGGAGACTTAAGTCCAAACCCTGACTCCAGGGAACTCCTGACTCCAAGGAACATTAATTGACAGGAGCTCATCAAATGCCTACATACCAACACTGAAACCAAGCACCACACAAGGGCCAATAAGTTCCAGGGCAAGACATACCAAGCAAATTCTCCAGCAACAAAGGAACACAGCCCTGAGCTTCAAGATACAGGCTGCCCAAAGTCACCCCAAAACTATAGACATCTCATAACTCATTACTGGACATTTCATTGCACTCCAGAGAGAAGAAATACAGCTCCACCCACCAGAACACCGACACAAGCTTCCCTAACCAGGAAACCTTGACAAGCCACCTATACACACCCACACACAGTGAGGAAACGCCACAATAAAGAGAACTCCACAAACTGCCAGAATACAGAAAGGACACCCCAAACTCAGCAATTTAAACAAGATGAAGAGACAGAGGAATACTCAGCAGATAAAGGAACAGGATAAATGGCCACCAAACCAAACAAAAGAGGAAGAGATAGGGAATCTACCTGATAAAGAATTCCGAATAATGATAGTGAAATTGATCCAAAATCTTGAAACTAAAATGGAATCACAGATAAATAGCCTGGAGACAAGGATTGAGAAGATGCAAGAAAGGTTTAACAAGGACCTAGAAGAAATAAAAAAAGAGTCAATATATAATGAATAATGCAATAAATGAAATTAAAAACACTCTGGAGGCAACAAATAGTAGAATAACAGAGGCAGAAGATAGGATTAGTGAATTAGAAGATAGAATGGTAGAAATAAATGAATCAGAGAGGATAAAAGAAAAACGAATTAAAAGAAATGAGGACAATCTCAGAGACCTCCAGGACAATATTAAACGCTACAACATTCGAATCATAGGGGTTCCAGAAGAAGAAGACAAAAAGAAAGACCATGAGAAAATACTTGAGGAGATAATAGGGGAAAACTTCCCTAAAATGGGAAAGGAAATAATCACCCAAGTCCAAGAAACCCAGAGAGTCCCAAACAGGATAAACCCAAGGAGAAACACCCCAAGACACATAATAATCAAATTAACAAAGATCAAACACAAAGAACAAATATTAAAAGCAGCAAGGGAAAAACAACAAATAACACACAAGGGAATTCCCATAAGGATAACAGCTGATCTTTCAATAGAAACTCTTCAAGCCAGGAGGGAATGGCAAGACATACTTAAAATGATGAAAGAAAATAACCTACAGCCCAGATTATTGTACCCAGCAAGGATCTCATTCAAGTATGAAGGAGAAATCAAAAGCTTTTCAGACAAGCAAAAGCTGAGAGAATTCTGCACCACCAAACCAGCTCTCCAACAAATACTAAAGGATATTCTCTAGACAGGAAACACAAAAACGGTGTATAAACTCGAACCCAAAACAATAAAGTAAATGGCAACGTAATCATACTTATCAATAATTACCTTAAACATAAATGGGTTGAATGCCCCAACCAAAAGACAAAGACTGGCTGAATGGATACAAAAACAAGACCCCTACATATGTTGTCTACAAGAGACCCACCTCAAAACAGGGGACACATACAGACTGAAAGTGAAGGGCTGGAAAAAGATTTTCCATGCAAATAGGGACCAAAAGAAAGCAGGAATAGCAATACTCATATCAGATAAAATAGACTTTAAAACAAAGGCTGTGAAAAGAGACAAAGAAGGTCACTACATAATGATCAAAGGATCAATCCAAGAAGAAGATAGAACAATTATAAATATATATGCACCCAACACGGGAGCACCACAGTACGTAAGACAAATGCTAACAAGTATGAAAGTAATAAATTAACAATAACACAATAATAGTGGGAGACTTTAATACCCCACTCACACCTATGGATAGATCAACTAAACAGAAAATTAACAAGGAAACACAAACTTTAAACGATACAATAGACCAGTTAGACCTAATTGATATCTATAGGACATTTCATCCCAAAACAATGAATTTCAACTTTTTCTCAAGTGCACATGGAACCTTCTCCAGGATAGATCACATCCTGGGCCATAAAGCTAGCCTTGGTAAATTCAAAAAAATAGAAATCATTCCAAGCATCTTTTCTGACCACAATGCAGTAAGATTAGATTTCAATTACAGGAGAAAAACTATTAAAAATTCCAACATATGGAGGCTGAACAACACGCTGCTGAATAACCAACAAATCACAGAAAAAATCAAAAAAGAAATCAAAATTTGCATAGAAACGAATGAAAATGAAAACACAACAACCCAAAACCTGTGGGACACGGTAAAAGCAGTCCTAAGGGGAAAGTTCATAGCAATACAGGCACACCTCAAGAAACAAGAAAAAAGTCAAATAAAAAACCTAACTCTACACCTAAAGCAACTAGAAAAGGAAGAAATGAAGAACCCCAGGGTTAGTAGAAGGAAAGAAATCTTAAAAATTAGAGCAGAAATAAATGCAAAAGAAACAAAAGAGAACATAGCAAAAATCAACAAAACCAAAAGCTGGTTCTTTGAAAGGATAAATAAAATTGACAAACCATTAGCCAGACTCATCAAGAAACAAAGGGAGAAAAATCAAATCAACAAAATTAGAAAAGAAAATGGAGAGATCACAACAGACAACACAGAAATACAAAGGATCATAAGAGACTACTATCAACAATTATATGCCAATAAAATGGACAACGTGGAAGAAATGGACAAATTCTTAGAAAAGTACAACTTTCCAAAACTGGACCAGGAAGAAATAGAAAATCTTAACAGACCCATCACAAGCACGGAAATTGAAACTGTAATCAAAAATCTTCCAGCAAACAAAAGCCCCGGTCCAGACGGCTTCACAGCTGAATTCTACCAAAAATTTAGAGAAGAGCTAACACCTATCCTGCTCAAACTCTTCCAGAAAATTGCAGAGGAAGGTAAACTTCCAAACTCATTCTATGAGGCCACCATCACCCTAATACCAAAACCTGACAAAGATCCCACAAAAAAAGAAAACTACAGGCCAATATCACTGATGAACATAGATGCAAAAATCCTTAACAAAACTTCTAGCAATCAGAATCCAACAACACATTAAAAAGATCATACACCATGATCAAGTGGGCTTTATCCCAGGGATGCAAGGATTCTTCAATATCCGCAAATCAATCAATGTAATACACCACATTAACAAATTGAAAAATAAAAACCATATGATTATCTCAATAGATGCAGAGAAAGCCTTTGACAAAATTCAACATCCATTTATGATAAAAACTCTCCAGAAAGCAGGAATAGAAGGAACATACCTCAACATAATAAAAGCTATATATGACAAACGCACAGCAAACATTATCCTCAATGGTGAAAAATTGAAAGCATTTCCTCTAAACTCAGGAACAAGACAAGGGTGCCCACTTTCACCATTACTATTCAACATAGTTTTGGAAGTTTTGGCCACAGCAATCAGAGCAGAAAAAGAAATAAAAGGAATCCAAATTGGAAAAGAAGAAGTAAAACTCTCACTATTTGCAGATGACATGATCCTCTACATAGAAAACCCTAAAGATTCCACCAGAAAATTACTAGAACTAATCAATGACTATAGTAAAGTTGCAGGATATAAAATCAACACACAGAAATCCCTTGCATTCCTATACACTAATAATGAGAAAACAGAAAGAGAAATTAAGGAAACAATTCCATTCACCATTGCAACGGAAAGAATAAAATACTTAGGAATATATCTACCTAAAGAAACTAAAGACCTATATATAGAAAACTATAAAACACTGGTGAAAGAAATCAAAGAGGACACTAATAGATGGAGAAATATACCATGTTCATGGATTGGAAGAATCAATATAGTGAAAATGAGTATATTACCCAAAGCAATTTATAGATTCAACGCAATCCCTATCAAGCTACCAACAGTATTCTTCACAGAGCTAGAACAAATAATTTCACAATTTGTATGGAAATACAAAAAACCTCGAATAGCCAAAGCGATCTTGAGAAAGAAGAATGGAACTGGAGGAATCAACCTACCTGACTTCAGGCTCTACTACAAAGCCACAGTTATCAAAACAGTATGGTACTGGCACAAAGACAGAAATATTGATCAATGGAATAAAATAGAAAGCCCAGAGATAAATCCACGCACATATGGACACCTTATCTTTGACAAAGGAGGCAAGAATATACAATGGATTAAAGACAATCTCTTTAACAAGTGGTGCTGGGAAATCTGGTCAACCACTTGTAAAAGAATGAAACTGGACCACTTTCTAACACCATACACAAAAATAAACTCAAAATGGATTAAAGATCTAAACGTAAGACCAGAAACTATAAAACTCCTAGAGGAGAACATAGGCAAAACACTCTCTGACATACATCACAGCAGGATCCTCTATGACCCACCTCCCAGAATATTGGAAATAAAAGCAAAAATAAACAAATGGGACCTAATTAACCTTAAAAGCTTCTGCACATCAAAGGAAACTATTAGCAAGGTGAAAAGACAGCCTTCAGAATGGGAGAAAATAATAGCAAATGAAGCAACCGACAAACAACTAATCTCAAAAATATACAAGCAACTCCTACAGCTCAACTCCAGAAAAATAAATGGCCCAATCAAAAAATGGGCCAAAGAACTAAACAGACATTTCTCCAAAGAAGACATACAGATGGCTAACAAACACATGAAAAGATGCTCAACATCACTCATTATCAGAGAAATACAAATCAAAACCACTATGAGATACCATTTCACACCAGTCAGAATGGCTGCGATCCAAAAGTCTACAAATAATAAATGCTGGAGAGGGTGTGGAGAAAAGGGAATCCTCTTACACTGTTGGTGGGAGTGCAAACTAGTACAGCCACTATGGAGAACAGTGTGGAGATTCCTTAAAAAACTGGAAATAGAACTGCCTTATGATCCAGCAATCCCACTGCTGGGCATACACACTGAGGAAACCAGAACGGAAAGAGACACGTGTACCCCAATGTTCATCGCAGCACTGTTTATAATAGCCAGGACATGGAAGCAACCTAGATGTCCATCAGCAGATGAATGGATAAGAAAGCTGTGGTACATATACACAATGGAGTATTACTCAGCCATTAAAAAGAATACATTTGAATCAGTTCTAATGAGGTGGATGAAACTGGAGCCTATTATACAGAGTGAAGTAAGCCAGAAGGAAAAACATAAATACAGTATACTAACGCATATATATGGAATTTAGAAAGATGGTAACAATAACCCAGTGTACGAGACAGCAAAAGAGACACTGATGCATAGAACAGTCTTATGGACTCTGTGGGAGAGGGAGAGGGTGGGAAGACTTGGGAGAATGGCATTGAAACATGTAAAATATCATGTAAGAAACAAGTTGCCAGTCCAGGTTCGATGCACGATACTGGATGCTTGGGGCTAGTGCACTGGGACGACCCAGAGGGATGGTATGGGGAGGGAGGAGGGAGGAGGGTTCAGGATGGGGAACACATGTATACCTGTGGCGGATTCATTTTGATATTTGGCAAAACTAATACAATTATGTAAAGTTTAAAAATAAAATTTAAAAAAAAAGGAAAAAAAAAGAGTAAAGAGAAAAAAAATTTAAAAAAATGTATGGCAAAACCAATAGAATATTATAAAGTAATTAGCCTCCAATAAATAAATAAAATTTTTAAAAGAAAATAAAAGGATGCAATTGGTAGTGTGTGAGCTATAGAAAAGCAATCTTTGTAGCTTTACAAAACATTTTTATTTTTTCTAGACATTAAAATACACTGCTGCTGCTGCTGCTGCTGCTGCTGCTAATTCACTTCAGTCATGTCCGACTCTGTGCGACCCCATAGACAGCAGCCCACCAGGCTCCCCCGTCTCTGGGATTCTCCAGGCAGACTAAAATTAAAAAGTAACACATTCAAGGAAAAAAAAGTCAAAGAGGGGCTGTTAAATGACAAGTTAGTACCCTAACTCAGTAGAAAGACTTAATTGATATAATAGGCAATCCCTAGCCCCTCACTCTCTGCTCCAGCCTGAGGAACATCTTCCAGTTGTCCCAGTGTCCTGTTCTCTTTCATTCCTCCAAGCTTTCACCTCAGCTATTCTCTCTGCCTAGTTTATTCTTACCCTTCTACTTCACTTGTTTTACTTCTCTTTCTGGTCTAATCTAAAAATGTCATTTTGTCAAAAAGCTTTCCTTGACCAGCCCCTCTCCACAAGTCTAAGTTAGTTGATACTTCCACATGTAATCAGAACACTATAAACTATTCCTGTCAGAAAACATATCACAGTGTATTATAATTGCTTATTTGCTTACCTAATCATCTGTGTTAAAATGTAAGCTCAATAAATCAGAGACAGTGTGTTTCTTTTTCACCATTATATCTTAGTAACTAGCACACTGCCTAGTAAAAAATATTTGTTGAGTTGAATCAAATTGAATACTACAGTATTTGAACTTCCATAGATATGAAAGCTACCAAAGGAGTAAATTTATGATTTGGAAATTTAACTTTCTCTGGCAATATAGTGCAATAGTTATGAGCCAGATTTTAGAGTCATCCAACAAAACTGTAAGCTTCTAAGTGCAATTACCATGTCTTTCATGTTCATTACTATATCCTCACTACATTGAACAGTTCTGGGGATATGATGGGAGCTCAATAAATGTTCAATTAATGAATGAACAAACAGTTCTCATATCAGACTTTCTCTCAATCAGGAAAAGTTCATATCCTTGGAGAATAAGGGAGTCCCCACCAGGACCTTAATACAGAATCTACCTCCTTTGTGAAGCACTCTCTAATTCCTACTAATCTTCCTAAACAGAAAGCTTTATACCAACTTAAACGAATAGAGAAGACAAACCTATAAAATGTGAGCATTACATAGAGCTTAGAAAGTATAGTCAATAGGATGGATTACCAAATCAGGATTCAAAATGATCTCAGTAAACCAGAATAAAATGCTTACACCCAGAAGATTCAATTTAACTGAAATATGCACAAAGTCCAGCATTCAGGTTCAAAATATCAATGTCACAATACAGGATAGGATGAGACTGGTCTCGACAGCAGTGTGTGTGAAATAGATCTGTGGATTTTAGTTGGCCTCAAGATCAATATGAGCCAGCAATGAGATGTCAGTGCTAAAGATGTGAGTGCAATATAAAAACTATCCTAGAAGTATTTTGTCCAGTTCACTAAATGCAATGGTCCCACAGTACACTGTTCCAGTCTGATCACATCTATGCTACTGTTTCCGACATTTTGAGAGAACCATTTACAAACTAGATAAAGTTCGCAATAGATAAACTAGAGAGCTGAAGGGCCTGGGGACATTTGTATTGAGAATAGAAAATCTGAGGTCAGAGAATGTAATAGCATCTCTGAGTAGGTGAAAAGGAACAAGAGGTAAGAAGTGATGAGGGTCATATGTAATTTGAAGACATCTCACCAGTGAATCTAATATACACACTATCCACCATATCCACCCCCGTAATGGTTGAGAACCACTATTCTTGAAAACATAAACTACTCAGCTGAATAATACAGGAAAGCAATCCTAGCAATAATATTATGTTACTATAGTTGAGGCAATCAAACAATGCAAAAGACTGCCTTATGAGGCAGATAGCATCACCACCACCCCTGTGTTAGTGTGTGTATTAATCTCTGTCATGTCTGACTCTCTGCAACCCCATGGACTGTGGTCCGCCAGGTACCTCTGTCCATGGGATTTCTCAGGCAAGGATAGTGGAGTTGGTTGCCATTTCCTTCTCCAGGGGATCTTCCCAACCCAAGGATCAAATCTGGGTCTCCTGCATTGTAGGCTGATTCTTTACCATCTGAACCACCAGTGAAGCTCACTGTGTTCCTGGAAAATTAAAAAGAAATTGGACACTCACTGTCAGGACTATTAAAGGGAAAATTATCTTTGGAGTTAGTTGTTGGAGAAGATGGCCTGAATAATGTCACCATGTTGTAAAGACGCTATGATTCTATACTCTTCCAATTCTCTAAATTCCTAAATCATCTTACCCTGTTTCTCTCACAATTACCATTCATTTATTTCAGACAGTATTTATATTTAAGACAACATTGAGGTTGGATTCTATGCACAGAATTATGTGCAGAGTAAGCTGTCAAATGTTTAGTGAATACATGAATTTTTGAATTGTAAAAAAATATTAAGAGGGTTCAGAAAACCAAATGTCTGCAATGTTTACTAGAAAACCACTGAGTTTGGATTTAGAATACCAGGATTCTAAATCCAATTTATTTGTTACCTTAATCAAGTCATTTGAAGTTAATTAACATCAGCTTTCTAATCTGTAAGATAAAAATAATGATGCCTGCCTTGGCTATCACATAAAGTGATAATTAAATGAGATAGTATATCATAAATTATACTGCTGGAGCAAGGGGCAGTGGCCGGATGGCACTAGAGCAACAGGCAGCCAAGAGGAGATACTCCATGTCCAAGGTCAGGAGCACGGGCTGTGAGGAGATACCCCACGTCCAAGATCAGAGAAATCCCAGTAAGATGGTAGGTGCTGAGAGAGGGCATCAGAGGGCAGACAGACAGAAACCACAATCACAGAACACTAACCAGTCTAATCACATGGACCACAACCTTGTCTAACTCAATGAAACTATGAGACATGCCATGTAGGGCCACCCAAGACAAACGGGTTATGGTGGAGAGTTCTAAAAAAATGTGGTCCACTGGAGAAGGGAATGGCAAACCACTTCAGTAATCTTGCCTTGAGAACCCCATGAACGGTATGAAAAGGCAAAAGGATAGGACACTGAAAGATGAACTCCCCAGGTCGGTAGGTGCCCAATATGCTACTGGAGATCAGTGGAGAAATAATTCCACAAAAAATAAACAGATGGAGCCAAAGCAAAAACAACACCCAGTTGTGGATGTGACTGGTGATGAAAGCAAGGTCCGATGCTGTAAAGAGCAATATTGCATAGGAACCTGGAATGTTGGGTCTATGAATCAAGGCAAATTGGAAGTGGTCAAACAGGAGATGGCAAGAGTGAATGTCAATATTTTAGGAATCAGCAAACTAAAATGGACTGGAATGGGTGAATTTAACTCAGATGACCATTATATCTACTACTATGGGCAAGAATCCCTTAGAAGAAATAGAGTAGTCATCATAGTCAACAAAAGAGTCCAAAATTCGGTAGTTGGATGCAATCTCAAAGAAGACAGAATGATCTCTGTTTGTTTCCAAGGCAAACCATTCAATATCACAGTAATCCAAGTCTATGCCCCAACCAGTAACACTGAAGAAGCTGAAGCTGAAAGGTTCTATGAAGACCTACAAGATCTTTTAGAACTAACAACCAAAAAAGATATCTTTTTCATTATAAGGGACTGGAATGCAAAAGTAGGAAGTCAAGAAACACCTGGAGTAACAGGCAAATTTGGCCTTGGAATACGGAATGAAGCAGGGCAAAGGCTCATACAGTTTTGCCAGGAGAATGCAGTTTTGCCAAGAGATGCAGAGAGATCATACCAAACACCCTCTTCCAACAACACAAGAGACAACTCTGCATGTGGACATCGCCAGACGGTCAACACTGAAATCAAATTGATTATATTTTTTGCAGCCAAAGATAGAGAAGC
The DNA here is from genome assembly GCF_055505025.1 of Bos grunniens. Lineage (NCBI taxonomy): Eukaryota > Metazoa > Chordata > Mammalia > Artiodactyla > Bovidae > Bos > Bos grunniens. Next base: position 93,814,095 of record NC_141194.1, on the reverse strand, counting down.
TCTATACAGTCAGCAAAAACACGACAGGGAGCTAACTGTGGCCTAGATCATAGACTCCTTATTGCAAAATTCAGACTTAAATTGAAGGAAGTAGGGAAAACCACTAGACCATTCAGGTACGACCTAAATCAAATCCCTTATGATTATACAGTGGAAGTGGGAAATAGATTTAAGGGACTAGATCTCATAGACTGAGTGCCTGATGAACTATGGACCAAGGTTCGTGACATTGTACAGGAAACAGGGATCAAGACCATCCCCAAGAAAAAGAAATGGGAAAAAGCAAAATGGCTCTGTGAGGAGACCTTACAAATAGTTATGAAAAGAAGAGAAGTGCAAAAAAAAAGGGGGGGGGGGGAGAAAAGGAAAGATATACCCATTTGAATGCAGAGTTCCAAAGAAAAGCAAGGAGAGATAAGAAAGCCTTCCTCAATGATTGGTGCAAAGAAATAGAAGAAAAAAAAAAAAAATAGAATGGGAAAGACTAGAGATCTCTTCAAGAAAATTAGAGATACCAAGGAAACATTTCATGCAAAAATGGACTTAATAAAGAACATAAATGGTACGGACCTAACAGAAACAGAAGATATTAAGAAAAGGCAGCAAGAATACACAGAACTGTACAAAAAAGATCTTCACGACCCAGATGACCACGATGGTGTGATCACTCACCTAGAGCCAGACATCCTGGAATGTGAAGTCAAGTGGGCCTTAGGAAGCATCACTATGAACAAAGCTAGTGGACTTGATGGTATTCCAATTGAGCTACTTCAAATCTTAAAAGATGATGCTGTGAAAGTACTGCACTCAATATGCCAGCAAATTTGGAAAACTGAGCAGTTGCAACAGGACTGGAAAAGGTCAGTTTTCATTCTTTTCCAAAAGAAAGGCAATGCCAAATAATGTTCAAGCTACCACACAATTGCACTCATCTCACACACTAATAAAGTAATGCTCAAAATTCTCCAAGCCAGGCTTCAACAATACGTGAACCGTGAACTTCCTGATGTCCAAGCTGGTTTTAGAAAAGGCAGAGGAACCAGAGATCAAATTGCCAATGCCTGCTGGATCATCGGGAAAGCAAGAGAGTTTCAGAAAAACATCTATTTCTGCTTTATTGACGATGTCAAAGACTTTGACTGTGTGGATCAAAACAAACTATGGAAAATTCTGAAAGAGATGGGAATACCAGACCACCTGATCTGCCTCTTGAGAAATCTGTATGCAAGTCAGGAAGCAACAGTTAGAACTTGACATGGAACAACAAACTGGTTCCAAATCGGGAAAGGAGTTCATCAAGGCTGTATATTGTCACCCTGCTTATTTAACTTATATGCAGAGTATATCATGAGAAATGCTGGACTTGATGAAGTACAAGCTGGAATCAAGATTGCCGGAAGAAATATCAATAACCTCAGATATGCAGATGACACCACCCTTATGGCAGAAAATGAAGAAGTACTAAAGAGCTTCTTGATGAAAGTGAAAGAGGAGAGTGAAAAAGTTGGCTTAAAGCTCAACATTCAGAAAACTAAGATCATGGCATCCAGTCCCATCACTTCATGGCAAATACGTGGGGAAACAGTGGCAAACTTTATTTTGGGGGGCTCCAAAATCACTGCAGATGATGACTGCAGCCAAGAAATTAAAAAACACTTGCTCCTTGAAAGGAAAGTTATGACCAACCTAGACAGCATATTAAAAAGCAGAGACATTACTTTGTCAACAAAGGTCCATCTAGTCAAGGCTATGGTTTTTCCATAGTCATGTACGGATTTGAGAGTTGGACTATAAAGAAAGCTGAGTGCCGAAGAATTGATGCTTTTGAACTGTTGTGTTGGAGAAGACTTTTGAAAGTCCCTTGGACTGCAAGGAGATCCAACTAGTCCATCCTAAAAGAGATCAGTTCCAAGTGTTCATTGGAAGGACTGATGATGAAGCTGAAACTTCAATACTTTCACCACATGATGCAAAGAACTAACTCATTGGAAAAGACCCTGATGCTGGGAAAGACTGAAGGCAGGAGGAAAAGGGGTCAACAGCGGATGAGATGGTTGGATGGCATCACCAACTCAATGGACATGAGTTTGGGTAAACTCTGGGAGTTGGTGATGGACAGGGAGGCCTGGCTTGCTGTTGTCCATGGGGTCAAAAAGAGTCGGACACAACTGAGCAACTGAACTGACCTGAACTGAACTGAAACTCTAAAGTGTAAAAGTATTTCATTAACTATGAAGCACCAGGCATCATCCAACCACTGGCCTATGAATAAGTAGTTGACTACCTCTTTGGCAGATTTCTATTGCTATTGATATCAGTATTACTCTCCACACCACTTACCTTTCCTCTCACTACATGAGCATGTAATCCTTCCTATGGCTCTAGCTATTTGGCCCTTCTTATTAAGCCCTATTCCTCTCCCTGTTTGTGAGTATGAGGAACATCTGGTGTGTTAAGATAATGGAAACCATTTGCATATATGGTCACGATATACACTTTGTAGCCTGTCTTTTAAGAATTCTCTCTTTTACCCTTATAAACGTCAGCCAGGCTCCCGATTTCTTCTTATCCTTATGCTGATGAGGACAGCTATTACAGCATCCTATAGTCTTTTCCTTTCCAGCAACCCCACTCCCCTTGGGATTCCCTCTCCTTCCTCTTTACTTTAGTAACTTACTTGTTTTGCCTATCTGCCTTGGAAAAGTTAAGACAAAAACCTTCCAGACTAAAAGCTAAAAGCTGATACCATGTCTTTTTTCCTCCTTTCTGAGAGAACTGTCTATTGATAGGGAACAAATACAAAACTATCCCAAAGGAATGAGCCATGAGAGGACAGGATTACCACAATTTGAGAGCACAGATTCCTCTCCGGAATCCTTCACATACTATTATCCAGGCAACAGACTACGCTGAGTAGTCAACTTTTACCCTCCGAGCTCAGTCACTTTCTAGTCTGTATCTAGGTGTACGTGGTTGGCCACATAATCTAGCCTTGGGTCAGAAAAATTTGGATAGCTGAAACCCCAGCAATCTGTAGGTTGTGGTGTGAATATTGATAATAAAGTGAGGGCATATGCCCCTTCAAATTCTCCTCTGTAATTTTCTGAGATAAAAGTGGTACACATACAGTCACTTGTTATGCAATGTAAATGTATATTTGAGGCTCTACAAAACAGTTGATTCACTGAATTACTCTAAAGCAACACAAATATTTAAAGCAATGTGAAGAGGCCACCTCGCCAGCAATTGTAGATTAAAAGAAAAAATTGTGCTAAAGTTCCTGGCAAGGTTTCGTATATAGACACTAATGCAATGTAAACAATTTTCACAACCTTTTAACTTACGAAATCATTCTGTGTATTTAACTTCTCCTTCCATTTACTCTTGTAAAGTCAACTGGATAATAAAGAATAAATTAAATCAATGCAACCAGCTGTGTGTCTCAAATCACATTCATCTCTTTATATAGACAAGCACAGCCCAAAACTTATGTAAGTTGCTTGAGACAAATTTATTAAGGAAGAGCTTAAAGTAGCATCTGCTATAGGGGTAAAAATCATGTTCTTTTTTCTAATTTTGTCATAATAGGTGGTGTCTCATATGAAAAATAAATCTCCTTACTTCATGTTCTATGTCAGGACTGGAGAAAATAATTGACCAAACTATAAGATCCATATTCTAGCCTCACTCTGTCAATAACCAGTTGTGGGTCCCTAAGTAAATCACTTTCCCTCTCTGGGTCTCACTTTATTCACCTGTAAAATGAATGTAGTTGGACTAAATTGCTTGTTCCCGAACGGTAGCTCATAGTCAAGTACCACTCAGTGACAAAATTTAATGGTCCTGAGCAAAAATGAGATAATGAAAATGTAGCAGGTTTTTCATTAAGCTAATTTTTTTTTAACTCTGAACCTATGGACTTATTGGTATTGGACAAAAAAGGCATTGTTTTAATTATATGGTAATAATAGAAATGGTAATATTTTTCTTAAACAATGTCTCTAGTTGGCAAAATTTAGTTCACAAGCCTATATCAGTTTTCATGTCTTGATTTCCTTAAAATTAATGATAGATTACAATCAAATGTCAATTACATAGTTTCTAAGATCCCTTCTTGCTTTAAAGTTCCCAGGATTATGCATCCTAGAACCATTTCTTATCCAGGTTTTGCCATATATCATTAGCACTACACTCAAAAGTTTTGTCTTAAGAAACAAGGTATTGAGCAGTCACTTCAGAGGCATCTCCAAGAGATGCTGAAGGAGTCTTAAAATTTGGGGGTTTCTCTATTTTCTCAACCCAAACCCCAATAGGCTTCAATATCCAAATGTTGGCCATCTTCAAAATTGGAGGATCCAACTATAGATGATATTTTAAATACTCACACACACACTGAGAGAGAGAGAGAAAGGACCAGAATTTCACTTTTTCTTCCCAAAGGATTTTGGGATCCTAGGATAGTCTGCCTTAAACATCACTGCCCTCAACATGAAGTCTTGCCTTTCTCAGTAACACACAAAAGAGTTTGCCCAGCTTGTCCTTACTGTGGTAGCCACAGATCCTGGTTAATCTACAGTGATACCACTACCTCACAAAGGTGCAAAGGTTTATGCTTTTCAGAAATTTTTCTGTACTTTATCTTGTTGGAGTTACCCTCCATGAGCTGGGTTTACCACATGAGGAATACAGGTCAATTCAGTTTAGTCACTCAGCCGTGTTCAACTCTTTGCGATCCCGTGGACTGCAGCATGCTAGGCCTCCATGTCCATCACCAACTCCTGGAGCTTACTCAAACTCATGTCCATCGAGTAGGTGATGCCATCCAACCATTTCATCCTCTGTCGTTCCCTTCTCCTGCCTTCAGTCTTTCCCAGCATTAGGGTCTTTTCAAATGAGTCAGTTCTTCACATCAGGTGGCCAAAGTATTGGAGTTTCAGCTTCAGCATCAGTCCTTCTAATGAATATTCAGAACTGACTTCCTTTAGGATTGACTGGTTGGATCTCCTTGCAGTCCAGGGGACTCTCAAGAGTCTTTTCCAACACCACAGTTCAAAAGCATCAGTTCTTTGGTGCTCAGATTTATTGATAGTCCCACTCTCACATCCATACATGACTACTGGAAAAACAAAAGCTTTGACTAGATGGACCTTTGTTGGCAACGTAATGTCTCTGCTTTTTAATATGCTGTCTAGGCAACCCACTCCAGTACTCTTGCCTGGAAAATCCCATGGACGGAGGAGCCTGGTAGGCTGCAGTCCATGAGGTCGCTAAGGGTTGGACATGACTGAGTGACTTCAATTTCACTTTTCACTTTCATGCATTGGAGAAGGAAATGGCAACCCACTCCAGTGTTTTTGCCTGGAGAATCCAAGGGACGGGGGAGCCTGGTGGGCTACCATCTATGGGGTTGCAGAGTCAGACACGACTGAAGCAACTTAGCAGCAGTAGCAGCAGCTAGGTTGGTCATAGATTTTCTTCCAGGGAGCAAGCGTCTTTTAATTTCATGGCTGCGGTCACCACCTGCAGTGATTTTGGAGCCCAAGAAAATAAAGTCTCTCACAGGTCATTGGCATGAAATTTGTTGCATAAAAACAACAATAAAAAAATAGTTACCATTAACCCAAGAAGTGTCTCTATTTTCCTGATTTAAAGTAGTCTTTGTAAAATTGTTCCAGGTTACTCTTAGAAGCTCAAAAGAGAAATAAGTGTTTGTTTGCTTGTTTGTGGGGAAATGTGTGTGTGATATAGGATTTTTTTAAAAAAAACACAGCTGCAAGTGAAGATTTACCTGGTTGTATTGGTGATATATCAAACCTAGCCTTGTTGTTTTTGAGAACCCTTCTAAAGAGAATTTCTAGAAAGTTGTAGAACATTAGTCTCATGACTTGGCCAAGGAGTTTTCAAAATGAAAAAAGAACATCAGAAACCTGGAATGAGGAAGTAGTAGAAGTGAAATAGGCAGAAAAGAGGTTTTTGATGTCCCATTTCAAAGATGTTTGAAATAATCAGGAATCTCCTTCTCAATGCAGAAACTTTGAAACCAAAGTTGCACCTCAGGATGGAAGCAATATTAGAGAAAATGGGGGGCTTCCATGAATTACCCTATTCCAAGACAGCAAAGATTATCTAAAAAACTAGTGAATAGTAAAGTTTCTTGCCAGTAAAGACTCTGCAACTTGTCATTCTTTGCTCCCTTCTGCCATGCAATGAAGGAAAGAGTGACTAGAATCAACAGAGTATTTTGTCATAAGGTAGCCCCATAGAACTTCAGCTAGCAGAGAACTTGACATATGTTGTTGTTGTTTATGCGCTAAGTAGTGTCAGACTCTTTTTTGACCCCGTGGACTGTAGCCTGCCAGGCTCCTCTGCCCATGGGATTTCCAGGCAAGAATGTTGGAGTGTGTGGCCATTTCCTTCACCAGGAATCTTCCCAACTGGGAGATATTTAAAATTTGGTAACTTGGTTATGGTCAGAGGATAATCAAATATTTTTTATCATTCAAACTGAGACATTTTTAGGAAAAGCCTGGCTGCTATTAATAATTACACTTGGGCTTCCCTGATAGCTCATTTGGTAAATAATCTACCTGCAATGCAGGAGACCCCAGTTGAATTCCTGGGTCAGGAAGATCTGCTGAAGAAGGGATAGGCTTCCCACAGTATTCTTGGGCTTTCCTTGTAGCTTAGCTGGTAAAGAATCTGCCTGTAATGCAGGAGACCTGGGTTCAATCCCTGGGTAGGGAAGATCCCCTGGAGAAGGGAAAAGATACCCACTCCAGTATTCTGGCCTGGAGAATTCCATGGACTGTACAGTCCATAGGGTCGCAAAGTGTTGGACATGACTGAGTGACTTTCACTTTCACTTTCAGGATAGCAGGTATAAGCTATAATTGTCCCCAGGCAAACCAGCATGTCTCATTATCCTGGTGATGAAGAACAGAATTCAGATAGTGAATTTAGTCCCAGAGACATAGCTAAAAAAATAGAGGCTATGAAGTCTGATTGCAGACAGAGGAGGGTTAAAAGATAACCAGATGTTCAAAGATAACCAGATGTTCTCCAAAGAGAACAAAAATCTGTCTGAACTTATCTCTAATTTTAGGTTTACGATGATTTTAATTATGTAAAACTATTAATTAAGAAAGACAACTGTCACAGCACAGAATAAAAAGTATGTAAACAATCAGACTGCATTATCATATTACCAAGAGTATGTAACAGGAAAAAACTTTCCATTGAAGATCCAACGATCTCAATAGAACAAAAAAACTGGTTCTCCCCCAGGAAGTTTCCCAAACAGCTCACTGCACTGCCAATAAGCTAACTTACACCAAGGTGAAAATGGCTTTTACTAAATGTCCATGAATCAAGTTTCCAGTCCCAACATGATTGCTTGAGTTGGAGGACAGGCCATCCAACCCTTCTTATGAGAAACTGAAAAGTTCTATGGATCCACAATGCAGCCTCCATTACATCTGACCCTCTCTCAACATTTATCAAATAGAAATCTTTCTGAATTAAGAGATATCGTACATTCCAGAATGCAGTAGGCATTGTGCTGGTAGTCTTTTCAGCATCTTTGGAAACAAAACTTGCCAGGTTGGTCAAAGCACCCACTATACCAGTAAAGGCCACATGACCAACCAGCAGCCACTTAGCAACAATTCAAGGCTGGCTCCAGAATAGCTGGAAGCAATACAGTTCCTGAATTCTTATTCAGGGAATCCCAACAGTTCTGACAAAATTGGAGTTGGTCATTTAAATCTTTTAGGAAAAAGAAATTAACCCCGTGTACTAGCATTAAGAAACCATGTTGTTGAAAGTAAACATAATTCTGAGGGTATAGAAAAATGCACCTAGATTTGTGGGATCAGTAAACATCCTCAGTTCTGGGCTGCAAAGAGTATTATTGGCAAAGACAATATCTAAATTACCTATGACATCCCTCTCCAAAGCACCAAATGGCCCTTTTTTCAATGGCCAAATTAATGGAGAAAAGATACATTCATAGATGGCAACAAGACATGTACAATCTATCCCACCAATGCTTTTACCATACATCAAGCAGCTATCAAAGTATCAGAAAAATACCCTGAAGTTAAGCAGCAGAAGAGAGGTGCAGTCTGGTTTGTCCGTAGTCCAGATGGTTACGTGCACACGTGCTAAGTTGCTTCAGTCCTGTCCAACTCTTTGTGACCCTATGGACTGTAGCTCACCAGACTCCTCTGTCCATAGAATTCTCCAAGCAAGAATACTGGAGTGAGTACCCATTCCCTTCTCCAGGGAATCTTCCCAATCCAGGGGTCCAATCCACATTTCACGTCTCCTGAACTTGCAGGCGGGTTCTTTACCACTAGCACCACCTGGGAAGCCCCTAGATGGTTAATTGAAGTGAAGTCACTCAGTCGTGTCTGACTCTGTGACAGCCTACCAGGCTCCCCTGTCCATGGATAGAGGCAAGGATACTGGAGTGGGTTGCCATTTCCTTCTCCAGAGGATCTTTCCAACCCAGGGATCAAACCCGGGTCTCCGGCATTGTAGGCAGATGCTTTTACCATCTGAGCAACCAGGGAAGTCTCCTAAGGGAGAGTGAAGTGAAAGTCACATTTGACACTTTGCGACCCTGCAATTCTCCAGGCCAGAATACTGGAGGGGGTAGACTTTCTGTTCTCCAGGGGATCTTCCCAACCCAGGGACTGAACTCAGGTCTACCACATTGCAGGCAGATTCTTTAAAACCTAAGCCACCAGGGAAGCCCTAGATGGTTATTCCTGAGTAATTAAGAGCTGGCTTAAACATTCTTGGGTGGCCATACACTCAAGACAGGCAGGTCATAGTGGAGAGTTCTGACAAAATGTGGTCCACTGGAGAAGGGAATGGCAAACCACTTCAGTAATCATGCCTTGAGAACCCCATGAACAGTATGAAAAGGCAAAAAGATAGGACACTTAAAGATGAACTCCCCAGGTCGGTAGGTGCCCAATATGCTACTGGAGATCAGTGGAGAAATAATCCCCGAAAAAAAAATGAAGAGATGGAGCCAAAGCAAAAACAACACCCAGTTGTGGATGTGACTGGTGATGAAAGCAAGGTCCGATGCTGTAAAGAGCAATATTGCATAGGAACCTGGAATGTCAGGTCCATGAATCAAGGCAAATTGGAAGTAGTCAAACAGGAGATGGCAAGAGTGAACGTCAACATTTTAGGAATCAGCGAACTAAAATGGACTGGCATGGGTGAATTTAACTCAGATGACCATTATATCTACTACTGTGGGCAAGAATCCCTTAGAAGAAATGGAGTAGCCATCATGGTCAAAAAAAAAGAGTCCAAAATTCAGTAGTTGGATGCAATCTCAAAAATGATAGAATGATCTCTGTTTGTTTCCAAAGCAAACCATTCAGTATCTCAGTACCCCAAGCCTATATCTCGACCAGTAATGCTGAAAAAGCTGAAGTTTAACAGTTCTATGAAGAACTACAAGACCTTCTAGAACTAACACCAAAAAAAGATGTCCTTTTCATTACAGGGGACTGGAATGCAAAAGTAGGAAGTCAAGAAACACCTGGAGTAACAAGCAAATTTGGCTTTGGAGTACAGAGTGAAGCAGGGCAAAGGCTAAAAGAGTTCTGCCAAGAGAACACACTGGTCATAGCTAATACCCTCTTGCAACAACACAAGAGATGATGCTACATATGGACATCACCTGAAATCAGATTGGTTATATTTTTTGCAGCCAAAGATGGAGAAGCTATATACAGTCAGCAAAAACAAGACCAGGAGCTGACTGTGGTTCAGATCATGAACTCCTTATTGCCAAATTCAGATTTAAATTGAAGAAAGTCGGGAAACCCACTAGACCATTCAGTTAAGACCTAAATCAAATCCCTTATGATTATGCAGTGGAGTGACAAATACATTCAAGGGATTAGATGTGATAGACAGAGTACATGAAGAACTATGGACAGAGGTTCATGACACTGTAAAGAAAGCAGAGATCAAGACCATCCCCAAGAAAAAGAAATGCAAAATGGCAAAATGGTTGTCTGAGGAAGCCTTACAAATAGTTGCGAAAATAAGAGAAGCGAAAGACAAAGGAGAAAAGGAAAGATATATACATTTGAATGCAGAGTTCCAAAGAAAAGCAAGGAGAGATGAGAAAGCCTTCCTCAATGATCAGTGCAAAGAAATAGAGGAAAACAATAGAATGGGAAAGTCTAGAGATCTCTTCAAGAAAATTAGAGATACCAAGGGAACATTTCATACAAAGATGGGCTCAATAAAGGACCAAATTTTATGGACTTAACAGAAGTAGAAGATATTAAGAAGAGGTGGCAAGAATGCACTGAAGAACTATGCAAAAAAAGATCTTCATGACCCAGATAATCATGATGGTATGATCACTCACCTAGAGCCAGACATCCAGGAATGTGAAGACAAGTGGACCTTAGGAAGCATCACTTCGAACAAAGCTAGTGGAGGTGAAGGAATTCCAGTTGAACTATTTCAAATCCTGAAGATGATGCTGTGAAAGCGCTGCACTCAATATGCCAGCAAATTTGGAAAACTCAGCAGTGGCCATGGGACTGGAAAAGGTCAGTTTTCATTCCAATCCCAAAGAAAGGCAATGCCACAGAATGCTCAAACTACCACACAATTGCACTCATCTCACACGCTAGTAAAGTAATGCTCAAAATTCTCCAAGCCAGGCTTCAACAGTACATGAACCCTGAACTTCCAGATGTTCAAGCTGGTTTTAGAAAAGGCAGAGGAACCAGAGATCAAATTGCCAACATCCACTGGATCTTCGTAAAAGCAAGAGAGTTCCAGAAATACATCTACTTCTCCATTACTGACTACGCCAAAGCCTTTGACTGTGTGGATCACAACAAACTGTGGAAAATTCTTAAAGAGATGGGAATACCAGACCACCTGACCTGCCTCTTAAGAAATCTGTATGTAGGTCAGGAAGCTACAGTTAGAAGTGGACATGGAACAACACTGCTTTCGAATTGGGAAAGGATTGCTATGTATTGTCACCCTGCTTATTTAACTTATATGCAGAGTATATCATGAGAAATGTTGGGCTGAATGAAGCACAAGCTGGAATCAAGATTGGTGAGAGAAATATCAATAACCTCAAATATGCAGATGACACCGCCCTTATGGCAGAAAGTGAGGAACTAAAGCGCCTCTTGATGAAAGTGAAAGAGGAGCATGAAAAAAGCTGGTTTAAAACTCAACATTCAGAAAACTAAGATCATGGCCTCTGGTCCCATCACTTCATGCAAATAGGTGGGGAAACAGTGACAGACTTTATTTTGGGGGGCTCCAAAATAACTGCAGATGGTGACTACAGCCATGAAATTAAAAGATGCTTACTCCTTGGAAGAAAAGTTATGACCAAACTAGACAGCATATTAAAAATCAGAGACATTACTTTGCCAACAAAGGTCCATCAGGTCAAGGCTATGATTTTTCCAGTAGTCATGTATGGATGTGAGAGTTGGACTATAAAGAAAGCTGAGTATCAAAGAACTGATGCCTTTGAACTGTGGTGTTGCAGAAGACTCTTGAGAGTCCCTTGGCCTGCAAGGCGATCCAACCAGTCAATCCTAAAGGAAGTCAGTCCTGAATATTCATTGGAAGGACTGATGTTGAAGCTGAAACTCCAATACTTTGGTCACCTGATGTGAAGAATTGACTCATTTCAAAACACCCTAATGCTGGGAAAGATTGAAGGCAGGAGGAGAAGAGGATGACAGAGGATGAGATGGTTGGATGGCACCACTGACTCAATGGACATGAGTTTGAGTAATCTCTGGGAGTTGGTATGGACTTGGAGGCCTGGCATGCTGCAGTCCATGGGGGTCGCAGAGACTCAGACTGAGCGACTGAACTGGAGTTAAACATTTTTAGTTCATAACTTTACGTGTAAGGCAAGCTTCTGATTAACTAAGCAGCTTTATAGCTCTCTCCTTCTATCCCATCTCTTACCAAGTCACCTGATGCTATACCAAAGATGATAAAAACTTATTGATTTTATCAAATGAAATACTAACATGTTACTTCCCTGCTTATTTGTATTTTGAAAGAGAATTTAAGCCTGCAACTTGTCTTCAAAGATAAGCATGCCTATAGTGAGGTAAAAGACAGCTGGTTTAAAGCAAATGTCACTAAAATGGAAGCCAAAATTCTAGCTTCTTCAGCAACTCTCTGTTTTATCTCAACAAAATTAATTTTGTCCTTACATTTTTTCTTTTATGCGGTGGAAACTTTATAGTAAATGACCTATAATTGCACTTCCAGTATTGACAGTCTACATTAACTTTGGTCAGAAGAAATTTCATCTAGAGGAAGGCTGAACATATTCACAAATTTTATTTGTGTGAGTATCAAGACCACCCCACATCAAACACACTTAATTCCATATCCTTGAATTACAGTCTCAGTCATACCACTGGAGCATCTTGGGCAAATCATTTAATTTCTCTGGGTCTTTCTCTTGCTCTGTAAAAATATTGAGATAAAAAGGATCAGTAATTTTCAAATGACATTCCATGGAGACCTTGAATTTCACATACTTACAGAGCTTTGGGGCTTCCCTGGTGGCTCAGATGGTTAAAAAAAAAAAAAAAATCTGCTTGTAATGCAGAAGACCTGGGTTCGATCTCTGGTTTGGGAGGATCCCCTGGAGAAGGAAATGGCTATCCACTCTAGTATTCTTGCCTGGAGAATCCCATGGACAGAGGAGCCTGGTGGGCTACAGTCCATAGTGTTACAAAGAGTTAGACACGACTGAGTGACTAACATATACATAGAACTCTGAGTACTTCAAAAACTGCCATGAGAGAAAGAAGAGGGAACACCAGTGTTATGTGAGCCTCATGGAAACTATCACTATTACATACCAATCAAAGTAGCTCTGTTTTTATCTATATTAAATTGAGGGTTAAGTAATATTTCACTTGAAGAGGGTGTTCAACAAATAATAGGAAATTTGAAAACCATATGACTAAGTGGCTTCTTGAGTTCTGCTTTATAAAAAGCATTTATTATTTATTAAGTGACTGATTCTATGGTTTTAAACCAGGCATCAGCAAACTTTTTATTGGAAAGGCCAGATGGTTAATATTTTAGGCTTTGTGTGCCATTCAGTCTGCCACTACCACTCAAATCTGCCACCATAGTGTGAAGGCAGCCTCATTAGGCAATACATAAATGAATGGTCATGGGTGGCTGTGTTCCAATAAAAACATATTTATGGACCCTACAGGTTGATTTCATGAAATTTTAATGTGCCACAAAATGTTCTTTCTGTTTTTTTTCCCATCATTTTAAGATATAAAAGCCATTTTTAGTGTGCAGGTCAATAAAAACAGGTAGTGGGCCATATTGGGCCATAGACCAAAGTTTGCTGGGTTTTTTTTCTGAACTACATGATACTAAAGGAACATCAGATGGAAACAGCTATGTTATGAAAGGTACCTGCTCCCTTTCTGCCAAGCTGTGATTTGGAAGTTCCTATCAGGTGGCCTTCTCTGTATGGATCTCCTTTCCAGTTCTCAGTAGCACCAATTTCTCCTCTGTCTCATCAAGTCTAGAGTAGTAATCACTTCCTATTGTTGTTAGTCTCAGGGAACTTCACCATCCCTTGTTAGTTCCCTTTACCTTGTTCACACCTTTGTAAATACTGCCTTCATCAATATCTCTTCAGTTGCCATATACTTCCTATTAGAACCCTGACTAACACAGAGATGCTAAGTACATATTCACAACCCCATACCTCTGAATACACGCTTCTCAGTATGCTCCGTTTCATTTATTTGATTCAGGAATAACCAACCCCAAATGCAATACAGATCCAAATCAGTTTCCTTAGCAGAAAGCTTTTTGTCTCCCAAAACCTGAACTATCCTTCATTAAACAATTGCTAAATACAATAAACTTCATAAAGTCCTACTTTCATATTTGCAAGTGTCTTACAACTCGTTGAAATTAAGAAAGAAGAAACAAGAAATATGTCTTGGAGATTTAACAGGAAGCTTTTCTGTGTGAATTGCCTGACTCCTCTAAGGTTAAAATCAGCTCTCCTTCATCTTTGGGAGTTACAGTTCTGCTTTCATGAATCTATGGATCAGGCCAATGGCAACCAGTAGTTACATAACCCCTGCACAAATGTCTAAAAGCGACTTCTGATAATAGAAACACTGGAGGCATCACATACAAATCTGACAGATTTTTGTTTGTTTATAAATGGTGCAATGTGTTGATAAAGATATGAGGAAATAGATACACTCATTTAAATTGGTGAGAGTTCATACTGATAAATCCTTTCAGGAAAGTGATTTCAAAATAAGCTTTAGCATTCAAAATGAGTAAAACATTTGACACATTTGATCAAGTAATAATGAGAGACTTAATGAAGAAATAATGAGAGACTTAAAGATGTATATACAAGGATATCCTTACAGAATTATTTATTACCATAATATTAATATTAAAATAAGGAAATCAATAGAGTAGTATATTATAATCAATATAATTGGGCACTAAAAGTGAAAGTATTATTCACTCAATTGTGTCCAACTCTTTGTAACCCCATGAACTGTAGCCCACCAGGTTCCTCTGTCCATGGAATTCTCCTGGCAAGAGTAAGGGAGTGGGTAGCCATTCCCTTCTCCAGGGAATCTTTCTTACCCAGAGATTGAAAGAGGGTCTTCTGCACTGCAGGCAGATTCTTTACCATCTGAACTACCTTGGAAGCCCCATTTAGGCACTATGTAGTCATTTTAAAGTATATTTTCAAATAATATTTAATTTTATAAAAATGTTCATAAGCATTTGTTAAATATAAAGAAATGTGTTGTTGTTCAGTCTCTCAGTCATGTCCGACTCTATACAACCTCATGGACTGCAGCAGGCCAAGCTTCCCTGTCCTTCACCATCTACCACAGCTGGCTCAACTCGTGACCATTGAGGCGGTGATGCCATCCAACCATCTCATCCTTTGTCATCCCCTTCTCCTCCTGCCTTCAATCTTTCCAAGCATTAGGGTCATTTCTAATGAGTAGGCTTTTCGCATCAGGTGGCCAAAGTATTGGAGTTTCAGCTTCAGCATCAATCCTTCCAATGAATATTCAGGATTGATTTCCTTTAGGATTGACTGGTTTGATCTCCTTGCAGTCCAAGGGACTCTCAAGAATCTTCTCCAAAACAGTTTAAAGGCATCAGTTCTTTAGCACTTAGCCTTCTTTATGGTCTACCTCTCACATCCATACATGACTACTGGAAAAACCATAGCTTTGACTATACAGACCTTTGTTGGAAAAGTAATGTCTCTGCTTTTTAATATGCTGTCTAGGTTGGTCATAGCTTTTCTTCAAAGGAGCAAATGTCTTTTAATTTCATGGCTGCAGTCACAATCTGCAATGATTTTGGAACCCAAGAAAGTAAAGTCTGTCACTGTTTCCATTATTCCCCATTTGCCATGAAGTGATGGGACCAGATGCCATGATCGTATATATATACATATGTATATACACACATTTATATATGTACACATACATACATATACACATGCATATGAATGCATGTGTATATAGATACAGATATATAGATATTATACAGACAAATATATAAATATAGAAACCCAAGTAGCTCAGTGGTAAAGAATATGCCTACCAATGCAAGAGACGTGGTCTTGATCCCTGGGTCAGGAAGATCCCCTGGAGAAGGAAATGGCAAGCCACTCCAGTATTCTTGCTTGAAAAATCCCATGGACAGAGGAACCTGGCAGACTACAGCTCATGGTGTCACAAAGAGTCAGACACAACTGAGTATGCATGCAGCAATAGTATAGATTTAGATATATAGTGGAGAAGGTGATGGCACCCCACTCCAGTACTCTTGCCTAGAAAATCCCGTGGACTGAGGAGCCTGGTAGGCTGCAGTCCATGGGGTCGCTACTAGTCGGACACGACTGAGCGACTTCACTTTCACTTTTCACTTTCACGCATTGGAGAAGGAAATGGCAACCTACTCCAGTGTTCTTGCCTGGAGAATCCCAGGGACGGCAGAGCCTGGTGGGCTGCCGTCTATGGGGTCGCAGAGTCGTACACGACTGAAGCGACTTAGCAGCAGCAGCAGCATACTTAGTGAAATTAGAGAAAAACAAATACTGTATGTTATCACTTATATCTGAAACCTAAAAAATAAAACAAACAAATGTTCCCATTTGATCTTCATAACCTTGTTTAACTCTTTAAACCCAGTTCTCTTGACTCCATCTCATGTGTTACTAATGTCAGTATTTTTAATTCTTACTTTTACGTCCTTCAAGATAGTCAGGACAGGGTATCAATGCTTCGTAGAATAAACGGTTGTTAAATTTACTCATGTTTACTAATTTCTTAGGTTTCCCTAAGCTCAGTTGGTAAAGAATCCACCTGCAATGAAGGAGACCCTAGTTCAATTCCTGGGTCAGGAAGATCCACTGAAGAAGGGATAGGGTACCCACTTCAGTATTCTTGGGCTTCCCTTGTGGCTCAGCTGATAAAGAATCTGCCTGCATTGCAGGAGACCTGGGTTCAATCCTTGGGTTGGGAAGCTCCCTTGGAGAAGGGAATGGCTACCCATTCCAGTATTCTGGCCTGGAGAATTCCATGGACTGTATAGTTGCAAAAGTCAGACACAATTGAGTGACTTTCAGTTCAACTAATTTCTTATTTGCTAGCTCTTGCATCTCACTCCCATTTTCTGAATTCAGTGCTGTTCATTGTTTTAACCTTTATTTTGAAGACTTTAGGACTTCCCTGTAGCTCAAATGGTAAAAAATCTGCCTGTGATGCAGGAGACCAGGGTTTGATCCCTGGGTCAGGAAAATCCTCTGGAGAAGGGAATGGCAATACACTCCAGTATTCTTGCTTGGAGAATTCCATGGACAGAGAAGCCTGGCAGGCTACAGTTTGTGGGGTCACAAAGAGTTGGACGTGACTGAGTGACTAATACACACACACTCATTGAAGCCTTTATTCTACTTTCTTCTGACTTCTATTGTTGCTATTAAGAATTCTGCTGTCAGGCTAATTGTCATTCTTTACAAATAAATTGTCCTTTCTTTCTGCTGCCTTGCAAGATCTTCTCTTTGTCCTTGGTGTTCTATAGCTTCATTGTGATGAAACTAAGTATAGATTTATTTCTATTTTCACTGCTAAGGATACACTGTACTTCCAGAATGTGAATTCAAGTCTTTCATCAATGTTGAAAAATTCAGAGGTACCATTTCCTTGAATTTTGCTTCTCTCCCCATCTATTTTCTCTTTGGAGATGCTAATTATTCCCTGGTGTCTCAGAGGTTAAAGCGTCTGCCTGCAATGTGGGAGACCTGGGTTTGATCCCTGGGTTGGGAAGATCCCCTGGAGAAGGAAATGGCAACCCACTCCAGTATTCTTGCCTGGAGAATCCCATGGGCGGAGAAGCCTGGTACGCTGCAGTCCATGGGGTCGCAAAGAGTTGGACACGACTGAGCGACTTCACTTACTCACTTACTTACTTACCTACTTGCATAATTTCTTATTATTCTTTAATATTTTTAGTTCTTTCTCCTATTTCTATAATGACTTTAAATACTAATTTTATTGCCTATCATATTGTGCTATTTTGTGATGTGCTTGGGATTCTAATCTTGTGTTTTGTTGTATTTTCACTTTTCATTCATGGTGATATTTCTTTTTCAATTAATTTTGAGTTGTGAGCTCTGCAACAGGACTTTGCATGTGAAAATCTTTTGCAACCTGGTTTTATCACTAAAATCAGTTTATATCAAACAAATTTTCTGCTAAATCCTTGGCTTGCAGGTTCCTAAACCATGCAGGTAAATAAAATATGAAGGACACCATCCATTGTTACAAATTTTCAGGAGAGATTTTTTCGTCACCGAGATTCCACATAATGATAGGCTTCCTTGTTATTTTTCTGTATTATTGCATATAATTTTTTCTACTGCACATTTTCATTGATGTTGTAACCCTCATGTTCTTGTGTTTTTTGTTTTTTGTTTTCTTGTGAGAGGCACTTTGCACTGACCCAAGGTTTTACCTTTTGTCCCCTAACCCCATAACCCAAGCCTTTAGACCACTGAGTGTGATACTCCACCCACTACCTCTAGGGTATCTGTATCATCAAATATATTACCTCATTGATTTTCCCTCTTTGTTTCTGAATCCTACCAATATTCTTTACTTTATTGATAGCTTAGTTATGTACTTAATAGAATGCTTGTTATAATTTATCTAATATTTCCAGAACCCTCCTGAAGGGTTCTCACATCTAGTTCACATCAAATCTCTCAATATTATTAAAGTATTTTCAAAATTTACTTTTTAGAAAAAGGGGTACATGGAAGCACAAAGGAAATTTTTAAATAATAATGAAATGCAAAATGAAGATATGAAACCTGAATCTGTAAAGGAAATATTTGATAAATTTGGCTACATAAAAAACTTCTGCATGACAAAAAAGTTACTTAAAAAAACATACAACAAATGACAAGCTAAGAACAAGTATTAGCTATATATTTGTCAGGAAAAGGCTAATTTCTCTCAAAGAACTATTAAAATTCATTAAGAAAAAGACATAAAAATAAAAAATGAAAAGTTCACAAAATGAAAAATGAAAATCACCAATAAACATACAGATACATATTTAACCTCACTTATAATTGAATAAACTAAAAATAAAACAGTAAAATACCATTATTTACACATTGTATCAACAAAGATGATGATAATATCAACATTTTTTAAAGCTACACAAGGGTCTATATATGTGCATAAATATATCTGCATATAAAGTTTCCAGAAAGATACATAAAAAACTTAAGTGACTACTGACTGCTACAAAGTAGAGGTGGGGAAGGAAGAGAATTTTATATTTCAACTTTTGTTCTTTCTTTACAGCTTGAATTTTCACATGAATAGAAATCATTTTTCAACAGCAAAAGGAAAAAAAAATACTAGATAGTAAGAGTAATAGGAACAATAATAAATGCCAAAATGAATAGGGCTCCATGGCCATAAACACAGGGAAGCAAAGAGGAGAGGAGGAGGGAAAACTAGGACCCAAGCAAGCACTGAGCTATTATATTTTCTGGTTGCTTCAAGAAACACAAGCCCACATAGAGATGAGGGACAAGGTGACTGTAAGCTCTTCAATGGGGGCAAGTGAGGCTTATTTCTATGCTCAGAGTGTTACATTACATTCTGCACTGTAATACTCTGCGTTAATTTGACAATTTTCATTTTCATGCACATTAATTGTAATTGCATTCTAACTTTCAATCCTTTTTTGAGGAATACAGGTGGCAGCCATTATCATTAGCTATTTACCAAGTACACAGACATATATAAAAATGTATTAATATTAAAAAAGAAGAAAATAGACATATGCTAGCAAGAATTATAGTTTGAGAAATTCAAAAGTGCTTGAATCTCTTTCTCTTCCAGCTTAACTTGCAAACCCTTAGTCTAAGATCCAAATGTTCAAGCTCCCCTCAGATATTGCCCTTCCATTTTGATAAAGCATATCAAAGTGCACAGAAGGGGAAAGTTCTGTCATTAGACTGGATCTGAATCCTAACTCTACCACTTCCTAGCTGTGTGAACTTGAGCAAGTTGCTTAAGCTCTCTGAATCCCAGCCAGTTTCCTCATTTATAAAACAGAGAACATAAAAGTACCTACATGTGTTGTTGGGAGAATTAAATGAGGTGATAAGCATGTAAAACACTAAGTGAAGTGGCTGGCACATGGCAAATAATCCATAAATATTAGCTATGATTATTGTGCATAATTAATCAACTGTATATTGAGGTCCCAGAACCATACTAAGATAATGTGAGGGATAGGCTAACATCTTATAATGTTGCTGAGTGATAGAGCATGTAAATTCCAAGATGAAGCTATTGAAACCTTATATTGCTCACTGCCAGTACCCCAGAACAGCCTTACACTCAAAGTTTAAAGGTTCAGCAGTTAAGCCCCAAAGAACAAAACTTCTCTTGTCAATAGTGGGTCCAACTAAAGCAACATTTCCAAAATGTAGTGGGAGGTAGTTTCATGGTCATGGAAATAAAAGAAAATTCAATGAGTGGGGAAATCCAGACTTCAGTGGAGTTGAATAGGCCAAATCCACAACACTGATTATTCTCAAGGTACATGATCTAAAATAAGTCACTAATTGAACCTTAACAGCTTTATATAGCCCAACCTAGAACTCTTTGATTACACTGATTTTGTATGAACTGGCCAACCAGCCAGTCAGCCAGGAACTATCAGCAGAGGACAGACCACCCTTTCCACAAGTGTTTCCCAGAAAGAACAATATATCAATCAAGTGGTTTACAAATGAAAGACAACTGTATCTGATGGTGCCAGAGATGGGTGGGAGTTGATGATAATAACAACACTGACTGGTAATGAATCTCAGAAGTGCTCTTAAGCATTATAAATAACAAAATTGGGACTAGTCAAAAACTCATAGAAGTACAAAATATTAGAGCTCGTGAAAACAGTGTCAGACTTTATTTTTCTGGGCTCCAAAATCACTACAGATGGTGACTGCAGCCGTGAAATTAAAAGACGCTTACTCCTTGGAAGGAAAGTTATGACCAACCTAGATAGCATATTCAAAAGCAGAGACATTACTTTGCCAACAAAGGTCCATCTAGTCAAGACTATGGTTTTTCCTGTGGTCATGTATGGATGTGAGAGTTGGACTGTGAAGAAAGCTGAGCACCGAAGAACTGATGCTTTTGAACTGTGGTGTTGGAGAAGACTCTTGAGAGTCCCTTGGACTGCAAGGAGATCCAACCAGTCCATTCTGAAGGAGATCAGCCCTGGGATTTCTTTGGAAGGAATGATGCTAAAGCTGAAACTCCAGTACTTTGGCCACCTCATGCGAAGAGTTGACTCATTGGAAAAGACTCTGATGCTGGGAGGGATTGGGGGCAAGAGGAGAAGGGGACAACAGAGGATTAGATGGCTAGATGGCATCACTGACTCGATGGATGTGAGTCTGAGTGAGCTCCGGGAGTTGGTGATGGATAGGGAGGCCTGGCGTGCTGTGATTCATGGGGTCGCAAAGAGTCGGACATGACTGAGCGACTGATCTGATCTGATCTGATCTGAAGGGACATAAGTCCTTCAAAGCCTGGTATATGGCCTGTGGGCATCAAAATTACTTGTGGATGTGTAAAGAATCTGCCTGCAATGTGGGAGACCCAGGTTCGATCTTTGGTTTGGGAAGATTCCCTGGATAAGGGAATGACTACAGCTCCAGTATTCTTGCCTGGAGAATTCCATGGACAGAGGAGCCTGGTGAGCTACAGGCCATGGGGTCACAAAGAGTTGGACACAACTAAACAACTAACACTTTTCATGTATTTGTTAAAATGCAGGATCCTGGGCTCATTTGAATTCTGACATTTTCATATTTATCAATATTCTTATGCAATTTTTATGCAGCCTAAAGTATAAGGGGGCTTCCCAGGTGGTGCTAATAGTAAAGAATCCACCTGCCAATGCAGGAGACAGACATGAGAAGTAGCTTCTATCCCTGGGTCCAGAAGATCTCCTGAAGGAGGGCACAGCAACCCACTCAGTATTCATTCTTGGAGAATCCCATGGACAGAGGAGCCTGGCAGGTTATGGTCCAAGGGGTCGCAAAGAGCCAGACATAGCTGTAATGACTTAGCACGCATGCACACAAAGTATCAGATCAGATCATTCGCTCAGTCGTGTCCGACTCTTTGCAACCCCATGAATCGCAGCACGCCAGGCCTCCCTGTCCATCACCAACTCCCGGAGTTCACCCAGACTCATGTCCATCGAGTCAGTGATGCCATCCAGCCATCTCATCCTCTGTCGTCCCCTTCTCCTCCTGGCCCCAATCCCTCCCAGCATCAGGGTCTTTTCCAATGAGTCAACTCTTCGCATGAGGTGGCCAAAGTACTGGAGTTTCAGCTTTAGCATCATTCCTTCCAAAGAAATCCCAGGGCTGATCTCCTTCAGAATGGACTGGTTGGATCTCCTTGCAGTCCAAGGGACTCTCAAGAGTCTTCTCCAACACCACAGTTCAAAAGCATAGGGTCATTTTTTTTTAATTAATTATTTTATTTTAATTGTAGGCTAACTACTTTACAATATTGTGGTGATTTTTGCCATACATTGACATGAATCAGCCACAGGTGTACATGTGGCCCCCATCCTGAAACCCCCTCCCACTTCCCTCCCCATCCCATCCCTCTGGGTTGTCCCAGTGCACTGGCTTTGAGTGTCCTTTTTCATGTATTGAACTTGGACTGGTCATCTATTTCACATATGGTCATATACATGTTTCAATGCTATTCTCTCAAATCATCCCATTCTCTCATTCTCCCACAGAGTCCAAAAGTCTGTTCTTTGTATCTGTGTCTCTTTTGCTGTCTCACATATAGTGTTATCATTACCATCTTTCTGAGTTCCATATATGTGCATTAATATACTGTATTGGTGTTTTTCTTTCTAACTTACTTCACTCTGTAAAATAGGCCTCCAATTTCATTCACCTGATTAGAACTGACTCAAATGTATTATTTTTAATAACTGAATAATATTCCATTATGTATATGTACCACAGCTTTCGTATCCATTTGTCTGCCGATGGACATCTAGGTTTCTTCCATGTCCTGGCTATTGTAAACAGTGCTGTGATGAACATTGGGGTACACGTGTCTCTTTCAGTTCTGGGTTCCTCGGTGTGTATGCCCAGCAGCAGGATTGCTGGGTCATATGGAAGTTCTATTTCCAATTTTTTAAGGACTCTCCACACTGTTCTCCATAGTGGCTATACTAGTTTGTATTCCCACCAACAGTGTAAGAGAGTTCCCTTTTCTCCACACTGAGGGCCATGTCTTTAGAGACCATTATTTTATTTTACAAAAGACGATCTTTAGCTGTGTTGAGAGTTACCTGCCATAGAATAACCAAGAAACATGCTTCTTGGAAACAGCATAATGAAAGTGCATTAGCATAAAATTAGGCAGCCTGTGTGCTTGCTCAGTCACTTCAGTCAAGTCCAACTTTTTGCAACCCTATGAACTGTAGACCACAAGGCTCTTCTGTCCATGGAATTCTCCAAGCAAGATTACTGGAGTGGGTGGCTGTGCCCTCCTCCAGGGGATTTTCTTGACCCAAGACTCAAACCCGTGTGTCCTGCTTTGTAGGCAGATTCTTTACCCACTGAGACATCTGGGAAGCCCTAAAATCAGACAGAGGTATGTTCAAATTATACTTGCGCTATAGTTCAGTCTTAGACAAAATACTTAATCTTGTGACCCTCTGTTTTTCTGATAAGATGAAAAGATTTACTTCTTAAAGTTGTTTCAAGGATTGAATAATATCCCAAGACTAAGCACACAGAACATAGTAGATGTTCAGTAAGTGTGATTTCTTTAATGCCGCATTGGCCGAAGAGATTTGAAAAGAAAGGAAGTTAATTTGGATTTAGTGTTCCCTGTGTGTTGGTAGTTTACATACATGTAAACTCCACAGGCTTCCTTGGTGGCTCAGATGATAAAGAATCTCCCTGCAATGTGGGAGAGTTGAGTTCAATCCCTGGGTTGCAAAGATCCTCTGGAGGAGGGCATGGCAACCCACTCCAGTATTTTTGCCTGGAGAGTCCCATGGACAGAGGAGCCTGGCCGGTTACAGTCCATGGAGACACAAAGAGTCAGACAAAACTAAGAGACTAAGCACAGCACAGCACAAACTCCACAAGAACAGGGAACTTTTTCTGTTTTTATAACTGATGTATTTTGTTCACTGATACCTAAGACAGGATCTGGAACAAGGTAAGTGTGAAATAATAATGTGTGAAATAGATATTCTTGTCCATTCTCTGCATTTCACGCTACTCTTGACAATCAAATGGAAAGGGGTGTGGAGTAAGTTTAGGATAAAATTCAGGAATGGGCGAAAAGAGAAAGCTGTTGTACATATTATCTGTAACAAATACGAAGTTTGTATATGTGTGTGTTCTATATAACTGTTTTAACACTTGGACTAACAACATAAGTCCATAAATAGTTAATGTCAATTGTGGAAAAGACATGAGTGCTATGTAAGACCTAGTGCAGAAAATGAGAATAGGCCTTGATCTAAAAACATAAATCATGTTCCATATTCAGGCAGTAGAATTCAGATGAACAGAACTTGGAAAGTTATCTTGGATGTTATTTAAACTCCCACCTCCAATATAGGAATTCTCTCTACCATATCCCTAACAGTTTACTATCTGACCCCTATTTCAACACTCTCATGGAAATGAAGGTCATTATCTGGCTAGTCAGCCTATCCTTTTTAAGCACCCCTGATTTTGACCAGGTACCCAGGTTAAACCAAAGTCTGCCTCTTAATAACTTCTGCCCATTAGTCCCAGATTGTCCTCTGAAACTCCAGAGAGTATCTACTCACTTTCCCACATGACAACTCTTCACATTTGAGAAGGCAGCTCTTCAGTGCTCTTAAGTCAGGCTGAAGTGAGGAATACATTCCTTCCTTGCACTCATATACAACATGCCCAGGGCCAGTGATCTCAGGAACATCCCCAGTGGAGCCTACCCAAAGGTGGAAGCATTTCTGAAAAAAAAAAAAATAGAAATGTAAGTGAGCCTGGTGAGATAATCACTGCTAAAAACAGCAACTTGCTGTGTGGCCTCCAATCCACCAAAGCAAGCAGCCAGCACAAATATGTTCAAGTGAGAAACTGGGAAAATGGATCCATTTTCTCTTCAGCAATTGTTCTTCCTGAAATTGAACAATTTCTCACACTGTTCTGCATTACACACTAATTATTCTCTGGTGCAAGGTCAGTGGAGGCTCCTTAACTTAAGTCCCAAAGAGAATAAGCCCCTCCCTCTCACGCCCTCATTTCTACTGTCTTAGGTCAGGGTTTATTTGTCCTTGGAATCTAGGGGGAAACTGGAGTGCCCACAGAATGGATGAGCCTGACACATGTGTTTTCATAAAATGACAAGGGGAGTGATTGCACTTGCAGAATTTCACTGCAAATTCGAAAGAATGTTGAGGATGTGAAGAATTTTACAAGAAATATGAGCATTGTCAAAAGTAGTAGAATTTCTGTGAAAATCTCTAAAATTCAGCCACACTCATCTCACAAGGAAATTGGTCATAACCTAATGGAACAGATTTTAATTTCATACTCTGTCTATGCAGCTTTCATTTATAGTTTAACAGTTTTAGTGAAGAGTTCATACTGCACACTTTTGCTGAGCAGATTCATGTTTCCTAGATAATTTCAGGCACTTTCTCTCCACAGACTAGCTGTTGCCTACATTTCCAATGGTAACCTCCATTCCATCTTTTACAGATCAGTTTATTGGCCATGTTTCAATAAAACTCAGTGTTTCTTTACTCTACATTTCTCTCTTAGTGGCTTCCTCTGCCAGAAATGTCTCATTCCCTTGCCTCCATTCCTTCACATATCAAAATTCTGTTTTTTTTCAAGGCCCATTACAAACTATTCTTTTTCCATGAACCTTCCATAATTCTCCCATCCTAGCCCCCTTCTCTGAATTCTCAGTTTACCTAAACAAAGCATGTTTTAGTCTTAGTGACAGAGGGGCAAGATGATGCTAGAATTCAAGGGGGAAAAATCAAAGGTGCAAAGCAAGCAAACTGCTGCAGCAAGTTGAAAAGGCTACAATCGGGTTAATAAAATTTACTTATTCAATAAATGCCTATTGAGTACTCACTATGTGTCTGGTACCCTAAGAGGCCAGTACTTACATTACAGGAATAAAGGAGAGAGATGATACTTAAGAGAGATATTTATCAATTCACCACACAAACATAGATCACACAATATCTTTTGCTTGAGCAACTAGATGAATGGTGGTGCCATTTACGGACATGAGGAAAACTGAGAGAGGTATAGGTCAGGGTGAAGTGCTAGGGACTCAAGAGTTCAATTTCAGTTCCTATAAAGTTGGAGTGACCTTTGCAACATCCAGCTGGAGATGTCAAGTAAGCAATTGGATATACAAGTCAGGGACTCAGAAGAGAGGCCAACACTAGAAATGAGAGGAAGTGTTGAAGCTCAACAACCAGGAAGTCAAGAGCCATTAGAAAGCAAGTAAAAAGTGGCCAGCCTATCACCATTTCTGTACATGTTGAGCATCTCAAAAGATATTCCTTTTCTATATTGGTGACAGGCATTGCAGAGTGAAGAGAAGTCTCTTAAAGGGCCAAGTCACACTTATGATACTGATCATATTCACCTTTTCTTATAGTCCAGTACTTTGGCCACCTCATGCGAAGAGTTGACTCATTGGAAAAGACTCTGATGCTGGGAGGGATTGGGGGCAAGAGGAGAAGGGGACGACACAGGATGAGATGGCTGGATGGCATCACTGACTCGATGGACATGAGTCTGAGTGAACTCCGGGAGTTGGTGATGGACAGGGAGGCCTGGTGTGCTATGATTCATGGGGTCGCAAAGAGTCGGACACGACTGAGCGACTGATCTGATCTGATTGTAGGCAGATTCTTTACCCATTAAGACATCTGGGAAGCTCTAACAGATACATAGATAAATATAAAATAGGTAAACAACAAGGACCTACTCTATAGCACAGGGAAATATATTCAATATCTTGTAATGGTATATGGACTTGTCTTATAACTCCTATTAGTCCCTGATGGGAGTAGAAAGAGGAGGCCAAATAAGTAACATTCCTTTGGATTGTGAGTCAATCACCTGCTAGACAATAAATTCAGACTGAAGAAAATCAAAATATCACCTTTCTTACTGCTAAAGCCTAGAGTCAAGGACACAACATGCATGTGCTTCCTAATATCTGAACCCCAGAGTTACCCTCATCCCAAGTGACACTGGAAGTTAGAGGTCCTTCTCATCTAAGGACCTGCAGCTGTGCAACTTCAGGCATGTAGGAGCAGCAGAATGTACCTCAAAGACACAAGTCACAGGGATCTCAAACAAAGCAGGAGGGCTCAGCTGAGCTACACCTGCCCAGCACCTTCTCTGAAACTCACCAATCAGAGCAATCATGTCTTCTCCACAGGAGAGGAGGGGATGAGGGGGTAGAGAGAGGCCAGAATGTTCTGCTAATGAGATGTCACTCCATATGGAAGGAAACATCAGGACTGGGGAAGAAGTGAACCTCCTTAACAGATTTGAAGCTCCTGGGGGAAGGCAGATCTGGAGCTTTATACCTCCGTGTATCCCCCAAAGCACCCTGCAGAGTGCCATGCTACAACAGATGCCAAATAAATACTCGCTGCAAAGAAGAATGGTGCCAGAAGCTCTGTGTGTGTGTGGTATGGGCTTCCTTCATTCAAAACTCAGCTTAAAATTCTCCTCCTCAGGGAAGCCTTTTCTTTCTCTATTTTTTCTTAAATCGAAGTGTAGTTTATTTACAATGTTGTGTTAATTTTAAGTGTACAGCAAAGTGATTCAGTTATACATACATATATATATATATATATATAAGTATATTTTCTTTTTCAGATTCCTTTCCTTTATAGGTCATTACAAGATATTGAATATATTTCCCTGTGCTATAGAGTAGGTCCTTGTTGTTTACCTATTTTATATTTATCTGTGTATCTGTCAGGGCTTCCCAGATGTCTTAATGGGTAAAGAATCTGCCTACAAAGCAGGAGATGTAAGAGACATGGGTTCAATCCCTGAGTGGGGAAGATCCCCTGGAGGAGAGCATGGCAACCCGCTCCAGTATTCTTGCCTAGAGAATCCCCATGGACAAAGGGGCCTGATGGGCTACAGTCCATAGGGTCACAAAGAGTCAGACACGACTGAAGCAACCGAGCACTCATGCATGTATATCTGTTAATCCCAAACTCCTAATTTATCTCTCCTCCCTATCCCCTGTCTCACCACTATCCCCTATGGTAATGGTGAGTTTGTTTTCTATCAAGCCTTTTCTTTTTAAGCCTCCTTCACTGTGATCACCTCTTCATTCTGGACTTCCACAGCCCATTCCTATTCTAGTTGATCATTTGAATTTGCACTCATTTGTATGATAATTTGCAAATATAAGTCATTTGCTATGAAAAAATTCCTCCTTTCCTCAGCTGGATAGCAAGCTCCTTGTAATCATGTGTTCTGTCCTTCCCTGTGCCTAGAGGAGTGGTGAGCTCCAACAGGGCCAGTACTGGCATTGCTAATTGTTGAGGTTGTCAGTCTCCCATGAGAAGCAGAATGCAGTAACCTCTGAGACACAAGTCTCTGCTGCAGCTCTGACTTCAGTACTGGATGCATTCCTCCCTGCCTTTCTATCCTATGCTCTCAGAACAAGATTCCTTGCCTACTGCCTTTTTCTGTCTATCACAAGTTCAGTTCAGTCACTCAGTCATGTCCGACTCTTTGTAACCTCATGGATTGCAGCACGCCAGGCCGCCCTGTCCATCACTATCACAATGGAGTGCCTAAAGAATGACAGGCTCCCAATAGACGAAGTTTCTTCCCACCCTTTTGCACTGAAGGAACACACTCCACAGTAACAGGTTTTTGAAGGAGATGACAAAAAGAAGCCCCCAAATGAAAGCTGATGACATGGAGATTTCTCTGCATGAGGTCGGTCTCACCCTAATTTCTCTGTGAGCTGAGTTATGAGCCATCACAGGTCACACAAACTGATAATGCATTTGATAGGGCATTCAAAGTAGCAGATAGGAAAAATTCTAGAAATAAGCTTTCACCCTAATGGAATTCATAGAAGAAGGAACTAACCCAGCAGATGTTAATGGAAATGCTAGTTCTAAAACTGAGGGTCCTTCAGTTTCTAGTGCCATCTTGACCTCATTCACTGCAGAATGATTTGACTTATACAAGGGGTAAAATATAAATTAACTGCACAAGGGAGGCAGAGCTTTGAAATGAATTAAAAATGAAAATATTTAGTGGGATCAAAGTTCATGTCTTAGCACATTTGTGCATCATTCTGTCAGCATGTGATATGTATGTGTGCTAAGTAGGGAAAGTGTACGTGATCAAGAGTAGACTCTTTGTATATGACGGAGGTTAATTAGCCTGATCTACAAATATATAAAATATCAGACCTGAGAAGCCCTGATTCAAAGTCCTTATTCTATAAATCAGGAAAGTAAATCAAGAGAGGGAGTAAATTAGGTCTCAAAGTGGGCTTCTGATTCCTAGTATGTATCCGTCTGCTCGCTATAGGATAGGAATTACTGTAGGGTAGGCTACTTAATGGCAGTTCTCAACCGATTTGTCCTTTTAATTGTATAAACAATAGTAATAATATCTTTTTGGCCATTTTACTTCCATGTAACTCCAGAAGCACTATTCATATTATTATATGTTATGACTCTGTAAATTAAACACCCGTCTCATCTTGCATATGTCACCACTGGGGACAATGACTAAAGAACTTTTCCAAATTCACAGAGCTGATTACAAACCCCAGTATTCCACCTTTACTCCCTGGACTACTTAGAAAATTGGACTTTAAAATAAAAATTAACTCATTTCTACTTCTCCCTTAATATGCCATATGTTTTCTTCACAGTATACCTTGCCTTGTGCTATTCCTTTGCCTGGAACATCTTCTTACCAGCCTAGTCATCTTCATCGCAGTTTGTCAAAGTTCTATCTTTCCTGGTACATACAAAGTATTACCTCCTTTATGCAGCCTTCTTTAAACCCAGGCTCTCAAGCAAAATATCTTATTTTCTTTGAAACTACAGAGTCCTCAGTTTATTCTGCCCCCAAATACATGTTGCACTCTCTCTTAATTATAGTTATTTTTTTTAATGGCAAACACTGATGCCTACTCAATAACTATTTCCTCTACTTTCTTGCCAAAAGAAACCTGTATTGGAGGAGCAATGTGCCTAGCACCATGGAATAAATTCTAATTTAGCCAAGCCAAATATGATTATTCCACTGTCCTTTTGCCATATAATCTTCTAGCTTTGCTTCTCTCACAGCTAGCCGTGCCCATATGAAAAAAAAAAATAAATGACCAATTAGACTGTCAAGAACAGGGAAAGATCTGAGATTTTACCCTATTTATAAACAAACAAGTTAACCTGCCACAGTGTTTCAAATTCTGGCAGAAGACACACGGCTCCTGAGCTAGAGACAAGGACTGTATCACTCACAGCAGTATTAATGATCAGAAGTGAAGTGAAGTGAAGTCACTCAGTCGTGTCTGACTCTTTGAGACCCCATGGACTGTAGCTTACAAGGCTCCTCTGTCCATGGAATTTTCCAGGCAAGAGTACTGGAGTGGGTTGCCATTTCCTTCTGCAGGGGATCTTCCCGACCCAGGGATGCAGACACTTTACTGTCTGAGCCACCAGGGAAGCCATTAATGATCAGAGTATAGCTATTTTTTCGAACTTATTCTCCAATCCCCAATTTCCACAGGATGATAAAAAGAGAGCTGTTCAATGACTGTAGACTCAGTGGTTTAGGTTACTGAAGATCTCTGAAGCACAAATCATTTATAACGGGCAGTAAGCAGACCTGCCTTTGCCCTAAAAAGAATATTATCTCTATCTTCCAAGGTGATTTACTACACAAACATCCTTGAAAATAGTCCAGAACAAATGTAGCCAGTGTCTCTGCTCATAAGACATGTTGAAATGCAAATGACAATTGGAGAATCATCTTCCAACAGAGATATAATTAGAAAGAAAAATTTTAAATTCATGGCCGCACTAGGTCTTTGTTGCTGGGCCTGAGTTTTCTCTAGTTTTGGTAAGGAAGGACTACTCTCTAGTTGCAATGTATGGGCTTTTCATTGTGGTGATTTCTCTTGTTGCAGAGCACAGGCTTTAGGCTTGTGGGCTCAGTAGGACTCACAGATCTAGTTAGCCTCACAGCAAGTGGAATCTTCCCAGACCAGGGATAGAACCTATGTCCCCTGCATTAGCAGGCAGATTCGTAACCACCAGACCACCAGTTAAGTCTTCATAAGTAGAAATTTGATGTAGATGTTTTGCAAAAGATTTTTCTCCATAATAAGAAGAAAACTCTGCAAGAAATTAGAACTCCTTCCATTTCTTCCTGCCTAGAGCACTTGCATTGGAGAGGCGATGGCACCCCACTCCAGTACTCTTGCCTGGAAAACCCCATGGATGGAGGAGGCTGGTAGGCTGTAGTCCATGGGGTTGCTAAGAGTCAGACACAACTGAGTGACTTCACTTTCACTTTCATGCATTGGAAAAGGAAATGGCAACCCACTCCAGTGTTCTTGCCTGGAGAATCCCAGGGACGGGGGAGCCTGGTGGGCTACCATCTATGGGGTTGCAGAGTCGGACACGACTGAAGCAACTTAGCAGAGCACTGGCATATGAGGACGTGCAACACTTCTGCAGCCATCTTGAAATTCTGAGAAGAGGCCGAGAGAACTCCAGGGATGGCTACCTAGTGCCCATGAATCATCTTGCTCAAAAATACCTCTGAAGTCACCCCCTTCCATAGAGTGACCTTAGGGCTTAAACCACAGTCAGTAGAGATTTCTATATCTTCAGGCAAAAGTGCCCAACCTGAAACATTTTTTCATAGTTCTTACCATTCACCCACTTTCTGAAAGAACTGTGTCAAATATAATAATTAAGATAGACACAGGTTTGAATCCTTAGTCTTCTGTTGACAAGCTGTATGTTTTAGATTGTTACCTAAACTCTCTAAGCCTTAGTTTTCATGTTTTAAAATGAATAGAATAATGTAACCCACCTCAGAGAGTATTGTGAAGATTAAACAAAATTATAAATACCAAGAACTTAGCCTAATGTCCAGTATAATAAGCATCCAATAAAGGATAACCATCAGTATTTTTTCCTCCCATATAAGGCCTATGGCAAAGCCATTTACAGAGTCAGATGAATGTGTAAAATGAATTGTGCAGGGTCACATAGCTTGAGATTTAAATATAACTACTTCTCAACTCTCTATGAGCTAACCAGGAATAGGAAGAACACAGCTGAATAGTGCCTTTGGATAATCTCTCAAATTCATTTTTGTCAGTATTTTCAATTCCTACCCCAAGCCCCACTGACTATTTTTTGAATAAGATTTTCCCAATATAATAGTAGAGCATGTTCAGTGAACAAAACTGGGGAAAAAAATGCAAAAAAATAAAAACAAAAATTGGGAAGAAAATCAATTATAGCACCACCACCCAAATTCAACAATTGTTACCATTCAGTTGTATTTCCTTCCATATTTTTTTACTTTGCATTTATATGCATATTTTAAAATATAGTTGTGCTCACTCTAAATAAGTGCTTGTGTTTTTTTCTCCAGTTAACGACAACATAAGTATTTTCCCATATTATTAAAAACTCCTTGTAAGCACATATTTTAATGGCTGCCTAATAGCACATCATGTAAATATGCCATAATGTACTTAAACATATTCCCACATTCTCACACATTTTGGTTGTATCATATATTTGGCTAAAATAAATAAGTCACATATATATATGCTTAAAACTTTACCTACTTAATATCACTTACTTAGGTTATATAGATTCCCAGAAGCCAAATGGTTTCATCAAAAATATTTCAGTTCAGTTCAGTTGCTCAATTGTATCTGACCCTTTGCAACCCCTTGGACTGCAGCAATCCTTGCCTTCATGTCCATCACCAACTCCCAGAGTTTATCCAAACTCATGTCCATTGACTCAGTAATGCCATCTAACCATCTCATCCTCTGTCATTCCCTTCTCCTTCTGCCTTCAATCTTTCCTAGCATCAGCATCTTTTCAAATGAATCAGTTCTTCAAATCAGGTGGCCAAAATATTGGAGTTTCAGCTTCAGTCCTTCCAATGAATATTCAAGACTGATATCCTTCAGAATGGACTGGTTGGATCTCCTTGCAGTCCAAGGGACTCTCAAAAGTCTGCTCTAATACCACAGTTCAAAAGCATCAATTCGCCACTCAGCTTTCTTATAGTCCAACTCTCACATCCATACATGACTACTGGAAAAACCAAAGCTTTGACTAGATGGACCTTTGTTGGCAAAGTAATGTCTCTGCCTTTTAATTTGCTGTCTTAGGGATCCCCAACTAGAGATTGGTCATAACTTTTCTTCCAAGGAGCAAGGTCTTTTAATTTCATGGCTGCAGTCACCATCTGCAGTGACTTTGGAGCCCCCTCAAAATAAAGTCTGTCATTGTTTTAACTGTTTCCCCATCTATTTCCCATGAAGTGATGGGACTGGATGCCATGATCTTAGTTTTCTGAATGTTGAGCTTTAAGCCAACATTTACACTCTCTTCTTTCACTTTCATCAAGAGGCTCTTTAGTTCTTCTTCACTTTCTGCCATGAGGATGGTGTCATCTGCATATCTGAAGTTGTTGATATTTCTCCTGACAATCTTGATTCCAGCTTGTGCTTCACCCAGCCCAGCGTTCCTCATGATGTACTCTGCATAGAAGTTAAATAAACAGGATGACAATATACAGCCTTGACGTACTCCTTTTCCTATTTGGAACCAGTCTGTTGTTCTATGTCCAGTTTTAACTGTTGCTTCCTGACCTGCATACAGGTTTCTCAAGAGGCAGGTCAGGTGATCTGGTATTCTCATCTCTTTAAGTATTTTCCAGAGTTTGTTGCTGTCCACACAGTCAAAGGCTTTGGCATAGTCAATAAAACAGAAGTAAATATTTTCCTGGAACCCTTTTGGTTTTTTGATGATCCAACAGATGTTGGCAATTTGATCTCTGGTTCCTCTGCCTTTTCTAAAACCAGCTTGAACATCTGGAAGTTCACAGTTCATGTACTGTTGAAGCCTGGCTTGGAAAATTTTGAGCATTACTTTACTAATGTGTGAGATGAGTGCAATTGTGTGGCAGTTTGAGCATCCTTTGGCATTGCCTTTCTTTGGGATTGGGATGAAAATTGACCTTTTCCAGTCCTGTGGCCACTGCTGAGTTTTCCAAATTTGCTGGTATATTGAGTGCAGCACTTGCACAGCATCATCTTTTAGGATTTGAAATAGCTCAACTGGAATTCCATCCCCTCACTAGCTTTGTTCGTAATGATGCTTTCTAGGGCCCACTTAACCTCGCATTCCAGGATGTCTGGCTCTAGTTGGGTGATCACACCATCGTGATTATCTGGGTTGTGAAGATCTTTTTTGTATATTTCTTCTGTGTATTCTTGCCACCTCTTCTTAATATCTTCATCAAAAATATAAACTGTGTTAAACTGTTTTCCAAAAGAGTTGTGCACATTTCTACTCCCACCAGCACCATTTGAGTGTGGCTATTTCATCATACCTTCCTTGGCCCTAGTATTTTCATTTTCCCCCTTTACTATTTTGATGGGGTAAAAGCTTTAATATTCTAATTTGAATTTCTTTGATTATCAGTGAAGCCAAACATTCTTTTTTCCATGTATTCCCACTAAACTGTCTGATCAGTGATGCTGACATATTACAGATTTTACTGATTCACACTCGCCCTATTCCTACCATGGAAGTAATCTCCAGAAGACAGGAGGAGGCGAAACAAACAATAACCTAAAAGCCTCAAAAGTCCAACATGGCTCCTAAATAATCTGATTTGATTGTACGAATAGTTGACTAGAAGTTCTCCTTCCCACGGTATTTCTGTCCTCACAAACATTCCAGTCACTGACTGAGCTACATTTGAAGTGGTTAAGAAGTGAGGTCCTTTCCCACTGCCTCTGAGTTTCATTTTTTTTGGGGGGGGGAGGGGGGGCGGTTTCATAAACATAACTTGTAAGTGGCTTATTAAAGAACAAGTAAGAAGTGCCTGCTTTGGAAATCTCAACTTCGAAGTCTTGCTTAATAGGCAGTTAATCAGTCATCGTGCCTGCTTTTAACTTTACTTAACACCAAGAGGCCTCTCAATTTACAAGGAGTATGGTACATGCTGTAAGTCTTTGTGCATCAAGTTCTGACATATTTCTCACACCTGCCTCTCACCCCTCCTCCCTCACATCCACACAGTTGTCAGTGGCACGTCCCAAACTGTGATGAAGGCTGACCTCACTGGCTGACCACTCTGTCAGAAGAGTTTGCCGGGAGGGGAAGATGTGTACCTTCATCACTAGTGCTTCTCCCAGGTGACCAACTGCATTCCGAGGATCAGGAAAGAGTCCTGCAAGGCCCCTCCACTAGTTCTGCCTGAATATCCACACGGTGAAAAATACTTCGCAATTCCCTATCAAGTTTTAGATGCCTACTATCCAGGACTGTCACAACCATCCGGGCCCAGCTACACAGCTTTTCTGCCTGAAGGAGCTGACCTTGCCTCAAAAGTCTCTTCACTTGAGCGTGTTTAACTTCAAAGAATCAGCCTGAGAAAAAAATTAAAGCTGTTCAGTATATGATGTAGAAATTCACTTCTGCTTGATCCAGATTCCTTTCTCAGCTTCCAAAGATTAATTGGATCCAAGAACTAGCTCACATCATTTTCTGAAGCAAGGCCACTGCTGTGTTAGCCAGGCAACACAAAAGATCAACATGACAGGAGGAGTCACTGAAGGTGTTTTAAGATTTAACCCATTTGCACTTACCCAGCCTGACATAAAGTCGTTGCAAGCTTGCATCTCTTTTAAAACATAATGGGCATTCTGCAGCTCACTGAAATCAAGAGTGTGAGGCTTGTAATGGAGGCATCAACCTACGACCATTTTCAGGAATAAATCCCAATAATATGCTTGCTCTGGGGCTAAAAGTAACATTATCATACTAACTTGGTCTGATTATCATGTCCCAGCCCACTCCTCTCAGCAGCTCTCTGATCCACTGCTGACATGTCAGACAAAGCAAAGCCAGGAAATTATGGACTCACCCTCCAGGGAGCATGTTGCAGTTTGACTCAAAGAGATATAAGTTCCATCCAGAAATCCCTTTTTCATCCTCAGTTGATAATCTAGCTGTCTTTTGTATTTATTTTTTAAAAGATGACTTTCTGTCCTGGTGAGAGTTGAGTGACTGGCTTGGGTGTCAGTACCATGTCACAGAAGTGATTCTGTATTGGCCGAACCCACACATCCAGCACCAGAGCTCGGTGCCTGGCATTTGCTTAACATGCGATAAATGTCAAATTGAATTGAACTGAACCACACACAGTCAAACTGAATAGAATAGAATTCAATTTATTTGGGTATGTTAAATGGGGTCTTTCCTTTCACATATATGGCAGCTTCCCAAGTGTCTTATTTCCAACTTCCTCAAACAATCTGAGAATAACCAAATGATTACTAAAACATACAGCACAGAAAAAACAAAGATAGAACTGAGTTCTTGTTTTGCTTTTGTTTTTGTGTGTTTTTTTTTAATACCATAACTTACTCACTTATTTTCTTCCAGTTTTATGGAAGTGTAATTGACATACAGCACTGTATATGTTTAAGCCGTATAGCATAATTATTTGACTCATACATATGATGAAATGAGTAGCACAATATGTGTAATGAACATCCATCATCTCATATATCTATACATACAAAATTAAAGAAATAGAAAAAATATTTTTTTCTTGTGATGAGAATTCTTGAGATTTATTCTTTTAACAACTTCCATATAAAATATACACCAGTGTAAATTATATTTATCATGCTGTATATTATCTTCCTAGTATTTATTTATCCTATGACTGGAAATTTGTGCATTTTGACTTGCTTTTATAATAATCATCTAACTAGAGGAAGGCCTAGAATGGAAAGGTCAAGTTTTCTGAGGACAAACTTTGTTCTGATTACAGTATTTTCTAAAGCTGACTTCTCCTTAGACTCTCAGCTTTCTGAGCCAACTACACAATTATCCTCCTTCTTTAGTTCAGTTCAGTTCAGTTGCTCAGTCATTTGAAAGTCTAGAAGGCAGGGTATCTAGAAGGCCAAGAAGTGTAAGGCTGGCTACAGAAAGCATTAAGCAGGCAACTCACTTTGCAGAGACCTGACCTTGGCCTCTCCCTAGGGGTTGGACACTAACAGCAGCAGCTAGTCCTGGCCTTGGACTTCTTTCTTGCTTCTGCTAATGTTTTAGATCAGGGCCAGATGCAATTGAATATAGGGGATTGAGACTGATTTCCTTGGAGTCCTTGAAGCAGGGAGCCTGGCTGTGCGAGTAAAAGTAGAAGGTCTCCCAGAATACTGTGTGAGAGAGAAAAGAATGGAAATGTATCTTGGGGGCTGACATCAGAGTGCCTCCCTGAAGAGAATCAGCATTTGGCCATTGCCCTTTTTAGAGACCAATCAAAATTAGAGAGGGAGCAGAAGCAGCCTCTTATTAAGCTGTTTTTAAACTGTAAAATTTTATGCCTGGTTATTCTGCTTGCTAGTTTCCTCTCCTGTGATGTGAAGAAGGAATGAGTTTTTGCTTCACTGAAGATTCTACTTCTAAGTTGTGTCCTTAAGGTATTACATGTTAACAAAATGTTGACAGATAAGACAGAATTTTTAAGTGCTTCTTTTTTTTTTTTCCTTACTAGGATTTTTTTTCTTAAGCAGAAGTACTGCTAGCAGCACCTTCAGTGTTCATTTCATCAAAGGACTCTAAACATATCGTATATTTATTGGATCTTTGGGAGTAATAATTTTCTTTCCAGCTTTCAAATTACTATATATTTGTTACTGCACCACTGAGGGAGGAGATCATTTGTTATTAGTTCCTTGTCTGATGTGAAACATTTAATTTGAACTGATACCACCCCACAAGAAAATAAAAAGTGCATTTCATACACAAAGTGTCTACTTCTCTCACTGGGAGGCAGGGGGAATCATTTTGACCATATGGTGGGTATTTATCATCCAATGGCTTATGAGCTGCTCTGCTGTCTGCCTCCCTTTTCCCCTCAGATATGAGCACTGGCTCTTTTTCATAGAAGCGAGGTCAACGTACTCTTAGAGCTTCTAAACACTGGAGGTTCATCAGAATCCTCAGGGGAGATCTTTTTAAATACTAATGACCAAGCCACATCACTCTTAGGTCTATCACCATGGGGGGACAGTTTAGTCAAGTGGTTACTCTCTTGGGCTCTAAAGCTAGATTGCGTGACTATGATACCTAGCTTTGCCACTAAAGACTGGGAGCTGGTAAGCAAATTATTTAGTCTTTCTGGGCCTCAGTTGCCTCAATTGCAAAATGGAAGTAATATTATTAATATTACCTAAATCACAGAATTGTTTATATATATAATTATATAATATTTTATAATTATATAACATAATACTAATATATTATCAGTATTACCTAAATCACAAAGTTATTCATGTAAAGTGATTAAAACAAATCTTGATTCACAGGAAGTACCTGATAATGTTGGCTATGACCTTTACTGATGAATACCACAATTCTCACTTTTTCAAATTTTATTCAAGTATAGTTGATTTTCAATATTGTGTTTAACTTCTGCTGTATAGCAAAGGGACTCAGTTATATTTACATACACACACATACATATATTGAGATGGTTGGATGGCATCATTGACACAATGGACATGAGTTTGTTTGAGCAAACTCCAAGACACAGTGAAGGACAGGGTAGCCTGGCCTGTTGCAGTCCATGGGGTCGCAAAGAATCAGACATGACTTAGCAACTGAACAACAACAAACATAGTTTTATATATATATATATTCTTTTTCATATTCTTTTCCATTATAGTTTATCATCAGTTCAGTCCAGTCACTCAGTCGTGTCCAACTCTTTGCAACCCCATGGACTGCAGCACACCAGGCCTCCCTGTCCATCACCAACTTCCAGAGTTTACCCAAACTCATGTCCATTGAGTCAGTGATGCCATCCAACCATCTCATCCTCTGTCATCCCCTTCTCCTCCTGCCCTCAATCTTTCCCAGCATCAGGATCTTTTCAAATGAGTCAGCTTTTCACATCAGGTGGCCAAAGTATTGGAGTTTCAGCTTCAACATCAGGCCTTCCAATGAACACCCAGGATTTATCTCCTTTAGGATGGACTGGTTGGATCTCCTTGCAGTCCAAGGGACTCTCAAGAGTCTTCTCCAACACCACAGTTCAAAAGCATCAATTCAAGTTTATCATGGGATATTGAATATAATTCCCTGTGCTATACATAAGGAAATTCTTGTTTATCTACCCTATATATAATAATTTTCATCTGATAATCCAAAACTTTCAATCTTTTCCTCCACCACCACCCCATTTGGCAACCACAAGTCTGTTCTCTATGTTTGTGTGTCTGTTTCTGTTTTATAGATAAGCTCATTTGTGTTGTATTTTAGAGTCCATGTATAAGCGATATCTTACGGTATTTGACTTACTTCAATTAGTATAGTTTCTCTGTTGTTGATCGGTCACTAAATCATATCCAACTCTTTGTGACCTCATGGACTACAGTTCATTAGGATACTCTGTCCTCCACTATCTTTTGGAGATTGCTCAAATTCATGTCCACTGAGTCAGTGATGCTATCTAAGCAT
The DNA here is from genome assembly GCF_055505025.1 of Bos grunniens. Taxonomy (NCBI): domain Eukaryota; kingdom Metazoa; phylum Chordata; class Mammalia; order Artiodactyla; family Bovidae; genus Bos; species Bos grunniens. Next base: position 93,774,588 of record NC_141194.1, on the reverse strand, counting down.
CTTATCCTCTGCCACACCCTTCTCCTTTTACCTTTAATCTTTCCCAGCATGAGGGTCTTTTCCAGTAAGTTGGTTGTTAGCATCAGGTGGCCAAAGTATTGGAGCTTCAGCTTTAGTATCAGTCCTTCCAGTGAATATTCAGGGCTGGTTTGATCTCCTTGCTGTCCAAAAGACTCTCAAGAGTCTTGTCTAGTACCACAGTTTGAAGGCATTGATTCTTCAGTGCTCAGGCTTCTTTACAGTCCAACTTTCACATCCATACATGCCCACAGGAAAAACCATAGCTTTGATTATACAGACCTTTGTCAGAAAAGTGATGTCTCTACTTTTTAATACGCTGTCTAGGTTTGTCATAGCTTTTCTTCCAAGCAACAAGCTTCTTTTAATTTCATGGCTGCAATCACTGTCTGCAGTGATTTTGGAGCCCAAGAAAATAAAATCTGCCACTGCTTCCACTTTTTCTTCATCTATTTGCCATGAAGTGATGAGATCAGATGCCACGATTTTAGTTTTTTGAATGTTGAGTTTTAAGCCAGCTTTTTCACTCTCCTCTTTCACCCTCATCAAGAGGCTGTTTAATTCCTCTTCACTTTCTGACATTAGAGTGGTATCCTCTGCATATCTGAGGTTGTTGATAATTCTCCTGGCAATCTTGATTTCAACTTGAGATTCATCCAGCCCAGCATTTCATACATGATGTACTCTGCATATAAGTTAAATAAGCAGGGTGACAATATACAGCCTTGACGTACTTCTTTCCCGACTTTGAACCAGTTTGTTGTTCCATTTCCGATTCTAACTGTTGCTTCCTGACACACAAACAGGTTTCTCAGGTGATAGGCCAGGAGGTCTAGGATTCTCATTTCTTTAAGAATTTTCCACAGTTTGTTGTGATCCACACAATCAAACACTCTAGCCTTTGTCAATGAAGCAACTGTTTTTGTGGAACTCCCTTGCTTTCTCCATGATCCAACGAATGTTGGCAATTCAACTGTGGTTCCACTGCCTCTTCAAAACCCAGCTTGTACATCTGGAAGTTCTCAGTTCATGTACTGCTGAAGCCTAACTTAAAGGATTTTGAGCATAACCTTGCTAGCATGAGAAATGCATACAATTGTTTAGTAGTTTGAACATTCTTTGACATTGCCTTTCTTTGGGATTAGAATGAAAACTGATCTTTTTAAACCCTGTGGCCATTGCTGAGTTCTCCAAATTTGCTAACATTATTGAGTCCATACTTTAACCGCATCATTTTTTAGAATTTTAAACAGTTCAGTTGGAATTCCTTCACCTCTACTAGCTTTGTTCATAGTAATGCTTCCTAAGGCCCACTTGACTTCCCATTCCAGAATGTCTGGCTCTAGGTGAGTGATCACACCATCGTGGCTACCTGGGTCATGAAGATCTTTTTTGTATAGTTCTCTGTATTCTTGCCAGCTCTTCTTAGTATCTTCTGCTTCTGTTAGGTCCTTTCCATTTCTGTCCTTTATCATTCCCATCTTTGCATGAAATGTTCCCTTGATAGCTCTAATTTTCTTGAAGATATCTCTAGTAGTTTCCATTCTATTGTTTCCCTCTATTTCTTTGCCTTGTTCATTTAAGAAGGCCTTCATATCTCTCCTTGCTATTCTCTGGAACTCTGCATTCAGTTGGGTGTATCTTTCCCTTTCTTCTTTGCCTTTCATTTCTCTTTTTTTCATGCCTATTTGTAAGACCTCCTCAGACAACCACTTTGCCTTCTTGCATTTCCTTTTCTTTGGGATGTTTTGGTCAGTGCCTTTTGTACAATGTTATGAACTTTTGTCTATAGTTCTTTAGTCACTTGTCTACCATATCTAATCCCTTGAATCTATTTGTCAGCTCCACTAAATAAGCATAAGAGATTTGTTTAGGTCATACCCAAATGGCCTAGTGGTTTTCCCTACTTTCTTCAATTTAAGCCTGAATTTTTCTATATGGAGCTCATGTTCTGAGCCACAGTCAGCTCCAGGTATTGTTTTTGCTGACTGTATAGAGCTTCTCCATCTTTGGCTGTGAAGAACATAATCAATCTGATTTTGGTCTGACTATCCAGTGATTTCCATGTGTAGAGTCATCTCTTGGGTTGCTGGAAAAGGATGTTCGCTGTGAGCAGCGTGTTTTCTTGTCAAGACTCTTTTAGCCTTTGCTTTGCTTCATTTTGTACTACAAGGCCAAATTTGCCTATTATTCTCGGTATCTCTTGACTTCCTACTTTTGCATTCCAATCCCTTATGATGAAAAGGACGTATTTTTTTGGTTAGTTCTAGAAGGCCTCGTAGGTCTTTGTAGAACTGGTCAACTTCAGCTTCTTCAGCATCAGTGGTTGGGGCACAGACTTGGATTACTGTGATGTTGAATGATTTGCCTTGGGAATGAAAGATCATTCTGTCATTTCTGAGATTGCACTCAAGTACTCAGGACTCTTTTGTTGAGTATGAGGGCTACTCCATTTATTCTAAGGGATTCTTGCCCACAGTAGTAGATATATTGGTCAACTGAATTAAATTCTCCCATTCCCATCCATGTTAGTTCACTGATTCCTAAAATGTCAATGTTCAATCTTGCCATCTCCTATTTGACAACATCCAATTTACCTTGATTCATGAACTTAACATTCCAGGTTCCTATGCAATATTGTTGTTTATAGCTTCATTCCTTAATTTCACAATCAGACACATCCCTACTGAGCATCATTTCCACTTTGGGCGAGCCACTTCTTTCTTTCTGGAGCTGTTAATAATTGCCCTCCATTCTTCCTTAGTAGCATGTTGGACACATTCTGACCTGGGGTGCTCATCTCCTGGTGTCATATCTTTTTGCCTTTTCATACTATTCATGGGATGCTCCAGGCAAGAATACTGGAATGGGTTGCTATTTCGTCCTCTGGTGGACTGTGTTTTGTCAGAACTCTTCACACTATGACCCGTCTGTCTTGGGCGACTCTGCACAGCATGGCTCATAACTTCATTCAGTTATGCAAGCCCCTTCACTATAACAAGGCTGTGATCCACAAAGGGGATAATATCTCCTAGGTCATTCCACATTGTTGCAAATGGAAAGATTTCATTTTTATGGCCCAGTATAAAAGTATTACAAATAAAGGAATGGGCTTCCCTGGTGACTCAGTGGCAAAGAATCCACCTGCCATGCAGGAGATACTGGTTCAGTCCCTAGGTCAGGAAGATCCCCTGGAGGAGAGTTTGGCAACCCACTCCAGTATTCTTGCCTAGAGAATTCCATGGATAGAGAAGCCTGGCAAGCTACAGTTCATGGAGTAACAAAGATTTGGACAAGATTGAACAACTAAACAACAAAGTTGCTTTTAGCCACTGAGTTTTTCCCCAGCCTTTATTAATTGATTGATGCTTCACACACACACACACACACACACACTCTACATGCACACAATCTACAAGATTGGAAAAGCCCAGAGCCAGTTCCAAAGAAGGCCCAGTGCAAGGTAGATTGGATCTTTTGTTTTGCTAAGAATCAGAAATGTCAAGAACAAGTGAAAAGAACCCTTTCAAGAAACCCTGATGCTTTTCATTCAACAAATTTTAATACACACATACACACACACACACATGACAAAATGCTTTGATATTGCAAACTTTTTGTCTAAGTATCTTTTACCATCTACACATCACTAAAAGGTCATGTACCAAAGTGGTATAAAAAGAGTTTATCATCCAAATGATTAGAGCATTAGGTTATGAGACCATAGATACACATGATAAAATACAGCAAGCACTGTAGTATCATATACTTCCTATATCATCAAATTCAGACCTGATAACTGGTTACAATGCATCTGGAAACACGCACATTACATTTCTGATGTCTTCTAGTCTTAGCTCTATAGGATGAGTCAGAGTCATAGGAGTGTTATTACCTTGAAACATGTCCTTTGGGCTTCGTAAATACATGCACCATTATATGGTTCTTTAGATTGAAATCATGCTGCTGTTAAGCCATCTCTTTAGTCTGCTTTAATATTGCAGACTGCCACACGTTAATGAGTTGTCAAAAATATAAAATATAAAGAGAATGTGAAGAAGAAAGCATATTGGACAGTGCTCTGAGTACTGTCATTTTACATGTGAATAAGTTAATTATAAACCCATTTTTTTCTTCCCATAGACCTAGCAGTGCTTTCCACAGAGTATGTAGTTGATCAAGATTTTGTGGCTGTTGAATAATATAAAACATTCTGTACCTCCAGGAGGGTTTACATGTATTTAAGGTGCAATGTGTAGTATTATCATCAATCCCCTTATTTTAATTTTTATTGCTTAAAAATATAAGTTAAACATGTCTTCTTTCCAGAGACACAAAATGGAGTGATGAAATGTCTTTTACTTACAGGAAGTTTTAGATCTCTTCTGGTTATTGCTTATTTTTTTCATCATTCATATTCATCTTCTTTTATTGATGCTCAGCTACAAATCATAGCACTGTATTTATCATGGCTTATTCATAACTCTGAATGAACCATCATTTGACAAGTGAGCATGAATCACTAGCCTCTCTTATCTAAGTCTATCATTCTAGATATTTCTAGTGTCCATTAGCCCATCAGCCATAGATACAAAGCTAAATATATTAAATATATTATCCTTTCCTATTAGAGATAAGAATGACACTTTGGCACACAATTTAAGAGCCCCTGCATCACGTTTGGGGCTTCCCTGGTGACTAAGTGGTAAAGAATCTGACTGCCAATGCAGGAGACATAAGAGATGAGGGTTCGATCCCTGCATCAGGAAGGTCCCCTTGAGAAGGAAATGGCAACCCACTCCAATATCCTTGCCTGGGAAACCCCATGGACAGAGGAGCCTGCTGGCTACAGTCCATAGGTTCGGAAAAGAGTCAGACACGACTTAGCGACTAAACAAGAACAAATCACGTTTTGACTGTCATTTTCAAAATATCAGTATATTGTGTTAAATTTAACCCTCAGAATGTAACTACCTGTCTTCAAGTGAATCTGTTAAAGAAACTAGTTGTATTGCTAAATGGCTATGATTTTCCACTCCTGGACACAATAGGAAGTTAAAATAATGGAAAGTTACTAACACACAATATTCTTTCAGCACAGCCCTGCCATGTTATAATAAGGTTTTACTTTTAGATCTTCAGTTTAACACAGTATGGATTTCATTATCTTAAGAAAACTATTGACGAAAAAAAAAAAGGTGGAGAGGGGGAAAAAAAAAGCATTTTACAATCAGAAGGCTAACGGCCTTATGTGAAAGGGAATTTTGCAAATGCTTTTCCTTTAAAGTGAAATTGGACAAAGGCCAAACTGATTATTTGAGGGAACAATGCTGCCATGGTTAGGAGGAAGTGAGTTAATTGACCTGATAGGTTCTTTCCATATGGGATAGTCATGACTTTATCATTCAGTTCACAAGAATGCATCCACTGACAAATGGACTATGATCTTTCCATGTATACATTACAAGGAAACATGTAACTATCTGAGCCTTGGGTCTCTCATCAAAAGAGTAGTGTTGAAATTGACACATGGGAAAGTCTTTTTACTGGAAAGACAATGTGTACTCTTTTGGCATCTGCAGGTTCAAAGCCACTAGACACGAAACTATTTAGGAAGCAATCTGGTGAGATGACAAACTTCAGTCTCCAATGCTCTGTGAATTTCCAGTCCACGCCACTTCCATCTGCTAAAAGTGTAGCAGCCCCAGTATGGCCCCTGCGTTCTGTATTAAGAGCAGATGTTCTCTCTGCAAATAGGTTTCCCTTTTAAAGTTGAACCATCAGACTCCATTATAATCTACTCTCCTGTCATTTCCTTTGTTACACTTTTTGTGCCAACTGATTGTGAGGCACTAAACATTTTAAGCAAAGTTCTGCAAAATTGCTAATATCTAGCAATAAATATTAATGCTCAACTGTTACATGATAATGAGAGGTGAATATAAAGTTGGCTAACCCTTGACAATAAGTGGCAAATCATTACCTGATATTCACTTTAACAAATGTGATCAAGTAGGAGAAGGCAATGGCACCCCACTCCAGTACTGTGCCTGGAGACTCCCATGGATGGAGGAGCCTGGTGGGCTGTATAGTCCATGGGGTCGCTAAGGGTCAGACACGACTGAGCGACTTCACTTTCACTTTTCACTTTCCTACATTGGAGAAGGAAATGGCAACCCACTCCACTGTTCTTGCTTGGAGAATCCCAGGGACGGGGGAGCCTGGTGGGCTGCCGTCTATGGGGTCACACAGAGTCGGACACGACTGAAGCGACTTAGCAGCAGCATGGAAAGAGTAACATGGAGACTTATATTACCATATGTAAAACAGATAGCCAATGGGAAGTTGCTGTATGGCTCAGGAAATTCAAACAGGGGCTCTGTATCAACCTAGAGGGGTGGGACGGGGAGGGAGATGGGATGGAGTTTGTGGCTCAGACGGTAAAGCATCTGTCTACAATGCAGGAGACCCGGGTTTGAGCCCTGGGTTGGGAAGATCCCCTGGAGAAGGAAATGGCAACCCACTCCTGGACTATTGCCTGGAAAATCCCATGGACAGAGGAGCCTGGTAGATTACAGTCCACAGGGTTGCAAAGAGTCGGACACGACTGAGCGACTTTACTTTCACTTTCATGGCTGATTCACATTGAGGTTTGACAGAAAACAGCAAAATTCTGTAAAACAGTTATCCTTCAATAAAAAATAAATTAATTAAAATAAAAAAGAATGAACTCTTATTAGCAGGATAGGCATGAAATACAGTTTTACGGGTGATTCTATTATATAGCACTTTCTAAAGGGAAAATCATAAAGGATGACTAAATGAATGGCAGACATACTTTATTATATTGTAGTTAATTGGGATGGAGAAGTTGAGGTCAGGGAGACTGAGTCTATACTTTCACATTCACAGGCGCATACACACACAAGGCACTGAAAAAATAAGTATTTCTCATCCTTCTTCAAAGAGGCTTTTCCCTCCTCTTCAGGCTCTTGAAGAATTTGCTTTTAGTGCTAGGAAGCTAAAGTGAAAGTGGAAGTCGCTCAGTCGTGTCCAACTCTTTGTGACTCCATGGACTATACAGTCCATGGAATTCTCCAGGCCAGAATACTGGAGTGGATAGCCTTTCCCTTCTCCAGGGGATCTTCTTAACCCAGGGATTGAAGCCAGGTCTCCCATATTGCAGGCGGATTCTTTACCAGCTGAGCCACAAGGGAAGCTCACTAGGAAGCTATGGTACAGAAATATTAAGTAATTTGCCAAGTCTGAAAGAGGTAGTAGACTGGATTTGAACTCTAAGATGAAAGAGTCTAAAGATAAGTTTAGCCATTATACCATCTGCTTCTTCCACCAGGACAAAGCACCAGTTTTGAAAGGCAATACAAAATGCTATTATGAAAGCAGCCTGCAGCACCAGCACAAACTTAGCAGACCTTCTAGAGACATTAGGCCAGCAATATCTAAGAAATTGAGCAGCTAACTTAAGTTGCCTTTCAGAGACCATCACAGAGAAGCACAGGGCCTGCAGTATAAGCAAGCTACCAAAGATCAAAAAATAAGCAAAAACAAAGGCTGGGGGTGGAAGGGTTACAACTTTGTTATTCTGTAAGACAGACTATTCGTGTGCTGTGGTGCTATATCTTAAATACTTATTTGGAGAGCACTACATTACTTGTAGTTAAGGACATGGGATATAGAACCTGATGTTTCATCTGTAAAATGGGGTTCATAATATAATTCTTTAGGGCTGTTAGAAAGATGAAATGAAAGAAAATATGTCAAACTCTTACCACAAAAACTGGAACAAAGTAAGTACTCAGTAAGTGTCACGTCTTCCTGTTTTTGTTGTTTTATAGTTGATAATTTCCTTGCCTGTCTTCGTAAATTGTCCATGAATCACTTGACAGCAAAGACTCTTATTTCTCTTTGAAAGACAATGAGGAACACATGTACACCCATGGCTGATTCATGTCAATGTATGGCAAAAACCACCACAATATTGTAAAGTAATTAGCCTCCAGCTAAAATAAATAACTTTTTTTAAAAAAAGAAGAAAAACAAACAGAAAAAAGAAAGACAATAGAATGCAATAGTTGAAAGCAGTCCTGGGAACCATACTACCTGGATATAATCCTGTCTCTGCCACTTCCTCCCAATGAGATCTTGAACAGGTTATTAATCACTCTACGTCTAGGCTTCTCTATCTATAAAATGGGCTTAAAGATAGGATTAACCTCCTAAATGTGTCAGAAGGATTAGAGCATAAGTTCCATGAGGACTTTAATTTTTGTTTGTTTTGTTCAATCATGTAACACCAGTGCCCAGAATGTAACTGGTATACAAAAAGTGCTCCATACAAATATGCTAAAAAATTAGACAAAAATCACCTCGAACAGATCCTGTAAAGGTTAGCTCTTATTTACATCTCTACCATTGGAACTTAGTACAGTGCTCTGCACAGGTTAAGCCCTCAAGAAATATTAGTAGAGTAAATGAATGAATGTTGTCCTTCTAGTCAGGGCCAGCCCACATTCATGAGAAACTGTGAAGTTATTGAAGTTTCACCTTTCACACCATGGCCTCCATCACCTACATCACATATGTACATGTGTAACTAGCTTTAGTAGTTAAGAAAAATTTCTGAGGAACAAACGAAATAGAATGTCAGATATGTAAAAGTTTTCAGACCCATAGTTCAAACCTTCCATTTGCTGATTTATTCTGTAGTCAGTAAAAATTATTTTATTGAGCACCTACTACAGGCTTGATCCTGTGATTAGAAGCCGGGCCTACAATGGTAAGCAAAATATTTATGATCCCCACCCTCACAGAGTTATAGATCTTATAACCTCATCATTTTCCTCTTCTGTGGTTCATTTTCCTCTGAAAAAATAGGAAGTTGAATGATCATTAAGGTACTTTCAACTTGGAAATAAAATGTAACATGTTGGTTAAAATCCCAGGTTTTCAGATAAGGCTACTTGTATTTGAATCTCATTTCCAGTACTTGAATAGCTGTTTGAACGTGAATCAAGTAAAGGCTCTCTAAGCCTCAGTTTCCTCATCTGCAAAACAGGAATGATCTTGATAATAGGAACTATGTTGCTATGATGTTAGTTGGATTAAATGAGAATATATACATTTCATTTTGATGGTGCCTGACACATACTAAATACTCAACAAATGATGATGAATATTTTTCAACCTCTGCCAATCTATAGCATGCAATCCCTGAGGCCCCATGTAGGAAAATGTTCCCTATAAGGCCAGCTGTATTTACAGAGGTCAAATAGGGCCAATCTGCATCTCAGAACTATTTTTCTGATATGTCTTTGGATTTCACTTCCTTTTGATTGTCAGATAAAAAAGTGGAAGCTCTCAGCTCCTGAAATACTTGCTTACCTGTGCCATATTGCTAAGCAGCATCTAGATAGTGTCAAATTGTGATAAATCATAACAAAAATCAGGCAGGAAAAAATGGATAGTAAATGTCTAGGATGTTACTAAAACTTTAGTTAGGGCAGTCAGGAAAGGCCTCAATGAGAAGTGCCACCACCACTCAGAACCCCAATATGTGTGTTTACTCCCTTGAGGTTTCCCAATATGGGATTCTCTTTCTTAAGGTGTCCTGGGAATGAAGGTCCTCTTGTACTCACTGCTTTCTGACTGAGGCTGCTGTTCTAATCACAGTATTCTTTGGTTTATCACAGCCAGAGGCAACTCCCTGACAAAGCTCTGGGAGGGATTTAAAACATCTTCAATTGCCTTTGGAGACCTCAGAAGGGATTTATCCAGGCTAAATATTTGACCTGTCATCTGAAAATAAGTAAGTGAAAAACTACCATATGCTTAACTCAAGCAACACACAGGTGCTGTTTCCGGAGCTCAGCCCAGTCCTCTGCACCATTCCCCAAGGCCCGGACTGTGACCAGTAAGCACAACCTTCTCTGATAGAAACTCACTAGTGAGTTCTTTGTGTCAAACTAGCTATTTTCTAAGCAAAATTATAACAGTAGATCCAACAATTATCAGTTGGCTCCCTTATTTGGCATAATTACTGATCAAAAGAATGTAAACATTTGTAGGCACTCTCCCTTCTCAGTTACCCCATCCCAGAACCTTCTAACCACCCTTCTCCATACACATACACACACACAAATAGACATACCTACACCTTTTTGTCTCAGTACAATCAAATTTCAGGGATAAGAAAAGTGAAGATGGTGCAAAAAGTTAAGCTTGACATTCATTCTATGAGAAAACACTACAGTAAACTGTTAAGACTTCATATTTTTCAAGAAACAAAGAGCCTGAACTTTAAAAAGTCAATGTACTGTGAAAAGAAAAAACTGGTGAGTGAAAAATAACTATTGGCAAAGTAAATTACTTTTCCCATGGAGTTTTTATGCTGAAATATGACAGTGAGGTAATGTTTCATTGAAAGAAAAAGAGGAAACACCCTAAATATAATGAGTAAACTGAACTGCAAACTTTGAGGAGAAAAAAGTCAGTCATCAGATACCAACCTCGTAACCTCTATACAGTTGCACTCCACCAGCAGCTCAGGGATTTCTACTTTTCCTTAGTAGATTTTTCTAAATTCTAGAAGTTAACATTTCCCTTCTCTCTACCTCTGGATGTTATTCAGTACACAAAACCAGAAGATGTCTCCTATTTCTGTACCAGACTATCCTTTGAGTCTTCTGACTGCAAGGGAATAGAATGTCACAATTCCAAAAGACAGGGTCTACCCACAGTTCCATTCCCCTTTATTCTCTAGGAAATATAAAGCCCAAGTGTATTAACAATTATTAAATTATTAAATACTATCCCCTCAACTACTATGTATTGATATATTGGAAATTTTTCATAATAAAATTCAAGGCCCCCAAAATTTCCAGGTACTTGTTACTCTGCTTCCAGCCTTCTACCAACAGGAAGGAATTCTAAGTTGTCCAGATGGTCCTGAACCTCAGGAGTGGCATCATACATTTGATGATTGTAGAGCAGACCAGAGGGGATTTTGCCTGTAGCCCATTCATACAGGGAATACTGCTCAAGTAAAAAAAGAAAAAAAGGATCGTGTTATTCTGATCCATTAATTACTTTTCCCAGGGCCTATTAGGGTTTCCTTTTACTCATAGGGCTTCCCTGGTGGCTCAGACGGTAAAGAACCTGCCTGCAATTTTGGAAACCTGGATTTGATCCCTGCGTTGGAAAGATCCTCTGGGGGAGGAAATGGCTACCCACTCCAGTATTCTGGCCTGAAGAATTCTATGGACAGAGGAGCCTGGCAGGCTACAGTCCATGGGGTCGCAAAGAGTTGGACACAACTGAGCGACTTTCACTTCACTTCACTTCACTTCACTTCACTTCACTTTTACTCATTTAACTTAGAGAAGAACAAGTATATATAAGAACTTGTATATATATATGCAGGATACTTGCATATATACATATATGTGTGTGTGTATATATATATATATATACATATATATGTGTGTGTGTGTGTGTGTGTGCATGCACGAGTGTGTGCGTGTGCTTAGTTGCTCAGTCATGTCTGACTCTTTGTGACCCCATGGACTCCTCTGTCCATGGGATTCTCCAGGCCAGAATACTGGAGTGGGTTGCCATATCCTCCTCCAGGGGATATTCCCAACCCAGGGATGGAACTCAGGTGTCTGTCCCATGTTGCAGGTGGATTCCTTACCATCTGAGCCACTAGGGAAGCCTATATATATATATATATATATATATATATATATATATATATATATATCTTTCAAAATGCTGCAAATCACACTTCTTTGCAAGGTGATAGACACTGCTAAAGGGATAGTTACTGTGCACTGTATATAATCAGAAACACCTGATATTGAAAAAATGATTTCAGACACATTCTAGTTGCCTGCTTTTTTTCTCCCACATGGCCCTATCTTTTATTTCTCACAATTATTTCCTCCCCTCCCCATTACCTATTCTGTTGCACCTAACAGAACCTTATACCTCCCCAGCATTTTGCAATTATTCTTGCCTGTCTCCAGTCTTTATTATTTATTGATACTGATATCATAATTTTGGGCTACAAAGAGACAATGGAGAATGTATCCAGATTGGATCACTTCTCACCTTCTCAATGGCCATCACCCTGATTCAGGCTACCATTTTCTCTGGCCTGAATTATTGTAATAGCCTTCTAATTGGTCCCTCTGCCTCTGCCTTTGACCCTCTGCAGGCCATCAGTCAGAGTGATACTATTAAATTCTGAGTCAGATTACCACTCTGCTCAAACCTGAAGATGTCTCATATCTCTGGACCAGATACAAATGTGGCTACTAATTCACTTTTCTTAGGTCTTTATTCAAAAATTACCTTCTCCGTGAGATCTTCTCTGGCTGTCCTAACAAAGTTTCAGAAACACCTAAGGCTATCTTATTTCCCTGAATGAGTATTTTCCTCTCCTTGGCATTTATCACAATCTGACATAACATATTGTACTATCTATCTTATTTATTGTCTGTATTTTTCACAGAATGTAAACTTCATGAGGGTACAGATTTTTGTGTATGTTGTTCATTAGTATATTCCTAGCACCTAACCAGGAGATTGTGAGGGACAGGGAAGCCTGGCATGCTGCAGTCCATGGGGTCACAAAGAGTCTGATATGACTGGGTGACTGAACAACAGCAACCAGCACCTAACAGACTACCTATCATGTAGTAAGTGCTCAATTAGTATTTGTTGGATAAACGAATGAATCAGAAACCACAATAGCTACATGTGTATGTCTTTGTGGGTGTGTGTTGGTGGTGGTAGAGCTGTTGGTTGAAGAATAAGGTAGGAAATAGTATTATATGATCATATTCCCCTAATCAGACCATTATAAATTCTCCAATTTGCCAATTCTTTTTGCTCATTTTTGCCCTTTAACCCTCAATCAAATAATAAAATTTGTCAAGTTTTCTTTTTAGTATCACTGCCACTGTCCTAATTCAAGTCCTGAAACCTCATGTCTAAATTATAGCAAATTTTCCACTTATTTCCTCAATGTTCCTGGCACTGTCAAGCCATTCTTCAGAGGAATCTGGAACTCAGCAAGCACTCAGAAGTGATACTTTCTGAAACTGCTCAAAGCTTAGGCTATGTGCAATGGGCCAGGGTCATAAAGGTAGAAATATCGTATATGAGGCTCAGAAAGAAGGAGGGTAGACACAGCTAGATTTCATGTCATGTTCAGAGATGGACTAATCCTTGAAGAAGGAAGAAAGACAGAAACAGGCTGAAGAGGAAAGTAACTAGCTCAATTTCTCAGACACAATAGTAAGCACAAAAATGAGAAGAATTGAGAAAAAGAAAGTAGAAAAAAAAAAAAAAGAACTGTACAGCTAACTCTAAGATTTAAGCTTCAGCATTCTCCTCAAAATTTGCAAGGTGTATAGGTGACATCATCTAGCAATTCGAGCTAAAGTGCTATGAAACAAGGGTACCTCTTTCTTCCTCTGAGTTGTGTTCTTTGAAAAGATTCATTTTGTAAAGTTGGGTTGGAGATTGAATTTATGTAAAATTGTGCTTTACTTGTCACATACAGGTATGTACTTATTTGTACACATACATGTGACATATACATTGATAAAGGAAAGAGAGAAAGAATTTGTTCTGTGACTTTTTTTCTCTCTCTGGTGATTGTGAAAAGTATTTTCTAGCTCATTGCATGCTAATCAAGGTTAGATAAATATTTCAGTTGTATTAATACTTCAAGGGGAAGAAATATAGAAAATAAGGAGTATGACATATAAAGGGGACACTGATGTGGAGCTTCTCAAGATCTGGGCCTATGAGTAAGACACTGTATGATGCTGAAATGTCTCTAGTTACAGTGCTTACTACTCAGGATTGGGGGTGAGTTGCTCTGCATGTGAAAACTGGGGGAGTCTTTGTGTGGGGAATGTACAAACTCCTGGGAATTGTAAACAAAAGTATCTGTATACACACTGCAACAGTACACTTAAGTAGTGGCAACAGAGATCATCCAGCCTATGCATGCATGCTGAGTCCACTTCAGTCATGCCCGACTCTGTGCAACCCCATGGACTGTAGCCCACCAGGTTCCTCTGTCCATGGGATTCTCTAGGCAAGAAGATGGGAGTGGGTTGCTATGCCCTTCTCCAGGTAATCTTCCTGAAACAGGGATCAAACCCACATCTCTTACATTTCCTACATTGGAAGGTGGGTTCTTTACCACTCATGCCACCTGGGAAGCCCATCATCCAACCTACAAAGCCTAAAATACATACTATGTGTTCCTATACAGAAAAAGTTTGCTGATCATTGGCACGCAGAGTTGAATGGAAAATCTCAGAGTACATTGCAGGTAACAAAGATTAAGTGTTTGTGAAATGTTTGTTTCAGTTATGTGTGTGTGTGTGTGTGTGTGATACTAAGTTATCATGCAAAATGCATTTCTTACTCTGGGGAGCAATCCCCCAAAATTGAAAAGTACTCTTGTAGTCCATGGTAAGGAGTTTGAACTTCACCTTAAGAGAAAACATTGAGAGATTTTAAGCAGAGTTGTGATTTAACCAGCATTGTGTTTTAACAAGATCTTTCTGGCTACAATGTGAAAAATGTTAAAAATAGAGGCAAGGTGGATGAGAGGAGGAAAATTAGGGGACTATTTCAGTCATACAAATGAAGGATGCTGTGGCCTGGATCACAGTGGTGGCAGAGTAAAGCTTATCAGATATTTGCGGGAAAGCCCTTCTCTATTAATTTGGGAATATAAAATGCCTCTGTCTTTGTCTATGACATGCCATATTTTTCTGCTAAAAGAAGAAAAAAATGCTAGAATAGAGTTGGCAAAACACCTCAGTGCTTACTTAGCATTGCCTGTAACTCAATTCTGACATCCAAAACCCTAAAGAATTGTATCCCAGACTGAGAAAGTTCTGGACCACTGAGGCAAACTGGACAATATATTTTCAATAAAAGGAATTTTAAAATGGGTTGGTCTGTAAATTCTTTACCTCAAGGCTTCCTTTAGGGGAACCTGGTATATTTATCACCAAAAACTTCATGCGTGTAATTGGGAACATTCCTCTCCAACCTTACAATTCTTCTTTGAACACACTTCCTAGTTTAGCTCTGTGATAGGGCCTTTGCTGACTTTGAAGGGCCAGATAAAGGGCCTTTGAGGGCCTATCAACACCTCTTTGTGACCCCACTTGAACAATGAAGCAGGCATGGTAAGCAATTCCTAGGCCTCTGGTGGCGAAGTCCTCACAACTGACTCAGCCACTTTTCTCAGCTAGTTTTTTTGACTCCTTGATATCTTTCCTTGCAATAGTCTAGGTTTCAATTTCTCTTTCACGTATGTCTCCCCTCCGCACCCCCACAACCACCCTGCTTTAGCCTTCAACCTCTCACCCTCAACCAACTTTTTGGATCTAAAAATCTCACCAAGGCCTGTTGTGGACATATTTTGGTATTAATTCCAGCTGTGCTGACCTGTAACACACATGAACACATCCTTGACAGATTGTTTGAAACCTAGAGGGACAGATGAATATAGGGTTCAGTTCAGTTCAGTTCAGTTCACTCGTTCAGTCGTGTCCGACTCTTTGAGACCCCATGAATCACAGCACGCCAGGCCTCCCTGTCCATCACCAACTCCCGGAGTTCACTCAAACTCATGTCCATCGAGTTGGTGATGCCATCCAGCCATCTCATCCTCTGTCGTCCCCTTCTCCTCCTGCCCCTAATCCCTCCCAGCATCAGGGTCTTTTCCAATGAGTCAACTCTTCGCATAAGGTGGCCAAAGTATTGGAGTTTCAGCTTCAGCATCAGTCCCTCCAATGAACACCCAGGACTGATCTCCTTTAGGATGGACTGGTTGAATTTCCTTGCAGTTCCACGGGACTCTCAAGAGTCCTCTCCAACACCACAGTTCAATTCTTCAGCGCTCAGCTTTCTTCACAGTCCATCTCTCACATCCATACATGACCAATGGAAAAACCATAGCCTTGACTAGACAGATCTTTGTTGGCAAAGTAATATCTCTGCTTTTCAATATACTATCTAGGTTGATCATAACTTTCCTTCCAAGGAGTAAGCGTCTTTTAATTTCATGGCTGCAATCACCATCTGCAGTGATTTTGGAGCCCAAAAAAATAAAGTCTGACACTGTTTCCACTGTTTCCCCATATATTTCCCATGAAGTGATGGGACCAGATGCCATGATCTTAGTTTTCTGAATGTTGAGCTTTAAGCCAACTTTTTCACTCTCATCTTTCACTTTCATCAAGAGGCTTTTTAGTTCCTCTTTACTTTCTGCCATAAGGCTGGTGTCATCTGCATATCTGAAGTTATTGATATTTCTCCTGGCAAACTTGATTCCAGCTTGTGCTTCTTCCAGCCCAGTGTTTCTCATGATATACTCTGCATATAAGTTAAATAAGTAGGGTGACAATATACAGCCTTGACATATTCCTTTTCCTATTTGGAACCAGTCTGTTTTCCATTTACCAGACTTTTATTTCAAGGACTGTTGACTAGCTAGAGTGCACAGACTCTAAAAGGAGCCATAGTTCTGTTGCGTATGAGTGATGCAACTTGAAAGGCAGGCCCTGGGTATAGAAGGAGTAGGGGGCTGCCTGTGAGGCTAATCAAAAGCCCCCTGGCTTGAAAATCCCACTGCTGCTATCACTTCTTTGGACCATGACACTGAGCTCACAAAGACCTCAGTTTAAATGTATGTTTTTTAGATGGATAAATGCCTTAAGACATTAGCATCAATTGTTAATATTCTAGTAAGGAAGAACTTGCCAGGTTAATTTCATGTTCCTTAAGAGTAGTTGAGAAGAATAATAATGTCTAAGTAGATAGATGTGGTTTTGAATCGCAGCTCTGCTACTAAATAGGACCTGGGGCAAGTCTCCTAACCCTCTAAGCCTCAATTTACTTATGTATAAAATGGAGATAGCATCATCTACCACACAAAGCTAATGTGAGGATAAAATGAGGTAATGTTTTCAAAAATGCCTGGCACATGGTAGGTTTCAATAAAAGTGTGACTCCCTTAAACCCTAGCAGAGAAAAACCCTAGAAGAGATGAGATTCAGATAAGTTTTAGAGATAAAGTGGAATGGGAAGTAGGAAGGCCCTTACAAGAGAAAAAAGAGTTCTGGCTGGCAAGGGGGGACAACTGGAAAGCCCAGACAGCTAAAAGAAATTAAGGCTCTGGGAATCTGTGCAAAGTCAAGACGCAAAATTACAAGGAAAAGGAGAGTAGAGAAGTGTTGGCATCCTACTAGCCAACAGCTTCCTTCCTAGCCCAGCTCCCTCCTCACTTCAAGGCAGAAACAGCAGGGTTTCCTAATAGGGCCCAGTAGACTTCCTGAAGTGCACTGATTCTTGAGAGTAGGGTGGGGTTACAGCCAGTGATCCAGGAATTGCATGTAATGGAGGGAACCTTGTGTCAAGTCCTGCCTATCCTCCTTCTCCACATAAAAAAGGTACATAGAGCAGTGTCAGACATGTGCAACTAGGTCATTTGTCAACATGAAGGAAGGTTAAGGACCGAAAACTCTAAGAGAACACCTCTCTGCTCCCATCCTGGAGAATTTTGTTTTGGGGGTTAAGGGTCCAATCCCTTTACAAGCATTGGCAATGTATCCAAGATGCTCCTCTCTCAGGCATATCTCTACCCCAAAACCAAAATAATCAAAATGGTTAGTCCTATATTTGTTCCTGGAGCAGCTGTCACCTCCTATCAGAAACTATCCTCTTAGGCATCAATTCCCAACATGGTTTCTTGACAGCCATACACAGCAAATCAGTGACATATTTGATGTAAGTCACGAGCACTTTGTTAACCAAAACGAAGGGGATTATTTTAATAATTTGTTTTGTTGTGCTGTATAAATTTCAATAGCCTTGAGGTTATGCCTCTAACTTGGTCACTCTCCAACATTAGGTAGTGATCCATGACTTTGGATATATGTATGTTGCATATGTGAATGCCCTTCATCACATGAGCATTTATTTTCTCTTGCTCACTCTTCTTTTATTTTTTTAATTTTATTTTATTTTTAAACTTTACATAATTGTATTAGTTTTGCCAAATATCAAAATGAATCCGCCACAGGTATACATGTGTTCCCCATCCTGAAGCCTCCTCCCTCCTCCCTACCCATACCATCCCTCTGGGTCGTCCCAGTGCACTAGCCCCAAGCATCCAGTATCGTGCATCGAACCTGGACTGGCATCTCGTTTCATACATGATATTTTACATGTTTCAATGCCATTGTCCCAAATCTTCCCACCCTCTCCCTCTCCCATAGAGTCCATAAGACTGTTCTACACATCAGTGTCTCTTTTGCTGTCTCATACATAGGGTTATTGTTACCATCTTTCTAAATTCCATATATATGCATTATTATACTGTATTGGTGTTTTTCTTTCTGGCTTACTTCACTCTGTATAATAGGCTCCAGTTTCATCCACCTCATTAGAACTGATTCAAATGTTTTCTTTTTAATGGCTGAGTAATACTCCATTGTGTATATGTACCACTGCTTTCTTATCCATTCATCTGCTGATGGACATCTAGGTTGCTTCCATGTCCTGGCTATTATAAACCATGCTGCGATGAACATTGGGGTACATGTGTCTCTTTCCCTTCTGGTTTCCTCAGTGTGTATGCCCAGCAGTGGGATTGCTGGATCATAAGGCAGTTCTATTTCCAGTTTTTTAAGGAATCTCCACACTGTTCTCCATAGTGGCTGTACTAGTTTGCATTCCCACCAACAGTGTAAGAGGGTTCCCTTTTCTCCACACCCTCTCCAGCATTTCTTCTTTTAAAGCAAGGAGCTTCCATTTCTTGTTCAGTGTTAGTCACTCAGTCATGGACTGGAGTAGATAGCCATTCCGTTCTGTTCTCCAGGGGATCTTCCTGACCCAGGGATTGAACCCTGGTCTTCTGCATTGTAGGTAGATTCTTTACCATCTGAGCCACCAGGGAAACCCCCCCAAAACAAAAGGTAGGTGGAAGAGGTTTGAAAAACTTTTCTTTGCTCTCTTGCTATGGACCAACCCAGAAGCACTCACGCGTGCATACATCCCAAGCCGTTTCATTCATATATGACTCTTTGCATCCCCATGGACTGTAACCCACTAGGCTTCTCTGTCCATGGGGTTCTCCAAGCAAGAATACTGGAGTGGGTTGTCATGCCCTCCTCCAGGGGATCTTCCGGACCCAGGGATCAAGCTCACGTCTCTGGCATCTCCTGCATTTGCAGATGGGTTCTTTACCACTAGCACCACCTGGGAAACACTCATAATGGCCTGAAAGTGAAAGAAGGTGAAAGTGAAAGTCACTCAGTCGTGTCTGATTCTTTGCGACCCCAGGACTATACAGTCCATGGAATTCTCCAGGCCAGAATACTGGAGTGGGTAGCCTTTCCCATCTCCAGGGGATCTTCCCAACCCAGGGATCAAACCCAGGTCTCTCACATTACAGGCGGATTCTTTACCAGCTAAGCCACCAAGGAAGCCCAAGAATACTGGAGTGGGTAGCCTATCCCTTCTCCAGTGGATCTTCCCGACCCAGGAATTGAACCAGGGTCTCCTGCATTGCAGGCGGATTCTTTACCAACTGAGCTACTAGGGAAGGCCTACTAAGACTTAATGGACTCCGAGCAAGTGACAATACACTTTTGTGAGCATCTGTGAGTCTGTGTGAACATCTGCACATTTATCAATCAATCCATGTGACTTGTGTGTCCCCGCACGTCCGTATTTGCATTCTGAGGTAGCATCTGCTAAACTACAGCACCAAATATCTGGCTATTGCTGCAGCTTTAGGGCTAACGTGGTGGGGAATAAGATGCAATCTCCATTTAATACAGGTTAGTAGAGATAACAGGAAGATGGAGATCCAAGGAATCAGTGGATTTCCTGGAGGTCAATTTTTTTAATTGTCGAGATGGTAGGTCATGCTAAAGCAATTTAGCCTTTAACCACTAAAGGCACTACTTGGAAATTGGTCTGCCATGCTCCTTTTTTTCCCTCTTGCTCTTGATTTTTTTTTTTTTCCTGCCAGTTGCAGCTAGAATGAATACTTACAGCCCAAGTGCTGATTCTCAGAGAATAATAGTTTGGATAAAGAAAGCTTGTTAGGGCTTTCACTGCAGCCTTGTTATGTGCAAAGTCAGAGTCTCTCCGTTTCTTTGCTTTCAAACCTGAAGGCATCAAAGGGGCAGCTAGATCATCTTTGTTTTAAACTCTCTTTTCCCCTGCTGTCAGCCTCTACTATTTCTCACCTTTTTTAAAATTAATTCTTCAGAGAAGTCCCACTGTGAAGTTGGCCTGAAATGGTTTATTCTAAAGAATGGTTTTAGTGCTCTTGTATAAGGTACCACCCAGGAAAGTACCTCTCTGGATGTGAGTGGGTCTCCTTCCTCAGAAAAAGGTATTGACTAGGATGGGAAGGACAGGAGGTACTGAGGAAATGAGTGGAGCCTGACTGATGGAAGAATCCCCTCTTAGTTGGAGAGCTGGTGATTGTGTGGAATGAAAAAGGCAAGAGAAATCCTTTGGGTCCTCATGGACCCACAGTCACTCCCAACACCACCCCCACCCCGAGCCAACCAACACCCTCCGAGACACAATTCACCATTTTTCCATAATAGCCTTTAATACTAAAATGCATTATATTTTTGAAGCAGAGAAAACACATTTAAGGGGAAAACAGAGAACCACCAGATAAAAGGAAACAATGTGGCAGATAACACCATTTAAAACATAACTGTAATAATTTAATAAAGCTGCTTTATCATCTTCATAAAATAGAGTGGTGATTCTTTTTTGTCTTTTTTCTTTTTACAATGATTCAATCACTGTGAAAATGTACATAACATACAGATCAGCATATACAACAATTTCACCTTCATATAGTCAGCAACAGAGACTGCTTAATGAGACATACTGTACTTGCATCCCTCTAAATTTCCACCCTGGTTTGACAGGTAAACAGTAATAGTGTCATCAGGCTCATTCCCCTCACTAGAGGAGCGAAGGCGTAAGCCTTTTGCAACTAATACCTTAGCATTCAAATAGCACAAGAAGGTATTTGTTGCTGAATTTCTAGCTCAAGCTAGTCTGGCTCTTGGTCATTAAAGTCTGCGTTCTAGCCTTCCTCAGCTGAACGCCAGCCAGTGCCAGTAAAAATCTACTTAACCAGTGCTGTAATGGTGTTAGCTGGTTTGTTTGCTAAGGTTGACAGCAACTTTCAGTTAGTAACAAGGTCATTTTTAATTGCCAATACAGCTGGAGCAACAATCAGCATCATCAGTTTTCCCTAATGACCTACAATGCTTTCCAATCAAGATCAGGTTTTCGTGGGTTGTTCTTTACCAAGAGCACCTTACAATATATATTTCAGACAAGGTGGTTGATTTTCTTTGTTTTTACAAAAAGCAATATGAGTTCTATTGGAAATTAATTCACTTTTACACAACATGTGACCCACAGGCCAATTCCAGCTTCACAAGAAAATAAAGAGAGCTGCAACAACTTCATTAGGACAATGTGTTTTGCTCTGGAATATTTCATTATCAATATAAAGCCACCCAGTCCCAGCCCCACCCCCACACATCCCCTTTGAATATTACTTTGTTACATACTTAAACTAAAGAACAACATCTCAATACACTTTAGTGTCAGCAGATACAATTTGACTCATGAAATGACATCCTTAAATGTAATTTTACTGAGAAGGCAAACACTAGGACTGTATACAATGGACTTCTTAAGCTCATTTATGCCAGTTTTTCAAAGTCAGTTAGGGTCTTATTACCCTGGATAAAGAGCCAAGTGGACCAGACTTGTCAGGATGCTCTGGGGACCATTCAACATCAAAATGATCCTCATAGAGTGAATTGGAATTCCAGCCAGAACTTCTATTATGTACAGTAATGATCCTTTTCCCACACTGGATGCCCAGTCAAGCTATTCTTACATACTTGTGTCTCCCAAAACTGCCCTTTGTCCTTGATGCTTCAAGTGGACCACTTTTGTTTTGCTTGTTAATATAATAGAGCAATATGAAAAGTTCAACTGAATTCCCTTCAATCCGGTGTATGTTGAAGTAACACTATTGGGATGACACTGGATGGCTCCAGTTTTCAGAGTTCTAAGTTGTATTCCTCTAATATTTTTGAGTAGTGATCAATGGGTCACCAACTTATCAGTCTAAATGGACACCTTAGGTGCAATTAGCTCTACTAGGCAAGTTTACACTGGAGCAGTGATACTCAAAATGTGATCCCTGGACCAGATGCATCAGCATCACTTGGGAATTTTTAAATCAGCAAAGACTCAGGCCTCACTCCAGACCTACTGAGCCAGAGACTCTAAGTGCAGGGCCCATCAACCTGTGCTTTACCAAGTCCTCAATCTTTAGTGGGCATTTGATCCATATAAATTGCTAGGTCTCACCCCCAGAGGTTCTGCTTCAGCTGGTCTTTGTGAGGACAGAGAATTACCATTCCTAACAAGTTCCCAAGTGATGTTAGTACTGCTGGTCCAAGGACTACACCTTGAAACCACTGCCTTTCAGGAAGTGCAGGGTCCCTTGGCCCATTACCTATTTGGGCAATAAAGTGGGCCATAATTTACTCTACTGGCTTTAAGAGAATCCAAGGGATGGTAAGTTTCCTTCTGAACGGGTTCATAGATTAGTCAGTATAGAGAAAAGAAAAAAGAGACTCCACACAGCACGGCTCCCTTCTTCCTATTTCTTATATGTATATAGCATGTTCCCATATTTGGGGAGAAGCAATCAATCAATGCAAACTAACCTGTTTATATTGCATGAAACCATTCACATGCTCAGGGACATGCCCAAAGCAGTTAGTAGTAAAGCATGTCATACCTAAATATGCCACACCTAAACACACCTAAAACGTCAATTCCTCCCCAAAAGGGACATCAGAATAAGTGGAATAGAACTCCTTAAGATTTAGGAACTGAAATTGATCCCTCATATTTAAGTGTGTAACATATTTAGAGAGGAAAAAAAGGGAGAATGTTTGGCCCTCTGGCCTTTGTGGCTTTTCATCAGACATATTGGAAAGGAGAGAAAAACATGAACCAAAAGGGAAAGTTAGGATCCTTGCACAAAATTTCTTTTTGCAGGCACAGCCTGACTATAAAACCAGCATACAAAGCCCTCCTAGGATGCACTTGTGCTTCTGGGAGGATGTATACATCAGACAACTGTAGAGGGGGAAAAAAGATATTTTCTTAATGAGGGAAATTCTCTGAACATACTCAGTAAAGGATTTGGAAGCCAAAAAATATCTGACTGCCCATTGCGAACAAAGTATTTTAAGAAGGAAAAAGGATTGGTCTATTGCTTGAAACTGAATTCTGGAAAGAAAAAAAAAAAAAAACAGGGTGGGGGGCGGGGGTGAACACAAGAGAGAAGCAGAATCAATGTCACTTCTACATTAACCATTTTAAATTTGGCTGGTAAGAGACATGGCAGCCAGTGGCCACATAACATTGAATGCTCCCACTTGCCACAATCTTTTCAGCTCCCTCATCCCCACTGAGCACATAAGAAATACACCTGTACAAAAGCTGTCAAATCTGACTTGAAAGTGAGGTGGTAGCTAACAGTATAGCTAATATCTGGATGGATCAGCAGAGGAACAGTCTAAATTCTATGGGCAGCCATCATAAATTAAATGGAAAAAAAAGTTAATTTTAACATGCTAAATAAACTATTCACTTGCAAACAGAAATAAATACTTAATTCAAAATCTACTACTAAAATAAAATGAGTTAAAGGGGAAAAAGCGAGAGAATTAAATGAGCCAAAATGAAGATGCTATGATAATTGATTTCTAATTGTGTCAGTTTCAGGGGGAAATTTGCAGTCACACCAATATTCTGCATGAGGTAGTATTCAGCACTGAATAAGAAATAAGAATGAATTTGTAGCTTCATTTATAACTTCTTTTTCAGAAATATTCTCCCCTACTAACCCCATTCCCACTGCCTTACCCAGCCCCCTCCCTCAAACCCTCCTTCCCACAAAAGAAAATGTCCCCAGTTAATGTATAAAGCAGGAACTCAGGCAAAAATAACTAAAACATTTAAAAGAGTGGACTTATCTACCTAACTTAAGAAAATAAATCATCTTTTGCATTCTTAATGCTCTAAGCCTTTTTCTCTGCATATTCTTGAATTTCAAAAAATGAAACAAATGAGAACATAACCACAAAACTTGTTTCTCTAGAAACAACTCTTTTAAGACCAAGACAGAGCAAAGGTGACATATTTGTTTTTAAATTATGAACTCTTAGGCTGCAAGAATACTATGTTGGCTAGTGAATATTAATAGACAGTTAATAAACAGGGGAGTTTGAGGAATGTTAAACAAACAGAAAAAGAATGTGTGTAACAAACTTGTTAATAAAAATGGTGTATTCCTAGCCTACAGCAAAGAGTTGGCTAAATCTAAAGGATTTTTATTTTAATAGTTTCCTGTTCACATTTTTAATTTAAAAAATGTATCACTCATAAATACGAGTTCAAATGTCCAAGTGTCTCCATTCAGAAGGCACGATAATTGGATTAGGGATGCTGTTACCTGTTACCTGTCTTTTCCTAAACATACACTTTGTACTGCTTACTCTGTTCCTATTTATACTCCTATGATACAGAGCCACATGGAGTTCTCAATTCCAGTCCATGACGTGCTTTGCAGTCTAATTTCTAATCATGTTTGGGAAGCACTGAATCAGGAAGTATGTGTCTGAAAAAATGCTAATTTAAAATTCAAAATAGATTCAGTCTTTTTGAGTTTTAGATGATTGGAGATAGGGAATTTCTAAGCCTGGAAACTGATAACTTCAGGAGCAACTTTCCTGTTCAGGGCCTGAAAGTCAGAAAAATTGATCTCATAAAATTTTCAGCACAATATTTCTGACAACTGCAAATTAGATAGCAGAATATCCAAAAATGACTTTCTGTAATGATCTATCATGGATCTAGGCAAAAGCCTGAAAGTCAGGAAAAATACTCTGCAACGTGGTGAGCAACCATTCTGTGGGTATCCTATGTGAATGAGTACCCTCCAAGTACTCAGCCTATACATATGGCATTACTCATTCACTTGCCATCTCAGTTGTTTGCACTTTGTTTTTGTCTGTAGTTTTTTTTTTTTTTTTTTTAAGAAAAAAACACCAATTTCTATAAGCCTTTTGCCACCACCACACATGTAGCAATTTGCAATATCAAATACGACAATAGCACAGCTAGCAAAAGTGTTCTTTAAAGCAGGGGTGTCCACAGCAAAGTAGCGGCATTGGAAAGTACTCGAGCTTCAGAAACAACCATTTGGGGACTCAATTTCACATCACTGAATCAATGAATAGTATACAATAAATGACCGTTAACTTGTCTATACTACAAACAGTGGCAAACTTATTCAAGGTGTCCAGAGCCTTTTTTTTTTTTTTTTTTTTGCTTTTTTTAAGTGTAATCCTCCACAAACAATGGTAATTTTTATTATAATTTTGACATAGAAAAATATATAAATTCAAACACTTAATACATAATACTTTTCACAACTGAATTTGTCTCTGTTTCCCCAACATCAAGGCCCCATGAACGACTCAAGCCAAAGCTAATTTGCTCCAATGGAACACCCCTGCTGCCTGTTGAAACGAGAGGGATTGTCACAGATTGATAGTCATTTATAAACAATACATTTAGGGAAAGCTCTGAAATACAGCCACTCAAGAACCAACCATTGGTGAACAATTAAATGATCAGCTACTGCTTCTTAGCTAGCCAGCATGGTTTCTCTCTTTCTTCTTCCCCAAGACTGATTTAGAGAATGATATCCTTCAGACGCTTCACGCCAGGAGACTCTTTGTCTCGACCTTCCTTCAGAATGGGGTTGACCTCATGCACAACTTTCTCACCATCAGCTCCACGGGGTTCAGCTTCAGAGGGACGAGAAGGACCATTGTTGACATACTGCTCCAGATCACGGGCAGGGGGTGCCAGGGCAACAGTGTAAGACACAGAAGGCTTGGTAGGCAGAGGGCTCTTGAGGTGCAGAGGGGAAGTGACAGGGCTAATAGCCTCACAGCCATTGCCCGCCTCCCGGATAGCGCTGTTGACCTTGGGGCTGCAGGTGGTCACATCAACAGTCCTTCTCCCTTTCAGGGTGGGCCTCTCCTCAGCTGGGTGGTCGCTGACATCCTTTCCAAAGGTTGCGAAAGTCCGCTTGGTGGGGCCGCAGTCATCATAAGCTTCAACATCAGCAGCAGTAGCTTCAATGGACAGTGTGATGATGTTCCTCACATGCTCAGGGGACTTGGAGCAGGTGGGCATGGGGTTCCGGGGCATCCAGCACCTGTCAGAGTGGCCAAGAATACGGCATTCTTCCCTGCAATGAAATCCTTCATTCTGATCTGTTTGGAGAAAATTAAAAATATCAATTTCATCAGCTTTTCCCAGGAATCATCATTACTTCCCAGTGCTCAAGTTTCTTAGGTACCCAGAGGGGAATGACACTTTTAGATAGTCTTTTATTGCCTTTTGGGACAAGTGTGAAGAATTGGATTTTTAAAAAGCTGTAGATCTCCCCGCTAAACACTCTCCCCTCCTTTTTTATGATTATTTTTGTTGCTGCTTCCACTGCTGACAAAACTGAAAACCTAAAGGGAAACACACTATGATGAAAAATTTTATTTTTTAAAAAGTTTATCTGAAGGTAAAGGTGCTGAGACTCAGCATTTTATCAACAATTCCTGCTAAAAATCAACTGTGTTTGAAACAGGTTCTAGCAGATATACTGAGAAGTCTTAGCCATGTTTTTGAGTAATAGCACTGTCAACCATGTTTCTACCCTGCTGCTGCTGCTGCTAAATCGCTTAAGTAGTGTCCAACTCTGTGCGACCCTATAGACAGCAGCCCACCAGGCTCCCCCGTCCCTGGGATTCTCCAGGCAAGAACACTGGAGTGGGTTGCCATTTCCTTCTCCAGTGCATGAAAGTGAAAAGTGAAAGTGAAGTCGCTCAATCGTGTCCGACTCTTCATGACCCCATGGACTGCAGCCCACCAGGCCTCTCCATCCATGGGATTTTCCAGGCAAGAGTACTGGAGTGGGGTGCCATTGCCTTCTCTGGTTTCTACCCTAGTCAATGATATTCAATGCTTAATTTTAGATTAGTAACATACTCTTTGAAAACCCAATCACATCACTTCTTTTTGGCCACCAATCTCACCAGCCAATCTCCTTACTAAACCCTTTACATGACTTCTCATGATTTCCCATGAGGAGGAATATACTGAGATCTCTTCCTTCCATCTGATCCAGAAGCTATACCTGGCCTTGTGCACACATCCCTCATGGGTTGAACATCATTTAATTATACTCAGCTAGCCATTCCTTCTTATCTTTCTTATCTGCAATTTCATTTGAGTCATAGTTCTTAACATAATTTCTTCATGGATTACTTTAACCCTATCATAGATGATCTCAGCAGACAGAATTCATAATTATTGGCAAGACATGTTTTTCTCATTTTATCCCAGGTTCATTTGGAGTTAAGGTTTTAATTTGGCTCTCAGAAAAGCTTTCTATATGGGCTTCACTAAAGTGTGGACTCAGGGTTAACTTCTACCTGTCCATTGGAAAACTGTTAATGTCTGGTTTAGACCTCTAGTTTTCCAGATCAATTTATATTTATGTTACATTCTTGCATGAGGATGACCTAGTGAAATTTTTCATTTCACATTGCACAATGCATCAAAATATGAGCAGCTTAACATTTATAGATGTCCTTGGGGTAGGACTGGAGGAGGTAGGGAGACAAGAAGAGATTGCAAAGACAAAAAAAAAAGTTGGAAATATGTGCTATGAGTGCTTTTTTTGCAGGAAGAAGTCTGCAATTCAGGGACTTGCCTGATATTAGTCTACATATAACACACCTTCCTTATACAATTGTATTTCTATTTTTTAGTATTTTTCTTGAGTTTTTAGAGTAAATGATACAGCAAAGAGATAATTCTCTGCCTCATTTACCAAAAGTTATTTTGGTAAAGGGGTACTTGGGAGGACGTTCAAGAAATAATGGTTGAAATGAGTGCATATTTCATCATTTGGAGAAAAAGTGTTAGAAGCAGCTAAATGTCAAGGCTTAATCCAGGCTGAGTTCACATTTCAACATGACTCTGGAAATGGCTTTTGACCTAAATTACAGAAAAAAACAGCCAAAGATAAGACCTCCTTCAATATACCTGGACACAATTTACTGACTTATCTTTAAGATGGCCAGTTTAAGCCCCCTTTCAATGATGGAGAATGAAACTCTCAGAATTTTGCAGAGTTGGAACCAAATAACAAATGAGCATTATCACGAAGAAGATAAGTGCCTTCTTCATACATAGGACAAAGCTCCCGCAAACTGCAGGACACTTCTACATCAGGAATGCCTGGCCACCTCTGAGAAACGAGGGTTTGTCAAAGCCCTTTCTCTGCCTCTTCCCTGTAAACTTTCATTGCTGCCACCTGATGACTTGTGCGCACCAGGACCCAGAGACCCCACAGAGACTGAGACAGAACTGTGTCTGAGTGTCTCCTGTGGAGGTATGGGTCAGCAGTGGACTCCTGCAGGGGCAGGGGGTCTGGGTGCAGCAGACCTGGGTATGGCATAAGCCCTCTTGGAGGACGTCACCATTAACCCCACCACCTAGCTACCAGAACTCTCCATCAGAGGGCAGACAGACTGAAAACAACAATCACAGAAAACTAACCAATCTGATCACACAGACCACAGCCATGTCTAACTCAATGAAACTATGAGCCATGCCGTGCAGGGCCACCCAAGATGGGTGGCTCATAGAGGAGAGTTCTGACAAAACATGGTCCACTGGAGAAGGGAATGGCAAACCACTTCAGTATTCTTGCCTTGAGAACCCCATGAACAGTATGAAAAGGCAAAATGATAGGATACTGAAAGAGGAACTCCCCAGGTCAGTAGGTGCCCAATATGCTACTGGAGATCAGTGGAGAAATAACTCCAGAAAGAATGAAGAGACGGAGCCAAAGCAAAAACAACACAGAGTTGTGGATGTGACTGGCGATGGAAGTAAAGTCTGATGCTGTAAAGAGCAATACTGGATAGGAACCTGGAATGTTAGGTCCATGAATCAAGGCAAATTGGAGGTGTCAAACAGGAGATGGCAAGAGTGAACACTGACATTTTAGGAATCAGGAAACTGAAATGGACTGGAATGGGTGAATTTAACTCAGATGATGAATATGTCTACTACTGTGGGCAAGAAGCCCTTAGAAGAAATGGCATAGCCATCATAGTCAACAAAAGTTGGAAATGTAGTACTTGGATACAATCTCAAAAGTGAAAGAATGAACTCTGTCTATTTCCAAGGCATACCATTCAATATCATGCTCATCGAAGTCTATGCCCCAACCAGTAATGCTGAAGAAGCTGAAATTGAACAGTTCTATGAAGACTTACAAGACCTTCTAGAACTAACACCCCAAAAGATGTCCTTTTCATTATAGGAGACTGGAATGCAAAAGTAGGAAGTTAAGAAATACTTGGAGTAACAGGCAAATTTGGCCTTGGATACAGAATGAAGCAGGGCAAAGGTTAACAGAGTTTTGCCAAGAGAATGCACTGATCATAGCAAATACCTTCTTCCAATAACACAAGAGAAGATTCTACACATCGACATCACCAGATGGTCAATACCAAAATCAGACTGATTATATTCTCTGCAGCCAAAGATGGAGAAATTCTATACAGTCAGCAAAAACAAGACCGGGAGCTGACTATGGCACAGACCATGAACTCCTTATTGCCAAATTCATACTTACATTGAAGAAAGTACGGAAACCCACTAGAACATTCAGGTATGCCCAAAATCAAATCCCTTATGATCACAGAGTGGAAGTGAGAAAGAGATTCAAGGGATTAGATCTTATAGACAGAGTGCCTGAAGAACTATGGATGGAGGTTCCTGACATTGTACAGGAGGCAAGGATCAAGATCATACCCAAGGAACAGAAATGCAAAAAGGCAAAATGGTTGTCTGATGAGGCCTTACAAATAGCTGTGAGTAGAAGAGAACTGAAAGGCAAAGGAAAAAAAGGAAAGATACATTCATTTGAATGCAGAGTTCCAAAGAATAGCAAGGAGAGATAAGAAAGCCTTCCTCAGTGATCAATGCAAAGAAATAGAGGAAAACAATAGAATGGGAAAGACTAGAGATCTCTTCAAGAAAATTAGAGATACCAAGGGAATATTTCATGCAAAGATTGGCACAATAAAGGACAGAAATGGTATGGACCTAAGAGAAGCAGAAGATATTAAGAGGTGGCAAGGATACACAGAAGAACTGTACAAAAAAGATCTTCACCCTCCAGATAATCACAATGGTGTGATCACTCACCTAGAGTCAGACATCCTGGAATGTGAAGTCAAGTGGGCCTTAGGAAGTATCACTATGAACAAAGCTAGTGGAGGTGATGGATTCCAGTTGAGCTATTTTGAATCCTAAAAGATGATGCTGTCAAAGTGCTGCACTCAATATGCCAGCAAATGTGGAAAACTCAGCAGTGGCCACTGGACTGGAAAAGGTCAGTTTTCATTCCAATCACAAAGATAGGCCATGCCAAAGAATGCTCAAACTACCACACAATTGGACTCATTCACATGCTAGTAAAGTAATGCTCAAAATTCTCCAAGCCAGGCTTCAACAGTACATGAACCATGAACTCCCAGATGTTGAAGCTGGATTTAGAAAAGGCAGAGGAACCAGACATCAAATTGCCAACATCTGTTGGATCACAGAAAAAGCAAGAGAGTTCCAGAAAAACATTTCTGCTTTATTGACTATGCCAAAGCCTTTCACTATGTGGACCACAACAAACTCTGGAAAATTCTTAAATAGGTGGGAAAACCAGACCACCTGACCTGCCTCTTGAGAAATCTGTATGCAGGTCAGGAAGCAACAGTTAGAACTGGACATGGAACAACAGACTGGTTCCAAATAGGAAAAGGAGTACATCAAGGATGTATACTGCCACCCTGCTTATTTAACTTATATGCAGAGTACACCATGAGAAACACTGGGCTGAATGAAGCACAACCTGGAAATACCAATTACCTCAGATACACATATGACACCACCCTTATGGCAGAAAGCAAAGAAGAACTAAAGAACCTCTTGAGGAAAGTGAAAGAGGAGAGTGAAAAAGTTGGCTTAAAGTTCAACATTCAGAAAACTAAGATCATGGCATCTGGTTCCATCACTTCATGGCAAATAGATGGAGAAACTGTAGAAACAGTGACAAACTTTATTTTGGGGGCTCCAAAATAACTGCAGATGGTGACTACAGCCATGAAATTAAAAGATGCTTACTCCTGGGAAGAAAAGTTATGATCAACCTAGACAGCATATTAAAAATCAGGGACATTACTTTGCCAACAAAGGTCCATATAGTCAAAACTATGGTTTTTCCAGTAGTCATGTATGGATGTGAGAGTTGGACCATAAAGAAAGCTGAGCACCAAAGAACTGATGCTTTTGACCTGTGGTGTTGGAGAAGACTCTTGAGAGTCCCTTGGACTGCAAGGAGATCCAACCAGTCAATCCTAAAGGAAATCAACCCTGAATATTCATTGGAAGGACTGATGCTGAAGCTGATACTCCAGTACTTAGGCCACCTGATGAAAAGAACTGACTCATTGGAAAAGACCCTGATGCTCGGAAAGATTGAACGCAGGAGGAGAAGGGGACCACAGAGGACGGGATGGTTGGATGGCATCACTGACTCAAAGGACATGAGTTTGAGTAAACTCTGGGTGTTGGTGATGGACAGGGAGTCCTGGCATGCTTTATTCCAAGGTGCTGCAAAGAGTCAGACCCAACTGAGTGACTGAACTGAACTGAACTGAACTGATGACTTATCATCATTCAAAACACATATGTTCCTGGGAGGCTGAAAATATGGGAAACATGTTGGGATATACATGGGAAACACTTAGTGTAGACCCAAACATTATGAGTGAAAGAGTCTATAGCTGATCCACCCACATTTTTTCATTCAAATCTAGTGCTTTCTCCAGAAGACCCCAGGATCACTACAGTAGGACAGAATTCACACCTCAGAGTTTTCCCAAATATGTTTCTTCTTCAACATTTCCTCTGAGGCCTATTTTATAACTCTTCAAGTAATAGCTGTAAAGAATTAGTGTGACTATTTGTTTGGAGGTGGAGAATAAAGAGGTGCAACTGGGGGGACCAGTCCAATAACTAACTTCCCCATCTACAAATCTGAGTAAGAGTTCCCTAGAAGTCTGGAGAGGCAGGTAGGGAGGAAGGGAGAGAGAGAGAAGAAGGAAGAAAAGAAAAAAAAATGTTCAGAAGGTTATGGGATCCCTGGCCATTTTGTCCACAATTAAGGCAAGGAGGCATAGAGCTCTTAGCCTTTGAACCCTGAAACTGCAGCCATATGACCAGCTATGAAGAGGAAATCCCAGGTGAACTTCAGACTAATATTGCTCATACTCCCAGGGCAGAGCAGTGATGAACTACAATTTAGTAGAATATTCCCAATAGGTTCAAAATAAAGCTCTTTTAAGTCTCAAGTTTTGAGTTTCAAGTGGTTGTCTTAAAATGTGAAGATGCAGCTCTTTTTTCAACACAGTTCAGTAAGAGAACGCCATCCATGTGTCATCCCCAATCCATGTACAGTTCTCTTTCCCTATGCTGAGTGAGTGATAGTCACTCAGTCATGTCCGACTCTTTATGACCCCACAGACTGTAGCCTGAAAGGCTCCTCTGTCCTGTCCTCTGGAATTTTTCAGACAAGAATCTTGGAATGGGTTGCCATTTCCTTCTCCATTCCCTATGGTAGGCTGCTTCAAATGAATGTGAGGAGAACTTGATCGCCAGCATACACAGAGGGCAAAGACTCCAGAGTCAGACATCTGTGAGATCTTATGAACTGAGGAAGACCAGAGCAGGGAACTTAGTCATGTCAGAAGTTTCTCTGCAAAGACAGTACTTGCTTTCAGCTGACCCACTGCCTAAGTGAATAGATCACTCTCAGGGAAGAGGAAAAGGTAAACTTACTCAGGGACCCCAGGAATGCAATTAGTTTAAGCCTACATACCAATTTCACTAAGCCCACTTCAGTCCTATAGAGTGAGAATAATATGCAATTTTCTTGGATTAATTACATGTACATATTAGGTATACTGCTCTTACCCCATGCAAGTGAAGACTTGAATCTAAAAGATTTATTTACTCACAGTGTCTCACTCTTGGCTTAGATCTAATCTCTTTATTTCCTTAAATCCTTACCAAGGGCAGAGACAAGACTTGCTATTTATCATTTTAGTATCAAACAACACTCAGTGACATTTGTGTCAATACTATTGAAACAAAATCTAACCTAGCTTTAGTGTTTATGGACATACGAAATATGAAAGAAAACATAGAGAATATAAGTGGACAGAAAGAAAGTGTCTTCCCAACCCAAAGCAACCTACATTCACAAATGTAATGTAGATGAATTGTTGTGTGTTTAGTTGCTGAGTCATGTCCGACTGATTTGTGACCCTATGGACTGTAGCCTCTGAGGCTCCTCTGTCCATGCAATTCTTGAGGTAAGAATGCTGGAGTGGGTTGCCATTTCCTTCTCCAGGGGATCCTCCCAACTCAGGGATCGAACCCAGATCTCCTGCATTGGCAGGTGGATTATTTACCACTGAGCCACCAAGGAAGCCCCTAATGCAGATGAATTACCTTTTGAAAATAAAAACTTCAGTTTAGTAAGGAAATTAAGTGTGTATTAAAAGTGAGAAAGTCATGGCACAAAGTCCCTTTAAGAATAGCAGTGATGACAAACCAGATGAAAAAGGCAAAGAGGCTACTTCTGGAATTGCCTAGGCCTGATACAGATCATATGCCTGCCATCATGTAACACTGTGGCTAGGGATGGAGCTATGAGACTAGAGAGAAACCATTTTGTATCATCACAAGTTAATTGTCAAGATGCTGGCTCCAGGTGAAATAGAGGTAAGCTAACAATTCACCAGTTCCTGGCTAAGATTTCTCACATGAGCCTATTTGTGACTATACCTTGAGCCGGGAGAAATATCAATAACCTCAGATACGCAGATGACACCACCCTCATGGCAGAAAGTGAAGAAGAACTAAAGAGCCTCTTGAGGAAAGTGAAAGAGGAGAGTGAAAAAGTTGGCTTAAAGCTCAACATTCAAAAAACAAAGATCATGGCATCCGGTCCCATCACTTCATGGGGAATAGATGGAGAAACAGTGGAAACAGTGAAAGACTTTATTTTGGGGGGCTCCAAAATCACTGCAGATGGTGACTGCAGCCATGAAATTAAAAGACGCTTACTCCTTGGAAGAAAAGTTATGACCAACCTAGACAGCATATTAAAAAGCAGAGACACTACTTTGCCAAGAAAGGTCCATCTACTCAAAGCTATGGTTTTTCCATTTGTCATGTATGGATGTGAGAGTTTGACTATAAAGAAAGCTGAGTCCCAAAGAATTGATGCTTTTGAACTGTGGTGTTGGAGAAGACTCTTGAGAGTCCCTTGGACTGCGAGGAGATCCAACCAGTCAATCCTAAAGGAAATCAACCCTGAATGTTCATTGGAAGGACTGATGTTGAAGCTGAAATTCCAACACTTTGGCCACCTGATGTGAAGAGCTGAGTCATTTGAAAAGACCCTGATGCTGCTGGGAAATATTGAAGGCAGGAGGAGAAAGGGATGACAGAGGATGAGATGGTTGGATGGCATCACCGACTCAGTGGGCATGAGTTTGAGTAAACTCCAGGAGTTGGTGATGGACAGGGAGGCCTAGAATGCTGCAGTCCGTGGGGTTGCAAAGAGGCGGACATGACTGAGTGACTGAACTTACTTACCTTGCTATATCTTTCTGTGAAAGTATTAACCTGTGTGCGTGCTAAGTCGCTTCAGTCATGTCCAACTCTTTGTGACACTATGGAATGTAGCCTACCAGGTTCCTCTGTTCTTAGAGTTCTCAAGGCAACAATACTGTAGTGGGTTTCCATTCCCTTCTCCATGGGATCTTCCCAACCCAGGGATCAAGCCCACATCTCCTCCAGCTCCTGCATTGCTGGCGTATTCCTTACCACTGAGCTACCAGGGGAAGCTCAAAAGTATTAACCTAAGCCCAAAAGTATTAACCTAAGTTTTAACCTAAGCCTAGGCAAAGCAAAATATGACTCTAGAAACCATACATAGTTGTAGAAATTTAAACATATGAACATGTACAGATGAATGAAAGCAGCTGTCTTTATTTCAAATACAGACATGATTAGGGGTGAACCATGAATTTGCACATTGGTCTTCCCTGCTTCTGAATTTGTCCCTAGGATCTGCAAATAAATAAATGAAGAGAATGCATAAGTTTGGAAGAGAACACGAATCTTAAGGCCACAGAACTCCTTTCTAGACAATTTTTTTTTTTAAATATAGAGAAAAGATAAAGCTTCTTCAATCTAGGTAATAATAAATAAATTTTCGGTCACAACTTTTCATTAGGGAGTTTGGTGAGAGGCTCCCAAAACTTCTGGCCAAAAAAAAAAAAAAAAAATTTAAATCTTAAAACATGAGTCTTATGAGACACAGGAGGCCTAAGAGGCAGCAATGTCTAAGTCACAATGGATAAGGAAGTAATTCAAATAGAAAACGAATAGAATATGTTATTTTGTGTAGATAATAGCAAAACTTTTTGCAGCAATTACTCTCTTCCTCAGGACACGAAACTGCTGTCTCTTCAGATGTGGGCAAACAATATGCTTCCATGCTGTAGAAGGAGCCTACCAAAGGTCCCAACCAAAGTAAAAAAGAAAAAAAAGAAAATGATGAAAACATCACCTCAGGCTTTGTTAAAACTTTCAAAGTCCTAGTGGAATAGAACAGCTGAGAGGCTCGGGTTTGTATAGATGTCCAGTTACAATGGATGTGTTCAATAATGCTGGCACTCTGTATTGTGATTCAGAGTTTGCTGTATTAATTCAAAGGTCCCGATGATCAGAGACAAAACTCCAGCACTAAAATAGCTCAAGGTAAGAGTTACAAGAGCAATGTGTTACCTCCTCAAAAGTGATCTGCAATCAGTGAGGCAGAAAGGGAAAGTTAAAGTGAGTTCCAGTTCCTGAGAGCTCAAGTAGTTAGCTATTTCTGCTGCTGCTAAGTTGCTTCAGTCGTGTCCGACTCTGTGCGACCCCATAGACGGCAGCCCACCAGGCTCCCCCGTCCCTGAGATTCTCCAGGCAAGAACACTGGAGTGGGTTGCCATTTCCTTCTCCAATGCATGAAAGTGAAAAGTGAAAGTGAAGTCGCTCAGTCGTGTCTGACTCTTAGCAACCCCATGGACTGCAGCCCACCAGGCTCCTCCGCCCATGGGATTTTCCAGGCAAGAGTACTGGAGTGGGTTGCAATTGGCTTCTCCATAGCTATTTCTAAGTAACAGCAATAACATAACCTCGAAACGGGTGATGTATAAATCAGAAAAGCTTCCTGCATTGTATTCATATATATTCACTTAGCTTACCTTTCATAACCCCATAAGCAAAATAATCTATGACCAAAGTGGGCCATTTTTGTGAAAAACAATGAAAGGGATTGTGGCAATGATTATGAAGTGGTTAAATGCTATTAAAATTGATCACATGAACCTAATCAAGAAAACATAGCTATTGAGAAGTGTCCCCTCTTGGCCTACCTAATTCCCATACATCTGAAGCAGACATAACAAACTGCCTACCAAACATTCATATCTATTTTTTATACTTAGAAATGGGGCTTCCCTCATAGCTCAGTCAGTAAAGAACCTGTCTGCAATGCAGGAGACCCTGGTTTGATTCCTGGGTTGGAAGATCCCTGGGAGAAGGGAATGGCAACCCACTCCAGTATTCTTGCCTGGAGAATCCCCTGGGCAGAGGAGCCTGGCAGGCTACAGTCCATGGGGTCACAGAGTCAGACACAACTTAGCAACTAAACCACCACCATACTTGGAAACAGAACCCCTCTCCTGTTAAGACTGGCAATGTGCCAGCTAAAAATCTACATTTTCCAGTATTCTTTGTAGATAGGGGTGGCTATGTAACTAAGAGTGAGTCAATGTTATGCAGGTAGGATATCAAAAAAACTCCTTAAAAGAGGGGAACTGACTTAGCTGGGGGACCTTTCTCCTTATTTCTCCCTGTTTTGTCCTCTCTGAAATGGAGACATAATAGGTAGAGCTATAGCATCCATCTTACTACCATGGGGCAACTCTGAGGATGGAAGTCATGTGCCTATGAATAGCAGAGTAAAAAGATATAAGGACTATGGGATATTGGAGATACTTTAGACCCACCTCACTAGACCAGAACTTCTTTTAAATAAGAAGTTCTTATTTAATTCAGGGGCTTCCATGGTGATAAGGAATAGAGATAAGGAATCTGCCTACAGTGCAGGAGATCTGAGTTCAATCCCAGGGTTGAGAAGGTTCCCTGAATAAGGAAATGGCAACCCACTCCAGTTTTTTGCCTGGAGAATCTCCTGGACAGAGGAGCCTGGTGGGCTACAGTCCATGGGGTCACAAAAAAGTCAGACACAACTTAGCAATTGAGCACGCATGCTTATTTAATTCATAATTTATTTTCCTTAGTTGAGAAAAAAGGATCTTTATTACAAGCAATCAAACACTAGTCATATCTGATCCATTATCCCTTAAGTCTCAACTTGAATGTTACTTTCTCAGGGACTCTTTCGCGGATTCCTTAGATTAAGGTAGGCCCCATCAGTTGGGTTCAGTCGCTCAGTCATGTCTGATTTTTTGTGACCCCATGGACTGCAGCATGCCAGACTTCCCTGTCCATCACCAACTCCTGGAGCTTGCTCGAACTCATGTCCATTGAGTCGGTGATGCCATCCAACCATCTCATCCTCTGTCGTCCCCTTCTCCTCCTGCCTTCAACCTTTCCCAGCATTAGGGTCTTTTCCAATGAGTCATTTCTTCGCATCAGGTGGCCAAAGTATTGGAGTTTCAGCTTCAACATCAATCCTTCCAATGAATATTCAGGACTGATTTCTTTTAGGATTGACTGGTTGCATCTCCTTACAGTCCAAGGGACTCTCAAGAGTCTTCTCCAACATCACAGTTCAAAAGCATCAGTTCTTCGGCACTCAGCTTTCTTTATAGTCCAACTCTCACATCCATACATGACAAATGGAAAACCCATAGTTTTGACTAGATGGACCTTTGTTGGCAAAGTAATGTCTTGCTTTTTAATATGCTGTCTAGGTTGGTCATAGCTTTTCTTCCAAGGAACAAGCATCTTTTAATTTCATGGCTGTAGTCACCATCTGCAGTGATTTTAGAGCCCAAGAAAATAAAGTCTGTCACTGTTTACATTGTTGCACCATCTATTTGCCATAAGTGATGGGACCAGATGCCATGATCTTAGTTTTCTGAATGTTAAGTTTTAAGCCAGCTTTTTCACTCCCCTCTTTCACTTTCATTTTGCTTTCTGCCATAAGGGTGGTGTCATTTGAATATGTGAGGTTACTGATATTTCTCCAAGCCGGGAGAAAGATAGGTCTCATACCATCTCCTTTTATAGAACTCATCATACTTGTAATTGTTTGTTTAATATATATATATATATATATATATATATATATATATATATATATATATAATGCCAGCTTGTAAACTCTAAATGAGAAAAGATTATATATGTTTTGTTCCCTCTCAGGCCAACATAGCCTTCCAGTGGCACAGCACAGAACAGGTACTCACATAACACTTTAACTGAATGAAAAAAGTAATGAAAAAGTGATAGCAACAAAATGAGAATCTTGGTCAACACACCAGATACTGTACCACTAACACAATGCCTAAACGTGGAAATAACTAGTATATTCTATCTAGTAGAAATGCTATGAAAACCTACAAAGAAAATTATGTAGCTTTGCTGAAGACTTTAAAGTAAATGAACACTTGAGAAACATAAAAGTCAAGTGTCATCTTGGCCTCTTAGTGGTTTCCTGCACACTACATACAGATCTTAAAGAGATCTGTTATGTTTTGATGTCCAGTTGAAAATAATATTTGTCATGTACCTTGGAGTTTTTAATTCTAACAATAGTTAATTGGGCCTGTACTCTGATAAGTTAACAACACAATAAGCAGAAACATCTATTTTATGAAATTAATCTATTGTTCAAATACCCACCGCAGATGCTGGCTCCTCCTGGCAAAACTAATTTAGATACCCAATGAAGAATTAATGCTTAAGTCAAATATGCTTGGGAATTACCAAATGAAAGAATTATCCTGTAAATAAGTCTTAAAGTATTTTAAGGCCTGCAAAGAGTCAGGAGATAAACATCCATCCTTTATTTCTAACTTAACAAGGTGAACAGAGTAGCAAGGGGCTCAGTGGAAAAGGAAAGGAGGGAAGGGAGAGGGAAAGAAAAGAGAGCAGGAAACACTATCTAGGCTTCAGATATTGCATCTTAGTTTTATCTGACTGACATTTTAAGGACTGAGCTTCTTTGGGTTATTTAGATACCATTTGAGCATCTAGTGAAAATTCAATAAGGGCTTACTTTGAAAAATCACAACTTCCCAAAATCCTACCTTTCCCCAGCTGTAATTCTGGGAGTTTATACTCATTTTCTAATGGACTCAAAGTTTCTGCAAGAAAAGATGGGGCTCCATCTGTAAACTATTCAAGGCTACATCAGAGACTTTTCTAGAGACTCATGAACCAATGACACCAAGCTATCCTGCAGCCGTTCCTGTGTGACAAGAAGTAAATCACAGATTACATACACTACAAACAGCTCCTTGTCTCTTTCTCACTGTCCTCATCTCTTTCTCTCAGCATCTTCTACCATTTTGGTGCCTCTCTAATGCTTTCTCTCTGTTCTCCTGTTCCCTAGCCTCCTGCTAGTCAGCAGCCCTACCTACAGCACTATGGCCTCACAGACAACAGGCAGAAGGGGTAGGATGCCAGAACTGCGATTGGCATTCAAAACACCTAAGTGGTATTATTTGACAGATGCCAAAGAAGTATACAATAAAACAGCACTTAGACCATGAAGAGGGATTCCCACATTTTTTATTTACTATGTACAGGCATTAAAGGTCCTTGTTAAAATAAGAGGATTCACTATCAAATTGAGATCATCAGATTATCTTTGGTCATATAACAAAGCCTTGGGTAAATAGTACCAGGAAAGGAGAGTTTGATAGGGTAAACAGGACTAGAAATGTCTGGAGGCAGAGATACCTCAGGAAAGGCAAGGTGGGGATAGGGTGTGGAACTTTGTTCCAAAGTTCCTGAGACAGACAGGGAGAAAAGTCAGCCCTGATCAGCATAAGTTGGCATTTTCAGGATGGCTAACAAGTTAAACAGCAGGAATTCTGTGAACTTTAATTTTAGTTTACAATAAAGAGGATGCTTGAAAAGACTGATGAACTCCAACTTTGTCCTAGACCATTTGACAGATCAGCATCAGTTAGCAAGTGCCACCCAATATTTGGTCTCTGTGACACCAAATAGTATGTGGGCCTCTACTCTCATTCACAGTCTATGCACCTGTAATTCACTTACTGGTACAACATTAAAATAGATTAAAAAGATGCCCCTTCCAGAATGCAAAGCAATTGAATTATCTTCAATGGAATATTCAGTGCTGAGCTGGTCAGAGAGACAAAGTGAAAACATATTGAAGTATAAGTGGTTGAGAATTTAATATTTATGATAGATGAGAGTGTGGCATATACAGTCATACAATCGAAGTTGCAATTTTGGCAATCACAATAGTTCCTGGAGTTTTCATTTTTGTACTGGGGCTCAATTCAATTCAATCCATAAAGAAGAGATTTCAAGATGTGTATAAGTATAAATCATTTGTGCTGATGCATGGGGAGCAAGGAAATGAAGCAGAAGGCTGCCTAGAAAATTGAGACAGAGAAATAAGAGGTGCTGACAGTGACTGAGATAAGCAGAGATTGACTAGACTGGAATGTTTGTATTTTGGTTTCTATGGTGGAGCAAATTATTTGACTAAGTGCTGGACTTCATCGAGGTGCTTAGCAACCATTTGAAAAAACTATACAAGTAAAATACAAGGTGTCACAGAAGACCACTGAACTATTCCCCCAAAGTAGGAACACTGAGATACTGCAACTCTGAGCAAAGAGGGACCATTTTCGAGAGTTTCATTCTACCATATCCACAGAATTAAGTCTCTTAGCCTATATCCATGGGACAGCTATCACACCTCTTCACTTCTGCAAGAGTTCAAACCAATTTTGACTTTGTGCAGATAAAAAACAGACCATTTCACACATTATACAGGTGGTTAAGTCACTGTGAAGACAGAACTTTTAGATGATACTTAGTAGCCCTAAATCTAATATTATTGCCAACTTGGTTTCGCTCTTTCATCCAAAATAAGGAAGTCACTGATGCATCATTAGCATGAGAAAAAAAGCCACTTTTATTCTGGTCTTAAGTTTCCAGGTATAGGTAACAATAGGTTGTGAAGATGGCAGAAATAAGGCTGGTACAGAAAGCAAGAGGGACAGGGCATGTTAGGTAAAAGAAAAATCTTCCCTTTTTGAGTGAAAATTTAATGTTGGTGGGAGAAAATGGAGCCAGCTGCTAGAGTTCTTAACAGGAACTGACACTTCTTTCAATCAAGTCCCAGGACATTTAGTTTTGTGGAACAGGCAATGCTATACATGAGTCAATGAAAAGTTTTGCAACTGTAACTTCTAAATTCTTTAAAGATTCTCAACTGCAAAAATGTCCCTGTTACTGGGTGGAGAAGCTAAGAAACAACATAAGTAATTCTCCAATCACTTCCTTCCTGTTTGAAAAATAAAGTGCT
Organism: Bos grunniens; assembly: GCF_055505025.1. NCBI lineage: Eukaryota > Metazoa > Chordata > Mammalia > Artiodactyla > Bovidae > Bos > Bos grunniens. The sequence continues at coordinate 93,732,557 of NC_141194.1, read as the reverse complement.
CAATAAACCAATCACTGTTTCTTGCAATGATTCAAAAAGATAGTGTGTGTCATATCATCAGCTAGGTAAGAATCACTAGAAATAGCCACTGGAAGCAAATAAGAGTGTCAGAGGGATTAATATCTATCTATTAACTACCTAGGTTGGATTATTCATTACCAACAAAAGGAAAAGTCTATCATTATCTTGATATTTCAGCATAACTTCAGCAACCATCTGGAATATTGTAATTGCAATGACACTGCTTCTGGGTAGCAAACAGCACAATCATTAATAAAAAAAAAAAATCATTTCAAATATCTTCCTGGAAGCTAATAAATTTTACAGCAGTTTCAACCTTTCCTCATTGCAACAAAGAAAAGCTTCATTCCAGACAAATTAAAAGTAAATTGATTGCTTAGGGGAATCGATTCAAATATCACTTTTCCATGTTAGAAATCTCTTTTCTTAAAACATTAGAAAGAGAGAGAATGAATGAATCTTAGATGGGGGAGAGAGATGGATGATGGAGATAGTGAGTGTGAAAGGGACAGAAGCCAGTATATGGAAAAAAAAAAAAAAAATATATATATATATATAGCTGCAAGGGAGAGTGAGAGATAACCAAAACCATTAAATCCTTGTCTGCACAACCAGGTAGATGTCAACTTAAAATGAATGCAAATATGTCACTCACTGGGGTGCAGGCCTAACATTTGTGCTGGAATTTATTAATAATAACTATGAATAATGAATACCAGAATTGAAGGGATCAAATGCCATTTTCTGTGTTTACCGTCATTATCCATCTTTCACAGACAATGCTCAATTTTATTCATTTGCTCTTTTCCTTAGAATTAGTTAGAATTATTCTTTTTCCAGTTGTCCACTTAATCATAAAGAAAGCTGAATGCCGAAGAATTGATGCTTTTGAAATGTGGTGTTGGAGTATACTCTTGAGAGTCCCTTGGACTGCAAGGAGATCCAACCAGTCCATCCTAAAGGAGATCAGTCCTGGGTGTTCATTGGAAGGCCTGATGTTGAAGCTGAAACTCCAATACTTTGGCCACCTGATGCGAAGAGCTGACTCATTTGAAAAGACCCTGATGCTGGGAAAGATTGAGGGCAGGAGGAGAAGGGGATGACGGAGGATGAGATGGTTGGATGGCATCACCCATTCAATGGATATGAGTTTGGGTAAACTCCGGGGATTGGTGATGGACAGGGAGGCCTGGCGTGCTGTGGTTCATGGGGTCGCAAAGAGTCAGACATGACTGAGCAACTGAACTGAACTGAACTGAACTCAGTTATACTAGTAGGAGAAGCCAAGCTATATTTTTCAGGGTGTTGCCTCAAAAGCGATTAGACAAATTCAGAAGCAAGGCCAAGTAATAAAGTTTTTAAGGAAGCTTGATAATTTGAAGGCACCAGACACTAGTCTTGCTGCTCATTTTAGGAAGAAAAAACCCTTTACAATTTTAGCACATAGTGGTTCCAGTATAACCTCCTGACCTTCAACTTGTCCAACTGTACTTGGAAAGAAAGAATGGCTGGTCCATCTGAAGCATCAAGAAAGTCTTGGATTCTCTCTAGAGCACAGATGTGAGGGCTTTTTCTGAGTTGGTTTGAACTCTGAATACAGGAGTAGCAGAAGGTTTTTCGGTTGAGATAACCTGAGTTCAGACATTCTGACATGGCTCTAGAAAAAAATCTATGTAAGAGCTGATGCATAGTAATCCTAAATTATAGCCACAAAAATCTATCACAGATACACATGTGTGTACACACACACATTCACCGGCACCACTATTAGTCCTCATCATCCTGAATACTCATCTCCATTCACAAGTTAAAATAATGGAGCATTACACATCAATCATATCTTAGTAAAGCTGGAAAAAAATTAAATAGAACAAATCAAAAGATTACTAAAAACCAGTCTGGTAAATTTAAATGCTCTGTCTATTTAGTACAGATCATGTATCTTTACACCCTTGGAATAATCTGTTTTTCTAAAACATTGCATCTTCTGAACTCCAGTTTTACTGCATTTGCCCCTTGTTGGTTAAAATGCCGATCTTTCATGACTGGATCTGTGAAACATGAGGCTAATGAAGGAATGCCATGCTCTGGCTAAAGAAGCCCTGAGGAGTCTAGTTCTAGTACAGAAAACAAGAGAGCACTGGGAGTAGAGAATTTGACGCTTCATTCAAACCTACATGATTTCTATCATCTGAGATGCCAATTTGGCAATTACAGAGAGGGAGGGGACAGACTTGTTTAATATAAGGTGTTGGACTATAGCATAAAAATATTCTAAGAGTAAATGGAAATTATTAATTAAAGAAAAAAGCCTTCTTTGGCCCCAGAGCTTTCTTATCCCCTTAATTCCACTTTGCAATCTCTTTTCCTTTACTTCTATCAGTTAGTGAACAGCAAATAATCTATCTTTTTATTAAAACTTCAGATAAAATAGTCAGTTTTAGCAAAATGCAAATGGTGACTAGCTGAAGAGCTAAGGGTCATCATCTGCTCACATATTAAGACATGACACAACTCCTTTAACTATCCTAATGGTCCTGGACTGGGGACAGGGGGTAGAAAAGGGTTGGAAAGGAAAAAAGAATGGGGCAGATGCAAAATTATATTTTCAAACCTCCTGCTGGCATTCAACAAGCTCTTTGCTGTTCTTAATCACACACATATACACATGCAACACAGAACTGTAATGCTGACATAGCTTCCTGGATGAGATACTTATAGGACAGTAACAAACAAAGACATTGACCCATGGTTTTATTCTCCTGGGGAATCTTTGTGCCCCCACTTCTTCCAGAGTTTATGCAAACTGAAAAGTTTATACGTTTAACACCCTGTTATCCATTCCAATATGGGAGGTCAGCGGTATTTCAACAAAGAAACCACTCATGAGTAATGATTTCATGGAGACAAGAGTTTTTATGGAGACAAGAGTAGGAAAACAAACTGTTTGAAATGAGTTTAATTCCTTGTGTGACGGCTAATAAAAAGAAACATCCGAACACAATGCTTGAGAAGCATTTTTGTACTGTTCAACAGACTGAAAATAATAGCTTTTTTTCTGGTCTGCATTACCATTAATAACAGCCTTCCCTTCTGGTCATCTGTGTTTACAGAGGGAATAAAGATTCATACAAGAGCTCGCCTTTCTTCTGTACCACCCAACTAGACACAGACTGTCCAGATGAATTTTTTAAACACAAACCAACTTCCATTTTCAAAAGTAAAACTAATTAGGGTACCTAAGTGTTTCAGAAATTATTTAGGAAGTGTGAGGAAGCAAGAGAATTGTCAAGATAGCTCTCAGAAAGGTTGTTTGTGGAGAGTACAAAAAAACGTTGACATCTCGCCTTTGTTTAAGAAAGTGCTTGAACGCTCCTGAGAGGAAATTTTTCATCTGTTCTATTTGCTTTCTTCTGACCACACCCCAAAAAATATCTAAGGCAGGGGAACAGTAGACTGATTATGTACCAGATAGAATATTCCACGAACTGCAGGTTTTCAGCTCCCCCAGTGTATTTAAGATGGAATTGTCTTCACAAAATTTCAACATATTCACAGGCATTGTATACCGGAAGGTTCCCCTGGAGTTCAATGGACCTTTTATTCACACCTGTAAATAATAAGTGCTCTCATGAATTAATTCTCATTTCTCTTTTCTCATCTCATTTCCCTTGTCTCCATTCCATAGTATTCAACTCATTTCTGCCCTGCCCAAAACATCCTCTTGTCTTACCATTCTGCTCAGACCTTGTTTCTCTTCATTTAGCTTTGTAGCCTTTCCTCATTGCATCAAATCTTTCTGCCTAGAAATTCACACCTCCAGGGAAGCTACAGGGAGGCAATCAAAAACAATAGCAATGGCCAAGTCTCTGACAGAAAATCCACCAATATGATAAAAGGCCTGTTCCCTTGGACATTTCTCACTTCCCACCAAGGAAACTTCAGAGTAAGCCTGATAGTTCTGTGGGAGCCCCTCTGAATATTAGAAACAGCTGTGTCTGGAATTTCCTTAGCCCAGTATGTCCACCAGCACCCCTTACAAGAAACACTTGAGGACAGGAATATTTGTACAACTACATAGTCTGCACACCGTATAATAGAGCCCACATTTTCCTATTAGGAGAGTTAATAGTTAACATTTATTATAAAATAAAATTTTAAGACTTATGATTTCCTCAAATTCTAAAAAAGTTGCCATGAATTTTATGTCTGCCAAAAAATATCAAAAGGGTATTCAGTAAAACACACAACTATTTGCTCACTGGAAACTCAGTCTAATTTAACACTGGCCCTCTCCTGTCCTTCATGTTAATATCACTGGGCCATCAGCCAAGGCCTAGAAAAGTAGTAAGCTTCATCTTGGTGAATTGGAATCTCTGTGTCAGATACAGTCAGCCTGACTAATGGGAACCACTGCTTGCCAAAATCTATAGCCTCACTGTTCCACCTATCAGATATGCTTAGAAGTCCCATGGCACAAGCCCAGCAGTCTACAGATCCCAATAAACTATCAATAGCTTAAGTGTAAGTGATTGTAGATGAAGTACAAGCCAAATGTGTTTCCTTTTTAGTTGCAGGAATTCCAGTGCTATTATGGCACCCATAATGCTCATACCTAATGATTCAGACAAGCATCCAGGAGCTAAGTGTTATGGGATGCTCTCCACATGCTACAATTACAGCATTCAGCATTGCACTAATAGGGATCCTAGGCTCGAGTTCCAAGGGCACCACACATGCACAGTATTGACAGGATTGCCCTCCCCCCTGGTTAAATATGATGGAAGATGTAAGGGTTCTCATATGCCCTGCTGCTAGTCTGGAGGCCTGTTTCTCCCTCTTCAGACTCCCACAGCTAGTGAACAAAGAAATGAATGTGTATACATTATAGGCTATAACTCTCCAGTGAGTCTAGGTTTCCTGACACCCCAATATTGCATCAAATGGTAATTTATTGAATTTTCCTCCCCTTTCTATTCTTGAACACTTCCCTTATGATTCAAACTCAGTGCTCTATTAAAATAGCTTTTCTTCTCAAACCAAAGGCTCCCATCCTACAAACAAATATTCTACCTCAGAAATATTATTTTGAAGTGAGCTGCTCAGGAAAATCATTTTTCAATAGCCAGTTGTGTCAGGAGTGAATCTGACTGAGTTATCTCTGAATGCAACAGCATCCCAGTGCGTTTCAAAGGTAGTACTTTATTTTCTTTCTTGATCAGGATCATATCCTGATATTCACATCCAGAGGAAAGCCAACTGCCATTGTGCTATCACTGGCCCTCCCCCAAGAATAATCAGGAGAATCCAAGGCATGGAAACCTGCTGTCTCTTCAGAAAGTCCATACATTGGGTTTCAGGAATATGCATGTCCGTGTGCCTCTTCAAAGGGACAGAATAATTACTAGATCCCAGACTCTACTGAACTGAACAGAGTCAACTTTGAACATAACTGTGGGTGGAGGGTGGAGATGGAAAAATTGGATAATCCATAATATTTGTATTTGTATCACTTCCCTTCACTGATCATATATTAAAAGTCTTTAGCATTATTGACCTAGCCATTATTTAAACAAATCTCAGGAATAAAGCAGTCCAGATATCACAACAAATCAGTCCCTTCCAAAGGCAATATTGCTCTGCTCTTGTTTCCAGTGAACATGGAGAGAATCAAACTGAATATAAATGTAGCTACAATTTCATCAGGCATTTTCTTTTCACTGTCATATTTAACCTTTCGGGGGTCCTTATTTTGTCCCCTGATTTCCATTCCTTTGTTTTCTAGCATCATAACTGGAGCATATTTGAGGATGTGGCTTTAGATTTTCCCAACTTTTGCCTAGTTTTCACCCCCTACTGATAAAAAGGTATGACAGTATAATTAACACCAGCTGTCCCATCTTCACTTCTGACTCTGCTGCTGCTGCTAAGTCGCTTCAGTTGTGTACGACTCTGTGCGACTCCAGAGACGGCAGCCCACCAGGCTCCACCGTCCCTGGGATTCTCCAGGCAAGAACACTGGAGTGGGTTGCCATTGTCTTCTCTGCTTCTGACTCTAGGAGTTAAGAAAGCCAATCTCATGGGGTGTGGACTAAAGTGGGTGGAAGAATGTCAGACTCCACCCCAGCCACAGTGGGCCTCTCCCAAATTGCAAGCCTCCTCCATTAGACAATACCTAAGTTCTTCCATCATGTTTACACAGCTGGAACTGTGCAGACCCTGAAAATCATGCAAAGCACAGATCACTGAAGACTCTTCCTTGCTTCATTCTGGATTTAATCCTGTTTATCTAAGGAAGAATACATGAATGTATTAAATTCCTAGCACTGGGGTAAAGGCTACCAGGAAAGATAGCTCCCCTTTCCAGAAGCAGCCCACAGGTGTGAGGGTTTATGTCTGCTTGTAAGTAAGCAACAGCCAATACAAGTTTAGTCCAGAAGGAAAAGCAGTAATACAGGAAACACAACCATTAACGTCAGAAGATAATTTATTGTGTGACTGCTTTGAAAACTACCTCTAGTGAAGAGACTGGCACTGCCTTAGTGAGGCAGGGTTTCTAGCCATCAGCCCTTGAGCATATGGTTGAGCCTGCTCTCACCTTCACAGAGCCTCTGCCATGAGTTTGTCATGTTCCTGCTGGTCAACACCGAGGAAAACCCTCCATACAGCTCCATCAGCTCCAAAAGTAGAGAACTGATAGAGTGTATGTTTGGTCCTAGGAACTTGACAGCCGTTCCTCCTGAGGACCTAAAGCCATAGGGACTTGTGAAGAAAAATTTTAGCACAGCTAATTTTGGCGATGCAGAAAAGCAAAAGTATACTGTTCTGATGCAGCACTATGTCCAAAGGCAAGCTTCTCTCCAGACAGAATGAGGTGTATGTACACTGCTATATTTAACCAACAAGGATAACCAACAAGGACCTACTGTATAGCACATGGAACTCTGCTCAATGTTATATGCCAGCCTGGATGGGAGGGGGGTTTGGGGTAGAATTGATACATGCATATGTATGATGGAGTCCCTTTGCTGTTCATCTGAAACTATCACAGCATTGTTAATTGGCTATACTCCAGTACAAAATAATAAGTTTTTTGTTTTTAAAAGAATGAGGTTTATGTAAATCAGACCTACTGGAGTAATCTGCAATCTGCTCCTTGCCAAAAGGAAGCTTACCACCCTGCAGTGCATCTGAAACCAGCTTCTCTCAGTGAACTGTGTGTTTGAAAAAGGTACCATCTCTCTCTCCCAGAGGCAGTGTAGTATAGAGTGTACACTGTAGGCTCTGGAACAAGACTGCCTGGTTCAAGTCTCAGCTCCACTACTTAATAGCCTTATTGGGAAATTACTTAAAATTATTCTCTGTGTCTTGGCTTTTTCCTTCGATCTATAAGATAGGAATAATACCACTGGCCTCCTGGGCTTGTTGGGCTAGTTAAAAGTATGTATGTGCATGCTAGGTCACTTCAGTCATGTCTGACTCTTTGCAACCTCATGGACTGTAGCCTGCCAGGCTCCTCTGTCCATGGGATTCTCCAGGCAAGAATACTAGAGTGGGTTGCCATGCCCTCCTCCAGGGAATCTTCCCAACCCAGGGGAACCCAAGTCTCTTAGGTCTCCTGCATTGGCAGGTGGGTTCTTTACTAGGGCTACCTGGGAAGCCCCAGTTAATAGTATAAATGCACGTAAACCAAGCTAAAGAGTACCTGGGACAAAGGAAGAACTCAATACATATTTAGCTAAGGATGCTCTAACTCTTTTGGGATATAAAGGAAGGGATGCTGGGAAAGATCTCATGCTAAAGACTCATCAGGCTACCTGAGTGGCCCAAATGCCACCATTAATTATTCCCTTATATTATCATCCCATCAAGATATCAAATGCTTGGAAAGAGAGATCAATGCGTTTAGCAGATATTTTTGAATAATTAGGACCTTGGGGAAATGGAACATGGAACAGATAAGTTTATATGTGAGAAGCAGGGAACAAAGAAAACCCGAGAATGCAGGACCCTGAGTAGTAGGGCTAACAGTGACAGAAATTAACAAAACCCAAGGGGAGTATTAGATGCCAGTGCTCCCAAATGGAGGGGAAGGGGCAGACAGATAGATATAGTCACAAAATAGACACAATTTTGCCAAAGGCTCACCCTTACACACTCCTTCTGAGAATGTGAGGAATGCTCTTTCCCTCTATGCTTTTTTTCTTTCTTTATTTCTAGGCACAAACTAATTCTGACTCTCTGCTGCAGTAGATTTCATCACTTAAGTGAGGGGGCAGAGGACACATGCAGAATGCATTCAAATTAAAAAAAATAGATCTCAGAAAGGAAATATTGACAAGATGCTTAATATGCTAAGTCAATTCAGTTCAGTTCAGTCACTGAGTGACCCAATGGACTGCAGCATGCCAGGCCTCCCTGTCCATCACCAATTCCTGGAGTTTACTCAAACTCATGCCCATTAAGTCAGTGATGCCATCCAACCATCTCATCCTCTGTCGTCCCTTGCTCCTCCTGCCTTCAATCTTTCCCAGCATCAGGGTCTTTTCAAATGACTCAGCTCTTCACATCAGGTGGCCAAAGTATTGGAGTTTCAGCTTCAACATCAGTCATTTCAATGAATATTCAGGACTGATGTCTTTAGGACTGACTGGTTGGATCTCCTTGCAGTCCAAGGGACTCTCAAGAATCTTCTCCAACACCACAGCTCAAAAGCATCAATTCTTCGGCACTCAGCTTTCTTTATAGTCCAACTCTCACATCCATAAGTGACTACTGGAAAAACCATAGCCTTGACTAGATGGATCTTTGTTGACAATGTAATGTCTCTGCTTTTTAATATGTTGTCTGGTTGGTCATAACTTTTCTTCCCAGAAGTAAGTGTCTTTTAATTTCATGGCTGCAGGCACTATATGCAGTGATTTTGGATACCCCAAAAATAAAGTCTGTCACTGTTTCCACTGTTTCCCATTATTTGCCATGAAGTGATGGGACCAGATGCCATGATCTTTGTTTTCTGAATGTTGAGCTTTAAGCCAACTTTTTCACTCTCTTTCATTTTCATCAAGAGGCTCTTTAGTTCTTCTTCACTTGCTTCCATGAGGGTGGTGACATCTGCATATCTGAGGTTACTGATATTTCTCTCCACAATCTTGATTCCAGCTTGTGCTTCATCCAGCCCAGTGTTTCTCATGATGCACTCTGTATATAAGCTGAATAAGCACGGTAACAATATACAGCCTTGACATACTCTTTTCCTGATTTGGAACCAGTCTGTTGTTCCATGTCCAGTTCTAACTGTTGCTTCCTGACCTGCATACAGATTTCTCAGGAAGTAGGTCAGGTGGTCTGGTATTCTCATCTCTTGAAGAATTTTCCACAGTTTATTGTGATCCACACAGTCCAAGGCTTTGGCATAGTCAATAAAGCAAAAATAGATGTTTTTCTGGAATTCTCTTGCTTTTTTGATGATCCAGCGGATGTTGGCAATTTGATCTCTGGTTCCTCTGCCTTTTCAAAAACCATCTTGAACATCTGGAAGTTCACAGTTCATGTACTGTTGAAACCTGGCTTGGAGAATTTTGAGCATTACTTTACTAGTGTGTGAGATGAGTGCCTTTGTGTGGTAGTCTGAGCATTCTTTGGCATTGCCTTTCTTTGGGATTGGAATGAACACTGACCTTTTCCAGTCCTGTGGCCACTGCTGAGTTTTCCACATTTGTTAGCATATTGAGTGCAGCACTTTCACAGCATCATCTTTTAGGATTTGAAATAGCTCAATTGGAATTCTATCACCTCCACTAGCTTTGTTCATAGCGATGCTTCCTAAGGCCCACTTGATTTTGCATTCCAGGATGTCTGGCTCTAGGTGAGTGATCACACGATCGTGATTATCTGGGTCGTGAAGATCTTTTTTGTACATTTCTTCTATGTATTCTTGCTACCTCTTCTTAGTATCTTCTGCTTCTGTTAGATCCATACCATTTCTGTCATTTATTGAGCTAAGTATGAGGAGTTAAATTGAAAGAGGCACTTGGGGCAGGGAAGCAAAAACAGGTTGCAGCACACAAATTTGGAATGACAGTAATAAACTGATAACACAAAATGCTTTTGGTTGCTTAACAGGGAGCATAATGTGAGAGGGAAGATGGAGTGGAGTGGAGAAGCTGACTTGATATCTTATATATAAGGGCAAACTATGATAAGCGCAAAGCCCACCAATTAACAATGGAAGTCAGTCATCTGTTATAAAATTAGAGGCCGGTGGGGGCGAGGGGGGGCAGATAACATCAAAGCACCCAAAGAAAAAACAGGAATTGCTTTCTAAAATACAGGTACATAAAAGTAAAACAAAAATATCATGGGCAAGAAGATTTCTTAGGAACTGAAGTGGAGAATCTGTGAAACAGACAAAGGAGAGCCACTTAATTCAGTGAAAGTGTAAGTGTTAATCGCTCAATCGTGTCCAACTCTTTGCAATCCCATGTGCTGCAGCTCACCAGGCTCCTCTGTCCATGGAATTCTCCAAGCAAGAATACTGGAGTGGGTTGCTATTCCCTTCTCCACGGGATCTTCCCAACTCAAGGATTAAACCTGCATCTCCTTATTGCAGGCAGATTCTTTACCATCTGAGTGACCAGGTAATTCAGGGGCAAAGTATATTTAGGATCTTTCTTATCCTCTGTTTCTCCATCCAAACCACATCAGAGACATTGGCCTAGGTTCTTCTCACAGACTAATTAGCATCTCAAAAGGCTGAATAACAGAATCACTGGAGATTATTAAAAAATAATCTTAAAAATATTTTCCACATTGTTAAAAATGCCTCTCATAATGAGGCAAATGGAGCTTTGAAAGATTGATAAATCCTCCATTTTATGTGAATTAATTTCCCCCAAAGATTGAAAGGCACCAAAAGGAACAACTTTGGTCATCGGATTTGGGACTTGGATCACCAGGAGATGGGCTAGGAGTCCTGAACAAATGAATACCTAAGAAATTGAAAGAAAGAGCTAACCATTCCACTTGGGGAAAGGCAGAGGCAGCTGCTAAAGCAACAGAAAGGGAACATCTGTGCTCTTCACTTAGGGGAAAGACCTAATTAAGTTGAAAATTGCAAACTATTCAGAAATTGATGATTCGGTAAGGGAGAAGGAAGATGAGAACATGAATTGGTTGTAAAAGGAAAGGAGGACCATTTCCACAAAAATACACACACTTGAAAGCAGAGTTAAGCTAAACACATGTAAACAAAAGTCAAAGAGGAGGAAGAAACTCAGAATGTTTAATCCACGCTATCTTCACCAATGTTTCACCCTAATCTCATTTGCCACAACAGGAGGATTTTTACAACCCAAAGCCCCATGGATGAGTCACATTTCCTATCCTGTCTTGGTCTTTAGAAATACAAAGGAAAATCTAACTAACATGCCTTCGACTTCCCCTTCTACATCTACTTCATACTTTCATACTAATGAAAATTGAACATTCATAAAGAATCAGTAATAATAAGTCCCTATAAATCATTCCAGTCTGAACTTTTCATCTACAGATGAGGAAACTGGGGCCCAATATGATAAGGAAGTAAGTCATTTAAGATCACAAATGAAGTCAGTTATGGATCCAGGACTTGAATCCAGATGCCTGAATCAGGGCTTTTCCCCTCAAAAAACAAAAATCCCAATAAAAAGAAAAAACAACAGGAAACATTCCAATAAATATTAGGAAGTGAAGAGTAACATAGGGTGTTTTAACCATGTGGAAAATATTTTTTTAGATCATCTTTGAGAAATGACTATCACCAAAATGCCCATACAGTACCACAAAGAACAAACCAATCTAGAATGACTGGGGCTCAGCAAACTTGCAGTCCCTTAAGTGAAAAAGAATGAAGCCATCTGATAAAACAAGACATTTATCTTAATGAAAACATTTGACCCCAAGTAGTCCAGATCAGAGGAAATGATGAGGGGAACAGAAGCTAAAGATTTTAATTTCATCAGGCATTTTTGAAAGAAAAAGTTTTAAGCCCCAACATGGGCAAGAAATTATCAAGGTTAGAGGGAAGGAAACTTCAAGACTCAAGCTGTGATTCAATTGAAGTGTTGTGGTCAATGGAATTGCCAGTGACACAGATTACACAGCAGGCCAACTCAAAGAGTAAAATGTTAAGACACAAAATAAAAAGTCAGTATCTATACAGATGCCAACACTGTAGACACACCCACGTACTATCAAACATGCCCCCTGGGCTAGTTAGGCATGCCATTTCTTTCCTTCCATCTTATAGTAATGCTTCTGCCTCCCTGATCTTTCTGGCTCCACTGTTACACTCAGCTGAAGTTTCCCTAAGCAACATGTCTTCTAAATTGGAGGACGTAGTCCTTTCGTAACAGGTATGAAAACTTCCTGCCAGTCCAGTAGCCTTTGAGACTTCAAATGGAAAAAGAACAATGCTCTGGAGTCACATAACAAATCCAGGAAATATAAACTGTCTTCTAATTCTCGCCCTGTCTTAATCATTTTACCTCCGGCATCTCTAGAATGGGGTGGATGAGAACTGTCCAGGAGATCAAACATTGGTGGCTGGCATCTGTTGTTTGGTAGTGTTTAAAGCAATAAACTGATCAACATTTGTCCACTAAGGGTCTTCTCTATTCATAGGAGTGTGTTATGAGCTGTGTGGAAGGAGCGGAAAAGTAATAAAGTCAGCTCTACCAAATGAAAAGAAGCCATAAAAATCTTCCATAAGGGAACACTGTAACCCAAGAAATTCTTATGTGATGTCATTAAAAATATCTCTATTTTTCATAAAAACATAATGATGATTGAGAAGTTACCCCTAGAAGAAAAGAGGACAGAATTAAGCTGAGCTTAAAAGAGGGAGATTTGGAGAAAGAACTAAAAAAACATCAAGGGGAAAAGTGGAGGAGGGGAGGGGGGGAGAGTCTATAGTAAAGTTAGCAGCTAACAACTGACCCTATAGAAGAAATGACAATAGATTTGGCTTAGTGTGTTAGATTTAAGAACAGGTTGACTGTGAGAGGTGTGACATGGTAGCCAAGGAGGACCCCTAAAGGATGTTTAAGGAAAATGGAGTCAGGTACCAACCAGGTATGGTCAACTTGCTTAGGGAAAGAAGAATGAACAGACAATCTAAATCCTCCGTGCCCTTGTTTGACCTCTAACACTAGGGTGAAAAGCCCCTTCTTGGTAGAACTTCACTGATCCTTAGTTTTTAACCATAATTTTTTTCTGAAATAGACAAGTGACCTGCTACTTCAGTTTAATTTTCACCCCATGCTTCATGACATTGCCATTGAGCAGTTTCCAAGAAAGGAACACCAAAGGGAGGACATTAAGATGAAAGAGCAATTAGCCCTCAAAGCAAACACACCATATCATCTGTTAACCTGAGCATGGCACTCATTACAGATCCATTGGCAAATGGCTGTGTGCTCTAAAAAGATTGTGCCCAGAACCCAAACTGTAGAATAAAAAGAACTTGGAAGTTGAAAGGTCCTAATAATTATCAACCCCCTCATTTTACATTAAAAAAAGACAAAATGCAAATTACTTTGATATAAACTGTGTATATAGTTGTTGAAGAGGTGTCAAGTAAAGGAGATATCAGTCAAGCAAAGCTGTTTATAGTACTTAAACTTTCCCCAACTAAGAAAGAGATATAGATAATTGAAGAGGGAAAATAAGCCAACAAGGAGAATGACTTCATCAGCATCATCTTACCAGCATCATTCTTTGAATGTCTACTGTACAACAGGTTCTTTTCTAAGTGTTTTACATACATTATCTCATTTAATACTTACAATCACCTTATAAGGTAGGTACTACCAATAACCTCTGTTCTACAGATGAGAAACCCAAAGCCTGGACAGGACAAGTAACTTGCATACAGCTGCACAGCTATGAATTTGTGCAACATAATGAGAACCAAAAGCCTCTGACTCTCAGGTCAGTGATTATCTGCTAAACTAGATTGGGCTGATAGTAAAGTGTTCAGGTCAAAAGGCAAGGAGAAGAATGGCAGAGAAAAAAATAGCTATCTGACTCACAATTATATTGTACCAAGAAAAGGTATTCTACACATATAAAAAGCACTTTGGTTATTGATCCTAGCAACATTATTGCAATATTGCTCATCAGCCCCTCTATAAACATATGAATTAAAATTTTGAGAGCTTAGTGACTTATCCAGGGCTCTGTGATAAATAAATAACAGAGCGAAAACTACACTTCTCTTCACCCTGGGCAAAAAGGCATTAAATCATTTTAGGACTATAATGATCTTTTTAGCATTTTGCATATTGCCTGTGACACAGATTACTGGATTCTGTGTGGATTATGTGGATTGCAATTATTAGGAAGGCAAAAACTATGCCCTTCCATTTACATTGATCATCAGATTTTATGTTCAAGCTAAGAAAGTTTGTTTTTGATTTTCAGAATCTGCCTTTTTTTAAAAAAAAAAAAACACTGTGTGTTCCTGTGTTATAAGTCCTTTTTGCATCTCCCTAATGCCACTCTGAGCTTCCCTGGTGGCTCAGTGGTAAAGAATCTGCCTGCCAATCCAGGAGACGTGAATTCCATCCCTGAGTTGGAAAGATCTCCTGGAGGAGGAAATGGCAATGAACTCCAGTATTCTTGCCTGGGAACCCCATGGACAGAGGAACTTGGTGGGCTACAGTCCATGGGTCACAAAGAGTAAGACATGACTTACTGATTCAGTTCAGTTCAGTTGCTCAGTCATGTCAGACTCTTTATGACCCTATGAATTGCAGTATGCCAGGCCTACCTGTCCATCACCAAATCCCAGAGTTCACCCAAACTCATGTCCATCGAGTTGGTGATGCCATCCAGCCATCTCATCCTCTGTCGTCCCCTTCTCCTCCTGCCCCCAATCCCTCCCAGCATCAGGGTCTTTTCCAATGAGTCAACTCTTCCCATGAGGTGGCCAAAGTATTGGAGTTTCAGCTTCAGCATCAGTCCTTCAAATGAACACCCAGGACTGATCTCCTTGAGGATGGACTGGATGGATCTCCTTGCAGTCCAAGGGACTCTCAAGAGTCTTCTCCAACACCACAGTTCAAAAGCATCAATTCTTCAGCACTCAGCTTTCTTCACAGTCCAACTCTCACATCCATACATGACCACTGGAAAAACCATAGCCTTGACTAGATGGACCTTTGTTGACAAAGTAATATCTCTGCTTTTCAATATGCTATCTAGATTGGTCATAACTTTCCTTCCAAGGAGTAAGCGTCTTTTAATTTCATGGCTGTAGTCACCATCTGAAGTGATTTTAGAGCCCAGAAAAATAAAGTTTGATCCTGTTTCCACTGTTTCCCCATGTATTTCCCATGAAGTGATGGGACCAGATGCCATGATCTTTGTTTTCTGAATGTTGAGCTTTAAGCCAACTTTTTCACTCTCCTCTTTCACTTTCATCAAGAGGCTTTTTAGTTCCTCTTCACTTTCTGCCATAAGGGTGGTGTCATCTGCATATCTGAGGTTACCGATACTTCTCCCGGCAATCTTGATTCTACCTTGTGCTTCTTCCAGCCCAGCGTTTCTCATGATGTACTCTGCTTATAAGTTAAATAAGCAGGGTGACAATATATAGCCTTGACGTACTCCTTTACCTATTTAGAACCAGTCCGTTGTTCCATGTCCAGTTCTAACTGTTGCTTCCTGATCTGCATATAGGTTTCTCAAGAGGCAGGTCAGGTGGTCTGGTATTCCCATCTCTTTCAGAATTTTCCACAGTTTATTGTGATCCACACAGTCAGAGGCTTTAGCATAGTCAATAAAGCAAAAATAGATGTTTTTCTGGAACTCTCTTTCTTTTTCGATGATCCAGCAGATGTTGGCAATTTGATCTCTGGTTCCTCTGCCTTTTCTAAAACCAGCTGGAAATCTGGAAGTTCACGGTTCACGTATTGCTGAAGCCTGGCTTGGAGAATTTTAAGCATTACTTTACTAGTGTGTGAGATGAGTGTAATTGTGTGGTAGTTTGAGCATTCTTTGGCATTGCCTTTCTTTGGGATTGGAATGAAAACTGACCTTTTCCAGTCCTATGGCCACTGCTGAGTTTTCCAAATTTGCTGGCATATTGAGTGCAGCACTTTCACAGCATCATCTTTCAGGATTTGAAATAGCTCAACTGGAATTCCATCACCTCCACTAGCTGTATTCATAGTGATGCTTCCTAAGGCCCACTTGATTTTGCATTCCAGGATGTCTGGCTCTAGGCCAGTGATCATACCATTGTGATTATCTTGGTCATGAAGATCTTTTTTGTACAGTTCTTCTGTGTATTCTTGCCATCTCTTCTTAATATCTTCTGCTTCTGTTAGGTCCATACCATTTCTGTCCTTTATCGAGCCCATCTTTGCATGAAATGTTCCCTTGGTATCTCTAGTTTTCTTGAAGAGATCTCTAGTGTTTCCCATTCTGTTGTTTTCCTCTATTTCTTTGCATTGATCGCTGAGGAAGGCTCTCTTTTCTCTCCTTCCTATTCTTTGGAACTCTGCATTCAGATGCTTATATCTTTCCTTTTTTCCTTTGCTTTTCACTGCTCTTTTCACAGCTATTTGTAAGGCCTCCTTGGACAGCCATTTTGCTTTTTTGCATTTCTTTTCCATGGGGATGGTCTTGATCCCTGTCTCCTGTAAAATGTCACGAACCTCTGTCCATAGTTCATCAGGCACTCTGTCTATCAGATCTAGTCCCTTAAATCTATTTCTCACTTCCACTGTATAATCATAAGGGACTTGATTTAGGTCATACCTGAATTGTCTAGTGGTTTTCCCCACTTTCTTCAACAATTCCATGCTAGTCTTTATATGTGTCCTCAATCCCTCTCTCATTCTCTGTCCTTCTCTCTCTCCAACTCAATCTATTGGCAAACACAAACATGTCATAAGGTCCGTTATAAGCCAAAGCATTTTATGACACAAAACCACAGCCTGCCAACTAAATTCATTGCACTATAACCAGTGAAGATGAGTCACCTGACTTACATTAATAAATGACAAACAGCTCTAAACAAGGCAAGAGTAAAAAGAAAGAAAGAAAATTCATTTATCAACTGAGTACCTGAGTGGCTCTCTCTTGGCATTTATATAGAGAGAATTTTATTAAGGGGCTTTGGTTGAGTTTTTTTTCTATCATTAACAAATTCATTTTTTCACTACAAAAGAGGCAGAAATCCAAAGACACATAAATTCCCATCATTGCTCAGATGACATTGTCCCCGTGGACCTGCTGTGAGCTCATTCATATGACAAGGAGATATGACCTTTCAGGTACTAGCTGCATATTTTTCAATCCACTGGCAGAAAAAAAAGAATAGAAAGGGTTCTTTGCAGAGTCAGTTTTTCAGAGAAAAACTATAAATGAAAAATATATCTCCTCATTTATTTTTTAATGAAAATCTGGGCATGAGGTAGAAATAACAACAAAAAAAGGAATCAAAATGATGTCCCATTAGCCATTTAAGAGCAGTGAGGCAAGAGGCGAGCAGGGAAGGATAGAGCCCTTGGGAGTTGGGACATGCACATTTTTGCATAGGGAAAGCAAAGCAGAGTCAATGCCAACAGAAAAGAACTAGAACTTTGCTTGCCTTACCACAGGTGCTCAAGAATATGTGCATTTTGTACTGTAAATGAACATGGACCTCTCTTCCCAGTTCCACAGTGAAACCAAGGAGGATCCTGTGGGGCTCCTGGGCACAGAAGCCTTTCCATGTCTCCCATTTCTTGTTTGTAGGAAATAGACTCTAGCCTCTGTGACCTTCTCTGAGTTCCAAAGGGCAGATTTAAACAGTTGCTAATTAGGGAAGGGAGGGGAAGCAGAGACAGGTAAGGAGAGCAGTCAAGAAACAATAGTGTAGCCTTGGGACAGGATCTTGATTTTGCTTAAGGGATACACATAAAAATATCTTTGAGCTCTTCTCCAGAACTAAGTTCAGTTCAGTTCAGTCCCTCAGTCTTGTTCCACTCTTTGCGACCCCATGAACCACAGCACACCAGGCTTCCCTGTCCATCACCAATTCCCAGAGTTTACCCAAATTCATGTCCATTGAATCAGTGATGCCATCCAATCATCTCATCCTCTATCGCCCCCTTCTCCTCCTGTCCTCAATCTTTCCCAGCATTAGGGTCTTTTCAAATGAGTCACCTCTTTGCATCAGGTGGCCAAAGTATTGGAGTTTCAGCTTCAACACCAGTCCTCCCAATGAACACCCAGGACTCATCTCCTTTAGCATGGACTGGTTGGATCTCCTCGCAGTCCAAGGCACTCTCAAAAGTCTTCTGCAACATCACAGTTCAAAAGCATCAATTCTTCTGCATTCAGCTTTCTTTATAGTCCAACTCTCACATCCATACATGACCACTGGAAAAACCATAGCCTTAACTAGACGGACCTTTGTTGGCAAAGTAATGTCTCTGCTTTTTAATATGCTATCCATGTTGGTCAAAACTTTCCTTTCAAGGAGTAAGTGTATTTTAATTTCATGGCTGCAATCACCATCTGCAGTGATTTTGGAGCCCAGAAAAACAAAGTCAGCCACTGCTTCCATTGTTTCCCCATCTATTTGCCATGAAGTGATGGGACCAGTTGCCACGATCTTAGTTTTCTGAATGTTGAGCTTTCAGCCAACTTTTTCAGTCTCCTCTTTCACTTTCATCAAGAGGCTCTTTAGTTCTTCTTCACTTTCTGCCATAAGGGTAGTGTCATCTGCATATCTGAAGTTATTAATATTTCTCCCAGCAATCTTGATTCCAGCTTGTGCTTCCTTCCATGTGCATTTCTCATGATGTACTCTGCATATAAGTTAAATAAGCAGGGTGACAATGTACAGCCTTGACGTACTCCTTTTCCTATTTGGAACCAGTCTGTTGTTCCATGTCCAGTTCTAACTGTTGCTTCCTGACCTGCATACACATTTCTCAGAGGCAGGTCAGGTGGTCTGTTATTCTCATCTCTTGAAGAATTTTCACAGTTTATTGTGATCCACACAGTCAAAGGCTTTGGCATAGTCAATAAAGCAAAAATAGATGTTTTTCTGGAACTCTCTTGCTTTTTCAATGATCCAGCGGATTTGGCAATTTGATCTGTGGTTCCTCTGCCTCTTCTAAAACCAGCTTGAACATCTGGAAGTTCACGGTTCACGTATTGCTGAAGCCTGGCTTGGGGAATTTTAAGCATTACTTTACTAGTGTGTGAGATGAGTACATTTATGTGGTAGTTTGAGCATTCTTTGGCATTGCCTTTCTTTGGAATTGTAATGAAAACTGACCTTTTCCAGTCCTGTGGCCACTGCTGAGTTTTCCAAATTTGCTGGTATATTGAGTGCAGCACTTTCACAGCATCATCTTTCTGGATTTGAAATAGTTCAACTGGAATTCCATCACCTCCACTAGCTTTGTTTGTAGTGATGCTTCCTATGGCCCACTTGACTGGGCATTCCAGGATGTCTGGCTCTAGGTAAGTGATTGAACTATCGTGATTATCTAGGTCGTGAAGATCTTTTTTGTACAGTTCTGTGTATTCTTGCTACCTCTTCTTAATATCTTCTGCTTCTGTTAGGTCCCTACCATTTCTGTCCTTTACTGAGCCCATCTTTGCATGAAATGTTCCCTTGTTATCTCTAGTTTTCTTGAAGAGAACTCTAGTTTTTCCCATTCTATTGTTTTCCTCTATTTCTTTGCATTGATCACTGATGAAAGCTTTCTTCTTTTTCCATTTTATTGATTTATTCATTTATTTATTTTTATTTGACTTTTTTTCCCAATTTTTAAGTTACTTTTTTTTTTTTTTTTACTTTACAATATTGTATTGGTTTTGCCATACATCAACATGAATCCGCCATGGGTGTACACGTGTTCCCATCCTGAACGCTCCTCCCTCCTCCCTCCCCGTACCATCCCTCTGGGTCATCCCGGTGCACCAGCCCCAAGCATCCTGTATCCTGCATCGAACCTGGACTGGCGATTTGTTCCTTATATGATATTACACATGTTTCAATGCCATTCTCCCAAATCATCCCACCCTCTCCCTCTCCCACAGAGTCCAAAAGAGTGTTCTATACATCTGTGTCTCTTTTGCTGTCTCCCATACAGGGTTATCATTACCAACTTTCTAAATTCCATACATATGCATTAGTATACTGTATTGGTGTTTTTCTTTCTGGCTTACTTCACTCTGTATAATAGGCTCCAGTACTCTTGCCTGGAAAATCCCATGGACAGAGGAGCCTTGCAGGCTGCAGTCCATGGGGTCAAGAAGAGTTGGACACAACTGAGCAACTTCACTTTCACTTTTCACTTTCCTGCATTGGAGAAGGAAATGGCAACCCACTCCAGTGTTCTTGCCTGGAGAATCCCAGGGATGGGGGAGCCTGGTGGGCTGCCGTCTATGGGGTCGCACAGAGTCAGACATGACTGAAGTGACTTAGCAGCAGCAGCTTTTATAGGTTGAGGTATGTTCCTTCTATTCCTGCTTTGTGGAGAGTTTTTATCATAAACGGATGTTGAATTTTGTCAAAGGCTTTCTCTGCATCTATTGAGATAATCATATGGCTTTTATTTTTCAGTTTGTTAATGTAGTGTATTACATTGATTGATTTGTGGATATTGAAGAATAGTTTCATCCCTGGGATAAAGCCCATTTGTTCATGATGTATGATCTTTTTAATGTGTTGTTGGATTCTGATTGTTAGAATTTTGTTAAGGATTTTTCAGTCTATGTTCATCAGTGATATTGCCCTGTAGTTTTCTTTTTTTGTGGCATCTTTGTCAGGTTTTGGTATTAGGGTGATGGTGGCCTCATAGAATGAGGTTGGAAGTTTACCTTCCTCTGCAATTTTCTGGAAGAGTTTGAGTAGGATAGGTGTTCGTTCTTCCCTAAATTTTTGGTAGAATTCAGCTGTGAAGCCATCTGGTCCTGGGCTTTTGTTTGCTGGAAGATTTCTGATTACAGTTTCAATTTCTGTGCTTGTGATGGACCTTCTAAGGTTTCTATTTCTTCCTGGTTTAGTTTTGGAAAGTTGTACTTTTCTAAGAATTTGTCCATTTCTTCCACGTTGTCCATTTTATTGGCATATAATTGCTGATAGTAGTCTCTTATGATCCTTTGTATTTCTGTGTTGTCTGTTGTGATCTCTCCATTTTCATTTCTAATTTTATTGATTTGACTTTTCTCCCTTTGATTCATGATGAGTCTGGCTAATGGTTTGTCGATTTTATTTATCGTTTCAAAGAACCAGCTTTTGGCTTTGTTGATTTTTGCTGTGGTCTCTTTTGTTTCTTTTGCATTTATTTCTGCCCTAATTTTTAAGATTTCTTTCCTTCTACTAACCCTGGGGTTCTTCATTTCTTCTTTTTCTAGTTGTTTTAGGTGTAGAGTTAGGTTATTTATTTGACTTTTTTCTTGTTTCTTGAGGTATGCCTATATTGTTATGAACTTTCCCCTTAGCACTGCTTTTACAGTGTCCCACAGATTTTGGGTTGTTGTGTTTTCATTTTCATTCGTTTCTATGCATATTTTGATTTCTTTTTTGATTTCTTCTGTGATTTGTTGGTTATTCAGCAGCATGTTGTTCAGCCTCCATATGTTGGAATTTTTAATAGTTTTTCTCCTGTAATTGAGATCTAATCTTACTGCATTGTGGTCAAAAAGATGCTTGGAATGATTTCTATTTTTATCAATTTACCAAGGCTAGATTTATGGCCCAGGATGTGATCTATCCTGGAGAAGGTTCTGCGTGCGCTTGAGAAAAAGGTGAAATTCATTGTTTTGGGGGTGAAATGTCCTATAGATATCAATTAGGTCTAACTAGTCTATTGTATCATTTAAAGTTTGTGTTTCCTTGTTAATTTTCTGTTTAGTTGATCTATCCATAGGTGTAAGTGGGGTATTAAAGTCTCCCACTATTATTGTGTTATTGTTAATTTCCCCTTTCATACTTGTTAGCATTTGTCTTACATATTGCGGTGCTCCTATGTTGGGTGCATATATATTCATAATTGTTATATCTTCTTCTTGGATTGATCCTTTGATCATTATGTAGTGTCCTTCTTTGTCTCTTTTCACAGCCTTTGTTTTAAACTCTATTTTATCTGATATGAATATTGCTATTCCTGCTTTCTTTTGGTCTCTATTTGCATGGAATATCTTTTTCTAGCCCTTCACTTTCAGTCTGTATGTGTCCCTTGTTTTGAGGTGGGTCTCTTGTAGACAACATATGTAGGGGTCTTGTTTTTGTATCCATTCAGCCAGTTTTTGTCTTTTGTTTGGGACATTCAACCCATTTACATTTAAGGTAATTATTGATAAGTATGATTACGTTGCCATTTACTTTATTGTTTCAGGTTCGAGTTTATACACCTTTTTTGTGTTTCCTGTCTAGAGAAGATCATTCAGCATTTGTTGGAGAGCTGGTTTGGTGATGCTGAATTCTCTCAGCTTTTGCTTGTCTGTAAAGCTTTTCATTTCTCCTTCATATTTGAATGAGATCCTTGCTGGGTACAGTAATCTGGGTTGTAGGTTCTTTTCTTTCATCACTTTAAGTATGTCTTGCCATTCCCTCCTGGCCTGAAGAGTTTCTATTGAAAGGCCAGCTGTTATCCTTATGGGAATCCCCTTGTGTGTTATTTGTTGTTTTTCCCTTGCTGCTTTTAGTATTTGTTCTTTGTGTTTGATCTTTGTTAATTTGATTAATATGTGTCTTGGGGTGTTTCTCCTTGGGTTTATCCTGTTTGGGACTCTCTGGGTTTCTTGGACTTGGGTAATTATTTCCTTCCCCATTTTAAGGAAGTTTTCAACTATTATCTCCTCAAGAATTTTCTCATGGCATTTCTTTTTGTCTTATTCTTCTGGGACTCCTATGATTTGAATGCTGGGGCATTTAATATTGTCCTGGAGGTCTCTGAGATTGTTCTCATTTCTTTTAATTTGTTTTTCTTTTTTCCTCTCTAATTCATTTATTTCTACCATTCTACCTTCTACTTCACTAATGCTATCTTCTGCCTCCATTATTCTACTATTTGTTGTCTCCAGATTGTTTTTGATCTCATTTTTTGCGTTATTCATTATATATTGACTCTTATTTCTCCTAGGTCCTTGTTAAACCTTTCTTGCATCTTCTCAATCCTTGTCTCCAGGCTATTTATCTGTGATTCCATTTTGATTTCAAGATTTTGGATCATTTTCACTATCATTATTCCAAATTCTTTATCAGGTAGATTCCTTATCTCTTCCTCTTTTGTTTGGTTTGGTGGGCATTTATCCTGTTCCTTTACCTGCTGGGTATTCCTCTGTCTTTTCATCTTGTTTATATTGCTGAATTTGGGGTGTCCTTTCTGTATTCTGGCAGTTTGTGGAGTTCTCTTTATTGTGGAGTTTCCTCACTGTGGGTGGGGTTGTACCGGTGGCTTGTCAAGGTTTCTTTGTTAGGGAAGCTTGTATTGGTGTTCTGGTGGGTGGAGCTGGATTTCTTTTCTCTGGAGTGCAATGAAGTGTCCAGTAATGAGTTATGAGATGTCAATGGGTTTGGAGTAACTTTGGGCAGCCTGTATATTGAAGCTCAGGGCTGTGTTCCTGTGTTGCTGGAGAATTTGTGTGGTATGTCTTGCTCTGGAACTTGTTGTCCCTTGGGTGGTGCTTGGTTTCAGTGTAAGTATGGAGGCATTTGATGAGCTCCTGTCGATTAATGTTCCCTAGGGTCAGGAGTTCTCTGGTGTTCTCAGAATTTGGACTTAAGCTTCTTGCTTCTGGTTTTCAGTCTTATTTTTACAGTAGTCTCAAGACTTCTCCTTCTCTGTGAACTGGTGCGAACCCACATGCCACTGGTTCAGGCCCTCAGCCCCCTGCTCCATTTGAACTTGGGATGGGTTGCACACTGACACTGCACTAGGGTCCACCCACACCCAAGCAGAGCTATGACTTGCAGCGTGTTGCAGGTCTGGTACTCTACCACAGCTTTCTTATCCATTCATCTGCTTATGGACATCTAGGTTGCTTCCACGTCCTGGCTATTATCAACAGTGCTCCAATGAATATTGGGGTACATGTGTCTCTTTCGATTCTGGTTTCCTCAGTGTGTATGCCCAGTAGTGGGATTGATGGATCATATGGCAGTTCTAGAAAGCCCAGTGATAAATCCAAGCACCTATTGATACCTTATCTTTGACAAAGGAGGCAAGAATATACAATGGAGAAAAGACAATCTCTTTAACAAATGGTGCTGGGAAAACTGGTCAATCACTTGTAAAAGAATGAAACTAGAACACTTGCTAACACCATACACTAAAATAAACTCAAAATGGATTAAAGATCTAAATGTAAGACTAGAAACTATTAAACTCCTAGAGGAAAACATAGGCAAAACACTCTCTGACATAAACCACAGCAGGATCCTCTATGACCCACCTCCTGGAATATTGGAAAAAAAGCAAAAATAAACAAATGGGACCTAATTAAAATTAAAAGCTTCTGCACAACAAAGTAAACTATAAGCAAGGTGAAAAGATAGCCTTCAGAATGGGAGAAAATAATAGCAAACGAAGCAACAAAGAATTAATCTCAAAAATATACAAGCAACTCCTGCAGTTCAATTCCAGAAAAATAAAAGACCCAATCAAAAAGTGGGCCAAAGAACTAAGCAGACCTTTCTCCAAAGAAGACATACAGATGGCTAATAAACACATGAAAAGATGCTCAACATCACTCATTATTAGAGAAATGCAAATCAAAACCACAATGAGGTACCATTTCACGCCAGTCAGAATGGCTGCTATCCAAAAGTCTACAAGCAATAAATGCTGGAGAGGGTGTGGAGAAAAGGGAACCCTCTTACACTGTTGGTGGCAATGCAAACTAGTACAGCCACCATGGAGAACAATGTGGAGATTCCTTAAAAAACTGAAAATAGAACTGAGGAAGGCTTTCTTATCTCTCCTTGCTATTCTTTGGAACTTCCCCAACAAATGGAAGCTGTTACCGTCCTTCATTCCAGAGAAGATCACAGTTTGATAACATCAAGAGAGAAACTCATCAGGAGACTACCTGAGGCCAGTTTAAAGGAACCAGAGAAGTTCATCAGAAGACCATCTGAGGCCAGATTAAAGAAGTGAAGACCCTACACACACCCTGATCCTTAGTAACCCCACTGTTGAACCCTTGCTATAAAACTCACCAAATCCTCCTGAGTTGGGACAGATTTTGAGGCATTACCCTGCTGTATCCCCTTTGCCTGGCAAAGCAATAAAGCTCTTCTTTATACTTCAGCCAAAACTCTGTCTCCAAAATGCTATTGGTCACTGGTGCACAGAGGCCACATTTTCAGCATCAGTAAGAACCTTTAGCAGACACTCTTTAATATCTCAAATCAAAGACTGGGCTAATTCAGAAACATGATTTGATAGTGAAGGCAGCTTTTCAGCATTCAGATATTTCACAGTGAGTAATTCAAATAATTATTCAGCATTCATTTGGACATTGATAGCTCTGGTCAAACTCATGAGATTGTCATCTTTGACACCCTTTTTCAGTGCTTCTCCCCAACTGCTGAGACTCTTATAGTCTTCAATGTTCTAGAAACTATTCCTCCCCCCCACTCACCCCAAATCCCAAAGTTAGAAACAATCTAATAGCATTCATTTACAATTTAGTGTGAAACAGAATAAATGCATTCCCTCTTCCCAAAGGCTACTTGAAATTTGAACTATAATTATAAAATGAAATGCTTGACCCTCTGTTAAAGGTATTATAGACAGCAGCAAGCAGATGAGAGGCTCTGAAATCATGCAAAGTAGATATTTTGAAAATTGAAATCTCCATAGTAATAATAGCATTTTCTATTTTTGAACACTCACTATGTGTCAGGAAGTAACACTAAGTGCTTTACCTAGATTATCTAACCACCCTGATAAGTAATTTCTGTGTTTACTCCTATTTTATAGATGATAATATTTAGGGCTCAAAAAATAAGTAATTTCAGTAAGGTTAATAGCTATTAAGAAGTAAAGATAAGCACGGCACTTTGTCTTATTCAAAAATCTGTATTCTTAGTCACTATGATGCTATGCTTGTCTTCAGATTTACAGGCACACTAGTGATATTGATCTTATAGAAAAGGAATAGGGTAGAAGCTGTTTTTCTGGCTCAATGGGACTTGCTTATATTAGTTGGAGCCTGAATTGATGGGACAGTGTCTAGAAGATTCTAATGACAATTAGAATTCTCGGGTTTACCTGTGAGGATTAGGTATGACACCAACCTTATGGCAGAAAGCAAAAAACTAAAGAGCCTCTTAATGAAAGTCAAAGAGGAGAGTGAAAAAGTTGCCTTAAAGCTCAACATTTAGAAAACAAAAATCATGGCATCCAGTCCTATCACTTCATGGCAAATAGATGGGGAAACAATGGAAACAGTGACAGACTTTATTTTTGGGGGGCTCCATAATCACTGCAGATGGTGACTTCAGCCATGAAATTAAAAGACGCTTGCTTCTTGGAAGAAAAACTATGACCAACCTAGACAGCATGATAAAAAGTAGAGACATTACTTTGCCAACAAAAGTCCGTCTAGTCAAAGCTATGGGTTTTCTAGTAGTCATGCATGGATGTGAGAGTTGGACTATAAAGAAAGCTGAGTGCCTAAGAATTGATATGTTCGAACTGTGGTATTGGAGAAGACTCTTGAGAGTCCCTTGAACTACAAAGAAACCAAGCCAGTCAATCCTAAAGGAAATCAGTCCTGAATATTCATTGGAAGGACTGATGCTGAAGCTGAAACTCCAATACTTTGGCCCCCTGATGCAAAGAACTAACTCATTGGAAAAGACCCTGATGCTGGGAAAGATTGAAGGTGGGAGGAGAAGGGGATGACAGAGGATGAGATGGTTGGATAGCATCACAGACTCGACGGACATGAGTTTGAGCAAGCTCCAGGAGCTGGTGATGGACAGGGAAGCCTAGCATGCTGCAGTCCATGGGGTCACAAAGAGTTCATGAGGGGAAACATCATACTTATGGAAGCCTTAAAGTAGACTGTGTTTCTTGGAAAACTGGATTTTAAACCAAATATCCAAAGCAGATAGTTTTATGAGCCCCTAATTAGCATCACAAAGGAAATAACAAAAGGTTAATGAGAGATGGTTAGTTTGGAAAGGTGGTTTCCTGGTGCCAGCTCCAGCAGCTCAGTCTGTTTCCAGACTCATTAGATGCTTAGATTGATCATCAGCTGAATTCAGGAAGTGCTCACTTGCTGTGTTAGCAGAAGGCTAGTGTGATTCACGGAGAAGGCGATGGCACCCCACTCCAGTACTCTTGCCTGGAAAATCCCATGGATGGAGGAGCCTGGTGGGCTGCAGTCCATGGGGTCGCTAAGAGTCAGACACGACTCAGAGACTTCACTTTCACTTTTCACTTTCATGCATTGGAGAAGGAAATGGCAACCCACTCCAGTGTTCTTGCCTCGATAATCCCAGGGACAGGGGAGCCTGGTGGGCTGCCGTCTATGGGGTCGCACAGAGTCGGACATGACTGAAGTGACTTAGCGGCGGCAGTGTGATTCAAGACATCTACCCTATAGATAACTAACTAGGACCCAACAGTAAGGTAATGTTTTCTGCAGTCAAATAAGGCAGGTTTTCTTTGCCTTCAACTTCAGTTGACATCAATTATAAATCTGAAAGTGTTTGGTGAAACTCCGAGATAATGAAACTTTCTAAGTTGACAGTTGGTACAAACAAAGGTCTGGCTCCAGGTCCTTAAGATCCAATTTGTGCATTAAAACCATATTTCTGAATTTGCATTTTGCACTAAGCAGAATCATCCAGTGAAATAAAATCCAAACTTAATAGAGTACTCACAGATAATCACTCAACTTCTAAAATGTACAGCTTGATGGACAGTGAGTCAACAAAAAGAATTTGCACTTTGGGCTTTACTCTGGACTTTGCCACTGATTTGTGTTCTGACATGAATAAAGTCTTCAAATTCTTAGTGTATCAGTTTTTCTTCCAGAAAAAAATATATGGAACAGATAATTATATGAAGCATATCTCTGAAATAAAATGGTTCCTTGAATTAAAAGAACTAAATTTTCTAGCTAGTGATAATAGTTCTCTAAATAATAGTTCCCTAAATTTAAATAATAATAATAAATAAGTATAGTTATCAAATAATAATAGTTATTATATTAAATAATAGTTCCCTAAATTTAATAGGATTCACATTTGCATATGAATGATGGTTCAGCTTCTGCATTGGACTTGCTTCAGTTTATCAACAGTTTACATGACTCTCACAAGCTGGAGGCATTTTTTTTCCCAATAAGCTGATTTTTAAATTAAATTAAAATCAAAACCATTCTTTTAGTTTACTTCCCATATTAAAACAACTGACAATCTCATTAGTGATTTAAAACAGCAGGTGGTGATGTCTTAGAACAGTCTGACCAGTCTATCTTGGAACCTATATCATTCCTCTTCCCCCTTTTTCCATGTATTAAAAAGGGAATATTCTATTGTTCACTCAGGTTGGAAACTCCATGGGATGAAAGAGGAGGGAAGAAAGCAAGTAATCAAATATCTATTATTATCCAAACTAAGAAGAGAAAAGAGAGACTATATGAGCTTACAAGTGGTGAAAGAAGCCATATATTGGAAAAAGTATTTCTGGATTTGAATTTACAAACTCATGGCTGGGAAGCTGCCTTGCTGTAATCAACTAAAATTACCAAGTTTCTCCAGGTGATTACAGTAGTGTTTGTTTACAGATATCTATTAAAAGGGAAGCAAAATAATGAGTTGCACTTTTATTTTAAAGCAGATTACAGTTGCACTCCTGCATGATTTAGCATAGGTATTAAACCACAAATTAGAAAGAACTTAAGATCAAGATTTCCAGAAGAAATATCAATAACCTCAGATATGCAGATGATACAAGCCTTATGGCAAAAAGTGAAGAAGAACTAAAGAGCCTCTTGAGGAATGTGAAAGAGGAGAGTGAAAAAGTTGGCTTAAAGCTCAACATTCAGAAGACAAAGATCATGGCATCCAGTCCCATCACTTCACGGCAAATAGATGGGGAAACAGTGGAAACAGTGACAGATTTTTTTTTTTTTGGAGGGGGGGCTCCATAATCATTGCAGATGGTGACTGCAGCCATGAAATTAAAAGACACTTGCTCCTAGGAAGGAAAACTTTGACCAACCTAGACAGCATATTAAAAATCAGAGACATTACTTTGCCAACAAAGGTCCGTCTAGTCAAGGCTATAGTTTTTCCAGTAGTCATATATGGATGTGAGAGTTGGACTATAAAGAAAGCTGAGTGCTGAAAAATTGATGCTTTTGAACTGTGGTGTTGGAGAAGACTTTTGAGAGTCCCTTGGACTGCAAGGAGATCCAACCAGTTCATCCTAAAGGAAATCAGTCCTGAGTGTTCATTGGAAGGATGAATGTTGAAGCTGAAACTCCAATACTTTGGCCACCTGATGTGAAGAACTGATTCATTGGAAAAGACCCTGATGCTGGGAAAGGTTGAAGGCAGGAGGAGAAAGAGACAACAGAGGATGAGATGGTTGGATGGCATCACCGACTCAATGGACATGAGTTTGGGTAAACTCCGGAAGTTGGTGATGGACAGGGAGGCCTGGTCCATGCAGTCCATGGGGTCACAAAGAGTCGGACACAACTGAACAACTGAACTGAACTGAACTGAAGACTTAGCTAACTGGAGCAGGGGGAGATGAATGTGTTTTTAAGGTTTTAACTTCTGCCAAAAATCTTCCTGTTCAAATAAGACAGAAACCTAAAGAGTCTCATTTGCCATGAAAGTCAAAATTATTAAGATTTGAAAGAACTAAAGATATGATGTTGCCTATTGTTTCATATTTAATAGCTTACAAGTTTGTTGACTATGCTGTTGTGAAGAATAATGGAATAGAATGATTGTTTCTGATAGCCAGAAACCCTCAAAAGACAAAATGTCTCTCTCTCATGAGGCCACCTCAATGAAACAGAACTTTGAATGAATTCACCAAGAATTCATTTTCTGATAACCTCCTTTGGCCCCTTCTGAATTTAGTACCTTTCAAATCACCTCTCGTACCTATCTATCTCACCTATTCCTCCAACTACAACAGTAGATCTTTGGGGTGCACATTTTGGGGTGATAACCTGTATTTACCATATCCAGTATTTTACCATAATACCTAAAATGCCACAATATTCTTCTGACTTTTCACCTTCACACTAATGCTTAGTAGTGAAGGATTTGCTCTAAAATGACTCTAGATACTGATAGCCCACTGATAATCTCTTTAGGCCACCATGGATAACTGCCTTATAGTCTCTCTGCATGGCAAAATAACTGGTTTAAGGGCTCCATTCTTCCTAATTGCAAAAGCATCTGTTTTGTCTACCCACTTTAGGCTGTGCATAAGTTTCTAAAAAAACAACTCTTCTGATGGCTCTAAAGGTCAGTTCAAACCTTTTCTAATTTGGTCCTTGGTGATTTTTCCATGGCTAAAGTTTTATTGGGGGTAAGCCTTGTAGGAAGAGAAATTGAAAAGACTTCCTTGGCAAGCCACATTTCCAAAGTGATGTGTCAAATTAGCTTTCATTGGCCCAAAATAAACAGATAATGAGCCATCTGGTAAGGACAGAGATCAAATATACCTGGGGCAAAGACCTGATCCTGGATGATAAAAAAGCATCTACAGTAAGAGAAGAAAGCCATCTCACAGATATTTTGCCTATACAATAAGGAAGTAATACAGGATTTTGGTATTCTTGAAATTGCTTTTTAAATCAGGACTCAATTCTTCATATTTATTTCATAAGAAAAGGGTTAATGGGAAGATGAACAGAAAAAAATATTTCATAAATATTTAAATGGAAAGTTCAGTTTGTTTTCCCATCCTGATGGAGTTTATTTATGGTGCTTAACCACCTTAATGATGGAACAGAAATGATGTTAAATAGATTGAAAAACCCAAAGAAGATAATGATCTTGATATTTCAATGGACTGTTTTAGTATGTGAATCAATCATATGATTTATCCCTATAAAACAATTTTATTTGCTTCTCATCTGTTGTCCTATTGCCAGCATCCCTACTTATCATGGCCTACAGAACTTGCTTTATCATGAAGCAATTGGAAAAACTTCACCTAGCAAATCACCCAAATAGAGCTTAATTTTATCTCACATGCTATCTCAGGGCGTGATCCACTTGGAACTTTTAGTTGTCTCAAAGTCATTGTCTATTTTAAGTTTTATTATTAATAATTACCTATAGTAAAGGATTCATTATTCATCAAGAGAATAAATACCAAGGTCTTTCCTGAGTGGTTGACACTGAGAATTTCTATATTTCTGAGCACTTGGAAAGAATTGGAGGATGGAGGCTATATAAAGGGAGCACACTGAACAGTTAAGAATTTCATTCTCTAGGAGTTTATGGCCAAATAGCACAAATGGTCCAGTATGGAATAGATTGCATGGGATCAGTGAAGAAATTAATTAAGACAACTTCAGCTGGAAAGCAAAATCCTTTTCAAAAGACACTTCTGCGTAATGGGATTCCTTTGGAGGAATACTGGAAACCACGCCCTGAGATAGCATGTGAGATAAAATTAAGCTCTATTTGGGTGATTTGCTAGGTGAAGTTTTTCCAATTGCTTCATGATAAAGCAAGTTCTGTAGGCCATGATAAGTAGGGATGCTGGCAATAGGACAACAGATGAGAAGCAAATAAAATTGTTTTATAGGGATAAATCATATGATTGATTCACATACTAAAACAGTCCATTGAAATATCAAGATCATTATCTTCTTTGGGTTTTTCAATCTATTTAACATCATTTCTGTTCCATCATTAAGGTGGCATTGAAACATGTAAAATATCATGTATGAAATGAGTTGCCAGTCCAGGTTCGATGCACGATACTGGATGCTTGGGGCTAGTGCACTGGGACGACCCAGAGGGATGGTATGGGGAGGGAGGAGGGAGGAGGGTTCAGGATGGGGAACACATGTATACCTGTGGTGGATTCATTTTGATATTTGGCAAAACTAATACAATTATGTAAAGTTTAAAAATAAAATAAAATTTTAAAAAAAGAAAACATTATTATATAAAAAAGAGGAAGAATGCTTTTATTTCAAAGTAGATAAACTTGAGCTGTCCTAAAAGAATTCTCTGACCAAAAAGCCCAAGCCAAAATAACGCTAGCAAACAACCACTAAGAGCATGGATGTTTCCATTAGTTCGGCTGTGCTGTGCTTGTCGTTCAGTCATGTACGATTCTTTGTGACCCCATAAACTATAGCCCACCAGGCTCCTCTGTCCATGAAGGTTCTCCAAGCAAGAATACTGGAGTGGATTGCCATGCCCTCCTCCACAGGATCTTCCCAACCCAGGGATTGAACCCAGGTCTCCCACATTGCACGTGGATTCTTTACCATCTGAGCCACCAGGGAAGGCCAAGATTACTGGAGTGGGTAGTCTATCCCTTCTCCAGCAGATCTTCCCGAAGCAGGAATTAAACCGGGGTCTCCTTACATGCAGGTAGATTCTTTACCAGCTGAGCTACCCAGGAAAAACCTTCCATTAGTTAAGGACAACATTTTATTCTAGTGGCCACCTTATCAATAAAATGTAAATAATGCTTTGGAAGGAATCCATTTATCTGGTGCAACAATGTAGTTGAAATAAACAAAAGCATCCACCTGTTATCTCTCTTCCCACCTACCCAGCCATTGCTGAGACTGAGAATGGATAAAGGTCCTGGACCTCAAAAGGAAAGAGAAACTGGGTATTGAGTATCACTGAGTACTTCCTAACCAGAAAGGTAAATAGGCATGTCAGAGATTAAACCTACCATTTTACAATGACATTAACTAAAATTAAGCAGGAAGTTCAATCTCAGAGCAGAAGAATTTAAAAAGAAAATCCTTAACATTGTGACTGTTCAAATTAGAACATCAAGGAAGACTCTTTCATGATACTCTTATTAAAAATATGACCTTGACTGTAACCATCTTCTTTTTAGTTTCTTCTGCTTTATTGGCACAATATTAATAAGATTCATATTAGTCCCAGGCTCTATTCTTAGAAATATTTCTAAAATAAGAGTTATTCATTTCATCATTGAGCTGACCTTGTTCACCCCAGTAAAACTCAGATAAGCAAATCTAAAAAGGTGATAATTTTCACAGTCAATAACAAAAGTAGCTGACACTTTCCCAGAGCTGGACCTATTGCTGAATGAATGAATAACAATATCTACGTATGGATTGTTCCTACCTGGTATTAGAATGCTGTATACCTGAGGCAAGATGAGAAAACCTGAAAGCCATATATATAGAAACTCTGTATACATATACTTTACTGTGTTCAAGTAATTAAACATTTTACCTGGTATGTTTTCAAGAGGCTAAAGACATCTTTAAACAATTCTATATGAGCAAAACCAGGGGAGAAATAACCACATGAATTGCAAAACAGTATATCTAAAAGATGCTAATTTGACTCCAGGGGGAGCTAATCAACCTCTTTGTTGAACTAAAGATAAACCTTTTTGACAGCAAATACTGTCTGATAAAATGGAATTTTCAATTACTCTATGAACATCTGGTTCATGCTACCATTTCTGGAGCCCAGCAGCACACTGCCTTGCAATGTCACAAAATATTCTCCATTGAGAACTCCCTATTTTGCTAAGAGACTAATTGAAATGAATGGCAATTTAGTGAGGTGAGAGGTGAGTCAGGGGATAGGTAAGAGGATAAGGAAGGGACATTCAGTCATGGAATCATAATTTCATTAAAAGGCTATAGGAAATGAAATTACATACTGTTGATAGAGTGTTGAAAGTGTAAACATCCTAATACACCTGTGCTTGAAACTAGAATATGCATAGTGTGCAGCCTCCAGAACATTTTCATGGCTAATTTGCAACAGCGGTTGCATTAGGCACAGCTCAAGTTCTTTAAATCCATGTTTTACACAACAAACATGTTAAATGATATACAGGTGATGAAAATAGCAAATGAATAAGTTTAGGAAAATGCGAAGAACCTACACTTTCAGAAATAAAGCAATTATTATATTGCATTTGGGTGCTTTTGGATGTGAAAATCAGATAGATGTTCTCACAAATTTCTGTACATTGCTTCCATTTGGTATCAATTAGCATGGGAGGGAAACCAATTCAGTGTTGTAGTGAGTTCCAAATTAGGTGCATATTATAGCAATTAAATTCAATTTTTCAGCTGATGAATTTATAATCAATAATTAAATCATAAGGTAAGAGAGATTGAGTGTGATTTGAAACAAATTAGTTGGGCTTGGGACGAGTATGTACAGTTCTAAGACATGAACCCATAAACTCTAATTTCATCAGAACTACACATTTGAATATTCATAATGGGATATACAAGTCATCACAAATGAGCATGCAAAGAAGCAAGGAGACAAAAGCCTATTAAACCCAGCACTATTCAACCCAGAAATAACCTTGACAGGAAGGGCTTGCAGTCCTATGAGACTCCCAAATGTGCAACAAACCCATGAGCCTCTGGCACCTCTGAGCACTCTACTTTTTGCTTACTCTTCTTAGAGATTGTCTGCAGAAATTGCACAGGGCAAAATTTTTATCCCTGCAAGAAAGTGTAATTTTACCAAATAACTCAAATTCAGGGAGGGAAAACATTGGTTAAAAGATTTGAGTGTGACTCCCCAACTCAGCACCAAATCAGGTGGTAAAATATGCTGAGTGACAATACTGACTTGTTTTCAACGTACTCTGAGAGCTACAGAGACATAGCATTGCAAAAAGTGCCATATGCCAGTAGAAAGTATAGGATAAAGAACGCTCCATCAGCTGCTTTTCTGGGAAGCCATGACAAGAGCTACAGTACTGGGGGAGAGCTGAGACATATTAAGTCAAAGGCACTATAGATGATAAATGTAATTCAGACACCTGGCAACTAGGAAATTTGGCTCAGTCAGTTCATCAACCCACTGATCAGGTTTTAGGCATGTTGCAAGTGATACTAGGATTGGTAATAATTCAGAAAGCAGAGATTCTTATTATTTCATCTTATCTCCACCCTGACACAGCTCACAGATATGTCTGGTTGGGGCAATCAAAAAAAACCAAAACCAACACAATTCTGTAAAGTAATTATCCTTCAATTAAAAATAAATAAATTTAAAATTTTTAAAAATTGTAATTATCCTCCAATTAAAAATTTTTAAAAGATTAAAAAAAAAAAAACAGCAAACTGATGGTACAAAGGAATGCTGCTGCTAAGTCACTTCAGTCATGTCCGACTCTGTACGACCCCAGAGACGGCAGCCCACCAGGCTCCCCCATCCCTGGGATTCTCCAGGCAAGAGTACTGGAGCAGGTTGCCATTTCCTTCTCCAATGCATGAAAGTGAAAAGTGAAAATGAAGTCGCTCAGTCGTGTCCAACTCCTAGCGACCGCATGGACTGCAGCCTACCAGGCTCCTCCATCCATGGGATTTTCCAGGCAAGAGTACTGGAGTGAGTTGCCATTGCCTTCTCTGACAAAGGAATGGGGTCTGTGGAAATTCCATCTGGGTGACGGGTAACCCAAGGTATCCAGGTGGCAGTAGCAGGAACACCCAGAGCCCATGGTGTCAATAGTGTAAGCTGGGGATTCTGTATACAGCAACAGCAGTGGTGACCTCACCACACAACTTCTGTTATCATTTGGAGCACTGTTTCTGGCTCTGCATCTCTTGGGCAACTCAATATCATTTGAATGAATTCTTTATCTACTCAAATTAATAAAATGTAGAACATATTGACTGTAACCAGTATGTTTCCAATAAAATTAAAAGTAAAACAAACAAACAAACAAAAAAACCCACAATCTGAAGTCAAGGGTCTAAATCCAGACTCTTGCCCTTTGAGTACAAAATTCTTCCAGCTATTCTCCTTTGGTTAAATATAGTGATCCTGCATTCCCTTGTCTAGGAATGTTCTCAGAGAAAAGTAACTGAAAATTAAGGGATCTGAGAATCTCAAAGCACCCTTGACATTCACATTGAGCATTCTTTAGCTACAGTAGGGTTAAAAGAATAAACTCCAAAGAAAGTTTTGGCAGTGTGAAGAAGTATAGGGCCCTGGTTAAGAAAATGAGAAGCAAATACTGTTTGTACATTTTCCTCAAACACTAGCAACACAATATGAGCTCATTGAACAACTTGCTCCTGTTCAAGGAAAAAAATTAACAGTTGAATAAAATTATCCTTATTTGGAAAATCCTGAGATTCTTCATCATTCATATGTCTATATATATATGCAAAGAAAAATTCTGCACTAATATCCAAATTGGAAACATCACAGAGAGATCTACAGACATGAAATCCAAGATGAGATAAATTCCCCCAAACAAAGGCATAAGGTGAAATGTATTGGGTATATTTGGCCCAACTTTGGAGTAATTCTGATAGGACTAGAAAAAATAATTATCAGGATCAGAGTTAGTCTGACAGTATCATTATAACCCTTGCTCTTCTCCAGAGACATCCATTCAAATCTCAAAAACTGTTCAGCTCTGGCAACTTTTGGATTTTGGGGTACTTTGGTTTGAGATGCCTAACACAGTATCAGTGAACCAAAGAGAACTGGGACCTTTTTTCCTCAAGATATCTTTGAGACTTTCAGCACTGTCTGAGTCCAGAGGAGATTCCATTTTCCCTTCTCACCTTTCTAGATCAGTAGTCCTCAGGAGCAACAATACCATGTTGCCCTGGAATGAATAACTAGAACCACACTAATTATGATTACTATTTATGTAATTATGTAATTAGAATGGTTACCAGATCAGGCAGGCATGCATGATAAATTTGTTCATATTTGTCTTTCAACTACTTGTGTGAAGTCAAGTGAGCCTTAGGAAGCATCACTATGAACAAAGCTAGTGGAGGTGATGGAATCCCAGTTGAGATAGTTCAAATCCTGAAAGATGATGCTGAGAAAGTGCTGCATTCAATATGGCATCAAATGTGGAAAACTCAGCAGTGGCCACAGGACTGGAAAAGGTCAGTTTTCATTACAATCCCAAAGAAAGGCAATGCCAAAGAATGCTCAAACTACCGCACAATTGCACTCATCTCACACCTAGTAAAAAGTAATGCTTAAAATCCTCCAAGCCAGGCTTCAGCAATACATGAACCGTGAACTTCCAGATGTTCAAGCTGGTTTTAGAAAAGGCAGAGGAACCAGAGATTAAATTGCCAACATCTGCTGGATCATTGAAAAAGCAAGACAGTTCCAGAAAAACATCTATTTTTGCTTTATTGACTATACCAAAGCCTTTGACTGTGTGGATCACAATAAACTGTGGAAAATTTTGAAAGAGATGGGCATACCAGACCACCTGACCTGCCTCTTGAGAAATTTGTATGCAGGTCAGGAAGCAACAGTTACAACTGGACATGGAACAACAGACTGGTTCCAAATAGGAAAAGGAGTATGTCAAGGCTGTATATTGTCAGCCTACTTATTTAACTTATATGCAGAGTACATCATAAGAAATGCTGGGCTGGAGGAAGCACGAGCTGGAATCAAGATTGCTGGGAGAAATATCAATAACCAGATATTCAGATGACACCACCCTTATGGCAGAAAGTGAAAAGAATTAAAGAGCCTCTTGATGATAGTGAAAGAGGAGAGTGAAAAAGTTGGCTTAAAGCTCAACATTCAGAAAACTAAGATTATGGCATGTGGTCCCATCACAATGGGAAACAATGGAAACAGTGGCTGACTTTAGTTTTCTGGGCTCCAAAATCACTGCAGATGGTGACTGCATCCATGAAATTAAAAGACACTTACTGCTTGGAAGGAAAGTTATGACCAACCTAAACAGCATATTAAAAAGCAGAGGCATTACTTTGCCAACAAAGGTCCATCTAGTCAAGGCTATGGTTTTGCCAGTGGTCATGTATGGATGTGAGAGTTGGCTATAAAGAA
The DNA here is from genome assembly GCF_055505025.1 of Bos grunniens. Taxonomy (NCBI): domain Eukaryota; kingdom Metazoa; phylum Chordata; class Mammalia; order Artiodactyla; family Bovidae; genus Bos; species Bos grunniens. Next base: position 93,694,489 of record NC_141194.1, on the reverse strand, counting down.
AGCTGAGCACAGAAGAATTGATGCTTTTGAACTGTGGTGTTGTAGAAGACCCTTGAGAGTCCCTTTGTCTGCGAGGAGATCCAACCAGTCCATGCTAAAGGAGATCAGTCCTGGGTGTTCATTGGAAGGACTGATGTTGAAGCTGAAACTCCAATACTTTGGCCACCTGATGCGAAGAGCTGACTCACTTGAAAAGCCCCTGATGCTGGGAAAGATTGAGGGCAAGAGGAGAAGGGGACGATAGAGGATGGGATGGTTGGATGGTATTACCAACTCGATGGACATGGGTTTGGGTGGACTCCAGGAGTTGGTGATGGACAGGGAGGCCTGGCGTGCTGCAGTTCATGGGGTCACAAAGAGTTGGATATATCTGAGAGACTAACACTTTCACTTATAGGAAGCTCAGTTGTACTGGGATATCATAAGGTAGAGCCAGAGATGTAAGCAAGACCTGAATTCCCTTTGTACCTAAACATTAATGACTCAACCAAATTGTAAAGAACAAACACAAGGGATGGTTGAAGGTTTAGGCACTGCTAGAACAATGGAAAAATGAAGATACATGTATGAGAACTGAATATTGAGAAACAAAATGTAGAAGTGTGCCAAAACAGAACAGCAAAAATGTGTGTATGTGATCCCCACCTTAAATGTAGGAGAGTCTTGGGATAATGCCATATATTTGCTTTAGAATCTCATTATTACACTATCTATAGGATATACATACAATACATCCCTTTTGTAAGAAACATCCCCTCAGATAAACTAGCTCCAGTCCACTGGTACTGTTTTCCTAGAGATACGGGACAAAAAAAAAAAAAAAAAGACACAAAAAAACAGATATTGTTCTAGACAAGCACAAAGTGAGAATCAATTCTGACTATTTCTTTTCCTAGAGTTATTTCATTTTAGAGAACATCTAACTAAAACCCTTTCTGATATAAATGAAAAAGCATTTCTTTGAGACACAAGACTAGAAAATGATACACATCAGTCTGTATTCTGTGACATGCTGCTAATCCTCTGAGAATTAAATAACCTCTGTTTCAGTTATATAAATGTTTAATTTTTTCATCTTTAGTCTTAGGTTGCTTGGAAAGTATATTATCTCTGAGGATGTCACCAGTCACCAATTAGGGAAGGCAGCTCACAGTTGGTAGTGACTTACATATATTATAGACTTTGACACTTGGATCTGCTGGGAAAGGGATGGATTAAACAATCTAATAGAATCTACAGTGAGAAACTTTTTCTCAACAGAAAACATTTTGTTTTGTGGATCATGCATTTTTTTTCCTTTGGTTTCATTTATAAGACCAAAACAAAGCCATTTAATGATGTATACAGTGAAATGAAACAGTTGAAGACCAGCACATAATCACCATATTTTGTTTTCTCATCTTTAAGTCTTTTAGCAGCAGGGCTTCCAGCTGAGCTTGCGTCTAGCTACTCTCAAGACATAGCCAAGCATTCTGAAGCTTCACTGAGCCTAAACACCAAGCTGAATTCATAGTTCTTAATTGAAAAAGACAGGCTGTTTGCCTAGCATGTTTGCATCAGTAAAACATTGAAAATGACATTTGTGCCCAAGTCCATCTGAACATTCTGCCTTAGCTGAACTCTGCTAATGTTTTTATACCCTGGTTTATGCTTGGAACAGTTTTAAATAGCTCCTCTTGCTAAAGCATGTGTGCTAGATTCCCAAAAATAGACTCTTCTTCATACATGAGGATGTCGTTCCTGACACATGCTTTGAGGCATTTTTGACATGCACAGAATGTTACATTAAGTTTTCTTACTCTGGTGTCTCCTATGACCAGTGGCTTGCATTTGCCTGGTAGCTAGAGGGATTTGGCGGCATCACCATCTCATAGACAAAGTGGGAAGTTTTGCACTCTGTCTCCTCAGTAAAGAGTATGCAATATGTGGTCAGAGAAGAGTCTCCTTCTGGGAAAAGCTAACTAGCCTGATATGGAAATAAAACTCACCCCTTTGGTGTCATAAGTGCTGTGTTCTCTGCAACTCAACTGGTCAGTTGAATTCATGTACTAAATCAAAAAGAGGCATTTTTCCTGGTGAGAAGGCATCTGTTGATCTCCTATGTTTGTGATGCAGTTATGATTGACAAGTGTGTATGCAATATGCATAGGTAGTCAGCTTTTTAAGTGCTTAAACGTTTATATGATCATAGTGAATCCACTCATAGAGGGCAAAGAAGAGTCTGGACAGGCGTCAGGACATCTCGAAACCCTTTAGGTGCTACTGAGGCATGAGCATAATACACACCTTCAACATATACTCATTACAGTAAAGAACAGTACAGGAGTACAGTGAGCCTCTAAACATCCTGAGTTCTTTGGAATCTATGGTTGCAACTTATAGCCAATCAGTCCTTACCATGGTCAGGCATCTGAGATCCCATGGAGGTCACACTGGTGTTCAGCACATCATTGACAGCAGTGTCACAATACAGGCTCCGCTGGATATCATGTTCACTGTCAGTCTGGTCGCTCTCCTCATGGCCGCTATCCTTTAGGCTGTTGCCCTCTAAGTCCTTGAAGGTGGAGCTGCTGGGTTGAAGAAAGAATGATAATTTATAACTGTGACAGATCTGATTTTTAAAAATCTTTCAGAGCCAGGATGATGTCAGCTCCGTGATGAGGCCAACAGTGACTGGATGGTCCATCAGGGCAGGAGAAAGAAAACTTTCTGTTTAAAGATCATGGAACTTAACACTGTAGAGAGGTTCTCACTATTGAATGCTGATGAAGCTAATCACTTTCATTCACTTATCTTCAGGGCATCACTACAGGCAAGGCAGAAGGAACTACAATTCTGAAACAACCACCTGCAAAAAATATCATTATTTCAGAAGGTTTTTTTCCTCTTATGCAATCAAAGTAAAATAATAACAGCTAAAGTTTACTGAGGGATTACTGTGCATGAGGCACTGTTCTAAGTGCTTGATATGAGTTCACTTTTTAAAATAATCACAACTCTATAAAATAAAGGTGCTATTAATATTCACATTTCATGAAAAAAAGAGGCACACATAAGTTGAATAACTTGTCCAAGGTCACACAGCTGGTTAAAATGTAGCAGATTTAAGACCAAACCCAGGCGGTCTGACTCCAGAGCCTGGCCCCTTAACCCCTATTTATACTGCCTCTCCAAAGATGTCTACTAAGCAACTGTGAAAATGAAAGTGGGAGAAATTGACGTAATGCAATTTAAATAGAAAGGGTTATCAGGATCAGAGAACTTGGGTCAGATTTAACTGAGAGAGGCTGAGGGACAGAGTCAAAGAAAAAAAAGGAGAGGTAGGAGCTGAGAAGAGAGCCTTGGTACATGGCAAGTAAGACGAAAGTGAGAACCAGAGGAAACAGTGCGTGCAGTTATGCTAAGAACATGGCAACCTGCAGCTCAAGACTTTGTGGGTAAATTTTTCTTGCACTTAGTAAATCAATCCACCATTCCATGCACTAACCATATTACCCAAGAACCCCACTGCAGCTGCTGCTGCTAAGTCGCTTCAGTCATGTCCATCTCTGTGCAACCCCATGGACTGCAGCCTACCAGGCTTCTCCGTCCATGAGATTTTCCAGGCAAGAGTACTGGAGTGGGTTGCCATTGCCTTCTCCGCAAGAACCCCACACCATTTCTCAAAAGATAAGAGACTAATACATCAGGTACATCCATAGAGGCCTCATCTTCTCTAATACTTTGTATGTCCTGACAGAATGTGCAGCTGTGATGCACCATGGACTATAAATTAGGCATAAAAAATACCTAGTGAATGGTGAATCCATTCCCTAGTCAGTAAGGAAGCAGCGAAGGCATACTCAAGAAAATGTGTTGTTGTCTCAACAAGGGAGAGCAGCATGCTTGTGAATTAGGACAAGTCCCAACAGACCTACTGTACTTCTGAAAAGGCAGCCCTGTGGAGATGACACTGCAAACTCACTCAATCTGCTCAACCTTGAACATCCACAGGCCTGACTCTCTGAGGCTTTGATAAGAACACTAAGTACATATGATGAAGAGCTATGCCATGGACACAATGCCTACATTGTCATTCTCCACACTGGTCAAAAGGAATGACAGCAGATTTTTAACATATGACCAACCTAGATGTAGAATGTTTGCTGCCCTGAATATGAAAAGGAAAAGATCAAAAGGGCAGTAACGGGAAAGCCATAATTATCAGAAAATGAAGGGCAAAAGGGGGTGAAGCACTGACCTATTTGCTAATTATTTTCAGAAAGAATAAATGAGCATCAACTGTATTAAAACTAAAATCACTCAACAGGCCAACTCACTCAGCTCCTTCAAATTTTGTCATGTAGCTACTCAGCCCTGTGGACCCACCAGGATGCAGTTCTATTCAAAAACCAATCATCCTATGAGTTTTTATGGTCATTAACACCAATTGGAAACACATACTTTAAAATGTGTCACTATCTCTAGCTTCATGGCACAGATTTGGAGGCTTCCTATAAGTACTAATTCCACAGAATGAACAGATTCAAAGTTCGCTTTTTAGAAAAAAACTCTGGTCCTGTCCACATGCACCCCTGCACCTCAGGAGAAAGGAAATGACCTGCCTGGATGGTCTTACTGGCTCCTACATTTTTATAACAAATAATTTTTGACCTACATTCATTCCTGCTATCTGAAGAATGTGAAAATTTCTTTAGTTCACAATGCACGATTGTTACCTTAAACCACAGAATTCAACTCTGACTTCACTGCATTTCAGCAGTTGCTAAAACTTGCTTGAGACAGATGATGGTGAGGGGTATAAAATAAGGACAATGTAATTAACCATTCTTTTAGAGCAAGGTTCCCAACCTTGGCACTACTGACACTGTATAAGTCTGTTGGTGGGGGGAGGCAGGTCTTCTGTCCATTATAAGACGTTTAGCAGCATCTCTGGCCTCTATGTACTAGATGCCAGTCATGCCTCTCCCAGAAGGCACAACCAGAAATGTCTCCAGACATTGCCAAATAACTCCCAGTTGAGAACCACTGCTCTAGGTTCTTTAAACTCTATTCCTGTAACATGTTATATTTCCTGACTGTAGTGCAAAGAGCATTGAACTTGGAGTCATCAGAACAAGTGATAATCCTTAGTCTGCCACTTCATCTATGGGAACCTGGGCCTGATAGCTAATGTCTCTGTGCCTTGATTTCCTTGTCTGTAAAATGCATCTGCTGGGAATTCCTTGGTGGTCCAGTGGTTAGGACTCCTTGCTTTTACTTCCAAGGGCCTGGGTTCAATCCCTTCTCAGGGAACTAAGCACATGATTATTAATCAACTATACTCCAATTTTCAACAAAAAAAATAATGAAAAATTAAACCCTAGAAAAATGCATTTGCTAAAACCTCCTTTACAAAGCCATTTTGAAGACTTCATCAAATACTTCACATGAAGTACCAGTTATACACAAATGCTCAATAAATGGTTATTGCTTAATATGATCATTACTCCCATATATGATAATGATTTCATTGACTTACAACTAAATATTATGTACATAGTTTTTTTTTAATTGGAGGCTAATTACTTTACAATATTGTAGTGGTTTTGCCATGCATTGACATGAATCAGCCATGGGTGTACATGTGTTCCTCATCCTGAACCCTCTTGCCACCTCCCTCCCCATCCCATCCTTCTGGGTCATCCCAGTGCACCAGCTCCAAGCATCCTGTCCCATGCATCAAACCTGGACTGGCGATCTGTTTCACATATGATAATATACATGTTTCAATGCTATTCTCTCATATCATCCCACCCTCACCTTCTCCCACAGAGTCCAAAAGACTGTTCTATACATCTGTGTCTCTTTTGCTATCTAGCATATAGGGTTATCGTTACCATCTTTCTAAATTCCATATATATGCATTAGTATACTGTATTGGTGTTTTTCTTTCTGACTTACTTCACTCTGTATAATAAGCTCCAGTTTCATCCACCTCATTAGAACTGATTCAAATGTATTGTTTTTCATGGCTGAGTAATATTCCATTGTGTATATGTACCACAGCTTTCTTATCCATTCATCTGCTGAGGGACATCTAGGTTGCTTCTATGTCCTGGCTATTATAAACAGTGCTGCGATGAACAATGGGGTACACGTGTCTCTTTCAATTCTGGTTTCTTCAGTGTGTATGCCCAGCAGTGGGATTGCTGGGTCATATGGCAGTTCTATTTCCAGTTTTTTAAGGAATCTCTACACTGTTCTCCATAGTGGCTGTTCTAATTTGCATTCCCACCAACAGTGTAAGAGGGTTGCCTTTTCTCCACACCCTCTCCAGCATTTATTGTTTGTAGACTTTTGGATAGCAGCCATTCTGACCGGCATGAGATGGTACCTCATTGTGGTTTTGATTTGCATTTCTCTGATAATGAGTGATGTTGAACATCTTTTCATGTGTTTGTTAGCCATCTGTATGTCTTCACTGGAGAAATGTACATAGTCTTTGTATAGGATTGATATAGGAAATGCATATATAAAGAATGCTGCTATATCTTCTATAAACTATAGTCAGACATTGTCCACTATATCAATTTCTTCTAAAATTAAGGGACAGGAAAAGAAATTCTATCCAGTGGGTATCCTTCCTTTATTGAAAAATGAGAATGACATGCTCTGGTATACTTACTCTGTCTTGGCTTCTCAAAAGCTTCAAGGAAAATATAATGTTTAATTGCAGTGAGTTAGATGCCAGGGATCTCTATTTTGCTTTTCCTAATTGGTTTTGGCTCTATCTTTTAAAATTTTGATAATCATTTAGAGATCTCTTCAAGAAAATTAGAGATACCAAGGGAACATTTCATGCAAAGATGGGCTCGATAAAGGACAGAAATGGTATGGACCTAGCAGAACCAGAAGATATGAAGAAGAGGTGGCAAGAATACACAGAAGAACTGTACAAAAAAGATCTTCACAACCCAGATAATCACGATGGTGGGATCACTCATCCAGAGCCAGACATCCTGGAATGTGAAGTCAAGTGGGCCTTAGAAAGCATCACTATGAACAAAGCTAGTGGAGGTGATGGAATTCCAGTTGAGCTATTTCAAATCCTGAAAGATGATGCTGTGAAAGTGCTGCACTCAATATGCCAGCAAATTTAGAAAACTCAGCAGTGGCCACAGGACTGGAAAAGGTCAGTGTTCATTCTAATCCCAACGAAAGGCAATGCCAAAGAATGCTCAAACTACCACACACAATTGCACACATCTCACACGCTAGTAAAGTAATGCTCAAAATTCTCCAAGCTAGGCTTCAGCAATACGTGAACCATGAACTTCCTGATGTTCAAGCTGGTTTTAGAAAAGGCAGAGGAACCAGAGATCAAATTGCCAACATCCACTGGATCATGGAAAAAGCAAGAGAGTTCCAGAAAAACATCTATTTTTGCTTTATTGACTATGCCAAAGCCTTTGACTGTGTGGATCACAATAAACTGTGGAAAATTCTGAAAGAGATGGGCATACCAGACCACCTGACCTGCCTCTTGAGAAATCTGTATGCAGGTCAGGAAGCAACAGTTACAATTGGACATGGAACAACAGAATGGTTCCAAATAGGAAAAGGAGTACATCAAGGCTGTATATTGTCACCCTGCTTATTTAACTTATATGCAGAGTACATCATGAGAAACGCTGGACTGGAAGAAACACAAGCTGGAATCAAGATTGCCAGGAGAAATATCAATAAACTCAGATATTCAGATGACACCACCCTTATGGCAGAAAGTGAAGAGGAACTAAAAAGCCTCTTGATGAAAGTGAAAGAGGAGAGTAAAAAAGTTGGCTTAAAGCTCAACATTCAGAAAACAAAGATCATGGCATCTGGTCCCATCACTTCATGGGAAATAGATGGGGAAACAGTGGAAACAATGTCAGACTTTATTTTTTGGGGCTCCAAAATCACTGCAGATGGTGACTGCATCCATGAAATTAAAAGACTCTTACTCCTTGGAAGGAAAGTTATGACCAACCTAGATAGCATATTCAAAAGCAGAGACATTACTTTGCCAACAAAGGTCCGTCTAGTCAAGGCTATGGTTTTTCCTGTGGTCATGTATGGATGTGAGAGTTGGACTGTGAAGAAGGCTGAGCACTGAAGAATTGATGCTTTTGAACTGTGGTGTTGGAGAAGACTCTTGAGAGTCCCTTGGACTGCAAGGAAATCCAACCAGTCCATTCTGAAGGAGGTCTGCCCTGGGATTTCTTTGGAAGGAATGATGCTAAAGCTGAAATTCCAGTACTTTGGCCACCTCATGTGAAGAGTTGACTCACTGGAAAAGACTCTGATGCTGGGAGGGATTGGGGGCAGGAGGAGAAGGGGACAACAGAGGATGAGATGGCTGGATGGCATCACTGACTTGATGGACGTGAGTCTGAGTGAACTCGGAGTTGGTGATGGACAGGGAGGCTTGGTGTGCTGCGATTCACGGGGTCGCAATGAGTCGGACACAACTGAGCGACTGAACTGAACTGAACTGAAGTATTATAAACCACATTGGAGCTTTTGGCTTTTTATAGGAAGAAGAGAAATAACAAAATAGTGAAGAATTGGCTACTTGGACTTAAGGGACTGGTAATTTGAGAATGAGAAGTCATATGTTCTCTAAAGAAAAAGCAAAGTGTATTAACCCCCTCCCCCAAACCTTAAAATAGTTAACTTGTATAAAGAACAGTTTGTCCATCTGACAAACTAAGTGCCACTTACTCTCATCCTGTAAGGACATTTAGTGGCTTAATGAATGGATTTGTGTAAGGCAGTTTAAGATGCAGTAAGTAAGATGCTGCAAATTGTAAAACAGCCTGGTAAATGGCCACTCACCCAAAACAATTTATGCCAGGCATAAAAAAATACTGATTTCACTTGCTTTACTACCTGTGTACCTCTTGGGAGATGAAAGACTTATAAAGCAACTTTTGTGGGACAATAAATTAGGGTCCTTTTTGCAATGGTATTGTAAATACAGATGTTTCTATTACTTGTTCTGGTGAGTAACAGAGGAACAAGCTTGAAAAAATTTGGAATAAGATTCTGTACATAAGACTCAGAGAATACTTGATGAATGAACATTACTAACATTCTGACCCATATTTACACTTCAAAATATTAGAAATCTTTCCAAAGAACAGAAAAATCTGAAAGGAGAGAATATCTTTCTAGTAGGTAACACCACATACCCAGGAAATAGCTTCTGAGAATAAGAATGGACTAAAAGTCAAAAGAGTAGGGTAACTATATTAAGAAACATAAGATCCTAGAGTGGTTCTTTGGAGAAGGCAATGGCACCCCACTCCAGTACTCTTGCCTGGAAAATCCCATGGATGGAGGAGCCTGGAAGGCTGCAGTCCATGGGGTCGCTAAGAGTCGGACACGACTGAGCGACTTCACTTTCACTTTTCACTTTCATGCATTGGAGAAGGAAATGGCAACCCACTCCAGTGTTCTTGCCTGGAGAATCCCAGGGATGGGGAAGCCTGGTGGGCTGCCGTCTATGGGGTCGCACAGAGTCAGACACGATTGAAGCGACTTAGCAGCAGCAGCAGCAGCAGCAGCATAGTGGTTCTTGGATCACCTGTATCACAATCACCTTGGGAACCTGTGAAAACTGGAGATTCTCTAGGGATGGCACTAGAGCCTGCATTTAACAAGCCTCCCAGGTGATTCTAATGCACAAAAAAGGCCAGAAATTGCCGGTATAAAGGAATGTTTAATGCTAGTTTTCAATGGAAAAATGCTGAGTTTTTTTTAAACTTTTTTCATCCATTCCTTCAATAGACATGTACCAGCATTTGTTATAGACAAGGCACCATACCAGGTGCTGCAAAACCCCAGGACAATTCAGGTGGAAAAGGAAAGCACTCTGTATGGTTTAGGAGCCAATGCTCATTTTCTTTCCCACTCTGCTTCAGAGCCATGTTCATTTCCTGCTTTATTTTCTTTGAGCTACAGCCCCATGCCCTGCTTGATATTGCTCAAAAGCACTGCAGGAATGGGTATCAGACAGCAGTACAGAAAACTGGCATGAGGAAAGACAGTGTTGCAGCAAGGGCAATGTCCCACTGCTGGCTTTCCTTGCTCTGAGATGATAGCAAGACAACAAACATAGCAGGAAGGAAATTCATCCAGAAAAAATTCTGAACTGTCTTGGCTTGTTAATCTGGGACTCTGACATAAACCTTGGGTATACCTACAGGTTACAGATGACGTTCTGGAAAAAAAAAATACTACAGAAATAAATCACTAGATTACTCAGTGCAGAAGATTATGGGGCAATATGCTATATATCTTCCGTTACACTTCCTGATCTACTCCTCACCCTTCTGAACCTTAATTTGTGCTAGGAGAAACCCCGTTGCCTTCTGGCTTTCTTTTGGTTTACCTCAGGTAGACAGATGAGAGAGAGAAAAGGAAGCCGGCACGTAAGCCCTGGAGAATGCCAAAAAGCAGGCTCTAAGAAGAATCCTTGGGTGGGTAGAAAGTGAACAGAAGAAGAAAAAAAAAGGATGGGAAAAGAAATTCTCAAAGTTGGCCTGAAATTGGATTGGCATTTAAAGAAATGAGAACTTGATAATAAAATTAAGACTGATAATCAGATTCAGAATTTTCTGGCCAGGATATTTCCCATGCATGTAAGTGGATCCTCAAGAAACCACATACAGTGAAACACCTTTCAAACATCACTGTGAGCTATGTGAACACAGTTTGTGTGGTTTTATCATCTGATGTTAATTACTACTCTCTTAACACTTTCCATACATTTTACATTTAAAGTAGTTAGCCCCCCTCAAAAAGCATAGCACACAAGATTCCCTGTGTCTTTCCAGGTATTGTGCTTTGTCTAAATTCAACTGATCCCATAAATTCCAAGACCTTTGTAGTTTTCCAAAGCTCTCAGGATTCCAAAAACAGAACCTGGCAAAAATGCTTGTGTCCCTGAGCTTTCCTCTTTAACCAAGGTGATCCCTGATTGAAAGAAAAAAAAAAAAAAAAGCACTATCTTTGATCTCAGGGAACATCAGGAGATTTTTCCACTGAGAGCCTATTAATTCCACATTGTACCTTTTGTGTGTGCATGTGTGTAAATAAAAACATATAATTAATCAAAATCAGAAGTTCTAGTGAGTCCAAAAGCTGCTAAAGAAATACATGTGTCCCAAAAGCTAAATGTTTGAACATAAGTTTTCATCTCATCAGTTTGCCTTGTGCATTGGATATTCAGGTCTGACCTAAGATGGTGAGGGTTCCCAAGAGTCTTAGCCTTCCGCCATGCTATGAAAATCAGGTTCATGCTACAAGTTTAACCCGGTCGTAGAATTTCCAGGTACCCAGAGCTAGCCCAAGGGGCCTGTGAGGATAGGTAACTCACTGTTTTTATCAGAAGTCTGAAAAAAGGGGTTTGTAATAACAGTTCTGAAGCAGAAAAGAAAGCAAATTTCTGCTGCAGTTACTCTAATCAGTGTACAAAAAGAGGGCTTTTATCCTTCCTAATAAATCAGTTGAATAATTTTGATTTCCTCACCTTTTGATTTATTCTGTGGGCCAAGAAAATATTCAAAATGGATCCTTCCCAATCCCTCAAAAAATTCCAAACAATGCTATGACTGTTAATACTGGGCTCTCCATTTTCACATAATTAACAATTATCACTTAAGGTCACAAGTGGTTCCAGACCAATACAGATAAGCCTAGCATGTTAGCAGGCATTACTGCAGCATCGTGAATTAAATTAGATCTGAATTAAAGTTGTTTCTACAACAAACTAGTTTATTCCTCAAATCCTACCCTTCTGGTGATATAAATTTATGGGATTAGAGCCAGCAAAATAATAGAATTTTCAGATCTTGTCTACTGCAGCTCTAACATACCCTGCTTGCTTCTCTATTTCATTTCTATTAACAATCACACACAGAGTTCAATTTTAGCTACAGAATAACCTCTGGACCATTTAAGAGGACAATTGCATCAAACAGTAATAAAGGCATCATCTGAATGGTCAGTACCAGTTTTTCTGCACAAATTCTCTGCTTAGAGGACTCCCTAAACCCCTTATCTTGCCTGCCTGGGGCACCTTGGTGACCACTGCACCAGATGGAATCTTCATTCCTGAAATCTTCCTGCCCTGGAATCTTCCAGGCAGTATTCAGTTCTGTATCCACATACATTGTGTCTCCGTGAATAACTGGTTATGAGCAACCATTCACACAAATCTCAACTTTGAATGCTTCACTTGAAATACCTATTTTAAGATTTATTGTATTAGCAAGTATAATATCTTTCCCTCTCTCATCTACAAAGTTTTTTAAAGATAAGAAATTAGTTTATCTGTCATTAAACTAGCCTTAAAATGATTTCAAATTTGCCAAAATAACAGCCATCAACCATCTTAAAATTCAGTAGAAGATACACAGGAGAAAATTTTAATATTAGATTTCTAAATCATCAAATCAATTTTATTTTAATATGACCACAATTTAAATTTAATTATTTCTGTATACAGTTACATAAACATGATAAAATGCCAACAGTGATTTTGGGTGGCAGAATTACCAGTGATTTTTATTTAGTTTTTTTTTAATGCTTTTCTGAATTTTCCTAATTTCCTACAATAAGCAGATAAGCATTTTCACTTTAAAATCTGAAAAGGCATCATTTAAAAATATTTTCATGCTTTTTGTATTAAATTGAGCTTAATTGTAGAAATAGGCAAGCAAACCAACATACCTTTTGATTAAATGGGCTCGGCTGTTCACGTAGTTGGAGTCAAAGGAATAATTTTCAGTCTGCAATGGGGAAAGAAAAGATTAAAAATGTTATGGAGGTGATTCATGGAGAGTCAAACTGTCCTACTTAGGAGGAATTTTTCTACTGAGCAAGAGGCAATGAATGAATCAGAAACTATAGCCATAGTAGGGCAACACCCTGATGAAGACTTGCCACCTCCCTGGGGCCCTGGGGGCTCTGTGGAGGCAGGCCCGTGAACAGAGGAAGATGACACAAACATCCCCTAGAATACACCTGACTACTGACCATGCAACCACTTAGGGAAGATACAGCATGACCCAAACTCTTTACAGAAACTAATTGCTTCCCATTCCCCAGTGGACACAATTCTGTGCCCATCAAATTGACTGGAAGTTCAAAGGTATTTTTATTAGTAGTAGGTAATTAACACATTAAAATATTTATTCCACAGATATATAAATGCAGGCAAGGTAATCCTCCACTGTGGATTTAAACTCTGCACTTCCCTTTGTTTTAAGACATTTTGCTCAGCACTGGTTATATAGGGAGGCCTTCATTTTATCACAGATATAGAGGCAAACAAGTATTACACCTAAAACAGGGTGAAAAGCAGTCCACAGTGGGTGCCAAAGCCTTTCATGTGAAACATGCAGTTTGCAAGTAAACCCTTGTCTCAGCTCCCATCATTAAAACACCACTGTCTAATGTGGTTACAGTAGACTGCCTGAGCAACAGCTTTACAAAAGCAAATGCAGAATACCTGCCAGATAAAAGAGTTGGGAAAACAGCTGATAAGCATCCAGAGGTTGGGGGCAGATTGCAGGGGGGTCAGCCTTAGGAGGGTGAAACACAGGGAAAAGTCAACACTGAAGTAACTGGAGGTCCTAAAAAAGTGGATCTTATGTCCAAAACTAAAGTACTACTCTGAAAAGTGCCCATCTCCTCTGCCCCCCTGCCAGTCTACCAGAAATTCTCACCATTCTCACCATTCCTTAGGGCCTTCCGAAATCACTTCAACTGAAAGTGCCTGTGAAAGGAAACACAATAGCTGTCGAGCTAACAACAGCAGATTCCTTTCAGATGACTACATGTCACACATGAACTATGCTAGGCTCTTAAACACAGCTTTAGGTTTCAGGGAGCTCAGACTCCTTGAAAACAGGAAAACAGGACAGGTGATAGCAGTTCTACCACATGAGTACCAAATAGCCAACAGTCTGGATAGGGACCCTAAGTATCTAGAGTAGGTGGGGATGGGGGTGGCAAGTAGGTGAGAGAAAGAGAATGTAAAGAGAAGAAAACTAAATCCCCATCACTCTCCTGTACTTACTGGTGCATGCCCATGTTCTCCCCATGCCCCTTATTTGAAAATGAGCTGTGTAATTATATCTGGTAAAGAACTTGCCTGCCAATGTAGGAAACAGAAGAGACACAGGTTCAATCCCTGGGTTGGGAAGATTCTCCCAGAGGAGGGCATGGCAACCCACTACAGTATTCTTGCCTGGAGAATCCCATGGACAGAGGACCCTGGCAGGTTACAGTCCATGGGGTTGGAAGAGTCAGACATGACTGAAGCGACTGAGCATGCACACATGCAAGCACACTGGCTTTTTCTAAAGGATAAAATCCCCTTTAATGAAAATCACAAGTAAGTTTTGGTGTTGTTGGAAGGAATGGATTGGGAGAGTTAAAATCAAAAGGGTTAGTTCATTTCTAATTGTTTCATAAGAAAATGGAGGCTGAAATTGTTGCAAACATAACTACAAGAGGAGGAAGCAAACTTGAAGCTGCATTGGGAATACAGTGCTGGAAGAGCTTATCCATCAGTGAGTCAACCAACAAGCACTTCTTGAATTAATTTCTACACCAATATAAAAGGCAAAAATAGTGTTGGGTAAATGTGTTCTTCTATGATATTCAGTACAATATATAATTTAATAAGTGGAAGTCTGCTAAGTGCTTCCCAGGTAGTGCTGGTGGTAAAGAATCTGACTGCCAATGCAGGTAGATGTAAGAGATGCAGGTTCGATCCCTGGGTTGGGAAGATCCCCTGAAGGCGGGCATGACAACCCATTCCAGTATTCTTGCCTGGAGAATCCCATGGACAGAGGAGCCTGGTGGGCTACAGTCCATAGGGTTGCAGAGTCAGACTCAACTAAAGCGATTTAGTACACGAAGCATGCTAACTGCCCCCGACACACCCACACAAAAGGATTCTGCCCAAATAAAACAGGGAAATGATTAAGCACTGAGTTTAATTATTAGTTTGTGCAACCTAGGGCAAATTACTTAATTTCTCACTTTCCTCCTCCATAAAATAGCCATGAATCCATGTGTGCTAATTTGCTTCAGTCATGTCCAACTCTTTGTGACCCTATGGACTGTAGCCTGCCAGGCTCCTCTGTCCAGGGAATTCTCCAGGTAAGAATACTAGAGTGGGTTGCCATGCCCTCCCCCAGGGGATATTCCCGATCCAGGGATCAAACCCATGTCTTATGTCTCCTGCATCAACAGGCGGGTTCTTTACCACTAGCACCACCTGGGGAGCCCTAAAATAGGCATAACAGAAAACAAATCCTAAGAGGAATTTCAAGTGCATTTGTCATAACTCATGGTAGGAATGGTGGAAATCCTTATCCTCTGCTTTCTACAGAATATGGATTCCCAAGTAGGATCTGGGATTTGCCCCATTTGGGCAATAAAAGAGTACCATGCAGCACACATTCCATCGCAGCCTCCAAACTTCCTAAATCAGTTTTTCCAAGGAAGTTAACAGAGACACAGGTGTAAAAGAAAGGAAGATACTAGCTTTGCACAGAAAGCATGAGCAACATTCCAAGATATTGCCACATTAAGTCAGTTTTCAGGTAGAATATTTTATACCGCTTTGCATATATGTGTGCACTGTGCATCAAATTCGGAGCCCTGTGGAGATATGACAGAACTCTGGGCAAATAAGCTAAATCATACAAATTTATCCCTCGTGACTGTATTACTTCTTGGTCCTAATGGAGTACTATATCTCACCTTGAGGATTCCCACTCACAGGCACTGAGTTATAGGAGAACACAGGTCTAGAAGATTTACTTATGGAAACTTAGCAATTCTCTTTCCCTTGCTGTGGTATACAGGTGGGTTAACCTGGACAGATATTCCAGGCATGATCTGCCACTGTAGGGTAGGAAAGTGTCATTGAAGCTTATCACCTTGCTCTCTTTCTCTTTTTACTCTAAAAGGGTAAACTCCCCACCCCCGCCACCCATTTTCGTCTGTCCTGACCTTCAAATGTAAATATTGTATTCCCCAAACCAGCACAAACCATAATAGACAGATGGCCCATGCTACATCCTCATGCAATTAGCAGCACTAGTCATGAGACAGGTTCCTAGAACCGATTTTCCCATAGCGGATGGAGCTATGCTGAGTCATCCATTGCCTTTTGCCTCTGTAATCAGTCTCAGGTCTTTTTGTGAGGCAGCTTGGTGAGAACTATGGAAACAACCTATGCAACAGAATTATTCTATTAATAATTGGAGAGGATATACTATTCTGGCCTCATTAGGACTACAGTCCAAACAACTGAGCCAACTGGCCATAGATGGCCTATGATGAGTCAGGGTAAACTAACATCAAGTATTCTTGCTTGTACTGATTCAAAGTGTGTGTTCAAATCCAAATGCACTGAAAGAGTACATTTTTTTTCCACACTTCAGGTAGAGCAAAGAATGAGACTCAGACCACCCCGAAGAAGGAAATAATTTCTCTTAATGAATAGTTTGCAAGTCTTAAGCCAGTGGTTCTTAGCCCTAACTGCACATTAGAGTCAACTAGGGAATTTTTTTTTAATACTGTTGAGAAGATCCCACTCCAAGAGATTCTGAGGTAATTGGTCTGGAGTGGGGCCCAGGCATTAGTACTTTTTTAAAAGCTTCCTAGGTAATTCTAACAGACATCCAGAGTGGAGAACTGTCTTGGGCGAAAGACCAGACACTGGCTTTGACCCGATGTGCTGTGTTTTCTAAGGCAAGCCTAGAAGATGGCATATCTTTTGCCAGATTATCTACCAAGGTCATCTCAACAAAGACTAAAAAATGACAAAAGAAATACACGTTTTAGGAAATAATAAAACAGCTTTTCTTTTTTGCATGAATGTATTGGCTCCCAGTTAGCCTTATTTAATCAAAATTTGCTTGACATTATTCCAATCCCCTCTCTAAGTATTCTAAATGGGAAATAACATGAAACATTTGAGAGGGGAAATTTTATCTAAATGTCACATTAATTTCACTAGGAAATGTCCGCATCTCCAATGAGACAGCCAAGTTAACACAGGAACACAGCAAAGAGAGAATAACATTTGTTTCTGAAAAATTTAAATTTTGACATCAAAAAAATGGGTCTAGAGCAAACTTTTATTATATAGTATTTTTATGATAATAATTATATTCCCAGTCTCAACAGTAAGTGTCACTTTCCTATCATTTAACATATTCCTCCCAAACCCTTTCTCTAATTAGAATTCTTTATCCTAGGATTCACTGAGAACAGACTTCTCACTTTGTTTAGGTTTAATCAAATCTGAATTTTCTGAAAACAAAGAATTAATACTTGTGGATAGTAGAGTTTTTTGGATAGCTTAGAGCTTTCTTCTCTAAGGACTAAAACTTTGGTTTAAAATCCTACACATCATGCCTTGTTTGTTTGTTTTTTTTTTTAATTGGAGGGTAATTGCTTTATAATATTGTGCTGGTTTCTGGCATACATCAACACGAATCAGCCACAGGTATACATATGTCCCCTGTCTCTTGAACCTCCCTCCCGTCTCCCACCATATCCCACCCCCCACCAGGTTGTCACAGAGCACTAGATTAAGCTCCCTGTGTCACACAGCAAATTCCCACTATCTGTTTTACATATGGTAATGTATATGTTTCCTCACTTCTCTCTCAATTCATCCCACCCTCTCCTTCCCCCACCATGTTCACAAGTCTGATCTCTATGTCTGCATCTCTATTGCTGCCCTGCAAATAGGTTCATCAGTACCGTCTTTCTAGATTCCATACACATGCATTAATATACAATATTTGTCTTTCTCTCTCTGACTTACTTCACTCTGTACAATAGGCTCTAGGTTCATCTATCTCATTAGGACTGACTCAAATGTGTTCTTTTTAACAGCTGAGTAATATTCCATCATATATATGTACCACAATTTCTGTATCAATTCATCTGTCAATGGACATCTAGGCTGCTTCCATGTTCTAGCTATTTAAAAAATGTTGCAACAAATTGCCTTGTTTTTGAACATTATTACAGTTTCTTAATGGTTCCTCTGAAGTGCCTTTCTAAACATAAATCACTGTACCATGCAGGTTTGCCTGTACACTCATTGACTTCAAAAAACACTGTGTCTTTTGAGTTCTTACCTTTAATTTTTAACATATGTCTCCCACCAACTTGCCATAAAACACTCAATATTGTTACTACTCAGTGCTATTAGTACACCAAAGCAGCTCCTCTTCCATTTCAAGTTTGATAATTCTCTCCTGTGTTCTTGGAAACTATATATTTATTAGAATAGTCTAGAAAATGAGACTTAAGTTCTGGATAGAGAGATGAGATGTTTTTTTAAGAGGGAAATGGCATGATCTTTACTGCAAGGACTTTTCTATAATGTTTTAGGGTTTGCTGTTGTTTAGGTTGTTTTTTTTTTTCCCCCCTGCACAGGAGCCTTCTTTGCTATTTTCAATTCTCATCTTCTTTCTGGATGTGGGAGTTTTCTAGAGAGACTTTGGGGTGGGTGGTATGTTATTATGTTAATGAGTCTGGCATATCACAAGTCAAATACTTCCAGTTTGTCAGGCCCCCAAGGTACCAGAATGCCCTACTTTCATTGTCATTTTGCATTACTTTCACAGTTCACTGAGTTGTGCCCTAGTCTCTGGAAGAGTGACTGTGACTCTCAGTCACCAGTCTTTATCATCAGTACAGACTTCAACCCTAAGGAGAAAGAAGCCCAATAAATGCAGATATCCAGGACTAGAATCTTTGCCCAGAGGCACAAATCCTCAGGTCACACTATAACGTTAAAAAAGGTTACAGATGCTGAGATGAAAACCTTAAGGTTTTCATTTGAAAATGAACAGCCATTTTAAATTATACTTTAAAAGTCCCATCAAACTGAAAAACATTATAGCTGCAATTTGCTAACTAATTTCTTTTTAATTTTTCACTCAGTCATTTTATCAATACAAACAGGAAAACTAGAATCCCAAATCAGATGCACAGCAAAATGATTTTTAAATGCTGGTTCTTTTTTTAACTGCTGATGTCTAATAATGATAATTGTACCTATTGATCATATGATAAGACTCATAACCTTTTTCTGAAAGTAACTGCTGCTTTAGATGTTCAAATGGCATCTTTTCACAAAGGCATTTTTTTAAGGAAATGAATTGACAAATGGCCTTTCCCTCCTTACTATCTTCAGCACATAAAAATGAAAATGTAAATTCTATATAAAAATAAAGCTAACATGCCTGCAGCTAAAATGTATATTCAAAGACTCATTCATCCAGACAGCAGAAGCTGAATGAGAAAGTAGTGAAGACAGAATAAAAGGCACCATCCACAGAGCTGCCATCACCAGAATTATCCTGAACTGGAAAACAAGCTAAGTAACCTTCCACTGGCCATGCCTATGTACACATTAGTGCTAATTCTCATGTACAGACACACACAGTCTGACTACAGTAAGCAATGCGATGTAGGGGAGGGGGTGAACTGAACTCTCTCCTCGTGTCTGTCACTGACTCATTGGTGGCCTTGAATAAAGCACTCAATCCCTCTGGAAGTGTTAATTTATCTATCTAGGAAATAAAGAGAACAACCCAAATGATGCCAATGTTCCCTTCAAGCCCCGGCTCTTGTTCAGTCATTCGTTTTTTCATTCATTCCTACATGCAATAAACATGCACTAAACCCTGAGAACGAAAAAAAAAAAAAAAAAGATATACGCTAGACCAGCAAGGAGATAACAAACTGATCAACTCTGTGCTAGGGGTGGTTATACTTGTGCACAGGCTATGGAGTGGACCTTTGAGAACTGTACCACAACTCAATGTAACTAAAGTCTGTCGCTAAGTGGTGTCCAACTCTTTTGCGACCCCATGGACTGCAGCTCACAAGGTCCATAGGATTTCCCAGGCAAGAATACTGGATTGGGTTGCCATTTCCTTCTCCACTATGGAATTAATTAGCACACTAATGGCTTGATGATAGTAGGTGATACACATAGGAGAATTTGGCCTTTATATTTGCTACACATACAAACCCATGTCACAAATACAGGGAACCTCCCTCTCCTATCAAATGAGTTATAAAACTTATAAAATTCTTACAAATAGCATGCCCCTTTGGCTTCACTTCCACAGCCTTCATCAACTTGTGCCACTACTTCATCTCCATCTGCCTTTTGCCCATTCTGCAAATGCTATGTGCATAACCTTTCTTGCCCACTATTTTCATCACAACATTTCTCTTTTCAAGGCTTCAAAGAAACCTTTCAATGGTTCCCTGATGCACTTAGCATTAGTGATTTAGTTGCTAAGTCGTGTCCAACTCTTGCGACCCCATGGACTGTAGCCTGCCAGGCTCCTCTGTCCGTGGGATTTTCCATGCAAGAATACTGGAGTGTATTGCCATTTCCCTTCTCCAGGGGATCTTCCCAACCTAGGAATCAAACCCAGGTCTCCTGCATTGCAGGCAGATTCTTTACCAACTGAGCTAACTTGAAATTAAATCTTTAGCTGAGCAGTCATCCAATACCAAGTCCTCTACTTCCCTCATATCTCAACCCTCATTTCTAATATGCCTACATCTCTGATCATCCCACACAGCTTAACATGTTCTCAGCACTTAGTGTACAGACTATGTGATGTACTTATGCTTTTCCTCAGGTTCTATGATTATTTCATGTGTAGTATGTCAGTATATCCTCCGACTAGACTGGAAGCTTTCTTTTGAAGTCTCAGTGCCACAATGCTGGACACTTAGCAAGTGCTCATGTAATGAATCCATCAATGAAAGACCAGAGAAGGGGTGGAAGGGGTTAAGAATAAAGCTTCTTATTACTGTTAAAGCAGATGACCAAATCTGTAAGGCCAAGGTGGTCTGTTTCTTCAGAAAGCATCCCTTCTGCCCACTGTCTTCTGTAGTTACAGTTTGTTCTCTGTCCTTATTCCCAACAATGACCTTATAAATACACAGTAGTCTAGATATAACTGCCAAGGATAAGATGCTACGGTTAGGTGATTCCTGCCCATCATCCATCAGTCCTGCCGTATCTCTGGGAATGGCAGTAATGACACATGATAGTGTATCCAAAACAGGGTAGATAAAATTTCTGTGAAAAGATAAAGCTTTGCCTTATCTGTAGAACTCTGAGCCACAGACTGACAGTGTGACAGCTACTTTTCATCATGTTAAAGAAGACTCTAGGATTCCAATGGCTTGCAGACAGGGCTATCAGTAGGAAACATAGGCCATTTAGTTAACATCCAAGTCAAGTTGAAAGAGTTCCCCTCTTGGTGGCCTTTTATCATCACTGTTAAAATTTCACTGGCACCATCGATATAGACAGACTACCTAGAGCTGACAAAGGCAGCTTAGAGAAAGCCCTTTTCTCTACCCTCATCTTTTATTGGGTCAAAGTTGTGACTTTAGAAGAGCAACCCAGTACATATTTTACTACAAAGGCCTCCTTGAGAAACCTAGGAACTTTCTGTAGGAATCCATGCAATTCAGAGGCAAAGAGCCTACTGAATGACCAGACTAAACACCATCCCATTATACAGATAAGAACAGTTTTCTGTTCTTCTCTGGGACCCTTTTCTAAGTCCTTTGTGGGGTACAGTGCCCTTGAAAATAATATCTGCTTACAAAAAGCTCTGAGGAACCAGTTAATGCTTATTCTACACAGGAATGCAAAAACAACAAGACTTTGGTGTGGATACAAGTAGTTTAAGACTAAATAAAATGACTAACCCAATCACATAAGTCATATCATCTCATCCCACATAAACAAAATTCAACCTGAGAAGTAAATAGCTATCAACCACATTCACCAGTAGAACAAAACCTGGAGGGTAATCATCAACCCCAAATATGTAAATACCACACATTAAAGCTATTTTGTAGGCTCAGAGTGCCTTTCATCCCCAAATATTAAAGTATTTTACAAGCAGGTGCCAACTGTTACTCCCCTACTTAAACAGCCAAGAAAACAACACAGAGGTTAAATGCTACAGCCACGTTAAATACTGACTCAGCTAGCTGCTGCTGCTGCTGGTGCTAAGTCGCTTCAGTCGTGTCTGACTCTGTGTGACCCCATAAATGGCAGCCCACCAGGCTCCCTCATCCCTGGGATTCTCCAGGCAAGAACACTGGGGTGGGTTGCATTTCTTTCTCCAATGCATGAAAGTGAAAAGTGAAAGTGAAGTCACTCAGTTGTGTCTGACTCTTCGCGATCCCATGGACTACAGCCTACCAGGCTCCTCCGTCCATGGGACTTTCCAGGCAAGAGTACTGGAGTGGGTTGCCATTTCCTTCTCCAGACTCAGCTAGAACAAGTCACAAAAACAAGAACAACAAGAAAAAACCCCAGAAACACTGTTCTTGGCATGACCTACTACTGAGATGGAAAGCAAACACAAGCTGGTAACAACAGAGAAGTGATTAGCCTGCTTTCTACCTATTTTTCTCTGAATGACTTTCTTTGCTACTTTTTGTGAATGGGTCAGGAGAGTATAGCATAGCAGAGAGACAAAAGAAAAATTTGGCACACACTACTGCAGGTAGTTCTCCAGACGGAGATGGCTCCAGGAACAAGCTACTTTCTTCCCTGCAACCTTGGTGACCATTTCAATTGTCCTTTAGAGATATTGACAACCATCTTTACAAGGTGACATAAGATGACTAGTGATGACTTTATGGGGTAGCTTCAATTTCAGAAGCTATGATTTGATAAAGTTGATCCAACTGACAATAAGAAACCAATTTAAGACCTTCCACAGCAATGGCCCAGGGAGCCACAGTAAGAGCTCTCCTGAATCCAGACTATCTTTGAGTCCTTCTGGCAACCCACTCCAGTATTCTTGCCAGGATAATTCCATGGACAGTAAAGCCTGGCAGGCTACAGTCCATGCAATCGCAAAGAGTCAGACATGACTGAGCAACTGAGCATGCACAGCTTAGAGAAGGTTCAGCACTCTGGTCCATTTCTGCTGAATTCTATTTAATTGGCCTCAATTCTCTACTACTTAGCAGCTACGGAGTCCTGACTGCCTGCAGAGTGCAATTTCTATTGAGCAAACCTTGTCAGTGAAAAACTTTCAAAATATTTGGAGGGAAAGCTGCGGGTGACTCTGCCTGTGGGCCCAAACAACACCCCCAAATCCACTTCCAGACCCAATCTCATTATTTATATTATACATCACTTAAAGCCCAGTTGCCTCCACAAGCTTATTTAAGAGTGAAGGAAAAACAGCCTTTGGCATATCATTCTAAATTCATTTCCCTTGTACCGGCTTGTTGCTCAAGCCTGTAACATGTGATCATGCCGACAAAAAACAACCAAGTTCTACACCATCTTGAAAATAGTGAATGTGTTAGCTTCTGATATTGATGTTTTCTAATTAGATGAAACACAATAGATCATTTGCTTGTTTGTGGTCAATGAAATTTTCCATAGTTCTCTTTTGGTGTAGTTATTCTGATGACCATGGCAAACACAGTATATGGGAGGCATATAGGCAAGAATGTGCACACACGGCATCCATTTATATTTACTGTCACTAAAATGAAAACAGATTATTTCCGATCTTTTTAAGTACTAATTTCGAATTTAATGAGGCACAATAAACATTTCTCAAAATCAGACTCCATGGATGCTTACCATTGGCAACCCTCTAATTATGACCAGAGTTTAAATAAAGGGTGTTCAGTTCTGTTGAAATTATTAGTCACTGAAGGAAATCCATGGTAGCCTCCAGTTTCTAGTGACTTACACAAGCACTGCAGAAAATCTGTGTTGGAAGCAAGACAGAACTTACACTTCAGCATCACTTCATGACACATAAATGAGAAGCAATAGAAAGAGGATTTGGAGAAGGAAATGGCAACCCACTCCAGTATTCTTGCCTGGAGAATCCTGTGGACAGAGGAGCCTGGTGGGCTGCTGTCCATAGGGTCACACAGAGTTGGACACGACTGAAGCAACTTAGCATCCATGCATGCATTGCAGAAGGAAATGGCAACCCACTCCAGTGTTCTTGCCTGGAGAATCCCAGCGACAGAGGAGCCTGGTGGGCTGCCGTCTATGAAGTCGCCCAGGGTCAGACACGACTGAAGCGACTTAGCAGCAGCAGCAGCAGCAGCAGCAGCGAAAGAGGATTGATTCAAGGAAGTAATGGAAATGTTTACCTAGTCTTTCAAAACCCCTACCTATCCACCCAGATCCTAACAGACCTTCTCATTTTATGCTGGGAAGGGGGTGGTGAGGGCAGGCTGGAATTTGACCTGATTTTGTAAACAGATCCGACATAAGAGTGCCAGCAACCATGCACAGTAAAGCCATAACTACACCTTGAAAAGTGGCTAATATCAGCAGCTTGAAATTGTGAGAGTATTAGAATTCTGTAATGCAGTTATGCAGTGTAACAACAGAACAACAATTACTAGTATGCCTTTCATTTATACGAATCTTTCATCAAAAAGATTTCAGAATGTTTAAAAAGGGTTTCAGGAGAGAGCAAAAATGTACTCAACCTTAGAGCAACCATAAGACAGAGGAATATTCTTAGATGGCAAAAAAGACAGCCAAGGTGGAAACTGGGCCTGAAGGTGGTTACATTTTCTACAGAGCTTATGGTACAGAACTGAAGAATTTTGCTTTTCATCCATTCAGCGAGACTTCTAGGAGGTGCTTGATGAGTGCAATGGAGCAGGTGTCTCCTGTCAATATCATCCTGAAACAATTAGCTTTTGGAAATGGACACAATACAGAAGACTTTGCCCCATTTTTCTTTTTTTCCCCTCTTAACCAACATTAATTGGAGAAGGAAATGTCAACCCACTCCAGTGTTCTTGCCTGGAGAATCCCATGGACGGAGAAGCCTGGTAGGCTGCAGTCCATGGGGTCGCACAGAGTTGGACACAACTGAAGCGACTTAGCAGCAGCAGCAGCAACCAATATTAACTACTTAATCCCACTGCTACTATCATAAGCTAAATAAATATTATTAACCACATTAACAGCAGGACAAAACAGGTTAAAAGACTTGCCCTCTGCTAGAGAGGAGCAGTGTCACATCCAGAACTAGAATTCAAGATTTCTCATTGCAAGTCCCACACTCACAGGCCACACCTCATTAGGATTCTAGGAAAAGCAATGAAATAGAAGTAATTAGGACCGGATGACTGGCTGTACTATTTGGGAGAAAATATAAATACCCTAGCCTGCTTAAACATGACAGGTTCAAGGGTGGTGAACACAACTAGAGCAATTTCCTCTTGCAGGAAGATTAAGAAATAATTAGGGGGAACACCTCACCCTCCCTCTCCCATCAGACTCCCAGCAGCAAAAACCAGGAATAATTCCAAACTTAACTGTCAAAAAAAATAAGAAGAAAGTCAGAAACATAACATTACTGTACCTGGCAGTCCTACTCCTCAACCTATACAAGTAACTTCTACATTCCTTTCCCCATACAGTTTTTAGCATTCTCCCTCCCCAGCTTTATTCTTAGTTCTTTCTCCATTCACTTTTCTGTATACACACACCCTTCTCTCAAACAAACTAGCACCCTCACTCCTCATCCTAATCTGCCCAATACTTGTGTCTACTTGATAACAACAAAGATTTTGTTTGAGATTCAACCAGTACAAACAGGTGTGGGCAGTCATATCTCCATTCATAACATACACAGGGATACACACATATTACATATAATTTTTATGAGGGAAAAGTGTGTTTTTGCATCTCCATATTAAAAAATGCTTGTTCCTAGTAGACACAGATTCAGCTAGGGCCATAAGTCACCCTGATGATTGTTTCTTCAGATTGTTTTAAGCTTAGAAAAGATCACAGACTATTCAAAGAAAAGTCCTAGAAACCCTCCAAATACAGCCTTCAATGTAAATATAAAGTTCCTACTGGCTGTGTGATCTTGTAGAAATCACTGAACCTCTCTGACCATCAATTTCCTAATCTATAAAATAGAAATAGCACCTGTCCTGACTATCTTATAGAGTTGCTATTAAGATGAAATAAAATAATAAATGTGCAGATGCTTTCTAAAAGTGAACTGCTAGACAAAGGACAAGTCATCTGATTATCAGGTTATAAACTTGATTTCTCTTGAATTTTCATTTCTATTTCCAACAAAATTTCCAATATGTAGTTTTTTTCATGTATAGTTTTTTTTTCTGAGGTTTCTTACAGGATATTTTATCTCATTCTCCCCCTATCTGTACTATCAGAAAAATAAATAATGCAGTGAACAGTCTTGCTTTGTGCATGCTCAGTCACTACAGTCCTGTCTGACTCTTTGCAACCCTATGGACTGTAGCCCTCCAGGCTCCTCTGTCCATGGAATTCTCCAGGCAAGAATACTGGAGTAAGTTGCCATGCCCTCCTCCAGAGGATCTTCCTAATCTAGGGATCGAACACCCATGTCTCTTACATCTCTTGCATTTGCTGGCAGGTTCTTTATCACTAGTATATATATAGAGACCCAACTTCTCTAATTGCTGATTCAACACCTTAACTGGAATGTATGTGTACCTCTGTGTGTGTGTGTGTGTGTGTGTGTGTAGACAGAGAGAGAGAATATTCAGATAAAGAGAGTTGAAATGACCTCACACCATCTGAAATTATGTGAAAGGCAAGATTTGAGACACTTTAAAAGCCTTTATAAACTAGTTTTTCTTCGCCCCATTTGCTTTCTCTGTTATGATTGAACTGTCACAGAATCTCTTTTAAAAAAAAGAATGAAAGAAAACCTCATCTCAGGGTTAAGTAAAGCACATTAGCATGCATAATTCAGAACCTTCAGCTGGAAATGAGCCATTTCTAGTGTAGTGTATGGATAGAAAAACATGGTTAAAGGGCTACAGCAGCTTGACCAGGGCCTTCTAAGATCCAAAGTAATGAGAAAGTTCAACTCAGAAACACCCTGAGCCTGACTGTGGGCTCATTTTACCATTCCTCAGAGCCATGCTGCCCAGTGGCATAGATATTATAACCAATAACACAGACATAGGTAGGTAATTATTTAAATTTAGCAAACATTGAGTTAAATTTTTAGTTCCTCAATCACAATAGCCATCTTTCAAGTGCTCAGGAGGCAAATGTTGCTAGTGGCTAGTATATTAAACAGTACAGATATAGAATATTTCCATCATCCCATAAAATTCTATTGGACAGGGTTGCCTTAGGAAGACTGTTGACCTGTGACTCAGGACTCTCCAGTCCTGAAATGTGATGTCCTTGGTGACCTAAGGAAATACAAAGACTAGACCTACCTCTATCACATCATTTAGCACATTGTATTACCTATGTGTCAGCCACACAAGGCTGGAAACTTAAGGGCTTCAGTGGCTGTCACCATTTCTGGCACAGAGCAGGTACTCTCCCACCGCTTGTTAGTTAGCATTAGCTAATGTTAGCTGATGGTAGACCCATCCATCAGATAGGAAGAGCTCATTTGCCTCTTTCATAGATGAAATGAAAGGATTCTTGCAAAGCTCTTTTAAGAAAGGCTATTGTGCTTCCTCTACTTGTATTTGTTTCAACATTTCTCAAGAATTTAGATTGTAGGGAGAACTGGCTTAAGTAAAAACTAGTCTTCTGTCTCCCCATCCCTGTAAACACATCTCTTTCATTTATCCAAAGAATCATTTGAGAACCTAAAATATTAGAATGCCATGTTTACTAATATGCCAGTATACACATACATCATATTGAACATGATATCATCTACACCTTTAAAAGGGGTTTTTAACCAGAATTGAAAGAGACACGTGCACCCCAATGTTCATCGCAGCACTGTTTATAACAGCCAGGACATGGAAGCAACCTAGATGTCCATCAGCAGATGAATGGATAAGAAAGCTGTGGTACATATACACAATGGAGTATTACTCAGCCATTAAAAAGAATACATTTGAATCAGTTCTAATGAGGTGGATGAAACTGGAGCCTATTATACAGAGTGAAGTAAGCCAGAAAGAAAAACACCAATACAGTATACTAATGCATATATATGGAATTTAGAAAGTTGGTAACGATAACCCTGTATGCGAGACAGCAAAAGAGGCACAGATGTATAGAACAGTCTTTTGCACTCTGTGGGACAGGGAGAGGGTGGGATGAATGGCATTGAAACATGTATAATATCATATATGAAACAAATCGCCAGTCCAGGTTCGATGCAGGATACAGGATGCTTGGGGCTGGTGCCCTGGGATGACCCAGAGGAATGGTACAGGGAGGGAGGAGGGAGGGGGGTTCAGGATGGGGAACATGTGTACACCCGTGGCAGATTCATGTTGATGTATGGCAAAACCAATACAATATTGTAAAGTAATTAGCCTCTAATTAAAATAAATAATTTTTTAATTTTAATTTATTTATTTTAATTGGAGGCTAATTACTTTACACTATTGGTTTTGCCATACATCAACATGAATCTGCCACAGGTGTACATTTAAAAAAACAAATAAATAAAAAATAAAAAGGGTTTTTACAATCTAATACAGTGAGAAACATTTGTTGGGCTGTGTCTCTCAATGGTCCAATTTTTTAAATTATTTTCTTAAATGGCACCTTGTTTCAGTACGGCAACTGTTTTTTCATATAGCCTTGCCCTATGATCTTTTCCAATAACCAAAGCAGTTTTAAGAAGTACATAGGCAAGGTATTATTTTCCCTTTTTAACAGATGTAAAAACTGAGTCCCAGAGTGTTTTTTTAATTCAAGATCAATAGCCAATTATTGGCAGAGTCAGAGCAAAACCTAAGGCCCCTGCTTCCCAGACCAGGGTGCCTTCCACTCGGTCTAACTTTCTAGACAGTAGGAAATGGAAACCCAGTCGGCTGACACTGCTTTATTTTCAGTCTATGGTCTCCTCTAAGTTCTTTCATGAATTTAAAAAATCCAACCTTTTATGCAATATTAATTATTTCTCATATCATGACAGAGTCTTTAGTTGCTTTTCTGCCAAATGTGGTCATTTGCAAAGGTTCTTGAAGTCATTAGTGCAGTCTGACCATGCTATGCCCTAGGCTTTGAAAAATTTCCTTTTGGCCTCATGACCATCACAGAATCAATTACCCAGAGAGTATTAAAGCTCAAAAAGATCTTAGAGTATCTAATCTCTCTTTGTGTCCCTCTCTCTCTCTCTCTCTGTCACACACACACACACACACACACATTCAATATTTTGAAGACAAGGAAATGGGCCCAGGGAACCTCACCACCACCCTCAAAGTATCACAGTTGGTTTTTAGAAACCCAGACATAAGTTTAGAACTCAGCTCTTTGGCCACCAGGACTCATCCCTCTCCACCTGCCCAACTTCTTCCTGTTATTTCTCCTAAGAAGTCCTCAAAGAGTAAAACCTAATGCTGTAAATTCTGTCAACAAAATTCCTCAAGGGAGGGAAAAGTAAAATTTAGTGCAAATGATGTTTGTAAATCATTTGTCAATATCCTATCATTAAGAAAAGTAATTGTTCCTCAGGATCCTGCAGAAAGAGGATGTATGATCCACCCAAGAAAACAGAGTAATCTGAAAAAGCTGAGTAATCTGGAAAAAAAAGTGAAATGATAAAGCTCAGTGAAATACAGTCTCATTCTAGCAAATGACTTGTTTTGTTGCCACTTAAATTGCTCATCTGTAATTGCTAGAGATAAACTGCAATCAAAATACAGTATCTTCTATTAGTGCCCACTGGGGATTGTTTGATCATAGTGAAATTATCGAAAAGGTAAATTTGCTCATTTTTACTGCCTCAGTGGAAACTGGCATTAGACTACTGAGGGGGGCTAGACTGATGGCAAATGTTGCTTCCCGGTGAGGGAGCTTTTCTCCTCTCTAAATAAGACAGAGGCCCTGCCTCTGTGACTAAAAACTAAGCAGGAAAGGAGGAGTTTGCTCTGCCCACTTCCTCAAAGCATCATTCTCAGGCTTAGTTTCTTCTCCATGTTGTACTAATACCTTTGTAGTTCAGACGTCACTAATTCATATTTGGTGATCATTCTGATAGAGATAGGCTGCTGTATCTATTTTTAAAAAGGTTTACTGAGCAAATTATGGTGTAAACAAGATTACAAGGGAAGTGTTTAAACTACTTAAGAGAATAAATTGTTTTTAAGCACTGAAGAAGCAATTTACAAACAATAAATATGTTAATTGCACATCATTCTTATTTAGTCATTAAAGCAGATCCAAGGACGTCTACTTGGCAAAACTTCCTGGCAAGGGCTTTGTTAACTTACTTCTTATTACTCTATGAACTTGAAAGTAATAAAATTGCATTTTTTTTCTCTCTGTAATTCCAACTGGCCTTCCCCCAAGTTAGTCTCAATTAATCAAATTTGACTGTACTATATAAAGGCTGAGTAAAATGACAAAGCCATCAGCCCAGGGTTGAAAAACAGAAGTCACAGAAAATCCTATACTACTTTTAAGACCCTTCTTTGCACAAACTAAGAAACGAACAGTTAAATGGTCCATAAGAGTAATGGGGGAGGGGACAGAAGGAAAAGCAAAACGAGATCATTCAGAGCTGTCTTTGCCAGTTTAGAACAAATGAAAGTAATACATAACTCAGGCTCAAAATAATTTAATTTAACAAATACTATTAAAGCTATGTGCCAGGCTCCATAGAAAATTCTAAGAGTATGGAGATGAGACAGATTCTACTCCTGTCCTCGAGAAGTCCATATTTCTAGTATTGGGGACAGATAAGTGAAGAGAGAATTATAATGGCATGTTGTTAGTGCTGTAACAAGGGTATATAGAAAAGAGAGCAACATAGAAGGTTCTCCTAAGTGGCACTTGCCCTCAGAACTACCTTCAGATACATGTGATCCGAAGCAGGGGATGGAACTAGAGAAATTATTTGTTTGGGGGAAAGAGTTTGCTTCTCTCTAACTCTAATTCTTGATTTTGCAAGCTATGTATGAGTGTCAGGTGTGAGAAAGAACATAAGGCATGCTGAATAAATTCAAACAACTTCCCTACAGCCACAAATCCAACTGAATTTGGGTTGGCTCTTCTGTAAAGTTTGGAAGACAAATCACATTCAGTACATTGCTAAAAAAAATCAGTATCCAAAGGGGTAGCTAATTAAACCACAGAGACATTTTTGAGTTAGGACAAGTTTTCTCCAGTGGTCAGACGCTCATCACTTTAAAATTCTTCATGTAGCCTTTGCATAAAGATGAGTCCTGAGACAAGCTGACCCTAGTTTGGATACTCTCTTAAAAATTACCCTAGTCTACTTGCCAGAAGTAGGAAAGAAGATGGAAGTATTTCCTACAGCAGCCTGTAGGTGGACACCTTCACTTTCTTCACATGGCCAACCTATCTGCTCTCAGCTCTACAAGAGGGGCTTCCTCGGTGGCGCTACTGGTAAAGAACCCTGAAGGGACTGACACACAACACTAAACATACACAATAGAAGAGAGTGCCATAAAATTGCACATTTGATGGGAAACATAGTGAGCACTCTCTTTTCTTCTTTTATGGAATCTAAGGATGTGAATTTTATGCTTGCTCCCTTCCTCTTCTGATTGCCTGACGCTGTGCCTTTTTTCCAGAAGAAGCTGAAAGTGTTTGGGTCACCCTCTTGCCTTCTGGTACTGCTAGATCCCTAGTCCCTCCCAATTACCACCTAACCGACTGCCATCCCTGGAGGCCTGATCCCATCCAGTACTTCAAAATGAGGGAAGATCACAGGAAGAAACAAGGGAAATCTTGGCTTGTTCACAAACACTCTATCTCTGCTCTGAGAATGATGTTTCTGTGTCTTCCCTTCCTGGAAATCAGGGCCAGGATACGCTCTTAAGTCAGACTCTTTCTGTCTACTACTGGCCTTAAGCCAACAATGCACACATAGTATTTCTGTGCAAACAAAGGTTACTCTGATCTCTTAGCTCAAAAGTTTTTTCCCCTGTGCTTTAAAAAATAAATGAATAAGGCATGAGAAGGTAGACAATTAGTAAATAAAGGTATGAGCGACCCCTCCCTACATGATCTAAAAATAATGAGGATCCAATGGAGGTCAACCATTTCATAAAATTTGCCTTTTGAATATTTATTTTCACAAGTTAATATTTGTTCTGTCATTTGGGATAGTGATGATGATGATGATTAGAAGTGCCTTTTAGAAAGGCTGTAAACCAGAAAATCTCAAAATTTCCCACTACGTGCTCACCTTCTCAATATTTCTAAGAGAAAAACAAGCCACATCTAAGGTTATGCCAAGATATTAACTCTTTCCTAACTCCACTAAAAAGCACACCACTACAAAGCCATAAAGGATGTCAAGAAGATGTAAAGATAGCATACTAGCCATCAGTCCAAACTTTGTAAGACCTTGCCTCTGGCAGTGGTGTTCTTCAATGATGAGAAGAGTAAATAAAGCACTCTAAAAGGGGGAGGGAAATCCTCATGATCCCCCAGTTATCCATCAGGTTTTGGCCTTATACCTGAGAACCAGTCTTCAGGCTGAATATGTAAAAGCTATTGTTCTGGTCAAACAATTAGCTAGTGCTGGGTTCACACAGTATACATTTTTCAAAGCAACTAATTCAAAGTTCAAATGTTAGGAAGAAGAATGTTTTACACTTTTGTGACACTTTGGTTTCAGTACCTTCATTTCAATACATTTTCCCAGTGCAGACCAATGATAATGTTGACTTCACGCAACTGAGTTTTTGCCTCTATTATAATAATGCAATAGAAACGTTGTTCGACAAATGATGTGGTCTCCAGGCCTTTTATCAATTTCTTAACCTTTTCTTGAAACTTCCTGTGGCCTGTCAGTGTCCTACTTAAAATAAGGTATGCAGAATTGAACATAATACTACAGATGTAATCTGAGCAGCAAAGAATTCAGAGGGGCTAATTCTTCCCATAATCGGGAAATTATTCTTCATTAATGAGGCCTAAGATCCTATTTGTTTTAGAAATCCACTTACCCTCAACTTGCTTCCCCCATAACATTTCTATCATTCCTGAAGACCCCTTCCGTTTTGGCATTACCAGTCCCACTCCAGATTGACATTGGG
Source organism: Bos grunniens (assembly GCF_055505025.1). NCBI lineage: Eukaryota > Metazoa > Chordata > Mammalia > Artiodactyla > Bovidae > Bos > Bos grunniens. The sequence continues at coordinate 93,661,351 of NC_141194.1, read as the reverse complement.
TTGGAACTTTCGAAAAAGACCACGAGATAGGCAAGCAGAACCACTGAAAGAAGAGTAGACCAAAAGGGAAAGTAACAGAACATTCAAACAAAATAAATTCTCCTCAGAAGGAAAGAGAACAGGCCAGCAATAGTGTTACCAAAGTGCCCAGATAAAAAGGACAGTTGGAGACTTCCAGAGATGGTGGCATGAAGAAGGATATCATAGCTGTGCCTGTTGTACTCTTCACTTGTTAACAGCTAATTTCTCCTGCTCACCAAAGTAACACCATATCAACCTAGAGATTATCATACTAAGTGAAGTAAGCCAGACAGAGAAAGACAAATACCATTTAATATCCATTATATGCAGAATCTAAAATGTGATGCAAATCAATTTAGTTACAAAGCAGAAACGGACTCAGACATAGAAAACAAACTTATGGTTACCAAAGAGGGAGGGGAGGGATAAATTAGACGGTTGAGATTAACATATACATCAGTTCAGTTCAATTCAGTTCAGTCACTCAGTCGTGTCCGACTCTTTGCAACCCCATGGACTGCAGCACCCCAGGCTTCCCTGTCCATCACCAACTCCTGGAACTTACTCAAACTCATGTCCATCAAGTCAGTGATGCCATCCAACCATCTCATCCTCTGACATCCCCTTCTCCTCCCGCCTTCAATCTTTCCCAGCATCAGGGTCTTTTCCAATGAGTCAGTTCTTCTCATCAGGTAGCCAAAGTACTAGAGTTTCAGCTTTACCATCAGTCCTTCCAATGACTATTCAGAACATATGCATACATGATTTTGAACTGTGATGTTGGAGAAGACTCTTGAGAGTCCCTTGGACAGCAAGGAGATCCAACCAGTCCATCCTAAAGGAGTTCAGCCCTGGGTGTTCATTGGAAGGACTGATGCTAAAGCTGAAACTCCAATACTTTGGCCACCTCATGCGAAGAGTTGACTCATTGGAAAAGACTCTGATGCTGGGAGGGACTGGGGGCAAGAGGAGAAGGGGACGACAGAGGATGAGATGGCTGGATGACATCACCGACTCAATGGATATGAGTTTGAGTGAACTCCGGGAGTTGATGGACAGGGAGTCCTGGCATGCTGCGATTCATGGGGTCGCAAAGAGTCGGACATGACTGAGCGGCTGAACTGAACTGATATATAAAATAACCAAGGACCTACTGTATAGCACAGGGAACTATACTCACTATTTTGTAATAACTTATAAGGGAAAAGGACCGGGAAAAGTGTATATATATGTGTGTGTGTGTGTGTACACACACACACTGCTGCTGCTGCTGCTGCTGCTGCTACTGCTAAGTCTCTTCAGTTGTGTCCGACTCTGTGCGACCCCATAGACGGCAGCCCACCAGGCTCCCCCGCCCCTGGGATTCTCCAGGCAAGAACACTGGAGTGGGTTGCCATTTCCTTCTCCAATGCATGAAAGTGAAAAGTGAAAGTGAAGTTGCTCAGTCGTGTCCGACTCTTAGTGACCCCACGAACTGCAGCCCACCAGGCTCCTCCGTCCATGGGATTTTCCAGGCAAGAGTACTGGAGTGGGATGCCACTGCCTTCTCATACACACACACACACACATACATATATAAAAATAAATCAGCTTGCTGTACATGTGAAACTAACACAACACTGTAAATCAACAGTGCTTCAATTTTTAAAAAATTAATTGTGCCACAATGCAGGTAACATAAAAAAAAGTAACACCATAGCACATAAAGGCAGATATCAGCATAAATAATCTAACTGCTGTCTACTTGAAGACTAAATGGAACAAAAAAAAAGTTAGCTAAAGTGTATTCCACAGATGTCAATTCAAAAGTCATAACTTTATAAAAAGTCATGCTCTCCTGGACACACATTCATCTCACCTTTCCTTTTGCTCTTCTATTCTCCACCCACTAGCCTCTCTGCACTACTAAGGATTTGGTAAATATAATCAATTATTCTAAAAGTGCCCAAACTCTCATTTCAACTTGTTTCCTGGTTAGTGTACCATAGCAGAGAATGAATCGCTATTACAAGGAACTAAAAAATATTTCAGAGTCTGTAACTGGCTTGTCTTGCAGGACTTTTTAGGGAGCCAAAGCACTAGTTCTAGGCTATTAGCCTTTGGTCCGTAGGAGAAAAAAAATAATATATTTCCTCATTAAAATGAGGAAATGGTTTAAACATAAAAAGGATGCATTTTATCCTACAATCTTTCATTTTAGGGGATTTTGAATCTTTGCAGGAACAATGAATGGAGAAGAAAATCAAATAGGCACTCTAAAAATCAGCCATCATTTCATTAATGCTTTCCCTCTGTTTAAGTCAGTTTTCTAGCAGCCCCACAAATTCACCACATCAAACAGTCATTAATTTGTTTCCAGAAAAATATAGCCATATATATGTACATGAGTATTTAAAATCAAATACCAATAAATAGCTGGATTGGAGGCTGAAGGTATCTATATGCAATTATAGCAATCAGACATTTGAAATCACAAATTCATGGGTCCCTAGACACAATCAAAACCGAGTGAGACTTTCTGTTTTGTAATCATGTCATCATGGTCTTCCCTACTATAATCCAGTTACCAAATGTTCAGTGGTCTGTCTGTGGTCTTTAGCCTCATAGAGTTGGTATCCATGTCCTGGCCTTTATGTGTGGTACATGTTAGTACCCTCTACTGCTTTCCACCACACTTATGATTGTAAGTCATTATCTGTGTAACCATTTTTTACTATCTGTCTCCTGTGCTACATTTTGGGCTCCATAAGGCTAGGAGAAATATGTTTTGTTCTTAAATGCATATCCCATGTAAGGTACAAAGGCAGTTGGTAGAGTAGGTACTAATAAATGAATGAACTATCAGCCTAGCTGGAGAAGTGTGTGTGTGAAGTGAGAAGGAAAAAAAAAAGTAGGTTTCACTGAAGCTTTACCTAACTGCCCTATTTAATTTGCATAATTTCTCCAATATTCACAATCCATTGTTCTCCATAGCACCTATTTTCTAAACTACCATATATTTAGCTTACTTATTTTATTATCTCTTTCCCCCTACTAGAATATTAACCCCATGATGTTAGTAATTTTTGTCTGTTTTGTTCACCATTCTTCCTGGAATCCTGAAAACACTGTCAGGTGTGAAGTAGGTATTCTGTAGCTATTTGTTGAATGAATTAATGTTCTTTAGGGGCTAGGCAAATGCCTATGCATGACAAAACTTTTAATACTAAATGTGTGATACTCATTCTAAATTTTGTAAGGTAACACCAGAGAAATGGGCCTACATTAGCTCCCCTTTGTCAGTTTTCAGCTTCCTAAGATACCAGAATATGGTCCTGTTTTACTAGAGGACCACACCCACCTCCATTTCCCATGTGTCCTGTGTGGTCTCCAAGTATCATCAAGTCACTTCAGGCAACACATTGCCTTTCTTCCATATCAGGGCTGCTGCTGCTGCTGCTAAGTCGCTTCAGTCATGTCCGACTCTGTGCGACCCCATAGACGGCAACCTACCAGGCTCCCCTGTCCCTGGGATTCTCCAGGCAAGAATACTGGAGTGGGTTGCCATTTCCTTCTCCAATGCAGGAAAGTGAAAAGTGGAAGTGAAGTCGCTTAGTCGTGTCTGACCCTCAGCGACCCCATGGACTACAGCCTTCCAGGCTCCTCCGTCTATGGGATTTTCCAGGCAAGAGTACTGGAGTGGGGTGCCATTGCCTTCTCTGCCATATCAGGGCAACTATATGTAAAACAGAGAAGGAAACTGCCTTTTTCTGATCATGAGATTCCAGTGTGACATGGGAAGCAAAAGCTGTGGTCATTTCTAAAATATTAGCCTAATGCCCTCTACTAAAAGTTTTTCCTAGAATTGTCCCCAAACTCAAATTTTATGGGTCAGCCAGAATTCTGGCCTCTGATCTAGAAATCTCAATTGCCAAGGAGCCAGAGAAGCAAGAAAGTATGGCTATTTTGAGTCAAGGGGAGTTTGAATAGCACATCTGGAATTTGTACTAGAACTACTAAAAGCCTCTCACTTTTCTGGAAAACTCCACTACCTGGTGTGGAAAGGACTCTGGATCAGAGAGACTTGATCATACTTGATTATGTGTGACCTCAGGAAAATTAGTTAACTTTTAAATACTTTACTTTCTTCATCTATAGAAATAAGATAATACTGTTTCCTATCTCATGGGGCTGTTGTGACAAGTGTTACTTAATATAAGAAAGGATCAAGCCCAGGAAATGATACAGATTTGGTATCCAACTAATGTCCTCAGTCCCCTTCCCTCCTTGGATTCCTTTTCCTTGCTTTATGGAAGAAACGGGGAGAAATCAATTTACTATTCAAAAGCACTACAAAAAGTCTTGAATTCATTTTGTGAACAATGGTATCCTCTGAAAGGATAATCTCATTGGGGAAAACCGGTTTCATCTTTAACCTCTCCCTTTGTCTTTTCTTTACACTGTAATAAGGAAAACAACTCAATATGCTGAGATACACAGAGAAGAAACTTGGACTTTTCCTCTCTACTTTCTCAGGGGCGAGAAAGAGAAAGCTCTTCAGAGCTAGTCCCTTTTCCTTTCTTTGAAAAAAGAGCAAAACCACCACCAAGTAATGTTAGATAGTCCCCAAGGTATTAAATTTAAAAAAAGGTCTCCAACAAAATTAAAAGTTGGAAAACCTCTGAGGGGCAGAAACCTGGGTAAGGAAACTCACGACTTCCTTGTGAGGGAAAAATAAGAAAACCAATACAATGAACAGGCTGGAGAGCAAGGCAAGCAAGTCCTAGATGAGAGAAAAAACAAAGTGAGGCTCTGCCAAAAGTGGAAGCCAGAGGGACTGTCCCTTGGGGGCTCTCACGGGTGACTAAAAGGAAAGCAGCAACCTCAGGGAACTGACAACTTAGCTCCTCTTTTCAACTACATTTTCTTCAGGGTGGCTTGTGCTTGCTGGCTCTGAAATCTTCAAAAGCAGGAGAAGATTCCATAAAATAAGGGTTTCTCTAGCCACCTTTGGAAGCTGGGTGGTTTTCACTGACTTTAAAAGTAGTTTTCTTGGAAGAGGGAAACAAACTCTCCTTTTTTATTTAACTTTACCTCTCCCCTTTTGATAATGCATAGGCAATACCTTGGGGAAAGGGGGCCAAATAGCAGTTATTAATTACCCTAATTAACCCAATTCATAAGACATATTTGTAAGGCTGTCATGACAACTGCTTTGACTAACTTGCCAAGAAGAGCTTAGCTGTCTATTCAAATAAATGCCTGATAATTACCAGTCTAGTTTACTGGGCTTCTGTGATAATAATAATTAGTGCCACTGTGCAAAAGGTCACACTAAACAGTTTATGAATGATGCGTTTTGCATTGTGATTATGAGTCACAGGCAATGCACAGAATGTGCACCATTATGCTATTAATGTGGAAGGGGGTGGCCAAATTTTGAGAAAGTGACTGACTATGGTCTTTATGGCTAAAAAGGAGCAACAGGGAGAAAGTGGTAACTGTACTATCAGTTAAGCCCTGTCCAAGAAATAGCAGGGTGCATTGGAACCGACTGTTTCTCTGAAGCCATAATCCATAAGTGATGGTCACAGTCTTGGATTCAAAAGGGGATGAAATACAAAATAGTTGAGTTATAGAAGTACATACTCCAGTAGGAGTGTTTGAGAGGGTAGGAAGATGCTGTGTTACACACAGTAGAAGCTCAGTAAAGGCTCAAGAACAGAGCTCAGGATAACAGTCTGCGTTCAGATGTGCGTGCTAAGCTCTGTGCAGTAAGGACAAACCTCAGAAAAGAAAACGTCTTCTGACAAGTGGTGATGACCCTGATCAAGGAAGGGAGCAGGGCATTTCAGTTGAAAGATCGATATTTTATTATTCTGATGAAACACTGTTATGGTCCACATGTTTGAAGAGTAACACATCTTTGAAAAATGAGTTTTGAATGTCACTGTCACCCTTCCATACTAGTAAAACATCTTTACACTACACATTAGAACAGGAAATACAGATATCATACTCTGGGGTTTAGATGCACTTTAAATTTGAGTCGTTAGAAAAGACTGAGTCAATTGCAAAAACATTGGTCCTGCCACCTCTTTTCTACTTTGACTTACTTTTGGTTCCCTCTCTTCCAGGGATTTTTTTAAATGGCACAATATCTTGGTGTCAAAGAAAAAAATTAGACTAAAGTTTTGGGTTTTATTTCATTCCTACATCAAATAATTGTATTTATTAGCTAAGTCTTTTTCTAAACTACACTTTTGAGATCATAATTTGTCATTTCAAGCTTCAGACTGTGCTATAAGTGCTGTTCACATCAAATTAGAAATTTGGCATTAATGAAGCGTGCCGGTTGAGTTGGAAGAAAGAGATACAAAACATATCCTTTCGTTGCCAGTAAACTTGGATTTTTTTATTGACAACAAATATGGAGAAAGTTCATTTGTTTGGTGAGCAATTACTAAGATGTTACAACGAAGCACCTGGAACTGTGCCTGACATGTGGTGAGTGTTCAAGGAATGAGGATATATACAAAGAAGGAATTAGGTAATACACTAATGTGGGACACAGACTGTGATTTTGCCACCAGGTCGCGACTCTTGAGCATTAAGAACACAATTGCTAACACCTGTCTCCTTGCTGCTCCTTGTGGGAAACCATGACTGACTCCATTTCCCATTACCATTGGTCTCCTCCCTTCCAGGGATGAATAAAATTGTGCATATTTTGGTGTCAAAAGAAAAAGACATAGACCCTAGTCTGTATGTAATGTCAAGGTCTATTAGAGAGTAGAATATATATGAATTTTTATTACTCCATGCCTGATGGCTACCTCTTAGAATCATATGAGTTCTAATATAATGCTAGGTACATACAAAAGCAGGATTGAGTATGTTAAGAGACCCCAGAATTCTTTTTTTGTAATTATGCCAATACCTGCAGTAGAACCCAATAAAATGTCCATTTTCACTCAATTATGCTTCCAAATGTTTTCTTTTTTCATTATAGAACAGAGTGCTGGCAAAAATGGCACTATAAGGAATGAGTTGCCTTCTAAGGTGCTTTAATTATGCCAAATAAAAACTGTTATTAGCAAAGTGGTAAAATCAATGCTTACCCTTCATGCATACACATGTTATGCACTGACCTGTCCTCTCCCTGACCACTAGACTGTAAACTCCTTGAAGGCAAAGATTATTCCCCACTCATGTTTATAAATTCTGCAGGCTCTTGACACACAGATGTTCAATAACCGCATAGCTGAACTGAACAAAACCTGTGAGCAGACAGGGCTGCCTGAGGCACTGATGTGTATGGTCAGAGCTCATGGAGAGCTAGGCATTAGAGAATATGCAAGAGAAGTGAATCTGCAAGTGTGTAATTAACAACCCGGAGACTGCTGATGGGAAAGAGAATTCAATACTATGCAGCGCCAAACACAATTTAACAAGCAGCAACCCATGTAAGGGAATCTAATACTCTCCACATTGTGGAGAGGAAAATCCTGCTAGGCAGTGAGGTGTAAGGGAATCTAATCTGCTATCAATGGAAGACAGCCTAATAGGGTTTGATGTGATCGGAAATCCAATGTACTGGAGTAGAAGGAAACCCAATAAGGAATAGTAGGGAAGAGGGAATAAGCATTAGTGATTAACCAAACTGGTCACTGGAAGTTTCCTTTGTTCCAAAGACACAAAACCAAGCCCAATAAATATTCAGCCCAGGACTGCAAGTCTATTGAGAAAGGGCAGGAATGACCCTGACTATACAAATGCTTTTTTAAAGTTGGTTACTTATACCACACAAGCCTGGGCCCGACTCCCAACCTTGCTCCCATCATACAGAAGCCATCCAAGAGAGAGTAAGCTGGCAGCACCACTCACTCCATCAGAAACAGTTACTGTGTTAAATGTCCTTTGTGTTTAGAGTATTAGTGTTTTGCTGGCATAGAAAGAAAGAATACTTCTACTGGGCTCACAAGCTAACATGAAACTTGCCCACGTGGATCTTGTAGACAAGGGGGCAGCCCAGAGCCCCAAAGGGAAAAGCTGAAAGGCATTTTATTGGGAAATCATTCTGCTTTTTAAATAACCTGTTCAACACAGTTCTTTTCCAAACTCGCTCACAGTCAGGAAATTTACATGAAAAATGGCCTTTCGGAGCTATCACTATTATTTATGAGAAAGCTATAACTGTGCCTGATGCTTTAACAATAAGAAGAATATGCTAAACTAAATCTTATTCATTTCTCGTGTGGAGTTATTACAACACTAGTTAGTTATAAAGTGCCCTGCACTAGTATCAATGTGTTAGCCACTATAACTACTTCCCAGCCAAGCAATTCTTTGTGGCACCAGAAACCTTTGAGCAAAGCAGAACAAAAGTCAGGTTAAGACATCAGAAGGAGATTGGCACTAGGGGCGGAAGAATGTGAAGTGTGTGGGCTTTTGTCAGAAACCTGTATTAAGCCGCACACCTCACTCCCTGCAGCTGGACTCTGAATGTCTTCTCCTATTATGTCATTGACACAAACAAGTCTCCACCTTCATCAGCACAGCCACGCCAAGGCATCTTTGGAGGAGCTTAAACTAGCTCTCATCTGCCTCTCACACATCATGCACAGAACTGTCACAGACATATGTGGATCACTTTCTACAGCCAGTGATGTTGGAGGCAGACAGGCTCCAGCTGGATTCTCTGACCTTAGGCAGAGTGAACAGAGCACACAGTTAAGAGGAGACAATCCACTTTGGACTTCAGCAAGGAGCAAATTCAATGAAGAAGTCATATTGGGGAAGAAGATGAATCTCCCCCTGGCCCTATCATCCTCATTATTAGGACCTGTCAGCAAGCAGGGCAGCTGCTCTGAGGACAACAGCCCAGGGAAAGCAAAGAAGAGCCCAGACTTTCTGCCTTGCTATTGGCAAAATGAGTCCTTTCCAAATGAGTCATACAGGGTACCAGCAACTCTGAGATCTGTCTCACACACACACACACACACCACACACACACACAATTTGTTCCCATATATCAGGGCCTTCCCTTGTAGCTCAGTCAGTAAAGGATCTGCCTGCAGTGCAAGAGACCCAGGTTCGATCCCTGGGTTGGGAAGATCCCCTGGAGAAGGAAATGGCAACCCACTCCAGTATCCTTGCCTAGAAAATCTCACGGACAGAGAAGCCTGGTGGGCTGCAGTCCATGGGGTCGCAAAGAATCGGACACGACTGAGTGACTCACACACACACATCAGGAATACAATCCTGTTCTCTCTTTCTCTTTTTATCTAGACAGTAATTTTTTCCCACCTTTCCAAAATCGGTGGGGAATATTTCCCTTGATGGAAATATTACAAAAAGAAAAGGCCAAGACGCATCCCTGTCTCTAAGGAATATAAAGATGAAGAGATAAAGACAATGAAATTACTGTGGCCAGAGGAAGAAAGACTGCATTTTAGTGCATTTGTGCGCCCTCTGCTGACTATCAAGCAGAACTTCAAAGGAAAAAAAAAAAGGAGCAGAAAGTAGAAAGAAGCCAAGACATAGGGAAAGAAAGAGTTCTTTCTTCTCTGGGGCCTGCTGTCTATTTATCCAGAGGGGAGATAAAAAGGAGAAATTCCTTGCCTTCTTCTCTATTAATAATGCCTTGACACTATCGATTCCACATCATAAACGTAGCTAAGCCTGGTGTGTGCCACAAACACCATGTCACAGAGTCCACTGGTACACTACTCACTAATATGTTTGGATGCAACAGGAATACAAAAGGTCATCGAGCAGAATGGGCTTGAACCACAAACCATCCATCTGAAGCTGCCTGCAGGCTGCTTCTTTCTTTACTTTAAAATCGATCCTTTCCATGACTGCTTTTCTGAGATGAATTTGTTTTCTGCAGAATTCACAGTAGTCTCTGTGTACTACTCTCCTGCCTCAGCCTGTTTCCACTGCTTGAACCAAAGGCTGTGTGTGGGATCCAAGACATCAACAAATTCAAACCACCTGGGGTAGAAGAACAGTCCACTGAAATTAAGCGGAGGGTTTCATTCCAGATCCACACCTCACCAGCCACAGCCTGTGATGTTTTCCCACTCACCCACCTGTTTAGTTTCTCCTGGCCCTCTCACTCTGGCTCCATCAAGCTCTTTCCCACCTCAGGGTCTTCACACACGCTACTCCTTTTTTCTGCTTTCAGCCATCACACCATCTCCACACCTTTTTGCATCACCAACTCTTGTTCACCTTTTAAGTGTCAACTCAAATATGACTTTCCTAATCCCCCAGACTAGCTCAGGTTCTCTCATTTTCCTTCATGATGACATGATCTTTCTTTCATAGCACTATAATTTTATCTTGGGGTTTTTGTCTCCTCACTCCACAAAAGCAGAGACCATGTCAGTTTTGCTCACCACACTTTAACCAGTATCTACAATACTAAGAAAACACTGGAGGCAAAGTTTATGTATATACTTATTTTATAAAAGTATAAAATGAATATATCCATAGTAAAGCAAGCTAAACTATTCAAGAAAAGGATTTTCTAATATTGACATAAGGCTTGAAAAACATTTTGGAACATCTCTGTTCTTTGGTTCTTATTCCTCCCAAACACCCAGATATACTTAGTTACATCAAGAAATGCTGGCAGAAATCTTATGCCACAGACTGCTTTCTGCTTCAGTCACCTTTACTTCTGTTTTCAAATTTCAAATGAAAATCTTGTTCTCTGCTACAACTTACCACTCCAAGTGCTTATGCTATGTTTATTTAATTTTCAAACCAAGGAATCAATAAAACATTATATTGATAACATAATTTCATTGTATCCTGCAAACAGGCCATCAGCTGATGCTCACCCAATTAATATTGAACTCTATGTACTCTCATTTGATCTAATAGTCACATATGGTATTTACAAAGTCCATTATTCAGCAATAAAAAGGCCTAGAATCATTTGATTTCTGACCTTTAGGTTCTAAGAAATCTTTTTTTCCATTTTGAAATATTATCTATAAGGCCTTTTACCAAACTATACTGTCTACGTGGTACAAAAAGTTCATGGCCAAAAATAAATGTTATTATTTTAACCCCCCCCCAATAATAGATGAATAAACATAAACTATTACCTAACCTGCAAATGTTTAACACTGGTAAGAAAATACCAGAAGGTCTTAGCTTAGTGGAATGTCACCTACTTGACTTAAAAATGGGTTAATGCATCCACCAACAGAGACATTTTAAAGTTTTCTGTATTGGCATATATTTACTATCGCAAAAGACAGCATAATCTGACAAACTGAAACCCTTAAACCAGTGAATGATTTGTATCCAAGCTTCTTGTGATCATTGAAAGTAGATTTTTTTTCCCTCCGCCACTCAGCAATAGGGAAATTAAATTTCATTTGGGATTAATTCTTACTTGATTTGATGTGGAGGGGATTTTTCTCCCCTTGGTTCTTTATTTGCACCAAGAGAAACTACATCTGATAGAATGTTTTAGATAGGCTGTCAAGGTTATGGTGCACAATGTATATGATACGCTTTGCTCTGCTACATTGTTATCAATCACTAAATTACCACTGGCCTGAACAAGAAAGCAAGAGCAAAGGGGGGAATCTGTTTTGTTCAGGGAACTACTTCTAAAATGACATTAAAAAGAACTATCCACCTGAAATGAATCGTTAGATAAGCTTTGTATTTTGCACATTTCACAATAGTTAGGATGATGTAATATGGGCAATTACACACAAGCAACTAGAAACTTGTCGTCCAAAATAGCTACAGCACAGCTGAGGTTTACTCTGGGTCTGTGGTTTACAGCAAAGCAACAACCTTCCTTATGCACAAAAGCCAGTAACAATTCGAAGGAAACCCTGAGCTGTATGTGGATATCATTTTAATTGTACACACATGGATTACAACTTTATAAGCTAGATAGGAAATTTTTAAAAAAGAAAAATCTATCAGCCTGTCTTAAATAAACAGAAAGTGTTTGTTATTCAACTGCTGACTCTAATAGGACAATATCTAGTCATTTCAAAAAGCAAACTAGTGTATCAGGGCTACGTACAACCTGATTAGGAAATCATGGCACCCAGCTATCTACTGTTTTGTTGGTGCCAATGGGTAAGTGAGATCATGTTTGCCAGGGTTCACAATTTCTATTCAGGTTAAATATATTCACTCGGAGTAAAGTCACACTTGCCAGGGTTCACACTTTTCATTCACATTAACTATTAAAATGGAGAATCAAATTTTGTTCTCCCTTCCCACCCCCTACCAACTGCCTGGCATTTCTCTAAAGCTCCCAAAAGTGTAAAATGGTCCCTGAGTGGCCAAAGTGGAACTGAAGCCCCTGTCCTGGACCTTATAGTCCTTCCTTAAAATTGAGAAAAGAGTATAAAATATCCCTCAATAAGAGATACAGGAACTGGTTTCCTGGGTGGAAGACAGGCATGTCTGACACAGAGCACAGTCCTGGGAACATGAACTCAAAAGTTCCTCACCATAAACTGGCTATTTAAAATTCATTTGTAAGTCACTTGTATGAAAGAGAGAAGAAAAAGCAGTGGCCCTGAAACAGAGCCCAGGTCTGGGAAAGCAGCAGGTCACAGGAGAAGAAAGGCTTGAGGCAGTATTTATTGAAGTGCAGGTTACAACCCCAAGCCAGTGGTCCATGAAACTGCCATCTCCAGAGCTTCCTAGCTAATGGAGATGCCCAGCACAGAGTCACACAGGAGAAAGGTTGAAAAATGCCAGAGTAAGGCCTAAATTGATATTTACTGACTCTGGAAAGAAAATACAAGGAGATAACATCAGAGAAGGGCTTTTTGCTCTCCTGCCAGCACATCTAGCTAACTCTGATTCATGTAGGACCTCCTCCAACTTTGCAGTTGAACTAGATATGAATATCATAGTAAAGAACAATGAGAAACCTTGAAGGAGCCGCTAATGAAAAAACTAAATATTGTCATGTAAAAGGGACTTTGTGTAACTAAAGGCAAAAACATATGATAGGGTGGAATTTATTTGTAATAATTAAACAGAGGCAAAGGGAAAATTTCCTTCATTTCAAAATTGGGTTGTGTTGCCCTCTACAGTACATGGTTAGGGGACATGAGAATCTTATTGCCTCCTCCCAGATGCTATGCTATGCTATGCTATGCTAAGTCACTTCAGTCGTGTCCGACTCTGTGCGACCCCATAGACGGCAGCCCACCAGGCTTCCCGGTCCCCGGGATTCTCCAGGCAAGAACACTGGAGTGGGTTGCCATTTCCTTCTCCAATGCATGAAAGTGAAAGTGAAGCCGCTCAGTCGTGTCCAACCCTCAGCGACCCCACGGACTACAGCCTTCCAGGCTCCTCCATCCATGGGATTTTCCAGGCAAGAGTACTGGAATGGGGTGCCATTGCCTTCTCCCAGATGGAGAAGTACAAATTAGATGTCTTCTTAGGCATAAAGAGATGATAATAACAGCTAACTTAGTATTTGTGGAAGGCTTACTATGTGCCAGGTACTTGAATACTCACATTAAATGTTCATAAGAATCTATGAAGTAGGTTGTATTATTTTCATTTTCAAATAAGAAAGTTGAGGCTCAGAGAATATTAATAATTTCACTTAAAGTCACCTGCTAAAGACTAGCCTCAGAGAAGGCAATGGCAACCCACTCCAGTACTCTTGCATGGAAAATCCCATGGACGGAGGAGCCTGGTGGGCTGCAGTCCATGGGGTCGCTAAGAGTCAGACAGGACTGAGTGACTTCACTTTCACTTTTCATTTTCATGCATTGGAGAAGGAAATGGCAACCCACTCCAGTGTTCTTCCCTGGAGAATCCCAGGGACGGGGGAGCCTGGTGGGATGCCGTCTATGGGGTCGCACAGAGTCGGACACGACTGAAGCAACTTAGCAGCAGCAAAGACTAGCCTCATTAGAATTCTAGTAGTCTGCATCCAGAATCCAAGCACTTACCACTATCTTGACTATTCTATGCCTAGATGTGTAAGTCCAAGTCCTGTCTTTTTGTTTCCCAACCACCCAAGTGAAAACCATGTCTAAGAAAAAAAAATTGCTACATACAAAATATAGCTGCAAATGTCAAGACCTCTCTTACACACTCTACCAGAAAATGTAATGGGGTAAAAAAGCCCACTCAAAATAACAGCAAAATGATAAAATAGTTGAAAATAAGGTTAACAAGGAGAATTATATACATTTAATGATGATAACAGAATGAAAGAAGCATGACTAAATGGAAATATATTCTGTTCATTAAAAAGATACTAAAAAATATATGCATGTCAATTCTTCCTAAATGGATTTATCAATTGACATTTTCCAATCAAAATATCAACATAATTATTTTTACACTTAACAAGATTTCAAAGTGTATCTGAAAAAATACAGAAAAACAAAAATTTTATTTAAGAAGATAAATAAGGGGAAACAAATGCTATTATTTATTAAAATCACTATAAAGTATCTGATTAAATCAGTGTGATATTAGTAGAAAAGTAGACAAAGATCAATAGGAAAAAATGAACAACTCAGGAAAGTACTAGTATATGTAAAAACTTAATATATAATGTTTTTGAGAAGTACCAGAAAGCAGTGGCGAAGGAGGAGAAATAAACAATAAATGATACAAAGTCAACCAACTAACCATTTAGAAAAATGTTTACAGTCATCTCCAACCATATGCCACAATAAATTTCTAATGAATTTAAAATGTAAAGAAAAATGAATTCAGAAGACTACTGGGAAAATGTGATATATACATGCATGCAAACTCAACCAACCACAAATAAAAAATATTCAAAAAAATTCCAGAAAGTTCCAAAAAGCAAACTTTGAATTTGCCACATGTTGGCAACTATCTACATAGCATTTACTTGTATTAGGTATTTTAAGTAATCCAGAGGTGATTTACTATGTGTAGATGTATAGGTTATATGCAAATACTATGACATTTTATATAAGAGACTTGAGCATCCACAGAAACAATCTCCCACAGATACCAAGAGGTGACTGTATATATTAATACACACACACACACACACACACACATATATATATATAATATTTGTGTTGGGAGAAAGTTTCATAGCTTAAAGTAACAAATGATATCACAGAATAAAAGACTGATATACTATTATATATAATGATTCTAAAACACTGTAAATAAAAAAGAAGCACAAATAGAATTAAAAGTCATACAATGCACTGAAAAAAAAAAAACCTTTGCAATAAATGATATGAATTTTTTTTCAAAAAATCAAAGAAATACAAATTTAAACTAAAAATCGATGCTGAGTTTCATCTACAGAACTAATCATTTTCCCTCCCATTCTTGTGCCCTATCTTCTCATTTGCCATTTTTCCCAACAAGTACCCATTCTAATTAATTTTGTTTTTCATTTCATACAATTTGTGCATATATAAAACAATAAAATGTATATTTTCTTTCTTTCTCCTTTTTTACAAATGATAGTGTGCTTATACATCTTCCTGAACCTTCCTTTCATTTAATTAACAATATATGTTATATGTCTTTTCATAACGCTATATTAAACACTCATTTTTGAAAAGGTTATATTGCTCGACATATGTATTGTTTTAATTTTTGCTATATCAAATGAGATATTAATGAATAATCTTGTATTTACATAATTTTGCACATTGTCAAGTGTATCTATGGAATGAATACCCTAAAAACATAATTGCTGGGTCAAAATATATCCTTTGCAATTTTGAAGAAAGTTGTCAAATTGTCCTCCAAGGACTGGTAACAATTTATACACCCAACAACAATGTATGAGACTTCCTGTTTCCCCCTGGCTTCATCAAATTGGTGATGATATTTAATAACACTTTATGAGTACAGTGAAATGGGTTCTTATACACTGTTGGTGGGACTGTACATTGGCACTTTTCTAAGAGAAATATGTATATCAAAAATCTTAAAAAATATAAGCCTTCAGATAAAACAACCTTACTTTAGGGAATTTATTCTAAGGAAATAATCAGAGATTACAATGAGATTTATATATAAGGATTATATATAAGGATAGATATATATATATATCATAGTGTTCTTCATAATACAACAAAAATTCAAATAACTTAAAAGACTACATTAAAGGTTGTTAACTACTATTATCTAAAGAACAGAATACAATTCAACAACTAAAAAAGTATCTTGCTTATATTTTCTAATGACATAGAAAAAACTCTTATGATATAATGTAAAGATGTGAAAAGAAACAGAATGATCTCAACTAAAGTGATTCTAATCTTCAAATAGTAAAAATGCGAAAGTTTTTTCATTAATTCACTAACTTTTATTAAGCATTTATTTTGTATTGGACACTAAACAGAAAGTTAGTGGTGGCTGCTCCTGAGTAGTGGAATTATGGATGATATTCCAACTTCCTCAAATATTTCTGTTCTTCTCCATAGTCTTCACAATGAAAATGGATTAATTTTATAATGAGTAACCAATAAAAGGGAGAAGGCAATGGCACCCCACTCCAGTACTCTTGCCTGGCAAATCCCATGGACAGAGGAGCTTGGTAGGCTGCAGTCCATGGGGTCGCTAAGAGTCGGACACGACTGAGCGACTTCACTTTCACTTTTCACTTCCATGAATTGGAGAAGGAAATGGCAACCCACTCCAGTGTTCTTGCCTGGAAAATCCCAGGGGTGGGGGAGCCTGGTGGGCTGCCGTCTGTGGGGTCGCACAGAGTCCGACACGACTGAAACGACTTAGCAGCAGCAGCAGCAACCAATAAAAACAACAATAAAGAAGACACTAGGGGGAGTTCCCTGGTTGTCCGGTGGTTAGGACTCTGACCTTTCACTGCAGGGGACATGGGTTGGATCCTTGGTTGGGGAACTAAGATCCTGCAAGCCCTATGGTGCAGACAAAAAAAAAAAAAAGACATTAGAACTCAGCCTACTTTTCCCCTGAGAGGAGTAGGTTTCTTAATAATTGTTAAGTGAAAGTCAGAGAGTATACTACATTCACTCAGAACAATTGCAGATGTGTCTTTAAAAGATACTAACACATTTGAGATTACCATTTATTGAAGGGGGCTTTTGTGTGTCTATAACTCCCTAGATGGCTCAGTCTCTCTCATAAAAGCACTGGTAAACAAGAACTTTTCAGCCACAAAGTCTAATCAATTTTGTTCTTGGGTCCTGGGCAAAAAACAGCTATGGAAAGTGGAGGGTAGGGAGTACTTCAAGGTCTTCAGAGCTAACCACGGCCTGTAGGTAAGATCAGAATCAGACCTTCACACACACTTGGCAGCAGCATGTGCTTAGCAGGGCCTTCTTTACATCTAGTACCAAACCCCCACTGATTGGCAAGTGCCTATAGGATAAGAATTCAGTAAATAAAATTCCTTGCTTTCAATCTTCTTATCACCTTTTGGAGATTTATACTTACTTTAGTGGTGATATGAATTTACATAGTATTACATTTGATTTTTTCATCTAGAACACTCTTCTTTATCACATTAACTTCTTTCAAATTCTGGCTTAAAATTAATTAAATATTTTAATTTCTTGGGAAGTCTTTTCTGATCCAAACAATCTCATCTTTAAGGCATATGAAGGGAAATGTGGATCTTTTCATAATCAAGTTTCAAGCCTTCTCAGTATTTCTTTAAATGAGGACATTTTCATTAAAGATCTAAGAAAAGAGAGGGGTCAGGAGGAAGGTAATGGTGTTTCCTTTAATTGTTCTTAATATTTAGTCCCTTCTTCCTGTGACCACACTCAAAAAAAAAAAAAGAAAGCTATTTATTTCTATCAAATACTCCATATTATAACATGAAATTATAACATGTAATTTGAATCAAAACTCATGTAGTCAAATGACTGCCCATATAAGAAATACAGTCCTACTGAAGTCCATAGTCTCCATTTATCCAAGGGACAAACTATAGAATCAGGTCACAGATGTTTCCCCGTAAAAGGCAAACACTTCATCTACAATCAGGATGGCATTGTACAGATGACATTCTCATCTATTAGCTATGGTGGGGCGGGGAGAGGCAGACGTGAAACATCTGTTTGTTTGTTTGTTTGTTTGTAATGAGAATTTCCTTTATGATATCTAGTTCTGATATCTACTCAGGGCCACTGAATAGTCATTTTACATCTAAGACAGTACTCAGTATGTGAGAAGTTTACAAGTCATCATTTAAAAAGTGGATACTGGGTTTTGTTGTATTTATGCTGTTTAAAGTTAGGCTACTAGATGAAGAGGCAATCAAATAAATGTGCCTTTTTTTAAAAAAAGGATTGAACTTATTCCATTTGGGGAAAAAAAACAGTGCATTTAGTCAAGACTGAATTTTAAACTTTGAGTATCTGCATGACCTCCAACTCATTAACTCCCTCCTTTTTATTGTTCCAAATTGTAAAGGCTATCTTATGCCTCAGAGCCAAGAAGCCCAAACATGAAACCAAATACTGAGGAGTATAAAAATGTTCTCCCTCAAATTGGCTATTTGGTCCTGGAAAGGGCATTGGAAAAATATATTTTGCCAAAACTGCCCCTTAGAAAAGGCTTATATAATTTTTATAGTATTAAAAATCTGTACAGATTAAAGTTAAATGTTACTATTTCAAAACCTCTCATTCTAAAAATAAAATTTGTGAACCAGATGCCTACTTTTGAAAGAGTATACATATGGGCAAGAAGAATTAAGGAGGAAAAAATATTTTTCATAACATAATTTCTCACACTTAAAAGGTAAACTGTAAAGAAAAGGGTTATTTTTAAATGTAAACCTTTATACCTGTTATCATCTTAGAGATCTCACAAAAAGGAAAAAGAAATATTTAGAAGGTATGATCTGACTGAAAAATGAAAATGAAGAGTATAATTGATCTGTCCCTCCACATAACAACTTATAGTTCTGTTTATGCCACCTCTTTATTCTTTAATATTTACTGGGTTGTATACTGGTGATGGTGGTTACTCGCTAAGTTGCGTCTAACTCTTGTGACCCCATGGACTGTAGCCAACCAGGCTCCTCTGTCCATGGAATTCTCCAGGCAAGAATACTGGAGTGGGTTACCATTTGCTTCTCCAGTGTAGTACAGTAATTAACTTATTAAAGTAATTCTTCTCTAATGTCAAAGGTAATATACATTCAATGTACAAAAATTGGGAAATTAGAAAAGTATTTTTAAAAAGTAATAAAAGTAAAAATCAACTGATTTCCTCCATCTTAGATAGCTATTAACACTTTAGCAATTTACCTTCCAGGGATTTTTTTCTCTGCAAACATCTCTTTAAACGATTGGAATCAATCTGAATATGCTGTTTTGCTTACTGATCTTTTTCAATTAATATATAAAATAAGCATTTTCCTGTATCACTAAATATTTCTCAAAATATTATTTTAAAGGCTTCATATTATTCTAGCAATATATGTACCATGATATATTTAGTCATTCACACGTTAATGATATTTGGGATATTTCCTATATTTTATTTCTGCAAACTGTGTTGAAATTAATAGCCTTGAACATAAATTTCTAAGTAAATCTAAAATTACTTCCTTAGGATAACTTCTAGAAGAAGAAACACTATATATTTGGTGGTGGTTTAGTTGCTAAGTCATGTCTGACTCTTGTGGCTTCATGAACTGCGGCCTGCCAGGTTCCTCTGCCCATGGGATCTCTCAGGCAAGAACACTGAGGTGGGCTACCGTTTCCTTCTCCAAGAAAGATTATATTAATTTTAATTCTATCAATTATATTCCATGTATGAAAACCACAAACTTGCCAATGCTGAATATCTTTTTTTAATATCTTTCCTAATTTGATAAGTCAAAAATGACATCTTGTGCATCAAATTATTGTCGATGGTTTCCCTGAGGTAATGGATTGGTGAGAAGAGAGTTGTGAAAACTTCAATTCTATTTTATACACTCTTGTATTGCTTGACTTTTTAATAATTATATATAGTGTTTATAATTAAAAGTTGATAATGGCATTTCATTGCAATTATTTGGTTATTAAGATTGAAATATCTTCATACCTACTGGAAATTTGTACAACTTCTTTATGAATAACCTATTTATGTTCTTTTTATAATTTTTACATTGTAGTATTTGTCTTATTGATTTGTAAGAGCTCTTTATATTTTAAGGGCATTGTTTAAATGTCCCCTTATCCAAGATGTCTTCCCTGACCTTCCTAGAGAACACTCGTTCCTGGTAGAACATGTGCACTTTACCCTTCCTTATTTTTTTCCATATCACAGCCTAACAGATTATATATTTATTTGTTTATTGTTTGTCTGTACCCATAAAAATATAAACTTAGTGGGGAAAGGGACTTTGTTTTGTTCACTGTTGTATCTCCAGCACTTTGAATAGTGACAAGCACACAGTAAGAACTTTATAAGTATTTGTTGGAGTAATAAATATAAGTTCTTTGGAATGTAAACTGAAAATGTTTTTCTGGTTTATGTTTTATTTTTTGTTTACCTTTTGATATTTGGGTGCATACAGATATTTTAAAATTTTATGTAGTCAGAGCTGCTGGTATTTTTCTTTGTGTTCATTTCCACTGCTTTTTTATGCTTCTGAAGTTCTTCACAATTTCAAGAGTAGGTGAATATTTATGTTTTTTTCTAATAATTTTATTATTTGAATTTTCATCTTTAAGTTTTGACTCTTTAATCCATGTGGAATTTGTCATATAGTGAGAAATAAAAACTTTTTAAATTGTTAATCAATTACATGGCATCACTTAGTGAATAATCTTTAGTTTCCCCATTAATTTTTTAAATGTGTTTAACTTCGCATTTTGTCTCTTCAATGACAATATAAGCTATAAGGGTAAGTACTGCTTATACTTCCTTTATCCCTCAGGGCTGAATACATGCTGGTCAATAAAGGATGATATACAAATATTTGGTGGATAGATAAATGGGTGAATATTTTTAAGCCAACATATTCTCTTGAAAAAAGTCTAACTAACTAAACAGTAAGTCCATTCACTAAAGTCTGGAAGCAATCCACACAGAGGGCCAAGCTTTACCTAGAATGAATACCCTTTAAGATCAGGGCACAATAACCACCATAGAAACTGTAGAAACTCATGAGTAACAAAACATAATAACACTTGACACTGTACAGAAGGAATTGCATAGAACTGGCCCTGCCTTCAAGAAGCCCCTGAAAAATATTCTTCAGGGAGCTTAAAACTAAAACAGAGCTTTCCAATAGCTCCCCTACTGATCTTTCCTTCCCCTGAAATAGCAGTTTACTTTCTGAAAGAAATAGATTGCTTTGTTACAGATAGTGCCCCAAATCCTACTGAATGCAATCCACCAGCCTCCAACATGCATTGAGTTTAATAATTCTGGAATCAAATTTGCTTTAATCAAACCTCATTTTTGGCTCTCAAGCAAAACCTCAAGTGCCCCCATGTGTATTGATTCTATAGGGTTCAGTTATCTGCCTATGGCCTGAAATTAAAAATAACAACAACAACAAAAATACATGTTTTTATTGAATTTCAGCTCTTTGCTGATTATCTATATCAAACAGCAAAGTGAGCAAAGCCATGGTGAACTGCCTCTTGTGCCAACAAATTCCCCAAAAAGAATGACGATCAGGAAAATATATTGTTGAGCGTAAACAGTAGCTAAAAAATATTTATCTCTCTTGCAAGGTATTAAAATGAGAAAACTTTCAAAGGAGAAGCTTCAAGCAATTGCATTAGAAGTTGCATAATTCAGTTAGACTAACCTTAGAATGGAATAAAAAGCTGCTTATTTCCATAAGGTTGGCCTCTGACAGTATGAAAGGTTAGATAATTTATCATGATATACAAAACAGTTCTCAAGAATACCAAACTTAAAAAGGAGGTCTTGGTGACATACAGCTCTGTGAATTTTTTGGTAGTGTTATAATCAACATAATTTATACTTAAGTGAATTTGTGTTCTTCTCAAAGGTCTAGCTTGCCAGGCAAGAGAAATGTATCTTCTACTCATCCTTAGAACAAATACAGACCAACTGAAGCAAAGTAGTGTACTCACTGTTTCCTTTATGACAGAACTCACATTGAACAAGGAGATCCATCTGACTAGGGAGGCTACGAAGTTTTGATGTACATATGACTCACAATAGACACAGAATATCTTGCCCTCATGTAAAAGCTAAAAGGCCGTATGTATTGTGTCACCTGTCATAGTGAAGTCCCTCAGTCTCAATACCACCTACAGAGCAGCCATGGTCATCACAAGGACTCAAACCCTTAATGAAGCCCTTCAAACCAATGCTGCAAAATTCAAAATTATACTCAGAGCTACAAGAGAACTTGGAGTGCTCCTGACACAGTCCCCTCAGATATTTATTTCAGGATTGGTGTTATTGGCATCTGTTTGGATTTTTCAGAATTTTCAGTGTCTTGGAGTCCGATTTCTTTAGTAATAATAGATTTCAATAAACTAAAGCTCCTCTTTTATGAGGTTTTTAATTATTTCATCTATTTTGCTAGTGACCTCCTCCCCTATTACAGAATTGCAGATTTCTAGATTATCTTTGGGAAAACAGTGCCTAGGGGGTGACACACACATTATGGATAACTGTCCCAATAGAGTTTGCTAAGCTCAGAGGATGAGGAAAGCAAGGTATTGCATGTGTCACACACATTTTTTGATGCCATGTCTCCAAATATGACACCACGCACAGTGACAAACCTTTGCAGTTCCGGATTTTTTTCTCCACCTTCCAAGATCACTTCTTGAGGGTGCTAGATGATCAGATGTGTATCAGTTTTATAAGATTTTGCTCTATCATGCCATTACACAACATAGAGTTTGTACAAAAGCAGTTTAACTATCTTTCCATTTGAGGCATTTCCTTATTGTATTTCTTGCTGCAACAAAACACACGCCTTTTTTCCATTTCTAAAGAATTACTAGTAAAGACAAAATTAGAAAGAGTGACCTAGAGGTGTAAGAACATGCATTCCATTAGCAGGCTCACAAACCACAAGAAAATTGGTGTTTCTTATATAGTATTTGAGATTTGTTTCTAAGGAGCCATAACTATCATCACTTGTTTTGCAATTAAAAAATTAGGCAAAATCTCCCTATAAAAAATTCATTATTTAATACTAAGGCCATCATGTTCTCTCCCCTAAGCTCTTAGGAACAAACGTTGCCATTAGCATACTCTATCACTCAAAAGTCTATACTTGAGAAAATGGAAATGTGCTAATTAAAGAAATGACCAGGATGGTGAGATCAGAGTCAATGCCAGTGTTCTGAGTACGGCGAACCTGTGTCCTCACTATGGCCTCTGTGCCTGGCAGCACAAAGAAGGGAATCAGTCTTCCAGCAAGTCATTCGACATTACCTATAGACAGATGCTTCTGTTTGTCCCTGCATTTCCAGAGCCTTACAACCCTAAAGCATGTCAAGTTTCAAACATGGATGCTAGATTACAGGCATTTGTGTGTGTGTGTGTGTGTGTGTGTGCATGTGTGTGTTAGTAGCTCAGTTGTGTCCAATTCTGCAACCCCATGAACTATAGCCAAGCTCCTTTGTTCATGGGATTTCCCAGACAAGAATTCTGGAGTGGGTTGCCATTTCCTTCTCCAGGGGATCTTCCTTACCCAGGGTTCGAACCCAAGTCTCCTACACTGCAGGAAGGTTATCTTTTTCACTGCCACCAATTTTTTTTTAAGTTGCTTAAAGGTAATGTCAACCACTAGGAATGTAGTCTGATCTACTCTCCCTATTCATATGTCTCACTTAGAAAAGATATGGTTTTGCAGCAAAGTACCTGTACACATAGCCAGCTCAGATTTTCCTGAGCCAAGTGAAATAAAGAGGAAGACTTTAAACAGAATTATGCCCAAAAAGACAAAAAGAAACTGAGCCTCAGAAAATAATTTCCAAAGAATTGAGATTCCCTATAGGGTTTTCTTAAACTTCACTGTATGCACAGCAATGATTATTTGGCTGCTTCCTACTCAGAGCTCTCAATTAAAAAGTGTCCAGGAGATCTGTCTCTGGGCTATATCAAATTTGGGTGCTCTGGTCTCACATTTGAGGGATCACACCCCAATGTGATGAGGCTTATAAGCATTTCCTCAGGGAGATAACCAGTAGAGTGTCAAAGATAGGGGAGGGGGCCTCTGAGAACCTAAGATCATAGACGTGTACAATCAGGCCAGCTCACAAAGGCTCTATCACCTCAGAGGAAGAATAAGTGGGTAAGACAGCAGATATGTTCCCTTGCTCTCTCTTTCTCAGTCACTCTCTCTCTCTCTCTCTCTCTCTCTCTCTCACACACACACACACACACATACACACACACACACACACACACACACACACACACACACACACTCCCCTAAAGGAAGAGTCTGACCTTTTGATTGAACATATCTTCCCACCAGCTTACACAGGGAATCCATTTTGTTCAGAAGAGCAGACTACACAATCTGAGACGAAGTGCCCTTCATGCTCTGAAAATCAAATTTAGGAGCAAAAATAATCCAGAAAGCAGAGACTGCCAAGACCAGTGCTGGTGGCAGTGAGGGAAAGCAGCTTGCCACAGAACAGTGGCCAGATGGGGCCCGGTGGGAGAAGCTAAAAACTGGCCACCCTGGCACTTAGAGACTTAATGGAGCATCCAAAGACTATGCACATCACTGCAGTGCTTAAGCATCTGACATGAAGAAGCCCCAGTGCTAGTCCATGAACACTGAGCTCAAGGAGAATGCAGACTTCACACCAAACTTCTTGCTTGCTTCAATACCAAGTGGTCTGCTCAAAACTCAAGATAACTGCTTGTGACATCTGTCTGTCAATTTACTCTCTTTTTTTTTTTTCTTTTCAAAAAGTTATTTTATCCCTCCCCAAAGGCTGAATTTAAAGAAAGTTTAAGATCGCCTTTTCATTTTCTAAAGTAATTCCTAGGCTCTACTCAATCTAGGAAACCGATATTGACTTTGGAAGCTGTCAGGACCTGGAGCAAAAAAATGAGAGCCCTCCCTTTCAGAAGTGAGTTCAGGAAGCCAAGGAAAAAGAGCACCAAAAATATTCCTGGTGGGTTTCTCTTCTTCCATCTACAGAGTTACAAAGAATGAATGGAGGGAGAGGAATAGGATGGGAAGAGGATAGCTGTAAACTTTTATTTAATTTTTTAAAAAATCTGGAGCAAATATAAATGTTAACATTTGTTAAATCTGACCAATATTATCTGTCTTCTCTGGACACCATATATTTTAGATATTACTTAATTACATTTTTCAAAGACTTTATAAATCTTACCAGTGTGAGGAATTGCACATTAAGCAAACAAGACGTGAAAAATCCAGACTTACAAAGGAAATCAGTAAGAAGTTGATTATTCACATTACTCAAGGGCTCTTTCCTTTATGAAAGACTCCCCCACAGGGTTTTGATAGGAATGCCACCACTATGGTTAACGTGGGGTCTAATTTACAAAACAAATACTTCGCTGCTGCACAACTTTTCAGGAATACAACTACCAGCCAAAGGTACAGCTGCAGGTCTTTCTGTGGAGTCCAATCAAGTTTTCTGTTATGTGACAGAAAGTACTTAGAAACTGCAACAGAGGAACCGCTATCAAGCAAAATGGAGTCCAATTTGGCCCTAAATGATGTGTGTCTGGGTAAGTCATTCGCCTTCTCTGCAACTCCATTTTCATGATTATAGAGTAGAAACACTGGTCCCTTCTGACACCTCTTCCAGGAGTGCTGTGGAGCTGTGTGGTCCTAACCAATATCCTGAAGCAAAATCCTGAATGATGCTGAATAATAGCAAATAAGATTTCCTCATGGAAGCCCAAGTTCCTGGAGCTGGCAGAGCTGTTCTCCAGCTTCAGGTTGCAGTACTTTCCTCCTGGTTCCCTAGTAGGCTGGGGGTGGTGGGGGGCTGAACACAGGGAGGCACTGGCCACCAGTGTATACCCACTAGAAGCAGACTGATCCTCACCATGCAGCCCACTCAAAGACTACTCATAACTACACAACTGCCAAAGAGGAAATGTAACTTGAAGAGCATTTTCCTCTACAAACAACTGATCCTCTGGGACTTTCACTTCAAGTTTCCCAATTGTTCAAAGTAAATGAGGCTCACATTAAAGGCCAGCCAGTCACACATCAAGAAATCAAGCCTCCTCTCAGTGGGGGAAAATGGCCGCTCCAGAGTCAACCTCCTGCCCCTCATACACATGCCTCTTGTACAAATGGCTTCATTTACTCACATCTGAGACACTTGGTCCAGCCAAGCTTGACCTCCCCTAAGCCCTGGAAGCTGAGATACACATACAGAGGGGTAAACATCTCAAACTTCAAGCAGACGCCTTAGATCCACTGCAGCACAATAATTGAAAGACTCCAGCTTTGCCAGGAGGTGACTTCATCCTCTTTCAGTCTTCCAATTCCTAATAAGCAATCTCCCCACCCCATAGCTTCAGCCTCGGAGCATGATATACTAAAGCCACCACAAAGACTAGGGCAAAGTTAAGGAGGGAGAGGTCTGCAGCTCCTCTCACCTTAGAAATCTGACTGAGAGAAAAACCCAGGTGGGGCTACTGGGACCCAAAACAAGTGGTCCTCTGATAAGAGGAATTCCAAAGTCTCAGAGCCCACTATGGAAAATGTCCTGCCTCCAGTCCCCTAGGGAGAGAAATCTCAGGATCATTAGCAAGTGCTCTGGCTGAGCTCAACTTTAGTGAAGGTGTATGGGGAGAGAGGTGATCTCTAAGGTAACCAGTTAATTGCCAATAAGGAATGATAATAATAAATTAGCAAATACTAGTGTAAACTAACTCAGTTCTGTGGCAGTTGCATGGAGACGACAGAGGAACAGTTTATTCTGGGACACATCTTGCAAGCGGATCCCCTCTGGGAAATGCACTGCCTGGGCTAGATGTGAAACAGACCAATGAGATGCAATGTAGGCAACGGGTGGCCCTAGAGTGTCTCTCAGTTCAGAGTGGAGCCTTTGATTTTTTTTAAAGAAAACTGGAGTGAGCTTTGAGAAGATGTGGGCTGCACTGTTTTCCATCGCTTCCTTCTGCAGCCTGTGGGGGTACTTTCAACTCTTAGGGATAAGACTCAGATAGTTCAAAACGAGGAAAGTACAATAAAATTGCTCACTGAAGGGTTTGTCGGTTTGTTTTCATTGGAGGTGGTGATTTGTGTCATTACCTTGTGATCCAAACCAGTCTCATCATACCTATTAATTTTCTAGAGACTTCTGAATCTGACATCTGATAAGTTTGGGGCTGCTTTTCTAGCTCCTTAGCTCAGAGTTCCACTCAAAGCACTGTAGATCCCTAACTTTAAAACTCTTTTGAGGAACCAAAACATGCTGAGCTATTTCCTTCTTATTTTTCTTCAAAGCCTAACGGATGTTTTAGTTTCATTATTTGAGCTAAGTTACCATGTGCTGAGGCTTTCAGTAGGATAATTAGAACCATTCAATTTGGTCTGCTACATACATCCTTGTCCTGCAAACTCGTCCACTGCTCTTAATACTACACTACTACTTATGAAAATTCTCTGTGAGTGACCACAGCAGACCACACACACACCCTGAGAATGTATCACATCAAAGATGCTACAGTTAGCTAGTTAAAGGAGGAAAAATAAAAAGAGGGCTCAAGATTGAGTTAAACCAAAATCTGTATCTCTATATACCCTATGAGTAGAATTCTGGAAGCTCTTGCCCACTATCACTGGCTTAGAATTTTAAGCTCTGAAACATTCAATATTGAAAAAAAAAATTTCAGGTTAAAAAATGTCTCACCAAAAAGACTGGATGTTTGGCTACTTCACCCTTCCTGAAGGCAGGGAAAGGTCAAACCATCAGAAGAAATGGGTTTCATTTTCATCCTCCAACAGTGACTATGGGCTGGGTGATGAAGAGTAATGCAGGAATGCAGATGTACAAAGCAGTAATACTTTGTAGCACACAGAGGTATCCGGGAGGCATGCCTCCATTCCATAAGACTGGAAGAAAAGTTATTTGCCATACCGAAGTGCCAAAAAATTGGAATAATTTTAGAAAAACCATAGCAATCTGAAAAAACTACCTTCTCTCTTCTCCATTCTCTATGTGTTCAACCTCCTTTCCCCTCTCTTTACTCTGCCCCAACTCCAAACACCCATACACATACACAAACTCTCTTATGTATACACTAAGTATGGACTAAAACCAAAATGCCAAAGGATGCAAATCTCACCTTCAATTTAAAATTTTCAAGAGATACTTGACATCACTAATTCTACAAAAGTCTTCTGTAAACAGCAAAAGCATCCTCCAAGTTCCCTCCTCAAATTTGCATACATAACCACAAAATCCACACAAGTGATTTCCTGACCAACATCAGAGGACAGGGAGATGACGATAGGCGAGATGGTCTCTGTAATTCTAAAGGCTGAGTTCCTATGAAACTCATTCCTTCTTCTGGTAATGCAGACTTGGATGAACTTTTTCCTGCTTTCTGGAGGGGTGAAACAGTCAAACATCCATTCTTTTGGGTGAGGCATTTTTAAAATTTGACTTTTTAATATTGAATGTTTTGATGCTCCATTCCCTTTGCCTTTACCTACCTAACATCATTTAAAGTCACATTCCCTTCAGTTTCTAGAGTCAACAATGTTCAGATGTGGCTAGGTCTGCACACTGATGCCAAAGTTACTCTCACATCAGCACCAACCCTTAAGAACTCAACAGTAAATCTAAATCTAAATGATGGCAGGGCTGCCAGGGAAGGAGGAGCAGGAGAGCACTAAGGAGGCTGGCAAAGTTTCTGCAGATTACAAACCCTTTCTGTTGCTTACAAGGAACTCATGTAGGTGATCTTAAATAGCTCCCCAATTAGACTATGACCTCTGAGGGCAGATGCTACATCTTATATTTATTTAGGATCCCTATACCTATCACACAGCTGAGCACAAGGTAGACACTCAAACTACGCTTACTGATTTGGTCTATTCCATGATGATAAACTTCAAAGTATGATGGAGAGCTGTGAGAACAGCTGTTCTCACTCCTCTATAATGTCATTACCAGTAAGGTTTGCAACTGACTCTGAAGCTAATGAGGTGAGTGAGTTTACAAAGTTGCTCAGCAAAGGAACCTAATGTGTAGTGACCTTTGGTTCCAATCTGGCAAGTAAGAATATAACATATGCTCAGGAAAGAGATGTTCTGAATTGAAACGAACTGTTTACTTGCCCGTCTCCCTGTAAGCTCCCTGGGGTCAAGGATCGAGTGTTTTTATTTTTGTATCCTTGGCAAGCTGTACAGGGTCTGACATGTTCTAAGTGTGCAATAAATGCTCCTGGGTTGTTAATAAACAAATAAAAAGTGATTTAACAAAATAACATACAGAAAAATGGATATGACATAATAAGATTTAATACAGAAATTTCTAATGAATCTTTTAAATACCACAGCATAGCTCTCATCACTCTGTGCTATAATAGCTTAATAACTGTTGGTTTCTTGGGTGGATTAATTAATAATTAATTAACTAGGAAAATATAATGTAGGAACTATATTAGGATATTATTGTCCTAGTAATATCCCATTGTATCTGATAGTAGCTTTTATCACTCCATACCACAAGTGACCTATTTTCTCATCTCTTTCATTACAATGTTCATTCTTTGAGATCAGAGAACATCTTTTTCATTTCCCTAACACTGGATGCCTATAGCAGAACCTTACAAAGACTAGACAACAAATATTAGTTGACTGTATGAATCAGCCATCCTTGTCTTCTATAGATTTCACTGAACCTAAGTATTCTACTGAGTCCATGTTAACAGTCTCTGTTATGGGGAGAAAAGAAGTAGTGTCAATTTCCCCATGCAGGACTTTGTGACAGATAAAGGTTAAATGGCCTGATTCATGCTATGCTATGAGTGGGTCTCTACCCTTTCTGAATGGGTTTGTCAAATGAACTCTCCAGGACTACATGTTAGAAACACACACTTAACCTCGCTGTGCCTAATATGTGCTGTGTTGGCCCTGACTAGCCCTAGATAATAGATCTGTATGATTTTGTTAACTAAGAAAACATCTGGTTTTGTGAGTAAGAGATGGGATTAGAATTCAAATTTTCAATGGCTTTTCTAAACAACCGAAGCAATATTTGGTTTCATTTTACCCATAGGAGAATCTCAGAAAAAACACCAAGATCTTAGGTCAACCATTCAGACATAGTCAAATATCTCCTGCCCCCTTGAAGCATCCCAGGCTTATGTTACCCAGGCTTACACCTCTCTAGTACCCTGAATTGACTGCATAGTCACCAAGCCCTCAGGATTCAATTCTTTTGTCTATCTCCACAAGCAACATCAGTCAGCACCTGAGCCCATAACCTTGGCATCTTTTACCTCCTTTGTTTAAAAGTCCAATATGAATACTCTAACCACACCACATTGTTGGCCTTCTTCACACAGACACCAGCTTAAATTCCTCTTTGGTTGTAAAGTGTCTATGGAGTCACACTCAGGTGTACAAGCCATTACAGTAGTCACTCTTCAATTATCATCTGGTGAACAGATCTATGATTCAGGGGGCACCTCTGTCTCAGACCCCTTACATTATATAATGTGATATTATTCCTTGGATCAACCTTGCATGACAGATGTATCCATTTTGTAGATGAGGAAACAGAGACTCAGAGGTAGTCCATAGCAGGACATGTCTTTCAGATTCAAAATCATGGTCTATCTGATTCCCCTACATTGTACTACCTCTCCCTCTCTATTGCTGAACTCTTGGTGGTCCACAAGTAGTTTTTTACAAACGCTATGGTCTAGTCCCTAGTAAGTATTCACTGACATTCATAATTATAACTGAGCCTACCTAGCATAATCCTGGATTTTCAGTAAATCCTTATTTATAGATGTATGGACTGACAATCGGAGAAGGCAATGGCAACCCACTCCAGTACTCTCGCCTGGAAAATCCCATGGACCGAGAAGCCCAGTAGGCTGCAGTCCATGGGGTCGCTAAGAGTCGGACACGACTGAGTGACTTCACTTTCACTTTAATATTGGAGTTTCTATTGCTAGAAGAAGATCCGGTTTTCATTTAAAAAGCACTGCTTTTTGGCCTCATTACTGATAAGAAGTATTTTTCAGGAACTAGGAAAAACAGTCGATAAAAGTGGTCCTAAAACACTTTTCCCTATGAAATTGATATAAATACTGTGAGGCCATTTTATAGGCATTCCAGCCCAGGTATGTCAGGCTAAATTATTTTTGAGCCAGGAAAGTGTAGAAGGTGTCACTGAAATAGCACTGTACTCGCCAGAGTTATAGAGTCCTGAAATTTGGTCGTCTCTCTCTCTCTCTCTCTCTCTCAATATCTCTGCTCTGTGAGTCTCAACAAGTCCCTTATCATCTCTGGAGCTCCATTTCATCATCTACTGAAGGACAATCAAAATACCTGATTGTAAGAATCACAGAAGACGTTTGTGAAGTGCTCTCCAAGTATATAGTATTCCTTTCATTTGTGGCCTGGAAGAGGGCAAGTGCATCAAATTTCCAACCAAAGAGGGACTTAAGCAATTCAAAGAAAAATGAAATTAACTTCAAAACTGTTATTTATAGCTTTCCACCCAGCCACCAACTCACCCTCATCCATATTACTACCCTACTACCCTGAAATATTTCAAGAGCCAGCAAACATCAGACCACATACTGTGTAAAAAAATACTTCCATTTGAAAATATTCATTCCAGGTAAAGAGAAACAGAGCTAACACAGATGCTTAGTTAATTCCTGAAATTTTAATTATTTGTGAAAATTTCAACATCCTCATTTGTCAAATGTCACCATAAGAACTATTAAGCAATAACAAAGTGGCTTTTTTACTTTCTTTTTGTTTGCCTCCCTTTAACCAGCCCATCCATATCCACAGCTAAGCATGTATATGACCAAACAAAAAGCAAAAGTAGGCTTTAGGAGGCTGAATCACTCTCATACTAGGAAACTGACCCTCAAGCATTCTAGGGTTCATCTACCTTTAAGACTACTTGTTGATTATTACTCAGCCGCTTTAGCTGGCATACGGGTACCACAGACTGACAAACATGCTGTATTTGCAACAGGTGGTAGAATTTATATCTTGCTAGACTGCCACACAGGTATTCCAAAGGCTCAGACCTTAAACTCCCACTCCCAACATCTATCCCTACAAAGGACCAATATTTTAGGTTACCAATCAAAAAATGGGCCAAAGAACTAAACAGACATTTCTCCAAAGAAGACATACAGATGGCTAACAAACACATGAAAAGATGCTAAACATCACTCATTATCAGAGAACTGCAAATCAAAACCACAATGAGGTACCACCTCACACAGGTCAGAATGGCTGCTATCAAAAAGGCTACAAACAATAAATGCTGGAGAGGGTGTGGAGAAAAGGGAACCCTCTTACACTGCTGGTGGGAATCCAAACTAGTACAGCCACTATGGACAACAGTGTGGAGAGACCTTAAAACTCTGAGCCACCAGGGAAGCCCAGAACTACCATATGACCCAGCAATCCTGCTGCTGGGCATACACACAGAAGAAACCAGAATTGAAAGAGACACATGTACCCCAATGTTCATCACAGCACTGTTTACAATAGCCAGGACATGGAAACAACCTGGATGTCCATCGGCAGACAAATGGATAAGAAAGATGTGGTACATATACACAGTGGAATATTACTCAGCTATTAAAAAGAATACATTTGAATCAGTCTTAATGAGGTGGATGAAACTGGAGCCTATTATACAAAGTGAAGTAAGTCAGAAAGAAAAACACAAATACAGTATATTAAAGCATATATATGGAATTTAGAAAGATGGTAATGATGACCCTATATGCAAGACAGCAAAAGAGACACAGATGTAAATAACAGACTTTTGGACTCTGTGGGAGAAGGTGAGGGTGTGATGATTTGAGAGAATAGCATTGAAACATGTATATTATCATATGTGAAATAGATCACCAGTCCAGGTTCAATGCATGAGACAAGATGCTCAGGGCTGGTGCACTGGGATGACCCTGAGGGATGGGATGGGGAGGGAGGTGGGAGGGTGGTTCAGGATAGGGAACACATGTATACCCATGGCTGATTCATGTCAATGTATGGCAAAAAAAAAAAAAAAAAAAACTACAGTATTGTAAAGTAATTAGCCTCCAATTAAAATAAGTAAAATTTTAAAAAAATTATATATATATATATATATATATATATATATAGATATAGGGTTACACTTTGCCCTGAGAAGCACAGGTAGCAAACCTTGACTTCAAAAATGGACATAGGCAGAGAAGTTCTCCCCACCCTGCCAGGGAATGTGTCACCATAGAGGATAATGGAATCAGGGGAGCAGCAGGGGATAGAGGCCAGGGAGGATCTCACAGAGCCGCTTAGCTACACTCACCTCGGGCAGAGGCATGCCATTGATGATCAGGTCTGGTTGCTGGGGGCCCTGGCTGTTGAAAGAGTGATGGTAGATGTGGTTGGCGCTGGTATTGCGGGTATTCTGGTTCTCCACGTTCAGGAAAGTGCTCTCAGAGCGGCGGCAGCCCAGAGGAAGGGTCTGCTGGTGGTAGTCGAAATAGTTGAGAGAGGAGGTCAGGGAGGAGCAACTGACAACATTCATCTTGTCTGTCTCCTCCACATCCCGGGGTACCAGGCGGATGTCATTCTTACTGATTTTTTTCTTCTTGCTTGATTTCTTTTGATGACCATAGGAGTATTCAGCGATTCTATGTGATAGAAAAGGCAGCATGTATCGCTAACGCCCTCCCAAACCATGCATCAGTTAATAAACATCAAGCACCCCAGAGGGTTGCACCCCATCTCTGCTCCAGCTTCTTATTCTGGCACATCGCATCATCGGGTTTCTCCCTGTGCTTTTTACATGCGAAAACAAGCTGAGGGCCATAACGTTTTTATATTAAGCATAGTAACCTCTCGCTACCCCTTCCTCCTCAAAAGTTTGGATTTGGAATTTCTCCTTGTGACTGGCCACTTAACAAGGGTGTGGAGACAGGGGAAGTTGAGCCTATGGGAGAGAAAGCATGAAAATGCTCAAGTCTGGAGCTTCCCTGGAACCCAAAGGAACTCCTGGGTGAAATAAGCAGCAAGTCCTAATTTATCAGAAGATGACAGGAAGGAAATAAAACCTAATCCCCTTTCCAGTTCCTCCAGGCAACTGCCATGTGACAAACAACCTCAAGTCAGGTTCCTTGATAACTGACCTGATCAGTTTTCGACTGGAGCACGTCAGACCCTTTCCTTTGACAAATCCTCAGCTCCTCTCCTTCATACCCTCCTTCCCCCTGCCCTAGCCCTGCTCCCTTCAACTCCCCACCCCACCCCCGCATCTCCTCGAGAAATGTGATAGCCAAACCCATTTGAATGAGGGGGAAAAGCCTTTTTACCTCTTTCCCCTTAGGCTCACTTTCTCCTCAGCCTTTTTGTCTTGCTCCTCGCTAATGGGAGAAACCGAGATGCAATGCAGACACTTGCTGTTTTGTCCTTTTATAAAACAGCCGAGGAGACAAGTGATGGTTAAACAATTACTGCAAAGGAATTTAAAGGTTAGTGCATTCAGCATCCTTCTCGATTCAGGTGTACCTACAAGCAGCTGTGCTGCAACTGGAACATAAAGAGCTCAATTTAATTAACACTGACAGAGACCCAGCAATGTGCACCAAAGACACTAAGCATTAAGAAAGTTGTCCAAAAAAATACATTTAAATGTAGCCAGATTCTCAAAGTCATTTATTACTTTGCATATAATGATTCAGCTTATTGTCTGTAAATTCCATTTCTGAGCAATAATCAGGAAAACAATTGGGTTAATAAATAATACAGGTTTATCTTTACAAGGGAAAAGACTGTGCCTGTATTCTCGCTCGACAAAGCTAATTGTCTGAGTACAAAAAGGGAGCCCAATTCAAGCAGCAAGTGCAGATCATCTCGCAAGTCTCATAAATGAATTCATTTCAGGAAGAGGCTCTGCAGAGGCTGAGAACAAGAAATCTCTGCTTAATACCTGGAAAGATAAGCTCTTGAACTTTACGTTTCTAAAAAGTCTGAGCAGATGGGAAGATTGCATATCTCCAGAGGCCCATTCTTGCTCTGTCCCCAGGATCTTCCTACACCTGTGCAGTTGTGTCACCCTCACCCTTACACTCTGTGCTCAGGCAGACTTGCAGAGAGGGCAAGCTGATGCTACCAGGGCTTGGGAGCAGATAGAATCCCAAAGACCCCAGGACTGGGGTTGATTTTCTTTTCTAATCTGTTTAAAATCACTGGATAGTTCTAATCATTTCATTTACCCACGATGGGTAAGTTTGGCAATGCCCGGTCCAATTATTCAGCTGAAGCATTCATTGCGACCCCTTTCTGTATTGATCAATTATTTAATTAAACTGTACTTCATTAATCCCAAACCAGCACAGGAAACAGAGCTCTTTACAAAATACACATATGAGTGAAGTTGGAGAGCACTGAGATTTGCTTGCCACCGCCCCCAACCCCGCCAATTCAAACGCTCTCCTCCCTGTTTAATGATCTCCCTGGCAAGCTCTCAGAAAGAGCTCTCACTTCAAGTCATACATCACCAAGAGGTGGCACAGCCTTCAATATCTTTATTTCAAGCTGATTTCTTTTTCATCAAGAAAGGGTCTTATGCGTTTACTTTATGCTGAGGAAATGGCTTTAAAAGAGTCCCCTCTATCATTATCTCCATATAAATAAAATTTTGTAGACCCCCACATTTTTCTCCTATAAAAATTGTCACTGGCAGTCACAGGTTTCAAAGGTAAGAGCAATATTAATTTCCATTTCTCCCATCTGAAATGACTCGGAGCTGAAGGAAAGAAAAGTCATGGCCATTTCACTTGTAACAGGATTAAAGCATTTATGAGGCATTGCAGCTGCTCTTTTATGGTACCTGATTGATATTCATGTGTGGTTAGCATTTGTCTACTAACTTGTGTAATGCAGAGAATAGTAAAAGGGAAACAATAATTGCATGACTGTTACATATTCAGGGGGCTCTGATTCACAGAAGTGTGCATTTCAGTTGATGTCAAATACAAATCAGACCTACAGGAACATATTTTGACTGGTTAACATGCAAGCACAGATGGCACAAAAGACACACTGGATGTGTAGGTGTGTTGAAAGCACACAAACACACACCTTCATTGGAAATAGCAGCATCATTCATTATCAGCAAACTAAAGAAACAACTTTTTTTTTCAACCGTTTCGATGAGACACTGCTGGAAAAAATTCCATGTACTATCCTAAATTGGATATTGTAAGCGAGGGTCAGCAAGACCCTCCAAAGTGCTGATCAGGAAACTTTTTTTTTTTTTAATTACTATGTGTTATTCCAGTTTCCAAATTTCTTCTCCCTCTGTCTTTACCTTCCCCTCCCCCATCCTCCTTCCCCCACCCCTCTCTCTCTCTCTTACTCATACCACACACGTACCCTGCACACATTGCAAGGGAAACTGTAACAAAATAGCCCATAGTGACATCCACTGGTAGGGACCAGCTCTTAGTACCACAACAGAGTTCCATATTAGAGGAAAGAACCATCAACTCCAGAAGATTGCTATTTTTAGTGAAACATCTGGATGCAAAAGTCCTGTCCTTCATTGGGATGTTTGGTGTCTACCCAACAACCAGACATTTGAAAACATATAGATGACTGGTAGAATTTCACTTCACATAGCAAGATGTTTGAGGACTGGATATAAAACAAGCCAAGAACACACTAAAAAACTCTTATCACCTGCTTCCCCACATACTCCTGTTCTCTCTTCCTCCCACTCTAAGGTTTTCTAAGATTCCACTCACAGGCTCGCTTCAGAGTTTCTCTCTACACAGGACAGGGCAGCTGCCAGCACTCCCTTTCCTTTCAGTACTTGTCCGAAAAACTCTACAGCCCCCAAATCAAGTTGTAGTACTTCAAGGTTTTGCCAAAAATCAACCTCTCTTTCTCTCAAGTCTCTCTCAAAATCTCTCTTTCTCATTAATTTTTTTCCTGCCATAACTTCATGGAGACAGCTGTGCAAATTTTAAAATGATAATTGCTTTTCTGCTCATCACCATTATGTGACAGAATCCATTGGAACACTAAATGGTTGTCTTCCAGCAAATTGTCAGATCAAAAGAATTGATCAACTGGGGCTAACACAAATTCCCCCTCCCCACAAAAAGGAGCTGCTGTAAGTAGGATGCATGCATTTACATAGGAAACAAAAGCATTGGGATTTTCACACAGAGACACAGATACACCTTATTCTCCCAAGACAAAGAGGGAAAGAAAGAAAAAGTTGGCTCTACCTGCAGTTGTAGGTCCGGATCTCTTTGTTGTCTCTCTTGCACTTGATCGCCACGAAGATCATAGTGACAAAGAGGATGCCAGCAATGGAGCCCAGGGCGATAATGAAAATCAGGGACAAGTTCACCGAGCCCATCGACTCTTGGGCGTCGAGAGCAGGGGACAGGTAGATTAGAACTAGCGCAGAGGCGGAAAGAGACGTCTTGCCGTGGTCGTGGGCCACCACAATAAGCTCATAGGAAGCCTTGGAGCTCTCACTGAAGGTGCGAGTGGTTCTGACCTCGCCATTGATCTGGTCTATTTCAAAGAAACCGCGGTCCCCCTCTGTCATGTCATAGGTGACCCGGCCGTTCTCCCCCTCGTCGTAGTCATCTGCTTTGACAACGGTCACCAGGTAGCCTATGCCTGAGTTGCGGGGGATGTAGACTTCCGCGGTGCCGTTGATCAGCGGTGGGGCGGTGATGACTGGGGTATTATCATTGACGTCGAGGATGATGACCCGAACAGTGGCATTGCTCTGCAGCGAGGGCAGGCCGCCGTCCTTGGCCAGCACCTTGAATTCAAATGCCTTGGTCTGCTCATGGTTGAAGGATCGCAGCGCATAGATATCACCCGAGTTGGGGTTGATGGAGACATAGGTGAAGACAGGCATGTCTCGCACCTGTGACGGCACGATCTGATAGGAAACACTGCCATTGAGACCCAAGTCGGGGTCTCGGGCCGACACCGAGAGCAGATAGGCACCGGGTGTGTTGTTTTCCTGCACAATGACCTGGTAGTAGGGCTTGGAGAAGTGCGGGTGGTTGTCGTTCTCGTCCGTGATGCGCACGGTAAAGGACTTGGCACTCTGCAGCATGGGCACGCCACCGTCGCGCGCCTGGATGGTGAGGTTGTACTGGTCATGCTGCTCGCGGTCCAGGCGTCCATCCACCAGGATAGTGGAGAAGCTCTCATACTCCTGCAGCCGAAAGGGCACGTTGCCCAGCAAACGGCACTGCACGCGCCCATTGAGGCCAGAGTCTCGATCAGACACCCGCACCAGTGCAATTACGTAGCCCGGGGGGGCGCTCTCGCTCACCTCCACCAGCTCGCTGTTTACCGACAGCAGGTTGATGACCGGCGGGTTGTCGTTGGTGTCCAGAACGCTGACGGTGACCTTGCAGTGTGCCGGGATGGAGTTGGGCCCCAGGTCCTTGGCCTGCACGTCCAGTTCATAAACATGGCCTTCTTCATAGTCTAGGGCACCGGTGACCGTGACCAGGCCGCTGTGCGGGTCGATCTGGAAGAGCTCTCTAGTGCGGTCATTGACATAGCCGTAAAATGAATAGACCACCTGGCCATTGGTGCCTTCGTCTGGGTCTGTAGCGTTGAGACGGATGACGGGAGTGTTGGGAGGTGAGTTCTCTGGCACGCTCACTGAATAGGTGGACTCGCCAAACACTGGGTTGTTGTCATTGGAGTCGGTCACTTTGATGCTGAGGCCAACCGTGCCCAGGTGCGGCGGGTCGCCGCCGTCGAGCGCAGTGATGCGAAAGCTGTAGTGCGACTGCGTCTCGCGATCTAGACTCTTCTCCACCACGAGTTCGGCGAAGCGTGAGCCGTCGCCGCGGGTCTTGATCTCCAGGCCAAATAGCTCGTTTGGAGTCAGCTCATAGGTCTGCACACCGAAACTGCCCGAGTCCGGATCATAAGCGCTGTCCAGCGGGATGCGCGTGCCCGGGCTGGCCGCCTCTGAGATCTCCAACTCAATCTGTGCCGCCGGGAAGCTGGGAGCGTTGTCATTAAGGTCCTTGATCTCCACCTTAATTACGCAAATCTCCATTGAGCTGGACATGACCTCGAGCGAGATGATGCACTTGGGGCTCTGGCGGCAGAGCAGGTCACGGTCAATCTTCTGCTTGGTGACCAACAAGCCCGAGCTGGGGTTGATGTCCACCAGGTGCGGAGCCGAGTTGGACACCACACGGAAGGCAGAGGCCTGCCGTGGGTCCAGTGCAAAGCCCGCCTCCCGCGCGTCCTTGGCCACGTTGGCGATCACCGTCCCGGCGCGCTGCTCCTCTTCTACCGAATACTTGAGGTTAATGAGGGCGGCCGCCTGTGTCCATAGCACAGCCAACAGCAGCAGCACCGGCAGCAGGAGTGACTCCATGGCTGCGCGGGGCTCTGCCTGGCCTCGCCTCTCCACACCCCTCCGAGACCGACGCCGCCGGCGCTCCAGCTTCCCGCCGACTCGGGCCGCCTGTTGCGCCCGCCCCGGGGCCCCGGAGGCCGCGGGAGGAGTCCCGCCCAGGGCGGCCCGGCGGCGCGGGGGGGAAACCCGCGCCGGCTCCAATGCTGAAGTTGCGGCGGACTCGGCGGGGGCTCTCGCGGGGCCCGGGGGCTCCGAGGGGCCGAGGGAGCGCCGTGCGGCCCCGAGCCCCCTCCCTCCAGCCCGGCTATTCAGTTTTCCCCCTTCAAAGTTAGCCCGGCGCGACTGGCAGAAGCGGCGCAGGGCTGCGGGTGGAACCGCGTCTGAGAAGCCGGATCGACGCGCTGCTGAGTCCGGACCGCACTGGAGGCGAAGGCGGGGAGTGCAGTGCGGGTACAGCCTCTCAGGCACTATCCGACCCGCCGCGGCGCACCGGCAGTGGGGCTGGTGAGCACGCTGTCTGTGCACCTGGCATGCGCAAGGATCTACCCCGAGTTCCCCTGGCTCACCGCAGAGACAGGACCCGCCTGGAACGCGCCCTCCGGGATCCTGGGGGGCCACGCTGGCCTTTTCGAGGCCTGTTGGGGAGAAAGAGGGGTCGCAGGAGGGAGTTTGAGTTGCTGTCAAGCGCCGCAGCCGTCAGAGTATCCGGCTGAGCGGGAAGGCAGTCCTCCAGCCTGCAGAAGACGGGGGAGGGGATAGAGGCTGCCGAGACGAGAGCTTGCTCCCTTGCACTGTGGTTGGCTTCAGAAGGTTTGAGGGGCGCGTGTGTCCAGGATCGGAGGTGGACACGGAGTCACCCCCACTGAGCAGCTGGACTGCGGACTTCTGCGTCTCAGAAATTAAAGTTACCAATGCAGCCCGAGGCTCCACGTCAAGTCTGTGAAAACCGGCCGATGGAAATTTGCTCAAGAAAATAAAGGTCCAGTCTTTCCAATGGCCGGGGGGCGGGGTGGGGGAGTGGGGAGGAGGGGAGGGAAAGCAAAAACAGTACCGGCCAGGAGAGGCGGGGCCGCCGCCGCTGGTACCAGGGGCTTCTCCTCCTCCCTCGGTCTGGATTGGGGTGTCGCTCCGAGGGCCGCCGCTGCCAGGGGAGGAAGCCCTCCTAGCTCAATCGCATGTCGCTGGGGTCCGCCTCAGCAGCTGCCACGGTCGACGGTTTTGTCGCCACTGAAGTTTACTTGCGGGAGCTTCTTGATTCCATCCTCCTGGAGAGGCGCTGGCCGCGCAGCGTTGAGCTCACACCCTCCCCGGCGCTCGCGGGCATGGGAGGTCTATCTCGCTTTCTCCTTCTGTCTTGGGCTGTGGGTGAATGTGTGAAAGAAAGGAATAGTGAGTGTATGGTGCGAGGTGTGTAAGTGGGGAGTGTGAGAGAGCAGGGGTGGGAGGTTTCGGATCTCGGATGAATCCGCTCAGCCGGAATGCCGCGGAGCGCAACGCGCCAAGGGTCTGCGCCGGGCTAGGGACGCGGGTGCCAATGCCCCCCAGGCAAGCAAGGGATGGTGCGAGGGAGCCGTGCTGCCGTCTGCGCCCGCTCGTCAGTCTCCTCTCTGTGCCTGCCGCCGCCGCTACTGCTGCTGCTGCTCCTGCCGATGCCGCAAACTACTGGCCGTGGAGTCTGGAGAGAGCAGGAGAGAGCCGGAGCTGCTGAGACAGGCTACGCCAGGCACTGGCCAATCAGCGCTCAGCCCAGCTGGCCCCGGCCTTGGGGCGGGGCCAATGCGCGGGAGGGGGCGGGGCCAACCGGAAACTTACACACTGGCGGGACCAAGTGGTACCCTAGCCCGCCGAGCCGAGGCAGCAGTCTAGGAGGCCAGTCAAGCCCAGCAGGGGTTAGAAGGCAGGGTGGAGCAAGTCGAGGGGTGTCCTGGAGCTGCAGCTGAGCCTCCCCAGGAACTGCGCGCCTCTCGTGTTTGTAGAGATTGCAGGAGAGATGAGGATTTGATTCTCTCGGTGTGTTTATCTCCCTCACATATCTTCATATTTTGAATATAACATTCATATTCATATTCTTTCTCTCCCCTCCCCCCGCCCTCTTTTTCTCTTTGCCCTAGGTTTGTCTGTCAGTTTCTCTTTTCTTCTTCTCGGGTAGTGGAAGGAAG
This sequence comes from Bos grunniens, assembly GCF_055505025.1. Taxonomy (NCBI): domain Eukaryota; kingdom Metazoa; phylum Chordata; class Mammalia; order Artiodactyla; family Bovidae; genus Bos; species Bos grunniens. The sequence continues at coordinate 93,619,650 of NC_141194.1, read as the reverse complement.
AAAGGGAAGGAGAAAGCGCCCCAGACGTGGTCATTCATCCGGCTCTTGGCCAGTGACTCTTCAGCTAAGAGCCGCGGCAGCCATCCTCCCGGACCGTCACCCCCATCCTCCTTCCCGAGCAGACCTGTGAGCCCCCACCCCCACCCCCGGCGCAAGCAGGGTCCCTGACCCGGTTCGGTTCGCTCTTGTCTGTTGTCTGTTAATCAAATGGGATCTGTGGCGCAGGGACTGAGCCACCCAGAGGGCTGGACACATTTCGTTGCCCCTCACCCAACACCATTGGAGAATTTAGCTCTCTATAAATAAACTGTACATTTGAGAAGAGCAGGTGGGCGGACGCCGCCGCACCGCGCCAAGCTAGGAGAGCTGCGAGCCCAGCGGGAGCTGCGGAGCTGGTGCGCAGTCTACGTTGGTCGCCGGCAGCTGGAGCCGGCGCGGATGTGCGGGGCTCCCCAGCTTTCCTGCAGTGCCTCAGTCCCAGGGGGCTGTCAGCTTCTCTGGCGGTGGTGGCGACGGTAGCTGGCGTGTGCCGGTGCCGAGAAGCGGGAGGCCGGCGTGGCCGGGGTTGATATCAAACTCGGCTTCCCTTCTGGACTGAAGGCGCCCTGGGGACAGAGGGGGACTCCTCCCTGCCCCGTCCTGATTCTCTTAATTAAGGTCACGGGCTGGAAGAATCAAAAGTACTTCTCTGAACTGTTGGGATGTTTTGGTTTTTTTCATCATAGATTGGGGGTGGAAGAGGGCTGGCTTCTGAAATCACAATTCTTGAAAGAGTGCATCAGCCTTCTGAGTGAATCGTCTTGGATATTTGGGAGTCTTGGGTGAGCAAATTCATAATTAACCCAGAGACACTGGCCCGAGCCTGTGTGCTTAAAATGAGACTCACTTTTGCCCTTTAAAAAACACTAAACAAGGGGAAAAGGCATTTGAACACATAATAGGTTTTCTCAAAACTGCCATGTTTTTGCAGAGAACAGCCTAGCTGCTTTTAAAAATATTTCTTTTCCCAAGAGGAGCTAGTTTAGCGGCCTTTACTTTGGCAGGAGGAAGAAGAAGACAGCTTTCTCCCTCAGAAAGGAATTATTCTGGGATTGAGGTTGAGACCCCCCCCTCCCCCGCCCCAACGTGCATCTGAGACCAAGGGGAGGGCGCAGAGAGCTTGATCCGCTTTCCGCGTGGGGGTCGTTTTACTCTCTAATATTAGGATGCAATTCAGCCCAGAACATCCAGGAGAAAATCGAAGCATCTGCAATGAATATCATTTAATTTGGTCATTTAGAGGTGCAGGTGAACAACAGAGTTGTGACTCGAGGGAACCGCGTGGCCCGCCTGCTTTTCTGCAGACCCTGCCTGCCGGAGGAGAGTGACAACATGGCAGGCAACGCGGATGCACCTCACAGGCTCCGCAAAGAAGGGCTCCATTTGATTTATCACAGTTATTTACCTTTGATGTCAGTGAGTGGGAATGAAGTGCATCTTGGTCTAATTAAAACGGCCTAAAAGGCATTTGAAATGGGTTGCTATCTGATCACGGGATATGAGTTCGGCGTTTGGCAGCGTTCTAAAATATTGCTTGGACTATTTAAACAGAACAATTAGCAGCATGCTAAAATATTTGCATGATATGCTTAGAAGCTTTAGCTGTAAACTTTAAGGCGATCTGTTCTCCTTTAAGTCAAAAAAGGATGATGCTGCTTCCTTGTGGCGAAGGCTGTCAGGAACCCACTGATCAATAAAAGTAAACTGGCGCCTCCACGGCTTGACTGAGCGGGAGCAAAGAGTCTGAGAAGTAGTCTCGGCCATTAACAATCCCCCAGGTAACAAGAAATGGAAGAATTACTCAGGTAAAATGATTATCATTGCTGTGGCATCTGAAAAGATGCACACAACAAGATAAGAGGGCTGAGGACCTCTTACCTTGGGGAATGCTAATAGAATGTCTATAGTCTGTTGTCTTTAAAAGATAAATAAGAGAATTCAATCCATGTACAATGTCATTACCTTTGTAATTGCAATCACATTGTAAAGACATGTTCTGCATTTGCAAAGACAAATGTGCTCGCTTCGCTACAGAGATCACACGGGGTTCCCTGGGTCCTGCTCGCTGTTCACACTCAATGCTCCCCGCCTTTCCAAGTACAGCAGCCGAAGTACTCCCAGCTATACTAAACCGCTTTTATGAAAACCAGGTGCCAGGGAGGCTGGGCCGTGTGCCTCTGCTTTCCTTCCTTCTCATCACCCGCAAGCTCAAAGTGATAGTGACACCTCCCCTCCAAAAAATAGTTCTTCCATTCCCCTAGTCTACTTCTACAGATAGCCCTAATGCCGCCGCCGCCGCCGTTTGCTCTCAGAATGTATTTTTTGCTAATAGACGCTGGTTATCATTATACTCCAAAAATGTTTGCTAATATACACACTTGATCATCGCACTCCAACAATGCTACTAAGTGAGTAGCCGAAAACACCTTCACGATCAGGAATTTATTAATTGAATAAAAACAGTTCTGGGTGTAGATAATGAAAACAAAAAGAAAGTTCTCTCAGTCTTAGGTTCCCTTTACTTCAATCCTGAAGTGAGCCCCGCCTTTTCAGCCTCTTTAGAGACACAAGAGGGACATCTAGCGACCGTCCTCAGTATTTTTGATCCAACCTTTGCTAAAAAACACTAGGCTCCCCTGGGTATCAACTACATTGCTTTGCAGCCTCTCTGGGCCATTGCTATGCGGAGGAAGCCAGCTCTTTGGGCCATGGTAGCTCTTTGGATCACTGAGGCAAGAATCAAAATGGTAAGGAGATTTTTTATTAATCTTTAAGATTTCAGTCATGCTACTGAAATAATGCTGAGTGGCAATGGAAGAATAAAGTGAGGAAAGCCTTATATTTAAATTAATCTGATATATGAGGACAATTCTTGGTGTTCCAACATTGACAAGGATAAGGTAAAAAGGTTTAAAGGTTAAAATTGATGGTGGAAACTAAAATACTAGCATATGAGGACTGTAGCACTGACAAGTTTGAAGGATCTTTCTGAGATGTGTTTTTTAAATGTTTGCTTCAAGCTCCAAAGAGATCAGCCTTCAAATAATTTCATTCTCACTCTCTTCCCTCTAGCCCCCAATCCCCTGCTGCAGAAAACTGGATCCTCTTCTAGCTTGGCTTTTGTTGCATCTCATGGGCATTCCATTCTACTCAACCAATTTGACCCGATGAGGTTCTCTTAGAAAGAAAAACTTTATTTAAAAAAATTGCCAAAGTCAAACTTTTCCAGCCTGCACATATAATCTTCTTACTTAGGTTACAATGCCTAGAATAGAGAGAATGAGAGAATGAAAATGGAGATAACAGCACAAAACTGAAAAGTGTCCTTGATAAAGTCATTGTCTTATTTCATCTTTACAATAGCCCTGGGAGGTAAAACGACTTTGCAGATGTGGAAGTAGACTTGCAGAGCAGTTCAACGATTTTCTAAGATGACCTCATTACACAAAACTCAACCACTTCCCTTGTGAAATCAACTAGTGTTGGCTGTGTGCCCAGCATTGTGTTAGGGACTGAGAACTTTTTTTTTTTTAAGATGGTCTTGCCCTTGTGATGTTTTAAATTCAGTTGATTAATTTAAGAGCAGTGCATACAGCTAGCTACAGCTTCCTGAAATTCTGTCCCTTCTGCCCAAAGTGATTGCCAACTTCTAGTGAACCACCAGCCACCACACACACACACACACACACACACACACACACACATGTAAACAGACACACACACTCCCAGGCATCATAAGGAAAGGCCTTAAGAGGAGCAGCAAGGGATGTATGCCTACTGGGCATGGGTGGGGTGCATTTCCACCATCCTGGATGCTGTTTATGACCTTTCTGAAATACCAGGAAGACAAGAGAATGGGGCCAAGAAAAGTCTTTGAATCCCTTGTACTTTTTCCTCTCTCTTCCTCCCAATCCCCCTTTTTTTGTGACAAAGGATAATAGTGACAGCCAGGGAGTTGTAGCAGGAAAAACAAAGAGCAGACAGAGAAAGTGTTCTTTAAGTGCTAAAATTGTTCATCATGACCCTGATGCTTGCCTTTTCCAAGAAACACAAGAGAGTTAGGGGATAGTAGTGAAAAAGAGACAGAAATCTATTAATCACTCCAAGTCTTCCCATTTTGATGAGGCCAGCATAACTGAACAGATTATGCCCAAGTCCCTTCCATGCTTATCCCCTCTCATTAGGAATGGCACTTCCTACAGGGCCAAACTCCTGCTGCTAGAAAACTCACAACTGGTCCCTACATAAACACACATCGTGGGGACCATTTAATTAGCAAAAGCTAAATCAGCAGATACATTTCAATAAATGACACTACTCTCTAACACCTTCTGTACTATCCTGCAGTGACTACCTGTAATGTTTTGACAGCACCATTTGGGCTCAACAGCATTATTGCCTGAACCTTTTCATGTGAATTCTCTCCAATTGGGTCCCAAACGCTATTTTCCTAGGTGCAAACTCATACCAACTGTTATTGTTCCCCACCACTAGCACTTTTGAAAACAGAAAAGTCTCCCTTCAAAGGCATTCTGGTCAGATCATGCCCAGCCTTCTTCCCACCACTAATTCTCTCATCCCAAGGAGGAGGGTGAGAGTGATATTCCACACCCCCACTACCACCAGAGGAAGTGCTTTCTTGACAACTTGGGGAAAAAAAAAAACATCACTAAGTAAGAGACCTCAAAAACCAACTGAAATATGAACTGAATACTAAAAAGAGGAGATAATCAAAAATGTACAGACTGGGGATGCTTTCTGTTAGGCCAAACCACTTTTTTTTCACTGCTACTCCCACATTTTAGTACTGCAACCCAGTAGATAGATCCTAGGAACCCCTATACAATGTGTAACTCCCTAGATTAAAGCTCCAGATGCAGGCTTGGCTTTTGACTCACAGCCTAGACTTCTCTCAAAAGCTCTTCTGCTATTTCTCGAGTGTGTCAAGTGGAGCATGAAAAGAAGCACAAATATCACTGAAAAGAATGGTTGATGAGTGCTGAAGGACCCCTGACAAAACTATCAGCCTTACAGGAAGGTGTTGAAGACCAGCTTTCCAAAATAAAAAAAGTAAATAAAAATAATCTATCTGGTTGCCCGGTTTTATAGAAAGCTGGGTTCTTTTTGGCAATGTCCACAGGACTGGAAAAAAAGCAAATCAGATCTTGAAAACTTGGAGATAGATGGTGATGGAGCTGGGGTAGATGTGTGAACTCCGTGCTAGGAAAACCCTTTTGTCTTAAGTTCAAATAAATAGTAATAGCCAAAGAGCTGGTAAAAAGAGGAGTACAAAAAATCTGATGAGCCAGCTTCCTGGGTTTCTCTAGTTATCTTGGGCAAAAGATTATTTCAATGAAGACCCCTGACCTGCTGTACATTCTTTAGTCCTAGGTGACCAGGCTGAGCCTGGGGTTGTTCTTGGTTCTTCTAAAACTTCTCCCAGAAATCAGAAGAAGCCTTGTGTAACTCCCTGAGAGTTCCAGCTGCTCCACTGACTAATTTGTCACTGAACTAGGAAACTTACTAGTTGGTTTAATGTCAACTTAAGAAGGAAAGAAAGACAACTAATAAACGTGAAGAACTTCTGGTTTGACAATTGCAGTTACATTACCTGGGCTAGCAATGTAAGTACCAAAGGCATGTCACGTATTCCACTAACAGTGCAATGCACAATATCTGTTCAGGTTGACAAGCCCTAGGGCAGTGGAGAGTAAACTGAAAGATGGAGATCCCGGTAAGAAGCAGAGAGAGCACCACAAAGGGGACAGATAGAGCAGAAGTGACAGAAAAATCATTTTAGCAACAGAGAAATTATTCACCTTTTTTGAATGAGAAGAAAACAATGGCTTACCAGCCTGGAAAGCATCCCCATATGGGGTCCAAGAGTTTGCATACTGGTGCACTGGACTTGGGGAGGGAACGCATATTAATTTGTGTCTATTGCCTGCAGCTGGGTCCAGGACGGTGAGAGAGAACCAATGACCTTTCTTCCAAAAGCTGGGAGGGGTAGAGAAAGATGGTGTCCTGTATCACAGAAGACATCAGCTGGGCTGAGCTGGGCTGGTCCCTTTCAGCATAGATCACAAAATGCAGTGACATCAGTACCAGGAAGTATCCACTCAGGGATAGCCGCCTAGGCAGCAGTGATGAAATTAAATCTTGCACCTAATGACAGGCTGGCAAGAAAACTAACAGTCTTGGAGCAGAGCTGGCCTAGCTTGAAGCCCAGGCAGCTCTGCGTGTTTTCTGCCCTAGCAAACAGTGGAACTTGAGAAAGCCTCGCTGTCTGGCTGTGCAGTTTCATTTGGGGAAAGAGGCAATCAGTTCTGGAAGGCTGACCGAAAAGAGTGGACAGGATGATAGCTTAAAATGAGATCTATCAATGACTTTGTTGCAACCCCAGCCAAACAATCAAAAGCAAATAGTGAGTTTTTAAAATCAATGCTTTGTAAGATGATGAGCCAACCAGTGGAGTTCAAGTTGGGGTGGGGTAACAAGGAGGTTGGGGAGAGAGGGTGGAAACATTCCCTCTCTCAAGTCACCCACCAAAGCAAACAGCTGCATTTCCTTGAAATAGCAGATTTTGGTCCCTAGCAAAACCAGGCATCATAAGGAACTGCAGTCTCCTAGCACAGCAAAACAAAAGAGCAGGGGGCAAAACACTTTTGAAAACAGGAAGGCGTTTTGGCAACAATCACAAGGGGGCTGGTAAGTCATTGTACTCCTGGGATCCATCTGCTGAGCTCCAGAACATCCTCCCCACACTCCACCCCCATACAGCTCTCAGATTCCATGCTCTGGGTCAAGAGCAGGGTCATTCAAAAAGAAACCTTAAAGTGAAAAAGATAGGCTCAGCCTGAAGATGACAAGTGAGAAAATCCAGGTCTGATTTCTTCCATCCATGGAGGTGTGGTGGGAGAGACAGGAATGCCTTTCTGATTCTTGGTGCCATTGCAGAAAAGCAAGAACAGGTTCAATTAAATTAATGGAAAATACATTTAAAATTAAAGTCGGCATGCAGCTTCTTATCAGCTTAGAATTTGCTGCTGCGAGAGACCATTGAGAGAAGCCTAGCAACTGCATCTTTAAAGACTTGAAAGTTTTATAGCTATTAATAATTTTGTTAGTTATGCAATGTAAGTGAACACTAGCAAGGTAATCAAATTCCATGCTCCATAGCAGAGATCAGGGTTATCTGGGGGAAGAAAATTTTAGATAGTCTCTCTTCAGTGTTAATGTACATGGAGACATCTTCCACAGACCTTTTCTCCTAATGTAAAGAGAATAGAATGTAAAAATAATTATATATAATGACATGACTTTACATATATATATATATTTTTAAATGTGTGTGTATATATATATATATGTATGTATTTTTTTAATGGAGTGACATACTTGATCTCATAGTTTTTGAAATCACCAGGTTAAAACCCCAGCAAAGGTAGTCACCTACCAAAGTCAGAAGAAAATGCCCAACTTTGAATTTCACATATTTTCTTATACATTAGAGAAGATTCACACATGGGCCTCTCTTCTTTTATAACTCATGGTTCTGAATATTACTTAGTGAACCATTAACCTGTTCCAATATAGCATTACATTTGTCTAGCCAAGGAGAGTAAAATAAAGATGCTTAATTTAGTTCCCTTTTCCCTGAGAAATAAATAGCTGTCACACATCCAGAACAGCAGGGTTCATGAACAGCTTTGGAACATGGAGATCAATGAAATCTGATCCTCTCTTGAGAAAAAGAGATCTACATAGAGTTTAACCAAAGATTTCCTACCATAGGCAGTCCCTGGTCATCAGGAAGTCTTTGAAGTCCCTCCCAGGTTTCCTGTTCAGGCTTGTTTGATCTGCTGTGAACATAATTATTTTAAAGCAGTTTTATAAATGTAAATTACTTCACAAATGCAAAAATACTTATGTCCAACCTAAGCAACTAATTTCTGATTTCTGGAAGTTGCCATAGATTGGTCTAAGATAGACATAAATTGGTCTAATAAAGGCATAACAGGATAATTCAACCTCTGAAGCAGATTTACTTGTAAGGACAATGGTTATGATGATAACTATTTCTTCCCTGTCCCTTCACTTTCTCATCCTAGTAACTAATATTTGCACATGAAAGGACTTTAATGTCTTAATGCATCCTTATGTAATATAGATCTCTTGCCAACTATAATTAATCATGACCCTTACTTCAATTTGTTTTTTCATCCCCATTTAAGCTGTCACCAATAGGAAATATTACTTAGTTGATCTAAGTTCCTATACTTGATGCTTAAGGCTGAGAATACTTAACAGTGTAAGATGTGAATCCTCCCCTCCAAGGGCTTAGAGCCTAGCTATGAGTATCATAAAGTAGAACTACAAATAGAAGGAAGCATTTATCAGGTATCCAAACATAAGTACTCAGCATTGAAATAACCTAAGTCCCAAGGAGTAGCTAAAGACCTAGAAACTGTGGGGGAAGTCTTTCAGTTGAGGGAAAGGTGCTTGTAAAGGCACATATGGCACCCCACTCCAGTACTCTTGCCTGGAAAATCTCATGGACAGAGGAGCCTGGTGGGCTGCAGTCTGTGGGGTCGCTGAGAGTCAGACACGACTGAACGACTTCACTTTCACTTTTCACTTTCATGCATTGGAGAAGGAAATAGCAACCCACTCCAGTGTTCTCGCCTGGAGAATCCCAGGGACGGGGAAGCCTGGTGGGCTGCCGCCTATGGGGTAGCGCAGAGTCGGACACGACTAAAGTGACTTAGCAGCAGCAGCAAAGGCACATAAGCTGCAGTAAGTTTGTCGTGTTTGGCAAACAAGAGTATGAAAAGTAGTGAAAATGTTAGTTGCTGAGCCATATCCAACTCTTTGAGACCCTATGTGCCTGCCAGGCTCCTCTATCCATGGAATTCTCCAGGCAAGAATACTGAAGTGGGTTGCCATTCCCTTCTCCAGGGTATCTTCCCAACCCAGGGCTCAAACCTGGGTCTCCTGCATTAGCAGGCAGGTTCTTTAATGTCTGAGCCACCAGGGAAGCCCAAACAAGAGTATAGTTTGGCTCAACTATTTATTATACAGACACCATTGAACTAAAAAGGTGTAGTTATTAATGGCACAAGCTCTGGGGATAAACAGATCTGGATTCAAATCCTCGTTATACAATTTCCCTAGCTGGATGACATTTGGCAAATTAGTGTAGTATCTATTTCATTAATTGGCAGGATTACATGAGATGATGCTTGTAAAGTGAGGTGACAGCTGTAAAATAGTTCATGTTTTACATGCATAGCCCAGAGTAAAGAACTCAATAATTTTTAGCTGTTATATCTACTGAGCACCACAATGTGCCAGATATAGAGTGCCAGGCTACTAGTAAAGAAGATAAAGCCTCTGCCCTCAAGGATCTCAAAATTTTATGTAGTGGAGTAATGGGAATTGAGGTTAGAAAGTTAGGTAGAGGCTACTGTGCAGGGCCTTGATTGCTAGCATGAAGAATTAGAAACCTTATAATGGAGGCCAGTGGAATCACCAAAGGCTTTTGAAAGAGGTAGCAACTAAGTATCATTTACATGATTCATGGTTCATGTGAAAATAAATCAGGTTGGCTTTGTCTTCCTTCCTCTAGTTTACCCACATTTGGGCTTCCCAGGTGGTGCTAGTGAGGAAGAATCAGTCTGCCAATGCAGGAGACACAAGAGACATGGGTTTGATCCTTGGGTCGGGAAGATCCCCTGGAGGAGGGCGTGGCAACTCAATCCGGTATTCCTGCCTGGAGAATCCCATGGACAAAGGAGCCTGGTGGGCTACAGTCCATAGGGTTGCAAAGAGTCTTGACACGATTGAACTGACTCAGCACACATGCACTCCATGATTCTTACACAAGCCAAATTCCAATACAACACATACCAAGGCAGTATAATTACAGTGAGTTCAGGATTCAGGCTGAGAATGGGTGGCAACACTGAGGCCAGAAGTATTGCAAGTCAGAGGAGGCTGGTATCAGCAATGGTAGAAACAATCCAAGGTATTGTTTCCAAGGAATTCATGAAGGCCCAAAATATTTCATGGAAGAAGAGGACAGGATACATCCAGCAGCAGATGATTCCAGGTAAAAAGCACAGGTGGAGTCTTTAGTTGGTTCCAAGAGATCTGACTGTGACACAGGGTACAGTGAGTAGGATCTATGACTTGGAGGCTACATAGTCATCTAGGGTACATTGCTAATACACATCATGCTAGGGTAAAGGAGTCTTTACAATTTTCACAGTACATTTAAATTATTTCATTGTGTGTACCTTCAAAATCCCCATATCCTCAATCACTTAGCCTTAGTTATAGTTCGGATGATTGACATAGGCTCTGGGTCTGGATCTAGAAATGGATCTCAATAGTAGATCTAGTTGTTAATAGCTGGAAAAGGCAAAGGCAATAATAAAAAGAAAGAGATTGACAAAGAAGACTGGAACATGTTGCCCTGGCATTTTTGTTTGTAGCAAATGTTCCTTGAAATATAGTGTTCCATTGATTGAGATCTGGGAATCTTCTTATTACAGAGAGATTTTATGATAATAAGAGCTTGGAGGAAAGAGATACTTGAATTATTTAAAAATATTCCTTCAGTTCAGTTCAGTCACTCACTCAGTCGTGTCCGACTCTTTGCGACCCCATGAATCGCAGCACGCCAGGCATCCCTGTCCATCACCAACTCCCGGAGTTTACTCAATTATCATTAATTTACTAATCCAGTACTTATTAAGCTCCTACTTTGTGCTGGGCACTGAGAAAAGGAGAATGAAAAAGCAAATACAAATGTGGTTTCTGCCCTCGTATAACTTTCAGAATAGTGGAAGAGAGAGACTAAAAAAAAGACTAACACCTACAACAATTTAAAGTTATAATAAGTGATATGAAAGACACACACGTGGACTGAAATTGTAGTGAGGATGATGATGATGATAGCCAGGCATTGTTCTAAGTGCTTTATGTACTATAACTAATCTTCACAACAACCCCATGAAGTATGTACTATTATTATGCCTATTTTACTAGAAAACTGAGATGCAGAGAAGCCAAGTAATTTGCCCTAGGTAACATAGCTAGTGGTAGACAGAGCCATGGAGCCAAGGAATGAATGCCTGACTCTAGAGAATGTTTTCTTATTGTACCAAACCGGAGGTTGAAGAAACTAATTTTAAAACAGAAGGTCAGGAAAGGCCTCTCTGTAAAAGTAACATTTAATATGAGATCTAAAAACCAACTAAGGCAGTCTGCATTGATAAGAATTCACTAAATGCCAAGAGATGGCCTGTTGAGCAAACTTGATTTTCTTCAAGATATTTGCTAGCGATTAGACCAGGAAAGTTTCAGCAAAAGCAGTTAAGGACTTTGTCAAAAGGTTACACAGTCTAAGGAAAAGACCAGAAGCCAGAGGCTAATATAAGACCTACTGGTAGAAATGAAAATGATTGATTCTGGGAATCCTGACAGTATATCTGTAAAACCATGTATTGCTATGTTTTGCACACTCTTGGGGACAGAAGATCCTGGAACTCTCCTGTGTACTCCCATAATTTCCACCACTTTCAGATCTCATGACTGCACCAAAAGTATGGTGTGTTCTAAGCCTATGACATTTTTTTAAGCCCTTCCTGGACATAATGAAAATTAAATGTGTCTAAAAGCAGCCAGATGACCAATACAACCTCTTCCATGTGAACATAAAGCAAGTCTGACTTTGAGAGTGGATCCAGCAAATGATAGCTCACTTGCTACTACCCACACAATTGCTTCAGGCCTGACATGTGGACCACCTGCAAAGTTCAGAGGACTGAAAGGAGTCCTCTGAACTCCAAAGGAGTTCTATAAGACCTTTCTATAAGACCTCCACATCTTGCACTAGGTTTCACTTAACAATAATGAAGTAACCCCTCCTCTCTCCTTGACAACAAAGAATGTAGCAGATCAAGGACTTAAGTTCATCTTCTGCCAAGACCCACAACTGAAGCCTGTCATGAGGATGGACTATGGTGGCACACAAATTGCAGTATAGATGGAACCAAGGAGATAAGTAACAGGGTTCTCAATAAAGGTTGATGATAAGATACCCAATCAACTTTCCATACTTCCCAGGTCTTGTAAAGCACTGACTGTGGGCTCCTCGCGTAATTGACAAGGAGGTGCTCAGGCTATCTTGATACCTGTATGTTCTCAGAGAAGAGGTTAACAAAAAGAGTGGAAGTGCAATTGGGCCACAAAATTAATTATGCCCTAGCACTGGTCAGACCTAGGTTACTAATGTACTGTTTCATGAATCATAATGGATAGCTGTGGCTGGTGAAGAGTATAAGAAGCCTGTTTAAAGATTCATTATTTCCAACCTTGTAAATTGCATTCCGTAGTTTAGAAACAAAACCCCATTCCATAATCAAGCAACTCCTAAAGAATCAAGAAGCTTCCAGAGAAAAGGATTTTTTTCTCAGACAAGAAAGCAGATTGAACATTCTGTATGTAGTTGGCTCCTGGGAGTGAGCTAAGAATTACTGTTGAAATCCCCTTCAACTCCAGGTGGTGGCAGCACAGCTCTAGTTCCAGAAGCTGAGGCAAACCTTTTCATGCTAAGCCTTGGAGCATCTGGGCTGTTACAAATGACTAGGCTCAAAGGGGAAATGGAAAGTCACAACAGTGACAAAGTAACACTAAAACAGATTCATGGCTGTAACTGAGGTCCCTGCTCTCATCCAGACACAACTTTAACAGGGCCCTTGGATTCACCAATGGCCCTTGGCTAGCCACTTCACAATGATATCTGTACTCAGTAGACCTGAGAAAAGTTTTCATGTCACTCAGAAAAGCCAGATATGGATCTGGTCCATTCTTTTGGAATTATGCTTGAATAAATACTGCCCCCCCCCAAATAGATTAGAAAGCTAGGAAAGGAGAGACATGGGAGGAAGGGACAGAAATCATTCCCCTTCTCTTTAGCTGAACTCCACTCTTCCAACCCTAGTTCCCAGCCTAGAAAAAAAAAATTATGTAATAACTTTGACCTACTCAAAGAGGAAGGATGAAGTCAACCCCACAGTAGAGCTAGAATGCCATCTTCTTTTCTTCTCTGCCACCTACAATTTTCATCTCACAAAGGATGCTATTCCAGGCATGACTAGAAAGTGGAGTAAGCTCATGCCAGGGGTAGATGTTATTTTACTTTTTGTTTTGTTTTGTTTTGTTTTAGTTAAAAGGTATACTGAAAGACCACAGGAAAAGTGAATGTAAGGAAGTATCCAGGACCGAATTTGATCCCTTGAGTATCACAGAGGAATAATAATGGCTGCCTTAGATACCTACAGAACTCTAGTTTTTTATAAAAGACTTTCACATATACTGCTGCACCTGAGGCTCCCCAAAACATTCTGAGATAAATTATAGAATAGATTTTACAGATGAGGAAACTGAAGTTAATAGTCAAGGGACTCGCCCAAGGTCACTCAGTCAGGAAGTAAACAGAAGCAAGACTCAAACCTAGGTCCACCTGACTCCAAATTGAGCTTTCTTTCTACTATAGCATGGTTCACAATCTTCTTTATGAATATAAGGATGCCTTCTCAGATCAAAATATTTCAGACTCCCCCAAAAGAGGATTGTTCTTTTATAGCAGTCACTGAATTAATAAAATGAATCATAACAAGAAGCCACTCTTAATTCAATAATGCTTTTAAATGAATGTACAGTATATCCAAGCAAAATCAATATTAACTTAAAATATTAGATAATTGCATTTTTAAGTCTACAGATAATGCTTGACACGTTTACAGAGTCATAGACCCTGTACAATTGTTGGGAACCACTTCTCTAACCACCAAGGCAAGAGGACCTGATTCTCACTCTGACCTTTAAACAATATAACATGATGATTAAATGCATAGGGTCTGGACTCAGACTTTCTGGAGTCACACCATATATATGTAAATACTTGATTCTGATACTTACTAGCAGTACTGCCCTGGTCAAATTACTTAATCTTTCTGTGTCTTGGTTTTCTCTTCTTTAAAATTAGATAGTGCATAAGATTATTATGTAAATTAAATGAGGTTGTGCACATAAAATAATTAGCACAATGCCTGACACATACAAAATACTCAAAAATGTTGGATATTATCTGCTACTAACTAAATATATTAACTTTATCAGATCACTGAAATTGTCTTCAATTATTTCATCTGTAAAATGGAAACGATGATAGCTTAGAGACCCTAAGCAAATGGCTCACCATGCTATCTTGTGGTCCTTTCCAACTCTATGTGGTTCTGAGACTATTACCAGCTGGTCCTCATAACAGGACTAATTTAGCTTCTAGCTCAAATGAGCCATAACAAGGAAATCTAGAAGTAATGAAGCCTATAAAACCCCAATAATTCAGAACAACCAAAGCAACACACCTAATCTGGTATGACTTCATCTAAACTTTATTACATCTGTAAACATTCTATTTCCAAATAAGGTCACATTCACAGGTTCCAGGTAGACATGAATTTGAAGGAAAGGGCACCTATTCAGCCCACTGCTCCTGGGAATGTCACTTAATATGTCCACTCCTCATTTTCTCATCAGTAAATTGGTGATCAGTAAGTTGGTGACAAAAGTGGGCTCTAAGTATTTGGATGATTATGGTGATTCCAAATTTTCCAGAATCTATCTTTTTTATGGTCTCCAAGCACACTGAGCTTATGGAGGTGGGGGGCGGGCAGTGGAGGCAGGCACTGAGACAGCAGAAGAATTCACAAAAGAAATTTGAAAGTGTGAAGGATTGTGGTCCATTGTCCAAGCAGATCAGCACAAAGCATTAACTGACCATAAAGTGCCAACTCCCATACTGTGCCAATACTATGACTGACAGTGGGGACCAGGTCTTTTATGAGTTTTGGACAAGTAAAACCTCACTCTGTGAGTGCTTAATAAGTGTTTATCATCATCATTATCATTATCGTATCACAGGCTACCAGCAAAGATTAGAAAGTGCTCATTACAGCTCTGTCTTGAGACAGTCTCAGTGGGGGAAACCAGAGAGGAGGAACATGTTCTCTACACGATGTGGATTACCCAATAGAGCAAGTTTTGCCTCTGGACAACATCTGTGGGATTTTTATACTGCTCTCCTCTTAAAATTCTAGTCTGTTACCTACCTCCCCATAATTACAACACCCTAAAACATAAAATGAGGGAAGATCCCCTGGAGGACGGCACAGCAACCCACTCCAGTATTCTTGCCTGGAGAATCCCATGGACAGAGGAGCCTGGTGGGCTACAGTCCATAGGGTCGCAGAGTTGGACACGACTGAAGCGACTTAGCATGCAAAACATAAAATGCCATAAATCCCAAAGATAATGATTTCCATAACTTATTTTTACTGAAGATAGTGAGAGTAACTGGGAGAAGAGGCACTCATAGGGAGGCACTGAGGTTTCTAGAGTTCAGAAAAGCCTAACTGCATCCATGTACCTACTGTTCACTATCTGTGCAACCCTGGGTTGTTAAGCTTCCTAGGGATGCAGGCTTCCCTGATGACCCAGTGGGTAAAAACCCACCTGCCAATGCAGGGTTGGGAAGATCCCCCTGGAGGAGGGAATGGCAACCCACTCCAGTATTCTTGCCTTGGAAATCCCATGAACAGAGAAGCCTGGCAGGTTATACAGTTCATGGGGTCTTAAAAGAGTTGGACACGACTTAGGGGCTTCTCTCATAGCTCAGTTGGTAAGGAATCTGCCTGCCATGCAAGAGACCCCAGTTCGATTCCTGGGTAGGGAAGATACGCTGGAGAAGGGATATTCTTGGGCTTCCCTGGTGGCTCAGCTGGTAAAGAATCCGCCTACAATGTGGGAGACCCGGGTTCGATCCCTGGGTTGGGAAGATCTCCTGGAGAAGGGAAAGGCTACCAACTCTAGTATTCTGGCCTGGAGAATTCCATGGACTGTATAGTCCATGGAGTTGCAAAGAGCTGGACACGACTGAGCGATCTTCACTTTCACTTTAGTGACTAAACAATGACAACAGTGATGCTGTTACAGATTACCACAGGCTGGGGCTTAAAACACCAGAAATTTATTCTCTCGCTGTTCAGGAGGCTAGAAGTTTGAGATCAAGGCGTCCATTGAGTCACACTCCCTCTGAATGGTCTATGAAAGAATCTATTCCGTGATTCTTTTCTACCTCCTTGTGGTTATCGGCCATCCTTCCAGTTGTCTTATAGTTGCATCACTCCAATCTCTGCCTATGCCAGCTCATGGTCTTCTTCCCTTTGGTCTCTACGTCTCTGTGTCTCCAGACCTCCCTCTCCTTATAGGAATGTCAGCTAATGGATTTAGGAACCAGCTTATTCCTGTATGACTTTGTCTTGATTATATCAGAAAATAACCTATTTCCCGTAAGCTCACATTCATTGTTTCCAGGTGGAAATTAGTTGGAAAGGGGGCACTACACCTGGGACTTTCACTTAATCTTTCCATGCCCTCAGTAATTTAGTGACCATTTCTCCCATCATGTCTATCACACAATGACAAGAGATTCTTTTTAGGGAAGTAGTGTGCACTTGTGGAAGTATGTATCCACATTTGTGATTCCAGAACCAGTTTGGAAGATGGAGAAGTAATTTGTTTCCCCTTCCACAATACAAATCAAATTCACTAATAATGTCTATGGTTGGATGCTTGCTGCAAGAGTGACAATAAGCATAAGATTGCATGCTACAAAACTACAGTTTGGGTTTCTATAAACCAATCCAACATATACGTTGCATTATTTAATATAAATAGTAGATATTTCAGAGATGATCACTTTTGAAAAATAAAATGTCTGTCCTTTAAATAGAAATAACCCTACTGAGCCATAATCAGTGAAATAGTTTGAAGTATTTTTCCAGAATAAGAATTCATCCAAACATTCCCCCTAGGTCCCCAGTGCATAAACATAAACCCAAGGCCAGGGTAATGAGATCAGTCTCTGGCTACTTCAAGTAGCTCCCTAGGTATTTAAAACAGTTTAGAAACTGAATACACAGTTCAGTGAGCCCTGTTCAGTTTCTCTGAATCCTACAGAGATGAAAGCATACCAGTAAGTTTATCACTATTTACAGCTAATCAACAATAAGCTTTAAGGTTAAGTTCAATAAATAGAATGCTCTTAGTTATAGCCTCCTTCTGCTGGAGGCTTTTATATCTCTCTACTCGGTTCAGTGAAGTCAGCTTTTGGTAGTCCATGTGCTCCCATGGGAAAAGGTGTACCTCCCATTAACAAAACTTTCTACCGCCACTAAAATGAAAAAAAAAAAAAAAAAAGCAACACAGAAAACAAATCAAGGAATACCCCTTGGGCTAATCCTTTAGTAGGCTCCCTTGGGGCATCTTTGTATTTAATGATGGATTGTTCTGCCACACTACAGGACTGAGAAAAATCCATCCTTTCTTTCAGCCCAAACCACCTACACTTCAGTAATAGCTTTACACAAAGGAAATAGAGAATTTTTACATGAAAATTAAATATCCAAGTAAAAATTCTAGTAGAAGTTCCCCCAAACAACAGCTAGGTGTCAAGCCACACCTTCAAGGAAAGGTGTAAATTTGAAGATTTAAGAATGCCAGAATTCTCCTCATCTTTGGTTAATCAGATTCATTTTTCTAATCAAGCATTCAGAGAGAACCAGGTAGCTCAGATGACTCAGACTGGCCTATGCAGAAGAAATTTCCTTGGTACTTTCAGAAGAGAAACACAGCCAATTTGAGTGAGAGCATAGACTCACATGCAATGCAGGAATCTGCCTGAAATGCATGAGGGGTGTGTTCAATCCCTAGGTCAGAAAGAGCCCCTAGAGGAGAGCATGACAATCCACTCCAGTATTCTTGCCTGGAGAATCCCATGGACAGAGGAGCCTGGCAGGCTGCAGTCCATGGGGTCACAAAAATTGGAGATGACTGAGTCTCCATGACTCCACGACTGCCACCATAGGCTCGCCAGGATCTGTCTGCAGCACCTTGTAGGGAGATATTTGTTTGAAACAGTCTCTAAAATGAGCTGGGGAAGGAGGTTGTGAGGTTTGAAATATGGAATGTCTGCATGTAGCATTCGAGTGGTCTCTGCAGAAGCAGCGCCTCTCCTCTGAGTCTCTTAGAGTCATCCTGGGGCCAAGGCCAGATTATTTAAATTTACCACAAAAATTTTGAATAATATTATATTTGCTATTCAGAAAGCAAGGTGATCATTATGTCAAAATCAAAAGATTTTTGGACTTTCTACATTTACTTTACATAAATGTAAAGTTTATAAAATATAATATATTTTCACTTTTGAATTACATATGGAAAGAATCAAGATTTTTAGCACTTAGAGCCACTAAGTGTTAATCCGATCAGCATTGAAGCCATGGTAAAGAAATTGCTTACCATGTGAACAACAGAAGCATTGTTAAGATATTTGAGGAATAGGATATGAGCTCCAGAATCTGGGGGTTTGAAGTTGAATGATTCTTTCTACAAACAAAGGCCCTTACCCATACATAGGTTCTAGGAGAAGCCTCCTGTTTGTCTGCAGCAGGTTAGTGGGGGGCCTGAAAGGAGACTTTCAGAATAGTTTCCAGAGAGCAGATGCTAGCTAGTGAGCCCTGTTTACCAGGCCATAGCAGGTCTGCCAAGCAGAAAGACCCTGTGGAGAGGCTGTGGGTTGGAGACTCACAGCTGTAGTTGTTCTGAGATGGTCCAGAGCTCCAGAGATGCCAAGCAGGCACCTGCTTCCAGCATTGAGATTAGGAGAGAAATCAAGCAAACAAACAGCCCCATCAAACAGTATTTAACCTCCTGTTGCTGGGAGTTGAGATTTCTTGATTCACTGGGGATGATGGAAAAAAGAACTGGAGCAGTAAGGCATGAGTTTTATACAGGCTAGTGCCAAAGAGGTTAAAGTTCCCCTCGGAAACCAGCCATACAAAGCATACTCTGCCTCACAGTGTGATCAAGAGTCACAGTTCAGCTGCTCAGTCATGGAAATGAAGCTCCTTGAAATACCACATGCCTCTTTAAACAAAGAGAGGCTTCAGTCTTCATCCTGGGCTCTTGCCTGAGTCTATATTAGACAAGTATGGAAATCCAGTTCAGGATTTTACTTCCACTGTCATGGACTGAAGTATTAACTCAGAGACTTGGCCCAGCCAGACAACTAGATATCTGCTTGAACCGGTGCATTCACTTGAAATAATTTAGTAGTGGGGGTTCTCATCTCAGGAAGCATGGGTAAATCCTAGACTAGTGGTCCTTGTCATTCCTAAATGGACTGCATATCTCCTGCTGCCGGGCCTTCATTAACAAACTCTGAATAAACTGAAGGGGAATAAACCTCTTGCCATGCACACATGTACTCACAACCTCTTCTGCTTTCATCTCTTGCCTCCTGGGATCCTCACCTCATGATGGGTTCTTTGAACAGTATTTCCCTTAGTGTCTTTTTACTCCAACAACACATTTCCTTCTTTCAGCTCTACTCTCTTCAATTCCTCTTTCTTTGCTTCCCAACTGTACAGTGTCATCAACTTCCACAGAGTTCTTTTTGTTTCCTCTGTCTACAATGACAATTCATGCTCAAAAATAGAGCTCTCCCATTCCCAACGTTTGTCCTCCCCTCCCAATATAAGCAACCATAAATAACAAACCATGCCATCATAGACGAGGAGATCAGGGCATGAGTGATTCACAATGCCATATCCAGACTCAAAGGACTAGACAGCTCCATTTCAAAAAGGACCATAAGAAGGAATAGACATGAGCAGTGGGCTAGAAGGAGGCCTGAGTTTGGTGCATGTTGGATGACCTTGACAATTTCATGATAGTTCCCCACACCTTTGTCTTCCCATCTGGTAAAAAAAAAAAAATGTACAGACATAATAGAAATGTTAGTTACCTGTACATTTCATGGAAAACTCATAATTCAGTTGCACAAAAGAAAAATTTTACAAAAGGCTTAAAGAACTCCATAAATCCCTCTCTGGAAAAGCAGAAAGTGTATTGAACATTGGGGGATGAGGCTGCCAAATTGTGGCCCATGAATCTGTCTTTGACCCTTTTCTTTTCTCACTCCATTCTCTCATCATGAAATATGTCATAGCTAAAATATCTATCTATATGCTGATAATTTCCAAATCTGGATCTGTGAGACTGACCTCTCCACTGAACTCTGCACTTATGTATCCAATCACATACTTCCTGAAGATCTCTTACACACTTGGATGTCTAAATGACATTTCATATTTAATTTACTCTAAATCCCCCCTTCCCTTATTCCCTAATTCATAAAGAACCATTATCCATCCAATTATCATAGTCAAAACCATGAAGGTTAGCATCTCCCTCACTACCACATCCATCCATTCTACCTCTGTAACATAAGCATATGTCCCTTCCTCTCCATCCCCATTGCCATCACTGTAGCCTTGAACATCATTATTTCTCACTTGTATTACTGCCAAAGTCTCCTAACTGGCCGTGAAAGCTCACCTTTGTTCACAGTCTTCTGTATACTGGTCACCATGCTTTCCTCTACCACTATTCCACTCCTGTTTCCCACTGCCACCAAATACCTACCAGTGTCAGCAACTGAGTCAGACCTCTATATGCATATTCCCATTTCATTCTGACAACAAGCCTTTTCCATATACATTATTATTGTCACCATTTTACGAGGAGGAAATTAAGGCTCAGAGAAAGGTAACTTATTCAAGAACAAACAACAGCTCATTTAAATTCAGTTGCAGATCTGTCAGACTCCAAAGTCTATGTCTTTCCCACTGCACAACACTGTGTCCATTTTTTATTCATTACATCTAGGTTTTTTCATAAGACTCATTCAGTTCTCCTCTCCCTACCAAACTGTGTTTTAGCATCATGTCATTCTGGGTTTCTAAAATATATCTAGTACTAAGCAACATGTCTGGCATCTAGCAGGTGTTCAATATATAATCACTGAATAACAATAATGACTGGCTGAAATCCACTAAGAAATGTTCTCCAGCAATTCACACATCTCATTTTTTTTTTTCACTTCACATCCTCACTAGGGCACCACTTCACATATTGTGCCCACGTGAGGCCTGGTTTGGAGTTATAACCTGGGACAACGCATCAGACTAATTTCATTGATTCTTCCCCCACTTTCCTTATGATGGCCCAAGGTACTTTTCAACCTGTTGGGTTTGTATGCCTAGTAAAACCTTTTCTCATTCCTAGCATAGCCAAGAATGTGGCTGAGATGGCAGGAATGGGGTGGGGGACATGAAGGCTGACTTGCCTCTATGCTTTCCAGCTAAGAGGGCACATCTCTGTGCCCCTCAGAACTAGGCAGAGACAATCAGGCTAACCCAATATACATTTTTGACCAATAGAATTTGGCCAAGAGCCAGCCATTTTGTTTAATGATGCAGTACACGCTCTTGGCACTTGAACTCTAATAAGGACTGTAGGGGCACTTGGCATCACTCGTTCTATCAAAAGGTTTTGACAACTAGAAAGCAAACAAAAGGACAATTTAAATGTAACATCACATCCACTCAGGCTGTCACTCAAGTGCCTACCAGCGATCTGACACCTAATCAATAGAATTATGGTTCACTGAAGTCAGATCAATGGCTTCACAAAGTTTCAAGCAGTAGCAGCAGAATAGCAAACTTCATGTCTCCTGTCTATTATTACAGAGGAGGTAATCACTGTCTGGCTTCTCTCAGTGCCAAAGCAAAGACTCTGGGACTCTAATTGAGACGACTGGGCACACCATGCCATTTTCTTCTTACCCACGACTAAAGCAACTTAGCATGCACGCAGACATGAGGAGCCACTACAAGAGTGTAAGTTCCTAGAGAAAAAAAGACTACTTTTGAAGCTTGCTCACTCCACTCCAGTATTCTTGCCTGGAGAATTCCATGGACAGAGGAGCCTGGCAGGTTAAGTCCATAGGGTCACAAAGAGTCGGACACGACTAAAGCAACTTAGCATGCACGCAGACACGAGGAGCCACTACAAGATTGTAAGTTCCTAGAAAAAAAAAAAAGACTGCTTTTGAAGCCTGCTCTATCTTGGAGGGTTTCAAATGCCTCCTGGTTAATTTACCCCCTGTACATTCGAGTTCATTTGGCCATGAGAACCTGTGAGAGGCTTATCTTTTCAATTAGCAGAAGACCCTGCCTGAATTGCCACTTCCTGTCCTTTTCCACTTCTTCATAGCCCCAAAAGCTAACTTTGGGGAGTGTCAATTTTTCAGAAGTTTCTGCAGAGGAGTATAATTGTTTGACTAGCTTAATAGGGACTGTAAAAATATAAATCACCCAAAAAATTATATGAGGAAAGAGCACAATCTCCATATGCCCCCAGTGAAAGGGAAACTTACCCGGAGTTCACATGCACGCATGCACCAGGGGCCTACTAAGGTTGAAAAGGCTCTGGTTACTGGGACAAGCAGCATTAGATGGGTGGGTCAGACAGGGGGTACATTGATTTCAGGGGTCAAATGAATGTTTCCCTCATGCCAGAGCACCTATTGTACTCACCAACCTAGCCAAAGGCTTGCTTATACATCAATGAGATGAGGATGAATTATTGAAAAGCTTCTGTATAAAATGCTGCACTCTGCCATTTCCTACAAATCAAATTATTGAGAGAGATATTTGATTGTAAACATATTTAGAAGATGATTTCATTGTTGTTAGGTTGGTTTTGCTTGCTCCTCCACCCCTGAAATTTCATTTTCATTAAAGTGCTACAAAGTTAAAAAGGTCGTATACATATATCCCCTCCCAACCAGGAGCTTGCACGCCAGCCACAGATGTAAATAAATTCAATCAGCAAAAAATGAAAACCTATTATAAGCAATAGAAAACCCTTTAAATCATGCCTAACATCCTTAAACAGAATTGCCTCCTCCTCACCCAGGCCAGTAACATATAGTTATCCTGCCAACAAATGGTTTTCTTTTTTTTTTTTTTTTCACTTGGAGGGACCCAAATTCTATTTATAGTTCTCAAGTCACAGACCTAATGGGGTTAACTAGGTTCCACCGTTAGCTCAAGGAAGATCTTAATTTCAATCACAGCTCACTTTCAGGGCCTGCTGTCTCTGGAAGTGGAAGTGGAGCCCCACCCTGCTGAATCTCTAGGGGGCTGCACCCACAGGCACAAAAGCCCACTTAGCCAAGGCTGAGAAGATTCTGTTTCTTGCTGCCTTGGGCAGAGAAGTCCTGGGAAAATGAAACATTGGAGGATCCACAGGCCAAATAGTTTTTGTTGAGGGACTTGCCTAATGGCATTCAACTAGGATGCCATTGCCCAAGGGAGCCTCCAAACAATGCCTTTGCTCTGAGCATTTGAAAAACAAAGAAATGAATATTGTGGACTTCTCTGCTAAGACATACAATAACAAAGAGAAGCATCTAGTGGCAAGAGTGAAGGATGCATTAATTTAGTATTCATTTTTCCAACAATCCTGTTTTGAGGTCCTGCTATATGCCAGATATTAGATTTAAACCAGCATCATGCAGTCCCATCTTTAAATTTCCAGAACCCTCAGACTCAGTTTCCCCCTAGAACAATGACAGTAATGCAGGTATGAGTCACTGAGGTACCATGGAATTTGATCTATCAGATATGAGCCTCTAGATAATGTGAACTGGTAATTTATTTAACATAAATTTATTGATTGTTGACTTTGCACAAAGAATTGAACTAAGCACAGTGACCAATGGGAATGTGGTGGGAGTAGGACACATAGGAAAAGGAAAGCGTGTTTTCTCCTCTCAGGTTGATTCAAATAACAGTGGGGATGCGAGAAAACAATGAGAAACAAAGTCCAGTATTAACTCATTTGGCTCTGTTTCAGCTGCAACTGAACAAGGCCACTTTGTGTTTTAAATTTATTTATACATTCACTCACTTGACATTATTTGAACACCTGTGCACTCAGCACAATGCTAGGCAACCAAGGAATGTAGAAATAATGGCTTATATAATAATAGCAAACGCTAATTAAAGAGCTACCAGACCCCATGATAAATTTACAGGTTCCTTTGCATCACAAGATCACCACAGTTCAAATGATCTGTTGTGTAATAATGTATAGAAGTTGTTTTATTTTTTTATTTTTTAATTGGAGGAAGATTATTTTACAATGTGTTGGTTTCTGTCATACACAGAGGTCGTTTTAGGTACAAGGAAGAATACCATTCGATAGTTAATAGTGCCATATATGTAGCATAAGTGAATAAACAGTCCTTGAGAAGTATGATCTTAAGAAACATTATTATTTTACCATTGTTTTGTTATAATTGTGTTATTATACTCATTGTAATGATAGCAACAGGTAGAACCATTCGTTAATGTGCCAAATACTCTACCAGTGTGTTTCTATGCATTATCGCTTTCATTGAGCACAACCAGCTCATGAAGTATTATTATCCCTATTTTACAAAGAAGGAAACTGAGGCACAAGGGGGAAAATAACTTGCCCAGGACTCCACAATAAGAGGCAGAGTCAGGATTGGAACTCTCATCTGGCTGCCTCCCAACTTCTTTCCATTATCTTCATTTCAAGTCCCTGAATAGTTCCCATTGTGTGGGGGAAAAATGAGACACACCCAATAAACAGTTAAATGTAGGATGGTGGTCAAGTCATCTGACCACTCAGTTTCCTCATAAAAGATGGAGATAATAATACTCAGCTTACCAAACTTGAAGGGTGATTGTGATAATGAAGTAAAATGTTTTGGAAATCTATTTGTATAACATTTTGCAATTTAGGTGTGTGTTTGTGTGCATGCTCAGTCATGTATGACTCTTTGCGACCCCATGGACTGTAGCCTGCCAGGTTTCTCTGTCCATGGGATTTCCCAGGCAAGAATACTGGAATAGGTTGACATTTCCTACTGTAGGAGATCTTCCTGACCCAGGGATCAAACCTGCATTTCTGGTGTCTCCTGCATTGGCAGGCAGATTCTTTACCACTAGTGCCACCTGAGATTTATAAAGTAAAACAAAAGAAGGAATGTGTATAGCAATCACTGTAAGGTCCAGCTATTCCAATAGCCAGCTGCCTTGGTGGCCTACTCTTTATGTTTTTATTTATAAACCCTTCAATAGTAAGACCCAATACTCTAAGAAAAAAACAGGAGACTTGGGACCTTGACATTTGCTTTTCCTCTGCCTGAAATGCCCTTTCCCTAAAGCCTTCCATGCTTGCAATAATAACCAAAGAAACCCCTTCATTCACTGTTCTATTTTTCATGGTACTAATCACTACCTGAAATTATCTCACTTATTGCTTTGTTTATTATCTGCCACTCTCTACCCACTGAAATATATTCCCCTTGAGAGCAGCAGCTTGCCTATGTTCATTCCTACATCCTCAGTTCCTTAAACAGGAACACAGAAGATGCTCAATAAATATTGCATCATAAATGGAACAACAAATAAATAAACGGAACAACAATAAATGGCAATGAAAAAAAGAGGCACAAGAAGGCTTTATAAATGAGTAGGTATGAGCATATGAACTAGAAATTCAAAAGAGGGAGCAACTACTTTGAGCTGGAATGGACCAGTACAAGATCAAATGGACATGCACTTGAGTTGCTCCTTGAGGAATGGGGAGCATTTGAATGCACGAAGGGCAGCCAGGAGGGCAGGATGGATGGCATCAGGAAAGGGTGAATAAAGGAGTGAATATACCTTGTCCCAGGCTTCCAAGGTGGTGTTAGTGGTAAAGAACCTCCCTGCCAATGTTGGAGATGTAAGAGGCGTGGTGGGTTCAGTCTCTGGGTTGGGAAGATCCACTGGAGGAGGAAATGGCTACCCACTTCAGTATTCTTGCTTGGATATTCCATGGACAGAGGAGTCTGGCAGGCCACAGTCCATAGGGTCCCAGAGTCGGACAGGACTCAAGTGACAGCATACATGCATACCTTGTACCAGGAGTAGTGGTGAGGTCTGTCTTCTGAAGTTTGGTGGAGTACAGAAATTAGAAATGTACATAGGTAAGTTGTGGGCAGATCATAGAGATCCTTCAGTGGCAGGTTAAGAAGCTTGGCATTTAAGGAGACTTTTCCTTGGAAAGGCAGTGAAAATGATAATGATATTAATAATAAAAAAGAAAGTGAAATGGGGAT
Organism: Bos grunniens; assembly: GCF_055505025.1. Lineage (NCBI taxonomy): Eukaryota > Metazoa > Chordata > Mammalia > Artiodactyla > Bovidae > Bos > Bos grunniens. The sequence continues at coordinate 93,593,432 of NC_141194.1, read as the reverse complement.
TAGAAGGGAAACACATTCTGGTTTTATTTTCTTCCTGGTTATTGTCACAGGCATGGGAGGCTGTATGAAAAGAGCACAAGAAAGAACAAATGTTAAGGCCTCAAGTCTCCTTTTCTTGGTTAGTATATGGTGTCCATTATGAAGTGTTTAAGAGGAAAAATTCTCAGATAAGGCTGGCCAGGTATCAGTGAAAGGACTACTATAAATCATAACACTTACATAGATGAGCATTTATAATGACAGCTACTTTTCTGTGGTGGACACAGAGGTTTGCCGACTGAATCCTGCTCCAAGGCCTTGCTGACCAGCTACAGCGGGTGTGGTCAAAGCAGGGTGACAAGACCCAACCATTTTGAACCAACAAGGGACTCTGGGGCCCTCCTATGGGCAACAGTCTTTCCTTATTTCCCTGAACAGTTGACCAAAGCTTTGTCTGCCCTGCTGTAATTTGACATCTCCAATTGCTGTAATTTCTGCCCTGCCTAATTCTGTTCCCTCTCCCTTCCTTTCACATTAAGGATTCACCTTAGGGATCCTTTCCTGTTTATACTTAATGAACAACTCTGTCTCCAGTTGCTTAACTGTATAACAGACTCCTTTATGTGCTTTCCTCAAAAATGACCTTACAAGATAAGGACATTTATCAGCTTCACTGCACAACAGAGGAAACTGAGGCTTGGGGAGGATAGCTAACTTAATCCCATTTACACACTTAGGAAAAGCCATGTCTAGAGAAAGCAATTCTTGGCAGGGAAACTGTTCCCCCATTTACCATTCCCAACCATAGCCTATCTTCATGCATTTGAGTACCAAAAACCATGTTGCCATCGGCCAAGACTTCTAACTCAAAGTTACCTCTGTAAGATTCACAAGAGACAGAGAATTGTTACCACTGTTCCTCTCTCAGAGTTACCAGTCAAACACATTCACCTTATGTAGTTTTCCCATTTTGATTTAGGCTGTCTACATGCGTGCATGTGTGCCTGCTAAGTCACTTCAGTCGTGTCCAACACTTTGCGACCCCGTGGACTGTAGCCTACCAGGCTCCTCTGTCCATGGAATTCTCCAGGTAAGAATACTGAAGTGGGTTGCCATGCCCTCTTCCAGGGGATCTTCCCAACTCAGGGATAGAACCCCCATATCCTGTGTCTCCTGCGTTGGCAGGCAGGTTCTTTACCACTAGCGCCACCTGGGAAGCCCCAGGCTGAATACTGCTACTGCTTCCGCTAAGTCACTTCAGTCATGTCCGATTCTGTGCGACCCCATAGACGGCAGCCCAACAGGCTCCTCCGTCCCTGGGATTCTCCAGGCAAGAACACTGGAGTGGGTTGCCATTTCCTTCTCCAATGCATAAAAGTGAAGAGTGAAAGTGAAGTCGCTCAGTCGTGTCCGACTAGTAGCGACCCCATGGACTGCAGACTACCAGGCTCCTCCATCCATGGGATTTTCCAGGCAAGGGGTGCTACTGCCTTCTCCAATACATCCCCCAGCAAACCAAGTTCCTAGTACAATGATGAAATCCATCTTTAAGTTCCTTGAACTATGCTATTTAACAGACCCTGACCTGGAGGTACTGCATATGCAACTCCTCATAAGGCAGCTAATTAACATTACCAGCTGCAGAACATGGACTTCTCTACCAGCAGAAGCTGCAGCTGAGGAACCACTGCCAAATAAGGAAGGGACATTGCAGTCACTCCCAGTGGACAGTGTTTGTTTCTCTCAACATAATTAACTACAGGTGTCACCAGAAAATGTCTGGAGAGAGGCCTATAAATGGAAGTGATGTGAAGGTGTCAGAAATAATAAGAATCATCTTGGATACATATTTAGAAATGCTGAGGATGTTCAAGGCTGGTGAAAAACAGCATATGTGTTAATGTTTTTAGGGATTGATAGTCCTACAGCAGGGCTTCCCTGGTACCTCAGCTGGTAAAGACTTCACCTGCAATGCAGGAGACCCTGGTTCAATTCCTGGGTTGGGAAGTTCCCCTAGAGAAGGAATAGGCTACCCACTCCAGTATTCTTGGGCTTTCCTGGTGGCTCAGATGGTAAAGAATCCGCCTGCAATGTGGGAGATCTGGGTTCGATCCCTGGGTTGAAAAGATCCCCTGGAAGAGTACATGGCAACCCACTCAAGTACTCTTGCCTGGAGAATCCCCATGGACAGAGGAGCCTGGAGTGCTACAGTCAATCCATGGGGTCACAAAGAATCGGACACGACTGAGAGACTAAGCACAGCACAGTCCTACAGTAAGAGCAGTGTGTGAAGCAAAGGAGGCTAGAAGATCACGAAAGTTGTCCTTGGTTGTGAATTACCTCTACCCGTGTGTTTGCTGTGGTTGTTTATAAAATGAAATTGATTTTAGGTATGGCTAGTAGAAGCATTAACATGGTTTGGGAGGAATAGTAGTTCTTGGCATAGGTTTACCTTACTCTTACTATTTTAAGGATGAGGGCCATTTTTTTTTTCTGTCAAATGCATGTATTTCACTTTTTTGCTACAAGAGATCAATGGAACATAGGATTCCTTTTATAAAACTTTAAGAAAATCTTGCTGAAACAAATCTCTTCTAAGATGTTGGAGAATTCCAGGTCGTATGAAAGGAAAACTAGAGGCACAGGAACACAGCCTGGAATTTTCTTGCCTACAGCATCACAGAACATGCTCAACTCCATATGGGACCATCCCCCAAGTGACTTCCACAATTTCCCTGAGATGAATTAGACAACTTAACTAGTGTTCCAGTTACAACTTAAGCCTTTAAATCCCAACAAAAACATATGAGCATTGTACATATGAGATATGCATTAAAGTTAAAAAGGCAAACTTTAATAAATTAGTTACAAGGAGCCCCCAAATGAGTTTCCTTGGAACAGGAACCTATTCTTATTCATAACTGTATCTACCATAGAGATTAACATAGCTTCTGGCACATAGTAGGGACTTGAGTTTCTTAAAATTGAATTAAAAAGGGAATGTAAATCAAGGTGAACCGAACTAATGGAGACAATCCATTGTAAAGGTATTTAGCCAAGCTAGTTACATCCTGACTATATCTAGGGCACCAAGCTATTGATCTCACATGGCTCTCCTAACTTGAGAACTAAGATTTCCCATTTTTTTCCATTAATGGAAAGAGCAACTACTCTAAGCCTATCTTTTCTTTATCACAGGGACTGATATTAAAGGGCTATTTTTTTAAATTGAAGGATAATTGCTTTATATATATTATTGTGTTGGTTTTTGCCATACATCAACATGAATCAGCCATAGGTATACATATATCAAAGGGCTCTTAATACAAGATTTTTTAGAAAGCAGAAATCTGTTTTCCATCAACTGACTCATTTTAAATGATCAAATTCTGTGTGTAGTCACATGGTCGAATACTGTTCAAGAAAGTTTTTCTAACCCAGAAATTGCTTCAGAAATTTCTGTCATACAACAAACTGTTCTGCCAAACTCTTTTTTAAGAAAATGCAATTTATCATGAATTGGTTACCAACAAATACCAACAATGTTGTCTCTCTAATCTTTTCTTACTTAAATCCTGAAGATTCTGCTTTTACTTAAATGTTTATAGGCCATAAATTTTATTTTGAAACATGTTTCATGATAACATAAATTTGTCCATCTGGATGCAATAGGGGAAAAAAAGAAACAAAAGGAGTTAGCTCCTAAAAGGTGGCCCAGAACCCTATGAGAGTAAAGAATTATAATGTAGAGTAGGGTCTATGTAAAACCGGGTACTATTGAGACTACCAAAAATGCACTTTATTTCTGCCAAACTTGCATGAATAATGAAAATCAAAATCAAGCAGTCTAAACCGAAGAATTGATGCTTTTGAACTGTGGTGTTGGAAAAGACTCTTGAGAGTCCCTTGGACTGCAAGGAGATCCAACCAGTCCATTCTGAAGGAGATCAGCCCTGGGATTTCTTTGGAGGGAATGATACTGAAGCTGAAACTCCAGTACTCTGGCACCTCATGCGAAGAGCTGACTCATTGGAAAAGACCCTGATGCTGGGAGGGATTGGGGGCAGGAGGAGAAGGGGATGACAGAGGATGAAATGGCTGGATGGCATCACTGACTCAATGGACATGAGTCTGAGTGAACTCCGGGAGTTTGTGATGGACAGGGAGGCCTGGCGTGCTGCCATTTATGGGGTTGCAAAGAGTCGAACACGACTGAGCGACTGAACTGAACTGAACTGAAACCAATGAAAAAGCTAAGCTTTACTAATGCAGGCTTCCTTAAAGGTTTTGTTATTGCAAAATAATGTACATTACTTAAAAATTTAATGTACACTATGCTTTAAATTAAAAAGTCAGTTCCATCCCCCCACCACATTTCAGATTACTATCAATATGTTTAACAATGTTAAACATGATTAACAATTTCCCAAGCATACTTCCAGAAATTTTCTATGCATATACAAGTATATGTGTAATAATTGATTTTTATGCAAATAATACCATACACATTGACTTAGAACTTGCTTTTAATCTTCATATGTCTTGGGTATTTCTCCCAGCAAGAACAGATAGAGTATCACATCTATTTTAGCAGCAGCATAATATTTCATAACTAAAATATACCATATTTATGTATATCTGGTTATTTTATAGATATCTGGTTGTTTCTGATTTTTACTATTACCCATTTTCTATTACCCATTTGAATGCAGAGTTCCAAAGAATAGCAAGGAGATATAAGAAAGCCTTCTTAAGTGAATAATGCAGCAAAATAGAGGAAAGCAATAGAATGGAAAAGACTAGAGATCTCTTCAAGAAAATTAGAGACACCAAGGAAACATTTCATGTAAAGATGAGCACAATAAAGGACAGAAATGTTATGGACCTAACAGAAGCAGAAGATGTTAAGAAGAGGTGGCAAGAATACACAGAAGAACTATACAAAAAAGATCTTCATGACCCAGATAACCACGATGTTGTGATCACTCACCTAGAGCCAGACATCCTGGAATGCAAAGTCAAGTGGGCTTTAGGAAGCATTATCACTATGAACAAAGCTGGAGGTGGAATTCCAGTTGAGCTATTTCAGATCCTAAAAGATGATGCTGTGAAAGTGCTGCACTCAATATGCCAGCAAATCTGGAAACTCAGCAGTGGCCACAGGACTGGAAAAGGTCAGTGTTCATTCCAGTCCCAAAGAAAGGCAATGCCAAAGAATCCCCAAACTACAGCACAATCGCACTCATCTCACACGTTAGTAAAGTAATACTCAAAATTCTCCAAGCCAGGCTTCAACAGTACATGAACCAAGAATTTCCAGATGTTCAAGCTGGTTTTAGAAAAGGCAGAGGAACCAGAGATCAAATTGCCAACATCTGCTGGATCATTGAAAAAGCAAGAGATTTCCAGAAAAACATCTACTTTTGCTTTATTGACCACACCAAATCCTTTGACTGTGTGGATCACAACAAACTGTGGAAAAGTCTTAAAGATATGGGAATACCAGACCACCTGATGGTGACTACAGCCATGAAATTAAAAGACTCTTGCTCCTTTGGAAGAAAAGCTATGACCAACCGAGACAGTGTATTAAAAAGCAGAGACATTACTTTACCAACAAAGGTCTGTCTAGTCAAAGCTGTGGTTTTTCCAATAGTCATATATGGATGTGAGAGTTGGATTATAAAGAAAGCTAAGTGGCAAAGAATTGATGCTTTTGAACTGTGGTGTTGGAGAAGACTCTTGGTGTTGGAGAAGAGTCCCTTGGACTGCAAGGAGATCCAACCAGTCCATCCTAAAGGAAATCGGTCCTGAATATTCATTGGAAGGACTGATCCTGAAGCTGAAACCTATATGGTCCACCTGATGAGAAGAACTGACTCATTGGAAAAGACCCTGATGCTGGGAAAGATTGAAGGTGGGAGGAGAAGGGGATGACAGAGGATGAGATGATTGGATGCCATCACCGACATGGTGGACATGAGTTTGAGTAGGCTCCGGGAGTTGGTGATGGACAGGGAAGCCTGGCATGCTGCAGTCCATGGGGTCGTAAAGAGATGGACATGACTGAGTGACTGAACTGAACTGATGGTCATCTTTGTACATATTTCTTAGGGCACATGTAAGAATTGTTAGATGAAAGGTAACATATGGGAATATAAAATGGTGAAATTTCTTTGGAAAATAGTTTGGTCATTCCTCAAAATGTTAATCACATTGTCACCATAAGACTTAGCAATTCTACTCCCAGTTACATACCAAGGAGAAATGGAAACATACTTTTATGCAAAACTTTGTACTCAAGTATTCACAGTAGCATTATTGATAATAGCAAAAACCTGGAAACAACTCAAATGTCTATCAACTGATGACTGGATTAGCAAAATGTGGTATACCCATACAATTATGTTATTCAGTCATAACAAGAATAAAGTACTGATTCATGCTAAAACCTAGCTGAACCTTGGAAATATTAATACAATACTAAGTGAGAGCTCACAAAAGTTCATATCTTCTGTGATTTCACTTTTACGAAATTTCCACAATAGGCAAATCCATATAGATAGAAAGTAGATTACTGGTTACCAGATGGTGGGGAGAGGGAAGGATGGGGAGTGATTACGTCTTTTTAGAGTGATAAAAATATTTTGGAGTTAGATGGTGATGGCTACACAATCTTGTCAATATATTAAAAAACATTGAATTGTACACTTTAAATAGTTGGAATTTATGGTATATTAATTATATCTTGATAAGGCAGTTTTAAAAGTAACATAAAGCCTTTCAAAGAAAGGTCAGTCTGGAATATATATACTCCAATGAAATACCTTTGTCTTGGGATATTTCTTTCATACCCCAGAAAAAAAAAAAAACTGCCTTTATATATATTCTCTCACCAAACAGTTTAATATCTAATTTTAATATCTAATAGCTTCATATCTAATTATCTTATTTTAATATTATGATATGAACATTTTCTCATTTCAAAATCATGATTTTTAATGGCTGTATAACTTTCTATTCTATGCCTATACCATAATCTATTTTTTTTAATTTTCAACTATTTCTCCCACCAGACATTTTAATGTTTCTCATTTCCCAAAGGAAATGACTGTGTTTAAATTACAAGAGAAAAAATTAAATCAAAGATTAGCTTTCAGAGACCAGTTTAAATGTCTTTTTAAATACCATTTCTGTGCTGTTGTCTTTTTCTAATTATAAAAGTAGCACATATTCACTATATGAAATTTGGAAAAGTCATAAAAAAAGCCTAAAAAGAAGAAAGTAAAGAGTATCTGTCATCTCAATACCCAGAGATAATTATTGTTAGCATTTAAGTGTATTTTATTCTAGTCTTTTAATATACTTTTGCTTATGAAGTTGGCATCACACTCTGCATACACAACTTCATATCTAATTTTCTTATTTTAATATTATGATATCATGAGCATTTTATCATTTGAAAATCATGATTTTTAATGGCTGAATAGCTTTCTATTCTATGCCTATACCATAATCTTTTTAACTAGTTTCCAATTTTTTCATATTTCATTGTTTCTGATTTTTGCTGCTACAGTTTTTGTAGCTAAACCTTTTTTTTTTAACATTTTCAACGATTTCTTTATGGTAAATATCGAACAGTGAAAATGCTAGGTCAAAAGATATGCACATATTAAAGTTTTGGGCACGTATTCTCAAACTGCCCTTCAGAAAGGTCAGACCAGTTTGTACCTCCACTAGCACTGTTTCTCCCTTAAGCTGTCTTACACTGGCTGAGACAATATCATTTTTAATATTTTGATTGTTATCAATGTGTTAGGTATTAATAGGGCATGTGAGTTCATTGCCCTTTATACAATGCCTATTGCCCATTTTTATTTCTTTTCTATTTTTGTGTGTATGCATGGTTGTACAAACGGTCTATTCATCTCATTTGTCTTTTTGTCTATTGTGATGTTTGCATTTTTCTTATTAACCTATAAGAGTGCCTTATATATTAATAACATCAAGTATTTGTCTATCATATACACTTATCCATTAAAGGGCATTTCCATACCTACAGTACTATTTTAATTCTTTAGAGTATGTCTTTATCAGGGCAATTTTCCAAAATCCAAAGATGAAAAAGGAGAGAAAATCTCTTTTCCTTTCTTTCCCCCAGAAACTAGAAGATGTTAGAAACTCACAAATGATCTTAAAAATAAATGGACCACGTCATCAGAGAAATAATTCAGTCTCCCTTACAGATTCATTAATGGCCCCTATAAACACCCTTTCTCCCAAGTCTCTCTGGGCACCTAATGCCTGTTCTAAATCAACAGTCCTAGAGACTGAGGGCCTGCCCAACCTTCTCTTTCCATCAGCAACTCAAACTGCAGCTTTCCTCATAGTCCCAGGCATTGTAACACTTTCTAGGACTTAAAGAGCAAAGTCTAGAGATTCTAATCACTAGGTCTAATTGCAAAGAAGGGAAAATTTTCACTTAAAAGTTAATAAAAGAAAACAATTACTAAACCAATTGGGATCCCATTCTCTTGACAGACTGATAATGTGGATTAGGCTGTATTTCCAAAATCTGACTCCTGAACCACATCTATGAGCAAGAGGGAAAATCTCTCCTTCTTACAATTCAAGAAAAAAGGGCTCTTGGGAGCCTCATAAAATACACTCTGTCTGAACCATATACAGGCTGGGGTAGGGAAGGACTTGACTTTCTGATAATTTGTTATCATTTGAAGGCCCTGAGGTTCAAATAATCATTTTGTGCCCACAAATTAATGTCTGAAATACCACCATGAGTTTAGACTAAACATCCAGTGCTGACTTCAAGAGTTTTACTAGGCAGAGACACCTCAGTGAAAGAGAGCTATCTGGCTCTCTCCAAGGCTCAAGTAAAGAAGGCCGAGGACCAAAGAATCGATGCTTTCAAACTGGTGCTGGAGAAGACTCTTGAGAGTCACTTGTACAGCAAGAGATCAAACCAGTCAATCCTAAAGGAAATCAGTCCTGAATATTCATTGAAAGGACTGATGATGAAGCTGAAGCTCCAATACTTTGGCCACCTGATAGGCCTTAGTGATTGAACAACAATAAGGCACAAGTATGAATGAGGCATTATGGGGAGGAAGATAGTATGATGTGCAGAGTGCCTAAGGAGGCAAACAAGAGTGGTCCATGAATCTGCACAAGGCCATAATTGACAAAGGACAGCTGCAAATACCATTGCTCCAATGGGTGCAAGTGAATGACAGTTCTTTTCTAGTACACAAGGGTTTTGCCCTTTCTAGTGCTTCCTTTGATTTAGATAAGACTCATTTTCACCCAAGGAAACAAGAAAGTATCTACATCTATGAGTGATCATGTGGCTTTTGTCTTTCGTTCCTGTGGTGTATCACATTGATTGATTTGAGTATGTTGAACCGTCCTTGTGACCCTGAGATGAATACAATCTGATTGTAGTTTGTGGGCCTTTTTAAGTGTTGCTGGATTTGCTAATAGTTTATTGAGGAGTTTTGCATCTATAATCATCAAAAATATTGGCCTGTAATTTTCTTTTTTGGTCATATCCCAAAGTTTCTAGATTTCTTTTATATCTTCATGACAGAGCTTTGTCACATAATTCTATCTATAGACTAGGGACAGTTCAAAATGTTTAATATGTATTATTTCATTTATATTTTGGAACCACATTATCAAGGTCACTGCTAATATTATCTTCATTTGACAGACAAGGAAACTGATAAAGAAGAAACAGAACTGAGATTTGACCCAAATTTTGGAGACACTGAAGTTTATATTTCAATCCATGTTTGGAAGCAATTTGTCCATTGCCAAAAAGATAGCATTCATGCCAAAAAGTATTGTCACTATTCCATTTAGGCTTTCACGTTATATTTTGGGTGCTCTTTAAGGAGTTATTTAAATAGGGGGAACTTTTTGAGAAGTTTACAATGAGTGGGAGCACAAACTTTAAAATCAGACAGACTTAGAATCATGTCTAAATTCTGCCACACCCTAGCATGGTGACTTTCAGCGTTAGTTAACATCGCTGAGTGTCAATTTCTTCATCGGTAACTGATTTGATAATCATAATGTCTACTTTCTAGAGTTGTTGTGAAGATCACGAGTTAATATTTGTAAAAAGCTTGCAGTAGTACCTAGAACCTAGCAAGTGCTCAACGAATTTAGCTTATACATATTATAAAGCTAGAGAAGAAGACTTTAGGGACACTCTAGAGTTTAGCCTCAGGTTAAAATAATTATGAAGGGCAAGAAAAACACACAGGCACTAGCTCAAGCAAGGGCATCACCATTCCAGACAAAACCTTCTCTTGCTCAGTAATTCAGTCTTCTCAGTCACCCCTGAGTAGTCTTCCCTTCAACATCCAGGTACAAAGCTATCATACAGTCTTCACCTCCAGTTTGTTTCTCTTATTCACCAGAAGTTTGTTTATCAAGCTTGGGAAACTCAAAATGCAAATCTGAGTTTCCTCATCTTCAGTGGATCAAAAGGAGATAACCAAAATCATGTTTATATTTTCAGGCTGAAAAAAATAAAATAAAATTTAATCATAAAGCCAAAAGACCATAGATTGTAACAGAATGCCCAAGGAAAATAGATACGAGCAGATCTGCATTTAAACATGACTCTGTCATAGGCTGTGTGACCTTAGGCAAGTAACTTACCTTTCTTGAGTCTTGTTTTCTATAAAATCAAGGACAGCAGTGGTTGCTACAACTGGTAAACGAAATGTTGGGCTTCAAAGTGCTTGCCAACACTAAGGACTAAACACTGTATAACTGGTAGGTATGATAATGTAGTCAAACGTGCAAAGAAAATTACTAAAAATCAAAATCACTGCAAAACTGGTTTAAAAACTCTAACAGAAAACACTATTACTGAATTATAAATCATATATTACTCATTTATTATTACTATTATTTCGACTGCCAAAATTTTAGCAAACATAGGCATAATTTGAAGCAAAAGGAGTAAATAGAGATCTGTGGGGAAATTCCAAAGAAAACATGTGGGCAAGTTTTAGGACTGCAGATGGCACTAGTTCTTCTGAATATCTCATTCTCAGTAAAATGTATGGCTTCCTTTCTTCTTGATTTGGGGTCAAGGGAAGGATAAAGGATTACCCAGAGTGAAGGGTTCTCCAAGACCCCACAGAAAAGAAAAGTGTATGAAGATACATTCTAAGCTATAAAGGACGAACACTGCAGCCGTACTGACCCTCTCCCCAACAAATTCCATTCTTAGGTCTCCGGATCCCTTTCCCCAGCTGAGCCCAGACTGTCAGGACTGCGTTGCTGCCATGTGGCCACTAGGGCACTCTCTGTCCCTCCCCCACCCCTCCCCTCAACCCCTTCCCTCCCACACAATTTCCTAGAGATTAGTGTAATCAGAAATTTTTTATTGCTTCGCTATGTTGAGATAGAGTAAAATTTTTGAAGAGTGGCCTCACAGAGAAGCTAAAGGAAAACAATATAGAAATAGGAAAAGAAACAATTCAGGACCAGAGAGACAATGAGTTCAGAGATCACTAATTTCTTGTCTCTCCTTTTATAAACTCTAATTACATTCCTTGGAAGTTATCCAAGAAATTTTAAATGAGCTTATTTTCCAGCCAAACAATTCCACCTCCAATTCTCTATCCAGAGAAATTCTTGTAGATGAGCAGAAACAGGCATTTGCAAGGATGCTCAGTACTGTTTGAAATGAAGAAAGAAAAAAGGAGGGGGGAGAAAGGGAGGAAGGAGAGGAGAGAAGGAGAGAGAAAGGAGAAAGAGAGAGAGGAAAGGGAAAAAGAGACACATGCATAGAGAATGAGGAAATAAAGAGAGAGTATTTACATCAGCTATAGTTTATATAGTCAGTATCATATTCCACACTGGGCAACCATTTAAAAGGAAATAGATCTGTCTATACTAACACAGAAACAGAGTTGTAACACCTGTTATTCAGTACAAAAAAGTAAGCTATAGAACAATGCATATAGCAACATACTCATGTGAAAAAAACACAAAACCAAATAATATATTTATATTTGCACATATATAGTTAAATTCATAGAAAAATTTCTAAGGATGCACATCACACTGATGGTCAAGGTAGGTCAAAGGGAATTTTTCGTTTGTCTTTGTTGTGTGCATTTTAAAAATGAGAATGTATCCCATATACTCATGTTTTTCCTTTTAATTAGAAAATATAATTGTAACCTCCAGCCACATGCCAGGACCTCCAAGTGGCTTCCTATGGGTACTGGAACAACCCAGGGCCATCCTCAATGCAGTGAGAGCAGGCTCAGATTGCTCGCTTCAGTCCTACTTCAGATTGGCTGCCTCCACAGTCTTCTTAGGTTCTTCCCTAATCTTTGGTTGGAATTTCTCTTTCTGCAGCTCTTAAAAGCATTTATTTATTCATCATTCATTCAAATTCATCAGTTCTTTTTGAGTGCCCACTCTCTGCTAAGGACTGAAAATAATATTTTAAGTGTAAAACAAAAAACGTTGCCCCATAAGTCAGTTCTACCTATAATACACCCTGAAAGGAATTCAGGGCAAAGATTAGAAATAAGAGACTCTGTCATCTGGAGAAACTGGTAGAATAAGGCTTTAATATAGTGAGATATTCTCAGGAAAAATTTTTGATGAACGTGCATTCTTGCATCTTCTCATACTTATAAAAGCATTAAAACCATTAGCTAAGATGTTCCTCGTGACTAGTTGCTCGCAACCTTCTGCCAAGATGTGTGCTTGGTTGCATTGTACCCCCTTTGCCCAAATCACATACATACTGATCTCCCCGCTTACCACTTGGGAGTAGTTCCTTAGGGCCATCTGAGAGGCTTTTTCCTGGGCTATAGTCCTCAGTAAGTCCCTGAATAAAACTGAAACTCACAGCTCTCAGATTGTGTGTGTATGTGTGTTTAAGTCAACATGCATCTGTGCTATGTCACTTCAGTCATGTCCAACTTTGTGACCCCATGGACTGTAACCCACCAGGCTCCTCTTTCCATGGGATTCTCCAGGCAAGAATACTGGAATAGGTTGCCATACCTTGCTCCAGGGAATCTTCCTGACCTATGCATTGAACCCATGTTTCTTATGTCTCCTTCATTGGCGGGCAGGTTCTTTACCACTAGCTCCACCTGGGAAGACTTTTAAGTCGACATATTGTGTGAAAGTCGCTCAGTCATGTCTGACTCTTTGTGACCCTATGAACTATATAGTCCATGGAATTCTCCAAGCCAAAATACTGGAGTGGGTAGCCATTCCCTTCTCTGGGGGATCTTCCCAATCCAGGGATCGAACTCAGGTCTCCCGCATTGCTGAGCGACTTTAAGTTGACATAAGTATCAATTAAAAAACAGACAGCCCTTCCTTATGATCTACAGATTAAAGTCAGTACTGCTCGGATGAAGTACTGGGTTTCGGTTTCAGCTCTGCATGGCTTGGATGCAGTGTCCTCGTCTGTAACATGATATGTAATGTCACCTAATTCACAAAGTTGTCATGAAGATTCAATGAAGTAGTGCAAGTAACCCATGGAGCAGACCACCTGGAAGATAGCAACTGCTCAGAGAATGATAACCTATCTCCTTCCACATACTTTGTGCTTTCCTGCACTAAACTTTCCAAAATAATACTATCTATTTTAGTAAACACTTCTATTGCTTTTACTATATGCCAGGTGCTATTCTAAGTGTTTTACAACTATTGGTTCCTTCAATCTTGTAAACAACCCTATAAAACAGATACTATTGTTCCCATTTCCAGATGAGGAAGTTGATGCACAAGTTAAACAATTTGCCCAAAGTCATTAACTGCCCAGTTAGTAAGTGGCAGAGACAGGTTTTGAAGCCAGACAGTCTAATGCCAGAGTCTGTGTTCTTAACAACTATTCTTTTATTGCAAGTGTCTCTATGGTTACAGGCTCCTGTCCTTCTTCCCCCAAGACCCATTTCTCTTTTTCTTTAATCATTCAACAAATACTTATTGAAGGCCTACAATGTTCCAGGCACTGTTCTAGGCATAGTCCTATAGCAATGAATAAGATCAAGTTCCTGCCACCATCAAGTGTCTAGTAGGATACAGGAGGTAAGGAGTGGTGAGAGACAGCAAATAAACCTAAAGCATGTAATTGTATATATTTGAAGAAAATAACATAAAGATGAATCATATTCACTTTGTCTGAACATAGTTCATCTCTATGAACTAGCCGCTATTTAAGATAATTTCTCCTCTTGGAGAAAGTCAGGTTTGCTGGCAGTTGTTCTGAGCTCATGGGAAGGCATGTGGCTTCTATGTCAGTTTCTTCCTTATCTCATGCCCCCTTGCTTGCTGAAATAGCAGAAAGCTGCAGCTTGTTCTCTTTCAGAAGCCCAAGGCCCCAAGGGGCCTGCCCACCTTGTTCCTGTTTCATAGGAGACAAATCCTTCTCTGTGTATTTACAGAGCAAAGATTACAATATTTCCTGAGGCTGAGAATGCTCAGGTCTCTCACAGCTCAAGTTCTCAGCTCTTCCCACATCCCAAGAAGGTCTCTTCTGGGTCCTGATGATCTCACAATGTTGTAACCAAGCCAGTTTGACATGATCAAAGTAGTTCCAACATCCAGGAACCATCCGTTCTACATCCAACTTAAGAGAAGGCGTGGGTGCGTGCTAAGTTTCTCCAGTCGTATCTGACTCTTTGCGACCCTATGGAGGACTGTAGCCTGACAGTCTCCTCTATCTATGGGATTCTCCAGGCAAGAATACTGGAGTGGATTGCCATGCTCTCCTCCAGGAGATCTTCTCGACTCCAGGATCAAAACCCTGTTTCCTGCATTGACAGGCAGGTTCTTTACCACAAGCACCACCTGGGAAGCCCACTCTGTACCTTTGAAGATCACTCTGCCATTAAAAATGGCCCATACCCATAAAAGCAAATCAAGATAATTCATGCAACAAACCCACTCTATCAAACAAAAAAGCCCACATTGAGTATTAGCAACTATCTCTAGTGTGTGACCAGACGCTGACTCCCATAAGCCTATTCCAAATCCCTTTTTTGCTATTGTTGTCAGAACTCCTTGATTCAGGGGGCCATTTTCAACCCTTATCTGATTCTGCCCCTAAAGACCTTCTTTCTCAGAAGGAGCTGCTGCAAGAGGCCCTGGGGTCCCTGCTTCTAGCCAGCAACTGGGTAGGTCTTAGCAATTAAGAGTGTAAGTTCTGGAGTCAGAGAATTTGGGTTAGATTCCCAACTCTGCCACTTACTGGCTTTGTAATTGTGATATTATGATTTGTAATAAAAAGTATAAATTTGGTGTTCATCCTGTTTATGGCACAGAACTCCTAAAACCCTTGGAATTTCCTAAGTGATAAGTATGATACATGTGTCTTTTGTTATGTTAATAAGGTGACTTTTGGACCACACCTAAGGATGGGGGCTCTTTGCCAGGAGAACCAACTAAGTAATTAAAAAGTTGGAACTTTCAGTTCCAATCACCTGACCTCTGTGGAGGGGATGGCCTGGAAATTTAATCAATCACCAGTGGCTGATGATTTAATCAATCCTGCTTCTGTAATGAAGGCTCCAAGAAAAAAAAAAAAAAAAGAACAAGATTCAAAGTGCTTCTATGTTGTTGACTATGTGGTAATTAGGGGACAGTGGTATGCTTGGAGAGGTCATGGAAGCTATATGCCCTTTCCCTATGAGACAACCTTCAAAAGAATGACATAGCTGTTGAGGATACAATATAAACTGGTTAGAACTAACCAGGTCCTAAATGGCAGATGAGTTGACTTCCACTAGACCCTGAGCCTCAGTATAAACTCACTGTAATACATCAGCAAGCTAAATGACACTTTCACAGGTGCCAAGACAGTTCTGAGGCTGACCATAAAAGGCCAAAAAGTGGGCAGTCACCCACTTCTTGGAAATCCCTGTCCCTTCCCCCAAATAGTTGGAATAATTCTCCCACTTAATAGCCTATGAGATTACCCATTCTTATAAAAACTGACAACTCCATACCCTGGCACTTCTCACCTTCTGAGATGACCCAGACTCTACAGTGTGCTTATCTCCCATAATAAACCTTCTTTCACCTTACTATGGCTGACTCTTGAGTTCTTTCCTGTGTGAGGCCAAGAACCCACATTTGGCAGCCCTCCCAGGGACTTGTTTGAGACGTGGGATGTGACCATCCTCTCATGCTCCACTTTCTTTCCTGCAGCATTCATACCTTGCCCTATGCGTCTGTCTTCCATCTAGCTGCTCCTGAGTTATATCTTTTTATAATAAACTAGTAATAATCTAGTATGGAAAATGTTCCTTTGAGTTCTGTGATCTGCTCTAGCAAATTAATTGAATCAGAAGAAGGGGCCATTGGAACCTCCAATCTACAGCCAGTAAGTCAGAAGCACAGGTGAAAACCTCACTTATGACTGGAGTCTGAATGGGAGAAGGACAATACTGTGGGACTGAGTCCTTAACCTGTGGGGTCTAACTTTCTCTCCAGGTAGATGTCAGAATTTAGTTGAATTGTAGAACACACAGCTTGTGTTGCAGAATTGACTAGTGGTGTAATTGATTAGTGGTGTGGAAAAACCCACACACATTAAATTGTGTTCAGAATATTAGTAACCATAAACCTTGGTTTGCTCTTGTGTAAAATGGGAATAGTTATACTTACTACCTCCTGAGGTTATTGTGAAGACTGAATGAGATAATACATGTAAAGTGCTTAGCACAGTAAATGCTCAGTTAATGAACTACCAAAAAAAGGTTGATGTCTTTCTTATTCTTCTTGGCTGTCTTCTTAGGCTTCCTGAGAAATTTTTATCTGCTTCATAGTTTCGAATACTGCAAACATATTGATGACTCCTAAATTTCACTCTGGGCTTCCCTCGTGGCTCAGTGGTAAAAAAAAAAAAAATCTGCCTGCCAATGCAGGAGGCACAAGTTGATCCCTGGGTTGGAAAGATTCCCTGGAGAAGGAAATGGCAATCCACTCCAGTATTCTTGCCTGGACAATCCCATGAACAGTGGAGCCTGAAGGGCTACAGTCCATGGGGTCAAAAAGAGGTGGACAGGGGTTAGCTACTAAACAGGGCTCCCCTGTGGCTCAGAGGTTAAAGTGTCTGCCTCCAATGCGGGAGACCCGGGTTTGATCCCTGGGTCGGGAAGATCCCCTGGAGAAGGAAATGGTAACCCACTCTAGTATTCTTGCCTGGAGAATCCCATGGAGGCAGAAGCCTTGTAGGCTATAGTCCATGTGGTCGCAGAGTCAGACATGACTAAGCGACTTCACTTTCACTTTTCTTTAGCTACTAAACAGCAAATAGCACCAACAAATTTCACTCTAGCCCAAAGCGATCTCTAGAACTATTCAAAGTGTTGACCAGCTATGAGATAAGGAGTTTGGCCAAAATGATGCATATCAACATACCATCACTTCCTTCATTGAGAAGGTCTTTTTATCAAAAAATCAGCTGAACTAAACAGTAGGCACAGTGAAATAATCGATTTACAGTCTAGTAGTTCAGTTGGTAAAGGATCTCCCTGCAATGTGGGAGACCTGGGTTCAGTTCTAGGGTCGGGAAGATCCCCTGGAGAAGGAAATGACAACCCACTCCAGTATTCTTGCCTGGAGAATCCCATGGACAGAGAAGCCTGGCGGGCTAAAGTTCATGGGATCACAAGAGTCAGACATGACTTAGTACTTTCTTTCTTTCTTTCTTTCAATTTCTTTAACTTGTCACACACCAGCAACCAAGAGTTTGCAGACATACATGGAGTAGCAAAGACATTTCTAACTGGATGTTTTCCATACATATTTGACCTGCCCACCAATGAAGAAGAATCATCTAGCAGACAGCCTCTTTCTAGACAAGTATGACAGACATGCTCACCGCCAGCACTGCTACTACTATGCTTAACCACTTTTTCTGTTACGCATTATCATCACACAGGTCCCAAGTTCCTGTATCTGTGCACAGATCTCCATATCTGACTCCCAGCACTGTGTGACCCTCCAGATTACTCCCCTCCTAACTTTGGAAACTTGGCTTTCCTGTACAACTCTTAGCTCTGCTCTCATTTTTGCTTTGGTAACTCCACTCTTGCCCTGGTTCCATGGATCCCAATCTATACTTCATCAGACTCTCCATCAGAGATGAGAGAATCTTACTTAGAGCCCATAGTTTCTATGACCCCCAGTCAACCACCTAGAGTCAAGAACTCACAGATTTGTGTGTGAAGTTAAATATACAGCTGGGGATCTTCTCCACCTGGGAAACAGCTACAAGCCTATCCCCAATAAATACGTGGTTTCCTTTAAATGGTAGAATTGATTGGGCTTTGACCTACATCTCAATTCCCAATCATAGGAGAAAAAGATATTCTGAATTTTCTTGGAACTGTAGGTAAGAGGCTCTCACATTCAGCTAATACCTGGTCCAGCAAGTCCAATCACCAACCCAACCAAAACTAGTTTCCCAGCTAAGGGGCAGCCTGGAGACTGACTGAATATAAACTCCCACTGAGCTGCAGTTAAAAGCCATCACAAACTCCCAGTTTCTTCTCATTCTCAGCCTCTGTTCAGTGAAGATTCATGTTTTTACTTTTGTATGAAAAATTACATACACTCTGTACTTTATTTCCCACTGTGATCATCAGGATTGTCTATCACCTAGTTAAACACTTACTTGTCTTTCAATCATAGCTCAAATCTTCTGTGGCCTCTCAAATCTTCCCCCTAACCTATCAGAACATATTCACTCATAGTATTTACCAAGTTTATAATTTTTATATCTGCTTATAATTGAATACCCATACATTTGTGATGCAACCACGTGAATGGAAACTATACAAGGGCAGAGACCACGTCTAGTTTTCCTCACTCTATATCCACATCACTAGCACAGCAGTAATCATAAAGTAGGGACTCTGATAAATATTCACTGAGTGAATGACACGAGTGAATTACCATCATGGATCACTTCCTGCTAATTCCTGATCTCTGAAAACAACTCTGCAGCCCTATTGTGACTATTTAGTCACAAAATAAAACCGAAAGGGCTTACAACTGAGTCCAGTTCAAAGAGGGTTACAAAATGAAGACAGAATTCTTTCCAATCCAACCTCAGTATGATTACACAATCATATCTATCAGTTTATAAAATGCCCCTATTATGTTTTTGGTGATTATTGAATGGGATCTGTGCTAGTTTGTTCTCGTGTCAACTTGGGTACACTGTGAACTACATTTCCCCAAATCCTCTTCTCTGAATGATGCTTGCTTAGAGTTGACCAAAAGTGAGGCTGTATGAGATTTCAATGACAAACGTCTGAACCAGTAGCCATTACATTCAGTCAGTACTAGTAACCAAATGTCACATTTGGTTAGAAGCAGTGTGCAACAAAGGAATTGAGTCATCAGCCACTGCAGTTTCTGACCTAAAATGAATTCAGGGTGGAAACCAATACTGAGGCACCCTGTGCTCTGGGAAAACTGACAGAAACGGCCCTCAGATAGATACTTTGAGGAGAAAATTTTATAAATCCAGATTCTTATATTCCCATACTTAGAAAAGCACAGGAATCATTGACTAAGATACCTATTCCTTGTGACTAACAGTAACCTTCTACCAAGATGTGTGCTTGGTTTATGTACTCCTTCTCCAAAACCACTTATATACTGATCTTCCCCCTTAACTCTTTGAAACAGTTACCCAGAGCTCTCTGATAGGCTATTTCCTAGGCTATGCTGCTGCTGCTAAGTCTCTTCAGTCATGTCCGACTCTGTGCAACCCCAGAGACAGCAGCCCACCAGGCTCCCCCGTCCCTGGGATTCCCCAGGCAAGAACACTGGAGTGGGTTGCCATTTCCTTCTCCAATGCGTGAAAGTGAAAAGTGAAAGTGAAGTCACTCAGTCGTGTCCGACTCTTAGCGACCCCATGGACTGCAGCCTACCAGGCTCCTCCGCCCAGGGGATTTTCCAGGCAAGAGGACTGGAGTGGGGTGCCATTGCCTTCCTAGGCTATGGTCCTCAGTAAGTCCCCCAATAAACCTAAAACTCATAGTTCTCATGTTGTGTGTTCTTTTTTCAGTTGGCAAGTAAGAGACAGAGGTATTGTTAGGTTCCAGTTTGTCCTCACATTTTTCTGCTCCAGCTCCAGCTTTTCTTTCCTACACCAAGATCACCACTGTGACCTCACAGAGGCAATATTATAACTATACAAAGCCAGCAATCTTCTACAGTCATCTACATCATTCCCCTTCACAATCCAGCTCTGGAAGCCTGACATGCCTACCTTTCAGATTTCCCCACAACTTTCAACACTTGCAACCACTCCAGAGCCATTAGTGAACTTTCTGGTGATTTTTGAATTCTCATTTTCAAACTTTAATTTCCTTCCTGCAATATGTTTCTCTTATAGTTATAAGAAGTCTAATTCTTACCATAGACTGGTACAGGATCTTAAATAATCTTCTGACTTGAGGTATTATTGACTTTAAAATATATTTATGGTGCCAGAGTATTTAGAAATATCTCAATTTGCCTTACTCTGACTTCCTCTATTTCCTGTCTCATCCATCTGCACTTTCTCATCTCCCAATGGGAAGGAACAGGAAAAGCTTTCAAATCCATTCTTATCTTTACTCTTTTTATTTTTTAAAAAATTACTCAAGTAATACACAGATACATTCTCATCAGAAAGTATGAGAGTATACCGTAGTTAAAAAATTCAGAATGTCAAGCATACAGATGCATAATATATAAAGTAAACATGAAAGCCTCTCTTCATCATTCTCCATACTATACCACACTCCAGAAATAACCTCAATGCTAACAATTTTGTGTACAGATTTTTCCTATGCATGTGCAAACATAATCACAGAATTTGGGTTTTTTTCACCCACAAAATTGGATCATACTTCATATAATTTTATGCTACCTACTATTTTAATCTAAAAATATGTCTTGGAGATCTCTCTATGTCAGTATAGATAAGTCTATTTTATTTTGTTTACAGTTGCACAGTAGTATTTCATAGCAAGGAGGTACAATAATTTATTTAGTCTTTCCAATACAGATGGAACATTAGGTTGTTTACAATCTTTTAGAACTATAAACATCCTGTATAAGTCTCCTTGTGCAGATGTGCAAACATTGTTATAAGTGAATATGCTGCATCGAAGTATATTTGCATTTTAAATTTAGTATAATAATGCCAAATTACCCAACAGAATAGCCATATCGATTTGCATTCCCACCAGTAGTGTGTGAGAATATGTTTCCCTCATCTTAATCAACATAATGTATTATCAATCCTTTATAATTTTTTTGCCCACAAAATGGGCAAAAAAAAAATCTAACTATTGTTTCATTTTTAAATTCTCCTGATTTGTAGTGAGAAAGAGCATCTTTTCATGTGCTTATTGACCATTAGTATTTCCTCAATAAATTGCCTATTCACACCTTTGCTCATATTTCTTTTTTAAAAAACTTTTTATTTTATTTGTATTGGAGTATAGCCAATTAACAATGTTTTGATAGTTTCAGGCAGACAGCAAAGGGATTCAGCCATACACATATATGTATCCGTTCTCCCCCAAACACCCCTCCCAACCAGGCTGCCAAATGTTTTGCTCATATTGCTAATGGGTTGTCACTTTCTTAATGATTTGTAGAGCAGTTGGTATGTTATGGATGTTAATAATTTGTATTTATATATGTTGTAAATATTTTTTCCAGTCTCAAACTCTAACAGTAACAAGGTCTAGGAAGGTAATGTGATTGTGTAATGGTCACCAGGCGTAAGACACTAAGGAATATGGCAATAATGTCCAACTAAGGCTATTAACATTTTCCCCAAATACTTAAAGCTCCATGCAAGAAAAAGTATATTTGCATGTATGGTAAAATGGACCTATGACATCATTCTTTACATGAATAACTTCTTCATATCAAATTCTTTTTTTGAATAAGTCCCTGGTCCAAGTAGTTCTTTGGACCAGCCTTGAGCATTGTGGTTTCTGAGCCCAGAGGTGAAATACCCAAGTTATATTGTCCATCCAAGTGATCCCTGTGACATTAGAGAAGGGAACAGTTGTTCTGAACTAGAAGGATCTCGGGCTCCCCTCATAGCTCAGTCAATAAAGAATCTGCCTGCAATGCAGGAGACCTGGGTTTGATTCCTAGGTCGGGAAGATTCCCTGGAGAAGGAAACAGCAACCCAGTCCAGTATTCTTGTCTAGAGAATCCCATGAACAGAGGAGCCTGGCAGGCTACAGTCCATGGGGTCACAAGAGTCGAACATGACTTAGCAACTAAACCACCACCAAAGAAGGATCTCGGTAAATTATGCCCAGTTTTTCCTTCCAGGCTATTACAGTAGTCAATATCCTTAGGGGGAAAAAAGATGTATCTGGTTACCTACTGTTGCAGCAACATTCCAAATGTTAAAGACTTCAGTTCCACTCCCACATGGCTTATCTTGACTCATCTCAGTCATTCAGCATTAATAACAGCAATTTTGAATGCTTAATATATGTCAGGTACTCCTTTATTCCTCAAAGCAAACCCCAGTTTTATAGATAAGAAAACTTAGAAGCAAAAAGATTGAATAACTTTCTCAAGATTATAGAACAAAGCCAAGTCATGGAAGCAACCTAAATGTCCATAGACAGAGGAATGGATAAAGAAGCTGTGGTATATATATACAATGTAACATTACTCAGCAATTAAAAAGAATGAAAAGTTCCATTTGCAACAATGTGGATGCACTTAGAGATTGTCATATTGAGCGAAGTAAGTCAGACCAAGAAGAAATATCACATGGCATCCCTTATATGGGGAATCTATAAAGAAATGGTACAAGCAAACATCATTTACAAAACAGAAACAGGCTCACAGACTTAGGGAATAAACTTACAGTTGCCAGGGCAGAAAGATCAGGGGAAGGGACAGTTAGGAAGTTTGGGATCGACATTTACATGCTGCTGTATTTAAAATGGTTAACCAACAAGGACCTACTGTGTAGCATAGGGAACTCTGCTCAATGTTGTATGGCAGCCAGGATAAGAGGGGAGTTTGGGGGAGAATAGACACATATATATGTACGACTGAGTCCTTTTGCTGTCCACTTGAAACTACCACAACATTGTTAATCAGCTATACTCTAATACAAAATAGAAAGTTAAAAAAATGATTATATTGCTGCTGCTGCTGCTGAGTCGCTTCAGTCATGTCCAACTCTGTGCGACCCCATAGACGGAAGCCCACCAGGCTCCTCTGTCCCTGGGATTCTCCAGGCAAGAACACTGGAGTGGGTTGCCATTTCCTTCTCCAATGCATGAAAGTGAAAAGTGAAAGTGAAGTCACTCAGTCATGTCCGACTCTTAGCGACCCCATGGACTGTAGCCTACGAGGCTCCTCCATCCATGGGATTTCCCAGGCAAGAGTACTGGAGTGGGGTGCCATTGCCTTCTCTGGATTATAGAGCTAGTAGGTATCAAAGTCAGATTTTTAATTCCTATCAGTATGATTTAAAAGCTTCTGCTATTAACCAGTATACTTCCTTCCAACAGCATTAGAGCCATCCTGACCTAGTAATATCCACAACAGAGTTTACCTCCATTTGTGCAGCTTCTTCTCAAAGCTGGATCCAGCCAAATTCAACTATTTTTCCAGGGAATGGGAACTGCTATAGATTGAACCCAGCTTTCAGTGGAAGAAGTACTACATTGAGAAGATCAGCAACTCAATGATTGCTTTCCAGCTGTGGGACCTTGAGTGAATTACTTAAATTCCCTGGAAAACTAATTTCTCAATAAGAAATTAAAAAAATATAGTAGTGCCTAGTTCATTAGGACTTTGTGATCATTGCAGAAGCCAATACATATAAGGAAGTTACCAAAATCCTTGGCTCTTAAGTGTTCAAAAATGTTCACAATAATATCCTCATACCAGATATCAAAGGGCCATTCTGCTACCATAGACTATCCAGCTTCCTGATCTCTGGCCACTGCCTCCAGTTCATGCTATAATTCTAAAAAGTACTCCTTAAAACTCTCCACATATGAATACACCTATCTAACTGTCCAACAAGCTGAACTAAAAACAAAAAATGGAAAAATCAGCTCTAAAAAGGTTTGCTGCATTTGAAGGAAACTCACTTCAAATTTTACCGAAGCCTTGGCAAAGTTTTTTTTTTTTTTTTATTTCAAGAAAAATGAAATCATATAAGTATCAAAGCAGGAAAAAAAGTTAAATGCTAGTATAAACCTATTTGGGGCTTCCCTGGTGGCTCAGCTATAGATAACCTGCCTGCCAATGCAGGAGACATAAGAGACAAAAGTTGGATTCCTGGGTTGAGAAGATCCCCTGGAGGAGGGCATGGCAACTCACTCTAGTATTCTTGCCTGGAAAATCCCATGGACAGAGGATCCTGGTGGGCTATAGTCCACAGAGTCGCACAGAGTCAGACACGACTGAAGCAACTAAGCAGCAGCAGCAGCAGCATAAATCTACTTTGCTTGTAAGTCTCTGGACCCATCTCCTGCCTTTCCTGCAGTGCCCTGAGAAGATGACCTATACAGACTGCATTGCCAAAGCTTACATGGTTTCTAGTTTCCAGTTGAGTTTGGAAAATGGGAAGAAATGGCAGGACATCTAAAAGTAGCAGGAGAGTGAAATCAGGGCACTTACTCCCCCACAAGTCTCTCCTCTCCCCAGCCAGTCTATCACTTTGGTAATATTTGTGCTTTTCTATCTATGATGACAGCACCTATTTGGCAGCCCCTCTTTCGTAGTTTTATGTCTTACCTGCTCCTAGTAACTCTCATGCATTCAGGCCTACCATTAGTAACAGCTGCCTGCTGTTGCTACACTTGGTCGTCTCACTATCCTTCATGAGTTCCTTAACCCTGTCCATAATTCTGTAAATAGTCTCATCATTAAACTATCCTTAGTTAAACCTCTTGAGTATTCCATCTCTTTCCTGCTATGCCCCCTGATCATTACACTCATGGCAGGATCAGAGAAAAGAACAGAAATGGCTTCAGATTATTTTAATGAGAAAAGTGGAACTGTGGAAGACAGGCATCTTGGAAGGAGCTGCTGCGACCAGGGCATTTAGTGCGGGCGGCTGTGACTGGCGCACTTAGCACTGCCGAAAGGAGCTACCCCACGTCCGAGATCAGGGGCAGAAGCTGGAAGGACCCCATGTCCGAGAGGAGGCGGCCAAGAGGAGTTACCCCACATCCAAGGTCAGGGGCAGCGGCCAAGAGTGCCAGGCTGCGACGGCGCAGGAATGGCTGAGAGGAGCTACCCCGCGTCGAGGCCAAGGGCAGCGGCCGGGAGTAGCTACGCTGCGTCCAAGGCCAGGGGCGGCAGCCAAGAGGAGCTACCCCACCTCCAAGGAAAGGTGGCTGCGCGGGCGCAGGTGGGCCTAGAGGAGCTATTCCACGTTGAAGGTCAAAAGTGCCCGCGGTGAGGAGATACCCCTCGTCCAAGGTCAGGAGCAGCAGCTGTGCTTTGCTGGAGCAGCTGTGAAGAGATACCCCACGTCCAAGGTAAGAGAAGCCCAAGTAAGACTGTAGGTGTTGCAAGAGGGCATCAGAGGGCAGACACACTGAAACCATACTCACAGAAAACTAGTCAATCTAATCACACTAGTACCACAGCCTTGTCTAACTCAATAAAACTAAGCCATGCCCATGGGGCCATCCAAGATGGGCGGGTCATGGTGGAGAGGTCTGACAGAATGTGGTCCACTGGAGAAGGGAATGACAAACCCCTTCAGTATTCTTGCCTTGAGAACCCCATGAACAGTATGAAAAGGCAAGATGATAGGATACTGAAAGAGGAACTGCCCAGGACAGTAGATGCCCAACATGCTGCTGGAGATCAGTGGAGAAATAACTCCGGAAAGAATGAAGGGATGGAGCCAAAGCAAAAACAATACCCAGTTGTGGATGTGACTGGTGACAGAAGCAAGGTCCAATGCTGTAAAGAGCAATATTGTATAGGAACCTGGAATGTCAGGTCCATGAATCAAGACAAATTGGAAGTGGTCAAACAAGAGATGGCAAGAGTGAACATCGACATTCTAGGAATCAGCGAACTAAAATGACTGGAATGGGTGAATTTAATTCAGATGACCATTATATCTACTACTGTGGGCAGGAATCCCTCAGAAGAAATGGAGTAGCCATCATGGTCAACAAAAGAGTCCAAAATGCAGTACTTGGATGCAATCTCAAAAACGACAGAATGATCTCTGTTCGTTTCCAAGGCAAACCATTCAATATCACAGTAATCCAAGTCTATGCCCCAACCAGTAACGCTGAAGAAGCTGAAGTTGAACGGTTCTATGAAGACCTACAAGACCTTTTAGAACTAACACCCAAAAAAGATGTCCTTTTCATTATAGGGGACTGGAATGCAAAAGTAGGAAGTCAAGAAACACCTGGAGTAACAGGCAAATTTGGCCTTAGAATACAGAATGAAGCAGAGCAAAGACTAATAGAGTTTTGCCAAGAAAATGCACTAGTCATCACAAACACCCTCTTCCAACAACACAAGAGAAGACTCTATACATGGACATCACCAGATGGTCAACACCGAAATCAGATTGATTATATTCTTTGCAGCCAAAGATGGAGAAGCTCTATACAGTCAGCAAAAAGAAGACCAGGAGCTGACTGCGGCTCAGACCATGAACTCCTTATTGCCAAATTCAGACTGAAATGGAAGAAAGTAGGGAAAACCACTAGACCATTCAGGCATTATCTAAATCAAATCCCTTATGATTATACAGTGGAAGTGAGAAATAGATTTAAGGGACTAGATCTGATTGATAGAGTGCCTGATGAACTATGGACTGAGGCTCATGACATTGTACAGGAGACAGGGATCAAGACCATCCCCATGGAAAAGAAATGCAAAAAAGCAAAATGGCTCTCTGGGGAAGCCATACAAATAGCTGTGAAAAGAAGAGAAGCGAAAAGCAAAGGAGAAAAGGAAAGATATAAGCATCTGAATGCAGAGTTCCAAAGAATAGCAAGGAGAGATAAGAAAGCCTTCCTCAGTGATCAATGCAAAGAAATAGAGGAAAACAACAGAGTGGGAAAGACTAGAGATCTATTCAAAAAAATTAGAGATACAAAGGGAACATTTCATGCAAAGATGGGCTCGATAAAGGACAGAAGTGGTATGGACCTAACAGAAGCTGAAGATAGGTATGGATCTAACAGAAGCTGAAGATATTAAGAAGAGGTGGCAAGAATACACAGAAGAACTGTACAAAAAAGATCTTCACGACCTAGATAATCATCATGGTGTGATCACCGACCTAGAGCCAGACATCCTGGAATGTGAAGTCAAGTGGGCCTTAGAAAGCATCACTACAAGCAAAGCTAGCGGAGGTGATGGAATTCCAGTTGAGCTATTTCAAATCCTGAAAGATGATGCTGTGAAAGTGCTGCACTCAATATGCCAACAAATTTGGAAAACTCAGCAGTGACCACAGGACTGGAAAAGGTCAGTTTTCATTCCAATTCCAAAGAAAGGCAATGCCAAAGAATGCTCAAACTATCACAAAATTGCACTCATCTCACATGCTAGTAAAGTAATGCTCAAAATTCTCCAAGACAGGCTTCAGCAATATGTGAACCGTGAACTTCCTGATGTTCAAGCTGGTTTTAGAAAAGGCAGAGGAACCAGAGATCAAATTGCCAACATCTGCTGGATCATGGAAAAAGCAAGAGAGTTCCAGAAAAACATCTATTTCTGCTTTATTGACTATGCCAAAGCCTTTGACTGTGTGGATCACAATAAACTGTGGAAAATTCTGAAAGAGATGGGAATACCAGACCACCTTACCTGACTCTTGAGAAACCTATATGCAGGTCAGGAAGCAACAGTTAGAACTGGACATGGAACAACAGACTGGTTCCAAATAGGAAAAGGAGTTCGTCAAGGCTGTATATTTTCACCCTGTTTATTTAACTTATATGCAGAGTACATCATGAGAAACGCTGGACTGGAAGAAACACAAACTGGAATCAAGATTGCCGGGAGAAATATCAGTAACCTCAGATGTGCAGAAGACACCATCCTTATGGCAGAAAGTGAAGAGGAACTCAAAAGCCTCTTGATGAAAGTGAAAGAGGAGAGTGAAAAAGTTGGCTTAAAGCTCAACATTCAGAAAACTAAGATCATGGCATCCGGTCCCACCACTTCATGGGAAATAGATGGGGAAACAGTTGAAACAGTGTCAGACTTTATTTTTCTGGGCTCCAAAATCACTGCAGATGGTGACTGCAGTCATGAAATTAAAAGACGCTTACTCCTTGGAAGGAAAGTTATGACCAACCTAGACAGCATATTAAAAAGCAGAGACATTACTTTGTCAACAAAGATCCGTCTAGTCCAGGCTATGGTTTTCCCAGTGGTCATGTATGGATGTGAGAGTTGGACTGTGAAAAAGGCTGAGCGCCAAAGAATTGATGCTTTTGAACTGTGGTGTTGGAGAAGACTCTTGAGAGTCCCTTGGACTGCAAGGAGATCCAACCAGTCCATTCTGAAGGAGATCAGCCCTGGGATTTCTTTGGAAGGAATGATGCTAAAGCTGAGACTCCAGTACTTTGGCCACCTCATGCGAAGAGTTGACTCATTGGAAAAGACTCTGATGCTGGGAGGGATTGGGGGCAGGAGGAGAAGGGGACAACAGAGGATGAGATGCCTGGATGGCATCACTGACTCGATGGACATGAGTTTGAGTGGACTCTGGGTGTTGGTGATGGACAGGGAGGCCTGGCGTGCTGTGATTCATGGGGTCGCAAAGAGTCGGACAGGACTGAGTGACTGAACTGAACTGAACTGAAGGTTCTAGGTGTTAAACTGTGCTGATCATTTCACGGTATATACATATATCAAATCATTATGTTGTACATTCTAAACATATACAATGTTGTATGTCAATTATATATCAGTAAAACTGGAAAAATTTTTTAAATATTTTGAATGAATGCTGAAAACAATGGAAATATAGCTATGAAGTATTAAGGGGAATTTTTTATATCCCAAGAATTCTATACTTAGAGAAGTTACCTCTCATATGTAAAAGCATAAAAAATTCTCAGATATGCAGGGGGTCAGGAAATACATTATTCATGGATCCTTCTTGAAATAAACTAGGACATTCAGGTTGTCCAGGAGTTGCGTTAAAATAAGAGAGCAAGAGTGAAATAGGGTTTAAAAAGAATAGTATTCGGAGAAGGCAATGGCACCCCACTCCAGTACTCTTGCCTGGAAAATCCTATGAACGGAGGAACCTGGTAGGCTGCAGTCCATGGGGTCGCTAAGAGTCAGATACGACTGAGCGACTTCACTTTCACTTTTCACTTTCATGCATTGGAGAAGGAAATGGCAACCCACTCCAGTGTTCTTGCCTGGAGAATCCCAGGGATGAGGGAGCCTGGTGGGCTGCCATCTATGGGGTTGCACAGAGTTGGACACAACTGAAGCAACTTAGCAGCAGCAGCAGCGTGTCAGGTGCAGCCATACAAAGACCCTGCAAGATCCTCCCAGTCCAAGAATCTCTGCATTGAGGGGTATGAGAATCTCTTCCAATGAGAATCCATTGCACAGAAAAGTCTGGCAAAACTGAAATTAAATTCATTACAGTGCAATTTACAAGTCAAACAAGTATTTCTGGACAATCTATTTGTATCTAATATTAAAAAAATTTACATAAATACAGTATACTAACGCATATATATGGAATTTAGAAAGATGGTAACAATAACCCGGTGTACGAGACAGCAAAAGAGACACTGATGTATAGAACAGTCTTATGGACTCTGTGGGAGAGGGAGAGGGCGGGAAGATTTGGGAGAATGGCAATGAAACATGTAAAATATCATGTAGGAAATGAGTTGCTAGTCCAGGTTCGATGCACGATGCTGGATGCTTGGGGCTGGTGCACTGGGACGGCCCAGAGGGATGGTATGGGGAGGGAGGAGGGAGGAGGGTTCGGGATGGGGAACACATGTATACCTGTGGCGGATTCATTTTGATATTTGGCAAAACTAATACAATTATGTAAAGTTTAAAAATAACATAAAATTAGAAAAAAAAATTTAATTGAAGGAAAAAAAAAAGAATAATATTTAGCCTCTCTAAGAATGTGTCTTAATGAAAAAATTCTGAAATGCAAATAAATATCTCTACACCAATATGTTTGTGGCAGACTGATGTCTCTCTGAATCTCTAAATCTTTCTTTTTCCTCCATAGTAATAGATGTGCCAGGTATATGACTGCCCAGCTATGCTTCATTTTCAAGCTTCACTTGATTGTGTGTGGTTGTACGACCAACAAACACAAGCAAATGTGTGTGCCAACATTCTTAAGAAGTAGGCATACCTCCTCTCTGCTCTATTTCCTCTTCCTGTGACTCTGAGGATGATGTTCAAGTGACAGTGAAAAAAAGAGAAGAAATCTGCATTTCTGAATGATAGCATTAAGTAGAGTCATGATCTGACTCAGAATTCATTCCATTATTTGAAATAAACTTCTCTGATTTGAGCCATTTCATGTTAGGCATTTTATTCATTACAGCAGTTGGCATTATCCTAATTAATACACAACGCTCATTGTAGCTGCACTGATATTTAAGACTATCAAAATAATGTAATATGAGGAAACTTCCAAACAATGGAAAATGATGCAGTCCTCACAAAGTATGTTTGTAATAACTCATAAGACCTAGGGAAAAGCTTATTACATAACATTAATAAAACAAAGCAGTATACATACACATACACAGTATACTTCCAGTTATGCAAAGTACACTGACTGTAAAAAAAAACTAGAAGGAAATAGGCCAATATGTTTTTACCAATTGCCTTTTGATAGTGAAATTGTGGGTGCTCTTTTCCTGATTCATTTTTTGTTGTACTTTCCAAATTTTCTGCAGTCATCATGCAGCATTCTTTTTTTTAATATAAATTTATTTATTTTAATTAGAGGCTAATTACTTTTATAATCAAAAAAATTAAAATGAAAATTTGATAAAGACTGTAAAGATCAGGTGGAGATCATTGAAAATGTTTAAGACATGATGCTATGAGAAAAGAGCAGAACAGAGAATCTGTGTTCATTTCATTTATAACCATGTTAAAAAATGTGTCTGCAAGTTGCAGTTACAGAGGATGAATAAGTCTATTGATATCTAATGTGCAGCATGATGACTATGGTTAATAATACTGTATTGAATATTGGAAATTTGCTGAAAGAGTACAGTTCAGTTGTTCTCATCACAAAAAAAGTGATAACTATGTGAGGAGATGATATATTAAGTTTGACTGTAGTAATCATTTCACCATGTACATGTATTGTAAATCATCATGTTGTGCACCTTCAATATATATAATTTTTATTAAAAAATAAAATTAAAAAACAAACATGTCTATGCATTTGGATGCAGACTAGAAAGGAAAATACAAAAGTGAAACTAGCTGTTAGAGGGCTTGTGGATGATTTGTTTAAAATTTTTCCTTCAATGTAATCATAACATCATTTCTTTCCAATAAAAACATGACATAATTTTAAACCTACTTCCTTAGCCCCAAATATTTATACTCCCTGCTGCTGCTAAGTCTCTTCAGTCGTGTCCGACTATGTGCGACCCCATAGATGGCAGCCCACCAGACTCCCTCATCCCTGGGATTCTCCAGGCAAGGACACTGGAGTGGGTTGCCATTGCCTTCTCCATTGTGTGAAAGTGAAGTCGCTCAGTCGCATCCAACTCCTAGGGACCCCATGGACTGCAGCCTACCAGGCTCCTCCATCCATGGGATTTTCTAGGCAAGAGTACTGGAGTGGGGTGCCATTGCCTTCTCCTTACACTCCCTAGTGTGTATTAATATTTACACGCCCTAGTGTGTATTACACTCCCTAGTGTGTAGGGCTTCCCTGGTGGCTCAGAGGTTAAAGCGTCTGCCTCCAATGCTGGAGACCTGGGTTCGATCCCTGGGTCAGGAAGATCCCCTGGAGAAGGAAATGGTAAGGAAATAGCAACCCACTCCAGTATTCTTGCCTGGAGAATCCCATGGACGGAGAAGCCTGGAGGCTACAGTCCATGGGGTAGCAAAGAGTCGGACACGACTGAGCGACTTCACTTTCACTTTCTTTCAGTGTCTATTAAACTAATCGCTGTGATTTGAGCCTCAGCTGTGTGTGAGGTTTTTCTGGATCAGCTACCTCATTGGCTTCAATGTAGAATTTTTAAAGTTCATTCCTCAACTTGATTTATCCCTGAACCAATCATTCCACCAGATTAAATGAAGAGTTACTCAAAGGACAGGAAGAGCCATTGCTGGTGATGTGTGTGTATTTAACCTAATATTCTGGCTATTTGCCTCCATGTCTTTTTCACATTTCTACTAGAGTATAGCTAACATTCAGGGCTGTTTACAAGTTAAGAAAAGAGATGACACTGGATTGTTAGATGTCCTCTGGGGGCTAGTGATGGGCTTTTGGCTTTGCCATACCTTCCTGCAATCCTGGTGGCTTAAAGCCTGTTAGTAGGATGCCCCGTAGACTGAGACTGTTTTACTTGGAAAGGAGTCTCACTCTTTCTTTTCTTGTTCTTCCACACAAGCACTCTATATAGTGTAAAAATGCTGCAAACACACACTGATTTCTTCTGCACCCATTTGAACTCTGACCAGCCATCTGCTGCTCCTTTGCCTCTGATTCCTCCTGGTCCATCCCAGCTAAGCTGAAATGAAAATCGACAAAACCTTTTTTATGTGAAGCAAGCTGGAAAGATAATAATGAAGGTGTCTGTGGTGTCTACTAGAACAAGGAGAAACTTCAGATATCTTT
This sequence comes from Bos grunniens, assembly GCF_055505025.1. Taxonomy (NCBI): domain Eukaryota; kingdom Metazoa; phylum Chordata; class Mammalia; order Artiodactyla; family Bovidae; genus Bos; species Bos grunniens. Next base: position 93,560,557 of record NC_141194.1, on the reverse strand, counting down.
CTTGCTTGCATCTTCATTGTGTGACTTCTGTTCTGCTGCAGAGCAAGGGCACTACCCAGCTGTCACAATAAATCCTCTCTACTGAGGCAGAAGAGCCCAGATAAATGGCACCCAAAGAGTTCCAGCCTGCAGCTTGAGATCACTTGTTCTTTGTTGCAATCCTTTCTCCCTCAAAGAAAAAGCAAAGGTGTCTGCTTAATTGGAAACTGTTTTTGTGTGTACATCCCTAAGAATGTCTCCACTCTGCACAAGAGAATTTACTCCCCCCACCAAGATTGTTTTCTTAGAATAATCTATGGATTATTTGAAGTGACCCAATAATTGGGGAAAAAAGGAATATCTGATTAAAGTAGACTGATGAGAAATTGATATTTCCAAAAGAAGAAAAATATTCTAGGGTTCATCAAGCTTGCAGAGAAGGTCAAAAGAACTGCTAAGTCAGAAATATTCTAACTTGCAGCAAAATATCTGCAACACTTCTAGTCCTTTCCAAAGGCACAGTGTTGACATGGCAAATAACTGAGACCATTCACTGATTGAAGAAGAATCTTGTCATATCCTTGGGGTGAATTTTCTAAAGTTCCTACTTTGAAAAAGGCTAGTCATCCTTCACAAAACTGTAAAGTCAGTGATTTGGCTTTCAGATTTCCAGTCTGTCTTTTCTTACCTTCTCAGTACCCACCACTCCTACTTTCAAGCAGGCAATATTCTTGTGCTCTATCCTTCATTTCCGCTAAGAAATTCCACTCTCAAAAAAGGATCTAACACCTCTGTGTAACTGTGACCAAGGCCCCTGTTAGGAAGATTGAAAGGGTCAAAGAGGATTATGAAATGCAAGGCTCTGTCACCTTTTAAAATAATTTAAGCCATCTGCCAGTAGATGGGAGAAGTGATATATTTTTAGTAATACAACCCCTGAAATCCTACCCCTTGGGCTTCTACTCTTCTGTCTACAGCTAATTTTGAGGTTCAAGCTAATTCTTCAAGCACAAAACCCCTGGGACCCAGATAAATTGTTCCAGCAGTATTTCATCTTCTACTTCCTTTTGGGTGAGGCTCAACTAACTGATGAAGTTCTGGAAATTTATGGTTGATTACCCCTTGTGTTCATCAGTCTGAAACTGTTACATTGGCTAATCTGTTGGTTATGAGTTGGGTCTAACTTTGGCCAATAAACTGTCCTTATTGTAAAGAATCTAACTCTAAACTTAAATTCCAGGCAGAGACCCATAAAAATTGATTGCTTGGCGTTAAAAGATACTCTCCTTGGAAACTCAAAAGAAGGTAAAGTCATCATTGGAAGGGTGGGACTTGGTAGAGGTGAAGAGCAGACCTGGAGACAGGTTTCACTGTGATCACAAATTTCCAGCAAGTCTGAAGTAGTTTACAAAAAAAAAAAAAAGGGATTATTCCATCCTCAATTCCCACATATTAATGAAACTTTTCATAGTCACGTTTCTCTCCCGGGACTGCAAGCTCTTCCAAGCATACCACACCCTTGCACTATGCAGGCCAATAAGAGTTAAATTGAGATTCCTCTAAGGTCCCATGAGGGTCTGATCTTGCCAAGTTTTTCAAGTGGAAAGTTTCAGATGTTTCTGTTTCTGATCTAATGGCAAGGCCCCTCTGCCTTACTTTCTGCTCCCTTAAAGAACTCCTTTGCTTTTACCTTGGGGTGGAATAAAAGTAGATCCATAGGAAGGATAGGAGTGGAGAGTGGTTATATTGTTCTTATGTTCTTACTCATTTAACTCTTCATCATCTCAGGGGCTCTATCTTGCCTCAAGTCTGTTCTTAGTGGGTATTGTGCCCCACATCTTTTCTTAACATTTTAATTTCCCTTTCTCTGATTGCCTTTGGGATCTCTCCCTCCTCAGCTTCTTTAGCCTCCCACCAGTCTGTGGATCAATGATACTATTCGAGGATCACATTCTCTCTTATAACTCATTCTTTTTCTCTAGTTTCTTTAACACCAGTGTTTACCCTTCCTCTATCTATGCTCTGTGGCTCCCACAATCCTGAAGGATTAAAGAAGTGCAAGGAAATTCAGGTAGTCAAAATACAAAGCAAATGAAATACCCCAATGTGTTGGGGTAGCTATTTAGCCTGAACCAATTCTATAGGAAGAAGACACTTTTGTGAGGAGAAGCCAAGGGCCTTGATTTCTTGACCCCTAAGAGCTCCAAATCCATGTGGAATGGCAGATGGAAGCCAAGGACTCAGCTCCGTGTATGCTCTCCTTTAAAGCAATGCCTTTATTGAGATCTCCAGGGAAGGCCAATATTGAAGTGTTTTGAGAAAGTTAATATGAAGTAGTGATAAGCATTTGTCAATCCCCTGCTGTGTTCCTGCCATCTGCTCTCCTGAGCTTAAGGGAAAAATCACAGGCTTATGACATCTTATCCAGGGCATTGCTTTTCCTCATCAGAGAGCAATGGGAAGCTCCCTCTCAACATGTTTAATCCTATGGAGACTGAGGTGTGGCATTGCTCACCCACCCCAGGCAGCACTGTTCAAGAAGACTCCATCTGGAACTCAGTTTCCTTTTGATGTACTTAAATGTGTTCGCACACTGGTAGAAATGAATCACAGCCTATCTAAGTACTGCTGTGCCCTAAATAAGGAATCTAGACTGAAGCTTGCTGAGAGGCTAATTAGAGGCACTAGTCATGTGACCTGTTCTTACTCTAAACCATCTAGCAGGAATCATTATCCTTGCTGGAGGGACATTCAGCCTTCAGATACTGGATTACTCAAGTGCAGGAAGGGATTTCTGTACTTTAGAATCGCCTCCTGATGTAGCTCTTGAGTTTGCATTCAAAATAGCCAGTAATCTTGTCCCCTTTGCACTCTGAGCCAACCAGCTGAGCAAGTGGGAACAGAGGGCTAAAGAAAGAGCATCTTATATACTTCTTTGATGACATAGGAAAATATCTCCAGAATAAATAAAACAAACAAAAAAAAATCAAGGAAACTAGACTGTGGCACCCAAAAATAAGACAGCAGGATAAAAGTCCAAATATAAAGTGCTACTCAGGATACATCCCACAGAAAATAAAGTGGTCCAACTGCACATACCTACTGGCAAATGAAATTCATGGCCAAAGCAACAATTGACAGTACTAAAGTGTACCATCTTTTTTGCCTTTTCATACTGTTCATGGGGTTCTCAAGGCAAGAATACTGAAGTGGTTTGGATCATGGCATCCAGTCCCATCACTTCATGGCAAATAGTTGTGGAAACAATGGAAACAGTGACAGACTTTATTTTCTTGGGCTCCAAAATCACTGCAGATGGTGACTGCAGCCATGAAATTAAAAGACGCTTGCTCCTTGGAAAGAAAGCTATGACCAACCTAAACAGCATACTAAAAAGCAGAGACATTACTTTGCCAATGAAGGTCTGTCTAGTCAAAGCTATGGTTTTTCCAGTGGTCATGTATGGACATGAGAGTTGGACCATAAAGAAGGCTGAGTGCCAAAGAATTGATGCTTTCAAACTGTGGTGTTGAAGAAGACTGTTGAGAGTCCCTTGAACTGCAAGGAGATCAAACCAGTCAATCCTAAAGGAAATCAATTCTGAATATTCACTAGAAGGACTGATGCTGAAGCTGAAACTCTACTTTTTGGCCACCTGATGTGAAGAACTGATTCATTGGGAAAGACCCTGATGCTGGGAAAGACTGAAGGCAGGAGAAGAAGGGGATGACAGGGGATGAGATGGTTGGATGGCATCACCAACTCAATGGACATAAGTTTGAGTGGGCTCTGGGAGTTGGTGATGAACAGGGAAGCCTGCAGTGCTGCAGTCGATGGGATCACAGAGTCGGACATGACTGAGTGGCTGAAGTGAACTGAAAGGGTATCGTCAAGGTTGAGAAAAGAAGGCAGTGAGTGAAAAGTGGACTCTTTCAGGAAATGGTAAATATAAATACTATTAAGGAAGCAACTGCTCTTGCCACTGACTTCCATACTGATGAATCCAATGGAAAAGTCTCTATCCTCTTCTTAACTGCTCAAAAATATTCAATATGGCTAAATGTTTCCTTCTTATTGATTGATCCTTACTCCTTTTGCTTCCATGACACCACACTCTTCTACTTACTCTTCATCAGTCTCCTTTTCTGGATCTTCCTCTTCCTACCAGCTAAATGTGAAAGGGCCCTGAGGGCTGAAATCTGACTCTGTTCTCTTAAGAAGAAAAAAGAGCATCTCAGGTAAGAGAATGGACTCAGAAGCCAAACTTTCCAGTTTTGAATCTTCTCTGCTACTAACTAACTCAGTGTGAAATTGGGCAATTTGCTTAGTCTATAAGTACCTCAGATTCTTCATCTGCAAAATAGGGATAATAACAGCACCTACAGTTTTGTTGTAGAGATTAAATGATTTAATATATATAAAGCACTTTGAACAGTACCCAGCATATAATAAACACTACCTACACATTTACTGTCATCATCATTGCCATTATTATTACCATTACTATTATCATTATTATTTCCTTTTCTAGCTATATACTTCTTCAGTAGTCTTATCCACTTTCATAAAATTAAATACCATCCATAGTCAAATGATTCATTAATTTATATCACCCAATTCTGACCTCTCCCATGACATCCAAAATCATAAACCTAATTGTTTGTTTGACATATTCTCTGACATCTAATTGGCATTTCAAATTTAATATCTTATTCAGGTCAGACTGCTATAGACACCCATAGACTGGGTGTCTTAAACAGCAGACATTTATTTCTCACAGTTTCAGAGAAATCCACAGGCTGGGAAATCCAACATCCAGGTGCCACCAGATTCAGCTATTGACAAGCACCGTCTTCCTAGTTTGTAGATGGCTGCCTTCTCACCGTGTTCTCACATGACAGAGAGAGAGAGAGAAAGAGAGATGGTGGGGGAGAAGGAGGGCTCTGTTCTCTCTTTCCCTTAGACCCCATTCTCATGACCTCAGCTAAATTAACCACATCCCAAAGGCCCCACCTTCAAAGACTATCGCACTAGATGTTAGGGTTTTAAGATACAAATATGATGGGTGGGGGTGGGGTAGATACAAACATTCAGTCCATAATAACATCTCTCAAATGTAACTTTTGTTTTTCTTCCCAAGCCTGCTCCTTCCCCAGACATCCCTGGGGATATGTTTATTTCAATAAACCTACCACTATCCAGTTAGTTGTTCAAACCCAAAGCTAGGAATTATCCTTAATTCCTCCATTCTTGTCATCCCCAATATCTAATCCGTTCTTCAGTTATAATTGTCCTACCTCTAAAAGATATTTCAAATATGTCCATTTATCTCCATTTTCATTGTTTCCACTCTAGTTCCAGCTATTGAAACTTCTCACCTACACAATTTTCAATTAAATATAGTTATTGAATATAACTATTTCAATTGGCTGTTAATGGGTTTCCATTCTTCTTGCCACCACCCCTTAAAATCCACATATCACACAACAGCCAAAGTGAGCTGTTAAAAAATATTAATATAAATCACATTATGCCACTCCTTCACTTTTGCTTTTTATTGCATTTATATTAACCAAAAATCCTTAACAGGGACTGCAAGAACCCTAATGATCTGGTCTCTGCCTGTCTCTCCCAACTCATTTTCTACTCCTCTGCTCCTCACTTACTAGGTGCCAGCCATCTTGGCCTCCTTCTCTTCTCTGAACACTTTTATCTCTTTCTAAACTCAAGGCTCTTGTATTGACTATTCCTTCTTCATGAAATGGTCAATCCCAGGCTCTTTATGTAGCTAGCCTCCTCATCCTCCAAGCCTCAATGTCAGTGTCAATCCTAAGGGACCTTTCCTATCTTTTCTAAATAAAATAGCCCTCTGCTGTTGCTTCAGTCATGTCTGACTCTGTGCGACTCCATAGACGGCAGCCCACCAGGCTCCTCTGTCCCTGGGATTCTCCGGGCAAGAACACTGGAGTGGGTTGCCATTAAGTAGCCCTCTAGTTATTCTCTATTTGTTTAATTTATAAATGTTTTAAATTTATTTTTAACTTGCTTACTCATTCATTTTGTTCCCCTCCTCTACCAGAATGTAACTCCACAAGATGGGAACTCTGTCCGCTGTGATTACCCCACAAATACTGTAGTGCCTGGCACAATCAGATGCTCAGTAATTATTTGAATTGAATTGAATTTGAATGAATGAATTGATAGACTGATGAATGAATGAAAATATGTACTGAGTACCTCTACTGTTCTAGGTGCTTCATAAACAACAACTTATATAATTCTCAGAATAAGACTTGGAAAATATTTTTCATTGCCAAAAGAATAAACCAGTTCAAAAAATTGTACAATTTACCAGGATCACACAGTTAGGCAGAGTCAGCCTACAACTCCAAGTGTTCTGATTCTAAAAGTCTTATACTTTCTGCTTCAGCAAAATTCATTCATTCATTAAACAGTTACTGAACATCTACTTTGCACCTCTGTTCCAGGCCCTGGGGATAGAGAAATGAATGAAACACAACCTCTGCTCTGCACAGAGTTTTCAATCTAGTTGTGGATACAGATAAGCAACTGGATAATTACACTAGTGGCTATAAATACTACATTAGATATCCTAGGGGAGGCAGTAGAGTGTCTGAGTTCCTGGGTTTTGAATTCCAGCTTTGGCACTTCCTAACTTTGTAATTTTTGGCAAGTTGCTTAACCTATGCCTTAACCAATGCTTCAGTTTATTTATCTGTAAAATGGGAATTATAATGGATAGAGTGTCAATATTACAGAATGATTGTGAGGATACAATGAGTTAATACACATAAAGTGCCTGACACATAAGAAGTATGCAATAAAATGTTAGCTGTTGTTAGAGATGCTTAAGAGTAGAGACAAGACCAGTGGAGAAGGGTCCATTGATAGCTTCCCAGAAGAAGTAAAGATGTCTGAGCTGAGCTTTGAAGGAATAGCAGAAACAGTGGTCAGTTAGGTTTAGAAGTTGACATTCTGGTACAGGAATGACATTCCAGGTAGAGGAAGACATTCCAAGGCTGTTTTCCTGCCAGCCTATTTCAGGTTCATCAGTCCAAGTTTTTCAGAAACCTGACACCATGAACCCTGTTCTTTCTTTAAGCTAAAGTGGCTTTCACATATATCATGTGACTTTAGTGATGCTCCCAGGATCCCAAAGATGTATGAAATGAGACTGAAGAGAGCGGCAGAAGCAGCAGAAGCTCTGGATAAGCCAGACAGGCATGGATAAAGGCAGGACATGAAGCAGCATACTCTCTGCACATTGGTCTCTGTCCTGGTGCCTGGGAGCTGGGAAGGTGGCCAAGGAGGACAGGGAGACAGCCAGAGAGAAAACCAAGGTCTCAAGGGAGGGTACTGCTGCTCAATTAAAACCTTTGGGGCTGGTGAAGCAAAGAGAGGTGGAAGTGGAATAAATATAAAGACAATTTAAAACTCCACGAAGGATTCACTCCCAATGAAACCAGTTTCCCAGGCAAAGTTCTAGCAATTATTTAAAGAGTTCCTTTCAATCACATTTGCCATCCAGGCAACCTGCTGAGGCGAGCAAGCTGCTGCTGCTGTGCTGTGGTTGTAACTTTTGTAGAGACATTTCTGGAAGAGCCCCGTGGATAGACCAGATGCAAGACGGCTTGTGGGCCAAGGATCCTTGCCCTTGGCTTCAGCTCACATCAGAGATTTGAAGGGGAAAAAAAGGCGACCTGCCTGCAGCCCAGTTTGTAACTCTGAGGAAAGGCAAGCCTGATGTTTGTCATTCTAAGCTCATAAAGAGAATTTTTAATGTCTCCTGATGCCTCTTGCTTGACAACATCTGCAAGAATTGGCCAATGCAATGTGACATTCTGGCATCTAGAATCAGGACATAATTCCTTGCTGGAATCCTTGTTCTATTTCCCTAGGATGTGGCAGGGTTTGATGATGATGATCAGTGGTATTTGGAGCCTGCTTTGCTTTTTATGCATTCATGATTACAGTATGCAAACTTGATATTATTCCCTTGCTTTCTCACAGCAGCCAGAGGAGTTGCAGCCATAGTGGGGAGAAAGGAGGTATGCATACAAGCTTACCAAGTACTAAAGGCTTGGAAATTCAGAACAGGATCTTAGAAGATATCTCTTCTCTAGGGAAGAAAGTTACACCCAGATTGGGCATGTGAGTTCCCCAAATTAGACAGTGAGTGACAAAGCCCTGATCCAGTTTCAACAGGGAAGCATTGGCCCGAATGTAGTTTCTTTAATATAGCTAAGCACAGTTTTAAAAATAGAAGCTATGTGATTCATGTTAATTCTCTTGATTTTGCTGCAGTATGTTATTATTCTGTCAGGAGGGTCTGGAGAAAAGACCATAATTTCTATGCCAACAGGTTACTGACCTGTATGATTTCTGTGTGGCACAGACATTTTGAAGGCTGCTGAGAGTAAAACTCAAAAGATTTAAAGTAACCTCCTCAATTGCAAAACAAACCAGTCCTTTTCGTCATTGCCTTCATAAGTCTTTCAGTAGGAGAACACCAAAGGCCTTTGAGCAGTTCTCACACTACTCAACAAGTCAGCCAAACTGACTTGCTTCCTTTACCCTCTTTGTACCTAGTTCTTTTCCCCCCTTCTTTTCAACATTTCCCAAGATAACCACTGGCTCATTTCCCCTGCCTTCCTCCAAAGTGCTCTCCCTAACCAGTATCCCATGCCCCCAGTTTTTATTAAATACTTTCTGCATGCCAGGCACTGTGCTAGGTAATTTGCACATGCTATAACACTTAATCCCCGAACTTCCCTCTAGGCCTCCTGCCTTTATTTTCAGCATCCAGACAAAATTTTCCTATCCCATGTCCCATGCTGTCAAGGCCTTGCTTGAATTGCCAAGGTAACAGCTAGTTATCTGACAAATTAATCTGTGCTAAGATGTTAAATGACACCCTTCAAAGCACACTATGTAGACAACTGTAAACCCCTGTGTTGGCCTTATTGGAAGCCTATGGTTTGCCCAAGGGTCTAATTCAATACTCTTTATAATAATAACACTCTCTATTTCTACAGCTTATAAAAAGGCCTTTCACATAATTGCTGAATATTATCCTTTAGCTGTATTGAGGTGTTAATTAGGAAGTTATTCACTGCCTTACAGCACAAAGGCATGTTTAAGGTATTCCTTAACAGCTCCTAATTGCAGTCCTAACCTGCTGTTTCTTCCCAGATCTTGGCCTTGCTATGACAAATCCTGTCTCATGGACATAGGAGGTCAGAATGCCTGGTCCATCTAGGGGTTGTGGGGAGGAGCAGGGGCAGTAAGAAAAAGTCCAGGAAAGTCAGGACTGCTGAGAACATAATCTCCTGTGTCCCACAGTCTAATTCTGTAGGGGTCTGAGTCTCAGGCCACATTTCTAGCCCAGTTATTCCTGGCAACTGCAGCAGCTCACGCAAACTACCACTTCAGGCTAAGGAGTTCAGCTTTAATCTCTATCCCCTCATTTATCACCAGCACAGTCTGGGTTAGGGAGGCAGATCTAACTAAAATACTGTGATTGCCCCATCAGAAATGGCATACCTCAAGGAAGCTTTATGCAACCCATTCCCCATCACCACTGGCCTGACAGTGGGAGCTTCTTGAAGGTGAAGAAATGTCTTCTCTAGTGAGTGGACATCTGACAAAGAAGAAAGGGTAACAGGAAACATTGAGGTTAGAGGTCAGAATGGTAGAGCTAGAAGAAAATCTTAAAGCCATCTATTAGAGATTAGTGGGTCTTAAACTTTAGCAAAACAAGATTATCCAGAGAACTCATTAAAACACACATTTCTGGGCCCCACCCTCTAGTTTCTAATTCAGTATGCTGCTAAGTCACTTCAGTCGTGTCTGACTCTGTGCGACCCCATAGACGGCAGCCCACCAGGCTCCCCTGTCCCTGGGATTCTCCAGGCAAGAACACTGGAGTGGGTTGCCATTTCCTTCTCCAATGCATGAAAGTGAAAAGTGAAAGTGAAGTCGCTCAGTCCTGTCCGACCCTCAGTGACCCCATGGACTGCAGCCTTCCAGGCTCCTCCATCCATGGGATTTTCCAGGCAAGAGTACTGGAGTGGAGTGCCATTGCCTTCTCCGAATTCAGTATGATGATCACTTTAAACAAGTTCCCTGATGATGCTGAAGCTTCTGGTCCAGGGATCACACTCTAAGAACCACTGTGCTAATCTACTCTATATATTTCACAGATAAAGAAAAGGAGCCCCAGAGAAGGAAAATAACATCTCCATTTTACTGATGTGGAAACTAACCAGTGGTTTAGTAAGTTGCCCAAGACCACACAGCTAGTAAGTGGTGCGTGCATGCTAAGTCTTGGAGAAGGAAATGGCAACCCACTCCAGTGTTCTTGCCTGGAGAATCCCAGGGATGGGGGAGCCTGGTGGGCTGCTGTCTATGGGGTCGCACAGTCGGACACGACTGAAGCGATTTAGCAGCAACAGCAGCATGCTAAGTCACTTCAATCATGTCCAACTCTTTGCAACCCTATGGACTATAGCCCACCAGGCTACCCTGTCCATGAGATTCTCCAGGCAAGAATACTGGAGTGTGTTGCCATGCCCTCCTCCAAGGCATCTTCCTGACTCAAGGATCGAACTTGCATCTACCTGCATCTCTTGCATTGCAAGCAGATTCTTTACCCCCTGAGTCACCTGGGGAGCCCCTAGTAAGTGATACTGACTTTTAAATAAATCATGGAGCCCAGTACTAGAATCTCTACCCTTCACTTTGCTACTTCTCTCTCTAAGGGTATGGTTTTTGGAGTCCTGGCTCTGCCATTGCCCAGCTGTGTGATCTTGAGTAGGTTACTCCATCTATATAATGGAGGTAACAATGATACCTATTTCCTGGGGTTATTGTGAGAACATAGAAAATATATGTAAAAACACATATGGTTAACCATTAGCCTTGTATCTCACCATCATTATATGCTCAGTAAATGGCAGTTACTATCATCAACATGACTGAGGTTGTTCCTATTTTTAGTTGAGGAAGCCTGAGGATACCCCTTCTCTTGGCTTCCTGTTCTCAAGTGGAGAAACATCCATTAGCGTAAGACTGTTGACTTTTCTTCAGCTTCACATTTCCTCCTCTCAAGAGAAGGAATTCCTATTGGTAGATTTGGGAGTCAGAACAGACCATGTATGGCTTATCCACTTTTAAGGGAAGGAGCTCTATTATATTCATTTTCATAAATTCTCTATTGTGAGCAAGACCTAGAGTTTTCTTGCATTTCTTGGGTCTCGAGGGGTATCTCTGCCTAATTCTGAAGGTTGGAATTAAGAAATCCACTTGGCAAACACATCTAAGCCACCTTCTCTAGCACTTCCATTAGAAATAAAGTTCTATTGATCTCTACCTTCTTTATTTCTTTTGTCTTTCTCAATCAGTTCACAACAAGAGGATGAAGAGAAAGGATACCATTTATTTGGCCACATCAAACCTCCACATTCTGATTCCTTATTCATGTGAGTTAGTGAAATAGCTTTAATTGAAAGCTAAGTCTGCAAACTCTTTCTCCAGGGCTTATTAACTATTCTGACTTTATTATATTGAAAATGCCTTCAGGGCTGCATTCATTTTCTTCATACTTTATAGCACTTAATTGAGGTATAACATATACATAGATGTACACAAATCATATTGCCAACAAAGGTCCATCCAGTCAAGGCTATGGTTTTTCCAGTGGTCATGTATGGATGTGAGAGTTGGACTGTGAAGAAAGCTGAGCGCCAAAGAATTGATGCTTTTGAACTGTGGTGTTGGAGAAGACTCTTGCAAGCCCCTTGGACTGCAAGGAGGTCCAACCAGTCCATCCTAAAGGAGACCAGTCCTGGGTGTTCATTGGAAGGACTGATGCTGAGGCTGAAACTCCAATACTTTGGCCACCTCATGCAAAGAGTTGACTCATTGGAAAATACCCTGATACTGGGAGGGATTGGGGGCAGGAGGAGAAGGGGATGACAGAGGATGAGATAAGTGGATGGCATCACCAACTCGATGCGCATGAATTTGGGTGAACTCTGGGAGTTGTGATGGACAGGGAGGCCTAGCCTGCTGCGATTCTTGGGGTCGCAAAGAGTCGGACACGACTGAGTGGCTGAACTGAACTGAACTGATACATACCATAAGTGTGCATCTTATTGAATTTTCACAAACTGAGCACATCCATGTAACCAGCACCCAGGTCAATAACAAGCATATCAGAAGCCCTCTCATGCCTCCCTCCAGGCACTACCCCCTCTTATTTCCTTCTTTTTTTTAATAGAACGATGAAACCTTCCATCAGTGAGCAGATTATTTACATCCCGACCATCACATAGTCTTGGGTTGAATTAGGAAATCAAATCAGCCCTCTCAATGTTCATTTGAATAAACAATCTCCTCTTCATGCTATGCAATTCGAGCATCATGTAAATGTTTCCAGCATCATGTAAATACATCCTGGGCAATCATTGGAATTGCCAATAAGATTCAAAGTCCTGCAAACATCTTCCCTTCATTTTCATTGGAAGCTGCAGTTCATTCAAGAATGACTCCAGCAGGTGAACTAGGAAATAGCCTCAAGCACCAAGGAAAAGTGAATAATATTCCTGAACTTGGACAGCAGATAGTCTGAGGACTGTCACCCACCTCAACCTTTCAGATCTTGTAGTCATGCATATTATCCCTACATCCACACACAGTCACATCCACACACAGTCACATCCACACACATGCACACACACTCAGATGGGATAGCAGCTGCTGAACAGAACCTTCTGCCGTGTACAAATTGGCATTTAATAAGTGCTTTTGTCAAGAAACATTTTGAATATCAAAACTCTGCCCATCTCAGAGATAGCTGAGATTCACATTTGGGATCTTAAATTGTCAAGTTTATTCTCAGAAAACCCTTCCATTAAGATCTGGGTGGATAAAGTAGTTGAGGGCACAGGTGGATTGCCATCATACTTAGAATAAAAGTCAGACCCTTGGGACTTCCCTGGTGGTCCAGTGGTTAAGACTCCATGCTTACAACACAGGGGGCATGGATTAGGTCCCTGGTCAGGGAGATAACATCACACATGTTGCGTGGCCAAAAAATAAATTTAAAAATACATTAAAAGTCAGACCTTTCATTGTGAGCTACAGGGATCTACATGATCTGTTCACTCTCTTATTCTCTCGCTCCATCCCCAGTTATTCTGACTTCCCTCCTTTTCCCTGCTGTACCTCTGTCTGAAATGCCCTTTATTCCTGATCTTTGCAGGCCAACTCCTAAGTCATTCTAGACTCAGGTTCAATGTCAGTATCTCAGAGAAATCACTTGTGACCACTTCCCAATCAATTTCTCCTTATTTTATTTTCTTCTTCTGTACCTGTTGATTGTCCCCCTCACTAGGAGATAAGCTGCTAGGAGGTATTAGCAGGGATTTCATCTGATTGGTTCACAAGTCACTTGATCTTAGTATGTAGAACATCATTTGGCACATGTTAGATACACAATACATATTTCTTGAATAAGTGCATGAATGAATTATTCTAAACTTTCTGCAAGTCCTGAAATCATCAGATGTAATTCATAACATTACTCCTTAGCAAGCTCTGGCAAGTGTAGACTTTGAAATCTATAATACAGGTATAGATGCTGAATTTTCCCATAACTACAAGGAGATCCAACCAGTCCATTCTGAAGGAGATCAGCCCTGGGATTTCTTTGGAAGGAATGATGCTAAAGCTGAAACTCCAGTACTTTGGCCACCTCATGCGAAGAGTTGACTCATTGGAAAAGACAGTGATGCTGGGAGGGATCGGGGGCAGGAGGAGAAGGGGACGACAGAGGATGAGATGGCTGGATGGCATCACTGACTCGATGGACGTGAGTCTGAGTGAACTCTAGGAGTTGGTGATGGACATGGAGCCTGGCGTGCTGCGATTCATGGGGTCACAAAGAGTCGGACATGACTGAGCGACTGAACTGAACTGAACTGAACTGAATATAATCATAAAGCATATCTACTTCCACAGAAAGCTGCCTTTTAATAGATAATTCCTCTCTTGTCATCTCACTTCCTTTCATAACTTTCTCAGAGTACATATATAAAAGAAAGATGAATTCACAGAAGCAGACTTTAGAATGTCATTTGCAAGGGCTGGGGTCATACCCAATCCCTCCCAGTATCAGGGTATTTTCCAATGAGTCAACTCTTTGCATGAGGTGGTCAAAATATTGGAGTTTCAGCCTCAGCATCAGCTTTAATCAGCTCATAATCTGTGGGTTTTATTTATTTATTTATTTATATTTCCTCCCAGTTATGTTGCCCTCTGAGATTCCAAGACTCCCCACAGACCCGCTGGTGAGAGAGTTTCCTGGTGTTTGGAAACTTCTCCTCTTTTACAACTCCCTCCCTGGGATGGGTCTCCCTCACTAACTCTTTTGTCTCTCTTTTTATCTTTTATATTTTGTCCTACCTCCTTTTGAAGACAATGGGCTGCCTTTCTGGGTTCCTGGTGTCCTCTGCCAGCGTTTAGAAGTTGTTTTGTGGAATTTGCTCAGCGTTCAAATGATCTTTAGATGAATTTGTGGGGGAGAAATTGGTCTCCCTGTCCTATTCCTCTGCCATCTTATGACCGTCCCCCTTATCTGCCTTTCTAACTCAGCAGTGTCTCCCTTTTTATTAATTTTTCCAAGTCTTCTTTTTAAATTATTTTTCCAGCTTTATTGAGGTATAGTTAACTAATAAAATTGTATATATTTAAGGTGTACTATGTGATTTGATATTTATATGCATTGTAAAATGATTACCACAAGCAAGCTAATGAATGCATTCATCACGTCGCAAAATTACCTTTTCTTTTTGGTGAGAACACTTAGTATATACTCCCAGGAAATTTCAACTATACAATACAATATTACTAATCATTATATATATATATATATATATATATATATATATAGTCACTATGTTATAGAGTAGATCCCTAGAAATTACTCATCTTATACCTGAAATTTCATATCCTTGGTGAATATCTCACTGTTCCCCACACACACACCCCCCAGCCCTTGCAAATGACATTCTAAAGTCTGCTTCTGTGAATTCATCTTTCTTTTATATATGTACTCTGAGAAAGGTATGAAAGGAAGTGAGATGACAAGAGAGGAATTATCTATTAAAAGGCAGCTTTCTGTGGAAGTAGATATGCTTTATGATTATATTCAGTTCAGTTCAGTTCAGTTCAGTCGCTCAGTCATGTCCGACTCTTTGTGACCCCATGAACCCCAGCACGCCAGGCCTCCATGTCCATCACCAACTCCCGGAGTTCACACAGACTCACGTCCATTGAGTCAGTGATGCCATCCAGCCATCTCATCCTCTGTCGTCCCCTTCTCCTCCTGCCCCCGATCCCTCCCAGCATCACTGTCTTTTCCAATGAGTCAACTCTTCGCATGAGGTGGCCGAAGTACTGGAGTCTCAGCTTTAGCATCATTCCTTCCAAAGAAATCCCAGGGCTGATCTCCTTCAGAATGGACTGGTTGGATCTCCTTGCAGTCCAAGGGACTCGAGTCTTCTCCAACACCACAGTTCAAAAGCATCAATTCTTTGGCGCTCAGCTTTCTTCACAGTCCAACTCTCACATCCATGCATGACCACAAGAAAAACCACAGCCTTGACTAGACTGACCTTTGTTGGCAAAGTAATGTCTCTGCTTTTAAATATGCTATCTAGGTTGGTCATAACTTTTCTTCCAAGGAGTAAGTGTCTTTTAATTTCATGGCTTCAGTCACCATCTGCAGTGATTTTGGAGCCCAGAAAAATAAAGTCTGACACTGTTTCCACTGTTCCCCCATCTATTTCCCATGAAGTGATGGGACTAGATGCCATGATCTTCGTTTTCTAAATGTTGAGTTTTAAGCCAACTTTTTCACTCTCCTCTTTCATCTTCATCAACAGGCTTTTTAGTTCCTCTTCACTTTCTGCCATAAGGGTGGTGTCATCTGCATATCTGAGGTTATTGATATTTCTCCCAGCAATCTTGATTCCAGCTTGTGCTCCTTCCAGCCCAGAGTTTCTCATGATGTACTCTGCATATAAGTTAAATAAGCAGGATGACAATATACAGCCTTGACGTACTCCTTTTCCTATTTGGAACGAGTCTGTTGTTCCATATCCAGTTCTAATTGTTGCTTCCTGACCTGCATACAAATTTCTCAAGAGGCAGGTCAGGTGGTCTGGTATTCCCATCTCTTTCAGAATTTTCCACAGTTTATTGTGATCCACACAGTCAAAGGCTTTGGCATAGTCAATAAAGCAGAAATAGATGTTTTTCTGGAACTCTTGCTTTTTCCATGATCCATTGGATGTTGGCAATTTGGTCTCTGGTTCCTCTGCCTTTTCTAAAACCAGCTTGAACATCTGGAAGTTCACAGTTCACGTATTGCTGAAGCCTTACTTGGAGAATTTTGAGCATTACTTTACTAGCATGTGAGATGAGTGCAATTGTGTGGTAGTTTGAGCATTCTTTGGCATTGCCTTTCTTTGGGATTGGAATGAAAACTGACCTTTTCCAGTCCTGTGGTCACTGCTGAGTTTTCCAAATTTTCTGGCATATTGAGTGCAGCACTTTCACAGCACCATCTTTCAGGATTTGAAAGAGCTCAGCTGGAATTCCATCACCTCCATTAGTTTTGTTCATAGTGATGACCACTTGACTTCACATTCCAGGATGTCTGGCTCTAGGTGAGTGATCACACCATCGTGATTATCTGGGTCGTGGTGATCTTTTTTGTACAGTTCTCCTGTGTATTCTTGCCACCTCTTCTTAATATCTTCTGCTTCTGTTAGGTCCATACCATTTCTGTCCTTTATTGATCCCATCTTTGCATGAAATGTTCCCTTGGTACTTCTAATTTTCCTGAAGAGATCTGTTGTTTTCTTCTATTTCTTTGCATTGATCGCTGAGGCTTTCTTATCTCTTTTTGCTATTCTTTGGAACTCTGCATTCAGATGCTCATAAATCTAGCCTTGGTAAATTCAAAAAAATTGAAATCATTCCAAGCATCTTTTCTGATCACAATGTGGTAAGATTAGATGTCAACTACAGGAAAAAACTATTAAAAATTCCAACATATGGAGGCTAAACAACATGCTTCTGAATAACCAACAAATCACAGAAGAAATCAAAAAAGAAATCAAAATATGCATAAAAATGAATGAAAATTAAAACACAACAAGCCAAATCATATGGGACTCAGGAAAAGCAGTGCTAAGGGAAAGGTTAATAGCAATACAAGCTTACCTTAAGAAACAAGAAAAAAGTCATAAATAACCTAACTCTACACCTATAGCAACTAGAAAAGTAAGAAATGAAGAACCCCCGGGTTAGTAGAAGGAAAGAAATCTTAAAAATTAGGGCAGAAATAAATGCAAAAGAAACAAAAGAGACCATAGCAAAAATCAACAAAGCTAAAAGCTGGTTCTTTGAGAAGATAAAATAGACAAACCATTAGCCAGACTCATCTAGAAACAAAGGGAGAAGAATCAAATCAACAAAATTAGAAATGAAAATGGAGAAATAACAAGAGGCAACACAGAAATACAAAGGATCATAAGAGACTACTATCAGGAACTATATGCCAATAAAATGGACAACTTAGAAGAAATGGACAAATTCTTAGAAAAGTATAACTTTCCAAAATTGAACCAGTTAGAAATATAAAATCTTAACAGACCCATTACAAACATGGAAATCGAAACTGTAATCAGGAATCTTCCAGCAAACAAAAGCCCAGGACCAGACGGCTTCACAGCTGAATTCTACCAAAAATTTAGAGAAGAGCTACCACCTATCCTACTCAAACTCTTCCAGAAAATTGCAGAGGAAGGTAAACTTCCAAACTCATCCTATGAGGCCACCATCACCCGAATACCAAAACCAGACAAAGATGCCACAAAAAAAAAAAAAAGAAAAGAAAACTACAGGCCAATATCACTGATGAACATAGATGCAAAAAATCCTTAACAAAACTCTAGCAAACATAATCCAATAACATATTAAAAAGATCATACATCAAGACCAAGTGGGCTTTATCCAAGGATGCAAGGATTCTTTAATATCTACAAATCAATCAATGTAATACACCACATTAACAAATTGAAAGATAAAAACCATATGATTATTTCAATAGAGGCAGAGAAAGCCCTCGACAGAATTCAACATCCATTTATGATAAAAACCCTCCAGAAAGCAGGAATAGAAGGAACATATCTCAACATAAGAGAAGCTATATATGACAAACCCACAGCAAACATTATCCTCAGTGGTGAAAAATAGAAAGCATTTCCCCTAAAGTCAGGAACAAGACAAGGCTGCCCATTCTCACCACTACTATTAAACATAATTTTGGAAGTTTTAGCCACAGCAATCAAAGAAGAAAAAGAAATAAAAAGAATCAAGATTGGAAAGGAAGAAGTAAAACTCTCACTGTTTGCAGATGACATGATACTCTACATATAAAACCCTAAAGACTCCACCAGAAACACACAGAAATCCCTTGCATTCCTATACACTAACAATGAGAAAACAGAAAGAGAAATTAAGGAAACAATTCCATTCACCATTGCAATGAAATGAATAAAATACCTAGGAATAAATCTACCTAAGGAAACAAAAGACCTATATATAGAAAACTAAAAAAAAAAAAAAAAAAACTGATGAAAGAAATCAAAGATGACACAAATAGATGGAAAAATATACCATGTTCATGGATTGGAAGAACAATTATAGTAAAAATGAGTATACTACCCCAAGCTAACTATAGATTCAATGCAATCCCTATCAGGCTACCAACGGTATTTTTCATAGCGCTAGAACAAATAATTTCGCAATTTGTATGGAAATACAAAAAACCTTGAATAGCCAAAGCAATCTTGAGAAAGAAGAATGGAACTGGAGGAATCAACCTGCCTGACTTCAGGCGATACCACGAAGCTACAGTCATCAAGACAGTATGGTACTGGCACAAAGACAGAAACACAGATCAATGGAACAAAATAGAGAGCCCAGAGATAAATCCATGCACCTATGGACACCTTATCTTTGACAAAGGAGGCAAGAATATACAATGGAGAAAAGGCAATCTCATTAACAAGTGGTGCTGGGAAAACTGGTCATCCACTTGTAAAAGAATGAAACTAGAACACTTGCTAACACCATACACAAAAATAAACTCAAAATGGATTAAAGATCTAAATGTAAGACCAGAAATTATAAAATTCCTAGAGGAAAACCTAAGCAAAACACTCTCTGACATAAATCACAGCAGGATCCTCTATGACCCACCTTCCAGAGTAATGAAAATAAAAGCAAAAATAAACAAATGGGACCTAATTAAACTTAAAAGCTTTTGCACAACGAAGGAAACTATAAGCAAGGTGAAAAGACAGCCTCAGAATGGGAGAAAATAATAACAAACGAAGCAACTGACAAAGAATTGATCTCAAAAATATACAAGCAACTCTTACAGCTCAATTCCAAAAAAATAAACAACTCAATCAAAGAATAGGTCAAAGAACTAAACAGACATTTCTCCAAAGAAGACACACAGATGGATAACAAACCCATGAAAACATGCTGAACATCACTCCTTATCAGAGAAATGCAAATCAGAACCACAATGAGGTACCATCTCACGCCAGTCAGAATGGCTGCTATCCAAAAGTCTACAAACAATAAATGCTGGAGAGGGTGTGGATAAAATGGAATCTTCTTACACTGTTGGTGGGAATGCAAACTAGTACAGCCACTATGGAGAACAGTGTGGAGATTCCTTAAAAAACTGGAAATAGAACTGCCATATGACCCAGCAATCCCACTACTGGGCATACACACTGAGGAAACCAGAATTGAAAGAGACACGTGTACCCCATTATTCATCACAGCACTGTTTACAATAGCCAGGACATGGAAGCAACCTAGATGTCCATCAACAGATGAATGGCTAAGAAAGCTGTGGTATATATATACAATGGAATATTACTCAGCCATTAAAAAGAATACATTTTAATTAGTTCTAATGAGGTGGATGAAACTGGAGCCTATTATACAGAGTGAAGTAAGCCAGAAAGAAAAAACACCAATACAGTATCAGATCAGATCAGATCAGTCACTTAGTCGTGTCCGACTCTTTGTGACCCCATGAACCCCAGCACGCCAGGCCTCCCTGTCCATCACCAACTCCTGAAGTTCACTCAGACTCACGTCCATCGAGTCAGTGATGCCATCCAGCCATCTCATCCTCTGTCGTCCCCTTCTCCTCTTGTCCCCAATCCCTCCCAGCTTCAGAGTCTTTTCCAATGAGTCAACTCTTCACATGAGGTGGCCTAAGTACCAATACAGTATACTAACACATATATATAGAATTTAGAAAGATGGTAACGATGATCCCATATGTGAGACAGCAAAAGAGATACAGATGTATAGAACTGTCTTTTGGACTCTTTGGGAGAAGGCGAGGGTGGGATGATTGAGAGAATAGCGTTGAAACATGTATATTATCATATGTGAAACAGATCATCATTCCAGGTTTGATGCATGAGACCGGTGCTCAGGGCTGGTGCACTGGGATGACCCTGAGGGATGGATGGGGAGGGAGGTGGGTGGGGGCTTCAGGATAGGGAACAGATGTACACCCATGGCTGTTTCATGTCAATGTATGGCAAAAACCACTACAATATTGTAAAGTAATTAGCCATCAATTAAAATAAATACATTAACAAAAATTTAAGTTGATGTTACCTAAATAAATCTGAAAGTTTTATTAAAAAGAAAAAAAGAAAGGAAGATAATATTTGCCTTGGTCTATAAAGTATTGAGGGATGCATTTGTTAGAGGAAGCACAAATTTACACACTCTGATCCAGTTATAAAAAACAACTTCATTTTCTATATCTGATCTCATCCTGATCTAGTGCCTCAATTCCCCCAGTATCTTTCACGTAATATTCAGTCAATTAAAAGTTCATATTTCCTAGTAGGGCTCCCTCTGTCTTCTCAAAATATCTTCTCTTCTCCTTTCCCAAGATGATATCAAAGTGCAGAGGGAGCTTATATAGCTTCATTGCACTTGAGAAGTGGGCTTTCTGGTCAGCTCAAGGGTAAAGAATCTGCCTGCAATCCAGGAGATGCAGGTTCGATTCCTGGGTCAGGAAGATCCCCTGGAGGAGGGCACAGCAACCCACTCCAATATTCTTGCTTGGAGAATCCCATGAACAGAGGAGCCTGGTGGACTACAGTCCATAGCTTCACAAAGAGTCAGACATGACTGCAGTGACTTAGCACACACTTGAGAAGGTACTTCTGTGCTTCATGTTGGTGTCTGGCTTCTTTCTGATCCCTGCTGAGATGTTTGATCATCATGAGTCCTGCATAGGTATCTACTACACAGTGTCTCAGGGCCATCTGGCCTTTGGAGAATCCTACTTTGACCCCCTGCTAAGGACCATGAACCTTGCCATTACTCTGATGGTAAGGCTCCTGCACTCAGCTTCCTCCTCTTCCTGACTCTAAGCCTCTTCTATTCCACCCATCCTTTCTTCACTCTTGCATCTCTCATCAGGTCATGTAAGAATTTAAGGTCACTTTATAGCCCTCTAGCACCAGTATGTCCCCAATACTATCTTTATCATGCCATGGTGTCATTTCTACTCAACTGTGGCTACTTTGTGATGATATGGGGCACCATGTGATCCCCTCTAAGAGTTATAAACAAGAAGGGCAATATAAGCTCTTTTTGTGTCCCAGACTTTGTGTCCAGCATCTTAAACACAAGCACATTCTTTCCCAAATATCTCCAAGTTCCTCTGAGCACCAAAAGAGCTTTTGGTTTCCTGAGTGGCAGAAACTTTCCTTATATTGGTATCACTCATCCTCTCTACACAATGGCTGATGGTGAAGCACAATTTTTGCTCTTGGTATGTAAAGGGAAACTACCTTCATTAAAGCCTGGCTTTTGAAACTATTATCTCACAATGCATTTTAAAAAATTACAGTTTGAAACTCCAAGCTGAGCAATGATACATATATTCCAGATCATATCCGTCTTCCCCTGAAACAATAAGCTCAATGATTCATTGAGTAGGAGGAGTACAAGACAACAAGGAAACAGATTATCAGGAGCAATTGGCAACAAAACTAAATTAATATTTTTTTTAAAATATGCAGGGCACACATTCATTCTTCTATTTGGACAAAAAAATATTTTAAAGCACCTACCATGTTAAAGCCACCCACAGTTCTGGATGACTGTATATAGTGAATAACAGCAAGCACCCCAGATCAATTTCTAATACCACAAATTTACTCTAAAACAAAAATTGTTTCCAAACTATAGGCAATCATCTTGGGCTACTTCCAATACAATGACACATTGGCATGACCAATCCTTTCTTCATTGGGTTTGAGAATAGAATATTGTGGTTAATTGTTTTTTGTCTGTGTAACTGGGGGTTAACTTGAAACCCTATTATTATCTTTTAAAATTTATGGCTGGAAATCCTATAAGTCTAATTTCCTGCCTTAGTGAGTACAGTAGAGTAAGTTACATTAGTGAACAAAATTTAATATTTGAAGATTGAAGATATTGCTGGGTCTTGAAGTCATCTTTCGAACCATAGATGGTATCAGCTCAGACTAGTGATGTAGTTGTAAAAGGCTTAAGAGATTGTGTTTAACCCACAGTGAACCCACAATACATTGGAAATGCTGTATTTGTTTTTTAAATTGGAACATGGTTATCTTTTGACACACTTCTTTCTGCAAAAATACAACTCAGGAAAGGGTTTGGTTAATTAAGAGTCTTGATTTAAAAAAATTGTATTACTTGTTTGAAACTGAAATCAGATTTTGAGCTACATTAAATAACATTTTATTTCAATTAATGCTTCAAACTTGTTAGACATTCCAGTAAGCCTTCTTCTTATTGAAAGATCTTCAAGATTGTTCACCATGATCATTTTGCTTTACTAAGCCTAGAATGTAATGGATTTTATATTCCCAAATATGCCTTTAATAGAATGCTTACAAGCTTTTCACAGCAGAAAACTACTTATTAAGGCAGTGACATTATTCTTAAATTTTTCCTGATTTTATTGTCCTGGCCCCATATTGTTCAAAACAGTACAATTCTTGCTCTAATTTGAGAGAAGCTATCATTAGTTAAAGGGATTCTTTACACAGGTCATTGGGAATATTTTGCCCTTCCTCTCTAAGAGAATAATTGCATTTTCTACTTAATAAAAAGCTTGTGGTTAAAAAGCATCTCAAGTTATAGCCAGGCAAAAACATGAAAGGAAGAGCCACTTACATGAATATGTGAGATTTCATATCGCTTTTATTTTAATTGCTAAACAAATTTTGCAGACTTGAAAAAGGCTGGTTTTACAGCCCCGGAGCAAAAGCCTTTGTTTATTAACAGTTGTAGCCCTGCTGCTGCTGCTGCTGCTAAGTCACTTCAGTTGTGTCCGACTCTGTGCGACCTCATAGACGGCAGCTCACCAGGCTCCCCCTTCCCTGGGATTCTCCAGGCAAGAACACTGGAGTGGGTTGCCATTTCCTTCTCCAATGCAAGAAAGTGAAAAGTGAAAGTGAAGTCGATCAGTCATGTCCAACTCTTAGCGACCCCATGGACTACAGCCTACCAGGCTCCTCCATCCATGGGATTTTCCAGGCAAGAGTACTGGAGTGGGGTGCCATTGCCTTCTCTGGTTGTAGCCCTAACCTATTGAAAAACAATATGAGGCCAAAAAAGAATAACTCTGGTGTTTCTTAGGAATGAGAGTATGAAAGATGGGGGGTAAAATGTTGCCTAGTGGTGAAGGCAATTACCTTTGTCAAGAGTAGAGCAAAGTACCCCTGTTTTCTTCCTGTTTCCTTCTTCAAAGCTGGTGGACATTGACCTTATATCAAACAAATAGGCATGGAAATTAAAGAAGTTTTCTCATCTGAGCTCAACCACCACTCCCTTGTCCTAGGATTTCTTGGGGAAAATGACTAAAATTGATTTATGTGCATAAAGGGTAGGCCACTCCTAGATGACAATGAAGGAAAGTTTGAGAATGTACTGGAGAATGTCAGAACAGTAGCAAGGACTTTTCTATCAGTAGTAGTAGCAGAAGCAAGGAGTACCAAGTGGTGTAAGGATGAATGCCAGTCAGTAGAAGCCAAGAGGCCCAGCATACTTGTCTGCTAATCACATTCAAACCTACACCTTGCCAGAAAGCCACATCCCAAACTCTCCAAATAATGCTTGCTTCAGGGGTCAATTTTTCCAAGGGCTTTCCGTGAAAAGATTTTAAATGGAAATTTAAGCTTCATGTGAGCAATAAGGGGAAAAAATGTAAATCTCTTCTCCACCTTGCACTCACTTTTCCTGCTGTGTTTTAGGCAAAAGAAAAACTCATCAGAAATGACTCCAAAGCCCAGACTCTGACCTCCTTAGATCCTGCTCCCTCTAATCAGGCCACAGTTGACTGACAGTCAGGAAATAAACTCTTCTCTGAAGGTACAGCAGAGCAGATTTATAGCAAATGACTAATATGATCTAATCTTCCAGTGATTTCAACAATTTTCAATTCTGGAAGATTCATATATGTCTGTTTAACTTTCTGATTCTATCCTGTGACTGCTCATTGAATTATCCTTAAAGATTCAATCTTCTCAAACATTGTAACTTTTCTCATTATCAAACTTTAGTGTAATATCAGGATTCGCAATGTGACCAGCCCCCACAGTATCCATCTGGGAAACATTGAAAGCCAAAGAAAAAACCTAACAGCCAAAGCCTTATTGGTAGGAGGAGTAAATAAACCACTTAATCCAATTAGCAAATCCTCACTGAACTGCTACTAGATGTGCCAGCCACTGTGTTAAGTATTGCGGGTGATACAATCATTCTGTCAATTTCTAAGATGACTAAGATCAGCTTGGCCAAAAATTTAAATTCTCCAAAAGCTCAGTGATGCCTGAAATACATTTAATAAGGGACGCAGTCTTTAATTCCATAATTGGAGATAAAGCTTAGAAGGAGGCTGCCTGTGAGAGGGAAAGAAGCTGATTTAAATCCATACTGAGCCATAAGTGATTGATATTAGAGCAACTTCTCAGAGTATATTTTAATAAAAAGGAACAAAGAGAATTGGTGATACTGGAAGTCTGAAGGGAAGGGCCAGGAGCCGGGCCGGGAAACATTGGGGGTATGGCAGACAACACAAAGGGAAAAGGGAGCAGACTTCAGAAACTGGAGACTCCAGAAACCAACTTTGCCAGCTATACCAGCTTTCCAAAAAAAAAAAAAAAAAAAACAGACTGTAACTCAAGTAAGTAACCATGGGGTTTAAAAAGGATGATGCCAAATGCAGCTGGTGCCAGTCAGACTCTGAAAAAGTTTTACATTTTTCTGTTTTGATTCCAGTAATAAATTACATACTCAAAGGATCCTACTTCAAATGTAAGGCAGAATAAAATTCAAATCTTAAAATTGTAGAAGGAATTAACATGTAAATTAGCTATTCCAAAAGATTTTCAGGCTTACCCACATATGGTTCATTCTGTCTTCAACCATCTTTTACACTTAGAGCTCCAGTTTAGACTTCACTATCAGATAAGGTTTTGTATTTGGTTTGTATGCAATTTTGATGTAGGGTATCCTGAAATTTCCTAACATACAGTGCAAACCCCATCCATCCCTTATTTCTTTTAATTTTCAGTGTGCTGTGCAAGGGCTGTGATCTTATAGCATGAAGGTTCTGTTGAAATAGGAGTGTGTGTGTGTGTGTGTGTGTGTATGTTGGAGACAGGGTTTTCCAGATTCTCACAGAGTACATCTTTCGTTCAGTTCAGTTGCTCAGTCATGTCTGACTCTTTGTGACCCCATGGACTGCAGTACGCCAGGCCTCCCTGTCCATCACCAACTCACAGAGCCTACTCAAACACATGTCCATAGTGTCGGTGATGCCATCCAACCATCTCATCCTCTGTCATCCCCTTCTCCTCCAGCCTTCAATCTTCCCCAGCATCAGGGTCTTCTTCAATGAGTCGGTTCTTCGCATCAGGTGGCCAAAGTATTGGAGTTTCAGCTTCAGCATCAGTCCTTCCAATGAATATTCAGGACTGATTTCTTTCAGAACGGACTGGTTGGACTTCCTTGCAGTCCAAGTGACTCTCAGAGTCTTCTCCAACACCACAGTTCAAAAGCATCAGTTCTTCAGCACTCAGCTTTCTTTATAGTCCAACTCTCACATCCATGCATGACTACTGGAAAAACCCTAAGTTTGACTAGATGGACCTTTGTTGGTAAAGTAATATCTCTGCTTTTTAATATGCTGTCTAGATTGGTCATAGCTTTTCTTCCAAGGAGCAAGGGTCTTTTAATTTCATGGCTGCAGTCACCATCTGCAGTGATTTTTGAGCCCCCCCCCCAATAAAGTATCTCACTGTTTCCATTGTTTCCCCATCTATTTGCCATGAAGTGATGGGACCAGGTGCCATGATCTTAGTTTTCTGAATGTTGAGTTTTAAGCCAGCTTTTTCACTTTCCTCTTTCACTTTCATCAAGAGGTTCTTCAGTTCTTCTTCGCTTTCTGATGTAAGGGTGGTGTCATCTGCGTATCTGAGGTTATTGATATTTCTCCCAGAAATCTTGATTCCAGCTTGTGCTTCCTCCAGCCCAGCATTTCTCATGATGGACTCTGCATATAAGTTAAATAAGCAGGGTGACAATACACAGCCTTGACATACTCCTTTTCCTATTTGGAAACAGTCTGTTGTTCTATGTTCAGTTCTAACTGTTGCTTCTTGACCTGCATACAGATTTCTCAGAAGGCAGGTCAGGTGGCCTGGTATTCTCATCTCTTTAGATGGAGACAAAAATGAAAGTATAGTCACAAAGCAGGGAATCACGTTCCCATTGATAAAGCAGGTTCTCTGAAGCTCAACACTCCACCAAAGAGAAGACTAGTCATCCCATACATATTGCTGCATTCATGATTCGATTCCCCTCCAGTCAGAAAGATGTTGGGCCTTTAGCATTCAGCCAGTTTCTTAGAATTATTATGCTCTTTTTGTCCCTTCACTGGGGCTTTATGAACCTCAAGGTAGTAGGTAAAAAGAATGCTCATGTATAGCTGACAACATGAAGGGCCTTTATGAGCTCCGTGGGAAAGAGACACTTCATATTTAGAGAAGAAAAAATTAAAGAAGGAGTTTCTTCCTTTCTGTGTTTTCTCTGACAGGCAGTAATGTGTCTCTGCTGGTAGCTTTCAGGACATAAGATTTGTGTGAATTGTCATGAAATTCACTATCATACATTTATGCTCTAAAAATGCAATTGGAGCCACTCTTCATGTGTGCCACATTTACAATAATTATCCCAATAAAACCTTATTCACAATAAATGACTAACAAGAAATCCAATGGGGAAAAGATGTTTTTTTTATTATTGGATCATATCTCAGGACTGAGGACAATCACAGTACAAAAGCCAAATACGCAGATCACAGGCTTCTTATGGATTAACTTTTCACTTGAGAATGCCCACCCCCAGGCAAACAATCCTTGCAACAAGGATCCTTTTGACAAATCAGTACACAATCCTCTCAGCTCACCTAGGCTTTCACGTTTCTTCACTATTTTGAAAAAAAAAAAATGAGAAATAAGTGTGCTAGACACTTAGAGGTCTGGATTTGACTCTGTCAGTGATCAATGACATGATTTTAATCAGTCTCAACTTTCTCATCTATACACTGGGGCACACAGCACCACTTTAACACAACAACACAAAAGTTCAAATGTGGTAATGAATACCAAAGCAATTTGAAATGTATAAAATGTAATACAAATGAAAGATGAAATTATTCTTTCTAATTCGAGAGGAGAAAGGTGATCCAGTGTGGGAAAATCATGCCTAATATCCTGTCCTGGAAGACATGCACATGGCCTTTTATACTGTTAAACTATGGTTGTAGAGGCTTTTGATTTCTACCAATTCGTTTCTTCTTCTGGTTTTCCCCTCCTCCCAGACTTTTTTCCCTCTAAAACTCTCCTATTCATCTTCTCAAGGATACTGTATTTTCTTCTTGCATCTAACATTGCTATTGAGAAGTTTAAGATGAACCTAGTCCTTGTTCCTTTGTAGATATACTGTTTGCATTTTAAGGATGCTTTTAGACTTTTCTTTTCAATGCTCTTAATGTTCACGATAGTGTGTCTAGTATAGGTTTTCCTTCTCTCTCCTATTTGGCACTCTATGACTTTTTAACATGAAGTCTTTTATCATTTTTCAATTCTAGAAGATTAATTTCCACTGTCTCTCAAAGCAGTTGCTTCTCTCCATTTTTTATTTTCTCTATTCCTTGGGCTCCTTTTATTTGATGTTGGAACTTTTACTTCTGTTTTCCATAGTCCTTAGCTTTTCTATTTTCTATCTCCTCATCCTTCCCTGTTGCCTTCTAGGAAACTTCCTCAATTTTATCTTTACCTTACTAATTTGTTTTTTAGCTCCATTTCTCCTGCTATTGATACCATCAATCATATTTTAAATTTCAACTATTACATTTTTATGGATAGAAGTTCCACTTCCATCCATGACAGAGTAATTTGCACTAGACTTGCCCTCCTACATTAAACAACTAGAAAAAACTGCACAAAATATAGGAAACAATTGCTTCCAGAGAGTAGAAAACAGGCAGTATAGGACTATGATCTTTAAAGAAATGGAAATAAATGAAACTATCTCTGTGACTGTCCCAGTTTGCTGCCTGGAGGCATTTTCTGGACCACAGTATAGCAAAGAAAAGCCCAAGCAGAATACAGTGTTCTTGCTGATTTGAAGAGACAGAAATCAGAGTTCAGAGACTGAAGCAGCTGTAATTAGTGGAGCAGAGTACTGAGGAGAAGGGAGCTATGAAAAAAGAAACAAAAAACTCCAGAAATTGGCATAGAAATTCCCTTGAGTCTTTGAAACATATTGAACTATGCATGAACAGAGTGAGACTCTAGGGATGGGCTAAAAACCACTGGGAGCTGTAAGGTGAACAATACCCAGAACTTATCCAGGGCTAGGAAATGTTTGAGTTCCAACCATCTGGAGCAGAGAAATGTTACTGAGTTACCCAGGAGTTTTCCTTATTGCCAAATTCATACTTAAATTGAAGACAGTAAGGTAAACCACTAGACCATTCAGGTATGACCTAAATCAAATCCCTTATGATTATACAATGAAAGTGAGAAATCAATTTAAAGGACTAGATCTGATAGACAGAGTACCTGATGAACTAAGGATGGAGGTTCGTAACATTATACAGGAGACAGGGATCAAGATCATCCCCATGGAAAAGAAATACAAAAAAAAATCAAAATGGCTGTCTGAGGAGGCCTTACAAATATCTGTGAAAAGAAGAGAAGTGAAAAGCAAAGGAGAAAAGGAAAGATATACCCATTTGAATGCAGAGTTCCACAGAATAGCAAGGAGACATAAGAAAGCTTTCCTCAGCGATCAATGCAAGGACATAGAGGAAAACAACAGAATGGGAAAGACTAGACATCTCTTCAAGAAAATTAGAGATACCAAGGAACATTTCATGCCAAGATGGGCTCGATAAAGGACAGAAGTGGTATGGACCTAACAGAAGCAGAAGATATTAAGAAGGGGTGGCAAGAATACACAGAAGAACTGTACAAAAAAGATCACAATGACCCAGATAATCACGATGGTGTGATCACTCACCTAGAGCCAGACATCCTGGAATGTGAAATCAAGTGGGCCTTATAAAGCATCACTACAAACAAAGTTGCTGGAGGTTATGGATTTCCAGTTGAGCTATTTCAAATCCTGAAAGATGATGCTGTGAAAGTGCTGCACTCAATATGCCAGCACATTTGGAAAACACAGCAGTGGCCACAGGACTGGAAAAGGTCAGTTTTCATTTCAATCCCAAAGAAAGGCAATGCCAAAGAATGCTCAAACTACCACACAATTGCACTCATCTCACACCCTAGGAAAGTAATGCTCAAAATTCTCCAAGCCAGGCTTCAGCAATACGTGAACCATGAACTTCCTGATGTTCAAGCTGGTTTTAGAAAAGGCAGAGGAACGAGAGATCAAATTGCCAACATCCACGGGATCATGGAAAAAGCAAGAGAGTTCCAGAAAAACATCTATTTCTGCTTTATTGACTATGCCAAAGCCTTTGACTGTGTGGATCACAATAAACTATGGAAGATACTGAAAGAGATGGGAATACCAGACCACTTGACCTGCCTCTTGAGAAACCTATATGCAGGTCAGGAAGCAACAGTTAGAGCTGGACATGGAACAACAGACTGGTTCTAAATAGGAAAAGGAGTTCGTCAAGGCTGTATATTGTCACCCTGCTTATTTAATTTATATGCAGAGTACATCACAAGAAACGCTGGGCTGGAAGAAGCACAAGCTGGAGTCAAGACTGCCAGGAGAAATATCAATAACCTCAGATATGCAGATCAGGTCCATGAATCAAGGCAAATTGGAAGTGGTCAAACAAGAGATGGCAAGAGTGAACATTGACATTCTAGGAATCAGCGAACTAAAATGGACTGGAATGGGTAAATTTAACTCAGATGACCATTATATCTACTACTGTGGGCAGGAATCCCTCAGAAGAAATGGAGTAGCCATCATGGTCAACAAAAGAGTCCAAAATGCAGTACTTGGATGCAATCTCAAAAATGACAGAATGATCTCTGTTCGTTTCCAAGGCAAACCATTCAATATCACAGTAATCCAAGTCTATGCCCCAACCAGTAATGCTGAAGAAGCTGAAGTTGAACGGTTCTATGAAGACCTACAAGACCTTTTAGAACTAACACCCAAAAAAGATGTCCTTTTCATTATAGGGGACTGGAATGCAAAAGTAGGAAGTCAAGAAACACCTGGAGTAACAGGCAAATTTGGCCTTGGAATACGGAATGAAGCAGGGCAAAGACTAATAGAGTTTTGCCAAGAAAATGCACTGGTCATCACAAACACCCTCTTCCAATAACACAAGAGAAGACTCTATACATGGACATCACCAGATGGTCAACACCGAAATCAGATTGATTATATTCTTTGCAGCCAAAGATGGAGAAGCTCTATACAGTCAGCAAAAAGAAGACCAGGAGCTGACTGTGGCTCAGACCATGAACTCCTTATTGCCAAATTCAGACTGAAATGGAAGAAAGTAGGGAAAACCACTAGACCATTCAGGTATTATCTAAATCAAATCCCTTATGATTATACAGTGGAAGTGAGAAATAGATTTAAGGGCCTAGATCTGACAGATGGAGTGCCTGATGAACAATGGAATGAGGTTCGTGACATTGTACAGGAGACAGGGATCAAGACCATCCCCATGGAAAAGAAATGCAAAAAAGCAAAATGGCTGTCTGGGGAGGCCTTACAAATAGCTGTGAAAAGAAGAGAAGCGAAAAGCAAAGGAGAAAAGGAAAGATATATCCATTTGAATGCAGAGTTCCAAAGAATAGCAAGAAGAGATAAGAAAGCCTTCTTCAGCAATCAATGCAAAGAAATAGAGGAAAACAACAGAATGGGAAAGACTAGAGATCTCTTCAAGAAAATTAGAGATACCAAAGGAACATTTCATGCCCAGATGGGCTCAATAAAGGACAGAAGTGGTATGGACCTAACGGAAGCAGAAGATATTAAGAAGAGGTGGCAAGAATACACAGAAGAACTGTACAAAAAAAGATCTTCATGACCCAGATAATCACAATGGTGTGATAACTCACCTAGAGCCAGACATCCTGGAATGTGAAGTCAAATGGGCCTTAGAAAGCATCACTATGAACAAAGCTAGTGGAGGTGATAGAATTTCAGTGGAGTTATTCCAAATCCTGAAAGATGATGCTGTGAAAGTGCTGCACTCAATATGCCAGCAAATTTGGAAAACTCAGCAGTGACCACAGAACTGGAAAAGGTCAGTGTTCATTCCAACCCCAAAGAAAGGTAATGCCAAAGAATGCTCAAACTACAGCACAATTGCACTCATCTCACACGCTAGTAAAGTAATGCTCAAAATTCTCCAAGCCAGGCTTCAGCAATATGTGAACCGTGAACTTCCTGACGTTCAAGCTGGTTTTAGAAAAGGCAGAGGAACGAGAGATCAAATTGCCAACATCCACGGGATCATGGAAAAAGCAAGAGAGTTCCAGAAAAACATCTATTTCTGCTTTATTGACTATGCCAATGCCTTTGACTGTGTGGATCACAATAAACTGTGGAAAATTCTGAAAGAGATGGGAATACCATACCACCTGATCTGCCTCTTGAGAAATTTGTATGCAGGTCAGGAAGCAATAGTTAGAACTGGACATGGAACAACAGACTGGTTCCAAATAAGAAAAGGAGTATGTCAAGGCTGTATATTGTCACCCTGTTTATTTAACTTATATGCAGAGTACATCATGAGAAATGCTGGACTGGAAGAAACACAAGCTGGAATCAAGATTGCTGGGAGAAATATCAGTAACCTCAGATATGCAGATGACACCACCCTTATGGCAGAAAGTGAAGAGGAACTAAAAAGCCTCTTGATGAAAGTGAAAGTGGAGAGTGAAAAAGTTGGCTTAAAGTTCAACATTCAGAAAACGAAGATCATGGCATCCGGTCCCATCACTTCATGGGAAATAGATGGGGAAACAGTGGAAACAGTGTCAGGCTTTCTTTACCTGGGCTCCAAAATCACTGCAGATGGTGATTGCAGCCATGAAATTAAGACACGCTTACTCCTTGGAAGGAAAGTTATGACCAGCCTAGATAGCGTATTCAAAAGCAGAGACATTACTTTGCCAACAAAGGTTCGTCTAGTCAGGGCTATGGTTTTTCCTGTGGTCATGTATGGATGTGAGAGTTGGACTGTGAAGGCTGAGCGCCGAAGAATTGATGCTTTTGAACTGTGGTGTTGGAGAAGACTCTTGAGAGTCCCTTGGACTGCAAGGAGATCCAAGCAGTCCATTCTGAAGGAGATCAGCCCTGGGATTTCTTTGGAAGGACAGATGCTAAAGCTGAAACTCCAGTACTTTGGCCACCTCATGCGAAGAGTTGACTCATTGGAAAAGACTCTGATGCTGGGAGGGTTGGGGGCAAGAGGAGAAGGGGACGACAGAGGATGAGATAGCTGGATGGCATCACTGACTCAATGGACGTGAGTCTCAGTGAACTCCGGGAGTTGGTGATGGACAGGGAGGCTTCGTGCTGCGATTCATGGGGTCACAAAGAGTCAGACACGACTGAGCGACTCATCTGATCTATGGCAGAAAGTGAAGAAGAACTAAAGTGCCTCTTGATGAAAGTGTAAGAGGAGAGTGAAAAAGTTGGCTTAAAGCTCAACATTCAGAAAACTAAGATCATGGCATCTGGTCCTATCACTTTATGGCAAATGGATGGGTAAACAGTGGAAACAGTGTCAGACTTTATTTTTGGGGGCTCCAAAATCACTGCAGATTGTGATTGCAGTTTTTAATTTAAAGATGCTTACTCCTTGGAAGGAAAGTTATGATCAACCTAGATACCATTTTAAAAAGCAGAAAGATTACTTTGCCAACAAAGGTTCATGCTTTTGAACTGTGGTGCTGGAGAAGACTCTTGTGACTCCCTTGGACTGCAAGGATATCGAACCAGACCATTCTAAAGGAGATCAGTCCTGGGTGTTCTTTGGAAGGACTGATGCTAAAGCTGAAACACCAATACTTTGGCCACCTCATGCGAAGAGTTGACTCATTGGAGAAGACCCTGATGCTGGGAGGCATTGTGGGCAGGAGGAGAAGGGGACGATGGAGGTAGAGATGGATGGATGGCATCACCGACTCAATGCACATGAGTTTCGGTGAACTCCGGAATTTGGTGATGGACAGGGAGGCCTGGCATGCTGTGTTTCATGGGGTTGTAAAGAGGTGGACAGGACTGAGTGACTGAAGTGAACTGAACTGAACTGACCCAGGAGTTTAAGATCCCAGAGTGATCACACCTTAATTGTAGAGATAACCTAGCCTTGGGTTTCCCTGGAGGCTAGGCAGTAAAGAATCTGCCTGCAATGCAGGAGATGCGGGTTCAGTCCCTGTGTCAAGAAGATCCCCTGGAGAAGGAAATGGCAACCCACTCAAGTATTCTTGCTTGGGAAATCCCATTGATAGAGGAGGCTGGCAGGCTACAATCCGTGGGATCACAAAAGAGTCAGTCTTGACTGAGAGACTAAACAATAACCACAAACCTAGCCCTACAGAAAAGGCAGTCTTACACCTACCATAACAAAGCTTATAAACAAAAATTGAACGTTCCAAGCTAATCTGCAAGTTACTTAACTGCCTGCCAAAGCAAAATTCAACATTCTTTAAAGTAAGAGAGCAAAATTCAAGCACTCAACAGCAAAACATTCACAATATCCAGCATCCTTTTAAAAAGCTACTAGACAATTGAAGAAGCAGGAAAATAAGATCCATAAGCAAAAGAAACATCAAACAGCAGAAAAAGACACAGAAATGACAGAGAGAATAGAATTAGCAGGTAAAAACTTTAGAATAGCTATTAAAATATATTCATGGATTTAAGGGAAAACATTGACATAATAAGGAAAGGAATAGAAGCTATAAGAAAGAACCAAATGAAAGTGCTAGAGCTGAAAAATATAATATTTCAAATGGAAATTACACTGGATGGTATTGACAGCAAATTAAATAGTGCAGAAAATGAGTAAATTTGAAGACATAGCAATGGAAGCTATCCAAATCAGAAACAAAATACATGAGCAGAGCCTCAGTGACATGTAAATTAGTACAAGTAGTCTCACCTATATGTAACTGGAGTCCTATGATGGAGGTTCAGAGAAAGTACTTGAAGAAACAAAGGCTAAAAGATTTTTAATTTGATAACTATGAATTCACAGATTCTAAATATCTACAAACCTCAAAGAAAACCACAATAGGAAGAAAAATAATACCATAAATGTAAGGGAATAAAGATAAGGATAAATATTGACTTCTTGTCAGAAAGAACATAAGCTGGAAAAGAATTCTATATCCAAGAGGGGGAAAATTTTTCACAAGTAAGGACTAAATAAATGCTTTGTCAGGCTGAGAAATTTTGTCACCAACAAACTTACATAAAAAGAAATGTTATACCGAGTGCCCAGATCTTCGTCTCTAATATAACTGTACAATAAAAAGGAACAAAGGATTCTTGGGGAAATGACTTGCTCTCTAGGACTGGAGATAGGAAGGACTAGAGAAAAAGAAAAGATGGAGCCATGCCAAAGGGATACAACAAGGTCTCGATGGTCAAAGTTGGATTATAATCCAAAGTATAAAATAAGTATTCATAAGTCCATTCTGGTTCCTTTTATTGCAAAATTATATTAGAAACCAAGATCTGGGCACTTGGTATAACAAGTAAATTGAGGATAATATACAAATCTCTCATACAAAATAATTCCAAATAATTTATGTGGATAGTCTCCCCTCAAACAGGTGAAGCAATACTCCTCATTACTTACATAATAACTTTCGAAGAATACAACGTGTAAAAGGGTGAGAAAGATTAGCTTTATAGTGGAGAAACCTGACAAACACTACCTCATCCAGATGAGCAAGATTAACACAACAATGATAAATCATGCTGATAACATGTACCCGTGATATTATGTGATGAGAAATGCACTTTATCTCTGTGGTCGTCCTCTCAAGAACACATAAACCACTATCATCACGAGAAAAAAAATCACACAAACCCAACTGGGAGACAGTCTACGAACTAGTTGACCAGTAGTCCTCAAAACTCTCAAGGTTATCACAAACAGAAAATCTAAGAAACTACCACAATCAAGAAAAGCCTGAGGAAACATGACTACTAAATGAAAAGTGGTATCTTGGATAGATTTCCAGGAATTAAAAAAAGACATTAGATAAAACCTAAGGAAATCAAAATAAAGAATGAACTTTAGTTATTAATAATGTATCTGTATTGGTCCATTAGTTGTGACAAATCATACCAATGCAAGACATTAATGGTAGGGGAAACAGAGTGCAGGGTATATGGAAACTCTCTGTACTTTCTTTGCAATATGTGTAAATCTAAATCTATTCTAAAATAAAAATATATTTAAGAGGAAATGATGGGGACAAGATGTTGGAGGAGTAGGTGGACATAGAGGATATCCCTCTCCATGGATGCATCAGAAATACATCTTCAGATGCAGCAGTTCTCACAGAATACCAGTTGAGTACTGGCAGGAGTCCCTGACCACTGGAACTGAATATATAGATCCACGCACAACCGGGTAGCACAAAGAAAAGAAAGGAGAAGGAGGAGGATCAGATCTGTACCTGAGGGTGGAAGAGCTGAAGCAGGGGTGAGATCCTCACGTTTGGGACAATCAGTTGGGACAGAAGGGAAGCAAATGAGGCAGTCAGAGAATGGAGCAGCTGATCTGTGACAGTCTGAATGGAGTGAGAACCATGGACAATATGTGCCATGGTCCTACATACCCTGGACAGGGACACAGGTCCACCAGAACGCACGGCCGCTGGAAGCTGGAAGGTGGGAACTGGAGAGCAATCCCAGGATGAGAACTGCTGTTAGACTGCAGGGAGACACCTGAGGGGATTGCAGGGAGGAAATCTGTGGTGGGGAATGCCTTTGAAAGAAAGGTGGCCATGGAGACAGGGTGTTACTACTGAGTCATGCACAGGAGGTGGAGCCATCACTATAGCCTCTCTCTCCCCACACACCAGTGTCAATAACTGATCAATACAGAAAGCCCAGCGAGGCTGGTCTTTTTAGCACCTGATGCATGCACCAAGCAGTAGAGAAAGCTCTCAGCTAGGCCTGCCCTTTGAGAACCTGCTGTGCCAAACAATAGAGAAGGACCAGCCTAGGAGGCCCTTTGAGCACCAGCTGCCAGAGGCTAGAAAAGAATCCTAATAGAGCCATATCTCCTGCACCCACGCCCCCAGTTTTCTTGCACACCTGTGCCTCCAGGGTCCATGCAATCCAAGAATCCATGCCACCTCTATGCCCAGTCCCTGGGCATCACTGTGGCAGACCCAAGTCCTCCAGGGCAGTCTTGGGAGCAAACTCTAGTGAATGACCCACAAGCAGTGGTGAGGATAAAACCACAATTGAGTTCTAGGGGTAGAGCAATTAAGGAAGAGGGTCAAAAACCTTTCCCCAGCTTTACAGGCTGCAGACTAAATCCACACAATCAACTAGGTAGACTCTATGTCTATGGAACATATAAAAGGACAGTGAGTGCTCCCACACACAAAACAACACTCCAGCTCTGGCAGCCGTGGACATTGGAGGCAAACGTGTAGGAGTAGGGCCAGATTAGAGTCTGCTGTCCACACAGCAGGTCATAGAAACCAGCCCTCCCCAGCCCTGGAGGGCCTCCTAGAGAGGTGGAGGTGGGCTGCAGCTCACAGCAAGGAAAAGGACCCAGACAGCTGAGACCTCAGAAAACCATTTATTATTATTATTATGTTTTGATTTATTCTGTAATTGGTTATTTTGAAGGAGGAAACAGACTCCATCTTGGGCCAGACTGTGGACTTTGAGCTATATGCCCAGTATCTATGGAAACGACATACCAACTGGAAAACCAGACTCCCCGGGTGGAAGAGCCCAAGGGCTTGTACCTAGACTCTCCATCACCTAAAAGAATGCCCTAATTATCTGTGTAACTGAATAGAATCATACATTCTATTATGCTTATTGGGGTATGACCACAGACCTATTGATAATTGTCCACTGTTAACTACCTCGGCCTAAGGCATATGAATCACGGGTTAACTTTGGTTGTATCTTTGTTTTCCTTTGTTCAGACTAGTTTCAGGGAATTTGGGGAGGTGGGTTTGGGCACGTACACATAAGAGTATATAAGGTTTTCACAAAAACTGGCCGGGGTCCTTGGCTAAGAGGAGACTCTGCCTTGGGCCCTCCAGTGTAATAAACTGCACTCCACTATCTGCATTGTCCTTCTGAGTGAGTTTGTTTCCCAGAATGCATGGCTACCACAATTTATCTTTTCTTCCCTCTCTTGTTGTGGTTGTTGTCTTATTATTATTACTATATCTATTTGGGCTTTTAGGAATTTTTTTAATCACATTTTTTATTTCTTTTAGATACTTCTACTTTGCCTTTTTTAGTGCTGTGGTTTTGTTTTGTTGTTGTTGTTCTATTCTTGTTGTACCTTTATTTATATTATATCTTTTTATATATTTCTACTTAACTTTGCTTTTCTGTTTTTTCTTTCTTCTGCCATGTTTATTTGTTTTGTTTTGTTTGCTTTATTCCTCAGTTGGCACTCTGA
Organism: Bos grunniens; assembly: GCF_055505025.1. Taxonomy (NCBI): domain Eukaryota; kingdom Metazoa; phylum Chordata; class Mammalia; order Artiodactyla; family Bovidae; genus Bos; species Bos grunniens. Next base: position 93,522,171 of record NC_141194.1, on the reverse strand, counting down.
TTTGGCCTTGTTTTCTGCTTTGTGTTTTAGTAAGATTTGTTTTTAATTCATTGATATCATTTTGGGGTTCCTTTGCTCACCAGTCCACTCTCTTGTATTTAATTTTATTAGGTCTGTTTTGGAGTCCTTTGTGTGTATGTGTGTTTGTCTATGTTCCTTTGTTTTTGTTTCTACTTATCTGATTTTGCTTTTACCATTTGTCTGTTTCTTTTTTTGCTTGTTTTTTTTTTCTTTGTTTAATCCCCTTTACTGCCATGACACATGGCTTGTGAGATCTTGGTTCCCCAAGTCAGGCCCAAGTCTCTGGGATGGGAGTGCTGAGTCCAGGACACTAGACCACCAGAGAATGCCTGACTCCAGGGAGTATAAATCAGCAAAAACTCCCATGAAGGCCTCCACCTGAATCCAAGACCTGGCAGCACCCAGCTTCCTGTTGCGCCCATCATTGGATACCTCACCCAAACAACAAGCAAGACAGGAACAAAACCCAATCATCAGCAGAAAGGAGGTCCATAGGCACTCCTAAACACACCACTTCACATGGCCCTGCCCATCAAAGGGAGAAAAGAAACCTCACCTCCTCCCAGTAGAACACAAACACAATTCCTTCCAAACATGAAGCCTACATAAGCCACTAGACCAACCTCACCCACTGGGGGCAGAGACCAAAAGCAAGAACTATAAACCTATAGCCTGAGGAAAGGAAACTTCAAACACAGTAAGTTCAGCTCAGTTCAGTTCAGTCACTCAGTCATGTCCGACTCTTTGTGACCCCATGGACTGCAGAACACCAGCCTTCCCTGTCCATCACCAACTCCCGGAGCTTACTCAACTTCATGTCCATAGAGTTATTGATGCCGTCCAACCATCTCATCTTCTGTCCTCCCCTTCTCCTCCTGCCTTCAATCTTCCCCAGCATCAGGGTCTTTTCAAATGAGTCAGTTCTTTGCATCAGGTGGCCAAAGTATTGGAGTTTTAGCTTCAGCATCAGTCCTTCCAATGAATATTCAGGACTGATTTCCTTTAAAATGGATTGGTTGGATCTCCTTGTTGTCCAAGGGACTCTCAAGAGTCTTCTCCAACGCCACAGTTTAAAAGCATCAATTCTTCTGTGCTCAGCTTTCTTTATAGTCCAACTCACATCCATACATGACCACTGGCAAAACCATAGCCTTGACCAGATGGACCTTTTTTGGCAAAGTAATGTCTCTGCTTTTTAATATGCTGTCTAGGTTTGTCATAAATTTCCTTCCGAGGAGTAAGCGTGTCTTAATTTCATGGCTGAAGTCACCATCTGCAGTTATTTTGGAGCCCAAGAAAATAAATTCTGTCACTGATTCCCCATTTATTTGCCATAAAGCAATGGGACTGGATGTCATGATCTTAGTTTTTTGAATGTTGAATTTTAAGCCAACTTTTTCACTCTCCTCTTTCACCTTCATCAAGAGGCTCTTTAGTTCTTCTTCACTTTCTGCCATAAGGGTGGTGTCATCTGCATATCTGAGGTTATTGATATTTCTCCCGGAAATCTTGAATCCAGCTTGTGCTTCATCCAGTCCAGCATTTCTCATGATGTACTCTGCATATAAGTTAAATAAGTAGGGTGACAATATACAGCCTTGACGTACTCCTTTTCCTATTTGGAACGAGTCTGTTGTTCCATGTCCAGTTCTAGCTATTGCTTTCTGACCTGCATACATATTTATCAAGAGGCAGGTCAGGTGGTCTGGTATTCCCATCTCTTTCAGAATTTTCCACAGTTTATTGTGATCTGCACAGTCATTATAGGCATTAGCTCTTCTCTATATGTTTGATAGAATTCTCCTGTGAAGCCATCTGGTCCTGGGCTTTTGATTTTGGGGAGATTTTCGATCACAGTTTCAATTTCAATGCTTGTAACTGGGTTGTTAATAATTTCTATTTCTTCCTGGTTCAGTCTTGCAAGATTGAAATTTTCTAAGAATCTGTCCATTTCTTTTAGGATATCCATTTTATTGCCATATAATTGTTCATAATAGTCTCTTATAATCCTTTGCATTTCTGCATTGTCTGTTGCAACCTCTCCTATTTCATTTCTAATTTTGTTGATTTGATTCTTCTTTTTTTTTTTTTCTTGATGAGTCTGGCAAAGGTTTGTCAATTTTTCTTATCTTCTCAAAGAACCAGCTTTTAATTTTATTAGTCTTTAATATCTTTCATTACTTTTTCATTTATTTCTGCTGGAATCTATGATTTCTTTCCTTCTACTAATTGTTTGTGTTTTTTGTTCTTTTTCCAGTTGTTTTAGGTGTAAAGTTAGTCTATTCAATATTTTTCTTGTTTCTTGAGGTAGGATTGTATTGCTATAAACTTCCCTCTTAGAATTGCTTTTGCTGCATCCCATAGGTTTGAGTTGTCATGTTTTCATTGTCATTTTTTCCTAGAATTTTTTTTATTTCCCTTTTGATTTCTTCAGTAACTTGTTGGTTATTTAGAAAATGTTTAATATTAGTCACTCAATCGTGTCCAGCTCTGTGCAATCCCATGGACTGTAGCCTGCCAGGTTCCTTTGTCCATGGAATTCTCCAGGCAAGACTACTGGAGTGGGTTGCCATTCCCTTCTCCAGGGGATCTTCCCAACCCAGGGACTGAACCCTGGTCTCTGTCATTGCAGGCAGATTCTTTACCATCCAAGCCACCTGGGAAGCCCACGTTTGTGTTTCTTACAGTTTCTTTCTTGTAATTGATATATAGTCTCATAGCATTGTGGTTGGAGAAGATGCTTGATATGATTTCAATTTTCTTAAATTTACTGAGATTTGATTTGTGACCCAAGATGTGGTCTATCCTGGAGAATATTCCATGTGCACTTGAGAAGAAGGTGTATTCTTCTGCCTTCAGATGGAATGTCTTGAAGATATCAATGAGATCCATCTCATCTAACGTATCATTTAAAACTTGTGTTTCCTTATTAATTTTCTGTTTTGATGATCTGTCCATTGGTGTGAGCAGGGTGTTAAAGTCTCCTACTATTATTGTGTTACTGCCAATTTCTCCTTTTACGTCTGTTAGTGTTTGTCTTATATATTAAGGTGCTCCTATGTTGGGTGCATAATATTTACAATTGTTATGTCTTCCTCTTGGATTGATCCTTTGATCATTATGTAGTGTCCTTCCTTATCTCTTGTAACTTATTTTAAGGTCTATTTTGTCTGACATGAGGATTGCTACTCCAGGTTTCTTTTGCTTCTCATTTGCATGGAATATATTTTTCCATCCTCTCATTTTCAGACTATATGTGTCTTTAGCTCTGAAGTGGGTTTCTTGTGTGTGTGTGTATGTGTGTGTGTGTGTGCGTGCACGCGTGTGTGTGTGTGTGTTGTTTTTGTATCCATTCATTCAGTCTGTGTGTTTTGGTTGGAGCCTTCAATCCATTTACATTTAAAGTAATTATTGATGTATATGTTCCTATTGCCATTTTCTTAATTGTTTGGGGCTGATTTTGTAAATCTTTTTCTTCTTTTGTATTTCTTGACTATATAGGTCCCTTCGACATTTGTTGTAAAGCTTGTTTGGTGGTACTGAATTTTCTTAACTTTCGCTTTTCTGAAAAGATTTTTATTTCTCCATCAATTTTGAATGGGATCCTTGCCAGGTAAAATAATCTTGGTTGTTAATTTTTCCCTTTCAGTGCTTTAAATATATCCTGCAATTCCCTTCAGGGCTGCAGAGTTTCTACTGAAAGATTAGCTGTTAAACATATGGGGTTTCCTTTGTATGTCACCTGTTGCTTTTCCCTTGCTGCTTTTAATGTTCTTTCTTTGTGTTTAGTCTTTGTTAGTTTGATTAGTATGTGTCTTGGCATGTTTCTCCTTGGGTTTATCATATATGGGACTCTTTGTGCCTCTTGAACTTGATTGACTATTTCCTTTTCCATGTTGGGGAAATTTTCAACTATAATCTCTTCAAAATTTTTCTCATACCCTTTCTTTTTCTCTTCTTCTTCTGGGACCCCTATAATTAGAATGTTGGTACATTTGATATTGTCCCAGAGGTCTCTGAGACTATTCTCAGTTTTTTTCATTCTTTTTACTTTATTTTGCTCTTTAGAAGTAATTTCCACCATTTTATCTTCCAGATCACTGATTCATTCTTCTGCTTCAGATATTCTGCTATTGATTCCTTCTAGAGTATTTTTAATTTCAGTAATTGTGCTGTTTGTCTCTGTATTTTTGTTCTTTAATTCTTCTGGGTCTTTTTAAATTGATTCTTGCATTTTCTCCATTCTATTTTCAAGGTTTTTGATCATCTTTATTACCATTATTCTGAATTCTTTTTCAGGTAGTTTGCCTATTTCCTCTTCATTTATTTGGACTTCTGTGTTTCTAGTTTGTTCCTTCATTTGTGTAGTATTTCTCTGCCTTTTCATTATTTTTTTTTTTACCTTATTGTGTTTGAGGTCTCCTTTCCCCAGGCTTCAAGTTTGAATTCTTTCTTCCTTTTGGTTTCTGTCCTCCTGGGTCCAGTGGTTTGTGTAAACTTTGTATAGGGTGAGACTTGTGCTGAGTCTGTTTGTTTGTTTTTCCTCTGATGGGCAAGCCTAAGGGAGGTGGTAATCCTGTCTGCTGATGATTTGGTTTGTAGTTTTGTTTTTGTTATTTAGATGAGGCATCCTGCACTGGATGCTACTGGTGGTTGGGTGATGCCAGATCTTGTATTCAAGTGGTTGCCTTTGTGTGAGTTCTCACTATCTGATACTCCTTAGGGTTAGTTCTCTGGCAGTCTAGGGTCTTGGAGTCAGTGCTCCCACTCCAAAGGCTCAGGGCTTGATTTCATTCTCATTTCCACTTACAGCCATCTGCTGTTCCCCATTGGACAAGCCTAGAAGAATTTCTTTTCTGTAGCTTGGGCATTTCCCTGGACTAGATCCAAGGTACTTGCAGGTCTGTGATTCATTCTGGTGACTCTTGGGGGGAAGACTTTTTAAGATTGGTAGAGCTCTCACCTCACATTACTCTGACCCACTCCAATATTCTTGGCTGGAGGATCCCCATGGACACAGGAGACTGGAGGGCTACAGTCCACGGGGTCACAAAGAGTCAGACATAACTGAGCAACTAATTACAGCACAGCACATAGTCGATTAACTGGAGAAGGGCATGGCAACCCATTCCAGTATCCTTGTCTGGAGAATCCCATGGACATAGGAGCTTGGTGGGCTACAGTCCATAGGGTCGCATAAAGTCAGACATGACTGAAGTGACTTAGCAAACATAGTCAATTAACAATGTTGTGGTAGTTTCAGGTGAATAGCAAAGGGACTCAGCTGTACATGTACATGGATCCATTCTCCCTCAAATACCACTTCCATCCAGGCTGGCACATAACATTGAGTAGAGTTCCATGTAATATACATTAGGCCCTTGTGAGTTATCCATTTTGAATATGGTGGTGTGTACATGGCCTTCCCAAACTCCCTCCTTAACTATCCCTTCACCTTGGCAAGCACAATTTCATTTTCTTTGAGTCTCTGTTTTGTAAATAGGTTCCTTTGTATAATTTCATTTTAGATACCACATATAAGGGATATCATAAGATATTTCACCTTCTCTATCTGACTTACTTCACTCAGTATGACACTGTCAAGGTCCATCCATGTTGCTGCAAACAGCATTATTTGATTCTTTTTATGGCTGAGTAATATTCCACTGCATATTTGTACCACATCTTCTTTATCCATTTGATAGATGTTTAGGTTCTTTCCATGTCTTGGCTATTGTAAACAGTGCTACAATTAACACTGGGGTGCACATATCCTTTTGGGTCATGTTTTTCTCCAGATATATGCCCAGGATTGCAGAGTCATATGGTAGCTCTATTTTTATTTTTTAGGGAACTTCTGTACCATTCTCCATAGTGCCCATGCCAATTTACATTCCTATCAACAACTTTTCTTTCATTTTCACTGTGGAGACCTCACCTATCAATATAGACCTGAACAACCATATGACAATGATCACTTTCAGAATATCAGTAACAAGAATTATGGTCTTGTTTGAGCTATCAGCCTAAGAAACACATGCTTGTAATTATTGAGAAAGCACGCATGGAATTTAGACAGAAGGGATGTTCATTCAATAGATAATTTTATATTTGGAAAGTTAAGCCTCACCTTTTTAAAAATAGGCTAGATTACATTCTGAGTCCCACCAGGTAGAATCATACTCATTTAACTAAAGAAAATTAAAAAAAAAAAGATGGCATAGATTGGATTCCATCAGTCCAAATGTACCTCATCAATTCTAGTGGCAGGATATTTTCATGAGGTACTTCAAATTTGAGCTTTTTCATCAGTTATACTAAGTGAAGAACCACTAGTTATGCTCAATCATTTAGAAGTCTAGAGTCTGTGAAGTTCAAGGAGTAGGAGATGGAGGAGCCTTTAAATCCTCACTATTCAATATTTGGTCCCTAGACTAACAAACAGGCATCATTGACAGATTGTTAAAAATGCAGACTCACAGGTCCCATCCCAGTCGGTCATATGGAATCAGAATCTTCATGTTAACAAGATCCCCATGTGATTCATACTAAAGTCTGAGAAATGCTGCTCGGGATGTTAACTGGAACTTGCCTGATTTCAAGCACTTGCATCACATCTCTAGTAGCTAAATCCCAGCATCCACTCTCATTTCATCCACTCTGATGCCCAAACTCTAGGAGATGTAAGTGCACAGTGGTACTAGCTAGTGGTCTAATTGACCAAAACTTATTCAGGTCCTACTGTATACCCAGCCAAGTGTTAGGCCCTCAGAGGGAAGTAAAAGACAAGCCCACCTCACCCCCTTATTCTCCAGAGTGAACCTCTGCTTAAGGGAAGAGAGGAATACAGATGCCAATCTACCTTTCTCACTTTCTCTCCCACTCTTTCTCCTAGTGAATTTCATACGCTAGTCATATGGGAACAGATCCCTGTTTTCCAAACAGGCCCTGTGATTTTCTCATTTTGTTCTCAATGATCCCTCAGCCTGGAATTTTTGCAGTTCACCCCCCTCCCCTTTGATTGCTGAAATCCTACACACCCATCAAGAGTCAGCTCTTGCCTACCCTCAATTACTTTGTCTACCCTTCCCCAGGAGTGCATTCCCATATGTGCACCTCCACCATTATCCAGTAACAGACTAATGAAAAAGATTGATGAAGTTTTCTGAAGCAAAAAATAAACTTCAAGAGTAATTTCACCCTTCTCTCAGATAAGCACAATAACCCCCTTAATTCTTACACTTATGGTTGTCTTTGACCTCTTCTTCCCCTTCTAAATGTTCTCTTTCATTTCCAAAGCACTATTGATGTAAACATTGCCAAAATGGCTTTCCTAGTTTGAAATCAAATTTTAGAACTTTATGGAGATTCTAAATATTTCATCAAGGGATAAAAATATTGGTCCCCAAACACTGGGCTTCACCAAGAATATTGCTGACCCTCCTCTATGATTCGGAGAAGGCAATGGCACCACACTCCAGTACTCTTGCCTAGGAAATCCCATGGATGGAGGAGCCTGGTAGGCTGCAGTCCATGGGGTCACTAGGAGTCGGACACGACTGAGCGGCTTCACTTTCACTTTTCACTTTCATGCATTGGAGAAGGAAATGGCAAACCACACCAGTGTTCTTGCCTGGAGAATCCCAGGGACAGGGGAGCCTGGTGGGCTGCCGTCTATGGGGTTGCACAGAGTTGGACACGACTGAAGCGACCTTGCAGCAGCAGCCTCCATGGTTTACACAAACCAACAGACACACACAGAAACTCAAAGGACTAAAACTAGTCTCTGAGCAAGTCTCCTGAATTGATGGTAAACAACGGGTGTAATTTTCAGTAGATACTCTAGATGGTAGCATTGTGTGTATTATTCTTTTACTTCCTTCTTTGGTTTTCTAATTCACCCTTTTATATATCAAGAAATCCAAATGTGTGGAGGGGTGATAGATGGTCAAATATTAACTCATTTTAATAGAAATCCATAATAATGTGAAAATTAATAATATAAAGTTTCCAAAATTCTATTGCTTTTCAAACCAGTTTCCCATCTCTTTTTTCCTCATTGTTCATATTCTCAGAGGGATTTCCTGGATGGCTCAGTGGTAAAGAATCCACCTGCAGTACAGGAAATGTAGAAGACATGAGTTTGATCCCTGGGTCAGGAAGATCCCCTGGAGTAGGAAATAGCAACCTACTCCAATATTCCTGCCTGAAAAATCCCATGGACAGAGGTGCCTGGTGGACCATGGAGTCACAAAGAGTTGGACACAATTGAGTGACTGATTCTCATAATTGAAGTTCAGACTATTCTCAATATTCTCAAATATTCTCATAATTGAAGTTCAGACTATTGACTCGACTGCCTCACCTCCCACTCACTTGCCAACCCTTTGCATCTGACTTTGCCCCCCTGCTTCCACACCCCTTTTAAAAATCATTTTTTTAAAGATTTCCAACGATCTTCTGTTCTATAGGGTTCATACCAATTCATTTCTCTGAAACATTTGCAACCTGATTACCCCATTCTTTTTTTTCCCACAATTTCCCCTACTTCTTTATCTTGAAAAATTTTGAGCCCACAAAAAGTTGAAAGAATACTACAATGAGCAGCCACATATCCTTCACTTAGCTTCACCAGTTAACATTTCACCACATTTCCTCCATCCCTTGGACCTCACCCTCTTTCCTCCCCTTTCTCCCTCCCTCCTCCTTTCTCTCTCCTCAGACTTCATGACATTCTAAATACTTTGGCATACATTTCTTAAGTTGCAGATACCATTACACTTGAAACCTAAGTTTTTCATCATGCATCTCTTAAGAATAAGAATATCCTCCTACAACACTCTTCTTAATACCTGAATGCACTTTGGTTCTTCTACCTCTGATCACACCTTTGTAGATGTGTAACACAGAGTGCAGGAGAGCACGAAGACTCTAGTCCTGGTTCTGCCACAAACTAGCTCTTTGCTTTGAAAGAAAAAGAAATTTCAGGAATTCCTAGGCAGTTAAGTGGTTAGTTCTCTGTGCTCTTAGTACCAAGGGCCCAGGTTCAATCCCATAAGCCAAGTAGTGCAGCCAAAAAAATAAAATCCCTTAATTATAAAAGTAATATATGCTCATTGTAGAAAACAGGAAAAATACAAAGTTAAAAGAAACTTAAAATAGAAAAGATACAGTATTCTATTTTTTAATTTAAAATTGAAACTATTATAAAAATTTCATAAAATCTTTTTATTGACTGTATATTATTCCACTGGGGCTTCCCTGGTGGCTCAAACAATAAAGAATCTGCCTGCAGTGCAGGAGACCCGGATTAAATCCCTGAGTGGGGAAGATCCCCTGGATAAGGGAATGGCTACCCACTCCAATATTCTTGCCTGGAGAATTCCATGGACAGAAGAGTCTGGCAGGCTACAGACAATGGGGTTGCAAAGAGTTGGACGCTACTGAGTGACTAACACACTTTGCACTGAATATATACAATACTGCACTGAGTATATTTGTTCTACTGGATATCTCTGGTAGCTCAGCTGGTAAAGAATCCTCTTGCAATGCAGGAGACCCCAGTTCTATTCTTGTAGGGAAGATCCCCTGGAGAAGGGTTTGGCTACCCACTCCAGTATTCTTAGGTTTTCTTGATGTCTCAGATGGTAAAGAATCTGCCTGCAATGTGGGAGACCTGAGTTCAATCCCTGAGTTGAGAAGATCCCTTGGAGGAGATCATGGCCACCCACTCCGGTATTCTTGTCTTGAGAATCCCCATGGACAGAAGAGCCTGGCAGACTAAAGTCTATGTGGTCGCAAAGAGTCGAACATTACTGAGTTACTAAGCAAGCGAGCAAATAGTCTTGAAGAAAAAGATAACACTTTCATTTTTAAAGGACCAAAGGACTTAAAACAAGCAATTAATAAAGGAATGTAAACAGCCAAAGGTCCATGAAAATGTGTTCAACTTAATTAGTAATCAAAAATAATTTTAGATTAAAATAAGATACCATTTTCAGCTACAAAACTAGCAAAGGTGTTTTAAGAAAAAATAATAACCAGAGTTGGGAAAAGATAAGGGAGACTAGGTACTCCACAAATGCTGTTGATTAGAGTACAAATAAGCATTTATTTTTTTAATAAAATTTAGCAGTATATAACACTAAAACTAAAAAAATGTACATTCATTCACTTTAATGAGTAAATACATTTGTAAGAATTTATTCTAACAAGATATTTGGACAATTGCATCACTGTGTGCACAAAGATACTCATAGCAAGGGGATTTATTAGAGATTGTTTCTAATTTAATACTAAATAGAAAATAATATGAAATTAACTCAGTAAATTATGATGGAGCCATACAGCAGATTACTAAGCAGCCATTAAATATATCATTGTAACTACTGTTAATAGAATTCTGAAGAAATAATAAGATTATGTGAACACTTTGATATTCTATATTAGACATTTCTATATTGTTTTTTTCAATGAATATCCATTACTTCTATAATTGATAGGAAATAAAGATTTTAAATATTGTAGAAATACATTAGCAAGAAATATATTAACAATAAATTTATAATTGAATAAAGTCACTATAGAAAGCATGTATTGTTTGATGCTATTTTAAAATTTTTATTTATTTCTTTTTGGTTGCATTGTCTTTGTTGCTGCACTTGTGCTTTCTCTAGTTGCAATGAGTGGGGGCTACTCTGGTTGCAGTGTCTGGGCTTCTGATTGTGGCACATGGGTTCCAGAACATGTGATCTTCAGTAATCATGGCGTTCAGCCTCAGTAGTTGCTCTGCATGGGTTCTAGAACACTGGCCCAGTAGTATCAGCACATGGGCTCAGTTGCCCAGCAGCATGTGGAATCGTCCTTAAGCAGGGATTGAACCCACATTCCCTGCACTGGCAGATGAACTTCCAACCACTAGACCACCAGGGAAGTCCATATGATAACATTTTTAGTAACAGTAATGAGATATAATTTACATGCCATAAAATTCACCCATTTAAAGTATACAACTCCATGTTTTTATATATTTACAGAGTTGTGCAACCATCACCATAATCTAATTTTAGTATATTTTTCATCAGTAATTTATTCCCTTTATGACTAAATAATATTTCATTGCATGGATATACCACATTTTGTTTATTCATTCATCAGCTGATGGACACCTGCCTTCTTTCCATTTTCTAGATATTATAAATAATGTTACTATAAATAATCATGTGCAAATTTTTGTGTAGACATGTTTTCATTTCTCTTGAGTAGCTAAGTAGCAGTGGAATTGCTGGATCATGGGGTTAAATATGTTTAACTTTTTGAAACACTGTCAAACTGTTTTTCATAAAAGTTGTGCCATTTTACTTACATATCAATAATATATGAGATTTTTATGATTTATTTTCTTCTACTAACTTTGGGGGGTTGTTCTTTTTCTGGTTGCTCTAAGTGTAAGGTTAAATTGTTTATTAGATGTTTTTCTATTTTCTTGAGGTGTACTTGTATTGCTATAAGCTTCCCTCTTAGAACTGCTTTTGCTGCATCCTGTAGGTTTTGGGTCATGGTGTTTTCATTGTTATTTGTTTCTAGGTATTTTTTAATTTCCTTTTTGATGTCTCCAGTGACCTGTTGGTTATTTAGAAGAGTGTTGTTTAGCCTCCATGTGTGTGTTTTTCACGGCTTTTTTTTTTTTTCCTGTAGTTGATATCTACTCTTAGAGCATTGTGGCCAGAAAAGATGCTTGATAAGATTTCAATTTTCTTGAATTTGCCAAGACTTGATTTGTGACCCACTGTACTAAAAAGTTACAGTACTCAAGGCTGTAAACTGGCACAAAAAGAGAAATATAGACCAATGGAACAAGATAGAAAGCCTAGAGATAAACCCACACACCTATGAGTACCTGATGTTTGAGAAAGGAGGCAAGAATATACAACAGAGCAAAGACAGCCTCTTCAGTAAGTGGTACTGGGAAAACTGGACAGCTACATGTAAAAGAATGAAACCAGAACACTTCTTAACACTGTAAAAAAAAAATAGACTCAAAATGGATTAAAGACCTAAATGTAAGGCTGCATACTATAAAACTCTTAGAGAAAAAGAAGCAGAACACTCTTGAAAGCTACCATGCTGCTAAGTCACTTCAGTCGTGTCGAACTCTGTGCGACCCCATAGACGGCAGCCCACCAGGCCCCGCCATCCCTGGGATTCTCCAAGCCAGAACCATATGATGCAGCAATCCCAATACTGGGCATATGCCCTGAGAAAATCATAATTCAAAAAGACTCATGTATCCCAATGTTCATAGCAGCACTATTTATAATAGCTAGGACATAGAAGCAACCTAGATGTCCATCAACAGATGAATGGATAAAGAAGTTGTGCTACATATATATAATGGAAAATTACCTATTCATAAAAAAGAACACATTTGAGTCAGTCCTAGTAAGGTGGATGAAACTAGAGCCTATTGCACAGTGTAAAGTAAGTCAGAAAGGGAAAAACAAATATATACTAACACATATATATGGAATATAGAAAGACGGTACTGATGAACCCAATTGCTGGGCAGCAATGGAGAGGAAGACATAGAGAACAGACTTGTGGACACAGTGAGGGAAAGAGAGGGTGGGATAAATTGAGAGAGTAACATGGAAACATATAAATTACCGTATGTAAAATAGCCAGTGGAAACTTGCTGTATGACACAAGAGGCTCACATCATGTGCTCTGTGACAATCTAAAGGGGTAGGATAGGGTGGGACATGGGAGGGAGGCTTCAGAGGGAGGGGACATATGTATACCTATGGCTGATTCATGTTGATGTATGGCAGACCAACACAATATTGTAACACAATTATCCACCAATTAAAATTTGAAAAAATAATGTATGAGAGTTCCAACTTCTCCACATCCTCACCAATACTTGTTGTTATCTATTTTTTTTATTATTATACCTAATAGCCATTCTACTGACTATGAAGTGACATCACTTTATAGTTTTGATTTGCATTATGCCTAATGATGTTGACCATCTTTTCATGTCTTTGTTAGCCATTCACAGATCTATTCTGGGAAAATGTTTATTCAAAATCTTTCCATATTTAAAAAATTTTTTTGGTTTTTTTTTTAATCATTGCATTTTAAGAGTTCATGTTCTGGATACCACTTCCTTGTCTTATGCAGTTGATCATTGAACAACATGAATTTGAATTGCATGGGTCCTCTTATACGTAGATTTTTTTCCAATAGTAAATACTATAGTACTACACAATCTGCAGTTGGTCAAATCCATGGATGTGGAATCACAGATATTGAGGAACTGCATAAACAGAGAACCAACAATGTTATACATGGAATTTTGACTACATAGAGGATGGGTGCCCCTCAGTTCAGTTCAGTTCAGTTCAGTCCCTCAGTCATGTCTGACATTTGCCAACCCATGAATCACAGCATGCCATGCCTCCCTGTCCAGCACTAACTCCCGGAGTTTACCCAAACTCATGTCCATCGAGTCGGTGATGCCATCCAACCATGTCATCCTCTGCCGTCCCCTTCTCCTCCTGCCCCCAGTCCCTCCCAGCATCAGGGTCTTTTCCAATGAGTCAACTCTTCTCACGAGGTGGCCAAAGTATTGGAGTTTCAGCATTAGCATCAGTCCTTCCAATGAACACCCAGGATTGATCTCCTTTAGGATGGACAGGTTGGATCTCCTTGCAGTCCAAGGGACTCTCAAGAGTCTTCTCCAACACCACAGTTCAAAAGCATCAATTCTTTGGCGCTCAGCTTTCTTCACCGCACAACTCTCACATCCATACATGACCACTGGAAAAACCATAGCCTTGACTAAATGGACTGTTGTTGGCAAAGTAATGTCTCTGCTTTTCAATATGTTATCTAAGTTGGTTATAACTTTCCTTCCAAGGTGTAAGCGTCTTTTAATTTCATGGCTGCAGTCACCATCTGCAGTGATTTTGGAGCCCAGAAAAATAAAGTCTGACACTGTTTCCCATTCTATTTCCCATGAAATGATGGGACCAGATGCCATGATCTTCGTTTTCTGAATGTTGAGTTTTAAGTCAACTTTTTCACTCTCCACTTTCACTTCATCAAGAGGCTTTTTAGTTCCTCTTCACTTTCTGCCATAAGGCTGGTGTCATCTGCGTATCTGAGGTTATTAATATTACTCATGGCAATCTTGATTCCAGCTTGTGCTTCTTCCAGCCCAGCGTTTCTCATGATGTACTCTGCATATAAGTTAAATAAGCAGGATGACAATATACAGCCTTGACGTTCTCCTTTTCCTATTTGGAACCAGTCTGTTGTTCCATGTCCAGTTCTAACTGTTGCTTCCTGATCTGCATATAGGTTTCTCAAGAGGCAGGTCAGGTGATCTGGTATTCCCATCTCCTTCAGAAATTGGCTGCTTCCCTGGTGGCTCAGAGGTTAAAGCATCTGCCTGCAATGCAGGAGACCTGGGCTCGATCCTTGGGTCAGGAAGATCCCCTGGAGAAGAAAATGGCAACCTACTCCAGTATTCTTGCCTGGAGAATCCCATGGGTGGAGGAGCCTGGTGGGCTACAGTCCATAAGGTCGCAAAGAGTCAGATACGACTGAGCGACTTCACTTTCTTTCACTTTCAGAATTTTCCAGAGTTTATTGTGATCCACACAGTCAAAGGCTTTGGCATAGTCAATAAAGCAGAAAGAGATGTTTTTCTGGAACTCTCTTGCTTTTTCGATGATCCAGTGGATGTTGGCAATTTGATCTCTGGTTCCTCTGCCTTTTCTAAAACCAGCTTGAACATCTGGAAGTTCACGGTTCACGTATTGCTGAAGCCTGGCTTGGAGAATTTTGAGCATTACTTCACTAGCGTGTGAGATGAGTGCAACTGTGTGGTAGTTTGAGCATTCTTTGGCATTGCCTTTCTTTGGGATTGGAATGAAAATTGACCTTTTCCAGTCCTCTACCCACTGCTGAGTTTGCTAAATTTGCTGGCTTATTGAGTGCAGCACTTTCACAGCATCATCTTTCAGCATTTGAAATAGCTCAACTGGAATTCCATCACCGCCACTAGCTTTGTTCATAGTGATGCTTTCTAAGGCCCACTTGACTTCACATTCCAGGATGTCTGGTTCTATGTGAGTGATCACACCATCGTGATTATCTGGTCGTGAAGATCTTTTTTGTACAGTTCTTCTGTGTATTCTTGCCACCTCTTCTTTATATCTTCAGCTTCTTTTAGGTCCATACCATTTCTATCCTTGATTGAGCCCATCTTTGCATGAAATGTTCCCTTGCTGCTGCTGCTGCTGCTGCTAAGTCGCTTCAGTCATGTCTGACTCTGTGCGACCCCATAGACAGCAGCCCACCAGGCTCCCCCGTCCCTGGGATTCTCCAGGCAAGAACACTGGAGTGGGTTGCCATTTCCTTCTCCAATGCATGAAAGTAAAAGTGAAAGTGAAGTCACTCAGTTGTGTCTGACTCTTAGCAACCCCATGGACTGCATCCTGCCAGGCTCTTCCATCCATGGGATTTTCCAGGCAAGAGTACTGGAGTGGGTTGCCATTGCTTTCTCTGAAATGTTCCCTTGGTATCTCTAATTCTCTTGAAGAGATCTCTAGTCTTTCCCATTCTGTTATTTTTCTCTATTTCTTTGCATTGGTTGCTGAGGAAGGCTTTCTTATCTCTTCTTGCTATTCTTTGGGACTCTGCATTCAAATAGGTATATCTTTCCTTTTCTTCTTTGCTTTTCACTTCTCTTCTTTTCACAGCTATTTGTAAGGCCTCCTCAGACAGGCATTTGCTTTTTTGCATTTCTTTTCCATGGAGATGGTCTTGATCCCTGTCTCCTATACAATGTCACGAACCTCCGTCCATAGTTCATCAGGCACTCTGTCTATCAGATCTAGTCCCTTAAATCTATTTCTCACTTCCACTGTATAATCATAAGGGATTTGATTTAGGTCATACCTGAATGGTCTAGTGGTTTTCCCTACTTTCTTCAATTTAAGTCTGAATTTGGCAATAAGGAGTTCATGATCTGAGCCACAGTCAGTTCCCCGTCTTGTTTTTGCTGACTGTATAGTTTCTCCATCTTTGGCTGCAAAGAATATAATCAATCTGATTTTGGTGTTGACCATCTGGTGGGTGCCCCTAACCCTCACTTTATTCAAGGGTCAACTGCCTATGGCTTTGCAAGTGTTTTCTTGCAGTCTTTGCGTTGTCTTTTTCTTTCACGGCTGGTGCTCTTGATATGATATCTAAGAAAAACGCTGACTAATCTGAGATCATGAAGATTTCTTCCTATGTCTTCTTGTAAGAGTTTTATATTCTTAGTCTTTATTACATTTAGGTCTATGATCCACTATGAGTTAATTTTTTTATGGGAGATAATGTAAACAATCCTAATTCATTCTTTTGTGTGTGGATAGCCAGTTGTCTCAACACTATTTGTTGAAAAGACTGCTCTTTGAGTGGACCCAGTGAATTGTCACTGCTTCTTTTTCAAAGTCAATTAATTACAAATATTAGGGCATATTTTTGGACTCTCAATTTTATTTAATTGATATATATATATATATATCCTATATCAGCACAACATTGAGTTATTATTTTTAACCATGTATACATATGAGGAGAAAAATAAGCAAAAAATAAATACATCAAATTATTTAAAATAAAATGTTCTATTGTATTGCTTACCATATGCATTTAAATATTTTCCTCTTGTTTGGCATTTTAAGCTGCTTCCACATTTCATTTATTATAATTAACACAAAATAATCTATTTCAAAGTATTCCTATCAGTGGACTTACTGAATCAAAAGTAAGAATATTTTTAAGATAGATGATAGATAGATATGAAAATAGGAAGGAGGAAAGGAAGAAG
Source organism: Bos grunniens (assembly GCF_055505025.1). Lineage (NCBI taxonomy): Eukaryota > Metazoa > Chordata > Mammalia > Artiodactyla > Bovidae > Bos > Bos grunniens. The sequence goes on along the minus strand of NC_141194.1, from coordinate 93,505,262 downwards.
GAAGGAAGGAAAAGAGGAAGGAAATATAGATTTTGAAATTACTTTACATAAAACTTGTATTGATTTACATTCCCAGCAAGACTCATTATTTAGAGCAAGTCACTTATCTCATGTGTCAGGTTTCTTATTTGTCAAATAAGGTTAGCAAAGCAAGCCCTCCTCTGTTTATAAGGATACTGCAAGCATGAAATGAAATCCTTGATATAACAGAGCTTTAACAAGTTTTAAAAGTGCTACAGACATATAGCATAGTATTATTTCCATTTATTTTGTCCAATTATATTCAAAGAGAATTTACCTGCCTTCTATAGAGAACTATGAGAGACATATAAATAAAAGAAAAAGAAATTTTAAAAGTAAAGAAATATCTATTTTGGACTGTAAGCTGCTTGAAGGCAGAAACCATATCAGGAAGAGGATATTAAAAAATTATAGTATAAGAGAATGTGATAGATGCTATAATAAATGTTATAAAAATCCTTTTAATTCACAGGAGATGAGGAGGTTAATTTTAGAAGGGGGAAATGGAAAAGACTTCTCAAAAGAGGTAGTATTTGAGCTAGGAATGGAAAGAGGATTATTACGCTGGGTTTTCCTGCCCCACTAAGAAGGCAACATTTCTGCAGAGAAGTCTATTCTACCTCTGACTCTGTTTATAATTTGTATAGTAAAAGTTGTTTATTACACTTGTTTTATTGTAATAAGGAAACAATTGTTGTTGTTCAGTCACTAAGTCGTGTCCGATTCTTTGCAACCGCATGGACTACAGCATGCCTGGCTTCCCTGTCCTCCACTATCTGCTGGAATTTGCTCAAGTTCATGTCCACTGAATCGGTGATGCTATCTAATCATCTCATCCTCTGTTGCCCTTCTCTTCCTGCCTTCAATCTTTCCCAGCTTCAAGGTCTTTTCCAATGAGTCAGCTATTCACATCAAGTGGCCAAAGTGTTGGAGCTTCAGCTGAAAGGAAACAATATAAAAAGGTAAAAGTAAAATTTTACAATTTTTTAAAGTTACTCTCAATATGATTTGTTTTTATTATTCTTTTTTTCCCTCATTATTTTATTCATCTAACTAGAAAGTTAGGCTTACCATATCAGACCTGGAGTTGTTAAACACGTGTTAGTGGTCAAGTAGAATACAGAAGTTTGGATATGCCTTCCCCCACAAATCTATTCTAGCCTTTAATACAATTTGAAAGGGTCCATTTGTATGATTTGACTTCATCCATCATAAGAGGAACTGTCAAAATTATTGACTCTGATTGATCAGGTAAGTTCTCATTTTAACATATAGCTATCATAATCTTACAGAATTTTTACTACCATCATCAAAATACAGTTGTTCTGCAATACTATTGTCTTTGTACTGGAAGACAATTATGCATGAGTCTCTCACATTTCCACATGTCTTGCAAGCAGAGGCTCTTGCAAGAATGTTTATATAGCAAATATCCATGAAAGACAAAGATAGTATCCCCCTCTGGGGTAAAATTCAGATTTGTTTATTGTCCAGTATAATCACATCTTCCTAAAGAAACCTGGGGACACCTCATCCTCTTGATACCACAAAGCTTGCCTCCCACAGCCCCTGGTTGTTAACTGTGTTCCTGTATGCAATCCCGTGTGCCCTGCAGAGCAGGTCATGTTCTCCTACCCTGAGCTGTGAATGTGTGTGGCTAATAAAGTGCTATAGCTCTCCTCTGTGCAATGTTGGGTGTCACATTTGCTGTTGTTGTTGTTGTTCAGTCAAGTCGTGTCTGACTCTCTGCAACCCCATGGACTGCAGCACATGAGGCTTTCCTGTCCTTCGCCAATTCCCGGAGTTTACTCAAACTCATGTCCACTGAGTCAGTGATGCCATCCAACCATCTCATCCTCTGTTGCCCCTTCTCCTCCTGCCCTTAATCTTTCCCAGCATCAGGATCTTTTCAAATGACTCGGCTCTTCTCATCAGGTGGCCAAAAGTATTGGAGCTTCAGCTTCAGCATCAGTCCTTCCAATGAATATTCAGGACTGGTATCCTTTAAGATTGACTGGTTTGATCTCCTTGCAGTCCAAGGGTCTCTCAAGAGTCTTCTCCAGCATCACAATTCAAAAGCACCAATTCTTTGGTGCTCAGCCTTCTTTATGGTCCAACTCTCACATCCATACATGACTTCTGGAAAAACCATACAACAAAGTGATATCTCTGCTTTTTAAAATGCTGTATAGGTTTTTCATAACTTTTATTCCAAGCAGTAAGTGTCTTTTAATTTCATAACTGTAGTCACCATCCACAGTAATTTTGGAGCCCAAGAAAATAAAATCTGTCACTGTTTCCACTTTTTCCTCATTTATTTGCCATGAAGTGATGGACCCAGATGTCATGATTTTAGTTTTTAAATGTTGAATTTTAAGCAAATTTTTTCACTCTCCTCTTTCATCCTCATCAAAGTGTTAGTCACTCAACTGTGTCTGACTCTTTGCGACCCCATGGACTGTAGCCCACCAGGCTCCTCAGTCCATGGAATTCTCCAGGCAGGAATACTGGAGTGGGTTGCCATTCGCTCACCCTCATCAAGAGGCTCTCTAATACCTCTTCACTGATATTATCTGCATATCTGAGATTGTTGATATTTCTCCCCAGTTCAGTTGCTCAGTCATGTCTGACTCTTTACAACTTTATGGACTGCAGCACACCAGGCTTCCCTGTCATCACTAACTCCCAGAGCTTACTCAAACTCATGTCCATAGAGTTAGTGATGCCATCCAACCATCTCATCCTCTGTCATCCCCTTCTCCTCCTGCCTTCAATCTTTCCCAGCATCAGGGTCTTTTCCAATGAGTCAGCTCTTCACATCAGGTGGCCAAAGTATTGGAGTTTCAGCTTTAGCATCAGTCCTTCTTGTGAATATTCAGGACTGATTTCCTTTAGAATGGACTGGTTGGATCTCCTTGCAGTCCAAGGGACTCTCAAGTGTCTTCTCCAACACCACAGTTCAAAAGCATCAGTTCTTCAGCACTCAGCTTTCTTTATAATCCAACTCTCACATCCATACATGACAAATGGAAAAACCATAGCTTTTACTAGATGGACCTTTGTTGGCAATGTCTCTGCTTTTTAATATGCTGTTTAGGTTGGTCATAACTTTTCTTCCAAGGAGCAAGCGTCTTTTAATTTCATGGCTGCAGTCACCATCTGCAGTGATTTTGGAATTCCCCCAAAAATACCAAATGGATATTTCTCCTAAAAATCTTGATTTAAGCTTGTGAGTCATCCAGCCCGGCCTTTCACATGATGTGCTCTGCATAGAAGTTAAATAAGCAGGGTGACAATACACAGCCTTGATGTACTCTTTTCCCAATTTTGAACCAGCCCATTATTCCGTGTCTGGTTCTAACTGTTGTTTCTTGACCTGCCTACAAGTTTCTCAGGAGACAGGTAAGGTAATCTGGTATTCCCATCTCTGAGAATTTCCCAAAGTTTGTTGTGATCCATATAGTCAAAGGCTTTAGCATAGTCAGTGAAGCAGAAGTAGATGTTTTTCTGAAATTCCTTTGCTTTCTCTATGATCCAGCGTATGTTGGCCATTTGATCTCTGGTTCCTCTGCCTTTTCTAAATCCAGATTGTTTGGCCACATCCATAACTCTAGGGTGAACTCCCTCTCACCAATGGAGTGAAGAGGAGGTGATTAAAACTTCCAGGATAATAAACAATGTTTCCCTATAAAGTAAAAGTTGAACAGGTTAATGTGCAGCCAATTATGAATGACTCAATTTCCCTAAGCTCAGGGTTCCTTAGCTGTGATGCAAACCCACCGTGTGCACAGCTTTCACTAAGCCCCCTCTTCATCATCTTGAGGGAAGAGGAGTAGGTGTGGCAAGGGTGCTTGATATGAACATAAAGCTCATGTTGATTGCTGTGCAATAAGTAATGAAGTCCTCTGTTTCTGACCCAGGGGTTTCATATCTTCTGCCAATATCCTTGAAACTGGCATGCAAATAAGTCTCAGGGCCTTCAGAATTCTTGACATTTGTAAAGCCTGATATACCTACCTTGCAGTGCTTTCTTGAGTGTCTTTTCTTTTCAATCAACCAATGTAAGCCCATTTTGCAGCGTTTCTAGGTAGGACATAGTCTGGTTCATTTCAAGTTAAAGCGTTTGATCAGTCTGGTTCATTGATATCAGAAGTTTTCTTTCTCATACATTATTAAGACCTACAACACTGACTTCTATTGGTTTAAAAATATTGCTACCACTAGTACACTGAATAATAAATCAGTTTTTAAATCATAGATTGATGCTTATGGTAAAATAATCCTAATTAAATAAAGATGGAATTTATTGGATGTTCAGAAAGGTTCTTATTATCCAAGTGTTCATTATTTGAGTCTACACAGTAATTTCCTGCAGGGAGCAAAATTTTCCATAACACAAAAAATTTTCATCAATGTGTTGGTGCTAAGTTGCTTCAGTTGTGTCTGACTCTTTGCAACCCTATGGACTGTAGCCCACCAGGCTCCTCTGTCCATGGGATTCCCCAGGAAAGAATACTGGAGTGGATTGCCATTTCCTTCTCCAGGGGATCTTCCTGACCCAGGGATGGAATCCATGTCTCTTCAGTTCAGTTCAGTCGCTCAGTTGTGTCCAACTCTTTGCGACCCCATGGACTATACAGTCTGTGGAATTCTCTATGACAGAATACTGGAGTGGGTGGCCTTTCCCTTCTCCAGGGGATCTTCCCAACCCAGGGATTGAACCGGGGTATCCTACATTGCAGGCGGATTCTTTACCACTGAGCCACAAGGGAAAATGATAGGTATATATCACAAAAGTTACAACTATGACACATAAAGGACTCAGCTCAGATGATAAAGAATCTGCCTGAAATGCAGGAGACTCAGGTTCAGTCCTTGGGTTGGGAAGATCCCCTGGAGAAGGGAATGGCTACCCACTCCAGTATTCTTGCCTGGAGAATTCCTTGGACAGAGATTACAGTTCATGGTGTCACAAAGAGTTGGACATGATTGAGCGACTTTCACTTTTAACTTTCAAGGTATCAGACACAAGTGTCAGGCATCTTCAAAAGATGATATCCAATGGCCAAGGGTGTGTTGAACAACAGAGTCTCATATTAGTGATTGGACAGGACTTTTCACATTGTAATCATTAAAACAAGACCCAAGTATCCAGACACGTGTAAAACTTTCCTGAAACAATAGTTAAAAAAAAGTTAAGGACAGTTTTTTTTTTTTTTTTCCCCGTCTCTCTTCTCCCTTCTATGTATGTCACTGCATTTTTCTCTACTTTTAATCACCCTACACCCCCATCCCTCCACATTCTTACCCTTCTTAACTGAAGGCTTGACCCTATCACACTTTCTTACAGCTATTCAGTCTGGAGGTGCAGAGTACTTTAAAAGCTTCAGTACTGACCATCCCAAACATCAAGAAAGCAAAATGGCTCTCCCTCTAAGTGCAGACATGTGTGTGTGTGTGTGTGTATATTGTGGGAAATAGTATGCAGGAAGTCATGGTCATGGGCTTCTATCTTTATTTTCAGTTCAAATGCTTTTTCTAATAAATTAGTTCTTACATCAATTGTTGCAGGAAAGGGAAGCTCTGATGAAAACTTCACTAAGGCTTTTGAAACATTAATCAAGAATGTAGGGGGAAAACTTGATTTTAAAGCTTTACAATATAGTGCTTTCAAGTTTTCCAAACTTCAGTCATCTATCAACTCTCAGTTTTTGCTATGTCCAATTATCTGTGCTATAATTCACTTAATATTTTTCTTTAAATCAAGTAAATTTTCTTACTTTGCTTCACTGAAGCACGATACTTGTGAAATTATAGTTTTTTGCCCTAGTTACATCTTCTATACAATTTAAAATATATAATATCCAACATTTACTGAATGAGTACCATGAGACAGATACTGTTCTAAGTGCTAATATGTGCTATGTTAAGTCACTTCAGTTGTGTCCAACTTTGTGTGATCCAACTTTTTGCGACCCAACTTTTTGCAACCCTATGGACTGTAGCCCACCAGGCTCTGCTGTCTATGGGATTCTCCAGGCAAGAATCCTGGAGTGGGTCACCATTTCTTTCTCCAAGGGCTTTTCCCAACACAGGGATTGAACCCACATCTCTTAAGTCTCCTGCACTGGCAGACAGGAAGCCAAGTGCTTATATTAATTACTTCATATAATCTACACATCAAGCCTATGAATTAGATACTACCATTATTTTCATTTTACAGATGAGAAAACTAAGGCACAGAAGATTAAGTAACATGCTAAAGGCCACATAGCTGGAAGTCTGCAAGAACTAACAAATGAATTGCACGAAGTTACAAGAAAATCAACACAGAAAAAAATCAGTTGCTTTCCTATACATTAACAATGAATTATCTAAAAAGTAAGTCTACCCAAACCCATGTCCATAAAGTCAGTGATGCCATCCAACCATCTCATCCTCTGTCGTCCCCTTCTCCTCCTGCCCTCAATCTTTCCCAGCATCAGGGTCTTTTCAAATGAATCAGCTCTTCACATCAGGTGGCCAAAGTATTGGAGTTTCAGCTTCAACATCAGTCCTTCCAATGAACACCCAGGACTGATCTCCTTTAGCATAGGCTGGTTGGATCTCCTTGTAGTCCAAGGGATGCTCAAGAGTCTTCTCCAACACCACAGTTCAAAAGCATCAATTCTTCAGCTTCCATTAAAAAAAAAGAGACTTTTTAAAAGCTTACATTAATATCCCTAGAAAATTAAGAAATTATCATATCCATAGTACAAGAGCAGAATTCTTTGGAAAAAGAATAAAAAATAAGAAGATACTTTTGGAATTAAAAAAAATCAATTTCATTAAGATGTTAGAAGATAAAGTAGAGCAAATCTTCTGTTTAAAAAGCAAAACAGCCAAAAGTTACACAGGAACAAACACTCTATTTGAATAGCCATATACATATTAAAGAAATGGAATCAATAATTAATAACCTTCCAAACCAGACAGTACTATGCCCAGAGGTCACTGTTGAATTCTGCCAAACATTAAAGGAAGAAATTGTACCAATTCTATATGATCTCTTCTAGAAGATAGAAGCAGAAGGAATACTTCTTAACTCATTCTGTGAGACCAACAACATCCTAATACAAATACCAGACAAAGATATTACAAGAAAAGAAAGCTACAGACCAATATCTCTCATGAACATCAATTCAACCAATACAATATTGTAAAGTAAAATAATAATAATAAAATTTAAAAAAAAAATCCTCAACAAAATAGCAGCAAATTGAATCCAATAGAGAATTGAAATCCAATATAGAAAGGATTTTACACAATGGCCAAGTGGGATTTATCTTAGGTATGTAACACTGGTTCAACATTTGAAAATCAATTAATGTAACCCACCAACAAGCTAAAAAAGGAAAAATCAAACAAAATCAATAGACGTAGGAGGAAACCAGAATTGAAAGAGACACGTTTACCCCAATGTTCATCACAGCACTGTTTACAGAAGCTAGGACATGGAAGCAACCTAGATGTCCATTGGCAGACGAATGGATAAGAAAGCTGTGGTACATATACACAATGGAATATTACTCAGCTATTAAAAAGAATGCATTTGAATCAGTTCTAATGAGGTGGATGAAACTGGAGCCTATTATACAGAATGAAGTAAGTCAGAAAGAAAAACACCAATACAGTATATTAATGCATATATATGGAATTTAGAAAGGTGGTAATGATGACCCTATATGTGAGACAGCAAAAGAGACACAGATGTAAAGAACAGACTTTTGGACTCTGTGGGAGAAGGTGAGGGTGGGATGATTTGAGACAATAGCATTGGAACATATATATTACCATATATGAAATAGATCACCAGTCCAAGTTCAATGCATGAAACAGGGCACTAAAAGCTGGTGCACTGGGACAACCCTGAGGAATGGGATGGGGAGGGAGGTGGCGGGGGGTGTTCAGGATGGGGGCCATATGTACACCCATGGCTTGTTCATGTCAATGTATGGCAAAACCCACTACAATATTGTAAAGTAATTAACCTCCAATTAAAATAAATTAATTAATTTAAAAAATAGAGGTAGAAAAAGCATTTCACAAAATCCAAGAATCATTCATGATTAAAACTCTCAGCATAGTAGGACTATAGGGTGACTCAATAAAGAACATCTATAATAAACCTACAACTAACATCATATTTAATGGTAAGAAACTAGAATCTCTTCGGCTAAGATGAGGAACAAGACAAGGACATATGGTCATCACTTCTTTACAACATTGAACTGCAAATTCTATTGATCATTAATGCGATAAGACAATAAAAGGATCTAAAAGGTAAACTTATAGAGAAAGAAGTAAAACTTTCATTGTTTGCAGATGAAATGACAGTCTATGAAGAAAATCCAAAAAAATTGACCTAAAATTCCTGGAATTAATAAGTAATGATAGGGAAAATATAGGATACAAGATTCACATAGAGAGGTCAGCCACTTTCCTATATACCATCAATGAACAAGTTAAATTTGATATTAAAAACACAATACCATTTTTTAAAATCTCTTATGTTTTATTTTAGATTCCTCTGTTTTGATGATTTTCCCAACCCACCCACTGCTACTACTTCTTTTTTTAATTTATTTATTTTTAGTTGAAGGATAATTGCTTTACAGAATTTTGTTGTTTTCTGTCAAACCTCAACGTGAATCAGCTATAGGTATACATATATCCCTTCTCTTTTGAACCTCCCTCCTATCTCCCTCCCCATCTCACCCCACTAGGTTGATCAGAGTCCCTGTTTGAATTTCCTGAGCCATACAGCAAATTCCCATTGGCTATCTATTTTACATATGGTAATGTAAGTTTCCACGTTACTCTCAACATACATCTCACCCTCTCCTCCCCTCTCCTCACGTCCATAAGTCTATTCTCTATGTCTGTTTCTCCATTGCTGCCCTGCAAATAAATTCTTCAGTACCATTTTTCTAGATTTCGTATATATGCATTAGAATATGATATTTATTTTTCTCTTTCTGACTTACTTCACTCTGTATAAAAGACTCTAGGTTCATCCACCTCATTAGAACTGACTCAAATGCATTCCTTTTTAAAAACACAATACCATTTACATTAAAACCAAAAAATGAAATACTTAGATGTAAATCTGACAAAATATGTACAAGATATATATGAAGAAAATTACAAATCTTTCTAATGAAAGAAATCAATCAAGGACTAAATAAATGGAGAAATATTCCATGTTTATGGATAGGAAGACTCAAAATAGCCAAAATATTGGTTATTCTCAGCTTGATCTATAGATTCAATGCAACCCCAATCAAAACACCAGGACTTTATTTAGTGAATATTGACAAACTTACCCTACTGTTTTTACAGAGGGGCAAAAGACTCAGAATGACCAGAGAAATATTGAAGTAGAAGAACAAAGTTGGATGACTGAACCTATCCAACTTCAAGACTTACTGTAATCACGACAGTGTGGCACTGGCAAAAGAATAGACAAACAGATCAATGGAACAAAATAAAGAGCCCATAAACTGACCTAGATAAATACAGTTAACTGATATTTCATAAAGGAGGAAAGACAGTACAAGGGAGCAAAAACAGTCACTCCAAGAAATGGTGCTAGAGCAATCAGACATCCACATCCAAAGTAACATCTAGACACAGATCTTCCACTCTTCATAAAAAGTACTGCAAAATGCGTTATAAACTTCAATGTAAAACCACAGATTAAGATTAAATACTTGCAAAATACATTTGATAATGTTCTGTTATCTAAAATACACAGACTCTTAAGACACAACAATAAGAAAACAAACAAGATTTTAAAATGGGCCAACAACTTTAACAGACACTTCACCAAAGAAGATATACAGATGGGAAGTAAGTACATAAAAAGTTACTCACATCATATTTCACCAGGGAAATGAAAATTAAAACAACAATGAAATACCACTATACAACTATTAGAATGGCCAAAATCCAGAGCACCAACACCACCAAATGCTGACCAGGATGTATAGCAACAGGAGCTCTCATTTATTGCTGGTGGGAATACAACATGGCACAGCCACTTTGTAAGACAGATTGGTAGTTTCTCACAAAACTGAACATGCTCTTACCATACAATCCAGCACTCCTCATTATTTACTCAAAGGAGTTGAAAACTTATGTCCACACAGAAACCTGCACACAAATGTTTATAGCAGCTTTATTCAAGATTGTCAAAACTTGGAAGCAAGTAAGATATCCTTCAGTAGGTGAATGTACAAATAAACTGTGGTAGATTCAAACATTGAAATATTACTCACCACTAAATATAAATGAGCCATGAAGCCATGAAAAGACATGGAGGAATAGTAAATGCATATTATTAAGTGAAATAAGCCAATCTAAAATGCTACATATTATATGATTCCAACCATGGGACATTCTTGATAAAGCAAAACTATACGGACAGTGAAAGGTGGCTTCTAGGAGTTAGTGAAGAGGGAGAGATGAATAGGTGGAGCAGAGAGAATTTTTAGGGAAGTGAACCTATTCTGTATGATACCATAGTGGTAGACACATGTCATTGGCATTTTTCAAAACCCATAGTGTATACAACACCAAGCATGAACCCTAATGTAAAGTGTGGACTTCAGGTGATTATGATGTGTCCATGTAAGTTCGTCAACTGTCATAAGCGTACCATTCTGGTAGGGGATTTTGAGAGTGTGGGAGGCTATGCATGCATAAGGGCCAGGGGTACATGGGCAACCTCTGTACCTTCCATTCACTGATGCTCTTACCCTAAACTGCTCTAAAATATAAAGTGTATTTTTTTCAAAAAGCAAAACCAGAAGATAAAGAGGTAAAAAGAAGAGAAAGATAATAAAATTTGAGGGCCAGAGAGTATAATACCCACCTAATAAAAGTTCGGAAAGAGTGAAAATGAAGGGCATGAAATTATCTAATACTGCAAGAAAATTTTCCAAAATTGAGGGATACAAGTCCCTAGTATACTTGGTAAGTACCTGCTGAGCCCACCAAATGCCCAGCAACATCCATGAAAAGAGCTTGACCATTTGGAAGTGATTTGCCTATCATCAATTAAGCTTATGGAGGTTTCTTTTTTTGATTTATTTTTAATTGGAGGAAAATTGCTTGCCAATGTTGTGTTAGTTTCTTCCATACAACAATGCAAATCAGCCATAATTATACATATATCCCCGTCCTCTTGAGCTTCCCTCCCCTCCCCCATCCTACCCCTCTAGGTCATCACAGATCTTGTGTTATAAAAGATAATTGTTCTTTTTCAGTAGCTCCCACGTGGTACAGCGGTAAAGAATCTGCCTGCCAGTACAGGAGACACAAGAGACACAAGTTCAGTCCCTGGGTCAGGAAGATCCCCTGGAGCAGAGCATGGCAACCCACTCCAGTACTCTTGCCTCAAGAATCCCATGGACAGAGGAGCCTGGTGGGTTACAGTTCATAGGGTTGCACAGAGTAGGACACGACTGAGTGACTGAGCACGCACACACATAATATAAGGCTTTTGAATACATTACAGCCACTTCAGTGGAGTTTTCATTAGAATCAGTTAGCTGGATCAAAGTGCTAATGAGGCCCCAGTCATCGGCTAAAACCCTGGGTGGGCCATTCAATTAATTCTGTTCCATGCCCAGCCTCTTAACATTGAACACGAGGGAGGCAGTGTTAGTACAGATGGGTCAGTTCAAAACCCACCCCCAGTAAAGCATTCCAACTACCTGTCCTAGTGGAAGTTCTGTATCTTCATGTATAAAAGGCAGACCCCTAATTTTGGATAATCAAAATTTACTAATTATTTTATATAGTCAACTACTATCCATATACTGGGTTGGATCTGGGTCTTGAAATATTCTCTGGAGAAGGAAATAGTTGGATTCTCTGTATTTTTTGGTGGTTTCCTAGTTTTCTTTATTCATGTAAAAATTCAAGCAAGAGCCCAAAAGTTATTTTTCATGCTAGTATTTCCAAGCACACGAATTTTATATGCCAGTCAGATTTATTGTAATAGAAATAGAATGAATTAAGTCAGCTGCTTCTAGATGTTTGTGATTGATTTTCCAGAGCACCTTGGAGACTGCCCATTTATCTCCTACTGTTCTTAATTAAAAAAAAAAAAATACATCTTTGGTAAGGCCTATGCTATTTTCCATCTATCCTCCTTGGCACCTACTACTACATAGCACCACATGTTCTTTTCATGCGAGTTGCTTGATTTTACCACGTTTCTCTGAGGTTCTTTTTTTCTCCCTATGATCACTGTTTTTTTGTCAAATTCTCTTTGAATGATCGCTTTCTTTTCCTGTCTCTATTTCACGCTCACTTTTGAATGATACTTTTGGTAATATCCAAAAGGCTTATTTAGAAAGAAAAAGATCAGTAGGAAGAAAAACATTTTCTCTTACTCTAGGTTTTTCTCACATCTTAAAATATGATATTCTATTAATCTTGAAGATTTTTTAAAGTTTTCAAAAGTGAATATTAGTCAAGCCACAGTATAAGGCAATGCAGAGTCCGTTTACCTTTCTATGGCTCAATTTTATTCTTTGTAAAAGGCAGTCACTAATTTGTCCAGAGGTGATTCTCCTGGAATATAAGTAACTTCTTTCTTTTTTTTGTTACTTCTTTCTCACTGGTCTCTGCCTAAGCACTCTGAGCAGAGTCTGTCCTGTAAGATGAAGAAACTGAGGGACAGAGACCCATTGTGATTTGATGAAGGTCACATGGCTTGTCTGTGGCATTCAGAAATAGTTTGGTAAATTCAGTACACCAGTCTTCCCACTCAATTGTAAATCATTTAAACTCAGATTTAAGTATAATACCTTGCCTTGCTTACAGTGCCACAGCAGTCATTTTATTGTTACTGGCAGAGAAGGGGAGGGGGGGGATGAAAACTAATACAGTGGTTGAAAGTTAAATCTCTTTAACAGGCTAAGCTTAAAAACAAACTTACTGTTTTCCTTCAGTTCTTCGTTTTGCACCCTAGATTTGGTCTTTCTTGAAGAACATATGAAAAATTATTCCTTTGTCTTCTCTAGGGACAACTATCCCTGCTATAGTGAGAAGAGCCCTATAAAAGCCCTGATTCTAGATGGATCATTAGCTATGTTCCTTTGGGTAAGTTGTTTCATGACTGGCCTTCAGTTTTCTTGCCTTTAAAAATGAGGATTAGAGCAGAAAATTGCCAAGATCATTTTAGTCCCAACTTTTCTTCATGCTAAAATAAATAAAAGAAACCACACTCTGTGAGTGAGCACATGGAGTAAATAGAGAAGAAAGAAAAGAGACCAACCTTTGGTCAGGACTCTACACAAAGAAAAGTCCAAAGAGGTATGAAGCTGAGAAGTATGAGATGCTGTTAGCAACCTAGAAATGGATTTAGATATCATTTGGTATAGGTTCGTCATTTTACAGAGAACCTAAAGACTTGGATTAGATGGTCAAATTCCACCCCTAAGCTGTACTTTTTTGTTTATTGGTGTAGTTACCAATCAAAGGGAATATAGGATGAGCTGGAAGCAAGGACCTTAAGAAGTGAAGAGTATGGAAAGACAGAGTCTGACCATAATCTACAGAAAATGGACACCACTCTTTCAGCCAAACACTGATAACATCATTCGTAACATAACAGAATGTTTGACACTTGGCAAACATTCTGTGAGGCTATGCACCCATGAACACAGAGGCAGACAAATAAACTCATATTTCTCAAATTTAGGAATGCATGAGAATGATCTGAGGAAACTTGTTAAAACACAGATTCCAGGGTATGGCTCCTGGGATTGTGATTCAGTAGGTCTGTAATTACACCCACCAATCTGTATCTTTAAAAAAGTATTGCTGGTGATTCTAATGCAAGTCAGAACATACTGTAAGAAACTCTGGAGTAGAGAGAATAGATCAGACTGCTTCTATCTGGCACCCGTTCGTATATGGCCCATTAGAACAAGGTCTTCCAAGAAAAGAGTGCTCTACAGTGAGTTTTCTTTCACGTTAAAAAGTCAAAAGCAATACACAGAAAATTCAGGTATAATCCAAATCCAAGAATAGTATTTACTGACTGAAATAGATATAGGCTGCTAATTATCCCCTCTATCTTTAGCATCTTCATCATCACCTTTAATTATCTTTGCCCCTTGAGCATTTTAATCTACCATAGACATTATTTTACTAAACTTTACAGCAGCATTTGAAACATTTCGTATACTCTAAAGTAATGACCACCTCCACTTTTTTGAAATTCTTGCTTCACTTGACTTGCATGACATCAAGTTCTCAAGATTTAGCTCTTAATTTTCTGGCAGTGACTACTTAGTTTCCTTTGTGATACCTTCTTCCTATTCCCATTCCTGATAGGATGCTGATCTCCTCTGTTCTGGCCCTCTTCTCATTCTAAATTAGGAAAGAAAAGAAATAAATGGCAGCAGAAATGGAAAGAAAGAAAGTGAAATAAAACTGACAAATAAAGCTATTTGTAGATGACATGACCATATAACGGAGAAAAATCTAAATAAGCCACTAAAAAAACTATTGGAACTAATAAACAAGTTCAGCAAGGTTTCAGGATATAAGATCAATATACAAAAGCTAGTTGTATTTCTATACACTAGCAATGAATGATATAAAATGAAATTAAGAAAATAATTCCATTTACAATAGTATCAAAAAGAATAAAATCTTAGGATGTAATTTAACCCAAAAATGCAAGACTTGTACACTGGAAACTAGATAACATAATTGAAAGACATTAAGGAAGACCTAGATAAATGAAAAGACATCATTCTATGTTTATGGATTGGAAGAGTTAATACTGTTAAGAAGGCAGTACTGCACATAGGTCTACAGAGTCAAAAATAATCCCCATCAAAGTTATAACATTCTCTTTTGCAGAGACTTAAAGGCCAATCTTAAATTTTATATTGAAATTCAAGGGACACATAACATCCAAAACAATCTTGAAAAACAACAACAGAGATGAAGGAGTCACAATTTCTGATATAAAAACTTATTACAAAAGCTACAATAATCAAAACAATGTAAAACTGGCATAAGGATAGACCATTTAGATGACCATCCATCATATCCATGGATATGATATTCCATTTAGACCAATGGAATAGAATTACAATAAACCCAAACCTCTTTGGTAAGTTGATTTTTGACAAAGGTGCCAAGACCATTAAATGAGAAAGAACAATCTTTTCAGCAAATGGTGCTATATACACTGGATATCCACAGGCAAAAGAATGAATTTAGATCTGTACCTCACACCACATGCAAAAACTAATTCAAAATGAGTCAAAGACTTAAATAAAATGGCTAAAACTGTAAAACTCCTAGGAAAAAATCATAGGGATAAATTTTCTCACCTTGGATTTGGCAAGGTACTCTTAGATATGACATCAAAAGCATAAGCAACAGAAGAAAAATATGTAAGTTGAAAATTAAAACCTTTGTGAATCAAAGGACATTATCAATAACTATTAAGGTCATCCATAGAATGGGAGAAAATATTTGCAAATTGTATGCTTAACAAAGGATTGGTATCTATAATAGATCATAAAATCTCTTCTAACTCAAAAATAAAAAGACAAATAACACCATTTAAAATGATCAACGGATTTGAATAGACATTTAAAGGATATACAAATGGCTAATAAGCACATAAGTCTCCTTAGTTAAAGTCGCTCAGTTGAGCCCAACTTTTTGTGACTCCATGGACTATATAGTCCATGGAATTCTCCAGGACAGAATACTGGAGTGGGTAGCCTTTCCCTTCTCCAGGGGATCTTCCCAACCCAGGAAACAAACCTAGGTCTCCCACATTACAGACAGATTCTTTGCCAACTGAGCTATCAGAGAAGCCCTGACAGAAGCTTCTTCTTCTGACAGAAGCAGAAGATATTAAGAAGAGGTGGCGAGAATACACAGAAGAACTGTACAAAAAAGATCTTCATGACCCAGATAACCAAGATGGTGTGATCACTCACCTAGAGCCAGACATCCTGAAATGTGAAGTCAAGTGGGCCTTAGGAAGCATCACCACGAACAAGGCTAGTGGAGGTGATGGAATTCCAGTTGAGCTATTTCAAATCCTAAAAAATGATGCTGTGAAAGTGCTACACTCAATATGCCAACAAATTTGGAAAACTCAATAGTGGCCACAGGACTGGAAAAGGTCAGTTTTCATTCCAATCCCAAAGAAAGGCAATGCCAAAGAATGTTCAAACTACCACACAATTGCACTCATCTCACACGCTAGCAAAGTAATGCTCAAAATTCCCCAAGCCAGGCTTCAACAGTATGTTAACAGAGAAATTCCAGATGTACAAGCCTGATTTAGAAAAGACAGAGGAACCAGATATCAAATTGCCAACATCCGTTGCATCATCGAGAAAGCAAGAGCATTCCAGAAAAATATCTACCTCTGCTTTATTGACTAAATCAAAGCCTTTGACTATGTGGATCACAACAAACTATGGAAAATTCTTAAAGAGATGAGAATATCAGGCCACCTTACCTGCCTCCTGAGAAATCTGTATGCAGGTCAAGAAGTAACAGTTAGAACTGGACATGGAACAACAGACTGGTTCAAAATTGGAAAAGGAGTATGCCAAGGCTGTATGTTATCACCCTGCTTATTTAACTTATATGCAGAGTACATTATGAGAAATGCTGGGCTGTATGAAGCACAAGCTAGAATCAAGATTTCAGGGAGAAACATCCATAACCTCAGGTATGCAGATGACACCATCCTTATGGCAGAAAGCAAAGGCTCTATAAGAAGAGTCTCTTGATGAAAGTGAAAGAGGAGAGTGAAAAAGTTGGCTTAAAACGCAACGTTCAAAAAACTGAGATCATAGCATCTGGTCCCATCACTTTATGGCAAATAGATGGGGAAACAATGGAAACAGTGACAGAATTTATTTTCTTGGGCTCCACTATCACTGCAGATGGTGATTGCAGTTACGAAATTAAAAGACACTTGCTCCTTGGAAGAAAAGCTATGACCAACCTAGACAGCATATTAAAACACAGAAATATTACTTTGCCAACAAAGGTCTGTTTAGTCAAAGCTATGGTTTTTCCAGTAGTCATGTATGGATGTGAGAGTTGGACTATAAAGAAAGCTGAGTGCAGAAGAATTGATGCTTTTGAACTGTGGTGTTGGAGAAGACTCTTGAGAGTCTGTTGGACTACAGGGAGATCCAACCAGTCTATCCTCAAGGAAATCAGTCCTGAATATTCATTGGAAGGATTGATGTTGAAAACGAAACTCCAATACTTTGGCCATCTGATGTGAAGAACAGACTCACTGGAGAAGACCCTGATGCTGGGAAAGATTGAAGGCAGGAAGAGAAGGGAATGACAGAGGATGAGATGGTTGGATGGCATCACCGACTTGATGGACATGAGTTTGGGCAAACTCATGTCACTGCCCAAAAATGTTAGATGGTCCCTCAGAAACTTAAACATAAAATTATGAAATGGTCCAGCAATTCTCCTCCTAAGGACATACTCAAGAGAATTTTAAAACATATGTTCACACAAAAACTTTTACATGAATGTTCGTTCATAGCAACATTTGACTTCTTTTATTTAGGGTAATGTTTTCAAGATTCAGTCACGTTGTACCATGTAGAAGCATTTCATTCTTCTTTATTGCCTAACAATATTCCATTGCATGTCTATACTATATTTTACTTAATCATTCATCAGGTAGATGGAAATTTTTATTGCATTGTTTATGGAATGCTGTTCAATTGTCAATACGGTTCTTGTATTGAAAAGTAAGGATATCTGTGATATATTTTTAAATGGCAATTCACATAGAAGACAAATATGAATATTTTATAAGATGATATATTTTTCAGACTATTAATAAAGTATATATACACACATACATGTGTATGTGAGTGTGAATTTTCACTTGAAGAGTTCAGTTCAGTTCAGTCGCTCAGTTGTGTCCAACTCTTTGCAACCCCATGAATCGCAGCACGCCAGGCCTCCCTGTCCATCACCAACTCCCAGAATTCACTCAAACTCACGTCCATCGAGTCGGTGATGCCATCCAGCCATCTCATCCTCTGTCGTCCCCTTCTCCTCCTGCCCCCAATCCCTCCCAGCATCAGAGTCTTTTCCAATGAGTCAACTCTTCACATGAGGTGGCCAAAGTACTGGAGTTTCAGCTTTAGCATCATTCCTTCCAAAGAACACCCAGGACTGATCTCCTTTAGGATGGACTGGTTGGATCTCCTTGCAGTCCAAGGGACTCTCAAGAGTCTTCTCCAACACCGCAGTTCAAAAGCATCAATTATTCAGTGCTCAGCTTTCTTCACAGTCCAATTCTCACATTCATACATGACCACAGGAAAAACCATAGCCTTGACTAGACGGACCTTTGTTGGTAAAGTAATGTCTCTGCTTTTGAATATGCTATCTAGGTTAGTCATAACTTTCCTTCCAAGAAGTAAGCGTCTTTTAATTTCATGGCTGCGATCACCATCTGCAGTGATTTTGGAGCCCAAAAATATAAAGTCTGACACTGTTTCCCCGTCTATTCCCCATGAAGTGATGGGACCAGATGCCATGATCTTCGTTTTCTGAATGTTGAGCTTTAAGCCAACATTTTCACTCTCCTTTTCACTTTCATCAAGAGGCTTTTCAGTTCCTCTTCACTTTCTGCCATAAGGGTGGTGTCATCTGCATATCTGAGGTTATTGATATTTCCTCCCCGCAATCTTGATTCCAGCTTGTGCTTCTTCCAGCCCAGCATTTCTTGTGATGTACTCTGCATATAAGTTAAATAAGCAGGGTGACAATATACAGCCTTGACGTACTGAAGAGTAAAGGATATTAAAATAATACTCACTAAACTATTAATGGTTAATTTGTGGATTGTAGAGGTAAGGAATAAACTTTCATTTTTTTTTTTACTTCTTACTTTTGATTGATTATTTCCCAGTGAAGATGTACTTCTTTTGTAACAGAAAAAATTTTAAACACTCCTTCCACACTAAAATTCTTTCAGTTGCTCAAACGTTCCATTCTCTTTCACATTTTCAAGATTTTATCCATGATTTCCTTCTGCCTAAAACACTATTTCTCTTGATAGCTTTGCCTGCCTATTCATCTTGCAAGTTTTGATTTCTCCATCATTTTCTCCTGGAAGCCTGCCCTAAGTACCCTTCCCTTGAACTGAACTAAACCTCCCTGTAACCTTGCAGAGCAGGCTTTCCTCTGCATTCCAAAGCACCCCATACTGCCTTAAGATAGCACTTAGCACACACTGGGCTGTGATAGTTGCATTCCCTGTCTTCACCATTATACTGTTTTATATACTACAGCATTCTCAATAGATATTCAATATTTATTGAATTGATTTATTGATTTTTGGACAGGACATTACTGAAAATCCCATTTTTTTTTATTCCAAAAAATAAAGAAATATAGAAGACATTGACCATCCGGTCAAAGCTATGGTTTTTCCAGGAGTCATGTATAGACGTGAGAGTTGGACCATAAAAAAGACTGAGCACCAAAGAATTGATGCTTTTGAACTGTGGTGTTGGAGAAGACTCTTGAGTGTCCCTTGGACCACAAGGAGATCAAACCAGTTAATCCTAAAGGAAATCAATCCCAAATAATCATAATTGGGACTGATGCTGAAGCTGAAGTTCCAATATTTTGGCCACCTGATGCAAAGAGCTAACTCATTGAAAAAGACCCTAATGCTGGGAAAGTGGAAAAGACTGAAGGCAGGAAGAGAAGGGAATGATAGCAGATGAGACAGTTGGATGGCATCACCGATTCAATGGACATGAGTTTGAGCAAGCTCTGGGAGATGGTGAAGGACAGGGATGCCTGGTGTGCTGCAGTCCATGGGGTTGCAATGAGTCGGACAAGACTGAGCAATGGAAAAACAACAAATGGAAAACAACAATGGAAAAACAACAAAAAAAGACACTAAAGAAGGGAGCAAGAGAAAGCTAACTCAGAGATATCTTTCTTTAATCCAGATGAAGAGCTAGGTGGACAGGCAGAAGGAAAAAAAAAAAACAAAGCGGCCTGATAGAAAAAGAGATCTGGGCAACATGGTCTGTCATAACTTCATCTTTCCCCTGAAATCAATTTTCCACCCACAATGGACTACTCAGTACTCCCACAATCCAAACACATACTTATACACCTATAAAATTTTCATTTATTATTGCAGCCCCAAATGCTCTTCCACATTCTCTGTATCCACCCAAATCCTATTTTTGACAGGCTTTTGACCTTGTAGAGGCTTCTGACAGAATTCACTACTGCCATCTTTGTCAAACCTAACCTTCTCTTGGCTTTTGTGACACCTCAGTGTTTTCCTCCCTTTTTCTTGGCTACACTATTTCAATCTCATTTGACAGCTCCTCCTCCTCCATCATTTGACTCCTAACGCTGGAATTTCTGCAATGAAATCCATCCAGCCAATGGACGAACGGAAGAGGCCATGATGAAAAGACCAGTGTAGCCCACAGTGCCATAGACAGTGGAGTGATAATCAACAAACTCCCGAGGGAACCAAAGTGTGACCCAAGAATTTTCTATCCTATCAGTTTGCACTTCAACACACAGATATTCTCAAGCCTGCCAAAGTTCAAGAAATGCAACACTCATGAGGGCTGGTTTAAAAAAAATAACTAGCATCTTATAAAACCTAGACAACCAAGAGATACATGAAAACAAAGAACTCAGGAATAAAGAAGCTGTAATAAAAGGAGTAGTGTTAGGCACTGAATTCATTTAAACACAGAAGCAGGACCGAACAACTTAGAGAATTCTAGGTGGAGAACAGAATACAAATGTTATAAACTATGAGAAGGTAAAAATAATAATATAGCTAACAAAAATCATGAGATGGAAGGAAAAGTGTATTTCATCACATTATATAATGATAACTTATTTCCTCATATTTATAATAATAGTTCATTATGTACCAGGCACTGTGTCAAGTATTATGTATGTATTAACTCTTTTATTCTTTACAATCCAGTGAAGTAGGAAATTTTTTAACATTTTATTTTATATTGAAATATAGCCAAAATGTTGTGATAGTTTCAGATGGACAGCAAAGGGACTCAGCCATACATACACATGTATCCATTCTCCCCCTTATGAAGTAGGCACTTTTTAGTCTTCGTTCTAAAAACGAGAAAACTGAGGCAAATAGAGATTAAATTATTTGCCTACCTTATAGCTAGTAAGTTGCAGAACTGAGCTTAACCCAAGCAGGCTGTCTTCAGAACCCATATCCTTAATCAACTAGCCAGGGAATCAGTCTAACACTCTCAAGAACTGAAACATGGAGATAAAAATATAGTAACTATAACTTCTTTGTATTTTCCAAATCTTTAATCTTAACTTTAAAAGTCTTTCAGAGACTACTATTTCTTGAGAGGGAAGAAACATTTATCTGAAATTTGTCAGTTTCTTTACTTTCACTTTAATCTATTAGTCTTTTGTTCAACTTCTGACTTTTTGAAAGAGCATGTATATTATTTCTATTAAAATTTTATATCTATCCATTCCTTAATCCTTTATAATAAAAGTGATGTCCAGAATAATGTTCATTAATCTTAGTAATTAATGTTTATGAACTATTTACTATTTGCCAGATAGCAAAGTAAGCACTTCAAATGGATTATCTTATTATCACAGCAATCTTATAGTTACTATTTTTATCCTCTTTTATTCAGATAAGCAAATTAAGGCACATACTGATTAGTTCTATTTCCTGCAGGTTTCTGGAGGTATTTTTTCCCTCCTTTTTGTACTTCTCTATATTGCTGGCTTATTTTATAATGAATACTGCATGCATTTTTTAATAAAATGCAAAAACCATTCTAAAAGCATATTTTTAA
Source organism: Bos grunniens (assembly GCF_055505025.1). Lineage (NCBI taxonomy): Eukaryota > Metazoa > Chordata > Mammalia > Artiodactyla > Bovidae > Bos > Bos grunniens. Next base: position 93,483,303 of record NC_141194.1, on the reverse strand, counting down.
ATAAATAACTCTTGAAGATTCCCAGTGGTCAGCCTTAAGCCTTTCTCTCCTGTTCTGTACTCATTTTCTAAACCATGTCATCAACTCCCATAGTTTTGAATACCATTCACAGGTAAATGGCTCCCAAATCTCTATTTCTACTTCAGGGCCCGTCTTTTCAATTCCAGACACATATGTTCAACTGCCAACAAGATATCCCCTTTTTATGCTTCATAAGCACCTCAAATTCAACATGTCCAAAATCATACTCATCACCCCAATCTGGTCCTCCATGTTTCATAATCTAATAGATGATAGCACTCTCCATCCAAATGCATAATCCACAAACACATGAATCATTTTTTATTCCTCTCCTTCTCTCACCCTGTGGATCCAATTTCTCACCAAAAGCATGCTACCTCTACTTCTCTCTACTGTCTACTTATCTCCATCTCTACTACCACTTCCTTTATCCAAGGCATCATAAGCTCTTGCAATAACCTTCTAACTGGTCAACCTTTAAACCACTCTTGCCCCCCTTACAATTCATCCTTCTCACAACAGCCAAACAGATGCTAATCAACATAAAAGGAACTGTGTATCTCCCCTGCTTAAAACCCTTCAATGAATTCCCACTGTTTTTAGAATAAACTAAGAAATCCCACACACTTTGTGGTAGCAACTGCAAATTGCCTACCTAATGTGTTTTCCCCTTTTCTAATAAAACCAGTAGATTTTTTTAGGAGTAGTAATAGACTAAATTGAAAATGAAACCTCCTCATACTCTATTGTAGCTAAAGGTGGCCATCCAACCCAGTTCTATCTAATAGATAAATGGGGCTTCCAGGAAAACTTACTTTCCTGATGGAATGAGACAGACTTAGCTGTCATATGTTTGTTTGTTTGTTTTGTCCTTTGCATTCTTTCCTTTTGCTTCCTGTAAGTAGAACAGCAGGAAGCCTGAAGATAGAAGCCATGCTCACTGGATCATAGAACAAAAAGATAGATGCTTGAGTCCTGAAACTTATGAGTCCTGAACTGTTGACATTGAGGCTCCTTTATGTTAGAAAAATAAAGTTTTTATTTTGTTAAACCACCATAACTTGGTTTCTGTTACATGCAGCCTAAGAGTCCTAATAGATACAATCTTGTATGATATAGTCCCTGCCTACCTCTTCAGACTTATCTCAAGCAACTCTCCTCCACATTCACTATATTACCACCACACTGACTTTCCTTTTATTCTTCAAACACAATCTCTTTTCTGCTTCAAGGTATTTGGATTTGCTGACCCCTCTGCCTGGAATAATCTCTTTCCCACTCTTCACAGGCTAATTTCCACTCATTATTTAGATCTGAGCTTAAGGGACTTCTCTTTAGTGTGGGCTTCCCTGACCACCCCCTCCCAATCTAAATTAGGTGTTTTCATAATATTCCTTGAACTTTTCCTTCTTAGCCTGTTTTGTTATTTATATATTTTTTTTATTTGCAGGGTTTTCCCCCTTTAGTTTAACTTCTGTCTCCCTAAATAGCTTCTGAGCTCTATAATGTCAGGGACTGTGTTTGTCTTGTCCACTACTGAGTATGTATCTAGCCCCTACAACAGTGCTTGCCACATGGAGTGCTAGTAAGTGAACAACCTACTGAAATTTCAGGTGCTTTGTGTCATTTTCCCTGCTCTCCTGAATCAGGATTAATCATTCCTCTTTCTGTGCTTCTATGGCATATCAATTGGACCTTTATTTTATTTCATGTTTTAAAGGATCTCAAAGTCTACTCAGAAGAAAAATACAGAAACTACTTATAATACAGTGTAACAAGTGCAACATTTGAAGTATGAGCAAGATACAAAAATAGAGCAAGGGAAAGGCCTATGAACTCAGTGAAGTTGTAGAGATGAGATCAGTGAAGTCTGTCAGGAACTGGTAACATCTAGGCAGTGTTTTGAAGACTAAATGAGAATTTTCAGGTAGACAAGGGGAAGAAGGGAAACCCAAGCAAAGACTGTAGCCCAGCAATCACACTGCTGGGCATATACACAGAGGAAACCAGAATTGAAAGAGATGCGTGTACCCCAATGTTCATCGCAGCACTGTTTCTAATAGCCAGGACGTGGAAGCAACCTAGATGTCCATCAGCAGATGAATGGATAAGAAAACTGTAGTACATATACACAATGAAGTATTACTCAGCCATTAAAAAGAATACATTTGAATCAGTAATAATGAGGTGGATGAAACTGGAGCCTATTATACAGAGTGAAGTAAGCCAGAAAGAAAAACACCAATACAGTATACTAACGCATATATATGGAATTTAGAAAGATGGTAACGATAACCCTGTATGTGAGACAGCAAAAGAGACACAGATGTATAGAACAGTCTTTTGGACTCTGTGGGAGAGGGAGAGGGTGGGATGATTTGGGAGAATGGCATTGAAACATGTATAATATCATATGTGAAACGAATCACCAGTCCAGGTTCAATGCATGATACAGGATGCTCGGGGCTGGTGCACTGGGATGACCCAGAGGGATGGTATGGAGAGGGAGGTGGGAAGGGGGTTCAGGATGGGGAACACGTGTATACCCATGGCGGATTCATGTTGATGTATGGCAAAACCAATACAATATTGTAAAGTAAAAAAAAATAAAAAATAAATAAATGAAAAAAAAAAAAGAAAATGCATTGCAGGGTAAAAAAGCAAAGAGTGCTCAGAATCAATAAAGCACAAAGTGTAAGGAAGGTATTAGAAGCATAGTGTGAGTAACATTGTTGAGGGGGAAAAAAATCTAACACAATAAACATGGATTTCTTCATAAGACTGCTCTCATAGATTCATTTTGTTTTAAGTTTGGCCAAAGAATTGTAGAACAAATAGAACCATGATTGATATTTCATAACTTCCATAATCAATTCATGCGTGCTCATGTCTGCAACAAATTAGAAAAATATTTTCCTTTGAGACATTAGGATGTGGGTGAAGTCACACATATATATTCCATAGCTCTGCCCAGCTAAGACACCCAGTTGTCTCCATTTCTACAGAAGAAATTGTCCAAAAGCAAGGCTGGGGGTATTAGACACAGTCAAGACCTTGAAGTGCCTATGATGTCACCATAATGAGTTTTGATGTTTATAGACAATGAATAAACACAGAAAGGTTTTAATCATGGCAGAGATTATCCTCAAATCTGAGTCCTAGAAAAGACCATTGAAGGTAAGGGGACCAGTAAAGACTCTATTGCAACAATAAAAGCAACTATGAGAACCTCAACTAAGACAGTGGAACTTGAGGATGGAAGGAATAAAACTGGGAAGATAATTCAGAGGCAAAAATGACTGGATTTAATAATTCACTAGTTATGGAGGCCTAATTAGGCAAGAGAGGAAGAAATAAAGGATCATTTGGAGGTTTCCATTCTAGAAACTGATCATCATGCCATTTAGTGAGAGAGAGAATATAGAAAGAAAGGTATATTTGGAAGGAGAGATAATTAATTCAGTTTGAGACATGTGGGTCAGGAAGATCCCCTGGAGGAGGAAATGGCAACCTATTCCAGTATTCTTGACTGGGAAAAATCCCATGGATAGAGGAGTCTGGAGGGCTGCAGTCCATAGGGTTGCAACGAGTTGAAGATGACTGAGTGACTGAGCATGACACAGCAGAGGACATGTGGTATTTGAGGCATCTCTGAGATATCCAAGTGGGAATATCTAGCAGGTTAGATGGACCCATGAGTCTGGAGCCCTAAACAGACTGGATAAAAGATATGGATTTGAGATTTATCAGAGAAGAGGACAACCTAAACTAAGGCTTTAGAAGTCAATATAGGGAGAAAAGAATGGCCTTGATAGATTTACAAATTTAGAATAAGAAATACCTAGTCACTGATTGGATAAGGGAATGTGACAGAGAGGGAAGTCTAGGACAAACCATAGATTTTTGGTTTTAGAGCCTGAGTGAGTAATGGTTCCAGTGTTACAAACTAAATTGTGCCCCCGCCACCATCCAAATTCATATGTTAAAGCCCTAATATCCATTATTTTTTAATGTGATTGTATTTGAAGACAGGGCCTTTAAAGAGGTAATTAAGGAAAAATGAAGTTGGATGGCCTAATCCAATATGACTGGTGTCTTTATAAGAAGAGAAGATTAGGACATATATAGGCATAGAAGGGGAGTACCACGTGAACATGAAGGCCATCTACAAGTCAAGGAGGAGGCTTCAGAAGAAGCCAACTTTGCTGAGGCCCTGATCTTGGACTTCTAGCCTTCAGAGCTGTAGAAATATAAGTTTCTGTTGTCTAAGCCACACAGTCTGTGGTACTTTATTATGGCAGCTCTAGCAAACTAACGCAGCCACCAACTGAGATTAACATTGTGGGAAAAAAAGTAGGTTGGAAGAAAGTGGTGTTGAAAGGTTTTTTTTTATTTAAATTTATTTTAATTGGAGGCTAATTACTTTACAATATTGTAGTGGTTTTGCCATACATCAACATGAATCCGCCATGGGTGTACACGTGTTCCCCATCTGAACCCCCCTCCCACCTCCCTCCCCATACCATCCCTCTGGGTCATCCCAGTGCACCAGCCCCAAGCTTCCTGTATCCTGCATCAAAACTGGACTGGCGATTCATTTCACATATGATATTATACATGTTTCAATGCCATTCTCCCAAATCATCCCACCCTCTCCCTCTCCCACAGAGTCCAAAAGACTGTTCTATACATCAGTGTCTCTTTTGCTGTCTCACATAAAGGGTTATTGTTACCATCTTTCTAAATTCCATATATATGCGTTAGTATACTGTATTGGTGTTTTCCTTTCTGGCTTACTTCACTCTGTATAATAGGCTCCAGTTTCATCCACCTCATTATTACTGATTCAAATGTATTGTTTTTAATGGCTGAGTAGTACTCCATTGTGTATATGTACCACAGCTTTCTTATCCATTTATCTGCTGATGGACATCTAGGTTGCTTCCACGTCCTGGCTATTAGAAACAGTGCTGCGATGAACATTGGGGTACACACGTCTCTTTCAATTCTGGTTTCCTTGGTGTGTATGCCCAGCAGTGGGATTGCTGGGTCATAAGGCAGTTCTATTTCCAGTTTTTAAAGGAATCTCCATACTGTTCTCCATAGTGGCTATACTAGTTTGCATTCCCACCAACAGCGTAAGAGGGTTCCCTTTTCTCCACACCCTCTCCAGCATTCATTGCTTGTAGACTTTTGGATCGCAACCATTCTGACTGGCTCGAAGACCAGAAACGATAAAACTCCTAGAGGAGAACATAGGCAAAACACTCTCCAACATAAATCACAGCAGGATCCTCTATAACCCACCTCCCAGAATATTGGAAATAAAAGCAAAATAAACAAATGGGACCTAATTAAAATTAAAAGCTTCTGCACAACAAAAGAAACTATAAGCAAGGTGAAAAGACAGCCTTCAGAATGGGAGAAAATAAAAGCAAATGAAGCAACTGACAAACAACTAATCTCAAAAATATGCAAGCAACTCCTGCAGCTCAATTCCAGAAAAATAAACGACCCAATCAAAAAATGGGCCAAAGAACTAAATAGACATTCCTCCAAAGAAGACATACAAAAAAAAAAAAAAGAAGACATACAGATGGCCAACAAACACATGAAAAGATGCTCAACATCACTCATTATCAGAGAAATGAAAGAAGATTTTGATGTGGGACATGTTGCATTTTGAGATTCTTGAGATCCATCGAGGTAGAGATAGTCAAATGACTTTGAAATTCAAAAGACATATTGGAGTTGTAAGTATAGATTTAGAAATCATTGGTATGTAAGTTATATTTTAAACTGTAGAAGTGGATGAGATCATCTAAGAAGGGTATATATAGTGAGAGGATCATCAGTGATAGAATCATAAGGAATATCAACATTATGGAACAGACTAAGGAAGACAGTGTAGGAAAAGAAAATAATCAGAGAGACAGAATGAAAAGAGAGAGAAAACTTGTAATTAACCATTTAAATCTTGTTTTTAATTATAATTTGTTGACTACATATTGATCTTAGTCCTCAAAGAGCTTTAATATAGAGAAAAAGGCACTATCTTATTCATTTCTGAATCTCCTATACTAAGCACAGTGCTTGACATTTAATATCCTTGCAGTAAATATTTGTTAGATCAAATGGAATTGAAATTAGGTCTCCATTCTTTTCTTTGTTTTGTTTGCTTATTTCTGGAGTATGCAGCATGCATTGCCACTGATATTTTAAGTTCATAGTGAAAAATCATTTCAAAGTGTCCTAGGCTTGGTCCCCTTCCAAACCAACCCCCAGGACAATAGTTTTCATTATAACCTTCTGTCTTTGCCATTCTGGATGGAATTCTGTGCACAGAAGTTATATACATATATGGGTATATCGATGCAACAAATCGCAGCACAGGAGCCCCCTGGGCTCCCTCAGGCTCTGGTATGACATATTTGAGCCATATAAATTCAGCTTCTCCTCTGGCATCTGTTAGTCGACTCACTTGCAACTCCACCTCAGCAGTGGTCTCTCAGTCCTCTCAAAGCAGGGAAAGAGTGCTGTGTGCTGAGAGATCATGGCAAAGAATCCTCCAGAGAACTGTGAGGACTGTCACATTCTAAATGTAAGTTGATTCATATTTTTTCCCCTTTTGAGCAAAAGCATGGCTTTACAGAGATATCGTATTGCTATGTGAACATTAAAAAGTGAAATTAAAAGTGACTTTGAATTACGGCTTGCATTTTTAAGGGCTATTGTTTATTTTTTGTTGTTGTTCTCTTTGTATTTTGCTTAGGCAGAAGCTTTTAAATCCAAGAAGATATGTAAATTACTTAAGATTTGTGGATTGGTATTTGGTATCCTCGCCTTAACTCTAATTGTCCTGTTTTGGGGGAGTAAGCACTTCTGGCCTGAGACACCCAAAAAAGTAAGTAAATGAACACTATTATCCAAAGATTCTGTTTTGAGTTTATTGAATTTAATTAGTGGTTGACATGTATATTACTCTGAAAATGAAAGTCACTGTTTGTTTTACATTTATTTTTTGGTGACGTGAAAAACTGAACCAAGATTTCGGTTCACTCTTTTTCTGCCTAATTATTTTGGCAAAATGGAGAACAAAGTTTTCTCTGTATTTCAGTTAGTAATGATAAGATGTAGAATTATCCATTCTTTTTTAATGCTTGGTTTTAAGGAGTTAAAGTTCCTCCTAGAAGAAAAATTCTTACTGTAAGAAAAAATAGTTTTCATCTTTCTTTCAATTATCTGGGCAGAAACTGATGGAAAAGTAATTATGCTACCACATAAGAAGAAACCACCAGAAATGGCAGCAAAAGATTTTCAGGGATTACGTTTCTGACTTAATGCATCTCCTGTGAGGACAGGCAGCAAGCTCCTTTTCAGAAGGAGTAATTCTCGTACCTGAATTCACATTTATTTGTGACTCAAAAAAAAAAAAAAAAAACTAGAGCTTTTCAGCTTCTCACTACAGGTTAGTGTTATGTTAGGGTTTAGCCACAGTTGTTGCTGTCCCAGTGAGATAGTAATGCCACAAGGTAGAAAAGTGACACCAAGTCATTAATCACAGATGTCTCAGAATGCTTCTGATATTAGGGTTATTTAGTGAAGCTTAGCAGGCCACTGTAGTTGATATTAGTGTACCTTAGTGTTATTGTCACCCCTGGGCTCATACACAATGAGCAAGTTTAGCTGTGACTCAAAGGAAATCATAGCCCCTTCATGCCAACAATTTCCATTTGAAAGAGAATTAATAAATTTACAAGCTGTACAGTGTGAAGATGATTTTCTGGTTTTATCACATTTTTTTTCAGGGTGTAGGATGTTGCTGTTGTTACCACTGTTATTAATTATTTGCTAGCAGACATAGGAAGGGAAAGGCACACATCTAGGAGGCAGGATGAAATAATGGGGAAGGGAAGAAGAAAATAATGGGTTGTTATGAACCATTAGGGAGCTTCCCCAGTGACTAAGTGATAAAGAATCCACCTGCAATGCAGGAGAAACAGAAGGTGCAGGTTTGATCTCTGGGTCAGGAAGATTCCCTGGAGGAGGGCATAGCAATCCACTCCAGTATTCTTGTCTGAAAAATCCCATGGACAGAGGAGCCTGGCAGACTACAGTCCGTGGGGTCACAGAGTTGGACACAACTGAAGTGACTGAGCATGAACCATTAGGAGCCAAAGGAGTGATAGGAGCAAAGAGAAAATAATATGGATTAATAAGGAAGGACACTGGGGGTATAGAAAATAGAAAGTCAACTGGAAAGTGAAAGTCGTTCAGTCGTGTCCGACTCTTTGCGATCCCACTGACTATACATTCCATGGAATTCTCCAGGCCAGAATGCTGGAATGTGTAGCCTTTCCCTTCTCCAAGGGATCTTCCCAACCCAGGGATTGAACCCAGGTCTCCCACATTACAGGCGGATTCTTTACCAGCTGAGCCAGAAGTCAACTGGACAAATGTCTAAAAAAAAAAAAAAAACAGAGAAGTAAGACATAACACCCTTTGGATTCTTCACCTCTGCTGCCATACTGACTTTCATTTAGTCCCAGGGGCTACCTTATCAAGTTTAAACAGGAGAAAGAATAGTGAACTTTCTTTGCTTGTTTTTTTTTATACCTTGCTCCAGAAAGGATTTTTTGCATCATCCATTGCATATAGTTAGCCCTTTCTCTTATCATTCTCACTGTTCTCTGCTTCTCAACTACTTTCTGTTCACATGTTTTTCTAGAGAAGCCATCTAACGTTGAGGCTAGCAAAGTTGGCAAAGTAATTAAGATCAGGAAAGAAATAGTAAATAAATAAGAGTGCCAAGATACATTCTGATCCAATTTTGCTATTACATAACTCATTCCCAAGGTGACACGCTGCCCCACAAATTGAATCTTGGGTCCTCTTGACAATTACAGATGGGACAGAGAAGAATTGGTCTTCCCCAGTGGCTCAGAGGTAAAGAATCTGGCTGCAATTGCAGAGATGCAGGAGATACAGTTTCAGTCCCTGGGTAGAGAAGATCCCCTGGAGGAGGGCATGGCAACCCACTCCAGCATTCTTGCCTAAAGAATCCCATGGGCAGAGGAGCCTTGTGGGCTACAGTTCCTAGGGTCTCAAAGAGTTGGACACGACTAAAGTGATTGAGCACGAGCACAAGAGGAGAATAAACTGTTTGTCCTTCATGACCATAATGTACTTAACTGGGTGTAGTCAGTCACTAGCCCTTTCAGCCACCAATATGTATGTGCCTAAATATGGGGCTCTATGACTTTTCTGGTTTTATTGTAGCCATTGTAATTGCAAATCTTATTCTGAAAAATTTTGTATTTTCCTAAAACTGCAGTGCTATTTGTCTCAGTGTAATTATAAATGACTGTGTGGGGACCTCGCTTTTATCTAACAAGGTGTCAAGCTCACTAACAGAGCCCATGGTCACCTCTGCTTTTGTATTATATCATCTTTGCTTCTCACTCCAGTTTGCTTTTTAATGCAATCCTGTAATTTCCTCAAACCAAATGTCAAATCTTGTCACTGTGGGCAAAGAAGAGGTGGGGTATGTTAGTAAATAAAGTTTATCAGGAACCAAATCTCTCAAGAAGTAATCCATTTGAGTATGTAACTTTTTAGCAAAGGAATTCTCAGAAATGAACGCAAAGCAATCTGGTAAAAGATAATACATAGGTGTCTCCTGAGGTAACTTTTTTCTACTGTGAACAAAGGTTGTTTGTTCTTCATTCCAATGGGGAGTTGTGATTTATTGCCTTTGATATTGAAGTCCAGGCCTTGCCCCAGAAGACCAGGTTAGGTCCACTGCAAACCAAGGACCCAGTTGGAGATGTGGATGCTCCACTAAGTCCACTACCTTCAATTCCCAGACAAAGAGCCCCAGGGAACATCTAGGTTTCCGATGGCTAGGGCTGCTAATAAGGCTGCCTCAGAGAGGACTTAATAAATGCTGGGAAGTGAAGAGAAGTCAGACTAGTCTTGGAAGAAGATTTGCAGAGGAAAATGATCCAGGCATCTTGCACAAATTAAAGAGGCTCCCCTTAAGAGTATGGTCTGGCAAGAATCATCAGTTAGCAGATGAAAACCCAGGATCTTCTGGACTTTCCTTTACAAGACTGTGGGACCTATGGAGACTGTGGGGACCTTGGTGGAGAGAACTGGTGATGCTGTTATGCTCATGGATGACAGTGATGTGTTTGGCATCCCAGGACTCCCTCCAAGTTTTTAATGTTTGCTCCTCTAGCCTCCAACCACACCTCATTTTTATTTTGCTTTTTGACATTTGCTTATAATAAAGTGTTTATTTAACATTCCACATCTGGTGTTGACATTTCCATGCCAGTAAGTTCTCCCCTCCTCCTCCCATTACCTCCCACCTTGATGTGGACAAAAGATCCAGATTTTTGATCTGAAATGGGAAGTAAGCTATGATGGACTCCTTCTCTCCACACACCTCAGGCATGAGCACATGCACACAGAAAAGAGAGAGGAAGGGATGAAAATAAAGTGAAACAAGGAAGACTAACTTTGAGAGAACTGCTTCACTCCCTTACAGGCTACAGATCCCCAACCCACAGCCACGTATAGAAGCCACTCGAGCTGAATGAAAGCCAGTCCATTGAGTTCTATATGCAGCTTTCTTAAACCGAGCAGAGGGTACCTATTCAGTCCCAGAGGTTTCAAGAGGGCATCACAAGGCTCCACTTCCATGCAGTGACTGCCCAGTCATCTTTGAAGCAGATTCCCTAGAGATACATTCTTGCTTAAGGCTCCCTGTATCACACATAGAACTTGAAACAAGGAGAAATCAACTCTCCAGCTAATTTATTCAATATGGAGAAAACAAGGCAGAAAAATCCCAGCTTTTAAACCAACAGTTGATAGATATAGCACAGACCTTGTAGCCTATCCTCCCTCCAATCCTTTGTAGAATGAGGCAGAAGACTAATTAATTAAATAAATGAAAGGCTGCCCTTCCTGCCATATATAGGAACTGCCTGGTGATTTTAGGGCTATTTGGAAAGCCTAAGTCCTAAGACCCACATGGCAATCCGCAGATTCCTGGAGATGTCCCCTCAGCTCCTGCATATAAACAGGATGAAATGAGAATGGTTAGGATAGGTGGGCATCTGTCTGCCCTCCCCCTCACATCAACTGCAGATGACAATTCAAAGAGTTTCACTCAGGACTGCAAACACAACAGCATTCTAGCCTGAAAATCCTTTGCTCAGAAAAAGCACTTTCCTGATAAGTCAGGATCTGGCTTTTTTGAGGCTATTTCTCTAATACTAATATTGGCCAGGGCCAACTTTATTCATTCCCCTTGTAGGCACACAGGGGATACAACTTTCTTCCCTGAGTTCCCCGGGTTTTCCAGTTTGGTGGGTGAAATGTGGGTCTGGAGAAGCATTTCATCCTCTCAAGTGAAAGATGGAGCTGGAATCTATTTAGCAGGGGAACTGAACTTTACCAGATGGTGCCATGTCAGCATTTTAAAATTTTATTTTCCTCCCAAACCATGCAAAAGTGAAGTCCACCGTTGTCTAGAAACTCTCTTGAGTCAGCTCTTACTCTGTGTTGTTGAGGGTCCGCATCAATCACATAGGTTAGGACTCTGGCTCCTAGGAACACATTTGTATTCAGTCTCCTTATTCTCCTAAGGCAGCATTGCTGGCAAATCACATGGTACCAGCCAGAAAAACCCTAGGTCTTCAAAGGGAGCTATCCTTTAGTGGCTAAGAGAGGGGCTGTGGCTACTGTAAGGAAGTAGCTCAGGAATCAACAGGTAGTAGTAGTTCAACAGTTCAACTTGACCTCTGTCTATCAAATCTGAAAAGAATTCATTTTGCCAAACTACTGTATATAAAATAGATTAACAACACGAACCTACTGTATGCATAGGGATATATTCTATATCTTGTATATATATATTCTATATCTTGTAATAATCTATGATGGAAAAGAATCTGAAAAGCTGAATCACTTTCCTGCACACCTGAAACTAACACAACATTGTTAGTCGTAGCTACCAGTCTATCAGTCGGTGGCTCAGTCGTTGTCTTCGACTCTTTGTGACCCCATGGACTGTAGCCCACCAGACTCCTCTGTCCATGGAATTTTTCAGGCAAAAATAATGGAGCAGGTTGCCATTTCCTACCCTAGAGGATAAAATCAACTATACTTCAATTTAGAAAGACAATTAATTTTGTCAACTATTCAACATTGCATATGGCAAGGGGTGAGAGATAAAGATGGGACCCAAGCCTCCAGAGACATCTGGTGACTTGTCCAAAGTCACACAGCTTGTAAGTGGCAGAGTTGAGGCTAGGACTAGAAACTGGTCTAGAGATTTTTTCCACTATTCTTCATCTGCATTTAAGAATAAGGAGTGGTAAGGGTAGTGGGTAGGAAAAACTTCCAAGTCAGCTTGAATCTCTAGATGAAAGAAATGTGGGTTTTTTTTTTTTTTTTTTTTTTCTTTTTGAAAAAGAGGAATGTCTGTGCTGCCTAGTCAATTTTTTTTCCAGGGGTGAGAACTGGTGATTGAAGATACAGAAGTCCAACTTTGCATAAGAAACAATGTGTCTGCTCTGTGTTAGTTAAGGAAATACCCAGAGGCCCTTTAATTCCCACAAGCTAGTTCGGTAATAATACGGCACAATACATTCCCTTCCCTTCCTTCCAGCCTAACATCTGCTAGCCAGCTATTCTGAGCATGTATTTCACCTTTGGAGGGTGTATGTACCTCATAAACAGACAGTAAAGAAGGACGGTGGAGAGAAGAACAGCTAGATTAATCACAGGCTTCAAAAAACAAACCTAAGCCAAATGTGCTCAAATACTTTTTCAGGACAAGCTAAAGCTACTTGCCCCCAAACAGATCTATCACACTGAGGTCTCAGGCAGCTTCACTCTTTATAAAAAGCTTTTTTTTTTTCTTATCTCAGAGATTGTCACAAATGGAGGCTTGAAAGCACAGCAAACTGTGAAAGAGGGATGTTAGGGCTCATTTGCTGCCTGAGTGGAGGATTTAACTGCACTGAGGAAAGAATTCCTGGGCAAGGAAGAGAAATGAGTCTGTGTTTTCTCCATGTTTTATCAGTGCACTCCTCTTATATCTCTCACTCCTTGGACTTCACCACATATATATCTCACTTTACTTCTGAGTCATATCTCATCCCATTGGTTTACCTGTCCCACTCCAGTGTTCTGGTCCTTGGTATTTGAGATCAGCCTTACCTGTGGATGGAGCTGGAGCCCATTTGAGTGGTGCAGGAAAGATGCCCTTAAAATATCTCTTATTCTTGTTGCCATTGTGTTTAAAATCCACCAGTAGTAATTCTTTCCTTTGAGTTAAGTATCAAACTCAATTTTTTAAACAAATGCCCATCACTAATATCTTAGTGTGAAATCATTTGCCAGATAGATTTCTTTGATATAAAGTATCAGAAAAATCACGAAATTCCTAGATGTCTAGACAGGAGACAGAGGAATAGAGGGAGATGGGAAGAGGAGGAAGGCATAGAAAGGCGCAAAAGGAACAGGATATAAAAAGTACAGAAAAGGGAAACTAGAAGCACCAAAGATTAACTTGCCCTAATTTGCCAGTTTGGCAGAAGTGTTCTTATCATACTCTGACCCTGCTCTGTCCTTCCTGGAATAAAGCTGACTTAGAGGCAGTCTGAAATGAGGTATGAGGAGCCCACTCACACTTCTCTCAGACAAGTCATCCTGTCTCTGCTTTAGTTTACACCCAGAGTGGACAAAATCATTTATTCCTTCATCTCCAGAAAGACCCTTAGCCCCTTAGCCAGTGAGCTTAGTAGAAAGAAAAGTACTTCTAAAGCCAGAGGCATGAGCTCAGTCTTCATATGGGCCAGTTAAGCAATGTGCTCCATGGGGACTCGGACAAGACAGCATGTCTGGATTTGCTCAAACTCATCCCTAAGCAGTCCAAAGTGGGCCACCAGCATCATCTTCTAGACAAAGTTTGTTCCAAAAGGACACCTTTGATAATGGAATTCCATCTGAGTGAATATATAGCCCCCACCTCCCACCCAGAATTCACATACAAATGAAGTCATTCTGATCCCACTATCATTATTAACAAAAAGGCAACATGCTGGTTAATAATTACAATCAGAATGGATGCCTCCTCCCCCAACAACAACAACAAAACTCTTTGAAAGAATGCTGAAAATAATCAGGATCTGCTGAGCGTGGCAGTTTCCAATAGTTTTCATCTAGCAAGGTGTCCAAGTGAAGTGCATTGCCAACAGTGCAGGAAAATTCATTCCACAGAAGTACACTGAAATCCTAAATGTCACCAGTATGGTTCCATAGTCTTCTCCCAATGATTGAAAATACAGCCTGTATTTTCTCTTTTGCCCAGGTAGGCAGCGTTCCAACAGCCCCTAGTCTCTAACCTCATTTTTCCGTGCAATAATCCATCAGTTGTGCTACTGATGAAACAAACACCCCACCCCACCCCCAGTGACTGGTGGTGTCGACATTTGTCTCAGCAATGGATAGTATTTCTAAAGAAATTCCACCCTGTTGAGAGATCTGACAAGGCTGAATCTGCATTAGATGCCTCTCTCCTCTACTTAGGTCAGGCCCACTGAGAGCTCAATTTGTTGCCATAAGGTAGAAGTTTCTCAGGCTGGCCGCAGAGCTGCAACTCAGAACAAATTTATAACTAGAAGCAAATAACAAGTCTAAGGGAATTTGCTACCTGTCACAAACCAACTCAGACTCACTGTGTTAACTCTGCAGTTGCTGGAAAGTTCTAAATAGTGTTTTCCTTCCCCTTTTAAAATGTTGTCTCTTAAAAGACCTTGCCAATGCTCAAATTTCTTTAGGAAGCCAAGAATTTGCCATTGGTGATAAAAATGTATTCAACAATTATTTCAGCTCTGACCATGTCTAAGTTACTGTAGGGCAGCAAAGAGGTCAATATCATTGTCTCTTGCTTTCCTATTCAGTAACTAAATCAACTTTTCACACTTGAGGTAACAGTGCTTCTACAAGCCCTTCCAACGTGTTTTTCTACTTGAGGTGGGGAAAATTTGACCAGGTTAATCTAACATTCAGTCACAGACACTGGCAGACATTAAAAAACAACCCAACCCAGTGCAAGCTCTAAAAGACTGCCACTGGGAACAGAATCATTAGAAAGCAATGTTGGCTCTGTGGATGACTTGCTTTTCCAGGCTTTCAGTTTACCAAATGCTTTTCATAAAGAAAAATGAATATGAAGAAACGTGATAGCAAAAGGCCTCCTAACAACAGGGATAAGATAGACTTCCACATGACACCATCAGGGCTGCCCTGGTTTGTGATAGCAAATTCCTTCGGGTTTTTCTTATGCTTCTAGCTGTAAACACATCTGGCTTCCCTGGTGGCTCAGCAATAAAGAATCGGCCTGCAGTGCAGGAGACCCAGGTTTGATCCCAGGGTTGGAAAGATCCCCTGGAAAAGGAAACGGCAACCTACTCCAGGATTCGTGCTTAGAGGATTCCATGGACAGAGGAGCCTGGCGGGCTACAGTCCACAGGTTCTCACAGAGTCAGACACGACATAGAAACTAAACAACAACAACGTAACACGTCCTCAATTATAAGCAATGGGCTTGTTAATAGACTGGGATATTCTACGGGCCTTAGAAAGAGGACAGTCTCTTTTAGAGGTTAGCAGAGAGTCTGGGGTTTTGTTTCAACCATTCAGGAGTAACCTGATATTTAGCTTTGCCAAGGCGCTCTTCTTGGAAGATACCATATTACATAGTGCATATTACAATTCATGGTTATTAAATTCTGTATGCAGGAGAACCTGAAGACTTAAAGTCAGCTGAATCGAGTTTGGAAAAGAGAATTCAGTAATAAACTGAATAGATTTTGTTAGCCCATAACAGAGAAGGTTAGGGGAAGGCAGTAAATGTTTCCTGGAGTTTAAAGGGCAAAAGGAAGCAGTTGAGGTCGGGGTAAGACTCTTACTTGATATTCGCCAAAGACAATGGTCTTCAGTGCTTAAAAAGGACATATCCAAGACTGGTAAGGCAATATTAAATCTCTTGGTAGATAAGGAGATAAAGAGCATTCTAAATCTGTTCAAATCTCTTTCTCAGCCCTACTGAATTTCACAGGAAGAAAGTGGGTGACCTTTGAGTACTTAGAAAGGGAAGTGGCAGTTTAAAGAAGCAGTAGAGGTCTTTGGCAGTTCCTTTTCTTACCATAAGGGAAAAACACCTTATAGACTGCTTTGCAAAATATCATTTGCTATTTAGTCAAGGCTGCCAAGAAAAACTGTTGGAATTCTTAGTAATTAGTTCAACAACTTGGCTTGAATACAAAATACTAACTCTGAAGGGATCCCCGTATCAGCTCTAGTGCCAAAAAACACCTCACTTTAATCTCAAGTCTCAGAGAATTCCCAACAGCAAGCTGCTGAGACAGCACCTCTCTACAAAGGCTCTGGAAAAAGAATGTGCCCCAGATATTACCCAATTAAAGTGTCTTATGAACAAACATGCTTCCCTAGTGGCTCAGTGGTAAGGAATCTGACTGCAATGCAGGAGACCATCCCTGGATGGGGAAGATCCCCTGGAGGAGGAAATGGCCACCCACTCCAGTATTCTTGCCTGGAGAATCCCATTGACAGAGGAGACTGGCAGGCTAGAGTCCATGGGATTGCAAGAGTCAGACACAACTTAGCTACTAAACCACCATCACCATGAACAGACATCTGTGTGTGTGTGCTAAGTTGCTTCAGTTGTGTCCGATTCCTTGTTACCCTGTGGACTGCAGCCTGCCAGCTTCCTCTGTCCATGGGATTCTCCAGGCAAGAATTCTGGAGTGAGTAGCCATTCACTCCTCCAGGGGATCTTCCTGACCCAGGGATCAAACCCATGTTTCTTACATCTACCTGCATTGGTGGTCATACTGAGTATCTTACAGCTTGTTTTCCTTTGTTCTCCCAGACATATGACATGGAGCACACTTTCTACAGCAATGGAGAGAAGAAGAAGATTTACATGGAAATTGATCCCATTACCAAAACTGAAATATTCAGAAGTGGAAATGGCACTGATGAAACATTGGAAGTACATGACTTTAAAAATGTAAGTTGGATGTTTTCTCCCTAAGGCTTCCCACTTAAAATATTAGAACACTTGAGTCAAGTTAAAAATAACCTGTAGCCTCCATTTAATTTATAAGAGAAAGCTTTCCTTTTGAATTCAAATTTTGCCAGCCTGGGGCCCTAACAAATCATGACACTCATTAATTGTGGCTACTTCAGAAAGTTTTCTTATTTTTTTGTCTGTTTTATAGGGATACACTGGCATTTACTTTGTAGGTCTTCAAAAATGCTTCATCAAAACTCAGATTAAAGTGATTCCTGAATTTTCTGAACCAGAGGAAGAAATAGATGAGGTATGTAAGAATGACAGTAGTAGTAAAAGCCATAATTTGTTGGGGACTAATTATGTGTCAGACTTTGTACTAAATGCTTTACTCTTATTTGATTCTCACAATGATCCTATAGACAGGTACTATTATTGTCCCCATTTTCAGATGTGAACCAAAAAGTAACTTGCCCAGTGTTACACAGTTAGAGAAGAGCAGATTGGGATCTTGAACTCAGACCTTTCAAAAACTAAAGTTGATGCTTTTAGGTCCAACATTGTACTTTTCTTTTTTTTTTAGTTTTAGTTTTTTTTTTAACTTTTTATTTTATGTTGTAGTACAGTTGATTAACAGTGTTGTGTAGTTTCAGGTGTACAACAAAGTGATTCAGTTATATATATACATATAACTATTCTTTTTAAATTATTTTCGCAATTAGGTTGTTACAGAATATTGAGCAGAGTTCCTTGTGCTATAGAGTAAGTCCTTGTTGGTTTTCCATTTTAAATATAGCAGTGTGTACATGGCAATCCCAAAGTCCCTAACTGTTCCATGCCCCCTGGTAAACATAAATTCATTCTCTAAGTCTGAATCTGTTTCTATTTTGAAAATAAGTTTATTTGTATCATTTTTTTAGATTCCTCATATAAGTGATGCCATGATATTTCTCTTTCTCTGTCTGATTTACTTCACTAAGTAAATGCTCTAGGTCCATCCATGTTGCTGCAAATGGCATTATTTCATTTTTAATGACTGAATAATATTCCACTGTATATATGTACCACATCTTCTCCATCCATTCATCTGTTGATGGACATTTAGGTCGCTTCCATGTCTTGGCTATTGTAAATAGTGCTGCTATGAACATAAGGGTGTATACTCATATATCTTATAACAACTTTTATATATATATATATATATATATATATATATATATATATATATATATCTGATTCACTTTGCTGTACACCTGAAACTAACACAACATTGTAAATCAACTATACTTCAATAAAAATTAAAAATTAACTTAAGGATAGCAGCCATTAACATGGCTTATGTGCATTTGCTTCCAAACCAAAGATTTCTGGTAAGAGTGGTGAGCTAGAAGAACAAAATCAATCCTGCCAAAACAAAAGCCCCAGGGCCACTCGGGATCCTTGCTGCTTTTGTCACACTTTGACATTCGCCTATTCTAAAGATTTTAATTCAACACTACTATACACAAAATAGATACCAACAAGGACATACTGTATAGCACATAGAACTCTTCTGAGTATTATATGGCAGCCTGAATGGGAAGGAAGTTTTGGGGAGAATGGATACATGTATATATGTGGCTGAGTCCCTGTGCTGTTCACCTAAAACTATTACAGCATTGTCAATCAACTGTACCCCAATGCAAATTATAAAAGTTTAAAATAAGAAATAAAGATTTTAGTTCAACACTACCATATATAAAATAGACAACCAACTGCATAGCACAGAGAACTATACTCAATATCTTGTGATAACTTAAATATATAGCTGAATCACTTTACTGTACACCTGAAAGTAACACAACATTGTAAATCATCTATATTGCTATTGCTTGTGCACTCAGTCATGTCCAACTCTCTGTGACCACATGGACTGTAGCCCTGCCAGGCTCTTCTGTCCATGGGATTTCCCAGGCAAAAATACTGGAGAGGGTTGCCATTGCCTTCTCCAGAGGATCTTCCTGACCCAGGGACTGAACCCACATCTCTTGTGTCTCCTGCATTGGCAGGTGGGTTCTTTATGATTAAGCCACAAGGGAAGCCCAAAATCAACTATACTTCAATAAAAAAATTAAAATTAAGGGACTTCCCTGGTGGCTTGGATGGTAAAGAATCTACCTGCAATGTGGGAATCCCAGGTTGGATCCCTGGGTTGGGAAGATCCCCTGGAGTAGGAAATGGCAACCCACTCCAGTATCCTTGCCTGGAGAACTCCATGGACTGAGGAGCCTGGCAGGCTACAGTCCATGGAGTTGCAAAGAGAGGGACACAACTGAGCAACTAACACTGGTGGCCTAGTGGCTAAGACTCCACACTTCCAATTCAAGGGGCCTGAGTTCCATCCTTGGTCAGGCAGCTAGATCCCACATGCCACTACTAAGACCCAGCACATCCAGGTAAATAAATATTTTTAAAAATTTAAAAAATATTTCAGTTCATTCATCTTACCATTTTATGCTGGGATGCTAATGGAATAATCTATCCTTAATATCACTAAGAAAAGAAAAAGCAAAGAAGGTTAGAAGTACAGTGTAATACAAATTCTCTGAAAGCACACCCCTAGGTCAGGGTAAGATAACCTAGTGCATCAGGGCAACAGCTTAGTGGCCCTTGTAGGCCTAGTGGGAGATGGAGGATTATTGCTTAAAATACAGCCATCAATAAAGCCCAGGAGACTCTTCATTTTTCCATGATATTCTGACAATAATTATGGTATGTTGCTGTCAGTGGAGGAAGGAGGGGAACCTTAGCTAAGGATGTATTGTGACTATAGCCAGAAGAAACAAATGGGTTGGGTTGGTTTTCTTAGTGCTTAACTGGCAAATCTAAAATGAAATTATCCCAATAGCACAGAGACCGCTCTATGTACTATAAATACCTCTTTCTTTTTCTTCTCTCTTTCCTAGGTTCTTTTACATTTTTCTCTTGCCCAACTCTCTCCATCTTAATTCTCATCTACCCATTTACCTTTTTCTTTTACTTTTATTTATTATTTGCAGGGATGGGGTGGTGTGGGGATCATTTTTACTTTCCATTATCCAAGTCTCATGGCTGTCGCTGGTTCCCACAGAACCAGTAACTTCCAGAGAAGTTACAGACTCTTACAGAAGTTACAGAAGTTCCTAGAATTTCCAAGAAAAGGATTTCCCCCAAAGACGATGCTCTGCTCCCAAGGTCTATGGCAAGTGAAAAGTTTGGGAGTCTTTTTTTTTTTTTTTTAAATAAGCCTATTTTGGATGCTTCCCTAGTGGCTTAGACGGTAAAGAATCTGCCTGCAATGCAAGACACCCAGGTTCAATCCCTGGATCGGGAGGATCCCCTGGAGAAGGGGATGGCAACCCACTCCAGTATTCTTGCCTGGAAAATCCCATGGACAGAGGATCCTGGCGTGCCCCAATTCATGAGGTTACAAAAAGTCGGACATGACTGAGTTAATAACACACACTCAATTTGGATGCATCCGAGGAACAGAGCAACTTCTAGGATATTAGAGACTACTATAGGAGGCAAGAATAAGATGAAAGGAGAATGAATAAGATTAAAAGCTATTATATCCAGTATCACATACTGCTTTTTACAGAAAATAATGTAAGACTTTGAGTTGGGCCAGCCAACAATGACATTCCAAACTGACATGACAAGATTTCTTTTCTGAAAAAGTTAAAGGCAGGGACTTCCCTGGTAGTCCAGTGGTTAAGACTCTGCACTTCCACTGAAAGGGGCATGGGTTCAATCCCTAGTCAGGGAACCAAGTTTCCACATGTGGTGCTGCCCCCCAGAAAGATCAGATCAGATCAGTCGCTTACTCGTGTCCAACTCTTTGCGACCCCATGAGTCACAGCACGCCAGGCCTCCATCTCCATCACCAGCTCCCAGAGTTCACTCAGACTCACGTCCATCGAGTCAGTGATGCCATCCAGCCATCTCATCCTCTGTCATCCCCTTCTCCTCTTGCCCCCAATCCCTCCCAGCATCAGAGTCTTTTCCAATGAGGCAATTCTTCGCATGAGGTGGCCAAAGTACTGGAGTTTCAGCTTTAGCATCATTCCTTCCAAAGAAATCCCAGGGCTGATCTCCTTCAGAATGGACTGCTTGGATCTCCTTGCAGTCCAAGGGACTCTCAAGGGTCTTCTCCAACACCACAGTTCAAAAGCATCAATTCTTCGGCATTCAGCCTTCTTCACAGTCCAACTCTCACATCCATACATGACCACAGGAAAAACCATAGCCTTGACTAGACGAACCTTTGTTGTCAAAGTAATGTCTCTGCTTTTCAATATGCTATCTAGGTTGTTCATAATTTTCCTTCCAAGGAGTTAAGCGTCTTTTAATTTCATGGCTGCAGTCACCATCTGCAGTGATTTGGGAGCCCCCTCAAATAAAGTCTGACACTGTTTCCTCTGTTTCCCCATCTATTTCCCATGAAGTGATGGGACCAGATGCCATGATCTTCGTTTTCTGAATGTTGAGCTTTAAGTCAACTTTTTCACTCTCCACTTTCACTTTCATCAAGAGGCTTTTTAGTCCCTCTTCACTTTCTGCCATAAGGGTGGTGTCATCTGCATATCTGAGGTTACTGATATTTCTCCCAGCAATCTTGATTCCAGCTTGTGTTTCTTCCAGTCCAGCGTTTCTCATGATGTACTCTGCATATAAGTTAAATAAACAGGGTGACAATATACAGCCTTGACGAACTCCTTTTCCTATTTGGAACCAGTCTGTTGTTCCATGTCCAGTTCTAACTGTTGCTTCCTAACCTGAATACATATTTCTCAAGAGGCAGGCCAGGTGGTCTGGTATTCCCATCTCTTTCAGAATTTTTCACAGTTTATTGTTTTCCACACAGTCAAAGGCTTTGGCATAGTCAATAAAGCAGAAATAGATGTTTTTCTGGAACTCTCTTGCTTTTTCGATGATCCAGCGGATGTTGGCAATTTGATCTCTGGTTCCTCTGCATTTTCTAAAACCAGCTTGAACATCAGGAAGTTCACAGTTCACATATTGCTGAAGCCTGTCTTGGAGAATTGTGAGCATTACTTTACTAGTGTGTGAGATGAGTGCAATTGTGCAGTAGTTTGAGCATTCTTTGGCATTGCCTTTCTTTGGGACTGGAATGAAAACTGACCTTTTCCAGTCCTGTGGCCACTGTTGAGTTTTCCAAATTTGTTGGCATATTGAGTGCAGCACTTTCACAGCATCATCTTTCAGGATTTGAAATAGCTCAACTGTAATTCCATCACCTCCACTAGCTTTGTTCGTAGTGATTCTTTCCAAGGCCCACTTGATTTCACATTCCAGGATGTCTGGCTCTAGGTCAGTGATCACACCATCGTGATTATCTGGGTCGTGAAGATCTTTTTTGTACAGTTCTTCTGTGTATTCTTGCCATCTCTTCTTAATATCTTCTGCTTCTGTTAGGTCCATTCCATTTCTGTCCTTTATCGAGCCCATCTTGGCATGAAATGTTCCTTTGGTATCTCTGATTTTCTTGAAGAGATCTCTAGTCTTTCCCATTCTTTTGTTTTCCTCTATTTCTTTGCATTGATTGCTGAGGAAGGCTTTCTTATCTCTTCTTGCTATTTGGAACTCTGCATTCAGATGTTTATATCTTTCCTTTTCTCCTTTGCTTTTCACTTCTCTTCTTTTCACAGCTATTTGTAAGGCCTCCCCAGACAGCCATTTTGCTTTTTTGCATTTCTTTTGCATGGAGATGGTCTTGATCCCTATCTCCTGTACAATGTCACGAACCTCATTCCATAGTTCATCAGGCACTCTATCTATCAGATCTAGGCCCTTAAATCTATTTCTCACTTCCACTGTATAATCGTAAGGGATTTGATTTAGGTCATACCTGAATGGTTTAGTGGTTGTCCCTACTTTCCTCCATTTCAGTCTGAATTTGGCAATAAGGAGTTCATGGTCTGAGCCACAGTCAGCTCCTGGTCTTGTTTTTGCTGACTGTATAGAGCTTCTCCATCTTTGGCTGCAAAGAATATAATCAATCTGATTTCGGTGTTGACCATCTGGTGATGTCCTTGTATAGAGTCTTCTCTTGTGTTGTTGGAAGAGGGTGTTTGTGATGACCAGTGCATTTTCTTGGCAAAATTATATTAGTCTCTGCCCTGCTTCATTCCGTATTCCAAGGCCAAATTTGCCTCTTACTCCAGGTGTTTCTTGACTTCCTACTTTTGCATTCCAGTCCCCTATAATGAAAAGGACATCTTTTTTAGGTGTTAGTTCTTAAAGGTCTTGTAGGTCTTCATAGAACCGTTCAACTTCAGCTTCTTCAGCGTTACTGGTTGGGGCATAGATTTGGATTACTGTGATATTGAATGGTTTGCCTTGGAAACAAACAGAGATCATTCTGTCATTTTTGAGATTGCAAGGCCCACAATGTCTCATTTTGGCCATAATTTATTTTTCAGTTAATTTTGCCAGATTGTCTAAATAACATTAAGTATTCATCTCATGATAGTGAAATTGCTTTATCTTCAAGAAAATCCTATTTGTTTGTACTTAGGCTACAGATTTTTTTATGAGACAAAGTTGTGATCCTGAATGACAAAAACTTTTTATTCTGTACTTCCCTCACCATTGCATCCATAGTTTGCACATGTTAACATGCAGAACAGTTATATAAATAGCCCTGATTTTTCTAACAAAGCTAGTCAGTGTACCAACCTCATTCTATACAGTCCCTTTCAGTGCATACCAAGGTCTTTACAGACTCCTGAACAAAGGAGCTAAGATGAAGAGTTTTAAATGACTAGGAGAAAAATTACACATAGCCATATTTCAAAGAATAAAAACAGTGAAACCATAAAACTAGAGAGAAACAAAAGAGAAAAGGAAAAACCTAATTAAGAGTACTGGGTAAATTGTCAAAGCCCAGGAGATTAAGAGATAAGTATACCGGACTTCCCTGGTGGTGCAGTGGCTAAGACTGCACACTCCCAATGCAGGGGCATAGAGTTCGATCCCTGGTCAGGGAACTAGATCCCACCCACATGTTTCAACTAACAGTTTTCATGCCTCAAAGAGGATCAAAGATCTCGTGTGACATAACTAAGACCTGATGCAGCCAAACAAGTAAATTTAAAAATATATATATGTTTAAAAAGAGCTAGGTATACACGACAACTACTTCCAACATTATAAACAGAAAAGTAGGTAGTGCTCTTGACAATAAAAAAGAAAGATTGCCTAAATAAAAACCATTCTGTCAGACAAACTCCAAGCATCTAGAATGAAAGGAGTAAAACAGTAGTCAGGGCATTGTAGTCACAAGTTAGAGACTTGACTTCAAAACAAACAAATAAAAAATAAAGACATCTTTGGTACTACAACTATACCATTAACAGGCAATCTTGAAAGCCAAAATATTAGGTCCTGGTGCTACTTAACTGATTTCACCAATTTGGATTATAGGAGTGTTTTTCAGCTTGTGATCAAATTAAACTTGCAATCCTAATCATAAGCCTAAAATAAGGCAGGCACTCACAACACCAAGGGGTTCCCCCATGGGTCAACAGGTACAGAATCTGCCTGCAATGCAAGCAACACAGGACATGCAGGTTCAGTCCCTGGATCAGGAAGATTCCCTGGAGGAAGGCATGACAACCCGCTCCAGAATTCCTGCCTGAAGAATTCCATGACAGAGGAGCCTGGTGGGATACAGTCCATGTGGTCATAAAGAGTTAGACATGACCCAAGTGACTGAGCATGCACACACAACATCCATTTAAAAGAAAACAAACATAAGTCACTCAAGGTTCCAGAAGGCCAAATTAAAACATACTTGGCCCAGTGAGAGACCTAGAAAATGACAGAGAGCCTTCCTGACTTTAAGAGAAATTAAGCAGAGAAGGCTGCTGTTTCAGTGAGCAGACTTACAGTTAGAGGGGAGAAGGAGGAACCAGTTGCTAACTCTCCCAAAGGCACCTACTGTATGCATGGCACAGAGCTACTTCACAGGAAGCTCTGGGACTATAATTATTATTCAGACTTGAAATATGGTGTTTTCCAGTATCCCATAATTTCTCACTCACTTTATTAATTTCTCTGCCTATCCCTACCCTGAACAACTTTCTTCTCTCAGAATGAAGAAATTACCACAACTTTCTTTGAACAGTCAGTGATTTGGGTCCCAGCAGAAAAACCTATTGAAAACCGAGACTTTCTTAAAAATTCCAAAATTCTGGAGATTTGTGATAATGTGACCATGTATTGGATCAATCCCACTCTAATAGCAGGTATGGCTTCACCCTCCTCCTCTTTCTCCTCCTCCTCTTCATCCTCTGCTTTCCAAAATCAGTAACGGGTTAATGTTACCAGCATTCAGAGACTACATTTCTAGGAAAACAAATGATAAGCTTGTATCTTCTTAGATGAAACTGTATATGCTGACAGCCAGTGAGGAGGAGATTTTTCACAGCCAAGTTATAAATCAGATAAATTAATGCTGACAGGCTATTAAATATCCCATCAAAGGTAACGCCACCCCAATGTTTGCAGTGATAGCAAAAAGCTAATCTGTCTCTCTTTGTACATCTATATTCATTGCAGTCGAGCTACCAAACTATGGCTCAAACCACTATGTGCCCAACCCAAGAACAGAGGAGAGAAGAGCCAAAATAATGCCCTATTGTCTCAAGAAGGATTTTCTATGTCAAATGGTGGCATTCTCCTCAGAAGAAAGGACGGTCACTGCAATACCAATTTCTTTGTGACTATTTTAGGAATCAGTATAAAAGCAATTGGATGCTAAAGGTAGAGTTAAAGACTCCAGATCTCAACTTCCAGTCAGCCCACAGAGAGGGCAAATGTCCTTGGACATCTTATTCTGCCTAACTAGCATAAAATTTGGCCTCCCTCATTCTGGACAGCATAGATCACTATATTGCCCAAGAGAGAAGGATCTAATCAATGCGGGCATCTATTGGTACTCTTTGGCCTTAAAAAAAAAGCAATTGTGGTTTCCTGGATTGGACACTACAACTTCTGCTTCAACATCCTTCTCTTAAATGACATTAGTGGAGATAATGATGAAATTTGAGTAAAGTTTGTAGTTTAGTTAATTTTATTGTACCTATAAAGGGCTTCCCTGGTGGCTCAGTGGTAAAGAATCTGCCTGCCAATGCCTGCAATACAAGAGACATGGGTTCAATCCCTGGGTCAGGAAGATCCCCTGGAGAAGGGCATGGCAACCCACCCCAGTATTTTTGCTTGGGAAATCCCATGGACAGAGGAGCCTGGTGGGCTAAAGTCCATGGGATCACGAAGAGTCAAACATGACTTAGTGACTAAACAACAACAACCTATTGTACCAATACTAATTTCTTAGTTTTGCTCATTGTACTGTGGTTATATAAAATGTTAACCTTAGGGGAAATTGGGTGAAAAGATATACAGATACTCTGTACCGCCTTAGCAACTCTTCTATAAATCTAAGATAATTTCTAAATACAAAGTTTAATAAAAAAGCATTTAACACAGAAAAGAGAAGGGATGAGGAAGGAGGACAGAGGACACTATATCAAATCAGGCAACCAAAAATATTTACTGAGCACCGACCATGAGTAAAATCATTGTGGGAGACACCAAAGTCTCCTGCCCTCAATTTTTAATTTAACATGCTAATAAGGCAAAACAGTAAGTGTCTGATGCCAAATGAGCAAAGGTGTCTGTGTACATAGGAATGGTCAGATCTCTTTTGGAAGACCTTAAAATGTCAGCTACAGAACCCTGGAAAAGTGGTTCATGCATACCTAAATGAGGACAGTGAGAAGACACAATGAAAATCTCTATCCCCCAATGCTAGTCCCCCAAGCAAAGTGGTTGCATCACAACTTTGTGTGTATTACCTTAGTTTCAGAGTTACAGGACTTTGAGGAGGATGGTGAAGACCTTCACTTTCCTACCAGTGAAAAAAAAGGCATTGAACAAAACGAGCAGTGGGTGGTCCCTCAAGTGAAGGTGGAGAAGACCCGTCACGCCAGACAAGCAGCAAGTGAGGAAGAACTCCCAATCAATGACTATGTGAGTTCTGTGCACATTATTCTTGTTTAGAGGAAAAAGACAAAGAGCCTTCACAAATCTCACTATTTTTCAGATCAAAGTCACTGAAAGGAGACTGGTCATTGTTTTAACAACAACAAAAAAAGTATTTAAGAAACTTGGAATACCTAAAAGGCTCATTCAAAATCAATCTTGTCAATATTTCACAATAAATGATAATGGAAAGGAATATGAAAAAGAATATATATAAATATATGTATAATTGAATCACTTTGCTGTACAGAAAAAAATTAACACAACATTGTAAGTCAACTCTATTTCAATAAAACTAAGTTTTTTAAAAAATTTTTAAATTAAGAAAACTAAAATCAATCTTGATCTAGTCCATTGATATATCTCCAAGATCAGGCTCAGGAACTTAATTACTCACCAGGCCCCAACTTCTATAGTTTCATATTCCTCCCCTGCTTGGCAGACCTCTTCCCCTCCAACACTGGTTTCTTCTTCTTTCAGACTGAAAATGGAATAGAATTCGACTCCATGTTGGATGAGAGAGGTTACTGTTGTATTTACTGCCGTCGAGGCAACCGCTACTGTCGCCGCGTCTGTGAACCTTTACTAGGTTACTACCCGTATCCATATTGCTACCAAGGAGGGCGGGTTATCTGTCGTGTCATCATGCCTTGCAACTGGTGGGTGGCCCGCATGCTAGGGAGGGTTTAATAGCAAGTCTGAGCTCGAGTGCTTAAACTTCTGGCACCCAACATATAACAAATGCATGCTATTCAATGAATTTCTGCCTATGAGGCATTTGGCTCCTGGTAGCCAATACTCCGGAATTGCTTGTAGGTAATTCTTCTCTTCATGTTCTAATAAATTTCTACATCATCATCAATGGCCTGATTGCTGCTGAACACACTGGGTAAGTGTTTGCTAAGAATATTTCCTGCAATGAATGGAGCAGATCTGCCTCATGTGGAAGATGATGAAAACTTGCACTTCATCAGGTTTGGGGTGTAAGAAAGGGCAAAGCATAAAGATTCTCAAATATTGTATTTTACTGGGCTGCATTGAGAAAGTGGAAATAGGGGCTGATGATAAAATGGCCCCATAACTAATGCCTAAAACCATGTCCTTTTGTGCATATCCCAGTGTTTCATTATCTGAGATACCTATTGTGGACTTAGTTAAGCATCTCTTAAGCCACTGGACAGGCAGTGAGTCACAGCAGGCCAACACTAAAATATTCCAAGTGCTCAGACTCAGCAAAGGAGAAAGCTAACCTAGCAAAAATGGTCCCAGGCTCTCCTCCTGTGAATAAGAGCTCAATTTTGGACAAATTCAACACTTTATAACTTTCAGCGTCTGATTATGTAACTTCCAAGGCAATAAGCCTGGAAAATGGGGACCCATAAATATCATTCACAGAAACAGGCATTATAGGACATTACTGAGGTGAGGAGTCCAATAGAATGCTGTTTTTCCTCCCAAACCACAAGAAACTAGCAGTATGGCACTTTCTTAAAGGAGGGGTAAGGCCTAATTTCTAATCATTTGATACTCTGCTTGGGAATGGGAAAAGGGCCAAAATGGAGAGAAGAAGTGGTTAGAGGGTCATGTTAAACTTGGAGTCCCAGCCATTTCTAGTTTCAAAATTCCTGTTCTACTCATCTGCCACCCCTTCTAGTTTCACTGGCAGGTAGTCCTTTCACTGTGTGTATGCTCAGTTGTGTCCGACTCTGCAACCCTATGGACTGTAGCCCTCCAGGCTCCTCTGTCCATGGGATTTTCCAGGCCCATAATACTTCAGTTTGTTGCCATGCCCTCCTCCAGGGGATTTTCTCAACTCGGGGATAGAACCCCCATCTTCTGCATCTCCTGCATTGGCAGGTGGGTTCTGCCACCGGGGAAGCCCATAGTCCCATCATTGCCAAACTTCAAAGTTATTGTGTCATGAAATACCTGTCTGGCACATTCTATTTTAAAAGAGTAAAATCTTCATCTGGATGCCTGTGAGCCAGCAGTCATTTTCCCCCATTTAACAGCTGAGGAAGCACATAGAAGCAGATTTGCCCAAGGTTGAGTTAAGATTAATCAGTCATTAATTCATAATTAGCATACATACCATACTTAGATTACCAATTTTCACAGGATGAGAGCATAGTAAAACATATCTGACAATGCAACATCACTAAAAGTATTTTACTGTTTTATTAATGATTTAGAAGTCATCTGAGAATTTTGGAATACTTCAATTATCATAATAGGCATTAATTTGTAGTTGAAATAGAAAAATATAAAAGATATAAAATTAATCTGAGGTTGTATGGACTTTACAACATTCTCTATCATTTTTTAATAAAATTTTTGTTTTTAAGATTGACCTATAATTTTAAATTCCTAAGATGCTCTATTCGATGCAATATACATTATTTTATATATATACACACACACACACTATGTTCTGTGGGGGATACAAAGGAAGTAGAAGGCATACTCCTTATTGTCCAAGAAAAATAAGACATGCCAAATATACAAGCCCATATACAGAAACTTATGCACAACTAACTACAGTTGTATATGACATGCTAAATGTGTGTGCAGACACACATACACACACAAGAAGTGCTGGAGAGGGTGTGGAGAAAAGGGAACACTCTTACACTGTTGGTGGGAATGCAAACTGGTACAGCCACTATGGAGAACAGTGTGAAGATTCTTTAAAAAACTGGAAATAGAACTGCCATATGACCCAGCAATCCTACTGCTGGGCATACACACTGAGGAAACCAGAATTGAAAGTGACATGTGCCCAGTGTTCATTGCAGCACTGTTTACAATGGCCAGGACATGGAAGCAACCTAGATGTCCATCGACAGACGAATGGATAAGAAAGCTATGGTACATATACACAATGGAATATTACTCAGCCATTAAAAAGAATGCATTTGAATCAGTTCTAATAAGGTGGATAAAACTGGAGTCTATTATACAGAGTGAAGTAAGTCAGAAAGAAAAACACCAATACTGTATACTAACACATATATATGGAATTTAGAAAGATGGTAACAATGACCCTATATGTGAGAACAGCAAAAGAGACACAGATGTAAAGACCAGTCTTTTGGACTCTGGGAGAAGACAAGGGTGTGATGATTTGAGAAGGTAGCATTGAAACGTGTATATTATCATATGTGGAGCGGATTGCCAGTCCAGGTTCTATACATGAGACAGGGTGCTCAGTGCTGGTGCACTGGGATGACCCTGGGGATGGGATGGGGAAGGAGGTGGGAGGGGGGTTCTGGATCGGGGACACATGTGCTTCTGTGGCTGATTCATGTCAATGTATGGCAAAAACCACTATAATATTGTAAAGTAACTAGCCTCATATTAAAATAAATTAATTAATTTTTTAAAAGAAGTTTTCATATCATATGTGAGAGCTAAGAGTTCCTACTCACATTATTTTAATTCAGGAAGCATTTCTTGTTCAAATGCGATACCTAGACTTCACATGTTTCACACTGAGATAACTTCATACTGAGAACATGTGGATCCCCTTAATGAAGCAGATCACGAATTTTAAAGGAAAATACAAGGACATGCTGGAAAAAAGCACCCAAATCATCTCATGCTTAGGAAAACACAAACCAAAATAGCAAACAGACCCAAATACATAAGTCTACCACTCACATAGGCCTAAGTCATATTAAACAGGAAGAAAGTATGGTATCACTCTCCCATCATAGATTTTTACCCCTTGCAAGGCATGAATACAGTGGGGGTGACAAATAAATTGAAGAGATTGGATCTGGTAGACAGAGTGCCTGAAGAACTATGAACAGAGGTTTGTAACATTGTACAGGAAGTGGTGACCAAAACTATCCCCAAGAAAAAGAAATGCAAGAAAGCAAAATGTTTGTCTGAGTAGACCTTACAAATAGCTTAAAAAAGAAGAGAAGTGAAAGGCAAAGGAGAAAGGGAAAGATATACCCATCTGAATACAGAGTTCCAGAGAATAGCAAGGAGAGATAAGATAACCTTCTTAAGTGAACAACACAAAGAATGGGAAAGATTAGAAATCTCTTTAAAAAAATTAGAGATATCAAGGGAACATTTCATGCAAAGATGGGCACAATAAAAGATAGAAACAGCAAGGACCTAACAGAAGCAAAAGATATTAAGAAGAGGTGGCAGGAATACACAGAACTATACCAAAAAAGACTTAATGACCCAGATAACCATGATGGTGTGGTCACTCACCTAGAGCTGGACATCCTGGAATGTGAAGTCAAGTTAGCCTGAGGAAGCTTTACTATGAACAAATCTAGTGGAAGTGATGGAACTCCAGTTGACTGACTTAAAATCTTAAAAGATGATGCTGTTAAAGTGTTGTACTCAATATGCCAGCAAATTTGGAAAACTCAGCAATGGCTACAGGACTGGAAAAGGTCAATTTTCATTCCAATCTCAAAGAAAGGAAAAGCCAAAGAATGTTCAAACTACTGTCCAATTGTACTCATTTCACATGCTAGCAAGGTAATCCTCAAAATTCTTTAAGCTGGGCTTCAACAGTACATGAACCAAGAACTTACAGATATACAAACTGTATTTAAAAAAGGCAGAGGAACCAGAGATCGAATTGTCAACATCTGTTGGATCACAGAGAAAACAAGTGAATTAAAAAAAAAAAAAACTACTTCTGCTTCATTGACTATGCCAAAGCCATTGACTGTGTGGATCACAACAAACTGTGAAAAGTTTTTAAAGAGGTGGGATTACCAGACCACCTTCCCTGCTTCCTGAGGAACCCATATGCAGTTCAAGAAGCAACAGCTAGAACTAGACATGGAACAATGGACTAGTTCAGTCTTGGGAAAGGAGTATGTCAAGGCTGTATGTGGTCACCCTGCTTCTTTAACTTCTGTGCAGAGTGCATCATGTGAAATGCTGTGCTGGTTTGATCACAATTTGTAATCAAGATTATCAGGAGAAATATCAACAACCTCAGATATGCAGATGATACCATTCTAAAGCAGAAAGCAAGGAGGAACTAAAGAGCCTTTTGATGAGGGCAAAAGAGGAGAGTGAAAAGGCTGGCTTAAAAATCAACATTCAAGAAACTAAAATCATGTCAGTGTTCCCATCACTTCATGGCAAATACATGGGGGAAAAGTGGAAACAGTGGAAATTTTTATTTTCTTAGGCTGCAAAACTGAAGTCAGTTCAGTTCAGTTCATTTCAGTCACTCAGTCATGTTCGACTCTTTGCTACCCCATGAATTGCAGCACACCAGGCTTCCCTGTCCATCACCAACTCCCAGAGTTCACTCAAACTCATGTCCATCGAGTTGGTGATGCCATCCAGCCATCTCATCCTATCTCGTCCCCTTCTCCTCCTGCCCCCAATTGCTCCCTGCATCAGGGTCTTTTCCAATGAGTCAACTCTTTGCATGAGGTGGCCAAAGTATTGGAGTTTCAGCTTTAGCATCAGTTATTCCAATGAACACCCAGGACTGACCTCCTTTAGGATGGACTGGTTGGACCTCGATGCAGTCCAAGGGACTCTCAAGAGTCTTCTCCAACACCACGGTTCAAAAACATCAATTCTTCGGTGCTCAGCTTTCTTCACAGTCCAACTCTCACATCCATACATGACCACTGGAAAAACCATAGCCTTGACTAGATGGACCTTTGTTGGCAAAGTAATGTCTCTGCTTTTCAATATGCTATCTAGGTTGGTCATAACTTTCCTTCCAGGGAGTAAGCGTCTTTTAATTTCATGGCTGCGGTCACCATCTGCAGTGATTTGGGAGCCCCCTCAAACAAAGTCTGACACTGTTTTCACTGTTTCCCCATCTATTTCCCATGAAGTGATGGGACCAGATGCCGTGATCTTCATTTTCTGAATGTTGAGCTTTAAGCCAACTTTTTCACTCTCCTCTTTTACTTTCATCAAGAGGCTTTTTAGTTCCTCTTCACTTTCTGCCATAAGGGTGGTGTCATCTGCATATCTGAGGTTATTTATATTTCTCCTGGCAATCTTGATTCCAGCTTTTGCTTCATCCAGCCCAGCATTTCTCATGATGTACTGTGCATATAAGATAAATAAGCAGGGTGACGATATACAGCCTTGATGTACTGCTTTTCCTGTTTGGAACCAGTCCGTTGTTCCATGTCCAGTTCTAACTGTTGCTTCCTGACCTGAATATAGGTATCTCGAGAGGCAGGTCAGGTGCTCTGGTATTCCCATCTCTTTCAGAATTTTCCACAGTTTATTGTGACCCACACAGTCAAAGGCTTTGGCATAGTCAATAAAGCAGAAAGAGATGTTTTTCTGGAACTCTTGCTTTTTCGATGATCCAGTGGATGTTGGCTATTTGATCTCTGGTTCCCCTCCCTTTGCTAAAACCAGCTTGAACATCTGGAAGTTCACGGTTCACGTATTGCTGAAGCCTGGCTTGGATAATTTTGAGCATTACTTTACTAGCATGTGAGAAGAGTGCAACTGTGTGGTAGTTTGAGCATTCTTTGGCATTGCCTTTCTTTGGGATTGGAATGAACACTGGCCTTTTCCAGTCCTGTGGCCACTGCTGAGTTTTCCAAATTTCCTGGCATATTGAGTGCAGCATTTTCACAGCATCATCTTTCAGGATTTGAAATAGCTCAACTGGAGTTCCATCACCTCCACTAGCTTTGTTTGTAGTGATGCTTTCTAAGGCCCACTTGACTTCACATTCCAGGATGTCTGGCTCTAGGTCGGTGATCACACCATCATGATATCTACGTCGTGAAGATCTTTTTTGTACAGTTCTTCTGTGTATTCTTGCCACCTCTTCTTAATATCTTCAGCTTCTGTTAGATCCATACCTATCTTCAGCTTCTGTTAGGTCCATACCACTTCTGTCCTTTATCGAGCCCATCTTTGCATGAAATATTCCCTTGGTATCTCTAATTTTCTTGAAGAGATCTCTAGTCTTTCCCATTCTGTTGTTTTCCTCTATTTCTTTGCATTGATCGCTGAGGAAGGCTTTCTTATCTCTCCTTGCTATTCTTTGGAACTCTGCATTCAAATGGGAATATCTTTCCTTTTCTCCTTTGCTTTTTGCTTCTTTCCACAACTATTTGTAAGGCCTCCTCAGACAGCCATTTTGCTTGTTTGCATTTCTTTTCCATGGGGATGGTCTTGATCCCTGTCTCCTGTACAATGTCATGAACTTCCATTCGTTGCTCATTAGGCACTGTGTCTATCAGATCTAGTCCCTTATATCTATTTCTCACTTCTACTGTATAATTATAAGGGATTTGATTTAGGTCATACCTGAATGGTCTAGTGGTTTTCCGTACTTTCTTCAATTTAAGTCTGAATTTGGCAATAAGGAGTTCATGATCTGAGCCACAGTCAGCTCCCCGTCTTGTTTTTTCTGACTGTATAGAGCTTCTCCATCTTTGGCTGCAAAGAATATAATCAATCTGATTTCAGTGTTGACCATCTGGTGGTGTCCCTGTGTAGAGTCTTCTCTTGTGTTGTTGGAAGAGGGTGTTTGCTATGACCAGTGCGTTCTCTTGGCAAAACTCTATTAGTCTTTGCCCTGCTTCATTCCGTATTCCAAGGCCAAATTTGCCTCTTACTCCAGGTGTTTCTTGACTTTCTACTTTTGCATTCCAGTCCCCTATAATAAAAAGAACATTTTTTGTGTGTGTTAGTTCTAAAAGGTCTTGTAGGTCTTCATAGAACCGTTCAACTTCAGCTTCTTCAGCATTACTGGTTGGGGCATAGACTTGGATTACTGTGATATTGAGTGGTTTGCCTTGGAAACGAACAGAGATCATTCTGTCATTTTTGAGATTGCATCCAAGTAATGTATTTTGGACTCTTTTGTTGACATCATGGCTACTCCATTTCTTCTAAGGGATTCCTGCCCGCAGTAGTAGATGTAATGGTCATCTGAGTTAAATTCACCCATTCCAGTCCATTTTAGTTCGCTGATTCCTAGAATGTTGACGTTCACTCTTGGCATCTCCTGTTTGACCACTTCCAATTTGCCTTGATTCATGGACCTAACATTCCAAGTTCCTATACAATATTGCTCTTTACAGCATCGGACCTTGCTTCTATCACCAGTCACATCCACAACCGGGTATTGTTTTTGCTTTGGCTCCATCCCTTCATTCTTTCTGGAGTTATTTCTCCACTGATCTCCAGTAGCATATTGGGCACCTACCAACCTGGGCAGGTCCTCTTTCAGTATCCTATCATTTTGCTTTTTCATACTGTTCATGGGATTCTCAGGGCAAGAATACTGAAGTGGTTTGCCATTCCCTTCTCCAGTGGACCACATTCTATCAGACCTCTCCACCCTGACTCGTCCATCTTGGGTGGCCCCGCAGGGCATGGCTTAGTTTCATTGTGTTAGACAAGGCTGTTGTCTGTGTGATCAGAATGGCTAGTTTTCTGTGATTATGGTTTCAGTGTGTCTGCCCTCTGATGCCCTCTTGCAGCACCTACCATCTTACTTAGGTTTCTCTTACCTTGAGCGTGGGGTATCTCTTCACGGCTGCTCCAGAAAAGTGCAAAACTGAAGTCAGAAAGAGTTAAAAGATGCTTGCTCCTTGGCAAAAAAGCTATGACAAACCTAGACAGTGTATTTAAAAGCAGATACATCACTTCATCGACAAAGGTTCATATAGTCAAAGCTATGATTTTTCCAGTAGTCATATATGGATGTGAGAGCTGGACCATAAAGAAGGCTGATGCTTTCAAATTGTGGTGCTGGAGAAGACTCTTGAGAGTTCCTTGGACAGCAAGGAGATCAAACTAGTCAATCCTAAGGGAAATCAACCCTGAATATTCATTGGAAGGACTGATGCTGAAGCAAGGCTCCAATACTTTGGCCACCTGATGTGAAGAGCTGACTCATTGAAAAACACCCTGGTGCTGGGAAAGATTGAGGGAAGGAGGAGAAGGGGGTGACAGAGGATTAATGGTTGGATGGCATCACTGACTCAAGAGACATGAGTTTGAGCAAACTTCAGGAGATGGTGGAGGACAGAGAAGCCTGATGTGCTGCAGTTCAAGGGGTTACAAAGAGTCATATATGACTGAGCCCCTGAACAACAACAAGGCATGAACAGATAGACTTCTTATATCATGCCTTGTACTTCACTCAGACCAACCTCACTGAAGCTAGAGTTGCCTCTGTTTCTTCCACCACCCTTCCTTCCCATCACAAGAAGTGACCTTATATTTGTTTTAATGTATCCCTATCCTCTACTCCAGTAGCTCACCAAATACTTTCAGCTTATCCTCCTAAACCACTCCTCAATTACGCTCTAGTCCAGGCCATAGGTTATTTCTTCACATAGCTGTTACAACCTCCTCCTTGCTCAAGTTCCCAGGCTACAGACTGAAACAAGAATAAATGCTTTTACACAAAGTGGATTTTTCACTTATAGATTTTATAAATGCCATTTCCTTTCCTGAAAGTTGATAATAGTACTTACTATATTAAAGATCGGGCCTAACTTGTATTCAAATAATCCTCCTCAAACCATCTTTAACCACCATCTCACATCACTTTTATCTTCCCATTATCCTCCCTTCCCCTTTTGCTTATCGCAGGTACATTGGCTTCATGCTCTATTTGTGCAGTCAACCCACTTCCTTTATAGAGCTTCCTCTTACTAATTGGAAGATATTTTAAAATCCCATTTTCCTTTTACCCAAACATGAAACTTCAGTCTTCTCTATTTTATTCTATGCCTGTTTAGGTTAATATATCATTCAGGGCACATACTGTTTACACATGAGTTTACCCTGAAAATTCTTTTTTTAAAAAACAGCCCATACCCTCTCCCATTTTTCTCTGTTCAGAACCCAGTACAGTATCAAAAGCATACAAGTGGCCTTTGAATTTTAATTGAGAGCAAGAAAGAAGAGAGAGAAGAAGGTAGAAGAAAAAGAGGAATTTCCAAAAGACCACAGCTATAAGGCTCTTCAGAATGTCAATACAAAAACTTGGATTTGAGTTCTGTTGAAATTTAGGATGAAATTTCTTATCTTACTTAAATCCATATTTGCACTTCTTATCTTTTGACACAGTCTGGTTCTACAAGTATGAAGAATTCCTCTAATCCCAGAATGATCAAAAGCATTGTTGATGGCCCACAGCTCAATTATCTCTTTCCTTCATACAAATGCAGGCTATTTGCATTTTCTTCTCAATTTTCAATGATTCCATGCATAAAAAGGAAAAAAGGCAAAAAGCACATCTGCTGTGAAATCATGAAGACTGTATCGCCTTTCAGATTCTTTCGGAATCTAGATCCCAGTCAAAAGGGGTCAGGTGAAGCAGGGCTACCCACCGCCCTACTCAGCAGAGGGCACTATGCACCAGTGTGCTCAGCGCCTTCCTGTGCACCTAAAATGGCTCTTTGGCAGGACTAGGGGCAAAGGAAATCTATTTTGAGTCTTTATATATAAGGCTTACTGTCTGCTGAGTCCAAAACTGTCACTTTGGCTCCTAAAGTCTAACGCTGAAAGCTTACTGAGATAAATATGGACCTTCTCATTCACACTGTCAGGAAATGTGTGTAACTATTTTATTTATACCCTTAAAAATGATTTCATTTTGGCTTTCTTTTTTTGAAGAAGTTTCATTCCAGGACTTAATTTTGCTGACAACATGCTGTTCCCTAACAAGACAGAAAAGTGGCTCCATATTTAAAACCAGGTATGAAAGTATACGCAAAAAATATTGTTTGTGGTTCATTCCAAAGTCCTGCTTCCAAGTCTCCTCTGGTATCTTTAACTAACTTGTATGAAAACTACTTACCCAAGGACTGCAATTCAGATTAATGGTCACTTCTGGCATTTGTAGCTTAATGAGTGAATAGCCACTTGAATACTTACTGCTTTGATATTTAGCTCCCATTTGTCTGGCTTCTCTGGTGGCTCAGAGAGTAAAGAAACTGCCTGCAGTGCAGGAGACTTGGGTTCGATCCCCTGGAGATCCCCCTTGGGTTAGGAAGATCCCCTGGAGAAGAGAATGGCTACCACTCCAGTATTTTTGCCTGGAGAATTCCATTTACAGAGGAGACTGGTGGGCCACAGTCCATGGGGTAGTAAAAAGTTGGACACAACTGAGCGACTAACACACACACACACACACCCATATGCCTATTTTTTCTTTTAATCACTTATTTGACACTGGGACCTATTGTCCTTGCTAAAAAGGCTGAGAGGGAGAAAAGCACATTGAACCAAGGGAAAACAGCCAAACCAAAATAAATCCCTCAACCCAAACAAGTAAACAAATGAAAATCAGCGAGTCTATAGTGCTGAGATGAGCTCTGTCTAATAGTGATATGAATATATTATTTATATTTATCCTTCCCCGCTGTTGCTATCATTTGCCATTCTGAATTTTCCACTGACAGCAGTATTTCCGCTGGTCTTACAGAGATGTTGGCTACTGAAATACAATTCAGGCTCATACCCACATCAGTCGTCAGTGGGCCAAGAATAAGACACTTACCAAAGGTAAGGGATTTAGGGTCCAGGCCCTAGCTAGGTTTGAGTTGCCAAAGTAGACAGTAAAAAACAGCAATGTGGCTAGCTACAAATAAAACACAGGGATTTGAGCTTGTTTATTTTGCAAAGGGGCCCATGTGGCATGCTGACCAAAAATTCACTGTGTCCACTGAAATCTATCCCTTGGGGCAGGGTTGCTTCTTCACAGAAATGTTGCTCTAGCCCTGTGTGTCTGTCTGATGTACCACTGTGATTTAAACCCCCATGTTCCCACTAATAGCTTTTGATGTTTTGGTTATGCTAAATCAAGGGCTTCCTTGATAGCTCAGTTGGTAAATAATCCGCCTACAATGCAAGAGACCCCGGTTTAATTCCTGGGTTGGGAAGATCCCCTGGAGAAGGGAAAGGCTACCCACTCCAGTATTCTGGCCTGAAGAATTACATGGACTGTATAGTCCATGGGGTCGCAAAGAGTCAGACACAACTGAGTAACTTTCACTCAGTTTATGCTAAATCACATTCTCTTCAAATCAAAATAGTTTGAGGTTGGTCTTTTACATTTCCTGTTCCTCCAGACTACTTCCCTCTTTGAGAGTGTCTCTGTATCAGGGCATGTCAGTTTAGGGTAACTGCTAAACCAATATGATTAACAAAATATGAAGAACCCAGTATTTCACTCTGCTAGACAGTGTAGCATGGCAGATAGGTTATCCTCTTTGCTCTCTAGTCATTCATAATACATTTGGCATGATAAGACCTATGCCTTCTGAACAGTTAGGAAAGTATAAGACAGATTTTTTTCAGAAGGATTCAGGAGAGCAACAGTTCTCCACATGCTCTTTCAAAAGCCAACAACGACAGTTTTCTCAGAATTAACCTACCAATTTTGCTGAGATACCACAAAGTCTTGATTTCCAAAAGATATTTGTCATTTGTCTCTTTCAAATCAAGTTCAGTTGCACATAACAGAAAATTCCAAAATGACATAACTTTAAAAAGGTAGAGGACTTCCAAGGTGGTGCTAGTGGTAAAGAACCCACCTGCCAATGCAGGAAATGAGATGATGGTTCAATCCCTGGTTTGGGAAGATTCCCTGGAGGAGGGCATGGCAACCCACTCTAGTATTCTTGCCTGGAGAATCCCATGGACAGAGGATCCCGGCAGGCTACAGTCCTCAGGGTGACAAAGACATGACCAAAGTGACTTAGCACAGCACACAGCACAAACAAGGCAGACGTAGGTAATCCATGTAGTCCAGTCAACTGTACCTACCTTTCTGCTCCACCATCCTCAGTATATGGTTTCTATCCTCAAGGATAGCTGATGATTACCACTAACTCCAGTTCTAGTCATCATGTTTACATTCTAGATTGGCATCACAAAGAAGC
The DNA here is from genome assembly GCF_055505025.1 of Bos grunniens. NCBI lineage: Eukaryota > Metazoa > Chordata > Mammalia > Artiodactyla > Bovidae > Bos > Bos grunniens. The sequence goes on along the minus strand of NC_141194.1, from coordinate 93,443,187 downwards.
TGGTTAGGACAAAAGTGAAAGTCTCTCAGTCATGTCCAACTCTTTGTGACCTCATGGACTATACAGTCAGCAAAAACAAGACAGGGAGCTGACTATGGCTCAGATCATGAACTCCTTATTGCTAAATTCAGGCTTAAATTGAAAACTTAAATTGAAAAAATTAGGGGACACCACTAGACCATTCTGGTAAGACCTAAATCAAATCCTTTGTGATTATTCAGTAGAAGTCAGAAATAGATTTAAGGGACTAGATCTGATAGACACAGTGCCTGATGAACTATGGACAGAGGTTCATGACATTGTATAGGAGACAGGGATCAAGACCATCACCAAGAAAAAGAAATGCAAACAAGCAAAATGGCTGTCTGAGGAGGCCTTACAAATAGCTGAGAAAAGAAGAAAAGTTAAAATCAAAGGAAAAAAGGAAAGATATACCCATTTGAATGCAGAATTCCAAAGAATAGCAAGGAGAGATAAGAAAGCCTTCCTCAGCGATCAATGCAAAGAAATAGAGGAAAACAACAGAATGGGAAAGACTAGAGATCTCTTCAAGAAAATTAGAGATACCAAGGGAATATTTCATGCAAAGATGGGCTTGACAAAGGACAGAAATGATATGGACCTAACAGAAGCAGAAGATATTAAGAAGAGGTGGCAAGAATACACAGAAGAACTGTACAAAAAAGATCTTCATGATCCAGATAATCATGATGGTGTGATCACTCACCTAGAGCCAGACATTCTGGAATGTGAAGTAAAGTGGGCCTTAGAAAGCATCACTACAAGCAAAGCTAGTGGAGGTGATGGAATTCCAGTTGAGCTATTTCAAGTCCAAAAAGATGATGCTGTCAAAGTGCTGCACACAACATGCCAGGAAATTTGGAAAACTCAGCAGTGGCCACAGGACTGGAAAAGGCCAGTGTTCATTCCAATCCCAAAGAAAGGCAATGCCAAAGAATGCTCAAACTACCATACAATTGCAATCATCTCACATGCTAGTAAAGTAATGATCAAAATTCTCCAAGCCAGGCTTCAGCAATACATTAACAGTGAATTTCCAGATGTTCAAGCTGCTCTTAGAAAAGGGAGAGGAAACAGAGATCAAATTGCCAACATCCACTGGATCATCGAAAAAGCAAGAGTTCCAGAAAAACATCTCTTTCTGCTTTATTGACTATGCCAAAGCCTTTGACTGTGTGGATCACAATAAACTGTTGAAAATTCTGAAAGAGATGGGAATACCAGAGCACCTGACCTGCCTCTTGAGAAATCTGTATGCAAGCCAGGAAGCAACAGTTATAACTGGACATGAAACAACAGACTGGATCCAAATAGGAAAAGGAGTACATCAAGGCTTATATTGTCATCCTGCTTATTTAACTTATATGCAGAGTACATCATGAGAAATGCTGGACTGGATGAAGCAAAAGCTGGAATCAAGATTGCCAGGAGAAATATCAATAACCTCAGATATGCAGATGACACCACCCTTATGGCAGAAAGTGAAGTAGAACTAAAGAGCCTCTTGAAAGTGAAAGAGGAGAGTGAAAAAGTTGGCTTAAAACTCAACATTCTAAAAACTAAGATCATGGCATCCGGTCCCATCACTTCATGGGAAATAGATGGGGAAACAGTGACAGAATTTATTTTCTTGGGTTCCAAAATAACTGCAGATGGTGACTGCAGCCATGAAATTAAGACACGCTTACTCCTTGGAAGGAAAGTTATGACCAACCGAGACAACATATTAAAAAGCAGAGACATTACTTTGCCAACAAAAGTCCATCTAGTCAAGGCTATGGTTTTTCCTGTGGTCATGTATGGATGTGAGAGATGGACTATAATGATACCTGAGTGCTGAAGAATTGATAATTCTGAACTGTGGTGTTGGAGAAGACTCTTGAGAGTCCCTTGAACTGCAAGGAGGTCCAGTCAGTCCATCCTCAAGGAAATCAGTCCTGGGTGTTCATTGGAAGGACTGATATTGAAGCTGAAACTCCAATACTTTGGCCACTTGATGTGAAGAGCTGACTTACTTGAAAAGACCCTGAAGCTGGGAAAGATTGAAGGCGGGAGGAGAAGGGGATGACAAAGGATGAGATGGTTGGATGGCATCACCGATTCACTGGACATGAGTTTGTGTAAACTCCGGGAGTTGGTGATGGACAGGGAGGCCTGTTGTGCTGGGGTCCATGGGGTCGCAAAGAGTCAGACATGACTGAGAGACTGAACTGACTGGACTTACAGTCTGTGGAATTCTCCAGGCCAGAATACTGGATTGGGTAGCCATTCCTCTCGCAACCCAGGGATCGAACCCAGGTCTCCTGCATTGCAGGTGGATTCTTTAACAGCTGAGCCACCAAGGAAGCCCAAGAATACTGGAGTGGGTAGCTTATCCCTTTTCCAGCAGATCTTCCCAACCCAGGAATTGAACCAGGGTCTCCTGCATTGCAGATGTATTCTTCACCAGTTGAGCTAACAGGGAAGCCAGGTCAGGACAAAAGGCCACCCTCTATCTCTTAGGGAGACTTTGGTGGTTTACATGTTGTCAGCCTGAACTTAGCCACATGGCCAGATATAGCTTCAAAGGAGACTGGTACTAGTATTTGTTCTGAGTGCACAATCACACCAAATGAAATCATGATTCTGTTACTGAGAAAGAAATGAGAAACTGGGGGAGGCAGTTATCAATATTAGCCACACATCGTAATATGTTGCAAGGTCTAGAATCCCTGTTATTAAAGTCATCCCTTTTGTATTAAGTTGCTCCCTCTCAAAATCTCTGTTAAATGCAAATATTACTTGAAAGTGGTAAAACATTAACAAATGAAGACACATTTCCATATGATCACAAGTCTGTGAGATTATTTCTCTGACGAATGTGGCCGTAAGTAAAAAGAACCAAAAACATTAATGGAGAAACAAATGAATATGTTAAAGGAAAGCATCCACAGGACACTGTGGGGTCAAGGCACTATAGGCTGAAAGGCTGAGGGTAAGGAGAGAGACAAAACCAATTTTGCTTACTTCATAATTTTGCTGAAGACTAATCCCACGTATCTAAATTGTTACAATGGAATACAGTTGCTGTAGCCTGTAGATTATATACAAAGACAGTATGTCACAAAGCAAATAATTTTATTTACTATTATCACTTGCAAGATTTTTATTTGTTTTTCATTTTTACCATAGAAGGGGTAGGGGAGTGGTACTAGGAGATTTAGAACTGGTTGGGAAAAAGAGAGAAGAAAACTGCTTTCAAACAACTGTAGTTTTTATTTTGGAATAAAAATAGAGCACTATTTTGAAGAAAAGCAATGGGGACGGGATTTTTCTTTTCAAAAATCTTCATCAGTTTTTAGAATAAGACCTTTATAAAAATGAATATTTTTCATCAAAGAAGTTTTGTTTTGACAGACAAACTGACTAGAGAAAGTTCATCTTCTACATTATGAGGAATCAAAATGTGTCTGTAGAGCAGAGTAAATTTCATGACACATCATACACAGAGCAGATGTGAGAGTCTAAATCCAGAAAAAAACGAATTCTATTTTACTGTCACCCAGGGAAGTTTCCCTTTTCCTTAAAGTAGCTGATAATCCACACTTATTTTTCTGGATCTTCAGTTTTTTGCCCCATCAATGGATCCCATCCATCAACCCAATGAATATAGCTTTGGAGATATAAAAGGCTGTAACCAATTTATAGACCAATCCCAGAAGCATAAGCCTTTATATTCAGAGAAACTACGATGACTATTTAGGCCACCAGAGAAAAAATAAAGGAAAAAATTTATTAATTTGACACTTATTCACAGTCTTCAAGCCAACCAACACAAACTGATTCCCTACAGCATATTCATTGTGGGCATTCAATAAATATTAACCAACACTCCCTGGTGTTTTGACCCAGTGTTATATTTAGCAACCTCAAGAATGAAGCCCACTTCAAGTCTTAAGAGATTTTTCACAGCGATTCTACTTGTCTTGATTTTCAGTCCAATTTTTTTTCTAAAGCTTGTTTTCCTAGTATCTACATTTTATTAATGAATGAATCCTTCCCTTTGAATTTATGAGAAGTTGTACAGAATGTAGCAAAAAAAAAAAAGGTGTTCATTTGGGGGTTTTGCTATCATGATGTCAGATATTTTGACTTGGGGGGATAAGGAGGAGGGGAGGGAAAGCTGATCTGTGTTTTAGTTTTTTTCCCAAAGCCCCCAAACTCTTGTCATTCCAGTTTCTTTTTAGGTGATAATTAAACGGTCTGTAGGAGCTGAGAAAAAAACACCTCGAACCAAAGAAAATTAAAATTTATCTTTCATCAAGCTTTCAAGTATTCTCCAACCCCCAGCTATCTAATTCCACATGCCAAAGCACGTTATTTTCAAAAATAGAAGAATTCAACATCTCATAATTTTTCTTACACATTTCTCTGCATTTCATATCTTATTTCAAGGTGCTCAGTTGGAACACATGTTACTCATGAAAAGAAGGGATCTGTTTCACTTTATAGAATGGCATGTTGAGGAGAGCACATTTTTCAGATATGAAAGTTTTCATTTTAAAAGTTTCATTCTGTGTCATCTTTGAAAACTAAACAATTCCACCGGGAGGGTCACATTCCTACCCTACACAGAAATGGCCCTTGTCTCTTATTATCCAACCCCCAGGAAAAGATTTCCATACAAAAATAAAGAAGCCATCTCAGACTTCTTTTTAATAACAAGCCTAAGATCAATAGACTGACTGTGCTCCCTACTGGTAAAATGGAGAGCTACAGCCAGCAGTCAAAATTTTATTTGACGAAAGCCTTATAGAACTAGGAATTAAAATTTTATTTATCATGCCTGGAAACAGGAAATCTTGCCACATGAGTTCCAAAATTACATAGAAGATTATTCACTGGCCTGAAAGCAGAAACAAGTGAAGGCAGAGAAGTTACTGGGTCAAGCTCAATGTGGATTTGAACATTAGTACCATTTGATTTTATTGTCAGTGCTACTAGCTGCTTTCTGTGTTCTGACCAAACCATATCTGAACATAGGCTGATCCAAGGGTTCTCAAACTTTAGCCTGCATCAGAGTCTTCTGGACTACCTGTTGAAAATGGATAGTCTTGGTTCCAAGAACCAGAAATTCTGATTCTTCAGGTTTGGAATGAAGCTCTAGAATCGGCCTTTTATCAATTCTTCCCGACCTCGGTGATTATGATGAAAGTAGTTTAAGGAATACATTTTTAATAACACTGACATAGTCTTTACAAAGCGCCCTGGTAGTATGAAAAATTACTGTCTTGTTTGTCAGCAACACCATCTCCCTAACGATGATCTCCCTACTGGGATTGGAGCAAAGTTTCTGGTTTCCTTGCTCCCATACATACCAGCTCTCTGCCTCTACTTGCTTTCTTGGCTCCTGCTAAATGCCAATGCAGAGGAGAGAACTTTATTATAATAACAATAATAGCTAATATTTATTCAGTGTGTTCTATCTGCCCAGTTCTAAGTGCTTTTCTTATAGTAAGTAATTCAATGCTCATATTAAGCCTGTGTATGAAGGAGGAACTATTATTTTTATTTTACAAATGAAGAAACTGAGACATTGCCCAAGGTCACAGATTGAGTGACTGAGCCAGGATATGAAGGCAGGCAGTCTGGCTCCAAAGCCCATGCACTTAACCACTATGTTATACTAACTGTCTACATATAAAAGGGAAAGGACTAGATTTTTTTTCTTTGTGATTCTATGATTTTTATCTTACTCATTAAGGCATAAAAGTACAAAATTATTGTGAGAAGAAAAAAAAGATTTAAAGTATAGCCCTTTATCAGAGGCTTAATTGACCAAGTTCAATTTCCCTGAATAGTATATGATCATAGTAAAAGCCACCATAATGCTTTTATAATGCTTCCATATTCCCTGCTAATTCATCACCTCACTTGAGATCAAATTTTCCAAGGTCACCACAGGGTTAATGGTAGCAGCATAGTGAAGCCTGCTCATCTACCCCTCTACCCCTAATTCCTGCATGCTCCCAACTCAGCTTCTCTACATACTGGCCTGATTTGAGTAGTACAATATCCATAGTCTGGGAATGACCATGTATGAAAGATGCAAAAGAATAAGCTGTGTATTAACAAAACTTGGCATGGCTTTTGGAAACCATGCTAATGCTCAGAAAACAACAAATGCAATTGAAGACATCAGCCTAAACAAGGGAGATGTTTTCCCTACAGTTGTCATAATAAATCTCTCTGAACTTTACCTGACATTTAGGTATATCAGGCTTTCAATTGTAGACCTTTGATTTTTTTTCCCCTGTATTTTAACCTCACTTTAAAACATCACTATTTCCTTCTCTTGACTTCTCTCACACGATACTTTTAAAGCAGCTAAGACATAATAGTATTCTTTTCATATCCTCTACAGAAAAACTGTGAGCCCAAAACAGGTGCAATTCTTTCTAGTTGCAACTGTGAAGGAAAAAGATCACCAGTTGCTAGTTTAAATGTACGCAAGCAGCTATAAGTTCTAGTCAGAGCTTACCAGTGCCTCATAGCAATTAACAAGAGGGAGGGGCATTCATCATCCTGAGTCTTTATGCCAAATACCGAGGTGTAGAACTTCAGTCTCTCCAACAATCACAATGAATCTTAAACGTGTGGAGTTACCCAAATCCATGAAACAATGGCAAAAGCAGGTTTTGATTGATGGCTTTACCCCCGGACAGCTTTTGCAAAGCACTGGAAAAACCACCTTAGTAATAAGGCATAATCTGTGATGCTCCCAAATCTACAATTTCTTTTTCTTCTATTCTTGCTTTCAAACCCTGTGTGTGAGGTAAACAGATAGTCGGCTGCTTAATCATATTTATAGCATTAAAACCAATTAGAAATAAATAAGTGAATTAATTAAATGAGTCACCGTTTTCTGAACTATTTAGTTAGCAAAAATTAAGAATCTCAGTGTTGGGAAGTATATGTGAAAAAGGCACTTTGATATAGTAGTAGAGATAGTATAATTAGTATAGCTATTTTGAGGGCAATTTGGTAATATCAATGAAAATTAGAACCTCACCTACTCTTTGACTACCTACTCCTTAATTGGGAATTTAAACCAAAGATAGAGAATTGCAATATAATTGCAATATATCATTCAAAAAGGTATTTGCTGCATTAATAGTACTGGGGAAAAAACTAAATGGTCCAATGATAGGTCCTGGTTAAATAAATATGTCCCATCCTTACTCTGGAACAATACAAAAGATCTGTATGATCTGATACAGAAAAATCAAGAGGTATTGTTAAATGGGGAAAAATAAATAAGGAGAAGCTTGAATAATAAAGTAATAGCTAACCATGTGCGACTTCTAGCATGTCAGAGTGAAGGCTTCTATAAATCCATTCTTACATAAAAGCAACAAAAATACTGGCAAAATTATAAAATCAACTTTTTCAGAAATCTGAAAATTACTCAAAGGCCTGAAGCAACCTGAGAGGCATTTAATCAAGGAAAAGTGCTCAACTCCTATAAAAAACACTGTATGTCATTTTATTTTTAAATTTTAACTTATTTATTTTAATTGGAGGCTAATTACTTTATAATATTGTCGTGGTTTTTGCCATACATTGATATGAATCAGCCATGGGTGTACATGTGTTCCTCATCCTAAACACCCCTCCCACCTCCCTCCCCATCCCATCCCTCAAGGTCATCCCAGTGCACCAGCCCTGAGCACCCTGTCTCATGCATCAAACCTGGACTGGCGATCTATTTCACATATGGTAATATGCATGATTCAATGTTATTCTCTCACATCATCCCACCCTCACCTTCTCCCACAGAGTCCAAAAGTCTGTTCTTTATATCTGTGTCTCTTTTGCTGTCTCGCATATAGGGTCATTGTTACCATCTTTCTAAATTCCATATATATGTGTTAATATACTGTATTGGTGTTTTTGTTTCTGACTTATTTCACTCTGTATAATAGGCTCCAGTTTCATCCACCATAGGCTCCAGTTTCATCCACCTCATTAGAACTGATTAAAATGCATTTTTAATAGCTGAGTGATATTCCATTGTGTATATGTACCACAGCTTTCTTATCCACTCATCTGCTGATGGACATCTAGGTTGCTTCCATGTCCTGACTATTGTAAACAGTGTTGCGATGAACATTGGAGTACACGTGTCTTTTTCAATTCTGGTTTCCTCGGTGTGTATGCCCAGCAGTGGGATTGCGGAGTCATATGGCAGTTCTGGCATTTTAAACTTGACCTACTCCCATGTGCCTCTCCCCAGTTCCACAGCAGCCTTGAAAAACCGCAAACTCACAACCATTGTAGCAGTACAGAAAACAGCAGCAGCATTACTGCCACAAGAGGGAGCAAACTGGGTCTAAAGTGAAGTGAAGTGAACTGAAGTCACTCAGTCCTGTCTGACTCTTTGTGACCCTCATGGACTGTAGCCTACCAGGCTCCTCCGTCCATGGGATTTTCCAGGCAAGAGTACTGGAGTGGGGTGCCATTTCCTTCTCCAGGGGATCTTCCTGACCCAGGGATCAAACCTGGGTCTCCCACATTGCAGGCAGACGCTTTACAAAAAATCCCATTCCCAGGAGATTGTCATTATTTAACCTGTTTCACAGCTCCCTGAAAAGCCCCATTCATAGAGTTTTCATTATTTGACCCGACTCAGAGCTTGATCCACAAGATAAGCCCTATTTGCAGAGCATTGGAATGCAATCAGCAGCAATTGGTTAATATCATAACTGCCCGAGATAAAAGTTTGGATAACCAAGAGCCTAGCCAAAAACTTAAAATAAAATAAAAAAAGATATAGATGAAAGAAGTCAGCCCTCCACAACAGGGTTTGTAAAAAAAAGTTTTTTAATTAAGAATAATCTAGGGAACTCTATGTCCATAGTGGCTTTTAAAGAGTTTGGGCACAATCCTGAGAGTCTACAAGGCTCCGTGTGTGCAGCACTGTGTACAAGCCTAGGAAAGACCTGTGAGGACACCGGAATCTCATCTCTGGCTGATCTTAAGGCTCTGTGCAAGCCAGAAGTACAGGCTAAGGCAGACTGAGTTTTTGTAAACTGCCTGCCTGAGTGTTGAACGCATGCCCCAGCCAGTACTGATCCCCACACCCACCCTGCCCTGACAGGAAAAGGGTGGACAAATTATTGATTCAAGACACTTAAGGAAATATCTGATGAATATTTAGTAGAGACTTGCATGGATACACACTAGAGACAATACAATAGAAGTAGTTCAGAAAAGTCACTAAACAAAAGAGCAGCAAAAACAAATTGACCAAGCCTTCCCTGGCCATCCAGTGGTTAAGACTTCACCTTCCAATGCAGGGGATGAAGGTTTGATCCTGGTCAGGAAACTAAGATCTCATATGCCTTCTGGCCAAAAGACCAAAACATAAAACAGAAGCAATATTGTAACAAATCCAATTTGTTGTTCAGTCTCTCAGTCATGTCTGACTGCGACTCTATGGACTGCAGCACGACAGGCTTCTCTGTCCATCACCATCTCCTGGAGCTTGCTCAAACTCATGTCCATTGAGTCGGTGATGCCATCCAACCATCTCATCCTCTGCCATCCCCTTCACCTCCTGCCTTCAATCTTTACCAGCATCAGGGTCTTTTCTAATGAATCAGATCTTCACATCAGGTGGCCAAAGTATTGGAGCTTCAGCTTCAGCATCAGTTCTTTCAATGAATCTTCAGGATTTATTTCCTTTAGGATTGACCAGTTTGATCTCCTTGCAGTCTCCTTGCAAATTCAATAAAGACTTTTAAAATGGTCCACATCAAAAAAATCTTTAAAATTAAAAAAAAAAAAAAAAACAACTGACTAATGCAACAACCAAAAAATCCTGAGGAGGCAGAGGATGTGATCTAGAGTAGCCAAATTATATTAGCTAAAATGTCCAGTTTTTAACAAAAATTATAAGACTCATAAAGAAACCAGAAAGTATGACCCATATATGGGGGCAGCAGTCGATAGAAACTCTCCCTAAGGAAGCTCAGACATTGGACTTCAAATAAGCTTTTATATATATATTCAAAGAACTAAGAGAAAATATGCATGAATAGATAATTAAAGAAAAGCAAAACACTGATGCTTCATCAAATATAAAATATCAATGAAACAATAAATTTCTTTAAAAAAATACAAATAGAAACTCTGGAGTTGAAAAGTACAATAACAGAATGAAAAATTCACTAGAAGTGTTCATCAGCAGATTTAAGCTGACAGGAAAAAGAATCAGAGCACCCAAAGATAGGTCAATTAAGATTATCCAGTCTGGGGCTTCCCTGGTGGTGCAATGATTAAGACTTCACCTTCCAATGCAGAGGGTTTGGGTACGATCCCTGGTTGGGGAGTTAAATCCCACATGCCTCACAGTCAAAATATCAAAACATAAAACAGAAACAGTATTGTAACAAATTCAGTAAAGACTTTAAAAATGGTCAACATAAAAAAAAAAAAGATTATCCAGTCTAAGTAACAAAATAAAAAGAATGAAGAAAAATGAACAGAGCCTCACAGACCTGTAAGAAACCATCAAGCGTACCAACATACACATAATGGGAGTTCCAGGAGAAGAGGGGTCAGAGAAGGAGGCAGAAAAATTTTTTAAAGAAATAATGGCCAGAAACTCCCCAAATTCAATGAAAATCTTTAATGTACACATCCAGTAATCTCAACAAAATTTAAGATAAACCTAAAACCATATATACCCAGACATATCATAGTCAAACTTTTGAAAGACAAAAAGAAAGAGAGATTTTTGAAAACAGCAAGAGGGAAGCAACTCATCATGTACAAGAGATCCTCAATAAGATTAACAATGGATTTCTTATTAGAAACTATGGAAGCCAGAATGCAGAGGGATGACATAGTCAAAGAGTTGAAAAGAAAATACTGTCAACCAAAATCTCTATATTTGACAAAGCTATTCTTTAGAAATGAAGGAAAAATTAAGACATTTTCATACAAACAAAAGCTGAATTTTTTACCAGCTCAGACTACATACAGGAAATAATAAAGGGAATCCTTCAGTCTAAAATGAAAGTATTAGGCAGTGATTCAAACCCACACAAATAAATGCAGATCATTTAAAAAGGTAACTATGTAGGTAAATATAAAAGATAGCATAAATGTATTTTTTGGTAATTTTTGTCCTCTCCTACCTTATTTAAAATACAATTGCATAAGGAAGTAATTATAAAACAGTGTTGAGGGAAATTCCCTGGTGGACCATTGATTGGAACTCCAAGCTTCCCTTGCAGGGAGCACAGGTTCAATCCTTGATGGGGGAACAAAGACCTCACATGTTGTGTGGGACAGCCAAATAAATAAATGGTAAGAAACATAATTCTCAACTTTAAAAGAACAGTGTTGGTGGACTAAACATGTGTAAAGAAGCAATTTCTATGATGATAATAGCTCAAAGGAATGGAGAAGGAATGGAAATACATTGGATAAAGTTTCTGTATAGCTTTGAAATTTTAGGTTAGGGTTAGGGTTAGTTTTAATCTGAACTAGATTGCTTTATTATATTAATTGTAATCCTTAGATCTACCACTAAGATAATAACTTGAAAGATATATAGCAAAAGAAACAATGAAGTAATTTAAATGGTACACTAGAAAATACTCATTTATTACAAAAGAAGGAAGCAAAGGTACAAAAGATATGACATACAGTAAACAAATAGCAAAATGACAGAAGTTAGCCCCTTCTTATCAGTAATTAAACATAAATGAAATAAACTTTCTAATTAAAATAGATTGATAGGACAGATAAAAACAAGCATAATTCAACTATATACTGTCTACAAGAGACACGTCTTATATTTAAAGACCCAAATAGTTTAAAAGTGAAAGGATGGGAAAATATACACAAATAGTATGTGCAAAAAGATACACAAACAGTAATCAAAAGAAGCCTGGAATAGATATATTAATAGCAGACAAAATGGGCTTTAAGGCAAAAATTGAAATTAGAATCGAAGAGGAACATTTTATAATGATAAAAGTGTTGATTCAGCAAGAAGAGATAACATGCACTTAATAAAACATATTCAAAACACATGACTGTAAAACTGGTATAATTTAAAGGAGAAATAGACAATGAAACAATAATAGTTGGATACTTTAATATTCTACATTTGACAATTGGTAGGAAAACATCCTGATCTAGTCAGAAGATCAACAAAGATACAGAAGACATGACTAACACTAACACTAAATCAGTCTAACAAAAATGTACAGAACAGTATACTGAACAGCAGTGGAATACATACTTTTTAAAGTGCATGTGGAATACTGCCCATGATAGACTTATGCTAGGTCACAAAATAAGTATTAACAAACTTAAAAGGAGTTAAATCATACAAAAGCTGATCCATAACCAAAATGGAGCTAAATTAGAAATCAACAAAAGAAGAAAATTAGGGAAATTGACACTACTTGGTAATTAAAGAAAACACTAAAAACCTCATGGATCAAAGAAGAAATTCCAAGGGAACTAGAAAGTACTCTGATGTAAATTAAAATAAAAATACAAGTATCAAAATTTAGGGGATGCAGCTAAAGTAGTGGTTAAGGGAAATTTATACCTTTAAATGTCTATAATTTAAAAAGAAGAAAAATCCCAAATCAATAACATAAACTTTCAACTTAAAAAGCTATAAAATGAAGAGCAAACTAAACCCAAAGAAAGCCAAAGAAGGATATAAGAAAGATTAAAATGACTGCACTACCCAAAGCAATCTAGAGATTCAGTACAATCCCTATCAAATTACCAATGACATTTTTCACAGAATTAGAACAAAAAATGTTTTTAATTTGTATGGAAACATAAGACTCCAAATAGCCAAAGCAATCTTCAGAAAGAAAAACAGAGCTAGAAGAATCAGGCTACCTGACCTCAGACTATACTACAAAGCTACAGTCATAAAAATAGTATCAGTTCAGTTCAGTTCAGTCGCTCAGTCGTGTCTGACTCTTTGTGACCCCATGAATCCCAGCACGCCAGACCTCCCTGTCCATCACCAACTCCCGGAGTTCACCCAGACTCACATCCATCGAGTCAGTGATGCCATCCAGCCATCTCATCCTCTGTCGTCCCCTTCTCCTCTTGCCCCCAATCCCTCCCAGCATCAGAGTCTTTTCCAATGAGTCAACTCTTCCCATGAGGTGGCCAAAGTACTGGAGTTTCAGCTTTAGCATCATTCCTTCCAAAGAAATCCCAGGGCTAATCTCCTTCAGAATGGACTGGTTGGATCTCCTTGCAGTCCAAGGGACTCTCAAGAGTCTTCTCCAACACCACAGTTCAAAAGCATCAATTCTTCAGCACTCAGCTTTCTTTATAGTCCAACTCTCACATCCATGCATGACCACAGGAAAAACCATAGCCTTGACTAGACGGACCTTTGTTGGCAAAGTAATGTCTCTGCTTTTGAATATGCTGTCTAGGTTGGTCATAACTTTCCTTCCAAGGAGTAAGCGTCTTTTAATTTCATGGGTGCAGTCACCATCTGCAGTGATTTTGGAGCCCAGAAAAATAAAGTCTGACACTGTTTCCACTGTTTCCCCATCTATTTCCCATGAAGTGATGGGACCAGATGCCATGATCTTTGTTTTCTGAATGTCGAGCTTTAAGCCAACTTTTTCACTCTCCACTTTCACTTTCAAGGCTTTTTAGTTCCTCTTCACTTTCTGCCATAAGGGTGGTGTCATCTGCGTATCTGAGGTTATTGATATTTCTCCTAGCAATCTTGATTCCAGCTTGTGTTTCTTCCAGCCCAGTGTTTCCCATGATGTACTCAGCATATAAGTTAAATAAGCAGGGTGACAATGTACAGCCTTGACGTACTCCTTGTACAGCACAAAAACAGAACTATAGATCAATGGGACAGGGACAGAAAGCACAGAAACAAATCCATGCACCTACGGTCAATTCATTTATAACAAAGGAGGCAAACTACACGATGGAGAAAAGACAGTTTCTTTAATAAATAGTGCTGGTAAAACTGGAAGCTAAATGGAAAAGAATGAAATTAGAATACTCCATAACATCATAGACAAAAATAAATTCAAAATGGATTAAAAACCTAAATGTAAGTCTGAATACTATACAACTTTAGAGGAAAACATAGGCAGAACACTCTTTGACATAAATCACAGCAATATCTTTTTTGATCTGTCACCTAGAGTAATAGACATAAAAACAAAAATAAACAAATGGGACCTAATTAAACTCAAAAGCTTTTGCACAGCAAAGGAAACCATAAACAAAAAGATAACCTGCAGAATGGGAGAAAATATTTGCAAATCAAGCGACCAACAAGGGATTAATCTCAAAAATAAAAAAAGAGCTCATACAGCTCAATAATAAAAAATAATAATAACCCAAACAAAAAATGGGCAGAAGATCAAAATAGGCATTTCTCCAAAGAAGACATACAGATGGCCAAAAAGCACTTGAAAAAATGTTCAACATCACTAATTATTAGAGAAATACAAATCAAAACTACAATGAGGTTTCACCTCACACCACTCAAAATGGCCATCATGAAAAAGTCTACAAATGATAAATGCTAAGAAACGGTGTGGAGAGTTGCAGGCTATATTGTACATGTCTTTCCATAATTCAGTCTGTTACAATCTGATGTATGTATGTAAAGAACATGTATGAACTTTAATGGGCTCTTGGCTTTGGAAAACAACTAGACCATTCCGGTATGACCTAAATCACATCCCTTATGATTATACAGTGGAAGTAAGAAATAGATTTAAGGGACTAGATCTGATAGACACAGTGCCTGATGAACTATGGATAGAGGTTCATGACATTGTACAGGAGACAGGGATCTAGACCATCCCCAAGAAAAAGAAATGCAAAAAAGCAAAATGGCTGTCTGAGGAGGCCTTACAAATAGCTGAGAAAAGAAGAGAAGCGACAAGCAAAGGAAAAAAGGAAAGATATACCCATTTGAATGCAGAGTACCAAAGAATAGCAAGGAGTGATTAGAAAGCTTTCCTCAGTGATCAGTGCAAAGAAATAGAGGAAAACAATAGAACGGGAAAGACTAGAGATCTTTTCAAGAAAATTAGAGATACCAAGGGAACATTTTATGCAAAGACGGGCTCAATAAAGGACAGAAATGGTATGGACCTAACAGAAGCAGAAGATACTAAGAAGAGGTGGCAAGAATACACAGAAGAACTGTACAAAAAAGATCCTCACAACCCAGATAATCATGATGGTGTGATCACTCACCTAGAGCCAGACTTATTGGATACAAAGTCAAGTGGGCCGTAGGAAGCAACACTACAAACAAAGCTAGTGGAAGTGATGAATTCCAGTTGAGCTATTTCAAATCCTGAAAGATGATGCTGTGAAAGTGCTGCACTCACTATGCCAGCAAATTTGGAAAACTCAGTAGTGGCCACAGGACTGGAAAAGGTCAGTTTTCATTCCAATCCCTAAGTAAGGCAATGCCAAAGAATGCTCAAACTATTGCACAATTGCACTCATCTCACATGCTAGGAAAGTAATGATCAAAATTCTCCAAGCCAGGCTTCAGCAATACATTAACAGTGAATTTCCAGATGTTCAAGCTGCTCTTAGAAAAGAGAGGGGAACCAGAGATCAAATTGCCAAAATCCGGTGGATCATGGAAAAAGCAACAGAGTTCCATAAAAGCATCTGTTCCTGCTGTATTGACTATGCCAAAGCCTTTGACTGTGTGGATAACAATAAACTGGAAAATTCTGAAAGAGAGGGGAATACCAGACCACCTGACCTGCCTCTTGAGAAATCTGTATGCAAGCCAGGAAGCAACAGTTAGAACTGGACATGGAACAACGGACTGGTTTCAAATAGGAAAAGAAGTACATCAAGACTGTATATTGTCATCCTGTTTATTTAACTTTTATGCAGAGTACATCATAAGAAACACTGGGTTGGAAGAAGCACAAGCTGGAATCAAGACTGCAGGGAGAAATATCAATAACCTCAGATATGCAGATGACACCACCCTTATGGCAGAAAGTGAAGAGGAACTAAAGAGCCTCTTGATGAAAGTAAAAGAGGAGAGGAAAAAATTGGCTTAAAACTCAACATTCAAAAAACTAAGATCATGGCATCCAGTCCCATTGCTTCATGGCAAATAGATGGGGAAACAGTGACAGAATTTATTTCCTTGGGCTCCAAAATAACTGTAGATGGTGACTGCAGCCATGAAATTAAGACACAACTACTCCTTGGAAAAAAAGTTATGACCAACTGAGACAGCATATTCAAAAGCAGAGACATTACTTTGCCAACAAAGGTCCATCTAGTCAAGGCTATGGTTTTTCCAGTGGTCATGTATGGATGTGAGAGTTGGACTATAAAGAAAGCTGAGTGCTGAAGAATTGATGCTTTTGAACTGTGGTGTTGGAGAAGACTCTTGAGAGTCCCTTGGACTGCAAGGAGATCCAACCAGTCCATCCTAGAGGAAATCAGTCCTGGGTGTTCATTGGAGGGACTGATGTTGAAGCTGAAACTCCAATACTTTGGCCAGAGCTGACTCATTTGAAAAGACCCTGATGCTGGGAAAGATTGAAGGTGGGAAGAGAAGGGAATGACAGAGGATGAGATGGTTAGATGGTATTACCAACTCGATGGACATAGGTTTAGGTGGACTCCAGGAGTTGGTGATGGACAGGGAGGCCTGGCGTGCTGCAGTCCATGGGGTCACAAACAGTTGGACATGACTGAGTGAATGAACTGAACTGAGCTGCCTAAGGTTACTTGACAACACAGCCATGCATCAAAAGCTCATATGCTGGAGCTGGAGAAGCCCCTGGAGTTAGTTTGTATCCACTGTGTGCCTAGGGTGCATATGCAGAAGTTGGATAAGTCTCTGTAGTTATTTTTGTAGCAGTCTGTGAGTTCTCCTCCTGGAAGGCTGCAATCCATGGGGTGGCTGAGGGTCGGACACGACTGAGCGACTTCACTTTCACTTTTCACTTTCATGCATTGGAGAAGGAAATGGCAACCCACTCCAGTGTTCTTGCCTGGAGAATCCCAGGGACGGGGGAGCCTGGTGGGCTGCCGTCTATGGGGTCACACAGAGTCAGACACGACTGAAGTGACTTAGCAGTAGCAGCAGTGAGTTCTCCTGGGTGTGCCTGGGGTGGAGATTAGAGATCAGCTTGCATTCTTTTCTGCTAGGACACCCTCCTTGTTGTTGCTGTTCAGTAAATAAGTCGTGCCCGGACTCCCTGTGACTCTAGGGACGGCAGCACACCAGGCTTCCCTGTCCTTCACTATCTCCTAGAATTTGCTCAAACTCATGTCCACTGAGTCAGTGATGCCATCCAATCATCTCATTCTCTGTTGCCGCCTTCTTCTCCTGCCCTCAGTCTTTCCCAGCATCTGGGTCTTTTCCAATAAGTCAGCACTTCACATCAGGTGGCCAAAGTACTGGAGCTTCAGCTTCAGCATTGGTTCTTCCAATGAGTATTCAGGGTTGATTTCCTTTAGGATTGACTGGTTTGACCTCCTTGCAGTCCAAGTGACTCTCAAGAGTCTTCTCTAGCACCACAATTTGAAAGCATCAGTTCTTCGCACTCGGCCCTCTTTATGGTCCAGTTATCACATCCATACATGACTTCCGGAAAAACCATAGCTTTGACTATACAGACTTTTGTCAGCAAAGTGTTACCCCTCCTTTTTAGTATGATGTCTAGGTTTGCCATAGTTTTTCTTTGAAGCCGTCTTTTAATTTCATGGCTGCAGTCACTTTCTGCAGTGATGATTCTGGAGCCCATGAAAATAAAATCTGACACTGTTTCCACTTTTTCTCCATCTGTTTGCCATGAAATAATGGGACCAGATGCCATGATCTTAGTTTTTTTAGTGTCAAGCTTTAAGCCAGCCTTTTCACTCTCCTTTTTCATCCTCATCAAGAGGCTCTTTAGTTCCTCCTTGCTTTCTGCTTTGGCGTGGTATTATCTGCATATCTGAGGTTGTTGATACTTCTGATAATCTTGATTCCAACTTGTGATTCATCCAGCCCAGCATTTTGCATGATGTACTCTGCATAGAAGTTAAAGAAGCAGGGTGACAATATATAGCCTTAACATTCTCCTTTCCCAATTTAGAACTACTCTGTTGTTCCATGTCCAGTTCTAAATGTTGCTTCTTGACCTGCATACAGGTTTTTCAGTAGGCAGGTAAGGTGGTCTGGTAATCCCATCTCTTTAAGAATTTTCCACAGTTTGTTGCAATCCACACAGTCAAAGGCTTTAGCATAGTGAATGAAGTAGAAGTAGATTTTTTTAGAATTCCCTTGCTTTTTCTATGATCCTACAGATGTTGGCAATTTGATCTCTGGTTCCTCTGCTTTTTCTAAATCCAACTTCTACATCTGCAAGTCCTCAGTTCAGTCCTCAAGCCTAGCTTTAAGGATTTTGAGCATTACCTTGCTAGCATGTTAAATGAGCACAATTGTACAAGGTAGTTTGAACATCCTTTGGCACTGCCTTTCTTTAGGATTGGAATGAAAACTGACCCCTCATTGTTCATGGCTAACTTGGAGCCATGAACTAGCCATGGCTAACTTTGCTAGCAAATTTAAGGAATCGTCTAAGTTAAAAAAAAAAAAAAAGACAATTCAGAACAGGCATTTGACAAAATAAAACACCCTTTCATGTTGAAAACATTCAACAAGCTAAGAACGGAAGAGAATTTTCTTAACTTGGTAAAGGATACTACATCATACTTAATTGTAAAAGCTTGAAAGCTTTCCCCTAAGATTGGGAAAGAGACAAGAATACTTGTTCTCATCACTTTTGTTCAACATTGTACTGGATGTTCTAGGAAATCAGGCAAGGAGAAAAAACAAAAGATATCCAGACTAGAAATTAGGACTACAACTGTATCTATTTGCATATAACATAATCTTGTGTATAGAATATCCTAAGGAATACATAAAAGAAAGCAAAAGGCAAGGCCACAACATCAATACAGAAAATTAACTGCATTTCTGTGCACAAGCCACAAACAATCCAAAAATCAAATAAGAATGTAATTTTATTTATAATAGCATCAAAATAATAAAATTCCTAGAAATAACTTTACCAAAGCACAAGACT
Organism: Bos grunniens; assembly: GCF_055505025.1. Classification (NCBI taxonomy): domain Eukaryota; kingdom Metazoa; phylum Chordata; class Mammalia; order Artiodactyla; family Bovidae; genus Bos; species Bos grunniens. The sequence continues at coordinate 93,424,021 of NC_141194.1, read as the reverse complement.
TGTATACTAATAGTTACAAAACATTATGGAGGGAAGGTAAAAGAAGATTTAAATAAATGGACAGGCATCCCATGTTCTTGGACTGGGAGACTCAATATTGCTAATACAGTAATTCTCCCCAAATTGATTTATATACTCACATAGTCCCTGACAATATTACAGCACAGTTTTGCAGAAATTGACGAGAGCTCAAAGTTCATATGGAAATGTAAGGAATCTAGAATATCTAAAACAATCTTGAAAAAAATTTTTAGAAGTTGGAGAACCCTCACTTTCCAATTTCAAAAGTTACCATAAAGCTATAGTTATCAAGAAAGTTAGTGTGGAACTGGCATAAGGATAGACACAATGCTCAATGAAATAGAATTAACAGTCCAGAAACAAATACTAATATTTAAAGTAAACTGATTTTTGACAAAGGTAAAAAGGCAATTCACTGAGGGAAAGAATGTTCAGCAATTGGTTCTGGGATGATTGGACATGTGCATGTAAAAAGATTATCTTAGTCCCTTATCTCAGGCCATACACAAAAATTTGCTCTAAATTTATCAGATTTAAATGTAAGAGCTAAAAACATATGATGCTTTTAGAAGAAAATATAAGAGGATTTATGGGACCTTAAGTTAAAGCCAAGATTTCTTAGACATGACACCAAAACTATGTTCCATAAAAGAAAAAATATAATGAATTGGGACTCCTCATTTCAAGTTTTTTGTATTTCAAAAGGCACCATTAAGAAAATGAAAAAGCAAACAAATCTGGGAGAAAATATTTATGAAACATATATCTGATAAAGGACTTGTATCCAGAATACACAAAGAAGTCTTACAAGTTAATAAGAAGACAAATAATCCAGTTTTTTAAATGGACAAAAGAAATGAGCAGACTCTCATTTCTAACCCTAACCAAGGAAGATTTATAAATGTCTGATAAGCACAGGAAAAGATACTTAATATCATCAGTCAGATGCTTAATCTGACTGATACTTAAGTATAAGTATTAAGTATACTGATACTTAAGTATCATCATCAGATACTTAATATCATCATTGCTGCTGCTGCTAAGTCGCTTCAGTCGTGTCTGACTCTGTGCTACCCCATAGATGGCAGCCCATCAGTCTCCACCGCCCCTGGGATTCTCCAGGCAAGAACACTGGAGTGGGTTGCCATTTCATTCTCTAATGCATGAAAGTGAAAAGTGAAAGTGAAGTCACTCAGTAGTGTCCAACTCTTCTCGACCCCATAGACTGCAGCCTACCAGGCTCCTCCGTCCATGGGATTTTCCAGGCAAGAGCACTGGAGTGGGTTGCCATTGCCTTCTCCGATCATCAGTCATTAGGAAAATACAAATTAAAACCACAGTGAAATGCCACTTTGTGCTCACTAGAATGAGTGTAAGACAGACAATGCCACATGTTGGTGAAAATATGGAGAAACAGGAACAGTCACTGGATGTTGATGGGGATATAAAATGGAACAGCCACTTTGGAAACAGTTTGCAGTTCATCAAAATGTTAGACATAAAATCACCATACAACCCAGTAATTCCACTTCCAGGTAGAATTCAAGAGAAATAGAAACATATGTCCACACAGAGACTTCCATGGAAATGTTCCCAGCAGCATTAGTCATAATTGCCAAAAAGTAGAAGCAATCTAAATGTCCAGCAACTGGCAAATGGATAGACAAATATGGTATATCCATACAATGGAATCTGCATGCATGCTAAGTTGCTTCAGTGGTGTCTGAATATTTGTGACCTTATGGACTGTAGCCCACCAGGCTCCTCAGTTTATGGGATTCTCCAGGCAAGAGTACTGAAGCGTGTTGTCGTGTCCTCCCCCAGGGGATCTTCCCGACCCAGGGATCGAACCCACGTCTCTTGAGTCTCCTGCATTGGCTGGCAGATTCTTTACCTCTGCACCACCTGGGAAGTGTTTAGTGCTTCAGTTCAGTATCTCAGTCGTGTCCGACTCTGTGCAACCCCATGAATCGCAGCACACCAGGCCTCCCTGTCCATCACCAACTCCTGGAGTTCACTCAGACTCACGTCCATCGAGTCAGTGATGCCATCCAGCCATCTCATCCTCTGTTGTCCCCTTCTTCTCCTGCCCCCAATCCCTCCCAGCATCAAAGCCTTTTCCAATGAGTCAACTCTTCGCACGAGGTGGCCAAAATAGTGGAGTTTCAGCTTTAGCATCATTCCTTCCAAAGAAATCCCAGGGCTGATCTCCTTCAGAATGGACTGGTTGGATCTCCTTGCAGTCCAAGGGACTCTCGAGAGTCTTCTCCAACACCACAGTGCAAAAGCATCAATTCTTCGGTGCTCAGCCTTCTTCACAGTCCAACTCTCACATCCATACATGACCACAGGGAAAACCATAGCCTTGACTAGACGGACCTTTGTTGGCAAAGTAATGTCTCTGCTTTTGAATATGCTATCTAGGTTGGACATAACTTTCCTTCCTAGGAGTAAGCATCTTTTAATTTCATGGGTGCAGTCACCATCTGCAGTGATTTTGGAGCCCCAAAAAATAAAGTCTGGCACTGTTTCCACTGTTTCCCATCTATTTCCCATGAAGTGATGGGACCGGATGCCATGATCTTTGTTTTCTGAATGTCAAGCTTTAAGCCAACTTTTTCACTCTCCACTTTCACTTTCATCAAGAGGCTTTTTAGTTCCTCTTCACTTTCTGCCATAAGGGTGGTTTCATCTGCATATCTGAGGTTATTGATATTTCTCCCAGCAATCTTGATTCCAGCTTGTGCTTCTTCCAGCCCAGAGTTTCTCATGATGTACTCTGCACATAAGTTAAATAAGCAGGGTGACAATATACAGCCTTGACGTACTCCTTTTCCTATTTGGAACCAGTCTGTTGTTCCATGTCCAGTCTTAACTGTTGCTTCCTGACCAGATTTCTCAAGAGGCAGGTCAGGTGCTTAGCATGTAGCAATTCATTTAATTCTCATAACAGCCCTATGCAGTAAGTAATATTATTTATCCCTTTTTTATAAGTTAGGAAACTGAGGCACAGAGAGATTAAGTGACTTGCCAAAGAACATGCAGCCAGTTATTAGTATAGTTGGGGATCCAAGCCATAAGTCTGGCTCCACAATCTGTGGTCTTAACCATGGCTTCCATTTGTTGGGGAGAAATGAAATAATATAAGATATACTTGTACACGGCAGGCAATATATGGAAGGAATCAGAAGGAACTTTTACCAGTAATTGCCTCTGGGAAGTGGAAATGAGGGTGGGCAGAAAAGGGAGACAAATTTATTACTTTATACCACTTTAAACTCTGACTTTTTATACATTTTATAATTCATGTACAGTATTCAGTTTGTGGATAAGAAACATCTATTTTTAAATCAAAACATTGGTTATCTTTGTCAGATTTTTACATTTTTCTTTTTCCCTAAACTTTTTGATATTTTCTGAATTCTTCTGGGTACGTCTCCAAGCCAAGTTCTTGAATAATTACCGTGACATGCTTTTTGATAGGTTTCCTTCTGCCAGTATCAGAGACCAGGATGGGGTGAAGGCCAAGAAGGGTCGGGGTGGGGGCTGAGAAAGACCATGAAGAAGGGCCTGTGTTGCTCCCCTGCTTGGGTCAGACTGTGATTGGGCTAGATTCAAGGCTGCAGAGAGCTGTGGTGTGAGTTCTGAACTCCCTAGATGCCCTGAGGCACACCATGGGGGCTGTGACTCTTGGAAGTTGCTGTAGTCCAACAGGGGGATAGATATCTGTGTGTATGTGCAAACCAGCCCATCAGTCCATTTAGAGAAAGCACAGTTTGGATTTCTGCCTACAGAATGAGACTGATTCTGGCTCCAGCATGTATGTGACTGTGTATCAGAGGTTTGGGTTTTGGAGGGGGGTGGGGGGTGCAGGGGGGGTCCATTTAATGTTTAAAGATAGTCAAAAAAGAATATGTTATGAAAGCAGCTGAGTGTTGTGAAGTATCTTTACCAACATAGGAAATATTAGCTTATGAACTTTAGGAAGCCTTTGCCCGAGTAACGAGAAGCTTAAAAGAAAATGGGATGGGTTAATGTTTAGATTGTGGTTAACTCTTCATAGTCATTTCTTTGGTTCAATAACATGGAGGCAGGGAGTAAAAATAGATGTATTTGCTTTTAATATGTACTTATTGCATGGTAACGCTCTACAAGAGCATATTGTGAGAAAATAGGATACTTATTTTCATGAAATCTTTTTAAAGATTACGTATTCAGTAAAAACTGATTAAAAGATATTTGAGTGAGTGAAGTGAGTGAGTGAAGTCGCTCAGTCGTGTCCGACTCTTTTCAACCCCGTGGACTGTAGCCCACCAGGCTCCTCCGTCCATGGGATTCTCCAGGCAAGAACACTGGAGTGGGGTGCCATTTCCTTCTCCAGGGGATCTTCCCAACCCAGGGGTCGAACCCAGGTCTCTCGCATTGCAGGCAGACACTTTAACCTCTGAGTCACCAGGGAAGCCTTTTTAGAGGAGAATTGTGCTTTTTTTTTTTTACTCCTGTTCTCTGGCCATGGACCAGCACCACATAAGCCCCAGAGCCTTTTTGTTATTACCATGCAGTAAAAATCACTGAAAGAAACATGGGCTTCAGGGTCTGATAGATTTAAGTTCAAATCCTAGACCTGCCACTCACAAGCTGTGTGACCTTGCACAAGTTATTTAACCTAATTTTCAGCTTTTTTGTGTTTTTTTATGGAAAAATGGGGATAGTTCTGACTCCCTGCACAAGGTAGTTGATTGAAGCACCTTACACATGTTGGGCAACTAGTAAGTACGCAGTAAACATTAATTCTCTTACCTTTGCCAGGAAGGGAGAAAGAAGAAACTGAGTAGGAAAAAAAATTCTTTGCAAAGTATCTAACCTTTGTTTAGTCAAACTGAATTGTGTCTGACTCTTCTGTGATCCCATGGATTGTAGCCCCCCAGGCTCCTCTGTCCATGGGATTTCCCAGGCAAGAATACTGGAGTGGGTTCCCATTTCCTTCTCCAGGGGAATCTTCCTAACCCAAGGATAGAACCCATGTCTCCTGAATTGGCAGGTGGATTCCTTACCACTGAGCCACCAAGACCCTGATGCTGGGAAAGATTGAAGGCAAAAGAAGAAGGTGGCAGAGAATGAGATGGTTAGAGAGCATCACCTACTCCAAGGACATGAATTTGAGGAAACTCCAAGAGACAGTGGAGGACAGAGGAGCCTGGTGTGCTGCAGTCCATGGGGTTGCAAAGAGTCCAACTGAACAACAGTTAGGGACTGAACAACAACATCTTCTCTTTGATGCCATTTTCCTGCTAAGGAAGGTCATGACATGCATTTGGAGTGAAAATGTATGGATGCCATCCCTCATCTCTCAAAATCTACTGTACCCCAGGTGTGTTACCCTGTGTCCAAACCTTTCCAGTATGATTCTGAGTAGTTGTATTACCTACTTAGACACTGTGTACACTTATTCGTGGATTGTCTATATTCAGGGATGTACCATGCCAGTTTGATCTGCTTTGAGGATATTCATATTGGGATTGTCTTTCCCCAGCAATGGTAGTGAAAAACTTGTTGGAAGAGAGAAATCTTTACAAATCACTAATTTTTTAATAAAAGCTTTGAGGTCATGGTAATGAGAGCACCACCAGATCAAGTATGACAGTCTTACCCAAAGAACTCATGTTCATCTGATGAATGCATGTAGCAGAGCCAATGATGCACTTTCAGAGCAATTGGACCGTCTTCCCTGCTTCCCAAAAACTGTTATTCCTGGTGAAGGAACCAGTTCAGTCAACATCAAATGTGCCTACTACGCATGGACTACATGTTACAGGAGGGGTTTTTGAATCTTTAAGTGTTCAGAGTGATACAGTTTGGGGTGCTGGGGACAGAGAGGGAAACAAGCAAGTCACAATTACCAACACACAACTGAAGCGTAATCTACATTCAGTTCCTCCAAGGTTGGCATAACCTAAGAGCAGAAAGCCAAATGCAAGCCTCAGGGGGAAAGCCACACTTGAAAAGTAGGAGGAAATTAAAACAGTAAAGTAAACTAGAAAGAGCAGTAAAAGGGAAGAAAAGCAGGATATTACAAGGTCAAAACAAAAACCAAGAATCTTCAGTGGCATCGCATGTAGCAAGGACTTCAAAAGAGAAGCAGCAAAAAGTGATTTGACAGGGAGGAAGTTAGCAGAGAGGTTTCCGAGGTTAAGTGGTTTCTGACTGGGCAGGGGGTTTCTATTAGATAAACAGTGGCTTATATGGAATGAGATATTTAGATCAAAGACTTATGTAACAGAACATTAAGAAACCATTATAATTAGATTGGCTCCTTTATTTATTTCATTAGCATTTGCAGTGCTCTTACAAGTGCCCAAGTCTACTAAGCTCCATAGGATAGGGATACATAATAGAAAAGTCGTAATTAAACCATAATGGTTTTCTTTCACAAGAAATCTGAAGTTTTAGACCCATGACTTAAAAAGTCTCATTTCCCCAAAACTGTTTCAGTTTATGTATTCTTTTCTGATATATTAGACTTCTGTTTTCCTTTCTGAATTAAAAAAGTTTGGTTGCCCACATCACAGGCAAAGGTGTCAACCTTGAAGGGCAACAAATTTTAAAAATAACAAATCTCAATGTATCTTACGTATGCTGTGAGGAATAGTAGTTACAGCTTGTGTTAGACTTTTTCCTACAAATATAAACAAAAGCCCATACAGAACAGTCCAAAGAAATCAAAGCTTTCTCAACTTCACACACACAAAAATGTGTACATTGCTTAGCTCCTAATAATTTAATCAGTTTGGCTGGCCAGCATCACTGTTAAAGTACCAACTTGGATTCTGACAGGAGATTAAAAGCACAGTCTCAAAGAATCCTGTGTGAGCTGAGGAAAAACAGAAATGGCATTTATACCTTATATTAGGGACTTATTTTCTGTAAAATTTTGATGCCTACAACGTAAACCCAACCCCTCATAGGAATAGGCCAAAGCTGCCAAGCTTTCCACACTTTCAGAAAAGTGTGCTTCTCAAAGTGGAGTTCAGAGCTGCCTTGCAGTGGGCAACCTGGTGCCTGGAAGTGAGACAACCCACAGGATACCTTTGGCACATTACAAAGGTGGGGGTGGACTTTATAGTCCACGTACAGACGCACACCTCAGCTAGAAGGGGCTTTTACCTAGCCATCCAAAATAAATCCATCTTGAAAACAAACACACCAACCCACCTTAAGGGCAAGGCAGCGTGTTTTTTCTACTTTTCACATGTGCTGGGGTTTTTTTTTTTTTTTTTTAATAACAAGGAAAAATGTCTATAAAATACTAAAGAAAACTTCAAAAGGTTATCCTAGGCCACCCTAGTGAAAAAATAGCTATTTGAAAATTGCTACAATTATCCTTTAAAGAAGTTTGATTATCCTTTAAATCCTTATTTAGCATCAGATTTCAATAACTGATTCACTACATTTGGAAAGCCACTAATTTTTTTCAATTGTTTTATCCCTATACCTTATGTCGTCACCCATCGAATGTTTTAATGGAGAATACCCTTTCTCTGCAGTAACTTCAAGTACTTTCAAATAGGTACTGCCAAACTCATCATTAACTTTAGTAGTTTTCATCCACTTTCTGTACTGTGGTTGACTCCCCCTTACCATTAAATTTGGGCTTCCCTTGTAGCTCAGTCAGTAAAGATCTGCCTGCAGTGTAGGAGACCAGAGTTTGATCCCTGGGTTGGGAAGATCCCCTGGAGAAGGAAATGGCAACCCAACTCCAGTATCCTTGCCTGGAAAATCTCATGGACAGATGAGCCTGGTGGGCTGCAGTCCCGGGGGGTTGCAAAGAGTTGGGCACGACTGAGCAACTAACACTTACTTACTTACCATTAAATTCAAGGACTGTGAATATGTGGCAGTCAGAGATGAGCTTGGTTCTTCTAATGGATAAAGAGGGTTTTCCTGGTAGCTCAGATGGTAAAGAATCTGCTTGCAATACAAGAGACCTGAGTTCGATCCCTGGGTCAGGAAGATCCACTGGAGAAAGCAATGGCAACCCACTCCAGTATTCTTGCCTGGAGAATGCCATGGACAGAGGAGCCTCAAGGGCTAGTCAGGAGAATCAGACTCGAACACAACTGAGTAACTAACACACACAGTGAATAAAGAAACTCAAAACCAAAGAAAGAATTCCCCTATTCCAACTCCAACTTTAATGATTAATTTCCTTATTACCCTGAAGGTACAGGTTATCTCTCTCCCCATCCAACTTCTTAAACTATACAATAAAAATGTCTAATCTCTAGGAGAATGATAAGCATTATGCTCTTTCATAGCAAGGAATGTGTTTCTTTCACAGGGAATAGTTTTTGTAAACAGGAACTTTTAAAAAATGTGTCCAGATCTCAGGTTTACATTTCATATCCAGAACTATATTCACATTTCATATCCAGAACTATATTCACCAAGTAGAAATGTGGGGCTTAGCTTTCTCAGCGGAAAACCACCATCCCAGAAGATTTTCCAAAAGTTAAACACAATGATTTTAGAGAAAAACACTATTTATTGTGTAAAAGATTTATATTTATTAACCAAAGGCACAAAACTATTAAAAGTTAACCTTAGTATTGACAATTAAGTCATATGAACCTGGCAAGGAAATTCCAGCTAAAGCTAATGAAGATCTTTTGCTTTAAATTCCCAAAGAGAATACAATAACTCTGGCACCAGTAATAATCAGAACCTTTCAAACAATAATGGAAACAAACATGTTAGTGTAAATATCTTAATTCAGAGGCAGAGAAACATAAAGTGTTAAGGTGTTGCAACCTGATGTATCACAGAGCATGTGTAGTGCCTTTTACAGTCTTGAGTGCCTTAGAAGTCAGACCATTACCACCAATTGGCAACTCTGATGATGGGTGTTATCCAACTACTGGCTGGAATTAAATTACAGTGTGACTAATGAAAACATTTTAATTTCTTGAAGCAAAGTATACAATCACACCAGATAACTCTGGCTGGGAAAAGGGCAAGTTTGGAAGGGTCAGTTTTCGATCTTACTACATGAACAGCAAACTCATTGTCTATCAAAAGCCCCATACCAAGACAAAAAAGTCAAGAGGAACAGTTTTGCTTCATTTACAATTTATTAAGCTCTTCCAGTGTTTCAGAGTGATACGGAGATTTCAATGATGTAACATGAATGGGACAAAAGGTGGACTTCGAACGTATCAAACAACTGTCTTGATCGAATCAGACTATTGATGTAGTTTTTCAATCTATCTGTAACAAATGTAGGTCTTCCATCCAGGTGATCTTGTAATTCACAAGGTTGGGGATAGGGATGTTAATATCCTAAATTAAAGGAAAAATAGTTAATTTCCTTGTAACCCAAACTTCAATATCTGTATTCATTTGCACGCATTTTAATCTAGTCTGCTAATGAAGATCTCCACGTGTTCCCAGTGAGTGACTCAAATCAAATGTGAAGGGAACCCTAGGGATTAATTCAGCCAGCTATAGTTCTCACATTTTATCATTCAAATTCTGAAGTTATTGAAACACATGTTTCTCCAAAATCTAGTTAAGCTAGATGAGTTCATGGCTCTAGTAATACCAGAAGACTGCAGTAAATGAGAATTGGGTAAAAGACCAGGGGAAAATGCTGGTATTGATCAAGAGCCAGAGTGTACTTGCCAGGGACACTTACAAGTAAGGTCACTATTAGGATTCTTCATTTCTCTTCATTAGGTTCAAATCTGTTAGAAATGGGACCACGAAGGATCTTTAGGCTGACATGTAGGTAAACCCAGAGAGGCCCATCTGTCCTTTTACTGCCATGATATTTTTGCGAGACTAGTGCTTATACATGGCTGTGCTGTGCCAAGTCACTTCAGTTGTGTCCCGCTGCTAACACAATGCTGATAATATTTGAATGCACTGCTGGACATGATCTTCTTTGCAAACTCAGTCCCATCCATCACATGTATAGGCAGAAGTAAACACTGACAGTGCTGAGGATCAAAATGAACATACCTTAAAGTTGGAGAGTAATAGGCCCGTGTTATGTTGGTTACACTATCTCATACTGGTTATTTGTAATGGCACGAGAGAGGCAGTAAGCTAGAAAGATTCCAATCAGCTGGAAATAAAATATAAGCAAAACTAAACATACACATACACATAAAGCTTAAATACCTGAAGATACAGGTCCTTTCACTTCCAATTCACTACTTATTTCCTTAAGTTTTTTCTATAATAAGCTTATACATGATGTCTTAACTACAACTGTGATCTGGAATTTCACAACCATCCCTGACATAAATCAGTCTGGGAAAATCCTGAAGTTTGGGGAAACTTTTCTTATTCTTCCTCTCAGTTATCAGAGCAAAAAGGATATGGCTTAGAATTAGCATCTCATCAAGTAAAATCTCCATCTATGAGGCAGTACTGTGATAATGAAAATGCTGTCCAGCATGGCAGCAATTAGCCACATATGGTTTTCAAGCACTTCAAATGGAAGCCTAAGGAGCTAAAATTTTAATTTCATAGTTATAACTTTTGAAAGGTGGCTATTTTATTAGAGAGTACAGATTCAGAGAGACCTAAGAGGGCAGGTCTCACAGAACTCTGGCTTTGTGGAAAACAGCATGGTAAAACAGGATCCAAGACAACTGAAAACTGGAATGGAAAGGGCAAAACTACTATGTTTCTACTGAGATGATCGACTGAGTTTTGTGAAAATGTGACTTCTCTAAAAAATGTCCTTGCTATACAGGGCCCAGAAGCAAAAACTCAAAGCCTTCAAAGTGGAAATCTTGTAGCCTACACCTACAAAAGTGATGAAACATTTCCTAACTACAAGGACTTACTTGGAAGCAAGCAACTCCAAAAGAAATTCCAGCAACAACTCCCATTTCTGACTCTATAATGGTCATCACCATTATAAAACAACCCTAATGGAAGAGAAATTAAAAAAAAAAAAAAACAGTAAGTACAGTCCAAGCAATAATACTTTGATCACACATCTCTGCAAAAGATGATCTTTGTTCTTTTATTCAAATTATTCTTTCATAACAAATCCTATCTCCTTTGAGGGACATAAGATTCATTTTTTGGATTATGCATTTAAGTGTCACTTAATCACAAGTCACAAATTTTCTGAGCTTCAGTTTTCTGTGCTATTGCAGATTATGTGTATTGTGAGTGAAAATTAAATTCTTTTTTTACTCCTTACTTCATTGTTTACTTTATCTGCATCTCTCTGAGGAGAACAATCTTCAAGTTTACAGCAGCTTTCAGGAAATCCTTTTTCCGAGTAATAATTAGTATCCTTCCAATCTCTATAGTTGGTGACACCACAACAATGCAACTGAAAAAAATCCAACAAAAGCATTTAGAGTTCATATTACAACTATGTAGTCAAACAATTACACCAGCATCTAAGATTATACTCAGTGATCTCTATCCTATGACATTGGCATTAAAATTCATGAGATAAACATTTTGGAACTGGTCTGACTTTCACTGCTATACTGCAAGTGGACAACATATGATAGGCAGGGGCCTATCATCTTCTCTGAGGGAATAGCGAATGTGTTTCCTTCTTGAGAAACCACCAGCTATGACCACTTACCATGCTTTGGATCTTGTCTACTGCATCACTTCTATAATCTCCCGTAGCGTTATACTGCTTTAAAGCTTTCTCATAATTATTCTTAAGGCTGTTCTTAATCTACAGCAAAGAAACACAAGGCTGGTAAACAAAGATTCTAGAATGTTCTTTTGATCTCCAGGTCAAATAGGAAATTGCAGCAACATATAATTAATATCTATGGTCCAATTCTATCTTCTAAGTGATATGGTTTTGCTAAGGGGACTCCTAAGCAAAACATTCCAGGAAAAGATGATAACTATGAGAAGTTCACAGTACAATGGGAACCTAAATTTATTCAAGTGGCAGCTTTGTACTGCTGTATCGCCCACCCTCACTACCACTTTGTTAAACACTCTCCTGGATGAGGCCTCAGTACTCACTGAATGATTTCCTAACCCCAGATTTAACAAAGTGGAATTCCAATTTCTAATTTGTTTTTAAAGTTTTGACAAGTGGAGAAGGTATCAATTCTGTGTTACCAGTTTTGTGCTAGTGAAAGCACTAGTGAAAGCTGTCTTTTAACTCTATTACTTAAATTTATCCAGTTTTATCTCTTAGAGGATAAATTTTCACATATTCAGGTTCCCAAAGGCAAGCTTACCTCATGTCTGAAAACAAATCCTATGATAGCAGCGACCAGTTCAACCAAAAAAATGAGAGTCAGAAACATTGCATACTGTGGGATAAAAAGAAAGTCCAAGTCAGCATAAATAAGATACATGACAGCTGCAAAGCGAGTCAATGTTCAGCACATTGTTACTGAAAAGGGCAGGGAAAACACAACAGAAGTGGGAATTGGCAGCTATACTGTTACTTGCTAAGTTTTCATAAGGAAGAGGAAAAATCAGAAAGGGGCCATGCCTAGTTCCAAGAAACAAAGCCTACAACATATTAGCCTTTTCAAAAACCAACAACCAATTTTAAGAAAACAAGGACTCACCAGTTTCAGCATCCATGCAGAAGCTCGGCAGGTAGCAAAACAGCCAAAGGTGCCCAAAAGAATAATGACAGTGCCAGTGCCAATGAGCACAAAGGGGACATTGGTGGCCTTCTCATTTAAAAGGGAAAAATAATTCTCTAGGCTCACCTTGCCCCAAATGCCAACGGCAAGAAGGATAACACCAGTGATCTATGTGGGAAATCAGAGAATAGAGAGTTATACACTGTATACAGTAACATCTTCAAACCACACACCACTAGATGTTTAAGAAACAATAGGTGTGAGAATTGACGTAGCACTCTGTGGCCACAGAACTGTGGCTGGGATATGGCAGACAAGGGGGGACTGTACAGAGGGTTAGGAAGGGGAGCTGCACACAAGAACAGGTCTTGATAAACCCACACGCTGGATAGCTGTAGCCAGGACAAAACCAGGGGGCAGCTAGGCATCTTGACAAAATTCTTAAACTTGATGTTTTTTTTTTACCCTAGGGTTCAAAACTTCCTTAACCCATTTACTCCCGCTTTAGGAAGAAAACCTTCCCGCAGGTAGGGGGAGAGGGAGTGTTTGTAAGTGTTCCAGAAACAAATGTGCACAGCGTACAAAAGAATGGTTCACAAAGCAAGCCTAAGGATAGACTGGCGGGAGCGGAGCCATTATCATACTTACCTGCGAAATACTCCGCTCTTATGAAGCAGTGAAAAGAAAGAGACTATTATGCAAGCGAGCCCTCACCGGGCCCGGGCAAGCCTTGCTTCTCAGGGGACACTCTCTGCTTGCTTTGGGGGCGGGGGGGGGGGGCGGTCACTCCATTCCAGGCGCCCCGCATCGAATTCGAACGCTAGGCACTTCTGGTCCTGGTTCAGCCTCTCGGCTGCCCAAGACCCCGACCCGAGCGGGCGAGATGCCCGAACCCGAGGTGGAGTCCCAGCGCCGAGGTCCCAGCAGCGACCGCCGCCCCAACCCCACTCGCGCCTCCCTTCCCACTTCGGATCCGAGCTCCCTCGGCTCGGGGTCACACACCCCCTCCCCGACTCCAGCCTGGGATCCCCTCCAGTCCCCGGAGTCTCCGTCTCTCACCCAGAAGATGAATGTGTAGATCAACAGGACGCTCTTGAAACAAGTGATGACCGGTTTGGTCTGCAGCCTCCGAGAAGGGGACGCCATGACTCGCCAGAGACCCTGCCCGCTGCGCCAGGCGATCGGAACAGCTAGCGAGGCGCGGAGCCCCCGAGTCTTCCCGGAAACTGCCGAAAAGTTACGAGCGCCCGCAACTGAGAAGAGCCGGAAACACTGTACAGTTTTCTAGAGGGTAAAGTCTGGGAGGCTGTCCGGAAAGTGACGACAATTTCCGAGCGCCCTCTGCCGAAGGTTGCCGAAAACGCTACACAAAAGGTTCTAGTGTCGGAAATTTCTTAGATCTTCAGAGTGCAGGTTGCTTCATTTTTTCGCTTATGGAATATTTCCTGCCCCCCACCCCTCTCCATGCCCTTATAAGTGCATCATATTGTTTCTAACACCAGCAACGCCAGCAGCACTCTTGAGATACGGCCTCGCCGGCCCCTAATGCCCTAAAAGTGGGGGGGGGGGGCGGGGAGGATGAAAAGAGGTTAAAAGTAACCTAAGAAAAAGTAACCTAAGAGTATCTTATTACGTAGCAAAATACTCTCAAGACATGGACCTATATTTCCAAAGAGAAGCAAAAGCAGTTCTCAGAGCGATCCATCCAGTCACATGTTTTTAGACAAAAACCTAAAGGAAAAGTGCAATTTACGTGAGTGGTGGAATTAGGATGATTTTTTTTTTTTTGTCTCTTGTGTTTTTTCGATTTTTGAACACTGTTTTAGGAGGTGGGGAAGGGGCACAAGAATAATAAATAACCACTTATTGAAAGAATTCCAAAGGTAGATAGGAAAGTAATGAATTTTAGAATTTCTCTACAAGAATTTGCCAAAAATTCTTGCCTTTATCCCTCTCCCTCCTTATCATCTAAATTACTGGAGATTAAGGAAAAGTGCTTTAAAGTAATTACTCCTGAAATGTAAGTTCAGCTATTAGCTACAAACTTTCAAAAGGGAAGGCGCTACAGAGAATACCCGGTAAATGTGACTCTCTTTTAAATGTTAAGACTGAAAGGCACTGTATATTCCAGCCCTCTGTATTTTCAGATCAAGAACAGCTGATCATAAAGAGGCTGAAATCTTGGGTCACACAACTAACAGCAAAGGCAAAACTAGAGATAACTGTGCTTTTTCAATCCTCTCCTCTATTATATAAGCTGTATATGGTATTTGGTGCCTACTCATCCCAAAGAAATTCTACCAGTTGCTTAGATCTTCCTAGAACTTGAGACTATGTGTTCCTAAGGACTTAATCTGCTTCCAGGATGGGAATGAATCACCAGAAAGTTTCCTGTCCCTTATGTCCACAGGCAGACCTGAGTCAAACTCTAGGGTAAAGTGGAATTTTAAAACACACACACACACACACACACACGCACAACAGCCCTCTTCACAATCTCCTAAATACTAGAGACCTCAGGATAGATAGGGATTTTTTTTTTTCATCTGTTAAGGTCCGGTTTAACAAAAGTATAAGCTCTTTAAGGGAAGAAACTGTCAAATGTGTGTGTCAGGGGGAGATGTTTCTAGGGGGATGGGATTAAAAGACAGTATTCCGTTTCCTAACCAACCAATTACATCATCAGTGACACAAGCTTAACATCACAAATGGGTATTCATTGTATTGCCACAGCAATAAGCCCTGCATTGGTGAAGAAGAGGTGACTGCCTAAACTTTTTTGCTCTAAATCTTGCTTTAAACACATACCACAGAACCAGAAAACAGGAAAGTTCCATTAACTTGGTCACACAGAGCTTCCTTGTGCTTCAAATATTGACCTAGGACCAGCTCCTATAGCATCATGCCAGATGTCTGAGGTCCAAGAGAGCAACTGCTGGAGAATTATTGCACTGCCATGCTTTATACTAAAGCATGAAAAGCCTAGCACATAAATACATGGAGAGAACAGGTAAATGATACATGTATACACTTCGTAAACACTAAGGTCATCAGGAAATAAGGCAGACATCAAATTTTAAAACACCATATATGCCACAGCCACAGGAAATGAAGTTGAGGGGGCTCTCAGTATATGCAAAGTGGTCTCCCTAAACTAAAGAGCACACATCTGAGGGGTTCTCATATTAAAACAAAAAAGTATCAAGGGAAATCTTGCTAAATTCTTGTCATCTTAAATGAAGTTTCCTCTAAAGCTTAGGTTTGTACCATGTCCTGAAAGGGATTTTCATTGTGAGCCTGAGAGCAAATAAATATTTCTGTGGCTGAAGAAAAAACAAAATAGCCAAGCAAAAGCTGCATCTTATTTCCAAGAATGTGTTGATTTTCCTCCCCTCCCTTCCTCTGCTACTCACAACACTGCTTTGTTTGAATAACAGTCAGTGCCAAATTAAACCAAAACCTGACATGGAATTTAATATTCCTATGGCCACAACACCTTGAACAGTGCCTCCCACCCTGCTAACCCCACTCCCACCATTGCCATGCCACCAAGCCTAGAAGTTCAGTTTAGTTCAAATTTAGGTCTGGGTCTGGGTTGAAACCCAGACAAAGAGGCATCTAATCCCATCTAGGCAATGTAAGAAGTAAGTCTCTAGGCTATAAAATAAATTTATTCCTTAAATTATTAATAAATGCTGTACTGAGCATTGACTATGTACCAACCACCATTGCTAAGCAACCAACAAGTGTTACCTCATCCTTACATCACAAAAGTCCTTATTGTGAGGCCGCGACTACCATTGCTCATGTTTTACAGATGAGGAGACAGGTTCAAAGAAGCTAAGTAACTTGCCTAGGACTAAACCCTGGCAACTTCCATTTCTCTCATCAGAAACAGAGCCCACTCTGTGATGAGATATGGCTGCAATTGTACATTTAACCATAAACAAGGGCTTTTTGGAGCCCCTGAAGCACAAGAACCTCAATGGTTTCCCCAATTCTGCCTTGTACTTGTGGGTTTTGTTGAATTTTACTTTTGCCTTCACTCAATTAGCCCAACCACCTAGGAGGTAACCCTGCCCATCCCAGAGTGGTAAAGGGAGTTCAATAGCTTTTTTGGTTCAACCTCTTAATTTCTCCCTCTTTTCTGATCACAAAAAAACATTTGATGTTGAAAATGTAGGGGGAAAAAGGAAGATACTTTCCTTAAATATTGTTACTGCTTGTTTTACAGTCAACATTTAGTGTAGATTTGGTCCCTTCTCTATTAACTTCCTGTAACCTTTAAGATTAAAGTGTTTTTCTTTGACATTTAAATGATGCCTCCTCCAGCACATCAGCTTATTTCCTATAGCTTTTCCAAAGTGAATTTTCTGTTCCATAATAAGCCAGTACGATTATCTCCCCAATAAATAAGATCTGTTCCCTACTTCCCAATCTCTAAACTCAAAATACCTGCCCCACAACTTAAGGTTCAGCTCAAACCCAACCCAATGAGAACAACCTCCCCCAACTCTCCAGCCTGGCCAACACATATACTTCTTTCTTTAACATCAGTCCTTATACTCTGATCATTCACATTAACTCATACCCTTAATCAATTACTATAGTACCTGCTTTCAGTATCTGCTTCTTCTCTACTTACCTGTCTTACGTCTGGTTGTCTACATGTTCAGAAACTACTTGAAGAGCCAGTTTGGCTGGGCTCCTGCACCCGCTTTTATACTCTCCAGGACCCTAGGACACAATGCTCAATTGATGAGGTCATTTGGTGCTTGGCCAATCCCTGTTCAGCTCATTGGTCATAGCTGGCCTCTGAGGCTAACCACTTAGTAGTCACTCAAGGCTTGATTAATTAAATGAAATTAATAACTAAATGTCTAAGCCATCCCAGTATCACACTGACATAAAACGGAAAAATTAAGTTGAGCTGTTAGATAACGTCTTGGGACATTACTTCGCTCAGTCATGTCTGACTCTTTGTGACCCCATGGACTGTATAGTCCATGGAATTCTCTAGGCCAAAATACTGGAGTGGGTAGCCTTTCCCTTTGCCAGGGGATCTTCCCAACCCGGGATCAAACCCAGGTTTCCCGCACTGTGGGCGGATTCTTTACCAGCTGAGCTACAAGGGAAGCCCGCTGCTTGTCTTATTTTCATTTTCTAATACCTTTTCTAGAATCCCTCCAATTACCTTCGGCTAAGTACCTATTGTAAAATTTAAAAGCACCTTCTACTTATTAAAGTCTCATATTTTACATTATAGTCATCAGATAACCATCATTTAAACAGATAATTTAAACATCATAATTTTGACAGATAACTCATAGGTATAGTTTTACAAGCTACCTTCCTAAATAAGAATATCTTTTTATCCCTCTTGTCTCTTGTGCGTTCTCACTGTTCCTTCTCTGCAATTGTCTTTTTCATTCACCCTTTCCCATCTACTCCTTTCACATTCTCTGTGAACCCTTTCTTCCTTTTCCAGTCCTTATCTTGCCTTTTCCAAAAAGACTCATAATATACAATTTGGGACACATGGAAATGAGAAATACTCCTAAATGGTATTAAAATTTACATTTACATTATCAATTTGTCCTAGTCCGCTTTCTAAGAATGATTTCAAATGTAGGCTTGCTGAGCTTTGCTGATATTTCAACTAGTCAGTTTCCATATCTAGTATTTCTTAAAACAATATCTTGTTGACTCTGAGGTGCTTCTTATTAAAAGTTTTGATACTGAACTTTAACAACCTTAAAAAATTCATATTTGTATGTATGAATGTTGCCAGTCTCTGTCTTTTCTTGTCTTCCCAACCAAGTCATAGGAAAATGTGTTTTATTTAACTTTATATCCCCACAGTGTCTAATATAGTGTTACCCCCACGTAGTAGTGCTGAAGAAATGTTGGTTTTTTAAATTAACCCTACCTGTTTGTTGTAAGGTCTTCATATTACCCATCCAAGTGCTTCATAGGAATGCTGCCCCTCTTGTCTCACTTATCCCCTTACCTTGATCTCCCTATGATTTCTATAATCTTCTCCTTCATTTTCTTCTTTAATCTCTCACTGCCACCCCTCTGCCCTGCTCCTTCCAGCCCTGAGTGGGACACAAGGCCTATGCAGCATCTTCATCTTAGCATGTTCTGGGCTCTGTGTTTGGTGCTGGGGGAATGAAGAAGACTAAGCCATGGTCCCACTCACAGTCTAGTAAGGGACAGAGATGAGTCTGAGTTGAAAAGACTAGTTAGAGTAGGGAACAGAGACTATCATAGATCAATAGTGGCAATAAATGTGATAAATCCTATAATTGAGACATGAGACATGTACAAAGTGATATGATAGAAAAGGAAGGTGAAGTAAACCAGCTCTGGCTGGGATGGGCTGAGAGAAGCTTCTCAACAGGCCAGGAAAGAAGGGAAAGGGTTACAGAGTGGAGTAAACATATCTGTCCCAAGCCACAACAGTGAGAAAGGAAGAGCAAGTTTAGTGTTTCCAGAATGAGGAGTCATGGAGTGAATGTTTAAACCAGGCTGAGGACATAGGGGGATTTGCTTGTGTAGGGTACAGTGTGTCCTGCTAAGAGCTGGGACTATATTCTTTGCCACAAGGGAGTCAGTGAAGGGATTTTTAGAAAGAAAACAACCCTGGTAGAATTTATCCCTCTGCTCACTCACTCGCTGTCAATCTCTCTCTTTTGCTCTTTCTCTCACGCTCTCTGTCACACACACATTTATTTAATAAATTCACTATTTTCTAACACATAAGTTTAATGTAAACGCCTATATCTGATTTCAACGGCCCATAATTTCAAGAGCCCTACAGTATTTATTCAACTTTATCTCCTACTGCTCCTCTGAACCCTCATACCAGTTAACCCATCCCCTGCTTTGACTTAACAATGAGCTCTTGTTTATGTCATTTCCCTTGCCTGAGAGCAGACCACGGCCTATGTTTTCCCACAGAGTCTTCACAGTGTATTCCATACCTTTTGGAAATTTATAGGGTCTTGTACAATTTTCTAATTGTGTCTTCCTTCTCTCCCCTAATAAACACAAACCCTGTGGGAGCTGCAGAGTAAGCTTCATAAGATCAAGGATCACACAATTTTTAATCATCACTGTCCCTTGGTTCTTAGCTTAGTTGAAGCCCAATGAAGATTGATCAGCTCAATACACAAAATTGTAATTAACATCTTTGTTAAATGTCTGTTTCCTCCAATCCATAAGGGCAAGGGTGTCTCTCAAGCACCTCGAACAGTGTGTGGTACATAATAGATGCTCAATAAATATTTGTTGAGTTAATTATGTATTAGGATGTGAGGAATTTTGTCCTCCATCTTTAACACAGTAAATGCTTGATAAATTTATTGAATGAATGAGGCCAAGACCATGCTTTTAGCTACTTTATAAAATGATCACACTGTAAACACTCCGTACATAGTCATGATCAGTGGATGAAAAATGAAACAGGCTTGCTACTGAACTTTGTATTATTTTAAGTACAATTCTTCTCTTCATAACTGAGAAGGGGTTACCAATTTGCTTACATACACAAGGAATAAATTCTTTCTACAGCATCTAAAACAATTTCTTCCAGGACCACTGCATTTCGAAGTTGGAAATGCAACTCTGAGGGGAGGGAAAGTACCAGGAGCAGATATGTCCCATGGTAGAACAGTCTCATTATCAGACACTAAAATGAAGAAAGCTTGCTTGATGAGGAGAAACATGGCCCTCCATCAGAGATCTGTGAGAAACAGCTTAGCAATGGCTTTAACCTTGCCATGCACAGAGAGATCATTTCAATTCATGTAAACAACCTCCCCCTAAAGCATCTGTGAGTATGCTTTCTCTCTGCTCTTATTACAGGAAGTCAGTTTGATCCTGAAGGCTGGAAGCACATGGTATATTTTGTCAACAACACAATCTTATCAGAAACTGAAGTCCATTGGAATTAGGTCATCAGAGATAATTTCAAAGTGGGTCTGACCCTGTGCATATGGATGGCAGGGCAACTTGGGGATGGTGAGTACTAAGGAATTACAGGCGAAATCTCCAGGGAATTTCAAAATCAGCTCCACTCCTCCCCTCTCCTGAGAGTTTGTGGAATTCGTTTTCATTCAATCCTGATGTCATAAAAAAAAAAAAAAATGTTCTTCACTGCGCCACATCTCTGGAGGCCCTTTAGCCAGCCTGTTAGTCATTACTATACTCATGGGCTTGAGGCCAGCGCCACTCACACTCTCCTCTGCTCAGCAGCAGACGGGCTGAGCTCCTCTTATCCTTGCATTCCTTCTCCTCCATTTCTCTAAAATCTTTCTCTGAGGGAGGAACAGCTATAGCTTTGGGGCTACTATAGCTTTAAGGAAACTTTTGGCAGATGCCAATGTCCTAACATCTGGGCAGTGTTAACAGAATCCTGGAGGCCCGGACAGACCAGGAGCCACTCATTCTAGGAATGTTAAAAAGTAGTTTTTCCGACTGATGAGAGGAGCAGAGAGGAAGGAGAAAGAGAAGAGAGAGTACAAAAAACCCGTACATCAGGTAAGATCTGCTGCTTCACCCCTCCACTCCATACCATACCACCCCATCTCTCAACCCGAGGGAGTAACGAGACCCAGGACTTAGGCAACATGGCTCGGGGATTGGGGGGTGCGGGAAGAAGTTCTTTTATGAAATTGGACCATATGCTGCTTTCCATTTGAGCTGTGACCTGGCTGCAGACACAGGTTCCCACTACTTTCCCTGCCCACAGCAGAGGGATGGCCGACCCCATGACTGAGTCAAGTTTTCAGTTTGAGATTGGCGAGAAAGGTGGGTAGGGAAGGGGTCACAGACTCAGAGCACTGGGTCTGCAAAGGAAAGCTCCTGCTCCCAAACCAAGGAACTGGATGGAGGCTGCATGTGGGAGAGGGGGTTGATGATTAGTGCATCTCTCTTTAATCTCCTCTCTCTCGTCTGTTCATTCCCTCTTTCTGCTTTCATCTCTTGTCTTCAGCTCTGGCAGATTATCTTTTCTTGCTGAGATTCCTTCCCACATGTTTCCACTTTCCTTGCCTCCCCTGCTTGCTCTCACTTGTTCTGTATTCTGCTTCCTTGCCACTCTCAAGACAGAATCTGAAGCTAGGTAGCAATGAATTGGAAAATGAATTTCTGCCATTCTTGGACTTCTTGTATCCCTTAGGGATGCTGGTCAGAATCTGCCATCTTTTTGTTCCTCCATTTCTGGGACTGACCCTCCCCTGAGCATGGTGTTTCATTGAAAGCCTGTGGGTGAATGGGTTCTTGCTGAGAAATCCAGCGGCCAGTTTACAGCAATGGGCAGCAAGTTTTAATACTGTCGTTTATGAAGTATTTGCCTACTGGAAGCCACAAAACTCTCATCCCATTAGAGTCCCATTAGAGAGTCCCTCACTCATTAGAGTGAGGACAGGATGGGAAGTGAGAGGGCAGTGGGAGGTTGCTTACCCTCTCCTCACGTACCTTAGTATGTTCTTTCCACCCTTACTGACTTCCTGCTGGCTCAGCAGGATAAAACTAGAAAGTTAGGCTGGACTTGAAAGCCGGAAGCCACTACCAAACCGCTAAGCCTCGAAATCCAAAGCTAAGAACTGAGCCAGGGTATAGTCACTGCCTGAGAGACTAGAGAAAGAAGACATCCAGTCCTGTTCAAGATGGAATTGGTAATATAGTATCTAATATATATGGATTGCTTCCCTATGTGTCAGGCAATAATCCACACTATAATGTAAATTCTATTTTTGTGCCCATTTTATAGATAAGGAAACTGAGGCTAAGAGAAGGTAAGGAATTTGTCCAAAGCTCCATAACTAATAGGGACAGAAATGGATACATATCCAGATCTATGTAACTCCAGAGTTCAAGTTCTTAGTCTGTATATGCTAACACTTTCTCAGATTCGTGGTTAGGAAGCACTAGTTCAGTGAATGAAACCATCACCTGGGACATTTAGATTGCAGGTTTCTCTCTTGGTTCTATATGATTTAATGTTGGCCCTTTCCTCGTCTTGAGATCTCAATGTCCCTCTCTGTAATTTAGGCCATGGAACACTGGCATCAGATATCACCAGGATCAATTGAGAATTGGTTGTTTTCTGTCCTCTTCCTCCTGAGAGGAAAAGACCAGAATTCACAAATAGAGTCTTATTATCCTAAAAGTGGGAGATCCTTCCAAAGGGGACAATATAACAGGTATTTGTTAATTTAAAAATCTCTCTTCTTCCTCGTAGATCCTGCATTTCTGCTTCCTCTCACTTTTGGAAGTTCATTGATGCCTGATTTCTGAAAGTCATCCTCCTTTGCCTTGGTGCTTCTGGCCACATACCTCTATTCTTGTCTCCCTAACCTCCCTTCCCATCCCTCCCCACCACCTTTTCAAGGATGGCCATTCAACTAACTCGAAGAGGAGCTCTCTCTCTGCTGCTCTTCCTCACTCCAGCAGTGATGCCAACATGGTATGCAGGTATGTCATAGGAACTGTAGCCCATTATTTCCAGGAAGGGCAGGGCTTAGACCAAGTCTTAGAGAAGGGAAGGTTAGACTGAAATAGGAGGCACTTAGATACAGAGAAGAACTATCCTCAATAAAGAAGATGATTAAACATTGAGGCAGGCTACGGAGGGAGGCTTTTGAGGCAAACTAATAGATTTTTGAAAACAGGCTGCACCAGCATAAAAGTGAGTTTGGTCAATATATTCTTGTAGTTTATTTGCACAACACAGGGAATATAGCAAATATTTTATAATCACTAAAAATGGAGTATAATCTTTAAAAATTGTGAACCACTATATCGTGCACTAGTAATTTATGTAATACTATATACATGAACTATACTATACATGCTGCAGTCCAGGGGGTCGCAAAGAGTTGGACACGACTGAGTGAACAACAACAGCCACATACTTGAACTATACTTCATAAATATAAATAAATATTAAAAATGTGGCTTGTTAACATGGCTTTTGAGGCCATTATCTTACCTGCTTTTCCATTTTCTCTCTCTTTCTCTCTCCCCTCCCAGACATTATTTATAGGATGAGATTTTTATAACTCCTTTCTGATAAAGATTGCTAATGATAATTCAGACCACATTCTCTTGAACAGGAATCCCTCAGTTTCTTCTGGCTTGTTTCTTACTTTGGAAAGGATGGGGATTTCTAGATCCCTGAATGTGTTTCATCCTTTGCCTCTGGGGAGATATAGGGCGCTCAAGAGAACTCATTCAGCGAGGAGGGAAAGGAAGGGGAGGAATGAAGGAAGGATAATGAGGTGCCAGACAGGAGTTTTTGATGGGGCCCAGCTGGCATTCCAAGTGCTAATAATATTCTGTGGTCAGCACTGTCTGCCTTCATGGGGGCTGGGGGGAGCAGGGGAAGGAGACAGGCCCAACTAATGGAGTTAGAAAAACATCCAGAGATGAGTAAATAACAAACTGCTTCCATCACAGCTGCAGTCATCGTAGCTAAAATTTTCCACATGCCCTTAGCTCCTGGTGGAAGCCTCTGGCAGAAGCTCTGTTTGGAACAGCTGCATCAAGTTTTCAAACAAATATGCGAACTTCTTCCCCTGTTTGGCTTAACTTGGCTTTGTAGGGGGTGAAGCATGAGGGCTGACACTGAGGCAAAGATGTTCAAATCAAGCCCTTGGCAGAGCACACACTGTTTGGGGTTAAAGGAGCCCAAGTCTCCAGAATATATGTGCAGCTATCGTCCCCAAACTCTCCCTAGCTTCAGTTCAAGTACATGAGACCAAAATCCAGCCAAAGACCATGAGTGTAGGCTAGATGAGTGAAGCCTGATTCTGAATCACTATAAGAAACCCCAGAGCGCACTGAGGCCTTTACCTTCCCCAGGGTGGAAGCCTGAGCTTTTGGAGTCTTGAGGACAATGCAGTTTTTTAAGACTTGGATTCATTTGAAAGTCTCAAAAGGCCATTTGCAAAGGTGACCATTCCCCACTTTCTATAAGAGTCACCATGCTCATCACTCCTTCTTGGGAGCCCTGGCTAGTGAAGTCTTTGACAGTCCTGCCAACCCGTTCATTCTGTCCTGTTCTTTTCTTAGAAGGCTATGTGATGAGAGATACTTGGGAATTTCCCAATAATCTTTCCCTACATCACTAGCTCAACTGTCTGAGTTTGCTCTGTTCATGTGTTCATTTCTTCACTCAGTAGATATTTAGTGACCACTGTATGCATTCAGGACTGTTTTGTTCATGGCTGTAACCTTGTCCTCCAGTGGGAGTAGTACAAGGAAAGCAGCCATGTATGGATTCTGGGCTAATCAGAAATAGGATCCAGGAATAATCAGCAGGGTGTAGGAAGGGTTAAAAATATAAATCAAGCCAGCAGTGGGTTACAAGTGTGTATTGGCATATCTGTGCAGTTCAGGAAGTCAGACAGCATTTCTTATCATAATCCAAGCATTAGTGTGGATCTTAAAATAGTCATCAACTATCAGTTACATTTCCAACCACACCTTTGTAAAGTGTAGTGCTTTAGAGGGTCTGTTCTATGGATATTGGAGGAACCCAGTAACAGACCACATGGTAACCACCAATCAGCCTATGGGACCAAGGAATGATGCCAAAGCTTCTCCCCACCAGGGCTGAAGAGGGACAGACAGATAGAACAAGGTGGGGAGAGGGGTCCTCTAGTTTCATGTATCACATCTCAGTATCTTAATATTTTCCAAAAATTATCCAAAGACAGGCAAAGATGAGAAATGGAAAGGCTTAAAGCGGTAAGGTGGCCCTGAATTATTCCTGTCACAAAGCAGACTTGGCACTGGGCCAGCCAGCTTTGTACCCTGGTGAAGACTGTAATTATCTGACTGAGTCTTCACCTCAGCTTTTCCACATCCCTTGTAATTCTGGAATGATATGAAATGTTTGGTGGCCTTCGATCCCACACACACAGAGTTTAAAAAGCTGAATTGCAATAAAGATTTTGGATTTTTATTTCTGTTGGATGCTGTCCAAAACTTTCCCCTACAACCATCTTTAGTGGAGTGTCTGAGTTTGGCATCAAGGGGATCAAACTACCCTGGGCTGGAATGCCCACTCTGCCCCTTACTTGCCGGGAAACCTCGAGCTAGTTCCTGAACTCCTCTGAGCCTGTTACCTCATCTGTATTTGAAAGCAATAAGGGTGTCTACCTCACTGAGATGTCAGGGTGATCTAATGAGATGACACATGTAATGGGCTAAACCCAGAGTAGGTGCTGAGTGATGTTAAGAGTCATTGTTGTTATTGTGGTGGTCGTTATCCAGTCATAGGCCTTGGACACTCCTGTCTGCTCTTTTGGTAAACAGAGGCTTGCTCCCATGCTGGGAATTTGTTCACAGGCAAGCTCTGAAACAGGAGTATGGGGACCAAATCCTTTAGAAAATCACACATATCTGGCCTCCTGTTTATAGGCATTGTAAGGCTTTGATACTAAACTGAAACAGCTGACAAGAATTCTGTCCACCCTGCCACCTCCCTCCACCACAAAGAAACCACCCAGGTGGGAAGAGGGAGCAAGGGAGAGGAGGCCTAAGGAGAAATAAAGGAAAGCCAGGAGAGAACTGAAAAGGGAAACCAGAAAAAAATAAAGGGAAGGAGAAAATATGAACTCTTTCCTCTGGAATGAGGGCAAACCAATTAGGCCATGATTTCATAAGACAAACTTTCAATTTGATTCATTCCCTTGTTCATCAAGTTGGACTAGTTTCCCAACACCCACCCCTCACCCCCAGTCTAGGCCCGTGGGGAACGGAGGAGCCTCATCATCTACCCTCTGCTCCACCCATTAGTGCAGGGGGCCCCGTGTCTCTGCCCAGAGAGGAGACAGGGTAAGCTTGTGGTCAGAGTGTTTACACAGGCCAAAGGGCTCCGGTGCTAAAACCCAGCCTTGTCCCAGAAGCACACTCTCTCCTGGAAATGAAGAATTGTCTCTGACTCCAGCATGGCTGGCTGCTCTATTAATGTGTGTGCTTTAGGCACACAGTGAGGCTGGAAAGAGAGTTTCCGGAAACTTCCCTCCAGAAAGGACCAAGTTGTATTCCAATTAGTATGCATGACCCATTTCCTGCTGTCTGGTGGAACACACTGTTTAGTCTCCCAGACAGCCGCAGACTGGCCTCCACAGGGACTGGACCACTTAACAGAACGGGGGTGGACCCAGAATGTTCTCTAGTTCAGCACCTCCCTACTAAGGCTCCTGCTGATCACAGTGACTGAATATTTCTGCAAACCAGGGCAAACTGTTCAGGCAGTGAAACTCCCCTTGCCTCTTAAGCCCTCCCTCTTTGCCCTGGCATGCCACCCCTGGCCCTGGCAATCAATTTAAATTGAAATTGTAAGATTTCCTATCACCATATGGCTCTATGTGTGTTTTTTTTTTTTAAAGCTTCCTGCATAGAATTATCCTTAATACACAGTTGATCCAAAAAAAAAAAAAAAACAAGTGAAATTCGCTCAGTCATGTCCAACTCTTTGCAACCCCATGGACTATATAGCAAAAGGCTGGTGCCCTGTGGGCTGGTGGGAGCTTGAGGAATTGTTTCCCTCTGATGACTGTAAGAAGGCCCATCATTAATGGAAAGACCCTTGCTAAGGTTCTGTATTTTTGCCTCCTATCTGGGACAACAGTCCATCCTCAGAACTCAGTCATCAGTGTCTCACCAAGACTCCTGTGTTGCATCAGGGAAATGGATCATTTCTAGTCCAAATGGGCAGGATGGGTGGATGGTCAAGAAGGTTGATTTTTTTTTTTTAATGGAGTCTTCTAATGCTACCAGTAGCCACCTGACCCCCTGGACTATAGCCCACCAGGCTCCTCCATCCATGGGATTGTCCAGACAAAAATACTGGAGTGGGTTGCCATTCCCTTCTCCAGTGGATCTTCCTAATCCAGGGATCAAACCCGGGTCTTCTGCACTGCAAGCAAATTCTTTACCGCTTGAGCCACCAAGGAAGCCCAGTAAGCTGCCCACCCCTCCCCCACCATTAGCTCACCATCTATGCACCTGAGGTGTGGAGGTTTGCCCACATTAGTTGTGCTGCTTCACAGCATAGGATTTTTCCCACTAAATAGCCACCTCATTCTCCACCCATGGAGTGTCACGCCCTCATAAAGGGACCAAGCTGGAAAGCAGAAAAGGTTGGAAAGGACTTGCATCAGAGACCAATATGTTATCTTGATATTTTCTTCATTCTAGGCTCAGGCTACTACCCAGATGAAAGCTACAATGAAGTCTATGCTGAAGAGGTCCCACAGACTCCCATCCTAGACTACAAAGGTAATCCTCACTGCTTCTCAGGCTTAGGAAAGGCCTTTTCTGTCCTAATTCCTAGGCCCTGTCTGATGCATCCTCACCCAGCTTGGCTCATTTGTATCAAAGCTGCAGTTCAGGGAATCAAGGGCTGTGGTTTCCATCCATGAATCTTGTTACTGACTTGCTGCATGATCCAACCTCTCTAGCATTAAGATTGCCCTTCTATCACTAAGTATGGACTGAGTACCTACAGTATGCCTAATTCTGTGTAAGGAAAGCCTTGGGTGCTACAAAGGTAAAGTTTTGTCCCCCTCAAGAAGCTTACATTCTCCTAAGGGATATGAGTGAGGGGGCAATAAAATTAGCAGGTGTAGGGCAAGGAAGCATGAAACTCTGTGCTACCAGTAAACACAATAGGAATTAAGAAAAAGAAGTCATGGGAAGGGTCATGAAGGATGATGTTTAGACTAGACCTTGAATGATGGGTAGATTTCGAGAAGTAGAACAGAGACAGGAGGGCATTCAGCAAAGCATATGGCCACAGGTAGAGAGAGAAGAACAAACGTGTAAGAGGAAGGCACTGGGAAGAATCCAGTCTGACTGGAGGATATGGGATATGGAGGGAGTTGTAGGAAGTAAAGTTGAATATAAACAGTGAGACCAAATTAGGAAAGGCTCCACAATCTAGGTGATGGTAGTTTAGTCACTAAGTCATGTCAGACTCTTTTGTGACCCCCATGGACTGTAGCCCTCCAGGTTCCTCTTGCCACGTAATTCTTCAGGCAAGAACACTGAAGTGTGTTGCCATTTCCTTCTCCAGGGGATCTTCCTGACCCAGGGATTGAACCCATGTCTCCTGCATTGGCAGGCAGATTTTCTTTACCACTGAGTCACCTGGGAAGCCCGCCATGATCTAGAGACCCTTCTAAAGAGAGGCTGAATAGTGGTTCCTGCTTTAGAAGGAGAGTTAGACCACATGATTTCTACTATCCTTTCCATTTCTAAGATTCTTAGTTTCTGTGCTTTGCAAGCCATGTTGAGGAGTTTGGCTGTTGTGATAAGAGTTATAGGGAGTCGTTATATGTTTTTGCATAGGGGAGCGGCATGGTAAATAGTAATTTCAGAATATCAACCTCATTATTGTGGGCAGAAAGTAGGAGTTCAGGAGGTGTAGACCCTGGGTCAGGGAGATTCTCCAGGAACCAGTAACAGTGATGTTGGTTAGAGATGATTGATGCTAGTTGAAAAGAAATGAAGAGCAAGGATGAATCCCAGAGATGTTTTAAAGAAAGAGATGATAAGACCTAGTACAGATTTGATGTACCAAGAGGTTAAGAAACAAAGGACTCTCTGAAAGCATCCAGTCTGGCACCTGGGAGAACTGTAAGACCCTTCTCAGAGAGACAAGATTAGAAAAGAAAAGTGGTTTGTACCCTATAGGCAGTGGGGAGAAGAACGATGGAGCTTCGTGGGTCAGAGTCATTAACTTAGATGGATGAGCTATCTGAGAGAGCAGGGGGCCAACATCAGAGCCTTAGAGGTCATCTGCATATGTGCGCAGGAAAAGGGGAACCAACAAGGGAAAAAGAGCTCATTAGTGGTCAGCCATGTAGGAGGAGATTGGGGTAGCATCTAATATATTACAAAAGCCACAGGAGAAGAGAATTTTAAGGGAGAGGAAGGAATAAGATATCTGTGTCAAATATTGGAAAGAAACAAATTGAGGGTATTACAAACAATATATTTGGCAAGAAGAAGGTAAATGGTAACGTTTGAGAAAACAGTTTCAATAGAGAAATGATGAGAGGTTGGAGTTCCTCTCTGCTCCTTTCTAGCTACCTTCTTTCTACCTATCTTCTTACTCTGCCAAATGGTCTAGACCTACTGCCTCTCTGTCTTAGCACCTGCCAACCCCCAAACTCCCTACAGTCTCTTGCCTTCTCATCCACAGATCTCCATGCTGAGACAACAGCCCTTAAAGGTCAATGACAATCCTCTCCCAAAGCCCAAATCATATGGCCCCTTTTTGAGCTCAGCCTCCACATCTCTCAGCAACAGTGAACACATCTATCTCTTCTCACCCCACCCCCATCCTTGGACTCCATGACATTTCACTATTATGATCATGGCTGAGGCCAATAAAGGAGATGGGCTCTCTAGCAGTGACAGGAGGGAGAGTGAGGCATTGATCTGAACTTCAATTGATCATGATCTGTCTCCTGAGCTCCCAGACTACACCTCTAATTGCTGCTAGACACTTCCATTTGGAGATATTTAAAACTAAATTCTTTCATCTTCCCTGAAAAAGGTTTGACATCTGGCCTTCACACTTTTGATAATGGTACCATCATCCTCTTCAAAATACCTTAATGTGACCTTTAACAGCCCCCATCACCTTTAATAGCCCCCCTTTCTTCATCACCTCTCACCAATCATTCACCAAGAATTGTCATTTCTTTATTAATCCCAGTGATTAAACTTTTATTACCTTACACATGGATAATGACAACTGCCTCCTAATTGGATTATCTGACTCATGTTTCTCCCTTCCCCAAACCTACTGACCCACTGTGATTATTTCTAATAGAATTTGGTCTCAGTCTAGATAGTCTGACAACACATTATCCCTTCTCCACACATGAAATCTATGACTAGCCAGATTAATAGAGCTCTGTTTCCTGACAGTTTGGGTCCACACTGAGCTTTCCCTCATTTATTCATTCTTTCATTCATTAATTCAGCGACTATTTATTGAGTACCTACCATATACGTCTTCTGATATAAATTTTTATTATCTGGATCACTCATTTGGCATTCGTTATATACTGCCTCTTTGGTTTACTTTTCATTACTCTCAACCAAATAGTTCTCTATTTAACAGAAGGTGCCACGTATGACACTCCCATAGAGCTATGTCAAAAGTAGATGCTCAAGAAATGTGTACTGGCTGGTTGGAATTCTGGGAGCAAAAGCCAGATTGTAGTAGATCATAAATGGGAGACATAGACAGGAAAAAGCAACAGATGCAGAAGGTACTTTCAAGGGGTCCAACAGCCCTGTGATTAATATTAATCTGCCTCATTGGTTATTTTTAAATGTGTATAAAGCCATTTAGAAAAATATAAGCCACATGGTGGCCTTTGGTCTTGGGGATAAAGTGTCTCATGGCTATCTTTGGGACTTAGTCTCGGGACATAAAACTAATTTGGTAAGGTTATGGATTGCAGCCTTCCAGGCTCCTCCATCCATGGGATTTTCCAGGCAAGAGTACTGGAGTGGGGTGCCATTGCCTTCTCCGTATCTATGTTGAGGCGGGAGGGGCTGCCAGGAAGGTACAACCTGAAGTTCCAGCATTCCTTGTAAGGTCTTGTGATCTCATAATCAACAGCTCTGCCACTGTGGTGCTTAAAAGACTTTCTGTAACTTGAGGCAGGCACCTCCACATGGCAGCCCTGTGTTGTTCCATGAAATGGGATGAACCAGTGGTTCAAACACAGACACTGACACAGGGAATGTCATTCCCATTCCCAGGGCTAGATATGTTTTACACATGCATCTTCATTTGACTCTCAAAACAATCCTATGAAACTGGTTTATTAGTCCTACTTTACAGATCAGGAAACAGCTCTGCTGCTGCTGCTGCTAAGTCGCTCCAGTCGTGTCCGACTCTGTGCGACCCCATAGACGGCAGCCCACCAGGCTCCCCCGTCTCTGGGATTCTCCAGGCAAGACCACTGGAGTGGGGTGCCATTGGGAAGTTCAATTTAGAGCATCACGGAGCTCAGGAGTGGCAGGGCAGGAATTCAAGTGCAGGAATGTCTGACTTCAAAGCCATGCCCATTCTATCTCTTCCATCGGAAATGTAGCCCATTGTGGGTTTTTTGTTTTGTTTTTTAAAAGGATGTTTAAAAAAAAAATAAAAGTTAACCAATAAAAAGCACATCATTATTTTAGAGCAAACTGCCCACATACTTTGGTACCATTTTCACTAATCTTGAACTTCCTTTCCTTCTCTTAAACTGACTCCTAGCTTGGAGTCAAAAACGCTTCTCTGAGGTATGTCCCAATCCTCTGGGCTACCACTTGCTCCCAGATTGCTACATCACTGGGCAAGCTGGTAACTGCCTGTGTTATCTGATGATAATCATGAAGAAGGTGCTTTCAATCATGTTGTCAGCACACCATTTTCTTTATAATCTCTAGAAAGAGATAGGTGAATTGCAGAGGCCACAGGCCTGAATTCAGATCCCAGCTCTTCTACCTTCCAGCAATTTTGACCCTGGACAGACACATATTATGCGCCAGTCACTGTGCTATGTATTTTATAAATATTATTTAATTTAAATACTTTTCATGCTTGCTCTCCAGTTGTTGACAAGACCTCTGAAACACATTATTAAGTTTATTTTAAAAAGCGCTGGTGGGAACAGTGGACGTACTCTATGTGATAAAGAGGAAGAGAAAATAAGACTCACTTTATATGTGTAAAGAAACTATTAACAGTAGTTCCCGATAGGGGGACTAAGTAGGGATAGGTTGGGGAGCAGGCATGGAAGGGAGAATTTAACTGTATAACTTTTTATACTTTGGGGATTTTGAACCAGGTGGTTATATTACGTATTCAAAAATGTAAATCTATACTTCAAAAGAGCAGAGCTTTACATGCTGCAATGACAGATACTGTGGTTAGAAAAAATGGGTTTTAGAGCCAGACAAATCTTGGATTCACATCCAGCTCTGCCCCTTACTTGCTTCTGGTTTGGGGCAAGTTACTCCCTCATCTGTAAAAGTGATAAACACCCACGCACCTTTTCAGGGCTGTTGGGAGAACTATGTGAGATGATGGATGGAAAATGAAATTATAAAGCATCATGCCTAGCACACTGTAGCTACTCCATAATGACTAACACTTTTCCTACCACATTCTTAGTTTCAGTTTCCCATCAACATTCTTTGGGTACATTTGTTCAGCCAGTTTGAATCTCCATGACTGTACTGTCACCTCTCCTGTGTTCAGCCCATCCACGTTAATGGTATGAAGGGCATTGTCTCATGCCTCACTTACTTCCACATAATGTTCCCACCATTTCCCCTGTTCTACCAGTCTGGTGACCACACCCAAAAAGAAAATGAGGTTAGCCTTGAATTACTTATTCTCGAGGTCACTTGGAGATCACGTTTCTCTTCCTAACTGCTCATAAGCCTGTGTTTAATTCTAAAACATTTTGCTATCAGTGCTATCAGTCTTGCCAAGCAGCATAGTTGAAATTTACTAACAGAGTACATCTTAAGTGTTCTCACTACCAAAAAATAATGGTAACTATGTAGGTGATGGATGTGTTTATGAACAGATTTGAAATAATCATTGAAGTAATCATTTAACATTGAAGTTAATCGTTGAAGTAATCATTTAACAATGTATACATATATTAAAACATCATATTCTTCACCTTGCTGCATGCATGCTCATTTGTGTCCAACTCTTTGCAACCCCACGGACTGTAACCCACCAGGCCCCTCTGTTCATGGGTTTCTGCAGGCAAGAATACTGGAGTGGGTTGCCATTTCCTACTCCAGGGGATCTTCCTGACCCAGGAATCAAACCTCAGTCTCCTGTGTTTGCAGACAGATTCTTTACCACTGAGCCACCTGGGAAGCCCATTGTTCACCTTAACTATTTACAATTTATGTGTCAATTATACCTCAATAAATCTGGGGAAAATGAAAAATGGGATAGTAAATTTGCTCTTTCCAGCCTTCCAACATGGTCATTTTTTCCTTTTGGTAAACTGTCATGCTTTATAGTTCTTTATTTTATTTTATAGTTCTTCATATATGTCAAATATAATTGACATACAACACTGTATAAGTTTAAGGCATACAGCACAAGTTTAGTGAGCATCTATCATCTCATATAAATATATCATTAAAGAAATAGGAAAAAATATTTTCCTTTTAATGAAAAGTCTTAGGATTTACTCTCTTAACAACTTTCATGTATGACACACAGCAGTGTCGATTATATTCATCATGTCGTACATTACATCCCTAGTACTTATTTATCTTATAACTAAGAGTTTGTACTTTTGACCACCTTCATACAACCCCTTTCCCCTCTTCCCCTGCCTCTGGTAAACCATAAATCTAACAGGTTCTCTTTATGCCAGTATTCCTTCAGGCCAGCAAATCTGAGTTTATTTATAACAGCTGCTGCCGCTGCTGCTGCTAAGTTGCTTCAGTCGTGTCTGACTCTGTGCGACCCCATAGACGGCAGACCACCAGGCTCCCCCATCCCTGGAATTCTCCAGGCAAGAATACTGGAGTGGGTCGCCATTTCCTTCTCCAATGCATGAAAGTGAAAATTGAAAGTGAAGTCGCTCAGTCCTGTCCGACTCCTAGCGACCCCATGGACTGCAGCCTACCAGGCTCCTCCGTCCATGGCATTTTCCAGGCAAGAGTACTGGAGTGGGTTGCCATTGCCTTCTCCATTTATAAAAGCTAGACCCTCTACTACTGTCTCAGCATTTACCCTGAGGTTTATATTTCCCTTTACTATGCTTGCTTATTCTACCCATTCCAATTTTATGTGTATTTTTCTTGACCAAATATGGGTGAAAAATAGAACAGGAGTGATTGTTGAGGTCCCAGCCTCGAATGTAAAGTCTTAATCATATGTGTTGTGACCATATAATCAACAGCCCTGGAACTGTAGTGCTTAAGAGACTTTCTGTCATTTGGAGATGGTTTCTCCAGGTGGCAACTGTGTGTCACAGCCACAGGCTCAAAAATAGCACTGGAAGCTACAAGCCTGTTGTGGCTTAAAGGCTAGTTTTCTCACTGTCATCTGTTATCATTCTCCAGCTGCCCTCAGACAGAGGCTCTAACTTTCTTTGTTCCTTTGGTTCCTCGTGAGCTTTTTTCAAAGCCCCCCACTTTTTGTCTCTTAGGATTTTGGGACCAAATGAGCTCATATGGGGCTTTAGCTTTCCCAACCCCAGGCTAAGAAAGCTCTCTCATCCCACGTACCCATCCTTGGGCAGGTGGCCCTCTGCTTGTTTATATGTTCCCCTTTCAAGTCTTAACCCACTGAAGAGTCATTATTTGTGTAGCCAGTGAGGTGTTTTTATGATGCTTTTATGATCTAATGACCCTATTACCTTTTGTGTTCAGTACTGCACTGGGATTAGACTTTCCTTCCTAAACAGCCTACTTTGATATGCAGTCCCTGCCTCTCTCTAGCTTACATCTTTGTGTTATTTTTAAACAATTATTAAAAGTGTACATCCTATAAAATTCAATTTTTGGTGTACAGTTCTATGAATTTTGACAAATGCGTAGAGTCAGGTCACCAATGCCACAGTACCAAAAATTTGCCAAGGGCTGCCCCTTGAGGGTATCCCCACCCCTATCCCTGATCTCTGGCAACCCCTGATCTTTGCCAATATTTCTGCCTTATCCAGAATGTCACATGCATGGAATCATAGTCTGCAGTCTTCTGATTCTGACTTCTTTCATTTCACAAACTGCACTGGAGATTTGTCCAATTTGTTGGATGTATCAGCACTGCCTTCTTATGTATGGATAAACCATGCCTAGTTTAAACGTTCACCTTTGGAAGGATATTTGAGCTGTTTCCAAGATTTGACAATTATGAATATAGATATTTTAAACATTTGTGTACAGGATTCTGTATGAACATGGATTTTTATTTCACTTTCAGTTCAGTCACTCAGTCATGTCTGACTCTTTGCAACCCCATGGAGTGCGGCACGCCAGGACTCCCTGTCCATCACCAACTCCCGGAGTTTACACAAACTCATGTCCATTGAGTCGGTGATGCCATCCAACCATCTCATCCTCTGTAGTCCCCTTCTCCTCCCACCTCCAATCTTTCCCAGCATCAGGGTCTTTTCCAATGAGTCAGTTCTTAACATCAGGTTGCCAAAGTATTGGAGTTTCAGCTTCAACATCAGTCCTTTCAATGAATATTCAGGACTGATTTCCTTGAGAATGGACTGACTAGATCTCCTTGCAGTCCAAGGGACTCTCAAGAGTCTTCTCCAACATCACAGTTCAAAAGCATCAATTCTTCAGTGCTCAGCTTTCTTTATAGTCCAACTCTCACATCCATACATGACCACTGGAAAAACCATAGCCTTGACTAGACGGACCTTTGTTGACAAAGTAATGTCTCTGCTTTTTAATATGCTGTCTAGGTTGCTCATAACTTTCCTTCCAAGGAGTAAGCATCTTTTAATTTCATGGCTGCAGTCACCATCTGCAGTGTTTTTGGATCCCCCCAAAATAAAGTCAGCCACTGTTTCCACTGTTTCCCCATCTATTTGCCATGAGGTGATGGGACTGGATGCCATGATCTTAGTTTTCTGAATGTTGAGCTTTAAGCCAACTTTTCACTCTCCTCTTTCACTTTCATTAAGAGGCTCTTTAGTTCTTGTTCACTTTCTGCCATGAGGGTGGTGTTATCTGACGTTAGTGATATTTCTCCCCACAATCTTGATTCCAGCTTGTGCTTCATCCAGCCCAGCATTCCTCATGATGTACTCTGCATGTAACTTAAATAAGCAGGGTGACAATATATAGCCTTCATGTAATACTTTCCTGATTTGGAACCAGTCTGTTGTTCCGTGTCCAGTTCTAACTGTTGCTTCCTGACCTGCATACAGATTTCTCAAGAGGCAGGTCAGGTGGTCTGGTATTCCCATCTCTTGAAGAATTTTCCACAGTTTATTGTGATCCACATAGTCAAAGGCTTTGGCATGGTCAATAAAGCAGAAACAGATGTTTTTCTGGAACTCTTTTGCTTTTTCACTTGGGTATATACTAAAGTGGGATTGTAGAGTCACATGGCAATTTTATATTTAATATTTTTAAGAAATTACCAAATAATTTCCTGAAGTTGCTTCATCTCAGGAATGTGTGAAACTTCTAGTTTTCCCCCATCTTCATCAACACTTAGTATTACCAGAGTTTTTTAGGTTTAGTCATCCTAATGGGTATATAATGATATCTTTTTGTAGTCTTAATTTGCATTTCTCTAATGACTAGTGATGCTAAACATATTTTCATGTACTTATTTGCCATCACTATATCCTCTTCAGTGGCATGTCCTTTCATATCTTTTGCTCATGCTCTGACTGGATTGTTTGCTATTTTTATTGTTGAGTTTTCCAAGTTCTTTAAATATTCTAGATACTAGTCCTTTGTCTTATATATGGTTTGCAAATTTTTAGCCCCAGTTTGTGGTTTGTCTTTCATTTATCACCAGTGCTTCCCACAGAACAAAAGTTTTTAATTTTGACAAGGTTCAATTTCTTGATTTTTTTTATTTTATGCATTGTGCTTTTGGTATCATGTCTAAGACCACTTTGTGTGTGCATGCTAAGTCGCTTCAATCATGTCTGACTCTTTGTGGTCCTATGGATTGTAGCCTGCCAGGCTCCTCTGTCTGTGGGATTCTCCAGGCAAGAATATTGGAATGGGTTGCTATGCCCTTCTCCAGGGGATCTTCCTGACCCAGTGATCAAAGCTGTGTCTCTTATGTCTCCTGTATTGTGAAAGGTTGTTGCTGAGCTGTGAAATACGTCAGGATTCTTGGCCTCTGGAGAAGAGAAATTCAATCTGGGGCCAGTGATGAGGCTTGATTGCTCAGAGCTTTTGTGTAACAAAGTTTTATTAAAGTATAAAGGAGATAGACAAAGCTTCTGACATAGACATCAGAAGGGGGCAGAAAGAGTGCCCTCTTGCTAGTCTTTAGCTTCTGACATAGACATCAGAAGGGGGCAGAAAGAGTGCCCTCTTGCTAGTCTTTAGCCAGATGTTTTGTGTCTGTTAGAAAGCTATTAATCAGATAGAGACACTTCAAGGCTAAGGGAGTTTCACCAGTACTCTCTCCCACAGTATGCATTTTTGAGATGGGATGGCACAAGGTGTGTCATATCCCAGCCATAAAACGATTTATATGAACACTGGTTTGTTGACCTATTATCAGTCCAAGGTTTGAGAAAAGAAAAAAGTTAGTCTTTGGTGGAACCATTTTGAAGAAAGGCAAATTCCAAAACAAATACATCGTTTCATTAACATAGCTTAAGAAAAACATCTCCATAAGAAAAATGCATTGGTTAGCTCAAGGCTTGAGAAAAGTTAAGTTCAGGTGGAACCAGGTGTCTTTTAAACTTGCAGCCTATTTCCTCTGTTTGGAGACCCCTGGCCTTCCTGCCTGTTACCCTCTCAATTGGCAGGTGGGTTCTTTACTAGTAGTGCCACCTGCCCTTTGCTGCTGCTGCTAAGTCGCTTCAGTAGTATCCGACTCTGTGCAACCCCATAGATGGCACCAGGCTCCCCCGTCCCTGGAATTCTCCAGGCAAGAACACTGGAGTGGGTTGCCATTTCCTTCTCCAGTGCATGAAAGTGAAAAGTGAAGGTGAAGTCGCTCAGTCGTGTCCAACTCTTAGGGACCCCATGGACTGCAGCCTACCAGGCTCCTCCACCCATGGGATTTTCCAGGCAAGAGTACTGGAGTGGGGTGCCATTGCCTTCTCCACACCTGCCCTTTGCCTAGTCCTAAATCCTAAAGACTTTTCTATTTTTTTCTAAAAGTTCTATAATTTTACCTTTTTCATTAAAGTTCATGATCCATTTTGAGTTAACTTTTGTTTAAGGTATGAGATACGGGCTTCCCAGGTGGCTCAGTGGTAAAGAATCCACCTGCCAATGCAGGAGACACAGGAGATGCAGGTTCAATCCCTGGGTTGGGAAGATCCCCTGCAGGAGGAGATGGCAACCCACTCGAGTATTCTTGCCTGGAAAATCCCATGGACAGAGGAGCCTGGTGGGCTACAGTCCATGGGGTCACACAGAGTAGGACACGACTTAGAGACTGAGCACCCATACATGCACATGAGACATTTAAGTCGAAGTTCTTTGCTTTGCTTTGCCTCTTTATTTTTGCCTATGGAAGTTCAGTTGCTCCAGCATCATTTGTTCAAAAGACTATTTTTCCTCCATTAAATTGTTTTTGTACCTTTGTCAAAAATAATTTTGCCATATTTGTGTGAATGTGTTTCTGGGCTCTCTGTTCCTTTCCATCAATATATGCATCTGTCCTTCCACCAATACCACACTGTCTTGATTACTGTACTTCTAGCTTACTGTACTTCTAGCGTACTTTTCTTCTATTGCTACAGTCCCCCGATGGTGTTATACATTAAATATCCAGGATGGAGAAGCCACATGCTACTCACCTAGAGGAGGAAATTATCACAGCAGCCTGGGTACTCGCTGTGAGCTTTCTTGTGACCGGGGCTTTCGACTGATTGGACGGAGATCCGTGCAATGCCTGCCAAGCCGCCGTTGGTCTGGAACTGCCTACTGCAGGCGTAAGTGGTGTGCATGTATAGGCTGACATCTGCATGTGAGAGAGGCCAGCCAGCCACCCAGGGTATATGCCTGGAGGTATTACTATGCCCTCTGTCAAGTACAAATTGAAAATTTCCACAGGATCCCAACAGGGCCTTTCCCCATCCTAACATTCTAGCTTATGTTCTCTCCCTGTGACTATGGACCAAACAATAGGGGCATTTAAAGTTGCAACCAGGCTTCTCCAGTGGCTCAGTAATAAAGAACCTGCCTGCCAATGCCAGATACATGGGTTCAATCCCTCAGTTTGGAAGAATCCCTGGAGAAGGAATGGCAACCCACTCCAGTACTCTTGCCTGAAGAATCCCATGGACAGAGGAGCCTGGCGTGCTACAGTCCATGGAGTTGCAAAGAATCTGGCATGACTTAGCGACTGAGCACAGATGCATGCAAGTAGCAACCAGCCCTCAGTCTCAAAGGGCCTAGGAGCGCATGGATTACACCTGGGGCCTGATGTGGACTTGGGCCTTCCTCTGGAACTCTCAAGCATGTGCAGTCTCAGACTCTTTCCCACTTAGGTAAACTAATGTACTTCTTGGCCTAAGGTCTTAGGCCTTGGCGGTGAAGCTAAAAGACATCTTCTAGTCTTCATTTTCTTCTGAAAGTCAAGAAGAACCTCCAAGGCTGGAATGCAGGGATGCTAATACATACATTTCACATCATGTTCACCTCAGCTCCCAAATCCCTACCTCTTATTGAAACCCTACAGCCTACCCTTATTTTGGCAGCTAAGCTTTGCCTGTCCCTACATCCATTGCTGAATGTCATTTGTAGAACACCCATGTGTGCAGGGCCACTTCAAGAGCCATTAATTACCAGACTGATTCTAGACTAACAAATGTGTGCGTGTAAATGGAATGTCAGGGGATGTAGAATGCTGAGCATTCAGAGAGAAATGGGGTTGTTTGGAGAAGATGCTGTGGAATAGAGGAGAAGTTTGGTAGCCAGAAAAAAGGAAGCCACCATTCCCCTCTAGGTGACTATAAGCCATTTGCTATAGGACTAGACCCCATCATTTCCAAAATGAATTTGAATTGACCTTACAAAATTAAAATACATTGACAAATTAACATGAAACCAGTTAAAAGTTTGTGTTGTATGCGTGCTCAGTTGCTCAGTTGTGTCCGACTCTGCGACCCCATGAACTATAGTCTGCCAGGCTCCTCTGTCCATGCAATTTCCCACCAAGAATACTGGAGTGGGATTCCATTTCCTTCTCCAGGTGATCTTTCCAACCCAGGGATCAAACCTATGCCTCTTGAGTCTCTTGCATTGCCAGGCATATTCTTTACCACTGTGCCTGTTTAAACACTGAATCTCACTTTGTACTTCCTCATAAGAGACACATGCAAAACACTTTGAATCTATCATTTTCACTGTTATATAATACTAAGAAAATAAAATCAACAGAATGACAGACCTTTTTTCTTGGCCCTGATTTCAAGAAGGTCGTTGTTGCTTAGGTCTTTATATAAAGGAGGCTGGAAAACATAAAAGGCAATCACCTTCAAGTCTGGTTTGACCAGGAAGCAAAAACAAACATAGTCGATAGAATCTTTAGTCAAAGATCCAATAATGGAAGTTAAGGAGGGTTAGAACTTAGACAACTTAAAGGGACATATGGCCGGCCTACTTCCTTCAGGTGCTGGGTATTTCATACTGGACTTTGCAAGTACAAGCTTACAATCAATTCATGGGAGCTGTTGCCACTTCTGGCACACATAATGCCTAAAGCACATGGACTCGCCTTTAAGCAAATGCCTCCAAAGCTGTCTGCCCCTCCCTACTGGGATTGGCCTGACTTGTACTCTCACCAGCACAGAGGGAGGACCAGTGGGCATGTAAGTGAGCCTCAACTGAGGAGTGCTTGTGGCAGAACCAATATTATATTCAAAAAGGAGTCTTAAATTTGTTCAAGGGCATCTAACATTTGTGGAACAAGAGAGGAAAACTATGAGCTGCTGAGGCCCTAAATAAGCCCAGAGATTTATATGCATTGTCTCTATATTTGGCACAACAATCCTACTTCATGGTGTACATGTTTTAGTGATGGAGACACTGAGGTGTGGAGAGATGATGTAAGTTGCTCAAGTCACAGAGCTAGTTAAGTGGTGGAGCTGGGATCCAAACTGAGGTGCGTTCCTCAAATCCATGAACTTGGATGAGTAACTTCTTTGAGACCATCTCCCCACCTCCGCCCCTCAAGAGTACTGTTGTACTTCATAATATCAAAATAAGAAAGAAATTAGGAAAAAGAGGCAATCAGGCACAAAAATTTCAGAGCAGTTGGGTATAGGTTTCCCTGTATTTTCTGCTGTCTCTGACATGGTCTTCCCTGGGCTAGATGCCTAGGCATTACTTCCACATAGCCCCAGAGGCCACTCAGCTTGCCTCCTGATTCTCTCTTAGAGATGAGATGCCATGCATTGCCATTCATCACGAGTGGCACCTACACGTGCACAAATGGGGTGCTTCTTGACTCTCGCTGTGACTACAGCTGTTCCAGTGGCTACCACTTGGAAGGTGACCGCAGCCGAATCTGCATGGAAGATGGGCGATGGAGCGGAGGAGAGCCTGTATGTGTAGGTAAATGCTGGTCGCTCCCAGTTGTCCTGCTGCAAAGAGCCAGCCTGGCATTATGTCCACTGCAGAAGGCATTCTCACTAGCTGCAAAAGGTGGCACCCTGGGCACAGGCTTAACAAAGCAATCGCTTCCCTTGGAGTCAGGCCTCACAAGTTTCATTGAGCATCTTGAACTGCATCTTTTACCTACCCAGTGCTGTGGTATTGTTTCATGGGTTCCCTCCAGGGAAGGTAGGGGACCCACAAGTCAGCACTTAATTTCTGACCTTGGCAGACATAGATCCCCCCAAGATCCGTTGTCCTCACTCCCGTGAGAAGATGGCAGAGCCGGAGAAACTGACCGCTCGAGTATACTGGGACCCACCCGTGGTGAAAGATTCTGCTGATGGTACCATCACCAGGTGAGTCACAGATGCCGCCTATGCCTCCTGCCAGCTTCTCCCAGGCACTCAGGTAGCCCACACTGAACCACACAGACTGATGGTACAGTGATGATGTGCCCCAAACCCCAGTTCTAAGAGTTACTTTCCTCAGTGGCTCTCTCACCCTGTCCCATGTAGGTTGACACTTCGGGGCCCTGAGCCTGGCTCTCACTTTCCAGAAGGAGAACACGTGATTCGTTACAC
Organism: Bos grunniens; assembly: GCF_055505025.1. Taxonomy (NCBI): domain Eukaryota; kingdom Metazoa; phylum Chordata; class Mammalia; order Artiodactyla; family Bovidae; genus Bos; species Bos grunniens. The sequence goes on along the minus strand of NC_141194.1, from coordinate 93,381,480 downwards.
TGCTTATGACCGAGCCTACAACCGGGCCAGCTGCAAGTTCATTGTAAAAGTACAAGGTCAGAAAGAAGTTTTCCATTTTGCATTGCTTATTATTTCTGCTCTTCCCTTATCCTCTAGATGCCCATCACAACCCTCTCTTCACTATACCTGAAACAGACACCTCATGCAGATTGGGAGAGGGGAAACTCAAGTTCATGAAATAGGTCATTCAGGAAACCTGTATACACGTATACACACATTTCAGAAACTCTGCCCCCCAACAAGACTTTCTCATTCTCCTAAATCTACATGAAACCCACCAATATACTCTATATCCATTTCTTTTCTTAGCCTTCAAATTAATGATTAAAGTCAATCAGCCTTCATTCTCAGTCTTTTTCCTCTGCTGAAATTGGTGGTACTGGCTGCTGATTCTTGCTTTTTATTTTGTTTTCATCATAAAATTAATTCATGCTCATTGTTGAATGTATGGGAAATAAAGTAACACACAAAGGGGGAAAAAAACTATTACTCTGTCACCCAGAGGCAATTGTTGCTAATCTTTTGGTATTTTTCTTCCAGTCTTTTATTCACACATACTTAAAAAATACGTAATTGAGATCGCAGTGCATATCCAATCTTAGGTCACCCCTTTTCACTTTTCATTATAACACAAGTAAATTTCTCATGTTCTTTAAAGTTTTTTCAGAAGTCTTTTAATCGCAGTATAATAATCTACTTCTAAGAATATATCATACTTTGCTCAACACTTCTCCTCCCACTGACGAATATTTTAAAGTGTTAATTGCTCAGTTATGTCCAACTCTTTGCTATCCCATGGACTGTAGCCCACCAGGCTCCTCTGCATGGAATTCTCCAGGCAAGAAAAATGAAGTAAGTTTCCATTTCCTTCTGCAGAGAAACTTTCTGACTCAGGGATTGAACCTGGGCCTCCTGCATTGCAGGTGGATTCTTTATCTTCTGCACCACCAGGGGAGCCCAATGATATTTCACATTAAAAGTAATTTATAAGGTGGTCATCTGTATGCAGAGTGTCCCCAAAGTCTGAAAACGAAAATGGCAAATTTTTTTACAGATTGCTAGTCTTTTGATGACTATATATATATACTTATCCATGCTTCCACATTTTATGAACACTTTTGTCTACATTTAAGATTTAACTCCATAAGAAAGCAAAAATTTTGCCTCTAGCCCTGGCCATTGGCAACACAGAGAAGTCAATCATTCTAATTATCCTGGGTCTGCTGATCTAGAAAACCCAGCATGGGCACCCTCTTAGCCTATTCTCTACGAGAGTTACCATAGCCCCTAACTTGAACTTCTCCCTGACAGTGAGACGCTGCCCAACTCTGAAACCACCACTGCATGGCTACCTCACCTGCACCTCAGCGGGGGACAACTATGGTGCCACCTGTGAATACCACTGTGATGGAGGGTATGAGCGCCAAGGGACCTCCTCCCGGGTCTGCCAGTCCAGCCGCCAGTGGTCAGGATCACCACCCGTCTGTGTTCGTGAGTGAAACTAGGGGATGGGGAGAGTGGACATAATGATCAGGGCTTCTTTGAGGGGTCTCCCAATGCCTATGGCTCAGGGACCAAAGGCAGTGCGTATGATGTGGGAATGGGGGCTTCTGTGATGTTTCAGAGCCAATGTTCCCCTCTAGCATACTCCACCTCCAAGAAAAAGGATTTAAAATCTCCAAGTGTTCTTTTAGGATTTCCCCCCAAGGAAAGGGAGAAACAACCAAAAAAAAGTTTAACCTGAAAACCTCAGGATGTTGTTGTCCATTCTGCGATGAAGGGACAGGCCATACTCTGACTGGCCATGTGCTTCTGCCCTAGCTATGAAGATTAATGTCAATGTCAACTCAGCTGCTGGCCTTCTGGATCAGTTCTATGAGAAACGGCGACTCCTCATCATCTCAGCCCCTGATCCCTCCAACCGATATTATAAAATGCAAATCTCTATGCTACAGGTAAGAGCCACTCCCCTAATCAGGGCTTAGCTCCTTTGTATTCCCCTATCCCACTCCGCTGGGTTTCCCTGGTGGTGCAGTGGTAAAGAATCCAACTGCCAGTGCAGGAACTGTGGGTTCGATCCCTAGGTTGGAAAGATCCCCTGGAGGAGGAAATGGCAACCCAGTTTAGTATTCCTGCCTGGAGAATCCCATGGGCAGAGGAGCCTGGTGGGCCACAGTTCATGGGTTCACAAAGAGTCAGACACAACTTAGCAACCAAACAACAACAACAACCCCACTCTGTCACTCAAAGACTTGCTCTTTCTACAGCACATACTTGTATACCTGGTCCTTCCTTAGATTGCAGACAACATTTGATTAGTTTTACTGTAGACAAATTTAGCACAGTTTTAAGACAACTGTGTTTTTACTGAAAAGGCAGTGAAGTCATTGGCATGGTGGGTTGCAGGAAGCTTGATGAAGGATGAGAAGGCAGTGTGGCAAAGCACTCCTGAAAGACTTGTAAAACCTGTGATCAAATGTAAATTTGGGGAATTAGTTATGTTTAAGTTTTCAAGGAATAATAACACTAACAAACATTTAGACAATTAGGGCTGTATAAGGACCAGGTATACAAGTATGTGCTTTATACATATTCATTTAATTCTCCCAATAATGCTTATAAAGTAGGTACCCTTACTATCTCCATTTTGCAGGTAAAGAAACTGAGGCACAGAGAGGTTAATGATTTGCCCAAAATCACTAGCTAATAAATGGCTGAGCCACGATTAAACCCAGGCAATCTGACTCAAGGATCTGTGCTCTTAACCACTACCAATAGCAGACAAGAAGGAAACGTGTCATGATATTGCAAAGTAAAATGAAGGAATTGCATAAGGATTTTTAACATTCTACCAGATATCTAGTTAAAGCCACTGTTGGGGAATGAGAAGCAGAAAAGACAGGGTAGTTCTGACTACTGGGACTTTCAAAAAGAATAGGCTAGATTCTATCACTATTCTATCACTATGTTGTACACCTGAAACTTATATAATATTGTAAATCAACTGTTTTTGTTGTTTTCATTGACTAAGTTGAGTCTAACTCTTTGCAACCCCATGGACTGCAGCACACCAGGCATACCTGTTCTTCACTATCTCCCTGAGTTGTCTCAAACTCATGTCCATTGAGTCAGTGATGCCATCCAATCATCTCATCCTCTGTCACCTCCTTCTCATCAATTGAAAAGGAGAAAAATAATGTAATAATAAAAATAAAGAATAGACTAGGTTCTTGAAGAGAATTCAAAGTATGCTGACAAGACTCTGAGAAGCTGAAAGGGTCTGGATACCCAGGTAAAAGAAGAAGCTATTTAGGGGGTTTCTAAAGGTTGAGTTCTTACGAGTTGCCAAGTCAATATTCAGAAGGCCATGACGAAAGCATCCATATCAAAAGAATGACCCTGGTCTAAACTGAAAAGGACCCCGTTCCTCCAGGGATCCAAAAACGGCAGACAAAAGCAACACCTCAGCTTGAACAGAAAGCAGGAGCAAAAAAAGAAAGCAGCCAGGGAGGACTGTGACTTTGAGGCCAGGTCTAGAGGACTAGCCCAAAGACTCAACAAGGGGTGGATCACCAGGCAGTGCTCACTGCTGCTTTCAACCTTGCCCCAGGTAACTGGCTAAGAGGCACCCCTGCTGGGCGAAGCAGGACAAAAAACCGCGGTACGGTTACAGGCTGCACTGCCTAGTGCGAGGAAGGCAAGAACGGGTCACAGAAAGAGCACTGACACTATTTGGGGGGAAATTCTGGAGACCAAGAGAAGGCTGTGGCCGTGTAGCCTAATGGTAAGGAGCACACAGGCTTCTCAGGTGGCACAATGGTAAAGAATCTGCCCACCAATGCAGGAGATGCAAGAAACATGAGTTTGATCTCTGGGTCCAGAAGATCCTCTGGAGAAGGAAATGGCAACCCAATCCAGTATTCTTTCCTGGGAAATCCCATGGACAGAGGAGCCTGGTGGGCTACAGTCCATGGGGTCACAAAGAGTTGGACACGACTGAGAGACTAACACACAAAGAACTTATGTAGCTTCCAGTTATAAAATAAGTAAGTCCTGGGGCTGTGATGTACAGCATGGGGACTATAGCTATATAATATATTTGAAAATTGCTAAGAAAATAGATCTTAAAAGTTCTCACTGTAAGAAAAAAAGTTATGACTTTGTGGTGATGAATGTTAACTGGACTTATTGCGATGATCATTTAGAAAAATATCAAATCATTATATTGTACACCTGAAACTAATATGTCAACTAGTATCTCAATTTTAAAAAGAACATGAAAAGATGCTCAACATCACTCATTATCAGAGAAATGCAAATCAAAACCACAATGAGGTACCATCTCACGCTGGTCAGAATGGCTGCCATCAAAAAGTCTGGTGCTAAGTCGCTTCAGTCGTGTCTGACTCTGTGCGACCCCACAGACAGCAGCCCACCAGGCTCCCCCGTCCCTGGGATTCTCCAGGCAAGAACACTGGAGAGGGTTGCCATTTCCTTCTCCAGTGCATGAAAGTGAAAAGGGAAAGTGAAGTCGCTCAGTCGTGTCCAACTCTTAGCGACCCCATGGACTGCAGCCCACCAGGCTCCTCCATCCATGGGATTCTCCAGGCAAGAATACTTGAGTGGGGTGCCATCGCCTTCTCCGATCAAAAAATCTACTAACAATAAATGCTGGAGAGGGTGTGGAGAAAAGGGAACCCTCTTACATTGTTGGAGGGAATGCAAACTAGTACAACCACTGTGGAGAACAATGTGGAGATTCCTTAAAAAAACTGGAAATAGAACTGCCATACAACCCAGCAGTCCCACTGCTGGGCATACACACTGAGGAAACCAGAATTGAAAGAGACACATGTACCCCAGTGTTCATTGCAGCACTGTTTACAATAGCTAGGGCATGGAAGCAACCTAGATGACCATCAGCAGATGAATGGATAAGGAAGTTTTGGTACATATACACAATGGAATATTGATCAGCTATAAAAAGAATGCATTTGAATCAGTTCTAACAAGGTGGATGAAACTGGAGCCTATTATACAGAGTGAAGTAAGTCAGAAAGAGAAACACCAATATGGTATATTAATGTATATATATGGAATTTAGAAAGACGGTAATGATGACCCTTTATGCAAGACAGCAAAAGAGACACAGATGTAAAGAAGAGACTTTTAGACGATATGGGAGAAAGTGAGGGTGGGACGATACGATAGAATAGCTTTGAAACATGTATATTACCCTATGTAAAACAGATGACCAGTGCAAGTTCGATGCATGAAGCAGGGCACTCAAAGCCAGTGCTCTGGGACAACCCAGAGGAATGGGGTGGGGAGGGAGGTGGGAGGATGGTTCAGGATATGCGGACATATGTGTACCTGTGGCTAATCCATGTCAATGTATGGCAAAAACCACCGCAATATTGTAATTAGCCTCCAATTAAAATAAATTAATTAAATTTAAAAAATGAACAGGGGGTGTAGGCTGAGGGAAGAGGCAGCACTAGAGCAAAAGCAAGACAAGGATTTAAAACATATCAGTAAATGAACAATTGGTAACCCCCCAAAAAATAACTTATGTATTTAAAAATCTATGCAAAACTAAGCAAGGAGAGATGATGTTACTGCAATTTGTTAATTACATTTCTCTTTTCTATCCCACATAATACAACCAATTTCTACACTTCATTAGAATAAAGGAAACACTGTTAGGGTAAGTGGGCTTCCCAGGAGGCATTGGTAGTAAAGAACCCACTTGCCAATGCAGGAGACATAAGAGACACGGGTTCTATCCCTGGGTCAGGAAGATCCCCTGGAGGAGGGCGTGGCAACCCACTCCAGTATTCTTGCCTGGAGAATCCAATGGACAGAGGAGCCTGGCAGGTTGTGGTCCATAGGGTGACAAAGAGTCGGACAAGTTTGAATCGACTTAGCACGCACATTGGGGCAAGTGCTTCAGGAATGATAGAGGAAAGAGGTGGTAGACCCCCTCATGTGATGGTTTGTGAAGGAGCCCCTCCTTTCCCACACTGCCTCGACATGGTCCCAAGAAGAATCAGTTAAGTAGCCTTAGGTTTGGGTTTGACAGCCTATTCAGGAAAACCTTCTTCTCTCCCCTCCCAGCAATCCACTTGTGGACTGGACCTGAGGCATGTGACCATCATCGAGCTGGTGGGGCAGCCACCTCAGGAAGTGGGGCGCATCCGGGAGCATCAGCTGTCAGCCAATATCATTGAGGAACTCAGGTCCAGACTGGAGGGCAACAGGAAAGGAGTGGGTAGAAGCCTTAGGCAGGACATTGGCCAAAAGAGAGTTGTGGGAAAATCAGCAAACACTATTCTCTTGGGGAATTGCTTGTTTGAACTCTTTGGATGCATTAGGTAAGATCAGAGAGTGGCAGGGCATCAGAATCAAATGGCAGGGTGTTGTTGAAAATACAGATTACCACCTCAAACCACCTCAGGACTTTATTTTTATGAGGCACCTCAGGTGACCCTGAAGCACAGCCAGGGCTGAGACACAGACTCAAACATGACTTAGATAAGCCTTTGATCCTGTCACCTGGTGGTCATATCCTTTTGCCTTCAGTCTGCAAATAAGCAAAAATTAGGCAGTGAAATCTGAATCTTTAGGCAGTGAAATCTTTAGGCAGTGAAATCTGAATCATACTCATCTGCCCCTTGGGGAGGAGAAGACCATAGGGAACAGGTGGTAGAAGTTGACTTTTCTCATTTTCTGTCTGTTATCACCCTCCCAACCCCTCCACGTATACTCAGAACCAATATAGCCATCACTCCCCTCTGTTCCATAAACAATACCTGCCCCTAGGGCTTAATCTCAGGGACAGAAAGATTCAGTCCCAGGTAAAGACTGGGGCTTCTCTGGTGGTTCAGTAGCAAAGTCAGTGGTAAAGAATCCACCTGCCTATGCAGGAGATGCAAGAGACTGTGGATTCAATCCCTGGGTTGGGAAGATCCCCTGGAGAAGGGAATGGCTACCCACTCCAGTATTCTTGTCTGGAGAGCCTGGTGGGCTACAGTTCATGGGGTCACAGAAGAGTCAGACACAACTTAGTGACTAAACAACAGCAACAAGAGGAAAGACAGGAAAACACTCAGAGGAAGGAGACTGCAGACTTGGTGATATTGATCGACCTGAAGGTTGACCAGGTGATATTGATCAGCCTCAGGGCTGTCATGTTTGGTTGTTCAGGCTATGCTTGTCCAGCTCTGGGAAACACTGGTCACGGCATAGTGCCCGTGACTGGTGCTCCTTGGAGTTCTTACATGCAGCTCACATCGCTATATGTGATAGCCCTGTGTAAGGGGGCCTGTGAGGCAAGCACAGCTTGGTAGTAACAAAGCTGTTCCATCTGGGGTGAGGAAGGGACAGCTTAACACAGCTAGAGATGTTGGGGCAGCAAGACTAAGGTGTAAGCAGAGAAAAGTAAAGGGGCTTGAGATAGTTACTGGAGGGGATGGGGCAAGGGATTCGGTGAAGAAAGAATTAGTCCATCAGTGGAGCTGTGAAAGATCAGAGAGGACTAGAGTCTGGCGGAATGATGTCCAGACAAGGTCTCACACATCCCTGGGCTCATCTCTCTAGGCAATTTCAGCACCTCACTCGCTCCTACTTCAACATGGTGTTGATTGACAAGCAGGGAATTGACCGGGAACGCTACATGGAACCTGTCACCCCCGAGGAAATCTTCACGTTCATTGATGACTATCTACTGAGCAATGAGGAGCTGATCCAACGCCGGGAACAAAGAGACATATGTGACTGAACTTGAGTCGGAGCATGGTTGAGGTCAAGGGAAAAGGTTCCCTGGTCAGCCAAAACTGGGGCCTAATCAAAGAAGAAAATGCTTTCCCACAGCTCTGAGGAAAGGACTCTAAGGTGGGTGAGGTTCCCTGATCCTGGGACATTTCCAGACACCTTTCCTCAAGCAAGTCTCTGCTTTAGGTAGCACTGGAACAGCATAAGAAGCTAGGGAGGGACTGAGGACAGGCCCTGGGCAGCAGCTTATAGATAGAAAGTCTTACTTCTGCCCAGCTGTCCAAAATCTTTCAGAGAAGTAAATTCTAAATTCACTCACTAACCGGCTGTGTTTTAAATGGCTCCTCTACCCTGAGGTGACAGCAGAGGGCAGCACCATCACAACAGACAACCAGGGCACCATCAAGTGTCGCTGGATCTTCCTTACAGGTTAACTGTGGGCTTGGAAGTGAGGCAGGGCTCACTCTTGTTTGTTCTTCTCCCTTGTAGGATGTTGGGCTACAAATGTTAACCATCTGTTAACCATTCTGTTAACCATCATCTCACCGAAGAGTTAGCAGGCCACTGCAGTTGGAAGGGAGCTTGGGGAGAAAAGTCAGACTAGAGCAGAATGCTTTCTCCTGCCCCTCCAACTAGCTCATAGGCCACAGTCTCTCCTTACTGAGCCTCCAGTGCTGCTCCTTCCTCAAAGAAACCCCCAGCTCATGATCCAGGAAACCTCAGAACCACCAAGTGGAAACTACATCATGGAGAAGGAAAAAAGACAGCATCAGCCACATGTATAACTTATTAACACTTTGAAGAGATGAATACAGAGCAGGCAAGAGTTACAACAGCACAAACACAAGCACTAAGGGCCATGAGTACATTTCCGTTAGGAAATGTGAGTCATCTGGGATCTTGTGAAGCAGAGCAACACTCATGCACACTAACCCTGCTCTGGCTTCGGCCACACTCAAGCATGCATAGTGTTTGAAGAAAGGCAGTCTTCCCTAGGCTGCTGGGAACCTTCTTTTCTACACACGTGTAAACAGTGTCAGGTTAAGACTCAGCAGCCATTCACCTTCCACGTTACCCAGAGGGTAATTACTAGGAAATTAGAGGGGAAGAGGAAGCGGGCTAGATTGAGAAACAGGACTAAAAGGCTCGAGCACTGACTATGTGCCAGGTGCTATCCTGAAAACTCACAATTGACTGAAATCCTCATAAGAACCCTCTAAGCTAGGTCTTGTTGTAAGCCCATTTACACGTGCAGGGATGGAAGCACAGAGAGGTCCCAAACTTGCCTAAGATCAAACAGCTCAGAAGTGGAGGCACAGAGAGGTCAGGCAACTTGGCTAAGATCACACAGCTGAGATGTGGAAGCACGGAGAGATCAGGAAAATTGCCTAAGATCACACAGGTCAGAAGCAGAAGTACAGAGAGGTTACGCAACTTGCCAAAGATCACAAAGCTCATAAGTAGAAGAACAGAGAGGTTAGGCAACTTACCTAAGATCACACAGGTCAGAAATGGAAGCACAGAGAGTTTCACAACTTGCCTAAGATCACACAATTCAGAAGCAGAAAAGTGGAGGGACAGAGAGGTCAGGCCACTTGCCTAAGATCACACAGCACAGAATTGAAAGCACAGAGAGGTCAGTCAACTTGCCAAAGATTACACAGCTCAGAAGTGGAAGCCTAGAGAGGTTAGGAAACTTCCTAAGATCACACATCTAAGATATGGAAGCCCAGAGAGGTTAAGCAACTTGACTAAGATCACACAGCTCATATGTGGAATCAGAGAGGTCAGGCATCTTGCCTAATATCACAAAGCTCAGAAGTAGAAGCACAGAGAGGTCACGCAACTTGCCTCAGATCACAAGTTCAGAAGTGGAAGCACTGAGAGATCAGGCAACTTGCCTAAGATCACACAGCTAAGATATGAAAAACAGAGAGGTTAGGCAACTTGCCTAAGTTCACAGAGTTCAAGAGGAATCGAAGAGAGGTCAGGCAACTTGCCTAAGATCACATAGCTAATAAGTGGAAGCCTACAGAAAAGAGGCAACTTGTCTAAGATTGCACATCTCAGATATGAAAGCTCAGAGAGGTTAGGCAACATTTCTAAGATCACACAGCTCAGATATGGAAGCACAGAGAGGTTAGGCAACTTACCTAAGTTCAGCAGTTCAAGTGGAAACAGAAAGAGGTCAGGCAACTTGCCTTAGATCACACAGAAGTGGAAGCACAGAGAGGTCAGGCAACTTGCCTATGATAACACATCTGAAAAGTAGAAGTATAGAGAGGTCAGGCAACTTGCCTAAGATCACACAATTCACATATGGATGAACACAGAGGTTCGGCAACTTACCTAAGATTACAGAGCTCAAAATGGAATCACAGAGATGTTAGGCAACTTGACTAAGATGAAACCACACAGATGTGGAAGAAGATAGTGGTCAGGCATCTTGTCTAAGATCACACAGCTCAGAAATGAAAGCACAGAGAGGTCAGGCACCTTGTCTATGATAACACAACTTTGAGGTGGAAGCACAGAGAGGTCAGGCAACTTGCCAAAGATCACACAGCCCAGATATTGAAGAATAGAGAGGTTAAGCAACTTCCATAAGTTTAACAGCTCAATTGGATGCACAGAGAGGTCAGGCATCTTGCCTAAGATCACACAGGTCAGGGATAGAAGCACTGAGAGGTCAGGCCACTTGCCTAAGATGCCACAACTCAGAAATGGCAGCACAGAGAGTTTTGGCAACTTGCCTAAGATGACACAGCTCAGAAGTGGAAGCACAGAGAGTTTTGGCAACTTGCCTAAGATCACACAGCTCATATATGCAAGCACAAAGAGGTCAGGCAACTTACCTAGAATCACACAGCCCAGATGTGGAGCAGAGAGATGTTAAGCAACCTGCCTAACATCACACAGGTCAGATACAGAAGCACAGAGAAGCTAGGCAACTTGGCTAATATCACACAACTCAGAAGTGGGACAACAGTGAAGTCAGAAAACTTGCCTAAGATCACACAACTGAGAAGTGGAAGCACAGGTAGGCAATTTGCCTAAGATCACCCAGCCCAGAAGCAGAAGCACAGAAATGTCAGGAAACTGACCTAGGATCAAACATTTCAGAAGTGGAAGCACAGAGAGGTAAGGCAGCTTGCCTTAGATCACACAGCTCAGATATTGAAGAATAGAGAGTTTAGGCAACTTGCCTAATATCACATAGCACAGATGTAGAAGCACAGAGAGGCTGAACAACTTTCCTAAGATCACACAGCTCTTAAGTGGAAGCACAGACATACAGGAAACTTGCCTAAAATCACCCACCTCAGAAGTGGGAGCACAGAAAGGTCCGGAAACCTGCCTAAGATCACAACAACAGGAGTGGAAGAAAAGAATGATGAGGAAACTGGCCTAGAATCAAACAGATCTGAAGTGGAAGCACAGATAGGTCAGGCAACTTGTCTAAGATGACACAGCTCAGAAGTTGAAGCACAGAGATTTCAGGCAACTTCCCTATGATCACACATTCAGAAGTGGAAGCCTAGAGAGCTTAGACAACTTGCCTAAGATCACACAGATCAGATATGGAAGCACAGAGAGGTCTTACATCTTGCCTAAGATTACAAAGCTCAGAAGTGGAAGCACAGAGAGGTCAAGAAACTTGCCTAAGAAAACACAGCTCAGAAGTGGAAGCACAGAATGGTTAGGCAACATGCCTAAGTTCACACAGCTCATATATGGAAGCACAGGGAGCTTAGGAAACTTGACTAATCCACACAGATGAAATGGAAGCACAGATCAGTCAGGCATCTTGCATAACATCACACAGGTCAGAAGTGGAAGCACAGAGAGGTCAGGCAATTTGCCTAAGATCACAGAGCTTAAGTGGAAGCACAGACATTAGGCCACTTGCCTAAGATCACACAGCTTAGAAGACGAAGCACAGAGATGTCAGGCAACTTCCCTATGATCACACCTCTCAGACACCTCTTAAGTGGAAGCACAGAAAGGTCAGGGTATGTGCCTCATATCACAGAGCTTAAGTGGAAACACAGAGAGGTTTGGCAACTTGCTTAAGGACAGACAGCTCAGAAGTGGAAAGACAGAGTTACACAGCATCCCTAAGATCACACAGCTCATAAGATGAAGCACAGAGTGATTAGGCAAGTTGTCTAAAATCACACAGCTCAGGAGTGGAAGCAAAAGTGGTAAGGCAACATGCCTAGGATCACACATCTAAGAAGTGGAAGCACAGAGAGGCTAGGGAATTTGCCTAAGATCACACAGCTCAAAAGTTGAAGCACAGAGACTGCAGGCAGCTTGCCTAATACCACACAGCCTAAGTGGAATCATTGAGAGGTTAGGCAACTTGCCTTAGATCACACAGCTCAGAAGTGGAAGCATAGAAAGTTTAGGCAAATTGCCTAAGATCATACATGCCAGATAGGGAAGCTCAGAGATGTTAGGTAACTTGCCTAAGATCACACAGCCCAAAATTTGAATCACAGAGAGTTTAGGCATCTTTTGTAAGATCACAAAGCTCTGAAGTAGAAACACAGAGAGTTCAGGCAACTTGTCTAAGATAATACAGCTCAGAAGTGGAAGAACAGAGAGGATAGGCAACTTGCCTAATATCATGCAGCTTAGAAGTGGAAGCACAGAGAGTTCATGCAAGTTGCCTAAGATCATATAGCTCAACAGTGGAAGCTAGAGAGGTGAGAAACTTGACTAATATCACACAGCTTAAATGGAAGCACAGAGGTTAGGCAACTTGCCTAAGATCACACAGCTCAAGGGGAAGCATAGAGAGGTCAGGCAACTTGTCAAAAATTATGTAGCCAGAGAGGGAAGCACAGAGAGTTCCGGGAATTTGCCTAAGATCACACAGCCTAGAATTGGAAGCACAGAGAGGTCAGGCAACTTGCCTGAGATAACACAACTCAGAAGTGAAAACACAGAGAGGTTAGGCAACTTGCCTACAATCACACAGCTCAGATATGGAAGCACAGAGAGGTCAGGAAACTTCCCTATGAACACACAGCTCAGAAGTGGAAGCAAAGAGAAGATGGTCAACTTGCCTAATATCACAGAGCTTAACTGGAAACACAGAGATCTTAGGCTACTGGCCTAAGATTGGAGAGCTCAAGTGGAAGCAGTGAGAGGTCAGGAAACTTTCCTATGATCACACAGCTCAGAAGTAGAAGCACAGAGAGGTTATGCAGCTTGACTAAGATGAAACAACTCAGAAGTGGATGCAGACCATGATTAGGGAACTTGCCAAAATCACACAGCTCAAATGTGGAAGCACAGAGAAGCTAAAAAATTTGCCTAATATCCCACAGCTCTTGTGGAAGGACAGGTGGGTCAGGCAACTTGCCTAAGTTCACAGAGCTCAGAAGTGCAAGCACAATGGGGTCAGGCAACTTGCCTATGATCACACAGTTCATAATAGGAAGGAAGCACAGAGAGATCAGAAAACTTGCCTACCTCACACAGCTCATCAGTTCAGTTCAGTTCAGTCACTCAGTTGTGTCTGATTCTGCGACCCTATGGACTGCAGCACACCAAGCTTCCTTGTCCATCACCAATTCCCAGAGCTTACTCAAACTCATGTCCATCGAGTCAGTGATGCCATCCAGCCATCTCATCCTCTGTTATCACCTTCTCCTCCTGCCTTCAATCTTTCCCAGCATCAGGGTCTTTAACAAGGAGTCAGTTTTTCGCATCAAGTGGCCAAAGTATTAGAGTTTCAGCATCAGTCCTTCCAATGAATAGTCAGGACTGATTTCCTTGAGGATGGACTGGTTGGATCTCCTTGCAGTCCAAGGAACTCTCAAGTGTCTTCTCCAACACCACAGTTCAAAAGCATCAGTTCTTTGGTGCTCAGCTTTCTTTATAGTCCAACTCTGACATCCATACATGACTACTAGAAAAACCATGGCTTTGACTAGATGCACCTTTGTTGGCAAAGTGATGTCTCTGCTTTTTAGTATGCTGTCTTGGTTGGTCATAACTTATCTTCGAAGGAACAAGGGTCTTTTAATTTCATGGCTGCAGTCACCACCTACAGTGATTTTGGAGCCCCCAAAAATAAAGTCTCTCACTGTTTCCATTGCTTCTCCATCTATCTGCCATGAAGTTATGGGACTGGATGCTATGATCTTAGTTTTCTGAATGTTGAGTTTTAAGCCAGCTTATTCACTCTACTCTTTCACTTTCACCAAGAGGCTGTTTAGTTCCTCTTTGCTTTCTGCAATAAGGGTGGTGTCATCTGCATATCAGGTAATTGATATTTCTCCCGGCAATCTTGATTCCAGTTTGTGATTCCTCCAGCCCAGGGTTTCTCGTGATGTACTCTGCATATAAGTTAAATAAGCAGGGTGACAATATACAGCCTTGATGTAATCCTTTCCTGATTTGGAACCAGTCTGTTGTTCCATGTCCAATTCTAATTGTTGCTTCTTGATCTGCACACAGATTTCTCAGGAGGCAGTTAAGGTGGTCTGGTATTCCCATCTCTTGAAGAATTTTCCACAGTTTTTTTGTGAATACAGCTCTGCCATCTTGTTCACACAGCTCATATGTTGAAGCAAAGAAAGTTCAGGCATCTTGCCTAAGATCAAAGAGCTCTTAAATGGAAGCAGAGAGAGGCTGGGCAACCTGACAGAGATATCACAGCTCAGATATGGAAGCATAGAATGTCTAGGCAACCTGTTCAAGATCACACAGCTCAGAAGTGGCAGCACAGAGAGGTCAGGGAACTTGCTAAGATCACGCAGCTCAGAAGAGGAAGCACAGAGAGGTTAGGCAACTTTCCTAAGATCACACAGCTTTTATATGGAAGGACAGAGAGGTCAGGCAACTTGCTTAAGATCACACAGGTCAGAAGTGGAAGGACAGAGAGGTCCAGAAAAATATCTGAAAATCACACAGTTCTGAAATGGAATCACAGAGAGGTCAGGCAACTTGCTGAGGATCACACAGCTCAGAAGTTGAAGCACAGAGTTGTCAGGCAACTTCGCTATGACAAAAATGCTCAGAAGCAGAAGCACTGAGAAGTCAGGCAACTTGCAAAAAATCACACTACTCTAATATGGAAGGCAGAGAAGTAACACAACTTGCCTAAAACCACACAGCTCAAATATGGAGGCAAAGAGAGGTCAGGCAACTTGCCTGAGATCACCCAGCTCAGAAGTGGAAGCACAGAGAGGTCAGGCAACTTACCAAATATAACAACTACAGTAGTGGAAGCACAGACCATCAGGAAAATGGCCTAGGAAAAAACAGCTCAGCAATGGAAGCACAGAGAGGTCAGGTAACTTATGTAAGATCACACTACTCAAATGGGAAGGACAGAGAAGTAATATAACTTGTCTAAGATCACACAGGTAAAAAGTGGAAGCACAGAGAGGTCAGGCAACTTGCCTAATATGACACAGCTCAGAAATGGAAACACAGAGTGTTTAGGCAACCAGCCTAAGATGATACAACTCATACGTAGATGCACAGAGAGGTCAGGCAACTTGCCGAAGTTCACACAGCCCAGAAGTGGAAGGAGAGAGTGATTAGGCAACTTGCCTACAATCACACAACTCAGAACTGGAAACAAGAGAGGACAGGCAACTTAACTATGATCACACAGCTCAGAAGTGAAAGCACAGAGAACTTAGGGAATTTGCCTAAGATCACACAGATCAAAAGAGGAAGCACAGAGATTTCATGCAACTTGCCTAATATCACACAGCTTCTAGACCATTCAGGTATGATCTAAGTCAAATCCCTTACAGTGGAAGTGACAAATAAATTCAAGGGATTAGATATGATGGACAGAGTACCTGAAGAACTATGGATACAAGTTTGTGACACTGTACAGGAGGCTATGACCAAGACCATCTTCAAGAAAATGAAATGCAAAAAGGTGAAATTGTTGTCCTAGTAGGTCTTACAAATAGCTGAGAAAAGAAGAGAAGCTAAAGACAAAGGAGAAAAGGAAGGCTATACCCATCTGAATACAGAGTTCCAAAGACTAGCAAGGAGAGATAAGAAAGCCTTCCTAATTGACCAATGCAGAGAAATAGAGGAAAACAATAGAATTGGAAAGGCTAAAGATCTCTTCAAGAAAATTAGAGATACCAAGGGAATATTTCATACAGAGATGGGCAAAATTAAGGACAGAGATGTAATGGACCTAACAGAAGCAGTAGATATTAAGAACAGGAGATAAGAATACACAGAAGAATGTTAGAAAAAAGATATTAATGACCCAGATAACCACAATGGTGTGATCGCTCACCTCAAGCCAAACATCCTGGAGTCTGGAGTCAAGTGGGCCTTAGGAAGCATCACTACGAACAAGGCTTGTGAAGGTGATGGAATTCCACTTGAGCTATTTCAAATCCTAAAAAATGATGCTGTCAAAGTGCTGCACTCAATACACCAACAAATTTGGAAAACTCAGCAGTGGCCACAAGACTGGAAAAGGCCAGTGTTCATTCCAATCCCAAAGAAAGGCAATGCCAAAGAATGTTCAAACTACTGCACAATTGCACTCATCTCACATGCTAGCAAAGTAATGCTAAAAAATCTCTAAGTGAGGCTTCAACAGTATGTGAACAAAGAACTTCCAGATGTTCAAGCTGGATTTAGAAAAGGCAGAGAAACCAGAGATCAAATTGCCAAATGATCCATTGGATTATTGAACAAACAAGAGAGTTCCAGAAAAACATCTATTTCTGCTTTATTGACTGTGCCAAAGCCTTTGACTATGTGGATCACAACAAACTATGGAAAGTTCTTAAAGTGATGGGAATACCAGACCACCTGACCTGCCTCCTGAGAAATGTATGCAGGTCAAGATGCAACAGTTAGAATTGGACATGGAAAAATGGACTGTTTGCAAATTGGTAAAGGAGTACGTCAAGGCTATATATGGTCATCCTGTTTATTTAACATATGCAGGGTACATCATGTGAAATGCTGGGCTGGATGAAGCACAAGCTGGAATCAAGACTGCCAGGAGAAATATCAGTAACCTCAGATATACAGATGACAGTACCCTTCTGGCAGAAAGTGAAGAGGAACTAAAAGGCCTCTTGATGAAAGTGCAAGAGGAGAGTGAAAAAGCTGGCTTAAAACTCAACATTCAAACAACTAAGATCATGGCATCTGGTCCCATCATTTCATGGCAAATAGATGGGGAAACAATGGAAACGGTGAGAGACTTTATTTTCTTGGGCTCCAAAATTACCACAGATGGTGACTGCAACCATTAAATTAAAAGACCCTTGCTCCTTGGAGGAAAAGCTATGACCAACTTAGACAGCATATTAAAGAGCAGAGTCATTACTTTGCCAACAAGGTCCGTCTAGTCAAAGCTATGGTTTTTCCAGTAGTCATGTATGGATGTGAGAGTTAGACGATAAAGAGCTAAACACAAAGAACTGATGATTTTGAAGTGTAGTGTTTGAGAAGACTCTTGAGAGTCCCTTGGACTCCAAGACCAAACCAGTCAATCCTAAAGGAATCAGTCCTGAATATTTATTGGAAGGTCTGATGGTGAAGCTGAAATTCCAATACTTTGGCCACCTGATGTGAAGAACTGACTCACTGGATAAAACACTGAAGCTGGGAAAGTTTGAAGGTGGAAGGAGAAGGGGATGACAGAGGATGAGATGGTTGGATGGCATCATCAACTTGATAGACATGAGTTTGAGCAAGCTCCAGGAGTTGGTGATGGACAGGGATGCCTGGCATGCTGCCATCCATGGGGTTGCAAAGAGTTGGACACAACTGAGTGACTGAACTGAACTGACTCATTGGAATCACAGAGTGTTTAGACAACTTGTCACACAGCTGAAGTGGAAGCAGAGAGAGGTTAGGCAACTTGCGTATGATCACACAATTCAGAAGTGGAAGTGCAGAGAGATCATGAAACTTGCCTAAGCTCACTCAGCTCGGATATGGAAGCACAGAGAGGTAAGACAACTTTTTTCATTTCAACAGCTCAACTGCAAGCACAGAGAGGTTAGGCAACTTGCCAAACATCACACAGCTCAAGTGGAAGCACAGAGAGGTCAGGCAACTTACCTAAAATCACACACCTCATGAGTGGAAGCACAGAGAGTTTAGGCAACTTGCCTATGATACACAGTTCAGAAGTGGAAGCATAGAGAGGACAGGAAACTTGCCTAAGATGACACAACTCAAGTGGAAGCACAGATAGTTCGGGCAACTTGCCAATGATCACACAGTTCTGAAGTGGAAGCACAGATACATAGACAACATGCATAAGATGACACATCTTTTAAGTGGAAGCACAGAGAGGTTATGCAACTTGCCTAAGATCACACAGCTTTTAAGTGCAAGCACAGAGAGATCAGACAACTTGCCTAAGATCACACAGCTCACAAGTGGAAGCACAGAGAGGACAGGCAACTTGCCTAAGTTGACACAGCTCAGAAATGGAATAACAGATAGGTTAGGCAACTTATCTAAGACAACACAGCTCAGAAGTGGAAGCACAGAATGGTTAGGCACCTTGCATAATATCATACAGCTCAGATATGGAAGCAGAGAGAGAATGTAGTTAGCCTGCCTGAGATCACACAGCTCAAGTGGAAAACAGATAGGTCAGGCAACTTGTCTAAGGTCACAAAGCTCAAAAGTGGAAGCACAGAGAGATCACACAACTTGCCTAATGTCACACAGCTTAAGTGGAATCACAGAGAGTTTAGGCAACTTGCCCAAGTTCACACAGCTCAAGTGGAAGCACAGAGCATTCAGGCAACTTGTGTAAATTCACACAGCTCAGAAGTGTGAGTGTAAGATTAGAGAGGTTAGGCACCTTGCCTAAGATCACACATGTCAGGTATGGAAGCTCAGAGATGTTAGGTAACTTGCCTAAGATCACACAGCTGAGATGTGGAACCACAGAGAGGAAAGGCATCTTGCATAAGATCACAAAGCTCAGAAGTGAAAGCACAAAGATCAGGCAACTTGCCTGAAATAATATGGCTCAGAAATGGAAGTAGGGAAGGGTTAGGCAACTTGTCTAAGATCACACACCATGAATATAGAAGCACAGAGAGATTCAGAAACTTGCCCAAGATCACACAGCTCATGTGGAAGCACAAACAGGTTAGGCAACTTGCCTAATTTCAATGGCTCATTGGAACCACAGAGATGTCAGGCAACTTACCTGCAATCACACAGGTCAGAAATGGAAGCAAAGAGAGGTCAGGCTACTTGCCTAAGAACACACAGCTCAAAAGTGCAAGCACAGAGAGGTCAGTCATCTTGCCTAAGATCACACAGCACAGACAGGGAAGCACAGAGAACAGGCAACTTGCCTAAAATAATACAGCTCAGAAATGGAAGCAGAGAATGGTTAGGCAACTTGTCAAGACCACACAGCACAAATATAAATACACAGAGAGATTAGGAAACTTTCCTAAGTTGACACAGCTCGGAAGTGGAAACACAGAGAGGTCAGGCAGCTTGCCTAAGATCACACAGCTTGGAAGATAAAGCGCAGAGATGTTGGCAACTTCCCTATGATCATATCACTCAGAAGCTGAAGCACTGAGAGGTCAGGCAAGTTGCATAAGATCACACAACTCAGATATGCAAGCACCAAGAAGTTGCTCAACTGGCCTATAATCTCATAGCTCAAAAGTGGAAGCACAGAGATGTCAGGCAACTTGCCTAAGATCAGACAGCTCAGAAGTGGAAGAACAGAGAGATCTGGCACCTGGCTAAGACCACAGAGTTCAAGAGTTGAAACACAGAGATGTCAGGCAACTTCCCTATGATTACACGTCTGAAGTGAAGATGTAGAAAGGCTAGGCAACTTGCCTAAAATCACAAGGCTTACATATGGATTCAGAGAGAGATTATGCAACTTACCTAAGATCACACAGCTCAGATGTGGAAGCACAGAGAGGCCAGGCATCTTGCCTAAAATCACAAAGCTCAAAAGTGGAAGCTCAGAGATGTTAAACAACTTGCCTAAGATCACACACCAAAGAAGTGGAAGCACAGAGAGGTTGAGAAACTTGCGTAAGTCACACAGTTCAAATATGGAAGCAGAGACTTTAGGCTACTTGCCTAAGATCAAACCACTCAGAAGTGGAAGCACAGATAGTCAGGCAACTCACTTATGATCACACAGCTCATATGTGGAAGCACTGATAGGTCAGGCAGCTTGTCTAATATCATACAGCTCAAAAGTGGAAGCACAGAGAGGTTACACAATGTGCTTAAGACTACACAGCTCAGATATGGAACAAGAGAGAGGTTAAACAACTTACCTAGCATCACACAACTCAGATGTGGAGGCACAGACAAGTCAGAAAAGTTATGTAAGATCACATAGCTCAGATATGGAAGACAGAATAGTCAGGCAACTTGCATAACATCATACAACCCAGAAGGGGAAGCACAGAGAAGTCAGAAAACTTGCCTAATTTCATACAGCTAAGAAGTGGAAGCTAGAGAGCTCAGGCAACTTGCCTAATACCACAGAGCTTAAGTGGAAGCACAGAGAAGTTAGGCAACTTTATGAAGATCACAAAGCTCACATATGGATGCACAGAGAGGTTATTCAACTTGTTTAAGATCACACAGCTCAGATATGGATGCACAGAGAATTTACACAACTTGTGTGAGTTCACACAAACAGATGTGGAAGCAGAGAGGTTCAGCAACATGCCTTAGATCACACAGATCAGATACGGAAGCACAGAGAGGTTAGGCAACTTGCCTAAGATAACACAGCTCAGAACTCAAAGAACAGAGAGATCAGGCAACTTGTCTGGTCATACAGCTCAGAATAGGAAGCACAGAGAGGTCAGGCAACTTGCCTAAGACAAATAGCTCCTAAGTGAAAGCACAGGGAACAGGAAACTTACCTAAGTTTACAGAATTCAGAAGTGGAAGCACAAAGATGCTCTGAAATTAGCCTAAGATAACACAGCTCAGATGTGGAAGCACAAGGAGATTTGGCAACATGTCTTAGATCAGTAAGTTCAAAAGTGGAAGCATAGAAATGTTAGGCAAGTTGCCTAAGATTGTACAGCTCAAATGTGGAAGCACAGAGAGGTCAGGCAATTTGGCTAAGATCACACAACTCAAAACTGGAAGCACAGAGACGCTGGGAATTTGCCTTAGATGAGAAAGCTCAGATATTGAAGTAGAGAGAAGTTAGGCAACTTGCTTAAGATCACACAGCTCAGAAGCGGAAGCACAGAGAGGTTACACAACTTACCTAAGATCACACAACTCAGAAATGGAAGCACAGATAAGTTTGGCAACTTGCCTAAGATCACAAAGCTCAAATATGGAAGCACAGAGAGGCCATGCATCTTTTCTAAGATCACACAGTTTGTAAGTGGAAGCACAGGGAGGTCAGGCAACTTGTGTAAGATCATACATCTCAGATATGGAAGCTCAGAGAAGTTAGGCAACCTGCCTAAGATCACATATCTCAGATGTTGAAGCACAAAGGGGTCAGGTATCTTGCCAAAGATCACAGAGCTCAGAAATAAACTTTACTACACAAAAAGCTCCAAGTAGTTAAGCCTCATCTCTGATCCTGGATCGAAATCCTCTCCTCTGGAGGTCACGAATCCTGGCATAACACAGCTTGCAGCAGCAGCCTTTCATCTGGAGAGCTCATCTGGGATCTTCAAGACAAGGTAAAGGTGCTTGGAGCTCTAATTATTTGCTCTCCTGGTAAGAAAGTTTCTGCTGTACTTTACTAACTCTGTGGTGTGCCTGTGTGTGTGAAAGCAGCAGGAAAGAGACGTGCCCTGCTCCAAGCCAGTGATGATCCCTGCTCTACAGTTTCGTGGTGCCTCATAATGACTGAAGGCAGCCCCCAGAAGGGGAGCCTTGTCAGGGGTTTATACCGACCTGCCAATGCCAAGAGGCACTCAATGTCTATGCAAGGGGAACAGCCAGAAATGGATGAAGTGTATGGACTGAACATTCCTTTCTCAGTCACCTTTTCCTAGTCTCTTTGACCATTTTGTAACTGCCTGAGGAATTAGAACTACTAACCAAACCCTGTCGGATCACAAACTTTCAAGGGACTTGCAATCCATGCTGTTGGTTGTTTTATCAGACACTAGAGACAAGAGCATGTTCAGTAACTAGGTGGAGCACTAGCTCCAAGAATGTCTCTCAGGCAAGCAGTTGCTCTCCTGGCTGCCTACCTCAGGGGCTAGCAACCTGAAAGTGAATCTTTATCATGGCTGTGCCTCCAATATATGTGGATAGGAGTACTGCTGGTGACCATGAGGTTTCTGAGGACACAGACTGAGAATCCCAGGATCTGGTCAGATTGGAAGTGCAATGGGCTTCTTCCTTTGGTAATGCTAGCTCTTAGCGGACCAGAGGAGGCTCTCCAGTGGCTTTGGAAGAATTGAACCTGATAGCTCGAGGACAAAAATTAATTTTTCCTCACTGGCCAGCCTTTCACCACCTCTTTTGCTATCACATATACTGGTGTGGTGACACTTGGAAGGGACATCTTGGGACGCCAAGAAACAGGTTAACTCCAGCCGGGGAAGGATGCTTAAGTGGAAGACCTGTCTCCACCCCCATCTAGAGCAGGGAGGGACACCTCTGGTAGGAAAAAAGCACTGGTCATTGCTTTTTTTCTCTTACAGATGGGATCTAAAATTCCAGCCTCACTCCTTTGAACTGTATCCTGAAAAACTGGGATAGATTCAACCCCTACATCTTAAAGAAAACACACCTGATCTTCCTATGTGATACTGCATGGCCACGATATCCATTGGAGGATGGCAAACAATGGCTGGTTGGAGGGTCTCTTAATTATAATACTGTCTTACAATTAGACCAGTTCTGTAAAAAACAAGGGAAATGGGTAGAAGTAGCATATGTGTTGCCTTTTTTATCTCTGTGAGACATGCCAGACTTATGTCCTAACGGTATAGATTTGGGTGTGAAAACTTCAGCTCCCTCCTGTCCTCCTATGAGAGGGAGGATAGGAGACAAAGAGATAAGGAAAACAGGTTTCTCCAATCTATCCCTGGGATCGTATGCATGCAAAGGGCAACCTGAGAGGCTGAGGAACAGCCACACGAGCTGTTGCCTCCCCAGGAAGCACCCACCAGGAAAAATAACCAATCCATCAGAGTTAATAACCCCTTTTCTTACAAGAAATACAAAAAATCAAGGAAGATCTGGGAAACTATTTGGAGGACCCAGAAAAATATATTAGAGCCTTTAAGGGTGTTACTCAGCTTTATGATCTTACTTGGAAGGATGTGATGTATATCCTGGGGCAAACACTAACTTCTGACTCAAAATCTCAAGCTTTGAAGAAAGATATTGCCTATGGAGATGAATGGCTTGGTAGTGAATCAGCAGGAAAGAGGGAGGACAACATAGCCATCCCCCCTACTGGGAATCAGGTAGTCCCAACTACAGAACCAGACTGTGACTATAACATGGCTAAAGTAAGATGGAATCAGGGTCATTTTGTCAGATGTATTCTTGAAGGACACAGGCGAGCATGTGCTAAGACTTTAAACTATGCCAAACTGGCAAACATAGAACAGGAAGAGAAGGAAGCACCTGGTAAATTCCTAGATAGACTGCAAAAAGCCCTTCACAGGTTCACCAAAATGATCCTGAAAGTGAAGAGGGAAGAGTGATCTTAAAGGATAGATTTTTCACTCAGTCGGCTCCAGATATCTAAAACAGGCATATGGACCAAATCAGTCTTTAGATAATCTGTTGCAACTGGTTCATAGTTTATTATGGCAGGAAATATGAGGAGAAGAAGGAAAGGCAGAGAAGACCAAGGAACAGGCTGAAGCCCTAATAATGGCAGTCAGAACCATTCTGAGATAGCCTGAGAAAAGTGCCCAGAAGGACCCAGGTGGAAAGGCATGGATTTGCTATTACTGTGGAAAGGAGGGGCACCTCAAGTGGGATTGCCCTCAAGCTTCTAAGCTGCCCCTGGATCCATGTCCAGCCTGCAAAGCCCACACTGGAGGAGAGACTGCCTCCAGAGGTATAGGCCCCAGAGGTCAGACTCTCAGGACAATCAGGACTGAAGCTGCCTGGGGCTCCCCACACAAGCTCCTGTCCTAATTACACCTGAGGAACCCTGGGTATTAATAACTGTGGGGAGCCAATCAGTTGATTTCCTTTTTCACAATGGGGCAACTTACTCTGTGCTTACTGAAGCTCCTGGCCCACTTTCTCCCCAGTCCAGTACTGTCATGGAAATGTCTGGATGAGCCAAACATTATTATTTCAGTTGTCCTCTAAGTTGCAACTGGGGCTCTGTGCTATTTTCACAAAAATTTCTGATCATGTCAGAGTCTCCCTCACCACTTTTTGGGGAGGGACATACTGAGCAAGGTCCATGCCTCTGTTTTCATGAATATGGAACCCTCTTTTTCTCTCCCATTAATTGAACAAAATGCAAATCCTAGAATGTGGGCTGATGGGAAAACTGTGGGTCAATCACAAAATGCTGTTTCTGTCGTTATCAAGCTCAAAGATCCACACATATTTCCACATCAAAAGCAGTATGCTCTAAAACCCGAGGTTAAGAAAGGGCTAAAACCTACCATTGAAAATTGAAAAGAGCAGGGGCTACTAATTCTATATAACAGTCCACACAACACTTCTGTTTTGGGTGTGAAAAAGTCAAATGATAAATATAGAGACTAGTTCAGTTCAGTTCAGTTCAGTTGCTCAGTCATGTCCGACTCTTTGTGACCCCATGAGCCGCAGCACTCCAGGCCTCCCTGTCCATCACCAACTGCCAGAGTCTACTCAAACCCTTGTCCATTGACTCGGTGATGCCATCCAACCATCTCATCCTCTGTCGTCCCCTTCTCCTCCTGCCCTCAATCTTTCCCAGCATCAGGGTCTTTTCCAGTGAGTCAGTTCTTCGCATCAGGTGGCCAAAATATTGGAGTTTCAGCTTCAACATCAGTCCTTCCAATGAACACCTAGGACTGATCTCCTTTAGGATGGACTGGTTGGATCTCCTTGCAGTCCAAGGGACTCTCAAGAGTATTCTCCAACACCACAGTTCAAAAGCATCAATTATTTGGCGCTCAGCTTTCTTTATAGTACAACTCTCACATCTGTACATGACTACTGGAAAAACCATAGCATTGACTAGACGGACCTTTATTGACAAAATAATGTCTCTTCTTTTTAATATGCTGTCTCAGTTGGTAATAACTTTCCTTCCAAAGAGTAAGCGTCTTTTAATTTCATAGCTGCAATCACCATCCGCAGTGATTTTGGAGCCCCAAAAATAAAGTCAGCTCAAAAAATAAAGTCAGCTACTGTTTCCCCATCTATTTGCCATGAAGTGATGGGACAAGACGCCATGATCTTAGTTTTCCGAATGTTGAGCTTTAAGCCAACTTTTTCACTCTCCTCTTTCACTTTCCTCAAGAGGCTCTTTAGTTCTTCTTCACTTTCTGCCATAAGGGTGATGTCATCTGCATATCTGAGGTTATTGATACTTCTCCCAGCAATCTTGATTCCAACTTGTGCTTCCTCCAGCCTAGGGTTTCTCATGATGTACTCTGCATATAAGTTAAATAAGCAGGGTGACAGTATACAGCCTTGACATACTCCTTTTCCTATTTGGATCCAGTCTGTTGTTCCATGTCCAGTTCTAACTGTTGCTTCCTGACCTGCATACAGGTTTCTCAAGAGACATGTCAGATGACTAGTTCAAGATTCACAAATAATAAATGAGGCTGTGGTTCATTTATACCCCATGGTACCTAATCTTTATACTTTGTCTAAAATTCTGGAATGAGCCAAATATTTTTCAGTAATTGATTTAATATATGCCTTCTAGTCTATATCATTGGTGGAGGAAAGTCAATTTGTATTTGCCTTTGAAGACCCTACCCAGCCAGCTTCTCAGTTAACCTGGACAGTTTTGCACCAGGGGTTTCATGACAGCCTTCACTTATTTGAACAGAGTTTGTCACAGGATATACAAAACTTTAATAGCCCCAAGGCAGTGGCATTACAATATATAGGTGATAATCTGCTCTGTGATGAGACAGGAAGCTTGCTCACAAGCCTCAGAAGACTTCCTAAACTTTTAAGGGAAAAGGCTCAGCTTTGTCAACAATCTGTTAAATATCTGGGCCTAATCATATCCAAAAGGATGAAGGCCATAGGCCCTGAGATAATTAAATCTATACTAAATCATCCCCTGCCTATGACTTTAAGACAATTGAGAGGATTTTTGGACATCACAGGCTACTGCTACATTTGGATTCCAAGTTATGGGCAACTTGCCTAGCCTTTATATAAACTTGTAACTGAAACTCAACAAGCCCAAACTGACACACTGGTTTGGTCTCCAGATATTCAAAAGGCTTTTAAGGCTCTTCAAACTGCTCTGCTGTAAGTTTCCACTTGAGCTTGCCCACAGGATCAGAGTTGAATCTATTTGTCACTGAAAGAAAAGGTATGGCCTTGCGAGTTATGACACAACCCCAAGAACTTCACCAACAACCTGCAGCTTATCTAAATAAAGAATCTAAGAGTAATTTCCGCTATTGCTTTACTACTGCCTGAAGCTCTTAAGTTCACTAGTGGGCTAAATCTTACTGTACTGACTTCTCATGATGTGAGTGGAATCTTAAACTCTGAAGTTAATATTGGATGACAGACAGTTGGCTTCTTAAATATCAGTCATTGTTATATAACTCAAATTTCAGCTTTTCAAAAGACATTATGGGAACTCCGGGAGGTGACTCCTGACCCAGCCTCTGAGTCAAACAAGTCACTGTTTGAGCAGGAACTGAGGTCCTGATAAAGACATTGGAATCTGGGGGGCAATCTCTTGAGCCCCTCTGGGAAGGTCCTTACCAGGTTATTATTTCTTCTCCCACAGCTGTCATGGTGTCAGGAATTGATTCATGAGTGCACCACACTCGAGTTAAAAAGTGGCACCCTGACCCCTCAGACTAAGCAACGTCATATTTATGTCTTTGTTCTCTATACTTTTACTTTTCAGATGGGCCTGATAATCTATGTAGGCCTGCTTTTGCTGACTCCAAAAATCCTGAGTCTGCCATTTTATTCTCAAGTCAATGCCTTCCTGTCCTGGGCTCATTCCTATGCTGCATTCCACAATTGGTCTAACTGCTGGGCCTGTGGAACACTCCCCTCCTCATCAGTGGAAGCCTTCCTGTGGTGGACATCTCCACTTTAGAGAAAGAGCTTTCTCCAAGTCTGCGACTACCTTCACCAACAACAATCATATGTGATACTTCTTCTTAATCTGATGATGTCTAACAATGCTAAGATAGACTGTTGTAACACTTTGTACCTTAACTACAGACATAATGTGACCTTTAACTTTGATTATACTTTGTCTTGGTTTAATGACTCTTTTGCTGCATATAAGAAGACAAATGGGTCTAGGTCTGGTGGTTTTTAACTTGATTTTATTAAATATGGGGTGAGATCATATGGCTAACTCCTGAAAAGGGACATCTAAAGTCTAGTGCCCCCATATGCCGGGAAGAAATAGAGCCATCCCCAGAAGTTGGCCAAAAAGTTAATTATAATGACTGGAAACAATTGGGGTTTTGCCTCAAGAAATATGCAATGTAATCATGTCTATGTTTTATAATCCCAGTACAGGTCCTCCTTTTGCCTGGCCAGGCATTGACTGGGACTGGACCCCTCAGTCATGCTGGCTTGCTCCAAACAGGACCTACTGGATATGTCATTCTTATCTATGGGTGTGGCTTCCCCCTGGCTGGATAGGGGGATGAACCCTAAGTCTAGCTTTTACTCATGGCTTCATATTTTCAGAGCTTCCAGAGAAGCCTGGTAATTTGTTATACCCTACAACTTGTTGGACAATGTCTGTATTTCACTGGCATGATTATTTGGCTGCAATATTCATTCCCTCTCTGGGAACCTCAAATGTTATCCTATGAGTTGATGATCTGACTAATTTTACTCATCAAGCCTTACAAGATTCTCAAAAAGCTATTTCAGCCCTCAATGCTGAACAAATACAAATTAGAAAGGTGGTTTTAAAAAACAGATTGGGCTTAGATATTCTAACAGCCACACAAGGAGGAACTTGTGCCATTATTCATACCCAATGTTGTACATATATACCAGATATGAACACTAATGCTACTCACTTTACTAAACACACGAACGCAATGATTCAGGCTATGAATACTCCTGAAGCCTCAGTTGCTTCAATTTGGGAGACGTTAACTAGTTCCCCATGGTGGAAAACTATCTTAATTGTAATAATTCTGATTGTTCTGTTTTTGCTGTTTGCCCCTTGCACTTGTAAGTGTGTAGCTGGATTTGTTTCTAGCCACATGAAGGCTTTTAAGTTACAAGTGGTTGTCCAAGCTCCTATGAGTGCCACAGCTTTTTCCAACTACTACTTGGGGCCTCTGGGTCAGAGACCCTCAATATGAGGGTTAGGAGAATATGTTGCCTCACCAATTTAGGGATGATACCCCTTATCAGCTCAGAAGCAGTTATGGAATGAGAATGCCGCCCCTTTTCCCTAGACAACATAATTCCCCTAAAAGAAAAGAGGGGAATGAGAGGGTAACAGGTAGGAAGGCCAGAGGCCCCCAAGTGGCAGGAGGAAATAAACTGCAAGTGGCAGACGTTTTTTTTTTTTTTTTTTCCCTTCTCTGTTGCCAAAACTAGTTCTGCCTAAGACTAACTTTTTTTTTTTCTTTTCTCAAACCTTGGGCTGATAATGGCTCAACAAACCAGTATTCATGTCAATTGTTTTAGTGCCAGAGGATGACACACCTCATGTCATCCAATCTCAAAAATACATATTGTGGGAGACAGGCCTGGTGAAACTCCTTCAGCCTTGAGGTTTGTCTCATCTGACTAGCAGCTTGCCAACAGACATAAAATACCTTGCTAAAAACAAGCAAGAGGGCACTCTTTCTGTCCCCTATGATGTCTATGTCCGAAGTTTTCACTATCTCTGTTAAACTTTAATAAAACTTTGCTACACAAAAAGCTTCAAGTAGTCAAGCCTCGTCTCTGACCCTGGATCGAAATCCTCTTCTCTGGGGGTCATGAATCCTGGCATAACACACGGTTTGCAGCAGCAACCTTTCAATATGAAGAGAAAGAGAGGCTTATGGCTGAATGGGAAAGAGAAGTCCAAGGAGTGATTACTTAATCTTCAATGTCTGTAAACTTGAGCAAGATTAAAAGTTAATGTGAAGGAGCCATCCCATTTAATTTTTTACCTTTAAAATTTCCCATACACTCATTTTCCTTCTCAACCTCTTATTTCTACTGCAGAGTTAAGAGACATCTCAAATGGAATAGTGTAAATTGTGAGCCTAATATATATTGTGTTATTAGTAAATGAAAGAATGAGCCATTGTATTTCAATAAAATGGTAGTACTTTTTAATTTTTTGTCTCACATAGAGACAGCAGATATTAGAAATTTTGGTGTGACATATCTGGATGTTGCATGATCTGAGGACCCATGCAGTGTTAAATGGAAGACAGGTCTAGAATTGTCCTATCGATGCACTAACATAGGGAGCAGTCCAGGAGCAGCAATTAAGCAATACCACAGCTTGCTGCCCTGGTGCCATCTCTCACTGAGCTCACCAGGTGAGCCAAAGACAAGCCTGTATTCCCAGGATGGGAACTGGATTAGGGTCTGTTCAGAGGCATGATGTTGGGCTCCTCTTAGGAGCTTCTGAGTCTCCCAAGAGCCTAGAGATCCTTCTCTCTTTAGAAGTTTGAACTCAAGCCATATAAGAAAGACATTTGCTTCCTTTCTAATGATGTCTACCTTCTCTTCTCCTGGAGAACCAGGAGAAATGACTTTACACAATGCCTGCCATAGCCCCAGGTTTTCTTATTCACCCCTCAGGACAGCTCTGTGTTAGAGATGAGTCCCATTTCACAGATGACAGAGCTCCTCCTCTTATAGCTTCTATTGTCTGTCCAGATAAGTGGGAACTTGGGGTTAGGTTCCCACCCTTGCCCTCTCTGGGGGACAATGGAGCAGCCTCCATTTTAGACAATGGGCTGGAGAAATGGTCACTTTTCTCTCCCCTGATATAACAGGTTCAAGGGGTACTCCCTCAAAAGCCCCTATTGATGAGTATGATAGTGCAGATACATGTGCACATGCATTCATTACCTAAGAAAATCATTCACTGTGTTCAATTTCATGTGGAGATGAATTAGAATCAAAATGAATTGCCAGCATATTCCATGCCACATATCTCCGTGTGTATGTGTGTGTGTGTCTCTGTGTGTGTGTATCATTGGGCTGTGATAGGAAATATATAAGGTCATTACTTATAAAAGTACAGCATGCCAGGTAAAAATGTTGAGATGACATACCTCTGAGAGGTAGACATTTCCTTCTTTACCTCAGAGTCCCCCTTCCCTAGTGGGCAGGACAGCTTTTGAAGACTGGAGAAAATAGAGTATCATTTGTATGTGGAAGCCCTTCAAGGGTAAAGTCTGGAAAGTTCCACAGGGGGACATTTTCAGATACCCAGAAGCAAAGAGCAGAGAGATGGCAAAGGAGGGGCAGGTCTGATGGCCTTCAGTGGAGCAGGAGCTGATCAGAGCAGAGTGCTTCAGCTAGGCACTTCCCTGTCAGTCCCCAGGTTACCACTGTCTTCAGGTGAGAACCAGGAATGCTGTTGGGTAAGAATCTTCTCTGAGTCATGAGAGGATGGGCACAGGGCCAGGCACCCAGGGAGAGTCCAATGCTTATCTGCTTCCTTCACCTCCATTCTCTGTCTTCACTGCTTATATTCTCCACCTTCAGTTGGGTTCATCCCTTAACTTCATGCTAATCACCACTCCTAACATTCACATTTTAGCTGGGTAGTAAGAAAAATAATAATACTCATAAAACTGAAAAAAAAAAACCCAACCCACAACAGTGATAAAAGATACCAAGCACACATATTAGGTAAACTACTAATTTATCAAGGTAAATAAAATCCCAGCATCAAATCTTAGTCTTCTGACAGAAAAGGCTCTACCCATAGTCTGTTTCTATAGTGAGTATACTGTGTTAGGACTGAGGCCAACACAGGTTAGGGACTCAACCCAGGTCCTGTGGTCAGTTGATGACTCTGAAATTAGACATTTGTTTGATGACTTCTGTCTAGCTGACCTGTACCTACTCTCTGCTCTCCTGTACTATCCTTCTTGTACTATCCTTCCTGTACTAATCCTCCTTCTTCAATAAGAAGTGACTTGCTAATCTTCCTTTTGGGGGTTCAATAAGAAGTTACTTCTGGTCAAACTAGAACTTAAAAAATGGGACCAGAAAGCATGAGGAAGTAGGAAGTGATGAGATGGAACCAAAGTTTATTTCCTGATTCTACATTTCCAGATACTTTTTCAAATCTTCTATTTAACAGGGCATAGGAGACAAGGTTCCCAGGTGGCACTAACGGTAAAGAACCCATGTCTCAATGCAGGTAGATGTAGCAAATTTGAGTTTGATCCCTGGGTCAGGAAGATCCCCTGGAGAAGGAAATGACAACCCACCCCAGTATTATTGCCTGAGAATCCCATGGACAGAGGAGCCTGGTGGGCTGCAGTCCATAGGGTCGCACAGAGTCAGATGTGCCTGAAGTGACTTAGCACACACTCATACACAAGACGCAAGGTGGCCCTGGAGTAATACATCTAAAAGTGTTCTTGCATGACAGCCATTCTTTGAGGTTTTCTCCTTTTCTTCTTACAAGTCTAGAAGTAAGTGCCCATAGTCCCATTTTACAGATGGTCAACCTCAGACTGACAGAGAATGTAAAATTTCCAGGGTCAGATGTCTACCCTTTGCTCTCTGTACAGGCAAAGCAGCAGCTCCATTTTAGATGGTAGATTTCCAGGGCTTAAAGACTGATAGTGGAAAACTCACCTGATGTCGAATCTAGGTTGTGTCATGCTCACTATTGGATGTGAAGATGATAATGGGGATGAAATCCTACTCCATGGGTAAGGAGGAATCTGTGTGGGGGCCACAATGATTAGCTGATTCCTGAGGTGCTGAACTGAACCCAGGAAGCTGCACAAGCTGTTGCTCTTTGGAAAGAGGACCTGAATTGTAGGATATTAACATGTTCACAACTACTATATAAAAACCTGTTTTACATTTTATCTCATTCAGTCCTAATCTCTATTTAAGGCAAATATGCACTTACAAACACTGAGGAAGAGAATTTTTTGTGTGAATTTTTAAAATTGAAATACAGCTAATGTACAATATTGTGTTAGTTTCAGGTGTAGAGTAAAACAATTTGGATATATATATTTCAGATTATTATCCATACTTTTTATAAATTATTGAATATAATTTTTGTACTTTAGCAAAAGTCCTTATTGCTTTTTCTTTTTGGGTATAGTAGTTTGTATCTGTTAATCCCATATTCCTATTAATGTTTTGTCCCTCTCCACTCCCTATCCCCTTTGGTAATCATAAGCTTGGTTTCTCTATGAGTTTGTTTCTATTTTGAATATAGATTCATTTGTATTATTTTTAAGATTCAACATGTAAATGATATTGTATAATATTTACTTTCTTTTTCTGATTTGCTTGACTAATTATAATATGCTCTAGGTCCATCTATGTTGCTACAAATTGTAATATTTCATTCTTTTATGACTAATTGTCCTCTGTGTGTGTATGTTTGTATTATATCAAATCTTAGGCCAGTCATCTATTGATGGACACTTGTGTTGTTTGCAAGTCTTGGTTATTGTAAATGGAGATGCTATGAACATCTGGGTCTATGTATCTTTGAATTACACTTTTTTTTTTTTTTTGGTTATATATCCAGAAGTGGGATTTCTGGATCATATTGTAGCTCTATTTGTACTTTTTTCAGAAACTTCCATGCCATTCTTTATAGAGGCTGCACCAGTTTACATTACAGCGCACAGTGTATCAGGGTCCCTTTTCTACACACTCTCTCCAGAATTTATTATTTTTAAACTTTTTGATGATAGCCATTCAAACCATGTGAAGCATAACCTCATTGCGCTTTTGATTTGCATTTCCAGAATATTTAGTGATGTTGAGCATCTTTTCCTGTGCATCTTGGCCATTTGTATGTCTTTGGGAAAATATTTAGATCTTCCCCCTTTTTTCATTGTGCTTTTTATCTTTTGTTATGTGTGCTGTGTGTGTGTGCTTAGTCATTTCATTCATGTCTTATTCTTGGCAAACCTGTGAACCATAGCCTGCCAGGCTCCTCTGTCCATGGGATTCTCCAGGCAAGAATACTGGAGTGGGTTGCCATTTCCTTCTCTAGGGGATCTTCCTAACCCAGGGATAGAACCCGTGTCTCTTATGTCTACCCATATTGGCAGGCAAGTTCTTTACCACTACTGCCACCTGGGAAGATGTATATTTTGGATATTAACTCCTTGACTGTCACAACATTTCAAATATTTTTCTCCCATTCCATAAGCTGTCATTTCCTTTTGTTGTTGGCTTTCTTTGCTGTTCAAAAGCTTTGAAGTTTGGTTAGGTCCCATTTGCTTATCTTTGTTTTAAATTGTTTTGCCTTGGGAGACTGATCGAAATAGATATTGCTATGATTTTTTGTCAGAAAGTGTTTTGCTTAAGTTCTCAGAATTCTAGGAGTTTATGATGTCATATATTTGGATCTTTAAATCATTTTGAGTTTATTTTTGTATATGGTGTGAAATAGTGTTCTAATTTCTTTGATTTACATGTAGCCATCCAGTTTCCCCAACACCACTTGTTGGAGAGACTGTCTTTTCTCCATTGTATATTATTGCCTCCTTTGTTGAAGATGAATTGACCATAGGTGGGAGGATTTATCTCTGCTCTCTCTATTCTGTTCATTGGTGTATATACATGTCTCTTTTCATGCCAGTACCATTCTGCTTCAATGACTGTAGTTTTGTAGTATAGTCTGAAGTCTGGGAGAGTTGTGCCTCCAGCTTTGTTCTTTTCCTCAGGATTGCTATGGCAATTCTGGGTCTTTTGTAGTTTCATATAAATATTTGAATTATTTGTTCTAATTCTGTGAAGATGTAACATATTTTCTGATAAGGATTACATTAAATCAGATGCTCACTTTTGGCAGTATGGCCATGTTAACAATACTAAGACTTTCAATCTAAGAGCATGGGATACCTTTTGATTTCTTTGAATTTGCATCCATTTATTTTATCAATGTTTTTAGAGTTTTTACCTCTTGGTTAAGTTTATTCTTAGATATTTTATTTTTTGATGGTATTTTAAATGGGATTGTTGTTTTTTACATTCTCTTTCTGATATTGTATTATTAGTGTAATGGAAACCAAAAGATTTCTATATATTAATCTTGTATCCTGCTGCCTTGCTCAGTTCATTTCAGGGAACAGAATTTAAAAGTTAAGTAACATGACCTAGGATATAACCTTATTAACTACTACTTCAGGATTCTCAAACTGGAGTTATGCAAACAATTAAGCATTCTCCATTTTATCCTTTAACTGACATTTGACATTCTAGAAAGTATCATTATTCAGTTGTTATTTTTAAAAAAACATGTGAAGTACATGAAAGCACTTAAACTCATTACAAAGGATCAGATACCCCTTACATAACAACATTAAAAGATGTGTGAACACCTGGAGGATATTATATTCACATACAGGTCTATTTCACCCATGTAGATAATATTCTTAAATGATAGAGTTAGGTCAATGATATCAAGAGCAAATGTACATAAAAACACTTGAAAAGAAACAAAAACCTATGTAAATAAATAAGAAACAAATCATATTAAATGAACAAGATTCTCATGATGTACCAAAAATATGACCCTTTTTTTTTCCGCAAAGAATATCCATCAGCATGGATCTGTAAGTATGTGTGTGATATAATATGTTAGTGCATTACATACAGAGAAAAATCTGGAAAGTAGGCACTAAGAAGTTAAGACACTCATGTCTCTATTTTTCCATATGAGTTAAACATAGAGAAGTATTAATTGGTGACTTAACTATATTAAGTGAAAGTGAAAGTGAAGTCTCTCAGTTGTGTCCAACTCTTGAGACCCCATGGACTGTAGCCTATCAGGCTTCTCCGTCCATGGGATTTTCCGGGCAAGAATACTGGAGTGGGTTGCCATTTCTTTCTCCAGAAGATCCTCCTGACACAGGGATTGAACCTGGGTCTCCTGCATTGTAGGCAGACGCTTTACTGTCTGAGCCACCAGGAAGTCCTAACTTTAAAAAAAAAAAAAAAAGAAACTATATTAAAAGAAAGTTTTATAAAACAGGTTGATCAACAGCTGAGTCACAAAATAATAGTGTAGAAATACATTTATTGACTTAGATATTAAACAGATCTCTTTAATAATAATTCACTGAATGTGTATTGTCAAAGATAGAGGATGTGTTTATGTTATAACTTTGCCTTTCTAGAGTGTTTTCAATATGTAGATCACTGAATAAAATGTTGACAATACAAAAACATGCACCTTGATAACAGACATAATACTCATATATTCATTGCTTTAAAAGGAGATTAACACAATGTATTTGACATTTTTCTGTACGTGTGTGTATTTATATATGTTTTATTGTCTCAAATTGTTTATACCAGTTACTCATACACTAACTCATGGAGCTTTCTACTCAGTTCACTTAAGGGTTGGATTTCCAGTCCCAGGGCTTGAAGATCCCACCATGAGCATAAACACAAAAGAACTGCAGCCACTGAGAAGTCTGGAAATCTTGGACTGCAGGATGGAATCCGTTCAACTCCACACCAACACTACAGCTCTTTCCAAGAACACTGGAGTGGGTTGCCATTTCCTTCTCCAATGCATGAAAGTGAAAAGTGAAAGTGAAGTAGTTCAGTTGTGTCTGGCTCTTAGCGATCCCATGGACTGCAGCCTACCAGGCTCCTCTACCCATGGGATTTTCCAGGCAAGGGTACTGGAGTGGGTTGCCATCGCCTTCTCCGTTCCATCCTCCATCCTTTGCCAAATCCCCAGTTCAGACATTCACACCTGCAGTTCTGATTCCGTTCACCAAGTGGCAGCGTTCTCCATTTTCTACACGTTTTTCCTTCTCTTCCTCAAAGAAAACACATCATTTTTTTAAAAGTAAAAAGTTTCCTAAAAGACAGAAGTATGTACAGTGGGACCTTAACTGTCTTTGAACATTGAGATGTGTATAAAAAGACTAAAAGGATATATGTGTAGTTTCTATCCTGCTTCTCACTGAAGTATTATGTGTACTGTGTATGTAGTATGTACCAGCCAGGAACTGTCAGTCCAATTCCTTATCTGCATCTCAACCTCTCTTTTCATCTTCAGACCTGCATAGCTGGAAATGTCCACAGGAAACAAGATGGACATCAGGAGCCATCCCTTGGGGTATGACCTCAGGCTCCATTCTAAGAAAGATTAGTCCAAATTTGACCCTGAGTACTGGAAACCATCATGGAAACAAGAAATAATGTAGCTGTGTGGGAGAGGTTGTAACATGGGAGACTGTGGCACCTTCTAACTCAAACCCCTGTCCTTTTACAGAGGACTAATAGGCTATTACGATCTTCTGACTCAGAGAGTCAAGGATGAGGTGATCAATATTGGTTTCAATTTTGCTTCTCACCAGATTCAGCTGGAAGTTTCTCTTTCTCTTAGCTTTTTGTTCTGTCAGAATGATACACTTTGGAATTGGTTTCATATGTCTTCTCTCTATCCCCAAGAAACACAAATGTAAAAAGGCAAAATGGTTGTCTGAGGAGGCCTTACAAATAGCTGAGAGAAGAAGAGAAGCTAAAAGCAAAGAAGAAAAAGAAAGATATACACATCTGAATGCAGAGTTCCAAAGAATAGCAAGGAGAGATAAGAAAGCCTTCCTCAATGATCAATGCAAAGAAATAGAGGAAAACAATAGAATGGGAAAGATCTCTTCAAGAAAATTAGAGAGACCAAGAGAATATTTCTTGCAAAAATGGGCACAATAAAGGACAGAAATGAACCTAACAGAAGCAGAAGATATTAAGAAGAGATGGCAAAAATACACGGAGGAACTATACAAAAACGATCTTCATGACCCAGATAACCATGATGGTGTGATCACTCACCTCAAGCCAGACATCCTGGAATGCAAAGTCAAGTGGGCCTTAGGAAGCATCACTACAAAGCTAGTGGAGGTGATGGAATTCCAGTTGAGTTATTCCAAATCCTAAAAGATGATGCTGTGAAAGTGCTGCACTCATTATGCCAACAAATTTGGAAAACTCAGTACTGGCCACAGGACTGGAAAAGGTCAGTTTTCATTCCAATCCCAAAGAAAGGCAGTGCCAAAGAATACTCAAGCTACTGCATAATTTCACTCATCTCACATGCTAGCAAACTAATGCTCAAAATTCTCCAAGCCAAGCTTCAACAGTATGTGAACCGTGAAATTCCAGATGTTCAAGCTGGATTTAGAAAAGGCAGAGGAACCAGAGATCAAATTGCCAATATCCGTTGGATTATTGAAAAAGCAAGAGAGTTACAGAAAAACATTTACTTCTGCTTTATTGACTATGCCAAAGCCTTTGACTGTGGATCACAATAAACCGTGGAAAATTCTTAAAGAGTTGAGAATACCAGACCACATGACCTGCCTCCTGAG
This sequence comes from Bos grunniens, assembly GCF_055505025.1. Classification (NCBI taxonomy): domain Eukaryota; kingdom Metazoa; phylum Chordata; class Mammalia; order Artiodactyla; family Bovidae; genus Bos; species Bos grunniens. The sequence goes on along the minus strand of NC_141194.1, from coordinate 93,344,002 downwards.
AAGTCTGTATGCAGGTCAAGAAACAACAGTGAGAACTGAACATGTAACAATGGACTGGTTCCAAATTGGTAAAGGAGTACATCAAGGCTGTATATGGTCATCCTGTTTATTTAACATATGCAGAGTACATCATGCAAAATGCTGGGCTGGATGAACCACAAGCTGGAATCAAGACTGCCAGGATAAGTATCAATAATTTCAGATATGTAGATGACACCACCCTTATGGCAGAAAGCAAAAAAAGTACTAAAGAGCCTCTTGATGAAGTGAAAGTTCAGTTTAGTCGTTCAGTCGTGTCCAACTCTTTGAGACCCCATGAACCACAGCACGCCAGGCCTCCCTGTCCATCACCAACTCCTGGAGTCCACCCAAACCCATGTCCATCGAGTCAATGATGCCATCCAATCATCTCATCCTCTGTCATCCCCTTCTCCTCCTGCCCTCAATTTTTCCCAGCAGCTCTTCACATCAGGTGGCCAAAGTGTTGGAGTTTCAGCTTCAACATCAGTCCTTCCAATGAACACCCAGGATTGATCTCTTAGGATGGACTGGTTGGATCTCCTTGCAGACCAAAGGACTCTCAAGAGTTCTCCAGTGTGAGATGAGTGAAATAGTGCCATAGTTTGAGCATTCTTTGACATTGCCTTTCTTTGGGATTGGAATGAACACTGGCCTTTTCCAGTCCTGTGGCCACTGTGGAGTTTTCCATATTTGCTGGCACATTGAGTGCAGCATTTTCACAGTGTCATCGTCCAGGATTTGAAATAGCTCAACTGGAATTCCATCACCTCCACTAGCTTTGTTCGTAGTGATGCTTCCTAAGGCCCACTTGACTTCACATTCCAGGATGTCTGGCTCTAGGTGTGTGATCACACCATCATGATTATCTGGGTCGTGAAGATCTTTTTTGTACAGTTCTTCTGTGTATTCTTGCCACCTCTTCTTAATATCTTCTGCTTCTGTCCTTTATTAAGTCCATCTTTGCATGAAACATTCCCTTGGTATCTCTAATTTTCTTGAAGAAATCTCTAGTCTTTCCCATTCTGTTGTTTTCCTCTGTTTCTTTGCATTGATCACTGAGGAAGGCTTTCTTATCTCTCCTTGCTATTCTTTGGAACTCTGCCTTCAAATGTGTATATCTTTCTTTTTCTTCTTTGCTTTTATAGCTTCCCATCTTTTCACAGCTATTTGTAAGGCCTCTTCAGACAGCCATTTTGCTTTTTTGCATTTCTTCTTCTTGGGGATGGTCTTGATTTCTGTCTCCTGTACAATGTCACAAACCTCCATCCTTAGTTCATCAGGCACTCTGTCTATCAGATCTAGTCCCTTAAATCTATTTCTCACTTCTAATGTATAATCATAAGGGATTTGATTTAGGTCATAACTGAATGGTCTAGTGGTTTTCTCCACTTTCTTCAATTTCAGTCTGAATTTGGCAATAAGGAGTTCATGATCCAAGCCACAGTCAGCTCCTTGTCTTGTTTTTGCTGACTCTATAGAGCTTCTCCATCTTTGGCTGCAAAGAATATAATCAATCTGATTTCGGTGTCGACCATCTGGTGAGGCACAAATGTAGAGTCTTCTCTTGTGTTGTTGGAAGAGGGTATTTGGTATGACCAGCTTGTTCTCTTGGCAGAACTCTATTAGCCTTTGCCCTGCTTCATTCTGTACTGCAAGGCCAAATTTGCCTGTTACTCCAGGTGAAGTGAAAGAGGAGAGTGAAAAAGCTGGCTTAAAACTCAACATTCAAAAACTAAGATCATGGCATCTAGTCCCATCACTTCATGGCAAATAGATGGAGACACAATGGAAAGAATGACAGAATCTGTTTTCTTGGGCTCCAAAATCACTGCAGATTGTGACTGCAGCCATGACATTAATTTCCTTGGTAGGAAAGGTATCACAAAGATAGACAGCATATTTAAAGCAGAGACATTCTTTGCCAACAAAGATCCATCTAGTCAAAACTATGGTTTTTCCAGTAGTCATATATGGATGTGAGAGTTGGACTATAAAGCAAGCTGAGTGCTGAATAATTAATGCCTTTGGACTGTGGTGTTGGAAAAGACTCTTGAGAGTCCCTTGGACTGCAAGGAGATCAAACCAGTCATTCCTAAAGTGAGTCAGTCCTGAATATTCATTGGTAGCACTGATGCTGAAGCTGAAACTCCAATATTTTGGCCACTTGATGTGAATAACTGACTCATTGGAAAAGACTCTGATGCTGGAAAAGATTGAGGGCAGCAGGATAAGGGAACAACAGAGGATGAGATGGTTAGATGGTATTGCTGACTCAGTGGACATGAGTTTGAGAAAGCTCTGGGAGTTGGTGATGGACAGGGAAGCCTGGCATGCTGCAGCTCATGGGGTCACAAAGAGACAGACACGACTGAGTGAACTAACTGATGTCTCCTCTCTAAGAAGATGAGAGGATGGTTCTATCCATTTAGTCATCTGACAGGTGCATTTGAGGTGACGCGGAATTCCTGCTTCATAAAGACGTTCTTTGCCAGTCAATGGCAGCCTGGTATGTACTCACAAGAGATGGGAAAGACTAGAGACTGAGCTATCAAAATAAGCACTGGATGAAGACTCTGGTCCAAATACCCAATTCTCTTGACTTAGTGAAATGGTCTTCCCAGATTTTTCACATGATGGCCACTCTCTTCTGGGTTCCTCTTAAACCTGACACTCTAATATGATTCTTTTCTCTCTCTCCTGCCCACAAATGTACACTCACAGTAAATTCCTCTATAAGCTAGTAGTCGAGAAGTTTTCCAAAGATGACTTCAAATCCACAGGCAGTAAAGGAAAACCCTGGTAACACTTGATTCCATTAAAAATTGCCTGGCAAAAAAATCCCATAAGCAAAGTAAAATGAAAAATTACACATTGGGAAAAAATATGCAAGTTATGTAACTAACAAAGTTTATCTACTCGTAGAAGAAAGATTATGAAAAAGAAAAGGCAAATTAGAACATTCTGAAGGAGAAAGCACACTAGACACAAAGGAGTACTTCCCAAAAAAAAGATCCTTAAATATGTTTAAAACTGTTCAACCCAACTCTTGATTAAGAGATGTAAAGAGAAAAAAAACCAAGATGCCCTTTCTCATCATTTACATAGTCTGTGAGGAAATAGGGAGACATATACACTGCTGGTGCATTGGAGAAGACAATGGCACCCCACTCCAGTGTTCTTGCCTGGAAGCTCCCATGGACGGAGGAGCCTGGTAGGCTGCAGTCCATGGGGTCGATAAGAGTCAGACACGGCTGAGTGACTTCACTTTCACTTTTCACTTTCATGCATTGGAGAAGGAAATGGCAACCCACTCCAGTGTTCTTGCCTGGAGAATCCCAGGGAAGGTGGAGCCTGGTGGGCTGCCGTCTATGGGGTCGCACAGAGTCCGACACGACTGAAGCGACTTAGCAGCAGCAGCAGCAGCATACACTGCTGGTGGTAATGTAACATGGTACAATTCCTAGCCAGGGGATCTGTTACAATGTAAGCAAAGAGTGGGACATGACTGAGTGAACTGAACTGAACTGAATGAAATTACCAAGGTACTTACCCTTGGAATCAACAATGTCTCCCCTAAGAATCTACCCTAAAGTAGCAATGTAAAAGGAAAAAAAGACATAAGCACAAAATCATTTCTTCCAGAACAATTCATATGATTTTAAGATAAGAAACAAGACATATACACCAACAGGGACCTAGTTGAATAAACTGTTGTCCATCTACATCCGAAAGGACTATGCAGCTATTAAAAATAATAATAAGACTCCCTTTCCGTATTGCTATGGAGTCATCGCCAGAATATAATATTCAGTGATTTAAAAAACAGGTGTAGAAATGTGTGTAGAGCTGATGCCTCAAGTAACTATTTACAATAAATTAAAATTACATGACATTAAGAATCAATCACAGTTGCCATGTTTTAGCAGCTAAATGTTCAATTCCTGAATAAACCTCTGTTAGTTAATGGTTGCTGTGTTGAATAGCAGAATATGGAATGTTCCCATCTCCACAAAAATTTCTATTGATTAGCTCTGAAATAAAATATAGCAAATTTTACATATGAAAGGTGCTGAAAACAAATGTGTGTTATCTTTTCTTATATTCTCTAAGCTGTACAGTTGATACAAATGATGATAAAAATGTGTACCTATAAGGGTACATCCCAGGATGCATGACAACATTGTAGATTCTATAAATATGAGACCTATGTTTACTGGCTCTATTCACTGATAAGGGCAGGAAATTGACCAATCCAGTAGCAATCAGCAACTATATAGCCCCTGCACTGAATTCTCTAAACTCATTTCCCACTAAAAGGAACCAGGCTTCCTGGAGAAATGCCTAATTTCCAATCTAGGTAAAGATTGTACAAGGTGAGTCTGGACTGAACTCTCATACAGAAATTATATCAAAAGGAATCATAACCGGAGGGGATCCCATTGGCCAAAGATAGAACAATTTGAACGTCAAAAAAAAAAAAAAAAAGAAAGAAAGTTAATGATTGTAATGCACTGCTGCTGCTGCTGCTGCTAAGTCGCTTCAGTTGTGTCCAACTCTGTGTGACCCCAGAGACGGCAGCCCACCAGGCTTTCCCATCCCTAGGATTCTCCAGGCAAGAACACTGGAGCGGGTTGCTATTTCCTTCTCCAATGCATTAAAATGAAAAGTGGAAGTGAAGTCACTCAGTTGTGTCTGACTCCTAGCGACCCCATGGCCTGCAGCCTACCAGGCTCCTCCGTCCATGGGATTTTCCAGGCAAGAGTACTGGAGTTGCCGTTGCCTTCTCCATGTAATGCACTAAAATGCCTTAAATATAGGAACACCTATGAGCTCTAACATGTATCACATTCTTTTAAAAAAGCCAACAAAACTAAAACATTATTCACCTTTGAGAGTCCTAGGGTAAAAACTCATTTTTGAAAGTGGAAATATTACCAATAAATTGTATATTCATCTGGCCTTTCCTTGCATATTACACCCATGCATAGTTGAGGAATAGATTCTTTTGTAAAAGAATTATAGCTAACACATGCATAAGAAATTGAGAATTTGTACACCACACTTTTGCAACCTTTTCAGAAATGTGGTTCTAAGCAATGATCATTAGAGGCTGCAAAAAATGGTGTGAGAATTAGATGGGAAATTTTAAAATGACTGCATCACAATATCTTTTAATTTGCCTTTCCTTGTTTGAAAAATGGAAATAATTAATTCATATTAGACAATTGGTGTAAGGAGAAAATATCTCAAGTGAATCTGGAAAAGGATACATATAGTACTAAATAAGTATCAATGGTCTAATTTCATACCTTACCTTCCTTCAAAGGAGATTCCCTTGAAACAGTCCAAATAGTATCATAAGACAATAATGTGGAAATACTACACAGAAATGTATATTTTCACTATGTCTTCACTTTAGTGTCCTATCTCTGTGCTGGAGTCATTTCTTGGATAATTTAGGAAAATAGAAAACTGAGTGTAGCATTTCCATTAGATGTGCAAAGGAAAACCATTGGTCCATTTCACATTATTTCATATACTTTCCCATCCCACTTTTAATGGTCTATGTCAATTTCATAAGAATAATATGTATATTCAAATGAACTTATCTATGAAACAGAAACCATCTGACAGACAGCAGACTTGTGGTTACCAAGGTGTGGTGTGGGGAGGGATGAAATGGTAGTTTGAGAGTGTGTGTGTGTTAGTTGCTTAGTCGTATCTGACTCTTTGCAACCACATAGATGGCAGCCCACCAGGCCCCTCTGTCCATGGGATTCTCCAGGCAAGAACACTGGAGTGGGTTGCCATTTCCTTCTCCAAAAGGAACAATAGAAAGAAAGAAAGTGAAGTCACTCAGTCATGTCCTACTCTTTGCGACCCCACGGACTGTAGCCTACCAGGCTCCTGCATCCATGGAATTTTCCAGGCAAGAGTACTGGTGTGGGATGCCATTTCCTTCTCTAGTTTGAGAGTAGTAGATGCAAACTATTATATGTAGAATGGATAAACAACAAGACCTACTGTATAGCACAGGGAACTAAATTCAACATCTCGTGGTAAACCATAATGGAAAATAAGATTAAAAGAATATAGATGTATAACTGAATCACTTTACTGTACAGCAGAAATTAACACAACATTGTAAATCAACTAGACTTCAAAAATATTCAGTTCAGTCATTCAGTTATGTCCGATTCTTTGCAACCCTATGGACTGCAGCATGCCAAGCTTCCCTGTCCTTCACCATCTCCCAGGAGTTTGCTCAAACTGACGTCCACTGAGTCAATGATGCCATCCAACCATCTCATCCACTTCATCCCCTTCTCCTCCTGCCTTCAATCTTTACCAGCATCAGGGTCTTTTCTAAGGAGTCATTTCTTCACATCAGGTGGCCAACATATTGGAGCTTCAGCTTCAGCATCAGTCCTTCCAATGAATATTCAGGACTGATTTCCTTCAGGATTGACTGGTTTGATCTTCTTGCAGTCATCTTAACTCTGTACTAAGGATTATATAACAACAATCTTGCTTGAGGACATGTTTATCCTTTTTAACAAGAACCTTCTGACTAATCTTCTTATCTTACGTGGGAGTGGGTCTGGTAAAACCTTTCTATTGTTAATGTATGTTGTGGGAGTGGGTCTGGTAAGCATATAAGGCCTTGATAAGACTAGGAAGTAGGGCACTATTGGTCCCTCTTCTGATGTCTGTGTCAGAAGCTTTCTCTGTCCCTTTTCACTTTAATAAAACTCTGCTACACAAAAGCTCTTGAGTGATCAAGTGACCAAGCTGGCCCCTAAGCTAAATCTTCAGAGATCATGAATCTGACATTATCCACCATAAGCTATCACCATAAGCTATCACGGTGACCCAGAAAACCACAGGGACTTAACTGTTGTGAATTCATACATTTTCCAATCTCATGCATTTTCTACAGCACTCATAGAAGGTAGAATAACGGATCTTCACAATATTTTGGAAAAAACTAATATACAGAGGTTAAGCAACTTGGCTAGGGGTCATACTTTTGTTAAGAGGGAAAGTAGAGACTGACACCTTATATTTCCAAGCGCAGAAGGCATGAGGCTCAGGAGCACATCACACCATATTCAAATAAGTCTAACTTTCCTGCTCATCTGTGTCACTTCTTTTTTTTAATTTAATTTATTTATTTTAATTGGAGGCTAATTACTTTACAATATTATAGTTGTTTTTGCCATACACTGACATGAATCAGCCATGGGTGTACATGTGTCCCCCATCCTGAACCCCCCTCCCACCTCTCTCCCCATCCCATCCCTCAGGGTCAACCCAGTGCACCAGCCCTGAGCACCCTGTCTCATGCATCAAACCTGGACTGGTGATATATTTCACATATGGTAATATACATGTTTCAATGCTATTCTCTCAAATCATCACACCCTCACCTTCTCCCACAGAGTCCAAAAGTCTGTTCTTTACATCTGTGTCTCTTTTGTTATATCACATATAGGATCATCATTACCATCTTTCTAAATTCCATATGTATGCGTTAATATACTGAATTGGTGTTTTTCTTTCTGACGTACTTCACTCTGTAAAATAGGCTCCAGTTTCATCCACCTCATTAGAACCAATTCAAGTGCATTCTTTTTAATAGCTGAGTAATATTCCATTGTGTATATGTACCACAGCTTTCTTATCCATTTGTCTGCTGATGGACATCTAGGTTGCTTCCATGTCCTGGCTATTGTAAACAGTGCTGTGATGAACATTGGGGTACATGTGTCTCTTTCAATTCTGGTTTCCTTGGTGTGTATGCCCAGCAGTGGGATTGCTGGGTCTTTTGGCAGTTCTATTTCCAGTTTTTTTTAAGGAATCTCCATACTGGTTGTACTAGTTTGCATTCCCACCAACAGTGTAAGAGGGTTCCCTTTTCTCCACACCCTCTCCAGCATTTACTGTTTGTAGACTTTTGTATAGCAGCCATTCTGACCAGCATGAGATGTTACCTCATTGTGGTTTTGATTTGCATTTCTCTGATAATTACTGATGTTGAGCATCTTCTCCTGTGTTTTTAGCCATCTGTATGTCTTCTTTGGAGAAATGTCTGTTTAGTTCTTTGGCCCACTTTTTAATTGGGTCATTTATTTCTCTGGAATTGAGCTGCAGGAGTTGCTTGTATACTTTTGAGATTAATTGTCAGTTGCTTCGTGTGCTATTATTCTCTTTCATTCTGAAGGCTGTCTTTTCACCTTGCATATACTTTCCTTTGTTATGCAAAAGCTTTTATGTTTAATTAGGTCAATTTGTTTATTTTTGCTTTTATTTCCATTACTCTGGGAGGTGGGTCATGGAGGATCCTGCTGTGATATATGTCAGAGAGTGTATTTTTTTTTTCAGAAAGTGTTTTGCCTATGTTTTCCTCTAGGAGTTTTATAGTTTCTGGTCTTACATTTAGGTCTTTAATCCATTTTGAGTTTATTTTTGTGTATGGTGTTAGAAAGTGTTCTAGTTTCATTCTTTTGCAAGTGGTTGACCAATTTTCCCAGCACCACCTGTTAAAGAGATTGTCTTTTCTCCACTGAATATTGTTGCCTCCTTTGTCAAAGATAAGGTGTCCATAGGTGTGTGGGTTTATCTCTGGGCTTTCTATTTTGTTCCATTGATCTATATTTCTGTCTTTGTGCCAGTACCATACTGTCTTGATGACTATAGCTTTGTAGTATAGTCTGAAGTCAAGCAGGTTGATCCCACCAGTTCCATTCTTCTTTCTCAAGACTGCTTTGGCTATTCAAGGTTTCTTGTATTTCCATAAAAATTGTGAGATTATTTGTTCTAGTTATCTGAAAAATACCATTGGTAGCTTGATAGGGATTGCATTGAATATATAGTTGTTTTGGGTAGTATATTCATTTTCACTATATTGATTCTTCCGATCCATGAACATGTATGTTTCTCCATCTATCTGTGTCCTCTTTGATTTCTTTCACCAGTGTTTTATAGTTTTCTATATATAGGTTTTTCTTCCCATAAGTAGATTTATTCGTAAGTATTTTATTTTTTTCATTGCAATGCTGAATGGAATTGTTTCCTTAATTTCTGTTTCTGTTTTCTCATTGTTAGTGTATAGGAATGCAAGGGATTTCTGTGTGTTAATTTTATATCCTACAACTTTACTGTATTCATTGATTCAGTTCAGTTCAGTTCAGTCGCTCAGTCATGTCCAACTCTTTGTGACCCCATGAATCGCAGCATGCTAGGCCTCCCTGTCCATCACCAACTCCCAGAGTTCACTCAGACTCACGTCCATCGAGTCAGTGATGCCATCCAGCCATCTCATCCTCTGTCGTCCCCTTCTCCTCCTGCCCCCAATCCCTCCCAGCATCAGAGTCTTTTCCAATGAGTCAACACTTCGCATGAGGTGGCCAGAGTGCTGGAGTTTCAGCTTTAGCATCATTCCTTCCAAAGAAATCCCAGGGCTGATCTCCTTCAGAATGGACTGGTTAGATCTCCTTGCAGTCCAAGGGACTCTCACGAGTCTTCTCTAACACCACAGTTCAAAAGCATCAATTCTTTGGTGCTCAGTCTCCTTCACAGTCCGACTCTCACATCCATACATGACCACAGGAAAAACCATAGCCTTGACTAGACGGACCTTTGTTGGCAAAGTAATGTCTCTGCTTTTCAATATGCTATCTAGGTTGGTCATAACTTTCCTTCCAAGGAGTAAGTGTCTTTTAATTTCATGGCTCATTGATTAGCTCTGTAATTTTCTGGTGGTGTCTTTAGGGTTTTCTATGTAGAGGATCATGTCATCAGCAAACAGTGAGAGTTTTACTTCTTCTTTTCCAATCTGAATTCCTTTTATTTCTTTTTCTTCTCTGATCACTGTGGCTAAAACTTCCAAAACTATGTTCAATAGTAGAGGTGAGAGTGGGCACCTTGTCTTGTTCCTAACTTTAGGGGAAATGCTTTCAATTTTTCACCATTGAGGATAGTGTTTGCTGTGGATTTATCATATATGGCTTTTATTATGTTGAGGTATGTTCCTTCTATGCCTGCTTTCTGGAGAGTTTTTATCATAAATGGATGTTGAATTTTGTCAAAGCCTTTCTCTGAATCTATTGAGATAATCATATGGTTTTTATCTTTCAATCTGTTAATGTGGTGTATCACATTGATTGATTTGTGAATATTGAAGAATCCTTGCATCCCTGGGATAAAGCCCATTTGGTCATGATGTATGACCTTTTTAACATGTTGTTGGATTTTGTTTGCTAGAATTTTGTTAAGGATTTTTGCATCTATATTCACCACTGACATTGGCCTGTAGTTTTCTTTTTTTGTGGCATCTTTGTCTGGTTTTGGTATTAAGGTGATGGTAGCCTCATAGAATGAGTTTGGAAGTTTACCTTCCTCTGCAATTTTCTGTACAAGTTTGAGTAGGATAGGTCGTAGGACTTCTCGAAATTTGTGGTAGAATTCACCTGTGAAGAAATCTGGTCCTAGGCTTTTGTTTGTTGGAAGATATCTGATTACGGTTTCCATTTCTGTGCTTGTGATGGGTCTGTTAAGATTTTCTATTTCTTTCTGGTTCAGTTTTGGAAAGTTATACTTTTCTAAGAATTTGTCTGTTTCTTCCAAGTTTGTCCATTTTATTGGCATATAGTTGCTGATAGTAGTCTCTTATGATCCTTTGTATTTCTTTGTTGTATTTTTGTTGTGATTTCTCCATTTTCATTTCTAATTTTGTTTATTTGATTCTTCTCCCTTTTATTATTCTTGATGAGTCTGGCTGATGGTTTGTCTATTTTATTTATCTTCTCAAAGAACCAGCTTTTAGCATTGTTGGTTTTTGCTATGTCTCCTTTGTTTCTTTTTCACTTATTTCTGCCCTAATTTTTATGAGTTCTTTCCTTATACTAACCCTGGGGTTCTTCATTTCTTCTTTTTCTAGTTGCTTTTGGTATAATTAGGTTATTTATTTGATTTTTCTCTTGTTTCTTGAGGTAAGCTTGTATTGCTACGAACCTTCCCTTTAGCACTGCTTTTACTGAATCCCATAGGTTTGGGGTTGTTGTGTTTTTATTTTCATTCATTTCTATCCATATTTTGATTTCTTTTTAAAATTCTTCTGTGATTTGTTGGTTATTCAGCAGTGTGTTGTTTAGCCTCCATATGTTGGAATTTTTAATAGTTTTTTTTTTTTTTTTTCCCTGTAGTTGACATCTAATCTTGCCTCATTGTGATCAGAAAAGATGCTTGGAGTGATTTCAATTTTTCTGAATTTACAAAGGCTGGATGTATTGCCCAGGATGTGATCTATCCTGGAGAAGGTTCTGTGTGTACTTGAGAAGAAGGTGAAATTCATTGTTATGGGGTGAAATATCCTATAGATATCTATTAGGTCTAACTGGTCCATTGTATCATTTAAAGTTTGTGTTTCCTTGTTAGTTTTCTGTTTGGTTGCTCTATCCATAGGTTTGAGTGAGGTATTAAAGTCTCCCACTATTATTGTGTTACTGTTAATTCCCCCTTTCATACTTGTTAGCATTTGCCTTACATATAGTGGTGCTCCTATGTTGGGTGCATATATATTTGTAATTGTTATATCTTCTTCTTGGATTGATCCTTTGATCATTATGTATTGACCATCTTTGTCTCTTTTCACAGCCTTTATTTCAAAGTCTATTTTATCTGATATGAGTATTGCTACTCTTGCTTTCTTTTGATCTCCATTTGCATGAAATATCTTTTTCCAGCCCTTCACTTTCAGTCTGTATGTGTCCCTTGTTTTGAGGTGGGTCTTTTGTAGACAGCATGTATAGGGGTCTTGGTTTTGTATTCATTCAGCCAGTCTTTGTCTTTTGGTTGGGGCATTCAACCCATTTACATTTAAGGTAATTATTGAGAAGTATGATCCCATTGCCATTTACTTTGTTGTTTTGGGTTCGAGTTCATAAACCTTTTCTGTGTTTCCTGTCTAGAGAAGATCCTTTAGCATTTGTTGGAGAGCTGGTTTGGTGGTGCTGAATTCTCTGAGCTTTTGCTTGTCTGTAAAGCTTTTGATTTGTCCTTCATATTTGAATGAGATTCTTGCAGGGTACAGTAATATGGGTTGTAGGTTTTTCTCTTTCATCACTTTAAGTATGTCCCACCATTCCCTTCTGGCCTGAAGAGTTTCTATTGAAAGATCAGCTGTTATCCTTACGGGAATCCCCTTGTGTGTTATTTGTTGTTTTTCCCTTGCTGCTTTTAATATTTGTTTTTTTGTGTTTGATCTTCATTAATTTGATTAATATGTGTCTTGGGGTGTTTCGCCATGGGTTTATCCTGTTTGGGACTCTCTGGGTTTCTTGAACTTGGGTGATTATTTCCTTCCCCATTTTAAGGAAGTTTTCAACTATTATCTCCTCAATTATTTTCTCATGGCCTCTCTTTTTGTCTTCTTCTTCTGGGACTCCTATGATTTGAATGTTGCAGCATTCAACATTGTCCCAGAGGTCTCTGAGACAATTAAAAGACATTTCTTTTAATTCTTTTTTCTTTTTCCTCTCTGCTTCATTATTTCCACAATTCTACCTTCCACCTCACTTAGTCTATCTTCTGCCTCAGTTATTCTACTGTTGGTTCCCTCCAGAGTGCTTATGATCTCAATTATTGCATTATTCATTATTGATTGACTCTTTTTTTTTCTTCTAGGTCCTTGTTAAACATTTCTTACATCTTCTCAATCCTTGTCTCCAGATTATCTGTAATTCCATTTTTTTCACGATTTTGGATCATTTTTACTATCATTATTCTGAATTCTTTTCAGATGGACTCACTACCTCCTCCTCTTTTGTTTGATTTGGTGGGCATTTATCATGTTCCTTTACCTGCTGAATATTTCTCTACCTTTTCATCTTGTTTAGATTGTTGTGCTTGGGGTGGCCTTTCTGTAGGCTGGAAGTTTGTTGTTCCTCTTTATTGTGGAGGTTCCTCCCTGTGAGTGGAGTTGGACAAGTTACTTGTCAAGGTTTCCTGGTTAGGGAAGCTTGTGTCAGTGTTCTGGTGGGTGGAGCTGGATTTATTCTCTCTGGAGTGCAATGAAGTGTCCAGTAGTGAGTTTTGAGGTGTCTATGGGTCTGATGTTACTTTTGGCCGCCTTTTTTTAATTCTCGGGGTTATGTTCCTGCATTGTTGGAGAATTGGCTTGGTATGTCTTGCTCTGAAACTTGTTGGCTCTTGGGTGGAGCTTGGTTTCAGTGTAGGTATGGAGGCTTTTGGATGAACTCTTGTAGATTAATGTTCCCGGGAGTCAGGAGTTCTCTAGTGTTTTCAAGTTTTGGATTTAAGCCTAGTGCCTCTGGCTTTCAGTCTTATTCTTACAGTAGCCTCAAGACTTCTCCATCCATACAGTACAGATGATAAAACATCTAGGTTAATGGTGAAAAGATTCTCCACAGTGAGGGACACACAGAGAGCTTCACAGTTACCTGGAGAAGAGAAGAGGGAGGAGGGAGATAGAGGTGACCAGGAGAAGAGGGGGAATCAAAAGGGGCAAGAGCAATCTAGCCAGTAATCAATTCTCTATGTGCTCTCCACAGAGAGGTTCATGGAGTTACATATAGAAGATAAGAGGGAAGAAGCAGATAGAGGTGACCAGGAGGAGAAAAGGGGAAGTCAAAAGGAGAGAGACAGATGTAGCCAGTAAAGAGTTCCCTAAGTGTTCTCCACAGCCCAAACAGATTCACAGAGTTATGTAGAGAAGAGAAGGGAGAGGGAGGAGATAGAGGTGACCTGGGGGAGAAAAAGGAGAGTCAAAAAGGGAGAGAGCAATCAAGCCAGTAATCACATTCCTAAGTAAAAATGGCTACTGAAGATTGGATTATTAAAGGTACAAAATTGATAGCAAATACCAAAAAGCAAAATTAAAAATCTAGAGTAGAGGTTAGACTCTTAAAAATACAATATTATAAAAAAGTAAAAAATCGCAAAAATTATAAAAAACATATTTGAAATTTGCTTTAAAATAAGGTCTTTTTTGCAAGGTAATAAGTTACAAAAATGAAAATTAAAGGAGTAATAAAGAACTTAAAAATAAAATATTTAAGATGATAATAGCAAAATATATCTAGGAATTTCTCTGAAGCTGTTGAAGGCACAGTGGGGTCAGTTCAATTTCAGATAGTTCCTTGTTCCAGCTTATACTTCTTCTCAAGGTCTATTGGCCCCTTCCAGTGTAATCAATGCTAACTACAGGGTTTTAATCTGTTGCACCTGTCACTTCCAAGGGGGTTCCTTCTTCTTTCTTTATTTTGGCTTCCTCTGTTTGCAAGTCTTTGGTGTCTAATATCCTCCCTGACACAAGGAGGCAAAGGTGGTCATTTATTTAGGCTCACTTGTTCAGTTGTGCTGTGGGGAGGGAGGAACACTACAAACAAATACAACTGGCATGTATGGGGAGTGCTCACAGTGTCTCAGCCACACTGGGTTTGGCCCCGCTCCCGGTGTGTGTGCTTTCCCAGTCTACACTGCTCAGGCTCCAGATTGCTCTGCAGGGGAACTGTCTAAAGCAGGCCCTGGGTTGCATGCACTTCCCAGGTCTAAGCCACTCAGGTTCATCTTCTCGGGTACTCCACAAAGGCACAGACTTGGTTGGGTCTGAGCTTTTTGCCCTTCCCAGGTCCGAACAGCTCAGGTGACCAGGTGCTCGGCAAGTGCATGTTCCCAGGTGGGTGATGCATCTTATCACCTCCCTGGTCCCAGTCCCTCAGTTTTCTGGGTGCACAGAGAGAGTTCCGTCTCAGGTGTGCCATGTGTCTCCTCTGTTCAGCTGATCTCTGACTACAACCCTCCTGGCAGATGTCAAGCATCCAGATCCCAGGAAGACTTGGTTAGCAACTGGGAGTCCACTCACAGTTTGGTGGAGGATGTCATCTCTGGGGCCAAGATTGCCCCTCGCCTTCTGGTTCTGACTGTCGCCCACCTGCCTCTGGTGGGAGGGGCCAGTCTGCAGCTGGCTAGCTCTCCTCTGGTATTCACTCAGTCCTTTGTTCTGTGAGCAGGCCCAGCTGTGCCTTAGATTAGAGATTTTCATGGGAAAGTTCTTTCTCTCTCTCTCTGGCTATCCCACAGTTTGGGTTGCTATCTCACATTAGCTCCCTCAGATTGTCCTCAGGGCCTTTAGGCCTGGTCCTTACCCTAAGCATGCAGGCTCCATCTCCCTGTTCAGCTCCTGCTTGCTGCTGGCAGTCACAAGTGTCTGGGCTGCTTCTCCACTGGAGTTGCAGTTAGATGCATAATCTGTGGGGTTTTTTTCTTTCCTCCTGGTTATGTTTCCTTCTGAGATTCCAAAACTCCCCACAGACCCACTGGTGAGAGGGTTTCCTGGTGTTTGGAAACTTTTCCTCCTTCATGACTTCCTCCCCGGGATGGGTTTCCATCCCTAACTCTTTTGTCTCTCTTTTTATCTTTTATAGTTTGTCCTACCTCCTTTTGAAGAGAATGGACTGCCTTTCTGGTGCCTGGTGTGCTCCGCCAGCATTCAGAAGTTGTTTTGTGGAATTTGCTCAGTGTTCAAATGATCTTTCGATGAATTTGTGGGGGAGAAAGTGATTTCCCCATTCTATTTCTCCACCATCTTAGGACCACCCCCCCAAGCACTTCTGAAATCTATCTTCACTTCCGATGCCAGACTGTGAGTCCTGCCTGCAAGTCAGTGAGCATCATTGTACTTCATTTCCTTTTCTGTAGACACAAGTGAATATGATGAACTTTAAAAGAGGGTCAGGTGTTATACTATGGATGAGTATCAAAGGAACTGACTCCAAATACATGAAGATAAAACATACCTGGATTCATTAATCCATATTGACAAATCAACCTGTGAGAAGGTTGAACTAATTGAAATCTCCACCAGCAATGTAAGAGTTTGTAGAATTTCCCATATGCACACCCACACTGGGAATTCTCAATAGTTTATTGTTACACTTGAAAAGCATGAACACAGAAATTCTCTTATCATCATATTTAATTGGGTAGAAATGTTGTCTAAAAGTATTCCTACTACACCAAATACCCTACTAATCATCATTTTCATTAGTGATTAATGCAAAAGTCTCCAGGGATATATGCAACCTAACAAACAATGAGTGATGGCCATGTAAAATGACAGGTTTCCTAGGACTGATGGCTGCATGTAGGCTCCAGGTTATGTGCGTATGGACTCTGGGAGGTCCCAATGACAGTGTGTATCCCTGGAAATAGGTTGAGAATATGTCTCTGTGATATATGTTGAGTTCAGGATTAGAGAGGAGTTGGATCTGTTCATTCTCGAGTTTTTCTAAATGGCATATAGCTAGACCATAATATGCTTCTGAGCACGCAGTAGTCCCTTTCCTCAGTTGCAAGGCAAGGCTGTCTGCACTCACCTACTCAGGTCAGGGATGGATCCCTCCAGGACACAAGGTGTGGCAGTCTGACTAAATCTGTTTCTGAGCACTGAAATTAAGGGCTCCCATCTTGCAGCCTCAGTTGCAGAGTCCTGAGGAGCTATATGCTCTCAACCACCCACCACACAGGTTCAGTCATCTGCCTGAGGAGTTCCACATTCGTGGATAAAAATCCTTAAATTCTCAGCATATCTTTCACACACTGTTCATCCATCTATTCTTCCATTCATGTATTTGACAGGCATTAGGAAGAAACTGTACATCATTCTTTGGGTAAGTTTTAGGCTTCTCTTGAATGGAAACAAAGAAGTAAGGTGTGGGAAGCCTGTCGTGGTACACTGAGATGTTAAATCTAAGAAGAGATGGATCTTTCTCATTAAGATTTCAAACTGCTCAAATGTCCTATAAATGGTGATTTTTACAACATCATTTAATGCTGTGAGCCTCTGTATAAATCTCTAGTAACTGATCTCTTTACATATATATTCTGCACTCTGAAACCAAAGATCTACAATGAACTCTTCATACTCAATTCACATACACTGACCTTCCCTCCAACTCAGTCTTCATCTCTAATCTAACAGGGAAGTCCCTCCACTCCTCCATTGAAATTTATCCTGCCAAAGTCAACAGCCGTCTTTCTGTCACATTATACATCATAAATTATTAAAAGCATTTTCAAATGGAAGCAGAGGATTCCCTACCCAAGATACAATTAATTTGATTCTCTACATACAAGGATTACATCGAAACTGATAGCATCAGTTACCTGAAATCCTTACGCCTTTACCTGAAGCCCTTAATAATTGTAAAATACCTTCCATGGGGACAAAGTCAGACAATGGGAAAGTGTGAGCTATAGACAATAGGCTTTCAAATGAAGTTTAAAATGTCCCCAATATGTCTCACACTTTTGCATCATTGAAAGGGATTTTACAAATAGGTCTACAGCAGGATAAAAATCTTTGTTAGGGTCACTTCACTAGACTCTGCCTTACCTGTCTCTTTTTCTTTTCCTCAGGATATTTCCAGTTATGGAATGAAATCATCTGAAATTACAGTGTCTCACATGTTGAGGTGCCATATGGTCCTGCAATTCCACTTGTAGCTACTATTCAAGAGAAATAAATACATGTCAACATAAAAGCTTGTAGAAAAGTCTTCACAAAACCGTTTTTCACAATAGCCAAAAAGTGGAAACAATCAAATGTCTATCAACTGATTGATGCACAAGTAAAATTTTGCATAGTCATACAACAAATTATGATTTAGCCATGAAATCAATGAAACACTGATCCATGGACAGCATATATGATCCTGGAAACCATTATGCAAAGTGGGCAAACTCATACATAAAAAGATCAAACAGTATAGGGTTCAATTTATAGGAATTGTTCAAAATAGGCAATCCATAGAGACAGAAAGCAAATCAGTGCTTGCCTGGGACAAAGTATAGGTACATGAATTTACTCTTTTCAAGGATTATGGGAATTTGGGGAACTATGGAAATGCTTAAAATTCAGTTATGGTGATGGTTGCATGCATTTACTAAAAATTATCACACTATACTCTTAAAATGGGTGAACATCATCACTTGAAATTTTTAGCCAAGTAAAACTGTTTAAAATATAATGTTGTATATTGTACATCTTCTTTTGTATCACAGTAAGAAGCAGATTACACTCAGGACATCAGATCAGTCACTCAGTCGTGTCCACACTCAGGACATAGTTAAGGATAATGATAGGAGTTGGTTATAAAGATTGCCATTCTGATAATTTCCTTCCTTCATCTCTCGGCCTGGGTTTAGGAAAGGAGGACAAAGGAGTAGCAAGGTCATGAAGAGGTTGAAAGAAACAGAAGAAAGTGTGGTTGTCAGTGAATGCAGGCACACACATGCAAGCACGGATACACTGACACTCACACCATAGATACTCATATGTCTACCAGGTTGGGTAGATTCTAGGACTCTCACAAGACAGTTACTGTGGACACATTCAGCTAACAGTGAAAATAGTCACATGAGTCCTTATCTGTGCCTTTCTGCACTGTTCAATCTTACCCACAAAGCACTGACAATGGGGAATATAAGAAACATTGAATTCTAAATAACATGAGGTTGTGATAATGGATTCTATCACATCCATAGGATGAAATTCTACTCATGTAGCAAAAACAAGTTATAATGAAGACAAAAAAAGTAAGAGAAGTAAGTTGCTGCCTTTCAGATTAGCAATGATTCACATTATTTCTGAAGTGTGTAGAAACAGGAATTTCATATAGCACATTTAGAGATACAAAATAGCAATGGTTTTTTCAATATTGTATTCATATAAAATAGTTCTCATGGTTTGAAAAAACACTTCAGTAACTTATCAAAATGCTTACTAAGATATCTGCATGTATATGAACAAGAATGTAAGTCCACTATTATTTGTAATAGAAAACATGATAAAGGAACTATATGTGCATCAGTTGTACTGGAAAAGTGAATTTTGGAGTGTCCAAATTGCCACAAGCTGGGATCTGGGACCTGTGCTTCAGTGCTTAAACTTGTACCTGGCATATCTTGCCCTAAGAAAGAAAATACAAAGAAACTGGATGGGACTAAAAATCACTGGGTGTATGCACAGTTGTGACAAATTCTGGTAAAAAGATCCAAATAGATTAAAAAAAAACTGATGCCAAAAGCTTAGCTTCTCTGTTCACTGTAGCCAAAACAAATTTCAGAGACAGAGTTTTGGGTGAAGTAGAAAAGGAGAGCTTTACTGCTCTGCTAGGCAAAGGTGGACAGAGTGGGCTAATGCCCTCAAAACCAAGTGTCCTCAAACTGTGTAGATTGTGACAAGTTTTATGGTAAAAGAGGGCGTGATCAGCTCCTGGACATTCTTCTGATGGGTTGGTGGTGAAGTAAGTAAGAGTCAACATCATCAGTCTTCAGATTTAACTGGTCTGAGGTCTACATGCTGTGAACAGCATACCATAATTTTAGTGTGACCTGTCCATCTTGGGTGATGTTGCACAGCATGGCTCATAACTTCATTGAGTTACTAAAGCCCCTTCACCATGACAAGGCTGTGCTCCACCAAGTGGAACATCACCTAAGCAGTGGGCAAAACACCAAAGCTACCCCTCTGGCTTGAATCCTGAACACATCCCTATTCTCACCCTAAATAATGAGCTGGCCACACCTCGGGGAGTGGGGAGCCAGCAAGCAAGGAACCTGTTGTCTGTTCTTACTCCCCTCTGCTGCCATAGGGGCCCCAATAAAGCCAGGCCTGGATTTCAAGTCTGGCCTCCACTCAATTTCTGTTAATTGGGGAAGGCCTAGAGCGCTGGTCGGTTACAATGTGATGCAACAACTGCTCGATATGAAAAAGTGAGGTTTAGTTCTCAAGTAACTTAAAATATTATTGTAGAAATTAATTCCCATGGACATATGCTCACAATAAGTGTCAAAGCAGTTACAATATCTAGTGTTGTTGTTCAATCACCATTCGTGTTCAACTCTTTGTGACCCCGTGGACTGTAGCATGCCACGCCTCCCTGTCCCTCACCACCTCCCGGAGTTTGCCCAACTTCATATTCATTTGCATCAGTCTTACCCAGCACCACAGTTCGAAGGCATCAGTTCTTTGGGGCTCTGCCTTCTTTAATTCCAGCTCTCACAACCATACAAGACCACTGGGAAGACCATAGCCTTGACTATACAGAGTATAGTCTGCAGAGTAATGTATCTTTTTTACAACACACTAAGTTTGCCATCGCTTTCCTGCCAAGAAGCAATTGTCATCTCATTTCATGGCTGCTGTCACCATCCACAGTGATTTTGGAGCTGAAAAAGAAGAAATTTGTCACTACTTCCAGCTTTTCCCCTTTTATTTGCCATGAAGTAATGGGGCCGGATGCCATGATCTTAGATTTTTTTAATATTTAGTCTTAAGCCGGCTCTTGCACTCTTCTCCTTCACCCTCATCAAGAAGCTCTTTAGTTCCTCTTTGCTTTTTGCCATTAGAGTGTCATTTATATTTATAAATGACAGGAATCTATTTTTGCTTATAGAGGGGTATACCTCTTTATCCAGAAGAGCTTTAACAATTAAAAAAAAAAAAACTATTTTAGTTAAAACATAAAAATGGTGTTTTTGTTGAAATCAAATAGAGCTTTCCACTCAGCATAGAAAGAGGCTTCACTTTCTGTCTAGATACCTCAGTATCCCTGTATCCAGTCTGTGTCCCTTTTCTACACAGACTTCCTGAGCTCTCTGGGTTTAGGGCATAGCCCTTTCCTCCCACCTTCTAGCTCAGGGATGTTCAAGCTGTAGTTCAGTGTACTGTCACGAGGTGGCACCATCCTACCACCAGTCACGTTTCTCTATAAAGTTCAGTTCAGGTGCTCAGTCATGTCTGAGTCTTTGCGACCCGATGGACTGCAACATGCCAGGCTTCCCTGTCCATCACCAACTCACGGAGCTTGCTCAAATTCATGTCCATCAAGCTGGTGATGCCATCCAACCATCTCATCCTCTGTTATCCCCTTCTCTTCCTGCCTTCCATCATTCTCAGCGTCAGGGTCTTTTCCAATGAGTCAGTTCTTTGCATCAGGTGGCCAAAGTATTGGAGTTTCAGCTTCAGCATCAGTCCTTCCAATGAATATTCAGGACTGATTTCTCTTAAGATTGACTGATTCGATCTCCTTTCAATCCAAGGTACTCTCAAGACTCTTCTCCAACACCACAGTTCAAAAGCATCAATTCTTCGGTGCTCAGCTTTCTTAACGGTCCAACTCTCACATTCATACATGACTACTGGAAAAGCCATAGCTTTGACTAGATGGACCTTTGTTGGCAAAGTAATGTTGCTGCTTTTTAATATGCTGTCTAGGTTAGTCATAACTTTCCTTTGAAGGAGTAAGCGTCTTTTCATTTCATGGCTGCAGTCACCATCTGCAGTGATTTCGGAGCCCAAGAAACTAAAATCTGTCACTGTTTCCATTGTTTCCCCTTTTACTTGCCATGAATTGATGGGACCGGATGCCATTATCTTATTTTTTTGAATGTTGAGTTTTAGGCCAGCTTTTTCACTTTCCTCTTTCACTTTCACCAAGAGGTTCTTCAGTTCTTCTTCGCTTTCTGCCATAAGGGTGGTGTCATCTACATATCTGAGATTCTTGATACTTGTCCCCACAACCTTGATTCCAGCTTGTGCTTCATCCAGCCCAGCATTTCTCATGATGTATTCTGCATATAGTTAAATAAACAGGATGACAATATACAGACTTGATGTACTCCTTTCCCAATTTGGAACCGGTTGGTTGTTCTATGTCCAGTTCTAACTCTTTCTTCTTGACCTGCATACAGATTTCTCAGGAGGCAGGTAAGGTGGTCCGGTATTCCCATCTCTTTCAGAATTTTCCAGTTTGTTCTGATCCACACAGTCAAAGGCTGTAGCATAGTCAATGAAGCAGAAGTAGATGCTTTTCTGGAGTTCTCTTGCCTTTTCTATGATCCAACAGATGTTGGCAATTTGATCTCTGGTTCCTTTGCCAGTCCAGCTTGTATATCTGGAAGCTTTAAGTTCATGTACTGTTGAAGCCTAGCTTGGAGAATCTTGAGCATTACTTTGCTAGCATGTGAAATGAATGCAATTGTACAGTAGTTTGAACATTCTTTGGTATTGCATTTCTTTGGGATTGGAATGAAAACTGACCTCTTCCAGTCCTGTGGCCACTGCTGAATTTTCCAAATTTGCTGGCATATTGAGTGCAGCACTAACAGCATCATCCTTTAGGATTTGAAATAGCTCAGTTGGAATTCCATCATCTCCATTGGCTTTGTTCGTAGTGATTCCTCCTCAGCCCCACTTGACTTTGCACTCCAGGTTTTCTGGCTCTAGGTAAATGATCACACCATTGCGTTGTGGTTATCTGGGTCATTAAAATCTTTTTTGCATAGTTCTTCTGTGTACTCTTGCCGCCTCTTCTTAATATCTTCTGATTCTCTTAGATCTATACTGTTTCTGTCCTTTATTGTGTCCGTCTTTGCATGAAATGTTCCCTTTTTATCTCTAATGTTCTTGAAGATATCTCTAGTCTTTCCCATTCTATTGATTTCCTCTATTTCTTTGCACTGATCACGTACAAAAGCTTTCTTTTTTTTCCTTGCTATTCTTTGGAACAGCAATCAAATGGGTATATCTTTCCTTTTCTCCTTTGCCTTTCACTTCCCTCTTCTTTTCTCAGTTTTTTGTAGGTCCTCCTCAGACAACCATTTTGCCTTTCTGCATTTCTTTTTATTGGGAAGGGTTTTGATCATCCACTCCTGTGCCATATTACGAACCTCCGTCCATAGTTCTTCAGGCACTCTATCAGATCTAATCCCTTGAATCTATTCATCACTTCCTCTGTACAATTGTAAGCGATTTGACTTAGGTCTTACCTGAATGGCCTATTGGTTTTCCCTATGTTCTTCAACTTAAGTCTGAAATTTGCAACAAGGAGTTCATGATCTGAGCCACGGTCAGCTCCTGGTCTTGTTTTTGCTGACTGTATAGAGTTTCTCCATCTTCAGCTGAAAAAAATATAATCAGTCTGATTTTGGTATTGACCATCTGGTGAGGTCCATGTGTAGAGTCATCTCTTGTATTGTTGGAAGAGGTTCTTTTCTATGACCAGTGTGCTCATTTGTGTCTGTATGTGTGTGAAGGAAAAATGGAGATGGGAGCCACCTGCAGGCCAAAGTCCTGATTGCAGTTTGAGGCTCAGAACAGATGGCTTGACAAAGGAGAGTGAGGAGGACAATTGGGATGTGGGTTAATGGGTTTAGCCAGGGTTTTCCAGAAATTTTCACTTACTGGTAGCAGTTTATCTGTATCTTCCTTTTTCTGGCATATATAAATCTGAGATTGGAATCAATCTCTAGTCTGATCTGAAGAGAAAGCTACACTTGTAAAGATGGCTGGTACAAGCTATAGGAGGTACAGAAACAAGCATGCACACACATAGATACAGTGTCAATTCAATTTTGAAATTTACTTTGTTCTATAAAATTGATCACAATAAATGTTTACAATGTGAAGACTCTATGTGCTCATATATGTGCACTGTCATCTTCATCGTCAAGTGGGATTTGGAGGTGTGTACTCTCAGAACCACAATATCAGTGAGTGTAAGACGCTGATTTCTCAAGCCTGGGAAGCCCATTTTGTAAAAGGTAAGCTTCTCTGTGTCTTCAGCTTATGGTGAGGTATGTAACTTCCTTCCAGTCCTGCCATTAATCTGGAGAGATACTATTGGTGCTATGACCCTAAACTTTGTTGTCTATCAAATGGGACTTCGGATACTTTGTCACATGGCTATCACAAGGAGAAAATGAAGAAACATACCCAAAGCATTTGTCATCGGGTGTGACTTCAAGGGCTCTTTCAAAGTCAGGACTCAGTAGTAGGCTCTGACTGAGTCTTGTGGCTAAGGCAGGCATTGTGGAAAGGTGTTTTTCATTGTTTCTCCTAATGAAAAGATAGTTATCTTTATGCAGGAAGCAACTATTTCTCCGATATGCCTTAACTTCCAAGTTTTAATAACAGAAGGATCTCTAGTTTCTTAGGAGACTCTGAAGCTCCAAAGGGCTGCTCCATATCACACTTGTGCATCCTAATCCAGTTCCCCACACTGCAAAGACAGCCTTGCCTTTGACACGCTCAGTGAGAGATGGCACCAGGGCAGAGAGCTGTGATGTTACCCTAACTGCTGCTCCTGGACTGCTCCCTATGTTAATACACTGATTGGAAAATTCTCGACCTGTCTTCCATTCAGCAGTGCAGGGAGCCTCAGATCATGTCACATCAGGATTTCAGCTATGTGCTGCCTCTTTGAAAGGCAAAAATCCAAGAATTACTAGCATTTTTGGGACACAATTGTCTATTATTTTATCCACTAATAACTACAAATACATACTAGAAACCATCTTGTCCATTGAAAGTGTTTCATTAACTCTACTGTGAAAAAAAATAAGAAAATAAGGAGGGAAATGAACATATAGGAAAATTCAAGGGTTAAATCTGACATAAGATGGCCCATTTATATTAATTTTTAAACTTGTTCCAAATTCCGGGCATGGAGAATTTTCAAAACTACTTATTATGTGGCTGTGCCCAGTCTTAGTTGCTGCATGGGAACTCTTAGTTGTGGAATGTGAAGTCTTAGTTATGGCATGTGGGATCTAGTTCTATGATCAGGTTTGAACCCAGGGCCTCAGCCTTGCAAGCACAGAGAATTAGCCACGGGACAACCAGGGAAGTACAGATATTGCACATTAAAAAATAAAATCTCTCATGTCCCCTACAGCCTATGGAGACACAGGTGACCCTCCTTCTCTCTCTCTACCTCTACACTTTAAAATGTAAGTTCCACAAAGATATTTTTACATTCCCTATTAACATCAGAAAATTTTTTACATTCCCTGTAAATATTGCTCATTCCCATCAACCTCTCATCTCACTGCATTATCGGTTCTGCCCCCATGATTGCAAAGAACGTGCTCTCACAAAGGTCACAAGCCACCCATTTGCCTGTAGGTCCAGCTATTTTGTGCAAGTATTCACATAATATTACTTTTAATGACCATGTGATATAACCATGTTTGAGCAGACTGCACCTGTCACTTAATAAATCTTTGACAGTGTCCCAGGCTCTGGAGCATGAGGTACTTACTGGGCACAAGCTGTCCTGTTCCCTAACTATGCAGTCCTATGTTAAATCCTATTCTCACTGTTTTCTCAGTTTTCCTCTTTTTTTTTTTTTTTTTTTAGTGTTTCTATTATAAAATGTGAACTAGCAACAGTGACTACCTCATAGGGTTGCTAAGAGCATTTAAAGTGACAATATATTTTTAAAAAGGTAATAATAAATGCTATCTAAATTTATTTCATTTTTATATCTTTATTGGCACTTCTATCAACATAGGCTGAAAAATATAGAATATAGTGTCATGATTATTCACAATACATTTAGGTATGCTGTTACTCAGTGTTATCAGCTACCAAAAATCATTGAACAAATCTCCAGAAACTATGTGGTATAAAATATCAAAAATGTGTTCTCTCATAATCCTGGAAACCTCAAGCCCAAATCAAGACATTGGGCAGGACCATCCTTCTTCCAAAGGCTCTGGGGGAGAATCAATTCTTGACTCTTCCAGGGTCTGGTGGTTTCTGGATCCTGGGTTTAGCTCCAATCTCTTCCTCCATCTTTACATGGCCTTCTTTCCTCTGTGACATTTCTCTCTTGCCTTCTCTTTATTTTAACAATTACTTTAATTTCCAGATTCTCAATCTCTACAGTTTAGTGATCCATGAGAAATTAAACACTCTCATATCGCTTGCACAAAAATGATAAGAATGCTAATCAGTATATTCTAATGGCTAATACATAACACTTAATATTTTCTCACAAAAATGCATATATGGTACGAGTATCAGAAAGACTAACTGAGACATTGAAAATTATTTGCAAACCAACTATAGTCAGGAAGACTTTTCACAGACAAACAAGTGATTATATATGTAAACCTTAATACATTACACTGTTTTCCTCCTTTTTGGTCATGGACTATTCCAGGAAGATTTAATTCCATAACTTTAAAATTGAGGCGTCCCTAAAATATAAACCAAAACTAGTCTTAAAAAATATTGGTAAGATTAAAGGATAGATTTTTGTCTATTTAGACAAATGTGGTTAGTTGCTAACTACACTTCAACTCTATCATTACTCAGAGGATAACCATTTATGACAGAGGTCAAACTAAATTTTAAATTAGCATCAGAATTCTACACACAATTACCCAATCGATATTGAAGTAGATGCCATCACATATGCAAAGATTACAGAATTTCAGTTTCAAAATTTGGAGGAAAAAAATCTTAATAATGCTTAAAAACACTAACAAACTTAACCTAGAATTATTAGCTCCAGGACATTTTATTGTATTACGACCTTAAAAGGATGACAAAGTACACATCAGTAGAAATGCTGTTAAAACTACTGTTTGTTTGCTCAAAGTTGTTGATAATAATGAAACAAAAAAGTAATAATGTCTGAATTTCACAGAACATAATTTCTCCCTTCTTATTTAACATTCGGGGGTATGACAAGGCAAAATCTAAGTATCATACTTTCTATTTTTGTTCTTAAACTCAAATAAAAGTCAGTATCAATACAAATGATAACAGAATAAAATAAATACATGCTTACACAGGTTCTACAACATAGGATACAGTGACATAACTCTGCCAAAATAAAATCCAGTTTTGTGTTGTAGAATAGCCAATTACACAGAATAGTGTGAAAAACTATAAAAAAAGAAAGGATGAGGAAGAATATTTTGCCAAACTGCACCTGCTACTCCATCCTAGACCCAGTTGTCTGATCATCCACTCAGTTCTAGTGCTTACAAATTCTCAGTCTACCCAGTCAGCCTCACCCAAGATTAACTCCTTTTGCATCAAAGGTCTAGTTTCTTTTCTGTACTAAGTCCTACTTTTCTAGGAAAGTCTGATTTTTCTGACTTCATGTTGAACTTAAGCCATTGAAGTCATAGAAATTGCTGTAATACTGAAAGTAGAGATGGAAATTAGAGTTGTCAAAGGTGATTTTCAAGTGTTCTGCAAATATAATGGGAAAGTTACAAGAAAACATATTTTAAACTCTGCCTGGATTATGTAGCTACTTGGTATATTATAATGTTACTTTGATTACTAGTCAAGATAAAAAGGTGCTCAAAGGCAATAAAATATGCATTTGGGGGACATACATGGAAATGAAGTTTTCTTGACAGTTGGCCAAGGCATTTTTATATCCATAACAACTGTCAACTAAAACTTAGTATGTCACAGTTATTAAAAAAGGAAAAGAGTGGGACTCTTGCTTACAACTGAGTTTGGCAAAAACACATTTGTATATTCCTCCCCTGTAAGCACACAGTCCTTTAATTAGGGACAAAGAATGTGCCCACATAGCAGAATGAAAAATTTATAAAGAATCTATGATAGAGAGTTACACAATCTTGCTTTACTAGAATGTAAAACACTCTTCTTACCCAAGCATTACTGTGTGCATCTCTGAAACATCTGAAAAATAGTCTTCTGTGACTTACTAGGCTGTAGGGAATGAGCAGTGTTGGGAACAATTCTCTGTAGTAGTACTTGGTATCTTTCTTCCATTAACTAGATCTTAACATTTCAACTGGATCTTAGAAGGTTGTCAATTTTCATTTTTTCAGGCAAGGAGATCCAACCAGTCAGTCCTAAAGGAAATCAGTCCTGAATATTCATTGGAAGAACTAATGCTGAAGCTGAAACTCCAATACTTTGGCCATCTAATGAGAAGAACTGATTCATTTGAAAAGACCCTGATGCTGGGAAATATTGAAGGCGGAAGGAGAAGGGGATGACAGAGGATGATATGGTTGGATGGCATCACTGACTCAATGGACACGAGTTTGAGTAAGCTCCGCAAGTTGGTGGTGGACAGAGAAGCCTGGTGTGCTGCAGTCCATGGGGTCACAAAGAGTTGGACACGACTGAGCAACTGAACTGAACTGAGGTTTTTGGTGGATGCTCTAGATCAGTTTGTCTTTTAAAGCTTCTATCTTTGGCATTCTTCCTCTGTCCATTTAGTACTTTGTCTGGAGGTGAAGACATAACCCATAACTGATATTCATCCGGGGATCCTTTGGCCAGGTTAGCCTCATTTTTTCTTGATCCACCTCTTTCTGAAGCTGTAATGAAGCAGAAAATAACCTGTCCCATTCTTCTTGTTTATGTCTCTCAAAGAGGTTCCAAATCTATCAGTCTTGGGGTAAAGTGGACTTGTTTACTCAGCCTGAGGAAGATTTGGGGAACATTTTTCTTCTTTTTGTAAAATAGCATGGATTGCTGACTGCTTCAGACAAAGATTCCTGTTTTTTTGTTTGTTTTTGAGATATCTTTATTGTTCAGTAGGTGAGACTCCTCAATTTCTGTCACAACTGTTATTTTCAAGTGTATGTGTTATATCTGATATTGTACATCCACTCTCAGTTTTACCATAAGGCTTAATTGCAGCTTCTCCAGAAGAGGGAACTCCGGCTTTAGGTTCCTTATGACTTGTGACACATAACTTTTTCATGAATGTTTTGTTTTGATTTCCTTCAAGACACCATTCTCCACCTCTGGCACATAACTTAGGTTTAGGTGACTCCACTGAAGATTCTGCACCTTGCTTTTGAACTTCAAAGCATATCTGAGGAGAAAATGCAGGCATACCTTCCTCAATTTCTGTATCTTGCCATGTAGGGTTCTTCATATCACTGCTGTCAGTCTCCTTGGACATGGAGGTTTTCCTGTCTTCTTCTACAACTACAAACTGTGATGCTAACCCAAATTGAGAATTTGGTGACAAATACTTCTGAATATCACCAGTGTTTTTTTTTTTTTGTTTGCTCTTCCTTTTCCTTTGTGACTTGGTTGTGACAGGATTAGATTTTTTGGAATCCAAGGGGGAAGCCGAGACACTCCTCACAGATATTGCTAATATTAAGGCTTAGCCTTCTTGCCAGGGTTTTATTACTTTTCAGTTGTTCCTCCATCTCTCTGTGGCTTTTTTCTGCCTGTTTCTTTTCCTCTTCTTCCTCCTCTGCCAGTAATCTCTATATGTATTCTTCACTGGCTTTGTTTTCTTCTTCCTGATTGGCTCCTCACTCTGCCTCCATCTTGCTTCTCTCCTTTTCATATTCTCTTCTTAATTCCCCAGGTTGACTTAACAGGTGAACTGGCTGACAGTCATTAATGATTTCCTCTGACTGTTGCCCAGAGACTCTAAGTTTGCATTCCTCTGGATAGTGTTTTTGAATTATCTCCCACAGTTCCATATTGACAAGAGAATTTCTTTGGGTATGGTACCAAGTCCAGAAAGCAATCTGGCAGTGACAGCTGGGACAGCACAAATTTGTCTTTTCAACAGTTGACTTGAAACATGCTTTACAGAGCGTGTGGTTACAAGGTAGTGTCATGGGCTCAATGAGAATTTCCACACAGATCTGGCACTGGCATTCCAACAAAGAAGGGATGGTGTCTTTGCGTACAGCCATTTTAATATGCTAATAAGGTGTATTCAACAGCAATACAACAATTCAGGAATTGTGCGCATCAAGCCACTTGACATAAAAAGGTGTTCCGAGGGCCAGGTAAACAGTATGACCGTGGAAGGCCGTGTATTTGCCCATGTTTAAGACAAGTATCCAGAAAGGAAACAAATAAACCTTGGCAGCTCCCAGGCATTAACAAGCATTGCAGTAGGGCAGATGCTGGGCAATGGCGTCTGAACAGGGCAGAAGGAAAGTGCCAAGCTCCCTTCCTCCCTCTTACCAGCTGAGGGTTCTCCCTTAGCTTGGGGCAGCCAAGCCCAAGGCCACCAAGTCTCAAAGCCTCTGGGCCACTCCTCCATGAAGAAAGCTGCTTCCTTCAGGACTCCAGTTTCCTCAGCAGAAGGACTTCTGTTTGACCTTTGCTGTGGAGTCATTCCTGCACACTTCTCAGTGCTCAGAGTCCGCCCTCACCTCTCTTGTGTGTTACTCACTCAGTCGTGTACCACTCTTTGCAACCCTGTGGACTGTAGCCCACCAAGGCTCCTCTGTCCATGGGATCTTCCAGGCAAGAATACTGGAGTGGGTTGCCATTTCCTCCTCCAGTGGCTCTTACCCACCCAGGGATCGAACCTGGGTCTCTTGCATTGGCAGGCAGATTCTTTACCATCTGAGCCACCAGGGAAACACAATCTCCTCTCTTAGGTCAGCTAAAAAGCCTAATCTTGGAGGCAGTGCTCTAGCAGTCCTGCAAGGGCTAGGAACATAACAACCTTCTCTCTCCTTTTTCTTTATTTTTTTAGGGGGTGGTAACAGTTAATGAGGTTTTTTGCTTGTTTGTTTGTTTTAAATGAATGATTAAATAGCAGTTTCTAAGACTCTTTAACTTTAAAGTTCAAGAAGATAAATAGCAAGGCAGAGTTCTCGCAGAAAACTGCTGAAGCCTCAATTCAACCCAAGGCCCTAGAGTTCTGGAACCATTGTCTCAGGGCCTTGAGAATAGGGCAGCTAGCACACTTCAGGGTCTGCGTGCCCCACCATGCTAGGGGCTCTCACCTTCTGAAGGATGTTCCCTCCCCACCCCATCACCTGCTGGGCTCCTCACTCAGCCAACACTCACAGGAGCCTTCCTCCTGGGCCCACTCTATCCACTGTCCCTGGGTCCTGGACTAGCCACCTCTCAGGAACCATTAGTCAGTGCCCAGCTGTTCCTCAGATGGCCCCTGGGTTCCGATCCACCCCCAGAAATAAACATGCCCAATCCCAGGCATGGGGGAGCCTGGTGGGCTGCCGTCTATGGGGTCGCACAGAGTTGGACACGACTGAAGCAACTTAGCAGCAGCAGCAGCAACACCTACAGGGGATGAAGCACTTCCAGCCACATAAACCCCATTCCCACAGTCAGTGCAGGTCATGGGCACCACCCCATGCACCCCCAGATCCTCTCTTCCTGCATCTGGCTAAGCCTTGAGTGGGTCATCATTGGGGCCTGGAGGGTCCCAAATATACTCCTGTCCTGCAAGGCCTTGACTGGGGGCAAGTCAGGCCTCAGGAGGCACCTCTTTGGGAACAAAGTTTACCCTTCCCATGGGCACCCCCTCCCAGGGCAGAGACCCCTACAGCCTGCCCTAGCCCCGATAAGGCTGCCTGGGGAGCTGAAAGCTGACATCTGTCTCCGTGGCAGGAGGAAGCCCACGTTGAGGATGCTGCTGGGAATTTCCATAATAAATCCTTTAGTTAGGAAATCCTGGAGCTTCCAGCACAGGAGTCACCTGCTGTTTCCATTCTCAGGTTCCTGTCACAAGCCTGGCCACCTGCTGCCTGTGGGAGGTGGGCCAGGGTCCACTGCAGAGAACGGGTCTTGGAGGGCAGCCTTGGGAGCCTTTCAGAGACGTGGGGTGCAGAAGTTCTGGGGTTTGTCCTTTGCACTCAGACATTGAAAGTACATTTCAGTGCCTCCCCCGATTTCTGGACGCTTCCATGAGGTCAAAGATCCAGTGTGTGAGGGTGTGAAATATCCCGACTGGATCCAGATGGGGTGAACCACTAGACTGAGGCCAGCAAGTGGGCCTAAGGGGCTTGCTGCCTAGTGGGAGAGCTGTGTGGGTCTGCAGTGCCTTCAGCAGGCAAGGATAGGCTCCCCCAGCCCAGGTGGTTTTGCCAAGAAAGTTGTCACCAGCCCCCCAGTTTGAGTCTCACCTTCATACCCCCCAGTAACCCTCTGAAAACCTGGTGCCACAATTTGCTCACACATCCCCTCAGGCCCCCAGACCCCAGGATGACCAC
This sequence comes from Bos grunniens, assembly GCF_055505025.1. NCBI lineage: Eukaryota > Metazoa > Chordata > Mammalia > Artiodactyla > Bovidae > Bos > Bos grunniens. Next base: position 93,312,157 of record NC_141194.1, on the reverse strand, counting down.
ATGCTGCCTCCTGCTGCATGTGGGGTACATTCAGCCCAGCACAAGCCCTGCCAGCAATTTCCAGGAGGATCAAGTATGTAGGAGGTGCCCCAAGGAAGGGGGACACCAAGGGACAAAGATGAGGTACACATGCTCACACAGGACATAGGTAATAATTGTGGACCCAAGAGTCATTTATGTACCATATGAACATCCCAATTGAGCAGCTTCAGGGAAATCACATGGGTAAGAGAAGGGCATCTGTCTCTAAACAAATGTTACATTCAACAGTTAGGAAGCATCTCCATTTCCCAGGATTTTAACTAAGATCTTGAGTTGAAAGTAGTTTCACAATATGCATCGCTCTGTCCTTTCCAAATAAACTGTCTTGAAATGAAGGCAAGCTCGTGGGTTTAACCACCTAGTTAGCTAAGCAGTGAATACCACAGAGAAGGGAAAGGTTGGGAGTTTCCATGAGATCACCCAGCCCCACAGCATCCAGAGTGGAAAATGTTCAGAGTATAGGTGTCAGGGGAAAAGTTTAGTCCCAGGATCATTCAGACAAAGTCCCCAGAAACAGTCAACAGAGGTAAATGAAATCATCTTTGAAGTACTTTCCTTGTTGTTGTTGTTGTTGTTCAGTCATTGCTCATGTCCAACTCTTTGTGACCCCATGGACTACAGCAAGCCAGGCATCCCTGTCCTTTGCTATCCCCCATAGTTTGCTCAAACTCATGTCCATTGAGTCAGTGATACTATCCAACCATCTCATCCTCTGTTACCCCCTTCTCCTCCTGCCTTCAATCTTTCACAGCATCAGGGTCTTTCCCAATGAGTCAGCTCTTCACATCAGGTGGCCAAACTATTCAAACTTCAGTTTCAGCATCAGTCCTTCCAGTAACTATTCAGAGTTGATTTCCATTAAGATTGACTTTCCATCCAAGGTAATCTCATGAGTTTTCTACAGTACCACAATTAAAAAGAATCAATTCTTTGGTGCTCAGCCTTTTTTATGGTTCATCACATCATTGCATGACTACTGGAAAAACCATAGCATTAACTATATGGACCTTTGACAGCAAAGTGATGTCTCTGCTTTTTAATACGCTGTCTAGGTTTATCATAGCTTTTCTTTAAAGGAGTAAATGTCTATTAACTTCATAGCTGCAGTCACCAGCAGCAGTAATGTTGGAGCCCAAGATTATAAAATCTATCACTGTTTCCATTTGTTCCCCATCTATTTGTCATGAAGTGATGGGACTGGATGCCATTAACTTCATTTTTTGAATGTTGAGTTTTAATCCTGTTTTTTCACTCTCCTCTTTCAACTTCATCAAGAGGTTCTTTAGTTTTCCTTTGATTTCTGCCATTAGAGTGTTATCATCTACATATCTGAGGTTATTGATATTTCTCCTGGCAATCTAATTCCAGTTTGTGATCCATCCAGCCCAGCATTTCACATGATGTACCCTGCAGACAAGTTAAATAAACAGGGTGACAGTGGACAGCCTTGATGTACTCCTTTCCCAATTTGAAACCAGTCTGTTGTTCCATGTCTGGTTCTAACTGTTGCTTCCTGACCTGGATACAGGTTTTCCAAGAGGCAAGTAAGGTGATCTGGTATTTCTATCTCTTTAAAAATTTTCCACAGTGTGTTGTGATCCAACCAGTCAAAGGCTTTAGCATAATCAATGAAGCAGTAGTAGATGTTTTCTTGAATTCCCTTGTTTTTTCTATGATCCAACAGATGTTCACAATTTGACCTCTGGTTCCTTTGCCAATCCAGCTTGTACATCTGGAAGTTCTTGGTTGAAGCCCAGCTTGAAGGATTTTGAGCATTACCTTGCTAGCATGCGAAATGAGTGCAATTGTGTGGTAGTCTGAATAATCTTTGGCATTGCCTTTATTTGGGATTGGAATGAAAACTGACTTTTCCAGTCCTATGGCCTTTGTTGAGTTTTCCAAATTTGATGGAATATTGAGGGCATCACTTTAGCAGCAGCATCTTTTAGGATATTAAATAGCTTAGCTGAAATTCCATCACCTCCTCTTGGTTTGTTTGTAATAATGCTACCTAAGGTCCACTTGACTTCACACTTCAAGGTGTCTGGCTCTAGGTAAGGAACTACATTATTGTTGTTATCCAGGTCATTAAGATCTTTTTTGCATAGATCTTAAATCTATGCAAAATTTAAAATTTTTGTATAGAAAGTCTTATATAAAAGATTTGGGCAACCTAAAATAAACCTTCTTTGGGCAACCTAAAATAATCCTTCTTTGGGCAACCTAAAATATTCCTTCTTTGGGCAACCTAAAATATTCCTTCTTTGGGCAACCTAAAATATTCCTTCTTTGGGCAACCTAAAATAATCCCAAGAAAGGAAAACGTATGCATGCCCAACACTAGTAATACAAAATTAGATCACATTCAAAATTGAGGCATCCGTAAAGTGACCAAAAGTCTTGGGTGTTAGTCTGGACACAGGAAAACACATTCCTTGCAGTCACTGTCTTCTTTGATGAGGTTGTGGCTGTTAGATTTTAGCTCTGCAGAAGCAGGATCCTCTATGACCCACCTCCCAGAATATTGGAAATAAAAGCAAAAATAAACAAATGGGACCTAATTAAACTTAAAAGCTTCTGCACAACAAAGGAAACTATTAGCAAGGTGAAAAGGCAGCCTTCAGAATGGGAGAAAATAATAGCAAATGAAGCAACTGACAAACAACTAATCTCAAAAATATACAAGCAACTCCTACAGCTCAACTCCAGAAAAATAAATGACCCAATCAAAAAATGGGCCAAAGAACTAAATAGACATTTCTCCAAAGAAGACATACAGATGGCTAACAAACACATGAAAAGATGCTCAACATCACTCATTATCAGAGAAATGCAAATCAAAACCACTATGAGGTACCGTTTCACGCCAGTCAGAATGGCTGCGATCCAAAAGTCTACAAGCAATAAATGCTGGAGAGGGTCTGGAGAAAAGGGAACCCTCTTACACTGCTGGTGGGAATGCAAACTAATACAGCTACTATGGAGAACAGTGTGGAGATTCCTTAAAAAACTGGAAATAAAACTACCTTATGATCCAGCAATCCCACTGCTGGGCATACACACGGAGGAAACCAGAAGGGAAAGAGACACGTGTACCCCAATGTTCATCGCAGCACTGTTTCTAATAGCCAGGACATGGAAGCAACCTAGATGTCCATCAGCAGATGAATGGATAAGAAAGCTTTGGTACATATACACAATGGAGTATTACTCAGCCATTAAAAAGAATACATTTGAATCAGTTCTAATGAGGTGAATGAAACTGGAGCCTATTATACAGAGTGAAGTAAGCCAGAAAGAAAAACACCAATGCAGTATACTAACACATATATATGGAATTTAGAAAGATGGTAACAATAACCCTGTGTACGAGACAGCAAAAGAGACACTGATGTATAGAACATTCTTATGGACTCTGTGGGAGAGGGAGAGGGTGGGAAGATTTGAAGCATGTGTAATATCATGTATGAAACGAGTCACCAGTCCAGGTTCGATGCACGATACTGGATGCTTGGGGCTGGTGCACTGGGATGACCCAGAGGGATGGTATGGGGAGGGAGGAGGGAGGAGGGTTCAGGATGGGGAACACATGTATACCTGTGGCGGATTCATTTCGATATTTGGCAAAACTAACACAATATTGTAAAGTTTAAAAATAAAATTAAATTAAAAAATTAATAAATAAAATTTTAAAAAAGCAATATGTAAATGATAGTGTAGTTGAATATTAAATTTGGGGTTAGCTTGTCACGGCAGTGCTGTGTTGTGGTACCCCTCACTGAGATGATGAAAGGAGTTGAGACAACAAAGAAGGAGAAAAACCTGAGTAATGTCAGAGATGATACAGAGATGGAACAAACCAGGGTGTGGGGAGAGGTAACAGGTGAACAGTGTTCTGGCTAGGAATGTGACTCCAGGAGGCAGGTAGAACCTCACTGGTAGATGAAGTCCATGGGACCTGGGATTAGAGAAAAACTAAAGAGGGTGTATGTTTTCCAGATGGCGTAGGGGTTCTCTGAGCTGTGAATCAGTCCCGTTTATGTCTGCTTCCTACTTTAAAGGAGGTGCAGGGCACTGAGAATCAGCACAGCTTCCTTACTGTCAGTGGACCTGGTCCTTCTCTGCCCCATGGACTAGTGACAGACGTGGAGGGCACTTTACTCCTTACCATCATTGTGCCTTTTCAGTGTATAAAGGGGCTGTGTAGTATCCATAGAGGCAAATGTGGTCCTTCTCCAATCAGTCCTACACCCAGATAGCCTCAGTTTCCTGGAATGTCCCATCAGTTACCTCTGAGCCTTATCTGCTCACCTGGGAGCCCCTACTCTTCCTTCCAATCAAAGTGAACTCCCCATCTCCTCCCTTCCATCCACCTCCCCTTAAGTCTTGCCCACTGTCCCAGACCCAGCTCCTATTTCAGGAGTCTCTGATGACTCTAGTGAGCATCAAGATTATTTTGTCTATTCAGGATCTTTTGTTGTTTTCTACCAATTTTAGAATTATTTGACTTGGTTCAGTGAAAAATGTCATTGTTATTTTGATAGAGGTTGATTTGAATCTGTAGGTTGCTTTGGTATTATGGTCATTTTAACAAATTTAATATTTTCAATCCATAAGATAGAATATCTTTCCATTTATTTGTGTCTTTTTCATTTTCTTTCACCAGTGTCTTACTGTTTGCACTATAGAGGTATTTCACCTCATTTGTTAAATCCACTTCTAGGTATTTTATTCTTCTTTATCCAGTTGTATGGAGAAGACAGTGGCACCCCACTCCAGTACTCTTGCCTGGAAAATCCCATGGACAGAGGATCCTGGTAGGCTGCAGTCCATGGGATCACTAAGAGTCGGACACGACTGAGTGACTTCACTTTCACTTTTAACTTTCATACATTGGAGAAGGAAATGGCAACCCACTCCAGTGTTCTTGCCTGGAGAATCCCTGGGACGGGGGGAACCTGGTGGGCTGCCGTCTATGGGGTCGCACAGAGTCAGACATGCCTGAAGTGATTTAGCAGCAGCAGCAGCATGCAGTTGTAACGATATTGAACACCTTTTCATATACACGTTGACTGTTTGTATACAGTCTTTGGAAAAATGTCTCTTTAGGTCATTTGCCCATTTTTAATCAGATTTTTCTATATTGAGTTGTATGATTTCCTTATATATTTTGAAAATTAATTCCATATTATATATACAGTTTACAAAGATTTTCTCCAATTCCATAGGTTGCCATTTTATTTTGTTGACTGTTTCTTTTGTTGTGCAAGATGTTTCGTTTTGTGGTCCCATTTGTTGATTTTTGCTTTTGTTACTTGCGCTTTTATAATATATCCAAAATCATCACCACAACCAATGCCAAGGAACTTTTTCTTATATTTTCACCTGGGAGTTTTATGGTTTCAGGAAATAGCAAAAGAACTAGAAATAGAAAAGGGGCCTGAATATGTGAATGCATTTTTGCAATCTCATGATAAAACTTTAACTGCCAAGGAACTGTTTCTTATGGGAGTGAAGAAAGTAGTTTTTTGAAAGGAATCTACCCCTGGTGGAGATGCTGTGAAGATCGTTGAAATGACAATAAAGGATTTAGATTATTACATAAACTTAGTTGATAAAACATGGCAGGCTTTGAGAGGACAGACTCCAATTTTGAAAGAAATTCCACAGTGGGTAAAATGCTATAAAACAACATTGCATGCTATGGAGAAATTGTTTCTGAAAAAGAAGAGTTAACTGATACAGCAAACTTTATTTTTGTTTCATTTAAAGAAATTACCATGGCCACCCACCCGAACCTTCAACAACCACCAACCTAATCAGTCAGCAACCATCAGAAAACATGCCTGACCCTCCACCAACCAACAAATGATGGCTCACTGAACTTTCAGATATCTGTTAGCAAGTTTCAACAGTCAAGTTTTTTTTTTTTTTAAATTAATTTTATTCTATTTTCAAACTTTACATAACTGTATTAGTTCTGCCAAACATCAAAATGAATCCACGGGTATACATGTGTTCCCCATCCTGAACCCCGCTCCCTCCTCCCTCCCCACACCATCCCTCTGGGTCGTCCCAGTGCACCAGCCCCAAGCATCCAGTATCGTGCATTGAACCTGGACTGGCATCTCGTTTCATACATGATATTTTACATGTTTCAATGCCATTCTCCCAAATCTTCCCACCCTCTCCCTCTCCCACAGAGTCCATAAGAATGTTCTATACGTCAGTGTCTCTTTTGCTGTCTCGTATACAGGGTTATCATTACCATCTTTCTAAATTCCATATATATGCGTTAGTATACTGTATTGGTGTTTTTCCTTCTGGCTTACTTCACTCTGTATAATAGGCTCCAGTTTCATCCACCTCATTAGAACTGATTCAAATGTATTCTTTTTAATGGCTGAGTAATACTCCATTGTGTATATGTACCAAAGCTTTCTTATCCATTCATCTGCTGATGGACATCTAGGTTGCTTCCATGTCCTGGCTATTAGAAACAGTGCTGCGATGAACATTGGGGTACACGTGTCTCTTTCCCTTCTGGTTTCCTCAGTGTGTATTAAACTTAAAAGCTTCTGCACATCAAGGTTTTTTTTGAGGGATACTTTTTTATTTTCTTTGCTCTGATCTTCTGGAGTTTTCTCTTTGCAGTAATTTAGGTCATGTCTACATTTACTGGATGAAAGCTTTATCTGTTTAGCTCTTTTTTAAAAAAAATTTTATTTTTTAATTGAAGGGTAATTGCTTTACAGAATTTTGTTGTTTTCTGTTAGACCTCAGAGTGAATCAGCCATAGGTATACATATATCCCCTCCCTCTTAAACCTTGCTCCCATCTCCCTCCCCATCCCACCCCTCTAGGTTGATACAGAGTCCGTGTTTGAGTTTCCTGAGACATACAGCAAATTCCCGTTGTCTATCTATTTTATATATGGTAATGTAAGTTTTCATGTTACTCTCTCCGTACATCTCATCCTCTCCTCCCCTCTCCCCATGTCCATAAGGCCGTTCTCTATGCCTGTTTCTCCATTACTGCCCTGTAAATAAATTCTTTGTTACCATCTTTCTAGATTCCATATATATGTGTTAGTATATGATACTTATCTTTCTCTTTCTGACTTACTTCATTCTGTATAATAGGCTCTAGGTTCATCCACCTAATGAGAACTGACTGAAATGCATTCCTTTTTATAGCTGAGTAATCATGTATATATACCACAACTTCTTTATCCATTCATCTGTTGATGGACATCTAGGTTGCTTCCATGTTCTAGCTATTGTAAATAGTGCTGCAATGAACATTGGGGTACATGTGTCTTTTTCAATTTGGTTTCCTCAGGGTATATGCCTAGGAGTGGGATTGTTGAGTCATATGGTGGTTTTATTCCTAGTTTTTTAAGGAATCTTCATACCATCTTCCATAGTGGCTGTATCAATTTAAATTCCCACCAACAAGAGAATTCCTTTTACAAGAAGGTCCCTTTTTCTCCACACCCTTTCCAGCATTTATTGCTTGTAGACTTTTTGATGATGGCCATTCTGACCAGTGTGAGGTGATATGCATTGTAGTTTTCATATGCATTTCTCTAATAATGAGAGATATTGAGCATTTTTTCATGTGTTTGTTAGCCATTTGTATGTCTTCTTTGGAGAAATTTTTGTTTAGGCCTTTTTTACACTTTTTGATTGGGTTGTTTGTTTTCCTGGTATTGAGTGGTATGAGCTGCTCATATATTTTCAAAATTAATCCTTTTTCAGTTGTTTAATTTGCTATTGTTTTCTCCCATTCTGAGGGCTGTCTTTTCACCTTGCTTATAGTTTCCTTTGCTGTGCAAAAGCTTTTAATTAGGTCCCACTTGTTTACTTTTGTTTTTATTTCTATTACTTTAGGAGGTAGGTCATAGAGGATCTTGCATTGATTTATGTCACCAAGTATTCTGCCTATGTTTTCCTCTAAGAGTTTTATAGTTTCTGGTCTTACATTTAGGTCTTTAATGCATTTTGAGTTAATCTTCATGTATGCTGTCAGGAAGTGTTCTAATTTCATTCTTTTACATGTAGCTGTCCAGTTTTCCCCCCTCGATTCCACCGCTTATTGGAGAGGCTGTCTTTGCCCTATTGTATATTCTTGTCTCCTTTGTCAAAAATAAGGTACCCATAGGTGCATGAGTTTATGTTTGGGCTTTCTATCTTGTTCCATTGGTCTATATTTCTGATTTTGTGCCAGTACCATACTGTCTTGATGACTGTAGCTTCGTAGTATAATCCAAAGTCATGAATGTTGATTCCCCCAGCTCCATTCTTCTTTCTCAAGACTGCTTTGGCTATTAGGGGTCTTTTATGTTTCCATATGAATTGTGAAATTTTTTGTTCTAGTTCTGTGAAAAATGTCATTGGTAATTTGATAGGGATCACATTGAATTTGTAGATTGCATTTGGTATTATAGTCATTTTCCCAATATTGATTCTTCCTACCCAGGAACATGGAATATCTCTCCATCTGTTCATGTCATATTTGATTTCTTTCATCAGTATCTTATAATTTTCTGTATACAGTTCTTTTGTCTCCTTAGAAAAGTTTATTCCTAGATATTTTATTCTTTTTGTTTCAGTGGTGAATGGGATTGATTCCTTAATTTCTCCTTCTGATTTTTCATTGTTAGCATATAGGAATGCAAGTGATTTCTGTGTATTGATTTTGTATCCTGCAACATGACTAAATTCCCTGATTAGCTCTAGTAATTTTCTGATACTATCTTTAGGGTTTTCTATGTACAGTATCATGTCATCTGCAAACAGTGATAGCTTTACTTCTTTTCCAATCTGGATTCCTTTTATTTCTTTTTCTTCTCTGATTGCTGTAGCTAGGACTTCCAAAACCATGTTGATTAATAATGGAGAAAGTGGACACCTTGTGTTGCTCCTGATCTTAGAGGGGATGCTTTCAGATTTTTACCATTGAGAATAATGTTTGCTGTGGGCTTATCATATATGGTCTTTACTATGTTGAGGTAGGTTCCTTCTTTCAGGTAGTTAGAATAGGAAAAAGGAGTCTAGAATGGCAGTGGCTAACAGACAAGGAAGGGAAAAGCCTGCAAAAATAGAACAAAGGAAGGTCCGAGGACTGGAGTGAGGACCTCGGGTAAAACAAACAGCACTCTTGGATAGCCTAATTTACATAGGGCAGGCCCAGGGGGAGGAGAAAAAACATATAAAAAGAGGAGCCAAAATTGGTCTGGGGGCTTCTCTTCCCTTTGTGTCTTTTGGGTCGGCATGCCCTCATGCCTCAAGTATGTATTTTCCTTTACTTTCTAAATAAAACTGAGCTGTAACACTGGTCCGTCTGAGGGCTGTAACACTGGTCTGTTACTTCAAATTTTTGTTGTGATGAGGCAAAACCAAGGAAATTACAGACTCTCCCAACATCTATGGTGCCATTTCTTGGATTTAATCTGGCTGAAACAACCTCGGCACAGCCCCTGCAAAGAGGAACCCAAGGACAGCACTCCATGAACACAACCCAACTCCATGAAAGCTACCCCTGTGGAAGCTGAACGTGAAGAAAACCCAGTGCAGGGGAAATGACAAGAAGCATAACACTGGAAACTGGGACATGGAAAAACTAACTCAGCAGAAAGCTCACAAGACTCAGTCTCGATTCCAGAAGATCTCCGGTTTAGGTAGGAGGTCCTCACTCCTATGGCTGGAAGGGCATATGCCTAACAAAATCTTATTTCCTTTATAATCTTTCATTTCTTGTTTCTTTGAACCCCCCATGAACAGGCAAGTGGAAGTGGATGCAACTGAGGGACTCTGGAGAGGCTACTCCTCAGTGTGTCCTAAGGCTCCACTATCACCTGCTCTCTAGTAGCTGTTACCCAAGCCAGTGGGGGTTCTTCTGTCCTTAATCTTCTTTGTACCAAGGATCAGGCCAATGAAAACTGTGAACACAGGTCAGGTATTTAGCAGATTTTCTGGCAGTTTATGAAGGGGATTCCTTGGCATGTTTTCCCACTGATTTTTCCTCCTGTCTTTCAGCTCCTCTCTCCCAGGACTTTGAGCCTGGCCAAAATCCATGGTGCCTGACTTCAGGACGTAATGAAGCTCAGGCTTTCATGTCTCATTGCAAAAATTCAGTTAGAGACACAGCGATAGGTAAGATTGATGAATTTGTTTGGATTCAGTGAGAAGCACACTCCGCAGGGTGTGGGACTTTGCAGAGGGCAAGTGCTTCAGCCATGGAATGTGGTGTGGCTAGTTTTTGCCAGCTGGATGAGTTCATATGCTAATGAGTGGGAAGATCATCCCAACCATTGAAGAACCACCCACTCCTCCATCTTTGGTGCCTTGGAACTGCCCTGCCACCTCTGGGTGTCATTAAGCTTGCAAACTGGGAATCAAGGTTTAGTTGAATTTGGCTTGTCACCTTGGACCCATTTGATTTTAATTGGTTTTATGTTATGCCCTTGGACTTTGTCATTCTTTCAAAAATTGTGCCCTGTCCCTTTATCTTCTGTTTCATGCTCTTTTCCTGAGCCCGTCCAGGCCCACAACGTTACCTCTTCAATCTTTTGGAGGTACAACCAGAAAATATCTGGCCCTTGAGAGGGAAATACTGTGTAATATCCGATCCCTCTAGATATTCAGGCCTTCATCTTCTATGTTTCCTACAACATGTGCAACAACAGCATCTCTCGGGGAATCCCCTAGAGTGGGTGACAGGCACACAAGGCACTGCAGTGTGCCACACAGGCACTTCTGGCCTGCTAGAAGTCCATCTGTTGGCATCCCTTCAAGGACAACTGGGTTTCCAGGGATAATGTTTACCACTTTGGGAGATAGCCCTGAAGGGCATTTGGGTCCAAATCCTTACCACGCTTCTCCTAAAGGTTAAAACAACCCCCTGGATCGAATCTCCACTCCACTTTTATGGAACATATGGTCTGTTGCCTCTTATGAATTTGTTCTTAAGTCAATTACTAATTCCTACAATCAGGACCCTGTCCCCTTGTAGGCAACATCGCTCCACCCTGCTTATTATTAAAATACTCTAATGCCCCTAACAGGATCAGATAACCCACTTCTTTGTCATTACTTCTGTTATTACCTAAAGTGGGTCTGTGACAATGAAATGTTTACCATTGGAAACACCTTAACCTGCTCTTATGGAGAACTAGGAAAGGAAATCAGTGACTTACATTCCCTTAGAGCAGTAAGAGGATAAGGCTTATGGCTGTTTCACCAGGTTCCCATTCTCGGGCCACAAGCTTGGATTGCTTTTCATCATGACATCTATTTCCATCTGTGGTGAACAAACTGGCAATGAGTTAAGATTACAACCCCTTAATCCTACCCAGCTCTGGTCATGCTAGAGACCTTGGGGACGCCCAACTCCAGGCCACGGGTCCGAGGAGGTTGACCTGCCTCGATTTGCCTAGGGATCTGGTCCTTGAAATGTTGTCACACCTCAACCTGCTTGGGGATCTGCCAATCCAGGGGTCCCAGGAGGTCGACATGCCTTGACTTGCCCAGGGACCCAATTCTCAGGAGGCCTACATGCCTGAGCCTGCATAGGAATTCAATCTCCAGGAGGCTGTCACACCTCAGCTTGCCTGGGGATCTGCACCCTGACCCGGGGACACCTGTCTCTCAGGTTGCAACACTACTGGGTAGGATAAGCTTCAAAAAGACTCATGCCTAAGGAAGTCCACCCATGGAAATTGAAGGAGGCCTATTAGTTTTTTCTTTTTTCTTTTCCTCCCTGTCATCACTGTCTTTCAAATGGGAAATAACCAATCCATTTACCGGCAGACGCCCTTGAGATGCATCCTTGATAACTGGAAGCTGTTCAATCCTCTAACTCTATGGAGAAGTCACTTAAAATTCTTTGGTGCCACTGTGTGGCCACGGTATCCTCTGGGTGACAAGGAACGCTGGCCTGAGGATGGGAGTTTAAATTACAATACCATCCTGCAGCTAGACTTATTCTGAAAAAGACAAGGGAAATAGACAGAGATCCCCTATGTCCAAATTTTCTTCCAGCTAAGAGATATGAAGGAACTCTGTCTTAAGTATGGGATTGTTGTATGCCCTAAAAGTGAACCTACCAGGCAAATGGTATTAGGCACAACCAAGAGAAGGAACCACCCCCCTCCACATGAAGGCTCACCTCCCACAGCTCCCAAGTTGCCTGGTGCTCCTTCCTTATATCCAAATGTGCCCCCATACCTGGGAGCACCCCACCCCCAACCAAACCCAACTCAAGTATGTCCTTAGTCAAAACTGGAGGAGAATTCAGACCAACCCAGGTCCATAATCCCTTCTCCCTCTTAGAACTAGACGGATGAAACAAGACCTGGGAAGCTATACAGATGATCCAGGCAAATATACAGAAACATTCCAACATATTACCTTGGCCTTTGACTTGATGTGGAAGGACATCATGGTCATATTTATTCGAACTTTATCTGACCGTGAGTATCAGTTCAGTTCAGTTCAGTCGCTCAGTTGTGTCCAATTCTTTGCGACCCAATGAATCGCAGCATGCCAGACTGCGACAGAGGAACCAGAGATCAAATTGCCAACATCTGCTGGATCATCGAAAAAGCAAGAGAGTTCCAGAAAAACATCTATGTCTGCTTTATTGACTATGCCAAAGCCTTTGACTGTGTGGATCACAATAAACTGTGGAAAATTCTGAAAGAGATGGGAATACCAGACCACCTGACCTACCTCTTAAGAAACCTGTATGCAGGTCAGGAAGCAACAGTTAGAACTGTACATGGAACCACAGATGGGTTCCCAATAGGGAAAGGGGTACGTCAAGGCTGTATATTGTCACCCTGCTTATTTAACTTATATGCAGAGTACATCATGAGAAACGCTGGGCTGGAAGAAGCACAAGCTGGAATCAAGATTGCCAGGAGAAATATTGATAACTTCAGACATGCAGATGACACCACCCTTATGGCAGAAAGTGAAGAGCAACTAAAAAGCCTCTTGATGAAAGTGAAAGGGGAGAGTGAAAAAGTTGGCCTAAAGCTCAACATTCAGAAAACTAAGATCATGGCATCTGGTCCCATCACTTCATGGCAAATAAATGGGGAAGCAGTGGAAATAGTGTCAGACTTTATTTTTCTGGGCTCCAAAATCACTGCAGATGGTGATTGCAGCCATGAAATTAAAATGCTTACTCCCTGGAAGGAAAGTTATGACCAACCTAGATAGCATATTAAAAAGCAGAGACATTACTTTGCCAACAAAGCTCTGTCTAGTCAAGGCTATGGTTTTTCCAGCGGTCATGTATGGATGTGAGAGTTGGACTGTGAAAAAAGCTGAGCACCGAAGAATTGATGCTTTTGAACTGTGGTGTTGGAGAAGCCTCTTGCGAGTCCCTTGGACTGCAAGGAGATCCAACCAGTCCATCCTAAAGGAGATCAGTCCTGGGTGTTCATTCGAGGGACTGATGCTGAAGCTGAAACTCTAATACTTTGGCCAACTCATGCAAAGAGTTGACTCATTGGAAAAGACCCTGATCTGGAAGGGATTAGGGGCAGGAGGAGAAGGGGATGACAGAGGATGAGATGGGTGGGTGGCATCACCGACTTGATGGACATGAGTGTGGGTAAACTACGGGAGTTGGTGATGGACAGGGAGGCCTGGTGTGCTGTGATTCATGGGGTCACAAAGAGTCGGACGTGACTGAGCAACTGAACTGAACTGAACTGAACTTACTCCCACTGCACAAGGAGGGGACGCCCTCTATTGGAAGAACCAGAGAAAAGGCAAAAGGCACTGGACTCTGGTCCTCTCCTTCAGATGGGAGCAACCTCTTCGAGCCCCATACTTGGCTCAAAGCAGACGCCTTTGGTATGTATACTGAAGAACTGGAAGAAATTTTACCCTCAGGCCCTGTTAAAGAAGCATATCTTTTTCTTCACCAAGGCATGGCCTCAATATGATGTATCTGATGGTGGAAAATGGCCCCCTGAGGGCTCACTTAATTATAATACCATCCTCCAACTAGACCTGTTTTGTAGATGAGAAGGAAAATGATCAGAAGTCCCATATATACAGGTTTTCTTTGTCCTGAGAGAAAACACCCTCTTATGCAGGAGTTGTGGCCTTATTCCTTCTGTGATGCCTATAATTTCCCCCAGACCCTTGGGTTCAAACTGTCTGCCTTATCCAGGGATGCCCAAACCTAGCCTACGGGAGCCTCCACAATTTTTGGTAACACCTCCAGCACCAGCAGCAGCTCCCATCCTAGTGGCTCCTAATGCAACCCCGGTGATCTCTAGGCTATATTCTTCCCTCCTTCCATTACAGGAAGTTCCTAATGGGGACTTGCAACCCATGCAAGTTCATGTCCCTTTCCCCCTCCAAGATTTAAGACAAATTAAATTAAACCTAGGAAGCGTTACTGAAGATCCTGACAACTATAGGGTCTAACTCAGTCTTTTGAAGTGGCATGGAAAGATGTTATGCCCATCCTGACTAGCACCCTTACTGACAATGAAAGAAGTAGAGTAATTAAAAATGCCCAGGAATGGGGAGATGAATGGTATGCTACTAGCTTGCAGGGGATATCTGACAGTGAATCATCCTGGTTTCCTATAAGACTCCAGGCAGTGCCCATAGCTGATCCTAATTGGGCACATGACAAAGTCAATGATGACTGGAAGAGAGTTCACTTTATCAATTGCTTTAAGGAAGGCTTAAAAAAATCTTGAGCGAAGCCATTAAATTACTCCAAACTATCAGGAGTGACTCAGTAAAAGGAGGAAAATCCCACAGCTTTTCTGGAAAGGCTCAGGGAGGCATTGAGAAAACAGTTATTTGGACCCAGACTCCCCAGAGGGCCAGTTTATTCTTAAAGACAAATTTATTACTCGATCAGCTCAAGATATTCGGAGGAAACTCCAAAAATTGGCCTTCAGCCCAGATATGGATTTAAAGTGCCTCCTAAAAGCTGCCACATCAATATTCTTTAATAGAGATCAGGAGGAACGTAAGAAAAAGACAAGAGAGATAAGAGAAAGGTGGAAGCTCTCATTATGGCCCTACAGGGAGTTAACTTTAGGGCTGCAAAGGTGGGAGGACAAAAAAATCTGGAGCCTCTTTCCGTTATGGAAAGGACGGACACTTTAAGGGACAATGCCCCCAGCGCAAGCAGAGGTCACTACCGAGGCCTTGCCCCACTTGCAAAGGAGATCACTAGAAGAGTAACTGTCCCCAGGGACGTAGGTTTCAGGAGTCAGAAACTCAGACCCAGGATCAAGACTGAGGGGACCAGAGGCTTCCCACTTTGGCTCATGTCCTCATCACCACACAGGAGCCTCAGGTGACTCTAACTGTAGGCGGCCATCCTGTTATCTTCATACTTGGTACAGCAGCTACTTTCTCAGCCCTCCTCTCTAATCTGGGTCCTCCTTCTACCAAGTCAGCTACTATACGTGACATTTCTCGAAAGCTGGTTACAAAATTCTTTACACAACAGTTGAATTGTAACTGGGATTCTATTCTTTTTTCTCATGCCTTTCTGGTAATACCAGAAAGCCCAACCCCCATCCTAGGAAGAGATGTTCTATCTAAAATGCAAACTTCAATTCATATGGAAATGGAATCTACAGAAAACTTATGCTTACCCCTGACAGAAGTAGAAATTAACCCTGAAGTCTGGGCAACCAGAGAAAAGATAGGAAGAGCCATCTCAGCTCAACTAGTACAGATAACTCTTAAAAATC
Organism: Bos grunniens; assembly: GCF_055505025.1. Classification (NCBI taxonomy): domain Eukaryota; kingdom Metazoa; phylum Chordata; class Mammalia; order Artiodactyla; family Bovidae; genus Bos; species Bos grunniens. The sequence goes on along the minus strand of NC_141194.1, from coordinate 93,296,367 downwards.
CTAATAACTTTCCTTACCAGAAACAATACTCTCTAAAGCCAGAGGCAAAACAGGGACTTATTCCCTTGATTGAAAACCTCAAAGGACAGGGGCTCTTAATAGAATGTAACAGCCCTTATAATACAACTATTCTGGGAGTTCAAAAGCCTAATCAGGAATAGTGTCTAGTTCAGGATCTCTGCCTCATTAATGAAGCTGTAATACCATTACATCCTGTCGTGCCTAACCCCTGTACTCTACTCTTCCAAATCCCAGAAACAGCCACTTATTTTACTGTTTTAAATTTGAAGGCTGCCTTTTTTTTTTTTTTTTTGCATACCCTTAGCTCAAAGTTCACAATTTTTGTTTGCTTTTGAGGATCCATCTGATTTCTCTACTCAACTTGGACAGAGTTGCCTCAAGGATTTAGAGATAGCCCTCACTTGTTCGGGCAGGTGTTAGCCAAAGACCTAGCTGCCTTTCACACAACTGAATCTATAAAAGTCCTTCAATATGTAGATGATATTCTCCTTTGTGCTGACACAGACAAAAAATGTAACCAAGCTGTTTGTGACCTTCTTAATTATCTAGCTCCATATGACTACAAGATATCAAAACCAAAAGCTCAAATGTGCCAACAAGAAGTCAAATATTTAGGACTCAAACTCTCCCATGGAGTTTGAACCCTGGGAAAAGAAAGAATGGAAACCATTTTACAACATCCACTCCCTAATACTCTTAGATAACTCCATGGTTTCCTTGGCATAACCAGTTACAGCTGGATTTGGATTCCCCGATATGCAGAATCAGGACAAAAGGCATTACAATGGGAACCTGGAGAAATACATGCATTTAAGACTTTAAAACAGGCTCTTCTTCAGGCTCCTGCTCTCAGCCTGCCTGTGCTAAGTTACTTCGGTCATGTCCAACTCTGTGCAACCCTATGGACTGTAGCCTGCCAAGCCCCTCTGTCCATGGGTTCTCCAGGCAAAAATACTGGGGTGGGTTGTCATGTCCTTCTCCAGGGGATCATCCCCACCCAGAGATCGAACCCAGGTCTCCTGCATTGCAGGCAGGTTCTTTACCACTAGTGCCACCTGGGAAGCTCCTCAGCCTGCCTGCAAGAGACCAGTTTAATCTTTTTGTAGCAAAGATCAGGATAGGCAATAGTCACATTATCTAAAATTTTAGAAAGTAATCCCCTATCCCCTAGAACTAGTGCTCAATTAGCCGAATTGACTGTTTTAACCAGTGCCTTAGAGATGGGAACTGACAAGAAAGTGAACATCTATACTGATTCTAAATATGCTTACTTAGTCCTTCATTTTCACGCTGCTATCTGGAAGAAAAGAAACTTTATTTTATTTTTTTTTTTTTACTTTACAATATTGTATTGGTTTTGCCATACATCAACATGAATCCCCCAGGGGTATACACGTGTTGCCCATCCTGAACCCCCCTCCCACCTCCCTCCCCATACCATCCCTCTGGGACATCCCAGTGCACCAGCCCCAAGCACCCTGTATTATGCATCGAACCTGGACTGGTGATCCATTTCACATATGATAATTTACATGTTTCAATGCCATTTTCCCATATCATCCCACCCTCGCCCTCTCCCGCAGAGTCCAAAAGACTGTTCTCTCTTTTGCTGTTTTGCATACAGGGTTATTGTTACCATCTTTCTAAATTCCATATATATGCATTATTATACTGTTGGTGTTTTTCTTTCTGGCTTACTTCACTCTATATAATCGGCTCCAGTTTCATCCACCTCATTAGAACTGATTCAAATGTATTCTTTTTAATGGCTGAGTAATATTCCATTGTGTATATGTACCAAAGCTTTCTTATCCATTCATCTGCTGATGGACATCTAGGTTGCTTCCATGTCCTAGCTATTGTAAACAGTGCTGTGATGAACATTGGGGTACACGTGTCTCTTTCAATTCTGGTTTCCTTGGTGTGTATGCCTAGCAGTGGGATTGCTGGGTCATATGGCAGTTCTATTTCCAGTTTTTAAGGAATCTCCACACTGTTCTCCATAGTGGCTGTATTAGTTTGCATTCCCACCAGCAGTGTAAGAGGGTTCCCTTTTCTCCACACCCTCTCCAGCATTTATTGCTTGTAGACTTTTGGATAGCAGCCATTCTAACTGGTGTGAAATGGTACCTCATTATAGTTTTGATTGGCATTTCTCTGATAATGAGTGGTGTTGAGCATCTTTTCATGTGTTTGTTAGCCATCTGTATGTCTTTTTTGGAGAAATGTCTGTTTAGTTCTAAAACCTCAGATGGCAGTCCCATTAAATACTACCAAGAAATTATGTGCCTCTTAGATGCAATTAAACTACCCAAAGAACTGGCTGTAATACACTGCCGGGGCCATCAAAAGGATGATCCTGACATAACAGTGGGAAATAGGAGAGCTGACCAACAGGTAAAAGAAGGCAGCCATCCAAGTCTTTTAATACTCAGGCTCCCGTCCTTTGGAATAAGATCCCCAGTGACATAAAATCCCAGCATTCTCCCAGGAAATGTCAACACTCTCTTTATCATGGAGATACTCTACTCCCCTCTGGATGGCTTCAAACAGAAGATGAAAAACTTGTATTGCCCTACAGCACCCAATGAAAAATTCTTAAAACTCTACAGCAAACTTTCCATTTGGGAATTGAAAATACTTACCAACCTGCTAAGAGTCTTTTCAAGGGAAAAGGATTAATAAAAACTGTAAGCTAGATTGTTAAAGGATGTGAAGTCTGCCAAAAGAATAATCCCTGTAACAACCAGTCAGCTCTCCCAGGCTTACAGTGTACAGGAAGATATCCTGGAGAGGACTGGATATATTTCACTCATATGTCAAAAGCCAAAGGACATCAATACCTACTGGATTGGGTTGATACCTTTACCGAGTGGATAGAGGCTTTCCTTTGTAGAATAGAACAAGCAAAAGAAGTTGTTAAAACTTTAATATAGGAGATCTTTCCTTGCTTTGGCCTGCCACATGGAATTCAAAGTGATAGTGGCCCTGCCTTTAAGGCTACAATAGCACAGGGCGTCTCCCAGGCCCTAAGAATAGAGTTTCATTTACACTGTGCCTGGAGGCCTCACTCCTCTGGGAAGGTAGAAAAAGCTAAAATATGATTAAGCAACATTTATGAAAACTCTCACAAGAGCCTCACCTTTCCTGGACTTCATTACTTCCTTTAGGTCTTGTGAGAATAAGAAATACTCCACAGTCACTGGGACTCAGCCCTTTTGAAATGTTATATGGGAGGCCATTTCTCAAAAATGATTTACTTCTAGATCAAGAAACCGCTGAACTAACAAAATATGTCACTAACTTCTTTTCAAAAATAGTTACAATCCTTAGAAAATGGGATCTCACAACCAAAAGAAAATAAAAAGTCCTTATATAATTGTGGGAACTTGGTATTAGTAAAGGCTCTTCCTGACAATCAGTTCAGTTCAGTCACTCAGTAATATCCGACTCTTTGCGACCCCATGAATTGCAGCACGCCAGGACAGACTGGTTGGGTCTCCTCGCAGTCAAGGGATTCTCAAGAGTCTTCCCCAACACCACAGTTCAAAAGCATCAATTCTTCTGTGCTCAGCACTTCTACAGTCCAACTCTCACATCCATACATGACTACTGTAAAAACCAAAGCTTTGACTAGACAGACCTTTGTTGGCAAAATAATGTCTCTGCTTTCTAATATGCTGTCTAGGTTGGTCATAACTTTTCTTCCAAACAGCAAGGATCTTTTAATTTCATGGCTGCAGTCATCATCTGCAGTAATTTTGGAGCCCAGAAAAATAAAGTCCGGCACTGTTTCCATTGTTTTGCCATCTATTTGCCATGAAGTGATGGGACCAGATGCCATGATCTTAGTTTTCTGAATGTTGAGTTTTAAGCCATCTTCTTCACTCTCCTCTTTCACTTTTATCAAGAGGCTCTTTAGTTCTTCTTCGCTTTCTGCCATAAGGGTGGTATCATCTGCATATCTGAGGTTATTGATATTTCTCCCGGCAATCTTGAGTCCAGTTTGTGCTTCCTCCAGTCCAGCATTTCTCATGATGTACTCTGGATATAAGTTAAATAAGCAGGCTGACAATATACAGCCTTGATGTACTCCTTTCCCAATCTGGAAGCAGTCTGTTGTTTCAAGCCCAGTTCTTACTGTTTCTTCTTGTCCTGCATGTAGATTTCTCAGGGGGCAAGTCAAGTGGTCTAGTATTCCCATCTCTTTAGGAATCTTCCACAGTTTGTTGTGATCCACACAGTCAAAGGCTTTAGCATAGTCAATAAAGCAGAAGTAGATGCTTTTTAGGAACTCTCTCACTTTTTCGATGTTCCAATGGATGTTGGAAATTTGACTTCTGGTTCCTCTGCCTTTTCTAAATCAAGCTTGAGCATCTGGAAGTTCATGGTTCATGTAGTGTTGAAGCCTGGCTTGGAGAATTTTAAGCGTTAATTTGCTAGCCTGTGAGATAAGTGCAACTGTGCCGTTGTTTGAGCATTCTTTGGCATTGCCTTTCTTTGGGATTAGAATTAACACTGACCATTTCCAGTCCTGTGGCCACTGCTGAGTTTTCCAAATTTGCTGGTATGTTGAGTGCAGCACTTTCACAGCATCATCTTTTAGGTTTTGAAATAGCTCAACTGTAATTCCATCACCACCACTAGCTTTGTTCATAGTGATGCTTCTTAAGGCCCACTTGACTTCACATTCCAGGATTTCTGGCTCTAGGTGAGTGATCACACCACTGTGATTATTTGGGTCATGAAGATCTTTTTTGTATAGTTTTCCTATGTATTCTTGACACCTCTTCTTAATATCTTCAACTTCTGTTAGGTCCATACCATCTCTGTCCTTTATTGAGCCTAACTTTGCAGGAAATGTTCCCTTGGTATCTAATTTTCTTGAAGAGATCTCTAGTCTTTCCCATCCTATTGTTTTCCTCTATTTCTTTGCATTAACCACTGAGGAAAGCTTTCTTATCTCTCCTTGCTTTTCTTTGGAACTGCATTCAAATGGGTATATCTTTTCTTTTCTCCTTTGCTTTGGCTTCTCTTCTCAGCTATTTGTAAGGCCTTGTGAGACCTTGCTTAGGTCTTCAAAACGATCTTTAATAATAACTGTTAAATTTCAGCAGATGACTTCAATTGCCAGCAAATGCTTTTCATATTTAATGAATGTTTATTATAGTAGAATAAAACATAAATGTTTATTAATAAGACTTGAAATCTGTCCCCAAAGGGGAAAAAAGATAATTACTTACATAAAATAGCCAAGATTTGGCAAGCAGACTTCTCCTTGAAGATTAACTTCACAGATCATTTTCAAAACACCAACTGTGTTTGTTTAGAAAGATTCCCCCATGTTTTTTATTCAATGAAACAATAGAAAGTTCTCAAAATGAAGCTGTGTGAAGTCCACAGAAAATATTTTCTGTGAGGTGCAAGAGAACATAAACGAGTTTTTTTTCTCTCTTTTACTTCCCCAGCTTGAAACATGTCTTTCAAAAATAAAATTTCCTAATTCTCAGGGGTTTTTTTTGAGACATACTGATTTTTTAAATGGAAATAAAGAGAAATTAGTAGGAAGTCAATATACAGCTAAGGAGAACAAGAGGAAAAAAAGCAGAAAAGGCCAAAATTAATACCAAGGCCTTGGAGTGGTTGGGAGATGTAGACACTCCATTGTACCTAGAGAAGGTCAAACCCCAAAGATAGGGCAGCGAAGCCACCTATGGGTCTCAGATTGGAGAGAACTGAGCCGAGCCCAGGGCCTAGGACACAGCTGTGTGGACTGGGAGGTTCATGCGTGCAGAGGTGGAGAGGCGGGTCCTATGGGGGGTTGGGGGAGGGGGGATCGGAAGGCGAGCTCGGCGATGAGGCGGGGCCCTCACGTGACCGCAAGCTGCAGAGCGGTGCAGCCTTAAGTGCAGGCGTCACTCCTGTCTGGTTATCAGCTCCCCGCTGCCCTGAGCTCAGCGGGCTGGCATCGGGCCCGCGGCAAGTGGAGCAGGTAAGGGCCCCGGGGCCCGCGCGCTGACGCCAGGGAGGCAGTGGCCAACCAACCCTAGAGGCCCGCGCAGGGGTTCAGCATGGAGAGTCCCGGCGAGTTCTTTCCACACCCCAGCTTTCCTGGGAACAGAAATAAGGGCCCCCTGGGGTGGGCGTGCGGGAGGCGGGGGGCGGGGCGGGGACAGGGTTCCAGGGAGGGAAGCAGAGCAACTAAGAGCGATGGGAAATCATCGCTGAATTTCTGCAGGGCAATGGTGAGCCCGGGAGTGGGGCGGGGATGGGGCACCTGGCCATGGGGTGGGGGACGATGGTCGCTGGGGGCGGCGGGGGCAGGGGAGGAGCGGTGGTTCGGCACCGAGAGCTTGGTGACAGTACTCCCTCCCTCCATCCACTTAGGTCTGCGGGTCTACGTGTCAAGTGTTGTAGCAACTCACTTTGCAACAGGAATCGGAAGGAGGAGGAGACAGCAAGGATAGGCTCAGGTCGGTGCAGGGGACAGTGTGCGTAAAGGGGTGCAGAACCCCGTCATACCCCTCTCAACTTCCCCATGCCCCGACCTCCATTTTGATGTTTGAAATGGCCTAGGGGATGGATCTGTAGGGAAAATGGTGGGTTTGGGAGGAGGGAGGGGAAAGAACTGAGAAGGAACGGGGAGGGCCCCCTAGAGGATGCACGAAGCCTTTCAGGTGTGAAAATTAAAAGAAAGAAAACCATGATATCTAGACCTCTGAAAATTCCTAGTAAGGCCTCTGTCCTCGGTGCTGATCTACCCATCAAAAATGCAGTCGCTTTTCATGTCTTTTGTCTTCTAGGAGCAATGATGCCCAAAGAGGAACAAGTGCTGAAAAACCTCACCATGGAAAATGCCAACGAAGAAAATGAAAAAAAGGATGAAAAAGAGCAAGATGCTAATAAAGGAGAGCCTTTGGCCCTCTCTTTGGGAGCTGGTGAATATTGTGTACCTAGAGGAAATCGCAGACGGTTCCGTGTTAGGCAGCCCATTCTACATTATAGATGGGACATGACTCAGAGGCTTGGAAAGCCACAGGCAAGGATGAGAGAAGAGAATATAGAAAGGATTGGGGAAGAGATGAGACAACTCATGGAAAAGCTGAGGGAAAAGCAGTTGAGTCACAGTTTGCGGGCAGTTAGCACTGACCCCCCTCACCATGAACATAATGATGAGTTTTGCCTTATGCCTTAAATCCTGATGTTAATAGGGAGACACACTTGCTTCCTAAACTTACATGTTCATGATGTACCTTTGTCATAAACCTTTTGATGCCACTCATTTCTGGTGGGTCTCAGATTACCAGCTTCTAGATGAATGTTTTGACCCAGTCTGTAAGATTTTGTTAACAGGATAATTTTACCTGTTTCATGGCAAGATGCTTATTATATATTGTGAAGTAAATAAAGCAGTTTAAAAAAGTAATTTCTTTATGTATTCTTTTTTATTTCAAATTTAATACTTATCTAATACATAAAGACAAAAATGCTGAAATTAATGTACTGAAAGATTAATACAGGGACTCATTTCTGTGACATGGGTTGATGTCTTTTATAATTTCTGTAGTTTAAGAAGATGTGGAACTATTTTTAATGACTTTATGAGAGCCATAGAGTCACTTAATAAATACTTGGTTATGAAATTTGAATCTTTAAGCCTGATGAATAAACCCAGGAATTCTTTACAAATTGGGAGCTATATTTGCTTCACATGACTGTAAAACAAGGTCTGGTGTGTCTGAGCTGTGCTTTTACCTATTTTTTCCCCATCTCCACATATTAAGCAAGAACCCCAGATTTTCCCCTGAGATTTTCCCCCTACCCTCAGATTTTCCCTTCAAATATTTAGCAAGAGTCCCCAAAGATAGATCTCCCCAGTCCAGCATCCTTCCTCCCCCTCAGGGCTGCACTTTCTGCTAGTTAGTTTGTGATTCTGCCTGACATAAGGTAGGCACTTGGCAAAATACAATTAATAATGATTGCATCAAGAGCTCTGAGTTTTTGTCTCATTCAGTCCCTGAATAAAATAATCTTGGATATGTAACTTCAATTCTCCAGAAGAGATTATTTGCAATTCCTAAAGGAACACTGGATTCAGTTAATAATGTCCTAGTGTTTCTAAAACTATGATCATCAGCCACCTGTGTGAGAATCACCTGAGGAGTTTCTTAAAAATGTACCCGTCCAAATCTACTGAATGGAGCTCTGGAACTTCTGTTTTTAGCAAACTTCCCTGGTGATTCAGATGCACATTAATGTCTAAAAGGCTACTAGTGTGTATATACTTATTATGATCTCAGTTCTTCAGTAGGAACCATAATAATTAGAAGAACATAAAGATGAGTATCTGAATTCAGTGGAAAGAAGCATTAAAATGCAAAGCAGGAGAAAATTTAAAAGACCTTTAGGTTTACTATATAAAAATTAAAATTGAAAGTGTATACACTAAGAAGTTAACAGTGGTTCTCTTTTGTGGGATATTGGGTGATTTTTTTTCCTTGTACTCAACTACATTTGTCTTAAAGCATATGGATTACTTGTGCAGAAAAGAAGTACATCCAGATCCAGAGAACTCTAGAGTGAGCTTATAAACGCAATAAAAGTACATAAAAAATTCTCATTGACAGAAAGATATGTAGATTTCAAGTTACCCAAAGATACAGTATTCATGCACACATGCATGTTAAGTCATTTCAGTCATGTCTGACTCTTTGCGACACTATGGACTGTAGCCCACCAGGCTCCTCTGTCCATGGGATTTTCCAGCTAAGAATACTGGAGCAGGTTGCCATGCCCTCTTCCTGGGAATCTTCCCGACCCAGGGATTGAACCCAGGTCTCCTGCATTACAGGCAGATTCTTTACTGTCTGAGCCACCAAGGAAGCCTCCATGGTTAAATTGTCTCTCCTACTGAATGTGGGCAAAACCACTAAGTCTTATTTCTAATCAATAGAATACAGCAAAAGTGATGTGATGTCACTTCTGTAATTGTGTTACAGAAGATTATGACTTCTATCTTACTAGGAGACTCTCTCCCTGTCCTCTACTCCCTTAGTGGCTTTGAGGAAACAAGCTGCTATATTGGAGAGACCCATATGGCAAAGAACGGAGAGTATCTTACAGCCAACAGGCAGTAAGGAACTAAGACTCTCAGTCCTAGTCCTCCAAGAATACTGGAGTGGGTTGCCATGCTCTGCTCCAGGGAAATTTTCCAACTTTCAGATCAAACCCAGGTCTCCTGCATTGCGGGCATATTCTTTACTGCTTAGCCACCGGGGAAGCCCGCTAAAGAATAGTAATGCTTTTCACTAAAGGGTAATAATGCTTTTAAAACATAACCACAGTATCATAATCACAAGTAAATGTGGAAAACAATTATTTAATAATCGGTCATGGTTCAAATTTCCAATGGTTTCATAATTTTTAACCACAAACTATATAAACTAACAAAAATTAAATTGGGTTCCTGAGCATCACTATTGACCTTGTCAGGTTGTCACTAATGACAGGAACAACCTAATGTAAAGTTTTCTACTGGGAATCTGACAAAAGTGTATGCTTAAGAAAGAGTCTCATAACTTCTGAAGCCAACATAGACCTGAGGCTACAGATATTGAAAATCAGCAAATGTAAAGAAAGAAATTAGTTCTATACAATGAAAATGGGAGAAGGCAATGGCAACCCACTCCAGTACTCTTGCCTGGAAAATCTTATGGATGGAGGAGCCTGGTAGTCTGCAGTCCATGGGGTCGCTAAGTTGGACATAACTGAGCGAGTTCACTTTCACCTTTCGCTTTCATGCATTGGAGAAGGAAATGGCAGCCCACTCCAGTGTTCTTGCCTGGAGAGTCCCAGGGATGGGGTGGTGCGGGGGGGCAGGGGTGGCGGGGAACCTGGTGGGCTGCTGTCTATGGGGTCGCAGAGTCAGACATGACTGAAGTGACTTAGCAATACAATGAAAATATAGGGTAGCATCAGGGTTAGGGAAGGGAATCACATAGACAACTTCATAACCAAAACAGTCATCTGAGATTTTGACACTTATATTTTGAAGAAATCTTGGAAAACAGTTATACTTAGTCAAATTTGTCAAAATAATCTGTTTAGGAAAAAAAAGCATTGGCTAGGAAAAGCAGAGGTCAAGCTGACAATATTGGAAAGGTGCAGGCATAAATCATCAGCTTACTAATCACTCTTGTGGTTGGGTAAATTTCTATTATGGAGTTACAATTGGAGGAAAGGTAGGACTAAGGAACAGGATGAAAAAACAAGTATATGCAACCATTTTATCATCTACTTTAATTGAATAAGGCACAGAGTATGTTATTAAGAAGTCATTTGTTGTTTTCGAGAAACACAAAATTTGGAGGACTAATATAAGTACATTAGGCTTCCCGGGGGCTCATTGGTAAAGAATCTGCCTGCCAATTCAGGAGACGTGGGCTCAATCCCTGGGTTGGGAAGATCCTCTGGAGACAGAAACGGCAACCCACTCCAGGAGTCTTGCCTGGGAAATCCCATGAATAGAGGAGCCTGGCGGGCCACAGTCCATTGGGTCACAAAGAGTCAGACATGACTTAGCGACTAAGCAACAATAACAAATACAAGTACATGGAGGACGGGAATTTCCAATGATTAGGACTCAGCACTTTCATTGCCAGGGCCCAAGTTCAATCCCTGGTAAGGGACATAAGATCCCACAATCTGTGTAGTGCATCAAAAGGAAAAAAGGAAAAAAATAAGTATACGGAGAATATAATTTGTGAGTCAACTGGACCTCAAACCTTGAAAATGTGGATACCCTCTGGGAGTTCTAAATTGGTCAACTTGACAGGCAATGAATATGGCTTTCCATCTCTGTGAATAACAAAAGAAATTATCTGTGAATCTGGTAATAAAAAGGTTGAGAAGATCTAGTACTCCAATTAGCATCATTTGGGAGTTGTCCAATGCAGGCAGGACCATGGAAATGCTTCAGGAAGGAAAATAATAATAATATGCCCATAAGAAGCAGAGTCTGGGAGATTCTTTAAGACACTTGAGGTTAAAACAGGTAGAGGTCCAAGAACACTTTAGAAAACTTTAAGGAAGGAAACTATGAAATAGATGGCATAAATGTGGCATAAGAGAGAAGGAAACATGCAAAAACAGGACAAAAAGTAATGCAAAATGAGCTTAAGGGAGTTCTGACCATAATATCTAGCTGTCACAGTGGGGAAATGCATTCAGAAAAGATATCCATTAACATACCTTCACAATACTAAAAATAAATCTCTTTAAGAAGAATAAAAAGTAATTTCAGTTCATTCATAATTGGAAAATAAAGCTGTCTTCTGAATGTCAAAGAAGTAAAATTCACCACACACACTATGAATCAATGTAATAATCATACACACCACACACACTATATAATAATATAATAATCATACAATGTACACTATATAATAATAATAATGTAATAATCATATGCATCACACACACTATGAATCAATGTAGTAATAATCTAAGCAGATAATGTAAAAGTTTGGGTTCCAGAAAATAATGGTATGTACAAAACCAAAGGGAGAAGTAGATGGGCAGATAAGCTACCTAATACCTACAGTGATCCCCAGACAGAAAAAATCAAACATCTGAACAGTGCTAAAGCCAGTGGTGTGCTGATAAACTAAATGTTATTAAACAACTAGGTTTCCAGTAAACTATTCATAGTAGGTGGCTCAGTGGTAAAGAACATACCTGACAATGCAAGAGACACAGAAGATATGAGCTCAATCCCAGGGTCAGGAAGATTCCCTAGAGAAGGAAATGGCAAACTACTCCAGTATTCTTGCTTGGGAAATGTCATGGACAGAAGAGCCTGGCAGGCTTTAGTGCATGGGATTCAAAGAGTCAGACATGACTGAGCACAGATGCACACACATTTATAATGTTAGCCTATTTCCACTGTGTAAATACTCCTACTAAGCTAATTTTCAGCTACCAACAAGATAACACTTAATGTAGAGTTGAGAAGATATATGCACAATTAGCTGTTCTGAGCCATTAAGAGCCGGCTTCAGCACACCACTGGCTAAGAGTCTCCCTTACCAAGGTGGTTAAAACAGGGACAGTACTATGCAAGGAAAATTAAAGATCAAAATGAGAAAAGGAAATGTCTTTTGAAAAAGAGATATAGGATGAGCATAAAGGAGAGAAAGATAAAATGAGGCAGCACATAGGAGAAAAAGGACTGGAGGAGCATGTGTGCATGTCTATGTGAGTGTGTGTGAGCATGTATGTGTGAGACAGAGATTGGGTGTGTGTATGAGTGTGTGTGTGTGTGTGTGTGTGAGAGAGAGAGAGAGAGAGAGGGAAAGAGAAAGAGAGTGATTGGTATATTACCTAGACATTGATACCCCCAGGTGATTTAAGGTGTGTTTGTAAAAGCACAGACTGGAGTCCGGCAGACCTTAGTTCAAGTACTGGCCTCATTACTCACAAGTTTTGTGACCTTATACTAACTTGGTCAATTCCTAGTTTCATTTTTTTTGTTGGTAAAATGTGGCAAGTGTTTAACAAGATGCCTGTCATATGCTATTCTCCCAGTAAATGTTAGCTGTTAATGTTAACACACATGTAAAATTAAAAGAAAAAGGTTTAGTCACTAAAACTGACTAGCTTAATGTTTCAAACTTAACAGAATTAGTGGATTTTTTAAAGTATGTATTGATCCCACTAGTCAAAAGTTGGCATAAAAAGGATTGCATGTATGCCTGCTAAGCCCTATGGACTATAGCCCACCAGGCTCCTCTGTCCATGGGATTCTCCAGGGAAGAATATTGGAGTGGGTTGCTGTGCTCTCCTCCAGCGGATCTTCCCAACCCAGGGACTGAACTCCTGCATTGCAGGCAGATTCTTTACTGCTGAATCATCTGAGAAGCCCCAAAAAGGATTACATTTGGTGAAAGTGATTTGTCGCACAAAGTACTGTTCAATTTTTTAATCATCATTGATATTTAATAATTGAGAAATTACACAGGAAATTCAGAGGTTCAGTTCAGTTCAGTCATTCAGTCGTGTCCAACTCTTTGTGACCCCATGGACTGCAGCACGCCAGGCTTCCCTGTCCATCACCAACTTCTGGAGCTTCCTCAAACTCGTGTCCATCGAGTTGGTGACGCCATCCAACCATTTCATCCTCTGTCATCCCTTTCTCTTTCTGCTTTCAATCTTTCCCAGCATCAGGGTCTTTTCTAATGAGTCAGTTCTTCACATCAGGTGGCCAAAGTATTGGAGTTTCAGCTTCAGCATCAGTCCTTTCAATGAATATTCAGGACTGATTTCCTTTAGGATTGACTGGTTTGATCTTTTTCTTGTACAAGGGACTCTTAAGTCTTCCACAATACCACAGTTCAAAAGCATCAGTTCTTCAGCCCTCAGCTTTCGTTTGGCTTCCTGTATAGCTCAGTTGATAAAGCATTAGCTTGCAATGTGGGAGAGACCTAGCTTCAATTCCTGGGTCAGGAAGTTCCCCTGGAGAAGGAGATGGCAACCCTCTCCAGTATTCTTGCCTGGAGAATCCCATGGACAGAGGAGCCTGGCAGGCTACAGTTCATGGGATCACAAGAGTTGGACTCCACTTAGCACTATCTTCAGCTTGCTTTATGGTCCAACTCTCACAACCATACACGACTATTGGAAAAATGATAGCTTTGACTAAACAAACCTTTGTCGGAAAAGTAATGTCTCTGCTTTTTAATATGCTGTCTAAGTTGGTCATAGCTTTTCTTCCAAGGAGCAAGCATCTTTTCATTTCATGGCTGCAGTCAACATGTGCAGTGATTTTGGAGCCCAAGAAAATAAAGTCTACCAATATTTCCATTGTTTCCCCACCAATTTGCCATGAAGTGATGCGACCAGATGCCATGATCTTCATTTTTTGAATGTTGAATTTTAAGCCAACTTTTTCACTCTCCTCTTTCACTTTCATCGAAAGAGATTCTTCAGTTCCTCTTCACTGTCTGCCATAAGGGTGGTGTCATCTGCATATCTGAGGTTATTGATATTTCTCCCTGCAACCTTAATTCCAGCTTGTACTTCACCCAGTCTGGAATTTCTCATGATGCACTCTCCGTATAAGTTAAATAAGCAAGGTGACAATATACAGGCTTGAGGCACTCCTTTCTGCCTGGGTCCAGCCCCGGTGGATCCAGGGAATTCGAAGCGGGAACGGCGTCGGCGAGGATCAGGAAACAACTGCTTAATTAAATGTTAATTAAGGATATAAAGAGTAATAGAGTAAGGATAGCTCAGTAGGAAAATTCAGTGAAGAAAAGAGGCTGAATAATTCAGCCAGAAGGTAAGAGAAAGAACGACATGGGGATACCAAGTTCCGGTGAACAAGGCCCACACTTTATTTTCCAAAGTAGTTTTTATACCTTAAGTTATGCATAGAGGATAATGGGGGGAGGGATGGAGTCATGCAGTAAGCCAGGTTTTCTTCCTGCAAACTTATCATATGAAAAGTTTAGGTGATTTGCATCATCTTCTGGCCCGGAGGCCTGTTAACATTTTAAGACCCTTTCTTCAGAAAACTTATTTTTCTCTAAAGGTGATTAGTCAAGCGCCACCCTCCAAAAGCATTAGATAAAGTTGCATTCCTACAGAGCAAAGGTGTGATGGGCTATAACAAGACAAAGAATTAACTCAAGGGTCCAAGGTTACAAACACTGCCAGGGACACAGCAGGTAAGGGGTATGGAGACTTAGCAGCAAACATTGGCCCAACAAGTGAAAAACCCTTCACCAATACAATTTCTAATCAATCTTTTAACTGCTCAAAGGAATCTGTATTTAGACAGTTTAGAACATCTCATGCCTCTCACAGTTGGGAGGCTCTGAGCAATCACATGTGGCTGGAAAAACCTATTCAGGCAGGCTAGAGGACTTCCAAAGGAGTTTGTAGGTTGAAACACTATCACACCCAGAAACTTTATTAACTGGAGCTATAAGTTAACTCTTTTTTCAGAGAGAGGTAGTGGGGGACAGCCCCCCTCAAAGTCAGAGGTGTAGGTGAGAGCACAAAGCAGAAAGTAGGAAGACTTTGGTTTTGGGGGTAGATGCTCGAGAATTTCCAGGGGGACTCCTGAGGCTCGATCCCGCCTTTGTGTATGTCAAGTCTCCTTCCTCATGACCTTTGTCATGGGTGGAGCTCCTGCTCCCGGCATCTTTCCCAATTTGGAACCAGTTCGTTGTTCCATGTCCATTTCTAACTGTTATTTCTTGACCTGCATACAGATTTCTCAGGAGACAGGTAAGGTGGTCTGGTAAATCCAGAGTTTAGGTTTCCATAAAAAAATCAGTAGGTCTGTCAACCCTCAGCCTGCATTCTCTTGCACCAATTTACTAGAGGGAACTTAGTAGTGGCTTCAGTTCTTTAGAAAGACACGTTCCAGTTTAACTTTTGGTACCCATCTTTTCTTATTCAAATTACATAGTTATTTCTCTGGCCCTTAGAGGCATTTCAGTCTGTAGCCCCTAATCCATATTGGCTGCATTTCAAAATAATTTAGAGTAATGGTTCAGTAAATGAGTGGAATTCAGCCTAATTTGGGACTCAAGACATTTTTAGGTTGCAAATCTCAAGTGTACAATATGATAACCATGAGCCACATGTGGCTATTGAGAACTTGAAATGTGACTAATGCAATTTGAGATGGGTAAAAGTGTAAAGCACACGCAGGATTTCAAACACATAGTATAGAAAAAGAATTTACTTTATTAAAAATGTATATAAATGATGATTAAAAGACTAGACTAGAATGAATCAAACTGTTAAAAAAGAATATAAAATATCTTGTTAATTTTTATATGGATCATGTGTTAAAATGATAGCATTTTGGATATAATGTGTTAAACAAAATATAATATAAAAATTAATTTAACCAGTTACCTGTTCCTTTTACAAGTGAGTTTACTTGAAAATTTAAAATTAGATATGTGACTTACATTATCTTTCTATTGAACTATACCATTCCAAATCATTTTTAAGAAATATCACATTTTTTAATTAAAATATAATCTAACTTTTTAGTATTGCATTAAATAAGGCATCAATAGATTCAGGTTCTATTATTGTGAATTATTACCTTAATGGTCCACCGTTTGCTTAATACACGTTGTAAATTTCCCAAAGATAAGTCACTCTCCTGATGCAGAGAACCCATATATGCAGATTTTCCTGCTCCTCTCTTCAATCTCTGTGTCTCTGTTTCCCCTTCTTCTTCCTTCTTTCTCTTCCCTTCCTCTTCCTCCTCTTTCTTTCTGTTCTCTCTTCTTTTCAGACAAGATGCCTCATTTGCCTTTGCAACTTTGAAGTCTCTGTGGTCTGATGTTAAAATCCACATGCTACATAACTGGGCCTTAATGTAGTTCATACAAAAGGTACTGCCTTTTCAGGCTTCCCTGGTGTCTCAGTGGTAAAGAATCCACCTGCCAATGTAGGACACATAGGTTCGGTCCCTGGTCCAGGAGCAACTAAGCCCCCATGCCACAACTTTCGAGCCTGTGCCCTAGAGCCTGGTTCCACAAGAGAAGCCACTGCATGAGAAGTCCACACGCTGCAACTAGAGTGGCCCCTGCTCACTGCAACTAGAGAAAAGCCCGCACAACAATGAAGACCTAGCACAGCCAAAAATAATTCAATAAAATTATTATTTTTAAAACGTGCTGCCTTTTCAAGTAGGCATTTTGGATTTACATGGGTCTGTCCTGGTTTTTACTATGGATCATTCTGAGGTAGAAATTACTAGGCAGTCAGTGTAGAACTCTGAGATCTAGTCTTGTTTTTAGTAAACATCCCACTTCATTGTCCTGAATTCCTAGAATGTGTCTTTAGTCTCATAAATTATCAGCACTCAGACCCAGGGAAGGGCAGTAATTAAATTCTGTTCCATATGCTTGAGGGAAAAAAAAAACACTGGTGATCATTAATCCTAAACCCATACATCTGGTCAATGATAAAATGGCCATGGGACATGAAAAAGGGTAGTGACTTAATCCAAGGATCAAGAGAAGCCATAAAGATGTTAAGTATCTTGACCACTAAAATGATTGGTTAGAAATACTGTGATTTAAGGAAGGATATAAAAACTACTGTAAGTCCCACCTTGGGGGGGACTCTTTACCCCTTCTTAGTGTCTATTCTGAGAGCTATGTACATTCCTTCTTTTTATAGATCCTATTTGCTTGATACCATGAGTATTTGTGTGTTCATGGATGCCATTTTTGGCTACACAGATAAGAACTTGGATTCCTGTCTCAATTTGACAATTTGAACTTTTCAAAAGGAATTTCAAAGGCTTATTAAAGGAAAGTGTGATCCAAGTGCATTTCTTCAGCAAAACGTAACTAGCAACATAGGGCAGGTGGTTTCTTTACAACTAGTGCCACCTGGGAAGCCCTTATCAAAAGACATATTTTTTTAAAGTCTTAGCTATTAATTTTGCCTTTATTCATAGTTTCACAGAAAAAATTGAGACCTGGATTAAAAAAAAATTTTGTAAAAAAAATCTCATGCCAAATGATACACATTCATTTTGGAAAACACAAAGAATCATAAAAAAGAAATTCCAAAAATCATCTTAATCCTTATGAAAGAAAGTGAAAGTGCTAGCCACTCAGACATGCCCAACTTTTTACAACCCCATGGACTGTAGCCCTCCAGGTTCCTCTGTCCATGGACTTCTACAGGCAACAACACTGGAGTGGGTTTCTATGCCCTTCTCCAGGGGATCTTCCCAGGGATCAAACCCAGGTTTCCCACATTGCAAGCAGATTCTTTACCATTTGAGCTACCCAGTTCAGTTAAGTCACTCAGTTGTTTCTGACTCTTTACAACACCATGGACCGCAGCATTCCAGGCTTCCCTGTCCATCACCAACTCCCAGAGCTTGCTCAAACTCACGTCCATTGAGTCGGTGATGCCATCCAACCATCTCATCCTCTGTCATCCCCTTCTACTCATGCCTTCAATCTTGCTGAGCATCAGGGTCTTTTCCAGTGAGCCAGTTCTTCACATCAGGTGGCCAAAGTATTGGAGCTTCAGCTTCAGCATCAGTCCTACCAATGAATATTCAGGACTGACTTCCTTCAGGATTGACTGGTTTGATCTCCTTGCAGTCAAAGGGACTCTCAAGTGTCTTCTCCAACACCACAGTTCAAAAGCATCAGTTCTTCGATGCTCAGCTTGCTTTATAGTCCAATTCTCACATCCATACATGACTACTGGAAAATCCAAAGCTTTGACTAGATGGACCTTTGTTGGCAAAGCAATGTCTCTGCTTCTTAATATGCTGTCTAAGTTGGTCATAGCTTTTCTTCCAAGGAGCAAGTGTCTTTTCATTTCATGGCTGCAGCCACAATGTGCAGTGATTTTGGAGCCCAAGAAAATAAAGTCTGTCACTCTTTCTATTGTTTCCCCATCTATTTGCCTTGAAGTGATGGGACCAGATGCCATGATCTTCGTTTTTTGAATGTTGATTTTTAAGCAGATTTTTTTACTCTCCTCTTCCACTTTCATGAAGAGACTCTTTAGTCCCTCTTCACTTTCTGCCATAAGGCTGCTGTCATCTGCATATCTGACGTTCCTGATATTTCTCCCAGAAATCTTGATTCCAGCTTGCGCTTCATCCAGCCCAGCATCTCACATGTTGTACTCTGCATGTAAGTTAAATAAACAGGATGACCATATACAGCCTTGAGGTACTCCTTTCCCAATTTGGAAACAGTCCATTGTTTCATGTCGGGTTCTAACTGTCACTTCTTGACCTGCATGCAGGTTTCTCGGGAGGCAGGTAAGGTGGTCTGGTATTCCCATCTCTTTAAGAATTTTCCACAGTGTGTTGTGATCCACACAGTCAAAGGCTTTGGCATAGTCAATAAAGCAGAAGTAGATGTTTTTCTGGAACTCTCTTGCTTTTTCGATGATCCGATGGATGTTGGCAATTTGATCTCTGGTTCCTCTGCCTTTTCTAAGTACAGCTTGTACAGCTGGAAGCTCTCAGTTCACGTACTGTTGAAGCCTAGCTTAGAGAATCTTGAGCATTATTCTGCTAGCCTGTGAAATGAGTGCAATCGTACAGTAGTTTGATCATTCTTTGGCACTGCCTTTTTTTGGAATTGGAATGAAAACTGACATTTTCCAGTCCTATGTCCACCGTTGAGTTTTCCAAATTTGCTGGCATATTGAGTGCAGCACTTTAACAGCATCATCATTTAGGATTTGAAATAGCTCAGCTGGAATTCCCCCACCTCCACCTGCATCACTATGAACAAAGCTAGTGGAAATGATGGAATTCCACTTGAGCTTCCTAGGAAGTCCCTTAATCCTGTTACACATGTTAAATATTTCAGTTTATTTTCTTTTAGCCTTTTTTCTACACAAAATATTCACAAATGAAATCTTTTTCTATAAAAATTTGATAATACTGTATAGGCTATTTTGTATGCTCCTCTTCTACTTAACATTTTCAAAGGTTGCTGCTGTGGCCTGTGTTTTACTGGGATCCGTGACATCCCCTCCGGGGGAGACGAGGCTTGACTACTTGGAGCTTTTTGTGTAGCAAAGTTTTATCAAAGTAAAACAGAGATAGGGAAAGCGTCTGACACAGACATCAGAAGGGGACAGTAGGAGTGCCCGCTTGCTAGCTTTTAGTAAGGCATTTTGGGTCTGTTAGCAAGCTGCTAATCAGATAAGAGAGACAGGTCAAGGCTGAGGGAGTTTCACCAGGCCTCTTTCCCACGATATGCATTTTGGAGACAGGATAGCATGAGGTGTGTCATCCTGCCCCCCACCCCCTACCAGCCACAAAACAATGGACTTGAATCCTGGTTTGTTGAGCCACATTACCATCCCAAGGTTTGAGAAAAGAAAAAAAGTTATGCAGAACTGGTTTCATCAATAGAGAAGGGAGAAAAAACAAAAGTCTGCCACTTGGAGTTTATTTCCTCCTCCCACTTGGGGACCTCTGGCTTCCTACCTGTTACCCTCTCGTTTTTAAGATAACCCTTTTTTGCTATCTTTAAGAATTATTTCTGAGAAGGCAATGGCAACCCACTCCAGTACTTTTGCCTGGAAAATCCATTGGACGGAGGAGCCTGGTAGGCTGCAGTCAGTCCATAGGGTCGCTAGAGTCAGACACGACTGAGCGACTTCACTTTCACTTTTCACTTTCATGCATGGAGAAGGAAATGGCAACCCACTCCAGTGTTCTTGCCTGGAGAATCCCAAGGACGGGGAAGCCTGGTGGGCTGCCATCTATGGGGTCGCACAGAGTTGGACCCGACTGAAGCGACTTAGCAGCAGCAGCAGCAAGAATTATTTGAAATAAAATTGCTACTTAAATGGATTGACAAATTGAATATCATTACGATAGAATTGGGAGAAAATACATATGATTAAGTTAAGCATGCTAACGACATTTCTCGACATATAATCCAACTGAGAAATCATGCAGAAAAATTACTTTCATTACTTTAAAATGAAAGCAGGAGCCCAGATAGAGTCGTGCTCGACACCTTGACCGAGATTAAGCCGCCTGCCTTCCTAGAGGAAGCCACGGCGACACACACACAAAAAAAATAATAAAATAAGATGAAAGCAGGAGTCACAATACTCGTATCAGATAAATTAGACTTTAAAACAAAGGCTGTGAAAAGAGACAAAGAAGGTCACTACATAATGATCAAAGGATCAATCCAAGAAGAAGATATAACAATTATAAATATATATCCACTCAACATGGGAGCACCGCAGTATGTAAGACAAATCCTAACAAGTAATATCATAAAAAACAAAGAAAGGCTGTAAAAGTGTTCCAGATTAAAAGAGACTTTATCAACATGACAATGAAATGCAATATCTGATCCTGGACTAGATCTTGTACTAGAAGGAAAAAGTGCTAAAAAGGACACTGAGAGTCAGTTAACAGTATTAGAATACAGACAGTAGATTTAATAAAAGTATTTTATCCATGTTAAATTACTGAAGTTGACAACTGTACTATTACAGTTATTAACCGAATATCCCTATTCTTAGGAAATTCAGAAATATGTACTGAAGTATGTGGGATACTTCATGGGAATAAAAACCATGATATCTGCAGCAGGCCTTCCAAGAGTTTAGAAAAAAACTTTTTGGGTGGGGAGCAGACAAATAATAAAGAAACGGGGTGAAATGATAAGAACAAGTGAAAAATCTGGGCAGAGGTTATATGGATATTATTTGTATTATTTTTGGAACTTTTCTTTAAGCTTGACATTAAAAATTAAAAATGTGCAAAAAAAATAAAATAAAAAAAGAAAAGAAAAGAAAAGAAACCTATAATAATGGGAAACCAGTATAAAAAAAAATTAAAAAAAATAAAAGTAAGCTTTTACATGATATAATTTTAAATGGAAAATAAAATACAGGAAAACTAACATACAGTAAACACCAAGAGTTGTTATTATAACTAATGAATTGGGTTCAAATCATCAAGGAAAGGGCAACACAGATATAAAAATGAACAAAAAAGGAAAAGGTAAACCATTTTACTATTGAGTAATAGACGTGAGAAAAAATGATGTTTCATCAGTAATCAAGGAAATTCAAAGGAGAATAAGAAAATATTTTCAAATCACAAGGTGGTAAATAATCTTCATAACGATAACAACCTACATTTATTGATGCCTTACAATCTAAGTGCCTTACATGTCTTACTTAATTTCCCTACCCACATAAGTTGCACGCAGATACCAATGTTAGGCCCATTTTGTAGTTAAGGATAATGAATCACATACTCAAAGTCATATCACTATTAAGGTACAGAGCTAGAATTTGAACAGTCGAATTTCTTAGTCCATGCCATTATTAGTGATTTACATCTAGAGGTGAAGGTTCAGAAAAGTGGGCACTTTTTCATATGGTGCTGGTGAGAATGACAACTGGTACTTTTCTGAAAGTTAGTTTGAAGGTATGTGTCAAAAACTTTAAAATAATTCTACAGTCTTTAACCCCAAATTTCTGTGCCTATGAATACATCCAGATGAAAAGTCATACAAATGTCTTGTGTCTGAGCTGTGAAAACATCAAAGTGTGCAAATATGTAACTATATTCAATAACAAGATACTTATTTCAGCATAGTTGAAATGTCAAGAAACCCACAAAATTGAATACAACTTTAATACTTGTGCATAAGGTAGAAAATAAATACATTAGGGTTCAATAAGACTTTGGAAAACTATGCAGTCATTATAAATAATGGAATAATTCTGCCCAGAATGAAATGGAAAATTCTCTAAGAAATATTGGATGGGGGAATTTTAGCTATATGTGAAGAATAATTGACTCAAGTGGCTAAAATATTAAGGAAATTTATGATTTCATTTAGCCAGAAGAGCAGAAGTAGATACAGCAGGCTTCAGGACTGACTGATTCAACAACTGAAGTATGTCATCAAGACCCGAGGTCCTTCCATCTCTGGTCAGATTCCACCACACTAAGTGTTACATTTTTCCTGAGGCTGATGGTTGCCCCTGATGCAACAAGATGGTTGCTTATGGTGACTGAGGGCACATTCTTCTCTGTTTCTGTCCCTCAGGAGAAAAGAGATAAACTTCTCCTCTAACCATCGAATATAAGGCCTTTCCAATCTGACTGGGCCATTTTAAGATTGTTGGCCACCCTCAACTAGTAACAGTACTCAGGGAGGTTCTAGATCCTGATAGGTTCTGAACAAAAAGGACTTGCTCCCAGGAGCTATCAGCGAGGTAAACTGGGGTAGACATTCCAACGTCTGCAGTTTTGTTAGTGAGGAAGTGGGAACCGATGTTAGCTAAGCATATACTACACTGGATGCCTCAAAAATAAGAACGCCTCAGAACACTCTGACCTCCAAGAGGCCCTGAGTGGTAAATGACATAGCCAGAAGACACACTGAATAAACTTTGGAAGGAAAGGAGATAGATCATAAAAAACAGAACTTTCCAGAAAAAAAGAGGAAAAGGCCAACATGCAGAGGAAGGTAAAAGAGACAGAGTGAGGGGAAAGGAGGGAAGGGGAGAGAGAGAGAAGAAATCATGACTGTGACTTGGCAAAAGCTCCCCAGTTGATAGAAATCTGAGCTGTCCCTGGAGTCCTATGATCAAAAACCAAAAGCAAAACAAGGGGAAGGTGCTCCAAGTTACCAGGTCCGGTAAGACCGCTCACTATGGCTCAATGGACATCAGGTGGGTCTGTGCCCACAGATGCCCAAGAAACCAGTCAGTGAGAAAGAGAACCCAGTGGAGCTAATTCCAAGGAGATAAATTTTTCACACAGTTTCCACTTTCATCACATATATAACACCTCCCTTCTTAGAATCTTGCCCTGCTCTGTGGACCTGTGCCACATGTGTTGGGCACATCCCTTTCTTCTGAAGTAGGTAGAAAGTCAGCCTTGAATGTCGTTTAACAACATTTATAAGAAGCCCAAGTTTTAGTTGTCTCAGCTTTTAACCTTATTGGGGTTTGTAAGGATTTCCACTGGACATTGCTTGCTCGCTTGGTGGGCTCATGACCTCTACCTGAGCCAGACTACTCTCTTTTACTTATTCTTTCTTTCCAGAACTCTTTCTCCTAGGGGGAAAAAAAGTTCCAAACTTAGCTACATTTCAAGGCTCAACCGAGATTCTTCTTCCTCATGACAGCTTTGCTGGCTCTGTGAATATCTCCCTTCTTATACTCCTATTAAGCTGACAGAGCCCCACAGTTTTTCAATTTCTTTTTTACTAGAAGTTATGTGCAATAGCAGACCTTCCCAGGCCCATCTTGTTCTCCTTTCCCTGTGATATCTTGGATTGTGTTTTATAATTGTTTTGTATCTTTCACAGACTTTAGGCCACCGAATCAGTGAACTAGTCTGTTTCTCTTCTGGCCCCTTTCCAATCCAGTCTCTATATGGGAGTCCGAGGAATATTTTAATACTTTAAAGAAGAATTAGAACATGCTCCTTCTTTCAATTAGATCCCTTAAATTCCTCCATTGCATTTGAATACTTTAAAACAAAACAAATCATTACCATGGCCTTCGAGCTCTGCAAGACTTGGTTCCTGGTCACCTCTCACACTCAGCCAGGCCACTCTCCCCCGCTTTTGATGAGCTCCAGCTACAATGCCCTCCTTTGCTTCTAACTGGGCCAACGACTTTTCTGCCCTAGAGCCTGTGCACGTGCCATGGCTCCTTAAAGGCTTTCCCTCCCAACCTTCTCACTGGCCTCGATTAACTCATTCCTTATTTCCCCTTTAGGAATCAACTTAAACATCATGCCTACGCTTAATCCCTGGTCTAGCTCCTCATGTTATGCCTCACAGAAACTTGTTTTCTTTCTTCATCGTAATTTGGGATTACATGTTTTTTTAGTGTTTCTCTTCCACACTAGACTGTTCATCTCATGCTCTGAGAGATCATGTCTTTCTTATTTAACAGGGCATATCCTGCAACTAGCCCAGTGCCTGACACATGGTAAGTCCCATGAGATAGTAGATTACATCCTACTAAACTGTCATTTTTTTAAGGTAAAAACCAGGCACATATAGGCAATCTGCTTACGCTCAATCTCCTTTTATGATTGTTAGCATTTGCCTTATATACAGAGGTGCCTCTGTTCAAGTGCATAAATATTTACAATTGTCATGTCTTCTTTGGTGGAGGTGGCACAGTTGGTAAAGAATCCATCTGCCAATGCAGGAGATGCAAGAGACATGCTGGTTCGATCCCTGGGTTGGAAAGATCCCATAGAGTAGGAAATGGCAACCCACTCTGGTATTCTTGCCTGGAGAATTACCATGGCAGACGAGACCGGCGGCTACAGTCCATAGGGTCACAAACAGACACGACTGAGCAACTAAGCACACATATTGCCATTTTCTTAATTGTTTTGTGTTTGTTTTTGTACTTCTTTTTTCTTCCCTTCTTCTTTCATTATCTTTTCTTGTGTTTCTTGCCTAGAGAAGTTCCTTTAGCAGTTGTAAAGCTGGTTTGGTGGTGATGAATTCCCTTAGCTTTTGCTTGTCTGTAACGTTTTTTATTTCTCCACTCCAGTATTCTTCTCTGGAGAATTCCATGGACAAAGGAGTCTGGTAGGCTATACAATTTATGGAATCGCAAAGAGTGGGGCACGACTGAGTGACTTATACACACATACATGCACACACACACACACACACATGAAATCTGAATGAGAGCCTGGCTGGCTAGAGTATTCTTGGCTGTAGGTTATCCCCTTTCATCACTTTAAATGGATGTGGGTTTAAATGGAAGGGGTTTCCATGCCCTTCTCCAGGGGATCTTCCCAACCCAGGGATCAAACCCAGGTCTCTTGCATTGCAAGCAGATTCTTTACCATTTGAGCTACCCAGTTCAGTTAAGTCACTCAGTTGTTTCTGACTCTTTGCAACGCCATGGACTGCAGCATGCCAGCTTTCCCTGTCCATCACCAACTCCCAGAGCTTGCTCAAACTCACGTCCATTGAGTTGGTGATGCCATCCAACCATCTCATCCTCTGTCATCCCCTTCTACTCATGCCTTCAATCTTGCTGAGCATCAGGGTCTTTTCCAGTGAGCCAGTTCTTCACATCAGGTGGCCAAAGTATTGGAGCTTCAGCTTCAGCATCAGTCCTACCAATGAATATTCAGGACTGACTTCCTTCAGGATTGACTGGTTTGATCTCCTTGCAGTCAAAGGGACTCTCAAGTGTCTTCTCCAACACCACAGTTCAAAAGCATCAGTTCTTCGATGCTCAGCTTGCTTTATAGTCCAATTCTCACATCCATACATGACTACTGGAAAATCCAAAGCTTTGACTAGATGGACCTTTGTTGGCAAAGCAATGTCTCTGCTTCTTAATATGCTGTCTAAGTTGGTCATAGCTTTTCTTCCAAGGAGCAAGTGTCTTTTCATTTCATGGCTGCAGCCACAATGTGCAGTGATTTTGGAGCCCAAGAAAATAAAGTCTGTCACTCTTTCTATTGTTTCCCCATCTATTTGCCTTGAAGTGATGGGACCAGATGCCATGATCTTCGTTTTTTGAATGTTGATTTTTAAGCAGATTTTTTTACTCTCCTCTTCCACTTTCATGAAGAGACTCTTTAGTCCCTCTTCACTTTCTGCCATAAGGCTGCTGTCATCTGCATATCTGACGTTACTGATATTTCTCCCAGAAATCTTGATTCCAGCTTGCGCTTCATCCAGCCCAGCATCTCACATGATGTATACTGCATGTAAGTTAAATAAACAGGATGACCATATACAGCCTTGAGGTACTCCTTTCCCAATTTGGAAACAGTCCATTGTTTCATGTCGGGTTCTAACTGTCACTTCTTGACCTGCATGCAGGTTTCTCGGGAGGCAGGTAAGGTGGTCTGGTATTCCCATCTCTTTAAGAATTTTCCACAGTGTGTTGTGATCCACACAGTCAAAGGCTTTGGCATAGTCAATAAAGCAGAAGTAGATGTTTTTCTGGAACTCTCTTGCTTTTTCGATGATCCGATGGATGTTGGCAATTTGATCTCTGGTTCCTCTGCCTTTTCTAAGTACAGCTTGTACAGCTGGAAGCTCTCAGTTCACGTACTGTTGAAGCCTAGCTTAGAGAATCTTGAGCATTATTCTGCTAGCCTGTGAAATGAGTGCAATCGTACAGTAGTTTGATCTTTGGCGCTGCCTTTTTTGGAATTGGAATGAAAACTGACATTTTCCAGTCCTGTGTCCTTCACTGAGTTTTCCAAATTTGCTGGCATATTGAGTGCAGCACTTTAACAGCATCATCATTTAGGATTTGAAATAGCTCAGCTGGAATTCCCCCACCTCCACCTGCATCACTATGAACAAAGCTAGTGGAAATGATGGAATTCCACTTGAGCTTCCTAGGAAGTCCCTTAATCCTGTTACACATGTTAAATATTTCAGTTTATTTTCTTTTAGCCTTTTTTCTACACAAAATATTCACAAATGAAATCTTTTTCTATAAAAATTTGATAATACTGTATAGGCTATTTTGTATGCTCCTCTTCTACTTAACATTTTCAAAGGTTGCTGCTGTGGCCTGTGTTTTACTGGGATCCATGACATCCCCTCCAGGGGCGATGAGGCTTGACTACTTGGAGCTTTTTGTGTAGCAAAGTTTTATCAAAGTAAAACAGAGATAGGGAAAGCGTCTGACACAGACATCAGAAGGGGACAGTAGGAGTGCCCGCTTGCTAGCTTTTAGCAAGGCATTTTAGGTCTGTTAGCAAGCTGCTAATCAGGTAAGAGAGACAAGTCAAGGCTGAGGGAGTTTCACCAGGCCTCTTTCCCACGATATGCATTTTGGAGACAGGATAGCATGAGGTGTGTCATCCTGCCCCCCACCCCCCACCAGCCACAAAACAATGGACTTGAATCCTGGTTTGTTGAGCCACATTACCATCCCAAGGTTTGAGAAAAGAAAAAAGTTATGCAGAACTGGTTTCATCAATAGAGAAGGGAGAAAAAACAAAAGTCTGCCACTTGGAGTTTATTTCCTCCTCCCACTTGGGGACCTCTGGTCTTCCTACCTGTTACCCTCTCGTTTTTAAGATAACCCTTTTTTGCTATCTTTAAGAATTATTTGAAATAAAATTGCTACTTAAATGGATTGACAAATTGAATATAATTACAATATAACTGGGAGAAAATACATATTATTAAGTTGAGCATGCTAATGGCATTTCTCGACATATAATCCAAGGCATAAATCATGCAGAAAAATTACTTTCATTACTTTAAAAGTAAGCTTTTACATGATATAATTTTAAATGGAAAATAAAATACAGGAAAACTAACATACAGTAAACACCAAGAGTTGTTATTATTTTAACTAACGAATTGGGTTCAAATCATCAAGGAAATGGCAACACAGATATAAAAATGAACAAAAAAGGAAAAGGTAAACCATTTTACTATTGAGTAATAGACGTGAGAAAAAATGATGTTTCATCAGTAATCAAGGAAATTCAAAGGAGAATAAGAAAATATTTTCAAATCACAAGGTGGTAAATAATCTTCATAACGATAACAACCTACATTTATTGATGCCTTACAATCTAAGTGCCTTACATGTCTTACTTAATTTCCCTACCCACATAAGTTGCACGCAGATACCAATGTTAGGCCCATTTTGTAGTTAAGGATAATGAATCACATACTCAAAGTCATATCACTATTAAGGTACAGAGCTAGAATTTGAACAGTCGAATTTCTTAGTCCATGCCATTATTAGTGATTTACATCTAGAGGTGAAGGTTCAGAAAAGTGGGCACTTTTTCATATGGTGCTGGTGAGAATGACAACTGGTACTTTTCTGAAAGTTAGTTTGAAGGTATGTATCAAAAACTTTAAAATAATTCTACAGTCTTTAACCCCAAATGTCTATGCCTATGACAACATCCCAGATGAAAAGTCATACAAATGTCTTGTGTCTAAGCTGTGAAAACATCCAAGTGTGCAAATATGTAACTACATTCAATAACAAGATATTTATTTCAGCATAGTTGAAATGTCAAGAAACCCACAATATTGAATACAACTTTAATACTTGTGAATGAGGTAGAAAATAAATACATTAGGGTTCAATAAGACTTTGGAAAACTATGCAGTCATTATAAATAATGGAATAGTTCTGCCCAGAATGAAATAGAAAATTCTCTAAGAAATATCGGATGGGGGAATTTTAACTATATGTGAATAATAATTGACTCCAAGTGGCTAAAATATTAAGGAAATTTATGATCTCATTTAGCCAGAAGAGTGGAAGTAGTTAGGGCAGGCTTCAGGACTGACTGATTCAACAACTGAAGTATGTCATCAAGAACCAAGGTCCTTCCATTTCTGGTCAGATTCCACCACACTAAGTGTTACATTTTTCCTGAGGCTGATGGTTGCCCCTGATGCAACAAGATGGTTGCTTATGGTGACTGAGGGCACATTCTTCTCTGTTTCTGTCCCTCAGGAAAAAAGAGATAAACTTCTCCTCTAACCATCAAATATAAGGCCTTTCCAATCTGACTGGGCCATTTTAAGATTGTTGGCCACCCTCAACTAGTAACAGTACTCAGGGAGGTTCTAGATCCTGATAGGTTCTGAACAAAAAGGACTTGCTCCCAGGAGCTATCAGCGAGGTAAACTGGAGTAGACATTCCAACGTCTGCAGTTTTGTTAGTGAGGAAGTGGGAACCGATGTTAGCTAAGCATATACTACACTGGATGCCTCAAAAATAAGAACGCCTCAGAACACTCTGACCTCCAAGAGGCCCTGAGTGGTAAATGAAATAGCCAGAAGACACACTGAATAAACTTTGGAAGGAAAGGAGATAGATCATAAAAAACAGAACTTTCCAGAAAAAAAGAGGAAAAGGCCAACATGCAGAGGAAGGTAAAAGAGACAGAGTGAGGGGAAAGGAGGGAAGGGGAGAGAGAGAGAAGAAATCATGACTGTGACTTGGCAAAAGCTCCCCAGTTGATAGAAATCTGAGCTGTCCCTGGAGTCCTATGATCAAAAACCAAAAGCAAAACAAGGGGAAGGTGCTCCAAGTTACCAGGTCCGGTAAGACCGCTCACTATGGCTCAATGGACATCAGGTGGGTCTGTGCCCACAGATGCCCAAGAAACCATTCAGTGAGAAAGAGAACCCAGTGGAGCTAATTCCAAGGAGATAAATTTTTCACACAGTTTCCACTTTCATCACATATATAACACCTCCCTTCTTAGAATCTTGCCCTGCTCTGTGGACCTGTGCCACATGTGTTGGGCACATCCCTTTCTTCTGAAGTAGGTAGAAAGTCAGCCTTGAATGTCGTTTAACAACATTTATAAGAAGCCCAAGTTTTAGTTGTCTCAGCTTTTAACCTTATTGGGGTTTGTAAGGATTTCCACTGGACATTGCTTGCTCGCTTGGTGGGCTCATGACCTCTACCTGAGCCAGACTACTCTCTTTTACTTATTCTTTCTTTCCAGAACTCTTTCTCCTAGGGGGAAAAAAAGTTCCAAACTTAGCTACATTTCAAGGCTCAACCGAGATTCTTCTTCCTCATGACAGCTTTGCTGGCTCTGTGAATATCTCCCTTCTTATACTCCTATTAAGCTGACAGAGCCCCACAGTTTTTCAATTTCTTTTTTACTAGAAGTTATGTGCAATAGCAGACCTTCCCAGGCCCATCTTGTTCTCCTTTCCCTGTGATATCTTGGATTGTGTTTTATAATTGTTTTGTATCTTTCACAGACTTTAGGCCACCGAATCAGTGAACTAGTCTGTTTCTCTTCTGGCCCCTTTCCAATCCAGTCTCTATATGGGAGTCCGAGGAATATTTTAATACTTTAAAGAAGAATTAGAACATGCTCCTTCTTTCAATTAGATCCCTTAAATTCCTCCATTGCATTTGAATACTTTAAAACAAAACAAATCATTACCATGGCCTTCGAGCTCTGCAAGACTTGGTTCCTGGTCACCTCTCACACTCAGCCAGGCCACTCTCCCCCGCTTTTGATGAGCTCCAGCTACAATGCCCTCCTTTGCTTCTAACTGGGCCAACGACTTTTCTGCCCTAGAGCCTGTGCACGTGCCATGGCTCCTTAAAGGCTTTCCCTCCCAACCTTCTCACTGGCCTCGATTAACTCATTCCTTATTTCCCCTTTAGGAATCAACTTAAACATCATGCCTACGCTTAACCCCTGGTCTAGCTCCTCATGTTATGCCTCACAGAAACTTGTTTTCTTTCTTCATCGTAATTTGGGATTACATGTTTTTTTAGTGTTTCTCTTCCACACTAGACTGTTCATCTCATGCTCTGAGAGATCATGTCTTTCTTATTTAACAGGGCATATCCTGCAACTAGCCCAGTGCCTGACACATGGTAAGTCCCATGAGATAGTAGATTACATCCTACTAAACTGTCATTTTTTTAAGGTAAAAACCAGGCACATATAGGCAATCTGCTTACGCTCAATCTCCTTTTATGATTGTTAGCATTTGCCTTATATACAGAGGTGCCTCTGTTCAAGTGCATAAATATTTACAATTGTCATGTCTTCTTTGGTGGAGGTGGCACAGTTGGTAAAGAATCCATCTGCCAATGCAGGAGATGCAAGAGACATGCTGGTTCGATCCCTGGGTTGGAAAGATCCCATAGAGTAGGAAATGGCAACCCACTCTGGTATTCTTGCCTGGAAAATCCCGTGGACAGAGGAGCCTGGTGGGCCACAATCCATGGGATCAGAAAAAATCAGATACAATAGAGCATGCACACACACACACCATTCTCGGACTGATCCTTTGATCATCATGTGGTGTCCTTCCTTGTCTCTTGTCACAGTCCTTATTGTAAAGACCATTTAGTCTGATATGAGTATTGCTCCTCCAGCTTTCTTTAGAATTTAATTTGCATAGAGTTACTTTTTTAATCTCATTTTCAATCCATATGTGCCCCTAGATCTGAAGTGGGTCTCTTGTAGGCAGCATATATTTGGATCTTGGTTTTGTATCCATTCAGCCAGTCTATGTCTTTTATTTGGGGCATTTAATCCATTTGCATTTAAGGTAATTATCTATACATGTGGGCTTTCCTGGTAGCTCAGCTGGTGAAGAATCCACCTGCAATGCAGGAGACCCCATTGCAACTCCTGGGTCAGAAAGATCCCCTGGAAAAGAGATAGGCTACCCACTCCAGTATTCATGTGCTTCCCTGGTGGCTCAGATGGTAAAGAATCCCCCTGCAATGTGGGAGACCTGAGTTCGATCCCTGGGTTGGGAAGATCCCCTGGAGGAGGGCATGGCAACCCACTCCAGTATTCCTGCCTGGAGAATTACCATGGCAGAGGAGACTGGCGGGCTACAGTCCATAGGGTCACAAACAGACACAACTGAGCAACTAAGCACACATATTTCCATTTTCTTAATTGTTTCGTGTTTGGTTTTGTACTTCTTTCTTCTTCCCTTCTTCTTTTGTTTTCTTTTCTTGTGTTTCTTGCCTAGCAAAGTTCCTTTAGCAGTTGTAAAGCTGGTTTGGTGGTGATGAATTCCCTTAGCTTTTGCTTGTCTGTAGAGTTTTTGATTTCTCCACTCCAGTATTCTTGCCTGGAGAATTCTATGGACAGAGCAGTCTGGTAGGCTATACAGTTCATGGAATCGCAAAGAGTGGGACACAACTGAGTGACTCACACACACACACTTACACACACACACACACACACACATGAAATCTGTATGAGAGCCTTGCTGGGTAGAGTATTCTTGGTTGTAAGTCATCCCCTTTCATCACTTTAAATATATCCTGCTACTCTCTTCTGACCTGCAGAATTTCTGCTGAAAAATCAGCTGATAACCTTATGGGGATTCCATTGTGTGTTATTTATTGCTTTTCTCTTGTTGTTTTTAGTATTTTTTCTTTGTATTTAATTTTGTTAGTTTCTTTAATATGTGTCTCAGCATGATCCTCTTGGGTTTATCCTGTATGGGACTCTGCACTTTCTGGACTTAGGTGGCTATTTCCTTTCCCATGTTATAGAAGTTTTCCTCTATGATCTCTTCAAATATTTTCAGACTCTTTGTCTTTTTCTCCGACCCCTATAATTTGAAAGTTGGCATTGTCCTGGAGGCTTCTGGGACTGTCTTCATTTTATTTCATTCTTTTTTTTTTTTTTGTAAATTCTGCTCCATGGCAGAGATTTCCACCATTCTGTCTTCCATGTCACTTATCAGTTCTGCCTCTGCTATTCTGCTATCAACTCCTTCTGAAGTTTTCATTTCAGTTATTGTCTTGTTCATCTCTCTTTGTTTGTTCTTTAGTTCTTCTAGATCTTTGTTAAAATTTTCTTATATCTTCTTGATCCATGACTCCACTCTTTTTCTGAGATCCCAGATCTTCTTTACTATCATTACTCTGAATTCTTTTCAGATAATTGTTTATCTTGTCTTCATTTAGTTGTTCTTGTAGGTTTTCATCTTTCTCTTTTGCAATATATTTCTTTGTTGTCTCATTTTGTTGGACTTACTTTGTTTGTGGTCTCCTTTCTGTAGGCTGCTGCTGCTGCTGCTAAGTCACTTCAGTCATGTCCGACTCTATGCAACCCCATAGATGGCAGCCCACCAGGCTCCACCGTCCCTGAGATTCTCCAGGCAAGAACACTGGAGTGGGTTGCCATTTCCTTCTCCAATGCATGAAAGTGAAAAGTGAAAAGTGAAAGTGAAGTTGCTTAGTCATGTCCAACTCTTCGTGACCCCATGGACTGCAGCCTACCAGGCTCCTCCATCCATGGGATTTTCCAGGCAAGAGTCCTGGAGTGGGTTACCATTGCCTTCTCCGTTTCTGTAGGCTACAGGAATGTATTTCCTCTTGTTTATAGTGTCTGCTCTCTGTGTTGGGTGAGGTTGGTCCAGAGGTTTTTGCCATTATCCATTATCCCATTGCTATGTAGTTTGATTGGTGTTGCAGTGATCAGAGCCTGCCCTAAATATTGAGCGGGGGCTTCCCTTTGCTCTGTGGTTGTCGTTGCCTTGTCAGGGGCAGGGTTTGTTCCCTAGTTGTTGGAGTAAAACCCCCAAGATCTGTTTCTTAGCTGTGATTCTGATTTGTGGTGTGAGGTAGGTGGGATTGGAGCATTCCTACTGAGAGAGAAGTCACTGAGTATGCCTCTTCTGAAGATGTTCACTTGTGAATGTGGTTGGTTTTGTCCCCTTCTGCCCATTGTGTGGGCTCACAAAGTACACTGTTGCTGGTACTGCTCTCAGTCCCACCTTAACTGTGGAGATGCCAGCAATTGGCCTTGATGACTCTCAGGCATTGTTTTCTCCTGGCCACCAGTGTAGGTCCACCAAGGTTAGATCCCAGGGCTGTAGTATTCATGCACCTGGACCTTCTGTGGGAGCTATAGAGGCAGCTTGTACTCTGGTCTGGCCCAACTCCCATGTGTACATGCCCACAAAAGCCACAGCTGCTAAAGCCACCCTCATCCCCCATCCCAGATGCAAGAGTAATTTTCCTTTCAGATGTTTTGTAGGCTCTGAATTAAGGAAGCCATAAGTAGAGATATAACTTGACATTTTGCACCACCACAAGGAGAGATTTCAGCTCTTCTTCCTTAGTCACTCAACCCCTAGGGCTCAGCTCTTGTTTCATCCCTCCTATGGGAGAATTTCCTAGTGTGGGTAGCTATTTGCACCTTCCTGGGACAGTGGGGCAGGTCCTGACACTCACTGGTGGATTTCCTAGTACCGAGAGCTAACCATGGCCTTCTAGGCCAGCAGGGGCAGATACTGAGGCCCACTGGCAGAATTGCTAGTGGGGAAAGCTGTCTGCACCTTTTTGGGCCTGCAGGGGCAAGGCCTGCTGCCTTCCTACAAGTCTGGAAGAGGCAGCTAGTGCCCACCTCTGGAACCCAAGATAGTGGCAGCAACTCACGCCTGCCCGCTGAGCTCCTATAGGCATTGTCCTGTTGCCTGGGTGCACTCACAGGGTTAGAATTTCTTATGGTTGTCACACCTTTCTCCATGTGCATCTGCCAATAATGGTGCCCTGCCTCTCTGGTGGGGCAGGCTTCTTCCTAGTGATAGTTGAAAGCTTATGGTGTTCTGCCATATTCGTTGTCTCCAAAGGAGAAGATTTAACTCTGGGACCAAAGACAGTCTCAGACACTCAGAGCTTTGTGTAGTAGAAATTTTATTAAAGTGATAGTCACAGGAAAAAGCTTCTGACATAGATATCAGAAGAGGGTAAAGAGA
Organism: Bos grunniens; assembly: GCF_055505025.1. NCBI lineage: Eukaryota > Metazoa > Chordata > Mammalia > Artiodactyla > Bovidae > Bos > Bos grunniens. The sequence continues at coordinate 93,261,561 of NC_141194.1, read as the reverse complement.
TTACCCGTCTTGCTAGTTTTAAGCAGGGCATTACATACTTTTCTGCTAGCTGTTGAGAATAGAAAAAAAATTCCTCAAGGCTGAGAAAATCTTGCCCAGACCCTTTCCCATAACATACATACTGGGATGACATCAGCACGAGATTAATCAGAAGGAACAGGTTAACCCAGAGCTCAAGGCTGTGGAAGTTTTACCCAGATGTTCTTCCGTAACATACATTCTGAGCTCAAAAAAAGACATGTCCTTGAACAAGAGATACTGCTGCCTATGAGGCCTACTTGTATAAGGCAAAAGAATGTGAAAAAGAAAGAATGTTCACCTCCACCCTAAAGGGGCCTTAGGCTTGGACTCCTTACCAACCTGCCTAAGTTAGCTCTCTCACTAGTACACCCTCAGTCGCCACAGTGCATCCTCTTCAGGCTGTTTCCACACCTAACCCTGGTCTTTTCTCTGGGGCTGATCTTTGGAGTCTGCGCTTGAACACCTGACCCCCACCCTCACTGACAGAGGAGTGTTTCAGGTTGGGAAACACGGAGTAGTGGTGCCAACCCTCTGTGTAGGTTACTCCATTTTGCCTTCCACACTCTTCTCCCCTTTTAGGTTCTGAAACTTGCCCTCTGCCCAGTCTAATTTCTTTGCTGTTGAAGAGCCTTCCCAAGGTGCAGGAATCTTTCCTTCGGTTCCCTCCCTGGGGTGGAAGCCCCATCCTGATTCCTTCTTTTTCCTTTTGTTCTACCTGCTTATGTGAAGGTTTTATTGTCTTTTTGAGGTCCTCTGTCAGCACTCAGCAGCTGTTGTGTAAATCATTCCTCCTGTAGGTATATTTTCAATGTTTCTGTGGAGGGAGGTGAACTCTGCTTCCTATTCCTCCATCATCTTGATCTTCCTCATAACAAGACTAAAACTTAATTATAGGAGAGCAAAACACTTCCCTTTCCCTCACATCTTACCGGCACATCAATAGGGCTCCTGTATAGTAACAGAGGAATATGATGGGAAAAAATTGAACATTGCATATATGAGAACTTACTTAAAAAGTCTCTGGGAAAATCCAAAGTGAACAAAGATGACAAAAACAAGAACACAAGAGAAAATTTTAGTCTCTGATACCTACAGCTACAGCAAATAGTGAGTACAGCATAACTTCTAGGCAGAGAGACATAAGCCTCACACTAAAAGCCTATGTACCTCAATTCCTTTCCCATACTACATCATTTTTGGCTTTTAAAAAAAATTATGAGTCACACCAAATATAAAAAATATAATTCAGAGAGAGAGCATGCACAACTATTAGACTCAAGTATGATAGAGATTTTGAAATTATCAGACCATGAACTTATGGTGAGGGCTATAACAGGAAAAGTAGACAATGTGAAAGAAGGGGTATGTAATGTAAGCATGGAGATTGAAAGATTCAAAAGTAAATGCTAAAAAAAAAACACTGTAAGAGGCGTGAATAATGTCTTTTGTAGGCATATGCCATAGACTGGGCATAGCTGAGGAAACATTGCAATTAAAGGTATGTCAACAGAAACTTCCCAAACTGAAATGAAAAGAAGAAAGAAAGAAAATAATAGTATAGAATATCCAAGAACTGTGGACAGTTACCAAAGGTGTAACATATATGGAATAGGAATACCAGAATTAAAAGAAAGAAATAAAGGAACAGAAAAAATAGTATAATAATGGATGAGAATTTTCCAAAATTAAAAATACCTAAAAAATGTACATCAGTATATATCATATTCAAATTTTAGGAAATCAAAGACAAAGAAAATATTGAAACAAACCAAAGAAAGGGGAAAAAAACTATATAGGAGCAAGGATAAGAATTACACCAGACTTCTCTTCAAAAATCATGCAAGCAAGAAGAGAATGAAGTAAATTATTTAAACTGTTGAAAAGAAAAAAATTACTCATTTAGAGTTTTGTATCCAATAAAATTATCCTTCAGAAGTGAAGGAGAGACAAAGATTTTCTCAGATAAACACAAATTAAGAGAGTTTGATCCAGTTTATATATGATCCAGGAATTCTAGTATGGTTCAACATACAAAAATTGATCTGTGTAATTCACCACATTAACATAATGAATGAAAAAGACTACATAATCATTTCAATTGAGGCAGGAAAATCATTTGACAAAATTTAACACCATTTAATGATACAAAAGTACTCAATAAACTAGAAAGAGAAGGAATCTACCTCAACATAATAAAAGCCATACACAAAAAATACATATTAAGCATCATACTTAATGGGGAAAGACTGAAAGCTTTCCCTCTAAGGTAAGAAACAAACTGAGTGAGTGAGTGAAGTCACTCAGTCATGTCCAACTCTTTGCAACCCCATGGACTGTAACCCACCAGGTACCTCTGCCCATGGGATTTTCCAGGCAAGAATGCTGGAGTGGGTTGCCAATTCCTCCTCCAAGAAACAAAGTAAGGATGTCTATTTTCACCACATCTGTTCAGCATTGTACTGGAAGTTCTAGCCAGAAGAATTATGCAAGAAAAAAATAATAAAGGCATCCAAATTGGAAAGGAAGAAATAAAATGTAAATGATATTGTCTTACATGTTGTTGTTCAGTCATTAAGTCATGTCTGATTCTGTGACCCCATGGACTGCAGCACACCAGGGTCCTCTGTCTGCCACTATCTCCTAGACATTGCTCAGATTCATGTCCCTTGAGTCAGTGATGCTATCTAGCCATCTCATCCTCTGCTGCCCTTTCTCCATTTGCCTTCAATCTTTCCCAGCATCAGGGTCTTTCCAATGAGTCAGCTCTTTGCATGAGGTGACCACAGTATTGGAGTTTCAGCTTTCGCATTAGTCCTTCCAATGAGTATACAGGGTTGATTTCCTTTAGGATTGACTAGTTTGATCTCTTTGCAGTCCAAAGGACTCTCAAGAGTCTACTCCAACACCACAATTTGAAAGCAGCCATGATACTAAAAGACTGTTGCTCCTTGAAAGAAAAGCTATGACAAACCTAGACATAGTATTAAAAAGCAGAGATATCACTTTGCCAACAAAAGTCTGTATAGTCAAAGCTATGGTTTTTCCAGTAGTCATGTATGGATGTAAGAGTTAGATCATAAAGAAGTCTGAGCACCAAAGAATTGATCTTATATGTAGAAACCTTAAAGGCTCTACAAAAAAAAAAAAAAAGCTGTTAGAATTAATAAACGAATCCAGCAAATTTTCAGAATACAAAGCTAACATGCAAAAATCAATTGTATTTCTATACTTTAGCAGTGAATAATCTGAAAAGGAAATTATGAGAACAATTTCATTTATAATAGCATCAAAAGAATGAGAAAATAGAAAATAACCAAGGGTATTAAAGACTTGAACAATAAAAATGAAACACTGCTGAAAGAAATGAAGAAGACAGACAAATGAAATCACAACCCATGTTCATGGATTGGAAGACATAATATTGTTCAAATGTCAGTGGTATCCAAATTATAGATTAATTCAATCCTGATCAAAATCTCAATCATGTTTTTAACAGGCACAGAAAAATTTATCTTTAAATTCATATAGAATTTCAAGAAACCATAAATAGCCTGAACAATCTTGAAATAAAGGAACAAATTTGGAGGATTCACACTTTCTGATTTCAAAACGTATTACAAAGTACAGTAGTCAGTGAAGTACTGACATAAAGACAGACTATAAAGAATAGAGACTCCAGAAATAAACCCTTATATATCTAGTCAAATGATTTTTCACAAGGGTACCAAGGCCATTCAATGGAAAAAGAAAAGTTTTTTCAACAAACGGTGCTGGAAAATCTGGATATACACATGAAAAAGAATTAAGTTGAATCCTTACCTAACAACATATGAAAACATTAACTCAAAATGCATCGAAGACCTAAATGTAAGATCTAAAACAATTAGGGAAGAGGGAGGGGGGATCAAGAGGGAGGCGACACATGTATTTCTATGACTGATTCACCTTGACGTATGGCAAAAACCACCACAGTATTATAATTATCCTCCAACTAGAAAAAAAAAATTAAGCAAAAAAAAAAAAATTCTTAAAAAAGGAACGTCCCTGGTCATTCAGTGGCTAAGAATCCACCTTGCAATGCAGGGGACGCAGGTTCAATCCTGGTTGGGAGACTACCATCCCACATGTCACAGAGTGACTAAGCCCAGGTGCTACAACTAGAGTTAGCACAGTGCAATGAAAAACTCCACACAGTGCAACAAAGATCCCACGTGCTGCAACTAAGACCTGACCCAGCCAAATAAATAGATAAATTCCTTATAAAAACTCTTAAAAATTTCACAGTGTTGGACTTGGCAATTTCTTCGATGTGACACCAAAGATACAGATAACAAAAGAAAAAATAGACAAATTGGACTTCATGAAAAATCTTTCAATTTGTTCATCAAAAGACACTATCAGCAGAGTAAACCTACAGAGGCAACCTGTAGAATGAGAGAAAATATTTACAAATCATATTTATAATAAGAAATTAGTATCTTAAAAAATCAACAGCAAAATCCATACAACCTGATTCAAAAATAACCAGAGCAAAGGACATGAATAGACATTTCTCTGAAAAAAAATACAAATGTCCAGTAAGTACATGAAAATATGCTCAACATCACTAATTATTTGTTGTTGTTCAGTTGTTAAGTCGTGTCCCACTCTGCGACCTCATGGACACCATGCTTCCCTGTCTGTCACTATCTCCCAGAGTTTGCTCAGATTTATGTCCATTGAGTCAGTAATGCTATCTAACCATCTCATCCTCTGGCACCCACTTCTCCTTTTGCCTTCAGTCTTTCCCAGCATCAGGGTCTTTTCCAAAGAGTTGGCTCTTTGCGTCAGGTGGCCAAATTATTAAAGCTTCAGCTTCAGCATCAGTCTTTCCAATGAATATGCAGGGTTGATTTCCTTTAGGATTGTCTGGTTTGATCTCCTGGCTGTCCAAGAGATTCTCCAGAGTCTTCTCCAGCATCACAATTTGAAAGCATCAATTCTTCAGACCTCAGCCTTCTTTATGGTCCAAATCCCACATCCATATATGACTACTAGAAAAACTATAGCTTTGACCATACAGACTTTGTTGGCAAAGTGATGACTTCACTTTTTAATATGCAGTCTAGGTTTGTCACAGCTTTCCTTCCAAGGAGCAAGCATCTTTTAATTTCATGGCTGCGGTCACCATGAAATGCAAATTAAAATTACAATGAGATACCACCTCACACACATTAGGATAGCTAATATTAGAAAGAAAAAATAAAACAGAAAACAAGTGTCATTGAGGATGTGGAGCATCCTCACTGTAGATGGGAATGTAAAATGGGATAGCCACTGAGGCAAACAGTATGGTGGTTCCACAAGAATTAAAAAAGAGAATTGCCATACGATCTAAATCTGGATATTTATCCCAAAACTTTGAAAGCAGGATCTTGAAGAAATATTTATACACCCACAATGATAGAGAGCAGCATTATTCACAATAGCTAAAATATGGGGGCAACCCAAGGGTCCATTGACAGATGAATGGATGAACAAAAATGCAATATATACATACAATGGTATATTACACAGACTGAAAAAAGAATGAAATTCTTTCATATGCTACATCATGAATGAACCTTGAGGACATTTTGCTTTGTGAAATATGCCAGTCACAAAAAAACAAATACTGTATTAGTTCATTATATGAGGTATTTAGAGTAGAGAGCAAATAGAATGGCAGCCGCCAGAGACTGAAGGAAGTGAAATGGGGAGTTTTGGTTTAATAGGTACAGAGTTTCAGTTTTATAAGATGAAAAAAAAATAGAGCTGAATGTTGGTGATGGTTGTACATTATGAATATTTAATATCACTGAACTGCACACTTAGAATGGTGAATATGGAAAATTTTATATTCTGTCTATTTCACCAAAATTTAAAAATTAAAAAAAGAATATATGCTCCATTTGTTAAAAAAAAAAAAACAAAAAACGGAGTACACAAATATAGAGCACAGAAAGTAAAATTCTTTGGTACTCTTCTCTTCTAATGATGGTTGCTGTTAGTTTCAGTGTAGTGTTTGTATTTCATGTATGCATATTTTAACACATGTTAGTAATTCTTTTAAGAAAGATGTCACTATATATAATGTTCAGTCTGCTTTGTTTAATTAAAATTAATACAAATTTTTCACTAAATGATCTACATTTTCCCCTCTCCCCAGAAGTCTACAACAAAATAAAGCAAAAACTAGAGCATTAAATATAAAGATATTGAACCAAACATCTATTAAAGCACCAAAAAATGTTCTGGGAACATTTGTCCCTCTGTTGAAGTCCATCTTCTTAAACATATAATTGTAGATAAAAAACACATTCTTGCTGACATGCTTACTTTCAATCTACCCCAAACTCTTACCTGTTGTATGAACCATTTCCTAGTTAACATATTATTACCTCAGTGCTCAGCCTGCCTCATTTATGTTCCTTTGGTGGCAATTTACAATTTCTTAAAACTGTGGACACGAGAAAATATAATGTAAACACAGGCAACCAAAAGACCTGCTGGCAACCACTGTTAACACTGTGCAGTATTTCCCTCTGTAGGTTTTTCTGTAGAAGGCAGAGGGCTCTTCTGAACCAAAATAATGCTTTTTTCATATCCACTTCACTTTGAGGACTGGAAAGGTGTCTGCACTTTGACAGGACTTTGTCATGTGACAAAGGAGTCAGATTTTGAAGGGCAGAGGGGTACAGAGAAAATGCGCTGACACTTATAATCACTATCTTTGACTATTATTCAGTTGCACCTATTTTTCTGCACATGACCATAGATGCACATATATATTACATTACACATTCAATAAAAAATTAAATGAAACTATACAGCAGGTTGGAGAAGGCAATGGCACCCCACTCCAGTACTCTTGCCTGGAAAATCCCATGGATGGAGGAGCCTGGTGGGCTGCAGTCCATGGGGTCGCGACTGAGCGACTTCACTTTCACTTTTCACTTTCATGCATTGGAGAAGGAAATGGCAACCCACTCCAGTGTTCTTGCCTGGAGAATCCCAGGGATGGCAGAGCCTGGTGGGCTGCCGTCTATGGGGTCGCACAGAGTCGGACACGACTGAAGCAACTTAGCAGCAGCAGCAGCATACAGCAGGTGGTATAGTACAACTTTGCTCTTTTCTAAATACTTTACCAAATGGCCTTAAGACTATTCATCTCTGCGCTTATATCAGATAACACCTTTATGACCTAAGAAATATACAAAGGATCAGGGTGCAAGGGATTAATACCACATGGTTTTTTTGCCATACCAGTCCTAAGAGGAATTTTAGTGACCACTGGGAAAACAACATATTCATCCCTTTACACATGGAAGAATTCCTCTGAGGTTCTGGCAATGTTCAACATTTCAATCAAGCATAAAGAAGAAAATGCATATAATCAGGGATCTCATTAACCATTGACAACCAGTATAACAGATAGATGTGATATTAATATTTCTGCATTTTGAATTCTTTATGGGCTTGAAAAATATACCCTATAAAGTTTTATAAGGACTAAATAAGTTTATATGAATGAAGCATTTTAGAAATGTGCCTGGAAAAGAACAAATGCTCAATATTGCCACTAATAGTAGTTAGGTTCATATTCTTTGTATAAATGCATATAAATGCACACATTCATAAATTTCATATATATGTTTTAGCCAAATATAGTCATATTGCATATGCTATGAGAAAAAGATATGACCTTACTTTATTCAAGTGACTACTTAGCATATAATACACTGCTCAATATCATTATTCATTGGGAAAATCCAAACCACAAACATAATGCAGTGCCCTCTGGAATGGCTGAAAGTAAAATTAACTCTCTAATAATATGCTGGTGAATCTATAAAGTAAGTGGAACCCTTTACATGGCTGGTATGGATGTGAATTGGTACAGCCACTTTGAAAACTGTTAGGGTGTATCTACTAAGGCTGAACTTGCACGTACCTGATAGCCTACAGGTTATCCTGATAGCCTATATTACACCCATAGGCAAATATATATTGAAAGTGAAAGTGTTAATCACTCAGTCATGTCCAGCTCTTTGCAACCCCATGGACAAATACATAGTACTTCACAACAATTCATTTGTGTGTATGCAAAAATATATGTATAAAATGTTCATAGGAGCATCATGCATAAAAATCCAATGCTGAAAACAGCCAAATGCTCATCAATAACAACAGATAAATTAAATTTAGTAAAGTCAAAGAATGGAAAACTGCAGTGCAATGAAAATGAACAAAATATTGCAAAAAGTGGTAACAGACATAAAGAAGCCAGACACAAAAGAGTTCAAGCTGTATGATACCTTTTTTTGTAAACATCAAAACCAGGCAAAACTAATCCATGACTTAGCAATCCAAATAGTAGTGCACTTTGCATAAGGGCAGTGGTAGTAATGGCTGGGAGGACTCCGTGAAGGACTCCTCAGGGGTTATGGTAATGCTCTATACCTGGATTGGGGTAGGAGTTATATGGTGGTGTTTATGAAAAGTGTTGTTGAACTCACACCTTGTACAGTTCTGGTACCCCCACATTTCTGAGAGATTAAGTGTTTAATTGAGGATTTGTACTTTACAGACAGAGAGGAAAGTCACTGGTGCTGGTGGTGTGCAACTTCTTCAAGATATAAATGTGGAGACTTCAGGTAAAACTTGTAGATCCTCTCTCATTAGGATCCAAAGTTTTAAAGAGACCGTTAATCATCTGTAGACAAAAACTACAGACATAGACTGTCCAAGCTTAATGATAGGTTCAGAAGTTACCTTGAAGGTTTCTAGATCAGATCTTGACATTTGCTCCCCTCACCATCCCCAACAGCAAAATTAATTAAGCAAACAAACAAAAAAACAGATTCTGTTGCTTGCCAGGTTTGGCAACAACAAACCTACAGGGTCGCATCTTGATCCCCTGGACACAGTGTTCTAAGCTCTCAGAGACTTGTCTGCTCCTATCCTTTCATCAGTTCTCATATCCAAGTATCTTACATTGAAGCAACACTGGACTGTTCATCATAACTACCAAGTATACCTTTGTACATTGTCTCTTCTGTACCTTGGATCATACCTGGAATGTCCTCTGGAGACCTTTCCATGACTACTCATCCTTCATCAGTTCAAATCGCATCTCCTTCCTGAAGCTTCACTGAGAATTCCCAATCCCACTATTGGCAGGAAACACCCATACGCTGTTCATCCACAACGTGTCACTTATCTTTCTAGTCTGTTCATCCAAAGCATGTCACTTATATCTTTCTAGTATGTTGCTCTGATGCAATTAGTGTGAGGACTATAAGCAGAGAATGCTAAATATCAGCAGGTGGCAAATCTGGGTAATGGGTACTTTGGTGTTTGTAAATTTATTCTCTGAACTTTATTGCACATGCATATATGTTTGTCATGTTGCATTTTAAAATAACTTGAAAGTGTGGGCAAACAGATACTGTAATAAATTTCACAATCTTTTTGGAGAACAAATAACATTCGTGGAGCTTAATGGGAGCTATTTGATGACTGTGAAATTTCGTTAAGAATCCAAAACTCCAAGTGTTTTTCAACAGGAGCAACACTGGTGTTTAGGGGTGTGAGGTCACTCTTCTTGTGAGGCATCAACCATACTTGTCATTAAACAATACTGAGTACACCAATACAGTGAAATGCTATGCATCCATTAAAAGGAATGAGATGCTTCTATGTGTGCATAAATTTATATGTGATTCTGCATGATGGAGATGTAAATAAAACACAGTCTTTTGCACTGCATTTAAGATTTAAGAAAACTGTCACACTTACTTTTGTTTCTGTCTCAATTGGAAGAAAAGTTTTAAATAATTCTTCCTTATGTTATCAAGACAAACTGACTTTCATAGAGGGAAAACAAAATTCTTTCTTTAACAAAAATCTTATCAAGCTTTGAACTTGATGTGTTACTTTTACTGTTACATATTTTAAAGCATCAATAACTTTTACAATCACCATTGTTTGCAACTTCTTTTATCATATGGAAAATATTTCAACTTGAAATAAATGCAACAAAAAATCTTTAATACCATGAAAAAACAGTGATAAAACTTTCAGCTTAGAGCAGTTCTTATCTACCATATGAGCTACTAGATTAGTGAACAATAGTTTCTTGTATAAGGAATACTCTGCTTAGAAGCTGTTTACCATTCTAAACGATTATATTTTTCCTTGAGTTTGAATGCATTCAAGAAAATAAGAGGAATTTTACGAATGCTGCTCATCCTCTAAGGCAAAACAATATGAGGGTGACCCAGTTGGTGGTGACCTCTCTCATAAGGGAAAAGAAGAGTAGTGAGTAAGTACCAGGTTATTCCAGCTTTGTGGGATGCATTTCTCACCAGCAGCACCTAGAGGACTGAGGTTGGACCCCAATGACTCAGGAGAGGAAATATATTGGAAAAGGGGCAGAAGTTGGCCCACAAACCTCTGAGAGAACTTCACTGAACGATCCCCCTACTAGGTCTGTGGGCTCTCCCAATACTGAACGCTAAACCCGCACCTCCCTCATTCTGAAACTGGCTCCCTGTGTGCACCTCCAAGGGCAGAGGTGAGAGTAAACAGAGTGCTTTCAGAAAAACAGACCAGGGTTTCAGGTAAGGGAAATAATACACATTGAGCTACAGTGCCACCTTGTAGAAAATAAAACAGAGTTTTCCAGCATCTACCCACTCCAGTGTTCTTGCCTGGAGAATCCCAGGGACAGGGGAGCCTGGTGGGCTGCCATCTATGGGGTTGCACAGGGTCGGATATGACTGAAGCGACTTAGCAGCAGCAGCAGCAGCCTGGCAAGAACCAAAGAGGACATAAAAAGTTAAGAATTTTGCTACAAGAGTGAGTGCAGAAGTCCAGAGCAGGTGTGGCCATACAAGATTTGAGAAAACCTTAGATACAAGCAGGACCAACAAAAAATATTCTACTTGAAGACAGATAATAAAGTTTGTGAGAGATGACCACTATCAATACTTCAAATGTGAAAGTAGCAACAAAAATCCAAGGATCATGAAGAAACAAGGAAACATGTCATCACCAAAAGATAATGGTAAATTTTTCAGTTATCAAACTTAATGACCTAAATCTAGCTGATAAAGAATTCAAAACAGCAGTTTTGAGGAAACTCAAAGAAAGCACAGAAAGATAGTTCAATAAAACACAGGAAAACAATACATAAGCAAAATGAAAAATTTAACAAAAGAACAGAAATCATTAAAAAAGAATCAGACAGAAATTCTGAAGCAGAAGAATTCAATTAATGAAATGAAAAGTGCAATTAACTATATATATAGCTATATATATACAGCATATATATATATATATATGTACACAGCAGAGTAGACCAAATGGAATTTATAATAAGTGATCTGAAGGACAGAAAATGTGAAGTAACAGAGAACAAAGAAGTAAGGGCAAAGAAAGCCTGCATGATCTATGTGCTTAGTCGCGCTCAGCCGTGTCTGACTCTTTGCAACCCCATGGACCATGGCCCTCCAGGCTCCTCTGTCCATGGAATTCTCCAGGCAAGAATATTGGAGTGGGTTGCCATGCCCTCCTCCAGGGCATCTTCCAACCCAGGGTTCGAACTCAAGTCTCCTGCATTGCAGGCGGATTCTTTACCATCTGAGCCAACAGGGGGGCCCCTATGAAATGTAAAATGTTAAATAGTTGGTATTCCAGAAGAAAAAGAAAGGGAGAAGGGGCAGAAAGTTTATTTTTTTTAATGGATTAGAACTTCCCAAACCTGAGGAGAAACTTAGACATCCAAATTCATGAAGCTAATAAATCACCTTCATCTCAATGCAAAAAAAACTTCTCCAAGACACATTAAATGAAACTGTCAAAAAATCAAACATATAGAATCCTAAAAGCAACCAGAGAAAAAAAGATTGTAACCTATAAAGGAACCCCCATTAAGCTATCCAAATATTTCTCTGCAGAAAGTCTATAGGTCAGAAAAGGATGGAATGATACATTGTTAACAAAAAATTCAGCCAAGAATACTCTATCCAGCAAAGTTATCCCTCAGGTATAAAGGAAAAATGAAGACTTTCCCAGGCAAATGAAAGTTAAGGGAGTTCATTGCTGCTAGGCCTGCCTTGTAAGAAATGCTGAAAGAAGTTCTTAACGTTGAAATGAAAAAGATGCTAGTCAGTGACATAAAAACATATGAAAGCATACAATGCATTGGTAAAGGTAAATATACAGTCATATTTGGAAAAATCTAATTCTGTAACAGATTGGGATATTAACCGCTTAATATAAAGGCTAAAGGAAAAGATTAATAAAATTAATACTACTGAAGTACACACTTTAAAATGTTTAAGTGATTAAGGTAGAAAACTATATTTTATGCTTTTTTAACCACAAGTAAAAATTTAGAAAAGATAGTGAGGGTGAATGTTAAATTTGGAGTAAACTTGGCAGAACAGTATTGTGTTGAGCTGATGAACAGAGCTCATCAGTCAGTGAGGAGAAGGCCCTTAGTGAAAACTCTGTGAGAGGTTGCAGAGAAAGTAAATCAAAGGGTGAACAGAACTGATTCAAATGTATTCTTTTTAATGGCTGAGTAATACTCCATTGTGTATATGTACCACAGCTTTCTTATCCATTCATCTGCTGATGGGCATCTAGGTTGCTTCCATGTCCTGGCTATTATAAACAGTGCTGCGATGAACATTGGGGTACACGTGTCTCTTTCCCTTCTGGTTTCCTCAGTGTGTATGCCCAGCAGTGGGATTGCTGGATCATAAGGCAGTTCTATTTCCAGTTTTTTAAGGAATCTCCACACTGTTCTCCATAGTGGCCTCCCCATACCCTCCCTCTAGGTCGTCCCAGTGCACCAGCCCCAAGCATCCAGTATCGTGCATCGAACCTGGACTGGCGACTCGTTTCATACATGATATTATACATATTTCAATGTCATTCTCCCAAATCTCCCCACCCTCTCCCTCTCCCACAGAGTCCATAAGACTGATCTATACATCAGTGTCTCTTTTGCTGTCTCGTACGCAGGGTTATTGTTACCATCTTTCTAAATTCCATATATATGTGTTAGTATACTGTATTGGTGTTTTTCCTTCTGGCTTACTTCACTCTGTATAACAGGTTCCAGTTTCATCCATCTCATTAGAACTGATGGAGGGAGGAGGGTTCAGGATGGGGAACACAGGTATACCTGTGGTGGATTCATTTCGATATTTGGCAAAACTAATACAATATTGTAAAGTTTAAAAATAAAATAAAATTAAAGGGTGAATAGAGTGCTAATACATGGAGAGGGGCTGTGCTTTCTGTCTGGATACCTCAGTGTACCTGTAACTGGGTTTCTGTCTTTACACACCAGGTGGCCAGATCAGAATGTCAGCTATGAGAGCCTCAGACCAGGATGCTCAGCAAGGGGAAAGAAGGGATGGAACTTGGGATCTTGGTATAATGACTTCAACCATTATAAAAAATTCCAGAAAGCTCTGTCTGGTGAATTTTGGCAACACATAGACCTTCCCTCCCACCTGCCTGCTCTGCCTGTTCAAGCTGCTATCAGGCTTCTGTTATGACGTAGCACCAACATAACTCCAGTATCCGAGTTCTCTACAAAGAACTTTATTTAAAGAGAAAAAAAATACAATGTTGTCCCTTAAAAGCCAGCATATTGAACTAAGTATAAAGTAATTTTAACTCTGTCTGAAAAAAGAAATCTGATAGGTGTTAAATAAGCATACTCCAGAGCCTGCATACAATGAATCGCCAGGTAGCAGTAGTGTATCGGCAGTCAGCAGCACAGGGAAACACAGGGCTCTAAGAGGAATGGGGCAGAGACTGAAGTCTGGACAGCTGTATCCAGTGTCCCAGTCATGGGATGGCAGAACAGGGTGTGGGGGAAGAACTGGGCAGCTGATACAGAGGTGGGTGATGGAGGTAAACACTCAGCTCCTTGGGAGGGACCCTCTACAGTGGGAACAAGTCAACCTACATTGATGGGGGAAGAGATACACCAATGAATGTGATGTAGCTTTGGGGTCAACAACAGATGGGATTGCTGTGATATACATAGAATTTTCCAAACAGAACTGGATTCATACTAAACAAGCCTTTCCAAGACATCTGTTATTCTTTGCAAAATGTACTTCTTTTCCTTAAAAATGAAGATGGATGGAACCAGGTGGCCAGATAAGAACGTCAGCTAAGAGAGCCGCAGACGAGGGTGTTCAGCAAGGGGAAAGAAGGGATGGAACTTGGGATCTTGGTATAATGGCTTCAATCAGAGTTTTCTGGAATTTTTCACCACCTGGAAGCAATCCCTCCTTATCTATCATTTTCTGGATTACTGAATCCCGAGATTGGAATCCAGTGGGAGTCTGAGCTGAAGAAAAATTTACACTAGTGAGAAGGGGGCGATTGGGCTAGAGGAGACCTGGAAAGAGAAACATGCACACACAGATATGCTGTCAATTACATTTTGATTAAACTTCATCTCCCCACAAAATTGAACACAGTGAATGATTTTCCAAGGCAATGAGTATATGTGTGCATGTATGTGCACTATAATCTTCAACATCACTTCTGAGACTGCTGGAAGTTCCTCCCAGACTGGATGGAGAAATCCTGCACCATTTTCTGTTGCTCCAAGGAGAAGGTAGGCATGGAGTTGACAGGTTTAGGCTTTGGGATGAAGAGCACAGGCTCAGTCTTCTTGGGGCTGAAGTCACTCACAAGCAGCTTATCATTCACAATACAAAAACTGGAGGAAATACGGACTCTTAGACAATTGACAGATGTACCGACCCACACCCCAAAAATTATCTGCTCCCACTGGCACTCAGTAACCAGATTCCTTCCATCCCCCTCCTGTGTCTGTCCCCAGACTCCTTGACTGGTTCCTCTGCCCCTTGTACAGAGCCCACCTTCAGAGAGATTGTCTACCAGCTTCACTCAATGGATAGCCTGATCCCCAACCCAGGGACAACTTCACATCTACCCTGAATAGCAGCCCAGTACACTACAGCACAGGAGTGCACATTCTGATCCCCATTTTCAGAAGAAGATACCAAGTCACAGAGAAGCCCTGTGACTTAACCAAGGTCACACAGAGAATGAGTGTTGGGTCAAGGAGAAAACCCATGTGCTCAAGGAGAAAACCCATGTGCCAGTGAGAAAGCCCATGCTCTTCCTAGGTTAGACTGCTCCTTGGAACTACCTGCTGGCTTTCCACAATACTGAGTCGGCCTAAGGTCTGCACCACCACACGCCTAGGGCCCTGAGACCAGGTTGGTTGGGCCATCCCACCCACAACACAGCTCTTACCTGGAAGAGGTGGCAGGGGTAGTGATGAAGGTCCGGGTGAAGGAACGCACACAGCCAGGAAACCTTCCTTCTACTTCAACAAAAAACAATAAACAAGAGTACCCCTTAGAGCCCCATGTGTTTACGGGTTCCCACAGGGGTCCCCAGTCAGGGTCTGACTTGACACTCATGCTGAGGGGTCAGTTGTTCACTTGGGGAGCCTGGGTGTTGGGAATGGGGAGGGCAACTGGAGGGCGGTCTGCTCCCAGTAACATGTTCCCATGACAACCACTTTACAAGTTCATGGGATACATTTTCCTTAACTGCCCAAGATGTGGGTATATGGGGAAACTGAGAGGTTAAGTATTGGCCCAAGTTCTCAGTGTAAGGATCTGGTATGGGAGCCATGAAACTCCACAGCCTGTGTCCCTAATGCCCAGAGTGAACAGGGCAGACATGAACGCAGTTCAGACCTGGGTTGTCTGTGGGAAAACTGAGGGCTGGAGATCACAGAGGGGAAAGGGAGGGGAGGGGAGGGGAGTCCAGAGGAAGGGATGGAATGGAGAGCAAGGGAGGGGAGGGAAGCTGGAAGGAGGGAGGGAGGGAGCCCAGCCAGGGGAGGGAGCCGTGGACGGTCTGGGAGGGATCTATGAACACTCACCTTCCTTGAACACTCCATTCACAGAGAAGCAGAGCATTGTTTGCTGAAAGGGAAGAACGCAGGTACTCAGTCACCCCTCAACTTGATTCCTCCCCATCTGCAGCTTCCCACCCCTGCTCCCAACAAGGCAGGAAGCAGGTGCCCACCGTCTGGAACCACATGTCCACCATGAAGGACTTTAAGTCATGCTGAGTTTTGGGCAACCCACAGAGGGCATGCACAATGTCACATTTTGTGTGTTTCAGCAGCTGGAACCGCAGATCTGTGGAGGAGGGGAAGCAAGCAAAGGTCAGGGACCCTATGAATCTTCCACTCACTGCCCTTTCCTGCCCAGTCTTCCCACTACACACTCACCAGGGTCCTTGAGTTTCTTCATATTCCTGCTGTTCTTGAAGTATGCACACATGCTGCTTCTAGGAGACACAGAGGAAATGGGTTGGTGGTCCAACCAGCATAGGTGTCAGCAGGAGCTGGCCTGCATCTGCTGGGGAACCAGATGGCCCTGGGGAGGAGTCTGGGCTGTGATACTCACGGGCCTGGGTCCTTGAAGTGGAATGGAATGGTCAAGGAGAAGCAGGCTTCCTCATGATAAGCACACAGGAGTCCCTGGCGGTCCCCATAGTCATGGATCAAGTAATATCTGAGGGGGAACAATGAGGACAGTCTAGCTCTGTGGTATGGAACTCAAAGGAGATTTGAAAACTCCCAAGAGCAGACCTGCAGAGCAGGCAATGGCAACCCACTCCAGTACTCTTGCCTGGAAAATCCCATGGATGGAGGAGCCTGGTAGGCTGCGGTCCATGGGGTCGCTAAGAGTCGGACACGATTGGGCGACTTCACTTTCACTTTTCACTTTCATGCATTGGAGGAGGAAATGGCAACCCACTCCAGTGTTCTTACCTGGAGAATCCCAGGGACGGTGGGGCCTGGTGGGCTGCCGTCTATGGGGTCGCACAGAGTCGGACACGACTGAAGCGACTTAGCAGCAGCAGCAGCAGCATGAGCAGACCTGAGTTTGGGTGGCCTCCCCTGTACTAGCCCTCCCCTTGCTCAGATTCCCAAGGGTACTTACTGCTGCAGGAATTGCAGGATTAGACTCTTCAGCTCATCAGATCCAAAGAAGCTTCCCTAGAATCAAAACAGTTCTCAGGACCAGGGCTGACACCCCCTTGTGTACCACCTAGAACCCTGCTGGATCCTCCATGCTCACCTTGCATGTTGGTAAGCACTTGGGGGCTTCAGTAGCACACTTAGACCCTGAGAGTGTCTCCTGGCCATCCTAGGGGAAGGAAGAGGAAGTCAGCAGGGCAGTCCAGAATGTGATGCTAGATGATCAGGGAAAAGAACGGACCCAGGATGGGGGTGGGGGTCTGAGATAAGAGGAGAAAGGGTCCTGGAAATGCCAGGGGCAGGACTACATGTCTGTCATCTCCATGGGTCCCTGAAGCCTGTGGAGAACATGGTTGAAGAAGATCCAGGGCCTTTTCAGGTTCCCACAGAGGATGGTACACTCTTCCTCCCTCAGGACATGTAAGGGTCAGGTTCAAAAATGGAACTTGGACAGGTCCTAATGGGTTTCAGAGTAGTTTGTGGGCACTGTCAGTGCTAGTTAGAGGACTCTGTGATTAAGGGATACGCTTACCAAGCTTAGTAACCTGGGGAACAACTCCAGGATGGTGCTGCCAAAATCAAGACAAAAGAGAAAAGCCAGTGAAAATGTGGACGTGACCCTCCTCATGAGAGCAAGTCACTTACAGCAATCACAGCCCTGTGTGTGCCCCCCACCCACAATGCAGTATGCTAGGCTTCCAGGGCCTTGGTCACCACTCCGTGGACTGACCCAGAGGAAGGCTGTTCCCTCTATCCCTTCCTCCCACCACCTTTCCCCTGGGTGGCTCCCAGCCAGACTGTCCTGATTCCCTTCTCCAGTGCCACAAGGACCAGCAATTCAAACCCTTACTGGAGGTCTTCCTCCCCTCCCTTCCTCCCTTCCTCTACCACCCAGTGAAGGCTGTGGAGAGAAGAGGAAATGGGGGGGATGAGAGCCCAGGGCTTTGCTACTTCACAGGGGTTTCATCACTCTGTCAAGTCAGGACAAACCTCAGGGATGGCCCAGGAGGCTGTGACAGGGAGGTGAGTGAGGTGGGACTCAGGAGGGAGGGAGGAGGATGAAGACAGACATGGAGTGGAGGGAGGAGGGGAGAGATGAGAGAGACATAAGGGTGTAGAGGCAAGGCAGAGAGAGACCTTATGTTGGTTGACTTATCAGGGGAGGTGGTGCACGTAGCATTTCTGTCAACCCACATCCCTTCTGGTTCCAGCTGTTGACCCTTGTCCATCTCCCCTGCAGACTTCACCTGGAATTATGGGGAACACCCACATGGACTAGATGGCTCTGCATCCACACCCATCCTTTCCCTACAAATCCACTTCCCTTCATCTGTCACCACCCCATAAGCCTTCCCACATCCCTTTGAAAGGAAGATCTAAGTGCTCCACCTCACCTCAGTGTTGGAAAGATTCAAGTTCTTGGTGTGGGAAGCATTCTCCATAATGGTGGACAGGCTATGCACCATGTAGGGTTTTTTGTTGCTCTGGTCCAAGGACGAAAGCTATGATGAAGAAAGAAGAGTGAGGACCCCAAAGGGGATATCTGAGACAAATATGCCTCTTCTATCTGATCTCTCCAATCCTCATCATCAGCCTCAACATTGGGCCTAGGTCCTCACCTTGGACCTGACCTCTGGATGGATGTGCAGGGAGGCGGGCATGCCATTTCTACGGTTCCATGTCATTCCAATATCATAGATCATCAAATCTCCAGGAAACCAGGAGGGAAACACAGGCTGAGAGGGCCCTGGTTGGTGCACCTCCAGCACCATCCCATCCCCATGATATCATCTCCGAGTGTCTTTCCCAGACAGACCCTCTACCCTCACCTGCCCTACAGTTACTGCTACAGCCATACCAGGGCCAAAGAGGAGTCTCTGGATGTCAAGAGATTGCTGGTGGACATCGTATGGTTTGTTAATGGTCAGCTTCAGTGTTAGGGATGGGGTTCAGTGGCTCTGTGTCTGAGGGTGAGCAGGGGGAAGAGGTGGGGCTGGGTATCAGTGCACAGCTTGTGTTAAGTCTGCATTACCTTCATCTGCTCCACCTTTTCAGACTTCAGTGCTTTCTGCACAGATTTGGGTGCATCACAGGGCTCAACAAAGATAGATATCTGTAGAGAACACAAGAGGGGCTGGGTAAGCTCCAGGAAATCTGTGCATGGGATCAAGCAAGACCATGCCCCTCTCCTTCCCTCTTGCCCCTATTCAGCCCTGTTCATGCCCTTGACACACACCTTTTCATTATCCTCATTGAAAATCTTGCCATTGACATTCTTCAATGCACCGGCAATGTTGGCATTCTCTACAAAGAATTGGGCCTGCATTTTTTCATAGTGAAACTGTAGGGAGAGTGACAAGAGAAGCAGAATATGAGACCAGAGCCATTTCTCATCTGGGCCTGCCATCTACCCCATTTCTTCTCATTGCCTCCATGTCCTCTCTTACTTCGACTGGAATGAAGGGGACACTGCATTCCTTCTGAATCAAATCCAGCAGCCACTTCTCATCATATTTTATACCAAAGGGAATCTAGGGGCCAAAGAAGAAATGGGAAACAAAATTGATGCAATAGAATCCAAGGTTAAGATAAGACCCAACTGTGTCTTACTTTAGAACCTATTTTCAGGCTTTAAATAAATTCTTAACATAGGACAATATCTGTTATCGCTAACTTTTGTACAAGGCATGGATTTGCTAAATATAGTTTCTTTCCATTCATATACTCTTCCTGAAAAAATAATATGTTTCACATGTATTTCCTTTTATAACGTTCCAAGAGATCCATGTGAGATAGGCCTGGCCTGCCACTCTGACATGGACCCCAGAGACTCAACCTCCTCCCACACTTAGCTTGAGCCAAACTGTGTGATCTGGTATGAAGTGCTTCATCTCCCTGGCAGCAGGTTTCCTCCTTTGCTTTTAGACAACTTCTCCCATGCTCCTTCTTGCAGTCAGTCTGTTTCCTTTCTATTGCTTCTCTGAACTTGCCCTTAGATGATCTAGGAAGATAGTCCCTAGTAATAACAATACATTACCAACACCACTGCCCCAGAAAAGTTCCCAGCATCTCTACACAAATCCAACATGACTCTCTCTGTCATCTTCTACATATTAGGTCCATTTATCCAGCACACTCACTATAATCTTGAACCAGCTCCCCAAGGTCTCATTCTGTCTGTCTCTCTCCATTCTTCTCTCTGAAGGCTTTTGCTTTGTCTCCATATTAATATGCATTTGCTCTTGTTTCTGAAAACTGCTTCTCTGACGACGGGATGGAACAGCATAGGGAGCACTGTCGGGAAGTGGAGAGAAGAAAGTGGTCCATATAGACTTAGAAAGTCTTCTCCACATTTTTCCACATGATATCAGAGCTACAATAAAGATTGCTTAAACATTAGCCAGATCCCATCATTCCTCACTCTTCCAGATTGGAGAGAAGAATGACATGTTTAACTACAAGGTTTTATTGTTCACTGGTTGGTACATGTCAGCCATGCTCACTGGTCACTTACTATCTTGTTTGGAAGTCCATGGGAACATCACCTGAATCTTGCTGCTGCTGGGAATTGACACGTTCAGACGAATAGTTGTATCGCCTTCGGTAAAAACTCCAGCTTCGTGCTCTTCTTTGTAAAGGGTTCGGTTTATCACTGTCCTCTAAAATTGACAACAACAGATCAATGGTCCCAATACCAGAAGAAGTCTTGGGTAAATATCATGGCTAAGGAAAAAAATATCACTGACTGTAT
Organism: Bos grunniens; assembly: GCF_055505025.1. NCBI lineage: Eukaryota > Metazoa > Chordata > Mammalia > Artiodactyla > Bovidae > Bos > Bos grunniens. The sequence continues at coordinate 93,240,694 of NC_141194.1, read as the reverse complement.
AATCTAAACAGAAATGCATCACTGTGCAAAAAACAAAGGCTGAGAGACTTCACTGTGGCTCCACTTTTCAGGAAATGAGAGGTGCAGAGCATTCACAGCCAAGAAAACAGGCACAGAAGAAAGGGTCTAGATCTAGAGTGTAGTCTGTGATGTTAGATCCTGCTCTACTTGGTTCAGGCTAGGTGACATGGGACAAGTGACTTTTAATCCCCAAGTCACACTTCTCTGCTCTGCTCTAGGGGGACAATAAAACATTCCCTGAAATCTACCCTGGTGTGATGTTCAAGGGTTGAAACTGGTCTGCCTCACTGGAGGAAGAATTAGAGAAATGAAAGATAAGTCTGATGAAAATATCCAGAATGGAGCCTGGAAAGATATATCAGTTCAGTTCAGTTCAGTTCAGTCGCTCAGTCATGTCTCTTTGTGACCCCATGGACTGCAGCACGCCAGGCCTAAACTCATGTCCACTGAGTCGGTGATGCAATCAAACCATCTCATCCTCTGTCATCCCCTTCTCCTCCCACATATAATATGGAAAATACCAAAAGCAAGGTGTAGAGAATTAAAGGTGATGCAGTGAGTATACTGAAAACATGGTTAATGTGAATCCCAGAGAAAAGGAAAGGAAAAGTAGAGAAGTGATATTTGAAGAGAACTTGGTTGAGAAGTTTCCAAAAGTAACAAGAAATCAACTTAGGATAACAATGTTAGTTGGAGAAAAAATAAATTTTAAGGAAAAACATTCCTAAAAAAAAATGTATTCGTTTCACCATAATGTAACAAAAAGTCAGAAATTTTGTGACCAGAAGATTCAAACTAAAAGTAATATTACAGGCTTTTTTTTGGGCAGAAGAAATATTATCCCAGGTGGAGTCACATAGATACAGGAAAGAAAGACTAATATCATTTGTGAATATGTAGGCAAATTTAAACGAGTAGGCAAATTTAAACTACATAAAATGATGATAGCAATATTTTCTGGGGGTTCACATATATAGAGAATGAAAATGAATGACAATAAATTTGGAAAGAGTATGTGGAATCAATGTGTCTCAAGGTCCCATAATTTTCTGAGGAGTTTTAAAGAGCTAATGAACTAATATTAGATTGTGAAAGGACTTCCCTAGTGGCTCAGATGGTAAATAATCAGCCTGCAATGAAGGAGACCTGGGTTCAGTTCCTGGTTTGGAAGGATATCCTGCTGAAGGGAATAGCAGCCCCGTCCAGTATTCTTGCCTGGAGAATTCCATGGACAGAAGAGCCTGGTGGGCTACAGTCAGTGGTGTCCCAAAGTGTTGGACACAACTGAAGCAACTTACCATGCACCACCACCAGACTGTTAAAAGGCAAAAATGCACATTGTAATATGAAGGGTAAGCACTACAAGAATAGCAAAATGATGTTTAGATATCTGCATGAATTAAGAATTCAATAGTTGCAAAATATTAACCATTTCAAAGGAAAGGAAAAGGAACTTAGAAGCAGCAAAATAAATACGTAGCAATATGATACACATAAAGCAAATTATATCTATCTTTACATTAAAAGATTCAGGCTAAATATTCTAAATAGAAAGACAGATATTTTCAGACTGGACTAGAAACATTTCATCAAACACTCTTGAAAAGAGAAACATGTGAAATTTAATCATCAGGTAATCTGAAAATAAAAAATGATAAAATGTATATCTTGTCCACATTAATCTACAGAAAACTGGTATAACCATATTAGTAAAAGAAAATGTACAGTTTAAAGAGAAACATTATAAGAGAAAGAGGGAAATTTCCTTATGATGATGGGTTCAATGCAATAAGAAGATATTAATACAAAATTCTAAATTTGTATACAGGTCTTAAAATAGAGCCAAAATATGCAAAATAAAACCTGACAGAAATAAGAGGGAATGGACAAATCCACAGTCACAGTGAGAAACTTTAACACTTCTCACTGAGTGACACATAAAATGGCAAACAAAAACTCAGCTAGAGGGAGAGGATTTTTAAATGTGACTTAAACAAACAAATTTATTTAATTGACATAGAACAATGCACATAGCAAATACTCATTGAATATTCCAGAATAGGTCATATGCTAGGCAAAAAAGCAAGCCTCAAAAACTAAGGACTAATACAATTTACCCTGACTAGTTAATGCAATATTCAGTAGCAATGGTGGGGTTTCCGTCCTCCCTCCACCTCTAGTATAAATACAAAGAACATTAGTTTACACAATCCCACCCTCTACCTAGGTTATCATCCCCACTCTCCAAACCCTAGACCCAAGAAGATCACATTACTCTTTTCCTTAGCCAGGGAAAAAAATTCACCCAGCCAAGGCCATTTCCATAGGAGGGGAAGTTTTTTACCTGCAGTCAGAAGGAGTTTGTGAGAGCCCATTTCCTCAGGAGAGTAGAAAACAGTCAGCCTGGGCCCTCTCTCACCTTTCTCTAAACGAGGATTGGCTGGTTAGGGGTCCTATGGGGAGGGGTGGGGAAGGGAACCCAGAAACCCTCCTGTCCTGTGGAGATCTGAAAAGAAGTTCTCATGTAGAGTGACTCACCCATGGGGTAACCTGAAGGCAGAGATTTGTCACCGCTGTCCTCACAGGCTTCTCTAGAAGAGAATGTGTGGTTCTGGAGCTGGAAGTTTGGAGAATATCAAAGAAGGCTGCCAAGCAAAGAGAGAGCAGGCCCCAAACTCTCTCTCAATGCCAAGCAAGATGGAGTCCTTACAGGAAGTCCTTTCCCCAAGGGCATAGAGGAGGAGAGCCCTGGGGGCCAGAGGAGCTTTAACTTCTTATAATAATAGCCCTCTGGGTTTTCTACCAGCTTAATACCCAGGGACCGTTTCCAACTAAACCACCCCTACAGAGGTGTTAGGAGGCACCGGGGACCCGGGTACTTATAGCTACAAACACAGAGAACTCTCTATGCCAGATTCTGCATCGGCTACATTACACTGTGTTCCTTCATTCTGCAGACCCAGAGAACTGTGAGTGCCAGAGGTAGGAAAAGTTCTGTACTTGCTACATTGCATCTGTTCTTTCATGTATTCTTCACAAGGAGATTCTGATATCAGAATCACCAACTTTTCAAGGTTGCTGAGGCTTACTGAGGTGCTGGAGCTTGTGGAGTCATTCAGTTGCTACCTGGAGCAACAGAGACTGGAATTGAGCTCCAAGGAACTGGGTTGATTTCCCTATGCACAGATTCACTAAATTCTTGGTTCAGTTCGGTTCAGTTCAATTCAGTTGCTCAGTCGTATCTGACTCTTTGCGACCCCGTGAATCGCAGCACACCAGGCCTCCCTGTCCATCACCATCTCCTGGAGTTCACTCAAACTCACATCCATCAAGTCAGTGATGCCATCCAGCCATCTCATCTTCTGTCGTCCCCTTTTCCTCCTGCCCCCAATCCCTCCCAGCATCAGAGTCTTTTCCAATGAGTCAACTCTTTGCATGAGGTGGCCAAAGTACTGGAGTTTCAGCTTTAGCATCAGTCCTTCCAAAGAACACCCAGGGCTGATCTCCTTCAGAATGGACTGGTTGGATCTCCTTGCAGTCCAAGGGACTCTCAAGAGTATTCTCCAACAACACAGTTCAAAAGCATCAATTCTTTGGTGCTCAGCTTTCTTCACAGTCCAACTCTCACATCCATACATGACCACTGGAAAAACCATAGCCTTGACTAGATGGACCTTTGTTGGCAAAGTAATGTCTCTGCTTTTCAATATGCTATCTAGGTTGGTCATAACTTTCCTTCCAAGGAGTAAGTGTCTTTTAATTTCATGGCTGCAATCACCATCTGCAGTGATTTTGGAGCCCAGAAAAATAAAGTCTGACGCCATTTCCACTGTTTCCCCATCTATTTCCCATGAAGTGATGGGACCAGATGCCGTGATCATCGTTTTCTGAATGTTGAGTTTTAAACCACCTTTTTAACTCTTCTCTTTCACTTTCATCAAGAGGCTTTTTAGTTCCTCTTCACTTTCTGCCATAAGGGTGGTGTCATCTGCATATCTGAGGTTATTGATATTTCTCCCGGCGATCTTGATTCCAGCTTGTGCTTCTTCCAGCCCAGCGTTTCTCATGATGTACTCTGCATATAAGTAAAATAAGCAGGGTGACAATATACAGCCTTGACATACTCCTTGTCCTATTTGGAACCCGTCTATGGTTCCATGTCCAGTTCTAACTGTTGCTTCCTGGCCTGCATATAGGTTTCTCAAGAGGCAGGTCAGGTGGTCTGGTATTCCCATCTCTCAGAATTTTCCACAGTTTATTGTGATCCACACAGTCAAAGACTTTGGCATAGTCAATAAAGCAGAAATAGATGTTTTTCTGGAACTCTCTTGCTTTTTCCATGATCCAGCGGATGTTGGCAATTTGATCTCTGGTTCCTCTGCCTTTTCTAAAACCAGCTTGAACATCTTGGTGCAAAGTAACAAAATATTGTGATAATAGTCAAATGTCTGAAATTAATACCAGTTCATCCTAGAGAGAATACCCCCCCCCCCCGCCAAAAAAAAAAAGACAGAGAGATAGAGAAGAAACATACACTGGAATGCGTTGCCATGCCCTTCTCCAGGGGATCCTCCCCACTCAGGGATTGAACTTAAGTCTCTTACATCTTCTGCATTCTCAGACAGGTTCTTTACCACTAGCACCACCTGGGAAGCCTATATAATTTATGATATATAGTCAATGTAGATAGATGACCCTAGTGGTCAGAACCAGAATTGTAGTTCTAGTGCACCAGCCAGAAACTTCTGGAATTTTCTACTACTTTCTGGAATTTTCCACTCCTTGCCCACATCCCCTTCCTGGATCTCTATTGTTTCTGAAAGAGGAAGTCTAGCCACAGAGGGGTGGAGTAAAATCTGCATGTGAGAGTGTGAACAGTTGGGGTAAAAGAAGCTTAAGACAGAAAATCACACTCAGTACAGATAAACTGTCAAGTCAAAAGCTGAAATTTTTTTTATTTTTAATAAAACAGTATCATGTGAACATTTTGATAACATGATACATATACATGAAATTTTTGTCATTTGGTTATTATTTTCAATTGTTTAAACAAATTTTCCTTATCAAAACATATTAAACATTTAATAATCTATACTTAAAAATGAAATTATTCTACACATTCCATATATATGATCCCCTCACCATGACTTGCAGGTCCCAATATAGTCAATGCAAAAAGACTGGTATTCACACTGAAAGGTTGTTGCTGAATGAAAAGACGCCGGGAATCTTAGCCCCCGGAGGAGAAGAATTCAATCCGGGGCTAGAGACGAGGCTTGATTGCTCAGAGCTTTTGTGTAATAAAGTTTTATCAAAGTATAAAGGAGATACAGAAAGCTTCTGACATAGACATCAGAAGGGGGCAGAAAGAGTAACCCCCTGCTAGTCTTCAGCTGGATGTTATATAGTCACTGTTGCTGCTGCTGCTAAGTCGAGTCAGTCGTGTCCAACTCTGTGCGACCTCATAGACGGAAGCCCACCAGGCTCCACGGTCCCTGGGATTCTCCAGGCAAGAACACTGGAGTGGTCTCTAGCAGTCTGTTAATGAAAGAAAGGAATGTCTTAAAACTCAGAATGGCACCAGGCCCCTCATCCATAAGATGCATTTGGGGATAACCTTGGCACCAGATGATTCATCCCTTGCCATAAAACGATTGACTTGAATCTTGTAAAAGGGTAGATTACCATACAAATAGTTTCATTTACATAGATTAGGGGAACAATATCTGAGTATAACATATTGGTTTGTCAAGTAGGTTCTGAGCCATTAGGTGGAAAAACTTGAAGACAGAGTCTGGGGTAAATGCATAGTACATTAACATAGCTTAAAACAAACATTTCCATAAGAAAAATGCATTGGTTAACTCAAGGTTTGAGAATAGTTAACTTCTGGTGAAACCAGGTGTCATTATGACAACACAGTATTTTAAGAGAAACCTCCTTTTAAATTTGTATAGAGAAGGAAAAAATATCACTAGTGTGTTTCCTCCTGCCGCTTAAGTGAGATAAGAATGTCTGATACTTGCAGCCTATTTCCTCCGTTTGGAGACCCCGACCTTCCTGACTGTAACCTTCTCATTCCCCTCTTTTCTTTTAGGAGAATTATGTTGCCTAGGGAAAAGGGGCATCATTCTCGTTCCATAACTGCTTCCAAGCTGACAAGGGGCATTGTCCCTAAATTGGTGAGGCAGCATATTCTCCTAACCCTCATACTGAGCATTTCTGATCCAGCAGCCCCAAATAGTAGTTGGAAGAAGTTGCAGCAGTAGCAGAAGTTGGAGCAACCTTTTGTAACTTAAAAGCTTTCATGCGACTAGAAACAAATCCAGTTACACAGTTACAGATGCAGGGAGCAAACAGCAAAAACAAAACAATCAGAATTATTGTAATTAAGATAGTTTTCCACCGTGGGGAACTAGTTAATGTCTCCCAAAGTGAGGCAATTGAGGCTTCAGGAGTATCCATGGCCCCAATCATCTTGTTCATGTGTTTAGTAAAATGAGTAACATTCGTGCTCACATCAGGTATATATGTACAGCATTGGGTATGAATAATGGCACAAGTTCCTCCTTGTGCAGCTGTCAGAATATCTAAAGCCAATGTTTTGTTAAACCACCTTTCTAATTTGTGCTTGTTCAGCATTAAGAGCTGAAATAGCTTTTTGAGAATCTTGTAATGCCTGTTGAGTAAAATTAGTCAAAGCATCCATTCATAGCATAGCATCTGTAGTTCCCAAAGAGGGAACAAACACTGCAGCCAAATAATCATACCAGTGAAATACAGACCTTACCCACCGAGTTTTAAGGTGGAGTAAATTAGCAGGCTTTTCTGGAAGCTCTGAAAATATAAAGCCATGAGTAAAGGCTCAACCCAGGGTGCATCTCCCTATCCAACCAGGGGGAAGCCATGCCCATAAGTAAGAGCCACATATCCAGTAAGTCCCGTTTGGAGCAAGCCAGCGTGACTGAGATATCCAGTCCCAATTAGTGCCTGGCCAGACAAAGGGAGGACCTGAACTGGGGCTGGAAAACACAGGAATGATTACGTTGCATATTTCCTGAGGCAAAAATCCCAATTGTTTCCAATCATTGTAATTAAGTTGTTGGCTAACTTTTGGGGATAGCTCTGTTTGTTCCCAGCATATAGGGGCAGTAGATATTAGATGTTATTTTTCAGGAGTTAGCCATATAACTTCATCCCATATTTGATAAACATCAGGTAAAAAACCATTAGATCTAGACCTATTTGCCTTATGTGTAGCGAAATAGTCATTAAACCGAGACAGTGTATAATCAAAATTAAAAGTCACATTATGTCCATAGTTAAAGTACAACGTGTTGCACCAGTCCATTTTAGGGTTGTTAGATGTCATCAGATGAAGACGAGGCATCACATATGATTGTTGTCAAAGGTATTCGCAGACTTGGAGAAAGTCTTTTCTTTAAAGTGGAGATGTCCACCACAGGAAGCCTTCCACTGATGAAGAGGGGAGCACTCCGAAGACCCAGCAGTTAGACCGATTGTGGAATGTAGCGTAGGAGTGAGCCCAGGACAGGAAGGCATTGTCTTGAGGATCAAACAGCAGACTCAGCATTTTTGGAGTCAGCAGAAGTAGACTCACATAGATTATCAGGCCCATCTGAAAAGTACAAAGTCAGAGCATACAAAGTAAAGACATAAAATGAAGTCACTTAGTTCTGGTTAGGGTGCCACATCTTAACTCGAGTGTGATGTACCCAGGAATCAATTCCTGGCACTTTGACAGCTGTGGGAGAAGAAAGAATAACCTGGTAAGGGCCTTCCCAGAGGGGCTCTAGGGATGGGCCCTCAGATCCCAATGTTTTTATGAGGACCTCGGTTTCTGGCTCAAATAGAGGCTTGCTTGACTCAGAGGCTGGGTCAGGAGTCCCAGAGTTCTGTTAATGCCTGTTGAAAAGCTGAGAGCTGAGTTACATAACTAGTTAATTCCAACGCTTCAGGGTCTATAACAATGTCTATGCGTAAGAAAGGCCTTCCATAAACACATTCAAAGGGGAACAGTCCCTCCTTTTAGGGGGCAATTCGAGCCCTCATTAAAGCTATGGGTAGGACTTTAATCCAATTGTCCTGCGTCTCTTGAGTTAATTTGTGCAGATGTCTTTTGATAATGTCATTAGCTTTTTCAATCTTTCCTGAGGATTGGGGTCTCCAGGAACAGTGTAAATGATATTCTATTCCTAGAGCTTTAGACACTCCCTGAGTTAGAGCAGCTTTAAAGGTGGAGCCATTGTCACTCTGAAGGCTCCGTGGCAGCCCAAACCTGGGGATAATTTCATGGATTAAAATCTTTATAACCTCCTTAGCCTGTTCACTGTGACAGAGAAAATCCTCAATCCATCCAGTAAAAGTATCTACCCAAACTTTTAAACAAGAATATCCATTAGCTTTTGGCATATGAGTAAAATCAATTTCCCAATTCTCTCCAAGATACTTTCCACTTCGTTGTAATCCAGATTTTGCTAGCTTCTCAGCCTTTGGGTTATTCTTCTGACAAACCTCACACCTTTTGATAATATTCTTTAAAGTTTTCATTACATTTTTACCTTCAAACAAACGAGAAGCCATTTGATAACTACTCTCTGCACCCAAATGAAAACTCTGGTGTAAACCCTTAAGAATTTTCCACTGAGCATTTTCAGGAATTATTAATTGTCCATCCTCGGACTGTAACCATCCTTTATCAGTAATCTTTGCTCCTCTTTTCTCATATCTTTCTAATTCTTCCTCAGTATATTGTGGTTTTTCCTGTTCCACAGGACCTGTCCAGATCAAAGGTGTCTGCAGTGAAGGGGTTTCATAAAGTGCCACTTTCCTGGCTTCACAGTCAGCCAATTGATTACCTTTGGCTACTTTACTCCCATCCCTGCTGTGCCCTTTGCAATGCATAACAGCTACTTCTTTAGGACAATATATAGCAGTTAAAAGAGCATTCTTGGACAGTAAATAGAACACTGGATTCATAGTCAAGATACAGCCACTGACCTGCTGTGTGACATCAGGCAAATGACTTTCCCTCTCTGGGCCTTTGCTAACTCATCTGTAAAATGATGGCTTAGACTAGCTTTCTTTAATGGACTCAGTAATGGGTGTTTGGGGAAATGTGTGCTTTAATAAAAGTTTGCTATTGTTATCATAAAAAAAAGTCTCTTGATCTCTCTGAAATGCTTAATAGGTTCTCCTGTTGTTGTTTTAACTGTCTTTCTTTCCATATTGCAGCATGAGCATGTAAAGTCAAATAAGCATACTTAGAATCCGTGTAGATAATTGCTTGCTCCCCTTTGCTTAACTCTAGAGCTCGGGTCAGAACCACAAGCTCCACTAACTGAGCACTGGTTCCCTGGGGGAGAGATTTTGCTTCTAAAACCTGTTCAGGAGCCACCACAGCCTAACCTGCTTTATGCTTTCCATCCCGAACAAAAGAACTGCCATCTGTAAATATTTCCATGTCAGGATTGTCTAATGGGGTATCCATTAGATCCTCCTGAGCTGCATAGTTTAAAGTTAGAAACTGGGAACAATCGTGATCAGGTGTTTCATTTTCCTTCTCAGGAAGGAAAGTGGCAGGATTTAAATTTCCACAAACTTTAGGCTTAGTTACTGGTCCTTCTAACAACAATGACTGATATTTAAGAAGCCTACTGTCTGTCATCCAAATATTAACCTTAGAATTTAAGATTCCACTCACATCATGATAAGTCAGTACAGTAAGGTTTCATCCATTAATTATTTTTAAAGCTTCAGGTGCTAATAAAGCCATTGCCCCAATTACTCGTAGGCAGTGGGGCCACCCACGTGAAATTACATCTAATCCTGTGCTAAGATAAGCAATAGGTTGCTGGTGAGGCCCTCGGGGTTGTGTCAAAACTCCCAAGGCCATACCTTTTCTTTCAGTGACAAACAAATTAAATTCTGACCCTGTGGGCTAGCTCAAAGCAGGAGCTTGCAGGAAAGCAGTGTGAAGAAACTTAAAAGCCTTTTGAGTATCTGGAAACCAAACCAGTTTGTCAGTTTGGGCGTGCTGAGTTTCAGCTATAAGTTTATATAAAGGCCAGGCAAGTTCCCCATAACCTGGAATCCAAATATGACAGTAGCCTGTGATTCCCCAAAATCCTCTCAATTGTCTTAAAGTCATAGGTAGGGGGTGATTTAGTATAGGTTTAGTTCTCTCAGGGCCTATGGCCCTAGTCCCTTCTGATATGATAAGGCCCAGATATCTAACAGATTGTTGACAAAGCTGAGCATTTTCTCTTGATGCCTTGTAACCGCAGCCTGCCAGAAAGTTTAAGAAATCTTCTGAGGCTCGTGAACAAGCTTCCTCTGTCTCAGCACAGAGCAAAATAACATCTACATATTGTAACAGCACCGCTTCAGAGCTATTAAAGTTTTGTAGATCCCGTGACAAACTTTGTCCAAATAAGTGAGGACTGTCATGAAATCCCTGGGGCAAAACTGTCCAGGTTAACTAAAAAGCTAGCTGTGTAGGGTCTTCAAAGGCAAATAGAAATTGACTTTCTTCTGCCAAAGGCACTGAATAGAAAGCATCTTTCAAATCAATTACTGAGAAATATTTGGCTCGTTCAGGAATTTCCAACAATAGAGTATAAGGATTAGGCACCACAGGGTGTAAAGGAACTACAGCCTCATTTATTATTTGTAAATCTTGAACTAGTCTCCATTTACCATTTGATTTCTTTATACCCAAAATAGGAGTGTTGCATGGACTGTTACAGAGAACTAATAGTCCCTGCTCCTTTAAATTTCGATGATGGGTTTTAACCCTTCCTTAACCTCAGGTTTCAGTGGATACTGCTTCTTATGTGGAAATAAGTGCGGGTCTTTGAGCTTGACAACTACAGGAATAGCATTTTGTGCTCGACCCACAGATTTTTCCAACAGCCCATACTCTAGGATTTACATTTTGTTCAACTAAAGGGAGAGAAAGGGAGGGCTCCATATTCATGAAAACAGAGTCATGGACCTTGTTCAGCATATCCCTCCCCAAAAGGGATGAGGGAGATTCTGGCACGATAGAAACTTATGTGAAAACAGCACAGAATCCCAGCTGCAACATAAAGGATAACTGAAATAATATCTGTTGGCTCATCCAGACAGTCCCATTACGGAAGTGGATCGAGAAGAAAGTAGGCCAGGGGCTTCAGTAAGCACAGAGTAAGTTGCCCCAGTATCTAAAAGGAAATCAACAGATTGGCCCCCACAGTTATTAGTACCCGGGTTTCCTCAGGTGTAATTAGGACGGGAGCTTGTGTGGGGACCCCCAGGCACCTTCAGTCCTGATTGTCTTGAGAGTCTGACCCCTGAGACCTACACCACTGCAGGCAGTCTCTCTTCCAGTGTGGTCCTTTGCAGACCGGACATGGAGCCTGGGGCGGTTTAGATGTCTGAGGGCAATCCTGCTTGTGGTGCCCCTCCTTTCCACAGTAATAGCAAGCCCATCCCTTTTCACCTGGGTCCCTCTGGGCATTTTTCTCAGGCTGTTTAAGAATGGTTTTCATGGCCATTGTGAAGGCTTCCACCTGTTCCTTTGTCTTTCTCTGCCTTTTTTTCTTTTCCTCATATTTCCTACCATAATAGACTGTCTGAGCCAGTTGTAATAGATTATCTGAAGACTGATTTGGTCCTTAGGCCTGTTTTAATAGCTTACGGCGGATATCTGGAGCCGACTGAGTGAGAAATCTATCCTTTAAGATCACTTTTCCCTCTTCACTTTCAGGATCAATCTCAGTGAATCTGCGAAGGGCTTCTCTCAGTCTATCTAGGAATTTACCAGGCGCTTCCTTCTCCTCCTGTTCTATGTTTGCCAATTTGCCATAGTTTAAAGGCTTAGAAAGCGCCTGCTGAGTCCTTCAAGAATACATCTGACAAAATGACTCCAAGCCCATCTTCCTTTAGCTCTGTTATAGTCCCAGTCTGGTTCTGTAATTGGGACTGCCTGATTCCAAGTGGGGAGGGCAGCTGTCTCATCCTCCCTCTTCCCTACTGATTCATTACCAAGCCATTCATCTCCATAAGCAACTGCTTTTCCCAAAACTCGACTTTTTGAGTCGGGAGTCAGTGTTTGCCCCAAGATATACACCACATCCTTCCAAGTAAGGTCATAAAGCAGAGTAACACCTTTAAAAGCTCTAATATATTGTTCTGAGTCCTCTAAATAGTTTCCCAGATTCTCCTTGATTCTTTGTATTTCTTGATAAGAAAAAGCCTTATTAACTCTTATAGACTGATTATTTCTCCCGGTGGGTGCTTCATGAAGAGGCAACAGCTTGTGTGGCTCTTCCTCAGTCTCTCTGGCTGCTCTACACGTATGATTCCAGGAATGGATTGGAGAAACCTACTTTTCTTTATCTCTTTGTTTCCTGTCCTCCCTCTCATCTCTTACTTCGATGGTCTGAGTTTCTACTGAAACCAGAGTAGTCTGAGGTCGTACTGAAACAGGAGTTGTTTGGACCTCTACGTGGGCAGTTCAAATCTCAGTTTGGGTTTCCACTGAGACAAAGGCAACCCTTCTTGGGAGGGGGGGGGGTGTTCTCTGGCTTTCAGTTTGCTCAGTTTGGAGCCCCAGGTATAGAGGCAAAGTAGGAAGACAAGAGGGAGCTGAAGGTTTCACACCCAAATCTATACCGTTAGTACATAAGTCTGGCCTATTTTGCAGAGAGAAAAAGGGCAACACATATGCTACTTCTACCAATTTCCCTTGTTTTTTACAGAACCGGTCTAACTGTGAAACTGTATTATACTTAAGAGACCCTCCAACTGGCCACCATTCACCGTCCTCCAGTGGGTACTGCGGCCATGCAGTATCACATAGGAAGACCAGGTGTGTCCTCTTTAAGCCATGGGGATCAAATCTATCCTAGTTTTTCAGGATACAGTTCAAAGGAGTTAGGCTGGAATTGTTAGCTTCCATCTGTAAGAGAGAAAAAAAGCGACCAGTGCCATCTTTCTACCAGAGGCGTCCCTCCCTACTCTAGATGGGGGTGTAGACAGACTTTACACCAAAAGCTTTTCCTTCCTGGTCGGACTTAGTCTGTCCCTTATCGATGCAGGTATCGTACTCGTCCCTTCTGGTTCTACCACCGAGACGGGGTGGGGATGCACCAGGAGTAGATATGATGGCATCCCTGACTGACGTCCAGCTCTTCACCATTAACCTTGTTTGCCTCTGATGCCACCCAGGGTGCAATCAGAGTAACCTTCCAGAATGCCTCCCAAGCTAAGACTGCTGGGGAAAACATCGTCACCTGAGTGCCTGTGCACGACCCTGAGTATATTCCTGACCACAATAAGACCAGTATGAACATAATACTGAGATGTTCCTGCCAAGTGTCACCACACCAGTATAAGAGCCTCCTCTGGTCCACTAAGAGCCAGCATTACCAAAAGAAAAAAACCCATTGCAGTCCCAATCTGAGTAACCATTAACCTCAGAAATGTTCTTGGAGCTAGAGCTCCATCTAGCTTTCAAACTTCTGATTCCTAGCGAGGCTAGGCGCTTCCTGACTACCAGTCCAAGTTTGGGACCTAAGCCACAGTACACAGTAACAGCATAGATCACAAGTCCCTTGAAAGTCTATGATCCAATAGATTAGGTTAGTACTTCTAATTCCCAAGGAGTTATGAAATGGTCAAAGATACTGAAAACTTTGACTGAGAAAGGAGAGTTCAGTCCACATGCTTTGCCCATTTCTGGTCTGTTCCTGAAGGAGACATTGGGTGCCTATTGGCATTGGCAGGTCGGTATAAACCCCCAACAGGTTTCTGCCATAAGCTGTATGAGATCACCGTGGAATCGCAGAGCGGGGCTCCTCACTTGCTTTGCTCAGGGCATTTCACTCATTCACACAAGCACACTGTAGAGTTAGTAAAGTACAGCAGAAAACGTGTTTGCTAGGAGAACAAAGAACTAGAGTTCCAAGCATCCTTACCTTGTCCTGAAGGATCCCGGATGAGCCCCCAAGATGAAAGGTTGTTGCTGAAGGGAAAGACGCCAGGATTCCTGGCCTCCAGGGGAGAAGAATTCAATCCGGGGCCAGAGACGAGGCTTGATTGCTCAGAGCTTTTGTGTAATAAAGTTTTATCAAAGTATAAAGCAGATAGAGAAAGCTTCTGACATAGGCATCAGAAGGGGGCAGAAAGAGTACCCCCCTGCTAGTCTTCAGCTGGATGTTATATAGTCACTAGCAGTCTGTTAATGAAAGAAAGGAATGTCTTAAAACTCAGAATGGCACCAGGCCCCTCATCCATAAGATGCATTTTGGGATAAACTTGGCACCAGATAATTCATCCCGGGCCATAAAACGATTGACTTGAATCTTGTAGAAGGGTAGATTACCATACAAATAATTCCGTTTACATAGATTAGGGGAACAATATCTGAGTATAACATACTGGTTTGTCAAGTAGGTTCTGAGCCATTAGGCGGAAAAACTTGAAGGCAGAGTCTGGGGTAAATGCATAGTACATTAACAGAGCTTAAGACAAATATTTCCATAAGAAAAATGCATCGGTTAACTCAAGGTTTGAGAATAGTTAACTTCTGGTGAAACCAGGTGTCATTATGGCAACATAGTGTTTTAAGAGAAAACTTCTTTTAAATTTGTATAGAGAAGGAAAAAAATATCACTAGTTTGTTTCCCCTGCCACTTAAGAGAGAGAAAAATGTCTGACACTTGCAGCGTATTTCCTCCATTTGGAGACCCCTGGCCTTCCTGCCTGTTACCTTCTTAACACTCCAGATGTGTTTCTCTTTAAGTAATTCAGTTCAGTCACTCAGTCATGTCTGACTCTTTGCAACCCCATAGATGGCAGCACTCTTTAAGTAATGTCTATACCAGGTCCGTCTAGTCAAGGCTATGGTTTTTCCAGTGGTCATGTATGGATGTGAGAGTTGGACTGTGAAGAAAGCTGAGTGCTGAAGAATTGATGCTTTTGAACTGTGGTGTTGGAGAAGACTCTTGAGAGTCCCTTGGTCTGCAAGGAGATCCAACCAGTCCATTCTAAAGGAGATCAGCCCTGGGTGTTCTTTGAGGACTGATGCTAAAGCTGAAACTCCAGTAGTTTGGCCACCTCATGCGAAGAGTTGACTCATTGGAAAAGACTCTGATGCTGGGAGGGATTGGGGGCAGGAGGAGAAGGGGACGACAGAGGATGAGATGGCTGGATGGCATCACCAACTCGATGGACATGAGTTTGAGTGAACTCCGGGAGATGGTGATGGACAGGGAGGCCTGGTGTGCTGCAATTCATGGGGTCGCAAAGAGTCGGACACGGTTAAGTGACTGAACTGAACTGAACTGATACCTAACTTAAAATATTTGTGTATTTATGTCATTTTAGATACTGTACATCCTTCTAAGATTTGCAATCACATGCATACAGTTTTCTGTGGGTTTCTCTGGAGGTGCTTGTGGTAAAGAACCTGCCTGCCAATGCAAGAGACATAAGAGACACGATTTCAATCCCTGGGTGGGAAATATCCCCTAGAGGAGGGCATGGCAACCCACTCCAGTATTCTTTCCTGGAGAATCTCATGGACAGAGAAGCCTGGCAAGCTACAGTCCATAGGGTTACACAGAGTTGGACACGACTGAAGCAATTTAATGTGCACAGTTTTCTGTAAATTGAGTTTTTCACTTATCATGACAACTCCAGATTTTCATTTCCTCAGTTATTGTGGTTGGTCACTTTCCAGATGTTTTTGGAGACAGCATTTTACTTTTTAGGTGAGTTATCTGCGATTATCTTTTGTCCCTTTTTCTGCTGATAAGTAAAAGTCCTTTCAATTATTGAATATAAGCACAAAATCTGTAGCATTGTTCGAAATATTGACTCTCAGCTTTTAAATCTTTGGATTTTTTTCTTTTGATAGTACAGAAATTGCTTTAGATTTATGGATTTTTAAATTTAAGAATAATACAGCTATAATAGAAAAAAAAAATGTATAATACATAGGATTGCATCAACTATTAGTCCACTGGGAATTACAGACTCAAGGCCTTGAGGACTTAAGGACAAAAGAAAACTTTAAACCAAATTCTACATTGATGAATAATGGGGAAAATATTTGAATATTTGTTTGCTTATAGGAGATACCATGTAAAGTGTATCTGATCTAAAATAATTCCGTAAATGATCATTTTCTTTCCTTCCTGGAGGCTAATTTCCTCTGCTTCGACCTGAGCCCCATGCAAATCTCTCACACAGTTCAACCCCTGGGGCCCTATATCCAAGGAGTATATTTCACTTACATCATCTTCAAGACCAAGATATGGGGGAGAGGGTTGTATCAGCATGGCATTGACACTAGGAAACTAAAAACTGGATATGTGGTACAAGAAAAGCTTTTAACTCTGTTACAAAATTATTAGAGAAATTTAGGTGAAGTTAAAAAAAAAAAAAAACACCTTTCTCTATTCCCTCCAAAATTCTCATATATAAATGCATATGAATTATAGGAAAAACATTTTGTAAGCAACTGTTTAATATTATCTTATATGAATAAACCTGGTTAGTAAAAAGTGTGTCATTCAAATCTATTGAAATAATTTAAATAAGAACTATGCATTATAAACCTATAAAGCTTAAACAATTATATATGCATTCTAAATATGCATATATACATAAACATTATATAACCTGTGAAGAACAGTGTGTATATATACATATATAGTGAGGAAAATTTTAAGAATATATATGTTCATGTAAACCTGTTTATATAGTACTTCACACAGAGAAGTATTTCTGGGGAATGTAAACTAAATTACAAAAGGTGTACATCTTGCTATGTAAGAAGATAAAAAATATAGAATAATATTTTTTCTAATAAATACACCTTCCTGAACTTCATTAACTTTCAAAATAAAAATATTAATTTGAAATCAGAAAAATAGCTGATGTAAAATTTTATAACATTATGATACATAAGTGGTTGGGAATGTCATTGCAAAGATAATGCATACATATATGACTTAAATGTATATATCTAAATTTATATATTTTTGCATTACCCTTCTCTCAATCACATATATATGTACATTTCTTGTCATAATTGGAAAGGAGGGGCTGAAGAAAATTTCTTGCCCCTAGATTTAATGTACATGGTCTCTGACTCACCCTTAATGCTTCATTTGCCACAAAAATCTTCCAGAAATTTCCACGTGATGGGCACATTTTTCTCTTCCTCCTTCCAAGGCTTCCTGCTAAGTGACAGACAAGCTGCCATTCCAGATATGTTCACCAGGTGGCCCAGACATCTAATTTTTGAATTTTATCCAGTGAAAAATGGGTTATTTGGAAAATGGAATGAAAAATGTTTTAAAAGTTTAAAAAGAACATATAAAATAAATTCATGGTTAAATTGCTTTGCCTAACGATTTTCTTCTTCTTTGCGGTTTTCCAGATAGAAATCATAGTAATAATATGACTCCTCTTAGGGGGCTGCTGATTAGCATATGCCTGAGTTGGAAGCAAGGAGGGCAGAAGGGATCCATGTACATACTGTCTATAACCGTCCTGTAAATTTTACAAAGTTTTTCCTGGCATGATAGAGTGCAGGGTAAGGGATTTCCACTTTGGATTTTCCAAAGGGATGAACCAGGTTACAGGATATTTCCTTTGGTTATATCTGGCTTGTCTCCACTCTCTCATCTTCTGCTGGCTAAAGCCTCCTTAGCCTCAGATCTTGGCTTAAAGTTCACTTCACGTGAGAAATCCCAGATATACCCTACTGGTTTGATTACCAAAGGCAAAGGCTAACAGAGTTTTGAAACGAGAATTCATTGGTCATAGCAAACACCCTCTTCCAACAACAAAAGAGATGACTTCACACATAGATATCACCAGATGGTTAATTCTGAAATCAGATTGATTATATTATTTGCAGCCAAACATGGAGAACCTCTACACAGTCACCAAAATAAGACCAGGAGCTGACTGTGGCTCAGATCATGAACTCCTTATTGCCAAATTCAGACTGAAATTGAAGAAAGTAGGGAAAACCACTTGACCATTCAGGTATGACTAAATCAAATTATACAGAGGAAGTGACAAATAGGTTCAAGGGATAAGATCTGATAGACAGAGTGAATGAAGAACTATGGACGGAGGTTCCTGACATTGTACAGGAGGTCAAAATCATTGCCAAGAAAATGAAGTGCAAAAAGGCAAAATGGTTGTCTGAGGAGCCCTTACAAATAGCTGAGAAAAGAAGAGAAGCCAAAGGCAAAGGAGAAAAGGATAGGTATATATCCACCTGAATGAAGAGTTCCAAAGAATAGCAAGGAGAGATAAGAAAGCCTTCCTCAGAGATCAATGCAAAGAAAAAGAGGAAAACAACAGAATGGGAAAGACTAGAGATCTCTTCAAGAAATTTAGAGATACCAAGGGAACTTTTCATGTAAAGATGGGCACAATAAAGGACACAAATGGCATGGACCTAACAGAAGCAGAAGATATAAAGAGGAGGTGGCAAGAATACACAGAAGAATATACAAAAAAAGATCTTAATGACTCAGACAACCATGATGGTATTATTGCTCACCTAGAGCCAGACATCCTGGAGTGTGAAGTCAAGTGGGCCTTAGTAATCATCACTGTGGACAAAGCTAGTGGAGGTGATGGAATTCCACCTGAGCTATTTCAGATCCTAAAAGATGATGCTGTGAAAGTGCTGCACTCAATATGCCAACAAATGTGGAAAACTCAGCAGTGGCCACAGGACTGGAAAAGGTCAATTTTCATTCCAATCCAATTCTTTGGCAATGCCAAAGAATGTTCAACCTACTGCACAATTGCACTCATCTCATACGCTAACAAAATAATGCTCAAAATTCTCCAAGCTAGGCTTCAACAGTACATGAAGCAAAAACTTCCAGATGTTCAAGCTGGTTTTAGAAAAGGCAGAGGAACCAGATATCAAATTGCCAACATCTGTTGGATCATCAAAAAAGCAAGAGAATTCCAGAAAAACATCTACTTCTGCTTCATTGACTACGCTAAAGCCTTTGACTATGTTGTTCACAACAAACTGTGGAAAATTCTTAAAGAAATGGGAATACCCGACTATCTGACCTGCCTCCTGAGAAATCTGCATGCAGGTCAACAAACAACAATAAGAAATGGACATGGAACATTGGACTGTTTCCAATTTTGGAAAGGAGTACATCAAGGCTGTATATGGTCACTCTGTTTATTTAACTTACATGCAGAGTGCATCATACAAGATGCTGGGCTGGATGAAGCACAAGCTGGAATCAAGATTTCTGGGAGAAATATCAGTAACGTCAGATATGCAGATGACACCACCTTTATGGCAGACAGTGAAAAGGAACTAAAGAGCCTCTTGATGAAAGTAAAAAAGGAACCTGAAAAAGCTAGCTTAAAACTCAACATTCAAAAAACTAAGATCATGGCGTTTGGTCCCATCACTCCATGGCAAATAGACGGAGAAACAATGGAAACAGTGACAGACTTTATCTTCCTGGGCTCCAAAATAACTGTAAATGGTGACTGCAGCCATGAAATTAAAAGATACTTGCTGCTTATAAGAAAAGCAATCTAGACAGCATATTATAAAGCAAAGACATCATTTTGCTGACACACGTCCGTCTAGTCAAAGCTATTGTTTTTCCAGTAGTCATGTATGGATGTGAGAGTTGGACCATAAAGAAAGTGAAGTTGAAGGTCCAATACTTTGGCCACCTGATGTGAAGAACTGACTCATTGGAAAAGACCCTGATGCTGGGAAAGATTGAAGGCAGGAGGAGAAGTGGATTACAGAGGATGAGATGGTTGGATGTCATCACTGACTCAATGGACATGGGTTTGAGCAAGCTCCAGGAGTTAGTGATCGACAGGGAAGCCTGGCATGCTGCAGTCCACGGGGTTGCAAAGAGTTGGACACAACTGAGCGACTGAACTGAACTGAGGCATCTAGTGACTCTACCACATTTGCAGTCTCCAGGCATATATATGAAGGGGGACCAAAGACAGAGTTCACAGTTTGTCATAGGTTGTAGCAACACACAATGGACTTAAGATGCTGAAGTTTTCAAATATCTTGCTTGAAGATTCACCTAAAATTCACACTCTTCCACTTTTGAGGGGGATTCACTGGGGACACAGGTCACTTCAGCAATGACCTGAATAATTGTTCCTCAGATAACAATCTGAGCATGTAGTTCAGAGGAACTAAGTGTTCATAAACAGATAAATGAATAAATAAAATGTTATATATATATATATATATGTTAGCATAATATTATTCAGCCAAGAGAAGGAAGGAATTCCTGCCATTTGCAACAATATGGATGAACTCTGAGGGCATTATGCTAAGTAAAATAACTCAGAGAAAGACAAATACTGTATGATCTCACTTATATGTAAAATCTAAAACAGACAAATTTATAGAAATAGAGAGTAGACTGGTGGTTGCCAGGGATTGGAGGTGGGGAAATGGGTGATATTGATCAAAGATTGCAAAGTTTGTTTATAAGATTAATAAGTTCTGGAGATCTGATGTACAGCATGGTAACTATAGTTAATAATACTGTTCTCTATACTAGGAAGTTGCTGAGAGTAGATTTTAAATATTCTTGCCACACACAGAAAGAATGGTAACTGTGAGACTGATGTATGTGTTAAGTAACCTTATTGTGGTAATCATTTCACAATATGTTCATACACCAAACTTCATGTTGTGTACCTTAAACTTACAGAATGTTATGTCAATTATATCTCAATAATGCTGGGGGTGGGAGATCACTAAGCAAACTACAAAAATGACCAAACACCCTCTCCTAATGCTGAATATGAGTGACTGATTCTTCTTTACCAATTATAGCTTTGGCCTTGCTCTATTCTTCTCTCATTTCAGTCAAAATTTATTAATATATTCATTCATAGAATCACTCCTGCTTCCTGACAGCATTAAATAAGGAGCAATATGGGCCCTCTCTAAAGTCACCTAACACAAATTGAAGTCCTATAATGCTTCATTTCTAATGTCCTCTTAAGGAATCTACAGGGTGAATTCTGCCAAACTGTAATAAGGAAAAAACCCAACTTTGGCTACAGATGTGTTCCTGGTAGTCTTCTGGCTAGAGAACCCTGACAGCAGAATGGTCCTGAATTGGTTGACTCACCCCCCAGCGGAGGCAATGCAGATTTTCTTAAGTCCTACCACTCATCCTTTTCACAGTATCTGGACTCCATGCTGATCAAAGATCTGCAAGAAACTGAGTCTGTGGTAGATGCTTGGACTAAGGTGTAGTTAGACTATGAAATGGTATGATGTGTGGGACGGGAAGACTGATTAGTATGAAAGGCAGCAAATGGGAGTCCTGACCAGGAGGGTCCAGGGGCAGCTGTTCTGTTCACTCTCTGGGCCCTGGCACACTCTGTTTAGGGATAGGGTCACATAGGGGGCTGTGGAATTCATGTAGGATTAGCTCCAGGAATAGGCCTTATTTCCAGTATGTGTTTTCTCTTCTGCCCATCAAGTACAAAGGCATCAAGCTCATGGACACTTCCAAAGTGTGCTAAGTCACTTCAGTCATGTCTGACTCTGCGATTCCATGGACTGTTGCCCACCAGGCTCCTCTGTCCCTGGGATTCTCCAGGCAAGAATACTGGAGTGTGTTGCCATTTCCTCCTCCAGGGGATCTTCCAGACCTAGGGATTGAACCTGAGTCCTTTTCATCTCCTTGCATTGGCAGGTGGGTCCTTTACCACTAGCACCACCTACAGAGCCCTGAAAAAGTGCCTCAAAAACAGCTGTAGTAACTCTAGAGGAAGTGGCTTGATGATGCCCTTTTCCATCCTTCATCTCCAACTAAGTTGTGTGCCTTCCCTCAGAATATCTCTGGCTCCTGTGTATTACTCTCTGCTCCCAACACTTTGTCCCAGAACTTATCTCTGAGCTAATCAGATACCATTGCCTCTGGGAATGCCCCCTGTAATAACTGCCCTGCACAGCAGTGTGTAACTGTTGCTTATCTTCCTAAATAGAGATCCACTTGATCCCGTTTGGCTTCTTATAGGATTTTAGTGTCATCATACCCTTAATGATCACAGAATTCCTCTCCATTAACTTCCCCTTGTGATCCCACCACTCTGTAACCCCTGTGCTGGGCTACGTCAGTGGTTGGATGTGAACACTGAAGAACCTCCTCACTGGGCATATCCAAAGGCAGAAAACTAAAAGGAGAGCAGAAAAGTTTAGATACTGTCCCTCATTCCTCCAAAATAAAATAAGACAGGGAGAAGTGGTATCTGGCTATTCTTAGCACACCAAACTGCATCAAAGAAAAATGGTGAAGTAATGGGAGAAGGGCACGCTTTTAGCCAAGTACCTCGTAGCTCAGGCAAAGTTTTGATCTCACCCAGACTTCCTGGACTTCCCTAGTAGCTCAGACAGTAAAGAATCTGCTTGCAATGCAGGAGACCCGGGTTCCATCCCTGGATTGGGAAGATCCCCTGGAGAAGGGAAAGGCAACCCACACCAGTAGTCTTGCCTGGAGAATCCCATGGACAGAGGAGCCTGGCGGGCTACAGTCCATGGGATCACAAAGAGTCGGACACGACTGAGCAACTAACACTTCCACTTTCAGACTTCCTGGAAGCTCATGTGGTAACACAAAGAAGCAAATAAATAATAACCCTGAAATCAGTCCTGCTATAAATAACAATCCCAATCAGTCTGAGGATGACCTCAGATCCCTGGAGTGTCCCATCAGTTACCTCTGAGTCCTGTCTGCTCACCTGGGAACCCCCACTCTTCACTTGAGTCAGGATGGATTCCCCATTACCTCCCTTCCATCTAGCCCCCTTAATTCCTGCCCACTGTCCCAGGCCCAGCTCCTCTTTCAGGAGTCTCTGATGACTCCAGTGAGCACTTGTTCCTCTTTTTAAACTAAGGGGGTTCTACAGAGGTAATCCTGTAGAAGGAAATGGCAACCCACTCCAATATTCTTGCCTGGATAATTCCACGGACAGAGGAGCCTTGTGGGCTATAAGAGTTGGACATGACTTAGCAACTAAAACAACAGAAGTGACCACAACACCACAGGGATCAGGATCATGTGAAATGATTACCATGACCTGTGCAGCTCCTTGGTCCTGGGACATGTGAGGGGAAACAGATGCTCAGTAAGCACCCATGTGATGATGCCGATCACAATAGGAGAAGGAACTCACCATTGGGTGGCTCCAGTACTGAGACCCAGGAGCTCCTGATTCTTGCTATCTTGTCCTTCCCTGCAGACCCACAGTTACCTAATCTTGGAGCTTCAAGGAGGTCCCAGATCCTCAGGTCAGTGCAGTCATGATGTGAACATAGAGGAACCAACAGAGGACAGGAAAAGCACAATTATTCCATTGGAAGGGTGAGGGCTTAATCCCCAACCCAGCCCATTACAATGAAGATCACAGAAATGGCCCTGAAATTCCTACATTATGTGGAGTGTGTGTGCTTCCCTTCTTCTTCTTACATCCCAAATACTCACTTAAATATGGTAATGTTATTGAGGCAACTAACCTCATCCCTGTAAAAGATAAAAGCATTTGGGATGGGAAGGCAGCAAATATTGGTGATGTAGTTATACCAAATACCATACTGGGATCTTGAGGGAAGTTCCCCTTGAACACCTCAAAATGATCCCCTAAGGTAGGAGTCAGGATTTCCTTTTACACATTAGGAAGATGAAGCTAAGGTGGTTAAGAATGTTTTGAGGTTTACACAGCTATTGAGAGACAGAGCCACTCTCATCTGGCCTGTTTGTCTGACTCCAGGAATTGTGTTTGGAACCAAGAATACAGCCTCCCCTTTGGATGCATGATTTGGCAAAAGGGAACTAACAGGTGCCATGGTGAGTGTACAGTCACTCTGGAGAGGATGAAGGTGACAGCTAGCAAATATCTAGTAAAGATGGATGACTGGCTTGAAATAAGAAACACACATGTTAACCAAAAGAGAGATGGTTAGGACAGCAATGGAGAATTCACTTAAAAATGTACATGTAACAATAACCCTGTATATGAGACAGCAAAAGAGACACTGATGTATAGAACAGTCTTTTGGACTCGGTGGGAGAGGGAGAGGGTGGGATGATTTGGGAGAATGGCACTGAAACATGTATAATATCATATGTGAAACGAGTCGCCAGTCCAGGTTCGATGCACAAGACTGGATGCTTGGGGCTGGTGCACTGGGACGACCCAGAGGGATGGTATGGGGAGGGAGGAGGGAGGAGGGTTCAGGATGGGGAACACATGTATACCTGTGGCAGATTCATTTTGATATATGGGAAAACCAATACAATATTGTAAAGTTAAAAAATAAAATAAAATTTAAAAAAAATGTACATGTACAAAAGTACTTCTAAATGCCAAAACCAGAATAACCAATGAAAAAATGTAAAAATCAAGGTGAATGACATTAAATTGGAAAGCAAACAAAAGGCAAGTATGTATAATGTGATTATAATTTTGAAGAATGTGTGACTGTGCATACATATTTGTTTATCTGCAAGTACAAGTTAATACTTCACCTACAGAAATATATATGGAGAATATCTATCAATCTATTGACAGGCACTTTTTTGTACTTTTTGATGAGGTTTGTAAGGGGAACGATACCATATACCAACTTTATTTTATAAATACATATTCACTTATTGTTTGAAATATTATATTATGAAAAGCATTAAGGAAATAATTGGGAGCGAAGATGTTTGTAAACAGATTGACAAAGACATATACATATACTTAGTACCTTTGAAATATGTACAAAATATAGTGCTCCTGGAAGAAAAAGAAGGTTAAAATAATTACCTAGACATAGTAGACGTGTGTGTATTTGTGTTTACCTGGGTGTGTTTGTGTTTACATGTCTCAAAGTCTATCACTTCCCCTCCCAAGCAAAATGGAGACATGTGCCCCTTTGCTGATCACATCCAGAATTGCAGCTCTAAAAATCTCCATGAGCAGTATGGGAAAGGAGATGGTTCTCACATCCTCACCAAATGTGTTGACAAACTTCTGAATTTGCCAGCGTAACAGTTTAGAAACAGTATCTTAGTGTGGCTGTAATTACATACCTCTTACTTGAATCAAGTTTGAGATTCTTTTCATGTGTTTATGGACACGGTGCATATTTTTTGTAAGTTGTTTATATTTATTATGTATCTTTGATAAGGTTGCTGTATTTGATGACTCTATATTTATAAACTTATTTTTTTTGTTGTTTACTAAGTTCTTTATGAAATTTACCACTCACAGCTCATGTTCACAAATAAGCTTCAAAAATCAAAAGGACTGTGATATTCTTAAAACCCAAAGGCTAGTAGATAAAGGCCCACCTTTCTGATATTTTCTGCATTTGAATAAATGATCTGATCTAATGATGTTAATGTAGAAATACATCACATATTTTAACATCAGTAAGATATGACATTCAAGGGGAAAGCCAATAAACCTTTGCATTTTAAACCCAAAGGAACACATGTTGGATACCTTAAATTATGAAATTCAATTCTAAGAAGGAACTGTTATTTGTTACTGTGTAACAAATACTGCTCATATCAAAAGTGCTGGTGACAAGGAATTCAGTATGCCCTCCCACGGAATCTGTTCACATATGTATGCGTATACCTATTACTGTAATAATATTTTAAATGTTTAAGGTGCTTAAATTTTGCACTAATTTAATTGCACAATAAGGACTAATTCAATAGGTATTCATCTGCTACCTCTTTGTAGCAGCTCCAGTTACAGTGAATGATCCACAGGCAAAAGGGCAAAAATGCTGTTATTTTCTGGAATGTGGCATTTGTGGCGCTGGAGTGCCCTCTATTGGTAGTGAAGAGGACACACTCATTAGCTGCCCCGCATGCATCAATCCACTCCAGTGTTCTTGCCTGGAGAATCCCAGGGACGGGGAAGCCTGCTGGGCTTCCGTCTATGGGGTCGCACAGAGTCGGACACGACTGAAGCGACTTAGCAGCAGCAGCAGCAGCATGCATCTTCTCGTTAACCCGGAGTTCACATCCATCTTGCAGCATTCGAACTGCTATTCGTGCTACGTTCTTAGAGTCATCAAGACCACTGTGAGGCCACCCGTCGTAATCCATTCCGAGTTTTTCAAGCATTATTGTCAGCTTAATTTGGCTTCGAGGAACCTTGTAAAAGTTTCCATATGACTTTCGAATACTGATCCACTTTTTGGCAAAAGGTGGATATTTGAGCCTGCTTAACTGGCACTGAATGTTCAAGAACTTACTCATATCCCATGAACCATCTGTTAATATGGAATATTTATACTTTGTCCCTAATTCCTTCAATTTCATCCAGTCAATGACTTTTTTCAGTACCTAAGGGAAGGTATCAGCTTTGTCTACTTGATCCTGAGTAATTCCAGTTAGATTGATGCAGAAGTCAGAAAGTTGGGTGTTAATCTCTGGTCTCACATACTGCTGAAACGTATCTTCTATTTCTAAGGTATGAGTATTCAGTAAAACAACAGAAAATTCAATTATTTCATGTATGAACTCAGGTGGGTTTCCCTCTTCACAAGTGGCTTCAAAGTCAATAATACAAATGTAATCGTAGTAACTCAGCACAATCGCTCTCTTTCAACATCAGCTTCAGCTTCTTGTAATAGTTTTTCAGTCTCTTCTTTAGTACATCCTTTACACCTGTGGTTTCAAGCTTGAATTCTGAAAGTTTGGCTCTGAGCTCTTCCTTACTCATTCTGTTAATGCAACCATTCATAATAGCAATTTCTTTGTAAACTGGGTCACTGAAATCATTTGCACTGGAGGTAATCAACGTAGATGCTTTTGTTTCTTGGCCATCAAGTCTACACCATTGCTTTTTCTCAGGATTCGGACGCTGGGCTTCGTCCCCGCACTCCGACCCGGGAGACGCCCACCGCGCGGGAGCCACGGCCTTGTCGCCAGGCTGGAGGGTCTGCTCATCCTCCATGTCTCGTGTCACGTCAGAAGGGAGCTGCTGGAGCCCTCCACTCGCTCATTCTCACCCGGCCAAACTCGAAAGCCTCGCCTTTCTCGGTTGAAAAATTATCGGGCTCACATTCCCGTGGCGGCGGCCACACAAACTCCTATAAACTTATTTATAAAAGGAATATCAATACTTTGTTATTGTATGTATCAATTCTAAAAACTCTCCTTTGTCCTGTATCTTGTATTTCTTTGTTGAGGCTTCCTATTTTTTTGCTGTTTTTCAGCATGCTGTTATTTACTCATTGAGATATTTCTACAATTACTTTAAAATCCATATCAGATAATTTTAATATATTTCATCTTGATGTTGGTATCTGTTGATTGTCTTTTCTCAGTCAAGGGAAGATTTTCCCAGTTTTTGGACAGAAAAGAGTTTTTGCATCTGAGATATTTTGCATATTATGTTATCGACTCTGGGTCTTAATTAAATCATCTTTTTTAGCAAGGCTTCAGTGATGCCATGTCAGTAATGGAGCCACAACTACTAAATCTGTGCTCCCTAAAGCCAGTGTTCTGCAACAAGAGAGGCCACCTCAAGGAGAGGCCTGTGCACTGCAGCTAAAGAGTAGCCCCCACTCGCGGCAACTAGAGAAAAGCCTGCACAGCAACGAAGACCCAGCACAGCCAAAAATAAAGAAAGAAATAAACTAAAAAAAAAAAGAAAAAAAACTTATTGGGGAGGGCATTAATTCTTCATACACAGTTGGAAGAGGACGAATTGGTATAATCTCTTTACAGAGACATTTGACAACATCTATGAGTGGAGAAAGTGAGGACCCTTCAGTTCCTGCTAAAGGCAAGTACAAGATAAAATGTCAACTTATCTCTTCTAATGTTTGACATTTTTTAGGAGATATTTTACAATTGAAGTGAAAAAGCAAAAAATTAAAAGCAAAAGGAGGTAGTTAATTCTATGTTTGCTGCTGATGTGATTACACATTAGAAAATCCAAAGAAAAAGTGAACAAAGTTACCACAAACTAAAAGAGAATTTAGAAAACTAGTAAGTATTCTATTAACATCCAAAATCAATATGATCTTATATACAAATGCTTTAAAAATTAGAAGACATAATAAAAGAAAAGAAAATGACTGGATCTTAAGAAGCAATGTTCAAAACCTGAGTAGAACACAAAAGTAGATTTGAACATACAGAAAAGATATGATATTCTTGAGTAAGGAAAGTCAATAGCAAAAAGATGCCAATTTTTCCAAGTTAATTAATTTAATGTGCATCTAATTAAATATCATTAATGTTTTATATGAATTTAGACAGTGATATTAGCAATATAACATTAGTCAGTTCAGTTGCTTAGTCATGTCTGACTCTTTGTGACCCCATGGAATGCAGCACTCCAGGCTTCCCTGTTCATCACCAACTCTCGGAGCTTGCTCAGACTCATGTCCATCAAGTTGGTGATGCCATCTAACCGTCTCATCCTTTGTTGTCCCCTTCTCCCACCTTCAATTTTTCCCAGCATCAGGTTCTTTTCCAATGAGTCAGTTCTTCACATCAGGTGGCCAAAAATATTGGAGTTTCAGCTTCAGCATCAGTCCTTCCAATGAATATTCAGGACTGATTTCCTTTAGGATTGACTAATAGATTATTATAAAATTTATTTGATAATTAGTTGATTCTCAAATTTGGCAGAAACAGCAAGAATAGTCTAACAAATCTTGAAAAAGAAGCATGATGGGAAAGGGTAGCAGCTAGTCCTACCAGATACTAAAACATGTAATAATGTACAATAGAAGAATGTGATATTGCTCCCATGAATCAACAGAAAGACTAATAAAACAGTAGAAAATACTAATACAGGTCCAGTTATATTCAGAGATATTGAATATGATTGAGGCAGCATTCTTAGAGTAGAGGTATGGTGGGTGATTTAAGAACTAGTATTTTAATAAGCACATGGTTTAAAAGGTAAAAACAGATCCATCTCTCCATTTTACATCAGGAGAAATAACAAGGGGTTTAGATTTAAATGTAAAAAAAAAAAAAAAAAAAAAGAATCCATACAAGTATTAGAAGAAACTATGAGTAAACCCCTCTATAATCTGGAAGTTGGAGGTAACTTTCCTAACTAGGATTCAAAATCCAAGCACATCAAGGAAAAAGAGATTGACAGACTTAACTAAATAAAAATAACAACAACTTTGCATGTCAAAGCACATGACAGCCAATTAAGAGGACACTGGGTAAGAATATTTACAACTAGTATCTCCAATAAACTGTTGATATTCCTTTTATAAATAAGTTTATCAATATAGAGGCATCAAACACAGCAACCTTATCAAAGACATGTAGCAAATATAAACAACTTACCAAAAATATGTACTATGTCCATAAACACATGAAAAGAATCTCAAACTTGATACAAGTAAGAGAGATGCAATTACAACTACACTAAGATACCATTTCTAAACTGGGCTTCCCCGATAGCTCAGCTGGTAAAGAATCTGCCTGCAATGAAGGAGACCCCGGTTTGATTCCTGGGTTGGGAAGACCCCCTGGAGAAGGGAACTGCTACCCACTCTAGTATTCTGGCTTGGAGAATTCCATGCTCACTTGATTGTAAACAGGCACCCCACCCCACCCTCTGAGCAGTATCAGAGCAGACTACTTGGGGAAAAAGGGCTTTTATCCCCACATGGTAGAAATTAGTTCCACCCTTCCACACACATAGAGTCAGTGGAGACCATGCAGGCAGCCTGACTTCTGTTGTTATTTAGTTGTTAAGTTGTGTCTGACTGTTTCTGACCCCATGGGCTGTAGCCCTGCCAGGCTCCTCTGTCCATGGGATTTCCCAGGCAAGAATACTGGCATGAGTTGCCATTTCCTTCTCCAGGGGATCTTTTTGACCCAGGGATCAAACCCAAGTTTCCTGCTTGGCAGGTGGATTCTTTACCACTGAACCTCCAGGAAAGCCCACCTAACTTCTACCCACACCCAATCATAATGAGGCTCTCCTTCACCTCCTCTCTGATAGAAGAGAAGGCACTCTTCCCCTCTCTGGGCTGGTGTCACCAGAAGCCAAATGGGACAGTGTGACTTTCATGGCCATCCATTGATGAGGAGGTCTCCTCCCCTCTACAGTGTCGGGGAGGCCACAAGGAGGGCAGGTAGGAAGTGCCTTCCCACTCCTACCTGGGTGGTGTCGGTAGAGGCCTGGTGGGCAGAGAAATCCTTCTTCCACCAAGCAGTAGTAACATGGAGCACTTCTTTCACCCCCACGCCTGCCTCATCCCCCATGTTAGTAGAGGTTGAGTGGGGAACCTGGACTTTTATCCCTACCTGGCAGTAATAAACACCCCCTCCCCCAACATGGTGTCAGTGGAGGCCACTTGGGGAACAGCAAGGAGGTGTGCTCCTTCTCCAAGCCAGGGTAGTGTAGGGGGAGGCCTGGTGGGGAGTCTGAAATTCCACTTCTACCAAGCACTAATGAGGCACCCTTCCCCTCCCACTCACCTTCCAACTCTTGAGTCAGAGAAGGCTGAGTGGTGAATCTGGACTTTCATCTCCACCTGCTATTATACAATGTTATGAGTTTCATCCCTAACGGGCATGGTGTCACAAGAGACTTACTAAAACTGATTAATTAAGACCCAGAGTCAATAACATAATATGCAAAATATCTCAGATACAAAAGTCTCTCTTCTATTCAAAAACTGGGAAAATCTTCCCTTGACTGAGAAAAGACAATCAACAGATGCCAACATCAAGATGAAACAGATATTAGAATTATTTAAAGTAATTTATTTACAGAATTATTTAAAATAATCATAGAAATATCTCAATGAGTAAATAACAACATGTTTAAAAACTGTGAAAAAAAATAGAAAGTCTCAACAAATAAATAGAAGATATACATAAGAACCAAGGAGAAATTTTAGAATTGATACATACAAATAACTGAGATAAAAACGGATAAATGCAACAGTGGAATGGAGCAGAGAGAGAACAAAAATCAGTGAACATGAAGATAGTACACAAAAAGTACCCAATTTGAATAACACAAAAAAGATAGACTGAAAATAAAATAGAACAAAATATCAGATACCAGTGATACCATAGTAAGAGATATAATATGTCATTGATGTTTTGGGAGGGAAGAGAAAATGTGCAAGCAATAAAAAGTATTCAGAGGAAATATGGCTGACAAACTTCATTATTTGGCAAAACACACAAGCCTACAGGTACAGACTATTGATCAGACCCCAAAAGGATAATCCATAAGAAATCCGTGAAAACACACCATGATCAAACTTCAGAAAATTAAATACATACATAAACTCTTGAAAGCAGAGAGTGAAAAATGACACCATAAAAGTAATGTGAGTGACAGAGAATTTCTCATAAAGAACCATAAGGTACAGAAGAAAAGGGCAATTTACCTATATTTGTGTTCTTTCTGTTTTTCTTTTTTCCTTACTAATGTTCCAAGTGTATTTTTTTTTTTTTTGCCAATTCCTTTTTTTTTTAAGAACCTCCTTTAGCCATTCTTTTATGGAGCATCTGCTATAGGCAAATTCTTTTAGTTTTCCTTCTTTTGAGAATGTCTATATCCCCTTTCATTCCTAAAGGACAGCCTAGCCAGATACATTGGATGTTGACAGTTCTTTTCCTTCAGCACTTTAAAATTGCCCTTTTCTTCTCTTACTATGGTATCACTGGTATCTGATATTTTGTTCTATTTTATTTTTAGTCTATCTGTGTATAGTCACAATTCTTCAGGCTATCATCAGGTTTCTCCTCTCACATAAAATTCAGTATCAGCTCATCACGGACTTCTCTGGTTGTCCAGTGATTGAGACTCTACCTGCCAATGCAGGGAACATGGATTCAGTCCCTGCTCTGGGAAGATCCCATAAGGTGCAAGGCCACTAAGCCCAAGCACCACAACGGCTGAGCCTGTGCTCTAGAGCCCTCCAGCTGCAACTACTGAAGCTGAAGTGCCTAGAGCCTGTGCTCCACAACAAGAGAAGTCACTGCAATGAGAAGCTTATCTGCTGCAACTAAAGCATAGCCCCCACTCACCACAACCAGAAAAACCCATGTGTGCAGCATCGAAGACCCAGCCAAACCAAAATTACATAAAAAAACAAACAAATGAATCTGTTAAAAAACAACCTGCTTCACAATGTGGGGGACATCACTTCGATCGCTGGTCAGGGAACTAAGATCCTACATGCAGTGGAGCAAGTACTGAGCCTGAGCATCACAACTGGAGTCTCTGTGCACTGCAACGAAAGATCCCACATGACACAATAAAGTTTCCACATTCCCCAAATAAGACCTGATTGGGCAAAATAAAGAAATTATTTGTTTAAGAAATCAGCTCGTCAATTTTTACAAAAATCTTTGCTGTCATTTTTATGGACTCTATAGATGAGTTTTGACTGTGTGGATCACAATAAACTGTGGAAAATTCTGAAAGAGATGGGAATACCAGACCACCTGACCTGCCTCTTGAGAAACCTATATGCAGGTCAGGAAGCAACAGTTAGAACTGGACATGGAACAACAGATTGGTTCCAAATAGGAAAAGGAGTACGTCAAGGCTGTATATTGTCACCCTACTTATTTAACTTCTATGCAGAGTACATCATGAGAAATGCTGGGCTGGAAGAAGCACAAGCTGGAATCAAGATTGCCGGGAGAAATATCAATAACCTGAGATATGCAGACAACACCACCCTTATGGCAGAAAGTGAAGAGGAACTAAAAAGCCTCTTGATGAAAGTGAAAGAGGAGAGTGAAAAAGTTGGCTTAAAGCTTAACATTCAGTAAACTAAGATCATGGCATCTGGTCCCATCACTTCATGGGAAATAGATGCAGAAAGAGTGGAAACAGTGTCAGACTTTATTTTGGGGGGTTCCAAAATCACTGCAGATGGTGATTGCAGTCATGAAATTAAAAGACACTTACTCCTTGGAAGGAAAGTTATGACCTACCTGGATAGCATATTGAAAAGCAGAGACATTACTTTGCCAACAAAGGTCCATCTAGTCAAGGCTATGGTTTTTCCAGTGATCATGTATGGATGTGAAAGTTGGACTGTGAAGAAAGCTGAGTGCTGAAGAATTGATGCCTTTGAACCGTGGTGTTGGAGAAGACTCTTGAGAGTCCCTTGGACTGCAAGGAGATCCAACCAGTCCATTCTGAAGGAGATCAGCCCTGGGATTTCTTTGGAAGGAATGATGCTAAAGCTGAAACTCCAGTACTTTGGCCACCTCATGTGAAGAGCTGACTCATTGGAAAAGACCCTGATGCTGGGAGGGATTGAGGGCAGGAGGAGAAAGGGACGACAGAGGATGAGATGGCTGGATGGCATCACTGACTTGATGGACATGAGTTTGGGTGAATTCTGGGAGTTGGTGATGGACAGGGAGGCCTGGCGTGCTGCAGTTCATGGGGTCGCAGAGTCGGACACGACTGAGTGACTGAACTGAACTAAACTGAACTGAACTGATAGATGAGTTTGGGGGAAATTGAGCCTTGAACAATATCACTTCTTCTAATCAAATATGATTGAAAAACATGCATGTGGTACATCTCTGCATTTTTAGGTCTTCTTCAATTTCCCCCATGGTGGTGTGTGACAAATTTTCTTAAATGCACCCTAATGTTTCATAAAGGGCAAGGAGCCCTATGTGTCTGGATTCAACTAGGCAAAGGGGTACTGGAAACAGAAGATATGAAGCCAGAGAAGATGCAGGCTGGACCATGTAGGACTTTTCAGTCCACTGGAAGGCTGTGGCTTCAACTCTGACTGAGAGGGAGTCTGTTGGAGGGTTGGAACTGAATAACTGCAGGACCTGGCATGTTTTAAAGGAACCTAGCAGCTTCAGCAGTCCATGTATGGGGTCAAAGTAGCTGAATGATTCCAAGTTTGCTGGCTGAGGAAGGAAGAATCAGATGGGAGTCCCATCCCCCTAGTGGACTGACTTCACCATTTTGGGCCAGTTTGGGGAGCATTGTCTATTAAGGGCTGTCCCCAGTGCCCCTTCTTCAGCTTTTGCCCTTTCCTTCATCTGCCCATTGTAAATCCTCCCCTCCCTCTTTGGCAATTTACCCACAAATACTCTCATTTGTCTCCTTTTCTACAATACAGCTTGGCTATTTCTTACCTAAGAGCCAATGTCTAAGCAAGAAAATTAAGTAATCAATAAAACTGTGGTACCTCAATTCAATAACAGTGAAGACTTTGCTATTGCCAAGTGAAAAAAGGAACAAATCAATACAAAATAACCACCTTGGTTATTTTTATTAAATATTTTATTAAATACCCAGGGATTGAACCCAGGTCTCCCGCAATGCAGGCAGATGCTTTAAGCTGTTCACATTATTTTTCTCCAAATAGGGAGTGATAGAGCATTACAGTGAAATGAGGGTGGAGTAACACATTAACTTTTTTCAGCATAAGCGTCCCTTCTTACCACGGCTCTCCATCTTCACTGATGACATTCTTGCCTAAACTTAAGCCTTGGTTTCTCTACCTATATTTTTCTTTCTCTGACTCAATATAACAATCCAGAGGCAGAATCTATTTTCATTGGAAGTGGGAGAGTCTTCGGAGATTGTCTGCAGAAATAGGATTCTCTGTCAGTAAACTCAGGAGAACATGAACTAGTTGCCAAAACCTTATAGAGGGTGAACAGTTAGGGATGAGAATACTGCAGGATATGAAGACAGCCTAGACAACGTTGGTTTCAGCGAACAGTGCACAGTACTTGGGGCTGAATTACAAGTACTGAGCTCCCAGCTGATCCAGCAATAGGAGCACCTGCTTCCAGTGACTGACAAGTGCTGTCAACAGTAGTCAGCCGGGGCTCATTCAAAGAATGAGGTAAAGAATAGGACTTGGATGTACAAATAAAAGTTGTAGACTAGAAAAAACAAAACAAAACAAAATAACCACCTTGGTTTAGGCCAAAGGGAGACTTTATGGGTCTACCTACAAGGTACAGAGGTAGTTTCTGTCTTCAGGAAAGGCTGGATCCAGCATTTGGTTCCCTGAGATCTGTCTTCTTGCTCCAGCTCCCCCTCTGTCCCTTGCCTGCCTGCCTCCCCTACAGCTCCCAAAATGTCATTGGTTGGATGATATCAACACAGCTGGAGGAAAGCAGTGCTCCAATTGGCCAGGCCTGAGCTACATGCCCACTCTTGGAATTGGAGGTGAAATCAACTCTATCATAATCATATTGGGTGAGAGAAAATGAAAGAGGTGATTTCCCAGGGTGACAGGAGGATACCAGAACCAAAAGAAGGAAAATGGGCACCAGATGACAAAACCCACAGGTGTCCTCGATGGTGGTATACACTTTTCGTCAAATTCAAAATCAATTTCTAATGTGTTTTTTTTTTTTAAGTGAGATAGGAAAGATTCGTCATTAATGCAAGCATGGTCCCTGCTACTGACCCTCCCATCAGCTTCCATCCCCTGACTCTGGGGGTCCATATCCACTTCTTGGGGGTATCCTCTTCCCCATGCTCCCTCACAGACCTTTGCTGAATTAAAGTTTCTAAGGAAATGCTTTTTTCCAATGGGGAAATGGAGCAGACCTTTATGTTCCAAAGCAACATCATTTCAAAAGTCATGATTCTTTATGAAGATAGTTAAACAACATGGAAATCTAAATACAGGAATGATTTTCCCTAATGTCCGGATATAACACTGACAGTTGAGGGGGTGGTGCTTATTCTGGGTGGTTCTACTCCACATTTCCCTGCATGTTCATAGGGTCAGAAAGTCCTGAAAAGACAGGAATATGCCAGACCCAGAATTCTGCAATTTGCTTTCATCTCTTTCCATATTAGTTCCCAGCTATCTGGTTTGCTCTCTGATTGCCATATGTCATTCCAGAAGGATGGAATTACCATCATTTACTCAATGTTTCCCCCTGGGTTTACATTCTACCAGTTTTTCACAGGGACAAACAATGCAGTAATGAATACTGTGGTCGATTTTGCCTTGCTCACATATACAAGAATTTTCCTATGATCGATTCTGAAAACTGGGTCAAAGGATATGAGCATCTTAAAATATAATAGAAAGTGCCAATCAAATGTCCAGATAGATTTTACTATCACTCTGATACTCCTTATTTTGGCTTCCCTGGAGGTCCGGTGGTTAAGAATCTGCCAACCAATGCAGGGCACATGAGTTCGATCCCTGGGCCAAGAAGATCCCACATGCCCAGTACAACTAAGCCGGTGTGCCACATCTACTGAACTCACCCCGATCTAGAGTCCCTGCTCCTCAACAAGAGAAGCCTCTGCAATGAGAAGCCTGAGCAGAGCAATTAGAGAGTAGCCCCCAATGGCTGCAAGCACAGAAAGGCTGTAAGCACTTAAGAGGTGGCACACCCAAAAATAAAAAAAATAATTTTCATAATTAAAATTTTTAAAAAGAGTCCTTGTTTCAAGCTATAGCCTTCTTGGACATGGATGGTTTCAGTTAATTAAGTCCGTCCTACACTAAGATCTGCTCTGGTCCTACAGAGCCAACCTTAAAAAGTAAGACCCAAAAGGATCAAACTGTTTCCAAGCATCTTAACAGGATTTCAGAATAAAGCTCAAGAATAAGTTTAGGAATAGAAAAATATCAAGCATGCAAGGGAAATTTGATAATGTTTGACATCCAATGTAAAATTACCAGGAGGCAAAGAAGCAGGAAACTCCAATCCATTATAACAGAAATCAGCGTGTTGTTGTTCAGTCACTCAGTCGAGTCTAACACTTTACGACCCCACGGAGTGCTTCTCGCCAGGCTTCCCTGTCCTTCACCATCTCCCAGAACTTGCTTAAACTCATGTCCATTGAGACGTGATGCCATCCAACCATCTCATCTTCTGTCATTCCCTTCTCCTCCTGCCTTCAATCTCTTCCATATTCAGGGTCATTGGCTCTTCACATCAGGTGCCAAAGTGTTGGCAATTTTATTTTAACAGAAACCAGTTAAAATGCATTAATTGGAAAGGAAGAAATAAATGTGTATTTATTTACAGACAAAATGACTGTCTATGTAGGAAGGTCAATGAGATCTACAAAATAGCTATTGCAATTAATTAATGAGTTTAGCATGGTTTCAGGATTCAAGGATACTCCTAAGAGTGCCTTGGACTACAAGATCAAACCAGTCAATCCTAAAGGAAATCAGTCCTGAATTTTCATTGGAAGGACTGATGCTGAACCTGAAGCTTCAACACTTTGGCCAGCAGATGTGAAAAGGTGACTCACTGGAAAAGACCCTGATGTTGGGAGAGATTGAAGGCAAAAGGAGGATGAGAGGATAGAGGATGAGATGGTTTGACAGCATAACCCACTCAATGGGCACGAACTTGAACAAACTCCAGGAGAAAGCAGGGACACAGAGCCTGGTGTGCTACAGTCTAGGGGGTTGCAAAGAGTTGGACACTAGTTAGAGACTGAACAGCAATGTTCTGGTATTATATCTTAATATATAAATGTAACTATAGAACTGACAAAATATTTAAAAATCAATAGTGAATGGCAATAAACAACTTTCTTATTCTCCCACTTCTTACATACATCGTCTTCGCTTGGGTTGTACTCCTTGGATATCTGGATCTGAGAACCTTCCCTCCAACCAGAAGATGAATGCAACATTAGGAAGTGAACAAGCCAAAACTAAAGTCAGAGACAGCTCACTTTTATTTTCTGCAGTTCACAATCCCCGAACAAACTATGTGGACCCTGAGCCCACAAGCAGCAGCACAGGCACAAGATGAAGCCTGATCAAACTACTGCAGAAAGCAATGCCCTTGGGAATGATACTTGAGACTAGGGCACATAGGCTAGTTTTAAGGCCCTCTTCTGTGCTGAGACTGAGGAAAAAGGTGGGGCACGAAGTTCTGCAAGATCCACATCACCAGGGAAGCCTGCTCCAGACAGAAGCGGATGGCCATCTGGAGCAGGGCATGGTCTTCAGCAGTCAATCGGCTAAAAGGGAGGGAAAATGAAATTCATGTTCCCGCTGAGGAGGAAGAGGAGCATGTCCTCCCTCTGTCCCCGCTCACTGACGAAGCCCAGAGCACCACACTTCTCCTCTAGGCTTAACCCACCATTATGGCTCCTCCTGGGCCTAGACTGGTCACCACCCACCACTCCCTCCCTCGCCCCGGCCCCCTTTAGAACTCACAGAACCAACATGCGGCCATTAATGTAAAGCTCCCTCTGAACCGGCCATCGCAGTTGAGTAAGTCGAGTCAGGATGCGGCGCGCGTTGTTTGCCTCCGCGTACGATGAGAAAGGTATGCCAAAGCTGCTGGTGGAAATATGGTTAAGGCACCATCCACACCAGTCATTTTGGCTGTATTTCAGGCTCCCTGCTCGTGGAGACCCGCCTTCTCCCTCATGGCCGCCGCCGAACACCCTGCATATCACCGCCCGACCCTCTAGTTCCCTTCAGATTGCTTTTCCTCACCACTATCCACACTCGTCATTTTGCCTGTATGTCAGGCTCCCTGCTCACGGAGACCCACCTTCTCCCACAAGGCCACCACAGGACTCCCTGCATATCACCGCTCAACCCTCTGGATCACTTCAGGGTGCTTTTCCTCACCACCATGCACTGAGAGCCAGACCACCCCTGACCCATACCCTCCAGCCTCCCAGAGTACCCTCCTCCTATACTTTAGGCTCCACAGCCTGCAACCCTCCAAACCACCCCTAGCCCACACCCCGACCCCCGCAGCCGCCTGGCCCACCGGGGCTCCTGGAATAGGATACAACTGGAAGACTCGGTTACTCAGAACTCTGGCTCCGGGTGCAGTGTCTCCACCAGGCCCTGGTGCGTTGGGTGGCCCTGGGATCTGCGGAATGGCAGCGGCTGCGCCACCTGACTCTCCTGCAGCGCTGGGGCCTCTGGGATCAGCCATGTCACCGGAGCCGGCAGGGACTTCTCGACTGACGGCGTCTCCAGGGCCAGCTGGGATGCCAGGGCCACTGTGGCCAGCAGCACCACCCGGCACACCTTGGCCGCCATGTGCTGTACCCGCTGCAGAGGCCACAGCACCTGCGTCTTCATCGGCTGCCCTCATGGCTCCTCCACCATGTGCCTCGGACTCCATCTTGAAGCCCTCTCCCCCTCCCTCTGCGTCGGGAAAGACTGAACCGTCCCTACAGATCCCAGCTCTGTATTGTGACGTCAAACTCAGCACGGGCAGAGCGCCTGCGCACACGCACTCTGGTCCTGCCTCACGATTGGTTCCCATCAACCATCGGTTCCCGTGATGACTGCAGGCTCTCAGGCAATGGGTGCCCCCTGTTGAAACTTCACGCGTTAGCTTGCAGTGTAGCCCCAATGCGCATGCGCAGACACACATACTCACGTGGTCTGGGCTCTCTGTGTCAGCCCTGCCTCAGGCCTGGAAACCTGGTAAATGGTGGTGCTCCAAGGCAATGGCACCCCACTCCAGTACTCTTGCCCAGAGAATCCCATGGACGGAGGAGCTTGGTGGGCTGCAGTCCATGGGGTCGCTAAGAGTCGGACACGATTCAGCGACTTCACTTTCCCTTTTCACTTTCATGCATTGGAGAAGGAAATGGCAACCCACTCCAGTGTTCTTGCCTGGAGAATCCCAGGGACGGGGGGTCTGGTGGGCTGCCGTCTATGGGGTCGCACAGAGTCGGCCACGACTGAAACAACTTAGCAGCAGCCACTTTAGTGGGGACAGCTCCTCAGTGCACATGCTCAAACAGACCCTGCCCTACTCTTCAGGGAACCTGACTGTTTCCACTCCAAGCCTGCAAACCCCAAGTAAGCCCTGGTCCCTGTGCACCTCCATGTCTGTGCTGCAGCCAGCCTGGCGTCGCTCACAGGTGACCATCCTGCTGAGCGCAGGCCCCTGTCATCGACTCCCAGAAGTGAGTCAGGCACCCCTGGGTCAGGGCTGGTCTGTCCCTCTGGTGTCTCACACATAGCTCACGTGCGTGTATGTGCGTCTGTGTGCATGAGCGCAGGGGCAAGTGCATGCAGATGGGCATCTGTATGGGTGTGTTTGTAAGAGACAGCACGTGCACAGATTCACGCACATAGGCATATGAATGTGTGTATCTGTGTGTGTGCCCGAGAGAGTACCCTTACATAGGTGCCTGCCCATCGGCGTCTGCGTGGGTGTGTTTCAGAGAGAGAGCACATACACAGATTCCAGCACATAGGCGTGTGCATGTGTCTGTGTGTGGAGGTGCTTGCACATGGGCATGTATGTTTGGTTGCAAGAGAGTGTGTGGTCAGGTGCATGCACATGGGTGTGTCCCTGTGTACATGTGTGTGTCAAAGAGAGCATGGTTGAGATGCATTCACATGGGCATATGTGTCTGCTTGTGTGGTTACACAGGTGCCTTCACATGGGACTGAAGTGGCCCGGCCCTGGAGGCATGATACCAGGGATGCGGAGCCTGCTGTGCCTGCCTGCTTGGGGGAGGGAAGCGGGGACTGCTGTTGCACTCACTGGGGATGGCATGGGGCTGGGCTGCCTGGGGCTCCAGGCACACAGAATGCAGGAACCCCTCAGAAGCACCGGAGGAACCTGATACGCTCAAGGACTGGGGGAAGAGCAATGTTCCCCTGGACACTGCCCAGTCTCTTGCCCTCTCCCGTCCCTGAGCCCCACCCCTGGCTGGAGAGTCCGCTCAGCTCTCAAATCCAAGGCCAGCAGCCTTTCCCCACCCCCAGTGCAGGGAGAGAGGACTGGGCAGTGGCTGCCCAGGGGTGGGGCATCCCTGTCCCACCTTCACACCTACCCAGTTTCTCTCCAATCTGGCTCCAAGTCAGTTTTAGGGTGTGAGTAGATCCTGTCTAATGCCTGTGTCTGTTCCCTGTTCTGTGGCTTAGAGGACCCCAGCGGGGAACCTGGACACATCTCTCCCTCAGGGGCCCACTGTCAGGTTGGGGGGACATTTGTAAGGATAGTCGTGCTGTAGAAGGGGGCTCACTAGACTATGATGGCCTAGAGGGCAAGGGACTAAGCCACATGACCCACCAGCGTCCTCCCTCTGCCCACTCCACATCTGTACCTGTGCTCTTCATCCGTAGTGATAGCTAACACTTGCTGCAGCCCATGCACTGTTTCATGTGCTTTCCATGTGTTCATCCATTAAGTCAGGTTTCAGACAGTATTGCCATGTCAGTATCCTGTCTCCCATGATGTAGGTCTCCTCCACACAAATCATACACACCCACTCTCTCCCCAACACCAGCAGCTCAAAGTCTTGTGCGTTTTGGTTCCTGCATTTACCAAAACTATGATGACCATAGTGCTCCATCAGGCATGGGACTTAACTTGGGTCTGAATGGTGAGATCTGCAAAGGAAAATGATAATGCCAGTGACAAGTACTGTGTGTGGCAAGAGAATGACAGAAGTATGAAGGAAAGACACTATGATAGAATGAGTTTCTCAGAGAGTTTACCACTGTGACAGGTGCATGGTTTTGAGTGAGTGTGACAGAGGGAATGTGTGATTGGGACAGGAATTTCAAAGAACAGAATGTGACAGGAAGAGACTAAGATGCAGATGATAGTATAGAGGTAGCGAGCCC
This sequence comes from Bos grunniens, assembly GCF_055505025.1. Taxonomy (NCBI): domain Eukaryota; kingdom Metazoa; phylum Chordata; class Mammalia; order Artiodactyla; family Bovidae; genus Bos; species Bos grunniens. The sequence continues at coordinate 93,199,029 of NC_141194.1, read as the reverse complement.
CCAGATTGATAGATGATAACTTAATGTGTACAGTGAATGGTGAACGGTGCCACCAGATCCATGGTCTCCAAAGGAGAACATTTAATTCCAGAACCAAGAGACGCAGGTTCAGTCACTCAGAGCTTTGTGTAGTAGAAATTTAATTAAAGTGAATGTTATAGAAAAAGCTTCTAAGATCGATATCAGAACAGGTAGAAAGAGTACCCAGTTTGCTAGTTTAAGCACAGCATTATATACTTTTCTGACACCATTCACTCACGCCTGCTGGGAGTCCTTTCTCACTCCTTTCAAACAGGTCCAGCTTACCATCTGCAGCCTTTGACACATCCTCCTTGCTTGTGTTTCAACCTATATATCAGCTCTATTACTGATGAAACTGATTGGGAAGAACTTGGCTTGGGAACAGAGAAAAAGGATGAGTATAGAGAAAAGGATAACTCAAGGCTATGAAAATTTTGCCCAGACTCTTTCCCATAACATATATCCGAGGATGACATCAGCAGGATATTCATCAGAAGAAATGGGGGAACCCAGAGCTCAAGGCCATGGAAGTTTTACCCAGACCTTCTCCCATAACACAGGTTCTGAACTCAAACAAAGCATGTTCTTGAGCAAGAGATTCTGCTGCCTGCCAGGCCTCCATGTCTAAGGAAAAAGAATGTGAAAAAGAGTGTTCACCTCCTCCTTAAAGAGCCTTGGTCTCCCTAGCAACCTGATTGAGTTAACTCTCTTACAGATACCATGACAGCATGAGTTGGTGGCACACAAAGTGTCAGAGATAGGGTCTAGGAGAGATCAGGTGTGAGAGAGAAAAAGTGTGATGGAAAAAGCATTATAGAGTGACACAGGAATATTACAGAAAGAGTGTGTGTGACAGATAATCTGACTCAGTATGAGTAAGCAAATCTGAGAGATAATATGTATGGAAGAAAATGGGTCTGTCACACATGTCAGAGTGTGACAGGAAATGAAGCTTACCATGGGATGCAGCAGCCTGGGAAGGTAGAGCAATCCTCGGGGCCCATGTTTCCCTGAGGGTGGCCATCCCATGTCTCAGCCAGTCTGGGGGAAGTCAGCAACTTGACTTGGCTCAGATGGCCAAGCCACGTTCTTCCCAATCAGTTTCATCAGTAATAAAGCTGATATTTAGGTTGAAACACATGCAAGGGGGATGTGTCAAAGGCTGCAGATGCTAAGCTGGACCAGTTTGAAAGGAGTGGAAAAGGACTCCAAGCAGGTGTGAGTGGATGGTGTCAGTGAACTCCTTGTAGAAGAAGTTATTCAGGTGGTCCAATTTGTAAAGCCACACACTTTCTTTAAGGCTTTTGAAAGACAGGTGATGCTAATGGTGAAGAATCTGCCTGCCAACACAAGAGATGCAACAGATACAGGTTCAATCCCTGGGTGGGCAAATCCCCTGGAGAAGGAAATGGGAACCCACTCCAGTATTCTTGCCTTGAAATGCCACGGACAGAGTGGGTGAGTTCATGGGTCACAACGTGTCAGACACGACTGAGCCCATACACACATATACACATATACTTTTAATCCAGGAGAAAGTAGAGGTTAGAGATGTGGTTACAGTTCAGGACAGAGCAAGATAAAACATGAGGAGGACTTCCCTGGGGGTTCAGTGGAATCCACCTGTCAGTGCAAGGGACACTGCTTCGATGCCTGGACAAGGAAGATTCACCAAGCCACAGAGCAACTGAGCCCATGCCCCACAACTACTGAGCCTGGGCTCTAGAGCCCATGCTCTGCAATAAGAGAAGGCAATGCTATGAGAAGCCTGCGCTCAGCAACTAGAGTATAGACGCCACTGGCCACAACTAGAGAAAGCCCGTGTGCATCAACAAACACTGGGCACAGGCAAAAGTATATAAATAAAGTCAATGTTGCAAGAGGAGAGCAGGCCAGCTTCTCCAAGTAAAGGGCAGTGCGGAGCTGGGCTAGGGATCCTGTACGAAAGCCAAGTGGGAAGTAAAGCCTCCAAGTCGCTTATAGACAACAAAATGAGCTCTCTGTCCCAGGCTCCCCTGTGGGTGCTACAAAGAGGGAGCCATGAGCAGACATTGTTACAGTTTTAGTTGTAGGTTTAGCAGATATTAATATGTTTTCACCGTAATCCCTGGAGAAAAACCAGGTCAGGGCAGAACCAGATTCACATGGGTAGGTAAAGTAGGTGTGGACACTTCGGTGAGACATGGGGGAGGAAAACCCAAAGAACATTTGGAAGAAGGGTCTAGCATGTTGACTTCTGTTGTCATCCATCCCACAAGTGGAAACTCATGAATTAACCAGAGCCACCTGAAGGTCAGACATTAGGGCAGAAGGAGAGTCAGTAAGACGCCTAGGTGGCTCTGATTCCCACCTCTACAGACGACACCGTGTGGATGCCCTCATACACCCCACTGAAGGGACTGGTCAGAGGAGCAGAAATGCTGGAGTTCAGGGATGTGCAGGCTCCACTGGATTCAGTCCTGCCAGGATGCTTCCTGCTATGATTGTATCCATTTGCACTCCTACCATATCCTGCAACCTTTGTGGGTTTCCTCTTCTGTAACTAACCTATTTGTATCCTTTGCCCATTTGCACAAATCAGAATTGTAGTTATATTCTTGGTGATAAGCAGGATATCAAAAATATCAGTATATTCTTGATTTGATCTGTTATGGGCTTAAAACAATGTTTAGGAAGTACTTCCCTACTCCTAGCTCACAAGGATATTTACTTACATTTTGTATAGCAGCTTTATTTATTGGGGAACTCAAGGAACAATTTTGACTGGACACCTTTCCAGGCCTCCGTAGAGGTTCCAGTCCAGCCAGGAAGGACTGTTAAGAAACAAGAAAAGAACTACACTATGTAGCCTATGGGAAGGTGGTGAGAACTCTGGCCTGAAGTGCAACAAGAAAAAAGAGAAGGGGCACTTGGAGGAGTGGTTTTCCATTTTCAACCAGGTGGTTGGGGTCGGCTTCAGTTTGAAACAGAGACTGAGTGAGGACTTGAGGGAGGTTTGGGAGTGTGAGGAGACCAGTGTGGCTGGAGCAGAGTAGGTGAAGAGGAGAGCAGCAGGACAGGGGGCCGAGAGCTGACAGGGACTGGATGTGGAGGCCTCAGGGGACATGCTGAAGGCTTGTGCTCAGAGCGAAGTGGGAGGTGGTGGAGGGTGGCTGTGGGTTGGATTGTGTCCCCAGGAAAAGATGTTGAAGTCCCAAGCCCTGGAGCCAGAGAATGTGACAAAATCATGCCATTTTGAAAAATTCACTGTGTTTTTACTATTTCATTTCTGGCATTAATAAAAGTTATAAGGAAGAATCATAACCTAAGTGTCCTCTTATTTGTTTTATGTAATGACCTCTGATAAAAACTCAGAACATGTTTTGAAGGCTGAGTGTTGAAAATAGACTTTGCTGATGTTTTCAAGTACAACAGGCCTAACCTGACTCACATGGAATGCCCCACATCCATGTTACTTCACTGCAAGCAGTTCAGCAGGTGGCTGGAACAAGCACTGCATCTGATCAGCCAAACCACGTCTTTTTTCTGGGTCAGAAACTAGCTTCCGTAGTTGACAGTAAAATCAACGGCCCTGCCAGATACCACAGAATAAGGAGTTAGTGGGAATTGAAGAATGTTAACAGGAAATGTATAAAACTTTCTGCAACTTACATTTTCAAAGAGAAGACAGGGATGGAGGGAGGGAGAAAGTGAGAGAGAGAAAAAAAGAGAAAGAGAGAGAGAGAGACTGTCTCATAGCATGGGGATGAAGGTTCCAAGGAGGGAATTTAAAGTGCTGAAGGAAAAGAACTGTCAACATCCAATGTATCTGGCTAGGCTGTCCTTTAGGAATGAAAGGGGATATAGACATTCTCAAAAGAAGGAAAACTAAAAGAATTTGCCTATAGCAGATGCTCCATAAAAGAATGGCTAAAGGAGGTTCTTAAAAAAAAAAAAAAGGAACTGGCAAAAAAAAAATACACTTGGAACATTAGTAAGGAAAAAAGAAAAACAGAAAGAACACAAATATAGGTAAATACTATAGTTTTTCCTTCTCCTCTTTAGATTTCTAAGTTCTGTCTGATGGTTAAAATAAAAGCATAACACTACCTGATGTAGTTCTCAATTATTTCCTTAAGAGGAAATAATGAAGACTAGAGGTGTGATGGTTAATTTAATATTTACCTGACTATCTAAGGTATGCCAAGATAGCTGGTTAAACATTATTTCTGAGTGTTCCTGGTGTGAGGGTATTTCTGATACAGATTACATTTGATCCAGGAGACTAAATAAAGAAATTCACCCTCTTGCATGTGGGTGGGCATCATCCAGTACACTGGGGGACCAGAATGGGACAAAAAGGCAAAAAGGGTGAATTTTTTCTTTGTTCTTGGCCTGAGTTTTCCATCTTCTCCTGCCCTCAGACATTGGAGTTCCTGTTTTTTGGGCCTTCTTATACTTTGGGACTTACATCAGTGGCCCTGTGGTTTTCAGGCCTTTGAGTTCAGAAGAGGCGTTACACCATGGGCTCCCCTGGTTATTGGGCTTTAGGAATTGTGTTACATTATAACACTAACTTTCCTAGTTCTTCAGCTTGCACAAGTCTGTAAAGACTGTGAGACTTTACAGCCTTTGGAACAGTGTAAGCTTATATATAAATGTCTGCTGCTGCTGCTGAGTCGCTTCAGTCGTGTCCAACTCTGTGCAACCCCATAGATGGAAGCCCAGCAGGCTCCCCCGTCCTTGGGATTCTCCAGGCAAGAACACTGGAGTGGGTTGCCATTTCCTCCTCCAATGCGTGAAAGTGAAAAATGAAAGGGAAGTCGCTCAGTCGTGTCCGACTCTTAGCAACCCCATGGACTACAGCCTACCAGGCTCCTCTATCCATGGGATTTTCCAGAAGAGTACTGGAGTGGAGTGCCATTGCCTTCTCCATGCATGTGTGCTAAATCACTTCAGTTGGGTCCAACTCTTTGTGACCCTATAGACTTCTCTGTCCGTTGGTTTCTCTGTACATTGGTTTCTCTGTCCATTGGTTTCTTCAGGAAAGAATACTGAAGTAGGTTTCCACAACCTCCTCCAGGTGGATCTTCCCAACCCAGGGATCAAACCCATGTCTCCTGTGTCTCCTGCATTGCAGGTGGATTCTTTACCCTCTGGGCAGTCAGGGAAGCCCATATATAAGTATACATGTATATACATTCAGTGAAACACAAAAGAAGACAAGATTTAACATTCACATCATCAAAAAATCAAAATGAAAAGAAAGAGTGAGACTTAAAAATGATCCGAAACCTATCTTACAACACTCGCTCATACACACACACACACACAGAGCTATGTTGTCAATTCCATTTTTATTCTCTCCTCACAAAATTGAACACAATGAATGCTTTTCCAAGGTAATGAATGTATGTGAGCATGTAGGTACAGTATGATCATCATCAAGAGGAGTTTTTGAGTGAGTCCTCACAGTTTCACAATATCAGGGGAGAGCAAAATGACCATTTCTTCTGCCCTAAAAGCCCACTGTCTAAAAGGGAGGCTGCTCTGTAGTCCATTGCAGAGGGCAGGGGATGGAACCTCATTCCCCTAACGCCAGTTTCTAGGAAGGTGATATATACATGATCTACAAGGACTTGCTTTGTCATCTGTGACTGGGACTCACAATACCTTTGTCACAGAGCTGCCCTGAGGGATGAATGTGGAAACCTGCCCAGAGTGTATAGCATATAGCAGGACTTTAAAGGCCTTTTATATGTTGGGGCACAGCAGTTGGGGCTGCCTGAGCCTCAGGGCTAAGGCAGGCACTGTGTAAAATCATTTCTCACTGTTCTCCTAATGAAAAGATAGATATATTTATGAAGGAAGCAAATGTCTCTCTGATATGGCTTGAGTTCAAAGTTTTAAAGAGAGAAGGGTCTCTAGTCTCTTGGGATACTTAGAAGCTCCTAAGAAGTGCCCAACATCATGCCTCTGAGCAGACCCTAATCCAGTCCCCACACTGGGAAGACAGGCTTGCCTCTTACTCACCTGGTGAGCTCAGTGAGAGATGGTACCAGGGGAGGGGGCTCTGGTGTTGCCTAACTGCTGCTCCTGGATTGCTCCCTGTGTTAATACATTGATAGGAAAATTTTAGACCTGTCTTCCGTTCAACACTGCAGGGGGTTTCAGATCATGCAACATCCATTCACGTTGCACCAGATTTTAGCCATTTACTATTTTCCTATGAAGTAAAAGAAAAACAACCCTAAATTACTAGAATTTCATGGATGCACAATTGTCCATTCTTTCATTCATTAATAACTAAACATATGTTGGCCTGAAAACTTATATTATTCCATTCTTGTTAACTCTATATGGAAATAAGATGATAAGATGGGAAATGAATGTACGGGTAAATTCAGGGATTAAAATGAGCTGGAATGGCTCCTTCACATTAGCTCAAATTTTCTCAACTTTCAAGGCACTGAAGATAAAAAAAAAAAAAAAAAAATCCCTCCTTGGAACCTTCATCCCCATGCTATGAGACAGTCTCTCTCTCTCTTTCTCTTTTTTCCTCTCTCTCACTTTCTCCTTCCCTCCATCCCTGTCTTCTCTTTGAAAATGTAAGTTGCAGAAAGTTTTATACATTTCCTGTTAACATTCTTCAATTCCCACTAACTCCTTATTCCACTGCATTATGTTTCTGTTCCCATGATTGCAATAAACATGCTCTCACCAAGGTTGCTGCTGCTGCTGCTGCTAAGTCGCTTCAGTCGTGTCCGATTCTGTGCGACCCCAGAGATGGCAGCCCACCAGGCTCTCCCGTCCCCAGGATTCTTCAGGCAAGAACACTGGAGTGGGTTGCCGTTTCCTTCTCCAAGGTTAAGAGCCCTCTTTTTGTCCTAGATCCAGATATTTTGTACAAGTAGTAACATACCAAACAAATAAATTAAAATTAATATTAGTGAAAGAGGGAAATCATAAAATATAATGAGAGATATGATGGCATTTCTGCAAAAGTATCAATATATTGGATTTCTGCAAAAGTATCAATATATTGGGTCAGCCAAAAAGTTCATTTGGGTTTTGCAGAAAAACCCTAGTGAAATTTTTGGTTAACTGAATAAATATTAATATCAACATGAATACATGTGTATATGATATATGTTAGTGTGCTATGTGTAGAGAAAAATCTGGAGAAGAAACACGAATAAATTAACAGAGATGGGCTTTATATTACGGTGGTCAGAAGGTGGGCGCAGAAGGGAAAGAATAAATTCATCTTCTAAACATTTCCATATGATTTGATAGTTGTTGGAAAAGTAAAAAAAAACATTGGTAGTCTTAGTCATTGAGATAAAGTTTTGTAAAACAAGATGTGTAAACTATGTTACAAAAAACAGAGTAGAAGTACATTTATTGACTTGGAAATATGTTCATATACTATCTCATTAAAATATCACATTAAAGATATTTCTCTGATAATAATTCAATCTGTAGTCATTGGTGACAGAGTGGATCCATTCCTTTTCTAAATCTGCATTTCTATACTATTTTAAATATGGAAACTTTAATAAAATGCTGAAAACTTAAAAATATTTGAATCTGATTACAAATATAGCATGCATATGTTCATTGTTTGGAAACATGATCATAGTATACCATTTTGCAGGTAAAAGAAGCAGACCAAGATAATTTACCTGACAATATTTTTGTGTGTGTGCATGCATGTGTTTCTGTGTCTCAAACTTATTCACACTAATTATTCACACTGATTGGTGCAGCATTTTATTCAGTTCACACAGGGGCTTGACTTCCAGCTGTAGGAGTAGAAAATCCCAGGATAGGTATCACTATGAAAGGATCTCTATCAGTGTCTGGAAAATTCTTGAAGGCTTTGGCCTATGTGATGAATTCATCTACCTCCCTCGATTCCATGAAATCTATTCCAAAACTAGTCTCCTAATTGAGACTTTCACATTTGCAATTCTGACTCTGATCACCAGGTGGCATCTTTCTCTGCTTTGTACAGGTTGTTACTGTTGCTGTTAAGTCGCTTCAGTCGTGTCCAACTCTGTGCGACCCCATAGACAGCAGCCCACCAGGCTCCCCCATCCCTGGGATTCTCCAGGCAAGAATACTGCAGTGGGTTGCCATTTCCTTCTCCAATGCATGAAGTGAAAAGTGAAAGTGAAGTCTCTCAGTCGTGTCTGACTCTTAGTGACCCCATGGACTGCAGCCTACCAGGCTCCTCCGTCCATGGGATTTTCTAGGCAAAAGTACTGGAGTGGGGTGCCATTGCCTTCTTGAAAAGGCATGCTTTATAAACAGAGTTTTTTTTTTTTCCTCAAAACAAATTATGAACCAAGGAATACTGAGTGATCACAACTCTCTCTGAAAAATTTATAATGTTTATAATAAAAAAGACTGAGGGAGGAGGGAGGAGGGTTCGGGATGGGGAACACATGTATACCTGTGGCTGATTCATTTTGATATTTGGCAAAACTAATACAATTATGTAAAGTTTAAAAATAAAATAAAATTAGAAAAAAAAAAAAAAGACTGAGAGGAAATATACATGATCTTTTTTGCCTTCTCCTGCATCTACATCTCATTAATTTATTAATGTGTGTTGGGTGTCTACTGCATGCCAGACCAATTCCATATTTGCATCCCACACCTTCCTCATCTTGATCTCTAGACCTACATGAAGTGTAAATGCCCACAGGGAGCAACAAGTATGTTAGTACCCACCTAAGATGTATGACTTCAAAATGGACTCCTCTCTAACAAGGTTAATCCAAGCTTCTTGAGTCCTGGAAACACATTGCAGAAGAAAAGATAATGAAAACTGACTATCAGGTGCAAATAACAATAAAATTAGACATTAAAGAATTCAAAAATTTTAGAAAACCTTTTTGTAAAACCACAGCAGTGCTTTTCAAACTTAGATGAATACCATAACTGGTTGGAGATATTATTGCAAATGTTTTTGATTCAGCAGACCTACATTGGGTCCAGGAATCTGTAATTTTAATAAGCAATCCCTGATCATTTTGTGATATGGTCCAAGGACCGCACTTTGAGAAATTCTGACCTAAAGGACAGACATTTGCATAGTATTAAAATTTAATGACTACCCTGCAGAGTTCTAGGATATCTGGGCATCTCTGTTAATGTAATTACTGTAAAGTGCACTGACCCTTCCCTCGGCCTACAAACACAGATTATTTTCCCATATGGCATCACACTTAAACTCCACAATCCTCTTGGGTGCTGGAGAGGATTGGATATTGTTATCCTGTTGTATGGACTTCCCTGATGGCTAAGATGGTAAAAAAAAAAGTGAAAGTGAAAGTCACTCATTAGTGTCCAACTCTTTGTGACCCCATGGACTATATAGTCCATGGAATTCTCCAGGCCAGAATACTGGAGTGCGTAGCTGTTCCCTTCTCCAGGGGATCTTCCCAACCCAAGGATCAAACCCAGGTCTTCTGCATTACAGGCAGATTCTTTATCAGCTGAGACACAAGGGAAGCCCAAGAATACTGGAGTGGGTAGCCTAACCCTTCTTCAGTGGGTCATCCCAGCCCAGGAATTAAAACGGGATCTCCTGCATTGCAGGCAGATGCCGGAGACCTGGGTTTGATCCTTGGGTCAGGAAGATCCCCCTGGAGATGGAAATGGCAACTCACTCCAGTATTCTTGCCTGGAGAATCCCATGGACAGAGAAGCTTGGCGGGCTACAGTCCATGGGGTCACAAAGAGTTGGACACGAGTGAGCAACCAGCACTTTCACTTTCATCCTGTTGAGGCATGGGAAAGGGTAGTGACTTACCTAGTGTCCAGTGATGGGACCCGATCTCTTCACTCTTGCTCTAGGAACCTGTCTAGCAGACTCAACATCACACATAATTCTTCTCTACTGGATCCTGTTTCTGGGGCTCAGTGTCCACATCCTTCCATGATGTCTCACTTTAAGGAAGACAAGGAGATAAGAAAGCATGTGGAATAGAGAGGAAAGTGAGAGGAAGGGAAAGCACATGAAATGCAGAGTTACGGGGTGAGGATGTGCTTGTCTGCCCCCTCTCATTTCCCTGGAAGTTGTGCAATGATGCTTTTCCTCTTCCCCAGCTCCATCACACAGCCCCCTCCACACACAGCAGTGACGCTGAGGCTCTCACATCATGGACATATGCGCTTATCCCTGCCTGTGTTACATGTCCAAGTATTCTCTCCAGTGCTGTGCTGTACTAGGTTGCTTCAGCCGTGTCTGACTCTTTCCGACCATATAGACTGTGGCCTGCCAGGCTCCTCTGTCTGTGGGATTCTCCAGGCAAGAGTACTGGAGTGGGTTGCCATGACCTTCTCCAGGGAATCTTCCTGACCCAAGGATTGAATCCATGTCTCTTATGTCTCCTGCATCGGCAGACAGGTTCTTTACCAGTAGCAGTAGTGATGCTATTATGGTAATATCAGAGGCATCACACTAAACAGGATGAAGGATGTAATGTTGGAATGGGAGCTAACATTACTGAGGACCTATTAGATACTGTGTGCTATAGGTTGTTATTTCTATCTTCAAATTCTCAAAGCAGTGTTCTATGGGCATATTAACTTACTTTCTACAGATTAGGAGATAGGCACAGAGAACATACATGGGCAGAGAATTAGAGGGAGGTGTCAAATGGACCCATAGGTCAACTTGAAGCACTATCACTGGCCAATTTGGGGACAATTTGAGCATTAAAATACTTAATGATAGGGACATTCCTGGTGGCCCAGTGATTAAGACTCTGCACTCCCAACACAGGGGGCCCGGGTTCAATCCCTGGTCAGGGAACTAGCTCCCTCGTGCCACAACTAAAAGATCCCACATGCAGCACTGAAGATCCTGCATATGGAAACTAAGACCTGGGCCAGCCAAATAAATTAAAAAAAATACTTACTGATAATAAACCCTTTGAGAAAAATAAGACTTTAGGGGTCTTATACAAACGAAAACAATTATTTAATAATTAATTAGTGATGGGGAAAAGGAAAAGCTTGACCCTACACTCAAATGCTAAATATTAATTCTAGCAGGAATGACAAAATTGGAAAAGCAATACTTGGCAGAAACCATAGCAACAAGTGGTTTTGGTAAGAATCATAAATAGACACTCAGACTGCGTCAAATCTCACTGCAGTCAGAGTTACCATGGTGACTCTGACTGCAGTGAGATTTGATGCAGTCAGGTAAAACTGAGGAAAAAATCAAACACTATTCACTCTGATTATGTTCCAGTATGCGATAGAGATTAGGACTGATATAACACACAGTAATTAACCTCAAGTATTCTGCACAATAAATATTCCTGGAAGCCCTAGCAATATACACATATGTATATAGATACATACATATATACATGCTCTATCTATCCCTCTCTCTCCCTCTCCTCTCCCACCCTCATTCTCTCTCACCACTCAATATCCCAGGAATTCAATGAGGTAGATTCACTGGAGTATAAAGAAGAAAATCCCCACAATTCAACAGATTCATTTCTATAAATTTCAAAGCTACTGGGCTATTTTAATGATGAATTTTTCTGGAAGTGACTTGTAGAACTGTCTCTGGGACATTTTTCTCCAGTTTCAGTAGATCAGCAATAAAGAATAAAAACTGATGTGGAAATACAGGAAATGCAAGTTATACATTAAATACCCTTTCCATTCTAGAGTATTCTGTGCTTTCAACCAAAGATTCCTCAACAGATTCTGTTGAACATTTGATTGCTGCCAGTTCAACAAAAATAAAATACATGAAACTTTTAACATTTTACTTAATTAGAAATACTACCATATGTAAAATAGATGACCAGTGCAAGTTCGATGCATGAAGCAGGGCGCTCAAAGCAGGTGCTCCAGGACAACCCAGAGGGATGGGTGGAGAGGGAGGTGGGAGGGGGATCAGGATGTCGGGGCGCATGTGTGCCCATGGCTGATTTCTGTTGATGTGGTGGCCCCTGCCACCACAGTGTTGTGAGGAGATTGTCCTCCAATTAAAATAAATAAATTTTTAAAAATACTGCCATTTATAATGGCAGCAAGAAGTATGAGATACTTAGGGATAATTTGTCCACAGATGTGCAATGCCTATACTGTAAACACTACAAAACACTGCTCAGAAAAATTAAATAAAACCTAAATAAATAGAGAGACATGTTATCATCATGGTTTGGAAGACTCAGTATTGTTAAGATGTCTATTCTCAAACTGATTTATAGATTCAAGTGAATGAATTGAATTCAAATTCAATTGAATTTATAGATTCAATCACAATAAAAATCCAAGCAGACACTTTTTCTAGAAACTGACAGGATGCTTTCTAATGTCCTATAAAAACAAAAAGGACCTAGACTATGAAAAATGACTTTGACAATAACAGGGTGGGAAGATAAACACTACCTGATTTTAAGATTCTTTATAATTCTATAATAATAAAAACAGTGTGGTATTGAGGTGAAAGTAGAAATGTATATCAAGAGAACAAAATGAAGAGTCAAAAATAGACCACCATATATGTGAACAACTAATTTATAACAAATCTACAAAGGCAATTTTGTGAACAAAGAATAGTCTTTTCAACAAATGGTGTTTGGAGAAGTGGATAGCCATATGCACAACCATAAAGTGTGATTCATACACAGTACCATATACAAAACTCAACTCTAAATACATTATAAACCTAAACATAAAAACAAAAACTGTACCAGAAAACACAAGAGAAACTCCTTGTGACCCTGGGTTAGGTAAAAATTTCATAGATAAGAAATCAATACCACAGTCCATAAATGAACAAATCGATAAATTGTACTTCCTGAAAAAGAAAACTTTCTGCTCCTGCAAAGACACTGTTGAGAGAATGAAGACAAGCCACTGACTCGGAAATTGTTTGAAAATCATGTAACTGATAAAGGACTTGTATCCAGAATATAGAAGAACTCACAAAAGCCCATAAGAAGGAAACAGGCATTCAATTAAATGGGCAAAAATTATGAATAGACAATCCACACACACACACAAAAAAATCAAACATCAAATAAGTACTACCTTGAATGAAGCTCAACATTATTAATTATTCAGTTCAGTTCAGTTCAGTCCCTCAGTCGGGTCTGACTCTTTGCGAACCCATGAACCGCAGCACACCAGGCCTCCCTGTCCATCACCAACTTCTGAAGTTTACCCACCCATGTCCATGGAGTTGGTGATGCCATCCAGCCATCTCATCCTCCATCGTCCCCTTCTCCTACTGCCCTCAATCTTTCCCAGCATCAGGGTCCTTTCAAATGAGTCACCTCTTCACATCAGGTGGTCAAATTATTGGAGTTTCAGCTTCAACATCAGTCCTTCCAATGAACATCCAGGACTGATCTCCTTTAGGATGGACTGGTTGGATCTCCTTGCAGTACAAGGTACTCCCAAGAGTCTTCTCCAACACCACAGTTCAAAAGCATCAATTCTTCAGAGCTCAGCTTTCTTTATAGTCCAACTCTCACATCCATACATGACTACTGGAAAAACCATAGCCTTGACAAGATGAACCTTTGTGGACAAAGTAATGTCTCTGCTTTTTAATATGCTGTCTAGGTTGCTCATAACTTTCCTTCCAAGGAGTAAGAGTTTTTTAATTTCATTGCTGCAATCACCATCTGCAGTGATTTTGGAGCCCAGAAAAATAAAGTCTGACACTGTTTCCACTGTTTCCCCATCTATTTCCCATGAAGTGATAGGACCGGATGTCATGATCTTCGTTTTCTGAAAGTTGAGCTTTAAGCCAACTTTTTCACTCTCCTCTTTCACTTACATCAAGAGGCTCTTTAGTTCTTCTTCACTTTCTGCCATAAGGGTGGTGTCATCTGCATATCTGAGGTTATTGATATTTCTCCCGGCAATCTTGATTCCAGCTTGTGCTTCCTCCAGCCCAGCATTTCTCATGATGTACTCTGCATATAAGTTAAATAAGCAGGGTGACAATATACAGCTTTGATGGACTCCTTTTCCTATTTGGAACCAGTCTGTTGTTCCATGTCCAGTTCTAACTGTTGCTTCCTGACCTGCATACAGGTTTCCCAAGAGGCAGGTCAGGTGGTCTGGTATGCCCATCTCTTTTGGGAAATGCAAATGTAAACTTCAGTGAAATACTACTACAATCCCTGTGAGAATGACTGGGATGAATATGAAGAAGACTGAACACATCAAGTCTTAGCAAGACCGTGTGAGATGGAATGCTCATACAACTGCTAGTGGAAATTAAAAATGGTGTGACTACTTTGGAAAACGGCTTGTCACTTTATTATCATGCTAATACCACGTCTACCATATGATCCAGCCATTGCACTCCTATCTTAGAGGAAGAAAGTCTTTATCTATACAAAAACTAATACATGAATGCTCATAACAGCTTTATTTAAAAGACCTCTGGGCTTCCCTGCTGGTTCAGTGGTTAATGCAGGGGAACAGGTTTGAGTCTTGGTTCAGGAAGATCTCACATCCCATAGGTGAGTTAAGCCTGTGTGCCACAACTACTCAGCTGGCATGCCTCTTGTGCTCCTCAACAAGAGAGGCCACTGTCAGAAGCCCACACACCGCAACTAGAGAAGCCTACGTGTGACAAAGAAGATCCAGTACAGCCAAAAATAAATAAATAAAAACCTCTAAATTTTAAACCACCCAAATATCTATTGACAGGTAAATGTGGGTCTTCCCAGGTGGTAAAGAATCTGCTTGCCAATGCAAGAGACTCAAGAGATGCCAGTTTGATCCCTGGGTCAGGCAGCTCCCCTGAAGAGAAAATGGCAACCCACTCCACTCCAGTAGTCTTACCTGGAGAATCCCATGGACAGAGGAGACTGGTGGGCTACAGTCCATGGGATCCCAAAGAGCAGGACACAACTGAGTGACTGAGCATGCATGTATGAAACAAATTGTGGTATATTCATATACTGGAATACTGCTAAACAATACAAAAGAATGAACTTTTGATATATGCAATAAATGGACAAATTTAAAAAATAAGTATAATTAGTGAACAAACCCAGACCAAAAGTAAAGAAAATAAAACTGCTTTGATTCTATTTAAATATATTTCTAGAACATGCAAACTAATTCACAGTGACAGATAACTGTTTTGGCCCAGGAACAGGGCAGTGGGAGGGCTACGGAGCCCATGTAGTACAGAACTAAAAATGTTATGTTCTAGAAAAATAATACTAATGATATTTAAATCTATCTGGTTATTTTAGGGGACATGCTTTGGTATCATTACAATAGGGCAACCTATAGGATAATTAATATTTTTGAAAATGCAAACATTTTTGTAACTGACATTTTAACTAATAGTTGAAAAATTCCTGGCATCTTAAAATTTTCATTATACAATGGATAAAACATGGTGTTTATGGAAGAATTAGAAGACCTTTGAAACAATGGCATATTTCAACAACCATCTGAGAGACATATAAGAACCACTGATTATTATTTATAGTCAGAAAAAAATATATGTAAATTTATTGCACATGCATGTTAAACATAAAGATCCTTCCTCAAGCTAGACAATTCATTGCTTTCAAACAAAGCATTTGTAGGATGGGCAGCAGGGTTACTGCAAAGCATGTTGGTGCTGATGGAATGAAATACCACCTGCTAAACCTCTTCTTCCATGAGGAGATCAAAGTAGCTCCTCTACTTTTAGGCTAATTTATGAACTTCATGGGCTTCCCTGGTGGCTCAGATGGTAAAGAATTCACCTGCAATGTGGAAGACCTGGGTTTGATCCCTGGGTTGGGAAGATCCCCTAGAGAAGGGAACCCACTCTAGTATTCTGGCCTGCAGAATTCCATAAACAGAGGAGCCTGGCAGGCTACAGTCCATGGGGTCGCAAAGAGTCAGACACAACTGAGCGATTTTCACTTCATTTCACTTGGTGAACCCCATAGGAGCTATCCCATAACACACTTTTTTCAGATCTATGAACTCACTTGAGTCAAGTGTCATATCCAACTGAAGATGTGAAGTGTTGGGGTCTCCCAAGGACCACTGCCCTTGAACCTGGAGTTGAAGCTCCATCAGCCATGACACTGATCCTCAGAAGCTGCCATCTTCAGACACCTGATATGAGCAAGGCTATCGGCATGAGTTGCTGCACAGGGAGAAATACATCCAGCATCACCATGCTTTACCGATGTAATTGTGACTTGCACAGTGCTAGGCTCTGGGTTAGTGAAAATGACAGTGAAACAACTGTGTAGTGATCATAACAACAAGATGTTACAATGGGTTTCTCACCACAGCCTTTTTCTTCACCTTTCCTCATCTATCTCTTAACAACAAAGTGGAAAAGGAATAAGAAGTGGCCTGAATTCATAAAAGCATTCATGATCCCCCAATAACCACAGGACCATGGGCTTACTCATGTGTTACCACAGAATGTTCACAGCGATCCTGTTAGTGATATATTCTTACCATTTTATAGAGGGGAAAGTTGAGGCTCAGAGTCACTACCTGTCCCACCTCCCATGACCCAGCATTTAGGAGGAAGGTGGCTCCAGGACACCCCTGCAGCAGGAGGACACTGCACTCACTGGGGCTGGGAGGGACCCCAATGCTTTACCTTAGACACAGCTGGGGCACTGAACCCCACAGTGAGAAAGAAGCGACTTGGATGTGGATCCTTTTGTCTCCCCACATCCCAGAGTGGTCCAGCCCCCTCTCCCCCCGCCCCGTGGGTACCCACACCCTAAGCTGTTTTCCAAACACCTAAAAGTATGACCTTCTTTTCTCAGGCCACATCTATCTCCGTAGAAAAGTCGTCATGGTCGCCATAGTGACATCCAGTGTCTATGGCAACCGCTTTACATAGGCTTATCCTCGGCACCGGAAATGTCTCCTCACATTGCTACACCAATGGTGTTTCGCTGAAGAAAATCACCTTTGCTTCAGACCACCACTTGAGAAAGCATAATGATTAGAGGCACTAGACCACGACTGGTAGTTGGCAGAACTCTGCACATGTTGTTGGAACAAAGCATGTTCCTATAGTCAGGAAAATTTCCTTTAAATAAGCAATAGGGGAATATTGTCACTACACAGAGACCCAGGGAGGTATCCTAGGGTTCTTGGAGATGAGGGGGTGAACATGTAAAATCACAGGCCATGCTAAGCACTTTGCCATCTGTAGCATAAAACTTGGAGAAGGCAATGGCACCCCACTCCAGTACTCTTGCCTGGAAAATCCCATGGACAGAGGAGCCTGGTGGGCTGCAGTCCATGGGGTCACTAAGAGTCAGACACGACTGAGAGACTTCACTTTCACTTTTCACTTTCATGCATTGGAGAAGGAAATGGTAATCCACTCCAGTGTTCTTGCCTGGAGAATACCAGGGACGGGGGAGCCTGGTGGGCTGCCGTCTATGGGGTCCCACAGAGTCGGACACGACTGAAGCGACTTAGCAGCAGCGGTAGCAGCGATCTACAACCATATGACTTGATATAGAAACAAAATCATTTGAGAAATCTCAGAGTGTTTTCAAGGAGGCAGGCATAGAATAATAGTCATTTATTTGGCAGAAACCAAGTTAATTAATCCATAACTTCACTTATCCTGGGAACTCTTATCCACCACTCCTATTTTCTTGCATGTGAAAGGACACTCATTATGAAAACACCTCTAGCCCCTCCACACTTACTGTTTCTCTTTTGCAGGAATGGCTTATCTTATTCATGAGGTTGGATGGAGAAATAGGGGTTTCATGGCACAGACCTCTTTTCAAAACTCTTATAGCAAGTTGCTCATAGGGAAGCATGTGTTCTACTCTGTCCTTAGGGGTGGGGCTTACAATTAGCTTACAGTTCTCCATTTTTGTGCCTCTCTAGTTCACCAACTCTTATGTTATTGCTTTAAAATGCTTATGTCATTATTTCTCCCCCAAAATACACCCTTGCTCTATGTCTGAGCTATGTAAACCAACTAAGAAATATGAAAGAAAAAATAAGAACAATGTATCAACTTGATTCCTTATGAAGATGAAATTGGAGAAAGCAGATTAGATTTTCTGGCAAATGGGTTTCCTATTAGTGATGTCCAGAATTGGACAGACTTGTCCACTTGGCAGTGTTGCACTGGGACAGTCCCTAAGGCCAAAGACTGCAGTCGACAACTATCTGCTGTCTGGTTGAAGAGTCATGTCTATGTGTACTCAAAAAAGTGGCTTTCTTGCCAAAGGCAGTCTCTGTAGCATGAGAAAATGTTTCAGGACATCTTTGAGACAATTTTCTCTGAGTAAAAGAATACCCCTTGTTCTGAATAAATACTCACCAAGTCACCTTTGGAGTCTGCCTCCATGGAGCCATTGTGGCAACACTTTCTCAGTACCTTGATTTGTGTGATTGAAATGTGATTCCCTTATTACAGAATTATTTTTCAACTTCCAAGACTAGTGTGAATATCATATATTGTGAAGATTTCTGTAGATAATCTCCTCAAGAAGGAATTGATGGAATGCTCAGAAATGCACTCCCTCTCATAAACCAACACACAAATTGTAGTCAAAATGATAACAAAGTTCTATCAAGACTTCAAAGATAAGAGAATCCCTATACTATCCAATAATAACAGATCACAGGGGGAAAAAGAAGTAACATTCACAAGATCACAATGTTTTGAATGTCCATTTCTGCTTAGCAGTAAACAAAACAATAACCATGTATTATTGCTCAGGATTCTATGGGTCACCTGGGCTCAGCTGGGTGTTTTTCTGCTCTAATTGGTGTCTGTTCCCTGAGGCTGCATTTATCTGGAGGCACCTCTCATCCAGAACATCCAAGAGAGCCCATTCACATGCATAAGGGTTAGTGCTGGCATCTCTTGGGAGCTCACTGGGAGCTTGGAATGTAAAATAGTGCAGAGTGCTAGTTGCTCAGTCATGTTCAACTCAGCAATCCCATAGACTGTAGCCTGCCAGCATTATCTGTCCATGGAATTCGCCAGGCAGGAATACTGCAGTAGGTAGCCATTCTCTTCTCCAGGGGATCTTCCTGACCCAGGGATTGAACTCGGGTCTCCTGCATTTCAAGCAGATTCCTTACCATCTAAGCCACCAGGGAAGCCCACAAAAATATACAGAAGAACTATATAAAAAAGGTTTTAATGACCTAGATAACCACAACGGTGTGGTCACTCACCTAGAGCCAGACATCCTGGAGTGTGAAGTCAGCTGGGCCTTAGGAAGCATTATTACAAACAAAGCTAGTGGAGGCGATAGAATTCCAGCTGAGCTATTTCAGATCCTAAAAGATGATGCTGTTAAAGTGCTGCACTCAATATGCCAGCAATATGGGAAACTCAGCAGTGGCCACAGGACTGGAAAAGATCAGTTTTCACTCCAGTCTCAAAGAAAGGCAAGCCAAAGAATGTTCAAACTACTGTACAGTTGTGCTCATTTCATATGCTAGCAAGGTAATGCTCAAAATCCTCCAAGCTAGGCTTCAACAGTACATGAATGGAGAAATTCCAGACAGAAAAGGCAGATGAACCAGAGATCAAATTGCAAACATCCTTTGGATCATAGAAAAAGCAAGGGAATCTCCCTCCCCGCCGAAAAAAATCTACTTCCAGTTCATTGACTACACTACAGCCCTTGACTGTGTGGATCACAACAAAGTGTGGAAAATTCTTAAAGATATGGGAATACCAGACCACCTTACCTGTCTCATGAAAAAAAAAAAAAAAAAAACTGCAAGCAGGACAAGAAGCAACAGTTAGAATCAGACATGAAAAAACAGTCTGGTTCAACATTGGGATAGTAGTACATCAAGGCTGCATATTGTCACCCTGCTTATTTAAGTTCTACGCAGAGTACATCATGCAAAACGCTGGGCTGGATGAATCACAGCTGGAATCAAGATTGCCGGGAGAAATATCCATAACCTCAGGTATGCAGATGACACCACCCTTATGGCAGAAAGCAGAGAAGCAACTAAAGAGCCTCTTGATGAGGGTGAAAGAGGAGAGTGAAAAGGCTGGTGGCTCAGTTGTTAAAGAACCTGCCTGAAATGCAGGAAACGTGGGTTTGATCCCTGCATAGGGAAGATACCTTGGAGAAGGACAAAGCAGCCCACTCTGGTATTCTTGCCAGGAGAATCCCATGTACAGAGGAGCCTGATGGGCTACAATCCATAAGGTTGCAAAGAGTTGGACACGACCAAAGCAATTTAGCATGCACTCACACAGACACTTAACATGAAATCTACCCTCCTAACATATTTTAAATGTACAAT
This sequence comes from Bos grunniens, assembly GCF_055505025.1. Classification (NCBI taxonomy): domain Eukaryota; kingdom Metazoa; phylum Chordata; class Mammalia; order Artiodactyla; family Bovidae; genus Bos; species Bos grunniens. The sequence continues at coordinate 93,178,728 of NC_141194.1, read as the reverse complement.
ACAGTACTGTTAACAGAAGACACAGTGTTGCACAAAAGATCTCTAGAACTTATTCATCTTGCAAAACTGAAACTTTATATCCATTAAATAACTGAAGTTGCTTTTTAAAATGTGTGTTCCATGGACTGTAATCATCTGGGAGCTTATTATAAATACAGCAGAGTCACAGATTAATATACTGAATCTGCATTTTAATAAGATGCTCAGATGATTTGTATGTAAAATAAATTTTCAGAAACCTGCTTTAATGAATATGTATTATTTTTTTCAGAGAAGATTATAAGAAATACTTGTTAATTTTGGAAAGTGGATTATGAAACTACAGTATAATATGATTCTTTTATCCCCACTTTGAGATATAATCAACATGGAGCATTTTATGTATTTAAGGTGTAAAGCATAATGATTTGATATATGCATATACTACCAAATGTTTACAACAATAAGTTTACTTAATATTCATCACCTCACATATGCATTTTTTTCTTTGATGAGAATTTTTAAGATCTGTTCTTAGCAATTTCAAATGTGCAATATAGTATTATTAACAAAAGTCATGTTGTACATTACGTCTCCAGAACATACTTATTTTATAACTAGAAATTTGAACCTTTTGACCACTTTCATCCTATTCCATCTCCCCCACCCCTTACCTCTGGCAAGCACAAACTTGTTCTATGTATGAGGTTTTGTTTTTTAGATTCCCATGTAAGTGAGATCATATAGCATTTATCTGAGTATGACCTATTTTACTTACCATAACGCCCTCAAAGTCCAATTATGTTTTTGCAAATGGTAGAATTACCTTTTTCATGGCTGAATAGTATTCTAATAACACACACATATACACACATGCATATCACACTTTCTTTATCCATTCATCTATCAGTGAACACTTCAGTTGTTCCTATGTCTTTAGACCATAAATAATGCTGTAGTGAACATGGGGATGCAGATATCTATTGGGGATAGTGATTTCATTTCCTTTGACTAAATGCCCAGAAGTGGAATTACTGTATTATATGGTAGTTTTATGTTTTTAATTTTTGAGGAATGTCCATACTGTTTTCCATGGTGGATATAACAATTCATACTCCTACCAACAGTGCATAAGGGTTCACGTTTCTCCACATTTTTGCCAGCATTTTTTTATCTCTTGTGTTTTTGATGATAGTCATTTTAACAGTGAAATGACATCTTATTTGTGGTTTTGATTTGTGTTTTAGTGATAACTGTTGAGCACCTTTACATGTACCTGTTCACCATATGGATATCTTCTTTGAAAAAATATCTACTCAGCTCCTTTGCCCATTTTTATTTAGATTATTGGTTTTTGTTTGTTTGTTTTCTGCTATTGAGTTGTATGAGTCCCTCATATAGTTTGATACCAGCTTCTTCTCAGATATATGATTTGCAAAGATTTTCTCCCATTCCTTAGATTGCCTTTTCATTCTGTTGACCATTTCTTTAGCTGTGCAGAAGTCTTTCAGTTTGATATAGTCCCATTTGTTTATTTTTATTTTCTTGCTTGTGCTTTAGGTGACATATTAAAAAAATCAACATTACCAAGACTCCTGTTAAGAAGCTTTTCTCCTTATGATTGATTCTAGGAGTTTTATGGTTTCAGTTCTTGTATTTAAGTCTTTAATCCATTTTGAGTAAATTGTTGAGAATGATGTAAGACAGTGGTTTAGTTTTATCTTTTTGCATGTGAATATACAATTTTTCTAGCAATAATACCATTTATGGAAGAGACTATCTTTTCACTATTGAGTATTCTTGGCTCCCTTGTCAAATATTAGTTGACTGTATATGTGTGGGTTTATTTCTGGGCCCTCATTTCTGTTCCATTGAGCCATTTATTTGTTTTTATGCCACTACTATACTGTTTTGATTACTATAGTTTTTGTTGTTGTATAAACATGTATACAAATACATATTTTTAAAATTCCATAAATTTTCATATAACTTTCAGGTGTACAACATAATGATTTGATATTTGTATATACACTGTGAAATGATGACTACAATAAATCTAGTTAACACTAGTCACCTTATATGGTTACAAAGCCATATAAAGTCTTTGTGTGGATCACTACAAACTGTGGAAAACTCTTAAAGAGATGGGAATACCAGACCACCTTCCTCAGCTGCCTCCTGAGAAATCTGTATGCAGGTCAAGAAGCAACAGTTAGAACCAGACATGGAACAATGGGCTGGTTCAAAATTGGGAAAGGAATATGTTAAGGCTATATATTGTCACCCTGCTTATTTAACTTATATGCAGAGTACATCATGCAAAATGCCAGGCTAGATGAGACACAAGCTGGAATCAAGATTGCTGGGAGAAAAATCAATAACCTCGGATATGCATATGACACCACCCTTATGGCAGAAAGCAAAGAGGAACTAAAGAGCCTTTTGATGAGGGTGAAACAGGGGAATGAAAAAGCTGGCTTAAAACTCAACATTCAAAAAACTAAGATCATGGCATATGGCCCCATCACTTCATGGCAAATGGATGAGGAAACAATGGAAACAGTGACAGATTTTGTTTTCTTGGGCTCCAAAATCACTGTGAGTGGTGACTGCAGCCATGAAATTAAAAGATGCTTGCTTCTTGGAAGAAAAACTATGACAAACCTAGAAAACATTACAAAGCAGAGATATTACTTTGCTGACAAAGGTCCATCTAGTTAAAGCTATGGTTTTTCCAGTAGTCATGTAAGAATGTGAAAGTTGGACCATACATAAAGAAGGCTGAGAGCCGAAGAATTGATGCTTTTGAACTGTGGTGTTGGAGAAGACTCTTGAGAGTGTCTTGGACTGCAAGGAGATCAAACCAGTCAATCCTAAAGGAAATCAGTCCTGAATATTCATTGGAAGGACTGATGCTGAAGCTGAAGCACCAATACTTTGGCCACCTAATGCGAAGAGCTGATACGTTAGAAAAGACCCTGATGCTGGGAAAGACTGAGGGCAGGAGGAGAAGGGGATGACAGAGGATGAGATGGTTGGATGGCATCACTGACTCAATGGACATGAGTTTGAGCAAACTCTGGGAGATAGTGAAGCCTGACGTGCTGCAGTCCATGTGGTCACAAAGAGTCAGACATGACTGAGCAACTGAACAACAAATGGTTACAAGATTTTTTTTCTTGGATTACTATGTTTAAGATCTAATCTCTGAAAGTCTTTCAAGTATCCAATTTAGTAATATTAACTATAGTCTATAGCTATAAACTATAGCTTTCTAATTAGTTTGAAATCATAATGTGTGATGCCTTCAGCTCTATTATTCTTTTTCAATACTGTCTTAGCTATTTGGGGTCTTTTGTCATTCCATGCAAATTTTGGATTGTTTAGTCTATTTCTGTAAAAAAAAAAAGTAATTGGAATCTTGATATGGATTACATTGAATCTATAGATGGCTTTGAGTAATATGAACATTTTCACAAAATTAATTCTTCCCAATCATGAACATGCAATATTTTCCCACTTATTTGTGTCTTCCTTATTTTCTTTCATTAATGTCTTACATTTTTCAGTTTAGAGATCTTTTAACTCCTTAGTTAAAATTATTTCTTAGTATTTTTTCTGATGCTATTGAAAATGGGATTGTTTTATTTTCAGATAATTTGTGTTTTTAGTATATAGAAATGCTACTGAATTTTTGTATGTCGATTTTGTATCCTGCAACTATATGATATTCATTGATTAGGTATAACAATTTTTCATGGATTCTTTAGGATTTTCTGTATAAAAATTATATCCTCTGAAAATAGAAACGATTATGATGCCATTTGTTTCTTTTTCTTGCCTGATTGCTCTGGCTAGGAATTCCAAGGCTATGTTGAATAGGATTAGTAAGAGTGCCTTGTTCTGATCTTAGAGGAAAAGGTTTCAAACTTTCAGTGTTAAATATGATGTTAACTGTGGGCTTGTCGTATATGTCCTTTTTATGTGTAGATACAGTGACTAACCAACAACAACAAGTGATTCTTCTATATTGATTTACTGAGAGTTGTTATCATAAAGGGATATTGAATTTTGTCAAATGCTTTTTCTGTGTCTATTATGATCATATGACCTTTATCGTTCATTCTACTAATGTCATGTATCACTTTTATTGATTTGCACTTCTTGACTCATCCTTGTATCCCAGGGATGAATCCAAGTTGATCATGATGAATGATCCTTTTAATGTGTTGCTGAATTTAGCTTGCTAGTATTTTGTTGAGAATCTTTGCATCTATATTCTTTATGAATATTGACATTTAGTTTTCTTTTCTTGTAATGTCCATATCTGGCTTTGGTATCAGGGTAACGCTGGCCTCATAAATTTCTTCTCTCCTCTTCAATTTTTTGAAAGAGTTTGAGATTGATGGGCATTCATTCCTCTTTAAATGTTTGGTAGAATTCACCAGTGAAGATACCTGGTCCAGGGATGTTCTTTGGAATGATTTAATGTTCTTACTTGTTATTGGTCCGTTCAGATTTTCTCTTTCTTCCCAATTCAGTCTTGGTAGGGTGTATGCTTCTAGGAATTTACCCATTTCTTCTAGGTTGTCTAGTTTGTTGGAGTATAGTTGTTCATAGTAGTCTCTTATGACCATTTGTATTGGGTTGTCAAAAAGTTTGTTCATTTTTTTCTGTAAGATGGCTCCAGTAGTACTTACTTGTCTTTAACTTCATTTGAAACGATTTTGTTAGATTGTATTGTGACAGCTGTCATATCAGCATGCATTAAAAAAAAAAAAAAACTTGTCAAAACTGGTGAATTTTTGTGTAGCCATTTTAATATTGAAGATGGAAGAGAAAAGCAACATGTTCAGCATATCATGCTTTATTATTTCAACAATGGTAAAAACACAACTGCAATGGAAAACAGGATTTGTGAGTGTACAGAGAAGGTCCTGTGACTGATTGAACATGTCAAAAGTGGTTTTAAAAGTTTTGTGTTGGAGATTTCTCACTGGACAATGTTCCATAGTCGGGTAGACTAGTTGAAATTGATAGCATTCAAATCAAGACATTAATTGAGGACAATCAGCATTATACCATGCAGGAGATAGCCAACATACTCAGAATTTCCAAATCAAGTGTCAAAAACCACTTGCACTAGTTTGACTACACTAATCACTTTGGTGTTTGGATTCCACATAAGTTAAGTGAAAAAAAACCTTCTTGACCATATTTCCACATGCATAATGAAAGTTAAAGTGAAGTCACTCAGTCGTGTCTGACTTTTTGCAACCTAGTGAACTGTAGCCTACCAGGCTCCTTCGTCCATGGGATTCTCCAGGCAAGAATACTAGAGTGGGTTGCCATTTCCTTCTCCAATTAAACACAATGAAAACATTCCATTTTTAAAACAAATTATGACAGGAGATGAAAAGTGAATACTGTACAATAATATGGAACAGAAGAGACCATGAGGCAAGCAAAATGAACCCACCACCAACCATACCAAAGGCCAAGGTTTTAATTCAAAGAAGATGATGTTGTGTATATGGTGGGATTGGAAGGGAATCCTCTATTATGAGCTACTTCCAGAAAACCAAACAATTAATTTCAACAAGTAGTGCTCCCAATTAGACCAACTGAAAGCAGCACTCTGTGAAAAATATCTGGGATTAGTCAACAGTAAATTAATAATCTTCCATCAGGATACCACAAAACTATATTTCTTTGATGAACAGGAAAAAACTGTTACAGCTTGGCTGGCAGTTCTGATTCCTCTGCCATATTCACCAGACATTGCACCTTCAGATGTCCATTTATTTTGTTCTTTAAAAAATTCTCTGAATGGAATAAAATTCCAATTCCCTGGAAGACTGCAAAAGGCACTTGGAACAGTTCTTTGCTCAAAAAGACAAAAAGTTTTGGGAAGAATTATGAAGTTACCTGAAAACTGGCAGAAGATAGTAGAACAAAATGGTAAATACATTTTTCAATAAAGTGCTGTGTGAATATATGTATTTTATATTTACTTAAAATTGAATAGGCTGTTTGGCCAACCCAATATTTTCATGGTGTCAGTCATAATATCTGAATTTTGATTGATAATTTTGTTTTATTATTTAGGTCCTTTTTTTTTTCTTGGCTAATACATTTGTTGTTCAGGAGAGTGTTGTTTAATTTCCATGTATTTGTGAATTTCCTAGTTCTACTGTTATTGATTTTTGGTTTCATACCATTGTGTTCAGAAAAATATTCTTGATAAGATTTCAATCTTTCTAAAATTTGCTAAGACTTATTTTGTAGGATAACATATTATCCAACAAATATTACATGTGAGTGTGATAAGTCTGTGTATTCTGCTGTTGTTGGATGAAATGTTCTATATACGTCTGTTAGGTAGTATTTGTCTATAGCAGCAATCCCCAACCTTTCTGGCACCAGGGGCTGGTTTCATGGAAGACAACATTTCCATGGACTGGGGCAGGAGTGGGGATGGTTTCAGGATGATTCAAGCACATTACATTTATTGTACACTTTATTTCTATTTTGTGGCAATCTCAAAATATTCCACCTTGACTTTAGAATTAGGGTTCACGCTCCTATGTGAATCTAATGCTACAGCTGATCTGACAGGAGGCAGAGCTCAGGTGGTAAAGCAAGTGATGGGAAGTGACTATAAATATAGATGAAGCTTCTCACTGCAAGGAGATCCAAACAGTCCATTCTAAAGGAAATCAGTCCTGAGTGTTCATTGGAAGGACTGATGTTGAAGCTGAAACTCCAATACTTTGGCCAGAGCTGACTCATTTGAAAAGACCCTGATGCTGGGAAAGATTGAAGGCAGGAAGAGAAGGGGATGACAGAAGATGAGATGGTTGTGTGGCATCACTGACTCAATGCACATGAGTTTGGGTAAACTCCAGGAGTTGGTTATGGACATGGAGGCCTGGCATGCTGCAGTCCATGGGGTTGCAGAGTCAGACACGACTGAGCAACTGAACTGAACTCCCTCTCTAGTCTGCCATTCAACTCCTGCTGTGAAGCCCGGTTTCTAAGAGGCCATGGACCTGTACCTGTACTGGGTCATGGCCCAGGGGTTGTGGACCTCTAGTCTTCAGTGTTGTTCAAATCAATTGTTTCCTTATTGATTTTCTGTCTGGATGATGTATCCATTGTCCAGAGTTTGGGTATTAAAGTCCCTAACTATCATTGCATTGCCATTTACTTCCCTTTTTAGTTTTATAGTGCATGCTAAGTCCCTTCAGTTTCAGTCATGCACAATTGTCTGTGACCCTATGGACCATAACCTGCCAGGCTCCTCTGTCCATGGAATTCTCCAGGCAAGAAGACTGGAATGGGTTGCCATGCCCTTCTCCAGGGGATCTTCCCAACCCAGGGATCGAATCCAGGGACTCCCGCATTGCAGGCAGATTCTTTACCATCTTAGACAGCAGGGAAGCCCCTTAGTTTCATTAGTGTTTGTTTTATATACTATGGTGCTATGATATTGGGGACAGAAATATTTACAATTGTTATATCTTCTTTTTTTTTTTCCTCTCAATTATTGTCTCCTTTATTCTCCCAAAGGTAACCATTTTCTTGACTTCTCCAAGCATGTGCTCTAAAACACTGTTGTTCAGTCTTGCCTGTTTTTTAGTTTTTTATTTTATTTTATTTTTAATTTTATTTTATTTTTAAACTTTACATAATTGTATTAGTTTTGCCAAATATCAAAATGAATCCGCCACAGGTATACATGTGTTCCCCATCCTGAACCCTCCTCCCTCCTCCCTCCCCATACCATCCCTCTGGGTCGTCCCAGTGCACTAGCCCCAAGCATCCAGTATCATGCATCGAACCTGGATTGGCAACTCGTTTCATACATGATATTTTACATGTTTCAATGCCATTCTCCCAAATCTTCCCACCCTCTCCCTCTCCCACAGAGTCCATAAGACTGTTCTATACATCAGTGTCTCTTTTGCTGTCTCGTACACAGGGTTATTTCTAATGAGGTGGATGAAACTGTTATATCTTCTTGATAGACTGACTATCATTATATAATGACCTTATTTGTTTCTTTTCACCATTTTTAGCTCGAAGCCTGTTTTGTCTGATTAAAGTTGCCCCTGCATTCTTTTGATTACTATTTGATTGAATCTTTACTCTCAGTCTACATGTGTCTTTAAGCTAAAGTGAGTCTTTAGTATGTAGCATATTGTTGAACTCTGTTTTGTTATCTGGTATTCAGTCATTCTATTTTTTGATTGGCTAATTTAATTCATTTACCTTTGAAGTGATGATTGTTAGCTAAAGACTTATTGTTGTTGTTTAGTCTCTCAGTAGTGTCCAACTACTTGTAACCACATGGACGGCAGCATGCCAGGCTTCCCTGTCCATCACCATCTCCCAGAGCTTGCTCAAACTCATGTCCATTGAGTCGGTTATGCCATCCAGCCATCTCATCCTCTGTCATCCCCTTCTCCTCCTGCCTTCAATCTTCACCAGCATCAAGGTCTTTTCTAATGAATTGGCTCTTCATATCAGGTGGCCAAAGAACTGGAACTTCAGCTTCAGCATCAGTCCTTCCAATGACTGTTCAGGATTGATTTCCTTTAGGATTGACTGACTTGATCTCCTTGCAGTCCAAGGGACTCTGAAGAGTCTTCTCCAACACTACAGTTCAAAATCATCAATTCTTTGGCACTCAGCCTTCTTTATGGCCCAACTCTAACATCCATACATGACTATTGGAAAAAACCATAGCCTTGACTATACTGACCTTTGTTGGCAAAGTAATGTCTCTGTTTTTTAATATGCTATCTAGATTTGTTATAGCTTTTCTTCCAAGGAGCAAGTGTCTTTTAATTTCATGGCTGCAGTCACCATCTGCAGTTATTTTGGAGCCCAAGAAAATAAAGTCTGCTTTGTAGGTCCATTATTCCTTACTTCTTATCTTGCTATCTTTCTTTGTGATATAATGACATTTTTAGCTTTGTGCTTTGACTCCTTTATCTTTTGTGTAACTACTACAGGTTTTTGTTTTTGTTTTTTTTTTTTGGTGTATGAGCTTTCATAAAATATCTTATAACATCCTATTTTAGGCTATAACAACTCAACTTTGATAGCATTCCTAAACTTTACACTTTTACCATCCCCCCTTATGTTTTAGGTTATTACCTATGTTTTATATTACGTATCCAATAATAAATTATAGTAGTCATGATTATTTTTAACACATTGTCTTTTATGCTTCAATTGTAAGTGAATTACACAATACCATTCCAATGTTAGAGAATTTGACTTTGATCACATATTTACCTTTAGTAGTGAGTTTTACACCTATGCTCATATGTTTTTATGATATTAATTAGCATCTTTTTATTTCTAACCAAAGAGTTCCCTTTAGCATTTCTTGTAAGGCAAGTTGAAAAATATAATACATAGGACAAGACTGTTAGGATAAACAGTGAGTTTTATTTGCTGATGAGTCCCAAAGTTAAAATATTTAATTTTTTCTCAGTTTTACTTAATAATATGGTAAATGTTGATCGATATAACCCACATATAAACTAAAGCTCCTTGGGATTCTCAATAGTTTTTAAAAGTACAAACGTCTTCTGAGACCATAAGTTTGAAAACCACTGCTCTAGGTGAATCTCAAGAATACACATGGGCTGGCTATCTATGATATCCTCTAAGCCCTAGAAAAACAAGATACTAGACAAAAATCTATGACATAGGTTTGCACAAAGGGCAAATGGAGTGAAGATTAGGAGGTCTAACTGGGTCCCAGTGTCTGATCTACTACAGATTGTAGTGTGCACATAAGCTAAGTGTCTGTGATATTCTTGGAGATCCAGAAGGACAATATATTACAAGAAGCACAATGACTGATCTGCTGGCAAAGACGCTGGGGTAAGTGTCAGGAGAGTTTCCTGGGTTCCATGGTCAGAGGCATCACCGATGATAGGACACTGGGTGAATTGGTTCCCTTCTACAGGCCCAAATTGATCACCAGGTTGAAACTGGGGAGCCTTCACAGCTGTTCTGGAGTATTGTGGCAAACCACAAGATCCCAGCTGGGAAAACCCTCTAGGTTTTCAGAAGGGTAGGAAGAAAGGAAGGAACTCTGTTAAAGCCAAAGATTTCGTTTAAGTATAGATGGAAAAGTTTAACAAAACAAAAAGAAAATTGCATTATGTTGCTTACTCTGATGTACTAATAGGAAGAAAAGAAGGAACTCTGTTGGGAACAAGGTCATCATTAACTCTTGTTATTAATGTTATTTACTGAAGTCTGTTGATGTAATACTAAGGTCACCTGAAATAACAAGTCTCCTGTTTTCTACAGAACTAGGGAAAATCACTAGCATCCAGTGCCTGCTGTGTGAGAGGAAAATTATGTTCTGACTGTTCTCATTTTCTTGGAAATAATTTGGTTTTTAAATCCGTTCCTTTGCTTGAGGTTATTTTTTTAGTCACTTCCCATACAAGAGTTGTTTTGAAGTTATTAGGAAAAGATAATATAGATATAATTGGAAAATATAATCCTCATTTGGATTTTTTGTGCCTGTTTTGGAGATCTACAGGAAAAGCAAGAGAAAAGAATCTAATCGTATTTTGTTTTTTAATGGCAGCATCTAATTTCTGGCCAATTCCTGGCATTCAACAAATTAATTTCCTCATCTTTGTCGACTCATTAACCAGTAGATATTTACCAAACACTCACCAATGGCAAAAGAGCAATAAAAGAAAATATGATAAATGTAACACAAAGTGTTTCAGGGTAATGAAAATAATGATGTAAAAGGTAGGCTGCTGCTATACAGTTGTGTAACCTTGAGCAAATGACTTTATCTCTGAAAGTTTCCTTTAGGAAATATGAATGAAAATGGTGAAATGAGATGCCATAAAGTGTTTAACATTGTGCTTGGCACATGGAAGACAATTAAGAAATCCTACCTTGCCCTCAATCCTGCTTTTCTGCTCTAATTGCTACACCTCTTGGTGCTCAGTTCAGTCGCTCAGTCGTGTCCGACTCTTTGCGACCCCATGAACCGCAGCACACCAAGCCTCCGATCTCTTGGTGCTTGAGGAACATAAAATACATCTCCCAGATTGAGTTCTATTGTGAACAGAAAAAGCATATTACATTATTGTCATTAACATATATGTACACAACACCCCAGGAAAAGCACATTACCTCTAAGGTGTTGTGTGAGTATCTGTATGTTAATGATACACCATATGCATCATACCAGTTAAAGTTTACACCAGCCAATTCCTGGACCACAGAATACTGAAATGGGTTGCAATGCTCTTCTTCATGGAATCTCCTCCAGGGGCTTTTCCTGACCAAGGGATCGAACCTGTGTCTCTTATGTCTCATCCACAGATAGGCAGGTTCCTTACCACTAGCACCACCTGGGAAGCCCTGATTGAAGAAGGGACCTACTCAAATGCAATGCATTATTTCTACCACACTGGAAATATCTTGAAGACTATCCATTCCTTTCAAGAGATTTTTGCATGAATAAAATTCCTGGTGGCAAAGGCTATCCACAGAACTAAAAGTTAGTTCTCAACTTACATTTGAAAGATGAGGGATTGGTTTTTCAATACCTAGGGCCTTGTACCTTATTCATTCATTCCTTTAATCATGTAAAAAAAAAAAAGAACCAGGTATAAATAGTTAGATTTTGTTGTTATTCCAGGTTTCCCTCCACCCCAGGCATGTAAACTTACATAATGGAACTCATAAGAAATGATAATATATGTACATTTGCTCTCCATTGAAGGAATCAGAATGAAGAGGCTGAGCCAAAACACAAACAATGACCAGTTGTGGATGTAACTGGTGATGGAAGTAAAGCCTGATGCTGTAAAGAACAAAATTGTATAGGAATCTGGAATGTTAGATCCATGAATCAAGGTAAATTGGAAGTGGTCAAACAGGAGACGACAAGAGTACACAGTGACATTTTAGGAATCCATGAACTAAAATGGACCAGAATGGGTGAGTTTAATTCAGATGACCATTATATCTACTACTGTGGGCAAGAATCCCCTAGAAGAAATGAAGTAGCCCTCATACTCAACAAGAGTCCAAAATGCAGTACTTGGGTACAATCTCAAAAACGACAGAATTATCTCTGTTCGTTTCCAAGGCAAACCATTCAATATCACAGTAATCCAAGCCTATGACCCAACCACTAATGCCAAAAAACCTGAAGTTGAACGGTTCTATGAAGAACTAACACCAAAAAAAAAAAAAAAAAAAGATGTCCCTTCCATCATAGGGGACTGGAATGCAAAATTAGGAAGTCAAGAGATACCTGGAGTAACAGGAGGTGGTCTTGGAGTACAAAATGAAGAATGGCAAAGGTTAACAGAGTTTTGCCGAGAAAACGCACCGGTCATAGCAAACATCCTCTTCCAACAACACAAGAGATGACTCTACATATGGACATCACCAGATGGTCCATACTGAAATCAGATTGATTATATTCTTTGCAGCCAAACATGGAGAACCTCTACACAGTCAGCAGAAATAAGACCAGGAGCTGACTGTTTCTCAGATCATGAACTCTTTATGGCAAAATTCAGACTTAAATTGAAGAAAGTAGGGACAACCATTAGACCATTCAGGTATGACCTAAATCAAATCCCTTACAATTATACTATGGAAGTGATAGATTCAAGGAATTAGATCTGATAGACAGAGTGCATGAAAAACTATGGATGGAGGTTAGTAACACTGTACAGGAGGTTGTAATCAAAACCATTCCCAAGAAGAAGGAATGCAAAAAGGCAAAATGGTTGTCTGAGGAGGCCTTACAAGTAGCTGAGAAAAGAAGAGAAGTGAAAGGCAAAGGAGTAAAGGAAAGGTATATCCATCTAAATGCAGAGTTCCAAAGGATAGCAATGAAAGATAAGAAAGCCTTCCTCAGTGATCAATGCAAAGAAAAAGAGGAAAACAATAGAAAGGGAAAGACTAGAGATCTCTTCAAGAAATTTAGAGACACCAAGGGAACATTTCATGCAAAGATGAGCACAATAAAGGACACAAATGGTATGGACCTAACAGAAGCTGAAGATATTAAGAACAGGTGGCAAAAATACCCAGAAGAACTATACAAAAAAGGTCTTAATGACTCAGATAACCACGATGGTGTGATCGCTCACCTAGAGCCAGACATCCTGGAGTGTAACATCAGGGGGGCCTTAGGAATCATTACTATGAACAAAGCTAGTGGAGGTGATGGAATTCCATCTGAGCTATTTCAGATCCTAAAAGATGATGTTGTGAAAGTGTTGCATTCAATATGCCAGCAAATTTGGAAAACTCAGCAGTGGCCCCAGGACTGGAAAAGGTCAGTTTTCATTCCAATCCCAAAGAAAGGCAATGCCAAAGAATGTTCAACCTACTGCACAATTGCACTCATCTCACACGCTAGCAAAGTAATGCTCAAAACTCTCCAAGCCAGGCTTCAACAGCAGGCAAAGTGAGAATTCCAGATGTTCAACCTGGATTTAGAAAAGTCAGAGGAACCAGAGATCAAATTGCCAACATCTGTTGGATCATAGATAAAGCAAGAGAATTCCAGAAAAACATCTTCTTCTGCTTTATTGACTATGCTAAAGTCTTTGACTGTGTAAATCACAAAAAAACTGTGGAAAATTCTGGAAGAGAAGGGAATACCAGACCACCTTACCTGCCTTCTGAAAAATCTGTATGCAGGTCAAGAAGCAACAGTAAGAACTGGACTGGTTCAAAACTGATAAAGGAGTATGTCAAGGCTATATACTGTCATCTTGCTTATTTAACTTATATGCAAAGTACATCATGTGAAATGCTGGACTGGATGAAGCAAAAGCTGTAATCAAGATTGCCAGGTGAAATATCAATAATGTCAGATATGCAGATGACACCACCCTTATGGCAGAAAGCGAAAAGGAACTAAAGAGCCTCTTGATGAAAGTGCAAGAGGAGAGTGAAAAAGCTGGCTTAAAGCTCAACATTCAGAAAACTAAGATTATGGCATCCAGTCCCATCACTTCATGGCAAATAGATGGGAAAACAATGAAAACAGTGACAGACTTTATTTTCTTGGGCACCAAAATCACTGCAGATGACTGCAGCCATGAAATTAAAAGATGCTTGCTCCTTGGAAGAAAAGCTATGACCAACCTAGACACCATATTACAAAGCAGAGACATTACTTTACCAACAAAGGTCCATCTAGTCAAAGCTATGGTTTTTCCAGTAGTCACGTATAGATGTGAGAGTTGGAACATAAAGAAAGCTGAGCACTGGAGAGTTAATGCTTTTGAATTGTGGTATTGGAGAAGATTCTTAAGAGTCCCTTGGACTGCAAAGACATCAAATCAGTCAATAATAAAGGAAATCAGTACTTAATATTCATTGGTAGGACTGGTGCTGAAGCTGAAACTCCAATACTTTGGCCACCTGATGCGAAGAACTGACTCGTTGGTAAAGACCCTGATGTTTGGAAAGATTGGAGGCAGAAGGAGATGGGAACAGCAGAGGGTGAGATCATTGGATGGCATCACCGACTCAATGGACATGAGTCTGAGCAAGCTCCGGGAGTTGGTGATGGACTGGCAAGCCTGGCATGCTGCAGTCCATGGGTTTGCAAATAAATCTCATATTGTCATATTGTATACAATCAAGATAGTTCTGATAAAAGATTAATGCTCACATTCTTAAACCACAGTAGCATAGCTATACATGAAAGTTACATAATACTGCATTGGCCTAAAAGAAGCTATCTACAGTGCAACTTTCATTTTCCATTTTCATGTTAACATAACATTGTATCATCAAGGAGGAAAGGAATTAACAGTTTCTTGATTCAAAGCAAAACACTTGGAAACACACTATTTCTTTCTTCAATACTCTTCCCCCCAACCATTGCTAACATACTAGGCATTTTGTCTCTTCTTGACATTTAGACTGTTAAATGTTCAACATCCACAACAAACATTTTGCAAGTTTCTGGAGTTTTCCTCTCCTTCAGGGAAAACTTGGCAATGACTATTGAGAGGGATATAGCACCTCTAGGAGAGAGATAGCCAGAGCTTCTTGCAGACTTGTTGACAGAGTATGTAACACTGTTTACCTGTGAGCAGGTGTCCAGAGATAAACTAATAAGGGTCTATGTACTCTTAAAGCAAAATCTGCATGTTGGTTTATTAAAGACTTTTTTCAACTCATAATTAATTATGATACTGTTCTGAAGCTTATTTTATAAAATAATGACCAAGTTTCTTTAATCTGAAGAACCTGAAATAAGTTTATATAATCTTTGAAAGTGAAAGTGAAGTCACTCAGTCATGTCTGACTCTTTGTGACCCCATAGACTGTAGCCTACCAGGCTCCTCCGTCCATGGAGCTTTCCAGGCAGGAGTACTGGAGTGGGCTGCCATTTCCTTCTCCAGGGGATCTTCCCAACACAGGGACTGAAACTGGGTCTCCTGCATTGCAAACAGACGCTTTACCATCTGAATTATAAGGCAATAACCAGAAAGCAATCTTGCTCACTTCAAAGCTTTTACCTGTCTCAATAATAACCCCTATTCTGCCTTCAGCTATATTTGTGTGTACAGCTACCTGTGTGTGACACTGCCTGTGTATAACACTTCCTGTGTTTGTTGCCTAAGTATGGGTCGATAAGAGAGTTCAGGATCTACACTCTGTAACATAGTATCAGCAAGCTAAACTCTTCACACTTCTGTTTTAAATTTAGTTCACAAAGTGTAAGTGGTACAACTTTTCTGGTTGTCAGTTGGTGGTATTTGTGAGGGCTTGAATCTGGAGATCATACGGGAGGGGTAGTGATGAGGGGACATAAGTAAAATAGCAAAGTAATGCATATATATATATATATATATATATTTCACTGTCCTCTTCCAGTAAGTGATGCGGCCCATTCTTACATTCCTAGAATTAACCAAATGGAATACAGCTGCTGCTGCTGCTGCTGCTAAGTCACTTCAGTCGTGTCTGACTCTGTGCAACCCCATAGACGGTAGCCCACCAGGCTCCCCCGTCCCTGGTAAGAACACTGGAGTGGGTTGTCATTTCCTTCTCCAATGCATGAAAGTGAAAAGTGAAAGTGAAATCGCTCAGTTGTGTCTGACTCTTAGCGACCCCATGGACTGAAGCCTACCAGGCTCCTCCATCCATGGGATTTTCCAGGCAAGAGAGTACTGGAGTGGGGTGCCATTGCCTTCTCTGAATGTAATACAGAGATATGATTAAATTGTCACATTCATATACAGAATATTATATAACCTTTAAAATGTTATAAAAATAACAGAGAGATGATTTTTCTGTCTTTGAGAGTAGCAACGACGAAATTATTGATACCGAGTGTTGACAAGTATATGAAGAAATAGACATTCATGCACCATGGGTTGAAGGGGTATATTTTGAAGGTCAGTAAGCCAATATATGTCAAAATTTGAAAATATCCATGAGAAGAAAAGCAGCCTCTGAAATCCAGGAGCTGGCCCAGCACTCACAGTTAAGCCTTGGTGTTCTTTTATTGAATACAAACATTTTCACAGAACATTAACATCTGACAAGGCCACTCTGAGACTGTGACCTATCAAGAGAAAAACAAGCTCACTCTGTGACCATGTATAAGCACAAAGAAATATTGCCCAATCACAAAAATGGCCAAATATCCTCTTATTCTGGCTAATATAAGTGGATGCTGCTTCTTTACCTATCATAACTTTAGCCTTGGCCTTGTCTTCCCCATTTGTAGAACAAGGTTTACTTAGATACCAATCATAGAATTACATTTGGTCTCTGAAAAACATGGAGGTTAAGGGAGCTGACTCTCCATGCAGTTGAAATTTGTGTATAACTTTACAGATGGCCCTCCTTGTATGCTATTGCACATCCATGGATTCAATTAACCACATTCATGTAGTACTGTAGTACTATTTATTGAAAAAATCCACATAATTCTAACTCGTGTTCTTCAAGAGTCTACTGTACTCATATTTCCTGACAGCTTTCAATCTACAGCAAAGCCTCACTTCCTTAAATCCTCCTCCAAATCACTGAAGAAGAGTTCTAATCTTAAAATAAGTCATTTCTAAACCCCCCTTACTGAAGCACACCATGATGTGTTCTTCCTCTCTGTAACCTGACTTCTTCAAATACTGGTTTTTGGCTGGAGGGCATTGCCATTCACGATCTTTGACAAAGTAGTTACATTTCAAGACATTTGTCATACAGAAATGTTCAAACAGGCATGAAGACATAAACAATGATGCATCAATTTTCACAGAAAAAAGAATATAAAAATATGCTAAAGAATAAGTATATGAAAGAATAAGCTAATAAGTATGTTGCATAAAAACTATAAAATGCTGCTGAGAGAAATTAAAAGAGACATAAATAGAAGATTCATTGTTAAGATGTCAATTCTTCCCGATTTTATCTATTGATTCAAAGCTATCCCAATCAAAATCCCAGCTGGAGTTTTTGTAGAAATGGACAAGATGACTCTAAAATTCATATGGAAAAGCAGAGTAATAATAACCCAAATAACTGAAAAATAATAGAAGACTCACACTGTTTAATTTCAAGATATTATAAAGCTACAATCATCAAGACAATGTGGATTGTAATGAAGATACACAAGTAGATCAATGGAAGAAAACAAAAAGTCCAGAAGTAGACCCATTACATACAGAGACAAGGGATTTTTGACAAAGATGCAAAGGCAGCTCAGTGGAGAAACAAGAGTCTTTTAAGCAAATGATACTGTAACAATTGGATATCAATATGCCAAAACTGAACTTCAACCTATGTATGTGTACCATATACAAAAAACTCAAAATGGATATTTTTCTAGATTCCATGTATATGTCCTAACATACAATATTAGTTTTTCCTCTTTCTGACTTATTTCACTCTATATAATAGGCTATAGGTTTCTCCACCTCAGTTTAACTGACTCAAATTCATCCCTTTTTATTGCTGAGTAATATTCCACTGTATACATGTACCATGGCTTCTTCATCCATTCATCTGTCAATGGACATCTAGTTTGCTTCCATGTCCTGGCTATTGTAAATAGTGCTGCAGTGAACATTGGCATACATATGTCTTTTTGAAATATGGTTTCCTTAGGGTATATTCCCAGTAGTGGGATTGCTGGGTCATACGGTAGTTTCATTCCTAGTTTTTAAAGAAACCTTCATACTGTTCTCCACAGTGGCTGTATCACTTTACATTCCCACCAAAAGTGTGAGGGGGTTCCCTTGTCTCCACATCCTCTCCATCAATATTCATGTTGCAGAAACCAACACAACATTGTATAGCAATTATCTTCCAATTAAAAAATGAAAAAATGGATCATAGATCTAAATATGAAACCTAAAACTGTAAAACTTGTAGAATATAAGATAGAATCTTTATGACCTTGGCTAGGCAATAATTTCTTATATATGACACCAAAACACAACTGCTAAAAGAATTGTTCTTCATTAAAATGAAAAACTTCTGCTCTCCAAAAGACATTTTTAGGAAAATAAAAAGACAATTCACAAACTGGGAGAAAATATTTGTAAAACTTATATCTAATAATATACTTATATCCAGCATATATACAAAGAACTCTTAAAATCAACAACAAAAGGGAACCACTCAATTTAAAAAGGGGGCAAAACATTTATATATATTGATACTTCACTCAATATATATGGATGGCAAATATGCCTAAGAAAAGATGTTCAACATCATTAGTGATTAGAGAAGTGCAATTTAGAACCAGAGTGAAATATGGCTAAAATTGTAAGACCAGTCATATCAAGTGTTAGGAAGGATGTGAAGGAATCAGAACTTTCACACACTGCTATGAGAATGTAAAATGGTACAATCATTTTGGAAAATGTAAAAGTTAAATGTGTATCTACCATATGATTCAGTCATCTTACTCCTAGGTATTTATCCAAGAGAAAAGCAATGAATATGTCCTTAATAACAGTTCTACATGAAACAGTTGCAGCACCTCAAATCTGGAAACCACCCAAATATCCATTAACAGGTGAATGGATAAACTGTGCAAATGGTGGTATAGCCATATAGTAGAATACTACTTGGCAATGAAAAGCAATGAACTATTGATACATGTAACAACTCACATGGATCTCAAATAATTATGCTGAATGGATAAATATGTGGTATGTATACACACACACACACACACACACACACACTAGAATATTACTCAGCCATTAAAAACAATTTGAGTGAGTTCTACTGAAGTGGATGAACCTAGAACCTGTTACACAGAGTGAAGTAAGTCAGAAAGAGGAAAACAAATAATGTGAATCAATGCATATATATGGAATCTAGAAAAATGGTATTGATGAATCTATTTACAGGGAAGGAATGGAGATGTAGATATAGAAAACTGACTTGTGCACAAAATGGGGGAAGAAAAGAGTGGGACAGAGAAAGTAACATTGACATATATACACTATCATGTATAAAATAGCTAGTGAGAAGTAGCTCTAGAACATATCACAGGGAGGTCTGTGATTACCTAGAGGGGTGGGATGGGGGAGGGGAGGGAAGCTCAAGAGGGAAGGTAAATATGCATAATTATGGCTGATTTGCAATGCTGTATGGGAGAAACCAATACAACATTGTAAAGCAATTTTCCTCAAATTAGAAAATAACGAAATGAGATCTCCTTCCCTCCAAAAGAATATATGTTGCATGATTCCTTTTATGAAAAACTACAGAAAATGAAAATGACTCTGTATTGTCAAAATACAGATTAGTGGTTGTCTGGGACAGCATAGGGAGAAAAGGGAAGGAGAGATTACAAAGGGGCATGACAAAACTTTTGGAGGTGATGGATATGTTTGCTATCTTGATTATGGTGATAGTTTCATGTTTGTATACATATGTTAAAAATTATCAAATTGTATACTTTAAATATGTAGGGTTTGATATATGTCAACTATATCTCAATTAAGCTATTAAATAAAAAGCATGTGGTAGATATGCAGAATACTAAATTGGAAAGATAACTGAAAGGACAAAAAGGCAAGTTGCAGAATACTGTAGTCTTATTTTTATAGGAGAATAAGCTTACGCACATTCTTTATTAAGAGGATATGCAGTAGAAGATTATAGAGTACTATGCACCAAATGTTAACACAAGAAAAACTTTAAATAAGAGATTCAAAAATATTTGTAGAAGTCTATTTATTGATATGGAAAGATGGTCACAAGAGACAGTAGAGGACAGGGAGAAGGCAAGTTACAAACAGTATTTACAGTATGGTCCTGTTTCATTTTAACTGCTTAACAAAGTATATAATCCAATAATTTTACATACCGAGACATTCACTTCAACTCAGATAAGAGGTTCTAATTCCTACCATGAGTTTTAGAAAACAGAGCTATAGTCCAAAAGTCCTAGAAATGCTTTCTGGACCACAGAACTTCAGGAATCACTATCATGTAGACTGAGGCATCAGCTTCTCTCCTAGCTTTCCTGTTTTGTGTTGACGAAGCTGCAGTTCTAGGCCTGGGCCTAAACTTCTCCAATTAAGTTTATCCCATACAGTTTTAGCTGGTACAAATACAGAGAGTAGGCTCGCCTACTAGTAAAAGATAGAACTGTTTTATCTTTTCACGACTCACAGGAGAATAAATTACAAATGGTAAACAAATTAAGGTAGCTTTGCAAGGAGGAAGAAAACAATTATCTTTTAAAATGTAAGGTATGAAACAATGTACAGAATGATTCTAGTTCTTTGGAGGGAGAAAGTACATACAGATTGAAGCCCATAAGGTCATATAGCAAATTTCAATTGTTTTCACTCCAAATTTACATCTTATCCATTCAACTGTTTTGGGCACCAACTGTTTACCAGACACTACCAGTTCAAATTCATATACATTCATCCTAGACTTTTCTTCTAACTCCAGCAAGGTTTAGCCAAGTGCCTAATGGACATGTGCATTCAGAGGACGTTAAGAATTGCAAGACTAGCAGGAGCATTATCTACAGCAAAATTTGATCATTAAAACCAATCTGTGAGCCTTGAAGGCTGCCGCACAAAAAAGTGGAAGAGGGTTATAAGGTAGTGGGGCAATGAGAGTGGGTTTGGTATCATACAAAACAGCAATGTCACTTGTTTGCCATGTAAATCTAGGAAAAATGATTTAACCTCCCTAATTCTCATTGGAGGTGATCCAGAATAATGAGTTATAATCGTAAAAAAATACCAGTATGTAGCTCAGAGAACCATTGTTGAAAAGAGGAAACCTGTAATATGTAGTGCTAACAGTTACTGACATTAACAGTAGGTACTCTGGAAATTGTTTCCTCTCTACACCTACCTCCTTTCTTGTCTGTATGACTTGACATAAATGAAATAGCCAAAAAATGAGTTATAAATGTAGTTATCAAAATAAAAATGAATATTGCATTTTATCTGAGATTCAGGGCCATTTGTATTTGTAGAATGAGTTATCTGATTCAGGTAAAATAGGGGAAAAACAGTAATTCCTTTTACATTAAACAGCCTGTAGCAAGCAATCCTGCCATTGTATACTGAGAATGCACATTTGGCGATGAGCATGTGGGGTGTATATATATATATGTTTGTGTATATATATATACATATGAATATATGTGTATCATTAGGTATCTTTTTGTGTATATACCTTGTTTATGCAACTACATTATAAATTCAAGGATATATCTTTTTAATCATTTGAAGCTGCAAATGGATTTAAGCAGATACTAACGAACAAGTTTAGCTTACTTACGATGCAGCAGGTTATCTTAAGTAAAATGTTAAAAAGCTCTCCATCTACGTAATAATTGACAGATGTTTTCAACTCATAATGAAACACTGACACCCCAAAATGGTCTAGCTCAGGCTAGACTGTCACAGGTAATATTGTGTTAAAGATGTAATTCATAGCATGCACACTGTAATGACCAAAACATTATGTGTGGCTCTTTGGGAACAGACAGCCTATTCAAGTGTGTAGATTGTTAAAAGCATTCTCTTTTATTTCTAGCTCATTTTACATTGTTTCAATGATCACTTTAACTTCACGGAAAATGGCCATGAGTGTAGTGTAACTGGAGTGATCAACGACCACAATTGAGCCCTTTCTGATATGCTCTTTTATGTTAATAAATATGGCCACAGCACTAACGAGATTGGCTTTTGCCTCTTTCTGGTTAAAGATGAGTTTTAACGCTGCTAATGATTCTGTATTGGTCATATCTCTGGCTGCAGTTGGATTTTCAGACATATTCAAAAGTACTTTCAAAACAAGATTTCTAGTTTTACGATTTCCAAGGGACAGCAAATGGAAAAGCTCTGAAAAGTAATTGGCAACAATGTGATGATGGTTAGAATCAGTAGTTAGTTGTCCTAGTATCTTTAATCCAGACTGCTGTCCAGGTGAATTCAAGGGAAACGATATGGTTTCTTTACACATATGCTTAACATGTAATTCAACCTTGCGTTGTCTTTCATCCCCAGAGGGGGGATTCAGAGTAATGACAGCCTTTTTTCTCATTTCAGAGGAAGGAAAGCTGAGCAAGCTTTCAATAAGTGTCACTACACCCACCTCATTAATGAACTCTTGAGCAAATGGATGAACATTAATGATCCCCATTGCAATTTGAGCTATTTTATGAATGAGAGGATCAGTAGTTGACTTAAGTAAGGTAATAAGTCTTTCAAACTCTTCAGAATCCATGTAGCATTCCATTTTGCAAGGGCAAGAAAATGGCTTAATCCCATTCACCTCCCTGATCCTGATTTGGCGCCTAATTTCCTCTATGGTCTGGATGCAAGGGTCAGAACCAAATGGGAACTCAGAGACAGGCTGTGAGCTAGAGGGAGTGCTTCTAGAAGGGCGTGCTGCTGCTGTTGCCACAGGCGAAGAACGGGTATTTTCCTCAGCAGAAGCCAGGACAACATATGAAGGAGGCTTTTTCTCACATGTGACTTGGGATCTAAAGCCTAACACTGCTGGAGTTACAGCAGGAGCTTTGGGCCATATAGTTACCTCAGACCAGTCCTTGGGCCTATCTTTTTCATTAATTTCATCCACAGGCTGAGGCTTAATTATTCTGCTCACAGGTCTAGGGTTAGGGTCAAAACTAGTTTCATCTCCATCCCAAAACCAGCTCCCAATAACATTCTCCTCCTCCTCCTCCTCAGCTCCTGGCCTAGCCTTACAGCTGGTCCCAGCCACAGGCTCCAACTTCTCAGCACAGGATGGGGGACCAGTATCAGCTTTACCTTCATCCTTAGCACTGAAATGTTTACCAATCTCTTCTCCATTCCAGAACCAGGAACCAACATTGGCCTCCTCTCCAGCCCCAAAGCAGGTATCAGTACGAGTCTTATCTTTACCTGTAAACCTGGACTCAGCAGTAGCCTGAGCCGCAGAACAAAATCGAGCTGCTCTATTGGCCTCATCTTCAGCTTTGGGACGGACATCTGGCAGATGTTCTTTCATCTCAGTAACAATCTTGTTCTTAGACGCTGGCTTCACCACTGCCACTGCATCTGCCCGGGGCCCTGCCTTGCTTATTGCTTTGGCCTGGGTTTTGGCTGCACCAGTAGCCTCCCTCTTTCCTTCAGCTGATCTGACTGTATCAGTGGCCTCCCTTTTTCCTTCAGCTTCTACAACAGCCCTTTTTTCAGTTTTTGCCTTCTTTTTATTCTCATTCTTTCTATTCCTATTCCTTCTATTCTTAGCTCCAGGCATAGCTGAAGCCTAGTTATATAGATAGCTCTACACAGTCTTGGCCTTGGTTCTCAATATGTCTTGGGTCAGTGTCCTAATATTCTTTTACTAGGTTGAAGGTGATGATCTTCTGTCACTCCAAAGCCACCACAGCTAGCACTGGAGATAGACCTGAGGTGGAAGAAGAAAACAAGCTTTCAGTCTCTTCCAACTGCATTTTTCTATGCACAAAGTCACACAGGACGTAAGACTACAGATGGATTGTATGGTAATAGTAGAATAGTAGAAAATGTTTTACCTCGTTTTATCCCTACCATAGTCCCACTAATGCCCAACAATGCCCTGTCCAGACACTTCTCTTTCCTCTGCATCAAATAGGAACAGAGATGATGAGAAAGTTTGGTGAAAGTGAGCAAGACTAAGGGGTACAGCCCCTTTGGAATATACCACTATACTCCACAGGTCTATCCTGGTATGCCTCACACCAACCTGCACTGATATGGTGGACTTTTCTCCTCTTCTCTTGTTTCTGGTGTTGACAAGCCCTATAGCCAACTCACAGGTGGACCTATGAACAAAAACACAGAAGGGATTGGAACTTTAAGCATTTGGTAGATATGCACTCTGGCTTCTAAACCCAGTACCTGCCTTTCCAAATCTAGAGCTTTGTTTCTGGCCTCCTTGATCTTCTTCCATGTTACCCTTCTCTACTTCCTGGGTATCTATCAATTACCCTATAGTCACAACCGTGTCTTATCATATCCCCATTTCCCATACATAAATGTGAGGGCAAAGGTGTGTGCGAAGTTGGAATACAATGGCTTCAAGATATGATCTAGTCTTACTTGTCAATAGCCAATTCCCACTCTCAATCAATGAGGGTGCTCATGCTCCCACTCACCTTGGATTCAAATGAATAGCTTTCGTCTTCTTTCCTAATCAAATTCAAAGAGAACAGCTACCTGCAGATTTCTACAGGACTCTGAAAAGAACAAACCTATGAAAGACAAAAAAATAAGAAAGAAAACAGAAGAGACTGAGATGACCCAACACCCATCACAAGTGTTACAACACACACTTCTGTATATTCAAGGCCATGAAAAATGTCTCCCATCTCTCTGCTCTTCCCAAGTGATCTCCCATCCACTCCCCTGCTAGAGACCTGCAGCTTGTCTAATCATACCTTCCAACTCTAAAGTCAGTCATTTTCCTAGCAGAGGCATCACATCCTCCCTTGAATAAAAATATGAGATGCAAGAGTGGGTAGTGGAACGTAGGCAACTGTATTTAGAAGGCAGGCAGTGAAGATAATGGGGGCTATCATTTCAATATCATTTTGCATGCCGCAGCCTTTTCCCCTTCCCCACACATACATAGTTCCGACCTCATTCACCACCTATGCCAGCCAGGCCACACAGCAGGTGGTTTCAGGAGATGCTATCTTTACCACTAAAAAACAGTCCACTAGCTGAAGAGTCACATCCTGCATAAAAGGGAGGGACATTCAGTAAAACGCCAAAACAGTATGCTGACAATGGTAGAAAAGTATCAGGTTAATGAACAGATTCCCAGAATTACTAAAATGTCCTTTTGAAGAATCAAGGAGTAACTAAATAAACATCTCTCACCTTCTAGAAATTGATACCCACTCCCAGTAACTCCCAGGAGCTTCCCTGGTGGCTCAGAGGTTAAAGCGTCTGCCTGCAATGTGGGAGACCTGGGTTCGATCCCTGGGTAGGGAAGATGCCCTGGAGAAGGAAGTGGCAACCCATTCCAGTATTCTTGCCTGGAGGAGGAGCCTGGTGGGCTACAGTCCACGGGGTCGCAAAGAGTCGGACACGACTGAGCGACTTCACTTTCCTTTCCCAGTAACTCCAAAATTCTGTGGGACTGCTTCTGCACCAAAATGAGAGTGGCTGTGAAAGGAAAATGGGTTTGGGTTTCCAGAACCAGAAACTAAATGGGCAGACTGACTTCGTGCGTTCTAAACTGACCCTGCAGAAAATTTTCCTCTCTATTCTGAAGAGCCATTCCCACACTTCAACATATTCAAGTGCGCTAGGATGTTCAGAAAACAGGTTCCAAACGAGAAACGTGGATTAATACATCATTTATTTATATGGATCCCTCCTGTGAAAGCCTACGGACTCCTCACTGTGTCATCTGCTTGCATTTGACACATGCAAGAGCTAAATACGGAAGGCAACTAAACAGCTGTATTAAGAAGCAACAGATTTGTCATTTTGGTGTCTTCATAACCTACGCGCTCAGTTCCCCTTCCATTGAAGTCGCCAGATCAACTGCGCAGACAGAAGACTGACATCAAAGAGGTGCCTGTGGGAAGGGACCACACCCGGCACGAGGGGCACAACAGGCCCCTTGGCAGAACCATGGCCCAGACTGCTCCCGTCCCGGCTCCGGCGGCCTCCCAGAGCCCCCACACTGGCTCCCTCCGCCATTTCGGCCGTAGCAGCTTCCCGCACAGCCCTCTCCCCGCACAGGCACCATCGAGGGCGGGGTACAGCCACCCGGAAAGCCCGCCAGGGACTATCCGCGCCGTATGCCTCCCCAGCATCCGAGGCAGCCCCTGCGGCCAAGACCCGGACCCGGCCCGAGCCGGTCGCCGCCTTCTCAGTGCCAGTGCCCCGGCGCTAAGGACCTCTCTAAGGGTCCAGCTCCGACAATCTCGCCTCCCCGTCCTCAGGCTGCCAAGGGCAGGCTGTGAGCCGGTCTTCGCCCCGCGAAACCCCCACTTGCCTTCGCAGGCGCAAGGTTCCAGTGGTCGGCCTCCCCACTCCGGTCGCAGCTCCTCTCTCAGTTCCCACAGCTCGCCGTGTGGGCAGAATGGCAAAGAGGGCTCCCTCTCCCCGCGCCAAACCCCGCAGGGGCTGCACAAGTTGCGGTACCGACTGCTCGCAGAGAGTATTAGCAAGGGGGGCGGAGAGATACGGCACGAATGGGCTCGACGCCCCCTCGCTGGCCCACCGTAGTTCCGACCCAGAGTGGGCGGGGCCGGGAAGAACGCCAGGCTGAGGGGCGGAGCCACGCCAGCCCTCCGCTGCCCCCCGTGGGGTGACCACCCCCCCGCAGCCCCACGCTTCTGGCCCTGCAGCGTAGTGGGGTCGTGGGCCGGGGCTGGGAGGGTCGCGAGGGGTCGCACTGCAGGGAGCAGCGGATGGATACAGGCCGCCCCGCAGTGTGTGTGTGTTTGTGTGTGAACCTGCAGAGTGTTTGGTGTCCACCCCCTCCCTTCCCCCATCACGCTGGCCATCCTTCTTGGGCGCGGGTGGCTGGGGGGCTGCTTTCACCTTCAGGGGCCGTGGGCTGGAGGAAAGTGGGAAGGGGCGCCCGTGGAGGCCGAGCCCCTGCCCCTCTTCTAAGGGAAGGCAGCCCCTGATAGACCTCTGGCTGAGGAGACAAACCACTTGTCTGCGCCAGTGTCGTCATTCTTTCTGCCACACTGCTGTTCTCTCAGTCGCTGTGGTGGCACACTTTACCATTTCACTGTCCCCACAGTTGCCCAGGAAAGAGGACCTTTCCCTGACAGGACCCGCACCTGCTCAGACAATCCTGTTTCTCACCCCACAGTGAGGGGTCAGGCACCATGTAGGGGCAGTCCTGGCTCCTCTTCCTGCCTCCTGTCAGGTCTTCTCTTGCAGGGGATTCCAAGGGCGCCTCATCTTTGGCAGAGTGGGAATACGCCAAGGATTAGAACCAATTGGGATCTCACACACTTGCCATACACACCAGTCTAGTTTTATCTACTATGGCTATTAACATATTAATCATAGAGAATCCAGAAAAATAGTACTGATGAGCCTATTTAAGAGAAGAAATGGAGATGCAGACATAAAGAATGGACTTGTGGATGCAATGGGGGAAGGAGAGACTAGGGCAAATTGAGAAAGTAGCATTGACATATATACACTATATCATGTGTAAAATAAATAGCTAGCAGGAAGCTACTGTATTAAGGGAGTACACAGGGAGCCCAGCCTGGTACTCTGTGATGACCTAGAGGGGTGGATGGTGTGAATTTGGGGGAGCCTCAAGAGGGAAGGGATATATATATATAAAATTATAACTGATTGGTGATGATACAGTGCAGAGACAACCACAATATTGTAAAGAAATTATCCTTCAATTAAAATACCAAGTTAATCATGTTAATTTTAAATTGCCTGTTTGATAATCCCCAAATCTGCATTATATCTGAGCCTGGTTCTGATGCTTTGTATCCTTAAACAATGCTTTTTCTTGCCTTTTAGTTCATCTTATAATTTTGTGTTGAAAGTTGGATGATGGTAATAAGAACTGAGGTAAACCGACTTTTAGTAGCAGTTGGGCTGTGCATAATGTTTGCTGTAACTGTAGGTGCCAGTCTTCAAATTCCTCTAGCCTCTATTTTTGTCTCTCCTCTTAACTTTCAGTTCAGTTCAGTTCAGTCGCTCAGTAGTGTCCGATTCTTTGCGACTCCATGAACTGCAGCACGCCAGGCCTCTCTGTCCATCACCAACTCCCGGAATTCACTCAAACTCATGTCCATTGAGTTGGTGATGCCATCCAGCCATCTCATCCTCTGTCATCTCCTTCTCCTCCTGCTCCCAGTCCCTCCCAGCATCAGGGTCTTTTCCAAAGAGTCAACTCTTCGCATGAGGTGGCCAAAGTATTGGAGTTTCAGCTTTAGCATCAGTCCTTCCAAAGAACACCCAGGACTGATCTCCTTTAGAATGGACTGGCTGGATCTCCTTGCAGTCCAAGGGACTCTCAAGAGTCTTCTCCAACACCACAGTTCAAAAGCATCAATTCAGCTTTCTTTATAGTCCAATTTTCACATCCATATATGACCACAGGAAAAATCATAGCCTTGACTAGACGGACATTTGTTGGCAAAGTAATGTCTCTGCTTTTGAATATGCTATCTAGGTTGGTCATAACTTTCCTTCCAAGGAGTAAGCGTCTTTTAATTTCATGGCTGCAGTCACCATCTGCAGTGATTTTGGAGCCCCAAAAAATAAAGTCTGACACTGTTTCCACTGTTTCCCCATCTATTTCCCATGAAGTGATGGGACCAGATGCCATGAGTTGTTTTCTGAATGTTGAGCTTTAAGCCAACTTTTTCTCTCTCCTCTTTCACTTTCATCAAGAGGCTTTTTAGTTCCTCTTTACTTTCTGCCATAAGGGTGGTGTCATCTGCATATCTGAGGTTATTGATATTTCTCCCAGCAATCTTGATTCCAGTTTGTGCTTCTTCCAGCCCAGCGTTTCTCATGATGTACTCTGCATATAAGTTAAATAAGCAGGGTGACAATATACAGCCTTGACGTACTCCTTTTCCTATTTGGAACCAGTCTGTTGTTCCATGTCCAGTTCTAACTGTTGTTTCCTGACCTGCATATAGGTTTCTCAAGAGGCAGGTCAGGTGGTCTGGTATTCCTATCTCTTTCAGAATTTTCCACAGTTTATTGTGAACCACACAGTTAAAGGCTTTGGCATAGTCAGTAAAGCAGAAATAGATGTTTTTCTGGAACTCTCTTCCTTTTTCCATGATCCAGCAGATGTTGGCAATTTGGGCTTCCCTAATTATATCTTGCAGAGAGAGTCTGCATTTGCAACTCTTTCAGCTGCACTTCACTGTTACTGTACTGGAGGCCTATTAGCATGTGGAGGAGAGGAAGTGTTCTATAATCTTACAATTAAATTCCAGTCTTTTGTGGGCCTGTGCCTCTTGATTCTGTCCTTCACAAGTATTTGTTTAGTGTCTTTCTTCTCCTTACGGGAGAATGGAAGGTTAGAGTGGGCTGGATATAAGGAATGCCTTTCCCTTAGCTGGGATAATGTTCTGGGAAAGTCTTTTCCACTCGAGGGTAGCCTTTTGTTATGGAGAAGATTGGGGAGTGTATTTCTTGAGTGTACACTTCCCCTCCCACTGCCAGAGCCCTAAGATCTTTCTGCTATCTTCACTATGACTTCCTGGAGGTAAAGTCCACTGCAGGTCCCTTAGGGGTTTCTCATTCTCATACTATTCTACCCTCAGTCTCCAGCAGTTTGTCAAAATTCCCACTTAAGTGTTCTTACCTGTTTACGTCTCTAGCAGTTTCTACTCAATGTAGAGAGATAGGCTGTGACTCTCCGATTTGTCTTTTCTCCAGAATTTGGTGTGGTCATCTGCCTTGTGACCTCAGTTCTATGATGGTTCTAAGTCACTGATTTTCAGTTTGTTCAGCTTTTTTCTTGTTGTAAGTACAGGGCTTCCAAGCTCTTTGCATGTCAGAACTGAAAGTGTAGCCTAGGGATTTTAACCGGGTAACTAAAGATCAGTGAACACAGCTTTCATTCTCTTCTTTTCAGCTGAACATCAGATCTGGGAATAAAGTTGCTCTTGAAAACCTAGCTGCTCCATGAATATTTGCTCTTTTCTCTCCCAAGTATAGAAAATTTACATGACTCTCTGAACTTGAAATCTTAGCCCCCAGATTCTTAATGTGGAGTGCAGTTTAGAATTCAGACTTCCTGAATTAAAGATCTGGTGAGGTCTGAACAACTGTGACTTAACCTCTGGAAAAAAGTCATCTCTGTTACCACCACCACCATAAAGAGGTGGTGCACTACACTACTAGGTGCTTTCGTAAATTAGAGTTACCAGTTTCTAAGCCCTGTAGTGAGTGATAGTCATTCAGTTGTGTCCAACTCTTTGCAACCCCATGGACTGTAGCCTGCCAGGCTCCTCTGTCCATGGAATTCTCCAGGCAAGAATATTGGAGTGGGTTGCTGTTTCCTTCTCCAGGGCATCTTCCTGACTCAGGGATCAAACACAGGTCTCCTGCATTACAGGCAGATTCTTTACCATCTGAGCCACCAGGGAAGCCTACTATTAAAGAGACATTTCTAAGTATAAAGACAGGTCATCTTAAAAAGTATCAGCAGATACATCCTTGACTTTATCTTATAATCTGTAGACAATATGTTAGAATATGTAATGAATCCATACACCTTTTCCAAAGGAATACTGGAGACAGAAGTAACCATAAAGTTATATATGACAACCATCAATCAGATGAAATAATTTAGATGAAGCTGGTTGCTCTCGAAGAGAGGGAGACTGGGCAAGTGGTCATGAAGGAACTAGAATGTGCTTTTAATTTTGTATGAAAAATAATGTTCAGTTCCATGCTGGTGAACATAGTTCTGTTTTTGCCACATAAATCCTCTACTTCAAATTACTGTCTGAATGCTTTACTAAAACTCTGCTCCTGGCCTTTATTTTGGAAACTGTTACTTTTGTTGCCACCTGCTGATGATCACTGTCCTCTGAAGCTTCTACTGCTTTCCTACTGTCCCCTGACACCTTGGCTGCCCTTGTGTTGTCCCCTGAAACTGTGACTGCCTTCCTGCTGTCCCCAGAAGTTGTGATATCCTTCCCATGGTCCTTCTAGCTCTGGTTGCTCTGTGGCCAGAGAAAGCTGCCAGTGCCATGAATCATGCCACTTTCCCTGTACTTCTGTTACTGATGCAGTAGGGATATCAAAGCAAACACCCTGCTTTCCTTTGAGAAAGATCATTCACTTCACTTTGTAATCGATATCCTCACCCAGTTACTCTTTAAGTTCTTTCTAAGTATAACTAGTGTTTGACATTTCAAACATTACAAAAAGCCCTGTAAGCACTTTCTCAAAGGAGGCTGCATAGTAGAGTAGGGACTCTTTCCTGCGGGCTCTACTCTGGGACATGGCCAGACTTCAGAGCTATAACAGTCCAAAGCATAAGTAGAGACTTTACCACTATTTGTGTCACTTTGGAAAAAGTACTTAATGTTTCTATAACTCAGTTATCCTTCCAAGGGGATTGGTAATTACTTTACAGGATTCTTGTATATATACTAACTGAGGAGCTATCTGATATTCTGAAATATCTGCAAGTATCAAGTCTTTCTAGTTCCTTTTAAAATTATGATCTAGTCATATTATGGGGTGGGCTGGGAAAAGCAGTAAGAGTAGATGAGATCTCCTTGGTGGCTTTTGGAGGTCACAATTGCTAAGACATTGCCATTGTGCTCTTTCTCACTGTAACATTGGTGCTGTGTATATTCTGTGTTGCTTAACATAATCCTTTACTATATTAAAAGAACATCACTTTTACATAAATATGTCTCCCTCCTCCTTAGTGATGTACCACGAGGAAGCTGATCCCAATTCCAGAGGTGAGTCTGCTTGGTCTAGGGATAATTCATTCCCTTGGTACTCTGGAATGGGTGGTGATGTAACTCTGCTCAATGAGAAGTGAAGAGAAGATTGCAGAAAAATTTCTGAGGAAAGTGTTCTCACTCATAAGAAAAGGCCATCAGTAAAGATGTCTTCTTTTCTTCCTTCAAAAGTTGCTTGACTCCTTGCACACATCAAGTTTCCAGCCTTAGGATGGAAGCTGATATTGTGAGTGGCAGATGAAAGAGATGGGGAAAAAGCTGAGTCCTTAGCTGAATCAAACAATCATCAAGACTGCCGTACCTCAGTACTTCCAACCCGTGAATAATAAATATCCTTATTAAGTTAGTTTTAGTTAAATTCCTGTTCCATAGAACAACCCTAAATGTACTGTATGCTCGAGCACAAAATAATCCTTCAATGAGTAATAGTTTGTGACCTTTGTTTGTTGGTAAGCAAGGCAATGGCACCCCACTCCAGTACTCTTGCCTTGAAAATCCCATGGATGGAGGAGCCTGGTAGGCTGTAGTCCATGAGGTCACTAAGAGTTGGACACAACTGAGCGACTTCCTTTTCACTTTTCACTTTCATGCATTGGAGAAGGAAATGGCAACCCACTCCAGTGTTCTTGCCTGGAGAATCCCAGGGACGGGGGAGCCTGGTGGGCTTCCGTCTATGGGGTTGCACAGAGTCGGACATGACTGAAGCAACTTAGCAGCAGCAGCAGCAGCAGCAGCAGCAGCAAGCCTCTTACACTGTTGGTGAGAATGCAAACTAGTACAGCCACTATGGAGAACAGTGTGGTGATTCCTTAAAAAACTGGAAATAGAAGCCATAAGACCCAGCAATCCCACTGCTGGGCATACACACTGAGGAAATCAGAATTGAAAGAGACACGTGTACCCCAGTATTCATCACAGCACTGTTTAAAATAGCCAGGACATGGAAGCAACCTAGATGTCCATCGGCAGATGAATGGATAAGAAAGTTGTGGTACATGTACACAATGGAATATTACTCAGCTATTAAAAAGGATGCATTTGACCCAGTTCTAATGAGGTGGATGAAACTGGAGCCTATTATACAGAGTGAAGTCAGAAAGAAAAACATCAATACAGTAATATTAACGCATATATATGGAATATAAAATGATGGTAATGATGACCCTATATGCGAGATAGAAAAAGAGACACAGATGTAAAGAACATATTTTTGGACTCTGTGGGAGAAGGCGAAGGTGGGATGATTTGAGAGAATAGAATTGAAACATGTATATCATCATATGTGAAATAGATCACCTGTCCAGGTTTGATGAATGAGACAGGATACTCAGAGCTGGTGCACTGGGATGACCCTGAGAGATGGGATGGGGAGGGAGGTGGGAGGGGGGTTCAGGATGGGGAACACATGTACACCCATGGCTGATTCATGTCAATGTATGGCAAAAACCACTACAATATTGTAAAGTAATTAGCCTCCAATTAAAATAAATTAAAAAAAGAGTCCAAGTTTCTTCCTCTATGCTATCTATCCATCAACACTAGTTCTATCTTATTCATAAAAAAAAGGCTCCAGTGCACGATACAAACAAATGCTAAAATAGGGGTGAATAAAATACTGTGTAAGTACAGAGGATGGAGGAATTACTTCCTACCAAGGGACAAAGAGTAAGAGTGAGAGCTTCAGAAAGACTTCAAACAGGTCCTAGCATTTGAGCTGAGCCTAAAAGGATGGCTATGTTTCCCATAGGCAGAGAAAGAGCATGAGGATATTGAAGACTGAGAGAACAGCCTGGGGAAATGCACAAAAGTAGTAATGTACAGAGAACAGTTGGGTTGGAAATGGCAGACAGTCCCATGCAGCTTGAGTACAGGCAAAGTGGAGCAGGGCTTAGAGTGGGTGAGGCACGAGTGAGTGCCTCCTTAAATTATATCTTTATCTCATTCTAGTTCTGGCCCAGACTTGGAAGAATGTGTTGGAAATGGAGATGGAAAGGTAGAACTGTATGGGAGAATTGCACAGGGCCCTGAAACTCTCCATTGGGAGCCTGGTAGAATTTTCTAGATGAGATCCCACTGAAGGTTGCATTTTTGAAACAGGGTAGAGCAGAGGATCAGTTGTGATAGATAGAATGTCATCTGTCCTATATCTTTCATTCATGATAGGACAGATGACAATTCCACTCTAATTTTATCCCCAGGCAGCAACACAAGTGACATCTGAACAGGTCCTGATATTTATTACATGAGATAACCCATAATATTTATCCAGAAAGGAGGGAGAAACAAAAGGGTCACATATGTGTTGACATACTTACTTCAACTACACTCCCAGTAAAAAAAAAAACTGAGGGATGATCTAGTCCTTATAAGTGCTACCCAAGGAGTGATCAGAACAGAGGTAATCATCTTTATGCATAGACACACACACCTCACACTTCCCTGTCCTTTGGCTGAGATTGAAAAAATCCACAGTTGTGAGTTAGTTATCTGCACTGGAATGCATGTGGGACTTAGAGGTATCTCGCTGGACTGCCCTGCGAAGTTGCCCAACTACAAATACACCGTATGCACTGTGTTAAGTTTCCCTAATAGAAAATAAAGGCTGAGGGAGCTCTGATAAGAAAAAAATATAGAAAAAGATCTTTAAAAATCATCTAAATTGTAGACGTATGCCACAAAAACATAGGCTGCTTATTAACATAGGCTGCTTTTTTCACGGAATTTAACTTGTTTATGCATGATGCATAGGATCAAACATCGGTTTATAGATATGAACCGAGAGTTGGCTGCTAAAAATAGGAGTGTGTGACACTTTTGTTTTTACACATCATCAGTTCTTTGACACCAGCTACCCTGAGGTAGAGGCAGACTCCACAGGTTTAAGAGTACAGTCCCCAATAATACTGTCCCCATTTGAGATGCCAGTTACAAGTCCTGGAGTACCACCCACACTTTTGACTGACCAGTAATAAATTCAAAGGTTCCCATGACACTCTCAAAAAGGTCTTAATGACCCAGATAACAACAATGGTGTGGTCACTCACCTAGAGCCA
The DNA here is from genome assembly GCF_055505025.1 of Bos grunniens. Taxonomy (NCBI): domain Eukaryota; kingdom Metazoa; phylum Chordata; class Mammalia; order Artiodactyla; family Bovidae; genus Bos; species Bos grunniens. Next base: position 93,143,718 of record NC_141194.1, on the reverse strand, counting down.
AACATCCTGGAGTGTGAAGTTAAGTGGACCTTAGGAAGCATTACTATGAACAAAGCTAGTGAAGGTGATGGAATTCCAGCTGAGCTATTTCAAATCCTAAAAGAGGATGCTGTTAAAATGCTGCACTCAATTTGCCAGCAAATTTGGAGAACTCAGCCATGGACACGGGACTGGGAACAGTCAGTTTTCATTAAAATCCCAAAGAAGGGCAACATCAAGGAATGTTCAAACTACCATACAATTACACTCACTTCACATGCTAGCAAGGTAGTGTTCAAAATCCTTCAAAGTTAAAGTGCTAGTCATTCAGGTGTGTTCAACTCTTTGTGACCCCATAGACTGTAGCCCACCAGGCTCCTCTGTCCATGGAATTCTCCAGGCAAGAACACTAGAGTCGGTTGCCATTTCCTTCTCCAGGGAATCTTCCCGACCCAGGGATTGAACCCAGGTCACCTGCATTGCAGGCAGATCCTTTACTTACTGAGCCACCAGGGAAGACCTAAAATCCTTCAAGCTAGACTTCAAAGGTACATTAAACAAGAATGGCCAGATGTACAACTTGGATTTAGAAAAGGCAAAGAAACCAGAGATCAAATTGCCAACATCTGACAGAAAAAGCAAGGGAAGTCCAGAAAAGCATCTACTTCTGCTTCATTGATATATGCTAAAGTCTGTGTGTGGATCACAACAAACTGTGGAAAATTCTTAAAGAGATGGGAATACCAGACCACTTTACCTGCCTCCTGAGAAACCTGTATGCAGGACAAGAAGCAACAGTTAGACTCGGACATGGCAATGAACTGATCGAAAATTGGGAAAGGAGTACACCAAGGCTGTATATTGTCACTCTGCTTTTTAACGTCTATGCAGAGTACATAATGCAAAATGCTAAGCTGGAGGAATCACAAGCTAGAATTAAGATTTCCAGGAGAAATATCAACAACCTCAGTTATGCACATGATACCACTCTAATGGCAGAAAGTGAAGAAGAACTAAACAGCCTCCAGATAAGGGTGAAAGAGAAGAGTGAAAAAGCTAGATTAAAATTCAAAATTCAAAAAATAAGGTCATGACATCTGGTCCCATTAATCATTTCATGGCCAATAGATGGGGGAAAAGTGGAAGTAGTGACAGATTTTATTTTCCTGGGCTGCAAAATCACTGCAGATTTTGACTGCAGCCATGAAATTAAAAGACACTTGCTTCTTCAAAAAAGGCTATGACAAACCCAGACATCATATTAAAGAGCAGACTTTGCCAACAAAGGTTCATATAGTCAAAGCTACGGTTTTTCCAGTAGTCAGTATGGATGTGAGTTGGACCATAAAGAAGGCTGACTGCCAATGCTTTCAAATTGTGGTGCTGGAGAAGACTCTTGAGAGTCTCTTGGACAGCAATGAGATCAAACCAGTCAATCCTAAAGGAAATCAACCCTGAATATTCATTGGAAGGACTGATGCTGAAGCCAAAGCTCCAATACCTTGGCCACCTGACGCGAAGAGCCAAGTCGTTGGAAAAGACCCTGATGCTGGGAAAGATTGAGGGCAGGAGGAGAAGGAAGTAACAGAGGATGAGATGGTTGGATGGCATCACTGACTCAATGGACATGAATCTGAGCAAACTCCAGGAAATAGTGAAGGACAGGAAAGCTTGGAGTGCTGCAGTCCATGGGGCTGCCAAGAGTTGGATACAAATGAGTGACTGAACAATGCCCCCTTCAGGTTTGATAATTTACTAGAACAACTTAAAGAATGCACTAAACGTGCTATATGTAGAGTTATAGTTTTAATAGAAAAGATACACATAGAACAAGTTATGGACGCGTTTCAGACATACAGACAAATTTCATGCCCACTTTTCACGGATTTGGGGCAATATCATCCTCCCTGGAAATCAGTGTGGTTACCAACCAGGAAGAGTTTTCACTGGGGTTTCATTACATAGGCATGATTGAGTAAATTACTGGTCACATGATTGAACCCCAAATCTAGCCTCCTCCCCACTCAGGAGTTCCTGCTGGCCTAAAGTTCTAACTCTAAATACGTGATTGTCCCATTATAGTGACCAGCCCACATTCTCACATCCTGAAGCTAAGTAGGACCAACCACAGTCCATTCATAAACATAGATCTTACCAAGGTTCAAGAAATTCCTGGCTCTGTGCAAGGATCCAGAGACAAAGGTCAGATGTATTCTCTCTTATACCACTTAAGGACTTCCCTGATAGCTCAGTTGGTAAAGAATCTGCAGAAATGCAGGAGACCCCAGTTCAATTCCTGGGTCAGGTAGATCCCCTGGAGAAGGGATAGGCTACCCACTTCAGTATTCTTGAGCTTCCCTTATGGCTCAGCTGGTAAAGAATCTGCCCTCCCAATGCAGGAGACCTGGGTTCGATCCCTGGGTTGGGGAGATCCCCTGGAGAAGGGAAAGGCTACCCACTCCAGTATTCTGACCTGGAGAATTCCATGGACTATATAGTCCACGGGGTCGCAAAGAGTCAGACACAACTGAGCGACTTTCACATACCACTTAATGTTTGAGGTGTTTTGTCAAACTCTAAAACAACACAGACAAGACAACAAAGTTTGTGGGGAAAGGCCACAACTTAAATGTTGGTACCAATACATATATTACCAGAATTCTGGAGAATGGAGGGAAGAGGATAACAACAAAAGAGGCAGGGGGTAAGAGAGGAGGAGGAAGCCCTAAGAACTCAATCTCTGTAATTTTACCCACATGCCCACTACTCTATTCCAGCTTTTAAATATAAACAGGAGGACCTGAAATAGAATTATTGCATAGTTTCAACTCTATACTGAGTATAAAAATAAGGATATGAGTGGGCTTAGGAGAATTCATTATTTCCTAGTGGCACTTTCTTATATTGCCTGGTATCTGGTGGATATGGGGGTTGGAGGGAGTGGGTAGGTGGAGTGGGGATATTTAGTTAGAAAGAGGATAAGGATATACCAAGGACCTGAGAGGGTGACAGGCAGGAAGGCCAGGGGTCTCCAAACGGAGGAAATAGGCTGCAAGTGTCAGATATTTTTATCTCACTTAAGCTGCAGGAGGAAACAAACTAACAATATTTTTTTCCTTCTCTATACAAATTTAAAAGGAGGTTTCTCTTAAAATACTGTGTTGCCATAATGACACCTGGTTTCACCTGAAGTTAACTATTCTCAAATCTTGAGTTAACCAATGCATTTTTCTTATGGAAATGTTTGTCTTAAGCTATGTTAATGTACTAGGCTTTTACCTCAAACTCTACCTTCAAGTCAATGGCTCAGAGAACCTACTTGACAAACCAGTATGTTATATTCAGATATTGTTCCCCTAATCTATGTAAACGAAACTATTTATATGGTAATCTGCCCTTCTCCAAGATTCAAGTCATCTGGTGCCAAGATTATCCCAAAATGCATCTTATGGATGAGGGGCCTGGTGCCATTCTGAGTTTTAAGACATTCCTTTCTTTCATTAATAGACTGCTAGTAACTATATACGGAGAAGGCAATGGCAACCCACTCCAGTACGCTTGCCTGGAAAATCCCATGGACGGAGCCTAGTAGTCTGCAGTCCATGGGGTCTCGAAGACTCGGACACGACTGAGCGACTTCACTTTCACTTTTCACTTTCATGCATTGGAGAAGGAAACAGCACCCCACTCCAGTGTTCTTGCCTGGAGAATCCCAGGGATGGGGGAGCCTGGTGGGCTGCCATCTATGGAGTCACACAGAGTCACACATGACTGAAGTGACTTAGCAGCAGCAGCAGCAGCAGCAGCGACTATATAACATCCAGCTGAATACTAGCAGGGGGGTACTCTTTCTGCCCCCTTCTCATGCCTATGTCAGAAGCTTTCTCTATCTCCTTTATACTTTAATAAAACTTTATTACACAAAAGCTCTGAGCCTCATCTCTGGCCCCAGATTGAATTCTTCTCCTCCAGAGGCCAAGAATCCCAGCATCTTTTCATTCAGCAACAACCTTTCAGACCTACACTTAGTGTAAGACCAAGGACCTTACACCTAGTGCAAGGATACACCAAGGATACACTAAGGATCTTACACCTAGTGTAAGACCAAAGAAACACGCCTGAAGAAGTGGGCAGAAAGCAAACGGCAAAGAGAGCAAAGTGTCAGCAGAGCAGACACACGAGACAATCCATAAAGCAGTTTTCATAAGGTGGTTGCCAGAAAAACCCTATTCAGACGCCCAGCACTGCTGCAGCAGGAGGGAGCCTCCAAGGAGTAGCAGTTTTGAGTTCCTAGATGGGAGGGAGCTGCTACCTGGGGCACAGATTCAGGAATCATCTTGGGAACTGAGAAGCTTGGCAGTATCCCAAAGAGAACTCCTATGTGAAGGGCCCCAAACAAACAGATTCCCTCCTCCTGAGTCTGTTATCTCCCCTTCCCCAGAGCTGCCCAGATTGGGGTTAATTCCTCTTACATCTCCAGGCAGCTGCAGCCTTGGATATCCCAACCCCTGCCCCAATTTCGAGCTGGTTTCACCAGCTGGAAAAGACAAAACAGTAGAGTGCCAACGAGGTGGGAGGAAGGGAGTGTAGCTAACAGTTCTTATCTTCACACCTGCATTTCCTGATGCAAGACCACAGGTGTTCACGAACTGTCACTTCACAATGTCCTCTTTCTAGGCACCTCTGAAGCCAACTGCTTCCTCGTGTCCATCTCCCCTACCCAAAGAAACAGTCACGCCATGCTGGGTGGGGTGAGGGGCATTCAGAAAGCAGGAGGGAGCAGGAGGGAGCACGAAGGTACCAGGCGCTTCCTCCACGAGGATCTAGTCTCTACTACCACCTCCCATGGATGCTATTTCCCCGGCCGGCCTCGAACCCACCTCCTCCAACAGCGGCCGCTGCTTCTCTCCACATATGCCTCCCTCACGATGACTTCCGGCCTCTTGAGCTCCTGGACAAAAATCAGGCCCCGGCTGACACTCGCGATTGGCTGAGGGATTGTGTCCTCTGCCAACAATTACCGTAATCCTGGGCACCTGAGGAATTCGTTTTCTGGCTAGTGCAGCATGAAGAGACATCTACCCACCCACCCACCGTTACATCCTACCACTCCTCTTACAGCCGTCTGTCAAGCGTCAGGTGCAAGTCTTTTCCGACCCTTTTCAGTGCTTACACACCTCTACGCTGGTCCAAGTGAGAGTGCCGTCATGGAATCCACCCTCAGCCTCATGTGACTGCACATTCGGCATGTCTGCTGCTGCCCTGCAGTAACAAGCAAGGTACAGTCTTCTGCCTCTGGGGCTGAGCTGCTTGCTAGAACAACCTGAAGCTCCAGGTGGTGGTGAAGATAAGAGAACTGAAAGGAAGGCTGGATTGGAGCCAACGCTTCCAGTCCTAGGCCTGGGCTTTGCTCTGTAGGAACATAGGGCTGGCAAGGAACACTCCATGAGGAGTTCAGAGACCAACTGACTTTTAATATTCTGTATAAAACTCGTTTGAGTAGGTTCCAGGAGTTTGACAGGGAAGCCTGGCGTGCTGCAGTCCATGGGCTCGCAGAGAGTCAGACACGACTGAGCGACTGAACTGATAAAACTCGGGTGATGTATTAAAACACACGCAAGATCTATCTTGAAAATACTGATAGGCAAAACAAACATTCAGTCTCCAATTTCCATCACCAGGACGATCTCTGTTATCACTTCTGGTTTGTGAATGGAGGCAAAACTGCCACTTTGCCCCACTTCCAAAAACCTTGGAGCCTAAAATTGGATGGGAGGTGTTGCACTGTCAGAAAAAGTATACAAAAATTGGGTAAAGACAACATAAGTTACTGGATACTAGTTCAGTGCAGTGCTGGGATTCACTTCCTGTTGACTGAGCAAGTTTTCAACCCTGAGAGGCTATATTAACTTGTAGGTATTTTGTCCAATAGATATGGAAATGATTCATGTCCAGTGGAATAGAAAACATAAATGATTTATCACCCTTAAGATATTAATCAACTTTGTACCTGATCCAGCAATGTTATACTAACATTTATTAACTTTCTATGTGTATGAAATTTAATACATATATATTTTGTCTGCTTCCCTGTTGGCTCAGCAGTAAAGAATCCGCCTGCAATGCAGGAGATGCAGGTTTGATCCCTGAGTTAGGAAGATTCCCTGCAGAAGGAAATGGCAACCCACTCCAGTACTCTCCCCTGGGAAATTCCATGGACAGAGGAGCCTGGCAGGCTACAGTCCATGGGTGTCTCAAAAGAGGCGGACTCAAATTAGCAGCTAAACATGTTTTGTTTATGATTATATACTGTATATTGTATATACACATCTCCTTCAGCCATTCTCATAATCTTAGTGGCTGTTGTGTTGAAAAAAACTTCCATATGTCCATTTCTAATTTTATTGTTGTTTAGTTGATCAGTCGTATCCGACTGTTTGCAACCCCATGGACTGCAGCATGCCAGGCTTCCCTGTCCTTCAACACCTCCCAGAGCTTGCTCAAACTCATGTCCATTGAGTTGGTGATGCCATCCAACTATCTTATCCTGTCACCCCGTTCTCCTCCCACCTTAAATCTTCCCCAACATAAGGGTCTTTTCCAATGAGTCAGTTCTTCACATCAGGTGGCCAAAGTATTGGAACTTCAGCTTCAGTATCATTCCTTCCAATGACTATTCAGGGTTGATTTCCTTTCGGATTGACTGGTTTGATCTCCTTGCTGTCAAGGGACTCTCAACACCACAGTTCAAAAACATCAATTCTTTGGTGCTCAGCCTTCTTTATGTCCAACTCTCATGTCCATAGATGACTACTGGGCCATAGTTTTGACTATATGGACCTTTGTTGGCAAAGTGATGTCTCTGCTTTTCAATACACTAAGTTTGTCATAGCTTTTCTTCCAAGGAGCAAGAGTCTTGTAATTTCATGGCTGCAGTCACCATCTGCAGTGATTTCTAACTTACGAATCATAAATTTACCATTTCAAAAATTAACAGCATCCTCAGACAAAACATTTTCACCATGTCTAAAAATAACAAGACATATGGTATTTCCCACAGATCTGTATTCCCTCTCCAAACCAAACCTATCCCTGACTTCTGCAATTCTTGTCTGAAGGTATGGTATGATATTTTTCTTATTTTGTGGAAAATACACATAACATAAAACTTACGATTTTAACCATCTTAATGTGTATAATTCAATGGCATTAAGTACATTCACAGTGTTGTGCAATCATTACCACTATCTGCTTCTGGAGCTTTGTTGTCCACTTTGTCCACTACAAAAGGAAATGTGATGATCTTTTGTATGTAACAGTCATGTCAAAAGGCTGCCATCTTCATACAATTAAGAGACTAATAGAAACTTAGCAACCTTTGTAATTTTACTTTTCTTTAAAACATTTCATAAGCTAGTTTTTCTGAAGTCTCATTCCTTTTCAACTGTTCTAAATGAGTTTAATCTCTAAAAGATTATTTTAACACATGTTCATTTACATAACTATATCCCTTCCAACGTGTCCACCTATAACTTAAAGCACTAGATATAAGCATATTAAAAGGTAAAACCATTGTCTTATTTTGTATCTCCCCAATGCCTGTCTCTGAAAACTTCTTTAGCACAGTATTTTCTTCCAGAATATGGAATATGTGAAGTTTCTTAGAAAGTCATTACTGAAATTGTACAGGAATTGTGTCTGTTTACACACAGGTTTTAAAAATGGAATCTATTAATAATTTTCCATAGATGATGTCACAGTCTTGTCTATGTCACCAGATATAAAAGCATCAGTGTCATTCCATGCCAATAAATAGATCTCTTTTAATAGCTGTATGGTATTTCCTTAATAATTTCCTTGGATTAGGATCACAAAGGAAATCTTATTCATGACTCCATTTAACTGTTATTCTACTCTACTTGTTCTCTCTTCAGGTGGCACTGAGCAGCACCTCTACTTTGAGTTGCAAAATGTGCAGATTTGGCCAATTTAGTTCTCCAAAGTGGCCTCATTCCAACTGCATCCCTCACTAAACTTGTCTCACCTATTCCAGGAAGACAGGTTATACCCATGCTACCAGAATAGAGTTTTCTAGGTACACACTTTTCTTCACACCACACTACTCACTTCCAAGAATGACCTAATGGGTTGTCTCCTCCTACTATTCAGTGACCAATTTGAGTCCCTCTTCTCTGAAGCATTCCTCAAGTACCACAGCCCACAGCAATCCCTTCCTCTTTAAGCTCCAGGAATGGGATTTTCCAATGAGGGTATGTATGTCATACTACAAATTGTCTGTCACTGTGCACGATGTATCTACATCTAGATTTTAAACTGAAGAAGGGTCACTTCTGCCACTTTTCACACAGAACTTTATTTAAAACACTGACTCAAATAGAGAACAATATGTTTAAACAATGAATAGCAGAGTAACTTACACAGGCAGCTCAGTTCACTAGAAGCTCAATACTGAAAAATACAGCAATCTGGACAGCAAGACAAATATCGACAAATTTTTTCAGCACTAATAATCATTTGGCATCCACAAAATGATCCAGCTCAAACAAAGAATTGGACAAAGTTAACATCAGAATTAAAGTATAAGTTACAATAAAAAACCAGACTGAAAACCAAAGCACTACTCAGGGTTCTTTGGGAACATAAGGCTGATCAGAGGCAGGTGGATAGTCATATTAGCTTTGCTGTCCTACCTCAGGATCACTTTGATTGTTTATTTGGACTTGCAGTTCCTCAGCCAACTTCTCAAATTCATGGAATGCAGAAATAAGTGGCTCAAGACTGAAATCATCATCAATTAAGGCCATTGTTCCATTTTTGATAATATTACTGATATTCTGAAACATTTTAATAACAATTTGAATGTTATCATTTGTCTCTTCTATGTTAAAGAGACCCACAAATATTGATAGAGCCTTGGCACTAAACAGTTTTTTTGCCACCATGGGATTTTCAGACAAATTCAACAGCATTTTCAGAATGTGAAACTTTGTTCTTGCATTGCCTGTGGTTAATAAGGAAAGAAATCCAGACATATAATTGGAAACCAGTGTGTGATAGTCAGTAGTTGAGGTGAGGTGTCTAAGCATCCTTAACCCAAGCACCTGCTCAGGGGAACCCACGCTATGAGCAAGGGTTTCCTCACACACTTGACACACAAATGTCTCAATCATGTTCAGATTTGGGTAAGGTGGAGCCATGTGAATCATATTTTCCAGAAAACTTGTCCTAACTCGGGAGGAGGGATAATTGAGTAAGGTTTCAATAAGTGAGACAACACCTGAATCGCGAATGAAATCACGAGTAAATTGAGAAGCAGTTCTCATACCCATTGCAATCTTAGATATTTCATGAATAAAAGGATCTCGAATTTTGTCCATTAATAAGAGGAGTTCTTCAAACTCTTCTGGACCAATTTTAAGCTCACACTGTATGCAGCTGCAGGACCAACTCTCAGGCTGTGCACTCTCCTTGGCCCTAAGATGCTCCCGAATTTCCCTGACTGACCGGTAGGATGGATCATATTGAAATGGGAACTCAGAGTCAGGCTGATCAGACTGAAGCAAAGATTCCTGCTCTTCCCCTTCTGGGGTAACTTCCACATTCTTGGGCTTTCCCTCAAATAGTTCGGTGTATACAGATGTTGTTGCTTCTTCAGGAATTCTAAAGGGGCTTGGGGATGGGAAGCCAACCCCATGACAAGGACCAGGTTTGAATTCGACAGTGACCTCTTCCCAGGTTTTGGGCCTGGATGATACATTAACTTCCTCCTCGGCTCCATCTCTGAACCTGGGACTAGCCTTGTACACAGGACGAGGATTTAAGTCAAAGCAGGCCTCATCCCTGTCCCAGAACCAGGACCCAAATATGGCCTCTTCTTCAGACTCTGGTCTGGTCTCTTCTCTGGCCACAGCTCCCAAACTGGAATTTTCCTCAGTCCAGAACAACGATCCACCAATGGCCCCCTCCTCAGCCCCTGCCTCAGATTCACAGATGGCTGAAGCTCCAGCCTCCATACTGGCCTCTTTTTCTGCCCAGAACCAGGACCCAATAATGACTTCCTCCTCAAACCTGGTTTCTTGTTTGACCCTGTCACTGTTATTAACAACTTTCTGGGTCCTGGGCTTCAATACAGTATTAGGCGCTTCCTTGTCTCTGGGTCTGAATCTACTATTGGCCTCTTCTTCAGGCAAAAACCAAGATTCCTTATAGTACTCGTCTTCAGACTCAGATTCAAAAAAGTCCTCTCTTTTTGTCCGGAGCTTGGACCTCATATTTGCCTCATCCCTGACTCTGGACCTGAACAAGTTATTGGTATTTTCTCCAGCCCACAAGCAGAATGGGTTGCCAGACTCCTCCTCAGACCCAGACCAGGAATCAATAAAGGGATCTTGCTTGGATCTGGGCCTGGATCTGGGATTAGGCTGATGTTTGGCCCTGTGCCTAGACCTGGTATTGGCCTCTTCCCTAGGCCATGATCTGATACTGGCCTCTTCCCCAGCCCAAAAAGAAGACATTGTAGAGGTCTCATCTGCTGACCAGAATCCAGACTCACTAGAAGCCTCCTCTCTGGCCTTAGCCCTGGGATAGCACCAAGACCCCATACTAGTTTCCTCCCCAGACCCAAACCAGGGTTGGATTCCTGTCTGAACTTGGGAGCTAGGAAAGGTCTCACTGTCCACATTGACCAGTTCCCTATCCACAGATAGGGCCATAGGTTTAGTGACTGACCCAGACTCAGTATTGACCAATGGCCAGGCTACTACACTGGTTTGGGGCATGCCCTCTGATTGCAACATTGCCTCAGCCCCAAACTCAGTCTGAGCCCAAACTTGGGCTTCATCTTTGGGTCTTGCTCCAGGGATTGCCTTGGCTTCAGTCTTAGGACGTGCCCTGCCTACTGCCCTGGCCTCAGTTTTGGGCCTTGCTCCTGGCATTGCCTGGAATTCAGTTTTAGGCCTTGCCCCAGCCATTGGCTGCGACTCTGTTCTGGGCCTTGCTCCAGCCATTGTCTGTGACTCAGTTTTAGGCCTTGCCCCAGCCGTTGCCTTGGACTCAGTTTTCGACCTTGCCCCAGATGTTGCCTGGTTCCTAACCTTTGGTCTGACCACCATTGGGACTTCAGTCTCTCTCTCAGCCCCACCCACAACCTCTTCTCCAGGCTTCTTTTCAGGCTTGGCCTGGGCAACAGGCTCAACTTCAGCCCCAGTCATAGTACAAGTTACAGAAAAGACCTGGTTAAATACCTCAATCCAAGTCTCAGTCTCTACCACAGATCTGTCACAGTTCTGAATCCTCACACTGTGTAATCTCTAGATGATTCAGACAATATAGTTGGAAACAAAAGTTAGAGTCAATCACCAGTCCAGAACTCAATCAGCCTCTTTCCAATACCAGTCCCAGCCAATATCACAGAGTGCAGAAGAAGACCAACCAAGCTGAGAGAGGATGGATGCTTCCCCAGGGCAGGGTGCAGACCTGTCGATGGTGATGGTCAGCAGCAATTCCAACACCACCAGAGCTGCCACTGGAAGTCAATCTAGGAAGCAAGAATAACATGGGACATTGAATCTCTTCCAACTGTGTCACTCCATGCAAAAACTCACACAGAGAGACTGGACCTTAAAAGCTTGGTGGGAAAGTTAGGCTATTAGAAAGTCTCTCTGTCATCCTCATTTTACCCAAACATACTCTTTAATTCCAGAGATGCCACATTGCTTTGCTTGCTACAACACACATGCATAAATAGTGTGAAAGTATCTTGGCAATGGGAGAGGCTGAGGAGCCCCAAGACCAGACCCTAATCATTCTTGGACCTGTTTGTCTTTTCTACCTCACCCAAAAGCTGTACCCACTCTCATACCTGCACTAATGTGGCACAATCTTCCTCTCCTTGTTTTGTTTCAGTGGTATTAAGCCTTATGCAAACAGCAGGCTGTCCTATGGATAAGTAAACATACAGTAAAAATGGAGTCTGACTGCTTGGTTGACAGGCAGACACCCTGACCCCGAATACAAATATTTCTTTTTGTTTAAGTGTCTAATTTGTCTTATGTTTTCTTTCTCTTGGTCCCTGCTCTCTGGTCTGCTCCTCCCATTCACTGCCCAATCCACACCTACCCAACAATCCTAACACTCCTGCAGGACAGGAAATGGTCAAGGGGTTCTGCAGCAGTCTGCAAATCTAAAAGAGAGTAGGAGATGTGAATCAGCGACACCCAACTAGATGGAAAACACTTGTCAATCTTCCTCTGTAGCTGTCCCCTGCATTGCTCCTCTTTGCACAAACCTTCAGAGATTTCAGTCTCTTCCTTCTTTCCTTCCTTGCAGAAGTAACCAGCCTTAAAGAAGGTCTATGGACAAAAGATGAAAAAGACAGTCAGAAGACCAAGGTAGCAACTAAGAGGCTGGTGGACAGACCAACACCGAGTATGGGAATTCATATACTGTCTTTCAATATTTAGAGTCCTCTTAGTAGAATATTTTCATTTTATTTAGGTCCTGTATTTCAGCAGTCAAGATAACAAACAGCATCTCTTGACGTCACATTTTTCGCATTGCTCCCTTCTCCTATTATGAGGATTCACCACTAGGTGCACCACATCCCTTTGCCTTACGCAGCATAATTTGGGGGAAGGGTGCCCACATATTCTAGAAAACAGGTTGTGCAGTGGTACCTGAATTTATGATTTCTGTCCCACCTTTACCTCCCAGTTCATCTTTTCCACCCCCAATTCTGGATTGCGAAGAGAAAGGAAGGCAAGGGAAGTGTGTAAAAACCTGGTAGACAAGAAATTTACGAAATATTCCTGCATGCCTGACCTGTGCTGGTCGCAATCACCCGACCCCGATTCAGATGCCCAGTCAACGGCTGCTGCCCACCCCCACCCCCCATACACTTTCAGAAAAATAGGTTTTTTCCCTGTCCCTCGTTTTCCTCAAGCTTCTCTACAGATGCACCCCGTGGCCTGAAATTGCCAGACCTACTGCACAGACAGTAGACTTTGGCATCAAAAAGGTGCCTGTGGGAAAGGACAGCACCCGGCACGAGGGGTCCGACAGGTCCCTTGACAGAATCATAGCCCGGGCTGCTCCCGTCCCAGCTCCGGCGACCTCCTCGGAGCGCCCACCCAGGCTCCCTCCGCCATTTCTCCCATAGCAGCTTCCCGCACAGCCCTCTCCCCGCACAGGCAAGTCGAGGGCGGGGCACAGGCACCCGGAAAGCCCGCCAGGGACTAGTCCGTGCCGCACGCCTCCCCAGCATCCGAGGGAACCCCTACAACCAAGACCCCGCAACCCCGGGCCCGGCCCGCGCCGGTTGCCGTCGTCTCAGGGCCAGGGGTCCCCCAGCGCTGCGCATCTCTTTAAGGATCCCGCTCTGCTCGCCTCCCCGTCTTCAGGCTGCCAGGGACAGGCTGTGAGCCGGTCGTCGCCCCACGACACCCCCACTTGCCTTCGCAGGCGCAGGGTCGCAGCTCTTCTCTCGCTTCCCACCGCTCGCCGTGCGGGCGGAATGGAAAAGAGGCGTCCCCACCTCCCGCGCCGCTGCGCCAAACCGGGTAGGGGCTGCGCAGGCTGCGGCACCGACGGCTCGCGGCGAGGGTGTCGGGAAGGGGGGCGGAGGGATACGGCACGAATGGGCTCGACGCCCCCTCGCAGGCCCACCGTAGTTCCGACCCAGAGTGGGCGGGGCCGGGAAGAACGCCAGGCTGAGGGGCGGAGCCACGCCAGCCCTCCGCTGCCCCCCGTGGGGTGACCACCCCCCCCCCACGCCCCACGCTTCTGGCCCTGCAGCGTAGTGGGGTCGCGGGCCGGGGCTGGGAGGGTCGCGAGGGGTCGCACTGCAGGGAGCAGCGGATGGATACAGGCCGCCCCGCAGTGTGTGTGTGTTTGTGTGTGAACCTGCAGAGTGTTTGGTGTCCACCCCCTCCCTTCCCCCATCACGCTGGCCATCCTTCTTGGGCGCGGGTGGCTGGGGGGCTGCTTTCACCTTCAGGGGCCGTGGGCTGGAGGAAAGTGGGAAGGGGCGCCCGTGGAGGCCGAGCCCCTGCCCCTCTTCTAAGGGAAGGCAGCCCCTGATAGACCTCTGGCTGAGGAGACAAACCACTTGTCTGCGCCAGTGTCGTCATTCTTTCTGCCACACTGCTGTTCTCTCAGTCGCTGTGGTGGCACACTTTACCATTTCACTGTCCCCACAGTTGCCCAGGAAAGAGGACCTTTCCCTGACAGGACCCGCACCTGCTCAGACAATCCTGTTTCTCACCCCACAGCGAGGGGTCAGGCACCATGTAGGGGCAGTCCTGGCTCCTCTTCCTGGCTCCTGTCAGGTCTCTTGCAGGGGATTCCAAGGGCTCCTCATCTTTGGCAGAGTGGGAATACGCCAAGGATTAGAACCAATTGGGATCTCACACGCTTGCCATACACACCAGTCTACTTCCCCCAGCCATTGTTTGGAGTCAGCCCCACCAGACACTCCCTTCCCCAAGACAGTAATCTGCTGGTTCTTGATTCCTGCACTTCTGATTCCTGCACTTCTAAGTCCTCCCTGTAGTCTCCATCTCCTTCATTTGTGCTCTGTTGGGCAAAGAGCAGCCATGGTTAAGAACATCTCTGGTTGAACACAAACCTGTTGGTATTGTTGCCCATTTTAAAACCCAAGTAAATGACACCCTCGCTTTGGTAGGCTGAATAAAAGTCCCCCCAAAACGTCCATGTCCTGTTCTCCAGAACTATTGCCTGGAAAATCCCATGGACAGAGGAGCCTGGTAGGCTACAGTCTATGGGGTCGCAAAGAGTCGGACACGACTGAGCAACTTCACTTTCACTTTCACCTTGCACAGGAGACTTAAGGTCACAGATGGAATTAAGATTGCTAATCACCTGAATGTAAAGGAAGATTACACTGCTTTATCTTGGCCAATGCCATGGAAGGCTACTTTAAATGTGGAAGAAGCAGGCAGAAGATTTAGTGTCACAGTGAAGTTGCATGCAAGATGCCACCAGTGGATAGGATGTCGCTGGTTTTGAAGAAGGAAGCCAGAGGCCAAGGCCCATGCAGACCCAGAAGGTGGAAAAGGCAAGGAGACAGATTCCTCTAGGACCTCTTGGAAGAATGAAGTCCTCCTATCACCTTTATTTCAGACCAGTGAAACCCTTTCCTATGTGCAACCTTCAGTATTTTTATTTTTTGCCTTTTTTTTTTTAAGCCAGCAATATTGTGATAATTTGTTACAGCAACAGTAGGCATGGAATTCAATCACCATCCTGACTGTCCACTCCTCTTCACTCAAATTGGGCTTCATGCCCTGGGAGGATCAATTTGGGGGCTCATCTCTCACCACTCACCACTATAACCACCCTCTTAAGAACCTTCTCTCTTTGCTAAAGGAGAGGGATTTTGCAATCCTCTGAGGTTCATCTTGGAGAAAGTCCCTATTTACTGAAAATCACTGATGCTTACCAGAATGAAAAGGGAACATTATTCTTACCATGAATTTTCATATATTTACCTATCAGCTTTTACTTGTTATTAGATACTTATTATTGGGGTCACAAAGAGTCAGACCTGATAACTGTACAATATTTAGATAACAGGAAAAAATCTAGAGACAATTCTATATTGTATCTAGAGACAACAGATGTCAGTTGTCACAGAAAGTCTTTCACTGTGTTCTTTCAATGGCCTTAGCTGAACTGTGGATTATGTTTTCTTTGTTCCAAAGTATACTCTCTCTTGGGTGAATGCCAGGCTTAAAGAAGCGAGTCTGAGCTCTGCTGAGATCTGTGGGTGTATGTGAATCTCTTTGACTCTCTGAACTGTTCTTTCTCCTCCTTCAAGTGGCTGGTGCCTTGCGTTCATTCAACAACTATATATATGAGCATCTACTTTGTCCTCAGCACAAACAAAAAAGAAATCTCCACTCCCATGGAGGTGACCTTTACTTGTAGTTTCATTCTTATTAATTTTTTTCTAAAAATTTACAGATTTATCCAAAGTCATATTAGCAATCCTATGTGGTCATTCTGGATATAGTGAAATCTTCATTTCAAGATACTGACAGAGGAGTGAATCTACTACTAGCTGACAGATTATACTGTGAGATTTTGAAATGTCTGTTAGACATTTTATTGTTAATTCATTTAGAGAACAGACAGTACAACTCATTAACATTTATTGAACCAAGGAAGGTCCTATTTTAAACATTTTGTGTATTAACTCACAAAAATATTGGACACTATGAACTATTATTGAAATAAACTATTGCCTTCATGTTACATGTGAGGAAACCAGCTTGGATGAATTGTTTCATCTTTAAAGTCAATGGGGAAAAGAAAAGCTTTAAATATTAAAAGAATGCTGACCTATATCTGACTGGTAAGCAGTATTTATTTCATCCTAAATGAAATGATACTTTGGATCATCAAAAAAGCAAGAGATTTCTAGAAAAACATCTACGTCTGCTTCATTGATTATGCTACAGCCCTTGACTGTGTGGATCACAACAAACTGTGGAGAATTCTTAAAAAGATGGGAATACCAGACCACCTTACCTGCCTCCTGCGACACCTGTATGCAGGTCAAGCACCAGACATGGAACAAAGGACTGGTTCAAAATTGGGAAAGGAATACATCAAGGCTGTCTATTGTCACCCTGCTTATTTAATTTATATGCAGAGTACATCACGAAAAGTGCCAGGCTAGATGAAGCACAAGCTGGAATCAAGATTCCTGGTAGAAACATCAATAACCTCAGATATGCAGATGACACCACCCTGATGGCAAAAAGCAAAGAGGAACTAGAGAGCCTCTTGATGAAGGTGAAAGAGGAGAGTGAAAAAGCCTGGCTTAAAACTCAATATTCAGAAAACTAAGATCATGACATCCGGTCCCATCATTTCATGGCAACTAGATGAGGAAACAATGGAAACAGTGACAGACTTTATTTTCTTGGGCGCCAAAATCACTGCAGGTGGCAATTGCAGCCATGAAGTTAGAAGATGCTTGCTCCTTAAACTTCCCTGGTGGCTCAGAGATTAAAGCATCTGCCTGCAATGTGGGAGACCTGGGTTTGATCCGTGGGTCGGAGATCTCCTGGAGAAGGAAATGGCAACCCACTCCAGTATTCTTGCCATGGAGAATCCCATGGAGGGAGGAGCCTGGTAGGCTATAGTCCACTCTCAAAGAGTCGGACACGACTGAGCTACTTCACTTTCACTTGCTTTGCTCCTTGGAAGACAAGCTATGACAAATCTCGACAGTGTATTGAAAAGCAGAGACATCACTTTGCCAGCAAAGGTCCATATAGTCAAAGCTATGGTTTTTCCAGTAGTCATGTGTGGATGTGAGAGTTGGACCATAAAGAAGTCTGAGCACCAAAGAATTGACACTTTTGAACTGTGGTGTTGGAGAAGACTCTTGAGAGTCCCTTCGACTGCAAAGAGATCAAACCAGTCAATTCTAAAGGAAATCAACCCAACAACCAGTGACGACCAGCTCAGTGGTTGGAAGACACTCCAAAACACTTCCCAAAGTCAAACCTGTGCCAAAAAAAGATCATGGTCACTGTTTGGTGGTCTGCTAGCAGTCTGAACCACTACAGCTTTCTGAATTCTGGTGAAACCATTACATCTCAGAATTATGCTTAGCAAATTGATGAGATGCACTGAAAACTGCAATGCCTGCAGCCAGCATTGGTCAACAGAAAGGGCTCAATTCTTCTCCATGACATCACCCAACCACACTTCACACAACTAATGCTTCAAAAGTTGAATGAATTGGGCTATGAAGTTTTGCCTCATCTGCCATATTCACCTGACCTCTCATGAACCGACTACCACTTCTTCAGGCTTTTTGCAGGGAAAAAGCTTCCACAATCAGCAGGATGCAGAATATGCTTTCCAGGATGTTGTCAAATCCCAAATCACGATTTTTTATGCTAAATGAATAAACATTTCTAATCAGCAAAAATTTGTTTACTGTAATAGTTCCTATTTTGATTAATAAAGATGTGTCTGAGACTAGTTATTGTTGTTCTTCAGTTATTCAGTTATGCCCGACTCTTTGCAACTCTCTGGACTGCAGAATGCAAGGCTTCCCTGTCCTTCACTATCTCCCAGACTGTGCTTAAACTCATGTCAACTGAGTTAGTTGATGATGCCATCCAATGATGTCATCCTCAGTCACCTTCTCCTCCTGCCCTCAATCTTTCCCAGCATCAGGGTCTTTTCCACTGAGTTGCGTCTTCACATCAAGTAGCCAAAGTACTGGAGCTTCAACTTCAGCATCAGTCCTTCCAATGACTATTCAGGGTTGATTTCCTTTAGGATTGACTGGTTTGATCTCATTGCTCTCCAAAGAACTCTCAAGAGTCGTCTACAGCAGCACAGTTAGAAAGCATCAATTCTTTGGTGTTCAGTCTTCTATACAGTCCCACTGACATCTGCACATGACTACTGGAAAAGCAATAGCTTTGACTATATGGATCTTTGTGGGTGAAGTGATGTCTCTGCTTTTTAACATACTGTCATAGGTCATAGCTTTTCTTCCAAGGAGTAAGCATCTTTTTATTTCATGGTTGCAGTCACCATCCACAGTGATTTTGGAGCCCAACAAAATAAAGTCTGACACTGTTTCCACTGTTTCTCCATCTATTTGCCATGAAGTATTGGGACCAGATACCATATCTTTGTTTACTGAATGTTGAGCTTTAAGCCAACTTTTTCACTCTCCTCTTTCACTTTCATCAAGAGGCTCTTTAGTTCTTCACTTTCTGCCATAAGGGTGGTGTCATCTACATATCTGAAGTTATTGATATTTCTCCCAGCAATCTTGATTCCAGCTTGTGCTTCTTCCAGCCCAGCATTTCTCATGATGTACTCTGCATATAAGTAAAATAAGCAGGGTGACAATATACAGCCTTGACTTACTCCTTTTTCTATATGGAAACAGTCTGTTGTTCCATGTCCAGTTCTAACTGTTGCTTCCTGACCTGCATACAGATTTCTCAAGAGGCAGGTTAGGTGGTCTGGTATTCCCATCTCTTTCAGAATTTTCCACAGTTTATTGTGATCCACAGAGTCAAAGACTTTGGCATAGTCAGTAAAGCAGAAATAGATGTTTTTCTGGAATTCTCTTGCTTTTAAAATGATCCAGCAGATGTTGGCAATTTGATATCTGGTTCCTCTGCCTTTTCTAAAACCAGCTTGAACATCTGGAATTTCATGGTTCACATATTTTTGAAGCCTGGGTTGGAGAATTTTGAGCATTACTTTACTAGTGTGTGCTGCTGCTGCTGCTGCTAAGTCGCTTCAGTCATGTCTGACTCTGTGTGATCCCAGAGATGGCAGCCTACCAGGCTCCTCTGTCCCTAGGATTCTCCAGGCAAGAACACTGGAGTAGGTTGCCACTTCCTTCTCCAATGTATGGGAGTGAAAAGTGTAAGTGAAGTCACTCAGTCATGTCCAACTCTTCGAGACCCCATGGACTGCAGCCCACCAGGCTCCTCTGTCCATGAGATTTTCCAAGCAAGAGTACTGGAGTGGGGTGCCATTGCCTTCTCCATACTAGTGTGTGAGATTAGTGCAATGGTGTGGTAGTTTGAGCATTCTTTGGCATTGCCTTTCTTAGGGATTCGAATGGAAACTGACCTTTTCCAGTCCTGTGGCCACTGCTGCGTTTTCCAAATTTGCTGGCATATTGAGTGCAGTACTTTCAAAGCATCATCTTTTATGATTTGGAATAGCTCAACTGGAATTCCATCACCTCCACTAGCTTTCTTCGCTGTGGTGCTTCCTAAGGCCCACTTGACTTCACGTTCCAGGATGTCTGGCTCTAGGTGAATGATCACACCATTGTGATCATCTGGGTCATGAAGATCTTTTTTGTATAGTTCTTCTGTGTATTCTTGCCACCTCTTCTTAGTATCTTCTGCTTCTGTTAGGTCTATACCATTTGTGTCCTTTATTGAGCCCATCTTTGCATGAAATGTTCCCTTGGTATCTCTAATTTTCTTGAAGAGATCTCTAGTCTTTCCCATTCTATTGTTTTCCTCTACTTCTTTGCACTGATTACTGAGGAAGGCTTTCTTATCTCTCCTTGCTGTTCTTTGGAACTCTGCATTCAAATGGGTATATCTTTCCTTTTCTCCTTTGCTTTTTGCTTCTCTTCTTTTCACAGCTATTTATAAGGCCTCCTCAGACAGCCATTTTTCTTTTTTGCATTTCTTTTTCTTGGGATGGTCCTGATCCCTGTCTCCTGCACGATGTCACGAACCTCCATCCTTAGTTCATCAGGCACTCTATTAGAATTAGTCCCTTAAATATATTTCTTACTTACACTGTATAACTGTAAGGCATTTGATTTGGGTCATACTGGAATGGTCTAGTGGTTGTCCCTACTTTCTTCAATTTAACTCTGATTTTTGCGAATAGGAGTTGATGATCTGAGCCACAGTCATATCCCTGTCTTCTTTCTGCTGACTGTATAGAGATTCTCCATCTTTGGCTGCAAAGAATATAATCAATCTGATATCAACATTGACCATATGGTGATATCCACGTGTAGAGTCTTCTTTTGTGTTGTTGGAAGAGGGTGTTTGCTATGACCATTGTGTTCTCTTGGCAAAACTCTATTAGCCTTTGCCCTGCTTCATTCTGTAATCCAAGGCCAAGGTGTTTCTTGACTTCCTACTTTTGCATTATAGTCCCCTCTAATGAAGGACTTCCCTGCTGGCTTAGAGGATAAAGCATCTGCCTGCAATGCAGGAGACCAGGGTTTGATCCCCGGGTCGGGAAGATCCCCTGGAGAAGGAAATGGCAACCCACTCCAATATTCTTGCCTGGAAAATCCCATGGACAGAGGAGCCTGGTAGGCTACAGTCCATGGGGCCGCAAAGAGTTGGACACGACTGAGCGACTTCACTTAAACTTTTAACACCCCTGTAATGAAAAGAACATCTTTTTTGGGTATTAGTTCTAAAAGGTCTTATAGGTCTTCATAGAACCGTTCAGCTTCTTCAGCATTACTGGTTGTGGCATAGACTTGGATTACCTAGCATATTGGGCACCTAAGGACTTGGGGGGTTCATCTTTCACTGTCCTATCTTTTTGCCTTTTAATACTGTTCCTGGGTTCTCAAGGGAAGAATAATAATAGGACTCCTTCTTTTGAAGGAGGTCACCATTATCTTCATTACCTCCACCATAGTTTAGCCCCAGGTAAATAGCAGGGGAGGAGGCTTTACAAATAGCTGTGAAAAGAAGAGAAGCAAAAAGCAAAGGAGAAAAGGAAAGATATACCCATTTGAATGCAGAGTTCCAAAGAACAGCAAGGAGAGATAAGAAAGCCTTCCTCAGTAATCAGTGCAAAGAAGTAGAGGAAAATAATAGAATGGGAAAGACTAGAGATCTCTTCAAGAAAATTAGAGATACCAAGGGAACATTTCATGCAAAGATGGGCTCAATAAAGGACACAAATGGTATAGACCTAACAGAAGCAGAAGATACTAAGAAGAGGTGGCAAGAATATACAGAAGAACTATACAAAAAAGATCTTCATGACCCAGATGATCACAATGGTGTGATCATTCACCTAGAGCCAGACATCCTGGAACATGAAGTCAAGTGGGCCTTAGGAAGCATCACAATGAAGAAAGCTAGTGGAGGTGATGGAATTCCAGTTGAGCTATTCCAAATCATAAAAGATGATGCTTTGAAAGTACTGCACTCAATATGCCAGCAAATTTGGAAAATGCAGCAGTGGCCACAGGACTGGAAAAAAGTCCATTTTCATTCGAATCCCTAAGAAAGGCAATGCCAAAGAATGCTCAAACTACTGCATAGTTGCACTCATCTCACACGCTGTTAAGTAATGCTCAAAATTCTCCAAGCCAGGCTTCAACAATATGTGAATTGTGAACTTCCATATGTACAAGCGGGTTTTAGAAAAGGCAGAGGAACCAAATATCAAATTGCCAACATCTGCTGGTCATCGAAAAAGCAAGAGAATCCCAGAAAAACATCTATTTCTGCTTTATTGAGTATGCCAAAGTCTTTGACTCTATGGATCACAATAAACTGTGGAAAATTCTGAAAGAGATGGGAATACCAGACCACCTAACCTGCCTCTTGAGAAATCTGTATGCAGGTCAGGAAGCAACAGTTAGAACTGGACATGGAACAACAGACTGTTTCCATATAGGAAAAGCAGTAAGTCAAGGCTGTATATTGTCACCCTGCTTATTTTACTTATATGCAGAGTACATCATGAGAAACGCTGGGCTGGAAGAAGCACAAGCTGGAATCAAGATTGCTGGGAGAAATATCAATAACTTCAGATATGCAGATGACACCACCCAAATGGCAGAAAGTGAAGAGCCTCTTGATGAAAGTGAAAGAGGAGAGAGAAAAGGTTGGCTTAAAGCTCAACATTCAGAAAACTAAGATCATGGCATCTGGTCCCCTTGCTTCATGGCAAACAGATGGAGAAACAGTGGAAACAGTGTCAGACTTTATTTTCGGGGGCTCCAAAATCACTGCAGATGGTGACTGCAGCCATGAAATAAAAAGACACTTACTCCTTGGAAGAAAAGTTATGACCAACCTAGACAGCATATTAAAAAGCAGAGACATTACTTTGTCAGCAAAGGTCCATCTAGTCAACGCTATGGTTTTTCTAGTAGCCACGTATGGATGTGAGAGTAGGACTATAAAGAAGCTGAGTGCCGTAGAAGTGATGCTTTTGAACTGTGGCATTGGTAAGGACTCTTGAGAGTCCGTTGGACTGCAAGGAGATCCAACCAGTCCATCCTAAAGGCAATCAGTCCTGAATGTTCATTGGAAGGACTGATGTTGAAGCTGAAGCTCCAATACTTTGGCCATCTGATTCGAAGAGCTGACTCATTTGAAAAGACCCTGATTCTAGGAAAGATTGAAGGAGGGAGGAGCAGGGGACGACAGAGGATGAGATGGTTGGATGGCATCACCGACTCAACAGACATGAGTTTGCATAAAATCTGGGAGTTGGTGATAGACAGGGAGGCCTGGTGTGCTGCAGTCCATGGGGTTGCAAAGAGTTGGACACAACTAAGAGACTGAACTGAACTGAACTGAACTGAAATAGCAAGGAGGGAACACAGCTCCAACCATCAACAGAAAATTCGATTAAAGATTTACCGAGCATGGCCCCACCCATGAGAACAAGACCCAGGGATGCAAGGATTCTTCAATATTTGCAAATCAACCAATGTGATCCACCATGTTTAGAAATTCAAAGATAAAAACCATGATTATCTCAAAATATACAGAGAAAGGCTTTGACAAAATTCAACACCCATTTATGACAAAAACTCTCCAGAAAGAAGGCATAGAAGTAACATACTCCTACATAATAAAAGCCATATACAACAAACCCACAGCAAACATTATCCTCAATGGTGAAAAATCGTAAGCATTTCCTCTAAAATCAGTAACAAGGCTACAGTGCCCATACTCAACACTACTATTCAACATAGTTTTGGAAGTCCTAGCCACAGCATTCATAGAAGAAAAATACATGAAAAGAATCCAGATTGAAAAAGAAGAAGTAAAACTCCGATTGTTTGCAGATGACATGATTCTGTACATAGAAAACCGTTAAAGATACAGACAGAAAATTAATAGAGCTCTTCAATGAATGTAGTAAAGTTGCAGGATAAAAAGTTAATACACATAAATCCTTTGCATTCCTATACACTAACAATGAAATAACAGAAAGAGAAATTAAAGAAGCAATCCCATTTACCATTGCATCGAAAAGAATAGATAGGAATAAACTTACCTAAAGATACAAAAGATCTATATATAGAAATCTAAAACACTGATGAAAGAAATCAAAGATGACACAAATAAATGGAGAAATATACCATGTTCATGGATTAAAAGAATCAACCTAGTGAAAATGAGTATACTACCCAAAGCAATCTATAGATCCAGTGCAATCCCTATCAGCTACCAATGATATTTTTCACAGAACTAGAACAAATAATTTCACAATTTGTATGGAAACACTAAAAACCTCAAATAGTGAAAGCAATCTTTAGAAAGAAGAATGGAACTGGAGGAATCAACCCTCGTGACTTCAGACTATACTCCAAAGCTAAAGTCATCAAGACAGCATGGGATTGGCACAAAGAGAGAAATATAGATCAATGTAATAAAACAGAAAGCCCAAAAATAAATCCACACACCTATGGACACCTTATCTTTGACAAAGGAGGCAAAGCAATACAATGGAGACAAAACAATCTCTTTAACAAGTGGTGCTCGATAAACTGGTCAAGCACCTCTAAAAGAATGCAACTAGAATACTTTCTAACACCATACACAAAAAGAAACTCAAAATGGATTAAAGATCTAAATGTAAGACCAGAAACTATAAAACTCTTAGAGGAAAACATAGGCAGAACACTCTCTGACATAAATCACAGCAAGATCCTCTAGGACCCACCTCCCAGAGTAATGGAAATAAAAACAAAAATACACAAATGGGACCTAATTAAACTTACTTGATTTTACACAATGTGGAAACTATAAGCAAGGTGAAAATGAAGCCCTCAGAATGGGAGAAAATAATAGCAAATGAAGCAACTAACAAAGAATTAATCTCCAGAATACACAAGCAGCTCATGCAGTTCAATAGCAGAAAAATGAACAACCCAATCAAAAAGTGGGCAAAAGAACAGATATTTCTTCAAAGAAGACATAGAGATGGCTAATAAATACATGAAAAGATGCTCAACATCGCTCATTATTAGAGAAATGCAAATCAAAACTACAATGAGGTATCATCTCACACAAGTCAGAATGGCCACCATCAAAAAGTCTACAAACAATAAGTACTAGAGATGGTGTGGAGAAAAGGGAACTCTCTTACATTGTTGGTGGGAATGCAACCTGGTACAGCCACTATTGAGAACAATGTGGAGATTCCTTAAAAAACTGGGAATAGAACTGCCATATGACCCAGCAGTCCCATTGATCGGCATACACACTGAAACCAGAATTGAAAGAGACACATGTACCCCAATATGCACTGCAGCACTGTTTACAACAGCTAGGACGTGAAAGCAACCTAGATGTCCACTGGCTGAGAATGGATAAGGAAGTTGTGGTACATATACAGAATGGAATATTACTCAATAAAAAGGAATGCATTTGACTCAGTTCTAATGAGGTGGATGAAACTGGAGCCTATTATACAGAGTGAAGTAAATCAGAAAGAGAAAGAAAAATAGTGTATATTAGTCCATATATATGGAATTTAAACAGATGGTAATTACAATGCTAATGCAAGGCAGCAAAAGAGACACATATGTAAGGAACAGACTTTTGGACTATGTGGGAGAAGGTGAGGGTGGGATGATTTGAGAGAATAGCATTGAAACATGTATTTTGCCATATGTAAAACAGATGACCAGTGCAAGTTTGATGCATGAAGCAGGGCACTCAAAGCTGGTGCTCTGGGACAACCAAAAGGGATGAGGTGGGGAGGGAAGAAGGTAGGGGGTTCAGGATGGGAGGACACATGTGCACCTGTGGCTGATTCATGTTGATGTATGGAAAAACCATCACGATATTATAAAGTAATTATCTTGCAATTAAAATAAATTGATAAAAAATAATACAAAAAATACAAGCAACTCATGTGCTCAATACCAGAATATCAGACATCCCAATCAAAAAGCAGGCAAAAGAACTAAACAGACATTCATCCAAAGAAGACATAAAGATGGCTAATAAACACATGAAAAGATGCTCAACATCACTCATTATTAGAGAAATGCAAATCAAAACAACAATGAGGTATCATCTTACACCAGTCAGAATGGCCATCATCAAAATGTCTACAAACAATAAATGCTGGAGAGAGTATGGAGAAAAGGTAAGCCTCTTACACTGTTGTTGGGAATGCAAATTGGTACAGCCATTGTGGACAAGTGTGGAAATTCCTTAAAAAACTGGGAATAGAACTGCGATACAACCCAGCAATCCCACTGCTAGGCATACACCCTGAAGAAATCAGAATTGAAAAAGACACATGTAGCCCAATGTTCATTTTAGCACTATTTATAATAGCTAGGACATGGAAACAACCTAGAGATATTCACCAGCAGAACAAAGGATAAGGGAGTTGTGGTACATATACAGGATGGAATATTACACAGCTATAAAAGGAATGCATTTGATACATTTGAGTCAGTTCTAATGAGGTAGATGAAACTGGAACCTATTATACAGAATGAAGTAAGACAGAGAAAGACAAATACTGTATGCTGCTGCTAAATAACTTCAGTCGTGTCCGATTCTGTGTGACCCCATAGACGGCAGCCCACCAGGCTTCCCCGTCCCTGGGATTCTCCAGGCAAGAACACTGGAGTGGGTTGCCATTTCCTTCTCCAATGCATGAAAGTGAAAAGTGAAAGTGAAGTCGCTCAGTCATGTCCAACTCTTAGCGACCCCATGGACTTCAGCTCACCAGGTTCCTCTGTCCATGGGATTTTCCAGGCAAGAATACTGGAGTGGGGTGCCATTGCCTTCTCCAAAATACCATATATTAATGCATATATATGGAATTTAGAAAGACGGTAACAATGATCCTACATTCAGGGCAGCAAAGATGATACAGATGTAAAGAACAGACTTTTGGGCTCAGTGGAAGAAGGCAAGGGTGGGATAATTTGAGAGAATAGCATTGAAACATGTATATTACCATATGTAGAACAGATGCCAGTGCAAGTTTGATGCATGAAGAGGGTTCCCAAAGCCGGTGGTCTGGAACAATCCAGAGGGATTGGGTGGGGAGGGAGGTGGGAGGGCGGTTAAGGATAGTGGGCACTCATGTATACCTGTGGCTGATTCATGTCAATATATGGCAAAAACCATCACAATATTGTAATTACTCTCCAATGAAAATAATTTTATATGCAAATATTCTAAACAAAATGGTAGCAAACTGAATTCAATAGTACATTGAAAGGACCATATTCCATGATCAAGTGAGATTTATATCTGCAATGAAAGCATGGCTCATCATATACAAATCAACAAATGAGATACAGTACATTAACAGAAGGCTTCTCAGGTGGTTCTGTGGTAATGAATTTGTCTGCAATGCAGGAGATGAAAGTTCAACCCCTGGTCAGGAAGATCCCCTGAAGAAGGGAATGGCAACTCACTCCAGGATTCTTGCCTGGAGAATTCCATGAACGGTGGAGCCTGGCAGGCTACGTTCCATGGGGTCGCAAAGAGTCGGTCACGACCGAGAGACTAACAGTTTCTCTTTCACTAATATCTAAAACATATCAGGAATCATACAATTGAATAGTAAAACTAATAATCTGATTTTAAAATTGGTAAAGAACCTGAATAATTTTCTACAGAAGAAATATAAATGGCCAACAGTTACATGAAAAGATGACATCACTAATGTCATGAAAAGATGACATTACTAGTCATGAGGGAAATGCAAATCAAATCACAATGAGGTATCACTTCGACCAGTTAGAATTATGATTATCAAAAATACAAGGGATAACACATGTTGACAAGAATATAAATAAAAGCAAAACTCTTATACACTGTTGGTGGGAATGTAAATTAGTGTAGCTACTATGGAAAGCAGCATGGAGGCTTTTCAAAACTTTTTTTTAAATCACCACATGATCCCATCCCACTTTGGTGTATATATTCCAAGGAAATGAAGTCACTATCTTTAAGAGATATCTGTACTTCCATGTTCATTTCAGCGTTATTCACAATAGACAGACACAGAAACTACCTAAATATGCACTGACAGATGAACTGACAAAGAACCTGTTATATATGACTATATGTGTATATATATATATATATATATATATATATATGTAACATTTATGCTGCTGCTAAGTCGCTTCAGTCATGTCCGACTCTGTGCGACCCCATAGACGGCAGCCCACCAGGCTCCCCCGTCCCTGGGATTCTCCAGGCAAGAACACTGGAGTGGGTTGCCATTTCCTTCTCCAATGCATGAAAGTGAAAAGTGAAAGTGAAGTCACTCAGTCCTGTCCGACTCTTAGTGGCCCCATGGACTGCAGCCTACCAGGCTCCTCCATCCATGGGATTTTCCAGGCAAGAGTACTGGAGTGGGGTGCCATCGCCTTCTCCGAACATTTATTCATATATGTAAATAAAATGTAGTCATGAGAAAAAAATTATGCTATCTGACATAGCAACATAGAGAGATATTCTTTGGCCTGTCCAACACACTTTTCCTTTTTGAAACTCCAAGAGAATTTCAAAGGAGTTATATGAGAATATTAGTAACCCTCTACCTCAATCAATATAATAATATTAAAGATAAGATAAAATGACAATATTAATTGGAGAGTAATCAGGTATGAACTATAGATATTACATTTCAGATAACCCACGATATTTATTATAAACTGCAATAAGTAAGCCTGTATGCTTCTAACAGCAAAGAGAATTTACCTCAGAAACATATTTGAAGATAACCATATACTATAAAAGAGACATGGGAAATTGTTGGAGTAGGGGCATATTACTTAATAAAACATACTGGTATTATGGGGAAAGAATCCATCTGCATTTCCCTCTACATATCACAAGCCAAAATTCATTCTAGGTAAATGAGTATTTATTTTTCTTTATCCTTCTGCATCTTTTGAAATATTTACAATATCTAATCTTCCTGGAATTTGATCACATGTATTGTGACATAACATTATCTGTTTTCCCAAATGATTAGCTAATTATTCTAACACCATTCACCAAATGTGTAGAAAGAATTAGCATAGCAGATGTAAGATTGCAAGCTTTATAAAGACTTACTTGCAAGGCTGGCCTTTGGTTGGATTCTGTTAACTTGGATTTAAAGAAGGTGTCCACTATTCCCAAAACAGATTATGATTGGCTCACTGTGCCTAAACTCTCTGTGTGAACAATACAGTTTATGCTAAATATTAACACCTTTTTTCCTTCTGGGAGTCTCGAATTTTGGTGCATGCTAGGCAAAAGGTACCTCCCTCAAACCTTGGGCGCTGAGTATCTAATAAGCTTCCTTGATAAATAATATTTCACACATGTTGTCATAAATTATTGAAGGAATTAAGTGTATCCTGTGGGACTCCACTGGCAGAGAAATGTTGGAAGTTTTCAGGAGTTTATTTTGAACTTTGCTCCATGCACTTTTTTCCTTTCACTGATTTGGTTTTGCATTCTTTTGTAATAAATCATAGCTGTGAGTACAACTGTATACTGAGCCTTGTGAATCCTGCTAGTGAATCACTGAACATGCTGAGGATCCTGGGCACACTGAATCTTTCACTTTTCTCCATGAATTTTAACTGCCACCCTAATATAAATACCCACATATATGTGGAAACATATGGGCTCTCTATCTGTATTCCATTTAACTTTTCCCAAGTAGTTCTACTCTATCAAGAGATTTGACAAAAATTTTAAAATTCTTTGTGGGAAAAACACTTTCCAACTTCCATATTATTTTTCTTTCAAAATTCCCTGAACTATTCACAGGCTTGTGTGTATGTAGAAATCAATAAGAAGTTATTGAACTTCTAAGAACCTCTAAATCAAGAACCTCTAAAAGGCAAATGATAAAAGCTTACAAATACTCTGCTTACAAAAAGAAAACCCAACTGGCTAGGTTTAACCTCTGAAACATCTGAAAGTAGGTTTAACCTCATTAATAATACCAAAATAACAAGGCAATACCATGTTCCCCAATTCCATTAGTAAAAGGCTTAAAAATTTTGCTGATAGGCTTATAGACATATGTATCTACTAAGTTCACTATATGTTTCTAAGACAGATTACCCAGCCCACAGCCCCATCCTAAAGGAAGAAGTCCTTGCTTGATTCTTGAGTAGGCATGACCAAATGGATAAGCACTAGACACCTGAAGGTGAGAGTTCATGGAACTGGTGAAAGGGATCAGCAGTGTCACTATGAGGGGGATAGATGGCCTTCTAGAAAATATTTGAAGAATGGATAGGCCTCTGACAGAGATTACAGGGGGCTGGAGATGATGAGTGAGAAAGGACAAGTGAATGAGAAAGTTGACCTCTCCAGGTACAAGGAACTGTGTGAATAAGCTATGGTGAAGATGTCTGTGAAAGCCTATTTTGTGTGACCTATAAAATGCTATATAATGTATGCTCTACCCTAAAAGGCATTAGTTAAAAAGGTTTTAAAGATGTTCTAAGGTATATTCAAGGTACAGATATTCTTTATGTTATACAAACTCTTCCTGAGACCAGAAAAAGAACAAAAGCTATCCTAACTCATTTAATGAAGCAAATATAACCTTGAAACTATAATAAAACTACAGCATTAAAATATAAAATCATAGGTCAGTATCATTAATGAAAAAAATGAAAAAAACTGGCAAGTTGAATCTAGTAGTATATTAAAAAACAGTAACAACAAAAATACTGTGATAGAATGTCAAGGAGAGAGGCATAACCATAACTGCAGTCAGATTTTAGCACAAATACAGACAAAATAAGTAAAGATATATAATAGAAGACTTAAACAAGATTATGAACTAACTAGACCTAACTGTGGAGAAGGCAATGGCACCCACTCCAGTACTCTTGCCTGGAAAATCCCATGGACGGAGGAGCCTGGTGGGCTGCAGTCCATGGGGTCACGAAGAGTCGGACACTTACTGAGCGACTTCACTTTCACTTTTCACTTTCATGCATTGGAGAAGGAAATGGCAACCCACTCCAGTGTTCTTGCCTGGAGAATCCCAGGGACGGGGGAGCCTGGTGGGCTACTGTCTATGGGGTTGCACAGAGTCAGACACAACTGAAGCGACTTAGCAGACCTAACTGACATTTATAGAAAAGTTTACAGGACAACAGAAAGATACACAATTTTTTCTATTGATATATTAACCAAATATATCAATAGATATATTTACTAAAATAGACCATATTCTGGGCCATAAAGGAACATTCAATAAATTTAAAAGATTCAGACCATACAGAGTAAGTTCTCTGACCAGGTCAGTACTGTAGAAATATATAACCAAAACATATCTGGAAAAACCTCAAATATTTAGGAACTACATAGCCTATTTCTAAATAATTGTTGGATAAGAGAAGAAAATTAAAAAGAAATTAGTATATAATTTCCATTGAAAAATGAAAACACAACATATCAAAATTTGTGGGATGCAGCTTAAGCAGTATTAGAGGAAAATTTACAATACTAAATTGCCTGTATTAGAAAAACGACAGGTTCAAATTAATTGACCTCAGCTTCTATTTCAAGTAGCTAGAAGTAAAATAGTAACAAACACAAAGTAAACAAAAGAAAAAAATAAGAGCAAAATCCAATATAAAATAGAAAACACAAAATTTTTTAAATCAATAAAATTAAACACTAGCTTGTTGAGGTCAATAAAATTGATCAGCCTCTAGCCAGAATGATAAAGGAAAACAAAAGAGAAGACACAATTACTGATATCAAGAATGAGAGAGATGACATCACTAGATAACAAACATCAAAAGGATAATAAATTTATTGGCAAGGCTGGAGGGAAACAGACAACCCATAAACTGCTGATGGTAATGAAAATTTGTAATATCCCTTTGGAGGGATATCTCAGAATATCTAATAAAACTACATATGTATTTATCATTTGACCAAACATCCTCATTTCTAGGAATCTACCTCTAACCATACAGAAAGTATAATTGCACAAGGTTATTCTTCCAGCACTGTTGAAACAGCAAAATATAGGAAAGAAATACCCATATACAGGAGAGTAACTGAACAAATTATAGCAGTGATTAGAGAAGGGAATGGCAACCCACTCCAGTATTTTGGCCTGGAGAATTCCATGGAACCTGGCAGGCTACACTTCACGGGATCACAAAAAGTTGGACATGACTGAGTGATTAACACATAGCAGTGACACAATGGAGGATGATGCAGCTGCAAAAAATGAAAAAAAAAAAAAAAGATTGCTACATACTGCTGCTGCTGCTGCTAAGTCGCTTCAGTTGTGTCTGACTCTGTGCGACCCCATAGATGGCAGCCCACCAGGCTTCTCCGTCCCTGGGATTCTCCAGGCAAGAACACTGGAGTGGGTTGCCATTTCCTTCTCCAATGCATGACAGTAAAAAGTGAAAGTGAAGTCGCTCAGTCCTGTCCGACTCTTAGCAACCCCATGGACTGCAGCCTACGAGGCTCCTCCATCCATGGATTTTCCAGGTAAGAGTACTGGAGTGGGGTGCCATTGCCTTCTCCATGCTATGTACTAATTGGCTTCAAATCTGTAAAATGTGCAGATAAAGAGGTTAATGGGATTAGTCAAATTTTTTTCTAACTATACTCTCCTAAAAAAACTTTGGTATCCTGGAAATACCTCATAAAGCTGAGCTCTGATCAAAATGGATTAGCACAAATAAGGGAGTACCACTAAGGATAGATGCAAACCACCAAGAGTCATTGGCCAGAAAACAAAAACAAGGAAAAGAGCAAAGAGTCAGTGGAAGGGAACCTGTGAGAAAATTAATAAAGCAGTTCCTGTAGGTGGTTCCCAGAAAGACCCTCCTCTAGGCCCAAGACTGGAAAAGGGAGGGAGCCTCAGATGGAGCAGGTAGAACAATGACCCTTGTGTCTCTGGATGGGAACGGTTGAGGGTTCAGAATCTCATTTCCAGGGCAGATCCCTAGGATGCTGCTGCCTGGGTTGAGATCCAGGGATCCTCTTGAGGGTTGAAAAGCTTGCAGATATCCCAATGAGAACCACTATGTGAAGGGCCCAAAGCATCTAGGTTCCCTCTTCATGAGTGTGTCCTCTCTCCACTATACTAGAGCTGCCCAGGTTGAGGTTCATGCCTCTCTTGCATCTCCAGGCACCTGGAACCTTAGAGCAAAAGTCACCTCCGTTACTCTCTGATCAACCTCATACCCACTCCCACCACTAACTTGCCTGCAATATTCAGTCCAGTCATCCCCACTGTCTGACAGAAGAGAGAGTGCCAACTGGATGGGAGGAAGGGAAGGGTATAGTACCCCAAAGATCCCATCTGATCCCATCCCTGCCTCTCTAGAGCCAGCACTATGGGTGTACACAAATTGGGTGTTCACATATTGTCACTTCACCGTGTCCTCTTGTCCTGAAGCCAACTGCTTCCTCGTGTCCATCTCCCCTACCCAAACAGAGAAACAGTCGCGCCATGCTGGGTGGGGTGAGGGGCATTCAGAAAGCAGGAGGGAGCACGAAGGTCCCAGGCGCTTCCTCCACGAGGATCTAGTCTCTACTACCACCTCCCATGGATGCTATTTCCCGGCTGGCCTCGAACCCACCTCCTCCAACAGCGGCCGCTGCTTCTCTCCACATACGCCTCCCTCAGGATGACTTCCGGCCTCTTGAGCTCCTGGACAAAAATCAGTCCCCAGCTGACGCTCGCGATTGTGTCCTCTGCCAACAATTACCATAATCCTGGGCACCTGAAGAATTCGTTCTCAGGCTAGTGCAGCATGAAGAGACACCCACCCACCCACCGTTACATCCTACCACTCCTCTTACAGCCGACTGTCAAGTGTCAGGTGCAAGTCTTTCCCGACCCTTTTCAGTGCTTACACACTTCTACGCTGGTCCAAGCGAGAGCGCCGTCATGTGACCCACCCTCAGCCTCACGTGACCGCACATTCAGCATGTCTGCCGCAGCCCTGAGTAGCAAGCAAGGTACTGTCTTCTGCCTCTGGGGCTGAGCTGATTGCTAGAACAACCTGAAGCTCCCGGTGGTGGTGAAGATAGACAGCTGAAAGGAAGGCTGGATTGGAGCCAACGTTTCCAGTCCTAGGCCTGGGCTTTGCTCTGTAGGAACACAGGGCTGGCGAGGAACACTCCATGAGGAGTTCAGAGACCAACTGACTTTTAATATTCTGTATAAAACTCTTTTGAGTAGACTCCGGGAGTTGGTGATGGACAGGGGAAGCCTGGCGTGCCGCAGTCCATGGGCTCGCCAAGAGTCGGACACGACTGAGCGACTGAACTCATGAGACTCGGGTGATGTATTAAAACACGTGCAAGATCTATCTTGAAAATACTGATAGGCAAAACAAACACTCACTCTCCAATTTCCACCACCAGGACGATCTCTGTTATCACTTCTGGTTTGTGAATGGATGAAATCTGCCACTTTGCCCTACTTCCAAAAATCTTACAGCCTAGAGTCTTATAGAAAAAAAAATTTTTTTTTCCATCCTGAGACAAACCAAGGTGAATAAAAATTTGTATATTTTCCTTTAGCCTGGACTCCCTCCTACCCCAAATCAACATAATCCCTGACTTTTAATCCTGTCTGAAGATAATTATTACCTTTGTGAATCCGAAAAAAAAAAAAATGTGTACCATAAAGTCAGAAACTTTAGAAAGTTTACAATTTACTCCTTTTAAAATAATTATGCATTTTTATTTGGCAACCCAGTCCTAAATTGTAGTCTCTCACACTTCTTTACTCTTTTGACATGTTTTAAATGGTTATAAGATTTTCCATAATCAAATAATATACATTTCATAAATTCAGTCCATTTCACACATTTAGGGAGTATCATCCTTCCATATATTTTACCAGTCTTTTCTATTTCATCAAATATAGAAGGCATGAGCTTTTCTTAGCCAATTAAAAAACCTGTATATCATCACTCTTAGTAGCTGTATGCTATTATCTTAACATTCTCCGTGAAGAAATGGTCTTCCTGACAGTTAAATTTGTGTGCTTTCTGGTCTTTTCCTTTTAACTTGTGGGCCAGTGGTCTCCAACATTTCTGGCACCAGGGACCACTTTCATGTCAGACAAGTTCTTCACAGACTGGGGGTGGGGAGGGGACGAGGATGGTTCAGTTGGTAATGTGAGCAATACAGGAGGGCATGGTTCAGACAGTAATGCAAGGGATGGGCTGAGCTCAGAGGAAGCCTTCTGCTCACCTCCTGCTGTGTGGCCTGCTTCCTATCAGGCCACAGACCAGTACTGGTCTGCACCCCGGCCCCCTGCTTTAGGCAGTATCAAAGAAACACCCATACTTTGAATTGCAAAATGCAACTTCTCAGCTCTTCAACACTTACCTCATTTTATATTGCTTAATACTTAATACTCCTCACAGCCACTCCAGGCAGACTGGATAACTCACTCCCACAGGAGCACTTTTCCAACTGCGAGCTTTTCTTCACAACATCCAACCTCTTCCCTACATTTCAGAGCCCAAATCAATTGGGTGCTTTTTTTCTAAATCATACCCTGAGTATCAACCCATGGTAATATTTGCATTTATAGATATAAGAATAAGCTTTTTCAAGGAGCATTATTATTCATACGTTAATTATCTCTATGTTGTCATGTGTTATCTTGGCATCTATATTTTAAGTTCAAGGAGAAGGGTGATTTCTGCCTACTTAAACACAGAACTTTATTGAAAACAGGACATGACTCAAATCGACATCAGTAACACCAGAACAATCAAAAGGGTAGCTTACTTACGATGGCTCAATTCACTGTAAGTTTAAATACTAAATTCACAATCTGGACAAAAACAAATATCAACAAATGTGCTTTCAGTTTTAATACTTGTTTGGCATCAGAAGATAGACCCAGCTCATACAAAGTTGGGCAAAATTAGTATCAGCATTAAGGATGTACATTACAACATAGAACCAACTTTGAAAACATTATTCAAGGATCATAACTCAGGAACATAAGGATAATCAGAGCCAAGTAACTAATCATACTAATTTTTTTAGTCTGCCTCGGGGTCCTTTTTATGATCTACTTTGCCTTGCAGTTCCTTAGCAAATTTTTCAACTTCATGGAATGCAGAAGTAAGTGGCTCAAGACTGAAATCATCATCAGTGAACAACGCCTCTTTTTTTATATCATTACCAATATTCTCAAGCATTGCTAGAACAACTTGAATATTATCATTTGTCTCTTTCCTGCTAAAAAGGCCCATAAATTCTGACACTGCTTTAGCATTGAGTAGTTCTTTTGTCATGACAGAATTTTCAGACAAATTCAACAGTATTTTCAAAACATGAAACCTTGTTTCAGTATTGCCTGTGGCTAATAACAAAAGAAATCCAGATAGATACCTGGCAACCAGTGTGTGATAGTCAGTGGCTCTAGTGAGGTGTCTAACCATCTTTATTCCAGATAACTGCTCAGGGGAATCCAAGCTATAAGCAAGAGTTTCCTCACATACTTGACATACATATGTCTGAATTATGTTCAGATTTGGGTAAGGTGGAGCCATGTGAATCATATTCTCTAAAAACCTTGTCCAAACTCGGGAGGAGGGATAATTGAGCAAGGTTTCAATAAGTGAGACAACACCTGAATTGTGAATGAAATCATGAGTATATTGAAAAGTAGTTCTCATACCCATTGCAATTTTAGATATTTCATGAATAAAAGGATCTCGAATTTTGTCCATTAATAGGAGTTCTTCTTCAAACTCTTCAGGACCAATTTTAAGCTCACACTGTATGCAGCTGCAGGAGCAACTCTCAGGCTCTGCACTCTCCTTGGTCCTAAGATGCTCCCGAATTTGCACGACTGACCAGCAGAATGGATCATACTGAAATGGGAACTCGGGGTCAGGTTGATTAGCCTGAAGCAAAGATTCCTGGTCTTCCCCTTCTAGGCTCAGTTCCATGCGCTTTGGCTTTCCTCCAAACATTTCAGAGAATAGAAATGCTGCTTCTTTTGAAAATCTAAAGGGGCTTGGGGATGGGAAGCCAACCATACCCCATGGACCAGGCTTGAACTAAACAGTAACCTCCTCCCAGCTCTGGGGCCTGTGTGAAGCATCAGGCTCCTGCTCAACTGAACATCTGGATCTGCAAATGGCCCTGTACACAGGGCTAGGATCTGATTCAAAATGGGTCTCATCTCCTGCCCAAAACCAGGACCCCACAATGGCCTCATCCTCCTCAGCTATTGTCCTGGACTCATAGTTGGTTCCAACACTAGTCCTGTTATTGTCCTCATTTTTAGCCATAAACCAGGACCCAACAACTGTCCCTTCCTCATTTTCTGGCCTAGACTCAGAGGTGGCCCCAGTTTCAGTCTCACTAATGTCCTTCTCTCCAGACAAGAACCATGACTCAACAATAATCTCTTTATCATCCTCTGGCTTAGATGCACAGCATGTTTTGGCTTCTACATTGACTTCTTTTGCATCCCAGAACCAGGATTCAAAAATGGTTTCCTCTCCAGACCTTGATGTGGTCTCTTCTACTGCCTGAGGTCTAATGTCTATACTCTCTTCTTCAGCCCAGAACCAGGACCCAACAATGATTTCCTCCTTTTCAGCTCCATGCTTAGACTCAAAACTAGCCCCTGCCTCCAGACTGGTCTCTTCTTCAGCCCAGAACCAGGACTCAACAATGACTTCCTCCTCTCCAGCTTTTGGACTGTATTTGCTACAAATGTTAGCCTCGTTCCTAATAGCCTCTTCCCTGGCCCAGAACCAAGACCCAACAAAAAGTTCTTCTTCAGCTGCCAGCCTGTCCTCTTCTCTAGCCTCCACTTCTGTTTTAAGCCTGTCTTCCTCCCTAGCCCAGAACCAAGAGCCAATAATGTCTTCCTCTTCAATATCCAGCCTGGATTCTTCTTTGTCTGCAGCCTCTATAATGGCTTTATTCCCTTTCCAGAACCACGATGTGATCATGGTCTCCTCTTTGGTAGGTGGCTTGGCTTCTTCTTCAGCCCTATCATCTGTACTGCTTTCTTCCACAGCCCATAACGAGGGACCTACAATGGTCTCTGGCCCTGTATATTTTATGGACCAGAACCATGAATTAACAATGTCTTGTTCATCCTCTAGCCTAGACTTCCAGCTGCCTTCATTGGCAGGAAACATACAGGGACTTTCTCCTGACCAGAAACCAGACTCACTGTTAATCTCTTCAGCAGCTGTCATAAATTTACACTGGGCACCAGCAGCATACTTCATACGGATCTCTTCAGTGGTCCCAAACCAAGACGATGTAATACTCTTTTCCTTGTCCTCCAGGCTAGACTTATTATTCACTTCAGCCCTCCCACAAGCTTCTACTCCAGGCCAGAACCATGACCCAATAATTGGTTCCTCCTCCTCAGTCCCTGGCATAGTATCACAGTTGACTTCAGCCCCAGAATCCATGTGGGCCTGGTTTCCAGCCCAAAACCAGGGCCAAAATATTGTCTCCTCTTCAGCTCCTGGCCTGGCCTCGTCTCTGAACTCAGCCACTGTACTGATTTCTTCTCCAGCCCAAAACCAGGGGCCAGTGACCTCTTCTTCCTCAGACTTTGGCCTGGACCCACAGTTGGCCCCAACCCCAGCTTCTACACTGGCCTCATCACTGACCCAAAACCAAGACCCAAAAATGGGCTCTTCTTCAGCCTCTAGGTTGGTTTCTTCATTAGCCCAGCAAAAACTGGCAATGACCTTTTCTTTGTCATCTGTTAGCAATGATTTGGAAGTGGCATCAGCCTCAGTTTCCACACTGGTCTTTTCCCCACTTCCAAACACGGAACTGCCAATAGGCTCCTGCTCAGCCTGTGGTCTGAATGTACCACTGGTTTCTTCTTCAGTCCAAAACCAACTGCCAACAATGGACTCATCCTCCACTTGAGAACCAGACTTGACAGTGGCCCCACCAACTATGCTGGAGTCTTCCACAGCCCAGAACCAGGCCCCGGTGAGGAACTCTTCCTCTGGCCTGGCTTCTTGCTTGGCCCTGGCTCTGGCCTTGATTTTGGCTTCTTCCTTTACCACTGCTCTGGCTCTGACCTCTTTCTTGGACTTGGGCTTGACCAAGTTATTAGTCTTCTCTCCAGGCAGGAACCAGGGCTCTTTTTTGACTACATCCATAGACTCAGACATGAAATCAATGGAAGTTTCTTGCTTGGCCCTGTGCCTGGCACTGACATTGGCCCCCTTCCTGGCTCTGGGTTTGTACCTACCCTCCTCTCCAGCCCAAAACCAGGATTTGACATTGTCTTCACATTCAGACCCAGAACTGGATTCAGAGACTTCTTTCTTAGACCTAAACCAGGACCTACTATCGGTCTCTTCCCTAGGCCTAGACTGGATATTGGTCTTTTCTCTGACCCAGAACCAGGATTTCTTGATAGATTCATCTTCAGAACCAGAACTGGAGGCAACATAGAGTTCCCAACTGGTTTTGGGCCTAGACATAGCCTCTTCTTTGGTCATGTGCCTAGACCTAGTACTGGCTTTCACCCTATCTCTAGGATGAAGCCTTGTACTGACCTCTTCTCTACTGCAGAACCAGGAGTTCATAAAGGATCTATCCACCCATCTGAAATCACAATTGTGAAAGGTCTCTTTTTTAGATGTAGGCCTGGGATGGCACCAAGACCCCATATTGGTCTCCTCCTCTGACACAAGCAAATACTGGATTCCTGATTGGGACTTGACCTTAGTGCCAGGAAAGGACTCAGCATCCACACTGGCCAGTTCCCTAACCATAGATGAGGTCTTAGGTTTTGCAACTGACCCAGACTCAGTACTGATCAGCGGCCAGGCTACAGCATTGTTTTGGAACACTCCCTCTGTCTTCAGTAGGACCTCAGCATCAAACTCAGTCTTGGCCCATGAATAGGTTTCATTCATGGACATTTCTACAGTGATTGCCTTGGCCTCACTCTTAGGATGTGTCTCAGTTACTGCCACGGTCTCAGTTTTGGGCCTTGCTCCAAGCATTACCTGGGCCTGGGTCCTAACCTTTGGTCTGACCACCATTGGGACTTCATTCTCTCTTTCAGTCCCACCAGCAACCTCTTTGCCAGGCTTCTTTTCAGGCTTGGCCTGGACACCAGCCTCAATCTCAGCCCCAGTCATAATACAGTTACAGAGGAGACCTGAATAACTACAACTATCCCAGTCTCAGCTTCTACCACAGATTTCTCACTATTTTGTGCCTTCACACTCTAATTTTTTGATGATTCAGGTGATACAGCTGGAAGGAAAAGTTAGAGCCAATCACCAGTCCAGCAGTCAATAAGCCTCCTTTCCAATCCCAGCCTCAGTCAATATTACAGTCAGAGTGAAGAGAAAACACAACCAAGCTGGGAGAGGATGGATGGTTCCTGGGTGGGTACACACCTGTTGAAGGTGGTGCTCAGCAGCAATTTCACCACCACCAGAGCTGCCACTGGAAGTCAATCTGGGAAGTGAGAATGACATGGCAGTTTGAGTCTTTTCCAACTGTCTCACTCCATGCAAAAACTCACACAGAGAGACTACACCTTAAATGCTTGGTGGGAAAGTTAGGCTATTAAAGTCTATCACTTTCATTTTGTTTACAGTTTTTATCCCCAGAGCTGCCATATTACTTTGCCTATTATAAAATAGGTATGAAGTTGGTGGAAAAGTACCTTGGCAATGAGAGAGGCTGAGGAGCCCCAAGGCCAGACCCTAGTCACTGCTGGACTTGTGTTGGTCTCCTCTACCCCACCCAAAAGTTGTACCCACTCCCATACCAACCTGCACTGATGTAGCACAATTTCTTGCTCCTTTCCTTGATTCCAGTGGTGTCAAACTCTACAGCAGCCTGTAGGCTATCCTGAGAACAAGTAAACATATAAGAGAGACTGGAGCCTGACTGCTAGAAAGACAAGCAAGAACCCTGACCCTGATACAAACATCTTACTCTTTTAAAGGTCTAATGTGCCTAATATTTTCTGTCTCCTGGTCTCTACTCTCAAGTCTTTCCCTCCCATTCACAGCCCAGTCCACACCTACTCCAATATTCCTGGTATGCTGCTGCTGCTGCTAAGTCGCTTCAGTCGTGTCCGACTCTGTGTGACCCCATAGATGGCAGCCCACCAGGCTCCCCCGTCCCTGGGATTCTCCAGGCAAGAATACCGGAGTGGGTTGCCATTTCCTTACCCTGTAGGAAACGCGAGGGTTTCTGTGGCAGTGTGCAAATTTGACATGGAGTAGGTGAGGTAGAGAAGGCCCTGCAACCACTTAGATCAAAGATATCTGCCATATTACTCTGTAGCTGTCTCCTGTATTGCCCCTCTTTGCACAAACCTCCAGAGATTTGAACCGGACTCCTTCGCCTTTCCTTCCTTGCAGAAGTGACCAGACTTAAAGCAGGTCTATGGAAAAACAAATGAAAAGGTAAGGCAGTCAAGAAATAATAGCAGCAACTGAGTACTTGGGGGACAGACAACCACCACAAACATAGGAGTTCCCAAGTTACCTGCCTTTTAACATTTAAGAGTCCCATTAGGTAGAATATTTCCTTTTAACTTAGGCCATCTGGATCAGGTTTCTGGATAACCACTCAACATCATATCACACTCCTCCTCTTACTCTCTTCTTCAATTCTGAAGATCCACCACTTGTTGTTCACCTCCTTTGTGCTGCACAACAAATTGGGGGAAAAGCACCCACATATTCTAGGTTGTGTAGTGGTATTTGTATTTATGACTTCTCTTGTACCTTTATCTCCCAGTCCAGCTTTTCCACCTCCAATTCTGGATAGAGGAGAGAGAGGAAGGCAAGGGAGGTGTGTAGAAACCAGGTAGATAGAAGAATTTTAGAAAGTATTCCTGGATGCCTGACCTGCGCTGGTCGCACTCACCCCACCCTGATTTAGATGTCCAGTCAATGGTTGCTGCCCACCCTCAACCCTTCATTCCCCACACACCTTCAGAAAAACAGGTCATTTTCCCATTCCTTGTTTTCCTCAAGCCTCTCCTCTACAGATGCACCCCATGGCCTGAAATTGCCAGACCTACTGCACAGACAGGAGACTTTGGCATCAAAGAGGTGCCTGTGGGAAGGGACAGCACCCAGCACGCGGGGCCCAACAGGGACCTTGGCAGAATCATGGCCCGGGCTGCTCCCGTCCCGGCTCCCTCTGCCACTTCAACCATAACAGCCTCCCACACAGCCCTCTCCCCGCAAAGGCACGGTCGAGGGCGGGGCGCAAGCACCCGGAAACCCCGGCGGGGACTAGTCGGCGCCGTATGCCTCCCCAGCATCCGAGGGAACCCTCCCACCACCACCCCGCCTGTGCCGGTCGCTGCTGTCTCAGCGCCAAGGATCCTCTGGCGCTGCGCACTTCTCTAAGGATTCCCGCTCCGACCCGCTAGCCTTCCCGTCCTCAGGCTGCCAGGGGTAGCTGTGAGCCGGTCGTCGCCCCGCGACACCCTCACTTGCCTTCGCGGGTGCAGGGTCCCGATGGTCGTCCTCCCACTCCGGTCGCAGTTCCTCTTTCACTTCCCACCGCTCTCCGTGTGGGTAGAACAGCAAAGAGGCGTCTGGCCCCCTGCGCCGCTGCGCCAAACCAGGCAGAAGATGTGTAGACTGCAGCACCGACCGCTCGCGGCGAGGGTGTCGGAGCGGGGGGTGGAGGGATACAGCACGAATGGGTTTGATACCCCCGCACCCAACCCCCACCAGACCCAGTGTAATTCCGACCCACAGGGGGCGGGGCTGGGAATAACGCCAGCTTGAGGGGCGGGGCCACGCCAGCCCGCCAAGCCAGCCCTCCACTGCCCCCTGTGGGGTGAGCCCCCCCGCCACGCTTCTGGTCCTGCAGCACAGAAGGGTCACGGGTGGCGCGGGCGGACCGGTCTGGACGGGCTGCACTGCAGGGAGCGGCGGATGGATACAGACCGCCCCGCAGTGTGTGTGTGTGTGTGTGTGTGTGTGTGTGTGTGTGTGTGTACCTGCAGAGTGTTCTGTGTCCGCCTCCTGGGAGCGGCGGATGGATACAGACCGCCCCGCAGTGTGTGTGTGTGTGTGTGTGTGTGTGTACCTGCAGAGTGTTGTGTCCGCCTCCTGGGAGCGGCGGATGGATACAGACCGCCCCGCAGTGTGTGTGTGTGTGTGTGTGTGTGTACCTGCAGAGTGTTGTGTCCGCCTCCTGGGAGCGGCGGATGGATACAGACCGCCCTGCAGTGTGTGTGTGTGTGTGTGTGTGTGTGTACCTGCAGAGTGTTCTGTGTCCGCCTCCTGGGAGCGGCGGATGGATACAGACCGCCCCGCAGTGTGTGTGTGTGTGTGT
This sequence comes from Bos grunniens, assembly GCF_055505025.1. NCBI lineage: Eukaryota > Metazoa > Chordata > Mammalia > Artiodactyla > Bovidae > Bos > Bos grunniens. Next base: position 93,100,612 of record NC_141194.1, on the reverse strand, counting down.
GTGTATGTGTGTGTGTGTGTACCTGCAGAGTGTTCTGTGTCCGCCTCCTGGGAGCGGCGGATGGATACAGACCGCTCCGCAGTGTGTGTGTGTGTATGTACCTGCAGAGTGTTCTGTGTCCGCCTCCTCCCTTCCCCCATCACGCTGGCCATCCTTCTTGGGCGCGGGTGGCTGGGGGGCTGCTTTCACCTTCAGGGGCCGTGGGCTGGAGGAAAGTGGGAAGGGGCGCCCGTGGAGGCCGAGCCCCTGCCCCTCTTCTAAGGGAAGGCAGCCCCTGATAGACCTCTGGCTGAGGAGACAAACCACTTGTCTGCGCCAGTGTCGTCATTCTTTCTGCCACACTGCTGTTCTCTCAGTTGCTGTGGTGGCACACTTTACCATTTCACTGTCCGCACAGTTGCCCAGGAAAGAGGACCTTTCCCTGACAGGACCCGCACCTGCTCAGACAATCCTGTTTCTCACCCCCCAGCAAGGGGTCAGGCACCATGTAGGGACAGTCCTGGCTCTTCCTGGCTTCTGTCTGTCAGGTCATCTCTTGCAGGGGATTCCAAGGGCTCATCATTTTGGCAGGGTAGGAATATGCCAAGGATTAGAACCAACTGGGATCTCACACGCTTGCCATACACACCAGTCTACTTCCCCCAGCCATTCTTTGGAGAAGGCCCCACCAAACACTTAAGAGAGAAACCTGCTGTTTCTTGAATCCTCTGATTCCTGCACTTCTACATCCCCCCTTTAGTCTCCATCCCTGTCATTTGTGCTCTGTTGGGCAAAGAGCAACCATGGTTAAGAACATCTCTGGTTGAACACAAACCTGTTGGCATTGTTGCCCATTTTAAAACCCAACTAAATGGCACCCTCATGGTGGTAGGCTGAATAAAGATCTCCCAATGATGTCCATGGGCTTCCCAGTGGCACTAATGGAAAAGAACCCACCTGCCAATGCAGGAGACATAAAAGACCCTTTTCCTATTTGCAACCTTCAGGACTGTAAGATAATATTTTATTGTTTTTGTTTTTTTTTTTTTTTAACCATCAACATTGCAGTAATTTGTTACAGTAGTTCAATTCAGTTCAGTCCTCAGTCATGTCCAACTCTTTATGACCCCATAAATTGCAGCACGCCAGGCCTCCTTGTCCATCACCAACTCCCAGAGTTCACCCAAACTCATGTCCCTCAAGTCAGCGATGCCATCCAGCCATCTAATTCTCTGTCGTCCCCTTCTCCTCCTGACCCCAATCCCTCCCAGCATCAGAGTCTTTTCCAAGGAGTCAACTCTTCACATCAGGTGGCCAAAATATTGGAGTTTCAGCTTTAGCATCATTCCATCCAAAGAAATCCCAGGACTGATCTCCTTAGAATGGACTGGCTGGATCTCCTTGCAGTCCAAGGGACTCTCAAGAGTCTTCTCCAACACCACAGTTCAAAAGCATCAATTCTTTGGCGCTCAGCTTTCTTCACAGTCCAACTTTCACATCCATACGTGACCACTGGGAAAACCATAGCTTGAACTAGATGGACATTTGTTGGCAAAGTAATGTGCTTTTGAATATGCTATTTAGGTTAATCATAACTTTCCTTCCAAGGAGTAACTATCTTTTAATTTCATGGCTGCAATCACCATCTACAGTGATTCTGGAGCTCCAAAAAATAAAGTCTGACACTGTTTCCACTGTTTCCCCATCTATGTGCCATGAAGTGATGGGACCAGATGCCATGATCTTAGTTTTCTGAATGTTGAGCTTTAAGCCAACTTTTTCACTCTCCTCTTTCACTTTCATCAAGAAGCTTTTTAGTTCCTCTTCACTTTCTGCCATAAGGGTGGTGTCATCTGCAAATCTGAGGTTATTGATATTTCTCCCGGCAATCTTGATTCCAGCTTGTGCTTCTTCCAGCCCAGCGTTTCTCATGATGTACTCTGCATATAAGTTAAATAAGCAGGGTGACAATATACAGCCTTGACGTACTCCTTGTCCTATTTGGAACCAGTCTATTGTTCCATGTCCAATTCTAATTGTTGCATCCTGACCTGCATATAGGTTTCTCAAGAGGCAGGTCAGGTGGTTTGGTATTCCCAGCTCTTTCAGAATTTTCCACAGTTTATTGTGATCCACACAGTCAAAGGCGTTGGCATAGTCAATAAAGCAGATGTTTTTCTGGAACTCTCTTCCTTTTTCCATGATCCAGCAGATGTTGGCAATTTGATCTCTGGTTCCTCTGCCTTCTCTAAAACCAGCTTGAACATCTGGAAGTTCATGGTTCACGTATTGCTGAAGCCTGGATTGGAGAATTTGAAGCATTACTTTACTAGCCTGTGAGATGAGTGTAATTGTGCAGTAGTTTGAGCATTCTTTGGCATTGCCTTTCTTTGGGACTGGAATGAACACTGACCTTTTCCAGTCCTGTGGCCACTGCTGAGTTTTCCAAATTTGCTGGCATATTGAGTGCAGCACTTTCACAGCATCATCTTCCAGGATTTGAAATAGCTAAACTGGAATTCAATCACCTCCACTTGCTTTGTTTGTAGTGATGCTTTCTAAGGCCCACTTGACTTCACATTCCAGGATGTCTGGCTCTAGGTGAGTGATCACACCATCGTGATTATCTGGGTCGTGAAGCTCTTTTTTGTACAGTTCTTCTGTGTATTCTTGCCACCTCTTCTTAGTATCTTCTGCTTCTGTTAGGTCCATACCATTTCTGTCCTTTATCGAGCCCATCTTTGCATGAAATGTTCCCTTGGTATCTCTAATTTTCTTGAAGAAGTCTCTAGTGTTTCCCATTCTGTTGTTTTCCTCTATTTCTTTGCATTGATAGCTGAGGAAGGCTTTCTTATCTCTTCTTGCTATTCTTTGGAACTCTGCATTCAGATGCTTATACCTTTCCTTTTCCCCTTTGCTTTTCGCTTCTCTTCTTTTCACAGCTATTTGTAAGGCCTCCCCAGACAGCCATTTTGCTTTTTTGCATTTCTTTTCCATGGGGATGGTCTTGATCCCTGTCTCCTGTACAATGTCACGAACCTCTGTCCATAGTTCATCAGGCACTCTATCTATCAGATCTAGTCCCTTAAATCTATTTCTCACTTCCCCTGTATAATCATAAGGGATTTGACTTAGATCATACCTGAATGGTCTAGTGGTTTTCCCTACTTTCTTCAATTTCAGTCTGAATTTGGCAATGAGTTCATGATCTAAGCCACAGTCAGCTCCCGGTCTTGATTTGCTGACTGTATAGAGCTTCTCCATCTTTGGCTGCAAAGAATATAATCAATCTGATTTCGGTGTTGACCATCTGGTGATATGGGATCCAAATTCTATCACCATCCTGATAAAGTCCATTTCCCTTCACTTTCTTGAATTGGACTTCCGCCCCCAGGAGGATCAATTTGAGGGCTCATCTCTCACCACTATAACTACCCTCTTAAGAGCCTACTCTCTTTGCTAAAGAAGAGAAATTTTGCAATCATCTTTGAGGTTCCTCTTGGAGAAAGTCCCTATTCATTGAAAATCACTTGATGCGTACCAGGATGGAAAGGGAACCTTATTCACAGCACAGCAGAGGATGAGATGGTTGGATAGCATCATTCGACTCAATGGACATGAGTTTGAGCAGACTCTGGGAGATGGTGAAGACGGGGAAGCCTGGTGTGTTACAGTCCATGGGGTCACAATCAGTTGGACATAACTGAGTGACTGAACAACAACAAATCATATCACAAATTTTCATATATTTTCATATCAGCTTTTACTTGTTATTAGGTATTTATTGTAACTGCACAATATTTCAATGATAGGAAAAAAATCTGGAGATGATTCTATAATGTATCTAGACAAAACAAATGTCAGTTTCCATAGGAAAGTCTTTCACTGTGCTTTTTCAATTACCTTAGCTGAATTGTGGATTATGTTTTCTATGTTCTAAAGTTTACACTCTCTTGGATGAATGCCAGGTTTAAAGAAGGGTGTCTGAGGTCTGCTGGGATCTGTGGGTGTGTGTTAAGGTCTTTGCCTCTCTGAACTGTTTCTTCTTGTTGTTAAAGTGTCTGGTGCCTTTCATTTATCAACAGATATACATGAGTGTCTACTTTATCCTAGGCACTAGATATACAGTAAAATATATATACATATATATATATATATATATATATATATCTGTTCTATTCAGTTTACATTTACTTGTATTTTCTATTTTATTTAGATTCCTACCTAAAATTTTATGTTCATATCAATGCAAACTTCTCTGGTAATTTCCAGATGCTGGGATATTGATCCCCAAAACATTTACTGGTAGGGGAGTGGATACTGTGAGACTATGAAATATATTTTGGACAATTTGTTCTAAATTCACTTACAGAACAGACACTATTTCTGTTAACATTTATTGGACTAGAAAAGTCCTATTTCATGCTTCTTATGTTAGTTCTATATGTGTGTGTATCAGAGAGACCGTCATGTTTAAAATCAAAGAGCAAATAAAAGATTTAAACAGGATGCTGACCTATGTCTGTCTGACTGTTAAATAATATTGATTTCTTGTTGTTCAGTCACCTAGTCATGTCTGACTCTTTGCGACCCCGTGAACTGCAGCACGCCAGGCCTTCCTGTTCCTCACCATCTCCCCAAATTTGCCCAAGTTCATGTCCATTGCATTGGTGATGCCATCCAGCCATTTCCTCCTCTGATGCCCTCTTCTCCTTTGTCCTCAATCTTTCCCAACATCAGGGATTTTTCCAATGAGTCAGCTGTTCACATCAGATGACCAAAATACTGGAGTTTCACCTTCAGTATTAGTCCTTCTGTTAGGTAGTTAGAATAGGAAAAAGGAGTCCAGAATGGTGTTGGCTAAAAGACAAGGAAGGGAAAAGCCCTCGAAAATAGAACAAAGGAAGGTCCGAGGACCAGAGTGAGGACCTCAGGTAGAACAAACAGCACTCCTGGCTAGCCCAATTTACATAGGGCAGGCCCAGGGGGAGTAAAAAACATATAAAAAGAGGAGCCAAAGGGCCGGGGGTCTCTCTCTCTCTCTCCTGCACACACACTCTCTCTCTCTTCTCTTTGCATCTTTTGGGTCAGCATGCTCTCATGCCTTGAGGATGTGTTTTCCTTTATTTTCTAAATAAAACTGAGCTGTAAAACTGTCCGAGAGCTGTGACACCCCAAGGGCTTTAACGTCCATCGCTTCAAATTTTGGTTGTGATGAGACAGAACCGAGGAAATTACACAGTCTCCTGACACTTCCAATGAGTATTCAGGGTTGATTTCCCTTAAGATTGACTGGTTTGATCTCCATGCTGTTCAAGGGACTCTCAGGAGTCTTCTCCAGCACCACAGTTCAAAAGCATCAATTCTTTGGTGCTCCACCTTCTTTACGGTCCAGCTCTCACAACCATAGCCTTGACTACATGGACCTTTGTCAGCAGAGTAATGTCTCTGCTTTTCAACACACTGTCTAGGTTTATCATAGCTTTCCTGCTAACAAGCAAACATCTTCTGACTTCATGGCTACAGTTACCATCCACAGTGATTTTAGAACCCAAGAAGGGGAAATCTGTTACTACTTCCACCTTTCCCTCCTCTGTTTGCCATGAAGTAATGGGGCCAGATACCATGATCTTAGTTTTTTTAATATTTAGTTTTAAGCCAGCTCTCCCACTCTCCTTCTTAACCTTCAAGAGGCCCTTTAGTTCCTCTTCATTTTCAGGTAAATACTGTATCTGTGAAAGTCACTCAGTTGTGTCCGACTGTTTGCGACACCATGGTCTATACAATCCATAGAATTCTCCAGGCCAGAATAGTGTATTTACTTCCCTGTATTTAAAAATACTGTATTTACTTCCTTGTAAAATGGATTCTCATGTGAATGCAACAGCCACAGTTCCACCCTCCAGTGTCTCCAATGGCACCTGTGTAATCCTGACTAGCCTCTGAAATCTAAATTTCTGTGGTGTAAATGCTGGGCATTACACCTTTTGATTTTATTTTAAGTGCCTGACATTAAGCTTTTGAGTTGCAAAGGCATCAATTTCAAAAGACATCCATCTTAAATAAACATATAGGTTGTAAGACAGCTACAGAATGGATCTGAGAAGGAACTAGGCCACTCCCACTCATGAAGCTCTCTCTTTCAGAAAGCCTTGGTTAACCTAGTTAACTGAGTCCTTAAGAGATCCTTATTTTTTCATTCTTGAGACTACTATCTATTCTTGTGCTTTAAATTAGTAAATAAAGACAACCTGAGGAACCCTAGGCTCCCTATGCTGGGACCCTCATAAAACAAGAGCCCCAGTTTCATGTTCTCTGTCTCTCTCCCCACACCCCCAAATAGTCCCCAAACCAGTAAGCCTGGGATACAGAAGCAGTTGTGCTGACTCACTACACCCACCCCACCTCCCATATCCATGCACATGAACTCTAACATACACCTTGTATACCTTGCCTGTGCAGCTTGAGTGATCTACTCCTGCCTCTCTCAATCATCATGGTCATGGACCTAGTTTTGCCCATTTTGCTTAACTTACCTTTCTTCTGTCCTTCATGTGTCTCAGACAAACTTTCCCTCTGGTATCTCCCTTTTTTTCAAGGTTGATCCAAACCCTATGTATTCTTAGAATATATCCATTCTCCTATTCCTGAGTTCCAGGCTGGGTTGGGTTCTTGTAAACTATGAAACTGGCTCAACAGTTGTCTACTTTCAGTAGAGACTGCAGAACCTCTAGGAAAGCTCTAAACTGTCTGCTACTTGAGACAAAGCACATCTAAAGAATTTATGGGGAGTCTTGACCCAAGAATATTTTCAGGTTACATTTACAGTGGGTTCTTCTTTAAGAGAATTTATCCTTAGGGAAAACAAAGCCAGGCACAATGACCTCAGCCCAGGAACAATGCCTTTTCATTAGGGAAGTTTAGCTATTCTATTGGTAAAGGTAGCACTGGTATTAGGACTCTTGTTTTTGCCTCTTGTAACATATATCTTCAACTGTATGTCTATCAAAACAAAGGCAGGTTCATAAGTTATCCCAAAAAGAACTGTCTGAAAAGAAACTGTAACATTCTGGTGTGCAGATTCCACCTATAAAGTATAACCTAAAGAGAAGAAAGTGTCTGTTCTCCAACATGGTTTTAAAGTTTAGAATAGTAGTCAATTCTAACATCATGAGGACTCTGGGTATGGGTAGTGGTTGGGCAAATTAGAGGGAGCAATTAGAGGGACTTAAGTGCTTGACAGTAAAGCATACTGTGCCAACCACATATGGAAAAATCGTGTGAAAACCATCAAAATTCAGGACATGGGAAATACCCCTTGAGGATTTCTAGAACTAAAGGGGCTGGTGAGGTGAGCTCATGGTTATTAACTTTGCAAGGAGAAGAGATCTTGAATTTCCACAATGCCAGCGAATATTGGCAGTTAATTGAATGTCAAAGTAACTTTCCACCTGCTTCCTAAAATCCTTAATAAAGAATGTCCACATCATTTACACTTAGATTTCATTGACTGGAATTCAATCACCATTCGTTGAGAGTGCTGTCCATTCACAAGCTGTGCTGGGACAATTAGATATCCACATGCAAAAGAATAAAATTGCTTCAGCAAACTAGGAATAGAGTGGAACTTCCTTGATTTGATAAAGAAATATACAGAAACATACAGTTACCAGGGAAGCCCACATAATGGTTAGGAACTGGCTTTACCATTAAGATAAGGAAATGTCAAGAATGTCCTCTGTCACCACTCCTTTTCAAAATTGTACAGGAATTCCTAGCTAAAGCATTAAGACCAGAAAAGGATATCAAAGGGATACAGATTGGGAAGAAGAAATAAAACTGCCTTTGTTTGCAGATGACACGATTGTCCATGTAGATAATCTGAAAGAATATTAAAAAATTGGAACTAATAAGCAACTCTAGTAAGGTTACAGGATAAGGTTAATATTAAAAAGTCAATTGCTTTTCTACATACTAGCAATGAGTAAGTGAAGTTTGATAACACAGTACCTTTTATATTAGCACCCTCAAATATAAAGTACATAGGTATAAATCTAACAAGTATGTACAGGATCTATACGAGGAAAATTACAAAACTCTGATTAATGAAATCATACAGGAACTAAATAAATGGAGAGAGAGTCCATGTTCATGGATAGGAAGACTCACTGAGACTAGTTCTTCCTAACCAGCTCTTCCCAAACCAAAGTATAGCAAGCTATTTTGTGGATATCAAAAGATATCAAAGTTTATACGATGAGGCAAAAGACCCAGAATAGCCAACTCAATATTAAAGGAAAGGAACAGTCAGAGGACTGACATCACTTGACTTCAAGATTTATTATAAAGTTACAGTAATCATAATGATGTGATATTGGTGAAAGAATGGACAAACAGATCAATGAAACATCATCAGAACAGAGAGTCCAGAAATATACCAACATAGTCAACTGATCTTTGACAAAGGGGCAAAGACAACACAATGGAGCAAAGATGGTCTTTTCAACAAATAGTGTTGGAGTAAATGAACATCCACATGCAAAAACTGAATCTAAACTCAGACCTTACATCTTTCACAAAAATCAACTTAAAATGGATGACAGACCTAAATATGAAATGCAAAACTATAAAACTAGAAGATAACATAAGAGAAAACCTTGATGCATTTCTCTGATGATTAGTGAAGTTGAGCACCTTCTCATATACTTGTTGGCCATTTGTATGTTCTCTTTGGAGAAATTTCTATTCAAGTCCTTTGCCTTTTTTTTTTTCCTTCTTTTTTGGCTATGAAGTTATAGGAGTTCCTTGCATATTTTAGGTATGAGTCCCTTAGATATATGGTTTGCAAATATTTTCTCCCTTTCCATTCCATTGATTATTTCCTTTGTTGTGCACAAACATTTTAGTTTTAGTTTGATACAGTCTCATTTATCAATTTTTACATTTGTTGTCAATGAGTTTTGTGCTGTAACCAAGAAATCACTTCTAAGACAACCATGATATTGTAAAGTAATTAGCCTCCAATTAAATGAATTATTTAAAAATTTTTTCTGTATTTTTTTAATTGAAGTATAGTTGATTTACAATACTATCCACTTCAGGTGTACAACATAGTGCTTCACAATTTTTAAAGATTATACTCCAGTTATACAACTACAATAAAATATTGGCTATATTCCTTGTGCCATACAGTATATCCTTGAAGCTTATTTATTTTACACACAGTACTTTGTACCTCTTAATCTCCTACGCCTATCTTGTTCCTCCCCATTTCCTTCTCCCTACTGGCAACTACTAGTTTGTTCTCTGTATCTGTGAGTTTGTTTCTTTTTTGTTATATTCACTAGTTTATTTTTTAGATCCTGCATATAAGTAATTACATGTAGTATTTGTCTTTCTCTGTCTATTTCATTGAGCATAAGAGCCTCCAAGGTCAGTCATGTTGTCAGTCACAAATGGCAAAATATCATTCTTTTTTATGGCTGACTAGTATTCCACTGTGTGTGTGTGTATACATTTTTTTTTAATTTTAGTTTTTTGAAATATAGTTTATTTATAGTGTGTTAATTTCTTCTGTACAGCAAAGTAGTTCAGATACACACACACAAACATGTATATACAACATTCTTTTTCATATTCTTTTCCATTATGGTTTATCAGGGGATATTGAATACAGCTCCCTGTGCTATACAGTAGGACCCTGTTGTTTATCCATTCTGTATATAATAGTTTGAACTACTGGGAACAAGAATGGAAAGCAGGGAGACCGATTGGAAGCTGGGAAGTAATTGCAGTGCTCTAGGTCAGAGATGATAGTGGCTTGGACTAGGGTGTTACCTATGGAAATGGTGATAAGTATCCAGCTTTGGCATATATTTTATAGGTAATGCCAATGGATATTATAGATGGATTGAATGTAAAGAGAGAGGAATCGATGATTCTGATTCTGAGCAACTGAGTGAATAATGGTATCATTTACTGAGATGAATGAAGACTGGGAAGAACAGGTTTTAGGGGGAGGGTCATGAGCTCAGGTTAGGGCATGTTAAGTTTTAGATGCCTTTTATACATATACATGGAGATGAAAAGTAGGCAATTGGATGTATGTGTGGGACTTTTAAACGAGTTCCAGATTAGAGATAGAAATTTGAGAGTCATCAAGATGCTTGCATGCACGTTCAGTTGCTCAGTTGTCTGACTCTTTGCAAACCCACGGACTGTAGCCTGCCAGGCTCCTCTGTTCATGGGATTTCCCAGGCAAGACTCCTGCACTGAAAAAAATCAAAGCAATTTGAGGAGAACTCCCACAAACTCCTACTGCCATATCTACCTGCATCTGTGCCCATAAATTCTGCCTTTTCTGGTATTCTCACAATGAACTCTTCATCCTGTTATCTAAAGCTGGCCTTTTCATTTGTCCATTGGATGATATCCTATTTCTTCTACTCAAGGTCATTGTTCCAAAATTTTCTTCTCTCTTTTATCATAAACATTTGCCTCTCTAGTGGAATGTTCTCACCAATATTCAAACATACTGTACTATTTCCTATCTTCAAAATAAAATTCTCCCTTTACACCATAACTACACTCAGTAGTTACTACCTCATTTCTCTGATTCCTTTTGCTACAAAATTCCTTAAAACTGTGGTTTTTAGGTACTGTATCAATGCTGTCTCCTCCTTTTCTCTTGAAATCGTGTTAGTCTTTCATCTCCACCATCCAATGGAGTTTCACTTCACCACTGAAACTACTCTTGTCAAAACTGCTAATGATGTCCCTGTTGGTAAATCCAATAATCAGTTATCAATCCTCACTGTGACCTACAATCCCAGTTACAATACAATTTACCATTCAAGTCAGAACATTTCTGAGAGTGAAAAAGGATTCTGTTGACAATTATTTCTGTACAACAGACATAAATTAGGACTGTCCTGGGAAAGGAGGGGTATTCTGTCACCTTACCTATCAGCAGTGTTAGGCAGGGTTGAAAACTTCCTTCTTGAAACATCTTTATTTGCAGGATACCATACATTCTGGGTTTTTCTCCCATTATACTGGCAACTCATTACTGCACATTCTTAACTTTCTTTTTTCAATTTTGCTTTTGCTAGTTCATTATCATCTCCTATATCTCAATATTGAAAAGCCCCAGAAGCTCAATCACTGGACTTCTTCCCTTACTACCTGCATTATTTATATTCCTTAGTGATCTCACCCAGTTTCATGGCTTTAAATGCCATCTATATTATTGCCTGGAAAATTCCATGGACAGAGGAGCCTGGCAGGCTACAGTCCATGGGTTCGCAAAGAGTCAGACACAACTGAGTAACTGAACGTGCATGCAAGCATCTTGATGACTCTCAAATTTCTATCTCTAATCTGGAACTCGTTTAAAAGTCCCACAGATCAGATCAGATCAGTCGCTCAGTCGTGTCCGACTCTTTGCGACCCCATGAATCGCTGCACGCCAGGCCTCCCTGTCCATCACCAACTCCCGGAATTCACTCAGACTCATGTCCATCGAGTCAGTGATGCCATCCAGCCATCTCATCCTCTGTCGTCCCCTTCTCCTCCTGCCCCCAATCCCTCCCAGCATCAGAGTCTTTTCCAATGAATCAACTCTTCGCATGAGGTGGCCAAAGTACTGGAGTTGCAGCTTTAGCATCATTCCTTCCAAAGAAACTCCAGGGCTGATCTCCTTTAGAAAGGACTGGTTGGATCTCCTTGCAGTCCAAGGGACTCTCAAGAGTCTTCTCCAACACCACAGTTCAAAAGCATCAATTCTTCGGCGCTCAGCCTTCTTCACAGTCCAACTCTCATATCCATACATGACCACAGGAAAAACCACAGCCTTGACTAGACGAACCTTTGTTGGCAAAGTAATGTCTCTGCTTTTGAATATGCTATCTAGGTTGGTCATAACTTTCCTTCCAAGGAGTAAGCGTCTTTTAATTTCATGGCTGCAGTCACCATCTGCAGTGATTTTGGAGCCCAGAAAAATAAAGTCGGACACTGTTTCCCCATCTATTTCCCATGAAGTGATGGGACCAGATGCCATGATCTTCGTTTTCTGAATGTTGAGCTTTAAGCCAACTTTTTCACTCTCCACTTTCACCTTCATCAAGAGGCTTTTTAGTTCCTCTTCACTTAACTGCCTACTTTTCATCTCCATGTATATGTATAAAAGGCATCTAAAACTAAACATGCCCTAACCTGAGCTCATGACCCTCCCCCTAAAACCTGTTCTTCCCAGTCTTCATTCATCTCAGTAAATGATACCATTATTCACTCAGTTGCTCAGCATCAGAATCATCAATTCTTCTCTCTTTACATTCAATCCATCTATAATATCCATTGGCATTACCTACAAAATATATGCCAAAGCTGGATACTTATCACCATTTCCATAGGTAACACCCTAGTCCAAGCCACTATCATCTCTGACCTAGAGCACTGCAATTACTTCCCAGCTTCCAATTGGTCTCCCTGCTTTCCATTCTTATTCCCCTAAGATCCATTCTTTACACAGCAGACAGGATTATCCCTTAAAAAATGTAAGCTGTATCACACTACTCCCCTTGTCAAAATCATCTAATGGCTTCCCATAAAACTTCTTTTATCTAAACTTCTTTCCATGGCCTACAGTATCTCACAAGATCCAGCCACTGGCTACAAATTTACATGTCTTTCCAACCTCTTTGCTTACTCTATTTGAGCTACATTGGCCTCCTTGCTATTTCTCTAACAAGCTAATCACTTCTTTACCAAAGGAGCTCTACAGTTATTGTTCCCACTGCCTAGAATATTTCTTCTGCAGATAGATTCATGCCCCAATCCCTCATTTCATTCATTTATGTGTTTATAGAGAATTTCTCTATCTCATTAAAAATAGTACCTCACTTCCAGTATCCTTTATCCTCATATTCTCAATTTTTATTCATAGAATTTATCACTACTAAATATTATATTACATATTTTATATATTTACTTTCTTACTATCTATTTTACTTCATCCTAAATGTAAGCTCCATGAGGATAACAATTTATCTTTTTCTATGCTCTATTCCCAGGACTTAGGAACAGTGCCTGACATAGAGTGCTTAATAAATACTTGTTAAATATATAAATGCCTCCAGAACCTTGGGAAAATCAACCTTTTCTGTTGATTATAAAAATCATATCAGTTTACACTATAATTTTAAATCTGAGGAGAATTATTATCCTTTTACATGCTTTGAAGTCAAGAGCTACCTGGAGAAATAGGGAAGTTTGGCCTCGGAGTACAAAATGAAGCAGGGCAAAAGCTAACAGAGATTTGCCAAGAGAATGCACTGGTCACATCAAACACCCTCTTCCAACAATACAAAAGAAGATTCTACACATAGACATCACCAAATGGTCAATACCAATTCAGATTGCTATATTCTTTGCAGCCAAAGACGGAGAAGCTCTACACAGTCATCATAAAAAATACCAGGAGCTGACTATGGCTCAGATCATGAGCTCCTTATTGCAAAATTCAGATTTAAATTGAAAAAAGTAGGGAAAACTACTAGGCTATTCAGGTTTGGACAGAAGTACAGCTGCTTCAGACAGCATGATGCAAGGCCAGGGCAGGGCAGCTGCACTTCTGTCCTGCAGCAAGAGGCGGGTGGCTCCTAGGAGCGACACTGCTGGCTGCAGCCTACCAGTCCCCTGAGAAAGAGGGTGCCAGCCTAACCTGGGGCCAAACTTTGCTCTCAGGGCTCGGGCAGGATGTGCTTGTCAGAGGTGCCTTCCTATCACAGCCCTGTCTACAGCCCACTTCTCCCTTCCTCGCACCTCAGTTTCCTCATCTATAACATGATGAATTTAGACTAGCTAATCATTTAAAATGTTTTAGCAGCAGAACTATTTTTTTAGGTATCTACACCAAATCCAATATTTACAACATAAATTTATAAATTTTATTATTTCAGATGTATAAGATATACTTATTAAGCAGTTAAGTGCTCTGAAACTTAGAATGAATAGGACAGTTGCTTATTTACACCAACCTCTGCTTCCAATTCTTTATCTTAATTTTTTCTTGGTTGTACAATATTAGAATATCAGAAAAAGCCTGATTACAGAGTTAGGACTTGGAGTAGAGCTTCCCTGGTGGCTCAGATGGTAAAGCGTCTGCCTACAATGCGGGAGATCCGGGTTCAGTCTCCCTGGGAAGATCTCCTGGAGAAGGAAATGACAACCCACTCCAGTATTCTTGCCTGGAAAATCCCATGGATGGAGGAACCTGGTAGGCTACAGCCCATGGGGTCGCTAAGAGTCGGACATGACTGAGCGACTTCAAACATTCAGGTATGACCTAAACCAAATCCCTTATGATTATATAGTAAAAGTGATAAATAGATTCAAGGGATTAGATCTGATAGACCGAGTGCCTGAAGAACTATGGACGGAGGTTTGTAACACTGTAAGGAGGCAGTGACCAAAACCATCCCCAAGAAAAAGAAAAGCAACAAGGCAAAACGATTGTGTGAGGATGCCTTACAAATAGCTGAGAAAAGAGAAGTGAAAGTCAAAGGAGAAAGACAAAGATATACCCAACCAAATGCAGAGTTCCAAAGAATAGCAAGGAGAGATAAGAAAGTCTTCTTAAGTGAACAGTTCAAAGAAATAGAGGAAAACAACAGAATGGAAAACACTAGATATCTCTTCAAGAAAATTAGAGATACCCCTGGTGGCTTAGATGGTAAACCATCTGCCTGCAGTGCAGAAGACCTGGGTTCGATCCCTGGGTCAGAAGATCCCCTGGAGAAGGAAATGGCAACCCACTCCAGCATTCTTGCCAGGAAAATCCCATGGTCAGAGGAGCCTGATAGGTTACAGTCCATGGGGTCGCAAACAGTCAGACATGACTAAGCGACTTCACTTTCACTTTCAAGGGAACATATCATTCAAAAATGGGCAAAATAAAGGACAGAAATGGCAAGGACCTAAAAGAAGCAGAAGAGGTTAAGAAAAGGTAGCCAGAATACACAGAAGAACTATATAAAAAAAGGTCTTTTCATTTTCATTAATGAAGATAACCATGATGGTGTGGTCACTCACCTAGAGCCAGATATCCTGGAGTGTGAAGTCAAGTGGGCCTTATGAAGCACAACTATGAATAACGATAGGGGAGGTGATGGAATTCCAGCTGAGCTATTTCAAATCCTAAAAGATGATGCTGTTAAAGTGCTGAACTCAAAATGCCAGCAAATTTGGAAAACAGCAGTGGCCACAGGATTAGAAAAGGTCAGTTTTCATTCCAATCCCAAAGAAGGTCAATGCCAAATAATGTTCAAATTACCAAACAACTGCACTTATTTCATACGCTCATGAGGTTATGCTCAAAATCCTTCAAGTTAGGCTTCAACAGTACATGAACCGAGAACTTCCAGATGTACAACTTGGGTTTAGAAAAGGCAGAAGAAACAGAGATTAAATTGCCAACATCCATTGGGTCATAGGAATAGTAACAGAATTCCAGAAAAATATCTACTTCTGCTTCATTGACTACACTAAAGGCTTTGATTGTGTGGATCACAATAAAGTATGGAATATTCTTCAAGAGACGGGAATACCAGACCACCTTACCTGCCTCCTGAGAAAAGTGTATGCAGGTCAAGAAGCAACAGTTAGAACCAGATATGGAACAATGGACTGGTTTCAAATTGGGAAAGGAGTACATCAAGGCTGTATATTGTCACCTGGCTTATTTAACTTCCATGCAGAGCACATGATGCAAAATGCCAGGCTGGATGAAGCACAAGCTGGAATCAAGATTGCCAGGAGAAATATAAACAATCTCAGATATGCAGATGACACCACCCTAATGGCAGAAAGTGAAGAAGAACTAAAGAGCCTCTTGATGAAGGTGAAATAGGAGAGTGAAAAAGCTAGCTTAAAACTCAACATTCAAAAAATGAAGATCACGGCATCCAGTTCCATCACTTCATGGCAAGTAAATGGGGAAACAATGGAAACAGTGACAGACTTTATTTTCTCTTTGGCTCCAAAATCACTGTGGATGGTAACTGGAGCCATGGAATTAAAAGACAGTTGCTCCTTGAAAGTAAAGCTATGACAAAACTAGACAGTGTATTAAAAAGCAGAGACATCATTTTGAGAATCCCTTGGACTGCAAGGAGATTTAACCAGTCAGTCCTAAAGGAAATCAACCCTGAATATTCACTGGAAGTACTAATGCTGAAGCTCCAATAGTTTGGCCACCTGATGTGAAGAGCTGACTCAAGGGTAAAGAGCATGAGGCTGGGAAAGATTGAAGGCAGGAGAGAACAGGGTAATATAGGATGGTATGGTTGGATGGCATTACCAACTCAATGGACATGAGCTTGAGCAAACTCTGGGAGATAGGGAAGGACATGGAAGGCTGGAGAGCTGCAGTCCATGCGCATCACAAAGAGTCTGACATGACTGAACAACAACAATGAGTGATTGAACAACAACAAATCATTGGCCAAACTAAGAAGCACCCCATTAAATATCTTTAAACTCATTAGTTTGTTGGAGATAATAGTATTTTTTGTTTGTAAAGGTAAAAGTATTCTACCCAGTACATTTTTTTTCTCTGTCATCTAAAACAGATTAAAAAACTAATGCATATACATTATTACACTGAAATTGTATATAATACTGAAAGGGGGGCTATTGGTTTGCTAGGATTTATAAAATTTGGAATTTTGAAGAAACGTGCACAAAATTCTATATATTAAGCATAAATATGGGTCTTCTGTCTCCCAAAATGGATGTTAGATGCCAAGTCAATGAACAGAAATTTGAGGATGTATTAGTTTCTTGGGGCTGCCCTAACAAAAATAGCACAGACTGGGTGGCTTAATTTATTAATAGAAATTTATTTCTCTCAGGTGCATAGGCTAGAAGGTCAAGATCAAGGTGTTGGCAGGTTTGGTTTCTCTTGAGGCCTCTCCTCTTGGATTTCAGATTATCACCTTCTTGCTGTACCTTAGTGTGGTCTTTCCTGTGTGCACATGCATGTCTGATGTGTCTCTGATAAAATTTACACTTCTTATAAGGACACTAGTCTAATGGACTCGTTTGAAGTTGATCACCTCTTTATATGCCCTGTCTCCAAATATAATCACATTCTGAGGTACAAGGGGTTAGGAATTCATATTAATTTAGGAAAAGAGGGACAATTTAGCCCATAACAGAGGGTTATCATGATAAACACAAAGTTAAAATGAACCCCTATCATATGTACAGGAAGTCCATCACAGAACAGTTTTCCAAGTTGTTCATTTTGAGGTGAAATTTATAGAATGGTAAAATTTCACAACCCCACTTTGGTAAGGAAACCTGGGGGGTTTATCACTGATCTGTTTTTACCTTATCATAATATGCCCTTGTGTGAATTCATGGATAATGACTGGATGGATGTCTGTCAAAGATATCCATATAACAAAACTCAAATTATGTGAGTAGCCTGTTTTACCACAGTATCGACACATTTGTAACTTGTTTTACTGTTTCTGTGAACACTGCCTTTACTGTAAGTGGTATGGTAGACTGAATAAGGCCCTTTCCCTGCAGAGATGTCAGTATCTTGATCCCTGGAACTTGTCAGTATGTTAACTTACATGCTAACAAAAATAAGTTAAGGTTCTTGATATGGGAAGATTATCCTGGATTATGACTATGGGCAAATATAAGTATGGGATCCTTAAAAGAGGGAAGCAAGAAGGTCAAACACAGAAGGAAGAGATGGGACAAAGGAATCAAAGTTTGGAATGACACAAGAAAAGGACTATGAATCAAGGAAGGTACGCAGACTCTAGAGGCTGAAAAAAGACAAGGAAATGGACTCACCTTTCACAGCCTTCAGAAGGAACCAGCCTTGCCAATATCTTCACTATATTCAAGCAAGACTAATTTTGGATTTTTGATCTCCATAATACTAAGATAATAAATCCATGTTGTTTTAAGCAATTATATATGTAGTAATTTTCACAGGACCAATAGGAAAATATTATAAGAAAAGTTGCCTCTGATTTTAAGCAGAAGAGAAATACTAGAACTCTTCTTTAGGGAATTACCTAGGTGAATTGTTGAGAATATTGAAATTAAGCACACTGCAAAGTCTCTATCAAATCTGCCCTAACCCTACTGCTGAATGCTTTAAGACAACAGCTGAGATCTTTCTGGAGTTTAAGGGGATTACTTAGAATTTAGGGAAGAGTACCAAGGCCTATTTTCAGGCTTAAAGACCTCAAACTTGTTTACTGCTCTGTGAGGAAAGGTGAACTCATAATTATGATTTTGTGATAACAGTGGCAGATAAAAATAAAGCAGGTAGAAAACTCAACATATCATCTACAAGTATATGATTACTAACTAGTATGTTCCCTAATGTCTAATGAATCCTTAAAGGAGTAGCAACATCCCTTCTTTTCCTAAGCCCTGACTGGCCTCTCTATTCTTGGAAAAAGCTATTTGTAATTTTCAAAAAGTTACAGAAAAGCATATATGATATTATCAAAGTCTTTAAAGATGCTATAACTACCAGTGTTCTGTGAATAACAAACTATAATAGCATTTCCTAAACATTCAGTTCATGGTATATTTCCCTGAATGTATTAATGATGATAAATTATTTCCAACTAATATATAAATATGGTGGTTGTGGACCTCTGATACACAGAGTTTACCAAAGTGATGAGGTTAAGAAGTCTCCACACTGTGTTTATCACCAGAATCTCAGATTCATGTGCACCTTTCACAGTGTAACTTGCTAAATAATAAAAAAAAAAAAAGCCTCATAATCAAAATGAACAGAATAGACCAGAAACCATAAAACTCCTAGAGGAAAACATAGGCAGAATAATTGTTATAAATAGTAGTAGCATTTTTTTAAATCTCTCTTCTAAAGGAAAGGACATAAAAGCAAAAATAAACAAATGGGACATAATTAAACATAAAAGATTTTGCCTAGCAAAGGTAACCACTGACATAACAAAAAGGTAACCTACAATGGGAGAAAATATATGTAAATCATATGACCAGTAAGGGGTTAATATCCAATATATATAAATAGGTCATACAACTCAACATCAAAAAACACAGGCAGAGCAGTGGCCCCAAGATGGCAGAGGAATAGGACAAGAAGAACACTTTTTCCCCCACAAATACATCAAAAGATCATGTGAATGTTGAACTATCTCCACAAAATAACTTCTGAATGCTGGCAGAGGACACCAGACACCCAGAAAGGCAGCCCAATCTCTTCTAAAGGAGGTAGGACAAAATATAAAAGATGTAAACAGAAGACAAAAAATTTAGGGACGCAGATCTGTTCTGGGGAGGGAGTCATGAAGGAGAAGTTTCCACACAATAGGAAACCCTCTCACAGGCATGTCAGTGGGGAGCTTCAGAATCACAGAGGGCAACATTAAAAAAAAAAAAAACACAGAATATGCACCTAATAATAACTATCAGTGGAGAAGTGGCTCAGATGTTCATATCCACCACCATCGAGTGGGGACTGGATAGGGAGGCCCAGGCTGCATCATCCTTCCTTAGGGTAAGGACCAGGCTTGAATGCCCTGAGGACAATCTGAGGGAGCTAATGTGACATAGCAACCCAAACCAGGAGATCGCCAGAGAGACCGAAAAAAAAAAAAAAAAAAAAAAAGACCTTTCCTGCAAAGACTCTAATGCCGTGTGGTGATGCCTGGCATGCTAACAGAACAAAGGATTGTGCCCCAGTGAACACCAAAGGAGAGCAAGCCGGCTGCCATTTAGGGTCCTCCCTTCCCTGAAGCAAAGAGGCAGGTGTGCGACAGCCAGAATGAGAAGGCAAGGGGCTGCTGCAATCTCAGTCACAGAGACCAGATCTTCCACCAAACTGTGAGCAGGCTGCCAGTTGCTAACCACATCTTCCTGGGATTGTGGATGGATCACATCTGCCAGGAGTGCCACAGCCTGAGGTCAGCTCCCGAGAGGAGACACACAGCACACCTGGGACTGTGCTCTTGGGGCACCAGGGAAACCAAGTGGCCGGGATGGGGGAGGTGCATAAGATGCATGGCCAACCTGGAACAGTGCATTCACCAAGCACCCAGTCGCCTGAACTGTTCAGACCTGGGAAGGGCACAAACGTACAGCCCATCTAGGTCTGTGCCCCTGCAGAGCACCCAAGAACATGAGCAACTCAGACCTTAGAAGTGCATGAACTGCAGGGCCCACTTGCAACGGTGCCATTGCAGAGCACCCTGGAGCCTGAGCAGTGTGGACTTCGGAAGTACACACTGCCTTGGGCTGTGGCCAACCCAGTATGGCCCATCCACTGCAAGCACTTCCCACACATGCCAGTGGTATTTGTTTGCAGTGTGCCTCCCTCTCCACAGCACAACTGAACAAGTGAGGATAAATAAAGGGCCACCATCACCCCCTCATGTCAGGGAGGAAATTAGACACTGAAGAGACTTGCAAACAAAGTAAGGCAAAATAAACAAAGAAGGGGGAAGAGCATTCTGGAAGTGACAGGTACAATAGATTAAAACCCTGCAGTTAATGCTGAGACTGTGCATTTGAGGGGCAACTTTAGACCTTGAGAACAAGTACAAGCTGGAACAAGGGACTTTATGACACTGAACTGACCCCACACTGCCCACAACAACTCCAGATAAATTCCTAGATATTCAATTTTTTAAAAATTAAATATTTTAAAAATCAAATACTTTTTAATTTTTTAAAAACTTTAGTTCTTTATTACTCCTTTAACTTTCATTTTATAGCCTAATATTACCTTTAAAAACCCTATTTTTAAATAAATTCCATAAATATTTTATTAACTTTTGTCATCAACTTTTTTGTATTTTTATATTGTATTTTTTGAGAGTCTAACCTGTATTCTAGGTTTTTAGTCTTTGCTTTATGGTATTTGCGATCAATTTTGTACCTTCAAGAATCTAATCTTCAGTATCCATTTCCACTTAGAGATTTGATTACTGGCTTGATTGCTCTCTCCTTTTTGACTCTCCCTTTTCTCCTCCAGGTTACCTCTATTACAGTCCACCCTCTTCTCTTCTCTATATAACTCTGTGAATCCCTCTGGGTGTTCCTGGCTGTGGAGAACTGTTTCACCATTAACCTAGTGGTTTTACCTTCTATGCTGTATGGATGGAGAAGTCTTCAGGCTACTGTAAGAGAAGGACCAAAAGCCAGAGGCAGGAGGCTTAATTCTAGAACCTTAGTACATCAGAGAACTCCTGACTCCAGGTAACATTAATAGACAAGAGTTCATCCAAACATCTCCAAACCTACACTGAAACGAAGCACCACCGAAGAGACAACAAGACCCAATGCAAGACACACCATGCTAATTTCCAAGCAAAACAGGAACACATCCCTAAACATAAAAAGAGAGTCTGCCCAAAGCCATGCCAAACCTATAGACACCCCCAAACTCATAACTGGACACTTCACTGCACTCCAGAGAGAAGAGATCCAGCTACAGCCACCAGAACACAGAAACAACTTCCCCCAAACAGGATACCTTGACAAGCCACTGGTCCAACCCAACCCAGAGGGAGCAGACTCCACAATCAAGAGGAACCACAAACTTCCAGCCTGCAGAAAGGGCACCCCAAACACAGTAATCTAAACAAAATGAAAAGGCAGAGAAATATTCAGCAGGTGAAGGAACATGATAAAAACCCACCAAATAAAGCCAAAGAGGAGGAGATAGGGATTCTACCTGAAAGAGAATTCAAAATAATGATAGTAAAGATGATCCAAAATCTTGAAAACAAAATGCAGTTACAGATAAAGACTAGCGACAAGGATTGAGAAGATGCAAGAAATGTTTAACAAGGACCTAGAAGAAATAAAGAAATCAGTCAATAATGAACAATGCAATAACTGAGATTAAAAGCACTCTGGAGGAAACCAACAGTAGAATAACTGAGGCAAAAGAGAGGACAAGTGGTTGGAAGATAGAATGGTGGAAATAAATGAAGTAGAAAGAAAAAAGAAAAAGAATGAAATTAAATAAGGACAAACTCAGAGACCTCTGGAACAGTGTTAAATACCCCAACATTCAAATCATAGGTGTCCCAGAAGAAGAAGACAAAAAGTAAGGGCGTGAAAAAATATTTGAGGAGATAATAGTCAAAAGCTTCCTTAAATGGGGAAGGAAACAGCCACCCAAGTTAAAGAAAACCAGAGTCCCAAACAGGATAAACCCAAGGCAAAACAGCCCAAGACATATATTAATCAAGCTACCAAATATTAAAAACAAAGAGCAAATATTAAAAGCAGCCAGGTTAAAGCAACACATAATGCACAAGGGGATCCCCATAAGGATAACAGCTGATAACTGGAGGAAAACTCTCCAGGCCAGGAGTGAATGACAGGACATACTTAATGTGATGAAAGAGAAATACCTACAATCAAGATTATTCTACCCATCAAGGATTTCGTTCAAATATGATGGAGAAATTAAAAGCTTTACAGACAAGTAAAGGCTGTGAGAATTCAGCACTACCAAACCAGCTCTTCAACAAATGCTAAAGGATCTTCTCTAGACAGGAAACACAGAAAAGGTTGATATAAACAAACCCAAAACAACAAAGTAAATGGTAACAGGATCATACTTACCAATAATTACCTTAAATGTAAATAGGGTGAATGCTCCAACCAAAAGACAAAGACTGGCTGAATAGATACAAAAACAAAACTGCTATATATGCTGTCTACAAGGGACCCACCTCAAACCTAGAGACATATGCAGACTGAAAGTGAGGGGCTTGAAAAATATGTTTCATGTAAATGGAGACCAAAAGAAAGCAGGAGTAGCAATACTCATATCAGACAAAATAGACTTTGAAATAAAGACTGTGATAAGAGACACAGAAGGACACTACATAATGATCAAAGGATCAATTCAAGAAGAAGATATAACAATTATAAATATATATGTACCCAACATAGGAGCACCTCCATACGTAGGCAAATCCTAACAAGTATAAAAGGAGAAATTAAGAGTAAAACAGTAATAGTGGGGGACTTTAATACCCCATTCACACCAATGGATAGATCAACCAAACAGAAAATTAGCAAGGAAACACAAGCTTTAAATGATGCAATGGACCAGTTAGACCTAATCGATATCTACAGGGCATTTCACCCCAAAATAATGGATTTCACCTTTTTTCTCAAGTGGGCTGCTGTCTATGAGGTCACACAGAGTCGGACACGAATGAAGCAACATAGCAGCAGCAGCAGCACTCAGAACATTCATTCCTCAGCATAGATCACATCTTTGGCCATAAATCTAGCCTTGGTAAATTTTGAAAAACTGAAATCATTTCAAGCATCTTTTCTGATCCCAATATGGTAAGATTAGATGTCAACTGCAGGAAAAAAAACTATAAGAAACACAAACATATGGAGGCTAAAACACACTTCTGAATAACCAACAGATCAAAAAAGAAATCAAAAAGGAAGTCAAAATATGCACAGGAAAAAATAAAAATGAAAACATGACAGCAAAAACCTATGGAATTCAGTAAAGTCAGTGCTAAGAGGGAGGTCCACAGCAATACAAGCCTACCTCAAGAAATAAGAGAAACATCAAATAAACAACCTAACTTTACACCTAAAGCAACTAGAAAAAGAAGAACAAAAGAACCCCAAAGTTACTAGAAGGAAAGAAATCATAAAAACCAGAGCAGAAATAACTGAAAAAAAATGAAGATTATACCAAAGATCAACAAAACTAAAAGCTGGTTCTTTAAGAAAATAAATAAAATAGACAGTACCCCAGCCAGACTCATCAAGAAAAAAGAGAAGAATCCAATTGATAAAATTAGAAAGGAAAATGGAGAAATCAAAACAGACAAAAAGAAATACAAAAGATTATAAGAGACTACTATGAGCAATTATATGCCAATAAATTGAACACTTGGAAGAAATAGACAAATTCTTAGAAAAGTATACCCTTCAAAAACTGACCCAGGAAGAAATATAAAATCTTCAGACCCATCACAAGCAAGGAAATCAAAACTGTAATAAAAATCTTCCAACAAACAAAAGCCCAAGACCAGACGGCTTCACAGGTGAATTCTACTAAAAATTTAAAGAAGATCTAACACCTATCCTACCCAAACTCTTCCAGAAATTGCAGAGGAAGGTAAACTCCACAACTCATTCCATGAGGCCAATATCATCCTAATACCAAAACCAGACAAAGATCTGCAAAAAAAGAAATTTATGTGCCAATATCATGAATGAACATAGATCCAAAAACCCTCAACAAAATTCTAGCAAACAGAATCCAACAACATATTAAAAAGATCATACATTGTGACCAAGTGGGCTTTATCCCAGGGATGCAAGGATTCTTCAATATTCACAAATCAATGTGATATACCATATTAACAAATTGAAAGATAAAAACCATATGATTATCTCAAAAGATGCACAGAAAGCCTCTGACAAAATTCAACACCCATTTATGATGAAAACTCTCCAGAAAGCAGGCATAGAAGGAACATACCTCAACATAATAAAAGCCATATATGACAAACCCACAGCAAACCTTAACCTCAATGGTGAAAAATTGAAAGCATTTCCTCTAAAATCAGTAACAAGACAAGGGTGCCCACTCTCAACACTATTATTCAACATAGTTTTGGAAGTCCTAGCCACAGCCATCAGAGAAGAAAAAGAAACAAAATGAATCCAGATTGGAAAAGAAGAAGTAAGACTCTCACTGTTTGCAGATGACATCATCCTCTACATAGAAAACCCTAAAGACACCACCAGTAAGTTACTAGAGCTAATCCTTGAATGTAGTAAAATTACAGGATATAAAATTAATACACAGAAATCCCTTGCATTCCTATATACTAACAATGAAAAAAAAGAAAGAGAAACTAAGGAAACAATCCCATTCACCACTGCAATGAAAGGACTAAAATATTTTGGAATAAATTTACCTAAAGAAAAAAAAGACCTTTATATAGAAAACTATAAAACATTGATGAAAGAAATCAAAGATGACACAGATCAATGGAGAAATATATCATGTTTGTGGGTTGGAAGAATCAATATAATGAAAATGAGTATACTACCCAAAGCAAATCTATAGATTCAATGCAATCCCTATCAGCTACCAATGGTATTTTTCACAGAACTAGAAAAAATAATTTCACAATTTGTATGGAAACACAAAAAGCCTTGAATAGCCAAAGCAATCTTGAGAAAGAAAAATGGAACTGGAGGAATCAAACATCTTGACCTCAGACTATACTACAAAGCTACAGTCATCCAGGCAGTATGGTACTGGCACAAAGACAGTAATATAGATAGACAGAACAAAACAAAAAGCCCAGAGATAAACCCACACACCTATGGATACCATATCTTTGACAAACGAGGCAAAAATATACAATGGAGAAAAGACAATCTCTTTAATAAGTGGTGCTGGAAAAACCGGTCAACCACATTGCAAAATAATGAAACTAGAACACTTTCTAACACCATACACAAAAATAAACCCAAAAAAAAAGGATTAAAGATCTAAATGTAACACCAGGAACTATAAAACTCTTAGAGGAAAATATAGGCAGAACGCTCTCTGACATATATCACAGCAAGATCCTCTAGGACCCACCTCCCAGAGTAATGGAAATTAAAAAAAAAATACACAAATGTGACCTAATGAAACTTAAAAGCTTTTGTACAATGAAGGAAACTATAAACAAGGTAAAAAGGTAGCCTTTGGAATGGGAAAATAACAGCAAATGAAACAACTCACAAAGAATTAATCTCCAAAATATACAAGCAGCTCATGCAGCTCAATACCAGAAAAACGAACAACCCAATCAAAACGTGGGGGAAAGAACTAAACAGACATTTCTCCAAAGAAGACATTACAGATGGCTAATAAACTCATAAGAAGATGCTCAACATCACTCATTATTAGAGAAATGCAAATCAAAGGTACGATGAGGTATCACCTCATGCTAGTCAGAACGGCTACCATCAAAAAGTCTACAAACAATAAATGCTGGAGAGGGTGTGGAGAAAAGGGAACCCTCTTACAGTGTTGGTGAGAATGCAAACTAGTACAGCCACTATGGAGAACAGTATGGAGATTCCTTAAAAAACTGGAAACAGAACTGCCATATGACCCAGCAATCCCACTGCTGGGCATACACACTGAGAACTGAAAGAGACACAAGTACCCCAGTGTTCACTGCATCACTGTTTACAATAGCTAGGACATGGAAGCAACCTAGATGTCCATTGGCAGATGAATGGATAAGGAAGTTGTGATACATATACACAATGGAATATTACACAGCTATAAAAAGAATGCATTTGACTCAGTTCTAATGAGGTGGATGAAACTGAAGCCTATTATACAGAGTGAAGTGTTGGGGGCCAGCGTGAGCCACTCCGCGCATGGCAAAGGTCATGAGGAAGGAGGCTCGACATATGCAAAGGCAGGATCGAGCCTCAGGAGTCCCCCTGGAAATCCTCGAGCATCTACCCCCATAACCAGAGCCTGCCTACTTTGCTACTTTGTGCTCTCACCTACACCTCTGACTTTACAGGGGGCTGTCCCCCACCACCTCTTTCAGAGAAGGAGTTAACTTAGAGCTCCAGTTAATAAAAACTCCTGGGCGTGACAAGAGTGTTTTAACCTACAAACTCCTCTGAAGGTTCTCTAGCCTGCCTGACAGGCTTGTCTGGCCACATGTGATTGCTCACAGCCTCCCAACCATGAGAGGCACGAGATGCTTTAAACCTTCTAAAAACAGGTTCCTTAGAGAAGTTAGAAAATTATTAGTATAAGTATAGTGGGCTGATTAGAAATTGTATTGGTGAAGGGTTTTTCATTTGTTGAGCCAATGCTGACTGCTAAGTCTCCACATCCCCTGCCCTTATACACATTAATTAATATATAGAAGAAATAAGTATTAACCTTTGATATAAATCACGTTAGACCTTAGGCCAAGTAAATTCTTTCCTTAACTAAAACCCACTACACCCTCACCCTATAGGAATGTAACTTTATTTGAGTGGCGTCTGTTTTAAGAATAATCACCCCTGGAGAAATAAGTGTTGACTGACCGCTGTCACAAGGAGAGGGTCATAAATTGCCAGCAGGCCCCCTGGCCAGAAGATGATGTAACACCCCTAAGACCTCTGTATACATTTGTGTGAAGCACCTGACTTTAATAAAGGTCAGGACTGCTGTCCCCGCGTGACTTTTGTATAACATCTCAGTGTATAAAAACAGACTCTGGAAAATAAAGAATTGGGATCAGTTCCTCGAAATACTGGTCTCCCCATGTCGCTCTCTCTCTCAAACTCTCGCTGAGTTTCCATCTGGAGTACGGAACCCGCCATGCTTACTAATTATGCCTCGGCTTCTAAGATCCGACCGGGGAGGCCTCAGTGTCTCCTCTCCTTCGGGAGAATGGAAGGACGCCTGCGGCCTACATAAGTGGTGCAAACTTCTTGTCTTGAAGTTTTATTGGTCTCCTGCGTGAACCAAGCTACTCAGCCTCTTTTCTCCACTGGATTTTCCTACTGAGCTATCCTCATTCTATTACTTTTTATATCTCTAATTAATATCTAATTGAAGCTATTGTATTCTGATCCTCGCCAACGCCATCCCCGCTTTGAATACCCTGGATCAGCCGGGGCTGGACCCCGGCAGTGAAGTAAGTCAGAAAGAGAAATACCAATGCAGTATATTAATGCATATATATAGAATTTAGAAAGATGGTAATGATGACTTTACTGCAAGGCAGCAAAAGAGACACAGATGTAAAGAACAGACTTTTGGACTGTATGGGAGAAGGGGAGGGGGGGATGATTTGAGAGAATAGCCTTGAAACATGTATATTACCATATGTACAATAGAGGACCAGTGCAAGTTTAATGCATGAGGCGAGGCACTCAAAGCCGGTGCTCCGGGATAACCCAGAGGGATGGGGTGGGCAGTGAGGTGGAAAGGGGGTTTAGGATGGGGAAACACATGTGCACCTGTGGCTGTTTCATGTTGATGTGTGGCAAAATCCACCACAATATTTTAAGGTAATTATCCTCCAATTAAATAAATTATTTTTTTTTAAAGTCAGACAACTCAGACATCCATGGTGGTCCAGTGGTTAAGACTCGCACTTCTACTGCAGGGCGCACAGGTTTGATCCCTGGTCCTCCTGGTCAGGGAAGTTTCACAAGCCACACAGTATGGCCAAAAAAAATTAAAAAAAAAAAACTTTTTAAATTAAAAAATTTTTATTTAAAAATGTAAAAAATTTATTTTTAATTGGAGGACAATTACTTTACAATGCTGTGTTAGTTTCTGCCATACCCCTCTAGGTTGTCACAGAGCACCAGGTTGAGCTCCCTGTGTTATTTGTAGCTTTCCACTAGCTATCTATTTTACATACAGTAATATATGTTTCAAAGCTATTCTCTCAGTTGGTCCCACCCTCTCCTTCCCTTGCAGTGTCTACAAGTTCATTCCCTACATCCACGTCTCTATTCACACCTTGTAAATAGGTTCCCCAGTACCATTTTTCTAGATTCCATATGCTCAGTCACTCAGTCGTGTCCAACTCTTTGTGACCCTATGGACAGTAGCCCTCCAGACTCCTCTATCCATGGAATTCTCCAGGCAAGAATACTGGAGTGGGTTGTCATTTCCTTCTCCAGGCCTAGAGTCCATATATATGTATTAATATACAACATGTGTTTTTCTCTTTCTGACTTACTTCTCTCTGTATTACAGGCTCTAGGTTCATCCACCTCACTACAACTGCCTCAAATTCATGGCTTCTTAAGAGAGTCCATGAAGCAGCTAGTATGATTATGTCCCATTAGTGCCCTCCAAGAGTCCTATATGTTACTCTTTCAGCCTCTTTGTACTCCCAGTCATGCAGCTCACAACGTGGTACTCTGAATGGAATGAGAGAGAAATGGGTCCCTGACATGCTGGGGAAGCCAGACACTCCTTAACACCCTTTCACTAACCCTGCACCCCTGGCCCATGCAGGAGAAATCACTGGCCAAGAAAGTGTCTCCTGGAACTGAGGCGTATTAATTGGGGGTGGGGTGGTACAGGTAAAGTAAAAATGTTATTCTTTCCCTCTCCAATGAACCCAAACTCATACACACACACACACACACACACACACACACACACACACGTGTGTGTGTGTTTGTTTGCTTTCTCCAACAGCATGCTGGACCTTCTCTGCTGAAAACCTTGAATTCCATAACAGCTTTCATGTCAGTGGGTGACTGTCTCATCCACTGATGGTTGACAGTGTTCTTCAGGGGCTCCTAGACCATGGATGAAAAGGACTGGAGCCAGAGCATGGGCCACTGCAGGGTCTGAAGCCAAGACTGAGATCTGTATGTGTATCACCTAAGACATGAGTGGGTGAGACTCCATCCAGGTCCTGTGATATATACTGTTGGATCCCACAGCTCTCAAAAAGGCACTTTTGTCCATGTGCTTAGACACTCTAGTCACATCTGTTTGACCTCATGGACTATAACCCGCCAGGTTGCTCTGTCCATGGAATTTTCCTGACAAGAATACTGGAGTGGGTTTCCATTTCCTCCTGCAGGGGATCCTCCTGACCCAGGGATTTAACCCATGTCTCTTGCATTGCAGGATTCTTTACCACTGAGTCACCAGGGAAACCCACTTTAGTCTGTAGACAGATGCTAAATTGCTATTACTGAAAGTGAAAGTCACACAGTCGTGTCTGACTCTATGCGACCCCATGGACTATACAGTGCATGGAATTCTCCAGGCCAAAATACTGGAGTGGGTAGCCTTTCCTTTATCCAGGGGATCTTCCCAATCCAGGGATCAAACCCAGGTTTCCTGCATTGCAGGCAGATTTTTTACCAGCTGAGCCACAAGGGAAGCCCAGGTATATATTCAAAGAATGTCTTACTTGTCCATTTTGCCTTTTTGCATTTCTTTTTCTTAGGGATGGTCTTGATCACTGCCTCCTGTACAATGTCACAAACCTCCATCTATAGTTCTTCAGGCACTGCCTTACAAATAGCTGAGAAAAGAAGAGAAGTTAAAAGGAGAAAAGGAAAGATATAAACATCTGAATGCAGAGTTCCAAAGAATAGCAAGGAGAGATAAGAAAGCCTTCCTCAGTGATTAATGCAAAGAAATAGAGGAAAATAATAGAATGGGAAGGACTAGAGATCTCTTCAAGAAAATTAGAGATACAAAGGACACATTTCATGCAAAGCTGGGCACAATAAAAGACAGAAATGGTATGGACCTAACAGAAGCAGAAGATATTAAGAAAGGTGTCAAGAATACACCGACCTATACAAAAAAGATCTCCATGACCCAGATAACCAGGATGGTGTGATCACTCACCTAGAGCCAGACATCCTGGAATGTCAAGTCAGGTGGGCTTAGGAAGCATTACTACAAACAAAGCTAGTGGAGGTGATAGAATTCCAGCTAAGCTATTTCAAATCCTAAAAGATGATGCTGTAAAAGTGCTGCACTCAATATGCCAGCATATCTGGAAAACTCACCAGTGGCCACAGGACTGGAAAAGGTCAGTTTTTATTCCAATTGCAAAGAAAGGCAATGCCAAAGAATGTTCAAACTATCACACAATTGCACTCATCTCACACCCTAGCAAAGTAATGCTCAAAATTCTCCAAGTGAGGCTTCAAAGTACGTGAACCAAGAACTTCCAGATGTGCAAGCTGGGTTTAGAAAAGGCAGGAGAGAGAGAGAAGTCGCTCAGTCATGTCAGACTCTTTGAGATCCCATGGACTGTAGCCTACCAGGCTCCTCCGTCCATGGGATTTTTTAGGCAAGAGTACTGGAGTGGGTTGCCACTTCCTTCTCCAGGGAATCTTCCCAACCCAGGGATCAAACCCAGGTCTCCTGCATTGCAGGAAGACGATTTACCGTCTGAGCCACAAGGGAAACCTCTTAGAAGGCAGAAACCTCTTGGAAAGGCAGAAGAACCAGAGATCAAATTGCCAACATTTGTTGGATCATCAAAAAAGCAAGAGAGTTCCAGAAAAACATCTACTTCTGTTTTACTGACTAGGCCAAAGCCTTTGACTGTGCAGATCATAACAAACTGTGGAAAATTTTTAAAGAGATGGGAATACCAGACCACCTTACCTGCCTCCTGAGAAATCTGCATGCAGGTCAAGAAGCAACAGTTAGAACCAGTCACGGAACAGCAGACTGGTTCCAAATTGGGAAATGAGTATGTCACGGCTGTATACTGTCACCCTGCTTATTTAACTGATATGCAGAGTACATCATGAGAAATGCCAGGCTGGATGAAGTACAAGCTGGATACAAGACTGCCTGGAGTAATATCAATAACCTCAGATATGCAGATGCCACCACCTTTATGGCAGAAAGCAAAGAGGAACTGAAGAGCCTCTTGATGAAAGTGAAAGAGGAGAGTAAAAAAGCTGGCATAAAACTCAGCATTCAAAAAGCGAAGATCATGGCATCAAGTCCCATCACTTCATGGCAAATAGATGGGGAAACAATGGAAAGATTGACAGACTTTATTTTCTTGAGCTCTAAAATCACTGCAGATGGTGACTGCAGCCATGAAATTAAAAGGCGCTTGCTCCTTGGAAGAAAAGCTATCACAAACCTAGACAGCATATTAAAAAGCAGAGACATTACTTTGCTGACAAAAATCCATCTAGTCAAAGCTATGGTTTTTCCAGTAGTCATGTATGGATGTGAGAGATGGACCATAAAGAAGGCTGAGTGCCGAAGAATAGATGTTTTTGTACTGTGGTGTTACAGAAGACTCTTGAGAGTCCCTTGGACTGCAAGGAAATCAAACCAGGCAATTCTAAAGGAAATCAGTCCTGAATATTCATTGGAAGGATTGATGCTGAAGCTGAAGCTCCAATACTTTGGCCACCTGATGTGAAGAACTGACTCATTTGAAAAGACCCTCATGCTGGGTAAGATTGAAGCAGGAGGAGAAGGGGACAACAGAGGATGAGATGGTTGGATCGCATCACCAACTCGATGGACATGAGTTTGAACAAGCTCCAGGAGTTGGTGATGGACGGGGAAGCCTGGCCTGCTGCAGTCCATGGAGTCTCAAAGAGTCGGACATGACTGAGTGACTGAACAGAACTGAACTGATTTGTGCATGTTGCTAACAACACTTCTAGCAATAAGTTCTTAAATATAGAAAGCATGATCCATGGAAGAAAAACCTGTGATGTAGGACTTTATTAAAATTAAAAACTTTTCCCTGAAAAAATTTTTTAAGATAATGATAAACCAAACCAGGGACTGGGAATAAATCTCTTTAAAATACATATATAATAAAGGACTGATATCTAAAATATTCAAGAAATTCCTAAAACAATAAAAAAATAAACATCCATTTTAAACGGGCAAAAAGTCTGATTAGACACCCATTGTATTTTAATGACTCTAAAGTTGATTTTACAAACTGAGGACAAGAGACCAAATATTATGACAAAAGATGCTCCAATTGTTCTTATCACTCAGGAAATTAACAGGGTTTTGGGACCTGTGAGCTAGGAACCATGGATGAAGACCAAATATACATGAGAAATAGATTTTGATCATCTTAATAACAAATATATCACAGATCCTTTATAGAAAAACAGTAAAAAATGTTAAAAAATATAGCATATTACTAGAACCTCATTCAATCACTAATAACCATCCAGTCCATTATCAAATCTTAAGAAAATGTCCCCCAGTGCAAGGTCACTCAGGTTTGCAGGCTTCTATTCAATCCTGTCAGGTTCCAAAAGCAGAAGTGGTATCAGCAATATACAGGTAAACCATTTCAGGCATTCAGCATAATTGAGCCGAGAGACAAAAGAGATCTTTTGCTCTGGGCCTCTTTTGAGATGCTCATGTAATACTGAATTTCTCTGATTACATAACCCATTTATTCATTTTCTAACCCTCAGTTACTAATATTTTTCATTCTCTTCACTGAAACCCAAACTTTTCCATCTTTGGAAAGGATGTTAGGTTCAGTCACTGTACTAGTATAAATGGTAGGCAGCAATACTAGTCTAGCAAGTCCTACTCCCTCAGTTCACTTTTAGTCAGATAAAGCAGGGCTACACATGAGCAGAAGTTACATAGGTGAGCTATCAATAGGCAGTATAGCTGTATTCACTGTTAACCCTAATTTTACTAGATTGGGTGAAGGCATATCCTCCTAATATCCTTAGGAATTCTGACAAAAGGCAAACATTTTCTTGCTTAGGAATCTTCCCTGTTTCAGGCCCTTGTAGTTGCAGCCCTGGTCCTGAAACCATTGTAATAAGTAATGCAGAAAAGAAGAAGGTGAGGTGATATGGAGAAGAGAGAATACCAGTATTTTCCCTACTCCCTATTCCCTGGATCCACCAGAAAAAAACACAAATCTATCCTGTGGGAACATTCTTTTAGCCCCACTCATATTCAAGTTGAGAATGAGTACATACTTGAAAAGGGACATAAGCCAGCCCTTCATGCCTTTACCCAGCCCCCACCCACACATTTTAAATAACCAATATTTTAATAGCCCATTTCAATTCTCTATCAAACTGTGACTCTAAAGAGGTTATTTTTTTTCTTACCATTGATGGACATCATGTGATGTAAAGTCTGTATGTTCCTTCATCTAAAGAAGTGATGCTCAACTGTCCAAACTTGTGCAACATCTTTTCTTATAGTACTTTGAGCATTTGCCATCTACCACTGGGTAGGCAAAACCCAGTAAAGAGTCAATATCTAGTCCCGCATTCCTATCAAGACTCATTTGTAGCCCCCAGGGCTACCAGCATTAGTCTGACTATAATTAGTCTGTCAACTATAATCAGGGCCTCCCCCCACCCCCAGTGAATCTGCCACATAGCCATCTGCAGTCTGTCTCTTTTGCTGGCATACAGAGCAGTTCTCATTGGCATTGCCTCAGGTGGTGTAAGAGAAATATATCTGGATTCAGCCCATCTTTGCCTTGCTGCCCTTCCCCCATGTCCACTCATTTCATGGACCCAGGCGGCAAACTCAAGGAAGCACACCAAAAGGTCCACTTGGTGGTTCCAATCACCTTCTGAACCTTGGAAGGGGGTTCTTCTGATGAGCATCAATATGTCCTACTTTAATGTACCCCCTTAAATTCCCAGTGATTTCCATGGAGCTGTGCCCTATATGGTCATCCCTTTAATAGTCCAGTTTTCCATTGCCTATCTACCTGACCATATGGCCAGGCCATGGGTTACTGCCCAAGTTTAGGTAAAAACCCAAACATAAGGGCTTTTGCCATTTCTCAATTCCAGCACTGCTAGGAAAACGGCATGCAATTCAGCACACCAGGCTGATCTATTTTTACCTTCTTCAATCAGGAGTGCTGGCCTCCCAAACACTTCTAAAATA
This sequence comes from Bos grunniens, assembly GCF_055505025.1. NCBI lineage: Eukaryota > Metazoa > Chordata > Mammalia > Artiodactyla > Bovidae > Bos > Bos grunniens. The sequence goes on along the minus strand of NC_141194.1, from coordinate 93,066,147 downwards.
TTATCCATTTCCCATGAAACTGGCCATCCACAAGTTGAGCGCTTTGTTGGTCAGTTAAGGGCTCTTTATATGGCACTGTACACATTACAACAGAATCCAGCAGCACCTTACAGTTTCAGAGTCAGCCCTTAGTGAAAAGAGGCCCCCTGCTCTCAGGAGTACCTCATCCTTGCATCACTCATGCAGCTTGTTCTTTTACCAACCATTTTCATTTTACTGTGGAACTCCTCTGGGTACTGCCAGTCCCATTATCCTAGACATTATGGCTATTTCAAGTTTCAAGATCACTTTATGCCCTTCAGTCAGTCATAAGGGTAGCTTCAATTCATCTGATTGCAAGGTAGTAAAATGCCCCTCAAATGGAAATCTTCTAGTCCAAAGTGCCAGTAATTGTCACTGTGAGGCTCACAGACTCTTGCCATAAGCCCCAGTCAGGAAGGAAATGGCAACCTATTCCAGGATTCTTGCCTGGGAAATCCTATGGACAGAGGAACCTGGTGAACTATAGTCCATGGGGTTGCAAAAGTGTCAGACACAACTTATATGCCTCACATAGGGCTAATACACAGCCTACCAACACCTCAGCCTCTATTCTACACTGTTTTGGCTCAGGCAATCTTACTGGTTCCCATTTAGCATGACCGATTAACACTGCTTGAAGGGTGGATTTACCTGCCTCCTGTTTTACACTACTAGGTATGGGAAATATTCATCAGTCAGATACAATGTCCATCCCCATAATACAATCAAGTAAAAAGGGAAAAAAAAAGATGCAATCACTTCACATGAAACCTGTTAAAATATATCAGTTCTCCTACAAACTTTTACCTTAACTTCATCAACCCTTACTAGCCTCCATTAGGACTTCATCAATGGGTTTTGGTTTTACAATACTATGTAAGGGAAGCGTTCCCCCAGTCAGACATAATTTCCGTTCCTAAAAAAGATTTGGGTAACATTCCAACTTTCATAATTTAATTAACCCTTACACTTATATGTTCTCTAAATTTAACTGCAGCCTGAGTCAAGGTTTCATCAATGGATTTTGGTACCAGTTTGTAGACTCCTGTATCAAGGAGTCTTGGAATCTTTTCTCCACCATCTGACTATTTTATCCAAGCTTATGCAAAAGACTTTAGATCCTTAGCAAGAGCCAAGGGACTCTATAAGTCATAAAGTCTTATATATAAGACATATAAAATGTTATATGTCTTAAATCTTATATGAGATTTGTCCATCTTATATTGATTGTCTTACTATTGCCCTAAGTGATTGGTCAGATTTCTCATTGTAATTTCTGTTTTCTGGCTTTCAAATTTTCTCAAAATTGTGGTAAACAGAGCTGACTTATCTGGGGCTATTTAATGCTGGGGGGTCAGTAAGTCCATTGGTAGTGCTGTATTAAAATCTCTGTCATTCCACTCCTTAATTACTATCTAAAGATTTCTATTCTGCTAGGATGAGTTCCATGAATCTTGCTTCTTCGCTCCACTCCTATCTTATTCCTTAACTGTTTAAAATTTCTCCCCTGATAAAATCATTCTCTTGATTTTCTTCTCTGCCTTCTCCATTCTCTTGTTAATAACTTAATATTTTTACTAGCATCAATAAGACCATGAGAAGAAGCTGAGACAGTAAATTTCATAAGGCTTTTTGAACTGTCCCTCAGTTTTGTGGCAGTAAGGTTACAATAGAGTATCCATACAAAAGGAGCACTTTAACATAGCATCTACCAAGACTGGGTAACAAGTATATTCATTGGGTGAATATCCTGGTATTCATAAAGCCAGTCCCACAAGGTTTGCATACAAAACATATCAGCTGCTTCATCTGGGGTAATCCAGTTTCCATTCATACAGAAAGATGGGCAGTCCTCTTCTCAGGGTAAACAGACCTTACAGTGACTTTTATCCCATCTACCAGGCTAGTTGTTCCTTCAGGAATAACTTCCTGTGTGTCTGGATCACATATAGCCATCTGTGATTGTTCTATAGTGATCTGTGTGTCCTGTGCCAACCCAAACATGCTCTTTCATTCTGCGGCATTCAAAACCAAAGACACAGCTCCTAAATTAGTCGCTCTCACAATACTTTTCAGTAAAGGTTCCTCAGGAGACTGATGATATTGATCTACAAAATAAAACAACTCCTTCACACTAATGTCCCCTGGTTTCAACAGTGTTTTGGTTTTGCCCTCCCCCTACAATGACTACCTTCCTAGTAACTAGAGGTTTTAGAGGTACTTTCTGTTGCCTCTGCATAATTTCTACCTTGGGGTGGAGGCAGCTGTGAGGCTAGTGACTGAAGATCAGACTCACTGAAATCTGAGCTTGGTCTAACATCAGGGTCTGATCTAACACTCTCTTTTACTTTAGCTATTAACAGATAATTACCAAGATTGTATATTTACCTTTTTTCTTATTAGTCTGCACTTCCTTATTCATCTAGTGAGACAACTCCCCAGGAGTTGGATCTGATGAAATAAAATTCTAATTTTATGGCAAGACAAGAAAATGTAAACATAAAATTTTTCTCTGACCATTTGGGCCTCCTCCCTTCCCTTTAGTGTGTATTGTGCATCTGCACTAATCAGATCTCTCTAGGATATAACCTTCCTTCTTAACCTTGTAAGGAGTCATGGTGACCCACTCACTACTCACTTTGTACTTGCAGACCTGGACTGTATCAATATGTCAGTTGACATATAATCCTTTGTCTCAAAAACTATACAACTGTGCTTTGACCTCTAACAAATGGGACAGTCTTCAGAACTTTCTGAAAGTCTGCCTCCATAGTTATAATCCTCAGGTTGCATAAATAAAATTTTCATGCCTTTCTTAGATTGACTACTAATTTCTCATCAACAGATCCATCCCTAAATTCCATTGGCAACTTTTACCCTTCGTATCAGACTATAGCACAGCTGTTGCTCGATACCATGTATGATCACGAATCAAAGGTTCCTCATCCCCCACCTTTTCATCCTTTCTTTTCCCAAACTACATGTTTACGTGAGCCAGGGCTTTCTAACAAATCCCACTTCTCTGATACTAACTAAAGTAGTTCTGAACCCATTTCCAATGTGTATGTGTCAGAAGGTGGGGAGGGGGAGGTGGTTTCCTATACCAACAAGTAATTCTCAAATGTCAGCAAGGTGTCCTACAAGTAAACTTAATTATGATACTATCTATCCAGAGATAGCATCAGATTCCACAGGTTAGGGACCCAGTCCCATAAGACTGCCTTCACTTCAAATGTCAATTTCAAGCCAAGGTTGTTACCTGTACTTATGACCAACTGGCTATAAATCAAAGGTTCCTATGGCCTCCTCCTTGGTTTTAATTAATTTTCTAGAGTGACCTACAGAATTCAGAGAAACACTTTACCTACCAGATTACTAGTTTATTATCAAAGGATGTAATTCAGAAACAGCCAGCTGGATTACACAGGACAAGGTATGGGGAATGGGTGCAGAGCTTCCATGCTCTCTTGTAGTGCTCCACTCTCCCAGAATCTTCATGTGTTCTCCAAGTCTGAAGCTCTCCAAATCCCATCCTTTTGGGTGTTTATCGAGGCTTCATTACATGGGCATGATTGATTAAATCATTGGCTACTGGTGGTTGATTCAACTTCTACATTCTCTCCCTTCCCAGGAAGTAATAGGAGGGGTTTGGACTGAATATTACAACTTCTAATCACAGGGTTGGTTCCTCTGGCAATGGGTCACTATCTCTGGTGCTTTCCAAAAGTCATCTCATTAACATAAACCTAGTTGTGGTGGAAAAAGGCAGGGAAGCCTGGCATCCTGCAGTCCATGGGGTCCCAAAGAGTCAGACACAACTTAGCAACTGAACAACAAATGAATAACAAAACATGTATTTCACCATAATGGCTCTGAAGTGGATTTCAGGAACTGAGGATAAGAGACCAAACATTATCACAAAAGGTGTTCTCATTGCTCTTTTCCAGGAAATTTCAAGGGTTTCAGGAGCTGTGAGCCAGGGACAGTAGATGGAGACCAAATATATATGAGAAACATATCTTGGTCATCTGAATGACCAATTATATTCCTTATAAATCACAATACCACACAAAGCTTACTACAGTAACTGCAGCAATCTCAACAGTATGGTACTGGCATAAAGACAGAAACACAAATCAGTGAAACAGAATAAAGAGCCAAGAAATAATCCCTTGCATATATGTGGCCAAATGAGTTTTGACAAGGGTACCAAAACCATTCAATGGGGAATGAACATTCTTTTCAAGAAATGGTGTTGGGAAAACTGGATACCCACATGCGAAAGAATGGATTTGGAGCTCTATCTCATACCACATGTGAGAGTGAAAGTGTTAGTCACTCAGTCGTGTCTGTCCACCAGGCTCCTCTGTCCATGGAATTCTCCAGGCAAGAATACTGGACTGGGTAGCCATTCCCCTCTCCAGGGGCTCTTCCTGAGCCAGGGATCAAACCCAGGTCTCTCACAGCGCAGGCAGATTGTTCAACATCTGAGCCACCAGGGAAGCCCCATACCACGTACTAAAATTAATTCAAAGAGGATCAATGACCAACTCAAGAGCTAAAACGTTGAAACTCTTAGAAGAAAATATAGGGAAGAACTTAATGACATTGAGTTTGGCAATGATTTCTTGGATAGAACACCAAAACATAAGAAAAAATAAACTGGACTTTGTCAAAATTAAAGGCTTAGGTGTATCAAAAGATCCTTTCGAGACAGTGAAAAGGCAAGCCATAGAATGGGATAAAATACTTGCAAATCATATATATAATAAGGGGTTAATATCAAGAATATTTAAAGGACTCCTAAAAGTCAACAACAATAACAAAACAGACCAAACATCCCTATTTTTAAGAGTTTATTTTTAAGGGCAAAGTGAAGTGAAAGTGAAAGTTGCTCAGTCGTGTCCGACTCTGCAACCCCGTGGACTACACAGTCTATGGAATTCTCCAGGCCAGAATACTGGAGTGCATAGCCTTTCCCTTCTCCAGGGGATCTTCCCAACCCAGGGATCAAGCCCAGGTCTCCCGCATTGCAGGCGGACTCTTTACCAGCTGAGCCACAAGGGAAGCCCAAGAATACTGGATTGGGTAGCCTATGCCTTCTCCAGCAGATCTTTCCCACCCAGGAATCAAACCGGGGTCTCCTGCACTGCAGGCAGATTCTTTACCAACTGAGCTATGAAGGAAGCCCTCATTAAGGGCAAAGGCCTCAAATAGACTTTTTTTTTCAAAGATATGCAAATAGCCCAATAAGCACATGAAAAGATGCACAACATCACTGGTCATTAGGGAAATACAAAGCAAAACCACAAGATACCACTTCATACACATTAAGATGGGTACTATACAGAAAAATAACAAATGCTGGCAAGGATGTGGAGAAATTGATACCCATGTGCATTGCTGATGAGAATGAAAAATGATGTAGCCACTGTGGAAAACAGTATGTGAGTTCTTCAAAAAAATTAAACACAGAATTACCATATGATGTATCAATTCCACTTCTAGTTATTTAACCAAAATAACTGAAAGCAAAGACTGAATCAGATATTTGTGCCACCAATGTTCTTAGCATTATTCACAGCAGCCAAAAATTGGAAACAACCAAAATGTCCATTGACAGATGAATGGATAAACAAAATGTGGTATATACCAGCAACGAACTATTATTCAGCTGTAAAAAGAAATAAAATTTTGATACATGCTACAAGGATGAACTTTGAAAATATATGAAGCAGCCAGACACAAATAATAAATATTGTACGATTTGTTCACCTACTGCACCATGATACCCCCCACCTTCCTCCCCTCTGGAAACCATAAGTTTGCTCTCTGTAAGTCTGTTTATGTTTTCTAGTTTTTGTTGTTTTTTTTTTTTTTCCATCTGCACAGATTATGGGATTTCAGTTCCCAACCAGGAATTTAACCTGGGCCATATCAGTGAAAGCCCAGAATCCTAATCACTAGGGTAGCAGAGAACTCCCTCTGTTTCCGTTTTGTTTCTTTTGTCTTTTAGACTCCACATATAAGTGAGCTCATATGGTACTTGTCTTTCTCTGACTTATTTCACCTAGCAAACCATCAGCAAAATGAAAGAACAAGATATGGAATAGGAGAAAATAATTGTAAATGATATATCTGATAAGGGGTTTATATCCAAATTATTAAAAAATCACATAATTCAATATGAAAAGAAAAATGAACAATCAGATTAAAAAACGGGCACAGAACCTGAATGGACATTTCTCTAAAGGACATACAAAAGGCCAATCGACACATGAGAAGATGCTCAACATCACTAATCATCAGGGAAATGCAAATTTAAACCACAATGTGATATTACCTCATACCTGTTAGAATGTCTGTTATCAAAAAGACAAGAAGTAACATGTTGGCAAGGATGTGGAAAAAAAGGGAACCCTTTTGCACCTGCTGGTGGGAATATAAACTGGTGCAGCCACTATGGAAAACAGTTGCTCAAAAAATCAAAAATAGAACTGGCATACCATCAAGCAACCCCACTTCTGATAATTTAACTGAAGAACACAACACTAACTTTAAAAGATATATGCACCCTATATTCACTGCGGCATTATTTACATTAACCAAAATTTGGAAACAACCTAGATGTCCATCAACAGATGAATGGAAAAAGAAGATACACACACACACACACACAGATTACTCAGCCTTAAAAAAGAATGAAATTGACAGAAAACAGCAAAATTCTGTAAAGCAATTATCCTTCAGTAAAAAATAAATTAAAAAAAAGAATGAAATCGTGCCATTTGTCACAACATGGATAAATTTATACTGTATTTTAAAAGCCAAATGCATAAACTATAACTAAAAATCTGTACTAATGGACATATGTATAAAGATCTAATTTGTGACAATAACATAAAGAGGGAAATTGAGCAGTAAGGGCAGACTTTTACTCTTGAAACTAAGCTGATATTAATTCAAACTTGGGTGTTACGTAATTAAGACATGGTACACTGGGCTTCCCTGGTAGCTTAGGCAGTAAAAAACTTGCCTGAAATGCAGGAGACCTGGGTTTGATCCTTGGTCGGGAAGATTCCCTGGAGAAGGGAACTGCAATCCACTCCAGTATTCTTGCCTGGAGAATACTGGACATGGACAGAGGAGCCTGGTGCGCTACAGTCCATAGGGTCCCAAACAGTCAGACATGGCTGAGCAACTAACACACACACTAGAGAAACTGCCAAATTGTTTTGTATGTTGGCTGCAACTTTTTACATTTCCACCAGCAGGTTCAAGGGTTCCAAACTTTTTACATCCTTGCCAACACTATTATCCATTTATTAAAGAATTATAGCCATCCAGTGGGTGTGAAATGCTTTCACTGTGGTTTTGATTTGCAGTTCTCTAAAGATGTTGGGCATATTTTCATGTGTTTATTGGACATTTACATATCTTCTTTGAAAACATGTCTAATCAAATCCTTTGCCATTTTAATTGCTTTTTATTTGTCTTTATTGGGTGGCAAGAGTTCATTATATATTCTGGATACAAGTTCCATATCATATATATGATTTGCAAGTATTTTCTCCTATCCTATGAGTTGTCTTTCTAATTTACCAATGGCATCATTTGAAGCATGTTGCTAATTTTAAAGCCAAACTAAGTAAGTTTCATGGTTTTGCTCTGAGAAGTGTTTAAGGAAAATACTTCTTATTCATTATATTATTCATCAAATCCTGTTACTGATGTAGTGGAGTCAACACTTAAGTTACTCAAGATATCCATGTCACTGGTTTATTAAATCATTGTAACTCTTAGGATATTCTGGTAGATTGAGCTCTGGGGACAAAGATGCCAGAACAAAGCTATTTCAGGGAAGTTTGATTAACCAAAAATGATTTTTTGCTTCAATCACAATAGAAACTTATATGTATATGCTTTAAGTTATGACCGGTAAAAAAAAAAAAAAAGCTGGTATGTTACAGTTCCTATAATAAAAAGGCTGACTTCATTTTTTTAACTTTGACTACTTGATAGGTTTTAAGCCTCACCCCTCCCTCTCCTCTGCTCCACATATGAATAAGTTGATATCTTCCCCCTCTGCCCCACATCTGGGCAAGCTAATCAGAAAGCCAAGGTGCTCCCTCCTTAGGCACTGGCAAAAGTTCAAACCATCTGCAGGACCCTCAATCTGAACCCATCCCTTAGCTACCATAAAACTCAAAGGTCATATTCTTGTCCTATTCTCTTAAGCCATTTTCAGACCTGCCTGGGAGCTACCCTGCTCTGCCCAGAAAGCCTCATTATTGAGTAATAACTTTTTATACTGTCTTGGTGTGTATACATATGTGACATTATCAATACCAGCATCTGAACAAAATCTAGAGTGATAATGTATTTCATCTCTGAGGGGTGGCCACAACAGTCCCCAAAAAGAAAATATTTTTTTCCTGTACAATGGAGCCATGTTTCTTGCAGAATGAAGAGAGAGAGGGAATTAATTGTGTTGTTCATCTAGGCTATCTTTGGGAATTTTAATATTATATTTTGAAACTTTACTACATATATAATAACATTAATGGATTTATGTAAATCATAAAAGTTCCTACCACTGCTCTTGGTATACCAGAAAAATCACATTACTTTAACAGGAATCTCAAATGGAAAAGGTACAACCTTTGAGTCATTTCCTTTGGTTTTTTATCCACTTAAGATTTATATACCAAGGGATGACAGCAACAGAAGTTTTTGTTTTTCATATCAGACTGGTTTTGACTCAGAAGAAATAATCTGTTATGAAAACTGAAGGATGAGTGTGCCTCTTCTCTAAAAGCTTTTTTGTGCTTGATCACTGGTTCACTGAGGGAAGAACTGTTAGTTGTGGACCAGGATTTCTCACCTAAGGTGTTTCAGAGAACCTGAAGTACCCTGTAGGTTGAATGCAGGTCATGTAGTGGCATATAATGCAGACAGTGGAAAGATCATGAAGGATATTGTGCCTTGAAAGCCTTGCTAGGGAATCTGGTGATATGTAGATGGATTTCCTCTGAAAGTCCCTCTTTTAAAATTAAGGGCACAGCAAAGGGTCAGTAGATGCTAATGATCCAGTTGCGTTGTAGGAAGAGTTCTTGTTTTACTTAATGACAGGGAAGATGAGAAATCTACACTGAGTTTTACCCCCAGCCAGCAACATACTGAGATAAGTAGTATCTGGATCAGCTCTGATACTACATGGGTTTGCTTGAATTATTTTTCCAGGAAAGGAGATGAAACAAGAGACGAGCAATGAACAATTTGGAAACTGATTCTGCCTTCCATAATTCCCACCCAAGGAGAAACCATCAGCTTCTTCCTTTGATACACCTATACACCCTACACTCACCCTTCTCTTTAGCTGATGGAAAATTCTACACCTATCAACTGTTTTAAGTGTGTGCTCCATAGAGCATTTGAGACACAGAATACTTCCAAAGGGTCTGGTCCAACAGTTCTGTGAAGATCCCCAATTCTGAAGGCAGCACCCACAGATGGAACTCCATGCTATGGGAGTTCTGTGAATTAAAAACAAGTTATAAAGAACTTCAAATATCATCTACTGTATGTTGCAAAAAGCCAGCCTGCATTTTTTCACCCTTAATGCACATATGTGGCTGTCCTTCATTTCAACTCCTAGGTATACATAAGATAGATTCAGATTTGACCTTAATAGAAATTAAAGATAATTGCTAAAACTAGGGGCACATGACATCTTGTAGAGATTTTTCAGTTTAAGCCTTCCCCTCAAACACATAAAAAAAGGAGAGAGAGAAAATTCAATAGGAAGACCAGTATATGTACACTGCATTTTCCAATACTCAATTTTCCAATGCTGGCAGTTAAGGAAAGAGGATGATAACAGCAAAGGAGATAAAAGGTAGGAGAGGCAAAGGGGACCCGAGATCCCAATCTAAACTCTGGCATTCTATGCCACAAACTCTTAACCAGAACCTAGGTTCTGTTAGGTATAAACAGGAGGAGCTGAGGTAGTATGGACAACATGGCTTCAGCTCTGTAAACTGTACAAATAAATAAAATAGTGGGATTAGGGGAATTAATTTCTTCCTAACCACACACTCCTAAAGGACTTTGGTACCCTGTGGCTGTCTCATAGAGCTGAGCTCTGATCAAAAGGGATCAGCACAAACAAGGCACTGTCATCAAGCATAGGTGTAAATCACCAAGTCCAAAGCATTGGTCAGCAAATAAAAGCAAATATGAGAACAGTCATAAAGATGGGGCAAATGAGATTATCCATGAAGCAATTTCTGTGGTTAGACCTTAGAAAGGCACTCCTCTGAGACCCAGGAATACAGGGGGAGGGAGCCTCAGATGAAGCAGTAAACTTGGTACCCCAAAGATGAGCATGTGAATGTTGAGGACACAATGAGACTGGGTCCTTTTAGAACCACACTAACATGGCTTTGCTAGTTGGGGATGAGAACCAGGAATTTTCTTGAAGGTTATAAATCTTCCTGATGAGATATCATATGTGAAAGGCTAAGCACAAGTTCTGAAACTCAGACTGGAATGAAAGCATCTGTGTAAAAAAAAAAAAATAGAAAGAAAGCATCTGTGTCCCTTTACTCCTAAAGTCTATGTCTTCACCCCTTTTCCCAGATCTGCCCAGATGTCAGCTAAGACACAGTCCTGTCTTCTTGTGTAGGGTGATTCTCCTTCTTGAACATGTTGAAACTAAAGGATCTGTCAACATAAACTTGTTTTTTGTACCCTGCTACAGACATGGACTGTGCTCTTTTTAATCCTGTTATTTGTGCTTTATCCCTCTGACTAGATTTCAACTGAAGAACTAGGACAATGTTTTCACCAGTTTTAGCATGCAACTTTATTCACATGTAATTGAAATATTAAATGAATACACTTATGTTAATATAAAGCACAGAAGTATAACTTACTCAGAATGAATAGGTTCATTATCAGGTCATAATGCAAAAATACTAAAAATATCTGAACTTATATAGCACAATGAAAACCAACAAACATTCAAGCTCTCAAGATCATTTGGTATCCATAAAATTGGCTCCTTCAATCAGCACAGATAGCATAAATACTGAACTTTTAAGTTGCATTGGTTTCAAACTACAATACCAAAAAAACTGCTAAAGGTTTTGTGAGAACATACAGCTATTCAGAGTTTGAGTATTAATCTTATAACTTTATCTCTCACCTCAGGATCACTATGCTCTGCTAAGTCTTGTAGTTTCTGACCAAACTCTTTTGCGCCCTCAAATATGGAAATAAGTTCATATTTAGTGAACTCTTCCTTGGTAAATAGCTTCACCTTCTTTTTAAATTGGAAATTTATATTCTCAAATATTTCAATGATATTAAGAATACTGGCCTTTGACTCATTTTTGTTAAAGGGTGCAACCAATGATGACAACACTTTGGCACTGATCAGTTCTCTTGTATTGGCTTGATTTTTAGACAAGTGCAAACACACTTTTAAAACATAAAGCTTGGTTTTAACACTTCCCTTGTTTAACAAAGTGAGGAAATCTAGAATGTAATTGACAATTATATGGTGGTACTCAAACCTTACACTCAGCTGCACTAATAATTTTAATCCATCCAGCTGCATGGTGGAGTTCAAAGGATAAGTGATTATGTCCCTACAAACTTGATTTATGTACAACTCTCCTATTTGTGGTTCTCCAGAAAACTCAGAGCTGTCATCCACCATATTTAAAGTTCTAGGGTGTTCGTTAACATTGGGATTATTGACCAAGTTTTCAATCATAACAGTAATACCTACATCATGAATTATATCTTGGGTAAATGGATAAGCAGGACTGATACCCATTATCATTGTAGCTATTTCATGAATGAAAGGATCCCTAGTTAATTTAAGCAGGGCAACAAGTTTATCAAACTCTTTAGGCTCTAAACTAAAAACATATGATTTGCAGCGACAGGTTTTTGGATTGGGCCTATACTTTTCCCTACATTTAACCTGATTTTTGAGCTCAGCTAAAGTCTGAAAGTAAGGCCCATTACACGGTGGGATCTTGGTCAGAGGTCGAATCCCTAGAGGAGTTTCAATCAAGGTATCAACAAGAGTCCAATTCCCTCCTGGAGGTAAGGATTGCTCCCCTCCATCTACCGGAACTAGGACACAAAACCTGGCCCTTGACCATGCTTTTGCTTTTTGCTTTACAGTGAGTTCAGGTTTGGGTGTAGGCTTGGGCATTTCCTGGATCTTAGCTGGAGGCTTATACACTTGAAATGGGTTGTCTTCTTTAGGCCAGAACCAGGATCCTACACTAGGCTCTTCTCCAGTCCAAAACCAAGAACAGACATTTTTTCCATCCTCATCACTGAACTGAGTTACAGTACCAGCTCTGTCCCCAGCCTTCAACTTGATGCTGGCCTTGCTCCTTCTCTGGGACCTGGACCCAATGTTGTCTTTGGAACCGATATTGGCTTCCCTTCCAGCACCAGCCTTCACTTTATAATGGGTGACAGCACTGAGCCTGGACATAGGCATGGCCTTTGATTTGGTTTGGGACACTACACTAGGTTCTGTCAGGGGGGTTGCCTTGGTCTCAGCCATGACTCTAGTCTTAGTCTTAGATTCCATCTTGCTCACTCGCCTTGTCAGAGCCATGGCCTCAGCATAGGTCACTGTGTCCTGGCCACTGCTCTATCCCCAGCCTTGGCCTGGGTTACCAGTCCTGTTTTCAGTTCTGCCTCAGCCACTGCCTTGGCTTGGACCTTAGCCTTGGCTTTAGTGTTGGCAGGGCCACGGATGCCAGCTTTCAGGCCAACCTCAGGCCCTCCTCTGCCCTTGCCTCAGCACCAAAGTCAATCACAATCCAAGTTACAGGCGAGGCCAAGTTATATATCCCCACCCCTGTCTCAGCCTTGACTGAAGATCTCTCCCAGGTTGGTGTTTTCATACAAAGTCCAGTTGTCACTCAGCCCCCTTTCAAACTACAGGCTCTGCCAGTGATATAAACAACGCGCAGAGGAAGCTCACTCAGGGAAGGGAAGGATGGCTGTGTGCCTGAGCACAGCCCTGTGGAGGGTGGTGGTCTTCAGCCACTCCAAGGCCACCAGATCTGCCACTGAAGTTGGACCTAGGAGTGGAGGAAGGAAATGGGACTTTAAGTCTTTTTCTAACTTTTTTCCATGTTGATTAGCACAACATGGAAAGAGAAAAGTATGGAAATTCAGGGCTAAGTGGAAAAGGCAGATAATTAGCAAACTCTTCCTCCATTTCATGTTCCCTACTATTGCAGGTAAAATCAATGTTTTTTCCAGACACAAAACAAGAGCATGGAGAGTGGAAAAGTTGGATGGGAGTGAGAGAGGCTGAAGAATCCCTAGGCTGGCACTTTACCTCTGCTGCACCCAGGCAGATCTCCACTACTTCATCCTACAGGTCTACTGAGGAAGTCTCCACACACACAAACCTTCACTGATCTGCAGTAATTTCCTCCTCCTTTCCTTGTTTCCAGTGATGATAAGACTCACAGCAGACCTAAAAGGCAGATCTATGGACAAATAAACAGGAAGATATGAAAACTGATCTCTTGGTAGACTGACCTTGGTCCCTGGTCCCTACATTTGTAGTGTGTCTAGTGTTTCCCTCCTTCTTGTCCCTTTCCCCCATTGCCCTGCTTCATTCAGTACCACTCCTCCTCCCTGTTTCCCATCATATTCCTCTTCAGAAACTGCCCTAACATTTCTCTGTTTCAGAACTTGGCTAGGAAAACCAAGTGGGAAGTAACAAAAGCAGGTATTACCCTTCTATACCTCTAAAGCTTAGGAAGGCTTCCACCTAAATTGGCAGAAGACCAACTGCTACTGCTACTGCTAAGTCACTTCAGTCGTGTCCGACTCTGTGCGACCCCATAGATGGCAGCCCACCAGGCTCCCCTGTCCCTGGGATTCTCCAGGCAAGAACACTGGAGTGGGTTGCTATTTCCTTCTCCAATGCATGAAAGTGAAAGTGAAGTCGCCCAGTTGTGTCCGACTCTTCTCGACCCCATGGACTATAGCCCATCAGGCTCCTCCGTCCATGGGATTTTCCAGGCAAGAGTACTGGAGTGGGATGCCATTGCCTTCTCCAGGCAGAAGACCAAACAGGTTAGTAAACTGACAAAACAGAAGAGACAGATAATTCCCTAGTCTCAATCACTCTACCCTCCCACCAATCTAAACAGATACAGGGCACATTTCTCTTCCTCCTTATTTCCAAGCTTCAAGCTGAGTTCCCATTTACAAGTCTTCACAACAACTGAGAGGTCCGCAAATCTAAAGACAGATCTATACACAAAGACTCACAAGTGCAGAGATAAATAAATAAATACAGATACAGAAGACAATGGAGATTGAGTCCTTGGTAGATATCAGCACCTAAGACACTGATCCTTTCTGGATACAAGTACCTGACTGCCGAAAATTTCTTTCTTCCTCTCCTCCCCCAAGCCCCAAGCTCCTCTGCTCCATTCTCAGTCTGACAATTCCCCTGCAGAGACAACTCAAAAATCGCTGCAAGACTGTGCTGCTGGTAGTAAGGATGGAATGCTCAAACCACTGAAATTGTTTTGGAAATCAATGAAAAGTATTATTTTCTTGTTCTTATGTTTCCTTCTTCTCCCCAAAGCCTATCATTTTCTTCAACACTATAGGAAAAGGGAAGATGGTTTGGAAAGCCAGCAGAAAGGAGTTACCCCTAGATCCCTACCTGCTCTAGTCCTAGCCACCTACCACACCGAAGCACTGCCCTCTCTACAGAGGTTATGCCAATTTTCTTTTTCTTACTCCTCCTTTTGAGATTCACTGCCCCCTACAGATCATGTTTACAGAAACATGGAGAACCACAAACGTAGAAACAGACCTACACAAATGAACGCATGATACACACTCAATGACCCAATGAAAAGACAGTGGGAGAGACTTGGTTATTAATACTCAGCCTAGTAATCAGGACAGGAGGCTCTCTTCTAATACAGGGCCAAACACTTACAACCTCTTTTCACAGTCTCCCCAGGGCTCTCCAGACAACTGCTCTCACGAACAGCAGGAGCCCCTCCTCCTATTACTGTAATCCACCATTCCTCCGCTAGAGGCCGCTACTACTCTCCTTTCCCTCCCCAAACATGGTGGCGGGGTGCAGTGTCTGGAAGTCAAGCTAGCAAGAAGCAGATAATTCATTTATCATTGTATGCCACGCAAATGACCACTGTCCCTCTTTCCCTCTCACCAACCCCGTTCGCCCCAGGACCAAGTCACATCGCCCACGTTCACCTCTGACACCCGTATCCACACTCCCAAACAGTGCCCACCTCTTCATTGACCTGCTCCGCTTGGACGAGAAGTAGCTTTCTCATTTCCTTGCCTCGAAGGGGTGCAGACACCTACGAAAGA
Organism: Bos grunniens; assembly: GCF_055505025.1. Taxonomy (NCBI): domain Eukaryota; kingdom Metazoa; phylum Chordata; class Mammalia; order Artiodactyla; family Bovidae; genus Bos; species Bos grunniens. Next base: position 93,050,709 of record NC_141194.1, on the reverse strand, counting down.
GGGAAAGACAGATGAGCTCAAGGACATGAGACAATGGCGCCGACTGTTTGGAGACGGGCCCGGCACCTGGGACTCAGGACGAGATACCTACTTTATCAGATGAAAGACCGCAATTGGCATACGATTGTCACTTTTTGGTATTTCCTTCTTCTTGTCCCGAGGACACCTCAGGGACCCGCTCCTAGTAACTCTTTAACAGCCACCATTTCCTCCGCAGACTTTGTCTCGCCTCATCCCAAGAAACAACACAGACAACCAGAGCTGCTAGAGGGGAGTTGAAGAGGATCCGGCTTTACGGAAGCGGAGTGATACCACGCTTTGCATAGCGCCGCTCCTTCCTCTTCCGGCGAGCCGGGTCCCGCCCGCCCTGGCTGTTTACGCTGCTGGAGTGGGCGAGGTTTGGATATGGAGAAAGCCTCGCCGGTCGGTGAGAAGCCGACTAAATGAAAGGATCTGGTATTAGTTCCTTTCTCTTAGAGAGCTCCCCTACCGCAAACCTACAGTATTTTCCCCTGAACTGAAATGTGTACAGGTTTCGGGACGTGGCGTCAGTGAATCAGCTCTGACCTGATGAGGCAGACAGGTACCAAAATGTAGATTTACACATTCCGCTCTCCGAAGTCCGAGGTCCGCAGCTATGGGTGGGGTTAGGGGTGTGGGTAAAGGTCGGGAAAGAGGCTCAGGACCGACAGGCTCAAGACTGACACAGGAAGGTAAATTCTCGTCTATTCTGAAACTATGCATCCCTTCCATGAGAGAAGCCCTTCCATGAAAGTTCAGTTCAGTCGCGTCCAACTCTTTGCGACCCCCTGAACCACAGCACGCCAGGTTGTACATCACCAACACCCAGAGTCCACCCAAACCCATGTCCACTGAGTCGGTGATGCCATCCAGCCATCTTATCCTCTGTCGTCCCCTTCTCCTGCCCTCAATCTTTCCCAGCATCAGTAAATATTAGTAAGTAAGTATTAGTCCGGAGAAGGCAATGGCACTCCACTCCAGTACTCTTGCCTGGAAAATCCCATGGACGGAGGAGCCTGGTAGGCTGCAGTCCATGGGGTCACGAAGAGTCGGACACTTACTGAGCGACTTCACTTTCACTTTTCACTTTCATGCATTGGAGAAGGAAATGGCAACCCACTCCAGTGTTCTGGCCTGGAGAATCCCAGGGATGGGGGAGCCTGTTGGGCTGCCGTCTGCGGGGTTGCACAGAATCGAACATGACTGAAGCGACTTAGCAGCAGCAAGTATTAGTCGCTCAGTCGCGCCTGTCTCTTTGAGACCCCATGGACTGCAGCCCACCAGGCTGCACTGTCCATGAGATTATCCAGGCAAGGATACTGGAGTGGTTTGCCATTTCCTTCTCCAGGGGATCTTCCCAAACCAGGGTTTGAACCTGGGTCTCCTGCACTGCAGGCAGATTCTTTACTGACTGCGCTACAAGGAAAGCCTCCAATGAGTCAGCTCTTTGCATGGTGGCTAAAGTATTGGAGTTTCAGCTTCAACATCAGTCCTTCCAATGAACACCCAGGACTGATCTCCTCTAGCATGGACTGGCTGGATCTCCTTGCAGCCCAAGGGAGTCTCAAGAGTCTTCTCCAACACCACAGTTCAAAAGCATCAATTCTTTGGCGCTCAGCTTTCTTTATAGTCCAACTCTCACATCCATACATGACTACTGGAAAAACCATAGCCTTGACTAGACGGACCTTTGTTGACAAAGTAATGTCTCTGCTTTTTAATATACTGTCTAGGTTGCTCATAACTTCCTTCCAAGGAGCAGGTGTCTTTTAATTTCATGGCTGCACTCACCATCCACAGTGATTTTGGAGCCCAGAAAAATAAAGTCAGCCACTGTTTCCTCTGTTTCCCCATCTATTTGCCATGAAGTGATGGGACCGGATGTCATGATCTTAGTTTTCTGAATGTGGAGCTTTAAGCCAACTTTGTCACTCTCCTCTTTCACTTTCATCAAGAGGCTCTTTAGTTCTTCACTTTCTGCCATAAGGGTGGTGTCATATGCATATCTGAGGTTATTGATATTTCTCCCGGCAATCTTGATTCCAGCTTGTGCTTCCTCCAGCCCAGCGTTTCTCATGATGTACTCTGCATATAAGTTAAATAAGCAGGGTGACAATATACAGCCTTGACGTACTCCTTTTCCTGTTTGGAACCAGTCTGTTGTTCCATGTCCAGTTCTAACTGTTGCTTCCTGACCTGCATACAGGTTTCTCAAGCCCCTCCAAACCGTCCTTCCCAGCAATCCATTTGCCCAGTGAATGGGTTAGGGATTCTGGAAATCTGCTCTGATCGGATGTACTGATCAATGTCAAACACCTTGGTCTTGTTCTTCTCTAAGTCTCTGGCCCTTATTGCCTACTTTATTTCTTTCACAGAAATAGTTGAAGATAAGGTGGGTAGAGAATACAGGGAAAGCACAGATGTATGGAGAGAAGCATATTAATACCATACTAGGCAGGTGTGTACATATGCCATTCTTATGCCCTGCCTCCCCTCTGAATGCCCACAATATTTTCTACACCTAAATATGCAAGGGCCTGCTTATGGGTATGTAGAAAACAATTCTGTACTCATAGAAGAGGATGAGTACTCAGATATCTTTGTACCCTTAAATACCTCCCTCCCCCCGCCCATACACACACTCCCATACCCCCACCACAGGGTTTCCTTATTTATCACCTAAAATGGAATATGAAATGGAAGAGAGTTAAGAAAGCAGCACTGAATAAGAATGGGTTAAATGCCAAACTATCTCATTGTGGGCCCCTCTTTATGCCTCACCACATATTGTTGTTCAGTTGCTCAGTCCTGTCAGAATCTTTGCAACCACATGAACTGAAGGAACTCCAGGCTTCCCTGTCCTTCACCATCTCCTGGAGTTTGCTCAAACTCGTGTCTATTGACTTGATGATTATGCTATCCAACCATTTCATTCTCTGTTGCTCCCTACTCCTCCTGCCCCTCAATCTTTCCCAACATCAGGGTCTTTTCCAATGAGTCAGCTCGCATCAAGAGGCCAAAGTATTGAAGCTTCAGCTTGAGCATAAGTCCTCCCAATGAATATTCAGGATTGATTTCCTTTAGGATTGACTCATTTTATTTCCTTGCTATCCAAAGGACTCTCAAGAGTCTTCTCCAGCACCACAGTGCTAAAGCCTCAGTTCTTCAGTTCTCTGCTTTCTTTATGGTCCAGCGCTCACGTCCATACATGACTACCAGAAAAACCATAGCTTTGACTATATGGACCTTTGTCAGCAAAGTGATGTCTCTGCTTTTTTAATACACTGTCTAGGTTGGTCATAGCTTTTCTTCCAAGGAGCAAGAGTCTTTTAATTTCATGGCTGTGGTCACCATCTGCAGTGATTTTGGAGCCCAAGAAAATAAAGTCTCTCACTGTTTCCATTTTTTCCCATCTATTTGCCATGAAATGATAAGACCGGATGCTGTGATCTTCGTTTTTTGAATGTTGAGTTTTAAGCCAGCTTTTTCACTCTCCTCTTTCACCCTCATTAAGAGGCTCTTGGTTCCTCTTTGCTTTCTGCCATTAGGATGGTGTCATCTGCATATCTGAAGTTACTGATATTTCTCCTGTCAATCTTGATTCCAGCTTGAACTTCATCCAGCCTGTCATTTTGCATGATGTACTCTGCATATAAGTTAAATAAGCAGGGTGACAATATATAGCCTTGACATACTCCTTTCCCAGTTTTGAACCAGTCTGTTGTTTCATGTTCGGTTCTAACTGTTACTTCTTGACCTGCATACAGGTTTGTTAGGAGACATGTAAGGTTATCTGGTATTCCCATCTCTTTAAGAATTTTTCAGTTTGTTGTGATCCACACAGTCAAAGACTTCAGTGTAGTCAATGAAGCAGAAGTAGATGTTTTTGTGGAATTACCTTGCTTTATTGATGCTCCAATGGAGGTTGGCAATTTGATCTCTGATTCCTCTGCCTTTTCTAAATCAGCTTGAATATCTGGATGTTCTCTGTTCATGTACTGTTGAAGACTAGCTTGAAGGATTTTGAGCATTACCTTGCTAGCATGTGAAATGAGTGAAATTGTGAGGTAGTTTGAACATTCTTTGGCATTGCCCTTCTCTGGGATTGGAATGAAAACTGATCTTTTCCAGTCCTGTGGCCACTGCTGAGTTTTCCAAATTTGCTGGCATATTGAGTGCAGCACTTTAACAGCATCCTCAGATTTGAAATAGCTCAGCTGGAATTCCATCATCTCCACTAGCTTTGTTTTTAGTGATGCTTCCTGATGCCCACTTGATTTCACACTCCAGAATGTCTGGCTGTAGGTGAGTGATCACAGCATCCTGGTTATCCAGGTGATTAAGACCTTTTTTGTACAGTTCTTCTGTGTATTCTTGACACCTTTCTTAATCTCTTCTGCTTCTGTTAGGCCCATACCATTTCTGTCCTTTATTGCACTCATCTTTGCATGAAATATTCCCTTGGTATCTATAATTTTCTTGAAGAGATATCTCGTCTTTCCCATTCTATTTTTTTCCCTCTATTTCTTTGCATTGTTCTGTTAAGAAGACTTTCTTATCTCTCCTTGCTTCTTGGAACTCTGCATTCAGATGCTTATATCTTTCCTTTTCTCCTTTGCCTTTAACTTCTCTTCTTTTCTTGGATGTTCTTAAGGCCTTCTTACACCAACCATATTGCCAGCATAAAAAGTCAGGTGAGGTAGAGGAAATATCAGAAAAGGAGGAGAGGAGAAGCAATTTGAGGCCAGACCACCCCAGAGGTTCTGGGCAGCCCTCTGCAGTTCTGCTTTCATTGTTTCTGGGGCCATGGGAGTGAAGGTGGAAAGGCGCACCTGTGGCGCCAAGCCCCTGCCCCTCTTCTAAGGGAAGGCAGCCCCTGATAGACCTCTGGCTGAGGAGACAAACCACTTGTCTGCGCCAGTGTCGTCATTCTTTCTGCCACGCTGCTCTTGTCTCAGTCGCTGTGGTGGCACACTTTACCATTTCACTGTCCACACAGTTGCCCAGCAAAGAGGATCTTTCCCTGACAGGACCTGCACCTGCTCAGACAATCCTCCCTGTTTCTCATCCCACAGCGAGGGGTCAGGCACCATGTAGGGGCAGTCCTGGCTCCTCTTACAATGTTCTCTCTAAGGAAAAGGGACACTACCCACTCACTTCTCATGGCAGATCCTTGAACTGCTCTCCTGATTCCTCCTCTTCTCTCACCACTGTGTCCTGCCTAATGAATGCATTGCTCATTCTCCCTGAATATATATATTCTTTTCAAGTTGAAACAAGTGAGGGGCCATTTAGTCATGAAAATTCCGTGGTATCTTCTACTGTTTGTACATCAAGACCTGTCTCTAGGTTTGTCTTTGTCTTTCCCTGGTGGCTCAGATGGTAAAGAACCTGCCTGCAATGCAGGAGACCCAGATTCGATCCCTGAGTCAGGAAGGTCCCTTGCAGAAGGGAATGGCTATCCACTCCAGTATTCTTGCAGGAATAATTCCATGGACAGATGAGCCTGGTGGGCTACAATCCATGGAATCACAGAGTCTGACAGGACTGAGCAACTAACACCTTCACTTTTCACTTTGATGTCTGTAAACCAAAGGCTTTGCCTAGAGTCTGCCACACTGAAGATGCTCTCTAATTTTCAGTGGAGGAAGGAAGCAAAGAATTTCTTTTAATATATTTTGGAAAGAAATCTTGAGTATCTTAATAACATGTATTGCAATGAACATTTGGGGGGACACATTTGATAAAAGGTTTTTATCCTTTTCTGTCTTCTTTTCATGCTTGAAACTGTACCTTACTAAGGTCTTCAATATATAGCAAACCTCTGTGGATTCATAAAGAAAAGACCAATGACCACCAACCCAGTAGAAAAATGGTAAAACATTGTTCATCAAAAGACAATGTCTCTCAAATATACAAGAAAATATTTCACCTCACTGACAATAACAGAAGTGCAAATTATAATTACAATGATATACTGTTTCTCATCAATCATATTGGCAAAGAACAAGAAGTTTGGAAACAAATTGGAATGGAGAAGAGGTGGGAAAACCGGCATTCTTATGCATTGTTGGTGGCTTACCTCTTTTGGAGGACAGTCAAAGATGTGAAAGAGACTTGGAGACTTACTTGTATGAGCCTGTCTTAGAGGATATTTAAAACACAACACATATTCTTAGAAATGCTCCAACTTCTCAGACTTACACACTTGGACTCTAAGATGGGCCACCATTTTAGTAAAAGACAGTGAAAAAGGCCCATTGGTTGGCTTATCAATTTCCAGTTCTGAAATGGCTTTAATGAGGGTAGATGGCTTATCCTCCAGATTTGAAGAACAAGCTTCCAAGACACCCTTAACTACACATTCTCCTGTGAGAGTCACAATCTATTTTACTGGGTAAATCCATAATTAATGCTGTAAAGATACTGCTACTACTATTACAGATAATGTTGCTTTTCATTGAGGAGACTGTATCTGAATCCACACGAAAGCATGATGTGAAACAGCACTCTTGATACTCAAGAAACATCTAAAGAGCAGAAATGATAGCTGTTGAAAATAATGATTATGGGAGATAGGCTTTCTATTTTTAGGCATCTTTTTTGTTTTAGGGTGGTCCCAGATTTTGGCCCTTCCATTGGAAGAAACAAAGAACAATGAGATAGTTCTCATGATCATACTGTTAACTGAATTCATATGTTGCTTTAGAAATGTACTTTGTTCTGAAAATAATTCAACTTCTTTTCTACCACAATTTTTTTCTATTGAACTTTCTGGGAATATTTATTTTCCCAATCCTTTAACTTATTTTTTATTGCCTAAGTTGTGTATGCTCATAGTAGAAAAAATAGTAAATATAAGAAAAATTATTAGGAAAAGTATAGAATATCCTGGGGCTTCCCTGGTGGCTCAAATAGTAAAGAATCTGCCTGCAATTCAGGAGACCTGAATTTGATCCCTGGGTCAGGAAGATCCCCTGGAGAAAGGGATGGTTACCTACTGCAGTATTCTTGCCTGGAGAATTCCATGGACAGAGAAGCCTGTTGGGCTATAGTCCATGGGGTCACAAAGAATCAGACATGACTGAGTGACTGGCACACACACACATACTATATCCTAACACTGATAAATACCACTAATATTTTGGTACATAATATTCCAGACTTGTATCAGTGCCAACCTGTGTGTATAAACACACACACACACACACACACACACACACATATCTTAACCAAAAACATTTCATTATGTTTATTTCATTGTAATCAGTTACCTTTCCAGCAGCTGGAACATGCTGTTATATTTCTTATTCTTAAAACATTCTTGGGAACCTATTTCAACACAATAAAGGCCATATACAACAAACCCATAGCAAACGTCATTCTCAATGGTGAAAAATTGAGAATAAATATTGTAAAAATGAATACACTACCAAAGCAACTTACAGATTTAAAATTAAATTATCAGTGACATTTTCCACAGAACAAGTACGAAAAATTTTAAAATTTGTATGGAAACATGAAAGAGTGGATGTGAGAGGAATTCTAAGGATTTGAGGTGGATAGATTTAAGATAGACTTTGGAGTTTGGGGCAGGAGTGGGGAGGTGCCTGTCTGGAGCTTCCTGTCAACCCAAGAGATGTGGAAATTCAGTCTTACACCTGGAGCACTGGACAAAAATATTGTCCACGTTGCTCCTGGAAACAGATCATATAAATCTGTAATGATAGAAAACTTGGCTAGGAACTACATATCACATTCAGGATAAGAGTACCCCTGGGAAAGTGAGAGGGGAGTGGAAATGGGGTGAAGGTTAAGAAAACCTGAATTTTTCTGTAATGTTTTTATTCCTTAAAAAAAAAAAGACAATAAATATACCTAAATATCAACAACATCCAAATCAGAGTGGCAGAAACACTGGTGTTTATTATATTTAATGTATGGGACATTGTAGGTACTCAGTGAATGTCATTTGTTGAATGAGCTTGTTTTTCTGTTTTACAAGTTCACCCAACAAACACACAAAACTCTCAAGTTTGCACCCCATGCTACAAGAGCATAGAAAAATAAATGAAGAGATGTGGAGGAGGTGGAAGAGATGTGGAAGAAATGCTTGAGGAGACAGTGATTGATGATCTATGTAGATCTCTTCCACAATACAAGAGCCATATAGAAAATATGGAGTACAAGCTGAAGATATAGTCCTATCTTCATTTTATCTTAACATTCTAAGGTTCTGGGTGAATATACAGAAAATCACCTTGAAGACTGAGTTCTTGCAAGTAACTACCAGATCCTCACTTTTCTCCCCAACATAGACACTGGGTGGTGCTGCTGTCCAAGAATTCTGCTCTATCCTGGACTTGCTGCTGCTGCTGCTGCTAAGTCGCTTCAGTCGTGTCTGACTCTGTGCGACCCCACAGACGGCAGCCCACCAGGCTCCCCCGTCCCTGGGATTCTCCAGGCAAGAACACTGGAGTGGGTTGCCATTTCCTTCTCCAATGCATGAAAGTGAAAAGTGAAAGTGAAGTCGCTCAGTCGTGTCCGACTCTTAGTGACCCCATGGACTGCAGCCTACCAGGCCCCTCCATCCATGGGATTTTCCAGGCAAGAGTACTGGAGTGGGGTGCCATTGCCTTCTCCCCTGGACTTACTACTTCAATCTAAAGATGGGTGTTTAAGCAACTACTGTGGATCAAGCAAAATGATCAAGATTGGAGAAAATCAAGATGAATAGCCTCAGCAGATTCTCTGATTACCCTAAACTGACTGTTACCATGTTCACTGGCTGAAAATCGGAAAATATAACTTACATAGGAGCCCACCACTGTCACAGAAATGCTCAGCTGAGAGAGTGAATGACCCCAAACCGCTCACCCTCTTCATGAACATCCCTCCCCCATGACCTCGCAGAATTAGAACAGACAACACTGAACATTGCTTCCAAATCACTGTTTGGTCGTCACAACGTATAGCTCCTATGGCTATAAAAAGCAGGGAGTATCTGATTAAGACTCCTTCAGCTTGGATCTCGGAGCTTCAGACAGATATAAAGCTAACTGAGTAAGATGTATCTACTTATTGTAAAGGTCCCTATTATCATGGAGGAGTGAGCATACATAGGAGGAAGGGAAGTGGACCCTCAGAATGGACGTAGTGGGAGAAGCAGGGGAGTTAGGCCAGCCATCAATCCCTGGAGGAATCAGAGTGAGTTTGAATGGGGCCTAGGAAGGCAAATCTGGTATGACCTTATTAAACTCTGATAGCTCAGTTGGTAAAGAATCAGCCTGCAGTGCAGGAGACCCAGATTAGATTCCTGGGTCGGGAAGATCCCCTGGAGAAGGGATAGGCTACCCACTCCAGTATTCCTGGGTTTCCCTTGTGGCTCAGCTGGTAAAGAATCCGCCTACAATGTGGGAGACCTGGGTTGGAAAGATCCCCTGGAGAAGGGAAAGGCTACCCATTCCAGTATTCTGGCCTAGAGAATTCCATGGAATGTATAGTTCATGGGGTCACAAAGAGTCGGACGCGACTGAACGACTTGGCACTGGGGAAGCGAATCTGGTATGACAGTATTAACACCAGGTTGCAGGGGTGAGGTCCTGAGTAGAGGAGAAATAGTGGACTAAGGCTAGCAAGGCTAAAGCGGTGGGAGGGGCAAGGAGGCGGATCTAGGATTTCTTGACCAATCAGAGATTGTTAGGGTGGGTTTGGGGGGCGGGGCCTGCCACGCAACTTATAACTGCAGGAGCTCCTCACGGTAACACTAACCTCCTTCAGAGTGTGAAGCGGTGTCGGTGCAGTAGTCTACCTTTCTCTGGTCTTCAAGTCTTCGGGTGAGGATGTGCGGCCCCGCCAGAGCTAGAGGGCTATGGGGAGAGGAGGGCGTGGTGGCCGCGGGGCTGGCGAATCCGGCCTGCAGAAATTGGAAGGGTGGAAGTTGGACGCGCGACTTGTAGCGGCGCGTTCTGGCTAGTGCAGGCTTTTGTCTTCACAGCGCCGCCTTCTGAGCTGGATTCGGATCCTTCTCGGGTCGGTCCCTGGCAGGTCCGGAGGCAGGAGCCCCAAGAGCGGCCGTCCGATGCGGCTGTAGGTCCGATGCTGAGGGGACGAGGAGTTTGGGTCTCGGAATGAGCACTCTGGGGCTGGCCCTTTGCTCCCTCCGCTCCTGTGACTGTTCGGTTGGACTGGGCTCCCAACAATGATGATAGTTATTTTAAAATGTAAGCAAATTGCTGCTAACAGCATGGCTTATTTGCCCAGCCCTCTTATTATTTGAAGTCCCTATTTTCTGCCCTCTGGAGATTGGCGGCCAATCACTTGTCAAGGAGGGTCCTAGGGTGACCCCGACGGAGAGAAGGCATATTTGGGACGTCTGGCTGTTTGGGAGCTTCTCCATTCTAGTGTAGGCACTAGACATGCCTTACTCCACCGGGTGAGACCAGACACGCTCAGAAGAGCTGTGCTTTCCGGGCTCAGTTCAGTTCAGTTCAGTCGCTCAATCGTGTCCGACTCTTTGCGACCCCGTGAATCGCAGCACGCCAGGCCTCCCTGTCCATCACCAACTCCCGGAGTTCACCCAGACTCACGTCCATTAAGTCAGTGATGCCATCCAGCCTTCTCATCCTCTGTCGTCCCCTTCTCCTCCTGCCCCCAATCCCTCCCGGCATCAGAGTCTTTTCCAATGAGTCAACTCTTCGCATGACGTGGCCAAAGTACTGGAGTTTCAGCTTTAGCATCATTCCCTCCAAAGAAATCCCAGGGCTGATCTCCTTTCCAGGCTCAGAGGTCTCCTACTGTCTCCTCTGGACAAACCCAGAATAATCACTGGGTACCTCACCTCCTAGCTTCATGTCCTCCTCTCTCCTCCTGAGGAGAAAACATAGTGAAATAAAAATCAACTCTGTTTGGTTTATCCCATTCTGCTGAAGTTCCTGGTTTGATCTTAATTAGCCGTGCTGTCTTACAGCATTTACAAACCAGTCCCACAAGGAGCTATTGTGAGGCATGTCATTAATTATAACGGGATTAAATCCCCCCTTCCCTTATTGCAGCACCTTGATCTATTATCTTTGGGCAAATGAAAAGAAACTAGTACAATTTAGTTCAGTTCAGTCGCTCAGTCGTGTCTGACTCTTTGCGACCCCATGGACTGCAGCATGCCAGGCCTCCCTGTCCATCACCAAATCCCGGAGTTTACTCAAACTCATGCCCATTGAGGCGGTGATGCCAGCCAACCATCTCATCCTCTGTCATCCCCTTCTCCTCCTGCCTTCAATCATTCCCAGCATCAGGACTTATCAAATGAGTCAGTTCTTTGCATCAGGTGGCCAAAGTATTGGAGTTTCAGCTTCAGCATTAGTCCTTCCAATGAATATTCAGGACTGATTTTCTTTAGGATGGACTGGTTGGATCTCCTTGCAGTACAAGGGACTCTCAAGAGTCTTCTCCAATACCACAGTTCAAAAGCATCAATTCTTCGGCCCTCAGCTTTCTTTATAGTCCAACTCTCACATCCATACATTACTGGAAAAACCATAGCTTTGACTAGATGGACCTTTGCTGGCAAAGTAATGTCTCTTCTTTAAAAAAAAATGCAGTACAACTTATGCCACCCTTTACTGTGTGCTGCTCCCTAACCCCAATAAAAATGTCATATAAAGTGAAAGTGTTCAAATAGTGCTATCTCCTGTTACAAATTCATTAGCTGGTTAAGCCTAGTCATTTTTTCTTCTATCTCTATTTGCTCTTGTACTTTTATCCCTACCTCCAACTGACCTTGCTTGTGATTTTTAAGAGAGTCAGACACATCAACTCTGGGTTTTAGAGCATCTTGATTTATAGTGCATCCTGATTCAGTGGTTTTTACTATTGGAAATAGGGTAATGATGTGCAATTCAAAAGCATTTTGATAAAAACATGACTTTCCTAAGATGTGTGCTGTTTTCTTGTTGAAAATCAGAAGGTAAAATCCATATTGATATTAAACTTGAGAATTTGGGGTTGTGATCCTTTAGCATGATAATAGTTTTGCCAGTTAAGTTAAAAAAAAAGTTTTTTTCAGTCTTTCTTTTAGCCAAGATGAGTGATAAATCAGACTTATCTGAAGTGGAGAAGTTTGACAAGTAAAAACTGAAGAAAACTAATACTGAAGAAAAAAAAATACTCTCCCCTCAAAGGAAAGTAAGTCATGTGGCAATGTGGGGGAGTGGCTCTAGTGAAGAAAAGCATTGGTGAGCATTCACAGGTTCAGTAAATAAACTCTCCTAGTAAATTTTGCCACAGAGTAAGTAATAATTAAGTACACTGAATTTAATGCAGCAAATAAAAATATCAAATTGTCTAAGTACCTGGCTTTTATAAATGGTTTTTACATGATAAACTCAAGAAGTAATAGGGGAATAAAAAACTATTTTCTTGTTGGAAAATCACTAAAAATCACATTGCAATCAATTTTGGAATATTATACTTAGCACTCAAAAAGTCTTAGTTTTGTCACTCATATGGTTGTTTGGAATTTTCTGCATCTAACAACTTAGTTCCATGATCTCATTTCTGAAGAACTATATAAGCTCTGCAGTTTTGGCTTTCTGTACCTGACAATGAGGCAGAGAACAAGTTTAGATATTCAGTTCACTCAGGGCTTCCAGACTCGAGGGATCGGTTTTGCCTTTGAGATTTACAGCCTGATGGAGAAACTCTAAGCGTATTCACAAAACTGAGGGACACTTTCTGTCATGTTTCTGTTATTCAATAGTTTCTAAGTTAATCAAAATTGTCTGAAAGGGTATAATTTCCTAACTATATCAGTTCAGTTCAGTCACTCCGTCATGTCCAACTCTTTGCGACCCCATGAATTGCAGCACGCCAGGCCTCCCTGTCCATCACCAACTCCTGGAGTTCACTCAAATTCATGCCATCGAGTCAGTGATGCCATCCAGCCATCTCATCCTCTGTCATCCCCTTCTCCTGCCCCCAATCCCTCCCAGCATCAGAGTCTTTTCCAATGAGTCAACTCTTCGCATCAGGTGGCCAAAGTATTGGAATTTCAGCTTTAGCATCAGTCGTTCCAAAGAACACCCAGGACTGATCTCCTTTAGAATGGACTGGTTGGATCTCCTTGCAGTCCAAGGGACTGTCAAGAGTCTTCTCCAACACCACAGTTCAAAAGCATCAATTCTGTGCTCAGCTTTCTTCACAGTCCAACTCTTACATCCATACATGATCACTGGAAAAACCATAGACTTGACTAGACGGACCTTTGTTGGCAAAGTAATGTCTCTGCTTTTGAATATGCTATCTAGGTTGGTCATAACTTGCCTTCCAAGGAGTAAGCATCTTTTAATTTCATGGCTGCAGTCACCATCTGCAGTGATTTTGGAGCCCAAAAAAATAAAGTCTGACACCGTTTCCACTGTTTCCTCATCTATTTCCCATGAAGTGATGGGACCAGATGCCATGATCTTAGTTTTCTGAATGTTGAGCTTTATGCCAACTTTTTCAGTCTCCTCTTTCACTTTCATCAAGACGAGTCACATGGAAAAGGCTCTTCTCTGTCCAGGTGAGGTGGTCATGACTTGCTTTTTTCCATAGTTGGAGTCACAGAATTTGAGAACCTTGGAAGAGGAGGTCATATTGACTAGTATTCTTATCTCGAAGATGAGGAAATGAAAACCTGGTAAATAAGGATTGGGATTTAATATTACTCAGCCATTAAAAAGAATACATTTGAATCAGTTCTGTGAGGTGGATGAAACTGGAACCTGTTATACAGAGTGACGTAAGCCAGAAAGAAAAACACCAATACAGTATACTAATGCATATATATATGGAATTTAGAAAGATGGTGGAAATGATAACCCTATATGCGAGACAGCAAAAGAGACACAGATGTATAGAGCAGTCTTTTGGACTCTGTGAGAGAAGGTGAGGGTGGGATGATTTGAGAGAATAGAATTGAAACATGTATATTATCATATGTGAAACAGATCACCAGTCCAGGTTCGATGCATGAGACAGGGTGCTCAGGGCTGGTGCACTGGGATGACTCTGAGGGATGGGATGGGGAGGGTGATAGGAGGGCGGTTCATGATGGGGAACACATGTACATCCATGGCTAATTCATGTCAATGTATGGCAAAACCGCTACAATATTGTAAAGTAATTAGCCTCCAATTAAATAAATTAAAAAAAATAAACTGTATTCTCTTGTTTTCTGAAAGTGTTTTTCAATTTAATGAGAGGAGACCCCCAAGCCTGGGATTAGATAGAGAAGGGGGCAAGAGACACTTACTAACACCCACTTTGCTGAGCACATCACCTCTTCTGTTGAACATCATCTCAGAAATCTAATATCTTCTGATGAGCTGCAGCACTGAACCTCTGGTCTATTTCTTGTCTTGAACAGAATCCACTGTCTTATGAATCAATCATTTTTGGTGTTCATGGTGAGAACAAGGAATACATGTAAATGGGAGTGACCCAATCCCTGCCCATATGCAGTATTTTATCACTTTCAGTTTATAAAAACCAGTCACTTATAATCCCACCAATTAGAGGCATTAGCATTTGGGTGCCTAATCACCCATACTCTGGTATACTACAGACACAACTTAGGGCTATTGTGAGTTTGGTTCCAGACCACTGCAATAAAGCAAATATTGCAATAGAATGAGTCACACAAAGTTTTTGGTTTCCCAGTGCATATGTTATATTTATGTTTAAGTTATGTTTACACTATACAATCAACCCTTGAACAACATGAGTTTGAATTGCGAGTCTGCTTACACACAGATTTTTTTCAATAAATATGTGGGGAAAATGTTTTAAGATTTGCCATAATTTGAGAAACTCACAAACCACATAACATAGAAATATAAAAAAATTTTTTAATTCACTATATCTTGAATGAATTAAAATATGTGTAAATATAATGTAGAATATATGTTTTAATCAACTGTTATCAGCAAGGCTTCCAGTCCACAGTAGGCTATTTTTAGTTAAGTCTTGGGGGAATCAAAAGTTATACATGGATTTCTGACTGTGCAGGGGTTAGTGCCCCTAATTCCTGCATGTTTCAAAGGACAATTATATCGTAGTCTATTAAGTGTGCAATAGCATTATGTCTAAAAAGCAATGTACATACCTTAAGTAAAAAAACCCACTTTATTGCTAAAAAATGTTAGTCACCATCTGAGCCTTCAGTGAGCCATAATCTTTTTTCTGGTGGAGAGTTTGAAATATTGCAAGAATTACTGTAATGTGCAGGGAAATGAAGTGAACCAATTACCAAGGTGCGACACAGATACAAAGTGAGCAAATGCTGTTGGAAAAACATGGGGGTAACATACTGTCTTACACAAAGTTGCCACAAACCTTCAATCTGCAGAAATAAAAAATTACAGCATCAAAAAACCCAGCACAATACAGTGAAGCACAATAAAATGAGGTACGTCTGTATGTATCTTTTCCTACAAGAAAGGGATTATGCCGTTCAGACCTATTTGAAACATCATGTTATCTTGCCACTCCTTTCTTTTTTAAAAATTAATTAATTTATTTTAATTGGGGGCTAACTACTTTACAATATTGTAGTGGCTTTTGCCATATATCGACACGAATCAGCCACGGGTATACACGTGTCCCCCATCCTGAACCCCCTCCCACCTCCCTCACCATCCCATCCCTCAGGGTCGTCCCAGTGCACCGGCCCTGAGTGCCCTGTCTCATGCATCGAACCTGGACTGGCAATCTATTTCACATATGGTAATATACACATTTCAATGCTATTCTTTCAAATCATCCTACCCTCACCTTCTCCCACAGAGTCCAAAAGTCTGTTTTTTTATCTCTGTGTCCCTTTTGCTGTCTTGCATATAAGGTCATCATTACTATCTTGCTAAATTCCATATATGAATTAATATACTGTATTGGCTTACCACTCCTTTCTAATGGACTACCCTCCAAGGGAGCTGGAAGCTGTTTTCTATGCTAGAGCATAAACTTCCACAAGGAAAACAGTAGATATCATAGGTCTTAGTGTTGCTGGAGGATTTGAGACTTGGAAGAAACCATGTTGGCCACCAAGACTTAACCTCTTGCTTGAAATAATTATCCTATAGAGTTGTTCAGTCCCTTGTGGTGACCTGCTGCTTATACTGTGCCCAAATCTGCCTCCCTCTAGCTTCGATCAAATAGACCTAGGACAATATGCTGGAGACTCACACAGCAGGTAATCTCTGCTTCAGTGTTTGAAGATAGATATTGTGTGCCTGCTCCTGTACCTCTAAGTCTTCTCCTAATGACATTTCTCAGATCCTTTGGACCCAAGTTGCATGCATGGGGAACAACCCTGGTTGCCAATATGCTCAAATTTGCTTATCAGATCTCTTTGGATCCTAATCCCTTCACACAACACATTACTCTCCTTCTAGTACTGCCTCTTGCAAATTTGAGAAAGATACTGTATATCCATGATAAATTGAGCAAACTCTGCATTTGTGCATTAATCACAGATTAGGCCCATTTCAAAGGGCTTAAAGGAAAGCACGAGCATTGTCAGCTAAGCTGGGGTTGGAAAATAACTCCCATTGTTCAGCTGCATCTGATAAACATTCATTTCATTAATGTACTGATTCTACCCTGGGCAGTTTAAGTACTAAATTGAGGGGGAGCAGATGAGAGGTGTATGGCAGGAGATGAAAAACCTGGAGCTTCTAAGTGAATACTCATACAAATATGAGAAAAATGATTGCCAAAATGGAGTAGTTTTACCCTGCCTTTCTTAAGTATATAATATGGGGTACTCTTCTAGTTACTAGATTTACTTGCCTACCCAAGTGTGATAATGTTTTCCCAGTAAGTTCACTATAAGCATTGAGATTTAGGGCCTGAATCAGTTTATTAATTTATTAATTACAAAATTGAAGGAATGGTGTCATCCAGATTGCAATATACATCATTCCTGACTTCCATCCCCCTCACAAGAAGACCCGCTAGCAATCATCCATAGCCAAGACGGCACTGTGAAAATCCCAGAACATAGGAATGAGGGATGAGGTTGAAGTCTCCCTTGGACCACAGAGACTGAGAAGCACTGCATATTAGAAAGGCGAGAGGAGCAACTACACTCTGATCACATTGCCTCTCTCTCAAGCTGATAAAGTGCTGCACCAAGAGGGACCTCTTGGACTTACAATTTCTCCACTGTGAAAAATAACAAAAAGGTGGATGTTCAGCTTCTCAGTGTTGTACGAAATTTCCCAGGAAGCTCACAGGGGTTGCACCTCACAGGGATCACTGGGAAAATCTGCAGGGCTTGACCAATGGGGGACAAATAGAGATGGAAAAGGGGAGCAGCGTTTTCAAAGATTAGCACTCAGATCTAGGCAGACTGCAATCTTGCTAACAATGGTGATGGAACAGACATCCTGGCCAGTAACTCTGCCCATCTGTAGAGCTAAACTGGTGGCCACATCTAGCAAAGTACTTTAGTTGGCATTTCTGCCTGACTTTGGTCCTCAGCCAATGAACCACATGGGCTGTGGAACCCTTTTTATGGGCAGAGAAATAAATGCACAGCCCTACCCAACTGCTGAGTATAACCTCTAGTCCTACCTGACCAGAAAGTCTGGCCAGAGAATCCAGCCAGCAACGGGGCCCATCTTACACCTTGTCTTACAGCCCTGCTTGGACACAGAGTCAAGTATGGGTCAACACACAAAAATAAATACATGATACACCACATTAACAAAATGAAGGATAAAAATCACATAATCATCTCAATAGATGCATAAAAGCATTAAAAAACTCAAATCTTTTTCAAGATAAAAACTCTCAACAAATTAGGTATGGAATAAATGTAACTCAACATAATAAAGACCATATTTAACAAGCCCACAGCTAGCATCATACTCAATGGTGTAAAGCTGAAAGCTTTTCCATAAGATAAGGAACAAGACAGGCTGCACACTCTCATCATTGTACTGGAAGCTTTAGCTAATGCACGACAAGGAAAAAATAGTAGGCATACAGATTGGGGAAAAGACATAAAACTATCTTTTGTTCATACATGATAATAATATATGCACAAAATCTGAAGGAATCAACAAACTCCTAAACAAGTGATTTTAGTAAGACTGCAGGATATAAATACATATGAATCAACTGCTTTCCTATATATCCCAATGGGGTAGCAAAGAGTCAGACATGACTGAACAGTCTGGAAGTCTTGGAAGACAGTTTCTTCTAAACTAAACCTACTTATACTATATCATCCAGTAAACATATGCCTTGGTATTTACCCAAAGAAGTTGAAAAAAATATTACACACAAAACTCTGCACATGAATGTTGATAGCAAATGTATTAATAATTGCCATAACTTGGAAACAACCATGATGGCCTTCAGTTGGTGAAAGGATAAATGCACTTTGGTATATCTAGACAATGGAATATTATTCACAGCTAAAAACTAATGAGCTATCAAGCCATGGAAAGAAATGGATGGAACTCAAATCCATATTACTAAGTAAAAGAAGTCAGTCTGAAAAGACTAATTGCTAGGTAATTCCAACTATATGACACTCTGGAAAAGGCAAAACTATGGAGACAATAAAAGATCAATGGCTGCCAGGGATTAGGTGGTAGAGAGGGATCCTGTGAAACACAGAGGATTTTTAGGGTGAAACTACTTTGTATGATATTATATTGGGGGGTACATGTTGATATTGTTATTGTTGTTTAGTCGCTAAGTCATGTCTGACTCTTGTGACCCCATGGACTGTATCTCACCTTGTACAAAACCATGGAATGTACAACACCAAGAGTGAATCCTAATGTAAACTATGGATTCTGGCTGATAATAATGTATCTCATCAATTGTAACAAATGTACCACTCTCATGTGGGATGTTGATAATGGGAAAGGCTAGACATGAATAGGGACTGGGGGCATATGAGAAATTTTTGTAACTTCTGCTCAATTTTGCTGTGAACCTAAAAGTGCTCTATAAAATATACTCTATTTTTTAAATGACAGTTTAACTTAAACAAATTTAGTACTAACAGAATTTGAAGCATCACTGAGAAGAATCTTTTAAAAACTGCAATTTTGTAAGGGAAAAAAATCTGTGTCATTCTGGATAATTTGTCTTAGAAGCCAAGTAGAAATCTTATTTTTAAAAAGATAAATCAATTTCTGGTTGATTCATGCTTTATGAATGTAAAATTTGATGTTCAAATCGAGAAAAATATAATTAACCATTTCTTCCGAGTTTTGAGTGACAGCATTTTGTTTCAAAGTTGATATTACTGAGGCAAATATCAAGAGAAGATGAGGAAGACATTCAGATTTAGCATTTATTAATATTATACACTCTCCAACTAAGCAGAAACATAACTGGTCAAGACCCTTCACATCCTTTTGGACCTAGAGGGTAGTTGGAATTTCCTTAGACTGGAAAGCTCTTGGACCTCTCCTCTATAACTGTTGTGCAAGATATCCACACTTTATTATTGACCCTAACAAGGCAAGGGATCAGAATTTGGTTGAATTATAGTTTTGTTTTATGAAGTAAAGTTAGTGGGTAAAAAAAACAGTTATCAGGATAAAAGAGCAGGATAGAATAGTGCAGAGTGGTGGTGGTGGTTTAGTCACTAAGTTGTATCTGACTCTTTGCTGTCCCATGGACTGTAGCCCACCAGGCTCCTCTAATTCCCCAGGCAAGAATACTGGAATGGGTAGCCATTTCCTTTTCTAGGGGATCTTCCCTACTCCGGGATCGAACCCGAGCGAGTCTCCTTCATTACAAGCAGATTCTTTACTGACTGAGCCACCAGAGAAGTCCCCAGTGCAAGGTAGAGACATCTTTGAAAAAAAATTTTTCCCAAAATTTGGAAATGAGTCAATCCAGGGGTCCTCAAATCACTGTAACTAACTGGCCAGTAGAGTGAAAAAGTAAACTAGGACTAATGAGTGAGCAACCCGAGTGCCCTCAGAGTCATCTATTCTAGCACCCACACATTCTAGGTGATCTCCAAGGCTCACAATTGCATTGTAATGAAGAAGCCAGGAAAATAGTCAGAAGAACCAAACCAAAACCTAGGCTCCCTCTGAGATTTATGATCTGGCCCCTTCACCACAGTTTTTATAACCAGCCCTTTAATATGATGCTTGCTTTCTATATTTGTAAAATGGAAGTTTAACAGCCCATTTGTCTCTACATTGCGAGGAGGATTGATTTAAACAAAAGGAGGGGGGGGGAAACCCTGAAAACATAATTCTGGATTTCTGTAACCCTGTTGGTTTTTCATTTCAAACGTTACATGAGCTTGAGGTGAAACAAAAAATAATGCTCCTTTTCCTTTCTAAATTGTTATTTAAATGTTTTTCCCCCACTGGGCAGAGAGGATAGTAACTTTGGACAGTTCTTGCCTGGAGGGGAGGCACAGGACTTGAGAAGATTAATTGAAAATTCTCTTCCTGGAGAATCTCAGCTGCGTACCTGCTCTATCACCAAATGTTGCATCCCCACTTGTCTTGCCTGCTGTCTAGGTTCCCATGGTACCCTGGGCACATGACCCTTTATGTTACCTGGACACCCTTTGTTTTCACGTTTCGGACTGTTCTACCTAGAGTCATTGGCGGGGGTGTATGCTGGGTTGGTTTCATTATCTCCACAGTTGTGTCCAGCCCCTTCCGGCTGATCTCCCCTCCTGTCCTGTCCCACATGGTATGCCCCAGGACCGCCCTGGCGAGGCAGAGGGGCCTCACTAACACAAACAACCGTGGGGCAGCTGGTCGAGGACTGGGCTGAGGTGAGGGGCTGGGGTCCTGAGGGCTGTGGGGGTGTCTTGCTGCCTGAGTCCAGCTGCCAGGCCTCTTAATAACCAAAGGCAAATCTGGGGCAGAAGTTAAGGAGGAAGGGGGTTATGCCCAGACTAATTAAAGACAACTGAGTTTGAGGAAGTCTCTTGAGGAAGTTATTGTCCATCTCTGGGCCTTGATTTTCTCTCCTTCTTACCCAATGCTAACTTTCTTGAATGTCAGGAAAGGCGACTCTACTAGACTCACTGTTCTCCTTCCCTCAAGGCTATTTGAGAAACCTAGCTATTCCAAAAGAGACCCCTGAAACCTTTGTCCCCATCCTCAACTTGGAGCCACAGATTCAGTCAAAGCACAGACTGGCAACTGAAGAGCCCTCGCGTCTGCCTCCCTGTATCAGAGCCAAATCTTCTATCACTAACAGCTTGCCTCTTCTTTTTGCCCCAATTCCAGATACCATCAAGATGCCCAAGATGGAAAAAACTGTGCACCAGAATGATTCCGATGAAGCAGAGAGTGGAGCCCATAAGCCTGAAACACCAGAGCAGACCCAAGAAAACCAGAGCTTCTGTTTAGATGACCACTCTGCTGGTAGGCCTGGAATTATATCATCATTTCCTTGGGTAGTGTTCGATAGCAGCTAGGTTAAAGGAATAGGTAGCATGTGGTTTAAGTGCCTTTAAGGAGCATAGAAGGCTCTCACAACCTTATGTTTTTCACTCCTCATCCTTCTGCTAACTCCTCTTTCATATTATTCTTTTTCTTGTCTTTTTCCCCCTCTAATCTTTATGTATTGGACCTAGGTCCCTGATTGTCAAGTGAAATTAAAAGATATTTTAACTCTAGAGAAAGAGGCCAACAAAACATAATGACTTGTGTTTGACAAGACTTGAGTGTGTCTGAATTAGTTCAAAACATGGGAAATTGGTGGCATTCTTATATTTTGATTTTATAGATTGTAAATGATAAACCTAGAATGGATTTGAGAGAATCCTAATTACCTAGTGCTGAAATTGTGTTCTGTCCACTCCCAAAACACTTTGTTGACATAAGAATTATCACTGCTCAAGGTAATGTTTTAGATCTATAATAACAGATGCATAGAAGCATGAGGTCTCTTCTGCACCTTGTGGTAGGCATTTATTTGAGACTTTTGTTTGACTAGTCCAATCTCATAGGAACTCAAATTGCAATTCTCTTATGAAAATCGCCAGTGAATTCAACCAAACATAAATCTGAAGATCTGTCCAAATGTAGTGACTTGATCTAAACTCTTGAAGACAGAAATGAGAAAAATAGTTGGAAGCCACAATATTGTTGAGTCATGTATGTTTTTCTAGTGGCCATTTAGGGTCACTGCTAGTAAACAGAGTGGAACAATTATTAATTCATAGTGTCTCTCAAATGACAATGAATTGAATAAATTATGTATTTCAACATATGTAGCTTTTTAGTTAGAGTGGAAAGGAGATATGGATTGATGATACTAACTTCTGTTGAAAAATTTTTAAATGAGAAGTAAATTTGCAGTAGACCATCTCCTTGGTGAAGTTTTAGGGTTCTTAGATGAGTCTTATATTTTTGGTTATAAGTAGTTCTTTTTGAACAAATTATGGAACAGTGTTGAAAGTGAGAGAGAAAATAGTTTTATTTTATATACCAAGTAATAATCGTAACTACTGTGTGTGCTTACTATTATCTCTCTGTAAATAAGTAGTCTGTACAACAATCACTCTGTATCCACATGAGATTGGCTCCAGGACTCTTCTTCACCTCGTCCCTCAGGATACCAAAATCCATAGTGCACAAGTCCCTTATGTAAAATGGTGTAGTATTTGCATATAACCTACTTATATCTTCCTGTATAATATAAATCATCTCTAGATTACTTATAATACCAAATTCAATATAAATTATATGTAAATAGTTACCAGCATGGAGCAAATTCAAGTTTTGCCATTTGGAATTTTCTGAAATTTAAAAATATATATATATTTTTATCTGCCATGGGTTGAAACTTCAGGTGCAGAGAACCAACTGTATAATGAACTCAGAAAGTTATTCCTAAATTCCTATGAGAGTGTGTGATAAAGTTCTTACCAATCTTGAAGTAAGTAAAGCAAAAATATCATAGGTTTTAAAAATAAAGTTAAATTGATGCAACTTAAAGATTGCTGAATTCTGACTGTTTTCTTTTTTGCCTTTTGAGATGTTAAAATATAATTTTTTTTCACAGAATAATTATTTGGATTATGGTAAGGTGGGTTTTTTGTCACGACACCCATATGTGGAAAAATTAAAATTGGCATATTACTGTCACTTATTTTTTGTGTGTGAAATTTTATTGGTCTGTGGAGTCCCAAGATTTTGAAACAATGTTTTAAGAATGGTTCAGCTTTAGAGCCATATACTAATACTTATGGTGTTATCTGTACGGAGACTGTCATTTTATGTCTCTTCCTCTCTCATCAGAGGTAGAAAAAGGATTTAGGAACCACTTTCTAAAGTTCATTATATAGTTGGCTCTCTGCACCTGAAGTTTCAACCAATGGCAGGTAAAAAATATTTTTTTTTAATCTGTAGATAAAACAGTAAGTATAAAAAGTAAATTCTAGCTAAAGGTTTATTTTATAAACCACAACTTACTCACTTTTTCTTTGCTATATTTCATTTATTGTTTTGACAGTTTAGGCAAAAGTTTTTGAAGTAAGTTTTACTTTTTGTGTTTCATAAGGTAACTTCTCCTCATATCTGACTTCTCTGCAAGTTGCTAGAGCTGTTGAACAGCAAAGAGTTCAGAAAACCTCAAATACTATAATAATCGAGTGAATCTGTTTAAGATCTGTTTGATAAATCTAAATTTGAGGAAGTTATTTGGCTGAGTGGATCTCTGATGAAAAGCAGTTCTATTTGTGTGGGTTCCCTGTTTACTGATCTCTATGCCTTTTTCCAGCAAGCCGACCTGAAGTACTTTCTGTCACGGATCTGATAGAGACAGTTAACGAAATTTCTAGGCTTAGCATTGCTCATGAAATCGTGGTAAATCAAGATTTTTACATGGAAGACGGTGTATTACCTCCCAACAGGTATCAACTCTATTTTTTCCATTTAATTCCTCCTGGCATATGTACACAGCACAAATGACTTTGGATCAGGTTTGAAGCACTTTTATTAATACAGTTAATGTTTTAGTATGTCTTAAATGCTACCAACAAACAAAACAGAGGAGTAATCTGTATAATTATTAGTTTTACAGACTGAAAGCAGAAAAATTTTATCTAAGCAGGGAATAAATTAATGAAATTATTGTCAGAACTTTCATTTTGGTATCTCATTTAACAGTGAAACACAGTGAAGTCCACATCTTCTTAGACAGCTTTGGAGACAGTAGCTACTGGTAGTATTCTCTTAACTATCTATAGATTGATCAAGTACAAATGAAATTATTTCTTTTCTAATAGTGATATTGCCAACTCTTCATGGGATAAGAGCTTTCAGGGGATATTTCTGCTTCATAATCAGCTTAACAAAAATTCTGTGAACCAAGATCAAAACCCATTAATAAACACTGCCCCTCTAAAATCACACTTTATCCTGGTTCTTATTAATTGTATTGATATTGCAGTACATACATGAATCATTCAGGGAGTATGATTTGAATACTTCTGCTGCTGGTAAGTCGCTTCAGTCGTGTCCGACTCTCTGCGACCCCATAGACGGCACCCCGCCAGGCTCCTCCGTCCCTGGGATTCTCCAGGCAAGAACACTGGAGTGGGTTGCCATTTCCTTCTCCATAAATACTTCTAGTAGTTTGTTAATAGTTAAATGAGTAAATTTCTTTGTTTGACTCAATATTTCATATAACATTCTAATTTCCCAGCTTTAAAAGTGGCTTCTATTTTGCCACTTCAGGTATTCTATCACTTAAGCACCTTGCTCTGTCAGTGTCTCTTGATCTTTACGCCTCTTACTTTTTTCCCTTAGTTTGCCAACACTGCCTTCACTGTCCCTGGAGCCTCAGTTAGATTTATTTTTTTGCTGGCAGGGGTGCGGGGAAAGTGAAACAAGGAGAGTGAAGATCTGTTAAAGTGGCTGAGGGATTGTGGTGGTGATGAGGGGTGGGGAAATGAAGCAGAGGGAATAATACTCTTGAACTGGCCAGTTTGTTCAGTTTTTCCTATAAGGTGGCTCTAGTAGCATTTAGTTGACTTTAATTTCACTTCAAACAATTTTATTAGGTTGTATTTTGACAGCTGTCATATCAGCATGCATTTTTAAAAAACATAAAAATTGCTGAATTTTTGTGTAGCAATTTTAATATTGAAGATGGGAGAAAAAAGCAACATTTTGGCATATTATGGTTTATTTTTTCAAGAAAGGTAAAGTTCCATTTTTAAAACAAATTGTGACAGATGATGAAAAGTGGATACTGTACAATAATGTGGATTAGAAGAAATCATGGGGCAATTGAAATGAACTACCACCAACCACACCAAAGGCTGGTCTTCATCCAAAGAAGGTGATGTTGTATATATGGTGGGATTGGAAAGGAGTCCTCTATTATGAGCTCCTTCCAGAAAACCAAACAATTTATCACAAGTACTGCTCCCACTTAGACCAATTGAAAGCAACACTTAACAAAAAGCATCCAAAATTAGTCAACAGAAAACACATTGTCTTCCATCTGAATAGTGCAAGACTGCATGTTTCTTTGATGACCAGGCAAGAACTGTTACAGTTTGACTAGGAAGTTCTGATGCATCTGTGTATTCACCAGACATTGCACCTTCAGATGTCCACTTATTTCAGTCTTCACAAAATTCTTTGAATGGAAAAAGTTTCAATTCCCTGAAAGACTTAAAAGGAACCTGGATTAGTTCTTTGCTCAAAAAGATAAAAAGTTTGGGGAAGATTAAATTATAAAATTGTCCGGAAAATGGAGGAGGTAGTGGAACAAAATGGTGAATATGTTGTTCAGTAAAGTTGTTGATGAAAATGAGAAATGTGTATTTTTATTTAAAAACCAAAGGAACTTTTTGGCCAACTCACTGTTTAGAAATAAATCTTCATTGTTTTGTTATTAACAGCCTTATTCTAGTGTAGTAATGTAAGATGTATACCAGAAAAGATACTGAAATACAATTGAGGGTTATCTATTATCTATAGGTAATTAATGACTGCTTTTATCTTTGGACTTATAAAGTGATACTAATTAGAGTTATGGATTCCTAAGAGAAATCTCATTGTCAGATACTTATTCTACAAACATTTATTGAGCATGTCCTAGGTGGAAGGCTGAATGTTAAATGTTGGAGACATATAGATGAGTATGATGCTGGCTTTGCCATTACATAGCTTCTGTAGGTGAGATAGTCAAATAGTACATAGTTCCTGTGCAGTGATAAGTTCTCTCACATCTAGTATATGGAGTTCCTTATTCCTGCTTAGCTGCCGAGGAGGGTTTGGGAAACCTTCCTGATGAGGTAATGTTGAGTTGAGTTTTTAGATATGAATAGGTGCTTTTCAGGTGGTCTAGGGTTCATAAAATTGTATAGGAGACAGGGACCAAAACCACCCCAAAGGAAAAAATGCAAGATGGCAAAATGGTTGTCTGGGGAGACTTTACAAATGCTGAAAAAAGAAGAGAAGAGAAAGCCAAAGGAGAAAGGGAAAGATATACCCAACTGAATGCAGAGTTCCAGAGAATAGCAAGAAGAGACAAGAAGGTCTTCTTAAGTGAATAATGCAAAGAAATAGAGGAAAACAATAGAATGGGAAAGACTAGAGATCTCTTAAAGAAAACTGAAGGTATCAAGGGAACATTTCATGTAAGGATGGCCACAATAAAGGACAGAAACAGTAGCGATCTAACAGAAGCAAAAGACATTAAGAAGAGGTGGTAAGAATGCACAGAAAAACTATGCAAAAAAAAGTCTTATTATCTGGAAAACCACAATGATGTGGTCACTCACTTAGAGCCAGATATCCTGGAGTGTGAAGTCAAATGGGCCTTCGGAAGCATTAGTATGAACAAAGCTAGTGGAGGTGATGGAATTCCAGCTGAGCTATTTCAAATCCTAAAAGATGATGCTGTTAAAGTGCTGCACCCAATATGCCAGCAAATTTGGAAAACTCAGCAGTGGCTACAGGTCTGGAAAAGGTCAGTTTTCATTCCAGTCTCAAAGAAGGGCAATGATAAAGAATGTTCCAACTACCAAACAGCTGCACTCATTTCACATGATCAGAAGGTTAGAACTGCACCTTTGTGAGTCAAAGTTAGAACTGGACATGAAACAACTGACTAGTTCCAAATTGGGAAAGCAGTATGTCAAGGCTGTATATTTTCACCTTGTTTATTTAACTTATATGTAGAGCACATCATGAGATATGCTGTGCTGGATGAGTCACAACCTGGAATCAAGATTGCTGGGAGAAATATCAACAACCTCCAATATACAGATGATACCACTCTAAAGGCAGAAAGGGAAGAGGAACTAAAGAACCTCTTGATGAAGGTGAAAGAGGAGAGTGAAAAAGCTGGCTTGAAACTGAACATTTGAAAAACTAAGATCATGGCATCCAGTCCCATCACTTCATGGTAAATAGAAGGGAAAAAAGTGGAAGCAGTGACACATTTAATTTTCTAGGGTTCCAAAATCACTGCAGACTGTGACTAAAGCCATAAAAGTAAAAGATGCTTGCCCTTGGAAGAAAAGCTATGACAAACCTAGACAGCATATTAAAAAGTAGAGACATCACTCTGCCAACAAAGGTCCATACAGTCAAAATCATGGTTTTTCCAGTAGTCATGTATGAATGTGCGAAGTGGAACACAGAGAAGGCTGAGTGCCAAGGAATTGATGCTTTCGAATTGTGGTTCTGGAGAAAACTCTTGAGAGTCCCTTGGACTGGCAGGAGATCAAATCTGTCAATCCTAATGGAAATCAACCCTGAATATTCATTGGAAGGGCTGATGCTCCAGTAACTTGGCCACCTGATATGAAGAGCCTACTCATTAGAGAAGACACTGATGCTGGAAAAGATTGAAGGCAAAAAAAGAAGGGGGCAGCAGAGGATGAGATGTTTAGATAATACCACTGACTCAGTGAACAAACTCCAGGAGACAGAGGATGTCGGAGAAGCCTTGCATGCTATAGTCCATGGGGTCACAAAAAAAGATGAGGACACTACTTAGCAACTAAACAACTTTGGTGTTCCTCTGGTGGCTCAGCAGTAAAGAATCCACCTGCCAATCCAGGAGACCCAGGTTCAATCCCTGGGTCAAGAGGACCCCCTGAAGGAGGAAATGGCAACCCACTCCAGTAGTCTTGCCTGGGAATCCCAGGGATAGAAGGGTCTGGAGGGCTATAGTCCATGGGGTCACAAAGAACTCGGACACAACTTAACTACTAAACAACGACAATAAGAAACTCTTCCTGGTGATAGGGAGGTTCTGCTGCTAAGTCTCTTCAGTCGTGTCCAACTCTGTGAGACCTCGTAGAGGGTAGCCCACCAGGCTCCCCGGTCCCTGGGATTCTCCAGGCAAGAACACAGGAGTGGGTTGCCATCGCCTTCTCCCAGATAGCTGAGGGAAATGATCATGTCATTACGATCAGATTTTTTGCTTAGAAATATCATTGGTCTTAGCAAGAATATGTGGCATTGTTGCAGTAAGACTTTGATTGGGGGCCAGAATACCTTTACTGCCGCTGCTGCTAAGTTGCTTCAGTTGTGTCCAACTCTGTGCGACTCCATAGATGGCAGCCCACCAGGCTCCCCCGTCCCTGGGATTCTCCAGGCAAGAACACTGGAGTGGGTTGCCATTTCCTTCTCCAATGCATGAAAGCGAAAAGTGAAAGTGAAGCCGCTCAGTTGTGTCTGACTCTTAGCAACCCTATGGACTGCAGCCTACCATGCTCCTCCATCCATGGGATTTTCCAGGCAAGAGTACTGGAGTGGGTTGCCATTGCCTTCTCCTCACTAGACTATTGCAATAGTCCAGGTAGGAAATGATGGCAGGAGGAGATGGATTCCAGACATATTTAGGAATCAAAATCTCTGTAATTTGGGGACCAAGTGCATTAAAAGGATGAAAAGAAGTAATTATTATGCATTAGATAAATAACAGTTGGTGACATCTCACAAATGGGATTGGTGTGTTGGGGAAGGAACTTTGACTTTTTTCATTTACCTCTGTATTGCTTGTAAAATTTTCAACAAAAGCATGCATTACTATTCTATTTTTAATGGGAAAAATGTAAACTTTATGATTTGTTTGAAAAGACACAGGTTTGAGAAGGGAAGATAATGAGTTGGAGGTGCACATAAGATTTTCAAGTGTTATCAAGAAGGAAAATCCTTCTTTGGATTTTAAGGCTGAAGGGAAAAGATCATCTAGTTCAAAGGTATAAGTCTACACGTATTAAAACCAAGGCATACATTTAAGTCAGATGAAGAACCAAGGCTAGAACTCAGGGCCTCAAATGCAACTTCTTGGTTCTTATTTCTAGAAGGAGAGCTTTTTTGGAACTTGAGGAATCCTTCTGAGAGAAATTGATCAGAGCCTTTGCATCTGAGACTAAACTCAGTGTATTCAACTCTGCTAAAGTCTAAACATAGCTCCTTCCCTATCAACATAATGGTCTTTCATGATTTTATTTATTTATTTATTTGTGTGTGTGTGTTTATTTATTTATTTATTTTTATTCAATTTTAATTAAAAAAAAATTATACATGTGTTCCCCATCCTGAACCCTCCTCCCTCCTCCCTCCCCATACGGTGTTTGGGATTTAGGAGATTAGGATCCTTTATCAACTCTTTGGGTAAAGAGCAAGTTGTTCATTTAACCATCTTATAGTCTGGAAGGCAGGATTATGGAGACAATGTACAAGGCTTTTTGGGACCATCTGAAAGTCCAGCTATCAAGTACTCCAGCTGACTTCACTTCTGCACTTGAACTCCTAAAAGAAGTTAAGGAGGTGAGTAACCAACTTCCCATTTGTGGATATTAAATCTTAGTTGTGGCATGGGGGATCTTTCATTGTGGTACGTGGGCTTCTCTCTAGTTGTGATGCACAGGCTCAGCACTTGTATCTTGTGGGCTTAGTTGCCCTGCAGCATGTGGGATCTTAGTTTCTCTTAGCAGGGATCAAACCCATGTCCCCTGTATTGCAAGGTGAATTCTTAAATACTGGACCACAGGAAAGTCCTTTTTTTTTTTTTAAATCCCAGACCTTTTAATTGTTGATAAATAGGAATTATTTTGGGCCTTCCCAAGTGATGCTAGTGGTAAAGAGCCCACCTGCCAATGCAGGAGACGTAAGAGACTCGAGTTTGATCCCTGGGTGGGGAATATGCCCTAGAGGAGGGCATGGCAACCCACTCCAGTATTCTTGCCTGGAGAATCCCATGGACAGAGGAGGCTGGCGGGCTACAGTTCATAGGGTAGCAAAGAGTCAGACATGACTTAGCATGCATGCATGCACAAGTTTCATTTCTACATATGTTCCACTACTTGAACAGATAATATGGAGAAACTTCCATTTTATTTGTATGAGATGAAGCTTGAAAGTTGAGATCTTGCTGTAACAACACAGCATGTCATTCAATTAAACAGATTTTCGCTTAACTCCCATTATGTTTTCTGTGTTTCAGAAGCACATAGATACATAAGAGAGCCTTTGCCAACAAGAAACTTATACTTTAGAGTGAAAAGATTATTTCGAGTGACACTTAAAGGTTTCTCTGCCTATTTCATCTTTTCCCTTTGTAGTCAAACAATCTAATAATGTCCTTATCCTTTATTAAGAATATCTCACCCCCACAAGGCTATATTTAAAATGGATAACCAAAGACCTACTGTAGCACATGGAACTCTGCTCAATATTATGTGGCTACCTGAATGTGAGGGGAGTTAGGGGAAGAATGGATGCATGTATATGTATGGCTGAGTCCCTTCACTGTTCTCCTGAAACTATCACATTGGTAATTGGCTACCCGAATACAAACTAAAAAGTTTTATAAAAAGAATATCCCATTACCTTGTGATGGTATGTGTTTTATATTTTTTATATCCTGCATTTGTTTTTGTCACAGGTATTTTTCTTCCTATCTTTATCTCATTCTGCCAAGAAAATAGTACAGCACTACTATTACTACTAATCCCAATGAAGCCTTAAATTATAACTGGCTCCTAAACAGAGAGAAATAATATTCTGTATATGCAGTTGGGAAACCTAGTTTCTGGAGGCCCAATAGACATAGGCTGGCATGCCTTTGCCTTAAGGAGATTGTTCATCAAAGAGTGTTTGGGGTTCTAAATAATTTGGCTCCATTGATTTTCTTTTCTGGGCAGATATTGTTATCACTGCTATTACCACGCCAGAACAGCCTAAGAGATGAGATTGAAGAAGCTCTGGACATAGATCTCCTCAAGCAGGAAGCAGAGCATGGGGCCCTGGATGTCCCTCATCTCTCCAACTACATTCTTAATTTGATGACCCTACTGTGTGCACCAGTCCGAGATGAAGCAGTGCGAAAACTAGAGAGCATAACAGATCCTGTACAGTTACTGAGGTGGGAAACTAGATGTACTGTTCCTGAACACTAGATGTAGTATCCTGTCTTAGACACTGTACCAGAAAACTCTGGGCCAGATACTGGGTTATAGCCCCTGGCTTGCCTAGCTCTTCTATACTGAAGAACGGACTAATATCTCTGCTGTTCCTCTGTGGTTTATTGGCTTTTATTTTCAAAGGATGGATTCTCAGAACCCTTTTGATGATCTTAGATCATTTGGACACTTTCTAAGAAATGATGCTGTTAAGATACTGGCTTCCCAGGTGACACTAGTGGTAAAGAAACCCCCTGCCAATGTAGGAGATGCAAGAGAAGAGGATTCGATGCCTGGGTCGGGATGATCCTGTGGAGAAGGAAACGGCAACCCACTCCAATATTCTTGTCTAGACACTAGAGTACAGTAACTGTTTCTTTGGGATATTTCAAACAGCACTTTCGCAGATAATTTCTTGTGTATCCTAACTCAAACCCTGTGGGGGAACAAGATGAGAATGATCCCTGTTTCACAGATAGAAGAACCAAGAACCAGAGGTAAAGTAATAAGCTGAATGAGTTAGAAATTCAACCACCATCATCCCAACTACCCACAGAGAGTTAGAATTTTAATTGTTTTTCTGAGGTGGAGTACCTACAGTGGAAAGAACTCTAGGCTGGTAACTAAAAGATCAGAACATGTATCTGCTCCTAGCTCTGATAACAACTCACTCTATGGCCTTGGGTCCCTGGCTGCAACATCTGTATTTGTAAATTGAAGTAGGACTGTGGTTTTTAAGGCCATTTTTTACTCTAAGATACTGTGATAAAATACTCTTAGCTTGAGTTCCACCTCACTCCACTAGATTACCTTTCAGAGTGTAAGCATTTGATTTTTCCTCCATTGACAGGGGCATCTTCCATGTTCTGGGCCTGATGAAAATGGACATGGTGAACTATGCTATACAGAGCCTCCGACCCTACCTGAAGGAACACTCTATCCAGTATGAACGAGCTAAATTCCAGGAACTCCTCAACAAGCAACCCAGTATGTTCAAAATTTAAGGACAGGAGAGGGGGAGATTTGACTTTGGGTCTTATTTCTTATAGTGATACGGTACTTGCAGTTTTTTATTTTTTATTTTTTTAATAGATAGCTTCTCCCTATTGGACGGGCAAGGGCATGGGGTAGGAAGAAGGAACATTTCTCTAAGAGAAAACATGTACAAAATCACTTATTTATTGAGGAAGAATATATCCTCAAACCTTGCTTTTCAAGCCTTGGTGTTTGAAGATATTTATATATTCCCTTTTATGTCACAGATCTCCTTGATTGCACCACAAAATGGCTAACCAAAACAGCTCTAGACCTCACTACAGCACCTTCAAGTTCTCCTGACTCTCCCAGCTCCTCCAGCATGGCCCATTCATCTCCAAATTGGGCAGTGGACAACCCACAACTTCCCAGTTCCACAATGGTGCTATACCAGGGTTACCTGAACCTTCTTCTCTGGGATCTTGACAGTAAAGAGTTTCCCGAGGTAGGAACGTATATAAGAACATTGCCTTTTTGTTTTGTATTTGATACCTTTACTAAAACACTTTTCTGACAGCTTGCTTTTCCCTGTCTCACCAGACTCTGCTAATGGATAAAATCCGGCTGCAAGACATGGAGTCCCAGTTGAAGCAGTTGGCCATTCTGGCCTCAGTCTTGCTAGTGGCCAGAAGTTTCTCTGGTAGTGCTTTATTCAGTTCGACTGAATTTGTGAACAAACTGAAACACATAACCAAGGCCCTGATGGAGGAATTTAACTCCAGGTAAACTTCATAGAGGCTTTCCTGGTGACTCAGTGGTAAAGAATCTGCCTGCCAATGCAGGAGACCCAGATTTGAACCTTGGGTCAGGAAGATCCCCTGGAGTAAGAAATGGCAACCCACTCTAGTGTTTTTGCTTGGAGAATTCCATGGACAGATGAGCCTGGTAGGCTACAGTCCATGGGGTTGCAAAAGAGTCAGACATGACTTAGAGACTATGCAACATGAGCAACAACAAATTTCCTAGATCTTTCTGAGAGTTGAAAATAGTTTGTTGGTTTTGGAACTTAGGCAGTTAATGTATTACTGCCTTATTCTTTATCATAAACCACGCAAAAGACCTTGGGCATCATCTACAAAGGTCGTTGGTGTCTTTTGATAAATTGTATTAAGGCTTGTGATGGAAACAAAACATATTTCCAAGGAGGTGAGTGTGGAAACTAGTTTGCTATGAATGATTCAGTACTGTGTTTGCTAAAAATGAGTCATTATATACTTAAATAAGTGACACTGGATTTATGTGTGTATATCCAGAAGTTGATCCCTTGGTCAATATGTATCCATAATTTGCTTCATGCAGGGCACCTCAGCTGAAGTAAAAAGAAGAACTGGAAGTTCAGATCTCAATATATTTACAAGTTAATTGGCGAAGTAGGGAAGACAACTATGGAAAATGCTTAAGAAATCTTAAAACAGAATTTGAATACAGTTTATGGGACTAAAGTGGAGAAGGCAATGGCACCCCACTCTAGTACTCTTGCCTGGAAAATCCCAGGCAAGAGTGGATGAAGGAGCCTGGTGGGCCGCAGTCCATGGGGTCGCTAAGAGTCGAACAAGACTCAGCAACTTCACTTTCACTTTTCACTTTCCTGCATTGGAGAAGGCAATGGCAACCCACTCCAGTGTTCTTGCCTGGAGAATCCCAGGGATGGGGGAGCCTTATGGCCTGCCGTCTATGGGGTCGCACAGAGTCGGACATGACTGAAGCGACTTAGTAGTAGTAGTAGGAGTATGGGACTAAAGAATACTGAGTAGATCCAAGAATGGAACTGAACCCTTGTCCAATTTGTTTCATTTGAAGTGGAGAATAGTATGAATTAGTTAATATGTACGAATTAATATGTGTGAAATAGTTGACATCTTGAGGGTAACAATGAAATGATTTGAAATGCTGGGTCCTCTGTTAGTGGTGGAGAGCTGGAATTCTTTTGTGAGTGGACCTGGCTTCTGGTGTTGGACTCTCTGGGCTTTGCCCCTATGCCAAGGCCACTCTGCTTTCTGTCCTTCATTATCTAGGCCTGAAGAAGCTATGGTGAGTGTGAGTGAACAAGTGTCTCAGAAAATCCATGAACGCCTCAAAGACATGGGCCTAACTGCCCTGAGTAGTGAAAAGAAAGCCTGTCTTAGAGGCCAACTTCAGAACATCGCCAAGAAAGAGAACCGTGTTCGTAACATCGTTGGTAAGAGTCCTCCTGTGGTGGTGGGGCTGGGAAGGGGTGGCAAGGGAAGGGGTAGCAAGAATGTGGAAGGTAAGAAGGTGGACTGAAGCTTGGAAGTCAGTTGTGAAGACGTTCAGAAATGGAATGATTGTTGGGAAAGTCTTTTGGCTTTAGTTTCCTTATGTATAATGCACATAATTGAAGTAAATCTCTTTCAGTCTGAAGAGTGAATATATGGTTTTAAGGTCAGCTAGGATGTGTAACTTGCAGGTGCTAGTGCTGAGTGATTCCTGGTCATTCTCTAACTATAACCCAAGGCCTGTGATGGGAAACCCTTTCTCTATCCCATGCTTTAAGTTACCACGACGGTCCCTACTTCCCTCTAAGGAACTGATGCTAATTTAGGCTGAAGGATATATTCCCTGCAAGAATGGAAGCAGTGAGCTCGACCACCTTGCTTCTAATTTTTACATCTTGACAAAGTCTGATATGGTTGTATGGACCCAGAGTTGGTACACTGGCTGCAATGTGTGCCCTTAGAATTTCACATACAATGTCTAGGATCCTCTTGTTAGGTCACACACGTCAGGAGCTCACTTAGCACCCCATAACATTATAAACAGCCAGAAACTTACTGGCTCGACATCTTTCAATAATGCATTGCTTTTAGAAGCTTTATAGCATTCCTTCTTCCAAAAGAAAAGAAAAAAAAATCTCATTAACATGTTTTACCTGAATGAGTGAGTAGGTCAGTGAAAATGTGTTAATTTAAACTTTGGCGAACAGAGAGTGCAAGGGCATTGTGAATTTCTTCTGAAATCTCTTTGATCTTTCCCTTTTAACTTTTTTCTTGCACACAGATCAGCGGATCCACTTGTTTCTCAAAGGCTGTTTGGTTCGTGGGATGCAGGAGTCTCTGCTAGACTTCCCTGTTGGCCTTACTCTCATCAAGGGAGAGTTGACAAAACTGGGCTGGAAGTTTTTCAATCTGATGCGTCACAATCAGCAGGTATTTAGCCCCTATTATGATGAAATCCTTAAAGATATCATCCCTCCAGCTCAGGCACAAGAAACAGAAGTGGAGTCTATCTGATAGTTCCAGACCACAGTCTGGCAACAGGGACCCAGGAGAGAGGGCTAAGTATGTTCCTGGGATGACATCACCTGTGCCCCGCAGAGTAGCCTCTTCCTCACTTCAACCTGGACTCAAGGCTGCAGGATTCCAGCATGTAAATACAAACTGGCCCAGCCCCCTTCATAATAAACTTCTGTGCTGCAAGAAAGCCTCAGTTCCTTCTGTGTTGCAACTGAACCCAGGTTTTGTGCCCTTATCCCCTATTATCTGAGAACCAGTGATCCCTCAGTTCTCCTTCACTGGCTGATCATTCTTCAGGATGCTGGCTTGAGCAGGCATCAGGGCATCGGCTGCTAGCATTGTTTCCTCCAATGGAAAATCATTTCCTTGAGGGCTGTGAAAACTTTCTGTGGAATTTTTTCAAAGTATGAGTTCTGGAAGTATAAAGGCTTCTAGAGGTTGGGAATATGCTGAGTTACAAATCAGGGGAAGACATAGAATCCTATTTCCAGTATCACATTCTCCCTATACTTTTAAGCCTGCAGTAATAGTAAGAGCCCTCACATCCTGTTCTGGTGTGGGGCATGAAGCAGTATGAAAACTAGGGAGTGGATCAATATTGTCTGCCAATGAACATTCAGTTGAGGACAGTTCTCAGCCTCAATGGGCACTCGCTCTCTCTCTTTCTCTGTCTAGTGATCCTGGGAGTCAGTTTTAAACTCTCTCAAACCAACACCAAATGCAAGCACTTAGGCCACAGACACTTGTTTCATGTTCATCTCTGGTTCCAGTCTATAGCTAAATCTGTCTTCTATTGTGACATTTCTAGGCTTAGAACACTTCTTTCTTCTTGAGAGAAATAACGAAGGTATTCAAGAGTGGGACAGCCACCGTGTTTCTTCCCACTTGCAGTCTGAGCCTCTAACTGCTAGATTGTGATTGTCAACTCATTTGGCATCACAAATGACAGATGTCCTAGATCCACATAGATCTGGGCTTGTTTTCTTCAATTGCAGAGATTCACCCTATCATTTTCAGGCCACCTACAACAGACCACCAGCAATCTAGGAATTTCGGAGCAACATCAGTTTCGGTTTGGACTTGTTTAAAACGGACAGGAGAAAACAAAAATTCACCTGTGGGATATTATAACTGGATGAGGGGTGTCCTCATCATATGAGGGAATGGGAAGAGCTGAGTATAATTTACTTAATCCAAGAATAATAACAGATGGGATCTGAGTTCCATTAGTCCAAGGGTAATTTTTCTAGAAGATGGATCCCAGGTGGTTGCTACAGCTAGGTGAATAGGGTGATATATTTATTGGCTGAATATAAGGCACACAGAGGAAGGAGCTTAGCAAGCTGCAGTCCATGGGGTCACAAAGAGTTGGGCAGGACTGAACGACTGAGCAAGGCACAGAGGGAAGCTGAGGAATAGATCATTCAAGGATGCTAGTCTTGTAACTTATCCTCAGGAAAGAAACCAAAGCTGGTTAATTTGCAGTTAATAAACAGGCTGTGAATTCTGTCTAACTGAATTTTCTGATCTGATTTGCCAATATTAATACATTGTTTTTTTAAAAAATCTTAATTTTAGAGTCCTGATTGTCTTATATAAAAATGTACTGTGAAGGGATCCCTGTGGAGATGACTAGGTAGTTGTTGGACA
The DNA here is from genome assembly GCF_055505025.1 of Bos grunniens. Taxonomy (NCBI): domain Eukaryota; kingdom Metazoa; phylum Chordata; class Mammalia; order Artiodactyla; family Bovidae; genus Bos; species Bos grunniens. The sequence goes on along the minus strand of NC_141194.1, from coordinate 93,013,314 downwards.
TAGACATTAGACTGAAATGGAATTTTGACTTATCCTTTACAATCGAAATTTGGTATAATTGATTTCTTTGAGATTCTGAGTTAGTTTTATATCTCCACATGGAAGAGATAGAAATCCTAATCTTAAACAGGGAAAGATGGCTCTATTCAATCCTGATAACCATTTAAGGGGAAATATATATATATATATACACACACACACAAACACACATATTGTATGTGTATCAGCTCTGCTTCAACTCAAGCTAAAGAAAAAGCCCAAAAATGTGCAAAAATATTCCCTTTAACTCACTCAACCAGAGAAGATAAACAAAAAACAGAAACATGGTGGCTGTCCCACCCGTGAATACTCACATCATCTCTCTCAAGAAAAATGAAGTGTTCTCAACTTCGATATGTGACAAAAAGAAGTTTGGTTCAGCTGTAGGATGGGACCTGTATTCACAAGCGGATACATTACCATTGAGCCACCTGGATTGATAGTATGTGCACATGATTAAATACGGTAAAAAGTCAATTTCTCTCCCATGCTTGTGTCTCATTCTACCTAGAAGACATTGCTGTTTTTACATTTCTGTGTATCCTTCCAGAGATATTCTTTGCAAATGAAGTACACATTATAATGTTATGATCACGTACAAGCCAGTCACTCTTTTAAACTTTCTATAAATATGACTTTATTTATCCCTCCATTGTTTATTTCCAGTCTATGTTTCCAGCTCTAGTGCAGGATGCTTGCCTAGAAAATTCCATGGATAGAGGAGCCTGGTGGGCTACAGTCCATGGGGTCACAAAGAGGTGGACACAGCTGAGCACACATGCACAGTGCAGTGTGAAACAAGAAGCGCTGATGGGAGTTAGAACCTGTTCGGTGTTTTGTTTATATTCTCAGGTCGAGTGAGTTAAGGGAACATCTTTACACACTTCTGGGCTTTTTCTTTAGCTTGAGGTGAAGCAGAGCTGAAAGAAGTTCTTTTGAGGATTGTTTGAAGCCACTGTACTAGATTATCTTGAAAGGTCCCTGGGTTATTTTCTTACAGCAGCTATAACAAATTACCATGAACCTAGTGGCTTAAAATAATACACATTCATTCTGTTTTAGCCTCAGAGGTCAAGTACAAAATCAACATTACTGGGTCCAAACCAAGGTTTTAGCAAGGCCACTGTCATTTGGCAGGCTTTCACTAGGGGAGATTACTTAAGTTGCCTTTTCTACATCTAGAGTTGCATTCTTATAGTCCTTGCCTTGTGATACATTCGTCCATCATCCAAACCAGCAGTATAGCATCTTGCTTCAGTCATAATACCGCCCTCCTTCTTCTGTGTCAAATGTCCTTCTCCTTTCCTCTTTATAAGAATACATTATTACATTTTGGGCTCACAAAGCTAGTCTTCTGGTGGCTCAGATGGTAAAGATTCTACCTACAATGCAGGAGACCTGGGTTCGATCCCTGGGTCAGGAAGATCCCCTGTAGAAGGGAATGGCTACCCAGTTCAGTATTCTTTCCTGGAGAGTTCCATGGTCAGAGGAGCCTGGCGGGATATACTCTATGGGGTCACAAAGAGTCGGACACGACTGAGTGAATAGCACTTTCACTTTTCGCTTTCAAGATAGTCTCAAGATCCTTAACTTAATCACATCTGCAAAGTCCCTTTTGCCAAATAAAATAACATTCACAGATTTCAGGCACTAGGGCATGGATATCCTTAGAGGGCATTGTTCAGCAGACAACAGTTTGTCTTCTGACCCTGTCAAAGGTTCATATCCATCCTTTATGCAAAACACATTCATCTCATCCCAATATCCCCCAAAGTGTCAACATATTACATATCAAGTCCAGAATCTCACCTGTAAATCATTTAATCAAATGTGAGAAACAGTATGATTCTCCCTGTGGCAAAAATTTTCTCCATCAGTGGGTCTGTAAACTAGTGAAAAAGTTACCTCTTCCCAAATTTCAGTAGTGGGATAGTTATAGGATAATAGTTACAGACATTCCCACTCCAAATGGGAGAAAATAAAGAAAAGAGTTATTGGCTCCAAGCAATCTTGAAATCCAACCAGGTAAACTCCACCAGGGTACAAGGCCTGGAAATCATCTTCTGTTTCTGGAGATTCTGGCCTTTGCGCCTGAGGGTCTATACCTTACATCGAAGATTCTATACTCAGAATCATCCTTCCATTTTTTCTAAACGATACTACATGTTTGCAGCTGAGTACTTTTTATCAATTTGTTTCCTGCATGTAGGTTTTTGGGAATCTAACACCCTTTTTAATTTGTATGCTGAAAATTTGCTTATAAAACATGTCCTCAATATTTTTTTTAAAATAACTCACCCTTCTTTGTAGGAGATTTTTTTGGATGGATAGACAAGATCTTCTTAACTTCACTTTAATTTTTTAAAATAAATTTTAGCATAGTTGAAAGCTTTTTCATAGTCATGTAGCTAGTTTTTAATTCCTTTGATGATATCCGTACCATGCCTCCAATGTACACAACCCACCTACTTGGTGCTGAAGAAAATGAGGAAGATGAGATCCTGCTGCAGGCCTGGAAACAGAGCTGTCAGAAATGGTAGTGTGTAAGGTCCAGGCAGAATCACTGGAAAGGAGTGACCTCTGAGGAGAGAAGGGACTTAACAAGAACAGAATTAAGAAACTAGTGTCTTTTTATTTTTTTATTTTTTTGGACCCATCCGGCAGCATGTGGGATCTTAGTTCCCCAACCAGGAATCCAACCCAGGACCTGCTGCATTGGTAGTACAGAGTGTTAACCACTGAACCACCAGGGAAATCCCACAAAGAGAATTAAGTCAGAGGCATTTTCTATGGTATCTTCTTTAAACCAAATAAGCACTCAGTTATTCTTAAGTTGTATCATTTTTATGTTTAAAAATCAATGAGAACTCCCCTGGTGGTCCAATGGTTAGGACTCAGCGTTTTCCCTTCCCTGGGCTAGGTTCAGTCTCTGGTTGGTGAACTAAGACCCTGCAAGGCAAGCAGCACAGTCCTCAACACCCCTTGCCAAATAATCAATGAATAAGTTTAAACAATTTCTGTACTACCAAAAGAAGGAAAAGTATTAGAAGTAAATATTATAGACTTTATGCTAATATGCTTGACCAAAGAATATTTTTACTAATCAGTAGAGAAGCGGTTGCTATTACCCACTTGCTACTACTGATTGGATGGTTTAGTGAGGCCCTAGGATGGGCCCGCCAGGGTCTGCCCAAAGCCCTGGCTGAGCATTAAGACAGAGGATTTGACTATTTACATAGGTGAACCTGCAGAACCACATTCTGACAGCATGTGGTCCACTGGAGAAGGGAATGGCAAAACACTTCAGTATTCTTGTCTTGAGAACCCCATGAACAGTATGAAAAGGCAAAAAGATAGGACACTGAAAAATGAACTCCCCAGGTCGGTAGGTCCCCAATATGACACTGGGGATCAGTGGAGAAATAAGCCCAGAAAGAATGAAGGGACGGAGCCAAAGCAACACCAACAACCAAAAACAACACACAGGTGTGGATGTGACTGGTGATAGAAGCAAGGTCTGATGCTATAAAGAGCAATATTGCATCAGATCAGTTCAGTTCACTCAGGCGTGTCTGACTCTTTGCGACCCCATGAATCGCAGCACGCCAGGCCTCCCTGTCCATCACCAACTCCCGGAATTCACTCAGACTCACGTCCATCGAGTCAGTGATGCCATCCAGCCATCTCATCCTCTGTCGTCCCCTTCTCCTCCTGCCCCCAATCCCTCCCAGCATCAGAATTTTTTCCAATGAGTCAACTCTTCACATGAGGTGGCCAAAATACTGGAGTTTCAGCTTTAGCATCAGTCCTTCCAAAGAAATCCCAGGGCTGATCTCCTTCAGAATGGACTGGTTGGATCTCCTTGCAGTCCAAGGGACTCTCAAGAGTCTTCTCCAACACCACAGTTCAAAAGCATCAATTCTTCGGCACTCAGCCTTCTTCACAGTCCAACTCTCACATCCATACATGACCACAGGAAAAACCATAGCCTTGACTAGATGGACCTTTGTTGGCAAAGGAATGTCTCTGTTTTGAATATGCTATCTAGGTTGGTCATAACTTTCCTTCCAAGGAGTAAGCATCTTTTAATTTCATGGCTGCAGTCACCATCTGCAGTGATTTTGGAGCCCCCAAAAATAAAGTCTGACACTGTTTCCACTGTTTCCCCATCGATTTCCCATGAAGTGATGGAACCGGATGCCATGATCTTCGTTTTCTGAATGTTGAGCTTTAAACCAACTTTTTCACTCTCCACTTTCACTTTCATCAAGAGGCTTTTTAGTTGCTCTTCACTTTCTGCCATAAGGGTGGTGTCATCTGCATATCTGAGGTTATTGATATTTCTCCCGGCAATCTTGATTCCAGCTTGTGCTTCTTCCAGCCCAGCATTTCTCATGATGTACTCTGCATATAAGTTAAATAAGCAGGGTGACAATATACAGCCTTGACGTACTCCTTTTCCTATTTGGAACCAGTCTGTTGTTCCATGTCCAGTTCTAACTGTTGCTTCCTGACCTGCATACAGGTTTCTCAAGAGGCAGATCAGGTGGTCTGGTATTCCCATCTCTTGAAGAATTTTCCACAGTTTATTATGATCCACACAGTCAAAGGCTTTGGCATAGTCAATAAAGCAGAAATAGATGTTTTTCTGGGATTCTCGTGCTTTTTCGATGATCCAGCAGATGTTGACAGTTTGGTTTCTGGTTCCTCTGCCTTTTCTAAAACCAGCTTGAACATCAGGAAGTTCATAGTTCACATATTGCTGAAGCCTGGCTTGGAGAATTTGGAGTATTACTTTACTAGCATGTGAGATGAGTGCAATTGTGTGGTAGTTTGAGCATTCTTTGGCATTGCCTTTCTTTGGGATTGGGATGAAAACCGACCTTTTCCAGTCCTGTGGCCACTGTTGAGTTTTCCAAATTTGCTGGCATATTGAGTGCAGCATTTTCACAGCATCACTTTTCAGGATTTGAAATAGCTCAACTGCAATTCCATCACCTCCACTGGCTTTGTTCGTAGTGATGCTTTCTAAGGCCCACTTGACTTCACATTCCAAAATGTCTGGCTCTAGGTGAGTGATCACACCATCATGATTATCTGGGTCATGAAGATCTTTTTTGTACAGTTCTTCTGTGTATTCTTGCCACCTCTTCTTAATATCTTCTGCTTCTGTTAGGTCCATACCATTTCTGTCCTTTATAGAGCCCATATTTGCATGAAATGTTCCCTTGGTATCTCTAATTTTCTTGAAGAGATCTCTAGTCTTTCCCATTCTGTTGTTTTCCTCTATTTCTTTGCATTGATCGCTGAGGATGGCTTTCTTATCTCTTCTTGCTATTCTTTGGAACTCTGCATTCAGATGCTTATATCTTTCCTTTGCTCCTTTGCTTTTCACTTCTCTTCTTTTCACAGCTATTTGCAAGACCTCCCCAGACAGCCATTTTGCTTTTTTGCGTTTCTTTTCCATGGAGATGGTCTTGATCCCTGTCTCCTGTACAATGTCATGAACCTCCGTCCATAGTTCATCAGGCACTCTATCAGATCTAGGCCCTTAAATCTATTTCTCATTTCCACTGTATAATCATAAGGGATTTGATTTAGGTCATACTTGAATGGTCTAGTGATTTTCCCTACTTTCTTCAATTTCAGTCTGAATTTGGCAATAAGGAGTTCATGATCTGAGCCAGAGTGAGCTCCTGGTCTTGTTTTTGCTGACTGTATAGAGCTTCTCCATCTTTGGCTGCAAAGAATATAATCAATCTGATTTCAGTGTTGACCATCTGGTGATGTCCATGCGTAGAGTCTTCTCTTGTGTTGTTGGAAGAGGGTGTTTGTTATGACCAGTGCGTTCTCTTGGCAAAACTCTATTAGTCTTTGCCCTGTTTCATTCTGTATTCCAAGGCCAAATTTGCCTGTTACTCCAGGTGTTTCTTGACTTCCTACTTTTGCATTCCAGTTCCCTATAATGAAAAGGACATCTTTTTTGGGTGTTAGTTCTAAAAGGTCTTGTAGGTCTTCATAGAACCGTTCAACTTCAGCTTCTTCAGTGTTACCAGTTGGGGCATAGACTTGGATTACTGTGATATTGAATGGTTTGCCTTGGAAATGAACAGAGATCATTTTGTTGTTTTTGAGATTGCATCCAAGTACTGCATTTCAGACTCTTTTGTTGACCCTGATGGCTACTCCATTTCTTCTGAAGGATTCCTGCCCACAGTAGTAGATATAATGGTCATCTGAGTTAAATTCACCCATTCCAGTCCATTTTAGTTTGCTGATTGATTCCTAGAATGTCGACGTTCCCTCTTGCCATCTCCTGTTTGACCGCTTCCAATTTGCCTTGCCTGGACCTGACATTCCAGGTCCCTGTGCAATTGGGACTTGCTCTTTACAGCATTGGACCTTGCTTGTATCACCAGTCACATCCACAACGGGATATTGTTTTTGCTTTGGCTCCATCCCTTCATTCTTTCTGGAGTTATTTCTCCACTGATCTCCAGTAGCATATTGGGCACCTACAGACCTGGGGAGTTCCTCTTTCAGTATCCTATCATTTTGCCTTTTCATACTGTTCATGAGGTTCTCAAGGCAAGAATACTGAAGTGGTTTGCCATTCCCTTCTCCAGTGGACCACATTCTGTCAGACCTCTCCACCATGACCTGCCTGTCTTGGGTGGCCCCACATGGCATGGCTTAGTTTCATTGCGTTAGACAAGGCTGTGGTCCATGTGATTAGATTAACTAGTTTTCTGTGATTATGGTTTCAGTGTGTCTGCCCTCTGATGCCCTCTCACAACACCTACCATCTTACTTGGGTTTCTCTTACCTTGGGCGTGGGGTATCTCTTCATGGCTGTTCGAGCAAAGTACAGCCACTGCTCCTTATCTTGGACGAGGGGTATCTCCTCATTGCCGCCCCTCCTGACCTTGAACGCGAAGTATCGCCTCTTGGCCCTCCTGCAACTGCGCAGCCACCGCTCCTTGGACCTGGGGTTGCTCCTCCCAGCTGCCACCCCTAACTTTGGGCGTGGGTTAGCTCCTCTTGGCAGCTCCTGCACTGTAGCAGCCTGGCACTCTTTGCCGCCGCCCCTGACCTCCGACGTGGGGTAGCTCCTCGCAGCCACGGTTCTGCGAATAGAATTTGCTTTTTATTCCGTATAAAACTTGATAATAGACAGATTGTCCCTAGTACTCACTCTTAGAGAAGTTAGATAGCTTGCAGTTATAATCCTTTCTCTTCGATTTGAGATAAAAAACATTGCCTCAAGGACCTGAGAGTCATGTATGTGAAGTGCAAAAATTCAGGGAGATAACCTTCCCTCTTGTTCCCAGTCCCTGTGGGAGGATAAGGGCCTAACTTCAGTGAGCACCTTGTTTCAATTTACACCACTGCTTCCTGTCAGAATTCAAGAGAAGATTATCTCTCTTCCAGGTAAGTGAAAGTCTTACTGGCACAGTTGTGTCCGACTCTTTGCGACCCCATGGACTGACAGGTTCCTCCATCCATGGAATTCTCCAGGCAAGAATACTGGAGTGGTAGTCATTCCCTTCTCCAGGGGATCGTCCTAACCCGAGCATCGAACTCAGGTCTCCCACATTGCAGGCAGATTCTTTACCATCTGAGCCACAAGGGAAGCCCCACATAAGTGCTAATTAACAAACCAAGTAGCTGCATCATAGGAACTAACCACCCACCCCACCCCCATCCAAACATCCCCCAATGACTTTCCCTTAGCATACTCCCATCTGTAAAAATGTCTCCATCCTTCTTTTCAGGGATTCAAGTTCATTTCACACTGGACAGTTTACAAGTTCAGTTCACGCTGGACTCTCTTCCTATGTGTTGTTGTTCAGTTGCTCAGTCTGTGTCCAAATCTTTTTGACTAGTGTTTAGCCTTGTTTGCCTTTGATACCTCTCAGGATAAATATTTGGAGAGAGGGGAGGTCACTGGGGTGGAGAGTGTTGGAAATCTTGGGATTCATAATTGGATAAGGGAGGGGCAGAGAAACCACTTTTACCTTTGAATCCTCACATGAACACAGGGTAGATTGTATTATTCTCGTTGAAGTTTCTTGAGGCTTGATTTATAGCCAAGAGTATTCTGGAATGTTCCAGCCACAGTTGTTATGTGCAGTGTTCTACTCTGAATTAATTTTGTCACTCATGTTGTTCAAAACTTCCCCATCTAACTGATTTTTTTTGTCTGTTTTACTTGTAATTCAGTGAGCTGTCAAATACCTCACTGTGACTGTTTATTTCTCCATTTACTTCTGTCAATTTTTGCTGCATGTGTTTTGACTCCTATGATAAGTGGTGCATAAATTTAGAATTCCTTCATTAGTTATTCTTATAAAATAAAACCTTTTATAACTATGAAATGTTTACCTTCTCTACAGTATATTTTCCTTAAAGTATTTCTCTCTTATTAATGTGTTTATGACAATTTGATGTCTTTTATTACTTTTGGATGTTTCCCAATTGTGATCCCTTCAAATACTTCTCTATTCTTCTCTTTCTTGAACTCTAATTAAATGACTATTAGATTTACACACCACCTCCCTTTTAACTCTCATCTGTTCTCTTTTGGTACTTTCCATCATTCTGTTTCTCCAGGTTACATTCTGTACATTTTTTTCAGACCTATGTTTCATTTTTCTAATTCTTCTTTCAAGTAGGAAAATAATCTTTGAGCTTTGAACTACAACACCAAATATTCAAGGTATATTTTATTACGCCTCTAGAGTATTAATGGGAGATAAGGGTTCAAGATGTTAAGTGAATGTCCTCAGATGACCCAGCATGACAAAGGCATAGCTCAAACTAACATCATAGATCAGATCCTCAACCCAAGTCCTTTCCAATGTACTTGCTTTCTCCTGGGCTGTGGATCCTCCCAATCTCTCATATCCCAGAAAGTAAACTATAGTGAGGTCTTCCAACATTTTTAGAGCTGTGCGATACTTCATTCTAGATTATAAAAGTTGGTGATTCTGCTTCATTAGTCATGATATTTTCCTAGGACTTTGTTCTGGCATTTGGAGAATTTATGTATTATTCCCAAATCAGATTACAATGATCAAGGTATTTCATTTCCAAGAAGAGAAAACGCCAGGATGTTTACTCAGAGAAGTATGGGAATTGTTCAGAACAGTTTTGATATACATCTTTCATCCCACCAGGAGCAAGGTGGACACACAGCAATGAGTGATGTCCACATGGGCCCCTCAGTATGACTGCAACATGTCAGCAAGCAGACAAAAATACTGGTGTGAATTGTCATTCCCTTCTCCAGGGGATCTTCCCAACCCAGGGATCGAACCCAGGTCTCCTGAATCACAAACAGATTCTTTCTGAGATTTCACATATCATACAATTCACCCAAACTGTACAATTCATTTGTCTTTAGTATATTCACAGATTTGTGCAACCACCATCATAGACAATTTTAGAAGTCTTTCATCATTTCAAGAAGAAACACCTAACCCTTGAGCCCTCTGTCACCCCATTACTCCTACCCCTTAAGCCTTAAGCAACTAGGAAACTACTTTATAGATTTCCCTATTTTGGATTTTTTTAATTAATTATTTTAATTGACGGCAAATTACTTTACAATATTGTGGTGGTTTTTGCCATACATTGACATGAATCAGCCACAGGTGTACATGTGTCTCCCCCAGCCTGAACCCACCTCGCACCTCCCTGCCCATCTCATCCCTCTGGGTAGTCCCAGTGCACCGACTTTGAGTGCCCTGTTTCATGATCCAAACTTAGACTGGTCATCTATCTTACATATGGTAATATACATGTTTTAGTGCTATTCTCTCAAATTATCCCACCCTCGCCTTCTCCCACAGAGTCCAAAAGTCTTTTCTTTATATCTCTGTCTCTTTTGCTGTATCGCATATAGCATCATTGTTACCACCTTTCTAAATTCCATATATACGTATTAATATACTGTATTGGTGTTTTTCTTTCTGTCTTACTTCACTCTGTATAATAGGCTCTGGTTTCATCCACCTCATTAAAATGGACTCAAATGCATTCTTTTTAATAGCTGAGTAATATTCCATTGTGTATATGTACCACAACTTTCTTATCCATTCATCTGCCAAAGGACCTCTAGGTTGCTTCCATGTCCAAGCTATCGTAAACAGTGCTTTGATGAACATTGGGGTACACATGTCTCTTTCAATTCTGGTTTCTTCAGTGCGTATGCCCAGCAGTGGGATTGCTGGGTCATGAAACTACATAATATGTGACCTTTTTTGACTGGCTTCTTTCACTAAGCATAATGTTTTAATGTTGATTCATGTTGTAGGATATATCAGTAAAACGTTTGTTTTTGTTTCTGAATAATAGTCTGTAGTGTGGTTATACCTCAGTTTGTTTATCTGTCAGTCAGTGGATGGACAATTGGACTATTTCCACTTTGGGCTATTATGAATAATGCTGCCACAAAATTTAATCTATAATTTTTGTGTGAATATGTTTTCATTTCTTAAACCTAGAGTGGAATTACTGGATTATATGGTAACTCTATTTATTCATTTCAGTAACTTGCAGCTGTTTTTACAAAGTGACTGCACCATTTTATATTCCCACCAGAAGTGAATGAGAGTTCCAGTTTCTCCATATCCTCACTAATGTTTCGTGTTACCTGACTTTTTCTTACCAGCTACGTTTGAAGTGCATTTCAAGTGGTATCACATTATGGTTTTGATTTAAATTTCCCCAATGACTAAGGATGTTGAGCATCCCATTGCCCATTTTTATATGTTCCTTAGAAAAATGTCTATTTAGCTCATTTGCCCAGTTTTTAAAATTGAGCTGTTTGTCTTTTTATTACTGAGTTTCAAGTGTTCCTTACATATTAAGGACACAAGTCTCTTATCAGATATATGATTTGCAAATAGTTCCCTCTATTCTGTGGGTGCAGTTTTCACTTTCTGGGTGACACCTTTTGAAGCAGAAAAGCCTCATTTTTATAAAATCCTTCATGTCTATTATATATTTTCTTGCTCCTGCTTTTGTTCACATATTGACAAATTCTTTGCAAAATCCAAGATCATCAAGATTTACTCCTAGGGGCTCCCCAGTGGCTCATTGGTAAAGAATCCACCTGCCAATGCAGGAGACACAGGTTCAATCCCTGATCCGAGAAGATCACACATGCTGTGGAGCAACTAAGCCCATGCGCAACTATGGATGGAGCCTGTGCTCAAGAGCCCATGTGCCCTAGAGCCTGTGCTCCTCAAGAAGAGAAGCCACTGCAATGAGAAGCCAGCACACCACAACTAGGGGAAAGCCTGTGCAGCAAAGAACACCAGCACAGACAAAAATAAATAAACAAATAATATTTTTAAAAGATTTACTCCTATGTTTTCTTCTAGAAATTTTGTGGTTTTAGATTTCACACTTACTTTTTCTGATTCATTTGCTGTCAGTTTTTGTACATGGTGTGAGACAAAATTCGAACTCTGTTCTTTTAAATGTGATTCTTTAGGTATCCCAGCAGCATTTGCAGAAAAGGCTATTCTTTTTTCCCGTTGAATGTCCTTGAAACCCTTGTCAAAAATTCGTTGACTAAAGATGCTTGGTTTTGTTTCTGGACTGTCCATTCTACTCTGTTCAGCTGTATGTACATCCCCATGGCAGTCTCACAGTATCTTCATTATCATTGCTTTGTGGTAAGCTTTGGAATAGAGAACTGGGAAATAATCTTTGAAATAAAAATCTCTCCCTTTGTCTTTTTGTAAGTTTGTTTAACTAATCTGAGTTCCTTGCAATTCCATATGTATGCATTTTTAAATCAGTTTGTACATTTCTACAAAGCAATCTGTTGTGTTTCTGATAGATACTGCATTATATCTGTAGATCAATTTGGAGAGTATTGCCATTGTAATAATATTTCGTGTTCTGTACCATGATCAGGGGATATTTTCCCATTTATTTAGATCTTATTTAATTAATTCCAAAAATATTTTGTCTTTTTCAGATATGGATTTTGTGATTTTTTTGTTAAATTAACTCATAAGTATTTTATTTTTGATACCATTGTAAATAGAAATGTGTTTTTAATTTCATTTCATATTGTTCATTGCAAGTGGTAGAAAGACAAGTGGCTTCTATATCCTGATCTTATATTGAAAAATCAGCAAATTTAAAGTAGTGGAAGATCAGTTTCTTCTCTGGGACTTATTGTATTTCCTTTCATTAAAAGTATTTAAACATCTTCAGATGCAATAAGCCAAACAAGCTAGAATGTGATTCATTTTAAGACAATAATCAGATGTATTTAATCCTTCTAGTATAAAAGTATCACATCTTCACAAAACTAGGAGAAAAGGATTTTCATTTACACACTCACAGACACTCAGAGGGCTCACAGGTTTGGCTCTGCAATCTGACCAAGGAGTCTAATGCAAAATCAGACACAAATACATATACAAACAAACTCTGCAGGAAAAAAGTAATAATTATTGAAAGGTGATGACAGAGAATGGATACTTGGTCTTTCTACTTTTTCATATAGAAACTTTCTGTGCTTTTCATATAGTATTCTCTACATTCTTTTCCAAATACTCAGGGATTTCAAGAACCCCCTTCGCAACATATAGACTCCATTAAACAAAAGTACTCTTTTTTCACATTTTGAAGGTTTCACAGGGTTCCAGTCCTGAACCTTGTTACCAAAACTCGGACATCAGACTCTAAGATAAAAGAAAAGTTTACCAGTCTCTTCTCTGTGGCTGAAATTTTCATTCATGAATCCCATCATCAATTCAGACCAGATCTTTAAGATTCTCACTGGTAAAGACACTTTTGAATAAAAAAAAAAAAAAAAAAAAACTCAGTGGTTTGCAACTAGAATTGTCTCATTACTCAGGAAAACCTATTTAAAAAGATAACTATAACTTGAAGAGTTAAATGAGCATCATATTTGGAAACCTAAAAACACAGAATATGAACTTTATCCACCAGATTTCAGAAAGAGCCCATAACGGGCCATGGCACCTCAGGCATCAGGAAGTTCAAGGAGGAGCAAAAAACTGCGAAGACAAGCTTAATGTTACATTTTCTTATCAAGGAGATGCTCTCCATTCCAGTGAATGATCAAAACAAGAGCAGAGTTTGGTAAGCTCACTAAAGTCATCAAAAAATAATGATTAGAATCATGGTCCTTGAAACTTACAGTCCAGGCCAAGCTTGAGTAATCTCTCTACATCAGAACAGCCTGGATATAATACAGCACAAAAGCAAAGATAATTCTAAACAGTGAAAAGGAGAAGAGGAACTAGTTAGTGTCCACGGGACTTGAATCAGGACACAAGAATGAGTTCCCTTAGTTTTCTTTTTTTTTTTTTAGCTATGTCAGGTCTTAGTTGCAGCACAAGATATCTTTGTTCTGGCACTCAGGCTCCTCTCTAGTTGTGGTGGGAGGGATTCAGAGCCTGTGGGCTCTCTAGTTGGTGGCACAAGGGCTCTCTAGTTGAGGCTTGCAGGCTCAGGAAGTTTCAGCATGCCGGCTTAGTGACCCGAAGTGTGTGGGATCTTAGTTCCTTGACCAGAGATCAAACGCATGTCCCCTGCATTGGAAGGCAGACTCTTAACCACTGGATCACCAGAGAAGTCTTCCCTCAGTTTTCTTATTTCCTCCCAAATGTCCCAGTTAAGGCACTGCTGCTGCTGCTGCTGCTAACTGACTTCAGTCATGTCCAGCTCTGTGCAACCCCATAGACGGCAGCCCACCAGGTTCCCCCGCCCCTGAGATTCTCCAGGCAAAAATATTGGAGTAGGCTGCCATTTCCTTCTCCAATGCATGAAAGTGAAAAGTGAAAGTGAAGTTGCTCAGTCGTGTCCGACTCTTAGCAACCCCATGGACTGCAGCCTACCAGGCTCCTCCATCCATGGGATTTTCCAGGCAAGAGTACTGGAGTGGGGTGCCATTGCCTTTTCTAAGGCACTGAAGAAGCCTCCAACTGAGAATCACCAACAATGACAGACACAAAGCTGTAAGAAAAGTTGACTCCTGTAACCAAAGGTCTATGAAAAGGGTAGTCTGAACACAGAAAACCTGTTTGGTAATACTGCAACTCCTCTCCAGACAAACACCAGTGGAAACCCTCACCCCAAGCTCTGAGGTTTCAGAGGCAAGGAAGGGTGTTAATCTTCTGTCCTGCTTCTCTAAAATCAGTGATGACCCTTCAATTCACCTGTCAGGGTAACGTCAGAGGGGTCCAGCGGCAAGTCAGATCTCCACCTCCACTCAACAACAGTAAACTGAATGAGGCAGTGCAGATGTGACTAGTAAGCATTCCGTCCATTCTCATTTCTGGTGCCGCTGTTGCCAGTGGTTAGCTGAACCTCCATATCCACCTGGCATTCATGAAGTGGTGTGAGATAGGGCTACTCAATACTCTGGTTTCTCCCTCACCCCTCTTTGTGTTCTGAGCCCTCTTGAGAGCTGAACTTCACCCCCACCCATCATCCAAACCAAACCCAGTATTGGGAGGCAGAGTTGCTTAGCATTCAACTTTCTCCTTTTCCCCTTGATGTCTCAGAGACCAGAGACAAGCTAGCCAGGCTTCATCTGCCAGCCCTGCAGCCACTCACAAATTGTTCGGTCTCCCATTCCCTTCCCCCTTCCCCAGGGTCAGCAGTGCATAGAGAGGAACTGAGCTTATACTCCCATTCTGAGGCTACAAAAGGGTTGTGAATTGGTGCCTCTCATTGACTGGGACATTATCCATGGCTGGAGTGCGTGGTCTGCTACCACTGAAGCAGCATGAGTCAGCAATCCACTTTTGCTAAGGTGGAATCAGAGCAGGAATCTGAAGATACAGCCCACATCATTGTGTGTTATACCCAAGTATCATACAAAAATACAGATGAATAGGGTCCAGAATCTTAGAATGTGGTATTCAAAATGCCCAGGGTATGATAGAGATCACAAAACACAGAATCAAGAAAATCACAGCTTGAATACTAAAAGACATTCTACAGATGTAAACATTGATGTGAATAATGTTGAAATAATGACAAGAAGTTTGAAGTGATCATCCTAAAAGTAATTATCAAGTAGTTACAAATTCTTTTAAAACAAATGAAAAATTTGAAAATCTCAGCAAAGAAGTGGAAGATAAACAAGTGGAAATTATACAAAACAAAAATAGTGTATTTCTTACTGAAACTGCACAGATCCTGGGAGATGTATTTCAGACAGAAAAGTGGGCTGCTTCTACCTTGCTTTCTATCTATCCACTGAACAGTATTATATTTGCAGTACAGAGGAAGATACCATAGAATGTCATTCATACATTTACTGAAATTGAAAAATGAAGTCACACTTTTACTTATAAACTATAATTCTATTAATAATTGAGAATTTTCAGTGAGAACTAAATTTCTAATTGTTCAGTCATATGTTGAACATTTTTCATAAAATGAGTGAACTAGTAGTACCAAGATTTAGAAAAAGGATATCTAAAACACATCTATTTGGTATATCTACAATATTCTAGAAATTACATCCATTGCAAATTAAAAATATGAGAAGCCAGTTTTCAAAATTCTTATAGGGGATATGAAAGGAAAATAATTACCCTGAAACTCCCCTTTTGAGAAAATTCTGTTGTTCTTATTTTCACCCAGGAGTAGTCCACCTAGAGGAAGATGTTAAGTGCATTTTCATTGCAGTCTGCCCAGTTTGGGGCATCTCAATTGGACCTCTCAGTTGTTTTCTGCTCAGGATTCTGTGGGCAGAACCTGACATTAGGTTGGGCTATTGTCTGTTCCTCTTAGCGAGGGAGAACAAGCTTTTTCATTATCCTGGTCTGGAGGTCTTTAGAAATTTGTCTGGACACTGGAAGCACATCAACCAATCATTACCCATTAAAAAATAATATTGGGTTTGAGATGATTTAAATACTTAGACTTTTCTTAAACTACTCATGGGAAACAGTATTGACAGGCATTATTATTCTTTTCAACTGAAGCAAAATCTAAAGCACAGTGTACTTTAAGGTGACTTTGTGGAAATTGCAAAATATATTTAAGCAATAGAGCCTAGGTAGAAGTCTAGACCTCTTGACCTTCAATTCTCATAGCATACAGTCAATAATCAGGATCATAAACATCCTTTTATCAACACTCTGAAGTGTTCTGCTAAGCCCTATGTGTTATCTGAATGAAGCCTGTCAACAGTCAAGAAGTGACATCAATTGCCATTCTCCTTTTGAAGATGGATAATTAAATCTTGGAAGAGTTAATGTGCCAGGCCAAAGACATGGAGCTTATGGTACTGCTGCTGCTGCTGCTAAGTCGCTTCAGTCATGTCCGACTCTGTGCGACCCCATAGACGGCAGCCCACCAGGCTTCCCGGTCCCTGGGATTCTCCAAGCAAGAACACTGGAGTGGGTTGCCATTTCCTTCTCCTACTAAGAGGTAAAGCCATGAAACCAGGGATCTAGTCTTAGGATATTTAATGCCATTACATCCATCTACTGAAAGATGATATTATAGGGCAAAAATTAAAACATGCATGGATGGTTTACTTCTTTATCAGCAATTAAAGGGTATAAGAAAGAAATGTTGAAGAAAGTAAACAGAAAAAAGCAAAAACTAAACTAAAGCAGAGAAAAAACAACAACAAATCAAAGAAACAAAACCTACTCAGAAAAGCTATGATCAAATGCTAAGTGTCAGGAAGAAAAGTAAGCCTTGGCTGATAAGGTGAGCAGAGACGTGAACTTAGTAAGGATGGTGGTTATAGGAACATCTGTGGGCAGGTTGTTACAGGAAAATACATAATGGTATGAGAACATGTTTGGTGAGCCAGGGTTAGAGGCACAAAAAAGAGGCTAGAGTAGCTGGAGAACAATTCATTGAAAAAATATTCAAGTATGCATCCTACCAGAGAAGGCAATGGCAACCCACTCCAGTACTCTTGCCTGGAAAATCCCATGGAGGGAGGGGCCTGGTGGGCTGCAGTGCATGGGGTCGCTAGGAGTTGGACACGACTGAGCGACTTCACTTTATTTTTTCACTTTCATGCATTGGAGAAGGAAATGGCAACCCACTCCAGTGTTCTTGCTTGGAGAACCCCAGGGACGGGGGAGCCTGGTGGGCTGCCATCTATGGGGTCGCACATAGTCAGACACGACTGAAGCGACTTAGCAGCAGCAGCAGCATGCATCCTACCAGGCTTTACTACAAGGATATGTTAATGAACAAATAAAGATGCCTGCCCTCCAGGAATTTAAATTTTTCCACCGGAGGGAGATGGCGAATTTACAAAATAGCAGATAAATGAAATGTGTTGTATTCCGAAAGTTGATAAACAATTGGGAAGAGAATAGGAAACAAATGGAAACAGTGGAATCCGGATTTCAGGGAGAAGGTTGGAAACAAATACCCTGAGCGATCCTTGCAGTTGATAGGAGTGTTATTAAAGGGGTGGCATTTTTCTCCTTCCCCGGAGGAGGGCGTGGCCATGCACTGCAGTATTCTTGCCTGGAGAACTCTCTGGACAGAAGGGCCTGGAGGGCTACAGTTCATGGGGTCACTGTAGCCACCTTGTAGGTCACAAGCAGTCAGACGCGACTGAAGTGACTTAACTTGTACACAGTTTTCTCCTTTACGCTGCTTTTGTCAATTGTCAATGTCAGTGGTATGCTGGTTTTACTGCACAGAGGCCAGAATACATTTTCCCTATGTTTGGTGTGGACTCGACCCCTCATGTAACATAGGAGTGCCCTCGTGGACATTTAAGTCTGACAGCTTTTTTTAATCAAAAGCTAAGTCGGGTATCTCAGAGGTTAAAGCATCTGCCTGCAGTGAGGGAGACCTGGGTTCGATCCCTGGGTTGGGAAGATCCCCTGGAGAAGGAAATGGCAACCCACTCCAGTATTTTTGCCTGGAGAATCCCATGGACGGAGGAGCCTGGCGGGCTACAGTCCATGGGGTCGCAAAGAGTCGGACACGACTGAGCGACTGAACTGAACTGAACTCAACCGAAGTTGCTCGCCAGGCGGTAGCCTGAAGCCTGCCAGGCTTCTCTGTCCATGGGATTCTCCAGGCAAGAATACTGGTTACTGTGCCCTCCTCCAGGGGATTTTCCTGACCCAGTGATGGAACCTGCAACTCTGCAGTCTCCTGCATTGGCAGGCGGGTTCTTTACACTAGAGCCACCTGGGAAACCCCCTTTTCATCAAGGGTCCAATCGTTTTGAAGTTCAGTCTCTGTTGCGAAAGCCCATCGATGTGGACATCAGTTCCCTGGGTTTGAGTCCTGGCCTGGCAGAAACCCTGGCCAGGCGGTGCCTAGGCCACAGGGAAAGACGTTGTGCTGGGCTTCCCAGCCAACTGGTTCTAGAGGTGCGGAGCCTACGCCTGGTTGGAACCCTCTCACGGATAAGCCTCTTTGCCTTCAGCCCCTGTGGTTGGGTCTGGAATCTGGCCCCGCCTCCCAGTACAGAGCTGATTGAGTGAGCTTGTGGCACCTGACCTGAGCTGCGCCAATCCAAGTCCTCTTCTGTGGCGGTTTAACTTGGAGCGGCAACCGTTAAGACGCCAGTCACCTCCAGCACTGCTGCTTGTCGGCAGCAAGAGGGAGGAACGTGCTTCCACTGCTGGGGTCTTGGACGTCTCAACTGTTTTGCAACTCTTATTTTAGTCAGGTAAGGCACAACAGTATTCCTTCTATAAATTACATCTCTACTGATGTAAATGAAAGTACCTAGGACCAAAGTTCAGGGATTAATAAGAAAAGAGATCTAATGGATTGTGCGCCAGCCCACAATCCTGTCCATCCACTGGGCACCTCTCTTTCCTAACCTGTGATTCGCTTCAATTGTGTGGCTAACCATTTCATGCTCTCTTTAAAATCCATCAATCAAAAAGAAAGAAAGAAAGAAATCCCTCGGTCAGCCTTGTGCTTCTTTAAAGAATCGTTATTTCTTTGCATCTGATTATTTTTGTGGTTCGTATTGATATGCCAAACTTTAAATTCTAAGTGTTGAAGTGCATATTTGTATATGTGTGTGGAGGTGTATACCTATGTATCTATATCTATCTATATGCTGTGCTAGGTTGCACATTCTTGGCCAACTCTGTGACCCTATGGATGGTGGCCTGCCAGGCTCCTCTGTCCATGGGATCCTCCAGGCAAGACTACTAGAGTTGATTGCCATTTCCTTCTCCAGGGGTATTCCCTACCCAGGAATCGAACCCAGATCTCCTGCATTGTAGGCAGATTTTTTACCATCTGAGTCACCAGAAGCAGAAAAATACTAATCTATGCCCTGCAAATGGTTGCACTCTCATTTATTTTTAATGGGCTCTCTAAACAGGAAATGGCAATCCACTCCAGTACTGTTGCCTGGAGAATCCCATGGACAGAGGAGCCTGGTGGCCTACAGTCCATGGAATCACAAAGAGTTGGACACGAATGAGCAACTAACACTCTCACTTTCAAACCAGTTTGAAAGTTTTTTAATGGATGATACAGCACGAGAATTTATTCATCTTTATATCCATCCTCCTAACTGTATTTCATTTGATTAAACTATTATTAAACAGTGGGATTTATAGCATAACCGTGGGGCTTCCCCTGTGGCTCAGCTGATAAAGAACCCGCCTGTCAATGCAGGAGAGGTAAGAGACTCGGGTTCTATCCCTGGGTTGAGATGATCCCCTGGAGGAGAGCATGGCAACCCACTCCAGCATTCTTGCATAGAAAGTCCAATGGACAGAAGAGCCTGGCAGATTTCGGTTCATAGAATGGAAAAGAGTCAGAGAAGATGGAAGCAATTTAGGCCGCAGATAGAATTATGGTTCCTTTCAGGAGTGAATCTTTAAAAACAAGGGGTTTTTTTGAAATAATTTTATACCCACAGAAAGGTTTCAAAAAAACAGTATAGAAAGCCCTCACGCAAATTTCCCTAATGTTAACATCTTACATATGCATAGAAAAATTAAGAAAATTAAAAATTAATATTGATGCAATAATGTTAACTAATTTACCTACTTTATTTGAATTTCACCATTTATCATAGTAATCTCCTTTTTCTGTCCCAGCATCCCATTCTGGATACCACATTTGGCCATCATTTCTCTTTAGTCTCCTCCAGGCTTAGAATTCCTCAAGCTTTCTGGGCCTTTCCCAGCAGTGACTCTTCTGAAAATACTGGTCAGGTATTTTACAGAATGTCTATCAATTGGGTTTGTCTGCTATTTTCTTAGGATTAGGTGGAAGTTACACATTTTTGGCAATAATACCTGTTTTATTCTCCTCTCCTTCATCCTAATGGTGATGGAGTGATTTCCACCATAGGGATCTGGGGGTGGCTGCTGAACACACACCCCTGACACTGGATAGGCACTACCCACAGCAGCTTCTCAGTAACATTGATTCACTGCCTGGGGGTGGAGGACACTACTGGTCAGGTCAAGCCTCAGGGGAGTCATGCTCTGGAAGAGAGTGAACAAGCAGGGCTGTGGGACGCCATCTGTAGTAATAAGAGGAGGAGATAACCCTTGGTTCCCATGGAGGATGTGATTAACTTGTTTGAATACTTCTGTGGGCTGGTGGAGAATTGAAACCTGATAGTCAGCGGAACACAGACACTGCGGCTAGTTCCTATGATAAGGCTGCTTTGGGGCTAGGGGAGTTCTTGCTGGGAGCCACAAAGAGGGATAGCATTCTTCTTAGACTTTTAGTCACTACTTTTAAAATTCATCTGTTGATTTTTGCCTACAAAAATTATGACTGAAAGGTGACATTCTATTTCCTTATTCCTACCATATTTGTTCATTGGAATTCTGTAGAGCTGTGTTTTCTCCCTCGTTTATTTATAAATTTTCTAATTATAAAATTATTTTATGAAATATATTTCTAATTATCAAGTCAAGTGATCAAATTATTTATGTCAATAACTTTGTTATATTGTGACATAATCAAATTATATCATTATTTAGTTTCTTGCATTTCTCCGGCTTTGGTGATTAGGAACTCCTTTTGAGGGGTTTGTACTCTTTCAGCATGACCTGGTCCTTTTCTGTGTACTTCCTTGCTGGTGTTATACGGTATTCCTATTCTTGTGTTTTTCTTTCCGCACCATGGCCCTGAAACCAAAACACTTCTGCAAAAACCCATGTTTCCTTTCCTTGGAAAATGACATTTAGTAACTGATATCTCCCTGTGTGTTCATTGCTACTGGGATTTCATTGCAGCTAGGTCCTCCTCCTTCATTCACAAATGAAGGAAATATATTGTATGTATATACTTACACTTCCAGATACATCTGAATTTCTCTACTGATTTCTTTTTTTTTTTTTTTTTTGAACTTTACAATATTGTATTGGTTTTGCCATATATCAAAATGAATTTGCCACAGGTATAAATGCGTTCCCCATCCTGAACCCTCCTCTCTCCTCCCTCCCCATACCATCCCTCTGGGTCATCCCAGTGCACCAGCCCCAAGCATCCTACCTATTTCTATAGATAGTGAAAGCCACGAGCTCCTACTAATACTTCTTTTTTTAAAAAAATTATTTAATTAACTTTTTTGGAGGATAGTGAGTTTAAAATATTGTGATGGTTTTTGCCATATATCAACAATCCATTCTAGGCTTATTTGTAACTTCTTTGTCTCTCCTGGCTCTCCTTATTTTCAGTATTTACTTACTTGTTCACTCCTGATTATACATGAAGTAGTTGCAGAAATGCTACTCAATGGTTAGATAGTATGACCGACTCAATGAACATGATTGAGCAAACTCCAGGAGACACTGATTGACAGGGAAACCTCAAGTGCTACAGAGCCTGGGGTCGCAAAAAGTTGGGCACGACTTAGCAACTGAACACACAACACACACCAGATAGAAGCAGATCTGATGCCTTGTGTTTGTGTACAGTTCTTTATGTTTTAAGCCTCAGAGGATGCAGTCAAAATATTGTTTCCCCAAGTTGCTTAGCTTAGCGATTTTCTTCCTCACGCCATCTCTTGTGGTTAAGACATTCATTTGTAATATATTTAGGTTAATTTGTTGGTGTTTCTAATTTGAGTTTGCACCACCCCCTGCCACAGCCCAGTTGATTTTAATTTTTCATTTAATCCTGGGGTATGTGAAATACTACTGTGATTCAGAGTCAAGGCTACAAAAAACATCTACTATAGGAGTGTCACTCTTTCCACATGCCTTCTATCCCCTTCCATTCCCCATTTCTTTTGCACAGTCCCCCTATAGATCACTAATCTCTTTAATTGCTAGTTGAATCTTTCCTGTATTTACTCTACACAAATGAACAGATACATGTGTGCTTTCTTATGTTCCAATGTTTATTAAATGGACAGCATTTTCTCATGCTTCTTTGCCCTTTTCCTTTTGCACTAAACAGCATTCCATTAAAAAAACTCTTTATTCCCTGGAGGGCTTCTTTCTTTTTTACAGCTTCATTGGATTACACTGGCCTCTATATGGGCATTTCAATTGTTTTCAACATTTTGTAATTATTAATACAAAGAATGCTGCAGGAAATAACCTGGGTATTATTTTTATGTTGATGGAAATGTATCTTCAAGTTTTCCTCACAGAAGTTGGGCCAAAAGTTAAATGCATCTATAGTTCTATAAGGTATTTTCAAATTTCTCACCAGAAGAGTTGTACTGGTTTTCATTGCCACTGGCCACTGGGATTGTTTCCTCAAAACCTCACTATCAGAACATGTTGCCCTATCATTGTGACCTTTGTTGATATGGTAGGTGAGAAATGATATCTCAGTGTTGTTTTAGTATGCTGGGGTTTAGTTCCTCAGGCATGTCTGACTCTTGCAATCCCGTGGACTGGAGCATGCCAGGCTCCTTTGTCCATGGGATTCTCCAGGCAGGAATACTGGAATTGGTTGCCAATTCCTTCTGCAGGGGATCTTCCCCAGCCAGGGATTGAACCCGAGTATCTTGCATCTCCTGCATTGCAGGTGAATTGTTTACCACTGAGCCACCAAGGAAGCCCTTGTTTTAGTTTGTATTTGTCTAATTATGAGAAAGTTTGACACATTATACTTTGAGGACTGTTTTATATATTTTTTTGTGAATTATCTGTTTATACCTTTTCCTATTCTTCTTAAGAAATATTAGCCCTTTGTCCTGCAGTACTTGACTTCTGTATGTATACTTGGACTATTATTCATTTGTCCATTGGGCATGCAGCAAATACTTTATCCCAGTCTGTCCATTGCCTTTTGACTAGTTTAGCTGGTAAAGAATCTGCCTGCAAGGCAGGAAACCCCAGTTCGATTCTTGGGTTGGGAAGATCCACTGGAGAAGGGATAGGCTGTCCACTCCAGTACTCTTGGATTTCCCTGGTGGCTCAGCTGATAAAGAATCTGCCTGCAATGTGCGGGATCTGGGCTTGATCCCTCAGTTGGGAAGATCCTCTGAAGAAGGGAATGTTTACTCATTCCAGTATTCTGGGCTGGAGAATTTGATAGACTTTATACTTCATGGAGTCCCAAAGAGTCGGACACGATTGAGCCACTTTCACTTTCACTTGCTATACATTAAAAAAATTCTTTTTTAGTTGCATAGATTATTCTTTTCTTTAATCACCTCTGGAAATTTCAGTCACAGTTAGAAAGTTTTTCCCATTGCTGAAATTAAAGAATGCTGCCATATTTTCTTCAAGATTTTGTTATGGTTTCATTTTTTTTGTTTAGATTCCTAAACCCATTTACAGTTTATTTTTGTGGATGGTATGTCATGGATCTGCACTGATTTTTTTTTCCCAAATGTCTCAGTTGTTTCAGCCATCATTTACTGAATGTCCATCTTTGCCCCCCATGATTGTTCATGCCCTTGGATCATATACTAAAATTCCCAACTATAATTCATATTTTTCTGGGTTTTCTATTCTATACCACTGGACTATTTGTCTATTCATGTACCCCAGTGTTATAATTAGTAAGTCTTTATAGTGTGTCTACTAATTATCCTTGTATAGATGCTCTCATTAAGTTTATTTCTATGTATTTAATCTTTGTTATTGCTATTGTATAGGGGGTTTTCTCTACTAGTGTGTCCACCAGCTGTATGTGTATGCAAAAACAAAGAGTATTGACTTTTGTATGTAACTTTATATCCTACTGTGCTGTGCTATGCTTAGTCACTCAGTCATATCCAACTCTTTGTGATCCCATGGACTGTAGCCTGTCAGGCTCCTACGTGTGTGGGGATTCTCCAGACAAGAATACTGGAGTGGATTGCCATGTCCTCCTCCACGGGATCTTCCCAACCCATGATCGAACCCAGGTCTCCAGCATTATGGGCAGATTCTTTACCGTCTGAGCCACCAGGGGAGCCTTTATATCCTACTACCTTGCTGAATTCCCTTTGTTTTACTTAATTTGTCCTGGTTTGTATAAGACTCTTCAGGTGTGCGATGATATCACCTGGACATAGAGGTGGCTTTACATCTTCTTATCCATTACTAAAAATCTTATTGGTTTCTCTAGTCAACTGGCTAGTGCTTATTGTTGAAGATTGAACAGGAGTGATATAGTGGGCATACTTTTGTTGTTACTGAAAACCTCTGGTGAAAGTGAAAGTGTTAGTTGCTTAGTCATATCTGTCTCTTTGCAACCCCATGGACTGTAGCTCACTGGGCTCCTCTGTCTATGAGATTCTCCAGGCAAAGTACTAGAGTGGGTTGCTGTTTCTTTCTCCAGAGGGTTGTCCGGACCCAGGGATCCAACTCGGGTCTCCCGCATTCGAAGGCAGATTCTTTACCATCTGAGCCACCAGGGAAGCCCAAAAATGTCTGGTACTCCCCCACTATATAAAGTATTTTTTGCATGAGGAATTACTTATATTCTTTTATCATGTTAATAATGCATCCCCGATTCCTATTTCTTGAGTTTCCTCTTTTTTCAGATGAATGGGTATTTAACATTTCCCAAAGATTGGCTTGGCATCTATGGTGATAGTCATATGATTGTTGTTCTTCAATTGGTAAGTCATATCAAACTCTTTACAGCCCCATGGACTACAGCATGCAAAGGTCATCTGTCCCTCACTGTCTCTCAGAGATGCTCATATTTATGTCTGTTGAATCCATGATGCTGTCCAACCATCTCATTGTCTGCTGCCCCCTTCTCCTTTTGCCTTCAATCTTTCCTAACATCAGGTCTTTATCGTTAAATATATTACCATGGTGAATGATCTCAATGGAATTCCTAATACAGAGCCAACTTTGTATTAATGGAATCAATACCACTTTATCACAGTATATTGGTCTAAACGCATTGTTGGATGTTTGCTAATATTCTATTTAGTGTTGTGGTATTTATGTTTTATGTTAGTATCCTACTTGCTTCCTAAAAAAAGTTAAGCAAGTTTCCTTCCTTTCAAACGTTCTTACTCAACTCATAAAGCTTTGGTACTACTAGATATTTGATGGTTTACTAGAATTTACCTATAAATACATCTGAGAAAGGTCTTTCTTGGGGATAATTCCTGAAATAACTTTCTTCATTTCTTCTGTGAAAATTGGCTGATTTAAACTTTCTAACACTAGAGTTAAAATTTTGGAAATCTGTGTTTATCTAGAAAATTACCTATTTTATGTAGATTTTCAAGTTACTTTGAATAGATGTTGACAAATAATCCCTTATTTTTAAAGATACAAACAAAAACAGGTTCTAAATGCAATTTCCATAGAAATAACACAGTTTCATCTGATGCTAGTAATATCTGTGTACCGTTTCTAGGTAAGTCAGCTTTGCTTCTTGAAAGTAAATTCAGATAGGGTATCTAGTTTAGTTGTACATATTTGTGTTAGAACCAGAATTTCAGTATTTACCTTTAGGTTAACAGCATCACAACTGTTCTGTTGGTCTCATTTCCCACTTCTCCATCTTTAACTGCTGGCAGTTCCCCACTAATATAACTCAATGTTTTTATTTTTTTTGTAAAGCAATTATCCTTTAATTAGAAAGATACAGTTACAAAAAAAAAAAACAAGATATCACCTCTAGTTTACTCTGGACCGTCTGACTCTAAGAAACCTATTGCCATAGATCAGTGTGTTCTTTCCTTGCTCCATCAAAAGAGGAAGCTGTAGGCCCCCAGCGAATCACTGGATAGCTGCTGTGGTTTTCATTCTGTTTGTCCATGCTGGTTTCTTCACCACTGTAGTGGGTATGCATTGTTTGTTTTCCTTCCTCTTGCCAACTCTTTTTTGAGTGTGGTCCAGTGATGATTCCCATACTAGATGCAGCTTTACTCCCTGTTAGGCTATGTTTTTAATTTTTCTGTCAGTTGCTATTAATCAGTGGCTTTTTTTTTTTTTACTTTACAATATTATATTGGTTTTGCCATACATTAACATGAATCCACCACGGGTGTACATGTGTTCCCCATCCTGAACCCCCCTCCCACCTCCCTCCCCAGCCCATCCCTCTGGGTCATCCCAGTGCACCAGCCCCAAGCCTCCTGTATCATGCATCAAACCTGGACTGGAAATTCGTTTCATATATGATAATATACATGTTTCAACACCATTCTCCCAAATCATCCCACCCTCTCCCTCTCCCACAGAGTCCAAAAGACTGTTCTATACATCTGTGTCTCTTTTGCTGTCTTGCATACAGGGTTATCATTACCATCTTCCTAAATTCCATATATATGTGTTAGTATACTGTATAGGTGTTTTTCTTCTGGTTTACTTCATTCTGTATAATAGGCTCCAGTTTCATCCATCTCATTATAACTGATTCAAATGTATTCTTTTTAATGGCTGAGTAATACTCCATTGTGTATATGTACCACAGCTTTCTTATCCATTAATCTGCTGATGGACATCTAGGTTGCTTCCATGTCCTGGCTATTATAAACAGTGCTGTGATGAACACTGGGGTACATGTGTCTCTTTCAATTCTGGTTTCCTTGGTGTGTATGCCCAGCAGTGGGATTGCTGGGTCATAAGGCAGTTCCATTTCTAGTTTTTTAAGGAATCTCCACACTGTTCTCCATAGTGGTTGTACTAGTTTGCATTCCTACCAACAGTGTAAGAGGCTTTCCTTTTCTCCACATCCTCTCCAGCATTTATTGCTTGTAGACTTTTGGATCGCAGCCATTCTGACTGGCGTGAAATGCTACCTCATTGTGGTTTTGATTTGCATTTCTCTGATAATGAGTGATGTTGAGCATCTTTCATGTGTTTGTTAGCCATCTGTATGTCTTCTTTGGAGAAATGTCTATTTAGCTCTTTGGCCTATTTTTTGATTGGGTCATTTACTTTTCTGGAATTGAGCTGCAGGAGTTGCTTGTATATTTTTGAGATTAGTTGTCAGTTGCTTCATTTGCTATTATTTTCTCCCATTCTGAAGGCTGTCTTTTCACCTTGCTTATAGTTTCTTTTGTTGCCCAGAAGCTTTTAATTTTAATTAGGTCCCATTTGTTTACTTTTGCTTTTATTTCCAATATTCTGGGAGATGGGTCATAGAGGATCCTGCTGTGATTTAAGTCAGAGAGTGTTTTGCCTATGTTCTCCTCTAGGAGTTTTATAGTTTCTGGTCTTACGTTGAGATATTTAATCCATTTTGAGTTTATTTTTGTGTATGGTGTTAGAAAGTGTTCTAGCTTCATTCTTTTACAAGTGGTTGACCAGTTTTCCCAGCACCACTTGTTATAGAGATTGTCTTTTCTCCATTGTATATTCTTGCCTCCTTTGTCAAAGATGAGGTGTCCATAGGTGCGTGGATTTATCCCTGGGCTTTCTATTTTGTTCCATTCATCTATATTTCTGTCTTTGTGCCAGTACCATACTGTCTTGATGACTGTGGCTTTGTAGTAGAGCCTGAAGTCAGGCAGGTTGATTCCTCCAGTTCCATTCTTCTTTCTCAAGATTGCTTTGGCTATTTGAGGTTTTTTGTATTTCCATACAAATTGTGAAATTATTTGTTCTAGCTCTGTGAAAAATACCGTTGGTAGCTTGATAGGGATTGCATTGAATCTATAGACTGCTTTGGGTAGTATTAACTCAGTGTTTTTAAAAGGTCCTAGAAACCCCTGGTAATCATCTCAGAGAAAGAATGTCTGATTGGAGTATCAGGTCTGACAGAAGCAAAATCTGACTTGAAGAGGGATAAGGAGAAGGACAGAATTTGTCTTTTGGTGAAAAAAATTGAGCCCAGTCACCCTCAGGTGAGCATAGTTGGGATAGATAATATTGTTTTGCATATTACTATGCTGATCCATTTGTCTGTATCTAATTATAAGAAATATATTTGGTTGTGATGTCAGATTCCATCCTATGACTATATAGAGATGCTTCCCACATCTTGCTTATAGTTTCATAGTAAGCTCTATTTTAAATAAAGTTAAGCCTCATTTTTTTTGTCTGTTAATTTTCTGTGTCCCACAAGTAATTCTCCACAGTTAGATGAGACACAGTGACTTGCACAAGTAACTGTCTTCACTTACTGTTCTTCACTCCAAACCTTAGGACATTTTTCAGTAAGCCTAGAACCACAAACAGAGTCTCTTGTCTTTTCTAAATTCCTCAACTTGGGGCTGGTGCACTGGGATGACCCAGAAGGATGGTACGGGGAGGGAGGTGGGAGGGGGGTTTAGTATGGGGATCACGTCTACACCCATGGCAGATTCATGTTGATGTATGGCAAAACCAATACAATATTGTAAAGTAATTAGCCTCCAATTAAAACAAATAAATTTAAATTTAAAAAAATATTCAACTTTCAAAGCAAAACTATTTTAATAAAATTTGCTTTAAATAAAAAAAAATAAATTCCTCAACTTTAACCACAGTGGAAAATTTGATCTGTTGCATTTTCCTCAGCTCATATTTATAGCCATGTCATATTGCATAAACCTAGCAAAACAATCCCAGTGATGTATAGCATTGTTTACCAAAGCCAGCAAACCAGAAAGATCAGAT
This sequence comes from Bos grunniens, assembly GCF_055505025.1. Lineage (NCBI taxonomy): Eukaryota > Metazoa > Chordata > Mammalia > Artiodactyla > Bovidae > Bos > Bos grunniens. The sequence goes on along the minus strand of NC_141194.1, from coordinate 92,984,320 downwards.
CAAGCTTATTTTGGACATACTGATGATCCTACAGTTTCCCACACAAACCAGAAAAATAGGTGTTTCTCGATGTGCTGTTTAACAAAAAGTTCAACCCAAAGATATGTTTCCTACTCTTTCTCTCTCCTTTCTGGGGAGACAAGAACAGAATATGCACTATAAGATCTAATAAATTCAGATTCCACTCATTTGTAACTGGTGTAATTGAGGAGCGAGGAGTATGGTGATTAAATGTTATGATAGCTTCTTTTCTGGGTTTATTTAAAAGAAGAAGATGTTTTCAGCTAACATGAAGCTATTCATAAACCACAAACACACACACATATATATATATATATATATATATATATATATATATACATGGAATATATGTATTTCACCTATTAGAGACAGCTTTCTTTCTATACACAAACCTTAGACAGAGGCCATGAAATAGATTCAACTGTGACTGGATCTAATTAGCAGTTGTACTAGAATTGTCTTACGTGGCATTCAAAAGAAATCTCTCATGATCTCATCTTTTCAGTAAGTGAGGCTGATTTGCCAGATTTTCTCAATTCGTAAAGTTGAACCCAGTGTTACTTTCCAGTGAGGAACCTAGTGGGTGGCCAGAACAGAGAGTCTGGAGCCAATCTGCTGACTACATACCATTCTTGGTTGGCCACCTACAATATCCATGACCTCTTGGTCAATAGACTGATTTCATACCCCTGGACTTCGGTGTCTTCATCATAAACTTCTGTAACAACACCAATCTATAGTGTTACCTGTTTTAAATGAGTTATCTTTTTAAAGTATATGGCCTAAGTAATAAGTATACAAATTTTCCCCCAAAATTAAGAACTGCAATTCAGTAGATTTGTTTTAATCATTTAGACCTGCATGAGGATGTCCTTTTCATCATAGGGGACTAGAATGCAAAAGTAGGAAATCAAGAGGTACCTGGAGTAACAGGCAAATTTGGCCTTGGAGTACAAAATGAAGCAGGGCAAAGGCTAACAGAGTTTGGCCAAGAAAACGCACAGGTCATAGCAAACACCCTCTTCCAACAACACAAAAGAATACTGAATGTATGGACATCACCAGATGGTCAATACCGAAATCAGATTGATGATATTCTTTGCAGCCAAAGATGGAGAAGCCCTATACAGTCAGCAAAAAGAAGACCAGGAGATGACTGTGGCTCAGATCATCAACTCCTATTCAGAAAATTCAGACTTAAATTGAAGAAAGTAGGGAAAACCACTAGGCCATTCTGGTATGACCTAAATCAAATCCCTTGCAATTATACAGTGGAAGTTTCGAATAGACACAAGGGATTAGATCTGATAGAGTACCTGAAGAACTATGGATCGAGTTTTGTGCCATTGGACAGAAGGTAGTGATCAAGACCATCACCAAGAAAAAGAAATGCAAAAAGGCAAAATGGTTGTCTGAGGAGGCCTCACAAATAGCTGAGAAAAGAAGAGAAGCCAAAGGCAAAGAAGGAAAGGAAAGATATACTCATTTGAATACAAAGTTCCAAAGAGCAGCAAGGAGAGATAAGAAAACCTTCCTCAGCGATCAATGCAAAAAAATAGAAGAAAACAACAGAATGGGAAAGACTAGAGATATCTTCAAGAATATTAGAGATACCAAGGGAATATTTCATGTAAAGTTGGGCACAATAATGGAAAGATATGGTATGGACCAAACAGAAGCAGAAGATATTAAGAAGAGGTGGCAAGAATACACAGAAGTATACAAAAATGATCTTCGTGACCCAGATAACCATGATGGTATGATCACTAACCTAGAGCCAGACATCCTGGAATGCAAACTCCAGTGGGCCTTTGGAAGCATCAGTACGAACAAAGCTAGTGGAGGTGATGGAATTTCAGTTGAGCTATTTCAAATCCTGGAAGATGATGCTGTGAAAGTGCTGCACTCAATATACCAGCAAATTTGGAAAACTCAGCAGTGGCCACAGGATTGGAAAAGGTCAGTTTTCATTCCAATCCCAAAGAAAGCCAATGCCAAAGAATGCTCAAACTACCGCACAATTGCACTCATCTCACGTGCTAGTAAAGTAATGCTCAAAATTCTCCAAGCCAAGCTTCAGCACTATGTGAACCGTGAACCTCCAGATGCTCAAGCTGGATTTAGAAAAGGTAGAGGAACCAGAGATCAAATTGCCAACATCCAATGGGTCATCGAAAAACCAAGAGAGTTCCAGGAAAATATGTACTTCTGCTTTATTGACTATGCCAAAGTCTTTGACTGTGTGGATCACAACAAACTGTGGGAAATTCTTCAAGAAATGGGAATGCCAGACCACCTTACCCGCCTCCTGAGAAACCCGTATGCAGGCCAAGAAGCAACAGTTAGAACCAGACATGGAATAACAAACTGGTTCCAAATTGGGAAAGGAGTACGTCAGGGTTATATATTGTCACACTGCTTATTCAACTTATATACAGAATATATCATGCAGAATGCTGGGCCTCATGAAGCACAAGCTGGAATCAAGATTGCCAGGAGAAATATCAATAACCTCAGATATGCAGATTACAAAACCATTAATGGCAGAAACCGAAGAAGAAATAAGGAGCCTCTTGATGAAAAGTGAAAGAGGAGTGTGAAAAAGTTGGCTTAAAACTCAACTTTCAAAAAACTAAGATCATGACATCCAGTCCCATCACTTCATGACAAATAGATGGGGAAACAATGGAAACAGTGAGAGACTTTATCTTTTTGGGTACTGAAATCACTGCAGATAGTGACTACAGTCATGAAATTAAAAGGCGCTTTCTCCTTGGAAGAAAAGCTATGACCAACCTAGACAGCATATTGAAAAGCAGCAACATGGCCGACAAATGTCCGTCTACTCAAAACTATGGTTTTTTCAGTAGTCATGTATGGAGTTGAGAGTTGGACTACAAAGAAAGTTGAGTGCTGAAGAATTGATGCTTTTGAACTGTGGTGTTGGAGAAGACTCTTGAGAGTCCCTTGGACTGCAAGGAGATCCAACCAGTCAATCCTAAAGGAAATCAACCCTGAATATTCATTGGAAGGACTGATGCTGAAGCTGAAACTGCAGTACTTTAGCCACCTGATGCGAAGAACTGACTTCTTGGAAAAGATCCTGAGGCTGGGAAAGATTGAAGGAAAGAGGAGAAGGGAATGACAGAGGATGAGATAGTTGGATGGCATCACCAACTCGATGGACATGAGTTTGAGTAAGCTTTGGGAGTTGGTGATGGACAGAGAAGCCTGGCATGCTGCAGTCCGTGGGGTTGCAAAGAGTCAGATATGACTGAGTGACTGAATTGAACTGAAACTTGTGCTAGTAAGGGGAAAAGCGCATTAGAGAGGAATGGGAATAGGTAAAGCTCAAGCTTGGGGGCTTAGAGGAAGGTCACCTGGGGATACCAACATTTCAGAGGAATGTTGGCAGTCTCAGATTTCCAATTCTCCTGAAGGTAATATTCTCCTGAAACATGCAAATCAAGGAGAACATCACTGTCATTGGACCCTACTGTCAGAAATTTGACTCAGCCCTCCCAGGCACATGAACCTTGTGGGTTCCTAAGGCTGCAGCTCACCTAGATGCTGCCATCCTGTGGACAATAGTTACATGACAGGCTTAGCCCTTCTTGCCCTGTCAGAACTGTGGGCTATTAAACCCAAACATCAGATTGTCACGTTGGCCCTATGCAACTATGACCCTGTGGTAGATTCAGTCCTTCAAGTCTCTAGAGCATGGTGGATTCCTAAACCTTGCCTTTCACATGGTTCCTACTCTCATGCGACCCTCACTAGCTACCAGCACGTGGTCCTCTCATTCCTGGACTTGATCTACTGCTTAGGGTTATGTGGATGCTATGGTCTGGAACCCTTCTCAGCATGGTACGTGTCAAGTTCAGCAGCCGCCATCACATGAAGGTTTTGGGCTGCTAAACTCTGTAGATCCACTTATGTGCAACAATGTGGCTCCTACCACACGTGGCACACAAAGCCCTTCCTCTCATGTGAGCAGTGCACCTTCCAGACCACAGCTGGTCATGTGGCTCTTCTGGTCACATGCCAGGATTTTGTAACTTGCCAGGACATGGTCACATACCAGGATGTCATCACACGAGAATTGAGGGGTTTCATTTCTGGGGTTCTAGTGGTCTGCAAGGTCATGTGATTGTCTGTGGTCCTGCAAGAGGGTCTGCCCTTTAAGAGTGGAGAGGTTACCATTCAGAGAAGTCAGACCCATAGGTGCAGAAGACCTTTACACCTGCGGTGGGTGCTCTAGCTCAGGGGAGACATTGAGGAGACTGTGGCTCATTCCCAACTTGCCACCAACTTTTATACCCTAACACAGTGGGTGGGAATCAGCGAGCAGAGGTGCCCGCCGGTACTGGAAGTTTCCTCAGAGAAGTGGGCTTTTAGAGGCACCCAAGCAACATCAGACTGTCAGACTGAGATCGCGCAAAGAGCAGAGGGTCCAAGAGGGTTGGACAGAGGTAGGTGGAGGGCTTCTGAATGTGGCCCAACTGTTGTAGACCTGGCAGAGTAAACCTGTGGGTGTGTGCGTCCTGAACCTGGACTCAGAGGAGCTGTTGTTGGCGAAGAGTGAAACGGAGGAGAAGAATGTCCTGGCTGGGTGGGTGGGGGTAGCGGTAGACCGGCCAGCTGGGGTACATGGACTTGGAAGTCATCTCTAAGCAGCAGGACTCTGAGCCATCATGAAAATGGTATAGAAGGAGTAAAGTTGAGAAGATAACAAGATTGTGTTTACATTTATGGGAGTAAATACTTCTTGATTCATGGCTCAATATCATCACTTGTGATAGTTTACCTTACATGTAGCGTAAATAATCCGCTTTATTTTCCCCTCATTTTCAGCATTTCCAAGCTTGTTTTGCAAAAGCCGAGGACCAAAAACCAGCAACAACACAAATGTACTCTACTCTAGTGAAGTGTAGAACATACAAGACTAAAGGTAAATGAATTTCCATGCTGTAAGATGTTTCTTAGGCAGGGATAGTTTCCCCAACCTGTGTGGGAAGGAAACAGCTTTCCAAAGAGCATCTGAAGAACTAGTGTGCACAGGAAATATTCTGTGAATACCTGTCCAAACCGAATTTCCCACCACTTTAAAACTTTGTGCCTTTTGTTTATTAAGAGCAATGGAATGTATGTTTATAATCATTATGACCTGTTCTTCTCTTTCAGAAATTACTTATTGCTATGAAATTCATTTTGTCTTGTCTCATCAGCCAGTCTCTCTCCTGCTGAAATCTTCACAGTTTTGTTGTTGTTGTTTTTTAGTCTTCAGAGATAGCCTCTCTTTCTGAGCATATGTCTGATAACATGATAGCAAAGATAAGTGCAGAAATGCAAATCATTCAGCAGTCTTATCTATAGCAAGAAATGTAGTGCCCTCTTCTGGAAAACAAGAAACAACTGACCCCTCAGGATGAGCAGACTGAATACCTGTCGTTTAATACAAATATCCCATACTTTTCCAAAACTCTTTTGCCATTATCCTTTAATAACTTCAGCTTCCCTGTTTTGAGTGCCTATTATGGGTCAAGCTCTGTGATAACCTCATCTTGTACATTAAGTCATTTAACCCTCAGAAAAGTCCTGAAAGGGTGCTATTTCAGTTGACAGACGAGATACATGAGTCAGGAGAGGCTGGGCTATGCTGAGGTCATAAACATTCTCCAAACCTCAGTGGCTTATCCCTCACTCCCTGGTACATGTCCATGACTCATGCATGGCCATCACAGGATGGTGGATTCAGAGATCTGATGTACTTTTAGTGGAATGACTTGGAGACTGAAACCGACAGAGCTGTCACCATCTAGAAAGTTGTCAGATGACTGTGCCTGAAGGAAAGAGGGCCCTGGGGCTGTGAGGAAGATCTCAAGCCAACAATCACATGATATTGCCCAGAAGTAACATGTATCACTCAAACGAAGAAGGAAAACTAGTCACATTTATGGCCCCGCCCAAACAAAGGGGATAAAGCAAGAAGTGCAGTTCTGCCACAAGCTTAGAATAGGAAAGAAATAGAAACACTTGGCACACAGCAACACTGACTACTGCGTGATGCAGCGGAAACTCTGAGAGGTTGAGTACCTCCGTAAAATCACATAGTAAGGGACAGAGCAGGATTTGAATCTAGGCAGGTATGTCTTCCAGTCGATGTTCTTCTATACCCTTTTCTACATCATTGTATGTTATTCTCTTAATAAAATACATAAATCTATGATATATATTATATATATATACACACTCTTGACCCTGGAACAACATAGGGCTTGGTGGTGCCAACCCCCTTGCACAGTTGAAACTTTGTAGATAACTTTTGATTCCCCCAAAACATAACTACTAATAGCTTACTGTTGACTGGAAGCCTTCTCCATAACATAAAGCATGGATTAACACATATTTTCTGGGTTATATGTGTTATATAATAAATATTTTATTGCAATAAAGAAGCCAGAGAAAAGATGATGTTATTAGAATAGCATAAGGAAGAGAAAATACATTCTATGCTACTTTACTGTATTTATCAATACCTAAAGTTTACATCTTCTGTTTACAAAATGAATCATCAGTCTTTCAGTACCTGCATCAATACCCTCTTCTATGATACAGTACACATAGATTTTATACCTACCTAACAGTGGACATCAGAAGTAGAAGTGAAACTGCTAGTTGCTCAGTTGTGTCCAACTCTTTGGGACCCCGTGGACTGTAGCCACCAGGCTCCCCCGTCCATGGAATACACTCAGGCAAGAATATTGCTGTGGGTAGCCATTTCCTTCTCCAGGGGATCATCTTCAGCCAGGGATCGAACTTGGGTCTCCCTCATTGTAGGCAGATTCTTTACCAACTGAGCTACAGGGAAGCCCTCAAAAGTAGGAAGATCACGTGAAAAAGAAATTCATGTTTGATTTACAGGTATGAGGATTCATGCATTGATATCAAAGAAGCAGCAATATGATTGCTTTATGGTTGTCTAGTGTGATGGATACCATTTCTTCATGATAGCCTAGCCTATAAACTAATGAATGAGTCATTATAAAACTTTTATGTCATAGAGTGTCACAGTCATGTACATAGTACCACAATGGAAACATTGTTTTGTTAAAACATACACAGACCTGTGGTGATGATAGGCTGATGGGCAGTTTCTCCAATTATGAGAGATAGAGAAACAGCAGAGAGAGAAAGAGGAAGGGAGGGAGGGAGAAACATATTGTATGATCATGTAATTCTTTGAGAGCAAAGTCAGAGAATAGTAAGAAAGCTAACATGTGATTAATTTTATATCAGATATCACTCACTCCATGCCTGTGTAAGGAATGACCATCCACTCCAGTACCTGTCTTGTACATGATGTTTCACCCATGTATTTCTTATGTATTTGTTGGAGGGGAAATGCACATATGAGCAGCTCATACAGTTCAAACTCAGCTGTTCAAGGATCAACACTATAGTAGAGATCCTATTACTTCATTCTGCTAGTTCCCTCTTCCTTCCTTCTGTCATCCCCTTATCCTCCTGCCTTCAAACTTTTCCAACATAAGGGTCTTTTCCAATGAGTCGGCTCTTCCCATCAGGTGGCCAAAATATTGGAGCTTCAGCTTCAGTGTCAGTCCACCAGTGAATATTCAGGGTTGATTTCCTATAGGATGGACTGGTTTGAGCTCCTGGCTGTCCAAGGGACTCTCAACAGTCTTCTCCAGCACCACATTTAAAAGCAGCAATTCTTCAGGTGCTCAGGCTTCTGTATGGTCCAAGGCTCACATTCATACAAACGTATTAATAGATGTGAATGAGTAACTATCATGTGTTCCAACCAGCCATTTATAAACAGAGTTGACATTCTCATGTGTTCCTTTACCTTGACTTTTTAATCTTTGTATTTACACATAAAACATAAATATTAATTATGTCTGAGGAACCATAAAAAACATAAAAATTCATTACTATATTTTTTCTGAGGAACCCTATTGTAATATATAGCATTATAGCTTGAATTTTTCTCCCATTATATCATATGGTGTCAGGAATATTCTGTCCTGCTTTTTGTAATCTACCTCTTAAGCCCAAAGTATGTCTTGAATAATGATACTTTTTCTTTTTTTGCACAGAGTTTGTGCAGCTCCCACCCACCCCCAACACACACACACTTAACTCTTTTTTTTAATTTAATTTTATTTTATTTTTAAACTTTACATAATTGTATTCGTTTTTCCATATGCCTGTTTCAGGCTCTGAAGTTTTCATTTTGGTTCCCTTAAACAGTTTGTCACATTGTTTCCCTCTGGGACTGCCCTGTGTTACAATTGAGACTTTTGTACACTATTAGCTGCCACAGCATCTGCCCCCATACAACCATCTGTTTTCCTTTTTGTAACATCAAATGCCACTAACACACATTCATTCCTTAGTAAACACCAGATATGGTAATAAGTATCTGATTTAGTAACAGCTAACTTATTTGTAGTCCTCATTAGTTCACAGGCACTCTGGGGGCTTCAGGGGCTTTCCATGTATTTCCATATACTAACTTAAGGTCACAATTACCTTATGAAATAAGAACTATCACTGTCTTCAGCTTGGTGGCAGGCAGGAACTGAGCCACTGCAAGGTAAAAGTTGCTTGGATTGGATCATAGGATTTAGCACCAGGATTGAAACCCTCATCAATCTGACCTCACACCCTTTGCCCATAATCAGTAAGGGGTGATTCTGTGTTCATACTGAAATGAGCACTGGGATGGGACTGACAAAGTCTGGTGGGGCAGTGGTGGGTGTAGGGTCTGTGACCAAGATGCCCTGAACTCCAGTGTTCTGGCAAGAGACATACCATTGCACGCTGCTCCACTGTATTGCCTCTCCTTGCTCAGACCGTGTGGGAACTGTTTTCCTGGTGTTCAAGTTAAAGGTGTAATACAGTGGAATCCAGAGTAGAGTAGGATTCAGTTTGGGAGGCAGAGCATTTGCCAAAATGAGTTAGAATATGTGTATCTGTAAAAGCTTAGTTATAAGCTAGTTATGAACGCTTATAATGTGGGATATTAACACATGCCCATGCACACGCACACTTCTCTCTTTCTCTGAGACAGTGGCCATGCTTGAAGTCTGTCACGAAGCTGAGCACCAGAGACATGCCAGTGCATCCAGAGCTTTCTTCCCCCACCGCCCCACACCAGATGTCTAGGAAGAAGCTATGTCTGCTGGATTCCAGGAAAAATTTCCCTTGTTTCTGAACCCACTGTTTGCAAAGTCCTCCTTCCCGTGATGAGGAAAGCGGTCATTTTAATATTGGTCAACAGGGAGGGGCTTAGCTGTATTTCTCAGTGTACACAAATGAAAAATATTAATTTTGCAAAGGCAAGATTGAACACATGCTAATTTTACAAGCGGGCTATGAAACAGTTCTTCTGCACAGGTTTTTTTTTTTTTTCTGAAATACATAAATATGGGTAGAAATGGTTAAGATGTGTGGATTCTCAAATGTTACTTTGTCAATGACCCCAAATTGCTATTATACACATTCATTTGACAAATATTAATTAGTTGTTATGCTATGCCAGGCATTATCAACCGAAAGGAATTTGTAATGTGCAAAGCCTGTGATAGAAGCAAATTTCTCCTCTAGTTCAAGACATATGTGTCCACTTGGTTCAAGGCACCTGGACCCGCCCAAGAAAGAGTGACTAGCACGTGGTCACCAAGCACCATCTCAGGTCTGCTTACAGAAGTCTGTCTCGGAGACCTGAAAGCTCATCATTAAAAGAGAACCAGTGCAGTAGCTTGAGGAATACTTAGGTTGTGGAAGGAGACTCATGTAGGTGGGGCACAATCCCGCTTCAGCCACTTAACTTGGCTGAGAATCCTGGAAGATGTAGCTCACCTCTGTGAGCCTCACATCCCTGATTTGAGAAAGGATTGACTGTGGATGCCATCATCTCAAGGTATCTGTGAAGAGGTCAAAGAAATGTAGTGAGTCTACCCAGCACTGAGAACATGTCATTTGCTACTGGACAAGTGTTGGCTTGCTTCTCACCCTGTTTTCTCCCTACCATGGCAAGAATGCCCTTACCATATACTCAGTGGCATAGTGATGATGAAGGCAGAATTCCAGAATGACACAGGAAGTCGCCATATGAACAAACATGAGGTCATAAAGATACTATTTCTTCATAGGACCATCACCTATACTAGGTGGTGGAGATTGAGGGGCAACCCAGGCAGCCTGAGTGGGAGGTGCTGGTTGCTCTATAATATTCCTGTGATCACCTATGATTCTGGCAGCATAACTGTGAGACAGGGAAGAGACTGAGATGCAAATGTTCACTAAGTGAATGTATGTGTGTGTGTTTGTGGGATGCCCCGTGGTGGCAGGGGGATGCACGTGAGTGTGATGGCCCCTCTGTGGCTATTCATCCATGGTGTCTCTTGCGGAAGGGTCCCGAGACAAGATGATGCTTGAGATTGCTTGTGTCTGAATCACCTTCACGAAAAAGGGCTCTGGCCCTGTTTCGGCGCCTGACTTAGTTGGGCAGCCTTGGGACTGTCTGTCATAGCTGTTAGCTAGTTCACTTTTACACTTTTCCCTCAGCAGCGTTATTTCTGAAGTAATGCTGGTTCTCGAAAATGACTGACTCTTCTGATACACAGTACGAAGACCACATGCCCTCACTCCACCCGTTCATAAGTGGGTTTTTTCCCCCCCTTTCATTGCTGGATTTTCTTGAAGGCAGGTTGGTTGCTGGCATTTGCCAAAGGTCAGCAATAAAATCTCTCTTTGTTGTTGTACTTGTTGATCATTAGGAACTCCTGGTTTTTTAACATGTTTGTGGGCTTCAAGCCATTGTTATATGGTGTTGAGCAGAGCACTGAAATGATTTGACTTGCGCTGTGCTGCCATGTTGAGAACAGACAGGTAAGGCAGCCAGGCTGAAAGCAGAGGGGCCAGTTGGACGGCAGTCCAGCCCAGGAGATAGATGTTCATGTCTTGGCCAGGGTGGTGGTCATGAGGTGGTGAGAAGTGGCTGGATTCTGGACATACTTTGACAGAGGAGCTGAAAGAATTTCCTGACCCATTGGATGTGGGGTGTGTGAGAAAGAGAGCCTGCCAGGCTCTCTCTGAGTTTTGCGGACTGAGCAAGTAGCATTTGTGGGTCAAATGCTCTGTCTGTGTTTAATTTCTCTTCCAGTGCCACACAGGAAAAGTGCCAAGTCTGTGAGTAGCAGGACTTTCCTGACAGCGGGCCACACAGGGAAAGCAGTGACTCCCCAGAAGAGTTCCTCCATCATGGAGTGATCGGAAGTGCACAGATCATTTCTCACAAGCCTGACCCAAGACAACATGGAACAATTCATGTACAAAATGCACAACACACAAACCTACAGAACCTCAAGTATTACAACCCAAAGGAAGATGGTTTCTAGCAGTATAATTACCACAATCTGCCCTCCCCACAAACCACTGCTACGCTTACCTGCTGGTTCAGTGCTTCACTGGGATGTGGTAAAAATAAAATATCCTTCGTGAATTCACCAATGGGAGAGAGTATGCCATGTCCCCATGCCCAGTTTCTCAGTTGTGTCTGACTCTTTAGGTCCCAGTGGCCTGTAGCCTGTCAGGCTCCTCTGTCCGTGGGAATAACCCAATAGAGAAATGGGCAGATCTTAATAGACATTTCCCATCTGACCTGCAGTGTTTCTGTAGAAAAATTAACTGATAGACTTATGGGGGTTCCCTTTTAATCAGCACTTTGTTTTTCTCTTGCAGCCTTTAGAATCTTGACTTTATCTTTAAAAATCTTGCCATTTTTAAAAAATTATATGTTTTGGTGTAAGTCTGCTTGAGTTCCTCTTGTTTGGGACCCTCTGTACTTCTTATATCTTGATATCTGTTTCCATCTTTAGGTTTGGGGACTTTTCAGCCATAATTTCTTCAAATACATTTTCAATCCCTTTCCTTTCTCCTTCTGGAATCCCTGTTCTGCTTAGATTGGCCTGCTTTACATTATCCCATAGGTCTCTTACATTGTTTTCATTTTTAATAAAATCTGGCTTTCTCTCTGCTCTTTTGATTGACCTCTTTCCATTATTATATCTTCCAGGTCACTTATTCTTTCTTCTGAATTATTCATTCTTCTGTATTATTCATTCTGCTATTCATTGCCTTGAGCTCAGCTTTTGTCTTGGCAAGTGAAGTTTTTAATTTTTCTTGGCTCCTCCTTATAGTTTCTAATTCATTTTTACAGTGATGGGCACTTATGGTAATAGCCTTTCTTAATTCCTTTAATATTTCATCACCTGCTTTCTGAACTCAGTGTCTGTTACACTGAAAGCTCTGTTTCATTGTTTGCTCTTTCAGGGGAATTCTCTTGGTCTTTTAACTAAGAGTGATTCCTCTGCTTCTTTATTTGGTTCATGATTCTCTTCCCCTCAGGTTAGGAGAAACAAATATCTACTGTAGTCTTGGAGGACCAGTTATATGCAAAAGTCTCCTTGCATTGCTTGTGTGGGTTTGATAATTTATTGGTATGAGGGCTGTTTTTGGTTTGGATGCTTGGCCTATTTCATGGGCACAATAAGAGACAGAAAGTGTATAGACCTGACAGAAACAGAAAATACTAAGAAGTGTAAGTAAGTAAGTGTTAGTCGCTCAGTTATGCCCAACTCTTTGTGACACCATGGACTGCAGCCCACCAGGCTCCTGTGTCCATGAGATTTTCCAGGCAAGGATACTGGAGTGGGTTGCCATTTCCTTCTCCAGGGGATCTTCCCAACCCAGGGATCGAACCTGGGTCTCCTGCACTGCAGGCAGATTCTTTACCAACTGAGCTACAAGGGAAGCAAAAATACACACAAAACCTCAGCACAGGCCACAGGACAGGGAAAGGTCAGTTTTCATTGCAATCTCAAAGAAGGGCAATGCCAAAGAATATTCAAACTACCCCACAACTGCACTCATTTCACAGGCTAGCAAAGTAAAGCTCAAAATCCTTCAAGCTAGGCTTCAACAGTATGTGAACTGAAAACTTCCAAATGTACAAGCTGGATTCAGAAAGGGTAGAGGAATCAGAGATCCAATTGAGAGCATCTGTTGGATCATAGAAAAAGCAAGAGAATCCCAGAAAAACATCTACTTCTCCTTCATTGACTATACTAAATCCACTGAGTGTATGAATCACAACAAACTGTGGATTCTTAAAGAGACGACATACCAGACCACTTTACCTGTCTCCTGAGAGACCTGTATGCAGGTCAATAAGCAACAGTTAGAACCAGACATGGAGCAACGGACTGGTTCCAAATTGGGACAGGAGTACCTCAAGACTATATATGGTCACCCTGCTTATTTAACTTATATGCAGAGTACATCATGCAAAATGCCAGGGTGGATGAAACTAAAACTGGAATCAAGATTGGCTGAAGAAGTATCAGTAACCTCAGATAAGCAGATGACACCACCCTAATGGCAGAAAGAGAATAGTAACTAAAGAGCCCCTTGATTAAGGGGAAGGAGAGTGAAAGTGTTGGCTTAAAACTCAGTATTCAGAAAACCAAGATCATGGCCTCTGGTCCCATCACTTGATGGCAAATAGGTGGGGAAATGGAAAGAGTATGAGATTTTATTTGCTTTGGCTCCAAAATCACTGCAGACCAGTGACTGCAGCCATGAAATTAAAAGATGCTTTCTCCTTGAAAAATAGCTGTGACAAACTTAGACATTATATTAAAAAGCAGAGACATCAGAGACATTTATACTTTGCGGATAAATGTCCATATAGTCAAAGCTATAGTTTTGCCAGTAGTCATGTATGGATGTGAGAGGTGGAGCATAAAGAAGGCTGAGTGCCAAAGAATTAATGTTTTTGAACTGTGGTGCTGCAGAATAGTCTTGAGAGTCCCTTGAATAGCACGATGATCAAACCAGTCAGTGCTAAAGGAAATCAACCCTGAATATTCATTGGAAGGATTGATGCTGACCCTGAAGCTCCAGCACTCTTGCTACTTCATGCAAAGAGCCAACTCATTGAAAAAGACCCTGATGCTCTGAAAACTTGAGGGCAGGAGGAGAAGGGGGCCACAGAGGATGAGATGGTTTGATGACATCAACTCGATAGACCTGATTTTGAGCAAACTCCAGTGGATAGTGAAGGACAGGGAAGCCTGGCATGCTGAAGTCCATGTTTTGCAAAACATTGGACACGACTGACCAATTGAACAACAGCAAGCAATGACTTGGGGAAAGAATGACAGCCAATTGGGCACTAATTCAACAAATCTCTGCTGTTCCTACTAACTGCCTCATGGACTGTCCCTCACAAACATCACAGAACACATCACCCAAGGAAGCCCCAATTGGCCTACAAGCACCCTCAGCACTCCTTGTGCCCTTCTCTTCAGAACTGGCATTCCATAGACCCCCCTCTACTCAAACCTCTACTGAACATGCATAGGCATATAAAGAGAACTGACACCACTCTGCTGGATGGGGTGAACAGTTGTACCTTAAACACTTCTGGGGACTGAGATATGGAAAATAAATTGGAGGCTATCATCATGTATGCTAGCTTTATGCAATTGACAGATGGTGTATATAATCCCAACACTTCCTTCACAAGATGAACAAGAAGGGTTAGTCAGGTGAATACATAGAAGAAGGCTAAGAGACCCCCAGTATACCTAGCTTGGCTGACTGGTGCATGTGCTTATCTCCTGAAGAAAGTTCCTAAAGACTGGTGGAGGAGATTGATTCCTAAAATGTGAAGACACCAACATGAGATTTCCAGTAATGGGAAAAATCTAGGAAGTGCAACACCCCACTAGTGAACAAGATAATATCCCAGTAATTGACCCCATAGAAACTCAGGTCCATGAAGTGCCTGGCAAAAAATTCAGAATGATTGCTTTAAAGATGCTCAGACAGCTACAAGACAACTCAATGAGATCAGGAAAGCAATACTTGAATAAAATGGAAAGTCAACAAGGAGACAGAAATCATAAAAGGGAGCCAAAAAGATATTTTTGGAGCCAAAGAATACAATGGATGAGAGTAGAAATATTCTAGAGACCTTCAACAGCAGACTGCATCAAGCAGAAGAAAGAATTTATGAACTAAAAAAGACTTCGTTTGAAATTATCTAATCAGACTTGAAAAAAATGAAAAAGAGTGGGGGAAACCTATGAGATTTTTTGAACACTATTACATGGACCCGTAATGGGGGACCCTAGGTAAGGAGGCAAAAGAGAAGGAGGAAGAGGAGACAGAAGGAGGAAGAAAGAGAGAAAAGGGAAATTTTTATTTATGGAAATAATGGCTGAAAACTCTCAATTTATGGGAGAAACATCGACATCCGAATTCATAAAACAATTTCCAAAACAATATCATCTCATAGTAGGTTATATGAAGACACATTTTAATAAAAACCTCAAAAGTTGAAGACAGGAAAAGAATTGTGTTTTTTTTTTTCTATCTGTCTTGATATTTTACTGATTTTGAATTCTTACAATCTAGAATTTCATTTCAACTTTTTTAAGATCAGTTTTTCTTGGAGTATCGTTGCTTTACAATATTGTGTTAGTTTGGTATCCAGCAAAGTTAGTCCGCTATACATCTACATATATCCCCTCTTTTTTGGTTTTCCTGCCTATTTAGGTCACCACAGAGCACTGAGTAGTTTCCTGTGCTATACGTGGGTTTTCATTAGTTATTTGTTTTATATGTAGTAGGGTGTGTGTCAATCCCAATCCCCCAGTGCATCCCACACCCTACCCCACCCTCAGTATCAATGAGTCCATTCTTTATGTCTGTCTCTATTTCTGCTTTACAAATAAGTTGATCCATGTCTTTTTTCTAGATTCCACAATTGTTACTATATATTTCTTTTTCTCATTTTGAATTATTTCACTCTGTATGACAGTATCTATGTCATTCCTTTCAGTGTCTGAGTAACATTCTGTTGTATATATTTGTATATATGTACCACGTTTTCTTTATCCATTCTTCTATGATGGAGATTTACATTGATTCTATGTGCAGGGTATTGCAAATAGTGCTGCAATGAACAGTGGGGCCATGTGTCTTTTTCAATTATTGTTTTCTCTGGGTGTATGTCCAAGAGTGAGATTGCTGGGTGATATGGTAGTTCTATGCTTAGCTTTTTTAAGGAACCTCCATACTGTTCTCCATAGTGGCAATATCAAGTTACATTACCACCGATACTATAAGATGTCTCCCTTTTCAAAGAGAGAATTTTTAAGTTTGTGAGAGAAATGCGACTTGTCACATAAAAGGGAACAGCATAAGGCTATCAGGAGATTTCTGAAAAGAAACCTTGCAATCCTGGAGAGAGTGGGATGATATATTCAAAGTGCTGAAAGAAAACAACTAACAACAAAGAATACTCTATTCAGAAAAGCTGTTCTTAAGAAAAGAAAGATAATGACATTCCCAGAGAAACCAAAGCTGAGGGAGTTTTTCACCGATAGACTTGCCTTAAACAAAATGCTCAAGGGAGTTCTTTAAGTGGAAACAAAAATACACCAATTAATAACATAAAAACCTTGGAAATGATGTAACTCACAAGAAAAAGTAAAGCAAATAGTCAAATTCAGAATGTTTAAACTTCTGTATAAAAGTGAAATGTATTAAAAATAAACAACCCAATCAAAAAAGTGGGCCAAAAAATTAAACAGACATTTCTCCAAAGAAAACAAATGGATGGCTGACAAACACATGAAAAGATGTTCAACATCACTCATTTTCAGAGAAATGAAAAGCAAAACCACAATGAGGTACCATCTCATGCTGGCCAGATAGGTCCCATCAGGAAATTTACAATAAATGCTGGAGAGGGTGTGGAGAAAAAGGAACCCTCTTCCATTGTTGGTGGGAATGCAAACTACTACAGCCGCTATGGAGAACAGTGTGGAGATTCCTTAAAAAACAGAAAATAGAACTGCCATACAACCCAGCAATCCCACTGCTGAGCATACACATCCAGGAAACTGGAATTGAAAGAGACACATGTACCCCATTGTTCATTGCAGGACTGTTTACTAGGATATGGAAGCAACCTAGATGTCCATCAGCAGAAGAATGGACAAGAAAGTTGTGGTACAGATACACAATGGAGTATTACTCAGCTATTTAAAAAATTCATTTGAGTGAATTCTAACGAGGTGGATGAAACTGGAGCCTATTACACAATGTACAGTAAGTGAGAAAGAAAAACACCAATGCAGTATATTAATGCATATACATGGAATTTAGAAAGATGGTAACAATGTCCCTATATGCAAGACAGTAAAAGAGACATGGGTATAAAGTACACACTTTTGGACCATGTGGGAGAAGGCGAGGGTGGGATGATTTGAGAGAATAGCATCAAAACACATATTTTACCATATGTGAAATAGATGACCAGTCCAAGTTCGATGTATGAAACAGGTCACTCAAAGCCAGTTCACTGGGATAACCAAAAAGGATGGGATGGGGAGGGAGGTGGAAGGGGGTTCGGGATGGGGGGACACATGTACACCCGTGGCTGATTCATGTCAATATACAGCAAAAACCACCACAATATTGTAAAGTAATTAGCCTTCAATTAAAATAAATTAATTAATTTAATTATTTAAAAAATAGAGTTGCAATAATTTGTTAGTGCTCACAATATCAAAACATGTAAACCAGGACATCAGTAACACAAAATGAGATGGGAAGAAGTAAAACCATAGAGTTTTCCCATGCAATCAAAGTTAAGCTGCATTATTAGTATCTTAAATCAGACTGGTATAATTAAATATCTTTCATGTAAGAATGGTGGTAACTAGCATTATTAATTAATTAGGGTTTTGTTTTTGGTAAGTCTTTGAAATGTAGCATATTATTTCATCATAGTAGCAGGGTGAATAATTTATTAAATAATTTTGCATGCTTTTTCTTTTTAATTGAAGTACAGTTGATTTGGACTCTTCTGGTGGCTTAGCAGTAAAGAAGCTGCCTACCAAGAATAAGATGCGGGTTTGATCCCTAGGTCAGGAAGATCCCATGGAGAAGGAAATGGCAACTCACTCCAGTATCCTTACCTGGGAAACCCCATGGACAGAGGAGCCTGGTGGTAAATGATTAATACATAGGGTCACAAAGAGTTGGACACGATTTATCGACAAAACAACAACAATAGTTAATTTGCAATATTATATTAGTTTCCAGTGTATGGCATAGTGATCCAGTAGTTTTCCAGGTTATACCCCACTGTTAGTTATTATGATACTTATAATTCACTGTGCTATAGAGTATATGATTGTTGCTTATCTATTTTATACTTAGTAGTTGTATCTCTTAATCCCATTCCACTAGTTTGTCCCTTGTCCCTTCCCTTGCCTGTTTGTAACCAAAATTTTGTTTTCATTATCTGTGAGTCTGTTTACATTTTGTGTATGCATTCATTTGTGTTTTTTTTGTTTAGATTCCACATGCAAGTGGTATCGTACAGTATGTATCCTTCTATACTTGACATTTAACTAAACACAATATTGCCTAGATCCATCCATATTGCAGCAAATAGCAGAATTTCATTCTTTTCATGGCTGAGTAATATTTCTGTGTTTGTGTGTGTGCATATGCGTGTGTGTGTGTGCATATGTACGTGCATGCACCACATTATTCTACCCATTCATCTGGTGATGGACACTTAGGTTGCTGTCATACATTTGCTACTGTAGTGCTGCTATGAACAATGGGGTTATGTATCTTTTCATTGTTTTTGTTATTGTTCTGGATATATATCCAGGAGTGAATTGTTGGATCATATGGTAGTTTTTAGTTTTTGAAGGAGTTCCATATGGTTTTCCATAGTGGCTGCTCCAATTTCCATTCCCACCAGAAGGGTGAAAGAACTCCTTTTTCTCCACAGTCTTTCGAACACTTATTATTTGTAGACCTTATTATGATATCCATTTTGACTGGAATGCAGTGGTACCTCATGGTTGTTTTGATTTGCATCCTTCTTATTAGCCATGTTGACCATCTTTTCATGTGCCTATTAACCATGTGTACATCTTCTCTGGAAAAATGTCTATTCAGGCTTCCTGCCCATTTTTTTACTGAATTGTTTTTTGTTTTGATACTTAGTTCTATGAGTTGTTTATATATTTTGAATTAAAAACCCTTGTTGATCACATTGTTTGCAAATATTTTATCCCAATCCTTAGGTTTTCATTTTTTATGGTTTTCTTTCCTGTGCAAAAACTCTTAAGTTTAATTACATCTCGTTTAACTATTTTTGCTTTTATTTCTTTTGCCTTAGAAGACTCATCAAAAAAAAAATACTGCTATTTTTGTCAATGAGTGTTCTGCTTATGTTCTCTTCTAGGAGCTTTGTGGTTTGAGGTCTTAAACGTGGGTCTTTAAAACATTTAGAGTTTATTTTTGTATATGGTGTGAGAGAAAGTTCTAATCTTTGTTTTGCAAGTACATGACCAGTTTTCCCAGCACCACTTATTGAAAACTGTCTTTTCTCCATTGTATATCTTGCCTCCTTTTTCATAGGTTAACTGACCATAGGTGCATGGGTTTATTTCTGGACTGTTTATTCTACATCATTGATCTATGTCTGTGTTCTGTATCAGCATTATGCTGTTTTGATTACTGTAGCTTTGTTGTATGGTCTGGATTTTGAGAAGGTTATACCTCCATCTTTGTTTTTTGCTCAAGATGGCTTTAGCAATTTGAGGTCTTTTGTGGTTCCATAGGAATTTTGGATTATTGGTTCTAGTTTTGTGAAAAATGGCATGGGTATTTGGATAGAAATTGCATTAAAGCTGTACATTGCTTTGGGTGGTATGGACATTTTAACAGTATTAATTCTTTCAACCCAAGAGCACAGGATGCCTATTTCTTTATTCACCTTCGATTTCTTTCACCAGTTTTTAGAGTATAGGGTTTTCATCTCCTTGGTTATGTGTACTCCTAGATATTTTATTCTTTTTGATGCAATTTAAACAGAATTTTTAAAAATCTTTCTCTTTGTGATATTCCATTATTAGTGTATAGAAATGTAACAGATTTCTGTATGTTAATTTTCCACCCTTCAACTTTAATAGATTCATTCATGAATTGTAGTAGTTTTTAGGTGGTCTTTAGAGCTTTCAATACAAAGTATCATGTCTGCAAAGGGTGTGTTTTATCTCTTCCCTTCCAGTATGGATGACTTTATTTATTTATATTTTTCATTTTATTGCTGTGGCTAGTAGGACTTTCAATACTATGTTAAATAGAAGTGGTGTGAGTGGTATCCTGTCTTGTACCTGAATTCTGCAGGAAGTCTTTCAGCTTTTCACTGCTCTCTGAGATGCTGGCTGTGAGTTTCTCATAGATGCCTTTATTATTTTGAGACATATTCCCTCTAAACTTTGTTGAGAGTTGTTTTCATGAACGGATGTTCAATTGTGTCAAACAGTTTTTCTGCATCTACTGAGATAATTATCTGAGTTTTAACTTTTGTTATATTATAATGGTGCATCACACATTGATTTGCAAATGTATCATCCTTGTGACACTGAAATAAATGCTATGTGATTATGGTGTATGGTCCTTTTTATATATTGTTGAATTTGTTTTGCTAATATTTTGTCTAGGATTTTTCTATTTATATACATCAAAGCTGTTGCCATGTCATTTTTTTTTTTTTTTCTGTAGTGTCTTTCTCTGGTTTTAGTATCAGGGTAATGGTGACCTTGTTGCATTCTAATTTTCTTATGATTCTCATATGATTCTCATTTCTTTGAAATGCCATTTGTTATCATTTCAAAAAAAGCAACAACATGCTGGCTCAGATGGTAAAGCGTCTGCCTGCAATGCGGGAGACCCGGCTTCAATCCCTGGGTCAGGAAGATCCTCTGGAGAAGGAAATGGCAACCCACTCCTATATTCTTGCCTGGAAAATCCCATGGATGGAACCTGATAGGCTACAGTCCATGGGGTTCCAAAGAGTCAGACACGACTGAGCAACTTCACATGCAGTTAGGAACAAGCTATTCACTATTTTTATTAATTATGAATTAATTTTTATATTTTCTCAAGTCTTTGAAATGGTTTATCATTTCAACATGTAGGAAAAATAAATTTTTTTACTGAATTTAAAAAATTGTTTTATTACTTCAACGTGGAAACAATGAACACATCATTAATTACTATTACATTTTTCTTTCTTACTAAGTCTTTAAAATACAATCTGTTTTCATTTAAACAAGGAAACACCATACACAAACTACTAATTATTTTTCTATTCTTTTTTTGTTACCAAATTGTTGATATTTTCTGTGTTACCCTTTCAACATATAAACACTAGGAACAATCTATTAATTAACGGTATTTTTTCTCAGTAAGTGTTGAAATGCATTGTTTTATCACATTGACTTGTAAACATATGAGCAGGTAACTACTTTAACATTTTTCTTACTAATTCTTTGAAATACAATGCTATCATTTTAACATATAACAATATAAAGAATTTACATTCTCTTGTCTTTACTGTTTTTGATATGCAGTATGTTATCATTTCAACATGTAAACAGTATACATAAATGATTAATCAGTTATTCTACATCTTTTGTTTCTTATTAACTCTTGGATACACAGTGTGCATTTAACACTTAGGGTACATCACATTCGAGAATAGCCAAATTTCTAGACTTCAATATTCACATATGGTTAGTGTGCACCATACTGAACAGTGCAACTCTAGTGGAAGAGCAGACAGAATAAATACATATGGAACAATGTGTACCATGAAGGAACTGTACATGGTACATTAAGACAAAGAAACATCAGAATAAATCTACTTAAATGGGGAAATAAGAGACAACAGAAAACCTATCTGATGAGGTAACATTCAAGCCATGATGTGAGGACTGAGCAGCTATCCAACAGGACAAAAGAGGCCAATATCATTTGAGCCAATCATGTAAGGGAAAATGCAAAAAAAAGCGGGGGGGAGGTTTATGGGGGATAAATAAGTTCTCAAGTGCTCTAGGGAAAACAGACAAACTAGTAAACAATAGGAGTATCTACACTTTGGTGAGATCAGGGACTTTTTTTTTTTTTAACATGTGGAAAAGTACCTAAATCATAACAGATACTTGGTGAATGTGTGTGAAATAGCCAATAACAAAGCCAGGGTTCTGAGACCTGAGAAATCAGGCAGTAACATGCTGATGAAGGTACCACTAGGTAGTGGGCATAGTCTGTTTCTTTTTACCTGCGTATGTGTCCTGATAAACAACCTGAGCGAATCAGAAACAGAGGAAATTTGCAGGTACCTAGAGGGCAAAATTACTCAACAACTACCACCTCTAGGAAGAGTTTCAACAGATCTGAATTGTGTCAAGTGCCCATAGATTGATAAATGGACCAATCAGTGTGGAGAAGAAAATGATATGATATATTATGCCTCAGTCAGCTTATATCACATAGCCATAACTTGGTTAGTAATGAGAAGAAGATGTAGAGGGCAGTGAACAAGAGATCCAGAGGACCTTTCAAATTCCTCTATTTCCTTTTTAAAGTTTCTCTTTTATAGAGGTCAGTTACATATCCAACATTCTTAAACCCGTTTTCTGGAACAGTAGAACTTTGTATATGTATCTCTACAAACTTGGGCTTCAGGCAAAACTATGAACACTTAACAGCCATGCATCAGTGGTGAAACACTTCTTATATAGTGGAAATCAATCAGAATAAGTGGCCCATTGCACGTGATCCTGGTGTAACATGTGCAGCATCGCCTTGACCTGGGCCTGAACTTCGGCAAGTTTCTGTCGGTTCAAGCTGTGATAAAAATTCTGCTCCTGGTAACAATGGACAGGAACAGGATAAATCACATGCCTCAGCCTCGGTAAGGATGTCAAGCGCTGCAGAAGGCTCTTGAGCACAGGCATCGTAATGGGGTTGAAGGCAAAGTTAAAAACACGAAGGTGGACACATCGGTTCAGGGTTGGGATGATGGCCAAGAGAGTAGAATCAGTCATCATACAATTATTTATCTCCAGACGTTGTATGGTGCCTGAAACCTTTTCCAGCAGAACCTGGAAGGGCTCATAAGCTTCTGAAAAGAAATTATTGTTATTGAGATTCAATACCCTGAGCTGGGTGGCCTGAGAGCTCTGGGACAGGAAAGAGACATCTCTGATAGAAAGGCCACAGAAAGGGAGACACAATGTATCCATATGAGGTGGCAGGACTCTAAAGAGAGAAAAAGTAAGTTTATTTCAGAAGAATGACAGCAAAGACCCCCAAATTACAGGAACATATTCCTCTACAATAAACTGCTATATACTAGTTTCCAATAGGTGGTTATCAATGTGGACTTTAGGATCAGAGATTATAAATTTTGGACACTGAGAAAGTTACTTTACCACTCTGAGGAAGAGGGTTTTAACCTTGAAATGTGCACACCAGTAATTATTATACAGAGTTACGAGAAGGATTAAGTGAAAAAATTCACATGCACTCAGTATATATAAAATAATAAGGATTGGATCTGGTTCACTTATTTGGTGAGGCTGGGTCTAGGAAAGCAGCCAACTGAGGGTTTCCTTTACTTTCCAGATGACAAGCTCTCCATTCAAGGGTCTAAGCCTTCGGGAAAATACAGGAGCAAAATTATCTGGCAGTGTTAACTCTTGTGACCCATCCACGGGCATGTGCATTAGAACTACAACTTAACGTTTCTCTTTGAGTGCCTCCCCTTCCTCTCTAGAGAGCTATAAAGTCCAGGAGCAGAAGGACTGAGTCTTTTTCAGAAATCTATGTACAAACATGTTCTGTCTGCCTGTGGTCACTGAATGAATGAATAAGCACAGCTTCCTTCACTAACCTCATCTACCTCTCACCATAAGGTACCCCATTCTCCCCCAGCTAGGTTCAAACTCCTAGCAATGCCTATGCTGAGGTGAAAGGAAAAGTAGGTTACTAGGAGCATAGGAAGAAGATGTAAGAATGGTCCCTTCTGTCTTAACAATGAGGTTTTCAGGGAACCCAGATTTCTCCCAATCCCCTCACCTGAGCAGTTTGTGCAGTTGATCTCTGAGGTAGAAGAAAGACAACCTGAGCTCCTGGAGGTTTTCCAGCTGCCCAAGCAGGATGAGAAAAAACCTGAAATTCCTTCCCTTATAAGACCTAAAGGGGATGTTAGACAAACTAAGGCTGTGCAGGTGGATCATTCCAGCAAAAAGGGTGATGATCTCATTCAGATAAGCCTGATCCATTTCCAGATGATTAATGCACCCCAGATCCAGAATCTGAAGGATATGTCTGTTGGTAGACATTCTATTGATTCGCAAATCTCTGCAGCAGAGGTGCAAGAACCCAGAACTCTGCTCAACTTTATTACAGAGGAAAGTGAGAAACTGCTGTGCTCTCAAGGTATTACTGAGGGAAATATTCACTAGTAATTCCATGGTTTCCTGAGCTGACTCAACCTCAGACCCAGAATTACCAATCTCAAGGCACCTGGCACGATGCTGAGTGTTTTCTAAGTTACGGACAGCATGCCGAGAGTATTTGCATGACTGTAAACAGAAAGGGAATGTGATCCTGACGTGAGAGCATGTTATCTTACAGTTTGACCTGTGCCTTAAATCTAGGATCCTCAGTTTGTGGCCCCTGTAAGGAAAGAAGACAGAACACATGAAATGTGGTTGATTGGAACATAACCCAGCAAGATCAATGGTGGGAAACGGAGAGAACACCTGAATCCTGGTTTTCACTTCATCACCATTCACCAAGAAGTTCTTTCCACACAAACTGAGCATCTTTCATCCTTTCCCCACACTTCCTTCACCTCTGGTCTTGCCCTGTCTCAATGCCCCTATCCCACTTCTATGTAATCACAGTCAAACTCATTCATAGTACCCTCAATCACCTCTATTCTTTAATCAACTCTATAAGACAATGAAATACTGAAGGTGACCCCAACTGCTGAATTCATTGGCTAGTGTTGGGAGAAGGTTAGATACTCCCCTGCCCCAGGCTACAGCGTACCCTCCTGCTGACTCCCTATAAATCTTCTGGTCATAGACTTACCTAGAGGAAGAGTTCTGGGCTGGGGGGATTGGCAGACCATCAATCATGGCTTCCAAGATGTCATAGTATGACTCCTGTGCCTTCAGTGACCCAAGATGGAGACAGTGAAAAGGCCAGACCCTCACCATTGCCTTTAGGATCTTCTTATGCCCACCCAAGAAGGCAGTGCTGAACAATGGAACAAAGAGACCTCCTGGGATTTTCTCCAGAGCATGCATCACTATAGGCTCACTACTCAGCAGACTCTTTGCAGCAAGCTCGAAGAGTGTGGCTGTGATCTTTTGGTCCATCTTCACAAACCTGCTTCAGAGTGGAGAATATTTAGAAGTTCTGAGAAAAAATCTATAGTCTCTTGTTTGTTTCCAGGGATAGCTATGGACAAAATGCTTATTGAATAAATATATGGGCAAATTATATGGCCAACTCAAGTGACCTCTCCTCTGGGAATAGAATGAAAATAGACTTGTGTGTGTATTTAATTATATACATGCACACATACACACATTTACATAAGATAAAATGCCATTATAAGTCATAGGTAAGTTAGCAGAAGCCAATCATGACCTTCCTCAAATTATTTCTTCCCAAAAAGACACAAATCAATAAGAAGGAAAATGTGCATCAACATAAAAGCCTCACAATTCCTTTAAAATGGAGAATGCCAAAAATTCAAAGTAATTGTGAATAAAACAAAAATCATAAAATCTCAGCATGATTTTTCATACTCCCATGACTAGGCTTTGTGGCAAGAAAAAAGACAGACATAGAAATCTTCCAAGAGATAGAGAGAAAGGAAGATGGGAAAGGGCTTAAAGCAGATCTAAAACTACAGCAGAATGACTAAGCACAGAATAAATCTAAAATTACTGAAAAGGTGTCCTAGAATATGAGACTACAGGGGACTAGAATATGGGACTACAGGGGAGGAATTCCTAATAGGAGTTTTTTAAGGGACACAGATGACTTAAAAGTGCAGTTTTTGAAAGATACAGCTTTTAGGGAAGAATAAGGCAATGAAGAAGGGAGAAGCCTCTGTTGGCACTTGGGTAATGATGGGAAAAATAAACAGAAGGGAAAATTAAGGATCTTGCAATACATAAGAAAACCACAAATCAGAGTACTCATGACTTCTCCCCCAATCTCCAAAACAAACAAACAAAATGAAAGGTTGACATAAAGATTTTATATTCAACTAAGGAAGCTACTAGAGTAAGGGTCAGTCTTCAGACTGGCCCACTAACCCAAATCAAGCCCACTGCTTGATTTTATATATAAAGTTTTATTGGAACAAAGCCACGATATATCATTTATGCATTGTCTCTGAATGCTTTGGCACTACAGTTGCAAAGGTGAGTAGAGTGACAGGAACACTGTGACCCAGAAACTTACAACATTCCCTACACATCTCTTTACAGAATATTTGCCAAGTAATCGTCTAAAAGAGGAACTGAGATGGTGTTCCAACAGGTGATGAGAAGGAAAACTTCACCAAACTATCTAAAAGTGAGTATTTTACATGTAATACTAAAATCAACATGGAGGAAAGGGGAGAAGACTAATGTACAGAAGTTTTATGTTGTGAAAAAACAGAAAATGTGCAAGTAAAATGAGAGAAGGGAGAAGAGTATAAGAAAATAGAACAACCTTTTTATCATGATGCAATAGGGGAGTGTTAAATGATATTGGCGGAAAAAATGCATAGACTAGAGAGTAAAGTGTTAAGGAAATAGGTGGTTCAGGATGAGTTTTAACAATGCATTAAACATGATGAAGAATATGTCTTAATGATAAAAGCAAAAACTCAAAATGGAGATGTAATCGTTAGGAATATTTATGCACCAGGAGTACTGCAAACACCTTCAAAAGTAAAAAGGGAAGGATATGTAGATAAAATAACAGTAATAAGAGAAAACACTA
This sequence comes from Bos grunniens, assembly GCF_055505025.1. Taxonomy (NCBI): domain Eukaryota; kingdom Metazoa; phylum Chordata; class Mammalia; order Artiodactyla; family Bovidae; genus Bos; species Bos grunniens. Next base: position 92,957,296 of record NC_141194.1, on the reverse strand, counting down.
ACAATAGAAGATTTAATACATCAGACTCAGTCTAAGGCTAATCAGATTGTATGAGATTACAGAATACGGTGGTCCTGAGATGGCAGAGGAATAGGATGGGGAAACCAGCCTCTCCTCCAAAAATTCAACAAAAGATCATTTGAATGTTGAGCAACTCCCACAAAACAACTTCTGAACATTGGTTGAGGACACAAGGCACCCAGAAAGGCACCTCAAACTCTTCAAGAGGAGGTAGGACAACATACAAAAGACGAAAACAGAGAAAAAAGATTTAGGGATGGACACCTGTCCCTAGTGAGGGAGTTGTGAAGAAGAATTTTCCACATAGTAGGAAACCCTCTCACAGGCATGTCTATGGGGAGTTTTGGAATCTCAGAGGGCAAAATTCAGTTCAGGTCAGTCGCTCAGTCGTGTCCGACTCTTTGAGACCCCGTGAATCGCGGCACGCCAGGCCTCCCTGTCCATCACCAACTCTCGGAGTTCACTCAGACTCACGTCCACCGAGTCAGTGATGCCATCCAGCCATCTCATCCTCTGTCGTCCCCTTCTCCTCCTGCCCCCAATCCCTCCCAGCATCAGGGTCTTTTCCAATGAGTCAACTCTTCGCATGAGGTGGCCAAAGTATTGGACGTTCGGCTTCAGCATCAGTCGTTCCAATGAACACCCAGGACTGACCTCCTTTAGGATGGACTGGTTGGATCTCCTTGAAGTCCAAGGGACTCTCAAGAGTTTTCTCCAACACCATGGTTCAAAAGCATCAATTCTTCAGTGCTTAGCTTTCTTTATAGTCCAAATCTCACATCCATACATGACCACTGGAAAAACCATAGCCTTGACTAGACGGACCGTTGTTGACAAACTAATGTCTCTGCTTTTCAATATGCTGTCTAGGTTGGTCATAACTTTCCTTCCAAGGAGTCAGCGTCTTTTAATTTCATGGCTGCAGTCACCATCTGCAGTGATTTTGGAGCCCAGAAAAACAAAGTCAGCCACTATTTCCACTGTTTCCCCATCTATTTGCCATGGATGAGACCAGATGCCATGATCGTCATTTTCTGAATGTTGAGCTTTCTTTAAGCCAACGTTTTCACTCTCCTCTTTCACTTTCATCAAGAGGCTCTTTAGTTCTTTTTCACTTTCTGCCATAAGGGTGGTGTCATCTGCATATCTGACGTTATTGATATTTCTCCCGGTAATCTTGATTCCAGCTTGTGCTTCCTCCAGCCCAGCGTTTCTCAAGATGTACTCTGCATATAAGTTGAACAAGCACGGTGACAATATACAGCCTTGCCGTACTCCTTTTCCTATTTGGAAACAGTCTGTTGTTCCATGTCCAGTTCTAACTGTTGCTTTCTGACCTGCATACAGGTTTCTCAAGAGGCAGGTCAGGTGGTCTGGTATTCCCATCTCTTGAAGAATTTTCCACAGTTGATTGTGATCCACACAGTCAAAGGCTTTGGCATAGTCAATAAAGCAGAAATAGATGTTTTCCTGGAACTCTCTTGCTTTTTCCATGATCCAGCAGATGTTGGCAATTTGGTCTCTGGTTCCTCTGCCTTTTCTAAAACCAGCTTGAACATCTGGAAGTTCACCGTTCACGTATTGCTGAAGCCTGGCTTGGAGAATTTTGACCATTACTTTACTAGCGTGTGAGATGAGTGCAGTTATGCAGTAGTTTGAACATTCTTTGGAGTTGCCTTTCTTTGGGATTGGAATGAAAACTGACCTTTTCCAGTCCTGTGGCCACTGCTGAGTTTTCCAAATTTGCTGGCATATTGAGTGCAGCACTTCCACAGCATCATCTTTCAGGATTTGAAATAGCTCAACTGCAATTCCATCACGCCCACCAGCTTTGTTCCTGGTGATGCTTTCTAAGGCCCACTTGATTTCACATTCCAGGATACCTGGCTCTAGGTGAGTGATCACCTAGATTATCACCTAGATAGATATCACCTAGATTATCACCTAGATAATCACCGTCGTGATTATCTTGCTCGTGAAGATCTTTCTTGTACAGTTCTTCTGTGTATTCTTGCCATCTCTTCTTAGTATCTTCTGCTTCTGTTAGGTCCATACCATTTCTGTCCTTTATCGAGCCCATCTTTGCACGAGATGTTCCCTTAGTACCTCTAATTTTCTTGACGAGATCTCTAGTCTTTCCCATTCTGTTGTTTTCCTCTATTTCTTTGCATTGATCACTGAAGAAGGCTTTCTTACCTCTTCTTGCTCTTCTTTGGAACTCTGCATTCAGACGCTTATATCTTTTCTTTTCTCCTTTGCTTCGAAAGTTTAAATCTAGTGTTAGAAAGTTTAAATGAGCCAATTTTCACAGAAGAAATGAATACAGTTATTACAAGAATTACACCCAAGAAGCACCTTGCTCAGATATATTTATTGGTGAATTCTAGTAAACCATCAAAGAGCAAATAGTCCCAAAGCTTTGTGACTTGTTTAAGAACATTTGAAAGCAAGGAAACGTCCCTAATTTCTTTTAGGAAGCAAGTAGGATACTAACACATAAACATAGATACCAAAACTCTGAATAGAATATTAGCAAACATCCAACAATACATTTAGAAAGTAGTACAGAGACATTACTTTGCCAACAAAGGTTCCTCTAGTCAAGGCTATGGTTTTTCCTGTGGTCATGTATGGATGTGAGAGTTGGACTGTGAAGAAGGCTGGGCGCCGAAGAATTGATGCTTTTGAACTCTGGTGTTGGAGAAGACTCTTGAGAGTCCCTTGGACTGCAAGGAGATCCAACCAGTCCATTGTGGAGGAGATCAGCCCTGGCATTTCTTTGGAAGGAATGATGCTAAAGCTGAAACTCCAGTACTTTGGCCACCTCATGCGAAGAGTTGACTCATTGGAAAAGACTCTGGTGCTGGGAGGGACTGGGGGCAGGAGGAGAAGGGGACGACAGAGGATGAGATGGCTGGAGGGCATCACTGACTCGATGGACATGAGTCTCGGTGAACTCCGGGAGTTGGTGATGGACAGGGAGGCCTGGCGTGCCTCGATTCACGGGGTCGCAAAGAGTCGGACACGACTGAGCGACTGATCTGATCTGATCTGATACTGTGATAAAGTGGGACTTATTCCATTAATACAAGGCTGGCTCTGTATTAGGAATTTCATTCATATCATTCACCACGGTAACATATTTAAAGACAAAGACCCTGATGTTGGGAGAGATTGAAGTCGAAAGGAGTAGGGAGCAGCAGAGAATGAGATGGTTAGACAGCATCACTGACTCAATACACATGAATCTGAGCAAACTCTGGGAGATAGGGGAGGACAGAGGAGCCTGGGTTGCAAAGAGTCAGACGTGACAACAGCAACTGAACAATAATCATATGACTATCATCACAGATGCCAAACCAATCTTTGGGAAACTTCAATAGGCATTCATGTTAAAAAAGAGAAAACTGAAGAAATAGGAATCAGGGGTGCATTATTAACATGATAAAAGCTATATAAGTAGTTCCTCATGCAAATACTTTATTTAGTGGGGGAGTACCAGAGGTTTTCCAGTAAGATCAGGAATAACAAAAGTATGCCCACTATATCACTCCTGTTCAGTCTTCAACAGCAAGCACTAGTCAGTTGACTAGAGAAACCAATAAGATTTTTAAGAATGGATAAGAAGATGTAAAGCCACCTCTATGTCCAGGTGATATCATCGCACACCTGAAGAGTCTTATAGAAACCATGACAAATTAACTAAAACAAAGAGAATTCAGCAAGGTAGTAGGATATAAAGTTACATACAAATATTATTAGTCTTTGTTTTACATACACACACACACACACACACACAGCTGGAGGACATGTTTAGGAGAGAAAATCCCATATACAATGGCAATAACAAAGAGTAAGCGTATAGAAATAAACTTAATGAGAGCATCTATACAAGGATAATTTGTAAACACTCTTGAACAACATAGAAGGAAACTTGAATAAGTAGGAAGATTTTCAAAGACCTTAGATAGAATAACTCAGCACTAAAAAGATATTGATTCCCTCTAAAGTTATGTATACGTTGAATATAATGTCAAAAATATCGGCGAACATTTGCATGGAGTTAGACCAATGGATAATTTAGTTCATATTTAAAAAAAAAAAAAAAACATGCAAGAATAGCCAGGATACAAGTGAAAAAGGAAAACCTATGAGTGAATAGGGAGAAGGCAATGGCACCCCACTCCAGTACTGTTGCCCGGAAAATCCCATGGATGGTAGGCATCCTGGTAGGCTGCAGTCCATGGGGTCGCTAAGAGTCAAGACAGGACTGAGCAACTTCACTTTCACTTTCCACTTTCATGCATTGGAGAAGGAAATGGCAACCCACTCCAGTGTTCCTTGCCTGGACAATCCCATGGACGGAGAAGCCTGGTGGGCTGCAGTCCATGGGGTCACACGGAGTCGGACACGACTGAAGCCACTTAGCAGCAGCAGCAGCAGCATGAGTGAATAGTAATCATATCAGACATAAAAGCACACTATAAAGCTCTAAATTTATACCACTTGGGTACCAGTACAGGAATAGACTAATAGGCCAGTGGCATAGAATAAAAATCTCAGAATAACACCAATTATAGTTGGGGATTTTAGTATATGATCCAAAGGCATGTAAAATCACTGAGGCAAAGATGAACATTCAATAAATGAGGCTGGAACAATTGAGACATTAAAAAAAAAAAATCAGTGCAGATCCATGACATACCATCCACAAAAATAAACTGTAAATGGGTTTAGGAATCTAAACAAAAAAATGCAACCATAACAAAACCTTGAAGAAAATATGGCAGAATTTTTCTTCAATATCAGCATTGGGAAAGGCTTTCTAACTGTGACTGAAACTTCCAGAGGTGATTAAAGAAAAGAACATTCTATGTGACTAAAAAGATTTTTTGTTAATGTATGGCAAGTTGCGAAGAGTGGACTCATTGGAAAAGACTCTGATGCTGGGAGGGATTGGGGGCAGGAGGAGAAGGGGACGACAGAGGATGAGATGGCTGGATGGCATCTCTGACTCGATGGACGTGAGTCTGAGTGAACTCCGGGAGTTGGTGACGGACAGGGAGGCCTGGCGTGCTGCGGTTCATGGGGTCGCAAAGAGCTGGACACGACTGAGCGACTGAACTGAACTGAAGTGAAGGTGAAAGTGGCTCAGCCATAACACAACGTAACTACAGATGCATTTAACATTTGGGCCAACAATCCTATTGCTGGAAATGAAACTGGAAGAGACATTACCACCAACACAAAAATGCGTGTACACAGGGTTATTCACTGCAGCATTGTTTGTATTAATCATTACGAAATGTTGAAAACAACTGAAATGCCCCTATGCTGCTGCTGCTGCTGCTGCTGCTAAGTCGCTTCAGTCGTGTCCGACTCTGTGCCACCCCAAAGACGGCAGCCCACCAGGGTCCCCGGTCCCTGGGATTCTCCAGGCAAGAACACTGGAGTGGGTTGCCATTTCCTTCTACAAGGCATGACAGTGAAAAGTGAAAGTGAAGTCACTCAGCCGTGTCCGACTCCTAGGGACCCCAGGGACCGCAGCCCACCAGGCTCCTCGGTCCATGGGATTTGCCAGACAAGAGTGCTGGAGTGGGTTGCCATTGCCTTCTCCGGAAATGCCCCTATAGAAGCCAGTGTAATCTAATGTAGCTATAAAAAAGAATGAAGGAGTACAGAATAAGGAGTTTTTTTTAATGAAATGCTGTTTATTGAAAAAGGAAAAGTGCAAAGAAGCTTTAGAAAATGCTATCTTTCATTTAATAATCAATGGAACATAAGAAAACCCATATGTATCTATTCATTCGTGTAGAGTACATACAGGAAAAATTCAACCAGATAACCAGATTGGTTATCTAGAGGGGGATTGTGGAAAAGAAATGGGGAATGCGAAGGGGGTGGAAGACATGGGGAAAGAATCATACTCCTACAGTATGTGTGTTTGTGTAGCCCTGAGTCTGAATCACAGTAGTGTTTCACATACCCCAAGATTAAGTGAAACATTAAAATGAACTAGGATATGGGGGGAGAGGGCAAACTCAAATTAGAAACACCAACAAATTAGCCTAAATATATTACAAATGAATGTCTTAACCACAAGAGAAGGAGTGAGGAGGAAAATAGCTAAGCTAAGCAACTTGGGCAAACAGTACTTTGATTGCATCCTTTGAGGCTTAAGATATAAACAAGTGTACACAAACACAAGTCATCAGAACTGCTTCCAACAGGTGCGTGTTTTGTGTTCAGTCATTAAGTTGTACCCGACTTTTTGCGATCCCTGTCTCTGTAGCACACCAGGTCTCCCCATCCTTCACTATCTCCTAGAGTTTGCTCAAATTCATGTCCATTAGGTCGGTCATACTATCTAACCATTTGGTAGCATTTCTGTAACTACATCATGTATAATCAGGTGTGAACAAATAAGTAGATACTGAAGATAAGGAGAGCCAGGTGAGACAAAGAGGTTACAAAAAAGACTAGAGTGGATGGTTGATGTATCGCATAAACCATCACAATATTGTAAACTCATTATCCTCCAGTTAAAATTAATTAATTAATTAATTTAAAAAAAAGAAGTACCAGTGTGAGCTCCTGGCTTTCACTATCTACAGAAATATCTAGAGAAATTCCAATGTATCTGGGAGCATAAGTATATACAGACAATATATTTCCTTCATTTACCAATGGAAAAGGAAGACCTAGCTGCAAGGAAACCCCAGTAGCAGCAATGAACATGCAGGGAGATATCAGTTACTAAATGTCATTTTCCAACGAAAGGAAACATGGGTTTTGGCAGAAGTGTTCTGATTTCAGGGTCATGGTGGGGAAAGAAAAACACAAGATGAACAGGAATACCTTATGATGCCAGCAAGGAAGTACACAGAAAAGAACCATGTCATGCTCAAAGAACACACACCCCACAAGAAGGAGTTCCTAATCACCAAAGCCGGAAAAATGCAAGAAACTAAATAATGATATAATTTGATTATAAGTCAGAATATAACAAAGTTATTCACGACTCAATATTGACATAAAGAATTTGATTACTTATTTGATTTGGTAATTAGAAATGCATTCTATAAAATTTTGTAATTTGAAAATTTATAAAAATATGAGGGAGAAAAGACAGCTCTACAGAATTCCAACGAACAAATATGGTAGGAATAAGGAAACAGAAAGTCACCTTTTAGTCATATTTGTTGTAGGCCAAATCAACAGATGAATTTTAAAAGCAGTGAATAAAAGTCTGAGAAGAATCCTATCCCTCTTTTTGGCTCCGAGCAAGAATTCCCCTAGCCCAAGAGCAGCCTTATCATAGGAACCGGCGACAGGGTCTGCTTGCCCCTATCAGGTTTTGGTTCCCCACCAGTCCACAGAAGTATTCAAACAAGCTAATCACATCCTTCCTTGAGAACCAAGGGTCACCACCATCTCTTGTTACCACAGGTAACCTCCCACAGCCCTGCTTGTTCATTCTCTTCCGGAGCATGACTCCCCTGAGGCTCGACCTAGCCAGTAGTATCCTCTTCCCTCAGGCAGTGAGTGAACAGTACTGAGAAGCTGCTGTGGGTAGCACCTGTCCAGTGTCAGGTGTGTATGTTCAGCAGCCACCCCCAGATCCCTATGGTAGAAATCACTCCATCACCATTAGAACGAAGGAGAGGAAATAAAACAGGTATTATTGCCAAAAATGTGTAACTTTCATCTAATCCTAAGAAAACACCAGACAAACCCAAACTGACAGACATTGTATAAAATACCTGAGCAGTATCTCCAAAACTGTCACCGTTGGGAAAGACCCAGAAAGCTTGAGGAATTCTCAGCGTGGGGGAGACTAAAGAGAAATGATGGCCAAATGTGGTATCCGGAATGGGACGCTGGGACAGAAAAAGGAGATTACCGGGATAAATGATAGAATTCAAATAAAGTATGTAAATTAGTTAATAGTACTGCATCAATATTAATTTTCAATTTTCATAATTTTTATATGCCTATGGAAGATGTTAACATTAGGGAAATCTGGATGAAGGTTTTCTATACTGTTTTTTGCAAACTTTTGTTAGGTCTAAAGTTACTTCAAAAAAACATTTTTTGACAGATTCACTCACTGCTAAAAGGAAACATAACGATATCTGTGTGATAAATTGCTTCAGTATGGTCCGACTCTTTGCCACCCTATGGACTGTAAGCTACCAGGTTCTTCTGTCCACTGGATTCTCCAGGGAAGAATGCTGGAGTGGGTTTCCATGTCCTCCTCCACCGGATCTTCCTGACCCAGGGATCAAACCCAAGTCTCTTAGGTTTCCTGCGCTGGCAGGTGGGGCCTTTACCAGCTGAGCCACAGGGGAAGCCCCACGGTTATACTATAAATCTTACCTTTTAGTAATAGTTCAACCAATTGAAATACGGTCAGGAGGATGGATATAAAGATGGATAAATGTCCGTGCCTCGTGATCCATTAAAAAACTATTTCAAAGTGGTTTGAAAGTGAGAGTGTTAGTTTCTCAGTCATGTCTGACTCTTTGTGCTTCCATGGACTGTAGCCTGCCAGGCTCCTCTGTCCATGGGATTCTCCCGGCAAGAATATTGGAGTGGATTGTCATGTCCTGTCTAGAGGGCCCATTAATATAAAGGAAAGTGCAACCATTTCCAAGGTGTAGATGAATATTTATCTGCTCCTGGTGGCTCAGACGGTAAAGAATCTGCCTACAATCAAGGAGACCTGGGTTCGATTTCTGGGCATTATCAATACGAACCACAAAAATAATTAGATGCAAACAAATACGATTTTTTTAGAGGAGCGCAACACGATCGAGGGATTTTATTTTATTTTATTGGATCGAGGGATTTTAAAGAGAGCAAGAAATGATTAACCACAAAATTGAAGCTAATCACAGGTGAGGAAAGAGGGTTACTCAGAGGGTGGACAGGAGAGTTGGCCGGCGAGCAATTCAATCCATTGCCTTTCTTACTAATCCCGAAACTTTGGTCCTAGGTAATTTCATTTATATCAGTAGAGACAGAGTTTGTAGAAAGAATACTGTTGAGATACCTGACTGGAAGAAGAGTCGGAAAACAGTCGAGACGTCCAAGACCCGAGCAGTGGCAGCGCGTCCCTCCCTCTCCACAGGCCGCTGCCAACAAGCCGCAGCGCTGGAGGCTACTGGCGTCCTAACGGGTCCTCGCCAGAAGAGCACTTGGATTGGTGTAGCTCAGGTCACATGCCACCCACTCACTCAATCAGCTAGGTACCGGGAGGCGGGGCCAAGTTCTAGACCCGCCCACATAGCAGAGAGGCTTATGGGTGAGAAGGTTCCCCTCAGGCGCCAGCGCCTCGGCTCTAGAACCCCTTGGGTGGAAAGCTGGGCACAAGGTCTCTCTGTGTGGCCTAGATACCGCCTGGTCAGGGTTTCTGCCAGGCCAGGACTCAAACTCAGAGAACTGATGTCCACATCGATGGGCTTTGCAACAGAGACTGAACTTAAAAACAATTGGCCCCTTAACGAAAAAGAGGCTTCTCGGGTGGCGCTAGTGGTAAAGAACCCGCCTGCCAATGCAGGAGATGTCAGGGTCCAGGTTCGATCCCTGGGTCAGGACGATCCCCTGGAGGAGGTCACGGCAACCCACTCCAGTATCCTTTGTTTTTGTTTGTTTTTCAGTCCAGCATTCTTGCCTGGAGAATCCCATGGACGAGGGGCCTGGTGGGCGACTTAGCACTTGATGAAAAAAGCCATCAAACTTTAGTGTCCACAGGGCTCTCCTATGGTAAATAAGGTGTTGAGTCCACACCAGATAGGGAAGAAAGTATCCTGGCCTCTGTGCAGTAAAGCCAGCAAAGCAGTGACATTGACATTTGACAAAAGCAGCATAAAGGAGAAAACTGCATGCATTCTAAGTTGCTTCAGTCTTGTCCGACTCTTTGTGACCCCATGAACTGTAGCCCATCAGGTCCCTCTGTCCAGGGCATTGTCCAGGGAAGAATGCTGGAGTGGGTTTCCATGTCCTCCTCCACGGGATCTTCTTGACCCAGGGATCAAACTCAAGTCTCTTAGGTTCCCTGCATTGGCAGGTGGGGCCTTTACCAGCTGAGCCACAGGGGAAGCCCCACGGTTATACTATAAATCTTACCTTTTAGTAAGGTAATTTTAGTTTAACCAATTGAAATACGGTTAGGAGGATGGATATAAAGATGGATAAATGTTCGTGTCTCGTGATCCATTAAAAAACTATTTCAAAGTGGTTTGAAAGTGAGAGTGTTAGTTTCTCAGTCATGTCTGACTCTTTGTGCTTCCATGGACTGTAGCCTGCCAGGCTCCTCTGTCCATGGGATTCTCCCGGCAAGAATACTGGAGTGGATTGTCATGTCCTGTCTAGAGGGCCCATTAATATAAAGGAAAGTGCAACCATTTCCAAGGTGTAGATGAATATTTATCTGCTCCTGGTGGCTCAGACGGTAAAGAATCTGCCTACAATCAAGGAGACCTGGGTTCGATTTCTGGGCATTATCAATACGAACCACAAAAATAATTAGATGCAAACAAATATGATTTTTTTAGAGGAGCGCAACATGATCGAGGGATTTTATTTCATTTTTTTTGGATCGAGGGATTTTAAAGAGAGCAAGAAATGATTAACCACAAAATTGAAGCTAATCACAGGTGAGGAAAGAGGGTTACTCAGAGGGTGGACAGGAGAGTTGGCCGGCGAGCAATTCAATCCATTGCCTTTCTTATTAATCCCGAAACTTTGGTCCTAGGTAATTTCATTTATATCAGTAGAGACAGAGTTTGTAGAAAGAATACCGTTGAGATACCTGACTGGAAGAAGAGTCGGAAAACAGTTGAGACGTCCAAGACCCGAGCAGTGGCAGCGCGTCCCTCCCTCTCCACAGGCCGCTGCCAACAAGCCGCAGCGCTGGAGGCTACTGGCGTCCTAACGGGTCCTCGCCAGAAGAGCACTTGGATTGGTGTAGCTCAGGTCACATGCCACCCACTCACTCAATCAGCTAGGTACCGGGAGGCGGGGCCAAGTTCTAGACCCGCCCACATAGCAGAGAGGCTTATGGGTGAGAAGGTTCCCCTCAGGCGCCAGCGCCTCGGCTCTAGAACCCCTTGGGTGGAAAGCTGGGCACAAGGTCTCTCTGTGTGGCCTAGATACCGCCTGGCCAGGGTTTCTGCCAGGCCAGGGCTCAAACTCAGAGAACTGATGTCCACATCGATGGGCTTTGCAACAGAGACTGAACTTAAAAACAATTGGCCCCTTAACGAAAAAGAAGCTTCTCGGGTGGCGCTAGTGGTAAAGAACCCGCCTGCCAATGCAGGAGATGTCAGGGTCCAGGTTCGATCCCTGGGTCAGGACGATCCCCTGGAGGAGGTCACGGCAACCCACTCCAGTATCCTTTGTTTTTGTTTTTCAGTCCAGTATTCTTGCCTGGAGAATCCCATGGACGAGGGGCCTGGTGGGCGACTTAGCACTTGATGAAAAAAGCCATCAAACTTTAGTGTCCACAGGGCTCTCCTACGGTACATAAGGTGTTGAGTCCACACCAGATAGGGAAGAATGTATTCTGGCCTCTGTGCAGTAAAGCCAGCATAGCAGTGACATTGACATTTGACAAAAGCAGCATAAAGGAGAAAACTGCATGCATTCTAAGTTGCTTCAGTCTTGTCCGACTCTTTGTGACCCCATGAACTGTGAAGCCCATCAGGTCCCTCTGTCCAGGGGATTCTCCAGGCAAGACAGCTGGAGTGAGAGGCCATGCCCTTCTCTGGGGAAGGAGAAAACTGCCGCCCCTTTAATAGCAAGGGGCATTCAGGGTATTTGTGTCCAACCTTCTCAGCCTGCAATGTGGGAGACCTTGGTTCGATTCCTGGGTTGGGAAGATCCACTGGAGAAGGGATAGGCTACCCAGTCCAGTATTCTTGGGCTTTCCTTGTGGCTCAGCCGCTAAAGAATCTGCCCAACAATGTGGGAGACCTGGGTTCGATCCCTGGGTTAAGAGGATCCCCTGGAGAAGGGAAAGGCTGCCCACTCCTGCATTCTGGCCTGGAGAATTCCATGGACTGTGTAGTCCATGGGGTCACGGAGAGTCGCACACAACTGAGCAACTTTCACTTTCACTTTCTCCCTGAAATCCTGATTCCACTGTTGGTTTCTTATTCTCTTCCCAGTTGTTTAAAACTTTTCAGAATACAATACATTTTATTTATATGCTCTTTTTCTAATTTGGCCATCTCCTTCTGGTGGAAAAATATAAATTCCTGGAGGGCGGGAATCTTTGTTTATTTGTTCATTAACATATCCTTATAGTAATGCTTGGTATAATGTATACTTCAACATTTGTTCAATGAATTGTTCTCCAGCCATACTAGCCTATTTTTTGTGCCTCTGACCCTAACTCTAACTCAGCAAGCATGTTTTCACACCACTATGTATTTTCCTGTAACAACTTGCCCACAGATGTTCCTATAACCACCATCCTTACTAGGTTCACTTCTCTGCTCACCTCATTAGCCAAGGCTTACTTTTCTTCATGACACCTAGCATTTGATCCTAGTTTTTCTGAGTATGTTTCGTTTCTCTGATTTGTTGCTGTTTCTACTTTGCTTTAGTTTAGGTTTGCTGTTTTTCTGTTTTCTTTTCTCAACATTTCTTTCTTATACTCTTTTAATTGCCGCTAAAGAAGTAAACCATCCATGACTGTTTTAATTTTTGCCATATAATGCCATCTTTCAGTAGATGGGGGTAATGGCATTAAATATCTTAAACTGGATCCCTGGTTTCATGACTTTACCACTTCAGATCAGATCAGATCAGTCGCTCAGTCGTGTCCGACTCTTTGCGACCCCGTGAATCGAGGCACGCCAGGCCTCCCTGTCCATCACCAACTCCCGGAGTTCACTCAGACTCACGTCCACCGAGTCAGTGATGCCATCCAGCCATCTCATCCTCTGTCGTCCCCTTCTCCTCCTGCCCCCAATCCCTCCCAGCATCAGGGTCTTTTCCAATGAGTCAACTCTTCGCATGAGGTGGCCAAAGTATTGGACGTTCGGCTTCAGCATCAGTCGTTCCAATGAACACCCAGGACTGACCTCCTTTAGGATGGACTGGTTGGATCTCCTTGAAGTCCAAGGGACTCTCAAGAGTTTTCTCCAACACCACGGTTCAAAAGCATCAATTCTTCAGTGCTTAGCTTTCTTTATAGTCCAAATCTCACATCCATACATGACCACTGGAAAAACCATAGCCTTGACTAGACGGACCATTGTTGACAAACTAATGTCTCTGCTTTTCAATATGCTGTCTAGGTTGGTCATAACTTTCCTTCCAAGGAGTCAGCGTCTTTTAATTTCATGGCTGCAGTCACCATCTGCAGTGATTTTGGAGCCCAGAAAAACAAAGTCAGCCACTATTTCCACTGTTTCCCCATCTATTTGCCATGGATGAGACCAGATGCCATGATCGTCGTTTTCTGAATGTTGAGCTTTCTTTAAGCCAACGTTTTCGCTCTCCTCTTTCACTTTCATCAAGAGGCTCTTTAGTTCTTTTTCACTTTCTGCCATAAGGGTGGTGTCATCTGCATATCTGACGTTATTGATATTTCTCCCGGTAATCTTGATTCCAGCTTGTGCTTCCTCCAGCCCAGCGTTTCTCAAGATGTACTCTGCATATAAGTTGAACAAGCACGGTGACAATATACAGCCTTGCCGTACTCCTTTTCCTATTTGGAAACAGTCTGTTGTTCCATGTCCAGTTCTAACTGTTGCTTTCTGACCTGCATACAGGTTTCTCAAGAGGCAGGTCAGGTGGTCTGGTATTCCCATCTCTTGAAGAATTTTCCACAGTTGATTGTGATCCACACAGTCAAAGGCTTTGGCATAGTCAATAAAGCAGAAATAGATGTTTTCCTGGAACTCTCTTGCTTTTTCCATGATCCAGCAGATGTTGGCAATTTGGTCTCTGGTTCCTCTGCCTTTTCTAAAACCAGCTTGAACATCTGGAAGTTCACGGTTCACGTATTGCTGAAGCCTGGCTTGGAGAATTTTGACCATTACTTTACTAGCGTGTGAGATGAGTGCAGTTATGCAGTAGTTTGAACATTCTTTGGAGTTGCCTTTCTTTGGGATTGGAATGAAAACTGACCTTTTCCAGTCCTGTGGCCACTGCTGAGTTTTCCAAATTTGCTGGCATATTGAGTGCAGCACTTCCACAGCATCATCTTTCAGGATTTGAAATAGCTCAACTGCAATTCCATCACGCCCACCAGCTTTGTTCCTGGTGATGCTTTCTAAGGCCCACTTGATTTCACATTCCAGGATACCTGGCTCTAGGTGAGTGATCACCTAGATTATCACCTAGATAGATATCACCTAGATTATCACCTAGATAATCACCGTCGTGATTATCTTGCTCGTGAAGATCTTTCTTGTACAGTTCTTCTGTGTATTCTTGCCATCTCTTCTTAGTATCTTCTGCTTCTGTTAGGTCCATACCATTTCTGTCCTTTATCGAGCCCATCTTTGCACGAGATGTTCCCTTAGTACCTCTAATTTTCTTGACGAGATCTCTAGTCTTTCCCATTCTGTTGTTTTCCTCTATTTCTTTGCATTGATCACTGAAGAAGGCTTTCTTACCTCTTCTTGCTCTTCTTTGGAACTCTGCATTCAGACGCTTATATCTTTTCTTTTCTCCTTTGCTTCGAAAGTTTAAATCTAGTGTTAGAAAGTTTAAATGAGCCAATTTTCACAGAAGAAATGAATACAGTTATTACAAGAATTACACCCAAGAAGCACCTTGCTCAGATATATTTATTGGTGAATTCTAGTAAACCATCAAAGAGCAAATAGTCCCAAAGCTTTGTGACTTGTTTAAGAACATTTGAAAGCAAGGAAACGTCCCTAATTTCTTTTAGGAAGCAAGTAGGATACTAACACATAAACATAGATACCAAAACTCTGAATAGAATATTAGCAAACATCCAACAATACATTTAGAAAGTAGTACAGAGACATTACTTTGCCAACAAAGGTTCCTCTAGTCAAGGCTATGGTTTTTCCTGTGGTCATGTATGGATGTGAGAGTTGGACTGTGAAGAAGGCTGGGCGCCGAAGAATTGATGCTTTTGAACTCTGGTGTTGGAGAAGACTCTTGAGAGTCCCTTGGACTGCAAGGAGATCCAACCAGTCCATTGTGGAGGAGATCAGCCCTGGCATTTCTTTGGAAGGAATGATGCTAAAGCTGAAACTCCAGTACTTTGGCCACCTCATGCGAAGAGTGGACTCATTGGAAAAGACTCTGATGCTGGGAGGGATTGGGGGCAGGAGGAGAAGGGGACGACAGAGGATGAGATGGCTGGATGGCATCTCTGACTCGATGGACGTGAGTCTGAGTGAACTCCGGGAGTTGGTGACGGACAGGGAGGCCTGGCGTGCTGCGGTTCATGGGGTCGCAAAGAGCTGGACACGACTGAGCGACTGAACTGAACTGAAGTGAAGGTGAAAGTGGCTCAGCCATAACACAACGTAACTACAGATGCATTTAACATTTGGGCCAACAATCCTATTGCTGGAAATGAAACTGGAAGAGACATTACCACCAACACAAAAATGCGTGTACACAGGGTTATTCACTGCAGCATTGTTTGTATTAATCATTACGAAATGTTGAAAACAACTGAAATGCCCCTATGCTGCTGCTGCTGCTGCTGCTGCTAAGTCGCTTCAGTCGTGTCCGACTCTGTGCCACCCCAAAGACGGCAGCCCACCAGGGTCCCCGGTCCCTGGGATTCTCCAGGCAAGAACACTGGAGTGGGTTGCCATTTCCTTCTACAAGGCATGACAGTGAAAAGTGAAAGTGAAGTCACTCAGCCGTGTCCGACTCCTAGGGACCCCAGGGACCGCAGCCCACCAGGCTCCTCGGTCCATGGGATTTGCCAGACAAGAGTGCTGGAGTGGGTTGCCATTGCCTTCTCCGGAAATGCCCCTATAGAAGCCAGTGTAATCTAATGTAGCTATAAAAAAGAATGAAGGAGTACAGAATAAGGAGTTTTTTTTAATGAAATGCTGTTTATTGAAAAAGGAAAAGTGCAAAGAAGCTTTAGAAAATGCTATCTTTCATTTAATAATCAATGGAACATAAGAAAACCCATATGTATCTATTCATTCGTGTAGAGTACATACAGGAAAAATTCAACCAGATAACCAGATTGGTTATCTAGAGGGGGATTGTGGAAAAGAAATGGGGAATGCGAAGGGGGTGGAAGACATGGGGAAAGAATCATACTCCTACAGTATGTGTGTTTGTGTAGCCCTGAGTCTGAATCACAGTAGTGTTTCACATACCCCAAGATTAAGTGAAACATTAAAATGAACTAGGATATGGGGGGAGAGGGCAAACTCAAATTAGAAACACCAACAAATTAGCCTAAATATATTACAAATGAATGTCTTAACCACAAGAGAAGGAGTGAGGAGGAAAATAGCTAAGCTAAGCAACTTGGGCAAACAGTACTTTGATTGCATCCTTTGAGGCTTAAGATATAAACAAGTGTACACAAACACAAGTCATCAGAACTGCTTCCAACAGGTGCGTGTTTTGTGTTCAGTCATTAAGTTGTACCCGACTTTTTGCGATCCCTGTCTCTGTAGCACACCAGGTCTCCCCATCCTTCACTATCTCCTAGAGTTTGCTCAAATTCATGTCCATTAGGTCGGTCATACTATCTAACCATTTGGTAGCATTTCTGTAACTACATCATGTATAATCAGGTGTGAACAAATAAGTAGATACTGAAGATAAGGAGAGCCAGGTGAGACAAAGAGGTTACAAAAAAGACTAGAGTGGATGGTTGATGTATCGCATAAACCATCACAATATTGTAAACTCATTATCCTCCAGTTAAAATTAATTAATTAATTAATTTAAAAAAAAGAAGTACCAGTGTGAGCTCCTGGCTTTCACTATCTACAGAAATATCTAGAGAAATTCCAATGTATCTGGGAGCATAAGTATATACAGACAATATATTTCCTTCATTTACCAATGGAAAAGGAAGACCTAGCTGCAAGGAAACCCCAGTAGCAGCAATGAACATGCAGGGAGATATCAGTTACTAAATGTCATTTTCCAACGAAAGGAAACATGGGTTTTGGCAGAAGTGTTCTGATTTCAGGGTCATGGTGGGGAAAGAAAAACACAAGATGAACAGGAATACCTTATGATGCCAGCAAGGAAGTACACAGAAAAGAACCATGTCATGCTCAAAGAACACACACCCCACAAGAAGGAGTTCCTAATCACCAAAGCCGGAAAAATGCAAGAAACTAAATAATGATATAATTTGATTATAAGTCAGAATATAACAAAGTTATTCACGACTCAATATTGACATAAAGAATTTGATTACTTATTTGATTTGGTAATTAGAAATGCATTCTATAAAATTTTGTAATTTGAAAATTTATAAAAATATGAGGGAGAAAAGACAGCTCTACAGAATTCCAACGAACAAATATGGTAGGAATAAGGAAACAGAAAGTCACCTTTTAGTCATATTTGTTGTAGGCCAAATCAACAGATGAATTTTAAAAGCAGTGAATAAAAGTCTGAGAAGAATCCTATCCCTCTTTTTGGCTCCGAGCAAGAATTCCCCTAGCCCAAGAGCAGCCTTATCATAGGAACCGGCGACAGGGTCTGCTTGCCCCTATCAGGTTTTGGTTCCCCACCAGTCCACAGAAGTATTCAAACAAGCTAATCACATCCTTCCTTGAGAACCAAGGGTCACCACCATCTCTTGTTACCACAGGTAACCTCCCACAGCCCTGCTTGTTCATTCTCTTCCGGAGCATGACTCCCCTGAGGCTCGACCTAGCCAGTAGTATCCTCTTCCCTCAGGCAGTGAGTGAACAGTACTGAGAAGCTGCTGTGGGTAGCACCTGTCCAGTGTCAGGTGTGTATGTTCAGCAGCCACCCCCAGATCCCTATGGTAGAAATCACTCCATCACCATTAGAACGAAGGAGAGGAAATAAAACAGGTATTATTGCCAAAAATGTGTAACTTTCATCTAATCCTAAGAAAACACCAGACAAACCCAAACTGACAGACATTGTATAAAATACCTGAGCAGTATCTCCAAAACTGTCACCGTTGGGAAAGACCCAGAAAGCTTGAGGAATTCTCAGCGTGGGGGAGACTAAAGAGAAATGATGGCCAAATGTGGTATCCGGAATGGGACGCTGGGACAGAAAAAGGAGATTACCGGGATAAATGATAGAATTCAAATAAAGTATGTAAATTAGTTAATAGTACTGCATCAATATTAATTTTCAATTTTCATAATTTTTATATGCCTATGGAAGATGTTAACATTAGGGAAATCTGGATGAAGGTTTTCTATACTGTTTTTTGCAAACTTTTGTTAGGTCTAAAGTTACTTCAAAAAAACATTTTTTGACAGATTCACTCACTGCTAAAAGGAAACATAACGATATCTGTGTGATAAATTGCTTCAGTATGGTCCGACTCTTTGCCACCCTATGGACTGTAAGCTACCAGGTTCTTCTGTCCACTGGATTCTCCAGGGAAGAATGCTGGAGTGGGTTTCCATGTCCTCCTCCACCGGATCTTCCTGACCCAGGGATCAAACCCAAGTCTCTTAGGTTTCCTGCGCTGGCAGGTGGGGCCTTTACCAGCTGAGCCACAGGGGAAGCCCCACGGTTATACTATAAATCTTACCTTTTAGTAATAGTTCAACCAATTGAAATACGGTCAGGAGGATGGATATAAAGATGGATAAATGTCCGTGCCTCGTGATCCATTAAAAAACTATTTCAAAGTGGTTTGAAAGTGAGAGTGTTAGTTTCTCAGTCATGTCTGACTCTTTGTGCTTCCATGGACTGTAGCCTGCCAGGCTCCTCTGTCCATGGGATTCTCCCGGCAAGAATATTGGAGTGGATTGTCATGTCCTGTCTAGAGGGCCCATTAATATAAAGGAAAGTGCAACCATTTCCAAGGTGTAGATGAATATTTATCTGCTCCTGGTGGCTCAGACGGTAAAGAATCTGCCTACAATCAAGGAGACCTGGGTTCGATTTCTGGGCATTATCAATACGAACCACAAAAATAATTAGATGCAAACAAATACGATTTTTTTAGAGGAGCGCAACACGATCGAGGGATTTTATTTTATTTTATTGGATCGAGGGATTTTAAAGAGAGCAAGAAATGATTAACCACAAAATTGAAGCTAATCACAGGTGAGGAAAGAGGGTTACTCAGAGGGTGGACAGGAGAGTTGGCCGGCGAGCAATTCAATCCATTGCCTTTCTTACTAATCCCGAAACTTTGGTCCTAGGTAATTTCATTTATATCAGTAGAGACAGAGTTTGTAGAAAGAATACTGTTGAGATACCTGACTGGAAGAAGAGTCGGAAAACAGTCGAGACGTCCAAGACCCGAGCAGTGGCAGCGCGTCCCTCCCTCTCCACAGGCCGCTGCCAACAAGCCGCAGCGCTGGAGGCTACTGGCGTCCTAACGGGTCCTCGCCAGAAGAGCACTTGGATTGGTGTAGCTCAGGTCACATGCCACCCACTCACTCAATCAGCTAGGTACCGGGAGGCGGGGCCAAGTTCTAGACCCGCCCACATAGCAGAGAGGCTTATGGGTGAGAAGGTTCCCCTCAGGCGCCAGCGCCTCGGCTCTAGAACCCCTTGGGTGGAAAGCTGGGCACAAGGTCTCTCTGTGTGGCCTAGATACCGCCTGGTCAGGGTTTCTGCCAGGCCAGGACTCAAACTCAGAGAACTGATGTCCACATCGATGGGCTTTGCAACAGAGACTGAACTTAAAAACAATTGGCCCCTTAACGAAAAAGAGGCTTCTCGGGTGGCGCTAGTGGTAAAGAACCCGCCTGCCAATGCAGGAGATGTCAGGGTCCAGGTTCGATCCCTGGGTCAGGACGATCCCCTGGAGGAGGTCACGGCAACCCACTCCAGTATCCTTTGTTTTTGTTTGTTTTTCAGTCCAGCATTCTTGCCTGGAGAATCCCATGGACGAGGGGCCTGGTGGGCGACTTAGCACTTGATGAAAAAAGCCATCAAACTTTAGTGTCCACAGGGCTCTCCTATGGTAAATAAGGTGTTGAGTCCACACCAGATAGGGAAGAAAGTATCCTGGCCTCTGTGCAGTAAAGCCAGCAAAGCAGTGACATTGACATTTGACAAAAGCAGCATAAAGGAGAAAACTGCATGCATTCTAAGTTGCTTCAGTCTTGTCCGACTCTTTGTGACCCCATGAACTGTAGCCCATCAGGTCCCTCTGTCCAGGGCATTGTCCAGGGAAGAATGCTGGAGTGGGTTTCCATGTCCTCCTCCACGGGATCTTCTTGACCCAGGGATCAAACTCAAGTCTCTTAGGTTCCCTGCATTGGCAGGTGGGGCCTTTACCAGCTGAGCCACAGGGGAAGCCCCACGGTTATACTATAAATCTTACCTTTTAGTAAGGTAATTTTAGTTTAACCAATTGAAATACGGTTAGGAGGATGGATATAAAGATGGATAAATGTTCGTGTCTCGTGATCCATTAAAAAACTATTTCAAAGTGGTTTGAAAGTGAGAGTGTTAGTTTCTCAGTCATGTCTGACTCTTTGTGCTTCCATGGACTGTAGCCTGCCAGGCTCCTCTGTCCATGGGATTCTCCCGGCAAGAATACTGGAGTGGATTGTCATGTCCTGTCTAGAGGGCCCATTAATATAAAGGAAAGTGCAACCATTTCCAAGGTGTAGATGAATATTTATCTGCTCCTGGTGGCTCAGACGGTAAAGAATCTGCCTACAATCAAGGAGACCTGGGTTCGATTTCTGGGCATTATCAATACGAACCACAAAAATAATTAGATGCAAACAAATATGATTTTTTTAGAGGAGCGCAACATGATCGAGGGATTTTATTTCATTTTTTTTGGATCGAGGGATTTTAAAGAGAGCAAGAAATGATTAACCACAAAATTGAAGCTAATCACAGGTGAGGAAAGAGGGTTACTCAGAGGGTGGACAGGAGAGTTGGCCGGCGAGCAATTCAATCCATTGCCTTTCTTATTAATCCCCAAACTTTGGTCCTAGGTAATTTCATTTATATCAGTAGAGACAGAGTTTGTAGAAAGAATACCGTTGAGATACCTGACTGGAAGAAGAGTCGGAAAACAGTTGAGACGTCCAAGACCCGAGCAGTGGCAGCGCGTCCCTCCCTCTCCACAGGCCGCTGCCAACAAGCCGCAGCGCTGGAGGCTACTGGCGTCCTAACGGGTCCTCGCCAGAAGAGCACTTGGATTGGTGTAGCTCAGGTCACATGCCACCCACTCACTCAATCAGCTAGGTACCGGGAGGCGGGGCCAAGTTCTAGACCCGCCCACATAGCAGAGAGGCTTATGGGTGAGAAGGTTCCCCTCAGGCGCCAGCGCCTCGGCTCTAGAACCCCTTGGGTGGAAAGCTGGGCACAAGGTCTCTCTGTGTGGCCTAGATACCGCCTGGCCAGGGTTTCTGCCAGGCCAGGGCTCAAACTCAGAGAACTGATGTCCACATCGATGGGCTTTGCAACAGAGACTGAACTTAAAAACAATTGGCCCCTTAACGAAAAAGAAGCTTCTCGGGTGGCGCTAGTGGTAAAGAACCCGCCTGCCAATGCAGGAGATGTCAGGGTCCAGGTTCGATCCCTGGGTCAGGACGATCCCCTGGAGGAGGTCACGGCAACCCACTCCAGTATCCTTTGTTTTTGTTTTTCAGTCCAGTATTCTTGCCTGGAGAATCCCATGGACGAGGGGCCTGGTGGGCGACTTAGCACTTGATGAAAAAAGCCATCAAACTTTAGTGTCCACAGGGCTCTCCTACGGTACATAAGGTGTTGAGTCCACACCAGATAGGGAAGAATGTATTCTGGCCTCTGTGCAGTAAAGCCAGCATAGCAGTGACATTGACATTTGACAAAAGCAGCATAAAGGAGAAAACTGCATGCATTCTAAGTTGCTTCAGTCTTGTCCGACTCTTTGTGACCCCATGAACTGTGAAGCCCATCAGGTCCCTCTGTCCAGGGGATTCTCCAGGCAAGACAGCTGGAGTGAGAGGCCATGCCCTTCTCTGGGGAAGGAGAAAACTGCCGCCCCTTTAATAGCAAGGGGCATTCAGGGTATTTGTGTCCAACCTTCTCAGCCTGCAATGTGGGAGACCTTGGTTCGATTCCTGGGTTGGGAAGATCCACTGGAGAAGGGATAGGCTACCCAGTCCAGTATTCTTGGGCTTTCCTTGTGGCTCAGCCGCTAAAGAATCTGCCCAACAATGTGGGAGACCTGGGTTCGATCCCTGGGTTAAGAGGATCCCCTGGAGAAGGGAAAGGCTGCCCACTCCTGCATTCTGGCCTGGAGAATTCCATGGACTGTGTAGTCCATGGGGTCACGGAGAGTCGCACACAACTGAGCAACTTTCACTTTCACTTTCTCCCTGAAATCCTGATTCCACTGTTGGTTTCTTATTCTCTTCCCAGTTGTTTAAAACTTTTCAGAATACAATACATTTTATTTATATGCTCTTTTTCTAATTTGGCCATCTCCTTCTGGTGGAAAAATATAAATTCCTGGAGGGCGGGAATCTTTGTTTATTTGTTCATTAACATATCCTTATAGTAATGCTTGGTATAATGTATACTTCAACATTTGTTCAATGAATTGTTCTCCAGCCATACTAGCCTATTTTTTGTGCCTCTGACCCTAACTCTAACTCAGCAAGCATGTTTTCACACCACTATGTATTTTCCTGTAACAACTTGCCCACAGATGTTCCTATAACCACCATCCTTACTAGGTTCACTTCTCTGCTCACCTCATTAGCCAAGGCTTACTTTTCTTCATGACACCTAGCATTTGATCCTAGTTTTTCTGAGTATGTTTCGTTTCTCTGATTTGTTGCTGTTTCTACTTTGCTTTAGTTTAGGTTTGCTGTTTTTCTGTTTTCTTTTCTCAACATTTCTTTCTTATACTCTTTTAATTGCCGCTAAAGAAGTAAACCATCCATGACTGTTTTAATTTTTGCCATATAATGCCATCTTTCAGTAGATGGGGGTAATGGCATTAAATATCTTAAACTGGATCCCTGGTTTCATGACTTTACCACTTCAGATCAGATCAGATCAGTCGCTCAGTCGTGTCCGACTCTTTGCGACCCCGTGAATCGAGGCACGCCAGGCCTCCCTGTCCATCACCAACTCCCGGAGTTCACTCAGACTCACGTCCACCGAGTCAGTGATGCCATCCAGCCATCTCATCCTCTGTCGTCCCCTTCTCCTCCTGCCCCCAATCCCTCCCAGCATCAGGGTCTTTTCCAATGAGTCAACTCTTCGCATGAGGTGGCCAAAGTATTGGACGTTCGGCTTCAGCATCAGTCGTTCCAATGAACACCCAGGACTGACCTCCTTTAGGATGGACTGGTTGGATCTCCTTGAAGTCCAAGGGACTCTCAAGAGTTTTCTCCAACACCACGGTTCAAAAGCATCAATTCTTCAGTGCTTAGCTTTCTTTATAGTCCAAATCTCACATCCATACATGACCACTGGAAAAACCATAGCCTTGACTAGACGGACCATTGTTGACAAACTAATGTCTCTGCTTTTCAATATGCTGTCTAGGTTGGTCATAACTTTCCTTCCAAGGAGTCAGCGTCTTTTAATTTCATGGCTGCAGTCACCATCTGCAGTGATTTTGGAGCCCAGAAAAACAAAGTCAGCCACTATTTCCACTGTTTCCCCATCTATTTGCCATGGATGAGACCAGATGCCATGATCGTCGTTTTCTGAATGTTGAGCTTTCTTTAAGCCAACGTTTTCGCTCTCCTCTTTCACTTTCATCAAGAGGCTCTTTAGTTCTTTTTCACTTTCTGCCATAAGGGTGGTGTCATCTGCATATCTGACGTTATTGATATTTCTCCCGGTAATCTTGATTCCAGCTTGTGCTTCCTCCAGCCCAGCGTTTCTCAAGATGTACTCTGCATATAAGTTGAACAAGCACGGTGACAATATACAGCCTTGCCGTACTCCTTTTCCTATTTGGAAACAGTCTGTTGTTCCATGTCCAGTTCTAACTGTTGCTTTCTGACCTGCATACAGGTTTCTCAAGAGGCAGGTCAGGTGGTCTGGTATTCCCATCTCTTGAAGAATTTTCCACAGTTGATTGTGATCCACACAGTCAAAGGCTTTGGCATAGTCAATAAAGCAGAAATAGATGTTTTCCTGGAACTCTCTTGCTTTTTCCATGATCCAGCAGATGTTGGCAATTTGGTCTCTGGTTCCTCTGCCTTTTCTAAAACCAGCTTGAACATCTGGAAGTTCACCGTTCACGTATTGCTGAAGCCTGGCTTGGAGAATTTTGACCATTACTTTACTAGCGTGTGAGATGAGTGCAGTTATGCAGTAGTTTGAACATTCTTTGGAGTTGCCTTTCTTTGGGATTGGAATGAAAACTGACCTTTTCCAGTCCTGTGGCCACTGCTGAGTTTTCCAAATTTGCTGGCATATTGAGTGCAGCACTTCCACAGCATCATCTTTCAGGATTTGAAATAGCTCAACTGCAATTCCATCACGCCCACCAGCTTTGTTCCTGGTGATGCTTTCTAAGGCCCACTTGATTTCACATTCCAGGATACCTGGCTCTAGGTGAGTGATCACCTAGATTATCACCTAGATAGATATCACCTAGATTATCACCTAGATAATCACCGTCGTGATTATCTTGCTCGTGAAGATCTTTCTTGTACAGTTCTTCTGTGTATTCTTGCCATCTCTTCTTAGTATCTTCTGCTTCTGTTAGGTCCATACCATTTCTGTCCTTTATCGAGCCCATCTTTGCACGAGATGTTCCCTTAGTACCTCTAATTTTCTTGACGAGATCTCTAGTCTTTCCCATTCTGTTGTTTTCCTCTATTTCTTTGCATTGATCACTGAAGAAGGCTTTCTTACCTCTTCTTGCTCTTCTTTGGAACTCTGCATTCAGACGCTTATATCTTTTCTTTTCTCCTTTGCTTCGAAAGTTTAAATCTAGTGTTAGAAAGTTTAAATGAGCCAATTTTCACAGAAGAAATGAATACAGTTATTACAAGAATTACACCCAAGAAGCACCTTGCTCAGATATATTTATTGGTGAATTCTAGTAAACCATCAAAGAGCAAATAGTCCCAAAGCTTTGTGACTTGTTTAAGAACATTTGAAAGCAAGGAAACGTCCCTAATTTCTTTTAGGAAGCAAGTAGGATACTAACACATAAACATAGATACCAAAACTCTGAATAGAATATTAGCAAACATCCAACAATACATTTAGAAAGTAGTACAGAGACATTACTTTGCCAACAAAGGTTCCTCTAGTCAAGGCTATGGTTTTTCCTGTGGTCATGTATGGATGTGAGAGTTGGACTGTGAAGAAGGCTGGGCGCCGAAGAATTGATGCTTTTGAACTCTGGTGTTGGAGAAGACTCTTGAGAGTCCCTTGGACTGCAAGGAGATCCAACCAGTCCATTGTGGAGGAGATCAGCCCTGGCATTTCTTTGGAAGGAATGATGCTAAAGCTGAAACTCCAGTACTTTGGCCACCTCATGCGAAGAGTTGACTCATTGGAAAAGACTCTGGTGCTGGGAGGGACTGGGGGCAGGAGGAGAAGGGGACGACAGAGGATGAGATGGCTGGAGGGCATCACTGACTCGATGGACATGAGTCTCGGTGAACTCCGGGAGTTGGTGATGGACAGGGAGGCCTGGCGTGCCTCGATTCACGGGGTCGCAAAGAGTCGGACACGACTGAGCGACTGATCTGATCTGATCTGATACTGTGATAAAGTGGGACTTATTCCATTAATACAAGGCTGGCTCTGTATTAGGAATTTCATTCATATCATTCACCACGGTAACATATTTAAAGACAAAGACCCTGATGTTGGGAGAGATTGAAGTCGAAAGGAGTAGGGAGCAGCAGAGAATGAGATGGTTAGACAGCATCACTGACTCAATACACATGAATCTGAGCAAACTCTGGGAGATAGGGGAGGACAGAGGAGCCTGGGTTGCAAAGAGTCAGACGTGACAACAGCAACTGAACAATAATCATATGACTATCATCACAGATGCCAAACCAATCTTTGGGAAACTTCAATAGGCATTCATGTTAAAAAAGAGAAAACTGAAGAAATAGGAATCAGGGGTGCATTATTAACATGATAAAAGCTATATAAGTAGTTCCTCATGCAAATACTTTATTTAGTGGGGGAGTACCAGAGGTTTTCCAGTAAGATCAGGAATAACAAAACTATGCCCACTATATCACTCCTGTTCAGTCTTCAACAGCAAGCACTAGTCAGTTGACTAGAGAAACCAATAAGATTTTTAAGAATGGATAAGAAGATGTAAAGCCACCTCTATGTCCAGGTGATATCATCGCACACCTGAAGAGTCTTATAGAAACCATGACAAATTAACTAAAACAAAGAGAATTCAGCAAGGTAGTAGGATATAAAGTTACATACAAATATTATTAGTCTTTGTTTTACATACACACACACACACACACACACAGCTGGAGGACATGTTTAGGAGAGAAAATCCCATATACAATGGCAATAACAAAGAGTAAGCGTATAGAAATAAACTTAATGAGAGCATCTATACAAGGATAATTTGTAAACACTCTTGAACAACATAGAAGGAAACTTGAATAAGTAGGAAGATTTTCAAAGACCTTAGATAGAATAACTCAGCACTAAAAAGATATTGATTCCCTCTAAAGTTATGTATACGTTGAATATAATGTCAAAAATATCGGCGAACATTTGCATGGAGTTAGACCAATGGATAATTTAGTTCATATTTAAAAAAAAAAAAAAACATGCAAGAATAGCCAGGATACAAGTGAAAAAGGAAAACCTATGAGTGAATAGGGAGAAGGCAATGGCACCCCACTCCAGTACTGTTGCCCGGAAAATCCCATGGATGGTAGGCATCCTGGTAGGCTGCAGTCCATGGGGTCGCTAAGAGTCAAGACAGGACTGAGCAACTTCACTTTCACTTTCCACTTTCATGCATTGGAGAAGGAAATGGCAACCCACTCCAGTGTTCCTTGCCTGGACAATCCCATGGACGGAGAAGCCTGGTGGGCTGCAGTCCATGGGGTCACACGGAGTCGGACACGACTGAAGCCACTTAGCAGCAGCAGCAGCAGCATGAGTGAATAGTAATCATATCAGACATAAAAGCACACTATAAAGCTCTAAATTTATACCACTTGGGTACCAGTACAGGAATAGACTAATAGGCCAGTGGCATAGAATAAAAATCTCAGAATAACACCAATTATAGTTGGGGATTTTAGTATATGATCCAAAGGCATGTAAAATCACTGAGGCAAAGATGAACATTCAATAAATGAGGCTGGAACAATTGAGACATTAAAAAAAAAAAATCAGTGCAGATCCATGACATACCATCCACAAAAATAAACTGTAAATGGGTTTAGGAATCTAAACAAAAAAATGCAACCATAACAAAACCTTGAAGAAAATATGGCAGAATTTTTCTTCAATATCAGCATTGGGAAAGGCTTTCTAACTGTGACTGAAACTTCCAGAGGTGATTAAAGAAAAGAACATTCTATGTGACTAAAAAGATTTTTTGTTAATGTATGGCAAGTTGCGAAGAGTGGACTCATTGGAAAAGACTCTGATGCTGGGAGGGATTGGGGGCAGGAGGAGAAGGGGACGACAGAGGATGAGATGGCTGGATGGCATCTCTGACTCGATGGACGTGAGTCTGAGTGAACTCCGGGAGTTGGTGACGGACAGGGAGGCCTGGCGTGCTGCGGTTCATGGGGTCGCAAAGAGCTGGACACGACTGAGCGACTGAACTGAACTGAAGTGAAGGTGAAAGTGGCTCAGCCATAACACAACGTAACTACAGATGCATTTAACATTTGGGCCAACAATCCTATTGCTGGAAATGAAACTGGAAGAGACATTACCACCAACACAAAAATGCGTGTACACAGGGTTATTCACTGCAGCATTGTTTGTATTAATCATTACGAAATGTTGAAAACAACTGAAATGCCCCTATGCTGCTGCTGCTGCTGCTGCTGCTAAGTCGCTT
Source organism: Bos grunniens (assembly GCF_055505025.1). Classification (NCBI taxonomy): domain Eukaryota; kingdom Metazoa; phylum Chordata; class Mammalia; order Artiodactyla; family Bovidae; genus Bos; species Bos grunniens. The sequence continues at coordinate 92,929,113 of NC_141194.1, read as the reverse complement.
CAGTCGTGTCCGACTCTGTGCCACCCCAAAGACGGCAGCCCACCAGGGTCCCCGGTCCCTGGGATTCTCCAGGCAAGAACACTGGAGTGGGTTGCCATTTCCTTCTACAAGGCATGACAGTGAAAAGTGAAAGTGAAGTCACTCAGCCGTGTCCGACTCCTAGGGACCCCAGGGACCGCAGCCCACCAGGCTCCTCGGTCCATGGGATTTGCCAGACAAGAGTGCTGGAGTGGGTTGCCATTGCCTTCTCCGGAAATGCCCCTATAGAAGCCAGTGTAATCTAATGTAGCTATAAAAAAGAATGAAGGAGTACAGAATAAGGAGTTTTTTTTAATGAAATGCTGTTTATTGAAAAAGGAAAAGTGCAAAGAAGCTTTAGAAAATGCTATCTTTCATTTAATAATCAATGGAACATAAGAAAACCCATATGTATCTATTCATTCGTGTAGAGTACATACAGGAAAAATTCAACCAGATAACCAGATTGGTTATCTAGAGGGGGATTGTGGAAAAGAAATGGGGAATGCGAAGGGGGTGGAAGACATGGGGAAAGAATCATACTCCTACAGTATGTGTGTTTGTGTAGCCCTGAGTCTGAATCACAGTAGTGTTTCACATACCCCAAGATTAAGTGAAACATTAAAATGAACTAGGATATGGGGGGAGAGGGCAAACTCAAATTAGAAACACCAACAAATTAGCCTAAATATATTACAAATGAATGTCTTAACCACAAGAGAAGGAGTGAGGAGGAAAATAGCTAAGCTAAGCAACTTGGGCAAACAGTACTTTGATTGCATCCTTTGAGGCTTAAGATATAAACAAGTGTACACAAACACAAGTCATCAGAACTGCTTCCAACAGGTGCGTGTTTTGTGTTCAGTCATTAAGTTGTACCCGACTTTTTGCGATCCCTGTCTCTGTAGCACACCAGGTCTCCCCATCCTTCACTATCTCCTAGAGTTTGCTCAAATTCATGTCCATTAGGTCGGTCATACTATCTAACCATTTGGTAGCATTTCTGTAACTACATCATGTATAATCAGGTGTGAACAAATAAGTAGATACTGAAGATAAGGAGAGCCAGGTGAGACAAAGAGGTTACAAAAAAGACTAGAGTGGATGGTTGATGTATCGCATAAACCATCACAATATTGTAAACTCATTATCCTCCAGTTAAAATTAATTAATTAATTAATTTAAAAAAAAGAAGTACCAGTGTGAGCTCCTGGCTTTCACTATCTACAGAAATATCTAGAGAAATTCCAATGTATCTGGGAGCATAAGTATATACAGACAATATATTTCCTTCATTTACCAATGGAAAAGGAAGACCTAGCTGCAAGGAAACCCCAGTAGCAGCAATGAACATGCAGGGAGATATCAGTTACTAAATGTCATTTTCCAACGAAAGGAAACATGGGTTTTGGCAGAAGTGTTCTGATTTCAGGGTCATGGTGGGGAAAGAAAAACACAAGATGAACAGGAATACCTTATGATGCCAGCAAGGAAGTACACAGAAAAGAACCATGTCATGCTCAAAGAACACACACCCCACAAGAAGGAGTTCCTAATCACCAAAGCCGGAAAAATGCAAGAAACTAAATAATGATATAATTTGATTATAAGTCAGAATATAACAAAGTTATTCACGACTCAATATTGACATAAAGAATTTGATTACTTATTTGATTTGGTAATTAGAAATGCATTCTATAAAATTTTGTAATTTGAAAATTTATAAAAATATGAGGGAGAAAAGACAGCTCTACAGAATTCCAACGAACAAATATGGTAGGAATAAGGAAACAGAAAGTCACCTTTTAGTCATATTTGTTGTAGGCCAAATCAACAGATGAATTTTAAAAGCAGTGAATAAAAGTCTGAGAAGAATCCTATCCCTCTTTTTGGCTCCGAGCAAGAATTCCCCTAGCCCAAGAGCAGCCTTATCATAGGAACCGGCGACAGGGTCTGCTTGCCCCTATCAGGTTTTGGTTCCCCACCAGTCCACAGAAGTATTCAAACAAGCTAATCACATCCTTCCTTGAGAACCAAGGGTCACCACCATCTCTTGTTACCACAGGTAACCTCCCACAGCCCTGCTTGTTCATTCTCTTCCGGAGCATGACTCCCCTGAGGCTCGACCTAGCCAGTAGTATCCTCTTCCCTCAGGCAGTGAGTGAACAGTACTGAGAAGCTGCTGTGGGTAGCACCTGTCCAGTGTCAGGTGTGTATGTTCAGCAGCCACCCCCAGATCCCTATGGTAGAAATCACTCCATCACCATTAGAACGAAGGAGAGGAAATAAAACAGGTATTATTGCCAAAAATGTGTAACTTTCATCTAATCCTAAGAAAACACCAGACAAACCCAAACTGACAGACATTGTATAAAATACCTGAGCAGTATCTCCAAAACTGTCACCGTTGGGAAAGACCCAGAAAGCTTGAGGAATTCTCAGCGTGGGGGAGACTAAAGAGAAATGATGGCCAAATGTGGTATCCGGAATGGGACGCTGGGACAGAAAAAGGAGATTACCGGGATAAATGATAGAATTCAAATAAAGTATGTAAATTAGTTAATAGTACTGCATCAATATTAATTTTCAATTTTCATAATTTTTATATGCCTATGGAAGATGTTAACATTAGGGAAATCTGGATGAAGGTTTTCTATACTGTTTTTTGCAAACTTTTGTTAGGTCTAAAGTTACTTCAAAAAAACATTTTTTGACAGATTCACTCACTGCTAAAAGGAAACATAACGATATCTGTGTGATAAATTGCTTCAGTATGGTCCGACTCTTTGCCACCCTATGGACTGTAAGCTACCAGGTTCTTCTGTCCACTGGATTCTCCAGGGAAGAATGCTGGAGTGGGTTTCCATGTCCTCCTCCACCGGATCTTCCTGACCCAGGGATCAAACCCAAGTCTCTTAGGTTTCCTGCGCTGGCAGGTGGGGCCTTTACCAGCTGAGCCACAGGGGAAGCCCCACGGTTATACTATAAATCTTACCTTTTAGTAATAGTTCAACCAATTGAAATACGGTCAGGAGGATGGATATAAAGATGGATAAATGTCCGTGCCTCGTGATCCATTAAAAAACTATTTCAAAGTGGTTTGAAAGTGAGAGTGTTAGTTTCTCAGTCATGTCTGACTCTTTGTGCTTCCATGGACTGTAGCCTGCCAGGCTCCTCTGTCCATGGGATTCTCCCGGCAAGAATATTGGAGTGGATTGTCATGTCCTGTCTAGAGGGCCCATTAATATAAAGGAAAGTGCAACCATTTCCAAGGTGTAGATGAATATTTATCTGCTCCTGGTGGCTCAGACGGTAAAGAATCTGCCTACAATCAAGGAGACCTGGGTTCGATTTCTGGGCATTATCAATACGAACCACAAAAATAATTAGATGCAAACAAATACGATTTTTTTAGAGGAGCGCAACACGATCGAGGGATTTTATTTTATTTTATTGGATCGAGGGATTTTAAAGAGAGCAAGAAATGATTAACCACAAAATTGAAGCTAATCACAGGTGAGGAAAGAGGGTTACTCAGAGGGTGGACAGGAGAGTTGGCCGGCGAGCAATTCAATCCATTGCCTTTCTTACTAATCCCGAAACTTTGGTCCTAGGTAATTTCATTTATATCAGTAGAGACAGAGTTTGTAGAAAGAATACTGTTGAGATACCTGACTGGAAGAAGAGTCGGAAAACAGTCGAGACGTCCAAGACCCGAGCAGTGGCAGCGCGTCCCTCCCTCTCCACAGGCCGCTGCCAACAAGCCGCAGCGCTGGAGGCTACTGGCGTCCTAACGGGTCCTCGCCAGAAGAGCACTTGGATTGGTGTAGCTCAGGTCACATGCCACCCACTCACTCAATCAGCTAGGTACCGGGAGGCGGGGCCAAGTTCTAGACCCGCCCACATAGCAGAGAGGCTTATGGGTGAGAAGGTTCCCCTCAGGCGCCAGCGCCTCGGCTCTAGAACCCCTTGGGTGGAAAGCTGGGCACAAGGTCTCTCTGTGTGGCCTAGATACCGCCTGGTCAGGGTTTCTGCCAGGCCAGGACTCAAACTCAGAGAACTGATGTCCACATCGATGGGCTTTGCAACAGAGACTGAACTTAAAAACAATTGGCCCCTTAACGAAAAAGAGGCTTCTCGGGTGGCGCTAGTGGTAAAGAACCCGCCTGCCAATGCAGGAGATGTCAGGGTCCAGGTTCGATCCCTGGGTCAGGACGATCCCCTGGAGGAGGTCACGGCAACCCACTCCAGTATCCTTTGTTTTTGTTTGTTTTTCAGTCCAGCATTCTTGCCTGGAGAATCCCATGGACGAGGGGCCTGGTGGGCGACTTAGCACTTGATGAAAAAAGCCATCAAACTTTAGTGTCCACAGGGCTCTCCTATGGTAAATAAGGTGTTGAGTCCACACCAGATAGGGAAGAAAGTATCCTGGCCTCTGTGCAGTAAAGCCAGCAAAGCAGTGACATTGACATTTGACAAAAGCAGCATAAAGGAGAAAACTGCATGCATTCTAAGTTGCTTCAGTCTTGTCCGACTCTTTGTGACCCCATGAACTGTAGCCCATCAGGTCCCTCTGTCCAGGGCATTGTCCAGGGAAGAATGCTGGAGTGGGTTTCCATGTCCTCCTCCACGGGATCTTCTTGACCCAGGGATCAAACTCAAGTCTCTTAGGTTCCCTGCATTGGCAGGTGGGGCCTTTACCAGCTGAGCCACAGGGGAAGCCCCACGGTTATACTATAAATCTTACCTTTTAGTAAGGTAATTTTAGTTTAACCAATTGAAATACGGTTAGGAGGATGGATATAAAGATGGATAAATGTTCGTGTCTCGTGATCCATTAAAAAACTATTTCAAAGTGGTTTGAAAGTGAGAGTGTTAGTTTCTCAGTCATGTCTGACTCTTTGTGCTTCCATGGACTGTAGCCTGCCAGGCTCCTCTGTCCATGGGATTCTCCCGGCAAGAATACTGGAGTGGATTGTCATGTCCTGTCTAGAGGGCCCATTAATATAAAGGAAAGTGCAACCATTTCCAAGGTGTAGATGAATATTTATCTGCTCCTGGTGGCTCAGACGGTAAAGAATCTGCCTACAATCAAGGAGACCTGGGTTCGATTTCTGGGCATTATCAATACGAACCACAAAAATAATTAGATGCAAACAAATATGATTTTTTTAGAGGAGCGCAACATGATCGAGGGATTTTATTTCATTTTTTTTGGATCGAGGGATTTTAAAGAGAGCAAGAAATGATTAACCACAAAATTGAAGCTAATCACAGGTGAGGAAAGAGGGTTACTCAGAGGGTGGACAGGAGAGTTGGCCGGCGAGCAATTCAATCCATTGCCTTTCTTATTAATCCCGAAACTTTGGTCCTAGGTAATTTCATTTATATCAGTAGAGACAGAGTTTGTAGAAAGAATACCGTTGAGATACCTGACTGGAAGAAGAGTCGGAAAACAGTTGAGACGTCCAAGACCCGAGCAGTGGCAGCGCGTCCCTCCCTCTCCACAGGCCGCTGCCAACAAGCCGCAGCGCTGGAGGCTACTGGCGTCCTAACGGGTCCTCGCCAGAAGAGCACTTGGATTGGTGTAGCTCAGGTCACATGCCACCCACTCACTCAATCAGCTAGGTACCGGGAGGCGGGGCCAAGTTCTAGACCCGCCCACATAGCAGAGAGGCTTATGGGTGAGAAGGTTCCCCTCAGGCGCCAGCGCCTCGGCTCTAGAACCCCTTGGGTGGAAAGCTGGGCACAAGGTCTCTCTGTGTGGCCTAGATACCGCCTGGCCAGGGTTTCTGCCAGGCCAGGGCTCAAACTCAGAGAACTGATGTCCACATCGATGGGCTTTGCAACAGAGACTGAACTTAAAAACAATTGGCCCCTTAACGAAAAAGAAGCTTCTCGGGTGGCGCTAGTGGTAAAGAACCCGCCTGCCAATGCAGGAGATGTCAGGGTCCAGGTTCGATCCCTGGGTCAGGACGATCCCCTGGAGGAGGTCACGGCAACCCACTCCAGTATCCTTTGTTTTTGTTTTTCAGTCCAGTATTCTTGCCTGGAGAATCCCATGGACGAGGGGCCTGGTGGGCGACTTAGCACTTGATGAAAAAAGCCATCAAACTTTAGTGTCCACAGGGCTCTCCTACGGTACATAAGGTGTTGAGTCCACACCAGATAGGGAAGAATGTATTCTGGCCTCTGTGCAGTAAAGCCAGCATAGCAGTGACATTGACATTTGACAAAAGCAGCATAAAGGAGAAAACTGCATGCATTCTAAGTTGCTTCAGTCTTGTCCGACTCTTTGTGACCCCATGAACTGTGAAGCCCATCAGGTCCCTCTGTCCAGGGGATTCTCCAGGCAAGACAGCTGGAGTGAGAGGCCATGCCCTTCTCTGGGGAAGGAGAAAACTGCCGCCCCTTTAATAGCAAGGGGCATTCAGGGTATTTGTGTCCAACCTTCTCAGCCTGCAATGTGGGAGACCTTGGTTCGATTCCTGGGTTGGGAAGATCCACTGGAGAAGGGATAGGCTACCCAGTCCAGTATTCTTGGGCTTTCCTTGTGGCTCAGCCGCTAAAGAATCTGCCCAACAATGTGGGAGACCTGGGTTCGATCCCTGGGTTAAGAGGATCCCCTGGAGAAGGGAAAGGCTGCCCACTCCTGCATTCTGGCCTGGAGAATTCCATGGACTGTGTAGTCCATGGGGTCACGGAGAGTCGCACACAACTGAGCAACTTTCACTTTCACTTTCTCCCTGAAATCCTGATTCCACTGTTGGTTTCTTATTCTCTTCCCAGTTGTTTAAAACTTTTCAGAATACAATACATTTTATTTATATGCTCTTTTTCTAATTTGGCCATCTCCTTCTGGTGGAAAAATATAAATTCCTGGAGGGCGGGAATCTTTGTTTATTTGTTCATTAACATATCCTTATAGTAATGCTTGGTATAATGTATACTTCAACATTTGTTCAATGAATTGTTCTCCAGCCATACTAGCCTATTTTTTGTGCCTCTGACCCTAACTCTAACTCAGCAAGCATGTTTTCACACCACTATGTATTTTCCTGTAACAACTTGCCCACAGATGTTCCTATAACCACCATCCTTACTAGGTTCACTTCTCTGCTCACCTCATTAGCCAAGGCTTACTTTTCTTCATGACACCTAGCATTTGATCCTAGTTTTTCTGAGTATGTTTCGTTTCTCTGATTTGTTGCTGTTTCTACTTTGCTTTAGTTTAGGTTTGCTGTTTTTCTGTTTTCTTTTCTCAACATTTCTTTCTTATACTCTTTTAATTGCCGCTAAAGAAGTAAACCATCCATGACTGTTTTAATTTTTGCCATATAATGCCATCTTTCAGTAGATGGGGGTAATGGCATTAAATATCTTAAACTGGATCCCTGGTTTCATGACTTTACCACTTCAGATCAGATCAGATCAGTCGCTCAGTCGTGTCCGACTCTTTGCGACCCCGTGAATCGAGGCACGCCAGGCCTCCCTGTCCATCACCAACTCCCGGAGTTCACTCAGACTCACGTCCACCGAGTCAGTGATGCCATCCAGCCATCTCATCCTCTGTCGTCCCCTTCTCCTCCTGCCCCCAATCCCTCCCAGCATCAGGGTCTTTTCCAATGAGTCAACTCTTCGCATGAGGTGGCCAAAGTATTGGACGTTCGGCTTCAGCATCAGTCGTTCCAATGAACACCCAGGACTGACCTCCTTTAGGATGGACTGGTTGGATCTCCTTGAAGTCCAAGGGACTCTCAAGAGTTTTCTCCAACACCACGGTTCAAAAGCATCAATTCTTCAGTGCTTAGCTTTCTTTATAGTCCAAATCTCACATCCATACATGACCACTGGAAAAACCATAGCCTTGACTAGACGGACCATTGTTGACAAACTAATGTCTCTGCTTTTCAATATGCTGTCTAGGTTGGTCATAACTTTCCTTCCAAGGAGTCAGCGTCTTTTAATTTCATGGCTGCAGTCACCATCTGCAGTGATTTTGGAGCCCAGAAAAACAAAGTCAGCCACTATTTCCACTGTTTCCCCATCTATTTGCCATGGATGAGACCAGATGCCATGATCGTCGTTTTCTGAATGTTGAGCTTTCTTTAAGCCAACGTTTTCGCTCTCCTCTTTCACTTTCATCAAGAGGCTCTTTAGTTCTTTTTCACTTTCTGCCATAAGGGTGGTGTCATCTGCATATCTGACGTTATTGATATTTCTCCCGGTAATCTTGATTCCAGCTTGTGCTTCCTCCAGCCCAGCGTTTCTCAAGATGTACTCTGCATATAAGTTGAACAAGCACGGTGACAATATACAGCCTTGCCGTACTCCTTTTCCTATTTGGAAACAGTCTGTTGTTCCATGTCCAGTTCTAACTGTTGCTTTCTGACCTGCATACAGGTTTCTCAAGAGGCAGGTCAGGTGGTCTGGTATTCCCATCTCTTGAAGAATTTTCCACAGTTGATTGTGATCCACACAGTCAAAGGCTTTGGCATAGTCAATAAAGCAGAAATAGATGTTTTCCTGGAACTCTCTTGCTTTTTCCATGATCCAGCAGATGTTGGCAATTTGGTCTCTGGTTCCTCTGCCTTTTCTAAAACCAGCTTGAACATCTGGAAGTTCACCGTTCACGTATTGCTGAAGCCTGGCTTGGAGAATTTTGACCATTACTTTACTAGCGTGTGAGATGAGTGCAGTTATGCAGTAGTTTGAACATTCTTTGGAGTTGCCTTTCTTTGGGATTGGAATGAAAACTGACCTTTTCCAGTCCTGTGGCCACTGCTGAGTTTTCCAAATTTGCTGGCATATTGAGTGCAGCACTTCCACAGCATCATCTTTCAGGATTTGAAATAGCTCAACTGCAATTCCATCACGCCCACCAGCTTTGTTCCTGGTGATGCTTTCTAAGGCCCACTTGATTTCACATTCCAGGATACCTGGCTCTAGGTGAGTGATCACCTAGATTATCACCTAGATAGATATCACCTAGATTATCACCTAGATAATCACCGTCGTGATTATCTTGCTCGTGAAGATCTTTCTTGTACAGTTCTTCTGTGTATTCTTGCCATCTCTTCTTAGTATCTTCTGCTTCTGTTAGGTCCATACCATTTCTGTCCTTTATCGAGCCCATCTTTGCACGAGATGTTCCCTTAGTACCTCTAATTTTCTTGACGAGATCTCTAGTCTTTCCCATTCTGTTGTTTTCCTCTATTTCTTTGCATTGATCACTGAAGAAGGCTTTCTTACCTCTTCTTGCTCTTCTTTGGAACTCTGCATTCAGACGCTTATATCTTTTCTTTTCTCCTTTGCTTCGAAAGTTTAAATCTAGTGTTAGAAAGTTTAAATGAGCCAATTTTCACAGAAGAAATGAATACAGTTATTACAAGAATTACACCCAAGAAGCACCTTGCTCAGATATATTTATTGGTGAATTCTAGTAAACCATCAAAGAGCAAATAGTCCCAAAGCTTTGTGACTTGTTTAAGAACATTTGAAAGCAAGGAAACGTCCCTAATTTCTTTTAGGAAGCAAGTAGGATACTAACACATAAACATAGATACCAAAACTCTGAATAGAATATTAGCAAACATCCAACAATACATTTAGAAAGTAGTACAGAGACATTACTTTGCCAACAAAGGTTCCTCTAGTCAAGGCTATGGTTTTTCCTGTGGTCATGTATGGATGTGAGAGTTGGACTGTGAAGAAGGCTGGGCGCCGAAGAATTGATGCTTTTGAACTCTGGTGTTGGAGAAGACTCTTGAGAGTCCCTTGGACTGCAAGGAGATCCAACCAGTCCATTGTGGAGGAGATCAGCCCTGGCATTTCTTTGGAAGGAATGATGCTAAAGCTGAAACTCCAGTACTTTGGCCACCTCATGCGAAGAGTTGACTCATTGGAAAAGACTCTGGTGCTGGGAGGGACTGGGGGCAGGAGGAGAAGGGGACGACAGAGGATGAGATGGCTGGAGGGCATCACTGACTCGATGGACGTGAGTCTCGGTGAACTCCGGGAGTTGGTGATGGACAGGGAGGCCTGGCGTGCCTCGATTCACGGGGTCGCAAAGAGTCGGACACGACTGAGCGACTGATCTGATCTGATCTGATACTGTGATAAAGTGGGACTTATTCCATTAATACAAGGCTGGCTCTGTATTAGGAATTTCATTCATATCATTCACCACGGTAACATATTTAAAGACAAAGACCCTGATGTTGGGAGAGATTGAAGTCGAAAGGAGTAGGGAGCAGCAGAGAATGAGATGGTTAGACAGCATCACTGACTCAATACACATGAATCTGAGCAAACTCTGGGAGATAGGGGAGGACAGAGGAGCCTGGGTTGCAAAGAGTCAGACGTGACAACAGCAACTGAACAATAATCATATGACTATCATCACAGATGCCAAACCAATCTTTGGGAAACTTCAATAGGCATTCATGTTAAAAAAGAGAAAACTGAAGAAATAGGAATCAGGGGTGCATTATTAACATGATAAGAGCTATATAAGTAGTTCCTCATGCAAATACTTTATTTAGTGGGGGAGTACCAGAGGTTTTCCAATAAGGTCAGGAATAACAAAAGTATGCCCACTATATCACTCCTGTTCAGTCTTCAACAGCAAGCACTAGTCAGTTGACTAGAGAAACCAATAAGATTTTTAAGAATGGATAAGAAGATGTAAAGCCACCTCTATGTCCAGGTGATATCATCGCACACCTGAAGAGTCTTATAGAAACCATGACAAATTAACTAAAACAAAGAGAATTCAGCAAGGTAGTAGGATATAAAGTTACATACAAATATTATTAGTCTTTGTTTTACATACACACACACACACACACAGCTGGAGGACATGTTTAGGAGAGAAAATCCCATATACAATGGCAATAACAAAGAGTAAGCGTATAGAAATAAACTTAATGAGAGCATCTATACAAGGATAATTTGTAAACACTCTTGAACAACATAGAAGGAAACTTGAATAAGTAGGAAGATTTTCAAAGACCTTAGATAGAATAACTCAGCACTAAAAAGATATTGATTCCCTCTAAAGTTATGTATACATTGAATATAATGTCAAAAATATCGGCGAACATTTGCATGGAGTTAGACCAATGGATAATTTAGTTCATATTAAAAAAAAAAAAAACAAACATGCAAGAATAGCCAGGATACAAGTAAAAAAGGAAACCCTATGAGTGAATAGGGAGAAGGCAATGGCACCCCACTCCAGTACTGTTGCCCGGAAAATCCCATGGATGGTAGGCATCCTGGTAGGCTGCAGTCCATGGGGTCGCTAAGAGTCAAGACAGGACTGAGCAACTTCACTTTCACTTTCCACTTTCATGCATTGGAGAAGGAAATGGCAACCCACTCCAGTGTTCCTTGCCTGGACAATCCCATGGACGGAGAAGCCTGGTGGGCTGCAGTCCATGGGGTCACACGGAGTCGGACACGACTGAAGCCACTTAGCAGCAGCAGCAGCAGCATGAGTGAATAGTAATCATATCAGACATAAAAGCACACTATAAAGCTCTAAATTTATACCACTTGGGTACCAGTACAGGAATAGACTAATAGGCCAGTGGCATAGAATAAAAATCTCAGAATAACACCAATTATAGTTGGGGATTTTAGTATATGATCCAAAGGCATGTAAAATCACTGAGGCAAAGATGAACATTCAATAAATGAGGCTGGAACAATTGAGACATTAAAAAAAAAAAATCAGTGCAGATCCATGACATACCATCCACAAAAATAAACTGTAAATGGGTTTAGGAATCTAAACAAAAAAATGCAACCATAACAAAACCTTGAAGAAAATATGGCAGAATTTTTCTTCAATATCAGCATTGGGAAAGGCTTTCTAACTGTGACTGAAACTTCCAGAGGTGATTAAAGAAAAGAACATTCTATGTGACTAAAAAGATTTTTTGTTAATGTATGGCAAGTTGCGAAGAGTGGACTCATTGGAAAAGACTCTGATGCTGGGAGGGATTGGGGGCAGGAGGAGAAGGGGACGACAGAGGATGAGATGGCTGGATGGCATCTCTGACTCGATGGACGTGAGTCTGAGTGAACTCCGGGAGTTGGTGACGGACAGGGAGGCCTGGCGTGCTGCGGTTCATGGGGTCGCAAAGAGCTGGACACGACTGAGCGACTGAACTGAACTGAAGTGAAGGTGAAAGTGGCTCAGCCATAACACAACATAACTACAGATGCATTTAACATTTGGGCCAACAATCCTATTGCTGGAAATGAAACTGGAAGAGACATTACCACCAACACAAAAATGCGTGTACACAGGGTTATTCACTGCAGCATTGTTTGTATTAATCATTACGAAATGTTGAAAACAACTGAAATGCCCTTATGCTGCTGCTGCTGCTGCTGCTGCTAAGTCACTTCAGTCGTGTCCGACTCTGTGCCACCCCAAAGACGGCAGCCCACCAGGGTCCCCGGTCCCTGGGATTCTCCAGGCAAGAACACTGGAGTGGGTTGCCATTTCCTTCTACAAGGCATGACAGTGAAAAGTGAAAGTGAAGTCACTCAGCCGTGTCCGACTCCTAGGGACCCCAGGGACCGCAGCCCACCAGGCTCCTCGGTCCATGGGATTTGCCAGACAAGAGTGCTGGAGTGGGTTGCCATTGCCTTCTCCGGAAATGCCCCTATAGAAGCCAGTGTAATCTAATGTAGCTATAAAAAAGAATGAAGGAGTACAGAATAAGGAGTTTTTTTTTTAATGAAATGCTGTTTATTGAAAAAGGAAAAGTGCAAAGAAGCTTTAGAAAATGCTATCTTTCATTTAATAATCAATGGAACATAAGAAAACCCATATGTATCTATTCATTCGTGTAGAGTACATACAGGAAAGATTCAACCAGATAACCAGATTGGTTATCTAGAGGGGGATTGTGGAAAAGAAATGGGGAATGCGAAGGGGGTGGAAGACATGGGGAAAGAATCATACTCCTACAGTATGTGTGTTTGTGTAGCCCTGAGTCTGAATCACAGTAGTGTTTCACATACCCCAAGATTAAGTGAAACATTAAAATGAACTAGGATATGGGGGGAGAGGGCAAACTCAAATTAGAAACACCAACAAATTAGCCTAAATATATTACAAATGAATGTCTTAACCACAAGAGAAGGAGTGAGGAGGAAAATAGCTAAGCTAAGCAACTTGGGCAAACAGTACTTTGATTGCATCCTTTGAGGCTTAAGATATAAACAAGTGTACACAAACACAAGTCATCAGAACTGCTTCCAACAGGTGCGTGTTTTGTGTTCAGTCATTAAGTTGTACCCGACTTTTTGCGATCCCTGTCTCTGTAGCACACCAGGTCTCCCCATCCTTCACTATCTCCTAGAGTTTGCTCAAATTCATGTCCATTAGGTCGGTCATACTATCTAACCATTTGGTAGCATTTCTGTAACTACATCATGTATAATCAGGTGTGAACAAATAAGTAGATACTGAAGATAAGGAGAGCCAGGTGAGACAAAGAGGTTACAAAAAAGACTAGAGTGGATGGTTGATGTATCGCATAAACCATCACAATATTGTAAACTCATTATCCTCCAGTTAAAATTAATTAATTAATTAATTTAAAAAAAAGAAGTACCAGTGTGAGCTCCTGGCTTTCACTATCTACAGAAATATCTAGAGAAATTCCAATGTATCTGGGAGCATAAGTATATACAGACAATATATTTCCTTCATTTACCAATGGAAAAGGAAGACCTAGCTGCAAGGAAACCCCAGTAGCAGCAATGAACATGCAGGGAGATATCAGTTACTAAATGTCATTTTCCAACGAAAGGAAACATGGGTTTTGGCAGAAGTGTTCTGATTTCAGGGTCATGGTGGGGAAAGAAAAACACAAGATGAACAGGAATACCTTATGATGCCAGCAAGGAAGTACACAGAAAAGAACCATGTCATGCTCAAAGAACACACACCCCACAAGAAGGAGTTCCTAATCACCAAAGCCGGAAAAATGCAAGAAACTAAATAATGATATAATTTGATTATAAGTCAGAATATAACAAAGTTATTCACGACTCAATATTGACATAAAGAATTTGATTACTTATTTGATTTGGTAATTAGAAATGCATTCTATAAAATTTTGTAATTTGAAAATTTATAAAAATATGAGGGAGAAAAGACAGCTCTACAGAATTCCAACGAACAAATATGGTAGGAATAAGGAAACAGAAAGTCACCTTTTAGTCATATTTGTTGTAGGCCAAATCAACAGATGAATTTTAAAAGCAGTGAATAAAAGTCTGAGAAGAATCCTATCCCTCTTTTTGGCTCCGAGCAAGAATTCCCCTAGCCCAAGAGCAGCCTTATCATAGGAACCGGCGACAGGGTCTGCTTGCCCCTATCAGGTTTTGGTTCCCCACCAGTCCACAGAAGTATTCAAACAAGCTAATCACATCCTTCCTTGAGAACCAAGGGTCACCACCATCTCTTGTTACCACAGGTAACCTCCCACAGCCCTGCTTGTTCATTCTCTTCCGGAGCATGACTCCCCTGAGGCTCGACCTAGCCAGTAGTATCCTCTTCCCTCAGGCAGTGAGTGAACAGTACTGAGAAGCTGCTGTGGGTAGCACCTGTCCAGTGTCAGGTGTGTATGTTCAGCAGCCACCCCCAGATCCCTATGGTAGAAATCACTCCATCACCATTAGAACGAAGGAGAGGAAATAAAACAGGTATTATTGCCAAAAATGTGTAACTTTCATCTAATCCTAAGAAAACACCAGACAAACCCAAACTGACAGACATTGTATAAAATACCTGAGCAGTATCTCCAAAACTGTCACCGTTGGGAAAGACCCAGAAAGCTTGAGGAATTCTCAGCGTGGGGGAGACTAAAGAGAAATGATGGCCAAATGTGGTATCCGGAATGGGACGCTGGGACAGAAAAAGGAGATTACCGGGATAAATGATAGAATTCAAATAAAGTATGTAAATTAGTTAATAGTACTGCATCAATATTAATTTTCAATTTTCATAATTTTTATATGCCTATGGAAGATGTTAACATTAGGGAAATCTGGATGAAGGTTTTCTATACTGTTTTTTGCAAACTTTTGTTAGGTCTAAAGTTACTTCAAAAAAACATTTTTTGACAGATTCACTCACTGCTAAAAGGAAACATAACGATATCTGTGTGATAAATTGCTTCAGTATGGTCCGACTCTTTGCCACCCTATGGACTGTAAGCTACCAGGTTCTTCTGTCCACTGGATTCTCCAGGGAAGAATGCTGGAGTGGGTTTCCATGTCCTCCTCCACCGGATCTTCCTGACCCAGGGATCAAACCCAAGTCTCTTAGGTTTCCTGCGCTGGCAGGTGGGGCCTTTACCAGCTGAGCCACAGGGGAAGCCCCACGGTTATACTATAAATCTTACCTTTTAGTAATAGTTCAACCAATTGAAATACGGTCAGGAGGATGGATATAAAGATGGATAAATGTCCGTGCCTCGTGATCCATTAAAAAACTATTTCAAAGTGGTTTGAAAGTGAGAGTGTTAGTTTCTCAGTCATGTCTGACTCTTTGTGCTTCCATGGACTGTAGCCTGCCAGGCTCCTCTGTCCATGGGATTCTCCCGGCAAGAATATTGGAGTGGATTGTCATGTCCTGTCTAGAGGGCCCATTAATATAAAGGAAAGTGCAACCATTTCCAAGGTGTAGATGAATATTTATCTGCTCCTGGTGGCTCAGACGGTAAAGAATCTGCCTACAATCAAGGAGACCTGGGTTCGATTTCTGGGCATTATCAATACGAACCACAAAAATAATTAGATGCAAACAAATACGATTTTTTTAGAGGAGCGCAACACGATCGAGGGATTTTATTTTATTTTATTGGATCGAGGGATTTTAAAGAGAGCAAGAAATGATTAACCACAAAATTGAAGCTAATCACAGGTGAGGAAAGAGGGTTACTCAGAGGGTGGACAGGAGAGTTGGCCGGCGAGCAATTCAATCCATTGCCTTTCTTACTAATCCCGAAACTTTGGTCCTAGGTAATTTCATTTATATCAGTAGAGACAGAGTTTGTAGAAAGAATACTGTTGAGATACCTGACTGGAAGAAGAGTCGGAAAACAGTCGAGACGTCCAAGACCCGAGCAGTGGCAGCGCGTCCCTCCCTCTCCACAGGCCGCTGCCAACAAGCCGCAGCGCTGGAGGCTACTGGCGTCCTAACGGGTCCTCGCCAGAAGAGCACTTGGATTGGTGTAGCTCAGGTCACATGCCACCCACTCACTCAATCAGCTAGGTACCGGGAGGCGGGGCCAAGTTCTAGACCCGCCCACATAGCAGAGAGGCTTATGGGTGAGAAGGTTCCCCTCAGGCGCCAGCGCCTCGGCTCTAGAACCCCTTGGGTGGAAAGCTGGGCACAAGGTCTCTCTGTGTGGCCTAGATACCGCCTGGTCAGGGTTTCTGCCAGGCCAGGACTCAAACTCAGAGAACTGATGTCCACATCGATGGGCTTTGCAACAGAGACTGAACTTAAAAACAATTGGCCCCTTAACGAAAAAGAGGCTTCTCGGGTGGCGCTAGTGGTAAAGAACCCGCCTGCCAATGCAGGAGATGTCAGGGTCCAGGTTCGATCCCTGGGTCAGGACGATCCCCTGGAGGAGGTCACGGCAACCCACTCCAGTATCCTTTGTTTTTGTTTGTTTTTCAGTCCAGCATTCTTGCCTGGAGAATCCCATGGACGAGGGGCCTGGTGGGCGACTTAGCACTTGATGAAAAAAGCCATCAAACTTTAGTGTCCACAGGGCTCTCCTATGGTAAATAAGGTGTTGAGTCCACACCAGATAGGGAAGAAAGTATCCTGGCCTCTGTGCAGTAAAGCCAGCAAAGCAGTGACATTGACATTTGACAAAAGCAGCATAAAGGAGAAAACTGCATGCATTCTAAGTTGCTTCAGTCTTGTCCGACTCTTTGTGACCCCATGAACTGTAGCCCATCAGGTCCCTCTGTCCAGGGCATTGTCCAGGGAAGAATGCTGGAGTGGGTTTCCATGTCCTCCTCCACGGGATCTTCTTGACCCAGGGATCAAACTCAAGTCTCTTAGGTTCCCTGCATTGGCAGGTGGGGCCTTTACCAGCTGAGCCACAGGGGAAGCCCCACGGTTATACTATAAATCTTACCTTTTAGTAAGGTAATTTTAGTTTAACCAATTGAAATACGGTTAGGAGGATGGATATAAAGATGGATAAATGTTCGTGTCTCGTGATCCATTAAAAAACTATTTCAAAGTGGTTTGAAAGTGAGAGTGTTAGTTTCTCAGTCATGTCTGACTCTTTGTGCTTCCATGGACTGTAGCCTGCCAGGCTCCTCTGTCCATGGGATTCTCCCGGCAAGAATACTGGAGTGGATTGTCATGTCCTGTCTAGAGGGCCCATTAATATAAAGGAAAGTGCAACCATTTCCAAGGTGTAGATGAATATTTATCTGCTCCTGGTGGCTCAGACGGTAAAGAATCTGCCTACAATCAAGGAGACCTGGGTTCGATTTCTGGGCATTATCAATACGAACCACAAAAATAATTAGATGCAAACAAATATGATTTTTTTAGAGGAGCGCAACATGATCGAGGGATTTTATTTCATTTTTTTTGGATCGAGGGATTTTAAAGAGAGCAAGAAATGATTAACCACAAAATTGAAGCTAATCACAGGTGAGGAAAGAGGGTTACTCAGAGGGTGGACAGGAGAGTTGGCCGGCGAGCAATTCAATCCATTGCCTTTCTTATTAATCCCGAAACTTTGGTCCTAGGTAATTTCATTTATATCAGTAGAGACAGAGTTTGTAGAAAGAATACCGTTGAGATACCTGACTGGAAGAAGAGTCGGAAAACAGTTGAGACGGCCAAGACCCGAGCAGTGGCAGCGCGTCCCTCCCTCTCCACAGGCCGCTGCCAACAAGCCGCAGCGCTGGAGGCTACTGGCGTCCTAACGGGTCCTCGCCAGAAGAGCACTTGGATTGGTGTAGCTCAGGTCACATGCCACCCACTCACTCAATCAGCTAGGTACCGGGAGGCGGGGCCAAGTTCTAGACCCGCCCACATAGCAGAGAGGCTTATGGGTGAGAAGGTTCCCCTCAGGCGCCAGCGCCTCGGCTCTAGAACCCCTTGGGTGGAAAGCTGGGCACAAGGTCTCTCTGTGTGGCCTAGATACCGCCTGGCCAGGGTTTCTGCCAGGCCAGGGCTCAAACTCAGAGAACTGATGTCCACATCGATGGGCTTTGCAACAGAGACTGAACTTAAAAACAATTGGCCCCTTAACGAAAAAGAAGCTTCTCGGGTGGCGCTAGTGGTAAAGAACCCGCCTGCCAATGCAGGAGATGTCAGGGTCCAGGTTCGATCCCTGGGTCAGGACGATCCCCTGGAGGAGGTCACGGCAACCCACTCCAGTATCCTTTGTTTTTGTTTTTCAGTCCAGTATTCTTGCCTGGAGAATCCCATGGACGAGGGGCCTGGTGGGCGACTTAGCACTTGATGAAAAAAGCCATCAAACTTTAGTGTCCACAGGGCTCTCCTACGGTACATAAGGTGTTGAGTCCACACCAGATAGGGAAGAATGTATTCTGGCCTCTGTGCAGTAAAGCCAGCATAGCAGTGACATTGACATTTGACAAAAGCAGCATAAAGGAGAAAACTGCATGCATTCTAAGTTGCTTCAGTCTTGTCCGACTCTTTGTGACCCCATGAACTGTGAAGCCCATCAGGTCCCTCTGTCCAGGGGATTCTCCAGGCAAGACAGCTGGAGTGAGAGGCCATGCCCTTCTCTGGGGAAGGAGAAAACTGCCGCCCCTTTAATAGCAAGGGGCATTCAGGGTATTTGTGTCCAACCTTCTCAGCCTGCAATGTGGGAGACCTTGGTTCGATTCCTGGGTTGGGAAGATCCACTGGAGAAGGGATAGGCTACCCAGTCCAGTATTCTTGGGCTTTCCTTGTGGCTCAGCCGCTAAAGAATCTGCCCAACAATGTGGGAGACCTGGGTTCGATCCCTGGGTTAAGAGGATCCCCTGGAGAAGGGAAAGGCTGCCCACTCCTGCATTCTGGCCTGGAGAATTCCATGGACTGTGTAGTCCATGGGGTCACGGAGAGTCGCACACAACTGAGCAACTTTCACTTTCACTTTCTCCCTGAAATCCTGATTCCACTGTTGGTTTCTTATTCTCTTCCCAGTTGTTTAAAACTTTTCAGAATACAATACATTTTATTTATATGCTCTTTTTCTAATTTGGCCATCTCCTTCTGGTGGAAAAATATAAATTCCTGGAGGGCGGGAATCTTTGTTTATTTGTTCATTAACATATCCTTATAGTAATGCTTGGTATAATGTATACTTCA